>NC_052630.1:24972500-29972500 GCF_016161935.1 Mauremys reevesii
AAATCCATGATTAAATCGAGTCTTCCTGACTAGTGATTTAAATCATGATTTAAATCAAATCCACCCTGCCCGCTGTGCTCTTGCCCTTGGCCCCTTCATTCCCCAGGGGGGCTCACAAATATGTTTGGCGCCAGGCCCACAAAAAAGTTAATCTGGCCCTGCTCCCTGCATTGCTAACAGTGGTGGAGCTTGACTGGAGGTATCAATGATGGGAAATTTGCCAAAAAACAAACAAACAAAAAAACCCACCCACCCCTTCCTGATGTAGACAGGGACTGAAAGACAAACTGCAAAAATTTAAACACACACATGCGCACACACACACACACACAAGTACACGTGTGTGTGTGTGTGTGTGTATGTCTATATAAAAGTTAGATTTTGGAGCATAATTCTGAATCAAAGGGTGGATTCTGCAGCAGATTTTACAGCCAAAGAATTTTGGCGCTCACATGGCTTTAAACAATCCTTTACTGGCAGAGGGAAGACTAGCTGACCCAGTTAGTCTTTTCTTTCTCTAACTTTTTTTATTTTATTATAATTATTATTTAGGTGAGACCATACGTGCATATGAACTTTACAAACTAATGAAAGGTGCACATTATATTTTGTACACAAATGTATGTTCATATTTACAACATGTTTTTCTACCTAAATGCATTAGTTTAATTTGTATAATGACATTACAGTTTTCTGCAGGCTTGCCAACAGTCCCATATAAACCAGGACAGATGGCTTATGAGTGTTGATGTTCTTGCTGGGAGACCAGAAAGGGACTGTTTCCAGGATTCACTCACAAGAGGAACCCCCTCCCCTCCCATCATACCATTGTGGAGGCAATGATTCTGAATTTTCATGAGGGCATATGTGGTCTATATATACGTGGAGACAAAGAGAAACCCAACTCCATGTGCTGAAATTAAAGGGGGTTAGAATGAGCAACATCTGGTTCTTGAGAGAAGATGGAATAAAACGAATAGGACGACATGATCCTTAAATTATTTAAGCTCCTCCAGTGGTAGTGCATGGTAATTGTTTTCTCTTTCCATAAATGTTTCGCAGCTGTGAAACTTACAAGTGAGGAGCGAAAGTAGTGGCTGTTGTACAAAGCTTAAGGCCAATCTGTACTTGTCTTGCTTGCTCCTTAAAATCTTTTTGGGCCTGATTCTCCATTGCCCTGCTCCTTCCCTAGTCAATTACACCCCTGCAAAGTGGTTGTAAAATGCCATTTGATGATCTGATAGATCTTTACAACCACTTTTCACTGAGTTTGCACAAGTCTCAATGACAATACAAGCTGCAGTGCAGTGCAGAATGAGCTGCATTGATCCTTCTCCCCAAGCAACTTTACATAAAATTTAACACATCACTACTGATCTGCCTGCTGGTTTAATTTCCATCCTAAACCATCTGCCATGCTGTTACCCATTTGTGGAAAAGATATAAAATATGAGAGCTCATCAAGGGTTGAGGAGTGAGATTAGAGGCTCAGGCAGTTAGCGAGTAATATTTCTGGAGTACCTAGTACTCAGCCCAGAGCTCTTTTACATGTCAAGATCATATTGGACTAACTTGTGGGTAACTTGAGAAATTACATTTTTCCTCTTGGACTTCATTTTTGAATAGCTTCAGAGTAATTGATGGACCTATCCTCCATAAACCTTTACAGTGTTTTTAACACAGGTCTATTTTTGGCCATCACACCATACCATACCATGGAGTTGATTTCCACAGGTTAATTGTGGGTTGTGTGCAAAAGTGCTTCCTCTTGATTGCATTAAACCCACTGCCTATTCGAGTGATCCCAGGTTTTTGTATTATATTGTATTTGTGGTTTTCTAGACCTCTGTCATATCCCTCTTTAATCATCTCTTTTCTAAGATGAACAGCCCTAATCTTTTTAGTCACTCCTCGTATGAAAGTTGTTCCAGACCCTGGATCATCTTTGTTGCCCTTCTTTGAACCTTTTCCAGTTCCACTATATCCTCCCTAAGATGGAGCGACCAGAACTGGACACAGTATTCAAGGTATGGCTATGGATTATGTAGTGGCGTGAAGATATTTTTGTCTTATTTTCTGTCCCTTTCCTAATAGTTCCTAACATACTGTTAGCCTTTTAGACTGTTGTCGCACATAGAGGGGGAATTTTCCGAGAACTATACCTGGTGACTCCAAGATCTTTCTTGGGTGGTAATAGCTAATTTAGAAACCATCACTGTACATGTATATCTGGGATTATTTTCCCGATGTGTATTACTTTGCACTTATCAGTGTTGCCCACATAACTATCCATAATCCCTGTGGGTCTCACGTTGCTCTTTCTGTAAGTACCCAGTTCTCTAGTAGTGTAGGGGAACAGCTGCTTCTGAGCCATCTTGCTGCTGGTGGTCTGTCTGAGATGGAGCTATATTCAGTCATACAGTTCTCAATGTTCCCACAGGCAGAAAGGAATGTTTGCAGGTGGGCAAATCCGCTTTCAACTGTGAAAACTGCCAGAATGTTGGGTGAATGCCCAAAATGTTCAACCAAATAGAACTGGTGGGAAACCAATAATAAACTCTTTTATTCACATTGGACATGTTAGCATCACACAGTGCTAATCAGGAGCATCTCCACTGACTGACTTGCTCACTTAAGGTCAGATTTTGACGGTATTCAGCCCTTTCAGCTCTGGGAATTGAGGGCACTCAGTACTTCTCATAAGCCCAATTAGATTGGATTGCAGCTTGTTTTCATTTGCCACTATTTTATTTTTCTTCTTATTTCTTTCTTTGTATTACTGATTTGCCTGAAGCAGCGTCAGAGGTGGATTTTCCAATTTCCATCATCTTGGGTGGGAGTTAAATCTGCTCTCACTGAAGTTAATGGGTAAGTCAATGCTGAGTTCTTTTGAAAAATCTCACTCTAAAGCAATGTTTCCTGATCTGGGTTGCCAGACTTGTTCAAGGTGGGAGGCAGAGGAGACCATTAGGGAGCATCACACTGTGAATATCTTCTTGTGGATTTGGGTAAAGTGTCAGGTTGTTTCTTAAAGTCTACCTTCCTTCCCTCCCTTGTCCCATATTGGCCCTTGGAGCCATCCAAGGGAGCAGATCACGTGCCTAGGACTATAACCTTAGGCAGACACTCATTGGCCCAAACTTCTCTTTTATGCTTCTGCTGGCATTCAACCCCAGGGGGGTGAGGGGGGGAGGGATGTGGTCCTGCTTCACAAAGCTATTAGTGGAACCTACAGCCTTCTGTTGAATGGGAACCAAAAGAGACTCAGGAAAAAGAACTAGTAGATATTTAATATACAGGGAGATAAAATACACAGTAAAAAGCAAGAAGGAAACAAAAAGACAGAAAAGGTCTAGAGACAGGCACATTGACAGAAGAAAGGGAAAGATGGCAGCAAGTGTATTGGGGCATGAAAGTGAGCGAATGCAACATGGTGGGGTACAAATTGATTGCATGGGGGGGCTCCAAGAACATAAGGGTGGCTAAGTTGCCTGGCTAATTGCACCTCTGACTCCTCCTGGTCCTTTTGAGTACACCTTCTCTAGGTTTCAGGCATCTTGGGTGGAATCATGTGATTCTCCCAGGCTTTGTCTACACTGCACTTTCATCGGTAAAACTTTTGTTGTTCAGGGGTGTGAAAAAACACCCCCCCCCCCAGAATGACAAAAGTTTTAGCGATGAAAGTGCAGTGTAGATAAAGCCTGGGAGAATCATATGATTAGCGGCATGGCTGTCTCACTAAAAGGTACGTAGTGTAGACATAGCCCCACTCTCAGGTGGGTTCTGGCGGGCATTCCTCTAGTACCAACTGTGATTAGTGGCTTCACTGAGGATCAGTCCCTGCAGTTCATTTCCCACTGGGAGCAATGACTATTGGTATCCAGTGACTGAACAACCTTCTTGAAGCTAAGTATTAATCATTCAGAACCAAAGCATGTAAGAGAAAATAGATTTTAAAAACAGTATCCTAAGACTGTATGCTTGCTTGCCTTACCCCTAAGGCTTATCATTCCCTGAGTCTGGGGGGAAGGCCCATCTTCTTTAGACTCCCTCCACAGAGCCTCTTTCAGGGCTAGTCTACACTAAAAGTGCTACAGCTGTGAAGCTGTACCAATGCACCTGTGCTGCTGTAGTGCATCCGGTGAAGACGCTCTGTGCTGAAGGGAGAGAGCTCTCCTGTCGGCATAATAAAACCACAAGAGACGGTAGCTGTGTCCGCAGAAGAAACTCTCCTGCGGACACAGCACTGTCCACACTGTCACTGTCCACTAGGTCAGTGTAACTTATGTCACTCATGGGGAGGGGGAGGGGTGGCTTATTCACACCTCTGAGCAACATAAGTTATAACAGTATAAGTGGTAATGTTGACCTCAGTGTTGACCTGTCTCCCTAGGCCGCTCCTGACAATTGATCTTCTCCTGAGAAGGCTTTTTAACTTTCTAACCCTTTCATGTGTTAGTTCCCAGCCTTGGCAACACAGCCTGGGAGAGTGCCATTGTCCTGTAATTACTCCATACCGCAGTGTTTAATGGGAGATGTACTTATCTATAGCTATTGCATTGCTTTTCGCATGGCCCCTTACTAAGTTAGAGGAAAACATTCATACAGGAAAATCTAATCATGCTCCATAGTTATACAGTAACTTTACTTCACTGAGCAGGTTGCATTCAGTGTTCATAAAATTATTACAACTCAACATTCTTAGACATATGTGGAGATGCTATATAATAATCTCAGTGGGAACTACAGACATTTTGTTTCTTGTTCTCCTTGTCCTTTCAGTGTATCCTTTATGGTCTTTGCATATTTAGAGAGCAAGTCGTGGCTATTGCCTATAACCTCACTGTCAATAAAAGTCCATGCCTTTACATTTTTGAATACTTGTTTACCTGTATTGTTGTCATGTTAGACTTTGCCCCTACCCATCTCAGCATGCTGCCATGAGAATTTAAAATCCAATTGAACCTTGTAAGTGATTTAAAACAGTTCTTCCCATTTATTAGAAGCACAGTTCCTGGGCACAGCAAAGAAAATGTAATTACTTAACATCTAGCATCTTTGCCCTACGGTAGACTAAGCTAAAAGCTTTACATAATCAAGTAAGCCCAGCTTTAATAAACTTGTTTATTTGAAGAGAGTGCATATTTTTAAAAGATCCATACTCTACTTTGTAAATTCTTTTCATATCTTTTTTTTATTGAGTTTGATTAGCCAACTAATTGGTAGTTAATCAATAGGTATGATTCTGATTAGTTCATTTTGAATCCATGGCACTGAAAACTTAAATGCACAGTGGTTTGCTGACACTCCAATCTGTCTTAAATGAATGCAAGCTTGCTAATAAATATTTAATGGGTAGTTGTTTGTGGTTTAATAGAATTAGATAATTCTATTAGAATCCTGTTTGGAGATTTACGTGTACCATACATCACTGCTGAGGACATGGTTAATAATTTAGGCTAAGTGACTAGTAATTAGAGACAGTCAGATTAAGCAGAGACTTCTTTGGTTTAGGTCATCTAGGAATTTAAATGGGTAAGCATTTGCTACATAAAAGAAACATGCAATTTTTAGTTTCTTTCTTGCACGAAAATACTAATGCAGAGAGTCTGGGACAAGCCTTAAATGTGATAACAAAGCACGAGGCCCCCGGGGTTTATTTAATATCTCATCCTCTGAGTTAATGAGATGGAAAATAGTTTGCTTTTTATCTACAGTAGATTGAGCAGATGTCGCCAGTTCAATTTTATGGAAAGTAATCTCAGAGAGATTGTCTTCTGCCCGCTACTTTTTCCTGGGTTGAGTCTCTACTATCCTCTTCTCAGCTGCAAGAGAATGGTTTCTCACTTTAACCAAGGTCTTGATGAAAGATCAGTACAGTAGAACATGGCAAAATAGTTAATAGGCAGCTTTTCAGAGTTGTTTTGTAACTACCCCAAATTTGGTGACATAAGTTGTCTGGGAAGAGTGATAAATTATTCAGAAGACACTGAGGATACTTAAAATAGTAACACACAATACAAAGCAAATATTTCACTAGTATAGCCACTCTAACCAGCTTCAATTCTGGTTGAATTGGGTGTTAAATATTCTGTATTTGTAGCAATAGTGTTATAATGTGCAAAGTGAAATCTCGACGGAATATTATTTTGAAACTAGTACAAGTGAAGTCACAGATGTTGCACCTGAGATACTATTGTTAGTCTAACTCTAGATTTTTTCTTTACTGGAGGTTGGAATGTTTGTTGTGACCAAAAAAATTGTCATTTCCCCAAGGCTAATAATCTAAGAAAGCTGGGAGGATGTGAATCTGGATATAGACTCATAGGGTATATCTACACTGCAATAAAAAACTCATGGCACTGAGTCTCAGAGCTCTGGTCAGCTGGCTCTAGCTGCAGAGCTATAAAATTCAGTGTAGATGTTCTAGCTTGGGCAGAGACCGGGCTCTGAGCCCGACTCCCCTCAAGGGGTCTCAAAGACCAGGCACCAGTCCAAGCCTGAACATCTACACTGCAGCTCAAGCCCCATGAGCCTGCATCAGTTGATCTGGGCCATCCGTGGCCATATCATGGGTCTTTTATTTCAGTTTAGATGTTTGGGCTTGGACTTTAAGGCCAGAAGGGACCATCATGACCTCCTGCACATTGCAGGCCATGAAACTTCACCCACACATTCCTGAAGTAGGCCCACAACCTCTTGCTGAGTTACTGAAGTCCACAAATCTTGATTTAAAGACTTCAAATTACAGAGAATCTGCCATTTACTCTAGTTCAAACGAGAAAATTACCTGTGCCCCATGCTGCAGAGAAAGATGACCCTCCCCGGTATGTCTGCCAATCTGACCTGGGAAAAATTTATTCCTGACCCCAAATATGGTGATCAGTTAGATCCTGAGCATGTGTGCAAGACCCACTACCCAGATACCTGGGATAGAATTCCCTGTAGTAACTCAGCCTTCCCCACCCAGTGTCCTATCTCCAGCTGCTGGAGATATTTGCTAATAGCAGTTGCAGATGGGCCATATGGCATTGTAGGTAGTATCATCATACCATCCCCTCCATAAATTTACAGACTCAGTTTTAAACCAAATTAGGTTTTTTGACCCTATTACACTCCCTGGAAGACTATTCCAGAACTCCACTCTTCTGATGGTTAGAAACCTTCATCTAATTTCAAGCCTAAACTTATTGATGGCCAGTTTATATTAATTTATTATTCTGCCAATATTGACTCTTACTTTAAATAACTCCTTTTCTTCCCTGGTGTTTGTCCCTCTGATATATTAGAGGACAATCATGTCTCCCCTCATCCATTGTTTTGTTAGACTAAAGAAGCCAAGTTCCTTAAGTCTCCTCTCATAACTTAGGGTCTCCATTACTCTAGTCATCCTATAGCCCTTCTCTACCCCTGTTCCAGTTTGAATTCATCCTTCTTAAACATGGGAGATTATAATTGCACACAGTATTCAAGATAAGATCTCATCAGCACCTTGTATAATGGTAATAACACTTCCTTATCTCTGCTGGAAATACCTCGCCTGATGCATCCAGGGATTGCATTCACCTTTTTCATGGCTGCATCACGTTGGCAACTTACAGTCATCCTCCGATGGGCCAGTACACTCAAGTCTGTCACTTTCAATTGATATGTCCCCAGTTTATAGCAAAAATTCTTGTTAGTCCTTAATCATAGAATCATAAAATCTCAGGGTTGGAAGGGACCTCAGGAGGTCATCTAGTCCAACCCCCTGCTCAAAGCAGGACACTTAAGTGCATGGCCTTGTACTTTGCACTATTAAATTTCATCCCATTTCTATTACACCAGTTTTCAAGGTTGTCTAAATCTTCTTGTATGATATTCCAGTCCTCCACTTTATTGGCAATACCTCCCAACTTTGTGTCATCCACAAATTTTATTAGCACACTCCCACATTTTGTGCCAAGGTCATTAATGAAAATATTAAATACGATTAGTTCCAAGACCAATGCGTGAGGCCTCAGGTACTACATTAGTAACCTTCCTCCGGCATGAGAGTTGACCTTTCAGCATGACCCGTTGTAGTCTTCCTTTTTACAAATTCCTTACCCACCTTTTGAGTCTTGTATTAATCCCCATCTTCTCCAATTTAGCGAATAATTTCCCATGTGGAACTGCATCAAATACTTTATTGAAATCCAGGTAGATTAGATCTAGAAAATCGGTTATCTTCTCAAAGAAAGAGATGTGGTTGGTCTGGCAAGTTCTACCTTTTGTAAAATTATGTTGTATTTTATCCCAATTACCATTTACCTGTATGTCATAGGACTAAATCCTGGCACAGGATATACGCAAGCGAGCTTTGCAACACTTCTCAGATCTCTGTGGGGAGTTATTCAGATCCTGAGTGATAAGGTCACCAAGCTGATCCACTCTTCCCCAATCCCAGATGTACTCCTGGGTGTACTCCTCCCTGCCACTGCCATGCATGATAGTTATAGTAAACTGATGATGCTAAATGAAACCACTGCACACTTTAACATGGGGAAGCTGATAAGAGTGCACATCTTGAGACATGCATTGCACATGCAGTGTACATCTCAGAACATGCTTTAGAGTCAGAGGCAGCTCTCATACTGGGCCATTATGTTGCCTCTGCACTTGCACTCTGCCAGTTTTTGCAGTGATTAAGACACCAAGGTAACCATTTGATGGACCAGTGCCTTTTTAGCAGGACCATTACTGCGCTTGACCATGAAGCATAAGAGGCTAGTTGCTGCCTTATGGTCCAAGTGCATGGATGCATACTCCTTGGATAGGAGAGTTTAAGAGAAAGCAGTTGACAAAGCCCACCTGGTGCCAGCTAATTTTCACTCTTATGGCTTGTTACTCACTCTGTAAGCATGATGTGTCTATAGAGCCACTTTTTAGAGTAGAGTCACATTCTAAGGTTCCACAGTTAGGGATCATTGCACACATGAATTTTGATACAGTAATTACACAAACACAAATTTCATTAGATAAATGTGTCTCTAAAGTTGCAGAAAACACTCCAAGTTCAGTATATAGTTAACATGACTGCATAAACATATGGCTTGAAAAACATGGCGTGATCAGCTAATTAAATACCATTGTGGTGTAATATGCAAGAAGGCAGAATCAAAGATGAGTGCTTACCTTTAATTTCCACTTGAATAATGAATTGCTTAAATGTGCAAATTCTAAAGTTGTATTATCATAGTTTTTAGTAATTTTACCTTGTTTCCCTTCACCTCCCAAAATGCAAAATGAATTCCATTAATTACTTTCTCATACTGAGTTTAACTGGAGATCTGTGTGGCCAAAAGAGTTGATGTGTTGTCTCTGACATTAATGATTCAAGCTCTGCCAGGTAAGGCCTGTTGTTTTAATGTTTTTAAAGTCCTGAAATGGATTTTCATCTCCTTGATAGCATTACAAATCCAGAATAACCTCTAAAGTCAGTGGAGTCACAGGTGTTAACTTTTGTTTTGCTGGTGGGTACTTTTGAAGAGGGGTGTGTGTTTGATGGGGAGGAGCTCTCTGCCAGTTTTGCGGGGAGGCTATTTTCAGCATATTATACTCTTCTTTCATATTCTAGTTATTGAATATATGTCTGTCATTGGTATCTTAACAGTTTAATCATTATTAAAAATAGTAATGAACTACATAATTATATTATCTTGAATTACAATATATTAAAATCATTGCGTTCACCTACATGCTGTCTTCACTAATGTCCCAGTTTAAAGACTTTACGTCTCACTGTAGCTTTCTGGATGAAACTGTCAGCAACACTGTGGCTTGTGGGTGCCTCTTCTCCCCGAGGTCTTGCCCGCTGCTTGCTCCTCTCCATCCTCTCCTCCTTTGCCCCCGCTTGCTCCTCTCCGCTTTCTTCTCCCACCCATGCAAGTGACAGGTGGGGCCTTGGAGGTAAAGAGGCTGAGTGGGGGCAGGGCCCTGGGGCGGAGTGGCGGGTGGGGCCGCAGTGGGAAGAGGACGAGAGGAGGCTGGGCCACGGTCCGAGTGCCAGGGCCCACAAAAGATTAATTTGGCCCTGTAGGTACTGAGCACCGCCTATTTTTTTCAGTGGGTACTTAAACCACAGAATACCACGGAGTTGGTGCCTATGGGAGGAGTTATTTGGGATTTAATCCCTGCGGATGAGATCAGAATCTGGCCCTCATTTTAGAGTGTATAAAGCAAAAAGAAGCAAAGCTACCTGAGGTATATATCGGAAATATACCCAGGCATTACTGAGTATGATTGGGCTTCCCAGGTAAATTAAGGTGCCACTTGTGTCTGATTAGCCGTGGAACAACAGAATAATAAAAAGAACACGAAAAAAGCTTACAGTTCCTTGGATCTGCTCCTTTTAGTTTCTCTGTTAATTCCCCTTGAATATCCTCTATTCTCGGCACCCCCACCCCTTCCCCTTGTCCCTTCCCACCCCAGTTCAGCTACTGTTCTTGAGGATAAAAGGACGGGTGGAAATCCACTGTCTGGTGGTTTCCTTGTGCTTGTCATCTTTGTTCCAGTTTTCCAGGGGTAGTGATGTGCATTATATTCTCTGGACGGAAAACATTTCCATTGCTGTGAGCTGTTAGTTCCACTCAATAGTCACTCTTTGGAAACAATGGTTTGATGGGCTGGGTCATGGATTGTCATATTAACTAAGAAAATAACTTGTACTGTTGCTGTAATTACTTTTCAAGCACAGAGAGTCTAGTAGAATTCCACCTATCAAATTCTCCTTCATTTCTTCATATATAATGGCACAGCACTTAGCATTTATGTAGCAGAGCTTTACACCTTCAAAGTGTTTTACTGTTATTAACTAATTAATACTCAGAACACCCCTGTAAGGTATATCTGTTTGTTGCTGCTTGGGTGGCTATGTAGATGATAACAGTGTGTGACTTAAATGTTAATAATAAGTAGGTAGATGCAGTATGTTGCACTAATGTTTTGATCAAATACACTATTGTCAAACTTCGTTTCTGGTTTAGTTAGAATTATCAGACGGGTTAGGCTCAGTTTTCCTGCAATTATAGTGGTTGCTCACTTAAATCAAATACCTACATAGAGAAAATGACGAAACTATTTGGGCATGCAATAACTGTACAATCTTAATTTTTAAAAAAATCAGGGCCATGATATTTTAAAACCAAAATCATTTTGTGGATTAAAATCTAAATTAAACATAGCTCTGCAGAGTTTGCAACAGCTCATGGCTCCATCATTCTAGTGCATGGAAACCAAAGAATGAAACTGATGAGAAACAGATCAGTCTACTTCAGCAGGTGCTATAAGTGATAAGTAAATTAGATTTTAACAGGTCTGTCAATTTTAATAACCCAAAGTGTTGCAAGTAAGTTGTAAAATGGGTAAGGAAAGGAGACCAACCTAATAGGAAACATTGTCTCCTGGTGAAAGCACTGGACTGTGATGCCAGGGACCTGAAATCAGTTCCTGACTATTTCAATATGACACTGTGACCTTGGGCAAATCACTTAGGGACAGATTTTTCCAAGGTATTGAGGTGCCTAAAGATATGATGTGCTGTTTTGGGGTTCATCCAGGCCAGTAAGGGGTTTGATCATCATCCGCATTGTTACCCAAGGTATCTTTTGGATGTGCAGCTTGTGTCTGGGGCTCTGACCCCTTACAGCCTGTCAGCAGCCCCCAAACCTCACCCTGGCTTTGCCCAACCTGCCTACTCCTTGCAGGCTGGCCTTAGTATCATTCCAGCCCTGAATTTGCCACCAAATTGTCCTTCTGAATAGACTGTCCCTCTCATTGGACCCTCACAGAGGAAGGGTTTGGTTTGCTGCCTTTACAGACAGTAAAACACTCCAACCTATCAGTTTTCCTGAAGCATACAGTATACTGAACTTACCCAGCAGTCTCCTGCATCTCTCTGGTGTGCAGGAGCCAGGTTAATTCTCTCACTTGATTTTAGGATCAGGATAATTCCATTCTGTGTTTAGTTTACTGATAATATGTAAATTGAGGTAATCCCATATTCTTTTGTTTAGGACAGACTTGTTTATCACCTTTGCCTGGGCTAAGATGTCTTGTCTTAAACATGTTATGGTAACATCATACAGAAGTAATTCATAGCTTCACATAAAACATTATCACATGCATTTTATAACGATATTAATAACCAGCATGTTGTTAGCTTTCATATGATACCTCACAAGGCATATTTTGTACAAATATTATTGCTTAAAGCTGAGTACATATGGAAGACTTTTTTGGATCTCTGATTTAATCTTTTTGTGCCAGAGTTCCCCCTCTGTAAATTGGGTATGATAATAACCCTTCCTTTCTACCACCAATTGTCTGTTTTATCAGTTCAGACTTGTAAAATCTTTGGGGCGGGGATTATCTCTTGATATGCCTTTGTATAGTAACTAGCACAATTGGCCCTGGACTTTTATTAGAGCCTCTATTTGCTAACATAATACAAACAATAGGAACATAATTACAGCTAGACTGGGTAAGACCAATGATCCATCTAGCCCAGTATCCTGTTTTTCGACAGTGGCCAATGCCAGATGCTTGAACGGGCATGAACAGAACAAGGCAATCATCAAGTGATTCATCCCCTGTTGTCCAGTTCCAGCATCTGTCAGTGAGAGGCTTAGGGACACCCGGAGTATGGGGTTGTGCCCTGACTGTCTTGGCTAATAGCTATTGTTGAACATATTCTCCATGAATTCATCTAATACATTTTTGAATCCAGTTACAATTTGGGTCTTCACAACATCCCCATGGCAATAAGTTCCGCTAGTTAATTGTTTGTTGTGTGAAGAAGTACTTCCTTTTGTTTGTTTAAATAATTACTATTTTTATTCCTAAAAGGATATAAAGAAGCGGGGGTCACCCAGTAAAATTAAAAGGCAGCAAAACAATGTATGTATTTATACAAGGTTATTTCCATTTGCCTTCCTGTAATAAGATGGAGAAAAGTTTTAGAGGGGCATTTTTTTTGTAGTCTGTTGGGTGCATTAGTTATGAAGGAAAGCAGAGAGCGAGTCAGATTTAATGTTTATGAGGTGACTTGGCTGCTAGGTTGATTATTGAAAAATAACTGTTTTG
The DNA here is from genome assembly GCF_016161935.1 of Mauremys reevesii. Taxonomy (NCBI): domain Eukaryota; kingdom Metazoa; phylum Chordata; order Testudines; family Geoemydidae; genus Mauremys; species Mauremys reevesii. The sequence continues at coordinate 24,985,605 of NC_052630.1, forward strand.
ACAAATCAATTACAGCCAGAGTGATGGAGAACAATAGTAAGAATGGTGACAAGCTTCATTAGGCATACTCGCTCTCTCTCAAGTCTTTGGCTGGGTCACTGGACTAACTGTGAATTTGGGTCAAGGACCTGAGTGGGTAGGGTGGCCTCGTTTATCATCAGTGAAGGCTGAGACAACAGTCATCAGTCCATTTGACTCCAGCTGGGAAGTGAACAGCTTATATTGTTTTAGTGATGATTTGAGAGGCTCATCAATAAAATCACCAATACTCTTTTCAGTGCGGTAATCCATCTGTGTCTTAGTGATCTGTGTGATCGCTAGCTGCAAAGACAAGGAGAGAGTAAGGGGAAGGAAAGCAGCTTCAGTTTTTTCCCTTTCATTTCACTAATTTCAATGGCACACTTCAGAGTCTCTAGGCTGGTCTAACAAAGTCACCTAGATTTGATTATCTTATCCGGCAAATTAGTTTTATGTTGTTGAACTGGGACACTAATAGAGAGCAGTGTGAAAAGGAATATTCATTCATCCGTGAGGTGCTGATTTCATTGGATAGCAACGTAGAACCCTTCTTCTTAAAATATTGGGACTGTTGTGACTCTACTTACACCTGTTTTACATTGGTGTAACTCCAGGGACTCAATAGCGGTATTCCTGATTCACAGTGGCGTAAGGTAAGATCAGAAGGGGGCCCACAGAGCTTATTTAGTACAGAGGAACTACTACATTAGACCCAAGAATGTTACGGGGCAAGAGGTTCCCTTCTGCAGATCAGTACTCATGACACACATTCACCAGCCTTCTTTAAAATGTAGCTTCACCATTATTGAATGATAGGATGGGTAAGAATGTGCACTAATTGAGGTAACTGGGAGTGAGCTAATCAAGATGTACCAATTAGTTTAATTGGTGCAAACCAAATCTTGACTTCCTCTTTGCTTAAAGTAGCACCAGTGCTAGTACACTGATTACTGCACCAAAGTTATCCTTGAGTGTCGGCAAGGGCTCAGCAAAGCAAGCAGCTAGCAGTCAGAATACACAAAGGGAAACCGAATGGTTGAGTGAGGAGCTATTTTTATTGGATCACTCTTCAGAGTTGGACTGGCCTTTACGTTTTTCTGGTGAGAACTGACATCATGCATCTCAGCTGTTAGTGTCCCAGATGTAAAGTGTAGATGATGCTATGACAATAGCTATGGTACGTCATTTTCTTTGTATAGCAGTTGTTTGCATTTTAATCTCATATTGGCTTCTTCATGATTATGTATTTTACTACTTGGCTCTGTTTGTTATGCTCCAAAAACATCAATTAAATTACTAATGTGAAGGGTTTTTGTAATGATAGTCTTTTGCCATCCTCAGATGGAAGGCAATGTAGAAATTAAAAGTGCTTTATGGATATTAATGAGTTGAACTTCACAGCACCCCATGGGAGAGGTAAGTAATTTCTTCCTATTTTACAGATGGAGAAGCTGAGACAAAGAGAGGTTAAGTGTTTTGCCTGAAGTTATGCAAAATATTAAGTTAGAGATGGGAATAAAACCCAGATACCATTTGTAGTCCTGGAACCCTGGGCTTCACCCATAATTCCATCCTTCCCCAACAAGGCTATCTTACTCCCCCTCCATTTATCCAACCAACCAGACTTGCTAAATTTGTCCCAGTTTAATCTTCCTGACATAATTCTGGATGAGTGACAGGGATAGCACTATTTATTTATTTTGGCAGCTTGGGAGACTGTTTTGTTTGCCTAGCACCTTGTTAACATTGGAAGAGCAAAAATTTGCCTGACCTTAAATGTTAGAGTCATCTCTTCTAAGTGACCTGCTGTTAATTGAACAAAGAGCTTCAAGGACTACATGTCTGCATAAGTGAACAGTAATTGAATCTTATCACAGGCAAGTGCCTAGTTTTCCCCAGTGCATGGGCAAATGCATACACAGGACACAAGCACAGCATAATCATAGAATATCAGAATTGGAGGGGATCTCAGGAGATCATCTAGTCCAACCCCCTGCTCAAAAGAGGACCAATTCCCAGATTTTTACCTCAGTTCCCTAAATGGCCTCATTAAGGATTGAGCTCATAACCCTGGGTTTAGCAGCTTAATGCTGAAACCACTGAGCTCTCCCTCCCCACAAGTAGCTGCTTTCCCCCAAAATATGTTTTATCTCTATTCCTGAATGTGGGTGTTCTACTGAGATTTATAAGAATCTTGCTCCCTTTGTGGTTCTGACAGCAAAATCCTAACAGATTTCTGTAAATGTCTGCTTATAGCTGGGATGCAAAACAGGAAAAAAACATTAAAAACAGATGGGGTTAGACTCTGCAGCCCTCTGTTCACATTGATGAACATGTACTTTCCTGAGTATTCCCATAAATCCAGGCATATTGACTTCAGTGGGACTTCTCTTGTGAGTAAATACTTATGAACATGAGTGAGTCTAGCCCTGTAGCAGGGTGAACACCCGCTCCAGCCCGGAAGGGGTTGGAAAAGCCTTGCAAAAGGCTGGGGCTGGGCAAGGGAGTAAGACCCCAGCTGATTGGGGGAAGTGGCTGCAGCTGAGGCCACACACCAAACTGAGCAACTAGGCCTTATAAGAAGGCCAGGGATGCCAGAAGGAGAAGTCTCTCCCTGACTTGAGAGGGAGATAGGCCTGGCTGCTGGTGTACTTACTCAGGGGACCTAGAGGGAGACAGGATTGGGGCAAGGCCTTAGGAGCTGGCAAGCCCTAGGCTAGCAACTCCCCAGGCTGCAGGGCCTTGTTCTAGGCCTCCTAGGTATTGGGCTTGCAGAGGGGCAGCTGGAGGGTGGGTAAAGGCAGCCAGTCCAAACCCCTTGTTGCCTGTGATGATTGGCTGATAGACTGCAGTCTGTCCCAGGGTGCGGGGGCTAAACAGAGACTGGCAGTACCCATGACTGAGGTGATGTGGGGATAGGGGGTTGGGGGATCCCCTGGGGTGGGGAAACCGCTAGAGAAAGTGGGGTACTGCCAGGGGGGGCAGCACCCAAGACAAGGGCACTGGGGTCCTGCGAGGGACATGGGGGCCAACAGCAAGTGGCCCACTGGCCTGCAGAGGGCACTCCTGGGTTGAAGAACTAATTCCTGAGGGTGACCAACAGGAGGTGCCGCAGGGGTGAGTCTGTGCTGTGCTACAAGCCCATAGGCTTCTACTCGCGTAGATCAAATTATTGGCCTAGTACTAACAGCATCTACAGTATTTCTTTAAAGGGAGATCGCTAACTTAAAAATCAAACTTCTGTCTGAAAACTCCTAACTAGGGCTGGTCAAAAGTTTTTTTTCTGTTGAAACTGTTTTTTTATGTTTTATCAAAAAATAAATTTCACAAAAATCACCTAGTTCCCAAGGAAAACTTCAGTTTTTCATCTGGAAAATTCATGACCCCAAATTGAAATGTTTCCATCAAAATCAAAAATATTTTAATTTGGATATTCTGCCATGGTGCCTCCTAGGAGTTGTTGCTAGTTTTCCTCATTTTCCCCATTCTGCACTATGGGCCATGCTCCCCAGTCAGACTACATCTTCTTTGATTCAGTGCCTCTCCTCACCAAGAAGAGGGTCTCTCCATCCTACATGTCCAACAAATGGGCAGTCATGGGCTAATTGCAGCAACCTTGGCTCACAATCATGACTGCCAACCTCAGGGAAGACTGTTAAGAAACAGGGCACAAACTCCAAACTGGTTGTATGTTCTAGACTTAGATGTCACAACCACGTACCGGGTATGAATTCCTCCAGCACTACAACAGCTTTAACATGGCGTCACAGACGGTCCCCTTGGGTACTCTGGGTCATCTTACCACCTAGGCAAGTTTGCCTTTGTGATACAGAAAAAAACCACAACAATATTCAGGTTACTTCCAGAGCCAAAGGACCAGTCCCTTACCCCAGCTCAGTTGTACCTCAGAGACAACACTTGTAGCCAGTGCTATAATACTAACTAAATATTTATTAACTAGGAAAAAATAAATGATTTATTTATAAGGTTAAATCAGGTAAATATACAGACACAAATGAGCTACCGTGCTTGATTCCAAACGGTGATAGTAGCTGCTATCTGTGCAAGCTCTTCATTTTGGCTAACTCAAACTAAGTAGCTTGGACATCCCTTGCTTGTGCTTAGAAATATTGCCCTCTCTGAATTCCAAGCACCATAGTGATACAGTTCCTTCTCATCAGGCATTTTTATTTCCTTCTCCCACAGATCAAAATGATGGAACAAGTATTGGTGCCTGCCTTCTCCTTTGTTTCATGTGGCTCATTTGGTTTCACTGAGCTTTCTTGTGTACAGGACCAGAACCTTACACTAATTAGTGCTTCCTTCTTGTTTGGTAAGTAACACAATTACAGAGGTGTACAGTACAAACACGAAATATAACTTTATGCCATGGGCTACAGTTGTATGTGAGATCAATACCTGCAGCATCCTACAAGCATTTCAGCAAGTCTAAACACATTCTTATCAAATTAACATCTCATCTAACAAAGTTAACACAGGTGAGCCAGACTGGTTTCCAGCTATGCATTTGTCAGTGTTAAGTGAGGCCTAGGGGCCTTGGGATGAGCTGGTACTGGTCTGCCCACATTAGAGGGAGCTAAAGGTGCACAATGGGAGATGTAGTCTGATAGGGGAACCTGCCTATATAGGAGAATGGGATCATGAGGCACCTGAATTATAACTCCAATGAGGCATTTCAGTTTTTGGAAAAGCCCCAATTTTCTGACCAGCTCTACTGTTACAATAATCTTAGGTGTTACTTGCATCTGGAAAAGATTTAGGAAAACACTTTTTTTTTCCACTTTGTTTACTTTTTGCACAAAATTTTGTCAGCTGCACCGTCAGTGTAGCTGTTTGCCAATCACTTCCCTGCATTGGGGCCTTTCTCACAGGAACATGAGAGAAAAGAACATTTTATAGGAGTAGGAAAATGTGATTATGAAAGCCAGGGAGCATTGTCAGGTAGACCCAGGAGCAAGTGTAGTACATGGAATTACTTTTAACTCTCCTGTTTTTTTTTTTTAAAACTTGATTAGATTACGAGTTGACAAAATGCCCTTTTAAAACACATGTAATCTCCCTCTGAAAAGCACAGATGGCGTTGCTTTGCATTGAGAGTTTTGCTGGTATGTACAGCTGTTTGTAAAAAGATGTCATCCCTTTGAATGAAACAGTGCTATTATGTGCAGGGTGGGCTATCCTGTATAAATGTGCATTGATGTGATACAATGATGTTTCTTATTGCTTTATTACCAGGGCTGTGAAGAACATTCATAAAGAACCAAGAATTCACCCTAAATGAGGGTGGTTTTGGATTGTTACCTATCTAGGAAAGGTTCCTGAACATGCCCAGCTGTTTACAGGCCCCTCTTCTTCTTTAGCTTGGGGATGCACAGGACCCTTTCCCCTTCTACACACACTCTTTACCTTTTGATGCTTTTGTGCGTGGAGGCCTGGTACCCTGCCCGTTTTCTGCCTCAAGCCAAGCAACCCCCTCCATTGCATCCTCCTGTGTCCCAAATATTTTGTGTGTCTGAGACACCTGTTAGAGATCATTGTCTCCCCAGTCCATAAAGGGTCTTCTGGGGAGTAGAGGTGGCCAGGGTGGACTTCTTACCTTGACCTCATAGGCCAGCCAGTGCATGGGAAATACTCTGGCTTCTGCTGTGGCACAGCACTCTAATGGGTTATAAGGAGAGATTTCTCATATTAGCATGAAATCTGTGGATTCCCCTGCAACTATGTGAAAGGGAAGAGATGCGCCAGAGTTCCTAGAAGAGCTAGGAGCATTGATGGCTAGAGAACTTTGTTTCTCTCATTAACATGCTTATTGGTTTGGTGTTTTCTGTCCATGCTGCACTATGAGTGGGAAGGTTACATCCAGCCACCCCCCCAAATATTCTGTATACAAACTCTACTCCATCCTCCCCTTTAACTGAGCTTCTCTCCCTCACCCCAACAAAGCAAAACCACAACAAATGAAAAACAGGAAAAACATGGGAAAACAGGTGGCGTTTGCAGTGTATGCTGGAGGTAACCTAATCCAGGCTTTGGCTAATCAGTGGAAGGAGTAGCGAGTTCCAGAGCTGAGGGTCATTCACTGAGAACACCCTACTGCCAGCCCCCTCTCATGTTTACCAGGAAGGACCAAGGTGGTCCCTCAGGAGGTCAGGACCCACACTGTTTTGGGCTTTATAGTCAAAACCAATACCTTAAACTTCATGGGAAAGGTAAGGTTGTGGCCCAAGCTGGAAAAATCCTTTAAGGGCCTTGCTGTATGGAATCTCCTACAAGCATCATGGCAATAATGCCTCAGAGGAAGCTTAGCTAAGTGGATGGAGTATTGGGGTACATGTCAGGGTTGTGCTGGATTTCATTCATGGGCCTGCTATTGACTCACTCTGTACCTTTGTACAAGTCACTTAACCTCTTTGTGCTTCTCCATCTGAAAAATCGGGATTTTAATGGCTATATATCCGTTTTTAAAGCACTTTGAGATCTACAAAGAAGTGCTATGCAAGTGTTAAATAGTATTATACTATACAAATTGACTAAGGGAGCCTAGTTCCCAAGCAAATATTCAGACACTTAGAGATATGTGACCCCAGGACCTGTTGGTGACAACTGGCAGAGGGCACTAGGGGTGCAAAGGGTTTTACAGGGATCCCTTGGGTCAAATATACAGTATGCAGCATATTTCACTAAAGGGTGCATGTGAGCTCTCTAGCCTCAGGTTCAATGTACAAATAGACATGCATTGTGAGGCAGACAACACCCACTACACAATTACCAGGCTGGGAGATAAACATTTGCTAATCAGGGAATTGTGATATTGACAAGAGAGGAAAGCCACAGGGAAAAATAACCAGTAGGTGGGGGAGGGCACTTATTCATAAGTACAGTGGCTTGCTCTGATATATCTGGGGTGCAAACAAACATGCTGAATATTTCACCTAGGAGGCAAGCTGACATGACTTTTTTCTTGAATGGAAGATCACAGCCTAGTCTGGCTATACTATATGCTCTGTAAGACAGAAAAGTGTCTAGTTAAATAACATGCATTATAGAACCTAGACTTTTATCATTTTATTTTACATATAATCCTTTGTTTCCAGTACTTCTAGTTCTATCACTTGAATTTCTTGACTTTGTTAAATAAACTTGTTTTCACTATAAACATATGTAAGTGCTGTGTGTTAAGTGACTGACACTCATAAGCTGGGCTGTACTACTTTGGGAGCAGGGAATCTGTAAATGCTGGGGTGTTCTCTGGAACTGGTGCTGGACACTTGAGGGAGATGCTCAGAGGACTAAGGAGTTGGAGCATGCCTATTGCTAAGCTAGAGTTTGTGTAGACCTGGGGGGGAGTGCTTGTGTTGCCTATGACCAGTGGAGTTGGGGAGCTGACCCCTAGCAGGCATGAACAAGATTTCCTCATGCTAAGAGCAGGTGGTATCTTGGATACCCTAGTTACCACTGGGAAGCATCACCCTATTATCAGGAGGCACCTGCCAAAAATATAAAATAAATGGCAAACTCATTTCCCCCCTTTACTTCTCTGTTCTTTCTCTTCTCTGCTTTCCTCTTTGCTCCTCTTCTATTTTGTGTCGGAGTGTGTGACATTAGGCTTACTTTTTTTTTCTAGTCTAAATGACCCTGGACTATGTTTAAATATTAAGTCTGAGAGAGGTAAATTTACATTTCAAGGAAGACTCAATACACCACCCCAGCCTCAAAAAAGGGAACTCATGACATAGCCTTGATATTGAGCTGTCACTGAAAGTGGAAGAGATGGAGAAGGGGAATCAGTTATGAAGGAGGAGGGCAGATATTTACTTTGATTGTGTTTTAGGTTCAGCAGCCACTGCATGACCTGCCCTTTTATATAGGCTTTGTCTGCTTGTTCTTCCTCAGTGGCCTGTGCTACTGGAACTAGTGTGTTATTTCAGATCAGAAGGCTGTCTTCTATATTTAGCCATGATTCTGTGAAGTAAGTTCTGAGTGCACACCAAACAGGAGGGGTTTGCAGCAGTTGAAATTAGATGGACATTGGTTCTATCAACTGCTGCAAGTTATATGATTCTTTATAGTTTGCTTTGCAAGGTCCTTGTCTTGGTCTTTTATCAGCTAGTTCATTTTGTCCCCCAGGGTGACTAATTGCGTACTGAAACAGCCTCAAAGAAGTAGCATGCTTTACATGCTGAATTTCTGCAACTGATACTACACTGGATGCTACTGAAGTACACAAACTCCCTTCAAAAGCCGTCTTTGTCTGGAAGAAGTGTGTCAGGCTGCAGACTACCTTGTGCTTACCTAGCTTGTCTACCTGCCTTTTTTATTATTTTTTTTAAAAGCTCTTCTCCATTTCTATTTGTTATAGCCTCCTCTGGCCTGTTTGATAATGAAACTCATTCTGCCCCCTCTGCACTGACACAAACTTTCACTCTACCTTCCTGAACTGATTTGTAACGCATGCCTCTTTACTGATTCTCTTATGGCTAAGCAGATCTGCAAACCTTTCTCTGTTTTGGTCTGTATTGAATAAGAACAAACACTAATTTATGTATTTATGTGCATTTTTTTCCAGATGGCCTATCTAAATTCTAGTTGCACCCTGTACATATAAAAACCCAACTTTTATGCAAAAATACAGTGACAAAATATTGAACTGAATTTCCCCAAGCAATAAAGCTTCAGGGAAGTGGGCTAGATAGGGCTTTCCATATAAATCTGGACTTGTCACTACTTTTATAGTTTAGATTCTAAGGCCAGAAAGGACCACTGTGAACCTCAAGTCTGAACTCCATAGGACTGCCCAGAATTAATTCCTGTTTGAACTAGAACATCTCTTTTAGAACAACTTGAAATCTTCATTTAAAAATTGCCAGTAATGGACAATCCATCACAACCCTTGATAAATTGTTCCAGTGGTTAATTACATTGTCACAACTCCAGCTGAGTGCTCTCTGGGCTGTGAGGGGGTCCAGCGGTCAATCTCTGGATGCTTCAAGCCCTCAGAATCTGAATGGAGTCTAGACACTACTGCTGTCTTAGGGCCTATGGGCACACTCTTGGGGGTACAGATCTTCTACCTGGCACCCCCTCCTGAAAGCTGCAACTACACTGCCCTATTTCCTGCCCAACTCCTTTAGCCCATGTTGATCCCTGAGGCTCTCCCCATAGTTTAAACACATCCTGTCCCGAAACTCAACCTGAAGGTGTGAGCCTTCTGGTTTATCTCTTCAAGGGACACGTGGTAGGCAAAATTCATAAAATACAGATATTTAAAATACACAGGATTCTAGCAGCATTGCTCTTTCATGAATAACATGAGAAATGCACAGTTCTATACAAAAATAATAAACTGTGCACACACTTCCCTGCATCAGTTTCCTTACCAGTCCAGAGCTTTTCTTTGGGCCTTGGTCAGAGTTGTCTGGGTCCTTCATTGGTAGTGAATGGCATGTGCTCTGAACCATGGAACAGTCTCTCTCATCTCATCTTCTTTCATCTTGGCCACTCTGTCCTATTCCTTTCACCTGCCACCATGCTTCCGCTCTCTAAACCACCAGACCCCTGTTGAAGGAAGATGGGGAAAAAGTGGTTTCCCCACTCAGGCAACCTCTTTAGCGTAACTGTAATCCAGACATTAAATTCTAATGTCACATGACAGAGCCTTGCAAGCCCGTGGCAGATTCCAGTTTTACATAGAGGCATTCAGTGATACAGTAATTGTCATAGCGACAACTACAACATATTAACTAGAATTCAAAAGTTGTACAGACAGATTTCCCAAAACATCACATCCTTAAAAGTTTGCACATTATTTCCAGTGTGAATTGGTCTAGCTTCAATTTCCTGCTACTGGATTTTGTTATACCTTTGGCTTCTAAGCTGAGTTATCAAATTTTTGTTCCCCATGTAGGCACTATAAATAGGGCTCCATGTCGGTCAGATTCTGTGACTTTCCACGACCTCTGTGACTTCTGCAGGGGCCAGCGTGGCTGACCCCGGGGCCACCCAAACAGCTGGCCCCTGGGACAGCCACACCAGCCACTGCTGGAGCGGCCCCTGGGGACAGCCACACCAATGTGCTGCTCTGGTGGCCCCAGCCGTGGTCTCTGGGTGGCCACCTGGAGCAGCTCTGGTCTGCGGTTCGTGGTGGGGCGGCCACCTGGAGCAGCTGTGATCTGTGGCCCCAGGCAGCAGTCCATGGCAGGGCTGGCCACTCGGAGCAGCTACGGTCTGTGGCTCCAGGCAGCGGTCCGTGGCGGGGCTGGCCAGCCGGAGCAGCTACAGTCTTCTGCCCCATGCAGTGGTCCATGGTAGGCCAGCCAGAGCAGCTGCAGGACGCAGCTCCCAGCATCTGGTGCTGCTGGCCCTGGGCATCCCCCCAGCAGCACCTCCCTCAAACCGCACCAGCACCCTGCCAGTGCATGCCCCCCCCCAAATATTTAATCACAGGTATTTTTAGTATGAGTCATGTACAGGTCACGGGTTGTGAATTTTTGTTTATAGTCCATGACTTTACTAAAAATACCCATGACCAAGTCATCCCTGTGATCAAGTCACCCCTCAACCTGTTCTTGGATAAACTAAGCAAATTGAGCTGTGGAGTCCTTCACTATAAAGCAGGCTTCCCAACCCTTTTATCATTCTCGTGGCTCTTCTATGATCCCTCTCCAGTTTATCAACATCCTTCTTGAATTATGAACACCAGAATTGGGCACAGTATTCCACTAGCAGTCACAGCGGTACCTAACACAGAGGTAATATCAACTTTCTACTCAATATTCCCCTATTTATACATCCAAAGATAGCATTAGCATTAGCCCTTTTGGCCGCAGCATTACACTGGGAGCTTGTGTTCAGCTGATTATTCTCCTTGACACCCAATTCTTTTTCAGCCATTGCTTCCCAGGATAGAGTTCCCCATCCTGTAAGTCTGACCTAGGTTCTCTGTTCCTAGATGTATGGCTTTACAGTTGATCATATTAAAATTCATATAGTTTGCTTACCATAACTATTATGCAACATAAACCTTATTTTAGAAAATATTAGAATGAGAAGACAAAGAAAAATAGAACAGTTAATTGTAATGCTACATTATCTAGCTTAATATGATTGCTATCACAAAGCTTGGTTACAGAATAAAAAATATTAGCAAACTACCTGAATTAAGGTATCCTCTGGTACAACTTGCTGTCCTAAGTCCCACCCCTCCTTTAAAGAGGACTATCCAAATAACTAGCAAGTAATCACTTTTTATTATAACAAGAGTCTTTTTCAATTCTAGTCTGATAATCAAGGTTGCTTGCTCTTACTTCTATTATTACAAATAGAATACACAGTTTCCCTGAATCTTAAGGGTAGTTACCTCATGCTATAGATTCTAGATGTCCAAAGGCAAAATCATTCAGCTAGCTCCTTGTCTGAGGTGGGATTCAGATATTGGCTTCTGAAGTCTCAATATCTCATAGATTTTAAGGCCAGAGAGGACCACCAGATCATCTAGTCTGACCTCCTTTGTATCACAGGCCACCAACACCATCCACCACCTGCAAACTAAACCCAACAACCAAAATTAGACCAAAGTATTACAGTCCACAGGAAACGAAATTCTGATGTGCCACAGACAAAGAATATGAGGGCTGAATATGCCATATCAGAGAATGGATTAAGTACAATATACTTGGATGATACCAGTGAATGACCCATATACCATGCAGCAGAGGAAGGTGAAAACCTCCCAAGGTCACTGCCAATCTGACTTTGGGGAAAATTCTTTCCTGACCCCACATATGGCAGTCAGTTAGACTCCAAGCAGGTGAGCAAGAACCAGTCAGCCAAGCACCTGAGAAAGAGGATGCTGAGTGCCACCTTAGAGCACTGGCCCATCCCACAGCTCTGGGCTCCCGAAGGTGGTGGGGAACCCCTGAGCTACTGGCCCCCGGAGGCACCTGGAGCTGCAGGCAGTGGGGGTACCGCAGCTGCTGGCTCACATGGCAGCTAGGGTATCCCGCAGCCCCCAGATGCTGCAGGCGGAGCTGCCTGGCTTCAGGCAGTGTGGGGATCCACATGTCCCCATTTTGTCCCGGATATTTTTAGTAAAAGTTAGGGATAGGTCACAGCTTCCATGACTTTTTCTTTTTAGCCAGTGACCTGTCTGGAACTTTTACTAAAAATATCCAGGACAAAATCTTAGCCTCCTGTTCCCTGCAGGTGACCGGCTGATGCATGAGATTTTAGGAACTTAAGATATAAACTGGAAGGGAATCCCTGTGCTGGTGAGCCCACCTCCCCATCATCACAAGCAACTCTATCATACAATCCAACTCATAAATGTACTCAGCTTTCTTAAAACTAATGAAGTTGTTTGCCTCCACAGCTCCTGGTGGGAGGCTTTCCAGAACCTCACTCCTCTGTTCGTTAGAAACCTTTTTCTAGTTTCTAGTCTGAATTTGTTCATAGCCAGTTTGTATCCATTTGTTATTATGCTAGCATTATCCTTTAGCTTAAATAGCTTTACACTCTCCCTGGTGTTTTACCCTATCCCTTCACTCCCTGATGTATTTACAGAGAGCAATCATATCCCCTCTCAGCTTATGTTTTGCTAGGCCAAACAGGCCAAGGTCTTCCAGTCTCCACTCATAAGATAGGCCCTCCATCCAATTAATCGTTAGAGTAGAGTTCTCTGTCCCTGTTCCAATTTGAATTCATCTCTCTTGCACATGGATGACCACAATTGCAGACTGTATTCCAATATGTAGCCACAAAGTAGTTTTCTTTGCTGATCAGTCCCTTTTCCCTTTCTCTGTAGGCTCTCTGTTACTCCTAGTGACCTTTTTTGCGGTGGCTATTCATCCAGTTGGGTGTGGAGCCTTTTCCTACGAGTTTTCCCTCCATCTTGTTTGGGATGTAAATTGAAGATAGTTTTGTTATTTGATTGAAAGAATTTTTAAGCCATTTCCACATTTAAATCCTTGAGCTCTTCAGTCTAGTTGATTTTAACTAGTTCCCTTAATTTCCCAAAGTCTGCCCTTTTGAAATAAAAACATAGCTGACAACCTGGTTTTGATTATCCATCCATTTAATTCAAACTGAATCAGTTTGTGATCACTCAGTCCAAGGCAGGGCCGCCCAGAGGATTCCAGGGGCCCGGGGTCTTGGGCGGCGGGGGGCCCCCGCTTCGGCGGTAAGTCGGCGGCGGCGGGTCCTTCCGTTCCGGGACCCGCCGCCAAAGTGCCCCAAAGACCCACGGCAAGGGCCCCCCGCCGCCGAATTACCACCGAAGTGGGACCCGCCCCCGAAGTGCAGCCCCCACCGCGGGTCTTCGGGGCACTTCGGTGGCGGGTCTTGGAACGGAAGGACCCCGCCCCACCGCCGAAGATCCGACTGCACTCTGGCGGTGGGTCCCGCTTCGGCGGTAATTTGGAGGTGGGGGAGGGGGGGTCCTTCTGTCCCGGAGAGGAAGGACCCCCCCCGCCAGCGAAGACCGGGAGTGAAGAAGCTCCGGGGGCCCAGGCCGGGCCCCGTGAGAGTTTTCCGGGCCCCCGGAGCAAGTGAAGGACCCTGCTCCAGGGGCCCCGAAAAACTCTCGTGGGGGCCCCTGCTGGGCCCAGGACCTGGGGCAAATTGCCCCACTTGCCCCCCCCTCTGGGCGGCCCTGGTCCAAGGTTCTTTCCTATGGCCAGCTCTTCTATGTTATCCTCACTACTTACCAAACTAAGTCTAAAATTACATCACCTCTTGTTAGTTTAGTAGTGATTTAATGAAAAAAAATCTGTCATATCCAGGAGTAACGGACTCCTACCAGTATTACTAGTGTTTATTCTCCAATCCAGGAAGTTAATTTCCCTTTATAACCCAATTCTTGGTAGTATTCATCTCTCTAATGATATTAAAGAGATCTCTGTCCATAGCCAAATCCAGTTGTGGAATTCTACAGCAGACCCCTAACACATCTCAGTTATTCATGGGCCAGGTTCCTTGCTTCCTTTTGTGCACTAGGACTGATTCATATTTTATTTTTTTAATGTTTTGTTGTTTATTATGGTGCTTGAATGCCTGTGGCTAAGCACCATAGAAATCACAGCATCAGAAAGATAGCGATGGAAAAAACCCCTATTAGATCATCCAGCTCCTCTCCCAGCCAATATGTTCCCTGTGGTGTGTTTTCTAGTGGTATGCCTCATCTAGTTTTAGAAGTCTCAAGTGATGAGGTTTCCATTCATTTCCTTGGGAGATTGAATGTGATCAATACATAAACTATAACATGGGATCGATACATAAAATGGAATGGGTTCAATACATAAACAGTAATATATTAAATACCAGTGTGGACTATAAAAGGTATTTCCTTTCTCCGTGGGTATATGGATATGTTATCAGGGCAAAACAAAGTGTCTTCCAGATACAGCTATCTAGTGAAAAGTAATTCAAGCTCTGGGTAATTATATAAAGTTTGCATTCAGATCAGAACTGCTTAAATACAGAGGAATTTCCTAATCTTAATGGGCCAAGTTCTGTTTAGAGGGCCAAATTTGGTTTGAATTGTTAGCAAGTCTCTGCACAGTTAATTTAATGACTATCTTATGCCTAACACAAAAATATAGGTACAACAATGGCTAATTAATATTAGTCCACCACATTGTTCTTGAAGTGATATAATTTTGAATGTTTACAATATGAAACTACATAGTTTTTTCTGCAGGTTACCTTTACCCTCTTCTTTTGCACCTCTTAAATGATACAACAAAAATGTATAAAAATGTCAACTCTTTAGGCAGCGTTTATTTCTCTGTGGCTTTTTCTCAGAAGAATATAGCATTCTCTGTCTGGTAAAGACTTTGCTTTACAGATCATTACACTCCCTTTTCCCCCATGATACCACTGTTGATTGTACACAGTTCATTCAATGTCTTTTACAGAGTCCAATGGGAGTAAAGGGAATTTAATGGACTGTAAAAGGGCCAGCTTTACAGAAGTGATTGTCATTTTCACTCATTCACATTGCTGATTTTGGAAAATGCTGTTGATTGAGCTATTCACCCACAAGTGTTAGGACAGCCTTAAGTTTGGAGGCATCCAAACTTCCACACATCTTTCTGCATCTTTGTATTGTTTCTACAAATGTTGGCATCAGAAGTGCAAAAGGTTATGGGCTTGAGCTGCAGAGTTTGGAAATGAAGCCAAACTTTGAGTGTTCATATCACAGGTTTTGGTTCAAGCTTATCTTTAAGTGCAATATCTACTTTGTTGCCAATAGCCACAATAATACTGTGGAGTCCTAGAAAACTGAGCTGGTAATGGACTATTAAACCATTGATAGTTACCACAGTTTGTCTAGTGCTATGTCTAATCCTTTTTGGAACTTTGTCCAGTGATGGAGCTTCCTCCACTTCCCTGCAAAGTATTTTTACGGTCCCATAGAACTTACTGTTAAGACACTTTCTCCCCAATGTTTAGAGTATATTTTCCTGAACGTGCTATTGTTTACAATTTACTGGTACAGAAAAAAAGAGAAGCAGATTATTTCTTATCACTCAATATAGTGATTTGCAACATGTTATTGTGAGATGACAGTAAAGTCTATAGTTGTGTGTGCATATACGCACACTCACTTGTATAAGCACTGTGTATACTGTACACATACAAACAGTGCATGCACAATGACTTCCATAGACCAGTGGGCCTCGTTGAAAAGGAGTTTCAAAACTCTTAAGCCATTATATAATGTTCTCTGCTTAAGAGAACATAGAATTCTGGAAGGTGGTGTTCTTTCAGAAAACACTATATTTCCTTGTTTTAATTTAAATACAGCTTTAGTCCAGCTCTCAGAATTATACTGTGCATTGAATTATCATTTGGGTAAAAAAAGAAATAAGCATGATTATTAAGTATTTATAAATTAAAAACAAAATATTTTTATTTTGTTTTAATGTGATCCTCTTATGCCTTCCTAGCTAATCTGTTTTGAAAAGTCTTCTGCCAAGGTGGAGTAAATGTATTACAACAGGGACTCAATCTAACACAACATGGAGCTTGCCTAATTTGACTGAAGAACTGTCTCACATATCACTGTACCTAGTCAATACTCTATTATTGCAAGTTAAGTGGTTTGCTACAGTATTCTGCGTACAAGGTATTAGAAGGCATGTTGCTTAATTTCCTAAGCAATAATGGTATAAACAGTATGCATTTTTTATTATAAAAAAGCTAACAATTACCTCCACTGAGTTAATGGTTTTTTATATGCAGTTGGTACCCAGGAGACTGAGTGATAAATCAGAATACAATTAAATGTAAAGTGTACTAAATTTTTGGAAAACTAAAATTTACTACAGAAACAGGTCTTCAGTTCTACCTGCAATCAAACTTTAGTTTTCTTAGGATTGTATTTATTTGGTTTAAACAGTTTTTTATTGATTACAGTTGGGTCAAAATAATTACAACAGTAAGAATATTAAAGCAACAGAATAACAACAGGAAAATAAATCAATGGGTTATTTTTAGCAGACTACTTCTGCAGCCCTTTTCTTTTTTCATGTGGTGCCCGATGTCAGTTGCATTTCTAGTTCTTTCCAAGTGTGTGTAGCAAAGTCTTTTTTTCCCCCCAGGGTTCAGTGCATCTATTAGCCTTCCCCTACATATTTTTTTAAAAAAACATAATGCATATGAGATAAAACATTTTGGTGCATTTTAGAGCTTCAGCATATTGTTTTAGACCTGAGATATCTCAGCTGGATGGGGGGACTCTTCCATACAGCCAATGCCTCATATCATAGGCACAAAAAGAGAGTCTTAAGCATGATATTTTAATATTTACGTATCAAAGAAGGTTCTTAAAATTGATTACTAGGAGTCAAATTGAAAAATCCTGAGGCAAAGTATTAAAATCCTGTCTCCTAACTCACCTAATCAGCAAGTGATTAATTTTACCTGCAGTTCACCTGAAACTATAGTATCCTTAGAGTGGTACTGGATTCCCCAGAAGTTCTGTAAGCCTTAGCAAAATTTGAGGTGACTGGGGTGAGTGTCAGGTTTAAAATGAAAACAGAAATTAGGTGGGTTTCACCCAATTACAAGTTGCAAAATATGTGCACAGCTCTGAAGAGAGACACTCCTCTAGTGCTAGAGGATAATTTTAGTTTGGCTCTTCAGACACTTCAGTAGAAAATATTTTCATAATGGGTCTGATCTAAAGACCATTTGTCAATATAAGGACTTACACTGACTTCAATAGGCCTTGCATCAGGCCCTATATCAATACAAAGGCTATCACTCAGGCATCCAGATACCGTGTTAGCTGAGAAAGAAAAAATGTTTTGATACATTTTAAAAAAAATCAGTTACCCTGTGTGACATTGCAGATAAGAGAGATTTTTGTTAAAATGATTGCTGATTTAGAATTTGGACATTTACAAAAGTTTTGAGAGCCACATTTTCCAAATCTGCCTCTAAAATAGGGTGCGTAGTTTTCACATGTACAAATCCCACATTTGTATGTGCAAGAACAATTTTTGTGCCTGCAGATCAGGTAGACAGACACCTAGATCCTTTGGTGAGTGAAGCCATCTTTCAGGAGGTTAGGGCTGAAATTTTCAAATGTGCCTAGTTGGACAGGTTTGAATATCCAGTTCTCATTACATGTGTAATTACCCAGTGGTGGTTGCGTCCAGAAATGCAGATTTTTTTGCTTGTAGATAACTGTATGTACAAAATTTGCAGGTAAAGTAATAAAAACTGATTTTGAAATCCAGTTCTTAGTACCAAATTCTTCCCTTTGATCTATAGATAGTGCTTCTACTGAGTTAATGGAAGCCACACATTCACTTCTTAGGCCCTAAGACTTAGGGCAATGATTTGGCTTGAGAGCAGGTGTGAGTCCACAAGATAAGTGGTAATAAGCTGCTGAGCTTTAAGAGAGTTTGTTCTTCTGAGTTTACAAGTGGGATGAACAGTTCAATCCAACCTTATGCTTTAATAGTAAAAGCAAATAGAAACCAGACTATATATATGGGAATTAGGACTTTGGGGCACCTCAAAGAAATTTCAGTAATGGCTGTAGAAATATCAGACAAATCAAACCTACAAAACAAAGTTTAACCTAAGCTGAAGTCATCTAAGGTATTGTTCCTTTCCCGAAAAGGCATGGAGGCTAAAAGTAAAGGAAATCCTTCCATTATCCTTGCTTACATGGAAAAGAACTTAATACACATGCAAGCCTGTTCAAACTTTTCAGTTTGTTCCTGGAGGTTGGCATCAACATAGCTGAGAATTTCCTGTCATCTGGAAGTGCTATCTGGCTAACGGCATACACTGAAATATAGTAAGGCAGTCTTCTGTCTATTAAAATCCCCAAACCCAGGAGGATGACCAGATGTCCCAATTTTATAGTGACAGTCCTGATATTTGGGGTTTTGTCTTATATAGGCACCTATTACCCTCCAGCCCCATGTCCTGATTTTTCACACTTGCTGTCTGGTCACCCTAAAAGCCAGCACTATGTGGACGAAGCAGATTTGTTGTATTCTGTCAACAATTTGTTTTTGTTATAAATTAGAAAGACTGGGAAGAGGAAATAATAAAGCACAATACAAATTCCATCTCTTGGACAGTAAGCTAATGAGTTGGTTTCAAGATTAACACCCATGGTCAGGGCCCATAAGTGTTTGAAAGGAAGTTAAATAGCACTCCCAAAAGGGACTTTTTCCAACAATCATCAGCCAGAGGGGGTTGAAGTCGCAAGTATGGGCTGGAAGTCCCCATTTGTGTGGATTTATCATGAAAGGAATATTTGGGAGTAATGAGAAGCAAAGGTGAAACATGCAATCAGGAACAGTGTCTGGTACAATTACAAGCTAAGACTTCCAAGAAATCTGATCAGATAACAGTGCTGTGCAGGGGAAGCTGAAGGAGAGATTTTACCAGGGTCCCAGAGGTGTATGATTGTCAAGCTGGGAGACTAGTGGGGTTAGTGGGAGAAACAAAAAGTCCTTCTAAGTGTAAAGTATTTTGTTTAGATTCCTTGGCCCAGATCCTCAAAGGTATTTAGGCACCTTACTTCCCCTGAAATCAATGGGACTTAGGAGCCTAAATACCTTTTGTGGATCTGGGTTTTAGGTTTGCCTTGGGTTTAGTCACTATCTCAATGCACATTGTCAGACTACGCATGATAATGCAGGCCATTTCTTCTGTTGAAATCTCATTTTCTCTCTCTGGTAATACATCTTGTTTTTTATTAGACCGCTGGAGTCTTAGACGGTTTGGGAATTTTACAAAAGCTGTCTTGAATAGATGGAGAGGTAGTGAAGGGAGGCTGGCTGGAATCGGTTAGGATTTGCAGTTGGACTGGCATGGATGAAGTAGTCCTCTCCCATTGGGTGTGTCAGTTGGAGGGCTGCAGTTCTGCTACATTGACAGGAAATATCCAATGACCATGGACACAAACCAAGCTAAGGGATGAAAGCTGACAGCCACATAAATAGCTTTTAAAACTCCATCAAGGCTTACCCAGGCCATGGAGTAAGGACCTGTTTCTCTTCACTAGCACTCCTTTACATCATGTAGAGTGGGCAAACCTGAGCTGGGGATGGGACTATCTGGTGATATTTGCCCTCAAGAAAAATATAGAAACCGGTGAATGGTTTAATCAACATGTGAAAACAATTTCGCTCTCAGATCATGAGAGCATATGAGCATAGCAAGTGTGGTCTTTAAGGCAATATGGTTGAGAAGAACAACCATACTTTGAAGGTAGATAACCAGAAGGCTAGTTATGTGCCTGTAAATACACTGCTCACTTGAGTGCGCAATATGTTAACTACATCTGGATTTAGCATAATCATCCCTGACTAATGCGAGGGAAGGGGAGGGGGTTTAAGTGCTGAATAAATAAATTACTTAATTACATATTATCAGAGAGGAACAGATGGTCAGTTTAGCACATTTTCTGACTGCTTATGCTTTCTGTGGATGGTAGATCTGCACAGATTCATGCAGAAAAGATTTTGCTATATCAGTAATTCATCCATAGGCTGCACATCAAAGAACCAGCCATTGTGTTCTTGAGCTGTGTCTTATCCATATGTGTGCCAGACTACTGAGAATTAAAATAGTATAGATGCCATGAGGGATTTTCTCTTGCAATTATATTTTCTTCTTTCTTGATTTACTAGCCAGATGGCTTTATGCTAGTATAGTACACCTTAAAAAGGTCAAAAGGAAACCCAAGTCAACCAAATCAGAGCAAGTCAACTAGTTATGCTGAAGAGATTGGCCCTATCAGGTTAGGATGAAATCTTATTCCCAGACTGATAGATTAGTGCTTGCAGCTCATATGTGCAGCAATGTCTGCTGCCAGGCTCCTTCAGTCGGAGTTTATTCTCAAAGGTAGGTCTGCTGCTGAAGCCATTTTGGGAGGGGTGGATGCATGGATTAATTATTAACCTAATTGAAGATTATCACAGCATGTAACTGGGTGACAGAAGGAGAAAAGGCACAATAGCTAATATTGAACCATAAGCACTGGCACCAAACCTTCCTGACCTGACATTCATGGCTGTTTTATGTTTGTTTGCTTGTTTGACTGTAACTTTGGAGGACTCCTACTAAAGTGTGTTGTGTTTTTTTTCTAGTTACCACAAGACTAATGGATCTATTTGTACAGGGAATTTCTGAACTTAACTGAATAGGAAATACGATCTTTTGGGAAACTGTGTTATACTTCGCTCTTCTGATCTTTTAGAGACAGCCTTCAGTCTCCCTTCCTGTCATACCATTACAGCACCAAAACAAAAACAAACCACAACTTGAAGTCATATGATGATTTCAAATGGAGGACAAGGACTGTCCATTTTTTTGATGGGAAGGTGCTGGAAGGAGCCATGCTGAATAGTTAATATCCCAGTGAATCCACAAGGACTTAAAGTGACTGAACGTGTCAGGGAACATGTCAAACTGCCATCAAAGCAATAGACCTTGGTGGAATTTGTATCACTCCTTTTCTGCCTTCGTAAGGATGCCTCATAGAGTTAGAAATAGTAAGAATAGAAAAAAATTAAAATAAAATAATACACAGACTTCTAAAAATGTAGTTATAAAGCCTTTACAGCACTCTTTGGTCTCTTCCAGGACCCTTTGAAACACTTATTTTTTTTTTTTAAATTTAGTTTTGCCTGAAAATCTGCATCCAATTTGAATGAAATTGAATATGTTTCAGAGCTCAAGCAGCATGTCTTCCATCTGAAGCAAAATGGAGATGAATTTCAATTAGATGTTCCCATTATAATCTGTCTCCACCTGTAGTTTTCATCAAAATTACTAGGAAGTGTGATATAATGTATGATCAGGATTTGCCCACTGGCAGCAGTGTGCCCATTATCTTAGTAAAAAAGCACACAATAATTAGTCTGATGCATATAGATAGCAGCTTCTCACAGCGAATGACTTTAATTATGGTGAGTAATCTATATGGAGTTTGAAGCTTATATGTATTCTACTCCTCCTCCTCCCGCCCCCCCCAAAAGACGACACCAATTACTAATTCAGTTGACAAAGAAACAATGTTTCAAAAGATTTAATGTGAACTGAACATAATAGTCAACGACCACTGTGAAATGTCCATTTTATGGTTTTATTTTTGCCTGAGCTTAATTTATGGAAATTCTTTTGTGCATATACCCATAAGCTTCATTCTAGTGCTTTAGCATTAACTCATCAACATTTTGCAAATCATGGCTGGACCACCAGCCCATCAGCAGTTTCTGTCCTCTGGTACTTTGAAGCCCTTTTATCTTCCCATAGCAGTTGTCATGCTGGGAGCTTGGAATTTAGTGAAATGGAGACCACCTATTGCCTCACGGCACATTCCATTTCCACAGTTTTGTAGGGAGTGATATCTGTTCAGTAGAGATGCTAATAAAATAATATAAGTTTGGGAAAGATGGTGAAGATTTGCCACAAGCACAGTGTGGAAACATAAATATCTCCTGTCTGTGTGTTCCATTCTATGCATCCGAAGAAGTGAGCTGTAGCTCACGAAAGCTCATGCTGAAATACATTTGTTAGTCTCTATGGTGCCACAAGTACTCCTGTTCTTTTTGATGAAATAAGAATCAATTCATTTTGTACTTTGGCTGTTAGAATTACTTATTTTCTAGGTGTAATCCTGAAAATGTCCCAAAATGACAATTTGATAGTATCTATTAAAACTCTTTGTATTAATTTATTTCGTGATAGTACTATGATGTTGTGCCAAGTATATTATCTGCCTATCTGTCTTCTGAAAGCATGCTTACAATGTAGCTTAGTGTCCTTACTTTGTCAGGCTAGTTAGTTTAGGGCCATTTAAAAATGATATCCTAGGACTGATTAGGAGATGTTGCATAACTGCACTTTAGGGACTTGGGTTTGTGTGACATTTCTCCCTTTCTTACTATCGATAGTGAGACACACTCTTGTCACTCACAGAAGAGCCAACTGACTCCCATTGTACCCTAATACCTTCAAACAAGGCACACAGTGCTTAATTTTCGCCAGGGCTTGCCAGGGCTAAGCCCCGGCACCTCTAGGCTTGGCAGTTCACAGTCCCAGCATCCCGGGGCTTGCTGCATCAGTTATTAATGTAAAAAGATTGCTTGAGCCCCAGAACCTAACTGCTTGAGCCTTGGCAATTCTTTCATTACAAATGAAGCACTGGAAGCACAGTATATTCAGATTACCTGTAATGATAAGAAAGGAGAACAGAGCTGTACTTCAGAGCTTATAGAGAGAAGTGAGTAAAATGTAGTGTTGGTCTATTAAAATATGTGAAGAGAGAAGGATTTTCTTACTAGGTTAATTAGGAAAGCGTGTGTACAGAGATTATTCACATAGTTGTTTAGTTTTAATTGGGCTCCTGTAATGTTTCTACTTGGAGAGATGGAAAGAGTTGTAGGTGGGTGATTATATATACAGCATTATAGGCGGGTATGTAGGCTTGGAGATGCTGACAGTCTCTTGGGAGAGGTATCTAGGGTCCACATGCAGGATAGTGTTAAATTGTGCTTTAATTGACTAACATGCATCTAGCTCTTTGTGCAGCTTCTTTAGGTGCCAGATCCCTGAGAAAGGGAACAGATCCGTCTCCTGGTACTACTGAACAAGTTGGAACATCTTCAGCTAAAGCCTTCCTCCTGTTGGACATACACAGCAGGGATATATGACATATAGATATCAAGGGAATTGCACATACCTATGCTCACGATTTCAGGATGGATAGTGTTTCATTTGTGCTGGCCTGCTGCTCTTCAGGCAGCAATCCTTCCTTCCCCTCCCTGGTGATAACTGCAACTCTCCCACGGATTGGCCATTTTAGTGACAGCCAGCCTTATCTAGCTGAGGTTCATGCTGCAGGCTGGAGCCAACACTGTAGATTCTCATATCATAGCTTCACCAGCTGCTGAAAACATGCTGATAATATACTTCCTGTTAGGCAGCTATTGCAATTTAAAAAAATACACTGAAACCTTAGATGAGCATGGCTGCTTTGTGCTGCAGTCAATAAAAATCCACGGAGAGGAGGAGGAGGAATGGGGAGCAGAAGAAAGAATTTACATTACTGTACTTGCTGAATGGACTTCTAAAAGAGATGGCAGAAGCCTCTACATCAGAATGCAGGCACGCAGTAGACAGAGAAGGCAGATGTTCCTTTGAACGCCACCATCTGGAATATGGATGTAAGCTTCCATGCTCTTTCCCAGCCTTAAGGAATAAAATGCCAATGATGTGTCTTCATTAGGATAAACACTCCTGGGAACAAAACAAAACAAACCACGCAAAGCCACAGAAGGGAAATCCTGTTTGAAATCAAAAGCCTCTGTAACTGTCCAGTAGTACATATAGATGGATTTTAGCTGACATATAAAGTGCATGTTTCACAGAGAAGAGGATATACTGGCAATATTAGTTTGACTAAAGGGGAAATAGACTACATGGCTGCATGAATGCATGGTGGCACGATTTTATCAAGGCCAAAAGCTTAGCAGAATTCCAAAAGAGTTGGAAAAGAAAGTCCAGAGTTGATGCAATAAATATTTAGAGGGACTGAGCAAGAGTTTTAGAAGGGATATAAATCCTCATGCTTTAAGGCACCTCTAAGTGTTAAAGGTTAGGAAGAAACTTTCCCTGGGAGCATGTGATCCCATAACCGCCCATTGCAGGGTACCTTGTACCTTCCTCTGGCCAGATTTTCAGAAGAGCTCAACTCCCATTTAGGCAAGAAAGTAAGTGGCAATGTTTCCAGACAGCTCAGCTTACTGAGCCTTGCTTAGGAGCCTAAATGGTAGCTGAGCTCTTCTGCAATTCTGATCCTAATTGTTCCTAATTGAGCACTTGAAAATCTGATCCTTAGAGACTTTAACTTTTGTTTTGATAAGACATCATCATATCCAACTTCCTTTCTCCAAGATAAACTGGCCTTGGGTCTTTGCATATTTTTGACCTTTCTATAAGTGTCCTAAATATTCCCAATGAAAGGATTCCAATTAGTAATACTCTACAACTTGTTAGACAGGCCCTGTTTGGCAATTTCTTCCTCATTTTATTTCCTGAAGTCCTAAGTCAAATCTGCCTTAAGAAACAGCACTCTTAATCAACCGCCTTCACAATCCATATTATATCATCATATTTGTGGCTTACAATACATTTTTGTTCAATGATTACTTTTATTTAAAGACAAAACAATTTTACTACTGAGCAAATTACTTTATTCTAGTTCCTTGGCTGGTCACTTGGGTGAGGTTTCGTTGCAATGTTAGTATCCTGTTTCTTTAATAATCGTTCTCTCTCCTCACCACCACCACCACCCCAGCACCTTTTCTCCTTTCTCTCTTCCTCCCACTCCCCCTTTTCAGAGGCAAAAATGGGAAAAAGGAAAATATGGGGCAAAAAGGCAGGAGATAGGAAGGAAAAGAGAGGGAGAAAACCACCAAAAAGTGAAAAACCCAAAACTAAAAAATATTTTTTCAGTTTTTTTCATAGAAAAATCTGAATATTTCATTTTTTTCAAGAACAATTTAGAGAATTATTTTTTGTTAATTTTTTCCATCAAACATGCTTACCATTTTAGTACTAGCACTACCTGGAAGCTCCTAGTGGCGCAAAATCTATATGAATAGAGCAGGAGTGGCACAAGCCACCTGCACCCCCTGCTCCACCAGAGACTCAGAACTGGCTTGGTAAAGCCCCCAAAAGTGCATATGGCTGGGTTGGCTCAGGGATTACTTGAAGCCAGACCAGATAGAGGGCATTCATTGATTCAGCACATCTCTTGGGGAACCTTCGTGGGTGTGGTTCTTGTGAAGCCCTAGCTGGAACTTAAAGCTGCTTTTCTCTAGGAATGAAACCTTCTTGATGAAGCTGTCCCCACTGTGCATGCAATTTTCACACCTCTGTGCTTCAGAGGTGGTTGTCCATTTGAATTCACTGTGGAATTTCCTTCTACCTACAGTGGGAAAATATCACAAACACTGCAGCAGATTCACCTAGAGCGAGTGGAAAATGTAGAATTTTTTTTATAATAATGAACAACTTTATTTAAAAGTGCCAGCGAACAATGGCTGATTTAAATATTGTAGTAGCAACAAGTATAGACATGCATGACATTTGGAAAACAAACAAGAAGACAAGCTCTCTGCTTGAGGTATCTACAGGCTAGTAGGGCTTTCTGAGCTAAACAGTTGGGGTTTTTTTGGAGGGGAGGGGATTAAAATTTGCAAAATTAGATACCTAAAAATAGACACCTGAGTCATGGCCTGTCAGTCCCCAACAAGGGACTCCAGCTTCATTCCTGTCCCCTACCTAGCCTGCCCCCCCCCCCAGTTATTTTTAGTCAAAGACAGACAGGTCACGGGCAATAAACAAAAATTCACGGGAGCCTGTGACCTGTCTGTGATTTTGACTAAAAATAACTGAGACAAAATCTTAGTCTTACGCGCGAGTGTCAGAAGGGCAGATACGCCAAACTGGTGTTATGTTCTATAATTAGATCTCACCAACCCAGTACCAAATGTGAGCTGCCGAAGTACTACAATAGTCTTATGATGGAGTCCTAGACAGTCCCCTTAGACACTCCAGTCTACCTTGCCACCCAGGCAGGCTGGACTGTGTGATAAATGGTCACTTACACTAAAACCCGCAAATATTTCAGGTTTCTCCCAGTCTCAAAAAGCGAAGAAAAAGAAGTGAGAGTTATTGAGAAGTTAAAACAAGTAAAATATATTACAGGTGGGTGACAGTCTGTAATTCCAAATGATAGCAGAGATGTAATGCCAGTTTCTCAAAAGTCTCTCAGCGCTACCCAGAATAACATTGGGGAGCTCCCTCTTCTTGTTCAGCTATTCTTCCCTGTTAGAATCCACACAGTCCTGCGATACAGGATCTTTCCCTGAATCCATACTTATAGCAGCTTCTCATAGAAAACAAGCTGACAGAGCCCACATAGGTGATGACCCTTTCTTTGGTGGAGTCAGAGAGGAGCTTATTTAGAGTTTATGATCTCTGATCACCACACACAATAACCACTTGCCTTCAAATGTGCAAGAATTAGCACTTTCCTGCTAAAGTTCTTCATTTGCATTACACAAGGCTTTCTGGTTTAATGGGTTATTTAGTTACAGAGGTATATACAATGTCAATGTTTGCTATTACATTATAATGTCCAACTAGTTTCATGAAGTTTAAACGCCAACTAAATACATTCTTATACATTTAACAATCATTTTAATCTATAGTAAAACACAAGTGAATTGGCCTGGGGCTTTGGCATGAACTGGCACCTGGGCTGTCAGCATCACAGGCCTCACTTCGGGAATGAATCCCCACTTCTGCATCTCTTAAAAGTGCATTGAGCAGAGCTCTACTCCTGTGGTGATCCTCATGTGGTTTGCATGTAGGGAGAATGTCCCCTGCTGCACTGTCCCCCAGCTCCCTCCAGCCGCAGGACAAGACTTTTCCTGTGGTCTGTCCCCTGCTCTACCACTGGACTTCTTCTACTGCTCTCTCCAAGCCCCCTTAGTCCTCCTAAGGTGTGAAATTAGGCAACATACTTGTCCAAGCCACTAACAAGTGCTCTTCTTTGCAAACTTCATCCCTCAGAAGTTTCTACCCTGTATGACTAATCTTGGGCATGCCAAGGAGTTTATTGGTGCTCCCGGCTCTTCTGTGTAGCTTATTCAAACACCTCAGTCTCATTCCAATTCTGAAGAGTGTATTTTAGTTCATGGCTGTTATGATGCGAAGAGTTTATTTAAACTGGTCAGTTCCAGCAGTCAATGCAGCATCTCTGGAGCTGCCAGTGAGCCTAAATTAGGTTGTCAGAGCTGATGTACCAGTCTGGTGAGCCTATTTAAAATCTTAATAACTTTTAAAATTAGACTCTAAGCAACAAAATCCCCAGGCACTAGATCTGAGTAGCTAAACTGTTACCATTAAACATAGATACCATTAAACTGTTGTATCTATTTCCTTCTCTCTTCTTTTTGCCAGTCTATAGTGCCCCCCCTCCCAAAAAAAGAGAGATTTTCTTTAAATCTGATGACCTCCTCTTAATTTTGGGTATAATAAATCAGGTACCGTCAGTCCATGAATTACAGATGCTTTCTCTAAATGACTGCAGTTGTGATATTAAAATTATCCTCTTTCCATTGAGATTTTCCTCTGCCAGGAAAAGAGTTGCAGGGAAAAGAGTGAGGAGTTTGCTTTACCCAAAAAAAAAATATGAAGACATAAGGTCTCAGATATTCATTTGGGGTCCATTTTAAACGTATGTCTGAGCTAGTGGTCCATTCTAACATTGCTAATGGAGAAATGGAATTATCAATAACTTTTAAAATTAGACTTTAATTATCTAAACTTGGGTTCTGTGTACTAGAACTCACCTAGAGTGTAGTAAAATAAGTTTTATAGCTTTCCTTCTTTCTGTATTTTTGCTGACAAAAGAGGTGATAGATAAATAACAGAAGGGGACATTTATAACGTGGTACAGCACTCTCACACCATTTTTGTTCCCCATCCTTTGTTTGTGGATTAGAGAAGGGAAGGGGTGTCAAAATTGGGCTTTTAATGGGAATTTAGTTTCATCTTTAACTATGGAGAAACTAAGCCTCTCCATAATAGAAATCAACTGAATGTTGAAAGTTTGATTTTTGACTGCCAGAGAAACATCTGTTATCATTATATATGAGACCAAACCCATTTGTAAACAAGTAGTGAGTGATTAGACATAGCTACTAGGAATAGAATGATTTTTATGAGAAACTCCTAGTAATTATCTCCTCTTTTTAGAATGGTAATTAGTGGCCTTTCAGATATTTCAGCCAGTTTTAACACGCTCCGAACAGCAAATTAAATAAAAACAAGCATGGACACACAGAATACAGCAATATCTACAATGGGTCTGATTCTCTAGTCTTGCCTTCTTTTTATTGCCCTTTACATCTGTTCAAAGTTGATGTAAAATGTGGCCATTCTGTTTTTACACAACAATAAAAGACTAAAGATGAAAGGGAATGGGGAATCAGGCCCAATATGCACACACACGTGTGTGTGTGTGTATATATGTGTGTGTGTGTTTATATATATAAACTATACACACAATGGAGTTTGAATTGTGTATAGAATACAGTTCTTCACAGCTGTATTTTGTTGTCTGAATATGTACTGCAGACTCTGAAAAGGCCTGTAAAACACTTATGAACCTAAGAAAATGAACATTGCATGCAGTCAAAATATGCCAAGAATAAATATATAACTGAGGTGAAGGAACATCATTGATTTTGCCTCAGAGCCTTTCTCCAGGAAAACTGTGGTTTGTCTTTCCCCAAGTATGGATTGCCAACTATGCTAAAAGGTTAAAGTGCATCTGCAGCTGGTTTCATTTAACTCCTTTTACTAAACTCATCTCACGCGGAATATCAGGTTGGACTTGGCTTGGAGACCCACAAGTGAACAGAAGTTTTACCTGCTAAGCCATCCAAATACCAACCCTTTTGTATTTCTAAAGCCCAATTATCAGGAAATCTTGATCAGAGGATATTAATGATACCGTATTTTGATATTTAGACTCAGCATTTTATTAGAAGCTGTATTGAAAGAAGAAGCGATAAAGACAATTAGTTCTGTTAAATGTAAGCCTGTGGTAGCTTATCTATGGATTTTCTCCTTAGATGTTTAAATATTCCCTCTGCAGTTTAGGTTTCATCAAACAAAGGAGATCTGATTTAAGATAATTCTCCTTGTAAGAAGGCAATCGGTGCTTCAGTCTACCATTCATCCAGATCCATTGATTCCAGGATAAACATTCATTTATCAGAGAATTCAAAATAAGCACAACATGCACCTCCTCATTTACAATAAATTGGTAAAATTCTCCGTTCTCAAGCATTTACCACCCAAGTTGGTCTTACCTCCTAGGAGGTGAGAACGACTGTAAAATACAGTATCAGCCCAAATGTATCCTTAAAGCACCACTGCAACATACATTTTAGATACCCAAACCTCATTAACACTTACACTAAAAGTATCTTTAGCATTGTTTCTGGTTACGAAGACTTGTGACCATAGAAATTTTCATCTTTATAAACAGAGCTCTTCTGTTGTCTTATTATTTTTATTATGGTAATGTCTAGCGGTCCCAGCCAGATATCAGCACAAACACAGAGCAAAAGTGTATAGTCTGAGTCTAAGACAAGTGACAACAGCTGGATACAGGAAGACAGGAGTATAAAGAAACAGTGAGACAGACTTGGTCAACATTATAGGCAGTGATTTCAACACACCAGTTGCCTAACCATTGTGAAGATTTTTGTAAGCATCATAGCAAAGTACAGTATTTAGGGTGAGAGAGTGAAATTAGTTTTGCATACTAGTCCCAGCAAAGTTTAGTTTTATTGAAAATGTGACTAGAGTGGAATATGAGGCATGAGAAATCACCCATAATTAAATGGTGAAACTTGTAATGCACAGCTCTGTGAAACAAAGCATTGTTAGCTTTGCACAGCTCTAAAACCAATAATAATTCATCAGAGGATCTCAAAACAATCTGCAAATATCCATTAATTAAACCTTGCAACAAATTTATGAGGTAGGAAGGGGATAATACAGGGATCACTTCACCCACCTCTGAGTTGGAAAGTAGCAGCTGGTTAATTGTAGGCAGCAACAGTCCGCAACAATTTAAAGTATGGTCCACTTGAAACTGCAACACAAAGTGTTATAGGCAGAATATAATCACTTGAGTTGGAATTTAAACAGGGCACTATATTTAAATATCCCTAACTTTACAAAGTACCACAGGATTAGGGCCTCTGTTTAATGTCTAATCTGAAAGACAATGCTTCCAGATCCCTAAAACCATGTTGGTACACGGATGGCCCCAATCCTACTCCCTCTGAAATCAAAGAGACTTTCTATTAACTTTTAGTGAGATTTGGGGTATGTCTACACTACGAAATTAGGGTTGAATTTATAGAAGTCGATTTTTTAGAAATCGATTTAATACAGTCGATTGTGTGTGTCCCCACTTAAGACCATTAAGTCGGCGGAGTGCGTCCACAGTACAGATGCTAGCGTCGACTTTTGGAGCATTGCACTGTGGGTAGCTATCCCACAGTTCCCTCAGTCTCCGCCTCCCATTGGAATTCTGGGTTGAGCTCCCAATGCCTGATGGGGCAAAAACATTGTTGCGGGTGGTTCTGGGTAAATGTCATCAGGCCTCCCTCCTCCCCCCCCCATGAAAGCAACGGCAATAAATTGTTTCTCACCTTTTTCCTGGGTTACCCATGCAGTCGCCAT
This sequence comes from Mauremys reevesii, assembly GCF_016161935.1. NCBI lineage: Eukaryota > Metazoa > Chordata > Testudines > Geoemydidae > Mauremys > Mauremys reevesii. The sequence goes on from NC_052630.1 coordinate 25,016,457, forward strand.
ACTGCAGCAAGCATGGAGCCTGCTCAGCTCACCGTCACCCTACGTCTCCTTGGTGCTGCCAGACATGGTACTGCATTGCTGCACAGCAGCAGCTCATTGCCTTTTGGCAGCAGACGGTGCGTTACGACTGGTAGCTATCATCGTTGTCTCCTGAGTGCTCTTTTAGCTGACTTTGGTGAGGTCGGTTGGGGGCACCTGGACATAAATGGGAGAAGATGATGGCCAGCAGTCGTACTGCACTGTCTTCTGGCGAGCAGCCAGGAGACAACGATGGATAGCAGTCGTACAGCACCATCTGCTGCCAGCCTAAGATGTATAAGAGAGATGGGTCAAAACAATAAAGAGACCAGATTTGTTTTGTATTCATTTGCTCCCCCCACCCCCCTGCATGACTAGTGGGGGGAGGGATGGCTCAGTGGTTTGAGCATTGGCCTGCTAAACCCAGGGTTTTGAGTTCAATCCTTGAGGAGGCCAATCCTTGAGGGGGCCATGTCATCAGTCACCCCTCCCTCCATCAGAGCAACAGCAGACAATCATTTCACACCTTTTTTCACTGCAGACGCCATAGCACGGCAAGCATGGAGCCTGCTCAGATCACCGCCGCAATTATGAGCACTGTAAATACCATGCTCATTATCCTGCAGTATATGCAGAACCAGAACCTGCAAAAGCAAAACCAGGCAAGGAGGCGATGGCAGTGTGATGATGAGAGTGAGGAGGACATGGACACAGACCTCTGTCAAAGTACAGGCCCCGGCAATGTGGACATCATGGTGTTAATGGGGCAGGTTCGTGCCATGAACGCCAATTCTGGGCCTGGGAAACAAGCACAGACTGGTGAGACTCCATAGTGTTGCATGTCTGGGACAATTCCCAGTGGCTGCGAAACTTTTGCATGCATAAGGGCACTTTCATGGATCTTTGTGAGTTGCTTTCCTCTGCCCCAAAGCACAATAATACCAAGATGAGAGCAGCCCTCACAGCTGAGAAGCGAGTGGTAATAGCCTGTGGAAGCTTGCAACGCCAGACAGCTACCGGTCAGTTGGGCATCATTTTGGATTGGGCAAATCTACTGCGGGGGCTGCTGTGATCCAAGTAGCCAATGCAATCAAAGAGATGCTGAATCAAGGGTAGTGACTCTGTGAAATGTGCAGGCCACAGTGGATGGCTGCAATGGGATTCCCTAACTGTGGTGGGGCAATAGACGGAACCCATATCCCTATCTTGGCACCGGAGCACCAAGGCAGTGAGTACATAAACCAAAAGGGATACTTTTTAGTGCTGCTGCAAGCACCGGTGAATCACAAGGGATGTTTCACCAACATCAACGTGGGATGGCCGGGAAAGGTGCATGACATTCACATCTTCAGGAACTCTGGTCTGTTTGAATGGCTGCAGCAAGGGACTTACTTTTCAGACCAGAAAATAACCTTTGGGGATGTTGAAATGCCTATACTTATCCTTGGGGACCCAGCCTACCCCTTAATGCCGTGGCTCATGAAGCCATACACAGGCAGCCTGGACAGTAGTCAGGAGCTGTTCAACTATAGGCTGAGCAAGTGCAGAATGGTGGTAGAATGTGCAATTGGATGTTTAAAAGCACGCTGACACAGTTACTGACTCAGACCTCAGCGAAACCAATATTCCCATTGTTATTACTGCTTGCTGTGAGAGTAAAGGTGAGATATTACATGCAGCCAGACACCAGAGTGGTTAGCAGAGTACAGGAGAGAACAGTGTGCATCAGAGAAGCTTTGAAAACCAGTTTCATAACTAGCCAGGCTACGGTGTGAAAGTTTTGTTTGTTTCTCCTTGATGAATCCTCCCTCCAGCCCCTTGGTTCACTCTACTTCCCTATAAGCTAACCACCCTCCACTCCTCCCCTTTGATCACCGCTTGCAGAGGCAATAAAGTCACTGTTGCTTCACATTCGTGTATTCTTTATTAATTCATCACACAAATAGGGGGATAACTGCCAAGGTAGCTCGGGAGGGGTGGGGGAGGAAGGAAGGACAAGGCCACATTGCACTTCAAAACTTATTGAATGCCAGCTTTCTGTTGCTTGGGCAGTCCTCTGGGGTGAGTGGTTGGGTGCCCGGAGGTCCCCCCACCGTGTTCTTTGGCATCTGGGTGAGGAGGCTATGGAACTTGGGGAGGAGGGCGGTTGGTTACACAGGAGCTGTAGCGGTGGTCTGTGCCCAAGCTGCCTTTCCTGAACCTCAACCATATGCCAGAGCATATCAGTTTGTTCCTCCAGTAGCCTCAGCATTGCCTCTTGCCTTCTGTCACCAAGCTGACACCACCTATCATCTTCAGCCACTTATTATCTTCAGCCTGCCACCTGTCCTCACTTTGTGCTTTCCTGGACTCTGACATTGTCTGCCTCCATGCATTCTGCTGGGCTCTTTCAGTGTGGGAGGACAGCATGAGCTCAAAGAACATTTCATTGCGAGTGCATTTTTTTCGCCTTCTAATCTTTGCTAGCCTCTGGGAAGGAGAAGATAGTGTGAGCATTGAAACATTTGCAGCTGGTGGAGGAAAAAATGGGAGAGTGGTAGTTTAAAAAGAAACATTTTAGAGAACAATGGGTAGACTCTTCCATGGTAAACCTTGCTGTTAACATTACATAGCACATGTGCTTTCGGTACAAGGTCGCATCTTGCCTCTTATTGAGGGTATACTGGTGTGGTGTGAGAGATCACTCACGCAGGGCCAGGCAACAGAATTTGGCTTGCAGGCAGCCATGGTAAGACACAGTCTTTTGGCTTCTTTAACCATCACAACATGTGAGAATGGTTTCAAACAGCAGTGGTGCCCTCATTTTCCATACCAAGCAGCCGTTGGGTTGGCCATTTAAAATGGGTTGGCAATTTAAAAGGAGGGGCTGTGGTTTTTGGGTTAAAGTGCAGCACAAACCCAACTACCCCCCACCCCCAATTCTCTGGGATGATCACTTCACCCCTCCCCGCACCGCGTGGCTAATAGCGGGGAACATTTCTGTTCAGCCACAGGCAAACAGCCCAGCAGGAATGGGCACCTCTGAATGTTCCCTTAATAAAATCACCCTATTTCAACCAGGTGACCATGAATGATATCATTCTCCTGAGGATAAAACAGAGGCTTGGTCTACACTTCGAGTTTATACTGAATTTAGCAGCATTAAACCACATTAACCCTGCACCCATCCACCCAACGAAGCCCTTTATATCGGTATAAAGGGCTCTTAATACCAGTATCTGTAATCCTCCCCGACAAGGGGAGTAGCGCTGAAATCGGTATTGCCATGTCAGATTAGGGTTAGTGTGGCTGCAAATCGATGGTATTGGCCTCCGGGCAGTATCCCACAGTGCACCATTGTGACCGCTCTGGAAAGCAATCTGAACTTGGATGCACTGGCCAGGTAGACAGGAAAAGCCCCGTGAACTTTTGAATTTGATTTCCTATTTGCCCAGCGTGGAGCGCGGATCAGCACGGGTGACCATGCAGTCCCAGAATCAAAAAAGAGCTCCACCATGGACCGTACGGGAGATACTGAATCTGATCTCTGTATGGGGAGATGAATCTGTTCTATCAGAACTCCGTTCCAAAAGACAAAATGCCAAAGCATTTGAAAAAATCTCCAAGGCTATGATAGACAGAGGGCACAGCAGAGACTCAACACAGTACTGCGTGACAAGTGTAACAGAAAGCCAACGAATCAAATGGACGCTCATGGAGGGAGGGAGGGAGGGAGTGGGGACTGAGGACTCAAGCTATCCCACAGTCCCCACAGTCTCCGAAAACCATTTGCATTCTTGGCTGAGCTCCCAATGCCTGAAGGGTCAAAAACATTGTCCCGGGTGGTTCAGGGTATATGTTGTCAATCTCCCCCCCTCCCCACCATGAAAGAAAAGGGAAAAAAATCGTTTCTCGTCTTTTTTCAATGTCACCGTATGTCTACTGGATGCTGCTGGTAGACGCGGTGCTGCAGCGCTGAACAGCAGCATCCCCCCTTCCTTTCCTGATGGTAGATGCTGCAATAGGCTTGAAAACCATCCTCATCATCCTCATCATCGGTGAGGTCGGCCAGGGGCGCCTGGGCAAAAATGGGAATGACTCCCAATCATTCCCTTCTTTAAGCTTTGTGTCCTGGAGATTCAGTCCTGCCTGGAATATCATAGCAGCTGGAGGCTGCCTCCCCACCATTTTATCTCAATAAAGTCAGTGTTTCTTATTCATGCATTCTATATTACTTCTCACACAAATGGGGGGATAACTGCCACGGTAGCCCAGGAGGGGTGGGGGAGGAGGGAAGCAATGGGTGGGGTTGTTGCAGGGGCACACCCTAGAATGGCATGCAGCTCATCATTTCTGCGGGATGTCTGGGGCTCTGACCCAGAACGGCTGTCCTCTCTGGTTCTTTAGTAGGCTTGCCCGATATTCTAGGCAGGACTGACTCTACCTTTAGACAAAACGTAAAGAAGGGAATGACCTGGGGAGTCATTCCCATTTTTGTCCATGCGCCCCCGCCGACCTCACCGAGGCCAGCCAGGAGCACCCATGACAGCAGCAGATGGTACAGTAGGACTGGTAACCGTCATTGTCAATTTCCAAAGCAGCAGATGGTACAATAGGACTAGTAACCATCTCTGCTAACTTGCAAAGGCAAGTGAATGCTGTTGTGTAGCACTGTAGTACTGCGTCTGTAAGCAACATCCAGTAGACATATGGTGACAGTGAAAAAAGGCTAAACGGGCTCCATGGTTGCTGTGCTATGGTGTCTGCCAGGGCAATCCAGGGAAAAGGGCGTGAAATGATCTTCTGCTGTTGCTTTCACGGAGTGAGGATTGACTGACGACATTTACCCAGAATCACCCGCGACACTGTTTTTGCCCCATCATGCATTGTGATCTCAACCCAGAATTCCAATGGGCAGGGGAGACTGCGGGAACTATGAGAGAGCTACCCACAGTGCAATGCTCCAGAAATGGACGCTAGCCTCGGTACATGGACGCACGCTGCCAAATTAATGTGCTTAGTGTGGCCGCGTGCACTCGACTTTATACAATCTGTTTCCAATACCGATTTCTGTAAAATTGGAATAATCCCATAGTGTAGACATACCCAGAGAGATAAAGAATGGATGTTGTTTGAATACCAGCAAATACCGGGACCATACACTGTGTTATGCAATGATTCCAGAATATGTGCTACTGGGCTGGTGTGGTAAAGTGTCCTACCATGGAGGATGAAATAAGGCTTCCCTCCTCAGAAACCTTTTGCAAAGGCTTTGGGAGTACATCCAGGAGAGCTTTATGGAGATTCCCTGGAGGATTTCCACTCCATCCCCAGACACATTAACAGACTTTTCCAATAGCTGTACTGGCTGTGAATGCCAGGGCAAATTAATTATTAAACATGCTTACTTTTAAACCATGTATAATATTTACAAAGGTACACTTCTCCACCTGGTGGTTCCAGGAGGCAGCCTTGGGTGAGGTCGGGCGATACTGACTTCAGGTCCAGGGTGAGAAACAGTTCCTGGCTGTCGGGGAAAACGGTTTCTCCACTTGCTTGCTGTGAGCTATCTTCAACCTTCTCCTCCTCATCTTCCTCATCCCCCAAACCCGCATATCTGTTGCGTGCTACTCCATTGACAGAGTCAAAGCACAGGGGTGGGGTAGTGGTGGCTGCACTACCTAGAATGGCATGCAGCTCATCATAGAAGTGGCATGTTCGGGGCTTGCCTCAGCTCCTTAAGTTTTCCACGACACTGCTGCGGGTCTCTGTTATAGCCTCTATCCTTCATGTCCTTTGAGATTTTTTTCAAATGTTTTGGCATTTTGTTTACTGGAACGGAGTTCAGCTAGCACGGATTCATCTCCCCATACAGCGATCAGATCCCGTACCTCCCATTCGGTCCATGCTGGGGCTCTTTTGTGATTCTGGGACTCCATCATGGTCACCTCTGCTGATTTGAGATATGCACTCACCTGCAGATCACCAAGCTGGCCAAATAGGAAATGAAATTCAAAAGTTCGCGGGCCTTTTCCTGTGTACCTGGCCATTGCATCTGAGTTGAGAGCGCTGTCCAGAGCGGTCACAATGGAGCACTCTGGGACAGCTCCTGGAGGCCAATACTGTCAAATTGCATCCACACTACCCCAAATTCGGCCCGGCAAGGTCGATTTCCACACTAATCCCCTTGTCGGGGGAGGAGTACAGAAATCGATTTTAACAGCTCTTTAAGTTGAAAATAACGGCTTCATCATGTGGACGAATGCAGGGTTAAATTGATCTAACGCTGCTAAATTCAACCTAAACTCGTAGTGTAGACCAGGGTTAGGATAAGCCCATTGGTGGGAAAACTGCGATCTACTGAATCACTGTCCCTTACCACTTCCTGGAAAATCCTCCATCCAAGTACTAACAGCACTACTTCATCACTAGTGAGATCTGATGGGATCATAATCACAGTAATACAGCTTCAGGTCACATAATGCTGTTGATCCAACATAGTGCTCATTGGTATTATCGGCTGAGTAGCCAGAATGTATGATCTACAGTGTCTGTCTTCCTCTTTTTATCCTAAACTTCACTTCTTCCAGCTCTTGAACTGCTAAATTACTACTGTCTTCCATACTGAGCACCAAAATATCACTGATTGTGCTGGAATATGATGATTAATCTGTTGCTAATAACCTAAACATCTGAAATTTCCACAAGGGTCCTTCTTGCTCCCAAAGAAGTCAATGGCAAACCTCCCAATGACTCTAATGTCGGAATGATGAGGCCCATAGGATCAAATCCTCACCTGCTTTTAAATTGACATAACTCCATTGACTTCAGTGGAGTTTCTTCAGTTCACACCAGTTGAGGATCTGATCCATAGTCGCTACAGGATTAGTGTATTATATTTAAGTCTACATTACCTTATTGTGATGCATAGAGTAGTAGAAGAGGACTTTTTTTATTATTTCCATTTTTTCTAGTAAATTGCCACTTCTGAACTCCTGTTTTTGCTAATCATTTAAATCAGTTGCAAGCCTGTGTAATTGGTGCAGTCTGTAGTTACCAAGAGTAGTTAGCACTGAAATTTTACTTACACACACACACACTGATTATTTTTACTATTTTTCAGATTCAAAAGCACTTTCAACTCATTGTAGCTGTAGTTCTTCTCTGTGAGACCTGTCAATAAGGTTTCTCCCCCTATTCCCTCCATGTCTACCCTGTTGGGAATGACAAAATTGCCTTTTTCTACTTAGAAATCTGGAACAAAAGCAGCCAACAAAATGTTTAACACCAGAAACTTTGTTTCAGACAAGCAAGCTGTCTTCACAGCTGTCCCTTCTTTCCAGCTTAGCAATGGTCCCTTTTTGTGGTTAGATAATATAAGAGTATAATGAACTGAAATAATGCACTAATTCCATTAAAATAGCCAATATCAAAAATCTAAGGCTGTTTCAAGATACAGTAAGTGTTTTGTTCACAGAAACACTTGTCTGTTTCCCTGACCCCCACATTCTCCCTTATTTAATTACAAGTCTGCTGTATTGTGGGGAAAAAACTGATGGGTATGGTTATTACATCTATCCACAGGGGGGAAAAAACCTTTCTGACACCGATCTTTGAAGGGACACAGCTTTCTTGTTGTTTTTGTTTCTAAGTACCTAGGCGATACAACAGTGTGAGAGGCATTCCAAAAGTAGAGAGAAAATGGGGGATGAGGAGAAAGCACACTATTTAGGAGCTAAAAGGGAAGCAGGTAAAAGATAAATACAAGGAATGTCCTCTTTAGAATGTAACAGCCAATGTCATGTTGCATAAACTGGAAGATTTGTTCAATAGCCTTACTCTTAATCTATTTAATCAGTTGCAAATCTAATTTCTGTCCCATGCCCTGGCTCGTTGGAATACAGCAATGTTGGCTGATTCTGAACCTTAAAATTAGAGTACTCTAGCTCTGTCTGCTGCAACAGACATTCACATAGTCGTTAGCTACTTAGTAATTCCGAGTTTCGTCCACTTAAGTGTACTCTATAGGAAGTCCTTTTCCTTTTTACTGTTGTATGTGTGGATTAAGTAGGATTGCTAGTAAAACCATCTGAGCTCCCCAGAAAAAGTGACCTGCTGGGCCATTTTGTTTTAACTAATAATATGGGAAATGTGACCTGCAGTGAGATAAAGGAAGGAAAAAAATATTCGAGACCCTTTCAGTTGCTAGCCACTTGGTGCCACTCTAGCTTTATGAACTGTACAGTATCACCCAAATATACATGAATACCATTTTTTTCACTAGGTTTGCTATGTACTTTCAAAGATGCACAACTCCGAGTAACCTCCTTCAAATGTGTTGCTCTGATATACAGGGGATGGGATACTTTTTTCTCTTCTTTTTCTGGTATGGGTGAGAAGGGAGAGGAGGTGATTGAATCCATGCTGTGGATTTTAAACTGACTGTGTGTGGAGAGTCATGGCACTTCTGCATTTGTTTCATAGCACTATCAATTAAACCCTGAGATTGGTCTAAACCATTTTAATGATAGTTCTGAGAACACTGCTTTTTCTGTGTCATTAGCCTTGAATGGAGGAGAGACTACCCTTAAATGCATTTAAAGACATTTGCTCAAGATAATGTAGAAAACTGTAGGGAGTGTAATGGGTTTGATAAATTTGTTTGCACACTTGTTACATAACACATTTAGCTAATTTATTTTTGGGTCCCACAATCAGACTGTCTTCATGCTGAAAGGGTCATTTCCGCATATGCACCTTCTCATTCGCAAAGTGTTTATCCAAGATAATCTGTTTCTGTATTGCTGAATATGGGTCAATTTTGCAAAAGAACCCAAGTTCTTTAGGTGACTGTGATTATGTCCTATTGACATAGGCATATTTGAAAATTTTACCCTATATCTAAAGAGGTGGCTGTAAATGAATAACAGCAAAAAGATAACTTCTAAAGGGCAAATTGTTATATATGTGTATTACAGGCAGGGCGGGTAGCACCACCTATTAAGGTTGCACAACAATTCCCATTATAAGATGCTGTTTTCAGTTGCTTATAACTATGTGAAACTTCAACCATTTGAGCTAAAATTTTGCATGCTGGCTGTCTGCTTCAGCCTGACATTAAAAAAAAAGTTTCAGTCAAAGCAGTGTGGCTGTTTCTGAGAACAAGGTGATGGAAAATATATTATGTTGCCGTGTTAAAATTCAAGTGACTTTTTCTTTGAACAGCTCTAGCATCCCTTGTTTTGGAGCAGGGACTTGAAGTTTGTCAGTGAGATCTCCTTAGTGTCAGGGATGTACCTTTTGTTGTTCCTGTGAAAATCCATGTGAAATTTGGCCAAGTTATAAGCCTTAGAAAAATCTCAGTTCACGCATACTCAGTGGAGACTTATTAGAATGTAGCAGATCAAAACTCCAAAGATTTGGTCCCCATTGAACATATTGCATCCCCTCAGAGCTTCTACTGTGTGGCTGGACTGTGCATGTGCCATACCCATAGAGAGATGGAGCCTGATGTGGAGAAGGGATTTGAACTTGGCTTTCCCACATTTTAGGAGTGTGCCCTAGACACCGACTATTGGATATTCTGGGTGTAGTGCTCGGTCAGTCTCTTCTGAAGAAGCTGTTCCACATTGTATAAATAATTAAATAGTCATTGGAGCAAAGATGTGAACCTGAATGACAAGGAATAATCATTGAGCCAGTGAAAGAGCATGAGAATTACTCTATAGTGTACTGGGTAGGGCACTAGCCTAGGATGTGGCAGACCCAAGTTCAATACGTCAGAGCCCAGTGCACACTCTTGCAATATGGGAGACCCAAATTTGGTAGAAGGGATTGAACCCATGTCTCTGACATCCCAGGTGAGTGCTTCAACCACGGGATAAAGGTTATAAAAGAGGCTGCTGCTGCCTGTCATTTAAGTCTGTAGTGAATGAGGTTGTTGTCTGTAGAAACTAAAGATACTATAGTGAGCGAGCACCACAGAAAGGCCCAAGAGGAGTAGGATTTGAATAATGTGCAGTAAAGAAGTCATAGGGCCACATGTTGAACAGTATGGACAAAACAAAATATTGAATAGCTGCTCCTTAATGGGGCACCATCCATCCTGGGCACTGAATGAGGCAGGGGTCCTGTGGCAAAAGAGTATGTGATCATATAATGAAAGACTATAACATATGTTTAGGCACAAGGGGCTAAATTAAAGTTGCACAGGCAAACTTATTTCTGGCATTTCCAAACTTTTGAGTGCTTGACTTTGCAAATTTAATAACATTCTTTTCATGTAGTATTTTTGTGCGCAGTAGATATACTCAACCAAATAGAGATTATTCTGCCATTCAACCCATGGCCATACATTCACCCCTAGGTGGAATACAGCAGGTGTCTGTATCAGCATCACTCTGCTCCACTATATGCAGCTGAATCTGCAAAGAGAATCTTTGTAGGCAGAATGTAATTATCCAGCTTGGAAACTGGGTCAACACATTTACACTTATAAAAGTGACAGGAGATCTTTAATGACCATAAATAGTCAGGGCTTCAGTTTTGTGTCTCATCTGAAAGACATACCAAGTTATCAAAAGTGAGGAAAATATTTTCAAAAGTGCTATCTTAGAAATCCCCCCTTTTTTAGTCTTCTCTAGGCCTCTTGGAGGCAATCATAGTAGTTTGTTGCTATGTTAATATCACACACAATTTCCATTCAGAATGAGGCCATTCATGATGCAGCCATTTGGCTTTGGTTATTGCTTTTCATTTCCTGAAATGTCAGTTGGATGTGGTGTTCTGCATGTTTTCACTACTTGTCCTAAACTGCTGTGTGATGTCGCTCTGCGGTGGGATGTCTGCTGCATTCGACTCCAAAAGTGGCTGAATTTCAGTGGTCTTTCTGTATGTATGGCTTATAGTTTGTTTGGGACCCCTAGGGATGAAAAGTATTATATAAATGCAAAATTATACCATTTGAGCGGCTCCCCTGTTCAAGTCTCACTTTCCCCCTACCAGTTCTCAGAAATGGCTTTTCATGGAGTTACTAAGTCTCTCTCTCCCCATTCTTTTTAATTGTACATTCAACTTTTAGTGAAGAGAAAGCTTCATGGCTGAAGGGATGTATCTTTAAGCAAATGAGCAGGGGTGGCTCCAGGCACCAGCACACCAAGCGTGTGCCGGGGGCGGCCTGCTGGTTGCTGTGGGGACAGCAGTCAGGGAGCCTTCGGTGGCATGCCTGTGGGAGGTCTGCCAGTCCCGCGGCTTCGGTGGCAATTTGGCGGCAGGTACGCCGAAGCCGCGGGACCGGCGGACCTCCCGCAGGCATGCCGCCGAATGCACGTTACCAGCAGACCTCCTGCAGGCATGCCGCTGAAAGCCACCTGCCTGCCGTGCCTGGGCCGGAAAAATACATAGAGCTGCCCCTGCAAATGAGACACTTATTGATATGCGCTTTCAAGCAGTATGAACATATGGCTGAACCTCTGTAATAAAACCGTCATGTCAGCTTAGTGTGTCAGTAGTGTTTTATATTATGCAGACTAAGTTTCAGAAGTACCAAACAGTGATGCTGCTCAGAGAGTCCCTTCTGAGTCTTCCAGTGCAACATCAACAATTACAATTTGAAAACTTAGCAAGAGTTTCTCTCTCTCTCTCTCTCTCCCTCTCTTTTATTTTTTTTTAAAGAAAAGTTCTCTGTGTTTTTGTTGAAAAAACACATGGAGAAATTCTAAAGGGACTCGGATGAAGTCTGTTGTTTAATTTGAAAGTCTGTACTGATGTGTTGCATAAGATAGTAATTATCTCTTGAAGCAAAGTTCATAAGCATAAAAAACACCCCTCACAAAAGCACCAAACCTTTAAAGGGCACATTTACTGTCTAAATTAGAAAACAGGATTAGTGTTTTATGATTGGATAAAAATTGTTGTTCATATGTTTTACTGATACTAATTTAACAGTGATGGGCGGTTTGAGAAAATGTGGCACACCACATTTAGAGCCTTAGTATTTTCTAATCTACACCATTTTATGCTTTTCCTAAATATTTTCCTCCTTTTCAGCCAAATGGTCTCCAAAATGGCCAGTTGCTGAAGTCTTATTTTTCACTAAGCATGTCATTTTTTTGCCTCTCTCTGAATGCTGGTAAATACTGATAATAGACAAACTGTTATTCTTTAAATATAAGAATTCACTTGATACTCAGCCCAAACCACTGAGTTTATTTATATACAAAACCTGTTTCTTCTTGTACGTGTCTTCTCATCTTTCACAAAATACCTTTTAGTTTTTCGTCAGGTCAAACAATTCAAAACAATACCACCAACAAAAAAATAAAATTGTAAATACAAAATGGATCACTTTTTGCTTGCTTACTAATGGGTGCTGGAGAGCCCTGGAGGCTGAAGTGGTTTATTCACCAATTAGGTATAACACACAGGTACATGCCAGACTTCCCCACGCTGTTCCAAAAATGTGTTTCAACTCTGCCTGAACGGGTCAACTCTAGGAAAGGATAATTTAATCTCCATGGCCTCTTTGCTGTGCCTGCCAACAAGTTTTATAATGAATGCCCAGTACCTGCCTTTCATGTAGGATGTTGAACAGTCACCGGATGGTGGTAATTTGTGGTTATTCTTAACCTGAGCTGGATTTGAACAAGCAATCTTGCAGGGAAAGATTTTTATAATATTACTGACCACCTGAGCCAGGCAGTGCAGGTAATTCTGCTAAGCCAGCTTTCATATTCAAATCTCACGTGCTCTAGCACCTCCTTTAGGTAACAGGTGGACAGTATATTCTTAGTGCAGTCTACAGCTCTGTTAGTTTATAACAAAATTCGTGCTTCTGGAGCATAAGCATGAGGGAATGAATAAGTCCAGGATGTGTGCATGTATTCTCCTGCAGTCTTTCTTCCTTTATAATTGTCTTTCTTTCTAATGAGGCCCCATATCACGTCAGCTTTAGTGTAATGGCCAGGCCCTTAAACAAATAGTCAGTGTTTGGGTTCCATTAGTATTTGCCCAGCATCAGAAATATATTAGTTATCCGTTGACTTATTGATTAATGGGAAACGTGTGAATTTGGATGTTGAAACATGATGCTGCCACATTGACTTAAAATATTGCACCACAAAGGTCAGAAAGGAATAATATTACAGAATTATAGACTGAATAATTTCTCTGGATTTAACTGTGTGTGTCCTAGAGGAAGAAAATTGATTTGACAAATGGCAACTAATCAGCAGATGTTCCATTTATACCAAGCGTGCTGCTTCGAGCAGCAGTGCCTATAGCTTTGTTAGTGTTTGAAGAAAAAAGGATAGTCAGACTGATAAGTAACAGGAAACTAACACCACATTTATAACTGCTTATTGGGTTCATGCCTGGTTTTGGATGTGAAAATGGTTTCTTTAAACGTGTCAGTGATTTGTAGCTATCGTCCTGATAATGATATTATATAACAACAGTATTTTGCACTCACCTAGCTTATTTAATACATCACTTGCAAAGCTCTTTCCAAACATTAAATCGCTAAGCTTCACAACAGCCTGTGAGGTAGCGAGCCATGAAGTGTTTAGGTGAGTTGCCTAAAGATGCATGTAGGACTGTGAAAGAACGAGGCTGTGTTTTCAGTATTGGTGTGGAACTGTACAGTGTGGTCATATTCATCACCGAGAAGCGTGGTGACATTACTTTGATGCAGGCCCATCAAGAGACATTTGGGGCCCTAGTACATTATGTTGGCCTCTCCCATTTCACTTTATTTGCACAGACGTTATAGATGTTTTTGGGGGCCCTGAGGTCAGGGCCCTGATACAATTGTTCACCATTTCCCTCCTCTTCACCAGCCCATGACTGCATGTTTTGACCAAAGAGAGAGTTAAATTGGAGGTGCGGTTGCAGGCTGGGTCGTTCAGCACGAATGAGGGACTTCTCCCTTTTACTGGGTGTAATGTTGGACAGTCAGAGAAGCCCAGTCCAAAGGGAAGGTCGGAGTCTGTAGAGGATGGAGATCCCTGCCCAGGTATGTTAGAGATGCACAAGGAGAAGTTACTATCAGTGATGTTTGAGTGTTATTCCAGTAAATTTATTCTCAACTTTGCAAGCAGGTTTCCCTTCACCCTTATATTCCTCCTTTCCCTTCAGATCCAGCACAGGCAGCCAATGAGTCAGTTAAAGAGCTGGGAATAGAATCCAGGACTTCTAGGGTGGAATACTTGAACTCATTGAAGTCAATGGGAGTTTTGTCATTGACTTCAGTAGGGCCAGGATTCCATCGCTAACCCCTAATTCCCTTTTCTAACAAAGTGGATCCCATTTCCATTCCTTTTATAAACTGAGAAAGAAATCATTGTCTCCTCTGTTTTCTTTAGATGAGCAGGGGATTGGAAACAAGCATCAAACCCAAGTCTACTATATCCAGAGCACTACTTTTAGACCACTGGCCAGACCCCCCAAGGTCTATATTTTATTTGGATTAGTATCCACTAAGACAGTTCAGCAAGTCTGAGCTGATTACAAGGTGTGATTTCTTAAATTTCCTCTTCATTCATAAGAACACTGTTAATGCTAAGTTTAAACAAGGGTAAAACCTTTATGTTGCTAAAAATGTCAATTCCAAAGGTAATTTATAACGTTACGTTATTGGAAAGTGACAGCCAGCTACAGATTGGGATATTAAATACTGCATATGAACATATATAGTTGAATAAGATGTCATTTAATTTCCACTACCTATCACATCAAATTGACCAAATATTGTTTACAAACAAAACCCCAAGCATTTCTTTAACTAGCATTATCATTAGGCTTATAGGCAGCATTTCATTGCCAGCATTTTAATGAGAAATAAGAAGAGATTCAAAAAAGTAAACCCTGAATAAGATGGCTTAATGCACTGAGTTTTCACCTGGTCAATTCTGCCTGATTTAAAAAAAAAAAGAGTGCACATCCGATGAGAAATGAGTTCAAAGTTCAGCTACTACAGTGCACTTGTGAGAGGATTGTAGGTGACAGAACTATCTCTTAGGCAATATACTTGCCCCTTAAAGTATTTTGAAATCTTCAAATGAAAAATGCTAAATATACTTGCAAATTATTATATTAGTATTAGGAGATTAAGAAATGTGCCCAAGATAACGAAGTAAGTCAGTGGCAGGGTCAGGAGGTAGAGCCTAGGGTCCAGACTTACCCAACCCTCTCTACTAGATTGTGCTCATTCTGTCTACTCCATATCAAACATTATGGTCAGAAATATAAACATGTGCCCATTCACCTTGTCAGTTATGTAGCCTTTGGATTTAGCTGTGTGTCTAGATCCTTGCATGCCACTTTGAAAATGTTATCTTTAATTTAAAGGACTGCAAATGCTTTAGCAATGGAAATGGGTGTCAATGGAAATTTGTGTTCCTTTATTTGTGATTCTGCCACTCAATCCCTGCTGGGCCTTGCATAAGTCACCTAACTTCTTTGTGCCTCAGTGTCATGATCTGTGAACTGGGGATAACTTTGAGCTGGTTGGATGGAAGGTGTTAAATAAATTAATTTTTCAATTGGTTTTAAAGAGATTACTCTTTAACAAGTCTCTGTTATACATTTTTTTATAACAGAAAATAAATGTTATTCCTGATGGCACTTCTAAAGTAGCTCTTTAATGTTATTGATTATACAGGCTTCTGCTGGCTAGGATGATAACTGTCTGACTGTCTCAAGTCCTCAGCACTAACCCATTTTTCCTGGTTAAGGCACTTTTAATGTAATTAATTTTAATAGATGTGTTTATCTTTTGTGGTTTGGGGTTTACTCTTTGATGTAATGATGTCCTTAATGTAGATACTTTAGAATTATTGTATCCATTAGAATCAACTAGATGTAATTGTTTAAACTAGACACCTTACAGCTGACCTAGGCTTAAAGTTGATATTCAAACCACAGCATCTTCAGCAAAAAAGGACCTTTAGTAATAATTAGTAATCAATCAATAATGACAGTTTAATGGCTGAGTCGTCATCTGGAGCATGTGCAGGACTGCAAACTAATGAAACAGGAAGCAAGAACATAGAGAAGCCAAGTATTATATAACTCAATCAATGAAACCTTTTTATTTCCAGATTTTAGTGACAGTGGTTCAGTAAGAGGTAATTCTATATGATCACAGCTATGTATAATCCTTAGGCTCCATTAAATGATCACACTGAAACATTTAGTAAGGGTCAAAGTGGTGAATTTGGATACAAGTTTGAGGGGAAATTGCATCTGTTTTTCCAGGTAGGGTGCATCATCTCTTGTAATGGATTCATTTTTGTTATTATTTTTAGTTCGGCTTGTTTGACACTAGGGGTTGAGATATACCCAAACAAAATTGTACCACTGAAAGGGAATCTGGCCCAAACCTGCCAGGTATAGGGAGCCTTCTGGGAACTGTTGAGCATAATCAGCCCCCATTGTTGAAATCATTGTAAACTGAGTGTGTTCAACCTTCCCAGGAGGCATGCTGCACCTTGCAGGATTACAAGTTAGGGCCCAAGTATTTCATGAATAGGACTGCACAGAGCAGCACCTCTGAAATCTACATATGAATGAAAATTGGGGAATATAGCAGGACTTTGGGAGAAATGAATGAAGAGCTTAATAAAATCTCTGGTGATCATAACACTGGTTTCATTAGAATATCTGAGAGTTCTGTCAGCTTTGATGGCTTGAGCTGTTGAAGGTCTGGGGAGGAGGACCAGCTTCATTTTCCTGACAAGGCAGGCCCTCATGCTTTAGAGGGATATCTAATATTATCTAAACAAGGTAGCTACTTCCCTGTTTGTTTTATTTGTAACTTATGCTTAAATGAAGCATCTGATTCTTTCTTACCGAGGTCCCACATTTGTTTGTATAGCTTGTCTAAGAGGATGAAGTTAGAGTGTAAGTAACTTGCTAAAATTTATTTATTGAGGCACAGTCTATTGCTTTGGCCACTATAAATAGCCTCTTCAAGATGGAAAGTGAGTCATGGAGATCTAACAGAAACATTTCTCCAAGGAGAGCGTATACTAAACCTACTTTCACAAAGAGTGCCAGAACAAAACTAAACGGAGACCAACAAAACAGAGAGAAAAAAGTATTTGACCTAGAAACTCAATCATATATTCTGGAATAGAAGGGGCTGAAGAAGATGACCTTTCAAGGTCCTTTCTCCCCAAGTTTCTATGCTTATTTGAAACTAAAGCCTGTATCTTTCTGAGCAACAAAGAATCCTGTGGCACCTTATAGACTAACAGACGTTCTGCAGCATGAGCTTTCGTGGGTGAATACCCACTTCTTCAGATGCAAGTGGTGGAGATGCCAAGAAAAGGACGAGGAGCTGGGAAATATACCTCTGTGTGCGATTTGGTCCTTTCTGAAAATGAGAGCATGGGCCCAAGAGACTTGAAGGTCACTGCTGTTCCAAGCAATATGTACACTCCAGTCTCTGAGACACCATAGGGCCACAGCCGCTAGGGGCAGCCAAATTTGCACTTGTGCCAGGTGTGCTGCTTATGTTTTAAGGTGCGTGGAGCCAGACTTCCTGAGCAGAGAGACTGCAGAGTTCTCTGTTATTGCCATGGATTCTCAAACTCCATGCAGTTAGCAGCCTGTAGCCATCCCTGATTCACATTGATGCTGGTCCCACCTTCCAAAGGGGATGACATGGCAGAAAAGAAACGGTTCAGAAGTCACGGATCTCTTTTGCACTAGCTTCCCCTTCTGCATGTTTTCACATGGAAATAGAGGACATGATTTGTAGTCCTTGTCCAAAAGACAATTCTGTATATTGCTGATTTGGGAAATAAAGGAATAGAGACAGACCATTCAGGAAGCTGTGCATGGTACAAAAACTGATCAGGGAAGATCTGCTTTTGTTAAGAATAGTTTTTCTCTCTCAACAAATTAAAGCAGCAGACAAGTATAGTAGATGCTTATTAATAGGGACACCTTTGTGTTAGCAAAGGAATCTCTGATCATGACTTCTCTATTACCAGGATAGTTTTATAGTGGGTGCAGTGGGAAAATCTTCCCAGAATGTGCCCTTTCTCTGAGGATTATCTGTATCACCACAATTTTCTGTTTGTGTCTTCAGTTCAGCTATGGATTTGGTACATCTCTAACTTGGTAATTTTTCAACTAATTATATCTGAAGATATAAATTGCTGTTCCAACTTTGGGCTCATCGTTCACAGAAGTACATATTATCTACTAAGATCAGAGCCCCGGTGGTTTAGGTTCTGTGCAAAAGCATAGTAAGAGACAGACAGTCCCTGTCCCAATTAGATTACGATCCAGACAAGGGGTGGGAAGGGAAACGGAGGCACAGTGAGCTGAAGTGACTAGCTCGGAGTCAGAGAGCAGGTCTATGGCAGAGCTGGCAATAGAATCTAGGTCTCCTGATTTCCCCTCTACTGCCCTGTCCACTAGACGCTCTTGCTCCCAAGATTCTTATTCCTCCCCCTCCCTGCTTTGTAGTCACCTCCAACACATAAAGCAGAGGGCTTACTCTTATCATTCACTTTGGATGAAGAACCATAAAGCTGAAATAAGGATGCAGTTTAAAAAAAGGGGTGGGGGGAGATTAGGAAGCTGGAAATGCATTTCTTAAAATCTGAGACTCAGGTGCACCGTTATTTTCTCAACTACAACAAAAATCATAAATTGTTTTCTAGTAGTAGGAATTACTGCTGCACCTGACATTAATGGCTGCAGAGCAGGAGTTTTTTTTTTTTTTAAATTCCAAGTAATGGCCACTTTGAATTTCCTTTTAGGATTAACGCCCGAAAAGCATTTTTTAAAGCTGTTTAGCAAAACCACCCTCTCTGCCATTATCCCACAGATAATGTCAGCAACTGTGCAGAAGATTTTTAGTTCTATGTGGCGGCCCTACATATTCATATTCAGAGCTTACATTATATGATCTAGACATGGAATAGCAGGAGCCTTACCTATGACCATTGCTATGTTTCTCTTCCTAATACTAATGCATCTGGCACAAAGTGAGATCAATCGTAAATTTTTACTCAGGCAACATTCTTACAGGCTGATAAAATAATGAATAAAGATTGGATTCCCCCCCGTGAATGTTCTTCTACCGTAGTTAAGGATTAAGGGCCTGATCCAAAGCCGCATAAACACAATGATGGTCTTTCTGTTAACATTAAGAAGGCTTTGGATCAAGTTCTACTGGACAATGTAGGTAAGTCCTATAGATCTGTGTAATTTCTTATTTCTAGCAGAAACTTAGCAAAACTCCTGCTGACTGGGCCCTAGCTCATCAGGTAGAGCGCCGTCGCTGTCCCTGGTGATTGTTACAATATGCGGGATGCTCATGTGATAGGACGAATCCTGCAGACCTTGCTCAGAAAAAATTCCCATTCCAAAGGGAGTTTTGCTAGTGTAAAGACTCCAGGATTGGGCCCAGCACATCTAGTTGCCTAATGGGAGGCCCATCAAATTATTTATGTCTAGCATTAAGCTGAATGAAGCAGCACCTAAGTCCTGACCTGCAACATACAGTCTCATAATATTCCAGCTTACGAGCAGTCACAACTTGTACTGTTCCTGGGTGCAACTGTGTCCTAGGTGTAGATGGGATTTGGTGCCTGCTATCTCATATTCCTGCAGAGAATGCCATCAGGCAGTTGACACAAAGGACTAAAGGATCATGGAAGGTATAGATGGAGGCAGGGATCCTACTACTGGATACCAAAATGAAAAATTTTATCTGGGGAGACACTATTCTGACATTCCAGGTGGCTGCCTATATCACTTGGGCCTTAAAAAGACCTCTGGAGATTGACATCTATGTATAAAGGTCTCCTTTGTGCACCCTATCACCACACTGCAGTTAAAAACCCATGACTGGCCTGTGCCAGCTGACTCGGCCTTGCAGGACTCAGGGTGCGGTGCTTATAGACGTTCAGACTTGGGCTGCAGCCCAAGCTCTGGGACCCTCCCACCTCTCAGGGTTCTAAAGCCTGGGCTCTAGCCTGAGCCCGAACATCTACATCACAATTATACAGCCCCTTAGCCTGAGTCACTGACATAGGTCAGCTGTGGGTTTTGAGTTGCAGTGTAGACATACCCACAGTGTCGGATCTATCCAAAATCCACTGAAGTCAAAGAAAAGACTCCCATTGACTTAGCTGGTCTTTGGATCAGGTCCATGACACCAGTTCTTGTTTCCATCTTCTAATGCACATTAAAGACTACTAAAACCACATTAAATATTTTCCTATTACTACATTTCCCAATAAGCATAGTTATTTGCTTAGCCACATCCCACAGAAACAAACTGCTCTGTAATAATACATATAAAAAGTGTGTGTGTGTGCGGGGAGATCTTGTAGACATTTCAGTCACTAAAAAAAAAATCCTTGCTCCAGACTCTTTTGGTTTGAATCTATTAAAAGCAGCCTGATAACAAAAGGATTTTAAATGCCATTCCCAGAAGCTTCTGTTCAGGATTTGCCGACTTAACGCTTATTTCAACAAGTTGTAGATCTATCTTAATCGGGCCAGAGCCTTATCAAGCTGAACTGCCAAGCCTGAAAAATTTCAAAAGAGGATTCAATTTGCCAAACCTTTTTAGAAGAATTCAAATTTTATAACAGTATTCCTACATCTCTCTTCTCCACTCACAGTAATTGCAAGAAAATTAACTTCCTTTGGCTTCCAACAAAATAAGGAAAAAAATGAAGGCGTCAACAGTAAAATCCACTTATTTTATAAATATCCTTATGATATATATCCTTATGATAGCAGGACCTGTAGTAACTGCTAGAGTCAAGTTAGCATAACTTTCTGAAACTTTCATCTTTTGGCTGAGATTTTCCATGCTTGGTCTCTGTTTAAAGGTGAATTTTCTTAGGAGAATTGGAGAGATAATGGCTGTGTTGTTTTTGAACATCATTCTAAGTGCTCTTCTTTGTTCCAGTGGTGACTGGTTTTTAGTTTATCAAGTTATGAGTCTAAAAATTAGGTACTGAGCAAACGCGGTATTTCCCCGTCCCCGCCCCCCTACTCATAAAGTTCACACCAAAGGAAAAAAATGTAAAATACATTGCTGTGAAGCAGTAGAGGTTCTTCAGATTAGGGAAAGGCTCCTGTGGACTTTGTAATGGGTGAAGGGGTTGAGAGACAGATTCTACACACTTGAGACAGCTGAAGAGCTGCTAAGATATGCTCCCTCTTGTGGACCTTAGGAGATCTGCTAGAATTATGTGCTTTGATTCAGAAAACAACTACGTATATTCTTTAAGTATATGCTCAAATCCATTCCAATTCAGCACAACACTTAAGCAGGGGCTTACCTTTAAGCATGTACTTAAGTTTTTTGTTGAATCGGTGCCATAATGTGAAAGGAAGTCGGGAATATTTTTGCAAGAGACAGAATTTTTGCAAGATAAGTGTCACAGTTCAGTCTAATTGCCCCTGTATTTTCCCCATTGTGGTCCTTCGAGGGTACTCACTCTAGGTTCCCTGCCCTTCAGCCATTAACTCTCTTGGGCAGAGACCCACATCTCACTCCCTTCTGACTGGGGTTTTTCCTGGCCTCCATTTTGATATTCCCAACAAGCCAGACTGCCTAGGCAGGGGAGTGTCTACATTTTGCTTTCTCTCCAGAGGCTATGAACAGCATAATTTCCCAAAGTTACAAGTGACCACACAGCTTTCTAAGCACATTTATTCTTAAGGTGATAACATTACAAAGAGAACATTAAAAACAATAAAAGAACCTGCACACATGCTAAAAACCTTGCCAGAGGTCACCCCCAACTCCAGCCTTGGTCTCTGGTAGGTGTAAGTCCTTCATAATCCATAAATGGGTTTTCCCCATGGTTACAAGTACATAACTGTCTCGTATTCAGAGCCAGCGCCTACGCTGGGCAGTTCAGCTGTTTCTTTATACAGTTTGGGCCTTTGTTCTTGTCTCTGGGAACAGGTAATCAGCAGCCAGTGACCTACGTTTCGGGGTGTAGCTTCCAAAGGTTGGGGTTTTGCATAACCAGAGGTGGGGAATTTGCATTAACCACTCCCCAGGTATTCCCAGGAAATCCACTTCACATGTATTGTCCCAAAAGTCCATTCTTGTCTGGCATATATTTAATATAGTCCTTTGAACTCCCAGGTCTCACATGTCATCTTTCCCTTAGAAAGGTTACATACAATCTGAGCCCACAATGATACATAAACTTTGTATTTAATACAATGGACCCCAAAGATACTTAAACTTAATTCAATAAGGGTTTTCAAGAATATTACAGGAAATTGCCATATGGGTCACAAACAATGTGTCAATGTTCTGGAGAGTGAAGTTGGCCCAGTAGAGATTCCTTGTCTCAGGACTTTCTCCAAAGCCCATTGAAATATGTGGAAAAACTACCATTGATTTCAGTGAATTTTGGATTAGGACATTAGGCTTTTTATAAACAAACTTTTCTCTCACTAAAGTATGTATTTTAATCAGCACCCACATAGTGTACTATGCAAATACTGCTAGTTGAAAAGAGTGAATTTTCTTGGGTGCAGTTCTGGGGATGAGAGAGTTAACTGCAAAGCTAAGTTAGATGCAGTTACAGGTGGCTTAAGTACAGCATCAAATTTACACTCACTGTGTTGTATATTTAAAGCCCAATTCTGCAGCACATATTCAAATTGACTAGTACATGCTTATATGCAAGTAGTTTGTTAAAGTCAGTGGACTACTCACATGAGTAAGTGCTACTCAGTGTGATTAATGATTGCATAAACAGACCTTTAGGCTGTGATTCCAAGCTTGTTGAAGTCACTGAAAAACTCCCATTGACTTCAGTAGGTTTTGGATCAGTCCTTTAATTTGTGGTAATGTTTTGTAAGGTCATATTACGATGTACTTTTCATTGAAATTATTTTCAAAAGCTCTCTTTTGTCTGGCATATAAATAGTGTTACACACTATTGCAAGATGTGACATATAAGGCTGTAGAAAAATTGTATACTATAATGTATGATCCAAGAAATAGTTGTTGGTTGCATAACAAAGACTGTGTTATGAAGTATATGCACAATGGGGCAGTGTTAAGGTGGTGCATACAAACTTAATGTTGGCACATCCTAGTTTGAGTTTTTGGCTGTAGAGTTATCTGTGGAATAGCTATAGCATCAGTATTTGTCTGTTTGACAAAACACATTTCCCATGACATTGGACATGATATATCTTGAAAGCTTGTGGTCTGCAGGTCTCAAAAGTGGCTTTGACTTTGCAAATTGGTCAACTGGTGATAAATAAATTGTGCAGAATTTTTGTAATGCAGGGTGTTTGAATACTTCTCACAATTCATTCAAGTTTGAGTTTCCTTAGCAAGTCATGTTTAGCAAAGGAAGTTTCCTGTGGATTCCATCATTCTGTTCCTTTCCTGATAGATTGCTTTTCATGAAGTTGCTATGAATCAGGAATAACACTTGAATCAGGGCTGAAGAGACAGAAAGGTACAGCAAGAACAGAGAAGAATTCTGTAGCAGTCTGGACTCTGCAATTTAGAAATATGACTTGACATGCAAAATAACCCCAATTGGCACTTGATTTTTGGATTATTACCTATCATATGAGAGGCTCTCAGGTAATAGACCTAAAAACCCTGATGCCTGTGAGTGGCAACAGTTCTGCTATCCCTGCTAAATACTTTATTACTTTTCATTCTCAATCAGGCCTTTTGGCATATATTTAAAGAAAACAGAGATAATTCATTTCCTATGGTTTTTTCTTTACTCAAAACAAGTAAGAAATATTTGTCTTTTTTAAATTAAACATTCTCTATTCAAATTAAACTTGGCTAAATACATGATAAAAGCACTTATTTAATTTTAATGGACTTCATATTTGATATAGGGGCAGATCCACACCTGGTGTAAATTGACGTAGCTCCACTGAAGTCCACCCGGGATCTGGCCCATGAAGTGGACTTCTCAGTGAAATATGATAATATCTTAAATATATAGTGCCTTTGATTCCAAATGATCCCAAAGCATAAGTCAAATTTTCAATCCCCAAAACAGTAAGTATGCCTTGAAAAATATGTGTAAGCCCCTTGACGTGTTCAGGCACCTACTTTGTGCAATTTCTGTAGATTAGAGTACCTTCAGGATGCTTTAATTTATTTGGAGGTCAGCCTAGTGCCTTGATGGCACCAGAATCAGAGAGGAGGAAGGATTGTTTAAAGTTAACTTTGTCCCCTCTGGAGATACACCAAATATATATGGCGAGACAGCAGAATCAGGAACATTAATCTCCAGTGATGTGACAGAAATGATGTTTCTTTGAGCCATTTAACAGCGGTCCTTTCAAACCTTGGGCATTTTTTACAGTAGTAGGTCTTCTCACAGATTCATCATGGAATTATTTTTCCACTTGTTCTTAAAGTTTAGGTCAAACTAATTAGGATCAAATGTTCATTTCTTGTTATTTAAGTCCTCAGTTTAACTATCTCATCTTTTAACAAATTGGTATAATTAGATCTCTTGCATAATTTATTATCTCTCCTACTAAACTGTATACGGATTAGTGAGGCACCAGGCATGCTGGCAGAAAAGACTTCCCAATTAGAAGATGATAGATTAGTTTGTTGGATCTGATAAACTGTCTTTGTCATATTTTCAAATGAAACTGTGCGAAACCATTTTTTTAGTTAAATGCTCTCACATCACTAGACTGATCAATATCGGACACTTTCCTTTTGTGTACATTCTTTGCCACCCATCCAATTCGCAGAATTAACATTTAAATGATCACACTTGGCATTTACACAGAGGTTTTCATCCAGAGACCTCCAGAACCATTAGAAACATTAATCTTCTGACTCCCCAGTCAGATTTCCCTCATGTAATATCCACTGCTGGATCTTTACACTCTAAAACCACCAATATCAAAGACTCGAGGAATCGTCCTAACACCACTCAGGAGAAGGTAAGCATGATTGTGAAATAATCTCTTTAATAACTCATATCTAGGATTCTTAGCAATGTATATCAGTGCACAGATACATACTCATTTTTCCAAGCCCACAGTCTCCATGCAAGATCATTTCCGTTTTGACTTTGCTGTATGAGTGTTTCTCAA
This sequence comes from Mauremys reevesii, assembly GCF_016161935.1. Classification (NCBI taxonomy): domain Eukaryota; kingdom Metazoa; phylum Chordata; order Testudines; family Geoemydidae; genus Mauremys; species Mauremys reevesii. Next base: position 25,041,555 of record NC_052630.1, read on the forward strand.
ATCTGTGAATTCCTCCTATTTGGATCATAAGTGGGCCAAATATTGCTCTCAGCTACAGCAGTATAACTCTGGAATAACTCATTTTAAAACTCATATTTGATTTACATAAATGTGAATCGCAGCAGAACACAGCCCAGTGACTCTATTTCTGCTATGCTTGTGGTAGACTATCAATTCTGCTACATTTTTTGACATATTTCCTCCTGTGCAAGTGAGATCTTAATCTGATTTGTCAGTTTGAAATGACCACTTTTTATGCAGTGTTGAAACCATCCTAATCTATTAATATTTGGAGCAGTTATCACGTCATCTAATTGCCAGAGGTAACATTTTCTTCTGTAATGTCCTTTTAGAAGAAAAAGGCAGAATTGGTGGGTCCGACTGTTCATCCTCTCTTTGATTTATTAAAACTTTCCAAGATTTCCAATCTTTTTGTCCTGTCTTTAAACAGTACCAAATTTCCAGTGACTTATTGCATGGGAGTGAATCTGGCTTCCTGAAATAATATATCTTTCTGCTTTTTCTCTTGATTCAGTAACAGGCTCATTTCCCTTCAAGGATTTTATTTACTTTGGAAGTGTATATACAGTAGACAACTTTCTTTGCTTTCATTCGTATCCATCAGATCAGTTTTCATTGAGACCACAAGAATGACTTTTCCTGTGACCTTAAGGATGAAGGGTTACTATTTCAGCCAGTAGTTCTGGTATTGCTGCCTCCCCTTGGAATTTCTCTAACATAATAAGCTTACAGTATTACTGCTAACATTAAATACCCATCTCAGAAGGCATGCTTGAAAGTAAAGGGCCCTTTGCTGTGGTTGCTTTTCCCTCTTCAAAGGAGATAATCAGAGTTGTGTCCATTTTACCTGCAGAATGTTAAGATGGGACATGATCAGGGTGGTGGGTGCTGAGTGATTAACGAGGCACTGGAAATGCCTTCAGGTGATTTAGAATGCTAAGATGTGAGGGGTGGCTTCTCCCTTCCTTTTTTCTCTGCCACCTTTCGATAGGAGATACGAGTGCTTCTTTCAGAGGACCCCGAGTCCCTGTCTGCTTGGGAAGTAGAGGATGGGAAATCAGCCCTTGATGTTCTATGTGGCACTACCATTAAGTTTAGCCCCATTTCACACAGAGTGAAAGGGAGATGCTACAGACCTTCCTTATTAGTCGCATTACTGACTGGTTGATGGTCACACACAGTGAGTGCTGCAACTTGTCTGTGGAAGAGGGGTCATACTTCTTCTGTAGTGTAAGCTAACACATCATCCCAGTTCAGTTCTCAGATATTATACTCTTCCTGGGGAGATGATTCTATCAGATCAGCTTCAGCAGTCACCCTCTGACCGAACTCTCAAGTAATGGGTAAAACAAAGCCCTGTCTGTCTGAGCATTTATACTATACTTGTGCTATTACTAGGATACCTGAACACAATCTTTTTGTATGTTAGATGGACACCTGAAGATAATAGGTCCCTATTTAAATCTCCACATAACATGGAATCCTATGTTCTGTCCACCATCCTTCTGCCTAAGATATTTGGGATAGGGCTCCTTTGTAAGCCCACTGAAGCCAAAGCCCTTATGTTGTCTCTTTGACTTGTCTCTGTGATGTCCCAGGGCCTTTTCCAGCCTATATCTTCTTGCTCTGTAGTTACCAGGGTAATACGCACCTACTTGTTTGTTCTGTTGTTACTGTCTATTTTTTTAATACTGTGCCCATCACCGTGGTGTCTGAGCACCTTAGACTCTAATCATTCTAGTCCCAGATTCCCTCTTGCAGTATATAGAGGGGTAGCAGCTTGTCTTGTTTATTTCCCAGGAACTGGTTGGCCTAGGAGAGTTCTCCTGAACTTGAAGCATCAGTTCCCTATCACACTCATCAGTTATGCTTATTAACTGTCTCACAATAGCAATCTCTTTGACATCTTTTATAAGGAAAACTTCTTTTTGCCTCAAAAAATCCTCTATCATGTTGTTGATTTTCACAATTTGATTTATTAAAATCAGAAGGACCCCGATACATTTTTGAGTGTGTAACTCTTTTTTGCATTGACACAAAGGAAGGGATTGATATTGTTTTGAAAAGTTTTCCTTTTGTTAACTTTGAGACCACCTTCCAAAAGTAGCCACTGTACTTAAACTGTATGCGCTAAGTCTCACATTTGCTGGTAACTGTGCACTGAAGTGCTCATTTTTATAGGTAAAGGCAGGATGATGTAGGGGTTAAGGTATTATTTTAGGATTTGGGAGATCTAGGTTCAAATCGCTGCTCTGCTACAGGCTTCTCGTGTGACCTTGGACAAGTAACTCATCCCCCTGTGCTCAGTTCCCCATCTGTAAAATGGGGGATAATAGCACTGCCCTACCTCCCAGGTGTGCTGTGAGGATAACTATGTTAAAGATTGTGCGGTGCTTAGATACCGTGATAATGGGGGAGCAGATAAGTACCAGTGATGGAGAAAGAGAGAGAAATTGTGCATTTAAGGAGTTTATAACACAAGGTCTCCTATGACTTGAATCATATAAGTAAATGGATTTTTTTGACAAAGCAAATATACCCAGAACTCCTGTGATGGATGTAAAACAGACCAGAACTAATTACTTAAAATGGCCAAACATTTTATAGAGTCCAATGAGCATAAACTCAGCCAGCTCTAGAGAGTATTCATTTTTGATTATATTAACACAGTCTATTAATGATCATGGTAACTAACTCCATCCACCTAATTAAATCATTAGATGCAGTCTGTGATGGGGAACATAATTTAACTGGAACTGGGCTGACAAACTAGATGGAAGCTGCACTCCTAAATATTTAATTACTCCTCATGGCTGCCTTAAAGAGACTGTTGAAGGAACTACTTAACTGAGACATATTCCACAGGTAATGGTGCAGATGTTTTTTAGATTTTGAAAATAGATATAGAATATTGTTTGAGGTCTCACATCATTAACAGAAAATATAAGTGAAGAAATTATAAATTGCAAATAAATAATCTTAAAACACAGTTGTTTAAAATCACCTGCTCCTTTACTTGTCTACCCAGAATGCAGTTTTGGTTTCTGGGATTTCCTCCGCTGATGACATTTCAAATCCCTAGAGCACCTAAGGTTGTCATTTTTCTTACACTGATTCATGAGATAATGTTACCACTTATTATTATGGTAGTTTCTAAAGGTTCTATCTTGGTCCCTTTGTGCTAGATGTTGTGTATACACAGTCCCTGCCCTAAAGAGCTTACAATCGTAATAGGCAAGCTAGACAAAAGATGGGAGTAGGGATGTATTCTTATCTCCATTTTACAGATGGGGAACTGAGGCACAGAGAGATTGTCCTGCTCAAGGTCTCAAAGGAAGTTTGTAACAAATCCAGATATTGAACCCAGGTCTCCATCCAGTGCCTAAACCACAAAATTATCCTTTCTCTTCCTTTGAAATGGTTTCTGAAGACATACAGAATCCTGAACTTGCACATGCTACTCTGAAGTTGACAGTTTGAGTATGTCTACACTTGGAGCTGGTGTTTTGAGCACCTTGAGGAGTCTCAGTCTAAAATTAGTAGTGTAGCTGCGGTAGCTTGGGCAGTGCCCAAGCTCGCTGCTCGAGTATGCACCCAAGGGGCCTGGGTGGATTTGTACTTGGGGTGGCGAGCCCCTTCTACTCCTCATTGCTGCCCATGCTACTGCAACTACACTACTGTTTTTAGCCTACTTGCTCAATCAGAGCTAGTGTGAGTTGTCTCCTTGAGCTGGGAATCACACTCCTAGCTCCAAGTGTAGACATACCCTTTGACTCCAGTTGAAGGTCTTCTCCCAGTTTCAGTGTATCTAAATAGTATTTTTTTAGATGTTCCTCAGCTACACCTCATCAAGGTAGAACTAATTTGCATCTTTAGATATATTTCCACCACTCCTATATCTCTCATGTACACCTCGTAGGCCAATATATACACCTCGAGGTACCCCCAGAAGTTGAATTGTTGGATTCTGTCACTGTCATCTTTCAGTGACTTCCATATAAAAAAATTAGGTCAATTGTTGCACACTTAACTGATTGCTCTTGCAAAAATAGCCAGGCACCTATTTGACACTTTTATTAAGACAGATGGTGTGACGCTGGTAAACCTAGTGCCAGTTCTGGCCAAGGATGTAGGCGTTAGCTAAGAACTGATGAACTCATAACTGGAAACCAAACCATCTCACTATATGTTAATTTTGTTCAAAATAGGCACTAATATTATCGAAATATATTTAGTGTTTAGAATCTTTGAAATGCTTGTAAGTTGCTGCACGCATTCATATCTCTTATCATGTTTGTATTCCATGCAATAAGGAAATATGTAAGTATTGCTTATAGCTTTGAAAAGGTTTGCTCTGAACTTGTGAACCCAGACACGGGGCTTTTCCCCCTCCCACACTTATCCAGGACTATCAAAAATTAAGTGGGCCTTTATAAGAAAAAAAAATTGTTAAATGCCCCATCTAGAAGTATGTGCTGAAAGCCTCGTCCCATCCGTTTGAATACTGGAAGAGGGAAATACAAATAGTGAACATGAAATTTTTCATCTCTCTTTGCTCTTTGAACTCTCACAGGGCCAGAGACACTAAACTAAGGCATAAATCCCCAGGGATTACCCCATAGTCTGTCACAAAAGACATTTTGAATTGATAGATTACCACATCTCTTTCATCTTTAGGAATCGTAGATGGTAACTCATTTGTGTGTGTGTGTGTGTGTGTGTGTGTGTTTGCTTTAACCTGTAAATAACTTTTTCTTTTTCCTAGTTAATAAACCTTTAGATAGTTCATTACAGGATTGGCTACAGGCATTGTCTTTGGTGTAAGATCTAGGGTACCAGTTGATCTGGGGTAAGTGACTGGTCTCTTGGGACTGGAAGCAACCTGAATATTTTGTGATTTTGGGGGTAAGTGACCATTTATCACTAAGTCCAGCTTGCGTGGGTGGCAAGATAGACTGGAGATTCTAAGGGGACTGTGTCTGACTCTATGCTAAGACTGGTATAGTGATCCAGGAATTCACATATGTTACTGATTTGGAAATGATTGAATTTACCCCCAACTGGGGGTGTCTGCCTGTTTTTGACAGCCTGCCCTGAGGTAGGTACTCAGGGTCATGAGCCACTCCAGGCAGCATGACAAATGGGATGGCAAATGCAGAACTTGGAGACACAGATGCCATTTTGCACATGAATTTTTATCAATACAGTCAACTGCATACTTAGATTAGAGGCTGAGGCAGAAAATTTGGCCCTTTGTATCATTTTTCTCTACCTCACAGGAGTGTTGTGAGGATGAATATATTAGAGATTGTGAGGCGTTCTAGATTCTGCGGTGCTGGGGGCCATATCAGTACCAGAGAAGTTCCTGAGAGAGAATCATCATCTTGGAAAGCAGTCATTAAACGTTTAACCTCCATTTTGAATGCAGTAAAATCATCAGTTGCTCCTAGTAGGAATTACACAGTTACCTTGAGTGATGATTGACATATGCTTTGGTTTTGGCATCCTGGTATTAGAAGACTCTTAGTGCTGTAGTACAGTAAACTTGGGCAGTCAACTATTTGTTGTGATGGAATACTTGCAACAAAACTGAGAATGTCTTGATGTGTCTCAGAACTGGGGTGCTGATTACTTGTCGTTCTGTGGTGAATGGTTTTTGTAATTATTGCATTTACTTATTTATTTTAATAGTTTCACACACCTTTGTCTATGTGTGTGCGCGTGCATGTGATTTAATTTTTTCTACTCCAGGCCAGCTTGACATGCTCTAAATCATTAACCCTGTGCTCCAGGGAACATATCCTTGTGGCAGTATCTTTGATATTAGATTGAATCCCTTCCAGGCTGAATTTAATTGACTGGTTATCTAGGGGGATAGATATTTCCCTCAGCCTCTTACTGCTGCATTGGGCCATGATTGCTTCAGCAGTTGATTTAGAAGTACGTTCATGCCATTATAAGCTAGCATAGGGGAAGTGGGCAGTGAATCAGAGGGCACGGATTGTGCGTGGAAGTTAATACAACAAACGCACCCATAAATGAAGAATGTAAGTGTATTGGCACATGGTAAACATTTGCATCAATAAAAGCAGTGTGGAATGGGTGAATACAATTTCATACAGCTTGATTGCATATTTACTGTGGACTGACTTCATTGTAATCAGGGTAACTAATCTTACACAGAGCCTATGAGTAATATCACTAGGGATGGCAAATCCTTGGCAGGTGTCAAGGTTAGATTGGAAACACAGGAGCTGATCCTACAACCCTTGCTGATATAAATAAGCATTTCCCGCTCCATCACAGATCCAGAATAACAAAATTCTTCCTCCTCATAAAGTGGATGTAGAGTGGGCGAAGAGTGACTGAAATGGACACAGATGATTGTAAAGAGGGAGCCAAGAAGATATATGGTTTGGCTGACATTGTTACCAGCAGAAAGTCTTACCGCCCCGTCTTTAAAAGACTTTGAGATTTCATGTTAAGTGCTACATAAACCAAACCCACCATGGATAGTGCTTTGTCAGACTTACAAGTTCACACTCAGATGTAATAATTAGGGGCAGGCTCTGGCTCTAGTTTTTGTAGTTCAAGTACTTATGACCATTTGTATTTTATTTAGATATTTCACAGGTGTTTTATATGCCTCAGGGAGACTGTTTTTAGGGGCCTGTAATATTCTATACCTGGTCTTCTCCTGGTGTTTCAGATCTTTGATGATGAAAATACTGTAAGATAAGAGGGCCATACTTGACTTTAAGAGACCCTCATAAATGGGTCAATAGGAAGGCCCATGTAAATGGGATGCAGAGGTTGCTCTTAAAAAGTTCATTCTGTTTTAGGATATGTCTACACTGCAATCTGAGATGTGATTGTTGCATGGGTAGCTTTACCCATAGTAGCATTGCTAAAAATAGAAATGTAAATGTGGCAGCAAGGGGGTTCAACAAGATGACTAGACATCCAGGGTTCCGGTGTGCTTGTACAGCCCAGGCATTAGTACCATGAGTAAAACAAGCCTGGAGATAGCTATGTGAGCTGTAGTCACACCTCTGATTGCAGTGTAGATACGTCCTTAGAGAGATTTCAGGGTTCAGGAGCATCCTCTGCATTAAGGATAGGAAATATCATTAAAATAGGAGACTCTTCCAAAACTTCTAAGTGCATTGGCTGTGTTCAGGCTTATTCAGGTCCTTATGAAAACCAATGCACAGATCTGATGATAACAATAATAATATTTGAATATTAGCTGTTAATTGGCTATGAGCACCAAACTGTAAAGTCACAGAAAAAAAAAATCAATATAGTCATTTCGATTCAAATGAAACATTTAGTTTAGACTGTATTTAGATTTTCATAAATTATTTTAAGGTGCATAAATGTTCAATCATATGTAAATCATTTTTGAGAGACTGCTATTCTGTTTACTAATCAAGGTCCAACTGGCAATTTTTCTCACAGTCCTCTTCTAAACCCTGGTGTAGTTCTTAATTTTACACATTCACCCCCTAAAATCCTTTCAGTTAATCTCATTTAAACATTTTAGCCAATTTTAAAACCTAATAATCATGACTGATATGAAGTTCTGTAAATTTTATTCGTGCTGTTGGACCCTTGTGCCCATTTGGATCTGGTTGCAGAATTAAGACCGAAGACTGAGAACTCAGTTTTGAAACTGGGCTGCCTGTTTTGTGGATTCCTGCTGTGTACTGTCCCTCAGATTGGTATATTGGCACTCACACATGTAGATCTTCACTAGCAACCAAATTAGAAAACCTGGGACTCTGGGGTTTGAAAAGCATTAAGCAAATATCTTTCATTTGGAAAAGGGCATGGCAAAAATCTGCCTTTATAACCATGAATGCACTGAGCATACATCTACAGCTGGAATTAAAATGGATTGCTAACCCATATGTACAAAGAAAAATTGTGCCCAAGAAACAGCTAGCAGAATGAATGCTTTGCTATTTTTAGAGGCAAGCAGAATTTTCCCTCCCCCTTCATTCTCTAAATCTGGGGCAGTTTCACCATAGACTAAAAGCTGTTTTCATTAGAGGAAAAATGGCTTTATATTTCCTCAGATGGTAATATGTGCATCCAAGTAAATGTGGAGTTGAAAGTCAAAGTTGAGAGACAGCCAGCTGCATCACTTGATCTCTATCTCAATGTTACTCACATGATTATCAGAGTGCCCTGGCTCAGCGGGGGATGGAGAATGTGCAGGCATCAGAAAGAAATTACATTTCCAAAAAAAAAAAGTGAAAAATTTCTCAGCAATTACTGTGGGTCGCTACTGTATATTGCTGAACACAGCAAATGTGATACTAAAAGGATGTTTTATGTGGGAGAGTGGGCTGAGGTGTGGGAGGGGAAGTGTATGGAGGAGAGAATACTGGTGGAAAAATGAGAAAAAAGGATCTGGATTCAACAATTCCAGGAATTTGTGGGGTGGGGGAGAAGCATTATAGGGGAAAAGAACATAATATCATGGGCCAAGATCCTCAAAGGTATTTAGGCACCTCAGTCCCTTGATTTCAATTGAAGATAGGAACCTAAATACATTTGAGGATCTGGGCCATAGTTCCCAGACTTCTTTTTGGAAAAAGAAAAGTGTAAGCAGTGAGGGAAAGAGATATAAAATCATCCCATAGAGTCCAATATCTCCTCTTACCTTCTAACAGTCCCTGCACTCATTAGTAGCACAGGGCTGACTGATGGGCTGAAGTGGAGCAGCTGGGGTGGGGGGTGGAGTTTGCTGTGCCTATGGTAAAAGTAACAGCCCTATAGCAACAAAGGGAGTCACTGTAGTTGCAAATGAGGAAATGAAATGCAGGCAGCCAATATGAGGGTGTAAAAGTGCCTGCCCAGTCATTCACATGAGTTCCCTCTGTTTGTAATTGTTGCTGGAGGATGTTACTATTCTACCCCAATTCTAGCTCTTTGCAGGTTCTGCCCTCCATATTATTTTTTCACTTTCTTTTTTCTGCATTCTCTTCCTGCTACCCCATAATGTCAGCAGAGGAGGTGTCTTGTGCTTTCTCACAAATCATCTTGGCAATACAGCTGGCAGCCTTGTCCATGAGCTTCTCTAGGTCAGCCTCATCCGATGAGAGGAGAGCTGGCAGGGTGGTTTTGAATTCAATATCTAAAAATATAAATGAGGGATAGCATGAACTATGGTTCCATAATGTCCTTTAGAACTTGCTTCAAAGTATTCCCATCAGCACTGAGATTTTTCCCTTTAGCAGGCGGAGTAGAGGGATGAAACTAGCATCATATTCATAGCTGCTACCTGTGTGGCCTTCTCAAAAAGTCTCAGGGTAGGCACATGGGTTTCCGTAACTGAGGGGCTATCATTCTGTCAGCTCAGAGGTAGAACCCACATATGGGAAAAAGTTAGGAACTGGAAGAAACAAGAAGTGAAAATGCAATAGTCCTGCAGCCATATTGAGGATATAGGATAAGAACATGTGAGGGGAGGGGAGGCATGCCCCTTTTCTCCCTCAGGTTCAGTAATGAACAGTCACTAGTAAAGACTGCATTGCTTAGCCCTTTGGACCTACGCAGGATAGAATTCCACTTCGTCCATCATTCTTTTCTCAAAGGGTACAAGGAGCCAAATACTCTGAGGGTTTAAATGAGCTCAGCTCAGTGGACTTCACTGGCATTTTTCACCCATTTATATTAGCAAAGAATTTGGCCCAACGTATTTGTGCTTACAGTTCCTTCATCAGTGTCTGCCTCTGGAAGAGGGGTAGAGTGATTGTACACTGTTAAAAGTGAGCAGGATAGCATTTGCATTCTTGTTCGTCTCAGAAACTATGGGCAGTCTCTCTTTGATACCACAAACCCCAATTTGCCATTATCAAAAGCAGAAAGCCAAAGGAAGAAGGCAATAGACAAGCCACACACTGAATTTGACATGCACCATCTTCAGAATGTTCACTGCAGTGTGGGAGTTTTCCAGTCTGCTCAAGCTGAATGTTTGTCATCAGTGAATACGATTTGTGTATAAAGGTGAAAGAAGCAGGAGGAAATGGGGCTGTATCTTGTTAAGGTGGGTTGCAAAGAAAAAGACACACGAGTAACCCTTGGGACACTCTGTTATTGAATCTTATCTCATGAGTAGGGCTGGTTGGGAAATTGTGATGGAGAACATCAAAATTTTGCTGAAATGTTCACCATTTTCCAATCAGCAGTAATTGTGATGATGTCTCTGTATTTTGATTTCTTGACATCAGGAGCTCAGATATTTTAAAGCCTTTCAGGACCAAATCTTGAAAGTGCACATTCAAAACTGCTCTTGTGCCTTTTCCCATGCCTGGCTTAGACCTGTAAATGCACTGGTGGCCATGTACAAACTCCAACTTGTGTGTGAATATTATTTGCCTGCGTAAGTGAGGTATTTGCATCTGTACGTATTTGCTTCTGAAGATTTGATGCTTACAATGTTCATTGCTGTATGTCTCATTCTTTTAGCCATGTGAAAATGAAAGACATTTTTCACAGGTGGACAAAAGTCATTTTACTGCAAAAAAACAGTTTTCACTGTAAACATTTAAAAACTTCCTCCTTGAGCAAATTATTACCTAGGAGTTTGAATTTTGCCGTGGTGTATAGGATGACATTTGCAAAATAATATTAAACATTAAAATTAATAGCTTTGCACAACTTTAGACAATATGTCTCTCAAGTTTCTGAAAGCTCTAAGAGGAGGGGTCAAACCCAGAGAGAGCTGAAGTTTTATGAAAGTTCTGGAGCTCTTTGTAAGTCTCTAAGTCTATTATGAAAGGTTTCAGACACTTTTCCCAAATGACTCCAATTTCAAGGGTTAAATTCTCTCGCTCTTCCACTCTTTACCCCAAATGTTAGTTACCCCAAATTTGTTTTGTTAGTCTTTGGTGCCCCACTCTGTGTTTTTTTTATGATACAGACTAACACGGCTGCTACTCTGAAACCCAAATGTTATGTAATGTTAGAAAGTTCAACAAGGCTTGGAATTCTGGAAAAATGTCTAAAAGCTTCTAAATTATAGCTATAGGGATTTCCCATCTCTGCCAAGTTGTATGCCTATGCCACACCATTTTACACACAAACACCCATTCCTATGTCTCTTTAATATGAACATCAGTTTCCCCACAGCAGCTGCAATGTTCATGGTGAGAGATGGAGTCACATACATTGAATAAACGAAATAGGCATTTAATATTTTATGAATTTAGGTCCTTTGTATTCATTTCTCTTGGGGTTTTTTTTGTGTGTTTGGGGGAAAAAGTGGAATCGTTCATGTTGCCTAATGTTTAACAGCAACAACATCTGTTTTATTTCCTCTTGCCCATTTCTCAGAACACGAACACATCACATGCACAGCTTTATAGCAGCATTTAACATAAATTACAGCTGATGTGCAATTTGTATTTCTCTGCCTACCTTTTAAAATAATTAGAGATAAAACTGCTCCACATTCACAATGGTATTTCAATAGAGTTTTCTCTCCCTTTCTCTGCTCCCTTCTTCGCATTCTCTCCCTCAGTGAAATGCAAACTAAGTAATGGCTGAATCATATCACAAACCAGTCATGTTCCAAGCTGGGCAGTTTGTTTATCCCTTTTCTGGACAGAGCGCTAAAACTCATCCAGGTTCTCATAACTTACCATCTGGATTACAGCAGCCTCTGCTCAGGCTGGTCACACCCTCTTCCAGACTATACAAAACACAACTGCTAAAATAATCTTCTTTGCCTGTTGCTCCTTCCCCAAACTGGATCCCTCCCTTCTGCGCTACATCAACTTCTGACTTTTTCTTCCATGGTCTAAATAACTCAGCCCCATTCTGCTTGTTCACTTGGTCTTTTATCACAGTGCCCTGTCCCATCTACTCTGCTGCTGATCAATATTTCCTTTTTCCTCTACTTCCAGAATTGTCTCATGCATTCCTCCAGGCTGCCCTCTATGTGTGGAACCCCTCCATAGTGGTCCACAGTGCCACTGTCTCATCATACACTAGCTACTTTGAGACCAAATTCTGAGAAATTAGTCAACTTAGGGCATGTCAGGACTAGAGCTGGCAGGTGCCATTACCATCTCAGGTAGACATATTGTTCTAGCTCTGATTGAGCTAGTGAACTAAGTGTAGCCATGGCAGCGCAAGCAGCAGCAGGGGCTAGCTGCTGGAGTATGTACCTAGGGTCTTGGACAGGATTCGAATATGTACCCAGAGTCTTGGATGGGATTATACTTGGGAAAATTACACCTTCCAGCTCCAGTGTAGACATGTTTTGCTCATATCCATTCTAAGTAGGAGTGTGCATACCCATTGGGTCAGCTGTGGAGCCCCCTGCAGTTGCACCTTAATGGTGGTGTATGTACGCAGGGCCAACTTTAACAAGTGCGGGGCCCGATTCGTACTCACCCGGCAGTGCTTTGGGTCTTCAGCGGCACTTCGGCAGTGGGTCCTTCACTCACTTCAGGTCTTCCACAGCACTCAAGGACCAACCTCCAAAATGCTGCCAAAGACCCAGAGTGAGTGAAGGCCTTAAATTAGGTCCCAATCCTGCAAACATGTATAAGTTTACATGCATGTGGAGTCCCACTGATACCAGTGCTCATATTTATTAGAGTTTGCAAGATCAGGGTCTTTGTTTGTAAGCTCCTTGTGGTAGGGATTGTGTCTTTTCATCTGCCTTGTGTAGCACACTTGTAGGTGCTGAAAATAATAATAGAACCGATGCTAATATTTTAAGATTCAGTTCCTTAGTAAAAACCCTACTGAAAGTATATTTCAGACTCTAGAATGCCTTGATGTAGAAAAGGGATTTGTGACAGTCTCTATGTTTTTCAAACTGTGCATGATGCCAGATTATGTAGAATACCAAAGTAGCGTATAGCCCAATTTCAGGTAAGGGGAGAATTTCAGTCAACTATTTTTCTGAAGCTACAAAGAAAATGACACCAATCAAGAATTATCATTGGTCAAAATGATTCCCTGGTATTTCAGCCTATCTGGGAAAGTTCTTGTGACTCTTTTACCTCAAAATATAAAGGTCTGCCCTCAGCTAGCACTCATCTGCAAACTTTACAGCTCCACAGGCTCTTCTGCTTGGCTGTGAAATTGGTGTTTATGTGATGTTCTGGTGCTGCTGCAGCTGCTACTGCCAAGACTGTTGAGTTGGCTTTCATTGTGATGTGATGTGAATGGGTGCATTTCTCACTTATTACATCTCTTAAATTCAATTAGTGCCCCTTATGCTATGGGAGGCCATTGCAATATCTGAAGTGGAAAGAGAAACATTCCAACAGCCCTTTCTTGTTCATACCTCTTAACATTTTCTTACCGAGAGCACCTGTTCTGAATTTAAATTCTCTTCACAGCAAGTGTCACAAATCAGCAGTTGTTAGAATGCATTATGAAGAAATAAACATTTATCAAATTGCCTTTGGAGAAGGTGAATAATTTAGCTAGAAAAAATTCCAACAACAACAAAACCACGCTGCTGACTGACAATTTATTTTATTCCTCTGAGATGCAAGGAGTCGTTGCATGCTGAGTGAATATTGATCAGCTATACACAGATAAATGAAATTTCATTTATAATTCTTGGGTTGCTCACTTGTCACCAATTAAAACTGAAGAGCATGGCCATGCACAAGAAATATTAATTAACACTCCTGGGTTGTTGATTGTATGCTGACCCAAAAGACTCTGAACTAACTCACTCGATAAAAGCAAGTCTAGCCTCCTCTCATTGCAAAAGTCCTTCTCTGGCTCATATAAGTCCCTTTCTCTCACTGTTTGGGGGAATCACAACTTTGTGGCCTTTGATTAGCCACATAAGCCATTACATCTTTCCTACCTCTCCCCCATTTAATGTCTTTGGTCAGTTTCCTTCTCTCTCAGGCTCCTTTTTGCCACTGAGCCCAGCTTGAATATGCGCAGCCAGTTCTAGTTATCTTAATTAAAAACAACTTTTTCTGTTCTCTGGATTAACAGCTTCAGAAAAAATCACAGGAGTCTTATCTGGGAAAATGATTAATTGTAAGTGACCTGGCTAATGTTCACAGGAAGAGTTGGAAATAGATGAGGGAATGGAGGCTGAGCAATAAGAATGATGCACAACAGCTGTCCAAATGAAAGTTAGGGTCTTTGACTTCTTGCTTTCCCTCAAGATTTTGGGGTTCTACAAAAGACTTATAAAACACAGGATAGAAAATAAATAGTGTTGAACCAGGACATATGGGACCAGATTCTGTTCTCTGTTACGCTGGCATAAAACCAGAGTAATTCTGCTGCAGTCTACTTACACCAGCGTAACAGAGATCAGAATCTGGACCTTGATTTGGAAACAACATGTCAGTATTTTGGCAGCATTAAAAATCCTGACATTTACAGTAGCTTGGGGCTACAAAAATATTGATTCAGCAACAGAACTGTTTTTCATAAAGCAGTGATTGTTGGCTGGTTTCTGGTCTGTTGCTCCAGGCTCTACAGCATATTGCTAACAAGGAAGGAGCAAAGCCATTGAAAGCCAAACATGCGTTAGTAGGGTACATTGCTGAAGGAGTCAAATACATTGCTTAACACTTGCTAAGAGTTGTTGCGGCTTTCTGAATATCTTCCACTGCCAGATAACTTGGCAAGAAACTAATGTTGCTGCCATAGAGTTGGTACCGTAAGTTGTACTAATACCAAGGGGTGGGTGGGAGGGACTCTGATTTGCTCACTGAGGGCCTATTAAATGAACATCTGTTAACTGTACAAATCCCATACACCCAATGGGAAAATATAATGAAATTCAGAGCATTTAAACAAATTAAAATCATAAAATACTGCTGGGCAGAATAGCGGAGCATCTCACTGTGCTGTAATTTACATGGAAACTGAGCCATACAAAACAAAGCAGGAACACTTACTGTTGTTTACAGTGTGTGTGCAATGTTTTCTTCTCCTTAGGAAGAGAACAGTGAAAAAACCTGGATGAATGTGCGTAGTTAACAAGTTTTTTTGAGAAAGAGTTTGTTCACCAACCCCTGCCAGGCTCTGGCAAATGCTGAAATGTATCATCACAATAGTGCCCTTCAGGAGCACTCTGAGCTCGAGTACTTTTGGGTCCATGCGTCTCAGGGACAGCAGCAGCAGTCCAGCTGGGGCTCAGACATTGAAATAGGGCAAGTTTATTTCCGACATCACTGGACAAAGAGGCACACTGAAGAAAGTCCAGATGGGAATTAGGTGGAGAAACAGCAATAAAGTGCCTTCCAAGCCAAGTCTGGGAGAGATTTGCCAGGGAATGCAAAGGTCTCCATGGCTATGAGAGTGAGAAGCTAATCAGGAATGTGCACAGGCCCCTACAATTTGGCACATAGGCATAGAAAAAGTAACGTTTAATTGGATTTGCTATTTGGATGTTGCTTCCTGCTACCTGGGGCTTTGACTCCAACCCCATCTCACCACTTTTGGTTCCCTCCTCTCCTCTGTAGTCAGGAGCAGAGCTGGTGTTTCACCACACAGAGGCTGGGAGCAGGCAGGAATGGCTCTTCAGTCCTCACAGGTGGTGAATCCACGGGTTTCCTTGTTCTCCAGAACAGCTGGAAGCTTTTTTCACTTGTTCTCTACTGAAACCATGAGAAGGAGCAAGGAGGTTTCCTCTCTTCTCCATTAGCTCTACCCTCCACTTTGTCTGGGATGAGATAGAGACTGAGCACAGGTGGCACCAGCAGTTTTTGGTGAAGGGTAACAGCCAAGGATGGGGCAGTGAATACCAAAGGGCCTGATCTGGAGCTATTGGAGCCTTGCCATTAACTCCAATGAGCTTTGAATCAGACCCAGAGTTTGTTGTACAAGTGCAGTTACCATAGAGTCTAGTCAGCATAGCAATTGCCTGAATCACTCCTCTGAACAGAGATATCAGCACTTCAGGCTGTTCATCCAAATATGAACTTTGCTAATCTCCATGGTGTTTGCGGGTGGAAAGGGAAAGTTAGATTCAGCTCCCATCCTTATGGTAGTAGCTAACCCTCCTGGTGTCTGAACAACATGATTGCTCCCATAACAGTAATTTAAAGTTTGATGAGCCATCAGTGAGGCTGCCTTGTAAGTAGCACGCTAATCAAGACCCAAAGCCAATGATCATTTATTGTCCTCTTAAGTTACCCTTATTTTAAGGTGATGATGTTACCACTCCCCCACTGAACACACACAACTGATATTCTTTTTCTTTTACTACACTGTCTAAAATGAAAACAAAAGGAACTTCTTCTTAACTTAAAAAAAAGTGTTGCTTCTAAAGTTTCCAAGAAATAGAAAATCTAAGCAGAATTTAAGGGAAGCCACCTAATAGTAAATATCTCCAGTGGCCAGAGATGAGTCACTAGATGGGGAGGGCTCTGAGTTACCACAGAGAATTCTTTCCCAGGTGTCTTTCTGGTGGGTCCACATGTTCAGGATCTAACTGATTGTCATGTCTGGGGTTAGAAAGAAGTTTTCTCAGGTCAGACTGGTAGAGATCCTTTGGGGGGTTTGCCTTCCCCTGCAGCATGGAGCATGGGTCACTTGCAGGTTTGAACTAGAGTAAAATAATGAAGTCTGTGAATCAAGATTTGAGCATTTCAGTAACTCAGAAGTTATGGGCCCATTTGAGGAGTGGGAGGCGAAATTCTGGCCCGCAAAATCAGACATGATGGTCCCTTCTGGCCTTAGCCTATAAGTCTATTAGATTCTACCTAGATAAGGAAAATTTACCATATTGCACTGGGTTAGGTAAAATGAAATTCCACTGTGTTTTAGGGAAGGGCTAATTTTGGGACATTGTGCATAAAGAACCAGGTTTCCTGTGATATGTTTATGTAACCTGCCGGGGATAATGTGTTAGAGCAGTGGTCCCCAACCTTTTTGTGGCCAGTAGCACATTCATATTTTCAGAAGTGTGTGGTGGGCGCCAACAATTTTGAAGGCTTATTTTGTATTTGTACATTAAATAATACAAAAAAATCATATTTAATATTACATAATATATGAATCCATAAGATAAAAAGGGTAATTTTACATGTAAAAGGTATTAATTAAATTATTTGGCAATTACTCTTTCACCTTACCATGTGAATTTGCTCTTTTTTATCTACCTGTAAGAAAAATTAAGGAGTTTTTACAAAATAAATATCAAACAGTTTTCATCTTATTTATTTAAAAAAGGTAAAACATTGTTGAACTGTTGGTCCGAATATATTTATTATTCTTACTTTAACATAGAATGAAATCTGCAGCCCTGGAGTTTTCTATTCCTGGCAGGTGCGGGGCCGCAGTTTCTCTCCAGCTTAAGCCGCGGCCCCGCGTCTGCCAGGGACCGAGAACACCGGCGCCCGCAGCCTGCAGCCCAGGAGTTCTCTGTCCCCAGCAGGCGCGGGGCCCCAGCTTCTCTCCCCTGCTGGGCACTACGTAGGTCCCATGCCTGCTGGGGACAGAGAACACAGGCACCCGCAGCCTGCAGCCCTGGAGTTCTCGGTCCCCGGCAGGCGCGGGGCCGCGGCTTCTCTCCCCTGCTAGGCACTAGGCGGGTGCACATAAATGCCCCGGCGGGTGCCATGGTGCCCGCGGGCACCACATTGGGGACCACTGTGTTAGAGGTTGCTGTCTGTGTTGATCTGCAGAGGATATGAGTCTGTGACAGCCCCAGCTAGGGAGCATTGGTTATCTAGCTCAAATGGAAACAGCTCATGATTTTTAGTGCTGGAGGGGTCCCTGTTTCAGTCTCTGGTGTGTCACTTAAGATGGTGGCTATCAAATTTGCAAGGCCAGACTCAGACATTTTGGCTGCAAAATCTAGACAGGTGATCTTGAGAGAAAGAGAGGGGCTTGTTTGCTGTAAAATGCTTTTGTGTATTTGCACAATGCTGAGCACAATGGGGCTCTGATCTTGATTGGTGCTTCTGGGTAACAATATAGGAGCTGGGAGAATTTATATGACTGAAATACAGGCCTTACTTCATGGAGGAATCTTCTGGACAGGTCAGTGCTCATCAGATACACACTTCTAGCCCCCAGCCTCTTATTATTACTTATTACCCAAACTCCTACCCTTGGTGCTTTTCTTCTGCTTCTTTGCCAGCAGCCCCTGACCCATGATGCAACACAGACTCACCTCTGACTTTGCTGCATGGTGCATTGTGGGAGTCCATGACTGGAGTGCATCATGAAAGAGGTAGTCTGGCCAGGGAACCCAGCCCACAGAGGAAAATGGGGGCATGAGGCACTCAAGCTATGAGTGCTTTGGGGCAAATGTTGTACAATAAATTAAAACTGAACTGACTTCAAATGGAATATGATAATGGTAGATTGTCCTCTCCACATCTAATCCTAGCTGGAAAACATAAGGGGAAGTTCAGAGCTATCATGATAACAAAAACTAATGGGGGAAAATGACCACTCTAAAGAGAGTTTCAGGCCAAGTTTCTGGGCAGTGGGAGGGGACCAGGGAGGAAGGGACTATTCTTGTCTGTCAGAATTGATTCTTGGGTCTCTAGAAAACAAATATGTGAGAACATAGCTACGAACTGTCATGTAGCCACTGGCTCCAATAGAGGGTGCGGTGGAGCATCTGGGAGCCATAATCCTGCCTTGGGTGGCCTGGTGTGCAGGGGAGAGCCTGGACAAGTTGCAGCTTCTTTTAGGATGGGGCAGCCTGCTCCCGATGTGACTGGCCTAGTCAGCAGATCAGTGCAAAAGGAGGGCGATCCATGGCACTGCTTCTTTCCAGCCTAGTTTGGGGTGCCATGGACCCCAAGTGAGCAGTTCTTGTGCTTGCCAAATGCAGTGGGCTGCATTTGTAAGAGGCAACTGGGCAGACCATGAAAGGGGTGCTGAGAAGCCTTCTAGCCCTGCCCACCCATCTAAGAGACAGCCACAATCTGTCCCGTCTGGCCCAAACTGACGAGCTCTCTTGTGAATAGTCTGTACCCACATTTGTTTCCTTAAAACTTCTCACCTGAAGAAGCATTTGGAGGATTGGACCCTTACTTTTAAATCTGCAAGCCTCAGATTCCATACAACTTAATATATTTTCAACAAGTTAGAATTTGAGCTGCTTTAAAAAGATTATAGTGCAAAACTCAAAAAGCATTTCTTCTCTTGCGTGGAGTTACTCTGGATTTGCTCCAGTGTAACAGAGATGAGAATCTAGCTCATATTTCTTATCTATACCTGTTGCAGCTCAAATAGGATGCCCAGCATCTTCAATTTTGCAGAGCATTCTAGTTACTGTAGTTCCAATGGAAACTTTGTACCAGAAAGGGAAGTTCTTTTAGAAACAACTGCATTTCCACCAGAAGTGGGGAGAAAAATATACTATGGAACTGAAATTTCTCAAAGTGCCTCTTAAATCTTCACTACAATTACTGTAATACAGAATAATAGATCCACTACTGTTTTTAAAAGCTTTTGAAGGTTGCAAGTAGCATCCATAAATTGTGGGTTGTGGGCAATCTATAATCATGGCTTTCCAGGCCTTTTATTTAAATGAGAGAGAAAGATATAATAGAGTTATGAAGTAACATGAAAGTTTACTTTGTGCTGGGGAGGTAGGAAGAAATCACAGGAAATGTCTGGAGGCCCTTAGTTACTTTTTAAAAATCAAGGCTTTCCACGTTTGAAAAGATTTTGTGTGTCTGGGGTGAGCTTTATTTGATTCAATGGGACATTTTATTGTGAGGAATTTCAATGATAGGACATCAAGAAGTATTAATAAAAGTACTGAAGAAGCTGAAGATCGATTAGAAGAAGCTAGAGGGACCTGATCACGTTGCTCTGTGATGAGATGGACATAACTATCATATAGGTACCATAGTGAAAGAGGGCAGGCAACAGATAGCTTCATCTCCCTCCTCTGCCCCTCATCAAATGCAGGAACAGATGAAGACCACCCTTGATCCCCTGGATGCTCATATACATTGGGATAAAGTGTGTGTGTGGGGGGGGTGGGGGTGTTGAACTAAGTTCTGTGGTGAGCTTTTTCCACTGGACATCAAATAAATGAATGCACATGGAAAGTGTTTAGAGTTGAAAAAAAAAGTTATGGTGCTTCTTCCACCGTCCCACCTAACCCATAGTCCAGCAATGCCACCTCTCTGAATCTGCTCCAAAATACTAAAACTGCATAAAGAAACCTCAGTAGTTTGGCAATATCCAGTCATGTCTCAATAAGAAAAGTTGGGCTCGTAATTTTAATATAGATAGTACCAATATATAATATAGTCTTATAACACTGTCTTGGCTTCTGAGCAGTCAAAGAAGAGTTTGGACTCTGGAGTGTATTAGTTCTTCATTGAAAGACAAATTATTCTTTCCTAGTTTATTTTGCTCAGATTGAGCTAGATCTTTAGATGGTATAAGTTGAAGTCACTCTGTTGAACTCAATGGAATTATTCTGATTTACATCCCTCGAGGATCCGGTTGTATATGTACACAATTCCTGTTTACCATGTACAAAGATGGATGTGACATTGGAAACAACAGACATATTTCTATATAAGAATCTCCATTCTCAGAGCATCGGCTAGACACAGGTCTGCACTCACGCTACCAACCACACTTCCTCTCCTAACACTGATGCTCACAAACATCCTAACTGCTGTGTAAAATCCCTCAGACCCTAAGGCTTACTTCTACTGCTTGGTTTTCTTAGGCTCATAATGCTGTGCATGGTCTGATGTGAGTATTGCCTTTGTTTGTCACACAAAGAAACTTAAAATCCGGATCTTGGATGGGCTAGAGTATATACTTACTCTGTATTTCCCATCTGACCATACAATTATGAATAGCAACATTTGCTCAATGTTTCACAGCAGCTGTGTGATCTCTATTTTATTATATTTTGAAGGTTTTGTTTCAAAATGGGTATTTCAGTGGCCATTGCTTTTCAAAAATTTCTCTCCAGCTGGAGAGAAAGCGTCAATGTCCAAATGAAATGCTAGGTCATTGTGCAACAAAACCCTATGGTAAACAAATAATCAGTTGTGCCAGTACTATATCGAAAATTGTACAGTAGCAGATCATAGAGAATAAACAAAAGCCCAGACCCAAACTTTACAATTGTATCTTTTTTCCCCTCCCCACTCTCTTCTTCTTAGGGGGAAGGGTAAGGTGTGCACAATATGCCCAAATCTATCAGTACAGTGTTCTTATTCATTAAGGCTTCAGACACTATTCTCCTGAAGTCTCTATAGTCCAGAGAGGGAGAGGAGTCAAAATGAAACAGATGTTCTTGGCTTGAAAACTGCAATTTAAACTAGTTCACAAGGGGGAGAAATTTGGAAAATTTCAGATGCATAAGTTAGCACAAGAGAAATCTAGGTTACCCACTTGCCTTGTAAACAGAGCTTTTTTATTTTTTTGCTTCGATAAATTTCCATCATGCCCTGAGATCCCTGATTTCTCTTGGGGTCCAGGGTCGGGAGGGGAGCTGTTTCCCTTTGCAATCAAGATGCACAGATATATAGTTCTCCAGCCTTGTTCCAAATTCACAAATACTAACTAGAGTTGAGCTGAGATGAACATATAAGATGCACATGAGTGTTTTTTACTAGAGGGTAGCAGAACATTTTACATTTGGCTTGTTCTTGTCTATGTTAGGTTGAGAAAAAAACAAGTTATTGAAAATATTTTTTTCCAAAAGTGTTTAGATTTTAAAGAAAAGAGGAAAGTTGCAGAGGAGTGTAGGTTTTTGAAGCGCTTTCTGATCTATCATCTGTCTGAGGCTGCAAAGTAAGAGAGCGAGAGAGAAATCT
This sequence comes from Mauremys reevesii, assembly GCF_016161935.1. NCBI lineage: Eukaryota > Metazoa > Chordata > Testudines > Geoemydidae > Mauremys > Mauremys reevesii. The sequence goes on from NC_052630.1 coordinate 25,063,349, forward strand.
CTGAATTTTTCAGAGTCTTTGGAAACAAACAAAGCACTCAATATTTTTCTGTTCTGAGTAGGGTTTTCAGTCAGCTGCCTGGAATCAGTGGTGCACACATTTAGGAAAGTGCCAGGCATGGTATGTGAGTGCAGCCACAGTCTCCTACTGCATATTGATCTCATCCCTGATTAAAAAACAAAGCTGTTATCTAAGGGCCTGATCCAAATCTCATTGAATGAGAATCTTTCTACTGACATCAGTGAGGTTTGGATCATGCTTTCTGAGCAAAAGAGCTATGAAAATAAATTAATTAATGGCTAATAAAGACATGTATTTACATAACATCTTTAAACTGAGGGCTTCCAACTGCTTTGCAAGCACTAGTTAATTCAGCCCCTTAAGCTTTTTTGTCAGAGTTACTTTGTCTGCATTTACAAATGGAAAACTGAGACTCAGAGAGGAAGGATTCCTCAAAGTCACCTAGTGAGTCAGTGATTTAGCTGAGATTACGACCTCCAGTCCTATGTTACATCACAAATCCACCACATAATTGAGCACAATATTCCATGTATTTTCTTTATCCTAAAAGGTAAAATAGGAAGCATTGGACTGGAATAGTAGGGGAATTGCAGGATAAATGTGAGGCACCTACATAATCTGGCATAAGACAGCAGTACTAGTGGTTGCACTAAAGTCAACCACAAAGCTTTGTGACTTCAGAACTAAAACAAGTCACTCGTGCACTTAATTTTGTTGTTGATGGAGATGTCTCCATTAAAATTTAATGAAGGTCTCCTTGAAGTCATGAGTTTAGAAACTCATACTTTTTATCTCAAAAATAAAAGCAGCTCTGTTAATAATTTATCTGGCAAAATTGTGGCTAATACAATGTGCAGGGAGGGTCTTTCAAACATGCATAAGGAATTTAGAAGCATACATCTCACTGACTTTTGATAGGACTTGTGCTCCTTTACCGCTAAAGCATTTTTGAAAATCTCCTGCATAATGTACATTTTATGTGCAGCATCCAGGTTCCTCAGCAACCTTGCAGAAGAGGAAAGCACAACAGTAGTTTAAAGCTACCTTTAACTTTCCCCGCTCCTTCTTCTCTGCTGCGAAGGGAGGAGCAGAAGTGATGACCTGGCTCGGTGTGTGCTGGCAATCTTAATTAACATGTGCACATATATAGCATCTGTTATCTCAAAGCACAAACAGTAAGCGGCCACTATTATAATTAATAATATTTAGTAGTTATATAGAGCTAGAGGATAAGATTTTCAAAGGTGCCTAAGTAAATTGAGGGCCTACATTCCTTGGACTTGAAGTGAAATTCCATGGGACTAGGAGTCCCAAGGCCCAGATCCTCAAAGGTGTTTAGGCATCTAACTGCCACTGATTTTAATGAGTTCAGTGCCTAAATACTTCTGAGGATCTGGACTCCAGGGCCTATGTCATGGGACTTAGACTACTAAGTGACTTAGGTATTTGAAAAATGTATCTCTAAACTATACTGTCTCCAAGGTGCTTTAAAACATTAACTAATTAGTACATTCTCTGAATAGCCCTGCAAAGGTAAGGAGTACCATAACAATCTTCAGATTGATACAGTGAGGCAGAGCAAAGTTAAGCTACTTGAGAAATGTCATATTCTAAAAATTAAAGAAAAATTATTTTAAAAAAATGTGTTAAAAATATTGAAAATTGTGTGTTTTTGAGGGTTTTTGAGCGCAATTTTCAGAAATCCTTGGCATAACGTTTTGTTTGCACTTTTCTTGTCATTTCAGTTTTAGATTATGGCTTTAAAATATCATTAATTATTATGTATATAACTTATAAATTTATTATACTTAGTTACAAAGCTATTCATAACATTACATTATCATATGGATATAGAACATTCAGCTTATCAAGGAAGAAAGGGGAGGGAGGAAAGAGATGAAAAAGAAGGAGGAAAGGGAAACATGAAAAGAAAGAATGGGAAAGAAGAGTCTATTTTGAAAGATAAATTTTTTGCTTTTTTTATTGTTTTTATTTTATTATTTGCTTTTTAATCCCTACACACATTTTAACACAGGCACACACCCCCTGGGTGGTTGGGTGTTGTGGCTCCCATGTTTGCCTCATCAGCCAGTGTTCAAGCCAGTCTTTTCAGCAGCCAGGACCAGTCAGCTGCCAGGATCATCAATCTGCTTTTCTTCATCATCATGTTTGATTTTTTTTTCAAACAAACAATTGTATTGCTTAGAATTCAAATAAATGTTATTGCTGCTTGCTGTTGAAGTGGAAGCAAAAAAAGCTGAAGTTACAAACAATTTATTCTACTAATCAGTTTTTTATAATTTAGATGTGTATTTTTTTACATTTGATAATGAGCAAGGTACAATATATATTATGTATGTATAGTAAACAAAAAAGAAAAAAATAAACACAATAAGAAAATAAGGCTATAGGGAAGGCTCCTAGAATGAAGTTTGCTGCCTTGAGTTGACATCTTCATCTTTGACAATTTGAATGCCATGACAATATGTTGGCATAAATTTATGTGTTTTTATTTTTCCAATTTGACATTTATATCAGATAGATTATATATAGATATAGATATATATATATAAAAATATAGAGTATGATTTTATATTAAAGTCTTTATAGTATTACATTTACACACACAAAATTAAACAAATTACAAGAAATCAGAAAAATTAAAATCCAGAAAACAAAAATCTCTTTCTAATCTGAATAGTCTTCTGCCGTGTCTTGTGAAAAGAGTATCTTTTAAAATTATATTTACCAAATGGTATTTATGAATTCACTGAGGTCAATGAAAACTGCCCCACCACTGTCCAATGTCCCAGAGTCAATATTTAAATTAAATCAACCACTAAATCTTAAAAATAAAGATATTATTGCAATGAGATAGCAATGATTAATGCTGCTGATTAATAATAAAACTAAACAAAATATTCAGCTCCAGGGCAGCAGAACCTCACCTATTCAACCTCTAAATCAAGACCTCATCAACTTCATCAGCTCATCATCATCATCAGAACACATCAGATCAACATCAATCACACGACGTGATATGATACTGTGGACTGTGAATGTGTAGCTGCCTTCTGAAAATAGCAAATAGCTGTGACAAATCATAATAGATCAAGAATGAATCATTAGAAATTCATTCAATTTTTTTCAAGAATTTTTGACAGAAAAAATTTTTTTGAAAAATTTTTTTATTTTTTTTGAAATTTTGAAATTTTTAAATTTTTAAATTTAAATTTTAAATTTTTTTTTTATTAAAAAATTCAAAAAAAATCAAATTCAACCTGAATCAAATACAATTTCAATTCCAACCATAAAATTACAAAGAAAATTCAACTGAATGCTGTGATGTGATGCTTCAAAGTGAATAGAATAGATAAGTATTGAGTGATCCATCAGTGTTGTCCTGTCCAGTCCTTGTGAGAGTTAGTAGAGAGTGGAGTTAATACTTCCTTCACTCCACTTCCATCTACCATCTGCCTCCTCTCTAACTTGACACTGGACTATCCTTGAGACTGTGTGATGGTTAATGTATGACTGTGATGGGATGAATATCAATCGCATCACAATCATCACAAGTCACTGATCAATTATGGCTGTGGTGGGCAACCTGATCAGTGTGGCCTGTCCTGGGCTGCTGCTGGGGGGCTGGCCACCAAGTGCGTTGTTTTTTGTTTACCTGCCTGTCCGCCCCAGGCGCCGCGTTTGCCGCTGCAGCTGCCAGCAGGAGCTGCAGGCAGTGGCAGGAAGCAGCACAGCAGCACAGCTCAGCTTGGCTGGGAACAGCTAATCATGGCTGCTCATGCAGGCTGGGCAGCATGGGCAGCCGTTCAAAACTACACAACTGGTGGCCGCCAGGTGGCCCGCCCGCTGGATGCAGGGTTGTCCACAGGTGGTAAATTAAATAAAAAAAAAAAATTTAAAAATAAAAGGATTTTAAGTGAGTTCAAGTGTGTGAAGAAGGAGAGTCAGAAAAGGATAGAGTCGAAAAAAAAAAAAAAAATGCTTTCTAGTGACTAAGACTTACCTTGAACCAAGACTGTATGTTTTTTAGGATTCTACACTTTCTTTTCCAGCAGGATCTCACTCTCTCCACAAAGTCCTCATCCTCTCCTCTCTTGGTCATCTTGAAAGAAAACTTTGGGTTCTTTGCCCTCTTTTATAGTTCAGTTCTTTTTTTTTTGAATGTATCCTCTTTCAAATTGCCCCTAGGAGGCTAGGAGGGTACCATGAAGTCTCTCATGGAAAAAGTCATGCTGGTTTTTCTAACACCTATGCATCTACACTACAAATCAAAAATCTCCTGCCCCTGCAGCTGCAATGGAAATGCCAATTGATTGCACCTTGCTGGGATGAGTTCCTTTCCCCTTCCTTTGAAAAAAAAACCCAGACTTGTTTGGTTCAAACATATTTTAGTCCCATATTTTTTTCACATGTGTACATCCTTTGGGCATTTACCATACATACACCACACAGGAATACTAATGATCAGTGTGTTACTGGTTTTCCAATGATACCTTACATGACACATATTAGATACAGGTTATGACATAAGTGAATTAGGATACACTGAACTCATCTTGCTGGTTGAAACTCACTATCTGATACCAGTCAGACCCTTGCCCTATGGCACTGAGATGTTCTTAGGGTGACAGAATATCAAAATGATTTTCTCTCAGCTCTGTATACAATATATTGTAGGGGAAAATCCTGCATTGTCAGTGAGATTCATTAGATGACCTGCTAGTAACATCTTTGCCCAGTCTACTCTCTATAATTCTGTGAACATTGCATTCATTTTGTTTAGCACAATCAATCAGCGGCGTATTATTGCCTAGGCCAACAAGGCCTAGGCCTAGAGTGGCAAATTTGAAGGGGTGGCAAATTTGAGCACCCACGGAGAAGCTCCCCGGCTCCAGCTCGCCTCCTCTGCGAGCATGCCGCCGCGTCCTGTTTCTCTCCCCTCCCTCCCAGCGCTTGCGCCCCGAAACAGCTGTTTCGTGGGGAAGGGAGGGAGGGGGGGAGGGGGAATTCAGCACGCTGGGGGAAGAGGTGGGGCCGGGGCGGGGATGTGGGGAAGGGATTCAATAGGGGCAGGGAGGGGTGGAGTTGGGGGGGGTCTTTGGGGAAGGGGTTGGAATGGGGGCGGGGAAAGGGTGGAGTCGGGGTGGGGCTAGGGGAGGGCGGAGCGACAATTATTTCAGGGCCTAGGGGTAGCAAAGTCATTAATCCACCACTGCAATCAGTGGAAGGTTTTCACAATGAGAAGCAACCTCTTTCAGAGAACCCATGAAATGCATTTTAAAGTAAAGTTTTCAGTTAAAAAACAACCATCACCAGTGACACTGTATGGGACCCACTGAAAAATAAGGTGAACCACTTTCCATCTATCTTTAATTATGTTCTAATAGTGTAAGAAGTATGCGATTAGTGCAAAAAAAATATGTGATTCATTTTAGCAACTATAGCGCAGGTTGCAAAAAACTGCATTGACATTGGGAGGATATAAAAGTTCTGAAATGATGTTTGAAAATCTGTATCTGCTTAGGCAAATTTACATAATTACACTAAACACTGGACATTTCCTGATTTGATTTTTTTCTATTACAGCTGCACATGGCTCCTATCTATTTAATTTGGGAAATATTGCATAAACCCAACTAGTCTCTTTGCTATATTTTCTCCTCTGTGAGCACCAAAATATAATATGTTTTCCTACCGTCTGAGTCCAGATACCCTCCAGGGAATCATGGTCCTGGAACCTTCTAAAGGCCCTTCTCCTAATTAAAATGCTAGAGGCAACTTACCAGATGATAAGAAGGATGGCAGCCATTCTTGAGGAAATATAATTTTTCCTATGTGTAGTTTTCAGTTGTCTAAAATATCTTGACCAGAATGGAAGTCTCGTACACAAATGTTTGTGTGTATTTCATTTGTGTGCCTAGATTCAGAGCTGCACCCACTCACCACCTGTTTTAGTACAGTGATGGACTAGTGTAACAATCCTGCATGTGTGCAGGTTAACATACCAATATTTCTTGAGCATTGCTTTAGGCACACACATACTGGATTTAGCTATGTAAATGTGGGGCAATATACTTAACTGTATCACTTAACATTAAATAGTTAGACAAATGTGGTGTGCTTGCATCATATAGTTCCTCTGCTGTTAAGTGCGAATGAAAGCCATATGGAGTCTCTGACACTGGGCTCCTATTTCAAGCTCTTATCCCAATGGGTAAGTGTCACCAAGGCTATAATGTGACTTTTCAGCCACCTGTCTGCAGCCAGCAGCAGCAGACTCAGAACACACACATTTAAATATGCAACTTCATCTTCAAATCCATTTATAAACAGTGAACTGAGCTGCTCATGCTCTGAGCTTTCAGGCTGCTGCATGGAGCAGTTTACCTTTAACCAAATCTGACAGGAAATTTAGTGCTGGCTTGTAATTTGGATGCTCTGTGTTTTCCGTCGTCATAAATTTTGCATTCATTTGATGGGTTTAAGATCTTCTTCCTTTATAAAGCTGCTTGACTGATGCAGTCAAATATTTTTGAAGCTGCAGTGTGTTCATCTTCTAGTTACAAGGGGAAAAGCAAATAAAGGGAACTTTGAGTAGTCTAGACCAGGGCGTACCTGTAATGAAGATCATACAGTATTGTGTTTATTACTGAGCAATATTAATCGCCGGTATTTTAAAGATGATTAGCTTTTGCATGATTTAGACTTAGAGGGCTCAGTAGTTTATTTTACCATCAGCATAGGTAAGTGTCTCAGCTTTCCAAGCAGACTTATTCAAGAGAATCAACTGTATTGACTTTTAGCCAATGGGTAATTACAGACAAGGGTTGAGGAGCTTCTCTATACGGGGATTAGCATTGTTCTCTTCTAAATACTAAACGGGGAATGATCCTTTAAACACTGGCTCATTCACTGGTGCCAAATGTCAAGCATAGTTAGAATGCAGACTTGTCATACTATAAAAGAGAAAAGAATCTCTACTTCCTTGTGCTCTTTTGCCTTCTTTCCCCCTGTGAGCTATTCAGTAAAATATACTTCAGCCAGCTCTGGGATGTGAACCATAAGAAAAAGCCATGTGGCCCCAAGTGCCTGCTAGCACAGAAGCCAGCAGGCAGCTGGCCCTCAAAATCAGATGGAATGGAGCTCACCAAGAAAGGGGGGAAAAAAAGGAAAAATTCAGTATCATGTAAAAAAACATTCCAGTCAGAAAGGAGCGTAAATCATTCAGTGATTTTAAAAAGCATCATAAATATAACAATAAGAACGAGTAATGATCCATCTAGAATCAGCCAACTGCTTAGTCTGATGTTGTTCATGTGCACAAATTCAGCTCACTGTTTGAATGTATGGGGGGATGGCAGGAGATTTTCAAGGCTATTTTCACACCACTATTAGTTCTAATGTGGCTAATTTAACAGTGATAAGATTAAAAAACAAATAAACAAAAACTTGCTGTAATTTACAGCAATCTGGAAAGCTTTCTGCTGCTGTCATGTATTCAAAATGCTGAGCTTCCCCTCTTGCTGAGAAGAATCTACAAACTGATCCTGAATAATACCTGACCTCACATAGCACTTTGCATTCAAAGTTATCAGAGTGCTTTATGTGAAGTATCATTATTGCCATTTTACACATGGAAAACCGAGGGACAGAGAGAGAAAGTGGTTTGCATCTGAAGAAGTGGGTATTCACCAGCTCAGCTCATGCTGCAGTCCTGTTGTTAGTCTATGCCACACCAGGATTTATTGCTTTTACAGATCCAGACTAACACGGCTACCCCTCTGATACTTGATTTGCCAAGGTCACATATCAGGCCAGGGGCAGAGCCAAGAATAGAATCCTGGGGTGAAATCCTGGCTCCATTGAAGCTGAGGGCAAAACTCCAATAGACTTCAATAGGGTCAGGATTTCCAATCTTCAAGTCCGATCTAGTGACCTGTTCATTGAAATAGGTGATCCTGTTTACGCCCTCCCTGGTTTGGGGAGTCTCTTCCCTGGCAGTGGGCAGGAGTGTTCCCTATTATTAGAGGCCATTGTCGTCTCAATCTTTACAGAATGTTCTAGGGAGAGAAGGAGGAAAGGTTGTAGCCTGCACACTCCACTGTCCTACTACCGTACAGTGGGAACCACCAGAATAAATTCCTCTATCTCTGGCAGTGCTAGTGTGACTGGGGCAGAAAGGTGTCCTGGTCTCTTACAAGAAGTTGCTAGGAATCCATGTGTGGCTTTCATGGTCACTGAGCTCAGTGGGGGGCAGTTTGTTGGGGCTGCTGGTGGATTAGTTGAAGGATTTATTTGCTATTTTGTTCCCTCCTTTCTTCCCCCCCCCAATGCAATCCACACTAGAGATCACATATTCCATTCTGGATTTGAACTCAAACTTAAAAATTGTGTTTTACATAATATTGCATGCACAAAACCAAGTTAGAAGAACATTATGAAGTTTGCAAAGTCAAACACTGGAAGTTAGGAAAGCCAGAATTAAGGTTGCCTGTGCAACCTCAAGTCAGCACCCTTGTATGTATGCATTATGATAGTCTTCAATAACATAATCATCTACTATTGTTTTCAAAGGACCCTGGCCTTCAGTCACATCCCCTCCACTCATATTCCCCATCCTCCCTGTCTCCTAGACCCAATCACCCTTCTAGGACTCCTCTTCCAATCTCAATGTTCCCCTGGCTCCTTGTCCCACTCTCTTACCCCAGCTAGTGCCAGTTGTGTCACCATGCCTCTACCTGACTCCTTGTCAGATCCATCTCCCCTCACCTTTCCCCCCCACCCCACCTAGTGTCAGTTCCCATCTCCTTGCTCAGCCTCTCCCAGTCTCCCTCCAGCTTCTCATCTAATCTCTGGTCCTTCCTCCCCATTTAGTAGCTCCTGTTTCCCTCCCCAGTTCCCCTCCCAGCTGTCAATCACAGTCTCCTTGCCCAGCCAGTCACACTCCCCTGGTTCCCAGCTCCAATCTCTGCCCAGACAGTTCAATAAATGATGTGGAAAAGGGGGTAAACAGTGAGGTGGCAAAATTTTCAGACGATATAAAATTACTCAAGTTAGTAAACCAAAGCAGACTGTGAAGAGTTACAAAAGGATCTCTCAAAATGGGGTGACAGGGCAACAAAATGGCAGATGAAATTCAATGTTGAGAAGTACAAAGTAATGTACAGTGGAAAACATAATCTCAACTATATTTACAGAATGATGGGATCTAAATTTATGGTTACCGCTCAAGAAAGGGATCTTGGAGTCATTGTAGATAGTTCTCTGAAAACGTCCATTCAATGGGCAGCAGCAGAAGCAGGAGAGCTGGAGCTAGAAGTGCTGAGGGTGCAGTAGAACCCTCTGGTTTGAAGTGCCTTACATCATATATAGGGCTTACAGCTTTGTTCAATGGTGCTCTGCACCCCCACTATAAAAATTGTTCCAACGCCAGGGAGCAGCAGTCAAAAAAGCCAACATGTTAGGATCCATTAGGAAAGAGATAGATAATAAGACAATAAATGTTATAATGCCACTGTATAAATCCCTGGTACGCCCATACCTTGAATACTGCATGCAGTTCTGGTCACTCCATCTCCAAAAAAAGATATATCAGAATTGGAAAAAGTACAGAGAAAGGCAACAAAAATGATTAGGGGTATGGAACAGCTTCCATATGAGGAGAGATTAAAAAGAGTGGGACTTTTCAAGCTTGGAAAAGAGATGACTAAGGGGGGATATGACAGAGGTCTATAAAATCATGACTGGTGTGGAGGAAGTGAATAAGGAAGTGTTATTTACTCCTTCTCATAACACAAGAACCAGGGATCACCCAATGAAATTAATAGGCAGCAGGTTCAAAACAAACAGAAAAGTTCATAGAGAATAGGTCCATCAATGGCTATTAGCCAAGATGGTCAGGGATGCCACTCCATGCTCTGGGTGTCCATTGCCTCTGACTGCTAGAAGCTGAGAGTGGCCAATGGGATGAATCACTCGATGATTGCTTGTTCTGTTTATTCCCTCTGAAGCACATAGCACTGGCTAGATGTACCATTGGTCTGACCCAGTATGGCCGTTCTTATGTTTGTTTTTTTAATCTCCCTACTCCTCCACCTCCCAGTCCCAGTTTCCCTTCCTTCTTCCCAGCAGCCTCCAGACCCAGTCTCTCCCAAAAAGTAATTATTGTTACCAGAAACCAAAATATCTTTCTGTTGAAAATTTTCAAATGAAATGAAACATTTTCCACAAAAATGGTCATTGAGAAATAAAAGGCTATTTTCTGTTGGAAAATGGTTTTGGTAGAAAATCTTTGACCGGCTCTGTTTATATCCCAGCAAGCACAAGGAATCCATGCTAACCCAGAATACAAAAGTTCAGAAATACAGATGGAAATTACAATATTGTAGCACTGCTCTGTTACTGTGCTTAGGTTGGAGCAGATTTTTAAAAAGCAATAGGGGCTGTAAATTCCAATTTTAGGTGACAACAAGGCTGGGTAATTAAAATTCTATTTTCCTAGCCCTGTGGGGTAACTTGGAAGTGTGGATAGTACAATGCCTGCACATTTCTAGCTCCTTTGCTTGGCTTGAATGTTGCACTCAGCTTTTATTATGTGTAAGGAAATGGGCCTCATTTGAATTTATGACAAGTCCTTTCTTCATAATAGTCGGTAGCAAAGCATAATTTTTACCTTCTTTGCATAAAATGTTATGCATATTGTGACTACCTCAATTTTACTTTCTCCCTCTTTTTCCTTATAAGGAGTGAAACAACCACTGTTCTTTGTTTAGAGAAAATCCAAGAATAATTTATTTTTAAGGTGACATTTTTAGTAGTGCTTGGGTGACTCAAACCCAGGGGAAGATCATGCCATTCATTGCCAAACAGCTGTATAACTCTCCCCTTGATTTCTTCTATGTTATTAGTAGTGTTAGATATTATTTGTATAGCAGTAGCACCCAAAAGATCCAATCAGATTTGAGCCTACATTGTGCTAGACATTGTTTAGACATCACACATAATACTACAACCCCGCTCCAGGAGTTTACAATCTAAGGCACTGATCATGCAAGCTGCTCTGCTGTGTCCACATGCTGCTTCTTGCAGGATAAGGACCTAAGGAATAAATAATGTTCTCTCTGCCTCCATTAAAAAGAACAGGAGTACTTGTGACACCTTAGAGATTAACAAATTTATTTCAGCATAAGCTTTCGTGGGCTACAGCTCACTTCTTCGGATTTATAGAATGGAACACACAGACAGGAGATATTTATACATACAGAGAACATGAAAAGGTGGAAGTATTGTTCTTCTTTTCTGCTTCATACAGTCTCATCTCTCTGTCCCATTCTCTTTACTGTATTCCATTCAATTCTCCCAATAGCCTTTCCTCCTTTATTACTCACTTCCCCCTCCTGCAGTTATCTTCATTTTCTTGCTCGGTTTTGTTCCTCTCATTCCTTGCAAGTGAACTTCATCTCTTCTATGCACCCTGAGATCCAACACTCCCGCTTATACCCCAATATATACCCCAATATGATGGATTCCTTTCTGGTATCTGTGGGGGCTCTAATTTGTGCTGGGGCCTGTTTGGCCCCAGCAAGATGCAGCATTGGGGGAGGCAGAAAGATGGATTAACTCTACCTTTGCCTCCATCCACAACCCTCAAAAGAACTTAATGCAGTTGGTTTGAGCAAAGGTTCTAGATTGGAGGAAATACCACGTTTGTTTAATAACGGCAGTGCTCATTGTAGCATGTAACTGTTATTCTCTCAAGTGTTGGATGGTACAGTGCACGGATTCCCTTTATCCATTCATGCTCTCCCTACTGTTCTGGCAGAAACTTGAAACCAAATGGGATTGATTCACTTTGATTCGCTGGTAGCACTTTATTCTTTGGCAATTTAGTTATATTATCACTCAGTCTAAAGCAGTATTCAGTGACAAAAGTGGCTTTTTGCTCTCTTAAGAACACATAAATTGCTATACTAGATGAGACCAGTGGTCCAGTTCATTCAGTATCCTGTCCTAACATAAAGCCAAAATGATAAAGCCAAAATGAAACATTTTGATAATTTTCCTTTAAAAATTTTGACAAAAGCAAAATGTTTTGATTTTGTGGGATCAGCATTTGCTGGTGGAAAACTGTGCTGTTGGAAGACACTCTACTGCTAAGCTCCTGGCTCCAGTGCTATCTAGTGGCAATAAGTTCCACAGGATAATTCTGCATAGTAACATTCTCATACTAAAATCTATATATTTTTAAGTGTTTTAGCAAAGGTGAGAACATCCAGTTTCTAGTGGTTCACCAAGCTCTGAAACAATCTTCTTTAGATGTATAATCATTTCTTGCTTCTTGTGAGAAGGTCTTTTCCTCTCTTTTCACAGCATTGCAGCATAGTCCTAGTAGGCAAGAGAAGGGTTAATACATTTAGTTGGTAGGTACTGCAGGGAATGTAATAGTCTGAGTTTTACAGCATTATGTGCCCATAAAGCATGCTGTACAACTACTAACAAGACTGCCATTCATTTTTTTCAATAAATCCTGCACAGGGGTATTAGGGTCTGTGAACTGACAATTGATTTACTGCCTGGAAAATTATTCTTTATTGATTTATATTACATTGAGGCGACTGCAAATCTATAGTAGCCCTAATCAGAGAGAAAATGCTAAAGTTAGTGACACTCTTATTTAGTCAGGCAATTACAAGTAGGAGAATTGGTTTAGTACCTCTAGGTGACAACTACATATTATTCAATTATGAATTTCAGTAATCCATGAATTATAATACATAAAAGTGAGTGAGATCAGGTTAATTAATTTTTTTTGTAATATGAACACTGTCCTTTGTGCAAGCAAGTGGTTTAAATGTCAGCATAGAGTTGTATTTTTAATGTAGCACAATGAACCAGGCATGGTTTTAATGAAGATTCTTGGATTCTTTATCTCACCCAATTTGTTATACTGTATATGTGTTAACAAATTGGGTAGGATAAAGAATCCAAGGATCATAGTATGCGCACACACACTATAATATATGTATATAAAATGTGTGTGTAAAATTTTCAAATGTGACTACTGATTTGGTACCTCAGGTTTTGAGTTCCCAGTATTAGATACCTTAACAAGATCTGATTTCCAAAGGGAGGGGCCCAGAAAGTGAGACTTCCACAATCACTAGAGAGAGAGAGAAACACAATTTAAGGGAATACAATCATGTTTTAGGGGAGAAGATAGAAGAGTAATTCCTACCAGTGGGACTCACTTGACCAGGATGTTTATTAGGCATATATTGCAGACGTGTAAATGAGCAATTGCTTTGTTCTGACACAAGGGAGTACTTTTTCCAAGAGAAGTAGTATCCCACTTTTACAGATGAGGGACTGAGGAACAGGGGGTTACCCGAGCTGTCCAAGGTCATAAAGCATGTCTGTGGCAAGCAGGAATTGAACCCATGTGTTCTGACTACCACATGAATCCGTGTGGTCTGCCACAGATACCAAGTAAAATCCACCCTCAGGGGTGAGATGAGGAAAGAGCTCAGGATGGGTACTGGACAGGTTATAGCACTTAAATACACATGAGTAATCAGTCTTGCTGACTGTACAATGTAGCTTTAGTATCTACAATTATCACTTGCTATTAAGTGCTATTAAGTGTACTCCCATCCTCAGCCCACTCCTTTTAGCTCTACTCACTGACTGACAGTGCACTTCAGTGCACTTCACTTGAGGAAGTGAACAACAGTTTCTACAAATCTACCTATTCCCCCTCTTTTTCCCCTTCCCCCACATCCGTCCTGAATCTCAACAGCTGCTTAGAAAGGACGTGACTGTGAGGAGAAAACAGGAGAGAGGCGGCAAATAAGATATTTTAAGTTGTGAGCCTCGGTCATGGGAAGGATGGTCAGTGGTGATAGAAAGAAAGGGTGAAATCCTGGTGTCCCATTGAAGTCAACAGTGCAACCCTCCACTGGCTTCAATGAGAGCAAGATTTCACCCAGGTAGTTTAGGAAGGAAGCTCAGGAGTTTGTTTTTCATCACATTGATTTTAAGGTCGCAGCTACCAAGCAGTACCAAAGTATTCTGAGTCAGATTCCCTCTGCTCTGAAATCACTTGAAATTTAAAATGTGATGTACGTTACACATTGGGCATAAGTGAAAACAGGGATAGTTTTGTAGCTGGAAAAGTAGTGCAACTTGAACCAGTTTGGCTCTGAATGAATGAGCAAAATGAGAGTTAAATGAGTTTCTGGGGACTCCCATGGGCTTGGTCCTTCTTACAGGATGTTAGAAGTGCATCTGACATAATTTTAACTAGGAACTTGCTTGAACACGGAATTGAATTTTACTGCATAGCTCATGAAACTGTATTACATATTGCAGTGTACAGTGATGAACCTGCCCCAGGAGTCTTCAACCTGCTTCAGTATACTGAGTTGTTCTCCTTAAGCTGTAGATGGTGCCACTGTACCTTTAGTAGGGAAAGTAGGACACACCACCTATTCCAAGGCTGTTTCCAGTAGCTTTGTATGGCTGCCATTAAGCCTCTGACCTACAAAGAAGGAATCCTGAGACACAAGCCAGATCTCCTCTACATGCTGCTGTTATGAAAGATTCCAAGATAGCAGTAGTTGCAGAGGTCAGGTCTCTTGCGCGCACACAGTTTGGCTGCCATGTTACTGGCTGAGGTATAAAAAGCATTCCCCTCCCCTCTCTCCCCCCGGAAGTCTGACAGTTCAGAATAATAGCTGATTATCAAAATTTCAATGAATAAAAAAGCTGCCCACACTTCCTTTTTGCAACACAATACACCATTGTGTTCAATGCTTTTTTCATTCCATTACTTTTTCCAAAGAACAGAGATATTGGGTTTTTAAAAACAGAATATGAGGGGGGAGAGGGTTGTTGTTGTTCTAGACAAGCAATTTAATGAAAATGCTACTGAAATGCTTTTTGCTCTATGAAAACTAGTAAATCAATTACAAAAGCAATTTCCTTACCCAGTGTGATTTTATTGTGTTTGACCAGGGCATTTGATAAGTATTAGTTCTTGCTGAGAGCAAAGAGTACATTTTATTTCAAGCTTTGCTTTCATGTGTTTGGAAAAGGGAAGCATCAGTTGGGGAGATGGACACTCGTGCTTTTATAGTCATTTTCAGTAGGACATGGGTGTCTCGGTGCAATAGTCACTGGATTGACTGTTTCATATTTATAGTAAATAAAGGAAGAGAGGGAAGCTTTCTAGTTGTAATGGGTCCTGAGGCTCTGGGAATCACATGAAGTTTTTGATCAATTGTGCTCATTTTTCATGTTTTGTTTTGTTTTGAAATGTTGAGGGTTCCAAAACATTCTGCAGATCAATTTGGGAAAATCTACCTCTTACCTCAAAATAATGTGTGGCACATCCACCTCTTCTCAAGGAAATGTAGTGGCATCCATCTTTTAGCTTGGGAATTGATTAAAACAACACAGAGGGACACGTACACATTTATAATAGTATACTGTATGTAGATATATGCCAGGTCATGCAAGGATAGAAATGGCCTGAGAAACAGACTCTCTGGTTCCCTGCAGTTGTGTAATAGAAGCAAGGCGTAGAACATCTCCCTATTAATCTAGTGTTGGGGGAACTTGAGAAGTTTGGATGTTTGGAAGCATACATCAAGAGCCCCACCAGGCTGTAACTGCAGTCACTAGTCAGCGAACACTGACCGCTGCCATGCGTCAGAGATATATCCTTTTGTAGTCCATACCCATGTCATGTGGATGGGACTGGGCAATAAAGATAATCAGCACTTCTGTGTGTCACACCATTACTACATAGGCCATGTACCTTTAAGTCCCCTACAATCCCCTTCCACCCATAAACACCCTGCAACAAGTCCTCTTTCAGTGACCTTCATAACCCCTACACCAGCGGTTCTCAAACTGTGGGTCGGGACCACAAAGTGGGTCGCAACCTCATTTTCATGGGGTTGCCAGGGCTGGCGTTAGACTTGCTGGGGTCTGGGGCTTCAGCTTTAGGCTCCCAACCCCCATCTAGGGTGGTGGGGCTTGTGCTTTGGCCCGCCTGCCCGGAGTGGCAGGGCTCATGCAGGCTCTGGCTTCGGTTCCCCTTCTTGGGGTTGTGTTGTAATTTTTGTTGTCGGAAGGGGGCCACAGTGCAACGACGTTTGAGAACTGCTGCCCTACACTGATGTTTTTTGCAAGGAAAGACCTGTGGAGGGCCTTCCCCATCTCTGGATCTTTGATGGATGCATGGCTAATACCTTGTAAGCCTTCAGGATCCTCTAGGCAGAGCCACTGCTCTGATTTTCCATTCCAGATGGCAATTTGGTAGTGAGTAATAAATAGCTAGTGCCTGTCTTTTCTAAGTAGCTCACAGAGAACACGCAAAATACAACAGCTCCCTCTGAGAGAACCAGTCAAAATTGCTCCCAGTTACCCTTCTGCCAATCAGAAAACTAGGAGTAATATCATGTGACTTGTGTGACCAATCACAGCTGAACAAAACAGCTCAAAGTTCTAAAAAGCAATGAGAAAATTAGCCTAAAAAATTTCTAAGTCATCCTAATACCGAAAACATCTTCACACAATGTTTTGGGTGAAACCTTAGCTCTGCTGAAGTCAATGGCAACACTCCGCTTGACTTGGGTGGCCCCAGATTTCACACTTTGTCTTGAGAACCTTTTTATGAGCATCCGATGCCTGACTTGGGGCTCAGTCAGCAGCTGCTGACAGCAAATGGAGCTCTTCTTATGCTGCTGACATTAAATCTTGTCTGGGGCCTGATAGGAAGTATAGGCCTTGTCTACATTAGGATTTGTACCCATTGGAATAGCTGCACCAATGTTACAACATGGATAGATGTGCTGCATTGGTACAAGTAATTATTTACAGCAATGCATCAATGCAGCTACATGAATGAATGAAATCCTCAGTGTACACAAGTGCTTAGGAATCCCTAGGCTGTTTGCCCATTCATTTAATTGTGTGCCAAAGTTGTGAACTTTATCTATAAAAATGAACATCCTGTCCTACTAGTACATCTTCTCACTCTGTTTTTCACCTAAAATGGGGATCATTGACACATGAACACAGCAATATAATTAAGAAAATGAGTATAAAATAGACAGTTATGGTTAAATTCTAAATAGAAGTAGCTTTCTGATTCAAAATACTTGTTCTTACTCAATATATGGTAAGTCATATGTGACACCAAGAACATAAAGTGATAATGCCTTTTGCATTGGTAGCAAAACCACAATTTATAAAGTTAGTAATGACTGAAAACTTTACCAATGCCATCACCACACCTAGGTGATGAAGATGTAGTCCAGTCTCAAACAGGGCTATATTAATGTGCACTAGGAACCTCTTAGAACACACCAGCAGGGTGTAAATGGGCAATTGAAGCACAACACATTAGAGCAGTGGGCCGGGCCAGTTTGTTTACCTGCCGCGTCCGCAGGTTCAGCCGATTGCGGCTCCCACTGGCCACGGTTCGCCGCTCCAGGCCAATGGGGGGCTGCAGGAAGCGGCGTGGGCCGGGGGATGTGCTGGCTGCGGGAAGCGGAGGCCAGCACATCGGCAGGTAAACAAACCAGCCTGGCCAGGGCCTTTCCCTGAACAAGCAGCGGCCCTAGTTTGAGAACCACTGCATTAGAGGACTCTACACGTCACACGCCCCTAGTTCACACTGTGGTGCCACGTAGACAAACCCCTAGATGTGTCCACAGCAATAGAGACTCTCTCACCATTCTTCCAACATACTTTTGCAAATAGCATGTATATAGTATTTTGATTCCATTTATTCCCAGGAGCTACAATTTTCACAGTAGCAATGGAATCATTTCTGGGCAATTCTGCCCTAAAATTTAATTTGCTTCCATAAAAACATAATAAAATCACATCACAATAAGTGCAACTTCTTGGCCAAAAAAGATTAATTGATCTTAATTTGTAAAATGATATTTTCTTTCTTGCTGAGATTAAAGAGAGAGAGACAGAGAGAGGCAGGGTGTTGTGTGATTTAGAGCTGTAGCCTGGGACTCAGGGGACCCAGGTTTGATTCCCTCCTCTGCCAGACACTCCCTGTGTGACCATGGGTAAATCATGAAGGGCCAAATTTCAATGGGAATTTCTGTGCCTAGGTGCTTTGGAAATCCCATTAGCTGCTTATCTGCATTTTAAGGTGCCTAAAAACCTGGCCTTTAGTCTCTTTTTGCCTCAGTTCCCCATCTGTAAAATGGGATAATGCTACCCTGCCTCACAGGGAAAATACATTCAAGACTGAGACTTTCAATTACTATGTTAATGAGGGCCCTATAAGTACCGGAGACAGAGAAGCACTCTTCTTTCTTAATATGTTTTAGGATAATCCTCTCAGCAACTTCTTTTGCTGAATCCAATAGGCTGGATCCACCCATAATGTTAGTGGTTGATTTCACTAGTCTGTGGATTTAGCAAAGCCATATGTGGTAGAGTTTTTTCTCAGAACTAAAAAAAGGCAAAAAATGGATATGTCTAGTGATAGCCAGCACTGAATGTCTATATTTATAGAAAAGTATCATCCTTTGGGGACTCGACTTGGTTCACCTCTAGATGCTTCTTCAATATAAAAGTTAAATAATTCTATTTATTAATCACGTGCACTTCTGCTCCCATATCCAATAGGTTCTAGCACATGTGGAGAGCAGAATTTGTGGGACAGCTTCTTGTCCTCTTACACCAGTGGGCAGGGGCTGGGAGTGGGAGCAGCAAACCCCTTCCTCTCAATGCTCTAACCAGTGCAGCTGAGCCAGCATGAAGCAGGGAGCCAGTAGCAGATTACCTCCCCACTGGAGCAACAGTCTCTGAGTCATAGTTCCCTCCATGGTCTGTCTGTCTTCCTTGGGCAGCAGAGCTACATATTACCCCTTATTCAAGGCAGGTTGCAAATTCCCAGTATAGCTCATACGCTGTGAATCTATGAATTTTAATAAGAGTATTGTTCTACACATTTAAAATTTACTCCATCACCCCTCTGATGAATCTAGTCCTCCCATGTCATGCTCCCCTTATTCCATGACCACTCCCTCAAAGGAGCCCTTCCACCAAGAGCATCCCCAGTCATCCCAATGAGACACTGATATGAAATAAGGCCAGTGAATATAATTCAGTAATCTTGAATTAGCCCATGGACTTCAGTGACCCACAAATTACAGATAATAACACAGTACCAAGAGAGAGGGCTTTTATCATGAGTCATCACTTCAGCACAACTTATTTTATTTAGAGCATCTTTGCAGTTAGATATATTAATAAGATTAATATGTGGTGATTAGAATAATAATAAAATGTTATCTATCTGGTGATGGTTTGACATTACTTTCTGGAAGCCCTTTCTTGGGGTGGTATGTAAATGTAACAATCAATCACACATGGATCATAATGTAAGCAGTTTCTGGCAGTCAACAATACTGTTTTAGTCATTAGGGTAGCCTCTGAGATGCATTTGCACTAGCCAAAAATAAGAAATCTCATTTTTTTAATTCCAGATAAAGGCATTTTTGATCTCATTAACATGGATCACTTTCTTTAAACCTAAGTAGATGCTACATATCATGTAATTGCAAAAGCTTCCTTTTATAGCAATTAAAATTATTTTTTTCAGTGACCTACTATACAATTAAGATAATCTTTGGTAAATTTATTAGGATATTAGAACACTAATTACATTACAAACATATCCACTTATTTTTGAAATGTTTATGCTTTAATTGACTCATTTAAACTAATTTTCATGTCCCTGTCTAAGTCATCATTAATTGAACTTATTTACACATGCAAATAATAATACGGGCGCTCCATTGTACCAGCTCAGATGGAAAAAGGAATTAAAGTACCAGTTAAATGAACTGAATGTGACATATGTCTACACTCACATGACATTACAGTCAGAACTGTCTATGTGTGCGAGAGAGAGAGGGAGAATGCTGTAGTGACACGTCTCCATCCAGAAGAAATATTACCTTTTAAGGCTGGCACCTCAATTCATTTTCAAAGGTGTTTCATGGGTTCAACATTAAAACATCTTGTGTATGGAATAACATTCCACCACAGATTGAAAATGTTAGAGCTGAATATGGGAAGTCCAGTAATTTCTAGTATTTTAACAGAGTCAAGACAGATTATTCATATTTGCAACTGAATAATTTTGTAATTACTGGAGAGACACCACTGTATACAGCAGTATGTAAAAAGAATATTGGAAAATATCAAGAGGAAAAAATTAAGAGACAGTGATGCACACTGGAAACTTCTTATGGGGCCTTACCCAAAGCCCATTGCTGTCAATGGTACTCACTTCAAAGAGCATTGGATCAGATGCAGAGTAAAATCATTTTTCAAAGCTTGAGTAAGAGAGCTTTGCTATACTAAATATATCCTGATGCACAGTGAGGCTGGTAGAGGGAATCCTCAGCTTCAGCATATGCTTCATGGCAGCGGTGCACATGTAGGTGGTCCGTGGACAGGCACAGCTGGTGCTGGGTCACTCAATGAAATTAACAGGCAGCAGGTTTAAAACAAACAAAAGGAAGTACTTCTTCACACAATGCACAGTCAACCGGTGGAACTCATTGCCAGGGAATGTTGTGATGGCCAAAACTAGAACAGTGTTCAAAAAAGAACTAGATAAGTTCATGGAGGATAGATCCACAATTGGCTATTAGCCAGGATTGTCAGGGATGCAACTCCATGCTGAGTGTCCCTAGCCTCTGTTTGTCAGAAGGTGGGAGTGAACCATAGGGGATGGATTGCTTGATGATTATCTGTTCTGTTATTTTCCTCTGAAGCACATGGCATTGGCCATTTTTGAAAGACAGGATACTGGGCTAGATGGAGCATTGGTCTGACCCAGTATGGCCATTCTTATGTGTAGGATGGGAAGAAGTAGAAGACATGTATTGTTTCTGTGCACTTTGCAGTTTTGGTCCTAGTGGATTCACACAGTCTGTAAACCCACTTCCCTCTGTACCTAGCAAAGAGCTTTCACAGAGGTGACCCATGTTGTCATCCTTCTGCCCACGGGAAACGATCCATTTCCACTATGTTTGGCCCTAACATGCCTGTGTAACTGGGGTAAGGATTGGGCTATGTAAGCAGTAGTTTGCTGTAACCAATGCAATCTCATGAAACAGTTGGTGATGGAGTTTCACTGAGCAGTGAACACTTCACTAAAATACTTACCATCCTTTAAAGTACTGGCTTCTACAAGGGAACCATTCTACATAAAACATAAAGATCTGGGGAGTTGTGTTTATACAACAACTTTTTTCAAATCCTGCTAATCAGCGGAAGGAGAGCAAGGGATTTTTAGAGAAGAAATCATACCAAGGTTGCACTGCAACAACAAAATGGGCCTGATCTTGAGCTTCAGGAGTGTAGAGAGGCATTTCTATAAGTGTCTGGTAAAAAGTAACGAGCGGGACAAAAATAGGGTAGGCAGCAGAGCACCATATTTGCATGGCAAGGTTGTCACTTAAACCCATGACTCCTCAGACATGCCAATTCTCTGCCTCACTTTTACCTTGAACTCTTGAGTAAGGGAGTGAGCATACAAGACCAAGACCAAAATCCCTTCAAAGCAGAGGACTATGACTAGTGCTTGTTCTCATGAGGACTCTACTATGATGGCTCTATACCACCTGGTTTCTTCTATGCAGGTGAATCCTCAGTGGCCTGGATCCTCTGGCTTTCAGCTGCTTTGCATCTTCCAGAGTACTAGAAAGCAACTGGAGTAGAGGCAAGGGTTTGGCTCAGTAGGGCTGTGTTAGGCGCAACTCTTCTGGGACTGGCCATCACTGTGTCTGCCTTTTTCTACCCCTTTCACCCCTCAGTTCAGGCAACAGAATGAAGCCCAAAATGTTGCCCTACACATATAAGATGATATGAGCAACTGCATTAGAAAAAGGAAAATTGATTCCTGATGCATCTTTACTGAAAGATTTTTTTTTCAACTTTTTCCTCTTTAAAATATTTACACTCAACACATTGAAAAGGGGTTGGGGGTGTGGGGAGGGTTAACCTGGCAGTTTTCCTCTGCACTGTTTAATCTTATTGCTCTCGGAAAGGAATCAAGCATATCTGCTGCTAATCCACACTATGAAAAAAAACTTCATTTTATAGAAACATTTCTAGAATAATAAGTATACTTTAAAAATAATACTTTAAAAAGAGCTGCTGCTTATGTAATTTGTCCCCTAATATGGAAATTAATAAAAGGGGATTTAAAAAGATAATCTTTAAACTACTTTTCACTATATATCATTATTCTGTGTTCATACAGCATCTGCCACAGAGCAATCCTGGTTCATGGCTGGGACTCCTAAGCTCTACTGCAATACACATAATACTAAAGAGAAAAATATAATGATAAATACATATATAATACAGTATATTATAGTATAAAAAGAAGTACAGGTTTTATTACTAAAATATACTCTTCTCCAGAAAGAGAAACATATAGTACACTATCTGTTGAGCTGTATGTTTACAAATCTCTGTTTTAAGTTATTTTCCTATATATATATGAGAGAGTGTGAGTACATAAGTACTCCATTGATAGTAAAATATTTTTATGGAATAGATATAGGTTTTGTTTATAGGAAAATAAACTCTCAACACATAATCTTTAATTTAAACTCCAAATAGCTATTCATAAGAAACTGGGAATTGTCAGCAGGCTGTAATTTTCTGGGAATCTTCATCATTTAGGTAGAACTATGTAATAAACAACAAGGAGAACACCTCGCCACCCCCCAAATAAGTATTTGAGGCTTGTATCCTGAATTCCAATAAATAGCTGCCCCCAATAATATCCTGTATATGCAGGCTATGAAGTATGCAGCAGGAATAAAATGAGGAACCATAAAAAATATACCTGAATAGCCAAAAAGATGCTGGGTATGTAAGGGAGGAGTGTGTATGTGTGCGCTTATATATAATACATATATATACACACATTATATGAGTGTCTCTTTCAATCTAAATTAAAAAAAAATGAAGACCTGATTTTAAGTGCCTCAAGTTTGGGTGCTTAACTTGAAACACCACATCAAGCCTGATTTTCAGAAATTTCTGGGCACCTAAGCACCCACCCTCTAAATTTTTTGCCCCTCTAAAAGGTGTCTCAAATTGGACACACCAATCCTGGAGTATTCAAAATGATGAGTCACTTCTGAAAGTTTAGCTTGTCTCATAAATGACAAGCAATTTGTCTTCTTCCAAAGACTGATTTAATTAATTTTGGAGGGGTATTGAATACTGCACAGATGTCACTGCATTAACTCCTATTCCCCCCCACCCCACCCCCAGAGGGATGAAGAACTATTTCAACCTTTTATCTTTATATTCCTCATGCTTCATGGGATGGAAGTCATGAGCTAGAATACCCAGGGAACCTCTGACTGCTTCCCTCTGCCTCCCACTCCCAGGTTTTGCCTGATATTGGGGGCAGGGGAGGCAGCTCTGGCAAAAAACAAGGTGCAAGCTAGGGGGCAAAATCTAGGGGGCAAGGGCTGGGCCCCAGCTCATCCTGCCGCTCAGCGCAGCGGGCGGCGGCGGCGGGCGGGGGGGGCGGGGGGGGGGCGGGGGGCAGCGGCGCTGTGCGTGCCTGCTGCGCCGGAGGGGATGCCTGATGGACCTGCTGGGGCATGCAGGCTGCGGCGGCGCGCAGGCCATCCGGCGGCGGCTGGGCTGGAGCTGAGGAGCCGCCGCGAACAACCCCGCGCAGCCGCCGGCCAGGGAGCAGCCAGCACCCAGGACCAGCGGCTCCGGGGCGCCTCCCGCGCATGACTGCTTGGGGCGGCCAAAAAGGTAGAGCCGCCCCTGCTGATATTATACCACTTCAGGAGTCCTGTGAAAAATAGCTTTCAGTTTTCAGTGCTACAGCCTTCTTCTAATTTGACAAACACAAATACTGGCACATAAAGAACACATTTCGGTACACAGAACCTATAACAGAGACAATCAAATGCATTCTGTTTAATCTCTTCTAAAAGCCTCAAGAATGCTTTTTTATTTCAGGCTCCTAGTCTTTATTTATGTGCATAGATTGCTTAAGTTAGCAAAATCTGTAAATAGCTACAAAGCTATTGTGATAAGAACAACAAGTGGTCACTAAAATCTTGACATTTTATGGACCTAAAAGGATACCCTGTAATCTGCCTTTGATGTCTTGTGCATCAAATATCACTTACCAAACACTTTAGGATGCTCAAGATGCAGCCTTGACATACAATTTCATTATTAGAAGGGACTAGACAGAAATGCACACAGCAAATAAAAAGGTCTCTACCCCACACTATCTGTGATTCTGCTGCTGCATAAATGTTTAAATTAATGATGCAATTACTACTCCCCTTGTGGTTATCACTAGCTGCAATGTAACAAGTGTTCAGATGTTGCTGAGTTATCAGCTGTGTAATAACTATTCAAATTTGCCTGATTTACTTTCTGCTAGGAGCCCAAAACTTTTCCCAAGGTCAGTGATATGTTTACTGAGGATGGCAATCTAAAAGCAAGCTTTGGAGAACTGAGTTTAGTTTTGGTCAAGACCTCTCAAGGAGAGGGGATACCACGGAAAGATTTATGAGCATTAATAAACAAAGTGGTTATTATAATAGTATTTAGATTTGGCATTAGATCTTAGGAGTCACATGTTCTCTCATGTTGCCTTCCATTTTACAACTTCATGCAGGAGATTATTGTGGTATATTAGCACTTCTGCTTCAGTTCTCAACTGTATCCTGGCTGCTTTCAACTCTGCATCCAGGTTGAGTAAAGGAAAGGCAAGGCATGAAATTTGTGAAACCACATAGGAGATTTGTATATCTCACAAATGCACAGTGATCTAGAATCATCTAGGGCAGGTGTGTGTGTGTGTGTGTGTGTGTGTGTGTGTGTGTGTGTGTGTGTGTGTGTGTGTGTGTGTGTGTGTGTGTACAAACAACATACTCTACAGGGATTTTGTAATTATTCAGAAATCAAGCATTATGTTTCTATAATGCTTACACAATTTGGGCCTCCATTCCCACTTGGTTCCTAAGCACTACTGTAATAATAGAAAAATAATAGATGCTAAGTTTTTTAATGTCATAATTAACAATTTACTATTACATTCTTAAAAAATCATTCTGTGCTCAAAGAGTAAGTGCTGTAAGTTTGGGGGAAGACATACTGTATTGTTCATACATAGCAAAGGAGTTGAGTCCCCTCTTTTATTGCAAAACAGAACTCAGCCTTAATCATGGAGTCAGGACTGGAGCCCCCATGAAATATATAAAACACCACATATGTGTAAGTGATGTCCACGGATTAAATTCCAGACCCATGAGCTTCATTTAAAATGGTCTGAAAAAAAAACAGTACAAATTTTAAAGAATGTTTTTTGAAAAGTTTTTCTGACTTTCTGAAATTTCAGAACCCGTGAAAAAAAAATAATAATAAAGAATTCCACCAGCTGTAGAACCAGTAAATATATATAATAGATATAAACTTGTAGATATAAAATTGAAATTAAAAAATGTAAACCCCTATAGAAGATTAAATATCTTATGTCACATGGTAAGTTTGTCATGCACCTTTGGCCATTTCACCTGTCCTCTTCCCACTACTTCATCTCTTTAAAACCTAATATTCCATCCCTGACAAACAAATTTAAACAACTGCCCCAGAAATATTGCTGTCTTTTTCCGGCAAATGTGGACTTTGCTCCTGATGACATCGGCCTGAATCCCAGGGTGGGTATCCGTCAGGCCTTGGCCTATGACTGGTTTCCTAGATATAAAAGTATCTATAAAATCTAGTATCCTGTGGACCTGCAGGGCTAAAACTGGGTATATCATATCCCCAGAAACAGAAAGCTCTCAGCTTCCCATTAGGATACAGCTCTTACTTCTAGCTGTGGAAGGATCCAAGATTTTGGGCATTAAAGTTGAAATTTTAGGGCATAAAAAACCCTATTTTTGGTCATGTTGAGAGATTTTATGGTTCCTACTAAGCCCCATACAACTAGATTCGAAGTAACAAAAGTTCTTCATTTTACAGGTGTAGTGATATGAAAAATAGCCCAATAAAATGTTTTAAATCTCTTCAGGACATTGCTAGAATAGGAATTTTCTCTAACATATGAGACCTGATTTACAAAGACCCTGAATTCCAGTACCTCCTGTTAACTTTAACTGAAATTCTGATGCTGAGAATTTCTGAAAATATGCCCATGTGGCATATAAAAAAACATAAGAAAAGGTTTAACAACATTCATTTGGACTATCCTACATAACTCACTGATGACTTTGCCACTCATGCATAATGCCCCATCCCTAACTCATGCTGATAAAACCATAGCACAGCATCATGTGTGAGTGTATGTATGTGTATCTGATTCAGTTTGATTTCCAACATACTCTGCATTTCATGAATAAAATGACAACTCCATTTATTTTTCCCGATGCCAGATTTGAAGCTGGTTTCTCTATTTCTTGTGCACCCAAACTCATGCTGACTTCACTGGGAATTGTGGGTGCACAAAGAATGAAGCATCCCATCCTTCATGCTGTGCTTACTGAAAGAGGTACTACAGTTGTCACCATTAAAAAATCAATATTTGTCAACAGATACTACATTGCTGGCACGGTTATTTTCCTTTCTCATTCTACAGAGGGACCATGGTATCTTAGGATATGTGTGATGGGGTATTCAAACTGCATGCTGGGCTCAAAGGGGTTAAAAGGCAGTGCTTTGGCTGGAGCTCAGGTAGCATGCTCCGGCTGGAGGAGTAGGTTAAAAGGAGCTCAAAAGCCCAGCCAAAGGATGGTGGCCAGGTTGTAGGAGAAATGAATACTTCTCTGGGAAACCAGATAGAAGGCTGACCACAGAGTGGCTGAGGGCCCACCACCCTATTGAGAACCAGGAGGTCCCACATAGCCCTGCTCATTTGGACTCTTTTATTAAACTACTGACCGTTTGGACTATAGGGGCCGTGCCCCAAACTGAAGGAGCACATAGGTAGGAAGTAACCCAGGGCAATGCACTTGGACACTCTTCAGGGAGGACCCCACCGATGTTGCTTTCTACAGGTTGCTGGTCTGGGACCCAATGGAGAGGGAGAACCTGGGTCGCTCTACCATGCTCTCCTTCAGGGCAAAGGCCCTGATGTGGATGTAGGCCAAAAGACTCCAGTCATAAACCAGGGATCTCTACTGCTCTGACTGAGAGACAGGAACTGGAGGTCAGTGCTAACTGCTAGGTAGCCTGGCCCTCCGAACACCCTATCACAGTATGTCTTCACTGCAGTGTTAATCTGAGTTATAATTTGAATATTGCCCTTAGCCATGACCGGCCATGACCAGCAGCAAAAAACCTAGAGCTGGCCCTGCCCCTAGCCTGACTCATGTCCACACACAAAAATCTCTAGCTTGAGTTAAATGGTGCTTTAAACTTGAGCTATCTGGTCCAGCAGGGCGTGAGGGTTAAAGCTTGAGTGCTGCTGATGCTCAACCTAGTAATGCAGTGGGGGCGTAGCTAGTCTCTGTGCTGATGGTACACTCAGTCTGTGCTGCTTGAGTGTTGTTTTGCAGTGTACCTGCTCTCACTTGAGCTAGATTAACTCAAGAGGAGCAAGCTCTTGATAATACTTCAGTGAAAACAAGCCTTTGCTCTTCATGTCTGGTGAGTGTTTGTAAATGCAGAGTTTTTAAGGGAGTTACCATAGTGGATCAGACCAGTAGTCTGTTTAGTCAAGTGTTCTGTCTCCAGCAGTGGCCAGTACCAGCTGTTTCAGGGGAAGATGCATAGAATCCTGAAGTGGGCAAAGTTTTTTTTTTCTCTAATCTCCATTAATTAGAGGTTGGCTTATGCCCTATATGAAGGACGTGGGGTTGAACTATAATAATGTATGAATAGTGTATATGACTTGGTTATTTGGGTAGTTACTGTATGTCTATATGGGGTAAATTCACTGTATACGTAGGTGGTTTACTTTAATATCAGGCTGTTAGGAAACAAGGGGGAAGGCAACACAAAAACACTTCCTGTTAAACACATCAGGAGGTTAAGGGACAATACCTGAGCTGTTAGCTGTGAAGATGCTAATTCCAGGCTCCAGACAAAGTTACCCAACTGTTTTGCCAAAGCTGGGAGCCTACAGATAAGAAGAACAGTAACAGTTATAAAGCCACTCTCTAGAGAGGTGGTGGTAGAGTGGGGAGGGTCAGGTGTCACGATCAGACTGACTCAGACGTAACTCCTGCTTGGGGTTATGGAGCAGCTAAGCCTTCCTAAACTTCCAGGGCAATGGTAAGCCATAGGGAAAATACATATGTCTATATAGACTGTTGGGTTAAAACCCCTTTTCTCTGGTTCTGCTTTGCTATTTCTACTGTTCAGATTAAACCATGCTTTTTTCAAAAGGTGTTTTTTTCACTGTGTTAACCACTGGTCACACCTCCCAAAGGGAAGACTTTGCAGGTGCTGAAAATCAGTCAGCCCTGCTGAGTATTCATGGAAGGTACATATTTTGCTGTAGCCCAGTGACCTGGGAGAGAACCTCTGGATATTCTCATTTACTAATAAATGTCTAGTCTTCTTTTGAATCTTATTAAGCCTTGGTTTCAGTGATATCTTGTGGCAATGAGTTTCACAGGCTAATTGTGCATTGTGCAAAAAAGAGAAGTATGGTTTTTCTGAAGGCTAATTGCATATTTATCATTTAAACAAATAAAAAACTAAATAAGTCTGTCCTTTCCCCAGTGCTCAGACCTATGAATACTGAAGAGAAACCTTGTCTAGCTGTTATAATTCATCTTGCATAGGGAAAAGTGCCAAAATAAGAGCAAATGTTTTAATTACAAGAAGCAATTTTCTTAGGTAAGACAATTGCTATGTTTGCTAAATTCATTTAATATGCTACACAGTCTAGCAGAGTTTTTAATGAATGCTAAGTTTGAAAACACCACATGAAGCAGCAGTAGTTGTATTTGCATATTTGCTCAGGATAATTGATAGAATTGTTTAATTAAATATTTTAAGAGGCAATAGTCTAATTCACTCTGTGCAGAAAAAGTGAAACTGTGAGATTGGATAATTTATCTGGTTGAACCTTTTGTATACTTAAGCAATAAGTCCCAACAGGCAATGCATTTCTGGGCAATTTTAGCTCAGCTTGGGTGGTAATGTAAAATTTCATGAGACGGAAGGCTGACTAGCTTTAACTAGAGATGATCAAAAGCCTGGATTCAAAAAAACCCAGTCTTTGCTGAAGTTAATACAACGTTTGTGGCTCATGCCTGTGTCTGATTGTAAACACCCCAAAAGTGCAACCTGCAACCAGTGTAGCCTCTGGGCACACTTCAGGTGTGTTTGATCCTGTGCCCATTGATATCAACAGCAAAGCTCCTGATGATTTCAGGATCAGGGCCAGAATTTGGGAATAAATATGTATACTTAGGACTCTACCCTGGTCCCACTGAAGTGAGTGATAAGATTCCCACCGACTCCATTTGGAAGCAGATTCTCCATCATTCAGTGGGCATGTCTCTGTGTGTAATATTAATGTAAACCAATAGGAAATATTGAGTTGGGTCCAGCCTTGAAAACCCATTTAGTCAAATGTAGTTATTTTAATGCCAAAGGCTCAAATTGGACAATGTTCAGTTGAACAGAATTCCCATTGTCTTCAGTGGGAGTTTTGCCTGTTTGAGTAGGGCAGAATTTTTCCTAAAGCAGGAATTCCCAAACTTTTTCATAGCATGGACCATGCCTTAACAAGGAGATTTTGTTGGATCAACTCACCTTCCACTTATGCTTCTGTGGACCACTTCCCTCCTTTTTGCTACTGCACAACAGCCCTGTAATAACCCCAGCAATCACTTTCATGGAAAATCAAATCAGAAAAGCACTTAATGAATTGTTACCTTCTTTTAATGAGTTTAGCAGGTGAAAAGAAGGGGATTTAGAAACACATGACCCACCAGTTCTTATTGATCCACTGATTAACTGTGATCCACAGGTCAAAATTTGAGCATTACTGGCAAAAAGCATTAATGGCAGAAAGATGCTGGCCCCATAGAAGTCAATGACCAAATTCCCATTGACTTCAGTGATTGCACCCAAGGTGTTTAGTATTCCTCTGGTTTCCTGACTTTTGGGTTTATTTTGATAAAATTATTATTTGTATCATATTTTGTAGATTAAATTTCTGCCCATAACTTTTCAAATCGAACAAGGACTGAGCTGTTTGGCATGTAATAAAACAAGCATCTTTTTTATAGGTGTCAGTTTAGCTTAAAGAATAAATTTATACCAAGTAGGAAAATCAATGATAAACTAGTAAGGCCAGGTATGTTTGCCTTTCTAAACTGGACATTATGAAACACAACAATGAAACAGTAAGGGACTGGCTCTTAAAAAACAATGTCTTGATGAATGTTACTAGTGTCCCTTCTGAAATGTGGTTTCTGTTATTTGGAGCCCCCACTCCACATATCAACCGTGTGAAAGGGGGTTAGCCCTCCACCTCCCAGAGCCCTAGTTGGTTAGGGAGCTAGCAAGCAATCCCACCCCTCCCATCTGCAGCTGGGGAGTGGGTATGCCATTTCCTGCAGGGAAACAAGAAAGATGAGAGTCTGAGCTCTGGGCTGGGGGACAGGCGCAGGCAGCAGCCTCAGTGTGTGGCCACTATGGGTTCGTCTATGCAGCAATTAAACACATGCCGCTGGCCTGTGTCAGCCGACTTGGGCTCACAGGGCTCGGGCTGCGAGGGGACGGGGGAAGGAGGGGTGAAGGGGATGAAATTGCTGTCTTGACTTTTGGGCTCAGGCTGAAGCACAAGCTCTGGGGTCCAGCGAGTAGGGAGCCCGGGATCCAGACATTTTACAGCCCCACAGACCTGAGCCCAGTGAGCCTGAGTCAACTGACATGGGCCAGGCATGGCCATGCTGCGGGTCTTTTAGTCCAGTATAAATGGACCCTCTGAGCTTATGCTGCATGCCTGAATCAGCCAGAGACCAAAGAGAAGGAGGCATACTGAAAGGTGACTGAGGGACAGATGCTGGAGGGAATAGTTGGATGGTTTGTTTGCTCATTTGCAGATCATAGACTCCAAGGCCAGAAGGGACCATTATGATCATCTAGTCTGACCCAGGCCATAGAATGTACCTGATACAATTCCCGTTTGAAGTAGGATTGGAGTGATTTCGGGTGAATTCCTGCCTCCCCAAAGGCTGTCGGAGAGTTCACCACTCCAAGGCAGTAGGTGGGAGTTAACAGGAATTTGTGGCATAGTGGGTGGGCAGCATTAGAGACAGAAAGAAACATTTAAATGGAGAGGAAAAAACAAACCTGGTTGGATCAAATTCTTCTTTCAGTTTTATCTGTGGATGGTATAGTTGATATGGTTTCCTATTAGATATCCTACAATAAATGCACTTAGCTATGGGTTTAATTTCAATGCATTACACACACACACACACACACACAGCTTAAATAGCTACTTTAAT
The DNA here is from genome assembly GCF_016161935.1 of Mauremys reevesii. NCBI lineage: Eukaryota > Metazoa > Chordata > Testudines > Geoemydidae > Mauremys > Mauremys reevesii. Next base: position 25,094,917 of record NC_052630.1, read on the forward strand.
CATCAAATTTCTATATAAACATTAGCTGGTTAACTAGATCATTAATACCAGGAGAGGAAGAGTTATTTTAAAGGTGGTATAACAAGGTTGGCTGCCCCCCTGTGCCCCCTTGTGGTGAGGAGTGTCTCTGTGGTGCCTTGCTTCTACTTTCCTCTTCTTCAGCGCTCCTAAAATAAACTCTCAACAGTCCAAAGGCAATTAAAATATCCCCCAAGGAGATCTGGTTTAATCAGTCTGAAATACACACTGGCCCTCCAGGCCCCACCCCCAGTTCAGTATATTTTTCCCTGTCATTGGGGAGTTCCAGCCCTCTTTCTCAGAGCTGGGTCATAGTTCACTGTCTCTGCAGCTGCTTCTTCAAGTCAGCTACTGCTCCTCGGGCTTCTGTGCACACTGCCACCATTGCAGCCACCTGCTGCCCGTTATAAGAAATGACCTGATCCCACTTAGGTGGGGCTCATCCTGCAATCAGGGCTGGTTTAGCCTCAGGATCTCAAGGCCATGGGGCAAGCTATCTAGTTACAAATATGCTAAATATCAAGCATTAGTTATTCAGGTTTAATGATTGTTACAGCCATTTGTATACAACATGGCTTGGTAACCATCACGCAAATTGTTATACTTCTGCAGTGGCTGCAAACCACTGACTTTATTTCGCACTTTGGGGCATCTCACCTGACGTCTGTACAGCCAGCTGGGCAGAAGGTCCCTTGGCCTATGCTCGGTTCTCTTCTGTCTGCTGGCTTGGGGTGGGTGTTCAGATTGTTGCCTGGCACCTTACAGGGTAAAGGAAGCCAGGGGAGTTGGGCTAGCAAGCCAGGTGGGGGCTTTGGTTCCTTTGATAGGAAAGGTTTGCTACATGATACTTTACTCAAAAGCTGCTTTTATAAAGGTGTAATTTTAAACCATTAGCACCTTTCCCTCTTTCACCTACCCATGAAGCCAGCTGGCTGCTGAGACAGTCAGCAAGTCATGCCATTTGTGATGATGGCTTTGGTGACATCGACATTTGTTCTGTAGCCACAGGACAAGGGCTCTGATCTTGCACCACTAAAGTGAATGTTAGCATGTAAATCACTAGGGGTCAGATTCAACATAACATGAACATGCACTTAACTGTAAACGTGCTTAAATCCCAATTAAATCAATGAGATTTAAGCATGTTCTTAAAGTTAAGCACATGCTTATGTACTTCGTTGAACTGGGGCCTAGAACAGCAGCAGGTCCTAGGCCCACAACTCATTTGATAAAGAATACCAAAGAACAGGTCTATCTGTTTGCATAAATGTTTGAATGCTAGACGCAATGTCTTGCTTTATTTTCCTTTTTGTTTTCTTTTTATTTGTCAAAGATTATGCTAGATTCAGAATAGCTTCATTAATTGGCAGTCTTAATATTACCTTAGATAAACTGTCAGGCTTTAAACTCCTGTCATGATAAATTTTAAATACAATTTAGTTTCTTCTCCTTTAGTTTCAAAATACACAGGGATCATTATTATTTCATGTGCTTGTATTTTCCTTTGGTCTTTTCACTGCTAACACTTAATCAGTTCACTTACTACTTTTCTAGGATTGCAGTGGGAAAAAATAGATATCTGGCTGTTCTTTGGTATTCCAGAGACATACATGTATATATGGGGGCGGGGGGGAGAGGGAAATGGTGTCTCCCTTGCTAAACGGTGCCTGCTGGTGGCTATATGTGCTACCATGTTTGGCATGGCATTAGCTGCTTGTTTGTTTCCAGGTGGCGTTTAAGTTGCTGGTTATGAGGTGTGAATCTCTACGGGCCCTAAGGAATTTAGTGCCCAACCCATGGAAATACAAGGGAAATTGGGCACCTAACTGCCTTTTGCTGCTTTGAAAGTCCTGGGTTAAATGACTTGGGAGCTGCTTCTTCCCATGTCATATGGCTACCTTTGCAATCATAAGGGTCCCTTGAGATGGATCCCCCTTATTGTAAAAGGGAGACGGCAGCTGGCAGAGCAGTCTCTGCATCACCCCTTCCGCACCCCCCTTTTTATTTTATGAAATGTTCTGACCTTGGTCTCCAAAATGAGCCTAATTTATTGACATATTGGGTGTGGTGCAAATCCCATCAGTTTGAGTGGACATTCTCAGAAGATTGGGACAGCTGATGGTGGGAAGATGCAAGGAGGTGGGTTTAACCTGTATTACACGTGATTGGTGATCAATGATACATGATAGAGTGGGAGGAAAAAGTGCTGCTCTTCTAGTCAGTTTTTATTTTGTATCTCTTATGTTCTTAAACTTATGTCAAGTGGGCTCAGAGATATGGCTAGGTACCCTTTGGTATAGAGCTTTTGTAAGACTGAAATCTAATAAATACATGTTTTTATGTCTGTTTTAAGCTATATTTCATGCTACTATTTAATGCTGCTGAATCACAGGAAGTCTGGTAGGGTGATACTGGTAGGAAGAGAGAAGAGTTTGAAGAACTTGCATTCCCCACCCAGGGATCCCCAGCAGAAAAAGGATCCTCCAACACTGTCCTCTGAAAAGTTTGGTATCAATTGGGGAGAACTGTTCCAGGCATGTGTATGTAGGGACTCAAGAGTAACTATTTATTCTTCTGCTCCTACTACCAGTTCTATGATCTATTCTTGCTTACAACTCATTCTGTTCCTTCTGAGACATTTCTCAGTTGTTCCTCTTCAAGACGGTATTGATCCATTTGCAGGATCAAGAAGCAACATTTTCAAAGAACCACAGTTCCTGGTAACTTCTCTTTATTATTTCTAGAGCACCTAAGTGTGCATAGGACTTTACAGAATACTTAGGAGACACAGGGGCTGCATCTGATCTCAGTTACACCAGTATATATTAGGAGAAACTCCACTGAAGTCAATGGAGTAAATGAGATTAGAATCAGGACGAAAGTTTATACCTTGAGAACCTGACAATCTAACTCTGAAATATGACACAACAACTAATAATTCATACGCTGACAGGAGCAGATATTGTTGATGAGGAGTTCAGTGCTGGTACGAGGTCAGCATTGGAAAGCGTCAACATTGTATATTAAGCCCTCCAGAACTTTTCAGTGTATGCCTTATTTCTTGGAGAAGAAAGTATATAGACAATTATGTGAAGGCGAACTGGGAATTTATCACACTACATCAGATATTTTTGTAAGATGAAGCTACTGTACAGTTACAAAATGGGAATTCTTTTTGGATAAAATGCTTTTTGGAGATGCTACTATTTAAGATTTACCAACTCTTTAATAACAGGCATACGGTTGTATATTTGAAAGAAGAAAATGGGTGACACAAACGTTTTTTTTTTCCCAGGGAGATAAATTACCCAATCTGATGTATCTATCAGGCTATGAACATAAATTTTCTTTGAGACTGAATGGTTTTTTATTAATAACTCCATCTTGCGACTGTTTTCATAGCGCATATTCAGCTTGGAAAAAGGAATAAAATACATGCAATCTGTGAATGATTTGACAACTCCCTGGCATTATAAAGATTGTATTATTAAATTCCATCCCCAAGAAGAGTTACTTCACATACCAATGGTTTCTTAATAGCCCGTGGTGTGAGAAACTTTCCTAGCTTTCTGGCACAGCATCTTTGATTAGGACATGGAAATTTTACTTCTTTGATCGTAAAAATGTACAGCACCCAAATACATATAGGTTATTTATCCAGTAAATTATTGCTTTGGAGTTCAATTCCATTTGATGCTTCTTGATTTATAATCATTGTAACCTGCAATAGGGTGGATGCATGAAGAATACAAAAAGTAGCTGAGTTTGATTTAAGTATTCTAAGCTGAATGAAGCATTCTCACTGTAGTCGGGGGTGGGGGGAGAAGGAAGGGAGACAAATAAAATCCTGGATGATTATGCATCACTTTGGTATGTCTCTGACACTGTAACTCACTTCTCCAGCTAGGATAAACCATTGCTACCTTTCAAGAGACTTATATTTAATAGACAACCTTTGCCACTCATAATTCAGAAGCACAGATTTGGAGCAATGTTGAGCACGGAAATGCATCTAGAGGAAGCATTTCACTGCAAGTGACCCAGTGAGTTGTTGGGGCAGTGGTTCACTCCTGAACACAAGTGAACTCAAAAGTTGTCAGAAGAATTGATTGAAGAGGTACCGCTACATTGGCAAAGGGTAGAACCTAGTATGACCCACATCACTTTATATAATAGATATGGTCTTTCCCCCAGGTAGAAGGGGCAGCTCTATGTATTTTGCCACCCCAAGCCAGGGCCGCCCAGAGGATTCAGGGGGTCTGGGGTCTTCCCCAGCACTTCGGCGGTGGGTCCCGGGACGGAAGGACCCCCCGCCACTGAATTGCTGCCGAAGACCCGGAGCGGAACAAGCTCTGGGGGCCTGGGCCCCGTGAGAGTTTTCCAGGGCCCCTGGAGCAAGTGAAGGACCCCGCTCGAGGGGCCCCGAAAAACTCTCATGGGGGCCTCTGGGGCAAATTGCCCCACTTTCCCCCCCCCCTGGGCGGCCCTGCCCAAAGCACGGCAGTCAGGCAGCTTTCGGCGGCATGCCTGCGAGAGGTCCGCTGGTAACACGGATTCAGCGGCATGCCTGTGGGAGGTCTGCTAGTCCCGTGCCTTTGGTGTACCCGCTGCCCAATTGCCACCAAAACCGCAGGACTGCTGGACCTCCCTCAGACATGCCGCCGAAGGCAGCCTGACTGCCGCCCTCACGGCAACCAGCAGGCCGCCCCCCGCGGCTTGCCGCCCCAGGCACCCGCTTGGTGCACGGGTGCCTGGAGCCGCCCCTGCAAGGTAGACACATACTAAAAAGTAAGCCCCAACCACCACCATCACATTACCCTCAGGAGCAGGCTCCACATACCTTATTTTCTGTTCTTTTTCCTTTAGCAAACTGTTGCTCCTCGCTGTGGCTCCTTGGTCCCCTGTGCAGGGAGCCCCTTGCCACATGAACTATCTGCAGCTTCTGATGCTCTGAAATAGCCTCAGAGAGGATAAGGGCAGAGAAGAGGTTCCCAGGCCTGGCAGGAGTCCCAGCAGCTGCTGCCACATCCTATGAGTGGAAAGCTGGTATAAAACTTGGTACCCTGTTGCCTTTGCAATGATGATCAGTCTAGTCTCAGATGCAGCAAAATAAAATTAGTTTTCAGGGTTACAGGAATTATAACTAAATAATAGTCCATTCCTACCTGCTCCCCAGTCCATAAGAGGCTGCAGTGCAGGGTTTAAGTTAGATTCTTTAGGGGCAGGGACCATCCTTTTGTTCTGCATTTGTACAGCAACTAGCACAAAGGCCTCCAGGTCTATAACTGGGGCTCCTAGACACTACTTCGATAGAAATAATAAGTACCAAAGGTCTGGCTACCCTGGTAGAGCCTATAAGGAAGGAGACTCTCTCTCTCACATCACTTAAATCATTAGACTTCCTGTCACAGAGTAAAGCACCTTTTTAAAAATGCTTGTGTACATGTTCCAGGGGATGGGTAACGTGAGTTCGAATCTATTGGGATTACAATCCAAATGAGGTAGTTCCATACATGCTGAATTTTGGCCGCTCAGTTAGAAACTGTACTAATATTAACTCTGTGGCTATTCCCATTATACAGGATTATACAGCATATGCACTTCTTCAGTGTGTTTACTCAAATGCCAAGCATTGGCCAAGTGTTCCTCTTTCTCTGAGGATTTAGGATCCTGTCTTGATGTTGCTGGCCTGTCAATGGCGGGTTTGTTGGATCTGTATTATGGTGGCTACTGTCACTCACTCCCTACTAATAGGAATGTGTCAGAGGGATAACACACACAAAAACTAAAGCACAGAAAGAAAGGGATTTATCTGTGTTGTCAATGATGTACGTGCACTTTGATTGGGAAATGAACAAGTGAAAGTAGAAACTTCTGCTACTGACTTGCTCACAACTCCAAAAGAAGTGAATGGGAATTATTGCATACGAATATGGGAGAACAGGCCCAGTAGACTGGGATGAATGCTAAGAAAGAAACACTATGCTAAGAAAGAAACACTTGTTTTCTTTTCTAGCAGATATTCTTCTGGCAATGGGGAAATACAGGATTACGGGTTTGAAGTTAATGTTTCTTTGCTAGAAAAGCATGAAGAGTCATTGGAATCAAAGCTCCAGAATGCTTTATTCCAATAAGTATAAAATGAGGCAAAGTTGGAAAGTGAATCTTACCATAGCTCATCCCCATCATACCTTGCTTGTTTCAGACAGCTTGCAAAACATACACCTTGGCCTTGTGTTTCTCACTGTTTCAAATTAGAACTACACTCAAAGCGAATTAAAAATAAAAAGTTACATCATACATCCATAAGTAAGTACAGAACTCTCTTGAAAGTTGAGACTGAATATGTAGTTGTATTACTCACTTTTCAGCCATATTGAATAACCTCCATTTGTTATTTTATAGCTCATAGAGTAGCTGTGTTTGAAATAATATGTTGGGGACTCTGTTAAATTATAAGGACAATTCCTGTTAAAGGCTAAAGGAAGAGATGCAATTAGCCTCCTAATTCAAACCAGATGACTGAAGTCACATTATCCTTTGATTTAGAACAGTGCTGAAAAGACATCTTAATGCATAGCTGTGTCCACTGGTGAACAATTAGGGCTGTCAATTTAAGTGGTCAGTTGAAGAGGTAGGTTAAACCACTTTTTAGCTGTTCTGTGACCTTGCAGTTGGAAATCTTCCTTTGGAATTACAATCATGGACATTGACTTGGTAGCTGAAGTGGCAGAATGTAATTAAAGCTGAAATACCCATGACTACACTCTTTTCCTATACATCACAAACAAATGACTCAAGAAAGGGCTGATATTGGATGGATTGGTATGAGAAAGTATTGGTAGTAATGGAGGCAATCTGTCAGCAAGCAAGAAGATCAGACAATTAGGGCAGCCTGTGTCTCAGGAAGGGGGGGAGCAGAGGTGGGAAATGAGTCCATCTAAAGAGACAAATGAAGATGCTTTTGCCATCTCTTTAAACGAGACTTCATCTTCCCAATGGTTGCTAGTGAAACAGATGAAACTCATACAAGGCCAAATTCTGCCTGCACAGGCAACTTCCACTGATTTCATCCCAGGGCAGCATTATGGATAGAGTCTCAGGACGGTGCATAAGCCATATTATCTGTTGACTCAAGGGCCAGTCGTGCAAAGTGACAAGCACTCCGGTGAGGTGCTGAGTAGAGCTGTTGTCAAGAATTTTTCAATGAAATGTATTTTCAATGGAAAATGCTGATATGTTGAAACTAAAACTTTCTACAGGAATGTACCAGTTTCTATGACTCTTTCATCAAGGAAGGTTTCTCAGATCCAGGCTGGAATATCAAGAGAGGGAGGAGGGAAAGAGAGCCCATCCCACCCACAATAGTCAATAGGTAGTGTAGGAAGCCTAGGTTCAAGTCCCTGCTCTGCTTGATTCATATCAGGAACTTGAGCCTGAGTCTCCCACATCCCAAGTGAGTGCCTTGGCCACCGGGCTATTGGCTACGCTGGGGCAGGGCTCTTCCAGTCTCTCTTGGTGGAGCAGTTCCATTTTGTATAAACCATTAAACAGTCTTTAGACCACACAGAGAGAGTGACTCTGCTTCCCAGTGGTTAGAGCAGGCCCCCGGCATGTGGCGACCCAGGTTCAAGTCCCTCTGCCAATAAATACTTTATTATTTATACAAAGTGGAACAGCCCTAACAGGAGAGACTGAGAGAGACTCGCCAGAATAGGGAACAATCAGGTGGTTAGAGCCCTCACCTGGAGTGTAGCAGAATGGCAGAGTAGGAACTTGCCCTATCCCAAGCAAGCACCCTAACCAGCAGGCTATTGTGGGTTAGTGGGCAGGATATTCATTCATTCATTCATTCATTCTCTCTCTCTCATGAGCACACTCGTTTGTCCACAAAAAACTTCAAAGCTCTCAGTTTCAGCCTTATGTAGAATGAGAAAATCTAAAAAAAATTTGCAGGACAGGAAAATGTTTCCTGCCCAGTTTTAGTGCTGAGTGTCCTCCGCTGTCACTAATTTTAATAAAAAACGAGGAGTCTGGTGGCACCTTAAAGACTAACAAATTTATTTGGGCATAAGCTTTTGTGGGTAAAAAACCTCTTCAGATGCATGGAGTGAAAATTACAGATGAAAGCATAAGTATACTGACACATGAAGAGAAGGGAGTTACCTTACAAGTGAAGAACCAGTGCTGACAGGGCCAATTCAGTCCGGATGGATGTGGTCCACTCCCAATAATTGATGAGGAGGTGTCAATACCAAGAGAGGGAAAATTGCTTTTGTAGTGAGCCAGCCACTCCCAGTCCCTATTCAAGCCTAAATTAATGGTGTTAAATTTGCAAATGCATTGTAGCTCTGCAGTTTCTTTTTGAAGTCTGTTTTTGAAGTTTTTTTGTTTGAAATATGGCTACTTTTAAATCTGTTATAGAATGACCAGGGAGACCTAAGTGTTCTCCTACTGGCTTTTGTATGTTACCATTCCTGATGTCTGATTTGTGTTCATTTATTCTTTTACGTAGAGACTGTCCAATTTGGCCAATGTACATGGCAGAGGGGCATTGCTGGCACATGATAGCATATATCACATTAGTAGATGTGAAGGTGAATGAGCCTCTGATGGTGTGGCTGAGTGGTTGGGTCCTATGACGGTGTCAATGGAGTAGATATGGGGACAGATATCACTGTTTTCATAGTACTGCAGTCTTCCTGGAAATACCAGTAGCTTTTTGGCAGGTCTGTGCATGTACTCATGGACAGCTAACTACTTCTTATAATTTAACATCCACAAATCTGTATAAAACAAATGACTTAAATAAACTGGAGACAACTAGTGTGAAATTCTGCTGTAAGGTCTACCCAGTATAACGGTACTGATTTATGGAGTCCCATGGGATGCAAGTCAAGACACCTAGAATCTTTATGAATTTTAATTTCTACCCTCTGCAATCCAGCATTGAGTCAAAATATTCAAGCCTTATTTTGATCTTTCCTGATGTTTTCTGCTGCAGTCGTTGACTTGTCAAATGTCATTACACCACTTTTCCTAATGACAGTAAAATATCTACTAGAGATGGGCCTAATGACCTGAAGTAATTGGAAGAGTCTGCAAACAAAGAGAGCTGCCAGATCACAAACAGAACTGATATTTTATTCACACAAGCTTAGAGCTACTGCATTAAATCTGGATCAGCTACTGTACTCATTAAGTGACCAGATAATTAAAGCTTGAGAGAGCATGGATATTCCACCTGGGAAGATGGCAATCTTTATAAAGGGAGACAGAGAACAAGATTGTGAGCCTGCAGAGAGCTTAATTAAAATAATTCACTGTTACTTAAAAAAAAACACCCATCCAACAAACCATTGCTCTCTTTACCTGAGTGCAGCGCAGTTCAAAGATTTAAGGATGGAGTAGAACTTATTTAGAGTTAATCGGATGCTACAGAGAGGATCTGAGTCTTCAGTTTCATCCTGTGTGTTTTTTCATTTTAGCACCTTGAGGTTAATTTGACTTGTCACTCTAAATATTGTCCATGCATGCTTTGTCATGGATTTCAGAAGTTTTTGTGTTGATATCTGGTTGAAGCAAGATCTGGAAAATTTTTACATGACACTATGAAAGTCTAATCATATAATTGTTTGGAGGATTAGGCCCACTAGTATCCCAAGATATACTCTTTACTCTTTCCTTTCTTACTGAATAGCCCTCAGTGACCCAACCCTTCTCTTAGGAGAAGCAGGAGACTCCTAAAGTAGCAAGGTAGAAGAAAAGGGAGCTGGGTGTAAACCATTATTTTTCTTGCAAGCCTACTAGATAATGTCGAAGGAGTTGATTTGGGCCTAGAAGCAGATATAAAGCCACTGAAATTTATAGAATGCAGGTATCAAGTAGTTATGTTGACCCCCCCCCACACACACACACTAGATATGCCTTATTTTACACTAGATGAAATTTTTGAATACTCAAGGATAATCCCATGTAGGGCACATACTTGAAGGATGGGGGATTCTACCCTGACAATTAGTGACTATGAAAAAGACTTCAGGGTTGTGGTGGACAATCAGCTGAATATGTGGCAAAAAAGAGCTAATGTGATCCCATGATACATCAACAGCAGAATCTTGAGTGGTAGGAGAGAGGTTATTTTATCTCTGTATTTGTCACTAGTAGATCACTGCTGGAATACCGTGTCCAGTTCTGGTGCCCACAATTAAAAAAGGATGTTGATGAATTGGAGAGAGTTGAGAGAAGAGCCATGAGAATGATTAAGAGATTTGAAAACCTGCCTCATAGTGATAGATTCAAAAGAGCTCAATCTACTTAGCTTAACAAAGAGAAGATTAAGGAGTAACTTGGTTACAGTCTAGAAGTATCTATATGAGGAACAAATATTTAATAATGGACCCTTCAGTCTGGCAGAGAGGTATAACACAATCCAATGTCTGGAAATTGAAGCTAGAGAAATTCAGATTGGAAAAAAGGAATAAATTTTTAACAGTGAGAGTAGTTAACCACTGGGACAATTTACCAAGGATTGAGGTGGATTCTCCATCACTGGCCATTTTAAAATCAAGATGAGATGTTTTTTCTAAAAGTTATGTTCTAGGAAATGTTCTGGGGAAAGTTCTATGGCCTGTGTTATATAGGAAGCAACACTAGTTGGTCACTTTTGGCCTCGGAATCCATGAATCATGTTATATTTTTGATAGGAAGAATAGTGTATACTTATAGGTGGCTTCAAAGTTATCTCGTGAACCTTAGGTACTGTAACAGGGTACATTACATTACATCGATAACATGATCAGGAGTTACTGGATGACATGGTTACAGCTAGTTTTACAAATTCTGTTTAGCTGATTCTATACACAGTAGATCTTGTCAAAAAAACTAGGAGGATTGGGGGGGGGAATATGAGATTTTTTTTTTCTTGTTAACTACTCCCTTTTTTATATAAAACAAATATCAACAATCTGTATAGCTGGTTGAAAAAAGGGGTGTGAGGGTTGGATGAGAGGGTGGAGAATTACAAAAAAAAAACCTGTTTATTTCCTCCCTCCCTTGTTTTTATTGAAATTCTAATTACCTTGTTAAAAATTCTAAAGTACAATTTGTATTTACCTACTCTAATAGGCAGTTAAATCTTTGATAAAAGCTTAATGTTAGTTGTGGTCCAAATCTTTTTAGAAACTGTCCATGTCACCAGTGAAATCTGGTCTCCCTGTCTTTATTGTCTCTGACTGAACAGGTTCTTAGATGCAGAGCTGCTACTTAAAAGTTATACCCATGCGTATGAGCTGTAAGTATTGCAGAGTCAAAAGATTACAGGAACTGAAATTCACTTAATCATTACTATGTGGTTTGCCGCAATATCTTGCAAAATATTCCAACCCAGCAAAGACTGGTTAGCTTCAGAGAAAATTTAAGAAGGAAAGGATCAAGGGTCCACCTGGCCCAGGCCTTGCAGTTTAGACAGGAGTTCCTACTGTCTTAGTAAATTTATTAAGCTTGCATCTGATATGTCACCTATCAGGTGTATTGCTCCTACCTGTCTAATAAGTTGTAATCTGAATTTAGCCCTGAATATTCTAACTACTGACAATCTCAATGATAGGTACAGATTCTCATGTATTAAAGTACCACACAAAGGGATACATTCTCTGGAGCTTATTCTGTATAAGGGAAAAGGCATAAAGAAGTAGGAAATCAATCATGCCATTCACTGGATCAATAGGTAGTATAATGTGGCTTAGTTAATAAATAAATAAAAAAAAAAGGCAGCAAACCCAAACACTGTCAGCTTGCAGTATGTCATTGTGGCATTCAGCACAGGTATAAAGATGCTGATTTAAGTTCTATTTCGGCAGATAACTAATGCCAGGAATTATTGAAAGGGATTTCATTCTTGTAAAACATGTAGATGTATGATTTATCAGTAGTTTTCTATCTGTAATATTATTTTGAAATAGGAGATATAAATCTTTTTTAAAAAAAAAATTAAAAGTCCACCTGAACAGCCTGCCTGAAAGTTTGAGAAACTGAAAAAACATTTTCAATTTACTTTTCAGTTTGTTTTGTCCAGGTAAATTTTGCATGAGCTGAAAGAGGCTGTATTGGACGGAGAAATAAAGTCCTCTGCTTATCCAAAAAACAGATACAGTGCAAATCTCTCCCATACGACCATACTAACGTGTTTCACTGCTTCTGTCAGGGATTCCTCTTATGCCTCAATAGCATGTCAATGCCTCATATACCTCAGTAGCAAGTCTGTTCAGCATTTGTCTGGACCACACAGTCTAAGCCTGTAAGTGATACTTATCACTGTGGCATAGATTCTATGTTTTGTCTTGATATGAGTGGAGTTTAATTCTCAGTTGCCTGCTCAATTAATGAGATCAGAACAGCTTCATCTACACAGGAGTATTCTTGTTTAAGTGCCTCAATGATTGATATGCTCTGAGGAAGGATGCACATCTCAATGTGATGTAAACAAAGAGAATTAGCTTCTAAGGGTAATTCTCAAGTCTGATGTGGCCCTTTATGTTGGGCTGGTGACAGAAAGGGTCTGTAAAGCTGGCACAATTCATTTGAGAAGTCCCTCTGATATGGGGATATCTCCAGGTGTCAAATTCTATACCACTCCCCATCCCCTCCCTCACTGTAGGACTTATTGCGGTGCGGCTGGGACAGAGGAGTGTGGCTGAAGCACTGCTGCACTTTGTTAATGGTCATTTGTTGTAATTGTACTTTAGGAGCCATTGCAGTTGGATGTAACTTAGAGCAGCCCTAAGTTAGCTCTTAGTTGCCCTGATGACCGTACAGGCTGTTCACTAAGCCCTGAATTGGATAGGTCATAAAAACTGCATACAGCCAATTTTCTCCAGCCCCTCCAGCCACAGTTGGTTCATACCACAATCATCACTTGATGTGACTCAAGTATTGGGCCCATAGAATCTGTTAACATGGATTCCAAGTGGTTTCATAGCCTCCTGTACAGTGCATTACAGTAGTCTTGTCCCCCAGTGAAAAAGGCATAGAGGATTTTAGCAAGCTCTCGATCTGAAAGAAATAGTCCATCTCATGTTCCAGTCTCGAATGGTTAATAAAAGTGTTCCTGACCAAGGATGCTACCTGAGAATCCAGTTGTACGGGGAGACTTTGGAAAACCAGTAAAGTGCCTGAAACCACTATGGCTTATTGTTAAAGACAGCCTAGTCAGCAAGCTGTTAAAAGCAAGTCTCAGCTTGACCAAGGCAGGAGGGGAGGGGGGTTTAGGGTGTCACCAAAAGGGCAGCTTGACCCCGTGTCCTTCCTGATAAGAATTGGGTTGAAATTGCTGATACATGCGTTTTCAAAGAGTAGGATATGCCCCAGGAATGTCTATTGAGGTCTCAAGGCTATAGGCTCTGGAAAGACCCACACCTGGTTAATCAATAAGCAGAAGGAACCTCTTGCTTGAAACTGCTTTCTTAACAAGGTTTCTTTAATTACTAATGTATAAATAAGGGGAAAAAGCTTGAGACAGAGGGACTGACCTCTCCCTCTGGATGCATCTTCTGTTCCCTGCCACTGTATCACTTGAAAGCCACACTCAGCTTTGTTAATTATCAAGGGTTGGGGGTGTTTTACTAATCTTGTTGCGGATGTGTGTAAGTGCTTGAGACTAAGTAAAGTTTAGCTTTAAGTGAAAGCACTCTTGTGTTGTCCTGTTTGTGCCAGCCATCTATCGGTCGGACGGCCGTGTCTCCCCTGATTTATTTCCTGACACCTCCTCGCACAGAGTAACGTTACCAAGAGCTTTGGGTTGAAAGAACCCCGGGTAACACAGTAACACCCTTGCTTCTAATAAGACCCCAAAATTTTGAACCTGGGTCACATATGGGGGCTTCACATCTTCAATCTGGCATCATTCTTGAAAAGCCTCCCTTTGCTTCTACCCAGATTAGTACCATTACTTCAGTCTTCTCCGTACTGAACCTCAGCCAAGCCCCCCGTGTCATCCAGTACAGAACAGATTTTTTATGAGACTATGGAATTGATGAAGGGGAACTGATCTGAGGCCATACTACAGGCACATAACAGAAAGTGCTGTTTCCTTACTGTTACCTTGCTTAACTATCCTTTTCTTATGAAGCTGCACTAACAGCAGCTGTTATCGTACACTTTATTATGTCAATCTAATCAAAGAACAATAGAAAGCGATGCGGAACAGACCTATTGGATCCCATGCAACTTCTTGTCATTGGAGTATTATTCCCCATGGTATATTTCCTAGTACTTTGGTCTAGTTTCAAAAACAGCTGAGCACACAGAATTTCAACACACCATGCTAGAATGGGAAAGAAATTATCATATTTATGTGCAGTTCTGAATGTCTGTTTTAAAGAGCAATCACTTAATGTTATATGTATAACTTCTTCTTCTTCTTTTTTTTTAAGTCAAAGGAAAATAATGTTCCTAGAAGTTATCTTTGGATTACCACAGTAATTACCTTCCTTATAGTTTGCCCTGAAGTAAAGAGTAACAAAGGGCTTACAAGCTTAACTGCACTGCACAGAATGATACTTGAGACTCTTTAGCCTTAGCAAGCCCATTGTCCTGCATTTTAAGGTAGGCCTATTTTATAATGACGATACCATCTATTGAGCCATTTGAGTGTCCTTTCCCTGGCCACGTATTGTGAAACCTGAGCTAACTCCCTTGAAAAAAAACAACCCAACAATGTGAAGTGTTCAGCATTGTCTTCCACAGTTTCATGGCTTTACACGGAGTCTAATGATATAAAGAAATGCTTATCTAAAATTCAAGATAAACTGTCTCCTTAGGCAGGATTACCTTTTTACCTCAGGATTACCTTTTACCTCCCTTGGATTTGACAATACAGCATAAGTAGTCGAAGGCTACATCTACACTACATATCACTTTGGTGGCATGTGGGGTACTAGTAGCTACACACTACAGTGTATAGCGATACTTGTCAGTGAAAGGCTCTGGTAAGGAGGAGGCAGAAAAGAAAGACTCAGAATCCTTTCCCCACTGCCTCCTCTAACTCCCTCAGCTTTTCCCCACTGCCTGCCTCCCTACCAGAACTTTTGCCCACTACTGGAGTCTTTTCCTGTGGTGGGGAAGGGCTCCAGCAGCTGGACACTACATGGCTAAAAATGGTAGGATAGACAGGAATGCATTGCTTGGGCGAGTAGTGAGCCATGTAGGGGTAAGTACCTGGGTTCATACCCATGCCTTCCAGGCATGTCGCCAAGCTGTGCCACACTGCCACTTAAACCCAAGCTGGGGGGCTACTTGAGTACATACTCTATATGCTGCTGAAAGAAGCATGTAGTATAGACATAGCCAAATAATGTGAAAATGTGATGAATCAGAGAAGCAAGAGAAGAGAATTTTGTGTAAATGTAACTGTCTCAGCAGAGATCTCAGAAAATATACAATGTAGGATCAAAATTGTTGGAGTTGGAAAAGACCTAATTCCATGATCACCCAGCTAGACAGGATATAGCCCCATGACAGAGATTGTATCAGGTGTAAAAGTAAACACTCAACCTAATCCTAAAGGCCTAGCTTTTGGCCATATCCCATCTTTACACAAAGAACTGAATTGCAGTTTCACACTTACTTCATGAATTATCATTTCGTACCTCATGTGAAAGATTTGGCAATTTCCCACAATATCCTGGACAACCCTTACTGAATTCAGTTTAAGTATTTTATGATTCACTGTATCCAGAATGCAATGTTTATGTATGGTATGGTTTATAACGTCTTTAAGGAGGAGACATGGCTAATATAAATTCTGGGAAATGTGAACTTCAAAGAACTTTTTGAAACAATGTGCTAGACAAACAAAGTTAAGAAGGATTTCTAGGGAATGTGCATTACCAAACTCTGGATCTGTCCTTCTGAAGTTGCTACTTATCAGGAAACCCATTGTCTGTCTGATTATCTATTCATGGCCTGATTTTGGAGTGTTTTGTTCTGATAAAAAGCAGTTGTGAACTCTGTAATGCTTTTACCATAAGAATAAATGGGGTTGCTTTGGGAGAGCTGTGTGATAACTTAACTTGGCCAATTACACTGTTCAGTGTCTCTGAGGAGAAATGTAAAGCAGACCTGCTGAGGCAGTCTGACTTTGCTGGGGAATTCACAGTATAGGCAGGAAGCTGAGCAGTCTGGAAATATTCCAGTCTGAAGGTGGAGAGAGGTGTCTATGCTCAAAAGAGGGGATGGCTGGGGAGCCAGAAGTTTAGTGGATGCCCTTGTTGGACCATAAAGGGGGACTACAGGTGCAGTTTCTCTGATTTGTGACACCTGAAAAATCAGCTGCTGCTGCTCTGATTGTGCAAGTAGAGGTTTCTCAGTGTGTGCTGCACAGTGGGACAGGTACTCCTTGCACTTACACCAGTGATACATTGAATTTGGTAGAGATACTCCTGATTTACACCAGTGTGAGTAGAGAATCAGCCCTCTTGTACTTTCAAGAAGCATAGATTTGGATAAATCTCATTAATTTCAGCCTGCCCTTTCTGTGCCTGTCGCCCATTCATTCCATCACATGTGAGGCATTTAAAACCATCTTCCATTCTCATTACTGTGACCATGTTACAGTCTGCTCACTTCTCTTCCCAGCTCACTCCTTCTCTGCCTCTACCCTGACATACTCCTTAGCCATGGATGCAGGGCAGAAGAGGATGTAGGGTCACCCGTGCTGCCCCTGCACCACATGTGTCACTGGCAGGGCATCTTTTTCAGTTCTGCCCCCTTTCAATTACCTGAGTGGCAGAATGGGCTTGACTTTGGCCCAGAATTGGGGCCAACAGAATTACAACTTCTGTAAACCCACTGTAGAGTGGATGCAGTTGTAAGGTGTCTTTGAAAGGCATTGACTCCAAAGGTTTTGTCCATTTTTAAGACACACAATATGTCTCAGACTGATAGAATCTTTCCTTTTGAAAGATTCTAAAATTTTTAAATGTCACCACTATAAGGGAGATGAAGAATAGTCTCTGTCTGTCTCTCTGTCTGAAGCTCTGTTTGAACCCTGGATTGCAGGTCAGAGAGCGCTGGGACCAATCTGCGGCTAATGCTTTGGAGTGTGAAACTGGCTTTGA
Organism: Mauremys reevesii; assembly: GCF_016161935.1. Lineage (NCBI taxonomy): Eukaryota > Metazoa > Chordata > Testudines > Geoemydidae > Mauremys > Mauremys reevesii. Next base: position 25,112,052 of record NC_052630.1, read on the forward strand.
TTCCTCACTAATCGGTACTAAAAGGCAGAATTTCCCCTATTCCTCTTGGGAAAGCAGACTGCTTACAAAGCTCTTGTTTTGGAGTAAACCAAAGCCTATAAGTAAACCTTAACTCCATAACAACCAAACCAAAAATTATGGATTTTTCATTATGAAGACATTGACATGGTTTATTGTTCTGGGCACTTGTTTCTTTAGAGGGTTTTACTGTTAGAAAGGGATTCCTAAAAAGAAGAGAAAATGAATTTAAGATCTTGAAAGTAAAAGAGATTTCTGTTTTTAGTAGATGTTTTTATGGCACCCATCATTGTGCTACCTAGCTGTAGTCTTTTACACTTTCAGTTTCAGAGAATATTTATGTAGAGCTTCCAACTTTGCTACCACTAATGACGACTGACTTCAGTCAGAGCAGGAATGGATACTGAGTAAAAAGTTGTTTGAAGGTAAATGTGATTTTAGAAGCATACTTTTTTGCAGATGTCCTGGACTGTATAAACAATAATACTATTCTGCTGCAGTGCCTGTGAATGGAGAGTCTTAAAGTGTTTAACAAAAACACAGGGCTAGAATATTTTCCAAAAATTCATGGAAGAGGGCCAGGAAAATACCTCATGAAGTCTCCAATGAATCATGCTTTCAAATAGGAAGGGCTTTGGGCATTGTAGGATGCTGCTGTCCAACCCCATAGATCCTGGAGATCTATCTTAGATGGCTCTCTTCACCATAGTATCTGTGCACCTTGCTACCTTTCATGTATTTATCCATCTAGCACTCCTATTGTTATCCTCAATTTACAGATGGGGAATGGAGACACAGGTCAAGGGCTTGCCTACACAGTGCACCAGAGGGTGGTAAATTCTAGTGCACACTGGCATATTGTGAACTAATTGTCCCATGTGGACTAAAAGTTTTCCTACTCCATGATAATGTGGTATTCTTGGAAACAGGACTACATTAATGTGCACTAGAGAACTTTTAATGTGTCCCAGGAGGGTTCACATGGCTCAGTTAGTGTGTGGCACCCTTGGTGCACTAGAATTACTCCCCTTGAATTAAACCACCATGTAGACAAGCCTTAAAGGACTTGGAGGGCACACAGGAAGTGGAGCAGGGAATTGAACCCAGGTCTCCTAAGGGTACATCTACACTACCTACCACATTGGTGGGTAGTGATCAATCCCCAATCGCTCTGCCGTTGACTCCTGTACTCCATCTCAGTGAGAGGCAGAAGCGAAGTCAACAGTTGACCTCGCTCCATGAGGATGCGAGGTAAGTCGACCTAAGATACGTCGACTTCAGCTAGGCTATTCTCGTAGCTGAAGTTGCGTATTTTAGGTCAATCCCCCCCTAGTGTAGACCAGGCCTAAGTTAGCACCTAACCACTAGAGCAGGGCTGGGCACCTCTAGATTACCAAAGGTGGCTATATGGAAGCCTGCCTGCTCTGTGCTGGCCATTTGCCCTTTCTACTTGCCCTTATAGAGCCATGGTGCCAAAATCTGTACTGGTCAGCAGTAGCAGCTGAAAATGAAACAACACAGGAGCTAAAGTTTCTTGGAGCAGTATTACTCCTGACGGGACAATCCTTCAGTGGGGAGTGGGTCACTCCCTTAGTCTGATACCCAGTAGACCATAATTCCTGCGGTGCACCTGCAGAGGAGCTTTGGAGAGAGAGAAAGTGTGAAGACAAACTCCTGTCTTTATGTTAAATTAATAGCACAGGAGAAGGCTGACAGACATATCTACCATTTGTCAAACACTTTTTAAATACCTCCACTTTTATATAAAATGCCATCTGTTGAACTTTTCTGAAAATTGAATTCTATTCTACTGTATATCCACAAAACCTAACTGAAAATGTGGGGAATGCAGAGGTTACTGTTAAATCTGTTGAAAGTGCAGCCAATGTTTCTGGAAAAAAGTACATCTGCAGTTCTTGTTTGTATGAATTATTTAACAGATGGCAAAAATGTATTTCATCCATGCTATTTTCCAACTGTGGAGAAAAGCATTGCTTACACAGGGCCAGATTTTTCCAGCCTTGCTCACAGCATGTCCTACTCAGCATGAATAAAGATGGCAGAATCTGATGCTAAGTGTTTTCTGCAAAGTACTCACTTGGGGTTACCTGTGCTAAGCCAGTTTGATCATAGTAGGGGACATTCTGCATTTCACTCTGTTTTATAAGCAACTAGGAGACTTTTCAAGTTAATATATGGACTTGACATTCCCTGGGTTGCTACATTCTAGGAGCTGTACCATAACAGATCCTTTCTTGTCTTCTGACCCTCCTCTATGTTGTAACCTGCACTCTGTAGCTCAGCCAGACTTTCGCATACACTTTAGACTTTTAAAATAAGGTGTAAAATTGTCAAGTCCCATCTTTAAGAATCTGGCCCTAAGTCACTTTTAAAGATATTTAGGCACCTAACTCCCATTAATATCCGTAAGAGTTAAAACAATGAGGAGTCCTTGTGGCACCTTAGAGACTCACAAATTTATTTGGGCGTAAGCTTTCGTGGGCTAAAACCACTTCATCAGATGCATGGAGTGGAAAATACAGTAGAAAATACAGTAGGCAGGTAAGAGTTAGGTGCCTAATATCTTGAGAAATCTGGCCCTTAGGCACGTAGGATCCTAGGATTCACTGACAAAGGGCTTGACTACACACAAAAGTTGTACCACTTTAACTATACTGGTATAGTTAGAGAGGTACGGCCCCCTTAGTGTGGACAGACACATACTAGCATATGAATATTTTATATCAACATAGTAATTCCTACAAAGGAAAGAGAATAAGATGTGCTGATATAAGTATTTTATACTGGTATTACTGTATCCACACTAGAGGTTGTACTGTTATAACTATGTTGGTAAAAAAAAAAATCACCCCCTTAACTGAGCTAGTTATACGGTAAAATGTCTGTCTTCAGACAGACCTCAAGGCTCTTAAGTTACTTTTGAAAATTAGACTTTTTCTGCAAAGTCACTTAGGTGCTTTTGAAAATTTAATCCTAGGTATTTATGATTAAACTTTAACAGTACCCCTTACAAACATTTTCTCATAATATTGTAGTTTGAACCTGTTTGGGAAAATGGCCATATTACTTGTTTATTGGGTCTCCCAACTTCTCAACTCTGTCCATGTTAGGTATGAAGGGTTATTCTCTTGTGAGATCAAGAGCCAATAAAGTAAACTGCTTCCCTCATCCTATTTTGTTTAAAATACTTTTCACAACCACTAAACATCTCATGTTTATCTCAATAACTTGCATCAAAGGCTATGCTGCATCCTCATGTTTCGCAATTACAACAAATGTTATATATACTATCTCCATTAGGCCTGAGAGGTGGCCACAATGCTTATGTGACAAGAGAAACTTTTTAATGAGTTCTATGAAGACTGTGTAGGCTGGCCAGCTGCTCCAAAGAAATCACAGGGTCTTTAGCATGACTAGAAGAACTAAATGCCAAAAGTCACCCTTAAAAATTACCTTGCTCACTCTGAGAAATTTTATCTTTGCAGAATGAGTTTGAGTAAAGTTGCCTTCAGGTGAAGTGCCCAGATTTTGAAGGGTTACTGAAGCATCTTAATTTTTATTGCCACTATACTTCCTCCTCTCCCAGATCTAATCACTATTGTTTAAGCTCTAACCCAGCTATTATATGTCTGGAGTTGACATGAGAGCTGAGGAGAGAAGAGCAGACTGTCAAAACTAACTGTCAGTGTAGATAGGGGGTGTGTGAAATTGAAGTAATCACTGGAATATCCACAGCATCTGCTCAAAAATTTTGGAGAATTTGGCTAGTCGGCAACCTCCCAGCCCCAGCTGAGTGGCAATATATAATATCAGTCAGCTCCCTTTGTCTTTCATCTGTACACATGACAGAGTGTCAGGTGCTGGTACATTGGAGAAAAAAGCTTTAAAATTATGGAGGAAGATTTAAAGCTGACAGTTCAGCTAAAGAATGATTGGTAATGACAATAGTTATTGTATACAGAGGGCAGGCATGGTTGAGAGAATACTTAACTGAGGCCCTTGTAGACGCCGGGTTCTATGAAGACAAAATTGACCCTGGAGGGTGATATGTTTACATATAAAGAAGTAAATGAGATGGGTAGATAAGGTGCATATTAATAGGAATAGTCATGTGTCATTGTTAATTAATCACTGCTTACAATTTGAGGTGACAGGACAAACACAATACATGGCCTTCACAACAGAGATCCAGAAACATCTAGAATACTTAGAATGGAGCAGCATGGTGGATAATGAATGCCAAGCCCACCAACTTTATAGGCCAAACTCACCCTCTGGTTCATGTTTATGTAAATCACATCTCTGTGCCCAAGGCTGAGCCACTACGGGGCCTTCCTGCCTTCCCCAGGGTTCCCATCAGTCAGAGACAGTTTAAGGAAGGAACAAGAGCTTAGAGGAAACTAACTTCACCCTCACCTGACATCATTTGCTCACCTCTGAACCTTGGATTTAGGAGATTATGTTTATAGTTGTTCATTTGCTGTATTGCCAATTATTTGTTTGTCCCCTTTATCTCCTACCCATTACCACTAAGCTGCTTAACCTCACTCTCCTGAGCATTGTGATTTTGCCTTTGTTCTCTTCCTCTTCTCTCCCATTCTACCTATCTCCTATTCTGTTTCCTTCTCTCTTTATCAACCCCCCTCTTTTACTCTAATAAATCCTTTCCACCTCTTCAGCAACTGTGAATAACATCCCCCCCTCCCCAATCCACTGAAACTGGCTATATATAATAAATATCTATCACTGGTATATATAATTGATATAAAAATAAAAATGCCTAACATTTTCCTCCACTGCCCCCAAAAGAACTAACAAGTGTTGCACTTATCAGTCTGATCTCATTGCTTGGGTGTTAGAGACTTTCCCCTGGCCTTTTGTCTTTGTGCTTTTGAACTATAAAATCTTTGTAAGTAATCATCCTGTAATGACTTAGTCAGATCCTTGATATTATCCCTTACGTCTTATTTTTGCTACATTGTTCTTTTTTTCTGCAATGTCCCACCCAGTTTAGTTCCCCTAGTGGTGACAGCAATAGTGGAACCTTAGTGTAGACAAAGTGCAGGTGTTTTTAACAACTGTGACATCCAGACCTGTTGTGAGCAGTGTTTAGAAAACATGATGGTGAAAATACTGATAGCCACCAGGCACAGTATCTGTGCTAATGCCCCAACCACTGTTTCCACTGTCTTGCAGAATCAGTGGTTGGCAGGGTGGAAAATTTTAAGAGATAAAGGTCAGTGGTAGACAAAGCCAGAGAATGTCACCACCTGAATCTCCAACACTGCTTCCCATAGCACCTGGAGTTTTGTTTTACAGGACTTCCATCTTAGCACCAATTGGGCCCATGTCCCATGAGACCATACCCCAGATTTGTGGCATATAACCACCTGCTGTAGTTCACTCTTCATTTCTGGTATCATGATGCAGGGACTGGCAATAAAATATAAAAGGGGTAAAATGTTCGTGTATTTTTAATCTCTTTTTAAAGATTCATAACAGTAGTCGGATTTTCCTTTGAAACCAGTTTATGTTGGGTCTCCAGGGAAATGAAACAACACATTGTTTTTACTGTATGTGTGTGTGCGCGCGCGCATGCACACACACACATTCTGTTTCACATAATTTGTCAAGTTTTTTTGGAAAACAAACTTTCTGCTTGTCGAAATGACTGCTTCATGCCTCACAGCTATTTTTGGTTATCAGGAAAGAATCTAGCTGGAATTAATCTGACTCCACTGACATCTTGCTGACAGACGTATCAAAAGGGCTGGAAAGGATGTCATAATCTTTGGTTATGTAAATCTCTGAATCGAGATTGCTCTGAGGCAAACTGCAGAGCAGATGATAATGCAGCCCTCCTCTAGTACATCAACAATCATTCTGACAGATGAATCTGAATGCTAATATTTCAAGTATAACATTTTGGGGGAGAAGGAGGCATTGTGTGAAGTATGGAAACTTATCAGCAAAATACATCTTAATATCAGTAAAACACAGTTATTTTTTTCTACTCACTTTAACAATTTGTTAAAGGAAAGGAAATTTCTCCTGCTATACTCCCTCTTCTGCCTACCCCTTCCTCAGAAAGCAAATAGCACATGAAATGCAAAGATTAAACTGACTCAGATGTTGAGGCTTACCTAGTGGCCTCATGGTGGTGCTGAGCATGGTTTGTGCCAGACTCAGGTTGGATTCTCGTGCATGTTTGAGGCTTTCCCTGGTTCATGATGATGGAGATTGCTGCCAGGGCAGTGCACTCATGCCACTGAAAGATGTCTTACATCATTCAGTAGCAAGACTCTGGCCGACGATGGAGGAAAATAACAGTCATCTGCCCCCAACTTTGGCCTGAAGGGTGACACCCATGGTATGGGACCATCAGAGTTAAAGACTATAAAGTGGAGGGATCTTCTGCAATTCATCAGGAATGTGGAGGGCATGCATAGAAGAATACTGCTGGAGCATAATGCAATAAGCAGTGACCTCCAGTTGGCGAAGTTGTGGACGGTGACTAACTGTTTAGGGAACTCGTGGAAAGAAGTGTCACAGCAGAGCCCACCTACGTGGAGCCTGGTTGTGGCTTTCAGCCACTGTTCCATATTTGGGCAGGGAGACCTTACCTACTGCTGTAAGATTTAATCAGTGCAGCATGACCTTCCCTGTGCACCTGGCCAGTTTGACTGTCTCGTGTAAAAGGGAAAGGACGGCCGTGGCTGTTTCTATCCCTGAGATCTTTCACTTTGCTGGCACTCACTAAGATGCAAACGTGGCATTCCCTGAGGTCAGAGGAAAGGACCGTGATTGTGCCCCACTGGGGAAATCCTCAAACAAGAAAAACAATCAAATCTACATGGTTTCTTATACCTTCCAGCTGTGCACATCTGTGCAAACTCTGGGCACAAATGGCCGACAAGTGGTCATCCTTTAAATAGATCAAGATGATTAACTGTGTCATTTCAGTGCATCAAATAAAAGAAAAACATGGTCAGAAATATAGAAGTGGGGAAAAGAAGTGAAAGGTAAATGAATTTACATGCAAGGCTTGAAACCCACCGTGTGAAAGATTTTCCCAGAACAAAAGTCCCACATCAAAGATACCACAGGAGTCGTCATTCACCCTTGTTGTGCTTCATGCTTACATCCAGGAGATGAAAAGCTTTCCTGTAATGCACATTTTGATTTAAGCTGGGTTCAGTGTAGGAATACAGGTATAATTTACATATTCTCTGATCTTGCTGGTTTTTCACAATCAGAATCAGCCAAGTTAATTATTTATAATTTATTTTAGTGAATAATAAAACTCCAGTGGTTCAGATTTTTGGATCAGAAAAGTATCCAAAATCTAGAGATCTTAAATCCATTGTAATTTGAGACATTTTGAACCTCTCTGGTCTTCAAAAGTGAAGAGCTCGTAAAAGCAGACTTTCTCAAGCGATTTCTGTTACTTCTGTCTCTGGGCTGCAACAGTAAACCTCTTCTCATAGGACTTCAGCCCTTATCAATCTGTACTGGCATGAACTAAGAATTAAAGAATTAAAATTAAAGCACAGTGAATAGTACTGAACTCTTTTGAATCTACTAAGAGATTTAGGCCCAATCTAGCTAGCAAATTGTACTCAGATCACTACTGTTAACTAGAGTTAACTTCCAAGGCAATTTTTTCTAAGCAGTGAATGCAAGATCAGTGCAAAGTTTCAGGTGCACAATAACTGGTCACTAGTCTGTTCCCTGGGTACTCAAGAAGGGTACTGTGCACCGATGTACAGTAGTGCCTCAATCCAAGGGTATCAGAGTGATTCATCAGAATTAATACTCATTGCCTCCTGTCAGGTAAGGAGCTTAGTACTGCTATATGTGCTTTACATATGGGAAAGTTGAGGTACAGAGAGGCTGAGGGTCAAACCCTATAAGGCAGCATTAGTAATTTGGCTGGACCTGGCACTGAGCAGATGCTCAGGAGGAGTTAGGGGAAGGAATACTTCTCCAGTAGGCATAGCACAAAGGCTGCTGCAGCTTGTGACACTTCTTGGGGCACCCAGCACCGTGAATCATCTTATTATTTTCTGTCTCCAGTATAAGGGAGTCTTGCCTGTACTAGCTGGGTCTTAGCTCCCTAACAGAACCAGCCTGTCAGCTACTCATGCACTGTGCTCTGGGCTACACCAGCCCTGTCTTTGTCCTGCAGGTTGAACAAAAGATGTACCCAGGTGCATCCCAGCTCCCAAGTCCCTTCAAAGTGTCCCCATGTGGTAAAAAGCCCCCGATAACTGGATACCCACAGAAATGTCAGATCCTCTGCTCCCAAAGGAACAGTGTATCCCAGTTTAACCTTAGACCACCCATCCTGTATCACACACAGCACTGGAGCTCAATATAAAACAAAAGGAAATGTATTTAAGGAAGAACAGTGATTCATATAAAAACCATTGTAAGAGAAGGGAACAAATTGTTACATATAAAACAACATCATGACATGCTTTCTAAATATTAAACTTAACTAACAAGGCATGCCCTATCGCCTACAAGATAGCTTACCCCAGCTTCTTCCTCCAGCTTTCTCAACCAGTTTGGTTGAAATACTTTCTCAGGCCCACTACCAGCTTGTCCTCACAGATTGAAAGAATACTTTGTCTTTCTGCACCCTCTAATACAACTCTACCTCGATATAACGCTGTCCTTGGTAGCCAAAAAAACTTACTGCGTTATAGGTGAAATCATGTTATATTGAACTTGCTTTGATCCACCGGAGTGTGCAGCCCCACCCCCCCCCCCCAGAGTACTGCTTTACCGTGTTATATCGGGTGGCGTTATATCGAGGAAGCGGTGTATACCCAAACAGACTGTTAATGTTCACCTCAAAATACGGACTGCCTGACACTGTTTACTGCCTGACACTGGTTACTGTTGCCTCCACCAGCTCTCCATTACAACGATTTAGAATGCAAGTAGACTCCTACTAAATAACATACAATATACAATCATCCACCCAGGAGATCAGTACCTCCCATCCCCAGTCTTGGAGGAGTGTGTATCAAGACATGCTTCCTTTGATTGGCCTGCCTTTAACTACAGATGTAGAGGACAGAATTTTCAGCATAAATCCATAATTCCTCACATATTTTCCATACGTATCTCTCTCTCAGTGGTTATGATATCCAGTGTGACACAGGCTATCATTGTGACTAGCTTTTGGTGAACCCTGGGGATCCCTGTACTCTGTGTACCCCTGTGCCCTTTTCTGGATCACATAGTTCTTGGGTCACATAGTTCAATGGTTCAAGTAGCCTCCGCAGCTCATTTCTCCGCAGTGTGTGGGCAGAATCCTTTGGTCCTGTCCCGTAGTTCTCCCTTGCTGTGCAGAAAGTCCGTGTGTAGCAAAGCTCTATACTACCCATGTGGTTAGATGTTGATAGATGTTTGGCTGTGTGTGTGTTCCCTTTGTGTGCCGCCCCAGTCCTGCACACACAGCTGGCACGGCAGACCTCGAGCGAACCACCCAATGACCACAAGATCCATTAAGGGACGAAGGCACCGAGCCAGATTTATTTTCGACAAAGCATGGTACTGTACTAGTATCCCACAGATTCTACCAGGCCACTCTCTAGTGAATGGCGGGATGTTCCATTCCTCCCTAAGGCCAGACAAATATACTCCTTCTGAGATACATCTTTATACCCCGATACAAACAAATTAGTACTGCCCCTTTGACATAGTTACAGCCCCCTGATGTCACTAGTTATCACCCATCTTATACATGTTGGTTGAATTAAAACATCTCTATTAAATACTGTCATCCTGACCTTATCTTTTAGGAGGGGTCACTATGTTCTCGTTATCCTTGGGGAATGTTTTTGTACTGTCCTTGATATCCGGATGTACCACTTGACATTGGGATGTGTTTGCTTGAGCACTCTGTGACTAGCACTTCTTAGGAATGTGTATTTCTGCAATATCAGCCATGTTCTTGACAGATTCTGTGAGCAGGTCCTGCCTCATACCAGGCCTCTGATACAAGGGCTTATGTCTCAGGCTCTCTTCTTACTACAACCCATAGGGAGTGCAAGCTCTGTGCAAGCACCCTCTTATTTCTAACCACTCTCCCATATCAGTGGAAACCCTTCAGTTCCACTGCCAGGGGCTCCTCTGTTATTGAGGTGTCAGGATTTGCCTTTGATTGAATGCCTAGAGTCATTTGCAGTGTCCAGAATAGACCCCAGGAGCTCTGTTTCCCAGTCCTGCAATCAGCATAAGACTACAGTGAGTGACAAAGCATTGTAACAAGCCATTTGCAGTGGCACTTCTCTTTGTGTGTCAGTAATGCCCATTTTTAACATCTTTGCTGGTTACACTACACAACTTATTTTTACCCAGATGGTGCAGTGAGGTAAGTTTGTTTTACACTGCAATCTCAGTGCGTGTGTGGTGGGGGATGGGGTGGCAAAGGCATTACCGTTCCCTTATCTTGAATCTAGAATCCACTGAAATGCATAGTTTTTATCAAGAGTGCTGTTACTTTTTATTTTCACAGGGTTTTTTTGCAGCCCTTAAGGGTTCAGATTTGCTGAGGGGCAAAAGAAGTTAAACCTGCAGTTTTACATTTTATTTTTGCCATCAATTCTTTTTTTATTCATTGATGGAGGCAATGCCATTAAGGACCTGCTGAACAAACCTGGATAAATGATGGCTATTTTCAAACAAGTGAAAACAAGTACATAGCTGTTTGGGAGACAAGTCACCTTGGATGCCATCTGTTGTTCTCAAAGGGATGCTTATTTTTATTCCTTACAGCAACTGTATTCTGAGCCTCGGAAAATTCTTTAAAATCATGATAATAATGATGCTTTGTTGTGAATCTATAAAGCAACACAGAGGTCACTGCCTTGTTATTACCTTCTGCCTTCCTAGACATCTTCCAGCCATCCTTAGGAACAAGAAGTGAACTCAGTCACCTTGTAAAGAAACAAAGGGGATGTTTTAGTGGAGACGGTTGATTTCTTTTCTAATTTTTAAATGTAATTTTCTTTGGAAATAGCCAAATGGGTAGTGGGGTAGTTGGCAAAAGACAAACTCTTTCCCCTCTAATTATACCTTTTGTTAACATCTTTCTCTATTGGTTTTTTGCTTTCAGGCTTAATGTTGATACCCTGTAACCACAGGAGGGTTCACAGAGGGTGCCTGATGACTGATGAGGGAGATTTTTCTTTAGCTCAAGAGGCCGGACTCTGACAATCTGAGATTTCTCAGTTCAAGCCCTACCAGGTGGGAGATTTCCCACAGAGGGGGCTGGATCTTACAACGATCTGGTGTTATTTTCAAATGTCAGTGTACCTCTCACCTCTGTGACGTTGACTCGAGAAGCTGAGCACGTGGCACCACAATGACACTAGAACAAATCCACTGAGTTACCAAAGATTGGACTGAAAAAAAAACAGCCACACATGGCAGCAACAATGGTGAGTGTCAGGACACTGGTGTTGTAATTGTGTTGTGAAGGAATTTCGTAACATTGTCTGTCAGTAAAGTTGGACATTACTCAGATTTTCCCCATTGGCAGCTGTACAGAAATGTACAAGCAGTGTTTTTTTCCTGCTTGCTCAGCTGAAGCTGAAGTGCACAGAGGTGGTGACACAGCATTCTTGATTTGTTGGCAGCTGGATTGCAAAAAGGTGAGAGTAGACTGGGCCCTTAAACCTCTTGGACCAAACCCTGCTCCCGTCTCATGGGCAAACAGACCTTTTTTAAATTAGATGTGCTGCTTGCTTAGTAAGAAGATCAAGATTTGTCCCTCTATTTGGGCAATGTATTTGCCTGATTTAGGATTTAACCCAGTCTTTTTGCAGCTATATGTCCATTATTAATTGCTCATCTGTATGCTCCTCTGTATGGCCGTCCATCGTATCTGGTGGTGATGTCCTGGCATTTTATGTGTTCTCTTGTGTTTATGCCTATATTGTGCATGCAGCTAACTGTGATCATAAATCTTTCAATTTAACCTTCTACGTACCTGGTGGCCTCTACAAATCAAGGCTCTAATTCTGCAGTTGATAGCATGCAGGTAGATTGTAGTGGGTATGTAAATGTCTAAGTAAAAGGATTTGTGTGGAGAGATCATTAGTAGTAGGCACAGAAATGAGACTGCCACACGGCACCCATATTAAAAAGGGAAAGCACTTCTGAAACTCTGGACCTAGCTGCATAACCAACAGCACATGCTGATAGAAATTAGCCACAGAATTAAAAACATTGCCCTCCCCATCACAAACATATTGGGAAGGATGCTCTGGGGACATGGTCTTCATACGTGTAATAAGGGGCACATGCTGCTGAACATCGAATGAGCAGGATTTGGATCGTATCCCCACCCTGGAAGGCAGCTCTGTGGGCGCTCTCCGTACCTTGCCGCACAAAGCTTTGAGAGAGACTAGCAGACCTAGATTGGCGATTCGGTGCCTGTGGATTTGCCAGCCGTCCTCCCCTGTGAAGTGAGAAGCTGTCCCTGTGCAGAGCTGCTCCAGAGCTGAGGTGACAACAGTGGCTGAAGAGTGGTTCTACTGCCATTCAGGGTATGTCTACACAGCCCATGGCAGCGAGCCTTCCAGCATGGGTTGACAGACTTGGGCTAGTGGGGCTGGCACTAGCATTCTAAAAATAGCTGTGTAGACAGCGCTTTGAAGTTGCAGCTTGGGCTAGGGGAGAAACAACTCATTAGTGTTGTAAGTGAGTAGGTGAAACTGACCAAAGACAAGCTTCTGCAGGAAAGCAGAGAAAAAGCAGACTTCAAACCCACAGTCAAAGGCATTTTTTCACATTAATCTTCAGTCAGTGTTGACATAAATAAAGTTGTACATAACGAGATCTTATCCTCATTAACTGTAAGAAAGGTCATTTTAGGTAGCATGTTGCAGCATATGTCAGATTAGTGAACAAAGTGGCCCTACAGAGGTAAAAAGGATTTCATATCTTTGGGATATGTCTCATTAAATTATTTCGTTTCAATCCAGATTGTAATCAGAAATTGACCTTTAAAATAAGAGAAATAGGCTCGCTGACATTCTCATGATAGGGATAAAAGAAATCCAGTCTCAGACCGCAGCATTGTACAGTTTATCTGTGTAATTGCTATTATACAAGTCAATAAATCAATCAATCCTCTTATAAAAAAAACAAAAAACAAAACACAACAGCAAGAGACTTTATCAGATGAAACTCTGGGTCCTGATAGATGTTAACAATGTTTAATAATTAACAATAAATGTTTCATTTCTATAGCCCCCTTTAAGCAGAAAAATCCCAGAATGATTTATGCCTAGATTCTGTTCCCATAGATCAGTGGGAGTTTTGCCTGCATCCAAGACGGTGGGCCAGATAAGAATCTGTGAATTGTGCACCAGTGAAAAGAGGCTGGATTATAGCTGTGAATGGCCTGAGTTCTCCTGGATGAGGGAAACTCCTCACTGGTATAAAATTTGCAGAGGCAGCTCCAACACCAGTCACCTCATGTTCACTTGATGTAAGGGATGTATTGGGGTTTTGAGGGGATGAGGAGGAACCTTATGCCAGCATAGTAAATTAGAGGAGCTCCTAAGCTGCTGTAACTAATACCAGGACTGAGCCACCACTGGATCGGGGAGATATGACCATTCCTTGGATAGCCCCCATTTCTCCTCTGCCAAGCAGAAGAGGGGAGAATTGAACCTGATTGCAAGGACTATTCACTAAAGTGCAGCCTTTCTTTTCAAAGATGTTGTATATGTGAAGTTCACAGTGATGCCTATAGCTAAGGATGGCCAAACATTTCCATTCTAAGGGGTCATTCTTCTGTTTCTTAGAACATTTTTTAGTGTTACACCTTCCTGGCTGACATTTCTCAGTCCTGGAATACCTTTTTTTTGGGGGGGGGGGTAGGCGGCGGTTCAATCTAAACTGTATTAATCTATTTTTCATTAAAGTGAAAAAATTGCAGGCTTTCCAGTATAACTAAATAAAAATGTTTGTAATGTTGTTGAACAGATCTAGCAGGAAGATGGTAGATGGTAGAAACTTCAAATTGGACAGATAGGTAGTTCTTAGTTTGCAGATGTGCCTTTTGTTGGGTTGATTTAAAAACTGATGGTGATTTGTCAAAGTTATAGGGAATTTCAAAAATATTCTTTGTGCTTAATTATTGGATTTTGTGACACAGTCTCCAATGGTCTACCAGGCTTTGTGATAGACCCAGGCCAGTTGGAAACAGCAGAGTAGTAGACTGGCCACTGGATAAGCAGTTTTCTGTTCCCTTAGTGACCAGAGCAGGGGCTGCTCCAGGCTAATGAGAACACCTGACTCCAATTAACCTGCTAAGAGTCAGGTGAGGCTGTTAAGCACCTAACTCTAATTAAGGGCCCATCCGATGCTATAAAAAGGCTCACTCCAGTCAGGCCCAAGGGAGCCAGGGAAGAGGAAATGCATGTGAGGAACTGGGAGCAAGAGGCATGCAAGAAGCTGAGAGTGAGTAGGCATACTGCTGGAGGACTGAGAAGTACAAGTGTTATCAGACATCAGGAGGAAGGTCTGGTGGTGAGGATAAAGAAGATGTTGGGAGGAGGCCATGGGGAAGTAGCATAGGGAGTTGTAGCTCTCATGTAACTGTACCAGGAGGCACTCTAGACAGCTGCAGTCCACAGGGCCCTGGGCTGGAACCTGGAGTAGAGGGCGGGCTTGGGATCCCCCCAAACCTCCTGATCAAACACAGGAAGAATTGACCTGGACTGTGGCTTTTACCAAAGAGGAAGGTCTCAACTCACAGGGTGAATCTGTGAGGAAAGCAAATCCGCCAATAAGCACAGGACCCGCCAAGGAGGAGGAACTTTGTCACACCTTCTATTTGTTCTGGGCATGTGTGCATAGTTTAGAAAAGTTTGTAGGTGGTGCTGTGTCTCTCTTTATGCTCAGTGGAGTTGTGCAAAGTAGGAGACAGGCTTCAAAATGAGTCTGCCTTCTTTTCTATTATATGGAAGTAGAGGTAGTTAAAAATGGTGGGGGGGATAATGAAAATTTACTTGAAAACTGTATCCTTTTCTTCTTAAAATGTTTCAAAAGTTTAAATGTTTTGACCAGCTCTGAAGTTCGTAAAAAAAAATGAGAAACAGAATGCATTTTTGGCTAAAATGTGTACCAAAAATAGGTCAATTTTTCATCCAAAAATTCAAAATTGGAAATGTTTTGACCAGCTGTGTGTAGATGAGCTTGCATGGTTCCTGTCTGATCAATTGCACATTCCAGGCAGTATGAGGCATTCTGCTGCTGTCTAGCAAACAGTTATACATGGTGGAATTTCTTTCCTTCTTCATTTTTCTTTTTTAAAGATGTAGGAAACTCCATTAAAATATCTATAGGTTACAAAATGAAGCACTCAAAAAATAAAGTATTTTATTCCATGATGTCATGCTGCTTTTCAGTGGGAGGACCTTTTGTTTCATCCAGTTTGCATGATGGAAAGTGAATTAGGCATGGCTGTGTAGTGAATGGTTTAGGATCCACAGCACCCTGGAACTTCATGCATTGTATGGTATTTTGTGAATGCGATGGTGTCTATTGCAACCTTTTGTCATTCAGAGCCTGCTCATAGAATCATAGAACTGGAAGGGAACTTGAGAGGTCATCTAGTCCAGTCTCATCTAAGTATTATCTAGACCAGGGATCGGCAACCTTTGGCATGTGGCTTGCCAGGGTAAGCACCCTGGTAGGCTGGGCCAGTTTGTTTACCTGCTGCATTTGCAGGTTCAGCTGATCGCGGCTCCCACTGGCCGCGGTTCACTGCTCCAGGCCAATGGGAGCTGCAGGAAGTGGCGGGGGCCAAAGGATGTGCTGGCCGTCGCTTCCCTCAGCCCCCATTGGCCTGGAGCGGTGAACCGCAGCCAGTGGGAGCTGCAATTGGCTGAACCTGCAGATGTGGCAGGTAAACAAACCGGCCCGACCCGGCAGGGGGCTTACCCCGGCGAGCCATGTGCCAAAGGTTGCCGATCCCTGAACTAGACGATTACTGACAAGTTTTTATCTACCCTGCTCTTAAAAATATCCATTGATGGAGATTCCTCAACCTTCCTAGGCAATTTATTCCAGTGCTTAACCACTCTGACAGTTAGGAAGTTTTTCCTGTGTCCAGCCTAAACTGCCCTTGCTGCAATTTAAGCCCATTGCTTCTTGTCCTATCCTCAGAGGTTAAGAAGAACAATTTTTTTCTCCCGCCTCCTTTTAACAACCTTTTATGTACTTGAAAACAGTTATCATGTCCCCTCTCAGTCTTCTCTTTTCCAGACTAAACAAACCCATTTTTTTCATAACCTATTAAAATCAATCGGACTTTTTCCACTGACTTCAATGGCCTTTGGATCAGGCTCTCACTGCAGAACTTGTATGGTGTGTAGTGAATGGGACAGGAATACACTGGAAGAATTCACATGCCACTAAGGCACTTCACTGCCTTTATTTTCCTGGTTCTGCCACAGAGTTGCTGTGTGACTGTGGGCAAAGCACTTCATCTCTTGGTGCCTCATTTATCCATCAGTAAAACAGGGAAAACTGCATCCTGACCTCCCAGGGGAGCTAGTCAGAACTCAGAATTTAAATAGAACCAGACACTGAGTAATAAATGGAATGAAAATGAGAAAATTCAAAATTTCCCACAGAACAGTAACTCTGAAGAAAGATCTAAATGTTTCCTTTCAGTTTGTCTGGAACAAAACAGAGCAGCCACTGCCCTCACTCCTGGGGACTCTTCACACGGTCCCCCATGGTCAGGCTGGGATGCCTTAGGGAGTTGGGGGCAGGCTGGAGGTGTCACAGCTCTATAAAGAAAGAAAAACCCTTCTATATGCTGAGCAGGATTTGGCTGGTATGCAGTAATGAGATATGGGGCCACTCACTGGGCATTGAGGATAAAATGAAATATTTCATAGTTGCCTCCTTTGGTGAGCACAGTCCATCCTGCGCCCTGCAGGAGGCAGGGTTCTAGAAGAACTGAGTATGCACAGGCAGCATTATCTTTATCACCGTTTCCTGACTTCTGAGCTTTCCATTGTGCAACCTGAATGTTCTTTTAATGCAGTTAATTTTTTGTAAGTAATGTATAGAATGTCCAGAATATCTGCTCAGCCTTTCGGATGATAAAATGGTGGCCAAAGTGGCTTATGAGAACTCTGTGCAGGGTCTGTGACCTTTCCTACTTGTCACTGGTTTGAATTTGGCCCAAGAGAGAAGTAACTGGAAGTTGTCATCTCTCAGCTTTTTGGTAGCTTATTTGAAAATGATTTATTATTTGTATTTCTTTTTATTTACACAATGCCCACCAGGCTGTGCCTGCTTATAATAAATACATACATACATCAGTAATATATTTTAAATATTGGTAGTTTTAGTCCAGAGTTCATAGTGGTATTACGTGCATATCATACTTTCCCAGCTCTATCAGTCTGCACTGATTGACAGATCCAGCCAAGTTGCCTGGAGACTGAACTATCCTCTGATTCTCAAAGTGATTGCTCTGGAGCAGAACTGGCAGCATGTGGCAAGTTTGCCCTATGCACTCTCTAAATGGTACCTGTTTTGTGGAAAAATGGAGGATTTTAGTCTCTAGAGCTGTTTGTTACCTTTCATAAGCCTTAAATTACTTTCCAATGTTGTGTAATAGAGCATGATCCATTGGAAGATTATAGCAAATATTTACTCTCTTATACAGTGTATGTGTACATATAAAGAGAGACAGAGGGATAGATGGATAGATAGATATGCACTATTCTATGCTATGCTCATTCCATGGATCATTTTGATAGTGTGGCTATCTTTGGTAGTGTTTTAGGATGGTAAAGCAAGATGTTGTTTTCTAGGTTTTAAGCCTATGGAGAAATACATTCTCCTTCCTATATGTGCAAGTCCACAGACCCAAATTACAAAGCAATGTTTCTGGAAAGAGACTGTCTCTGGCTATTTCTTACACAACCACCCACAAACTAAATTCTCTAGGATCCCTGTCATATTGG
Organism: Mauremys reevesii; assembly: GCF_016161935.1. Classification (NCBI taxonomy): domain Eukaryota; kingdom Metazoa; phylum Chordata; order Testudines; family Geoemydidae; genus Mauremys; species Mauremys reevesii. The sequence continues at coordinate 25,130,111 of NC_052630.1, forward strand.
AAAACCAGAAACTAGGTTTAATGTACATCTGCATTTAGTTTCTCTAGTTAACAAACTGAGCACATGCTCTCTAATGGTTTAATTAACTAGGATTTCATGCCCTTGAGTGCTGCCACTGAGCTGCCCTGTTTAGGATGGAGCTTCTCCACTGAGGGTATGTCTACACCACACACCGGATTGGCGCGTAGTGATCGATCTATCGGGGATCGATGTACCGTGTCTCGTCTAGACGTGATACATCGCTCCCTGAACGCACTCCCCGTTGACTCTGGAACTCCACCAGGGTGAGAGGCAGAAGTGGAGTCGACGGGGGAGCAGCAGCCATCGATCCTGTGCTGCAAGGACGCAAAGTAAGTCAATCTAAGTCGATCTAAGATACTTCGACTTCAGCTACACTATTCTCATAGCTGAAGTTGCGTATCTTAGATCGATTCCCCCCGCAGTGTAGACCAGGCCTGAGGATCAGGTACAGAGAACCACAGACCGCCTCCCCCTCAAAAAAACAAAAAGACACCTGTTGCATAAAAGGAGTTTTTGCCCTGTTGCACTTCAAGAAAAGGGGAAATATCAAACTGTATCTTAGATGTTTAAATAATTTATTCCTAAATTTTTGCTGGCATTGTGAGTGTAGGTTATAACTAAGATATTTAAATATTTTACAATTGTTGAATTAGACTATGTTATTTTATGGTTAATAATAGCATTTCAAACTTTTAACTTTATATATACATTATCAGCTTAACATTTATTTGTTAAAATCCCCAACTATTTTCTTTCCTCTGATACTTTTAATACTTGAGCTCTTTAAAATAGATTGTTAAAAATCTAATTTACTTTCCAGTGCTCATGCTGTTTGTTTGGTTTTGGACCATGAAAATAAAGTAGTCAGTTTCAATTTTGCTTCTAGTCAGTTTCTGATTAGATGCACTGCATTGTTGGCGCAATGTTCGAGTTGTTAATACTGCAGAAAAATGTGTATGTGGTAAAAATTCCATTGGATTTTTAAAATTAATTTCATGGAAACATATCTATTGGATTTAGCTTTATAAGGGTTTATTCTTCCAGTACCTACATTTTAGGCCACATTTAACCTGAGAGTGTCCATTTAGTGGCAGCTGTTCAAAAATATGTGCACACATTTGTGTGCATACAGTTGTGCATGCCCAATTTGTGGGGCAAATACCATGACTGTGTGTGCAAACTGGATATTTGAAAGCACATTTGGCCAGCTAAGTACCTAGCTGGCCATGATTATGTGTGAGTAATACCATATTTGTAAACAAAATCTCAATATATATGCACACAAATCAAAATGTATCAAAGTATGGATGCATATTATTGAAAACATGGTCATTAGCACTTGAATATTAAGCCAACTTAAGGTTTGATTCTACAAATGTACAATCACACATGTAGTTCCTGATTCTCATTTACAATACAACCCGTTGACTCAGTTGGCAGAGGGATGGCTCAGTGGTTTGAGCAGTGGCCTGCTAAACCCAGAGTTGTGAGTTTAATCCTTGACGGGGCCCCTTAGGGATTTGGGGCAAAAATCTGTCAGGGACAGTACTTGGTCTTGCTAGTGAAGGCAGGGGACTGGACTCAATGACCTTTCAAGGTCTCTTCCAGCTCTCTGAGATAAGTATATCTCCATGTTAATTCTGACAATGTAAGGTGGTATTAAACTGGGTGTGAATAGATTTGTAAGTTTTAACTAAAAAATACTTCAGACTGCCAAGTGATGTAAAAGGGCCTTAGTGTAAATGAGACTCAGACACTGCAACAGTGGTACTACTCATATAATAAAGTTATGGATGTGTGTATGTATTTGCATGATCAAGCTTGAATTTCCTCCTTGGTGCACTGACTTGTAACTAGATTGCTCATATTGCTTTTCCTGGATTTATACCTGCAAGTCGCATCTATGTTGACAATGATTGCTGAAGGTGGATGGATGATACTGCTCATAAATAGTCCTCACCAACACGGGTGCTGGTTTTGAACTCCCTATTCAACCAATTCAGAATCTAAGGTACATTTCTGGGAAATGCATGTGTCAGCTTTTGAACAGTGTTTTCCAAACAATATGATTATATGCCTAGACTCGCTCTGTAATTTTGTTCATAATCACATAAGAGAATTTATGTTAATTTAGTGGTATACACTAATATTGATGGGGTGGGGGTATACCAACAGTTTTTTCTGTTCTTTTTTTAAAGCAAAAATATTTGGAGTCAGGATTATAAACAGCCCATCAGAAAAGCTGTCCTCTATGTCAGCCAGTGAATTATATCACAGCAGGAATGTATTTCAGAGTGACAAGATCAGGAGAGAGGAGAACTGCCAGCACAGTATATTTCAAAAATAAGGAACAGATGTTAGATGTCCCCAGTTTTGACTTGAGCCTCTGGGGGCAAATCCCTTCTCTTCAGCCTAGGATTTCTCCAGCTCTGGGTGCTGCATGCCAGGTTAAGGGTGGCCAGGCCAAATTTGAATGGTGCTGCAATCCCATGCACCCAGATTAAGTTGGCAAACAGCGGCAATTTGCAAGGTGAAGTGCTGGAGTACAGTTCCTTCCTGCATTTCAGGTGCCAGAGTGGCACTCTGGACCTCTCCGGGCCTGGCAGCTCTGAAATAGAGGATAAAAGGTGGCTTGTACCGATCTAGTATTGGACAGGAATTTTTTTATTTAAATAAGAGACAGCCTTTATTATATGGAACTATTGGCAACACTAGCCTGAGAGAGGGACTGTCGAATGGTTTTGCTCTGAAATGTTACAGTCCAAGGACCGATTCTCACAGAAACTTTCCCCCTTTTTAAAGTTAGCTTATATTGACTTTTAAAAGTTCCTGAGAGCAGCCTTTCTGACTATCTAAAGAAAAAAGAATAATGAATAATCTGTATCCTTATAACTTCCCATTCTGTCCTCTGAAGCCAGTAAAAGGATTTTTTTTCAGAGCCCCCACATCTCGCTATCACTTATCCTGCTTTCATTGTTGCTGCTTTGTTTTTCTCTGAGCTATCTGATTTGATCTAATCTGTTCTGTCTTCTTATATTGAAATTAACAAGCCATATACCCTGAGGCATAGGCCATATCTACAATAGTGAAGCACAAATGAACTTGAACATGAGGTCAATCAACTGCACAAAATACATCACACAGTTATTCCAAGCCTCATGCTGTGTCTATAATTGCCCCTTGTTCTGTCATTAGAGCTCCCCTACAAGTCATTATTTTGAGTCAGCAGAGCTCCAGGGAGCATTCAGCCTGATGGTTAGTATAGAGCAGAATAGATAATATAAATATCTCCCAGCACAGAAATACAAGGAGCAGGTATTTAGATTAGATCTCATAAAGTTTGCAGCTGTTCAGTCCCTTTATGAATCTAAAGTAAAACAATCATCACAAAACTTTCAATATGGATTCTTCTTCAAGTATTCCCATGAAGCAATGACTCCATAGCTGATGGCGTTCCAAAATAAATGAGCAGAAACTGGACAACATACGCTCGATTAGAGTTTGGAAACCTGCTTTCAAGATACATTTTAGCCTGAGAAACACAAAAGACATTTAGGCAGCATACAAGTTTGGGTTTAAAAGTTGCTTTATAATATTGTTGCACAGAACTTTTATTTTTAAGCAAGCTGAGCATTCATGAAAGGTGCCTGTTAACATCAAAGCCATCTTTTTATCCACAGAAAAAGTGTAGCGTGAGCAGCAGCGGTTCAAGCTTCCCTATTCTGCCAAGATGCCAACAGATTCTAATGGGGGGACTATCCCTGAAATGAGAGGAGAGTTCCGCCTCCGTGTCCATTTAATCCTTGGTCTCTCTGAAGCAAATGTTAGTAAGGCTGCCAGTTTTGATGTTGGTTTTAAATACAGATATGCAAGACAGCTGTGCACTGGGTGAAAGAGAATTTCACAGGGGTTACCAAATAGGACAGTATTAGATTTAGACCAAAAAAAAGTGTTTAAATCCCACTTTCAAAAGCAACATAGACACTATAGGAGCCTGTCACAGGGAAAATCAATGAGATTGAGGCTTCTAAACACCTACATTACATGAAACTGGGGTGTAGACTTCTAAGTCATTAAGACCCTTTTGAAAATTTTACTCTAAGCCTACAAAGCCCCCAGGTTGTGCACATTTTGTCTTTGTGAGAAATGCCACAGATTCATTAATTTTAACTGGTGCAATGATCTGAAAACATTCAAAGTGACCCATGAGATTTCAGTCTAAAAATAATAGCACGGATTTGCTGGTGAGATGGAGCTTCATAGTCATGGTGTAATCATACTCGTAACAACTGGGTCAATAACTGTGACAAAGCAAATCTTATAAATTAATTATGAAAGTATTTCATGTGACCTGTGAGCTTATTCCCCCACATAATAAGTACCATTTTTCACATTTCAAAAACAAGCTAACTAAATCCCAATAGGAAAAAACCCCCAAACCAAACACAAGATGCTACTTGAACTGTTCCTCTTTCTGTGAATTCTCTAAAGGTATGTTTCAGATTATGGGGTGCAAGAAAAGGTTTGTCCTTGTGAAGCCTAAAGGTTCTGTGTTGTCAAAGAAACAGAGACATGTCCATTTCAGAGTTAGAACAGGAATGTGTTTATTGAGGTATAACACATGGAGAGGAGGAACTTCCTGCCTAGTTCATGATTGCCCGGGAGGGACTTCCTGTACTCATTGAGCTAGCTGGAATTATCCAGAAAAGTCAACAAGATGGTCTTTAAAAGAGACAGAGACCCAAGACATGATACACAAAGATGGGTGGGAACTCAAGATCCCAGTTAAAATTCAGCCTGCCCCTTTAAATGTCAGTTTGCTCAGGTAATTATTGTCAATGCAGCATGTTGAGGAACACTTACAATTTGTTCCCTACAGGGGTCATCATTTAAAACTCAGTATTTATCAACTATTATTGTACCATCCTCAATATTGCTTACACCATATGTTTAGGAGTCATGACTCAGGCCCCCAAAATACAATAAAATTGGCTTAAAATCCTTAGATTTTAGATAATACATTTTTGTTTCTCTTCATTTGCTTTCTAGTTTTTGAACATGTACTGTTCACACTTTCCAGCTGTTGTCTGCAACTAAAGCTGAGATTCTGACATAATCTCTTGAACCATGGAATTGAGGTTGCAAGAAAAATGCCAGATATCATGAGTGTTGGCTACACGGCACAGCGGTACTGGAGCTACCATATTTCTCTTCGAGAATAAGTGTGAGCTTTCAGATACCCTGGTGTGGTAACTGTGGCTAAGTATTGCCTATTAATAACATCCACTTCTACAAATGTTAATCTATTTTTAAAAAGTTCTTTCCAGCCCCAGTGTGAGAGTAATCATAACTACTGTTGCTAATATAAGTAAATCTTTCATGACCCCTTCAGCTATGTCAAACATACCAAAAGCAGAACCATCTTGACTAGAAATGTGAGAAATACAAAATTTTCCAGTCCTGCATTGATGGAAATTTAGTGGGATATCTACATATGAAAGGCCTTCAAATTGGGTCTAGACTTATACCTTTCTTCATAGTTCCAGTCCGACCCCAATTAATGTTTTCTTTAAATCTTTCACAATGCAATTTGTTGCAAATGCCTCATAATTATTGCAAAACCAAAATCAATTGTGGGTTTAGAGTGCAAACCGCCCCCCTGTCCCACCGAGTCTGAGACCCAGATTTACTGACTTGGACTTGCACTACAGTGCTAAAAATTCGGGCTTGAGTTCTGAGGCTGAAGGAAGGGGATGGGTTTCAGATCCTGAGCTCTGGCCTGAACCTGAACATCTACACAACTGTTTTTAGCACTGTCCTGCAAGCCCAAATTTGTAGACCTGAGCTCTGAGACTCACTGCAATAGGGTTTTTTTGCTGTGTAGACATACCCTTAGTGTCTTGGCCAAAGTCAAGTCAAAGTCAAATTTAAAATTGTGTTTACATTTTTCATTGAAATTTTAAATTTAGATGAACAAAACCCAATTAAAATTTAACAAATGTTTATGAAAATTTGGACCCATTGTTTGACCAGCTCTGTGCTTAATGTCTTAGTGTCTATATTGCTTCATCTGGTACATCACTTTATCCATCTGTGTGTTTATCTGTAATCTGTGAATCTTCCAAACAACTACCAGAAAACAGATGAGTTATTTTCTCCTTGCACATTAATACATATTTCAGAAATCAGACCTCATTAACATAACATAAAATGCAATGAACAGCCTCTTAAATATTTACTTTCCTTTTGTTTCTGACCTTTAATAATGTATGGTGCCCTATATAAAGGTGCATTGGGGACTCCTTATCTAATACTTGGTTCGTTAGTGGACATTGATATTTTAAAATTTATGGTGTGATATCTCAGATAGAATGCAAAGCTTATGACCTATATCCAGTTGTGTTAGGGACAGAATTAAGTTTCCCTCTTCTTTATTTCCTATAATATTCTCTTATTTTTAGCCAGAACTATAAATGTTTTAATCTATACACATTGTAATATTTGAAATGAATCACCATTTTGCACTATTTTAACTTACTAGATATTCTGTGTTTTGACTAGCCAGAAATTGCACTCCATTTCATAGCATTGTATAGAGAATAATCGGGGCTGATGTGGAATAGCTAGCCAATCAACATGCAGTATATTGAAAAGGTCAGTATAATACAGCACACCATTATAATTCATAGCTCAAATGCATAGAAGCTGGTGCCAAGACCGAAATGGCTCTGCATTTGTCTAGTCTTGTTTCAGCGATTGCTAGGAGAATGGAAAGCTAGTATTAACATAACCTTCAGACTTGATTTTTATGGATGTCTGACTATCAGAGACGTAGTGACAGTGTAGAGTAAAGAAGAGCTCAAGGTGTTAAATTTGGACCTGGATATACTTTCAAATATTCTAGAATTTGAGGGTCTTCAGATGCAGCAATTTGCTTCAACCAACAAATAGAGATTTGCAAAATTTAACTCCCTGCCTTTGTGACCTCCAAGCTGGACTATTGCAGTTCACTAACCCTTTGAACACTGACATTAAATAAGCTTGTGTTAGTGCAAAATGCAGCTGATATGACTTCTCAGCAACATCAGCTGCTGAATGCTCATCAACCTGGTATCCACTTGCAACACTAGCTCACTCTGACTCTCAGAATACTGGGTCAGATTGAAGTTTTCAGTCTTAAACTTCATGAACCTCTCTAGAATAGAGCAGCATATCTCACAGAAGACATAAAGCTTCCTGACCCCCACCTTCTCAGGAATTACAAAGCTGTCATCCGCAATGGTAAAGCTTATAACAGCAAGAGGCAGGACTTTCTTGGCAACAAGGTCACAGTTTTAGGATTCCTTCCTGGAGGGGGAAAGAATGACCACAAACCTGACTGAATTCACGATGAAGTGCAAATCTCACTTCTCTCATGTGACTTTTCCACAGGTGCAACTAAAAGCAGCAAGGAAGAGGAGGAGGAAAAAGAGGGGAAGTCAAGAGGGTAGAGAAAGAGAGAAGAGAAGGCATAGTAGTAGAGGAAGAAAGAGAAGATGGAAATAAATGAAAAGCAAAACAGAGTGCAGAGGAAAATTAGAGCATTGACCTATTGTAACTTTGGTTATAGCATCTTGAGAAGTGATGGGCACTCACTAGGTAATTGGTACTTTTCTAAGTAGATAGAAATGGTGATTCTTTTAGACCTGGGGTTACCGTAATCACGATTAAAAGAAATTGGGTGTCTAGGAAGACAATACAAGTCATTTCTATCAGACCATTTTGAATCTTTGTTCTATCTGGCTCGCTCTGCAGACAAAGCTGCATATTTCTCTATGTAAGTGAATCTTCTCTAGGTCAAGTTATTCAGAAAAAGAAGAGAGACTGAATAGTGCACATGTAAGAACTGAGAATCCCCTGCATTTTCTTTGAGGCTTTTGTGTACATGATGAGCTAGAATAACCTCCATGAACTGAATTATCCTTCCATACTATGGTTCAGTGAATATCATTATATTTCAGCACAGCTTGAGTGATTTTTAATGCCAAAAACATCAGCAAGAAATACAAATGTTACAAAAAAATATTGAAACAATACCATAAAAAAGCCCAGGATCATAAATACTTTACTTTGCACGGTCTCAAAGGTCAACATAGCTATAGTGTGGAAAATTAAAATGCTCTTTGTATGAATATCTTTGGAAAAAAATGCAGTGGTTTACTCTAAAAATGCAAAATTCCATTCCCCGAATCTATTTGAGGCCGATTAACAAGAAAAAACTATTTTCCTGGCAGTTGGAACTGATGAAGTTATTCACCTGTGATTGTTCTGAATGTTCTTTTGTATAGTATTAAATACAATTTAATTAAAGTTGAATTACGGTGTGTGGGAAAAACAGCGACAGCTGTCTTGTGAGTGATGTACTTGCCCATACAAAGGAACATGGAGACACCCATAAGTCAGAGGTTTTTAGCAGAATAAAATCAAACATGTTCAGAAGTGAAAAGAGAGATTTGTGACAAGCTTTGATGCTGGGCATCTCTCTGCAACCGTGTGTTTTATCCACATGCAGCCCTTGTGAGTAGAACAAGAACATGTATAAACTGGATTAAAGGGGAAGGATAGGGAAGAAGCTCTGATATCCATCATACAATCCCAAGGTGGATTTCAGCAACTACCCTCAGCTAGCTTCTTGTACTAGAACTAGCCTTTGCCCTGTACTTTTGAACAGCCTTGCCACTAATGGTGCAAGGGCCTTCTCCTTTGCAGCTCCTGCTGTCTTGGCCACCTTTCTCTATTCCTTTGTCTGATTGCTGTTTCAAATGATATCTCATCTGAAAACATCTCTCCTTTACCTATAACTCTTAATATTTCTCTCTTTGTATTGTTATTTATCAGTAGCTGATAGTGGTCCTCTCTTGAGGTGGATTACATTGTCAAGGTGGGTGCCTGAGTCATTCTCTCTGAGCTCTGACTTCTAAATATTGCAATGTTATTTAGCTTTCTTATATTAATCAAAGAGAGCCACCTGTGATAAATACAAGGAGGCTCTTTTCTTAATCTTTTTCTTATTCATATCTATGTAGCTTTTCAGCCCCCTGGCAGTGCTCCTGATTTTTTTTTCTAAACATGGATCAAATGGAATGAAGTAATATTACCCACACCAGCTTCCAGAAGCAATTATTCTAATTTATGTACATTGTTACCTCTAACACATGTGTATGAGTACTTGGACAGATGACGGCCAATAAAAAAGTTTGATGATCTTTTGGTGACCTCTGGTGGAATGGTTGAATATTACATTTGGATTACTTCCCCCCCTCCCCGATCCCACCAAATAATAGCCCTATGAATATTCCACACCTAAGTGCTCAGATGCGCCATGCGCCCAAGACCAGAAATTCTAACCAAAGCATCTGTTGGCTCGCACATGCTCAGTAGCTCACTATGTGCTCCAGACCAAGGGCATAAAAAGCAATGAAGGTCAACGCCTCTCCAGTTTCTTCTTACCACTGCATGGCCTGAGTTGGAATCCCTGTGTCCACAGGTTTCTCCAGCTTTTACTATTATTACTCTGTAAATAAATGTGTAAGTAGATTGTAGTTCATATTAGCACAGAGTTTTCAGTATAAGTAGTTTTCCCCCCACTTACTGGGGATTCCCTCCTGGCAGCTTGGGACTATGCCCAGGGTCCTGGTGTTCAAGAACTGTGCCTCCTGTCCTCACTCCTTCTCAGTGTGTGACGAACACCAACCCTGTCTCTACTGTCTAGGAGAGATGCATATTCCTGCAAAGTGCAGCATCTGCTGCTCTTTTCCACCATAAACTCATGAAGCTCATGAGCTTAAATTATGAAAATGCCTTATGGAGAAGGCTATGAGACCTCACTCTGATCTGGGCTAGGGAGATCCCCCTGTACATCAGTCCAATCAGGTGAGCAGTGCCTCTCTGGGCATGAGTTTAGGAGCAGAGTCTACAGCTGCTAAGCCCAATGACTCTTCTTGCTGGATTTCCCATGAGAATAAGGGGCATTCTCATGGTCGCAAAGATAGATCTCCATCCAGATCTGCCCATAAAAGAAAAAAAAAACCCTGTCTCTCTCCAACCTGGGTGAGCCTTTGCATACAGATCTGATGGACCTAGAACTGCAAAAGACCCCCCAACTTGGAGGGTAAAACATGCAAAAAGAGGAATCCATTTGTACCATTCGTGGCTCCAGCTCCAAAACACAAAGACTGACACTCACCAGCCCCATCTAGGAGTTCTGGATATGCTGCTTCTTCGATACCATCCCGTCCTCCTAAGAACTGCCTGGCTACAACTACCCAGGTCATGTCAGAACTGTCAGCCCTGTCTGTCAGACTGCCTCGAATGCTGGGCAATATGGATTCTTACACTACACTAGAGGATGTTTTCCTCCCTTACCTTCAGTCTCCTCTACTTTCTGGCCCAGTCCTTCTAGGAGACATTGCTTTACCAGAAACTGCATTGGTGTCGCTGGAGACCTCCTCTGTCCCACTCTCAGGAAGGAGCATCCATTCTCTGGTAGTGTTTGCCCCACCAATGGAGAGAGAGCAGTTGTCAGACTTGGGTACATCAGATGCTTCAGCTGGTTTCTCATCTCCTCATAAAGAGATGAGCCCTGATAAACAGTCAGGGAGATCTGAGAGCCATTCTCCCAAGATATGACTTCCCATCACGGGTAACTGATGCTGTGGGGTTCCTCATATCCAGTCGATCCCTCTGTTTGGCCTTACTGAGACCCTGGGAACCCCTCTGGAGGAGGCCCCCTGATCAGTTCACAAGACATACCACACTTCTCCTACTCGGCACCCACCAGATCCAATAGAGTATGAGGAGGAGGACATAGTCCCGGATCCGCAGATACTGACAGCAGTACCTTCATCTCCAGATGAAGATGTCATTCCATCCTCACCATCTCTACCGGATGACTATAGGCAATACAGAGGATAGCCAGTGACCTCCAGGTAACATTAAAGGAGGTCCAGGACTCCCAGCATTGGCTCCTGGATGTTCTGTAGCCTACAGGTCCAAGCAAGGTGGAGTTCCCAGTTTACAAGGCAATCATGGCGCTAACCAGAGAGGTCTGGCACACCTCAGACTCGCGTGTCCTCACACCTAAAAGGGCAAAGAGATGCTATTTTGTCCATGCCAAGGAGGTTGACTTTTTCTTCTTCCACTGAATGCCCAACTCCATGGTGGTACATGAGAGAGCAGGGTCTCAGTACCCCAAGACCACCCTGGCTGACAAGGGCTCAAAAAGGCTGGGCCTTTTAGGGAGAAAGGTCTTTTCTTCTGCAAGCCTACAATTCCATATCAGGCCTTGTTAGCAAAATATGACTTTAACAGTTATTCCAAGCTGGCTGATTCCCCCTGACAAGGCCTAGTTTCAGTTTCTCTTAGAGGAGGGCAAATTAATAAGTAAGACTTCCCTTCAAGCTGCGGTAGACGCAGCTGATACTACATCCAGAGGCTTAGCTGCTGGCACAGTCATGAGGCTGGAATCTTTGCTTCACTCCTTCGGGCCCTCCAGGGAGGTCCAGAACACACCATGCAATTGTTCAGTGAGAGAATGGATGAATCCCTTCACGCGTTGAAAGACTTGAAGTTGACTCTGTGCTCCCTGGGGATTTACACCCTGCCCTTGAGGAGGAAGCAGCAGAGAGAGGTATAGACCAAGGCTGCCCCCTCCACAGGCTTTCTACCATCAACAGCCAGCCAAGCCCCCATGTAAACAACAGAGGATTCAGAGACCTCAATTTTCAGCCATCTCTACTGCCATGACCTCAGGTTATTCCCAGCCACCTGCTAAGGGCTACTTTTGATGTCATGGTCAAGATCTGCCCACCCTCCTCTACCTCCATTATTTTTGGAGGGCACCTTGCACTTTTCACTCAGAATTGGGACTCCATCACAACAGACAGTTGGGTCTTAGAAATTATCCATCAAGGGTTCTCCATAGAGTAGACTGGAATAGATTCCATCTCTCTCCCTTCCCACATATCCCCTTCCCAGTCTCCTTCAGGGACCACTCTCTCAAAGTGATTCTTCTCCAGAAGGCAGGCACCCTTCTCCTGTGAGGGGCTATCATAGGTTTCACCCCCAATCTGGACTTTAGAGTACAGATGTGGGGACCTGCATGTGAACCCCTAAACTGAATTACCATCTTAGATCTGGTCTGGCTGCTACCACCCAAATAGTTTGAGTCATTTGGGAAACTCTGTCTTCCCCCCAAAAAAACCTTTCCCTCCCTGGGTAGCCTTGAGAGACTCCTTCACCAATTTCCTGGTGAACACCGATCCAAACCCCTTGGATCTAAAAACAAGGAAGAATTACTCATTTCCCTCCACCAATCCCCTGGTGAGTCCAGATCCAATCCCCTTGGATCTAAAAACAAGGAAAAATCAATCAGGTTCTTAAAAAAAGGCTTTTAATTAAAGAAAAGAAAGGTAAAAGAAAGCACTCTGGGAGATAGCATACAAGCTGATCTCACAGACAACAGATTCAAAACACAGAGGATGTTCCCCTGGACAAAAACTTAGTTACACAAAAATTACCCAATTTGATTATTCCCTAATGCCCAAGACAAGTTACAGAGAAAATAAACATAAACCTATTTATTCCCTTCACTAATACTCACTACTTGATAAGAGGCTGATTTCTGGAGCTTTCCCACTCTGATCAAAACTGAAACTGACTCTCAACAAAGGAAACTTCCCTCCTTCCTTTTGAAACATCTTATCCCCCCATTGGTTCCTCTGGTCAGGTGTCAGCTAGGCTAGTTGAACTTCTTAACCCTTTACAGATAAAAGAGGTATTAACCCTTAACTATCTGTTTATGACATTTCAAAGTGATTCTTCTCCAGGAGGCAGGCACCCTCCTCCTGTGAAGGGTAATAGAGCAATGCCATCTCAGTATCAGGGAAGTTGGTTCTTCACTATGGTCTCCATGTCAGCAAATATAAGAGTGTCAATGGGGTCAGGCGCAGGAAGGCCATATAGGAACTGCCTAAACATATTCACTGGTCCCAGTACATTGCAGAAGTAGCCTGGAGATATTAGTGCTATTCCAGTCCATGGGCTGGAGTCGCTGCCTCAGGGTAGCTGCACTTCTGCCTAGTGCATTAATCTCATTTTGGACTTGCAGATTGCACGTCACCAGCCCATCTGCACTTCACCTTCCTCTGGCCCAATTTCTGATGCTTTGTGCGGATGAAGTTAATGTCACCTGAGCTGTTCACTTCTTAAGTATTTCTGGCCACTTCCCCAAAATCCAGCAGGTTTGGGAGCATTATGAAAATGAGGAGCAACCAGAATAGCTTTAGTATTGTCACTTGTGAAAATTGCCACAATCCTTATTGATCTGCATTTGGCTCAATCATGAACTGTCTCTGAAAGCACAGAGTCATCACACTTTCCTATTAGGTAGACAAATCTGGTTTAAAATTAGAGTGGTAGGATAGAACAATTTTCAGAAAAGAAGTTTTATTTCCCTTTTTATTGTCTGCAGAATGTAAGGTAAGTTCAAAATGAATAGTAACTAATATAAAAGGGAATAGGAAATGAGAGAAACTTTTATTGCTTGAGAAATCTCCAGTTTGCCTTCGCCTTTTACAGTAGTACATCTTGCAAATATTAGCAACCTTCCCTGTCCTTTTAAACTCAGTTCTGTAGACACGCAGCCTATATTGTAAAATGAAATGGAGTTCAACTTTTTAAACAGTCCCTACTCTTTGGTGTAGTTCTGCTGTCAGCAGGAATAACATTTACTACCAAGGGGAAGTATAAAAAAGTCAGATGCTATTCCAGAATATGCCATCAACTGTATATACTGAGACCACTCTTTTGCCCAGGCCTGTCTTACTCCATGTGGGAATGAAACGCAAGTGCTTTAGTCCAAAGCACATTGCTCAAAGGCTATTGAATGTTATGAACCAGAATCCAAGGCAGCTAAAGTACCATTTTTGTCTCCCTTTACTCAGAGAATAATTGCTTCTCTGATCTGGAAAATAGAGCCCTTGGTCACTTTTCAAATGCCAAGACCAATGTTCAGGTTGTAATAACTACCTCTTATGTGAGTTAACTTTCATTTCTCATGGGCTCATTGAATATAAAAGGTTTGTTGCCCACTGGCTGTATGGTGAAATTAGAACACTGGCTTCCACATGTTTCTTTTGTACTGTATGAAATTCATTATCATCCTTTCAGATCATGGAGGGATACAGGCAGCTGCTTTGCACTTTAATCTCCTTAACCATGGTAAGTAAACCAGTAGGGAAATATTAAATGATTGGAAAATACCATTGGAAATGATATGTACAATTACTTTATAGTGTCATGGTGTTTGGGAAAATAAAAGCACTAAGTAGACAATGCTAACTTTATTTTTGATCAGTGGCTCAGAACACAATGTATGCTCAAAGGGGTTGACAATCATTGACTGATGGTCATTACTAATTTAATAAGCAGCCCTCAAAGCTCTTGCAGATACAAAGGGATCTGGCTTTACATGTGTAATATGCAGCGTGCATGAAATACTTAGTACTGTTCTCTTTGAAACCTAGAGGACAGTTATTAAAATTTTATGGTGCAAATTAAAATTTAAGATTAAAATACAAGATCAAAAGAATCAATTTTTTTTCTCAATGCTATTAGGAATAAGCCTTTTGGAATACAGCAGCTCAATGTCTTAATGTCATGTCCTTCTCCTCTGGAGAGCTAGATTAGGACTAATCATAGCTGACTAGAGAAACATATCTTTCTGTATTTTTTTGTAAAGAAAAGAACAAGTTATTTTACTTTTTAATGGATTATGCCATTGTAGAGTCATACAGTAGTGAATGAAACTCTGCAATCTGTGTGACATCGTTTGAAGAAGCACAGTTTGATTTGGGAGCAGAAGAGAAATGCAAGGTGGTGGTACTGTTAAAATCATGGAGGATACTAAAATATGAAGGATGCTAGAAGATTTGCCTTATGTCTAAAATAAAGAAGGGTGAGTCTATTACAGTAGCTCAGCCTGATTAATACCCTGTTGCAATGCTCATCTCTGTAAGGCTGTAGGCCATTAATATGTCTCCCAGTGTCAAGTTCAGTTGCTTTGCTACCTAGAAGAATTGATGGTTCACAAGAGTAGCCTTACAGGAAAAAGCCCTGCTATATCTTAACTCCAAATATAAAACAATTCCCACTTCTGATTTATGATTTTCATTGATATGCTATATTTTCTCTATCTTTCACTAGTAAGGCCCCATTAATATTGTATCTAATTGTCACTAAGAACAGCAGCAGGTATGTTCTAAAGCCAATATGTTTTTTGTTTTGTTTTGTTTTGTTTTTCTCTCAGTTTGTAGCTGTAATGAGGCTGAGCATACCTGAAGTGAGCAAATTGTACCCAGAGCTAGGTTTAGGTCACAGTTTTTCCTGTCATTGTCAAAAATACTGCCAAATAGGTTGCAGTGCAAAATTTCACTCATTTAGCACATTTTGTAATTATATGTCCCAAAATTCACAAATGTTAGAACATTAGCAAAGCAAAACTTCAGCAAGCTGCACCATCCAGAGGATATTTGTTCATCCATTTGGGTAAATGTTAAAAAGCCAATACTTGTTAGTTTCATTTTTTAATGCAAAACATTTGAACACCTCCAGTTGACATCTGTTTGTCTAAGGCTGGGACATGACCCGTTCAATTCTATTATGATATTTTTAAAGGATAGGGAAATTGCTGGATTAGCATCAAGTAAATGAAAACAATATGCACAAAGACTGATCAAACAGAATTAAGCCTTTCAAACTTTCTATATAAATCATCAAATTATAAAGCAGGAGAAAATGATTTAAGCTCTTGCTATTTCAGTGAAGAGCTTATCAAGAACTGGCTGACCAGCGTGAGTTGCAGGATAGCATTAATTGAGCAGATTTGGTATAATCCAGTTCTGCATTTGTTGAGAATTTCAGAATAAAGAACATTATCAGGGTTTCACTGGCAAATTCCCCTTGCTGACAAGCATTTGTTATAACAGTAAAAGAAACAAATTGCATGAAACCATAGGCTACAAAATTCATTAAGATCCTTAAAAAATGAGACCTAGAGACTTCTCTTATCATAGAAGCCAAAGCCTGACCATCTGCAGTTATCAGTTTTTCAGACATGTGCATCATTGAAGCTAGATTGATGAAGAGGCAGACCAGACTGAAGAGAGAGAATTTCTATTTTATAATAGAAAGGGGTGGGGGGAGGGAGTGAGATCGAGTGAGAGAAAGGGAGCTAGGAGAACAAATAGAAAAGAAAAAAGTGTTGTTACTTTATCTCTAAAGAGTGAGAATATAGAGGAAAGCTAGTATTGACAACAGGATTAAGATGGTTTTCAGGATAAACAGCCAAGATTCAGTACCTAAAATAGATTATAGAGGTTCAATTTTGCTCTCAGATATAAGGGTGCAACTCCCATTAAAATTAGTGAGAGCTATAGATGTTTACAGGAGGACAGAATTAGACTCTATGAATGAAATTCACTCCAAAGAGCAGGGCCCATAGAAAAAGCCTTCTACAGTATTTAGGAACTGTGTTAGCTATGTACTAGGGTGACCAGATAGCAAGTATGAAAAATTGGGATGGGGGTGCAGGGTAATTGGCAACTATATAAGAAAAAGCCCCAAATATCAGGACTGTCCCTATAAAATCGGGACATCTGGTCACCCTATTCTGTACAGGGAGACAGAAAGACTGATGGAGGTACCACATGGGGCCTGCTCTACCTGGTATTGGCCGTAGAAGGGGGTGCAGTACTGCTTAGTACAGATTGGGTGGGATCATGGAATGGAACCATAGGATCTTCTCTTAGACCCCTCTGAGATCGCTCTGTAGGGAGTGCATGGGGGAAGTGGATGTTATTCTTCCATAGGCTAAATAATGACCACAGAAGGGCTGCATTACAGATCTGAAGCTTTCCTGTGGGTTGTGAAGAAAATTCCACCCCACCTAATCATGACTTAGTTCCTGATAGTAGACCCAATTACTCAGGCTTTATGCAGGAGTCAGTGAATTTCATCTTGTAGGTTTATATTTCATCTTCCTATATAATTGTGCAATTCCATTGCCTTCAGCAGGGTGGCATAGGTGAAACTGAAAGCAAAATTTCCCCATTTTTATTTGAATAGATCACAATGCTATCATGCTGAGGGCTAGTCATGTAAGCCAGCACAGTTGTTACTTAACGGAACCTTTTGGTTTGTTTATTAATGTTAACTTTGCTTGTTCAGATAAATCTGAAGAGCTGAAGTTACTAGATACAGTAAAGTGTCTAATGTTTCTTTTCTGCTCTTTGTAGTTTCTTTATACAGTAAAATTATACTAACTCCTAGCTGCAAAATGTACAATTAGGTCAGCTTCTTTCTGCAGCATAATTTTTTCTATGCTCCCCATTGATTTGTTATATGGTCTAGCAAAAAGAAGACTGGATTTTGAAAAAGCCTGAGCAGCCATCTGTATCTTCTGAGAATGTCTTGAGTTGCTGGAGAATCCTGGTGTCCTAGTGACCAATTATAGGAAAACAAGCATTTCCTCCTCTCTGAAGTATAGTTAGCCTTGTCCACTATCTGCCTGATGATTCCCCTCATAACCCAGACCTCCCCAAAGGTGTTGTCCCAGTTCCAAGATGTGCATACAGACCCAGTGCAGGACCACTCCTTTGAACTGTTGTATGGAGTCTAGGCCAGCATTTTTCAAAGTTTGGGTTGCAACCCAGTGTTGGGTCGCAGCGTGTAAGGCACTGGGTCGCTCTGGTCAGCACTGTCGACTGGGATGTTATAAGTCCCATTGGCCGTGCTGCCCAGCTAAGTCAGGCTAGTGCCTAACTTCTGACACCACACTGCGCCCCGGAAGCAGCCAGCCGCGGGTCTGGCTTCTAGGCAGGGCAGCCATGGGGCTTCACGTGCTGCCTCCGCCCCAAGCACTGGCTCCACACTCCCGGCCAATGGGAGCGGGTGGAGGGGCAGTGCCTGCAGGCGAGAGTCGCGCGGAGCTGCTGGCGTGCCCCTGCCTAGGAGCCGGACCTCCTGCTGGCCACTTCAGGACCCAGCTGCGCCACTGATCGGGGCTGCCAGAGGTAAGCCTGCATCCCAACCCTGTGCCCCAATCCCCTGCCCCAGCCCTGAGCCCCTTCCCAAACCCAAGTCCTTCCTGCACCCCATACTACTCATCTCTGGCCCCACCACAGAGCCTGCACCCCTAGCCCAAAGCCCTGACCCCCTCCTGTACCCCAACCCTCTGCCCCAGTCCAGAGCCCCCTCCCACACTCTGAACCCCTCATTCCTGGCTCCACCCTGCAGCCCTTATCCCCACACCCCAACCTTCTGCTCCAGCCTTGAGCCCCTCCCACAGCCCAAACCCCTCATCCCCAGCTTTGTTGGGTCGCGGGCATCAACAATTTTCTTCAGCTGGGTTCCCAGAAAAAAAGTTTGAAAACCACTATAATTCCTATCTTCCCACACATGCTATTAGGTTTTATTACTAATATTATTAGTAATATTTAGGTTTATTACTAAAACCTCAGAAAACATGCACAGGGCATGCAACAATTACAAGGGAAAACTGGGACCCAGCACAGACCCAAGCTGCCTCCATATTAATCTTATTGTATGAAGTTCTGGACTTTTAAAATCCTCCTCTCCTGCAGGAAGAGTTTGTGTCTGTTACAGGCTCAGGGCTGTTCATTGGAAGACATTGTGCATGACAGGAAATCCGGTGCACCAAGACAAAAATTTGAGAGGGAAAATTAGGAGGTCTGTAGAGGATAGGGGATCTTTGAAAGAGATAGAAAATCTGAGAGTCTAGAAGCTGGTTAAGAATGAATGAAGAGAATCTTTATCTATATAGGAAACGGGGGAAGAGGGAGGAAGCGATGACCAGAGAATAGAAAAATCTCCCCCAAAGCGTTTGCATTTTATTCAGCTTAGTTGTTGATGAAGTATAGAGAACTGTACTTTGATGAAGACACAATATATATGGATACATGGATTGATTAAACAGTTGCTGTCCAATTAATTCACCTGCATTATAATTGAATTTTTGCTAGCATATTAAAAGCTCCTTAAATGCTCAAGAAACCATTAACTATATCTCAGTTGAAAAATTAACTTGTTTGAGAAGACACACAGTAGTTAACTGCTTTGATTTCAACTCAGTTAATACTAAAACAACACACATTTATTATTAATCAGCATTTTATAAATTGCAGAGAGATTTTTCAGGCCAAACAAATATATTACAATAAATCATAGAGTAATAGATCTGTTCACCTTTCACCAGTTCTTCAGAATTTTCTATCTCACTGTTGCTAGTTCTTAAAAACACATCTATTTAATTACATTTTCTGACCATAACAATCCATCTTCCCTTACATAATCTTTCCAGGAACACAGAAATCCAAATTTCTGTCGTCCAAACAATTTCCATTCCAACTGGTATTTTTGAACTTAGGTCATTTTTGGTATAAACTACTTTTTTTTAAAAAAGGAAAAAAATCACCAGAAATGTTTTTTTGGAAGATGTTTTATTTTTACCCACATTTTTTCCTAACTTTTTTTTGTTGAAACTTGTTACCATAATAATCAAAATACTTTATTTATGAAAACCAAGGTTTGGGGAAATTTTGGTAACCATTTTGATGATAAAATAGAAATTCCAATTAAAATTTTGATTAAAATTTCTCTAACAGTTTTGGAAAAAATGAAAAATAGGTGAATTCTAACCTTGCAAAATAGAAACAACTTTGCAATTTCAAAATTTTTCTTTAACTAAAATAAAAAAATAACCATCTATAATTGCAAGATACATACTTAATAAACTCTAGGGGAGGAATTTTTAGACAGATTATTTAGTAGAAGACCCTGGGCCAGAGTGTCTAGACCTGAAGAAGGAAAAGGCAGCTGGAAGAAAAATGGTGATGGAGAAATACATTTATGAATCATCACTGTAGCTAGGTAGAATCTGTCAGAGACAAGGGGTAAAAGCAGAAAGTGCAAAGAACTAGGCTCAGAGCCCTGCTCTAAGTTGGCAATTAAAATGTCAGAATCAAGTTAGAGCTAGAGAATGAGAATTTTAAAGATACAGTGTACAATGGGAGTGACTTCCATATATATTACTGAGAGAAGAAATGAGCTGGCCTTACAGCCTATTGTCTGCACACACAAACGACACACAAAATATTTACATGCTTGTGTAGTTGTCTTAAAAAGAGCATTTCAGTAAGGTCAGTATTGTGTGCTGGAGGACAGTGGACAGCAAAAGTTCACTGGTAGGATGAATTATATTCAAAATAATGTTCTATTAATCCTTTCACAGTGTGTGCATATTTCATCTTTAAAAATACTATTTGTATTGTGTAACTGAGATCTATGAATCAGTTCTAATAGATTTGAAATACTCTACTTTGTGTTGGCATAGTTTTAAATTGTATTAGAAAACCTTGAACTTTGAAAGAAGACTTTAATGGGCTTAGGATCCAGCCTAAAGAAAATGTGAATCTTTCCACTGAGTTCAATGGTTTTTTGAGGTTTAATCTTACTTGCCTTTTTGGAGATACAGGGCTGATTCAAAGTCAGTTGAAGTCAGTAGGAGTCTTTCCATTGTCTTCATTGGGCTTTGGATAAATTCCATAGCAGGGATAATATTTAAATAAATTTGATTCAGAAGCTCAGCTTGCTGAAACAGCAAATGGTGCCATGTGGACATTACAATATGTTAAAAATGAATTTTCCATGGATAACTGACAAAATAAGAAAGAAACCTAATAAAAGTCTAAAAAGAAAAGCAGGTTTTATCACTCTAAAAAGAAAGTTATTTTGAATTAATTTGATTAAACAGAATATTTCATTTGACTGTTTTAATTTATTTATAAATCATACACACTGAGTAAATGTAATATTTGTAATAACATTAAAGTATTAAAATGTAATTTCTTTTCTACCGTGAGTGAATTATGTGATAGGTACAGAATACTTTTACTTTTTTTTCTTATTTGAGTGTTAGAATTTAATTATTTTCCAATTATTTGTTAATCTCTTGGGGTAAAATTTCTAAAAGCATTTAAGTGACCTAGAAGCCAAAGTCCCATTTTCAAAAGTGACTTAGGAACTTAGGGTGTGATTGACAAAGATATTTCGGCACCCAGTTCTCATCGATTTCAATGGCAGTAGGCACCTAAATAGTACCTTTTTTGAATCCTACCCTATGTCTCATTGGCTTTCAGTTAAACTTAGGGCCCTAAGTGCCGAGTCACTTTTGAAAATGGGACTTAACAGTCTATTTCACAAAACAATGCAGCCTTGCAACACTGAGAGGAGCAACATCAAAATACCTATAAAAATCTGGGCCCTAGCCCTAAAATTTCATAAAGGAGTTGTAATAACTTCTTTGAATTTAACTACCACAGGAATTTACTTGTAACATTTCAGAAAATTAAAGTTCTGTAGCCTCAGCTGGTGTAAATCAGTGTAGTTCCATTGAGGTTAATGCAACACAGTCCCATTCCTTGATCTCAGTGCTGCTGCACCAATTTACACCAGCTGAGGATATGATGGTGGGGGTACGTGTACAGAACTCCACAGTTTGGACTAAGGGGGTGAGAATAGCAATGTGCACCGAAGTGCTTTGCTGTAACTCGCCTATGTGGATGCTGCAGGCACAAACTAAAAGGTCCTGAGTTGGCATTAATGTAGTCTTCTTCAATTTGGGACTTTTGTTTGCAACCGCATCCACACAGGGGAATAACATCATAGCACTTCAGTGTGCACTGCTATTCACATTCATCGAAACTGCGGGGCAATGTAGACATGTCCAGAGTCTTCTCCTTTGGAGTAAGTGTTGTAATTTTGGTAACGGCAGGTAAATGTTATGCCTCACAAAGAAATTTAAGTCTCATTTCAATTGGGAAACTGAATGCAAGGGTTAGTGTGGAGCTGCTATTGATGCTGTCACAATGACTGAATGTTCTGTACTTTTTAAAGAGTAACTGAAAAATGGCCAATATATATTGAAACATAAAAGAAAATTCTAAGTCATATATTGACTTCAATGGAGTTATAACAGGGAAGCTGATGAGTTTACAGTCTAAATAGACAGGACAGACAGATTTTTGAAGCATCAGCTCTGTTTAATTAATGAATAAATAAATCGAAATAGATTGAGCTGTAGTGCTTCACTGCACGGTGCAACATGTGACAGTATAAATCCATAAATAGATCAGTTCATAACCTGCTCAGCTAGCCACAGTGTCCACCATCCAGCTGATAGGGCAGGATGCCAACAACATGAACAGGTTGAATCAGTATGGGAACATCTCTGAGTATGACCAGTATAATCACAGATTCCAGCCCTGCAAACACTGTGCCCTAGTATCCATTAATGAGGGTAGAACCATTTGGCGGTAGAGTCCCTTTAAAACTCACATGGACCTTTTGCTGCTGCTTGTGTGATTTGAAATTTTCTATACTTACTAATGACTTTAACATCTGATTATACTTTTGACATCTGCTTTATTGATACCTGACCTTTGCACACTACAACTCTCTTTGGCATTGTAGTTTTGGGTGCACAAGATGGGTAACATGCACCCTGAGGAAGACTGTGCGATACAGGGTTAGGCCAAGATTTTCAAACTGACTAGTGATTTTGGGTACCCAACTTGAGCAACTGGAAAGGTGCCTGATTTTCAGAGGGTGAGTGCTTAGCACTCTCTGAAAATCAGGCCCCATTAAGGTGTCTCTTATTTGGCACCCCAAAAATTAAGGTGTAAGTCATGTGTTTGCACTGGAGCATTTAGTGATGTAAATAAGAGAAGAAACAGTGAGGAGGAGACATTCTTTGTTTTAGTTTTAGGGGAATCTGTGTGCATTCAAACTTGTCAGACTGAGGGTGTGTGTGGGGGGGAGGGGACTCTACTGGATAGGCCAGAATCATCCAGCAATTGGTTGTGGTGGGCACTAGCTGTGCTTATTAGTTGTTTGAAGCTACTTGGGTGATTTCCATTGTGGGCAAGCAGCCTGGAAAGACAGACCAACAGTCACTTTCTGAGAATGTAATGAATGGATTTGGGGAGGAGGAGAAGTTTATAAATAAGAGGAGTGGCAGCCAGAGTGGAAAACTCACTAATGGAGCAGTGCAGGGATGAGATGTTCCAAGGATTTTGCCAGTTTGTTGGATTAGACTGTGGGAGAAAAGGAGGAGGAGGACTAGAATTTGCTGCAAGCTGTGGAAATTGCAGAGACTCAAAGGGAGTTTGAAGGAGACAGTGGGACTGTCATTTTTTCCCAGACTTATGGAGCTGGCGTGTCCTACAGAGAGTTTGGACACCATTCCACAAAGACTGGGAAGGATAAATCTTCCCAGAGAAGAGCTCGAGAGGATTGCATGTATGTGTACATACATGATCATATTTTGCATTTGAACTTGTGGTAGTAACAAGTTTGAAAAGTTTTGTGCTTTGAAGTTGCATCTTGAGCTAGAGGTCAGGCTCTGAAGCCCAACCCTTATTACATAAACCTATTAAATAACTTATTAAACCTCTCTTTTTAATTAAACAAACTTATTTTACTTTTTATCTAAACTAACCCAGTACTTTGATTCAACTGAAGTGATTGTTAACAGCAGTCAAGATAACAAGCTCTTGTTTCTGTCTCTTTAAAGGAACAGCAAACTTAATCTTCTGAGCATGTACAGTGATGGGGCTGTGCATTGCAGAGACACATCTCTGAGGGGCTGGAGTTCTCTGATTTGGGCTGGGAGAACCCTGAGGAGTTTACTGACAAAGCAGACATGCCGGTGTGTTGTGCACTGAGTTGTAGAGGGTTAGTACAGTGTGTCTCAGCCCTGGGTATCCCCAGCAGCTTGTCACAGAGCATTCACACAGTAGATATCATCAACTTTAATGCTACAACAATTCATCTAATAAGTGAATCACTTGCCAGCTACTAGGAATCCTTTACTTAATTTTCTATTTCAATTTAATAACAAATCTTTGCCTTGAAAACGTATTCCTTCCCTCTTATACTTCTGGCGTGTGTGCATGCTTTAGAAGATAATTACATATTGCAGTAAATGTTGCCTGTGTTCTACATTAGGATTATTACATGTGGCCATGAAAAAAAGCTTTTTATTGTTTTATCAGGGTAGAACTGGTCCTTAAAGAATCTTAACTATATATAAGTGAAACAGAACTCTGCCAGGCACTCATTTGGTAGGTCATTTGAATGATATTTTAATAAAATGAGTCCTATGTATTCAAAATAAAGTATAAGTCCTTAAATTACAGAACAAGGACAATTTTGGACAAAAAGAAATATAGTGAAATATTAATTGTATTCATAAAGGTGTCCAAGTAACTTCGAAAAGAAATATATTCTTCTCATTTAGATTTGGGGCTGACTGTGATCAACTTTAAAGTACAGCTAGTGAGTGATTTTTCAACTTTTTCAGCTTTTCTTCCTTTATATCTATAATGGTAAAATCTCTATTTCTGTTATACTGTTCTGTCATAATAATTTATGCTCTTATTTTAATAAAATCAGAGTGGTCTGTCTAGCAAAGAAGCCAATTTTTTTGTGATTAGATTTTGAAAAGCAGAAAAGATACCTTACTTTATTAAGCACTCTGCAGGTTCTAATATTTGACTGTTAACAAGAAAATAAAATGAAAAATATTCAAAAATAAAAACTAATATTGATTTTAAAGTATTTGAGACAACAAATTCCTCTAATATTTAAGGACAATTTTTTCTAGTGAAACTGTAATACATTAAGATTATTTTACCTTTTGATGAAAAATAGAAACATTCATGTGGACATTAATGTCATTATCACTGTTTTTTTTTAAAATAAAACAAAAAAACTTACTTATGCAACTGTGGGATTATTGACTTGAAGGCTATGTCCTGGTATCAGAGTAATGTCATGTGTACAGTTTATCTTATGAACAAGTAGCTCTTTAAATCTAATTTAAATTTAATTTTAAAATTCTCTCATGATTTTGAGATGTCAGATTCTGATCTAAATTACACAGGTGTAAATCATTGTTTCCTCCTGATTTACACATGTGTAACTGATATCAGTGATTATCCTACCATGTCACTGTCTGTGCCATTAAAAATACTGCTAATAATCCTTTGCACTCAAAGTATCTTCCATCTGAGGATCTCAAAGCACTATACAAACATAAATAAATGGTCCTTCATCACAACCCTGACAGCTGTTAAGCAGTAGTGTCCCCATTTTATAGATGAGGATGTTAAGTGCAAAAACCTTTCTAAGCCCAGCCTAGAGGCTGCACAGAGTGGACCACTGCAGAGTGGCTAGCCCAGAGTGCCTTACAAAACAGTGAAGACTGCTGAGGGAGGGTCTCTGTGAAGCCTCCAGGAAGGGCTTAGAATGGTGCTTGCACTTAACATCCTCATCTATAAAATGGAGATACTGCTGCTTAACAGCTGTCAAGGTTGTGATGATGATGTATGGTTTCCATCCAGCACATTGCACAAGTGGCTCAGTGAGGCTGCAACTCAGTCCCATCTCCTAGGCCAATGTCAGGGAATTGGATTTCTGCACCTCAGGGCCCCTTATCATACTTCTTCCATGTGAAGCCTGATTATTTAGGGACATAGTCACACCTCACTATTTTGTGTGTGTGTGGCTAAGGATATAATTCCCTTCTCTCTTATAAGATCCAGCCATCATTCTTCTGTTGACCTAGCCATCACCACTCAAGGAGATGGATTACCTACCTTGATGGGAAAAAACCTCTTCCATTGATATAGGAAGTGTCTACATGATGGGCTGTACAGCAGAATAGCTTGTGTGCTGGAGAGCAGTGCCTCTGTAGTACCCAGCGTGTAGACAAGCCCTTATTTTCTAGAAATAAAAAACATTTAAGGGCCCAGATACCTGAAGCTCTCTGCATATTACTGAGGCTAAAACTACTTGCAAAACAGGGTAACAGATAACGCTAAAGAACCAAATTTTATTCGACAGTCTTGAGATTTTTCAATGACTGCACAAAAGCGCTAAATGGGAATGGCCTAGGGACAGGCATTGAATCAATATGCACCAGTAAGTTTGTGAAATCAATTTTTTGCTCTTCACATACACGAAAATTGATGCAGCCAATGCTGTGAAACTCCTATTAATTGCCCAGAGTGACACAAAATTTATCAATTACTTATTGACTTCTTTGAACCCATAGGGAAAAAAATGGTAATGGCGGCAAGGTTTACTGTGTAGCACAGAAGCATCCTGACTGAATGAATGTGTAAATATAAGCACAGCGGACTGTTGAGAGGTGCAGAATTTGTATCTGTCCTGCCCCACACACATTCACTGTTAACATTTTTACAACTTTGCCTTTGCAAGAAAATAGGGTTAATCGTATTATTATTCTCTGAGCTTGGTGTGAGGGAAATTCACAGGGAAAACTATGAACATTGCAGTGATGTTAATCACTCACAAAAACATTTGTAAAGAATTTAATGGTGACGGTATGTACAGACCTGACATTTTGGCCCCTTTAATAAGAGAAATATGCCTAGAAATTAAAATCAAATGTGACTGATTTGGGGGGCTCGGTTTCTAGGTGCCCACCTTTAGAATGCTACACTTAAAGGGCCCATATTTTCCGAAAGTGCTGAACAGCTGCCTTCTGGAATTCCAGCCCTATAAAGTATTTCAAGTCGAGCACCTAAAAATCACTAGTCTTTTTTGAAAATCTCAGCCTTGGCCTCTTTCTGTCTCTCCTTATGCTCCCATTCCAGTCAATGGTAAAACTCCATTTAACTTCAGTGACAGTTGGATTAATCCCTCGCCTCACCCCTCTTTTTATCCTATATTTACTTTCCTTTTATGGTTTCTGTGTTTCACAGATTCACTTGGCCTAAGACTATCTCCCTCTTATCTGTAGTAAGAGTTAGGATAAGAAGGGAAAATGCTAAATTACCACTAGCTATAGTTTAGTCCTAATACAGGACTTCAACTCCCTTCAGATGTGTATGTGTATAGATGAGTATAGAGAGGCTGTTTTCACTTAAATTGCCTGACCTCCATACTTTAAATATAAATAAATAAATACAATACAATCTGATCCCTTCTCAAAGCAGCATGGTCTTGTGATGAAGGCACTGGATCATGACTCAGGAAACATAGGTTCAGTTCCCAGCTCTGCCACAGCTTTTTTGAGAGACCTTGTTTAAAACAGGAATGCCCTGATTCAGCTACACACTTAATTTCAACCTCAGTATCTCTTAAGCATATGCTTAAAGTTATGCATGTGCTTACATGCTTTGCTAATAGTGATTTAAGAAAGTGTTTAAAACTAACAAATATTTATGTGCTTTGCTGAATCAAGGCCTCAGAGACTCTGCCTCAGTTTCCCCTCTGTAAAATGGGAGTAATGATATTTTCTTTTTTTCACTCTTGTCCATTACCAGATTATGATTCCCTTACTCACACTGAGTAGTTCCTTACTCCACAAGTACTCAGTGGGACTACTTATGGCATAAGACTGTTCTTCAAGAATAAGGGCATCCCAATCTTAGCATTCTTTGGAAGGGTCATTACTACCATGTTAGAAGCATAGTGCTTCAGATCTAATGGTTTTCAACGTTCGTAGAGGTGAAGAGAGCTCATTAAACTACTAAGAAAAGAAAAAAGTTAAATAACATATATATGTATATAAAAAATATAAATCTTCCAAGGCATAAAGAAGATGCTGTGGAATATTAGCTACACATAAATGTGACACAAGATAAAAAGAAAGGTTGCAAAAAGCAAGGGGAGAAAAAGGCTGTTTTAGGGCTAATAAACTTTCCACTGAAAGATATGCCTGACATTTCAAAATGAAAGCACAGACTTACTTTTTGCATTTATAACAAATCACAAATTAACAGAGCTTATTTTGCAATAATAAATAATTTGAATTTCTAATGTATTATTCTACAGCATTTTTGTCATAAGAGACATTTCTGTTTTCTTTTGCTGAATATAGTTAAAAATGATCATTCACAGCCTCTCTGAGTCTAGCTAATCTTCTTCCTTTTATCTCTAATTCACTTCTAACACCTCTTTGAGGTAGTAAATCTATCCAATACCCTTGGTATGAATGCAGACAAGCACCTTGCTGTAAGTTCATCAGACCCTCACATTTTCCCTGCTTTCTAGCATAGACACTACATTTCAAAAACTGGTTGAAAATAATCCTCTGTAATAAGATTTTAATGGTAACAAATTATGGCTAACCCTTCTGTGTAACAGTTAAACCATCAACACACAATCAAAGGGGATAATATATTCAAGGGGAAATTAAACATATTTGTAGGTAATGTTCACCTATGATGAATGAAATATATAATGTATGTGGAAGCCATTGATTAAATTACGGCTCACAGCAGAGATGAAGACAGAGATAAATTTAAGTCGCTTGAGACAAGCCTTTTTTTTTAAAAGGCTTGAATATATAAAATAAATAGCATAATCAATAATTTAAAGCAACATCAATAACAGATGTATAGGCAAAAATAGACGCTCCACCTCCAGCTGTTCACAGCATTGTACAATAAAAAAGAAATCCGAGTTTGGTGGAAAAAGGACTTAACATATTGATTGCAGTGGAGAAAGGAAAGAGCTAGAACCAAGAAGTGTCACAATGCGCTATTAGTCTTAAGGGTTGAATAGACAACAGAGAGTTGAAGCTGAAAGCTCCTTCAACCTGCTTAATGCTTTTTCTCTTCAAAAGCAGATTTTTTTAAAGGAATACATAGGCATCTATGGGGATCCACACTTGTGTAAACTGCCTTCTATCTTCTGGAAAAACACTTTCTAGCACAGGACATTTTGGAGTAAATCTCATCCCACGTTACATGCTAGCCAACGGGTAATCAGAAGGTAGGTAATGGAATGGGTGGTTTGTCAACATGTTGCTCCAGGGCTCACAGTGGGCTAAATATTGGGTTTGCTCCAAATAGCCAAGCAAGGGGGCAGCAAGTTATGCTGTGGGGTGTGTACACAGCAGCTGGAAGGTGTAATTTTCAGCTCAGGTAGACATACCTGGATTAGCTCTGCTCAAGCTAGTGTGCTGATAATATCAGTGTGACTGGGGCAGCATGGGCAGCAATTGGGCTGGATACCCAAATATGTACCAAGGGGTTATCTGGGGTAGTACCGAGGTGGCTAGCTTGAGCCATCACCCATGCCACTGTAGATACACTCCTATTTTAACAATCTGCTCGAATGAGCATGTCTCTCTCTACCAGGGCTGGGAATTACACCTGCCAGCTGCAGTGTAGGCATGTTCAGCGTGTCCCCTTCCCAGTGTGTCTGCCTCCATTTGCTGTCCCACATCTGGTACTTAGATTGTAAGCTTTTTTAATCAGGGACCATCTTTTTGTTCTGTATTTGCACAGTTCCTAGCACAATGGGGCCCTGATCATGACATAATGTACAGAGTAAATGTTGTGCTTTCCCAGCAGTAGCCACGGAAGCAGATTGTGAATCCCTTACTTGCACTGGTAAGCAGTTACTCATATGGGCTGACCTATTTGAGTCAATGGGACTACTTGTATTAGTAAGTGCTCACCAGTGGCACTAAGGTGCTCACAATCTGGCCTTCACTTGGATACATAAGCGTGACATTGCCTGGCACAAATTGTCGCAAAACTGCTGGAGCAAATTTAGCAGCCATTGAAAAATGTGCCAGTTGAAATCTTACTAGAACCAAGGCACGCATTTTTAATCAGAGTAATTAACGGCTGGAACAGTTGACATAGGGATGTGGTGACTTCTCCATCGCTTGAAGTCTTGAAATCAAGATAGGATGTATTTCTAACACACACATTCTAGCTGAAATGGCCATTGTGGATTTGATGCAGAATCCCTGGGTGGGATTCCGTGGTCTGTCATTCAGAAGGTCAGACTACATTATTATAATGGTCCCTACTGGCCTTAAAATTTATGACTCTATTAATCTTACTAGAAATGCTGCTCTGATTCTCATTTACACTATGACCTGTATGTACCATGTTGGCAGTGTAAAATAGATGTAAAGTGAGAGCAAATGTAATATATGGCCAGTATGCACAGATAGAATAGCGTACAGGGGATTTAATATAAATAAGAATCAGGCCCACAGTTCTAGTCTATTTTCAAATTATTTGAAAAATGGATTCCCTTTCAAATCTATTGTATTTTT
The DNA here is from genome assembly GCF_016161935.1 of Mauremys reevesii. Taxonomy (NCBI): domain Eukaryota; kingdom Metazoa; phylum Chordata; order Testudines; family Geoemydidae; genus Mauremys; species Mauremys reevesii. The sequence continues at coordinate 25,160,358 of NC_052630.1, forward strand.
AATCTGATTCCGGTTTCTTATAATCCCAAACTGAAAATCACTCTTTCAATTCTAAAGGTAAGGGAAAAGCCACTGATGCATTTTTGTCCTTGTTTTTATTCAGGGCCAATATTTTAGACTTAAAGATGAACCACATTTTAATCTTTTGTGCTCCTATTTCACTTTGAATCTTTCCCCAACTTTAAAAAGATATTCATACTTGCATTGTGGAGCCAAATTTTTCAGTGTGATCCTAGGTGAATAGGATTAAACAGCTGAGGTCAAACTACTTACTTAATCACTGTACATTCTTCATGCAAGTCTATTTCATACAGCATTCTTTCCATTCTGAAGATTTAGTATTCTAAGAGAAGAAAAATGAAATATCATAACCTTTTGTGTCTCAATGACCTGCAACTAGAGATGGGTTGCAGTTTAAATACTAAATTAATTCCTACCTTTATAGTATCTGTAGACACTTGCAATATGCACCTGGGACATTCGAGAGAGGAGGTTTAAACTGTAATATCTTCCCAGAGAGCAGAGTTATGAAAATTGTCAGAATTTCGTTCATAAGTTAAGGTACTTCGTAATCAAAATTCATGAATTTGATCAAGAAGGAAAAGTACCATGTCTGCTGTAAACAAAGTTGTTGGGTTTTGTTTTTTATGAATGTGCAATTCCCCCTCTTTCCAGTGGTAAATGGATGGTTGATGGTACAATTTCATTATGGAAAAATATCACAGTTTACCACACCTTTGCCTCAAGGAAAACGTTGTCATTTAACCCAAAGATAATCTATTAAAGATGAAAGTGTCCATGTCAATTTCCCCACAACACTCTTCAGCAGGATGAATGAGCAGAAAAATAGCTGCATCACTTGTGAATTCACGCCAACCCAGTATGCAGATATAGAGAGGAGTGAAGCCACACCACTCTAGTCAGGTAAGCACTTTGTCACGTTCTCAAGCGCATCCTTATTCAGATAACACGTAAGGATGTGTTTCACTTAGGGTACTAAATTCTCATTGGCTCCAGTGGGATTTTAGCAGATGCTCAAGTGCTTTCCTGAATGAAATCTCATTGAAGTCAGTGGGACTTGAGCACCTGCTTTAAATTAAGCATACCCATAAGTGTGTGAATGGGAATGGACTTAAGCACATACTGAATAGGGGACTCAGTAAAGCATTTGATCATATCTCATTGACTTAGGTCCAATTGACTTCCAGAAAAAAGAATTCCATCGACATAGTGGAAAATAAACATCAGGAACAGATACACTTTCAAGAAAGGGCCTTTTTCTGAAAACATGTTTTACTAATGAAGGATGCCTGGATCTAATACTGAGTGCAGTTGCATGTGCTCCACACCCTTTAAACCTTTCCTGTCTGCTTTACCCTGCAGAATTTTATTGATAACTTGGGGATGCCCCTCTGAATGCAAAATGCAACTTTCTTCTTCAAGTGCTTGCTCATGTCAATTCCATTCTAGGTTTGTGCACGCCCACGTGCAGAGCTGTCCAACATTTTTACCTTAGCAGTATCCATAGGGTCAGCTGTGGTGCCCCTTGAGTACTGTGCCTATGCACTGATATATAGGTGCCGCCAACCCTATGCCCTCTCAGTTCCTTTCTCCAGCCCATGACGGTTGGTTGGAGCACCTTGTCTTGCAATCGCAAGAGCATTAGCGGTTCTTCAACAGTCCATTGTCTGTTTTCTTTGTGTGTAGTTTAGGTTCTTAGTTAGCCTTTAAGTTAAGTGTTAGGTAGTTTGGGTCATTAGAGTCCTGGCTAGGACTTTGCCCGGGAGTGAGGCATGCCCTGCTCTCCTGGTTTCAAACCATGCTCGTCATGCAACAGGCTGATGCCTATTAGAAGTTGTCTGAAGTGCTTGGGGGGAGTCCCATAGGAAGGACAAGTGCAGAATCTGTAAGAACTTTCTCCGTACAACCCAAAAGAAGCGGGATATCCTCTTAAAGGCCCTCCTCATGGAGGCTGCACTTCATCCTGTGTCAGAGCCCCCTGCTCGGATCCCATTCTGAGCACTTCAGCATCGGAGTGGAATGCATAGCCAGCGCTGGGCTCTGCACGGCACCGTTCCACCTCGCTAGTGCTGAAGACGCAACAAAAGAAGAAGAGCCCCCAGCACCGGAAGGGAAAGGGGCCTCAGGAAACAAACCTATGTCAAGCTAGGTGATCGCTCCAGGGCTTCATGGGGTTGGATCCCCCAGCCAGCCAGGGATCCTCCTCTGACTCCTGGGAGCAGCAGGGGACCCCAGAATCTCCTAGAGTCCTCATTTCCCAAAGTGGCCTCGGTGGCTAAAGAACAACAAATACAAAAGGCAGGTAACCACTTTATCTTCAAGGGATGCCATTACAGGGTGGGAAGCATATCCAACAGCAGATTGTGATGGTCTCTCAGCAGACTAATGCTAGACATGAAAGCCAAGATTTTAATTTAAAATATGACTGTTTGGGTGCTTCAAATTGTTGTGTGGCCAACTTGAGACCCCTCAATTTCCAGGAATTGCTGAGCACCCTCTCTCTGAAAATCAGACTTATATAAAGTGTCTCAAATTGAGCACCCAAAATCATTAGTCACATCTGAAAATCATCAGTGAGGTTCATCTTGTTTCTTTCTCTTTCTTCTTGTCATTCTCAATTGTTTCCTTCTAGCCAGTTTTGTAAATATCCCGTTATTTACAGAGTTGGGAAGCAGATGTATTTCTCCTTGAAGGCAACTTGAGCAATGGACCATTTCGTGGCTTGGTCATAAGTCTTCCAAGCAAATCAGTCTTAGTTCTTAGCAGATCTTCATCTTGAAAATGTCCATCTTTGTGAATCTGAAGGCTCATAAAGGCAATTGAACAAGGTGAGACTTCAATTTTATTTAAAATTACCTGGTGTGCCATTCATAGTTGCTATATTTTGAGATATAATACCCCTCTCTTTCTGTTTCAGTTTCTAATAATTTATGATCTGTAGTTAGGAGCAATTGAATTTTTTTGTCTTAAGGAATTTGAGTGAAATCCATGTGAGAGAAGTATGATTGTGCAACAGCGTTCTATACAGTCCTCCTCCAGAACTCCAGTTCTTCTGACTGTTCTGCTATGTAACAATAATTTGCCCACTCAGTGAGATCCCAGAATCTATACATGTTAAATCCCAAATGTTGTGTATTGACAAGAGGAATACTTGCTGTATTCAGAGTATTAGATTACACAGAACTATGTACAGTAATTTATATTCTCTGTACTGTTCTTTATATACCCAGCAACTCTTCTCTCCTGCATGGGCACACTCTCAGAGTCTCCATTTGGCCCATAGTTATCAGTTATGTATCCTGACCTTAAAAAAAAAATTAGCTTGTATTTCTGGGCAAAGAGCTGGAGGGAAAAAGTAACTGGCCACCAGGTGTCACATTTGGTGAGACAGGGCAGCATTAGATGACCTCAGCTGGTGCAGATGACTCAAACAGAGAGACAGAGAGAGAGAGAGAGGTTTAACATTCAGAAGATCTTTTTAGATCCTCACCTAGAAGGTGTAACAGTATGTGCTTTCTTTCCAATTGGTTCCAGGTAGAGTCCTAGCAAGGGAGCTATGCTGTCCTAATTTTGTGTGTAGGGAGACCAGCAAAACTGGTTATATGATATTCTAATCAACTCTGCTGCAATCAATGCAGCAGGGATCCATTTTGCAGGTCTAGTGAAGACCCGCTAAACTGATGGCAGAGTGCTCTCCGGTCGACTCCAGTACTCCAGCTCTCAGAGAAGAGTAAGGGAACTCGACCAGAGAGAGCCTCCTGTCAACTCGGCACTGTGAAGACACCAGGGTAAGTTGATCTAAGCTGCATTAACTCCAGCTACATTATTCATGTAGCTAGAGTAACGTAACTTAGGTTGACTTACCTCTGTAGTGAAGACAAGCCCTGAGCAAGCAGGACGTAGGCAAGCAGGAGGTAGGCAAACATGTGCCATTCAAATGTAAAAGCAGAATCTAACTGTACTTTGGTGTCTGGATCCAGGAGTGACAGCTATAAATATGAGCCACTGACAGTCAGATGTTGATATACAAGAAATCATTTTATTTTGATTGAATTGTATTTTTAGAAGTTCCTAGACATCCATTCCACTATACATGCAAAGAAAAAAATAGGGATTATATTTTTGTACGTCATGTTTTAATGTTCCCTCTTTACTTATATCCTATATAACTGTGCAGCTAAACATAGCCTTCAAATACTATACAAAGCTAGATGTCCTTTAAACATGTTAACACATGAGAGTTGAAAGAGCTTTTCTTAAAGTTTGCTCAGTGGGTCAGGTTTTCAAGCTCTGTTATTGGAGACAGCTTGTGTCTGTACATCTGTTTTATGTGACATAAAACACATCTCTCAGGCATTGTGTGTGAAGGCAATCCCATGTACGTAACCCCCTTCATATAAGTAATTTCAGCCAAATCCTGATGTCCCTTTAATATGGATCTGCTGTGGTGTTGCCAGCAGACTTTGAGAGCTCTTCAAATTACAATCTTGTCTACAGTTATTCAGGTGTCAGTTGGTGTGATTCACATTCTGTATATGCATGCATATAGGAGCAAGACTATTGGGCTAGATCAGGGGTAGGCAACCTATGGCACGTGTGCCAAAGGTGGCACGCAAGCTGATTTTCAGTGGCACTCACACTGCCCAGGTCCTGGCCACCAGTCCAGGGGGCTTTGCATTTTAATTTAATTTTACATGAAGCTTCTTATACATTTAAAAAACCTTATTTACTTCACATACAACAATAGTTTAATTATATGTCATAGACTTATAGAAAGAGACCTACTAAAAACGTTAAAATGTATTACTGGCACGCGAAACCTTAAATTAGAGTGAATAAATGAAGACTCGGCACACCGCTTCTGAAAGGTTGCCGACCCCTGGGCTAGATGTTCTTAAAGTCTGCAGTCTGAATTTTGCTCGTAAGGCTTGATAAAAACCCATATGTAGCTTATGAAATTCTCTTTGTCTAACGTATCTATTTATTATTATATATTTGTATTACTGTAGGCCCTAGGAGTCCTAGTCTTACTATGTCCATTACTGTAGTATCCAGGAGAAATATCTTGTGATATGAATTCCAGCTTATATTAGAACAAACTTACAGTTGCCGCCATCTTGTTGGGATCAAACACTGAGTATCATTATAATCTGCAATTTTGATTACAAATATGCTATGTTGGTAACAACAGTGTTTCTCACTTTAGTTTACAAGTATTCCCACCTCAGCCACTTCCTCACAACTAAATACAACAATTCACAAGTTAAACAGGAATGGACAAGTGGAGAATATCAGAAATGGATTCTGATGGGGTCCTGTGATACTCTTACATGACTTTCCAGTCTGTTTATTGATGGATTAGCACAAACAGGCAAAATCCCTGGAATAATGATGCAGGCATGAGTTCAGTAAACAATAGAACCACATTTATTTATTAGTGGAAAAAGATACAGCATCAGCTCCCCTCTTGCTGCTGGTGTTGCTGTAACAAAGCAATTTCCCTCACTCTAAGAGGCAGGAAACAGACCTACCCCTGAATGTCCTCTCAGAATTTCTTCCTGAGTCCAATATTAGTTGCAATATTTGTTGTTTTTCTTATAGCCCCAATTCCTGGGGTCATGTAGTTACATGAGAATTTTTGTTTTGAAAACATGAACCCTAAAGGCTCAAAAACCAGAAGGCAAATGAACCCCAAATAATTCCCTACTGAATTATTTTAAAACTCCCATTAATTTTAAGCTATGATTCTGGGGGCCTGATTCATGACTTTTGAATGCTTGGGGTTGGTGGTACAGTGAGCCAGGAGTTCCTTCTTCTGTGGGAGGAGCTACACCCTAAAGGAGCTGTGTGCTGAGAACCACTCAGTCAGCCAGCACCATAACCCCATTACAGTACTTCATATGAAGGAGACTATAGAACCATAAATGATATCATGAGCCGGATTCTCTTCTCCATTGGTGTTATACCAGTGTAACTCCACAAACCTCAATGGAGTTTGTCTGGATTTACACTGATGTAAGTGAAAGCAGAATTGGGTTGTCTTAGTGCACCAATAAATAAACTGTGAACTTAGCTTAGTTTGTTAAGAAAACACAAACCGACTGAGAAATAAATGGGTATTATTCAAGCAAGAATCATGCTCTTTGTCTCAGTTTACCCATCTGTAACATGGGTATATTAATACTTCACTTAAGGAAAAGTCCTGTTGAATTTAACAGAAAATGGTAACTGTACTTTTTTGAGTTTTGTAAACCTGTCTACAGAATTCAGTAGAAAAAATATGCTGTATACCATAGGGAAACATTATTCACTATGGAATACTATAGGGGATTTTCAGTAGAACTCTGTTCAGTTTCTATAGAACGCTGTTGGGTTATTCTTAGTAAATTCTATAGGATTTTTCCATCCAACTCTCTTTAGAAGATGAGACTGAGTTAATTAATGTTTGTAAAATGCTTTGAGATCCTGGTGTGGGGATCTGTGGGCCTTCCACACCACTGTACGACAGCTCTGGTGAAGCAGGGAACAGAAGCCTATGAGCCCTACGGGTTCAAGAACCACTGGGTGTCATGCCTACAGAGATCCTGAATTGTGGACCCTACTGCATTCCTTGATTGGCCCACACTCACTATTTAAGTCCCAGGGAAAATACCTGGAGGCTGTCTGTGCAACGAGGTGTATCCCTCGCTTGCTGCTGCAAACAGATCTTGTGGTGTAGTCCTGATACCTTTCCTTGCTCCTGATTTCTGACCCCAATGACAGTTCTTGGTCCCCTTCCTGCTCCTGACTTCTTGCCTGGCCTCTGTTCCACTAACCCTAATTCAACTGACTCACTCGGCTCCCACCCAGTGCCGCTCTTTGACCTCAACTCCAACCTGATCCTATGACATAACATTGGTACAGACTGCTGCTTCTGGCCTTGACGCTTTTGACTGAACTTGGACCACAGTTTCAGATCCCATCCAACCCAGGCTCCAGCCCTTTCACCAGCATGCTTGCAGCCAGGCTCCTGACACCTGGAAGAAAAGGAACTTATATAAATATAAAATACTAATTCCTTAAAGAAAAGGAAAGTTACCTCTTCTGAAAACAACTATGAGAAGAGACTCCAGTATAAATAGGGTATAGTGAAAAGGAATGATTGAATCAATTGTTCCTACTCTTCCTTCCTTTAAAATTGAATTATTCATTATTTCCTAATAAAAAACAAAGACTAAACCATTCTTCTTTTTCTTAAGACCTCATTGAAATTGCATATGAAAAAAAAATCTATACATAGGAAGCATCCACAGATTCTCTGACTGATTAGCATACTTTTAGACTCTTGTGTTTTGTGTCTTCTGTGGGTTTCCATTTGAAAGCCAAATCAGATGCTGTTTCTCAATTGAAGTTTAAACCTTATCGCTGTATTTCTTTAGATGTTTTCAAATGATGGCTTCCTGCCATTTTCCTTTTAGAGTTGTGGTGATATTATAATTTTGTTCTATTTCAGATTCGGTTTTGTCCTCATCAACTTGAATTAACCTAGATTGATAGAGTAGAAAAAAATACAGTGCGTGAATTATAAAATATTGTAGTCTCTCCAAAGCCTAAATTGTTACTTGGAATGCTATAAAAAGGAGTAACATTACTATAGAATAATGTACTTTTCTGTGGGCGGTTAGCATCCCTTCCATGTGTGAATGTAACTCCTAGTGATAGTAACTGAGAATAGTGGACATTATGCATGTGTATTGGGGCATATCCCAGTAAACTCTAATTATGTTTCATTACAGAATATTTTCAGGTAAAAAAATTGGCAACTTCTGCATCAGAGTGGGTTACAGGAATGAATGCTTGCATCCAATTGGAACTGACTAGATAACAACTATAGAAATATCCAGAAATATTTAAGAGGATGTGGGTCACATTGCTCACCTAGAAATAATCTCCCTGAAACTCTTCAGCTATTCATTGTTCCATACAGGAAGGAACATAGCTGGCATGGGACACTGTCATTGTAGAGGGAGAGGCAACCTCTCAAATAGCTAGGGCCAGTCCCATGGAGGGCTTTGAATTTCAGGACAGAGACCTTGAACTGCACTGTCCATTGAATGCACAGCCAGAGCAAACAACAGAACACTCAGGTAATGTGTGATTTGTGTGGCTAAACAAGCAAGCTGCTGCATTTTGTATCTTTTCATTTTCAGGTTGTCTGGATTAATTCTTACAAATGATTTGAAATAAGGAAGCCTGGAAGGCATGAATTGATGGATTGATAGAATGGCTTTCTATATATAAATCGCCATGATTTAAACTTGGTAATTTTGGGTCTGTCAGGGCTATGAATGAGTCCTGGATCTCATTGAGAAGGGGGAATCTCCTATCCCAAGGGCATGAAGTCAGTAGTTCTAGTTATTTTAGAAGTCCAAAGGATATTGGACTTTAAATCTTGCACTGGCTCAGTCCTGAATCTTACCCAACTGGAGCCTCTGGAAGGGGTAAGAATGGTGAAATTAGGGGGGAAAAGGAAGGAATATTTCTTCAAGATGTTGCTTTAGAATAAATGATGGCTGTTTGAATCTGCTTAGTTGAGTGGAATATTAGAAAAAGACTCAGGGGAACATGGAATAAGTAGGCAGTAAGGCAGTGAAAGGTGCATGAAAAAATTATTACATGATTCTGCAACTTCTCTTGAGGATTTCACCTTCACATGCAGGAGTGGGTTTGTGTATATAGAGAGCGTGAGTGTGTACATGTGATACAATGTGTATCATTTATACACATGCACACATACACATACTTTTGTAATTATATTGCAAAAGTATATTTTAAAACATTTAAATAATAACAAAAGTGTTCCTTTGCCGTTTCATAAGCTTTAGAACTTTTTTCTGTGTGAAAAGAAAAAACTTCCTCTGGCTTGCAGTAGACTGAGAGTGTTGTCTTCCCATGTTAAGAAAAATTAAAATTCATACCAGCAATATCCAACCTTCACTGTGGTTAGTGAAAGAATATTCATTTGCATCTTTATATGATCATCCCTCTATTTTGCACCAAGGAAGCAGCTGTTGCCTTGTCCATTGTGCTGGGAAAACATTCTTCATCTCTATTTATGTTCAGAGAACATCTTGTACAATATTTTTCTGTCTTAATTTATGACCTATAGCAATAATCATCATCATTATAATGCACTAACAAGATTTATTATAGTTATTGCATGTTGTTGCTATTGCTGTCATAATCATCGTGAGAAAAATTTTAAATATTAGGAATCAAGAATTCTAATATCACCATTCTAATTAATAGTTTGCGAGTACTTCCACTGTAAACCCCATTTATGAAGTGGTAATAATGGAATGATTTCAATTAAAAATTCAGTTGACATTCCATACGTAGATTTTCAACCTCCTATATGTTTCCCCTCCATATTCTTTTTTAAGGACTGCAGCCATTTTTGAGCTAGAGGAAAACTGGTTTAATTTTGATAAACATGATTTTGTTAGTCCTTTCTGCAGCTAGTGTTTTCCATTAGTGGTAAATTTGATTGAGATTTTCAAAGCCTCCTAGAGGATTTAGACACCATATTCCCATTGACTGAAATATTTGAAAGGCTGCCAAAGATCCTACAACTTTGTTGTGCGCAGGCATGCCACTGCATCTGGGGAAAGCTCTATTAGCTGCAGTTTATATATAATGTGTGTGTGTGTGCGCGAGTCTGAAGCCTGGTCTACACTAGGCGTTTAAATCGGTTTTAGGAGCGTAAAACCGATTTAACGCCACAACCGTCCACACTAGGAGGCACCTTATATCGATTTTAATGGCTCTTTAAATCGGTTTCTGTACTCCTCCCCGACGAGAGGAGTAGCGCTAATATCGGGATTAACATATCGGAATAGGGTTAGTGTGGCCGCAAATCGACGGTATTGGCCTCCGGGAGGTATCCCACAGTGCACCACTGACCGCTCTGGACAGCATTCTGAACTCGGATGCACTGGCCAGGTAGACAGGAAAAGCCCCGCGAACTTTTGAAATTCATTTCCTGCTTCCCCAGCGTGGAGAGCTCATCATCACAGGTGACCACGCACAGCTCATCAGCACAGTTAACAATGCAGTCTCCTGAGAATCAAAAAAGAGCCCCAGCATGGACCGCTCCGGAGGTACTGGATCTGATCGCTATATGGGGAGAGGATTCAGTGCTAACAGAACTGCATTCCAAAAGACGAAATGAAAAAGTATTTGAAAGAATTTCTAAGGCTATGACGGATAAAGGCCACTGCAGGGACTCAGTGCAGTGCAGAGTGAAAGTTAAGGAGCTCAGACAAGCCTACCAGAAAACCAAAGAAGCAAACGGACGGTCCGGGGCAGGTCGAAAAACATGCCGCTTCTATGCTGAGCTGCATGCAATTTTAGGGGGCTGTGCCACAAGTACCCCACCCCTGACCGTGGATTCCGAGGTGGGGGTTGTAATCTCTGCCATGTCTGAGGATTATGCAGACGGGGAAGATGAAGATGAAGAAGAAGAGGAAGACCTAGCAGAGAGCACACAGCACTCCGTGACCCCCAGCAGCCAGGAGCTTTTTATCACCCTGACGGAATTACCCTGCTCCCAGCCCTCACAAGCAACTATTCCAGACAATGACGCCATGGAAGGGAGCTCTGGTGAGTGTACCTTTGCAAATAGCAAACATTGTTTTTTAAGCAAGCCTTTTTTAATGATTGATTTGCCCTGAGGACTTGGGATGCATTCGCAGACAGTATAGTTACTTAGAAAAGTTTGTTAACATGTCCGGGGATTGAGAGGAAATCCTCCAGGGACATCTCGATGAAGCGCTCCTGTAGGTACTCCAGAAGCCTTTGCAGAAGGTTTCTGGGCAAGGCATCCTTGTTCCGCCCACCATGGTAGGACACTTTACCATGCCATGCATGTAGCAAGTAATCAGGTATCATTGCGTGGCAAAGCATAGCAGCGTATGGTCCCGGCGACTGCTGGCATTCAAGAAGCATCCGCTCTTTATCTTGTTCTGTTATCCTCAGCAAAGTGATATCGTTCAGGATAACCTGGTTAAAAATCAGGAATTTAAGTAAGGGGGTGGCCATTTTTCTACTGGGTTCGTGGAATGCAGCAGCTTAAAAACACTTTCCTGCACGTAGCAAAGCGGGGAGGAGGAGTGAAATGCCGATGATCTTTTCTGTTTGGTCACCGCGATCTTCCCAAGCTACCAGACACGCAGTGGGTGGGGGGGAAGGTTGTTGATTAGCAGGGAGCTAGCGTGGTATTAGCCATGCGTTGGGGGGGAGGGGTAAATCACTTAGACAGTGGCTTACCATGGCCGCATGCAAGCTGAATTCTGATGCCTGGACCTGTGTCTGTGAGATCTGTAACTCCAGAGCGGCAAGCACTCACTATTAAGATGAAAAATGCGACCTTGTAGGGAAATCACATGTGCTAGGTGAATAGTGATGTTCACTGTGAAACAGTATAACCATTGTTCTGTAAAATGTATCTTTCTAAATATTTATCTCCCTCATGCAGCTGCAAATTTTTCAACCATCCCTCCTCCATCCCAAAGGCTAGCACAGATAAGGCGGAGGAAAAAGAAGACGCGAGATGAGATGTTCTCGGATATTATGGAACTTACACGCAATGAAAGAGCTCATCTGAATGAGTGGAAGGACGTGGTTTCAAATTACAGGAAAGAGGCCAGTGAACGTGAAGACAGGAGGGACAACTGAGATGAGAGGTGGCGGCAGGAAGACCGGCAGGAAAATCAGCGGTTGCGGCAGGAAGATCAGCGGTGGCAGGATGCAACTCTGGGGCTGCTGCGTGATCAAACTGACATGCTCCGGCGTCTTGTGGAGCTTCAGGAACGGCAGCAGGATCACAGAGTGCCGCTGCAGCCCCTGTATAACCACCCTCCCCCCTCACCATGTTCCTTAGCCTCCTCACCCAGACGTGTAAGAACGCGTGGGGGGAGGCTCCGTGCACCCGCCCACTCCACCCCCGTGGACAGCCCAACCAGAAGGATGTCGTTACTCTGAATTTTTTTTAATGGCCTTCTCCATCCCTCCTATCCTCCTCCCAAAGCACACCCTTACTTCTCTCCCTCTTTTTATAATGAATCAATAAAGAATTCATGCTTTTTAAATGAGAGTGACTTTATTTGCATAAGTAAGCTGTACTCGAAGGGGGAGGGGGAGTTGCTTACAGGGAATGAGTCAATCAAGGGAGTTGGGTGTTCATCAACAAACACAGCAGTCACACTGTACCCTGGCCATTGATGAAGCTCGTTTTCAAAGCTTCTCTGATGCGCACTGCTTCCTGGTGTGCTCTTCTAATCTCCCTGGTGTCTGGCTGCACGTAATCAGCGGCCAGGTGATTTGCCTCAGCCTCCCACCCCGCCATAAAGGTCTCCCCCTTACTCTCACAGAGATTGTGGAGAATACAGCAAGCAGCAATAACATAGGGGACATTGGTTTGGCTGAGGTCTGAGCGAGTCAGAAATGTGCGCCAGCGCTTTAAACGGCCAAATGCACATTCCACCACCATTCTGCACTTGCTCAGCCTGTAATTGAACAGATCCTGACCACTGTCCAGGCTGCCTGTGTATGGCTTCATGAGCCATGGCATCAAGGGTAGGCTGGGTCCTCAGGATAACGACAGGCATTTCAACATCCCCAACTGTTATTTTCTGGTCTGGGAAGTAATTCCTTGCTGCAGCCGTTTAAACAGAGTAGTGCTTCTGAATACGCATGAACCCTCCTGGCCATCCCACGTGGATGTTTGTGAAACGTCCCTTGTGATCCACTAGTGCTTGCAGCACCATTGAAAGTACCCCTTCCGGTTTACGTGCTGGGTGCCCTGGTGCTGCGGTGCCAAGATAGGGATATGGGTTCCATCTATCGCCCCACAGTTAGGGAATCCCAGTGCAGCAAAGCCATCCACTATGGCCTGCACGTTTCCCAGAGTCACAACCTTCGTAGCAGCAGCTTAGTGATTGCTTTGGCTACTTGCATCACAGCAGCCCCCACAGTAGATTTTCCAACTCCAAATTGATTCCCGACTGACCGGTAGCTGTCTGGCATTGCAAGCTTCCACAGGGCTATCGCCACTCGCTTCTCTACTGTGAGGGTTGCTCTCATCTTGGTATTATGGCGTTTCAGGGCAGGGGCAAGCAAGTCACAAAGTTCCATGAAAGTGCCCTTACGCATGCGAAAGTTTCGCAGCCACTGGGAATCGTCCCACACCTGCAACACAATGCGGTCCCACCAGTCAGTGCTTGTTTCCCGGCCCAAAATCGGCGTTCAATGGATAGAATCTGCCCCATTACCATCAGGATCTCCAAAGCGCCGGGGCCCGCGGTTTGAGAGAATTCTGTGTCTATGTCCTCATCACTGTCATCGCATCCGCCTCTTACTCGCCTCGGTTCGAAGGTCCTGGTTCAGCATATACTGCACGAGAGTGCGTGAGGTGTTTAAAACATCCACGATTGCGGTATTGAGCTGAGCAGGGTCCATGCTTGCTGTGCTATGGCGTCTGCACAGTTCACCAAGCAAAAAAGGCACGAAACGGTTGTCTGCCGCTTTCAGGGAGGGAGGGAGGGGTGAGGCTGTACCCAGAACCACCCGCAAAAATGATTTTTGCCCCATCAGGCACTGGGATCTCAACCCGGAAATGCCAAGGGGCGGGGGAGGCTGCGGGAACTATGGGATAGCTACGGGATAGCTACCCACAGTGCAACGCTCCAGAAATCGACGCTAGCCTCGGACCATGGACGCACACCACCGATTTAATGTGTTTAGTGTGGCCGCGCGCACTCGATTTTATAAAATCTGTTTTACAAAACCAGTTTATGCAAATTCGGAATAGTCCCGTAGTGTAGACGTACCCAGAGAGATGGGGTGGACAGAGAAGGGTTAACTCCTTCTCACCCCGCACTGGACAGAGAAGGGTTAACTCCTCACTGTGGTCAGAGGAAGCCACAATCCCATGTCCCTACTGGGCATGCTCCAGATGTAGCATCAGTATAAGAGGAAGCAGCCCAGCTCAGTCTGGGCTGACCTCTGGAGAAGAAAGACGCTCCTTACTGGGTCAGCCCAGGAACCCCAGAAGCCAGAGGTGCTGGGACACAAGCAGATGTCCAGCTTCCTGTGGATGTCACAGGGAGGTCTGAGCTACAGGGAGTTGCACTGGAGATCCCAAAGACACACAGACCGCCACCAAGAGAAGGAAGTAGGAAGTAGCCCAGTGGGGAACTAGACATTGTCTTGAGGAGGTTCAATGTGTTGTGGGCGGTTCCCCGCTGACCCAGTGGCGGACACACTCACCACTGACAGGGCTCTGGGGTGGGACCCAGTGGAGAAGGGAGGGCCTGCGTCCCCCTACCAGGCTGAGATACTCTCCCCCCCAAGTGGTGGCCCCCAGAAACTCCAACTGGCTGCTAGGCCACGCAGCCCTGCTTGGAGGGCAACTCTATAGACTTGGGCCTCTAGGCCTCACTGCTCCCCCTTGATGTAGGTTATGGGACCCTACTGTCTTGTGTAACAGGGCGACTACATAGACTTCAGCCACTGGGCTGTAGAACCAGGGCAACTCTATGGATTTCAGCCCTTAAGTCTCATAGCGTAGAGACAGAGGGCAGTTTGACGGATGGGGTAGACTCAACCCACACTGGATGGGATTCTCCCCCCCGCCCCCCCGGCACAGTGTTTCTGTGTGTGTGTGTCTCTCTCTCTCTCTCTCTCTCTGGATTGAAGGGTAGGTGTGTGTGATAGAAGGGCTTTCAGTAGGGCTTTACATGAGTGCAGGGGTCAACTCACACAGTCATTGGTAGTATCAGGACCTATTTGTGTAACAAAAGTCAGCAACTAAAATGATCAGACATGCAATGGTGTTATTTTAATATTTTTAACATCTGTTAGCAATATCCTGATCCTGCAATCTCCTCTGCCCAGGAACTCCCACTGATTTGATGAAAACTCTGCATGAAGGTCCTGATCCAAAGCCCACTGGGAGTCTTTCCACTTACTTTGATGGGCTTTGGATCAGACTCTGGAAGGGGAGGTAGGGCTTGTGGGATTGTTCCTATAATGGATATTTCATTCTGTGTGTGGGGAGGAGGTTGGAAACAGTTAACTTACTTAGTGTTTGAGCTTGCGTTTTGTTCAAGGTTTAGGACATTTCTTATTTTAACCCAGGGATCGGCAATCTTTCAGAAGTGGTGTGCCGAGTCTTCATTCATTCACTCTAATTTAAGGTTTCGCGTGCCAGTAATACATTGTAACATTCTTAGAAGGTCTCTTTCTATAAGTCTATAATATACAACTAAACTATTGTTAAGTATCAGAGGGGTAGCCGTGTTAGTCTGGTTCTGTAGAAGCAGCAAAGAATCCTGTGGCACCTTATAGACTAACAGATGTTTATTTTAACAACCTTATTTACTTTACATACAACAATATAACTATTGTTATATGTAAAGTAAATAAGGTTGTTAAAATGTTTAAGAAGCTTCATTTAAAATTAAATAAAATGCAGAGCCCCCCAGACCAGTGGCCAGGACCCAGGCAGTGTGAGCGCCACTGAAAATCAGCTAGCGTGCCGCCTTCGGCACCCGTGCCATAGGTTGCCTACCCCTGTTTTAACTCAAAACGTTTATCTTTGTCCTTATCTTTCTTTTTCATACTTGGATGTATTTATTGAAGCTTTCCTCCACTTGGCTGATAGGACTTCTCAAGCCTTTTTGCGCTTTTTTCCTCAGTAAATTTTTGATGCTGTTCTATAATCCTACCTCCTCTTGCATTTCAGAGTAGCTGGCCAGGTGCATAGGTGGGGATAAACTGCCTCACTAAAAAGTGTGAATTAACTCACAATTTATTCTCTGATCTATTCCTGTGCAGTGCAGATGCACCCTGCCCCTCACTCAGCTTGTACAATTACAGTCTAGCCCTTTGAAGTCAGTGGAGCTACCCATGGGCCCAGTCCTGCATTGGAATCCACTAGTGTGCACCCTTGCACTTGTGTGGAGTCTGGGACCTTCAGGGACTCAAGAATCTTTCACCTGCAGGTTGAGATGCAGTCAGGGCAAATATGAGTCAGTGCTTCAAGGGTCAGTCAAATGTACATTTTTTTCTAAAGGCTTTTTATTTTCCCTATCTACTAGAAATATTAAGACAATCAATATTTATTAGTGTCCCTCAGACACAACCACCCTCCTTGCACCTTCTTATTTGTCTTATTACCCTATCCACTATTTCCTTTCAATGAATAAAAGTCCTTGTTAGATCTCACTGAGTTTGAGGAAAGTTTTGAGTGCTGTGAGTATGCCGGATTGGACCCTTCAGTTCTGAGTCAGGCAAAATGCTTTGAAATCAATGAGCAACACCAGTAGGATTTGGCCTCAAATTTTTAGAGCTATACCATTATTTATAAATAAACAAAACCACAGTAATGTGTTACTAATGTTCTTTCTTATTTCGTATTAAGCGGCACATATTTCCACGGGTATATTTACATACATACGTATATACACGCCCTTTACTCTTTACATACCTATACACTAAGTAGATCTGTTCCCAGAGTCTGAAAACTATATTTAGTATTGAACTGTAAAAGAAGAGGTCTGCATTTCCTTTGATCTTGTACTTTGCTCACATAAAATAAAAAACATAAAAGCCAAAGACAGACAAACAGGAAAAAGGTAAGCCAATTAAACTTAAAATAAAAGGATCAAAATTATTCAACACTGGAATTCAGAGAATGTTCAAAAAGTATAAAACAAAAATATAGGCAGAAATGGCCTGTGTGAATCAGAATGTGATGCATAGGAGAAGAGTAATATTAAAACACAATTTTGGTGAAAACACAGAGAAATAAAATAGAATGGTGACTGCTGTTCCCTCTTTTGTGAATATACAAAGACGTCTGCATACAGACATAGTCACTGATTATAATTAGTTGAAGATTTTATTTCCATCTTTTAAATGCAAATTATGGTTTCTATGACAAAAAGAGTCCTTGACACCTCTTGAAGAAGGATTCAAGTAAAATGAATAATCAGTTGAGATGAGCAGCCAAAAGTTATAATGAAAAGATAGAACCTTCTTTCCAATAAAGCAGACTAACAGTGTTGAAAGATAACACTAATTTCAAAAGACCCAATTCATTATAAATAGGTAAAAAAAATCTAATCATTTTCTAGTGAAATATAATGCTTGGGTGCACATGGTTGGAGTCTGGGTTTTCCAATGCTAGTGCTCACTTCTCAATTATTACGGAGGACTTAATATTGATTAGTAAGTACTGTACAAAAATAGAAATTATTGTAACATTGGAACTAATTCTGTAATCATGTCTTTCAAATACTACCATGTGCTTAAAAATGGACAAAAGCCTTTGATTTAATTGCTTTTCTAGGAAGGTAATTATCTTCATGGACTAGTCTAACTTGTGTCTGATGCTCATTTGAATGAAGTATTTACAAAGCTTATTTTCTAACTTTGTTCTCTCTCTCTCTGTCACATGTATCTGGGGCAAATTAGTGGCGTGATTTTTCTTTTTCTCATTTATCTAAATGATTCCCCCTTTTTCTTTCACAGATGTTGCAGGCATTGTTGGACAAACCTCAAGTTCCAAAAATGCACTGACTTAATTTCTCGTGCAATTCTTGTTGGTTTCAATAGGGTATAAGTGAGTGAAGAAGTCTACCCTGTATGTTCTGAGCTTCAGGTTGAAATGCTTAACTCAACTTATTTCAAGGGCTTGATTATGCAAAGTACTGAGCATCATTGACTTCCATGACAGGTGAGGGCACTTGTTTGAGGAGGTATTTAACAATGTACAGGATTATTCCCCAAAATCTCATGAGCTTGTGCTTTCTTGAGAGTTTTTCAGTACTTCTGGGATTTTGGATAGGTTGAAAATGCCACAAGAACATCATTCCTATTAGTATTTACGTATTGCTGCTTCTAGTCATGGCGAAAACCAAGAAGCATGCAGCTAACATAAAAGAGAATCCAAAATGTTCAGGTTCATTCTTAATGTGTTTGATCTCTAGTTTCAGTCTTGGAAATAAAACAATGGCTCTACTTGGAAATGGTAATTATGTTGTTTCAAAAGGCTTTCCCTTTGCCAAGTCCTGTATTATTCAGTGGCTGCTCTGCATATTCACTGGCATAAGGTTTGTCAAAATACTTTGTCCCCTGGACTTTTTTGTCCCACAACAGAGGGCAATCAAGGAGACACTCTTAATCTGGGGAATCAAGACATATTGCTTTTGACAATGGTTTTGAATGTGACTATTCAGCTGGTAGTACTGAATGCTGAACTGCAATTCTCAAGAGCCATAAAACTGTGTGTGCTAATATCATAGTTCAGTGAACCATTGCAGCTGTTACATATTTATACTTTTTTAAAATACTACATTGTGTAAAAGATCAGCCTTTCTCTCTGCTAGAACGTTTAGGGAAATAAGTATTGTTTCTCTTGAATATATGTAATGATAAATTGTGTCACTGCCAAGGGATACTCCAGTGTTGAACATTGTACCTTTTTATTGTCTACAAACATACGATAGGCAACTAGTCAGTGGTTGGAAAATACAATGGTTTACATGCATTACTAGACTTAAACTAGTGCCCAAGAGAATGAAGTACAATAGGCAGCAGACTGAATTCTACTGTGTTGCTGATGTCTGTGTATTCCACCTTTGAAGGTCTGTGACATTGGTGACTGAGGGAGTCATTGCTTGATTAACCCACTCCAAGTTATTTTTCAAGTCAGATTTTTGTGCCCTACAATAATTTCAGCACAGCACAAGCCAGTTCCATACTGTGAACACTCTAGTATACATACTGGAAAAACGCTGGGGTGAGACTGTGCTACAGCTCTTACTGAACTCAAAGCCCAAGCTGCTGGTGGTGGTAGTGGTGGGGGAGGTTCTGAAGTACTCAGCTGATCTTGGGTTGCTCTGAGGATTAGAAAAGCCCCAGCAGGCCTGTAAGTTATGGCAGCCTCCGAGCTGCAGTATGGCCCAGAAGCTCCACAGGGCTTTGCTCTGAAACCAACCATTCTCCTCCAACTCTGAACCTGCTCCTGGCATGCCCCCTTTGACTGGGCTTGTGAGGGGGTCCTCAAAGCCAGTCTTTTGGCTGACTTCCACCATGCTTGGGCCAGACAAATCCTTCCCTTGCTGGATATTGTGTTTTTTAGGGCTCTTTATGAGGATGCAGCTCTTTTAGCTGGAATGGGAGTGAGAGAGCAACCCTAGTTGCCGTCTCACAACAGGGCAATGGCATGAGTTTGGGCTGGTCATACAAGTTGAGATACAATGTAGTTTGGTTTGGTTTGGTTTGTACCTGAATAATTATTAGCATTTACATTTAATTTGTTTCATGGCACATGCATAATAGTCACCTCACTAGCAAATTTACAGTATGATGCAAACTGGGTTGGCCAAATTAACACACAGGTATATCGAGTATCACTGTAAAGCCGTGCATTATATTATACAATACTTGATTCAGTGGACTACCCACATGCTTAAAGTTAGGCACATACTTAAATACTTTGCTGAATTGCAGCCAAAGTCCCTTCATGGGACAGTGCCCCTAGATGGTTGGAGAGAGCCCATAGAACCAATTTGGGTATTACTGGTTCTTGGGTACACCAAATCCTTCCATAATTTTTATAAATTGAAAAAGAAATGACTCTTGAGAGCAGCAGTGGCAGCCGAAATAATTATACTGATGAACTAGGAAAGCGAAACTGTGTCATGCAGTGATTTATAGACTGCTGCTTTCCTGGGATATTACAAAATATGAGAAAAATCCCTTTATAACTATTAATCAGATTTTCTGTGGTAGCCATTTCTGGAGATGCATTGTGTGTATATGGCATCTGGGATGGCCTGATCTCTGCATGTCTGTCATGTTTGTTCATTTGACCTATTTGTTTGGAAGTTGGGGTGAAAATTGAATTTTAGTGCAGGGTTTTTTTTTCCCCCTAACCTGCCTCTATTATCTTCTCACCTATACTCTTTTGTTATAAATCGGGCATTATATAATTATATGGTTGTTTTATTTATGTAATATGCTCTCTCAGTACCCTATTTTCCACACTAGGAAAGATACATTTGCATTTTCGTGTTAAGAGAATTCAATGAAAGTAAAGTCAAAGAATGCAGATGTCTCTGTGGATGTGGCCCTTACTTTACTCATATCAGACTAAAAGTTGTAAAGAATTTGCAGTCATGTTGAATCTTTTTATTCACCTGTTATCTCATGTCTTGAATAAATTGTGAGCTCTGAAACAGGGACTGTCTTGAGTAGACTTATGTTCATCTAGCACAATGGGGCTCTGATCATTGTTCAGAGTGTCCAGGAGTAGTCATGATCATCATCATAATAATTCATAATTAGACTATTTTCTTCACATGTTAGCATCTTTTTACAAGTCCCATTGAGAACTCCTGGCCAGATGTCACAGGCTGTGATAAGAGGCATTGTGAGAATAATTTTCAGACTAACATCTGAAGAAACTGGGACGATTAGGGCGAGATGAGGAGTAGGAGGAGAAACCCACTTGCAAACCAGCACAAGGAGGAAGCAGTGAAAAGTATAGGTAAGTGTGGCTACCACACAGAAAAAAATCATATAACTGGTTCCTGGAAAACCTATTCATATTACACAGGATGAACAAACGTGATATGTCAGCAGTCACTCTCTGTCAGGGCAAGCCCTTTGCAGAGGATAGCATTGGTGGAATAGCTTCAGTACAAATGAAACAAGGTGAAGGATTATAAAGCACAAGCTGTGCACTTGACCCAAGAAGATGAGAAACAGCTAATGGTACAAAATTTTGTCTGATCCTTTCTTTAACATTTAGTGCTCTGTCATAAGACGGGAAAGCAAAAAACGAGACTTAGTTTAGGTTAAGTTTCCCTAGAATCCTTACTTAGGTCCCAGACCAGACAAAATTCCTAATGACTTCAAGGAAAGTTTTGCCTGGAAGACTGAGCCCTTTGCCTATGCTCTGATACTGTGTCTGTCACTGGGGTCGCCCTGAAAATAACGATGATTGTGTTGGGGTACATTTGACAGGAGATGAGTTATTTGCTAGACAAGAGAGGGGATGGCAAAACTTGATGTTTCATTATGAACCAGGTCAGTTTCACTGGGTTTCAACTGAGATTAATTTGGAGTAATGGAGTTACCATGAAATTGAAATTCAAAGTGAGCTTCCCAGGTGGCTCTTTGAGAGATCCAAATGCAGCATGTTGCAAAGAGAAATGTATGAGTTTTGCACAGTTTTAGGTTTCTGAAGTTAATTTTAAAGTGTAGTCCCTTAACCAGATTATAATGCTGCTCTTTGTTTGTGCATTTACTTTTCTAAATTTTGGATTAGAGGCTAGCTGGGCAGGCTAATTTATTTATTGGCATAAAGTTGTAAATCTGAGCCATATGGTTTGTCATTCTTGTTCTATTATATTTTGGGGTTAAAAAAACCAAACAGATCTGTTTTGTAAAGTCTTGCCTTGGTTTTCCATTTCAGCCACACTGTGAATTCTAAAGACTTTAATCTTTTTATGTACAATTTAGAAAAAGGCAAATGCACTTGGAAAATGAGAGCACTTTGCCAATGTGTGTGAGATGAACATGAACAACAAGAAGTTAGCTCATTCATATAATGACACACCGATTTGTGTTTGGATATGAAGACACTGCTGTTGGAAAGGTCTCAAATAGAATGGTACACTGATGGTGAATCCTGAAAATGTGATCCAATATTTGCATTTCACCTCCACACCTAGCACAGAATGATTTCAGAATTCAATAAAATCCACAGCAAAGTTGTAGTACCTCAAACTTGACTATAAAGGAGGCTTTTTATGTGCAATTTCACAATCACTCAATAGGTAAGTAGAACATATTTGATTTAGTTGTGCCATTTTTAAATTGTGTTACCTGACAAATTTAGTACAGAATACATAATTAGATCATGCTAGTGTATTTATGATAATGAATGTTGCATTTGCAATACTTGAAGTCTCACGTTAGACAGGTATTTAATTTTTTATGGCTGTTTCTGACAGGTAACATTTTTTATCTTGCGCATAAATCTGTCCAGGAATTCTATTTCTGCTCTCAGCTCATATATAGTATATTACAAGTTGACTTTTAACTTGAGGATTTGAGCAAGTATTTTATTTTACAAAAATGTGAGTTTTTTAAAAAAAATATTTCTGTCTAATTAGTTTCCTTATCATGCAACTTTATTTACAGTACAAGACAAGTCTATGGGCATAACAAATTATGTTTTTTTTCCAAACATTTTTTTCAAGAAAAAAAAAGACTTTTGAAGTACAAACAAAAATTGTTTGTAATGTTTATTTAGGATTAATGGGGTAAAAATGAGTGAAATGGAAAAATCTGCCAGTTTGGATTGGATGAGTTTGACTTGGTTCTCTGTCTTTGAAATAGCTTAGGCATATCGTTTTCCAGTTTAATTTTAGTAGGTAGTAGAAAAGCAAAGAGGGAGGGATAGCTCAGTGGTTTGAGCATTGGCCTGCTAAACCCAGGGTTGTGAGTTCAATCCTTGAGGGGGCCAATTAGGGACCTGGGGGTAAAAATCTGTCTTGGGATTGGTACTGCTTTGAGCAGGGGTTTGGACTAGATGAGCTCCTTTCCAACCCTGATATTCTATGTGAGGCTGAATATAAAGAGAGAGAATATAAAGGTATGGTATGTTCAGAACACCTTTCATTCTTAGGAGATAGTCTGCACCTCCTGGAGTTGGGCCCCTTGGTCATGATCGTAAGTAGTACTGAATATCTCTTACTGACTTCAACACTCTTGTGATTCACAGCTTCTGGTGGTACTCTGGGTGCACACTCCTGGACCATGCCTTTCTGGCCCAATTTTCAAAGTTGCTGAGCACCTGCAAGCACAATTGAAGTTCACAAGAACCAGGAGAGAAGATCACAAACACATTGTTTATTACTAGATCTGCAGTGAAGATGATGCCAAACAGTTGGATTCATGGAGCCAAATTCTGCTCTCAGCTACACTTGCATAACTCTTTTTGAATATTGGTCTCCACCTTCCAGTCACCAAAAGTGCATAAATGTAAGAAAATAATTTTCAGTCATTATGCAGAAAGCCATTTTAAAATATCATGTAAAGCTCTGAGCCAATCTTCGAGGTGGTTGCTGTAACTGGGAACAAAAATGAGAAAAGAGGTCACACAGAGAGAAGCTTATCATTACATGTCCCTTTAGCTAGAAATGGCTTGGCATGGTACCTTTTGGATTTAACAACATAGTTCCTTATTCAGTCACAGATGGGCAATTCAGAACAGTGGAAGGTGATCCTTCCCTACAACAGTTTAGTGTTCTGCCTTCATAGAGCTCCCATCCTTTGTAGGCCCTGATCCAAAGTCAAGTACAGTCAATGGAAAGACTTCCATTGGCCTAAGATTGGCTTTGGGTCAAGCCTCAAGGGAGAAAGTAAAGGGCTGACCTAGTAGCTGAGAATTTTAATAAACGTCTCTTCCTTCAAAATGTTATAAAAGGCACACAAGTTTACCCCTGGGAGCTTGAAGAGTATGCATACAGGTAAATGAAGAGTAGATTATCTAAAAATAAGTCTGATAAGGGGAAGATTATATTTATTATAAAGCAATTGGGAAATGCTATGTGTCTGTGAATCAGATACACCTCTACCCCAATATAACACGTCCCAATATAACACAAATTCAGATATAAGACGGTAAAGCAGCGCTCCGGGAGGGGCGGGGCTGCATGCTCCGGTAGATCAAAGCAAGTTCGATATAATGCGTTTTCACCTATAACGTGGTAAGATTTTTTGGCTCCCAAGAACAGCGTTATATCGGGGTAGAGGTGTACTACATCTTTTTTCTTATGTGTGGAACAAATAGCTGGAGAAGCACTGGGACTTCCTTCTCTGTGCGTTTTGCAGTCCAACCTGTAAATGGAAAAGTCTCACAAACCCATGAAACAGTGACACAAAAGTGATATTACCTTTATAGACTAAAATATCTTAATTATGTTTTATTTAATCAAATTAAAGCTTTTTTAACATCTTAAAAAAAAACACTCAAACCAAAGGCAAAAAAACAATTAGCATAACTTCTCTGGGACCTTGAGCACAGATACTGTACTCTCCAAGATCACATGCTGTCAGAATTTACTGCCCTTGTAGTCTGAAACATGAATATTTTATTCTAAATACTTTGGTTAAAATCTGTATCTCACGGTATGGTAGAATTTAATGAACGTGTTTTTCCCAATAATTTTATATCTTTTAGTGCTTTAGTGAAAAGGTGGTGGCACTTAATTCTCAGATGTGTCAAGTAAATGTATTGTGCTGATTATTTAAATTGTACTTTGAATCACTAGTGCCATATCTCTGCAGTTAATTAACAACTCCTGCATCTTGTTTTTTTCATAGCACAGTTCTCATAGATTTTGTTTCTGAATTTTATAACTCTTCCACGCACCATTTCTTCTAAGTTTCTAAGAATTGCTAAAAAAATTCAGAGTCAAACAATAGTGCAGAATGGTGATGGTAGACAGCAAATGGGTGGTGGAGGGGAGGTATAATGGGAACAGTTTCAAGGATAACTCTGCCATTATCTGATGGAAAAATTGGCCTTCAAAAATATTTAGATGCTGAGGTGGGGATTACCATTTCAGCCTGGTGCATAAGAAATAAGAAGTTCAGGTTATTGCTGATAGGAATTATGGAGGACACCTTTGAGAGTTCAAAGCTATAGCTGATAAAGCCTTTCTGGGGAAGTAGTAGTTGCCTCTCACATTTCTTTTAAACTTATAAGGTGTCAGACTGGGTCCCGCAAAGACTTAAGAATGAGAGTAATTTTACTGAGCTGAGTAGTCCTATTTAAATCACTGGGGCTACTCACATAAATAAAGACACTGTCATGCTTGAATCTTTGCCAAATAGGTCACTCAGTTTGCTAATCTAAATCAGGGATGGTCAAACTGCTTTGATTAATTAACTTTTGCTGAATCCAAATGGAGCCTTCATTAATGGTATGTGTTGATCTGTTTTGGGGGTGTTACCCAGAAATAATCAGGTTTGAGATAAAAAACACATAGCAAAGTTTCATACCTTCATATACAATGATGATAAAAGCATATAAACAGGATATTGATACCTTACACAACATACTTTGTACAAGATTTATCACTATTGTACATCAGTGGTGATACGTGTAAACATGGTCAACTTTCTTTTATATATCAGAGGGGGTAGCCATGTTAGTCTGGATCTGTAAAAGCAGCAAAGAGTTCTGTGGCACCTTATAGACTAACAGATGTATTGGAGCATAAACTTTCGTGGGTGAATAGTCTATAAGGTGCCACAGGACTCTTTGTTTCTTTTATATAGAGTCACATCAGGTGTTCTAAATCTTTTATCATTTTTGTTGCTCTCCTCTGAGATCTCCAAATTGTCCACATCTTTCTTAAATTATGCAACTCAGAATTGGACACACTACTCCAGCTGAGACCTCACCAGCGCTGAGTAGAGTGGGGTAATTATCTCCCGTGTCTTATAAACAATACTACTGTTAATATACCCCAGAATGATATATATTCAATTTATAATCCACTATTAGCCCCCAGATCCTTTTCAGCAGTACTACCACCTAGCCAGTTATTTCCCATTGGTAGTTGTGCATTTGATTTTTCCTTCCTAAGTGAAATACTTTTCAATTGTCTTTACTGAATTTCATCCTGTTGTATTGAGACCAATTTTAAAATTTGTCAACATCATTTTGAATTCTAATCCTGTCCCCCAAAGTGCTTGTAACCCTAATAGTTGTTATGCAGCTCAGTCATCCCTTGATAAAACTCACATGGCAAAAATGGACAAAAAAATTCAGTCATAATACCAAAAAGTAGGCCTAGCAACAACCAAAGAAAACCATAGAAGTATATGTGACGGACTTCCCCGGGGGTGCAGCCAGGAACTGGGGTACCCCTGGCATACCAATCTGGGTCCCCGCTCATGCTGTGAAGTTGTGACAAGCTGCAGACCACTCCTGGTCCTGCACTCACACAAACCTTTACACAGGTAGGGAGACACCCAACTGCAGTTACATGAAGGCTTCTCCTCAACCACTCATGAACTAACAATAGAGAGATTCCAATGAGCTCAACCCTACAGCTCCACAACTTAGGACCCCAGAACTGTACTGTCTTGCCCTGTTCAAAAGTCTGGCCAGTTTAGGTTTGTTACTCAGTCCACCACTCCCTCAAAGTGGAGAGGACAATGCACCAGTTTTTGTCCCTGAGCAGATTCCCCAAGCACTTTTAGCAAAACACACTGTTTTAGGTAAAAAAATACAAAACAGATTTATTAACTACAGAAAGTTAGATTTTAAGTGATTATAAGTAGTGTGCATAAAGATCAAAGCAGATTACCTAAGAAATAAAACAAAACACAATCTAAGCTTTATAAACTAGATAGGATTTGAATCAAGCTGTGTCTCACCCTGTTACCTAGTACAAGTAGGTTACTGCTTTTACACACACAGGCAGGAATTCTTCTCTCTCGTCTGGGACCTCCTTCCCCAGTTCAGTCTTTGTTCCTCAGGTGTTTACAGGTATTGTATTATAGGGAGAGTGAGACCCTGTGATGATGTCACTTTGCCCTTTTACATCTTCTTCCAGCTTTCTGGAAAGATCTTTTGCTATGACATTAGTCAAACAGTCTCCATTGCCAGGCGGACAGGCAACAGACAGAGTGATTGGAAAACAAGTTGGAAACTTTTGAGGGTGTAGTGGAAAGAAGGAGTAAGTGAATATAAGCATGAGGATTTCAAATACTCAAGAGGATATTTGGAATGGTGATTTGAGTTGATAAAAGTGGCTGTTGGAAGGGAAAAGCAAGTGATTTTTAAGAGAACAGTTTTTCTCTTTGCGTGCTATCTCTGAGAGGTTTCCATTGTTCACAGTTCCTGGGATAATCCTTGTAAGTGTTTGTGTTCTCCTCAGTGGGCCATCAACGTTGTTTGGCTTTTTTATTGTTGTACCTGAAAGACTGCTTGTGGGTGTTCCCAACTTCACAACATGTTTCAGTGGCACATACATAGCAAAACTTTGTAACTTCATATACAATGATAGCACATACAACTTAACAGAATATTAATGTTCAACCAATTAAAACTTTTAAAATTATACCTCACAATGCATTCTTTGTACAAAACATATCATAATTATATCATCATGGTGAATATGGGTTGCAAAGTGTCACTTTGGGGCACAGATTATCACAGAAGAATCAGAGGAAAATGTGAGCAAACACAAGAGGGGGCCATTACATATTCTGTTTTCATAATGGAGTGGTGGCCTCATCTGCAGAATTGCAGATGAAATATGGATAATCTTAGGGCTATAAATGCATGTAAATGAATGAGAAACCAGTTCTGCTGACTATCTGATCTTCCTTGAGGAAGGAAGGAGGAGGTTTCCTAGCTATTTATTGTTGTTGTCTGTTTATATGTAAGCCATCCACGTGCTAGTATGGGTCTGAACTTCAAAAGTGATTTATACTTTCCAATTTTCTGGTATGTTCAGATCTGGGGTTCACACTTTCTACCTATCTCAAGTAGAGGGCAAGGTGTGGCATCTGGGTCAAGACCAAAAATTTTTAAAAATACATTGGGTTTGGAGCCGCGGTTTTGGCTCTGCTCTGTCTCTGGTTCAGAAGTTGGGTTAAGTACTTATCTATACATCTTGAATCAGCAAACATAAGGTTGGAAATCTTGCAAGTGTGTGTTCGCTCATGAAATACCTGAGATTATCACTGCCTGTCCCAGCTGAAAAAGAAAAATACATAGGCATACAAGAGAGATTAAAATATAATATTCTCTTTCTTTCATCTTTTTTTTTTAAATCGAGGTTCACCCTGCCACAAAACAAATACAGAAACAAAAAGCTGCAGGTCCAGATTCTTTGTGCTGGAAAATCACCATCCATTGCCGTCAGTGGAGTTAAACCAAAGCTGAATTGAGGACCAAATTATTTGCTGGTGAAACTCTATTAATTGACTTCCATGTGTGTCTACTAGCAAGGAATTGGCCCCTAAATGCAGATTCGGTTTATGAGGTAGGTAATATGTAGGGTCAGTTTTTATTTTATCTGATCTGGTTGGACCGGTTGTGACGGTGCACCCCATAAGGCTTTATGGAAATGTGCTTATGAATGTATATATGACATAACTAGAATATGTTTTATGCTACATATGCCATATAACATATCTCTGTAAAGGTTATGATCTACTGAATCTATTAATCCTGTTTGTATGCATCTATCATTTTTGTATTTGAAGTTATGAATATTGGTTGTGTACTGGCTTGATTTTTAAGTAGCCTTTGTAAAGCATTTGGTCAGCTTCTTGAGAAAGGAATGTGCAAATTAAGTGCCCAATCAAGAAGCACTTAAGGGACAATGTTGGAAGGCTCCAATCCACATAAGAAGTCTACATAAGGACGTTCATGGTAGCAGGTAAGCAATGTCTGCTGCGAGTAAAAACTGGGTCATGCATGGACATATGACTTGCCCATATGATTCCAAAACTCCATGTTGGAGCTGGACTTTGCATAGGAGAGGGGAGGGGGTCTCCACCCACAAGAGGAAGTCTACTTAAACCCCTGGGAGACTCCTCCATTTCAGCTGGCTAAAGAGAGAACCTCTCCACTCCCAAGGATACCTGAAAGACACTGGAACAAAGGACAGTAATTACTGGGGGTGTGAGTGATTGCTGGGCCCAGACTAGAAGGAGACTAGTCTGTAAAAGGAAGCTTAATGGAATTCCTCTAAGGGAGAGGTTTTTATCTGTACTCAGTTTTCTTACTGTATTAGACTTGGTAATTCACTTTGTTCTGTCTGCTATTACTTGGAACCACTTAAATCCTACTTTCAGTATTGAATCAAATCACTTTTTACTTATTAATTAACCCAGATTATGTATTAATACCTGGGAGGGGCCAACAGCAGTGCATATTTCTCAATCAGTGTTATCGAGGACAAACAATTTATGAGTTTACCCTATATAAAATTTATACAGAGTAAAACAGATATATTTGGGGTTTAGACCCGATTGGGAGTTAGGCATCTGAGTGTTAAAGACAGGAACACTTCTGTAAGCTGCTTTCAGTTAAGTCTGCAGCTTTGGGGCATGTGGTTCAGACCCTGTGTCTGTGTTGGAGCAGACTGGCTCAGCAAGGCAGGGTGCTGGAGTCCCAAGCTGTCAGGGAAAGCAGGGGCAGAAGTAGTCTTGGCACATCAGTTGGCAGCCCCAGGGGGGTTTCTGTGATCCAACCCGGCACAGGTCCCCAATATTAATCTTATTCATAGAATCATAGAACATCAGGGTGGACTTTGCATAGGAGGTAATCTAGTTCAACCCCCTGCTCAAAGCAGGACCAATCCCCAACTTAAATCATCCCAGCCAAGGCTTTGTCAAGGCTGGCCTTGAAAACCTCTTTATTAAAGTATACAACCATAACTACAAATATTGTTTTCTGCTCAATAATTTGTTACCGCCATGCTTCTAATCTTACTTTTATGGTTGTATGGTGTTTTGTTCTGTTTGTTTTTTAACTTCATGCATATTTTAGCCAAGAAAACAGGAATAGTCATTAGTTTTTTTTCTCCCCAACCTCTTGTATGGTTCAATTACAAATGTAGAAATTTAACACTGAGTTAAAAAATAGTATTAGCCGATGTCTGCTCTAGTGCTTTTTATTATTATTTTTCTCTTTTAATTTTAAACCCTCCCTTTGAACAGCTGGAGGCTAATAGGAGCACAACTGACAAGAATTCAATTATCTCATTTAACTAGAGACCAGCGGTTGAATTGCTTGAAGCGTTATTTAGTAGCATTACAGTCCCTAAGCTTTAAACACTTCAAGATGAAATATGAGTAATCCTGTGCTATTTCCACTCTGTCTTAGATCTCTAGCTACAGTATTCTTCTTACATCTTTCCTATTTATACCCACACTATTGAGGGAGGAAGAAGGAAAGAAAGATACAAATAAAGTAGAATAAGAACATCTATCCCAAGTGAACTCTCCTCTACCAAGGAAAATCAAAGAGCAAAATATTTACATGCCTTAATCCTTGTGTATGTCTTGGTGTGCACACAGGATTCAACATGAGTTTGGGGCAAAGGTGGCTGTCTGACACCTTTGCCATATTTGGGACTGCCAGGAGCCACTTTGGCTGCCAAGTGTAAATTAAAGCAGCTTCAGATTGCTTTGACTTACATTGTCAGATAAAAAGAACGAGGAGTATTTGTGGCACCTTAGAGACTAATAAATTTATTTGGGCATAAGCTTTCATGGGCTAAAACCCACTTCCTTGTATGCATGCAGTGGAAAATACAGTAGGAAGATACACACACACGCAAACACACACACACACACACTCACAGAACATGAAAAAAATGGGTGTTGCCATACCAACTCTAACGAGACTAATCAATTGCGGTGGGCTATTATCAGCAGGAGAAAAAAAAACTTTTGTAGTGCTAATCAAGATGGCCCATTTCAAGCAGTTGACAAGAAGGTGTGAGTAACATCAGGGGAAAAATTAGCATGGGGAAATAGTTTTTACTTTGTGTAATGACCCATCCACTCCCAGTCTTTATTCAAGCCTAATTTAATGGTGTCCAGTTTGCAAATTAATTCCAGTTCTGCAGTTTCTCATTGGTGTCTGTTTTTGAATATTTTTTGTTGGAGAATTGCGACTTTTAGGTCTGTAATTGAGTGACCAGTGAGGTTGAAGTGTGTTTGAACATTATAATTCTTGAAGTCTGATTTGTGTCCATTTATTCTTTTGCTTAGAGACTGTCCGGTTTGGCCAATGTACATGGCAGAGGGGCATTGCTGGCACATGATGGCGTATATCACACTGGTAGATGTGCAGGTGAACGAGCCGCTGATGGTGTGGCAGATGTGATTAGGTCCTATGATGGTGTCCCTTGAATAGATATGTGAACAGAGTTGGCAACGGGCTTTGTTGCAAGGATAGGTTCCTAGGTTAGTGTTTTTGTTGTGTGGTGTATGGTTACTGGTGAGTATTTGCTTCAGTTTGGGGGGCTGTCTGTAAGCAAGGACTGGCCTGTCTCCCAAGATCTGTGAGAGTAAGGAATCATCCTTCAGGATAGGTTGTAGATCCTTGATGATGCGCTGGAGAGGTTTTAGTTGGGGGCTGAAGGTGACAGCTAGTGACGTTCTGTTACTTTCTTTGTTGGGCCAGTCCTGGAGTAGGTGACTTTTGGGTATTCTTCTGGCTCTGTCAATCTATTTCTTCACTTCAGCAGGTGGGTATTGTAGTTTTAAGAATGCTTGATAGTGCTCTTGTAGGTGTTTGTCTCTGTCTGAGGGATTGGAGCAAATTTGGTTGTATCTTATGCCCAAATACATTTGTTAGTCTCTAAGGTGCCACAAGTACTCCTCATTCTTTTTGCTGATACAGACTAACATGGCTACCACTCTGAAAATTGTCAGGTAGTTATCAATGGTTCAGTACCAAACTGGGAGGACATATCTAGTGGGGCCAGGGGCCAAACCTTGGTCTGAGCACTATTCAATATTTTCATTAATGACTTGAATAACCAAGTGGAGAGGGTGCTTATAAAATTAAGAGATGACACCAAGATGGAGAGCGGTTGCAAGCACTTTGGAGGACAGGATTAGAATAAAGATGACCTTGACAAATTCCAGAATTACTCTGAATTCAACAGAGATGATATTCAATAAAGATAAGTGCAAAGTACTTCACTTAGGAAGGAAAAATCAAATGCACAACTACCAATGGGAAATAACTGGCTAGGTGGTAGTACTGCTGAAAAGATCTGGGAGCTATAGTGGATTACAAATTGAATAAGAGTAAAAAATATGATGCAGTTGCAAAAATGGCAAATATCATTCTGGGGTATGTTAACATGACTCTTGTATGTAAGACATGGGGGGTAATTTTCCCGTTCTACTTGGCACTGGTGAGGCATCAGCTGGAATACTGTGTCCAGTTCTGGGGACCACATTTTAGTAAAGATGTGGACAAATTGGAGAGAGTTCAGAGGAAAGCAAAAGAAGTGATAAAAGGTTGTGATGTCCCTAGCCTCTGTTTGTCAGAGGGTGGAGATGGATGGCAGGAGAGAGATCACTTGATCATTACCTGTTAGGGTCACTCTCTCTGGGGCACCTGGTATTGGCCACTGTCGGCAGACAGGATACTGGGCTGTATGGACCTTTGGTCTGACCCAGTATGGCCATTCTTATGTTCTTATGTAAGGTTTAGAAAACCTGACCTACAAGGAAAGGTTAAAAAAAACTGGCTATGTTTAGAGAAAAGAAGACTGAGGGTGGATCTGATAACAGTCTTCAAATATGTTAAGGGCTGTTATAAAGAGGACTGTGATCAATTATGCTCCATGTATAGTGAACGTAGAACAAGAAGTAATGGGCTGAATCTGCAGCAAGAGAGATTTAGGTTAGATATTAGGAAAAACTTTATAAGGGTAGTTGAGTGCTAATTATGCTCAGTCACCAGTCAAAATTCTTGACCTTGTGTTGCAGAACTAATCAATCCAGATGAATGAATAGAGTATATTTAATAGAGCTGATTGGAAACTGGAAAAAAAATGGATGCATTTTTCTTTTGAGATTTTGTATTCTTTGAAAAGATGCTTTAAATTTCAATACCCAAATTCAGGGGAAGGGAGTCAAGAGTGGAGCTAAAACACTGAGATTCTATCAGACTAGCTCCCACTGTCTAATCAAGGGATTACTCTATCGAAGTAACACTCCACTGCTAAATATAAATTTTCATCCAGGTCCCATTGGGCCAGTCTAGAACCTGAGTTCAAAGTTTTTAAATAACATTTAATGCTTGGCCTTTATTTGAACATTCCTCTAGTAAAAAATAAAAAGTCAATTCCAGATAACACAAAGCATACTGTACCCTATCACATTCCAGTGAGATAGTCTAGGAAGCCGGCAGTGCTGATAAAAAGTTAAGCCTTCTCCTTACTTAAAAGAGATAAATTGCCTGTATAAATCTTCAGATGTGAAGGGACATGAGGAGATGAGTTCTCCAGTGTCTCCGATTAAATACAATAAATTAGTGGAACTACACTACTGAGCTTTAATCTTGCCATCTAAGAAAAGTTTAGGACTTGTATGAGACTATGAAATGTAAATGAATTGCAGCTCTGGCAACCTTGAATCTTAGTTTAAAAAAAATATGGTAGAGGAAAGCTTCAGATAAAGCTTCAAGAAGGAACAGGTGGAGTTATGTGATTCACATTCATATTAGAGGCAAGGTAATCTGCAGGAATTTCCTGGTATTGATAAACAAGAATAAAGATCCCAGTCACAGCAGGTTGGTATATCAAAGGTTTGCATGTGACTAGTTAATGACTGAAGTGCCTATATGGATGGAGACCCCCATAGTTTAATACTGTGAAAGGGATACCCTTACCCAGGGCCGGTGCAACCATTTAGGTGACCTAGGCAGTTGTCTAGGGTGCTAGGATTTGGGGGGCGCCATTTTCTTCAGCAGCGACCGCAGTGGCCGGATCTAGGCGGAGAGAGCTGGAGCAGGGGAGCGTGGGGAGGGCCTCCTGCAGTAAGTAAGGGGTGGGAGCAGCACGCAGGGGAACTCCCCGCCCCAGCTCATCCCTGCCCCGCCTCCTCCCTGAGCACGCCATGGCTGCTTCACTTCTCCCGCCTCCTAGGCTTGCGGCACCTAAGCTGATTGGCGCCGCAAGCCTGGGAGGCGGGAGAAGTGAAGCAGCCATGGCGTGCTCGGGGAGGAGGCAGGGTAGGGGTGAGCTGCTTCCCTTCTCCCACCTCCCAGGCTTGCAGCACTAATCAGCTTAAGCGCCGCAAGCCTGGGAGACGGGAGAAGTGAAGCAGCGACGGCGTGCTTGGGGTGCTCATGCGCGGAGCAGGGGTGAGCTGGGGGGTGCCTCAGGGTGGAGAGTGGGGAGCTGCCACAAGGGGGGGCACCTCATGGCGGAGGGGTGAGCTGCCGTGGAGGGGGCACCTCAGGGGTGGAGGGGGAGCTGCCGTGGGGGTACCTCAGGGCAGGGGCGCGGGGGGGGAGGGCGCAAGGTGGAAGTTTTGCCTAGGGCGCGAAACATCTTTGCACCGGCCCTGCCCTTACCACCACCTAAAGTTCTGACTAATCAGGATGAGGGAAGAGAAGTGAGCAGCCTCTGGGCCCCCAGAACCCTGGCTGGAAGGAGGCCTATGGCAGGACAAGTGGCATATGTTGCTGATGCTGCAGAGAAAAGGCCCAAACATAGATTGGAACCAGAGCTTAGAGATTTGCTGAGGGAGCAGTCCAAGTGCACAATCAGCCTGGCACAGCGATCCAGACTCAATGGAGGAAGCCCTGGCAAGAACAGATGCCCAGTGATGCAGTGGAGACTGGCACTCACCACTCCAAATTCACACCACACCCAAGCATCAGTGACCCTGGCAACAGGAAAGAGGTACCCTATTTTGGACGTAAAGGCTTGAGACTGGAGTGCATTTTGGACTATATATATATATATATAACCTTCTTATTGTGACTCATGTGTTTCTCTGATTGCAAATGTTCCTGCCAGCACTACTCCTGAACTGGTGCATCTTATGCACCATCCCTTATTCGAGTCTTATACAGAGAGTTGAAAATTCAGTGTGTTCTAATTCCAAGATAATCCCACTTCAAATTTAAATGTTTCAGTATAATTGAAACATCAAATTATTGTGTTTTATTTGTGATAGGCTAATGATTATATACATACACACACACATTTGTGCACACTATTAATTTCTGTGTAAATTCCTGTCTTCCCAAAGATAGTGGATGGAGAGAGAGATTTGGGCCTAATGGGAAGCAAGTGGGTTTTTTTCCACCCCAAGAAGCATGCATTGGAAACTGGCAATAGTTTAGCACACCAGGGTGGCTGCCCTACCTGAGGTACAATCTCACTACAGGACTCATGCTCAAGCATGCCTTGACTTGGGGGGATGGGAGATGTAATGTGTTTGCTGCAGGTCATAGAATATCAGGGTTGGAGGGGACCATCTAGTCCAACCCACTGCTCAAAGCAGGCCCAGTCCCCAGACAGATTTTTGTTCCAGATCCCTAAATGGCCCCCTCAGGGATTGAACTCATAACTCTTGGTTTAGCAAGCCAATGCTCAAACCACTGAGCTATCCCTCCCCCCATACTACTGTTCTCAACTGGAAGGAATCCAACCTAATCTAATATTTGTGACTGTCTTGCCTTCTAATAGTTGAGTGTCTGGAGAGAGAATACAGGCTTGTGTTTAGTACCACCTGCCCTGCTTCTACCACCATCAATTAATGGACATTCTCCTTTCAGCTCATATCACAAAGACCTGTGTTGTCACCCTGGGGATCTGTACATATGGCTGCACGTGTGTAGAGTGCACTCAGAGGCTGAGAGAAAAGTATTGAAAGTTTAGCCACTAGAAATCAATTAGTAAGGACATGAACACTCTCTTTTTTAATATAAAAGTGCAATATTTTAGAGAAATCTGAAGAAACATTCTGGTGCAATCTCCCCCAAATACCAATATATCCTTAATAACAACATCATCAGTCCCCACTACAGCAGTACTATGCCCTTGTATATTTTCAACAAAGGCTGTTCCTACTTCTGATCTTTAACATTGGTCTATTGGTTAATCTCATTTTTATTTAATTTGGTTTTTAATCGCAGCATGTCCATCTCAGCTTTATGTGGCATACAGGCTGGGAATGCTATGAATGAGCAAAAGAGCAGACAGGAATGCCCCCAAGCTGAGAACCCCTTTCAGGGAGGTTAAGTTTTCTTTGGAATCACTGTAGGCATCCAGCAAGACAATTCAAATACATACCTGCCAAAATACCCTTTAGCGGAGCGCTGGAGACTAGCTAATTAGAGGTACTTGTACAGCCCACGAAGATAATGTGGCTCCTCCTCTATTAGAGTTGCCAACTTTCTAGTCACACACAACCGAACACCCTAGCCCTGCCCCTTTCCTGAGGCCCTGCCCCCGCTCACTACATTCCCCCTCCCTTGCTGGCTTGCTCTTCCCCACCCTCACTCACTTTCACTGGGCTAGGGCAGGGGGTTGGGGTGTGGGAGGGGGTGAGGGTGAGGGCTCTAACTGGGGGTGTGGGCCAGGGTCCCTTTTTGACCGGGTGTTCCGGTCTTAAATCAGACCTGGTTACTCTAGCCTCTGTGTCCACAGATGGGACAAGCAGTGGAGCAGAAAGGATCTTACTGCTTAAGGAGGCATAAAACCTGTCAGAGGACTTATTTTCTTTTGAGATTCACTCTTCTACATACTGGTTCTTTTAGTGTAGGTGGTTCTTCTAATTGTCATGCCTGTACTGCTTCATTTCTCATAGTCCATTCCATCTTCTGACAGGATTGCATTCCCATTAAAAGTTGATCTTAAAAAGGAAGGCAGAACTGCTCACTCTACCAACCAGTGCAATTCTGTAAGGTTTTCCATATGTGCTGCAAGGTTTTTCTATTTAATTCCTAGCAACCTCCTCCAAACAAGTGCTAAGCAGGCTCAAAAACTTGTTGTCCTGCCCCACTGTTGATTTTCAGCATGTTCATCTTGGATTTCACATGGCTCCCCAATGAATATACATACTGTGAATGAAAAGAGAACCAACTTTTCATTGCCAGTGATAAACATCTAGGCCAAAGCTTTGAAACATAGGTGCCTGAAGTTACCTCCAAAATTCATAATTAGTCCTCTGAGTGAAAGGTGATTTTCAGAGGTGCTGAGATGTCACAAGCCCCACTGACACCAGTGGGAGCTGGAGATGCTCAATGCATTTGAAATCAGGCAACATTACTTACATTGTGAGCTCTTGGTGACAGGTACTATTTTTGTGTTCTGTGTCTGTTCAGTGCCGAACACAATGGGACCCTGGTATATGACTGGGACTTGTAGGTGCAACAGTAATAATTATTAAGAACAACAATGATAATACTGCAGGTACCTAAATACAGACTCAGGAGCCTAACTTTGAGCACTCAGATTTGAAAGGGCTGGCCCTAGGTCCTCATTCTGCAGCACCATTGAAATGAATAGGGTTCAAAGTGAGTAGCAGCTACAGAATTGTGCCCCCCAAAGTAAAAGTTAGATGATCTTACTAACAAAAGAGAGCAGGAGTAGAAGTGTGTTTGGTTGATATTTCTCACCAATCTATACCAGCGAGCGCAACATTCCTATCAGGATATACATTGCAAGGACAGGGCCAATAAATCTAGACTGGCTTTCAGCCAAGAACGCTTATCACTGAGCTCAAAGATCTTGGCTTCTCCTCAGGAAATAAAACAGCCTCATTCTCATACATTTCTAGCTGCACAGTTTACATTAAATTAAAATATATGTTTCATCCATTTAGCAGACTGACTCATAAAAGCTGTGTACTGCTGCACTAGCTCTTTGCTATGCATTTCAATGACAGGTTTGTGACTAGACCGGAATTTTAACTGCACTTCAAATATATTTTTTTAATTCATTACATATATTTTATTTATTTTTTTAAAGTTGGGGTAAATAGAGTATAAGCTTTTAGTAATTTCTATGAAAGAGGGTTAAAGTGAGGAAAATATTGAAACTCTATGTTTTCAGATTGGGAAGCATAATCATTTTGCCAAAACATGATTCAAATAACTGTCTAAATATTTGGAACATCTTCAAATAAAAATCTATCCAACCTGCTTTTGACATTTAAATTAATTTGAGCAGAAAACGTGACACACAGTTCAAAAGAAGGCGTTAGTTAAACCCTAGAGTACTATGTTGTTCTCTACCCGGAATGATGATTTAGCATTCAGACAGACTTTTGAATGTTGGTGCATTTTACCAGCTGCTTAGCTAGTCAGTCTAAGCCATCAAAACAAGGTGACAAGAAGAACTGTGCAAGGCTGTTTTCACTGATGGTGAAATCAGCAAAACAAAATAGATACAAGAACAAAATATGCAAATGGAAAACTTTTTTCACCTCAATGTCTTTCCCAATAGAAAATGCAGTGTCTGTAGCAGGAAATCCATCATTTGTTCATGGAAAGACTCAAAGTTGTTAAACTCACACAGTTTGCACTTGTGTAAAGTGGGATGTTGTCCCTTTAAAAATCTTAAATATAAAGGATCATCCTTTCTGGTGACCTCATTTTCCTATACATGTGGAACAAACATGAGTTCTAAAGATTTCATGGCCAGACACCAGTCTTTACAGTTATCATAGGGGAGAGATTTTCTGCTTTAAAACTTGATCTACCTACCATATGAGTCAAAGGCAAATCTGTCAACCACATAGT
The DNA here is from genome assembly GCF_016161935.1 of Mauremys reevesii. Classification (NCBI taxonomy): domain Eukaryota; kingdom Metazoa; phylum Chordata; order Testudines; family Geoemydidae; genus Mauremys; species Mauremys reevesii. The sequence goes on from NC_052630.1 coordinate 25,198,759, forward strand.
TTACGTATGACCTGAGATGGATGAAGCAGGAAAGAAATGACTAGAGCAGAAGTGATAGAGCTTTCATGGCAATTCAGGCCAAGTATTACATAAAGAATATTTTAAATCCTATATTGTAGCTATGAAGGAGGCAAAGAAATGTTCCTTTGTCGTCACTATTGCAGCTGTGCCGCCTTGCACTGTGGAACTGTTCCAGGTGGTAGGTAGCCTAGTTAATCTGGGCTGTTCACATTTAATTATAGTGTCAAGGTAACCTTGCTGGTAGGAACTTACATATCACTTTGATAGTAAACTCACTCACTCACTACTAGAATGACTTATCTGCATCTGTAGGGACAGTCTAATGACACAAGGGGACAAATGCTGTGTCTTTTCTGCTTGGGTCACAGCTGGTATGAGCATATGTTGAGGGTTCATCATTCAGCAGAGGATGTGACAAGGGGGAAGCAAAAGTAGCTTTTAACCACCTTTTCACTTCTCTGGTCCTGAGGTCCACCCTAGTCCTTAGTATAACCTAGAGCAGATTCCAGGGATTCTGACAGCCAAGATGACCCCCTTTTCTTGGCCATGCTCCCCAGGTCAGGGCCTAGGAGTGGGAGGTAGCACAAGAACTGCTGCATCACCCAGGGATTCCCTAAGAGAGAGACCCTCCATCAGCTAGCTAAGTTGCTTTTATAGCCAGTGTGAGGGCCAGGATCTGTTCATAAGGCTCCAAATGTTTTGAAGACTCTGGTTTCATGGATACACCTGGTCAGAAACAGAAAAAATATTTTCAGCAAAAAATTTCAAAAGAAACAACAAATTTTCAGTTTTTGAAAACTCATTCCCCACCCTCAGGCCCGAAAACTGACACGTGTGTTGTCAGTTTCTCCAAAAACTGGAAAAAATAGAAAGAAATGAACATTTTCTATGAAACTTTCCATTCCTCCCCCTTCCCCAGTAAAAAAGGCCATTTTTAATGGAAAATATTTCTTTACTGAAAACTTTTGACCAGCTCTATTTTGCTATTTCCCTTTTGATGTTTTCTGCCATTGTTTAGCTCTGCTTACACTTGTACATTTCCCCCTACTCCACTTTCTTTTTCGTACATACTAGAGGAGTGTGCAGAGTCCTAGCACAAAATATACCTGTGATAAATCTGACTAGGCAAAAATTGCAGAGGATTTTTTTTTCATTATATTTCTGATTAGCAAATGAAGAAATTCTGACTTACGGAAGACTCACATTTCAGAACAGGACAGTCTAATGGGAAAGCAGCAAAGAGTCCTGTGGCACCTTATAGACTAACAGACGCATTGGAGCATGAGCTTTCGTGGGTGAATACCCACTTCGTCGGATGCATGTAATGGAAATTTCCAGAGACAGGTATAAATATGGAAGCAAGAATCAGGCTAGAGATAACGAGGTTAGTTCAATCAGGGAGGATGAGGCTCTCTTCTAGCAGTTGAGGTGTGAACACCGAGGGAGGAGAAACTGCTTTTGTAGTTGGTTAGCCATTCAGAGTCTTTGTTTAATCCTGAGCTGATGGTGTCAAATTTGCAGATGAATTGAAGCTCAGCAGTTTCTCTTTGAAGTCTGGTCCTGAAGACTTTTTGCTGCAGGATGGCTACCTTTAAATCTGCTACTGTGTGTCCAGGGAGATTGAAGTGTTCTCCTACAGGTTTTTGTATATTGCCATTCCTAATATCTGATTTGTGTCCATTTATCCTTTACGGAGGGACTGTCCAGTTTGGCTGATGTAGATAGCAGAGGGGCATTGCTGGCACATGATGGCGTATATTACATTGGTGGATGTGCAGGTGAATGAACCGGTGATGTTGTGGCTGATCTGGTTAGGTCCTGTGATGGTGTTACTGGTGTAGATATGTGGGCAGAGTTGGCATCGAGGTTTGTTGCATGGATTGGTTCCTGAGTTAGAGTTACTATGGTGCGGTGTGTAGTTACTGGTGAGAATATGCTTCAGGTTGGCGGGTTGTCTGTGGGCGAGGACTGGCCTGCCACCCAAGGCCTGTGAAAGTGAGGGATCATTGTCCAGGATGGGTTGTAGATCCCTGATGATGTGTTGGAGAGGTTTTAGCTGGGGACTGTATGTGATGGAGTTCTGTTGGTTTCTTTCTTGGGCTTGTCTTGCAGTAGGAGGCTTCTGGGTACACATCTGGCTCTGTTGATCTCTTTCCTTATTTCCTCGTGCGGGTATCATAGTTTTGAGAATGCTTGGTGAAGATTTTGTAGGTGTTGGTCTCTGTCTGAGGGGTTGGAGCAGTTGTGGTTGTACCTCAGTGCTTGGCTGTAGACAATGGATCGTGTGATGTGTCCGGGATGGAAGCCGGAGGCATGAAGGTAGGCATAGCGGTCGGTGGGTTTTCGGTATAGGGTGGTGTTAATGTGACCATCACTTATTTGCACTGTGGTGTCTAGGAAGTAGACCTCCCATGAAGATTGGTCCAGGCTGAGGTTGATGGTGGGGTGGAACTGTTGAAATTATGGTGGAATTTTTCCAGAGTCTCCTTCCCATGGGTCCAGATGATGAAGATGTCATCAATGTAGAATAGGTAGAGAAGGGGCATGAGTGGACGAGAGCTGAGGAAGCATTGTTCCAAGGCAGCCATAAAAATGTTGGCATACTGTGGGGCCATGCGGGTGCCCATAGTGGTGCCACTGGTCTGGAGGTATATATTGTCATCAAATTTGAAATAGTTGTGTGTGAGGATAAAGTTACAGAGCTCAGCAACCAGTTGTGCTGTGTCATCATCAGGGAAAGAAATTCTGTCTAACATCAAAACTCAGTAACTCCTAGCCACCCCATCCTGGAGAAGTGAGATGAAGCTAAGTATATATTAAAGATTACATAATAAAACCTGCTGCCATCAACCCCCAGAAGCCTATTACTCACCTCCACTATTAGTAGGCATTTAGAGTTTAGACTTCATGCCATAAAAAGCTCAGATTTATTTAGCTTACTTGAGCCTTGAAGCTTGAGTGGGCTCCAATTTGGGGCATGTAAATTTTGCTTCCTTTTAAACTTAAATAATGACTCAATTTTTAATACTTGTCATAACCTTTCCACTCCTTTTGCATACAAAGTGCTGAAGTACAAATACTCGGTAATGTTTCTAGTAGGATGTAGTTACTGCACAGCAACCTCAGGAGAGCTGTGCCTGTGATGGCAAATGCTTCACTTGCACATTCTGTCCATTTATAAATGAGATGTGAAAACAATTCCTGCTCATCTGCACGTTCCCAAAGAGACTCACTTGTTAGTAAGCAATAGAATGAATGTGTGCTTAAGCCCATGTTTCAAGGCCGTTTCCAGTACATTGGAAACGTGTTTCTAGGGATGGATGCTACTATTTAGAGAGTTTTAATGTAGAGATGCAAAAAAAAAAGGTGTGTACAGAGCAGCTAATGTTCGATTCACATCACTCTTCTTAAACAAGGCAAGAGGGCCCCCTCCAACAAAGGTAATGCTTGCTGGGAGGTTAACATTGCTGGCCATTGGATGTCACTGTTGATCTGCTTGACTCCTGCTTCTTAGCATATGCACAACGTGCCTCAAGTGGCCTCATCACTGAATTTGGTCCACTGGTTGGATCATTGGCTTCCCCAGCCTGAGCCGGGAACTGGTGGGGAGTGTGACATAAACACTGATCCATGCCCCCCAACTTCTGCTGAAAGAACATTTTTCTAGTGAAAATAGTGTTTATTAAAGACAGCAAAAGATTGAGAAATTGGCAGTTGCAGTTTTTGCTTGAGTTGATCGAGGAAGAATGGGTCAGGTTCATCCCTTATGTACCTTGAAGCCAATAGTTTAAAGTAGCTTAAAACAGGACAGGGGCTCTCCCTACACCAGCCCTGGAGAGGGGAGCTGTCCCCCATGCCATGGAGAAAAGGGGGAACCCTCCATGTTCCTTCAGCAGAGGAGCGGGGAGGGAGCTGTGCTTCTTCTCCATTCCCTGTTACTTTAATCCCTCCCTGTAGGATCCTGGCCTGACAGTGTGTTAAATATATATATGACAGGATCATTGCACAGGTGAGATGGCTACAGACAGGGGTTGAAGTAAGTGGCAATGAAGATTGGAGGAAGCAGAGGGAGAGCTCCACCTCCTCCGGGACTGATACAAGGAGAGTTCCCCTTTCTGTTTCAATCTACTTCACACTATTGGGAATTGATCCCTTCTGCCCGTTGCTGGCATCCCAGATGGCTATTGGGTTTACCCTTGTCCCAAAGATGTTTGATATTTGTGCATCTGGGCTCATTGGCTTTTTTTTCAGACTGGTTAAATGTTGTGCAATGTGATTTTTGTATGGCACTCTGATGCCTTCTATAGGTGCCTTGCAATCTGATCAAAGCATATAAAACAATAAGAGTTACGGGCATGTTAAGAACAAAGCATGCCAGCAAAGAGTGTCTCCTTTTTTTTAAGGGCATGTGTGTGTGGATTTACACCCCAAAAATTAGAGCTATAAGAAAATGCAATAGGTATAGATAAATCTGGGCTCTTAATACAGTTGGCTACATTTTCCTTATGCTTTACGCTGGTGGCACTTCATTGAAATCAGCTTAGTTTCCCAGTATATCTGAAAGGAGAACTTAGCCTGTTATCCCGCTACATCTTATTTGAAAAATGAATTCAAATTAGTTTGGAGCATTGTGTCTCTCAGGTAGGTTGGTAAATGAATGTGTATGGGAAGTTGTCTAGTAGATCATTGTTAGGCCTGGTTTTATTTAACACCTTAATAATCTGGAAGAGAAGGTAAACAGCATACTAAATAAATTCACAGATGGTATTAAATGTTGGAAGAGCTGTGAATACGTGTGAGGTCAGATAATAACACAAAGAAAAGTAGAGACGTTAGAAATATGACAGGAAATAAAAAAAGCATGCAGGCAAATATATATGAGAAGCAGATATTTAATGGGAAGGAAGACAGCAATATTTTAAGGGAACTGGGAGGAGAGTAGATAGCATATTAAGTACAAATTTAAAATGCAGAATGGAGGAAAAAACTAATGGGCTTTTGGGAATTATACACAGAGTCATCAGATCATAAATCAAGAAAATAATAGTCTTTTCTATAGCAATGAAGAGACCATCCCTACAATGCTTCCTTAGCATTGCTAACTCTTGCAATTTTTATTGCAAGTCTCACAATATTCAGGATTATTCCCTTAAAGACACAGCTCTTAGAGTCAAATGATCACATGAGAATTTCAATTTTCATTAAAAATTAAGATTCTAGCTCCCATAATTGCAGAGAAAAACTTGAAAATATGAATCCTAAAGGCTCAAAATCTAGAGGCTAATAAAAAGAACCCCTAGCTTCATGTGTTTTAAGCTAGTCTCATGATTCTTTGGATTCTGATGTGTGAATTTTGAACATGTAGAATTGGCAGTACTGCTTCCTTCAGTTCTGGTCATCTCGACAATTGAAAGCTGTCAAAAAATTGGAGGCAGGTTAGAAAAGATCAACAAAAATAATTAGGGAACTAGAAAGGTGAATTTAAGAAGAAAGAATTCAGTAAGAGAAGTTAGCCCAAATGATGACAGCGGGGGAATATTATAACTATTTACAAGTATTTGAAAGGAATACATTTCAGAAAGAATGATGAAATGTCTAAGATGTCCAAGGTGGTAACTCAGAGTAATGGGATGACATTAAGAAATAGTTAATTTAGAGGTAATAACAAGAAAACTTTGTTATCAAGAGGGAATGGTGAGTGGAGTAGACCCCCCAGGGATGCAGTGAAATGACTAGCACTTAAAACTCAACACTGAAGAGCATACTACAGGAAATAATCGGGCATGGACACAGAGAAAGATGAGATGATGTCTTGTCCTTCTTGACTATGATGCTCTGAAGCTTTTGAGGTTCACACATTACAAGTTATCTTTCCTTTTTATTGTCTGGTGTTTTTTCTAAAAAGAAAGAACAAACCTTAAAATGAATATTATTGCTGAGGAGTATGATACATCAGATGCCAGTAATCCATTGCCAACAGGAGGTTATATATTAGAGCCATTCTTGGAAATATGGATTAAGAAAAAGTGTTTAAAAACAGATGGATCGGGAAGTCAGAAAAGAGAGAGCTCTCATAGTAAACTTACAACTTCAACTAGGCTTTGCAAAACTCTTTAGAAATTGTATAATTCATTGGGAGAAAAGTGGCAATTCAAAAAGAGTCTGGTAGAGAGCCTTGATAATTGAAAACTGGCATCTTGAGTCAACGGTGCAGCCCTATTGAGTGTTACTATCAGTATGTGGTCTCAAAAAAAGAAGGAAATAGAACTCCTGCTTTCTTTTTTAATAAGAGTAGGTGGAGCTGAGGTGGGAGATGAAGGCTTATCTTTTTTTTTTTATTATTTGTAGAATTGTGGCCTTCACTGGCCTTGGTGTTTAGCATTTTGTGTGTGTGTGTGTGCAGAAGAATGTAGGGAAGTGTCTAACAGCTGGAGACTTACAGTAAAAATATGAAGTCACCTGCTGTGGTGGGGCTAATTTTGCTACCAGGAAAGTGGTACTGACTGTTGCTTAAGAGACGGACAAACTGGAAGATGGAAAAAGAATGATACTCCAGATTCTGCAAGTTGAAGGAGTCTGCATGCTTCCCTAGTCCCAAATTAATGACGATCACCATCTGAAACATCAAAGCAGCACAAAGTATTGTGTCTGTAGGCAGGTGAGTAGGGAAGATGTGGGTTTACCTTAGGGTATATAAGCTAGGAGCAGGACCAGAAAGCTTATATATTCAGTTTTCCCATAGATTTAGAGTTATGATCTCTGAATATATAATACAAATATTATCTCCCAACAGAAATTAGATCATCATCGAATCTATGGGCCACAAGTGTCTGTAAAAAAGACACACTTTGATATATTTTTTATTAATGTGTTTTTGTGTTTAGAACTTTTCTGTCTGACCAAGTTTGGACAAGCAGTTACCTATATGCGTGATCATGTTTGAAAAAAAACAATTTCTAACTGAGATGGATGGTGTCTTTATCTGATTTAATCTGGAGCATCTTTGCTTTTGACCATGTATAAATTGCATTACTTTCCAATTAATTTCCGAAGACTTATTCATAGCACTCTACCACATGTGTTCTTCTCTTCTATTATTTTCTCAGTTATGTATATTCACTCAGCATATATTTTATTATATATGGTTTGTCATGCTTCATGAAGGGGTTTGGTCTTTCTCATGGCAAACACAATTGCAATTAATGTGTCAAGTATCCTGTTGCAATGGTGTATGCATGTGTAAACAACAAGGATCCCACAGGTAAAGGAGCGCATGCTGGATGTGGAATGGCTAGGAAGGACCCTTTGGTTGCACCAATGAGGATTGCACTCAGAGTTTAGGCACGTTTAACTTTATACACATTAGTAGTTCTGTGGAAGTTAGTGGGCTTATGCTTAAAGTTAAGCACATGCTGAAGTGCTTTATTGGACTGAAGACAGGAATATTAATGAGTTGTAGCCATTTTATTGATGATTTATGGTTGTCAGATTCAGATATTAAAGTGGCAAGACAGTGTCTAAAGGAATGACTAGAAGGGTTTATTCTTCTCAGAAAGGTTACAGAAGAGGAGAGAAAGGTTTAAAAAAAACCAAACACCCAAGTAACTCTACAAGGAAGGATTCAAATTAATGACTGGTGCAAACCCCCAAATTGAGATCTGAATCCATATGCCAAACATCTCAAAAATTAGAGGGTTTCAGCCTGGAGTTTTGGTGCAGCCAAATGGGAGCCATTTGCAACATTCAGATTTTGCAATTGTCTTGAGCCTATCTGTAATGAGTATATCGAGGGAGAGGAAATGCAATGCAAAAACGTTACCTACAGAAGTCAATGGGAGGCTCTTGGTGCCAGTTGGATTGGGCTCATAAAGGTTTTAAGTGAGGGTGAGCCAGTTAAATTAAATACATGGGGGAGTTGAACAGTTGAAGGGAATGGATTAAAAAAAAGTGTTATACCTGCAAGATCAGTTTAAGATTGGTCTATATTATTCAAGCATCATGTCAATGCACAGTATCAGTGAGGGAGTAGGAAATGCTATTAAACTACAAGGACCTTTCTGCTGCTTTTACTGATTTGCCAATCTTAGGATTCACGTCCAGGCTGAGGGCTAGATGTTATTTAACAAACATGGGTGCAATAATGTTTCATGGTCACATATAGATACATGCCAGCCATAAGCTAACCATACATTTGTGGCATAGGGTGTAAAACTCTTAAGGGACAAAATCTGATCTTATTTATTGCTAAGATTTTGTCCCATTGTTTTTACCTTCAGATGAAGAGACCACTACTTGGTTGGTTAAAGGATAGCATCATCTGGCTCAGCCAATAAAGAGCATGTCTAACATTACATTCTTCAGAAGGTAATGAGTTACATACACCCAAGCCAATATATTAAAATCTACTGACCTGTTTTAGCCAGCACTGGATATTCTGTACTGATTCCTCTCAGTGCTCAGCACAGATCTCTCTGGCTGTGTGGCATTCAAAGATGTTGCTGATGCATGAAATAAACAAATTGCTGGCTGTTGTGTCAGAAATTGCAACAACTCCTGATGAAAAATTGCTAGGTCTATTTTATTTCAAAGCAACACAATACAGAGAATCTCCACTTGGAAATTTTAACATAAATAGCCTATGTTATAGGGGTAGCTCAGTGGTTTGCATATTGGCTTGCTAAACCCAGGGTTGTGAGCATTGAGGGGTCCATTTAGGGAACTGGGGTAAAAATCTGTCTGGGAATTGGTCCTCCTTTGTGCAGAGGGTTGGACTATATGACCTTCTGAGGTCCCTTCTAATCCTGATATTCTATTATTCCTATTGATAATAAAATGAGTTTTCTCCCCCTACATCCTTTAAAAACCAAATAGCAGCATGCAAATTGAAATATGCACCTGGATCAGAATGCTGTCAGATAACAACTCTCACTCTTGAGGACTATTTGTAAGCATAGAGAAACATCGAGAAAGTCGTAATAAATTGCTGTGGTACGCTGTTCTGGCAGCCGTTAATAAATCAATATGAAGGGGAGTTCTGAAGGGCAAAATGTTGCTGTCAGTGGGTGTCCGATTTAATTTTGCTCAAAATTAATATTTGGGATATGATAAGTGAGCTGGCAGGAACAGATTTCATGATTAATTCTGTCTGTAGAGTCAAAAATGCTTTGATGGCACTTTAAAAGCAGCTTCACTGATCTAAAAGTCTCTGAAACTAGCTCATATGCTTGAGTTCCCAGATCATATTATAATACCTTTTTTGTTTGTTTATAAATAATAAATGAAATGTTAAAATAAATGTTAAAAAAATGTAGGTTCAAATACTGCTCTCAGTTACACTCGTGAAAATATGATGTTGACTTTAATTGAGTTAATCTAGACTTACATGGGTGTAACTGAGAGCAGAATTTGGATCCCGGTTTATGAACCCCTATGGAGAACAACCAAGTCCAGATCTGCAATGGAAATTAGGAGCCCAAGTAACTTTGTGGATCTGGACCCTAGTGACTTAGTGACTTGGATGCCTAATTCTTTCTGCACTCATCCCAGTGTAAATCAGGAGTCTATGGAGTTATGTTGCTGAAAGTGAGAGGGGAATCAGGCCCTATATTTAGTCATCAAATAATATTTGAAGATATATTTGTGCAAGATGTCTAGCTAAAGTAGAACTTCGAATGCATAGGATCCCTGTTGTTTTTAAATCAACCATGATATTAATAAAAATAATAGTTAGCAGTTGTACTTAGTAGGGGAGACATTTCATCCATGGATTTTGGAGGACTTTGCAAACATAGTTAGTGGACAATACCACCATCCTGTTTGTCACTCAGGCCCATAAACTGCATGTCATCTTAGAACTGAACCTCTCTATAGAACCCAACATCCAGCTATGTTTAAATCTTGCTGATTCTTTCTGCACAACATCTGTAAGATAGTCTTTCTCATCCATTCACACAGCTAAAACTCTCATCCAGGTTTTAATCATCTTGCATCTTAATTACTGCAACATCCTTTTCTCTGGTCTTGACAAATGCAAGCTAGCCCCACTCATATCCATTCAGAATACTCCTTCAAAGAACATTTTCCTAGCTCATCATGCTGACCATGTTTTGACTCTTTGTGTCCTTCCACTGCCTCCCCTTTCTCTGTCACATCAAACATGAACTGCTTGTTTTCACTTTCAAGTCCTGGCATCATGGTCAATCCCCACGCTACCTACTCTCACTTGCTATTGATGCTTGCCTTCGATCATGATGCCCACCTACATTTCCCGCTTGTTAAATTTTCGAACAAGCACCTTTGCGTTTTCATCCATGCTGTCCCACATGCTTGGGAGGAGCTTTCTGTAAACATCCAAAAAGCCATCTCATTATCCACCTTCAATCCTGCCTCAAAACTTTTCTTTGCCATGATGCCTACAAAATAAACTTGACAACAGTTAGGCAGCTGGTGTACTGAGACCACTGCCTGTCATGCTGACCAATACTCTATCATTGTTTGCTTGTATTCCCCTGTCAGTTTGTGTGTTTTTATCTACTGTCTCTAGTCTTATACTTAGATTGTAAGCTCCTTAGGGTAGGGATCATCTCTGCGTTCTTTGTGCAGCACCTAACACAGTGGGGTTCTGCTCCATGATTAGGGCTCCAAGGTGCTTGGCTAATACAAATAATAAATAATAGTAAGGATTTACAACACCCTTGTTAAATTCATGCCTCAGCACTCAGTCACATTCCTTTGACATAATTGAGTGTTTTGAACACAGATATGGTGGCTAAGGGGGATTATTGTCATCAGTGGCACCCAATACCAAATGGAAGACAGACTGTGTCAAGTCAGACCACTTACATCATGCACAAGTGGGCAGAGAGCTGAACATATTTCTCAATGGTCAGCAAAAAAGCATGATTCAGTCTATTTAGGCATGATGTTGGATAGAACTCTCACATATCATAACCATCTTACAAAGACAGCGACTAAGGTCAAAATGCAGAACAACCTGCTTGGAAAACTGGCTGGAATGACATTCAGCAGTTGAGTATTGCGCTCCAGTTTGGGCTTGCTCATCTCACACAAAGATGATTGACATACAACTTAATTCCACCTTGTGTATTATTTCAGGCACACTTAAATCTACTCCTCTTCCATCTCATCCAGTTCTCTGCAATATTGCTCTGGCCAGTTTTCACAGAGAGGAAAGCGTAGCAAAGCTCCTGACAAAATTGCATGATATGCCACATCCACTGCTAAAGACTTGTTTAATCCACCACATGGTCATCTGCCTTCATGTCGCCCATTGTGGATAAGTTTACCAGTTGAGGAATTTATGGTAGAGGACATGTGGTGAGCTTCATGGTCTGCACAGAAAGTGACAAATAATTATCTTGTCTCGGACCTCACTCATTGTCAACCTGAGTTTGATTTACCACAAAGACAATGGAGCCTTCTGAACTGGTTTCATACCGGACATGGAATTTGTGCTGCACTGGAGTTTCAGTGGTGTTTTAGAGATAATCCACTATGTCAGTGCGGCATCCACAAACCACAACACATATTGTTGAGGAATGCAAAATGACTGAACTTCCTGGAGATCTTCATGCCTTGAACATCAAGAGGAGCAGAGCAAGCTGAGTCCAATCTCCCTTCCCCAGCACCTCTGTGTTCCTCTCTCCCTGCACTTCCTTCCTCTCCCTCTTTATCCTTCTGGACTGATCAGCTGTCTCTTTTTGTGACCCAGCCTGACGATCTAAGTAGCTCAGGCAGCTTTCTCTGGGGGAACTAATTTGTGTCCTAGAGATCAGAGTGCAGGTTCACCTGTTTGGTGCCTGCACTCTGTCCCAAGCAGTGGTGTAAATGATGGCATAAAATGGTCAGATTATGGGAGTAAAGCAGTCAAATGTATTTGGCACACCTATAGAAGTCTGAGCTCTTGAGATAGACAACATTAAAGAAATTTGGAAAAATAAAAAAATGAAACAATGGATTGTGTGTGCGCGATGTATGTACACATGAATATTGCAAACAGAAAGAGAGAACACATTTTTATACACACATTTATGCAATCCAGATGAAAATGCATGCAGATGTGTAAAACATAAAAAAAAAAAGGATTAACGTCAGCAATGAAAATTACCCTCTTTGTGTTTATGCATTTTTAAAATTTAGACTATTTATAAGTAGTCCTGGAAACCAGCCATCCTTGATAGCTGTATTTCCAAGAGGATAGGCTCCTTCTGATTAATGACCTAGGAGTGTTTGATGCATAGATTGCACTCCGTATACTTGATCTGTGTCCTGAAAGTTTGAGGTATATAGTGGATGAACAAAATGATTTTGAAAACACTTTGCTATTGAAACATGATGTTAATTTTATCATGAAATGAACCAATTTGATGGATTTGATATAATTTCACTCCCCTAGCTCATATCCATTAAAATTAATATTATGGACTCAATTGTGCCTGACACAGCATGGATTGGGGAGATAACATCTGTAGAAGCAATCTCTTGAAAGGAGGAGCACTGTGAAGGCAGCGTCCTGCCTCTGCCATCCTCACTCATCAGCAGAGCTGGCCTCTGGCAGAGGGGAATACATACTGCAGGTTTTCAAAGGGTGTGGCTATGATTCCACTTCCTTTATGTTCCCAGAGCCTTGCGCCAGAGTCTCTGCTGGTGTAAATTAACAAAACTCCATTGGCTTAAATGGAAACTAAGCTGACTTATATTAGTTAAGAATCTGGCCATTTTGCTCTGTCACAGACAGGGGCGGCTCTAGGCATTTTGCCGCCCCAAGCACAGCAGGCAGGCTGCCTTCGACGGCTTGCCTGTGCAGGGTCCGCTGGTCCTGCGGCTTCAGCGGACCTCCCGCAGGCATGCCTGCAGGAGGTCCTCCAAAGCCGTGGGACCAGCAGACCCTCCGCAGGCACGCCACCAAAGGCTGCCTGCCTGCCGCCCTCGCGGCGACTGGCAGAGCGCCCCCAGTGGCTTGCCACCCCAAGCATGCGCTTGTCATGCTGGGGCCTGGAGCCGCCCCTGGTCACAGACCAATGTTTCCATGAGCTCCCTCTAGGATAGTCAACTTCAGTTCCATTCCTAACATAGCCAGTTGCCAAAGATCCACAATCTGGCCCTGTAACCACAAAGACATCAGCAGTTTAGATCCTTCTGAATCACAGCCAAACAGAAGACTTCAACTATTCATCTTGCTTCATAAAGCCATTAAGTGAGAACAATATAAAACAAGCAGCTGTATTGTCGAGCACCCAATCTCCAGCCGTCAGTCATGGAAAATGCATCATTAATTTCTGAGAGGTTTCTTTCTTGTATCTTTCAGTGAGTGAAAAGGTGAAAATGAAAAATACATTCTCTTACATAACTGGACCATTTTGATTATAAAACTAACCATAATTTTCTCATGTTGCCACAGAAACGGGCTGTAGTTCTCTGACTCATTCCATGAAATTAATGCAATCTTTTAATTTGAGACTGTTTGTTAGATGCAGGAACTTCAGAAGCAGCACTTTGATGTCTTTCTGTTGCCAAGGAAAAGCCTTTAATTAGGTCACCTAAACTTCATTTTCTTTCAGACTTTTCATTTTTACAATTCCTTTTTTCTTCTGCTTCCTTTGATGTTTCAAAATATATGCCAGTGATATTTAAGTTTATTTATTATGCATTGGCATTAAACTTTTGCTATTAACATTTATTCATACCCTTGAAAATTGATTAGTTAATTAAGTGCAGGAGGCCTCTTATGGAAAGCTATTCATTCATGTTTCATTTAGTATTCTACATGCACACTGTGCAATACATACATATTTTTCAGCAATAACAGCTGTTACTTATATGGAATGGATTTTACAACCTCCAATGGAGTGGCATTTAAAATTAAACTTTTCTTTTGTACTATTAAGCCCATCTGTAAATTAAAATAAACTTTGACTAATTCAGTAAAAGGGACCAGCTTCCCAGAACCAAAGCTGCAAATTGCAATGTAGAAGCTTCAGACTAAATCTGGGTGAATGTTGTAATGATCATTAGTGTCAATAAACTGAGCGAATACAATTACACTGCCTTTGCAGCCCATTTTTATTCACTGTTTGGGAGCATTCTGAGAGGCAGGGTTTTGTTGACATGCATGTTTGAGGGAAGCTAGTATTCACCTGACCTGAGTACATTTGATCACATGTGGACACACATATTTGAGCTGGAAATGATACAAGTTACTGTTATCCAGTAAGGGAGCAGAAATAATACCAAGTGACCAGTCACATAGTTCTAGTGATGAAATTCAGCCTGTACAGAAGGCAGCCCAAGGTTTACGCACCAACCAAGTCTCATTTAAATGCTCAAAGTAGGACTTAAGTGCATAGGCTTTGTGCAGGTGCCTTGCACTGGTTTCAGATTCACCCACAGTGACTATGGGATGAATACTTGCAAATGGGAGTTTGTGAGCCACCCAGCAGCTGAAATTTATTTGCCTGAAAGTATTAGCCAAAGAGTTGCATTTTGTACCTACTGCAAAGCATGCTGAGGTCAGTGGGAGTATATCCATTGACTGCTGTGGGATTTGGATCAGACCCTTCGTGAGCAAATTTATAAAAAATCAAACAAAAAGTCTGTTCATGGGCAATCCATAAACAAAAGAAAGAACTAAATTCATCAGATTGCTCATGGTGAATACTGTGAGCGCATAGGTGTTGGAACTAGGGGTTCAGGGCATACTGCTGCACCTCCTGGCTTGAAATGGTGTCAGTTATATATAGGATTTACAGCTTGCTTCAATGGCTCTCAGCACCACCATTATAACAATTGTTCCAGCACCCCTGTGTGAGCCCTTCCACTATGGGCCAGAACTTTCAGTTTTCCAGCTGTTTGTCCAGTGAACCAACCTCTCATTCTAGACCTGGATGTGTGTCTCTGTGTCTGAGTGCACAATGTGTTGATGTGACTTTGCTGTGAGTTGCTATCCATACCAACATTTTCAGGCCTGTCTTTTTTGTGTTTGTCCTAGTTACTAAAAGGAAATTTGCCTCATTAATTAATCAAATAAATAAATATATATTTTTTGTTTAAGATCAGAACCACAGAATGAACTATTTCCTTTTCTTTTATGACCAGGGATGCTTACTTTGTCACTCCAATTTTATATTGCATGATTTTTTTTGCATCGTGATACCATGATTGGAATGTGGTGGAGGTTTGTCCTGCATTTTGATTTGTCAATGAGCATCTTAAGAAAGAGACTTTTTTTTTAAGATGCTTAATTTGCACCAGAAAAGACCTTTTCATATTCCCATTCCTTCGCTCCCTCTTCCAGAGTGTGAATGTTCCCTTCAGAATATTCCTCATTGCTTCATAGATTTGAAAGCCCAGACAAATGGAAAGCTAGTGGCACTTACCATGAAATAAAAATGGAACAAAGAATAAGATCACAGCATCATGTATTCTTGTGGAATAAGAGTTTTAGTTAGTGTGTGTGGCAAGCAAAAGGGATTGAAGTGTTGTGTGTCAGTGGGAGTTACAGAGACAGCAAGAGAGGCGAAGGCAGAAAGTGTGATCATCAACAAAGCGCTGAGGATGGTACTTCTATAGGAAGTGTTTTTTAGCTTCTGAAAGCTACAGAGCTACAAAGGAGGGGGAAGGAGAATCCAATTCAAGACCCCCCCCCACAAAAAAGACATTTTTTTATCCCAATAGGGTTCATGAACCACCCTTGGGGAACTTTTGTTGACTGTACCTGACACCTGATGCATAATTTGGTGCATTCTAAAAAGTGTGCTCTTTTCTGTCATTTCTATGGGATTCTTAGGGATCTGTGGCTGGAATGATCCAATTTAAAAGGGGTACCCAATTTAAAAGGGGATCTTGGACAGAAGCAAGGAAATAAATATGAATTTGGTATCCTATGTTAACAATTCTGTCCAGTACATCACTGGTGGAGATTGAAAAAGCTTGAGATGAGTTGTCCTTTCTTTTCTTCTCTAACGTGCTTTGGTGATACTGCACAAATGCAGTTCAGTCTTAGAAACATGTCTCTTAGAGTAAATTTCTAAGTCTCTTAGAGTAAATTTTTGAAAAACATTCAATCTTGATTTAAAAATTGCCAATGATGGACAATCCACTATGACCTTTGGTAAAAGTACCAATGGTTAATTACCCTCACTGATAAAAAATTTACATCTTATGTCCAGTCTGAGTTTGTCTAGCTTCTACTTCCAGACACTGGATTGTGTTTCCTTGTACCTAGCTTACCAAGAGATCCAGATCGCTCTGTATCAGTGTCCTTTCTTCATTATTTACCGCTCCCTCAATTTTTGTATCATCTGCAAACTTTATTAGTGATGATTTTGTTTTTTTTCCCAGGTCACTGATAAAAAATAAATAAATCACATAGAGCCAAGAACTGATCTCTGTGAGATCCCCCTAGAAAAACATCCGCTCAATGACGAGTCCTCATTTACAACCACATTGTGAGACCTATCAGTTAGCCAGCTTTTAATTTATGTAATGGGGGCAATGTTAATTTTATATCATTCTAGTTTTTTAAATCAAAATATCATGTGATACCAAGTCAAATACTTTACAGAAGTCTATTATAGCAACATATTACTTTGATCAACCAAAGTTGTAATCTCATCAAAAAAAATATAGTTAGTTTGATAGATTCTATTTTCCATAAACCGATAATTGGCATAAATGCATTACCTTTGTTTAATTCTTTATTATCTGAGATTGATATCAGACACTCCATTATCTTGCCCAGGACTCATGTCAGACTAATAGGCCTATAATTAACGGGGTCATTCTGTTTATCCTTTTACCCACAACCTTAGCTTTCTTTCAGTCTTCTGGAACTTCCCCTGTGTTTCAAGACTTATTGAACATCAACATTAACAGTCCAGTGAGGTCCTTAGCCACTCTTTAATAAGTCTTGAATGAAAGTATTCTGGACTCACTGAGTTAAAAATGTCTAATCTTAGTAGCTGCTGTTTAACATCCTTCTAAGATATTAGTGGAATGGAAAGAGTATTAACACGAGCCACATGGTATTGATTCTGGTTTTTGGATTGGCACTTGGTTAGGTGAGTTAGTAAAAACTATTCTGGTTTATTTGCTTAGAGGATGTGGCTCTGTTCATTGTTCTTTGCTTGAGTGAGGGGTTCGGAGCCACTTACTAAGTTGTCTCCATTATGGAAGAACAGCTGGGATACTAGGAAATCTGTGAAGAGCCCCTCTTTCCCACATACACTCCTAACAAAGAGTGAATGGGAGAGTGATTCACCCAACATAGACACCAGAGAGGGACACCAGAGAGGACCAATAGTCCTTCATTGTAAGAATGGAGTTTGTGGAAGCAAGAGAGCCTGTAGTAGGTCAGATGTTTGGATACTCTTCCCAACTGTGAGTCTTTTAAGATTCCCGCCTTGCTAGGTTTGTAGAGAGTCTGGTTTTGTGTGCAGGTTAGGTACACACAGACTGGATGACTAATAGGGCTGGATTGTCCACTGCCATGCACTTTGAGCAGTCATTTGCACGTTTGCAAGGTGCGTGTAAATTGCTACCATTCAGATTTGTGTAGCATCTTGTACCCACTTTATAGTTACTTGTCACAGGTGTGAATAACTGCACCAGTATGCAAAAAAGTGGAGAATCTGGTCCATCCTTTTGCTATGGTGAAGCTGGCTTGCTGGGTACTGTTACCTATGGTATGGTTAAGGTAAGACTGGTTTCATCATGCTTACTCTTGCAGTTTGGCTATCTTAATGCTGGAATTTGCATTTTAAATGTTATTCCCATTGAAGTCATAATGTAAGTTCAGAAGAATCCAAAACACATTGGATGTACCGATGGGGTCACGTGGGGGACAAGGCTACACGCTAAAAAACCAACAGCAATAACTGGTAGTTCATACTTACTTCACTTGCTACTGATAAGCTTAAGCACTTGGTATCTCATCACTGATAAATCACTGACAGCAAAGCATCAGTGCATCCGCACAACATAATAATTCTTTCATCTTTCATGGAGCTTCTGTCGTCTAATTGACACCTTTAGTCTGCAGTTTTTAGAAAACATGTTGCTCTTAATAAATGTTAAATAAGCATTAACCTGTCATTGATCTACAAGTGTGAACCAAGAGCGAAGCTGGCATGCTGTGTGGCATTTTAGACCTACAATTTGTGGCAAGGCCCTCTGATTTTTGCAGCAAATTGGGGAATATAGGAGCAATGTTAACTGATTACAAAATAGTTTGATAACTTACACAGCTTATAAGTAGGAGATACAATGCAGGGCAATTGGAGAGGCTTTCAGGAGGAGGTAGCTACGGGTTTGGCCCTGTGGTTTAGTTTACACTGCGAATGCTTTGCTGGTATAGACACACAAGCAAACCCTCCTAGTGCAAACATAGCCTCTCCTGGCAAAAATGTCCTTTTGCCATTAGAGCATATACTGGCTCCCCAAACAAAATAAATAAGTTATATGAGTACTGCGGAAGAGCATCTGTGGCTTATAGTGGATCACAAACTAAATATGAGTCAACAATGTAATTCTGTTGCAACAAAAAAAGCAAATGTCTTTTTGGATGTATTAGCAGGAGTGTTGTGAACAAGACACAAGAAATAATTCTTCCAGTCTACTCAGCACTGATAAGGCCTCAGCTGGAGTATTGTGTCCAGTTCTGAGCACCACGCTTCTGGAAAGATGTGGACAAATTGGAGGAAGTCCAGAAGAGAGCTACAAAAATTATTAAAGGACTAGGGAACATGACCTATGAGGAAAGATTGAAAATATTGGGTTTGTTTAGTCTGGAGAAGAGAAGACTAAGGGTGGACATAAGAGTCATCAAGTACATAAAAGGTTGTTATAAAGAGGAGTGTGATAAATTGTTCTCCTTAATCACTGAGGATAGGACAAGAAGAAATGAGCTTAGATTACAGCAAGGGAGAATCAGGTTAAACATTAAGAAAAACTACCTAACCATAAAGTTAGTTAAGTACTAGAACAAATTACAGAGGAAGGCTGTGGAATCTTCCTCATTGTAGGTTTTTAAAAACAAACATCCGTCAGGAATGGTCTAGATAATACTTAGTCCTGCATCAGTGCAGAGGCCTGGACTAGATGACCTATCAAGGTCCCTTCCAGTCCTACATTTCTGTGATACTAGCTAAAGCATTTTTTTTGACATAACTGCATCTTCACTACAAAAATATCATAAAAACTAAATCACATCCTTAAAGGATATTATGTTACTGACAAAAACTTGTAGGGTACATCAGGCCTGCTTCCCAGTGGGTCCATCCCTGTCATCAGTGCAGGAATTGGCCCAGGGGGAGAGGAAAGAAGGAATAGTGTTTTAAACCACACTTATATTGCTTCTTTGCTGGGGCAGCCAGCAAGCTTACTCTCCGTGGTGTAAATTAGAGCAGCCTTCTGGGCTGATCTACTTATCCTCAGTGGCCCACCATACCTCTCTCTTATCCTTATTTGGTCATTTACATTGTAGAGAATGGGACCGTCAGTGAACTGTAATATATAAGGAAATAAGCTGTCTGCAGCTATTAAAAGTGTCCTGTTTTTTGCAAAGATTCATTCCACTTAACCACAAAAGAAAGGCTTTTAATTAGACTTTTGAATCCCATTAGGAAAAACAAATACCAATACTTAACTGCACATATATGACATGATGGAAAATTGCTAACATAATTAGATTTTTAATAGTGTTAATGACTCTTGTATCTTATTAATAAGAATTAAAGCTAATGTAATGCTATATGATGAAAAATTGCTACTGCCTCGTCTCCTATGGTTAAATCTAATACCAATCATGCCTATTTCTACAGTAAAAGATTTCAGTGTTAATTATGTCAGTTGGTGAAGTCATATAGCACTATCGTATTTTATATCATCTCACCCTAATGGACATTCGACGTGAACAATTCCAACTGATTCCAGTTAGCAGGCAGTCTTTGGAGCACAGCAACTAGTTCGGTTCCTAGGCATATAAATTCTCCCTCAGAAATCAAGATACCAGTAAAAACAGAAGCCATGTTATAAAATTCTAATGGAGTCTACTGGAATTTCTGCAAGGTGAGTCCGGTGATGTAACAAGCAGACAAGAGACACATCTGGATTTAAGAGGTTCCACTAGTTGGGATAAGCTTTGGATAAGCAGCCAACATTTTTGGAGCATATCAAAATCAAACTGGAACTCTGAATGTTTTGAGATTTGCCCATCAAATTGAATATTCTTGAGAAAATGTGCATGGAAATCACCTTGATCATATGCTTCTAAATAAGTAGTAAGCTGTATCTCAAATTCCTTCACTCAAGGCCCTGAGAGGTACATAAGAATGATGAGCAAAATAACTTTGCCATTGATTTTAGTGGATTTCTGGATCAGGCCCTGTGTGCTTTATCAATCATGAATATCATACCACACTGATTAAACTCCCAAAGTCCTGTCCTGGCATGTACTGTGCTCTATACAAAACCTGGGAAGGATTTTTTTAAGCAACGTATCTCCTTTGGTTGTAACAGGGTCCTAGTCAAAAACCTGGAAGGGATATGAATATGTCCATAACATTCTGTAACACATTTGTTTCCTCTGAAAGAAGATAAAGGACAGATGAAGTAGTCCAACGGTTATTACACACAGGGTCCACAGTCAGTCTTTACATGCCATCAACCAATCATGGCATTAGTTTGTTTTGTAAAGTGGCAGTCCAATGCAGCTACAGAGATAGTCAGGAACTACTTTTTTGGTTTGTGTGTGCATTTTTTGTTTGTTTGTTTGGGTTTTGTTACTCGGGTTTCTTTCCAATCTACCATCTCTCTTATTCTAGCCCCTGTCCTCACTTCTACTGTATTTCTTTGTGAAGGAAATTGCATACTGGCCCTTAGGCTGCATTTTGTTCTGGCATTCAATAATAATGAACAGTGTGTAAAGATCTGTAATCAAAAGGTAAACATTCCAGCACTGTGTACAAATAACTCCTCAGATATTTATCCTGAAAGACAGCGAGGTTAACATTACAGCAGGGAATGCTAGGGAAAAGCTACCTGGTGGTAAGCAGACTCCTTTCTTTTGTTTTGTTTTGAACTGTTTCCTGAATACATTCAGTTCATTAATCTCTTAGCATAAAGTTGAAGCAGAAGTGAGGATGATTTAACATGACAGTTCTCTAAAATATATTAACCTATTCTCCCACCTCTCATCCTGATTCCCAATTAAGCAGTGGACATCTGAGTATTCGAAGGCTTTGTCTAAACATAGAAGTCATACTATTTTAATTATATTGGTGCAGTTAAAGTGGTATGATGATGCCCCTAGATTTGATGCAGTTGTAGTAAATCTCTATTCCAGGTTTGTCGACTTTGTCAGAAGTTTTTGAACATTTTCTATAGATCTGCATGAACTTAAGCCATGATTTCTTCCTTCCTCCTGCTCAATTCTAGTCAGGATTGGTATGCGACATCATGCTGTCCACACCGGCGCTTTTGTCAGTGAAACTTACATTGGTCGGGGTGTGAAAAAAACACACAACAGTGCTAGTTTAGACAAAGCCTTGGTCTCCCAACCTGTGGAGTAAGTGGACAGAGGTGGGATAGTGGTGGGTAGTGAGCTGAGCTTTGACTCCACCCTCCTCCACAATGTGCCAGCCATCACATCTGAGCCTGTGTGGGGTTGCTATAAATTGCTGAAGGTATAGCCCTAGAGCAAGCGGGGAAAGGGTAAGAATTGTGCATGGTGCTTCCCAAGGCTACTCCTGGGGTGGGGGCAGTTTACACATCACCACTTGCTCAGACTGGTGCCTAAAGGCACAGCCTTGCCCATAAAAATCTTATTCTAATGTGTTATCAATGGCTTTTCTTTACTGATTCTTCTTTCAACAATGTTTCCTTGGCTTCATGAACTACCTGTTTTATTTTCTGGTAAAGCACTGAGATACCATGGAGACAAGCACCTAGTACACATCAGACAGGCAGGCAGATCAGTCTATAGTAAATTCTTTTACATAACACATCCAGCAGAAGCAAAGCAAAAGCTGTAAAAATAGCCAGTTAATTGAGGCCAATCAATTGTCTCAGGCCATGGATATGAATGATTCTGATATAATAACAGAGGGATAAACTGGGAGTCTCTGAGAAATCAGAACTGACATGCTACCTGATGTATTTCCATGTACCCTTTTGAAAATCGGAGAGATTGCTTGCCAAGATTTACTGTTTGGTTGTTTAATTATTTTCCATTTCTTTAGCATGAGATGTTCTGAAAAATATTAGGTTTATCTGCTTCCTCTGGGTCAGATTTTACCCCATTACTCACCATGAGTAGCATCTCTGCAATGAAGAAAATGGGACTTTTTGGCATAAGTAAGTCTGGCAGAGTCAGGCCCTTTATTTTTAGCTTGTCTTATACAGTGAAAAACCACTGAGATAAAAACATTTAATTCACGTAAAAACCTGTTGGTGACAGCAAAGTTACATTTAAGCAGCATGCACTCACACACACAGTCAGCAACATGCTGATTTCAGCCTTGAACATTCACATGGAAGGATGGACACAGTTTAACAGATTTTCATTAAATTGCTTAATTACACTGATACCAAAAAGCACCTGGTTTCTTCTATTTATAAAGTAATAGTCTGACCCAATATCACCTCAGAAGTAAAACAATGGCTGAGAAGAAATTGCAGGTGCCTGGAGAAAACAAACTGTGTTTCTTTCAAAAATTCCTATGGATTAAAGAAGTAGGTAAAACCCCTATATTTCATACTAACTAACTATGAACTCTCTTGCCAAATGCACCAATTTGTGAATAAAAGGCCATATCAATACATGAGATGAGTCAGGGCCGGTGTGGGCATAGACTATCATCCTATGATCCCGAGGGGGAAGGAGGCAGGAGATGCAGTCAGATGTTGGGAAGCAACTGCTGAATCTGTGGGTGCCTCAAGCCAGATTGCTGTGAGCAGGGGGTTGGACTAGATGACCTCCTGAGGTCCCTTCCAACCTTGAGATTCTATGATCCAGTGCTTCCACCTGGAACAAACTAATTCGTTCCTTGAAGTTCATCTCAGGTTCTGGTTTCCCTTTGCTCCCTGCCTTACCATAACTTTGACATAGCCCGAAAAGTTCTGAGATGGTATCATCTTGAATGGAAGGATGTGGATCAGTTTGAGGCTGTCTAGGCAGGATCTGGTAGAAAGGGTCTGACTACAAGCTGTTTTTGACCATTTTATGAAAACTGAACAAACAGTCTTATTCCTGGTCTCTGCCCTGTGCCCTCTTGTGCTAGCTATGAGTGTACTAGGACCTCATGTATATCAGTAGGAGCCATTCTGGGGAAGATCCAGGCTAATGAGAGATTATGTGGAGGATTAGAAGTGGGACATAGCTGTACTGGAATGAGAAAATGGATCATCACTACAGCAGTGCACTCTTTCTGCATTAGCCTCAACCCAAAACTTGAGTCATATTCCAGGGTAAAATCCTGGCCCCTCACTAAAGTCAATTGGAATTTTGCCACTGACTTCAGTGGCACCAGGATTTAACACAAGAATAGATCTGGTTGGGATTTTTTTGATAGTGTTTTTTTAATTGGAAAAATGCTAATTCAATGAAACTGAAACTTTTGGGGGGGGGAAGAGTCTGTTCTGATACGCTCTTTGACTCAATGTTTTTGATTAAAAATGCTTAGAAATTGTCAGAATGTTTTGTCTTAAAATTTTCAAAATAATTCTTGTTTTCTGGTTCAAATAAACTTTTCATTTAGAAATGTAAGCTAATTATGGTGAAAAACAAAAGTTCAAAATTGAAACAATGTTTCAAAATTGTCAAAACGGAACATTTCAATTGATTGGAGCCCACTGGTTTTTTTTTCTTCAAATATTTGATTTATGAAAAATGTTGATTTTGGTCCTGATGTGGGATGGGAATATTTTTCAAAACCGTGAAAATTTTCATAGATGGGAAAACTGTTTCCTGCCTCCCTCTGTTGCAGATCCTTTTGGAGAAACTGAATCAGATTATAGGCTAAGTTTTGAACAAACCTGCAGGCTATTTCGAGTGAGCCTGGGATGACTTTCAAGAGAATGTAGGAAAGTTTATGGTATTGTTTGGAAAGTACATTAGCCAGTGGTAGTTGGCAGTTTTGCTCAAACCCAAAGAATCAAAGCAAAACCAGGAAAAAAGATTAATACCACACCCTTGAATGGAGATAGCTGAGTTTGATGCAGCACTAGCTGTGGAAAATGTTGGGGATTTTGACATTATTTTTATGAAATATGGGATTCACTTTCCCTATTTAATCTTGTTCTGCTTGTTACCTCAAGGAGTAAACTTTTTTCCCAAGACACTTGCTGGTAGTGAGGAATGCTTAGTAGACTAGTGTGTGTTGTGTAGCCATGGCTGGGTTGCATGAGTGGACTACTAAGACTCATTAACGTTTGAATAGATCTCCTTGGGCAATACAATGGATGAGCTAAGCAATGGATTACCTGGTGGGGGACTTTGATCACCTGATTAGGCTGACAAAGGAATCCAAAAGTTATTTAAAAAAATAACAACACAGGTCTCTCACCAGCCATTTTGGAGAGAGATGAAGGAAGTTGGCTCCAGGACAAAAAAGACATTCCATGATTGAGTGAAGCCATGAGCTGTTGCGGAGTGAGGGCAGGGCACTGACCAGAGACTACTTGAGGGTAGTGAGGAAACGGAGGTAGGGAAAGGCATGTAGATGTTGTTGTATATATCCTGTTCTCTCTAAAGAGTAATTGTGTTACAAACCTTTCTAAAGCCCGTGTTTGTGTGCTTCAATTAGTACATGTCTATGAAGAGATAAATGGTGAGTATCCATCAGGGGAGCTTGACCACGGCTGTCATATTAAGCAAACTAGAATTAAATCATGGTCAACCTGCCCATCCTCCCCTTATGTCCTAGGGTATTACACTAGTGATGTTTTGAATTCAGTGGCATATGATAAATGTGCTAAGATGGCAAGGGAAATATGCAACTTTACAAAAATTGTCTTCTTTCTGTGTGTGTGTGATAGAACTACGATAAAAATCTAACTGGCAATATCAAGGGATCATCTCATTTTACCCTTATCTGATAAGATATAACTCTAGATTATCATATGCATTCTCTGGAGATGAGCCATTCAGTTTGCTAGTAATCAGGCTACTTATTTTTGCAGCCTTTTTTTCATTTTGTGGACAACTGCCCAGATTTCTGCCAAATTATTTCACTAGGGGAAGTTTGTTGTCTATACTGAATGTGCTTTTCCAAACAGAAAATTGATGTAAGTAATTTAAGATTTTTTGTTTTAGCAAAAAGCTATTTTACTGTCAACTGAGGCTTTTTATTTCAAGTTGTACAGAAATCTGGATCCCACATCATGAAACTTTTGCAGCCAGGTTGAGGAATTTCAGGGATTTTAATTACTGCTTTTTTTTCTATTGTAAAATTTTGCCCAATTTTTGTCAGACTGAAAATCAAGCATTGTTTGGCCAATTTAAGTAGAAGTGATGGTTCTTTTGCATAAAAGAAATTTAAAAAGTATTTTCTCACTACAGCAGGGGTTCTCAAACTGGGGGTCGGGAACCCTCAGGGGGTTGTAAGATTATTACATGGGGGGTTGCAAGCTGTCAACCTCTACCCCAAACCCCACTTTGCCTCCAGCATTTATAATGGTGTTAAATATATAAAAAAGTGTTTTAATTTATAAGGGGAGTCACACTCAGAGACTTGCTATGTGAAAGGGGACACCAGTAAAAACGTTTGAGAGCCATTGCACTACAGGCAGTCCTCAGACTTGCGACACAATTGGTTCCTGAAAATCGTGTCATAAGTCGAAAATGTCGTAACTCGAATTTCCCATAGGAGCAATGTCAGATTCAGTGTCATAAAGTCGAAACACGATGACAATTTATAAACATAAGTGCCATTTGTCATAACTCAGATGTGGTAAAGTCGAGGACTGTCTGTATTTGGTAAACCAGGGCACTGCGCTGGTGTGAGGATGAACTAGATTGATATACCAGGTCTCTATATATTCTGATTTTTATGAGCTCCCTGGTGCCACAGTGACTCAGTGCTTAGTAATAGTGTTGTGGTGGTTGCTATCTCAGGAAGGAAATGTAGAACAAAAATAACCAATTTACTGCTCCTTTGCTACAGGGGGTAGAAATTTTGAATTTTGGAAACCTTTGACTGACGTGTTTTATTCTTCCTTTGTTTGTCTGATTTTGTTTAGACTGTAAACTGTTGAGGGAGGTGAACTATCTTACAAGACTGTAAACTCCATTCCTGCCTAATGGGATAGAAAGTAGAGCTGGTCAGAAAATGGTAAATATTTAAAAAACCCATTTTTTGAATTGTTATTGCAGAAATGTTTTGGGTTTTTTGTAATGAAAATTCTGGGTGTTTTCAAGATTAATTTTTTGCTGAAGATTCAGATAAATCAAACTTTTTTTCAATAAAAGGCCATTTCTTGTTGCCTACATTTTCAAAGGCTTAATTTTGACCGGCTCTGTTAGATCGTTCAAGTCAAATGATGATAAAATAAATAATTATTACAGCAGATTCAGTGAATAGTTGACTTGATGTTTTCTATTATCTCAGTTTTGTGTTCTTGCAGAATGGAATTACATGTCTTAGTTGCTCTTTTTTGCAAGGGCACTGTCTGAACAGTTACAATTCTGAGTCTCTGCTGCCTGTGTTAGCTATTTTAGCCCCTTTTAAAGCACCCTGTGGGAAAGGTTCGTTACCAGATTTGTCAAGCACTTCCTATCTAACAAGCTTTTCTTTTTACTGGATTTCTTGAGAGTGCTGAGGGTGACTTTTTAATGTGATTGATTAAGGACCTTTTAAAAAAGCACAAAGTCTCTTTCTATCTCATTATTTACACTTGAGACATGGTTATGTTTCCCCCCACACACACAGTTTGAGGCGGATGAACTGCTATTTTTCTATCAGTGCACTTTTTGTAATTACAATGGGATTTAGGTAGTCATGGTGAGGTGAGGCTCAGGGCAGTGAGACTAAGGGCATGTCTATATGTACAGTTCTGTAATGGCGCACTGCTTCAATGCATCTGGTAAAGATGCTCTATGCCAATGGGGGTATGTCTACACTACCTGCCAGATCGGTGGGTAGTGATCGATCTATTGAGGATTGATTTATAGCATCTAGTGTAGACGCGATAAAATCGATCCCCGACCATTCTGCCGTCGACTCCGGAACTCCACTGCGGCGTGAGGCAGAAGTGGAATCCACGGGGCAGCGGCAGCGGTCAACTCGCCGCCATCCTCACAGCCAGGTAAATCGACCTGAGATATGCCGACTTCAGCTACACTATTCACGTAGCTGAAGTTACGTATCTTAGGTTGACATGCTCCCCCCCCAGTGTAGACCTAGCCTAGGAGAGAGCTTTCCCATTGGCATAATAAAACCACCTCTGTGTGTGGCAGTGACACCGCTTATGTCGGTGTAACCTCTATCCCTCAGGGTCTGGATTATTCATACCCCTGAGTGAAATAAGTTCTGCCAACCTAAGCTGTAGTATGTACATAGCCTTATAGTGGGAGAAGGGAAGTAAACAGATCTGTTAGATGAAAGTTTGGCTTAGGTGCTCAAAAGTAAAACTTTTACCAATACTTACCACTGTTAGCTCATATAGATGAGGCAGCTTTCTCGAAATGAGGCTGACTGATGGAAGGAGCTGTAGACATTAAACAGAGGTGAACATAGATGGTTGACTGGAATTTGTGTGACTAGCAAATCCAGCTGCCCATCTCTAATACCATTATGCTACACCTCCTCACGTCCTCTTGTGATGTGACACGAGACTACACAACAGAATGCAACATAATCTAGCCGATTGCATCAGGAATAGGAACAATCAACATTTGCTGTCTATCACTTTGGATAGCAAGTCCCTTATCAGATCTTACAGTGTTTGTAAGCAGGTTAGAAGGGTAAGTGTCCATAGTTTGCCAGTTCAACAGGTCTCTGCTTATAACACCAACTAGCATATGGTTAGCTCTGTGTAAGAGAAATAACTTACTAGCAGCTTTCCCTCTGCATTAGAGCACTATATGTTAAGCTTGAGGTAGAAATGCAAACAAAACACGGATTGGTTAAAGGTTCATAAGGAAGATTTATGCACAGTAGCCCAAATTCAGATGAAATGGTTTAACTCCCTGGGGCAAGTTTTGGCCTCTGCTATGATCCCTTTATAAAGGCCCCTTAGGGAATTCCCCCCAGGTCAGGGGAAACATAGGGCACGGAATGCCACCCATCAGAGTTCTACCTGTTTATCCAATAAGGGAACAGGAAACATGCCATGTGACTTAGATGACTGTGACAGATAGGTATTCATCTGTCAGTCTGTCATATGTGAATGGGAGCAAAATAAAGTTATGATGGAGCTATAAGAAAATGCAACCCCAAAAGACAGACAACAAACTGGAGTTAGGTTGACACCTCCAGTCAGGACAGTTAGCATGAAAATCATGTCTTAGTTATGAATCAAGTTCAGACAGCCTTGGAGGGGGGATGTCCATTTGGAAATAAGATGCAAGCGAGAACTATTGTGTGTCCCCAACTTCAAAAGAACTCTTTAAATTGTGGAAGTGTCCCAGGAAAAATAGGAATGACAACAGTTTATCCAAAGCGGCAAGTACAATCCTGAATGGATAGGGAAATATGCAATAGACATGACTTTGGAAGTGGTCATATTTGTTCTAAGGGTGCATATGAGGGAGGCAATAGCTTGTGAGTGAGTTGAAAGTGGTATTTTGTTGTAAGAGTAGCAGTGATCTGTATGCTCTGTATAACTATGCTCTGTATAACCTGTAGGTTCAAAAGGTCTGTTACACCTTCCTCCCTCACCCCTTTTTGTATCTTCTCCCTCTTTGAATACCTGTGAAGTGGCTTTCCCCCTCCCCCTCCCTCCTGGAATGCTTGTGGGATGAATGGGCTGCTTGAACAGCTGGAAGATCAGAAGAACTCCCAGGTAGACAAGGTGTTTGGAACTCTAATTAGGCAGCAATCACATGCCCAATGCATGGACACTGCCTGAGGTGGAGTGGGACCAACCACATGTGGCCAAGTCATCTCTAGTTGCAGGCCATGAGGATCAGGTCCTTAAAAGGGGAAGGGGCCATGTACTCAGCAGTGCACTCACAAGATTGTACCTCCCATGAAGGCCCTTTGCCCGGACTGCCTGGCCAGTGGTTCGCCACTTTGCATTCCATCATGCCTCGGGAAGACTTACCTTCATCACACTGTCCATCGCTGCGCTGTGGGACACTTACCGTGAAGGATTCTGACATCTCCAGTGCCATGCATGAGTATGCAAATAGAGGGTGACCCCACCACCCCTTCTTTTAAGCTTAGCTATCAGTATAATAAACATGCTGCTTTCTGCCAAACTCTGGTGGGTCATTAATCCTCCCTAAGCTTACTAGCTGGCCCAATTTCGGGTAATATATATTAAAGAACCTGAGAATATAACTGAGGAACCCCAGAGAGCAAGAGATGAGAGATCAACCAAAAGCAGTATGACCTAGTATGACCATTAGCCTTGGGGGTCAAGAGACTTGGGTCCTGTTCCTGTCTCTGCTGCTGGCCTGCTGTGCAATCTTAGCAAGTGTCTCAGTTTCCTCAGACAGAAACTGAACCCCCATCAGTTACACCGCATAAAAGAAATAAAGTAATTGCATTAGAATGTTGTCACAGGAAAATGAATGTCTTTGCATCTCAAAAGCATGAATGTAGTACTTGGAAATTGTCCTGTAAACATTCCGTTTCTTCAGCATTATCACTTAAACACGTATTATGCAGTGTGCTTATTAAAGCTTTATTACAGGCATTTTAAAGCATTAGCACATTTTCTTAAGTCAAACTTGGCATGTTATTTGTATGGGGCATTTTGGATATGTACAGCTTTCTTTCCCATTCCCCTCTCCCTCCTTTATCAAAGGTTAATAAATGAATAGAGCATTTAGTGGGATTTGTAGTCCTCATTAAATGAATGTGATCCTGGATTTATCTTGCCCTACGGGTAAAAGCTTCTTATTCTCTTCATTCCTCTGCAGAGTTGTGCAGATGGAACACATGACAGAAGAAACTGCCACATTGGCAGAATCTGATTCCAAAGGGAGTGAGTGTTTCTAATAGCTAGAGCAGGGGCTGGGAGTTAGAACTAGTTTGCTGCTTGGCAAAAGTGGCTCTTACTCACTTTCTGTGTCCTGATCAAGAGCCTTGCCATGGGCTAGACTGATTCCCTGTGCAATTTAGAGCACTTTAAAGGCTGCTCCAACAAGTTATGGCTTACCAATGAATTTCATCAGAGTGAAGTGTGCTCCAGTGCTACTTTCTCCAGTATCTGGGATGCCTGCTTCCACTCCCTATGCTCAGGAGCCACCTGCAACAGATTTACACCAGCTAAGAACTCCCTCCTGCTGGAGGAATCTCCAGCTGCTCATTTAGTGGATGTTTAAGATCTCTTCGTATCACTTTGAGTTGGCCCATGGATTCTAAACCTGATTCTGCCACTGACTGACTGTGTGACCTTCAGGAAATCACTTAATCTCTCTGTAGTTCAGTTCAACCATCAGTAAAATGCATTCAGTGTTGTATTTAGCTGTAAGACTTCTGACTTTCTGTGCACTGCACCTTAAATCCCAATGCACTCTACTGTCTACAGAGACAGGCAGCCATTTCATGTTCTGTTCAATGCAGACTCATACAGAAAGAAAAATCACACGCTCTGCTTTCTCATGGAGAATAAATATGATCTTTTTGGTTGGTTTATTTTCTTCATCTAAAATGAAAGCTCTTCCTGTCTGAAAGTATACGCTTAGTTAATGTTTATGGAGAAACAAAACTGATATTAAAATAATGAGTTAGGCACATTTTTTCAATTAAAAAATACCACACAGGGCTAGTGAAAGCTTTTTTTAAAGCTAGCTACTATCCTCAGATGAAGGGTGCCATATACTAGTAAATGCACTGTGTTATTGTTGGAGAATGTGTATTGAGGAAGGATTCTTTTCGTACAGTTGTCACACCATGTCATTCATAATGGCCTTATTGATGAAGAACATAAGAGCCAGTTCTGATGGTGGAAACAATTACTATTTAACTCAGAATTCCATCACAAAACTGGGAGTTCTAAGTGATATATGAGGCCATCTTTGATAAAAAGCCCATCGAATATTTCTCTCCTCAGCAATATCAACTAGCAATTGTTCTAAGAAAAAAGCTGGAAATATGCAAGAAAGTGAGAGTTTTTCTCTGTAAGGTCTCTGACACTCGCATGATGGACAGTAAACTCAGCTGCATTATTTCTCCTTTGTCTGAACCAGCATATACCTCAGCCCACACAGAATCTGTTCATGCTTATAATGGTTTTATTTTTCAAAATTAAATTTAACCTCCTCCCTATTGTCCTCCACTTTCTGCTTATTTTCATCTAGCATTTCAAAATTACTCCCATTGTTTGCATCAGCGTATTCTGCCATTTCTTGATCCCTTGACTCAACTTTAATTTGTTCCTTCAAAAATTCTCATAATTAGCAGTGTCATATTTTAATCTTTATTTAAACTTGTGACATTTTCCCCATCCCTTTTGCTTTGAAACACTTAAAAAAAACCAACCCCACTGAGACAGAGGAAATAAGCAAGCTTCTCATTGTGTTTTTTATCTATTGTGTAAATTAATCCTTCTTTCTAACTCTGGTTAAGCTTACTTTAGTTTTTCTCCATTTTCATATTTTGGAATGATAATTAGGAAAACTCTCAAAGGTTTTCATTCTCCCCTGCTTGTTACTGGTTTTTATCTTTCATCTTCTCATTTTTCTCTCCCCTTCCTTATTTTTCCCTTTGTGTACATCTCTCTCTCTCTCTCCACATTGTTTTTCTCTATTTCATTCTCTTCTTGCTCTCACTTTGTGTCTCTGCTTCCTCCATCTTCATTCCCTCTCTCTGTTTTCAGGCTTTTTCTCTTCCCTTCCATACCTTCTCTCGTTCTCTCTTTCTGACCTACCACCATACTGATTTCCTGTTTCTCCCTCCCAGTTCCTTTTTTTGTCAGCTCCCTGCCAAATATTCTCTTGCAGTCCTCAGCCAGTCTGTTTTTTTCTCCCCTCCTGGCTGACTGACACTGAAGCTGCTGTGCATGAGACAGTGCCTTCCACAGGGGAGGAGGAAGCATTGTATCTGGAACAAAGCATTCTGTGGTCAGGCAAACTGTTCAAAGAGATCATGGCCACAGGAAAAGGGGGCTGAGCATTTGAAAATCCCTACATGCTATGACTCTCCCCTAACTACATATGGCTGGAACAGGCTCAATCAGTGCACAAGGCAAAGTAGCTCATGGCTTCTTGGTGTTAATGTGCACATGGAGCAGCATGTATGAATAGTACCAAAGGTTTGCAGCTGAAGAAAGGCCAGAAATAAGGCCTGAAAAATGTAAGTATCAGGCCGGCAGTGTCAAAGTAAGCAGGAAGAAGAGAAAGGAAGAACACTGAGTGATTCACATACAGAAGGTTGGGGTGTGGGGGAACCTACAGACCAGGATTGCAGGTGGAAAGACAGACTGAAACCAGCTGACCCAGGCACTTCCCAACAGGAGGTCACACACATACAATTTGATGCCATGGGATATGTGCCTCTGAATGTGTGTGCAGTTAGTAAACACTTCACCATTGCCGTGTGGCTGGGATTGTTCATGGCAGACACACTGCTGTTCCCACATCATTTGCCTCACTATACCCCTAAGACAGTTATTGTCCAGCCTATGGATTGCCATCCGTGTTCTACTATTGTTGCATGCCATTTACATCACAAGGCGGATATTAGCAGTCTTGCATCTTTCCAGCCAGACACATGCCATCTGCTGTGTGTGACTGCTCAATAACAGTTTGCAATCTGTGTCCAGTCACACTGTGCTTTGTGCAGGAGAGCGCCTTCCATTTTGTGGTCTTGCCTATAGTTGGGGGAATGTAAAATATCAAGTCTAGGAACTATGGATAGTTTCATAGGACATTCCTGGTCACTTCTCCCTTGGCTTGGTTTGCATTTGTTTTGCATTGCTTTGTTGAATAGATACATGACTGCATGTGGCATCCCCTTTGAAGGGGAGTCTTGGGTACAAATTGCACTCCATTGTTCCTGCTCAATGTTAGTGCATTTCTTCACTTTGACTGTTTTTTTTAATCAATATCTAGGAGGACTGGGATCTAATGTTTCCTGCACAGTAAAACTTATGGATCCAGATCCTAAACCATGGCCAATTGTGCTCAGCGCAGATCAGGAGGAGAGTGTACAAAGATATTCTTTTAGCCACATTCCACTTATCCTGAGCCCTTCTGCCTACAGAGGTATGAACTAGGACTGTTTTCCTCTACCCCAAGTGACCATTCCAATAGCTAGGAAATGCCAAGGTTTCCATAACCTCTGTGTTCCCATAGGCAGGGAGGAGGGTGTGGTGAGAGTGGCTACAGCAGTTCCAAACCACTCGAGGATTCCTCTTGCAGAAGAAATCCTCAGATGGCCAAATAAGCCAGCTCTAGGGCTCAGGAAGATGGGAGAGGAAGTGGGTTGGCCCTGGGGCAGAGTATTGTATGACTAAGACACTGCTAACTTCAGTAGGAGTTGCAGCTGTCTAAGAACTATATCACCACAGTTTCTAAGCACTAAAGGCAGATGTTGGCCCTGTAAGCCTAGGATCATTGATTTATTTTCTCCTGTAACTGTCTCCTCCGATTCAAGGAAAAAAGAGAAATATGTCATTCTAACTAGTGCAGCACGTATCCCAGCTTGATAGAATATCAATGGGCCAGATAGGCCTACATCAAATACTGCCTTTTAATACCCTTATCAGCGCTTTTAATACCTTATTTTTGTTTTACCAACTCAATACATGGGGGGTGGACAGAATATTTGGGTTGTTTTAAAAAAAGATATTCAACGGCATTTAATATTGATTCACAGCGCCACAATTGGTATCTGATATTACTAACAGTGTCCTGGAGGCACGCATTAAAGCTGCAGTAAGTAAATCATTTATTTAGATGGCATTACACTCAGATTTCCAATGTGGAGGCAAGATATTAATTAAGATAAGTTCTTGAGAATCATATGCAAGCCTTGGTTCCCATTAACAGACATGCAGGCAGTGCCAGTGCTGAGCTGAGCTTGGAGGTCTTTGCTCTGCTGGTGCCTGTGCTTTGCTATGTGCCCAGATGGAGAACAGCAGAGCTTTGTTTCACTCTGGGTGCCGGAGGAAAGAAGCTGAGTGTTATGCTGCAATTTGTAATGGCTGGAATATTTTTTAAAGTATTAATCAACTTTCCCAAATGTGGCCCTTAAGCTCATCACCGTGGAATTGATAAATGATTGTAAAGATGTCAGAGATACCCAGAACACCCACTGATTGAACTCTCCCCATCCTCATTAAAATAAGCTCTTACAGCCCAACTACTGTAATCATGTGATAAAATGCTCAAATTAGGGGCATTTAATAAAAAAAAACACATTGTGAGGAACTTTGTTAAAGATCTTTTTAGCATGTTTTCACATCCACACTAAGGGCGTTGGAAATAATTTAATCATTGCCTGATTATAAGAATGTTAGAAATAATGGGATCATTGCCTTATCACATGTGGGCTAATTTGGAGGCTCATTATTTATTTGGCAAGCATTAAGCATCAAATCAATTTAGTCTTGATACTTGAGAACAGGAAATTCAAGATGAAAGTTGAAATGAAGATTAAGAAGTAAGATTAAACCTATTTATTTCTAAGAAGATCAGAGCAATTTGGCTTGCAAGAGTCTCTACTCCTATGTTATTAAGTGCAAAAGGGCAGGCATATATGCAAACAGAAGAAAAGGAAATACACAGAATTACACAGCAAAATGCTGCTACTGCATAATTGAGGGATTATATGTTTTTGGAGAAAAGATAACTATGAATTGTGATTGTAGACTGAGTGCTGTTCTGTTTTAAGTTGCTAGTTGTTATTATAACTTTTGCTTGTGGTAAAGACTCTACCTACAGTTACAGTATGATTCAGATTTCCATATAAATGCCAGTTTCCACATGCCTATGCTTTGGTGAAAATGCCTCCTCTTTAGTTGGGTTGCAAGTTAAATTATTTTAATTTTTACTTTTGTGTAGAAACGGTTTGAGCAAAGTCCATTCTTTCTTTCTGGAGTTATGGGAAAATAAGCTTACCCACTGTAAAACAATTTAGGCTGGGGTTTTCAAAACAGTCGGGAGCTGGCCACCCAACTCTCCTTTAATTTCAAATGTATTTGAGTCCTTTACTCCTATCAGATCCTTTAAAAATCCCAGCCTATCTTTCTTTTTTGTATGTGCCTGCACAAGTTAATACCATACAAACTATACAAGACGAAGTTTCCCAAGTAGCTGATTCTAGTCTCCAGATCAATCTGTAAAAAATACAGATTATAAATAAGTAAAAGTTGTAAACAACTGGAATTGTAAACAACTGAATCATTGACTGTGCACAAAAGTTCCAGTAAGGTTTAAGCTATGCTTGGCATCAGTATTTAAGCAAGAGGGAGGCCTCATTTCTTGGAAGACAGGATAAGGGAAGTAACTAGGTCAGCAGGCTAAATGTTCGTGATAAAATAAGTAAATGGGTCACGAAACTAAAAGACAGAATGACTGAGCTAGCTAAGATAAGAGGGAGATTACTCTTGGAACCGTTTACTAAGAACAAGATAATAATGGACCAGAGAATTCATGAGTGTAAAGATGAGGTAAAGAGTAATGTCAAACATGGACAGCAAGTGGACAAAGCATGCTGTACAGGAATTGGTTCCTGCAAAGTAACTAAGCCGATCCCCAAACAAGTGTATGTAATTTAATGTGTAAATGTATATAAGGAAAAGGAGGGGTTCTGTGTAATTTTGAATGTGTGGTATGCCTTGTACCCACTCCCTATGCTTGATCCTGATCAATTCAATTGTAGGTTGATTGTATGCCAATAAAGAAACCTCAGTGGTGAGTTTGGAGTTGAGATGAGTTCTTGGGAACCAAGAGGATAAGGTCCCGGAGGCTACTGAGTGGATAAGGTTTCAGAAGCCATCTCAACATATGATACTCCGGATTCTCAGGTGGTGAAATCAGTTTAGTACCATTGATTTTGATGGCGCTATCCTAATTTCTACCAACTGTACATGGCCCATGATGTTTTTAATAGGGCTATAGAATAATGTAAATCACACTCATATTATTTATTTTAATTATGTAGCTGTGTTTTTGTGCTGCGATTTTACTGCGGAATTCCCTTGTGGCATGTGGTTTTAACTATGCAGCCTGTGGGAACAGATGGTAAAATCTGTCTTTTGGGCCATGATCTTGCAAAAAATGTATATATCTATATTCCCCATAGAAAAAAATGATTTTTTAACCAGTTTTATTGATTTGGTAGCATTTTAACTACTTGGCCCTTAGTTTACACCCATGTAAGTGAAAGCGGTGAATCCATTTCAATTTTCTCGCTGATGCCTGCTTTAAGATTATTCCCCTGCATTCCACCCATCACCTTCTACTGAGCCATCTGAGTATGCACAGTCCATTTTAGGACATCATCAGATGGGCTGAGGCTCAGATATAAGATTTTACACAGCAGCCTTTGAATCACTGTTGTGCAATATGGAACATTCTGTATGGTTGCAGAGCCGCAAGGTATTTGAATTTCTTCTGTTGGCTGTGCAGCCGCAGAAATTTATTTGCTTCTCCCTCCCCAAAGTGTTGGATCCTCACGTTCTCTCTCCCCAAACTGCCCAGTTTTCCCCTGCCTTTTAGACATTCCCAATACTCTCCTTTCTGCAGCTTTCTCTATGGCCTCTCTTGTATTATCAGAGTTTCAGGAGTCAGTGTACAGACAGAATTATTTGGGAATGGAATGAGTCCCCTGCATATTTTATGTTTACTAAATTAATCCTTTTTAATGCATGCTGTCAGACAACATTACTATAATTTGTTTACATAACCTGAGGGATTTATTTTGCATTAGTTTAACCTTGCAGAAAATGTGAAGTGCATTTGTGCCACTGCCCTTCATTGCCTGGAATCAGATTTGCTCGTGTTCATCATTTTGTGATAGTGGTAATCTGAGGAGTGGATATAAGACCTGTAACCACCAATGACTAGGAGTTTAGAAGTGAAGTTTGGGAGTTTTCTTCCTCTTATTATATGAGAATAGTGACCAGGGTGTCTACTACATATAATTAGGGACAGTATTTTTTGTTTGTTTGTTTTTTCCCAAATCAGATAAATAAATAATACAAAAACAGTTCTTTTTTTATATGAAAAATAAAGCCTGTCTCTTTTAGAAATAAAGTATAGTATTTGTATTGTGGTAGCACCTTGTGGTGTCAATGCTGGGATCCTTCATTTGAATGACTTGTAATCCTAGGCATGCTCCATTTTTATTGTAAAACTCAGAAGCAGTCATGTTCAACGGACACAACTGTAGTCAGTTGCCTGTAGCTTCCTCACAACACGTCCATTTGGGCTGAGGCTGTGTGTGCAAAGTTTAATTTAGTTTTCACATTTTTAACAAAAAATATTCACTTGTATCCATTTCCCATAAGGTTTAATTGACCAGTAATTTCCTTTGTGTTGTTTTGTGAGATAAAATCTAACTCCTCCTGCTTTTCAGAACTCAAGCACTCATTTTGGGTGCTTGATTTAACATGATATATATTTAAATGATTAATACATTTATTTCTGACTTTGATAAAGGCACATTCACAATTAAAGTCGAGCAGCTAGCATAAAAAAAACAAGCTTGGGAGTTACTTTTAAGATCTCCTTCTCTTCCCTCTTAGTGGCCCCACTTCTTGAATGCAGACCTTCTCTGGTGACACTATCAAAGCCAGGTATGCTGGAGACAAAGAGTAGAGCTTGACATCTTCCTGCAGAAGCTGGTAGACTTTAGAGAGTCCTCAGGAGATCTACTGCCTGTTATCTCCTCCAGAGACCAGGAAGTAGAAACAAGGCAGAAACATGCTACATGCATGGGAGAATTCCCAAATTTGGAGATAGGGAATAGAATTGCCTACACTGGGTCAGACATACTGGTAAGAGGAGGGTTATACATTGTATCAAGGAGGTTGAACACCAGTGCGGGGAGAAGCCACTTAATTCAATAGCTTTATAGGATGGTTGGAGGTGTGGGGTGACAGAGATGCCAAACTAAAGGTAGGAGTACCTAATAACAGTGTGGTGGAACTGCAGTTAGTGACCAAGGCTCTCCTTTGGTGCTTCCCATAGAATGAATGATCCTCTAGGCCTGCAGCCCCAAAAAGGGTTAAGTGGCCACTTTCCCCACCAGCATCTCCCCCACAACCTTCTCCTCTCTCTAGTGTAGATGTGTTGACAACATATTTCCACTAGTTTAGGAGCCCCCTGGCTCCAGATGTTAAGGGTGCAGCTTGGGTGTGTAATTATATGATAAGGAAAAAATAACTTCCCTGAGATGTAAAGAGAAGCACTTTAGGAGCTTCTACAGGAATCTTTATCACCAATACAATAAGCATATTATCTGTGTCCCTATCAATGAAGTGATGTCAGTTGCCCTTTTCTGATTCCTGAGACAAACACCAGGTCAGTTCCCAATTCTAGATCTCACATACGGAGCTGAGGCACACAGAGATTAAGTAGCTTGTCCAAAGTCATACAGATGAGATTGATGGCAAACCCAGGATTTGGGCATAGATCCCCTGCAGCCTGAGCTGATGATTTAACCATACAACCAGGCTTCTTCCTTCAACATTTTCTAGCCAAGTTCCACTGCACACAGCGGGAGAGGAGAGACAGTGCTTATCTCCCTTGATCTGTACTCTCAAGCCATCCACTTTTCCATCCATCACCTGGTCCCTGTTCCTCCCCCTCGATAGGTTACAGATCCATGGAGGACACTTGGTGGGGTCCAGAAGCATTGGGGCGGATATTACCACAGAAGCATTTGACCGTCTCCCCCCATTTCTGTGCAGTTGTAGAAAGAGTCGCACCCAGATTCTTCCCCATGCATAGATCTCAGAGACATGATATCTTCCCCTTCCCCCTGTATTATGGTTATAGACATGTTTTCATAGAGCTACTGTAAATAAGGCTAAATAAATACATAAAGAACTTCATTGCAGAACATAAGGAAAGAGCATCCTTTTCACTGTACGGAAAAAGATCCAAATCTATGTTATGTTTTCCATGGAAACAGCATGTGACTTTTAAATGTTCATAGAAAAACGTATGTACCAGGACAGAGCCTCTGTCCATATAAGTTGTCATAGCTCTGTTGAAATCAATGGAGCCATGTCAGTTTACTCCAGCTGGGGCTCTGCCCCATCAAGCTTCGTGATGTGAAAAAAATCAGTTAGGACTATTAGGTCGTTAAAAAAAAGTATGGTAGCAGTTTTTTTAAAAAGCCATTTCAGTGCTTTCTTGGTAGGATTTACAACATTTGAAACTTGGGTTTCAACAATTTCTGTTTCTTAGAAATGTCCTTTGGTAGCAGAGATATTACAGGTTCTCAAACTTAGCACAATTTTGTTTCTCTCAAGTCACTTGTCACAAAAGATTAATGAAGCTTCTACCCATCAGTGCAGCACTTAGGAGCTTGGTTACTATTGCTCTAATATCCAAAGGTGCATTGCACTGTGGTTTTGAATTTCCTTTTTATGTTTCATTTCCCTGCCTTTTCAATTTCACTTTTTAACTGTCTGAGTTAATTTTCATTACTTCCATTTGTCTCTTCCAGTTAAAATCTCAATTTTTATAGCTGTCTTCTACACCAATCCATTGGAGCATTGTTTAACAACAAAGTGAGGAGCATGCTTGTGTTCATCCATCTGAATAGGAGACCAATGTAGAATGGAGTTGCTGCTCCTTTGTAACCTAAACCATTAACTGGACACTTTCCCTTTTTCCCCCTTGTACCATTGCTTTTATATACTTTATTGGTTTTGCTGAGAAAGTTTAGACTCTGTCCATGTTCATTTGAGTTTCCAAGTTTTTTTATTTCAGTCAAAATACATTAACTACATATAAAGATATCAATATCTTTAACCATATAATAACACTACATAATACCTGGGGACCAGTAATCTGAGATTCTTAGCATCCTCTAACTACAATGTCTTTAATGGAAGTTGAAGACACTCATTTCCTCACAGGATCAGTTTGTTGGTTGCAGCAGAATGTAGGTATAGAAATATTAAAATATATGTTCACTATTCTATATATAACTATATCAAGTACTAATATATATCTATATATATAGTTCATTATCACCTTGATTCAGCAAATAAGTACAGGAGAAGTCCTGCTGACTCCAGGGGGCTTCTCACATGCTTAAAATTAGGAACTTGCTTAAGTACTTAGCTGAATAGGGGCTTAAGACAAGGGCATAATTCTACTCTGATTACTCCTGTCTAAATCCACTCACTCTATTTGGTCCCAAAATAAACAATTTCATCTACTTCCTTGTTCAGTCACACAGCTCCAAGAATCAGGACTCTATTTCCTGGAACTACTTAGAGCCACCCTGAATTTCATGTGTCAAGTAACTCCAACATATATACTGTACCATTCTGCTGTTTTATGATGGGAGTGCTTCAAGCACTCTTGCTTCCAAACTAATGGCTACAAGGGGAAGGAAATTCAGACACAGGCATTTTAAAAAAAATCTGTTGATTTGGGTCAGTCACTGGGCAAATAGTTTCATCAGTGGGTAGGCAGTGGGTGGGCAGTGCTTTGGTGACTGGTTGATAATACATATTGTTGGGATGAGGGTTGTTTTAGAAACATGCTCAATTATTTTAGGATGGTTATTATAGAAATTATTACATACTTTCAAAAATATTAACTAACTGAGGTTGAGGAAAATTTAAAAGATGTATGAAAATATATGGCTTGATTAAATGATGTCTAATGGATATTTAAAATAGAGTAGGATAGATTTGCACAAATATTTAGTGTGCATAATCAAAGCAAGGAGAGGACTTGTTTTAATTTATATAAGGGAGGAAAACTGGAGATGAAATAAAGTAAAGGAAAATTTAGGGTGATGTTGGGATAAATTTCCTAATAGTGAGATCTAGCAAACTGGGATGATCAGCCAAGGGAAGTGAATAGAACTCCTGTTGTTTGAAATATTTAAAAGATGACTAAGAAAAAGTATATATCAGCAGCAAACAGCCCTGCACTAGCAGGCAGATGGATTGATAAGGCCTTTTCAGTTGTAGCACTTATGGTTTGGCTTGACTTTTTTCTAACTTTATTTTTCTGATTTGTGTTTTCAAGGTAGTACAAGTCTTCAGGA
Organism: Mauremys reevesii; assembly: GCF_016161935.1. Taxonomy (NCBI): domain Eukaryota; kingdom Metazoa; phylum Chordata; order Testudines; family Geoemydidae; genus Mauremys; species Mauremys reevesii. The sequence continues at coordinate 25,240,152 of NC_052630.1, forward strand.
GGTACATTTGTAATACACAATAATGACGGAGGGGAGCAAAAGTTTGGAATCCTATACTTCTGTGTAGTAAGTAAACACAGAGATAGTACTGAGTTCAGCTAAATGTTTATAGATATGGTAATAGCTGATGCAGTATCTGTCTGATTCCTGCCACCTCTTGACCATCTACTCGTTTCTTTCTGATATGATCACCAAAAGAATTTGAAATCCTGCTTTTAAAGGGACATCTCCTGTTGATGTTATGAAGATGAGGGAGTTGTGTGTATGAGGAGGAAATCAAGATCAGGCACAGGAGATGGAGCTGTTAGCATTTGATGATAGTAGATGGCACTGGGGGTAAAGGGAAGCTTTTCAAGGAATGGTGTTACAGATAAGCAACCCATAAACTGATCATCACGAACTTTGATTCAGAGTCTCTGGGGAATCGGGGGTCCTTCTTTACCATTTGAAGGACCTATTCCCCCAGAGTTTTATCATAGGGGAGACTTTGAGGGAAGTTTTCCACACGAATAGGGGTATAGGTTATCTCCCTTCATCACCCTTAGTGGTAAATCTAATACTAAAAAAACCCCAAAACCTAATATTGTTTTCAATTCCTAGCTTTGTCACATCATGGCAATGTGACTGGGTCACTCCAACATTGGCACATACGCAGTAAAAGATGGCTTTACTATGTGTCTTGGAAACTATGGGTTTCATCACAAACCTAGAAAATTGATTAGAAGAAAATGAAGGAAACATTCAATACTACACCTTGGTTGTGATTGTCAAACTCTGTGGGAATCAACCACTGGATTTATTACTATCAAGCCTGATGTAAATTGTCAGCAGAAAATGGCCAAGTGGCTGCTTGGCAGGCTCTTCTGATATGCATCTCCTTTATGTTCTATTTATATCTTATAATTAAAAAATAACCTCCTCAGAGCCATCTAGCTATGCCCATAGCTGGCCAGTGTCATCACATGCTCTTATTGCTGTTTTCTCCACACCCACTGCTCAACCTTTCATATTGTGGGTTATAACCATCCTTGCATTTTGTCTTAATTTAGGCCTCCAACTCACACTACTAGGGAGCTCGGTGCAAGAATGGGGCCTTAGGTTTTAAGCTTTCCAAGGCAAAAACTGTCTTCTTACTCTGTGTACAGCATCCAACACAATGGTCCCTGATCCCAATAGAGCCACCAAGCATAATTGAAATACTGATGTTAATAGTTAAATAAGGTCAATGCCTCTTTCAGGACATTCACTTTTACACCCCATAGTAGCTTTCCCTATATTTCTTATCTGCCTGCATAAGAGATATTCTATCTTGATTTTTTTTTATCTGATTTTCTATAATGTTCTTTAAGGTCAACTGCACCTAAAAATACTTTAAAAATAATGTTACTGTGAGCTTTGGGATGTTGAGAGGACATTTCTCTGTTCAGTTTTTTAACAAGGAATAAGAAACAGGGTATATTCCATTTCCAAGCTAAAAGGAGTAAGTGGTTATATTTAGTTTAATTGGTTAAAAAGTTCATGGTTTATTTTCTGGTGTATGGAGCTGGCATTTGGAGACTTCTGTTGAACAGAATTAAAATGGCATGTTAAACAACTGACAAAAAAGCTTGCAATCTCCTGTTTTCATTCACTTCTCTTTGCTTTCTTAGGGCACTGTTCAGTTTCATTTGGTAGGTGATTTCTGTCTTAGTCTGTTTGGCCACAAGAGCATGTAGAGTTCTAGGGAATGACCTGTCTCATATCATAACAAGCTTGATCCTGTTACCGTTTCTCAGTTTGTCAATGGAAGTTTTGCTTGAGTGAGAACAACAGTATCTGGCCTAGATTGGGTAATGTATCTACACCATAACCTTGACTATACAGCAGAGTTTCATTCCACAACTTCTGGTTTTTACTTGAAATATTTTCTTTGTACAAATTGAGTGATTTTAAATCACATTGCCCTTCAACATTAATATTTTTTCAAGCTATATTTCAGCCCTCTGCAAATGGAATTTAGCCTCGCTCAACTTCCAGATGTGCTAGGGCTAGAAAAAAGGCTTTTCAAAAGAGAATATACTGTACTTAGCGAGATACGTTAAAATTTCGCATTGGACTGTTTGTATGGCAGCAGGAGAGCCATTTAAAGTGCTTTTGCTACTTCATTTCCTTATTATGCTTCATTTGATGCCAGTTTGTGTTTGCTTCATCTTTGGGATTATTTTAAATTCCTCTTCTCTCTCCCCTTTTTTGTTTCATTCTGTTTACCAGCTGAACATGTTTCATTGTAAATAGTACATTCTTGCACTCATGTCAATGACTCTTGAATTTTCAAAGTGCCTATTAGAAGTTGCTTTCAGCTGAAGAGGTCACAACAATATCACAGATGCACAGATTGCTACCTGATTAATACAATTATCAACTCTCAGAAATTATGAGCTGAGTGTTTGCATTTGAATACAGCTTTTATTTTAATGCACACTTTCAAAAGCATATTTTAAGGAAGGTAGTCTGAATAGAAAATGTTCCCAAGAAATGAGTTATATCTTTTGTGCAGATCAAAGCAGCAAAAAAACAACATTTAACAATTTGTCTGTCTTTAATGAAATCTAATGGCTTTTTTGTGTTTCTCTAAACATAATAACTCTACACAAGTCTATTATTTGTTTTTAATGCTGCAAAAGCCAATGTTATATTACTTAGTGTTCTTAAGACTCTTAAAATGAAGATTTTGTTTATTCTACATACACAAACAATTATGTTTGACAATTTGGACATAAACTTGAATTGCCAGCCTTTTCAGCATTCTCACCAATAAAAACATTAAGCATGTCTATTAAAAATATTTCTTTTATAATTTGTTTTTCACTAGTTTCTGGCTCTGCCACAAAGGCATGCTGTCTCTCTTTGCAGCTCATTTTCTGCAGATTGTTTAGTTCTGTGCTATTTTTTTTAAACATGTTCTGGTTAGTTTGTCCCGTAAACTGATCCTATAAACCAAACCAAAACAAAACTTCCTTTCTGAGATCAATGAGAGAAACCAAGTTGGCCTGGAACTGGAGCTCTGTTCAAGAGGGCTAACTACCTATTGTTCTACAGAGCACTATGGGCCACGTTCAAAACCAATTTGAAGTCACTGCTGTTGGATCTGGACCCTCATGTTTCAAAAGGCCTAGCTGACTCAGAAATGCCCCCGACTCCATCTCAGGGACTAATCTAAATATAATTCTACAAAAAATTTGTAAAACAAATTGTATAAACCGGATTTTTAAAAACGCGGCCACATAAAACACCGCGGTAAAACAGTATGTCCGTTATCGGAGGTGTATTCGACTAGCTGAGTGGTTAGCATCGGTGGGTAGCTATTATCCCATTCCATTATAGTTCCCCCTCCCTCCCCCCCCAGCCGAGATCCCCTGGGGATATGGGATGGGAATCCAAAAATGCTGGTTGGTCTGGGTGTCAGTGGGTCGTCAGTCACTCCCCTCTCTTTCCAACATTGGCCGATTGGCTTTTCCCTTTTTTTCCCTTTGCCCTGGCATGCTCCACTGATGCCATATCTGGCAGCTTTTGAGCCTGTTGCTGTCACTGTGATGCTACTAGTATGTGTACACAGATTTGCTTTGCGCAGACAGCAGCAGCAGCATGCAGCATGCTTGCATTTTTTTTGATCAGCCAAGCAGAGTATAGCTACCAATCCATAAATTGGTAATAAGATGATCGTGGCTACCAATAAGATACCAGTCCTTTTTCCTTGTTCCATTTGCTGTTAAGCTAAAGCCATGCTGCTGGATGCTCTAAGGGGTCAATCAAAAACAAAATTGGAATGACAATCCAATCCTTTCCCCCTTTTTGGTAAAGAAAATAGAATCAGTCCTGCCTTGTAGGCAAGTGGAACCAGAGAGAGAGAACTGAGAGATCAGAGATCCAGAGAGCAGCTGCTGTCAGAGAGATGCAGAAATGTGCTGCATCTAGGTGCTGCACAGGGGGGCCTGCCTCTTCCTTCCTTCCTGTTCCCCCCTTTCATCCCCCCCTTCCAGCATGTCCCCCACTCCCCCCCCACTTGAAGTAATGAAGAAAATATAAATAAGTGAAAGACACAGTGAATGCAGAGATGATGAGCAGGCAGGAAGCTCCAGGACAGCTGCTAGTGTCCACAGACAGCCCAGACAGGGGAGTGAGAGGAGAGGATCCAGCATCCTTTCAGGGTTCAGGGGAGAATCTTTCTTTCTTTACAGGGGGGGGGGGTGGCTCAGCCGAGGATGCTGCCTGTTGTGCGATGGACAGCTACCAGGAAAAATTAGGACCAGTACCCCTCAGGAAAATTAGGACCAGGCACCTGACCGATGCTAGTCAGCATGCTAGTCAGCCCTTACTGCCTGCCCCGATGCCAATGTGCCCCATAGGGCTGGACGATACCGGTACCATTACCACCAGCCAGGGCCAGTAGCGGGAGAGCGGGGGGAGCAAGGATGTTGTGCACCACTGCTGCATATCGTCTATCTGCAGCATTCAGTAAAGATAGGTGACATGTGTAAGAGAGAGAAGATTTCACTTTTTTTCCTTTCACTGGGGGGTGGGGGTGTGGTGCGTAAATTGCTGCCCATGACTGACACTGTTTTTTTTTTTTTTTTTATTTTGAGCTCAGCCAAGAATGCAAATGCATGCAGAGACTGAGACTGCAGGAGGATAGGATGATAGAGTGAGTCCTCCAGTCCAGCGCATCATTTTTTCTCTTTGGCTTTTTATGCTGCAGCAGCAGCAGCTGCTTGAGTCCTGCTGCTCTGTCTGTCTGGGATATATAAAAAATTTTTTTGAATTTTTTCTTCTGTAACGGAGAACAGAACAGACAGCCCTGCCCTGCCCAACCATACATCGATCACATCGCATCGTCTCAGCTTCTTTTTTTTTTTTTTTTTTTTTTTGCCACACCACCTGCTGATCGATCCCGAGCGGGGCAAAGGAAATATTCAAAAATTCAAAGTTTCTTTCCTTTTTCCCTGCCTACCTATCCGACAGATTCGAGTTCAGATTGCTGTGTCAGTGGTGTGGTGTGGGACGCCCACCGCCCGCCAATACCATCGATCATGCCCACACACCCCCCCAATCCGATATAATAATAATATACGAGAGGCTACGCCTCTCCTAGGGGGAGAGAGAGCTTGAAGTAAAGAGCCCTTTATTATATAAATAATAAAGGGCTCTAGTGTGGTGTGGTGTGGCGTATTGGTTTTTTTACACTCCTAAAACCGGTTTAAATGCATAGTGTAGACCAGGCTTCAGCAGCAGTGGTGGGGACTGAGAGAGAGCTAGCTAACCCCAGGAGTCCCTAGTGAGGCCTGAGGGAGAGAGCTTATGCTCAGGCATACTGGTGCTTTCCCTTCCTCATGCCTCAGAGTGCACATAAGAGTGTGCTTTAAGGAAGGGGAATGGCTTTTCTACCTCCTTTTGGCAAGCTGGGGGTGGTTGGGGGTGCTGATTGGCTCTCACATACCCCCCTCCTTTGTTTAAAACTGTTGCGTGTCTAGAAGCCCTCTTGATTCTACTGTAGGGTGACCAGGTGTCCAGTTTTCAATCGTAACACCTGGTCAAAAAGGGATCCTGGTGGCTTCTGTCAGCACCACTGACTGGGCCATTGACTGTCTGGTTGGCGGTGCCACACAGCAAGGCTGGCAGGCTCCCCACTAGCCTCCACACCATGTGGCTACCAGAAAGCAGCTGGCATGTTCCCCCTGTGGCTCCTACCCATAGGGGCAGGTAGGGGGCTCCACATGTTGCCTCTTCCCCAAGCACCGACCCCGCAGCTCCCATTCGCTGGGAATTGCTTGAGATAAGTGCCACCCAGAGCCTGTACCCCTGACTCCCTCCCGGGCCTCCAGCCCTGATCCCCTTCTGCCCTCTGAACCCTCAATCCCAGCCCGGAGCCCCCTCCTACATCCCACACCCCTCACCCCCCAGTCCCACCCCAGAGTCTGCACTCCCAGCCAGAGCCCTCACCTCTCCCGCACCCCAACCCCCTGCCCCAGCCCAGAGCCTCCTCCCATACTCCAAATTACTCAGCTCCAGCCCACAGCCCCTGCCTGCACCCGAAACCCCTCATCCCTGGCCCCAGCCAGAGCCCTCACCCACTCTCATATCCCAACCCACTGTCTCAGCATTGAGCCCCCTCCTGCACTCAGAACTCCTCATTTCTGGCCTCAGCCTGGAGCCTGCACCCCAAGCTGAAGCACTCACCCTCTCCCACACCCCAGCCCCTGAGCCAGCCTTGTGAAAATGAGCGAGTGAGTGAGGGTGGGGAGAGCGGGCGACAGAGGGGGATGGAGTGAACAGGGATGGGGCCTCAGAGAAGGGGTGAGGCATGGGCGGGGCCTCAGAGGAGGGGCGGGGCAGGGGCAGCGCAAGTGTATTCAGTTTTGTGCAAGTAGACAACTGGCAACCCTACTCTACTGCGGCCCTGTTCTCCCTCCGTGTGTTTGGAGTATTGCCAAGTTGTGTTTCCAGGATACTGCTGGTCTGACCAGATCCCCTGTTTTGGGATCAGGAAGGATTTTTTTCCTGTCTAGGCCAAAATAGACTCATAGACTCATAGACTTTAAGGTCAGAAGGGACCATTATGATCATCTAGTCTGACCTCCTGCACAACGCATGCCACAGAATCTCACCCATCCACTTCTGTAACAAACCCCTAGCCTATGTCTGAGTTATTGAAGTCCCCAAATTGCGGTTTGAAGACCTCAAGCTGCAGAGAATCCTCCAGCAAGTGACCCGTGCCCCATGCTGCAGAGGAAGGCAAAAAACCTCCAGGGCCTCTGCCAATCTGCCCTGGAGGAAAATTCCTTCCCGACCCCAAATATGGAGATCAGTTAAACCCTGAGCATGTGGGCAAGACTCACCAGCCAGCACCCAGGAAAGAATTCTCTGTAATAACTCAGATCCCAACCCAGCTAACATCCCATCACAGACCACTGGGCATACTTACCTGCTGATAATCAAAGATCATTTGCCAAATTAATTGCCAAAATTAGGCTATCCCATCATACCATCCCCTCCATAAATTTATCAAGCTTAGTCTTAAAGCCAGATATGTCTTTTGCCCCCACTACTCCCCTTGGAAGGCTGTTCCAGAACTTCACTCCTCTAATGGTTAGAAACCTTCGTCTAATTTCAAGTCTAAACTTCCTAGTGTCCAGTTTATATCCATTTGTTCGTGTGTCCACATTGTTACTAAGCTTAAATAATTCCTCTCCCTCCCTAATATTAATCCCTCTGATATATTTATAAAGAGCAATCATATCCCCCCTCAACCTTCTTTTGGTGAGGCTAAACAAGCCATGCTCTTTCAGTCTCCTTTCATAAGACAGGTTTTCCATTCCTCGGATCATCCTAGTAGCCCGTCTCTGAACCTGTTCCAGTTTGAATTCATCCTTCTTAAAATGGCAAGATGTTGAGATTTTTGCCTTCTTGGAGGTCCAATTGAATGTCAAATGGAGTCAGAATAAGAATTTTGAATGTTAGGAATAGGCAATATTAATGGCAACTTGTAGCCAACATCCATAAAGACTCAAAGGGCCTGCTTCCAGAGACAAATGCAAGTAAGAGATCCAGGATATTGCTGGTGGATCTTTTTACCTGAAGGGAGAAGTGGAGACCCTAAGTCTTCAGAGACTGAGGTGCTCCTTTTGGTACTCTCATTCTGCTTTGCAGAGGGAAGGGTGAGAGGATTCAGTGATGGTCTGAGTCCCAGGAGTTAGGTTGAAGAGGGCCAATCCTGATTAATTAGTTATATGGTATGAGGCCATTTATGCATGCATTTGAACCTACACAAAGCCTAGTATTTATGGGGTAGGGATTAGCATGCTAAATTGTAGCCCATCTCTTTAAAATCCATCCACCTGCATGCCCTGATTAACAAGGAGGAATACAAAACTAAAGTCCTTAAAGAGTTATGCCTAGGCTGCAAAAATGTTCAACTGAACCAAAAATGTGAAGGATTTTACAGATGTACATTGAGTCTATTTAAGTAAGGATTTATTAAGACTTCAGTTTAGTAAACAATTAGCAGTGCTTAGTGTCAGATGAAGAAGAGATACAATGGAATATATCAATCTGTTTCTCTCTCATAGCATATAGATATACATATTAGATAATATAAAAGACTCTAGGGTGGAGAGAGTGTGTATACATACATCGATAGCATTACACTGGGAAACGTGGGATATCTGGCTATAGAAACATAAAATGATTCTGAGGACAGAACAAGAATGAAGCTTCAGTGATTTGTAAGTTGGATTTTTTTCTTCATTGCAAAAGAATTTCAAAAATCAGGAAATTATCTAAGCTTTCATGCAACATATACATGACAATATCTCAACTCACTTGTTTTCATCCAGGGTATCTAGATGCAAGATTCAGTGTGGTAATGGAACATGTGCAAAGGGTAAGTGGCTGATGCTACTGTAAATGTTACTGAGCTAATTTTGCCTGCAGTGGTGTTGATTTAATGACTCAGCTTAAAGAGACATATTAAAGTCATTAGTCTTCAACAGGTGACGTGAATAGAGGTAAAAAAGAAAGACAGGTAGAAAGAAGATTTCTCTTCTCTCATGAGTATCATAGGAATTTGGGACTCATTTTCATTCTCATCATGGGAGTATTTTAAAATAGTGAGATACCTATTAAAAATGAGGAATCAGGGAAACACTTTAGTTTACATATCTCTATTTAGGGACAACATCCTACTCAACTTGCTCATGCAAATAATCCTTACTCACAAAGGGAGTCCCCCTAAAGGCAAAGGTACTCTTTGTGTAAGCAAAGATAACTCGTATAAAAACAATAATCCAGATTTGGCCCAAAAGTCATGGTCTTGTCATAGTCCCTGGGCAGGCTGTCCCCTCTGAGAGTCTTCCCAGCCTCTTGAGTTCTCCCCTTTCAAGTCACTGGCCTATGCCTTCACTTCTCTTTGGAGTGAGATCTTGGATCCAGGTGCTCTCTGACTGAGTCTCTGGGTTACACCCCCATTGGCATTAACCATGACTACTTCAGTAGGTCTAACAGTGTTTGGCACCTGCAAGACTTTTCCTCTGGGAAACTGTGACAGCATCCATTTGCAGTGATATTGAAAGAACTTCGTCAAAGCAAAGCATGATTTAATCTGCCAGTAGGTGCACAGATCTTAGAGAATTGGATTTAAAATAACAAAGGCCTACACTCATATTCTCTTACCTAAATGTAATCTCTCTAACCGTAGATTGGGAGGTCTGGCTTATTCCCCATCTGTGAGTTGAGAGAACCAGGCTACTTTGCTTGCAATGTTTTCCATTGGTCTTGAGTCTTCTCAACATATCATCTTTTTTCACTGATGCACAAGGCCACCTCTCTCAGCTCACCCTGAAAACCCCTCCTTTTCTGCCAGGGGCACCTTTGTCCCCAGTCAGGGTCTTTTGGTCTCAGGCTTAGCCTTGGAAACAGTAAAACATCATTTCCTGGATGGAGCTAGCAAGGTATCTCTTCCCCAGTTGATGGCCCAACCCTGATTTGAAGGTGTGTACCTGAAGCTCTTATCTCTATGATTGTTTTACCTTTCTTGCTCAGTTCTTTAACAGCCCCCTTTACAGCTTCCTTTTGATTTACTTCTGTGCATTGTTAGGCAGCAATCCAAAATTTGAACTGGGAAACCAAATCTCATGTAATATTAATAAAAATACAACATTTCCCCAGTTTGTCACAGTGTTATCCTCTTACTAGCAAAAGAAACCTCAGTAGCAGCTGATACATTGACTTAAATAGGCTTTGGATCAGGCTCCTAGATCTTAAATGGCAACATCTAAGTGAAAGCCTCCAAATTACCCATGAATGGTAATGCCATTTTAATGTTCATTTGTACCACTTTTGAATTTGCTTTCTTCAAACAAAGATAGTTGACTGACCAGAATGTTTGATAGAATATTAGGGTTGGAAGGGACCTCAGGAGGTTATCTAGTCCACCCCCATTCTCAAAGAAGGGCTGCTTGCCAGACAGTTTTGCCCCAGATGGCCCTCCTCAAGGATTGAACTCACAACCCTGGGTTTAGCAGGCCAATGCTCAAACCACTGAGCTATCCTTCCCCCGATGTACAATGAATATTACATAATATTTCTTAAACCAAATTTTGAACTGTAGGTATTTGCATAAAAAATCTGTTATTAAGAATTTTGCTCATCCAGCCAGAGCACAGAGATAAAATATAAAATATTTATCCAATCAAAACAGGCAAATATGGACTAATGTTTGTAAATAAGCAATCTACAAAAAATTGACTGCAGAAACTATTTGTCAAATAATTTTGAATAATGAGTACATCTGCGAAAATTTCAATCTATTTCTGGACAAGTAATAGAAATATGCATGAAATTAATTGGATAAATTATTCAGTATGAATCATTTGATGGGCTTTACTATCAGTTTGGAACTGCAGTGACTTTCATTTAGATCAATGTATGTCTAGAAATCATTAAAATGGGAATGACTGAATTAAGGCTGGCTTCAGTAAGAATCATTCTTCTGTACTTATAATACTAGTCAGCATTTTTAATTGTTAAAGACTCTGCCTCCAGTCTATTGTCCAGAGAGGTAAAAGGGGTGGAGAACAGGCTTCAGGCACTAAGTCTAGAAAAGACTCTAAGGCCTTTTCTAGAGTCTTTCCCGGTCTCTTCATACCCTCCAGGCTTTGCCCACTGACTGCTCTTCCTTCTTCTAATTGTTGCTGTGGTAGCATTTGCCTCAACACTGATGTTTGGGAGGACACCACATCACTTATCTGCTTGGACTCCTTGAAAACTAGAGAAGAATGAATCTGAAAAGGTTCTGCACATGAAAAATCAGTGAGAATAAGTTTTTCTTTCCCTGTTCCTATGGGGTTCTGCCTAACATGCCATCATATTTCTAGGTCAGTATGTCCACTAAGTGTGTTTATTTCTAGGCACTTTGTGTTGGGCAGTACCTACCCAGCTTCTAGTACATAAAACTATGATAATAAAATGGATCATACTGGAAGATCACGTGCTTGCTTCCTCTATGTGTGGTTTCAGATGGACTCCTTAATGTTTTTAGATATGATACAAAATGTCCCAATAACATCTGTTTCAATCAAACCCTTTGTTTCTACTACCCACTAATCCTAGTTTAAAAAACACACCCATATATGATCCTCATAAAACTTTGCGTTTTTAGCCAAAGAGCAAAACATAACAGTAAGCCATAACTTCCAAAGAATAGCTTCAATGTATAAAAAGGCAGAACATCATTTGCAGACTCTCTGTTTTTATTAAATAGAAAATTTCCAACAATCATTCAAACACTGATGAAATTTCAGCTGCCAGTCGGCTCCAGTGGCTAAGCCAGTGGAGTAAAAACATAGAGCAAATTGAATTTAATATGTTTATGCAGACATTTGGTCTGAAAATGGAGGGGGGAGGAGGTTTGTATTTAGAACTAGAGCATCATCTTATTTATTTATAGAAAAAAATTGCAATCTCCTGATTCATTGAAAAGTGAAAGTGAATCAGGCAGATGGAATTTCAAAGCGATTCTTGCCAGCTGCCTGGAGCTGGACTGAGTATTGTATCCTCATCTCTCAGCAGTAATGACATTGGATGAAGGAGAAAACAAGTGACAAATGAGAGCAAAAGAAACAAATGAATATGATAGAAAAGGAGACAATGGTCTCCCTAACTGCTTCATTGCTGCCTAATATATATAAAGCAAAATGCACTTTGGGTCTGATCTGAAGTTTATCAAAGACAATGGAAAAAATCCCATTGATTTCAGTGCTGTCCCACATGCCACATAACATACCTTCCCTCTGAAGTTCTGACATTCCAAAGGTCCATATCATGTTTCCACAAAGTCCTCAACACAGTACAGCAGTAAAGAGAACATTATAGTGTAGATCTTTTCTCCCTCTAAATGCTTGTCTAGACAACAAGTTAGTGGGTGGCAAGCTGGCATGTAAATCTATAGCTCGGTAGCATGCTGCACACTAACTGTGTATATGGATCCTGCTGTCATGCACTCCATTTCAAATGGGAGTAGGTCAGTGTACACTAAAGAACTTTTAGTGCATAGCAGCAAGGTCCACATGGACAGTAATGTGGCATACTAGTACTTTGTAGATTTACACTCCAGCTTGTCACCCACTAACTTAACTTGCTGTCTAGACATAAGAATTTTTCTTCACATCACCTAAAAGAAAACAGGCCAGTGGATAGAGAAGATATCATGTATATAACAGCTGCTAATATGCATGCTATTATATTTTTGAGGGGCTTATCTTTTTGGTATTTTGGTATTAAAAATCAGGAGAAATAATGTGAATGCAAATTTAGGGCTCCTGGGGATTTGGGGGCCTCAAGCATTGGTGTCACCTTGACCTCTCCTGTTCTGTGCCTGAGACATACAATTGTTTAGTCTCCAGAGGACCGAAATGCATTAAGGAAGTGTCTCAGGTGCATTAGTCTGCACTAGGGGGCGTAAATTCTAGTGCACACTAGAATGTCATGCATTAACTGTCCTGTTCTAGCTCATATTAAGGTTTCCTAGTGCATATTAATGTAATACTGTTTGAAACTCTACTACTTTAACAGGCACTAGGGAACTTTCAGTAGGTACCAGCAGGGTCCACAAAGTCCAGTTAGTGTACTTCTCTAGTGCTATGAGGATTCAATTCCTTTATTGATAAGACATCAGATAAGAGTCAATTAGTTTATTTAACTAAAAATAGATCCATACAATAAAGAAAGATTAATATATTACCAGTGTGGAAAACAGTCTTGCAGCAGTTACATCTTCACTCTGTTCCAAATTTTGAGTTTTCTTTTGCTCATATTAATATTCTCCTTGTTCATTATAGATAGAAGATTCCACAGGTTTTACGACTTTACACACCTTTCTTATCTAGGTTTCTACATAACTTTCCTGATGTCAGTAGACCGTAGAGAGAGCCTGACTAACTGTACATAGCACACAATTCATTTTTGGCAAACCTCAACAGAACACACATCTTATTTCTAACAAAATATACACATACAAAGAACAGAGGTCACAACAGTTAACTACTAGTAGATTTCCACCATAAACTTTTGCATGAATACAAGGCATTCTGCGAGTACAGTTTATATAGTTATATTGTTTATTCTACTTAGTCTATCCCAGAATACTTTGTATTTAGGTAAACAGTGACGACTAATGCACCGTGTAGACAAGCCCTTAGTTTAACTAAAGTCATTGGGTGGAATATAGGGATGTCTGGGTGACATTTAATGGCCTATGATATACAAGAAGTCAGACTAGATGATCTAATGGCCATAAACTATGAAACCTTTGAAAATCTTTTACTTCTAGAAACAAAATTTATTGAAGCATCAGGGTTTAAAGCAGTGGTGTTTGTTTTAAAATGGACACTTCTGTATAGATTTTGATAATGTATCTAAGCAGCTAACATATATGTTAACGAATGTCACGTCATTCAAGGTTTATCTATTGCAACTTCAGTGCATATATGATCATGGTGTTTCATTCAGGGGGGTCAGACAGGTCCACTGGAACTTCAGTTCCAATGACAGTGTATGGCCAGGGGTGTGTGATCAGGGTGGCCACTCAGAGAACCAACATTCAGGGTGCCATATCATCACTTTAGGGGCACCAAAGCTCTGTTTTTTGCTTGTACCTTTTGGGTGGTGGTGATGGTGGGCACCTCTGAAAACATTTTCTGCCATGGTTAACAAAACACCTAGGGCTGGCCCTGGAAGTGGCAGGTGCTCAAGTTTCTCCTGAGCTGTGAAGATAGTGACTTATGTTCTGTGACCTGGCCTTTTATTTGCAACTTGGCTGGCAGTCAGGAATGAAATTATGGTGGGATGTAGTTTAAGGGAGCAGAGATGTCACATGTAAGGAAGAGACTATGCGGACTGGGACCCAGCTTCCTCAAATTTCTCAGGTGCTGAGAGTCTGGGTTCTGGATTGGTGCCATGTCACTATGTTCACTGCTTACAATTTTTTTGGGATGTGCTATTTTTGGAGAGGGGCGGTCCTTCCTTTGTAGTAGCTCATGCTAATTTCCCCCCTGCTAAGCATAGAGAAACAAGGAATAGTATAAATAAACCACATTCTCTTTATTCGCTCTGTTTATGGAAGGGCTATTCATGCGTGTTCCCCTTTCGTCAACTTAGACACAGTGTTCCAAGTGGGAGAGTTTATCCCACTGGCTACATGTATAACACATTTTTGAATCTCCAATTGTTTTCTCTGCAGTATGAATATGAACATCTGTTATGTTTCAGGGAAGTGGTTCTTTGGAGGTGAATTAAAATAAGCTGAATTAAGGCCAGTTTAATTCTGAATGAGGGAGTCCACACAAAGCTTTAATGCAGTTTAATCCACTTTAAATTCACACCTCTAGTTAATTCAAATGAATTTCTTTGAGTGTGTCCATGCAGACAAGCCCTCAGATAATCAGGATTTTAAATAACCTAAAGAAATGACATGCCACTATTAGATCAAAGGACAGAATGAGTTTATAGTTAACCGGAATCCTGTTAAATAAGGTTTTACTGTATGTAGTCAGGTCAAGTCAGCCCTACGACAGCTGGTAGGAGAAAAGGAAGGGTGCAGAGCTGTGAAACCATTAACTTACACCCTTATGCAAGTATTTGTGAAATTGATCAATAGTGAAATTACCCCATTTCCAACAGCACAAGCAGCTGTTAGTGGAAATTCCATATACACAGCAAAATTAAGAATCTGTGTGCAGATTTGCCTTGAAAGAAACATCTCATTGTTTCTGGTGGAAAAGTAGATTTTCAAAACAAAATGAATTTTCCTGCCTGAAAAATGTTTTTTAAAAGTTTTCTTTATCAATATTCAAGCTAAGGGTACACCTAAAATTAGCTTGCTCTAAAATGAGAGAGAGAGTCTTGACCTACTTCACGGCATATTTGAGTTTTCCTAAATATTTACCATGGAGATGCCTAGTGTGGTAAACCCAGGACAAACAGCTACAAACCGGAGGGGGTGGGGGAGTAATTAGTCCCAGGGGTTAAAAGGCCTCTCCCAATCCACTGAGGAGAAAGAACCACAGGGAAATAAGGTTCAGCTGGAAAAGGGGTTACTAGGGAACTAATTAGGTTCAGCTGGCTCCAACTGCTTGTGACCTTTTAAAACCCTCCCCTGCATGGAGGGTGGGGGGGAGAGATAGTGAGGGAAGTTGTTAGTAGGCTGGGTGCAGCAAGACACTGAACCCTTTCAGGAAGGCAGGCTGCACTCCCCTTCCCCTCCAGAAGGGAAGGAAAACAAGCACAAGGGACTGACTGGGGAAAGGACTAGCCAGACCCTGTGCTACTGGTAAGGATTTGCCTTGCCCAAGCCTGTGTCTCCAAGGCTAAAAAGGACTGAGCCTGCTGCGAAGAAGGTACTTTGCCATACTAGATACTATGGTGATCACAGGTACATTGGAAATAGACAGATAGTATGCAGTGTTCCTCAGATGGTGTTGACTTTTTTTGGTCAGTATCATTGTGAAAGCAAGAGATGTACTATAGCAGAATAGTAGTATGTTGTTCAAACTCAGACTGTGCTGAGATTACAGAGGTTTGGGAACTGAGTCTTTGGCTATTAATGAGAACAGTGATATATATATAACACAAACAAACGTGTGATCAGCTTGATGGACAAAACTGTGCTGTGTTTCATTATACAGATAATTGAAATCCCATACCAGACAATATAGACAAGAGAGACAGTACCAACTCTTCCCCCCCCTGCCCCTGACCATTTTCCGGCATCCAAATTCCCAGCTAACTAGCTCTTCTTACTGTGCATATATTATGGATGAGATTTTGGCAGCTGTCTATTGGTTTGGAAACTTAATATCCATTAAAAGTAATTGGACTTGAGTGCCCACCTTTGTTAGGTGGCTTTAAAAAGCTCAGTATATATATATTTATACCCCCACTATATATTGTATTATAGATATGAACACACATACATTTAATATAATCACATTGTTGTTTGATTTATTCATAGTTATGCTCTCCAAAAATAGTCAAGCAGAGCTGATGAAATATCTTTACAACATTTTCAGTACAGGGCAAACTTATGTATTTTTCACCTGGAGATAATTTTCCTCCTGAATCTGTAATGTGTACATCTCCAATGGAGGAGAGATTGAAAATCAAAATCAAAATACAGCTTGCTGAGCTGCTTGCTCTGAAATGATTCCTTCAATCGTTTCTTGATATGTGCATATTGCAGTTTGCATATGTGTACTTGTGTCTGCATTCCTGTAATTGTTCTGTGTCTGTGTGGGCTTGTACAAGTACATGTATCTGTGAATGCGTATATGTGGGTGTGGAGTAGGGCTTATTCCATTTCTTTCATTTCACTGTCTTTAACCTGTTATTTTTTAATCTATTAAAGTTAAAATATTTCCTCCTTGTCTTTTAGCAGGAAGGTACTGTTTATCAGAGAGTGAATTACATCTTGAATTTAATACAGAATAAGGGTGGTGTTGAGAGAATTGATGGAGGAAAGGACAATGTTTAGAGCAGATGGGTTGGTTCCCCAGAATTGCTGGGAGATATGCTTTCCATTTAAACTTTTTCATGTTATAATCCATTTAAAAGACAAGGATTAGAGTAAATCATATGCACTTTTTAAATGCCTACACACTAAGGGAATTTATGCTGTCAAAAAAAGCAAATAAGCATTATTAAAATATGTTGACATAGTGCTTTCCAAAGTACCAGGTTTTATATAGTATATATCCCTTAAGGGCCTCTAGGAAAAATCACCATTCCATTGACAAGCTTGTGTTCATTAACTATCCTATAGCACTTCTTGAGCCCCAGCGTCCTGGACAAATTCCAGCTCAGGTAATTATATTCTGTTCTTAAATTCCAGCCCCCTTGCAGTTTCATTTGGATGTGATATTCATTATCACTTCCTCCCCTAAACTACTGCATATGGTGTTGCACAGCACTCAGTCAACCATGGTTCATTTCTGTTTACAAATGCAGCTAGTACATTTCTTTGGGATGAAAGGTGATATCAAATGTAAGGTATTTTTGTTATTATTATCAATGGTGGATTAACCACAGATTCTTAGCTCATCAGTATCCAGGTCACTTCATAGCAGGGAATCTTCAGATGTGCTTCTGCTGTGCAGTAATTTCTGCCAATAGTGAGTAGCTCAGCTGAATGATCTCAGCCATCAGCACAAAAAAAAACCCATCTTTCCTTTGACTGTATTTAGCACTGGATCAGGCCTTACAGGCAGGGAAGGGCCATTTCTTTAAACTTCAGCTTTGGGTGGCCCTAAATCTGTAGGGCCACCCAACTCATCGCCCTCTGTCTCCCCTACCCCCTTGTGCCTGCTAGTGGAAGCACAATAGTTTCCCTTCTAGCAATGCCTGGCCCTGTGGGACTAGGCTGCCAGCACTAGGGAGAGCTACACTGGGCAGTGCTGGCCAACCACACAATCAGAGAGCATGTACCTGGCTTTACAGAGATGCAGCTTAATCCTCAATGCTGGGAGCAATCCTGCTGGGTGGTGGAGGAGGGGAGAGAGCTCGAGGAGGGAAAGAACAGAGCAGAGAACTAGAGCAGAGTGCCACAGTGTGTAACAATGAGAAAAAATGTTGACTTTCTTCCTTATTAAATAATCCTATGAAGAAATATATAACCTAGTAATGCATTGAATTCAAAAGGTCTAAACAGTATGGCATTAATTTCTTAAATGCATGCCTTATATATTTCCTGCTTAATTTGCCCAATTTCAGGCATTATTTTCTACAATATATTATTTATTATTAATATTGCCGTAGTAACAGGAAATCACAATCAGGATCAGTTGCTATTCTGTACAAATGCAAAGGAATGCAACTATCCCTGTCCCAAAGAACTTACACCCTACATAGACCAGACAAGGGTGGAGGAAGGGGTAGAATGCACAGGCAAAGTGATCAGGGAACATAATGGGCAGGGTAAGTGAGGATGGGCAAAAGAGGAAGGATTGTCCAGTGGTTAGGGCACTAGCCTTCAACTTGATGTCAGCCTGAGCCCAAATGGCTGCACTGCAATTTTATAGCCCTGCAGCTTAAACATAAGAACAGCCGTACCGGGTCAGACCAAAGGTCCATCTAGCCCAGTATCTGTCTCCTGACAGTGGCCAATGCCAGGTGCCCCAGAGGGAGTGAAGCTAACAGGCAATGATCAAGTGATCTCTCTCCTGCCATCCATCTCCATCCTCTGACGAACAGAGGCTAGGGACACCATTCTTACCCATCCTGGCTAATAGCCATTTATGGACTTAGCCACCATGAATTTATCCAGTTCCCTTTTAAACATTATTATAGTCCTAGCCTTCACAACCTCCTCAGGTAAGGAGTTCCACAAGTTGACTGTGCGCTGCATGAAGAAGAACTTCCTTTTATTTGTTTTAAACCTGCTGCCTATTAATTTCATTTGGTGACCTCTAGTTCTTGTATTATGGGAATAAGTAAATAACTTTTCCTTAACAAGGTTCTCAACATCACTCATGATTTTATATACCTCTATCATATCTCCCCTTAGTCTCCTCTTTTCCAAGCTGAAGAGTCCTAGCCTCTTTAATCTTTCCTCATATGGGACCCTCTCCAAACCCCTAATCACTTTAGTTGCCCTTTTCTGAACCTTTTCTAGTGCTAGAATATCTTTTTTGAGGTGAGGAGACCACATCTGTACACAGTATTCGAGATGTGGGCGTACCATGGATTTATATAAGGGCAATAATATATTCTCAGTCTTATTCTCTATCCCCTTTTTAATGATTCCTAACATCCTGTTTGCTTTTTTGACCGCCTCTACACACTGCGTGGACATTTTCAGAGAACTATCCACGATGACTCCAAGATCTTTTTCCTGACTCGTTGTAGCTAAATTAGCCCCCATCATATTGTATGTATAGTTGGGGTTATTTTTTCCAATGTGCATTACTTTACATTTATCCACATTAAATTTCATTTGCCATTTTGTTGCCCAATCACTTTGTTTTGTGAGATCTTTTTGAAGTTCTTCACAATCTGCTTTGGTCTTAACTATCTTGAGTAGTTTAGTATCATCTGCAAACTTTGCCACCTCACTGTTTACCCCTTTCTCCAGATCATTTATGAATAAATTAAATAGGATTGGTCCTAGGACTGACCCTTGGGGAACACCACTAGTTACCCCTCTCCATTCTGAGAATTTACCATTAATTCCTACCCTTTGTTCCCTGTCTTTTAACCAGTTCTCAACCCATGAAAGGACCTTCCCTTTTATCCCATGACAGCTTAATTTACATAAGAGCCTTTGGTGAGGGACCTTGTCAAAGGCTTTCTGGAAATCTAAGTACACTATGTCCACCGGATCCCCCTTGTGCACATGTTTGTTGACCCCTTCAAAGAACTCTAATAGATTAGTAAGACACGATTTCCCTTTACAGAAACCATGTTGACTGTTGCTCAACAGTTTATGTTTTTCTATGTGTCTGACAATTTTATTTTTAACTATTGTTTCGACTAATTTGCCCGGTACCGACATTAGACTTACCGGTCTGTAATTGCCGGGATCACCTCTAGAGCCCTTTTTAATTGTTGATGTTACATTAGCTAACTTCCAGTCATTGGGTACCGAAGCCGATTTAAAGGACAGGTTACAAACCTTAGTTAATAGTTCCTCAATTTCACATTTGAGTTCTTTCAGAACTCTTGGGTGAATGCCATCCGGTCCCGGTGACTTGTTAATGTTGAGTTTATCAATTAATTCCAAAACTCCTCTAGAGATACTTCAATCTGTGACAGTTCCTCAGATTTGTCACCTACAAAAGCCAGCTCAGGTTTGGGAATCTCCCTAACATCCTCAGCCGTGAAGACTGAAGCAAAGAATTCATTTAGTTTCTCTGCAATGACTTTATCGTCTTTAAGCGCTTCTTTTGTATTTCGATCATCAAGGGGCCCCACTGGTTGTTTAACAGGCTTCCTGCTTCTGATGTACTTAAAAAACATTTTGTTATTACCTTTGGAGTTTTTGGCTAGCTGTTCTTCAAACTCCTCTTTGGCTTTTCTTATTACACTCTTGCACTGAAGTTGGCAGTGTTTGTGCTCCTTTCTATTTGCCTCACTAGGATTTGACTTCCACTTTTTAAAGGAAGTCTTTTTATCTCTCACTGCTTCTTTTACATGGTTGTTAAGCCACGGTGGCTCTTTTTTAGTTCTTTTACTGTTTCTTAATTTGGGGTATACATTGAAGTTGGGCCTCTATTATGGTGTCTTTAAAAAGGGCCCATGCAGCTTGCAGGGATTTCACTTTAGTCACTGTACCTTTTAACTTTTGTTTAACTAACCCCCTCATTTTTGCATAGTTCCCCCTTTTGAAATTAAATGCCACAGTGTTGGGCTGTTGAGATGTTCTTCCCACCACAGGGATGTTGAATGCTATTGTATTATGGTCACTATTTCCAAGCGGTCCTGCTATAGTTACCTCTTGGACCAGCTCCTGCGCTCCACTCAGGATTAAATCTAGAGTCGCCTCTCCCCTTGTGGGTTCCCGTACCAGCTGCTCCATGAAGCAGTCATTTAAAGTATCGAGAAATTTTATCTCTGCATTTCGTCCTGAAGTGAAATGTTCCCAGTCAATATGGGGATAATTGAAATCCCCCACTATTATTGGGTTCTTAATTTTGATAGCCAATCTAATTTCCCTTAGCATTTCATCATCACTATTACTGTCCTGGTCAGGTGGTTGATAATAGATCCCTAATGTTATATTTTTATTAGAGCATGACATTTCTATCCATAGAGATTCTATGGAACATGTGTATTCGCTTAAGATTTTTACTTCATTTGAATCTACATTTTCTTTCACATATAGTGCCACTCCTCCCCCTGTACGACCTGTTCTGTCCTTCCAATATATTTTGTACCCCGGAATGATTGTGTCCCATTGATTGGTCTCAGTCCACCAGGTTTCTGTTATGCCTATTATATCAATATCCTCCTTTATCACAAGGCACTCTAGTTCACCCATCATATTATTTAGACTTCTAGCATTTGTGTACAAGCACTTTAAAAACTTGTCCCTGTTTATTTGTCTGCCCTTTTCTGATGTGCCAGATTCTTTTTTATGTGACTGTTTATCATCTGATCCGGCCCTTACATTATCCTCTTCCGTCCTATGCTCCTGACTATAACCTGGAGATTCCCTATCATCAGACTCTCCCCTAAGAGAAGTCTGTGTCCGATCCACATGCTCCTCTGCAGCAGTCCACTTGAGCCCCATGAGCCATGTACCCTACGTTTCACTGAAAGTTAATGGGACTTAAGCTCCTACGTATCGAAGTCACTTTTGAAAATTGTCATCTGAGACACTTAGGCCTTGTAATGCTGAGAGGAGCAATGTCTAAATACTTTTAAAAAATGTTGGCCTTTGTCTCTCCA
Source organism: Mauremys reevesii (assembly GCF_016161935.1). NCBI lineage: Eukaryota > Metazoa > Chordata > Testudines > Geoemydidae > Mauremys > Mauremys reevesii. The sequence goes on from NC_052630.1 coordinate 25,261,620, forward strand.
TGCCTCAGTTCCCATCTGTAAAATGGAGATCATAGCACTTCCCTTCCTGACAGGCTGTTGTGAGGATAAATGCATCAAAGTACGCAAAGCATTCATATATTACTGTAATGGGAGTCATATAATTACTGAAGACAGCTGAAGGGGTTCAGTGATCAGAGAGGAGTGGACTGAAGAGGGGCCAACCACTAATGACAGCCCAGCAAAATGAGAACATATCCAGAGTTCAGGTATTGTGCAAAAATTATCCCTTGTCCTACTTCAGCGGGCCTCTGTGTTGGCTCAGGTTCTGCCCACGCAGAGCCAGTTGCAGAATCAGGACCCAAGGTTCTTGTTTATTGGTGTGAAGATAGAGAGAATATACGATGCTCTAACTTATTATTGCTGTCTTTTAATATTTGAGAGGTTTGAGGCTTGTATTTCTGAAAAAATATATTCCATGGAGATCCATAATAATGTAACACATCCAAACACAACTCTTTTATATGCAAGACTGGCTATTATTCTTAATTAGGTGTTTATAATCCGTTTAACTTTTGTGTTGGAAGTCTTTTGTGGTGTCTTTGGGTGTCATGCCAGAACTTGTAGAGATGTTTGTAGCTATAATTTAATATTGCATTGATAAATGAACTATGACTAGAAATCTAAATTATACATAAAAACAAAACCTTCGTCAGGGAGGAAAAACTATCTCCTTACAACTCCGCATGCCTCACTCAGAAAATGGTATAACTACCTCTGAAATATATTACTCTCTTTACTTATCAAGGGTCCAAACTTTGTATTTTTGTTGTTATTGCTGTTGATTGAATTCACTTTTCCAGACTTCAGATGTAATTTGCTAGACCAACAAAGTGACAGTGAATTCTGTTCTAACAAGTCCTCACCATCTTCCAGAATAGCAGTGAACCAGCAATATAATCGTACTGTGACAACAAGCTTAGTTAGAACTATTTAGAAATTGGTGCATGGTTGAAATAAATATTCAGTTTCCAATGGGCAACCTAGTAAAATTCTTTATTTATAATTTATCTAAAATTACAAATGTTTTCACATTGACCTCACATGAATTGAACTCTCTATCATGGTGCTACATAGCATATGTTCAGGGATGTGGTATTAGCATGAAGATTAGGTGAATGTGTCAGCAACATTTCAGTAAAACAAAAGAGAGGTAAAACTCTCAACTTCTTTGTCTTTCACAAATACAATGAGAACCTGTAAATCGTCAAACATACCCACAGGGTGTTTTATAGTGAAGTAGTAAGTCTCTCATGCATACTCATATCGGGGAAAGGTGGTGGTGGTGTTTGATATATTTTAGGATGTCATGTGAAAAAGCACAATGCTAATGCCTCACTGATTAGGAATAGTGATGTTGGGGAAGGACTCTTTGTGGACTATGAAGAGCTTCATTGTTCACTATAAAGAGAAGGAGAGGAAGGAAATAAGATTAGCATTCAAGAAGCATGGGGCAACAGGCTAGAAGATAATAAATAGGAAAGGATTGTCAAGACCTAGATGTTATGAGTGATGGTCTATAAACACAAAAGCGATGCCCATAAAGAGCCATATTCTGATTTCATTAACTCTGATCTAACACCAGAGTAATTCTATAGGAATTACTCCAGATTCAGACTGGTAAATGAGATCAGAATCTATCTCCAAAACTCATATAATCTTTGATTTTATCCAAAGGCATGAATCCTTCTCATTTAACAAAACTTCCTTAATGTAAAATAAGATTGAAAATTGCTCACACCAATGGAGATGCATCAGAATTAACCCCTCTTGGCCTCTGCAACACAATTTCTAAAATCCATAGGCCTTTTACTTTGTGCATCAAAGGAGTTACACATACACAAAATCTACTTCATTCAGGTTATACAGAAGCTCATTGTCAGCTCCCCAAACAGTAAGATCCTTTGCATTTAAGATCAGCATCTCCTTCAAGCTTTTCTGTCAAAATGAAAACAACCCTAAGCAAGATGCTATGGATCAATAGCTTGACAAACTGGCAATAGAAACAAGAGTTTACGGCTCATCAGAACTCTACAAATGGCTTGCTTTAGGGATCTGACCAGCATAGAGATGTATTTCAGAGTCTGAATATTAAAGAATGCAACATGTTGGAGCCAGGTAAATAGTGTAACAATTTCTGTGAATGTTCATATTTTTAAATGAATTTACTTTGATCCTATCTGAGCAGTTTTTGTGTTTGCTTTATACAAATGTTAGTGTGATCAAATTTTACTAACAGTAATGCTCACCACAGAAACCAAATGTTAAGTTTGCACTTTTAAATACTCCCAGAAAGCAAATTCCAGCACTGATTTCCACCAGCATGTGCACAAGAAAACTTATTACAAGAGGAACAATCATCCATTAGAAAGAAAATAATATGATCAATCCCAAGTTCATTTCTTTATTGTAAGCAATACAGCTCAAATTTCAACTAAAACAAAGTAAATGAAATTCACAAAAATTTTTATGGTCAAGATTTTTATTTGTGACCAGTAGCTTAGAATGGAAAACCCAGACCCTTCATCATGCTGGTTCAAGACACTGAATAAGTGAAAAGGCCAGAAAGGAGGACACCTGTGTCCAGTATAAAAGACAACTGAATAATATTTTATACTTTTATATCTCTTGTTGGTAAGCACCAGGATTCTGTTGTGGGAGTCTTTCCATTGACTTAATTAAATTTGAGATCTGTCCTTTATATGGTCCCAACTCCCAGTGACTTCAAGAGAAGACGCTGTCATCACTGAGGGCAAAATTCAGCCCCAAGTAAGCTGGTTGCCACTAAAAAGTTAGCATTTGACAACAGGTGCCAAAAAGTGGAATAAGATTACCACCATTTTTTCCTATAGGTAGATTAGATGATAACTGTGATCAATTTTTGGTAATGTTTAATAACTGTCTTTCAACCAGACCAGTATTAAGTGTGTGCCATGGGCTGATGTGCTTCACCTTTGGGTGGTCCACTTAGTATGTGATAAAATCTAATAATAAAATACACAGCTTTTATAAAATAGTCAATTTGTTCTTCTCAAGTTTACAGAGGTGAAAAATCATCATTCATGCAAATGCTGGACCTCGCTACACTAAATCAGGGCAGAAGGTATATGCTAGAATTTACTTTTCTAATTAGGAAAACATGACTGATGTGGACAATTAAGATAATAAAATAGTTTTACAAGATAATTAATCTTTTCTTTCTGATCCAACCTGCCCCATCCCCATCCTGATAATGTTATTTACCTCAGACTTAAGAGTATGTTTGTAATTGGAGCCATATGCCATGACTGTCTGCTAGGATGAGAGATCAGGCAATTTGCATCTCATATATGCAGAAATTAAAAATGAAGGACTGACCACTTGACACCACTGAAGTTCTTGAAATAAAGCCTGCTGAGCTCAATTTGTTGTAACTGCTAAATGATTCCGCTCACCAATTTGAATACATGATGAAATTCCTATTAGAACATGGCACTATAATAGCTGCTAGCATAGTGAAAGCAGTAGAGAATGAATGCAAATATTTTTGGTAACACTTTGTTTGCACACTAGAAACTTAAAAGGACCCTTAATTTTAATAGTTAATTGTATTGTGTTCGGCACTGTGAAAACAGCTGCTCTGTTTTTCCATGAATTAACTGAGTTGGCCTCTGTCGTCTTCAGTTTCACTTCTGTGAAGATGATCAGAACTATGCACTGTATTCTAGCTAGATGCAACATTGCTATTCCCCTATATAGCTAAAATATACAGCTAAAATAATTGCCATCTATTCCACAATTGTGTGTGTGTAAACACCAACAAAAACAGACCTCCCCCAATGGTGAAATAGCAATCAAAGAATATTTTAGCCAGTTACAAGTAAAGGAGAAAGTGTTTTCACTATCTCAAAAGGCAGATTGATAGAATACCTTACCTCTTCACATCTATTTTAGAAACTACACATGGTCTAAGCTTTGTGAGCCGTGTTAAAAAATAACCTTCCAGGTCCATTTTGCATGTTCCTCATTTCTTGTTGAGATTAGTTTTGACTTGGGTGCCTACCTATAGGCGCCTACATTTGAAAATGTTGGACTATGTGATTTCTGCTGAATTACTTCAATCTCTCGGGGTAGCCACGTGTAATATTCAAAGGAGCAATCCATAATTAACACTTCAAAAATAGTATTCAGCAGACCTCTTTCTGGAAGAAAAGGTGATCTTTCCTTCCATTACCCAAACACTCTCTGCCTCACTTTCCATTTTCTCAGAAGGAAACTCACTGCACAGATGCACCATACTAGCCTATCCCCCCTCTGAGATCTTTTGTAAAGCATTCATTTTTTCTCCCTTCATATTATGTTGATTAAGTGAGCATCTTAAGTCCTCAGTCTCTCTAATGCATTAAAAGCATGGAATTCATCCTTTAATCATAAATGCTTAAAGGTAGAAGCCCATTCTGTCTACTCCAGATAGGTTATCAACTTTACTTTCTTCAATATTTTCTATTTTAGAATCTGAATTCCCAAAGAGAGTTATCATAGGCATGAAATCTGGCGGAGAGTGGCTCTTACACAGTAGTGTATGAATAAATTAATTCCCTAGCTATAACACATCCATTTCTTCCATATATGACTTAGGCTTTTAACAAGGAGGAAAGCATAAATTTGCTGCTGAACCAGTCTCAGGAAGCTTGACAGCATTTGCTGCTTGGATATAAAACAGTCCCTTCAGGTCAGATCATTTGAAAGTTCCATGAAACCAACCTACAGCAGAGTACATCCTTCTTTAAATTAAAAAATGTGTCTTACACCTGATAATCAACAGTCAGAATAGATCTCAAAGAAGGAGGAGAAAAAAGTGACATGTTGTGACACTTACTTCCTTTATGAATACCTATATTATCTACATGACTTAATTTGTATTTATAAAAGGGCTTTCTTTCAAGTGAAAGACTTAAACTATATCAGGCTAAAATATATTTTTACATGTGGCTTTTCAGATGATTGTAGACTCTATCTTTTCCTGTCAGTTGTTAACATTGAAGTAGCTTTGATTGTTAGTAGATAAAGGGGACTTAATTAGAAGGGGCCGCCCCTTATTCTAAGGCTGATTTTGACCTGGATAGTGAGGAAACGGAGGTATTTGGATGTGAACAAAAATCTGGTGATGTCGGAGGGAGAATGCTGGAAGCAAGAATGGCTCCTGAAGGAGTAGAGAAAAAGAAGAATGAGGCTTTGTATCATTGAAAGGGTGTCTTGGGAAGAATGAAGGAAGAGGCAGGAGGGAACAATTCAGGAAAGTCATCTGGACCCTGGTCCAAAGCCTGCTGAAATGGATCAGTCCCACAGAGCAGCTGCAGAACTAATGCCTGAAAGTAACAGCACTATAGGCTTGGAGGAAAAAAAAATATTCCACTGTACAGGGAAAATGCGCTGTCCAGCTGCCAAGGCCAAGTACACCACCAAGGGATCCAACCCCTGGAAGAGCAGCAGCCAGAGGACTGTGACTTCAATGCCATCTTCAGTTTGAAGTTGTAATTTTTCTTGTGGCAGGAAATGTGAATAAATCTATTTAGTCAGAAAGAAAACTGAAGAAACAAACCATGTCTGTAACTACCACACAGAGTCATTTGCCAAAGAAAGGCAGACAAACTCCTAGCAGGAGTAGAAAAGGTTCTATAACCTCTCTCAAAACATCAGAAATTTGAATCCAAGTTGTGATTTTGAACTTTGTTCCCCTTAGGGGTTTTTCCATCTCATTAGATTCAATGCCACTGAAGTCAATGGGAGACTTTCCATTGATTTCAGTGGTAAGTGGATTGGGGCCTTAGTGAACAAGAAGCTATCTGAGGGCCCAGTCACTCCCTCACAAAGGAAGACCTGAAGGAGATGGGCTAAAGGAAAATCTCCATGAGGCTTTTCACTTAGAGTTGTCCCTGCAGGTTTCATCAAGGGGACAGGGTTTGCCTTGGGCTTTGGACCCAGGTTGTGAGTCAATCTTCAAACTTGGGCAGAACCTGTAGGATCAGCTTCCCAAGGAGAGGGCCTCTGCCTCTGTTCCCCCAGTATCTCCCTCCTCCTTTAGTCAGGGGAGAGCTGAAATCAGAGTGTCTGCCTCAGTATACATCAGTTTGGGGAAAGCAAAGGTCTCTCAATCTGCTCAGTCTTTCAGTTGATCTGATATTTTTCTTGATTCTCACTATCTCTTCCTGGTCAGATTTCATATGATGATTTTCTGGTGTTCAGAATCTCATGGAATTTTAGCTTTTCTTTTTTTATTAGGGTATCAGAGTTTGAGGGCACATCAACACTGCAGCCTGATGCCCTGGGTATGTACTCAGGCAAGCTATGCAGCGGTGGCCACTCTTTGTAGGCACTAGCTCAAGCAGAGCTAGTGCCTATATATGAACCTCAACTGGGAATTATACTTCCCAGCTGCTGTGTAGGTGTACCTTCAGTGTTTGTTTGAGTTTCTTGTGCCCTTTCTTTCTCTTCATAACATCCAAAGAAATACTTTGCAAAGAGCACGAGGGTGATTTAGACGACTACTGTTTGACAATAACAATTTTGCCCCCCTACCATATTACCAGTTTTTACACAGACCTCTCCATTGATTCCTAGGGATATTCCGATTAAAAATCAGTCTCACTATATGGCCCTTTTCTAGGGGTTCTGTTACACAGGAAAAAAGTAATTTTTAAGGTTTGGAATTGGGCAGCTGGACCTCAGTGTCATGTTCATGCTGCTAAGTGATGGAAAGCTGTAATTAACCAATCAGCACACTTTGAAATTAATAAATGATAAGCATCATGCATTCAAATTAATATTAATTGTTTGTACTCCTATTTATTATTCTGAGGTTTGCAGAGCCACCCTCTGCAAAAATGATGATGCTTTCATGCTTATGTCTCTCCATCCCCAGCTCAGGATAGATAATAGGCTTTCTGCACATTAGAAATGGCTTTTTGTTCATGTCAAAGTTAATCTTACTATAGCTAAAAATGGATTACCCACCATGGAGCCTCCACGTTGACAGTTGGGAGTCAGTGCTCAGCTGGCAAAATTCTCACTTCCCCTCCCCCCCTTCTTTTTACTGATCTCTGGAATCTTTTTTTCTAATTCTAAATAGCACCATGCACATTTCAATTAACATTTTCTTTAAGATTGTTATCCTTTGGTTAGTGTTTGATTTTTTTCCATTCTAACAAGGTATAGGCAGGATAGCTGTCAATCAGACTAGGAGAGCCGTCTTGTCATATAATGGTATTGGGCTTTTGCTGTATGTCATAACTGATCTACACATGTGGACATCAGTTAGGCAGTGGCTTGGGTTCCATGTGACTTAGAGTAGAGGAGGGGCCTGAAGACTGAATTCTGTGTCTCAGGAAAGGAAATTTCTCTCCAAGAAGAGGATTAAGGGCCATATCCTGTTGGCACTGAAATTAATGGCCAGGAATTGTCTTTTGGTTTTTTGGAAGCTGAGATGCTACCTTATGAGCCCACAGCAGTTCTGATGGCTGTTTGAATCTTTAGGCATGTGCTAAACATGAGAATAGTTTAAACTATTCTCATTCTGCTATGTCTCTTAAAGTCTGTACTGGCCTAACGCTTTGTGAAAACATGGTAAGGCCCTCCAAAAGAAATAGCAGCTAAATCTTAAGTTTATGGAGAAAAGGTTCCAGTGCTGATGTCCCTGGGAAACTGCAACCTTATGGAAGTATTTGTCAGCAGGTATTTCCACTTGATCAATTATGCAACCTAAATACTTTTAGTTTACTTTAATGTAGCTAATACCAAGGCAGAACCATCGTGGATCATTGTGAACAGTGATGATACTCCAGTACTAAGTAGAGATTAGATACCACATTTTCATTTATTATTTAATACATTATTTAACAATTAAAGATTGTTTTGCAAATATTGCTCAGAAATCATTGCCAAATAGGAACATGAGAATTCCCCTAGTGGATGAGACCAGTGATCCATCAAGTCTGAGTACCCGTCTCTGATGGATGCCAGCTCCTGATGCTTCAGAGTAGGTGGCAAGGACCTCCATAATGGTCAATCAGAGAGAAGTCCACATAAATATAATCTGAGGCCTGATCCCACATTCCTCACGTAGGCAAAACTCCCACAAGTCAAAGGGAGATGTTTTCCTAAATCGAGAGTGGTGGATCAAGTCACTAATGGGTACAAGTTTTACATCTGATGCATTAAAAGCAGCAGCTGTAGCCTACTAAAAAAGAAATTGTGTTGGCTGTTGGGTGACTACAGTACAGCGGTTGAGCACAAGCAGCCTTCTCTCGCCCAGTTGCACGAGGGCAGCACCATACAGCAATTCCTGGGAAGTACATGAACTGCCGTGTCAGTGAAAAGAGGGTGGGGATGGCACATCAGGGGTAGTAATTTGCACACAGAAAATGGACCTGGGGATTACAGTGGATGAGAAGCTGGATATGGGTCAACAGTGTACCCTTGTTGCCAAGAAAGCGAATGACATATTGGGCTGCATTAGTAGGAATATTGCCAGCAGATCGAGGGAAATGATTAGTCCCCTCTATTCAGCACTAAGGCCACATCAGGATTATTGCATCCAGTTTTGGGCCTCCACTACAGAAAGGATGTGGAAAAATTGGAGAGAGTCCAGCAGAGGGCAATGGAAATGATTAGGGTGCTGGAGCACATGACTTATGAGGAGAGGCTGAGGGAACTGGGCTTATTTAGTCTGCAGAAGAGAAGAGTGAGGGGGGATTTGACTGCAGCCTTCAGCTACCTGGAGGGGGATTCCAAAGAGGATGGAGCTAGGCTGTTTTCAGTGGTGGTGGATGACAGAACAAGAAGCAATGGTCTCAAGTTGCAGTTGAGGAGGGCTAGGTTTGATATTAAGAAACTATTTCACTAGAAGGGTGGTGTAGCATTGGAATGGGTTACCTAGGGAGGTGGTGGAATCTCTATCATTAGAGGTTTTTAAGGCCCGGCTTGACAAAGCTCTGGCTGGGATGATTTAGTTGGGGTTGGACTAGCTGATCTCCTGAGGTCTCTTCCAACCCTAATCTTCCATGTTTCTATGAAGCCTTAGTTACAATTTTCTCAGTGCTCCTCTGGAGGCAGTGTGGCTCCATACAGCCCCACTTAACAGAGGGCTGTGAGTTAAATGACACGATCCAGCTCTTTGTGTTTTCCCACTGTCTGGTTTCTAATGCAACATTTTGTGCAATCATAAGGCAAGAAAAGTTTTCCTCCGGGAGGAAAGTGTCCATACAGAAGTATACATTATTTATAAAGGTACAAAAACTTTCAGATGGTCTGGTTGTTTAGTCTCAAAGTATATAGCAGTAACACATTTGTCAAAGGGTGTTTAAAATTTTGTATGTTCCTGGTATTCATTCGAAGAACAGTAGATGAGGGGTAATGTTTTCAAAATTATCTGCTTTCAACCCAATCTGCCAAAGTGACTTCAGGGTCTAAATCCCATTTTCAAAAGTGTCTATACTGCAATCAGAGGTCTGACTGCAGCACATGTAGACATAAACAAGCTGGCTTTGATCCAGCTAGCTGGAATAACACTAGCCGTGAAGCCACAGCAGCACCACTGGTGGTGTATGTACTCAAGCAGCTATCTTCACTGCTATTGTCATTTGAGCCAGCTAGATCAAGACTAGCCTGGGTATTTCTGTCACACCTCCGATTTCAATGTAGACATATACATAGGCCTTAGACTACATCTACACCACCTTGCAGTTCAGACTACAGGCATGTGAATAGCAATGTGCACCAAAGTACTGATCTGTAACTCCTCCATGTGGATGCTGTAGATGCAAACTAAAAGATTCCTAGTTCACATTAATGAAGGACTACTAAGAACCTTCTAATTCAGGGGGAAGTTACTTCAGAGCACTTGGTGCGCATTGCTATTCACACATCAATAGTCTGACCTGTGTGGCAGTATAGATAGGCCCTATGTCTCATTGAGAGTCAAGGAACACTTTTGAAAATTTTACCTGAGATCTTGTTCTTTCTTTCTCTCTCAATAAAACACATAGCAAGTAATGGTATTCAAAGAATCCCTGCACTATGAATAATATACACAATATTATTTCTATAATTGATTTATCCTAAATCCTCTTTCAGCTACTCAAGAAATATTTTATGTAACAATAGGAAACAAATACTAAAGCACTGGTGAGTGAAGAATATAGTCTTATTCACAAAACACAGGTATATATTATACATAAAACACAAGATTTGATAGAGGCGACTTACACAATAAGCACAATGAATACAAAAACATGCATTGTGAAAACCAACTGCCATAGATCATTTAGCTCAAAATCAGATGGGTTACTGCAGGAATGTTGTATGATTATTATTACTGTTGAGAATTAAACTACTCATGTGTTTAGAGACTCTTAAAGGAACTATCTTTCTTTACTTCTGTTTGAGTGATGCTATATATAGAGACACAGGTAGAGCAATGAATTTACAATGCAGTCAGATGAAAATTTTCTTAGCCCAGTGCTTCCACTGTAGGATCCTGTGAAGTTTCCGGTTGGTCTGTACAACTGCAGACACTTACCAGAATGGTCACAGTGAAGATAGCCACACTGGTTAGCTGACGGAACAGAGTGTATAGTCCATGTTATTAAGTTAAATAACTCCCAAGCAAGAGAGAATGAGAAAAATGCAGAAGAAACATAAACACTTGAGTCTGGTCCTTCCGTAAACTTACAGAAAGATTTGGTCAGGGTATAAGAATATTGCAACATTATTCCTTATATAAGAGAAGTGGCTGAGCTGTGCTGCTTGACATTTATGACCACAATGATAGGTGTTTTTCTTCCACATGACTGTATACTCGAGCCAAAGTAAATAAATGGAAAAAAGTGTAATATTAAATCATGGGTGTCACAGAAAGATATACAATAAGAACATCGCAAACCAGGCTGACTAAATCGCCTTAAATATTCTCAGCAAATGGTTTTATTGCTGATTTAGAAGGAGGACTAAAAAGTTCAGCATTTTTACTGCAATGATGCACCAGTTGGAGTGTAATTAATTAACTATATCCAGTGACCCTGAGTGGCATGTAAACATCTTGTCTCATATTTACAAATAGCTTGGCACCTCTTGTAGCAGAGATCACTTGTAAATTTCTAGATTGTGTGTGTGTGTATATATTGCAATTTTTCCCTCCTCATTCTCTCTGATCTGCTTTTAAGGGATACAGGGCACTAATATGAATGTTATTCATAGACCAAATGGGGATTAAATTTATAGCAGCATTCTTGGCTGCCCTTGCTGAATTGGCCTTCAGGACTTCCAAAACCGAGGAAGTACAAACAACTTCCCTAGCTGACCAAGACACAGAGATTGTTCCTTTCTCTTCCCAATAAATGCTTTGGAACTTAAAAATCATTAGACAGACAGCTACCAGAAAAGCACAAAGGATTTTACTCCTAATGTTTGAGGAAGACACTTCTCAATGTGTCATTCTCCAGCATCTCACTACAATGGCAGCCTCTGATTTGGTGTGGGATTTGAACCATTTGAGCTTACCATTCAGAGAGAAGAGCAATACCAACTGGGCCTCCGCTGGATAAATTTAACTAAAACAAACTACTTTTGGGGGGTAAGGGGAGGGAAGAGTGCACAATTTTGCACTTAATCAGTGGTTAAATACAGGTGATACGAGTGCATGATCTGATCAACCAGAAGGACTCAGTAGATAATAAGGGTGTTGTATGGGTTGTTGTTGATTTATTCATCATTTGAGTTACTCTGCATCCACTCCAATTGTAGTTACACTTTTTTTTTAATCTTGTATTTCTCAGTTGGAGAAAACCATTATCAACTGCCACAAACTTTTATCCAGTCCAAAAGATGCAACTTGTTAAAAATCATAGCATACATTTTATTTTCTCGAGCATTAAGCTCAGAGATGAATGAAGGAAAATCAATAATGTGCTTGGCATGCAGCCTCATCATTTATTGATTTACATGTCATTTGTCTCCATAGAAAATGCAATTATTGCTTAAATACAATACAGTATTTTGCTAATAGGATACAAATGTCACCATTGAGTATAAAGGTCGTACTTGCATGTAAAAGGTTGTCAACCCAATCTCTCACTTGTTGCTGCTGCTATTTGAACAGGTTATTAACAAATAAGGGGTCCCAGTCCTGCTTCTGCTGAATGAAGTTAATGGGAGCTTTGCCTTTGACTTATGGGATCAGGTGAAAACCTCAGCTCTAATCCTCTGCTCTGATCTGGCTGCTTTGTGCTGCTCCTGGTGTGTGTGTGGGGCGGGGGGGAGGGGAGGTGAAGAAGTAAGATTGGAAGGATTTCTGGATAATGAAAGGGAGATTAAGTATACTCTTACAGACCTAAACATATGGTTTGAAAATGCACAACCTTAAATGTTCAAAGTTCATGCGTTAGCCTCCTGTCAAGTATTTAAGCAAGAGCGCCAAAAAGGAAATTTAGTTCTACTAGGTTGCTCTGAGCCTCTCATGCTGATTGCTCCCCTGAAACCTGTTTCCTGTAATTTACTGCAGTTCCTACCTTAGATAAGGAACCTTTTCAAATTGGCAGTACATGAAGTTATGTAGTGGGAGAGCGGTCGAGCAGCACAAAAAACAGAAAGGAAAAAATGTTTATGGTGCCAAGTTATATAAAAAAAAGTCTTTACAATATGTGCCCAGGAAAAAAAAATCTATCACAAAGAATCTAACAAAGGTTGGAAGCTGGTCCTGTTTGAAGACTTTGAAGCCCAGTTCCACATGAACTGTAAATAAAATTTGATCACTGTCACATTAGAATCATATGAACTCCATTAGCTAGAGTCCTTCAACATGTTTTTCCTAAGTAATGTTAGTAACTTTTTGACTGACAACTATTCACCAAACAATGATATAGTCCACCAGATAGTAAGTAGCAGGCTTTTATAGAACAAATCTAGCACAATTCTCAGACAAAATATTCCTGTCCACATCCATCAAGAAAACCATCTTAGGACTCTGATAGAAATGAACATAGTTGTGTTTAGCACAATTCTGACTAGAGCTGGCAAAAAAATTTGGCCCAACCTTTTTTTGATGAAAAATGCTGATTTGTTGGCACCAAAAGATTTTGCGAATTCATGTCATTTTTGTGGAATTGTTTGTTAGAACAAAAACACTGAAAAAATCAAAATGTTTCATTTAGACATTATCAGAATTAAACATTTTGATTCAAAATTAACTCAAATTTTATTTTAGAAGTTTTTAAAATGCTCAGTCAAAATGATATATTTATTTCAGGTTGAAGAAACATTGTGTTTGACTCGTATTGATTTTATTTTTCTTCTGACTATTTGGTTCACTGAAAATTCCAAAAAGTATCATTTTGAGTCAATCCCAACCTATTTTTTAAACAAAAATTAAAAAAAATTCAGAACTGCCAGTGAACCAAAAAAAGTTATTTGTCCAGCTCTAGTTCTGATCTCAGTTAAGAAAACTGGAATTGAACGTAACTATTACACTGGAAAATGTTACACATTGCAGCGTGCAGACTTTTTCTAAAATGTCATTGCAGGGATCCCACAGACTTCACAATTGCTGCAACTGTTTGAGTAGTGTGCAGGAGAGGCAGAAACTGGAACTTCTTTTGATCACAGAGTGTTACAACAGAAATTTGTAATAGGGATTATTACTGTTTTCCTGTTACCCTGGGCTTTGTGATTTCGGATGCCACAACATAACTGACCAAGAAAATGACAAGAGGTGTGCAACACCTTCAGTAAAAATCCCAAAACCATATTGGAAGCCAAATGGTTCCATACTTTGTTATGAAAGTGAAACTCTGGGAAGTCCAACCAGGCAAAGCTTAGCTAGTTTAAGGTTCTAAAATGGAAACAAAAATGAATTTACAAATAGCTCAGCTACAATATTTTGCTGTATCTGGATAAGCATTAACTTATAGAAACCGAGATTTATGCTTTCATTTTAGGTTTGTTACACTATACCATCTTTACCTCAAAGTTTAAGTGATATGAGACGTCTTCTGGGTCACTGGCTGAGCATCCCTCCACATAATCAAGAAAGACAGCTGTGCTGCTAGTGGACAACTTCTCAGACAGCAAATTCCAGTTTTCAGAAATGTACCTCTCCCACACCTTTTAATAAAGAAACTTTTTAAGATGTTCCAAACAAAATTGCTAAAACTGTGGAGACATCAAGACATAGGACACTTCACATATTGAGACAGAAATTTTGCCAAAGACACAAATTGAAACAAAAGTCTCCATCTTTAATTCATTGTCTGTAGGTTACTCTGAGATCAGAGGACATCTGATAAGTGGAAATTATATTATATTATTAATTTATTAATAACTTTGCTTTATGACTTATGCTGTTGATGGGACTTTTCAGATAGAGGTGAATGACAATTGCAAAGTGCATTTTTTTAAATCAAACAAAAAAACTTATTTATGAGGCCAAATTGTTACAAGTGATGTAAAAATACATGCATCATAGTTCTATCTATTGTGGTTATAAGTATGCATTTGATGGCCTATTTTCCTGAAATTCACCATTTATCATCAAGCAATTAATAACACAAAATTTCCATTTAACAGAAGTAAAACAAAGGCAAAGGAAAAAAATTGCATGAAAACTATTACTTACCATTTTATGCCATTTCTCATAACAGCCTGAACTAGATGAAAATACATTAATTCTATTAGTCAGATAAAAAATCACCTTCTAAATTTACTTTTAAAAAGGTACTGTTTGCACAGGTAATGATCTACAATTTTTCTCTTTTGGGTCACTTTTACATATGTTATCTGCTTGGTTGTCCTTAGGTGGTAGATTATTTTAAAAAGAAACATTTATGTAAATTAGTAGGTCCATAAATGACTGCATGGTTCCAAATTAGTCTACATTTAAATACCATTTTATGGAATAATTTGATCAGAAAGTGAATGCATTTACATATATAATCTTACACTAAATGCTATTATTTGGCATAAATTGATTGGAAAGAGAATGTATTTACATATAATCTTTAAATGAATTGAAACCAGTTCATTTTAACCCTTTGAACTCTCTGAAGAAGTGTACTGAATCTTAGTAACATGCACATTATGACTAAGGATCAATACATTTGTCCTGAATACCTTGAGTCCCCCAGCCTCCCCAACCTTTGATCCAAGATATATGTCACAACTGTTCCTTAGTATTGCCAAACCCATGTGTTCAAAAATCATGAGACAGGCACAAAGAAAATCATGAGTTTTGCTAAAATCATGAGATTTAAAACAATAACCGTATTGGGGAAGCCTAAGACTGTAAAAATTTTAGCCCTAGAGGGGTTTATATTTATTTTGATTTAAAATTCAGCAGCGTATTTTTACTCCCATAACCAATGCTAACCAACGCCACCCCCACCTCCCCAAAATGTCACACGTTGCCAGAAAATTACAACCCCCATCCATCTCTGCCCCTTTCTCAAAGCCTCAGCAGATAGCCCAGATTTGCTGACCTATTTCAAAACAAGGGTTGGGGCAGTTAAGTCCCCAAAGTCGAGTGCCCTTCATCTAAAACTCCCTGCCAGCAGCTCCTCACTTTAAATCGAGGGGGACACAGCTCAAGTGCCTGTGCTGATTCTAACTATAGCAGTGTTCTAGAGAGCAAGAAGAAGTTCCAACCCCATTTGGGCTGTATAAGTTTTTTAAATGAACTCTTTAAACTCCACCAGGAAACCAGTGGGCAGCTCGTAGCGCCTTACACACTGATGTGGTGTGCTCCTGGCAAGGAAGCCTCCTTTGCAGGTGTAGTGCTGTATCATGTATTGGTTTCCATTTCCAAATGAATTCCAGGCATGGCTGGCTCCAGGGTTTTTGCCTCCCCAAGCAGCGAAAAGAAAAGAAAAGCTGCGATCGCGAACTGCAGCTCTACTGCCACCGCTTCAGTGGCAATTCGGCGGCTGGTCCTTTGCTCCGAGAGAGTGAGGGACCCGCTGCCGAAGACCCGGACATGCCACCCCTCACCATTGGCCACCCCAAGCAGCTGCTTTGTGGGCTGGTGCCTGGAGCCGGCCCTGATTGCAGGTGCACAGTAGTTTAAAGCTGAAGTGAGAAAAGTAGAATCCTTAAAGATGTTTCCTACAGATGAGTGGATTTTCTTCTCTCTGTCCTGTTTTTCCTGGACAGATGTAATTATGCTGTTTGTCTCCAGAGCATTTCAATTTCAGTTGTATAAATCTGATCAAAACAAAAAGGAATTCAGGGGGAGCCTGAACTTTATTTCATATATATTTTTAATTACATAAAGCACTTGAAGGCTAAGCTTAAAAAAAAGAAACTCAAATCACAATCAGAGGCATATGCATGGATAGTAATGCTGGGGAAAAGAACTGGTTGTAATCCTGCAACTTCTTGTATGAAAGTGGACTGCTGAGTTGCATGGAGGCCCATTGACTTTGCTGATTTTGTGCAGGCTCAGCAGTCTGTCCATATGCAGAAATTTGCAGGATTGAGGTAAGTGTGTTATATTTTGCTACACTATTTAGCACTGGAAATAGAGAGAATAAAGGGAAATATGTTTCTAGTCCAAATGATTATTCTTCTTTGCTCTTTGAAACTGTGGCTGCTTGATTGTATTTTGTAGAGAGAATTTCCTGACCATTAAAGGCACAATATGAGCCCGACCAGGTCCCCCAATGTACCTTCCTTTGGATATTGCCACATCCAGTGGCGGATTAACAAATTTGGCACCCCTAGGCCCTCAAAAAATTGCCCCCCCAGCTCACCTCTGCTCCCCTGTGGTAAGCCTGGGAGGGAGTGGGGAGAAGGGGAGTTGTGGCGCTCGGGGGATGGCAGCAGTGAAGTGGAGGTGAGCTGGGGCGGGGAGTGATTCCCAGCCCCCCCGGGTTACTCCCCGCGCCCGTGGGCCCCAGCTCACCTCTGCTTTGCCTCCTCCAAGCGTGCTGCTACTCACTTCTCCCTCCCTCTCAGCGCTTTCATGCGGCAAGCCTGGAAGGGAGGTGGAAGGAGGGAAGGGCGCACCTGGGGGAGGAGGCGGGCTGGGGATTTGGAGAAGGGGCGGAGTTGGAGAGGGTTCACGAGCAAATTTGCCGCCCTAGGCCTAGGTGATGATATACCACTGGCCACATCTCTCTCTCTCTCTCTCTCTCTCTGCTGAGAGGGGATATGCTTTTTGCTCCTCCCTGCTGCTGTTGGGAATGGGATTTTGGTTTTTTTGTGGTAGTTGTGGGGTTAGTTTCAGGATTTCTTTTGCTTTAGCAGGCTTTTGCCTGCCCTCTGGGCTGACATGGCCAGGCCAAGGGGACAGAGACTTCAGGTTTTTGTGGGTACTGAGGGTTTAACTTGTTGCTGTAATGGTTTGTGGATTTTGCCTCCAGACTCTGCCCCTGTGGAGGAATGAATTCTAGTGTGGGGAAGATGATTGGGTTTAAAAATGTGAGGTCTGCTTCCTGCATGAGCCACAGAGTTATTGTGCTTGTTGCCAAGCTTAACCTTTGAGCAGCTGGTTGTGGAGGGGATTGTTGTGCAGCGTGGCTTTGTCCCTGTAGTGTCCCTCTTATCACATGCTATTAGTCACTATCTTTAATGTTCCTCCCACCCCCATTTTAGGAAATGAGCCACTTGCTAGTGACCTGGCAAGTTATAGTAAGATCACTATCCCTATCAGGAGAATTCCAGAGGTTTGTCATGTTTTATCCTTTCATAGGCAGGTTTATATGCATGGCCGCCCGGGGGGGCAAGTTGGGCAATTTGCCCCGGGCCCCCCAGGACCTCCCATGAGAATATAGTATTCTATTATAATGCAACTTTTTTTTTATGGAAGGGGCCCCCAAAATTGCTTTGCCCCAGGCCCCCTGAATCCTCTGGGCAGCCCTGTTTATATGATACTAAAAATGCATCCAAAGTTTTAAAAGTTGTCCTGAAATACAGGATTGGGGAGTGTGACTATGCTGTGTTTGTTTCCACTGAGGACCTGGCTTGTTTGTGTTGTGGGAGTCTGATGTGTTTGGTCCATCAGTGCCCTCAGAAGAGGCTGGGAATGGTGACCCTGCATCTGGGAATGTTGGGGGTTCTGAGAATAAAGTACAGAGAGGGGTGACTGTGGCAGAGACTGGGTCTCAACAGCCTCCAAATGTCTCTGGGAATGTTGGTTTTGGGGGATTAGTGACTTTACAACCTGGAGGGAGATGGCATTACTGGTTCTGTGGGTCCTGATTGCGCCGTCTCTCGGCTTGAGCCTGCTTACAGAATGGAGGCTGAGCCTGTTGATATGGAATCCGCGACCATGGCTGAGGACTCTGGCTTGCTGTTGAAGCCCCAAAGAAAAAAGGTGGTCATTCAATTCAAAGGGGGCTCCAGTTACTGAGGAAGCTGTGAAGTGGGTTAGTTTGGTTAGAGCAATTGGGGAGCACGCAGTTGAGGGTGTTGCTGAGGGCAGGTCTTTAGTTGGGGCCACAGAGAATTCCCCCTGGGAATTCTTGCTAGTAGTTTTGCCTCCTTGGATCCAGCATCCCCCTCCCTCTCCTCTGTCTGAAGTTCTCTCCTCCCCTGGCCTTCTTTGAGGTTGGTAGTGACTCTGAGTCTTAGAGTGTGGGGGATGATGAATTCACAGATTCTTTGGTCTTGAACTCTCTGGGGACAATATGACCCAGATACTATTGGTAGTTTTCTAGATAAAGCTAAAAGGAAATTTTGGAGTAGAGATGGCAGATTGCTTTCCTGACCTTAATCTGTTTTTGCTGTCTGCTCAGTATACTGTGAGATGTGTCTCTGGGTCTGAGTTTGACAAAGAGAAGCGCTACAGATTGGGGGAAAAAAAGCTGATGGCCAAAGTTTGTTTCTCTTTCCCCAATGGAAATATTGGGGATTAATGGATATAGGAGAAGTTGGTGTTTTTGTTTGAGGTTTCGGGCTTTTTTCTGTGTCTGTCTTTTTATTGTTTATTCTGAGTACTGGTCTCATGGATAATTTTGTATGTGGCTCTCTGAGTGTGAATGGGTGTAGGGACATTAAAAAATGAATGGCTGTTTTTGAGTACCTGTCTCAGAAAAAGGTGGACATTTCATTTTTTGAAAGAGACGCACCCAGATGCAGGCAGCCAAACCAATTGGGTTGCTCATGGGAGTGGGGAAGTTTTTCGGAGTCATGGTTCCATTGCAAGTGCAGGGGTCATCATTCTTTTTGTGGACAGGGCAAAGCCTGATTCGGTTGGGGTGCAGGAATTTGTTCCAGGCTGTTTGTTGATGGTTTGAGCTACTTTTGAGCAATATCTTTTTTTGATGCTCTTACTGTAAGGAAAGACAGTTTTTTGTTTTTTTTTTCCAGAGCCTGGGTGCCCTGTTGACAAATTGTTTGACATTATTTGGCTAGGAATAATTTGGAACAGCATCCACTGTCCACACAGTGGACAGGCTTCTAACTTGACTGGTGTGTGGAGACATTTTAACCCTTCTGAGCAGCAGAACATCCTGTTGAGAGCTAGTGCTAGCTCTTTCTCTATGGCCCAGTCAGGCCATTTTTATGTTTTACTCATTTGTCTCATTTGTTTTCTAGTTATACTGTCCCTCCTGGGATTTCAGATCATGATTAATCTTATTTGTGTCATCTCTTCCTTCTGTTCAAGACTGTCATCCGTTCTGGTATTTTAACACGTTTTACAAGATGTTCACTTTTGAGACTCTTCCAATTATTTTGGGGGAGTCTTGGTTGCCTCAAAGGATACTTTCCCTTTTGTGAGGTGCGTAACATTAATATTAAATGTTTTTGTCAGCAATACACACAGCAGTATGGAGGAGTTAGGGTTGGGGATTGTGAAACTTGAAAAAAGCCTTTCATGGCAGTAATGATGCTGGATTGCATAAAAACCAGCTCTTGCAGTACGTGTTGGATAGTAAAGATCAGTGTACACTGGTTAGGGCCCAATATCAGGGCCTTTCTCAAATGGATATGCCTCCTCATTTTTTCTTCAGCCTGGAAAAGAGTGGAGTGGAAGATGATTGGCAACTTCAAGACATCATTGGGCCAAGTACTTTCAGTTCCTGTGGGGATTAGGAAATTTGCTGTGATTTTTTTTTTCTCAGACCCTGAATGCTGCAGAGCGTGTGTCCATTGGAGACTCAATGGCTCCTTGAGAATCTTCCTAGGATCTCAACTGGATGTGGAAAGACTTGAAGAGGACCTGACACACTCAGAATTGATTTCTGCCCTAAATTGCTTTTCTCGGGGGAAGGCACTTGGTGTCGATGACTTGCCTATTGATTGAGTTTTGTAAGGCATTTTGGAACCTTCTTGGACCTGACTTGCTCCACGTTTCTCAGGAGAGCATCAGAGAAAAGATGTTGCCACTCGGTTGTCGTCAAGCAGTTCTTACCCTGTTGCCTAAGGGGGACCTTAGAGAGGTGAAGAATTGGAGACCTGTGTCCCTGCTTTGGTCTGACTATAAACTTTTCCCCAAGAGTTTGGCAAATATACTGAAAAATGTGATTGGTTAGGTCATGCACCCTGGTTAGACCCTATTGCATCCCCAACCGGTCCATTTTTGATAACCTTATTTCCTATTTCAGGATATAACTTCAGACTCAAATGTTTGGTTTGCACGTTGGGTTGATTTCCCTTGATCCAAGAGAAGGCTTTTGATCATGTAGATCATGGGTATTTGTTTCATGCCCTTTATGCTTTTGGTTCTAGACTGAGATTTGTCTCCTGCATTCAGTTACTGTATTTTCTCTCTCTCTGTTTGTTTAAGGTGAATGATGTTTTGAGTGCCTCCTTTTCAGTCTGTAGGGAATTAGGGTTGTTCCCTGTCTGGGTTATTGTATGCTATCAAGCCTTTGTTATATATATTATGAAAGTGTCTTTCTGGCCTTTCTCTCCCCATACCAGCTTGTACTCTGGTGTAAATCTCTGCATGTGCTGACAATGAGACTGTGTTTATTACTCATGAGTGCTGCATCCAGGTTTTGACTGAATGCCAGCACTCTTTTGAGAAGGCTCCCTGAGCTCGCATAAATTGGGAGAAAAGTGACACACTGGTGCTGGGGGCTTGATGATCTCCCATCCCCTGACTTCGCTGGGGGTGGGGAGAAGGGTTGCTACTGTGAAGCCAAACTGACTTCAAGGCACTGGGAATTATGCTGAGACTAGATGATATTTTGGGTCAGAATTGGGAGGGAGTAAAGGAAAAGTTGGAAGAGACGTTGCAAAGGTGGAAGTGATGTTTTCCTCAACTCTCCTTCCAAGGGCAGGTGTTAGATGCAATTAAATTATTAATGGCTAAGTTGTGGCATAAGTGTATTGTTTTGGATCCCCCTCCACTTTTTTTAGAAAAAGTTCTGAAGGTTCTTTTGGAATGTTTTCCGGGATGGCCATCATTGGTTGAGGCAGAGGTTTTTTGTAGCTGCCCACAAGGTGGTCTTCTCTTTTAAACTGAGTCAATACATTTCAGCTGCAGACTCTGTGGCAGCTGTTTGTGGCTGAGCCTGTTCCTTGGATGCAACTGGTTTTTTGCTTTTCTTTGGTGTTTGGGTTTTGATCGTGAACTTTTTTTTGTCCAATTCTGGATGTCTCAATTTTGAGGTGTTACCCAGTGTTTATCAAAGCCTTTTTAACTCTGGGAGATTTTTTTTTTAAGCTGAAGCCACAGCACAGGTGGCTGGAGTTCCCAGGGCTGCTTGTGAATCCCTTGTTTAGAATCTTGCCATGAGGATTCCTAAAATTTCAAGGAGTCTTCTCTTCCTTTACTGCAACAGATGTAACAAAACTAGTTCATTTAATAGATTTTACTAATTTTACATAAGTCTCAGTGGATACCTTGGCTGTCAAGCTTGGCTTTCATTCCATTTGCTGGGTTTCTCAGTTTTTGTCAGAGGAGGAACCAGACTTTCCTACGGGCAGTACTGCCAGTCTGGACCCATCTCCTTGGGTCTGATTATACTAATGTTTCTATTTTCTTGCCTGTTGCTCCTGCTGTGGATTGGGATGTTGACCAGCTTGGGAGCTTGTTTGCTTTCAACGGGTCTTCAGAATATACTTTTAATGGCTTAGGCTATAAGTCAGTGTATATGCTTGTGGTAAAGTTGCATCGTTTTTGAACGCTTGTTGATCATCCTGATACAGTATGGCAAAGACTGTTTCTGGTGGTGAACTCTCTCCATCCAGCACAGTGAACTGTATACATCGTCCCTTCAAAGAGGATGAGTTATCTCCAATGGACAGTTCTTCACGGGGCTTTTGCCACAAATGTCTCTGTATCATGGGTGTCCATGTTGATGTGTCCTTTTTGTGACATGGAAGAGGCTGTCATATGCTTCTTATTTGTTCCAGGTTATAGCCATTATTTGTTTTACTTCAGGGTATTTTTCAGTTATTGTCCCTTGATTTTTTTTCCTACTGTGTTTATTTTTACTGTGAGTTATAGATTTACAAATAGATCTGTGGTATGCCTGGCAAATTCTTTTTTGGGTCAAGTAAAGATGGTCATTTTAAAAAGTAGAACAATGTAAATTATTTAGTACTGGTGTTGCTGATGTTATTCCTTTTTTAGTGGTTTTATGACTTCATTTGAAGTTTAGATATGATATGCTTTTAAGCAATTTATTCAATGGTGGGTTATTGGAAATGCACTTTGAACTGTTTGGGATGGGCAACTGTTTTACAATTTGTTTTCTTGTTTTTACTGTGTTTATACTGATTTCATTAATGTTTTAAAAGTCTCTCTCAGGTTTTATACTGCTGCCTGTACCATGGTGTCTGAACATGTGCCATGTAACTTCAATAGCAAAGTCACTAGTGAACTTTGTGAAATCTCTGGTACCTCTCCATTTTTGGGAGGTAGGGCTATTTATTTTATTGTATTTTTATGTTTAATTTTTATAGTGGTTTAGTGGTAAAAGGGGAGTCAGTGTTGGGTGTCATTCTTGTACTGCAAAGGCTTAAAAAACCCTTTGTATATTTAGAACATATCTTTATGTATTCTTCTTCCTTCAAAGAATTTACATATTCCTAAAGATTTAAAACAAAAAGAAATAATTACTTAGATCCTCAGTTAATGGGGATTTGAGCCATCGAGGCTAAAACTGTTCATAACTTAGCCTAAACCATGGGGAAAGGTTACTGATTTCATGTTTCATTCCAAATTCAAGACAGATTGAATGAATTGTTCATGAACAATTGTTAGAATAAATTAAAATAGGAGGAGCTCATGAATTTTGGCATGGTATGCTGTTGAGTCCTATTCTCCTGTGGCGATGTGATACTGCATCATCTGACAAAGACAGGGTAGAACATGAAGAAAAAAAAAGTGAAGTAATGTATTTTAAGGGGTTCATGTTCCCAAGTAGCTCCATAAGTAATGGAGCTAATTACGAATGTGTGAGTGTGAGAGATTGTGTATTAGGCATGGGTGTTTGGATCTGAGAAAGGGCATATCCTTGGTGCTTCCCATATCCAAACATTTTTCTTCTGTACCTACCTT
Source organism: Mauremys reevesii (assembly GCF_016161935.1). Taxonomy (NCBI): domain Eukaryota; kingdom Metazoa; phylum Chordata; order Testudines; family Geoemydidae; genus Mauremys; species Mauremys reevesii. Next base: position 25,285,117 of record NC_052630.1, read on the forward strand.
AGCAGGATGCAGGATTGTAACAGATGTGTACATGCTTGGGGGGGGGAATGAAGAGCAAGAACGGTAGTTAAGCACACGTGTAACTTTAAGCATCTGAGTTGTCCCACTAAAGTAAAACAATGCTTGCACATCAGTGTCAGTTCTATCAGTCTACCACTCTTAGAATGAGTCCACACGCACTTTTGCATTTTCTCATAACATCCTTCATTACAACAGAAAGCAACAAGAAGTGTTTTTAATAACGGAGTTCACAGTTCCATTTATTACCGAGTCATTGCTTAGCAAAGAGTATAGCAAGTTATTTTACTGGTAATACAAGATAAGTTTCATTTTCCTTGAATAAAATCATTGGTTTTAAATGTCTTAGAAGAATTTAACATGTAAAGAATTGCCTTTAGTGGAACTACTCGCACTTAAAGTTATGCACCTTCCTAAGTACCTTCCTGAATTGGGGCCAGAATTCTAAAGTATTAGATCAAAATCTTAAAAATATTTGCCTAATACCAAACTAGGTTCTTCCCTCCCTTAAGTTATTATAGGGAACAATATTCAACTTCTGTCACCTCCCTTTCCCAACGTATCACTCAAGCCCCACCACAGCATATCCCTTCCATCCTCACATCAACTGATAATAAATACTCTTGTAATATTTATTAAACATTTATTGAAACAATTTGTATTGGTTACTCTGGGCTCGATCCCAACTCCCATGTCTCCAGTAGGGTGACCAGATGTCCCAATTTTTATAGGGACAGTCCCGGTTTTTGAGTCTCTTATAGGCTCCTATTACCCCCCACCCCCCGTCCTGATTTTTCACATTTGCTGTCTGGTCACCCTAGTCTCCAGTGTTTTTTTTCTTTCCTCCATTTCCCCCTTTCTTCATACAGCTACCTGTTTTCCTCAGTCATTTAACTTTCTCTTCTTCCCCAATGTAATCTCTTTCTATTCATTTCTTTTCCTTGTTTGCTTGCTCCATTTATTCCCCTCTTTCTGCAACAATTGTCCCTTCCTCCTCCTCTTGTTTCTAGTCTATTATCAGGAGGTGCCATGATTCCAAATAGTGAACATGAAAAAGAGGGAGAGCCAAGCATGAAAGAGGCAATGAAGAATTGGCCAGTTGTTAGAGCAGTAATCTTGGCTGTCAGGGAGGAAGTCAATGCCAATGACAAATTGCCAATACATGACAATTAAAAAGGTAATAAATGAAGTTAACAAAGCTGCTCTACAGCACTGTAGATTTTTTAATTACAGCTGGCATCATATCATTCACTGCAATGTCATGTTTGCAGCTGACAATATTTGATGGAGATGACAGTCAGCACAATCAGCAAACTAGGAAAATGTCATTTTTAAAATGGCACAGGTAAATATATTCCATTTGTTTATTTTATGTACAATGGAGCAAAGCTTAGAAATTTGGCCTGTATAAACAAGAGTTTGGAGAAGTGATCCTGCACCTTAGAGGACACAGTGGGAAGAAAAATATTGTTTTAGAGTCATAGGGTATATCTACACAGCAAAGAAAAACCCACAGCTGGCCTGTACCAGCCAATACAGGCTTGTGGGGATTGGGCTGCAGGGCAGTTTCATTGCTATGTAGACTTCCAGGCTTCAGCTGGCCCAAGCTCTGGGACCCTACCACCCTTCAGGGTCCTAGAGCCCAAGCGCCAGCCGAGCCCAGACATGTACACAGCAATGAAACAGCCTTGCAGGCTGAGCTCCACAAGACCAAGTCAGCTAGAATGAGCCAACCACAGGTGTATAGACATACCCATATGTTTTATGGCCAGAAGAGACCACCAGATCATCTTGTCTGACCTTGGGTATATCACATGCCTCCAGCACCACCCAGTATCCACACACTAAACCAAAATTAACCTAAAGTAATTCAGCTGTCAACCTACGTGATACAGCCTACTTCTTTGTAGAAGTATAATTGTGGCAGTTCAGTCCAAGGGCTGGATCCAAAATAATTATCCAGTTGTTGCCATTTTGCCAGGGATTAAGTCTGATAAAATTGAACTATTGGGGTTTGTGACGGACTTCCCTGAGGCGCAACCTGGAACTGAGGTACCTCTGGCATACCAGTCTGGGCCAAGTTGCAGACCGCTCCTGCTCCCACACTCACACAAACCTTTACACGGGTAAGAACGCACCCAGTTGCAGCTACATGAAGCGTCTCCTCAGCTACTCATGAACTAACAAGAGAGAGATTCCAGCCAGCTCACCCTCCTCCCCCCCAGCTCCACAGCCGAGAATCCCAGAGCTGTACTGTCTTGCCTTGGTCAAAAGCCTGGCCTGTATAGATTTGTTATTCAGTCCTCTCCTCCCTCAAAGTGGAGAGAACAATGCACCAGTTTGTTGCTGAGCAGATTCCCCAAGCACTTCTAGCAAAACACGCTGTTTTAGGTAAAAAATACAAAGCACATTTATTAACTACAGAAAGATTTTAGTCATTATAGGTAGTGAGTGTAGAGATCAAAGCAGATTGCATTTTGTTTTATTTCGTAGGTAATCTAAGCTTTATAAACTAGATAGGCAGGGTGAAAGTGAGCTGGTACGGGCCGGTACTCTGTACCAGTAAGAACCCACACCGGCCCATACCCAGCCCACATTAAAGCACTGCCATGGCAGCACTTTAATGTCCCTGCCCCTTTTGCCTCCCCTGTCTGGGGGCCTTGCCAGTAGGGTCTGTACCAGCAGGGCCATCGACCGGGAGGATGGGGGGGGAGAGGGGCAGGGGCAGCAACATTAAAGTGCTGTCACAGCAAAGGACTGTCCTTAATGTTGCTGTGCCCCCCTCTCCTCCCATTGGTGGGACCACTGACGGAGGGGGGTCAGCAATGTTAAAGTGCTGCTGCAGAAAAGGACCCTGCTGCGCTTTAACATCCCGCCCCTTTTGCCCTCTCCCCCGCCCGGCCACTGACAAATGGGGGTGGGGGCAAAGGGAGCAGCTGCCCTGGGGCTCTGGACGCCACTGCTGCTACCGCAGCAGCAGCGTCTGGAGCTCCTGTGTTGATTTAAAGGGCCCGAAGCCCTAGGTGGTGTGGGCTAAGGGCTGGCTGAGGGATACCAAAGCCACCTCCCCCCATAGCGGTAAGTGTCCTCAGTTACTTTCACCCCTGTAAATAGGATCTGAATCAAGCAGCATCTCATCCTGTGAGCTAGTACAAGCAGGTTATAGCTTTTGCTTACACAGGCTGGACTTCTGTCCCACCTGGGAACCCCTTCCCCTGTTCATTCTTTGTTCCTCAGGTGTTGTGTTGTAGGGGGACTGAGGTCAGTGGTGATGCCACTTCCCCCTTTTATAGCTTATTCCATGTGGCTGGAACTTCTTTGTTTCAAGCAAACCCCCCAGCACAGTTTGTGGAAAAGTCCAAGCAAGAAGATGGAGTTCAGTATCACATGATCTAGTCCCATGCCCTTGCATGCTTCAGTGAGTCCTAGCAGCCATTACTGACGCATCCACAGGAAAGATCATAAGGTGAGGATAAGCTTTTCCCATGGCCCATTGTGTTTATTGATGGGCCATTCAATTGAATAGGCTAGTGATCATCAACCGGTAGATCACAATTGACTGGTCAATCCTGGAGCCTCTGACAGTTGATAGCAATCTCTAGCCGCTAAAAGTCCGGAGGCGCAGCAGAACTAAGGCAGGCTCCCTGCCTGGTCTGACCCCGTGCCGCTCCCTGAAGAGGATAGCACCCTCTTGCAGCCGGCAGGGGTCACCCCGCACTGCTTCTGCCTGCAAGCACCGCCTCTGCAGCTCCCATTTGCTGCAGTTCCCCATTCCCAGCCAATGGGAGCTGCAGCATGCAGAGCCATGTCCCTCCTCTCCCCAGGGCTGCAGGGGCATGCTGGCTGCCTTAGCCCCACTGTGCCACTGCCCAGGAGCTGCCCAAAGTAAGTGCCACCTGGCTGGAGCCCATACCCCTCCTGCACCCCAACCCCCAGCCCAGAGTCAGCATCCCGAACCCCTTCACGTACCTCAATGCCCTGCCCCAGCCAGGAGCCCCCTCTGGCACCCAAACGCCCTCCCAGAACTTGCACCCCAACTCCCTGTGCAAGTCTCAGCCCAGAGCACCCTCCCACACTCAACCTCTTGGCCCCCACCCAGAGCCCACACCCCCTCCTGCACCCCAACCCCCTGCCTCAGCCCGGTGAAAGTGAATGAGGGTGGGGGAGAGCAAGTGACAGAGGGAGGGGGGATGGAGTGAGCGGGTTGGGGCCTCAGGGAAGGGGTGGGGTAGATCCTGGTTTGCACTTAAATTCAAAAAGTGATCTTGTGCGTAAAAAGTTTGGAGACCACTGGAATAGACTATTCACAATGTGCTGGCTAGACTGGCTGTAAAGTACTTTGTGGGTGTTACCCAGGAGCGAGCAAACATTTGAAATACAGACGCATAGTCAATATTTATAACTCCAAATACAAAAATGATACCTGCATACAGATAGGATAATTATATTCAGCAAACCATAACTTTTCCATTCACACCTCACATGACATACTTTGTAGAAGATGGCAGGGTCCATGTTCATGAAATGTATCTTTAGTACAAACATCAGCTTCTACAACCACGTGATAAGGAACACAGCATATTATAGAATCAGAACTGTAGGGCTGGAAGGGACCACAAAAGGTCATCTAGCTTCCCACCTTCCCCCCACCGCCCACTGAGGCAGGACCAAACATATTATGCTAAATATGTTTTTGAATCCTTTAAATAAGCTTTGGGGTTGGTATTTGGGAAGGAGAGGGAAGCGTGACAGAGATTAGTCCCCATCACAGGAATTATGCCAAGGATGGGGACTCTGTGTCCAAACCACCATGCTGAATGGGACAGTCTTTGTCCATGAACTGCTGTTCACTCTGGCTAAAGACTACTCCACATTGACCTCTTCAAAGTGATGAGACTTCTGGATACCTTGGACCAGTGGAGTGGCAAATATGGGCTGCTTAGGATTTCTGGGGTCTGTGATGGGGGAGTGTATTGCAGCACGTTTCGCTATCCTGATGCCTCAAGTTGGAGGAGGTTACAGGAAGAGACATTTCTGTGTGGCCTAGATGCCCACCTCTTTTGGCAGGACAATTGGCTACTTCCTTTGAACAAGCAATAAATATAGGAGGCCCAAAGTACCTGGGAGATAGTTGCTACCAATACATAAATGAAAAAATAAACAGCCAATGCAAAAAGCTGAATCAGACTTTTCTTAATGTCACTGTGTATTAGTCCAAGTTTGAGGCTTCAATCAGTTGCTGCTGCAACCAGTGGAAGCTGGGAGAACCAGACACACACTGTTCCCAGCAGTGACCACTTCCCCCAGCATAACATGCCTTGTTGTGACTGGTTAGGCTATGGTATTTAACTCTGATCCATCTCTACCTTCCCAAAGGGCATAATTCTTAACTGTCGGCAGTTGTGTAGTCATTTGCATTCGTGTAAAGTGGGTACAAAATCCTACCAAATCAGACTTCTCTACTAACGTACACTGGTGGTAACAGTTTGTGCCCACTTTGTCTATCTGTAAAGGGCTTTGATAATGACATTCTACTGATTTCTCCATCTTAAAGTATTATGAATATTAGAACTGATTCTCCACTTTGTTACACAATCTTTACCCCATTGGAGTCAATGGAATTACAGTGAGGAAAAACTGGTGTTGCAGAGTGGAGAATCGGATCCCATGTGCATAGGACTCCACCTAATTTGACTCCAACCAAATGTGCTCATTTTTCTAACTCTTTTGGAGTCTAGCATAAACTTGGTTTAAAAATTGTTACCTCCTGCTCTAGATTTAATATGTGAGATACATATTAAGGAAAAACTAGGAGTCAAGTACAACTCTTCAATTTCTTAACATTTAACATAAATAATTGCTACACTATGAAGATTTAAATGGGGATTGCCCCTCTTATAATTAATTCTTTTTGTTTCATCCTCCTCACTAATTGGAAATAGGCTTTTAATATAGAATACTTTGAAGTTGGGTGAGAAGATAGAATTGGAAATGAATTTAATTAACTACAAACTGTCCAAATCAATCAGAGTTTCACAGTGCCTTTGTAATATACAGAGTTCATAATACTTGGGATTTGCAATAGTGCACATGCCATAACTGCACAGTAATCATGCTAAGAGTGCACAAAATTTAGCACTGTGTTATGAAGTTGTGTTGGGAGAAACTCTCTCTGCTTTCACATGCAGGCAGTATTGAGGCATGAGGGTGTTTTTATCCATTAATCAAACAAAGAACTGCAAATTAGGGCATTTCTCCAAGTTTGGCAAGACTTTCAGATGCTAACAGCTGGAGAGAAAAACAATCTTTGAATTGAATGTCTAAACAATCTTGTAACCATGTGGGTCCCAGACAAGATTGGTGAGGTAATATCTTTTATTAGACCAACTTCTGTTGGTGAGAGAGAGACAAGCTTCTGAACTTACACAAAGCTGCTCTTTAGGTCTAGGAAACTTAATCAGAGTTTCATAGCTAAATACAACGTGAAACAGATTGTTTAGCATAAGTAGTTAACACATTTCACAGGACCATTCACCTTGCAGTTGGTGATAAAAGACATTACCTCTCCCACTTTGTCTGTCCAAGCAATCTGGCATTTCAAATGGTGGTGTTATTGGTACATCAGCCATGATGTTCATGGCATGGAAATCAAAAACTCATAAGATGATCAAGGAAAATGAAATCCCATACAAAACTGTTTTTACAAAATTTCTGTAGAATTCTAGAAAGTTTAAACGGAGAGGAAAGTGTCTGCAGAACACTTGTATCAGGCCTATTAAACCAACTCTGTAGCTCTGTAGCTTTCCCACTGAAAATATATTGTCAGATGTGGGAAATAACAGAAATTCCCTCTTCATCTCTCCCCAAACAGCCAAGGCTTGCAAATTCAGGCTTGGCTGGGGGAGACCTGGTGTTGCAGGGATACCCGGACTACATGCCCTACTAGGCTGGGCTCTGCAGTATGTGTTGGGGGGGTACAGCTCTTCATACTGCCCTTAAAAATCTTGTTCAGTGTTGCCAGTGCATGTGGGGCCAATCCATGTCCACAGAGGAGTGGGCAGGATTTTGCTCACAGAGATGAAATTCTTCATATGTAGGCCATGGTTCACCAAAGCACTTAAATATATGACTGCACATGAGTGTTCCCATTGACAGTCAGCAGGACTATTAATGTGCTGAGAATTATGAATATGTAAGCAGGGTCTGAAGGTGCTCTCCCCTCAGGGCCGGCTCAACCCATTAGGTGATCTAGGCGGTGGCCTAGGGCCAGGGCTGGCTCCAGACCCCAGCGCGCCAAGCGCGCGCTTGGGGTGGCCTTTTGCCGGCAGGGCGGCAGGCGGGTCCGGCGGACCTTCCCCAGTCATGCCTGCGGGAGGTCCAACGGAGCCGCCGGACGACCGGACCTCCCATAGGCATGACTGCGGCGGGTGCGCTGGTCCCACGGCTCGTGTGGACCTCTCGCAGGCATGACTGAGGAAGCTCCACCGTAGGCGCGGGACCAGCGGCACGTCTGCGGGAGGTCCCGCGGAGGCGCGGGACCGGCGCCCGGCCGGCGCAGTGCACCGCCCTGCTTGGGGCGGCGGAATTCATAGAGCCACCCCTGCCTAGGGTGCTAATATTTGGGCGGCGGCGACTGGCTCTTCGGCCACCCCGGTCATCAGCGGTATTTCAGGGGTGGGACCTTCTGCCACCACTGTCAGGGGCGGCATTTCAAGGGCAGGACCTTCCACCGCCTGGGCGGCAAAAAAGCTGGCAGTGCTCCTGTCTCCCCTGACATCTAGAGAAGAACTGGGGGGGAAGACTTCAACAGCAGACTGAAGTGATCAATTCTCCCTGTTCTGAGTTAAACTTAACTTTAGTGTTGAATGCGGAGGAAATGAAATGTTGTTATCCTTATTTTATGAGTAAAGGGCAGCAGAACTGTACTTAGCATGCCCTGATAGAGGCGGTCACCCTAAGCAGGGGTAGGCAACCTATGGCATGTGTGCCGAAGGCAGCACACAAGCTGATTTTCAGTGGCACTCATACTGCCCAGGTCCTGGCCACCAGTCCAGGGGCCTCTGTATTTTAATTTAATTTTAAATGAAGCATCTTAAACATTTTAAAAACCTTATTTACTTTACATACAACAATAGTTTGGCTATATCTTACAGACTTATAGAAAGAGACCTTCTAAAAAAGTTAAAATTTATTACTGGCACGCGAAACCTTAGATTAGAGTGAATAAATGAAGACTCAGCACACCACGTTTGAAAGGTTGCCAAGCAAGGGTTTTAGGTGGCAAATCCCTGGAAAGTCAGAGGGGATTTGAACAAAATGATATTTCTGGGCTGCAGTTGGCAAGGAATGAAACTGAAAATATATTTTTTCTCTAACCTTGTAATTTTAATTAGGGTCATTCTCTCACCCATTAGTAGTTCTTAAGACCCTAGAGGATGTTACTTAACCTCCTAGCAAGACGATATTTGCAACTGCTATTCAAAGAGGGCCTGGAGAATATAGAGGTAGGAAAAAAAAAAGTGATCCCGCATAAGAAAGTGAAGGCAAAAATTGTCACCTCTCCTTCCCCTCTCACAACACACACACACGCACTCACACACACCCACTCCTCTACCTACCTACCTCTGATGGTAGATGTTCTTTAGATTGGTTGGACTCAGTTTGGGTACCTGATGTCCAACCACTGTCAAACAACCAGAAAGAAAAACAAAAAAGATAAGTATATTTGTTGTGGTGGGGCAGTGACAATGAACTTCCCCTTGCTGTGGCTGATCATCCATGCCAGTCTAGACAAATGTCTCCATTTTCCGCTCACCCCCATCAACACATGCAGTTACTTACCCCTGTCTATCCAGATATCTAGCTAGGGTTTTTTCCACAGTACCCAACAATGTGTAATTTAAGTTCTGCGCAAAGTTAAGGAGCATAAAAAACACATAATCTAACCGCCTTAGTTTCCACCAAGAAAAATCTCATTTCTGACAAAGCAAGTGAGACTCTATGAAGTGTCCAAGCACCACAAATGCCAAAATAAGAGTTTTGTGAACCCACATCTGTCACATTATGCAATGGAAGTGAGTAGCCAGCAGGCCTGCTGCAGACCTTACAATAGTAAAAATACTGAACATAAAGATCCAGCTCCTCAACTAGTATCAATTAGCCTAGCTCTGATGAAGCCTCTGATTTTACACCAGCTGAGCATCAGCAATAATAGGTCAGGACTTCAGCTGGTGTACACCTTTGGGGACCTGTCTAAATTATGCCCCAGGGCTGCCCTACTTGCAGTGTGGCCTGGAATTGCTGCAGTGCTGCATGCTGAAGTCCCACCTCTAACTTCCCTCCGTACTCCTGGCACCGCCTCCATGCCAGGCTTTGTGAGGGGATCTTCAGAAGGCAGCCTTATGGTGGTCTTCACTGTTCCCTTGCTGGGAAATTCTACCCTAGCCAGATCTGGGGCTTTTACCACGCTCCCCTTTTGCCTCTCTGGCCCTTTCTCTGTGCCCTACCGGGGCTAGAATGGGAATAAGGATCTTATTCCTAGTGTCCAATCCAAAGCCTACTGAAGTCAATGTGAAACCTACCATTGTCTTCAATAAGCTTTCCACTTGGGGCTAGAGTGCAGAATACAGTGTATAAAAGCTGATGATGAAACCTGTGAGATGAGATAATACTGATTAAGGGATTTAATTTGTTTTGGCATCAATGGAATAAGATTTACAGTCTGACTGATTTAGGGGAAGCACAGGAATGTTTCCTTACTGTTCCTTTGAGCAAATGACTGCAGCTCACTGAAGACTTTTGGAGTTTATTCCTATGAAACCAAGTCAGGCATGATAAATAGGACACAAGTGAATGAACATGGTAGGGCCAAGAATTCCATAACAGCATCAAATATGACAAGTACCTGAGGGTATGTAAAAAAAAGTGATGCAAAAAACTTGAACTTCAAAAAGCAAAGAATAGCGAGAAAAGCAGATTGACTTAAAGAAAATGGATTGAAATCAGCTTTTGACCAGAATTATGGAAGGTATTTAAGCAACAGGGGGATATAATCTATGTTCATTCCAGCAGAATCTAAATGTCAAAAATAATCATGGAAGTCAATGTGTTTCAAAGAAAAAGGAAACACTCTGTTATGAACGGACACACGGAGAAACAGAAAGCACTTAGTGTAAAGGATGTAGCAAATGAGGAAATTGGGTATTTTAAACAAAAAAAGATAAAAGCAAGAGAAAATTGAGGAAAAATGCGTATCAGCTACCTTCCTACATTGTAACTAAGATTTTAAAGTATGTACACAGCAGACAAACATTACAAATAGGAGACAAGAAAATTGCAGGGATGGTAAACAATGATTTTGTATGTTTCTATGCTTCCACTACCAATGAAATGTATGACCATGGTCTCTCTCAGAAATAAGATTCACAGGAACAGAAGATGAGACATACAACTGAAAGATCGAATATGCCAAAAATAACTTGATCAAATATTTGTTTCACTGCTTGTATAATGACAAATTTGTGCTGTAATGGAAAATTAGGGCAAAACTATGGGCAGTCTACATTGTAAAGCTATCTTTTACTATGACAACTGGATAGGCTTACCCTGTATGTACTGGAAACTGTTGGAGTAGTTTTTAATTTTGTAAATTGAATTTATTGCTCTTGGAGGTGCTGGGTTGATGCTCTACAGGGAGGTTTCACTCTCCAGAGGGCAAGTATAACCCAAGTAATGAGAGTTTTCCCCCACTCCACCTCACCACTGCTCTTATTAGTACTGGTCCAGAAGCACCGACATGCTCCATCTGAGATCAGGGTCCCAGTGTAATAGGTGTGGTATATCTAGACAGATAGATATAGTTTCTGCCCTCAAAATGCTTACAGTATACATAGAAAAGAGAGAAATGGTGAGGAGAGGAAAGAAGTGACTGTACAAGGTGATACACAGGCTCACTGGGAACAGAAACTGAGGAGCCCCAGCTCACATGCACATGTTAGTAATGTGCAAGGGTAGCCCAACCTTCCATGAGCAACGAATGCTGAGGTGAGCAGAGAGGAGAACTGGCCCAGAGCCCTGGCTGGCTACAGGACTAAGCAGGAAATCCCACTCCTGATGTCCTGCTACCAGCCCTCCTCTTGTTAGAGGAGTGGAATGCTGTGGCAGAGCAGGGTGTCAGCCTTGCCTAAGGATTGGCCAGGATTCCCTCATATTTCACAATTTTTTATGCACAACCTACCCCCACTTCATGTCATTCCCCCTCTCTCAGACACATGCCACCTCCCCTCTCCCTGCCTGCCTGGGCACTCACTGCAGCTTTCATGCTTGTAGCAGGCCTTGAGGCTGTCGCAGAGCAAGTCCTGCAAGCAGACCAGAGGGGGGATAGGCTGCTGGAAGTGAGGTGGGGCTAGGCAGGTCCCTAGCAGGGAGTCCTGGTGCAGAAGCTGGCCCCAAGGCAATGGCGAGGAGGAGTAGTGCTGTCTGCCCCACTGCCCATTCAGGTTTGCCCTGCAGCCCATCTCTCATGATGGGGGTGGGAGGGCAGCAGGGTCAAAAGTGAGTGAATGGCATTGTGCCTTGGTGCATGGCGGTTGTGGTGCCAGTCAGGTTTGGCACCTGTGACAGTCCACACCCCTAGGGTCAGGTCAGTGGGGGCTGTCTGTCACACCCTGCGCCGAAGGGCTGCTTTGCGAACTAACATGGCCCAACAGCCAGAGTCTATGGCTCCCCCTTTGGTGTAGGGTGGCGTGGCCCAATGGCCAGAGTCTACGGCTCCCACTTTGGTGTAGGGCAGCATGGCCCAGTGGCCAGAGTCTATGGCTCCCACTTTGGTGTAGGCGGCATGGCCCAATGGCCAGAGTCTATGTCTCCCCCTTTGGTGTAGGGTGGCATGGCCCAACGGCCAGAGTCTATGGCTCCCCCTTTGGTGTAGGGCGGCATGGCCCAACGGCCAGAATCTACAAAACAACCCTTTGGCACCAGGTAGCGTGGCCTAGTGGCCAGAGTCTATGGCATTGGGGTTTGATAGCCCTGGTAGGGGGGGGGGGGGCTCAGGCCCACTCGACTTCACTGGGTCCCGACCCAGGGCCCTAATAGTGGCGGAGCGGCTTGCCACTGACTCAGCAGGGGCGTTCTACTGAAACACACTCAGTTTCCCTGGGTGGCAGGTACCACTCTACCACCTGTCCTGGGTCACTTTCTACCAGAGTCTGTGTTGGGGTTTCCCATGAGACGTTGGGTCCTCTGTGTTCGGCAGGTCCAGTCATCTCCAGGGTCTCCTCCAGTCGCCGGGGTGCAGGTGGGCCGTGAACAGCTTCGATGCCTGGCGTAGTCAGAGGCTGTGGCTGGCCCTCCACAGGCGCTGCCCAGGCAGGTCCTTCCTCTGCAGCCTCCAGCCCAGAATGAGCTGGTCTCTCTCCCTTTACACTACTCAAGCACTTGGAGCATGCCCAGTCTTGCCAGGGAGGCAGGACTTCCACTGTCAATACCTGGGGCTTAACCCTGTCTGGTTTAGCGTGGGGTATGTGGACCCCGTCACAGCACCACACACTCTCGCCATGCCTCTCTCACTCAGTGATGGTGGCGGGGCCATGGGGCCAGCTCCTGCACCAGGCTCCCCTGCCGTCCTCGAGGACCTGTTGGGCCTCACCCTGCTTCCAGCAGCCTGAGCTCTGGGTGCCTCTGCCAATGGCATGCACTGTGGATAACATATGTATGACTGTGGGCATCACCGATGTTGGTTGCAGGCCCCTTGGTTCGCTCTGGGCCAATCAGCTGCTGCAGGGGTAATGCTGGGAAAAGCCAAACAGTTGGGATGGAGCACACACCTAATTGCCGCAGCTATGAATTCAGCTAGAACCTGGGGATAGAAGATAAGCCCACTGATAATTGCCTCGTATTGCAGATGCCATGTCAGTGCTTGCTGAGTATGCTGGCACTTCAGTAATGCAGACCAGCATGATTGTTGACAACATGTTGGTTAGTTTTACTCAGAGCAAATGTAGTGGTACTGATGGTGTGAATGAAAACCATACCCACTCGGTGTGGTGCTCTGTGCCCCTCTGAGGGTGGCTAGGCTTCATACAAAGGAAGGTTGAAGAACTTGCTGCAGGCTTGCCTAATGTACAAGAAGTTTTTAGCTCAGGCAGTAGAGATTCATGCTTCAAGATTCAGAAGTCCCTGGTTTAACCCATTCAGAGACATGCATTACATGAACACTTGTGCAGTGTTGATAGTGGACATGTGGTGTGTTACAGGCATGCTAGGGAATTGCAACGATGGTTGCAAGGCCGAAATTTTCTTGTGTAGACAAGACCTTAATTTAAATTACCCTGGCACTATTTAGTGATATGGAGACTTGCCCTTTAGAAACTGGAAAGAAAGTGCCTTCCTATTTCATACAGGTCATCAAGCAGCTGTCAGTTTCCAGGGCCAGATTTAAAGCAACAATTTAGGGGCAAAAAGGCCTTTTATCTCATCATTTTATTTTTACACCTCAGCACCTAACTGAATTAAAATAAGCAATTTGGCAACTTTCTTACTTTTAATTATTACTATTCTTAAAGATAAGTTTGCTGACCAAGCAGGTTTAGCAAAGTTCTCTAGAATATAATCATCAAAGACTAATTGGCTATTTTAAAAGTGAGAAGTTAGAAGTGAAAGGTAACATTTGTGAGTGAAATTCTGGTTTCAATGAAGACAGTGGCAAAACTCCCACTGGCCAGGATTCCACGTATGAAAAAGCAGAGGTGGAAATGATTCAGGTATCTTAGTTGTCACATGTATGAAAGACTCAGAAAAGAAATGCTAACCCTGAAAGCATAGTCTTGATTATACTATAGTTTCAGAGCATAGGGACAGTTCAGAGAATTCGTAATGGGATTAGAGAGCATTTCATTCCTGATTTGGGTCTAGTTTCCGGGTCAGGAGGAATCGATGGTAGAATTGGGCCCCATGTGCTCAGAGGCACAGGAACTGAATGCAAAAAAAGTGCAGAGACCTACAAACAATGTCAGAATTCCTGATTTTTCATGAGCCCATGAATTTCTCCTGGGATCATTAGACAGATGGCTAAGATCATGGTAGGATTGTGCTGGATGCACTAATTGTACCATTGTTGCTATTGTGCCAGTGTAACCCACAAACCACCTGGGTGTGGTGTTCTGTCCCATCTAGTGGCACCAAGAGACCACTTAAAGAGAGAGGTAAAATGAGTCTCGTCTACAGGTTTAGCTAAGAGCCAATTGGCTTTTAGCTCATGCAGTAGAGGCTCATTCACTAAGCTCCCAAGGTCCCAGTTCAATCCCCCTTGCTGACAACCAGGGTCTGTAGGCATTACACCAGCACTTGTGCTGCACTGATGCTGAGTGGCATGGTGGTAGACAACAAGGTGTTTGCTTTAGGCATCATGAGTGCAATCCCTCATGGAAATAGTTCCCGAAAGAGCCTGACAGCAGCAGCCCCTGAATCTATCGGGCTATGTGCAGAGAGTATGTTCAGAGATGTCACAAAATGGACACAGCATTATGGAACACTGCAAAAACCTTCACAAAATGCTTACTGAACATATTCAGAAATAAATTCTAACTTCATTTAAATATTAGCCCTATACACCAAGCAATGGCAGAAGTGCTCAAAGAAGAAGGAGCCCCTGCTGAGTTTCAACCATCAGATGATTTTCCTAAAGCCCTCTTAAAAATGTCTGGTTACATTTTTTAAAAAATTCTTTTTTCACAATGGGAAATTAACTTTTGTCCACTTTTCTATAACTCCATTACTGGAATGTCTTTGCTCACACTCCCTGGAAATTATCCTTCAGCAAAGGTAAAGCAGAGGATGATTAAGTCCAAAAACCCCAAATTTGATAATTTATGATCATTTGAAAGGGGGCTCCTTTGTAAACTGTGTAGGGTATAAGTACTTCCCAAGGATTGCAATAGAACCTCTTTTGCAATCTTTAACTAAAGCAGGCACAATCAGTCCTTGCTGTGTGTGTGAAAGAGTTACAGAATTCTCCTCCCACAATTGAACAGTTCTGACCTTTAAAAAGTACAGTGGTTGCTTTTGAAAAGGAACATTAATGGCTCATTGCTCATAACTGACAGAGGTTCACCTGACCTAAAATTAGGAGAGCTATAATCTTTGCTGAATCTGTAAGGCATTGCTTTTTAACATGTTCAAATATATTAATCAAAAATGACTTTAGAGTATGAGTCCTCAGAATTATAAGCAACAAGATGCATGGCAGAAAAAAATTATATATATTTTGAACTTAAAATATATGCCAGTTTTTCTCTCCCAAACTTCTCCCCTTCTGGGATGCTAATCTGAAACAATTACTGTGCAAGTGCTTCCTTTAATATAGCTCAGCCAGCATCACACTAGGGTTGCTGCTTTTTTAATAAAAACAGCATACAGCTATATTTTGCATACTTTATAGGAGTCTTTTCTTACTGTTTTAGAAAGCAATTGTGGGATGTCTTGCAAAGCTTTGCTTACTCAAATTTTTCAGTTGACCTTGCTACTGACGCTCAGAGTGTACTTCTGAGGGAATTCTGCACCAAAAAATTAAAAATTATGAACACGCTATTTTAAAATGCTGCACATTTTATTTGTCAATAAATAAATCTATGTCCAGCGGGGCAGTGGGGAGCACAGGCCACTGGCTGCATTGAGATGGAGATCACCCTGGTGCTGTCACCTCCCCCAGTTTAGGGACTCAGCAGTGAGGCAGCATCTGGCCCTGACACATTGCAAGGGCTGGGCCTGCCCCAGAAACACCCCTCGGCCCTGCCTTTCTGCGCCAGGCGCACCAGGTGTGGGTGGGCAGGCTCAGCCCAGCTGGATCCAAGTGTACAGGGACTTAATGTGTGAGGGGTTAGAGGTAACTGTGTGGGGGCAATCTGAGTGCAGGCAGCTCAGTGGGAGATGTGTATGCACAGGTACTTGTTGGGGGGTTCTGGGTACAGGGGAAATGGAACTCTGCAGGGGATCCAGGTGAAGGTGGTTGGGTCTCAGCAGGGGGCGTCTGGGTGTGGGGAGATGGGGCTTGGTGAGGTGAGGGTTTGGGGGGTCTGGGTTCTGGGAGAGTGGGGCTTGATGGGGTAGGGGTCCAGATGCAGCTGGTTGAGGCTCAGTGCGGTGGGGGTCTGAGTGTGAGGGCTCATAGGAGGGGTCCAGGTGTAGTGGAGTAGGGTGTGTCAGGGTGAGGTGTGTCAGGGTGGGGTAGGGTGTGTCAGGGCCTGCTTAACGGGGGAGCTCCAGCTGCTGCCAAGGGACCACTGCATGCCAGGCTCCTGCTTCCTCCTGCGATTCCCCTAGCCCCTTTTCTTCTCCATCCCCCACCCCTCACTCCTCTTCCCCTGCCCTATTCCACTCCCCTTCCTCCCCCCCCACTACCACTTCCCCCCCGCAACCCTCCCTTCCCTCATTTTCCCTACCCCTGTTTACCCAGCCCCACCGTGAACACTCACCGTTGCACGGAAAACAGGAAGGCTCCCAGCACACAGAAGGGGTGCACGACTGACACTAGCCAAGAGGTAGCATTCATCTGCAGCATCGGGGGAACCAAGATACGGCCTCCTTCAGTTGAGCAGTTCTGTGCTTGCAGAAATGGGGGCGGGCAGTGTCACTGCCCCTTCATGCCTTGCCTCTGTGGGGGGGCAATCCTCCCCCAAAACTGCACCCTGGTCATCTGCACCATGGTCATCTCCCCTGCTGTTTTCTTAAGGGGAGTTCAGGAATTCTACTGGGGGGGGGGGGGTTCTGCAGGTGCGCAGTTCCACCGAATCCACCAGGAGTAGAGAGATGGGTTTGCTACAGCAACAGAAGACCCTCTTCTGCTTTTGTAATGAGTGTCTACACTGAAAGTGCTATAGTGATTATAGTGTAGATGTACCTTTAATATTACCTGCTATCAGGTCTAGTACAGATGTGTGCAATCTTTTCATCTGAGCTCAGCCACAGGTCACTCCACGGTCATCTGAGCTAGCCAATTCTACTGATATTTAGCCAAGAAAATGTCCTTAAATACGGTTATGTGGAAGTCAAATATAAGATTGTCCTTAATGTAAATGTTCATACTGACACTGAGGAGATACTATTTTTGGTCAGGGGGCCATTGTAAATTGTACTACTAGGGCATGTTGAACTGTGGGCTCATGTAGACTGTTACTGGCAAAACAGCTCTATATGGAAAGTAACCTCATCCACACACTCCCAGAAATGATACCAGTACTTCAATAGCCCTCTGACAGGGATGAGGGAGAGTGTGTGCTTATGATTATTAATATAATCTGTCTACCACTTTTACAGTGTTTCAAGGTTTGGTGAAATTACGTCACTCCATTGCAGAGGCTGAACATTTACATAGTTATGAATAAAAGTGGTTAGGGTAAAAGCCTTCCCCGATCGATCACAAGCTCCTCACGTTGATTAAAACAATAAAACTCGAATGTTGCACTATGTAAAAGTCAGAGCTGAATGAAGAGGAGGGAGTGCACCTCAGGCACCAATACTTAATAGCTACATCTGCCCAGAGGGTGAAAACACACACACACCCCATTATAGGTCATTGTTTTCAACCATATTTATCTTATATGTTAGAGTATTTTGCTGTATTCTTGGCAATCTTTCATGTCAGACATAGAAAATGTGAAGAGAAAGAGAAAATAAAACAGTTAAATTTATATTTTTTGTCCAGTTCTGTACAAGTAAATGGCAGTGATTTGTACTGTAGATCAGGACTTCTCCACCTTTTTCTTTCTGAAGCCTCCCCCAACATGCTATAATAACTCCAAGGCCCACCTGTGTCACAACTGTTTAACTGTATGTAAAAGCCAGGGCTGGTAGCAAACAGGGTAATTGCCTGGGGCCTTGCAAAGCTCAGTTGCTCAGCCTTTTGTATGCAGAAGAACAGTTGTTTTCTATGGTCTGTGTTCTTCAGCTTCAGCACCCCAGGCAGTGGGGCTCCAGAGTGGCAGGCGGGGCTTCAGCTCCCCAAAGGGTGGCGGGGCTCTGGGGCTTCAGCCCCTGTGGGGTTCCAGGGCAGTGGGGCTTTGAACTTGTTGCACACCCTAAAACCTGTTGGGGGCCTACAGATCTGTGGTTGAGAACCACTGCTGTAGATCACTGTGTTGTGAGAGTACATCAGAAAAGCAAAACTATTTTTTTCATATTATAGATCACCCTATTTACATCTTTGTCTAATCTCATATTCTCCTTTAAATTATAAAGTTCCCAAATGGCATGGGGAACAGTTGGAATGTGTTTGAAGTGATTTTATTAGCTTTAGTGCAGGATTGGAATACAATTTGGATGTGTTGGAGATATATGTGTATTCAGTGATACCTCCCTCAGGATTTATCTGTTTTAATGAACAGTGAGAGAGAGAGAGGTAGTTTCTGTGATGTAGATTTTAGTAGAGACAGTGAGTTTCTGTAGTTAAAAGGTCTGTGTCATCAATATTTATTATTATTTGTATTGTGGTGGTGCCCAGTAGCTCCACTGAACTAGATACTGTACAAACAACACAAAGAGACGATCCCTACCTTCATTTTTTTTGTCTTGCTTTTCCATCACATAAGGGAATCAAAGACAAGGCTTGGACAGCATAGATCAGAGTCCATTCTTCTCTTTGTTATGGCAGACATTCTGGGGCATGATAGAAGATAATGTTTCAATGTATGTACTTAACCATATCAACCCATGGATTTCTGACATGAAGAATTATGGGTTATTGGGCATGTGGCTTGTTTTGATTTTTGGGGTCATTTTATTTTTGAGTGGGAAGGTCTATCACCCTAGGAAACTTCATGATCTTGGAGGAACAGGTATTGTAGCCACAAAATAACTTTTTCTTTGAGACTGAAAATGAAGTGTGCAGGTTAAGAGATGGTTTCTTGTGCTGAATGGACTTGACCATGTTCAGGTCTATAATTGTGTAGTTCAAATTTGAGGATTTAATTTCATAATTTTGGGCCTGCCTAATAATAATTAATAATGGTGAAGATTTTTTCCTCATAAAAGAAAGTATCAAGGAAGCTCTTCAGTAACAACAGTACTGTCCCTGCCAGCAGGTATATGGGATCTTGGGGAGCAATTACCACACGGGTGGGGTGCAAAATAAACTTTATTAAGCAAATGCAAAAACAGGGAAAATTCAATAGTGAGGGGTATGGGGGTTGTTAAGGTAGACAATTGGGGAGGGGTTTCTTTTTGGTGAACAGTAAGGGGGTCTCAATAGTGGGGTACAACACAGTAGGATACAATACAGTGGGTAATCAGTTAACACTGAGGTATAAATGTAACAGGTAGCTAGCGATTTCTATGTAAAAAGGTGTGTCACAGCAGCATATAACCAACTAACAGTTATGGATAAAATGTGTTAAATAAGAAAACAATTTTAGGTAAAAATGTGTCACAGTGGTGTAAATGTAGAATGTGAGGGGTATCAGAGAGGAAGAAAGTAACCAATGGGGTTTTATGCTAAAGATTTAAACTTAGTGAGACAGAACATACAGGCTGCAAGCTTAAGCAGCAGAGAGAGTGTAACAAGGTAGAAAGACACAGAGAAGCAGTGGGGGTGGGTGTGCAGTGGGAAGACAGACAATTACAATTATACAGAACACAGCAAAATCTTATCTATGATCTAACTTAACCAAGACTACACAAATTAAAACACAATGCAACAATTCTCTAAGCCTAACAAAGTATAATGCTAAACCTAACTTAATGGGTGCACCTTATGCTAAGGATAGTTTCAGAGGGCTGAGTGGTGTGTGTCCAGGACACAGCTCCAAAGAGGGGGTGTGTGACTGCTGCTAGAAATAAGCCTGCTTGCAGCCACCCCACTGCTGCAAAGGCACTGCAGAACTAGAAACAGATTACAGATACAGCTTGGGTCTGCCTGCTGGGGAAAGAAAGCCAGCAACCAAGACAGGGGGAGTTTAAGAGAGGTTTTAAGACACAGACCAAGGTTTAGCTTGAGTCTGTGTGCTGGGGAGACAAAGCCAGTAGCTAAAATAATAAAATAAAAGTACAGAAAGTTTCACAGAGGGATTCTTACCATCCCCCAAGGCAGCAGCAGAGGCAGAAGCAGCAAGAACATCAGAAGGCTCGGTACAGTCTTGATAATCAGGAGATCTCTCAGGCAGCAATTCGTTCTTCGGGGGGGGTTCAAAAATGGGGGTACGCTCAAAAATAAAACGAGAGCGGAGAAAGGACCCCCAGAACCCCTGGTTGATCAGACCAGGCAGCAATGCAAGAACCTTTCTGAAGTCTGTTCAGAAAATGTCTGTTTTTAAAGGCAAACCCTGGCAGCTTCCCGCCAGTAACTCTGATTGGCTCCCCCTCTTACAGGGAGGAGAGAAGGCAGAGAAAAAAAACTGCAGGCAGCCACCAAGACATGTCTGGACTAGCCCTGAGCCCAGAGGTATGACTCATACCCAGGATCTTAAAAACATAATAGGTCTTGCAGCTCTGGACATTGCCCACCCTACACCAAGCCCAGGTTTTAACAAGGTGATAACAGGACTAACCCTTTCAACAGGGCAGTGGTCCCACTTAGCATAAGTGGCCCTCCCTTTGAGAAGGGCAATGGCTCTGGTTAAACAACTTAAGGGGCCCTCCCTTTGAGAAGGGCAGAGGCTCTGGTAAACAACTTAACAGCCAGGGAGGGGCGGCCACAGGAGGAAAACAAGAACAAAATGGAGTAAGGGGACAGCTGTAAGAACAAAATAGAGCGGTAACAGACAAGTACTACTGATGCATTAGTTGTTTCGTTTATAAGGGTCCAAATAAGCAGTCAAATATTGTATAGAGGAGAAATGTTAATAGAAAAGGTCTACTATAGTACCTTATCATTGCTTGGAATAACAAAATAAACCATCCTCTTTAGACAGGGCTGGATGTAATATAATAGGCATACAAATACCTCTGTATAATATGAAGATTGAATTACTGTAGCAGTTAGGTGGGTTTGTTTGTTTGTTTTTTAAATAAAATTGCCTCGAGGAGATGTCAGCTTTAAGATGTATTTCAGTCCCAAGACTTCCTTAATCATGATTTACAAAAATTATATGTACAATTGATGCCAAGGAGTCCAGATGACTTACATTATCATATACTATGTCAGTATCAATGTCTTTATGATATTTTCACTACTGGTTTGCTGAAGCAGCTGCAAATGTGTTTTGTTTTGTTTTTTAAATTGGCTTCTAGGTAGATAAAATTTGTTATAGATCTAAGGGAAGAATGAGGGAGGATTTGATAGCTGCTTTCAGCTACCTGAAAGGGGGTTCCAAAGAGGATGGATCTAGACTGTTCTCAGTGGTAGCAGATGACAGAACAAGGAGTAATGGTCTCAAGTTGCAGTGGGGGAGGTTTAGGTTGGATATTAGGAAAAAGTTTTTCACTAGGAGGGTGGTGAAGCACTGGAAGGGGTTACCGTGGGAGGTGGTGGAATCTCCTTCCTTAGAGGTTTTTAAGGTAAGGTCAGGTCAGGGGGAGGGATAGCTCAGTGGTTTGACTGGCATTGGCCTGCTAAACCCAGGGTTGTGAGTGTAATCCATGAGGGGGCCACCCAGGGATCTGGGGCAAAATCAGTACTTGGTCCTGCTAGTGAAGGCAGGGGGCTGGACTAAATGACCTTTCAAGGTCCCTTCCAGTTCTAGGAGATTGGTATATCTCCAATTTAAAAAAAAAAAAAAGACAAAGCCCTGGCTGGGATGATTTAGTTGGAATTGGTCCTTCTTTGAGCAGGGGGTTGGACTAGATGATCTCCTGAGGTCCCTTCCAACCCCAATATTCTATTCTATTCTATTCTATTCTATTCTAAAGCTACTACTGATGTATAAATCAATAATTAAATTACAATTTAAGAGGAGATGCTCCCTAACTTTATGAGATACTGTACTGTTTTATACTTGAATACTTCAAATAAAACCTAAATAAGATTTGAACTGGACCAGCTGAAATGATGAATTCTCCAAAGAGTTATGAGTTGGTATAGAGGGGAATTTTGAAGTGCTTGGAGAGTATATTATCATCTCCAATAATTCATGCAAATCAAGCCAGCTATTTGAAAACTATATCCATAAAAGTGTAACCCTCTATTCTTAACAGACGAGCAGCATATTTTAAAGGTCCTTGTTAATACTAAAAGGAAATGGATTCTTTAAAAAAAAAATCTCTTTTCTTTTTCCATAATTTTCAGCCTGGGAAAAATAAGTGGGATCTGTGAGGACTCAGATGAGGGCCAATGTGGGTATATGGCAGTTATGACATCAGTTCAGGTATAGAGATGCAGTACCGAGCTATAGATGTGATGGGGAAAGTTGGGGATTGGATAAGCAGCTCAGGAGGCAGCAGCAAATAGCTGGAGAGTAAGAGAGCCGATCTAGTCTCACATTCTGGCACAACATCAGAATTCTGCATTTACAACAATGCAACAATCCATTTCCACTCAACTAAACAAAGTGCAACTGTGTCTGTTTTAGTCAACACATAGGCCTTGTCTGCTCCTGCAATTATTTTACCTGTTTTAAATAACCGTCCAAATGCCTCCAGCCCTGTACACTCTAAAGCAGACCAGCCTCAGACATCTTCAATCATGCTGTAAATAAATAAATGCCATCTCAATATGCAGCAGGATTTTGCTGCAGCATTTGCAACATTCCTGGCTCCTCATTCCCCCCTTTCCACAGGATACACTTACTAGGTACAACTAACCTAGTTAGTTAATTAATTAAGTTAATTAATATTCAATGTAATACTATAAATCATAGCTAATATTTGAGCAATAAATATGAGTAACAAATTCCTGTTTCCCTTACACCCAGTGGAACCCACTGAAGTTAATAGAGTTGCAAAGAGTTTGTGAAGGAAGATTTTGGTTCATTGTTTGCTCTGAATTGTATTAAAAAAAAAATACAAGCCCTAATAACTGTTCTCTAATGCTTTCTCTCAAGTGGGTGAAATTTGATCTGCAACCATCTATACAAAATGGGAGTCTTTCTGTAATGGATTAGAAGCTAAACTTTCCAAGATTAGAAGCTTCAAAAGGTTAGAAGAAGTGAAGCCAACAGAATGTCTTCCCATCTCGAAGGAAGGTGTACTGTATCATAGAGATACAAAGGGAAAAGGAGGTATTGCTGAAATTATTGTATTGCTTCCAAAACATTAAGCTATTTTAACAAGAATCCCTTTCTGCTAAGAGAAACAATAAAACTCCATCTTAGAACAAGTTTCTTTTATTTTGATGTCTTTTGCTTTAAATTTAAAGACATGCTATCTGTTTAAGAGCCTTTGGTGAGGGAAGTGGGCAAAAACTATTGGAAGTGCAAGTACACTATATGCATGGATCACCCTGATCCACATGTTTGTTGACACCCTTAAAGAATTCTAATAGATTGCTGAGGCATGATTTTCCTTTATAAAAGCCATGTTGACTCTTCCCCAATATATCATAGTTATCTATCTGTCTGATAATTAGGGCTGTTGATTAATCAGAGTTAACTCATGTGATTAACTCCAAAAAATTAATCACAATTAAAAAAATTAATTGTGATTAATCTCAGTTTTAATCACACTGTTAAACAATGGAATACCAATTGAAATTTATTAAATATTTTGGACGTTTTTCTACATTTTATATAGTATTCTGTGTTGTAATGGAAATCAAAGTGTATATTATTTTTTATTACAAATATTTGCAGTTAAAATGATAAAAAAATATTTTTCAATTCACTTCATACAAGTACTGTAGTGCAATTTCTTTGTTGTGAAAGTGCAACTTACAAATATAGATTTTTTTTGTTACATAACTGCATGCAAAAACAAAATAATGTAAAAATTCAGAGCCTACAAGTCCACTCAGTCCTACTTCTTGTTCAGCCAATCACTAAGACAAACAAGTTTATTTACATTTAGGGGAGATAATGCTGCCCACTTCTTATTTACAATGTCACCAAAAAGTGACAATAAGTATTTGCATGGCACTTTTCTAGCCGACATTGCAAGGGATTTACATGCCAGAAATACCAAACATTTGTAGGCCCCATCATGCTTCGGCCACCATTCCAAATGACATGCTTCTATGCGGATGATGCATGTTAAAAAAAATGTGTTAATTAAATTTGTAACTGAACTACTTGAAGGAGAATTGTATGTCCCCTGTTCTGTTTTACTCACATTCTGCCATATATTTCACATTCTTGGATGATGACCCAGCACATATTGTTCATTTTCAGAACACTTGCACTGCAGATTGGACAAAACACAAAATAGGTTCCAATATCAGATTTCTAAAGATAGCTACAGCATTCAACCCAACATTTAAGAATCTAAAGTGCCTTCCAAAATCTGACAGGGACGAGGTGTGTAGCATACTTTCAGAAGTCTTAAAAGAGGAACACTCTGATGCGGAAACTATGGAACCCAAACCACCAAAAAAGAAAATCAACCTTTTGCTGGTGGCATCTGACTCAGATAATGAAAATGAACATGCATCGGTCCACACTGCTTCAGACTCTTATTACAAAGAACTCATCATCAGCATGGATGCATGTCCTCTGGATTGGTGGTTGAAGCATGAAGGGACATATGGATCTTTAGCGCATCTGGCACGTAAATATCTTGCAATGTTGAATACAACTGTGCTAAGAGAACGCCTGTTCTTACTTTCAGGTGACATTGTAAACAAACGGAAGGCAGCATTATCTTCTGCAAATGTAAACAAACTTCTTCGTCTGAGCGATTGGCTTGAAGAAATAGGACTGAGTGGACTTGTAGGCTCTAAAATTTTACATTGTTTTATTTATGAATGCAGGGTTTTTTGTGAATAATTCTACATTTGTAAGTTCAACTTTCATGATAAAGAATTGCACTACAATTAAGCAAATTGAAAAACACTATTTCTTTTGTTTTTATACAGTGCAAATACTTGTAATAATGTGTGTGTATATATATATATATATATATATAATATATATAAACTGAGCACTGTACACTTTGTATTCTCTGTTGCAATTGAAATGAATATATTTGAAAATGTAGAAAACATCCAAAAATATTAAAATAAACAGCATTCTATTATTGTTTCAGTGCTATTAAATGCAATTAATTGTTTTAATTGCTTGACAGCCCTACTGATAATTATATTCTTTACTGTAGTTTCAGCCAGTTTGCTTGGTAGTGAACTTAGGCTTACCTGCCTGTAATTCCTAGGATCACCTCTGGAGCATTTTTAAAAAATTGGTGTCACGTTAGTTATCCTCCAGTCATTTGGTACAGAGGCTGATTTAAGCAATAGGTTACATACCAAAGTTAGTAGTTGTGCAATTTCATATTTGACTTCCTTCTGAATTCTTGGGTGAATACCATCTGCTCCAGGTCACTTATTACTGTTTAATTTATTAATTTGTTCCAAAACATCCTCTATTGACATTTTAATCTGGCACAGTTGCTTAGATTTGTCATCTCAAAATAATGAGTCTGGTGTAAAACTTGCCCTCACATCTTATGCAATGAAGATTGATGCAAAGAATTCATTTAGCTTCTCCGCAATGGCCTTGTCTTCCTTGAGTGTTCCGTTAGCACCTCAATCATCCAGTGGCCCCACCGAATGACTGGCAGGCTTCCTGCTTCTAAAGTACTTTTTAAAATTTCTGTTAATTTTGATGCCTTTTGTCGGTTGTTGTTCAAATTATTTTTTTGGCCTGTCTAATTATACTTTTACACTTAACTTGCCAGAGTTTGTATTTATTTCAGTTTTCCTCAGTAAGATTTGACTTCCAATTTTGAAAGGATGTCTTTTTGTCCCTAAGTGCTTCTTTTACTCTGTTGTTTAGGCACAGTGACATTTTTTGGTCCCCTTACTGTTTTCTTTTTTTTATTATTATTTATTATTATTATTTGTGGTATACATATAATTTGAGCCTTTGTTATTGTGTTTTTAAAAAGTTTCCATGCAGCTTGCAGGCATTTCACTCTTGTGACTGTACCTTTTAATTTCCATGTAATCATCTCCCTCATTTTTGTCTAGTTCTCCTTTTTCAAGTTAAATGCTGTTGTGGTGGATTTCTTTAGTATTTTCCCTCATACAAAGATGTTAAATTTAATTACCTTATATACTCGATCATAAGCCGGTTTGTTTATAAGACGACCCCCACAAGATGGATAAGTAAAAATGGAAAATGTTTATGACCCGTTCATAAGCCGACCCTATAATTCAGGGTTCAGCAAACTTTGGCTCCCGGGCCATCAGGATAAGCTGCTGGAGGGCCAAGATGGTTTGTTTACCTCGAGCATCTGCAGGCACGGAGGTAAACCTAAGTAAACAAAGTGTCCCGGTGCGCCAGCTGCTTATTCTGATGGGCCAGGACAACTGGTGGGGAATTTTTTGGGGGGAGAAGCTAAGGGTCAGGGGAGTAACCCCTGTGACTACCCCCTACATGACCCCTCCCCTAGCCCGGGACCCCCACACTCTCCCCATCCCATCCCTTCTCACCTTATCTGTGGAGAGCCAGGGGAGGATGTCTCTGGCTTGGCTGGAGCTGCTCCAGCAGGCTGGGCAGCGCGGCTGTGGCCTGCTCCGGCGGGACAGACCGGGCAGCGCGGCCGCAGCATGCTCTGGCGGACCAGGGGACGTGCCCACAGCCTGTTCTGGGGAATGCAGCTGAGTGGCACGGCTTCAGCCTGCCAGCCCCAGAGCTGCAGCTGCTTCGGAGGCTGCGGAGAGAGAAGCGTGGTCAGAAGAGGAGAGACTTTGGCCCCACCTCTTCCCTTCAGGCTCTGCTGGCTGTGCTGCCTCTCCTTGCTCCCTCTGTTGGGAGGAGGGGCTGTGTCCCGCCTCTCCCTCTCTATAACCGTTCATAAGCCGACCCCCTTCTCTGGTGCTTCCCTTTTTTACTACAAAAATTTGGTTTATGAACGAGTATATATGGTACATTATGGTCGCTGTTACTGAGCAATTGAGCTATATTCACCTCTTGGACCAGAACTGGTGCGCTACTTAAGACTAAATCAAGAATTGCCTCTCCCCTTGTGGGTTCCAAGACTAGCTTCTCCAGAAGCAATCCCTGATGATATCTAGAAAATTTATCTCTGCATCCCATCCTAAGGTGACGACATTCCCAGTCACTGTGGGGATAGTTGAAATCCTGCATTATTATTGTGTTTTCTGTTTTTTTGTAGCTCCTCTAATCTTTCTGAGAATTTCACAATCACTGAGCAGCCTTTATTTAAAGGATACACTGTGTCTTTACAAAATATGGGCAGCAAAAAAGAATTTGCTCTGTTGTCATGCAGTTACAGTTCCAGGAAACTGCATAACTACAGGTGAGGAAAGACTTAAAAAGTCAGGTATTGGTTAGCATCCGTTGTCTCACACACCATTAGCAGTGTCTCAGTTCATAGTTGATTGTTGTAGCAGCCAGCCTCCCTCTCTTGTTTGCCCAAAGGCCTACGTGCTACCGCTTTTATAGTGAAGACCATATCTTTATCCTTTCCCTTGTGTGTAGGCATCTGGATCTTTTTATTTCCAATATGCAACCACTGTGGAATGTCAATACTTCCTTTTTCTTTTCCCCTCAATGACACACTTTGATGGATGCCTTTTACCTGCATGATGAAATAACATATTTCCTTGAGATACAATCTTTTCCCTAAGATGCAAGGTTATCAGCATATTTTAAAACATTGAAGAATTAAATTTATTACCTGTCTTGGTAGTCCATCGATCCGATGATGACAAATCTGAGCAAATCCTCTATTGTTGGTCTCATGGTGTGCCCTCTGATGGCTATACAAGCCAATTCTAGAGGTGCACATTTCGCTGCAGAACTGGGAAGTTCACAGTCAGTGGGTTGTGCGCTGCTGGTGCTCTGTGACGTCATTTGTGTGCCTCTTGTAGACGCCGGCAGCTGTCTTCCTCAAAGGCGATGCAGGTATTTCTGACTGTTGCACGCCACTGTGTTCTGTCACTGGCGGCGTCCTCAAGGTCTCTGGGTTTGATACTACTGTACTGCAGATTGGCTTTGATGGTGTCCTTGTAACGTTTCCGTGGATGACCTATATGCCGGATGCCCTGGGAGAGCTCACCATAGAGAAGCCGACGGGGGATTCTGTTGGCATCCATGCAGCTGACATGACCGGTCCAACGTAGCTGTGACTTCATGATCATCATTTCGATGCTTGTCATCTGGGCTCTCTCGAGGACCTCAAGATTGGGCACTTTGTCTTGCCAGCGGATCTTCATGATGTTGCGGAGGCAACGCATGTGGAATGCTTTGAGCTGCTTGATGTGATGCCTATATAGTGTCCATGTTTTGCATACAAAGAGATGAAAGAACAGCAGCTCTGTTCACAAGCAGTTTTGTTGACATCCAGATGTTGTGGTGGTTTAAAACTTTGACACGCAGACAGCCAAGTGCCTGGCTTGCTTTGGATATTTGTGCGTTGATCTCATTATCCAGTGATCCATCACTGGATATGACACTACCCAGGTATTTAAAGTTCTCCACTACTTTAAGCTGAGTGCCATCAATGGAGATACTTGGGACAGAAGCATTTGATTCAGGTACAGGTTGATGGAGAACTTCTGTCTTTCCGAGGCTGATAGTTAGTCCGAAGAGTTGCGAGGCCTCGGCAAACTTGTTGACAATGTGCTGAAGATCATTTTCAGTGTGAGCCATGAGGGCACAGTCGTCGGCAAAGAGTGCGTCAAGAAGGAGTTTCTGCACTGTCTTAGTCTTTGCATTCAAGTGACGAGGATCAAAAAGTGAACCATCGTGCCGGTATTTCAAATATATACCTCGATCCAGATCTTTCATTGCATGGTTAAGGACACATGCAAAGAACAGGTTAAATAAGAAAGGAGCGAGAACACATCCTTGTTTCATGCCATTGATGATGTTGAAGGGGGCAGATGTGGCTCCATCAGACAATACATCGCCTGTCATGTTGTCATGAAAAAGGCGTATAATCTGGACAAATTTTCTTGGGCAGCCAAGTCGTGTTAGAATAGTCCAAAGGGCTTCCCTGTTGATGGTATCAAACGCCTTTGTCAGATCTATGAAGACAGCATCCAGATGCATGTTCTGTTCAATGCACTTCTCTTGTATTTGTCTGACAGCAAACACCATGTCGACTGTGCTCCGGCCAGGTCGAAAACCACATTGACTTTCAGGTAGATTTGCCTCGGAAATACTGGCTATTAGGTGGTTCAAGATGATGCGGGCGATGATTTTCCCTGCAACGGAGAGGAGGGATATGCCTCCATAATTTCCACATTCTGCTTTGCTGCCTTTGTTCTTAAAAAGAGAGACAATAGTAGCGTCGCAGAGGTCCTGTGGTATGTTTTCATCTTCCCAGTTGCTGATGATCATGCTGTGAAATGCTGCTAGTGCTGCTGGACCTGCTGCTTTGTATATCTCTGCTGGTATCCCATCTTTTCCAGGAGCTTTTCCTGAACTCATCTGGCTAACAGCTTTCTTAATCTCATCTATAGTGGGTGGAGAGTAAAGATCTGTCAGAGCAGGTTGTTGTGGAATTTCACTGAGGACATTATTATTCACGGTTGATGGTCTATTGAGAAGGTTGCTAAAGTGTTCTCGCCATCTTTCGTTGATGCCTTCTTTATCTTTAATCAGCGTTGTGTTATCTGATGAGAGCAGTGGGGTGGTCCTTAGTTTAGTATCTCTATATCAATAGAGAGTTTATATTGAATGATTCAGGCTTTGATTGAGCATGTTGATTGATCTGTAATATTTGCTTTTCTGCAAAAATAAAAATATAATGACAACAAAGAAGATGATGTTCTCTATGTTTTTATTATAAGTTGGGCTGTCAAGTGATTAAAAATTAATCAAGATTAATCGCGCTATTAATCGCACTTTTAAACAATAATAGAATAATATTTATATAAATATTGTGGATGTTTTCCACATTTCCAAATATATTGATTTCAATTACAACAGAGAATACAAAGTGTACCGTTCAAACTTTTTTTTTACTATAAATATTTGCATTGTAAAAATAAAAAAATAGTATTTTTCAATTCACTTAATACAAGTACTGTAGTGCAATTTCTTTATCATGAAAGTTGAACTTACAAATGTAGAATTATTCACAAAAAATAACTTCATTCAAAAATAAAACAATGTAGAGCTTTAGAGCCTATAAGTCCATTCAGTCCCACTTCTTGTTCAGCCAATTGCTCAGACAAACAAGTTTGTATACATTTTCAGAAGATAATGCTGCCTGCTTCTTGTTTACAGTGTCACCTGAAAGTGAGAACAGGTGTTTGCATGACACTGTTATAACCAGTGTTGCAAGATATTTATGTGCCAGATTCATTAAAGATTCATATGTCCCTTCATGCTTCAACCACCATTCCAGAGGACATGCGTCCATGCTGATGATGGGTTCTGATCGATAACGATCCAAAGCAGTGCATACCAATGCATGTTCATTTTCATCATCTTACTCAGATGCCACCAGCAAAAGGTTGATTTTCTTTTTTGATGTTTCAGGTTCTGTAGTTTCTGCATCAGAGTGTTGCTCTTTTAAGACTTCTGAAAGCATGCTCCACACCTTGTCCCAATCAGATTTTGGAAGGCACTTCAGATTCTTAAATCTTGGGTCGAGTGCTGTAGCTATCTTTAGAAATCTGATATTGGAACCTTCTTTGTGTTTTGTCCAATCTGCAGTGCAAGTGTTCTTAAAATGAATAACATGTGGTGGGTCATCATCAGAGACTGCTATAACATGAAAAATATGGCAGAATGTGGGTAAAACAAAGAGCAGGAGACATACAATTCTCCCCCAAGGAGTTCAGTCACAAATTTAATTAACACCTTATTTTTTTAACAAGCATCCTCAGCATGGAAGCATGTTCTCTGGAATGGTGGCCAAAGCAGGAAGGGGCATACCAATGTTTAGCATTTCTGGCATGTAAATACCTTGCAATGCCAGCTACAAAAGTCCCATGCAAACATCTGTTCTCACTCTCTGGTGGCATTGTAAATAAGAAGCGGGCAGTATTATCTCCCCTAAATGTAAACAAACTTGTTTCTCTTAGAGATTGGCTGAACAAGAAGTAGGACTGAGTGAACTTGCAGGCTCTGAAGTTTTACATTGTTTTGTTTTTGCATGCAGTTATGTAACAAAAAAAAAACTACATTTGTAAGTTGTGGTTTCACGATCAAAAGATTGTACTATGGTACTTGTATGAGATGAACTGAAAAATGCTATTACTTTTGTTTATCATTTTTATAGTGCAAATATTTGTAATAACAATAATATAAAGTGAGTACTGTACACTTTCTATTCTGTGTTGCAATTGAAATCAATATATTTGAAAATGTAGAAAAACATCCAAAATATTTAATAAATTTCAATTGGTATTCTGTTGTTTAATAGTGTGATTAAAACTGTGATTAATCATGATTAATTTTTTTAGTTAATCGTGTGTGTTAACAGTCCTAATTATAAATGTATAGATAAGCAGGACACATGTTGCAATTTGTTTGCTTGCTTGTGATATTTGGTTTGACAAGAGCTAATCACACTAAAAGTCTTAACAGCATCTCAGCAAAATTAAAAACTTTCAGTAACTTTGAAAAAAATCAAGAGAGCAAGTTCCTGAGTTTTACAGCAAAAATATCTTTTCCCACCAAGATGATATTGTCCACTCAGAAAACCATGTCACAAGAATGGTGGGACAACTAACAAAATATATTATTTCTATGTGAACTGCAGGGCATAAAAAATAAATATTTTTCAGCCATGAAATTCATGTAGCTCTAATTGTAAGTACAGTGTTGTATAGTATTTAGACAGAGCTAAATTTTGCCCTTGGATACATGTATAGCGTTCTCATTGACTGCAGTTAGATATTTATTTTGCATTCTCTTGAATGGGATCTCAATGCTTTGTACTACAATGTGGACAAAATGCATCTATAGCCTGTGCAATAATGACGGATTAATGCAGTCAGTCCTCTGATAATTTGCTTGTCACACTGAACATTTTGAAAATGTCTCTTTCACTGTCAGGGATTGATTCTAGTAATCATAACCTACCGGCTGGCATGAAAAAGACACAATAATAACTGGCATTTATGTTATTACTCTACCAATACAACCCACTCATTGTTCTACAAAAGTTAAACCATAATTTGGATTATCAATACAGTTATTTTTGCTTTAGTTAAGAGATTGATTCCTTTAACATTGCAGAATGGAAAAACTAAATTTCTTGCAGATCAATATACAATAGTAGTATCTCTTCCCTTGCTTCAGACTGTCCTGATGAATACAATTTTAGACTGCATATTTAACAGATCCTACAGATTAGATAACAATGCAGTGGCACTATTATATGCAGAATATTACAATTTTATTTTGGTATTTTCTGAGCTTTACAGTATATCACAGCCACTATATTGCATTACAGTTGTTTAATAGGTATCAATTAATTTGTTCACTAAAAGGAAGATGATAGCCCTGTTGATGTAGTGATAACATGTTCCACTGAGGTTAATCTCAAGTAGTTTAAGAAGGAGCTTCAAAACATCCCATGTTGGGAATCAGACTAAATGAAAGAGGGATAAGCAATAGTAGCTGAATTCCAGCAATGAAGGCTTGATTCTGAGAAATCAATGGGAATTTCAGATGTTCATCACCTCTAAAGCTTAAGTCTTGGAAGTGCATAATAGGAATGCTATCTCAACCTAAGTCCGACTCAGTTCATGTCATTTTATCAGTGATTTTACCAAATGCACCAAGAACAAACATTTTGTTTTCCCTATTATGGACCAAATATTCAGAGGACTCAACTCAACCTTTTATTTTCTGTTTTCTGTGCTGGCTTCCGAATGGTAAGAATCATTTCAGCTCCTGCAAAGGGTTCATTCTGACTGGGAGCAAAGTGAGTGAACACAGATTCAGAACAATCTTTCCTAGTTTTATT
This sequence comes from Mauremys reevesii, assembly GCF_016161935.1. NCBI lineage: Eukaryota > Metazoa > Chordata > Testudines > Geoemydidae > Mauremys > Mauremys reevesii. Next base: position 25,318,102 of record NC_052630.1, read on the forward strand.
CCATTTACAAAGGACTAAATCCTGAACACTTTACTCGGGAAAACTCCCCTTGAGTTCAGCATGACTTTACTAAATAAAGTCTGCATAAATACAGAGTAAGCAGCTAGCATATGGTCCGAATAGTAAATAGCTCCTATTCTCCGTTAAAATGTATGAAGGTAATGGCAGAGGCAGCCGCAAAGTTTATGCAAGCTACCCCACCTTCAGAACTTGAACTCAGAGCTGTGCCATTGCTGGAGTTCTGAAGTCAAATTGCATCTTTCTGTGATCCCATGACATCCTGACCTCATGTCTACTGTGTGTGGCTCTGTGCATATCTTTCATGCATCCTAGACACATTCAAAAGTGCTTTTATGTTTGGTATGTCACTCAGACGATATGTATCATTGAAAGCCATTACCTCAACAAGTGTTCAATCAGATGGATCTAATGTCTAACTGGAGTCTCTGTCTGAGATTCTCTGGCTAACAAAAGGGGAGCCATTATTACTTACACATGAAAGGAACTTTTGCTGTGCACAGTAAGTAGGCCAACTTGTTTAAGAACTCCACCAATGTGCCTGAAGTGGATTTTTAGTACAACTCAGTAGACATCAGAAAGGTCTTCTGCTCCGTCCCTTTTGTTTAATCCTTTTGCAGTAAATCTCTTTTCAGATATCCATTTGGATTCAGTCATTAGCTTAATTTCTTTGCCCCCTCTGTTACAATCCCTTGCCTTTGGTTTACTGGAAAAGTGAGGCATAATCATAATACCAAAGATATGTCTGCGAGGGATTATTTTTTGTGGTTTTTTAAAGAGTTCTTTATACTTGGGAATTGGAATTTATTGAGGCTGGCAAAAATGGCACCTCTAGTTATGAATCGCTCCCATGTGTACCAGTAATTCCCTGATGTAACTTGACATACAACAAGGTCTACTCCTTTACCTTTCAACTCTGTCTGATAAAATTCAAGGATGGATGATGGGAGCTGTTCACCAGAGATTCAAACTACACAGCCTCCCTACCTCTCTTTGCCCATTAGGGCCATGACCCTAGGCAGCCTCCCTACCTCTCTTCGCCCATTAAGGCCATGACCAAATCCTTCCTCCTTTAAATCACAACTGCTACTGCTCCATTGCTGTATCTAGCTCCAACTCCCAGTTCAATGCTGCCTTAGAGGCTTCTGCAGTTCCAGAGACTAGAGAGGAACATTCATAAAAAGATGTATTGGGAAAGGTCAGACCGTACATTTCCTGAGTGTTATGTTCATTCTGAAGAATAATGGTTTCATTTAGATTACTGAGGTTCTTCAGTCTTTTCACTTGTTTTGAAATATGAATTTGAGAGGGAACAGCCATATGTCAGAGTACAGTAAATATGTTTATTTCCATTCTCCTAAGGGTTTGAGGAATTGAAAAACTATACAGCTTTTGCTGTGGCTTTTTTTATTGAATTTCAATTATAAAATTAAAACAAATACAAATTGATAATACATACCCCACAAAACAAACTCTCCACTCCAAATTAGGTTTGGGTTTCTTCTATATATCTTATAATTGCAGCAAGCTAGGCAAAGACAGACAGAAATTTGAATGAAGTGTTTCATCTTGCATAACAATGCAAATTAGAGTCTAGTCAAATATAAATAATTCTAAGCAACTTTCTATGCCTTGGTCTATTAATCAATATTGGGTTTGTATATTATAATCCATAAACTGCTTCCACATATCTAAATTTCCTTTCCTTCTAAAGAGATCCTTCTTATAGATTTGTTTTAGCCAAGCTCTTATGGTTCTGAAAAAAAAACAAAGGCCAGCATTGCCTCTGATTTAATTCCATTGACTTTAGTGAGGGTTTATGAGTTAAATCCTGCCCCTTCATTGGAGTCATTGGTAGTTTTGCCATTGACTTCAGTGGGGCCAGAATTGTATCCAATCTATTTTATATATAGCCTATCAGTATCATATGTAAGGTTCTGATTCAGTAAAGTGCTTAAGCATGTGCTTAACTTTTAGCCTGTGCTTAAGTCCATTCCTATAAAAGCAGTGTGAATAACTGATTTTTCAACTTCTGTGGCCATATCAAAAAATCAAAAAGAAATTCATTTTGAGTTGACCAAAACAAATTGCTTTTAAAATTTGTGGAGAACCAAAAGTAGAAAATCCATTCTTTTCAGGGCAAACAAACAGTTTTGTTTTGTTTAAGCTTTATTAAACATTTTCTAAAAATTAAATTCAATCAATTTTCGAAACAGTTCTTTTTCTAATTGAAAACCTGAAATATTCCAAAAATGTTGAAATTAAATAAATATATTTTTTCTTTTAGGTTTTTTACTGAAACAGTTGTAGGTGGATTTGACACAAATTTGCAAAAAGTTTTTGTCGGCCTAAATTGGCATTTTTCTGATGAAAAAAATGTCGCCTCCCTCTAATCCCTATTCAGTGATGCATAAATCCCATTGATGTTCAGAATCTCAGTCATGTTGATTTTAAAATGCTTTGTGTGATATTTGAGTTCTCTCCCTTTCAGCCAACACATCAAGGCAGTGAGCAAATCTTTTCATTGTCCCTCTATAACCTGTCTATATTCCAGCCTTCTCTTTGACAACATTGCTAAACTCTTGTCCAAGCTCTCATCATCTCCTATCTTGATTAGTGCAACTTGTACCTCCCTGACATTTGCATTACCTCACTCCAGTCCACTCAAAGCACCACCCCTTATATTATCTTCCTTGCCTGTCATTCTGAGTGTCACCACATATCATCTTTAAATCCCTTTGCTGTTTCCCCTATTTTCAGCACATCAAATTCTAGCTTCTCGGCCTCATCTTCAAAACCCTTCAGTACCCTGTCCTGTCCTGTCCTATTTATCCATGCTTCTATTATATTGATTCCACTGCTCTTTCCACGCTGCCAGCTTGTACACTTCTGCAAACATCTTCATAGAATCATAGAGACCTCGACAGGTCATCTAGTCCAGTCCCCTGCACTGAGGCAAGACTAAGTATTATCTAGACCATCTCTGACAGTTGTTTGTCTAACCTGCTCTTAAAAACCTCCAATGATGGAGATCCCACAACGTTCCTCGGTAATTTTGTCCCAGTGCTTAACTATTCTTACAGTTAAGAAGTGTTTCCTAATATCTAACCTAAATCTCCCTCGCTGCAATTTAAGCCCATTACTTCTTGTCCTGTCCTCAGTGGATAAGGAGAATAATTTATCACCCTCCTTTTCATATCAGCCTTTTATGTACTTGACAACTGTTATGTTCCCCACTCAGTCTTCTAGTCTCCAGACTAAACAAACCCAATACTTCCAATCTTTTCTTATAGGTCATGTTTTCTAGACCTTTAATCATTTTTATTGCTCTCCTCTGGACTTTCTCCAGTTTGTCCACATCTTTCCTGAAGTGTGGTGCTCATAACTGGACACAATACTCCAGTTAAGGCCTTATCAGTGCTGAGTAGAATAGAAGAATTACTTCTTTTGTCTTGTTTACAACTCTCCTGTTAACACATCTGAAAAATATGTTCACTTTTTTTGGCAACAGTATTAAATCGACTCATATTTAGTTTGTGATCCATTATAACCCCCAAACCCCTTCTGCAGTACTCCTTCCTAGGCAGTCATTTCCCATTTTGTATTTGTGCAATTGCCTATTCCTTTCTAAATGTAGTACTTTGCATTTGTCCTTATTGAATTTCATCATATTTTTAGACCATTTCTCCAGTTTGTCAAGATAATTTTGAATTCTAATCCTGTCCTCCAAAGCGCTTGCAACCCCTCATAGCTTGGTATCATCTGCAAACTTTATAATTGTAAAGTAAAACTCTCTCTGCTATTATCCATGCCTTCTTTCATGTTGGCCATATGAATGGACTGTCCTCTCTGAACCAGTCTATAAACTTTCTTCTCAAGACCCACTATTACTGCACTGTCTACAAGACACTACCAGATTTGCAACCTGTGCTTACAGATAACTAAATAACTATGCAAGGTGAAAATAAATGGAGAATCAAGTGTAGACACTCAGAAAATCAGTCTCCTATCTTTTAGTGCCTGCCAGTATTTGGTCTATGAAGGAGACTTTAATATGAAGGGTAGCCCTGAAAATCAGAGAGAGGTTGGAAGTATGAAAGAGGTCATTGACATTTGCTTATTTCAAGACTGACACACTTGAAACCTCCATATTCAGATTGCTTGGCACTTTATTTTATTCTGTTGTCTTCTAATCAGGGTTTTAAACCCTGCCCATCACCATAATATTTGGGCATTTGAGACTTGCAAAACACTTCACAAAATTAAGTGGGCTTTGTTACACCCAAATTCTGGATAATATTTTACAGTTAGATCAACTGTGATACACAAAGTGACTTGCCTAAAGCAACACGGAGATCAATGACAGAACTAGAAGTAAAATCCAGGAGTCCTGACTCCGAGCTCCTGCTCTAACCATTAGATGATATACTGTCTATAAATATATGATTAAAAGATTGTTATAGTGCATGTCTCTACTGAAGGGAAAAACAAACAAACAAACAAAAAAAACCTCCTGGGAACCATTTAAGAACTCCACTGTGAAATTTTTTTTTAATTACAGGTCAAGATGAATTGCCTGAAATCTTTATCAGATCTGTTTTCATTCCTAAAACATGTCCTATCTGAAATAAAATATTTAGTGGACTGAGAAATGAAGCCACCTCTTGTATATGGGAAACGTACAAACTATGATCAAGTAGGAAAACACAATCTGACATTAAACCCAGGGTGAAGCTCTAGAATGCTACCAGATGCCACTTAATCTGCCACTCTAATTACAAAAAGGCTACAGTACTGTATGTATTTAGAGTCTTCTCTCTCTTTCTTCCCTCCTCCATCTTCAGCTTCTCACCATAACAAAGCTGGGGCCAACCTAAGAGCAAAGAATAAGAGGCACATGTGCTTATGACCAAAACAATTTTCTATCCAAAAATTCAATCAAGGGTCTTTTAATCAGGACATAAATCTTTCAGACACACACCACAAAACTTACAGCAAACCTGACTGGCACTGCTTTTTTTTCTGGTCATTCTGCAATTATAGCCTATCAGTGAGTGATGACTGGGAAAGAGGCAGCAAAGAAGAGGATAGAAACTGTAAAAGCAGTTTTAAACATGATGAGCTTGGTATTTTTTGTTTATCTCAGTCTGTGATTTCAATCCTTTAGGGGATGCAATGAAATGGAATTGGGCAATGCCAATCAATCAAGTTAAATTCACTTTTAAGGGAGATTTTATAAAGGCAACATTAAGAACTGAATCCTTTCTACTCACAAAAAGGGGTCCGCAGTCTGCTTTTATTTAATGAAAGCAGAAAAACTGTAAAATGTCAGTCTTTAAAAAGAGTGTTATAAATTCCCTCTCATTTAGCTGAGCCAGAGAGAAAGTGTATTGGGGAGGCATTGATCTATTCTCGATCAATCTTTGCAATAAAGCCATGCATTTTTTCAAACTAGCATGTAGCTGGGTTTGTCTGTGAATGTGAGCATAAAATACCAGACTGCAATCTATATCTACATCTGTTTGGTTTCCTTTAAGAACTGCTTATGCTAACAGCAATTTTTGACACCCCAGCACCAGCTCCAGCTGTTCTAACCAATACGTTAGGACAACTCCACCCATTCCCTTACCCCTCTCTATGTGCTTTCCATTCATCTGATCCACTTTGTGAATAATGAATGGTTAAGATAGCACTCGACTTTATCCAATCTCTTTCAAAAAACCGGTTTCTGTAAAATTGGAATAATCCTGTAGTGTAGACATACACTGAGTTTAGCAGGCTAATGCTCAAACCACTGAGCTACCTCTCCTCCTTTACCACCAGGCATGTTGAGACACACAGGCCCATTGGAGGGTTCACTATTCTTTACAAGCAACTCCTGTCTCAGACCTGACAAACCCACTATCCAGAAAGGGTAGTGTGATGGGGTTCATCTGGCTTTCACAATCCACTGATGAAGGCCCTGCTGCTCTAGAACATCCTGCCCCAGGAAACCGCTTTCTGAGAGGAAAAGAACAGTGAGTATTAGACCTCCAGGCCTTGCCTTAAAAAAGCATTCCAGGAGCATCCCATTTTGGGCTGATGATCAGCAACAGCCAATCAAGGCGCAGCAGGCTGAAATAAAAGTTTCTGCCTGCCACTAGCAAGGCAGATCCTGGATGGAGCCTGGAGTGGAGAGTGAGGAGAAATGCTCCCTAGGCCACAACGGGAAGAACTAGGTGTCAGTCTATTGCTGGCCACAATCAGCAACAGGAGTTTAGGAGGAATCTTGCTGATTTAATTTGGGAGAGAGCATTCAAGCCCCAGAAAGCTAAGAAACCATTTTATTTATAATTGGCCTTGAGGGTCAAGGAAGTTCTTTTCTTTGAGTCTGTTGTATCCCGGAAAGGGTTTGAATTGTGTGACCTGGCTGGAGGGCTGAGCCACAGAAGACCCACAATGCTGGGATGACAGCCTGCAGGAGATGCTGGGAACTGAAAAGAGAAGCAGCACCACACCTGGCCTCTGGCGGGTGCTCAAAGAGGTGAGTGCAACTCATCACAGGTAGCATGTGAGGCCTCTGCTGGAAGCTTATAACTTATTCAGAATCACTGTGAGATGTGTATGGATAATATTTATGTTGAAATATATTTTATATAATATGAAATATATGTTGATAACTATGCCCTGATGGTCCTGGAGTGAAAGTTAATCACTAGGGAATCCTATGTCTCAGTGATGGCCCATTCAAGTGGAGGGAGTTGTTACACTTCACAGGCTAGCTGGTTATGTAATGTACCAACCCAGAAAAGTCAATGGAAAACCATCAAAGACAAATTATAAACATCAAAATCACTTGGAAGTGAAAAAGAATGATATAACAATGAGGGGACCACCCTATTTGTGAATAAAGACAAAAGACTGATTCAGTATGTCACAAGGTGGAGAAACATACTCTGGATCTATTCACTGAGGAGATACTTTGATGTGTGGGGGTGCTTCATAAAAGGCTGGTCTTAGCTCCTTGGGGCTAGCAAGCACTGCAAAAGACTGAACTCTGAAGGAGAATTTCTTTTACTAGATTGGAAAGATAAATATTAAGTGTAGGTCCTAGTTTGAGTTTTATATATCACTATTTGGTTCCATCACACACTTGCTTCTATTTGAATCTCTATTCTTTCTTAAATAAATTTCCTTTTGTTTTGCTATAATCAAATTCAAGTATTGTGTGTGATACAGGAGCAGTAGGCTAAGGTAAAACTAGTAAAATGGGGTACCCTGTATCTTTGAGGATATAGTATCTGGGATTTCTGTTGATATCCACTGACTAGGGGCTTGATACCACAAGGGGACATTTTGAAGGGACTTGCGGGCTGGAATATATCTATTGTCAACCTGCAAAGGCAGGACTGGCATAACCCAAGGAAGAGAACGCTTAAGTAGCTGACAGACTGGTTGTTTAGAGAACTAACACCAGCTGGCACATGCAAGACCCCCCTCATGCTGAAGGCAGATGGCAACCAGATGATCCAAAGCCCTGGGTGCTCTGAGAAGCATCACACATGCTTTGTCATAGGTGGACTTCCCTGGGAGGAAGAAGATGGGCCTGAATGTAGTGTTCAGTACTAGAAAGAGATCCTCTTTATTTGATGATACAGTTCGAAGTGCCTCTGCATAATAAAACCTGGGCTTCTGCAGCACCCCTCCAGGACTCTGGGAAGCTAAATCACTAAAAGGTAAGTTCCAAATACCACATCTTCCTTTCCCAACCAAAACTTAATAGTTAAACAATGTTTAGAGAATGCACCATTCCAAATACTAATAGCCAACCTACTGACTAAATTTGCCAACAATGTTAAATGAGTCCTAGGTGCTTTGCACTTTGCTTGAACTTGCAGATTTCCCTTGAAATATTACTATTGCCAGATGGTTCTGAAAAATTGGAAAATAAAATGCTAAAAAACTTCAGTGAATCACAAATGTTGACAAAGGATGTTTCAGGTTGAACAGGAGCAAATGAGGCTAGATTCACAAAATGCCTGGAAGAGGAGGATGAAATGTTGGTGGTGCCAGTGTCGCCTCCCTTATAACCTTTAGCGCAGAGGTTAGAGCACTCACCATAAATAACATGGCAAATAGTTGAAGACATAAGTCTAACAACTATCTTGTGAATCAACTATTGACTGAAATAAATCTGCATAAACTACAGATATTGGATATATTTGTAAAAATCAAAGATTGTATGGCATAATTCACAAACAGGAACATGGGTTACATTGACCATATAAATGGTTTGCTATTATTAGTTCACCCTGCTCTGGTTGTATGAACCCAAGTTTTTCCATGTATTGTCCAACACCAAAGAAGAAAATATGGAGTGACAACATAAAACAATTGTCTTCCTCGCAATGTGGTTTGGGGGCAGATTAGTGGTCAGGATTTCCCCTCAGCTTTAGGATTGCCACAGGACCTCCCAACCCGGATTGTAGTTACAGTAGAGTGTTCTCTTAGCCCTTTCCTTTGCTCAAGCTTCTAAATGGAACTGAAGCCCTCATCTATATCCCCTACCTGGTAATTTTCTGATCCAGTCACCTGATGCTGCTGAGCTGGGTTTGATTATTCCCATCACCTGCTTTCTGGGATCCTTTCACCAGAACAGGGCTAGCTGTTCACTACCCACCCAACCCCCCGCCCCACCCAGCCCTTAAGGAACAAGCCACATTGTTGCAGAGGAGAAGGCGGGGGAGAGAAGAGGTCAGGAGGGGTCCCAGCAACTATACTCGGACCAAAGTAAAGATGTAGAGGGCTGACGACAGGCCTCCCCTAGGTGGTGTGGATAACAGAAGGCTAATCTGCAGTGAATGAGTTACTGCTGGACAGTTCCTAGTTGTTACTTAATAAATGTGTGGCCTAGTTAAACCACATTCCTAGCCTTCTGTCCTCCTCCCTGTGGTGTCTGGGACAAAATTCTAACCACCGCCATTAGGGAATGTAATGTTTTGAGCAACATATTAAGAACAGCTTTTCTTGGTGTATGTTGCTTGTATCTTTTTTTGTGAGGACACTGGTTGTGGAGAAAAGAGAGTCGAGGCAGAGGCAGTCTAACTTATTTGAACTTTTTGATGTCATAAGATGCTGCTTATGGAGTTCTGCTATTGCAAACATTCTTTTATTTCATGGTGATGAAAATGAAATATTATTTCACCTTGAAAGCTTTACTTCTGAAATGGGATTTCAACCAAAGTGCATTTGTCCAGAAACTACCAAACCTTGAGATGAATAAAAGGTTTGACAGCTGAAAGTTGATAAGCTCTGGAGTCCTATTTTCCTGCATTCCTCCCTACTGTCTTCTGTTGTATGAGCAGGTTACACAGGGAATGGTGATTATTATTACGCTGATAATGTGGTCCTCAGAGTCACAAATAACGGATTACAAGAAAAAAATAGTTTGGAAGAGCTTAAAATATAGTTATAAAAAATGCACTACTGTCGGCCTACAGGGCTACTTGGACCATTTCAAATTATCTCAAAAATATATTTTTAATGACTTTCTCTAGCTTGGAAGGAAAATAAATTGATAAAATGTCTCTTCCATCTGACAAGTTCTTATAGCAGCCCCTACAGCAGAAAACAAAACTTTAAAGTATACAATGGTTTTTTTTATAATTTATTAACTTAGGGCTTGCTTACAGTGTATACTAAATCTTTAGTGTAACCTATGCTTTAGTAATACCAACAGTTATGGAAAATTTGTCTGTTTTTAATACTAGCATTTCTTCCAATCTATTCAACTGTAAGGAATGAAAACTGTCCCAAACATATGGTCATCCCATTCAATGTTAAGAGTGGGAGTGTGTATGTGTGTATTTATTACATAAACAAACCCTGTGTTAAAAGAGCATTAGGGTTATAAAGTCAAGCAATAGTTAAGTGCCAGAATTAACGTTGCCCCATGAACCTCACTTCAACCCCCTCCTGGATACAAGTTATGATAATCTTCGATTATATGATCACACTATATTTTTTCCCACAGAAGCTAGAGCTTCTCAGAATAACAATTGTAAGAATTTAACATGGTCAAACAATCTATTTTTTTCTAGGGCTGTAGATTAATTGTAGTTAACGCATGTGATTACCAACAAAATTAATTGCTATTAAAAGAATTAATCATGCTCAATTGCAATTTTAATTGTACCGTCAAACAATAGTATACCAACTGAAATATTAAATATTTTTGGATGTTTTTCTACATTTTCAGATATATTGAATTCAATTACAATACAATACAAAGGGTTCACTTTATATTACTTTTGATTACAAATATTGGCACTATAAAAATGAAACAGAAGAAATAGTATTTTTCAATTCACCTCATACAAATATTGTAATACAATCTCTTTATCATGAAAGTGCAACTTACAAATGTAGATTTGTTACATAACTGTACTCCATAACAAAACAATGTAAAACTTTATAGCCTACAAGTCCACTCAGTCCTACTTTTTGTTCAGCCAGTCGCTAAGAGAAACAATGCTGCTCGCTTCTTATTTACAATGTCACCTGAAAGTGAGAACAGATGTTTGCATGGGACTTTTGTAGCCGGCATTGCAAGGTATTTACATGCCAGATATGCTAAACATTTGTATGCCTCTTCGTGCTTTGATCACTATTCTAGAGGACATGCTTCCAGGCTGATGATGCTTGTTTAAAAAAATGTGTTAATTTAATTTGTGACTGAACTGCTTGGAGGAGAATTGCATGTCTCCTGCTCCAGATTTTTACCCATGTTCTGCCATATATTTTGTGTTATGGTAGTATCGGAAATGTTATGGAGAGGTTGCCAAGGCAAATCCATCCCTTTTACCACTTCCACATCCACATGGGCACTAATAATACTGCCAGGTGTGACCCTGAGCAGATCAGCAGTCATTACAGGGCTCTAAGAGTGAAGGTGAAAAAGTCCAGGGAGCAGGTTGTATTCTCATCCATCCTCCAGGTTGAGGGTACAGCCCAGGCAGGGACATGCTCTTCCTGGAAATGAATGCATGGCTGTGCAGATGATGTTGACAGAAGGGCTTCAGCTTCCTCAACCTCAGGATGCTGTTCTGGGAAGGACTGTTGGGAAGAGATAGGGTCCACCTGACCAAGAAGGGGAAGCAGCAAAGAGTCTTGTGGCACCTTATAGACTAACAGACATTTTGGAGCATGAGCTTTCATGAGTGAATACCCACTTCATCGGATGCATGTAGTGGAAATTTCCAGGGGCAGGTATATATAAGCAAGCAAGAAGCAGGCTAGAGATAACGAGGTTAGTTCAATCAGGGAGGATGAGGCCCTCTTTTAGCAGCTGAGGTGTGAAAACCAAGAGAGGAGAAACTGGTTTTGTAGTTGGCAAGCCATTCACAGTCTTTGTTTAATTCTGAGCTGATGGTGTCAAATTTGCAGATGAACTGATGCTCAGCAGTTTCTCTCTGAAGTCTGGTCCTGAAGTTTTTTTGCTGCAGGATGGCCACCTTAAGATCTGCTATTGTGTGACCAGGGAGGTTGAAGTGTTCTCCTACAGGTTTTTGTATATTGCCGTTCCTAATATCTGATTTGTGTCAATTTATCCTTTTCCTTAGAGACTGTCCAGTTTGGCTGATGTACATAGCAGAGGGGCATTGCTGGCATATGATGGCGTATATTACATTGGTGGACATGCAGGTGAATGAACTGGTGATGGCGTGGCTGATCTGGTTAGGTCCTGTGATGGTGTCGCTGGTGTAGATATGTGGGCAGAGTTGGCATCTCTAGCCTGCTTCTTGCTTGCTTATATATACCTGCCCCTGGAAATTTCCACTACATGCATCCGACGAAGTGGGTATTCACCCACGAAAGCTCATGCTCCAAAACGTCTGTTAGTCTATAAGGTGCCACAAGACTCTTTGCTGCTTTTACAGATCCAGACTAACACGGCTACTCCTCTGAAGAAGGGGAAGAACATCTTCACACATTGATGCCTCAGTCTAGTGAGGAGGGCTTTAAACTAGATTCAAAGGGGGCAGGTGACAGAAGCCCGCAGGTAAGCATACCTTAACAGAGGGATAGATGTTGGGGGGGATGGGTGAGGAGTCATGGAAAATTACAGTAGGGTCATAGGAGCAACATGAGGGAAATTAGTATGGGAATCTGCTCAACATCTTAGATGTCTATACACAAATGCAAGGAGTATTGGGAATAAACTAGAAGAACTGGAAGTATTTGTGTATAAGATAAATTACACTGCTCTACAGCCAAAATACTTCTGAAATAAATGTAGGCCAACTTTACTAATTCTGGGTCACTGAGAACGAAAATGATGCTTAAAATTGTTGATTGGCTCTAGTTTTCAAGTTATGCTATTGGGTCAGTATATACAACCCATGACTTGGGAATAGCGGAGGATAAGTGAGTTATAAAGGGAAGGGATCTCAATTTAAACCAGAAATGACTAAAATACATCTTTGACTGGATCTATGAATAAATCTATGACTGGGTTTGGACAGTACTTGCAAACAATGAATGATGCAATCTGAAGCTGGTATTGCATCATACATGATATGAAATGCATCATGTTATTCCTAGAAGTCATGGATGATGCAATCATAACGAAGCTTACATCACTCTGCTGAACAAATTGCCCTATATCAGCTCTAGAAATCATACAGTGTCGTGCTCTCTTATTTGTCAGTGTTTGATTTTGCAAAGGGACACATTTCTGTTTAGCCAAAGTGAGCAGAGATGCCTCGTACTTGTGTGAACAGCGCAGTATAACCACTATGGTTAAGAAAGCCTATCACCTTTATTTTGGCTGCAAAATTGAAGATCAGGACAAGAGGTGGGCCCCACACATAAGCTGCAACACTTGTGCAACAAATCTTCGCCAGTGGTTGAACAGGAAAAGGAAATCTATGCCTTTTGCAGTGCCAATGATTTGGAGAGAGCCAACAGATCATACCAGCAATTGTTACTTCTGCATGGTGCCTCCAGTTGGGAAAGGTGTGTCAAAGAAGAAAAAGTGGACTGTGCATTATCCAAACATTCCATCAGCTATACACCCAGTACCCCACGGAGAAGGACTGCCAGTTCCTGATGCACCAGAATCATTCTCACTTGAGTCAGACGAGGAAGAGGAAGAGGATGAAACTTCTGATCCTGAACCATCAGTGTCACAGGACCCACATTTTCTCCCATCCTCCTCCTCTGAACCACACTTCATAACACAAGGTGAACTGAATGACCTTGTCAGGGATTTGGAACTACCCAAGAGTATGGCAGAGCTGTTGGGCTCCAGACTACAGCAGTGGAATCTCCTGGCAGGTGATGTTAGGGTTTCCATGTTCCATGACTGTCAAAAGGATCTTGTCCCATTCTTCTTCATGGAGGGTGATCTTGTAGCCTGCAACAACATCGATGGTATGATGGCAGCCCTCAACATCGTTCACGATCCAGATGAGTGGAGACTGTTCATTGATTCATCGAAGACAAGTCTTAAAGCTGTTTTACTGCATAATGGCAATGTTTTGCCATCAATTCCAGTTGGTCATGCAATCCATATGAAGGAAACCTATGACAACACGAAACAACTTTTGAGGTGCATAAACTATGACCAACATCAGTGGCAGCGTTGTGGCGATTTGAAGGTTGTTGCTCTCTTGCTTGGTCTGCAGACTGGATACACAAAGTACTGCTGTTTTCTCTGCGAATAGGATAGTCGTGCAAGAGATTCCCACTACATCAAGAAAGATTGGCCACTCCGACAGTCATTGGAGCCTGGGAGGAAAAGTGTTCAGCATCCACCACTTGTTGAATCAAGGAAGATTTTGTTACCACCCTGACACATCAAGCTGGGTCTGATGAAGAACTTTATCAAGGCCATTGACAAAACAAGCAGCTTTCAAGTACCTCCATGGAAAATTTCCAAGGTTAAGTGAAGCTAAGATAAAAGAAGGTGTCTTTGTTGGTCCTCAGATTCGTGAACTTCTTCGAGATGATGCATTTGACCATGCACTGCGTGGCAAGGAAAAGACGGCATGGAAAGCCTTCCAGTTAGTGGCAATAAATTTTCTCGGAAACAACAAGGCAGACAACTACAGGTTGTTGGTGGAAAACCTCCTCAAGGCATACAAAAGCCTTGGTTGCATCATGTCACTAAAGATACATTTTTTGCACTCTCATCTAGATTTTTTTCCACCGAACTGCGGAGCAGTGAGTGACGAGCACAGCGAGCGATTTCACTAGGACATTGCAACAATGGAGAAACGCTATCAGGGCAAATGGAGCCCATCAATGCTTGCAGACTATTGCTGGACAGTGACAAGAGATGCTCCATTTAATGAATACAAGAGACAAGCCAAGAAGCGCCGAGTAGACACTGAATAGGACTAAACTATGGACATAATAGTTTTTTGCCTTTTGTTTCATAATAAATTTTATTTATATAACCCTTTTGCTGATTTTTAAAGTGTTACATAAACAGGACAGGTGAAATATTATCATGTAAAGCAACCATAAACACATGAAAAGACCTAGGTTTACAATTTATGATTAAAATTCTACTATCTACACAATATACATAGACATAAAATGTAAAACCTTAAATATCTTAGAAACGTAGCCAATCAGTTGTTTTAATTGTCATATGTGAATTCAGCACATCAAAATACATAATAAATAGCACATTTTATCTCTGAAGCAGACGACTTCTCAAAAATTGTAGACCAGTGTTATGACTTAATTGGCATCAAAGAAACTTGGTAGGGTAATTCTCATAATTGGAATATTGCTAGAGAGGGGTACATTTTGATCAGGCAGGGAAAAAACAGGTGGTGTAGCATGAATATTTACATGAATATTTACACTTGTTTTGAGGTGCAAAAGGAGGTGAGAGGCAGACCATTTGGAAGTTTTTGGGTAAAGATAAAAAAGGTAAAAAAACGCAAGGGAACATGTCATGATAGAGGTCTACTATAGACCACCAGATTAGAACAATTACCAGAAATATGCAAAACATAAGATCTGGTAGTAATATGGGACTTTAAGTACACAGAAATCTCTTGGAAAAATAATATGGCAAAACACAAAATTCCCAATAAGTGATTGGAATGTGAGGACAAATTTGTTTCAGAAAGTGGAGGAAGTAACCAGGGGAACAACCATTTTAGACTCAATTCTGACCAACAGGGAAGAATTGGTTGTGATATTGAAGGTGGAAAGCAATTTGGGTAAAAGTGATCATGAAATGATGATTTCATGATTCTAAGGAAAGAAAGGAGTCAGCAGCAGAATAAGGACAATGGACTTCAAAAAAGCAGAGTTCAACAAACTCAGAACTGGTAGGTAAGATACCCCGGGAAGAAAATCTAAAGGATAAAGTAGGTCAAGAGAGCTGGCAGTTTCTCAAGGAGACAATATTAAAAACACAACTGAAAACTATTTTGATGGGAAGAACAGATAGGAAGAATAATAAGAGGCCATTGTGGCTGCATTTGGAGTTCTTTAATGACCTGAAAATCAAAAATGAATCCTAGGAAAAGCAGAACCATGAAGTACAAGAGAATTGCAAAAGCATGTAGGGACAAAATCAGAAAGGCTAAGGCACAAAATACGTTCCACCAAGCAAGGGACATAAAAGGCAATAAGAAGAGGTTCTTTACATTAGGAGAAAAATGAAGGAAAGTGTAGGTTCTCTGCTTAATGGGGAAGGAGAGTTAACAACTGATGGCATAAAAAAGGTGGAGGTGTTTAATGCCTATTTTGCTTCTGTCTTCATAAAAAGGTTACTGATATCCAGATACTCAACACAATTAATATTAAGACGAGAAAAAGGAAAGAATGGGTTAAAGAATATTTAGATAAGTTAGACTTAAAGTCTAAAGTTACTGGAACAAATTATTAATCAATTTGTAAGCACCTAGAGGATAATAGGGTTATAAGGAATAGTCAGCATGGATTTGTTAAGAACAAGTCATTCCAAACCAACCTAATGTCCTCCTTTGAATGGGTTACTGGCCTGGTGAATAGGATGGAAGTAGTAGATGTGATATCTTGATTTTAATAAAGCTTTTGACACAGTCCCACATAATGTTCTCATAAGCAAACTAGGTAAATACATCTAGATGCATGTTATATAAAGTGGGCGCATAAATGGTTGAAAGACTGTACTTAGAATAGTTATCAATGGTTCACTGTCAAACAGAGTATCTAGTGGGGCCTCACAGGGGTCAGTCCTGGGTCTGGTACTATTCAATATTTTCTGTAATGACTTGGATAATGGAGTGGAGAAGATTCTTATAAAATTTGCAGATGACACCAAGATTGGGAGGGATTGAAAGCACTTTGGAGGACAGGATTAGATTTCAAAAGGATCTTGACAAATTGGTCTGAGTTTAATAAGATGAAGATAAGTGCAGAGTACTTCACTGAGGAAGTCAATCAAATGTACAGCTATGAAATGGGGAGTAACTGGCTAGGTAGTAGTTGTGCTGTAAAGGATCTGGGAGTTTTAGCGGATCACAAATTGAATCTGAGTCAACAATGTGATGAAGCTGTGAAAAAGGATAATGTCATTCTGGAGTGTATTAACAGTAGTGTTGTATGCAAGACATAGGTAATAATTGTCCCTCTATACTCGGCATTGGTGAGGCCTCAACTGTAGTAAAGCATCCACTTCTGAGCATCACACTTCAGGAAAGATTTGGACAAATTGGAGAGACTTCAGAGGAAAGCAACAAAAATGATAAAACGTTTAGAAAACCTGACCTATGTGGAAAGATAAAAGAAACCAGATATGTATGGCCTCGAGAAGAGAAGACTGATTGGGATCTGATAAGTCTTCAGATTTGTTAAGGGCTATTATAAAGAGTATGATGATCAATTGTTCTCTTCTTGATGAATGTAGGACAAGTAATGGGCTTAATGTGCAGCAATAGAGATTTAGGTTAGATATTAAGTAAAACTTTCTTACTGTAAGGATAGTTAAGCTCTGGAATATGCTTTCAAGGAAGGTTGTGGAATCCTTGTTGGAGGTTTTTTAAGAACAAGTTGGACAAACACTTATCAGGGATGGTCTAAGTTTATTCGATCCTGCCTCAGTGCAGGGGCTGGACTTGATGACTTCAAGGTCTCTTCCAGACTTGTGTTTCTGTGAAGAGCTATTGAACTAAAGGATGTGGAAAAACTAACCAGGAATAAGTCTCTGGGGAACAATAATAATTCAAGCCCAGCAAATCATCAACATTGGGATAATAAAAAGGACCTAGAAGATGGGTAAGGCCATCAGTTTTGCAAATACTTATATATGTGCTTAACTTCATGCACATGAGTATTCCATTTGACTTCAGGAGTGAGTCCTATGAAATATTCATTTGGATCCTGGGAGTTATTTCTAATGGACAGAAGAGATTGGTTAAGTACAAGTTCTTTTCAGATTTTTATTTATATCTTGCTTTAATTTCCTAAAGAGAACAATCATTCTATCTCCTCTTCAAAATATAATTATTATGTGATCTAAAATTAGTGGCTGATGACCATTATGCTTAACACTTTAGAACCTCATTACATTCCCTTTTTCACTCCTCTCTACTTATTTTGGCTTGCACATTGATTTTTAAATTCAAGGTAAATCTCATTTAAAATCTTTGACTTTTTTTTTCAGAAAGGAGAGCTAGTGAGAGTAGTTTGGAGTTGGTCTGGACATCCTACAGAATCTCACACAGCAATTATAGAACAGCTATTCTACAATGTATATACATCACTATTTCTATAATAGATATCTGCCTCCTAAACTAGAAAGGAAATATATTGAGCTTCAGAAGGTCTATATGACTTTCTCCCTTTGATATGGGTGATAAACTTCTCCAGGATTTATTGAGCTGGTTTGCCATTGCTAGTGATTCTCCTGGGGAAGAGAATTCCTTTCAGGGGAAATTTTGTCTCGTATGATAAAGTATCAACAATAGCATTCAATTTAAACAAGGTAGCTGATTCAGCTGTATGCCAGTGCATGGTATCTATTCACACACACTGAAATGATGAACAAACAGTCTGAACTAACTGAAATCAAATTCAGTGAACAGCTTAATTTGTTCTTTTCAGTAGACTCCATACATTCACATAAAGCCACAAAATTGAGGATTTCTCTCTCCTATGCTTGAGGATGAGACACCAGCTCATGCTGCAAAACGTCTGTTAGTCTATAAGGTGCCACAGGATTCTTTGCTGCTTTTACAGATCCAGACTAACACGGCTACCCCTCTGATACTTGACACCGTGCAAGGCACTGCATTTAGCCGTATGGAGTGGAAATCCATCAACCTCATGAAGAAACTTGCACAAATACAGCTAGCTTGCTTCTTGCTTGCATATATATACCTGCCCCTGGAAATTTCCACTACTTGCATCCGACGAAGTGGGTATTCACCCACCTAGCTCATGCTGCAAAATGTCTGTTAGTCTATAAGTTGCTACAGGATTCTTTGCTGCTCTTGCAATTCTGGGGAGGAATACTGAGAAAGTGAACATCTATGGGTGTGAGTCCCTTTATGTTCATTGTCAAGATGTCATGGACCAAGACGTAGGGAGTCAGGACTAGTGGTTGGAGCAGGAGTCAGACACAAGGAACCGGAGCTGGAGGTCAGAGGCAGAGTCCAGTGCCAGGGGTGGCTGTAGTAGCCAGGATCAGGAAGAAGGCAAGAATCAGTAGTGAGGTGAGAAGGCAGGTTCTGATGTAGTAGCCAGCTAGGGATTTACCTAGCTGCTCAATTTTCTGTGCCTTCTGGCTTAAATAGTGAATCTGAGCTAATCTGAGAGGCTGGATGTCTCCTCTAATTGCCTATGGTGAGCTAGGGTCCAGAAGCCATACTTCCCAGTGGCACCAGTGAGCTTCTGGATGGTGGCTGTGGTCTGGGGACTGCCTGGGGTTATGTGATCCCTCTCGCTAGAGAGGGACTATGAATATTTTTAAACCCTGTGGTTTTGGGGTGGGTTTGGGATTTGGGAGGGTAGCCATCATGGGATGATGGACTTTGTAGTTTGCCCTTGAGGTCCTTATTTAAGAATATAAGAATGGCCATACTGATTCAGACCAATGGTCTGTCTAGCCCCAAATCCTATCTTCCATCAATGGCCAATGCCAGGTGCTTCAGAGGCAATGAATAGAACAGGGCAATTTGTTGTACAATGCATCCTCTGTCATCCCATCTCAGCTGTTGGAAGTCAGGTTTAGAGACACCCAGAGCATGGAGTTGTGTCCCTAGCCATCTTGGCTAACAGACATTTATGGACCTATCCTCCATGAACTTTTTTGAACCTAGTTTTACTTTTGGCAATGAGACCCACAGGTTGATTGTGCATTGTGAGAAGAAATACTTCCTTGTGTGTGTTTTAAATCTGTTACCTATTAATTTTGTTGGGTGACCCCTGATTCGTGTGCTATGTAAAAGGGGTAAATAACTCTTCCTAATTTACTTTCTACCCACATTCTTGATTGTATAGCGATCTATACAATCTCGCCCTTAGTCATCTCTTTTCTAAGATGAACAGTTCCAGTCTTTTTAATCTCTCCTTATCTGAAAGCTGTTCCATACTCCAAATCATATTTGTTGCTTTTCTCCACACTTTTTCCAATTCTAATTTTTTTTTTGAGCTGGGAAGACCAAAACTGCATAGAGTTTTCCAGAGTTGGGCATATCATGGATTTATAGAGTGGCACTATGATATTTTCTGTCATTATCTAGCCCTTTCCTAATGGTTCCTAGGAGTCTGTTAGCTTTGTTAACTGTTGGTGAACATTGAACAGATGTTTTCAGAGAACTATCCACAATGACCCTGTAAGCATGCAGACTCACCCCCTGCGGCACCTCCTGCTGGTCATCTCGGGAATTGGCACTCCAACAGCTTGAGAGCTCTCTGCAGGCCAGTGTCCCGGTACCACTTGGCCCCCATGTCCCTCCCGGACCCGGTGCCCCATTATCTGGGGTGCTGCCCCCTGGCAGTACTCCCACAGTTCTGGGTCTCCCCCTCCCAGGGGAACCTACACCCACTATCCCCACTTCACCTCAGTCTTGGCTACTGCCCAGTCTCCATCTAGCCCCCATTAACTGGGGCAGACTGCAGTATAAGCCACTCATCACAAGCAAACAGTTTTGGACCTGCTACCTCTGGCTACTCGTGGGCTGTCCCCTGCAACCCAGTACCTAATAGACCTTACCAGGCCTGCAGCCTGGGGTTTTCCTAGGCTGGAGCTCCCCAGCTTCCTTGGCCATTCCCCAGCCCTGCTCCACTCCAGATACCTGGTTAAGCTCCCTGCCGCCAGACCCTTCTCTCTCTGAACACAGAGAGAGACTTTCTGCTTGAGTGCCTGGCTCAAGCCTTTATAGGGCCAGCTGGGCCCTGATTGGAGCATGGCCCCAGCTGAGCCTGCTTCCTCCCAATCAGCCCAGGCATTTTGCCCTTCCACAGCCCTCCTCCAGGGCTATTTTAAACCCCCTCAGGGCAGGAGCGAGTGACCACCCTGCTACAGACCCCAAGATCTTTTTCTTGAGTGGTACCAGCTTCATTTTGTATGTAGAGCTGTATAAATTTTTTTCCAGTGTGCATTACTTAGTACTTATCAACATTGAATTTCATCTGCAATTTTGTTGCCAGTCATCCAGTTTTGTGAGATCTCTTTTTGTAACTCTTCACAGTCATCTTTGGATTTAACGATCTTGAGTAATTTTGAATTACTTTGCCAACTCACTGTTTACCCCTTTTTCCAGATTATTTATTAATATGTTGAACAGCACAGGTCCCAGTACAGATCGGTGGGGACCCTTGCTATTTATCTCTATCCAGTGTGAAAACTGACTCTTTATTCCCACCTGTTTCCTAGCCAGTTACTGACACATGAGAGGATCTTTCTTCTTATTTTATGACTTCCTATTTTGCTTAAGGGCCTTTGGTAAGGGACCTCGTCAAAGGCTTTCTGAAAGTCCAAGTAAACTATACCAACTGGATCATTCTTTCCCACGTATTTGTTTGACCTATTTAGGTGTTCAGCTGTGGCCCTGAATCTCATTGTCTACTTAATTGTGGTTGTGAAGATGGAATATCATTCTCATGACCTGGGGATATACTTGTCAACTGAGCAAATTTGATCAGGAAATCCTGGCACCACCAAGATGGAGCCCAACAAAGCCACTTTTCAGAACAGAACCACACTTTAAGCAACCCCTTAAAAATATGTGCATGCAGTTTTGTTCAACCTGTAGTTAAAGTTACTGTGTGGGATTTTAAAAAGAATTTAAGAAATTTAGGACCACATGCCCAGTTGCATTTCAATGAGGCTTGTGCTCCTAAGTCACTTAGGTCCTTTTTAATGGCCTTCCTCCCACCACCTCTTAGACAACTGATTTTGCTGGTCCCTTGCATGATCATGTAAAATATGTTTCATGTTACATATGAAATACATGTGAAATCATGATGGTTTGGGAAAGATTTACATGATTCTTTCCTGCAATCAACATGTTGAAAGTGATTCAGAACTCCTAGGACAATAAGGATCCTAAGAGTCTCTAGGGGAATATTGTGATTGCTGTGCTCTAGGAAGCTGCTGCTTCTAAGATTGCTCAGCACCTGGGTTAAAATCAGCCCACAGATAATATGATAAGCACATCACCTAATGTGATTCAGAATGAGCAATTTTCATATTAATGGTTTTCTCACTGTATAACTGAAAACACAATTCACCACTATAATGGGGATATCACTTAAATCACACCAAAATTGCTAACGTGAAAGGAGGCTGTTAATAAAGTAAAACTATTGTACGTGCTAATGACAATCCTATTGTATTAATGATTTTTATATTAGCAGCTGTTGTATTACATTAGCAACAATTGAACCAACTCACTGATGTTATAGTAAAGTCATTTATGTTCTACAACTTGTCTCTAGTATGAGAAGGATTTGAGAGCAAACTCTTTTTCTAAGGGATTTCTATGGGGATAACAAGGGTTGAAAGACAACACGGGACTAGGAAGCAGTAAACGTGGGTTCTAGTCTTAGCTTTGTTTCTGATGTGCCATGTGATTTTTTTTATTTTTTTATTTTTTTGTGGTGAGTCACTTGAGTTACTTGTGCTTCAGCTTTCCTTTCTGCTAAATAGGAATGATACTAACCAACCATACTTATAAAGGTTTATGCAAAATAATATTGTATCTTGCTTTAAAGATAGGAAGCCACGTATTTCTGATCCACTTAAACTATAACAATGGAGTTATACACCCTAATCCTATAGAACCCCAATAGGCGGGGTGCTAACTCCCACAGGCATTCATCTGTGCCTGCATCCCAGGCTACATTTCATGCCTTCTTCTGAAGTTCCTACTCAGAAAAACTCCCAGTGATACCTCAGGAGGGACTTAGAGATTTGGTCCTTTATGTGGGAAAGCATTACTGTAGTTGGGAAATGCTGTTGGTATTGTAGCTGTCTACCAAATGGTGGAGTACACTGTGAGTTTAGCATGTTATCGATCTACTGATTATAAATAACTGCCATTAATATTAATGGGTATTAATATATCAATGGTGAATCAGAGTCTTAGAAAGAGGGGGGGAGCACTTAATTTAAAAAAATTTACTAAAACTATGCCATCCTTTAGAGAAATGCTCTCTTTTATAATCAATGGGGCACAAGCAGTTTCAATAAGAACAGGGAGAGCAGAACTTGTAGGCATCATGCAGTTTGACATCATTAGCTTATAAGAAGATATAATTGTTCAATTGTTATAGCACTTGTGCTATACATTTACATTTTCTGGAACTTCTCTAATAATGCGTAACTTGGTTTTTTTGGGGAGGGATTCACGTACAACACTTTCAAAAGTGACCAATGACTTTGGATGCCTCATTTTGGACAGTTCAGTCTGAAGTTAAAACATAAAATTGGGACACCCAAAGTCATGAATCACATTTGCAGATCTTTGCATGAGAGCACAACCATGCACCTAGTGAACTTAACATGGGATTTGCAATAAATTAGACTGGTTCAGATTATCAAAATGATATGAAATTTAGTCATTGAATTTTTATTTTTCAACAGGGAAAAAAGGGAATAAAATTGAGGAAATTACCTTTCGTTAGAGCAGGATTGGATCCCCAGACTTGATCATAAAGCAGTAGATTAATAGATTTTAAGACCAGAAAGTTCTGTTCTGTACAGGTTCTTATTCCATACTCATAATCAGAGCATCTAGTATCTGAGTGCCTTCCAGTGTGCATTAAGCAACATGATTAATACCTGTCGTGTTTGTTCTCTCATCCTCTCCCCAGGGAGATAAGTATGTGTAGTGGAGTGTTCTGTTTTGTAATTATGAAAGAGAGGGCCAGCAGAAGGTCTATGGACTACTGAAGTCTTGGTTAAAATATCAAAATAGATCGTGAGACTGAGATTATTAAAGTGGCAAAAGGGGTTTAGGTGCCCAACACTGTTTTGTGTCCTGTCGGTTCAGGATAGTTATTTAGGATTGTGTCTAAACGCGTATTCTGAGGTGGGGAGTTCTGCTTGATCTCTTGGGGCCATTTTGGTAAGTTAATAAAGAAGCAGTTATTGAAACTGCTCCCTACATACCATGAATGGCTGTAATAAACGTCCATTGGAATTGAATGGAAATTGGGCATCTCTCTTAGGTACTGTTGAAAATCCCACTCTCAGTGCAACTCAGCTGATGCATAGAGCTTTTTGAGAACATTCTACACAAGTGTGAATTCACCGTTATGTTTCAAATCATCCTCTGAAACATGCAAAGCTCTAAATAAGTAACAGTTGTGACATGTTTAATATACAGAGAAATAGTTAATATAATAAGTGTTATGCTATATGAATCTCTTAAGTTTTTCAAATAACTTTCTCACAACTACTGAACAAATGTGACCTCAGTGTACTCCATAGCTTAGTTTTCAAGAAAATGTGTATTTTTTTTTCTCGTGTTATTTTGAAACCTCAGAAGTTAATTACTGGAGATAGTTGGATTATTTTTCTTGCTTATCTTTATTCTGTTGGGACTATACATAATTTGCATGTAGCACCATAATATGAGTCCACTTCAGATACAGTCAATTATATAAGTCTATCAACAGATATTTTATTATGGGAACAATGGAGACAGAAGGCTTGTGCTTTGTGATGAATGTAGATTAGGAAGAGGTCACCCTGACATACCTAATTAGTTTTAGAATTTTAAATTAATAGGTAGTATGCCCTGAAGGCATCCATACATTTAGGCTGAGACTGCAGGATATCTGGTCCAACTCCCATCTGCTTTTGTGAGCAATGACATGGCTTAATGCACTGCTTATATAGTGGCATAAGATACTATGGCATGACTAAGTTACTGTAAAAACAAAATTTGCATAATACTTTTGTCATACTACATATATTTCCTTTTGGAAACATTTGCGCTATTAAATTATTATGAAAATTCCTAATAAATAGATGGCTCAAACTGATATATCTTCAGGTGCCCTATGAGACCTAAATAGATGCTTAAACCAAGACCTCAATAAACAATTGATACAGAAGATCTACGAGTATGAAATGACTAGCATACACAGTTATACTTACATATTACTTAATGCTAACTCAAAATAACTAAATTAAATTTTAACCAAAAGACATTTGTACTGCCAAGCACTGAATTCAGGGTTCCCTTCTTGTGCTAAAACAGCTGGTAAATAACAGGAATATGTAAATCAGGTATAAAAAAATGTGATTCAGTCCAAACCTTTACACCAAACTTGAAAGAAATCCAAACCAAACTTTTTCTGAGATTCTAAGGAATTTGGATAACAGCTCTAATTTGGCTAATATCTGCAATGCAACTGTATTGCATGGTTCTGGCTGCCGCTAGAACAGACAGATTATGAGGAAAGTTATTTTAAGAGATACTAAGATGATGAATGTGGTATAAAAAACTTAGATTGATGTTTGCTTAAAGTTTTTGAGAATGTTAACTGAAGAATACCAACCTCGTGCAAACTAACTCATGCAAACTTTGAAAAATCCCATATAAAATGAAATAAAGTTTCACTAAACTGTCTTTATTATCATGGTGTTCTTCATTCACACACACCAGGA
The DNA here is from genome assembly GCF_016161935.1 of Mauremys reevesii. Lineage (NCBI taxonomy): Eukaryota > Metazoa > Chordata > Testudines > Geoemydidae > Mauremys > Mauremys reevesii. The sequence continues at coordinate 25,343,234 of NC_052630.1, forward strand.
GCTACTGGAAATCTCACACCCAGAGAGACTTTTTACTGATTACCTATGACAGGTTTCTTGCATTTTCACTTACATGGCAGTAGATATTCATTAAAACACCTTTAGTTGGGAAAGCATAACTGTGACTGCAGGTCAGCACAGGAAGAACCAAACAAACCTTTCATTCCAAACCTAGAAGCTTGGATTGGCTTACTGAGGTTCACAAACTATGTGAGCTGGGCTGATTTTTCAGTCTAACTTCAGTTAGGTTACAAGTTCAAGTTCATGTAACCGGGTGGAATTATTATTTATTTTTCTTTCAAAACCCATTGAAGTCAATGGAAAGACTCCCATTGACTTCAGTGAGATTCAGTTTAGCCCAATGATCCTAACTTATTTATTTGTAATAATTAGTGAAAAACATTTTAATTCACTTTTAAAGTCATGTGAAGGAGCCTGTTTTAGTATATCAAAAGCCAAAGAATCTACAGGTTGAAGCAACCACATAGTATTAACTCATTCTATTGTGCTTTCCCTTAATATTGTCAATCAGTGGCTGTTATTATTCTAAATGGAATGTGTGCCAGACAGTAAGGTTCCTGGACATCCAGCCCTTTTTGTGGAGATAATGTCAATGGAATAAAATGTCACTGAATAATGGTTTCCTAATGCTACATAAATGCCAAGGCAAAACCAATTTATTTATTTTATAATCATCTGTTTTATGGAAAACAAATGTTGGCATGAACCAAAAATGTTTATTTCCAAAGTAGAAGACATTGATCCTTTGACAATCTCCAGTTATGATGACTTTACTTCCATTATTATGCCAAATGATTGATGGGCTGCACATTGATTCATTTTGTTCAATGGGAACTGGTGCAGTTGAGTGAATTTCATACTGTACTAATTTTGATGAATTCTGATCTATCCTTCATTGCCTTTATTAACCTTCTGTCCTTCTCTGTGACAATTTCAAAAAAAAACTTGTTTACAAAATTGTCATTGGCCTTAATGCACACTTATGTTTACCTTTTCCATTGCAGATTCACCCTGTTCCTCCATTGTTGACTCCTTCATCTCATCTTCATGACTTGCTTTGGTTTGAGGGGAAAAGGGTCACTCTTTCATTGTTTTGATGCATCTATTTGAAACTCTACTGTGCCACTTTAGCTTTAAATTTTCATACTTACCAATGAGGTACTGGCAATAATATAGCACAGGGACCACATAGAAAATCCATTATACTCCATAATCCATGTTAAATTCCCTAGATCAGGGGATGTGTGCTGTAGCAAGGAGAAACTAGGAAATATATTCATTTCTTTGTCCTTTTAATAAAAAAACATATTCTCATAACCACCACCAAGGATTGAGGTGAAATCACCCGTTAAACAAGTTTTTATAAAATGGCACTGGAGATGCTTATGCCTTGTTCCTGAAACTTATTTCAAGTACATGAAAGTACAGCCCAGTGTTAAGTTTATGTTGGTTGAAGGGACGGGTAGCAGGAGAACACTAAAGACTGCATGAGAGTTTATACAGATGTATCCTCCCCAGGAAATCATATTTGAAAACACATGGCACTTTCTGTTATCTGGTCCAAAACCAACACACTTATTTTTCAGAAGGATTTTTTTTTTACAAGTCCCAGGGATAAACCATCCTTGGTAGAGATGAATTAAGAGGAGAGTGCTAACTCCACCAAAGGCAAGTAAATCATTCCAATTCTCCTTCCAAAATGGTGGTGAAATTTTAATAAGAGACTTCTGCAAGTTCCTGAGAACCTCTTCCACTACATCAGTGCTGTTCAGAGAGGTATAAAATTGACTTTAAACCTCCACCAATTCACCCTTCTTCTATTCTTCCTTCATTGGAACTAGTCTGCTTTAATGATGCATTCCTTCCCTGTTTTTCAGAACTGTGGGTCAAATTAAGCTTTCAGCTACAGGATTGTAAATCTAGATAAGCTCTATTGATGCCACTGAATTTCTCCAGATTTACACCAGTGTCACCATAGAATTTGAACTCTTGCATTTATTTATATTTTATTTAACAGATGAAAAGTCAAAGATTAGGAAGCCTCCAGAATTACAAAGTGTATGCAAGAATGAAAAACATACATCACAGTGCAAGAACTAAACAACACTGTGGAGCTATAGTTTTAAAAGTCAGCTTTTACCATCTTTCAACCTGCCCCATTTTCTTTCATTACTTTTCCCTTTCTGCCTGTAGGAGACATAGAACACTGAATTCTGTTACATCTCCCTAGGAACTCTTTTTGTCACACTTTGTATAAAAGATGCTATGTATATAGTGCCTAATTACAATTTATTTGGTACAGTAATTCCTCGCTTAACGTTGTAGTTATGTTCCTGAAAAATGCGACTTTAAGTGAAACGATGTTAAGCAAATCCAATTTCCCCATAAGAATTAATGTAAATGGGGGGTGGGGGAGTAGGTCCCAGGGAATTTTTTTTTCATCAGGAAAAAACTATATTGTATATGTACACAAGGTATAAGTTTTAAACAAACAATTTAATACTGTACACAGCAATGATGATTGTGAAACTTGGTTGAGGTGGCGAAGTTAGAGGGTGGAAGAGGGTGGGATATTTCCCAGGAAATGCTGTACTGCTAAATGATGAACCCTGAACCCTCAAGGGTTAATACATTGTTGTTAATGTAGCCTCACACTCTACAAGGCAGCACGAATTGAGGGAGGGGAGACAGCATGACAGACAGAGACAGAGATACACATCCTGTGTGTGGGAGAGAGAGAGATGCGCATTACCCCTTTAAGTACATTGCCTTTAAAAATATCAGAAAGTTGAGACAGCAGCTGTGCCCAGCAAGCTCTCTCCGTCCTGAGCCCTGTCCGGTACCCACCCTGCTCTATATGGAGAAGGGTGTAAGCAGGGTCAGGAGTAGGGGAGAGGGAGACATCCTGACATTAGCCCCCCACTTTCCCCATCCCCTGCACAGCAAGTAGGAGGCTGCCAGGAGCAGCTCCAAGGCAGAGGGCAGGAGCTTCACAGGGCAGTGGGGGGAGGGACAGCTGAACTGCCAGCAATTGGTAGCCTGCTGGGCGGCTGCTGCACAGGGAACTTACAGGACCGGGGAGCTGATGGGGGGCTGCCACTCCATCCTGGTTCCAAGCCCTCACCAGCTAGCTCAAATGGGCTGCTCTTCATGCAAGCAGTAGACAAAGTAGGCAGCTGCCAAACAACGTTATAAGGGAGCATTGCACAACTTTAAACAAGCATGTTCCCTAATTGATCAGCAACGTAAAAATGAAACAATGTTAACCGGGACGACTTTAAGTGAGGAGTTACTGTACTAGCTCACAGTGCCCTTGCATTCAAATAGCTCCCCAAATCTGGGGAAGTTTGGGTCCTAATTCTTTGGGTAATTTTATTGACTTCAGTTGAACCAATTTAATATATATGTGCAGACAATCTGGTCCTTGATCTTCAGAGCTAACTTCTCTCATTATGATGAGCCAAGCCAAAACTCCTCCTTCAAATACCTTCAAGCTTTAAGGAAATTCAGATCTAGGCCCCTGATCCAGGAGAGTATATGCTTAACTTTAAGCACATGAGTAATGACATCCCTCTTCATCAAAGCAAATGAGCATGTACTTAATTTTAAGTGTTTAAATCCCATTGAAAATTAAATTAAGCATGTGCATAAATGCTCTGCTGACTAGAGATGGAATTATACACATGCTTAAATGCTATGTTGAATAGGTAACTATATTAATTTCACAGTTCAGGGGCATCTCTAGTCCTAATAAAGAATCCAGGTTTACTATTTGGTCTTGCAGGAGGAGAGCTAAAACTGCTGCCCTCTATGCTCTTTCCTCCTTTCCCCTGTAATCTCAAACTCTCCTGTCTATTTAAACCATCTTTCACCACCATTTCTAATCCCCAGTCCTGTGAATCAAAATCAGTATTTCAGTTATTCCTAAATACAAAGGAGAAAGTCAATAGCCCATACATGAAAATAAAATAAGTTTTTTAAGAAAAAAAAGTTTACAATATTTATATTATAATTAGCTTCTTTCACTCTCTCCAGTGAAAACAAAGCTTTTATACAAATGATATAATCACTGGTATCATTGATATCTCTTCAACCAAGATGGCTAGTGGGAGTATTTTATAGGAGGACCTGGGAATTGGCCAGATATTTAAATTAAATAAAGACCACCGCAGGGAGAAAATACTGGGTAGTAAAGGCTCCTTTTTCTAGCGGAGAAAGGCATAATAAGACCCAATAGCTGAAAATTAGTGCCATACAAATTCAAATGAGAAATGAGGCCCGCATTGTTAACAGTGATAGTGATTAACTGATGGAACAGACTACCAAGGGAAGTGGTGGATTGTCCAGCTCTTGGGGTCCTCAGATTAAGATTAGATGCCTTTCTGGAACAAATGCGTTAGTGCAAACACAAGTTGCTGGACTCACTACAGGAGTAACTAGATAAAATTCTGTGGTGTGTGGTATACAGGAGGTCAGATTAGACAATTTAATGGTCCATTCTGGCCTTAAAATCTATAAAAGTGGGATTTACAAAAGCGCCTGAAATGGTTAGGTGTCTAACTCCCACTGAAATTAGGGGGATAATCATCTAACTGCTTGGGCAACTTTGAAAATCCTATCTGCATCTTTAGGTGACAAGATACATTTGAAAATTTGGCCCTTTGGCCCTGGTCCACTAAGGTACTTAGGCACCTGCATCTTAGGTTTAGGCTCCACTGCCATCCACAACTCCGGCTGAGCCCTGTAGGAACCCAAACATACTTGGCGCCTAAGTTTTCAAGGTTCAAGTTTTCATGGTGTTTATGTTTTTGCATCTGAGCATGTGCACTATTACCTGCCTTTAGGTGTCTCAGTGCCTATCTCCCACCTAAGCTCCAGAGTGATTCATGAACCAGGGGAAGATTGGTATTCAGCCACCTAAATTGTGTGCAGGGCCCAGTTTGGTGGCTGTTCCTCTGCGGATAAATAATGAAAGAGTGATTGGAACAAGGAGAATAGACCCTGGGTCTCCCACCTCCCAGCTGGGTGCCCTAACTACCAGGCTATAGGATCAGTCTCACCCTGTCTCAGCTCTGGCTGGCTGTATGGAGCAAGGCATGCATCTAACTCATTCTTGCAAGAAACTACTTAGATGCCAAAATCGCCTGATTCCATTCCCATTCATGTTCACTAAGCAGAGAGAGGTGCCTCCCTGCAGCCCAAATTTAGATGTCTATCTCCAAGAGTGGGGTGGGGATTAGCAAACATCCCTCTGCAGCATTTCCCATTGGCTAGTTTCGGTGGCTCCTTGCCTACCATACATTTGTGGATCGCATTCTAAGGCACCTATCCCTCCTCATTCATTACATAGGGGGCCTAGGCACCTAACTCAGGCTTTGTGGATCACAATGTTGTTCCTGTGATTTTTCTTAGGGTACGTCCACACTACCCACCAGATTGGCAGGTAAAGATGGTTCTATCGGGGATCCATGTATTGCGTCTCATCTAGATGTGATAAATCGATCCCTGCTGCACTCCCCGTCGACTGCGGAACTCCACCGGGGTGATAGGCAGAAGCGGAGTCGACGGGGGAGCCATGGCCATCGATCCCACGCCATGAGAAAGGGAGGTAAGTCGAAAAAAGGTACGTCGACTTCAGCTACGCTATTCTTGTAGCTGAAGTTGTGTAACTTACATCAACACCCCGCCCCCCAGTGTAGACCAGCCCTTAGTGTCTAAAAATTAGGTACCATGATGCTCAGTATTGAAATGCCTAAGTCCCTTTGTGGCTCTGGGCCCTTGTAACTAAAGATATTTCTAGTCTTTTTATATAGCAAAAAAATCATAGCTCTGTGTTTACTCTACTAATATATAAAAGCCCAATGACAAAATAGTCTGAAGTAGAAGTATTTTTTTTTCAGTATTTGCCAGAAAGTTTTTGGCCATATCTATATGATACAGAACATAAATTCTATTTTATACCCATTGTAAATAATATAGAACTGCAAGAAAAGATTTATAATAAAAATGAGATATCCTAAAGTATAACAGCACTGTTTGATATAGCAATGATATGACAGCACTAAGAAAAAGTGGACCACATTTTTAACATCATTGCAGTAAGTATACATTTTTCATTTTAGTCACGCTTTCTTGCTGTTCCAAACATACTATACAATCTGAAGGGATCTGGGGAATTAATTAGGTGCATTTCATTCCTCCTTTGCCTTATCCCCTCAATTCCTTTAGTTTAGGGATCCTAACACACCAATGACTGATAAGCCATGAGGGTCCTATTTACTTTGCAGAAGGTTCTGCAAATCCTATTGAGATGCTGGCCTGTGTTAAAATTTTCTTCACTCAGTCCTTGAGATGGTAGCATTTGACTGTAGCCCTTGAAATCAAAAGTAGCATTACACTTGGAAAAAAAAAAGTAGTAGATTAATAAGAACAACAACCTTGGCAACTTAATAGCAACAATCTTCTTGTATAGCCAAGTTTACTAATATTTTCTGTTTAATTAGCAGTGCATCAGAAGAGACACATTAATTATGATTGGCAGTATGAATCTTGCCACTTACTATACATAATAATTAAAATGAGGTATATTTGAGAAACTACCAGTGCCTTTGTTTTTTAAAGTGTAGCTTTAGGTGCTTTCTTCTAGCTCGCACAGGGATAGTGCAAAATGCAACATGGTACCATATCTTGAGGACACAATCTAACTATAAATGGGCCAAATTCATCCTTTGTATAATTGGATTTTAATGGTCCAATCCAGTTCTCATTAAATCCAAAGGAAAGACTCCCATTGACTTTCAGTGGAAGTTGGATTGTCCCTTGTGTGTCTAAACTGGTTCACTGTGTGAAAATTGCAAGCGAAAACCTCACTCTTTTTGCAATCATTTTCACTTCTGTCATTTTAGTTTTGGAAATCAGTGTGTGCAAAAAAGAAACAAAATTTTTTTTTGGAGACACAAAAATGGCAGCTTCAAGCCATCATTAATCTGAAAAAGAATGAGCATATGTGTGCATCCCAACTGTGTTTTGTTATGATATTGTATTTTATGCATGCAGCATATTCCCTCTTTCATTGCTCCACGGGCAAGCTATCTAGCATATTTCCTCTAAGGTGAGTACACTGCACTACCAAAGAGACAAATACATTTGAAAAAACATACGCTTCTGACTTACAATCACTGCCATAGGTGCTCCATCCAATTCAATTGACCATGGTAAAGTCTCTTATGTCTTTTCCTGCAGCATCTATTGTCTCCTCCACTATGTCAAAATGTTAGTTATGTGCATCATAGGAAGTATATATTAACTGAAGATATGCATAACCATCTGGGCTGATTGTGAAGAATCAGAAGGCAAATTAAATCTCTGAAAGAGTCCTCTCTGGAGGCTCCTTGCTTTAGGTGAAATTACATTCCTTGAAAATTCATCTAAAACCTTCCTTCCTTCCCCCCACCCTCCTCAGACTTTATTTCTGCAGTTCTGAAATGCTAGGAGCCCTCTTAACCAATGCAGAGGCATTAATATATTCACTTTCATCACAATGAAACATGACAAATTTTTCAATATTGTTAGATTTAGATTAGGTTGTTACTTTAGACACAGTATTAGAAGAATGATTTGTAAGCAATTGACTGGCTTTTCACAATTTCTGACATTACATATGCAAAATAGGTTGCCTGATAAATGTGCAAAACAAAAGTGTCTATGAAGTGTATATTAATGCTCTGCAAGTTGCAAGAGGCATTTCTCTAGCAAAGTTTGACCTTCATTCTTATTGTGCCAATTGACACTTTCTCTCAGAAACAAAACTCAGAACCTGTATAACATCTTTCTCTTCTTATTGATCTTTCGATTGAGCATGGAGAAGCATTTTTATCCGGTGGCCCATTAATGTGGCAAACACTTAGACATTTATCTAGGAAAGAGTAATGATATCATCTGATGTGCTTTATAATCACCTATTCGATTTTCCACATTTGAAATAGTGGTCCTCCATTTCCTTCTCTTACCTCAAGTAAGGCTGGGACTAATTATGCCTTCCTAATTTCCTTAGTTTTATTACATTTAAATAGCATACTTTAAGTGGTCAATGTTATTGGTTACCAGTGTGCATAAATATTAGGCAACCGTAAAAGTACTGGTACTTTATAGGGATTAGATAGCCTACATAGACTAAAATCTGAATTGCTCTGCTATTGTATTGCATTCTCAGTAACTTTCAAATTATAGCACTCACTGATAAATTCAAGTAAGTGGTAGGTCTCTGCTTATCATTCCATCTTTAGGGTTACCATGGCTAAATAATAAGACTTTCCCTATGCAATGAAAAGAAACATAGTGAGGGTCCAAGTAGGAAATAATTCAGGATGGCTTTTGCAAAGAACCCTGAGGAGATATGCACCCAGCTCCCATTTAATGTAAGTGGAATTTGGACACCTAAGACATTAGCTTCCAATGGAAATCCCAGCCTTAGTTATGCATAAAAAAGATTCTTAGAAATTTGACAAAATATGCATTCAATCTACTACTGTTTGAGCTAAGGAGTTCCTCACACTACAACCAACATCACTGTTGACACATCATAGCTGTATGACACAAGAACAATGGAAAGAAACACAATTGCCAGGAGTTTTGAGACTGTATTAATTATTGTATTTTTCTGTTCCTTTATGTACAAATACTATATCTTGTCTCGCTAGCTTTTGCAAAGGGATGATTTTAGTAGTTATAGTCAAAGCCTGATATAAAGAAAACTGAAGTTCGTTTTTCTTCATCCTCCTCCTATATTATAAGTAATGGGAAATAAATGAAAATAAAGTGAGGTGTCTTGACTGGGCAGGGGGTTAGGGTGCAGGATAGGGTGTGGGGGACAGGCTCTGAGAGGAAGTTTGGGTGCAGGGTGCAGTCTCTGAGCTGGGGCCTGGGTTGGGTGTGGGCAGGGGGCAGGAGGGCGGTGCTTACCTCGGACAGTGCGGCTCCCAAAGCGACCAACACACACAGCTCTCTGGCAGTGGCTCCTGGGGGGCGGAGGCATGGGATCTTTGCGAGTTGCTGCCCACAGGCACCACCCCTGCAGCTCCCATTGGCCGCAGTTCCTGGCCAATGGGAGCTGTGGAGTCGGTGCTTGGGACAAGGGCAGCGCACAGAGACACACACCCCTCATGGGCCGCGGAGACATGCCGGCTGCTTCCGGGAGCAAAGCAGCGCAGAGGGAGGGAGGCAGAGCAGGCAGGGAGCCGTCTTAGCCATGCTGTTGGCACATCTCTACATGCCCCTTGCGGGGGGCAGAGAGCCAGCAGGTCTCTGTGCACTGCTAGGGGTGGAGGCAGCGTGTGCGGAGCCACCTCTTTCCCCCCCTCCCCACAAGGGGCCTGCAGAGATGTTCCAGCAGCTGGCTGCTTCTGGGAGAAGTGTGGGGCCACCGGCCACAGCATGCAGGCAACCTGCCTGCCTGAGCCCTGCTGTGCTGCCGGCTGGGACTCGGGGGAAGGTTGTCAGATATTTGTCCTGCATTTTAGGGGTCTTCCTGTCACTGGGGGCCTCGTGCCACTTCACGGTTTGTTTCATGGTAAATCCGCTCCTGCCCAACGGAACATTTTTCTGTTGGAAAATGCTGATTTGATCCAATCAAAACATTGTGTGAGAATGTGTTGATTTTTGTCAAATCGTCCAACAGAATTCAGGCAGATATCCCTGACTCCTCAACAACCTGCCAGGCATGCTGCTGCAGAGCTGAAAGCCTGGCAGCCTTTGGAGCTTCAGCCACAGGTGGGACTCCCAGGGTTTCCAGAACAGGTCTCTAGGCAGCACAAGGAGCCAGATCAATTTAATTTGGAAAAGTCAAAAACAAAATATTTTGGTGTTGTTTTTTTTAAATGAAATTTCAGAATTCCCATTCTATGAAAAATTTCAGAATGCTGAGCTTTCATTCTGAGGTGGAATTGTTTTATTTATTTCATTTTGGAATTTCCCATGGAACAGGAATTCCAGTTTCTCACCAGCCCTAATCATGTGTTTCTGCCTGTGAATGGGCGCACCACTAGTTGATTGCACACTTTTCAAAACTTGCATTTCTAAAATGTTAGTAACCATAGGTGAGAAGATTCCTTAAGCAACTCTCTCACTTGAACACCTGTACCGTGAGCCAAAAGCAATCTGGTTCTGTATTGTAGCACATAAAAACAAAGAGGTAAAGGCTAAGCCATACTTCTGTATTTAAGCTTAACATTTGCATTTCCAGACTTTCGGGTGTGTTACTGTCTCACCTTACCATGATACGAACATGTTTTAATATTTTTTTTATTAAAAATATCAGATTAAATCATCTTTTCAGATTCAAATGTTTGGAATGTTTCAGATTCAAATGTTCAAATGAGTAGAGCATTAATTTTCCTAGAAATGCCCAGCCATTACCAATTAAAATTGCATCAAATGTTTTTTAAAAGATCTATGCACTTCACCCTTCCCCAATTTTTATTTTATAATAGCAGTAACAACCTCAGCACAAGGTGTTTCCTTAGGGTTAATGATCAGTTGAAGTTAATGGCCCTGAGCTGCACTTTGGGACATCAGCTCCTCCCAGTTGGTCATTAATTCCCAGGATATGTCTTGTGCCTTAAATTATCATTGCTTAATTAGGTCATTATGAAATTGCATGTTAATTTCTGTATCACAGGAGGCCAGAGATGGGCAGGCGGCTGCAAAGATCAGCAGTGTCATAGCAAAATGACCCCAATTTACACAAGTGTGAAAGTTATAGGGAATTGGTCTTCCTGATATTTCTTCTTAGACTCTGTGGGCCTAATTCACTATTGTATTTCTCCACTTTTATACTGGATTAAAGTGAAAAAGGGGGAAAAAAGTGGGAGTCAGTGGAGTTACACAGTATAAAACTGAAGTAATGCAGTACCTTCTGCATTTTTACCAGAGAACAATACTTTTCCTCAGTCACCTTTCCCACTGGATTTAAGTCCTGAGACAGCACAAAATGGCCCTTTATTATATTTTGTGTGCTTAACAAACTTTTTCTTGACTTTGCAAGAATCCTTTCTTGACAAGGTGGATGCAGAACTGATAGAGTCATAATTAACCTGTGGAACTATTGCCACAAGATATCATTAAGGCTGAAAGTTAATTAGAATTCACAGAAAATTAGCCATGTATATGAATAATGAGGCTAGCCACTGCTACATTAGATAGTTTCTGATGTTGATGGGCATAAACCAACAACTAACTTCCTGGAGTTAGTCTGAAACTTCCAGTATGGGGAGGCTGTTCCATAATTGTCAGTTATGTGTTTTCTTGCTCCTTCTTCTGATAGGATCCCCAGGGTGCACCCTGGGACTGTAGATCTGCTGTGCCCCCTTAACTCTCCAACCTGGGCTGTCTCTCACGATGCTTTGCTAGTGACAAACAGCAAACCACTCCAGGCCCTGTTATCACTCAGCACAGCAGCATGTGGAGCTCCATACCCTGCTAGATTGCATGAATGCACCCAAAGCCACTCATGAATCACACAGAGAAAGGCACCAGCCAAATCCCCCCAGGTCCCAGCACTGTACCTCACGAATATACCATCTTACACTGCTCAAAACAAGCTGTGCAAATTTATTAATCTTTTCACCACTTCATCAATGAAAAGTGGATATACACTAGCCTTTGCAAACTTGAGCAGATTTGCCACACACTTCATACAAACTCACTGGTAAAGATAAACAGTAAAATAAGTTTATTGACTACAAAAGATAGATTTTAAAGTGATTATAAGTGATAGGAAAAAAAGTCAGTTACCAAAAGAAAAGAAAATATAAGCACGCAGTCTAAACACTCAACCTTATTAGACTGGGCAACATCTAGATTAGGCAGTTTTTCTTACCCTACTGAATATTGCAGTCCTTAATATACAGGTTTGCCCCTTAAACCAGGGCCAGTGCCTTCTGTTGGAGCCTTCAGTCTTCTTCTGAGTGTCTTTGTTGCTTGCAGCATTGGTAGAGGCAGGAAAAAGGCCAGTGGGTCCCTATGTTCTGTTTTATACCCTTAGTCAAAGTGCTTGGAGAACACCAGTCCAGGCATGTCTGTTGGTCACTGCTGAGTCACCAGGCAAGGTTGAGCAATTCCCCTGATGTGGCCTTATTCAGGTGAGTCATTGAATTATAACTCCTCTGTTGGACAATGGCCGGTCATGTCTGCTGTTCAGCATCCACCTGGGCATTGGTTACCTCCCTTGTCATTGTCTCTGAAGAGCTAGTATCTGGGCACCTTCCAAACACACAACATATTTTAGTGACAGCCATACAACACAATTCTCATAACTGCATATGCATTAAAAATATACATATTTGGATAGAACAGTGATGTTCAGCAGATCATAACCTTTCCCCTGATATGTCACATGGCCTTCTTTATTTGCAATATCACAATTATATATAAATGAGGAATATGGAGGTCACCACTGGAGACAAGATACTGGACTAGATGGACCAATGGTCAGCTCCCAACCACCAATCCATACCAACATGCTCTAAGCTTAATTACCAGTTTAGATCAATATGCTGCCAGCATCCAAATATTTGAGTCTTCCCCCCAAAAACCTTCCTCTCCCCGGGTAGCCTTGAGAGATTCCTACATCAATTCCTTGGTGAACAGCAATCCAAACTCCTTGGATCTTAACACAAGGAAGAATTACTCCTTCCCCTTCTCCCCTTTTTTCCCCCCACCAATCCCTGGTGAGTCCAGATCCAATCCCCTTGGATCTAAAAACAAGGAAAAATCAATCAGGTTCTTAAAAAAGAAGGCTTTTAATTAAAGAAAAGAAAGGTAAAAGAAAAAAAATCTCTGGGATACAAGCTGATCTCACAGACAACAGATTCAAAACACAGAGGATGTTCCCCTGGGCAAAACCTAGTACACAGAAGAATACCCAATTTAATTATTCCCCTAATGCCAAGACAAGTTACAAAAAGAAAATAAACATAAACCTATTTATTCTTTTCTAAAACTTACTACTCTGATAAAAGGCTGGTTCCTTGATCTTTTCCACTCTGGCTGAAACTGAAACTGACTCTAAACAAAGGAAACTTCCCTCCTTCCTTTTGGAACATCTTGTTCCCCCATTGGTTCCTCTGGTCAGGTGTCAGCTAAGCTAGGTGAACTTCTTAACCCCTTACAGGTAAAAGAGGCATTAACCCTTAACTATCTGGTTATCACACTCATTTTATTACAGAATCAGAATTGCTAGCAGCCTGCAATATGTTAAAAATCAAGACATTTCAAGCCATGTCTACAAGATGGTCTAATACTTGCAGGAATTGGAAGTTAGGTGGAGCCAGCTTCTCAGCTGGTGTAAACCATTTCTCAGTGGAGCTATGCTGATTTTTACCAAATCAGACTCTGGGCCCAGGAAATGTGAAGCACATTTATGATCTCTCACTGACTTGCTTTATGACTTTGGTCAAGTCATTTTAAACTCTGTGCCAATACTATACATTTCAAATGTGGTTGAAGGTGAAGTTCAAAAGCTTTAGAGGTTCAGTACTATTCAGGGTAAAACCAAAATTAATGACTTCTTTCCTTAAATCGTATTATTATTATTACTCACCTATCTCCTGGGGTTTTAGACTTGATGCATTACTCTGGTTGAGGGCTCCGGATACAAGGTACTAGAGCACTGCAAAGTGCTAATATTATTATTACACAATTAATTATAGATTTTAATGCAAGTTATCTCTTACACTTAAATCCAGTTTTGATATATTTAAATCGATAAAAAGGTTAAATGCACTGGTTAGTGTTAAGGGTGAGATTATGTCCAATCCAGCTCCACGCTGTGTGAGCCTTTCATTCAGTGGCAGCAGGATCCACTAAGTAGTGCCTTACTCTGCAAATATTCTGGTTGATTTCAATAACTCCACTGGTAGAGGAAGGTACTGCTCAGTGGGTGAAATTCACCCATGTGACGAGAGTCAGCAAAGGCTTAAGTACCACCTTCATCTCACTAAAGAGTTCAAAATAGGGACTGAATTAGGTTTAAGTGACACATAGACCTAGTGAATTTCACTCACTCGGAGTAGGGGTGTCAGAGTCTGAACCTAAACATCAGGGCTGAGCGCCCCCCCTGCCCTTATTCCCCCCCCCCCCCGCATGCCTAATTGCCCTTAAACTCAATGGAAACTAGGTATAAAGATCCCCTAGGCAGCTTTGAAAAACTCAGCCTTACTGTATAATACTTTACCCAAGACTCACACTGGACCCAAACAAAATCTTTTCAGAGATTCAGTCCTCCTCCCCATCTCATTTTTATATCTGCACATGCTGAGCTCATCTAGTAGCAAAGGTCAAAAGTGCCCTACCACCTTGAGAAAGGCTATTCTTTGAGCAGCTCTTGAGCTGGGATAGATTGTCAAAACCCCATTGACTTTAATGGGGCTATTACAATTTACCTCAGCTGAGGGTCTACCCCCTTGGTATTTGAGACCCAGGCTGAGTAGCAAGTACTGGAAATATCATGAAAGAACCTTTTATAACAAAATCTCCAGTTCAGTGATTAGGCCAAACTGATAAGCATTGAGGCTGCTGGTTATTTCTCTTAGTACTGAACCTCTGACCCTTTTGAACTTCTCCTATCACTGTAACTGAAAAGCATGATATCAGCAATACTCATGCAATCCCCAAAATACTAGGAAAAGCTCTGTTCTGCTCAGTGTACACAATATATAGTATCCCTTATTGATTTAAATAAAGGATGGGGCCAAATTCTAACCTTATAATTCTAACAATTTGAAAATATGGCATGCACATAAAAATGGCCCTACTGGGTCAGACCAAAGGTTCATCTAGCCCAGTATTTTGTCTTCCAACAGTGGCCAGTACCAGGTGCCCCAGAGGGAATGAACAGAACAGGTCATCATCAAGTGATTCATCCCCTGTTGCTCATTCCCAGCTTCTGGCAAACAGAGGCTAGGGACAACATCCCTGCCCATCCTGGCTAATGGCCATTGATGCACCTATCCTCAATGAATGTATCTAGTTCTTTTTTGAACCCTGTTATGGTCTTGGCCTTCACAACATCCTCTGGCAAAGAGTTCCACAGGTTGACTGTGCATTGTGTGAAGAAATACTTCCTTCTATTTGTTTTAAATCTGCTGCCTATTAATTTCATTTGGTGACTCCTAGTTCTTGTATTATGAGAAGTAGTAAACAACACTTCCTTATCTACTTTCTCTACACCAGTCATGAGTTTATAGACCTCAATGATATCTCCCCTTAGCTGTCTCTTTTCCAAGCTGAAAAGTTCTCATCTTATAAATCTCTCCTCATACTGAAGCCATTTCTTACCCCTAATCATTTTTGTTGCCCTTTTCTGAACCTTTTCCAACTCCAATATATCTTTTTTGAGATGGGGTGACCACATCTGCACACAGTATTCAAGATGTGGGTGTACCATGGATTTATATAGAGGCAACATGACATTTTCTGCCCTATTATCTATCCCTTAATTTTTCACAACATTCTATTCGCTTTTTTTCACTGCTGTTGCACATTGAGTGGCTATTTTCAGAGAACTATCCACAGTGACTCGAAGGTTTCTTTCTTGAATGGTAACAGCTATTTAGTGCTTGCGATAAATGTGGAGAACAGCAGTTGGATTCAGGTGTGAAAAAACAAAACACTCAAGTGTATGGGGCCGATATTTTCAAAGAGACGTAAGGTTAAATTTTCAAAAATGATTAAGTGAGTCAGGAGCCTGAGAATCACTAGTTGTTAGCAGGTGTTAGGGCCAGATTATAAAAGGTTTTTAGGCACCAAAAGATGCACATAGGCACCTAGCAGGATTTTCAAAAACACCTAAGCAAGCTAGATACCTAACTCCCATTGATTTAAATCAATGCCCTAACCCAGGGATCGGCAACCTTTGGCATGCACCCCATCAGGGTAAGCCCCTGGTGGGCTGGGCTGGTTTGTTTACCTGCTGCATCTGCAGGTTTGGCTGATCGCAGCTCCCACTGGCCACAGTTCATTGTCCCCGGCCAATGGGGGCTGCAGGAAGCAGCACAGGCTGAGGGATGTGCTGGCCACCCTTCCCACAGCCCCCATTGGCCTGGAGTGGTGAACCGTGGCCAGTGGGAGTTGCGATCAGTGGAAGCTATGGATGCAGCAGGTAAACACACCAGCCTGGCCAGCCAAGGGATTTCCCAGACAGACGCATGCCAAAGGTTGCCCTCGGATCACTACCCCTTCCTGCTTCTCCACATGGGCACCAATGATACTGCCAAGAATGACCTTGGGCAGATCGCTGCAGACTACATCACTCTGGGAAGAAGGATAAAGGAGTTTGAGGCACAAGTGGTGTTCTTGTCCCTCCTCCCTGTGCAAGGAAGAGACCTGGGTAGAGACTGTTGAATTGTGGAAGTCAACAAATGGCTACGCATGTGGTGTTGGAGAGAGGGCTTTGGATTCTTTGACCATGGGATGATGTTCCAAGAAGGAGGCATGCTAGGCAGAGACGGGCTCCACCTAACGAAGAGAGGGAAGAGCATCTTCGCAAGCAGGATGGCTAACCTAGTGAGGAAGGCTTTAAACTAGGTTCACCGAGGGAAGGAGACCAAAGCCCTGAGGTAAATGGGGAAATAGGATACTGGGAGGAAGCATGAGCAGGAGAGCGCAAGAGGGGAGGACTCCTGTCTCATTCTGAGAAAGCGGGACGATCAGCGAGTTATCTTAAGTGCCTATACACAAATTCAAGAAGCCTGGGAAACAAGCAGGGAGAACTGGAAGTCCTGGCACAGTCAAGGAACTATGATGTGACTAGAATAAGAGACTTGGTGGGATAACTCACATGACTGGGGTACTGTCATGGATGGCTATAAACAGTTCAGGAAGGACAGACAGGGCAGAAAAGGTGAGGGAGTTGCGTTGTATGTAAAAGAGCAGTATGACTGCTCTGAGCTCTGGTATAAAACTGCAGAAAAACCTGAGTCTCTCTGGATTAAGTTTAGAAGTGTGAGCAACAAGGGTGATGTCGTGGTGGGAGTCTGCTATAGATCACCAGACCACGGGGATGAGGTGGACAAGGCTTTTTTCCAGCAACTAACAAAAGTTACTAGATCGCAGGCCCTGGTTCTCATGGGAGACTTTAAACACCCTGATATCTGCTGGGAGAGCAATACAGCAGTGCACAGACAATCCAGGAAGTTTTTGGAAAGTGTAGGGGACAATTTCCTGGTGCAAGTGCTAGAGGAACCAACTAGGGGAAGAGCTCTTCTTGACCTGCTGCTCACAAACCGGGAAGAATTAGTAGGGGAAGCAAAAGTGGATGGAAACCTGGGAGGCAATGACCATGAGATGGTTGAGTTCGGGATCCTGACACAAGGAAGAAAGGAGAGGAGCAGAATACGGATCCTCAACTTCAGAAAAGCAGACTTTGACTCCCTCAGGGAACTGATGGGCAGGATCCCCTAGGAGAGTAACATGAGGGGCAAAGGAGTCCAAGATATGGATAGCTCAGTGGTTTGAGCATTGGCTTGCTAAACCCAGGGTTGTGAGTTCAAGCCTTGAGGGGGCCACATAGGGATCTGGGGCAAAAATCAGTCTCCCACAGTATTCTTGCTGGCAAGTGAAAGAAGTATGGGCTGGATGAATGGACTATAAGGTAGATTGAGGGATGTGATCATTCCCTTCTATTTCACATTGGTGAGGCCTCATCTGGAGTACTGTGTCCTGTTTTGGGCCCCACACTACAAGAAGGATGTGGAAAAATTGGAAAGAGTCCAGTGGAGGGCAACAAAAATGATTAGATGCCAAACCTCGATGCCAACTCTGCCCACATATCTACACCAGCGACACCATCACAGGACCTAACCAGATCAGCCACACCATCACCAATGTAATATATGCCATCATATGCCAGCAATGCCGGATAAATGGACACAAATCAGATAAGTTCATCTGCAAATTTGACACCATCAGCTCAGGATTAAACAAAGACTGTGAATGGCTTGCCAATTACAGAACCAGTTTCTCCTCAAAATGATTAGGGGGCTGGAGCACATGACTTATGAGGAGAGGCTGAGGAAACTGGGATTGTTTAGCCTGCAGAAGAGAAGAATGAGGGGGGATTTGATAGCTGCTTTCAACTATCTGAAAGGGGGTTTCAAAGAGGAGGGATCTAGACTGTTCTCAGTGGTGGCAGATGATAGAACAAGGAGTAATGGTCTCAAGTTGCAGTGGGGGAGGTTTAGGTTATATATTAGGAAAAACTTTTTCACTAGGAGGGTGGTGAAGCACTGGAATGGGTTACCTAGGGAGGTGGTGGAATCTTCTTCCTTAGAGGTTTTTAAGGTTAGGCTTGACAAAGCCCAGGCTGGGATGATTTAGTTGGGAATTGGTCCTGCTTTGAGCAGGGAGTTGGACTAGATGACCTCCTGAGGTCCCTTCCAACCCTGATATTCTATGATTCTATCCCTGCCCTAACCTGTTAAGGAATTTTTCAAAAAACCCATTAGGAGGTAATCTGCATTTTAGGCAACTAGGCCTAAATACCTTTGACAATCTGGGCCCTATATGCCTTTGAAAATCTGGCCCTTTAGTTGTAGTACAGATATACCTTTGAGAGCAAGCCTCCAAGCCTGGGTAGACAGACTTGTCCTAACAGAGCTTGAGTTAGTGTGCTAAAAATAACAGTGTGCATGCTGCAGCTCAGGCTGAATCCCACCCAACCCCCTAGGCCTGAGCTATAGCATCTACAGCATCTACACTATTATTGTATCAGCAGGAGAAAAAAAAACTTTTGTAGTGATAATCATGGTGGCCCATTTCAAACAGTTTACAAGAAGGTGTGAGTAACAGTAGGGTTATTACAGACCTAAAAGTTGCAATTCTCCACCAAAAAAACCTTTCAAAAACCGACTCCAATGAGAAACTGCAGAACTGGAATTAATTTGCAAATTGGACACCATTAAATTAGGCTTGAATAAAGACTGGGAGTGGAAGGGTCATTACACAAAGTAAAAACTAGTTCCCCATGCTAATTTTCCCTCTCCTGTTACTCTCACCTTTTTGTCAACTGTTTGAAATGGGCCATCCTGATTATCACTACAAAAGTCTTTTTTTCTCCTGCTGATAATAGCCCACCTTAACTGATTAGTCTCATTAGAGTTGGTATGGCAACACCCATTTTTTCATGTTCTCTGTGTATATATATCTCCCTACTGTATTTTCCACTGCATGCATCCTATGAAGTGGGTTTTAGCTTTATGCCCAAATAAATTTGTTCATCTCTCAGGTGCCACAAGTACTCCTCGTTCTTTTTACTGTTATTGTTAATGCACTAGCTCAAATCCCACATGCACTAGCCTGAGTCTCTCTACCCAGCCTGGGCTGGCTCCCAGCTGCCATTGGATTTAGGAGACTAAGTTCCATTGACTTTCAATGAGACTTAGGCTCCCAAGTAATTTAGTTGCTTTTGAAAATGTCACCTCTAGTTCCGTGACTTTGAAAATCCCAACCTGAATCATTAACCCTAGACATATTCAGATCAAACAAGGGGATGGAGGCAGGGCGGGGGGAGAAAGGAAGAAAAAGCCTTGATAAAACATTTTGGAACCATCTAAATGGGTCAGTTCAAGTTTGGGTCCAAAAATGATCCAAAATGTATAGGAACATGTTTTCTGAACTGGTTTAGCCATCCCTACCTGAAACATAAGACTATATCTATGTGTGTTAAAACTGACATCACAAGAGAAGAGGGTTGTTTTAAAAGTTCAGGATGATAATGGTACCTCCCGTTTTGTTTTCCTTTCAGGTTTATTGTGACTAAATAAATCCTGTTCCGTTCCTGTTTGTTAGTTTAATGTTTTCCGCATCTCCATTTCCCCTAAAACCACACTCATAGCTATTAGTGGATTGTTGTTATCTAGAACTATATCAATTAACAGCACTAATGTGCAAAGAGCAGGATGTAAATCAATCCAGTATCTAAGACGTTGGCCTTGTAGATTGAGTTTTTCATATCCCCTAAAGCCTTCACAGTAAAGTAATTTCTGATTATCAGGAAGAGTGGTGTTTTTTTTTTTTAAACTCACCAACAAGACACACATACCAAAATACCTCAGCTTCAGAAAGGGCACAATCCACCTTTCCATTGAGGTCAATGGAAGTTGGATCAGACTCACAGAGGATGTTTTGTTTGTTAGTTTGGAGTTAGGGTTTGGTTCAGATGTTCAAATAAGCACCCCAAAGACTGGCTGCTTTTCTGTACTTCATCAAAAAAATAAATGTATCCCAACCTAAGTCTGCAATATTTGGCAATACACCCCATGACCACAGGTACTGTCACAGAATTTCCAGTGTATCCTGGGTCTGATCTGATTGGGCACGTGGTAGGTGTTTTGGCTATTGAATACTTCTGGATGGTTTTAAATCAATCAAATATTTAATAACCATCAAAAAGTATGACTAGGAGAATAACTGGAGCAGCTGGTGAATACAAGCCTCAAATATTCTGTAAGCACTGCTGGTAATAATAATAAAAACCTAATACTAAAATTGAGTGTTCAAATCTGTGTGAGCACTGTTAGATGGGGGAAAGTGAAGCATGGAGAAATAGATGACTTGCCCAAGGTTATATATAGTTAGTCAGTGGAAGAGCTGAGAATTGAATCCATTCTGACTCCTAGTCAGCCTGTTCATTGAACCATGATGCCTCCTTCTATCCAGTCTCTTTTCCTTCTGTTTTGTGTTACTGTTCTTCCTTTATGGATTGTTTTGCGGGGTCCAGGAAGAGTGGAAGTTCTGCCTCTCCAGAACTTATTACCCAAATGTTTCCAGTAAAAAAATCACCAATATAACTATCCACTAGAGGTCCTCAATCTGCTAAGGCTTTGACAATAGAGGCTGATTGGACAGGGAGGGGAGAGGCCTGTAGCTTTTAATTCAAATAGCGGCTGTGCAGAGTGGTTACAAAGAAGTGCATGTGCATACCTCTTTCTGTGTGCTGCAATGTTCTGGCATGGAATGCCGCAGTGGTGAGGCGCTCAAGTCAAGACAGCGAAAAGGCTCAAGATCCACATGTTTGTGCACCCAGTGGTGCCCCTTGTACCCTGAACTTCTGATGTACAGGGACTTGGGGGAGGAAGAGGCTGCACAACAATGAATTAGTTTCTTTGCTTCTGCATTCTTCAAATACTAGGAATTCTCAGGTTAACATTTTTATTAAATGTCATTTCTACTTTAAATTCACACTGTGTTTTACAAACATAACTTCAGAGCATTTCTCCCCCAGAAAGCTTGAAATCTGAGTTAGACACAACAAACAGACAAGACAGGGCACAGAACAATGGTTTTCGATACAAGGTTGCAGAGAGGAAATTGGAATGGATGTGCCTTGCCAAACACTGCCTGCAAGCTATCTTAAAACAAAAAGTGGGTTCTCAAGGAGAATTTAATATTGGTTAGGATATAGAACAACTTTCCATTATTACTAAAGGAAAAGATGACCACGTGTGACTAGGACCAAAAGCTTTTTCTACTGAAGAGTGGATCTGAGTATAATTTGAATCAATGCATTGGAATCTTTTCAATTTATATCTATGATTGACATGTTTGTTCTTGAATAATTGATGATACACGTTAAAATTGGTGTTACAGTTTATTCTTATTCTGGTATAGCGTAATTATTTTGACTATAATGGAAGAAATCCTGTCAGATTTATCTGGATGGAGAGCCACCGTTTCATCTCCCCTTTCTCTTATTAATTTCCATTAGGCTGTTTTTGATGATGATGTTTCAGGGTGGCTAAAGGAGTTTTTACCTCTCTCAAGTAGACTTACACCAGCAATGCTGTAAATAACATTGCAGGGATATTTTGTTTTGCTTCGTTTTGAACCTTATGAATGGTCTGCAGTGGCAACCCATATGCATTTCAGTGGGATTTGGGCTCCTAATTCCCACAGGCTCTTTTGAAAATCCC
This sequence comes from Mauremys reevesii, assembly GCF_016161935.1. Classification (NCBI taxonomy): domain Eukaryota; kingdom Metazoa; phylum Chordata; order Testudines; family Geoemydidae; genus Mauremys; species Mauremys reevesii. Next base: position 25,365,220 of record NC_052630.1, read on the forward strand.
AGCTAATAACTTTAGTGATAGTGGTCTTATATGCTATCTAGTCTTTTTTTTTCCCTTGAAGTGATACCAACATACTGTTTGGTTCAGTTACACTTGTTGAAATGAGCCCAGCTTTGGAGAGGACATGGTATCAGCATTATATTTTTTCATACTGGTTTGTCTACTGCTAGTTTTATTTGTTTGTTTGTTTGTTTTTTAATATGCAGAGATTTTTTTCCTAAATGACAACACTAGGGCAAATTATTTTTGTGTGTGCAGGCCAGGAAAAGTGTAGATGATTTTTTTTAAGATTCTGTCAACTCCTGCATCAATGAACTTCAACATCTGTTAGGATAACACGCAGCAGAGCAGAACAGTACACCAGTATCCGTTCTTACTACACTCCACATCCCTTTGGAGAACTAGCAGTTGCTCAGGCCTGGTCTAACTGGGTGGGGGTGGGGAGGCATTGATCTAAGTTACACAAATTCAGCTATGTGAATAACGTAGCTGAAGTCTAAGTACTTAGATCTACTTACAGCAGTGTTTTCACTGTGGTGAGTTGATAGCTGATGCTCTCCCATTGACTCTGCCTGTGCCTCTCACCCTGGTGGAGTACTGGAGTCAACGGGAGAGCACTCGGCGGTCGATTTATCGTGTCTAGTCTAGACGCGATAAATCGACCCCCGCTGGATCGATTGCTGCCCGTCGATCCAGTGGGTAATGTAGACAAGCCCTTAAACTACAGTATTATAGTTGTGTGTTGAGGTCCACCAGGAAGTGAATTGAGGCCATTTAACTTAAGACCTTTCAAAGTCATCTAATGATTTCCTTTTACTCCACACAAGGCTGGCTTCCAATTCAGGCCTCAGAGCCAGCTCAACATTTTAAATGTAGTACCATATCCTCCCTCACCCTGTCCCCTGCATGTCTCCACAGAGGTGAAAAGGCTAGAGACGAGTTCATTGAGCTGTACTTCAGTGGATTTCAGCCTGCAGGCAAGGCCCCATTGAAAGTCAACAAAGAGTTCTGATGGGATACATAAGTTTCCTCTGACCATATGTGGAGAAAACATTTAAAACCCAACTCTGGTATCACATGCACCGGTGTAAATTGGGAGTAATTGTACTGGAGTTACATCAGTGTAAAGATGCGAATCACAGGCCCTAAGTGTATGAGTCCGCTGAAGGTAGCACAAGTAGTAATTAGTTTAATCTGCAGCAAGGAAGATTTAGATTAGCCATTAGGAAAAACTATCCAACTATAAGGATAAAACTCTGGAACAGGCTTCCAAGGGAGGTTATAGAATCCCATCTTGGAGGTTTTTAATAACAGGTTGGATAAGCACCTATCAGAGATGGTCTACTTTAATTTAGCCCTACTTCAGTGTGGGGGACTGATCTTGGTGACCTCTTGAGGTCCCTTCCACTCCTTGATTGCTATTATTCTATGAGCTCAGGACCTGGGAATATTCAAATACAGGATATATTATAGCTGTCAACTTGTGAGTGATGTATCAAAGGATGTGTTCAGCAACCATCTGCTGACAATTTGTATCTCTATAGGAAGGAATTACAAGTAAAGAACATTAGTTTTCTCCTTCTCTCCCCCAGTTATGTACTTTCAGTCCTTTGTAATAAAAAGTAACCTTTCTTCTAATGGGACTGTCATTTTGTATCTAATTCTTCCCTTTTTTTAATGTCATACTTGTTGTTTTCTCCTTCAGCATGATAAAAGCAAAGTAACACACTTTCACTAATTACGTTGCCGCGTTCATGTTTCTTGCTCATATCACCTCCAAACATCAGTTCCTCACATTGTAAGATACAGAATTCATTCCACACTTTACTTCCTAATTTGTTACAAGTCCTAGGGCTGCAGGATTTATAATGTGACAAACAAAGCACCCACTCCAAAACCCCCACAGTGTGTTAATTAAAGAATGCTAAAGGGAGGTAGGAGATTATTGTTAAGGTTCAATTGATTCCATTTTGGGTGGTCAACAGACACTGAATACTTATAATCCTTCATAAACAAATGCACATGTATGCAATAAACTTGGCAATTATTTAGAGAACACACTGAGTGTAATTAAGAAAAGAAAACGTGATTTAGCATTTTGCATAATATCTATTCATAAAATGCCATTTCCTGTAACAAAAGAAAACCATTCCTTTTGAAGGAAAATGCAAATTTAATACTATTACATCTGATTTTTTTTCTAAAGTGGTTGTGTGTATATATGCTTATAGCTCAGGTGCTGGCAGCTGTTCTATTACCAACTGCTATTTATGGGCTTATATAACCTGAATAAAATAGGTTCATACTAAAGCTGAAACATAACACACAAGGACTCTAGAGTGGCTAACAATTATTTTTTCCTCTGTTTAAGTTTAAAACCTAGTTTCAATGTTTGTATTAGTAAGTTATGTGACTTAAAAATCAAATATACTTTTTTCTCCATTCATTTTATTTTACATGGTTTTTGTCTGGAAAGTATCCATGTTCCTCATTTCTGGACTATGATTCATTTCAGCAGATGCAAAACTAAGAGATAATTTTTAGTAAGACTCCCTCCCCATTATAGTAGGAACCAAGTTGAGATGTTCAGTATTGCCATATGTATATTGTTGTATTTATATTGATGTTCTCATCATATTGCTTCTTTGTTTTCCCTATGCTAGCACCTGGAGATCACCATTTTTGGAGTATTATTGCTCTCAGGCAGAGGACTTTAGCCATAATCCTGCTTCCAGTGAAGTCAGTGGGAGTTTATTTATTGACTTCAGTTGGAGCACTTTGGGGCTCTTTTTGAGGCTGTAAAGACAAACTGTTTGCTTGTTGAATTAGATAGAGCTGCCACCAGCTGAGGTATATTCAGGTACAGGATATGGCTTTTTAAAACATGACCCACATTGTGGGCCATACTGAAGGGCTTTGCTGAATGGGAGCCCCAGAAAGGAATTCTTGATAGCTCAGCCAGAATTGCTCTTCTGAAGGCAGAAGAGTAAATCCTACAAGAGCAGCTCCATCTTCCTTTGAAAAGATGCAATTCCCATCCATGACTGGCCATTTGTGGCTTCACTGTCGCTCTGTCTCTCCTTGCTCCCTTTAGGAGGCTAGCTGTACTGGTGACTAGCAGGAAGCAGTACCTCCCTTCCACAGTGGGACTGTGCTCAGCCTCAGCATAAAGGCAGAAGCTTCAGGGAAAAGATTCTTGCTGTCCACTCCACCCACAGCAGATCTGCTCAGGGCCAGGCACAAACTGGCTCTCTGTATTTATCTCTGGGATTATAGCTCAGTGTGTGTATATATTGAATAAGCCATAAATGCCTATATAAAATATTGGTTTAAAAGTGAAACGTTAATGTATTTCAGATGCCTTTATGTTGTTTCTATTCTATGCTGACAACTCTGCATTCCATTAAATGCAGATGGACTGTGGAATGAAGATCTTCACATGTATTTTGCACATTCTCTTGGCCTAACCTTCTGTTGTTTCTGATTACAAGGATGGTCTTGAACAAAGTGAACTAATCTCAACTGAGTTTACAGCCATGCTGACTGAAGAAATAGCACCAAGAAAACGTACTTCAATTACCCGCTTTTTTCTCAAGGAGGCACTAATGTTCCAGTTTGATTTCTACGGCTAGTGTCCATCACATTTATGGAATCAAGGACAGAATCCCAGAATCTTTTTACTTTGAAGATTCTTTCTTCAATCCCCAGATCTTAACTGATTCTTTCCTTCCTTTTGAACCTGATTCAACAAAGTATTTAAGCATGTGCCTACCTTTAAGCACATGAATTGTCTGATTGTATTTTACTGAATCGGGGTCTTTACCCTGTGTGGGCATTCTCTCTAATACCCAGCTTCCTCTCACATTTCTTGTGAGCCCCATGAACCTCCCGGCACCTTATGCTTTCTCTCTTCTAATGGTCCTGCTTCACATTCTGCAGTTTGTACAGCCCTTATAATGCAAAACCTCTAATCTATCAACATACTTGTGACATGGAGCTGCTATCCACACCATGAAGGAGTGGTGCATAGCTGACGGCAGAATCTGTGTGGTACAGCAGTGGAACATGAAGGCAGATCACCATCTGCAGGGGAAAAATAGTGGTAGATATTTGAAACAATGCGATAAATAATGAGCCAAACACTGATGACCTTACACCTTTTTTATTCTTCACTCAATAGTCTTTTTGCTAAGAAATGTCTAAAGATAAACTGAGTGAGGATCTTAGTTTGATCCATTATTTATTTTAGATAGTTATATGGAATATTTTTTAAAATAAATTGGTTAGGAGAAATGCTAAATTGACAGAAGCAGCAAACAAAACCCAAAGAAGAGAACATTTCAGACTGATGCTGAGCTGAATTCACACTCCTCTGTCTTTTCCCTTAGAGTCAATGTCAGCCTCAATTTTCAATATCTTGATTTCTCTCAGTTTGTGTTATAACCATAACATTATTTCTATGTGGTTTATAACTTTATTTAAGACAAAAAAATAATACTGACTTCAGTACCACCTGCCATTTCAGATATCACCTATATTTCAAAATGTGAGTTCAGTTGCCTATATAATATGCTGACATCATCAAGTTAAAAGTAAATTAAAATCTCCCCGAAAACTAAACCTCTGTCTCCTGGAGGATTTGTATATCATTCCACGATAGTACCCTAAAGGAAAAACTACTTCTGCATGCTAGAGACCTTTCAGGGGAATGTAAGACAAACTGCACTATAAAGAAGATTAAAGATTTTGACTGGAAGGTTGGTGGCTAGAAAACAGTTCTGAACCTATTGGATCATTTTGTTTGAACGACTGAACTATGGTAATTAGAGTTACTGGGAAAGAGCATTCATATTTTAAGAGACCAAACTGCTGACTGTACTATGCTGTTTGCAATATGCACTGCTGATTTTTCCCTTGGTTCAACAACATGCATCATCTCCTTAAGCAATGATGCTTTTTCATTTCATCCAAGGGTAAATACTGATGAAGCAAGTGATAGGTGAAGTTACCCTAATCTGCACATTGCGCTCCAAGAAATGAGCTTTATAAAACATAACACAGTGTCAACTATCTCCCTGTGAAATATCTGGCATTAACAAAGCAAGGAATTCAATTAATAAAAGCACAGCTAAACGTCACCCACAATTTTCTCTGTGTTTTTGGTTATTTGAGATGGGGGCCAAATTAATGACATGTTGTTTTCTTCCCATTGATCTTCTAACTTGGCCCTTTTCAGCTGGTAGAGACCATGGTTTTAGTGCCACTCGGCTAAATGTTTCCAGAACATGCTACTATCAGCCAACCAATGTTTTCTGATTCTAAGTTCTTCCTGGAACTACCTCTTTATGAGAGAGAGCTTTATGGGCCTGAAACATTCAGTGCCCCATGGCCATTTTAAATTACCTTTGCGAGATCAAAATGGTTGAAAAGCAGCTGGAAGGCCTCTCATGGGAAATACAGCTGAGGTAGGGCTACCCCAGCAAGCACAAGGCTGTGTGTGCTGGCTCTGAGTCCCTAAAGGAGGGAGGAACCATCACTGGGCCCCAACTCAGCACAAAAAAGACATGATTATCTCTTTCCAATCTCAATGCCACACCCATAGATGGGTCTACCTACAATGTGGACATAAGTAAGTCAGGCAAAATATCTTATTTTGCCACAGGACTCTGTAAAAAATCCTTTATTTGGAGGTGCAATCACACTTGTGCTGAATCACACTTGTGGAGCTCATCTTCAGCTTCATTAATCTCGAGCCTGGAAATCTTGAATTTCTAGCTGTCCTTCAGAAAAGAAGTTTCTCTTGTATAGGAGCTCAGTATTAATTAATGGAGTCTCCTCTGCAGAGCACAAAGTCCCATTTAGGACAGGTCAAATTTGCAGGCTCCAGAACTGTATGCCATTCTACTTTACTATGCTAAAAGAAGGGGGGAGAAACAACAAATTTGTTTTGGATTTTTCTTTGGGGAATTTTCTCTTTAGTACATAGAGCAGCATGGAAGGCCTAGAGATCCATTTTTCTCACTAAAAGAGACATTAAATGCTACACTTTAAAAACCACATTGCAAATTGTAGCATAGCAGGTGATGTGAGGGTAGTAAATTGTCTGTATCATGATCACATTGGGTATTGCAATTTACCTCCATCCATATTTTTTTTTTGTTTTTTTTTTTGCTTGAGCAGTTGCGCTTTCAGAGCTTGGGGTGGCAAATTTTTTGCTTGAGGTGGCAAAAAACCTAGAGCCAGCCCTGGAAGGAACTATTCTGGTTGGGAACTGAAGCACAGAAAGATTGTTACTCACCCAAGGTTACACAGCCAGGAACTAAATCCAGACTTCTTGAATCCCAGTCAAGATAATCCATTCTCTCTAGTCTATTTTCAGTCCTTCTCAGACTGAAGGGACATCTGCTTTTCTACCTGAACTGACAACCTCTTTCCAATCTCTCCAAAATCAAACCATATTCACCATGTCATTGACATTTAACTCAGCATAGGTTTACAGGGTTTGGACATAACACAGCACATTTATCTTTTCTTTAGGGACAGATAGCAGTGTCACAGACCTTATCCAAAGTAAATTAAGGTGACCACTGACAAAAAAGATGGTAAAATTCATTAAGCTTACCTCCTTTCCTGACTATCCAAATTACTATGTTGACAGATTTTTGTGTGAAATGCTTGTGTTTCTCATGACTGCTTTTCCTCTTTAAAATAAGATGATGCATAGAGCAGTGCAAGGTAATTCCTAATGCTTTTGAGAGCAGAGTGTATAAGTATATAAGGTTTCCTTTAATAACACACTTTGTGAAGAAGAGCACTATGTTAACTTGAATTGTAATGTACTGTATAATAGTTTGACCTTGTGGTTGGTCATGTCACTCTACCAGGAGAGAGACTAGAACTGATCTTCACTCAAACAAAACTCCCAATGCTGTCAGTAGGTTAAAGTCAATCTGAGTGTATGCCATCATTAACCCTGGCTCCTGCAGCAGCAAACTCACCATGCAAGGAGGTTTTGCTGGTTGAAAGCAGTCACAACTTTTCCTCCCCCAAGGTAGCCCATATTGGGCCAGTGCAGCCTCAATATTGGGCACTGCAGGCTGGAGAGGGAATATATATGGCCCTGTCTCTGTTCTTGTGCAGTGTCCATCATCATGGTGTCTGTATACCTTTTAATTAGTGAATGCAAAAAGATCTCTGGACCTCTTTCTCCTGTCCCCATTCCATAGGGATTTAAAAAATAATCCATGTTTTTTATGGGGTTACAAAGAGAAGGATAGATTGAAGAAGTGGAGTTTACACTTTGTTCTGAAAATATTGAGATTCATGGCCTTTCTTCTCTTCTAGTTCTCCAGTCATGGACCAGTCACCAAGAAAATGGTGTGATGCTCATGAGTGTCACCTTCTGTCCCTTCTAGGCCTCTGGAGGACTAAGTCTTGCCCCAGCTGAGTGTGTGTGTGTGTGGGTGGGGGAAGTGGAGAGGGGGAGAATGACAGGGTGCTTATGCCTCTAGAAGAAGGCAGACAAGGTCTGATAGACTGTAACACCTCCCTAAGGTAACTCTACTAGTTTCAGTGGCATTGTGCCTGGCATGGACTTCTTCAAGAGGGCTAAATCTTTCAGTCCTTATTCAAGATCACAGTGACTTCAGTAAAAGTATGGCTTGGTTATACGGAGTGAGGATTAGAGGATATATCATGTCCTAAATTTCAGAAGGACCAACGTTAGGTAGAGAGCTCTGCTGACATGGAGCTGTGTTGTTGCATGGAATTATCCTGTTAATGGGAGTCTGAGGCTCAGATCTGCCTCACTCTCTACAGAGTGAATGAGATGTGTGGTCCTCCAAGGAACTCCTACCTATCTTGGATCATCCAGGGAAGGCTGGAGTATTTGTGCAAAGTCCAGGATCTCAGTGCATAAGGGCATGCACCTAGGCTTTTTAGCTGCACTTGTGCCTGTCAGTTAAAGTACATGGAAACAGATTTGGTGCTCTCACTGCACCAGCCAAGGAGGAAGGAGACCTATACAGAGAGTGCTGTTCCCCAGGCCAAAGGGAGGTGAGAGCTCTCTCTTTGCAAGCAGCAGAATTGGAGCTGGCCTCCCTGTTACTTTAAGCCGTGCTTGACCCACAACCCTCTCTCAGGATGGGGTTGATAGAGCAGAGGGGACTCCACATCAAAATGTCCACAATATCTTACATGGATAAATTCCCAAAGGTGAGCAGCAACCCAATGTGCATAGAGTAGCACTTCCTGGTCCTCTGCCCCAATCAGCCATTTCCCTCTAATCCCTTCCCTTCTGTATACTATGCTTAGAGTATGAGGGATGTGGAGGTAGAAGGTAGATTATTGAATGAACCCAACTGCCCACATGCCTTTCCTTTGAAATTTTGGTAAAAATCCTAATCCTTTTATATCCTATTCAGCAAATCAGCAGACTAAGTACTGCAAGCTTTGCACCAGAATACTAATTATATCGGCTTATACTTTATAAAACAGAGCTCAGGTATAGGTGAGAAAATGCTGCATGAAAATCTCAGGCACACATGACAGGCAAAGTAGACAAGCTGACACTTGGAGAAGAAATAGACAAGTCACAGCTTTGTGGGCAGAAAATGTGTGGGAGAGAGTGTGCACAAAGGCTTTTTCTTGTCGTTATTCTTATTTCACATGTATCACATCTGATTCAGTTGTTTCCACCATCTTAGAATCTGTAACATTATAAATAATGCACATAAAATAACAAAACAATGGCCACAATGTAAACATGGCCCTGAGTGAGCCTTGCCTACTCTAGTGTCAGTGGGGATTTTCATCTGATTCTTTCTTTCTATTTTACTTAGTTTAATCTATTTTAGGGGTTTATACTGGCTGTCATTCTCATGGCAGCTGAGCACCTTCCACATAAAATCGATAGAAATAGCAAAGTTCCAAAGTCCCTATGGAGTCTTGGCTCTTACTTTTTGGGGTCACACTCTGCTTGTTTTAATTTAGTTAGTGTTTTGGTTGATTGGTTTGTTAGTTACAGGTTTTTCTATTTATTTATGTATTTTTAGGGGTGTGTGGGGAATTTGGGTAGATGTGGAATGCACGGGAGTCAGGTTATTCTGCTCTCTGATATGGTTGTGCATTTCCTATTCCAATAATATGCTATACGAAGGATCTGAGGGAAGAATTTGGGCAATGATTTTTGTCAAAGGTAGCCAAAAGGCAGCAATAACCTTGTATGTGCAACTTATTATATTTCATGGAGTGAAGTTCAATGTAAATCTCAAGCGGAATTCCAATATCCCTTTGGTTTTGGCCAGCCCTAAATTGCCCTCTATTTGCTACATTTATTTAATTAAACCTATAAGGAGTGGCTCATCAATCTTCCCTGGCATTCACAACATGAATTGCTGAGATGAAGGATAGGTAGATAAATGTCAATGGAGCAAAGAGAAAGCAATCGAAGAACTCTTTGCTCATCTTCCTTTGTCAGAAAGGAAATATTTCCTTAAAAAATAATAGAAGAAGCCAAAACTGTGTTTGTGTGGATGCTTAAATCTCAGCCTTTGCATTTCTTGGAGTTCAATCACAAGATCACTCATTTGTATAATTAAAGTAAAATGTGGACATTGACGTAATATGTCCTTCTAGGGGACTGACAGTGCGTATGATTAGAAGTTGGCAGCGGGCCACATGTAAAATGAATGCAGGTAAGCTTAAGTGGTTTTTTTCTTCCTTGTCTACTTTTCAGAAATGCCTCAAATTGACACTAATTTGATAGTTTCAACTCCCAAAGCCCCTGCAGATAGTGAAGGTGGATGTAAAGAAATTCTCCTTGGTGTCAGTCAGTAACTTTTTCTTTTCTTTATGTTACAAAAGGTGATTGACGGGAATAAAAGCACTGCTCAGTGCTACAATGGTGTTTAAACTGCAAGCTAGATTGATAGGCAACCACTGGATTTTTTATTTTATTTTGAAAAAGCAATGATAATGAGCAAGATGCAAAGAAGAGTTCCTTCATAGATCTGTTTAATAACATTTTTTCTTACCTGAATGATAAAGAGTACCATAGTAATATACATTCAAAATGTTAGCCCATTAACCAAAGTTTCTTTTGCTATCTCAGTCACACATGCACACACACACACAGATTTATAATCTGGCCCCATGGGTTGAAAAAAAAGAGCTGACGGTGAGATATATGATTCCCAAAGCTGCAGCCTCTAAGTTCAGCTGCTACCCACTCTGTTGATATTAATGTGTCAGTGTTTGTAAAGCGTTGAAGGGCTGAGGTTTGACTTGCCTCTACCAGAACAGGGGGTGTGTGTATCTTGCACTTCATTGCTCAGAGGGAGAGTGGACTGTGCTGCCCCTCAAGGAGGATTCTCCACTGGGACAGGTATTTTGGAGGGCAGCTTTAACTTTCAGTTGTTTCTCTATGGAAGCCTCACTGGTACAACCTTTGATCAGCACATTCCTCAGGCCCTCTTGCCATGCTCCCTTCTCCAGTCAGTGGTACCTTGTAACACAGGGATTGGCAACCTTTGGCAGGTGGCTTGCCAGGGTAAGCCCCCTGGCGGTCCAGGCCGGTTTGTTTACCTGCTGTGTCTGTAGATTCGGCTGATCGTGGCTCCCACTGGCTGTGGTTCACTGCTCCAGGCCAATGGGGGCGGCGGGGGGCGGCGGCCAGCACATCCCTCAGCCCGCGCCACTTCCCGCTGTCCCCATTGGCCTGGAGCAGCGAACTGCAGCCAGTGGGAGCCATGATCAGCCGAACCTGCAGACGCGGTGAGCACAATGCCTTCAAGTGCTCCTGTCCCTTATGCAGTAGTGTTCATAAAAGGCACAGATGAGTCCTTGTTGTACAGTGTGCTGCAGAGTAGATTGTCTACCTCATTGCTGTCTGCATTATTTATTGATTATCATTATACTGTAGGTGAATATGTCCACATGAAAAATAGTTGCAAATATATTAATTAGCAGAATTCACATCCAGCAAGTAACTGTGAATAGAGAAAAATGATCCACATTTTCTAGTATACAGAGTCTTTGTCCCACTCCAGGGAATATTTGAGACAGAGTCCAGCTAAAGCCTGGAAGGCCGAATCCTACAGGCTTTATTCAGGCAAAGTTCCTGTTGAAATCCAATGGAAATTTGTTGGGTTAGTCATTTTATAAGGTAGTCCAGAACGGAGTGTGCTAGTGCATGCTTTCCTCCACTTCTGAGGGCCCGAATACTACCAGCAGTTCTTTTATCTCCACCTGAGATGTCTCCCCCAAGACCGCCCTGAACTGCCAGTCTTTTACTAGGACCACCTCAGGATCTGGAAGGAAGCTAATCTCAGCAAGCAGGTCAGTAGTGGCCACTGAGGGGGGAGGACCTCCTCACAGAACCCCTGCTACACAAGCTCCATCCCCATTTTCAGGTGGCAGAGTCCCCCTTGGTGCACCAGACTTGGAGATCGCCTGGACTATGATTGGAGGGATGGGGTAGACCCTGTGGCACTCAACCAGCACATGGGACTGTCCACCTTCCACAGCCCCTGTTGTGTGCTGCAGGAATAAAGGGTAGCCTTGCCTCCTGCTTCTCTCACTTTCCTTGAATGGGCCCTGTGGGATGGTGCACTCTCTGATACCTGTCCCTCTAAAACCCATCATCAGGCTCCTGCTCCACAAGCCTCCCCACCTACACCCGACATGCCATCTGAGCTGGCTGCATGATATCCATCCAGTCCGGCTCTGAACCACGCCCAAATAACATCTGTATGTCCTAGTGCTTGACACCATCCACATCCTTGTGTCCTGCCCTGACATCAAGGGCCAGACCTGTTGCTACCTAAGGAGGGTGAGGAACTCCCGTGGGCCAATCTGTACTCCATTATGGTTCCATGTGTGTGTATCCCCTGACACATGTCCCTTTTGTAGAAGGAGGGAGAGTCTGGCACACATCTGTCTAGGGCAGTGGTGGGCAACCTGCGGGCCTCACGCGGCCCGTCAGGGTAATCCGCTGGCAGGCCGCGAGACAGTTTGCTTACATTGTCGCCCGCAGCTCCCAGTGGCCAGGAACGGCAAACCACAGCCACTAGGAGCTGCAGGTGGCCATGCAAATGTAAACAAAATGGTCAGGTGGCCTGCCAGCAGATTACTCTGATGGGCCGTGTGCGGCCCACGGGCCACAGGTTGCCCACCCCTGGTGTGAGGTGTGTCAGGTTGCAGCCCCTCTTTTGAATCTCTTGCTGGGTTCCGGCTGCACTTTTCCCTGCACCTCCTGAGCTATTCACACCCTATCTATAGCCTCACAAAATCATGGAAAGTCCTTGTCAACCTTATCCTGACACTGGCCATGACAGTCATCCATCACACCAGGAGAAGGAAGCTACATGAGGGGTACTCTGCAACTGTGGGGCCTATTTCTCTTCCCTTGTTTGGTCACGTCTCCAAGCAAAGTTCCTCTGGGCTGTGTTCACTGACTCCTTAGATGTCTTTGAAGAGCAGTGGGTGCTGTCCTAGATTCTCTTCTTAGTGTCCCCTTTCTGTTCCTTGATTTTCAACCTTAGACTGCAATCCCATTGCCATGTTCTCCTTTGTTGTCCCCCATAATCAATTGGAGCCTGGACTTAGTGGACTTTCCTTCCCTGGCGCTTGGACTGGACTTTCCTTCCCCTAGTTGACGAGGAGGGCCTTTAGGTTTGGGTGGGCCTAGACTTGACTGTTTCCAGTACTTCTGATAGTGAAAATCTTCCAAATTCTCCAAAAAATGAGGTAGGGGTACTAGAGACCACAGTCTTTTTCACTACACCTCCCTGATCCATCCCTAGAGCAACTCCACCCTGTCCAGAGGCAAGGGTCCTGTGGGAAAAGTGTATGTGATGATGTAATCAAAGCCTGTATCGTAATGTATATGCAGAAAGGGACCAACACTGGAAGGAGATAAGACACTTTGCCAGTGGGTTTCACAAATATTTGCTGACAGCGGGGGAATTATGATGTACTACTAGGATTTTATGGTTGTATTTTGTATAATTTAGAATAAAGGATAAATAATAATAATGTAGCATGTATTAAATGTTTTGTTGTATGATATGATCTGACCATATTTTACCAACCACCCTTTCTGAAGGCAGAAAGGAATGGCATAGAATTTTGTGTCTGAAGGTGATTTCAAGGCAGTAATAGACCTTTAGGGTCACCGCTTTGTTGTAGGTTTAAAATTAGCATTTTGAAATAAGTAAGAGAATGCAATTATTGTTTTCTTCTGCATTGCAATTTGATGTTCCTGTTCAAATGTTCTGTGTAAATCAATCCTGTTTTGTGTGTGAATGAGGAATGTGTGTGTTTGAAGATAAGTATGAAGGCCATCACTGGACCAGATGTTCTAGGGAGGACAGACGTAAAGGTGCAAGGAGATTGCAACACGCCCCTATTGAGATGTCAAAAGAGGGCAGATTGACAACTCTAAAAATGAGGCAATCACCTATCAATTGGGACAAGATAGCTGTAATCAAAACCAGCCTGGGTAACTCCCCAAACAACGAATGAGGAAATATAATAAAAATTTAAAAAAGCAATTTAAGAAACCAAGCACTCATCAATGGCAATTAATTACAGCATGACAGTGCAAAACTCCTTGGTCTCAATGAAGGAAGATCACTATATAAACAGGGTGCTTTGCCATGAAATTTTGGGTTTGTCCTGCCAAGGCTTCCCCGGAGCATCATGTCATGACCAACAGAACCCGGCTCCTCCCTACCCGCGATCAACCAAGCTGGCCACTAGGTTGCTCCGGGACCGGTAACTATAATATCGACTGGTGGGACAGTGTGTGTGTGTGTGTGTGTGTGTGTGTGTGTGTGTGTGTGTGTGTGATTGAATGCATATGCTAATTGTTGTATCCCCAATAACACGACATATTGCCTTTTCCCCTGAAAAAGATCCCGTGTGCTACTTATAAGCATAACAATGAGACATTAGAATCTTGGGTTCCATTCCAAGGTCTGGAGTGGAGTGTGCGCTGTTGGACAAAGACTCTTCTGCCCATTCCCCCAAAGCTTGGCCTCTTCCCTGTTCTGCTCAACCCACCCATCTCAGTCCTGTCTCTTCTTTATCACAGGCTTCTTGTCCCGCCTCATTTTTCTCACCTAACCAGTCCCAGTCTCCGCTCCTCAGGCTTCTTATTCCAGTCCCAGACTCCTTATCCAGCACAACCTAGTCTCACCCCTTGAGTCTCTTCGCTCCCAGACCCAGTCTCTCCCACACTCCAAGGTTCCAGTCTCCTTTCCAAGCCATTCTCAGATGCCCCCCACCCCCAACCCCACCTCCCTGGCACCTCGTCCTCAATCTATGTGCCCAGTTAGTTCCAATCCCCCCAGGGCTTCTTGTTCAATCTGTCCCTTTCTACCCCTGGCCTCCAGACACCTCCACTTCCCCCACTGGTTCCTAGTCTTCCTCCCTGGGCTTTTTGTCCAAATCCATTTGCCCAGCCAGTCCCAGTTCTTTCCCCTGCTTCTTGGCAGGTCAGTCTGCCCTTCTCACCACCTCCTTCCATTCAGCCTGCTGATTCACAGTTCCAGTCTTTTTTTCCCAGCCTACCCCCATGCCAATTCACAGTCCACGTTTCTTTCCCTACCCTGGCTCCTTGTTCCAATGGACACCCCCCACATACACAAATCAGGGAGGTTGTGCCTCCACATTGCCTATGACCAGCCTGCAGATACCTAGCATGGCAAATGTCAGCCCAAACAGTTGAAATGTGTTAAAGTTAAAAGCAACTGAAAATGGTCTTATAAAGGGACGTGTTGGATAACATAATATAGGTGGGGCTATTATTTATATGTGTGTACAGAAATATATACAGTGATATATATTAACATATAGTTTTCTCACCTTCTGAATCCTTAGGCCTTGAGAAAGTAGAACTGGAATTATTTCTGCTGTATTTGTCTCAGCTGCTGAGAAGGGGCTCAGTTCATCTTTGCAGCATCAAATCTTCTGTTAGTTGATCAGGGAGTGGTGTGTGAACCTCAGTCACAGAGGAAGCTGACTCTTCTGCTTCCCTGGAGCAAAGGTGAGTGCCACACTTACACTGAAAGAATTACTCAAAGGAGACTAAAGAACCAGAGCAACAAAGAGGAGAAAACAAAAGACTTCAACTCCTCTTTCCCTCCCGCCCCCATAGCAGCTCTGTCACTCAAAGATGAAAACCAGAGAGGAAGGAAGGGATCATGCTCTGATACCACCAGACTATCTGCCATCAAAGCAAAACAAAGAAACAAAGTGAGATTTAAAAAAACAAGCACAAAAACTTCAGGCTGGCTAGATTGTGCTGGCTGGGCCTTTCATTTTGCTCCATGTGAACAGTTTTCAGAGATGTTTGCAAAGGGAAAATTTCTGTAGTATTTTTCCAGTTTAATCCAAATACCTCTGAGGTAGGATTTTCCTACTAGTCACTATTAGGACCGTGCAGTTTATTGGCTGGGCTGGTCCCCAAGTTCTCACAAATGGCATTTCCTCTTCATTCAGCCCAGAGTGGAAGTGGCAAGGGTTTCACCAACAAAATTCTCCAGATCTGGGGAAATCTGACAAGACAGAAACACTTAGGGCCTATGCTGCCACTCTGTGACTATGACCCTCCATTCGCTGGACACCTGACTCCACACAGCCATCCTTCTTCTTCAAGTAGTGTCCCTATGGGAGCTCTACTTCAGGTGGACATTAGCAGTGTCCGTTCAGACCACATATGCACCCTACATGTCGTTGTTCTTGATGACAAGTTTTTATAGAGGGCTGCATTGGCGAACCATCCTCTGTTCCTTCTCAGCTGCCTCAGCCTGGGACAGAGCTTTAGTGTGTCTGCCTTGAGTGTGCCTCAGCTAGATTATTTCTGGCTAGTTTTAGTTTAATCTAGTTATTAGTTATCTTAGCTTAGTTTGGTACTTTAGAGGATTTTTTTTCTCTTTTCTCCTGCCTCTGGGGAGACTTGCCTCCTTTGGAAGGGGTTTAAATGGTGCCTCATAATTGGTCATCATTGCATCCCCATTGTAAAAAGATCGGTGACCACAACTTCTTTCTGGAACCTGTGCAATCAAACAATCAAAATGTTTGATATTTAATATATCAGCACAACCTAATTCATAAAGAGGCATCAGGAAAATCATTGATCTTCCTAGCCATCCGGGCGTAAATCCTACCACTGTTGGATCTTGTTGTGTTTTAAATTCACCACAGCTGGCAGTATAAAAGCCAGTAGTGTCAGAGTCTTACTCTTGTACTAGTGAACTCTAGAGTCAAAACTGTAAATAGTGTCCATTAATTTTCTGCCCCTCATTTTCTGGGTGTCCAGTTTAAGACAGATAGGACTGATGTTTCAGAGATGCTGTGCACTTGAAGCTTCCATTTTGTTCAGCTGGAGTTCTGAGTTCTGTCCCATGTCCCCAAATGAGCAACCAGCTTGGATTCAACACATCCCTAGATGCACATTAAAGGGATGATAGAGGATTTAAGGCAGCTTCTATTTTCCAGATGCTGGGAATGGGTGACAGGGGATGGATCACTTGATGATTACCTGTTCTGTTCATTCCCTCTGAAGCACCTGGCATTGGCCACTGACAGAAGACAGGATACTGGCCTAGATGGACCATTGGTCTGACCCAATATGGCCATTCTTATGTTCTAAAATGAGGCACAGCTACACATATTCTTAGAGCCCCCAATAACCAGGGAGGTAGAGAGAAACCCAAGCTCACTCCTGCGGAGGAGGACAGATTAATTCAGTGCTCCACTCAGCATTGGTTCCCTACTGAACACAGAGTCCAGTTGAAGCTTTCTGATATCATAGGATCAGCCATAGCCAACTGGGAGATCACCTCTCGTAACCAGGATCTCCCATATTCCAATGAAATAATGAGACCGTCAACAAGTAGGGAGGCTTGTGAGTGCAGGAAACAAAACTTTCACATGTGCTGGATCTATGGAACTCCCATCTGCAAAAGATAAGACAGACCACAGAATTATGTGCTTTCAGAGCTCAGTGCAATAGCTTTTCCTTAATAATTACGTCACACATACAACACGAGAGAATTACTATTCCTCTTTTTAAATACTTGGGGCATACTCAAGTACCATGGTGATAAGGCCCCGTAAGTAAACAGAAAATCAGAGGGAGATAATATTTGAGTCTGCTTTTAAATGAGTACATATGGATAAGACTTTTTATATCAATTTTACAGATTGTTAAAGTAAGGAAGAGAGAGGTTGAATGATTTGTCACAGGTCATATACCATATCAGCATACAGGTTAGAGGTGGGAATAGAACCCAAGAGTCCTGGCTCTCTGCCCTAACCATTTGATAACCCTCCTCCAGAAATCTGTATTGAATCTACAGCCTATTACAGTAGCCATGCAAAAATAGAATGGTGAACCTGCATGTCTTAGAATACAATTAGGAATAATTCACCTGTGCAAAATAAACAAATACATAAATATGAAGAATAAAGAAAATTATGATCTAAAACCTACTGAAGACTGCTACTCAGCAATTTTCCCTTGAAGACCTTTCCAAGAAAACAAAATTAAAAAAAAGAAACAGGGTAACAGGCATCTAAAAAAAAATAAATCCACAGCTAGTTACTAAGCAGAGCACACAGACAGCTTAGTATCTTTTCCCCAAAAAAAGCTAACTTTCTCCATTGGATACTGCAAGAGTTTTAGAAAATTGTTTGTTCATAGTGCAGAGCCAAGATCGGCTATTTTCCAGACACTCCAACATTGTTGATAAGCTCCGATATTGTCTTTTATTAAACCTAGAGAGAGAGATTATGTTGTATTTTGCTGGTGATAATAGCAGGCAGCCATACAGAAGGTGCTGAAAAATCAAAGGTTCAAACCTACAAATGACTGGATTCATCTATTGGGTGATGGGTAGGACTGACAGAGTGATTGAATACGAGTTCGGTTGGAAAAATCAGGTTAAGCTGCTATCATTAGCTTTCCATTAATGTGGCATGGTTTGATTTATTACACCACCTAAAGAGCAGAGCTATTCAGAAGTGGATAACTCTAACAGTTAATGGCCAGATTAACTAATGCTGCTCCAGAGACATTACAATTTCAACCTCACTGCACCATCTTGGCCCCTTGCAGCATGGAAGGATTTATTCAATGGGAGGGCTTGTGTTGATAATGCTGTTGCCCAAGCCAGTTCTCTGCTCAGGGAGGTAGCTTTGGTTTATGTCTTGGGCCCCACAGAATCATTACTGTCAATGCTGTACAGGGGACGGGCTGAATCACCTACCCTTGCCCAGCACCAGCTTCTCTTTTGGCCAGCACTACTTCCCTACATAGAGTAGAATCCTGGTTGCATTGAAACCAAGGGGCATTTTGCAACTGATTTCAGTGGATCGAGGACTTCACAAATGTCCTCCCATAGAGGGGAAGTTGAGGCTGCTTTCTGCTGTTGCAAAAATGCTCCTTCCCTCCTGTAGATTTTCAGCTTCAGAGGGGTCCTTCACTAAGATTTAGACTCTCAGAAGTCACCACAAACTCAGGGTGTAAGTAACCCCAAATGATTAGTTCCCATTCATGCTTTGCAAATATTGAAAAATGTTTTATTTTGGCTTCAAACCTAAACAAACTGTTTCTCCAACATTCTGTTTCCCTTTTTTTCAGAGACTTGAGAACAATTCCTTTGTTTTTCTGCATTTTTAAAAAAATTCCTATCTAAAATGAAGAAAGTCCCAGGAAGCTACCATTGTCTCTTGGGTGCACAATGATCTGAGCTACTACACAGATGTTTTAGATAGTCATAAAATAATGATGCATAATGAGTGTGTTTAGCATTTCATGCATGTGAAGGATCCCAATAGCTCAAAGGCAGAATTGTTCTTGATTTTCTAGGTCTTTCACACTCTAGGAATAGCCAAGCTATTACAAAGCTGTCAGACAACCTATGTAATTGTAAAAACCCACTTACAGAATGTTTCTCCCTAGACACAGTCTCTTTTTCAGATTACTTATTATTAATTTTCATAAAGAAACAATGATAAATACAAAGAGTAAATGACTTATAGTTTGTTTATGTTAGCAAATATCATGTTTCACGGGATAGCCAATAAAATCAGGTAATTATGCAACTGTACAAATTGTCAAAGCTACAAGTCCAGCCAAGGCACAATCAGAAAATATTACACAGATATAACATGTTAGAGTGGAGGTAATAATGACAATTAAAAAAAAATACATACCCAAATATGAAAAAAAGAGAAGAGACCTAGAGGAATGGGAGGGAAATGGAGTAAAAATTTTGAGAGGTCAGATGAAATGGAAGTCTGGCATTATTTGAGCTATCTCAGCATTCTTTATCCAAATGTATCAATGGGTCCACATTTCTTCAAATTCATATAATCGCGCTCTACTTTGAAAAGCTACATATTCTCTTTTAAAATAAAATGTTCTTCTGTATTAAAAGGAAACACACAAGTCTAAATGAAAATTTGTTCTCTTTTTCTGCTAAGAAACATTTTCCCCAGATTTAATCTATTTACCTTACTTTATGGTAGGGAGGCTATTAGTGTCATCTTTTCCTGGACAAAACTTTTAAATCTCCATCTGTAATGGGTTTCCAACTGTCCAGCAGATTGGATATTATAATATTTGAAGTATAATTTAGACAGTTGTTATTCTTGTGTCTATAGAAATACGTTAGGTTGGTAGTGTAATATACCTTGGTTTATGAAAAAGTCACTGTACTATAAACGGAAAAATATTGAGTTTCAGTGCAGTGTTTGAATGACCAGCCATAATTGGTTATATGGATCAGTAAATGTACAACTCAAAGGCCTGATTCTATATTCTTCATTTACCCAAAATTTCCTTTAAGCGACTGGCCATTTTAGGTGCACGAAGTATGCAGAATCAGATGCAAAATTATCTACCTTCCCTCTTTTCTTTGTGTGTTTGCAAGCTACCTCTTAGCTTTAAAAATACTATTTAGTGCACTGGCTTCCAAATATAGCCCATTATTTTCTTGAGAAACCACACATACATCAAAAACTGACAGATGTACGTACCTGATAGTGAGCTTTTATTTTGATGAAGATATGCTATAAAATTACCTTTTATATATAATGTATATGACAAGAGTCTAAAATCGATTGTAACTGAAGAGAGAGAGAAAAGGCCCCCCCAAAAAGAGCAAATTAGAAATAATCATGAGCCAAAACCCCAGAACTGAACACCCTCAGAATAAATCTAATGTAGGTTCCAAATTAAATTTAGCAAATGACCCCTGGTGTTATCATAAACCAAGCTAAGCCCTGGTTTTCCACGCATCCAATCTCCGACGCTTTCAAAACTGAGAGCCAGAGCCAAATTTTACAAGTTGAACATCTCTTTAAAAGAAATTTCAAAAGTGAGACATAGGGTCCAGTGTAACCTTCTTGCATAAGTCCTTGAAACCATGAACCAGTACTTTCTAAGTAGTTGGTTTGCCTACTCAAAGACCCTTAAAGCACAAGTGATGATTTGAAGAACAGGAACAATGATGTAAACAATGCTGGCCTACTTCAGGAACTTCAGGTGAGGCACTATTTTCAGTAAACCAGGCAGTGGAATTAAAAGGGAACCCCCACCCTGCTTCATTTTAATTCAGTTTTCAACAGATCTTCAACTCTAGAAGTTTAAAGTACTGTCAAATCCATTCTATATCAACAAATAAATCAGTAAACTACTGGTGCCTGCCGGAAATCATGTAGAGGTAGTTAATTATCCTCTGACTTGAAATGGAGACAGTGCAGTAGATCAGAGCGCAGAATAACAGTTGGGGGTATCCTAACTAGCAGTTAATAGGACTCTGTTACTTGCTGCATGCACTATACTTGCCTTCTTATACACCTTTCATATTCATTGAGAAGCAGGAAGGTGGTGTACAAGTGAAAGAAAAACAATCTAAAAAACAAATGCATTATGAAGTTATCATCATCATCATCATGAACAAACAAACAAACAAACAACAACAACAGAACATGACAGTGGTAGGGACCAGACTGCTCCCATAGATGAAGGGAAAGATCTAGTAGCATGCACAATTAATATATGCAGCATCACTCTTTCATGTAATAGTATCCACTTGGAAGCAGTGATACAGACAGGATGGATATATAGAAGCAGTTCTGTTTGTTGTCATGCTATATACCAGTTATGGGGCAAACATCAAAAGGTGAGCAGGTTAGTTCTGTTTACCCCTGAGCTGAAAAGTTTACATCTTTATTATAGGCAAATCAGGTAGCACTGCCTATTACTAAGGTTTCCTGATGCTTCCCATTATAAGACACTGTTTTCAGTTGCTTATAACTATGCCAAAGTTTAATCATTTGGGCTGAACGTGTCTATACCAGTTATCTGCCTCAGGTTGAATATTTTTGAAATTTCAGACAAAACAGTTCAACTGTGTTTGAGAACGAGGCTAGCAAAGATTTCCTTGTTTTACCCGGGTTACTATTTTTGAGACCTTTTCTTTAATTCACATAGTATTTTTAGTTCCCCGATTGCCAATTATTGGCAATTATGGTAGCTATTTTGTGATGTAGGCCTCTAAGGAATGGCCTGAGGCTGCTAGTTTATTTCATATTTGCCTCAGTAGCCATCCGATGGTAGTGATTTTAATTCACTACTGAACTCTTCTAGATTCAAAGCAATGACCTATGACTGACTTTGTCCATATCTATGGCCTATTGCTACCATGGGGCATACAATCCCCAAATACGAACACTTCTTAACTCCCAAGGCTCCACAGAATCTGATATTATTTAAATCAGAAATTAGTCTCTTAAATGAGTGGAATGAAACAGATTTGAATTAAGGGCTGGGGACAAGTGGTTGAATTACTTGTGTATGTATTTATCAGATAAACGTAGCCATTTTTCTGTTCATGAATAATGTGCAGATGAATCCTGATTTTAATTATTATTTTTTAATTTACAATTGTTCATAAATGTAAAAGTATATTTGAGCATTTGGCGTTTTGGTAAACTGATCACTATGGCTGGGATTTCCAAAGGAACCAAAGGATGTAGACATATGGACTTGATTAGGCTTCTTTGAAAATCTTAGCCCATGGGTTCTAGTTGCTTGTGCCACACAATAGGCCACTTAACTCACATAGTATGTTTCCATTCTCGGATGGATGGATGGGCCTTCTTTATAAAGAAGAGCCCCTTGTGCTGTTTGGAAGTTATTCATAATTATTCAGTGAATCTGGCAGTTGTGATGCTGGCAAACTGGGTGCCAGCTCATGCCAAGGCCCCAGGCCTCACAATACAGTGGCAAATGCATAGCTGGCAATCAATTTGGCTCGTCTTTTTGTCAGTATTGTTAAGATCGACATTAGAGTTGTAAGAATGTTTTCGGCGTTTAGATCTTATGAACAGCGTATGTTAGTCTCACTTATCTGTACCTCATGTTATGAAATAATAGCAAATGTTTGCACTGTAAACCTCTGTAACTGTGTAACTCATAAAAGAGGAAAGAAGCCTTCTCTAATGCAAATACTGGCTATCTACAGAAGATGTTAGGGCCTGCCTAATGAGAAGGTCTTTGAAGCCAAATGAGACATCAAAAAATAAATAAATACTTTTTAATTGCACTCGTCCCACCTTCCAAGAAGAGGAGACATGCACATGAACTCATCCCACCAGTTTAAGCTCTGAAGACAAGGGGATAAAAAATCCCTGAAAAAGAGAAACTTGGTCTTTTTGCAACTTGGATTCTAAAGGGGCAAGAAACACTAAGCAAAAGCAAAAGACCCCCAACTGTTATACCTGAGTTAGCCCTAAAGGATATGTGGAGTTTGCTTATTATTGAAGTTTTTGTTATCTTTTGGAATCTAAGACTGTAACTCTTTTGAGTGTATATGTTATCTGCTTTAACCTTGTAAATAACTATCTTATGTCCTTTTCCTAGTTAATAAATCTGTAGTTAGCGTATTACAGGATTTGCTACAAGTGTTGTCTTTGGTGAGAGATCTAGGGTACAATTTATCTGGGATAAGTGACTGCTCCTTTGGGACTGTGATTTTTGGTGTAAGGGACCATCTGTCACAAAGACAAGCTTGCCAAGCTGGCAAAATAGACCAGAGTGCCCAAAGGCCCTGTCTGTGACTCCAAGTTAAAGCTGTTCTTGTGCTTTAGGAATTCATACTTGTTACTTGGTTGGTGAAATGTAATTATAGAACATACAGCCAGTTTGGGGTTTGTGCCACTCCAGACAGCATGGCAGTAGTGAATAATGACAAGAACTTTTCATTAGTGGCCATGTAAAGTAAACCCAGTGAGAAATATTTGTAGGGCAGAAGCAGTCAAAGCAGGGACTGTGGCACTGGGGGTGGTACGGGGAATAGGGCCCAGCCAGGGCCAACCCTACCCCCGGCACTGCCCTGGACCAAAACTATACAGGGGAGAAACCCACACACATTCTGGGGGCACTTCAACCCAGGTGTTGTCTCCCCTCACCCCCCGCCCCATGTGGGCTTGGGAAAAAGCTGCAAAGGGGAGACAGCCTGAGATTCCAGCAGGTAGGGGGTAGAAGCAGCCAAAGCAAGGACTGTGGCACTAGGGATGTGTGGGGAGAATGGGGCCTAACCAGGGCCACCTCATCCTCCAGCACCTCCTGGGACCCAAACTGTGCAGGAGATACCCGGCCCCGCACACACACACATACATACACTCTGGGGGCACTAGGATCCAAGTGGTGTCTCCTCTATTTTCTCACTCTCACTTCTCCCGCTCCCCAAGTGGTGTCCTGCCCCACCATGTGGGCTTGGGAGAAAGCTGAAGAGAGAAGCCTGCCAGAAACTCCAGCAGAAGCAGCCAAAGCAGGGTCCTCTGGTCCTTTGGAGAGTTTTCTACAGTTTTGACTGGACTTCCTCTGCCCTTTGCTCCAACCCTCTCCTCCATTACAGTCCCTTTACCTCAGCATCTCTCCCCTTCTCTGTCTCCCTCACCCTTTTCCCCTCAGTATCCCTTCTTCTTTCCCTTTGGCTGATCCCCTCCTAACTGATATTTTCCATATCAGAAAATAAATTGTAGATCTAACATGCCATTTGCTGTCATTCCATTGTTCACTCTGCTTGTGTGTTCTACTCCTCCCCCTCCCCCTGTGTCTACCTTATCCATTTAGACCAGTGGTGGGCATCTTGTGGCCCACAGGCCGCATGCGGCCCATCAGGGTAAGCTGATTGCAGGCCACAAGACATTTTGCAGACGTTGACTATCCTCAGGCACGGCCCCCCACAGCTCCCAGTGGCTGCAGTTTGCCGTTCCCGGCCAATGGGAGCTGTGGGAAGTGGCACAGACCCGCACCACTTCCCACAGGGAGCTGCGGGCGGCCATGAAAATGTAAACAAACGGTCTGACAGCCCGCCAGTGGCTTGCCCTGACGGCCCACAGGTTGCCCACCACTGGCCTAAGACTTTCCTAAAACCTGACACTCTTTCTCCATTTGCACTCACCGTACTACAGACCCTACAGGAGTATGGATCAGGATCAAATGCTGGAATGGGAGAACCAGAGGACTGGGCACTTTTTGCATCAGGTATCCTGCCCAGCAGCTGGACTTACATGTGGAAGTAAGGAAGTAAAATAGGTAAAATGGGGACAATTTTGTGGCTTGTACTAAGAAACTGCACAGGGACACAGCCAATGTGGCGTGGTTCCTGCAAATACAACAGAGCAGCATGGAAGCATAAGTCCTCCCTACAGAATAGCTCAGGTCTTCACTAATCTGGAGTGTCCTTTCCCCAGAGATTTTGAAGGCCCTCAGGATTGAAAGATCTTGACTTCTATGAACTTCATAGGGCCTCAAACCATTATGCCACGAGGGGATGCTTGATAGTTGCTGGAGATCTTCATATCATTTTCCCTCCCTGTGGGTCCTCTCAGTAGCTCAGACCATGATATTAATTGGGCACAGGTTTATTTTTGTTCTTTTTTTTCTCACAGGTTTTTCTGCTTGTGGGATAGGGAAGGAGGTTTCAAGTTGAAGTTTTGTGTGCATTGTGTATGTCCTAAAACATACTTTATTTAAAAAAAAATTGTCGTCAACTTGCAAATAGTAGTTAGTATTTGCAAATATTATAATAATTCATTTTCTGTATACTTATCAATTTACATTTAATGCATTATGCTATAAGTATTTACTTTTTGCAAGTTATTCATTTTGGATACTACTTGCTAAACTAATTAGTTAGTGTTCCTATTCACAGTCAGTTTCAGTTCAAATTCCCAGGGACTAGCACAAGGCATTGTGATTGGGTTTCCAGCACTGCTGGGGAGTTCTTATTTATTTATTTATTTTAAATTGGAAAAAAATATGGAAATGTTTCTGTGTCTACTGACTTGCAAAACTCTTTAAACAACTTACAATTTGGGCCTAACTACACGACATTGCTGTGACTGAACTTATAAGGAGGGACAATGTTCTGCGGAGCATGTTTAACAATATATGAGGACAGTAAGAGTAAGTTGCTTTTTATAACATAGACAATTAAAAAGCATTGATCATGCCACCTGCAGAGAATCTGGTTGCCTTGTATACAAGAGGTGTGGTCCTCCACAAAAGTTATTGGTGCAAGTCTTCAGTGAGGAAAGCATGATGAGTTTGTCCGGCTGCGTTTAAGGCTTGTCTGCGTGCTGAAGAACTGCACAGCACATCCTTGCAGCTCTAGAGAGTGGTGTGGTGCACTGATGGAGGGCTTTGTCTTTATTCACAACACATTCCTGTGCCTCGGCAGGGGATGAAACGGCACAATTCTCTGTCAGCTTGTCCTCTCCCACCATCTGCAGAATAAACTGAATGCTAACTCACCGTTAGAGACAGAGCGGGAGAGGTAAAAAGAGAGAGATGCTCTCTGGCTCATTCATACATTAGATTTCTCTGCAAAAGCAGAAGGAACAGCATCAGCAACCTTGCAAGCAGTGGCTGTAACTGTTCCCATTAATATGGTCTGAGATACTTTGAGGAGCCAATTTATTACTTTGCATGTAACACTTGAGCTTTGCTGAAAACTGGAAGTGCTAAGCGCACCTTTGCTTCTAATTTATTTATAAAGACTTGCATCTTTCACAGAACAAACCTTTTCAAGCAAGGCTCACCCAAGGCAGGTAAGAAATTTATACATCTATGACACCTTTATAAAGTGATGTACCTTAATGATGATTACTTTTTAATTCAATGTCTGTCTGTTATTGAACACTTAGAAGTACTGTGGATGCTTATGTCATGCTACATTTGAATAAGTTCATTTCCAAGAAAATCTGCAATATACTTTGAAGATTATTTAAATCTTAGCTAAGCACTAAATACCATGATTATTTGTTTATCTTAAAACTTAAACATCACAGTTAAGGAACTTGCCCTCAGAATGTGACCTGAGATGCATTGCTTAATGTTTATGTTCAGTATCTATGGCTTTATTTATGATGGTGTTTATAACCATTAATTTCTTAAGTATGGTACCCTAATGTAAAATATAATGGCAAAGTGGTGACTTTAACTTTTTTAACTCCTACTCCACCGCAACCACTAATGGTACACTTAACCATGATAGTTTTGAGAGTTTAGTCATACTCATCCCATTTGCAGAAATGTGTGTTCTCATCATGTACACATGACAGAAGTGATTTTTATTATGCATAATGAGCTATTTCTTTAACGTCATCGACTGCAGGTGAGCAGTTTTTAAAAATATTGAATTAAGTTAAGATTTTATAATATTGTATCTTTGAAATATTTCAAACAAGAAGTAACTTGGTAATAATTGGTCCTCACTTAGACGATTATGCTGTTAGTAGTTAGCAGGTTAAATGGTAATTATTTTGCACAAACTTTAACAAACTTCTAATAAATGAATAATATTGAGCATTTTATACTTTAAAGCTAAGAGTAAATGAGTGAAACAATTGGCAAAGGTTTTGACTTTCTGAAGTTTATAAGGATGATAATTTCTAATACTTTAGCTACTGGCTGGATATATCCTTGAATGTCACACCATTCTGGGAATTCTTTGTGCTTAATATAAAAAAAGTTCAAATGAATCATTATTGTATGACAAGAAGAGAGAGCTAAGGAAACTGAAGAGGAGGATAATAAAATCTGCTCTATGGACATTGAACATTAAATTTAAACGTCACTTATTCCGGTAAGTGTCTAAATAAGTCTTTTCTCAGTTACTTGCTGCCAATCTGTAACTCTCCCATTTCCAGCACTTCCTAGTAACACACCTTTCACTTAAGTGCTGTTCCTGTCTAATTACTTCACACAAGACTCTCAGATATACCAATCTAAAGACATTGTGGTGACACTTTTATGCTTTCTGGGTTTAACTTTGACACACCATTAATAACGACGACAGGATTAAAGCAAACTCTAGTAGCACACATGTTTGGAGATTGTATAGCACTGAGTTACTGTAAGAACATAAGGAATCTTGCATGGAAGAATTTTCTGATACATATGCTGTCTTTTGACCCTCTTTTTTTACTAGCTTTAGTTTCATAACTGTGTTGAGCAGGTTTCGCTCCATGGGCAGTCTGCATAGTGTACCATAGGGCTTCACAGGAGGTAGGCTGTGACGCTTTTGGGATTGGAGGGATGCCAGTGACTTTCTCCAGCATGCTTTCATATGTCCTTAAGGAATGTCCTATTAGAGAGAGCAAACTTGGAAGCTGTGGTGAGAAATGCTCAGCTTCAGCTTTTCAACGAAGTTGAGGGAAAGGTATGAGCAGAGTAATTGTAGTGATTGGAATAAATCAGGGGTCCAATCCTTCTCCCATTTAAGTCACTTCAGCCCACAGTACAAACAAAAGGTGGTTTAAAAAGATAAAGTTTGCAAGTTCACGAGGGTTTCCTTCCCACTCCCCAGAGCTCTGTGTGGGAGGCAGCAAGAACAGTGCAGCCAACACTTGAATGAGCACCTTTAGCAGGTGCAAGCTGGTGTAGCTCCATTGACTTCAGTGGAACTATGCCAGTTAATGCCAGCTGAGGAGCTGTTCCCCTAGTGCAGAGTGTGTGGATGAGGGTTTGCACATGTTAATGGGGGTGCTAGTGTTCCTAGTAGTGCTGATCACCTCAGTGGGATTGTATTGGGGCAGGTTAGGGATATACTCATGGCGTCCGGACACTAGTATCTGTGAGGAATACTGGCTAAATGAGGAGCAAGGCAAGGACTGGTCAGTAAGTGCACTCTTCAGGAGCCTCTGGACACGTCTGATTCTCAGTTACTCTGGTCCTGCACTTGGGCTGTGGATGGAGAGGGACCACAGGAGGCCAGAGCACATCCTAGGACAGAGGCTAAGGTAGTGTAAATTGTCCTAGATCCATTGAAATTAATGGATGTAACCCCACACTATGTGGGGCTATGCAGGAAGCTACAGCCTATGCAGGAGGCTATAACAGGCTATACTGCTCCTGGAAATGCTGTTCAAACTTGTACTCTGCTTCCCATGACTCCTTATGACCCCTGAGAAGTGGAGCGTAGCCAAAAAAGTGCCATGTACTTTGGCTCCTCCCCTCAACACATCCTTGATCGATCCCCAGTGCTGTGCGCAGGGCTAATGCACAACCCTTATGGC
Organism: Mauremys reevesii; assembly: GCF_016161935.1. Lineage (NCBI taxonomy): Eukaryota > Metazoa > Chordata > Testudines > Geoemydidae > Mauremys > Mauremys reevesii. The sequence goes on from NC_052630.1 coordinate 25,393,825, forward strand.
AGCTCTGAACTGCCCAAGAAGGCCCATGAGTAGGGGGTATTTTCAAGGGGCCATTTCTGCCCACTTTACACCACTCTGGCAACATAGAGGCATCTTAAAGGATCTTTAATGTGACTGAAGATCAGTGTGCCCTCTCCTGCCCTACTATGTTACAGAAGAAATAATGCTTCCTGTCCATCTCCAGGATAGTCTAGGTTCCTCGGCCACCCCAGCCTGGTTCAGGTTCTAGGAGCTGTACTTCAGTCTGTTTCATTATGAAGCAGCAAAGAATCCTGTGGCACCTTATAGACTGACAGAAGTTTTGCAGCATGAGCTTTCGTGGGTGCATCCGAAGAAGTGGGTATTCACCCACGAAAGCTCATGCTGCAAAACTTCTGTTAGTCTATAAGGTGCCACAGGATTCTTTGCTGCTTCTACAGAACCAGACTAACACAGCTGCCCATCTGATACTGTTTAATTATGGCGTTTTTTCCCCAAAATGCTATAGTAGACTGGTTAGTCAGCAGCGACTTGGCCCTTACAAATTCCTGTCACTTCAAGGTTGGCACTGAACAGCCTGAGAACAAATTTCTTTCCCCTCCCTATATAAAGTCCAAAGGATTTGTCCTTTTTAGTTGAATGGATTCTCCTTGTAGAAGCAATAGTTTTCCTTACCATACATAGCAACACGTGCAGAGAAAACTGGATTACTTTGAATGTGCTGGTGATACTGAGGGTTTCTCATTAGGATTATAAGAATATCTGTTTCCTATTCTCTTGTTTGGAAAATAGGCGAGTTGTGTGAGATTTTTACAAACTGTTTTACAACATGTCTCTGTTGCAGTCTGCTGTTCACTGTCACCTGATTGTCTGTCTGCAGGGTACTCTGGGCGTTGTAACTCATATACACACAGAATTGTGCAATCAAAATATCTGTCCCTTCATTTCCAGGTTATAGGAAGGAAAATAACAAAAGCTTTGACTTTCCAGTTAGCTTTGCATTTCAGTTGAAACGTGAAGCCCTTTAGGACTGGTCAGCCAATCAGAATGTTTGACTGGAAAGAGTGCCACTTTTTTCACTCAAAAGACTTCTCTCTCAAAGCATACATCTGCCACTTCACCCCCGAATGTATAGTTTATTAAAGACAAATCCAATCTTTTATTTTATTGGATTGTTTATTGAAGACCAATATAATAAATTCCCTTCTGTCAATTATATTTTCATCAACAATACTCTTAACATATTTGATATAAAAAAAACGGTGAAAGGTCAAGCTTGCTCTCCTCATGCATAAGAGTAGTCCTGTGTAAAGATGATAGGATGTCTCCTGAAAGAAAACAAACTAGATTTGTACCAAATGACCAAATTCAGAGGGGCATTTAAATTCAAATAACTTAAACCTAAAAGGCTCTCTTAAGCAGCCGCCTTTAACTTACTCTTGTTAGCTACGTTCCCTGCTGCTCCCTGTTACTTCAGTGCCTCAGGATGTAATTAAACCAATCTAGATGCCAACAGACTCAGTGGGCCAAATGTAGAAGTGATGTAAGTTGCATGCTTGTGAGCAGGTGCATGACTAAATGAGTCAAACTGAATGTGAGTCTCAGTATAATGCCATGGTGAAGTGGCCAGAAGATGCAAATGTATTAGTTCAGACTATCTCAGATTCACTATAAATTTAGCTTCACAGCTGTAGCTGATCTCAAATGGTTACAATACGAGTCTTCTGGTTGGTCCTCAGGATCCTTTTAGTCTCAGAGTGGACCCTAAGGATCTCTAACAGTGACCATAAGCAGCAGAACTGAACTCGGAAAAGGAATTATGTATATTCCAAGTCATTTTAAGTCTTGTTACACCAGAAGGGGTGATATTTTTGTGTGCTATTAAAAAGAGGCTGCATTGTTACTCTTGGTGCTGTCAGAAATAAAGTTTTAAAGCAGAGAGGTGAAATAGTGAAAAGCAATGGTTGCGTGTGCACTAACTACTTTTCATACTGACTTTCATTATACAGTCAGTAAATATGGATCTGTAGCACGTTTCTTACTCTTGCTGTTAAGCATTCACGCCATACACTTGATGGTACTGAAGAAGCTGTTGTAGTGAATGTTGTGAATATGTATTAAGCATTGTCAACCTGAAGCAATGGGAAAATGAGTCAGGCACCCCCCCCAAATCATAAGATTGGTGTAAAAATCAGGATTTTTTCAAACATTTTGACTTTTATTTAGTTTGTCTCTCTTTGTTTTCCTTTTTTTTTCTTTTGGGGTGCATTTGCAAGCTTTTCTCCAGTCATGAGGGCAAGAAACTTTTTTAAAAGAAAGATGATTTTTTTCACCTAATCACTAATAACTTCATGAGCTGTGAATTTTAGAAATGTATTAAATATCAAGAAAGTTGGCAATATTGTGGATTAAGAAATAATACATAAGACTCAGAAATCTTATCAGGTTTCGTCATGGAACTGGTGCAATGAGGCTTTTGTCCTTATAGCATGTTTGGAGTCCACAAAGACTTCTCTGTTACATACTTCTATAAATTAAGGGAAAATAAGCCACAAAAACTTTCAAGTCTTATCTGACCCCAAGGGATGGAGCAAAACTTATGGGGGGAAATTTGGCAGTTCAGAGTTTTGAGTGCATCCTCTACTTCAGGCAGAAAGGGATTCGTAGCCATGGAAAGGATGTACACCTTGTACTGATGCAGTGTAGCTGTAACCATGTTGGTCCCAAGCTAGGTGAGGTAATATCTTTTATTGGACCAACTTCTGTTGGTGAGAGAAAGTAGCTTTCAAGCCACGCAGAGCTGAAGAAGAGCTCTTTGTGGTGCAAAAGCTTGTCTCTCCAACAGAAATTAAGTCTTCTACATGCACCTTGTCAAAGGAAATGAAAGACCCTTGGGGTAGAGTCCCCTTTTCCACTCTGTTCCTATCCCTACTCCCGGCTCCACTCAGAAGCCATACTGATATTGGAGAGCTGCTTGTGGATTCATAATTCTCTTCTGTTTGAATGTGGAGTACAAGCCACCACATGGGAGTTAATACTGTTATGACTTTCTTGGGAAATGCAGAGAGCCTGCAAGGCACTGAATGTTCCTCAACCCCTGTTGACTTCAGTGCAAATTAAAAACACAAACAGGAGGAAATTAGCATGTTGTAGGATAAGATGCACAGTTTCCTAGATGAGACTAGTACATAGGGTGGCCACATCCCAGCTACTCCCCCTTCCAATGTGATATAGAGATCGGAATATGGATGTTGACTCCGGAGAACTTCTGTGGGATCGGCGCTCATGGATGACAACTCTGTATTGGCTCATCTCTCCTCTCTCCACTACTGGTGAAGGGTTTGCTTCAGAAATTAAAGTTTGCTGCTTTGATTCTATGCATGCCACAAAATGGAAGGATTACTTGACTTTGCTTTCTTACAGCAGTAATAAATGCACATGCCCCAATATGAGAGAGATGAGTCAGAGGAACCTAAAATACAAATATTTGCCAAATAAATAAATAAATAAATAAAAAATTAAACTCTGTGTGTTCAGAGATTATGGCAATGAGTGTGGTATAAAAATGACAGATGGCACCCGATGTTGGCATTATATTAAGGGTTTGATTTAATCTCAAACACAAGGCAATTAAGGCACAGTTACATCAGATGGGGATCTAACCATACCTCCACTGAAGCCAATTTTCACCACCCGAGTATCTGGTCCTGAACGGGACGGCTAAAATGTAACAATTATTGATTGTTTTCATTGGTGCAAAATGAAATAGGTATCAGTCTGTTTATGCACTGATCCCTCCAATGCAGCACTATCTGAGCCTCTCCCAAGTGTGATCCTATTGCAACTGGTCACCTAGATCTGCATGCATGTCTTCACAGAATTGAAGTGTCATTCTGCAACCAATAAAATGTCAGCGAATAAAGAGGTTTTTTTTTTCTGTCATGAACTTTCTTTATTTGATTAAAGGGTTCCTGACATTTTAGAAAAATTCTTTTCAAATTAACTCTCCGTGTTTTCCTTTAATCTGCACAGGGAAATATTACTGGCTTTAAGGTTGCTCTGAGACTGAGACAGACTCCAATTAATTAGTGGCTGCTGACAGATAGATATACTGTAAATAAAACTCATAGGGTTCCTATATGAAAATTAATTCGTTTCCCACAAAAAAGATGTAGAATCACTATTTCTCTGTGTGTGCATGTGCGTGTGTGTACACACGCACATGTACATATATAGAACTCGAATCCCAGGTAGTCATTTAGGGAAGTAAAAATTACTAGTTCTAATTAAACTGTATTTTAATACTGCAGTACATGTCTAAACAGCTTGCTACTATTATAATACGCATTATGATAAACAATTGGCTTTGTACCATGATTAATCTTACTAAGCAATTACACCTTTCTCTAATCTTCTGAATGGAAATATTGAGGCTTTATTATAAAAATTTTAGGGCCAGATCCTCAGCTCTGTTGGGACCCCTTTGCATTGCTCTGGCCTGCGTGGTTTCTCTCTGTGTGCACCGAATGCCCAGGTAATGCAGGACTGATGTAGTGGGTCTTCACTGCTCCTCCTAGCTCCGGTTGTAGGAAGCATGGCCTAGGAAAGGGGCGAGTGCCCAGTTTCAGTGAGTCTGAGCTGCTGGAATGGTCTTTTGGGGTCCATAGTTATCCAGGCACAATTTTAGAGCTGATTTAAATTGAGTTGGAGGCTGAATTGGCCCCAGGATCAGGGTCATGGGTGGAAGTAGGTATGGAATAAAGGTCACATTAAGGCATTTTTATACCTCTGTCTTTCTCCCCACCAGACTGGCACATGCCGTTAGTTTGTAAATTGGAACTATTTGAAATAACTATACAGGTTAAACAATAATATTAACTAAACTGTTATTTAAACTAGGGTTGGATTAAACTGATACCATATATAAAGCTATTTTGTTGGGGGTTCTAATAAGCAGCTCATCTCCAATTCAATCCATAAACTTCTAAAACACAAACTTTTGTGTATACGTATCTTAGAATGCACTAAACAGATGGAGGCTCATCTTCATTTTCCCCCTTTTTAATACTCATCACAACTTATAAATGATGATTTTCTTCCAGTAAGAAACATGTGGTGAGTCCAGATGTTCAAACAAAATGACTCCCAACAGGCCTGCAATACAGGTTAATTCAAGAATGGATATATCTAAATACACAGAACAAAACTTAACGTAATTTTAAATGAGGATATAGGGTGTGAAATTCAGTAAAAGGAGAAAAAAGAGCTGGAAACAATAATTACCTGCTTTCTGGTGTTGGTTTAAAGTCTGAGGACCATATTCTGTGCCTTCTGTTTAACACATTATGGTTCTGAGTGAATCACACATTGTATAATGCAGGTGATAAAAGTAATCAAACAGCAAATCATTAATATGACCAAATCCAAGAAAATCCTTCTATGAAACATTAATTTTGTTCACTTCTTTCAAAAAGAACGTTTATTTAAGATTTCCCAAGATTGTATGTAAATGCTTTCCAGTTGAGAGTTTTGGAGTCCAAAGCAATTTCATCAAATTTATTCTGCTAGCAGTCAACAATGACTATGGCTAAATGCAGAAACTGGGATCTAACATTCTTAGTTTGATTGGTTTGATATCCTATGGCAAAGGTAGACAGCAAGTACATTACTTGTCCTTCAAAAAACTTAACACTGTTTATTTGCTGGGCAGCTACTATGAGACAGTGGATGGAAAAGTTTGATCCCTCCTCCACCTGTGCCATTTCTTTATTAGTAGACTTCTTGTAATATATATCTTTGTTTATTTTGGTTTATATAATGCAAACCTTGTATATTTGCAGCTGCAAATGATTGTGGTATGTGGCCATTAAAAAATTGGCTAGATGCTACTATATGTATGAGGATCATAAAAAACTGGCTAGATGCTACTATCCATATGAGGAGCATGCCTACTTCCATTACGCTAGTCAGGCTATCATAGTGACTGACTAGTTAGCTACTGCTCATTCATCGAGCCCCATTGTTTTTAGCCTGAGCACTTAGGCCGAGATTTGTAAAGGTATTTTGGCCTAAAACTAATTTTAAAAGGTATTTAGGCACTTAGGAGGCATACCATCCACCATCGATGGGATTTTGGTGCCTACATTTGTTTTGAAAATGAGATTTGAGCTCCTGAATCAGTTAAGTGTCAGTTAATTGAGCCCAGCAATGCCAAAAGACCTTTACAAATCTGGACCTTCCTGCTGGCAACTCACTAGACTGGCACATTATCTTTGTCAGCTCCACAGAGTTTGGTACCAAAATATCCTATTGAAGAGTTAATCCTCATTTCAGCTGGAGCCTGGTTTAGGCTTTGTAAATCAGCTTCACACAATATTGCCATTAATTAACTGACTCGTGTCTATTGTCTGATAGCCTAATCCTGGGAGCCATTGTGTCCTTGTGCTTAGGACCCTCGATTCCTATTAAATTCCATGAGAGCTTATGGCGCTTAGCATCTTGCAGGTTTAGGCCCCAAGTAAAGCAAATAATTCCAAACAATAAAAAAGATACAGTACAAAATGTGTTCAGGCACTCGTCTATAATCATCGCCACTTACATCATAATTCCTTTTCCTTAACTATAAAGCTGTAAATAATAGCTCCACTTCTTTTTACAGCCAATCAATCTTTTATGAGACAGAGGATATTTTGAAGGTATTTCATTATCCGTATTTTTTTTATAATATTTGAAGGTCTGCTATTGATAAAACATGCATCACAGAAGTCCTGGTACCTTTATTTTGTTTTCATGAGGCCCATAGGAGGCAACAAGACTTGGTCATGCTGCAGGAAACTGTAAGAGATCTCAGAGGTGTTACATCCAAGAACAGTAAAAGCAATCAGGAAAAAGTAATTGTTATCCCAAATCTTAAACGGACCCAGTTCTGTAATGCTCAATTATATCTTCTGTGAGATTGAGTTGCCCTGGGGATGTGGGGGAGATGCACGACTCAAAAGGAGATAACTGGAGGCACTAGAGAGAGTGTGCTGAGAAGTAACACTTGTATGTAACCAATCCCTCTCTCAGTACAGCTATCTATCATGCAAGCAGCTATGGCCATGTATCCACCTATCTCCCTCTCACATAACAGCCAACATCCACTAATAAGGAAGAGTAGGTTGCGTTAATTGTCATATTAGCTTACAAAAACACAGGCTGGTTATTTTTAAAAGAGTTTTATGTGGTAGCAAACCCCATTGAAAGAGGTTGAATTTATTCATTGGGAGCTTTGTGTGTATACAAATACACTTCCATGGCATATTTTCAGTATTATTCCTATTGTCAGTTATAGTTCTAAGAAGATCTGAGGGCAAGATGTGCCTGTGCAACCAGGGCCAGCTCCAAACCCCAGTGCGCCAAGCGCAGTGCTTGGGGCGGCGTGCCGCGGGAGGTCCACCGGAGCCGCGGGACCAGCGGACCCTCCGCAGGCACGTCTGCAGGAGGTCCACCAGAGCCGCCGGACCGGTGACCGCTAGAGCGCCCCCCGTGGCGTGCCGCCCTGCTTGGGGCGGCGCAATTCCTAGAGCCGCCCCTGTGTGCAACACACATCACTGTGTGCAATCTCAAAAAAAATGTAGAAAGTTAAGCCATTTTCAACACCTGGTGATCTGATATGAACCACTGACATCTTAAGGCTGCATCTGAGGGATCCAAAAACTCATTCACACAGTTTCCTGTGAAAGAGGTTTGCTCTCTGATCTAAGGAAACAACTTTTTAAAATGCCAGGATAGGTCCAAGAAGTTCCCAAAGTAAATTTAAACTCTAACAGTCTGAAATGAGAAATCTGATTAATAAGGATGTTTTTGAAAAGAGCAAGAAAGGAGAAATATTTGCTTTGAATTTATGGCAAGTGAGAGTGTCTGGGGAATGTGGATTTGGATAAACTATGATAGAAGTCAAGGAAACAAAAGGTGACTTTGAAATATTTTTACGACTAGGCTATTTTTAGCATGCACAAATCACTCTCTGATTCCAAATAAGACTGAGTAATGTTTGCAGGTTGGGAGAAGCAATCAGAAAAGGTACTGAAGGTGAAATGTGCACTCTTGATGCAGGAAATTCATCTGCCATTTGCAATTCAGGGTCACATCCTTGGAGTTCTGTTGCGTCCTGAGATTTTCTTGGGAGCTCAAACAGTACTTGTCTGAGCAAAAACATAACATGTTCTCATCTTCATTTGCTTATAAGAGTAAGCTTCCTCTCTATGGGAAGAGGGGACCTTTCTACCATCCAGGGTGGATTGATAAAAATCAAGATTTAAATCACTGAAAGAAATACTTTGATTTTAATCAACTTTTTTCTATTTGTACTTCAGTTATCTTCTAAAGAGAGCTGCATTTTCATTGGTTAATATGACCATTAAAACATGCTGACTTACAGTGAAATAGAGCCTTTATATGAGATTTGGTAAGTCCTTTTGCTACCTAGGAAGGTACACTATAACTATATACATTTATTTAATCAATTATATAACTTAATATTCCCAGATTCTTATTAAATGTACATTTGTAGTATGTTTAGAAAACAGTGAATGACATATTGCTCATTAACTAAACTTTTTGCTCACGATTTGTCAAGCTGCATTAGAATTGTAAGAAACTGGAATTTAATTAACACACAAAAAAGCATATAAAATGTATTTGTATTAAAAAAATCTAACCCTTAATACGGTACTTGACCTACTGTGCCATGTTCAAAAGTTAGATGTGTTTCCCCTGATTCTTTCTCTATAGCAAAGCAGCCTTTTAATGGAAAGTTTTGATAGAGGCTTACAGATTCTCCATATTAATTTTTTATTTAAGTATTTGCCACTTCAAGATTGGACAAGTGTAATGTGTCTTATGTGTCTGGACCACCTAAAGTGAAACCAGTGCAGAAAGAGGCAATGCTTGCAGTAAATATTATTATAATTTTATGTACCTATGTTAGGTACTACTATGGCCCATTATCATAGTATCTGAGCCTGTCACAATATTTAATGTATTTATTCTCAGAGCAGTCCCCATAATGTAAGGAAAACTGATCCACAGAGGTACTAAGAGACTTACCCAAGGTCCCACAGAAAATCTGTTGTAAAGCAGGAAATTGAATCAGGGTCTTCTGGGTCCCAGGCTGGTGCTGTAATAGCTAGTTCAGCCTTCCCCTCAGTCACAACAATCCTTTACCACTGAAATCCACCATTTCATGTGATTAAAATAACCTGAAAGGCTGCATAAGAGCACTATTGCTGAATTGTATGGGACACAATCAAACCCTCAGCAAACACTGATTGCCATTGAGGGATGGGAAACCACAATCATCTCAAAATGTACATAAATAGGCGAGGGGGGAGTCCTTCATTGGTTCTGTTGTATATCTCAGAGTGCATGTGATGGCTGGAAGGGGGATCATGTGCTAAAACAGTAATTTCAAGCACAAGTGGTAGGAATGCTGAAGGTGACACATGGTATGTGATCTATATGTAACAAGAAATCTCAGCCTTGCAAGTGCCCTTCAATAAATTCAGCTCCACAAAGCGTGATGATGAGACTCCAACAAGAAAAAAAAAATCCATGAATCCATCCACTGATGCTGAAATTCTTATTGTTTGCAGCCTGACTTACAATGGCAAAAAACATGTGCAGTCACTACAGTTCATGTCTTAGCCAATGGTTAGGGAAGACACTAGCCTTGGATTGGATTACTTGTCAGCGAAGCTATATAAACTTCCAGTATTAGAATATTAAATGCATAGTGAGAAAATATTGTTAAATGTCTTCAGAGACAACAGGGTAGGATTCAGGGACAAGCCCAGTAGGACTAGTTTCTGAATACACCTAATTACAAATGCAATAACCTACTTGTATGCCAAAGCTCCAGCGGGAAGTGCATGAACTAGACATTTCCCCCTCTTGTCTCTGTTATTTCTAGATTTATATTAATAGTTAAATGTGTAAACAGCTGAATAACTAAAAACATACCTGCCAACTTACAATATCAATAGCCAACAGATGCAAAATATTGAGAATTTATCAATTTGGGGAGACTATCAGTACAATAAGGAAATATGACCTGTAACTGGAAGGAAAAGAACTGTCAATCAGTGGAAGTACGGGAAGGCATGCATGTGTGGGAATTCCACAGGACTCTAGCTTTTTGTATGATATATCAGGGGAGCTTCTGCCATGTTCTAGTTGTGCGGTGGGACAATGAGGAACACTTTATTAGAAGTGCTCCCTACCTAGGTTGGTGCCTCAGCTTTGTATTTTCCACTGAAAAATGTTTACATATTTTGCTGTACAGAAGCAATTTGATTAAAAAAAAAAAGGTCCTAGTTACAGGATCTCTAAAGACTTCCTTTGCACCATAAATACCCATTGTCTATGAAACACGCTATCAGTGATTACATCCATCATACATATCCTTGGTTCTGAGTGACTTTGATTTAAAAAGTAATTCCTGCTTTCCACAGAGGATGGTAAGAAATAATGCTGCCTAGGATAAGGCATACAAGCGAAAAGATAGTCATTTCATTTAGCTCTATTTATCACATCTGTCACTTTCATCATAATTATAATCTAATTTCTGTAAAACAAGCAACTTCCGAAGAACAACAATGCTATAACTTGTTAGATTGTGCCATTTGGGAAAAAAATGTTTACATGGCTAACATGAGTTATGACTTGTGTATGAGTGTACTGCTCCTGGGTTCTAAGATTTAATGGGAATAGCCTTTCCGAAAATGAAAGCTATATTTCAGAGGCTCAGAATATGGGCTCTGTGTGTGTGTGTGTATGCGAGAGAGTGAGATTCGTGATCAGATGATTAACTTAATGAGCTAGGCTCACCAATGTGATTGGTGAAGACACAGTTCAGTCGTTTTCTGTTGACGAATGGTTTCTCCATGCCAATACCATATTTACCTAGACTTGGGAAATATCAAGAAGTTGTGTACTGACCAATTGCTCAGCTGAACTTCAGATTCTTCCTATGAATCCAGTAAACTAACTGGATTTTATGGCAGCTATTCTTTCAAACAGGGCAGACTTGAACAGAAGATGATTTTCCAATAAAGCTAGTTCTCATTTGGGCACTTAAGTACACAACTAGTGTTATCTAATAAGAGTAGACAATTTTTTAATATGAAACTAGTGAATAAATTACAGAAGCAAACAACTGGGGCATTTCTAACACTGCCTACAACTGTAGCAAGACCTTAATAACATACTGAAATAGCTGGGGCTTGTTCCTGATCCAGCATGCTGATGTAGATGGAACATGTTCCTAATACAAGTGAGGCAGGTAGGAACATAGGAATTGCTATACTGATGCACCACAGTGATTCAGCTAATCCACTATCCTGCCTCTGACAGAGTCTGATGGAGTCAGATACTTCTAGGGAAGATACACTACACCCTGTAATGGACAACTGTGGAATTACCTGCCCTTAGGGGAAATTTTGTTCCTAATTCCCAGCAGTTAGTAGTTCTTTCATGTACACTAATGCAACCTCATTGATCTCACTGGAACCCTGGATTGACCCTTAGTGCAGCTGGGGCATCTGACATCCTATCAAAATATTCATGACTTCCAGCTAAAAACATCAAATTAATAATGATTGTCAAAGCCCAGTGAATTCCACAGTTCACTGCCCCCAAATTCTGCAGCAAAGCCTTTCCTGTGGCAGTCTGCAAAATCTATGGCAGTTCCAGGTGACTTTTTTTAATAATGGAGATTTTTACTGAATTAAACTTGAAGATGAATACTTTATTACTCCTGGGGGAATTCTGCACCCAAAATTTAAAAATTCTGCAGCAAAAATTTAAAAATTCAGTGCACAATATTTTCAAATTCTGCAAAATTCTGCATATTTTATTTGTCAAAATAACACAATATAATCACACCAGTTTCAATTTTTGGTCATTTATTTCAAAATACCTGTCAGCAACTATGTCTGTAACAATACAGACAGCAAAAAAGATTCAGAAAATGTCGTTTGACAAATAGATTCCTTACTAGGCATCCTACTACAGAACTCTGAGTAATAATTCATTTAAACTACAATACAGAACCATATTTCCTGCACTCCCCAGAAGCAGTGCAAAGTCTTGGGGGAGTCAGGGATAATGGAGGAGCTGAGGGAGATGGAAATAATTGCTCAGAAGGAGCCTGGATGTGAACCTGGAGGGTTGTTGGATATGGGTCAGAAAAGTATAGAGCAGATGTTTTTTTGGAGGGTGAGGAGTGCCTGTTAGGGAGCTTCCCCCATGCACAACCTGGCTGACCCCTAGACTCTCCCATTCAGTCAGGAACATGTGTCCCTACATCCCCACTCAGACATCCACTTTCCCCATCCCCACGTGGTCCTGCACCACCTCGCCTTTTCCCCATGTGTCTCTGTGTCCCTACTCAGCCACCCCCTATCCCTGTGTGACTCTGCACCCCCTCTCCCATCCCTATGTGGCCCTGCACCTCCACTCCCATTTAGCCCCTACCCCAGTCTTTCCTCCCCCACTATCCCTTATGAGCCCCTGTCTGACCTTCCAGCACCCCACACTATCTATCTCCCCATGTCCCTTGTCTCCTGACCTGGCCCTTGCTGTGAAGAAGGCTCTGCAGGCTCTTTCTCTTCCCTAGCTAGCAGGGAAACGCTGCTATGGTCTAGCACCACAGTACCCTCTTGTGGGAAAAAGGCAGAACTGCAACAACTTTTCAGCAGAAGCTTTTTTCTGTGCAAAAAAATAAAATTATGCATGTCTCATTAATTATGAGCATGCACAGTGGCACAGAATTCCCGCAGGAGTAAATAATGCAATCTGTAAAGCATCCCTTGTGTTTATTTTTATATTAAAATCAGTTTTACTCTGCCCCTAAATTTTAAGATTTCAGAGTGCCACAGATTTTTCTATTGACATTGCAGAAGTGGTCAGAAGGAGATGAAGGTTCTGGTAACTAAGCAGGGAACAGCTGGGCCTTTTGCCACATTGGAAGGCAATTCAGGTCTCTGGGACTAGCATATTGGCTGGATATTTTTGCTAAATGTATCAGTAGTAAATAGTTAAACTTTGAAATGTAAATATGACTTAAAAATAAAGTTTTAAATCCCCACTGAGATGAATGGAACTGTTAATGTCTTTTCATAGAGCTACAGTTTCAGGCAATCTGCTGACTCAGGTGGACATTACTGGTTATGCTCTGTTTACATTTAGAAAGTTTTCTTAAGTGGCCACATTCTTCTCTTGATTACGCACACTAACTTGCATACATAACTGGTGTAGAAATCGGGGCCCTCTCATCTGAAGACTTGCTGTTCCTAACCAAAATAGGTTTAAAACCAACAAAAAACTAATTGAAAATAAAGTGCTTTGCTTATTTTGTGATAGTACTGAAAGTAATATTAGTTTTTCTTTCTGACAGAACTATATATTGTCCACTGTATGACAAGGAACAATACCCTTTCCTGATCCTTATCACTAAATATAGATGTTTCAACTGGCAGTTAGGCTAGTTAATTTGTCTGTAATAGTTGGGTTTAAACCAGAGTTGCTTGTATTGATGAGTTCAGCGGCTATTAAAAATTACTCCCATGTGTTGGCTGTTTTGAGAGCCTATGTGAAATAAAATGGTAGTCTCAGCCAGTTAAAAGTGAACAGGCAGTCACATGACAAAAATACCACAACTTGAGACACCTTTGTTGGAAGTCTCAGGTGAGACACAGGTCAGGGAGGCCAAATGACCCGCTTCACTGTTCTAGAAGGTCCCTTTTGGTCAGAGTGTGATCCATTAGCAGGACAGTGTGGGGAAGCTTATACCACCAATCTTGCATCACACAGCATGCCATTCCGTGCTAGGTCAGATCCTGCAATGCTTTTGATGAGTGTTTTTTTTTGGCCATAATACACACTACGGGGATCTCTGAGTGAAACTTCATCCCTTTTCTGAGGGCTAGACCACATTAGTCCTATTTAAACATCACCTTTTGTGAATAATCACTAGAGTTGACTCATAACTTTCTGTCAAAAGTTCCCCCCCCCACAATAGAAAATGGCTTTTTGACAAAACCAATATTGTCATCAAAATCTTTCCATTTTGGTCAAATATTTTCAGTTTTTGGTGAAAATCTTGCCCAAAAAAAGTTATTTCCAGACTAGTGTTATTAAAAAGGGATTGTCCATTTCCATGGGTGTTGGTTTGGCAACTATGCCCATTTGTGGTCACTGCTAAGTGTCTCCTACTGGCACCTTATGACACATGATTCCTTCCTGCTTTTCATTTTTGTCCCCCCATAATTAGTTCATCCTCATTTCTTTCTGGTCCTTCCCCTCTGAGGGAACCAATATGCTGGCAACTATTGCTCGTCAACATTCACTGCTTGGTGTCCCCTTCTGGTTCCCTCATTCTAACCCTATGACTTTTAGCTCCATCCGTGTTTATGTGTGGTGTGTGGTTTTTGTTTGTTTGTTTATTTTTGTTTTTGTCCCCTGTATTTAGTAAAATCCTGTTCCTGTTATTCCTCATCCTTCCACTAATCCGAGGATACAAAGAAGCTGACAGCTATGCTCATCTGGGTTTCTCTGCTTGGTGTTCTTCACTTGCACTCTCCTACTATGCCTCTCGTATAGCAGTGTCCCCTCCATGCTACCTGCTTCTTTTTTCTCGTCTTGTCACTTGTCTGACCCTAATTTTTCTGTGGTCCTGCTCCTCAATTTGAAGTGGCAACTCTTGTGTCCCCATTGTGAGACCTTTTTCGAGGGCCTTTGTGTTTTCCCAAAGGAGGCTAAATAAGTTGGCAATTTTTGCAGACATTTAATTCACTCTTATTTAAAAAACAACAACAAATAAATCACAGATTAAGCCCAAAGCTGATTATGTTTGTCCTCCCTGGCAGTGGTTAACATTGAGACAAGGGAAAGACTGAAGCACTTAAACCTTATTTGGTGCCTAAGAGACTTCATGCATAACCACCAACCACTCGCATTCTTATTTATCTTGTTAAGAAGGAAAATGAACAGGGGCTGTAAACAAAGAAAAGTGTGTGTGTGTGTGATATTTTTCCATAAAGAGCCTCATAGAGAATTAACTCAGGAGCGTGCAATAACTGAATAGCAGTGGCTATCTGTCATGGTGAAATTAATTACTTATTAATTATTACCCAGAGTTTCTAATATTTAATCTTGGATTCAAAGTTTATTTTTTCTAAGGCTTAATTACCTTTTTCTCCCCACTAGTTTAATTAACTGAGCTGTTGGATTTTCCTTGATGGTAAAAACCTATTCCCTGAGATTTATTCCACTGTGTCCCTGTGTCCTGTGAAAGTGCATGAGCTTGGGAGGAGACAAGGAGCCAGCTGCTAAACCAGTGCTTCCACCCCTTTGAGTGAAAGGCAAGTGCACCTGTGTGTGTGTCACCTCCCAAAAGGACTGAGAAGGAAAGGACCACAGAGATTTGTGTCCACAAAAGGAGGAGCACCTTGCACTTTCCTAAGAGATGGCAAAGCAGCTGTGCTCTGCAGGAGCACTGTACAATGTCTGAAGCATAATGCCTCCTATCCATCCCTTTGGGATGCTATAGATCTACCTGCTTCGTACTCTGGGCTGGACTTTAATGGCACAATCAGGCCCTTATCTTCTGCACATTTTCTAAATAGTAGCCACCGCAATGGCCCACAGTGCAATCTTATTTACACAAGTGTAAATGGAGATACTTTACATTTACACATGTATAATAAATCCAGTACATTTAATCAGGGCTGCATTAACCTTTTGCGGACCCGGCACCAAACATATGTGTGGGTCCCTATGGGGGCAATGGAGCATGGTGCAGGGATGTTGGTCCCCAGAGCTAGGGGATGGCCAAGGGAAATGAGGCTTGGCATGGGGGTGGGGAGTGGCCCTGCTCCACCCAGCCCAGTGCGAAGGCACTGTTTACAAACTGGCAGACACGGGCCTGCCTGGCCCTGTGCTGCCAGCGTGGCCCAGCCTTTGTCTTTGATAGTAACAAAAGGGGAAAAAAATCACCACAAACAATGAACATAAACAAATGTGCTCATCATTTTACTCATAAGTCAGGTATCCTGATCACCTCCTGTCATGTTTTGGCACAGTCTCATGACACCTAAATGTAAGTGCTGCCTTTATAAATTAATAAGTACACTTGCTAATTTTTGTTCTTTTGTGTGAAGACAAAAGTCCATTAAAATGGTTTAATCCAATCAAACAAATTCACATCTTGAATTGTTGATAGGGTTTTTGACAATGACTGATTTGATTGCCCTTCTTTCATTAGTTACAGGAAGGATTGGAGGTTTTAAGGAGAATAATTTCATAAGCATCAATCTTTACCTTTTAATCTACTGCTTTTCATTAAACATGCTTAGCCAGTATATCTGATTAGCAGTTCTTCAAATGAGTATTCAGGCAGAAATTAATATTGTTTTCACATAGAAAGGGATCTTCCAAACAATGGCTTTATGCAGAAGTTCAAGACTTGTATTCCCCCCCCCACACAT
Source organism: Mauremys reevesii (assembly GCF_016161935.1). Classification (NCBI taxonomy): domain Eukaryota; kingdom Metazoa; phylum Chordata; order Testudines; family Geoemydidae; genus Mauremys; species Mauremys reevesii. The sequence goes on from NC_052630.1 coordinate 25,410,333, forward strand.
CTTGGTGCTAGGAAAAGAGCAAGGATTGGTATGAGGGTGAGAGTGTAACAGAGAGGATGGGAAAACAAAATCTTCTGAAAGTGATCATTTTCTGGCAGAAAGAAGATGAGGTGCTGGTCCTGACTGGAGCTTCTAGGCCCCATTGGAATATAAATGTTCAATAATAACTGGAGCTGCGTTTGAGTCAGCTTGCTGGTCGCATCAGAACTACTGTCACCTCAAAGCTCTTGAGTGGCTTAATTCCATTTGGTTAGTAGGATTTTAGAGAACATATTAGCTCTATTCTTTAAAATAGATAGGAATTTTCTGTACTTTCTTCAGCGTAAGTTCCCAAATCTGGTTTAACAGTATTTCCAATTTCACATTGTTGAAAATGCTTTATGTACAATTACATTCTCTCACTTTAAATTTTAATTAGCTTTTAAAAGTATCAGCACATGACAAATGTTCTAATCAGTAATTTGTCGTTCACATGAAACAACCTCATCATTCCCAGTTGGGAAAATATATTAGCAGTGAGTTGCATATAAGCACTTTGATCCAAACAATTTGCCTTAGAATCAGCTTGAATTCACTCTATATGCATATGCTAAACTAGAATGTGTGCAGACTTAGTTAAAAAATCTTCTCTCCTATCTGCACAGTTCTCAATTCCCATGCTCTACTCTGCCTGTAGGCTCTCTCATCTAAGTGTGGAGCTCCCCTTGTGGAACTAAGAGAAGAAGGTTGTTCTTGGTGACTAAAAGAACTACAGAAACTTTGGATTTTATTAACAAGAAAACTGTGTGAGAAGTTGCATTGAACAAATGTGTCAAGACACTAAACTCACCTTTCTAGCACATTGGGATGGCTATGTATGACTCTGCTAGCACAAACTGACTTAATCAGTTATTTAAGTATTCCCTGGTAATAAGGAGTCCTCTGGTGATTCAGCTATGGGAAAGATGACATGGTCCAACTTCCTTATGACTGGCCAATCTCCAACTGCCATAATATCATCCTGAGAGGGATGGCAGATAGCCTAAAATGGAACACATTTTGGGCTGCAGTAAACTACACTGAGGACTGGACTGGTATCACCATAGCTCCAGAATCACAGCAATGCAAAAGTTCTTTGTAGTTACCATGATGCCAGTCTCTTTTGCTTGCCCATCTTTTTAAAATATATATATAAATGAATTCACATCCTGCTCTTGGGATACTTCATTTTGAAGTGTAGAATATAATTAATCAGTTAGCCAACCACTTGGCATGAGCATTTTGGTAATTTGCCATAACTATGCTTTCTGTGTTTTTGGTTTTTTTCTGTAGTGATGTTACTGACTTGAGAAATGCACGGTTCACAGAAAGAAAAGACAGATTAGCACAGTGCAAACAACCATGTGGGTAAAATTTCATTAAGTGTATTATTTACAATTAAATGAAGCACTTAAGCGTGTGCTTAACTTTAAGTATCTGTGTAAATGGGACTTTAGCACATGCTTAAATGCTTTGCTGAATCAAGACTGGGGTTTACAAAACATTTTTACCACTTTCCTATGATTTTTACTGAGACCTGTATTTTCCTCTTGACACAGAGTAAAGTTAAAATGCTACAAATGAAAAAAAAAAAGTTGGAGTGGAGGACAGCAGACTGGCAAAGACACATTCATTAAAAACAGATTAGCTAAAAACAGACTCTGATAATCCTGTAATCAAAACTTGATACACAAACCCATGAAAATGCTAAGTGAGTGCTGTAAATAAATAGATGATTAATTTCTTTTTTCTTCAAAATGCTGTGTCTTAGTGAGAAATTACATTTATCATAAAAGATGATTTTCTTATTATTTTAACTGTCTCCTTTGCACCTTTTCACCTGCACAGTATGTAGAAAATACAGAGATAATTGATAGTATGAAGATACAACTTGTCCCCTGAGACAGATAACCTCACAATGCAAACCACACATCTGTTAGCAAATATTGCTACAACCAGCTCATGGATGAAACATTCCTTTACCCCTCTAAATGGCTAAAATATGTTAGGGGTAATTGTGGAGTTGCCTGTGTTAACTGAATGCCCATGTAGAATACACATTGATATTTTATATCACAGTGGGAATCTTTTTATCCCTCCTGCTTAATAAATTTGACTGAGCTTCTCAAACATCCGAGGTGGAATGAAGAGGGAGGGAGGTGTGTCTTGTCTGAAAAATTTGCAAAGATTCATTACTAGGGATTACGTTTAATGAAATACAATCCAGAGCGTGAAACTATGTGATTGGTGTGCTTAATATGTACAAATTAAATTTCCTTCTGGAAATATACTAATAAAAACAATGAATTAAACATCAGGGCCCAGATATGTTGGTTTATAATACAGTATAACCCTATGTAGTGAACTCCAATTTGCTGAACACAGATGGTGCCAGTAAAATAATTAGTATAGAAAAAGTGTATCTACCAGAATATCAACTGCATTAAATATTGAAGTTTAACAAAGATTTAATATCTTATTAAAAGTTAGGTAAAAGGATATGTGGTGAGAAATGTTACCAATTTTAATGCATTTCACATGGTTAAACTCTGGAGAATGGAACTTACTGTACAGCAACAGTGCATGTAAAAGTGTACATTGAGGAAGAACATGCCTTCACCTTCATTATATTATGTTTATTCATTTGATTTTTTTTTTCAAGAAACTACCCTTTATATTCAGGAATCCTGCAGTCAAAGGGGGAACTGTGAGAGGACACTCTGGCATCTCCAAAATCTATTGGAGCAACAAAAGCATCTTGGAATAGTGGACAACATCTTAATAGAAAAATAGTCTTGTAGATCTAGTTGTGGTCACACAGACCACTCTCCTCCCAGTCACGGGCACACAGATCAGTTCCCCTCCAATATAACATCCCTGTGGCAACTGTGGCAATTGCTGACATGGAAGAGTGATATTAGGAAAGTTCTGAGTGTATTTTTAAGAGTCTGTTATGCAACAAAATTGTTGCATCCCTTTTGGAAGGAAGTTAAGCTCCTTGCTGATTCCTAGCTGAGCTTTGTGAGTGGTGCAACTCAAAGGGAACAGCCTATGGGATGCTTGTGGTAAAGGTAGCAGTAGGCCACTGCTGCATCTCTTGGATTCTGAGGTTACCTATATTGACCTTATGCTGTCTTGGGGAATTCTGTCTTGGTTCTGGCCCCTTTAGGTCATGACAAGGATCCAGCGAGAGGGCCATTGATTTTTTTTAATCATCATTTTGACTTCCATTCTTACCTGTTCTGCTTCTCTCTTTCCTCTTCATCCCTGGCAGATGCTTCTCTGCTGCCTGGACCGATTCCCCTTTCTTCTCTGAATATATGTCCTGTTTTCTGATCCTCTTCTGCCCCTGAATATGTTTCCCAGCCACATGATTCCCTTTCCCCTGGACATGCTGCCAAGGCACTTGGTCTTCTGTTCCCTGGGACACATTATCTGACTGGTTTATTCCCTTCTCCCTGGGATATTACTTTCTTCATGGTGCTAGCACTTCCCATTCATTTTAGCTTCTACTGTCTGAGGTCACCTCTTGTTTTCTCCTCTTTCCTTCTTATGCAGCAGCAAATCCCAGCAGAACCACTTCAGCTGGCTCTGCTTTGTTTCCAAATACCTTTTACAGATCTCCATTGTCTTTGCAATGAAAAGCCAGGAAATCTATAAGAGTAACTAAAACACAGAGAAGGGGCCTAAACTGCCTCTCTGAACTCATGAAACACCACTATGTGTCTTCAGACCAACATTTGGAAAACACTGCTCTGGCCTCTTCTGTCTTAACCCATCTATGAATTAATTCCTAATAATCTTTTCATCTCACACATTTCACTGGTCAGTCAGCCTGTCTGTACAGAGTAGACTCTGTTAATCAATAGCTGTTGGTGACTTTGCCTATATTTAAGGTGATGAGGCTATTGCCGAAGTAGCAATAATTATGAATGGTGACAAGTGTGTGTTTTGGGACGGGACACAGAATGTGACTCTATGGAAAGAATATATTATCTTAGCATATCTCTTTTAAAACTCTGGCAGATTTGCAGGCCAAAGCGATGGGATCCAAACAAGTGCTTGCTAACATTGTGGGGGAGAATGTCACAAAGGCCCAGTGTATTTAGCCAGAAGTATTGCCCAGGGGAGAGGTTATCAGTGTAGGGGTGCTACAGGTATGAGCATTAGCATCAGCAAGCATTAAAAGAGGAAGACGAGAAAAGTTATAGATGATAGGAGGATGCAGATGTAAAGTTTAAAAAAGATGTAGAAGGAAATAGATGGCTAGAGAGAAGCCTTAGAAGAAAAGATGTGTTAGAATACAGTAAACAGAGAGAAGAGGGATGACTATGTGGGAAGCTGGGGATGGAAGGTTGGGAGAACGGAGGCAAGCCCTAAATTATGATTGAGAAGGAAAGAGATAAACATTGTTTAGGAATCATGCTACAAAATGTGATCTTCTTGCACTGCAATAGACATTTTTGTTATTCTGAGCAATGTTTTATCTACTTTATTTTAATTTTAGAATATGGTTTTCATTTTGGGAAACATCTGAACTTTTAGTCTGATTCTAAGGCATGGATCTCATCCATATGACTTCAGACTCTAAGCTGTCACTCCTCTGAAGCTTTTATCAGCAAGTCATAATGCTAATTTGGTCATTTTATATATCATGGATGACAAAGAATTGCTATGGAGAGGTAGTTTCAAAAAATGTGCCAAACCCAGGGGAAATGAAATAGAAGAAATAAACTTAGATCCAGTCAAGGTAAAGCCATAGCCAAAATCTTGCAATTTGGCTAGGTGGTCTGGAGTGCAAAGAAACAGCTGCAAGGAATTGGCCCTAAAACAGGACATTCAGCTCTGAGAAATCTGAGAAAATTTATTGCTGGCAGGAATACTCATCAACTTGGAATTAAGATGCATTGTTGTAAGTATGGAAAGTGAGCCTCTGAAAGAAAGCACCTGTGGAGTTTCAGCCTTGTACTGTGTCTACTTACCGGAACAAGACATTGTCAGATGAAATTCCATAAATTGTCCAGGTGCCAACTCTACTGCAGCATTTCGAATAAACCTAGCATGTCCGTTTCCAAATACTTTCTTGCAAGCTTTTGTTTCCAATACTGCTTCCTAGTCTTAGTAGCATCAGTATTTTCATCAGCTGGTAATAGGTGAAACAACTGGAATCCCCCTTCTAGGCGAGAGACTCTGTTCTAGCTTCATATTACAGACAATGGGTTAGTTTGCTAACTTTTGATAATTTCATCTCATTTTGCATGCTATTAGCAAATTTGGATTGAAAGTTAAGGGTCACTCATCAGTATTACATGTGTTTTACAGATGCTTCCTGTTTTTAAAGATAGAAAAAAGCATTTGATTTATATTTTTATGGCAGTTTTGGTTTTTTTTAAAAATCTTGATACTTTAACAATGCAGGAAAATTAACCTCTGAAAACGTTGTTAAAAGCTTGCCTAATTCCTGTGCTTCTATGTTCTCAGCAGCATTCTAGGTTTAACTGGGTTAGCAGAAGCAAATGTGTGGACTGCAAGGTGGGTGGGAGGAAAGGTAAGTGTAAGGATAGACACATCATCAGATTGTGCTTGTACTTCTAGCTGTTCTGGAGTTCTGAGAAATGGTACGGTTTAGTTTATCATTTCAATATCCTTGCTGAACAGCCCAATTAGCTTAAAATATTCCAAAGGGGATCCCTTCCCCTGTCCCTCTTTTCTGCCCCACTGAGCTTTAAGTTTTCCAATGTAATGAAAGAAATACAGAATGCTCTAAAAAGGTTTTTGATTTGTGGAAATTATGGTGACTTAGATGTATTTAATGCTTAAGACTTCCACAAGGCCTTCTACTGAGCAAGTTAAAATTTTGTTTTTTTAAAATGATGTTCTCACACTGCTGTTTTCTGCAATAGGCTGTAAAATGCAATGGCTGGAATTCTGTGCTGTACAGCACACAAGTGTGTGTCTGGATTCCTCCTTGCTGCAAGGGTTGCTGTAGTCCAACTCGTGGCCCACCCATGCCACAGCAGCAGTGCACAGGAGCAATCCCTCCCCTCGTCTATAAGGTAGTCAAGCATAATTCTGACTCCTTTTATATTAAATGTTGAAGCATGTGGATTTGTGATATACTTAGGGTATGCTGTATATAGCACTCCATTTATAAGTACCTCAAGCCTACAACCTCTTTTAGGTAGTAGGCTTGAGATACTGGTTTTGGCCTTTTAAATCTGGCAGAACCAAGCAGCTCTAGCCCTATGATAGATGTTCTGTGGTTGACCGTTGCTTGTTGCCTCTCCCTGTATTCCAGCTGGCTAATACTGAACTCCTGTTGTGAATCTCTTCCCCCTCCCCGCCTCCGTCCTGAGGAGATGACACATTCTCACAAGAATCAACAGATCCTTTGCTTCATGTGACAGTTTAGTCAGTCCTAATAAAACCATTCTGAGGCTCAAAAGGGCCCTATCCTTCTCAAGTTTTTGAGTAAAATGAATGGGAGATCGGAATGTGGAACAAGGGTAGAGTTGGCCATTCAGAAGTTTTAGGAAAGGTTTTCCTTGCTAACTACAAACTGAGATGGTTGTGTTTTAAAATATAAATAAATAGAAACCCACACAGCTCATTAAATAGATCTACTGACATTTAAGATGCTACTTCTAATTGTCCTTTCATTTTCAAAGCAATAACCTTAGCTTCTAAATATACACAGTTTAGGGATTTAGAGCTCAATCCTGCAGATCATTAGGTTGGAGTCCTGCTGCATTACTCCAACCTAACATTGGTGCAACTCTATGTAAATGAATGGAGTTATATTGTCATAAAATTATTGTATCCCTGTAACCTTTATTTGTATCCATGCACAGTTGTTTCTAGGTCAGAGTTACTTACTACTTTCAGTAATGACAACAAAGCAACACAGATGTGTGGAAGTCAGTCCACTGAACACGTTCTCCTGTAATATCTCTACACTTAGTATCCATTATCAAGCTTTTTCCCCCCCAAGGCATTGTACATAAGTCAGCTGATGGAAGCGACTTATAAATCCTTTTTATTTATGCACATGCTGAAGGTAACTTGTACTTTATATAATTGGGATTGCATGAGCTCCACTATATGGAGAAATTTAGGACATATACAGATCTTGGACCTTCAAAATGGTCTCTGTGGGTGGACCATTGTGCCCCTGCAGAGAGCAACTGCCTTCCCTGGAGCTCAAGAAGGGTGCAGAGGTCCTCCACAGGAGCTTGCAGGATTAGGGCCATGGAGAATAGTTGGTAATAATAATACCTAGCTCTTTTATAGCACTTTTCATCAGTAGGTCTCAAATTGCTCTACAAAGTAACTCAGTAGCAGCAGCAAAGAGTCCTGTGGCACCTAACAGACGTATTGGAGCATGAGCTTTCGTGGGTGACTACCCACTTCATATTCACCCACAAAAGTTCATGCTCCAATACATCTGTTAGTCTATAAGGTGCCACAGGACTCTTTGCTGCTTTTACAGATCCAGACTAACACGGCTACCCCTCTGATACTTAACTCAGTAGCATTATGTTCTATTTTACTGATGTGAAAACTGAGGCAGAGAGAGGGGAAGTGACTTGCCTAAGGTGACCCAGAAGGGCAGTGGCAGAGCCAGGAATAGAACCCAGTTCTCTTGAGTTCCACTCCAGTGTTTTAGCCATTAGATGAATATGCAAAAGTCTAACAGAAGTAAGAAGGGCAGAGAATGCAGTGACTGTGGCTGGTACAGCACCCAAAGCCAGTTATCATTGAGGGATGAAATGCCACTTGTTTAGGCACAATTGCAGCTGCACAGTTAGCTAGAAGGCAGCCTTCCTATACAATATTTTTATTACTATTTTTAAAGTTCTTTTTCTTCTAAATGAAGACAGATGTCTCTTAATGGCAGAACTGAACCAATTGTCAGTGGGGATCTACAAAGGTGGGGTTTTTTTTGTGAAATTGTACTCTCATCAGGTGCTCTCCACATATTGAGCTGTAACGAAGAGGCAAAAATGATGACATTATTTTTTAAATTGCTGCTTCAGCTCTAGTGAGACATTATAGTTTAGCTAATAAGTGCTAGGAATAATGTTTTGCATAAATATTCCACAATATTGAGCAGATTTTGTGTCTATAATTAGCGCTTTGATTTACACACAGACAGAATTAATTAGGGAGTAATAATTGTACTGTAATTCTTCTATTATAATCCAAGATGAATGATCCAGTCCCTTGTTAAAATCAAAGGTGCGCAAATTATTTTATTTGCTTTCCTTAAAACATAATAAAATAATCCAATTGGGGAATGTTTTACATATTCTCATATGCTAGGATGGGCATGCTTTATTTCTTATAATCCAGATACTATAGTTCATCTAAATATAGGTAGAGAATTTGGCAAAATCCAGGCCACCAAAACTTTTGAATGTGGGTGTTGTTTTGATTCACCTGGAGAATGACCAAGGAAATCCTCACTAGCCCATTGCAGGCCATTTTTTTTGCTGTAGAAGGGTGAATTTCATCCACAATCAACAGGAACTTCCAGGAAATGTTTTGCCAGCACATTCTGGCTAAGGAGAACAAAGGAAAATGGAAACCAAATTTGACAGAACTAAATAGAAAGTTAAAGGGAACTCTTGTCGAAAAGATGATTGATGAAACAAAAGCCCAACACCATGACAATCATGGCCATGAAAGATCCTATTAAACTACTTGTAAGAGTCAGGGTTTCCCCCACTCCACCCATGTTACTGGCCAAAGTTTAACAGCCTGCCTAAATTTTCCCTTGCAGATTCAAATTATTACAATTGCTTTTCTCACATCCTTCCCTTCTGGAAGGATTGTATAGTGTTGCTATGCCTTGTTGCTCATCAGTTGTGTACACCCAGGAAATAAATGCACTTAACTGCATAGTGAATCCTAGATATAGGAGACGAGCTGAATTTTGAGTAAAACTTCAAATAAACTTGGGTAATTTTGGTTTTGGAGAAGCATTTGGAAGATGGAAAATAATCTTTTGTCCATCTAGTTGTATAGCTTATATTAGTCTGTTAATTAATTACATGAAGTTTGGTTATATTCAAAATATGGCTGTGTTTGAAATTCAGGCACATGAAACCCAGAGGAAAGAAGAACAAGTACAAAGAAAAATTGTAAAATTGAGTGAAACTTTAATCACACTGATAGTCCATGTATACCCTCTCATGCATGCACTCACAGATCTAAAAGCAAAATTCTGACTTTGATCCTATAAGCCAGGGGTGGGCAAACTTTTGGCCTGAGGGCCACATCGGGATTCTGAAACTGTATGGAGGGCTGGGTAGTGAAGACTGTGCCTCCCCAAACAGTGTGGCCTTCACCCCCTATCCACCCACTCTCACTTGCCACCCCATGACTGCCCTGCTCAGAACCCCTGACCCATCCAACCCCCCCTGCTCCTTGTTCCCTGACCGCCCCCTCCCAGGACACCCCGCCCCTAACCTCCCCCCAGGACTCCACCCCTACCCAACCCCCCCCCGCTCCCTGTCCCGTGATTGCCCCAACCTCTATCCATGCCCCTCCACCCCCCGACAGGCCGCCTGGGACTCCCACGCGTATCCAGCCACCCCCTGCTCCCTGTCACCTGACTGCCCCCTGGAATCCCCTGCCCCTTAACCAACCCCAACCCCGCCCCACTCCCAAAGTGCTGGCGGCATGGCGAGCTGAGGCTGCGGGGGAGGGGGCCAGATGGGGAGGGGCTGGGGGCTAGCTTCCCCAGCTGGGAGCTCAAGGGCCGGGCAGGATGGTCCTGCGGGCTGGATGTGGCCCGTGGGCTGTAGTTTGCCCACCTCTGCTATAAGCCATGTTCAGGGCAAGGCATGGAGTGCTAATGGCTGAATGGAAGATGCTTTTGCCACTCATCCTGCACAGTGCAGGATGGCTTTGGGAAGGCTGGGTGGGGAGGGGTCAGCATGTTCAACAACAAACCTGATTCCTATTTCAAAAAAGCACGATGCACATCCCAGCAGGCGTTGAGACAGTAGTGTGGGTGCAGGGGAAACTGCAAATTAAAGTGCCGTTGGATAAAACAACTTGGCAACGGAGCATTAGATCCATATCTTGCCCTCCGACAACATGGGTGCACTGGGACGGTGGAGAGAAGTTCTCTGTGACTTCTTTCTTCCCAGTACAGTCATGCAAAATGGTGCAGAGCTTTGCCAATAGTTGGCATGATTCAGGAATAAAGGTGTTTATATAAATGTAAGAGATTATTATGTAATATAGTAAATGTAAGGCACAAGGGAAGGAGTGGTTCATACAAGAGTCTTATCTGACCTGTTCTTCAGTGCTCACTCTTAAGGGGGGTAACTGGGCCTGATGGAGAAACACGTTGAATTAGACGTTGTAATTGCAGAACCTCCAACCCTTTTGTCTGAGGGGTTGAAAGAACTTTCCCATCTCTCTGGACTCTAGCTTTAAGGATAGTGGTGAGGAACCAGAATGAGTTCCTGGTCACTGTCAGACATGTCTTCTGCCCTACATGCCTTAGCCTCTCCAATCCCATGCTGTGCAAGGTAGTAAACAAATACAAATCCACGCATTGGCATTTCACATATAGGAATGCACTGGTACCAATTTTTTTCATCTTCATTGAATGTGTTCTTTACAATCACTTTTTAGTGAAGTAACATAGAACTGCTGTCCTATTTAATATCAGTTCTGTTAACTGGGAGACACAATTCAAAGTGTTGATCATAATTCGAGTAACTTTGATTTTTCTTCTCTGCTTTCTGGAGGCTTTAGTAAAAAGCTGTTAAAATTTCTGTGCTTGACGATGATTGTGGCCTGGGTGGAATTATCTTTGTTGCTAACATTTGCCAGCTTCTGTTTAATCAGAACAATCACTTAATAGTTCATTCCTGACTGCCTCACAATCCAGTGCCAGGAAGCTCAATGCAGACACTCTAGGCCTTGATCCAGTATCTTAGCATTGGCACGTTAGATCTCTGGAGTGTCTCTGCCTTTCACCATAGAACAAAAAGTAGAATTATAACTCAGAGAGGAAAAAAACTAGAACAGTATAAAAATGTCCAGGTCTAGCCTTCTGACCATCCACCCCTCTTCAGGGATGGTGAGTGCAATGCATTTTAACGTGATGGTGCATTGGTATAAAAAATGGATACATAATCCTCATTCATATCCAGAGCAGTTTGCTTAGCAGAAGCTCCTTTTTCAAAGTCTGGTGCCTAAATTGAACACACAATTACACATGCATTCCTTACCCTTGAAAAGCTGAATTTGCATGTAATAGATATTTGCGTGCAGTTATCCACTTCATGCAGCTATTTTGGGAAGTGCACATGTAGTGTGTGGATGCAAGTTCTGCAAAGGAAGCAAACATAGAAACCTTTCAAAATCTGCCTTAGATGTCCATCCTTTCCTTCTACGCACTTTTCTCTTCACCCTGCCACATTATTGTTTTCCTAAACTACAGACACGGCCATGCACTGATACGCTGGTCACCACTACAATCTTGACAATTGCTACTTGCAAGTAATTCATATTACTGTGATGTGTATGGTCAGCTAAGCATATAGATATACTGGGTGCTCCTTGCTAATGCTAACAAGGCTAGAGGCTAAATTGTAAAGACATTAATTGTGACCACTCTATTTCTACATTTTTTTCACACCCAAGATTTCCATTTAGCTGAACAGAGGCATGATCCAAACACTACTGAAGTAAATGGGCTTTGATTTAGGCCCTAGATGTCTTGGGTGGGAGCAAGGAATGCAGGAGCAAGCCCTTTATTTTGTAATTATGTACTTAACCTTATTAATGATGCAGCTTTTCAAAGGGTGCTGCAGCAGTCATACTCCCCATAATTCACAATTCAGACGTTTACATTTTAAAAAAATATGCCAATGAGAGGCACTTCCATTTAATCAAGTATTCCTTGCTTGATACATTTGGAGGTAGCATGCTGCTTGCCTGGTAATGGAACCCATGTCCCAGTCCCTGCATTGCAATGGTGAAGAATATGAGAATTATTCTAATGGGTCAAAAGTTTGACTTTAATAGAAAAATTGCTAGCAAGTACTGGAGGTATGACTGTGTGAGCGTCTAAGAATGCATGTGTGTGGTGTCTGTACTTCACGCTTAATTCAGGTTTTGAGAACTGAATGTAGTACTAGAAATATGGATATAATTTACTAGTTGCTTCAAAACAGTGATGAAAATGCATGTGGTACAAGAGTGATATATTGGGCGAATCAGTCATAAATAATAAGGAACTCCTCTGAAGGTCATACAGATTGCACTTGGAGCTCAAATAGTTGATGATATTATGAAAGCTATTTAAGTTTGGATTTAAGAATGGATATAAAATTATTTTTTAAAATATAATTAACCATACCTACATATGGAATTCCTTTTTATTTCTTAAAAGTGAATTTAGTGCTGACGTAAAGTGTCAGACTGACAGCACTGAAAACAGTCATGTTCCATCCCCAGATATACTGCCAACCTCCTCACATTTCACAAATGACATGCCTGAGGAATAGAGAGGACTATATCAATTGTCCTTGGCTTCTGTGCTGAGAATGCTAACAATGGCCAAGATTTTCTAAAACAATTAGTAAGTAAGGCACTCACCCTCAGGAAATAAGATAGCTTTAAAGGTGTCTTAAGATGGACAACCAAAAATCAAGGCAGCCATCATCACTAGTTACTTTTGAGAACCAGTTAATGTTTGTTTTTATGGCAGTGGATTCAGGATACAAGAAACAAACCTGGATTTTGAGGTGCTCCAAATGTATGTATTGTATTTGATGTATTTAGATTTGTGGTTTTGTTTCAGCCCATTCCAAAATGGACTGCTCCCATGGTTGGAATTAACTGTGTTGTTAAAGATCAGATTTTCAGGGGTACTTTGGCACCTAAAGATGCAGGTAGACACCAAGTGGGATTTTCAAAAGCACCTAGCCACCTAACTGCAGCATCTTTAGGTTCCTAAATACCTTTCAAAATCTGGCCCGAAGTGCTTCGCAGGATCAGGGACTGCAGGCTCAGCATTTTGTGAGCACTCCATAGTGAGAGACAGTCCCTACTCTGAAAAGAGCTTACAAACTAAATAATATAGTTAACTACCCTCTAGTTAGTTTCTTATATCCCACAAACAGGATTGTGGGATATAAGAAAACAGTTTGGGGAACCCCATGCTCCAGCAGCCAGTGTTGCTTCAATTCTTCAGATAGGCTGGGCTATCAATCTGGCATATTTTATAAGAAAATGCAGATATTAATTTCACTCTAGACATGAGAGATAGCTAAATAGTAAAGATTTTAGGTTACTACTGATGTGAGGTGAATTAAATCCAGTGACATAACACTGAAAGGGCAGAGCTTTCATGGTAAAGTATATATCCTTGTGACCTTTGTTTACTTTTTGATAATTTTAATGAGTCTAAACTGAAAAAAAAACCCTTTCCTAAATGAGCATCTTCTAAGAATCCATCCCCTTGCATAGCCAAGGTTGTGTTTCACTGTGTGCTATACGTTATATCAAATTAAAAAAATCAAGTTTTATTGATTCACCAAAACTTTTTGCTATTCAGTAAAATATATTTTAAGTCATAGGGAAGACTTGAATCCCTGCCTCATTGTGCTAAGGCCCATGCTTAAGCCATTAGACCATGGTGCCTGTCAGGCTGGGTGTGTTATGCCTCTGATGCTATTTCCTTACTTGTAAAATGAAAACAATGATATCTACCTGTATCAGTTCTTATCTGAGACTTCATCATCATGCTGTTGGAATACAGTGGCCTAGGCTCTTGTGAAGTTTAATTAGTTAAGGTATATGAAGTGCTTCACATGGGGTTCATCATTAAAAGTCTGCATTTATCCATTTACCACACAGTGATATGTGAAAGAATTATGAATGTTCCCACATTTAAACCATAACCATGACGACATCAGAGATACTCCTGTTTTGGGACATGTGGGCTTTTAAATAGCAACCAATGAACATGCAGAAATATTATAGCCGGATAGTGGTCCAGCTGAGATGAGAATACAGCACCACCTGGTACTTAAGATAATACTCATTCCTTTAGTCTGTGCAGCTTTTCAGTAGCTTCATCTGCACAGGCACACAGCACCTCACACATTTTCAAGATTTATAAGTGTGAACGTTGGAGAGAAAGGTGGGGTGGGTAGTTCTCCTAAGGTTGGCACTCATCCAAGTGATGAAGAGTATACAATTGTGTCAGTACCAGGAGCGGCTCCAGGCACCAGCATGCCAAGCATGCCGATCACTGCGAGGGTGGCAGGCAGGCTGCCTTCGGTGGCTTGCCTGCGGAGGGTCCGCTGGTCCCGCGGCTTCAGTGGACCTCCCGCAGGCATGCCGCCGAATCCGTGGGACCGGGGACCTCCCGCAGGCAAGCCACCGAAGGCAGCCTGCTTGCCGTGCTTGGGGAGGCAAAATACCTAGAGCTGCCCCTGGTCAGTACTACAGGTTTGCAAACTGAGAAATAGGCAAACTTCATTGAAAATCCTTTCACAATGAGTATTTAACCTAGGTCTAACAGTTCATCATCTCTCTTTGATAAGGTAAAATGTGACTATGTGGGAACTGAAATTCTGCAGCACTTGATGTAATGAATGAGATGTCAAACTCCATTAAGGAACCTTATTACTTCTAGCCGAGAGGAGAAATTGAGGCAAACTTTCTGCTGCAGTGTGTACTTAGTAAGCAAACTCTACTGCAACTGAAATGGGACATCCAGTTTATTGTACACTTTAATTCTTGAGGAGCTACAAAAAATCTTAAATCTCCTTAAAAAAGCTGAGTTGTCAAAGTGCCTTCTTCCGTAACATAACCTGACAGTGTCCAAAATTATGAAGACAGAGCTTGAGCTGAGACCAAATTTTCTGAATCTTCTTTGGCCTTATACAAGCTTTTCCAGAAGTAAAAAACCCAAACTGTTCATGCTCAGAAAGACAAAAGCTCTTCTCAGCTTTAATTCAAAACAAGCTAAGCTCTTTGGCATAAAACAAGCCTTTTGTGATTTACTGTAACAATGAAAGATGCTCATCTCATAGGTTTACTCTAATCACAATTCTCCAGAGGATTTGACAAAGCTTGATCTGTTTCTGAGCTTTCCCAGAGCACAGCTTTCACAGCCTTTTGGTTATCATCCATGTAGTGTTCCAGTTTGGCTTTAGATCTGAACATTGCAAAAAAGTCTTGTTGGTGTTTACTTTGACTTGGGTTAAGAACTATATTATTATGAAAATAAAATTGTCTGAATTTTCACTCAGTTGATCCTTTAAGTTTTTGTACATGCAAAACTTGCCTGCAGTTCTCATAATTGTGTTGCATAGGTATATATTTGTGTTTCTTTACTGAATTTAATTCCGCAGTAGTATGTTTTTTTTGTGTGCAATTAACAGAGCACACGGGCAGACCCAGTTTTTTGCAAGTGTATATTGGAAACTCAGTTTTAAAAATGTGGCCTGCAAAATCTAAATTTATCAGAATGTTCAAATGCATCTGTTCTTAGTTTTAAAGGCTCTGAACCTTTTTACAGTATATCCAATTTCAAAGATGAGCACCCTGGTTATTTATAGTGTATGTGGAGCAGCTATGATAACTCGTCTACTGGAAAGATCCTAATAGATCTGCAGAAAATGTCAAGATGAACAATTGAAGAGGAGAGAGAGCTAGGAGACCTTTTTCTGGGCTCAAAGTTGTTCTGTGTCTTCAGTTAACAATGTGTGTGTGTGCTTAAGTGAAAGGGTAACACCAAATATACGCAAAAAATCTCATAAATCTTATCCTGACCAAAAAAAAAGTTTCTTCCATTCAAATGTGTTTGTGCCAATCAGATTTGTTTTGTTTCCACTATGGTTATGAGATTGGCAAACTGCTGCTTTTTAGCGGATTAATCACCTTGTAGTTAAAATCCCTCATCAAGATTGCATGCCAATATCTGCAATTAAAACCACCCTGAAGGGACTGCAGCAAACCATAACAGCTAAGAATGTTCACAATAAATCAATAAACATCCCTAGCTAGATAATAAGGGAATTTAGATACTTTTATGAATATCCAGTCATCTCTACACCTCCAATCTACTGTATCCTCACAATAATGCCATAAAGTAAGGATATTTTATAGCCCCATAACAAGGTATATAGTGACTTGTCCAGGGTCACACAAAAGTCTGTGGCAGAGCTAGGAACTGAAGCCACTTCTCTTGCATCTCAGTTTTATGTGTTAACCCCTCCCCTGCATGATGATTCTATCTTATCCATTGCTGCAGGCTAACTAAAGTACTTAATCCTTGTAGTGTTTGGAGTTGTGATTATTCAGTGGGATTTTGGCAGCGGAGATTGCATTATGGATATCCACCTGAGTAATGAAAATTCTCTTAATTTCTATTTATTTTTAATTTGACTTTGTCTAAGTAATTTTGTCAGCTATTGAGTAATATACATTTATTTAGCAATTCTCTTAAATGGCATACTATTTAGTAATCGCTATAGATTCATCTAATGTCCAATGAGTGTAAATGCATATAACACTGTCATAACAATATAAAAAGGAAGTAGGAAATGAGAGAAATCTCTTAAAAGGGTGTTTGGTTAATTTATAGAATCATTTTGTAGACCTAAGGGAATTTTGATAAGGTTTGAATAGCTACCCATTTTTGGGGTGATTATGCAGGTATAAAGGCCGATGTGGATCCAATTGCAGGAACAGGCATAAACAAATCTCCAGCCTCGTGGAAGTTCTTCCATCAATAATATGAACTCCTGAAAATATGAACTAAGAATGGGAATGTGGATAGACCGGTAAGGAAAATGTTACTGTTAGAGCAAAAATTGCATAGCTGCAATTTATTGGTTGCAGAAGGCTAAGACTTCAGTTTTAACTATCTAGAGGAATTTAGAATATTATGTGAAGTGTCCTAATGTAGGTGCTTTGCAG
Source organism: Mauremys reevesii (assembly GCF_016161935.1). Taxonomy (NCBI): domain Eukaryota; kingdom Metazoa; phylum Chordata; order Testudines; family Geoemydidae; genus Mauremys; species Mauremys reevesii. The sequence goes on from NC_052630.1 coordinate 25,427,313, forward strand.
GAAAATAGAAGAACACAATAAAATAGGAACCATTAATAAAGAAGAGGAGATTAGATACTGCAAAATATAAATCTGCGAGTAGTGAAATTTAATAGGTGTTTTGTTAGTTCCACTTTCTTTCCTCCTCTATCTGATGATGCTTCAGTGAGGGGAAAAGTGGGATTAAAGGCCTCATTGAAGAAGGATGTTCTGGCAAGGAACTTGAAGACTGTACAGAGGCGTGTCAGGTTCAGTTGGGAAGGCATTCTTGGCTTAAGAATCTACCTGGAAGAAGGCACAGAGGCTGGGAGTTTCAAAGGAGCCCAACGGAATTAACAACCAGCTACTATAGAATTTCAGTTGTATTTGAATGCCCTACTCCCTTAGGTTTTGAAAATCCCAGCCAGAGACATCAATGAAAGAAATGCACAGAAACAGAAGAGTCACTAGCCAAATTATACAGGGATTTGAAAACTAAATCTTAAAATCATTAGCCAAAGAGCAGACATTAAAGAGTTCCCTTTCTTCCATGCACAGAAAGAAGGGGCATTTTCTGTTTCTGAGGTTAATGAAGAAGATACAAAGACCTTGAAATCACACTTCCTCTGGTTTAAGATTTCAATTGATTCAACCCCGATATGAGCTTGTCAACTGAAAAGAAAACATTACCACAGCTTACTCAGAAGTATGATACTAGTTTTGAATGGTGTCCAGAAACTTGCCACCCACTTAAATAAAAGCAGCAAAGAGTCTTGTGGCACCTTATAGACTAACATGTTTTGGAGCATGAACTTTCGTGGGTGAATACCCACTTCATCGTATTCACCCACGAAAGCTCATGCTCCAAAACATCTGTTAGTCTATAAGGTGCCACAAGACTCTTTGCTGCTTTTACAGATCCAGACTAACATGGCTACCCCTCTGATACTTAAATAAAAGTAAAGGAAATAGAGAAAAAGGATTACTTGGCATCCATTTTGTGTGTCTGGAAGCAGATTACTTAGAGGCACCATTTCAAGCTATAGTGAAACACACATTTCACCCCTCCATGTTATATAATTCCAAGCTTTGCTGGGGAAGAGGACTTATTTAACTGAAGTCCTCATTGCTGGAAGGTTTTGGATATCATCAGAGACCTTTTGGATATTAAGGTAATATAAAGTGCCCTGAGATCCAGCTTTTCCTTCTACAGACTCTGCTGTTCCTGTGATTTCTGCAACCAGGAACAAAATATGTGGCTCAAGTTGATCCGTGTCGCATTTTTAGCTATAGCAGTGAAAGAAGAAAGTCATCTGCAATCCATACTAGTGGCCTGTTTCTGCAGGTAGTATGAAGAGTATTTTGAAGGCCAAGGAGCCAACTCACCTCTGCATGCAAGCTGAGACTGGTACAAGAATTAAGATGATTTTGCACCTTGCTTATAAAGGGATAGGAGGGAGATTGTCCTGACCTGTGCTAGGGACTGAACAATCTTGAGTGCTGTTCCAGCATCTGACAATGGCCTGGTGAACAGTTCCACAACCATTCCCCAGCTCTCCTGGGTATTGGAGGACTGGCCATCCACTGGGAGAATGCCTTCTTGGATCATTAAGTAGTGGCTTTGTATTCCACCAGCCTAAAGTGGTAGCAATGCCCCCAATTAATCTGGCTCCATGATTACACTTACGAAGGCAGCTTACAGAGTTAAATCAGAATGCTGTATATGCAAACACTTGTCTGGCTTCTCTAAATTGCACAGAAATATTGAAGTTAGATTCACTTATCTTGTCTAGCTTACTGCAGCATGTCTGTCCTGAATTAGCTCTCAGCCAAGGAGGCCAACATTAATTTGTTGACAGGTACGGGGGTGTCAGTCTATGATGAAGTACCTACTATACTGCGTTGATCAAAAGATTACAGCTTTCATTTATAAATTCAAGGAAATGAATATACTGATGGCATTGCAGCTTACTTACCATCTCTTGATTTCACACTGCATACTGGCTGTATGTTTTAGATGTTTATTTTACTAATCACTCAGAGGGAGATAAACTAGCAAATGCAAGGCCGGAATCAAGTGTGCATGTAGCACTAGATTTTTGTATTCATAAGAAGAGCTATTTTGTGCATTCACCTATTCCCTCTGGGTTCCATCTGCTCCCTTAATATAAATATTATCCCAACATATATATGTTGTTTGTGTACCTACATGTATACATACGCTGGGAGAAATTCAATATTAGAAACATAACTGATGGCATGGCAAGAATGAGAAAGGGAATCCTAATGCATTTTGATGGTTTTGCTCTGTTACATAGTAACTTTGGAGTGAAATAAGGACTTGTGTTAACATGACCGTAGGAAAAATAAATAGATCTGACAGCAGCCACCTTACCCATAAAGAAAGAGAGAAAAGCAGCAACATACACTATGTATACCTCTTACTAATGATATTTTGCACCTTTAAACTGCACTCCTCCAAGGTGCAAATAACTTACAAACAGAGCTGGCATTGCATTTTGAGACTGAACTCTGGTGTCCTACATTCAGACTGCACCAGCTTTTAGATAAATATGCTTAAAATGGAAACTCTGTGCACTTTGGAGATGTTGTGCTGTTTTTATCTCTTCCCTGACCTCTGCGTGTTCATATAACATTAATCTCAGTGCAGTTTCCAAAGGACAGATGTGTCCACCATAACCACCAACCACCAGAATTTGGCAATAATTGGCAACCTTAGTCCACATCTTAAACTGGTGTAAATCACCATCCCTACATTGAGTTCAATCAAGCTATGCTGCTTTACACTAGCTGAGGATCTGGCCTTAGCTGTCCATCTGAGCACAGAGGCCCAGAAGAAGAAGGCTGTGAAAATCAGTGACATCACTTCGGTGGGCTTTGCTTTAGTTTCAGTCTGCTGGAAAATGAAAAGGTTTGTGAGCCACTTAATTCCTCCACCTCCCTTTAGGGTTTGAAGATGAAATTCGTTCTGATAGTGTGTCTACATAATACTCTCTGCACAATACAAGCTCCTCAGCAAGGCTTCTTCTGTGGACAGTGGCCACACAGGAAAAGGCCTCTAACTTTTGTGTGCCATGGAGATTGTCTCTGAATCAACCCACATATGCTGGCTTAGAAAGCAGTATTGGTGGGTGGGGGGAGGAAGCAGGGGGGAGTGGGCCAAATGATCTATGATCACACCGATAGATCTAATGCCTCATGTAAGTGGTATGAAGGGCAGACGCCATTATTCCTGACAGATGGGAGTGGAAGTTGTGCTTTGTGTTGGTCGATTTCAAACCTCCAGCCCCACATCCTCCACACTTGAGCCTTAGTGCTTAAACATAACTTTCACTTTTTAGGAGAATAAATAATAAAAAAAAAATGAGGCTGGAATCTGTGGCACCTTCAATACCAAGATGTTCCTCTCTGTGTGATTATACAGTAACCCCTCAGGATAATGATTCCCCAAACACTGTGATACATTTTATTTACACTCCACAGTTATGATTTTGTGTTAAATCTACACTCATCTTGCCACTGATATATTTGAACTCCTACTCAGGGGATTTCAGAGGTTGGTTGTTATGCAGTATAACCTCTATTGACATAATTTTTTTCTTCAGACTATTGATTTTCCAGTTATTGTTATGTCATCCCACATGTGTTTTTCAGAAACCTAAGGCATGATCCAATTCCCATTGAAATCAATAGAAGAACTCTTATTAATTCTGTGATTCTATGAACTTCAAAGGGGAGTTGGATTGGGTCAGTAATGAATGTTGTCATTTTCTTCTGAGCAAAATATCATTTAGACCCAGACATTATTAACCAAGGTCCTGCTTGTTCTACCCATGTAGTCTGAGGATGCCATGGCTGAAGCCAGATAGACATATTTAAGGGAAAAATGGGAAAGTAGGGGTTGCTGTTGTTATCCCAGAAGGGTTGAGAATAGAGAATGACACTTTATGGGACACTGAAACTAACACTCACACTGGCATGTGATTTTTATTACTCCTGCCTTTTTGTTTCTTTTTCAAATTCTGATGGTAATCTAACTTACCCTGGTGGAGGGAGGAGAGCTATTTTGCAAGATGGACTCATGCTAGCTCCTGTTGGTAACCTGCTGGAAGGGAAGCTGTTGCAGAAGAGATTAGCTGGGCTGAAAGCATAGGAGTTCTGTGATGAGCCTGACCAGAGTTTGGTTATCCACTAAGAGTTAAACCAGACTGGGGATGTCTTAGGAAGAATGGGATCCAACTAGGGCTGCCTGACAAGCAGAGGTCAAACTAGACCACTACCATCCTGAGGCAAGTGGGATCACTGTAACTACTGTGATGACAATACTTTAGCTAGATGGATAACCTTACTTGGAGAAAGTTACAAGGTAATGGGTTTCAGAGTAGCAACTGTGTTAGTCTGTACCCGCAAAAAGAACAGGAGTACTTGTGGCACCTTACAGACTAACAAATTTATTTGAGCATAAGCTTTTGAGGGCTGCAGCACACTTCCTCAGATGCATAGAATGGAACATATAATAAGAAGATATACATACATACAGAGAACATGAAAAGGTGGAAGTTGCCATACCAACTCTAAGAGGCTAATTAATTAAGAAGCGCTATTATCAGCAGGAGAAAAAAAACTTTTGTAGTGATAATCAAGATGCCCATTCCGGACAGTTAACAAGAAGGTGTGAGGTTACTTAACATGGGGAAATAGAATCAATGTGTATAATGACCCAGCCACTCCCAGTTTCTATACAAGCCCAAGTTAATGGTATCTAGTTTGCAAATTAACTCTAGTTCAGCAGTTTCTCGTTGGAGTCTGTTTTGGAAGCTTCAAAATCTTTTCTCTGTGGTAAGTATCCTCACACCTTCTTGTCAACTGTCCGGAATAGGCCATCTTGATTATCACTACAAAATTTTTTTTTCTCCTGATGATAATAGCTCATCTTAATTAATTAGCCTCTTAGAGTAGATATGGCAACTTCCACTTTTCATGTTCCCTGCATAATCACCCCAAAAATGGGTAGCTATTATATATATATAATCTTCATACTATATGTTCCATTCTGTGCATCTGTTGAAGTGGGCTGTAGCCCATGAAAGCTTATGCTCAGATAAATTTGTTAGTCTCTAAGGTGCCACAAGGACTCCTGTTCTTTTTACAGACTAATAAAACTTATCAATAAATGATTCATCCAGAACCCCTCATAATACCAGTAAAGCGTTATATAGCATACTGCCTTTGTTTCTATACATTTCTCAAGTGTGAAAGGTTTCTGTCCCATAACTTGAGGGCCAAAGCATGCTCACCTTACCTGTACAAATAATTACACTGTAGTTCCTACCTCCAGTTATATTAGATACTCATGTAGCTGGAAACTTCTTCCCCCAAATAAAGTCACACTTTCATAACACTTCCGTGATAAACTCACTGCAAAGAATTATTTTGAATGGTTGGCTCTCTATCTAGGCATAAGTATTACTGACATTACAATTATAAAATACCATTTCTTTACACTGTAAAAGTATATTTGCCTCCTGAGAGGTCATATACAGCATTGGATTATGGCTAACACTAACTCTTCTGTAAAGCATGTGCTTTATAGGGTAATAAAATATACTCTAACTATTTTAGAAAAGGAAAAAAGGAAAGAAAAACATTTTTATGGTTAGCAAGTGCTTATCGAGTGTGATTATTATTCCTTTGTTACATGCTATATGCTACAACAAGTCTCAAAATGACAAGTACAAAAGTGGGGGAAAATACAGATGTTCCATATGTGCGTGCATGTATGTATGTATGTACACACACAACATACATCATACCACATGGATTGCTAATTTTTAAAACAAACTGAGAGTCATATGAATGCCTTTAACTTGGAATGTCACAGCCAAAACAAAATTCTCATTGATTAGAGCTGGGAAGGGAAAAAAATTGGCAAAACTTTTTGGACAAAAAGTAGCTTTTTGTGGAAGTTGAAATTTTCACAAAGAAAATCAGTTTTCCTCAAAATGTTTCAGGTTTTTGGCAAAATGTTTTCATTTACATTGAAACTGGTCATGAGGGGGAAAAATTCCAGACCAGCTCTAATATTGAACAGTTTTTCCCTCTCTTATGCCTGTAATAGCAGAATAAAGCAGTTTGGCTGAAAAAATGGGAGCCACTGTATGCCTGCAGTCTGTTCATAATTCAAAATGTGCATGCAGGTATAAAATGGGGTTACAGCAGTATCCAAAAAGGATCCATTTCCTACCTGCTGCGTGCCTACAGCCACCATAACTCTCTGCTGCTGAAAAGTATCAGTCAAAGAGCTCAGTTTATTTAGTTTAATAAAGAGATGATTAAAAGGTGATTTGATCACAGTCTACCAGAACCTACATGGGGAACAAATATTTGATAATGGGCTCTTCAGTTTAGTAGACTGTCAGTCAACTAGAACAAGGGTGGTCTAGCCTAGTGGTCGGAACAGACATCGGACGTAAGGACTGGATCAGAGTTGGAGTCAGTAGTTGGAAGCTGGAGCCAAAAGTCAAACCAGAAGCCAGGAGCTAGATACAAGAGCTGAGGGTCAAGCTGGAGATGGTAGTCAGAAGCTGGAGCCAAGGGTCAAATCAGAGGTCAGTAACTGGCGTAAGCAGGGTAGCAGGCAAGGAGGGGTTCAAGGAAGGGGCAGAACCAAAGCAAGGCTGGATGCAAGACAGGAGCAGCAGGAACAAGGTAACATAGGAGCAGTCGCAGAGGTGGGCATGAGCATCATGAGCTGCTGCTGGCTGAAGAGTCGGCCTGCTGGCCTCTTCAGTCAATTAGGTGGCAGGGTCAATCGGGCAGCCTGTTGCAGGCCAGCTGTACTGAGGAGGGTGCCAGGAGACTAGCTCTGTGGCAGGCCTTGGTTACTGATACAGATAAAGACATAACAAGATCCAGTGACTGGAAGATAGGTTGAGTCTGAAATAAGTGCAAATTTTTCACATTGAGAGTGGACAGTTGGAAATATTTACCAAGGTCACGGTGGATTCTCCATCACTGACAATTTTAAAATCAAGATTGGATTTTTTTTAAAAGATATGTTCTAGTTCAAAAAGAATTATTTTGGGGAAGTTCTATGGCCTGTGTTATACAGGAGGTCAGATTATATGATCACATTGGTCCCTTCTGGTCTTAGAACCTATGAATCTAGCTAAGCATGGCGCTAGAGAAAAGTGCAGCACTCCAGGGCGTTAGAAGCTCACTTTCCCTCACAGCAGCAGCTCCCTATCCCCTGTCAGCAGCAATGGGTCAAGTGAGGACAATAGATCTCTCTAGTATCAGAGGGGTAGCCGTGTTAGTCTGGTTCTGTAGAAGCAGTAAAGAATCCTGTGGCACCTTATAGACTAACAGAAGTTTTGCAGCATGAGCTTTCGTGGGTGAATACCCACTTCTTCGGAAGCAAGCAGTGGAAATTTCCAGGGACAGGTGTGTATATATAAGCAAGCAAGAAGCAAGCTAGAGATAACGAGGTTAGATCAATCAGGGAGGATGGGGCCCTGTTCCAGCAGCTGAGGTGTGAAAACCAAGGGAGGAGAAACTGGTTCTGTAATTGGCAAGCCATTCACAGTCTTTGTTTAGTCCTAAACTGATGGTGTTAAATTTGCAGATGAACTGGAGCTCAGCAGTTTCTCTTTGAAGTCTGGTCCTAAAGTTTTTTTGTTGTAGGATGGCCACCTTAAAATCTGCTATTGTGTGGCCAGGGAGGTTGAAGTGTTCTCCTACAGGTTTTTGTATATTGCCATTCCTAATGTCTGATTTGTGTCCATTTATCCTTTTCCTTAGAGACTGTCCAGTTTGGCCGATGTACATAGCAGAGGGGCATTGCTGGCATATGATGGCATATATTACATTGGTGGACGTGCAGGTGAATGAACCGGTGATGGTGTGGCTGATCTGGTTAGGTCCTGTGATGGTGTTGCTGGTGTAGATTTGTGGGCAGAGTTGGCATCGAGGTTTGTTGCATGGGTTGGTTCCTGAGCTAGAGTTACTATGGTGCGGTGTGCAGTTGTTGGTGAGAATATGCTTCAGGTTGGCAGGTTGTCTGTGGGCGAGGACTGGCCTGCCACCCAAGGCCTGTGAAAGTGTGGGATCATTGTCCAGGATGGGTTGTAGATCCCTGATGATGCGTTGGAGGGGTTTGAGCTGGGGACTGTATGTGATGGCCAGTGGAGTCCTGTTGGTTTCTTTCTTGGGTTTGTCTTGCAGAAGGAGGTTTCTGGGTACACATCTGGCTCTGTTGATCTGTTTCCTTATTTCCTCGTGTGGGTACTGTAGTCTTGAGAATGCTAGGTGGAGATTTTCTAGGTGTTGGTCTCTGTCTGCGGGGTTAGAGCAGATACGGTTGTACCTCAGTGCTTGGCTGTAGACAATGGATCTTGTGGTGTGCCCGGGATGGAAGCTGGAGGCATGAAGGTAGGCATAGCGGTCGGTAGGTTTTCGGTATAGGGTGGTGTTAATGTGACCACCACTTATTTGCACCGTGGTGTCTAGGAAGTGGACCTCCCGTGTAGATAGGTCCAGGCTGAGGTTGATGGAGGAGTGGAAGCTGTTGAAATCATGGTGGAATTTTTCCAGAGTCTCCTTCCCATGGGTCCAGATGATGAAGATGTCATCAATGTAGCGTAGGTAGAGAAGGGACGTGAGTGGACGGGAGCTGAGGAAGCGTTGTTCCACTTCTTGCATCCGAAGAAGTGCATCCGAAGAAGTGGGTATTCACCCACGAAAGCTCATGCTGCAAAACTTCTGTTAGTCTATAAGGTGCCACAGGATTCTTTACTGCTTCTAGATCTCTCTAGATCTCTCTAGATCTCTCTAGAGATTCTCCTACATGTTTTAAAGTGGGTACAGATGTGGGGACTCGCATGAAAGCCCCCTAAGCTTATTTACCAGCTTAGGTTAACAGTAAGCTGCCACCACCAAGCGTGTTCCAAATCTTAGGGGAGAGCCACTTGGAACTCTGCCTTCCCCAAAGATTTCCCAAGTCTCTAACCCCCGCTTTCCTGGGCAGATTTGTGACTAATTCCTCCCCCCCAAGTCCTTACCCCCTTTTCCTGGGTAGGCTTGAGAGTATACCCTCACCAATTAGTCCTGGTGAACACAGATCCAAAACCCTTGGATCTTAAAACAATGAAAAATCAATCAGGTTCTTAAAAGAATAATTTTATTAAAAGAAAAGGTACATTTCATCTCTGTAAAATCAGGATGGAAAATAACTTTACAGGGTAATCAGATTCAAAGAGTCCAGAGGAACCCCCTCTAGCCTTAGGGTCAAAGTTACAGCAAACAGAGGTAAACACTAGCAAAAGGAACTTTTACAAGTTGAGAAAACAAAGATAAAACTAACATGCCTTGCCTGGCTGTTACTTACAAGTTTGAAATATGAGAGACTTGTTCAGAAAGATTTGGAGAGCATGGATTGCTGTCTGGTCCCTTTTAGTCCCAAGAGCGAACAACCCCCAAAACAAAGAGCACACAAACAAAAGCCTCCCCCGCCAAGATTTGAAGGGAGGAGCTGAGGAAAAAAAAAAGGAAATCAGCTGTTGCCACCAGCTAATTAAACAACATATGCACAACCCTCTTAGGACACAAAACCACAATCCTGTTCTTAAAACTGGTAAATTTTATTAAAAACAAAAAGAAAGAAAATACATCTGGAACTTAGGCTATTGCTACATTTAAAAAGAGGAACTATAATAATTAAGCATCAAGAATGGTTTTCTTGAGATCCAGCTTAATGGTTACAAGCAAAACAAAAGCACTTGGGGGTTAGCACAGTGTAGCGGCACAGGAGCCAGCAAACAGAGCTGTAAACAAGGGCGTTTCAGTGGGAGTTTGCAAGGGGAGTTTGTGGGGGAGACTAAGAGAGCTAGGCAGAGGAATAGACAGGCTAGTGAAGGGAGTGGGTGGTGTTCTGGTTGCCCATTGGGGGTTTGTTTTGCTGTGGGTGGTGGTGGTTTGGCTTGTGTTTCCTGGACTAACAGGTTTTAGGTGGGAGGGCTATGACTGATACAGAGGCAGCAGTGAAAGACACAATGAAGATGACTGGATGTGGAAGCTGCAGCATGTACATGATCCTGAGGGGGTACCTGATAAGAGTTTCATCTGCATGAAGTGCCGCCTGATAGAGCTGATGGAAGAAAAGATCCATGAGGAGGCTGAAGGGAAAAGTTCAGACTTGCAGATGGAAGCAAGACTAAAGAATTCTGAGGGGAGACTGCTGGGTGAAGAAAGTGGACAATGGAAGCATGTTACTAAGAGAACCAGGCAGAGGAAAAGACGGGCTAGGAGGATACGGGATGGGTTGCAGAGGATTGCAAGAGACAATAGAAATCGAGAGGACTTGCAGCCAGAGGGAACAGGAGATAGACCGGAGAATCACACCGTCACCAGGAAAAGGCAGGTCTCCGTGATTGAGGACTCCTTACTGAGAAGAACAGACAGGCCTGTAACTAAAGCTGATCTGGAGAACAGAAGGGTGTGCTGTCTGCCGGATGCTAAGATACAGGATGTGGACCTGAGGCTGAAAAGGATCCTAACGGGAGCGGGAAAGAATCCACAGATTGTCCTTCATGTGGGAACAAATGATACAGCTAGAGTCTCACTGGAACGTACCAGGGGAGACTATGCCTGGCTGGGGAAGATGCTTAAGAAATCGAGGCTCAGGTGATCTTCAGTGGGATTCTGCCGGTTCCTAGAGAAGGGCAAAAAAGGTGTGACAAGATTATGGCGATCAACAGATGGCTCAGGCAGTGGTGCTATAAGGAGAGCTTTGGGATGTATGGCCACTGGGAAGCATTCATGGACAGAGGACTGTTCTCCCGGGATGGACTTCACTTGAGTAAGGAGGGAAATAGACTTCTAGGATGGAGTCTGGCACAACTGATTAAGAGAGCTTTAAACTAGGAATTTGGGGGAGATGGTTGGGAGATGTCCAGGTAATCTCCATGCCGGAATTTAACATTGAGAGGGAAATAAACAAAGTAAGAAAGGATACAGCCATGGGTATGAGAATGGACAGAAGGAGGAAGGGTAGTGTAGATACCAGTCTGCTAGGTGATACTGGTGGTAAAATGTCTGTGCCTAATCGGGTAAAGAATGTCAGTGAAGCCAACGGCAAAAATTAAGATGTTTGTACAGTAATGCGAGGAGCCTAGGTACAAAAATGGAGTAACTAGAGCTACCGAGATATTATAGGGATAACAGAAACATGGTGGAATAGTAGTCATGACTGGAGTACAGGTATTGAAGATTATGTGCTGTTTAGGAAAGACAGAAATAAAGGTAAAGGTGGTGGAGTAGCATTGTATATAAATGATGAGGTAGACTGTAAAGAAATAAGAAGTGATGGAATGGATAAGACAGAGTCTGTCTGGGCAAAAATCACATTAGGAAAGAAAGCTACTAGACCCTCCCCTGAGATAGTGCTTGGGGTGTGCTACAGACCGCCGGGATCCGATTTGGATATGGATAGAGACCTCTTTAATGTTTTTAATGAAGTAAACACTAATGGGAATTGTGTGATCATGGAAGACTTTAACTTCCCAGATATAGACTGGAGGACAAGTGCTAGTAATAATAATAGGGCTCAGATTTTCCTAGATGAGATAGCTGATGGATTCCTTCACCAAGTAGTTGCTGAAGCAACAAGAGGGGATGCCATTTTAGATTTGGTTTTGGTGAGTAGTGAGGACCTCATAGAAGAAATGGTTGTAGGGGACAACCTTGGTTTGAGCGATTATGAGCTATTTCAGTTCAAACTAGATGGAAAGATAAACAAAAATAAATCTGGGACTAGGGTTTTTGATTTCAAAAGGGCTAACTTTAAAGAATTAAGGAAATTAGTTAGGGAAGTGGATTGGACTGAAGAACTTGTGGATCTAAAGGCAGAGGAGGCCTGGAATTTCAAGTCAAAGTTGCAGAAACGGTCAGAAACCTGCATCCCAAGAAAGGAGGATAAATTCATAGGCAGGAGTTGTAGACCAAGCTGGATGAGCAAGCCTCTCAGAGAGGTGATTAAGAAAAAGCAGAAAGCCTACAAGGAGTGGAAGATGGAAGGGATTAGCAAGGAAAGGTACCTTATTGAGGTCAGAACGTGTAGGGATAAAGTGAGAAAGGTCAAAAGCCATGTAGAGTTGGACCTTGCAAAGGGAATTAAAACCAATAGTAAAAAGTTCTATAGCCATATAAATAAGAAGAAAACAAAGAAAGAAGAAGTGGCACCGCTAAACACTGAGGATGGAATGGAGGTTAAGGATAATCTAGGCATGGCCCAATATCTAAACAAATACTTTGCCTCAGTCTTTAATAAGGCTAAGGAGGAGCTTAGGGATAATGGTAGGATGACAGATGGGAATGAGGATAGATATTACCACATCCAAGGTAGAAGCCAAACTAAAACAGTTTAATGGGACTAAATCGGGGGGCCCAGGTAATCTTCATCCAAGAATATTAAAGGAACTGGCACATGAAATTGCAAGCCCATTAGCAAGAATTTTTAATGAATCAGTAAACTCAGGGGTTGTACCGTATGACTGGAGAATTGCTAATATAGTTCCTATTTTTAAGAAAGGAAAAAAAGTGATCAGAGTAACTATAGGCCTGTTAGTTTGACATCTGTAGTATGCCAGGTCTTGGAAAAAAATTTGAAGGAGAAAGTAGTTAAGCACATTGAGGTCAATGGTAATTGGGACAAAATACAACATGGTTTTACAAAAGGTAGATCGTGCCAAACCTACCTAATCTCCTTCTTTGAGAAGGTAACAGATTTTTTAGACAAAGGAAACACAGTGGATCTAATTTACCTCGATTTCAGTAAGGCATTTGATATGGTTCCACATGGGGAATTATTAGTTAAATTGGAAAAGATGGGGATCAATATGAAAATTGAAAGGTGGATAAGAAACTGGTTAAAGGGGAGACTACAACGGGTCGTACTGAATGGTGAACTGTCAGGCTGGAAGGAGGTTACTAGTGGAGTTCCTCAGGGATCAGTTTTGGGACCAATCTTATTTAACCTTTTCATTACTGACCTTGGCACAAAAAGCGGGAATATGCTAATAAAGTTTGCGGATGACACAAAGCTGGGAGGTATTGCTAACACAGAGAAGGACCGGGATATCATACAGGAAGATCTGGATGACCTTGTAAACTGGAGTAATAGTAATAGGATGAAATTCAATAGTGAAAAGTGCAAGGTCATGCATTTAGGGATTAATAATAATAATTTTAGTTATAAATTGGGGACTCATCACTTGGAAGTAACAGAGGAGAAGAAGGACCTTGGAGTATTGGTTGATCACAGGATGACTATGAGCCGCCGATGTGATATGGCCGTTAAAAAAGCTAATGCAGTCTTGGATGCATCAGACGAGGTATTTCCAGTAGAGATAAGGAGGTGTTAGTACCATTATACAAGGCACTGGTGAGACCTCATCTGAAATATTGTGTGCAGTTCTGGTCTCCCATGTTTAAGAAGGATGAATTAAAACTGTAACAGGTACAGAGAAGGGCTACTAGGATGATCCGAGGAATGGAAAACCTGTCTTATGAAAGGAGACTCAAAGAGCTTGGCTTGTTTAGCCTAACCAAAAGAAGGTTGAGGGGAGATATGATTGCTCTTCATAAATATATCAGAGGGATAAATATCAGGGAGGGAGAGGAATTATTTAAGCTTAGTACCAATGTGGACACAAGAACAAATGGAAATAAACTGGACATTAGGAAATTTAGACTTGAAATTAGACAAAGGTTTCTAACCATCAGAGGAATGAAGTTCTGGAACAGCCTTCCAAGGGGAGTAGTGGGGGCAAAAGACATATCTGGCTTCAAGACTAAGCTTGATAAATTTATGGAGGGGATGGTATGATGGGATAGCCTAATTTTGGCAATTAATTGATCTTTGATTATTAGCAGGTAAATATGCCCAGTGGTCTGTGATGGGATGTTAGACGGGGTGGGATCTTAGTTACTATAGAGAATTCTTTCCTGGGTGCTGGCTGGTGAGTCTTGCCCACATGCTTAGGGTTTAACTGATCGTCATATTTGGGGTCAGGAAGGAATTTTCCTCCAGGGCAGATTGGCAGAGGCCCTGGAGGTTTTTCGCCTTCCTCTGCAGCATGGGGCACGGGTCACTTGCTGGAGGATTCTCTGTACCTTGAGGTCTTTAAACCACAATTTGAGGACTTCAATAACTCAGATGTAGGTTAGGGGGTTGTTACAGGAGTGGGTGGGTGAGATTCTGTGGCCTGCGTTGTGTAGGAGGTCAGACTAGATGATCATAATGATCCCTTCTGACCTTAAAGTCTATGAGTCTATGAGGAGTCCACAAGACATAAAGAAATAAAAGAGATAAACCTAATCATGTCTTCCTAGACATTTCCTGATCTACTTACATATCCAGGGGTTTCAAATGAGTAGTTTCTAGGTATGATCTGGTGATTTTCATACCTGTCCCACAGCTTTTTACAGCATAGCTCCAGCTCCGTCTCTGCTCTGTCCCCTCTCTCCAAAGAAGAACAACAGACAGACAAAAGGGGGGGTCTTGTTTCAATTTTAAAAGGTTCTAGCCTTCCCCTTGGCTCTTTTGGCCAGGTGCTCACTCACTTCCTTTTACCTATGCATGCAGTCAGACTTTCCAGGTAAAGTAAGTAGGCAACAGCTACCAAGAGGGATTTTATAGCTAACTGGCTGGCTGGGTGTCCATAAAAGGGAGCTATCCCTCCCCCCCTTAATTAATCACACATACTATCATCTATGGAAATACCTGCACCAACATTACAGAAGTTCATTGCGTAAGCATATTACTTTTCTAGTGTGATAAAAGACTTTTAATATATGAATTCAATATCTAGCAGCCCCATTCATCTATGCAGATTTGCAAAAGATATGCAGCTTTCCCCAGGGTTTTAAATCTGAATGTTTCACATAAGTACCTGACAGAGTTATCACTTTTCAAAATATCTTAAACTTGATTTCTTAGATTTTGATGAAACAAAAAGTGGTGCAAGCTAACTAATCATCTCCCTCTGTAATAGGAGTATAGTTGGTTCACCCTTTAATTCAGGATCTTGATTCTCAACAGTTTCTCTTTTTGTTCAAGACCGTGAACACCAAATATGAAAATATCTGAATATCAGCATATATACTTTTTAAAAAGTTACTTTTAAAATAAACATTTTATTTTTGTCTGTTGCTCAGAGAGACACAAAAAAGTAAGTGAATAAATATTTAATAGTTATATCTTCTTACTGAAACAAGTCATGCAGATTACTAGGATTCAAAAGAATCTTCAACGAGTCCAAAAGTAACTACTGGGTTGCAATATTTTAAAATCAGCTACTGGATTTTTTAATGATTACATATAAATTAAATGACAATCAAACTACTGTGTTGTAGGAATCTGCAACACATTTACCGAATTTCCCAATGCTGTATCAATTTATTAAATCTTGAGATCAGTTAAGGAGTAAACTTATGCTTTAAAACTTTTTAAGATCCATTGAAACAACATATGTATGGGCTTAAATGAGAATATGTACCAAAATAAAATAGTTACAGGGATTTCCTTCTTTACTTAGCTGCCAAGATCTGAGTTCAATGTTTCCTTCTCCCTGCTGCAGTTGAAATTTATTAAACCCAAAAGCTGTGTAAAGAATGCAGCTCCCCTTCCCTGCTTTAGGTGCTTCTGATGTCCATCATGTGTTGCAGAAGAATATCCATAGACCCCTGGTTCCAGAATATTTGAATGTTCCTTCTTCAATGAAGAGCTAAAAAAGCTTCTGCTGTTGATCTCTGTAGAAATCACCACTAGATTCCCTTCTTACAGCATGTTATGGGCCTGATCATGATCCAAAGACTATTCAAAGACTTCTGTTGATTTCAGTGGACCTTAGGGTGACAAGACAGCAAATGTGAAAAACTGGGACAGGAGTGGAAGGTAATAGGAGCCTATATAAGAAAAAGACCCCCAAATCGGGACTGTTCCTATTAAATTGGGACATCTGGTCATCCTAGTGGACCTTGAATGTAATAGAAACCAGTGGTAAATCAATCCAAGAGATAGATGAACTACCCTCCATATCTGAAGATCACCACTGCCATCCCCAAGTTTCTCAGGTCTGTAGTTAGCCAGTATTTGGCTTGTGTCACTGAGTTCTTCTCCTTTTCCTGGAACTCAGCCATCCCAACAAATTGAATGGCTAGGGTTCCATCAGTGACAATGAATTTGGATAATCCAACCTCCTGCCATATTTCATTAATTTGGAATTGTGATGAGAAAGAAACATAGGACTGAATCCGAAGTCCAGTGAAATCAATGAGAGTCTTTCCATTGACTTCAGTGGGCTTTGGATCAGGCCCATACGTCTAATATTAAAGCTGTTCGAAATGTTGGTTGGGACTCTCATAAGTCCATTCAAACATTTTCACTGGCTTTCACCTGAGCAGATTCACACCCAGAATATCCACTCTGAGATATAAAGGTGATGAGTGCAAGCCAGATAAGAACCTGAACAGATTAGGTTAGCACTTAAGTAAAAGTGTTATTCCAAACTCTTGAGTTTCACCTGGTTTTAACACAAACCATAACCAGCTAAGATTTGCTAAAAATGGGTCAATGTTTTTTTTGATGGTTTTCAAATCTTGGTAAAGATCTGGACCATATGAAGTTCGATAGTAAATCTGAAACCTGGAGTCTTTCATATGTGTTCTTTTCACCATAACCCATACCTCTAATACTACATTTGACACCATGAAGGGTTTCACAGGCAAAAAATGAATCTTCTGTAAACTAAAAATGTAGATAGTCAAAAGTCAGATAGGATGACAGGCTTTTAGAAAAGGAAACCTCTCTATAACTGAAAGAGAAAAATGTTCGCAGTGTTGTAGCCATGCTTGGTAACAGAATATGAGAGACAAGGGGTTGGGGGTGTGAGGTAGTGTCACTCATTGGATCAACTTTGGTTGGTGGAAGTTACAAGTTTTTGAGCTACCCAGAGCTCTTCCTCAGGTCTGGGAAAGGAAATCAGAATGTTTGAGATTCTGGTGAGTGTTCCTTCCCCAGACCTGAGGAAGACCTTTGTGGAGCTCAACGCTTGTCTCTTTCACAAACAGAAGTTGGTCCAATAACACATATTAACTCACCTACCTTGTCTCTCTGAAAGGGGAAAAGATCACTTAGGTCAATTTAGTATTTTCAGTTTATTGCAAATTTCTTGTCCATGTTCTGCTTATCTGAAGAGAACATTAATTAGTGAAAGGATCACCATTTGCTGTACTGCTCCTAACTCTACTAGCCAAAGAAAACTGAATGCCATAAAGAAAAAAAATTGATAAATAATCCACTTTTAGAGGGGCAGTAAAAAGAAAAACTTCTGTATTGAAGTTGCATTTGTTCGTTATTTTTTCATCACTTCTGTTTTCCATCATCCCTTCTCTTCTTTCTTGGCTAGTAGACTTGTGAAAACTTCATTGCTGTGGAACATAGTCTTCAGTTTCCTCTCTCTGTCTCCAAAATATTATTTGGGTATCATTTGTGATTGTGACTCTGAGTAGGGTTAGGGCATAACAGGGGAAGTAGTACTGCCGGCGTAGCAAGCGTTCAACACTGGGGTGGGGAGAGCTTTCTTTTCGGTCCTTGATTCCTGAAGTGATGGGTTAGGCTAAGGCAATGCAGAAAAATATGTTAGAGAAAAATCTTGAAAGCCAACGAATATCAGTTCCAAACGCATTGTCTATTATATCTCAGGTTTTCACTTTCTGTTGGTTAATGCAAGATTAGGGGCTTAGTATGGTATCAATATCCATGCTCTAGTTAAGGATGAAATCTTTCTCGTAGGATCTCAAGGTGAATATTGTGCTTCCAACAGACCTCTCTGCTGATGAATTGATAGGACTTTGGGGTAATCTCTTGTCCTCCCTGGCAGATAGTATGGTTCCCTCTTCCATGATTTCATCCTCAAAAATTTACTGGTTGGCTGGTGATCTGCAACAGATGAAAGAAGATGACTGGAGTACCAGCAGTGAGAAGTCTTGGTTTGAAGATGACTGAGACAAAAGGTTTCTTAAGATCTTATTCCATATCTGTGAAATCTCCTGAGATATCAATCTGCCTCTCTCTCCATGTGACGCTGTTACAATTCCGTTCAGCAAAGACACTTGAGCTGAATTTCCCTTGGTATGTAGAGGAGAGAGCATTGCTGGCAAGGAATTCTCCCCAAGGGTCCCGCAGCTATGGATTTCACTCTTGATCTGAAGTACTCTGGCTTAGTAGACTTTGAGATCCTGCTACAAAGCCCCTCTCTTTGGATAGACAGAACAATTGATGGTAGGAAAGTGAATGTTTGTGGGGGAGGGGCTTTTATCTGGGGTGTTTGGGTTTTGTGGAAACTGAGAAGAGGAAATTTTTCATTTTGTGGAATAGCTTCTTTGTGTGGAATAAGGCTGCTATTTGGCTACTGTCTGTCTGAATTGTATTGTATTTTTAATGTTCTCTCAAGTGCACCTAGAAGCTAGGGTAAAGAGAAAAGATGGTCCAGTGGTTAAGGCACTTGCCTCAGACTTAAGGGACCTGGGTTTAAGTCTCTGCTCTACCACAGACTTCCTGTGTGACCTTGAACATGCCTCTTGGTTCCCCCAACTGTGAAATGAGGAAAATAGCATTTCCCTACCTCACAGGGGTGTGATGAGGATAAATATATTGAGGACTGGGAGGCAGTCCAATACTATTATAATGCAGTCATATTAAACATTAGCTAGGGTTATTTTTATGTTGAAATTGAAGTAAAACTGTCATCTTGGAACAGTATAAGCACCACAAAAGTAAACATTTCCCTATATATACTTACGACGGCTGGCCTTGATATTGTCTGTAAGGTTTATTATTATGTGTCAAACTCCATTACCAATATTTTATCCCCGTATTTATTGTGGCCATCTATTATGTTAGCGGACATTGTCCTGTTGAATTATTAACATACCGTAAGCATTGATATGCCAAGGCATTCCCTTAAGAACTTGTAGAAATCATTGTTTCTTTTAAATAATGTACTAATATAATGGAATGGCTGCCCTATGTTTAAAGGGAGGTACAATGGGTCCATTTTTATATAGCACTTCAATCAAACTAACACGGAGAGAGATTAATTACACTGGTCTACAATTTTTGAGAAGTCGTCTGCTTCAGAGATAAAATGTGCTATTTATTATGTGTTTTGATGTGCTGAACTCAAATATGAGAATTAAAACAACTGATTGGCTACTGTTTCTAAGTTATTTAAGTTTTTACATTTTATGTCTATGTGTATTGTGTAGATAGTAGAGTTTTAATCATAAATTGTAAACCTAGGTCTTTTCATGTGTTTATGGTTGCTTTACATGATAATATTTCACCTGTCCTGTTTATGTAACACTTTAAAAATCAGCAAAAGGGTTATATAACTAAAATTTATTATGTACGTAGTTTAGTCCTATTCAGTGTCTACTCGGCGCTTCTTGGCTTGTCTCTTGTATTCATTAAATGGAGCATCTCTTGTCACTGTCCAGCAATAGTCTGCAAGCATTGATGGGCTCCATTTGCCCTGATAGCGTTTCTCCATTGTTGCAGTGTCCTGGTGAAATCGCTCGCTGTGCTCGTCACTCACTGCTCCGCAGTTAGGTGGAAAAAAATCTAGATGAGAGTGCAAAAAATGTATCTTTAGTGACATGTTGCAACCAAGGCTTTTGTATGCCTTGAGGAGGTTTTCCACCAACAACCTGTAGTTGTCTGCCTTGTTGTTTCCGAAAAAATTTATTGCCACTAACTGGAAGGCTTTCCATGCCGTCTTTTCCTTGCCACGCAGTGCATGGTCAAATGCATCATCTCGAAGAAGTTCACGAATCTGAGGAACAACAAAGACACCTTCCTTTATCTTAGCTTCACTTAACCTTGGAAATTTTCCACGGAGGTACTTGAAAGCTGCTTGTGTTTTGTCAACGGCCTTGACAAAGTTCTTCTTCAGACCCAGCTTGATGTGTAAGGGTGGTAAAAAAATCTTCCTTGATTCAACAAGTGGTGGATGCTGAACACTTTTCCTCCCAGGCTCCAATGACTGTCGGAGTGGCCAATCTTTCTTGATGTAGTGGGAATCTCTTGCACGATTATCCCATTCGCAGAGAAAACAGCAGTACTTTGTGTATCCAGTCTGCAGACCAAGCAAGAGAGCAACAACCTTCAAATCGCCACAAAGCTGCCACTGATGTTGGTCATAGTTTATGCACCTCAAAAGTTGTTTCATGTTGTCATAGGTTTCCTTCATATGGACTGCATGACCAACTGGAATTGATGGCAAAACATTGCCATTATGCAGTAAAACATCTTTAAGACTCGTCTTCGATGAATCAATGAACAGTCTCCACTCATCTGGATCGTGAACGATGTTGAGGGCTGCCATCACACCATCGATGTTGTTGCAGGCTACAAGATCACCTTCCATGAAGAAGAATGGGACAAGATCCTTTTGACGGTCACGGAACATGGAAACCCTAACATCACCTGCCAGGAGATTCCACTGCTGTAGTCTGGAGCCCAACAGTTCAGCCTTACTCTTGGATAGTTCCAAATCCCTGACAAGGTCATTCAGTTCACCTTGTGTTATGAGGTGTGGTTCAGAGGAGGAGGATGGGAGAAAATGTGGGTCCTGTGACATTGATGGTTCAGGACCAGAAGTTTCATCCTCTTCCTCTTCCTCGTCTGACTCAAGTGAGAATGATTCTGGTGCATCAGGAACCGGCAGTCCTTCTCCGTGGGGTACTGGGCGTATAGCTGATGGAATGTTTGGATAATGCACAGTCCACTTTTTCTTCTTTGACACACCTTTCCCAACTGGAGGCACCATGAAGAAGTAACAATTGCTGGTATGATCAGTTGGCTCTCTCCAAATCATTGGCACTGCAAAAGGCATAGATTTCCTTTTCCTGTTCAACCACTGGCGAAGATTTGTTGCACAAGTGTTGCAGCATATGTGTGGGGCCCACCTCTTGTCCTGATCTCCAATTTTGGAGCCAAAATAAAGGTGATAGGCTTTCTTAACCATAGTGGTTATACTGCGCTTTTGTGATGCAAAAGTCACTTCACCACAAACATAGCAGAAGTTATCTGCACTGTTCACACAAGTACGAGGCATCTCTGCTCACTTTGGCTAAACAGAAATGTGTCCCTTTGCAAAATCAAACACTGACAAATAAGAGAGCACGACACTGTATGATTTCTAGAGCTGATATAGGGCAATTTGTTCAGCAGAGTGATGTAAGCTTCGTTATGATTGCATCATCCATGACTTCTAGGAATAACATGATGCAATTCATATCATGTATGACGCAATACCAGCTTCAGATTGCATCATTCATTGTTTTGCCTAAAAAGCAAGTACTGTCCAAACCCAGTCATAGATTTATTCATATATCCAGTCAAAGATGTATTTTAGTCATTTCTGGTTTAAATTGAGATCCCTTCCCTTTATAACTCACTTATCCTCCGCTATTCCCAAGTCAAGGGTCGTATATACTGACCCAATAGCATACCTTGAAAACTAGAGCCAATCAACAATTTTAAGCATCATTTTCGTTCTCAGTGACCCAGAATTAGTAAAGTTTGACTACATTTATTTCAGAAGCATTTTGCCTGTAGAGCAGTGTTATATGTGTCATGGAGATCTCAGTCTAACACTGCATTTTATATCTTCACTAACCTCCACTACCCCAGCGACTTCAAGAAGCATATGAAGCTCAAGTTCTTGCATTTCTCAAAATTGAAGTTCAAGTCCTTGCATTTCTCAGACACCAATCTTCAGTTTATCCAAACACTTATCATTTAAGGTATAAGCTTGTCCAAGCCATTCTGCATAGCAAATTGGATTGGACAATATATGTAATAATTTGCATGCATCCAAGGATATTTCCAAGGAGAGATACTCCTACTTCTGCTTACTGGATGGTCCCTTTGATAACTCTTGAAGGTCCTGATACAACTCATATTTAAATGGGTCTTTCCATTGACAATAATAACATTCAGATCTTGACTTAGGTGAATTTTACAGCTCATTGTGACTGACATCCTTGTAAACTCCCATTAATCTCTGAATAAGCAGAGGTAAGTGAGAATAAGAGCTTTGCTACACTGCTTCGTGTCTGATATCTAAGATAGGGCTGAAATTGTCTAGTGGTTAAAGCCCAAGAATAGGTGGCAGGAGATTTGGATTGTACTCCTAACTGTTACAGAATTTCTGTGTGGCCTTGGAGAAATAATT
The DNA here is from genome assembly GCF_016161935.1 of Mauremys reevesii. Classification (NCBI taxonomy): domain Eukaryota; kingdom Metazoa; phylum Chordata; order Testudines; family Geoemydidae; genus Mauremys; species Mauremys reevesii. The sequence goes on from NC_052630.1 coordinate 25,449,590, forward strand.
TAATCTCTCTGCACCTCAGATTTCCCATCTGTAAAATGGGGATAATAATACTTCCTTGCCTCACAAAAATGATAGGCTAAAGTCATTTATGTCTTTAAGGAACTCCAAATACATAGTTAAGAGCACCGGGCAAGTTACTATAAATAAATGATAGTTGTTTTGTTTTCAGTTCTCATGTACATTAAATCCTTGAACTCTCTTGGGGCTTGTAGCAATACATTTCATATAGGCCACCCAACAGACACCAGATGATGGTGATTTTAAGTCGCTGTGCAGCTGATGTGGATTTGAATCAGTGACCCTGAAGGCTGAATTCATCCAGTTCTCTATTCCTTTGTTTCCCATTTTTTTTAGGTAGTTTGATGTTTCTCTCTTCTTTCCACACCACAATCATTATGCACAGAGTTCAGTTAAATACTGATGTAGTCATGAAAAATATTTGTTACAATGCCGACACTATTGATCTGGGTTATTTATGTTTAACTATCAGAGGGGTAGCTGTGTTAGTCTGTATCCACAAAAACAATGAGGAGGCTGGTGGCACCTTAAAAACTAACAGATTTATTTGGGCATAAGCTTTTGTGGGTAAAAAAACACTTCTTCAGATGCATGGAGTGAAAATTACAGATACAAGCATAAATATACTGGCACATGAAGAGAAGGGAGTTTCCTTACAAGTGGAGAAGCAGGGATGATAAGGCCATTTCAATCAGGGAGGATGTGGTTCACTCCCAATAACTGATGAGGAGGTGTCAATACCAAGAGAGGGAAAATTGCTTTTGTAGTGAGCCAGCCACTCCCAGTCCCTGTTCAAGCCCAAATTAATGGTGTTAAGTTTGCAAATGAATTGTAGCTCTGCAGTTTCTCTTTGGAGTCTGTTTTTGAAGTTTTTTTGTTGCAGGATGGCTACTTTTAAACCTGTTATTGAATGTCCAGGGAGACTGAAGTGTTCTCTTACTGGCTTTTGTATGTTACCATTCCTGATGTCTGATTTGTGTCCATTTATTCTTTTATGTAGAGACTGTCTGGTTTGGCCAATGTACATGGCAGAGGGGCATTGCTGGTGCATGATGGCATATATCAAAATAGTAGATGTGCAGGTGAATGAGCCCCTGATGGTGTGGCTGGGTCCTATGACGGTGTCACTGGAGTAGATATGGGGACAGAGTAGGCAACGGGGTTTGTTACAGGGATTGGTTCCTGGGTTAGTGTTTCTGTGGTGTGGTGTGTAGTTGCTGTAGAGTATTTGCTTTAGGTTGGGGGGCTGTCTGTAAGTGAGGACTGGCCTGCCTCCCAAGTTCTGTGAGAGTGAGGCATCATCTTCCAGGATAGGTTGTAGATCATTGATGATGTGCTGGAGAGGTTTTAGCTGGGGGCTATATGTGATGGCCAGTGGTGTTCTGTTATTTTCCTTGTTGGGCCTGTCCTCACTTCCTCAGGTGGGTATTGTAGTTTTAAGAATGTTTGATAAAGATCTTATAGGTGTTTGTCTCTGTCTGAGGGATTGGAGCAAATTTGGTTGTATCTTAGGGCTTGGCTGTAGACAATGGATTGTGTGATGTGTCCTGGATGGAAACTGGAGGCACGTAGGTAAGAATAGTGGTCAGTAGATTTTCAGTATAGGGTGGTGTTTATGTGACCATCACTTATTTGCACTGTAGTATCCAGGAAGTGGATCTCTTGTGTGGACTGGTCCAGGCTAAGGTTGATGGTGGGGTGGAAATTGTTGAAATCCAGGTGGAATTCTTCAAAGGCCTCCTCCCCGTGGGTCCATATGATAAAGATGTCATCAATATAGTGCAAGTAGAAGAGGGGCACTAGGGGACGAGAGCTGAGGAAGAGTTGTTCTAAGTCAGTCATAAAAATGTTGGCATACTGTGGGGCCATGCAGGTACCCATAGCAGTGCTGCTGACTTGAAGTTATCCCCAAATCTGAAATGGCTGTGGGGGTGAGGACAAAGTTACAAAGCTCAGTCACCAGGTATGCCATGGCCTCATCAGGGATACTGTTCCTGACAGCTTGTAGTCCATCCTCATGTGGAATATTGGTATAAAGAGCTTCTACATCCATGCTGGCCAGGATGGTGTTTTCAGGAAGATCACCAATGCATTGTAGTTTCCTCAGGAAGTCAGTGGTATCTCAAAGATAGCTAGGAGTGCTGGTAGCGTAGGGTCTGAGGAGAGAGTCCAAATAGCCAGATAATCCTGCTGTAAGACTGCCAATGCCTGAGATGATGGGGCGTCCAGGATTTTTAGGTTTATGGATCTTGGGTAGTAGATAGAATACTTCTGGTCAAGTTATGTTTAACTGTGTTTTAAAATAGTATCATATTGATGTATGTACCTTTCTTTATCCGAGTGTGCCTTGATTCCAGAATGTAACTATTGGAGGGTGGGTGGGAAACCTTATCATATTCACTAGTTACCTGCAACCCTGATTTTTGTCTAACTTGTCATTTCACAAAGTGGGTTACATTGGACAGAATAATATGACCCTGTAAGTATGTAGGTGTGCATGGCCATCCCTCACTGTCAATCTCTTAGGGTGGCCACACCTCTTTGTTGTCACACACCCAGAATTGCAGTCTTCACAAGGGGGGGAATTAGCTGGCTATAGGGCTCAGGCAGTTACCTGCAGGCAGGGTAGAGCAGCGAACAGTTCAGGGGCCCAGGCCCTTAGGCAGGGCGGGGCACCATGCAGTCTAGTGCTCCAGCTGTCGGGCAGAGGAGAGCACCAAGCAGTCGAGAGGCCCACCCAAGGGGTGGAGCACCACAGTCTAGGGTGCTCAGACAAGGGGTGCAAATGGAGCACAGGCCTCCTGAGCTCAGGAGGGGGAGTCTGACACCCCAGGGTGGGATGGCAGAGGGGACATAGCCTGCCCAACTCCACTGCATCTCAGCCGAGGGCCCTAACAGCAGCAGAGTGGTCTGCCACCGGGTCAGTGGGGAATACACCCGCAACAGGCTGACCGCGTCTCCAGCGGCAGCACAGCTAGATGGTCGTCTGGTTCTCCTGGGCTGCTTCCCATACTCCCCTACTTCCAAAGGTTGTCCTCTGTTTTCCGGGGTATACTGCCAGCGGCAGTCCCAGCAACTCCTCAGCATCAGGTTTGTCTGGCCGTTTGGGTAGCTCGGGGCCCTCCTTGGGACAACAGAAGCCTTCTGTGGGCTCCTGCATCAGCAGTGGGGGGAACACCTCTGTCTCCTTTGGCAGCAGCCTTCCAACTGAGCTACGGGGCTCACCTTTTATACTTCCTTTTCCTGTCCTGCCCCTCTGCTTCCAGCGTGAAGAGCATGGCCTTCCTGGTTCCGCCCACTAGGGGGCGTCTGGCCATCCCTCACTATCAATCTCAGAGGGTGGCCACGCTTCTTTGCTACAGATGATAATAATAATGGCATTTTTTTGTCAAATACACTTATGTCTCTGGCCCTCTGCACACCTGATAAAATACAACTACAAGCATAACAATCATGGGATAGGTAGTTAGTTAACTGTTATTGTTGCAACAGGACCTGAGGCAACACGCTTTTTTCATAGTCTCCACCTATCCTAAACTTTAGATGATAATTATATGATTTTCTTTAAAAAGGCACTTGCTGGACAGTAGGAAACCAAAGCACATTGGGGATATCACCAAGTCTAGCAGGTTGCAGCACGGCCATACCACATATTCTCCCATAGCTGTAGCCCACTAACTATTAGTGGATACCCCCAAACAAGGCCTTACAGTATTTACACATGGTAATGGAACCATCTTGACCCCCACACCCTGTCCATGGCTCCCTGAAGTCAACAGAAAAACATCCATTGACTTCAGTGGGGAGGGAATTTTGCCCTAGATTTTCAGGGGCTGTGGCATGTATTAGTGTGTAATCCTTAGCTGGGAATTAAAGGAATAAACTTAATTATGTATGTCAGGGGGAAAAAAGAAGTCTGTTAGTGTGCCTCAGTTGTACTAGTGTCCCTCTATTTGAAATTTGGTGCACTACAAACAGCAGTAAATATAATTATGCTATTCCTTATGGTAGTGATTTTCCAAAACATGCACATCTGCTACTTTAGAGTGATCTGCCAGCTCTGGGGAAATATCACTTAGCAAAACATGTAGTGCATACCGAGCAATTTCCAGCAAAGTTGTTTGCTAAACTAAATCCAACATTCTGGGGCTAAGCAAGCTGTAATGAGAAAACCCTAGCAGCAGTAAGAACGGCTGTATCTTGGGAGATGGCAGATATTGTTCTACATTAGAGTGTGGGCCATTCCAGTGGGGAGAGATTTAAAAAATAAAATAAAAACAGCCAAGAGATTTTGGGCAGGTAAGGCCAGAAAATATGCTACAGGAGATGCCATAAATGGTAATATTTGGTTAACTGTACAGTCTACGATTATAGCATCCAGGGTTGGCACAGTTGGTATTATAAGAACTGCCATCTTCTTCAAAATAACAGCAAAGCTAATTCCTGATGCATTTAATCATTACCAGACACATAATAAAACCTTAACTATTTGATTTGTCTTATAGGTATAACTGCACACCACTTCCTATTTTGTGTAAGGTAGCATCAAGGCTGAGCTTTACTGTTCTCATATGATCTCTGAAGATTTGGGGTATTGATTCTTTTTTAACTATTTCAAATCTACAGTGTAATTTAATGATGTCCGTGGGCTCTGCCCTTGCTTAAAATTAAGTATATGCTTAAGAGCTCTGTAGTAATGGGGCCAGAGTTCTCAGCACCTTCCTGGATTGAGACTTAATGCTAAAGCAACTCCAGGAATAGTGCGTAACTGGGTGTTTGTAGGTCAGAGAACACTGATAAAGCCATTAATCCTAGTGAAAGTCTCTTCTTTCCTGTGTACGTGCTATTCAGAAATAAGTAATGGTTCTCATTTGCTATGTATTATACCTATAGCATTAGAGCCAGTAGTTCAGTAAGTATTATGGATGGGCAATATCCCCTTCATAGTTAAGGATGCAGCCAGCTTCTGTATAAGCCCTATTTTAGTTCCTCTCTAACTTTGGCTTGGAAAATACATTTGACCTAAACATTGCCATATTTACGCCAAAGTCTAAGGAGAAAGTTTCTACAAAATCTGAAAAGCACTGTTCAAACTTTGTTTGAGTTATGTAGCATTAACAGTTACCTTGATTTGACATGTGACACTTGTCCAACATTTGTCTCCTGCTTGTTCATGAACAGCTCATTAATTCTCCATCCAACTTTCAATATAATTAAATCTCCTTGAAAACTAATGTGCCAGTTGCAAATGAAAAAAAAAAGATGGTAATAATTAAGAAGAATTCACAGTGTTGTATGGGGAATTTGTGGCCAAATACTCCTATCATTGATTTCAGTTGGAGTTATGGGCCCAGTCCTGTTTCTACTGATATCAATAACAGGTTTTTTTTTGCCATTGAAGATCAATTAGATTATGTTTCCACAAGGAAATTGATTGTCAAGGACATAATAAAACTGGCCCTTCCTACATTATACACAGATACACATTGTTCTTACCACGAACAAGGAAAGAACATATTTAATACAACATAGATAGCACCCTTCATTTTCACCCAGAATAAGTTTTTTTCAACAGTAAACTCAGAATATATATATTTCAAGTTAATGATACACATACTATCTTCTAATGCAAATTCATATTTTGTAATGTTACCATTTATTGACATTTTATTAATTTTTCCTGTTGAATTACATATAAAACATGTGCAAGAAGCAGCAACTATAAGGACTTTGCCAGAAATAAATCTACTGTCAATTGATAAATATATACACTGATAACAGTTTTCAAGTACATAAAAGGTTGTTATAAGGAGGAGGGGGAAAAAATTGTTTTTTTCTTAACTTCTGAGGATAGGACAAGAAGCAATGGGCTTAAATTGCAGCAAGGGAAGATTAGGTTGGACATTAGGAAAAAACTTCCTAACTGGAATAAATTGCTTTGGGAAATTGTGGAATGTTCATCATTGGATATTTTTAAGAGCAGGTTAGACAAACACCTGTCAGGAATGATCTAGATAATATAGTCCTGCCATAAGTTCAGGGGACTGGATTAGATGACCTCTCAAGGTCCCTTCCAGGCCTATGATTCTATGATTTGTTCACATCTACTGTATATTTCACATTTAACAATAGTCCTTCAAATAAATTATTTAGATATAAAAATCAAGATAACAAGGATAATGTATTAAAAAGAGCAATTCATAGCCCATAATTAAGGACTGTGTCTCCTTAGTAAGAATAATGTCTTTACTATCAGTAGGATTATAAGAAACATTCAGCACTGGCATAATTCTGTTCCTGTTAAAGTCCAGGGTAAAACCCTCACAGACTTTAACGAATGTTAGTCTGATGCTAAACCCATTTGAAAGTCCCATTAAGGCACTTGGTGAAATCCCAGCCCTACTGAGTTATTGATTTCCATGAGGCTGGGATTTCACCCATTAATTTAGCAAGAACACACCTTTATAGTTCTAGATTTGATTTTCTTGCTTATTCATTCCTTTCTTCTAATTTTTTTGAAGGGGGCGGGGGGTTGGAATTCTAGAGTTTGCAATGGCACTGCCATCATGGGATTGAGGGAAAAAGCTGAAATGGAAAGCAGTGTTGTCTGATTATTAGACCAAGAGACTGAGCTTCAGGACTCCTGAATTCTTTTTCCATGGTGTTGCTGAATCACTGTGGATCTGTTTACCCTCTTACTTTCCTATCTTGAAGACTTAATTATTTATTGTTTGTTAAATGGTTTGAGACTTTTGCATGAATGTTACGACAAGTGTAAAGTGGTGTTAATACTAATGGCAATGTCATAAGCAGGGTAATTTCCTTTTACTAGAACAGGAGTTAAAACCTGAAGCCATTCAGATTCATGATAACCAAGGCCCCACCCAATATGGGAAGTTGTTTCAAGGTCTAGCACAGTAATATTGCTGGGAGGGTGGAAACCCTACTTTCCTGTTCATGCAAGATGAGGGAAGGAATATTACTTCTTAGCCATGCCTTGTGGACTTGTTCCATGATTAGATATCATGTCTGTTGTAAAACTTTCACTTTTTTCCCCTCCATATGGCAGACACATCAAATGGCCTTATAAGTGCAAAGATTGGCAAAAACCCAAATCCAACAGCAAGATTGTTATACAATGACAGTGACAATTCAGCACAATAAAAACTGATGACCTTATATCAATGTGTCTGCTGTGTAAGAGGGGAGAATGCTTTTTTCCCTAAATGAAGCAGCCATTGTGTTAATTTTTTTCAGTTTCACCTCATGTTAATTGTGAAAGCTTATGCCCTGTAGACTGCAGACTCACTCCTGTGGCGCCTTCTGCTGGTCACTTCTGGGAATTAGCTCATTCTAGCTAGGAGTGCCCTCTGCAGGCCGGTGATCTACCTGTCCTCTTGGCCCCCGTGTCCCTCCCTGGACCCTGGTGCCCTTTTAACTGGGGTGCTGCCCCCTGGCAGTCCCCCCACCAATCTGGGTATCCCCTCCCTGGGGAACCCCCAACCCACTATCCCCACTTTGCCTCAGTTTTGGCTACTGCCCAGTCTCCATCTAGCCCCCGTTCACTGGGGCAGACTGCAGTATCAGCCACTCATCATAGGCAAAGAGGTTTGGACCTGCTGCCTTTGCCTACCCCTGGGCTGCCCCCTGCAACTCCCAGTACCTCTTGGCCTTATGCTAGGCCGCAGCCTGGGGCTTTCCAAGCAGGAGCTCCCCAGCCCTGCTTCATCCAGGTACCCTGTCTAGCTCCCTGCAGCCAGGCCCTTCTCCCTCTACAAGCAGAGGGAGAGTGTCTGGGCTCCTGGCTCACTGCCTCTTATAGGGGCCAGCTGGGCCTGATTGGGACCTGGCCACAGCTGGGCCTGCTTTCTCCCAATCAGCCCAGGCTTCTTGCCCCAGCTACAGCCCTCTCCTGGGCTGTTTTAAGGCCCAAAGGGCAGGAGCAGGTAACCACCCCACTACATGCCCAAATAAATTTGTTAGTCTCTAAGGTGCCACACGGACTCCTCGTTGTTCTTGTATGAACAGTGTAACTTTCAAAGCAAACAAAATCCTATGACCAGAGAACCAAAGGGAAAAGGATTTCATCAGGAACTTTTGCAAAATAAGGATCAAATTCTGATCTCCATTGTACCAGTGTAAATGTCAGTGCAATAACTCCAGATTGATAACAGTGTGAGTGAGAACAGCATTTGGCCAAAGGACAGAGAACATACTTTGTTCTGAGGGTCCATCACTGAGTTGCACACTACACCACACTCCAGCCTCCTGATAAGCCTCAGAAGGCATTTCTGCCAGAACACTTTTGACCTCTGCATCACCACTGATGTATAATAAATGGCCCCAGAGAGTTTTAAGCTGGGATAGTTAGTGTCTATACCTAGGGACACTGCACTGACTTAAATCAACAAATTCTCTTGTTCCACTAAAGTAGCAATATTTAATTCATGTATTTTATTATTCTTTATTGCTTCATTGATAAAAGCCTATTGTATCTATTGGCCGTACTATGTAATGTGATTATGTTGTATGTGAACTGGTCAGTATATTGATGTTACAGAAACACTAATGCAGGGCTTCATCTTAAGGTTATTGAAGTCTATGGAAAGACTTACACTGATTTCAGTGGGCTTTGAATCAGGTCCAGAATGACCACAGATCGGGGAGTGAGAAACACACAAACTCTAATCACAGCTCTACCATAAGCCACCAACAGGGCTTTTTTTTTTCTAATTTTTTTTTTTAAGCAAGTCACTTAAACTCTGTCACTTTTCTATTTTTAAAAGGAATGAAGAGATTGTGAGAATTAATTATTTAAAATTTCTATATAAACTTATACAACACTGTAATTGTAAATGCTCATATAAATTTCAAATATTTTTATATATATTAATTTTTTTCTTGGGATTTTTTAATGCATCAGGGGCCAAAATAACTTTTAATAGTATTTCAGTTCCTGGAAAAATGATGAAAAATCCACATTATTTTGTCCCATAAATGATTTTGCATTAAAACAAAAACTACTAAAGAAAAAGCCAATAAAATACAAATACTGATATATTCCATACTATTTGGCTCTGTAGAACCTTAATATATAGCGCTTGCTTTAATATATTTTATGAGAAATAGCCCAGCACAGTAAACTTTTATCTGGCCACTAGGGAGAAGTTAAGACATCTCATTGAAGGATCAGGGCAGGTCTGTCTAAACGCTTTTCTTTGTTGAGAAAAGATTAAAAAGAGAAAATTAGTAAAATACAAACCACCAAAACGAAAGTGGTCTGTATCCAGCACCTCACAAACAAATGTCTAAAGCTTCTGCATAAGCTCTCACAGATAGAACTCAACTTCTTCTTCCCATACTCTCTGCAGCAATGTCTGAGTTCTAATCGGTAACCCCTCTCCCTCAGCTGTTCAGTTAAGCTCATTTTATAGGTGGAGCTTCTTCATGATGATCTGTTTAAGGGATGAAAGTTTCCTATTAATTCAGAAACAAACAGATTATCAGTCTTTATCATTATATTATGATAGCACCCACAATGTGCTAGGTGCTGTTCAAATGCATAGGAAGATAATCCCTGACCCAGTTTACAATCTAAGGCCCTGAATCCTACAAAGCAAAACATTCAATAAAGAGAAAGTTAAGAGATGACTTGATCATGGTCTATATGTACCTACATGGGGAGAAGTTTTCTGATAGTAGAGGGGTCCTTGATGTTGCACACAAAGGCGTAGCAAGATTCAATGTATGGATGTGCAAGCTTAACACATTTGGACTACAAATAAGATGAATATTTTAACTGACAGTAATTAAGCATTTGCACAACTTTCTTAGGGGTGCGTTAGATTCTCCATCACTTGAAGGCTTTAACTCAAGACTGACTGTCTTTCTAAAAAGATAGGCTATAGCTGAGGCCCTTCATTTTTGTTTTTTATTTTTATTAGTTTTAAAGTCCTGGGAATTCACTAGTGTTCATTGAAAGAGGGTGACAATCAGTAAAAAAAGAAAGGGCAGCAGGTGAAGGGTGCTGTGTACTCCTGGGGATTGGGGCTGGCCGATAGGGAAGCTTACCTGGTTCTCAGGGGGGTGCGTGTACGCATGCGCATGTGCACAGAGGGCGGGGAGGAAGAGGGAATATTCATCAACTAGCGTTTAGGAAGCCTTTTGCACCCTGCGGTGATTGGGTAGGCTCAACTGCTGGGACGTAGCTCCCTGACCTCCTCGCTCCCCCTCTGTGCAGAGAAAGAGGACAGGGCTGCGTTGTAAGGCAGTTGTCAGGAGGGATGCAGAAGGTTGCAGCCTATGAGTACTGATCCTACCTCCTGGACTGAGCACTCTGCTGACTCTGGCCCTGGGATCACACTGAAGGGCCAAGGTCAGAAGGGGGCTGAGTCCTTCAGGGGGGCAGTATTCAAAGGATGCAGCCTTCCACTCCCTGCAGGCCTGTCATTACAGCTATCAAGTGGTATCAGCTGCTAGGACCTGGCTCCCTGCCCCTCTCTCTCAGAAACATTCCTGGGTCCTGAAAAAAACAGAATTTGGATGAAAATCAGTAAAGTCTAGATAACAGCTTTTCAATGCCCAGAATATTTTGGAGAACATTGGTAAATACTGAGCATGAAGGTTCTTAGGTATAGCTCAAACAGGAATTATGGGCTTGATTCTGGAGTCACACGATGAGATTCTGTGGAGTTTCTGAACTCCTGTGTTTTCTGGGGGGTTCAGACCAGACGATCATAAAAGTACCTGCTGACCTTAAAATCTATGAAAGATGAACACAGCAGGAGCAGAGCCTAAGATCCCTATCATGCAGCGCTTAGGAAAATAAATAACTTTACACTTAGTTACATCTATATTTGGAGCCGAGGGTGTGATTCCCTGCTCGAGTAGAAATACTCACGCCAACTCTCATTGAGCTAGCATGCTAAAAAAAATAGAAATGTAGCTGTGGTAGCACATACAGCAGTGAACAGTCTAGCTGCCCTGAGTACGTACCCACGAGGTCCAAGTGGGTTTTTACTGAGGGTGGCTAGCCTGTGTCACCTCTCACCACTGCCTATGCTCCCCTGACTATACATCTGTTTTTAGCATACTAACTTGCTGATAGCACAAGTACGTCTGCTCGAGCTGGGAATCACACCTCTAGCTCCAAGTTAGATGTAGCCTTAGAGAAGTCAGATTGACTATACAATGCAAATCTCACACAGAATCTGACTATGCATGCAAATGCTCACGTAGCCAAATTCCTATCTTCCCCAAGCCCCTCCCTCACACAAATAGCAATTTAAAAAAAAGACAGCAAATAGAGTCTAGAACTCTGACAATGTAAAACTATGGCTTTCTGCCTGACTGCGTCTGTATTCTGAAATAACTAGAAGTAATTATTGAAACTAGCTGCTTGTTAATAATAATTACACTCATTCCAGCGGCAGCAAGAACAAACAACAATTATCTATAATTTTTCATTTGCGAAACACTCTGAGGGCTTGTCTACATAGCACCAGAGTGCAGTCTATGGGAGTGTGATTTGTAGAACACTGGGCTCTAACTGTCCCATGTGGACCCTGCTGGCGCAAACTAACAGGTACCTAGTTTGTGTTAATGTAGTCTCGTATCAAGCAGGACTATATTAATACCTGCTAGATGCCTTTTAGTTCGTGCCACCAGGGCCTACATGGGGCAGTTAGAGCACAACGTGTTAGGGTGCTCAACAAGCCCATACTGCAGCACCATGTAGAAAAGCCTTTACTATGATAAGATAATCATTTCTGTTTAACAACAAACAAACACAAACAATTGCCTCACGTTCTCTTGCAAAAAAACCTCTCTCTATAAGGATTATAATGGCAATAAAGTTATGGGATTGTAGGCTTCTATAGAATTGTTATCAGCACACTATAAAATACTGGAATGGAACAGTTTGAGTTCAGAGATGCAGTACAGTTACTGATTCATATTCTACCCCTTTTGCACCCTCCACACACAACCCCTATATAATTCCCTGCACTCTGGTTTGATTGATGGTGTCTGATTCACATAATCAGTTTACGATTATCTAAATAACTGTACAGCATGCAAATCCCTATGCAGTGATTGGCTGACAGCCATTATTAGCCATTCGAGGCACATGGATTTGCATAATACCTTTGTGCTTGTTTCTCAGTAACTGTACTGGAAATGTGCTGATTATCTACTCTGGCTACCCCAATCTTCCTGCCCTGATTGGCTCCTGCATTCAAAATTTCAAGCTACTTGCCAACAACAAATGCACTACTTTAACTTCTCCTCTCTGTAGTTAAAGCAGAACAACTTCAAAACTGATATGGAAAAAGAAAAATCCCGAAAGTAAAATGTGGGGTTGTTAAACGGTTAAAATAGTCTGTTTGTTTTCTAAGTTTAAAAGATGTATGGGTCACTTTTCTCTATTTTCTACTTCCTCGATCTCCTTCAAGAGGTCAGCAAGACTCTCGTGCCCAGATTCACTGCCACATATATATTTAAATTTACTATATTGGGAGAAGCCCAGCTCCTCTGTCCCTGCTCAGTGTTGCAAGATTATATGTCCAAGAAAATCAGTTTTTCTTTGGAGAACAGCTTGGGCCTAACCAGGGGAGAGGCCAAGGGCTGGGGAAGAAGGAAGTGAGAAGGACTTGAAGGAGAGAGAATAAGAGGTTGATATGGAAGGAGAGACCAAAAGGATATTATTCATGCTTGAATAAAAATGACCTCTCTTCAGTTTCTCAGCCCATTTTTTTCTTTTTCATTTAAAATGTGAATTATTAGTTTAAAGTTTCACTAGAATAACGTGACAATTCTTCCCTGAAGTATAATGTCCTGATTCCTGCAAGCGGTTACATGCAGGCAGCCCCATGAACTTCAGTGATGCTAGATTCAGGTGCACTTAATCAGGTCTTGCCCTTTTTAGTTGGGACAGAGATCATAGTGGATCTTCTAGATTTTACTGTCTGAATATTTTAAACCTGTTTTTTCTTTCCTTTAATAAACCTCCATTGGTTTGAAACTTGTTTTAACTGTTTCATTTTAATTTGTTTTTTAAATTTCCCCTGAAAAATAATGGTTTCAAACAAAACCCCATGCACTTCTAAATAGATAGAACTCATCATTACACGAACAGTAAAGATTTTTGCTTAGAACTAACCTTTCATTTGAAAATAATAGTCATACTACATTTTTAAGAGGGAAAAGTCACTGCATGTATTGTAGTTTGCTCCCAATCTAGACTCTGACCATGAACATGATCATTCATCTCCCAAATTCTATGGTTATAGGCTAGATATTGCATAAATACTTAATATTATGCATCTGAATGGTCACATTGACTTTATTGGGACTATTCACATGAGTAAAGTTACGTGCATACTTAAATCAGTTTTGCTGGATCAGAGACTTCACTGGTACCCCCATACATGTAATGGTCTTCAGTTGCCTTGAAAGATGAGGAGCCTTCAACTTCAGCCCTTCAATTTCAAGCAATAACTTTTCCAGCTTCCTAATCAAAATAATTCTCATTAATATCAACATACTGATAGAGACTGAGTTGGAAGTATGGTGCCAGTTGAAATGCTCCCAGCTAATCCAATTATCTCCCTCATTCTAGACCAAGATCCAGTTCATCAGACAGAGGAAATGGGCTCTCTTGCTGCATACTAAATGCAACCAACACTTTTTTATGGTAATGAGATGGGGGTGTATAAACCCCTCATTGGACAGGAAGGGGTTAAGGAACAGCTCTGGCCCAAGGAGGCTCTGCCTCTGCATGCTCAGGTTGATGGCGGGGTTTAAAAGCCAGCCAGGCAGCTCAGTCAGGGGCTGGCAAATCAGGGAGTAGTACATGCCCTGGGAGATCCAGGAGAGGACTGCAGCTGAACCCACACTGACCCAGGGAGCAGAGGAGCCACTGCACCCAGTGACTGAGACTAGAACCGGAAGCCCAGAAGGCAACATTCCCCAGGCAGCTGTATCCACTAGATTTGGTTGCCGTCCTGTGAACTGTATCCACTAGGTGGGGTTGCCACCCCCTGGACTGCAGCCATTAGGAGTGACTGCCATTGCAGGTGATAACCTCTAGGCAGGAGACCCTTCCCCCCCTCCTCCCCGATCACAGATACAAAGTGGAAATCCCTGTACTTTCTTAAAGATGGTTTTCTCATATTAGCCCCTCTATACAGTTACAACTTCCATAGGTACTTCAAAGTCTTACACATATGCTTAAGTTTACACCCTGTGAGAAGTCAATCCAAAGATCTCAAAACATTGTAGACATTCTCTCGTTTCTCCTCACAGAACCCCTGTAAAGTAGTTAACTATTATTCTCCCTATTTAAAGATAAAATGGCAAAAAGAAATTAAGAGGGTTTTGTTTGCACCGCTAACCGGGCTGTTGACTGTCTAGTTGGCGGCGCTGAGCAGCGGGGCTGGCAGGCTCCACTCACTGCCCCCACCCCAGGCGCCGCTCCCGCAACTCCCATTGGCCAGGAACCATGGCCAATGGGAGCTGCAGGGATGGTGCTTGTGAACGGGGCAGCGTGCAGAGCCACCTGTCTGAACCACTGCATAGGAGCCGGAGAAGGGACATGCTTCTTCCGGGAGCTGCATGAGGTAAGTGCCACCTGGGCCCTGCACCCCTGACCCCCTCCCAGGTCCCAACCTCCTGCCCCAGCCTTGATCCCGAACCCCTCAATCCCAGCTCGGAGCACCCTCCTGCACCCCAAACCCCTCATCCCCAGCCCCATCTCAGAGTCTGCACCCCCAGCTGGAGCCCTTCTGCCCCATACCTCAAACCTCTGTCCCAGACATGATCCCCCTCCCATCCTTTGAACCCCTCAGTCCCAGCCCAGAGCCCCCTCCTGAACCCCAAATCCCTCAGCCCTGGCCCCACATCAGAGCCCGTATACCTAGCCAGAGCCCTCCCCCACCCACACACCCTAACCTCCTGCCCCAGCCCAGAGCCCCCTCCCATACCCTGAACTCCTCATTTCTGGTTCCACCCCAGAGCCCTCACCCCCCGCCAGAGCCCTCACCCCCTTCTGCACCTCAGCCCCCTGAGCCAGCCTGGTGAAAATGAGAAAATGAGTGAGGGTGGGGAGAGTGAGTGACACAGGGAGTGGGGAATGGAGTGAGCTGGGGGTGGGGCCTCATAGAAGGGGCAGGGCCTCATAGAAGGGGCCTCAGAGGAGGGGTGGGGTAGGGCACAGGTGTTCGGTTTTGTGCAAGTAGAAAGTTGGCAACCCTAGTCCCACTTGCACACCTAGCTTGGAGGTACACTGACAGGGCTAGAGAGATTATTCTGCAGCCATATGCTCTTGCAAACCAATAATTTATACTCATGCAGCAATGGCATATGCAAAAGCAGGCTTATCAAGTGTCCTTGGGCTTCAATTCAGAGAAATCAGGGCCTGTGTGGGTTACCCAGTGTCCCATACAGGGAACACACCTCATAAGAAGTTAATTTCTCTTTTAGAGATGTCACAACAATATTTTCTATATTGAAAATAAGGAATATCTCTAGACTGGTAACAGAGAGAGAACCAGAAAGAACTTTTCAGGTGTGCCCACTGGTATAAGTCTGGAACAGAGCGGAATAGAAGCCAGGTGATGTCAAATACAGTCCTGCACTTTCTTTCCTATATGTTGTTTGCTTAATTTTTGAGTAGATAATGGATCTCCAGTAGATCAGTTTATTTTTTGATTCTTCCTATGCACTAACACAATTTTATTGAGTATTGGGTTTGCTTGTATCAACACATTAAGTTTTAATTTCTTTGATTTCATTGTTTTTTAAATCTTGCAGATATTTATATTTATTTTAACACATACTCTGCTGACCACCTACAATAAAGTAATGGCAGCCCTTTTTACTGCTACAGTGGGTTCTTGTGAGTGTACTAAGGGCAAGTCTACACTACAAAATTAAGTCAACCTAACTTACGTCAACTTTACAGCCACCGCAGTAGTTAAACTGCTTTTGCATGCCCATACTACCCTCCTTGTGTCAGTGGTGCACATCCTCCCCAGGAGCATTGGCACTGATTTAACTGTCAGTGTGGGGCACTGTGGGATGGCTTCTGAGAGGCAGCACAATTGATTTAAGCAATGCAGTGTCTACACTGACACTGCATCGACCAAAGTACATAGACTTAAGAGCTACGCCTCTCATGTAGGTGAAGTTATTAAGTCAGTGTAGTGGGTGTGTTATGTCAGTGGGAGCTGCATTTTAGAGTAGACACTTACAGAGTTAGGTGGATGTAAGCTGCCTTATATCGGCCTAACTCTGTAGCGTAGACCAGGGCTAAGAACTTACATTAGCTGAATTCCATAAAGAAAGAAGGGATCAAAGCTTCTAACAAAACCTGAATAATTTAAAATATGAAACGTAATACGACCTATAGGTCTATGTTTGTTCCCCTCTCCACATTCAACATAGACAATAAAACATAAGAAGTACAAAAAGTTTAGGACGAAAGATAGGACTTGACTTGCATTCCTTGCACATATTATTTAATGCAGGATCATCCTGTAAATAAAACTTGGAAGAGTATCCAACAACAGCTGGGTTACACTGCATGAATACATAAGGCACACTCTGCCCTCAGCACATGTTCAACAGCTACAGTAGACAAAACGAATTGTATGCACAAACGCAAGAGTAGAGTGTGATTCTGGAATAATCCCTGCATGGTGTCGGCATATATTTACCCTGAACAAATGTGTTGCTAAAGCGAGGAGGTGATATTAGCTCTATATTATATGCAAAGTCAGAAAAGAAGTATTGACCAAATGTTGAAAAATGTTCTCTCTTCTTCAGCCTGTATGTTAGCTTTTCTCATTACAGCTGTTGTCTGTATCTTCTATCATTTTCACTCAGAAGACAGGAAAGGCTGATTTTATTTTCTAATAACATACCTGATTGGAACTGCAGAAGTTGTCTCCATCATGTGTCATTTGTTTTGTAATCATCTGATCCCTCTAACCATATTCTCTGCCACTCTTCTGTTTACAGTCTCCCTGAAGCTTTTAGCTAAAAAACAAAACAAACCCACTTTGATGGGGAGCAGAATGGGTGCAGTGAGTCTGGCAGGGAAGGCCTGACCTGCTGGGAGGATAGCAGTGAGCATGCAAACTAAAACTCTAGGGTTTTGAGTCAAGTTCACTCACTGACATTGTAGTTTTAACTCCTAAGGCTAGCAGCTCATGTTTAGTGATTCCTTGTGAGCCTGCTGCCTGCAGTCTTACACATAACTCAGATGTCAAAGCAACTATAAGTCTTGCTATTCCTCTTTGGAAGAAACTTCACTCTCTTAAGCGGCATCCCTGGCTAGCTTTTCAGATCTATATAATCCATTAGCCCCTGAGGTTACAATGACAAAGTGTTACCTTTCCTTAAAAATAAAACAGGCTCTCTTTGCTGCTTTCTATTTTTCAGGAAGGCAGAGTGGTCTAAAATCCCTTTAAAGCCCATGTTTGGGGTTAGCCAAATAGAGCACAGGCTGACTTACATAATGTATGGGTCAGTGGCCTCCAGGGGGTATTATTTCAAGCACATCATTTTTCAGGAATTCCAGAACACTATTTATTGATATTTTAGAGATGCGCAAAGGCTTGAAACTCTGCCTATTTTGCAGCTAATTTATTCCCTTGCTGAATGTTAGCCTAGCAACCAAACTAACTGAACTGGTGATATTTCTCACCATGGATGAATCTCAGCTTTAGGAAGGGTTCATTCTGAAGGGCCTGCTCTGAAATTCTCTGTGAAAGCAATTAAACTGCAATTCATAGGAGGAAACCTCTCCTAAAACCATCACCAGGCTGATGCTTTAACAGACCAAATATGAAATGCACGTTGGAGGAGACTTGGGGGGAGTACAATCGGGTGAAAGGTATTTGGAATTGCTGAACTGCTGCTTTTAAAAAAAATGCACGCATCACTCTCAGACCCTGTCCACACAGAAGCTAGAGACATTGGTCTCTTTTTTAGAGTGGAGATATAGTTATATATAATTCAAACACCAGTGCTTTGGTAGAAAACAGATAGACCACGTAAATGAACTTCATTTCTAATACTTTTCCAGAGAGAGATAAGTGGAGGTACATAGGCAGAAAGGGTGCACAATTAATTGGAATGCTTAAATTGTATCATCTAGCTCTGGGTAATCATTTAATTACAATGCCTCGCACAATAGGCTCCTGGTCCACGACCAGGGCTCTTAGCTGCTCTTGCAGTATCAATTATATATAATAATAATTACCTTAATGGTGACTACTAAATAAGTCTCCATCTCTTGTTCCTCCTTTAAGTTAGAAAGTAGATAGTAATTGCCATTAAGCCCCGTGGCCTTAACCAAACAATCCTTTTTAACCTTCCAAACCAATACCTTCCTCTCAAACTCCTCCCCGCCATTCAGCCCAAATGCTCTGAGGCTCTCTGATTTAACAAGGTACTGAAGCACATGCCTGAATGTAAGGGTGTGAGTAGAAGTCATTGAAGCCATGTGCTTAAGTACCTTAGGGGACTGGGATCTAAGAAAGCTGGGGAGGCTAGAAAGTCCTTGGCATATGCCCTGAAAGTCAACAGATTCAAACTCACTTTGACTAGTGAAGGAATTCAAGAGCCAAGGGTCCTTCAGTGACTATCATTTACCTTCAGCCTCTCACATCGATTGCACATCTGAGAGTTGATAGCTTGAGCATCTCAGCTGCCACAATATTGCATAATGAAAGAGGTGGTCCTTCCATATATTACATGTATATAAAGGTATACAAGCAGTTGCAATGACAACTAGTATATATGGTTTAGTTTTTCAGAATAACACGGATGCGTCTACTTTGTATCTTACTCACAACAAAGTCAGTAAGACTTGTACATATGTACAATGGGGTCTTTTCCTTACTTTGCGCTCATCCATAGATCTCTATGCATTTTAGAAAGGAAGGTAGATATTGTTATCCCCAGTTCACAAGTAGGGGAATTGAGGCTCAGAGTGGTGAAGTGACTTGCCTATGGTCATAGGAGTCAGTAATAGGACCCAAATCTCCTGATTCCCAATCATGTGCCCTACCCATTGCATGTCACTGCCTCCCTATCATTTGCCCCTATCATTCCAAGTAAAGGCAATCAAAATACTGGCAAAACTGAATACAGCTAATACTTAATGTAGCTTACATAAAGAATGACTATTTTTAAGAACAAAATTGTTTGTACAATAATGTAGCTGACAATTATCCTATAACTCTTTCACTTTTATCACTAATGCCAACAAACTACATCTGTGAAACATCAATTAAACTTTTCCTTCAAAATGTGTTTGGCTGAAAGAAGAGTGAGATTTTTACCTTTGAATCAACACGGTAGGCAGTGGTGAAAACTTATGGGCAAAATACTTCAAATTGTAACTTACAAAACATAAACAACTGTTCTAAGAAACAATGTGTATGGATTTCCAAGTCTAGAATAAAGAACGAGGAGTACTTGTGGCACCTTAGAGACTAACAAATTTATTTGAGGATAAGCTTTCATGGGCTAAAACCCACTTCATTGGATGCATGCAGTGGAAAATGCAGCAGGAAGATATATATACACAGAGGACATGAAAAAATAGGTGCTGCCATACTAACTATAAAGAGAGTAATCAGTTAAGGTGGGCTATTATCAGCAGGAGAAAAAAACTTTTGTAGTGATAATCAGGAAGGCCCATTTCCAATAGTTGACAAGAAAGTGCGAGTAACAGTAGGGGAAAAAATTAGCACGGGGAACTAGTTTTTACTTTGTGTAATGACCCATCCACTCCCAGTCTTTATTCAAGCCTAATGTAATGGTGTCAAGTTTGCAAATTAATTCCAATTCTGCAGTTTCTTGTTGGAGTCTGTTTTTGACGTTTTTTTGTTGGAGTATTGCGACTTTGAGGTCTGTAATCAAGTGACCAAGGAGGTTGAAGTGTTCTCCGACTGGTTTTTGAATGTTATAATTCTTGACGTCTGATTTGTGTCCATTTATTCTTTTGCATAGAGACTGTCTGGTTTGGCCAATGTACATGGCAGAGTTGGCAATGGGCTTTGTTGCAATGATAGGTTCCTGGATTGGTGTTTTTGTTGTGTGGTATGTGGTTGCTGGTGAGTATTTGCTTCAGGGTGGGGGGTTGTCTGTATGCGAGGACCGGCCTGTCTCCCAAGATCTGTGAGAGTGAGAGATCGTCCTTCAGAATAGGTTGTAGATCCTTGAAGATGCACTGAAGAGGTTTTAGTTGGGGCCTGAAGCTGATGGCTAGTGGCGTTCTGTTACTTTCTTTGTTGGGCCTGTCTACAGGACCTACTATAGGACCGGGAGAATGAACTCTTCCTTTTCCCCCTTCCCTCCTCTTTTACTGCCCTTTTCATTACGGTTCAGGTGACCACAGCAAGGAGGGAAGCAAGGAACAGAGGAACTTTTGAGATGCTAGAGGAGGGGTGATTGGCATGAAAGACATCTTTGTTGCATAATGAGAATGAAACAGGGATGTCTGGGACATTTTGGATCAATAGGGCAATATAACTTGGAAAAAATTGTAGTTACGAGCAAAAAACAGCAAAACAAAGAAAAACCAATAATATTTTGCATGATGTCAGGAAAAGCCGGGCCATTTCAGGCATCCCAAATGAAGTTCCCAGGACACCAGGACATCATATGAAAAACTGGGATTGTCCAAGTGACACGTAGACACTCTAGTTTCTTTAATCTCATCACACAATGTAGTTCGATGAAGAGTGGAGAGGTAGAGTCTAGTAAGTGATAAGACTGCATGCTGACTTCAGTAGTGCACCACAAAGAATTGTGTGTGGTTTTTATATAAAGAACAGACAGAGACGTGGAAACACTGAGAATGAGCAGTGGGTGAGTACTTTATTGTAAAAACATCCACTTTTTTCCTCATTGCAAAAGATCTGTGAATAAATTACAACATACTGTACTCGAATTTGCTCATGATTTGAATTTATTTGTGAATTTCTTCTCTCAATAGAGACAAAGAGGGGAACTTTTAAACCCTTAAACCTGGCCCCTATCACATAGTCATTAAGGCGAAATGTTAAAATCAAGCAAGAGAGATAGATTCCATGATCCATAATGGGTCCTATCCTGCTCTAGCCATATTCTGATCTAGTGTCTTCTCGTACAGATGTTTTAAAGAAATGAGTTAGAATTTAATTTTAAAGTCCATTGAATAGGACAATGTTTCATAGTACCAAAATGGATGAATAATCAGGAAGAAATGGCACCATTTTTTTAAAAGATCAGTTTAATGCGTGAGCATTTGGATTACGTAAAGGATAGAAAAGGAACTAAGTGACATTGACCCTGAACATTCTGTCCTAAATGTAAAACTCTGAGATATCTGTTCAATACAAAAAAATGTCACTCTCGCTAATATGTCAACTGTTGGTAACAAAAAGGAATGCTCAGTGTAGCAGAAGGAAGGTATATGGACTAATCCCTGTTTTGTGTGGATTATCATACATGCATCTCATGCTGGCTCCTTGGACAATGCTTCCCATTATGCAGTCTACCTGTACAGTTATTCCATTTAAAATTTTAAGTACATCTGCCATCAGCATTATTTTTGATTCCAGGAATAGGCAGACTAAAAGCTTTTAGTTACTTACTATATACTCAGAAATGCTAGATTAGTACAGGGAAGTAAAAGGCCAGGGATTCTGTAGAATGTATGTTTTCAGATATTTAAAAGTACGACGATAGCCTGTGTAATTTTGTAAAACCGGATGTAATCCTTAGTATATTTGTCCTACCTTTAAAGGGTCAGACAAATCAGAATCTCCTCTTTGGCCAACAGTACTCATTTCTGAACATTCTAAAGCTCTGCAATATTGCTGAGATTGCCCTCTTTAACCTGCTTCTCTGAACACTGAGGATGAGATTTCCATGGAATATTCTATTATAGCAGGGCACTTTTCATTTGCAAATGTACACTAAAATACTCTGGTTATGGTCTATAGATTTAGGCCCAGATCCTGCAAAGGCAGGTGAAATCCTGGCTACTTTAAAGTCAGTAGAAATTTTGGTAGCATTGACTGCAATGAAACTACTTACTTACAATGGGATATAAGCCTTTGCAAAATTGGGGCATTAGTTACCAACACTGACAACTATTTATAAAGTAATAACATGTGTTTGCTGCATATGGCTTAAGAATATCATCTTCTCTTTGGTATGGGCACCAGAACTTCTCAGGGCTTGGCTACACTTGCGAGCTACAGTGCATTAAAGCAGCCCTGGGCGCACTAGCTCACTCCCTATCCACACTGGCAAGGCACGTAGAGCGCTCTGCTCTGACTCTAAAGCTACAGCGTTGCTGGTACTCCACCTTGGTGAGAGGAATAACATTTGCTGTGCCTTGGCTACAACACCCAGGTGTTAGTGTGGATGAAGTGTTGCATTACTGCGCTCTGATCAGCCTCCAGAAACGTCCTATAATCCCCTTAAATCAAATGGCTACTCTTGTCATTGTTTTGAATCACTGTAGGAATGCGGATATGTCCTTTGAAAGCTCCGTTTCTGACAGCCGGCTGCCAGAAGTGGGGGGGGAGGGGAAGGTCTGCTGCTATCTGAACTTACAAGACAGAATGCTGACATGCTCTCAGCCCCCCAAAAACCCACTCTCTCCCCCCACATACACACAACACACTCCCTGTCTCACTCCATCCCCCCCATTTAAAAAGCATGTTGCAGTCACTTGCATGCTGGTATAGCTGCCCATAATGCACCGCTCCCAATGACGCTGCAAGTGCCACAAATATGACCACGCCAGTGTGCTTGAAGCTGTCAGTGTGGACAGACTGCAGCGCTTTCCCTTCTGTACTCTATGAAGGCTGGTTTAACTCAAAGCGCTCTACATCTGCTAGTGTAGCCATGCCCTCAGTTTTGGTTTAGCATTCTACATGCCAGTCATAAGTAACTGTGACTGCTATATGAAGTAATTTGGCATACAGTCCTTTATTGTTCTTCCTGACATTTCATCTGTAAAAATGCTCTTCAGTGAAGAGGAATAAAATATTTCATACTTCCCAAATAGACTGTGATTGATAGATATATCTGGATATATGATTTATATGTCAGTATTAAGCATTTGAGATTATTTAATTCATATGACCTAAATTGATGTCATGAATCTGTTTTACCTAGGGTTTGTCTACACTTAAAATGCTACAGCAGTACAGCTGCAGTGTAGACACTATCTTTGTTAACGGGAGGGGTAATCCACCTTCTCTACCGCTTGCTGTACTAGGGGTTAGGTTGGTTTAAGTATGCTGGTCTGAGGTGTGAATTTTTCACTCTTGAGCGACATAGTTAAGCCAATTTAATTTTCTAATGTAGACCAGGCCTTAGTTTTCACTTTCACCTTACTCAGACAACCATGAAAACATTGTTATTGCCTAAACAGTGTTTTTATTGTTTCCAACATACATTTAGTAACAGATTGAATTACTTTTATTTTGACTAAGGTAAACAAGAAGGAACAAAAGTTATGTCTCTAAGACAGAGAGAGATCATGGTGTGTTTGCCCACTGTGTGCAAGCTGTAGCAACTCAAATAGTGAGAGATGCAATTTTATTTCATCTAAGACATTGATATAGCCCCTACCACCATAGTGACTAAGCACCTCACAACCTTTAATTTGTATATCCTCATAATACCCCTGTGACATATGGAAGTACTATTATCCCCTTTTGACAGATGGGCACAAAGAGGCCGAAACACTTGCTCAAGGTCACACA
Source organism: Mauremys reevesii (assembly GCF_016161935.1). Lineage (NCBI taxonomy): Eukaryota > Metazoa > Chordata > Testudines > Geoemydidae > Mauremys > Mauremys reevesii. The sequence continues at coordinate 25,473,388 of NC_052630.1, forward strand.
CAAAGTCTGTTGGACAGAGCAAGGAATTGAAACCGGGACTCCCAAAGCCTAAGCTTCTGGCCTAACCATTGGATCATGCTTCCTCTGTAGAGAGGGTTGTTCATTGTACATAGCTAATATGATGTTGCGGTTGGAAATTTAACTGATATTTTTACTGTTATGTCTAAGGCTTTACCTACATTAAGTAGAAAATGTTTTGCAATAAATAGTTGTTTGAAACTATGGAGACTATTAGGTAATGTGTTGAGTTAATGTTATTTTATGTGTGGGGTTGTGGGAAGTAAAATGTGGTTGGACATGAGGCAGGGATTTAAAAACCTGAGGAATCTGTCAAAGCCCATTTGGTTACTAGAATCCACCATGGAATGTTCATTCAAATCCCAGCAATTGGGGCTGTCAGAGGAGAGACTTGAGGTGAGAGGTTGTTGGGTTCTCGATGGAGGTGCCAGGAATGGACTCTCAAGGTGCCAGAAACTAGTCTGTGGGGATCTTTTGGGGTACATCTACACTGCAGCTGGGAGCATGCTTCCCAGCCCGGGCAGACAGAATTGCACTAGCTCTGCTCAGGCTAGCACTCTAGAAAATAGCAGTGCGGCTCAGGCTAGCCACTTGAGCTCAGACCCAGGGATTTGAATGTGCTTGGACTTGGGTGGCTACCCCGAGCCACGGCTCAACCTAGCATGTGTCTGTCCACCCAGGCTGTGAGGCACACACTCAGCTGCAGTGCAGACATACCCTTAGAGTCCGGGTACCAGGAAGGTGACCTTGAGACCAAGTTTGGGGGATATCAGAAACAGCAGGTTCTGAGATAGAAGTGTTAACCGTGTTCCTTCATATGATGTTTCCATGCTTGAGAGAGTAAAGAGGGCCCCTTTAGATGAATAGTAACTGAGTTCATTGATGGGTTTACTTGTATGTAGTAAAGTAAAAGCTGGTTAACCAAGTCTGGAGTAGAGCTGTGGAAACTGGTTATTCCTGCAGTGGCCTTTGAGGGGCACCTACCATAGTTCCCAGCTATCATCCTGCTCCTGGGGAAAGGGTCCTTGGAATAAGGGAGCAGAGTGTGAGGTGTGACACAATACAGAATTCCCAAGTCTGAAGCCTGAGGGTGGTAGCAGTTACCTGAGCCTGTGGCATAGCAAACTGGGGGTCATGACAGCAGCACACTGAGTTACAGCAGTTCTATAATAGCTAATTAGCCACTTGTACCCAAAAATACCCTTGTATGTATGCACAGTGAAGGTAATTACATGTGCCCAGTTCCGTGTGCACTTTATATGTTCAAGTGAAGAACAGGTACTATTATTAAGAAAAAATAGTATTTGTTATAATTAACATTGCAACCAGTTTTAATTATAAGCCCTGGCCAAAAAAAAATTAAACTTGAAAGCCTGAAGTGAAGCACCAAAGTCCATAATTAGGCACTTAAATAAATGATTTGCTTTTCAGAAGTCTTGATATATGTATATAATAGCAACCTTAATTGTAAATGAAAAAGAGTTTTGTATAATCATGTGTGTGTCTATGTGTATGTACTTTTACCACATAATGTGTTGGTGATAGTCATGTGAAAGTTCATGGATCCATGTGATGAACAGCATTTATTTTGTTCATGGGAGTGCAACATGTGTACTCTGTGCATCAGTGCATTTTCTACTGGGAGTATTTCTAATATTCCAAACTGCTGAACAGCTTTCCGATAGAATCTAGGATTTTATTTATTTTTCCAAGTAGGTTGCTGCAGTTGTTTCTAGACCTGGTAGGCTGTGAAAATATTTAAACCCCTATAGTACATAATGAGTAGTATATTTATTTTAAATGAGTTGCATACATTTCTAAACAAAAAAGGTAACTTCTCTATCACTTGTAAGTTCTGTTGGATTCAATGTTATAAAGGCACCATGGTTTGACAGTGCACAAGAAGAGCAGCACTTATATTGAAAAGGGAAGGGGCAGAAACAAGGCATAGCTGTAGCTCTTGACTCCGATTTCCCTGTGTCCCCCCAAAAACCAGGAATATATCAGAGCAAACCTGTAATAACAACATAATTAAATTCATTTTGTAAGTATCTAAAACATTTAAAAATAGCCTTCTATGAAATATGTTTAATAAAATAATACATGGGTTATAGTATGAAATGCTGTTAGTAGCCATGGTTGACCTGCCTAGCTTATTCACAGCTTTGCTACTTGCGAGTAGTATGATCAGCCCAAAGAAGGAAGCAGATTTTCAAAGGCACAAAAGGCAGTGAGATGCCCAGTTCCCACTGAGAATCAATGAGACATGAGCTTTTAACTCCCATTTGTGCCTTTGAAAATCAACCCCAAACACCTTTACACAGCATCGTGTATTCTGTTATCTTTATCCAAGCATAACCACCCCCTCAAAGTATTCTCACATATATTGTAGGAGTTCTTGGGGCTGTGCGTTATGTCTCAAGGGCTTGAGATTATCTCTAGATTCACATTTGTTACATCCGATCCTGTCTCATTTCAGGTACCCTTATTGTTTTGCATTGTACGCGGATTCCTTACTAGTCATCAAGCTCAGTCTCCAGATACAGTTGCTGCTTCTGATAAAACAATGTCATTCAAGGGAAGATGAAACTGTAATTACAATCAGAGTTCAAGCTGGAGAGGAGATGGAGCAAAAATTAAAAGTGCTAAATCTGTGGCATTTTGATTATCTGAAAACTCCCCAAATCTTGCAGATGACTGCATTTAAATATGTAGCCAAGTGGCTCCTTGTAAATCAAGTCATAATTGTTCAGAGCTAGGTTGCAGAAGCCGTTGTCAATTTTCCACTTCTGGGTGAAATTCGAGACTTTGATTAAGAACTGAGATATGAATAATAGACTCCCCCACCACAACCTCCCCCACCTTAAATACTTAGTCCATTGGGAAAAAAACAAAATTTCCAAGATGTATTTTACAAAGAGATAAGATATTCACAGCATTTATTTTAAATAGGACATTGAATTCCAGTCCTCAACATACAAGATCTCACTTAGAAAAGTGCCAAAGTGATAAGTATAATTACTTTCTGTAATATCCCTGTCCCCCCCCCCCCCCCCGAATTAGTTTCCATTGTCTTCAAAATATGTCAGTATTCACCAAAGGGCACTTTCAGATGTTTTAGACTGAGATAATTTAGTAGCCTATTTTCCACTCTCTATTATTGTATATGTAACTGATATTTGTGGGGGTTTTCTGTGCATATGGGGAAGGTAAAGGACAACTTAGACTTTTTTCTATTAGTAAGAAAGCCTTTTTTTTATTGGCATGTAAATTGCATTAGGGTAGGTTGTCAGTATTTTCACAGGGTCCTTGCCAAAATGTTTGCTTTTAGAAATAGCAACCTAAAAACAGGGTAGCTCCAGAACATTAGACGGGGTACGTTCTATATCAGAGGTTCTCAAACTCTGGTCATCCATGAGCTTCATTCAGGTGGTCTGCGGATAGTTCCCTCTAAGGTCCGCGCCTGGGTGGCCGCACACGAGAGAATGAAGGGCCACCCACCTAATTAGTGGAGCTGCACAGGCATGGCTCCACTAATTAGGTGCCTGAACCCTGGAGAAGATGCACATGTAAAGTGAGGTCCTGGCCTTGGGGGAATAGAAGGTAGGTGGGAGGGGGCAGTGGGGTGAGAAGAGGGGGTGGAGGGAATTTGGGATGTGCAGGGCAGCGGCGGCCAGAGAAAGAGGTGACTTTCCCCAGTTCCAGGGCTACAGCTGCCAGGGAGAGACCCCTCTCCTTCCCAGCCCCAGCTCGGGGGCTGCCGCAGCAGGGGAGAGAGGGCACATCTATCGCATTAGAATGGTAAGAATACTGATATTAAAATATGAGTTGTGTGCTTTTATTTGTAGAACAAAAACACATTAATTATTATTAAGGGTTTTTTTATATAGCGCTTTTATCCAAAGCACTTTACAATAGTTAGCTAACAGTACAAACAACATTTGGAAAGATCATTAAGTGATGCGTCGGGACCCTCAACAATTTTCAAATTGTCCATGAAAAAAAAAGTTTGAGAACCACTGCTCTATATGCAATTGTGTTACACTGGAATGTTAACAACTCCAAAGATCTCTTTGACTGATCACTATTACTTGTTTTGAATCACATTTTCGTAGCATATCAGAAGAGAATTGGGGGGGATCGTGTATCCACTTAGACCATGGAGGTTTTGCCATAAACTCATACTGCTACAGAGAAATGTTCAGAAGTAGCCAGTTTTAAACTTGGATAGAGAAAGTGTTTCAGTCTCAGTTGGGCAATGCTGCTTGGAAAGTTTCTGTTTTTATTCAAGATTCTGTATGAAGCACAAATACAATAAAGTATGTGGTAACAGACCTATATAAATGTCTCATTCTTGGATGTGCATTAAACTAAAAATGATCGGGGTTAAAATAGCCAGGTAATTTGTTTCATTATTATGATAATGATGAGTTCCAACTTCTCTTTAGCTGCTCAGTATAAAGTAACTTTTTATGACTTTTAATTAATTAATACTTTCAATACAAAAAAAAAGATAAGATATATAATAATTTAATAAAATGACCAGAGGAATAACTGTTCAGAAAGTAGTTATTCTTTGAATCCACTGGTTATTCATAGTCATCTATTGAATAATTAATAAGATTATTTTTCTTTTACTGAGTGTTATTTAAAGGTTTTCATTTTCAAGCACTACAAAATATCTTTAAAAATATGATAAATAAATACAGCTTGGATTTCAATTATTAAGAGGACAAGGTGATATATTCAATATTCATATTTAATTGTCATGGTACACTAGTTTGTTTATATTGCTTCACTTAGCTCAAGAAAAGCAATTTTGTCTATTATTATGCAACAATACAGTCCCACTGGATAAATATCTGCTTAAAAAATGATCCACATGTAATTGGCTGCCCAAACAATGCAATGATCCCCACAGACAGCTTCCCCTTCCACCTAATCTAAATAAATTATTCCTTCTCAGCGCAGGAAGATAATTTGCAAAAGGGTTGTGAATTGACTGGTCTCAGGTGGTAAATTAAGGCAACTTTTGTGCAGTACACAGTGGACATCATTAAAAATTCTATTTGCACAGAATGATATCTGGTGGCAGTTTTTCTTCACACTTGAGAACCTAGCACAAACTCCAAAGCTAGCATAGTTTCTATGTTCTGGATTTTGGAGGCTTACGCCACAATGAAGCATACAATTAACATCTGAGGGACATAACCAGGCTTCAGTTAGCCTAGAGTTTGGGGATAAAGCAGGTTAAACAATAACAGTGATCTGAAAAGGAAGATGATGATGATTCTTAGATGTATGATGAGCTATATGTATAGTGAGAAATTGAAGAGACTAAGAAAGAAGGGTCAGAACAGACTTGAATGAACTTTTTCAGATTTTGAAGGGCATCATTGCAAAAACTGTTGTTTGATATATAGAAAGTGCGGAAGAATTTTATGGCCATCTTTAACAACATTTTTAGCTATTCATATTAAAACAAAAATAAGTTATCTAAGCTCATACATCAGCCTGAAAATGATTACCCATAAGAATCAGGAAGGAATACTTTGCCATTTGTGTACAGAACTATACATTATGTGTACAGCAAGGCACTTAGTAAAAAGCTTTTGCCTGCAGACAGAATATAATAGTTGACTAGGTAGAACAATAGTGTGACAATTCCTAAGATCCTACAAAATGTTCGAAATAATTAATTCTTTTTTTCAAATAGTGGTGTGTGCGGAATTTAGCTGCTTGATTCCCATAAAAGCCAACTAAGAATGTTTCACTAATCATAATGTTATAGGGATTTGCAATTGATTTGATTGAGTTTAATTGATTTACTTGTTGCATGGATAGGCTTTAAAAGGAGAACCCGAATGTGCCTTGGAAGTGGAAAGAATAACAAGAGGCTTTGTATAAAGTGCTGGGCATTTTGCTGCAAAGCGAGATTGTTTTCTTTCACTTTTTTTAAAAGAAGGATTATTTTTTATCTCTTACAAGAATGACTTTACTTAAAGAATATTGTTTAATTAGAAATATTTAAGACTTTTTTTACATTGTCTTAATTAATGTAGGTGCTATTTTAAAAAATGAGAAAAAGGCTGGTTTCTTTGTAACTGTGAAAGCCAGGAAAACATAAAACCCAGATACGAGAGGCATGATTTTACAACGTCATATCTACATTTGTATTCGATCAAATATACCAATGGTTACTTTTTGAATATTTCCCATGCAACTCAATTGATATGAACTGTAATATGTATATCAATTACCATTAGGTTAAACAATAGTTAGCAGCTTGTTGTTTCCTTAAATAGCAGGCTGTAGAAAGAACGTAGCAAAATGCATCACTTTCTTAAAAAAAATGAAATCAGTGCAAAACAAAACTTTTTTGGGTTGGATTTTTGCGATGAGCTCTTTTTGGAGCGTCACCGAAAAACCACCTGGGAACTTCAATTGATGATGAATAAAATGATGAGATTATTTAGTGGTGCAGCTTTCCACAGGATGTGTATTCTACCCAATGCTCTGCAGCCTTCACTGGCTTCCAGATCATTTCTGGGTGCACTTCAGAATGCTGTTTTAAACCTATAAAGCACTAAGATTTGGATTGTCCTATCTGCTAAATTATTCTGTGGTGAATTTCTCCCATGAAGAGGGAATGATGGTATGAAGCAGGTGAAGGTGGCTACAGCATTTGCTCTGCTACTGTGGCCAGAGCAGCAGTGCCAGATCTAAGTAAGAGGTCAGTTGGGGTGACGTCAGGAGCACTGGGGGCAATGATGGGTGGGGTCAGTAGTGGGCATGGTTGAGTGTCTCTCTGTCTGCTTGAGTCACTGGTGGGGAAAGGAAGGTAAGTTAAATTTGGCCCCATTAGCTCTGTCATGACAGTGCCAGATAGAGCAGAATCAGGGAGCTGTGATCCACTCCTTGACAGCTCTTCCCGCACTCCCCAGTCTGTACAAGCACCGGACAGAATTGTGTCTGAATTGTTTCACTCCTATCCATTTTAGGGACTTATCTGAAAGACTCTCATTGACTTCAGTGGGACTCAGATCAAGGCCTTAGAAGACTGTTTCTCCTTGTATGATTACATCTATCAGCTGAGATCACGTGAGATTCACAAGGTAACAGCCTCAGGTTAAAAAGAGCTAAGAGGCTGAAGACAGGACATTTTCAGTAAGTGGTCATTGCATCTGGAAATCACTTCTCTCCTTCATCATATATAGCCTGAACTTGTTAACCTTATGGTCCTTTTTTTATTAAGCCTGCATAAGATTTCTTAATAAACAATGAATCTTTCAACAACAACAAAAGTACAGGAAAGAAATATTCTTAACTAAATAGATATCCTGAGATCTCCCATTAGGATTTCCCAGTGCATTCAAATGGGCCAATAATTTCTTCAGCCTATTGGTATAGTATTTAGTAGTAGTGTGTTCTCGGTCTTGTGTGAATCAGTGCACCCTCAATCCATGCTATTGAACTGCACGTTCTTTTTGACATAATTGTACAATTTTTGTTTCTTTATGTTCTAATCAATCTGAACTGGCCAAAACTGCAAGTAGAATCAATGTCGTATTGACAGCAACAAGACAATATTGAGAAAGTACAGATCAGTAATAAACGTGTTTTGGCATTGTTTTTAACAGCTTGCAATAAAAAAGGGCTGGTTCTATTGACTATCTCATCAACTATTTGAAAGTTATTTCTAAACTTTAGACAGCCAGGAGTATTCTAAAACAAGCAAAGTAGATATCTTGTTTCCCACAAAAGAGTCTATCAAATAGCTGGATCAAGCAGTAGATCTTTATGATACTGGTGGTTTGTACCCATGCTACCTTGTTCTGTGATCCTGGCATATCTTGCAAGCTAGGCAGTGTCAGGATTGGCCAGTTCTTGGATAAGAGACTTTGAAAAACATGTAGATTGATGCAAGAACTGGTGTTGGTGATTCAGTAGATAGCAATCTATCTGTTGTGTCAATATTGAAATAATGCTGCAGTACAGTGTTAGAAGGTTCTGTGGTCTTGTTTTGAATTATGCACCCTGAATTAGGAATAGTTGTGCTGGTTATGGTTTTGCAGCTGCAATGGTGGTGAAGAAGCAGGTTCTCTTTGCCTGTTTACTGTGGTGCATAGTTGTCCCTGAAATCTTTCTGCTGTTAGTGGAGGGATGCTGAGTGGGTTTTGTGCCTTTTAATGTTCTAGTTTTCTGCATATTGGCACTTAGATCATGAGATGCTTGGTGCTGGAATACCACAAATTGAATATAGTGAATGGAGAAGTAGAGTAGATCAGGAAAAACACCTTCCTTTTCTGAAGATGCATCATATCATTGAGGTTCTTCACAAATGGTGTGCACCTGTCTTAGGACTATAGCAATTCCTGTACAAGTATTTTCAAACCATTCTGAGAATCAACCTTGAGACACTTGGGCTGTAAACACCAATAAATTGTACTTTGAATATTTTTTTGTTAAATCTAGTGATGTCCTGTATAGTAATTCTTTTAAATGAAACATATTTGATGTGATAACATCCAATATATCAAAGTTATATTTTTGATTCTACAGGAGACATATTTGAATCAGATGGGGAGTTTGATTTACTATAGGAGGTATCTGTTTTGATAGATTATGCATCTTATTCAATATTCAACAAGTAATGATTCAGTAGGGGATGTTTCTGATTTGATAAGTGAACTATTAGATTAGATTTGATCTATTTTCCCAGTAAGGTATACATTTATTTTAATAGTTGATGTATTTATTTTACTGTGAAGTGTGTCAAATTCATAATACAATGTTCTTTCTTCTGGGGGTGTGATTTATGGATTTCACAAGAAGTATATCTGTTTCAACTAAAGCTGATGTAAGACATTCATTACACTCTATCATGCATTCACAGTATTTCTAAATCTGTCTCAAATGTCACCTCTCCTGGAGTGTTTGCAGTGGGTCAAACATTAAGGTCTTTCTTTGTATGAGAAATTAAAGCATAGCTTTGGCAACAGCCAGTTAAACACAACTATTATGAAGGCAAAACCTCCTTTCAAAAAGGGACAGGCTTTGCTTGTACTGTACCTAGCACAGTGGGGTTATAGATGCTACAGCAATAGAAATTAATAATACAATAATAATAAACCAAGCGCTGATCCTGCTCACAGTGATTTCAATGGGCGTTTTGCCATTGACTTAAATGGGAGCAGGATTAGGGCCTATCATTGTTGCTCTGTCATTGCTCAGTTTTGTTTTGTTTTGTTTTGTTTCTTTGTTCCTTTCCTGTCTATGAACAGAGTGATTTATAGAGCCTATGATGACCTGTAATCCCAACCTGATCAACCAGCCACACAGTGCAATTTGGTGCATCTTTGCAATAGAGGCCAAAATAAATTAGGTTTTAGATGGCACCAAATAACCCTTATTTTAAATGTTTAAACCATATCAGGCTAAAGGTCTTTTCCCTAGATGCTTGTTATTATATTTAGTAGTAAGCTATGAAAATAATCATGTTAGATTCCACCCCTCTTTGCCTTTTGTGTATAACAACTCTTGCGTAATATAAACCAATGTCCAAAAGGAAGGGGAAAACAAACAGATTAAAAAATAACCACTTTATTAACTATCTCTAAAAATGGTGTCGGGCTATATACAAATATCCAGAATAGAAATGGGAAGCTGAAGAAGGCTTGAAAGCATCTGAAACAGAAATTACTATAAGAACCAACACTTTTATTATATTTAGTAGTATGCTATGAAAGCAATCATGTTAGGCTCAGCCCTTGCTGTTCGTGTGTATATTACTACTCTAGTGGACAGAGTTCTAGACTAGAACTCACAACACCTGTGTTCTCTTCCCTGCTCTACCACTTGCTGCTGGATGACCTCAGACATCACTTTGCCTCTGTTTCTCCATCTGTAAAGTGGGGATAATAATACTGATCTCTTTTGTAAAGCGGTTGAGAGCTTCTGGTAAAAAAATAAGCACTATATAAGAGCCAGTATTTATTATTTAATAGAAAACATTTGCTACAAGGAGGGGGGAAAACATAACACAATACATTTATTAATGGTTTCTAGCACTGGTACTGGGTTATATACAAATATCCAAAATAGAAATGAAAAACTGAAACAGGCTTGAAAGAATCTGAAACATAAATTATTATAAGAACCAACACTTCAGTCTACATAGGACCAATCTAAAAGTGTGTTGAATTGTAAATAACTACACCCCTTGCTAAACTCAGAGGCTAGATTTCTCTTGCCCTTGATTTCCATACTGGGGATGGGAAAAGTTTTTTGACTTTAGCAGTTAATTTAGTTGAACCTACACCCTGACCTGCTGTTCACTCCTTGGGAAGGGCAACCAGGTCCAGCTCCCTATATCTGGCTGGGCTGTGCTTAGCAGAAAACATGGGAGAAGTATAAGAAGAAGGTTGTTTTAAGTGCTCCTGATCCTTGCCCTAACTAGCCTTGGGGTAACCTAAAGGCATTTGTTAGTTACGCCCGCTAGAACTGCCCCCTTGGGACTGCTCCACAGACCTGGGTTCAGAGAGGCTTATTGCACTCTGGCTCTCACCACAGCCCTCCTGGGAAAGCCCCTTACACTGGCAATGGGAGGAAGTAGATGGTGTAGAGCTCACTGAATGGCTCCCCCTTGGGCTTTTCCTTCAATGTCTAAGGAATCCTATTCTGTCCTATAACAGCAGATTTCCAGTCCCCTTGCACCACCAGAGCATCAACGGGGATGAAGCCAGGGGCCAGGATCTGTTCCTGAGATTTGAAGCTCAGCAATCAGTCTGTCAGCTCCTTCAGCAGATGAGCCTGGAACCTCACTTCCACTCTGAGCAAAACCTCCACCCACACTTAACTAATCCTTCATAATTATCCCCTGCTCTGAGCCCTTTGTCTCCCCATTACAAGAGCTATGGATAGGACAGGACAGCATTTTATATGCTGGAAAAAAATAAGCACCTCCAAATATTGGATCTGAAATAGTTCTAAAAATCTGTTTTACATTTCACCTTAAATGCTGTTAATTTTCTGTCTTTTCTTTCATTTGGTCTATATGCCACTTGCTACTATCATAATATAGCAATGTTTGGGTTGCAAATTCTGGAAGGGAATAATTTAATTATCCAAAAACTCATTACATTCATTTTAAAAAGAAAGGCATGACAAATTCTATGAGCATTAGTTTTGGTAAAACCACCTAACAATGTCCATCTATATGGAGATATCCAAGTACAGATACACAATGATAAAAGATATAGATAGGAAAGTATCTTGGTTCATGAGAAGTTATCATTTCACCTTCTTTCTGAGCCCCCACCCTGTTAACTTCCCTGGGATGCTTACTGGACAATGCACACATTCGCTACTAAGAATTAAACATGACAAACACAAATGCTCTATTTTAAATTTTATGTTACTTGTTATATTGTATAATACTGTATTATGCTTTCATATTGGCATGAAAGGCAAGTGAAGCAAGACAGTTCAACCTAATGAATAGGAAAACACTGCAGTGTACTTAAGGTATTTCAGGGCAGTTTGAGGTATTGTAGGATAGACAGTTATTGCTGAGAATTAGAATAGCTGAACTATCATGCAATTAGGGAGGTGAAATATAATATGTTTGCATCAGCTTTAACCAAAGAATGAAATGTTCCCACACTGGCAACATGCATTTTTTGTTTGTTGCTAAGATAAAGATGTGTTGTAATATTACTGGCATATCGTACAGGGGGAAAACAGATCTAAGTATTCATGGAAAATACATTTTATCATAGTGTATTTATTTCCATGGTGGTTTTACTATCATGTTGTCTAAATGTTCTGATTTGGTGCATTGTTTGCAAGAAAACAAGCTATTTTGTTTTTCTATTTGTGAATGTGTTGGATGGCCTGCTAGGAGTAATTAAGTGGAGTGGTAGTAAATAAACCCCAGTGGAAATTATTCATTTAATGGGCAGGAAAATCTGTACTTTATTATTTTGCTGACAGTGCTTCAGTAAATTATATTTCATTGTGATCTCTACTCAGACAGCTCATATTCTTGCTGAATTACATGAGATTCCCAAAATGTCAAAGCATATTGCTTTCCAGATTCCTAGCTCTATGTTTGGCTTTGTTATTACTGCTTAGCTGTTTATGACGTGAGGGTACTTTTACAACAGAGCTGGCTTTTAGTTTCCTTTGGAAAGGGAGGAATTAGATATTTGTGAAACTATGATATTAGTGATACTGCATTTCTTTTGTGGAGAGAGAAGCAAAATCATTATTTGTGTTAATACTTTTTTTTTCAAATTAGAAGGGGTAGAATTATTAGCTGCAGCCAATTAGTCTGAAGAATTTAGTTCTTTTTTTCTGGTTGTGCATTATCTGCAAGCAAACTTTGATTTTGATTAATTTAGGTCCCAATCTAATGAAACTCTTACATACGGGTCTAATGGTATGCATGTAATTAGTCCTGCTGAAGTCAATGGAGAGTTGAGCTATTTTTTAAGCATACATTCCTGATCTTGACTGGAAATAGTAAAAAAAAATTATAAACTCAAAAGTTCAATGAATTCTTTTATTAACATTTCAGATTTGAACAACAACGAAATGTTCAGAAGTATATTGTTTCTTTTTTCAGCTGGTTCTGCTTTGGTCCTTGCACAGTAAATCAAACTAACTTCTGTTCCCAACACAGGCAGCTATAAGGGGCTTGCACAGCCCAGTAGCAAGCAAGTTCTTTCTCCTGGACCCTATATTTGGAAAACTTTAATATTTTTATTCATTTAGCTTGATGTACTTTAATTTCAACTTCATCCCTGTTTTCTGGTACTCTTCAGCCTTAAAGAGTAAGTGTGATAATGACTGAAAGCTTCCCTGCAGCTGAGTTACTGTATGTGTGATTAGAGAAAATTGAAGTAGAGCTGGTTGGGAATTTTTTGACAAAACTTTTTTTTTTTGGTAGAAAAATGCTGATTAGCAAAAACTGAAACTTTTTGCAAGACCATAAAAAGTTCAGTGATTTTTTGTTGTTGAGGAGGGTTGCTCAGGTCTATGATGGAAATTCTAGTCAAAACTAGAGAGCCTAAGTACCTAGAATAACTAATAGCCCTGTGGCTAGGGCACTCACTTGGGATGTGGGAGACCTAGGATCCAGTCCCTACTCTGAATCAGACAAAGCAGGTATGTGAACCTGGATCTCCTACATCCCAAATGAGTGTTTTACCCACTGGGTTATTGGCAGGTCTCTCTAGTCTTCACTCTTTAAAAAAAATGTGAAGGGTCCAGTTTCATCCCAATGCAGTAAGGGAAAAATTTCACAGGATGGGGACACCATTTTCTGGTCAGCTCTACATTAAAGGACGTTCTAACTTTCTTTTTCTAGTTCTTCTTTCCTAAGGCAGAAATTATCCTCACTGACCTTTGTCTTGCGTGTTTAAAAAAAAATGGCCCTTACTAATTACTACTGATGACTATGCACAGACCTCTAATTATTTTTAGACAATTTGTTCTAAGTTTAAATGTATTTATGTGTGTGGGTAAATGAGAAATGCAGGGTTTTCTCTGAAGACATTATTTGTATTTAGCACTTCATTAAGGAGTCATCTGCAGAGGGAAAAGTCAAAAAGTCCTCTAAGGTAATGGGGCTTTTCTGTGAGGAAATAGAAATACTAGAGACCAGTCAACTCAATAATTGTACTAAATACAGTGCACGTATTAAAGATTGCAGAATGGGACATACCGCAGAATGGGATGGGACATAATGCTTAACAACGGAGCACCACGGGTGCCCCTATTTCCAAAATCTCATTCCAGTGTCTGGGAACTAACATGGCTAAAGGAAATGGAAAAGGAATTTGAGTGAGCCTTTTGTAGCTAGGAAAGTGTAAAAGCCCTCTGGCCAGAGTCCTGACATAGGAGCAATTAAATAAGCCAGACAAGTATCTGTCTGTCTGCACCCTATTCCCCAAACTGTACACACAGACTATCTGTATGTACTTTGTGGCATGTGAATGGAGAATACTAATTTTAAATCTGACCTTAGATTATTACAATAAACTAATTTTCTGGCCTGGAAAGGAAAAAGGTCTAAAAAGTCCTAGACTTTCCTTATTGCCTAACTACAGCTAGGTGAAATTTTAAAAGCATATATACATTATAAAATGTTTTGGATTGATGAAAACCATTTGAGAATTCAGGTGGAAAAAATGGGATTAAAAAGTTTTTAAAAGTCAAAATGTTTTGTTTTAGCATTTTCTAAAGCAAGTGTTTGTCTTTTGTTTTGAAATGATGTTTCATAGAATCATAGAAATATAGAACTGGAAGGGACCTCGAGAGGTCATCTAGTCCAGTCCCCTGCACTCAAGGCAGGACAGAGTATTAAAATGGCTTTTAAGCAATTAACTCATTTTGAAGTTTAGCTAGATTAATATATAAACAAGTGCAAAAAGCACCCTAAAATGAAATGAAACAAGAAAAAAAATTCAAATCAACCCAAATTAATGGTTTTTCCCCTGATTTTTTTGTTTGACCTCTGAATCGAAAAATCAATTATTCCCTCAGCTCTACTCATAACTCTATAAGATGCTCCCACCCACTTTCTAAGAGAATTGAAGCCCCAACAAGCTGGTTTTGCCTTCTTCCTCTTGATTTGAATTCGGCAGTCTGGGAACAAAACTGCAAAATCACGTGACACAGCAGTAATAACAAATGGTGAATACCTGCTGCAAGCAGAAACTGCCATCATTAGAGTTGAATTTATCTGCATCAGATTTTGAATAACGGATGTGTTTCAAGCAAGCTGTTCATTTTCTCTGTGTGTGTGTGAGTGTGTGTGTGTGTGTGTGTGTGATGAAATTCATCATATAAATGATTTGCAAAGAATAATTCTCCCAGGCTACTTAGTACCTAACCAGCTCCACCTTGTTTTCAAGCAATCTAGATTGAGCCCTTCCCTTCAAGTAGTTACGTGCCTCCTGACTGTCTCACACCCAGCTTGCTCAGGATAATTATTTCCAAGATCACAAATCTCTAAAGCAAATTAATGTTCTGTAAAGTTATCTTTTCTAGAAACCTCAGTCTAGTTTATCTGGAATGATATCCATATGCCAAGGCATTTTTAGTTGTCGCAAGAACATATTTTCTCCTCACTTTGGATATTTATATAGTCCATAATTTGAATGTGTGCTGCACAGTTCACACATTAGCCTTTTGCAGCCTTCTAGGTTGTTTCCTCTTATCCCCAATAGCACTCAAATTATGTAGGTGAAGGAGTATTCAGTAGGTTTCATAAGATCAATCTTTGTTGTTTCAAAGTAGAAGCTGTTTCCAATGTTTTTCTGTGTAGTGAGGACAGCTGGAAGTGCCCTAGGGTCGCATGCATCTTTGCTGTGATCTGCCCCATGTCCATCAGTTCCTTGAAGTGGAACAGTTTTCATTGTACTCTAGCTGAGCTGGTCAATTCAAGAAAAGGAAGGCAGTCAGTACCATATAGAAACCAATTTTTTACCTCCTATTAAACTCTAAACACTAAAGCCAAGAAGTGCAGACAGTCTCGTCTTCTTCCTCTCTCACTCATTTGCTACTCAGCTAGCCGTCTAAAGTGGAGTTCAGGACTCCATTCAACAACTGTATTATCCATCTGTGTTTTTTCATTGTTGAACTTCATGAGGGCTGGGAACACCGAAGAGTGTGGGTGACAGAATTTAAACAGAGGGGATCAACCACTGATAACGGCTTAAAAAAGTGGAATGGACAGGACACCCTCTGAAATTAGGTAGGGCAAGGCAAGGCCATTAGAACACCCTGTGGCTTATAACACCAAACTTCCTCTGTGCTGTAATGGGACCCAGAATCTGAGTTTCGCAGATTAATAAAGAAAGTACATAGATTACTCTCAGTCTGAAGTGAAAAGTTCTCTACAAATGCCTTCTCCATTTTTCTACTTGAGGTAGACAAGATATTAATTGCGAAGCTTTTTTTTTTTAGTTGCCTGATTTTGAATGGACAAAAATTCTGCAAAACTTGAACAACTGAGTGCGATGTTTTTGCCTATGCTAGATGTTTGTAAAAAGCTGAAAAGCCATTTTCATTTATGACTTTTGAAAATATTTCCAGAGCATAAGCTCCCTCAAAATCATATACTCCAGTGAATTCAGTGTAGAAGTGGGAGCATGAAGGTCTTGCAGTTTATGTCCACATCTGTAAGTGGTGACTCTTAATGCTTTGCACTCTTGTACTGTACCACAGTATTATACAAATGCTTAGTCATGAAGTAGGTAATCATTACCACCTTCATTTTTCAGTTGATGAAATGAGATTGAGAGAAGTTAAAAGATTATTTTCAAAATCAAAAATGCATTTACAAATGCACAATTACTATAACTGCATGCACATACTGGCTAATTTCAGTTAGACTCATTTGGCTCCATTTGCATGTACAATTAGTCATTTTGCATATGCAGTTGTAAACAGTACATGCCATTTTGTGCACATCTATGTATGGAAAAAAAGTGACTTGTTCAAAGTCATGCAGCAAATCAGTGTCAGAGCTAAGACTGGAAACCTGGTCTCCTGACTTCTATATTTCTTTAACTAAATAGAAAATGTGCTATGTTAAGAAAAAGAAAGCTTCTTCTACGTTCTGCTGCCTGTTGAGTTTAAGTAAGTTTTCCAGTCTCCTAGTGCCAATATTCCCTATTGTTCTTCTCCAAAAAGGCTCACTATGAACTCTGGAGCACTGTCATTTCTAAAAGATGGGTATATACTACAGCAGTGGGACACATGCTTTAATAATCAAAACTAATTACTACACAAAAATGTTGTTTCAGCTCTTTTTCTGTGTAGCAAAACAGTGGCACCCAGTGGCCAGACATGCCAAAACCCTTGCCAATAAACTTTTAGAAACCTTCTTTTCAATAAACAAACAAGGCAAAGAGAAAGAAATTAGCAGCGGTATTAGAATTATTCACTATCTTTTTTTTCTAAATGTCCCTTTAAAAATATTCTTACAAACCTCCAAAAAAAAAATTAAGGAAATTCCATAATCTCAGATGCATAAGGGTTTATAGAGTCCCAGAATATAGGTGCAACCAACTGCAATTGCATAATTTTATTCCAAAAAGCTATTAAATACAAGCAGAACATTAATTAATAGTATCCATGTGCCATATATGTTGCTATGGGAGCGGAAACAGCATTCCCCTAGTGACAACTAGTTTTGAGTGCTTATATATTTTTCTCTAGAAGCTGATAGTCCATATCGTTCAATTGTTAAATAGACAAGGATCCTGAAAGGCCATCAAAGACCTTCTCTTGGAAGCAATTATACCACAGCGTTGCCCAAAGTTTAAAAGAGCCTCTTGGCCTGGAGATTAGGATTTCAGAGAAATTCAAATTTGCAATTTTCCCTCTATTATCAGCTCCAATAGTAATATATTTTTTTAAAAGATACCTGTGCTGGTTATATATTAAGTCTGAATATTAAATCCACAGAATGTACATCTGAGATCACACATCGGATTTTGCAAACATTTTCTTCCCAGAACTGTACACCTTCTGTAAGCCAAATCTGAAGCCATAGCAAATGATCAGGACTTGACGTCTGGAGAAGATAAGGGTGGGTGGGTGATAAAAGATGCTTCTACATCCAATAGGTCAACTCAAGGCTGACTTTTTGTCATATTTTAGCTTCAGAACATTGTTGAAAAGATGTTAAAATTTCAGACACTCCAACACTACATTATGCAGTCTGATTTCCCTTTGTGATTGCTGTTACCTTACTCATTAAGACAGAATTATGTTTAAATTTATGAGGCCATAATTTTTCTGATATTTTTATCGTAATGAGCATTTGATTGATGCAGTAATGTAAATAGAAATCGAACAGTGTTGCAGTCTTGAACTACAGGACTCAGTACATTAATCTGATATTTTTCTGTACTCTCATTTTCAAACTGAACCAATTTATAGAGATGCTAATAAGATGTCCTGATCAAAATATTCCTTTGCCGTGCTCTGTCTTACATGTGTGACCTTCTGACTTAAGAACATAAGAAAAGCCATACTTGGTCAGACCAATGGTCCGTCTAGCCCAGTATCCTGTCTTCCAACGGTAGCCAATGCCACATGATTCAGAGGGAATGAACAGAACATGGCAACTTTTGAGTGGTCCATCCCCTGTCATCCAGTCCCAGCATCTGGCACTCAGAGGCTTAAAGACACCCAGAGCATCGGGTTTCATCCATGATCATCTTGGCTAATAGCCATTGATGAAACTATCCTCCATGAACTTATCTAATTATTTTTTGAATCCAGTTATAGTTTTGGCCTTCACAACATCCCATAGCAATGAGTTGCACAGGTACAGTCAACCTATGGAATGCCTTGCTAGAGGATGTTGTGAAGACCAAGACTAACAGGGTTCTGAAAAGAACATAAGTTCATGGAGGATAGGTCCATCAATGGCTATTAGCCAGGATGGGCAGGAATGGTGTCCCTAGCCTCTGTTTGCCAGAATCTGGGAATGAGCGACAAGGGATGGATCACTTGATCATTACCTGTTCTGTTCATTCCCTCTGGGGTACCTGGCACTGGCCACTGTCAGAAGCCAGGATACTGGGCTACATGGACCTTTGGTTTGACCCATTAGGGCCATTCTTATGTTTGTATGTTCTAGATTGTGCATTGTGTGAAGAAGTACTTCCTTATGTTTGTTTTAAACCTGCTGCCTGTTAATTTCATAGGGTGACCCCCGGTTCTTGTGTTATGTGATGGGATAAATAACACTTATTTACTTTCTCCACACCATTCTTGATGTTATAGACCTCTATCCCTTCTCAGTTGTCTCTTTTCTAACTGAACAGTCCCAGTCTTTTTAATCCCTCCTCATATGGATGCTGTTCCATACTGCTAATCATTTTTGTTGCACTTCTCTGTGCCTTTTTCAATTTAGGACATGGCTTTTTTTACGATGGGGCATCCAGAACTTCATATAGTATTCAAGGTGTGGGCATACCATGGATTTATATAGTAGCATTCTGATATTTATTGCTTTACTATCTATCCTTTTCCTAACGGTTCCTAACTTTCTTTTAGCTTTTTTCACTGCCACTACACATTTAACAGATGTTTTCAGAAAACTATCTACAATGACTCCAAGATCTATTTCTTGGGTCGTAACATCTAATTTAGACCCCATCATTTATAGTTTTTATTATGTTTTCCAATGTGCATTGTTATGCATTTATTAACATTGATTTTCATCTGTCATTTTGTTGCCCAGTCACTGGCAAGATCCTTTTGTAACTTTTTTCAGTCTGTTTGGGGCTTAACTATCTTGAGTAATTTTAAACTTTGCCACCTCATTGTTTACCCCTTTTTCTAGATCACTTATGAATATGTTGAACAGCACTAGTCCCAAAACAGGTCTCTGGGGGAACCCGCTATTTACCTCTCTCCATTGTGAAAACTGTCCATTTATTTCTACCCTTTGTTTCCTATCTTTTAACCAGTTACTGATCCATGAGAGGATCAGATTCCTTCTCCAGGCCTGAAGAAGAGCTCTGTGTAGCTCAAAAGCTTGTACCTCTCACCAACAGATGTTGGTCCAAGAAAAGATACTACCTCATCTACCTTCTCTCTCTCATTTTGAGACCTAGCAGTTAGCCTACTGTTAATCTAGGTGTGTCATGTTAATTTTATCTTTCTAATTTTTTAATCAAAATGTCATGTGGTAACAATACAAATGCCTTTCATATATATTGTTTGTTGGACTCTTAAACAAGTTATAGAGGTTTAAAGTTTGAACTGATATTAGCTTTCAGTAAATTCCATGTAACGGGAGAAGCATGGAGGAGATATGAATGGGCTCCTGATCAATGTATTTTATTTCAGCTAAAATGAATGCTATATTGCCATGGCTCATTTGACAAAATGGTGCATATGACTTTCTGATCTACCTGATTGTTTTATGTTAATCCATCCAAATAACAAGTGATGCATTTGGTCCATATTTCCATTTGGATGGTTTTGTATTTATCCCCATTCCCCCAGAATGTCTGAGTCTGAGAGAAATAGTACCATAAAAGGATTTCATGCATTACAGACAGAGCTTAGCTGATAATTTAATTCTCTTCTTGTAAATTATTATAAAATAATTCTAATTGAAAAAAATATAGCAAGGTAGGTTCACTTCCATACTGGAAGCGAAACCAATTTGATGTTTGACTTGGTAATATCTACTTAGCGAGAAAACTCATATCTTATGTTGAATTATTTTAAATCAGGAAATACAACAGATATGAAGAGAGAACTCAGAAATTTTTAAAAAGATGAAATAAAAAGCTTTAAATAAGGCATGTTTAATGTCCCATGAGTCAACAAAATTACTTTGTGGTTTGAACTGATTTTATATTATTAATAGGGCTGTTCAACAGTCTCCTACAAATCCCTTATTCCATTGGTAATAACTTTTTCCTAATGCAAACATAGAAAATAACAATGTACTAGAAGATGCTAATAATTGTGAAATTGAGATCTAAAATGTATAAAAATTCCAACTATGCAGGATTTGATTGGGATGTTCAGCTTTTGTATTAGTAATTGTATTACGATATGACTTTCCCTGGCAATTTATTCTTGGCTTTGATTTTTTTTTCCTATGAGAACTAAAATAAGATTGAAAGTCCAGGAGTTAAAAGTGTGGATTTTTAATTAACTGTCTGCAAAGAACAATGATACAAAATGGGTAAGAGAGAGATACCACTAATGGTTCTTTTGTGGCCTGGGGAGAGGACAACTGGATTTGTACTGCTTTGCTGAAATTGAGATTAATGCTACCATGTATTGTCCCATTTGGCACAATTTTGCATGTGACTTCTGTCTCTGGACTAGATGACAAAAAGGGAGGTATGTTGAATATGAATCATCTTCTTAAAAGCCTGTTTGGAGTAAACATATATTTTCATATAGCTTTTATATGCCCACAGTTTGTAGACTGAAGTGATTCTGCCATGATAGTTTGCCCAGGGCGGACAAGGCCTGTAAAGTTAAAATGAGAGAAGAAAGGGTACCTTTGATACTGTGGCATACTTTATGCAGTGTATGTAACAGGAGATGATGACCATTTATGGCAGGCTACAGGGCAGCCTGACCTTATTCCTGGTTTACCCCAGAACCAGTCCATTCTGAGACTTGTGGTACAGATGGACCATGAGAGCTATAGGCCTCAGCCTTATTGCAAGGAATACTGGAAAGGGATGCTATACACAAAAGAAATTTTTTTGCTCATTGTGGAGAGAGACCTGAAGGCAACAGGACTGGTTGTTAGATCTCTCAAGTCAAAGGGCCTGGAAGGGGCTGGGAAGAGTCCAGAGGGGCAGCTGAAGGGATAAGTAAAGCCCCTTGAGGAAAGCCAGAGTTTCTAGCCCCGAGAAGGGGAATTAAGAGACTGTACCAGATCACAGGGAGCTGCCCTATGAGAAGGAAGGAGCTAAGTAAAAGGGGAATAGTGGAGGTTTAATTGTTTAGAGCCACAAGACTGGAACTCTCTGAAGTGGAGTTGTGGGGGAGCTTACGCTCTCTAAGGGCCACCAGTGGTTATCACTGTACTATCCCTAAAAGGGGAAACCCTGGAGGAAGGACTGACCCAGAGAAAGAAACTGAAAGATCTTGGACTTTTACATGGTTTCCTTTGGGTGTTTGTTTCCATGTAATGGGTGGAGTTATCAGTTTTGATGGATGACTAGATTAGTTTACCAGAAGGAAACTGAGATATGGACACATTTAACACATCAAGGAGATCAAAAATAAAAGAACTATTATAGTTCTTGTGGAATGGCAGACACCACCCCGCCACCGTAGACACCACCACATTCAGTTAAAAAGGGATTAAAGAATGCCTGTGCTCCCAATCTGCCCTAACCCACCACGACTGTGTGAGTTGCTAGGGAGAGAGCCCTTAACAGGGTGGAACTCAGGTCAATTGGGGTGGTACTGTGAAACAAGCAGAGCTCATATCCAGGGCTTCTGGACTAGGACACTGGGTTACTTGCTGAGCAATGGCCTGAGCCCTCTGAGGCAAGAAGATGGGCTGGTTTGCTTCTTTTGTGAAAATCCCCAGAACTAACTCTCGGACTTCAGCCAGGCAGGAGGGTGGGAGCTGAGACTTGCTGTGGGGTTTTACTGCTTCCCCTCCTTTGCATGTGAGAGGGGAACTGGCCCCTCACAGGCCACAGAACTACTTTACTTTTTGTTTGGTCTGTTTTATACCCTGCCTGGAAGGGGTCAACCTCGCTAAGAGATATAGCCAGAGGGCTATATAGCTTACCCCATAGGTCCACACCATAAGAGTGCTGTTGCCAGAGGAACAATATACAGAATCAGTGAGATGCCTGATTTCACACCAAAGGGGCAACCTTGAGCCACAACCTTTATCAATGGCCATTAACTCCTGAGAAACCCTGGTCAGGTTATTTGCCTCTGGAAAGCATAGGTTCTTTTTAGGTTGCCAGTCATATCTTTGAGATCTATTTAGAGAGAAATTATTGTAATTATAGCTAGGTTTACAAGACAGAAAGCATATAGCAAAAGACACATGAAATAAAAGAGGAATACGCTATAACTGCATTCGTTTATTTTCCTAGAAAGACATTGTTCATGCTACTGGAAAGCTCTGATACACAGAGAGAGAGAATCTTATAAACACCCAAACTCTCAAATCATAACTTGGCCTTTATTTCAGTGGCTCACCGACATACTGTGGCCTGGGGGACTGACTGTCAGTGACTTAGAAGGACTGAGTGACACTGAATCTTTGCGCTCAGTTTTTAACAACTTCTAAGACCCTATCCTCCCCATCTCTTTCGAAGAATAACAGTAAGACTTCAGGCACCTCTGACAAGCCATCATTTGAGGCCTCTAGGTCTTTGGCCACTGGGGATTGTGACAACTGGAAAGTCAATGTTTGTAAAGCATTAAATAGGAGTCAACTCTCTTCAGAATGCACTTACAAACCTTCAGAGTCTGAGCCCCTATAGACCTTAGAACTAGAGTTTATTTGGACTATTGTCTTTCTGTAACATTTCCAAATATGGGCAACAAAGCACAGGTCTTAGCACAAGCAGCAGGACTCCTCTCCTAGAGCAGCAGCAGAGTAAGAGGAAAGGAGCCTGAAGTCATTAAGAGGAGAGGTGCTCAACACCGCTGGACACTTTTGGGTTAAGTTGCATCTGAAGAAGTGGGTATTCACCCACGAAAGCTCATGCTGCAAAACGTCTGTTAGTCTATAAGGTGCCACAGGATTCTTTGTTACTTTTGGGTTAGAGTCAAATGCCAATGTCAAATATTGGCTTGTGTGATCAAGGCCAAAAAGGGTGTCATTGTTAGAGCTGCGATTCATCCCTTGCTTAGTCCCTGAGATATTCTGCCTCTTGCACAATTAAGCTGACCCTCCTTGTGGCCAAAAGTCATTCCGGCTGCTAAGCACAGGAGCTGGCTCCACAACAGGTAGCAATCTCCTCAGGAGTTTGTGGACCAAGCTACATCTATCATGTCCTGGGTGGCAATGGCTCCCTCATCTGAACCAATCTTGGGTCTTGCAAAAAATTAATGGGTCTACTGCTGAAGTTTTTTTTGGAAACCCAAAAGCCAGTCCTAGGTGATGAAGAGAGGACTATGAATTACTTGTGACCTCTAGGAAATGAGTAAAAAGACTTCAGCTCTAGTGATCAGTTCAAATTAGTGTGTTTTTGAGACTATATTAGAAGGAAAAGAGCTAGGAACGTATGGGCATAGCTGCACTACAATATAGCACTCATGGCTGGCCTGTGTCAGCTGACTTGTGTGTTTAACTGCAGTGTAGACATACCCTCTGTTTTCTTTATAAAAGAAAGTTGAGAAGCTTCTTTATATTTCTGCAAATCAGTGGTGAAGTATTTGTGTTCTGAGGCTTTGTGGTTTCAAAAGGCCACATCTGCCCTACCCTAAATGAGTGAGGTTTGGCAGTGAGCTTTTTTGTTGTCATTCCGGGCATGTCTTAATAAAAGTGATTCATTGCTTGGCTGCAAGTCAAGACACTTGATCATTATCAGATTTCTTTTTAAACTGTTTTCTGCATTATGCAAGCCCAAGCTAATTTAGATAAGGTCAGGATCTCAGCTGACCTTAAAAGTGTTAAAGATGACTTTCCCTTCACATCTTCTACCTTATTCTTGAAGAATCTTTTGCAGTATCCTCAAGGCAGAGTTGGAAAGGAAGGTTAGTGGATAATTCAGTCATTAAACTATATATTTATAAGCAGAAAAAGCATCTGAGAGGGTCACTATTTATTTGAACTCTTCTGAAACCCTTTCTTCTTCTTGTAACTTTTTATGACTTCTCAGAGAAAATAAAACTTCCTTTCATATAGAAAGACCAAGTGTAAATAATTCCAATGGAGCAATGATAAAATTAACTTGCACAACCATTTTGATACAGAATAAAACAATTAGGATCCCAATTGTTAGTGACTATGCTAATTTTATCTAAGTATGGAAAAACATAAACAGTGGGAATGGAGTAAATATGTAAAGTAAGAATAATATTACTAAAAAAGTAAAATAAGTAAAACAATTCCACTAATATGCATGAAAAATGTGAGAGGATCTACTTTATCTTGATTTTATATCATGTATATGAGGCTATTACATTTTATGAAGTTTTTTCTTTGTTTTCTGTAGTTAATTATCAAAAACTTAAATACCAATCTCACAATGAAAAGGCAGAATAACTTCCCAAATGCATGGAATGTGTAAAAATGAGATGTGTCATGATGAAGGTGGAACATGTATTGCTTTTCAGTGTTTATTGCAGATGGAACTGAAAACCTTAAGTGTGTTATCCGTAGGCTTGACAGGATTTGGTTTAAATGGATAGATGTCAGTAAACGTTGATTTCAGGTGACACACTGAAATCAATGAAAGAAATACCAATACCTAACAATCAGTAAGAGTGCAGCCTCCCCCCTTGAGCCTGCAGTGATCAGGTGTCGCTGGGCCTGCGGGAGTGGCAGTGCAGGGAGCTCTCTGTAGCCCCGCTGTCAGGACCAGCTCCTTCATTCCTACTCCTGTGACTGTGGAGATGCAGAGAAGCTGCTATAGGGCTGGTGGCACCCAGGTTGCAGGTGTGGGGAAGGTTGTAGTCTTGCCCGGTGCAGCAGGGACCCCATGGCCAGGATTGTGTGGAGGAAGAGGCTGAGTTCCCGGCAACAGGGGAGGCCAATTCACTGCTAAATGGCTCCATCCCTTCTGTATAGAAGCTGATCAGCCGTGGGGTGGCCTTCCTCATAGCCCTGGACACCTTTCCAGCACCTTGGGCCTGCAGGGATCTGGTGTCTTCACCCCTCCACCCCCCAGCCATGCAGGAATTTCTCTACAACTCCGCTGTCGTGGCCCTGCTCACTCACTCACCAGACAGGAGTGTGGGGGGCCATCTCCAGGCAGGACCTGTTCATCAGCACTTGGCAGCTGGTGGTTCATTGTCTTCCTCAAGGCCTTGGCTGGGGGTCTCTGCACCGCCAGGACAGACTGTAGCCTCCATGGCACATTACGCCCCAACATGTTGGGCACCTTGTCCCTGCTGTTAGTGATGGGAGCCCAGGGCAGGGTGAGCAGGGCAGCCGCCACAAGGGTGCAGAGCCACAAAGGTGGAAAAATGGGGCAGAAAAATGACAAAAAAAATAAACCAGCAGGGGGCGCTTGCTCACCCTGGACACTAAAATGTTTAGTGTCGTATTACTCTGTGGGCACTCCATGCAACCCCATTGTCAGTGCTGCCTTCATCCTAACTCCAACCCTACCCACCTTAATTTCCAGCAATTATAAGAATAAAACTCATTAAAAATGTTTAAAATAAAAATCGATAATCATTGTAATTAGAAAAAATACATGTAAATCAAATTCTACCAAGCCTAGTTATTAGGCATGCTATAGGTGATGTGAAAGCTGCAAGGAAAGTAGGGAACTTTTTCTTTTATTTGCATGCTACTAAGATTTTTGTGTGAGTTGGGTGTGTCTTGATACTAATTTAAGTGTCACTAAAGGAAGTTTTTGTATGTGTTGATATATAGAAAGGCATTCATGGACTCTGGCATACACAGAGTTGCAAAGAGTACCATGAGATACTATATATGTATGCCTATGGATATAGGAAGTAATTGTTTAATATTTGAGTACTGATCCTGTAACTAAAGATGGTATTGTAGTACACATGCAGAAGGAGGCAAAGATAAGCTTGTGTGTGTGCATCTATAACTCTGGAAATCACGGGGCAAAACCTAGCACAGGCATTTTGGAGAGAGCACCAGCCATAAACAAGTATGGCCATAGTCTGAGCCACATTGATCAAATGAGCCTCTTTCACTTCTCAGAAGCATGTTGCACTCTGATTGTCTCATCAACTTTAAAGATGTGTTTTGTTTTCCTTTTCAAACACCTTAATAACTACATTTAGACTGCATGAACATCTGGCACGTGCTGCAAAAAGCTACCTCGCCGAGGAAAATAGAACTGCAAGGGTCAGCATTTCTGGTGGAACGATTCTTCTTCTAGAGTACATCAGGCAAAGAAGAGACGGTAATAAAGTGACCCTGAGTTAGGCATCCTGCCACTATAATACCTCTCCCATAAAATGCAAATTCACATAGTGGCAGAGCACTCAGGATTTATATTCCAGCTTGTTGGGTGGGGAGCAGGTAAGCACCGTAACTCAGCTATTTGGCAACTGCTTTGTTTTGGCTCCCTCTAGCCACTTCTGCCCCCCTGCACTATTGTGCGTTAAGTGTAGAACTTTTCAACAACTTTTGTTGTTGTTGTTGTTGTTTTCCCTTCCCAATTCTATTTATATTCACTCAGTTAAGTGAATTTGCTTGTGTCCTTACTATGAACATTCACATAGTTGAGTTTTACGGGTAAGACAATTGGGGAAAATGAATGCCAAAGTTTCATGAATGAGCCCTTGCAGAAATTGAATTTTAAATTCACAAGTATTCAGGCCAGAATTGCTTTCACAGGCATCCGATCAGTAAGAAAAAAAAATCATACAACTTACTTGCTCAGTTATGAGTAAATACAACAGTGTTGTTTTCACACATAGGATACTGAAAACACACAGAACTGTTCATAATGAATCCGTAAAATGAAAAATTGGAAAAAAAAATACTCTCAGTTTGAAAAACGAATACATTTGAGGTTCTGAGAAAAAGAGGGGCTAAATATGACAAAATAATGTATTGTGACGTATTGACTTGTCTCTTCCTAAATCAGAAACATAAACATCTTTTTTGCATTTAATGTCAGAGACTTTTTTAAATGAAATCTTCTAGTCTTAAAACCATTAGGTATTTTTGTGGCTAAACTCATCAGACCAATACCCAAACATAACCCCACGTTATTTAAGATACAATGATGTCCATTTGAAAGGAAAACTAGCATTACTTTGATTCTGAGACTTAAAATGCATCTGTTGCCAGCTGGAAACAGCTAGAGTTCAGCTTGCCAAGTGTTCTCTATAAAGCAGAGGGAGAGGTAACTACCAATCTTGCTGCAATCTTGTTGGCTCAGTCTTCTGAGTATCCATAAAACTCCCAGAGTTACTTTTCAAATTAACTTGATCACTGCACTATCTGAGAATGTTCTTCAAGCTCATCATTGACCCTTGCCATTTCCCGCTCCCAACACGCACACAGTTCTGTATAAATAATTAAATCCCTGATTATTTCTCCATTTATTTTGTCTGAGGGCTTTCCTATTTCACAGTGATTCCAGGGGAGCTTGAACAGGACATTTAATGACTCCATGGGTCTTCCTTTCCTCCTGGTTTTTAAATCTTCTGAAGTGTATTGAAAAGCTACCCAGTAAAGTGATGAATTATACAGTTACAAACCTTTAGTTACTACATAAAATGGTACTGTAGTTACATGTGGCTGGATGTACTGAGGGATGGACAATGAATAGGCATGTGTTTCACACGCTGAATACATTTGTTTGCAAAGCACACAAAAAGAAATAGCCATGGACTCTAGTTGGGATCTCTTATGCACAATATGATTCAACAATCGATAGTAAGATAATACTAATGCCTTTCTTTCTTGCTGCAAGTGAGTTCAGCATATAAATCAGAAGTCCATGCTCCAGCTGGTCTTGCTTATTTTATTCTCTGTATGACCTTACCATAAATTCATTGTTTTTCATTTATATTTAAGGTCAGATGAAAGATATGTTTGGACTTATTTCACTAGCCATACAAGCAAAATAAGTATTTCTAAAGTTCTGGGGAATAGCTAGTAGATACTCCCTAACACAATGAAATGCTGTCTTCCTCAGAGGTTGCCGTGCCACCCACTCAGTCCTTCCTGTAGAAGTATATTTTATTTTCTTAGCCAGGGAGCAAAAAAGTTTGAATGAACAGCTGTTTTCCCCAGTGTATGTATTCCTGTCTAAACATTTGCAGAGGGCCTTAATACATACTCTTTGTTTGACAGACATCACTGAGGTGCTCTATGGGCTCCATCATCATAGCAATAAATATTCAGTCACATATCTGACTGAATATTCCGTTATCAAGAACCATTCAGCCAGCAGAGCCAAATTCTACGCTTTGAAATGCATGGAGCGTCCTCTGCGAATGGAGAGCAGCCACATGTAGAGATTTCAAGGCGTAATTTGGCTTTGAGTAATTTGCAGTTTTCAAAAATGGCTGAGAATGAAGTTGGGGCAAATTTCCGAAACAGTCAGCCCAAAGCAGTGGGTTACAGCGGGAGCCAAGAGTGAGATTTTCAAACCTGTCTAAAGGAATTAGGTATCCAAATCCCTTAGACTGCTTTGAACTCAGCCTAAAGGTGTATCTCTCAAGGGAGGCTGCATGTTTTATTCTACATTCTGGGTCAGATTATAGTTTGTCCTGCATAAGTACGCTAGGGAAGAGAGAAGGCACAGGGAACTCCTTCTCCCACCATGATAGGCATGCAGGAACCTGCTATAATTTGGATGCAAGAGGTGGATTGCACAGTGGGTGGGGTATATATCTCCAGCACTTACTATCCAGAGGATAGCTGGAGGCTTTGAAAATCTCTGAATCTTTTCTGGGATTGCAAACCTTTATTTCTCATAGTTTAAAGCCATGCTTTATTAAGGGTGAGTTAATTAAAAAACAAAACAAAATGCATTTTTCTGACTAAGCAGAAGCCTCCACTATATAACAGGGGTAGAAGTAGAGTTAGTTGAAAGTATTCCAGATAATTTTTCAGTTTTTCAATTAAGTCAAAAAAATGTCCACTGCAAATTTTGATGGGGAAAAATATTTTTTCCTGGGGGGGTGGAAAAACCCATTTTCTAAACAGCTCCAAATAAAAGGCCTTTTGTCAAACCATAGTCTCCCAACCAAAGAAACTGGAGTGGCACTGTACACTAGTTTCTGGGTACTCCAGTCTAGTTCCTTCTTTCACAATCTTTTCTATATTTGTTTTTCATATACAGTCACCTTTTACCCTTTTTTCTCTGCCCTGGTTCTGCTTCTTTTGTCAGAGTCTTCTCTGTTATCACTTATGTGGAATAGTTCCATGCAGGGGGCAGGAAATCTTGAGGTGTTTGTTCTACTGTACATATTCTCCCCTTTGGTGATGGGTTTTATCTGCCCCACAGCAGTTTAAGCATCCGAAGACCAGAAGATCCATCAGTGTCTGTCATACTTATTCCTCTTCACTTCTACCCAGATCTTTTCTGACCCCTGTGGCTTGCCATTGGGCTGATTCCAATAAGAGCTACACTGTAAGGGAATCTCCCACTTCGACTGGAATTCCCCTAAAAGGGGTAAGTTCCAACCAGTAGAGGGGAAAGAAAATAAGTTAATGCTGCCATGGTTAGCATTAACTTACCCCTAAAGACCTAAGATGGCATGAGTAGTGAGATGATGTTATGCAGAGTGGCCCCACCACAATCCCACCTACACAGCCCAAACCCCATAGATCTTCCTCAGAGGGGAATCTACAGAACTGAGATGGTACTTTCCAGGCCTGGACTCTATGCACGTCCATATGCCCTGTTCCCAGAAACAGTGAGTATAGCATGGTCCTAACTAACCTAGACCAAGGCCTTAAGGCATATAAAATATTGGGTCTCTTATGGTCTGGTGGCCTTATGTGCTGCACAAAGCCTGTTACCAAAGTGAAACTCCTGCTCCCCTCATTCTGATTTCTACTACTGCATTTGCACACAAACATCATGGTGGGGTCCAGAGCACACTGATCTCCCACAATGGAGGCAATTTCCTGTGTTCAAAAACTTATAATAAGATTTATAAAAAAATACAAGCAAATCTAGTAAATCCACCGAGGAGATTATTGAACTGAGTGAAGCTAGACAAGCTTGAAAATGTATTTCCTGTTTGTCCCAAGTTGTAACTTTCCATTATTGGTTTGCGAGTGCTGATCTAGTGGGAGCTGTTCTTCAGAGCATATTTAGTTAATGAAGTCTGACTTTCTCTCTCTTTCTCTCTCTCTCTCGCTAGCTAGATACATACAGATAAATACATACAGTCAATATATTGAATTTTATACTGGGAAAAAAAGGGTTCTAAACTCTGTGGGCCAGATTCTCATCTGCTGTAAATCAGCATAGATCCAAGAAAGCCAATGGAGTTTTGTTGATTTACACTAAATGTGGATCTGACCCTGAATGTGCATATTCTATTTTCCTAGGAATATTCTGAAACCACGTGGGAAATAACTTCCCCAAATAGAAAATATGTGGTTGCTATTTAAATTCGGAAAGACTCGTGGTGTGATGAAACCCCAGTTCTGAGAGATGAATGTTTTCAACTTAAAATGAATTCCTTTGTTACATTTTGAAACAGCTGCAGTTTAAGCATGTTGAAAGGGTACAATTAACCGAGCAATAGCACATGCAAATAAGCAGGATATTTTAATAAATATAATTTGTGTCCAGCCCATTAGGAAATAAGGCATATACATATTGGGGTCTAATTTGCATGTCTAATAGTGTGTCAAGACAAGAAATTAAATAACCTACTGCACAAATTGTATCAGATTTTCTCCAAAGAAAACTCCCTTATATTACAAGTACTGTAGTCGTTCACCTACCTAATGTCCCAGTCCAGCACAGCATATGTTTAAGCTTAAATTCTCTGCTGGATCATGGCTCAAAGCCCATATCCTCCACCATGATGAGACCTGCAGAAGGGGGCTTTCAAATGAGACAACATGGAGCTACCCCTTATGGAGATATTTTCCACATCTTCATATCCAGGGCAGGCTCTTCTTTGAACAGTATCCCTCCACTTCAGGTACACATGCACCCCACGTGCTTTCAATCAAAGATTTTCCCATTCAGCCTGAACATGTGCTGCTAATACCCTCATGCCCTGCACCAGGCTATACCAGGATGCACATATGAACCACCCTCAGTTCCTTCTCAACTGCCTGGGCCTGAAGGTACGTCTACACTACGGGATTATTCCGAATTTACTTAAACCGGTTTAGTAAAACAGATTGTATAAAATCGAGTGCACGCAGCCACACTAAGCACATTAATTCGGTGGTGTGCATCCACGGTCCGAGGCTAGCGTCGATTTCTGGAGCGTTGCAGTGTGGGTAGCTATTCCGTAGCTATCCCATAGTTCCCGCAGTCTCCCCCGCCCCTTGGAATTCTGGGTTGAGAGCCCAGTGCCTCATGGGGCAAAAATCATTGTCGCGGGTGGTTCTGGGTAAATGTCGTCAGTCATTCCTTCCTCCGGGAAAGCAACGGCAGACAATCATTTCGCACCCTTTTTCCCTGGATTTCCCTGGCAGACGCCATAGCATGGCAACCATGGAGCCTGTTTTGCCTTTTGTCACTGTCACCGTATGTGTACTAGATGCCGCGGACAGAGGCGATTCAGCAGCGCTACACAGCAGCATTCATTTGCATTTGCATGTCAGCAGAGATGGTTAGCAGCCATTCTGTACTGTCTACCATGCCACTGTAAATTGTAAATTGGCAATGAGGTGATGGTTACCAGTCGTATTGCACTATACCTTCTGCTGCTGTCATAGGTGCCCCTGGCTGAGATCAGCCAGGGGCGCAAAAGACAAAAATGGGAATGACTCCCTGAGTCAATCCCTCCTTTAGGGTATCTAAAATTAGAATCAGTCCTGCCTATAATACGGGGCAAGTGTACTAGAGATCCAGTGTATCAGAGAACCAGAGAGCACACCCGCTCCGTGTCAGATCCCGCAGGAATGATGAGCTGCATGACATTCACAGGGGGTGCTCCTGCAACAACCCCACCTGTTGCTTCCCTCCTCCCACTGCCTTCCTGGGCTACCGTTGCAGTGTCCCCCCGTTTGTGTGCTGAAGTAATAAAGAATGCAGGAATAAGAAACAGTGACTTGAAAAATGAGGGGAAGGCAGCCTCCAGCTGCTATGATAGTCCAGGAAGTACAGAATCTTTTCTTTACACATGAAGGGTGGGGGCTAATGGAGCTCAGCCCCCAGTTGCTATGATGAAGACGGTCACCAGCCGTTCTGTACCGTCTACTGGGAATGACCGGGAGGCCAGTCAGGAGTACTTGTGGGATGATGACGAGGATGGATACCAGTCGTATTGCACTACACCATCTGCCACAAGGCTGATTATGACGACAGATGTGTACCATCACCCACCAAGGAGGGGGGGCAAGGATGCTACAGTTCAGTGCCGCAGCATCACGTCTACCAGCAGCATTCAGTACACATAGGGTGACATTTAAAAGAGTCAAGAGATGATTTTTTTCCCTTTTCCTTCCGGGGGTGTGGGGTGGGGGTACATTGACGAGCGATGCCCTGAACCACCGCGGACAATGTGTTTGACCCTACAGTCATTGGGAGCTCAGCCAAGAATGCAAATGCTTTTCGGAGACTGCAGGAACTGTGGGATACCTTGAGTCCTCAGTCCCCCCTACCTCCATGAGTGTCTATTTGATTCTTTGGCTTTCCGTTACGCTTGTCATGCAGCAGCGTGCTGAGTCCCTGCTATGGCGTCTGTCTGGAGATTTTTTTAAAATGCTTTGGACTTTCGTCTTTTGTAACAGAGCTCTGATAGAACAGATTTGCCTGCCCATACAGCGATCACATCCGTACGGTCCATGCTGGAGCTCCTTTTGGATTTTGATTTCGGACTGCATCGCCACCCGTGCTGATCGGAGCTCCACGCTGGGCAAACAGGAAATGATATTCAAAAGTTCGCGGGGCTTTTCCTGTCTACCTGGCCACTGCATCTGAGTTCAGATTCCTGTCCAGAGCAGTCAGTGGTGCACTGTGGGATACCGCCCAGAGGCCAATACCGTCGATTTGCGGCCACACTAACCCTAATCCGATACGGTAATACCGATATTAGTGCTACTCCTCTCGTTAGGGAGGAGTACAGAAATCGATTTAAAGAGCCCTTTATATCGATATAAAGGGCCTCTTAGTGTGGACGGGTGTGGCGTTGAATTGGTTTAACGCTCCTAAAACCGGTTTAAACGCGTAGTGTAGACCAGGCCTGAGACAGAATTTAACATGTCCGCATTGTGCATGCCATGGCTGCTTGATACTTTGGTCTAGCTTAGTTTGTTTTATTTTAGTTAATTACTGGTTATTTTGAAGATTGTTTGTATTAGGATTACCAGACAGCAAATGTGAAAAACTGGGACAGGGGTGGGGGGTAATAGGAGCCTATATAAGAAAAAGACCCCAAAATTGGGACTCTCCTTATAAAATTGAGACATCTGGTCACCCTAGTTTGTATTTCCTGAAGATAAATCCTTCCTGGGAGAAGCTTGTCCAGTTCAGCAATTGAATGTGGTCTTTAGTTGAATGTGGGAGAATCCACCTTAGCTTCTGTACAGAACATAAAATTCATAGTGTGTCCCTGGATTCCTTTCCATGGACAGAGTCATGACACTATCAAATCTTGTCCAAACTATTCAAGGGAGAGCCCCCAGACTTCAGTCAGAAATGGTCTTCAACTTCTAGGTCACATGGCGGCTTATACTTCTGTGACAGAAAATGCAAGATTATGCCTTCGCTGTTTCCAGGGATGGCTCAAATCAGTTTACTTTCCAGACAGACACAGCCTAGATAAAAAGGTGTCAGTTTCTCAACAGGTGAAACACTCCCTAGACTGGTGGAAGGTTCATTGCAATGTAGGGGCAGGAGTTCCTTTCCTCCAACCAATGCCAAGGGTAACTGTAACCATGTATGCACCTCTGTTAGGATGGGGAGCACACCTCAATGCTCTAATGGTACAGGGTAGATGGTCACTCGAAGAAACTACCCTCCACATTAACCTGCTGGAGCTTAGAGTGGTCAGAAATGCATGCCTTTATTTTTTGCCTCTTAGCAGACACAGGTCTATCAGAGTCATGACAGGCAATGTGGCCTGCATGATTGATATCAATCAGCAGGGAGGAGTGAGATCCCTTTTCCTGTGTGCTGAAGCAATAAGGTGATGGAAGAGGTGCACAGAACATCACATAAGAATTTCAGCAATGTATCTCCCAGGCAGGCAAAATATGACAGCTTAACTCTCTCAGCAGTTGTTTTCCCCAAAACTACAAATGGTAACTGAGCTCCCAGATTATTGTGGGCATATTTCAAATTTGGGGATTTCTGTAAGTGGCCCTCTTGACCACAGCTACAAATGAAAATGTCATTTATTGTGTTCGAGGGAGGTTTAGGTTGCAATTATTTGGGTCATGCTTGCCTCCTTATTTGGATGAAGAAGCTGTTTTATGCTTTTCCCTCAACCTCTCTGATTCTGAGAGTGTTGAACAAAATCAGACAGGACAAGGCCACAATTATACTAATAGCCCTGATGTGGTCATGGCAGGCGTAGTTTCCCCTATCTGTTTGTCTTCCAACCATTCCTCAGCTTCTCTCCCAGAACCCCACTGCATCCCAGTCTGAGCATTCTCCACCTCAAGGCATGGCTCCCTAATGGTTCATGGGGTTAGAATCGGCTTGCCTGTTCAGCAGAGGTACAACAGATATTACTGAATAGCAGGAAAGGCTTTATCAGAAATACTTACCTTCAAAAGTGGAGAAGATTTAGTCACTGGTGTGAACTCCAGAAAGCTGTTCCTGAATCTGCCTCACTTCTGCTTCTTCTGGAGTACCTGTTGCAACAAAATAAAACAGGACTGCTTAGTTAGTACTCTCAAGGTTCATTTGGCCCCCTTAACAGCTTTTCATATCACAACTGAAGGGTTCTCACTGTTTGTTCACCTACAACTGTATTGTTCATGAAAGATCTGGGAAATCTTTTCCCACAGGTGAAAGTCTCCACTTTCACCTTTTGAACCAATGGTGACCTGCCCTTTACTGAATTTGGCTATGTAAATAGCCTTCTTATTGGCTACTTCATCAGCCTGCAGAGTCAGATAAATTGGGGCCTTAATGGCAGACCCTTCTTTCACAGTATTGTACAGGGCCAACATTTCCTTATGGCCACACTCCAGGTTTCTACCTAAAGTGTCTTCTGAGTTTCATCTGAATAAGATAATTTACCTACCAGTTTTCTTTCTGAAAAACACATATGGGCATTCACCTTCTATCTAGATTGGACTAAATCATTTAAAAAATCTCCTAGACTGTTTATTTTGCAGACAGATCTAAAGGTTCTGCTATTTCTACCCAAAGTCTATCAAAATGGATTTCTGTGTGTATTATTGCTTGTTGCAGCGCTGTCAGCATTCCACCCTTCTGGTGTGTCAGCTCACTCCACTAGGCCACAACTACATCTATAGCTCTCCGGAAAAACATCCCAGTGTCTGAGATCTACAGAGCTGTTCCATGACCCTCAGTACATACCTTCGCCAGGCACTGCACCTTGGCTGATACCTCTACACCCAATGCAGCAATTGGCAATGCAGTTATTTCCTGTGTTCTGGACTTGATTCTGAAACTCCTCCTTATGAGGAATCTGCTCAGGAATCACCTGAAATGGAGCATCCATAGGGACACTACCTGAAAAAGAAAGAGGTTACTCACCCTGCGCATAACTGTAGTTCTTTGAGATGTGTGTTCCTATGCGTGTTCCACTACCCACCCTCCTTTCCCTCTGCTTCAGTTTCCTTCTGAGACTCAGCAATGAAGAAAGAACTAAGGGCAGTTCATCTGCACAGCCTGATACAGCATCAGTTTGAGGCATGAGGAGATCAGCAGAACATGCCTGGATCAAACTAATGCAAATCTCTGATTGAAGGTATGTGGGGGTGGGGCATGCACACCTGAAGGGGAGTACCCACAGAGAGACATGTAACCCACACACCTCCTGGGTGTGGTGTTCTGTCCCATCTAGTGGCACTGCGACCACTTAGAGAGAGAGAGAGAGAGATAAAATGAGTCTGCTCTACAGCCTTAGCTAACAGCCAGTTGGCTTTTAGCTTATGCAGTAGAGGCTCATGCATCAAGCTCCAGAGGTCCCAGATTCAATCCTGCTCACTGATGACCAGAGTCTGTCAGTATTTCAGACACATCTTGAAGAACTGCAGTTACTGCATAGGGTGAGTAATCACTTTTTTATTTTTCCCCCACTTGCAGAAAAGACAGTGCCTCCAAACCTGGCAGATCAGTGGGAGATCAGGGTCTGGGTCTCCAAGCTGACTTTGCTGAACATTTAGAGTGTGAACTGCTAACCAAGAACATGTTTCTACATGCGTGTGTGTGTGGTGAGGGAGGAGACTTTGAAAAGTGCAAAGGGCACATAGGTGCACCACTGACTTTCCAGGAAAGTTAGGTACCTAGTTCTTTTGGGGCTCCTTTTTCCCATTTTGTGACCTTTAGACTCCAAAATGGACCTTACTACTGTTATCCATGCATTTTTTAACTCAAGATTTGATTATTACAATGTCTTTACATAGGGGATACACCCTCAGTTTGTTCAGAACCTGAAGCTGTTGTGGATATTGCAGACAACTTAGTAATAGATATCTCTCATTGGGAGCACATGACACTGGTGCTCTGGACTCTGCACTGGCTGCTTATTGGCTTCTTAGTGGAGTTTAAAATATTAGTTTTGACTGGTAAAGCTCTAAAAGGCCTGGGAGC
The DNA here is from genome assembly GCF_016161935.1 of Mauremys reevesii. Lineage (NCBI taxonomy): Eukaryota > Metazoa > Chordata > Testudines > Geoemydidae > Mauremys > Mauremys reevesii. The sequence goes on from NC_052630.1 coordinate 25,510,494, forward strand.
TCCTACTTGACAAAATGTCTATTTCCCTGTGTGATATCACAACAGCTATGGTCAGCAGAAGTGCTTGAATTTTAAATTCCCTCCGTCCAGTAGTGGGCTGCTGGCAGAGTGTTCTCCATGTGGGCCTGTTGGCTATGCAGCTTGCAGTCCCCTGCTTCTGAAGTAGCTGCAGTCTATTGACCACTAGAGCACAGTTCAAATTATAGGCTGGGCTGAGGGCATGGGTGCGAAGGTGGTCCTGGTAAGGGGAAGGTATATCTGTTTTGGTTTACTGGCTGATTAATTTAATTTCTTTCCTGCTGAGCAGGGGCCTTCCTATGCTGCCAGATAGTTACTCTTTATAAGAAATTATATTTAAAATACTTTACTTAAATTCGGGCATTTTTCTAAACTGAAATAAATAAAAATATGGCTTCTATTAAGAGAAATAGTGTAATGTTTAACCTAAACCTATGTGCAGCTTCAGCACATAAGCCTATGTGCAGCTTCAGCCTCCTAGATTCTGAAGCTAGTGAGGTTTAACATTAGCTTTTAAAGATCACTAGATATTCAGGAAATAATTGTAGATATCTTATTATATCAAATAGTTCAAGATACCAACAACCTACTGAGGTACAAAGGATAAAGCCGGCTTACTAGAAAATAGTGTACCACAAAACTGATACAGTAGAGTTTCCTTAATAGTTCCAGCTATGATGATTTACCATTGACTGCTGAGAGGGGTCTACCACTTTCCCCAATTTCTTTTTCTCACAACTCCCAGGAATTGTGGTGGATCGGAAGAAGTGCTTACTTAATACTCTGCTCAGGTTATATTGACCCATGGGCAACTGGGTCCAAGAGAAACATTTTTACCAAACCGTGTGAGAGCTGGAGGCTGCTCCTTTGATTTTGACTACTTACCCAATCAATGACATAGCAAGTCAAAGTGCTGTCAAGTCCCTCAAAGGTTTAGCTTGTGAGCTTCCTGCTGTTTACCTGCTAGGTTTTCTCTCTGTCATAAAACTCTAGATGTGTTTATTAGGCTTGCAGCGAAGAGTGAACCCTACATGAAAATATAAAATTGTGCCATTGGTCTTATTTCTAAAAAGGTTGGCTGCACTCTTTCAGTTTCAGCGTGGTTATTAACAGTATTTTCATCTAATTTTAGTTGAAAAACACTTTTCTTACCCAAAATTTCCAGTGTCGATGTTGTACGTACCTTCCCTCAACCCCTATTTAAAAGTGGAAGATATGACTAGAAGTAGTTTTCCCAATTTAAAAGAGAACAATTACATTTAGGAAAGCAACTTGATTAGGAAGATTGCCCCCCACAAAATTCCTTTAACAAATAAAGTGCACTGAGACAATGAGTCATGCATCCGACAAAGTGGGTATTCACCCACAAAAGCTCATGCTCCCAAACATCTGTTAGTCTATAAGGTGCCACAAGACTCTTTGCTGCTTTTAAAGATCCAGACTAACACAGCTACCCCTCTGATACTGAGACAATGTGTAATTCAAACTTTTGTAAGAGTTGAGCTGCTGAAACCAAAGCTGATGTTCAGATGGAGGCTGCTGAATCATGACCTCCTGAATGTAAGATTTCTATGTGCATGGAAGGTAGGGAGAGTTCTGTCAGAATGTGAGAAGACAATTAGTCCAGCATTCATTATTATAACAAATTGGGGCTAGACTGTAGCGTAAAGGAGTATTGTGAGAGTTAGATTGAGGCCCATGATTGGGCTCTTCTAGCTTCCCCTGCTTTCTTACAATACGTGTACTTTTATTACCCTGTTTTCTTAATTTTTGCATCCTCACCCCACTCTCCCATAGTCAAACTTTTTTTCCCCTGAATTCTAAATCCTCCCTTAAATGGAACAAAATTCACTAGCATTTCTGTTCTTGAGACATTGGCCAACATAGAAAAGTGAAATCACAATAAAAATGAACACATAGTATTGTTATCTCAATTCTGTAAACAAGCCCCATCTGTTAACAGAATGACACTTCCATGATATGGATGGTGGACAGTTTGCTCCAATGCCCTAGGCTCTGTGTTTCTCTAAGCGGGAGTTGCTCCAAAGAAACAGCCTAAGACTTCAGAGACCTATTTGTACAGCTATGCAGTCATAACAGAGTACTGAGGGGAAACTCTCCAATGTTCTCAATGGACATTTTGCAAGATTTTAACATGCCTTGTGTAAAGTGCTGAACCTTCTTGAAACCTGCTGTGATACTGTGATGTGTTAAGTATCAGAGGGGTAGCCGTGTTAGTCTGGATCTGTAAAAGCAGCAAAGAGTCTTGTGGCACCTTATAGACTAACAGACGTTTTGTGTTCTGCTAATGTTAAACCTCACTAGCTTCAGAATCTAGGAGTCTTGTGGCACCTTATAGACTAACAGACAGTGATGTGTTGGGCACTGTCACAAAATTAAGAGGCGTTGGGCACCGTCACAAATTTAAGGCCTCAAGTCCCAAACCAGCAAAGCAGTTAAGTGGGTGCTTAACTTAAATACTTGAGTAGTCCCATTGATGTCAATCAGACCATACATTTGCTTAAAGTTAAGCACATGCTTAAGTTCTTTGCTGGATCTGGGCCCTAAAGAAGAGAGACAGTCTTGGTTTTCAGGACAAAATTTCTGGTGACCTCAGAGTGCGGCCACCAACTTTTGCTGGTGGCCGCTCTCACACTTTTTCCTAAAATACTTAAATAACTTTAGGAAAACCAAATAAATATGCACATATACATGTTCAAATAATTGTAATGTATTTATTGCTAGCTAGTAAGTCTGTTGTGAAACGTGATATTAACAAACATACAAATATCACGTTTCACAGCAGACTTACTCAGCCCTGACAAGCCTCGGGACAAATTAAGCGCTAGATGGGTGACTGGGGGAGGCAGCAGGACCAGAGGCAATGGAGGTGGGTGAGTGGGGCGCCAGGGAGGCAGCAGAGGGCTGGTGCCTGAAGCCCTACAGCCAGAGCCTGAAGCCCCATGGCCAGGGGATGGGGCCTGGGGATAGAGCCAGAAGCCATGCAGGCAGAGCCTGGGCCCTGCCACTTCACAGCTGGAGCTTGGGACTAGAGCCCATCACCCCTGGAAAGGTGGGGAACTCATCAGCAGCCTGCTCCACCAGTGTTGTGTCCCAGCTGCCTCCTGGGTGAAGCATCCAGGAGCAACAGGAAGGGGCTGTTACTTTAACCTCTGTGCCCCCCATCACAGCCCAGGAGGCTGTGGCCACAAGAAAAACCCAAGGTGGCCACATTTGAGAAACACCGATTATGATCTCAATACACTACCTGAAAATTGTAATTTTGGTGGTAAGCCTAAAGACCAAAACATAACATATCTAAAGAAAAAATAAAAATAAAAACTTGCATTTGCTAGATTCCCTGGTAACACTGTAACATTACACAAATTGACATCTATAGTACCAGTCCCTAAAAGTGGGTGGGTTAGTTTCATAGTTGTATTCAGGCTTGGTAGGGTCAGACAAATGGGGGAGGCAGAAAATAATTATTTAATGACAACAGATGTTGAGATTCAAAAAGCTAAAGTTCATAACTGCTAAAACATAAATTGTCAACCTCATATGTCAAAATTTGCAAAGTAAATATGTTTAAACTCTAGTTCTCAAACAACAGTTTTCTTTCTTTGTCTATTTGTAAATTTCTACTATTATCAATGGAAATATTTTTCAATCTGTTTGTGTGTGTGTACAGTAAAATTGATGTTTACCAGCATTTACTGATAAAAATCTAATCCTTCCAAGCCTAGTTTTATTACATATTTCTAAGCTAAATGCAAAAGGGAAAGTGGTGATTTAGTGGTTCTGCACTGCTTTACTGACTCTAGTTCAGATTAGACCAGGCTGCTAACCCCTATTTCTCACCTGCGATTCCAACCTATAAATTATAAACGTGCTGGAACAATCATTATATTATTTTTTTTTATACCTCTCAATTTACAACTCTGGCTGTCCTTGAGCAGGTTCTTTGTATTTGTTACAGTCTCCTGAGGGAGAATTCATTGACTGGTGACTCTACATTTTAGCTCAGAGAAATTTCAGTCTCATTCTGGTGTCTTCAATTTTCCACAAGACCCTACCGTTCCTCATTGATTATGTACCAAGGATTAATTATGCTGTCACTTTGTGTATTTACATCCTTAGACAATGTATTGGCTCACTTGCTTTAATATGCTCAGCGTTTTTTCTTGGTATGGGCACATTTATTTTGTTAATTGCTTCAGAGCAACATGTTGCTGTTAGAATGAATGACAGTGATCAGATAGAAAAGTAATATTTATTCCTCCAATAAATCCATGAGGATAATTTTCTCTTGTTACATTAGGAACTGGAATTCTTACGTCTCTTGCCTTGAAGGCATGAGAATAAATGGTGCCTCATGAAGGAATACGGCTTTAAAATATCTGGTAGTGTGTTTTAATCAGTTCAATGCATTGTCCAATTAAATGGGGGTGGTGTTAGTTTATTATCAATTATTGTTTTAATTCATAGAAGGGTGATCAAACATAGGTAATGAGATTATGCCTCATGGACTCTTATTTATTGCAGTCAGACCTTAATCCTGTGAGGATAATTGACTTTTATTGAGAGGACTGGAAGGGACAGAAACAGGAGTGAACATAGAAAAAATAATGTAAAGCCTTTCTCCCATCCAGAGGGTTCTGTTGATTAAAGGTAACTCTCAAAATATCTAATTATTAGACATTTTGGTATTATAATAGTAATATTAGTAATATTATTATAATTAGTAATATTGTTAGTAATAAAATTCCTCTTGCAGGAAACCCTCCAGAGGGGTTTAAAGGGGAAGAAATCTCCCCTGTGAGGTTCCCCTGTGAGGTTCTTTCTCCAGTTGTTCCATTGATGAAACAAACTGGGCTTTTCAGCCCCATGGAGAGGCTTTGGAACAAGCCTGTTAGACAGCATCCAAGGGGCCAGTGCCACAAAAAGGCCTTGTGCTGTACCTCCATGCCAGCTCTGCAGTACCACTGGACTTACACCACCATACACACACACTCCTTGACAGTATGGCTCCAATGGGGCTTCTGCAGTGCTTAATTTGTGCCAAGGCTGAGCCCTGGCACCCCTAGGCTTGGCAGTTCATAGTCCCGGCATCTCTGGGCTTGCTGCATCAGTTATGAATGTAAAAAAAAATTCCGTCCTGGAATCTAATTGCTTGAGCTCTGGCACCTCTTTCATTACAAATTAAGCACTGGGCTTCTGCAGTATGCATCCAGTGAAGCACAATTACCCCCTGCTGTGGGGGAAGGGGAAAGGAGTGGAGCACTCTGATGTAATACACACTTTCCACCCTAAATTCTATAGGGCCACTGCCCTTTCACTGGGATCCCTGGATGTGCAGAGTGCTCTCCAGGGGCTCAGGAGAAGGGATGATGGTGCCATGGATTTGGCCACAAGCCCTTTCTGTGAATGAAGGAGAGCTATGCATGTGTACCTCACTGAGGGTGCTTATTATTAACTTGATAATAACTGTATTCTGGGTAGGGGTTAAAGTAAGGGGGAGTGGGGAGTGCACAGAGCAGCATAGCTCCTCCACAGCAAGGAGCAGAAAGAACTGGCCCTGGCTTGGGTAAATAGCGCTCCCCAACAACTCCCCTTTCTCTTTGGCTGGTTTGAGGAGAGCTTTTCCACCTCTTTCAATCTACTTTAACCACTGATTCTAGATTAACAAACACCATAAACATCATCCTCAGTTTAGCTAGCCAAACAAAGAGGAGTTACTCTGCAAAGAAGCAGCACTGTGAGTTTCAAAATAACCCTACAAGCATCCATCACGGTAACATACAGGAATAGAACTAGACTGGAGAGTCACTTTCCCTGTACAGGATTATGAGGGCGTTTGCTAGCCAACTTCATGTTGTTTATTTTTGTGAATTGTTCTGATTTTGTAGCCGGTTATATTAGATATTTTAATGCTGCAGATGTAATTTTTAATGTAGCACAAGATTGGTTGATCTCATATGAATAACAGGATGACTCCCCTTACATGAGCTTTTTCGAATACTTTAATTACTCTAAGACCACATTTTAAATTTTGAAATTACATAACACGGATCAGTATCTGATCAGTACATCATGAAATCCTTTGGTTTATTATAGCTTATTTTAGTCTGGTTTTCTAACAGCATGGACGGATGTTGAGCAATGGGCTTCTTTTACATTACTGAACAAGCACCTCCAAGCTTGAGGTGCTGATGTAAAGAAAAAGCACTCTTTGAGGCTACTGGTGTAGCATGCCTAGCCTAATGGCAAGGTACGGTTCTCTGTGAGGTAATTAGCTCAGGCAGTTTGGTATGCTGGGCTGAGACCAGGCACAGACCTGATTGGGGTTCAGGACCTATAGGTTGCTGAGATAAGGCACTGGCCTTTATGAACTGACTAGCTCAGAGTCTAGCTTTCTGGTGGGATATTAGTCAACTGGCTGCTGTGAAGTCAGGGGCTTGTAAACACTAGCTCATTAAAAGGATCAGGTTTTTCTAAGGTCAGTGGTTCAGAACATCTACAGTGCTTGGCTTATGCCAAGGCACAGGTATCTGGGAGCTCATGAATTCACTAGTACTTGTACCTTGCTGATCTAATATTGAAATACAGCTCTCTTGTGAGGTTTTGAACTGAACACCTTTCCCTTGTCTGTCTGGCATGACTAGCTTGGCCCCTCTTTCTGGGCTGATTTTAAGGCACAGGTGTCAATGAGAGCTTGAGTTTAGCATATCTGGCTTGCTGGGGTGATGCCAAAGCATAGGCCTCTGTGAGGTCACCGGCTTAGTAACTTTAGCATATTGGGCTAAATTAAAGGGACTTCACTCTGTGAAGTTCCCAGCTCAACAGCTGTAGCCTGCTGGTCTGATGTCAAGGCACAGGCCTTCGTGAACTCAGTGGGCTAAGTTAAACGGATGCTCTGTGACATCACCGGCTCAGCACTCCTCGGTTGCTTGTCTAATGCCAAGAGGAAGGCATCTATGCACTCACTGGCTCAGCACTACCGCGTTAGTGGGATTATGCCAAAACACAGACTTTTGTGTGCTAATTGGACTGATGTCAGGGCCATACACTTTAGCTTACTGGTCTAATGTCAAACGACAGACTTCTGTGAGGTCAGCTGCCCGGCATCATTAATTTGCTTGTCTGATTTCCAGACCAGTATGTTTGTGGGGCCTGTGGTTCAGCTCCTCTAGCTTGCTATGTTGATGTCAAGTATCAGACCTTGGTGAGATCACTGGTTCAGCAACACTAGTCTCTCTGAAACTACTGGTTTAGCTGAAATAAACAGTTACGCAGTGGTGGCTTAAAGAAATATCAGAGTTACATCCCAGTCTGAGACCACACTAGCAGTTTAGTGAAGAAATTAATGAGATGCAGGATGTTTTGTGAGGAGAGACTAAATTTATTCCTGTTCATATCTTGTTGTCCTCTGTGACAGTATCATTACTATTATTCATTGAGCACCAAAGTGTGCTTAGAGCTATACAAGCATTGTCCCTGTCCCAAGGACCTTACAGTCTAGTTAGAAACAGAACAGTTCAGAACTGTATGACACGCAGAGCGGTGGTATAAGATCAAGGCTAAGAAAACGTGAATGTCTTTGAATGACTGCACAAAAGTAACGTGTTTTTTTAAAAGAGATTTGAAGGAGAAAAAGGTGTGTTCATTCAGCAGAGAAGGGGGAAGTCCCCACATAAGGGAATCCTTAGGAGGATACACAAAGCTGACAATGGAAGGAGGATAGAGGAAACTGCTTAGGGAAACCAAAGGGAGAGAATAATAAGAAAATTCTAGTATTCTCTAAGTTTCTTCTGCACAGTAGGATTAGTCCAGTTCAGTTCATTGATTAAGAGTCATGCACTGATTATATAACAAAAGCAGTCTGTAGTTAGTCACTTTTGTGTTCGTTCTTTCTTTCTTTCTATTAGTGGTTCACGGTATTTTCTGTGTGTATCCTAAGGGATTTTAAAGGAGGATTGAGAACTGCATTTGTGTCATATGGAGTCTGTATGCTAATTACCAGTCTGACAGGATATAATAACAATACAAGTGCACCACTGAAAGAAAAAAAATGAGCAGAATATGCAATTATTTTACAAAACAGTTTCTTTCCTTGAGGGAGAAATTTGCACATTTACCATCTGCGACAAAGGAGATGTTGAACTGTATAAGTGAATTACCCCCAGTTCTGTATACATGTATATATGGAAAGGATGAACTTGAAATGACATTAAGCAATTTTGTTTTTGCAAGAAAAGACTAGAAAAGATACTGAACTGCACAGATGCTTTTCTCTCTCTTTCAGAAGCCTAATTCAGGTTGATAAATGAAACATGATGTAAAGCAGACTCATATATAGACTATATAGACTTCTGTGGAACTGTTTGTTATACTGCACAAAGCTTTCAGTTTCTTCATAGTACATGCAAGATGGAAACCTATAATATACTGAAAGAAAAAAATTGAGATAGACTGTTAATATTAGCAACATGTTTCGACAGAAGTTTATTCGCATAAAAAGAGGCCATTTCAAGAATATTAAAGGAATGCATTCTGCCAACAAAAATCAGAACATTATTTAAAGTTAAAGCTCTGCCTTTAACTAACACCATAGTGAGTACAGATTTTAGGAGTTCTAGTCTTCACTCTTCTTACAGGTGGCTCCAGAACAGTGAGTGATCTCACACTGTGTGGATGTAGCTTTCTTCATTTTAGTCCTTCAAATAAGTGCAGAAAGACTGCAAATGAAGCTTTATTCCCTACCCGTCTTGGTCAGTCATTGGTCCCCACAAAACTCTGAAGTCAAGCCCTGCATAATCATATTTCATCTTCTTAATAGCCCTTCTGAATCTAGGACTCCATATTCTGAAGCACCCATATTTTGCTACTGCCTTCAATTTATAAAAATACCTAGCACATACGGGCCGAGATTCTGTGCTACACATCAAGGAATCACAGCACTGAAAAGTGCAGCCCAGTAAGTCTGGGGGCAAATGTGGTTTTAAGCTGCGTACTGCCATCCTATGAGTGCCTACAACAACAAAAAAATCTTCCCCAGCTGGCTAACATGCTTTTATGGTCCTTATACAGCATCATAGTGGCATACAGAGACCATTCTTCCCTTGTCCCAAAGTATTTATTATTTGTAGTATAGTAGTGCCCAGAAGCCCAAACAAGATCAGGACTCCATTGTACTAGATGCTGATGTACAGTCTAAATAAACAAGATAGACAAGGAAGTATTTTTTTGCAGAAGGGGAAATGAGGCAGAGAGAAATTAAATGACTTGTCTAAGGTTTCTGTGCTCCAGCAGGAACTGAAGCCAGATCTTCTAAGTCTCAGTCCTGTGCTTTAACCACTAGACTATTCTTCCGGATTGGTTTTAATGAACACTCACAGTAAGTAATATGCTTAGATCAGTACATACCAGACGAATCTGTATAGCGTATAAAACCATGTTACAGCTAAAAGTACAATGATATTCTCCCTCTCTATATAATTTCATATACCTAACTTCTTATCGTAGCTATGTCATTTGATGTCTTCTTCCCAAAGGAGGGTATCATCAGCCAAATTTGCTAATATCTCCTAGAATGTTTTGCTGGACTACAGTCTTATTGAAATACCTTAGAACCTTAAATGTCCATAAGAGTTATTAGCTTCAGTATCAGGGGAAAGTGCTAATGTCACCAATTCACAGCTGCTGGTTGACAAAATTCCAATTGCCTCTGAACTGTACATCCCATTCTACACAAAGTGACAGTCACTAATAATGTATTTGCATTGCAAATTATTGGTGTGATCTGTTGCTCCTTTCCCTTCCCATCTCCCTTTTTTGACTACGATTGCCAAGCTAGTAATCATTTTAATTAGGTTAGGTAGCAAGATCCTGAAGCATCAAATTACCTTTGAATCACAGCAGAAAGTTCGCAGAGATAATTCCTTCCTGGCATTGCCATTTTTTCTTTTTCCTCTCCATATTGAAGGAGGCTTAGGTGATACCACAAGATGGATCAAAACTGATCTCTATTGACTGATGGTATAAGCCATGGAAATCTCATGTAGCTCAACAGTCACTATTAACTATTTGACTCCTATGTCAAATATTTTAAGAACTTAACCTTCTTTGTACTTACCAATTCCCTTTCATTTTTATCTTCAGAGTAAAGTTCTGTAGCATAAAATATGTTACCATTTGTCTTGCTACATTTCATGCCACAACTAAAAGTTTAAGAGAAAGCCAAGAATTATTTAGAGAAACAGTACAACACATAATGACTAGAGTAGTGCACGAGGGTCAAGTCATTATTTGAAATATGCTCACACTGTAATAATTAAAAAGCCTTATTTCCCCCCTGTAAAGGTAAAAAGGGATTCAGCTGCCAAAAACTCAGAGACCCATTTTGTCATGTTCTTGGTGCCCTCAACAAGGACCAATCTGTGGTTTCCAACCTTTGGCTCTCACTAACGGAGCTCATCAGTGAGAGCTGAACACTCAGCACCTCACAACTTCAGTCCCAAATAGCTTTTGTCATAATTGTATATTATTTCCTTTTTCTGCCAGTTAAGCACTTTCTTCAGCAGCATTTGCAATGACTTATTTTGTTATCTGCCCTTCAATCCAGGTCTTTTTCACATAGCAATTCCAAGTAATGAGAATGAGAATGATTGCAAGCTTGTTTTTCAGGGACTGTCATGGGTTTACTACATGGGTTCCCCCTCTCCCAGCTGCCAGACTGCAAGTGGGTGGTGCTTGAGAGAGGCAGGGTGTATGGAAAGTGAAAGGAATTGTTCTTGTGCATCTTGTGTCCAGCACTATGGAGATAGGCACTGCTGTGTGAGGGCTCAAGCTATATAAAATAGTTGGATTTTTAAGACAATTCTGGTTCACATCCTTTGTCTTTCAGCCTTGGTGTTACAATATATTTGTACAATGTCTAGCAGAATGGATTTCCAACGTGGCTTAGGCTTCTAAATGTTACAGTATTGCCAACTCTAAACATTCAAATATCATGAGCATGGCCCTCAAAATCATGAGATTGGTTTAAAATCACAAGATATGTATAAAATAATAAATGTTAGGTTCTTTTTATTTGCATTCTGGCTTTTGAGCCTTTAGAAGGAATATGCTTCATGTTATCAAACTTTTCTCTACAATTGTGAAGGCTAGAAATGTATCTCTTTCTTAAAAAAAAAGGAAGCGGAGATTCTTATGCAAAATCATAAGTACAGCTGCTGGTCTTTAAAAACACTAAAAAATTGTGAGACTTAAGATGAAGTCATGAGAGCTGGTAATACTGGTATTACCACTATATATATGATAAATACAAATATTTCCTGGTTTGGCAGTGATCAGGTAAAACACCATGAAAACAGACATTTGAAATATTTTTGCTTGGCGAGAAAGATCATTAGGAGGGTGTGATGGAGTAGTATGCCACATTAAGAGTAGTGGGGCATAGCTATCAGCCCACCCCATTGTCACCTGGCATGGTCCTTTGAGACTTTTTTGGGGAGGAGTAGATGTATGCCTAAGAAATAAGAGGTATTGGACCTAAGAAATAAGAGATATTGGAAAAGAGGAAGTGGTCCTGGGAACAAGTAGAGTTTGGGAGAACATCGATTACTGTTTCTTCAAGGGACCATGTCCCAGCGCTTCACAGAGTGAGCAGGATATGACGTCCCTCTCACCCAACTGATTGGGGATGAGCTGGGTGCCTCACAACAGGGCAGACACCAAAAGTAGAGGGCTGAGCTGCTGAATACTCTGAAGACAAACTGGGGCCAGCTGAAGGACAAACTGGCTAAGGCCCTACAGCTGGCCTAAGTTACAATACAGCTTCAAGGAGGAGAGCTGGGGACTCCAGTCTTAAGAAAGGGTGAGTGTTTAAAATATAATGTCAGCTCCAGGAAGGGAACTTGGGGAGTGGGGCTTTTGAACAGCAACAAGAAAGCCAACCATAACTAGTACATGGACCCCAGAGTAGGTGTGAACTGGGGTGACTGACAGTGAGTTTCACTGTGTAGAAAGACTTGTTTTGAACCAGTGTAATCTGCATAATTCTTTGAAAGAACCCACAAGGGCACTGAGTGCAATGCATCTGTAGGGACATAGGGGACCACAAAGGGGTATGTTGTATGGCAGTGCCCCATGACAGAGAGCTGCAACTGCTGATACATCTAAGTATAGAGACAATGGGTAAAATCTGAACTCCAGTGAAACCAATGGCAAAACTCCGATAGACTACAGCAGGGCCAGGATTTCATCTAGTGATGTTAGAGAATCAGGTAGCCAGGTTTCTTCCCCACAAAAGACCAGGGTCTTGACCCTGCTTTTAGATCTGCCATGCATCCGAACATCTCTATACATCATACAAGAAAATGGCTTCAACATTCTCTTATGCAAGATATTGTTCACAAAAATTCTTCCAAAGATGTAAAATTAGATCTGTAGAGGTGAAAACTACAAGTATGGGACAGGCAGCAGAGAAAATTGGAGGGAGTTACTTTCCTAATCCAGTTGGTGAAATCAAGGCATCCTTAATTTGCATTTTAGCCCTGATCTTTATGGTTTACCTGTCTCGTCCTCCCCGTTGTAAAAAAATATATATACAATTGTATATCACTGTATATACAGTAATTGGTTAATATAGCCTCATTTCTCCCTCCAGAGAAAGGGAAGGGCTTTCTCTTTTAAATTAGTAAAATAGCAAATAGGTGTCTTTAAGGAGACATGTTTGTTTAATTAGAAAGCTGCCTTACTGAAGCATTACTGGGGTATTTTCTATGGGTTCTGCAAACATTTTAATTTCAATGGGTTGTGACTTATGTATAAATATGGCACTATATAGAGATGTCAATAGCTATATTGGACCAAATTGGTATAATGTGCTATAATCTTTACCTTCCCAGCCATACTTTTATACAATCTGAAATAGAACCAACTCTGATAAATGAAAGGTATGAGCTGAGCTGCAGAGAGATTAACACACAAGGAGTATACAGTTGTTAGTTAGAAAGGGCAAGATAAGGCCCCGAGTGGCATGTCCCTTCTCTGATACTTTAAGATTAAGAAGGGATAGGTTGGCTTAAATGACAGCCAACCTAAACCTTCAGGCAAAACTCAAACCCTCACCCAATCTAAAAATGTTTGGTTTAAAAAAAGTTTGGATAATTCCCTCTTTAACACCATTATTCTTTAGTCACCTACACCTCTATGCTTCACACCAAAACCTATTTGCCTTAAATACATGGGTAATCTTGCTGACTTCAAGAAAGTGTAAGGGGAACTGGATTTGGTTTTTCATCAATATGACTGCAAGGGGAGATGATAAAATACCATAAGAATGGCAGTTCTTGTAGTATTTCCAGTTCAGTCAGAAGCTGGAAATCTTGCAGTAAAGCTAATTCTAGTTATGTTTCAAGTTGAATGTTGAACTGAATAGGTAGAGATATCTGGATAAAGTTCAGATAAACATTCCAATGTCTGAACAACACAACTTTCTGTTCTACGCGGAGGTTTACCCATCAGTACTTGAGGCTCCTCCTGTGTCAGGGTAGAAAAGAATACTCGTGCAACCTGACCTTACCAATAGGGATGCTTACAAATCTAAATAATGACTCCCATAACTATCAGACCCTTGATTAGAAATGAAAATGGGATAATCCTTATGAGCATCCATCCAGATAATCATGCAATGTATTCTGCTTTTATAAACTGTAATAGATTTGATTAATATGATTTTATCCTGTCTCGGCATGGGGGATAGACTAGATGGCCTCGTAAAGTCCCTCTCAGCTTGCATTTCTATGATCTGTGATCTCAGACGCAATATCCAACATCAATGCTCCACTTGTTGGGCATAGATAATTCTTATTAGCTGTAACAGGAGTGACCCTTACAAAATAAGGGCCAGATTGTGACTTCAGTAGGACTACTCAGGTAGTAAGCTGCTACTCAGCCTAAATAAGGGGGAGTAATGTCTTAGCCCTAAGAACAGAACATTCCTCAAGGGCCAGACTTTTAAAATATCTCTGTCTAAGTTCTGTGTGCAACCATTCAGACTTACATGCCAGAATTTCCAAATGCCAGATTGAGGGTCCTCGCCTTAATCACTCAAGGTTGAAAATATGCCTTCCATTGGCAAACAAAGGTTTGGGTTTAAATTTTCAAAGGGTACTTTTATTTTAATATTACAGCTGATCTAGGAGCTTTCCTTACCAAATGCCTGTCGTTGAAAGGTTTTAACACTTCTGATACTTGTACCTGATGGGGGAAAATATCATTTGACAGTATCCCCTATTTGAAGATTAGCTCATTAGTAAGCAACATAACTGATGATAAATGATTGTAGGATCCTAGGATTGGGATTTGCACAATAATTCTGTTCATACTGAAAGTGACAGGTGCACCAAATTCAAGGATGTCCTCTAATTAGGAATGACAAATGATATGTTAAGATGTACCAAAAGCCAGATGCATCAGTTGCAGAGCCACACTCAAGTGCTTGGCAGAAAGCTATTCTTTCCATCTTCCTCTCACACACTTTAAAGCATCCTGAGATGACTGCAGGGAAAAAGAGGTTTCTATTGTTTTAATTACACTTTTTCTCTTGCTTGTCAACATTATGTCATCCCAGGTGGTCTGCCAATGAAATAATACTAATAAAAGGATGACCACATTTTATTTTTTTAGATCCAGAGGTTACAAAAAGACTGTATTTCAAATAGCAAAAATGGAAGTATGTTTTTATCTGCAAGGCATTAAACTGTTCCATTCTTTAGCTTATATATTTAAACTACACAAAACCTATGCTAAAAGAACAATATTGAGGTTGCAAAATCAAGCACTCAAAAGTCAGGTGATGTCAGAATTAAGGTTGCCTGTGCATATGGTTGCCTTTGTGAATATGCGTCATGATACAGTCTTTAATAACATGATCACATACTTTTTTCCACTTACTTACAATAGATCTTATTCAGCATTTTGAATCTTCAGAGCACTTTGACTAACATTTTCAAACTCTATTGCCTAAAGTTAGGTGCCTAAATTCAAATGAAGGTGAATATTCCAGTAAACATTTATGCACATCTTCTAACTTTAAGTACATTAACAGTCCCAGTGAGTTGTGACTCTCAAAGCAGTTCACCATTCCTGGCCAATGGGAGCTGCAGGAAGCGGGGGACAGCACGTCCCTGTGGTCCACGCTGCTTCCCACAGCTCCCATTGGCTGGGAACAGCGAACTGCGGCCACTGGGAGCTGCGGGCAGCCGTGGAAATGTAAACAAACTGTCGGGTGGCCCACCAGTTGATTACCCTGATGGGCTGCAAGTTGCCCACCACTGAGTTAGGGGCTGAATAAAATGTAGTACGAGAGAGACCTTGCATCTGAGAGTTTTTACTGACTATATGCACAATTTACAGGAATGAGATGAGAAAGTATGTATAGTTGATTGATTTTAATGAGCCTGTAATGTCTACAGAGAGTAGATAGATAAAAGATCCAGTGGCAGATTTCATAGGAGTAGAGGTTTGCCCAGTTTGCTGTATACTGGCTTCCAGACAGCCTCCTGAGAGTGCTGAGTGTTTGTGTGTAATATATAGTTAGATTCTGCAAACTCTCATTAGAGCCAATGGGAATCTTGTGTGCACGGCATTTGCAGGATCAGTCTCACAATTTTTGTAAAAGCACTTTGGGATCCTGTGGGATGAAAGCAAATAATGATCTTTATAAAATAGATGGCACTCAAATTACTGTAATATTCCCCAAAGCACATTTATGCCTACAACTGAGAGAAAACAAATTTTGCAGGAAAGAGATAAATGGAAGTTACTTTTCCTTTATTTTAGCTTGAAGTGGGTATCAATCTTCTGAACTAAGCCTTTCCTGGTTCTAACCAGATCTTGTTAGCTGTCCGCTTTAGCAGACAAAATGGCAGCACTATTGATTCAACTGCATGTATCTCCCCACTATGTAACCTGGCCCTGCTCTTCCCTACATGTTTCATCCAAATACACACGTTGAATGCTTGCATTCCTTCCCACCTGTATTTGGATTAAACATGTAGGGAAGAGCAGGGCCAGGTTACATAGTGGGGAGATACATGCACCACATTGAAACTTTGATCCTCAATGATTGCCAAAGAATAACAACACAACTGAAGATGCGTGTGTGTGTGTGTGTAAAGGAAAAGGTACAAAACTCATCTTTGAAGTCCCCTGATCCTGAGCGGGCTGCCTGCTGGGCTAGTTGTTCTGAAGGCTGTTCTACCAATGGCCCCACAGGGCTAACACAGTAACTAGAGATCAATGGGAGGTAGGGATGCCTGGCCCCAGCCCATATCACTGACCATGCTCCCTGCCTGCAGAGAGAAACAAATCTACTTCATCAGTTTTACACCACCAGGAAGTGCAAGAAACAGCGCTAATGGCCTGTGCTGAGCTTCTGAGTATACCAGATTTTTTCCAAAAGTCTGAGGGAACTGCCACATCTTGAAAGTGATGATGATAATATTGGCCTTCCCCTCAAAAATATGAGCGTTAGTTACTGCTTTTACAAAACACTTCGGGGACCTTAGATAACTATTAACAACATCCATAATCCACAAAATAATATTGCAGCAGAAGCCAATGTAGTTTTTTTCCCCTCATTTGTATTTGATTGCCATTTCTGCTTTTCAACTGATAAATGGCTTCCAGACTTGCTAGCACAAATCCCTTCAAATGTGTGTCATTTGAAACCTTAAACATATGCAAGACTTTGTGATTCCTGTGATAAATAACACTTATGAAATGGTAGCAATCCAACCATATTTGACCCGTTAAATAGATATAGTCAAAACTGCTTGCAATTACTGTGGTAGCCAACAATTCAAACCAATCTATTTTTAAAGACAAATAATGCATAAACTTAAGCCAAGTAGTGGTCTCCTATGATTCTGATTCATGCAGTGCTGACAAACCCTCATAAAGGCAGATAAGCTGCATCAAGAACTAATTAAGAGCACAATGTTTTATGCCTCTTTAGTACAACTCTTAGCCATGAAAATAAGTAATGGCATGCTGAAAATAACTAAAGCAACATAATATGGGAATTTCTCTATTATTCATACTCACAAGAGCTTAAATCGTGCCTCACATCTTTCCTCAGCTTCAATTACTCCATGCATCTCTGGGGTGTGCACGCCAAAAACGAGCCATCGTCAGCAGGAAAAGAGTATTTCTTGTTTCTCCAAGTATTTTGCTCTTGTTAACACATGATAAGATGAAGATTTAGAAAAATAGGCTTAAATTATTCTTTATGGAAGCAACAGTAAAAATGTTCAGCTTCTCTTTGCCATGTGTTCATTCCAATTAATTGATTTTTTTCATACAAGCAACTTATGTGATCTTAAGAGAAGGATATGATACCTGGTCAATCAGTTAACTTTAGATCATCCCAGACTGACTGGATGAAATCGAAAGGCTCTATATAACCTTTTAGTACTAGATATACATATCAACTTCAGCTTTGCCTTAAATACCATTGGAGAGATAGTAGGTCCATGTTATTTGTAGGAGTAGCACTTTCTAGAGATAGGACCTGAACTGGTGTAATAGCTCCATTGACTATGCTGATTTACACCAGGTAAAGGATCTGGCCTCAAATTTTGAGCATGAGAAGGAATATGACTGTGCTCCAGCAGGTAGATACTGGCATGGTAGCAAAATGTGTGTCCTGTACATAAATTGCTGACAATATTCTCATGGTCACAGAATGTGAGTTGTCTGAGATGATGGGAGAAAATATGAAAGCTCTTGTTAAAAACTAGACTTTGCTAAAACCTGAATTATAGCTAAGGCCATTTAAAAAAATAATCACAAGTTGATTAATATAGCAAGGTGCATTACATTTTGTTGGATCTTTTGCAAATTTATTGAGAAATAAGAAAAATATTTTGCTCTTATATGGAACCTTCTTTCTGAATATCACAAAACACTTTCCAAACATTAGGTCCATCAATGCACCTGGAAATTACCATCATACGTAGTTCACAACAATGAGGCAAGTTGCACATGAGCATATCAAGAACTGTTTTGTTTTTCAAAGAAGAGTTACAAGAAAGCAGCTGAGACACCCTCCACACAAAGAAGACAACAATCCTCCCCCACCATACACCTGTTCGCAGCATAATACTGTTTCTAAAGCTAACTGTTTTTGTCCTGCATATTACCATTTAGGTAAGGTAATTTTAAAAAAATATTTTCCAATATTTTTCCACTTCAAAGAAAATTTTACTTTTCCAGGGAAAAGATTGCCTATTGCAAGGAAAACAATTCTAGTTTTCTGTTTTTCATTCCTTTCTTGGTGTCCACAACTGTCTTCACTGAGTTCTTTCCTACCTAGCTGACTGTTCCTTTAATGTTCCCATTGGTGGCTCTCCATCCTCCTTTCTTTTCTTACCACATAGCATCCCTCAGCATTCTGTCTTCACTCCTCTCAGCTTCCCACAAAATGACTTCATCAACATCTATAGCTTCAGCATAGAGGGAGCTTATCCCTTCCATTCCATTAGTGTCTGTTCAATGGCAGCTACTAAAGTTAGAAACTTTTAAAATAACAAGTCCAGATAACTTCCATCCAAGAGTTTTAAAAGAGCTGGCTGAGGAGCTCACAGTTAATTTTTAATAAATCTTGGAAATCTGGGGAAATTCCAGAAGTCTGGAGGAAACCATATGTTGTGTGAACATATAAAAAAATTAATAGGGACTTGATTAATAAATAAAGGAGGGTAATATAATACAACTGGTGCCATAGGACTTATGAAAAATCAGTCTTGTCAAACAAACTTGATTTTTTTTTATGAGATCACAGATTTGGTTAATAAAGGTAATAGTGTTGACATAATATATTTAGATGTCTGTAAGACATTTGATTTGGTATCACACAACATTTTGATTAAAAAATTAGAACAACATAAAATTTACATGGCACACATTAAATGAGTTAAAAGCTGACTAACTGATACATCTCAAAATGTAATTGTAAGGGGGAATCATAATCAAATAGATGTGTTTCCAGTGAAGTCCACCAGAGATCAGTTCTTTGCCCTACAGTGTTTAACATTTTTATTATTGAGCTAGAAGAAAACATAATATCATCACTGATAAAGTGATGCTGAATGGCTCGATGTCTAGTTGGCAACCAGTATCAAGCGGAGTGCCCCAGGGGCAGTCCTGGGGCTGGTTTTCTTCAACATCTTCATTAATGATCTGGATGATGGGATGGATTGCACCCTCAGCAAGTTCGTGGATGACACTAAGCTGGGGGGACAGGTAGATATGCTGAAGGATAGGGATAGGGTCCAGAGTGACCTAGACAAATTGGAGTATTGGGCCAAAAGAAATCTGATGAGATTCAACAAGGACAAGCACAGAGTCCTGCACTTAGAACAGAAGAATCCCATGCACTGCTACAGGCTGGGGACAGACTGGCTAAGTGGCAGTTCTGCAGAAAAAGGACCTGGGGATTACAGTGGACAAGAAGCTGGATATGAGTCAACAGTGTGCCCTTGTTGCCAAGAAGGCTAACGGCATTTTGGGCTGCATTAGTAGGAGTATTGACAGCAGATCGAGGGAAGTGATTATTCCCTTCTATTCGATACTGCTGAGGCCACATATGGGTACTGAGTCCAGTTTTGGGCCCCACACTACAGAAGGGATGTGGACAAATTGGAGAGAGTCCAGCAGAGGGCAACAAAAATGATTAGGGGTCTGGAGCACATGACTTATGAGAAGAGTCTGAGGCAACTGGGCTTATTTAGTCTGCAGAAGAGAAGAGTGAGGGGGGATTTGATAGCAGCCTTCAACTACCTGAAGGGGGGTTCCAATGATGATGGAGTACAACCGTTCTCAGTGATGGCAGATGACAGAACAAGAAGCAATGGTCTCAAGTTGCAGTGGGGGAGGTCTAGGTTGGATATTAGGAAACACTATTTCACTAGCAGGGTGGTGAAGCATGGGAATGGGTTACCTAGGGAGGTGGTGGAATCTCCATCCTTAGAAGTTTTTAAGGCCCGGCTTGACAAAGCCCTGGCTGGGATGGTTTATTTGGGGTTGGTCCTGCTTTGAGCAGGGGATTGGACTAGCTGACCTCCTGAGGTTTCTTCCAACTCTAATCTTCTATGATTCTATGAACGTTTGCAGATGACACAAAAATTGGAAGAGTTGTATATAATGAAGAGAACAGTTAATTGGTACAGAGTGATCTGGATCACTTGGTAAACTGGGCACAAAAAACCAATATGTGTTTTAATATAGCCAAATGTAAATGTATACATATAGGAACAAAGAATGTGGCCTATGCTTGCCTGATGTGGGGCTTTATCCTCGCAAGCAGTGACTCTGAAAAAGGACTGTGGACTTATGGTGGATAATCAGCTGAACATGAGCTCTCTGTGAGATGTGGTGACCAAGGGGTTTAATGTGAGCCTTTGATACATAAACAGGGCAATTTTGAGGAGGAGTATATAGGTTATTTTACATCTGTATTTGGCACTTGTGTGACCATGGATGGAATATTCAGTCCGGTTCTGGTGCCCACAGTTCAAGAAAGATATTGTTAAATTGCAAAAGCTTCAGAGAAGAGCCACAAGAATGATTAAAAGATTAGAAAACATGCCTGACTAGTGATAAGCTAAATAGGTTGATCTCTGTGAGTCTCACTAAGAGAAAGTTAAGGGTAACTTGATTTCAGTCTATAAGTATCTACGGGGGAAGAAGGCGGGAAATATTTGATAATGGACACTTTAGTCTAGCAGAGAAAGGTATAACATGATCCAGTGGCTGGAAGTTGAAGCTAGAAAAAATTCAAACTGGAAATAAGGCATACATTTTTACAGTTAGGGCTAATTAACCACTGGAACAATTTACATCATGTGGATTCTACATCACTGGCCATTTTGTAACTCAAGATAGGAAGTTTTTCTAAAATAGTGGCTCTCAACTCTACCAGACTAGCGTATCCCTTTCAGAAGTCCAATTTGTCTTTCGTACTCCCAAGTTTCATCTCACTTAAAAACTATTTGCTTACAAAATCAGATATAAATGTACAAAAGTGTCTCAGCGCACTATTACTGAAAAATTGTTTATATCTCATTTTTACTATATAATTATAAAATGAATCAATTGGAATATAAAACAAGGAATATAAAACAAGTCATTGTTTGAAATTTTAGTTTGTACTGACTTTGCTAGTGCATTTTATGTAGCCTTTTGTAAAATTAGGCAAATGTCTAGATGAGTTGATGTATCCCCTAGAAGACCTCTGCATACCCTCAGAGGTACACATACCCCTTTGTTGAGAACCACTGTTCTAAAAGATAGCTCGGGGAAGTTCTATAGCCTGTGTTATACAGAAAGTCAGACTAGATGAGCACAATGGTCCCTTATGGCCTTGAGCTCTATGTATCTTTGCTAAGTTTAGCTTAGCTTCACTCTCATTGGGAACAATGGAAGCTGGTAGCAGTATTAAAAGAGGGCACCTTAACTGAGGGCAGCTGTGGCCTCAATGCAATTAAGAACAAAAGGTGATGGGAGTCATCTTGAAATAGAGCAATTTGTCAAGGAATTCTCTGTAGAAGAATAGAATTAATCAGCTGCTGCTGAAGAAACTTTCAATTATGAAGACTAAGGTAAAACATTTTTCAAATGTAACCAGTGCACAAGATTTCAATGAGGTTTAATTATACAAAAAGTTTGAAGTGTTTGTATTATTTTGTTAAGATAATTCAGAAGATTGAAATGGATACCTGGCTACTACATTTTTTAAAGAAGTCAATTTTAATTAATTTTTAATGCACAGTAATTAGCCAGTTGACTTGTAAATTCTCAGGAAATTTGTTCTGCACTCAAAGAATAAGTGCTGTAATTTTGGGAAGGATGTGGTGACTTTATACATAAGAAAGTGGTAGAATCTATGCTTTAAGTGTGCAGCTCAACTATTGAACTGTGACCAGTGCCTCACTGAAACCAAGCATAGTATCTTTCAAGGGGAGTAATAAGCTGAAACAATTAGTTCATTTGATGGATGTTCTTTCTTTCTTTCTTTCTTTCTTTCTTTCTTTCTCAGCAATTCCATGAGTTGAACAGGTAACAATTTTCTTGTTCTTTGTTAAGAATTTTGTAAAAAAAAAATTTCTTGAATATGTTCTATGACTTGATATTTAAAATACAAAATTCAAGCTGTGTTACTGAAGTGTCCAGTCACATAATCCAAATGGTATTGTTCCTGTTCCTTGACTGGAAGAGCTAGACTCCTGCCAAGTGACTGGTGCAAATGTTTTAAATTAGCTGTCCTTGAGTACTTGAGCACATGAACTTACAATATGCTCACCATGAACAGCTGTGCTAATGAACTGAATGTGCATGAAAAGTGATGCCAAATAGTTCACATGTGAGTGAAGCAAATCCATTTAAAGATTTGAACAAATACTCACTTATTTTCTTTTGCAACATCTATTCATCTGTAACAGATTTACAAAAAAAATGTCAGGGGCCAATTCTGAAGTCCTTATTTGCTCATAACTCCCATTTAAGGTCTAGATCCAAGGCCATTGAAGTCAGGGGAAATCTTTAAGGGAAGTTGGATCCAGGGGCAGCTCTAGGTACGCTTGGTGTGCTGGGGCCTAGAGCCGCCCCTGGTTGGATCAAGCCCAAAGTTAGTAAGAATTATGTGCAAAAGGACTGAAGGTCAAGGTGCTGTTCATAGAAAAGGTTAAAGAAAAGGAGGAGATATATATTTCTCATGAGACGATATAGAGCAATAGATGGCTGATTACCTGTGGCTATCTCTGTATATTCTATGTTAAATATGTGTCTTCCTAAACCCACTGCTAGTGGGAAAACATGGCTGGCCTGCATGGTAATATACTATATAGCTAGTACTTCTATGCAAATGAAGCACATAATCCACGAACCATTTCCCATCGAAAGCAAGAAACAGTCATACTGGTTGACTTATATCACTTTTAATTACTTGAACTTAGAGTTTAATTGTCCAATGACTGATCTTCATTTGGAGTACAAGTACAAATACATTAGGAATGTTTTCTATGAGCATCGCTGATGCAGGGTTATTTGATGGTGAAATCCATTGGATCTTATTCCATAGCACACTTTCTTGATGTGTTTTCCCTGGATGAGCAAACTCTTTGCCTTGTTCCATTCCATTTTGTAGATTAGAGAGTATAATGCTTTCACACCAGCAATTAAAACCCTGAATGGATTGTTAATGAGAATGAAAAAATGTCATCACCAGCCTCAGGTCCCCCATCACAAAGAGGATGGGATTTTCAGAAATATGTTGAGGGTACTTCCTATGGATGTGTGGCTGTATATTCTTGTTCTCCTTTGTTTAATTGCTTCTGTTCCAGCCCTTCAGCTGGGTGTCTGAATCCCTTGGGAAATACAGTCCCACAGATATTACTAAGCATGGTACTCCAGCTCCTATACAAACACTTTACATGTTACTGCCAAGGTACATGCAAGCCAATCAGGACATCCGGAAGGAAATAAAGCAATGAACTGGCAAGGCAGCAGCTTCATTTACCAATTTAAATAAGATTTGATCATCAAACATCTATGATTTAAAGATCAAACTACAAATCTTCAATTCCAATTTTATTTCCACCTTAATATAGGGCTGTGAAAGCTGAGAATCCATCAAAAGTATACACAAATATCTAAATGTCTTTGAAAGCACACACCTCAGAAAAATACTTCGTATTAAATGGAATTAATTTATGATGAATGTTGGCATTTGTTAGAGTTCCTAAACCTCTTATCTACAAAGCTATCCCGAAGAGAAGATAGAAATATCTGGGTTGTGTCTTAAGAATTAAGTGTCCGCCACAGCAGGCATGTGAGTAGGTGGCAAGAGGAACAGGTAAAATGAGCCAATCAAAAGAATCCCTGTGTCAAGCAGTACTTAGGCAAGGAAAATTATGGGACTTGACAACACAGAGGACATGCAAAGAGTGGCTCAGGATAACAGTGAACCCTTGTTTATGGCCTAAGCACTGTCTGACAATGCTGAAAGGATTCAGACAGGAGTGCTGGAACAATTTGTACAGTGGGAGTGCTGAGAGCCATTGAACCAAACTGTAAATCTTATATATAATGGAAACCATTTCAAGACAGGGGGTGCTGCAGCAACCCGATCACTCCTAGTTCCAGGACCTATGGATTCAGAAGTGTACTTATGGAAGTCAGTGATTTAGTGTACTAGTTTATGTCCTTTATTGTTTATATATTCTGAAATGCATATGATTTGTCATGAGAAATAGCTATATATTCGCTTGGACAGCTGTAGTTTGCTGTGGAAAAGCACCTCATATTTGTCTAGTTTAATAGGCCAGACTTGGGGAGGGATAGCTTTGTGGTTTGAGTATTGGCCTGCTAAACCCAAAGTTGTGAGTTCAATCCTTAAGGAGGCCACTTAGGAATCTGGGGCAAAAATTGGTCCTGCTAGTGAAGGCAGGGGGCTGGACTTGATGACCTTTTAAGGTCCCTTCCAGTTCTAGGAGATTGGTATATCTCCAATTATTACCTTTCAAAGAAGCCTGATTTTCACAGGTTGAGAGTTCAGCCCTTTCTGAAAATCAAGGCCTTGTTAAGGTGTCTCATGTTGGGCACCCCAAAACTGAAGAACCCAAAATCACTTTTGAATATGTTGGCTTATGTGTTTTCAAATTTGTCAGAAACCTAACCAGTTCAGCTTGAAATTCAAAGATGCACCACAAAATGATCCTCTGAAATTTTCACTGACATCCGAGAGTGATCAACTTCAGTAACATTTTCATTAATACAAATAATTTTGAAGAAAATATCATATTGATGTTGAAGCTCCTTGAACCAGAAAGAGTTAATTCCAAGTGTATTTAATCTGTGACTATTGTTTCATTCATCTCTAGTCAATATATGTTTGATTCTTCAAGTCTAAAAGATTGTCAATGCCTAGATTAAGAAAATGTATACATTAGGGTAGAGCCGCAACTCTTTATTTTTAGAAGCAGATTTCTTTTTCCACACAATTGGGAGCAGAGAAGTTAGATTATTATTGTAGATTATTGTAGAAACGTAGATTATTATTAGAATATGTCTGAAGTTTTAGGGTACCTTGAAAGAAAAGGAGATTTTGAGGAAGTGGAGCTAAGTTGCAAATATCCCTTATTTTACGTTTTCATAAAATGTTGGTCTCTGTTACCTTAAATAGCTCAGTTCCTTGGAGAACTGCCTCTGGATATGATACTGGTATTTCAAGGGTGACTGCTCAGCTCAGCCAGTATTGAGTGCTTGATGCTGTGTTTTCTGTCTCCAGAATTACCACTAAAAAGGCCCTACAGCAAATAGGTCATCTGGCTTATATGTAGGTTGGGTATGTAGGTGACATGCACAAATCACTGCATATTTCCATCTTTGCCAGCTTCTTGTAGATATTTGGATTGATCCCTCGGAAGGCTGATTTTCGTGATTGCTATTGACATTTTCCATAGTCCTTAAAATGTCCTTTAATTTATCATTGCATAAGTGGCAGCTTTAAAGTTAACAGTCAGCACTGGAAGATTAATCATTTATAAAGGCATTTTCTCCCCTATTTCCCCCACCAAAGCATTTCAAAGGTGTTCTATTTTGTTGATCAAAACAAAAGGCTGTTCCAATTTATTGATCAACTCTTTAATGGGTTTCAGCATATTGACTCGTTTAACTAGCTGCAGCCTTTTTATTCCAATCAGAAGGACATTGCAGCCAGATGCAAAGCTGAATGAGATCACTTTTACAACAATGAAATTGTCCAGAGGCCTAAATGACTCTAAAAAGTACATAAAAGTCCCTACACCTACAAACATGTTTTTCCTTCCCTGCCTCAGAGATAAATTAGTCTAGTGTATTCTATGCTATGTAGATTAGAGATGAGTTTATACTTTTTACACAATCAAATAAAACTAATCACTAATAATGCACAAAAAAGAAAAGGTAAAGAACATCCCACCATCCAGGTCCAAAATATAATTCTAGGTACAGGTTTTTTCCAGCAAAACCTTATGATGAAAATTTATCTTTTTTTTTCTTTTTCTTTTTTTTATTGAATCTAAAAAAAAACCACCCTGAATACTTGGGTTTTTTAATAAATCCCAAAACATTTAAACAAAAATGGACATTTTCTGGAAAAAATGTGTTTCAGTGAAAAAGTAATTTTCTGTTGAATGCACTTTTTGAGAGAGCAGCAAAGAGTCCTGTGGCACCTTATAGACTAACAGACGTATTGGAGCATGAGCTTTCGTGGGTGAATACCCACTTCGTCACATGCATTTGAAGTGCGTATTCACCCACGAAAGCTCATGCTCCAATACGTCTGTTAGTCTATAAGGTGCCACAGGACTCTTAGTCTGGATCTGTAAAAGCAACAAACACGGCTACCTCTTTGATACTTTTTGAGAGAAAATTTATGACCAACTCCAATCCTAGGATTTAAAGAATAAATTTTGTATTCCTAGATTTTTCCAAATCATAGCATATATTTCGAGTCAAATATTTACTTTATACTGCTTTAATGAATATTGACAAGCTCTGCTTATGGCAGTGACATCTCTGTGACAGTTTAAGGTCTGAATGTTCAGATCCAGAGTTTTAGTTCAGGCGACTGTAGGAATGGTGCCAACTATAAAGTTCACATCTATATTCAGATTGGAACTTCTTGGTGAAGAAGGTGTGGCGGATGGGAAATGGCATCAGACCCATCTCTTAAATAACTAATACTCTTTAAATGGCAGGAGACAAACAGAATAAATAACATAAGCAAAATAAATGTTAATTAAAATGTATATAGCCCTCCACAACATCACATCTTCATTTAGTTCCTCTGTTTCCCTTTCCTTATCTCTCCAATCCTATTTAGCTGGCAGTCTGGAAAAGGCGTGTTCCAACAGTTAAATTAGTGTGTTCATGTGCATGTATCCCATATCTTGTATTGTTCTTAAAATCCAAATTCTAAGCACTCCAGTTTGAGCACAGATGCTGTTTTCAGTAAGATAGTACTTGTCTATTCTTTGAACATCATGGCAGATGTTTTACCTCGAGGTTAATATCTGACTTGCTTTAAATTCATGTGGGAAATCTGAAAGTTCCATTTCCTATCTCAAAAATCAATGGAAACTTAATCAGAGCTGCTAAAAACAAGTCCCAGTTCTTCTATAACAGAGAAAGTAAACAAGACACAAAATTAAAAGTGACAGAATATTTTACATGAAGGACATGAAATGCACCACCAAGTAAGCTTCAGCTCTACAGGATTTGTGCCTTTAAAATTGCAGCCTGACTGGAAAAAGCTGCATCTGGTTGCTTCTATACCCAGGCATTATGACACCTTTAAGGTGCTATGGAACCTTTAGAATAATGTAAATAGAACATTTCCAACCATTAAATTTAAATGAAACAACTGCCATTGTGATCTAAATAAGCACACATGGGGGTAAAGGGGAAGTTATTCTATACAGCTCTGGCTCTTAAAACCAGTGTTTCTCACTAAGCCTTTCTGAGTCAGAATCAGAGGCATAGAACAAATTCCATTTATATGCCATTGCCAGGCATATGAATCTAAATTCTGAATTTGCTCTGCGTGGTCCTGACCCAAAAGGCTGTTCACATGGGCTTCATCTGTTTTCATTCTAGGACAATTTGATTTACCTTGTTTTTTTCTGTTTCATATTCTTTCCACCCCCATGCCACTCCTCTTTCTAGTGCCTGACTACATCTCAGCAGAATCAGAGAGAGCCCACAAACTTATACAGTTGGCATCCTCTCCCCAGGAACATTTCAGCTTTTTGTCATGTATCAGAGTTTCTCCTAGTGGAAACAAGAAACCTGAGGTGATATCAAGATGCAGTCTCCTGCATGGCAGCAGCAACCCCTTTTCCTATGGCAGTTGGCCACATACTGAACATTTAAAGCAATCCCTCTTACGGAAAAAACAAAATCTGAAACGGTACATTTTATTTTATTTTTTGAGAATGAATGAGTTCTTTTTTCATTTTCCTCTTTGTTTACTGTGGCTTCCAACTGTTGCTTTTATTATAGGACTTCAATTCTCCCTCATTTGGCTATCATCATTCAGTTGGTGAGAATTATTTGGGGTAGATGTTCCCTGAATTTGAGTGGATATTTAGGTGAAATCCTGTCTCCATTGAAATCAATGGTAATTTTGCCACTAACTCCAGTGGGGCTAGGATTTCATTCTCTAAGTGTCTGTGCTGCAGTTTCTCCATTGGATTAGGACGAAGACTCCTTTTTGGAGCAACCTAACACTGTACCTAAATCAACCACTACAAATTGCACAATATCAAAGAGGGCATGTGT
This sequence comes from Mauremys reevesii, assembly GCF_016161935.1. Taxonomy (NCBI): domain Eukaryota; kingdom Metazoa; phylum Chordata; order Testudines; family Geoemydidae; genus Mauremys; species Mauremys reevesii. The sequence continues at coordinate 25,538,904 of NC_052630.1, forward strand.
ACCATAAGAGGGAGAAAATTGGAGTAAAATATTAACTTAATATGAAGCTTAATAGAGGGCTAAATCCTGCACATAATAACTTCATGCATGATTCCATTGATTTTAATGAAATTACATGCACAAATAAAGATATGCCAGGTAGAAGCTGTTTGCAAGATTGAACCTTTATCCTTAGCAAGATGGTTCACATTAAAACAGGGACTGGAGAAACTGCAACTTTTTCCCAACCTTTCTTGGACTATGAACTAAATTTTCATAATTTTCTCACTTCCTGATTGTGCAAAAAACAAGAACTCAAAAGCATGCAATAAAGTTTTGTAGTCAGAGTTAGACATATTTAGATATGTAATGCATATGCTTCATACTTATTCCAACAAACATGAGGAGAATTATCATTTTAAGGCATGATCCTACAAACTCTTACCTTCACACCAGTAGTCTTATTGACTTCTGTAGGACTACTCACATTAGTAAAGGTCAAGACCCATAGTGCCAACATAACAAGCATGGCCACATTGCCTAGTTGTGCTTTGTTACTAACTTAAAGGAGACAACATCAAAGGTATGAAGTCCATCAGCCGTGCCTATCCGGGTTTTAGCATCTGTTGTAACTATCCACTAGGCTACCACATTGTGCCCATGGCTTTTATAGTACATACTTCTCACTTGGAACTGGAGGGAGGCTACCTGAATGGCTGTCACGTGGTAACAAATTTTGCTCCCCTGAGGTGAAGTCAATCTGGAGCTGAAATATTCTGTGTTCTATTACTAATTTCCTGTGCTAACCAGTCAAGTAAAATTGCACAGGCAGAATTTTTTAAAAAATAAATAAAATAAAAAACTTAGAAGGAACTAAAAAATAAACAAGACTAAGTTAAATTAAAAAGGGCTAAGAAAACCTGTGCCCATCATCAACCTGATCACTTTGCGTATATGTTATGCCCCTTTCCTCACCCTGTGTCTGTTTTTTGGTCTTTTAAAATTCTAAGTTGTTTGATGCAGGGATTATGTGTTTATACTGATCCCAACTGATTCCACAGTGCACAACTTGAGCCTATAAACATAATAGATTTATCTCATCTGGCCCTCATCACTGTAATATTTGTGTAATATAGTAATGACATCCTATGGTATCCATTAGGTTTAGTACAGCAGTATATATGTGGTGGGCAAAGAGATGGAGAGCAGAAGCATGAGGAATGATGGACAGCCAACAAAATGTCCATAGCAACAGGTGGTGGAATAGTCTTTTTAAAGAATGCTTTTCTTGATACAGTAGATGTATGCACCTTCTACGCACATACAGCCTTGTGTAAAAGGAACACCTGCTGTTGCTGGGGCACGTTGCCTGCCTGACCTTTTCCTGTCAGTTCAGAAGCCCAAACTATGTTCAGTTTGTGAACTGAATAACAACAAAAAACAAACCAAAGCAAAAATACCAAAGGCCCACAACATAACAGAGGCTACCCAGGTGAGGAAACCATCCAGCTGTCCTCTCTGATTCAGGTGTTTATCAACAAGCTACCAAAAATTCATTCCAAGTCCTGCACTTGTTTCCTGGCTTTTGGAAATGATGCTAGCCAGGCAGGGACAGGTTTGATTTTCTTAAGATCATAAAGAGTTTTATTTATGAAAACTGTTTGAAGAACAGAAAACCAGCAATCTTATTATCTTGAAAATATTGGCAGAGCCCTAATTATGCAATGATCCTGTCATGGAATCTTCAGGCACAGACCCTTCCTTTCTCCTGTGCAAAGTCCCATTGACTTCAAGTTGCCCACTTTCACAAGTGCTTGTGTAACATCCTGTTTTGACTTGTTGACTATGGTTAAGTCAAACCGAGTAGCCACTCCAGCCCTGTGCTTTGAATGTGCCCCCAACTTCCAGGTAACAGTGCTTCAGGACCAATCTGATTGCTCTTCAGTTTCTAATTGTTTTCACCTTTTTCCTATTTCTGAAGCAAAGTTGCCAAATTTGTGATCTGTAATTAGGGCCGTATTGCCAGTCAGCACAGATCATTTAAATCTATTTTTTCCAGTGCTGTGTTTCTTCATTGAACATGATGAATGTTGTCAGTACAAAACACACAGGGTGAGGTTTTATTTTCTATTCTATCTTTGTGGTCTGTGTGACATATATGATATTGTGTGCTTTTTATTTTAGACTCTGAATACACTTTGTTTTCTTCCTCTGCTGTGCAAAGAAACATTTGTTGCTTCCAGATATCAGAGTGTCACTCAATATACATGTGACAACCCTGGGAATGCACAGTGGTGAATGTGAGTGTGCACACCAAAGTGTGTTTCATGTATAGGATTCCTGAGATGAAGAGTTGGGATGTCAGAGGGAGAAGTCACCTTTAGTATGCTCCCCACAAACAGAAGGCTTCTGAATAGTTGTGTAAGCAGGGGAATGGTCCCGCTGTTGTGGGGAACTTTCCTGGCTTCTACACTATCCCAGTGAAATGGGCTTGTGAACGGATCTGAGTCCTCATTCCCACTTCCTTTACCCAGAGGCCTCCCTGTCCTTGAGGACTCCCCTTCCACTCTCCTGTCTGGCAGAGTCCTCGTAACCCCAACAAGGCTAGGCCCAGGATTCCTGGGAGGCTCAACCCCCAACCCTGCTGTGGTCACCTAGGACAGGGGCTAGGGTGTTCCCACTCCGGGGTACTCGCTCTGCACTGGGCACCTCCCTGACCCACTGATCATTTCATACAATTTAAAGCAAATGCAAGTTGTTTAATTAACAATTAATTTTAAAAAAAAGAATAAGGAAAATTGGGAAGGGTTAAAGGAAAACACATCACCCTGCTCTGTGGCAGGGAACATTACAAGTGTCTCTGGAACATCAGGGCACTTCACAGTCTGTTCCTTGTAGATCCCAGGTCTCCTTTTCAGGCCCTGGCTGTGCTGCAGGGATGCTGTGGGTTGGACACTTGCAGTGGTGGTGGCCACACACCTGCAGGCTTTGGGTGGTGGGACCCTTCTTCCCAGCATCAGCCCCCCGTCGGGTTAAGAGCCCCCTCCCAGTCCGGCCTGCAAGGACCCTTGGCTGGGGGTGTCTTTCTGCACTGGGCCCTTTGCCCAAGGGCCCCCCTTGCCTGGCCCCGGTTGCTCACCACACCTGGCTCTTTGGCTGCAGCTCTGCTCCCAGCATAGAATCTACTCTCTCCCTGGGCTGTCTCTGGCTCCGTGGCTGCAGCTCTGCTCCCAGCACATGATCTGCTCCCTGGGCTGTGTCTCTAGCTCTGTGGCTGCAGCGCTGCTCCCAGCACTGACCTGCTTCCTGGGCTGATTTTCTGGCCCCTCTGGCTGGCAGGGCTCTGCTCCCCAGCTCAGCTTGGACCCCTGCTTTTTCCTTAGCTCGGCCCCACTCTGTCTGACCCAGGAAATGCCAGCTCACACAGAGGATGGGACCTCCCTGGCCTCCTGACTCCCAGATTAGCCTGCCCACCTTGGCATTCAGGCTGACCTGGAGCATTGGCCTCTCCCCATTGCCCCTGAGAACTGTCAGTCTCAGGGTTCTGATTTTCCCATCGACCCTTCCTCTTTCAGTGCTGGGAACTAGCCAACCAAAACACCCCCACTGAATGTTAGTAAAGGGGCAAAAGTCCCCTTACAGTTGCAAGTCTTCAAGGCTGAATGGGTCTAACTGCCAACCAATGGTGCAACCATCATAGGGGCTTACTCTGGCCTGGCTGGCTGAGGGAGAAGCCCATCTCAGGCCCTCTAACAAAGAGACTTTTTGTGCAATATGGTAATTCGGTTCAGAAATGCTCTCCAAAACACACTATGGAATATTCTCTCTGGAAAGCAAAGTGAGACCGTGCTGGATCCCAAGAACTGGCAAAAAAGAATCTACGCTGGGCCTATTCTGTTCCTGTAACTCAAGAGGGAAACCCATCGAACTCAACTTGTAGTGAAGTATGAGATTAGTTAAGTAAATGTGTGAGTAGGCCATTTGTTGTTTTACATATTTTTTTCTAATGAGCCATTTGCTAAATAAAACCACTTGTTTTGAGAAGGCTGTTTGTTCTTGTATAGCATTGGTCACAAGCTCCCAAAGGAAAAAAAATTGCAAGTGTCCAGCTGGACCTGCAGAACAATAAGCAGTTAGCATTGACGGAGTGTTGTGCCCAGATCAGTCCAAGAGTGTGAGAACTGCAAAAGTCCCTCCAAGACAAAGGAATGGAGTTGTGCGCAGTCCCATAACCATGACAATATACATTAGGGGAGATTTTTCTAAGGCAACTAACTCCCATTGACTTTTAATGTCTGATGCTTCAGAGGAAGGAAAATATAAACATTCCACAATGCAATTGACCATTAGTAATCAACAATGATGAAATCAGTGAAACTTACCACATTACTGATTCAACCATTGTCTCTTTTTCTCTCAGCCCGTGTGGCACAAACAAAATGGAAAAAAGAGACAGATTTGTCTTGCTTGTTTTCATCTGAACTTTGAATCTTAAAACTGTGAGAAGTGGGTAGCATCAGTGTGTATATATATATAATTTTTAAGGATTAGCGCAGCTGAGTGACAATATAGAAAATAAAGAGGGGAGAGGAGAGGGAGGATGAACCATGAGGACCTGAGATTTAAAAGAGAAACCAAAGGATTCCTGAACTTTACAGTAATAAGATGATCTGGGATAGTAAGCCAGAAGTGTAAGAAAGGACTAATGCAGAAGTTAATGAGCCTGGAATACCTATTGGTTGGATGGCAGAGTAAGAATGTATTTCTGAAGGATAGAAAGAAAGAACCAAAGACAGGGTAGCGGAGTGACAGGGACAGAGGGAAACACAAACTCTGGAGGTGGGAGAAGTCAAATATTTCTGAAAAATAGGGGTGAGGGGAAAGAGAGAGCTGACAATGTAAAGTACATTGACAGGAAAAGAGCTGTCATAATCCACTGGAATTTTGGGACATGCAAACGGAATATTTAAAAAAAAATGTAAATTAGTCCATTTCGTTTGGATTTGACATTAGTTTCCTAGAGAAAAAACAGGAGATGAGCAATCTGTCTGGTTGAAGGACCTGGTCTTATGACTCTTGCAAATGGTCTATTCTCAGGAGTAATCAGGACAGCCTACCTGTGGAAAGGTTGAATTGGTTTACCCCTTATGGTTGCAGGCATTCATTTATAAATAAATAAGATACTTTCACAGATTCCAATCAGGTTTGAAACTGTAGAGACAACATATCTGCCTTTAGACTTACTGTTATTTATTTGTAGTACAGTATCAAGAGGTCACCATTTGCACAAGGTCACAGGGCAGTCTGGTGGCAGAGCCAGGCACAGAATGCAGTCCTGTGCTCTGTCCACTGGACCTTGCTGTATCTTTATCACTGTTTCAGCAACATCCACTTTACTTATTTATAGTGTTAACTGTAAATGTGACTGGTTTTTTTTCATCATTTTTAATCTAATAGCTTTTATTAAGCGTTAAACATTACTTTCAAGCAAAGTTTAAAAAGGGAGATGTGTTGCTTCAATGTAGTATTTTTATGATGATAAATTATGTTTGACTTGAATTGAATCAGATGAAAAACAAAACAAAACAAAACAAAACACTTGCTGAAGCCAGCAAGGAAAGAACTTAGTATTGCCAAGTGGTTTTTATCTTTAAAAATTAAATTGCTATCTCATTTATTTATTTATTTATTTATTATTATTATTTTACTTTAACAAGTACTAGAATTAGCAAAGTACAAAAGGCTGTTTTAAAAAAAAATCTTAAGACTTGAAAAAAGCTCTTTTATCTTTCCTAAAATGAAACCTAGGTAAATGGACCATTTCAACATCAGTGTAGGAAGTGAGTAATTGCACCACTATTTTTTTAAGACATGCTCTGTGAAGCTGATTGCAGTCTCCTTGGTAGACATGCATAAGTAGGGCCCTACCAAATTCATGGTCCATTTTTGTCAATTTCAGGGTCATACGATTTAAAAAATAGTAATTTTCATGATTTCAGCAATTTAAATCTGAAATTTCACAGCATTGTAATTGTAGGGATCCTGACCTAAAAAAGGAGTTGTGTGGGAGGGGGTCTGGTAGTTTCCGGTACTGCTACCCTTACTTCTGTGCTGCTGCTTGCATTGGCGCTGCCTTCAGAGCTGGGCAGCTGGAGAGCCGCGGCTACTGTCCGGGAGCCCACCTCTGAAGGCAGAGCTGCCACCATCAGCAGCACAAAACTAAGGGTGACATGGTATGGTATTGCCACCTTGATTTCTGCACTGCTGCTGGTGGGGTGCTGCTGTCAGAGCTGGGCGCCTGGCCAACAGCTGCCACTCTCTGACCACCCAGCTCTGAAGGCAGTGCAGAAGCAGGGCCGGCTCCAGGCACCAGCAAAGGAAGCAGGTGACTGGGGCGGCCAATGGAAAGGATCTGCAGTGCGTCCATTGACAGGACAGCAGGTCCGGAGCGGCGGTGGCAGCACTTCTGCGGCAGCTGAATTGTCCCATTCCGGATCAGCAGCAATTCGGCAGTGGGTCCTTCACTCGCTGTTTTGCTCCTCGGCAACACTTTGGTGGCAGCTCTATCGCGTTCTTTTTTCTTTTCTTTTTTTTCTGCCTCTTGGGGCGTCAAAAAAGCCGGAGCCGGCACTGTGCAGAAGTAAGAGTGGCAATACTGCAACCCCCCTGCAATAACCTTGTGACCCCCCTGCAACTTCCTTTTGGGTCAGGACCCCCAATTTGCTGGTCTCCCCTGTGAAATCTGTATAGTATAGGGTAAAAGCACACAAAAAGATCAGATTTCAGGGGGGGAGACCAGATTTCATAGTCTGTGATGTGTTTTCATGTCTGTGACTTTGATAGGGCCCTATGCATAAGAGAGAAATAGAGCAAAACCTATATAAGAGAAGACTCTTAAGAAGAAATTTCTGTGTTAAAAGACTGCACCATACTATCCCCAAATGAATGGAGTATGATTCTGCTCCACTTATAGTAGAAACATCATCTTAATTAAACAGGTAATTTTATTCAATTCCTTGCCTAATCACTTGAAACAGGCCTCTCTCTCTCAAGATCCAGTGGATCTGCTTCTGTGCTTATACCAGTTTTACACTGGTGTACAGCCACTGATTTCATTTGTCACTCCTGACTTATACTAGTTAAATTGGGAGCAGAATCAGACCCAGGGGATTTTTTTCCATAGGTTTTAGGTGCAAAACAGAAGGTTGTTTTATTTTTGTTAGATGACACCATGGCTTCATAGATATTGTGCTAGAAAGGGTAAAGCTTCAGCAGAAAGAAAGTTTCTACACATTCTGCAGGACACTGCCATGACACTCCTTCCTGTTGACTCTGTCACATAGTCAGAAATCAGTTGTAGGTAATGAGATGGAGAATACAGCCCGACATGATTTCCGCAGCATGATGACCTTCTCTGGCTATCTGGTCTCTGCCTTTATCCTTTCCTGTTGCTGTCCTTTAGGTGTATGCAGTCTCACAAAAGAAGACCCATTTGGGGCACACCACTCTGTCAGTTCTCCCTTTCAGCACTCACTTAGGACTTCCTTGAAAATCTAACTTGAGAAGCTAGCTTCCCTCACTCCTCACTGACAAGCAGCCTGAGCCAACGCTGCCCAGACCAGCTGCTGAAACATCCCAACCCTGTAGTGACAAGCACTCAATCCCCCAGGGTGTCTCCTCACTCTTGGTGGGAGCAACCCTTCTCTCCTTCACCAGATATGCTACCCAGGTTACAGGAATCTGCTGGAGCCCCTGTCTTCCCAACACATGCACCCACACTGCTCTGCAAATGCAAAGCTCAGCCTTACAACTAACACTTCTGTTTTGATGGATATCAAAGCTTTTAGTGATGGCTAGTACACTGTGCATGCTTCATTAACTAGTAATGCTGGTAATGTGAATTATTTTTCTGTGTTCCATAAATGTATAACTTTTCGTAAAATGTAATGCTACTAAAAGCCCCCTTGGGTCATTTTGTTTCAATTCAGACACATTACACTTGCTGTGTTCATATAAATACAAAAGCCAGAGCAAGCTCAGTACAGCACTCTTGTCATTGATGGCTGCCTGTGAAATATTTGAAAGGCTTGCCTTTTTACCTAAGAAAGGCCGTGTAATCTATTCTCCTCTAAAAGCATGAAATTACCACGTGTTAAATGGCAAAAGGTATTAAAAACATTATCATTGTACTATCTCCCTCACTCCACTGCTTGGAACCTAGATGGGGTTTGTAATATTTATATAGTTCCCAATAGTATTTATCAACACAAGGAGATGTTTCATTATAGGCTGACAAAGTTACACTTTAGGAAGAACACAAGAAGATAGGCTCAGTTATAAACTGAAGAGAATAGCCTATCATTTTTGTGTAAAAACTCTCAGTTGGGGTGACTCAGAGTCAGGGCTGAGGGCAGGTTTGCATTCTGCTTGGCTTGCCAATGATACACCTCTACCCTGATATAATGCTGTCCTCAGGAGCCAAAAATCTTACCGCATTATAGGTAAAACCGCATTATATTGAACTTGCTTTGATCCACTGGAGTGCGCAGCTCCCCCCGGAGCACTGCTTTACCGCGTTATATCTGAATTCGTGTTATATCGGGTCGCATTATATTGGGGTAGAGGTGTAATTAGTTAAAATGGAACAATTTGATAGAATCTTATCTGCTGCATAGAAGTCCAAAAGTAGACTGTGTAGAGACGACCTGAGGGGGAAGGCCAAAATGAAACCACTGGTGGTGGTGAGCAGTAAATCTGCCCATCTTGCTCAGTATCTATGTTATGGGGTAGTCTGCCATGTAAGGCAGTAGTTGCTAGTGGTCATCCCAGCTTGCCACATTGCATGGCCATTCAAGGGTTTGAAAGGTCCAATATAAGGACCTAAGGGGGCTATGGATAGGGAGGAAATGGTCCTGGGAATCAGTGGTGCTTGGGAAGGAAATCCTATCACTGTATGTTTAAAGGACCGGGCCAGGAGTCTTGCAGGGAGGGTGGATCAAGTGTACTCTTTCACATAACCAATCAAGAATGAGCTGAGGGATGGGGACTAGCATATATGAGGCCTATTCCCTCATAATGGGGCAGACACCAGCAGGAGATGGCTGTCAAATTCCAAGTAGAGCCAGCTGAGGGAGAAGCTGGCAAGGCCCAACAGAGGGCTAAATTATAACTCAGCTCTGTGAGGAGAGCTGGCGATTCCTGGTTTTAGGAGAAGGATGATAATTGCCTGAATTACCCAGTTCCAGGAGAAGAGCTAGGGCTCCTTCCACAAGGAGAGAGACAGAGCCAAGGAGAGAACCTGCAGGGACTTGAGAAGGGGGCTTTAGAGGAACCCTTAAAGCCAGAAGAACCTTTGTTTATTTGGGACTTCTGTTATGGACTATATTGTCTGAGGATTTATAATAAATCTGCTCCAAGGAGGATACTGTCAAGTCAAGGGGACCTGAAGTGGAGTTACTGGGTTCCCAAGAGGGGAAACTGAGGCAGGGAGTGTCTGGAATGCCACACTTAACCAGAAGGGGGTGCTGCAGGGCATTATACCCCATGATAGTCTGATAAGTCAGTTAGTATGTGGGGCAAGGGCCAGTGATTTCAACCTGTCCCTTTGGTGTCAAGGAGGAAATAGCAGAATGAGAGTGCTATTTCTGAAACTAGATATAGTTGTCTTTATTGTGAATCTCTGCCACATACATTCAGATAATGGGTTGGTTGTTTCAGTCAGTTTTCTCCCCCCCTCACAACTGTTCTAACTTTCAGTGGTGCATAAAAAAAAATGTAAAACAACATTCAAAAACTTTAGGCTAAATTATGCCTAGCTATTTTCATAAGTAGATTTCAAAGTGCTTCACAGTTCTTAATGTGCTTATCCTTACAACACTGTGAGAAGTAGGGTAGCATTCTCAGTCCCATTTTACAGATGAGAAACTTAGGCACAGAGTCTAAATGATTTGCCCAAGGTCACACAAAACAACAGAGCCTGGAGTTGAACCCTTGTCTCTCATGTCATATACTAGTTCTCTGTATTCCCCATGGCTATTCAATTTGATAAAGTTCACACTACAGCTGTCAATTAATCACAGTTAACACATGCTGTTAACTAAAAAACATTAATCGTGATTAATCACAGTTTTAATCACACTGTTAAACAACAGAATACCAATTGAATTTTATTAAATATTTTTGGATGCTTTTCTACATTTTCAAATATATTGATTTCAATTACAACACAGTATACAAAGTATACAGTGATCACTTTATATTATTATTTTTGATTACAAACATTTGCACTGTAAAAATGGCAAACAAAAGAAAGTGTTTTTCAATTCACCTCATACAAGTACTGTAGTGCAATCTCTTTATCATGTGAGTACAACTCAAAATGTAGATTTTTTTTTACATAACTGCACTCAAAAACAAAACAATGTAAAACTTTAGCGCCTACAAGTCCACTCAGTCCTACTTCTTGTTCAGCCAATCGCTAAGACAAACAAGTTTGTTTACATTTACAGGAGATAATGCTGCCTGCTTCTTATATAAAATGTCACCTGGAAGTGAGAATAGGCATTTACATGGCACTTTTGTAGCTGGCATTGCAACGTATCTTCGTGCCAGATATGCTAAACATGCATATGCCCCTCATGCTTCGGCCACCATTCCAGAGGACATGGTTTCAGGCTGACGATGCTTGTTAAAAAATATTGCATTAATTAAATTTGTGACTGAAGTCCTTGGTGGAGAATTGTATGTCTTCTACTCTGTTTAACCCACATTCTGCCATATATTTCATGTTATAGCAGTCTCAGAGGATGACCCAGCATATGTTGTTCATTTTAAGAACACTTTCACTGCAGGTTTGATGAAACACAAAGAAGATACCAATGTGAGATTTCTACAGATAGCTTCATCACACGATCCAAGGTTTAAGAATCTGAAGTGCTTTCCAAAAACTGAGAGGGACGAGTTGTAGAGCATGCTTTCAGAAGTCTTAAAAGAGCAACACTCCGATGCGGAAAGTACAGAACCCGAACCACCATAAAAGAAAATCAACCTTCTGCTGGTGGCATCTAACACAGATAATGAAAATGAACATGCATCGGTCTGCACTGCTTTGGATTATTATCGAGCAGAACCCGTCATCAGCATGGATGCATGTCCCCTGGAATGATGGTTGAAGCATGAAGGGACATATGAATCTTTAGTGCAACTGGCACATAAATATCTCGCCATACCAGCTACAACAGTGCCATGCGAATGCCTGTTCTCACCTTTCAGATGATATTGTAAACAAGAAGCGGTCAGCATTATCTCGTACAAATGTACACAAACTTGTCTGTCTGAGTGATTGGTTGGACAAGAAGTAGAACTGAGTGGACTAGTAAGCTCTAAAGTAGGATTTCTCAAACAGGAGTCGCCGCTTGTGTAGGGAAAGCACCTGGTGGGCCGGGCCGGTTTATTTATCTGCCCCGTCCGCAGGTCTGGCCAATCGCGGCTCCCACTGGCTGTGGATCGTTGCTCCGGGCCAATGGGAGCTGCTGGTAGCAGTGGCCAGTAAGTCCCTCGGCCCACACTGCTTCCAACAGCTCCCATTGACCCAGAGCAGCGATCTGCATCCAGTGGGAGCCGCGATTGGCTGGACCTGTGGACGGGGCACGTAAACAAACCAGCACGGCCAGCAAGGAGCTTTCTCTACACAAGCGACGACCCCTGTTTGAGAAACCCTGTTCTAAAGTTTTACATAGTTTTATTTTTTAATACAGGTTTTGTGTACATTATTCAGCATTTGTAAGTTAAACTTTCATGATAAAGAGATTGCACTACAGTACTCTTATTAGTTGAATTGAAAAATACTATTTTTTTTGTTTTTTATAGTGCAAATATTAGTAACAAAAATAAGTGAGCACTGTACACTTTGTATTGTTGTAGTAATTGAAATCAATATATTTGAAAATGTAGAAAATATCCAAAACTCCTGAAATAAAAGGTATTCTATTATTGTTTAACAGTGCGATTAACTGCGATGATTTTTTTTAATCACACAATTAATCATGATTAATTTGTTAATAGCTTGACAGCCTTAGTTCATACCCTTTATTATTCTCTTTTTTTGTGAAACATTCACCTGACTGGGTTATTTTGTTGCATGAATATTTGGAAAGTGTCAGTTTTTTGTGTGACTATTAATACTCATTTTGGAAACAAAGATATTATTGTATGAACAAGATTATTTGCTGTTCCCTGTTAGTTTCATGTTCAAAATGTTTGTCATTCTGTCAGAGAGCACAAAATACTCATAGCTTTGAATATTACAGTATTAATTTAAGACTTCAGTTGAACTCTTAATCATTCATGGTATGAATGGCTATCCTTATCACATTGTACTTCTTGATTGGATGACAAACTTTTTATCCAGAAGAATAGGAAATAATGAACAATGAGTAGCTGAAGTGAAATGAAGCTTTAAATGAATACGGTAGGAGTAAAGAATGTTTTACTGAATGACCTATCTTGACAACATGTCTGTTTGGAACAGACTAAAACTCCTACAGAGACAAGGTAGGTGAGGTAATATCTTTTATTGGACTAATTTCCGTTGGTGAGAGACACAAGCTTTTGAGCTTATACAGAGCTTTTCTTCAGGTCATCTCTGTGTAAGCTCAAAAGTTTGTCTCTTTCACCAACAGAAGCTATTCCAGTAAAATATATTACCTCATCCACCTTGCTTGTGTAATATTCTGGGACCAACATGGCTACAACAACACTGCATAAAACTCTTAGAGTCAATCCCAGAAATAGCTGGGTATTTTGTAAACCTAGGATGAATTATCTGAAGAGGGGAGGCTGTTTCTACATTGATTCTTCTAGCCCCTTATTCTGATCTCCCTTCCACAGGTGCAAACTTTCCAAAGTGCTGGGGGATGCTTGATCCCTGGCTCTGCCCGAAACCCCGCCTCTGCTCCATCCCTTCCTCCAAGGCCCCACCCTGCCCCGCCTCTTTCTGTCCCTGCTCCACCCCACCCTGCCTCTTCCTTCCCCCACTCCACCCCTGCTCCTTCTCTTCCTGTCCAGTTCCACCCCCTCCCCCGAGTGTGCCGTGTCCTCACTCCTCCACCCTCTTCCCCGCAGCCTCCTGCACGCCCCCAAACAGCTGAGTGCTGTGGGCAGGAGGCACAGGGAGGCACTGACCTGTGGGGCTCGCCGGTGGGCGGGAGGTGCTGGGAGGAATGGGGGACACTGATAGGGGGCTGCCAGTGGGTGCTCAGCACTCACCATTTTTTTCCTGTGGGTGCTCCAGCCCCAGAGCACCCACAGAGTCGGCACCTATGATCCCTTCCATCTGTCATACAATGAACTGACCTCACTGATTTCAGTGGAGCTACTTCTGATTTACATCCATATTAGAGAAATCAGAATCAAGTTCTTGGTCTGAAATACAAGAACATTTTCCTCATCTTCACAAACAAGCATCTTTGCACAAAGACAGGAAGCTTGAAAATACTGCACTTGGCCAGATCACAATCTGAAAAAAAAATGAATTAGTTTTGCTTTGCAGTGATTTTTATCTCTAAACTGTTCTCCCAAATAGGTGATTGAGAATTATGCAAAGGCTCGCATTTAAACTCCAAAACATGTAAAAAGTGCCTCTGTGTGTGTGTGTTGTTGTTTTTTTATTTTAATGTTATTTTTTTATACAAACTTGGTGCTCAGTCCATGTACTCAGGACTCAAGCCAAAACAGATTCATTAGAAGGCTTGCTAGGGTTCAAGAACTTTTCAAGTGCTCTTGGGCCCAGACTGAACTAATCTGTGGCTGTTTTGTCATTGTGCATTAAAGTCACACATGGGCTCAACCCTGGGACCTGAAAACATCCAAACTCTGAGAACAGCCACACCCAGCTCCAACTTCACAGCTGGGTCTCTTTCTACCTAGGTACTAATATGCTCCTCTTCCCCTCCATCACTCTAGTTTCTTTTAAGACATCTATTACAGGATGAATCAAAATCCTGAATCCAAACATCCATGAACTCTGGGAGAGATTGGCACTATCATAAAGCTCCAATGAGGGGCACATTAAAGCACTTTATGGAGACAGAGCATTTCAGAGCTGAGCTTTGTGACTGAAAGCCGTCTTCCCTTGAAAATAATCTAAATCTGCAGTTTTCCATGGTTTTGAAGCAAGTCCAGGTGAAATTCAGCAGTTCTGCTTTGAGATGGTGGGTTTGTTTAAATACAAAACTCAAAGTGAATCTCAGTGGGGTGCAAATCCATGTAAAATTGATGAAGCCAAAGAAGATGTTCACAGGAACTCCTGTGAAGCAAATGTGCTGACTTTCACACATTTTTCTAGGAGAAGGCTGCTATGTGGTGCTATCGTTTAATTGTTAGCTGACAGGAATATTTTCATTTTTGAAAGAACAAGTGGGTACTGGTAAAAGAAAAAATAGAGTAGGGTCCCTGAGCAACCTTAACAACCCACTTAATCATAGGGAGTTTGAGTAGCTTGCCTATAAATTGAAAGTTTTCTGCACTGTGTATAGAAAAAGCCAAAATCCTATTTGGCTTTATCTCTATGGTATCAGGAAGCTGTGTAAAATACGTGTGTCTGTGTGCACACGTGCACACAGATTTCTAGCTCTAATCCTATCATCTTTGCATCAAGTTGTCATAATCCCCTCAGAGAGGGGAGGTGGGGAAAAAAATCCATTCTACACTCTCTGGTCTGTTTGCAAAATCTTATTGGACTTCAGACATCTCTGGCAGTAAAGACTTCCAGGAATAGTAGATTGACTTGGTTTTCACTGAGTTAACTTTGTGTTCACACGCAGCTGCCTACAAGTAAGTTGGATGAAAAGGCTTTTATATATATATATATATATATATATAAAGAGAGTCTGGAGGGGATAAATGACAACGACGTCAGACACATGGTATGTAAGAACTCAGTCCCTGAGAGCGGCTGAGGCTGTTTTATCTGAAAAATTCCTGTTGGATTTAATACCTTTCTAAATAACAGTTGTTTACTTACAGTATTACCATAACAGGTCTGAAATACAAGGCACTTTGGGAAGCAGAGTCATGTGTGAAAGTGTACAGGTGATATGTTCCTTGATTCTCAGGTGGGTTTGGAAAGGAGTTGTAGCTCTCCCAACAGGTGCAGACAATGCCCAGGAGAAGCACCACACCTTCTCTGATGACTGGTCAGAACAGAAGCAGAACAGTGGGCAATGCCCAGCTGGCCTTCCCTATCACCCTTGCTCCCCTACTTCCAGGAAACTAGAGTCTAGGACTCCACCTTGTTCAGTCCCATGGGCTGGGAGAGGAAACAAGGCAGAATATGAAGCACCTTCAGACAGCAGTGATGGCAGCAGACTACATTCTCAGTTTAGAATATAGACCAGGGGTGGGCAAACTTTTTGGCCCAAGGACCAAATTGGGGTTGCAAAACTGGATGAAGGGCTGGGTAGAGAGGGCTGTGCCTCCCCAAACAGCCTCGCCCCCGCCCCTTATCCACCCCCTGGGAACCCACCCCCTATCAACCCCCCCTGGTCCCAGTCCCCTGACTGCCCCAACCCCATCCACACTCCTGCCCTCTGACAGGCCCCCTGAGACTCCACGCCTATCCAAAACCCTTGTTCCCATCCCCTGACCGCCCCCCCATCCAGAACCTCCTCCCTATTCAACTGTCCCCTGCTCCCTGACCCCTGATTGCCCCCAGGACCTCCCCCACCCCTTATACAACCCCCCAGCCCCGTCCCACTTACCACTTACCACGCCAAGCAGAGCAGCATGTCTGGCTGCCGCGCCAGCCAGAGCCACACATGCTGCCGCTCTGCTCGGCAGGAGCATGCAGCTCCACCGCCCAGAGTGCTGCCCGCGCAGTGGTGTAGCTCTGTGGGGGAGGAGTGGACAGCAGGGGAGGGGCCACGGGCTAGCCTCCCTGGCCAGGAGCTATGGGGCCGGGCAGGATGGTCCCATGGGCCGGATGTGGCCCACGGGCCATAGTTGCCCACCACTGATCTAGACATTAGTTTGTGTCTGTTGGTTGTCTGTCTGCCTCAGCTCAACATCCTCCCATCTCTTCCCCTCACAGCCCCACTCTCTTTGCCTTCATGCTTTTCTCCATCCTTGCCTTCCTCTTTCCTCTTCCCCTCTTTCCTCTTCCATTTTCTTCCTCCCTTAGTTCCTTGCTCATAAGGAGCTCGCCAGTCTTGGTCCACTTACCTCAGCTTGCTCCTATTCTTTGAAATTAAGTGATCCAGAATCACCAGTAAGTTTGCTTATAGCTAGCCTCTGCAAACACATCATCCTGTTACCGTTACCCTCATCTTTCCTTCCCCTCTCCCTTCTCGGTCCAGTAAGGAGTGAGCTTTCTGACCCTGATCCAGAAAAGAACCTAAGTATTTACATATTCTTGTTAAACTCAACTGTACAACTCCCATGCCTAAAGGTAAGCATGTGCTTACCTGCTTTGTTAGATGGGGATCAGACTACTCAGCATTAAATCCTGCATTTGTAATACTGATCTGTTGTATGTTAAACTAAACTAGACTGTTAACTCTGTGACAGAGGACAAATCTCCCTCTGTTTGCATAGCACTTCACACAATAAGGCCCCAATCCTAATTGTTACCACTTTACTGCTACTGTAATATTATAACTAATAATAATACAGGTAAATCTGGAGGTAAAAAACGAATTTCTGAACTTATTCAGTGAAATACCAGCTCTTTTTAATGTCTTGTCATGAAAAATTCATCTTGTGGAACCAAATATGTTGAATATAGCCACATGCCACATGATCAGGGGCAATATAAATAGGAAAAACAACAAAACTACACTACAGAAAAGCAGGGTCAGGGTGAGGGGCTCTCTGCTGTGGTAACACAGACCCAGATCCTAAGTAACTTTGAGGATTTGGGCCATAGTGTATAGGAAACACATGCTTCTGAGCTTTCCAGTTCCTGGAAACCACAACTAAAGGGTGATACCTGCTGAGGTTTTACAGTGAAGAACTTCAAAGACTTAGCATATTACATACTGCATTCGCATGAGTAGCCAGAGGACTTCACATACCCCTTAAGTACGAAAACAAGAAAAAATAAGCAATGACACGAAGTGAGGCAATTAGAGAAATAAACATTTGTATACGAGTAATATCCAATGTACAAGGTGCATTTTTAAATGAATTTTATTTGCAGTATAAAGCTTGTTTTAGGATACATGTTAAGAGGTGTAATTCATATCAACTAAAAAAAATAGAAGTCATTACAGCTCAGTTGTGTACTGCAATTATTTTCTAATGTAGCTGTACACTAATAACAAAAATACAATTGTTAACATACCCATTTTAGTCTATGTGATTGTGTTAAATGTATAAAATTAATTTTTAGTTTGGGTTGATCCTGCAACTTAATTAGTGCAGACATCCCCTACTGCCCACACAAGCAGTCACAGAAAAGTCAATGGGGCTGAGCATAAAGGTCTGCTTGTGGAGGTACTTATTTCACTTGGTTCTGATTTTTCCAGTGCAGCGTGGCAGCTGTTCATTTACCAGTGTGAATATAAGCTATTAGGAGCAGCATTTGGAACCCAGTTTGGTAAACAAATAGTCAAATTATGGGATTAGGATGCAAACACTTGGAGCAGTGACACATAAGTCTGAATTCAGTCCTGGTGCAATTCCGTTAAATTAAACCAAGGCTGAATTTAGTTCCTGGTGTAATGAAATCAAGAACCTGATTCTGCTCCAACTGAAGACAATAGCAAACTTTCATAGGATGCAGATTCAGGCCCCATACTGGTAGTAAGGGGCAATTGTGTGCATAAAGAGATTATGCACTTAAGTGGAATATATCTATAATGGGAATCATGTGTACTAGTTACTTACAGGGTATAACATACTTCCTTTTTTAATATTATATAGACCTTGAGATAAATCTGTTACACCTTAGATCCCAATTACATGGAGAAGCTACACATTGCTATAATATGTATAAGCACCCATTGTAAAATAACAAAGATCCACTCCATTCACTATTTCCACTAACTGGTTTAAGGTCTTGACTTTGCATAGTAAGAAGATTATAGAAATGCCTGAAGGACAATTGTGGGTATAAAACCAAATGCCCCCATGTGAATTAAAGTTTGGAAAAAATCCCTTTCATCTTATTATTAATTGTATAATTAATGCATCCTGTGTACTGATAAGAATAATGCCATGTAATTAATTTTTAAGAATTAAAACATTGCCTTTATCCAGTCTCATGGTCCACTTTCATGTTTGTAGCTGTGTATATAAATCCTCTTATCTAATTATAACATGACTGGTTTCATTGTTCAAAAGAAACCACTTTATTATATATTATTTATGATGTTATATTTTAATGTATTATATTAATTATAACCTTTTCAATAAAAAATAAAAAGACCCATGAACATAAAACGTAAAGACTTTTAATGCTTATCAGTGAAATTCTGTGCTGGTGTGGATAAGGTGTAATATTTCATTTGTTTTCTGCATCTGTTTTTTGTCTTCCATGATTACCCATTCTGTTAACAAAAAGGCTCAATTAGCATTTGAATAGTAAGCCAGAGAGCAGACAGGTTGAGAATTCTTATAGAACTAATTTGGCAGGCCTTCTCCTTTTCTCTCTCTCTCCCGCTCTTCACAGCTTCCTCCCCCCACCCCCACCCTAATCAAGCTGCAGTTATTAAAGCTAGAATAAAAGAACTGATTTTCCATTACATTGATGCATGCTGAACAGTGCTTGCTTTGTTTTTTTCTTTCAGCTATGCTAATTGGACTCAAAGGAAATATTTAGTTTATAACAGCAAATGAAGAATTCATTAAATTCTAGCAAGCAGGGGAAAAAACCATCAGCAATGGAACTGGACATTGTTTTTCAAACACATCCTCCCCTTCAAGAGTACTTATCTTAATGCTTGCTTACAAATAACAATATTATTTAATTATCAAGTCTAATTGCTTAGGGCAGAGGAAATTTAGAATCAAGGGAAGAGGGCAGAAGTTACTGAACTGTGGCAGACCTACTGGAAAATCAGAAGTCCCAGTGGGACAGTTCACTTCAACAAAATTGCCCAGGAGTAACTAAGGAGAGACTTTGCATCAGTGGGTCGAATTTTTTTCCTCCCTGACACTGGTTTAAATTAGGAGTGACTAACTTGAAATCAGTGGATTTACATTGGCACGAGACATTGGCAAAGGGCTGTAAATCTCACAAGAACAAAGGTTTTTATACATGGCTCCTACAATTTCTGTTTCTGGTCATAGCTGGAAATCTCACAAGGACAGCCTTGCTGTGGTTCCAGTTACATTAAGATACAGCAAATAAAGGAAAGTTAGTCAATGTTGCCAACTGTCTTAGTTTTGTTCTGGATCTTGTTTTTTTTTTTCTTTTTTAATTTAAAGCTATAGCTCCTGGAACTAGGTGATTAAGGAAATATGAGAGTCTCAGTTTTTTACTTTTTATTTTTTTAAATAAACATAAGGCCCATATCCTCAAATGTATTTAGGTGCTTAGCTCCCATTGAAATCAATGAGAGGTAGGTGCCTGCATATCTCTTAGGAACTGGGCCTTAAGTTTCTAGTCCTCATGGTTGTGGAGCAATGCCTGAAAATGTGAATCATACAATCTCAAATAAAAGGAGCTCCAAATGTATGCTTTTCAAAATCTCATGATATTTTGGAGCCTTCCTCATAGTATTTGGAAGGTTGGGGTCAGCAACCAGTCAATATTACAGAGCATTAAGGCCCCGATCCATAAATGTGTTTACTTATGTACTTTAATACATGAGTAAACCCTTTGATTTCTATGGGACTACTCACATACTTAACTTTAAGCATGTATTTAAGCAGTTTGCTGTGTCAGGGCTGTAAAGCGATTCATTCTGAGTCTGGCTTTGGGAAAAAGGCAGTGGCATAGCTTTTTCTTCCAAAGATGGTTTCGACATCTCTAGTTAGAAGCAATGAAGTGCTGCCAGGGTCATTTCTAGGAATCAGCACTAAGCCAAAACTCCTCCTAATCTCACATCTGGTTGATGTTGTCATCTTTAGCCTTACTCCTGATGTACCCGGCTGTAGCAGATCAAAGTCTGAAATCTGATTGTTTGAACATGACCTTGGAGCACTACAGATCAGTGTTACTGCTCAGTGGTAAAACGGTTAATGTTGAACCAGTTTACTCAAATGTAGGCATTTTTACAGATGGTGCATTACCACAGAAATAGCAAAATAAACCATAAATTGACTGAAAATATCATATGTGAGCTGCTTCCCCGATGACACTCAGACTCCACCTGCACAACCTTTTAAGATAAAATTGTAGTGTGCATGTCAAAAGACTTGTCCTGCATAAGGAGTATTGCCCATTTGTTCTCAGGGTATATGTTGATTAGAACTTACATCTGAGCAAACTTTTTTCAGCTAGTATTGAAGTGAACAATTAAGTGCATTATTGGGGCTCTATGCTTTCTTCTGAAGAGACCAGAGAGGGAGCATTGGTTTGTTCTGGTATGGAAGTTTCTATAGCTGTGTCTATGCTAGCGCTGGAGGCAGGGGTGCTGGAACAATTTGTATGGGGGTGCTGAGAGCCATTGAACCAAACTGTAAACCCTGTATGTGATGGAAACCACTTCAAGCCAGGGGGTGCAGTAGCACCCCTAATTCCATCACCTACGGCTGGAACTCCTACCTCAGGCAGATGTATGGGTATGTCTACACTATGGGATTATTCCGATTTTACATAAACCGGTTTTGTAAAACAGATTGTATAAAGTCGAGTGCACACGGCCACACTAAGCACATTAATTCGGCGGTGTGCGTCCATGTACCGAGGCTAGCGTCAATTTCCGGAGCGTTGCACTGTGGGTAGCTATCCCGTAGCTATCCCATAGTTCCCACAGTCTCCCCTGCCCATTGGAATTCTGGGTTGAGATCCCAATGCAAAAACAGTGTTGCGGATGATTCTGGGTAAATGTTGTCACTCAATCCTTCCTCCGTGAAAGCAACGGCAGACAATCATTTCGCGCCCTTTTTCCCTGGATTACCCTGGCAGACGCCATAGCATGGCAATCATGGAGCTCGTTTTGCCTTTTGTCACTGTCACCGTATGTGTACTGGATGCTGCTGACAGACGCGGTACTGCACTGCTACACAGCAGCATTCATTTGCCTTTGCAAGATAGCAGAGATACCAGTCATATTGCACCGTCTGCCATTGTAAATTGGTGATGAGATGACGGTTACACTGCTCTACAGCCAAAATGCTTCTGAAATAAATGTAGTCAAACTTTACTAATTCTGGGTCACTGAGAACGAAAATGATGCTTAAAATTATTGATTGGCTCTAGTTTTCAAGTTATGCTATTGGGTCAGTATATACGACCCTTGACTTGGGAATGGCGGAGGATAAGTGAGTTATAAAGGGAAGGGATCTCAATTTAAACCAGAAATGACTAAAATACATCTTTGACTGGATCTATGAATAAATCTATGACTGGGTTTGGACAGCACTTGCTTTTTAGGCAAAACAATGAATGATGCAATCTGAAGCTGGTATTGCGTCATACATGATATGAATTGCATCATGTTATTCCTAGAAGTCATGGATGATGCAATCATAACGAAGCTTACATCACTCTGCTGAACAAATTGCCCTATATCAGCTCTAGAAATCATACAGTGTCGTGCTCTCTTATTTGTCAGTGTTTGATTTTGCAAAGGGACACATTTCTGTTTAGCCAAAGTGAGCAGAGATACCTCGTACTTGTGTGAACAGTGTAGATAACTTCTGCTATGTTTGTGGTGAAGTGACTTTTGCATCACAAAAGCGCAGTATAACCACTATGGTTAAGAAAGCCTATCACCTTTATTTTGGCTGCAAAATTGGAGATCAGGACAAGAGGTGGGCCCCGCACATATGCTGCAACGCTTGTGCAACAAATCTTCGCCAGTGGTTGAACGGGAAAAGGAAATCTATGCCTTTTGCAGTGCCAATGATTTGGAGTGAGCCAACAGATCATACCAGCAATTGTTACTTCTGCATGGTGCCTCCAGTTGGGAAAGGTGTGTCAAAAAAGAAAAAAAGTGGACTGTGCATTATCCAAACATTCCATCAGCTATACGCCCAGTACCCCACGGAGAAGGACTGCCGGTTCCTGATGCACCAGAATCATTCTCACTTGAGTCAGACGAGGAAGAGGAAGAGGATGAAACTTCTGGTCCTGAACCATCAATGTCACAGGACCCACATTTTCTCCCATCCTCCTCCTCTGAACCACACCTCATAACACAAGGTGAACTGAATGACCTTGTCAGGGATTTGGAACTACCCAAGAGTAAGGCA
This sequence comes from Mauremys reevesii, assembly GCF_016161935.1. Lineage (NCBI taxonomy): Eukaryota > Metazoa > Chordata > Testudines > Geoemydidae > Mauremys > Mauremys reevesii. Next base: position 25,561,242 of record NC_052630.1, read on the forward strand.
GAGCTGTTGGGCTCCAGACTACAGCAGTGGAATCTCCTGGCAGGTGATGTTAGGGTTTCCATGTTCCATGACCGTCAAAAGGATCTTGTCCCATTCTTCTTCATGGAAGGTGATCTTGCAGCCTGCAACAACATCGATGGTGTGATGGCAGCCCTCAACATCGTTCACGATCCAGATGAGTGGAGACTGTTCATTGATTCATCAAAGACGAGTCTTAAAGATGTTTTACTGCATAATGGCAATGTTTTGCCATCAATTCCAGTTGGTCATGCAGTCCATATGAAGGAAACCTATGACAACATGAAACAACTTTTGAGGTGCATAAACTATCACCAACATCAGTGGCAGCTTTGTGGCGATTTGAAGGTTGTTGCTCTCTTGCTTGGTCTGCAGACTGGATACACAAAGTATTGCTGTTTTCTCTGTGAATAGGATAGTCGTGCAAGAGATTCCCACTACATCAAGAAAGATTGGCCACTCCGACAGTCATTGGAGCCTGGGAGGAAAAGTGTTCAGCATCCACCACTTGTTGAATCAAGGAAGATTTTGTTACCACTCTTACACATCAAGCTGGGTCTGATGAAGAACTTTGTCAAGGCCATTGACAAAACACAAGCAGCTTTCAAGTACCTCCATGGAAAATTTCCAAGGTTAAGTGAAGCTAAGATAAAGGAAGGTGTCTTTGTTGGTCCTCAGATTCGTGAACTTCTTCGAGATGATGCATTTGACCATGCACTGCGTGGCAAGGAAAAGATGGCATGGAAAGCCTTCCAGTTAGTGGCAATAAATTTTCTCGGAAACAACAAGGCAGACAACTACAGGTTGTTGGTGGAAAACCTCCTCAAGGCATACAAAAGCCTTGGTTGCAACATGTCACTAAAGATAAATTTTTTGCACTCTCATCTAGATTTTTTTCCACCGAACTGCGGAGCAGTGAGCGACGAGCACGGCGAGAGATTTCAGCAGGACATTGCAACAATGGAGAAACGCTATCAGGGCAAATGGAGCCCATCAATGCTTGCAGACTATTGCTGGACAGTGAAAAGAGATGCTCCATTTAATGAATACAAGAGACAAGCCAAGAAGCGCCGAGTAGACACTGAATAGGACTAAACTATGGACATAATAGTTTTTTGCCTTTTGTTTCATAATAAATTTTATTTATATAACCCTTTTGATGATTTTTAAAGTGTTACATAAACAGGACAGGTGAAATATTATCATGTAAAGCAACCATAAACACATGAAAAGACCTAGGTTTACAATTTATGATTAAAACTCTACTATCTACACAATATACATAGACATAAAATGTAAAAACTTAAATACCTTAGCAACAGTAGCCAATCAGTTGTTTTAATTGTCATATTTGAATTCAGCACATCAAAATACATAATAAATAGAACATTTTATCTCTGAAGCAGACGACTTCTCAAAAATTGTAGACCAGTGTTATCAGTTGTTCTGTACCATCTGCTGCTATCATGGGTGCTCCTGGCTGGCCTCGCTGAGGAATAAGAAACACTGATGTTTTAGTGAGATAAAATGAGGGGGAGGAAGCCTCCAGCTGCTATGATAGTCCAGGCAGGACATTAAAGGGTGGGTGGGGGGAGAGGAGACGAACCTTCCTCTGCTATGATAGTCCAGGCAGTACAGAATCTTTTCTGTAGACATGACGGCGGGGGGGGGGGGCGGGGGGGGCTGCTGGAGCTCAGCCCCCAGTTGCTATGATGAGGACGGTTACCAGCCGTTCTGCACCATCTGCTGGGAATGACCAGGAGTCATTCCAATTTTTACCCAGGCACCCCCAGCCAACCTCACCGAGGCCAGCCAGGAGCACCCACAGGATGATGACGAGGACGGATACCAGTCCTTTTGTACCGTATCGTCTGCTACCGGGGAGGGGAGGGGAGAGGATGCTGCTGTTTAGCGCTCCAGCACCCCGTCTACCAGCAGCATGCAGTAGACATAGGGTGACATTGCAAAAAGGCGAGAAACAATTTTTTCCCCTTTTCTTTTTTTTGGGGGGGAAGGGTGTAAATTGACGACATACACCCTGAAACACCCGGGAAAGTGTTTTTGACTCTTCAGGCATTTTTGGCCCAGCCCAGCCAAGAATGCAAATGCTTTTCGGAGACTGCGGGGACTGTGGGATAGCTGGAGTCCTTAGTACCCCCTCCCTCCCTCCATGAGCGTCCATTTGATTCTTTGGCTTTCCGTTACGCTTCTCACGCAGCACTGTGCTGAGTCCCTGCTGTGGCCTCTGTCTATCATAGCCTGGAGATTTTTTCAAATGCTTTGTCATTTCATCTTCTGTAACGGAGCTTTATATCAATATAAAGGGCCCCATTGTGTGGACGGGTGCAGGGTTAAATTGGTTTAACGCTGCTAAATTTGGTTTAAACGCATAGTGTAGACCAGGCCTAAGTGTGCTAGCTTTGATTGAGCTAGTGTACTATAAGTAGTACTGCAGCCATGATGGTGTGGGCAAGTACAATCCTGTTCAAGACTCTCTGCATGTACTCTGATGGCTAGCCCATACCAGCACTCACAGTGTGGTGGCTACATTGCTATTTTTAGGGTGCTAGCTCAGTCAAAGCTAGTGTGTGCGTGTCTACCCAAGCTAGAAATGACCCCTAAGTGCTAAGTTGCAGTTTCATTTTTCAGTTTTGCTTTTGGAAGGGAATGATTGATGGCTCCATTGATTTGAGATGGCTTAATTAACAAACAATGCTACATACAACTTCCTTAAGGATTAAAATTTTCAAAATTTTTTTTCTTTAAAATGCCAAAAGCACTTGACTGCAGAACAGCCCAACAGCCACAATTCAGGCAAGTCAGGTGCGCAGCAACTCTGAAAATTAGGCCACTTTCATGTAGGTGCTTAACTTCTAGACAGCCAAATTTTGGTCAGTATCTCAAAGCGTGGATATTTCTCTCAGACAAGAATGGGGGTATTGCCTCCTGATTCAGATTTTCCCCAATTTATGGCACTTCTGCAGGCTCTCTGCAGTGTGCCGCAGTGAGTACCTACCACACACCACATGACCTCTATCCTCCTCCCTGCAAGAGGAAGGAAGTCCATTATTGATTTGATGACGAGAGAAGCGATTTCAGTGACTTGCCCAACATCACGCCTCATGTGAGGCCTATGGCGTACTAGCAGGGTTTGTACACTAGCAATGTGACACTTTAAAACCGGGTGATACAACATCTCCCTCTGATGGTCATATCCCTGGATTGTCAGCATAACCATTAGTAATGAGGCTCTTGCACCAAATTTATTGTAGTGGTTACACCTTTAAAACACTTTGATTACCATTGTAAGCACTTTAACACTACTGTAGTGTTCTCTCTACTAATATTTTGAATACCATAGTATTATCAGCAAGGGGGAAATGGAAAAGTATTTTAGGGCAACTTCTATGCAATCCCAGAGATCATTCTGATGTCTACACAGCTTTGGAAATTCGACTAGGGATCCAAACACTCTATTTTCAGCCTACCTCCCCCTTCTTTTTCCATTCCTTGGCTATCTATCAGCCTTATGATCTTCCCTTTGAACATCACTGCCTTTGAGGTTCTTTTCACATAACCCAGGAGCTTTACTGGGCGCTAGATGCCAGCCTGCCACTGATTTCAAAGCCTCTGACACTAGGTACCCTGCAATGCATTACTCTATGTGCCTGTCATTCTTTCTCAGCTCCCACTATATCTCTATTCCAGAATGCTTGGTATACTGTAGCATGCTAATATAATTGGCATACTGAACTACCACAGGTGCGCTTTCTGCTCTCTAGCCACTCTGGGTCCCCCTCTCCTCTCCTTCTTATGCTGTTTGGATATAATCCTCTCATTGCTCTCCCCTACTGATTAACTCTTAAACTGATAAGAGTATCAAAAGTCAAATCATGGTGTAAATGAATGGGCAGATAAATCCCACCCTGGCAGTGTTGTGTAGATCTGAACAGAATGCAGATCCTTTTACTATAAAAACTACAATCGTTGATTAAAAAAAAAAAGCTCTGCTTTATTCAAATGAATACATGTCTCTTTAATTCTCATTCCAACTTGTACAACATTGAGGTTTCTTTCTAGGAGTATCTGAAATAGCCTCTTCCTTACAGAGTGGCTGCATCAGAATGATAACTATAGTGCTACAGCTCCCCCTGCTGCTCTGATCCTCACTGTTAACTGCCTCTGGCCATCTCAGAATGAGTCTTACTATATTAGCTCCACCTCTGCTGCAGATCTCCTTGTGCCCTTTTGATCAGATTTCTCAGCTCCCTCTGCTTTTCCTCTGATCCTTTGTCAGTTTTCCCTTTGCCAAATAGCCACCCCATTCCACTTAATAGCTTTTCACAGTGGCCCCTGAATTGCCATAGTCTTTCAGTCCCAGGCTGCTCCTTGTATCCTTTCTTAGCTTCCACTGTCCTAGTAGATCATAGCGAGAGATGCTCTGAGCTTTTTCTGAGCCCTTCAGCTGCTCTAAATCTCACTTCTGAAATGTGCACTCCTCTGTCTGGACAAACTGCAATGAATCAACTAGAGCGAAACTAAGCAGTGTACTATCAGACATTGATACAAGGCAAATGAATAAGAAGCTTTCTAATATTTTCAGATGTGAAAGTCACAGCTCTTACCATTATCATTCACCTAAAGCCTTTATATAGCACCAATAAGCATACTATCTAGATGAGTATAGACCACATTAGGAATTAAATGCATGTAATTTTATGTTAAAAAGCAGCAATTTTATAGTTACAGCATTGCAAACTTGACTGCAATCCAGCCTCTCACATTAATCTGTTCTACTTTGACTTTTTAGTTTAAGCACACCCATCTACCCTGACACCATTTTATTTTTGCCCACTTTAGGCACAAGGTAACAAACATGGAAATTCAAAACAAATGGGTTCATTTAGGACATATAACTGGCCTGTCACTATTGCAAGTACCAAGCTGCCTGCAAGCAGCACTGTAGCCTTTGCAGGCTTCAGCACAAGCTATAAAGCATAACTTCTTTAAGGCCAACATATCGCTGTGTAATGAGGTCACTGCCCCACCAGCTGGGGTCATGAACCCTTTTGAGCCAGATTGAAAGGAGAATAAACACCCATATGAAACAGGCTGTTCCTCTCTCTGGAGGAGTTTAGCCTCACAGGGGCAGATTTGTAAAGGTATTTAGGTGCCTAAAAATGCAGATAGGTGCCTAGGTAGTTTAGAAAAATCTCATCTAACTCCTATTCATTTCAATGGGAATTAAGTGCCTACATACTTGTGAAAAATTGCATGAGACTAGAGCCACAAAGAAGACTTGCATTGCACTCCCTTTTAGTGGAATCCAATGCCCAGAGTAAGGCACCATTATGCATAGGGAGAGTTAGGTGCCTAAGAATATCAGAGGGGTAGCCGTGTTAGTCTGGATCTGTAAAAGCGGCAAAGAGTTCTGTGGCACCTTATAGACTAACAAACGTATTGGATGCATCCGACGAAGTGGGCATTCACCCACTAAAGCCCATGCTCCAATACATTTCTTAGTCTATAAGGTGCCACAGAACTCTTTGCCTCTTGTGCCCAAGAACGTGATCCACAAAAGCCAGCAAAGTGAGCGGGGAGCTGCCTAAGCTAGTTAACAGATAGTGTTGAGGAGAGGGATGTGGCCCATGCCACACACCTGAAAGGGACTTAGGGCCTGGATCCACACAGGGACTTAGGCATTTCAACCCTAAGTTTAGGAGCCTGGGAATTCACAAATCCTGATTTAGGTGCCTAGGCTGCATATACAATGAATGGGAACAGAGAGCTGCCACAGACTGCAACCCACAAAAGCCAGCATGTTAGGTGGGAAGCAGCCTAAGCTAGCCACTGTGGGTCCTGATGAGAGGAGTGTGTGCTGAGCCCCACCCATCTCATGGAGTTAGATGCCTATCTCTGCTTGCAATCTGCAGCTGGGAACCCCAGTCCTGCAGACAGATGGCTTAGGCAGATCACCAATCCTTGCAAGAAACAGAGGAAGAGGAGATAATGCTTCCTCCTTTATAACTTTTAGCCCAATGGATAAAGGCATTTACCTGGGATGTGGAAGACCCGGGTTCAATTGTCCACTATGTTTGACGGGGGGAAAAAGTATTTTGATAGGTATTTCTCACCTCTCAAGAGAATGCCGAGGTACGTTTCTCTTCATCTTTCCTGTTGAAACAGTTGGACTTTGGATAAATACTTAAATTGTTATTGGCTTCAATGACTTTAGAGCATGCTCCAGAGAGAAAGAAGTCCAAATCCTTTTATCCTCATCTGCCAGAGGCAGGAATTGAACCTGGGTCTTCCATATACAAAAAAGTGGAAGCTAAATTCTAGTGAGGAAAATAGAAAGGAGCATAAACTCTGGCAAATGACGTGTAAAAATAGAATTACGAAGGCCAAAAAAAAAAAAATTGAAGAACAGCTAGCCAAAGACTCAAAAAGTAATAGCAATTTTTGTTTAAGTACATCAGAAGCAGGAAGCCTGATAAATAACCAGTGGAGCTCCTGGACGATCGAGATGCTAAAGAAGCACTTGACAACAAGGCCATTGCGGAGAAACTACATGAATTCTTTGCATCAGACTTCACAGCTGACAATGTGAGGGAGATTCCCAGACCTGGCCCATTCTTTTTAAGTGACAAATCTGAGGAACTGTCCCAGATTTAGGTGTCAGTAGACGAGGTTTTAGAACAAATTGATAAACAGTAAGAAGTCACCAGGACCAGATGGTATTCATGCAAGAGCTCTGAAGGAACTCAAATGTGAAATTGCAGAACCACTAACTGTAGTCTGCAACCTATCATTTAAATCCATTTCTATACCAAATGACTGGAGGATATCTATTGTGATGCCAACTTTTAAAAAGAGCTCCAGAGGTGATCCTTGCAATTAGAGGTCGGTAAGCCTTACTTCAGGACAAAATTGTCAGACATAGATGAACATCATTTGTTGGGGAAGAGTGAACATGGTTTTAGTAAAGGGAAATCATGCCTCACCAATCTACTAGAATTCTTTGAGGGAGTCAACAAGCATGTGGACAAGGGGGATCCAGTGGATATAGTGTACTTAGATTTTCAGAAAGCCTTTAACAAGGCCCCTCACCAAATGCTCTTAAGCAAAGTAAGCTGTCATGGGATGACAGGGAAGGTCCTCTTATGGATTGGTAACTGGTTAAAAGATAGGAAACAACGGTAGAAATAGATGAGCAGTTTTCAGAATGGAGAGAGATTAATAGTGATGCCCCCCAGAGGTCTGTACTGGGCCCAGTCCTATTCAACATATTCATAAATGATCTGGAAAAATGGGTAAACAGTGAGGGGTAAAGAGTAAGTTGCAAAGTAATGCACATTGGAAAACATAAGCCTGACTATACATATAAAATGATGGGGTCTAAATTAGCTGTTACCACTCAAGAAAGAGATTTTGGAGTCATTGTGGATAGTTCGCTGAAAACATCCACTCAGTGTGCAGCGGACAGTCAAAAAAGCTAACAAAGTTGGGAATCATTAAGAAAGGGATAGATAAGACAGAAAGTATATTGCCTCTATATAAATCCATGGTACACCTACATCTTGAATATTGTGTGCAGATGCAGTCACCCCTTCTCAAAAAATGATATATTGGAATTTGGAAAAGGTACAGAAAAGGGCAACAAAACTGATTAGGTGTATGGAATGGCTGCCATATGAGGAGAGATTAATAAAACTGGGACTTCTCAGCTTGGAAAAGATACGACTAAGGGGGGATATGATAGAGGTCTATAAACTCATGACTGGTGTGGAGAAAGTAAATAAGGAAGTGTTATTTATTCCTTCTCATAACACAAAAACTAGAGATCACCAAATGAAATTAATAGGCATCAGATTTAAAACAAAGGAAGTATTTTTTCACACAACACACAGTCAACCTGTGGAACTCCTTGCCAGAGGATGTTGTGAAGGCCAAGACTATAACAGGATTCAAAAAAGAACTAAATAAGTTAATGGAGGATAGGTCCATCAATGGCTATTAGCCAGGATAGACAGGGATGGTGTCCCTAGTCTCTGTTTGCCAGAAGCTGGGATTGGACAACGTGATGGATCACTTGGTAATTACCTGTTCTATTCATTCCCTCTGGGACAACTGGTATTGGCCACTGTCAGAAGACAGGTTACTGGGCTAGATGGACCTTTAGTCTGACCCAGTATGGCTATTCTTATGTTCTTTCTCCAGCTGAATTTTGCACAAGCCCTGTCCAGTAGGTATGCACTGAGCACATCTCCTGGATTGGGCCCTACAGGAGAGATAAGCAGGAAAATCCCTATCCTCATCTGTTTTGAGGAACTTGCCAGGTCTTAGTTATGAGGTTGGTATCCAGATGCTTATGTATGTGCCCAGAGGAAGGAAACTTAGGGGCCGAGGGGATTTTTATAGCAAAAATAGAGGTACCAAGTGAGTTAGGCACTTAGCAGTTTAAGCAGTAGCCATGTGTGGGTTTTGTGGATGGGTCTAAGTGCCTGAGTCTGAGCTGGAGAGAGACAGTTCCTTCCACTTAGGATTCACAGCCATGAGCCTACTCTTAGAACTAGGCATCTAAGCCATTTCTCACAAAAATGAAATAAATAAAAGCAGGGAAAGATAACTGTCTGCCCTATAGCCCAATAATTAGCCCACTCACTCAAGATGGTGGAGACCTAGGTTCAATTCTCCTCTGTCTGATTTGACCCACTGTTCCCCACGAGAGCATCCTGGCCATGTGGTAATCTCCCACTGAAACTGCACATGCTTAAGTTTACTACTATGTGTAGACCCACTGATTTCTATGGGACTGCTCAGGATAATAAAGTTAAACACGTGTTAAGTCTTTGCAGCATCAGGTTCTTAATAATTGTGATTTATAATCTGTAATAGACCTTTCACAAACACTGTGGCATCACCTCAAACAATTGAAAAAGACAATGCATCATACTATATCCAGCAAGTAACTCCAATGTCAATATCCAATAAAATATCTGGTCAACAAATATTTCAATAGTTTAAGGGGAAAATGAGTTCAATTTATCAGTCTGATTGCAAAAGAGAGGTTTCATCTCAATCAAGTTTTGTCTAGCCTTGAGGGTTTTCAGATCACTTGTAAAAAAAAAATTGAGTGATGATGATCATTTACAAATAAATGTTTTCCCTACAATGCCAATGGGGAAATATTTAATATTTATTGCTTTTCAGGTAAAGGTTTTCAACAGGATTTTCAGCATAACTGAAAATGGTTTACAGTGTTAAAGAAGATTAAGATGACAGCAAGCTATTTTCTGTTGTCATATGAACAACCTTACGTGTAATTTGTTTATTGAGTCTAGTGAAAGTTAATTACATATATCAAAGAGGAAAAAATGTTGATTTAATTTGAATATTTGTTTGCCTTTATTTGAACAGCCTGAAAGCTATTTCAAGATTAAGTATTTTAATTAAGCAAATTAATAAAATGTTACAAGGTCACTTTGCAAAGCAGAGTTGTTATAACTTTGGAATAAATATGTTATTAAACTGTGTAATTAAATGTCAGTGAATTATCAGTTCCAAGCCTGACTATATCATATAAATCTTAATGTTGTTTTCTAAAATGAAACACCACTTAAATTTTATTGCTTGTGTACATTATTTTAAAATAAATTCTCTTTGAGAATGAAAAAAAGATTAAAAGTTATTTTCAAGTCTAATGCAAGCAGAACTTCAGCTCACAGTCGGAAACTGACAGATGGTAACATAATAATGTTAATTAATGTAATAGGATAGATAAAAACTGGCAAAGGTTTCTTGCAGCAGTTTCTCCTTTAGTGGCAGGTGGAAAATGCTGGTATTTCATCTGCAATTGTATACTTTTTTAACACAATGTTGGAAATGAATTAGCTCCTATATTTTAGGATGAGAAAATAAAATTCTTTCTTTGTGGGTGCAAGATTGTTGTTCTTGAATTCAAGATTCTAACCTATGCAGCCATATCTGGAGGGTTTTTTGTTCTTTTTTTGAGAGAGAGCCTCCAAACCAGAATCCAGGATTCAATCATCCTTGAGCTTAATATATGTCTTCATTAGCTGAAAAAGTATGCCCTTGATTCATGTTAGCTAACATGGTAACTAACTTGAGGTAATATTCTACAAGGTAGTTGGTCTTTAACTTAGCCTGCTAACATATAAAAATTACAAGGGCGGAGTATAGGGTTTACCTCAACCTACTAATTTGTGTTAAAGATACAAACTGCCTGTCTTCACTAGGATGTTACCACAAGTTAGCTAACACAAGTCAAGAATGTACCTTTTTACCTAGCAAAGACAAAGCCCTAGGGTAGTTTGAAATATAAAACCAGGTCCTGATCAGAGTTTTTCAGGGGCACCTATATTTACAACTAGTTTACAAAAACCCATTGATTAAAAAATTCCTGGGTTTGGGGGTCTATCAAATCTGGGTCCAAATTTTCTAGCCGTAGCCCCTTTCTCCTTTTTTATTATTATTTAAATAGTATGTCATAGCACATAGACTGGTGTCCTGGGCACCTAAAGAGGTGGGCAAAAGATTCCAGAGGTTTAGGTCAGTGGAATGAGAGTCTGACGGGCAGCATTCAGATCATTAAAATGTGTGACAGAATTGTGTGACAGATCTGGCAGGCTACCTCCCTTGAATACCCACTGATGAAGTTTGTGACCTGATCCACCAGTCATTATTCTTGAAATCAGTGGAGATTTAGAGTTAGGAATGATTGGAAGATGAGGCACAAGTTTATGAATCTAAGAACAGGAGAGCAGAAAATCACCACACAGATCTGAAGGCAGAACTATCTCTGAAGTATTTGCAAAATTCTTATTTGTCTTAAGAGATTTTGCAAATCCATTTTACAAATGATAAATTGTGCTTGTTTAGTAGAATGGTAGAATCTTTATATCAGATTTAGTTTTATAGAAAAACTATGTGCAATAAAGTATAAACATACAGTAACTGTCACCCAGCACGTAGCGTACACAGTTCTCTGTGGTAAAACCAAAGTTGCAGTTCTTGAGTCTAATCCATCAGGAAATACCTGAGGCCCTCTGGGCTGTGCATGTCCTAGATAGCCAATAGTTCTGGTTACCCAGAGGTTTGTTCTGTCCAGGGGAAAGGCTGGCCTGTAGGGAACAGCCTTTAATGAATTTTAACAAGTTGGGCAGTGGAGATCTGCAGGGAAAGGAAATCTCCCATATATATGAGCTTTCTGTTGTTCCCATTTCCCTGTTTTAGATCTCTCCATACTGGGGTCTTATAGTTGGCGTATAGCTCTGGAGCAATCACCCTGTTTTGTTTCCAGGTGGAAAGATGGACTTGTCCTTGGACCAAAGATATGTGGAGCTGCAGCTCACTGCTGCCCACACATCCTTTTGGGACTTTTATCTTCCAGCTGATAGGCACAAACCTCTCAGCCTGGGATAGTCTGCTACTTTCAGGCCATTTAAAGAATCTATCTTATGCGGTTCCATTACATAGTACATGAGTGCCTCACAATGTTTAATGTGTTTATCCTCCCTCCACATCTCACCCTCCCCTGATGAGATAGACAAGTGCCATTATCTCCATTTTACAGATGAGGAGCTAAGACACAAAGAGACTGAGACTTTTTCCAAGATCACACAGGAAGTCTGTGGCATGGCAGGGGATAGACCTGGAATTCATGAGCCTCAGAGTGACACCCTTAGCATTGAACTTCCTTGGTTACCAGAGGATTGCGACCTCAGGAATAACTCACATCCATGATATGCAGTTCAGGGATGCAAGGAAGTTTGTATGTCCCCCAGAGTCATTCCTAACTGTGGAGCAATCAGACTGACAGAGGAATCTGGATCAGCATTTGCAGCTGTGTTGCATCAGAGGCTTGAATTACTTCTGAGAGGGTCCTAGAAGTTGGGCAGACCCTCTGTGTGTTATAAAGAGAACTGAAAGTGAATGTGGAGAAGTAGATAAATAATCTCTGTGTTCCTATTACCTTTATTATCCCTGCACCATCAAGTTAGAATTGTCCCTGTCCATTTTCACAGCGGCACAGAGTTATAGCCCTGGTTTATATGCATTTCACCACTATAATTTATTTATAAATAGGTGCTGTGGCAGAGCTCTGACCTTGCCCCCGTGGGTCCTGTGCTTCTAGGCGGTTTATGCTAGCCTCAGTGGCTCACTGTGACCCTCCACGTAACCCTTCTCTCTCTAGGGCCAGGGTTACAGTCTACTGAGCTCTTTTCATCCTAGGCCAGCAAGGAGGTTGGTGAGAGAACTCCCACAGTCTCTGTTGTCCCTGGGGGCTTATTTCAGAACAGTTTAGCTTCCTGTCCTGACTTCCCCTCCCAGGAGATGTTCCTGTAGTGGTGGGTTGGGGCAAACCTGGGTTCCGGCCCAGGGACCCTAATGGTAGCAGCTGTTGGCAACCAACCTTTCACTGCCAGAGTTACTACATTTCCCTGGGCCACTTCCCCACACTCTCCTACTTCTCCCTTCTTCACCCTTACCTTAGGGCTCCTTTAACAATGGTTTGAGGGTGTTTTCATTAACCAGCCCTTCAACCACACTTACTCTTCCCTGGTTCTCCCCTGGCTGACTGGAGTGAGCCCTTTTTTATAGTATCAGCAAGGCTTTAATTAGAGTCAGGTGGTCACATTAGCTTAATGGCCTCACCTGACTCTTTGCAGGTTAATTAGAATCAGGGGTTCTCATTAGCCTGGAGCAGCGCCTGCTCTGGTCAGTCAGGGAACAGAAAACTGTTAATCCAGTGGCCAGTATATCTGCCTTCTGCTGTACCCAACTGGCCTGGGTCTATCAGAGTGCTTACCTAGGATTTTTCTAGCTTTATACATGTAAATAATGGGTCAAATTATGATCCGAGGGTTCAACCTACATAAACAGCCTGTCCAAAAATGCTCTCTGCAGTCATGTACAGGAAGCCTCTACACAGCTGTTTTCCCCAGCATGTGAGGGGAGTGCAGCACTCTGTCCACACACCTTCTAAGCTCTGCACTGAAGTATAGAGATGCCCAGGGAATGGAACTCCTGTACTGCAAGAAAATTTAGTGGTTTTGAAACATTTTTATACTGGATCAGGACAAAATTCCAAAACCTCAGGGTTTTTTTTTTAATTGGATCTGCCAAGAAGCCTGGGAAGTGCCAGCTGCCTACCAGGTGGGCAGTCAACTAGCTGGGGCTGTGGGTGAGCGGGTAGAGAAACAGTCAGGTTTCTATTGAAATCAACATATTGCTACAGAACATATTGGTTTTGATTAATCTGCATTTTCCAATGGAAAATATGTTCCATTGAAAATTTCTGACCAGCTTTACTGAAGAAGCAGACTTGTTCCAGTGGAGTCAGGGCTCTTGTCATCCTGAGAGCATGGGCAAGATTTCCCTATTCCATCTTAAATGAACAAAATTAAAACCAGTTGTAAAACTGCATTTAAGAGGATAGTATCCGATGGTTAGGGTACTAGCTTGGGACTCAGGAGACCTACATTTAATGCCCTTCTCTCTCTCAGACTTCTGTGTGACTTTGGGCAAATCACTTAGTTTCTCTGTTCCTAAATTCCCCATCTGTAAATTGGTATAATAGTCCTTCTCTACTTCCCGGGGTGTTGTGAGAAAAAAGACATTAAAAGATTGTGTGAGACTGTCAGATATGACAGTAATGGATGCCATGTAAGAACCTAAGTTTGATAGACAGTATGAAAGAAATTTGTGAAGGAAACTGAGAGTAATCCAACTCTATTCAATCTCAGGAAGGAAAAAAGAAATAAAAGCTCTGATAAAAAGCTGTAAATAACAGAATTGCAATAGTCATATTCTTTTGTACTCTAGACCCCCTATGTACTACTATCATTGCTGCTTATAAGAGGCAAAGTTTTTCTCATGCTGTCAAGTCTGATGGTATCTACTGCTGTAAACTTTGCACTCATTGCATTATGTATCTAGTGAAGAGACAGAGAAAAATAGGTCAACATAAAGTCAGCAACTATTTTACAGATCTCTTGTATGGGCAAGGGAGGAAAGAAGTCTAGAGAAAATGTTTAGAGCAAAACTGATGCAAAATGTTGGCAACAGAATGCAAACTTCCAGAAAAAAACATGTGTCATGTATACAAGACAACTTTTCATGTTTTTATTGATGGTTTGCAAACTTTACTGAAAATGAAGCGTTTCTTTTTTGCCTTTTCAAATCAACCCCACTGCTGTGGCAGATCTTGACTTATTTAAATTTAAGATAAACTCTTAATAAATGTACATGATTAATCTCTCCTTAGAGGGGAGAGACAATTATTTCTCTGCAACAGGAAGAGTTATTAAAAATAAATATGACCACACACATCACAGAGAGATACTGTCTACAAGGTGTAGTTTATATTTTATACTCAATGAACTGGGGGAACTTTGGCTCCCTTTAAGTATAACTATGGTTGGTATTTAACACTGATTATCATAGTAAGCTGGCAGAGAAAGCAAACTTGGCTTAGTGATTTCACTGAGCATTTGTGGTATACGTTACTACAAACTTACCCATATGGTACGTCCCCCTTATTACAAAACCATCCACGATATGGTGGGGGTTACATTTAGATATTAGCAGTGGTGAGGAGGGGGAACCCTCTAAAATCTGTGTAGCTTGTCATTCCCAGAGCTGTTTTCTAAAGTCTTGAAACTATGCTATAGATTCAGTTAAGGAATGGTAACTCTTTTTCTTGTAGTGGAGTAACTCCCGTGCAACAAGAAAGAATTAGATCCACTCTCCAGTATGTATATGTAACACCGACAGACCCCGGTTGTCGGCGGGTGGGATTGAACCTGGGGTCTCTGGAGTTTAGTGCATGAGCTAAAAGCCAACCGTCTGTTAGCTAAGGCTGTAGAGCACGCTCAGTTAATTCTCTCTAACTGGTCTCGGTGCCACTAGATGGGACAGAACACCACTCCCAGGCGTGTGTGGGTTACACACACACTTCTGTTGACTGTCTCAGCAGAGGTCTAACAGAAGAGTAGATGGGGAGACTAAACTACTGTTGCACTCTTTGTGGTGGTTTTGCAGCAATATTGGCAAAACTGTTTTGGGGTAGCTTGTGTTATAACTGCCCATGCTGCACCTGTTCTGAGGACTAACTTTAGTGTCCTGTACTATCCTTCTTGCATCTCTCAGCAGTATTGAATCCACTTTTGAAAATAATATAAATTAAACAAGCCTATTTAGGGTCCCAAGAATATAATATGTTAAGGCAATATTGCCCTTGTCCTCTTTCTTCTGTATTGAGTGCATCTGATTTCTTCAGGTAACGTGGAAAAGTAGAAGGATGACTTTATCACTGACCTGGTTACTGCTCAGCAGCAGTCAGTTTAGGGAAAATGAGACAGTAGTCTGGATGTTTTCAGTGGCAGATTTTAGCATACAGAATGGTACACTGTGTGGTTGTGCTACTGATATCATTTGGTGTGCAAGCATAAAAATAGAGTGAGCCAGGACAGTGCAATATTCACACTTTCTCTCCTCCAAACATACTCTCAACTCCCATCAAGCACTTCCTGAATACAGTTCTCTAAATTCCTCTAGACATTACCCTGTATATAAGAACATAAGAACGGCCGTACCGGGTCAGACCAAAGGTCTGAGTAGCCCAGTATCCTGTCTACCGACAGTGGCCAATGCCAGGTGCCCCAGAGGGAGTGAACCTAACAGGCAATGATCAAGTGATCTCTCCTGCCATCCATCTCCATCCTCTGACAAACAGAGGCTAGGGACACCATTCCTTACCCATCCTGACTAATAGCCATTTATGGACTTAACCACCATGAATTTATCCAGTTCTCTTTTAAATTAGCATACTGTAGCACCCTCTATCGGGAAGCTATCTATTGTTAACAGATAGGAAGGGGGAAAGGATAAGCTGACAGAGAAAGGGTATCTTATCATAAACACATGCATTAATCATATCTCAAAACACACAATGTGTTTGGAATTGGAGGGGAAAGGATGGAGGGGGGATTTTTGAATAATTTTTTAATCATACAAATAATCAAAAGGCTCAGAGGCTACAATTGCTTCAGGGTAAGAGAAAACGAAAGATGTCATTTACTCCAAATATATGTTCTCTGTTTCATATCCAAATGAAAGGAGGTGTTGGGGATAAAATATTCAGTGGGTTGGAGCTGAGGAATGGAACAAAGATATTGTTATTTTAAATATATTTGTTTCTTGGGTTTCAAAACAAGGATAACATGTGGGTTTCTGCAGGTCAAAATGTGAACAATTGTTTTTATATTTGCCCTTTAAAAATACACCCAGCTCCCATTTCAATATAGCATCATAATCAGAGCTTCTCTCAGCTCTTACTATACGAAGATTTAAAGAGACAAATGAGACAGGAAATTAAAGGATTGAAGGGAAAGCCAAGCTAAGTACTTACTGAATTCATATTGGAAGGAGAATAAGGTGGGAAAGTGTCCCAACTTCTCTATCACTTGTAGCAAACATATTCATCTGTAAAGATGATATAGGAATCTCATTTTCTTCAGGCATGTTTTCTGGCATTCATTTTAATACAGTTCTGCAGTGAAGGATATCACCTCTGCTCATGTTTTCATTTCTGATAAAAGCTTTCCTAACTAGCAGAATCATGATGTAATTGGACAAAGGATGACATCAGTGGCCCTCTTTTAAGCTCCTCCAGCAGTTAACATTTGCTGAGCAGCAGGAGAGACCGAGGGTGTGGTTTGTTCATTAAAACATGCTACCATGGATAAGTGAACGGTTGGATAACATAGGAACTGACCCAAAGTGAATTCAAGGTTCACCAATGTTAGTTAAATTTCCTTGTGTGACTTAACTAAAGACACGCCCACTTTTGTACTTCCTGGTTATAGTAGAATCAGAAAGACTCCTGCTTCAAGAGAAGTGAGAGGGACAGATTAAGGTATGGTAGCCTCACACCATGGTGCCCAGAATTATGTGGTGCCATCAGGATCTCAGCTTTCATTTAAAATGAAATGTTCCCAGCCCTCACATTATGAAGAAAAGCTTGAAAACATGACCAATGTACACCTGAGACTGTGATGTCTGCCAGAGTTTGCAGCAGAGAGAGAAATAGAAGCAACCAGGGTAAAGGAGGGAAGCCACTGGGTCTCAAACCCACCACCAAAGCAGGTGAGCATAGCAATCTGTGTGGGTGTTCACTGCACTGCACTGAAACACATTTTCAATCATAACTATTAAGACAGATTTTTGTTTTGGGAGAAAATGTTCCTTTTAATCAGGCTCAGGGTTGTTATATGTTTAAGTTTAGAAAAGCTTTGTGCAGTATTGTTGTAGCTGTGTCCGTCCCAATATATTAGAGAGACAAGGTGTGTGAGGAAATATCTTTTATTGCACCAACAGAAGTTGGTCCTCTAAAAGAAAAGCTTTAAGTATTTAAGCCCGTGGTGATGATTAGAATAAAATGTGCTCACTTCAGCATGTCCCCTTGCTTTCTCAGATCTCTTTGATAATGTCCAACATACTGAATGAATTGGACAAGTGCAGTGTAGAAATAAATATTACCTAGTTCCACTGAATTATAAAGGTTATTTAGCAAAATTACATTAAAGGTTTAAAACCACAATTAACTGCTTCCTATGATATAGTGTCATGTCAACAGGATTTTCTGTATGCACTTCAGCAACTGGATAAAATGAAATGTGGCTGCTTTCTTCAAAGTCGTAGGTACCATTTGAATGGTGCTTTTATGCAAATAGAATGAAGTTTTAAAAAATATTGGATGAACTCAGTGCTCACGTTAGATTCTTGGAGAGTGAAGTCCTGAATCCGAAGAACCATCACATTGGTGGTGTAAGCTTCTCTCCATTGCCTTCTAAGATATTTCATCCCTGGTGTTAAGAGATCACTGACAGGGTTAGAGGATAATTCTTTCAATGTCCAATCAGTCATTGGTTTCATTGCTGATGTTGCCCTCCATGCTGCCAATTGTGGAGCTGTGTTTTGTGCAAAGAAATATTTGTTCATTAGCCACTAGACAAACAACGCATTTCACATAGGTCATTGAACAGCCATCCGATAGGAAATATCAGTACATTACTATTTGCATATTATAAAACAACTGTCATAAGCTGCCACAGAGCATGTAAATTCCGGGTGAAAGTAAGACCAAGATAAAACAGTAACATACAACTGTTAGGGTTTCGTTCTTTATCTGGTTGTGGTTTATTTTTTCTTATGGATTAAAGGTAATACATTTATTTGTATCTTTAAAAAAAATCATATGTACACATTTGTTTACCAGATTTCTAACCATAGAATTACATACGAAATTTCCTTTTACCTATGTTTGTATTTGTTAAGGATCTGTTACATTTACAATGAATAAAAATGCATGGGATCTTCAACGGGAAAAAAAGCATCCATATAGAATTCCTTTATTTTGCAGAAATGAAGGAACCACTAGATTTACCCCCCCGCTCCCTTTGATAGTTTAAATGTCAGCACATATTCATCAAAATGGGATAAATAAAAAAAAGTCTCCCTGTTTTGGCAGAATTTCTGCTTTCTAAAGCAGGCAGACACCTTCCCAGGAAGATTCTGGCATTCCAATGTTCCATGTCTTGTTAAAAGGTGAAAAACTAGTGGTGATCAATGGTTATAATGTTATAATGTTCAATATTTATCCAGATGACTGCAAAGGAAAATCTCTGTACAGTACCTTGGAAAAATAAATTTTCAACTGAAGGGTATCTCCTAAGAATCACAAATAGTGGTACACAATGTTGACTCAAATTTTACATTTTTTGTTATCCTATAAACAATGGTTTTGCAATGCAAATCATCCCCATTTTTGATTTGATAAACATGCATATGACAGTCCACCCACCAGTAGAAAGATGCCTCTTCTGGAAATCTTAGTTTGGTGTATCAATTTTATTATGTGGATTATGTATTGTATTGAGTGCATGGATTTAGAAAAAAAAAACCTCACATGCACGTGTGCCTGTCATAAACAGATAGTTAAGGGTTAATGCCTCTTTTACCTGTAAAGGGTTAAGAAGTTCACCTAGCCTAGCTGACACCTGACCAGAGGAACCAATGGGGGAACAAGATGTTTAAAAAGGAAGGAGGGAAGTTTTCCTTTGTTTAGAGTTTCAGTTTCAGCCAGAGTGAAAAAGATCAAGGAACCAGCCTCTTATCAGAGTAGTAAGTTTTAGAAAGGAATAAATAGGTTTATGTTTATTTTCTTTGTAACTTGTCTTGGTATCATTAAGGGAATTATCAAAATTGGTTATTTGAGTATTTTTTGTGTAACTAAATTTGTACCCAGGGGAACATCCTCTGTGTTTTGAATCTGTTGTCTGTGAGAGTAGCTGGTATGTTAATCTCTCCCAGAGGGTTTTCTTTTACCTTTCTTTTCTTTAATTAAAAGCCTTTTTCTTAATACCTGATTGATTTTTCCTTCTTGTTAGATCCAAGGGGGTTGGATCTGGATCCACCAAGAGTTGGTGGGAGAAAGGAGGGGGGATGGTTAATTTATCAATTTCTCCTTGTTTTAAGATCCAAGGGGTTTAGATATGTGTTCACAAGGAAATTGGTGAAGTCCCTCAAGACTACCCAAGAAAAAAAAAGGTAGTGCTTGCAGGTGGTGGTGGCGATACCAGATCTAAGCTGGTAATTAAGC
This sequence comes from Mauremys reevesii, assembly GCF_016161935.1. Classification (NCBI taxonomy): domain Eukaryota; kingdom Metazoa; phylum Chordata; order Testudines; family Geoemydidae; genus Mauremys; species Mauremys reevesii. The sequence continues at coordinate 25,580,947 of NC_052630.1, forward strand.
TTAGAAGTGTCCATGCAGGTCCCCACATCTGTACCCTAAAGTTCAGAGTGGGGAAGGAACCTTGACAGTGCCTAACTACTAACCCAGTTGGATTTTAGGAAGTCCAAGTTTATTGTATGGTTTTGCACTTGTAATACTGATTAGCTGAGTATAGAGTTCAACAGAAGTGATTTTCCTCTTCAGTTTTCTTTTTAAAAATAATGAAGTGCTCACTAGGTTGGAGATATCACACAGTAATACCTCACTGCAATGAATTACAAAAAGGAGTAATTCAATGTAAGCTGCGATCACTGTGTTCTGAAGTAAGATTAACACTCATAGGCATGATATAAAATGGATTTATCTATATGTATAGCATGTCTTTAAACTCCTTGCCAAGGTAAGTCTTTTAATGAATACCATCCTTGCTCAACAGCACATTCGGTCACAATTGGTGCAGGCTGTTCTAATACAGCAACATTTGGATAATTCCTCTTTTTTCTGCAAAATTGTGAAATACTTTATACATTGACCATCCTTAGTAATTTTTAGTCAGAAAGTTTTGTTGAGAGGCAGATAGTATTGCACTGCCTTGGAAATATATGCTCCCAAGAAAGCAAAGCAACAACTGATGATTTAAAGATAGCTGGTTTTAGAAAATTCTCAACCTTTACAAAATCTCTCTCTCTCTCTCTCTCTCTCCCCCCCCCCCATATGGGGCAGGGTTCGGGGGAGGCGTATGTTTGCACACAACCAATGTAAAATATAATTACTCTTGCGAGAGAGAGAAAACTCATCCTTCTGTGGAGTCGTCAATGTATTGCCAAAATGCAACCCTTCTGATACTACTACATTTTAAGGAACTTCTAGAAAAGTATAGTCACTGGTGAGACTATACAAGTGCGGCCCTGAAAGTTAGGAGCCAATGATGTAATAGGCCATGTGGTACCCAGCTCTTCCGTCCTTGCTTTTTATGGGCCTTTTGACCAAAATTTTCTGATTTATTTATTCATAGTATTTTAGCACATTTACTTTCATTTTAGTGTCATGTGGGGTTTTTTGCTTGTTTTTTTAAGTCTGAGTTTCAGTGAATTTCACAATAAGATCACCTGATTGCCTCCAGTTTGGTTCCAGGGCACCATGTATGATTTAGGTTTAACCAGTATATCTTGGGTCCTTAGGATTTTCTGGATTTGGATGCTGTAACAGTTAAGGCAATTTCCTGTGATATCTTTGGGAGAGCATATTGTATTAAGTTTATGTATCATTGTGGGCCAGGAATTGTATGGCATTCCTTGGGGGAGGGTGACCACAGCTCATCCGCAAACAAAGAATAGTGAGGGGTGGCTAGGCAAATTCACCCAGGTTGTAACACCTGAAGTAAGGCTTTGCATGTACTAGTTCAAACTGTATGCTCCAGAGACCAATTGACAAAGGACTTTTGGATAAATAACCCTGAGTTTAAACTGACTCAAGTCCTTCTCTCTGATCCAGCAAATGGACAGGACCTTCTGTCCAAGGGGGCCACAATCCTTCTTGGGAGAGGTTGGAAGGACTTTGGATTACTGAGGCATGGTAGGACTGATGGGTGAGCTCTGGTAAGCTTTTAGCATGCATATGGAAATGTTTAATATGTTTTACCTATAATTCTTTCACCTTAAGAATAAACATGCTTGCTTATAAAGAGCTGTATGGTAACTTATAACTGGTGGCTATTACGTGGTTCATAGCCTTTGAAGAGAAAGCAAAGAACAGATGCTAGCCTGTTTAGGGAGGCTGACTTCCTGCAGATATCACAGTGTAGGCAGAGAACCGTGCAGCCTAGAGAAAACCCTGGTCAGGAGGGAGTGAGACATGGGTCTCTACCGAAGAGAAGTGACTACTGAGTAGCTAGGAGCCTAGCGCGACTACCTTCAAAGGACTATGGATGGGTAATGCATGTGTGTCAGTTCAGGGCAACTGCACCTGTAATACCTACTTGTCTAATATGCCTCAAGGAAGCCCATTTACCAAATCATTGTTTGCCTTTTCAGGCCCAGTGTACCTAGCTCCAGGCTTTCTTGACATCAAAGACACTTGGAACTGTCCTTGGGTCAGAGCCGCTTTGTTATGCAGGAATAAAAAAGTCATCTTCAGTGCTAAGGCCCTTAAAATGGGGCAGTATAGGCCTTCAGTGACAGGTATAGAACTATCATCTATCAGGAAGTCAACAGAATACTCTGTGGGCTTGTCTACAGGGTGCATTAGTTTGCATTAGAGGATATAAATCTAGTGTGCGCTAGCGTGTTGCTCACTAATTGATCAACCATGGACCCTAGGTGGACCCTGCTAGCATGCACTAAAAAGTCCCTTTCACACAGTAATACACTAACATGCAGTTGGGAATTTTTAATGAGACCACCATTGAATCTGTGCTGAAAACAGGTGTCATGCATATGATGGACTCTCATCAGCATCAAGGAATTCACATGATCAGCAAAGGAGGAAAAGCCTGCCCGAATCCCAAGGATCGTTATGCTAGAAGGGATGGAGGGGTCTTCAGAAAGGAAGAATCTAGAATTGGGACCTCAATCTACAGTAATGGTTCTTCATCCTTCTTTGAAACAGCATCAGCACCTGTTCTTCTCAGGACAGATTCAGTGGTGATCTCCTCCTATACATGGGACGTACTGGAGCATCACTCTAGGAGCTACCATTGGTGCAATCCAGGGTGGATTGGGAGGCTCACCTGGGCAGCTTCTGGAACAATGGAGTTGCAGCTTCCAAAGTTTCTCATTCCCCTACAAGCTCTCCTGCGGTTTTCAAACCTCATAATGCAATCCTCTTCAGATTCCACTTTTCTGCGCCCCATTTTAATCCATGGATGTTAGAGGAGACCTCTGCTATCATGAGAGCATTTTGTTTTTTATGGTACCAGAAGCGGCTACTTGAGAAGCCTGTTCCTGCCTTCCCTTTTGCTCCTTGTTTCTGCCCAAGAAGGAAAAGGTGCAGTTATTCTGTCCACCACCACTGACTGTTTGTGATGAATTTTCCAGGAAAGCACTCTTGAAGAACTGTGGCTTACTGAAAAAGCAACCTTTTCTCATTAGCCCTGAATCAAGAGATAAAATAACTAGGTGATTCTAGCAGTGACAATACAAAAAGAAAGAGAGAGAGAGAGAAACTGGAAAAAAACCTCTGATATTTACAAAAAATGAGAATAAAATTTCAACTTTTTATTTATTGTCAAAGATACTTTAGGAGAGAGAGTTAGCCCTTGAAATTCATATCGTAAAGGATCATCAATCAAAAACATACAAACAACACTCATGGCAGGAGTTCTGTTCACTTGTGCATTTGCTTAACCTTAAATTTTAACAAGTTCTTCTTGCTTTTGTGGTAATGAACTTAAATCAAAAGGAAAAGATCAATTGCATTTACTGTATAACTGAAAGTTTCTGTGTTAGGAACAGTGGCTGGTCTTCACTAGACCACCTGCAGAAGGGGATTTCTTCTGAAACAAGATGAAAAGTCAGACTACTTGATCTTTCATGTATCAAGGGCAGTAAAATTCTAGTGAACTGTAGTAACTGCCTATCCCCTACTGTGTACTGAGATTAAAATATCATTTTGACTGTGATCGTTACCAACCTGAACCTGCTATAGTTGCTTCTTAGAACAGAAGGTGCATTCATCTCTTCTACCACACAACATCTAGCCTCCACCACAAGCTACTTTTACCTCAATATTTGGGTAGAAATCATGTGTTGGCTTCGATTAAGCTATTTTTTACATGCCTCTAAACATTTTTTTAATTGATTGATGTAGAAGAAAATATTATAGGCTGCTAATGCACAAAGAGTTGTGCTAGTGTATACAAAATACTGATCTGATGCAACAGTGGAAAGAGAAGAAATTAGAGAGTTGGTGATGGTTCACAAAATATACATCTTGAGGTTTGATGCGCTTAATACAGTAGTGGGCAACCTGTGGCCCGCACGCGGTCTGTCCGGGTAATCTGCTGACAGGCTGTCAGACCATTTGTTTACATTTGCACAGCTGCCCCCAGTGCCCAGTGGCCGTGGTTCGCCGTTCCCGGCCAATGGGAGCTGCAGAAGTAAGGGTGGCAATACCATACCATGCCATCCTTACTTCTGCACTGCTGCCTTCAGAGCTGGGCTGCCGACCAGCAGCCACCGCTCTCCAGCTGCCCAGCTCTGAAGGCAGCGCCAGTGCCAGCAGCAGCACAGAAGTAAGGGTAGCAGTACCACAACCTCCACCCCCACTACAATAACCTTGGCTACCCCCCACAATTCCTTTTTGTGTGAGGACTCCTACAATTACAACACCATGAAATTTCAGATTTAAATAGCTGAAATCATGAAAGTTATAATTTTTAAAATCCTATGATCATGAAATTGACCAAAATGGACCATGAATTTGGTAACTATGTTCAAGAGTCATATATACAATCAAAATGTTAGAAAGAAAGCAAGGGCACCATTATGATAGCTAGTGAGGGAGATTTCACTAAGGTCTGAGCTGAACTTGTCTGAGCAAGGCTACTGGTGTTAATCAGTATTCTTCACAAACTAATTCCATTTTGAGTGTTTGTAATTTCTGTTTACAGGATAACACTATTCCCTACAAGTCAAATATGGCTTTTTGATATTCATGGATTTTTTAAAATGTCACTGAAATTATCTTAGAGGAGCAGATCTGACAGGTCAATCACCGCAGATGGTAAATGCTTTGTTAATTATACTGAATTTTAGAAACAATTGTAGAATGTCTTGCCTCAGGAGAAATTTCTCTCTCACTCTGTTTGGGAGTAGATTTCCTCTACTGAATTCATTTTTTGTTTGTGAGCGGATAAGCATCTCTCTGCTGCATTGTAGGAATAACTCCTTGCTCCTTGTTCAAATATGCAACTGTAAATAAGCAAAGGATATTGCAAATAAACAATGCTATTCTTTTTAAATAATGCAATGTGTGTAATTAGGATGGTGCAATTACAACAGTGTACAGCTCTCAGTGTAACAATTAGTTTTTCAGTTAAATGTAATTTGTTCCAATGTAAATGTTTTCCCTCAATTCAGAAGATTCCCTTGAGTTGTTACAATAACAAGCCTATTTCTACAAATAAATGTGGTTGTACAGTATGTTTCAACACACAAATTAAAAAAGGACAGCTACATTATAATAAGCTACTGGAATTATAAAGGCTAAGCAAAATGGTATCAGTACTACTTTCTGAGGAGGAAGTACATTTCCAAATACCCCCTCTTGGTTTTTCATTTTACACAGTGAAATGTTGGGAGGGCTGAATCCCTCATCTAAGCCTGTTTCAAGTTTGCTTGCGACATTACTTCACAAATGTTGCAGTTGGCTGGTACTTATGCAGCCTCCACTACTACAGTATCTGAGTGCCTCACAGCTTTAAAGTATTTATCCTCGCCGCACCCTTGTGAGATAGGGCAATGCTATTAGCACCATTTTACAAATGCAGAACTGAGGCACAATCGATCTGTGACTTGCCCAAAGTTGCACAGTAAGTTGTGGCAGAGCTGAGATTGAATCCAGGTCTTCTGTGCCCTATGATAGTACCTTAATCACTGGACCAGCCTTTCTTTCTACTGGTACTTTCTCAAAACAAGAAGCCAATATTTTGTAGTGTCTGGAGCAAGTGCAACCTTTTGTCCCAGCAGGCTCTCCCTACTCAGTTGTCAGATGAATCAATTCCCCCAAATGCTGCTTAGTATAGGATCAGAATAAGTTAGCATTAAAAAAAACCCCAAAAACAAAACAAAAAAGTTTCCTTTCTCATTTAAAAAAAATCTTTATGGTAGCTGAGCACATATAACTCATTGTGTTGCTGAAAAAAGCATCAGAAAGTCTGATTTTTTGTTGATGCTGCACAGATCTATATTTATTAGTTTCTTTTCAGGACAACTGTAGTATAACAAAGGTGACATTTTGTACAAAGAAACAGTACACTGTTGTTAATGCAGGAACAGGCAAGAGTAGTATACATTTTATCGCTATCTGTAAAGTGGGGATAACAGAGCTTACCTCCTTCATAAAGCACGTTGAGTTCTACCGATGAAAATCACTGGATTAGAGGTAGGTGGTATTGTTAGTTCAGTTCAATTAATATTTCTGAAAGATCTCTGAAGGTTTAAGTGAAAGGATTTATATAATTATCCAAGATGGATGGATGGCAGCATGCAACATATCCTTTTAAAAGTGACTCTGTCTGAAATTTAATTTTATTTTTTTTATCTTCTAGTCTCAAATGTTTTCAAAGCATTTGTGTTTTTTATTGTGCATGGTGCCCCACTGTCACATTGAAAGTTCTGAGCTTAGATCCAACTCTAAACTTGCAGTTATTATTTTAAATATTGTGTTGAATTCAGTGAACAATTTAAAAAATAAACAGCAGCAATGTGTAATCATTGTAGGGATAGATGCTGTCTAGGGCATCATCTGGTTTGGTTAAGTCAGTGTTAATGGAACATCACTGCTGATTAAAATAGTAAGAACAACAGTTACTTCTAAGCATAAATATTTCTCTAGGTCTTTTGTTTCTTTCATTGTGTTCCTTGACTTTTCATTTCCATTTCTTAAAGTACAAGACATAAGCTACAAGAACAAAACTATTCTATTAATTATGAAGTTGATTATAACTTCATAATTGGTGACGTGTTCTGTTGAGATTCTTTCTTTCTTAAAAATCTGTACACTGAACTATGCTGCTTTCCCTGAATTCTAATGAGGTAAAGAGTGGGAGACAAGAGAGGACAGAAAATAAAACACCCTCTATAAATGCAATGATATTGAATTGATATTTACATGCATCCTGTAATCGTACTTGCACCTGTTCTTGTATAACAGTATTGGTGATCAAAGGAGAAATGAATGATCTTTAGCCTTCACATTTTCAGACTACTCACCAATCACTATAATTCAGGAGAAAATGGGGACAAAACTACACCAACACACACAACAACCATTGCGACCTGAGTAAAAGTGCCTCCCACCCAATAAAGCTGAAGTAAAATAAGGACTGTTTTATTGCATACTATGTCAAAGATAAATACAGGACAAAAATCCATTTAAAAAAAAACTTTACCCAGTCAATTCAAAATCTGTCAAAGAGAATTCACAGCAAGTCTGCTTTATTAACTGAAAAATCCTGCTCGGTATCTGCAGACAGATCAGCATTGCTAATACAACAGCCTATGTTATTCCATAGGCCTGTTTTAACCTTGGCTCTACCAGCTGTGGCTCTTTGCAAAGTTTTACTGAAGTAAATGCCACAGGAAAGAAGATGTACAAATGGAACGTGGACTTCCGGTTCTTCCTCCTCTTTGGCTATAGGTTTTTTTCTGCTTATGCAGAGAAATGCAGCTGCCTTCAGATGAGAATCTGAACAGTAGCCAGCTGCTTTATAACTGTGTTACCCTGAAGCCCTCCTGAGAAATATCTTTTTCCTGGAAAATAAATTATAACATGGCTAAGTGGTGCCTGACAAAGCTAAACAGGAGCCATGCTGATCTATTGCAAATTCATCTTCAGTCTCTTGCTAGAAAGACAAATAAAAGCACTTCATCAAAATCAGTCAGAGAAACCCAGGAATGCTCATAGGAGACCACTAAACTCCAAATACCAATCAATTTCACCAACTTTGGTGTCAAACTTGCAAGTCCCCTTAAATACTGAGTTTTAGAACTGACAAAGCAGCTGCAGGGTATTGGGAGTCGGGGTAGAGACCTTTTAGAGTGCAGTTTACAAGGGCCTATATGGCAGTCACTATATTTGTTTGTCAAAGGCCTGATCTAAAGTTCGCTGATGTCAATAGGAGTCATTTGATTGACTTCAAGGATTTTGGATCAAACCCACTAGTTCCCTATGTGCTTCTGAAGCTCTATGTTCCATCTGAGAAAGTAGGGTCACAGTTTCTCTCTGCTAGCTGATATTTTTCAGCGCCTTGCCATGGGTGTGTTTCCTAATACCCAGTGGGCACTTCAGCTGTATGAATGGCAGAAGTATTGGCAGGGCTGTCAGCTTCTAGATTTTGTCCTTGAGTGCAAAGTCACTGAACTATGATATTGTGAAAATGTAACCAACATGTATGTGTCCTCCTCCTTGCCCTGAAGAGATTTCAGAGCTGTTTTAAAACCCAATAAGATGTGGGATGCTGTGAGGATGTTGATCCTCATAAGACAGATCTCAATTCAAAATCAGAAGTGTCTTTTAAGAGAAGAGACCAGTATCAACATGAAATTGAGGAAATTGCTTACTGTCCTATTATTACAATATTTATATTCTCGAAATAAGAAAGGTATTTTAAAAATCTGCTTAAACAATGTCCAATGCTGTGTACACAATACAATAGCCAGAGATAAAAGTAGTTTCCCCTCAAACCCACTAGTTCCATATGTCTCTGTTTGTCAGCACAAATAAATGTTATGACTTGAATAAAAACTAAAGGGAACTCCTCAGGTGGACTATGAAGCAAAGCACTGAACAACACAGCTACATAGTGGATTAGGTCTAAACTGACCCTGAAATAAATTAGTAACATTCCTGGCTTCTCTTGGGTTTTTCTTCTTTTGTTTCTAGCATTGTGTTGATTGCATCTTTTATTTCTCAGGTCTTTTTCTGAGTGTTTCACTCCTTTATCTCCAAAAATCCTGTCACTTTATTTACATTCTTTGGCTTTTCTGAACCCTTGCTTCCCACCACATCACATAGGTTTTTTTATGCAGCTTTTATGTTCATCTAGTTTCTTTTCTTTCCTTCTTTCAATGGGGGTCCAGATCTGCTCCGATTCAAAGCAACTGGAGTTTTTCTACTGAGTGGAGAAGGGAGCCAGATCTCGTTCCAGGTCTCTCTCTGCCTTAGCTAATGACCCAGAACAGCTAAGCAGCAAGCAGCATCCGCTGAATTCAGACCTTATGCATTGCTGTTTGGATATTCTGTAAAACACATATTGTAAAACTGTCTTACTGGATTAATGAAAAGAAATGTGTGGGTGTGACTATCGGTATGTTCATATTTAGCTCTTTGTAGCTTTAGTTATGTGAATAATATAGCTTTTTTTTAGGGGAAAAATGCATTTGTGAGAGTACTGGATGGCTAAAAAGATTGGCCCTAAACTATGGGCCTTTTAAACTTTAGGTCACTACTTCAATCTAGTTCTAATGAGTCATTATTACCTGCTCTGAATTCAGTAGATGGTCTGGAAGTAGTTCAGTGCAGTTCTTACTGGACTGTAACAATCACAACTAACGCTGATTAGCATCCTTGCTCATAGTCTTAGCAGACCAAGATGGACTCACTCTGGAGCCTGAACTTGGATATTCTACACTGCAATCAGAAACGTGATTGCAGCATGTGTAAGCATACCTGAGCTATCTTTGATCTAGCTAGCTTGTTAAATGAAGGTACAGCAGCACTGGTGACAGCTTGGACTAGCTTCTCAAGTTCTTACCTGAGATCTTAGAAGGACTTATAAAGCCCGTGTTGCCACCTATGCTGGTATGGCTTCACAGCTGTCATATGAGCTAGGTAGATCAAAACTAGCTCAATTATATCTATATGTCCTCTACAGTCACACTTCTGATTGTCTCCTCTATGCTATGCATATTGTTTTTGACAAGTCATCGGCCAGAAGTGCAACCAATAGATATAAGTGTTAGACATGGACAGTTCAGAAACTGAAATGGTGCTGAACAAGTTTGGCTGTGGCTGTACTTTCAGCTGAGCCATCCTCAGAGCCAGTTCAGCTTCACCTTTTATCAACAATGGGTAATTTCACAGAGTAGTGGAGAAGTCTGACCCCTCTAGTCAGGAACAAGCCCTCCCATCTTTGGCACATCTGGCATGTTTGCTAGAATATTTGGTCATTTAAAAACATCTAGGAGAGAAACTGCTTTCTGCTTTGTGTCTCAGTAAATATCTGCTTCCATTTTTGTCAGTATTCTAAGCTATCAAAATGGTCCTTGTAGATGCACATAAAAGGAAAATGCAATATGTAAAATCACATGCAATATATATAATATAAAATATCTGCACGTGCACACACAGGATTGCTATGAATTTCACAAATATACCAGGAATTAGTCATAATCTAAGTACAATTTCATCATTTCCAAGTACTTGATTTGTGGCTTCCTGACATGAGATTCATGAGGCAAAATTGGTAGGTTCACGAAGTTCTGACCGAGTTTCTTCGAGACTGTAAAGCACCTATTTGAGCTAAAATGGTGTCAAGAATCTGATAGCTCTGCTGTTCAGTTACATAGAAGTATCCTAACTAATATATAATCTTAATTTCTCAAATGTTTAATTGCTCCTGCCAACTCTGAGTGCTATCTGTCATAAACAACCATTTTCTGTCAACCTAAATTCTGAGTGCAGTACTGTTTCTAATATATCAGAATATGTGCTCTGTCCCCTTTGTATTTTGGTTAACTTCATCCACAATTATCTGTATTTAAATGTTATCCAAGGTTGCCAGTGTTAGCCTTCATTGTTCAGAAGAAAAGCTTATGTAACAGGATGAAACATGTCTGCCTTGTCCTTGTTCACTAGAAGCAATACTCTAATCATGTTCATCCTCTCCAATCCCAGGCAAACTTTTCAACACTTGCAATTTTTTCAGGATGATGTAGAGAAGTCTGAGGTTTCTACTGTGTTTTTTGTAACCCCAGTAGTCCTTTGCAATGAGTGAATCAGAGGCACACTGTCCTCAGTGATACTTAGTTGAATTCTTAGTGTTTAAATATTTTGTCCACTATCTTTACCATACAAATACACATACACTTGAATCTTAACCTAGAAAATCCTTCTACAAGATTTATTTAACCACTAAAAACATCTTACTTGCTGTGACCTAGATGATAGCATTTTGGACTGGGACTCAGGAATCCTGGGTTCTAGTCCCACCTCTGACACTGGCCTACTGGGTGACCAGGAGCAAGTTGCTTGACTGCTCTGTGCCTCGGTTTCTCAGTCAGTAAAATGGGGATAATACCTCCTTTGTAAAGCAATTTTGATCTATTGATGAAAAGTGCTATTATTAGAGCTAGGTATTATTATTTTTACTTTTTACCTCAGATTCTCAAATTATAATCCATGGGTGACTGATGACCAGCAGAACACTCAAAAGTACAGAGGTGCATGCAATCTGTTTTCAAGAGCCAAACAGGTTTTTTATTTTTTTTGAGTTCCTTGTAAAGGTCTGTAGGGGATATAGGCCATCTAATCCAAACCAGTTAATATGCCCCCGACATGAGGGTTTTTTTTTTTTTACATTTGTTATAAACTCTATGAATTCCTTTGTTGTAGAGATCTGCCCTGTGAGTAAACAGACATTCACCCTCAGACGTGATCATCAGGGGAGAGCTGTGTCAGTGTGCAAGTGCAGCTGACTCCAAACTAGAGAGATTTCTTGGCCTGCCGTAACTTCTCGGTGATAACTAAATGAAAATGTCAGCTTAAAAAGGACGAGTGGCATATGGAAAACACAAAACCTGTACATCTGAGACATGGTTTTGAAATGTGGCCAGTCAGAAACAACTAAAGTTCATTCCTACTCACTGACTACAATAAGTCTTTGGGGAAATGAATCACATCTAGTCTTTCAATTAGTACAGTAACGGGTGCAGATATCACACCAAACAAATGCAGCCACATTTCAGAAGAGGTCAGCAGAGTAAAAGAAATCAGTGTGTCAATGGTCCAGCAAAGGAGCGAGGCATCATTTCTCCATGATTGTGTTATATTAGATTAGCATGTGCTACTTGGAATCACAAAGACTGCTTTAAAAAGAAAGCTTGATTGACATCCCTGGAGACTGAAATTCTCTATTTATCTACAGATCAAGTACAACAATGACAGCAGTGGTGAAAGAATTCATAGGCTAACCCCCTAGTTGTCTCAGCCCTGACAGAGTGGCTAACTTCAGGTATGAGAGGATAGTTCAATCAATGCTCTTGCAATATTTGACCTCTCAACTGAAAATGACCAGGTTCCTAATGGTGCAAGTAGTGTTGTGTGCACTTTTATGCAGCTAATTTTTTTCATGCAGGCCACTGGATATCATCAGATAGGAACAACTTTTTGGTCACTACTGAGGTAGCTTTAAATCAAAACTGATACAGAGAGGTGAAGGGTTCCATTGTATTAATTTACATGGAATATATGGACACAAAGAGTTAAAGATGTTAAAATAACCCAGTCACCGTCCAACATTTAAACATTAAAAATTTAAACATTTAAACATTAAACTCTGGTTCAGTATACAGAGATCTAGCCTGCTTAGTATCATGGTAAACACATCATTAAAATCTTTTAAACCTTTTGTTAAACATACAGGGGATAAAATCAGTTAAATGATTTGAAATGTGAAGTATTAAGTAAGGCTTTCATTTTAGAACATCCCTTGTTCACATTCTCTTTAGCTGAAGAAAGTCTTTTGGAGTTAAAACGGCCATGTTGGTCTGTCTCTTAGATGGAGATAATGACTTTTTTCGGGAGAAGAGAAGTTAGTTTAGATAGATGGAGCTTTTGTTGTTGTCACTGTTTCAGTCCAACCCCATTTCCTAGGACACAAAACAAGACAAACACACAAAAGGGGAGAGAAAAGAACAGCAAAGATATAAAATGAAGCTTCTGTCTATGATGATGACTCACTTGCAACCTCATTGCTGGAGAAACACTCCAGGTGCAGCACCTGGTCTTATCAGCTACTCTGAGACCTGGCAAACTTGTACCGGCATCAGAATGTTTAGGGCATTACATTTAGCTGTTTCTTTCAGGTGATAGGCATACAGCTGTGTTGCAAAATATATAGTCTTTAGCAACTAAACCTGACTCTTTATTAAGTCTCACGTTCCAGGTTCTACTCTGAATTTAGCCAGAGCTGATGGAGGCTCCTCTCTCTGCACCTTTCAGGATTAGTATGAGGTAAGTCCAGGGTCCCAGGAACTGGTGAGCATGGCTGCAATGAACTGATGCTTGCTCCTTTCCCTTCTGATATTTCAGTGAGCCAGCATCATGATAGCCAGCATCTCCTTTTTTTCAGTCAGCCAGCATTGTGGTAGCCCCATGTCTCTTTCTGATTACCCAAAAGGGACTGATGGGTGGAATAGCCCATCCCCTCATTATTTTGTCCACCAATTAGGCCTAATTTCCAAAAATTTTGATTCATTGATATCTGGTCATCTACTCATCTTGTTCACCTGTCATAATCTTAACACAGCCATTGAGTGTTCAGGTAAATTCTCTCTTTAAATTAATTCAGTCTATTTCCTTATTACATCTTTTCTTCACCTTTTTTTTAGCAAGTCATTGTAACCAGTTTATGAACTTTCAGTCACTTTTTACAGTTGAGCTTACAGTTATGATAAATTTGTAGGCCCAGTTGTCACAACAGTTGTATATCTCATTTCCCTGAGTACCGTGTTGAACAATTCATTATGGATACTCATTGCTACAGATTCAGACCCTTTTGGGGTAAGCAAACTGTTCACTGATTTGGGATGGATTGCAAATAGTTTACCAAATAATTTTCAGCCTGCCTGTTTGCAAACTGCTTTGAATATTCAGTGTTGTGTTGTTGTATGATTGGTCATTTAAGTTGCATGATATTATTTTTGCTCCCTGATTACATTTTTTTATACGTTGAGGAAACTAATGAAATCTGATAGCAAATCGTCATTTGTGGTAAGACACATGAAACCTTTGGGGTTCAATAATATTTTCACAAGCTCCCTATTGTTACATAATACTTACAAAAGATAACTTGACACCATTATAGTGAAATGAGCTTTGCACTTCTACTTGCACAAGTATTTGTGTATCAGGTTGTTTTTAATGATTGGACCAGCACTTCCCCTAGACATTCAACCTTCTGTACTGTTTCAAAATGTAGTTACTAGTCACTGGTAACTTCAAAAACATATATTTGAAAAACAATTCACCCACTCCCACTCCAAACCTACAAAGTCTGTAGAACCCGCTCAGTAAACTGAGCTGATAACATGCTGCTGTTGACTTTCCTTATTACTACAGAAAGTTGACTTTCCTTATTACTACAGAAAGTGGCTATGCAGCTTATTCAAATAAGTGGAGTTTCTGTTTCTAGATAATTAGGTGGCAGCAAGTCACTCACAAAAACAGACTTCTATTTTTTCATCTACTGTGAAATTTGTATTAAAATAGCAAAGATCAGATAACTCTAGAGGAACTGGTGATGTACACCCTAATGATGTAGCTACAACATTTTCCACAAGCCAGAGCTGTGAAAGAAAAGAAAGTGCTTACATGTTAGTCAGAGGCAAATTCATGCAGTTTAGAAACAAAGTTCATGAAAATAGAACAAAACATTTTTCTGCTTTTCTTTCTCAGGTGTACTGAAGAGTTTTTGTTCTCTTGAGGGTAGGCACAGTGTTGTGGGTGAGGGCTCCTTAGATTTAAACATGCAGCCTTCTATGGTCTTCCAGAGCCCAACCTAGTTGAATTTCTGGGAACATGATAAGGTCCATCTTTTCTCCTAGCTGTTGGAGGTGAAGAGGGACTATACAATCCACACACACTCTCACTCACTCACTCCTTCCTTCCTCCCTCTGAGGAATGTAGAGTCTAAGCACAGAGCTAGAGTTTGATCTTGCAGGCATGCTGCAAAGTCTTTCTAGGAAGGTGTTTTTTAGTTTGTTTCTTTTTGTTGTGGTGTGGATATAGTGGTAGGTAGGATTTTTTTAATGCATTTTTTGCACTGCGTATGTTAGGTTTTTTTTTAAATTCATTATATGCCAAAGCCATAATGTTCAGAAAGGCTCATCACCCACAATTGAGGCCACAGTTTTGAAACAGAGCAGCTCCCATTTAGGCAGGAAATAAGAATCAGATTTTCGAAAGAGCTCAGCATCTAGAAAATTCCAGTTGGGAATTTTATGACTGATTCTTCAGAACAGCTCAGTACCCATTGTGATGAGCCTTTATGAAAATCCAATTACTTATTTAAATCTTGAAATTGGAGCTGGGCTCCTTTGAAAATCTGGCTCTGATTTTTGGTTGCTGAATACTTAATTCTGTCCCTGAGCTTCTTTTGAAAGTTTTACCCAGATTATACCAAAGTGATGTAAGAGCCTACATTGTTCTGAAAGTCAATATGACTTAGACTCTTAATTGCCCAAATCACTCTTGAAAATGGGATTTAGGCTTCTAGTAATGTAAGGGGCAATTTTTCTGATCTTTAGGTGTCTGAAGATACAGCTAGACACCTAGTGGGATTTTCAGTGATTATGAAAATTTAACCATTGGCCCTTTGTGTGCTTAAGATAGAAAACGATATTTGTAAATAAAGCTAAATATATTTATTTTAAAATAATAATGTAATTCTTAGTTTGTAAATGATTTACTTATGAAAGCATCATAGAAGGCCACAGATAACTACAGTCTCTTTATTATAACCTCAAAATATAGCTGCAATCAGATGGATTCTATAGCAGGCCATAATATAATCCACTTCTAATATGAAAGAAAACTTTCTAATGCACTAACAAAATAAAAGTAATAAACACAGACTCACTTGCAGTGTGTTTTAACAAAGTAGTAGTAACACATGGGAAAAAAAAACTGGATGGCCAGTGATAGATTTTTACACTGGGGATGGGGGATGTGAAATGCTCCCCAAAGAACTTCCCCCCTCCAAGCATACACATCAAGGGCCTTTTAATTAGAAGCTAACATATGACACTGTCTCTTGTGACAGAAGCAGCCAGACTGAAAGTCTCCGTTTCCTTTAACTGATAAACAGTGGAATCAACTTTTCAATGAACAGTGATGTTTCATAAAGGAGCAACATTAAAAGAAAGCTAGTGAAACTATTTGAGGCATCTAATTTCTAAAAGAAAGATGATATAGGTATCAGTTTGGTAATTAAAATATCTACTTTGTTTTATAAGAATGCATAAGACATCAGAGTATGAATAAGGAACAAAGAAAAACATCTATGTCCCAATCTTGATCTCATTGAAATTAATGGTGGCCAGGACTTCACTGGGAGAAGGATCAGGTCATCACTTACCCCCATAAACTCCAATTCTGAAGTCAGATCTGTGGTGATGGGGGAGCTGGGGTCTCTGGCCCAGGGGTCCCTTCTGGTCCTATGTCTTATCTTCCTAAATCTCATGTTTCAGGGCTTCAGTTGGTCTGTAGGCATAAGGAAGGAAATTGTTTTTCCCCTTTAGTTTGTTGTGCTTTTCTCTCCTTCCTCTGAAGCATGAGAGATGCTTGTGGCTGGAGTTGGGACACTGGCTGGGGTGAGTTGGTGCTCTGAGACGATACTTTGGATTCGCTTTCTCAGATGCTTGCCTGGTGGGTTTGCTCACATGCTCACTGTCACATTGATTGCTAGATTTGGAGTCAGGAAGAAATTTTCCAGTGGGTCAGATTAGCAGGGAGCAATGGGGGTGCGTGGTTTGCCTTTCTCTGCAGCATGGCATGCAGTTTGCTTGCTACGATCATCAGGGTATCTCTCACCAAATCAATTCCCTGCTGTTGTAGGGGCCTTGGGAACTGGTGCACTTCAGTCCCTCCTCTTCTCTGCATGCGGCACACAATAGTTTAGTCTCCTGAGGCAGGGGTGAAAGTAACTGAAAGGACTTACGTACACCGGAGTCCTGAGTGGGGGCGTGACCTCAACTGGAAGAGGCGGGGTCTTTAAAGATTTAAAGGCCCAGGGGTTCTGGCTGTGGCTGGGAGCCCCAGGGCCTTTAAATCACCCCAGAGCTACCAGCTGCAGAGGTGGCTGGGAGCCCCGGAGCTGTGGGGCAAAATAAAGGGCCCATGGCTCTGGCCGCCGTGGAGCTCCAGTCCCTTTAAAGCGCTGCCTGAGCCCCACTGCTGGAGCTCCAGTGGTGATATAAAGGGCCAGGGGCTCCCCACAGCAGCAGGAGCCCCGGGCCTTTTAAATCCCTGCCTGAGCCTGGCTGCTGGGCTCCAGTGGGGATTTAAAGGGCCAGAGGCTCTGGCTGCTGTGGGGAGCCCTGGGCCCTTTAAAGTGCTGCCCAAGCCTTGCTGCCGGAGCTCCGGTGGTGGTGATTTAAAGGGCCTGGGGCTCCCCGCAGCGGCAGGAGCACCAGGCCCTTTACGTTCCCGCCCAAGCCTGGCAGCCGGGTTCCAGCAGTGATTTAAAGTGTCTGGGGCTCCCTGCAATGGCAGGAGCCCTGGGCCTTTTAAATCCCTGCTCGAGCCCGGCTGCTGGGCTCCAGTGGGGATTTAAAAGGCCGGAGGCTCAGGCCGCTGTGGGGAGCCCTGGGCCCTTTAAAGTGCTGCCCGAGCCTGGCTGCCGGAGCTCCGGCAGTGATTTAAAGGGCCCAGGGCTCCCCACAGCCTCTGGAGCTCCAGGCCCTTTAAATCTCCAAATCCTTTAAATCACCGCAGGGGAAGCCGGTCCAGTCCGGCACGGCGTACCAGCTCTTGCCGGTACGCCGTACCGGACCATACCAGCTTACTTTCACCTCTGTCCTGAGGGCTATCCAGATTACAGGGCTCAATACAAAGGTAACTAGGTGGGATTTATTGCCTGTGATGTAATAATCTGGTTGTCCTTTCTGGCTTTAAACTCTGTTATTCTATCTGCCCAGGTAGGATACCAGTGCAAGTGCAGAGCCCTACTAAACACAGTGGGGCTCTGTCCACAAGAGTCTTTTGGCAGGATCGGGGCCATAGTCTTTTAGAATAGGTAATAAAGTGTAAGATATGGTTTCCTAGCTATAAAAAGAAGACAACTAAAACTTGATATTAGGTAACTCAAGAAACAAAATACCATTTAGTAAACTAAAATGTGCATTGTTGCTTCTCTCATGCATGCTCACCCATGGACACATGCACAAATGATTAATTTCTGCCTGTATGAAAAATTTGGCATGAACAAATGAAGATTTTACTCTTGTATAAAGCTGGTGAAATGTGAATGGGCATTTTTTTTCAGTTGTCAATGAAAATTTTTTTGAATGGCTATAATGTTAATTCCATGTCTGGAACTAAGCCACTCACATTCAAGATTTAAAAGAAAAATGTAACTAGACCTGAGTACATAACTTGCATAAATAATTTATTCCAATATTTTTACTTTTTATTTCCTGTTTGCACCTTGTTTGCAAATGGACTGCAAAATCTTAAAATTTATTTGTTAATTATTTTTTTTTGCAGATTTCTTCAGCAATAATTTCTTGGTCAGCTGATCATTCAAAGATATCTATTGTGATATTGGTACTGGTAATACCAATTAAATTGGTTAGTTATAACAACGAGGAGTCCTTGTGGCACCTTAGAGACTAACTAAGGTGCCACAAGGACTCCTCGTTGTCTTTGCTTATACAAACTAACACGGCTACCACTCTGAAATTGGTTAGTTATGTGAGTCATATGGTATTGTTTCTATTCCCTGACTGGCTGATTTATGCAACTAGCCAGAACAATATAGAACAGAATGAATGTGTCAGAAACATTTCCCAGATCAATGAATTGCAATCTTATTCATGTACAAATAACACTGCATCAGAGTTCAAAAAATACCACCCCAAAAAAGAGAATCAATATCTTTGAAAAACGAACAAAAATAACAGGAGAAAACCAACCAAAAGGGAGAATGTCAGCGATGAAACAGCTTCACATCCCTGTTCTTCATGACTGGGATACCACAAATAAGCACCATGGCCAAGAAAAACATGGGCTTCTAAGCGTTTCACCCATACATTATGACAAATGATGGCAAAATCTTTAGCTGTAGTCAGGACAGAGTTGTGACACATAAGTTTCAATTATCCACAGGTGAACTTAAAATTTTGTTTTGGTTTTGGGAATATTGCTAGGAGATCAAAACCTGAACAGTTTTGATACTAAAAGTAGTAGAGACTGTAAGTTTGTGCTGAGCCTCAAATTATATTAGGATGACCACACAGAAAGTTTGAAAAATCAGGACAGGGGTGGGGTGTAATAGGCACCTATATAAGAAAAAGCCCCAAATATCGAGACTGACCCTATAAGATAGGGATATCTGGTTACCCTAAATTATACCCATGTTTTCCAAAGTTCTTTACCTTGGCTGTTTTAGCTGGGGCTCTAGCAATGGTGACATAAAATGTGGCCTAAATATTTCCATTCTAATCTTTTCTTTTCATTTGCTCATAACTTGTTGAAACTTTTGCTCTTTGGGCAGAAGTTTTACTCCAAGGGGACTTTTTTCAGTAAGTTTGAGACAGAAAAAAAAAATATCGCTGTTTCAAGTGCAAGGAAAATGGGGGATTCAGTCTTTTAAAATAAAGCAAAAACAAAGCTGAGTAGTGTTTGACCAGTTGCAGAGCCAAAACAACTGTGTGTAAGAAGTTCAAGCTTAGCAGAGAAGCAGTCCAAACTAAGAAAAGGCTTGCAGCATTCTGTCAAAATGTGGTTTTGGTTTCCCAGATTTATGAATCTGCCGTTGGTACAGTGTTTTAATTTTTCTTTTAGCAAAATTAAGAGTAAAGCAGAACTGTGCTGTGAAAGGAGTCATGGTTCTGCTGGAGTACAAGTTTGAACAGCTAATATGGGTGCTTCTAAAGTTGTGGGCAAGTATATTATATTATGAGTAATGAATGGTGGTCATGTAAGAAGTGTAATGTAATGCACATAACACAATAATGTGTAATGCACATGCATAATGGAACAGAGTTAAACTTGGGAGTGCAGCTTGAACATCAGCATTTCCTGACTGAGTGCTTACCATGCAATGATGATATTTTATTAGCATATGGCCCAATATCAAACAGTGCTCATCATCCATTCAATACATTAATGATTGTGAAGTACTTGGATACTACACTAAGAGGAGTTGTAGGGGTGGGCATATAAGTAACTAAGACAGATAGCAGCTCCCCTTGTGAACAATAAGAGTCTCTGGGTGCTGAGCACTTTTCAACACCTAGCTACTACCTCAGCTATCTTGAATATCTAGTCAGTTTTTTAGGTTTCTAGGTGGGGAATTTTGAGGTTTTGAGCTCTTTTTAAACTCTGGCCCTGAGATGAGGTTTATATCCTAAATTGGAAGAAAAAGTTAACTGGAGCCAGAGACCAATTGGTGCACCAGTTGCACCTGAAGGTGCACCAGGCCCAGTATAGGATTAAACACACCTGAGCAGCAGCTGCCTGGCTGAATTAAGGATGAGTGAGGAGCCAGGTGACTAATAAAGGAAGGACTTGAGAGCAGTGAAAAGGTATGTCTTCATAGCATAGGTAGCTCAAATGCTGAAGGTATAACTCAAATGTTGCTCTTAACCCAATTTCTGTCCACACATCAAAATCTCTAGCTCAGAGTAACTGGGGTTTTAAATTCAACCTGACTGGCCTGTTGGGGGTAGAGAGAGGCAGAGGGTTGGAGCTTGAGTGCTGCTGAAGCTCCAACTAGTAATG
This sequence comes from Mauremys reevesii, assembly GCF_016161935.1. Classification (NCBI taxonomy): domain Eukaryota; kingdom Metazoa; phylum Chordata; order Testudines; family Geoemydidae; genus Mauremys; species Mauremys reevesii. The sequence continues at coordinate 25,601,371 of NC_052630.1, forward strand.
CAGAGGGGACTGAGCTAAAGGGAGATGGGAGGAGGCCTAGGATAGACTGGGCCTTGTAATTCTCTCTCAAGTAGGAGCTCTGTTATGAGATATACTGGGAAGTTGCAGGGGTGAAGTGAACTTCTGTACTGAGCCTTGACAGAAGGGCAAGACCCCAGTGAGGCATCCCAGGGGTTGGGTTTTCAGAAGAAACACTGACACACAGAAAGCCCTAGGGAGACAGACATGAGCCATGATTCAGCCTCCTAGTAGAAGAGCCAGAAAGAACTCTGCAGAGCCTGGGAAGGTGTGAAGAGTCTGCAGAAGAGGAACACAGGAGGGGGCTGTGGAAAGGTTCCAGGGACAAGCTGAGGTGGAAGTGGTCAAGCAAGGAGTCTAGTCTGAGGAAGTAGATCTTAGCTGCTTGCTAGACTGGAACCCAGAGCAGAGCGGCCTGGGTTCCCCTATTGGCTGCCAAAGGAGGTGGCGGGAAAACCTTCCAAAATGACAAGTGTAAGGCCCATTGAGTCCAGAGATGGGATGAAGATCTTGCATTTGGCCATTGGACTGTTGTTCTGTGGGGCACTCTGCTACCCTGGGAGGGTGGGGACTGATTGTAACCATGCTGGAGGGCTGGGCCATGAGAAGAAGCAAAGCATCACAGGGCTGGAGCAGCTGTCAGCAGAAAGTGCTAGAGGAGGAGAACCTGCCATGCCCCGCCCATCCATTAGCAGTTGTGCTGGCTGGTGAGTTACTTTTTTTTTTTTTTTTACAGGCCCATAGTTTTTTGTGTGTAATCTAACCACTTTATACAGATAAGTACATTCTGTCCCCAAGTATGGAAAACTCCAGAAGGAGCTGTAAGGACAGCTATTCTTGGTCTTCAATAGAAAGAATTACATGCATACAAAATGAGGTCTATATGTATTGTGATCTTGGAACATGCACTACACACTTTTAATACCAACACAACAGTTTTCATATTCCACATGAAGGAAGATATGGGATTGACAGTAAATAACTGTTGCACACAGAGGTGTAGGTGGTGATACCTAGTGGTTGGAGCAGGAGTATGGTCTAGGAGTTGGAGTCAGGAGTAGTCAGGGACTACAGATGGTGTAGAGCAGACAAGGGGTAGAACAAAGGCTGAACAGGAAGCAGGTTTAGAGAATCTGCAGGCATGCAATACATGGAACAGCCACTGTTCTGCTGTTGCTACAAGGCTTAAATGTTGTTTTGTTGGATTTGCTGACCTGTCAGGGAGCACAGTCACTTAGGAAGAGTTCATTGGGCCCAGTTGAGCACACTGGGTTGCTAGGCAACCGAGCCCAGAGGCAGCTGAGTTCCTAACCATAAGATTCTGTGCAGAATATCAATATAGGCACTCTGAAGGCATATCTACACTTACCACTGTAGCGCTTCACTGTAGACACTACCTACATTGACAGGAGGGCGTTTCCCATTGGCATAAGTAATCCACCTCCCTGAGGGACAGCAGCTAGGTTGACAGAAGAATTCCTTCATCAATTTAGCACTGTCTACAGCAAGGGTTAGGTCGGCATAGCTATGACTGTCAGGGGATGTGGATTTACACCACTGAGAGACAGAGGTATGCTGATGTAAATTCCCAGTGTAGACCAGCCCTGAGTGACCTGTCTGCTAATTAGACAGACCTGTCTGCTAATTAGACACAGTCAAGGGATATGGGTGTGTCCAAAAATCATCAAAAATGTGTTACAAAATTTATAAAGACCCACCACCTTGTAACACTTTGTAACAAACATGCAAAATTAAGGACCCACCTACCCTCTAATGCATTATGGAATTTATGGACAGTCCATGCCCTGTATACTGTCTCACAGGATATTATGCTATACTTTTGGAAAATCATTTCTGAAATTTATACATATAAAATAGCCAGAAATTATGTCCCTAATAATATTTGTTTTCTGAACAAGAGAGGACATAAAAATATAAAACAAAACACTGCAGTGGCATTTTAAAAAAAAGTCAATGCATCAGAAGCTGACTTAGGTTGAAAAATGTAGATAAGGGATTAGCAGATGGTTTTAGGTGTCTGCTTCAATATTAATAGTGGTCGTGTGGCTAAATTTGCAGGCATTGCTTTGAAAAAGCATCTCATAGAAATGTTTAAATGGAATAGCTTAATCAAATCTATACAGCAATATACATTATGGGAGTCTGAAAGAACATTGAGAATAGACTGCTTAAAAACCCAACACTATAAATCATGTCCTTGAGTGGCACCTATAAATCAACACAGTCTGGAAGGAAGTAAAATAATGATATCACAATTGATAATGTTTTACCTTAATGAGGTTTGGCCTTTTCTGTTGTTTTCCCCCTCTTCTTCATTTGGCTTTTTCCATCTTGGGATCATATCTTTCTTACACCAAACAGCTGAGTGCAATGGAATTCGCACTCCTTCTTGGGGTCTGAAGGGCTACCACAAATAAATAATAACTTATTATGCATCAATCACAGTAATATGTGTGCAAATCAAAAAGGAAAACATTCTACCATTCTAAGGAGGGTCAGTATTTATTAGAGGTGGCAAAAGAATTTATCAATTACTTCTCCTCCTCCTTTTACCATGTGTTGGTAAAATCAGGCTTAATTTGAATGAAAGCAATAGATTTCATTTATTTTTCTTTGACATAAGAATTTCTTGGAGATATAAAGGGAATAGCAAAGGCAGAATATTCACAAAACAAACCCAAACCACTTAAGTGCAACTAGTAAACCCACATACCCTGTAGCTATTACGAAATAAAGAAATAAAAAAGAAAGGCAATGAAATAATGTACTGACAACACTTGATTGGTTGGCTTATCTCTCATTCAAGCATGAATATGATTTTGACATATTTAAACAACATTCAGAAATCTGCTTTGCAAAGGAAATGTCAACCTTGAATTTACAGTCTGTTCCTTTAACCTTCGATCATCAAACATGATATATTTTAGCACTTATACTTTTGTCCCAGATAAGTAATAACTGTCAGTAGAATCATTAAAACAAGTTAAGGCATTTAGTTTCATTATAGCACCTCTTTTTAGTCAGGCACATTATTCTAGCATCATTTCTTTTGCATCGGTAGAAACAATTAATACATTTGCAATAGTTTTGTGTCCCTAAGATTGGATAATGATAATCCCTGTATTTCTATCACATGACAAAAACACAAAGCAATATTTTCAGTTAGTAATTTCTCATTTTACACAATATATTATCCAGACCCCCCCCCTCCCAAAAAAAAGCTTCTGCACAATCTGTTTCATGGGGTGTAAATAAATGTGATGAACATTTCCTTAATAAATGAGCCATCATTGTGATTATTTTGGGAAACATTTGCTGTACTTAATGGTATCATCCATCTACGGATTCCTACACTTATCCTGTTTATAGGATGGTTAAAACTTTTAAAGAGGAATCATTAATTTCCTTGCAAATGTCACGGACTCTGAATGCTTTGATCATTCTAAGATTTGCCCAACCCCTGTCATCACTAGTCTCTGATGAGTTCAGGCTGATTTGCTTTGTACATCAAAGGCATAAAAGGACCACTCTGAGCCTCAGTCTTTTTGGCTACACTTTTGAAGTCTCCTGAATACACATAAGCCATTTTGTTACAGGAGAATGAAAAGTGGAGGACCAGTGTACATATGGCGGACAATGTGCTTCTCAATTCATGTTGTCTTTCATCAAAGACACAAACTGCTTTTGGACTGTCCCAATGGACACTGTTTTGGGGGTCATAACTATAATAATGCTTGTTAATATTTAAAAAAAGCCAACAAATCCCTCAGACATCCCAGAATAAGATAAAGAGTCGGATAATTCTATGCTGTCTCTTGCTCTTTAACAAAGAGTGTTTAGATGCAAAGTTGACATTCTGCTTGTTGAGGGCTGTGGGGAGAATAGACACTTTACAGAGAGTTAAGTGAAAGTCACAACCTTTGTTTTAGGGTTTGGGGTCAGACTTCTTGCTGTTTCATGTAATTTTTGTGGCTTTCAAATTTAACGTTATTTGCCATTTTGAAAATATACACACACAAAGAGTGAGCATATCAATGTTTTTAACAAGACACAGCTTTATTCGATAACCATTCAATTTTCACTTCGAGAAAGGTCTGTTTTTGCTCTGCAAACTGGCCTATTAACACTACACATTTCTGCTTTAGATTTTTAACTGAAACATGCTAGTTTGTAATGAAGTTAAAATAAGCCCTCCAGATTCATGCAGCTTTAAATTTTTGTATGGATAATTTCTCATCTTTAATGACATATTTTAGAACAAGCAACTACTACATTTCACAAAACATCTAGGCTAAGATTTTCAAAAGTGGGTGTGTAAAATTAGGCTCCTAACTCTGTATTTTGGCTCCTGAACAAGTGGTCTGATTTTTCAGAAATGCTGAACACCCATTGACTACAATAAGGCTACTTATTTAGGTGCCTAAATATGGAATCAACAGCTTTCTTTCTTTCTTTCTTAAAACATCTTGGCACTTTGTTGTTGAATTGCAAATTTATAGCTTCTATTGCATCAAGTAGAATAACTTACAACTGCATTTTTAAAATGCTTTCTGCATTGAAGACTTTTTATTTTAGATATTTCTTATCCTACAGGAGGAGAAATAATCATTGTGGAGCTGACTGACACACATCCAGAGAACATGATTTTTAGTATATATACATAATTCTTCACACTTTTTTTTTGGTACATCCATCTCACTATGGTTATGAGGACTACTGTGACACAGACTTTCATTAAAGACCTTACATGGCCCTTTTTGGTGAACCCAGGGGATTCCTATACTCATATGTACCCCTCTGCCAGTTGGCATCAAGAGGTTCTTGGGTTATGACTGTGCAAAAACATAATAAGTGACCATCCCGGTCATGAAGCGCTTATCTAAAAAGACAAAACAGGTAAAGATTAGGAGGAGAAAGTTTCTTCCACCAGAGGTCAGATGGCCCTTTACTAGTTTCCTAATAGTAGTCGTCTATATACTGTACTCCAATGGACCAAAGTATGTGCTGCTTGAAAAGACAGTTTTCAAAAGACTGAACATGTATTAGCATGCAATAGCTCTCTGCAGTGCCAATAAATGTGCTAGGCACTTCATAATGGAGAATTTATATAACAATTTATTTTCATTGTCAATAATTAGAGGGCTTTCTGCAGCAATTGTTGCTGTAAACACTACAGATGATCTGGTAATTTCATGCTCAATACCTGCCTCTACCTTCCAGAATCTCTGCGTACCCACTAATTTGCCAAACTGTAAAGATTTTGATGTTTGCTTGTGTGGCATTTGTATCTACGTTTCTGCCTGGCATTGGACTGCATAATGGCACAGCCCTATCTGTATGTGTTCCTTCCAGGTTCTGGACAGTTTTGTGACCAGCAAATCCAGGCACAGAAGGGCTCACTCCAATTTACTGATAAAGCTCCAGCAGCCAGCTTCACACACTGCAGCAGCTCTGATTGATGTTAAAAAAAGTGCTAGGGTTGTGAGTTCACAGCTTTATGGTGGCCTTAAAGGGGCACACCTTTATAACTCCACAAAGACATCCATAGAATTCTCATTACAAAAGTAATGTTATTAACTACAGTTTTCAAAAATATAAAACTTTTGTGTTCCTAAATCATGTCGGAGTTACTCTGGACTTGAGGGTGTGCATACTTCAAATTTTGATAAAGCTAATTTCAACCATATTATGTGTATTTAGCCACCATGAATTAATAAAACAGAATACCACCTATTTAAGGGTTAATTGGAATAAGCAGAGCTTCTGAAGGCAAGGTCAAATAATTTGCAGGTTTGCAGTCTGTGCTAATCAGAATGGGAGGAGGGGAGAAAAAGAATCAACTATTTGAGACTGAAAGAAAATAAGTGGCCAGGAACCTTGAGTTTTGAGTGCCTTTGGTATAGAAGCTTATTATGACTAAGATTGTTAGGAATGTTTATTGATAAGTAGTTTATTGAAGTTAGGAGAAAAGTGGTGATCAAGTAGGGCTCGCTATGACCTATGTGTTTTGTAAAAGTTAGTTATAAAAAGGATTAGATTAATAGAGTATATTTGGGAACAGTTCTCTGAAGCCATCCTGAGAGAGATTTTTCCTGACCTCTCACTCCTCCGGCCTGGAAGCAACTGGCCATTGCTGAACTGCCGAAATCTACTCAATACTGTCCCAGATTTTAGGTAAATTTGTTTGGGGGTGTGTGTAATTCCTACAGGATAAAAAATGCCACGATGTTATGGAAATTATTCCAGCAGAGATTAATTTAGATTGTGAATGTTGCTTTGGGTTGTTTAAATCAAGACATTTTTTCATTGTTTTCATGATGACTGGATGCATCATTAACCCCTTTATTGTTGACATCCTATGGAGACCTGATATGTAGTCTTAATTATTTTAAGACATTTCTTTATTTAGTTGGTAATTAAAAGTACATTAAAAGATGGCAGTGGAAGACTATTGTTGTTCATTAGCAGAACTAAAAACCTAATCATCTAGTAAGGGGCTAATTTTCATATAATTCTTAAAACAATAAGTACACTACTGTAGAAATTATTTGTGCTGCCTCTATCAGTTAATTAACAAAATCACGAGAGAGGGAGCAAGAGAATGATTATTTTCTATTAATCAAAAAAAAGAAGTCAGGAGTAGGAGTCCCAGTCAGAGCTCTTAATAATATTCCTTATAACAATGACATGAGCTTTAACTGCTGAATAAGACTAAAGATTCTAGCAGGGAAGAGAAGGCAACTGTGATTTGAGGAAGGGCAAAGACAAGAACAAAGAGTTCTTTGAGTAGTGTCCCTATGGGTGCTCCACTTCTGATACCCTTTGCACCTGTAATCGGAGATTTTTGATAGTAGTGCCCATTTGGCCTTGCATGTGCCTGCTCCAAGGCTACATACGACTGTGTGGATGAACTGCTTTCAGTTCCTTCTCAACCATCTCGGCCTGAGACTGACTGTTAATGTACCTTATTATTCAAAGCTGAAAGTGTAGGCTACTTATCTTCATTATATTATTTGTTTCTTTTTTCTTTTATTTAAGTGGGTTAGGAGGCATTCATATTGATCCCTCTCCCCTTTACAGGGGGTTGGGTACCTTCCCCCTTCAAAATAATCATTGTTCCAGAGTATGCCAGGTTTTCTGGGGTTCAAGCAGTACATTTCTTCCCAGGAGACCAGTATTCCCATTGTATCTGCTGCTTGGGAGAGTCTCAGATTCCACAAAAGTGTTCCATTTGCTCCCCTTTTAAAGGCAGGGGTAGGAAGAATCAGGAGATAAAACTGAGACTCTAAATGATTTAGTGTTCCCTCCATTGGCCTCAGATTCAGGCCAGAACATCCCCCATGCACCCTGGGACATCAGTCTCGGAGTGGATGCAATGTCCTGTCAGCTTGGGCACATTCACCATGGAGAAGATCCATAGAAAGAGGAGCCATTCTTCACAGGAGTCTTCCTCAAAAAAAACCTCTGTCCACATAAAGTAAGACCTCTGTGGAGACCTCTTGTCCCCGCTGGTACAGCTGAGGCTCTAGAACACTCTCAGTACTGACTCTGTGTCTGGGATTCCAGGCTCCACTGAAAACAAGGGTGACAAGCGTGCATCAGTACAGAAACCTTTGGTACTACTGAAGCAGGGCATTGAAATGAGAGAATTCTGTCTCTAGGAGAATGGTACCTACAACTTACTAAGTACTGTACATATGAAAGTCGACCACTAAGACGGCCTCAGTACTGGGAAGACATCTTGCTTCTCATATGGTCTCAGCACCTCCCAAGGCATCCTCATTGGTACCAATTATTTTGGCCAGATGGGACTTGCCAATGACAGAACAGGGCCTGTAGGAGTTAAGATTCTCCAGGGACTTGTGCTGAAGGAACTGAAGTCTCCCTTGTTAGTGGGTACTGAAAGATTGTGAATACTGAGACAGGCACAATCTCTGAGGTGGGACCATTCCCCAGTACCACTTGACTCTCTAGCACATTCAGAGGATGCTGAGGCTCCTCCCTTTCAAGAGGAGAATTTGAATGTCTGAGCCCAAAATTCCCCTACTCTTCAGACAAGGAAATTCTTTCCTGATACTTTTGAGAGGAGAGAGGAGTTGCATCAAAGACAGACCCATGTCCTCCTGACTTGGTTCAAGAACCAGTGGATGCCACCTTCTTAATAGCCATACTGGGCTGCATATTGACAGCAATTTTCCAGTGCCCCATGTCTTTCTTATGGGAACAATGGAGGGAGATGCTCTCCTACTCCAACTATCCCTCCTCCACTCCCTAAGGTACTAGAGCCCTTTGAGGAACAGGAGGTCAGGGCAGATGAAGAGATATTTGAGGAATAGCCTCTTTAACTTCTTCAGATGAGGTGATTATGACACACACAATGTCTATGGCTGATGACTTCAGACACTTCCAGGAGTTAATGAAGTGCATCCCAGATTCCCTACAGATCCCTTTAAAAGTGATCAGAGTCGCAGCATATGCTCCTTGATATCCTTCAATGGATTCCCTTTACTTTAGTTGTCCTGTCCATTAATGAGGCCCTGTTGCTTCCTGCCAAATCCATCTGGCAGCCCCCTTTGATGATGCCATCAGTGTGTAAATGGGCTGATAAGAAAGGACCTTCCCTTTGATGCCATCACGCTGTTCACTGAATCCACTGATGAATCTCTGCGTACCTTAAAGATTTGAGAGCTAAACTGAGATCCCTTGGGGATTTACATGCCTACAAACAAACAGTTTAGTAGATCCCAAATGGCAAAAAGATCCCACCCCATTCTCAAGATTCCAGAGATCTTATGAACTGCCCAGGAAAAAAAAATAAAGGCTCTAGAGAAAGAGACCACCCTGCTCCCTCTCTGTCTGCTCTCATCATCATCTAAACATAAGTTTTCATGGGCTGGTTGAGGGCCTGGAACAAACCGACAAAACTAAATTGCATCTACACCATTCTACCTGCCTTTTTCAGACCATCTCTTCCACTTTCTATCCATACAGGAGAGAATCTCATCAGATAATTGGATGCTGGAAATTATAAGCACAGGCTACGCTGCCCATTTTATCTCCCCTGCCCTTTCCCATTCTCCTTCAGGGAACCCGCTCATGAATACCTCTGAAAGCAATAGCTACTTTCTGTTCCTAAAGAAGAATGTAGGATGAAGTCCGATATTAGATCTAAGACCTCTAAACAACTTTATGAAATCAAAACAGTTCTACTACTGTAAATGCATTGACTTAGCTAAAGATACCTTTTGGAAGATTAATATAGAAATTCCAAAATAAATTGCTACATTGGGGGAATTTCTTTATAGTACTAAAAATGTCTCTCATATTTATCTTCCCTATGCATGACCCCTTACAGTTTCCTCAACAATGTGATCTATTTTAAATACTACATTATCTGTCTTAAGCCATTATGTCTCAAATACCATGGTATATTTTATATTATTTGTTCTTTATAACTTTCATAGCCATGTGACAATGGTAGGTTAAAATCTGAATATGTATGTTTACCTATATTTGTGTAACTCTTATTATTGGATTACATTTGTGCATAAAAAATAATGAAAAATTTTATTGGAGAAGAAAAACACGGACTACATTAACCTTAGCTCTGATATAGCACTAATATGAATTTTTTTAAAACACCTACCAAGCTCCTTTCCCTTTTAATCAGAGAGAGTATCTTTATTTTTATTCATGGAAGACATTTAAAAGAACTGTTTAGTGCTTAGCTTCAAATGGATTTTGTATAAAAATAACAGGCTCAGCCAATAAATGGAAAAAAAAAAAAAAGACCAGATGGTAACCCCATTACAGGATGGAGATAAATGTGGATCTAAAATGAGGAATGTCCCACATAATGAGGGTCATTTGAGAAGTAGATGGTATGTGCACTTTGTGTCAATGAATAATACATTGATGTAAGTACCATAGTAATCATGATGCATGAGTCCTCTATATAAATTATCAGCAGATCAATTTTACTTGGGAGGTGAGTCCTTTAGGTACTTTAATCTATTTAGAATGAGAAATTGAAAACCCTTTTTAATATTTGAAGTTTACATTTTTGCTTTTAACCCTGAAGGGGGGGCAAAACTCCCCAGTGACCTTCCCACGTATACACCATTAGTCCTGCCATGGCACAGATAATGCTCTTGATTCCTCCTCTCCATTCAGCCGTTATTGGCTGTAAATCCTCTGCTCTGCAAATGAGTTGAGTCAAATGTTGGTAAGAACATATCCTCCCACCTAGAGGAAACTATGAAAATCAGGCTTCCCTGCTGCCATTCATTGTGTGAAAAGTTACACATAGAACTGATGCTGGGAAAATGTTTCTTTAAAAGGACAAATCACAGCACTTCCCCTAGTGTGGCTTTTCACTATTTTTTTTTCAAAAGCAAAGAAAAGGAAAATGATGTTTAGTTTTAATTCTTAATTCTGTGTAATGGGGACTGACGTATAGAGAAACAGAGCCCCTACATCAGTGAGAAGGAAAAATGTGACTAGTATCAATGTTGTTCATCATGAGAGACTTGATGAAATGTGAATGCTGCTTAGAGCTCAGTTTCTGAGGTGGTGGATTCTGCAGAAATTTAAGTACAAGCTTTCGCTGATTGCTTCTCATGCCAGATTAAACAAATCAGCAGACATTTGGAACCTCCTGGTAACAAAAAACAACCACTTGCCTTGTTTGTTACTTGAAACTGTCTCAGTGGGATGGTGCCCTGCTGCTTCCTGGTGAGAGACTTTGCTCTCTTTCTGCCTTTCTGCTTTTTCAGGCACTTGTAGGAGCAAATGTGTTACTCTCCACTGGCTGGCCATATGCTGAGCTAGGGCCAGGGGTGGGGAGAGGCCAGCTACATTTGTGATGGGGCAGGCCATAGGGACTTCCAAAATAATCAGAGAATCGGGCACAGGGTACACACAGCTAATTTACCTCCCACCAGAGAGTTAGTATACTCTTTTTGTATGGAAGAAGCTATCTCTTTTGCCACAGCCCTCGTCTCCAATCCAGTGTATTGTACTTTTGCAGGAGAACTTCCTGAAGCTTGGACAGTGAGACCCATATCTTAGCAGCATGCTCAAGCCCAGGTCAGGACACAATCCTCTTGGAGATTTTCTTTCTATCCAAATTACCCAGGAGGGAAAGCAATGGTAGTGATATGTAGTGCTCTCTTCTGTTTCTTGCCCTCCCTCCCACTCACATATTTTATACGCTTCCCATAGCTCCAATATTTGGTGGGCAGTGGTCTAAAGTGGCAGAACAGTGCACTGGAGCTGGCCTGGTGGCCAAGTGCTACTATTCACTTCTGTTCCCTTTAATCTAAAATAGCTGCTGCCCACTGATGCTGTCAGAGGAACTTTATTCAGAACTCAATGAAGATGTCTGTACAGTACCTTTTTAAGCTAATGGGATACTTGGATGCATTAAAAAGACAGAGAAGGTAATACCGGGCATGCTATGATATTACCGAGCAATATACCTCCTTATTTAGAGGTTAGATTGTTTCATGTTATAAATGATATAGCAGACATTGTAAAAGGTCCATAGAAGGACAATAGAAAATAAAAATGTGAGGGCTCTGGGGTGGGGCTTGGAATGAGGGGTTCACGGTGCAGGAGGGGGTTCAGGACTGGGGCAGAGGGTTCAGGTGGGGTGGGCGGTGAGGGCTCTGAGGTGGGGCGGGGCCGGAGAGGAGGAGTTTGGGCTGCAGGCAGGCTGCCCTCGGCTGGGGCCAAAGAAGACTTCCCCCTTCCCTGGCAGCACACTCACCTTGCACCACTGCCACTGCACACGCTCCTAGAGCCCCTCTCGGGTCCAGGAATCCAACTCGCTTTCCCTGTGGTGGGTGCGGGGGGAGGGGCTGCCATCATGTGTGCGCCTCCTCCACTGTTGCTGTCCCTTACTGTAGCCTCACGGAGGGTAGAGGATCTGGCTGCCCCTTCCCAGCGTGGGGCAGGAGTGCTGACTGTGGGCAGGGGTGCCCCTTGTGCTGGTGGAGGGTCCTGCCAGAAAAGGGATGGGTCCATCCATCTGAGGCGGAAGGGCAGGGTCAACCTTGGTCAGCCTGTCCTGGCACTAGTAGTGGGGGGCACTAGGACCTGGTGGAAGCAGTTGATGCTGGGAGCCAGCAGAGCAGAGTACAACACAGAGCTGCAGGGGGCAGCTGCTCAGAGCGCAGGCTGGGATGCTTTGGGGAGGCGCGCAGGGGCAGCAGGCCACAGGGAGGAGGATCTGGCCCCGAAAGTTGGTGGAGCTGGGCCCCTGTGCCCTGAATATTGCTGGAGCATGGGCACCACAGGCCCATATAACTTGCCCCCCATGTTCTGGGACTCTGATTTCCTAGGCTGGTACATTAGTGATATCTCTGTTGTTCAATGTCAGAAGGAGTGGATCTATGTCTTGTGTTCAAAATGAGTTAAAACTCAATGACTTTTGTTTGTGAAACCATTGGTAAAATTTCTCTCAACTCTGGCTCCTTCTTGAGTACTGTAATTTAATCTCACTTGGGGCATCAGAAGCTCTAAATTCTGTCCTGCTCTGCTGCTCTGGAGAAAACACTTGCTCGGCTGCCAGTCAGCAATGATCATCAACAGTAAAGAAACACCAAGTGTGCCACAAAATTCAGAGAGAATATTCTCCTGTGCAATTGTCAGAGCAGAACATAAAACATCCACTGTAGATATAATCAGCTCAGATAAGCATCCCTCCTACAATAACACTTCTAAAATGGCACTTCCTGTATACAGACATGCTGTGTGAATTAAAATAATTACAGGAGAAAGCGGTTTGTGTGTGCTCTCACTCTAATCCAAGAATTCTGTATGTTCGAGAAACAGATTAGGGCAGAAGTCAGATCTCAGGCTTTTAAGGACATGAAGTAATGTCCCATTTGTCTTATAGACTTTAAGGTCAGAAGGGACCATTATGATCATCTAGTCTGACCTCCTGCACAACGCAGGCCACAGAATCTCACCCACCCACTCCTGTAAGAAACCCCTAACCTATTTCTGAGTTATTGAAGTCCTCAAATTGTGCACCACAAGGTGCAGAGAATCCTCCAGCAAGTGACCCGTGTCCCACGCTGCAGAGGATGGCAAAGATAAAACTATTCAGAGTCCAAGTGGCGGCGGTTCTTTTCCTGTTATGGATAGAGATGTATATAAACCAGTCACTCTGCTTAATTCTGTTTCATTAAATTGTCTAGTTATAGCCCAAATGATTTGCCATGAATTTAGCAATCATTTTTTATTCAGAAAGCTCAGAAGATCCCAGATCTGCCTCTGGGTTATATTGTGCATGCAATATCATTTATTTCAGTTTTCAAATCTACCTTCGCTTTTACAAAGTGTAATTCATTAGTACTTGAGGTACGTCAGTGTTGCATGTGCAGGCTTGTTGCCTAAATAGTTTGGTATACTAAAACTAGAGTAGAACTCCTTTTATCATGCTTCCTACAGGAACCCAGAACCTCTTTACACTTAATATGACTGCAGTTATTCTTCAAGATGGTTTCTAGAATCATCTAGCTGACTGTGGCCTGATCCCTCTTGTGAGTCTGATGGACAGTTGAACTGTTGTGCATCTGTGTGAATGAGCATAAACTCAAAGTCTTGCTGGGGTCTACAGATAGCTTCAAACCAGGGTGGAGGGTAAAGACTTAATTCAAGTTCAAATATGTTGCAACTGAAGGGCCTGCAAACACACATTCCTCACACCAAAAAAACAAAAATATAAAAAAAAAAAACCCCTAAACCCCACACTTTCAGAATAAATGTAAAACGGTGTGCACAAAGATATTTGTATAGTTTTTAACTCTAATTGATGCTAATCAATTAGTTTAAGTCCCAAATGTGGCCTGATGTTGAAATGTGGCAGTCTTCTGGGACAGCCCTTGCAGCATTCTACAGTAATGGTGCAAAATTGTTACAATAATTTACACAGAGAAAGCACAGCAGCTTGCAATACTGTTACTACAGCAACAGGGGCTGTTAAAGTTGTTAATGAAGGTTCTGTTTTGGAACATAGTCATGTTTGGGGGGGGGGGGATGTGAACAGCCCCTATTTCTGAGACCCCCACAGCACAGTGCTGGTAATAGGCTGCTGAAGTGAGACTGGATGCTGAGATCTCCTCACACTGAGCTGGTGTGTGTTTGACACTGCACCCCATATTCTTCATAGTGATATTAGGATACGATTATGGCATAATTATGATGTATTTTATGCAAGATAAGTCATGCAAGGTATCATTAGAAAAGTTATGATTTGCTGAATATGATTACCCTATTTGTATCCATGTATCATTTATGTATCTGAAGTTATAAATACTGACTATGTATCTGTATTTACAGATGTACTTAAAAATTTAGTTACACCTGGGTAATTCCCACTATACAAGATGCTTTCAGTCTAGATAGTGGGTGGGGAAGGGCCTGTTCAGGATAATGGGCCATTAGAAAGAACAATAGGCTCTAGGAAAATCTTATCTCTCACCTGGTGAGCCTTCCTGAGAATGCTACAGACAGGCTGCGATGGCTGCTATGACTCTACAAGTACATTTGACCAGACCACATGATGCTGGACTCCATCTTGGGATTTTCCATAGACTGGTCTGGGAACCAGTCTTTGAAACAAAGGGTTCCTGTCATATGCAAAAACTATATAAGGTAGGGAGTGACATCATCTGTGTTTCTTCACTCCCCACACAAGAAGATTCTTGGAAACACTTTAGGAACAAAGACTGGACTGGGGGAAGTGCTGGACCCAAGCTAAAGGGATTTCTAGCCTGTGTATGAAACACCTGGGGATTTCAAGCTGTAAAGCAAGTGCAGCATGCCCCTAAAGGATCTGTATCCTGCTTGTAGACTAACAAATTTATTTCAGCATAAGCTTTCATGGGCTATAGCTCACTTCTTCGGATGCATAAAATGGAACACACAGACAGAAGATATTTATACGTACAGAGAATGTGAAAAGGTGGAAGTACACATAACAACGGGAAGAGTCCAATCAGTTGAGATGCTCATGTGCAGGCTTGTTGCCTAAATAGTTTGGTATACTCAGACTAGAGTATACAAGCAAACTAGGTGCTCATCTCAATTGATTGGACTCTTCCAGGAGCCCACGAAAGCTTATGCTGAAATAAATTTGTTAGTCTCTAAGGCTGTGGCTACACTTAGCACTTCAAAGCGCTGCCGCGGTAGTGCTGCCGCGGCAGCGCTTTGAAGCGCTAAGTGTAGTCAAAGCACCAGCGCTGGGAGAGAGCTCTCCCAGCGCTGTCCGTACTCCACCTCCCTGTGGGGAATAATGGACAGCGCTGGGAGCCGCGCTCCCAGCGCTGGGGCTTTGACCACACTGGCGCTTTGCAGCGCCGCAATTTGCAGTGCTGGAGAGGGTGTGTTTTCACACCCTGCTGCAGCGCTGCAAATTTGTAAGTGTAGCCAAGCCCTTAGGTGCCACAAGTACTCCTGTTCTTTTTGCGGATACAGACTAACATGGCTGCTACTCTTAAACCTATCCTGCTTGTATCATTTCTCAGGGTGAGAATCTGCTAATTCATATTCAATCTATTTAGATTAAGCTAGTTTGCATTTTTTGTTTATTTGCTAGGTAATCTGCTTTGATCTGTTTGCTATCACTTATAATCACTTAAAAACTGCCCTTTGTAGTTAATAAACTTGTTTGTGTTTTAATCTAAATCAGCGAGCTTTGACTGGAGTGTTTGGGGAAAATCTCTGCTTAGTTACCACAAGTGTGCATTGTTCTATTCACATTGAGAGAGAGATGGACCGGATATTAAACCCATATAATGGCCAGATTTGATCAGGGTAGGACGGTACTGCTCTGGGGTCCCAGGCTGGACCTGGTGGTTAGAGAGCCTGCATGTAACTGCAGCTGGGTGTAACTCTACCTCTATGAATTCTGGTGAAAGTGTAGGCTGGAGGGCTTTGCAGCTTGTCACAGCCATACAGTGTCACAGCCGTACAGCTTGTCCAGGCTGGTGGGTCAGAGGGCTCAGTGGTATCCGAGTTCCAGGTGGCACCTCAGGGGGGACCCATCACAGTTTGACCTTGTGCAAGTTGCTTAAATTTCCTCATCTGTAAAATAGGGATAATGACCTCTAAAGTCTATAGATGAAAAGCTCTGGATAAGACTTGTTGTTGTTATGCTTCTCTGTAATATCAATTTAAAAACCCTTCTGAAAGATATGATATGGTTTTGATGATGACAGTGCATCTACAGGGAAGCAAATCACCATCATATTAATTTGAGGCCCATTACTAGAGTGGAGGGGGAGTGTTGAGTTGGGAGTTAAAAGGGGAGGTCAGTGTGTGAAATGGGGTATACATGATATTAGGAAAAAAATCATATTCAGGATTCATAAGGGCTATTTGAAGCAATGAAAAATTTTATCTTCAGCCTTAACTTGCTTAGCATGAGAAGTAACACAAGGGATTTCTGTAGTTATATCAAGGAAGCATACTGGTGTTTTTTAGAAAAAGTAAGAAGCTTACAGGTTGTCTAAGGGCTTGTCTACACTTGAAAGTTAATTCAGATGAAGGAATATTTCAGGGTTAATTCTGGAATAAGTGTCCACACTTGCAGTTATGAATAATTATTTGGGAATAGGTATTCTGGAATAACTCCATGTGTAGATAAATCTGCAGTCATGCTCTGTTAAGCATTAAGTGACTAAAACCACATTAGACTTACATATGGGATTCAAATGGTGCTTAAGTTTTCATTACTGTGCACTAGTCTTTAGTCCCAAGAGGTTAGGTTTATTCAGACCTTATATGTTCACATCAGCTTTTCACTTGACTAAATAACAGGCCTGTCAATTTGATATTTTTCATTGCTTTCTTCACTCACTTTCTGATCATTTCATGGCTGTAAGGGAAAGCTTCATTCACACTGTCATTCTTTTAACACAGTTAAAAATGCTCTCCTCCTTCCCTTGGTGACCTTTCTCTAAACATCCCCTATTTCTATCTTCAAACCTCCCCTGTTCAAATACTCCCTGTGGTTTTCCTTTTTTTTCTAATTTTAATGAAATTCAAAGCAAGTGACAGTTTCATTTTCTCCAGAGATGTGCTTCTGTATCACACTCTCTCCAAGTCCTAGTTTTTAACATAAAAATCTAATAAGACTTTATGAAATTTACTTTACATTGTTCTGTCATTGCTCTAGTTCTGAAAATTGTTGTAACCACTGATAATATGGTTGACTGAGACATTTGTTCTATTCTGTGGATCTCTTGAGAGTTGTTACAGTTGTCGTCATTCAGCAGAAGCAATCCACCTGCACTGGGCGCTCAACTGGAACTCTTGTTGCTATATGATGTGACACTTGCCATGTCATGCCAACTCCTGGATATTCATTACAGACCAATGAGTAGTCAGTCATAGTTACTTTTTCTGAAAGACTGTGTAGGATTCTAATCTTAATCCCATACCGAAGAACTGTACTGTTAAATTTGGTTTTAGTGATCATGAAGAGCTCTGTGAAACATTTACCCTGAATCTTGACCTCAATCCCCTGAGAACTGAACACACATTGAAAGATTTTTTTCATCGAACCATTACAGTACAGCCTGGTTTCAAGGCATGTTGGCACAACTACAAAATTGGAAATCCCCACTGCAACCCAAAAAATATGGAATTGGGGCCATCTGGGACTAGAAGAAAAGAGCAGGTGATCAGGTCCTTCTGGAAACATGCAATGTAATACTTAAGGTACTAATGAGAGGGGGGCAAGTAAGTGGGATAAAAGGGGGATCTGTTGTGAGTGTGTGAAGGAAAGGTGGCAATTGCCCTTGGAGGCTGGATTTCATCAGATTTAAATTTCCAAGTAAATATTCAGGGTTGTCTTCACTATAAAGTCTAAGGAATTGAACTCTACATCTTTCATATGACTACTTTTCATGTCAATATAGATGTTAAGAAGACTGACTGGACGCAGTGCATGTGCCCTTTCAGATATTCCACCCATCTGTCATTTCACTTACAGTTTAGAGGACTGACTTTTGATGATAATACAGGTTTGATGTAATTCACTTATAAAAGCTACACAGAGAATCATCCCTTATATCTCTGCATAACAGTCGGCACCTACACCTACAGTACATGTTAGTAGAATCCTTGATGCCATTGATCTCCCTTTCTCTATAAAACAACATAGAATGTGTTACTTTGTTTATAAACTATTATATCTTTTGACTCCCTCAATAAGGGCTAATCATCTGACCTGATTATTATTCTGACATAGTATTCTGCTGCTGGAGTAAGCCTGATTTTTCAGGCCCTGGGCTATACTGAATGCACCTGAAATAATACATCTCCAGACTTCATGATTCTTCAGCTCAACCTACTGGGTGATCTATGGAGTTGGACGTGTGTGGCAGCTACACTGGGAGCTATTCATCCATCTTTCCAAGGAGCAACATCAAGCTGAGATAATAGCTAAATCTAGGAGAGAGTCAATGGGGGACATTACAGAAGATGGAGTTAAGAGTCCTTTGTCTGGACATCAAGGGATTCAGCAGTGTGGCCGGTGTAGATTTCTGGTGTATGGTGCAGAAATATAATACGTTATAGATTAAAAGCAATTAGCTAATGAAGTTCACATTGAGTCATGGACTCAATAGCCAGACAGAATAAAAAGCTCTTATGTGATACTTTAGACCCCACAGAAGGTTCACAGACAGATACAGAAAGATTCCAAGCCAAAGCTGATTTGAAATATTTTTGAAAAGTCAAAGAATTTCCACAATTCCACTCAAAGCTCATATGTTTAGATGGAAGTGGGGGTAGAAATCAGTTTCTCAGTGAACTGGAATCAGTTATTTCCCCCTCTCATCTTATTTGGCAGGTTGTCAGCCAAAGTGCAAGCAGTCTTTTATTTAAATTTGCAGCCATTTAGTGAACCAAACTCAGATAAAAGCTTTATCACTACAGACTTTTCCCCTCAACTTCTAGGATGAATTGTTCACTGGAAAGATGCAACTTTCTGACTCAGTTTAGGGTGTACTTCTTTCTAATCCTCAGAAAGGTTGTGGGTTTTGTTCATATCAACAATATTATTTGACCTTTAGCCTTTTTGAAATTGCCTAAATCATGTTCGTATATTCTAAATGATTTGATATGTTTAAAAAAGGAACACTGCTGAGCCTAATATTACTGAATAAGTAACATCCCATTAATATGAACAGAATGTTCATACCATTCATTTTACTGAGACTCTGCATAGCAGGAATAATTGATATCCTGTAATTATGCATAGAAAGATACTTTGGAGTAACAAAACAATAATTCTGGTGTATCTGATGTGTTAAAAGCATTGCTGGATGAACAGTTTGGCAGAAATATCACAACACATTATTCTTACTCAATCCATACTGTGACTACCTCTAACTGTTACAGCTCATTGTGGTATGTATGCTGTAAGATCACCTATTATTTAGATCCTTTGTGATATAGGAATATACTGACTATATCAGAATGTGGTTGGAGGTAAAGGAAGAATTATAACCCCAGATCTGAATTTTATTGCATTCCTAGGTTTAAATGAATGCCTTGGGTTAAATTTAGATGCAGTCATTCACTGAGCACCAATGACAGTGCTCAGAATTCTACAAACACCCTGCCCCAGCCCAAGAAGCTTGTATTCTAAAACAGACATACTGTACAATACAGCTGTGTATTTAATGCACAGGATAGTCAATTGTTTAAAATAAGTTGAAGGGAGGGGCTGTTGCCAGAGCAGTTAACCAAGGGGAGGAAGAAAACATGGAGCTGTGGGGATAATATGGGCTGCATGACATCAAATGCACCCCAGTCTCAAATATGACTGCTGCTGGAGGTAAGTAGTTGGGAGCTGCCCATCTTCTCTTCCTGCTCCAGTAGCAGCAGCTAAGCAGCCAATGGCAGGAGAAGCTCCTATGTGAATAGGGTTGGGTAGGCTCACATTAAATTCCCTCCAGCCCAGATTTAGTCTTCCCTGATGTACATCACTCAGGTTGGAGACCCATTGAAAAACCTCCACAAGACACCCTCATAGGCAGCAAAGCCTGGACTGGGTGGTATAAATGAATGTTGTGCAGAGGTAATGGGCTTCCATGTAATCCAGATAAATTTCAGCTAAATATCTGCATTCTTGTAGGTTGAGCTAAACTTCTGGACCTCTTCAGTTTTACCAAGTGCTACTCATTACTTCTATGTGACAAACATTAAATAGTTAACATTAAAATAGATAACTAATAGTTAATTATTTTTTCCCTATGGTACTAACCCTCAGAAATGGAGCAAGGTACTCTTGTCAAAGTGGTTTTTCAAGAAATAATTCTTTTTGAAGAGATAGGAATTTCCTTGAAAAAAGTTCAATTTTATTTTTGTTTGTGTTTGAATTACATTTTGATATAGGAAAAACATGAAATATGTTGTTTCATTTTGGTGGGAAAACCTGTACTTTTTCCTTACTCTTTTACCCTTTCCACTCTTTTCTTTTTCTGCTAGTGTGGGGAAAAAAAAGGTGGGAGCTGGGAAGAGAGCAGAAATTAGAGCTGGTTGAAAATAGGAATTTTCATCTGTTGGTAATTTTTGATACTTTGACATGTTTTCAAACCAGGATGAAAAGTAATTTTTTTTTTAAATTTGCTGTATGGAAATTTCCAAAAATATTTAATTTGGAAATGTCAAAATGTTTCATTTTAGCTCAGTTAAATGGTGAACTGCTACACAGTCCTATGAGCAGGGTCCTCAGACAGATTGAATTTTCCATGATGCACTGCTGCAGTTAAATCAGAAGGAAGGCCATGATGCATGATGGAAGATGTAGTCCAGTCAGAACTGAACTACAAGTCTTTTTTCCCCCCTCAAATAAACTCTATTTCCAAAGAAAAATAACTGGTTTGTAAAAGGAGTTGAACTTTTTCAAACTTTAGAAAGATTTAGTTAGAATTTGAGTATTAATTTAATTATTTCATACAAGTTAGCTTGCTTGTGTCTCTAAGTATGTGAGTAGTGTAAACACCATTGAGTAAGAACTGTTTAAGGTTTGTTCAGCATGTAAAGTTACAGTAGATTTAGTACTATGAAACTGAGTAAAGGGAATGTTGAGCTGAATCATAAATTATGGCCTAATAATAATAATGTCTAACAGCTTTTGAGATATTCTCCCACACAGAGAGATGACTGCCCCATTGCTTGGACATTTAAAATTAGGCTGGACAAAGCACTTGAAGATTATACCCACTAACAAAGTTATGTGAAAGATCTAATAAGCCTTTTTCAGACCTTAGTTCTAGGATTCCAGACTCTACCAAGATAAATCTCACCATGCAGTGCAAGTATGGGCTTTCACAACTGGTATCATTAAATAGACAGACCAGCATCTAAATAATCAGCCCAGAGATCACCATAGTGCTTGTGGAAAATTAGTAATAGCAAAATTCAAGGCTAAAGAAGGAATGACAAGTTATAACTTGTAGATTTCATAGTTAACTGCTAGGGACTGGCTAAACTATCTGTAAGCAATAGTAAGCTTCTGTTCCATTTTCTAAACTTGAATTTTATTAGATGCCATTATACTTCTAAATATGTTGATACAACCTTTTCTTCTCCTTGTTTTTAATTAAAAATAAACTGAAGAGTTGAGGTGTGATTAGGATGTGCAGCTAACAATTTTGTTTTCTTTCACTCACTGTCTACAACTATTCTCTGCCACTTTTTTCCAACATTTGCTCCAAGACTAGGTAGCACTGAGGGATGATTAGGGCATATGGAGCCTTGTTAGTTAAGATTCCATCTGTGTGCAGGAGTGTCTACATCACCACATCTTTTACAATTGGCAATAATTCAGATGACAAGACAAACATTGAAATACCCAAAAAGAACAGGAGTACTTGTGGCACCTTAAAGACTAACAAATTTATTTTAGCATGAGCTTTCGTGAGCTACAGCTCACTTCTTCGGATGCATAGAATGGAACACACAGACAGGAGATATTTATACATACAGAGAACATGAAAAGGTGGAAGTATGCATGACAACAGGAAAAGTCTAATCAATTTTCCTGTTGTCATGCATACTTCCACTTTTTCATGTTCTCTATATGTATAAATATCTCCTGTCTGTGTGTTCCATTCTATGCATCCGAAGAAGTGAGCTGTAGCTCACGAAAGCTCATGCTAAAATAAATTTGTTAGTCTTTAAGGTGCCACAAGTACTCCTGTTCTTTTTGCGGATACAGACTAACACGGCTGCTACTCTGAAACTTGAAATACCCAGTCACCTTTAGATTTGGTCATGGTAGAATCACACTAATATGATTGTTTTCAGATATTGGAGGGTTTAGAAATATATCTGAGATGGAAAGAATAACATGAAAAGCACCCAGTACCTGATACAGATGCACATATTTTAGGGCAACATTTTCAAATATTTCTTTCATATTAAATTTGCTATCAGTGAGACTTACGCTCTTAGGCAAAGCTGGGTGAATAATGTATTTTCTGACTCCCTCTGGCAATTACAAAAAATTGAAGAAAAAATAATTTTTGGGTCAAACTGAAAATGATATTTTTGAAATTTTCTGGCAAGTTGAAAATAATTGTGAGTTGAATTGTGATATTTTGATTTGATCTGAAAAAAATCATTTGGACTTTCAGGCATTTAGGCAAAAGCAAAGGAAAGGAGGATGAGATTCACAAAATGGGAGTGGGGAGGAAGAGGTGATGGTGCTGCCTCCCTTATAACTTTTGGACCAATGGTTAGGCCACTCATCATTGTCATTCATCATGGAAATTCATAGTCATTCATGATGGCAAAGAATAGTCATTTGGCCAGGAAAAAAGATTGAGAATGACTTGACAGCACGGTGGTTAGGGATACTCACCTGGAAGGTGGGAAAACTCCAAACTCCAGTCTCCACTCCAATGCAATTATTTCTAGAAAGTGGAACAGCTTCAAGAGGAGACATTGAAAAAGACCCCTATGACAATATGACAACATACCACAGCCCAATGGCTACAGCATTATCCTGCAGTGTGGGAGAGACAAGCTGGAATCCCTTCTCATGAGGTAGAAGGGGGAATAGAACCACTGGGCTAAAAGCTTATAAGGGAGGCTCAACCCCTCTTTCTTCTCCTCCTCCATTTTTTTGAATCTAGGTCTCCTCTGCTTGCTATTATCAAAATGCCTGCGGATCAAAATTAAGTTTCATTTCATTTTGACATTACCAAAATTTCTGACACTTTCAGTTTGGTTGAAACTATTTGGTGAATTTCTGAATAGTTTTGGTTGACCCAAATTGCATTTTTTGCTGAAAACACTATTAGTCTGAAAAAAAAATTGCTCAGCTGTGCTCTTGGGTCACTTTTAGGAGTCCCATAGAATTTTAGTCTCTGACTGTTGAAAAATGAATAATTATAGGCATAAATAGTTACTTATGTGCAGGTTTATTGGTATGGCTACTCAATATCTCATTCAATTTTCAAATGAAAAATGGCCCTTTTTAAAAAAAAATAAATAAAGATTTCACAATTTTTTTCCATTACTTTCAAAATGTTCCAATTTGTTCATTAAATAGAAACCAAAACACTAATTTATATTTATGTATGTTTCCCCTATTCTTTCCCTGCTCTCCTTTATAATCCTTCTCACTTTTTTCACCATTCCATTTTGGCGCTTGGAAAGTGGGGATGGGAAATACAAAAACTGATAACCATGAACTTTTCATACTGAAAATGTTTATTGGTCAGCTATAACTGACATGCACAATAGTGGCATGTGCACATTTGACAGAAATAATTTAGGAAATAAATCTTAAAACTGAAAAACAACAACAGAGGCTCACTGGTAGTTCTACCATTTTAGCAAACCTTAGATCTTGTTTGAACCCCATTTTCATACACTGTCCTCAAGTCAATGTTTTGCTTTTTATTTTGAGCACACTTGAAAAATGAAACTGGGATAATATCTATTCTTCCTTCAGATTAGACTGGCTAATAACCACATTTTCCTAAAATTTCATGGTATGCTGTAATAGTGATTTTCATACACAGACTAATTCCCTAAAATACAAACTGATTTTAAATAGTGATACACTCCTAAATGGCTGCATAGAAGAAAGGATAATGAATTCTGCTAATGATAGGATGAAAGCACGTAGTTTGCATACACCATTAAGAAAATGTACTCATTACAGCGGAAACCATTTGACAGTTTCCTGTTAGTTTGCAATAACGTAACTGCAAATCAATGTAAAGTGAGTGGCATTGCAGTCCTTTGG
The DNA here is from genome assembly GCF_016161935.1 of Mauremys reevesii. Lineage (NCBI taxonomy): Eukaryota > Metazoa > Chordata > Testudines > Geoemydidae > Mauremys > Mauremys reevesii. The sequence continues at coordinate 25,625,696 of NC_052630.1, forward strand.
TCTGATACAGCAACAGGAAATAATTGAATGGTGTTTTCTTTTTTATTGTTGATATTGACCAGTTATAAACACCCTTCAATTTATTTCATCCTGTGGTTGGTAGTAATGTAGATTTACGCTAATCATGGCCACAGAGGCTGCAGTTTAGAAGAGTTACTTGGCTGACTTGTGAAGTGACTCCATTGTTGTAGAACTATGACAACAATGGAATTCCCTTAGAGGCCAGTACAGGCATAACAGATTATTCCTTTTGGACATTTTGGCCAAAATTCTCAAACCTGGGTCCCTAAATATAGACTTCTAAAGAAATGATCTGATTTTCAAAGGTCTCTCTGACTTTAGCTTCAGTGGGATTTGTGGATACTTGCATTTCTGAAGATGAGACTATATTTATTAACAAGATCATTTAAATTATTTTAGGTGGTTATCTTTAAGGTACCCAGTCTGAAAATGTGGGCCTCAACTTACTTTGATTATGAACTCCAGATTTCAGTTAACACAGGAAACAATTGACTTTATCATTGTTTCTTATCAGATTTCCATTATCCTTCTATAAATTTCACACCAAAAAGTATAACACAACTTGTATGGGAAAAGTAGAGAAATAAGTTGAATAGTATGATGAGAGGAACCTTATACAGCCTTGATTCAGAAAAGCACTTGGCGATGTTTTAACAAGTCCCATTGACTTTAAGTACTTTGCTGAACTGGGTCCAAACTACCTAAAATGGCAAAGTTGGCAGGAAAAAGTACAGAAATGCCAGTGTAAATATCAAGACCTGTGGCCAAAATTATTTTAAAATAAAACTTAACTTTAAAAAACAATTATGGTTTTTATATGCACACATGCCAGAGCAAATGAATAAAGAAACCATTATATAGTCTATTCATATGAGCACATGTGCTACTTAGAACAATTTAAATTCTTAATACCACAATAAAGAATTATAATATACATTATTTTGAGTTTTTCATTCTGTGAAACATGGGATTGTGTGGAAAATATAGAATTATGGGGATATACAGCCCTGGCATGTATGGCTGGCTGGTATAGGCTGATACAATCCTGTCAATATACACAATATACACAATAAATAAACACACACAGAACACTTGATTAATTTTTTTATTATAATAAAATTAAATTAATCTATAATTAATATTATTATTATTTTTTCATTTTTTTTTTTTTTCATTGCATTCTAACTAACTAACTATTTTCATTTTTTTTTTATTTTCTAGTTTTTTTTTTTCATTAATCATATTCAGATCTTTCTCCATGTCACTCCGATAGATAATATTTACTATATAGTTTGTTGTGATAGTTGTTGTGTCCTCAGTCAGTTCAGTTTTTTAGTCTTACAAAGTGTCAGATATGTAAAGTGTCAAAGTGTCATGCCTTCATTTCATTCAGTCATCTCTCTTCTTCTTTGTTTTTATTTTTATCCACATCCAGGCAGTGAAGTGAGAACAAAAGACAAAAACAAAAAAGCAAAAATAAAAAAGTAAAGGTCCTGAAGGAAGTAGGAGGATCTCTTGTGCAGGATTTGTTGTGTGTGTGGTGTGTTTGTTATGTAATGTATAGGTATGTAGGGACTTGGACTAGGACTTGGACTTAAGTGTATTTCTTTTTTTTCGTTTTTTTTTTTTTTTTTCCCTTTTTTAAAGAGGAAGAACTTTTTTTACTCATTTTATCTGATTGATATCTGAGAGAGACTGAGAAATGGTTTGGGATGGTTCACCTCATATAATTTCAGAGTCATTTCTTTCTTCAGATTTTTTCACATTTATTCAGATTCATTTTCAGATTTCTCATGCTCATTTGCTCATTAATTTTCCAAAGTTTAGTGGCTTAGCACCTTGCCACACACTGCATTTTGCATATTTTCTTATGAAAATCTGAACCAACAAACTACTATTCACTTATTTATTACTTGCCACTTATTTGGGTGAAATCTGGAGCTGAGCTCTCTTCTCTTGCTCTTGTTTACTTTTTGGAAAATTTTGAGAAAGAAGTACACAGTTAGTGGTACAGCATTAGTTAGTATATGTAGTCTATTAGTATAGTCTTCTTTAGTCTATTCTTCATTTTCTTCCTTTTTTTCTTTAAGCCTTTTTTTTTGTTAATTTTTTTTTTTTGTTTAAAAAGCAGTGTCCTGAGCATGTTGTGTCTAGTTGTGTCAGTGGTTGGTATTGTTTTTCTTTAATTTCTAATTCTAATTTTTTGAATTGTTTATGCTGCTGTGAGTGTGAAAGTGTGTATGCAGAGTGCATGCAATCCAGTTTACCATCTATTGATTCTTTTGTGGCATTGATTGTAGCTGTGTTGGCAGAACTATGCCTACAGAAGGGGAAAGAAAACAGTGGTTCCCAATCCCCTCCTGTGAAGAACAAAGAAAAAAGAGATCCATAGATGTCTGTGTAGCCTTTCTTCCTCCTTGCCAGGATTTTTTTCTCCAGGTACCTCCTTCCCTTTTTATTCATTAAAGCTTGTCCTCAAATAGGAAAATGTCTGTGTCTCAAACACACACACACACACACACACTCATTCCTTGTTTTCATTGAAATTTGAATTTTTTTCAGCCAGCTCCATAAATTGAAAAACAGGATTAATTTTCATGAAAGCAGTTGTAACATAAAATATCCTATCTTTTTTTGTCAAAATATTAAATTTCAACCAAAAAAATTAGTCAGAAAATTGGAATATTTCAACCAATGCCTTATTAAGGTGTTAATGAAAGATGGGAAGGGTCTGAGTTTTTCCTTCTGAGCTACTAATTCAGATCCCCAGTTTTCTGCTGTGTAGATCTTCAAACCTTGATTCTGAGTGATTTCTTTTTCATTTCAGAAGAGACCTGGAGATGATGGGAGATTCATTTCTGCTTATTAAAATCATTGTAAAAAATTGGAATATGCCTTATGCCCCATCTTTGAAATAAGACTGTCAGTACTGATCATATCTCTATCTGCATCCTATGTAGCTTAATTTTGCCTTTTATGTAAAAATAATATATATTGTATTATTAGATTTATGTATCAGGACTGAAATTCATAACCATTCTGCCTTATTAGAAAGGAGAAAATGCTTTTTGGTAGGTGCTATTCACTTGCATAATGTGACGACTTGGAGAGAAAGATCCTAATTATTATGATCTATTCAGTATGGGGCTGAACTTTGTGCTTTGCACATTTTGATTTGAAGATTGAGAGAGTCCATTCCTGAGGGTGTGCAGGAAAATAACCCTTTCAAATGATTATGAATTACTCTATGCTGTGTGTGTGTGTGTGTGTGTAGTAAAATTTTGACGTAAAGAGCAAAGACTTGCTTTACTTCCTAACCTCATTCTTTTACATTTGATCCCACCTCTTCTTTCTTTTCACAGTTTTAGCAAAATGTGAAACTAATGAAAAATGTTTGCAGTACTAATTATAGAGTGCTGTGCAATACCTGCTATGAGCATATGCACGTAGGAATCACAGCTCAAATGGATCCTTGATTACTCATATGGCTTTAGGCAAGTTGTGATTTCTGATAACAGGGAGGGCAAGAAATCATTTTCAATATTTTCATTAGACTGCTGTTCAAATCTACTGTGGAAAAACAAGTTAAATGTTCTGCTAACCAGTTGCTATACCATCATTAGAGATCACTTTAGGAGGTCTCCTTTTATTCATGCCAGCTGAATGGCTTAACCTAAAAGTATTCTCAAGTGTTTAACATGCTTCCTTCATTTTAAAAGGGGAGATACTAAAAACTGAGAGGATTGAATCACTATTTGGAGACAAAATGTGTGTGATATAAATAAGTCCCATCAGTGGCGGTCTGATGGTTTCCAACTTAAATAGTTTTTTATTAAATATGAAATGTCCAAATTATCAAGTCATTGTCAGTTGCTTGAAAAACAATTTTGCAGTGCCTTTCTTCAGCATCTTGTATCATAGCTGCAGGATGTCCATTGATAATGTTGCCTTCATATTAGACAAGCAGACAAATAATGTGATCTGTTTTGCCATATTATTCAGAGCAGTGCTTCAAAACTAAAACTGGCTCATGTCTTGTGGTGTGACGAAGTCCATTATTTTATTTGTTGGCTACTTTTAAAGCCTCAACATCAATACTGGGATTTTTGTTTGTTCATTTGGTTTTATTTTTTGGTAACCAACTTTGCATAATGGTGTTGTCTATCTCTTATATTTGCACAAGTATAGGACAAGATCCTGGGATCTTATCTTGGGTAGCACCAACTCTTCAAGCAGTCAGCGTGATTTTATTGGACCCACAAAGTATGATGGCAGTGCACAACTTGAGGAAGAGTGGCAGAATTGGGTCAATAAATATAAAATTATAGTTTTTACAGTAAAACAGAAGTTCCATGGGTAGTAAAATCAAAGGTAGAGATGGATAAATCTCCAGTGATTCAATGGTCGGCTTTGGTTTTGATAAGCCCTGAAATTTAGTTGTTTATACAAGGCTTATCCAAACTATCAAAACCTTTTGAGTTTGCAAAATTTGGCTGGAAGGTTGAGAACAAGTTTTCTCAAGGGAGTTTCTGATGCTTCTAGTTCCAGCTGGAAATACTATAAAAACAGTAATTCAGTATCTTGGCACCTGTGGTTCCTGTCCTGTAAGCCAGAAATGAAAAATCACACATGCAATGATTTCAGAAACTCAGAAAAAACTTTTTTGTCGATTTTTAGAGCCAGACTCAGAAAAAGGTTTGAGTTAAGGGTAGGTTTCTTATTTTGCCTTTCCCAATTGCCCTTTGCAGCAATTTGCTCATACCTATTTATTGTATAACTGTTACATAAGTTGTGTATTTTACTAGTTGTGTTATTTCCATTTTTACTGTATCTCTTCAATGCATACAGTAAAGTTAGACAACATACGTGAAAGGCTGATATTAGTACAGACCACCCTTAAATTTGTAGTAATTGCCCTAAATTAAATTATGGGTAAAACCCATCTCAGATTTTCTTTCACTGTTCATGTCCTCGCAAAGGACTGTTTGTTCTAGGAGAAAATGAAATATGTGACATCTGCATTTAACAGCAAATTAGTTTATCATGATTTCTGATATCAAAAGATGACAAAGGTTAACTTGGAAAACGTTCCCAATTGTTATATCTCTCATTATGTCATTTGATCTGGTTCAGAGTGGGTCACCACCTTTGCCAGGGCACACCAGAGCTTGTAATTTTTCCTCTGGCATGACTTTTTAGAGCCTGATCTAGCACCGTTGATGTCAATGGAAGTTTTCTCATTGACTTTGATGAGAGTAGATTCACTGTGGGTTTGTTTACTGCCCTGCATTGCTCCAAGGCTAAAGTAAAAGCCATTCTATTAGGATATATATGAATGGATTAAAATGTTTATTAAACTGTCCTTGCCAGTTGTTTTCCTGGAATTGGTGCAAAGCACCCGTATTGATACTGAGAATAGGTGCCAGTATAGCAGTAGTTCTCTTATTTTCCCCTCTGAACATATTTTGGACTCTGTCGCAGTTGCAGTGGCTTCCCCACAGAGCCTTCCAAACAAGAGGCAATTTCACCATGTCCATTTCCTGTTTTTGATTCCTCCCAAGTTCTATTAGGCTGGCATAAAGGTCAAGCTACCTGCTTTTCTGAATGTGTAAGTTTATGGAAATGATACTGCTCTAATACCTGTGTGTAGCAGGGCAGAGATTTCAATCCAACCTTGTTTTCAATTTGCATTTACTGAGGTGAGCTTATAGAAGTAGCTGTCCCATCTGTAGTCATGTTTGTTTGTTGTAGAGAATACAACTGATATTAATTTACAAAAATAAGGAAAGGGTTGTCCTTTATAATTATTAATTAGCCTGCACACCTGCCAAGAAGGTGTTTCCATAAGCCTTGTCTTAAGTACTTTGCTGTTTTTTTTCATTTGGGAGGATCAATGCTAATTTTCTGTGTTTACTAGCAATCATAGATGACTAGCAGTTAAAAAGCCATCAGCTCTGTCACATTTTTCAGTGAACAGAATCCCTTTCCAGATGGCCCTTCATTTGGATAATGGACAGCCTAAGGGGATAAAATGTCACCTGTTGTAGCTAGTCAACAATATTAATAAAAACAGAAGAATAGACCATTCATGAAATGGGCAACAACCCAAAACAGATTTATGAATTTGTGGACTGTCTTTTTGTAGCACTCTTGCCTATAAGAACTTGCAGAGTATCTCAGCTCTAGCTACCATTCTCTTTGCAGTGTTGTTAGTTTCATGCTTGACTGATTATTGATGGATCTAATTTTCTAAATTTATCTCTTGAAAAAACAGAAAATAGATGGAAGAGGCATGTTATTAGATCTGGGCAAAATTTTTCAGTCAAGTAATTTTTGTCAAAAATGCAGTTTTGGGTTGACCAAAACTATTTAACAAACTCGGGTCAAATTCAAGAAATTGTTTCTGCTGAATTAAAAAAAGGAGGGGAAAAAGTCCAAATGTTTTTTCAATATTTTCAAAATAAAATGTTTTGACTTTTCATTTTGAATCAATGTTTTGTTTAGAAACTTAGCTCAATTTGTTTATTTTTTTTTAAAAAGGGTGACAACAAATCCCAGAAAATGTAATGAAGCCATTTTTGTTTGTTTGTTTGTTTTTCACATTGGCAGGCAAAATGAGGAAAACAAATCAATTTTGGTTCAACCAAAATTTTTTTCCAGATATTTTTTGATTCGGCTAAAAAACCAAAAGATCAGTTATGTGATCATCTCTAGTTATGATAGCTAAAGCTCTTCTATGGAAACAGCTATAACAAACAATATAGCAAACCAAGGTCAATGTGGAAAAAGTTTTAGGGCCTGAACCAACTAGGGGCTGTGCTCCTCTTGACCTGCTGCTCACAAACAGGGAAGTGGCAATCAGGGGAGGTCCCAGATGACTGGAAAAAGGCAAATATAGTGCCCGTCTTTGAAAAAGGGAAGGAGACTTCACCTCAGTCCCTGGAAAAATCATGGAGCAGGTCCTCAAGGAATCCATTTTGAAGCACTTGGAGGAGAGGAAGGTGATAAGGAACAGTCAACATGGATTCACCAAGGTCAATGCCTGACCAGCCTGAGTGCCTTCTATGATGAGATAACTGGCTCTGTGGACATGGGGAAAGCAGTGGACGTGATATATCTTGACTTTAGCAAAGCTTTTGATATGGTGTCCCACAGTATTCTTGCCAGCAAGTTAAAAAAGTATGGATTGGATGAATGAACTATAAAGTGGATAGAAAGCTGGCAACATTGTCAGGCTCAATGGGTAGTGATCAATGACTTGATGTCTTGTTGGCAGCCGGTATCAAGCGGAGTGCCTCATGGGTTGTTTCTGGGACCAGTTTTGTTCAACATCTTCATTAATGATCTGGATGATGGGATGGACTGCACCCTCAGCAAGTTTGCGTATGACACTAAGTTGTGGGGAGACGTAGATGCACTGGAGGGTAGGGATAGGGTCCAGAGTGACCTAGACAAATTGGAGGATTGGGCCAAAAGAAATCTGATGAGATTCAACAAGGACAAGAGCAGAGTCCTGCACTTAGAACAGAAGAATCCCATGCACTTCTACAGGCTAGGGACCAACTGGCTAAGTGGCAGTTCCCCAGAAAAGTACCTGGGGATTACAGTGGATGAGAAGCTGAATATGAGTCAACAGTGTGCCCTTGTTGCCAAAAAGGCTAACAGCATTTTGAGCTGTATAAGTAGGAACATTGCCAGCAGATCGAGGGACGTGACTATTCCCTTCTATTTGGCATTGGTGAGGCCTCATCTGGAGTACTGTGTTCAGTTTTGGGCCCCACACTACAAGACGGATGTGGAAAAATTGGAAAGAGTCCAGCGGAGGGCAACAAAAATGGTTAGGGGGCTGGAGCACATGACTTATGAGGAGAGGCTGACGGAACTGGTATTATTTAGTCTGCAGAAGAGAAGAATGAGGGGGGATTTGATAGCTGCTTTCCACTACCTGAAAGGGGGTTCCAAAGAGGATGGATCTAGACTGTCATCAGTAGTAGCAGATGGCAGAACAAAGAGTAATGGTCTCAAGGTGCGGTGGGAGAGGTTTAGGTTGGATATTAGGAAAAACTTTTTCAGTAGGAGGGTGGTGAAGCACTGGAATGGGTTACCTAGGGAGGTTACCTTCCTTAGAGATTTTTAAAGTCAGGCTTGAGAAAGCTCTGTCTGGGATGATTTAGTTGGGCGTTGGTCTGGCTTTGAGCAAGGGTTTGGACTAGATGACCTCCTGAGGTCCCTTCCAGCCCACGTATTCTATGATGCTATGAATACTTAAACCAGGAAGACACAAAGGGGAGCTGTCTGAGCAACAACACAGACTTCCTGTCCATCTCTGCTCCATATCCTGTTTGTGATAGACTCTAGACTCCAGCTTCTGACCCTGGTTTGTGCTCACCATTGCTATTCAATTGCTGTCTGTAACCTGGTGCTTGATCCCAATCTCTTGGTAATCTGACCCTTCCTGTCTCCTGACACCTGATTCTCAGTCTTCCCACTGGCATGTCTTGGACTCTGACCTTCTGGTACCCGACTTGGCCTGACTTCCAACTCCTGCTCCAACCACTAGGTCTGAGTGCCCACGTCCCTGTCATGACAGCCATAAATCCAGTGTGCCTGTTCAGTCTGTGATTTTTAGGGGATAACAAAGTTATGAATTTAAGCTTGCGTGCTTGTTTTCTGAAGGTGTTGAACAGGTTTCTTTTCTTTTGACTGAGGATTGAGAGGTCAGATATGGAGTGTGAAAGGCGTTCACCTATGTGTGATATGGTGTTTTTGTCTTATCATTTTCCTGTGCAAGTTCATCTGAGAGCGTAGTAATTGTCTGGTTTCCCCAACATAGTTGTTGGGGCATTTAGTGCTCTGGGTCCTATATGTCTATCACAACATATGGTGCACCTTATTCAAAATCGGTTATTTGACTTAATCTCTACTTACTACATTACATGTACTCCCTCATGAGTCCAAACAATGTGAAATGGGGATTTTAAAATACATTTTTGTGGTCTGATAAATTTCACCTGAAAAATGGAGCGTGTCTCTTTATAGCCTGGTTACAACCATGCTATTCCATTTGGAGCATGGAAATCTGGACCTGTATGTTCTTTTCCCAGTTTCGTCACTCAAGTGTTGTCTGAGCTTAGACAGGTCTCTTAACATATGTCTCAGTTTACTCATTTAATAAAATAGGTGTAATACTTCACTTTATAAAGCAGTGTTGCAGAGGCTTAATATTTGTTAATGTTTAAGATCGCTGATATTTTGCTAATTAATGGCTCTAGATAATAACTCAATACCATTGACATTTATGAATGAATGACTAAATAAATGTCCCCATCCTAGAGAGGCTGTGTATCCTGAATGGATGGACTTTGAACTGTAAGCTTCATTTTAGTAATGTGCATTTTTCACTATAGCTCCCATCGGTGAGCTAGGTTTATTTACAAAAAAAATTATTTTACCTCTTTTTATTACAAATTTATTTGGCCAGACATAGGTGGCAATAATTACTCAAAACTCAAAACTTCCTTAGCAGTTTTTCAATAGGGGCATGTGGGGGTGTAAAATTTTTTAATATATTTTCCAGCATTCCATTACAGTCCAAACAATCTTGAAGAGGGAATATATTATAGTATATATTCAATGAAACAGACACATTGTTTTCTCACACATTCACTTATTTATGCTTCAGATATAAGCAAAAGTTAGTTTATTCACACTCCATCTCTTCTTTAGACCTGAAGGCACTAGATGCCAAACTGATGATTGACCCTGCCAGCAGGTAGGGGATCTTGGGGGACAACTATTGCACTGGTGGGGTGCAAAATAAACTTTATTAAGAAAATGCAAAAACAGGGAAAATTCAATAGTGAGGGATATGGGGTTTTTTAAGGTAGACAATTGGGGAGCAAATAGTATAGGCGGTTTCAATAGTGGGGTACAATACAGTTGGTAACCAATTAACACTGAAGTATAAATGTAACAGGTAGCTAACAATTTCTATGTAAAGGGTGTGTCACAGCAGCATATAACCAACTAACAGTTATGGGTAAAATGTGTTAAATAACCAACAACTCTAGGTAAAAATGTGTTTCAGTGGTGTAAATGCAAAATGTGAGGTGTGTCAGAGAGAAAAAGGGTAACCAATGGGGTTTTATGCTAGATTTCAGCAATACAATTGAGGTTTGGCAGCAGTAGGAGTGGGGTGAACACGTGGGGGAAGGGATTAAAGGAGAGAAAGAGAGAAAGGCAGTGGTAGAGGAATGAGGTTGAGGGATGGGGAGAGAGGAGCACGCGGTGGAGCAGAGACCAAAGGCAGAGGCGCTGCGGAGGGAGATTTAAACTCAGGGAGACACAGAGCAGACAGGCTGCAAGTTTAAACAGCAAGAGAGACTGCAACGAGTGACTGGAGAGCTTGTGGGGAGACACGGGCAAGCTCGGGGGGGGGGGGGGTGTTAGGGCAGCGGGAAGACCGACTTAACCACAATTATACAGAACACAGCAAAATCTTATCTATGATCTAACTTAACCAAGATTACACAAATTAGCAAGCAACAGAACACAATGCAACGATTTTTTAAACTTAACTTACAGAGCACCATACAAACAATTCTCTAAACCTAACTTAACCACAGCTATGCAAAATGAAATTACAACTTATCTAGACTAAGAACCTGATTTTAATAGGTGCACCTTACACTATGCCGATTCTTTGATCGGGAGGGGGAGCAGTTCCAGAGGGCAGAGTGGTCTGTGCCCAGGTTACAGCCCCGGAGCGGGTGGGGGGGTGTTAACTAGTGGTGGCTGCAGCAGTGGGGCGGCTGCAAGTCGGCAGCCCAGGATACAGTCCAGGAAGGCACAGCTTAGCAGTGGCACAGGCTTATTTTTAGCAGCAAAGGCGCTGCAGAGCAAGAAACAGATTACAGATACAGACCAAGGAGTTAGCTTGGGTCTGTTTGCTGGGGAAACAAGGCCAGCAGTTAGGACAGGGGGAGTTTGCAAGAGAGAGTTCTTACCAATCCCCAGGACAGCAGCAAGCACAGAGGCAGGAACAGCAGTAGCATCGGAGAATGGAGAGAGGACTCTATTTGCTTACAATAATCAGGAGATCTCCAGGCACAAATTCGTTGTTCGTGGGAGGGGAGTTTAAAAACGGGGGTATGCTCAAAAACAAACGAGAGCGGGGAGAGGGCCCCCGAAGACCCCTAGCTGATCAGACCAGGTGGCAAAGCAAGGACCTTCTCCGAGGTCTGATCAGAAAATGTCGGGCTTTAAAGGCAAACTTAGGCAGTTTCCCACCAGTACTTTTGATTGGCTCCTCTTGATACAGGGGAGGAGAGAAGGCAGGGAAAGGCTGCAGGTAAGCATAGGCATGCGTGGGCATGTTCTGAGCCACAGGTATGACTCATATGCTTAATTAGTTGGCCACTTCAGGTCTTGCATTTCTGGGCAGCGCCCCCCCACACCGAGCCCGGGTCTGAACAAAGGAGCCAAACAAAGAAGCAAGAAGCCCCCTCCCTAGGCAGAGCAATGGCTCCAGTTAGTCTGTACAGGCCATTCCTATGAATAGGGCTGTGACTTTAGTTAGCACAATGGCCGGGAAGGGCGGCCACACAGGACAAACAGAAAGGAGAGGGGAAAAAAGGACTGCAGCAGGGGGACAGCTGTAACAGACAATGATGTATACATAGAAAAATAATCAAGTGGACTGCCAGGCAATACACTAACCTTGAAGGAATCTGCTGAAGCACACACAAGGAACTGAATACTTTTTATATTTACATGTATTGATAGTCTCACACAGGGCCATCCTTAGGATTTATGGGGCCTTATGCAGTATTATTAAACTGGTGCCCCTATGCCCGACTTGCTCTTTGCAACACAAACATAGACTTACAGTATTGGAAAACTTACCAAGGTCACTTTATTAAAACCAGTTTAAACAAATTAAGCACATTATAATGCTGATGGACTATGTTCTCTCTCCCCCCTCCTCCCCATATGGAGAAGATGCTACGGCAACCTGGGCTCGCAGCCTGGGGGGGGCGGGGGACGAGGCAGCAAAGAATTCCAAACCGCCCTGCTGGTGGGGCGGGGGGTGGAGGGGATGGGGCATGGGGAACTGGGTCTGCAGTTGTTCCATGGGGCCTGGGCCGAGGGGGCTTACCTGGAACAAGGAGCACCCACTGGTTGAGGTGCCCTTCCACTGGGTGCCAGTGCTGCCTCCTGCATGGTCAAGGAACCCCATGCTCCCTGGTCTCCGCATTCGGATAATTGACGGGGCTAGGGTGGGCGCATGGGGTGGGGAGGGAGCTGCATGCACAGCACCCTCCCACCAGCACTTCCCCAGGCCTGGCACGGGGGAGGCCTAGCTGTCCACAGTGCCTGGCAGTGCTGCAACCAGAAACACCTAGGGCTGCTGCCAAGCTTTCCCCCCCACCCCCTTCGCACCACCAAGTGGTACGAGCCTCTGCGGGGGGAGGTGGGGACAGAGCGGAGCTGCAGAGGCTAAGAGCTCCTTTCTGCACCTGTCACTGACAGGAGCCTTCAGCTGGCTGCCCACTGGCTGAGAGGAGCAAGTGGGTGGGGGAGAGGGAGAAGGCAGCCCTGGGCCTGCTGGCCGAGAGCAGCCAGGGGGAGGGGCTGGCCCGGAGAGGAACCAGCACTGTGGCCGCTTGGCTGCAGCGTGCATGGAGCATCGGGCCGGGTCAGCACACAGCGCCCTCTTTGGCTGGCTACCCTGGGCACCCACCCCAGCCACCCACCTCAAAAAGTCCGTCCCTGGTCTTTTTATCAATAGAGTGCACTGGTGGTGCCCCAATTTTTCTGGTGCCCTACGCAGCCGCATATGCCGCGTATGCCTAAGGACAGACCTGGTATCTCAGAACTTTATATGCTGAACCCCTCTCCTCTCACTTACAGATCAATACCTCACAAACTAGTCTGTGGCATGAATTTTCTTTTCTACCAAGTTCAAGAATCAGCTCAGATCCTGCATGAAACTTTGGACTAAAGGAGTCACCTGGAGTTTTTACATGGAGGATAAAGCCACATTTTCTTCAGTAATGACATTGGTTTGCAGGGGATATTCTTTCAAGGGAGAAAAAAATACATCAGTGAACAATTCTGATGTTTTTTACTCTCACTCTCCACCCAGGAAATACTGCATGATGGATCACACAGTGTTAAGTGATATGCATAATCACAGTATTTATCAATATAAATAGGTTGATTTTATTGTAGAGTCTAAGGTTAAAGATTTTTCAAAAGTGACTAGTGGCTAGTGATTTTTGGGGTCTCAATTTTGGGGGTGCCCAACTTGAACTACCTTAAAGGTGCCTGATTTTTTCAGAAAGTACTGAGCACCATCCTGTGAAAAACTGGACTTTTTAAGGTAGTTCAAGCTGGGTACTTAACACCTCTAGTTATGTATGAAAATTTTGGTCCATGTCTTCTGAAACTGTATGTAAAATATGTTGTATCCTCATTTCATGTAAATCAGTGAAGTCAGTAGAGCTATGCCAGTTTACACCAGGGGAGGATCTGGACCACAATGTATACACCAGTGTAGGGGTCGGCAACCTCTAGCACGCAGCTCGCCAGGGTAAGCACCCTGGCAGGCCGGGCCAGTTTGTTTACCTGCCGCTTTGGCAGGTTTGGCTGACCGCGGCTCCCACTGGCTGCGGTTTGTGGTCCCAGGCCAATGTGAGCAGCGGGAAGTGGCGCGGGCGAGGGATGTGCTGGTCGTGGCTTCCCGCCACTCCCATTGGCCTGGGACGGTGAACCACAGCCAGTGGGAGCCACAGCCGGCCAAATCTGCCGACGCGGCAGGTAAACAAACTGGCCCGGCCTGCCAGGGTGCTTACCCTGGTTTGCCGCATGCCAGAGGTTGCCGACCCCTGCACCAGTGGCAAAGTTTCTACCCTCCATATTTAATAAATCATATTATTTTACAAAGAAGGTAGCATTTTAATTTAATTTCCTGGAGGAGCAAGTGCTGAGCATATTGTGGAGAGGCAGCCCTCCCAAACTTACATAGAAGAAAACACTTTGCTTTGATATTTAATGACCCTGCTGTCTGACTTAGGAGCAGTGTTTACGGGTTCCTGCAAGAGCTGTAATAAGCCTTTCTTAGCTCAGAAGTGGATTGACTTGACCTAAGCTTTGAGTAGTAAATGGAAAAATAGGTTGAGAATCCTCAGGGCTCTGAAAAGAGTTTGAAGGGATGCTCTCAGAGAGAGGAATAGGAAATAGCATCATATGATGTGCTGATGGGAAACACAGCATATTTTGGTATCACAAATGAGAATAGTCCTATAGTATTACCACCTTTTGGGGCAGTGGTTACATTTTAATTGGGGCTTGTTTGGGGACACACTGCTTACTGTTGATGCTCTCCTGACCATATTTTCACATCCTGGATTTTAATGTAGGCTAAACATAGCTTATTCCTTTTATTTGGTAAGGGAGGATGAAAATGTGATTAGGTAGTATTTTAGCAGTCTCATTAAGATAATCCTCCTGTCTTTAAACCATTTATCACCATTACCACAATTTGTTCTGGGGAAAAGATAAACTAAAAAAACCTAACTGAGAGGGAAAAAGAACAGTTAGGCAAACTGGTTATCAGTTAAACTAATTCATGCTTCATTCCTCAGGGCTGTACATGTGAAAGTAGTCATTCTCATAGGCATTAGGACTAGAAAGTTCAGTTTGTTCTTCAGGGCCACTATCACTCATTCTTTCTTCCATCCATCATGCTAAGTTATAAATCACAACAATAAATATATATCAAGGAGAAGCAGTGCTATATACTCATTGAAGGATCCAGAGACCAACATGTTATCTCTTATTTTGGGCGATCCTGTGATAGGTGCTATTTCATGTACCATGTGATAGGCAATAAAGTGAGAGAACTCCATGTTTCTAAAATGAAACTCTTTTTATTAAGAGAACTAATTGTGGAGGTGCTGAAGTATTAGCTATCATTCCACCATGTGCAAACAGATTGACTTCCTACTGTCTCCTCCAAATTCTTCCCTTCTGCAACCTGTAGTCCTCTCTCCAAGTTTGCTACAGGTGCCTGATTTAAGTAGAATAGCTCCTTAATTATGTTATGCTCTTATCACCTAATATCCCTTTTACAGTAAAATATTAACTTAATGTTTTTGATAAACATAGTCTTTCAAGAAGGTAACTAACTTCTCAAGCACTTTGGAGTGTACTAATGTTTCCCAAAAGGGGTTATTCTCACAGTTATTGTGCAGTATTTAGCACTGTTACGATAGTGGGGTCAGTAGATGTGAGCCCCTCTCCCACCAAAGAAAAGAAAGCTAACAATTGCACTTTATTTCAGACCATCCCTCTTGAGCTTAGGTGTTGCATTTGCAGCACAGATGGTGCAGTATTACTATCACACAGTACTGTCAGATTCCTGTAACACGGGGCACAAACTAGGAGTGCAAGATGAATGGAAGCCTGAAGTCCATATTTCACAGTGTTTTGAGAATTAATTCAAGTTTTTATTGATCCACTGATGCCTTCTAGAAAACTTCAACAAAGCCCCTCTCTATTGAGAGATAATTCTACATCTGTGTTATACGGTTCACCGTCAGTTTTCTTTCAGTATTTTTCATTACTATCCGCCTTTTGGTGAAAACTGGATCTTTGTTGGTTTTTTTTTTCCCAAGAGTTAATCAGCTCTTACTCTTTGTTGTCCAACTGATGTCATAGCCCTTAGTTTGTGAGAGACCTCACAATTGGCACTGGTGGATATATTTGTGAGGTTGGAGGACTGATTTTGTTTTTCACAAAGTGGCAGCAGGTCTTTATCATCCTTTTTGTTCTGCATTTGTAATAAAAGCCACCTATCATGTGACAGTCGTGGCTGGAGACGGCAGCTAGCCCGTGCTAACTGACTCAGGCTTGCGGGGCTTGGGCTGCAGGGCAGTTTCATTGCTACATAGACTTCTGTGCTTGTCCTGGAGCACAGGCTCTAGGACCCTGCAGGAAGGGAGGGAGGGCCCTAGAGCTCAGGCTCCAGCTTGAGCCCAGAATTCTAGACAGCCATGAAATAGCCCCACAACCTGAGCTGGCTGGCACAGGCCAGCCAGGGGTTTTCTTTGCTGTGTTGACATTCCCATAGGGTCTAATTTGAATATTCAGTTAAAAATTTGTCTGTCCTGTTAAATTGCCTGTTTTAAAATGGTTCATAAGTATAAATGATGGGTCTGCATTTAGTTTAAAGATAAATATGCATGAATGATGAGTAAGATTAAGCTTTTGTCATGGTTATTTTTAGTGAAAATAATGGACAAGTTGTGGGCAATACACAAAAATTTATGGAAGCCTGCAACCTGTCTGTGATTTTTTTTTCTAAAAACAATGGGGTGAGGGTTTATGGGCAAATGACTAAGGCCCGAGCCCCAAGCACATGTCCTCTGTGACAATATTGTATCCTTAATAATGAGGTACAGAGAGTATGCTGTAATACTAAAACAAGAGGAAGCACATGCCTACAGTTAATGCATGTTTCTGTTATACTTTTCTCATGTTGGGGGGGGGGGGCGGGAAGGCACCATTACTATCTGAGTTTTGACCACAGCTGATGCAACTTTTAACTTCAACAGCTTCATCTTATAGTTAAATGCCACTCCAGGATAGTACTGTTGGGAAAACTGTCTTTTACATGTACAACTTTTGTAACAATGGAGAAATTGGTTCTGGTTTTCTACTTGATTTTTTTTCTTAGCCTTTCATCAAGATAGCTAATGGCTAATTAAATAGACACTGAAAATGAATAGTGTATTTTTTCTTATGCGTTTTTTTAAATATACTGTTATAGCTTTATAATATACTAAGATACTAAATAGTAGCATATAAAAAAAGGTATTCCTGCCTAAGTTATGTGTAAAAACACAAAGTGGGGTACTTTTATTTTCTTATATACTAAATTTAACTTTTTAAAAACATACTTTTTCCCCCCTCTCAAATTTTAGGACCAAATTTGCAACTGCTGACATTTTGCAAGTTTGTAATTGAAGACATAAAAAGACATAAAGACTCCTAGTTAGCACACATTGCATTAGAGGCCTCCATTTGTAAATTGGAGTAACTGGATGCTGTTTTACAAGAGTATATATTATCAGAGCTACTGTAACTATTGATAAGTTTCCAAACAATAGTTTGTCCTTGGACTTGTTCCCATTATGCTTTATGATACTTCATAGAAATAAATGTTTCAATTGTTCTGTAGTTACTATGTCTGGTTGAAAAAAATTCTTTTGTAATGGATGTTCAATAGAAAATTGGGGTTTTGACTAAACTAAACTTCAACAAAAATGTCTGCTTTCCTGGAAAATTTTGATTTCCCATTTAAAAAACGGTTGAATTACCATAAATTCAACACAGCCAGGGACTCCTTTGATGCACAATTTTCCCTTAACAAGAGACGTGCATCACTGGAAGTGTTGTCTGACCAGGGAGCTTGGCATATTGAAGGGAATGGAAGCATGAAGCATCCAAACTACACCTCTTATGCAGCAGTGGATGACATTTCCAACTCAAAATTTCTCTGATTTTGGCCAATATGTGTCTAGTTTTAATTTTTGCAGAAACGTCATTATTTTCTGTGGAGGAAAACCCGCTATTTTCCAACCCATTTTAGTAGCTAGAGAAATGAAGATGCGTGTGAAGGTGCCATTCTTTTACCTCAAGGGAATGAGCTGGAATTCATAACATAAACTTGGAGAACTGAACTACTTAAGCATTTCAGCAAGTTTCAGTCCAGAATACAGTTATTTGATTAATATTTGTATTACAGTAGCTTCTAGAGGACTCAGATTGAGAGCATCTTGTTCTTGGCTCTATGTCTAAACACAGTAAGAGAAAAGTACCTTAAATGTAAATGGACAATACAGACAGAGGTTGGGAACATAAATTATTACTATCGCCACATTACAAGTGGAGAAGTGAGTTGCAGAGAGAATAAGAGACCTGCTCAAGGCTGCACAGGAAATCTATAGCTGAATATAGAATTGAACCCAGATCTCCAGTATAGTATCTTTAATCAAAAGATCAGTCTTCTTCCCCCCATACTGACCGGTGTTTATACATGTATGCAAACATCTGCTGTACACTGTCACTCTTTTGTGGTGGGAGATTTTGATGCCAAATAGTTGCAGATTTCCAGAGATAATCTTATCAGAGGGACCTCCTCTATTGACTTCATGACACTTGCTAATGTTAAAAACCGCGTGTAGACCGGGGAGACGCACATCACATCACAATGCATCATTTGAGGTGACATCAAATCATCTGACCAAATTAACTAGAAATGTGTTGCAAGTGCCAGATGCTGTAAATAGTAAAGTATTTATGGTTCTCATAGGCTGGAGTATAGCTTGTAATCAAAGCAATATTCATTATAGTAGAATTCTCCTATGCCAGTTTGTTAGCTGGAAAATTGAGGTGAACCTATGCAAGCAACAATGTCATAGGAAATATTGCAGAGTAATCTTTTCAATCTTACTTATTAAAATACAATGTGTGCTTGTAATGTTATGGGATTCCCCAGCAGATTATCAGGTTGGGACTCAACATCCCAGAATTACATGACAGAAGCTACACTGGCAAGGTTCAAGATAAAGCAGAAAAAGTAGCGGATAAGGGAAATGCATTGACTTTGCATCACTGAGAAGGTGGATGTCACTGGATCAATGCTCTATACAGACAGTTATAATGTAGAGCTTTTCCTGGGCCATCGCTCTGTTATTTTAAGCACGATTGTGTGAAGTGACTAGAAGCTGAATATGTATCAAATACCATATTCCAAATGTCGCACTCCTTTTTGTACTGATATGCAATTCATCATGGAAGAATTAATATATCCTTGGCTAATGAAAAATGGAACTGGACACAAAGGAACTCCACAACTTTAGACTGAAACAAAAAAGACCACAGAAAGTACAGTAACTTTCAGTAAATAAGGGGCCAAATTCTGTTCATGAGAGTAATTCTGGGTTATCTCAGCTAACGTCAATGGACAAATCACAGTACAAATATTTCCTGGGTTTATTTTTTGTTAGTATATTTACACAATGTAAATTTGGATCAAATTTGAGTCATTGGAGTCCATAAGTGAGTACCATGCAAAAACTTCTTTTTTTATTATTATTTTTTTAAGCGGGAGGGGTGTCAAAATTATCCACAGTGTATGAAGGGCATGGTTTTTGCCCATGCTGTGAGTAGTCCTAAAGCAAGGAAGTAACATATCTGGTGTACCCAAAGAATCTCAAAGCATACATGGAGTCCTTAAAAATATTGCTGGCTAGAAAACAAGAATTCTGTTTCACATTTTTTTTGAGGATTTTTAATTCTACATTGGAATTAAAATTAGATTTTTGAAAAAGATTTGTGTACCCCCTCCCCCAGTAGATCCTCTCTCACCCAAGAATGGCCAATAGCCAAGAATGGACAATAATGGTCTGGGCACTCTTAGGATTTGGAAGTCCTTGCTCTGCATCATTTGGACCAGGGATCTGAACAGGGATCATACATCCATGGTGAGTTCCCTGATCATTGGGCTGTACATTCAGTCTCTTTCTGGTCCAATGAATATTTAATTATTTATAAAATGTGGAACAGCGTCCACAGAAGAAATTGAGAGAGAGACTGACTTGATAGCCCACTGATAAGGGCAACTGGGTCTCCCACATTAGAGGAGTGCACTAACCTATTGGCTATTTGAGGGTGGGTCTCTGATCAGAAATTCATCCTAGATCTTAGAAAGTTTCTTCAAAACTGATACATGTCCACAGCAAACCTCAGTTCAACAAATCGGAATTTTCCAATGAAAATGTGTTAATTGAAAAATTCCTGACCAACTCTATTTAAACAACACAAGCTCAGAAAGACACTCTGCTAACCTGCTCTTCACACTCACATCGACCAGGCCTAGCAAATAGTATAGTTAACAGTTTAAAAAAGAATGCTACAAAAATTCAGTGTACATACTGTAATGATGCTTCAAATGGGCACAGAATAAAATTACAATATATGCATGAGCTCACAGTTATGCACAATGCTTATTTTTATCCAAATATATTAAAGATGTTTTCATATCTAAGCCCATTTTCCATTTTATTCAAATTGGCTTTAGCAGAACAGAATGATTATGAAGCCCATTAATCTTCATTTTTCACACTGAGATTCATTTTATAGGAGTGGAAGCTACAGAAATGGAACCATCCACCTCTTTGTCAGCAGCTAGGATATTTGAATGTAATGCAGATTGGAAATTAAACACAAGAGACTAGACAGAAGCACTAATAACTCAGTAATATCTAAATAAATAGGCTTAGATTGATGGAAGTGAAAAAAAATCTGTTTTCCCAATAACACAGGATAGTAATATTTGTTTAAAAATGCCTCATATGGATTAGGATTTTCTAAAGCCTCATACTTATTACTCCAAGCTTTTATTTAAGTGTCTGTAAAGTGATCATGATTCCCCACTGCCTTGTGTAACTGTTCACACCTGGTTGTAAAATCTACCAGATGAGAATGGCAGCAGTTCAGACCCACTTTGCATAGGTGTAAATGATTGCAGGAGACTCAGGGCAATGGAGAATTTGGCCCAGCGTGTTCCATGGCAGCAATTTTGAGAAGCATAATTTTTATTAATTAAATTAAATCATTAACATCAACTAGATATTTAAGGGAAAATAAGGGCTCATTCAAAGAATAGCCTTAATGATATACATATTCCGACCCTACAAGATACAACTCTACAGCATTTTCAGAGGGCTTTTTCACACTGACATAAATCATATGATTTGCATTGTTGATATCAACTGTCATATTAGAAAGGAACAAAATAATCTTAGTTCAGTTAAAGCTTTGAACAAAGTCAACGCAAGAGAAAGATTTTCCACTTTTGAAAGACTTGTATTTCAAAACAGGAGTAGAGCTCTGAAAATCAGTGATATTGTTTGGCAGGAGGTTGTCTGAATGCAATCCAAGATTTCAGTCCATGTGAATTCATGCCCCTTTTAACTTTCACCTGGAAATTCAAGTTGGAGTATCTTCAAGTATGCAATGTGAAATGCAGTCAAAGCTGTTTCATGTCAAAGACGTCTCAAGCCATGAGTTTCATCTGATTTCAATGCAAAACAATAAACAGGGCCAGATTTGCTTCAAATTTGGCCTAAATTCACTTGTGAAGATTGTGAACCTTTTGATTAACCTTTTCCCCTTGAATTTCAGGCTTGTAATGAAATAAAAAACACAGGTGAATTTCATATGGTTTGAGGGATTTATTGTGAGCCTTTCAGTCAATTCTAGTCATGCCCAATTTGTTGGCAATTACTGAGTATAATCAATAGGAACTTTGCATCTGTAACTTCAATTAGGAAAGTATTAAAATACTTAACCCATCCGAGTACTTATGAGCCCGCTAGATATGTCAGTAGCTTGTAAAATCATTGACTCTACTATTGGATCCTAGCAGAGGTGGATGAGAATCATGCTTGAGTGCTTCTGTTCCTTCCTTTCAGGAAGATCCCAGAGGATGGTGCTGGGTAATTGCTCATCCTCTGTGAGAGCACTCTCCTCATTATAAAATAAATAAATGAAGAAAAGTGAATGAAGAACATTACACTGTTTGCTAAGAAATGGATCAAGTGTTGCCTCCAAACTGTTCAGCATCATTGTCTCAGCATGATGGTGAAACCAGTCCTCTGATCCTAACCATACTACCTTGTGAGAGGAAAGAAATTAAGCTTCATACCTGTACTGTAGGTAACTTCTCCATCACCTACCTATCTGCCTGCTAGGTACGAAAGGTTCTTCCTCCATTTCCAACAACTATCATTTAGTTATTATAAAGAATAAGTGCATTGTTAAAGTGTATTCACGAGAGAGGTGTTCAGATATATTGGGGTTATGGTAGAAATATAAAAAGTAAATATAAGCCAAGCTAAGATTGGGGAGCAAGCCAATTTACTGAGCTATGAGATTGCAGTAGGTTTCATATTCTAGAAAACAGCCAGTTGATGCTGTTCCATCTCTTTTTCATTTATGCCTCAGCTCTATGACTCTTAGTGTGTTTGTCACTCGAAGGGAGCTGATGTGCTAGAAAGCACTAGCATCTCCCTGGTCTAGTACTTTGTAATGGGAAATACACTAGCCTTTTCAGGCCAGAGGGGAAAGTCTCATGGACCAGCCTACCCTGTTTCAGGTGTTCTGGGGTAGACAAAGACCCAGGCAGTGCTTAATTCATGCCAGCACTTGCCAGGGTTTAGTTCTGGCATCTCTAGGCTTGGCAGTTCATAGCCTCTGTCATCTCTGGGCTTGCCATATCCATTATGAAAGTAAAAAAACACACCTGCTTGAGCCCCAGCATCTCTTTCATTACAAATTAAGCATTGGATCCAGGGAATGACAGAGGCAAAGGCTGAGAGAAAGGAAGTGGTCCTGGAATACTCAGCTGATGTTTGGGGGGGAAAAAAGGCTACTGGTCCTTTTAGGCCTAGGACCAGAATCCTTGTAGTGTAGTATAGGGGGAACAGGCCTCCCCTCTTCCTCAGCTAGTCAAGACAAATTATGGGCAGGAGGGCTGCATATAATCTGCCTCTTCCCTCATAACACAGATACACCCTGGTAGGAAGAGGACTGCCTACTAACCTTTCCCAGGCCAGGGAGAATGACCTGGAACTGTTTGACTGTGCCTCTAATAATGTGGAGAAACACTGAATGCCTGGGGCAGGGAGGTGGGAAGAAGACAGCAATATTTGGTTGTGAAGATTTTAAGTTTGTGTATTCGACAGGCTTTTCTGCCAGTCTGGGCAGAGCTGGGGGGAAGAAATCTGAAAGCCCAGCTGGGAGAAACCAGCTCAGGATCACAGCCTGCTGCATACTTCATGACAACAGTAGAAAACCTTCTTTTATTCTCCCCTGGGCTAGAATAACACAATTAAATCTGAAAGGCCCTAACACTTGCTCCACTTACATTTCTGACCCTTGCTTTTCTTTTTTTCTTTTATAGTTTTGTTCCCACTTTTTCTTACCCCCCACCTCTTATTCTACCAAGTTTCTACACTTATACATTTACCAAAGAATGTTCCCGCTCAGGAATCTGGTAGGCTAGGTCAGTGCTGGTGCAGAGAGCACTCTAGTTAGTTAAACATTCACTAACATAGGTCCTCATCCTGCAGTCATGTCCCATGGGCAAACCCCTGAAAACATATATAGCATAATAGGGCTCCGCACAGGCCTACAGTCTGCCCATGTGAATCCAGTTTCAGGATTTGGGCCCTGGATGATGGCCTATACACAGCGGTGGTTCCAGGCACCAGCGATCCAAGCGTGTGCCTGGGGCAGCAAGCCGCGGGGGGCGCCCAGGGCTGGCTCCAGGCACCAGCCGGCACCTTGGGGCAGCACCTTGTAAGGAGTGGCCAATCTTCAGGTGGCAGGGTGGCACTCGGGGTTTTTTGGTTTTTTTTGGTTTGGCGGGGTGGCGTTCGAGGGGCTTTTTTTGTTTGTTTCGGCTGGGTGGCGTCGGGGGTTCTTTGTTTTAGCGGTGCGGTGCGGCGCTTGGGGGCGGGTTGTTTCAGCTCGGCAGGGCGGCGCTCGGGGGAGGTTGTTACAGTGGGGTGTTGCGGTGCTCGGGGAGGTTGTTACGGTGGTGCAGCACTCGGGGTTCGGCGGGGTGGGGTGGCACGGGGTGTTACAGCACAGCAGGGCAGCGCTTGGGGGTTGTTACAGCAGGGTGGCGTGGCGTTTGGGGGCGTTGTTTTGGTGGGGCGGCGCTCAGGAGGGGTTGTTTCGGCGGGGCAGCACGGCACGGCGCTCGGGGGGGTTGTTACAGCTTGGTGGGGCGGCGCTCGGGAGGGGTTGTTTCGGTGGGGCAGCGCGGTGGGGCAGTGCTTGGGGGGGTGTTTTGGCGGGGTGGCATGGTAGGGAGGCACTCGGGGGATTGTTTTGGTGCGGCGTGGCGGTGCTTGGGGGGGTTGTTAAGGTGGAGCGGGACTTTTTTTTTTTTTTTTGCTTGGGGTGGCAAAAAAGTTAGAGCCGGTCCTAGGGAAGTTATGGAAGCTTCTTCACTGGAGGTTTTCAAAAGGAGGCTGGATTGCCATCTCTCTGGGATGGTTTAGACACAATGAATCGTGCATCTTGGCAGGGTGTTAGACTAGATGGCTCTTGTGGTCCATTCTAACCCTATGATAACCATGCGGCAGCCAGATTGTTTTTGTTGGTTATGCGGAAATGATGAAGAGATACTCATGTAGACAGGCAGTGTTTTTCAGTCCCATCTGTGTTTTATTACTTTCACTATTCCCCTAACATGCAGCCAGAGAAATCCACCATGCCCAGAATGAAGTTTGTGAGATCTGGAAAAAGCATTCTCAGTTGAGGAGATCCGGCTTTAAAACAAGCTTTCTATTTGATAAAAGCTTTCCTACCACAAACAGAGCAATAATCACATGATCAGCCATCTCCCTCTCAACGCTTCCTAAACCCTCTCCTTGAAAAGCCCTGTCTCGAGAGATCTTAGCATAACCCAAAACCAGAG
This sequence comes from Mauremys reevesii, assembly GCF_016161935.1. Classification (NCBI taxonomy): domain Eukaryota; kingdom Metazoa; phylum Chordata; order Testudines; family Geoemydidae; genus Mauremys; species Mauremys reevesii. The sequence goes on from NC_052630.1 coordinate 25,650,279, forward strand.
AAAAGTCAAATACTGCATAAAGCTCTCTAAGGAGTTCACTATTGTCATTCTATTTTACACAGAATGCCCTCAGATATTAGTGATAGGAGACAGGACAAAACCTTACAAGAGATGTCAGGAAAAGGTAAGAAAAGACCACTAAAAATGTACAATTTTCTTTCCCTCACCCACTTCTTCATCAAACAGTTGAGTTCTGGCTAGCAGTGGCAAACAAACATTAACTCTCTAAGGGGAATTATGGTGTTGTTTTGGTGGGCAGAGATCTGCTGCATAAGCAAGATTCAGCTGTGAAGCAAATGCTCAAACAAATAAAGCTGAGCCACTGTTACTTAAGATGTCAGTAAATATATGTTAAATGATTATTTGATGCTTCTTTGCCTTTGGCGATGAAAATAAAATGTTAAAACATTATTTTGGAGTACTCCAGGCATCTATTTAGACGTCACTTTAGACTAGCGCTTTTGGGTGTTCTATCTTTAATATTTGTTTTCAGATTAAATAACCAAATTAACATTTGACTACACATGAATGTGCACTATAATAGCCATGAAGTTTTATTCCAATTACACAGACTGAGGTCAATCCCAATACTGTAAATTACTATTAAGAGCCAGCAGAGTGGTAATTTTGAAGTGCTCACAATGTTCTCCATTACGAGGATGAATAGGCATTTGCCACTCACTTACAAATAGCACTATATCGAAGTGGGATTCAATGGGAAACTACACTGCATCAAGTTTTCCTACTGACCTGCAATAGAGTAGCATCTTACTATGTCTTCCTACTATGTTCATTGTTCCTGCTGGTAGTTTTTTTTCTGCTCTTAAGAAGGTACTATAGGCTATACATGTTAAAGAATAATATCAATGCAAATAGTGCATTGAGTTGTTTCTGAAGTTAGGGCCCATTTTAGCACACATATTTGTATACTCTGTATTTGTGGCTTACACACTTCAAGACTATATATTATCTTCACTGACTACAGGAAATAACAGCAATAAGTAATAGAAAATAAGTTTAGTAAAGCAATTTCTATCCTCATTTCCACTGGGATGTTTAGCATGCACTAATATAAAGACTAATTTGGAATAACTGCATAAACTACCCTATGTATAATCAATACATGTGCAGGATAAATCAAATAAAAATGTATTGACTGTAGAATCAAACACATCTGAAATGTTAAGCAAATAACATTGTGTGAAGTACAATAAACAAGAAAGCTGAATCCTTCTTTATTTTTGTCATAAATACTCATTATTCTGGAATCTAAAAATGCACTATCTTATAAAATTATATGGACACTGTGCAATAGCTGGCCTAATTATGTATTAATCTATGGCGGATCTGGATAAAAATAACTTTTCATTCACCCCAAAGCACTTTAAAAATATTCTACTGTAACTAAACTAGCACTTTACAGTGAGATAAACATAACCATGAATGATAAAGTACTTTTATGTGCCTATATAATGAGCTCCTTCAGAATATATTTCTGCAGTCTTCATTTATTTCATCTTGAAATTCCAAAACTATTACCATTATTAAATCCAATCATATAACAATCCTAAAACATTATTAGTGCCCAATGATGTGAAGTGCTTATAAAAATGGACTCTTTAGTACAAAGAAAACAACACCCTAAGAGTTATTTCTGACATAGGGCAGGGTATTAAAATGCTGCTAGAAGATATCCCAGCTTGGGTTTAAAGAATTAATGAAGAACAAATGTTCTAACTGACATGTAAGCATGAAATTCTCTCTGTGGGTTGACCTTCATTCTTCTGCTGTTAGTTAATGAGGATTTTCTTTGTTATCTTTCTTGCTGAAGGACCTCAGGGCCTTGTATCATTATTGAATGAACACAATGTCACCTCAGCTGGCAGAAATGTTTTGTCTTTTGTCAGGAAAAGAAGTTTCCTCATGTCAGCTGGTGAAAGCACAACACAGCAACAGGCAATTGAGACCAGACATTTCAATTCAGCTAAGTTAGCCCAGTGGAGATGTTTAACCTGCTGCAGTTGTTTTGATCAGAATATTTAAGCTTGCTTGTTATATGACTCTTGTAGCTACTTCTGGAGTTTGGAACGGTTGTTATAAATTAATGAAAAGCCAAGCAATTTATCTTGAGATCTGCTCACCATATTCCCTTTTTAGCAGTTAATTACCATTTGTTGGCTGAACAGTATCTATGCTGAAAATGAGCACTTAAAGAGCAGCTACTTTTTATCTTATTCAAAATGGCAAGTGTATTCAACTATCAATGTCTCTTGGAGGGAGGGGGAGGAATCTGCTCAGAAACTTGACCCTCATATTTTAATTATTTTGTGAATTGTATTATGTTAAGCATGTCTGCCCACAGAGGTGTGACCAGAATTGTGAATTTTGCCTAATGCTGGTCCATTAGTTATGCTCCCCTACAACGATTGTATTATTCCCATCATTGTTCAGTGAAAATATGTCGTGCACTAGAGTTAGATGAAGATAAATACATAAAGTGAAATAAGTAAAAAATCATGACTTCCTTCAATTGAATTCATAAGCACATTTTTGTTTTGACTCTATTTGCAAATAATGTTGAGTGACTATTTGGGGAGCGGGGGGAAATTAGTGGAATCAATTTTTTGACAAATATACATGCATACTGTTCACCAAGCACTATTATACACACAAAGTGATCACTTTCATAAAACCCAGTTATGGACATTCATAAAAATCTCAGGGTTTACTCCGCTGTGCAAGAAAATGCTCCACATGCCAGTAGTAAGCAGTGAAGCAGTTCCACATTCTACCTGAAAAATACAAATATGGAAACATGTATCTACTTTCTCAGGAAAGGGGAAAGTACACTTCTGTCCATGCTTCTCGGCTAACTGGGAAAGGATGCCAAATCTACAGCTGTAAAGAACTTTCCTCAACTTCAGATTCCCTGAAGGAGGAAAGTAATTCCATATATACTGAAAGCTGATGTAAAGTCACAGTAGATGTGTGATTACTGTCATCTTGGCCAGGACATCAGAGAGAGAAGTGGGGATCTCCAGAAAGGGAAAACATGTGTCTCTATAGCTTGAAATAAGGGCTGACTTACTTAGACTCTTCTGGGCCTAGTGGCACATGAGGCAACCCATTTTCCCCACTGTCATCTGTCCAGAGCAAGATGTTTGATTCCATCATAAATTGTCTCCATGTTGGCAGCAACCATTTTGATTATCCTGTGACAGGTCATTCTTTGTCCTCTATGGCTTTTTTTCCCTCCTGGTGGAATCCAATCTAAGATGTACCTTGTGCTTCTGCCATGTAGAAGCCTGATGATGTGAACAAACTATTGTAGCTGTCTATCTGATTACTGAGTCTGCAGACTGCTGACCTGTGTGGTGAAACCCTTCTACACTGGTTACATGGTCTCTCCAGTGAATTCCCAAGATACTTCTTAAACAACATGCATTCATGGGTCGAATGCATTCGGTTTCCTGTTACATACTCCATCATCTGCCACATTTCAGAGGCAAACAGTACTGTTGGGAGGACAATACCGTTGTGTAATCTCATTTTAGTGTGTAGATGTATCTTACTCTTCCAGATGTTAGAGAAATGAAAAAAATGATACACTGGCTTTACTGTGTCTTGCCTTCATTACATCAGTGAGCTGGCCATTAGTAGATAGTTTACTTCCAGGATAGGCAAAATCATCAACACTTTCAAGTAACACATTTGCCAGAGGTGAAAATGCTGACAACAGTCTCCATGATCTTGGTCTTCTGTGTACTGATACAAAGTCCCACTTCAGCAGCTTCTGCTTTTATGCTCATAGTCTTTTCATTCCATCCAAGTTGGTATCCACTGTGACCATATCATCTGCAAAATCTAAGTTTTGGAGCTTATCTCTTGCCAAAGAAGACAGTGTCCTCAGCAGCAGCCATCACTCTTCTCCTCACAAAGTCTATGACAATGCAGAAGAAAAGTGGAGATAGAATGTAACCATGCCTTATGCCATTAAATATTAAACCATTCCATGTCTCCACTCTCTGACCTGATGCAGTACACAAACTTGTCATATAAAGCTTTTTTCAAATTAACAGTTTTTGCTGGGATTCTCACTAAGACCAGCTCTGTAGCTGGAGAATGTAACACTCATTTTTTTCTGAGGATTGGACACAAAGACGGATATGTAACATACTTACCTGTGGATTTTTACCATTGAGTTACACATGGATAGGAATGGAGATAGAGCTAGTGAGAATATTTTAAAAAATAAATCTGTAACATTTGCAGCCCTCATATTCAAACCCATTTGAATTTGGTGTGTTGTGCGGTGATATATTTCAGATTAAAATCCCCTGATGAGAATTCATCCATACAATTTTTGCCTGTGGTTCAGATTCAGAACTAAGAGGAAGCCATTTCTCCATCTGGGATGTAACTGAAATCATTAGAGAATAGATGAACTTGCAAGACTTCTTTCATTCAAGAAAGATCTTGAGTCCAAGGTCTCACAACAGCAGCTCCCAAGATTCCATTTCTGACAAACCTGAATCCTCGCTCTCATTTGGCCTCAAATCTAAACCCTAAATCTGATCAAACTCTCTTGTCCTTCCTTATTTTATGCTCATTCAACGGAGGTTTGACCATTTTCAACTGAAAGGTCTAATATACCAGTTTCTCCCTGTTCATGTCTTCAAGTACATCATATAGACTTAGAAAAAGTCTCTCGTTTTACTCCTTCAAGTTGTGGTAGTTGACAAAAGTTCTGAAAATCAATCTGGGCAGTAAAATATGTAAAGGAATAGCTCTAAAAAATCTGTTATAAAAAGAACTAAATTTTGGGTAATTAAAACAAATGCTGAATCCTTGGGGTAAATGGAATGCTTTATTTATATAGGGTGAAATCCTGGCCTGCTGAAGTCAATGACAAAACTTCTATTGACTTCAATGTGACCTATTCTCTCCAATTTTGAATAGCATTCCTGGACGCACATGCTGCTTGATGAACAGTGTGACATCCCTCTTGGGAGAGAGAGCTTAATTCTAAAGTTTGGTTCCTAAATTACAGCACCCAGTTCTGCCTTGGGTGTTCAACTCAGAATTAGGCAGTAAAAAGGGGTATTCAGAAATGGGCACTTAAATTATGTGTCCAACTTGTGTCATCGTCCTCTTCTTCTCCTTTCTTAGACTACATATTACAGTGTTATATTTCTCCATTCAGTAAACTCATGGCTAAAATAGGGTATTTAGTAGAAAGCTTCAGGTAGGCTGGACTGAGATCCTGGTGGTTATTGTTGTATTTTATTATTGCCCAGGATTATCCAGAGATCAGGGCCCCCGTTTGACAAGGCATTGTACAAACATATAACAAAGAGACAGTCTCTGCCTATAAGAGCTTATGTGACCCATCTTTAGTTTAAGGTGGCAATGGGAAAAACTCAAAAGCTTCAGAAAAGCATCCTGGATGTTTCTGCTGAGCTGAACTCTCAGATGCCTATAAACTTCTTCACAGGCTTTCTTGTGAATTTCTGCCACTGATTGGCCCAGGTATACAGTGAAAACAGATTTTCTTGCAGAAGTTCAGCACTTCTGCTTCAAGTCCCAGATAGCACAATTAAATGAAGAGGTACACAAAAATGGGTGCAGGGATGGGCAATTTAGCCAAACTTTTTGAAACCTGGACTGGACTTCTGAATGAAGGTTCAGATTGATTATTTTACCCAAACTAGGTTGCCTAGTTAAACGTTTTAGGAAGCCAGTGCTCTGCCCCATACTATGACGTAAGGTAATGAGCAACAGCAAATGAGACTTCAAATAGCATGATGTCTTCAGAGGATTTGTTATACTGCACTGCTCCTTGCAGTCATCTTTTATTGAGGCAAGAACACTTGCATCTTAAACTCTGCTTCAAGCATTAGACAAATCTATGACCATGAATATTGTGGGTCATTAATAAATATGCAGAAGAAAGGCATCTGTGCAGGTTTGTTATCCCAGTCGTTCTCCACACCCTGGATCCTGTAAAGTGCAATGAATCTTTGAACTAAGGGGCACATATGTTTTGTTAAAATCATTACAATAATGCTGTATTAAATACTTCTCAAAAGTAAGTCAAGTACAACTGAGTTAGCTTCTGGTTATGAGGACACACATGTCTAATATACATTAATTTCAGAGTCCTTTAAGGGACAGCCTTGTTATTAATATAACACAACAGCTGAGGGAGCATATGGCTTATTAGGGCATGTTTATATTAATTATAAGCAGATACCATTCAAAGGGTTCATTTGTCTATAACTGGGAGACTCTAATTGATCACTGCTTTATACCAAAGAAACCAGGAGAATTACTACTGATCTGATGTATTTATATTTAGCCAGAAAGAAACTATATATGTATCAAAATTGGATGAATGGAAATTGAAATACACAATACTATAAAGACCCTATCAAGAGGCGATGAACGAGTAAGTGAAAAGGCATTTGAAAAATTCTTTGCACCAAGTCTGAACAACAAGATTGAAAAGTGCTGGGCATAATGGGGCCTTGATTCATGATGGGGGGGGCATGGTGCCACCATGATATTCAACCTTTTTCCTCCCCCTATACTTTGATCATGAAAAGAGGTACAGGCAGTCTACCTTAGCATTTAGAATCTTCTGTGCTATGTCTTCTCTACTTAACAGATAGCATTAGCAACATTTCAGTTTTATTCTTCCCATGACTCTGCAGACTTACAGCATAAACAGAGCGGACTGTACTTTGCTTTTTCTACTTCTTGGCACCCTTACCTGGTGCATAAATAGTTACACAGTGCATGTTTTTCTAAAGAGCTGTCCTGACAGAAAAAATGCATATACGCATTTTACTGTTCATGTCCTCTGGTTACACAAACAGAATTATATGATGCTTTCCATTAAAAAGCCAATACTTGCCAACAGCTGCTGTACCACAGTATCTGAGATGTCATGTTCATTTCCTATTCTAAGTGAGGGGAAGCACTATAATACCTGGTTCCACTGTGTGATTAGTTTTAGGTAAATATTGATTTAAGAGGGACGTTATCATTGCCAATCCTGAGCTTTAGAAAATAATGAGTTAGACCTTAAAAAATAATGAGATTTTAAAAAAATAAAATAAAAAAGCATGTCACTAAAAACACAAATATTGTATTTTTAATCATTTAGGGAATGTTTAGGTCACATTTTCAAGGCTTTTTCCCACAACTATGAGGGCTAGAAATTTGCTTTTTTAAAATGAAAGATGAGATTCTCCATCATCTTTGGTGGGGCTGAGGTGTTAAGAAAAACATGAAATATCATGCAACTCGCAATAATTTTATGAAAATTGGGGACCGCTGTTGATATAATTTTGCCTAGTTTTTCCAAAGGGACTGATTTTGGACACCTCCCATTTTTGGGTGCTCAACTCAGCCATCTTATAGATGCCTAATTTTCTGAAACTCTTCTACAACCTGCCTTCTGAAAATGAGGGCCTACGGGATAGAGCACCGGACTGGGACTCTGAAGACCTGGGTTTTATTCCCAGCTCTGCTGTTGGCCTGCTGAATGACCTTGGGCAAGTCACTTCACAGATTTTAAGACTGGGTTGTCATCCTCGGGGGTGCAGACTGGAACTGGGATATCACTGAGCCCTCTGACTGACTAGCCTGGGTTTCCTCTCACACTGTGCTGCTGTGACAAGCTGCAGACCTCTCCCAGTCCTACACTCCCACCAGCGTTCACACAGGCAGGGACACACCCAGCTTCAGTTACATGCAGGCTCTGACCAACCATTGCATGAACCAACAATAGAGAGGCTACAGCCAAAATGTCCCCAGCTTTCCAGCCTAGAACCCCAGAGCTGTACCATCCTGCCCTGGTCAAAAACCTGACCAGTATGAATTTATTGCCCAGTTCGCCCTTCCCTCAATGTGGAGAGGAATATGTACACGAGCCCTTGTTAACTGAGCTGAGCTTTTTCCAGACACTTCACTCAAAACACACTGGTAAAGATAAAACATAAAACAAGTTTATTAACTACAGAAAGATAGATTTATTGATTTCTAAACAGAAAGTTTATTTATTTAGAGTGTGCCGCCATCTAGCCAAGAGATGGTATCTTCAGTGGTGTGATGCAGTTCTTCTAGGCCACCACTGAACCTAGTCAGCAGGCATTAATTGGCAATGTATGTCATCCTCTGTGTTGCAACACAGCTGCACAAAGGGCTTTCATGAAGGCTCCAGTGATACTGGTTGGCTGCACAGAGACCTTGCCTGGTCCGGAAACTGTTCATCAGAGACCATTGGTGACAAGGCAGGTCGAAACCTGGCAGAAAAATTGTGGGGTCGGTGATGAGGAACTGGTTGGGAATTATAACAGATCTCCATTCCCCTTGCCAGAGTGTTTCCGCCCTAACATCCTGCCGTGGTAGATGAGACCATGAAGGGTGATGTGATGGCAGACGTGCAGCTGGTAGTTTAAAAAGGTCATTGTGCAGCATCAGGCTTGAGCTGGCGCATACTTTCTCCAGTAACTTGCCAGTGGCAATCTCTCATCAGATACGAGGAGGAGCAATATTGCTCAGAACTGGAAGCCATGGGAGTGGAGTCAGATGCAGGGTGCCAGAGATGATACTCATGGTGGCATGTAACTGCGTATCCACCAGTTTGGTGTGTGACAATCGACTCCAAACTGGTGCGCAGTACTCTGCCACCGAATACGAGGTGTCAAGAGCTGATGTCTGCAAAGTTGGAGCACAAGCACCCCATGACAAACCTGCCAGTTTGCTAAAAAGATAAGTTATAGCAAACAGATCAAAGCAGATTACCTAGCAAATAAACAAAAACTAAACCCAACATGCTAGATAGATTGGACATGAATTAGCAATTTCTCACCCTGACTGATGATACAAGCCATCCATCAAGTTTCCATACACAGGCTAGAAATCCCTTTAGCCTGGGACCAGCACCCAATTCAGTCTTTCTTCTTCAGGTGTTTCCAGGCATTCTCTTGTGTGGGGAGTGAGACCAAGAGATGATGTCACTCCCCATTTTGTATAGCTTTTCAATAGGGCAGAGATCCTTTGTTTCAAGCTCAGTCACCAGTCCAGATCGTGGAAAAATACAGGTACCAACATGGAGTTCGGTGTCATGTGGTCTGGTCACATGCCCTTGCATGCCTTGCTGAGTCATAGCAGCCATTACTGAGAGGTTGCCTGGAGCGTTCTCAGGAAGGCTCACCAGGTGGGGGATAAGTGTATCCTAAGGCCTATTGTTTCCCCTAATGGCCCATTCCATTGAATAGGCCCTTCACAGCCAGCTGTCTAGACTTGAAGCATCTTGCCTAGTGGGGGTGGCAGGAAGCAGTGGCGAGCACATCCCTTGGCCCACGCCACTTCCCGCAGCCCCTATTAGCCTGGAGCAATGAACCGCGGCCAGTGGGAACCGCGGTCGGCTGAACCCACGGATGTGGCAAGTAAACAAACCAGCCTGGCCCACCAGGGCGCTTACCCTGGCAGGCCGCGTGCCAAAGGTTGCCGATCCCTGGTCTAGTCTGCCCTCTTGCATGACACAGGCTATAGGATTTCTTTGTATTGATTCCTGCTTCAAGCTGCCTATAAAAAGCAACCCCTTTCCCTGCCCCCACAAAGCGCGCACACATAGTTGCTGAGATCTAACTGCAAAGCAAAGACTGTACCATTTTTTTTAAAGTAATCACTGTAGGTAATTGCAGTATCTTCATCTGTTGTTGTTAGTGTCTAGGGCCCAACCAACATTGGAGCTCTGTTGTGCTAGGTGCTAGCTCTATTGTACAAACACAGCATAGTAGGCAATCATTTCCCTGAAGAGTTTAGGATTGAGATTGGACAGGCAAAGGGTAGGGGAAAGGGAATGGGCACATAAGCAAAGTTAACAATGTGATGGTGGTAAATGTCATCTTAGTTCCATGAGTTCTTATTTTTCGGGGTAGTGGGGTAGTATCCGGTAAATAGAAAGGCAAGGGAAAGATATGGGAACATTGAAGAGTGGAGATGACAGGGCAGAGGACAAAAAGGCAGGTATGAAGGGCATGTATATTGAGGCTGAGTGAAGAGATTGTGATGGGGATGTGGGTGGGATTAAATAGTTATTTAGAACCTTGCAGCAAAATCCAGTCAAAACTGTAGAAAATACTTTGATGTCATCATCAGTGTCTGAAGTCCCCTGCTTAAACTGCTTCTGGAGCTGCAGTCCCAGCTTCAGTCTCTGGCAGGTTCCTCACTGCAGTCACTTTTCCCCAGCCCATAGGGCAGAGAGGAGGTCTGACAACACATGGCTCTTAGTAGCTCCAGAGTTGGACTGTGCTGCTAAATGGCTATTTAATCCTCCCTGCCCCCATCACAATCCCTTAAGTCAGCCTCAATCTACATGCCCTTCGTACCTGCCCTTTTGTCCTCTGCCCTATCCTCCCCACCCTTCAGTGTCCCTTACCCTTCCCTTGCCTTTCTATTTACCTGATCCCACCCCACTGAACTCCTGTAACATTTGGGGGAATGTGTTCCCCTCTCCCCACTGCAGCGTTCCCGGCTTTATCTGCTTCTGCAGCTGCTCCTGCAGTCTTGAATCTCTGGCTGGCCTGCCCCAGAAGTTTCTTTCCTCTAGGACATATGGCTAGGGAGGAGGGGACACCTTGGGGATACAAGTATCCTGAAAGGAGGGCTTCCCTTCTACAGCTCTGGGTCCATTGCTGCTGGGAGGGAAGAGTGGTACTCTGTTACCCTGTTACGGTATTTACGGACATATCACAATCACTGAAAAGTGGGAAATGCTGGACTTTTAGGATATTCTTATCAGTAAATCTCACTAATTCTGCTTAAAAATAATTGTTATTGAAATAACACAATATTCTTAATTTATATATTCTTAATTGAAAAATAAAACATGTCAATATCAGAGACACTGAATTTAAAATATGATTGTGAGGAAGAATGGTCCTGCAGTTCTGGCACTGGTTTAGGACTCAGAAGAGCTAGGTTTAATTCCCACTGAGAATCTCTTATTGACTTTGGGCAAGTCTTTAATCTTTCTTCATCTCCATTCACCAGCTGTAAAATGGGAATAATTCCATTTCCCTACTCGACAGGGCTGTTGTGAGGATAAATTCTTTGATGTTAGAATCTACAAGGAAGAGGCTTATATATATTTATATAGATTGCCATCACCTGCAGCTTCTGATTTTGGCATTTCATTTTAATATAAAACAAAATCTTGAAGCTGATCTAAATATCATATTTTACGGTGATTTGTCTGTGATGTAGGGTGCTTCCAGAACAAAATGAAAACAGAGAAAATACATAATCTATGAAAAATCAGATTTCAGTTGATCTGCAAAATTATTTCCCTGACACTACCTAGTTCATTTTAAGTAAAGCAACTAGAAACATTTCCTGTTATGTAAGGTGATGGGTAGTACATACACCAACAAGCACAATGGTATGTGATTTCTAATCTGCTACCCATAAGCAATTATCAGAATCCAGAATAGACTGAACACTTGCCTATAAGGAGACTCAAGTTCAGGAAGAATAGTTTGCTGCTGCTATTAATATATTCTTCCTCCATAATAGAATCTATGCAACTATTCTTTCCTATGGGGACTATTCAGACAGAATGGAGCCAGTCCCATAGGCTTACATGACTTGTTAGAAACAGAGATGTAAGTAGCAAAGATTACAGATGCAGGCAAACAAGTTAGCAAGGATGAATCAATCAGAACATGGAAAATGCCATTTGCCTTGGATGTCATGGTATGGGAAATCCTTTTAACAATTTCCCACTAAAATTCTTGTATTATTATTAGTAGTAGTAATATTACTAGAGCCCTAGACATGGATCAGAACCCCATTAAGCTAGGTCAGTGTTTCTCAAACTGGGGTCTCTGTTTGTGTAGGGAAAGCCCCTGGTGGTCCGGGCCAGTTTGTTTACCTGCCCTGTCCGCAGGTCCGGTTGATCGCGGCTCCCACTGGCCACGGTTCGCTGCTGCAGGCCAATGCAGGCTTCCAGCAGCTCCCATTGGCCTGGAGCAGTGAACCGCAGCTACTGGGAGCTGCGATCGGCTGGACCTGCGGACATGGCAGGTAAACAAACTGGCTCGGCCCGCCAGGGGCTTTCCCTACACAAGCGGTGACCCCAGTTTGAGAGACACTGAGCTAGGTGCTGTACAAACACAAAATAAAAAGACAGTCCCTGTGTGTATGCCTTGCAGATCCAAAAGCAGCTTGGGAGAGCAATGGGTGGATGTCAGAAAGAGACAAATGTAGTTTGAGGCATCTTGGAGCTACTTATTACTTTTCCACAAATGATTTAATATCCTGTTCAAAACAATCTGAAGCAGCGTTACATGTTCAGAAAAATTATCTTCATAAAGTAAATAACCATATGAGATCCTCTAGTAAATGTGAATCAATCCACTAAGCTATGGTACTGTTTATTCACAGTAGAAAGCAAACTTAGCTGAGAATCAATAGTACTATTCTGTGGATAGACACATTTGAACAATCATCTCCAGCACTTAATGGCAGAACTAACCTGGCAAAGTCTAAATTTAGCAGTGGTGCAGCTAAGTAATTAAGTGCCTTCTGGTACGACTCCTGGAGTCACAAGACCTCTTGAGTTTGTTTGTATAATTGCCATGTTCTTCTTTACATCCTATACTTTTTTTTCTCCCCAGTTATACATTAGACATCTGTTGTTTTATATTTTCTGAGTTTGCAGCCTACCAAAGGCTGCATGCTACAACAGCAAGCAACTAAAATGTGTTTAATCATTCCTTGTTTGTTTTATATTGAAGCATGGTAATAGTCTTCTAAGAAGAATCACTAGTTTCTTTATCTACCCTTTACAAGCTATTTGAAACCATGCTCTTCACTTCATATTTTTATTATCTTCTCTACTTACATATCACTCCATTATTTATTAAGTTGTAGTGACTGTTCATTAAACTCAGACTTTAGTTTAAGGTCTCATTACTGACTATGAAGATTTTCAAGATCATGAATGACATGTATTTTTACAGCCCGTTTCTGTGTATTCTCCAGATTTCAATTGCTGGTGGACTTAAAAAAGTGCCACTGAATAATGCCAAATGCAGTGGCCCACAGACCATAATTTAAAAAAGTAATTTAGTCCCATCCACAGAATGAATTCTAGCCCCATCCTTTAATCTATGTAAGTGGTACATATGGAAACACATATTCATGCATTTATATATCTGTAATGTATGTAATTTAGATCTGGTTAAAGTTTTTAAAATATATAACATTTCAAATTTTGCAATTAAAAAAAAAAGACAAATCAATTTATTTTTTAATTTCCCCCCCTTTTTTCAGCCAGTTGTAATACAGATAAACACAGTCCATGTATATACACCCATGCAACCTTATTTCTGCCCCCTTTTTTGTGTGAACTATGATTGCTTGTAATGCTGCCTATAGTGACTGAAGAGCTTGAGTACCAAACTCAGGGAAGACTGTTAGGAACCAGGGCACAAACTCCAAATTGGTTGTGAGTTCTATATTTAGATTTCAACAACCAATTATGAAATATAAACTTCTCAGGGACTATAACAGTCTTAACATAGAGTCAGATTGATTTTATCACCCAGGTAAGCCTACCTTTGTGGTAGTTGGTCCCTCACACCGAGAATCACCAGCAATATTCAGTTTGCTGCCAGTCCCAAACGACCAGTCACTTACCCCTTTTCAATTGTTCCTTAGATCTCCCACCAAAGACAATGCGTGTAGCTGATCCTATAATAAAGATTTATTAAATGGGGAAGGAAGGGAAACAAGAAAGTTAAGAACATAAGAACATAAGAAAGGCCATACCGGGTCAGACCAAAGGTCCATCTAGCCTAGTATCTGTCTACCGACAGTGGCCAATGCCAGGTGCCCCAGAGGGAGTGAACCTAACAGGCAATGATCAAGTGATCTCTCTCCTGCCATCCATCTCCATCCTCTGATGAACAGAGGCTAGGGACACCATTCTTACCCATTCTGGCTAATAGCCATTTATGGACTTAGCCACCATGAATTTATCCAGTCCCCTTTTAAACATAGTTATAGTCCTAGCCTTCACAACCTCCTCAGGTAAGGAGTTCCACAAGTTGACTGTGCGCTGCGTGAAGAAGAACTTCCTTTTATTTGTTTTAAACCTGCTGCCTATTAATTTCATTTGGTGACCCCTAGTTCTTGTATTATGGGAATAAGTAAATAACTTTTCCTTATTCACTTTCTCAACAAGTGGATTTAAGATTTGATACACAAATGAGTTTCAGTCTTAAATTTCAACAGATAATAGAAGCTTCTATAATCAGTGAGTTCTGTATGTCCTTTAGGGCTAACCTGGGCTAAGCAGCTGGGGATTGCTTGCTTATGCCGCGAAACATGTTGCTTCCCAGTGTCCAAGAGGCATAGAGATAATCAGTTCCTTCCTGTCTGGGGTTTGTTCTCTTATTCCCACCTGTTTTTGGTTGCAAAGCTCAGCTGATGGGAAGAGTCCCTTGCATGACTCATCTTCAAGGGGAGGAGGCAGAATATCAACAAAAGTATTTTTTTGCTCCTGTTGATGGTACATAGGGAAATACCAGTTGCAATGTTCCACAATATTCCATCTGCTATCAATGGACCATTCCTTTTGGGGGAGAGGCATAATACCTTCTGTTGAAAATCAGTCCTTCACACTAATTAATATTTTTCTCCTGTCTGGTGATTTACATAGTCTAAGGCTCACAATATAGCTTCTAAAATATTACCTTACAATATGGGTTACAGATATTTAGAAGTGAGTTTAAGGAATGCAGCAACTCAGACATTAAAAAAAATCTAAATGCTAAATGTATTCTTATAATTCTAATACTTAAACAATACTAACCCACAGGTGAGCTCGACTGATTCCAGTTATCAGTTTCTCTGTGTTCAGTTGAGACATGGTGACCTTGGCTTGAGCTATCACCTTCTCTGCAGCATCACAATGATCACATACTATTTGTAGAGGATCCTTGCCTCATTCACTACACAGAATGGATGTTAATTGAAGCACCTGTTGACTTCACTGGAAGGTGCAGGCATTTATTAGAAGGGGGAGTTTGGTCTTATGAATTTTGGGATGTAGCTTTACAAATGTATCCAAATGTATTTATTTATTTATTATCTTATCCAAATTTAGGTTAAAACTTTTTTTTATCTACTCTGTGGATCAGTAAAATGCTTTCCTTGCTTAACAAATATTAAACATCTTGGTAACGGAAAAATGACTCTGGGATCTTCTACGCTGCTAAGTACTGAAATGATTTACAGTAAGGTTATTTTGACATGTCTAAATTCAAGGTTTCCTAATGTAGGAAATAGAAGATTTGGACTTTTGTAATCCTTGATACAATTATATAAAATCCTAATAGTAGAATAGTCAGGTCTTACTATGGTTTAATCACACTACAAGAAACAGCTGACATATGGCGTAATACCAATACTGCAAAACTATATGCCTATAAATAATCTACCTACAAATTATATTGCCAAGAAAATCCACATATTTTGTAATATGTTCTAATACATATTAATTTGAGAGCCCTATAGGGGACAGTTGTTATTAATACACAAAGGAGCAGATGTGGTAGCATATGGTTTACCAACTCATATTCATGTTAATTCTATGTAAATAGGATTTTAATAAGGTAACATTAGCCTATGATATCTTGAATTTTCTGATATATCACTTTTCTCTGTGGAGATGATAATGGAATCCAGTTTAGGCAAATGATAATGGAAAGAGGCTCTCTCTTTGAGGTAAGGCTGCAGCCACCATCCATAATTGTTCTTTGAGTAGTTTGTGGTGATTTACAAATGTAATAGCAGCAAAGAATCCTGTGGCACCTTATAGACTAACAGACGTTTTGCACCATGAGCTTTCGTGGGTGAATACCCACTTCTTCGGATGCAAGTAGTGGAAATTTCCAGGGGCAGGTATATATAAGCAAGCAAGAAGCAAGCTAGAGATAACAAGGTTAGATCAAGCAGTTGAGGTGTGAAAACCAAGAGAGGAGAAACTGGTTCTGTAGTTGGTTAGCCATTCACAGTCTTTGTTTAATCCTGAACTGATGGTGTCAAATTTGCAGATGAACTGAAGCTCAGCAGTTTCTCTTTGAAGTCTGGTCCTAAAGTTTTTGCTGCAGGATGGCCACCTTAAGATCTGCTATTGTGAGGTTGAAGTGTTCTCCTACAGGCTTTTGTATATTGCCATTCCTAATGTCTGATTTGTGTCCATTTATCCTTTTCCTTAGAGACTGTCCAGTTTGGCCGATGTACATAGCAGAGGGGCATTGCTGGCATATGATGTAGGAGAACACTTCAACCTCCCTGGCCACACAATAGCAGATCTTAAGGTGGCCATCCTGCAGCAAAAAAACTTTAGGACCAGACTTCAAAGAGAAACTGCTGAGCTCCAGCTCATCTGCAAATTTGACACCATCAGTTCAGGATTAAACAAAGACTGTGAATGGCTTGCCAATTACAGAACCAGTTTCTCCTCCCTTGGTTTTCACACCTCAACTGCTAGAACAGGGCCTCATCCTCCCTGATTGATCTAACCTCGTTATCTCTAGCTTGCTTCTTGCGTGCTTATATATACCTGCCCCTGTAAATTTCCACTACTTGCATCCGAAGAAGTGGTTATTCACCCACGAAAGCTCATGGTGCAAAACGTCTGTTAGTCTATAAGGTGCCACAGGATTCTTTGCTGCTTCTACAGAACCAGACTAACACGGCTACCCCTCTGATACTTGACAAATGTAATAACTTCATTTCATTGACAAAATGCTATTCTGGTCTCTTCTATGGTGGTGTTGTGATTTGTCCTTCTGGATTAAGATTTTCAAACTTTCCCTCAAAAACACTGCCTTCCATCTTGTTTCAACAATCTGAAATTCATATCCATTAAAGGGTGAAAGTCTGCAGTGTATACTTGGATTCAGCTGCTTTGGAAAAGTTTGTGGAGTTCCAAAAAAAGAAGGCGTTCCCATTCACACACTCCCCCGCCCTTGACATACTGGCTATTTTATTCCCCGTATTTTATCACCCACCTACTGTCTTTGGAATAGTTCAGGCTCCACTTCTGATTTAGCCCCAGGCTCAGAAGCTACTTCCTCTGGGTCCTGATTATTTTTTATTGCACTCTTAGGCGCTGCCAGTAGCCATTTCAGCTTGTGACTTGGAGAGAGACAGCAATTTGTGTTCCTGCAAGCAGGAGGGAAAATAAGACACTTACCAGCACTTCTGATTCTGAGAAGGAGCTTGAAAGATTTCCTGTGTGTTTTTATGAATTGTTATTTAAAATCATTTGATTCAAGTCTTCAGAAAGGTTCAGGTTGACTCAATAATATTGTCGTCTTGGGGGGTCAGTCGGATTTTTATTTTTTGTTCAAAATGGTTTCACCAGCTCTACTCTAAGACCCAAGCTGTAAAAACAGCCACTTTTCCCCCAGAATTTTGATAGTTATCAATAGAAGAGTATAAGTGTTCATTCCAGAATACTGTTAGCAGATTCATTTTTAAAAATAAGATGAAATTGTTGTTGATTTCCAATTCATTTTCAAATATCATCATCCGAGAATAATTTTTGGGGGGGGTGACTCTTAATGGAAATTTGAAAACAAGGGCATTTGGTAACAGTGGGGCATTTTTAAAAGTAATCAAGTCCTGAAGAGCTTGATTCCATTTAAAAAAAAAACACCCTGAAATAATAGAAGACATCAAAGTTTTTGGCCTATTAGGTAGCTCTAAAAGGTAAATATCTTTCTGATGTTACCTTCATTTTGGTTGAACCAAAGAAGGTTTTTTAAAATATACTCTGTCAGCCCCAGATATGTGTGGCTATCTGCTGTTAATAAGTAAACACAGTTTTAGTCACCCACAACATAATTTAATTAAAGCTGGTCAGAAAATGGTGATGAAAATAAAATGTAAATGTAAGACATTCAGATTTGTTTTTTCAAAACAATCCATGATACCACCGCCCCCATTTCTCAACCTGCTCTTTTTGTACATTTCAGTAGGCCGCATTATTATCTCTGAATCAGAAACTTAAACCCCACAACAAAATTTGAGTTCCCACTCAGTGACAACACTGCACGTGGGACCTCTCGGGACATTTTTGCACTGGGAAAAATGCTGTATTTCTCCCCATCACTCATGGCTATTATTATAACATTTAAAGATCTTATGGCACCTTGAAAACAGTAAAGGTTAATTCTAGTATCCTGAATGACTTTCTTCCTACATGAACACTCCCATCGACTTTAGTGGGCTTTGGATTAGACCCTGTAGGAAGTTCTAATATCTTAGGATGTGTATGATCTGCTATTACACAGATGCTGGTAGATTTGCCTACACCATGACTGTATTTTATCTGTTTTAGTTGCTTAACATAAGTATTTAACCTCTGTAAAGCTATTTGCTATATCTTGAACATAAAAGGCATTACACAAAGCCATTTTTTTTCTGTTTGGTAATCTATTCCATCATCTCCTGTACTATGTAATGATACACATGTTATGAATAACATTTCATTCTTCTGAAAAAAAATCCTACCACTAGGATCTCATTGTAAATAACAGAAATGATATACAATAATCTCTTTAAGAAAATAAATGTTTCCAAATAGTAAATAAGCATATGAGCCAACAGATCACTAAAAGCAGCACTTGAGAGTCAGGAAACATTGAAAACATTTTACTTTTTTATTCCATAGATAGCAAAGCAAATATACCAAAAACAGTTTGTTGGGAGAAAAAGTGAAACAGAATAAGAAATGGACAAGGGGATGCAAGGTTATTAGAAATCTATAGTGAACCATGATCTCTCAAGTGGTCAACAAAATATAGTTCCCTTCTCACCATGGCCTATATCTCTGCTGATAGTGAGATACACTGGAGATTCATAATCCATCCAAAGTGAAGCGACAGTTTGTGTCATCATCAGCAGAGAGATATCAGATCATATATCTTCACTTGACAAGAGGTGGCAATTTAATCTGACAAGTTTCCTGCCAATGAGGACAGCTTTAGGAGTTCAACTGCCGTGGTAAAGATTTGACATGTCATTGAGGGATGTTGTGCAGAAGCTTGACAATAAACTGGAACTTGCTAATGCAGTTTAGGATTGCTGTAAAAATTTATTAGAAACCAGAGACTGTAAAATTACTATACTCCTCCAGAACTGTTTTTCTTTCCCTTGCTGAATATTTATGTGATGTTTAATGCACAGCACATGTTTAAAAACTTGTTTCCTGATGGTGTAAAAGAAGTCTATTATAATGCACATGAAATTGCAAGGAATTCAATTAAATGCATGAGAGAATAAATAGAATGACCACCTGTAAACCCATTTTGACAAGACCTTTTTTTTTTTTTACATTTAAGAAGAATCAGAGGTGGTACATTATGAACTAAGAAATAATTTGTATGTGATTCTGCATTATTGTAATTTCACATGGGAATATAGGCCATGGGAAGTTGAAGTGCTATGTGGACTTCTGAAAATGGAGCAGATGTCATTTCTGCAGTCAGACCAGAAGTTCATCAGAAAACATGGATGGGTTGCTGACTCACTGCAACAATGTGCCAAGTTTGTTGCCGAAATCCAATTAGACATCAATGGGAAATAGGCATATAACTCATTTAGGTACTTTTGTAACTGCCACTAGACACCTATCTGCATCTTTAGGTGCCAAAATACTTTTGTAAATATGGCCCTAATCTGAAGGGGGAGTCAAAAGTGATGGAAACATTTTTTTTCAACGCATCTGACCCTGGTGGACTACTCATCTGGATTTAATCTGAGACTAAAACCAGATTTACTTATGCGGAGTCCATGGTTGCTACTGTTAGGGCTGACCTTGAGAACTATCATGGGATACTTTTGATGTGGAAGCGTCAAATTTAGATACTGCACTATTCCATAACTAAAAGCATATTTCAGACTGAAAGCACTTTTCTGCCATGCCGGTTCTCTGTCTCAGAATATTTTTCAGAAAGTGATGAAGGATGCATATATCCTTCCCAAGTCATCTCTCTTAGTTCTTGAAGGATTTTGTTTCCACAAGCAATATTGAATGCAGCTATTTCTCAATGGTATTCATACTGTGCCATGATATTCAAATGCTGATCCATATAATCAATAACTTACCCTAAAAGAAATGGGAGGAGGAGGAAGGAAAGAGAGCCATTCTTAATATACTTCTCAGTGTGCTCCTCCTGTTTTCTCTATGTTGTGCTTGGCTCTTCATGGTAATGAAAATGGTCTGAAAGCAGGGAAATCCAATTGATCGTTACTGAAAGACAAATCACTGCATACATGTTTGTCAAAATATTTTTGGAATCTAGAGGAGGTAATCATTTATCCTAAATATTCATAGTGGTGTATAGGTTCTAGCCATTGACATTAAAATGTGAGTACTGAGGCTAAAATCTGGCTCAAAAGAGTAAATAATAATAATGCATACCAAGTAGGAACCACTTGCGTCGGTACTATACCTAAAAAGTAGCAGGAATATATTACATGGCTCAAGGAAGAACACATCCAATCGAAAGGACCACAAATTAAACTTTAAAGGGCAGATCCAAGACCCCAGTGTTAAGGGGCTCTACACCAACAGCTGAGGATTCACGGGCTAGGGGGACTCCCCAACTGGCGTAGGACCAAAATAGCTAGCTATTCCGCTCTTAATCCCCATTCACATACAGGGCATGTTGTGTTGTGCTCTCACAATCCCCAGCTAGTGTAACAGCCCCTAGTGAGAAATGTTATAAAATGACAGAAATTAGAGCAGCCCTTGAGGTTGCAATCGGTTACAATGGCTGTACCATTGCCTAGCTGTCCCTTGGATTGGGAGAATGCAAAGGTGATGTACACTGTATCTCAGCTAGATCTGAGGAGAGGGACATTTTACATTTTACTTAACTTTTTGGAAAGAACAACAAAGCTTTCAACTATCTAGAGGGAACCTGGCCACTTAGTCTCATCATACATTCTGCTGGCATATTTCTAGTTCAGGTTGATGTAATGTCACACACTGTTCTCCTTATTCTTTAATTAAGCACACTTCCAGGCTATTGAATACATGTTTCACCTTCTGGAATAGCACTGGGCTGAGAAGCTGGAAGGGAATCAGGTTAAATTATGTGATGTGTTCATTGTTTGCAAGGAAGAATCCCCTTTTAATGGCAGTAAACATCCTGGACTCTTAATGGTACTTTGTGACTGATGGTAGGAGAGATGGAAGTCTGTGGGCCATTCTGGGATTCCCTCTGACTCTTTAGATATTTACTATCAGAGGGGTAGCCGTGTTAGTCTGGATCTGTAAAAGCAACAAAGAATCCTGTGGCACCTTATAGACTAACAGACGTTCTGCAGCATGAGCTTTCGTGGGTGAATACCCACTTCTTCAGATGCAAGTGGTGGAAATTTCCAGGGGCAGGTTTATATATGCAAGCAAGAAGCAAGCTAGAGATAACGAGGTTAGTTCAATCAGGGAGGATGAGGCCCTGTTCTAGCAGTTGAGGTGTGAAAACCAAGAGAGGAGAAACTGGTTCTGTAATTGGCAAGCCATTCACAGTCTTTGTTTAATCCTGAGCTGATGGTGTCAAATTTGCAGATGAACTGGAGCTCAGCAGTTTCTCTTTGAAGTCTGGTCCTGAAGTTTTTTTGCTGCAGGATGGCCACCTTAAGATCTGCTATAGGTTGAAGTGTTCTCCTACAGGTTTTTGCCATTCCTAATATCTGATTTGTGTCCATTTATAGAGACTGTCCAGTTTGGCGGGCATTGCTGGCATATGATGGCATATATTATATTGGTGGGTGAATGAACCGGTGATGGTGTGGCTGATCTGGTTAGGTCCTGTGATGGTGTTGCTGGTGTAGATATGTGGCATCGAGGTTTGTTGCATGGGTTGGTTCCTGAGCTAGAGTTACTATGGTGCGGTGTGCAGTTACTGGTGAGAATATGCTTCAGGTTGGCAGGTTGTCTGTGGGCGAGGACTGGCCTGCCACCCAAGGCCTGTGAAAGATATAGATATTTACTGTAGTTTCAAAAAGATTTGCAAGTTCACATTGTATCTAAGATATCAATAAACCACGGTATGTGGTAAGGATGAGGAAATAATGCTGAGCTTTGACTAGATGGCCCACTCTATTTAGTGCAAAGTTATATCCTGTTCTAAGTGTAAGATAAACAGTGCACTTTGGTATTAAATAAGTCATAGTTTAAAGTGGCAAATTATTGATACCTGAGGTCTTTTTAATGGAGAGCATTGTAGTAGTGTGTGTTTCAACAAGACAGTGCAATAGGGTTCAGCATTTCTGTGACAAGCAAACATTACAATACATTAGCCACATGATGGTCTGGTCAGTGCAGTGATTAGGAAAGGAACAGGCCCAGCAAGGCTTTTAGTTCAAATGCTGAAGAGACCTGGTTTACTCTGTTTCCAAAATAAATATAAAAGGTAAGCTGTGATAAATGAAGGCTGGGGGGTGGTAGCTCCCTTTTATGGACCCAGCCAGCCAGTTAGCTATAAAATCCCTCTTAGTAGCTGTTCTCTAGTTGCTTTACCTGTAAAGGGTTAAAAGTCACTGTGATGCATAGGTAAAAGGAAGTGAGTGGTCACCTGGCCAAAAGAGCCAGTGGGAAGGCTAGAACTGTTTGAAATTGAAACAAGACTCCCCTTTTGTCTGTCTGTCTGTTCTCAGAGAGAGACAGACAGGGCTGCAGTTATGCTATAAGAAGCTTTGGGCCAGGTCTGAAGAATCACAGGTATCATACCTAGAAACTACTTGTTTGAAATCCCAGATATGTAAGTAGATCAGGAAATGTCTAGGAGGATGTGATTAGTTTTATCTTTTTTTTATTTCTTTATAGCTTGTGGACTCCTCTGTGCTAACCCCAAATGCTTTTGTTTTGCTTATAACCTTTAAGCTGGACCTCAAAAAAGTTATTCTTGATGCTTAATCCTTGTAAGCATTTTTTTGTTTGTTTGTTTTTTACATCTAGCAATAGTCTGAGTTTCCAGATGTAATTTCTTTTTGTTTTTAATAAAAATTTACCTTTTTAAGAACAGGATTGGATTTTTGTGTCCTAAGAGGTTTGTGCACATGTTGTTTAATTAGCTGGTGGCAACAGCTGCTTTCCTTAGGTTTTCCTTCTCAGCTCTTCCCCAGAGTGGGGGTTAAAGGGCTTGAGGGTACCCCATAGGAAGGAATTCCCAAGTGCGCCTTTTTGAGTTCTCAAAGGTGTTTTCCACTTGAATGGTGGCAGCATCTACCTATCCAAGGTCAAAGAAAAGCTGTAACCTTGGAAATTTTAATACAAGCTTGGAGTGGCCAGTATTATTTCTTAGAATCCTTGTGGGTGTGCCAGAGTGGGGAATCAGCCCTGACATAAGCTTTTCCAAAGCCCCGAGTGATGGTCTGGCTCTGCTTCTCTTTGATTTCAGAGGGAGCAGTTAGGCCAGTCCTGTGCCCTTTGGAAAATCCAACCCTAAAAGTCCCAACTTTATTAGGCAAAGGTGTCTATCAAGAATATAATGGCTCTTCTTAGACAAAAATCCTTCATGCAAGTCTAATGTGATTCCCGCAGAATGATTTCTAAGCAATGGGGAATGAATCTGAGACCTCTGGTCTAAATGCATGACACTCTAGCACTTGAGCTAAAACACCCACATTTGCTAGCTCAAATCCATACTCCTTTTTTTTTGTAGTCCAGCCACTAGAGGGGGACAGAGACCAAACTGGTCAAGAGTGGCTTACTCAAATAATTCCATTTGGGAGTGCATTCCATAAACTGCCTGATCCATCTCTTCTGTACTGTTTATATCCCCTATAGCTCAGGGAGGATCAGCTACATGTTGCCAGTTAGGCTTATCAGCATTATCAATAATGGATGTGGAGCTACAGGTATTCCCCTACCCTCCACCCCTCGTTAGTGGACTGCAAGGATTTCTGGCTGTTTGTGTTGGGATTTAAGCCTTGTCTTCCTAACTGCCAGATCCTGTGGAGTGCCTATTCACTCCATCACAGGCCAGCAGTAGGTCTGTATTGTCTATTCTATTTTAAGCTATTCCAATTTAAATCACTACAAAAAGATATTTTAAAAATTCAGCATCATGCCAGAACTAATGGCAAAATGTTTTCCTGCCTGTCAAGAAACATTAATTTCTTCGAGTGATTGCACATGTCCATTCCACTCTTGGTGTCTCATATCTGTGTGCTCCAGTGCACACTTCTTGGTGAGCTTTTACTCTTAGCAGAACCCATAGGAGTGGCCTGAGTGCCATCTGCCTAGTACCCATGGCTGTTCCCATGGTTTGGACAAAGTGTTTGTTGTTGAATGTCAGATTGTCATGGGTCAGGATGAAATGAATGGCTCCCCAATATTCCAACCTCTTCATGGGTCAACATGAAGAAGAATTTCTGGACAACTATACCATGAAATCCATCATATACCTGAGATATATCAGTGATATTTTCATCCTCTGGACAGACAACCTAATCTCCCTCAGAGATCTCTACCACAACTTCAACAACCACCACCCATCCATTAAACTCTCTCTAGAACACTCCCACACTAGCATCAATTTCCTGGACACCATGATATGCTTCAACAATGGAACCTTACAGACAACTATATACAAGAAACCCATGGATCACCACACTTACCTTCACAGATCCACCTTCAACACACCAAGAAATCTGTTATCTACAGGTAGACACTCAGATACTACAGAATATGCTCTGAGGAGAAAGTCCCAGGATATACACCTTAACACGCTTAGAAACAGCTTCACCAAGATTGCATTATGGAATGGGCTACCCAAATACTAAGGGCGAACCTGCTTCAATACGGGGAAAAAAAAAAAACTTGCTCCGGTTGTATACCAGAACCTGTATTGGGTATCTTTAACAATTACAACCCATACTTGATAGGGACCAGATTGTGAAAGAAATCTTTCCTAACCTCCCCCCCCCCCCGCCACCCTTCATTGCACCCCCTACTGACCTTCAGACAATCCTTCAACCTCTCCAAGATCATCATAAGCAAGCTCCCCACAGTCCAGGACACCCCAACTCAAAGCAGCACCAAACGCTGAAAGAACAACAGATGCAAAATCTGTACATATATCTTCACTTCTAGGATGATCAATGCATCTTTCAAGATCTATGATTCCTACACATATGCCTATCACAACATGTGGTGCACCTCATCTAGTGCACTAAATGCTCCAGTAACAACTATGTGGGTGAAACCAGACAATCGCTATGCTCTTGAATGAACTTACACAGAAAAACGATAAAGGACGAAGACACTATATCACATGTGGGTGAATAGTTTTCACAAAATGATCACTCTGTATCTGATCTCTCAGACTCAAAGAAAACCTGCACAACAATGGCAAAAGAGAAGCCCTAGAGCTTAAATTCATAACTTTTCTAGACACTAAAAATCATGGTCTTTATTAAGACACCATATTTATGGATTATTACAACAATCTGTAACACAGTAAACCCTCTGCCCCCTGCTTCTGTCCTCCCTATGACTGGAGAAGTGTTAACTGGCAACTTCACCTTGAATGATCCCTTGAAATATGTGTTAACTACTTATGCTAAACAATGTGCTCCACCTTGTATATAGTTGTGACACCCATTGTTTAATTTGTAATGAAAGAGGTGCTGGAGCTCAAGGTTTTCTTTTACATTCATAACTGATGCAGCAGGTGCTAGGGCTATCACCTGACAAGCCTACAGGTGGCAGGGCTCAGCCCTGCCCAGCACTGGTGACACTGAGTACATTTCTTAGACCTGAAGAGCTCTTTGTAAGCTCAAAAGCATCTCTCTCACTCACCAACTGAAACTGGTCCAATACAAAATATTACCTCACCCCCTTGTCTCTGTAATATCCTGGGACCAACATGGCTATAACAACACTGCATATAACACAGAAGTTACATTTCTATTCCAGCTCCAGGATAAAATCAGGAACTCAATACAGGATTGAGTATGAATGAATTCTTACATGATTAATAATGTAAAAATAAATGTTTAACATCTAGAGCTTCTCTGCCATAAGTTGTAGCCCACAGCAACCCCTGCTGCACAGCAAACTTTGGATTTCGAGTAAAGTATCTGCAGACAACACTGTGGTCCTTGGAAGCTCTGGAATAATATAAGACAAAAAATTCCACGGAGTGCTTTATCAGCCATTTGCCATTCTCTGAGTGGCAGCCAGTGACAAGGTGGAGCTACTGAGCCTTAACATCCAGCTCCCAGGGGCTTCTAACAAGCCAGGAGCACTGAACAGCATAGCACAAAATCGAAATTTAAATGCTCTCACCAAATACTCTTCATTTTTATTTGAAAAATAAAATAACGCCTTTGATGTTTTCTATTCCACTGTTAAAGATAATAACATATAGCTAAATAGAATATTTATATGGGAATAACAAGAAAACAGACTGATTCGCAATGCAGGCAGAGGGTATTTGATTAATCTGAAATAAACATTAAACAATGGCCTATGTGTCCAATGGGGAAGCTCTTGATAATGTTAATTTGCAACAGTATGTGTGCATTTTTTTGGAATCCTTTAGAAATCCAAGTTACAAACTTAAAACAAAGTCTTTTGCCTGGTGCATTTCCCTATTGATTCCATTCATCTATGAGAAATTATGCAAGCAAAGACCCAAGTTTTTGTTCCTTTGTGAAACTGTGATATAAGTTTGAATATCAATAACATGCATTTTAGAACACCATGGCTGATGGATTATTGATTCATAATGAAGTTTTAATTCTCTGCATATTGAGTAAATTACGGCACTATTACATTGGTATAACTTTATTTCATCTCATTTGTCATTAGTGAGTTACAAATGATCTAACTTAGTTGCTTTGTCAGCAGAGATATGTTGAAATTAGATTTTCAGAAATTAGCTAAACATGTATGACATCTTTTTAAAATGAGCTATTACATTTAGACTGATTTAAAATTATCCAGTGCCTACTATATGACGGTTATATGGGAGTTAAGTGGTGTGTAGGCCTTCTACTGACCTATCCATCAATAAATTTTATCGTGTCAGTATATATGCAGAATTACAAATATCTTTATATTTGTGTGTGTGTGTGTATGTGTGTGTGTTTGAAAACAAGTTCTTCTGTCAGGTCCTGAGATTAGAGTTCTGTGTTTCCCTTGGCAACTGATTTTTTCCCCCCACTCAAAACCAGGCAGGTAGCGTTTTCCCGTATCCTTGGAACATTGTATTGAGTGTTAGCAGTGTCATCGGGTGTTAGGAAGTGAACATAAAAGCTCCAAATGCAGGACCTGAAAGGTGCGAAAAGTAAAAACTACTTCTTAAATGATTCATCTTATAAGTTATCCACTTGAGGTTTTAAATATCGCATGTACAATCTTTTGTTACTGATTTAGCATCCTAAGGAAGCATTTCATTTAAAATCAGATCACCTTTAAGAGTTCTGCACTTGTTAGCTATTCCAGGAACCAGAACTTTTCTTAAAAGTTGAACCATGGTTAAACTTGCCTGGCTGGTTGTTGCTTTCAACTTTGCATACACCCACTCAATTGGTATCTGATGCACATCGTGTGACAGTACTCTGTTACTGTAATGTACAGTAGATCATTCATTGGGCAGATTTTCTATTACAAATTTCAGCTTTTCCCAGTTTGACTTTAGCTGGTGATCATTCTATTGAAAAAGCAAGAAAAAGCTGGAGTTCTCAAGTAAATCAACAATCCCCTTTGTTGAGAATACAGCTATACTGTCCTGGGTTAAACACTTTTTTCAGATGCTGTACTCAACATTCCATGAATACTTGTAGCTTAAAGGAAAAAAAAGAAAAAAGACAGAGCCTTGTCTTCCATTAGTAAAGGAATTAGTTGTCATAAAGATCTTGATTTATTTCATATTTGTTTATTCTGAGTTTGTTCAGACTATATAGTAACCTTCCACAGGCAAGGCAACAATAGTTAATTCCTACCTGTCTGCTGTAACTGGAAGTGTGCAGACAAAGCTGCAGATAACCCCAAGGTTAAGACCAAATTCTGCCCCCTTCTTGTTAACAAGCAGTTTCACTAGGGGGAAACAAAGCAGAAATGCAGAGTTTCATTTTGGTGTCTCTTTGCCTTGATAAAAATATGTATATTGTTCTCTATGACTCTCTACCTACTTGGACTTAGATAAAGTCTGAAACTTCAGGTAATCAGTTAGCAAGGTTAATGCTTTGATTGCATAGCAGGTAATATAGAGTGTTTTTATTCAAAACCAAGAGATCCAAATTCTGTCCTCATTTATATGTATGCAAAGTAGATGAGATACAGATTGCATATGCAAAAAACCTATAAAGCTACCAGGGATTTGAGGTTCACTTTGGCACTATGTGAGGTATGTGAAATTATTGATATTCTTAGCTGGAAACATGGATGAGGAGCCAGGAACATATGACCGGACAACTGTCTATAGACCAGTGGTTTCCAAACTGCAGGTCGTGATCCAGTACTGGGTCACAGAATGTAAGGCACTGGATCACGGCGGCTCTGGTCATCACTGCTGACCGGGCTGTTAAAAGTCCCGTCGGCGGTGCTGCCTGGCTACTGCAGGCTAGTCCCTATCTGTTCTGTGCTGAGCCCTGGAAGTGGCCAGCAGCAGGTCTGGCTCCTAGGCGCCATGAGGCTCTATGAGCTGCCCCAGCCCTGAGCACCGGTTCCACACTCCCATTAGCTAGTTTCCAGCTGATGGGAGTGGGATGGGGGGGCAGTGCCTGCGGGCGAGAGCCACGCAGAACCTCTTGCGTGCCTCTGCCTAGGAGATGGACCTGCTGCTGGCCGTTTCCAGGGCGCAGTGTGGTCCGTAGTGCCAGGACAGGCAGGAAGCCTGCCTTAGCCCCCTCACTGAGTCACTGATTAGAAGCTGCCCACGGTAAGCCCGCACCACAACCCCATGCCTCAATCCCCTGCCCCAGCCCTGAGCCCCCACCAAACCTGGAGTCCCTTCCTGCACCCCAAACCCCTCATCCCTGCAGCCCTCACCCCCACACCCCAACCCTCTGCTCCAGCCCTGAGCCCCTCCAGCACCCCAAACCCCTCGTCCCAGCTCCGTGTCATGGGCATCAACAATTTTCCTTAACTGGGTCGCCAGAAAAAAAGTTTGAAAACCACTGCAATAGACCACTAGCAAGTATTCTAAACTGTGGCTAGCTGACCACAGTTTGAGAGATGCTGATTTAAAGCACAAAGCTTACAACTTAACTTTTGGCCATGTGATTTGTAATCTGTGGTTCTGATCCTGGTAATTCTTGTACATGTGCTTAATTTTGAGGACTTGAGAAATCCCACTGAAGTTATGTATGTACAGTTAAGGATGTATGTAAGTGTTTGAAGGATTTGGGTCTAATAGATTAATTAATTCCCTCTCTAGTGATGACTAACATAATTAAACTACACCATAACTAAACTTTGTCTCAGAAGAAGCCTTTGACTGTTCTCCTGTATCATGCATGTTTTTTATTCTGTCACTTGTGACAAAGAGACTGGAAATCAAAGGGCCTGATTAAGTGCATGCTTTCTCAAGTGCCATGTTGTTTTTCCCAGCTTTCAAGGAAATGTTCTGTGGTTATGTGATAAGTAATTTCAAAGTGCCTTTGCTAATTTACTTTCCGTTTTTTGTTTTGTATTTGTGGGGGGAAGTGGTGGGAGAGGAAGTTGTTGCCTCTGCAGTAAAATTTTTAATGTATTTTTAATAACTTTGACACTTGAAACTAAAAAAATATGCCATTTTAATGATTGGTTTATTGCTCGTTAAGATGAATAGTTTATGTAGATTGATATTCCATTTGAATCAGCATCCAGACTTTTAGATCGAAATCACTTAAATTCACCTACCAGCACTCTTAAAACATAAAAATGCAGGATAAACTATGGAAAACTTGAAAAGTGCCAAGTTAAAGGCACTGTTTGTTGTTGTTGTTTGTTTGTTTGTGTTTGTTTTTTGTTTGTTTTGTTTTTTAAAGAATACCTGGATATTTTTAGAATGGCAAAGTAATATTTTGAATTTGCTGGTAATTACAAGACATGCCAAAGAGCCCAGACACTATCCTTTTGTGTGATTTCCAACTTTACTTATAATTATGATTCAAGAGCTGGAATTCAGCAAAATGTGTTTGGAATGCAATATTTCCTCCAGCAAAATGGTACACTTGTCCTGGTATTTATCCTTGCCACTATTCAACATATATTCCCCGATCAGTGATGAACATTTTTGTAATTATTTAACTTTGTGACAAACGCGGTATTTCAAATTTTCTAGCGAAGTCAAGCCTGTCACATGCTGTGTTTCAGCTTCATTAGTTCATATTGGTTTACTGTTTTGGGCAATTAATTGATTCAAGATCGCAGTGAGACAAAAACAGATCGATAATGTATGTGAAATCTTAACTCCTTCAATTGTCTTGACGTGCATGGAAATTTCATGGCTTTGAACCTTCTCTGTTATGCCCCTGCAATGAACCCTATAGCTCTGTTTCCATCAATGTGTTCTACCAGTTTCTCAAAGGTCTCCAGATTGCACCTAGAAATTATGTGCATGCAAAACCTGACATCTCTGTTTGTGAAAGAGCAATTTTGTGAGCAATAATACTCTTAGTACATGTAGAGACTCATTTAAACCTACAAATGATGTTTCTTGCGTGCACAAATTGGTAAACATCCAAAATTTTCAGGGTAAATTTTGAAAGGTTTGTGAAAATCTGATCTTCTATGTCTAAGCATTATATAATGTAACATTATCTAAGAGAGTAACATGGTTAAAATGACATCTCAGACAGAAGCAGTTATGCAAAAATATCAACAGGCAGCCAGTATTCATTGCCAGCATGTATAGAATGCCATATTTAAAAGGGAAACATCTGATGTTCTTTGCCAGCACTAGCTTCCTGCTAATTCAGTTGGAATGTCCTTTTTGTTAACCAGACAAAACCAGTGATGGAACACTTCATTTAAAAAAAAATGCTTTAAAGGCCAAATGGCTGCTCATCTCGACAAGATGAAAATCTCAATATTACTCAACTGCCTATTACACTTCAATTCTGTATTTTTGGTAGTTCTCTATGTTGTAAAAAGATATATTACTGATGTACCAGAGAAAGGAGAATAAAGTGAAAATCATGGCTGAATCATGATTTATTTCTGTGCATTCAAAAGAGAGGGAAAAAAGGAAGCAAAGTCTTACAACATACCTCTTCATAAAGCTGTTACAAGGAAGGTGCAGCGTGGTCTAGTGGATAGGCCCCCTGGGCTGGGATCCAGCAGACCTGGGTTCTTTTACTGGTTCTGGCACTCGTCTGCTGGGGACCTTGGGCAAGTCACTTTATCCCTCTGTGCCTCACTTTCCCCATCTGTAAAATGTGGATAATCATGCTTTAAGATCTACTTCCGAAAAGTGCCATATAAGAATATTAGTAGCATAGGCACTGACTCTGTGGGTGCTCTGGGGCTGGAGCACCCACAGCAGCCCCCTATCACCTTCCCCCATCCTCCCAGCACCTCCTGCCAGTCAGCTGGCACCATAGATCAGCACCTCCCCCTCCCTCCCTCCCTGCGCCTCCCACCTGCCATGATCAGCTTTTTCATGGCATGCAGGAAGCTCTGGGAGGAGAGGGGAGGAGTGAGGACATGGTGTGCTCGGGGGATGGGCGGAACTGGGCAGGAAGAGGTGGGGTGGGGTGGGGCCTTGGGGAAAAGGGGTGGAGTGGGGGCGGAGTCTGGGGCAAAGCCAGGGGTCAACCCCCACCCCCACCCCCGCACTTTGGAAAGTCAGCACCTGTGATTAGTAGTAGCACTCTAGGTACTGATTAGGGCTGTGCAAGACTGGGGATTTTTTAGCTATCTCTAGCAATGCTCATAGGTTTGGTTTGGATATTTTTTGCCCTCTCTTCAACCCATACCTCCCCTCTATATACTATCCCAAATTTGCAATTTTTCAATACTTAATGAAACAGACATTTGGCTGAGAAAATACAAAAAATGATGAACTTCCACCATGTTTGCAGTTAAAATAATTCTGGACTAATTTTTGCATAAGAGTTTCACAGAAGAGTTTTTTTGAAATCAGAATGAGTTTTGAAACTGCAACAGAATGCACAAAGTATGAATCTTTCTGAAATTTGTTTTGTATGTTTCATGTACTCCTGTATCTCTCCTAATTTATTTGAATCACAGGAAAATTACACAGACTGTGAATACTTATTTGAACCCCTACCATGGTATTAAAAAGTCCAGGAAATAAAATTTCCCCTCCCTCAGATCTTCAGTAGAGTCCTGCAAATCCACGGATATCCACTTTATATCCACAGATATCCACATCTGTGAATCATTTTTGCAGATCGTGGATGGATGTGGATCTAAATTTTATATCTAAAGCCCTGCAAATCTGTGGATATCGGCAGATACAAAGCTCTAGTCTTCAGCTCCAACTCCTTGCCATTTAAATTCAGGCCTTTGTTTAGGCTGTCAAATAAGGTCTGTCCCCTTTTTAGGATTTATGCCACTTTACCTGTGGCCAGTAGAGGAAACTGGACCTGCCCACTACTCCAGGTTCAGACCGAGGGACCCTATACACAACAGCCACCTACTGTTCGGTGTACAGGGATCGGCAAGCTTTGGCACATTGCCCTCCAGGGTAAGCGGTGCGGGCTGAGGGATGTGCTTGCCGCCACTTCCTGCAGCCCCCATTGGCCTGGAGCAGCAAACCGTGCCCAGTGGGAGCTGCGATCAGCCGAACCTGCGGATGCAGCAGGTAAACAAAATATCCTGGCCCGCCAGGGGGCTTACCCTGGCGGGCCGCATGCCAAAGGTTACTGATCCCTGGTTTACTCCAATCCATCGCTGCTATTTCCCTGGTCCTTTTCCTACTCTAACATTTTATTATCTCCAGCCCTATCTCACGGCCAGCATCTTCAGATTCTTCTCTATCTCCAGGCCAGAGAAGAGTACCCTTTCACTCTTCTGGTCCCAGACAGGAACTGACCTGCTAAGGCCCTGCAGCTTATTTTATCTGAGCCTACTGGACTTTGATTGGCTGTTTCTGTGAGCTTTCTAGGCAGGACTGGAGGACCCAACTTCACTGCTTCTTTCCTGTCACTTTGTTGCTTCCTGTTGTGGGGATTAGTAGGCCCAAAGGGCCTCCTTTTAGGGGACTGCAAGGCCAGGTATACCCCGGCACATACCCCATTTAGGACTAAGTCAAGAATTTCCTCTCTCCTTGCGGGTTACAGGACTAGCTGCTCCAAGAAGCAGTCATTTATGGTATTTAGAAATTTTATCTCTGAGGCAACATTTACCTCATCAATATGAGGATAGTTGAAATCACTCATTCTTATTGTGTTTTCCAGTTTTGTAGCTTCTCTAACCTCCCTTAGAATTTCAAAATCACCATCACCATCTTTGTCATGTGATCAGTAGTATCTTCCTACTGCTATACTTTTATTCTTCAAGAATAGAGATTCTATGTACAGTTTGATTCATTTAAGATTTTCAATTTATTTGACTCTCTGCTTTTTTTTTTTTAAAACCACACATAGTGCCAGTTCCCCAACAGACTTACTCTGTCATTCCTATATTTTTTGTACCCTGGTGTTACCTTATATACTCATCACTGTAAGTGGCATAAGTTAAAAAATAAAAATACTTTGCACTTCTGTTATGCTATTTAATGCACAAGATTCAAAGAGCATTATGAAGGTGAGTAAATATATTTATGTCCATCTTATCGATGGGGTAAGTGAGGCACACAGAGGTAATGTGACTTGCCCAGAGATAGCCACTGACTAGCTGTGAATCTGGTAGTAGAATGTAGGTCTCCGATTCTGATTTCCAAACTTGTACTCAGTTCACTGGATTACAGCACACGATTACATCTTTAATCTCCCTGGCATTTACCCTTAATGACTGGTCTCTTGTCTGAGGATACACCTTCTCCGCTTCTCCCAAGGCTGCTCAGTATAATATTGTATGCTACTGCTAAGTCCCATGAACAATTCTCCTCTGGCGTCTGAGAAGAATTCGTGAAAGTGCTGAGGCTGGGCCAGAACACTGGCAAGCCGTCCCATTATACTGGTACCTGGCTTGCAGGATAGCCTCATCTTCCAGGGGCATAAAGACTGATGGCTCCATTGGTACAAGGTTACTGTTATTTGATGAGCATGGAACTCCTCCAGGGTGCTCCTGAATCTGTATGAGTTATAAAAAATGGCATTAAAATGTAGCACTTATGGGTGTCCTATACTATTATAACCAGCCCCACTACAAAATATTACTCTGATTCACGATACATCTAATCATTTCATATACTTATTAGTATTATCACAAACTTGGAGAATAGTGTTGTAGGTGATCCAAATGTGGCTTATAGGCTTTAGCCCTTGGTGGTTCTCTAATAAAAGTCTCACACATCTAGTTATAGTCTAGTCTACACTAGAGCTGATTTAAAGGAAAAGGTGCAAGCACTCTGTATAGTGTCCTAATTATACAAAGTACACAGACATTTCTAATTAAGCCCTTAGGACACCATCCTTGTCCCCTAAGGCTTCTTCAAGTTCCCCTTTGATCATATAGGATCCTCTTTGATCCTGGAATATTTTGTGATATTTTTTATACCACATTGAAGTAGCCATGTGTGATTTTGTTGGGAGACAGAAGTGCTGGAGAAATCAAAATGTCTGTGGTTACTGGCCACACTTTGCTCTAAGAAAAAAATAAAATAAGATTCTGAGCATTACTTGATGGTTACAGTGGGGGTCTTGTCCTGTCACCTTCCTTTTGGCACATCATATTTGTAACCCATGTGTTCTGCTTGTCTAATTTCTCAAGGTTGATCAGCCTTTCCAGTTCCTGCTCTTCCATCAATGCCGTTGACTATTTGCCCTGTAAAGAGCCAGGAGGACTATTTCTGTCCGAGTCTTTAGCTGCTACCATTTGTCTGCAGAGTGTTCCTGTATCCCCTGATAACTGCCTTCACAGTGGGGTCTGCTCTTTCAAGCCTTGCTTTAGAGCAGATCATAGTCCCTTCGCTCTCAGTCCTTTGTGGCTATTTTTCTTGTCTGTGACTCTCTCAGGCTCTAACTTCAGCCATCTACATTTTGACTTCCTTTTTGTAGCTAGTCCTAAGGATGCTGCCTCCATTTTGCTGTTTTCACACTAACTGTCTCTTTGGCATGTCCTGTTTCACACATGTCATCCAGTAAAGGTAATCCTACAATGTCTAAATAGCTATTAGAATTTAACTAGGGGCACCATGGTCTTGATAATTGATTGCTGAGATAATGGGAAGGGTAGGGTGTTTCCATTAAAGCTGCTACTATTTCTCACTGGCATCACTTAACAAAATGGTTACCAGCAGATTTATACTCTCTAGATGAATGGGTTCTAGGTGATGGCAGGCTAAGCTTCATTGTTAATAATGGCTAGGTGGGGCATAGACTTGTAATCTCTGCACTGGTATGTCTTTCCATCTCTGCCAATCATTGCACTCCCTGTGCAGCTGCTTCCATCTGCAGACTGATAACTATAGGTTTTTGCAGGAGGCAGGTGTCAAATTCCATAAGCAGGCGTTCCTGCAGCCGGGGGCTGTTTGTCATTATAATGAGTTGGCTCCTTACCATCTCATTTCAGAATGCCCTGAATGAGCTCGTAACCACAAGTTCCCATATTGTAGCCACAAACTGATTTATGGGTTCTTGTCTCACTGACCACACTGCTGAAACATAGTCTGTTCCACTAATGCATTTGAAATGGGTCTGGTGGGTTTTTTATAGTGCTTGCATGTTTGCTGCATAGAAGGTGGCAAAATATGCTGTCCTTATGCCCCCATGAATAAAAAAGTGATGCTGACTTCCATCTGTTCCTTTCATCAGGTCACCTTCCCTCCTCCATGGCCCCCATCCTCCCAAAAATTCGTACTAGCTAGTCAATGACAGAATCAGAATTCCTAGTCACACATGTAAGTTTGCCTTCCTCTCTGCCAAATGATTCTTTGTAAATAATCAAGGAGATAGGCTCTCAAACAACAAGATAATTATTCAGCTCAGTAGTATAAATAACTGATACATAGATCACCTACCTACCTCAGTTCCTCTGAACGTCATTTTTAGGATCTTGTTCTTTAGCAGGATTTCACATCCATTCTTTATGAACCTAGATAAATTGGGCCTTTAATGTTGCTGACCGTGTGACAATCTCTGGATGTGGTTTGCAGATAGTCATTTTTCAGCCAGTAGGAAGCCCTAGATCTGAGACTAGGTTTGTGTTTTGTTTTAATTCAAGTTTAATTGTTTGGGTCTCAAAGAAGATAATCGCATTGAATGGAAAACTTGACAGGAAAAACTGAAAATGTGTGGGCTGTTTTTTTCATTTTCAAGTTAAAAAATAAGCATTTTGTGTTCTGCCAGAAAAGCTAAGAGTGAGATGTATGAAATCAGCTCAAATCACATCACAAAATTTTCACCAGTTTTTCACTGTCAGTTCCGCAGTTATTTCTTTATCTGAATTTACACAAGTGACATTCCCAACAGGGATTCTGCTATATAAAGTGCATTAATGCTTGTGATAAGGCTGTATAACCTGAGAGATTATTACAAAAAGTCATAAGTAATCTAATATGATAGTATATCTAATATGTAATGAGGACAGGGCTCCCAATAACAAAGCAGTATGAACAGGGCATATTTTTGTATAGACCTGCAAAAAGTTTGCACAGACTAGGCCATTTTAGTGTTTCAGATTAAAATGCTTCCAACCACTTCACATTATAACCTTTCCATACAACTATTCCTGACCATTCTGCTTTGCAACATTTTACGTTTGCAGTTGCAGCATTTTCTGGCTTGTTATGTAGAGGTATATTATAAGATATTCAGTTGGATACTGTTATACATGAAGATCAGCTTTGGATTCACCCAGCCTGCCCTTTGATACTGCAGCCCACCTTAGATGTGTAGCCCAGCTTAGACATCAGTCCTTCCAAATAATTTGGAATTGATTTGAAATAGAATCTCATTTTATGATTCTGAAATATTTTGGTTGCCTTTTCTTGACTTCTAGATAGGAGCAGAGCTAGGAGTGCCAAAAAACTGGCTCTTCTACCAAAACTTGTGGTCCAGTTTTGTGAACCAAAGAAATGTATGTATATTATTTGCTTTAGTTGCTTGGCACATTTGGTACTTAACTTAAAAGAATCCGTATGTGAAATTCTCCCATCACTGATACAAAATTCAGCACTAAGAATCAAACTAGAAAAAAAAATCAGGGACTGTAAAGATGGAGGAATTAAAAATAAAAGAGTGCAGAAATGGGGGACATATTTGTGGTGGTCCAGTAATTCCACCCACTGATTGGTCAGATGATTCCTCCTCCTTGGGATCTTCCCACACTAATATTTTAAGCATACAGATCAGGAGAATGGAGCTAGTTGGAAAAATTTCCATTGAAACTATTTTTTAACAGAAAATTGGGGGGTGGACTAAAACAACTTTTGTGCAAAAATATCTTCTTCCAGGTTTCCCCCCGCTGCCGTGTGGGCCTGGCTCCCAAGCTGAATGGCTTCTCCAAAGATATATCATGGCCTTCCATGTTCCACAGCCTCCCTTCAGCATGTGGAGACACTGGTGCATCATGTAAGATGTAGTTTGACCAAAATATTTCAGGGTTGGTTGTTTTGTTTGTTTGTTTGTTTGTTTGTTTCTGAGAAGTCAATTTTCTATGGGGGAAAAAAATATTATTTGTCTACTAGCTTGACTGGAGAAATCCATCCTTTTCACAGGACCGAATCATGCCTCCAACCTGGAATAAAAAAGAGTGAATCCTCTTTGTTCCCAGCCACCCAAGGTTCTTGCTTTTCATGTAAACATATAATGAATTTAGACCGGGCTCTTAACTAGATCCATCAAAGACAACAATATACTGCATTCCTTTCTCAACAGCTTTATACATTCTACAAAATGAATCAACTTGCATCCTTATAGAGGGGAGATGGACATTTGCACGTTTTAATGCACTATGAGAAACGTGAGGTGTTGCATGGAAAGAATTTTAAAGGAAAATACTGCATTGAAGGCCTGAAATGTAGCTTGGGATAGTTAAAAACTCAATGCCATAACAGTTCTAAGAAAAGTTTAGATTTGAAGATGAGAGGTTTAAGCAATTTGAATTGACTTCCTTCTTACGGAGAACAGTTAACAGCAGCTTGGGGATCATGCTGTTTACTAAGAAAATATGTGCTGCTGTGTCATACTGATATTTCTTTGCCTCTCCCATGAATTGACTGGCTTTGTATGTGTGTGTATTTTTGTTAAGCTATTTCTACAGGATATCCCAGTTAAGCTTGACAGCTTGTTAGCAAGGAGTTCCTGCCCGAGGGCTGCTTGTAGACATATCTCATTGTACTAAACATCAACAAAATATTTGCACAGGTACAAAGCAATGGGCCAAAATCATCCATGGGGTAAATGGGCTAACACCAAGGCTGAATTTCACTTTCACGTTGAATAAATTCTTTTTATCGCTTTGAGTTACACATTTGTGTGACACATGAGCAAAGCACTCTGCTCTTACTCTCTACTGAGAAATCTCAATGGCAGGTGACAATCATACTACAGTGAACAAAATAAGCAAAACCATACTTTTAGATGTGAACTTGCTGAGACTGGAATGAGCTCTGAAGACCTGGAGTCTTATTCAAGGACCACTGTAACCAGTGGACTCTTACTGACCTCAGCAGACGTTTGATCAGACCCATGATTTTTCTGTCAGTTTCTATCAAAGGTGCTATTTGAAACCAGTAGGGTAAAGAGATGATGTAGCCAACTTCCTGAAAAACAGTATTTTGGTTTTGCCTTGATTGTTTCGCAAAATGTACCTGGGGTAAAAGTAACTATTCTTCATTAAAATTGTGAGGTTTTCACTTGAGTAAAAGTGCCAGTAGAAGCTCAAAAATGGAGATTAAAAAAAAAATCTTTTGGCCTGACTTTCAAAATTGCCACTCCCACAGTACATGCCCTTGAACAGGAAGATACTCAGTTTTCATGCACAAATTTACAACTTTGCATTTTCCATATGTTTTGAAAATCAGGTTCTGTGGTTTCAAAAAATGGTTGTATATGGTGACAAGTTCTGCTTTCTGTGTGAAGGTTTTCAGAATGCTTTGCTGAGGGAAAAGGAGTGTGATCGCCATTTTCAAGAGTTTTGTCACTCAACCATAAACATCACTGACACCTGGCAACTGGTTTGTGGTGTCTGTGAAGAGTGGATAGCCTTATTCCATGTCCTAATGAATAGGGTAGCTCTAGAGGGGTTTGGCCGGGGCTTGTCCCTCTCGAGGTGGCAGGGGACCACACCGCCTCACTACTTCCTTCCAATTGTTGACGAAGAATTAGCTTAGCCATGGGAGTCTTTCGCCACGGCAGCAGTAGAGGCAAACATACAGTTATTCTGTATACGTACACTATTGCACACCATGGTTGGTGTGCAATAGTGAGTCCAGGGCTCAGGTCCTCAGGCAGGAGCTGAGCAAATAGTTATAATTAGCAGGCCCTGGCCCAGGCCTGGGTCAAGGTGGAGCAGCAGAGAGTCAATGGCTCAGGTCCCCAGGCAGGGCTGAGCAAACGCAGGTAAACAACCAGACCAGGCTCTCGGCTCAGAGGGGCCTGGGAGAGGGGGAGACTGCCACCCACAAGTTGGGTGGCAGGGGGGATGCAGGCCCACCCATTCCACTGCATCCCAGCCTGGAGCCCTAGCAGCGGCTGAAGATCCACTGCTGAGTCAGTGGGGATCCTGGCCACAACACACTGACATAGGCTCTGGCAGTGCTACAGCCAGACTCGGGTTGGTTGCCCCCAGGCTACTTCCTAACTTCCCCATGGCCAATGAGAGCTGCGGAGGTGGTGCCTGCAGGCAGGGGTAGCGCATGGAGACACCTGACCGCCTCTGAGCCTAAGAGCCGGATATGCCACAAACAGCGTAAGGTGCTGGCTTTTTTCATTACATCTGTGTAGTTTGTGCTTTATCAGAAATACCTATACATTAAATATAAATCAAAACAAAGACGTAAGTATCCATATTACTATCTAAACAACTCCCTGCATTTTTTGTCAGACCCTCAAACCAGCATTAAGGAAAGTTAGTTAGATGAATCAGAAACCCATTTTTAAAAACATTAACAAAACATAGGTTTACAAAACAAACTATAAAAAGCTAATGATAGAACTGAGTAAATCATATACATTTCAGCACATTCTAACTAATCCAAAAGAGTAACTAGGGTTTGTTAAGCCAGCTTTTTTTTTATGTCCATGGAATACCAATCTCTCAGCTTCAAAAATTAAATATTTTTTATGGGTAACATTTCTCCCCTCTCCTGCTCTCCTCCCCCCAACCTAGTTTCAGTGTTTTACCTGCTGAGGTTTTGTGGTTTTACCCTAGTTCAGGGGTGGGTAAACTTTTTGGGCCGAGGGAAATTGTATGCAGGGCTGGGCCCAGGGGTTGGGGTGCGTGAGGGAGTGCGGGTTGTGAGAGGGGATGCGGTGTGCAGGAGGGGGCTCAGAACAAGAGATTGGGGCAGAGGAGGGGTACAGGGTATATGAGGGGGCTCAGGGAAGGGGATTGGGGTGCAGGAGGGGTGCGGAGTGCAGGATGGGGCTCAGGGCAGGAGTGCAGGAGGATGCGGACTGCGTGAGGATGCTCAGGGCCACAGGGATGTGGTGCCGGCCGCTTCTGCAGAGCGGCATGGGGCCCGCAGCACCACAGGGGGCAATCCCACGGGCCAGATCCAAAGCCCTGAGGGGTCAGATCCGGCCCGAGGGCCATAGTTTGCCTACCCCTGCCCTAGCTGATTATCCATACATGAAGAGAGCAGTTAATCCAGTGAAAGACCTTCAGAAATTAGGAAGGGTTAGTTGTAGGTGGGAAGCTGCTCATGGCATTGAAAGACTCACTCTCTGGCTTACTCCTCTGGATTGGAGCTGACCCTGACAACAAATCCCTAATTGGCTAGTTTAGCTGCTGGTGAATCAATCTCCCCAATTCAGGTAATGTGGCTACTAAAATCATATGATGAATTTAAGTCCTCATAAATGTCACTTATATGTAATCCATAAAAGTTCACTTCATTTATTTCATAACAAAATATTTTTGGTTTTTTTCCCCTCAAATCCTAGATTTCTAGAGTAAAATTGAAAAGGCTTTCTTAGCTATTTTAAAGGTTTCCACCTGGTAACCAAGTATTATCAGCAAGACAGGGACATCTCCTTCAAGAGCATACCAATGGAGAGGAAACAGATAAATGCTGCAAACATAAATTTAGTAATGATCCATACACTAAACGTTAACCTGGGTTGAAATAAAATGTGTGATATAACTTTGATTATCAAGACAGGAGTCACTAAATGCAATGTTAATTTCCCATCTATACATAAACTTTTCACAAGTCCTACAAGACATTTTTGCATTAATGCCAATTTCATAGACAGTACAAAATGTATCTGGATCATATGAAAGGCCGTAAGAAAACACCCCATTACTGCAAGATCCTTTGGCTATAAAGTTTGGCATAAAGAAATTATTTGATCTCAGTTCTTTAGGAATCAATTTATTGCTGTTGGACAACACATATTAACAGTTAACCCCTAACTTGTGCAGAGTGTGGCTGTAAAAATATTAATCAGTCTTGGATGCACAGTGGGACTAGATGAAAAATGCTGGGCTGAAGGACATTCTGTACAGTAATGTGGTATTAGCACACAGGGAGATTTTCAGGACATTGTCCCTGTGACCGTGTGTAATATGTCTGAACAAGCATCTTCTCAATGTATTACTTAAATCTATTGTGATTTAAGTTTTCTCAGCTAATCAAGTTTCAGTATCTATACATGCCTACTGCCCATATAAGTTTTCACATTGTTTATCTGGGCAAGAATGTAATATGCATCTTCAGGGCCATGGGAGCACCACTTTACTGAATTATGTTATACACTTGTCAAAAGAATTTATTGCATAATTATCATCACGAAATAACACATTTACAGGGAACAATGTAGCAACTACATGGTGATTCTATGAAACCTGAATTACTGTTATTTCCTAATAACTGTGCAACTACTGCATGTCGCCACTGTGTGTGCTACAGCATTGCAAGGATAAGCAGTACTGTACTGTATAACCAGCCCTGGCCCACTTCTTAAGCTGTTTTCACGTAGTCACAGTAACAGTACTTTGTGGGTTTCAGCAATACACCCTTTGTAA
The DNA here is from genome assembly GCF_016161935.1 of Mauremys reevesii. NCBI lineage: Eukaryota > Metazoa > Chordata > Testudines > Geoemydidae > Mauremys > Mauremys reevesii. The sequence continues at coordinate 25,692,643 of NC_052630.1, forward strand.
TTGCTCTTATCATGTTGACTAATTGAGATCTCTACAGGGATGCTTGTGTGCTTGTGTGATGCTTTGATGCTGATCGAAGGGAAAAAATCCCTCTGTACCATTGGTTGTTTAATTCCAAAGTACTTTTGGGTTTTCTTTTTGTGTTTAATCCTGTGATTCACTTTAGGGTCATAAAAGAAGCTAGTTGTGGTGGGCAGAGGCAGACAGACAAATGACCAGAAGATTTGACAAACTGCACTAAATGGCTTTGCCACCATGTCACACTCCTGAATCGCCTATACTGGGTATCGGCATTAGATTTGCCTTAAGATCATCAGCAGGTGGAGACGTGGAGTTGAAGCATACCTTTCCATAAAGGTGTTATCCCATATTCTGCACTTCTCTGTAAAATTGATACTATGCTGGCTGTTGCTTCAAAACACAATGGATTGCACACTGTCTTACAGGTTTAAGCAGAGTGATCTGCTCTCTGAGTGATGAATTCATTTCAGGTGCAAAGGAGGACATTTATTTGATAAACCTGGGAACTGTGTCATACTGATTAGAAAAGTTTGGAGTATATGTGAAAAAGATAAAATGTGTGCATGCCTGATAAGATAAACATGATGTATATGAGCCTATGAATATATTGTGAATAACTATATAAATATGACTTAGTTCATTTGTTTCATGAGGATCAGTGTATTTGCATAGGGGAGGGGAGGACAAATCCTGTCTGCAATCCTGAACGTTCTGTACAGAACAATTGACAAGGTCATTCTTTGTATCCTGGCAATTTTAAAGGAGTGTCTTTAAGAGCAAAAATATTAATTGATAAACTAAGGAAACAAAATGCATTTAGTTTGTTTGATACAGTAGCTGTATCCTGTTGGGGAGTAAATGTTGGGAAACTGAGTCACACATCCACTCAGTTTAGGCTTAATCAAATTTTGCCTTTATTTATACAATTTCAGACAGAATTATTGTCATTTACAGGGCAAATAACAACAGACCGGACAAAATTGGTAAATGGGCCCAAATTACCACATTCTGGGGCACAGGGAAGTTCTTCCACCTTCCATGATAGTTGTCACCTTCTCTGATCCCTTAGACTGGTCCTTCAGTCCTGTTCTTCAGTTTCTGTTCTGGCATTTCTCCAATTTGGGCCCATGTTCACTTAGCTGTTTTGTATATTTCTACATTACAGATTATTTAATCTTTATCAAATCTTCTTTTTAGCACATCGACCTTTTGATTTTCGGTAACCCATATATTAAGCATGTGCAAGTTTCCATTACCCATTTTCGGTGTTTTTCCTGCTGGTTTTGCAATTTCTGGGTCATGTCATTTTATGTCACCCTGCCCTAGGTCTTCCCAGGGAAAGGGGAGGAGGGTTACTTATCATTACATGTTTGTGTATCTCCCATTTGCATCTTTCAACACAATGTTACCTTTGTTCTGTCAGCAGCATCATTTTAAGAAGATTACCAGTTCTATCTAAATGAAGAATTGGGAAAACCACTCCTCTGCCAGCAAAGGTTTGGCCTAAGTGTTACCTCATCTGTACTCATTCACTATCCATAATTAAAGCCATTAAAATATAGCCATCAAAGCTCTTAATCTCACTGTTAGTGATTCTTCATTTTATATTTCAATGTTATAAGTCAGTATGTGTTATTCTGTGCTACCCTTAATATATTAGAAATGTGTGAGGGAGTTATGGAAAGCACACTGATTCTTTAATGTCAACATTTCTTATCTTCTTTAGACATGGGTTTTTCATTCAAAGTCCAGTTTTGTTTGTGAATGATTATAAATATACTTCATTAGAAATGTTCCTGTGAGTGCATTTTGAGGAGTTTTTCAATTTTAGGGTGTTGATATTTAGTGGTTTTTAATGGTACCCCAACAATCCCTACCATTTACAACTTTACTAATAGGGCAAATACCTTGAGAAAAATTGTCTTCTGTGAGACCCTAAGTATTTATGGGGGAAGCAGGCTTTCCTATGAGCAGTTGTAAAACTGCCACAGGGCATAAACCATGTTTGAAATGCATTCAGACAGAGCTGGTCATGAATTATAAACGTGTTTTGTGACTGTTCCTGAGCAAGTTGGCCACTGGGGTTAATTGTCATATAGTCAGGTGTTTATGACCCAATAGAAATGTGAATCCTGGCTTACTTTGTGGTCCTGCAGCCCCAAAGGAGTTACCAAAAGCAGCAGAAAGCAATTACAGGATGAAAGATTGGAAGGGAGAGAAAAAAAAGTGAGAAATCAGTTTTCAAAGTTTGATTGTATTAATCCATAATAAATTGTTTGTTTTTAAATCTCACCTATTGAAAAGGCAATCACACCTTCTGCTTTTCCTATTCCTGTTACAGCACTGACTTCACATAGTGCTAATTTCTGTTTAATGCTCAGTAAATTAATTGCAGCAGAGAGAGAGAGACAAATGTGAAGCTCTCTCCCTCCCCCCTCTCAAAAATAAAATGAATAAATGTACTTCCAGTGCTGATAACCTTACTTCTGTGAGGCAGCAAAACTACTGCTTAATTTTATGCACAGTAGGAAAGCCGCTAGCAGTCTGGAGGTTGATTATAGAAACCATGATGCAGAGAACAGGAAAGAGCTTCACTTGCAATATATAATGGCACAAAGGATGCATAGATGACCATCTCTGTTAATGACCTGAAACTGCTACATGGTCATTGGGGCTACGTGGGGCAACTTATAGTTAATGTGAGCTAACACAGTACTGCATCTGGCAACGAGTGACTAAACCCTTCTGAAGATTTAAAGAATTACCATGGTCTGTCTATGTATACTCTGCACAGGGATTAAAGTAAGGGGGAGTGGAGAACACCACAGCTCCCTTTCTTCCTGCAAAAAGCAGAGTGGAGCTCCACCCTTCTCTCCCTGGCTTGAGGGAACAGCCCTCCTCACTGGTTCTCCTTACTTCCTGGCAGTTGTGGTGAGAGCTCTCCTTCCTGTTTTAATCTATTTTAACCACAGATCCTGCCTGCTGCTTCAGCTGATATTAAAATGGGAGACTTGTGCTCTATAGAGAGACATTTCACCAAGGGATGGGAAAAGGAGTGTTGTCTTGGTCAGACCAGCAAGAACTGTGTGCAGCCTGTGTCAGCTGCAAGTTGCTGTCTGGTTATAGTACCTTACACTAAAGTCATTTTATTTTGCTTAAACATATCTTATTGTGCCCCATAAAGTGCCCACAATAACCATAACCCTGTAAATAGAATTGATCATAACTGTACTATGTCAATTGCTACACCAGTTTACATGTTACCTTTGAGCCCTTATGGTGAGAAAGTTCATAATGGTCAGCATTCTGTAAAATTGCCATTAAGCACATTAAATGTATGCACAAGGGGGAAAATCCTTTGCCCAGCACCACACCCACAAGGCTGGGGGGTTAGGTCCAAGAGCTGTGGCAGAACCACTTTATAGAGACCACTCCAGCCCAACAGCTGCATTAGTTTCTGTGGCCCTTTGTACAATCCTGCTAGATGGAGGAAGATGTTCCACATAGTGCTCAGGACCCTGGGATCTCCTGTAGTTCACCCATGTCCAATCACTGTGAGTGTGTGTGTTTGTTTGTTTTGTTTTCTGGGGCTTCCTGGAACTCAGCTGGTTCCTGTGAGTAGATGAGCCCACTTTTCTGGTGTCAGAGCAGATGGACCCAATTGAGCCAATTCAAGGGGGCAGGGCTACCCCTTGGGCTATAAAGGCCTGTCAGAGGACAGGAAGAGGAGGAGTGATTGGGGCAGGCTGAGCCTAAGGAAAGGAGTGAAGCTGACCCTGGTGGTGAGTCTCTGAACCAAGGAGCCAGGTGCTCAGGTTGATACTTCTGGAATTGGTGTTCCAGAAGGGAAAAAGAGCAGGCTGAAAGAACTGGCACTGACAAGGGAAGCTGTCTGGAACTGGGAAGCTGCAGGAAGCAGGATTACCAGATACTCCTGGGAGGGAAGGCCGTGAGGAACAGTTTTTGTTTTGGGTGCTTATGTTTGGACAAATAAGCCTACTTCAAGGAGACTGGGCGTGGCCTACTTCAATTGGCCTACATCTCCATTGAAGTATGCTTCAATGGAGACTCGTTAGGATGAGGAGAAACCATGCTTGTCCCATGCGCTGGGAAATGTGGGCACTTCGATTGGCCCCTGATACCAGGGGAGAATGAGGTAGATCTTTGGTGCCTGGTGAAGAGGGAGAAAACAGACAGGGTGCCACAGAGCAAGCATTGGCTATGAAGGATTGCTTGGGAGGGAGCCAACGTAATACACTTGCCCTTAACCTTAGGCAGCAGAAATACACCACTCCGAGCAAAAGGATTATCCCCTACACAAGCTATGGGGCTTATTCACTTTTTAGTTTTACTGTGATTGTGTGGGGTCATCTTTAAGTTACTTATCTGCTTAACAAACAACATTTGTGGGTGGTTTTCTAAAGAGTTGCATCTTATTTGTATGGAGGTAGCACTTAGGAACTGCAGTCACTGACAAGGTCCCCATTGTGGTAGGCACTGTACAAACACAGAACAAAAAGATAGTCCCTGCTCCAAAGAGCTGATAGTCTAAACCATGTTTCGCACTGATTTCTGTTTACCTGAAATAGAAGTTTACTGACACTAATGTTTAAATTGAATCCTGCCAAGCCAATGTATGCAGATGGAATACAACTACCTGATTGGTACTTGCAGAATGACTATCAGCAGCCACTTTATTTGGGCATCATGCCACAGAATTTCCTGTCACCTCTAATCTTTCTCACTGGGCCTCCCATTTTTCCCTCCAGTGAGGAATGTGCAATTTCAAATGGGAAATTTACCAGACCAACTTTTTTAAAGTAAAGAACTCAGCACTGGATGCACTAAGCGGCGTCCTTCCCTTTGTAACAACATCCCCACAGGGCTGAATGAAGAGGCATGTTTAGTATGTAACTGATGGCAGGAGACAACAACCATTGTTGTCAGATGATTCTTCAGTTAATGGTTGTGCAGTGCTTTGAAGAGGCAAAGTGTCATATCAGTGCTAAGTATCATTATTATTATTATTCAGTTCCCAGTTGATTATAGAGTAGGTGCATTGTGATGGTATTTCCTCCTTGGAATTTAGTTCAAACATGGTTGCAAATGGGAATGTGCACAGGGCTTTCTAGCTGTGACAATTTAAATGAGTGAGATTTCAAAAGATTAGAAGTGAGATTTTAAATGTCTCATTGAAGCTTATTGCAAAACGGTTCATCATAAGAGTGAGATACGTTAACAACTGCCTGAAAATTAATCCCAGACAATTCTTCTCTCACTCCAAAGGAGTGACAGCTAGCTGGTGCATGGGGGCTAGTAACAGTGTATGGTGGGGTCCAAAACATAGATACAAATGCAAGTAACATGAACATTACACTCCCATCAGAGTAACTCCTTGTCAAGCCTAAAACAAAACAAACAAAACAAAACAAAACAAAAATATTCATCTGTTGCAGATAGAGTTGGGCCTGAGATTAGATGAGAAATCTCTATTCAGATCCAAAGTTCCATGAGTAACAAATCCAGTGATCTAGTTTGTTTATAAACCTCAAAGTTCCTGCTTTAGACGTTCTTCCTAAAGATTCTATGCCAGTGCCGAGTGCTCTTGAGCCACTCCAGAATCCTGTTTGACATCAGTTATCCTCATGCTCATGTAAGGAAGGCAGTCAGATGCCTACAACCTTGCAAGTCTGAGTCCAAGTATATTTAGGGCAGATGGGACAAACACAATTACATTTTGATATTTACTTTTTTTCCCACTTTTGATAGAAACATGTTTTCATTAGGGCTGTCAAGCGATTAAAAACATTAATCATGATTAATCACACTGTTAATAATAGAAAACCATTTATTTAAATATTTTTGGATGTTGTCTACAGTTTCAAATATTTCTATTTCCATTTTCAACACAGAATACAAAGTGTACAGTGCTCACTTTATATTTATTTTTATTTCAAATATTTGCATTGTAAAAAACAAAAGAAATAGGTGAATTGAAAAATACTAATAAAGAGATTGCGCTACAGTACTTGTATCATGAAATTTGAACTTACAAATGTAGAATTAAGTACAAAAAAACCCTGCATTCAAAAATAAAACAATGTCAAACTTCAGAGCCTAGAAAGTCCACTGAGGTCCTACTTCTTGTACAGCCAATCGCTCAGACAAACAAGTTTCTTTGCATCTGCGGAAGAAAATGCTGCCCCCTTTGCACTTTCAGATGACATAAAGAAGAATGGGCATTTGTATGGCACAGTTATAGTTATTGTCGCAAGATATTTACATGCCAGATGCACTAAAGATTCATATGTCCCTTCATGCTTTAACTACTATTCCAGGTGACATGTGGCCATGCTGATGATGGGGTTCTGCTAGATAATGATACAAAGCAGTGCAGACTGATGCAAGTCCATTTTCATCATCTGAGTCAGATGCCAGCAGCAGAAGGCTGATTTTCCTTTATGGTGGTTCTGGTTCTGTAGTTTCTGCATCAGAGTGTTGTGCTTTAAGACTTCTGAAAGCATGCTCCATACTTCGTCCCTCTCAGATTTTGGAATGCACTTCACATTCTTAAACCTTGGGTCAAGTGCTGTAGCTATCTTTAGAAATCTCACATTGGTACCTTCTTTGCATTTTGTCAAATCTGCAGTGAAAGTTGTCTTAAAATGAACAACACGTGCTGGATCATCATCTGAGACTGCTATAACATGAAATATATGGCAGAATCCAGGTAAAGCAGAGCAGGAGACATACAATTCTCCCCCAAGGAGTTTAGTCACAAATTTAATTAACACATGTTTTTTTTAATGAGCGTCATCAGCATGGAAACATGCCCTCTGCAATGGTGGCTGAAGCATGAAGGGGTATACAAATGTTTTGCATATCTGGCATGTAAATACCTTATAACGTTGACTACAAAAGTGCCATGCGAACACCTGTTCTCACTTTCAGGTGATATTATAAATAAGAAGAGGGCAGCATTATCTCCCATAAATGTAAACAAACTTGTTTTTCTTAGCAACTGGCTGAACAAGAAGTAGGACTAAGTCGATTTCTAGGCAGTGACGTTTTACATTGTTTTGTTTTTGTATGTATGTAACAAAAATAAATCTACAATTGTAAGTTGCACTTTTGCGAGAAAGATATCACACTACAGTACTTGTATGAGGTGAATTGAAAAATACTGTTATCACTTTTATAGTGCAAATATTTGTAATAAAAATAATATAAAGTGAGCACTGTACACTTTGTATTCTGTGTTGTTTGAAATCAATATATTTGAAAATGTAGAAAAACATCCAAAAATATTTAATGCATTTCAATTGGTATTCTATTGTGTAACCGTGCATTTAAAACTCTGATTAATCACGATTGTTTTTTGCAATCATGATTAATTTTTTTGAGTTAACTACGTGAATTAACTGCATGAGTTAACTGCGATTAATCGACAGCCCTAGTTTTCATGTATGTATGTCTTTAAAAATTTGAACTCAAGGGGCTAAGTTTTGTCCCCAGTGGTAGTCCTGTGTCCTGACTGATTTGAACAAGCATAACTGAGAGACATGTCTGCTTTGATTTTGAGGAAGTCTCCCCATGATTTCGAGTTATCTCACGCAAAAAGCCAGAGACCTACTCCTATGTCACAGCAGGGTTGGCCAAAGTGCACTCGGGAGCTTTTAATGCATGGTGGCTGAGTCCACATGGACAGTTAGTGTTCAGCAGACATCCACCTTGCCGCAAACTAAGTGTTCAAAAGTACAAGCGCTAAGGTTAGATCTAATGAAGTGATGCTATTGTCCTCCACTAAAAAATAAAATAAAGTTTGATTTTCAAAGCTCACTAACTTTTGTGTCGCTCCAACTAAAGTGTGGGCAGAACTGTTTTCCAGCCACACATTGGTATGTATGTAATACAGCACAAGTCCACCGAGTCTGTGCGTATGCTTGTGAAAGTGAAGCCCATGATCTGTCTCCTGCTGTAAGTACTTGAAGGATGTTGCTGGAGGCAGTATAATCTAAGGGCTACAAAAAGGGCTCAGAAGTCAGGACTGTTGGGGTCTATTCCTAGCTTTGCTTCTGACTTGCTGTGTGACTTTGAATCACAAACTCACTGTCTCTTTTTTACCCATCAGTTAAATGAGTCTAATATGAGATTATGCTGTGTGAGGCTTAACTGCAGTTTGTAAAGTACTTTGGGATCCATGAATACAGGAGCTAGGTGAACTGGGAGAAAAATAATGCAAAACATTTTTTGATTTGGCCGTCTTTGTACTCCTGTTTTGTTTTTTTTTGGGGGGGGGGGGCGGTGTTCGCACTCCCTTTTTCACAAACATTCATGCAGAAATGTGAAGGAATGGCAATACCTTGTGAGTGAAATACAACCCTGTGCAAAGAGCCTGTGCAAACATTATGTCCCAATTAAGTTCCACTTAGCCCCTATTGAAGTAAATTCAGTTAGGAGACAGGCAGTATTATACAATGGTTAGGACACTTCTTCGGATGTGGGAGCCCTAGCATCATTTCCCAACTCCATGCTTTTTGTGAGACTTTGGACAAGTTGTTTAGGCTCTGTGCCTCCTTTTCCCAACTGTAAAATGGGGAGGATAATAGTTATACCTCACAGGATGTTGTGATGATAAATACATTAAAGACTGAGGGGCTCAGATAATGCAGTAATGGAGGCCAGATTAAGTACCAGTGATAGACAGATACAAACCGTGTTTGTGAGTCTGTGGAGTATTGTGTGAGGGTTTTTTTATGAATGCAAAAATTTGTTCTGGGTGTGCTGGGAAAATTCACCCTCTGTTGATATTTTCAGTTATCCAATCAGGCAGCACAAACAATAACATGTGCCTTGGATAACTAATAAGATGACACAAATAAATAATGGCAGATATAGTGAAAGCAACTAGGTCACAAACAACCCACAGGCTGAAATACGTTGGCAGAAATGTTTGATTGCAAATAACAAATATGTTAGTAAAAATCACAAGTTATCTGTGAACAGCCTAGAACAGAAAAAGTGGCAAAATGAATTAGGGCAAATTGTGTTACAGCCTAGCTCACCCACCTTTACACTGAACTCTACATTGGCACCAACAAGAAATATTTGTCTTAGCTTTCTGCTGCTACATTGAGAGGAAAGCAATTCTATCATTAGGGTTTGAAGAGAAGCCTTTCAGGTGACCAGATGTCCCGATTTTATAGGGACAGTTCCAAAATTTGAGGCTTTTTCTTATATAGAAGCCTATTACCCTCCCACCCCCGTCCCGATTTTTCACACTTGCTATCTGGTCACCCCGGAAGCCTGGCTCTTCTAAACATAAATATATAAAAGAAAAAGTAGTTAAGCTGCATTGGATATTGTACAATGCATCCCTTCCCAATTAATTTGTCTATTCTAATGCTGTCTGTCTGATCTGGTATCTGACTTATTTAACACTGCAGGCCTGAGTTAATAATGTCTTTAGGGAATTGGCTGCTTGCACTGATGTTAAACCATCTTATTTGGAGGGGCAAATGGGGACAAGATCTCTTTTTATACTTTGGGACCTTAGTAATAAGTTGCAGTAGCCCACATTCCCACTGTTAACCTTAATAGGATTAGTTTTGGTATTATCAAAAGAGCAATTAACACCTGCAGAGATGATCACAGATGGTATCGGAGAGGAACTCGGTTTTATACTGAAGCTCAGCTTAGACTTTCATATCTGAAACATCAGTACAAAATTGGCTACACAGAAGAGTCATGACCTGCTGTTTATATTTCTAACTGCAACTTGTTAAGTCATGATAAAACAATGCAATTACTATGAATAATAGTTACATTACAGCTCAACTTGTGAGTGTGCATGTACTGGCAGTGTGCTGAATGTAAAGAGAGAAGACTCCTCCTTCTTGCTTTGTCTGTGCAAACAACAAAGCCCAGCTTTTACCCTTGTTTATTTCAGAGACTGGTGAAAAGTAGGCTGCAAGGAAACATGCTGCAAGTATGTGCTGCAAATTTTGGAGAGCAAAACACTGACTGAGGGTTGATATGAAAACTCATTAAAAAACTTAGTATAAGGTCAGCACACACATTTAGGGCTGGATCCTGGGCCCATTAAATCTGCAGCCAGCTGAAGATTGCTCTTGCGTAATGGACTCTTCAAGTGGTGTATAACTGGCATGACCCATGTTTCCCCCCCCCCCAGGATGTGTCAACACTGAAGTCAAGAGGTGTGATTGCAGCACCTGTTGACATATATGAGCTAGCTTTGATGGAGCTAGACCAGGTTGGCCTGGAGCGGCGAACCACGGCCAGTAGGAGCCGCGATCGGCCGAACCTGTGGACGCGGCCGGTAAACAAACCGGCCCGGCCTGCCAGGGTGCTTACCCTGGCGAGCCGCATGCCAAAGGTTGCCAACCCCTGAGCTAGACCAAAGATAGCTTGAGTAACAGTAGCAGCAATGCTGCAGCAGCGCAGACAGAAATATTGGTTACCCCCATCTGTATAAAATCCTGGGTATATATTTTAGCAATTGATTCCTGTGCTGTGGTGGTTGTCCAAGCTTCCTTTGACCTAGCTAGATCAATGCTAAATTGGATGTGTCTATGTGCAGCAACTGTGCCAGGGTGATGGCTAGAGTCCTAGGTTAGGTCCCATTGTGCTAGGTGCAGTGCACAGACATATTAAATGACAGTTCCTGTTCCCAAAGAAGTCAGAGTGAAAGGAGTTGGGGATTTTTGAAAATCTAAATGTGAAGTTTATGCAGAATGTCCGAGTAGTGGCAGTGGAAATTGAGACGTTCTCTATGCATCCATACAACAGGTACAGCACAAGTAGCAGCAGTGCAAGATTCTTTGCAATGCTTTTGTGCGTTGGTCCAGATTTAGGCCCAATTCTACGTGAGTAGCTCCACTACTCAATGTGAGTAAAGGGTACAGAACTGAGTCCTTAGAGACCTGTAGGCCTTGTCTACACTAGAAAAGATTTGCTGGAGATGCAGCTTATACTGGCAAAAGAGTTATTTTGCCAATATATAGCTTATACCAGTTCACTGAACAAAATAAGCTGTATCAGCAAAAGATCTTTTTCACAAATATAACTGCACTAAGGCTTTTCGCTAGTGTAATTTTGTTGGTTACATGTGTGATTTCCTCCTCCTCTCCCCCTCCCCCCCAATACTTCTAACAACTATGCTGGCTAAACTTTTAAGTGTAAACTAGACCTCAGGGGAAGCAGGTAGTTCTCTCTTACGGACATGCAGACTTTGTTGTTTCAACAAAGGCATCAATCAGAAACTATTTTCCCCCGATGTTGACACTTTTCTACTGGGAATTGGATTAAGCCCATCAAGCTGATTCACAAAAAAACATAAAAGGAGGTCACTGCTGACACTCAAGCCTGATCCAAAGAATGATATGAAAGGGAAAAGCCCTGTATGCTTTTAGCAGCGCCCTGAGACAGCCCTTCCCCTGTGTGGGGATGTTTTAAGATGATGTGTTATTCCCTGCTTTCTCTTTGGGATGGGATTGAAAGAATATTGTATAATTGCAACTTGTAGTGATCCATAGAGTCAAGTAATCAAAACTAAAATGCTTTAAACTTAACTTTAATGGTGCCAGGGCATCACCCATTTAAAATGAGTGCTAAGGATATTTTTTTATGATAGTTATAAATAAATAGTTATTGGATGACCTAGAGTAAAACCAAGTTTATTTTTAAGGTCATCTTTGACTGTTGAACCTGCATCTAGAGTGCTAAAAATACACTGCCCAGGGAGTTAGGGATGCAGACATACAAAGTAATTATCTTTTGTAAGTGAACTAAGCAGTTCAAAAGAAATAGATTCTTGCCAAGCTTTCTAATCCACTGTGTTGCCTGTAGGTAAAGAAAAGAACAAGCTTAGAATAGTGGATTTAACATTAAATGTTTTGCATGGTAATCACCTCTGCAGAGAATTTCTCAGTTACTATTTGTAAATCAGATCTGTGCTGCTCAGGGAGCCAAAGGGTAGTTTTGCCATAGTTCCATGAGAACCATGTTTCATTTCCCCCACTGCTGCACTTTGCATGTTCTGGCATGGGGTACCAATCCTTTCATTTTACAATAGACACTGTGACAGAGATTTCTCTTCCTTTCGTCTATTGCAAAGATTAAAGAAGTCCTTTCCGTGGAATATTCCTGACTGATGACTAGGAGGGGCTCATTGACTGAAGCTTTGAATCTAGGTCTATCCAATCATTTTCATGCATATAACACAACTTGCAAAATTGTCAATAAATCTTACTAGCTCTCCCTGCTATAACATTCCACCCATTCATTTGCTCTCCACATACAACCTTATACATTCCTTCCTTCCAGCAGCCACAGTCCCTTCTGAATTGCTCAGCCTTGGAAGAGGGAAGTGGGAATGGGCTTCCTTTCCTGGGGAAAAATAGTGTAGACAACAGTAGATTCTTCTCCCCTTTCACTATATAAGGTTCTACTGGACTTGTCTCATTTATCTCCAGGTCAAGAGAAGGGAACTGGGAGTGGAGAGGCAGGGCTGTCTCTAGGCACCAGCATTCCAAGCATGTGCTTGTGGGTGGCACTTCTCAAGGGGCGACATTATGGCCCTTTGGGGACGGCTCTTTTCAAGTGGCTGCACTCCGGCTTTTTTTTCTTTTCTTTTCTTTTTTTGCTTGGGGCAGCAGAAAACCTGGAGCCGGCCCTGTGGAGAGGAACTCAACAGTGGGGCATGAAAGCAGTTACACCAACCTGTGATGAATTTGCTCAACTCCCTCTGATTAAGATGTGAGCCAAAGCCATAGACCTGGCTGTTTAACAACAATTTCAGGGAAAACTAGGAGCCTTTTCAATCTCTTTCTTCTACTGTACATAGTCCCTGTTGGTCCAGGCTGATAATCCCTGGTAAATCCCTCATACTGGCTGCAAAGGGTTCTGAAGGTGGTGAATGTGGAGCAATCTATTTACAATTCACAGGAAGCAGCAAACTGGAGAGGTCTTAACTTTACATTGCCAGTCATCCTGTCTCTAATGTTACTAGATCAATTGTAATTAAATGCAATGGGAAAACTGGTTGCAGTTATGGAATGGTCATGCACGGATAGTTGCACACATGCATTCCCTTCTGTTCATATTGCTAATTGTCTTTTGGAAAATAGAGACATTGGTAAGGTATGTGCTATTATTGCTTCTTTTCCCAATGGAAGACATATGCCCTTTCTTAAGAAGAGATTGCTCATCCGCTGTTTGATGGTCTGTTACTCTATCAACATCAAATGTTTCCTAGCCAGAGCCCTGGCTGCTGAATATATAGGGTGGCACTTATCAACCTGTTGCACCATGTAAATGAATGAATAAAGCGTAAGTAGCTTTACCTGAAAACAAAATGAGCCAGTACAGTTATGCTGCCCCTGTGTGTGGTGAAGTAAGGATGGTCTCACTCATCATCAGCACCCATTCCACATCTCTAAGTGACATGACCAGAGGAAGCAGTACTTAGTGGTGGGTCCCCCTAACAACATCTGTTCAGAGAAGTCTGGAGGAGAGTTTAAAGTAAAGCAGCCAGAGGTAGCTTAAAACTTTACATGTAAGAGTGAGCATCAGCTCCTAGAGGCCTGCTGGAATGTCTGGAGCAAGATTTGAAACAGTCAATACTTGCCTCTGTGATTTCTTGTGCTCTCTTTGTGTGAGGAGTTTTGTGTTACACCAGGGAGCCCTTACATGCTGTTCCTTGCCTGTTTCCTTTATACTGTGATTTGTGAGCTGTGGCAGGGTCTGCGGGCCCTCTGTGCCGCAGCCAGTCAGCTATAGTTCATGCAGTGCATGGTACCGTATGTGTAGCAAGTTGCTTCTTTGTCCTTGGGTTTGCCACGATAACCTTATGTTAAAATGTCTCCTGGTGCTGCTAGGTGGATGTACTTTTCTCTCCATATCCCCTTCCCAGTTGCAAGAGTGTTTGTTCTGTTTTGTGCCCTTTGCTCTTTGTAGGTATGAACAGTATTAACTATGGGGTGGTGCAGCGTTGGCTTGTGTGCTGCTGTGCTACCTGACAGCGCTATCTCCTTTACGGCCTCCCGTGGGCCTTATGTGTTCCTAATGCTGCCTGGGACCGTCTCTGTGACAATTCCTCCTTCTGTGTGTTTCCTGATGGTCTGTGGTAATATTAAACCACAACATGGTATCTATTCTAGCAGCCTAGCTCTCCCTGCTGGACATTGAAATGCAGTTTCTTTTGCTCTTTGGCCTGGAAAATAGGGATGCTTGGCAGAATTATTTTTTTCCCTGTAAATTAGGTTAATATCAATATTTTTATTACTTTTCTTGATTTTTTTTAAATGGATTTTTATTAAACGTTCAGTTTCACAGCGATTATTGCAGGTGATTTCTTACACGGCCATGGGGCCAGTGACACCACACCCCTGCAGGTGCAAGGTGCAGGAAAGGCTGTGATCCTGGTAGGACAGAGCAGAGATCCATGGCTGGGCCTGTGAGGAGGAGGAACCCCTGGATTTGGAGGATATCACCTCACTGCTGAACAGCTCCTTCCTGGTGATGGCCCCCCACTCCTAGTCAGTGCGTGAGTGAGCGAGCAGAGCCATGACAGCCAGGCTACAGAGGCTTCTCTGGGATCCCGGAAGATGCAAAGGGTGGGGAGGCTGTGCTTGCTGACTATTACTGATGGATGTTTTTTCATCAGTTTATTGTCAGGTGAAATAGACATTGACCAACAATTAATGATTTTAATCTAATCCTGCCAATCATAAAAATAATGTTTACCCACAGTTATCATTACTGGGTCTGCAGGTTTTAAGATTTGGATGAACTACATTTTGGCTTTGTGTACAGGCTTCTGCTTGCACTTCTCAGGAGGATCTTCTGTGTATTGTGAGCTGCCTCAGTGAATTATTTAAGCATGACTTCTCTTCTATTCTAATCTTTTTCAGGCCCTTACACCCATCCTCTTGATATCTTACCACCTTCCAAGAGAGGCTAGATTCTGTCATGTGTGGGTCTTTAATTTTGGGGTTTTTTATTTATTTATTTATTTATTGAATGCACTATGCATGTATATTAGCAAAGGCAAGGTCAGAGAAGTTCTCCTTTCACTTAGAATGGAAGGTGATGAGCTTGGTGATGGTTCTTAGATTCTGAGGGAGTTGATTCTACAGTATGTGCCTGGTCCCCAGGAAAGCTCTGTCTCCTTCACAAACAAGCTTTACCCTGGCACCATTGTGCCCGAAGAGTGGAGCTTTCAATCATACTGTTTGTCCCAGACATAGGTGCTGTTTTAGGTATCTGAGGCTTTGAATGTATGGACTAAGGTCTCATATTTGGTGCAATGTTCTTTTGGGAAGCAAGTGTAAAGATTAGAGGACAGATTTTCATCAGACAAACTTTTCCTGTACCATGTGGAGTAACAGGACCCTTGATTTAATAAAGTGTTTTTGAATTTTATTTTAAGTAAGAGACTTGCTTAGGATTGCCAGGCATCTGTTTTTTAAAAAGGGACTCTGGCGGCTCCAGTCAGAACTGCTGGCCAGGCTGTTTCAAGTCCATTTGTGGCACAGGCAGGCTCCCAGAAGTGGCGGCATGTCGCTCTGGCTCCTAGGCATAGGGGTGGCCCCACACACTGCCCCCACCCTGAGCGCCTGCTCTGCAGCTCCCCTTGAAACTTGGCTGCACCTCCACCTGTGAGCCGTAGGGACATTCAGCTGCTTCCGGGGAGCCACCCAAGGTGAGCTTTGCTCAGAGCCTGCACCCCAAACCCTCTCCCACACTCTGGCCCTGAGCCCCCTTCTCCAACCAAACTTCCTCCCTGAGCCTGCACCCCAATCCCCTGCCCCAGCCCTGAGCCCCTTCCTGGAGCCTGCACCCCTCCCACGCCCCAACTCACTGCCCAGCCCTGAGCCCTATCCTGCACCCAAACTCCTTTCCAGAGCCCCCTCCCATCCCAATTCCCTACCCCAGCCCGGAGCTTACTCGTGCACTATGAACCCCTCGGCCCAAGACCCCTCCTGCAACCCAGCCCCACCCTAGAGCCCGCCCCCAACACCCTGCCCCAGCCTAGTGAAAATAAGCGAGTAAACGAGGGTGAGGGAAGATCAAGTGATGGAGGGAGGGGGAATGGAGTGAACAGGCATGGCGTCAGAGAAGGGGTGGTGCAGGAGCATGGCCTCAGGGAAGGGACGGGGCAAGGGTGTTTGTTTTTTTGCAAATAGAAAGTTGGCAATCCTTGATTTGCTAAGGCCAATAAAGACCTTCCTTATTCAATGGAAAGTTAATTCCATGGGTTCTGTTGGCATGTCCATGTTTTTGACTCATGCATAACAAAATGTGGAAGTAAAAAGGAAATGATTACTTCTATCTCAGTAACAGAGAGCATCCTGAACGATGCTCATGTACTTGATGGACTGTTCTGAAACTAATTTTTACTAGTAAGAAGATTTGACTTTTAGTAGAACTTACATACCCTTTGGTAATTAACAGCAAACATCCAGACATAGTGTGCAATTATAACACAGTGTGCAGTTATAGAAAGTTGAAAATCAGAACTCTCAGTACAGTTATGGAGTCCAGACTGAGACATTCTCTAATCCTTTTATGTGGGCCTATGCCAGGCTTTGTGTCAATATGATAAACTATCCAGTTTAGAAAGTGGTAATAACAGACCCTTCTTGAGATACATGCAGTTGAAACTCCAGCTTTTGAGTTGGTAAGTAAGGATCAGATTTAATTTGTAGAGGAAAATGAGTACTCAGCACAGCACTTGCTAATGGCAATTCCCAAATTCTTATTTGTTTCCTCAGTTCCCTTCCATTCCTTTTCTCTGTTTTGAGTCTGTCTTGTACCCTTATACTTAAGACAAAAATGCTTTATAATCTCAGAAAATGAAAGGATGTTGAGTAGGGGATTCCAATTAAATCTTCCTTCATATTCTCTGTCTAGTCCTTGCTTGAGCCTGCCACTTTCACACTGTACAAAAAATATTCTGCAGTTCAAATTTAATGTATACAAAATTTTAAGCAGAGAGAAGTTTGAACAACTATTTTAGGTTAATGTGATGCATATGTACCCATGCGTACACACTCTTCATAAAAACAAAACAAAACATGAAGTGTTCCCAAAGATTATATTATGCTTTCATCCTTGTTACACTGAGAGGTGCACCTTTAGAACCATATGTTCTCATTAATGTGCAGAGTAACTCAGTTGTCACACAAGCAAGGATCATTCGCCTACTGCTAAAATGGACACATTGTTCAGCACTAATATTACCAAATGCTTCAGGGCTGGAGGCTAATAACTGTAGCTGACACTACAGATAGCACTGAGGTTAAAATCCCTAGGCAGCAATATTTGTTGGGATCAGGAAACAAAATATGAGAGATTTATTTAGATAGCTCTCTAGTATCCCTATATCCTCTCTGGGGATGCTCATTGCCCTCCTGGCATTGATTGAAACTGCTTTAGTTAAAAGACAGTCTTCTGCTGATTAATTTATCTGGTGGGAAGGTCAATAAAAATGGTTTATTAAATATAAAAAAAATCCTGGATCTTTTCTGCAGAATAATGTGTATAATTACTAAAGGACTGTGACTGTCCAGATAAAACCATGGGCCTGATTTTCCACTCTATTACATGTAACTGCTGACCTCAGCAGAGTTATAATGGCATAAAATCAGTGTATCAGAGCGGGGAGTAAGCTCCTTGGGACAGAAATGGTATTTTCTTGTGTGTTTGTACAGTCTCTAGCACAATGGGGTCCAGGTCCATGACTGGAGCTCCTAGGCGCTATCACGTACAAATAATAAGAATAACTTGAAATAACTACTTGAAAATCTTTGTGTTAACTACTGTAAAGTGAAATATTTTTAAAACATTAACTTGCTTTGTAGCATGTATGCTATTTATTTCCTTTCTGTATTTTGCTCAGCTTGTTGGACATTGAAACTTTTCTTTTTCAATTTTCCTTCTTGCCCTCAGAGTTTTACTTCCGTTTCTAGTTATAGTATCTGTTCAGTTTTACTTTTCAGGTCTCATGATCATGTACAATGTTGTTTCAACTCACAACACTTGTGGCAATGTTTAGCAAGATCCAGATTTTCACTGTTGTACTTCTGCATGCAAATGATTAGTTGTATCACTACTGAAAAGCAGTGCCCAAATGTGGGTAGCAACTCTTTGCAAAAGTGCTCTGAAGATTATTGATAATTATAATTAAATCTCAAACTCCCCTTTTTATTGTGATTTTTAAATAAATATATTGAAATACTTATTTTTTTAGTCTTCAGATGAAGCAAAGTTTACAGTGTTCCTTTAAACCATTGTGGTTCTACATATATAAATAAAAACTTTAGGGCAAACATTTTGGTTTGCTGCAGAAAAAAATCATTTAGTGAAGTCAAGAGTTTAGTCGAATTCTTTCTGTATACAAAGATTGTTTTTAAAAAGCTGCTAGAGATGAGCAAAAATTAAAAAATAAAACATTGGCACAATGGGGTTTCCTAATATATTAATTTGCTGGTTATCTAATATCACTTTGCCGGTTTAGCATTTGAGAGATTTCAGTTTGGCGATGGTGGGGGGAGTCCATGACACCGTAAAAGAAGCTTGAAAGAAATAAGAGAAAATATTGCCCCTGTTTGACCACAGGGTGTTACTATTGCTCAATTTACTCATTTTATCAAGGTCACTTATATAAAGATGAAAATGTTATGCAGTGAGGCTCTTAAAGAATAGAGTTCAGTGAAAATTAAAGATCTCTTCTGAACATCAAACCAAACTGACCTGTAACTGCATTTTTGTTTATAAATATTAATGTGTCATTCATAACCTTTTCCATCACTGTATTGATTTACTTTACTATGCTTGGTCCCTAGCTAAGATACAGTAGCATGCAGTAAACTTACTTACACTTACATCATTACACAAATACGAAGAGACCCAGGGTAATTACAACTGGGAAAGTTTGCTGTTGGTTTGGATCTTGACATTAGAATTAGTAGAATCAAGCCTATAATCTCTCAGATGTAATAGAAGTTAAAATGCAGCTTCGGTGTTAATTAGCTGTGTCATTCTCATAAATAAATGACTTTTATACAGGTGAACTGTTATTAATAAATAATTAATTGGTGCCTCTTCAGTGTTCCATTTTGATGTAGGGAGAATGATTCAGTTTTATTAAAAACATTTATTTTAATTGTATAAGTATTTAAAAAGCAGTCCTGCTTATTTTAACATTTGAGACATTAGTTCTCCACTTCAGCCTCTTTGCTGGAGGCAACTGGGGAATATCTGACCAATGATATCACACCTGGCTGTAACTCATATCTGTAACGGGCAAGGACCACTGAGAAGGTCTCAAGAGTTTTAACTCTGAGGCCTGGTCTACACTAGGACTTTAATTCGAATTTAGCAGCATTAATTCGAATTAACCGCGCACCCGTCCACACCAGGAAGCCATTTAATTCGACCTAGAGGGCTCTTTAGTTCGAATTAGGTACTCCACCTCGACGAGGGGAGTAGCGCTAAATTTGACATGGCTATGTCAAATTAGGCTAGGTGTGGATGCAAATCGAACTTAGTACCTCCGGGAGCTATCCCACACTGCACCACTCTGTTGACGCTCTGGACAGCAGTCCGAGCTCAGATGTTCTGATCAGCCATACAGGAAAAGCCCCGGGAAAATTTGAATTCCTTTTCCTGTCTGGCCAGTTTGAATCTCATTTCCTTTGTGGATGTCGTGGCGAGCTCAGCAGCACTGGCAGTGATGCAGAGCTCTCCAGCAGAGGAGTCCATGCAATCTCAGAGTAGAAAGAGGGCCCCAGCATGGACTGACCGGGAAGTCTTGGATCTGATCGCTGTGTGGGGCGATGAGTCTGTGCTTTCGGAGCTGCGCTCCAAAAAACGGAATGCAAAGACCTACGAGAAGGTCTCCAAAGCCATGGCACTCAGAGGATACAGCCGGGATGCAACGCAGTGCCGCGTGAAAATCAAGGACCTGAGACAAGGCTACCAAAAAATCAAAGCGGCAAGCGGCCCAGCCCCAGACATGCAGCTTCTACGAGGCACTGCATGCCATTCTCGGTGGGTCTGCCACCACTGCCCCACCAGTGACCGTGGACTCTGAGGATGGGATAGTGTCGACGGGAAGTTCCTCGGCAATGTTCGCCGATGGGGAAGATGAGGAAGGGTTTGTGGAGGACGAGGCAGGCGACAGCGCTTACAATACTGCTTTCCCCGACAGCCAGGATCTCTTCATCATCCTCACAGAGATCCCCTACCAACCCTCCCCGGCCGTTAACCCGGACTCCGAATCAGGGGGAGGATCAGTCGGTAAGTGCTATAAACATGTAAACATTTATTTTTTAACAAAACAGGAATAAAAACTATATGAAAAGAAGGTCAATGCATATAGGGATCGAACAGAAATCCTCTTGGGACAGTTCCACGAAGCTCTCGGAGAGGTACTCAAAAAGCCTCCGCAGGAGGTTCCTGGGGAGAGGTGCCTTATTGGGTGCTCCGTGGAAGCACACTCTTCCGCGCAAGGCCATCCTGAGGTATAGTGGGAGCATTGCCTCGACCAGCATGGCAGCATAGGGCCCTGGTCTGTGCAGGGATTCATGCAGCATGCGCTCTCTGTTTCTCCTGCTGACCCGCCTCAGGGTGATCTCGCTCAGCGACTGCTGCATCTAATTAGGGGAATTACTGTAATGTTACTATTGTGAATGCTTGACTTTTCCTTTGCATAACAATGACTGTCGTTTAACAGCCACGTGTTGGAGGCTGCAGAGGAAAAGCATACAGGGATCTTTCCCGGGGACAGCCGCGAGGGGCTGGAACAGGGTCAGACTTTATGCTTTCCAGATTGCCTGCAGCAGGAGGGCACTGCTATCCATTAACTGTTAAGCAGCCTAAAGTTTACGGCTTACCAGGCCTGGCTGCTACACGGATTCTGCTGTCCTGCCCCGCTTGTCCGATCTCCAGTGCAAGACCCCAGGCAATGCAAGCAAATGCCGAAAATTCGAACTTGTCCTAAGAGCACATGAGATTAGGTGCCCTGTATGGTCTTGTTCACAGAAACTGAGTAGACTGTGTTCAGTGTTCGCAAACATGTATCTTTGCAAGGAAATCACTTCCTTTTTCCCATCACACAGCTGAAGCTCTTTCCCGAACTGCCGGCATCTTCACAGAGGCTGGCGCAGATTAGAAAGAAAAGACTCGGGACAAGATGTCCAGCAGGTGACTCTGTATCTGCTGCTCTTTCCCTGGCTCACCCCGATCCCAAATCCAGTTTTCATCCCCAACTGTAATTTATTTTTAAACGTCTGTTGGAAGGGGAAACCTGGGGAACGGGTATGTAACCGCTGAAAAAGTGAATAGTAAGTGAAACAGGGGCAGGGCAGGTTTCTGTAAAAGAGACTGGACAGTCACAGTTACTGCTCTCCTCTGCTCTCCTAGCTTTCAAAGCCTCCCGGATGCACAGCGCTCCCGCTGGGCTCTTCTAAATCACGGGTGTCTGGGCTGGCGTAATCAGCAGCCAGGCGATTTTGCTCAACCTCCCATCCCGCCAGGATCACTGCATCTCCATCCCCCCCAGTTATTTTTGTGGTCCGGGAAGAAACTACCTTCAGGATAGGGATGTGAGTGCCATCTATAGCCCCACCGCAGTTTGGAAATCCCATCGCAGCGAAGCCATCTATGACGACCTGGACATTTCCCAGGGTCACTACCTTTGAGAGCAGTAGCTCAACGATTGCGTGGGCTACTTGCATCACAGCAACCCCCACGGTAGATTTGCCCACGCCAAAGTGGTTCGCTACTGACCGGTAGCTGTCTGGTGTGGCAAGTTTCCAGAGGGCTATGGCCACTCGCTTCTGCACAGTCAGGGCTGCTCGCATCCAGGCGCTTAAGGGCAGGGGCCAGCAAGTCACACAGTTCAAGGAAAGTGCCCTTACGCATCCTGAAGTTTCGCAGCCACTGTGATTCATCCCAGACCTGCAGCACTATGCGGTCCCACCAGTCCGTGCTTGTTTCCCGGGCCCAGACTCACCGTCCCATAGCATGAACGTGACCCATTGCCACCATGATATCCGTGGCGCGGGATTCCGTGCTTTGTGAGAGGTCTGTGCCACTCTGACACTTCATGTCCTCACCGCGCTGCCGGAGCCTCCTCGCCCAATTTCTCAGCAGCTGACTGTGGAAGAGGTGGACGATAATGTGCGAGGAGTTGACAACGGCCATAAGTGCAGCGATGATCGCAGCGGGCTCCATGCTCGCAGTGCTGTGGCGTCCGCGCTGTCACTGACCAGAAAAGTGCGGTAACGGATTTCCCGCCGGCGCTTTCAGGGAGAGAGGGCGGGAGTGACGGTTGAATGACAACAGTTACCCAAAACCACCCTCAACACATTTTTCCCCCAGCAGGCATTGGGGGCTCTACCCAGCATTCCAATGGGCAGCGGGGACTGCGGGAACTGTGGGATAGCTTCCCACAGTGCACCGCTTCCAAAGTCGATGCTTGCCCCGTTAGTGTGGACTCACAAAGTCGAATTAGTGTCCTTAGTGCGGATAAACAAATTCGAATTCATAACGTCGAATCCACAAATTCGACCTAAGTTAAATCGAATTACTCTTGTAGTGTAGACATACCCTGAGACAGCCTTTCTCTAAATCAGATAAGAACAATAATACCTAGGTGGTTTTTAGCAGTTTTAATTCTTAAGGCTAATCTAGTGACTCTAGGAGGGTTTTGTTAATTTAGCAATGAGTAGTATACATCATAATTTTCCTAATATGACATCACAGATATAATTTGAAGGCTATGTGATTTACATTTTGAGGATGGGAGTTGGGGTGAAGATGTGCTACTACTATAAACTATTCAGTGTAGCTTTGCTCCAACTATGTAACATGCTTTGATTTGCTGCCAATGTGACACTGCCAATTTAGGTGCTGCTCAACATGTCTGCCCTTATTTTTATTCTAGAAATATTATGTAGAAAGAGAGTCTGGGAATAGACTAATTTTATGGAAATATTATTATGCAAACCAATGTTGCACCAGGAGTGGAAGAAAGACTCTAGAGAACAGTGTATAAACCATATCCTATGAAAATATGTTCCTTTGAAAATACATATTGTTTGGGTTTCACACATTTTGTATATTATCTGCAGAACGCTAATGCTGACATCTAAGTTTTTTGACAGAACTCAATTCTACTGAGTTTTGTAAAATCACAGCTTCAAGTTCTTAAATTTTCTCTCTCAATCCCTCAATATAGTATGCTTAACACATAGTTTGAATTTTCCAAAGAAGTTGTCGTCATCTGGATCCAATGATACATTAATGACACGTGCATTCTCATTCCAGTGCTGGTGTCAATTATGCGTCTTTACCCTCCTAGTCTGCAGAGTGTGCAGGTACAGTCTAAAAGGCACCCAAATCAGCTTTATTGAAGTTATTTTGATTATTGACTTCTGCTCGAAACATTCAGTCTCTGTTCATCATTAACTGACTTCTTTCAAATCAGAGAAAGTCTTCTTCCCCAGTGCTGACCAACACTATTAAAACCCATATGGTTTTGCAGGCCTAAGCTTGCCTGAATGAAATTGGGTGAAAATAATCCCCCTAACAAGGAAAAACTCCACTCTTTTAACTAAACAGCCACACATTGTATGGCTAGTATCAATTGTGCTTCCTTTATAAGTCTGCATATGTAATGCCATTATTTTTGTACATAATTCTATGTTTGTAAGTTCAACTTTTATAATGAAGAGATTGCACTGCAGTACTTGTTTTAGGTGAATTGAAAAATGCTATTTCTTTTTGGGGGTTTTTTGCAGTGAAAATATATGTAATAAACATAACTATAAAGTTAGCACTGTACACTTTGTATTCTGTGTTGTAATTGAAATCAATATATTTGAAAATGTAGAAAACATCCAAAAGTATTTAAATAAATGATATTATATTATTGCTTAATAGTGTGATTAATCACAATTAATTTTTTTAATTGCTTGACACCCCTTGTTATATTTGTTCTTAATGTAATAAATAGCTACTTTATTTTCACTAACTCTAAGACTAAGCCTGACATGTACTACTAAGTGATTTAGACACCTTACTGGTGCTTCTCTAAGGGACACTACATAATAATTACCATATACTAGAGTGTGTCTCTGGGTTTCCAGTTCCTGGAGAGAAAAGATTAAAGCCCTTTAACGCTATATGTAAACCAGACAAGGAGTGAATATTGGATGCTGGCAATAAAGGTACAGGTATAGTCTCCGAGTATGTATGTGTATATATATGACAGTGGGAGTAGCAACTCATCAGAGAGGGAATATAATTAATGTTAATCAACTTGGGTTTATAGAAAATAGATCCTGTCAAAGTAAATTGATTTTTTTATGAGATTAGAGGTTTGGTTGATAAAGGTAATAGGGTTAATGTACTTAGACTTCTGTAAGGCATTTCACTTGGTACCACGTGACATTTTGAAAGTTTTAAAAATAACATGGCACACATTAAATGGTTAGGTCTCAATTTAATTGCAATGGGTAATCATTGTTATTGGCCCTTTTTAACATTTTTATTAATGACCTGGATGGAAACATAAAATCATTACTAATAAAGTTTCCAGAAGACACACAAATTGAGGGAGTGGTAAATAATGAAAAAGACAGATCACTGATTCAAGGTGATCTAGATCACTTGGCAAGCTGAATGCAAGCAAAGAATGTGTCTTTTAATATGGCTAAATGCATACATCTAGGAGCAAAAAATGTAGGCTATATTTACAGGATGGGGATTCTATCCTGGGTAGCAATGACTCTAAAAAAGATTTGTAGGTTGTGGTGGATAATCAGCTGAATGTGATCTCCCAGTGCAACACAGTGGCCAAAAGGGCTAATGCAATCCTTGGATGCATAAACTGGAATCCTGAGTAGATATACAAAGGTTGTTTTACCTCTATAAGTGTCATTGCTGTGACCACTGCTGGAATACTGTGTCCTGTTCTGGTGTCCAGAGTTCAAGAATGATGTTCATTAAAGAATTAGAAAATAAGTTTTATGACCTGTGTTTTACAGGTGGTCAGACTAGATGATCACAATGATCTCTTCTGGCCTTGGAATCTTGGAATGTCTGAATTACTCATGCAATAGCAACAATTTATATTTTGACAGATTATGGAGCGCTCTTGTGGTTGAAAATTGCAATGACAGTTTCCATCACTATCTAC
Organism: Mauremys reevesii; assembly: GCF_016161935.1. Taxonomy (NCBI): domain Eukaryota; kingdom Metazoa; phylum Chordata; order Testudines; family Geoemydidae; genus Mauremys; species Mauremys reevesii. The sequence goes on from NC_052630.1 coordinate 25,717,895, forward strand.
AATCTGTGACACAACGTTTTGTTTATGTTCTTACGGGAGAATTCTTGGTTGGTCTTCATCAAAATCTGCTGTCCACAGCACTTCCACAGGTAAGAATCTCATCATTTTATTTTTTTATTGTAAAAGGTCATTTTTCAATGGTGGGAATTTGAAGTCACTCCAGTAAAATCTTTGCCCTCTATTTCAGGTGTTTTTATTTTTAGTAACTATATTTAACAGCTCTATTCTTTTTCTCAGCAACACTCATTCCCTACATTGTAGAGTTCCATTCTTTCTGTTTCTATGTTTATTCTTATTACACAAGGCACTGAAATTATTTCTCTGTCAAATATTTAAATTGATCACATTGACGCATTTTGTATCTAAAGCCAAAATGTTTTAAGATATGCCTTTCTGTATCTTCTAATGTATTGTTTAACATCCTCAACAGTGTCAGAAATGTATTGCATTTATATCGCATACCTGATACTATAATGAGTCCACAGAGGAGATGGAAAAGGCTTATGTGACCCCTTATCAACAGAGCCACACTTTGAGCCCCGTCAAGGAGTAACCTGTGTATTATTTTTAAGCAAGTCTCCATTTTTCTAGCAGAGGGCTGCATTTAAAGATCATCCCCATGGACATTTTTTTCAATGCCAGTTTTGTTTGGGGCATATCCTAAAGCAGCATCTCACTAATGATCCCCCATTTCTTAGGCTAATAGTTGTGGACAGAAACTGGCTGCATCTGAGCCAGAGGAAGTAACACATTGTTTTGCACTCCATCCAAAAAGTAAAAGTCCAGCACTGTTTGTTAAAATATCTAGCTCTCCCTGAGTCTGGTCACTAGTGCCACAACAGTGGCGACTTGTATTATGTGGGGGAAATCTCTTACGAAACCCTGTGGGGAAGAAGAGAATATTTTTTTCCCAAGGAATATGACCAAATTGATGTGAAAGGTAGAAACATTTCTGAGGGAACTCCTCGTTAAAATTCTAGCAATGTATCATTGAATGAATCCATTTCAGACTTTACACTGTTATAAACTAAACTTACTTGACTAGGCATAGGAGATACTTATTTGTATTTGGTGCCTTGTATCTGTACTTAGCCTTTTATGTTCACTGCTTTATCATGTTATTTGCACTGCTTTTCTACATGGCAAATTGTTGTATGGCAAGCCACCAGCTTGTTGCAGAGTACTACCTGAAAATGTAGAATGCCAAGCAGCATTCTGGAACTTTCACCGTGCTTTAATAGTATCCACATGGGACATTCCTGAGCAGTAAGCTGGTGCGCTGTAGGTTCACATCTTGGCTTGTTGCACAGTAACTTGAAGCAAGTGTAGGCAAGTCCTTGGAATGTTTTACACTTGTGTAGTATACAATATGGACTCAAATGACTACTGTGTTGCTCCAGTTTTACTCTAGTGGAGATACCACGGAGTTCAAGGGAGGTCCCTACCATTTTAGTGCTTTTATTGAAGCTGCCTCTGTAGACCCAGAAACTGACCATGATAAGGGAATTTGGTTTTGGACTTTCAAAGGAGAAATGAATCATAAACTACATTGCGACTGAATAACCCTTATTTTGTTTGTACATGTTTTCAGAGCTAAGGGTTGTCTCTCTGGATGCTATAATAGTCTGCCTTCCTCTTTTTTTGTTTACATTTCAATACCTTCTAGCTATAAACAGTCACAAGGTGAAAGAATAAGTTAAAGTAGATTAATTCTTAAATCTAATATAAATATTACAAGGCCAAGTCTGTACATAAACTAGGAGATGAACTCATTTGAAAAGGAGGAGGAATACTTGTTACACATAGAAAAGACCATTTAAAAATAATTCCTATCAAACTAGAAAGTACCCAAGTCCTTTTTCAAACCATATTTCTATAAGGCATCTTATAGAACAAGAACTTCTCTCTGAAAGCTGAATCAGCCCAAAGACATCCTCTGGGTGTCTTTTTCTGACTCAGTGGGAAATTTCCAACAGCTAACCTTCTATTCACTTTAACTCATCTCAGTCAGGAAGAGGAGATGTATCTTAAGACTCTAACCTTTATTTGGCTCTGCTAGATGTTCATGTCTAACCACTTTTTTCACTCTTTCCACTGCCTCAGCAATTAAGGCTGGGTAGGGAAAGGAGCTTTTGGATTATGGGTTGTAAGTACCATTTGAGCAGAAGCAGTAAAGAATCCTGTGGCACCTTATAGACTAACAGACATTTTGGAGCATGAGCTTTCGTGGGTGAATACCCACTTCGTCGGATGCAAGTAATGGAAATTTCCAGGGGCAGGTATATATATGCAAGCAAGAAGCAAGCTAGAGATAACGAGGTTAGTTCAGGGAGGATAAGGCCCTGTTCTAGCAGTTGAGATGTGAAAACCAAGGGAGGAGAAACTGGTTTTGTAATTGGCAAGCCATTCACAGTCTTTGTTTAATCCTGAGCTGATGGTGTCAAATTTGCAGATGAACTGAAGCTCAGCAGTTTCTCTTTGAAGTCTGGTCCTGAAGTTTTTTTGCTGCAGGATGGCCACCTTAAGATCTGCTATTGTGTGGCCAGGGAGGATGAAGTGTTCTCCTACAGGTTTTTGTATATTGCCATTCCTAATATCTGATTTGTGTCCATTTATCCTTTTCCGTAGAGACTGTCCAGTTTGGCCGATGTACATAGCAGAGGGGCATTGCTGGCATATGATGGCGTATATTATATTGGTGGACGTGCAGGTGAATGAACCGGTGATGGTGTGGCCGATCTGGTTAGGTCCTGTGATGGTGTCGCTGGTGTAGATATGTGGGCAGAGTTGGCATCGAGGTTTGTTGCATGGATTGGTTCCTGAGCTAGAGTTACTATGGTGCGGTTTGCAGTTACTGGTGAGAATATGCTTCAGGTTGTCAGGTTGTCTGTGGGCGAGGACTGGCCTGCCACCCAAGGCCTGTGAAAGTGTGGGATCATTGTCCAGGATGGGTTGTAGATCCCTGATGATGCATTGGAGGGGTTTTAGCTGGGGACTGTATGTGATGGCCAAGAAAGAAACCAACAGGACTCCACTGGCCATCACATACAAACCCAAATGCAGTCTTTAAAACCTGCTGGCACCTGTAGTTATCTCAGTCCCCTGATTATGTGAAAATTCTGGATAATTGATGTTGTACTGTATTCTACTGCACACTGCAGTAGATTAGATAAGAAGAGGAATGCAAATTTAGGGGATAATTCTCCAATAAAAGGCACGTGTAACTCAGCAGGAGGTAGTCTACATCCCATACCACTTTGAATTAGCCTTCCCACACACATAATCCGGTTAGTAATTTCAGTGAATCACATGAATTTGTGAAGTGCATGAAATAATTTAAGTTCTTTGAAAAGTAACTGCAGAGTGAATGTTTATGAACCTACATCAGAAGCACGTGAAAAATTTAAACTTCTGAGCTAGCAATAAATGGATTCTGTGAGTCAGAGAATAGAAAAGGACAATGGCTTTCACAGAATGGAAATCTTTGACAGAAACAGCATGGTACCCAAAGAGTGAAAGTGAGGAATAGTTGATAAATTACTGTACTGGAATATAAACATATACAGCTGGAAGAGACAGTCATGAGGTCTGATCCCAAAATGCATTTCTGAATTTTCTAGATCTTCAAGAAGGAATTTTCACTGTGTACAGAAAGAGAAACCCTGACAGCAGACTTGTTTGCCTTTCTGTATGCACACACCTTGCCTTTCCTGATGCTTTTTCACATTGTCACTGCTGTGGGCTACTAATCACTTAGATTTATATTTTGGTACAAGACTGGCAGCAAGATGATTTAGAACTTGTCAGATGAGGCTCAGCAGATGGATCCAATTCCTCAAACATGATCTCTTCTTCTGCTACACTAGAGTTATAAAAATCTCACTCCGCCTCACGTGGATGGGGTAACAAGTCAAAATGCAACACAGGCAGGTGTTGGATGAATGGCCCTTATTTAAAGCCAGAGTCAGGACCCTGCCCCAGATCTGGATGAAGACATCCAAATCGAGCAAGAGCAACAACAAATCATATAATTTAGTGCTGGTGAAAACTGCTGTACTGTTAAGCGGTTAAACAGGTACATCATGGGAAAAAGTGGTGCAAACTTCCTCCACACTGACCCACCAATACCTCCTTAACCCTAACAGCCACCTCTAGAAAAGCAGGTGAACTCCATCTTCATTCCCATTAAGGATGTGCCTTTCAGACGAGCCTAATGGAGTTTCAGTAGGTCTTTCCATAGAAGTAGGGCACATTATTTCCCTTAGGCCCCTGTGAAAATCCCAGTCTGTCAGCTGAGACTGTAAACAAGTTTGCCCGGGGTTTCCTCCAGGAAGTGGGGTGACAACATCAAACTCATCACACTTCAGTAGTCACAACTGATGTGAACTGGATTTTATATGCTGACCTGGGAAATCAAAAATTTTTGTATCCTATTACCAATCATTTGAGCCCGCCAGTCTCCCGGAAAGGCAGTTATTTTTCTTAAGTATTGTATAGAAGGAAAGTGGAAGTAGTGTAAAAAATTCGTCCACACCAGTTAGCATGGCAATAATTACAAATATTCCAATTTTCATTCTCTTGCACTAGTGAACATAGTCGTGGATGCAAACACTTTATTTTCCATGGTCAATTACTTTGGCCCTCACAACACAAGAATTAGTAGAAAAAAGACCATAAACCCCATCAAATTTAATCTTCTAGATTTGTTTTTGTGTTTTTCTTAAAGAGTTGACTTTTTGGTTGTGTCTGCCTAGAAGATCATATATTCCATTACTCGTGCTGGTGTTGGCAAACATACATCTTTACTCACTCCACTTCATTTATTTGTCTTTTAATTTGACATTCTAAGAACTAGCATTTTGTTGATAATGTTGGATGTTTGTTGGCTTGGACATCTGCTTCTCATTGTTATAACCACTTTCTAATGCATTCAAGCTTCTTTTTAAATAAGGCCTTGTCTATACGGGCAAGTTTCTGCGCAGTAAAGTAGCTTTGAGCCCTGTAGCTCCCAAGGTGTACACACTGCCAAGCTACTTAGTGCGCAGAAACTGTGCAGATGCAGTGCTGTAAAAAAACCACCCCCACAAGAGGGGTACAGCTTTCTGCACCGGGGCTACAGCACTGCGGTGCCAGTGTAGATACCCTGGTCGATTACAGCGCTGCAATTGGTCTCCGTGAGGTGTCCCACAATGCCTGTTCTCACCTTTCTGGTCATCGGTTTGAACTCTACTGCCCTGCCCTCAGGTGACCAACCATCATCCCCACCCTGTACATTCTTTTGGAATTTTGAAAGTCCCCTTCCTGTTTGCTCAGTGACACGTTCAGTGGTCTCAGCACATCTTTCCAGGTGACCATGCCTGCTCCACGCACCAGGTGATCTCCCGCTTGGAGCAATGGCGAGATGCTGGATATAATCAGCACTTAGGAGAAAGGAGGCTGTCCCAGCTGTGCTCCAGCCATAGGAATTATACCTACGGACAGATCTCATGATGCATGACTGGAAGGGGCCATGACTGGGACACACCATAGTGCAGGGTCAAAGTGAAGGAGCTGCAGAATGCCTACCACAAGGCATGGAAGGCAAACTGCCTTTCTGGTGCTCTGCCCACAAGCTGCTGGTTCTACAAAAAGCTGGATGCGATACTCGGTGGCAATCCCACCTCCATTGCGAAGGCCACTGTGGATACTTCAGTGGCTCACATGCCAGTCATGAGTGGACTGAGCCAGGAGGAGGAAATCTTGGATGAGGATGTGGAGGGGGAAGGGGATCCAAAGACAGAGGACAACTCAGAGGTCAGAGATGCATGCAGCCGGGATCTCTTCTCTACTCCAGAGGAGGCTAGCCAGTCACAGCTGTCAGAGCTTGGTGAAGCGCAAACAGGACAGGAGGCCCCTGGTAAGTGGCTATCATTTTGGGAATTGCTGAAGCGAGTTGTTGGGGGCAGGAGAGTAGCAGAAAGCAGGCTTGTGTCTGTATGACGCGCATACCACCACATGCCTAGTCTGAGCAGCGGAACAGGGTTTTGATTGACTCCCTCGCTTAGTGGGAATCTGCCTTAGAGAACTCCACGAAAATCTCATGGAGATACTGGGCAATCCACTGCTGCAGGTTCTTTGGCAGAGCTGCTTTGTTTCTTGCCCCATTAAGGGTAACTTTTCCATGCCACTGTTCCATCACTGAAGAGGGGGGACTTGTGGCTCATGTGTGCTTGCCTGGGGTGAGCCAGTTAGTGCGAGGTATGTGAATAGTGGCTATGTTTTTAAATCACTGAATCAGTGCTCTGCAAACAATATTGCTTCTGTAAAATGTTGCATTTTGGCTTCAAAATATGACCTTGGGAGCCCAGCCTCCCTTTTTGTTATCGGTGGCTGAATGGCTGCGCAGAATTAGAAAGTGGCCATGGAGAATTAAAGAGGACTTTCTGCGTGATGTCATGATGTACTCCGTGGCCGAAAAACAGGAATTGAGGGAGTGGCGGGACAGTGAGAAGCAGGACTGAAAGGAGAACACGGCGCGCCAGAACAAAGCCATGGAGAGTCTCTTAAACATTATGGAGCACCAAGCGGACACGCTCCAGGCACTACTAGCACTGCAAACCGAGCAGCTCTGAGCCCACCCTCCCCTGCAGCCACTGTCACAAAACTCTTTCCCATGCACCCCCCAGACACTGCCAACACACTCTTATCAACCTTCTGGCTCCAGTCTGTACCTGCTGCATTCCACTCCTGCCACATCACAGTCCACCCTGCAGACTCCCAGTATCCACTGCACTCAACACCCCTGCAGTTTAGCCCTGCTGAATTACAGTACCCGCTGCCAGAGGTGAAAGTAAGCTGGTACGGTCCAGTATGGCGTACCAACAAGAACCAGTACACCATACTGGACCGCACCGGCTTCGGCGGCAGGGATTTAAAGGTCTCGGGGCTCCCCGCAGCGGCAGGAGCTCCAGGCCAGCTGGGCTCAGGCGGGGATTTAAAGGGTCTGGAGCTCCCGCGACAGCGGGGAGCCCCAAGCTCTTTAAATCCCCCCTGCAGCTCCGGCATCCAGGCTGGGGCTGGGATTTAAAGAGCCCGGAGCTCCACAGCAGCCAGAGCCCTGGGCCCTTTCATTTGTCCCTGAGTCCCGGGGGCTCCCAGCCACCTCTGTAGCTGGGAGCCCCGGGGTGATTTAAAGGCCCTGGGGCTCCCAGCCACAGCCAGTGCCCCAGGACCTTTAAATCTTGAGAGGCCCCACCTCTTCCGGTTGAGGCCACACCTCTTCCAGTTGAGGTCATGCCCACACTCAGGACTCCGGCGTACCGGTAAGTCTTTTACATTACTTTCACCACTGCCCGCTGCACTGTACTCCAAAAGACAAGGTCACATATGATATCTGGACATACACAAATCTTTAACCATCTTGGGACCCTACCTCCTCCTGGGATTCTCCCTTCCCCCATCCCCCACAGTGCTGGTGTGGTTTTTTTGTTTGTCTCTCTCCTCTTGTTGTTGTTTTTTAATAAAATAATTGTTTTGATTTGAAAGCAATCTTTATTCCATTAATTGAAAGCAAACAGAGCCCTACAAAGCAACAGGCAATTATCTTAAACCTTCATAGTGCATCACCTGCACCAGTCACAATCATCTCCTAGCATTACAAGCACTGCTCTCCTGAGCATAGCAACAAATATTAGTGGATTTCAGCTTCACTCCAAACTGGTTAGCAACCGATTGGTAGCAGTCTGCAGTAGCCAGCTTCCACAGTGTAATTGCCACATGCTTCTCCAGCGACAGGGCAGCTCTCATTCTCATGTCCTTGCACCACAGGGCTGGGGAAAGCTCATCACACAGTCCCATGAATGTGGCTTTCCTCATGTGAAAGTTCTGCAGCCACTGCTTGTCATCCCAGATGTGCATGACAATGTAATCCCACCACTCAGTGCTTGTTTCCTGAGCCCCAAAGCAGTGTTTGACTGGTCAGCAACTCCATGAATGCCACATGCAATCTTGTGTCATAGCTACTATGCATGGCGAGATGAATGTCGAACTCCTTTTCCCTTTGTAGGTTAAGGAATAACTCCACTGCCACTCGTGATGTGTTTGTGAGAGCGAGCAGCATATTGGTCAACAGTGCGGGATCAATTCCTGCAGACCAAAGAGGCAGAGCGTGCAGTACACTAACTGTTGAAAGATGGTGCCAAATGTGGATGGATGCACAGGGTTTGCTGGGATGCGAAGCAATGCATCACGGGGCATTGGGACAGGACCCAGGATGCCCCACGACCCTCTCCACCTTCCCACAAGTCTTAGCAGCAGAAGAGGAAGAGATGCTCTGTGGGATAGCTGCTCAGAGTGCACCACTCCGAATACCACTGCAAGTGCCACAAGTGTGAACACACTATTGCACAGACAGCTGACAGTGTGAACACAACAGCGGTTTCCCTTCAGTGCTTTCTGAGCAGTGCTGTAACTGCCAGCGATGTACCTCTGCCAGTGTAGACATACCCTGAAAAACAATCGTTTGTGACATTAATGGCATTGCCAAGTTATTTAGAGTTTATTGTGCAAGCTGTGCTCTATGACATCCATAAATACAATACTAAGGAATTAATTTCTAATGGGAAATTTGTCTGCCACCATACCACCTTGAGCTGTAGGCGTCTCTTCAGATCTTACCTGAAGGCTTCAGCCTAATCAGTAATTGGATGGGAAATACCCAGGAAAATCCAGAGTGAATAATTCTAGCTGCGCTATGTCCAAAATATCACAATCTTTGCTTCAGTTCAGGAAAAAGCAGAGAGATTTCTTTTTTCTTTTAAACTACCTTTAAAAGTTACTTGAATTCTTTGTTGGACTAGAAATGTTGTCTGAGTGCTGAGTAGGGTGGCCAGGTACCTGGTTTTCAACTGGAAAATCCAGTCGAAAAGGGGACCTGACATGTCCGGTTAGATCTACCAAACAGACACTCAAAGTCCAATTACTGCAAGTGCGGGAGGCAGGGAGGCACTGGGTCATCACCCGCTCCAGCCCCACTCAGTCAGGGCCACTTCCTACCTTCGCTGGGCAGCTGCAGCTCCCAGCCCCGGTTCCGCAGGCAAGTCTCTCCTGACCCATGTGACAGGTGATCAGAGGAGAAAAGCAGCAAGCGGGAGGGGATAAGAGGAGTGGATGGGGGGGCAGGGCAGGGGTGGGGCCTCGAGAGGAAGAGGCGTGGCAGGGGAGATACCAGAACTCCTGCTGGAGTGTCCAATTTTTAAATATTACCAAGTTGTTCAACCCTAGTGCTGAGTGAAGGTTCAAACTGAACCAGTTCTGCTGTCTTAGTGAAAATTCCCCTGTTGTTCAGTTCAGCAATTTACTCTTCAGTCCCCCATCCCACCAACCCTTGCTATGTAGCCTTGGCATGTGTCCTCCTCACTCACACCTCAGGCTGAATAACTTTCAGTTGTGGATAGTGTGTTTTTCTTCACTGTAGGTATATATAATATACGTATAATTATTATGTGCACTGATATAATGTCAATTATCCATGGAGCTCAAACATGTTACAACAGTTATCTCACTGACTAAGCTTTACAACATTCTGTAAGACACCAACAAGAATACAAGGGTTGCTTCACACAAGATTGAAATGCAGCCCTTTGGAACAGAACACAATAATTGTTCATAACTACACACACTGAGATGAATCCCAATTCCGGCTGCAATGTCAGTGAAAATTCAGGTACCCAATATACCCAAATGGCAAACGATCGCTATGGCCAACTGTCTGGCTAAGCGTTGAAGAAGACTAAGAATATATAATTACAAGAGATGGCCTTTGGCCACTCTGCCTAGGTTACCAATGCTTCTACTCTCACAAAATTGAGAATTTTAATGATCCTTAGTTGTTCAAACATCATTTTTGCCTCAAGTGAAACACACCTCCTAGCCCTACAGTGGGGTATTGTTCCTGCATTGATAGCATTAGAAAACCTCTTGCTAAATCACTGACACTTCTCTTTGCCTTGTTTAAGTTTTGCTTGGAGGTCTGTCCAAACACAGACCCAAGCAACCCTGCTTAGTTTATAAAATTTCACTTTAATCTTGAGCCACTGCAGCTCAAGATGAAATGGCTGGGGGCATCTGATGATCTAGAATGTTATAAAAAATGTAAGGTTATATCATTCAAAAGAATTACCAGGTGACATCTTAATCCATTGTAATTTAAAGCTTTCATGAGGGGCTCAACATGATGTGGAAAAAAAAGAAACTATTAATAGTTAGAAGATAGAAAGATGAAATGTTTGAGACAAATGCATTTATGTTTCTTCTGTATAAGGAAATTAGGTATAGCATGTATACAATCTTATCCCTGAATAATCATTTGGTCTTGGAAAAATCAACTTTAATTTGAGAAGACACTTGAGATAGGATTTTCAAAAGACCTCAGTGGTGGCCAAACTCCACTTCTGTTTTCAAAAGTGCTCAGCATTGTCCTAACTGTGCACCAATTGAAGTCAATGGATGAAATCCTGGTTCCACTGAAGTCAATGGGAATTTTGCTATTGATTTAAATGGAGCCAGGATTTCACCTGACTTTTACAATGGATTTCAAAGTGGGAGCAGAGTTAGAACAAAACTGAGAGCTTTTGAAAAATTGCACCATGGAATGATGATGAAAGGCATTGTACCAATTTTTACAGGAAGAACCTGGGGTAGTGCAGAAGGAATTTCAAGGACTAAATATGTCAGGAAGGTGTGATACTCTCAACATAGAGTATGTGTGCGGGTAGGCGGCTGGTTCCTCATCTTAGAATCATAGAATATCAGGGTTGGAAGGGACCTCAGAGGTCATCTAGTCCAACAGCCTACTCAAAGGAGGACCAATTCCCAACTAAATCATCCCAGCCAGGGCTTTGTCTAGCCTGACCTTAAAAACCTCTAAGGAAGGAGATTCCACCACTTCCCTAGGTAACACATTCCAGTGCTTCACCACTCTCCTGGTGAAAAAGTTTTTCCTATTATCCAACCTAAACCTCCCCCACCGCAACTTGAGACCATTATTCTTTGTTATGTGATCTGCTACTGCTGAGAAAACTCTAGATCCATCTTCTTGAACCCCCTTTCATGTAGTTGAAAGCAGCTATCAAATCCCCCTTCATTCTTCTCTTCTGCAGACTAAATAAGCACAGTTCCCTCAGCCTCTCCTCATAAGTCATGTGCTCCAGCCCCCTAATCATTTTTGTTGCCCTCCGCTGGACTCTTTCCAATTGTTCCACATCCTTCTTGCAGTGTGGGGCCCAAAACTGGACACAGTACTCCAGATGAGGCCTCGCTAATGCTGAATAGAGGGGAATAATCACGTCCCTCAATCTGCTGGCAATGCTCCTACTTATACAGCCCAAAATGCTGTTAGGCTTCTTGGCAACAAGGGCACACTGTTGACTCTCATCCAGCTTTTCGTCCACTGTAACCCCTATGTCCTTTTCTGCAGAACTGCTTCCTAGCTACTCGGTCCCTAGTCTGTAGCAGTGCATGGGATTCTTCCATCCTCAGTGCAGGACTCTGCACTTGTCCTTATTGAACCTCATCAGATTTCTTTTTGCCCAGCCCTCTAATTTGTCTAGGTTCCACTGTATCCTATCCCTATCCTCTAGCGATTTACCACTCCTAGTTTAGTGTCATCTGCAAACTTGCTGAGGGCGCAATCCACGCCATCCTCCAGATAATTAATGACCATATTGAACAAAATCGGCCCCAGGACTGACCCTTGTGGCACTCCGCTTGATACCAGCTGCCAACTAGACATGGAGCCATTGATCACTACCTGTTGAGCCCAACGATCTAGCCACCTTATAGTCCATTCATCCAGCCCATACTCCTTTAACTTGCTGGCAAGAATACTGTGGGAGACCGTATCAAAAACTTTGCGAAAGTCAAGGAATAACACATCCACTGCTTTTCCCTTATCCATAGACCCAGTTATCTCGTCATAGGAGGCAATTAGGTTAGTCATGCATGACTTGCCCTTGGTGAATCCATGCTGACTGTTCCTGATGACTTTCCTCTCCTTGAAGTGCTTCAATATTGATTCCTTGAGGACCTGCTCCATGATTTTTCCACGGACTGAGGTGAGGCTGACTGGCCTGTAGTTTTCCAGATCATCCTCCTTCCCTTTTTTTAAATATGGGCACTACATTAGCCTTTTTCCAATCACCCATGACCGCCTCCAATCACCATGAGTTTTTAAAGATAATGGCCAATGGCTCTGCAATCACATCCACCAACTCCTTTAGCACCCTCGGATGAAGTGCATCCGGCCCCAAGGACTTGTGCTCATCCAGCTTTTCTAAATAGCCCTGAACCACTTCTTTCTCCACAGAGGGCTGGTCACCTCCTCTCCATACTGTGAGGTCCAGTGCAGTAGTTTGGGAGCTGGCCTTGTTCATGAAGACAGAGGCAAAAAAAAATCATTGTGTACATTAGCTTTTTCCACATCCTCTGTCACTAAGTTGCCTCCCCCATTCAGTAAGGGGCCCACACTTTCCCTGACCACCTTCTTGTTGCTAACATACCCGTAGAAATCCTTCTTGTTACTCTTAACATCACTTTGCTAGCTGCAACTCCAAATGTGATTTGGCCTTCCTGATTTCACTCCTGCATACCTGAGCAATATTTTTATACTCCTCCCTGGTCATTTGTCCAATCTTCCACTTCTTGTAAGCTTCTTTTTTGTGTTTAAGATCAGCAAGGATTTCACTGTTAAGCCAAGGTGGTCACCTGCCATATTTACACATCGGGATGGCTTGTTGCTGCAACCTCAATAAGGATTCTTTAAAATACACCCAGCTCTCCTGGATTCCCTTTCCCCTCATGTTATTCTCCCAGGGAATCCTGCCCCTCAGTTCCCTGAGGGAGTCAGTCTGCTTTTCTGAAGTCCAGGGTCCGTATTCTGCTGCTCTCCTTTCTTCTTGATGTCAGGATCCTGAACTCGACCATCTCATGGTCACTGCCTCCAAGGTTCCCATCCACTTCTGCTTCCCCTACTAATTCTTCCCTGTTTGTGAGCAGCAGGTCAAGAAGAGCTCTGCCCCTAGTTGGTTCCTCCAGCACTTGTACCAGGAAATTGTCCCCTACACTTTCCAAAAACTTCCTGGATTGTCTGTGCACCGCTGTATTGCTCTCCCAGCAGATATCGGGGTGATTGAAGTCCCCCATCAGAACCAGGTCTGTGATTGAGTAACTTCTGTTAGCTGCCTGAAGAAAGCCTCGCCAACCTCATACCTCTGGTCTTGTTTTGGAAGATGCTGTTTATATATCATGGGCCTGATAGAGATAAGTATGTTACTACTGGAGAGGTGGCACTATGCATTCTTTGGCAGAATCATCAATAGGAGAAGGCTGTGGTGTCAAATTCTTGAGTTCTAAACCCAGCTCTTAAAATGGCTCCCTCTGTAGATTTGGGCTTCATTTTATTTGTTTGAATCAGTACTGTAATGCTATCTGTAAATTGGGGATATAATGCCCCCTCCAGCAGGACTAATCAAACCCAGTAAAGGGCTTTGCAAGTGCTCAGCCCTGCATCATTACTGGGAATCATTCAAACTTGGCATTAAATGAGCCGGTTGTGAAGGTGGAAGTTTAAAGTTTGGGTCTTTCTCTAACCTATATCCTGGATCCTGTTTTGTGGGTATTAACATCATATGTAATGACCAGAACACCTTTGTGTGGTTTTGAAATACTTATTGATAAATAAGGGTTGATGTTTCAACATTAACATTCTCCTCCCCACCCCAACCCCCAAAACATGCCAAAAGAAACCTGCAGTACAGCCATAGAGATAAAATCTTTTGCCCTGAGCACTGGCCATTGACCCTATGAATTACCTGGCTGCTCTGTCTGCAAGTCCAAATCTGATAAGGTTGCTACTTCAGGCCTCCACCAGCAGTTAATAAGGGCCTTTGACAATTACAAGATTTTAGCAGCAGGGAGCAAATGTATGTCTCTGAGGCATTTTTAACATTAGTAATAAGTTATTTGTTGCTGTTCATTATGGTACACTTAAATGGTCTAAGCTAAGGCACCCAGGTGCCAAGATGATGGACACTTTTATAAATCATTAAAGGGTTGACTTTCAATGGACTTGTGTTCCTAGAGTCACGTAGGCTCTCTTGAAAATGTCCCCATTTCTCTTTTAATTGATCAATGTCATTCATCTTACTTCAGGATTCTTTGTTACATATGAAATAGATGATATTTATTAAACCACCGTTTACAGAAATTCTTCCTCTTGGGAAGCTTATTAGTTATTTTTAAGGGGCAATTAAAGGTGAGAGGGAGAGGGGATTTTTTTTCTTTTCCTTTAAATTGTAATGGATTGAAGAGCTATGTGCTTTGCAGATGAGCACACTGGCGACATATCATAGAATATCAGGGTTGGAAGGGACCTCAGAGGTCATCTAGTCCAACCCCCTACTCAAAGGAGAACCAATTCCCAACTAAATCATCCCAGCCAGGGCTACATAGTCTTGTGAGAGCTGATGAAAAGGGGACTGTGAAAGTTGTGATAATGGTTCATAATAGACTGATGCACCCCTGGTGCATTTTGCATGGTGATCATTTATGGTCAGATATTTGTTACCATTAGTTGCAGCATCACTGTAGTTTAAGAGCTGCGGCATGTACATTTTCTGAGTTCATAACAAAGGGAGGAAAGAGAGTGCAGAGCTGCGAAGAGAGGTGAGGCAGGAGTGGTGCCAGTGCTCTCTGTGAGTGAATGCTATAGACCGTGTTTTAGGTATAAAAATGGAATTAGGACCCTATCTATGTTGTCCCTCCCCCCCCCCCATTTAATTCCTCCACTGACTTAATTAAGATCAACAGCTTTTCATTAGTGAGCTTGCTCGCCAGGAGGGTTTTTTCCACAGCTCTTTTCATAATCCATTTTCTCCCCTTGTTTTTCCATGTGATAAAATCATAATCCTGCTTTTGCAGCATCACAGAATGATAACAGTATGCCCACCCAGAGAAGTCTCCCTCATTGAGCTTTCAATTTCTCTATTGATACTAATAATGCTTGAGAAGCTTTCTCGGGGGATAAAAAACAAAAACCCAGCTTGCTAGTAAAGCAGATCTTTCTGACTGTAACATCTCTGCTAATACTTCAGCATGGATGACTTGGCTTGTGTGTTTGTTTGTTTGTTTGTTTGAAATAATCGCGAGCCTTTGCCCAAAGCTCAAACTACGGCAACCTAACCTCACTGAGATTCAAAAGTCATAGTTCTTAGAAACATGCCCATATATCTTTGTGCTTTCTGGTTTCTGAGACCCTAAGTGGAAGTTTTTCCATGGAAAAGGTTATTCTTCCAGATTTTGGATGCTTTAAGAAACCAGGGAATGCTAGAATTGCTACACCCTTCAATGTAACAATATCTGAGTCATCTCCTAGCTAGACCTCTGACCATTCTAATATCTCCCATCACTTCACTACTAGTGATCTCTCCATTGTTTGTTTACTTATGTGATTGAAATCCCACAGCTGCCTTGCAACTGGTTCTATATCAACTACATTATGCATCCATTCACACAGAGGACTATGTGTTTACTGCATAAGCAATTACTTTAGAAAGGAAAAAAATGTTCTTATAAAAATGAAGTAGACACAATAGGGGAGATATATAGAAAATTCCATTATAGACCCAGTTTCAGTATTAAGGCCTGATTTATTTGCAATTTGCTCTGCAGCACAAGAGAAAAAGCATCAAACATCACTTTGTTTCTTGTTAGAAGTACTAAGTGAATTTATCAATCTGGCAGCAAAAAAGAATTCAATTATATTTCCTCAAAATGTGTAATCAGTGCTTAGCATTTCCCTTCAGCAGGAAACTCCAATATTTGCACAGTGCATTACATATAATTTGTATGTGAATTGTAGTTCTCATGAAAGCTAGTACATCGTGATTTTGGGGGACTAAAGTCCTCTAACAAATATAGCTCAGATCGCAATGGTGCAAGTTTCCCCTTTATTGTCCTGCTAACATGTCAATTCTGCTCTAGAGGGGTCTGTGGTCAAGAATCCTTCAGCACAACTATCACTAAAAACTAGAGTTGATTGGAAAACCATTTTTTCCAGTAAGAAATCTGGAACAAAAAGCCTTGTTTTTTAAAAAAAAAAATCCCCCAAAATTTATGTTTTCCTGGTGGAAAACGTAAATTTTCATTTCAAATTAATATTTGGGAACAAAAAAAAATCTTCATTTCATTTCAGCTTAAAATGGCATTTCAGTGGTGTGTGGTTTTGTGTTTTGTCTTGTCATTTCATTTCAGATATTTGGTTTAAAATTTAAAAAATAATGAAGTGACATATTAAGTTGAAGCAAAACAAAAATGATCATTTTGAATCAATGTTGACTAGGCTTGCCACCTTTTTTGAGGCTCTTAAGGGATGGTTTTGTGATTGAGACACTGGATTGGAACTCAAAACATGTAGATTCAGTTTTTGTATGTGCCACAGACTTCCTGTATGACATTAGGCAAGTCACTTAATCTTTACGTGCCTCAGCTCTCTATCTGATAAATGGAGATACTACTATTAAATTTGTCTGTCTTGTCTATTTTGATGTTAAGCTCTTTGGGGCTGTTGGGATTTTGTGGTTCCCAATGAGTCTGATGCTGGGTAGAAACAAGGGACTTTGATTCATAGTGATGCGATTCAATTCAATTCAACAAGGCTTTATTCAATATGTTCAAAAGGAAGCCCCTGGTACAAAAAATCAGGCAGAGTTCCTCCAGCAAGGAGCCCCTCCCTTTGCTATTTTATAGCACATGGCACTTACATAACAAGTTACATAACAAGTACCTCTAACCAATAAGAGTTAACCTTTCCATATATGGATTTATCACCTGCTCATAGTTCTCCATTCCACATACTGAGCTCACCCACCCCCCCCACCGGCCTTCTCTAGAATGTTCCTAGGGTGGTTGAGCCAAAGCATGCTTCCCTATGCATAAGCACCCTGCAAACCACATTTTATCCAAAATGAACATAAGCATACCCTTCAGGGCAGAGACTGTCTTACTGTGCATATACTCAGTACTATGCACATCCTGACTGGAGCCTGTAAGTGCTACTATAAGAATAATAGATAATAGTGACTGAAAAAAGGGTTAACCATTGAGTGGTGCTTCTGCCCTATACTTATTTCATTTATTGCTTCTTTGTTATAGATAAAAGGCCTCAAAGTTATTTTATAATGTGGTTTTTTTTCCTGCTGGTTGTACCTTAAAAACATTAGAAATGTCCACTCTGGTCTTTACTGCCTTTGTAGGTAGTCTCAGAGGCTGTAGTTTTTCTCATAGGGCATGGGGAGAAGAAGACTGAATCTTCAACAAAGGCTTCCTTTCTCCAAAGTATCAGATAGTCATTGAAGTCAAATAGATATTAAGAAAAAAACAAATAATCCCGGAGTTTTGAACAGTCTAACCAAAAAAATCTCTTCCAGTCTCAATTGTTCATCTTTCACTTCTTCAGAAACCTGAATTCCATGTATCATAGAGACAAAAAAGATCACAAGATGTTTTCTTTTTCCTTGCAGTTTACTTTGGGTATACCAGTTTTCAACCAATTGAAGTCTGTGGTGTTTAGCTAATAAATAAATAAATAATTTAGAAGATTAGTTCTGTTAAAGGAGGCTTCTATTTTCCCCTGGATACATTTGCATAATTCCACTTAACTTTGGTGAAACAGAAGTTTGGTTTTCAAAAGTATTTGAGCAGTGGCCTAACTCTGTTCCTATACAAGCCAGTGGAAGTTTTACCTGTGATGTGAATTGGTGCAGTTAGGCCAATGTTGAGTATTTTTGAAAATCCCAACGTGTATCCACATATTAAAAAGAGATCTCGGAATCATGCAATTGTGAAACACAACATTATTTGAAAGGCATGTGTGTGTGTAGGGTATTGGCAAAGTGCTTATGGAAACATGAATGATCGGATGGTTGAAGCAGTAGATTGAGAGTTAAATCTTACCCTTACTGTTCTATTGTCTGGCTCTTCTAATGACTTCATGAAAGGGATTATATTGCCCTGTTTGGGATTCTCAACTGCTGTAAATCAGTGTGTCTCCAGTTAAGTCAGTGGATCTATGCCCAATTACATGAGTTGAGGACCTTGCCCTATAGTATTTTTCTTCACACACATGTATAGTAATTATAGTAAAGTAATTACCTACCTTGTGGAGATGCTGTGTGATGACTGCTTATAAACAGCTTTGAGATTATTAAAGGCAAAGAGCTATGTTAGAGCAAATTGTTTATGTAAAACTGGATTGTGGTTTCTTTCTAAGGACAAAGATACAACATGTTTGGATTTCAAAAGGAATTTTAAAAGGATTTTAAAAGGAATGAATTTGAGTAGTTTCCTGTGATGATGAAATAAAAATCATAGCGTCTTTAGCAAAAGTGATTATTTCAAGATGAGCCATGTACTGATAGCAACCATAGAAAGAGGATGAATGTTCCTTTTTCAGTTTACCACCTCATTGATTGACACCCTCTAGCACTGTTCACCTAGGTCATTAGCTCTCTGAAATTGTAAACGTGTTTTTACTTTTCCACCAGGCCTGATATCCCCTGTATCTCATTGTTTTGATAATTACCTGCTACCATGCGTGCTAACATCTGCAACCTGTACATGACACTGCAGATTTCCATTTACACATAAAAAAGTGGAATTCAAGGGAATTTTACCCAGAAAAAAATATTAATTTTAGCATGTAGTGAATCAATCTGCAAAAGAACAGGAGCTGTTATATGCCCTATTCCCCAATTTGCTCTTACAGACAGAGGTTGAATATGTCAGCTAAATACAAAAGTATTTGGATCAATGTCCTGCTTTGGCAGGACTGTCTTTTCTAAAAGCTTTCAAACACTCTTCAGAGTCCATTGACAGTGGATAAATACCAGCAGTATCTGTATGGAGCCAATACATTTAAAATCAGAAAGTAAAATAGGAGCAGATAAAGGAGTCTTGGATGATACATTACACTGGTACAATGAACTTTGCAGGGGATACACATACTGATCCCTGCAGATGGCAATAGTTTGATGGCTTTGCTGCCAGTAAATAAAGGTGTAAATGTAAGAGATTGGAAGAACATACCCGGCACACTTTCTCGTTTCTCTCTCTCTCTTTCTAAGATAGCGAATCTGGACAGTGCTTAATTAGTCGGTGGAGAAATCTTGGAAAAGAAAACAAAAAAGGTAGCTGAAATAGCATTATTTTTGGGTTTAAAAAAGTAAAATAAAACTCTCCCAAACTGTCTGTCTTGCTCTGATAAAGTAAGAGTTGCAGCAATCACTTAGGCCTCTGGCTAGCTCGAGTGAATAAATCATTCAGAGCTGGCAAATTTTCTGCCATTTGAGGGTTTCTTTTTAAGATACATTCATCCTCTACAGAGGGTTCACCAGGATGACCCACAAGATTCACCATGGCAGTATGAGCCTTCAGCTTAGTGAAGAATGTAAAGGTTTTTACAGCAGGCACAGAACTATTGGAATTCTTCTGGACATCATGTTTTTTTCTGAACTAGTGTTGGCCCTGATTTAAAAAAAAAATTATTCTATAGTCTGTTCTCCAATTCACTCTATAGCGTACAATAGGGACAATGAAGTGATATGGATTATTACTGCAGAATACTCTAATTTATTTTGTAATGGTCATAGGTGTGATGCAAGTTCAAGATTCCTCTGCTAAGAGAAGTTGACCCATCTGTATACCATGCCACTTATTAGTTGATTGTTTTTTAATTTTGTTTTTAAGAGGATCAAGTAGTGGACAAATCCAGAGCACACCTAAGAAATAGTGTCTTGCCAGTGTTTGATTTTCTCTCCTCTTCTTTATCCTGAACATATAGTAGCTGATGCTGTGGCATCTCATGCCTCACACAGCATACTGAGGGATTTCAGGAAAAGTCTCTGGACAGGATTACTCCATTGTTTTGAAAGGGAGCAATGTCTTGTAGTCAGATGATTGGCAATACAGTAATGGAGTTGTACCATAGAATGATAATAATGATATGCCAGCTATAGCATCAGTTGATTGCCAAACTTGTAAACCAAACAACATGTTCTTTCTTTCTCCACACTATTCACTTATTATAAGAAAGAGAATACTTTTCATTAATCCTTTACTAGATATTGGAGAGGGACAGTATGATCTGAAAAGTAAATACACTGCTGGATGGTGGAAATAGTTTTAGCAACAAATCACAACACCATGTATTCCATATGCATCTGTACTGTGTGCCCAAAGTATATAGGTAAAAAATATGTAAATATTGGTTCCTTTCATATTTACTTTCCATCTTCTAACAAAGGCCTTAGCAGCAGAGTTTGAATTACCAATGAACAGTTTGCTTCTCCTCTGGTTTAAACTGCCTGGAGTACTAACTGGATATTGGAGAAATGATGAAATATTTCCATACCTCAGACCCTTGAATAGATGAGAATCTTTGAGTAGTTCTTCATAACTGGTAAGCACCTCCAGCTGAAAGTGTATTCAGCTTGTCAGCCTCTGGGCAAAACTGCCTTCTGCTTTTCCAGCCCTGTAGATAGTAACACTAAAGTGTGTTAGTCGAAATACAAAAGTGGAAAAAAAAAACTTTTGAATTGATTTCCCAACCTCCCCCTCACTTCCATTCTTGTCTTACTACAACATTCACTTCATAGCTCTACTAGAACAGGCCAAGGGGCTAAGAAATTGCACCCTCTGAATGTTACGAGAAGTAATATATGTACTATGCTTTCTGGAGATACCTCTTGCCTACCCAAATCCATCTATGATCATATGATCAAACACAGTAAATTAAGTAAGAAATAGTTTTCTGCCCACCCCCGATCCCAACAAAACAAAAAAACCTCCCACCTAAAAGAAATGTTCATAATACTAGATGTGGATAGCACCTAATATCCACAAATGTATCTAACAGGTTATGAATAAGGCAGCAAAATATTTTAATGTTGATGTTTGTCTTATATTATAACAGATACATCTAGTGCCAAATAATCTTAACATTTTACCACATACAATACCTGTATGAATTATTGATTCCTAAAAGGATTGCGCTAGTGAACATTTTCAATATGCTGCTTAGAAAATGAAAGTGAAGTTCTGGTCAGATATGTAACTGGTTAGATGGAGGTGGGAGAGATTGAGAGAGATTCACGATAAGAACAGCAATGTATTGTGTTGTGTCTCTGTTTCTTTTGTGTATTAGCTGTGTATTTTGCTGTCCTAGAAAAGTTTTTAACTGTTGGATCTGGCTATGGGTCCTATTGTGCCACAAGCAACAAACTGTATTATTTGCTGAGTTTTGATTTGCAAAGTCTTGCTTAATGGTAAAGACAAAAGAACAGGAAGACCATGGCTTTCTTTAAGTACGTATGGCTGGCAATTATAAAAATAACCACTTGACTTTTTAAAATAGCGAGTTTGAAAACATAAGTCATGGAAAAACAGTATAATGGCTCAAAATTCCTCTTATATAGCCCATGAAATCCAGACTTTAACTAATTGAGGCACATAGAATCATAGAATTGTAGGACTGGAAGAGACCTCAAGAGGTCATCTAGTCCAGTCTCCTGCACTCAAGGTAGAACTCAATATTATCTAGATCAGTGCTTCCCAAACTTGGGATGCCGCTTGTTCAGGGAAAGCCCTGGTGGGCCGGGCCAGTTTGTTTACCTGCTGCGTCCACAGGTTCGGCCGATTGTGGCTCCCACTGGCCGCAGTTAGCTGCTCCAGGCCAAATGGGAGCTGCTGGAAGTGGCAACCACGGCCAGTGGGAGCTGCGATCGGCCAGACCTGCAGACGCGGCAGGTAAACAAACCAGTCCGGCCCCCTGGGGCCTTTCCCTACACAAGCGGAGTCCCAGGTTTGGGAAACACCAATCTAGACCATCCCTGACAGGTTTGTCTAACCTGCAGTACAATTCTACATGTTTAACATGTAGAAATGGACTGCTGCTTTCCACACAAGTTCAAGAGCATCCTGACAAATGGCTGGAGGGGGTTGTGCTGCTGTGCCCATCTTACTGCTAATGTGGAAGTGAGCTCTATGGATGTACTACCGAACACAGTATCTGCTTTAGCTGGCTGAGGACAACCACATTTCTCGTGGAGCACTGACTGGTGCAGAAGCTAAATCCCTTTCTTAGTAAAGCTGAATGAATAATTCATATTTGTTTGGTGGCTGAACCAAACAATCAGAAAACAAAATTGTTTGTGGTTGGCCAAAACCAACAAGTTTTCTTTTTTTCCCCTCACCAAAACAAAAACAAATAATTTTGGGTTGAATGAAACAGATCATTTAACCCAAAACTAAATGTTTTGGTGTGTTCCCTTAGTTTTTAAAAGAATAAATTTAGCTAAGTTTCAAAATGAAAAATCAAAACATTTTGTTTACAAAATATCAAAATGAAACATTTTCACTCTTTTGGAATCCCCCCTCCCCCTTATTTTCAGTCAAAACTATTTATCAAAATCACAAATAGTTTTGGTCAACCCAAAAATGCATTTTTGGCAAATAAACTTTGCTCACAATGCTTTGCACAGTGTAGAGATACTGCCCTGCTATTTGCACAGCAGAAATAGGCTCTCAGCTCAAACTTCTCTTCTCAGTGCACCCATGCGACACAAGGCAAGAACGGGGTGTAAATATGCACCAGTTCGCATTGTTCTTGGATGTTGTGCACCTATGTGCCCTGGAACTTTGATAAGGTTTTCTAAGTCAGACACATTGCATTCTCCTTGGAATACACCCATTTTTTTAAATGTATTTAAATCTAAGTGTCCTTAATCCTCTTTTAGTATTGTGGCATTTCTGCTCCTAGAGCTGGAATCAAGGAGAAGTGCAGAAGCACATGCAACTAGAGTGTGGGGGAAAACAAACATTAAGGTTTAAACTATTTTGTATTTTGAACTAGTAGGGAAATTTCAAATTATTGTCAAGGCAGATGCCTGAAATTATCAGGGAGTTTTCAGTAATCAGAGATTAAATAGAAATATACTATGTTGGTTTAAATTTTCAAACTAATTCATTTTGATTCACCCTTTTTAAAATTCTTTTCCCATAAATATTTCTGTGAATGAAGTTGCTGGCAGGAAAGTTTACTGAAATAGTGAATTAAAAGCAAATATTGCAGAATATTTGTGGAAAGTAAAGTTAAAGTTCACATTCAAGGGTATTCACATCAAATCAGATTCTCAGAATTATGCTCATTTATTGATGGAACACAAACATATTTTGTTAAATGGTGGTGAATCTATCTTGGGTTTCAGATTTGCAATGAAACCCAGATCTGCCTGATTTAGGTTTTGTTGTGAAAGTTTCTCACAAGTCTGCCTAGAAAGTGCTTTTCTATCCTTTTCACTGCTCTATGACTCTGACTCCCTGGGTTTTATGCTGTGTTGTATTTATAGTAGCCACAGTTCCTTTGCCAGGATAATACATTCCTAGACCCTTGAGGGTCTTTTACATCCCTTATCAGTTGCTAGAGCACCACACAGGGACCATAATGGGGGACAGAAACCCTCTCTTTGTGTCTCTGAAGTTCTACTGTTTTCAGTTCTTCCATGAATTTCAGTATCTCATAAATTCAGTGCAGTTAATAATGGCAAGTGAATGGGTGTTTTGACTTGCACACCATTTGCATAATGGACACATTGAGGCACACAGTGCAAAAACAACTCGGGATAAATTGTAAGAATCTCACAAGCTTCAGTGGAGCTGCTAGTGTCCTAGTAATTAGACAAGGAAAAGGCTTTTTCATCTTTTTCATCCTTCTGCTAATGCAAGATTGTTTGTCACAATATACTCCCATGCATTTTAATACTGGTCAGTTCTGCATATTTTTTGCCATTAAAACACAAAACTTTTGAGTCTTGACAAATCATGTTGATTTATTGTGAGCACATACATCTTGCCACGTTCATGGAATCTGCAAAGCCTTTGCAAGTCAAACAGTTTTTACATACCTATAAAAGTAAAACGAGACATAACATTGGGTTTCAGAAGCAAGGCAGAAGCTTTGCACTGAGCCCCCTACTCAGATTAGGGAAATGCTTTCCTCTTCCTACTCCATATAACTTCTCAGCCCCCATACTATCTGGTCAAGAAGCTTTCTTTCTTAATGAGATGAAGGTTCCCAATAACAAGCTGGTCTCCCTGCTGCTGTACCTTCAATACCTCCTTTTCCAGTTAAATTTGTTGACTTCAATGGGAATTTTCCCTCGGGTGGGGAGTGAAGAATCAGACCATGCCACAGGAATTAGCATGGATTACATAGTGAACTCATTAATACGTGGCACTGCTGAGACTGAAAATTGTGCAAACTAAATGGAACTGGCAGAAAAACTTAGTGATTTTTTTTGTCAAACTTCCCCCTATATCCTGTTGAATTGCACCCCTTTCCTATTCTGTACACAAAATTGATAAAAACTCTAAAAACTCAAATATAGATGTGATTCTGGAACATGACTGTTGTGTCTTGCTTTGTATTCAGCAAGAGATTATCATAAAACTCAATTATGGGTTACAAAATGTTAGTGTACCTAGGTTTAAATGTCTTATTGGGGTCCTGTAAGGTTTTATCTGGAAGTAAGCCTTGTTTATTGGTACCAGATTAAGTCAGCCTGGAATACACTCAGCCCACTGATTCAGTTCTCGGTCTCCTTGTGGTTCTAATGTCATGTTTAAAAGCTGGGTCTTTCAAAGGTAAAACTTCTGAATGTGACACAACAACCAAGATTGTAAACCACATAAAGTGCCCATCCTAAATGCACATTGTCTAGTATCAGCATAGCATGGAGGAGTATGTTAATCTCCTGAACAGATGGAACATCAGTGACACCTCTAGTCACCTTTCCAGAATACTATTTGACTCTGACAAAGGGCAGTATGCTACAGCTTTGTTGAAGTAAATATTTAAAGAGAGATGCCATTTCCCCCATTTAGCTATACTGATAACAAGCAGATGTTTTCTATTTAACATTTGCTTGTGAGGATTATCAGACAAAATTCAGTTAATATATTTCACATTGAGAAAAATCCCTTCTAATGGATATGATTAGGACATACCGGCACTGCTATCTCTCCTTCCTGGTCACATCTTTTTCTTTTAATGAATTGGTGCCAAAACTTTGACACCTTGACCTTGAAAATGCAAGACTATGATCCTCTCTGCTGTTTTCATTTATCTGTAGCTTTATTGGCTGAGGGACTCTGCCACAGAAGCATTAACTAGACATAATTTAATGTGCATGCTGATTACATCAAAAAATATACATCTAAGTAATGTACAGTGATCAGCTACTGTAGTACACCTTTGTAAAAATAATAACAAAAAGATCATGTACTTCATCATGATAGGTGAAAAAAAGGCTTAAGGTGTGATTATGGGCAAGCAAGCTTGGGTAGAAAGTTTGCAAGAACTTTACCAATCTGTATCCAGAAATCAGGTGATTAGGTATCATGTGGCAGAGTAAAGAAGCCTCTACTGCATTTAGTATTGACATTGTGCTTCACATGGCAGAGCACAGCACCCATTAAACGTATGGCAGCATGTGTGCTCTACAGGAAGAATTACAGCCGAGCTAGAGCCCTTAGTATTTACATACCTGCCTGAGCTACGCTATCTCTGATTTGAAATAGCTTCTTTAAGCAAAGAGCATATTTCAGCAAATTTAATGAGTGTAAAAATTTTCCTGTGATGGTCCCTCCATTCCATTTCCTACTGCTAATTTTGTACTCATTCCACGTGCAGAATATGCAATAGAGATCCACGTTGGAAATAGGAGAGGAGAGTTTTGCCATCAATTTCAAGCTGGCTAGAAGATAAGGTGCAGTAAGTAGTCTTCTAGACAAAAAAGATATTCAGGGAATAATCTTCAAGCAACACAGATTTTTAAAATATGGGCTAAGTGGAAGTCTGCGTTAATGTCACTGGGACTAATCTGTGAAGCTTTCAGTTCTGTGTGGGAGAAATCCTATGTATCTTATTAATACGGTCAGAAGTTGGAATCAGCCAAACCTGCAAGAAATCTAACTGCTAGAATGAATTCTACATCACATCACAATAGTCATATCTGCCACCTCTTAAAAGGCCAAGCCATTGCAGATAACAGAAGATCCCCTGAAATATGTCTGAAAGAATCTAAATCTCTACTTAGTGATACAAGCCCCAGGGGTGTTCCTTTGAAAAGTTCTGCGGTTAAAGCACATAGGAGGTGAGAGGGCTATTCTCAAAGACTTCACTTCCCCTTTGTAGTTTTATTTAGTTCTTTAAAATGCTGAAATAGGTGAACAAATCAAGGTAGAGGATGCAGTCCTCAAAATGAATGAATAACATCTTTGATGGGTTTATAGACAGTATTAGGTTTAAAAATGCCCTTAGGAATAAAAAATACTTGACATGAGTAATAGATACCACACATCCCTCACTAAAAACACTTGGTTGTAAATTTGAATAAACCTAAGAAAAATCAAGAATTCTGCCTCATGGCAATTAACAGAATTATAATGGAAAATATTCCACCTTCAACTCTATAGGACACTTCCTCAGCTGATGTAAATTGGTTAGCTTCACTGAAATCAATTGAACTATACCTATTTACACCAGCTGAATATCTGGTGCATACATGTGTCCTGAAAGACCAGAGTGATATAATCAGAAATCTATTATGCAAGGGCCCAATGAGTTTGAGTGGAAATTAAAAACAAAATCCTTAGACAGTGACATGGCCTGAAGACAAATTCAGTCTTATGAAAAAGGTATGTTCTGGAAAATAAAATGGTAGCTTTCAATTAAACAGCAGGAACCATTCAATGTTATATCAAAAGAAAAGAGTAAAATAAAAGAAAAATATACGAGCAAACCTTTGAGATAGATTCATAGATGGCAGCCAATCCCAAAACAAATAAAAGGAGTGGGGTTTTGTTGTTGTTTAGTTAAGGTTAATAAAAAGAGAACCTAATTGTTTTATGTTAAACTTTTCAGTTAAGAGAAGCCAAATTTTGCTGAATGTGCTATCCTAATTATTCAGTGTACACTTAAGGCATCTAGCTGAAACATGTTTTACAGGCTTTTATTTCTTACTTGCATTCATATATATATATAAAGGCCCAGAAAAAATCTAAGACACGGTTATACAACTGCATGTTTTAATGTGAATGGAAAAGGTATTTGAAGCAGTACTGAGTTACCTGTTCCATTTCTATCCACATTTAAGCCTTTGGTTCTTGGATATTAAA
Source organism: Mauremys reevesii (assembly GCF_016161935.1). NCBI lineage: Eukaryota > Metazoa > Chordata > Testudines > Geoemydidae > Mauremys > Mauremys reevesii. The sequence goes on from NC_052630.1 coordinate 25,745,162, forward strand.
GATCAAAAACAATTCCTCTTTAAACTAGACATGGGGTAAGATGGACACTTTCATTTTGACAAAACCTCACTTGTTGGGTCTCATATTTCAGTGACAGGGTGAAAACCACCCCTGATTTTAGATTCATTATCTTTGGGAGTATATCACAATTTCTACATTTTCTGCTAGGTTTCTGCTGCTCATTCATGACATTAACAAACAAAATAATCCCCCTCTCCCCACAATAAATCTCACTCTGCTTCTGGAACATGAGGGGGATACAATACAGGGCCGGTGCAAGGATGTTTCTTGCCCTAGGCGAAACGTCCACCTTGCGCCTCCCCCCCCCCCGAGGTGGTGCCCCCCCCACCTCAGCTCACCCCTGCTCCGCACATGACCACCCCGAGCTCGCCGTCGCTGCTTCACTTCTCCCGCCTCCCAGGCTTGCGGCACCTAAGCTGATTGGCGCCGCAAGCCTGGGAGGCGGGAGAAGTGAAGCAGCTTACCCCTGCTCCACCTCCTCCCTGAGCACGCCGTGGCTGCTTCACTTCTCCCGTCTCCCAGGCTTGCGGCGCCAATGAGCCACGGCATGCTCGGGGAGGAGGCGGGGCAGGGGTGAGCTTGGGCGAGGAGTTCCCCTGAGTGCCGCCCCTCCCCCCTTACTTGCTGCAGGCAGCCCTCCCCATGGTCCCCTGCCCCAGTTCCCTCTGCCTAAATGTCGGTGACGACCGGGGCAGCCGAAGATCCGGCTGTCGCAGTCGCTGCTGAAGAAAATGGTGCCCCCCAAATCCCAGCGCCCTAGGCAACTGCCTAGGTGACCTAAATGGTTGCACCAGCCCTGATACAATAACAAATGCAAACCCTGTGCTTGACTGTGGTCATCTAGGTATTGTATAGGAACATGTTGAAGACAGTCACTGCCGGAATATATGTATGTATATTGGAATATACAGCAAAGCTACAAAAAGCAAAACACTAGTATGAAGCTTGAAGGGAACCAGCCTCTAAAATGATGCAACTAAAATACATTAACACCACACAACCTGCCAGCACAGAGTATAGCCCAAATACAAGGAAGAGCACAAAACCACCCAGCGCTTTTCCAGCACGTCTCACTCTGAGCATCAGATAAACTACAACTAATTTTTTAATTCATTGAGGGCAGTTTCCTACATGCTTTTATGATAGAAATACATAAGAGCATGCAGGAAATCAATCTCAACAATGTATAAACAAACTGATTCCAGTGAGCAGGGGATAGGATTTCATGCATAAAGAAACATGGTTCAAAAAAAGCATCCAGAAATTTAGATTTCATGAAGCTGGACTTCATTTTGAAAGCCACTGTTGGAAATGATTCAACAAATTCATCTGTAACAATCCTCCCTTATCCAGAATTAGAGCTGAGTGAATAATGGATTTTTCAGTTTGGGGATAAAATGAACGCCCCTCCCCCGAAAAGAAATTGTTTTTGGATCAAACAAAAATTATTGTTAGACTCCAAATTCATTTTAGTGGGGAAGGGTTCATTTTGTATTTCAGGTAGTTCTGGGATATTTTTCATCCTTTTTATTAGCTACATTACTAAATGAAATGCCTTTTCTAATAGAAATGCTGAAATATTTTGTTTCAGAAATGTTGAAACAAAACGGTTCAACATTTCCAAAATATTTTTTTTCCAATTTTGTTTTGGTGCCCTGAATTTTTTCCCCAGTGAATTTACTGTTTGTCCCTCCCCGAAAAGACAAACAACAAAAAAAATCACCCAGCTCTATCTAGAATACAATGGAACAGAGAACTTAATCTTGCCATAGCTGAAGAAAATTGATCATATAGGCTCTTATCCTGCCCTCTTGAGCAGATAGAAAAAAAAATCATATGAACATGCAAGATCTGACCCATATTTGGTATAACGTGTTGTTTACACTGTCCCATACCTTCAATGTGAAGTGCCAATTACATTATGGCTGGATATTTTCAGTTCTTTTACTTATTCCATTATGTTCTCTCTTTTTCTTTTTCCTCCTTTGCTTATCTTCATTTGCCTTTACATCTGTATCTATATTCTCACCATTTGAGAATCTTTGCTGTAGTTAATTGTTATTGTGAAAGAAAATATGGGACCAATTCATGATTACATTATTTTACCTTTATTTTATATTTACATCAGTTATTTTTAAGTAAATACTATTGATATAGGAACTGCATTTTTCTTTGAAGCCCTACTGTAATCTACTTTTCAAAGAATGAATTCAGTTGTGGGAGGAAAACTCTCTCTCTCTCTCCATTATTGATCTCTTTCTTTTTGTCTGTCTTTCTGCTGTGTGGCTGTGTTAAGTCAAGTTTCCAAGATGCATCAGTTATCAGCATTCACTCAAGTGTCTTTAGGTCTGGTGGTATATGCTTGGAACATAGGATGATTGTCTGTCACCATTTGGACAAAGAGATAAACCAAGGAGGTAATTTATCATTGCAGTTAACTAGCCTTTGGAGCTCTTTCACTAATTCTAAGCAGAACAGATGGAAGTCTTCACCTTCTAATATTTCTATCTTCCTGCATGATAAGCAGTTTCAAGTTATGGCATAGCTCACTTTTTACACATTACAATGGCAAGGGAAATACTTACTGATTTACAGCAGAGTCACAAGAAAGGAAGCATAACATAGGCTGATATAATAAAGTAGTTGGTTTATAGATGGCAATATAAACATTTAGCTGTTTTTCATCCCATTTCTCTGTCTGAATTAGCTCTCTTCATTTTCCTTTCATTTGTGAATGTGACTCATATTAAAGGGGAAAAGGTCCATATCTACCAACTTTGATTCCTCATTGTTATTCATTGGTCCAAGAAAGCTGAGATGGGCATCTCAGTTTATTTAATCAGTAGCTCTCTGCAAGGAAGGTTAGGAATCATCTCTGTGTATTAGAACTGATATGTAGCAGTGCCCGTCAGAAGAGATTAGTAGACCCATGTCAAGGTGGAGGCAGCAGGCTCGAATGAAACCTGAAGCTGGGTTAAGTAATTGGGTACTTGTTCAATAAAAGTGCTTGTTTGTGTGTTGTAATGAAAGATCTTTGGTGCAATAGATGTCTGAGTCCAAATACCCCCTGGATTTTCTGATGGAGAAAGAGATAAGGGTGAAAGGAATTTAATTTAGAACTATTGAAAAACTTTAAAGAGATTAGAGGAATTCGTAAATGTACTCGCTCTTTTATCAGGGTGCCTTTTGTGACATATCAGAAACAGGTATTAAAAAATGACACAGGAATGTGGGTTTGTGTGTGTGTGTGTGTGTGCTTACTGTCATCGTTAACTACCTATTTGAGGTGCAGGTACAGAGGAAGATAATGAAGAAATTTTTGGTTTCCTGCTTGTCTTCTTTATCCTGAATTTAGGAAGGTAGCTTTGCAATTACTTTTCATCTGAGTGTCTCATCAAAGCCGAGGACAGCAGTGCTGCCAAACTGAATATTTTCTCTCTCTCTTGTTCAAATTAAGAGTTCTCCTTCCAAGGTCAGGTCACACAAGTGTAGATTTAAGCTTTTGTTTAAATAGCTTTCCTAAATGCAGTCCTAAAGGCTGAGAGCCAATGTTTTTTTGTTTTGTTTTGTTTGTTACAACAGGGAAGGCTTCTCTGATTGCAAAGGGTTGCTGTTGCTATTAGTTGAAACGTTCCATGGAATCTGCAGTAAACTGTTTTCACACACAAAAATGATCAGTGTGTAAGACAAGAATACAAGGGGTGGGGAGAGAAAAATCAGGCTTGCTTTTAAAGATATAACTAAACATTATTCATATAGAACTTTCACACCCACACATTCTCCTAAAGTATGGACAAATTTATATAATCCCAATTAGTGACCTGATGTTGCTACATTATTTATCTTGGGACAGACAGTTTCACTTCAAATTCATTTGTCTTTTAATGAATAACTCCCTCCTATTTCATTAATTCCCCTCAAGATATACAACGACTTATAATGGACTGAATATTTTTCCCTGTTAGTCTTGTACACTTAAAAAATCCACAGAATTGTCTAATTTAAAAGTGGGATAAGACCTACACTAGCAGAAAGCAGAGTATGTTACTTCCCTGTGGCAGGATTATCAACCCACCATGGGAATTGCTTTGATTTTCCACAAAAAATTACACTCCTACCTGAGAATGGTAATGTAACAATCCTGTGGCCAGATACTTTAAGAAATCTCAAAAGCACAAGCCACTACCACTTGAGTTATCTCTGCTGACAGCTCGTGTCTTGTAGTATTGCCAATCACAACCATTCAAAAATCATGAGTCGGGATCCCCAAAATCATGAGATTGTCTTAAATCTTCAGATTTCCTTTTTTTCTTTTTTTAAGAGTACTGAATTCTTTTTATTTGCTTTCTGCTAGCTGAATCATTAGGGAGTACTTTGGTCACAATTAGAAGATTTACTCTGAAACTTAGGGATAGAAACTTTTTTTAAAGATAAAAACTGAGATTCTCATGTGTTCTCCTGATTCCAGCAGCTCAAGCCTTGAGAAACACAGGAAAAAAACATGAGACTCGTGATAAAATCGTGAGAGTGAGGGAAACACTGTATTATACGGTTATGATTTAATTACAAAATGGCACCTCAAATGGGACTTAACCTCTTACATGACTCCAAAGTTCAGAAAAAAAGCAACATTTTAATAGGGTGAGCATGTGACACTCTTGTCAAATGCATGTCCTCATGCCTCCTTCTACAGGCTGCTCTCAGTAAGATCTTATTCTCACATACAGTAAACATAACTATTTCTTTGTTTTCAGAGCTAGGGGGTTTTGCTGCTGAAGATGTCAGATTCTGATCTTGCTAAAGACCATGTTATTTCCATGCATGTGGCCAGAAGTTCATTACAATAATATGTTCAGAAAACTGCAACTGTGTTAGTTTTTCTTGTTCCTTCTCCAGACAGTCTGAGTATATTTCCTATAACATATAAAATTAGTAGACAGATTAAAAATATTTTGATGGAGCAGTTTTCTGGAAAATTCAGTTTAATTGAAATTAACACATTTTACAGGAATGTGCAAATTTCAATGGACTTTAAGGTGGAAAAGTGTTGAAATTAATCATTTCAACTTTACGTTACTGTGATGGGTTCAGTCACAGAAACCTCCTTGGGACTGTCACCTGATCTGCTGAGACTGCCTCTGAGCCCATTTTCTCTGCCAGTTTGAGCCTCCAGAATTCTATCTTGTTGATACAGATACGCTAATCTGCTGCAACACAGACCCAAGTCCCCAAAGCTGCAGACCTACTGAAAACGGCTTAGCAAGTGCTTCTGTCTCTAGCACTCAGACAAACAGCTCCCAATGGGATCTAAACCCAAAATAAATCTGTTTTAGTCTGTATAAAGCTTAAACAGAGTAAACTCAAACTGTCTGCCTTCTTTAACACTGATAGAGAGATAAGCACAGCCCTTTGCCCGCCCCCCCAGGTATTAATACTTACTCTGGGTTAATTAATAAGCAAAAGTGATTTTATTAAATATAAAAAGTAGGATTTAAGTGGTTCCAAATAATAACACAGACCAAAGTAAGTTACCAAGGAAAATTAAACAAGTCTAAGCCTAATACAGTGGGAAACTGAATACAGGTAAATCTCACCATCAGAAATTTCCCAATAAGCTTCTTTCACAAACTAGACTCCTTCCTAGTCTGGGCCTAATCTTTTTCAGACCAATGTTATGGCTTATGGCCTGGGTCCATCAATCACTCACGCCCCCATAGTTTCTGTCTTTTGTTCCAGTTTCTTTCAAGCATCTCTTTGGGATGGAGAGGCCATCTCTTGAGCCAGCTGAAGACAAAATGGATAGGCTTCCAGGCTTTTATATTCTCTCTCTTGTGGGCAGAAACCCCTTTGTTCTCCTGTGCAAAATCACAGCAACAAGATGGAGTTTGTAGCCACCCGGGCAAGTCACATGTCCATGAATGATTCAGCTTTTTGCAGGCCAATACCATTGTTTACATGTTAGTTTGAACATTCTCAGGAAAGCTCAGATGTGGATTGGCATCTCCCAAAGTCCATTGTCAGTTAAGTGTTTCTTGATTGGGCACTTACTGAGAATAGTCCTTTCTCAAGAAGCTGACCAAATGCTTTACTGAGGCTACTTAGAATCAAACACATTGAGATACAAGTACATAGCCAATATTCATAACTTCAAATACAAAAATGATACACACATACAGACAGCATAATCATAACCAGCAAATTACAACCTTTCCATAGGCATCTTATTTGACCTCCTTTGTACAAGGTTTGATGCAACTATACAACCTTGGTTGCAACAATGATCACAGTTATATGGTTATATGGTCACAGTTCATGTCAATAACGTCACGGTTACATTTTGATATCAAAATATTTTGTTAAAATAAAATGAAACTTTTTGACATTATCAAACACATTATTTAAATTAAACATTTTGATGGCTCTGAATCAAAATTTTTGGGAATTTTTACTATATGATTTTTTTTTAATTTTGACTTATAAACACATTTTAAAATGTTGGAATTTCCCACGGGACAAAAATTCCATTTTTCAATTAGTTCTAAAAATCAGGGTATAAAAATCTTGGCTTTGTCACTGCCAATCTTTCATCTCTTATGATAGAATAATGCACCAGGCAAAGAAAGTAGCCTCAGAGTCAGAATCCTCCCAGCACATTTTCAATAGGTTCATGGGGTCAGAGATAGTAATACTTACTTAACTTGGAGACTAACCCCTCCACTTCAGCAAGTGCAGGAAAATATATTCCCCTTTGTCTCCAACTATGAAAAGAGACTTTCTATATTTATTTTACCATAACTAAATCCCAACACTGCTTCTGAACTGTTTAAATCAGATGATGAACACATTGCTTTTGCCTGTCTCAATCTTATGGCTTCAGGACACAATATACTTCATGTCACTGTTGGAAATAGCAGAAAGGGGTAAAACCGTCTTTTTCTCTCAGTGCACGAGTCATGAGCATCAGTGGCCTTTAACTGATGATGCATTGCTTCCACTAGTCTACAGGAAGGTGCACAGAATTAGAATTATGTAGAGAGAGGGATTCTGTCCAACTATTCCCCATTGCCTTTTTCATTTTTTTCTATTTTTAGTCCATAATGCCTCATCAGCTTCAAATGTGATCTGACATGTAACCTGGGATCAAAGTTGTTAGATGCTATAGAATGTGGTGTGGAAAACAATCACTGGGTTTCTGGGGAAAAATAATGTTGTTGTATAAAATCAGCTGATTGTCTTCAGTCTATTATGCTTCTTTTTGACATTTTCCTGTATTTCAATGAGTAAATCTACTACGGCATTTTGGGGGATAGAGAAGACAACTGTCACCAGCAATCATCTCATTAATATACCAGCCTCAGCAAGAAAATTATGCCCACAAAAGAGAAGTGATCTACAGATCTTTCCTTCAGTTTTTGTGGCATATTTTTATTGGGATTTTGTGCCTATGCAGTATAGACCCATTCTGATTTTTAGTTTGGACCATCAAAAATAAATTGAGTATTTTAACTGTACCCTTACTGCTAAAAAGAACTGTGAAGTGCTAATTTTGGTAGATTACTAAACATACAACTAAGTTTCTCATAGGTGGGCTTCAGCTTTTATTGGGCAACATCACATGGCACACTGTTGTGATGAAACTGATGTTATCATTTAGCAAAGAGGTAGATATTATGATTACAGCCTAATTATAATTATTTACAATTTAGTTTATAAAGATGTCTCCAGTGAATTTGGCTAAGCTTGGCTCACAAGCAGTGCACACAGATATCTGTGTCTCTTTCCCTTTCTGTCAAATTCACTGGAGAGATGTCTCTACGACTAAAATATTAGGTATTGAATTAAACAATCCCCTCCCCGCCCCAAAATTAACAAAAATGTTTCTTGGGTCTCTGATTAGCCTCAATCCCTGCTACACATTAATTGTGAACTATACATTTATTTTTGTGCATTCAATATTTATTGTGAATGGATAATTAAACTAATTGGATTTATTGTGAATGGATAATCAAACTGTTGCTGGGCACAGTGAAAACTGGTAGTGAGCAGAATAGGACTAGAAACCTTCAACTGAGTCACAATCACAGCAATACCTGGAGACCTTTGCTCCTCTGGCCAGGAGTCTCTTCTGCATATGTGCACATCCACCAAGGTCACCCTGTGGACACCACGATTGACAGCCCCTGTACTCGTTGTACTGGCCCTATACTGTTAGCACAGTTTACACCAGGGATCGGCAACCTTTGGCACACAGCTCGCCAGGGTAAGCACCCTGGTGGGCTGGGCCAGTTTGTTTACCTGCCATGTCCGCAGGTTTGACCAATCGCGGCTTCCACTGGCCATGGTTCACTGCTCCAGGCCAATGGGGGCTGCAGGAAGTGGTGGCCAGCACATCCCTTGGCCTGCGCAACTTCCCGCAGCCCCCATTGGCCTGGAGCAGTGAACCATGGCCAGTGGGATCTGTGATTGGCCAAACCTGCAGATGTGGCAGGTAAACAAACTGGCCCAGCCCGCCAGGGTGCCAAAGATTGCCGATTCCTGGCCTACACCATTCTTGACCTTTATGGCCTCAAGAAATACATTAGATATATGAGGTTCTGAATTGTCAACTTAGTGACTATCCTCCCCATAGGGGACTATCCTTCTCTAGCGACTATCCTCCCTCCTCAGGACGACTGGTTTGCTGTTCTGGACTTTCAGGATGCTTACTTTCATATGGTGATTTTACCAAACCATAGAAAATTCCTTTCCCTCTTCTACCTCGTGAGTTTTTAGCAAATGCATGATCATGGTTATGGCATAGCTCAGAAAAAAAAGGGAATGCACATCTTCTTGTACTTTGATGATTGGTTGCTCAAGGGTAGATCCAGAGAGAAAGTTCTCACTCCTGGCAGCGCCACATTGCACTTGCTTGACCATCTAGGTTTCAGTCTAAACACCAGAAAGTCAACCTTTTCCACTCCAAAAATTGAGTTTATTGGGGTCCTGTTAGATTCCATGATGTCAACAGTGTTCCTACCATCCTACTGTTTTCAGACAATGCAACATCTTTGTCTCAATCTACAATCTCAGCCTTCCACAACGATTTGAGTGTTTCTGAGATTGTTAGGCCACATGTCCACTTGCAGGTTGTCCAGATTGCAAGGCTGCATCTTTGCCACCTTCAGATGTGGGTCAGTATGATCTGCTGTTTTACCCTTCATTCTCTGGACAGACTGGATCGTCTCCCTTCACTGGTCCTAGATTCCATGCAAAGGTGGATGTGTCTGCAGAATGTTTGCCAGGTCATTCCCTTTGCCCGGGCCCCACCAACCACGTCAGTTGTTACCAACGCCTCCCTGTTGGGTTGGTGATGCACTGGAGGTCACTGAAGGTACAGGGACTGTGGTTGCAACAATAGGGTTGTCACTCCATAACAACATGCTGGAGCTTCAGGCCACCCACAATGAATGTTGTGCCTTCCAGGACCTTATCAGACTAAGTGGTTCACATATTTACCAAAAATGCCACCTCAGTGTTCTGTGTTAACAAACATGGGGATGACCATACCAAGGTGGTCTACCTGGAGGCAATCGTTTTGTGGTGGTTTTGCATTGAGGAGAACAGTGCTGTGATAGCTGTTCACTTGCCTGGGGTACAGAATTATCTCGTGGGCCATCTCAGCAGGTATTTCCCCCTGAGTCACAAGTGGATCTGAAGGCTGGGGTTCTCTATATCATCTTTGCGGCATGGAGAGTTCCCACGATCAACCTGTTTGCTACAAGGGAGAACAGGAAATGTCTCCTGTTCTGTACTCTGAGAGGGTCTCAGTCTGGGCTCCCTCTCTGATGCCTTTCACTGCAGGTGGCTTTTGACTCTCCTATATGCCTTTCCCCCATCCCAATCATTCCTCAGGTCATCCTCAAGTTCAAGGCAGATTGGGCCAACCATATTCTCATTGCCCCAGCATGGCGGAGACAGTGCTGATTCTCTGACCTTTCATGCTGTTGATTCAGCCTCCCATCCTCTCCTTCTTGAGCTGCTCATTCAGAATCATGTCCTGTGCTCAATTTCCTCCATCTCCTGGCATGGCTGAATGAAGGGGAAGAGCAGTGCTTTGCGGCTGTCTTACAAGTCCTACTCAATGGTATGAAGTCCTCTACAGGATGACCTACTTAATAAAGTTGAAGAGGTTTTCAGTGTGGTCCTTGGCCCGAGCCAACAAATCTGGACTTCTATGCAGGACATATTAGAGTACCTGCTATGCGTTCAGAAATCGGGACTTGCACTTAGTTCATTGAGAGTGCATCTTGCAGCAGCATTTCATCCCCCTATTCAGGGAAAATCAGTCTTCTCCAATGGTGATTTGATTCCTGAAAAGGCTTCTCCATCTACATCCTCCAGTCCAAGAGTTTGTCCCATAGTGGGATCTAAATATGGTTCTGGTGGCTCTCATGGGTCCTCAATTTGAACCCTAGCATCTTGTCCACTGGTCCGCTTGTGTCAGAAAACCACGTTCCTGGTAGTGATTACATCTGCAAGGGTATATATAAGTGTTAGGCTTTCATGGCAGTATTTTTAATAGTGTCTTTGCCATTGTACTAAGCAGGCTGAGGTCTCTGTGCACCACCCCCCGAACATTGTTTATCACTGTTTAATGTAGGACTGTGACTGAGTTATGTTAACACCTTGTGTTATGTTATTTTAACATCAGGGGTGAAAGTAACCTTAGGTACTTACTGGTACGCAGGGTGGCTAGGGTCCTGAGCGAGGGGGGAAGGGGGTAAGGCTAAGCCAAAAGAGGCGGGGCCTAGGGTGGAAGGGGCGGGACTGGGGACTCCCTCAGCCAGCCCTTCATCACTGCCCAGCCTGCGCCAGCAGGGCTCCCGGCCACCGCTACCGCTATCTCAGGGCTCCGGCTGCGGGCGTGGTAGTGGTGTCTGGAAGCCCTGGGCCTTTTAAATCACCACCAGAACCCTATAGTAGCGGTAGCAGCAGCGGTGTCCGGGAGCCCTGGGCCCTTTAAATTGCCACTGGAGCCCCAAGGTAGCAGCAGCATTCAGGAGCCCCAGGGCTCCAGCAGTGATTTAAAGGGCCTGGGGCTCCAGCCACTGGCGCAGTAGCGGTAGCAGCAGCCGGAAGTCCTGGGTCAATCACCCCCAGAGCCCTATGGTAGTGGTGGCTGCAGCGGCAGCAGCTGGGAGCCCTGGGGTTCTGGCTGCAATTTAAAAGGCCAGAGGCTGTGGCTGCTGTCGGGAGCCTAAGGTCCTTTTAAATTGCTGGGCCCCAGGAAAGCTGCCTCTTTTGGGCCCCCTCATCAGTGGCCCTGCCAGTAGGGTCATCTGTGTACTGGCTCTTACCGGTACACTATACCGGCTTACTTTTGCCTCTGGTTAACATCTAAATTATACAACAGACCCCAGGGCTTTCTGTTTCACAGAGAATTTCATAATTTTTTTTGTTTTCATTCCAAATCAGAATTTCCAAATACAAAAATGCCCTTTTCTTGAAAACTAACCCATTTTTCGCTCTAAAAATGTGACGTTCATTACATTTTCCAAGAAAATTGGCCTATTTCTGAGTTAGTAGCTGAAGACGGCAAACCTTAAATTTCAAGTAGTTTTGCATTTTGCTGTAAAGATTTTGTATGCCCCTAGGAAATGTGTGAAACTCCAGGCTGTGCCAAAGACAACAGATCAATGCATGATAAGCAGCACTGCTTTCCAACCCTCCTACGATAACAGAGGCTTAACGGCCTCACGTTACTGAAACAGAATCCGTGCTTGTGACTGTAGATGTTTGCTTAGCTTGTTGACAGAATGAAATTTTAATCTGAAGTACAAACCAAATAATTCCATCCCTGCATTCTGTTTTGAATACAATGAGCTTTCTTCCAAAGTTTCATTATGATGTTTTTGTCTTTTCAGAATGTGTGGCCTGTATGAAAAGCAGATGGCCAGCTTCTAGGCAGCTGCAATCCATGTATTATTATTATTTTTTTATAATATGGTAGCGCCTAATAGCCTGCATTCCATCAGGCAAATATATGTACCTAAAGAGAGGGAATCCTGATCCCTAAAGCTCACAATCTTAAATGTCTCCCTTGGTTTCCCTGGAGCTATCACCACATCCACTGGCTGGGTGTTCGTGTAAGGGGGAAGGGGGTAACCCAGGCCCACCCTTTACACTGGGTCCCAACCCAGGGACCCTTCAGTGGCAACCTTCCTGCCCTCCTTCTCTCCCCTTGTGTTCCTGTCTCCCTTGGCCGCTTCCCCTTCGGCCCCTTTGAACTGGCTAGGCCCTTCCGTCAGGGCCTGCAGCCTGGCAGGTAGCAGGCAGGATTTCCAATCTACTCCCCAGAGCCTACCCAGCACTGTGCTGTCCCAGGTGCTGATCTCCTCACTCTGGAGACAGACCTTCTCCTCTGAAGGTTCGGGAGAGACTGCCTGGTCCTCTCCTAGGAAGCCTTTATATAGGGCCTAGCCTAACCCTGATTGGCTGGGTCTAATGTCGGCCCTGATTGACTCTCAGTAAGTCCTTTTCTAATTGGCTGCTGGCCTGCGCAGCTGCTCTGGCTTACTCTAGCCCCCTCTGACATGGGGATGGGGCAGCCACCCCACCACATGGACCAACTGCAATAATTAGGAAAGTAACTTTGAAAATAGTGCCTTTTTAATGCGTGTGCTGCACAATTGTATATTATTATTTGTATTAGTATATATTTTTTGTGATACCAGAATGCCAAGAGTCCTAGTCATGAACCAGGACACATCGTGCTAGGCACTGTACTAACACAGAACAAAAGGCCTCATGTATTCTAAGTCCCAACTGGTTGCAGTATTTTACTAACAAAACCAGCTCTTAATCGGTAGTGTAAGCACTGTATAGCCTTGTATAGCTGTATTCTGTTTTGCCTCATTCATCATTAATATTGCCAACTAAGCATTGTCTCTAGAATCTGTCCTTACTGGTGAAAAACATAGACATTGATGACTGCTAAAAGTAACAGGCCTTCCCAAGTGATATCATGCCCCTTGATGTGACTAGGGAAAATGAATGATCACACTCCACTCCTTCCTCGAGCTCCAGAAAAAACAATTACATTTTTACAATTAAGAACCATACAAGGGAGGAGGGAATCCCACATGCAGTAGGTTTCCAGATAGCAGAATACATTTAGCAGGGATGGAGGTTAGAGACAAGTTGCCATGAGTAATTACAGATGATTTGTTTATGGAAATAATAGTGGGGGCATGAAACTCCAGTAAGTAATTAAAATAAAAATTAGGGAAGAGAGTTACAATTGTCTTTCTTCATGAATTACATCAAATTAGCATTAAAAACACCCTCCCACAATGTATTTTTCTTATCACCATTATTGTTTGGGAAAAATAGTTGGCACTTTTTTTAAGGTAAATGGACAAGTCCATTTTGCAAGCAACTTTGTCATATGGCTATTAGAATAGTCTTGCTGTATGTTTTGTTAAAGTATCATAAGAAGCTATGTTTGGGAGTGAGCACCGAGACTGTACCATCCCTTAGAATGGTGTAGCTTACTCCTCTTGGCATGCCCAGTAGACTCTGCAAGCAGGCAAAGAACATTTTGGAGGAAGAGGCATAGGTCATCTGGAATTATTTGTGCTCCTTGAGGGCAAGAGAAGGAAGCAATCCCTTAGCTCATTGAGTTGTGCCTCTTGTGTAGGGAAAGATGTCATGTACTGCTTGTACATGGTAGATACAGGACTGCTACTAGTTGGTCAAGGTTCTGTACCAGATTGGGACTGGATATAGAGCATCCATCATAAGCAGGGAGGGGAAGATGTGTTATCTTTAAGATATTTTAATGCACTGTCAAGTATGGCAGTTAGCTGGTCAGGTAAGGTATCTTACTCATGGCACCACCTAATGGCTGAACATTATAATACAGTACTAGCATTCTGTCAGAAACGGTTCCATGTATATTTGCACTGGCACCAGGAAACAGTCCCGAACCCTAACATCTTAGGTTTCAGCACCATATGCACATTGATTTCTTGACATGGACTGAATAGGTACACTGCTAGTTAGTAAGGTGTGATCCCTCTCCAGCACGCTATCCTGGCTGATGATGCCATCTTTTGCTGCTTATAATCTTCACAGTATCAGCAAATAATCTGACTTTACTGCAGTCTGTTTGGTCTTGGAGTGTTACTGCTACTCCTGTCCTGTACAGTCTGTTCATGTGTGCTAAGAAGCATGGTTAGGAACTAGTAAGATGTAACTAGCAATATTCTGCTTCCATGCATTTCTTTCCCCTTACTACTGTCAGAATTGGGACAGTATGGCACAAAGTACATGGACAAGGCTGAGATTTTCAAAGTTGCCACAGGGCTTTGAATACCCAATTCTCATTAAAAAATAATAGAAATTAGACACCCAAATTCTCTAGACTGTTTTGAAAAATCTCAGCCTTAAAAGGATTATTTTTAAAGCTGACCATGCTGCATAGATCTCATTTTGGCCCAGAGAGAAATATCACCCAACCTTGAATCCAATGAATCAAAACCTTGCCTTAAATTTAATATAGCCTTGAATTTCTTGTGCAAATCCAAAGACAGGATATGGGATAGATGACTGAATAGTATGATGGGGCAAAAGTAAGATGAAGAGAAAAGCAAAAGTATAATCAGGACAAAGGAGAGAGGAAAAGAGAAATCCAGTTTTGGGAAAAGAGAACTAAGAATAACACATGTTTACTCAAGCGAAAGAAATAGCGAGCCGAGAGCTAAATACCTGGTGACTGGCTGCATGATATAAAGGATTTTGGCTATATATAATTTTAGGGAAATCTCATTTTTTATAATGTAGTAACTGAGAGCCAGCAGGTGTGAACTATCAGATGAATAATTGGGATGCCACAGATTGCAAATTGTGCATCAAGGCTGGTTGGCATTTGGGGTGCAAACAAAAGATGACAGATGAATGCTCTGGTAGACAAAGACAAATGGGTTTTATTTATATGCAGAATAAGAATTATTTTTGGCTTTTCACCACAAAGATTTAATGTTCTATTTTTTTTTCCAGACTGACTTAATTTAACGCAAATTTGTTGCTACTTGCAATAAGATTTCTAAACTTTTTGTTTAGACTGGATTGACATCTGAAAAGATGATCAGAAGATTGGGAAATATTTGTTCTCTGTCTTGAATTTCCCTGCCAACTTCTCATGTCTGATGTCTTCTTTAAAATGACCATGGGATATAGCTGCTCAGTGTGGTGTCATTGCACTGGAAGGAGCCCCTTTATAACTGCTTTATTTCATTTGTTCAGAAACTTAATCTTCTTTATTTTTACTTTATTTATATAATCATTTTACACATGAAAGCTCCAGTAAGGTAACAAACCACCTTCCTCTCATGAAGGTTTTGCTGCAGGGAGCTATTACACACAGTCACGCGGTACATTATAAACTATACAATACCTATAACACAGGGAGAAAAAACACAATAAAATGATGCTATCCCAGCTGGAGTCTCACTAGTGCTCTCATTAAATTTGTGACATCAATCTCACCGCATCCAGCTTTACAACTTGTAAAGCCATGTTTGCTCTCTGCATTGAGCTCTCATTGATGACAATGGGTGTCTACACATACAGGAAGTTGCTTATGCCTGTATACTTAAAGGCACGTTTGGCTATGCCCCTCCTCTTTCTTTCCCCCACCGCTGAGATAAGTCCCATTATACGTGCCTACAAAGAATCTGGATAGCTTCACTCGTTAAGAGGATGCAGTTCCAGTCTGAGCTCTGGTTGTCACTATTAGATTTTATTCTGAAATATTGTATTTGTTTATTTTGAAAGGGGTAAACATATTTTCCAAAACCATGTTTTTGCTCCCTTTTTTCCAGTGCTGTAAATAACCTGTACCTGATTATCAGGTACACGAGGGCCCCTTTACACTGCTATGGCATTTCTGCTGCAATAAGCAGCAAGCTTCAAAACTATCTGAGCCTTACACTTTTGTAGTTCTGTTCATCCCATGATTTCACAGCATTCCACAATCCTTTGTTGATTTATTCTCCCTAAGCCCCTGTAAAATAGGTAGAAATGGGGAAACAAAGGAACAGAGAAGTTAAATGACTTCTGCAAGGCTGCACTTTGTTATTTACAGATCTGTAAATAGCCCCCAGTTGTCCCCACTAACCCCAGACCACATTCCATCCTCAGGATGCATCTAAACTTCTCCCTAAACATGCTACAACACAAAGACCATGACACTTTATCATGCAACACAACTTTCATGTATACAATTCTCAGGTCAAGGCAACTTGTCTACTCCAGTACTAGGCACACTGATAGTGCTCACTGCTCAAGGAAAAAAATAATGGCAATGTAAAATGTATTTGTTCTGCAGTCCTGACTGTATGAAAAATGGGGTAAGTATTGAAACAACGTTTGTTACATTGTGAGAATGCTATGTGAAGGTTAGTATGGGAACTTTTAACATAGAAGAAGAAAACTAAGTAATATTTTGTTATGGCTTGTTAGGTTTCCTAATTTTCATAGGGAAAAGGAGAGGAGGCGATGAGAGAACAAGAGTGAGAGAGATGGATATGATATAAGTTCCAAGAAACCTTAGTGATTTTAAAAGTCTGAGTGACATTGACCCAAATATAATCTTGCAAGTAGTTTGTTGGAGGGAGAAAAAAATTGATTTTTTTTAAGCTGCTCCTGTATGATTTCTTAACTCTTGTGGTTTTGCTCTGCTGTATTGATCACTACTGATGCTTATCTCTCAGAGTCTGCACAGTGTCTATCCCAAGCAGTTATCTGTTTAACCCTGAAGTCCACCACATGCTTCCTCGAGCTGACCTCTGTTAACCCCTTTTACTTTGTCAAGCATCAAATGTTAACTATAGAAGCCCACACCTTCCCCCGTGGGATTATGATTATATGACTTTTATGTCCAAGACTTTGTTATTTACAGAAACCTTTAGTGACACACTCTTGCAGTCTAGACAGTTGAGGCACTCTAGATACATGGCAGTATTTCTTTTTGCTTTGCAGCTATGAAGGATTAACTATAGATGTAATCAAGCCAGGTCCTTTTTTGGCTGCCTTTCACATCTACAGAAGATTGAGGGCCAGATTCTGATCTTACTTATGCTATTAAAAATTTGGAGTAACTTTACTGAGGCTAATACTTACACCAGTGTAAAACCAATATAAGATCAGAATCCATCTCTGAGTACACTACTAAATTTAAAAGGGAAAATCCATATCCTTTGACTGTGTCAGCATGAACATTTAAAAAATGATTTATGTAGCTGTTCTTTAGGGTCAAAAGAATACTTAATATTGTTATCCTGAATGAGGGTTGTAGGACCCAATTAATAATAAACCTAGAACAGTAACTTGGATTTTTTCTCTATATTTTTAATCCAAGGTGGGAAGAGTTTTCCTAAGTATTTCAGCTTCCAAGATCTTCAGTTAAAGCACAGTTAACTCTCATATTTGTCTAACTCAGAAATCATGTTCAATTGGTAAATAAGACATTTAAAAGCAAGAAACTAGACTGGGATTTCTGTTAATACGGTATATTTGGAACAATGAGTACTGTGCATTCCGGACGTATTATTCCTATTAATTTTTATTGTAACTCCTAAGGACCCAAATCAATGATCAGAGCTCCATTGTACTAGACGCTATATAAACACACACAGTTCCTGACTCAGAGAGCTCATAATACAGTATTTAGACAATATACAAGTGAATACTTTGACAAAAGGGGGTCAGGAAAGACAAGCTAACAGTTGAGATGTGCATTTGCATAAATTAGTAGTCACAGGTGCTTTGCCAGCCTAACCTGTATCCAATATATAATCAATTATCTAATGGAAAGATGGCAAAGGGTTACAGTTTCTATGACTGAGCCCTTCCCCCATCAACACTAGCAAAAAGATGAGGACAAGATACCTTTACTTTATGCATAAAGTAGCTTTTTTTTTAAAATATATAATTGTCCATGTAACCCGAGAGTACTCAGAGAGCAAGCACAGGATCTGGCCTTAATATTCAGTAGCAACACTAAAGATCATTTACTATTGTTGTATCCTTTTTCAATGTGAAAACTCTGTAGATGCTGTTTATCTGTTTAGGTCCTGCATGGATCTCCATGGATGAAAACTAAAATAAATTTACTTAACTGCATGGAGAAACTGGCCTTCTGAGTATATTTCAAGTTACTGGTCTTTTATGGCATAAGAAGAGGAACAGATTAATCAGTGCATCAGTGACTGATAAATGCACATGGGACAATATATTATTCATAACCATGGCTTGAAGATAAAACTTATCCCAGTTTCCATAGAGGCAAACCTTCATAATGGCCTCTGATCATATACAACTGACATTTGATTAGCACTCACTGATAGAATCATTTTTATGTAAAGTTTATGCTGCAGTAAGAAACTGCTAAGGTGTTGGTTTTCATATTTTTTTTTTAGATAAAACTAAAAATATGCTTCCTTTAAAGAGCTGGATTTTAGATTTTTGCAGTTAAGTGATTTTTGCAGTTAAGTGCTAATGCAGCTTGAGGCTTTTGGGCAATTTCTACTTGTATAGTGCCATTACCACCAAAGGTAATAACTTTTACTGAATTTGCTTGCTTATGGCATTAAAAAGTTAGGGGGAAATTATTTTCTGTTGTGTCAGTGTGTTGACTTCAGTAGAGCTGTACCAGAATAACTAAAAGGTGAATTTGCCTCCTATCTCATCTCCTCAATTCAATCCTCTCCTACCTAGGCAATGTCCTCAAACAGTAGCAATTGATTAGCAAAACCACTATATTAAAACAGAAATCATGTTCCATATACAATTTGTTTTTAAATGTATTTACCTACTTGTAAGCAATCCTTGAAATGCAAGCATGAGCTGGAAAGGAAGCAGGTGAAGAGATATTCCCTGAAAATAAAGCACTACAACAAATGTTCACAGGTTTGTAGAGAAATCACTGTTTTATGCAATCATAATCCCTGGGTACAAAAGAGGTTAATATCTATCCTTGAATTAGTGCCACAGGAATAAATTGCACTATTACAATGCATG
Source organism: Mauremys reevesii (assembly GCF_016161935.1). Lineage (NCBI taxonomy): Eukaryota > Metazoa > Chordata > Testudines > Geoemydidae > Mauremys > Mauremys reevesii. The sequence continues at coordinate 25,764,245 of NC_052630.1, forward strand.
ACAAATCATCATTGCTTCTTTTAGTGGTCAGAGAATTAACATTAATCATGCTGACTTATTCTAATAGTCAACTTTGTCACATCTTGTATCCATAGGAATTCCATTGTGCTTTAGCATGAACTTATTTGAAAATTTTAATAATTGCTGCTATATTGAACCAGAGATAGAAAGAGAACTTAACAAACCTTGTTATTTCATCCTAAAGATGTGAAAATGTATTTTCAGAATAGTATCAAGCTGCATCAAGAACTGTATTTTTATATTTTTGCTTTCAAAAGAAATTGACAGGTTAAGAAATACAGAAATGACCTTTCAGCAAATAAACATTTGCCACTGAAAAACAAAAGCATACTCTATTTTACCAATGTTTGCTGAGCACTCTCTGCTCTATATATATAGAGTGAAGTGTAAAATCAATAAAGGAAGTTGATTATTATGTAATATCCTTCCATTTCCTCAGAAAGTCATAATAACTTGTTCTAACTTCTGCAGTACAGAGTGTATTCCTGCTGTTACAAATAAGAAAAAAGAAGTTTGTACAATACTGTTAAGTATATAATTGGGGAGGGAAAAGGGCCACTCAAAGGCCATTAGTTTTTACAAGGTATATACTGTAAAGATTTGGTGGGGGGGGATGGAGAATCACAGACATTAACCAGCAACATTCCAGAAGTTTAAAAAAATACCCTTTTGAGGTGGATGTGTGGAACCAGGATATTTTACATTTTTCATTATATCAAGACATTAATGAAGCCAGATTATCATGTATGGGAATTTAAAATAATAAGCAGCTGCCACTCTAGCCACGCCACCCATCATGACTAAATAACTAAGGCCCTGATCATGCAAACACTTTTACATGTGTGTAACATTGTACATATCATACTCCCATTGAACTCAGTGTAACTACTGCATGTTTTGCCCAATACAACTACACTACAGAGTTGCACAGCAAGCAGCAAGCCCTCCCCACATGTGCCACCACCCCCACGCTTGCTATTACTACATCTCTTATTTATTTTCCATTGCTAATATGCTATTATGTTATACTAGGCTGTTTCACAATTATCAGTAGGCGTTGGTTCTCTTTCTCCTGTTGGCCTTCGATTATTATGCCATACCAGCTATCCTGTCTTAATATCAAGCTGACTATATAATGCCTAATGTTAATTATGCTCAGCTAATTCAACATGATGCAACATCAAACAAATCAACTTCCTCAATTAAGAATATTAATTAACCAAAACTTGTAGGCTCATTTTCCAGGGTGCAGGGCCAGAGGCAGACAGCAGGCAGATTTATTTCAGGATAAGGCCACTTAATAAAGTATAAATAAGCAAAACAAACAAATATATAGCAGGGACACAACAACAACAATAAACACAAACAAAAAACAAATATGCATGGACAACCCTCTCCTTGAATATCCCCCCACTATGTACCTAGAGGAGAGAGGAGGAGGAGGGTTTGATAATGTAAGGGGCTAGGCATATCAGGTGGCTTGATTTCCTCTTGGTCTTTTACCCAATCTCATATGCATGCTGCCCCCAGGCCTGGCAGGATTGGATGTGTGAAGCACACACTTCTTTAACTGGTCCATATGCTTGGAAGGAGTACTGTGAATGCACACGATTACCCAGAGAATTTCCAATTATGCCTCATGACCACAGGTCAGATGGTACTCCTGAGATGTCTGGATCACTGAATGGCCTGGTCACTCCAGAAAAAGAAATCCCAAACATGCCCACTGCAATGCATGCCCAGCATCAGTGAGTGATATTTTTAATACCTTTCCTTTTTTTTGGTAGAATAGAAAGGGGCTGAAAATACGTGCAATCCACCCATTCCTGCCTACACCTGAGTTAAACCATATACAACTTATAGCGATGTCCTGGTTTCTTTGTTGAGAGGAGAATACTCTACTTTAGGTTACATACGTGGTTACAGTACAGGATTGCCTCTGGGTGCAGGATACAGAGGTTTCCATGAGTATCGCTCAGCAGATGACATTTACTTTAAACAGTATCTTGTCATAGAATGCATCAGGATATAGATTCCATAGCACCTTGTTTTTGTTTGTTTGTTTGCTTCCATCTTTCCCCTTGTCCACAAGTAGTCATATCTGTGTCTCCACTGCACAATGTAAATGCTTGTCAATGTGGGAGCCTTGTGAATGTCTGCTAAATGCTGCTCATAAAGTGCATATACCTCTGTTAATGTTTATAGAAATGGGAGACTGAAAATCGAAAAAAATTTATAGAAAAATTTCTAAACTTTGCTAAATAAAATCCCTAAGGCTAGCTTTTGTTCTCCAATCCAGGGCAGCCAGAGACTATTCAGAGACTACAATATGCACATCTGTGCTGCACAAATGCATACAGATATTGATAAAGGCATCCAGATATTAAGTCAATCCAGATATTCACAGACAGGCGTTACAGAGTGGTGAGCACTCAATTAGTCCGAATACAGACGTCTCATCATCCGGGAACTGAGTGTGGACATTCCGTCGTAGCCCCCGTACATGAGCAACTACACAGCTCACTCAGTAACTGTCCTTTTTGCTCACGCATCCAGCTCCTCCATCAGCCCCATCAAAGCATGGCAACAGTAAGGAGGCTACCAAAGGTTCACATCCCAGGTTTCATTCAAAGTCCCAAGTTTCATTAGTTTTGGCTAGCTTTCAGAAGCCATTCAAGCTTCTTTTCGAGATTCATCTTGCAATTCACTTAGCGAGAGTAGGTTGCTAGCAAGGCAGCCTTGCTTGCTTTATTACTTTGCAGGCAGGTCAGGAGGTTGTGTTCTTAGTATTCAAGATTTGCTTCAGTGGGTGTGTCAAGGCTCAGGTGGAAAACAGCAGACAAAGGAAGTCCTGTACTCCTGTTCTGTCTGGAAGTCCACACAACGCAGAAAGAGAAAATAGACCGCCATCAGTTGGAGGAGCCAGAAGGTGAGAAGGAGAGCCAGTCAGAAGGAGTCTTTGCTCACAGCTCTGTGGTAGCATTACACATTACATTAAGGTTGGTCTTTCAGAAGGAGGCCAGATTCTTTCAGAGACTATTTACATAGAGATTTCCATGATGTTCCTTTCTTCAGCAAGCATAAGCAGCAGAGCTATTATATTTAAAAAGCTTAATTCATTTCATTTATGCAATGCAATAATTACATTTTATTTATTTATTAAATGAATGTCCATCTGAGCTGCAGCATTAAACTAATGATTGTCCATCTGAGCCCCTGCATGGTATAAATTTTTTAAAAGCTTAATCTGGCAATTGGGATTTGGAAAAAAAGGTAAAAGGCATTTATAGATCTATGAAGTTGCACAACTTGTTATAATTTTTTTTTTTTTTCAGTTTACATCTAATAATTCTTTTTTACTTACAGTTTTTTTTTTCTTTACATTTGTTTTTTCACAAGAGAATACTTTTTACTAAAACTAACACATACTACAATTACAACATACAAACATAAAAAAATTCTAAAAAATTTTTATCATGATTACATTAAAAAACTGAGGAATTACTTAAATTACTCCCATATTTCCTGTATTTGTTTATATTACATATTTAGTATTTAATGGTTTTACTTTTTAACTTTTTTTTTTATACATGTGTTTTTTTAAATGGAAAAACATGTCATTTTGGCTTTTCTTGAACACATAACATTTGATTGCATAGACAACACCTTAGGCTTAGTGGTAAGGGGTTCTATTACAGCTATTATTTATTATTTGTTTACCAGAAAGATTCAAAAAAATCTCTCAAAAATTTTTAACAACATTAATTAAAACATTTAAAAAATTAATATTAAAAAAAATTATTATTAGTTTTTTTTGTTTGTTTTTTTTAAACCCAACCACAAACCAAAAATTAAGATAAAACAAATATACTGTGTTTTTTATGTTTTATTTTTTATTTTTTAATAATTTTACTTATTAATTTTACTTATATTTTTTCTTGCCTGGATTTCCCATACAGACACTCTAAAGGAACTAAAAAAATTTTTGCAAATTTTTCTTTCATTTTTTTTTTTCTTTAATATTTTTTTTTTTTTTTCATTTAATTTTTTCCAATATAATTAACTTCCCTTTTTTTAAACTTCCCTTCTTTAAACTTCTTTAACTTCCGTTGCCTGCGGTGGCCTCTTGCTTCCTTTTTTTTTTTTTTTTTTTTTCATTTTTTTTGCTTTGTTTCACTACCAATTTAGCAAGGAGCATTTAGCTTTTGACTTCCCCCATTTATCTCCATTTACACACATTTATTACATTACATACATTTTTTATTAATATTATTTTATTATATGTTTTAATATAATAGACTTCTCTTCTCTGAGCCTCTGAGCCGGTGACAACCTCAGCACTGAAAACACACAGAACAGCACACCTCTCTTCTCTCTCTCTGGAGGAGAGAGGGTTTACTACACTTTGCACTTTGGGAAGTGGTCCTTTAGACAAATTTCAGCAGCAGGCCAGCCCCCCCAAGCCCCCCAACCCGGTTGGCGGCGCTCACAAAGCACACAGGAGAGAGAGACTTTTAACCAGCTGTTCCTGCTGCTGAGGAAGGGCTGGGGTCAGTCTGCTCCTTCAGAGTGTCCTTCTGAAAACCTGACCTGCCAGATTGGTGAGCGATCAGAACCAGACACACACACACACACACACATTTACAGATTAGACAATTTAATTTAATAATTCACAAAGCAAATCTTTTTTTTTTCCCTCCAGTGCCAGTGGAGGGGCAGCTCCCTGCCTACTTTCTAGGACCATAATATGAGTATATATACATGGCAGGAGTGAAATGAGTTTGGATCATTTCTGGTATACCAATTCCATTTTTCTAAATATTTACTTGTACAGACTCTTTATTAATTTTCCATTGCTAATATGCTGTTATACTAGGCCATGTTTCACAATTAATTATGCCATACCAGCTATCCTATGTCTTAATCAAGCTGACCTATAATGGCCTAATGTTAATTATGCTCAGCTAATTCACATGCATAACTCTTTGCAGTCCTGAAACTTAGTTTTGCCATCATGGAAACATAATGAAACTCAGGCTTGTAAACTGCTCAGACAGAATGGCAGCATGCTCTAAATCACTTCATTTATTGGCTGGATTCAGTTTCGATATTTTCCACTGAAAGAAGTGTTAGGTGTGTAAGCTCATGGGTTTTATTTATCTTTTTAGCATGGTAGGTATAACAGTTAAAATTTAGCTAGATTAAGAGAAGTTAAATAATACAATTTGAAAGTCAAAAAGTGCATGTAAGTCCCTAAACACTTTCCTTGTATGCATAATTTCACTCACATTGAAGTCAGTTGGACTACATGTATGAGTGAAACCCATGTAAAAGTGTTTTTTAAATGGGTACCTTAGTTATTGTCAGAAAAATATACACTGAAGCAAATTGATAAGGAAGAGAAGAGCTCTTTAAAGATCCATCCTTTCCCCATTGAAACCAACAACACAAAGTTCCCATTGCTGCAAATGCCTGCAAAATCAGCCTCTTAAACTCTTTCATCCACAAATGATTAAGGAGAGTTATGACAAAGATATATACAATCATGAATGGTGTGGAGAAAATGAAAAGGCAGTATTATTTACTCCTGTTCACATAACACAAAAACCAGGGTCACCCAATAAAAAATAATAGACTGCAGGTTTAAAATAAAGATAAAGTACTTCATACAACTCACAGTCATCAACCTGTGGAACTCTTTGCTGGGGGATGATGTGAAGGGCAAAAGTAACTGGCTAAAAAAAACAAAGAATTAGACAAGTTCATGGAGAACAGGTTCTCCATGACTGTTAGTCAACATGGTCAGGGCACAACCCCATGCTCTGGGTTTCCCTAAGCCTCTGACTGCCAGAAGCTGGGACTGGATGACAGGGGATGGATTACTCTGCTTTGTTCATTCCCTCTGAAGCATCTGGCACACACCACTGTGAGAAAATAGGTTACTTAGCTAGATAGAACACTGGTCTGATCCAGTATGGCCATTCTTATGTTCTTATTTTAAAATTAATTCACTTCAGCTGTGTTTGTGACTACGGGTATGTGAATAACTTAATATTCAGTTTGGGTGCAGGTTTGAAAATCCTTAAAAAACTTTGAGTGACCTTAAATAAAAATATTTCAATTTTTTCAGACAACTGAGATGTTGAAGAAAGGTTCATTTTGGTTCGACTAAAATATTTCAATTGAACCCAAAATAAAATGTTTCATTTTGATTTTGAGATTTTTTTTTAACATTTGCAATTTAAAAATTAAAAAAAAGATGAAGGAAATTCCAAAATAAAATGCTCTGCTGAAACAAACCATTTTGACGTTTCTGATTTAAAAAAAAAATTGCTGAAATTGACTCAACTTCTCAAATTATTTTGGTCAACCCAAATCTGGATTTTTTGGTGGAAAAAATGTTTTGCACAAAAAATTTCACCCAGATCTGTTCATGACCCTTTTGTGTTCACGTGTGTTCCCAGTTGAGTGGTCAGGTTTTACTGTTCACAGAAAGTGAATTTCAAAGTTGTAGCCCGAATATTTGCTCAAAGCAAGTTTTAAGTCATTCTTTTAATGGATTCTAAGATTAGAAGGGACCGTTATGATCATCTAGTCTGACCTCCAGTATATTACACACCAAAGAACATCCCCCAAATAATTCCTAGAGCAGATCTTTTTAGAAAAATCTTGATTTTAAATGTATCAGTGATGAAGAATCCACCATGACTCTTGGTAAATTGTTGTAATGGTTAATTACCCTCACCATTAGAAATTTAGGCTTTATTTCCAATCTGAATTTGTCTAGTTTCAACTTTCAGCTGTTGGATTATGTTATACCTATTCTGGCTAGATTGAAGAACCCATTATTAAATATTTGTTCCCCATGTAGATACGTATAGACAGCGATCAAGTCACCCTTAATCTTTTCTTTCTTGATCTGAATAGATTGAGCTCCTTGAGTCTATCACTATAAGCCATGTTTTCTAATCCTTTAATCAATCTTGTTGTTCTTCTCTGAACCCTCTCCATTTATCAATATCTTTATCAGAACTGGACACAGTATTCCAGCAGTGGTCAAACAAGTGCCAAATACAGAGGTAAAATAAGCCCTCTACTCCTACTCAAAATCTCCCTGTTTATGCATCTCAGAATTACATTATATCTTTTGGCCATAGCATCACTCTGCGAGTTCATCTTCCGCTGATTATTTACCAGAACCCCCAAATCTTTTTACAGAGTCACTGCTTTCCAGGGTAGAGTCCCTAGTTCATAGAATCATAGAACATCATGGTTGGAAGGGACCTTGGGAGGTCATCTAGTCCAACCCCCTGCTCAAAGCAGGACCAATTCCCAAATAAATCATCCCAGCCAGGCCTTTGTCAAGCCTGACCTTAAAAACCTCTACGGAAGGAGATCCCACCACCTCCCTAGGTAACCCATTCCAGTGCTTCACCACCCTCCTAGAGAAAAAGTTTTTCCTAATATCCAACCTCCCCTACTTCAACTTGAGACCATTATTCCTTGTTCTGTGATCTGCTACCTCTGAGAACAGTCTAGATCCATCTAGATTCATTCTTGAACCCCCTTTCAGGTAGTTGAAAGCAGCTCTCAAATCCCCCCTCATTCTTCTCTTTTGCAGACTAAACAATCCCAGTTTCCTCAGCCTCTCCTCATAAGTCATGTGCTCCAGCCCTCTAATCATTTTTGTTGCCCTCTGCTGGACTTTTTCTAATTTTTCCACATCCTTCTTGTAGTGTGGGGCCCAAAACTGGACACAGTACTCCAGATGAGGCCTCACTAATGTTGAATAGAGGGGAATGATCACATCACTCGATCTGCTGGCAATGCCCCTACTTATACAGCCCAAAATGCCATTAGCCTTCTTGGCAACAAGGGCACACTGTTGACTCATATCCAGCTTCTTGTCCACTGTAACCCCTAGGTCCTTTTCTGCAGAGCTGCTTCCTAGCCATTCAGTCCCTAGTCTGTAAGAGTGAACGGGATTCTTCCGTCCTAAGTGCAGGACTCTGCACTTGTCCTTGTTGAACCTCATCAGGTTTCTTTTGGCCCAGTCCTCTAATTTGTCTAGGTCCCTCTGTATCCTATCCCTACCCTCTAGCGTATCTACTACTCCTCCCAGTTTAGTGTCATCTGCAAACTTTCTGAGAGTGCAGTCCACGCCATCCTCCAGATCGTTAATGAAGATATTGAACAAAACCAGCCCCAGGACCGACCCTTGGGGCACTCTGCTTGAAACCGTCTGCCAACTAGACATGGAGCCGTTGATGACTACATGTTGAGCCTGACAATCTAGCCAGTTTTCTAACCACCTTATAGTCCATTCATCCAGCCCATACTTCTTTAACTTTCTGGTAAGAATACTGTGGGAGACCATATCAAAAGCTTTGCTAAAGTCAAGGAGTAACACATCCACTGCTTTCCCCTCATCCACAGACCCAATTATCTCCTCATAGAAGGCAATTATGTTAGTCAGGCATGGTGCCCTTGGTGAATCCATGCTGACTATTCCTGATCACTTTCCTCTCCTCGAAGTGCTTCAGAATTGATTCTTTGAGGACCTGCTCCATGATTTTTCCAGGGACTGAGGTGAGGCTTACTGGCCTGTAGTTCCCCGGATCCTCCTCCTTCCCCTTTTTAAAGATGGGCACTACATTAGCCTTTTTCCAGTCATCCGGGACCTCCCCCGTTCGCCATGAGTTTCCAAAGATAATGGCCAATGGCTCTGCAATCACATCCGCCAACTCCTTTAGCACCCTCGGATGCAGCGCATCCAGCCCCAAGGACTTGTGCTCGTCCAGTTTTTCTAAATAGTCCCGAACCACTTCTTTCTCCACAGAGGGCTGTTCACCTTCTCCCCATATTGTGCTGCCCGGTGCAGCAGTCTGGGAGCTGATCTTGTTTGTGAAGACAGAGGCAAAAAATCACTGAGTACATTCGCTTTTTCCACATCCTCTGTCACTAGGTTGCCTCCCTCATTCAGTAAGGGGCCCACACTTTCCTTGACTTCCTTCTTGTTGCTAACATACCTGAAGAAACCCTTCTTGTTATTCTTAAAATCTCTTGCTAGATGCAACTCCAAGTGTGATTTGGCCTTCCTGATTTTACTCCTGCATGCCTAAGCAATATTTTTATACTCCTCCCTGGTAATTTGTCCAATCTTCCACTTCTTGTAAGCTTCTTTTTTGCGTTTAAAATCAGCAAGGATTTCACTGTTAAGCCAAGTTGGTCGCCTGCCATATTTACTATTCTTTCTACACATCACGATGTTTTTTTCCTGCAACCTCAATAAGGATTCTTTAAAATACACCCAGCTCTCCTGGATTCCTTTCCCCCTCATGTTATTCTCCCAGGGGATCCTGCCCATCAGTTCCCTGAGGGAGTCAAAGTCTGCTTTTCTGAAGTCCAGGGTCTATATTCTGCTGCTGCTCTTCTTTCTTCTTGATGTCAGGATCCTGAACTCGACCATCTCATGGTCACTGCCTCCCAGGTTCCCATCCACTTTTGCTTCCCCTACTAATTCTTCCCTGTTTGTGAGCAGCAGGTCTAGAAGAGCTCTGCCCCTAGTTGGTTCCACTTGCACCAGGAAATTGTCCCCTACACTTTCCAAAAACTTCCTGGATTGTCTGTGCATTGCTGTATTGCTCTCCCAGCAGATATCAGGGAGATTAAAGTCTCCCATGAGAACCAGGGCCCGCGATCTAGTAACTTCTGCTAGTTGCCGGAAGAAAGCCTCGTCCACCTTATCCCCCCTGGTCTGGTGGTCTATAGCAGACTCCCACCACGACATCACCCTTGTTGCTCACACTTCTAAACTTAATCCAGAGACTCTCAGGTTTTTCTGCAGTTTCATACCGGAGCTCTGAGCAGTCATACTGCTCTCTTACATACAATGCAACTCCCTCAGCTACTGTAAGTATGGCCTACATTCTTTGTTCATATTTGTATACATTTAGCTATATTAAAAAGGATATTATTTGCTTGAACCCACTTTATCAAGTGATCCAGATAACACTGAATCAGTGACCTCTTCATTATTTACTGTTCCCCCATTTTTATGTCATCTGCAAACTTTATCAGAGATAATTTTATGTTTTCTTCCAGCTTATTAATAAAAAAGTTCAATAGTATAGGGCCAAGAACCGATCCCTGTGGGACCCCATTAGAAACAGACCCGCTTGATGACTATTCTATGTTTACAGTTTCATTGAGACTATCATTTTAGCTAGTTTTCAGTCCACTTAATGTATGTCATGTTAATTTTATGTGATTCTCATTATTTCATCAAAATGTCATGAGGGACCAAGTTCAAACACCTTACGGAAGTCTAAGTTTACATCAACACTATTACCTTTATCGACCAAACTTGTAATCTCATTAAAAAAAGATATCAAGTTAGATTGATAGGATATATTTTCCATAAATGAATGCTAATTTGCATTAATTATATTACACTCCTTTAGTTCTTTATTAATCGAGTCCTGTATCAGCTGCTCCATTGTCTTGCTTGAGATTGATGTCAGAGTGACTGGCCTATGACTATGTAGGTCATTCCATTTACCCTTTTAAAAAATTGGCACACCATTAGCTTTCTTCCAATCTTCTACAACTTCCCCAGTGCTCCAAAACTTTTCTGAAAATCAACATGAATGGTCCAGTGGGCTCCTTAGCCAGCTTTTTGAAAACTCTTAGATGCATGTTATCTGGATCTTCTGATTAAAAAATGTCTAATTTTAGTAACTGCTGTCCAACAACCTCCAGAGAAACTAGTGGAATTGGAAGAGTGGTATCACCATATGATAAGACTATATGATTTGTTTTTCCCCAAATAACAGTACATAAATATTTATTGAACATTCCTGCATTTTCTGCATTATTGATAATTCTCCCTTTTCCATCTACTAATGGATCAATACCATTGTCAGGATTCTTTTTGTTTACAAGTATCCACACCTAAAGTTCTTTCATACTCCTCTGATGAGGGCACAGATACAGTGCTATGCGATATATCTGACCTATCATACCTTAGCACCTAAATTCAACCTTATATTATTTGTGATTGATGTATACAGTAAAAACTCAAAACTTACACTCACCAGATACATTGAATAATGTATAAATTGAGGACATTTCAGCTTCCTTGACAATATTCAGTGAGCAGACTTTTATAAAGTCATCTAGTATATAGGAGATGGATTGTTGAGCACTGTATATTATTTTAGAGGGGCAAAAATGAAATTGCAGATGGTGGCAAGCCAGGAGAAAAAAGGAACTATAAAATCTTAATGTTCAGTTAGAATGCAAAGGGGAAAGCAACAGATTAAATGAGTGTCAGAGTTTTACACAACAGTAGTCCAAATTTCACTTTGTTCTTTGGAGACAATTAGTTTATTTATAAAATGAATTGTTAACATGTAAATGATTGGAGTGGCCAAGGATACCTGTGCAACAGTGTTATGTTAGTGCAATGGCTAATAAAAATGAGGCCTAAATGATCCCTATATGTGTTCTGTGATACAGCATGGCCAGAGGGCAGCAGGAGAGGGTTAGAAGGGAGTCTTATTCCCTGTAGAGGGAAGAAAGTTTGCTCTAGAATTAAAGCACCTGAAGCCAATTAGAGCACCTGAAGACAGTCACTTGATAAAACTCCTCTGCTTCAATCAGACAAGTGAAGGAGTTGGAGCAGAGAACAGTTTGGAGGGAAGCAGAGGAAAGTTTGGAGAAGTGCTGCAGTGGGCTAAGACCACCAAGACACTAGGTAAAGGGACACCTGGATTGTGCAGAGGAAGGGCAGGAAGCCCCCACAAGCTGAAGGGCAGGAGAGGGAAGTAGCCCAGGGGAAGGAACCGCTAGTTCAAGTGGTTTACCGCTATCCCTAGAGCCCCTGGCCCAGGTCCCTCCCTCTCCATTCCCCTCCTCTAGGACACTACTGGGGCAGTTAATATCCCAGTTCAGGGGCAAGAAACTGTGCCCTGAACCCCTCCTGCCCCCAAGAAGAGAAAGTGCGAGACCCATCATAGTAGTGCCAGCAATTTGCCACAGTTCTCTGAGCCAGGCACATAACCCATATGAGAAACCCTAAGCTATTTAGCAAGGAATTGTAACTTGTAAAAATATTATAGGGGCAATGATGCCTATTCTTCCACTTGTGTGGAAATAGTGTGACTTCACTGTACAAGAAGGAGAGTACTGGGTGAGGTCACCCATTGCCCAGAGTCCAGCACTGTAATAGTTTGATGTGTTTTCTCATTTATGGTATGGCTACCCTTAGAGCTGGGGGTGTGACTCCTAGCTCCATGTGTAGACATAGCCTAAAACTGCAGGTTGGGAGGTAGTTTAAGGCCCACACAGTGGAAAGTTATTATAAGAGGAGCTATTACTTCATAGATCATTTGTCTACTCCCCATACCCTTTAGATGGCAGTGTGTGAGGAGGAGCATGCCAGGGCATCAGAGGCTACTCTATCATTGGTGCTTAGATGGCCCCCACCATCATATCTGAGAACCTTACAATCATTCATGTATTTATCCTCTTAACACGGCTGTAAGTTAGGGAAGTGATATTATCCCCAATTTATAGTTGGAGAACTGAGACACAGAAAAACAAAGTGGCTTGCCCAAGGTGATCTAGGAAGCCTGTTGAGAGACCTGGGTTAAACTCCCTGCTCCACAAGTCCTAGGCTGGTACCCAGACCATCCTTCCTTTCCGCACATTAAGGTGAAGCGGAGGCCACGGAGTGACTCCACTTCTACTCTGACAGGTTTCAGAATGGTAGCCATGTTAGTCTGTATCAGCAAAAACAATGAGGAGTCCTTATGGCAAGAATGCTTGATAGAGATTCTGTAGGTGTTTGTCTCTGTCTGAGGGATCGGAGCAAATGCGGTTGTATCTTAGAGCTTGGCTGTAGACAATGGATCGTGTGATGTGGTCTGGATGAAGGCTGGAGGAATGTAGCTAAGTATAGCGGTCAGTAGGTTTCCGGTATAGGGTGGTGTTTATGTGACCATTGCTTATTAGCACTGTAATGTCTAGGAAGTGGACCTCTTGTGTGGACTGGTCCAGGTTGAGGTTGATGGTAGGGTGGAAATCATGGAAATCTTGGTGGAATTCCTCAAGGGCCTCCTTCCCATGGGTCCAGATGATGAATATGTTATCAATGGAGCTCAAGTAGAGTAGGGTCATAAGGGGATGAGAGCTGAGTAAGCATTGTTCTAAGTCAACCATAAAATTTTTGGCATACTGAGGGGCCATGCGGGTAATCATAGGAGCCCCACTGATTTGAAGGTATAAATTGTCCCCAAATCTGAAATAGTTGTGGGTGAGAACAAAGTCACAAAGTTCAGCCACCAGGTTTGCTAACTTCTTTGAGAGTGTGTGGCACAATCTCTCACTATAGTCTGTGTGGAATGTTGACTTTAATGGACTTTTTACCTTCAGTCCTTTTGGTATTATGTCCATTTGTTTGCATTTGGAAATGAAGATGATGTCTGTCTGTATCTGCATGAGTTTTTTCATGAAGTTGCTGGATTTCCACTTCATACTGCTAAATTCAGTGCCTTGCATGGTGACAGGTTTCAGAGTGGTAGCTGTGTTAGTCTGTATCAGCAAAAGCAATGAGGAGTCCTTGTTGCACCTTAGAGACTAACAATTTTATTTGGGCATAAGTTTTTGTGGACTAGAATCCACTTCATCAGATGCATGAAGTGAAAAATGCAGGTAAAGAAAGGAGGTGCTGTAGTCATCATGAATAGGTCAGAATATGAACAAGAGGCTGCTAGACAACACGATCCATTGTCTACAGCCAAGCTCTAAGATACATCCTCACATGACATGGGGGGGAAAGGGGGGGGGAAAAAAAAAAAATCCAAAAAAAAATCCCCGGGCCCCTCCCCCCTCCCTCTCCTCTGCAAGGGCTGGAGGGAGGGGAGAGGGAGTGAGTCTGGCCTGGCCCTGAGCAGGCAGGGAGGTGTGGGCCTGGGCAGGGGAGGGCAGGGGGCTGGAGGCAGGAGCCTGCAGGCCGCCTGCAGGGCCTGGGGGGGCAGCGCCTCCCAGCGCCCTGCTGAGCGCAGCTGGAGCAGCAGCGGCTGCAGCGCTGGCTGCCGCGAGCAGGGCGGAGCTGGGCTGGCGTAACCCCAGCACTAGGGCCCATTGGGGGACCCAGCGCCCCCCAGCCAGCCCCACGCAGGCTGCAGCGCCTGGCCAGGCGCGCTGCTGCTGGCTGGGCCTGGCCCCCAGGGGGGGGGGGGCCCCCCCCCCCCACTTGGCCCCAGCCCCCCCCCCCCATGGGTGGGTCGGGAGGGCGAATGCTGGGGGGCTGCTCTGCCGATGCTCTGGCAGCCAGCCCCAGCCAGGCCAGCACCAGGGGGGCTGGGGCTGGGGGCGCGGCGCGCTGCGCAGGCCTGGCTCGGGGTTCTGGCCCGGGGTTCGGGCGGGCTCCAAAGCCACCGCCAGCGCCACAGCCGCTGAGCGCCACCCTCCTGGCAGCAGGAGCTGCGCAGCAGCGGCTGCCTGCCTGCTGCCTGCCCAGGTGGGAAGAGCTGCCGCGCGCCCGCCCTGGCCGCCGCTCCTTCCCTCCCCTCCCTTACCCCTGCCTCCTGCTCCTGGGGGGGGCACCACACACACTCCCCGGCCCCCCCCCCCCCTGCCTCTCCTGGGCATGGCACTTTGGCAAGAGGCGGGGGGGGGGGAGGAGAGGGGGGGGGGGGCAGGGGCAGAGAGGCGGGGGGGGAGGGGCGAGCCCTTCTCTGGGCTGTTGTTTTGTTTGTTGTTTGTCTGACCCATTGTAACATTGGTCGGGACGGGAACAACAAGCAAATATATCGAGGACCGATAAAATCGGGACGTCTGGTCACCCTAATACAACCACATTTGCACCAATCCCTTAGTCAGAGACAAACACTTACAGAATCTCTATCAAGCATTCTTAAAACTGCAATACCCACCTGGTGAAGTGAAGAAACAGATTGACAGAGCCAGAAGGGTACCGAGAATTTACCTATTACAAGACAGGCCCAACAAAGAAAGTAACAGAACGCCACTTGCTGTCACCTATAGCCCCCTCTCCAGTGCACCATCAAGGATCTACAACCTATCCTGAAGGATGATCCCTTGGGAGACAGGCCAGTCCTCGCCTATAGACAACCCCCACAACCTGAAGCAAAAACTCACCAGCAACAGCTCACCACACAACAAAAACACCAACCCAGGAACCAAACCCTGCTGCAAACTCCGGTGCCAATTCTGTCCACGTATCTATTCAAGGGACACCATCATAGGACCTAACCACATCAGCCACACCATCCGGGACTCATTCACCTGCACATCTACTAATGTGATATATGCCATCATGTGCCAGCAGTACCCTCTGACATGTACATTGGCCAAACCAGACAGTCTGTATGCAAAAGAATAAATGGACACAAATCTGACATCAGGAATCATAACATTCAAAAACCAGTAGGAGAACACTTCAATCTCTCTGGTCACTCAATAACAGACCTAAAAGTGTCAATTCTTCTACAAAAAGCTTCAAAAACAGACTCTAACGTGAAGCTGCAGAACTGGAATTAATTTGCAAACTGGATACCATCAGATTGGGCCTGAATAAAGACTGGGAGTGGTTGGGTCATTACAAAATCTAAACTTAATTTTCCCAATACTAATTTCTCCCTACTGTTACGCACACCTTCTTGCCAACTGTCTGTAATGGGTACTCTCTTACCACTTCAAAAGTTATTTTTCCTCCCTTGGTATCCTGCTGTTAATTGATTTAGACTAACCTAATCTCATTAGATTAACCTCACACTTGGTAAAGCAAGCCCCATCCTTTCATATATTTATACCTGCTCCTGTATATTTCACTTCATGCATCTGATGAAGTGGGTTCTAGCCCACGAAAGCTTATGCCCAAATAAATGTGTTAATCTCTAAGGTGTCACAAGGACTTCTCATTGTTTTCACTTATACGCTGCGTCTCAGAGGAGGAATTCCTTCCTATTCTCTAATGGTCTGTGCACGATTAAAGTAGAGCAGTGGACCCCCAAAACACCCAAGGGAAGAAAAATTATTCCAACAAAGATACTAAAAGAATAGCAGGCCTTCAGTATTTCCCTACAAAAATACACTCCCAAGGAGGTATTGTAATACCTTGTAAGCACTCCTGAGTCAGATCTGTCAGAGGAAGGGACAACATTTTTGCTCACTGCAGAACCACTTAGCTCAGTCTGAGTCTCCAGCTCTGTCCAAACTTATGAAAAAAGCTGGTTTAAAACAGGTGTGCTGAGAGATTTAACAAAGATATTGGCATCATTTTCCACTTTCTAGTTACTTGATACCTCCAGGGGAACTGTGTGAGGACAGAGAGCTGTTCTGAGCTTGGAGAATCCTGACATTTGGTTAGTTCAGTTAAACATTCAAGCTTTTGAGGTTCCCCTCCATCACTAGATTTATATACAGGGCCAGAAGAGGGGAATTCAACTAGATTGACAGCTAGTCTATGTTGAGGCTGCTTTACCTAATATTTTTTTCTCATCATGGGGTTATGTTAGTGCTGAGGATTATATTTTATCTCCTTCACAGTACAGGTCAATGTGAATAAATGCTGTTATGAATGCAAGATCCTGGTGGCAGGGGAACAAGAATGTTTGAATTGACACACTTCAACAGGCTCCTGTCCAGGGAATCTACTATGTCACCATTCACTGCAAGAAAAAGAGAGAAAGTGATCAAAGGAGGAGCACCCATGTTTATAGTGCCCACATCAAAAGTGTACACTGCAATCACAGCAACACCAGTTGTAGGGCTTTGGCCTCTGGCCTCATAGGGACAGGGTTGGACTGTATCTAAGCAGTTGGAGCTCTTTATCATACATTGGCCATGATCTTTCAGAGCTCAGTCACACCAAGCAAGAGCATTCCTAAAAAGTATATACGATTCTGTCTTGCTCTATTCCTTCTTATCTTTTCTTCAAATGAAAAAAATAATGCCAAAGATTATGCTTTCTTGATAAATGGTGAACATGCAACATTGTGAAATTTCATGGCAGAAGTGGATTTCAGAATCCAATGTGCAAAAACAAAACAAAATTGTGCCCTAGCAATTTGTGAAAAACAATGCTTTTTGTGGGTTCTAAAACCACGTGAAGTGAATTGTCTAAACTTTTAATGCAAAATCTTTTCCAGCAATTTTGCCAGCTGTGCTAGAAATGCAGAAATCTCCAACTAATAAGCAGAGTGTAGTGAGATAAATTAGGCATTTTGGAAACATGAAGTGAAAGACAGAGACAGACTTTTCAGAGTGAACAAAGTATCCTGGCAGGATACAAAATTCTTGCAGGCCAAGGAAACAGAATCCAAGCTGCTCAATATAATGGCAGTATCCAAGTTGGGCAAAGAAATGCAATGTTACATTGGAGAACTCTGAAAAGCCTTCTAAACCCATCTGGTATTATATTTCACTTCATGGTTGTTAGCACAGTCACACTCCGACAGAAGTTTACGGCTACAGTTGGCAAAGTCCAGAATGCTATTCTCTTGAAGGTGGTGAAATCAATCCCTACAATCTCAAGCCATGTGCGCACATAGAGCCGAACATATCAATACAGACTATCTGGAAAGTTACCTTTAAAAAAGCATTCCAATCTAAAGGGCAAATTCATGTGCCATATATGGTTTTGTGCCATACATGTCAAACTATTTGCCCATTTGTGCCTGCCTTTTATGCACAGGAAGTAGGGGAAGGCACAAGCCTGGGACAATTACAGTCCTTTTGTTCAGGAGCAGCACAGGGATTGCTCCTGCAAGGGACCCACAGGGTGTGTGTATGGAGGGGGGGAGGGTATATTTCTCCCTACTATACCGCTCCACACTCTATGAAGCAGGTTGCACCCCTACAGTCTCTGTGCACATCTGGGAGATCAGGGTGGGACTGGGACTTGGAGGAAGTATCTGTGCAGGAGCAGCAGAGGAATGTACCTAAATAGTATAATCAAGCCATGAGCAGTATGAATCAAATCATTCTTCTATCCGTTTCTTTTTAAAGAATGAAACATCTTAAAGCATGTGACTCCTGTAAAATTGCAGGTAAATCAAAGAAAGTGTTTGTATTATTTTCAATAATGTATTTACATATATAAAGCATTACAATATTTATCTTATTGTTTGAGCTAGGAAACAATGTAGTGAGACAGCACAAAATCAGAACAATATCTAATTTTGTAAGATCCTCTATACAGTAAAAAGGGAATGCAGAACCCCAATGACTGTTGTACAAATGTCTCAATTCTATGTAAGTCTGGGTGAGGGACATGCACCTCCTAAACATAATCAATTCCTGTTGTTATCATGTTCCTGATACATGTACTAGGCTGAATCATGAATAAAGTTACTTCTCATTATGTTTGTTACCATACCGGAGATGGGTAGCAAATCTCCAAAATAACATGGATGGGATATGAGTGTGTGCCAATGAACTCTGACACTAAAGACTGGATAATGAATGGCGCATTTTGGTAGCCTAAATTAAAATAGTAACCAGTTGGAGGGAGAAAAGAGAATGAAAGCCAGAGTTTTATGCTTAAAAATTATGATCAGTCAAAGAGAAATCATTGAAATAATTCGCAAACATACTTTGAAAGTGTTTTGGGGATGGAAAGTGGATTTATTTTAGTGGAAAGAGAAGTGAGAAGAAGAGAAAATTAATTCAAACTTGGACCAGTTAGTGCAATAGTATATATATTAAATAGTAGATGTAGTATACAATTGCAGAGAGGAGAATAAGCTGACAGTCATATTTCTGATGACGGTTGGTATACAAATCCACAATGTTGTCTATAGACCACAGGAAGCATAAGTGTAAATAATGTGTTAAAATTTTCATTTACACTTATGTGGAGTTATTGCACCCAAGATTCATTTTTAAAGCAAAGTCATATGACTCCAGTGCTCCTTATAAATGATATAGACAATGTAGTAACTGCTTAAATCACAAATACATTTAGCAAATACTGAACCTGAAAATGCAGGAACTTTCCAGATGATATGATGTAACTGTGAAATGATAGCATGTTGTGTTCAAAGTAGGGCTGTTGATTAATCACAGTTAAATCACATGATTAAGTAAAAAAAAATTAATCATGATTAATCACAGTTTTAATCACACTATTAAACAATAGAATAGCAATTCAAATTTACTAAATATTTTGGATGCTTTTCTACATTTTCATATATATTGTATTCTGTGTTGCAATTGAAATCAGTATATATTATTTTTGATTAAAAATATTTGCACTGTAAAAATGATAAAAGAATATTTTTCAGTTCACCTCATACAAGTGCTGTAGTGCAATCTTTGTTGTAAAAGTGCAACTTACAAATGTAGATTTTGTTGTTACATAACTGCACTCAAAAACAAAACAATGTAAAACTTCAGAGCCTTCAAGTCCATTCAGTCCTACTTCTTATTCAGTGGAGAAGGACGAGGTGTGGAGCATGCTTTCAGAAGTCTTAAAAGAGCAACACTCTGATGCAGAAACTACAGAACCCGAACCACCATAAACAAAAATCAGCCTTCTGCTGGTGGCAGCTGACTCCGATAATGAAAATGAACATGTGTTGGTCTGCACTGCTTTGGATTGTTATCGAGCAGAACCCATCATCAACATGGATCCATGTCCCCTGGAATGGTGGTTGAAGCATGAAAGGACATATGAATCTTTAGTGCATCTGGCACGTAAATATCTTGTAATGCTAACTACAACAGTGAATTACTGTTCTGACTTTCAGATGACACTGTAAACAAGAAGCTGGCAGCATTATCTTCTGCAAATGTAAACAAACTTGTTTGTCTTAGTGATAGGCTGAACAAGAAGTAGGACTGAGTCAACTTGCACACTTTAACATTTTATATTGTTCTACTTTTGAATGCAGTTTATTTTTTTACATAATTCTACATTTGTAAGTTTAACCTTCACGGCAAAGAGATTGAACTACAATACTTGTATTAGGTAAACTGAAAAATACTATTTATTTTGTTTTTTTACAGTGCAAATACTTGTAATAAAAAATAAATATAAAGTGAGCATTGTACATTTTGTATTCTGTGTTGTAATTGAAATCAATATATTTGAAAATGTAGAAAACATCCAAAAATATTTAAATAAATAGTATTCTATTATTGTTCAACAGTGCGATTAATCGTGATTAATTTTTTTTAATCACACAATTAATTTTTTTAATCGCTCAATAGCTCTAGTCCAAAGCCAAAACCTTAGAAAGAAAAGTATACAGCACACATTTAAGCAACTTAACTTTGTCCTTAACCATGGATATTGATTCATTCTTTATATGGACACAGAATGTTCAGAGAGGACGTCTGACTTACAGAGTCAAAGGGTAACACCTAAATTCAAACTAGAACTAATGCTGTCAAGACTGTACCCCCAAGGTATTCAGAGGTCAAAGGGAATGAGGCTGTCAAATGTAACTCAAGCCCAGTTGGAAGTCTAGGATGAGATTCCCCTCCACCTCCATCATTGTTACAGTTACTAGTTGAAACCTATGACTCCTAACAGAATTTGTCACAGTACATGACAAAACTGTGTAGTAATGCAGATTAATACTAGGACAACAGAGGCTATAGTCATAGAAGAGTTATAACTCGAGGTAATTACAATGAATTAGATTAACGATTCATAAACTTTAGAAATGTTGGGGAAAACTGTAATCTTGTGGCATAAAATGTAGGACTGGGAAGAAGTTGTTGACATAAATAATGAAGCTTCTTCTCAAATCACAAAAGTCAGACCCAGATGATCCCTTAAATAAAATGTTTATAGCAATTTCCACATAATAATCCTACAGTGCCTTTATGAACACTATTGGATTAAGTTCACAGTCCCCCTGCTGCAAGGTAGACAAGTACCTTGCAGCAGGTACAGTATCCCTATAGTACATCTGGAATATCTGACTTTCAGTTCTCTGCTGTAAGCATCTAGACTATGTATCTTTGTTAAATTTTGGCTAATTCCAGTTGCTGAAAGCATGAAACCTCTGAAAATAACTTCATCAAAACTGATCTCAAAGTGCTGAATAACGGTCTGCTGCAGAAGAGGCCCCACCAAAATGAACAGGAGTGCTTGTGGATTAAGGAACTACTATTAAGTGACTAAGGTTGTTAGAATCTGACACTTAATATCAGATTGATTGATATTGATTTATTTTTAACATATCTTTATATTTTAAGACAGAAATTATTTAAGAAAAAGTGATTTGGGGTCATTGTTGCTTTCATATGGACTTGACACTCCAGGAACTTTAAACTGGTTTGATATACATGAAAAGATGTATTTCTATATATACTTACCTGAACACATTAATATAGTGGAAATATGTGATGACTGTAAAGTGTGGATGAAGATGGTATCAAAGGTACTTACCTTGATTTATCACAGCTTTATCAGCAGATTATGGGAGATGATTTCTTGAAGCCATATTTGATCATCAATATTCATAAAAGGCCGTATCACTGTAACCAGCTGTCTTATGGTACAGGCACAGGTTGTTGGAACGTTTCAGAAAGTATCTGCTCAAATCCAGCTAGCATTAGACTCTGTTGTTTGCTATTTGCATGAAATTGCAGTCACTGAAAATTAACTCCAGTCACCTCTAATAGCTGGAGGCAGCACTGAAAATTCTCATGTAACGTACTGAAGTTACAAAGTCTAAATGAAAGATAAACTTTGTGTCTTTGTACAAGTCAGATGTACTATATTAGGGTAAAAGATACTGGGTATTGGATACATTCAATGCAACAATATGAGCTGAAAACCATTTTGCACTTTTAAATTATGATAAATTTCAATTATATCTGTTTATGAGAGCTGGATCATTACCAAGTTCCCTGAGAGGTCTGTTACAGAAAAATTAACAGTGACATTGAACTGTCTAACTGTCTAAGCAAAATTTTGGTTGTATGCGTTTAGTGTTTTATGGTTCTACTGCTACTCCTTGGCTCTAGACCATGGAGGTCTGTGGAGACTGCTCTGTTCACCTCCACCTCTTTCTATCAAGGGCATATTTCTCCCATTGAGCTTGTACTCACTGTTATCCTTCCATCTTCTCCCTGGTCAGTCATAATGTCAAACATCAGAAGGATGTCCTTCTAAGAGATGCTGAGCTGGTCTGTCTTGTGTCATCCTAACTACTTGTCTACCCAACCCTTTCAATGTGTTTGACTGCTGATGTTTCAAAATATGGAATGAGGGCTGTCATTTCTCACAAGACACCCAGTGGCATTGAGAAATTTATGGCTCTTTGATCTTGCCTTTATTTTACTGAAGAAAGGAAGATTTATCCTTTTAATGCTCAAAAGCATTAACCTGGTTTTGGGGGTAACTGAACTTCAACAAGATATTGCAACAGAAAGTCTGTGTTTATTACAGGCTATACTTCCTTGTTAAAAACTGTTGTATGCCAAATAAAAAATTGACTTCCTGTATCAATCATGAGAACACAGACACAATTGTTGATATGCTTCTTCCTATGACCTTAGGTAAAACCTTACATAAAACCTTACATACTGATCCTTTGTCTGGCTTGCCAATAGAAGTGCAGCAGAAAAGAGATCGCCTTTACTACTAACCATCCACTGCTGTGGCAAAAGCCTATAGCGGGTGCTGAACTGGGTCCTGTAGGGAGCTAGGAGCCATGGGCTCTATTCTTGATTCTGCCTTCATCTCTTAGTACCTGTCTTTCACCAAATATTAAATAAGGATCATGACACTTACCTTTTATCTCAGAGGACTTTAGAAAGATGTGTAGGTGCAAAATGTTAATTGCTATTATTTAGTATTAAACTATGTTAATTTAAAGGCCTATTTAAAGAATGTCTGCTAAAATAGACTTTATAGTTGTAAATATCCCTTTGTTTTCAACCTTAGTAGTGCCTCTTGGAGTTGTGTGACCAATTCATGACAAAAAATGTATTCAATGAATTTTCCTTTTTGTTCCTGTCCATAGAAAGTCTTTAAACAGAGACCACCTTTCCTCATATTTGTTTGGTATTTAGTGCTGTGTGTGAGAGAGGGAGAAATTTTTTTAACTATAGATTAGCTGGAAACATTTTACAAGTACTTAATTTTTATTTCAAGGTAATCACAACAGCTTCATTGTTAGCTGTGACTAGTCAGATGAGGCACATTTCCTATCCCTCGATTGAGTGTGTGAGCACCCAAACGGTTCTGTTGGGAACTCACATCATTATGAATGTAAAATTGACCACACAGAAGTGTTTGCTTATAACAAATTTGAAGTTTTCCATAGTCATTCATGCCAATTGAAATCTGACTCTTAAGGAAAGCAAACACAAAGGCTCAAACATGATCGAAAAACATCCATTAAAAAATTCATCCACATATTCCTAGAACAGCATTTATCTGTGTCTGCTATATAGTTACATAGGGAACCCACAGGCATTGTAAAATTATCTTGTCAGCTAGGGGACACTTTTAATAGGCTGAAGATGCAGATATTAAGGAACCAATGAAAAGCACACTTTTACCAGTTCATTACTTTGTCTCCATACCAGAGAGAAGGCAAATGGAGAGAGTTCTTTCTTACTGTACAAAATGACAGAGACAAGCGTATTTTATTGCAGTAGATGCAAACTGTTGATGGGCAAAGGTGTTATTGGCTTCATGAATGGTAACTCAATAAATGGTTTCAACTTGGAAATTTTTACAGCAGTTGTGAAGTGCATGCGCATGCACAAACACATCTTTCTTGTTTTAGTGACATAACTAAAATACTTAGTCTGGTGATTATGTGATGGCCTCCTCTGGGATTGAATTAGGAATTTTCAGAGCTGAAAGCATGAGTCTACAGAGTCAGGCTCTATCTGGGGACTGTAACAATCTGTCATCTTCAGCAGATCAAGCACAGAGGGGAACACACAGCACCCACTGACCAGTGGGTTACATCTATGTAATCCATGGATTTCAACTAATTTTGCTTCAAATGACAAGAGCATACAAATAAAATATAGCCAAATATATATTTTTGCTCTGGGAATTATGGAGCATAATGATAAACAAAGTGGATATTTTGGCCAAAGCCAACCTGTCATTTTTTCCAGGATGGCCTATACTTCTTGCTATATTCCCTAGTCAAAACACAAAGGTGTTGACAGCAAGGAACAAGGCTAAGATTAAGGCACTGAAAATAAAAGTTCTGCAATCATTTGCTGTCTCCCAGGCTTGACCTTGTTCACAGTGCTGATAGCAAAGTTGAACTACTGACTCTTCTAACAGAAGCTCCCAACTGAGGTGGCTTAAACAGTTGACAGGGCAAATGATTGAGGCCAAAATGTCAGAAAAATGAGCTAGGATAGGACTTGCACGCTGCGTGAGAAGTAATGTTGTATTTCCCTGAATGAGGCAGTGAATGGAACCCAGGGCTGTCAACAGTGTCACTCAGCTGACCTTGCTAGACCTGCAGCCTCCTTAAGAGTGTTGTGCTGAATATGATTAAATTTTGCTCAACTTGTTTTTCTGAAGTGTGTCCCTTTTCCATCTAATTGATATAAAGAACACACAATCTTTAGTCTACATTGTAGGACCACTTTAATCATCTGAACCTCAATTAGCTAACATTCCTTGTTATGCAAAATGGATCTTGTCTCTTGTGGTGTTAAGGGGAAAATTCAAATGTATTAAATGCTCCATCCCCCGATGGCACTGGAGGTAGTCAATGTCATCCTGTCTAAATATAGATACAAACATATGCGTATTCCTATATCATTTAACAGTTAAGTGTTGAAGCAAGGGTTGCTAAATAAATAATCAAACTAATCCTCCTCCGCCAGAGGTCACGCTATATACTCTATATTCACAGTAAGTGAATAACTCTTGCTTAAACTTATCCTTGGTTATCATATTACTATACATTTTAGCTCTCCTCTTGACTTTTTTCTTCATTCATTGTTTCTCCTTCTTTCCTGATTCCTTTCTTACTCTACATCCATAGATTCGAGCATATTTCACAATCTATTTCCCCTGAGTGTTTGCTTGAAAATAAAAGTTGAAGTTATTCATGTTTCTTTTATATATTCTTTCTTTGACCATTAGGGTGATGAAGTGTTACTCAGGTCAATGCTTGAAAGAAGCTCATTTTAAGCTTTTACAAACAAGCATTCATGTTGGAAGAGCTATATTTTATATGAGATGGGACATTGCTTGAGATAGCTGAAAGAGAGGCTTCTCAAAACCCCTCTCCAGAGCCCTGGTACAGAGGCAATGAAATGACAGACAGAGATCTGACCCACTACACTTTTTTCAAAGAGTTCATGTGCAATTTTTGATGAATGTCACAATCACCCAGAAAGAGAAGAGAAAATGGCATGTAAATTTTGTGACCAGTTGATGTAAGCCAAATGGAGTGAATTTCGTATATCAGGTGTGCAACACTTTAGTGTCCTGGCCAACTTCTGTGTGCCCCGTTGGGCTTAGGGTCACACTACAGGCAGCCTGCCTCAGTTTCCTTGCTTGGACTGTTCAAGAAACTCAAAAACAGTAAACAGTGAGGTGGCAAAGTTTGCAAATATTAAAAAAATACTCAAAAAGTTAAGTCCAATGTTGACTGTGAAGAATTACAAAAGGATTTCACAAAACTGGGTGACTGGACAACAAAATGGCAGATGAAAATTAATGTTGATAAATGCAAAGTAGGGCACATTGTAAAACATAATGCCAACTATATGCACAAAATGATGGGGTATAAATTAGTTGTTTCCATTCAAGAAAGAAATCTTGGTGTCACTGTGGATAGTTCTATGAAAACATCTTCTCAATGTGCAGTGGCAGTCAAAAAGCTAATAATGTTAGGAACTATTAGGAAAGGAATAGAAATAATAAAACAGAAACTATTTTAATACTACTATATAAATCCATTGCACACCTACACATTGAATACTACATGCAGTTCTGGTCACCCCATTTCAAAAAAGATATATTAGAATTGGAAAAAGTACAGAGAAGAGCAACAAAAATGATTAGGGGTATGGAATCACTTCCATATGAAGAAAGACTAAAAAGGCTAGGGCTGTTCAGCCTGGGAAAGACATAACGGATGGGGGGGGGATATGGTGGAGATCTATACAATTATGAAAGGTATGGAGAAAATGAATAAGGGAGTGTTATTCACCCCTTCACATTACACAAGAAGCAGGGGGTCACCCAATGAAATTAATAGCCAGCAAGTTTAAAACAAGCATAAAGAAGTACTTCACACAACACGCAGTCAACCTCTGTAACTCATTGTCAGGGGGATTCTGAAAACCAAAAGTATAACTGGGTTAAAAATACAATTAGATACGTTCCTGGAGGATAGGTCCATGAATGGCTATTAGCCCAAATGGTCAGGATGCAACACCTTACTCTGGGTGTCCCTAAGTCTCTGACTGCTTGAAACTAGGACTGGATGATAGGGAATGCACCACTTGATAATTGCCCTGTTCTGTTCTTTCTCTCTAAATCACCTGGCAATGGCCATTGTCAGAAGACAGGATATTGGACTAGATGGACCATTCTCTATTCCCATCCCTTCTAGGGATGTAGTTTATTACATTAACAAACATTCAAAATAAAGTTTCAATTTCATCCAGAAGTCCACGCAAACAGAGGTTTCTCTTTGTCCTCCCAGGCCTTCCTGCCTGGGACCTTTCCTTCTTTGGTAGGCCACTCCAAGGTCCTACCTGGCTGGAGTCTCAATCCTAACTCCAAGGAGACTCTATTAGAGCCTGTTCACTCATATCAGTCTATAGTCCCTGAGCCCCAGTCCCACTTGTGGTCTCCTGTTGCTCTGTATAGGGTAATCACTGTGATCTCTCCCAGATGTGGCTCATTCTGTAATCCCTTATGGGGCGAGCAGCCTTCCTGTTACAAATATTCCAAGTGCTTGCAATCAATCCATAAAATCAAAGAACCATTCACACAAAATGGTGTGTAAATTTCAACTAAGGAATGTGAAGAAATTGTAGTCAGTTTGGGGACAATGTCTGAGAACTAAAAAGAAGGCAAATTATTCACTGTGAATTATTTGCTCCTCTCTACACAAGCATGTTTATCCCTTCAGTTCTATGTTTCTTCTTTGGTTCCAGAAATCTAATCACCATCAACTTGCTTTTCTCTCATTATAGCATCATGCCCTACAACATGTCCTACTTATTGTACCAGTGCAAGTGTTTCTATCAGCATTATCTCATTACTCCCTTTCCTCTTCTGATCCATTATCTCTTTTTATAGAACTTTGATAACATCCTATTTCTTCATCAGCTTTCCATTTCAAAAAGTGTATATCATATTAATCATAGAAATTAGAGACAGAAAAAATCTGTGAGGTCAGTGAGTCCAACCTCCTCACCAGTGAAATATTATTTCCTGTATATTCTCCAATGTTTTATCCAGCCTAGTTCTAAATGAGCCAAGTTGCTGGGTTTCCACAACTAGGTTCAAACCTTTATGTAGTAATTTTTTCCTTCATTCATTCCCTCCCCTTTTTGATACTTCAGTCAGCTTCTAACAAGCAAAAAGCACTTCTTGACAGATGTAAAATTGCACAGGCTTGTAAAACCTCAGGCACTGTGTCAGGAACATCATACTCTTTAACATTGTTATTAATATGTTAACTGGTGGAAACTTATTATTGTCTGACTGCTTCAAGTGTGAAATGTCTTATGCTCTTTTCATTTTCTGTAGTTTACAGTTACACTTGATTAAAGCTGGGACTGTTAGCATTTTAAGTTGTTGTAATTCACAAAGAAAAAATGCCTAGTGCACTTGTCAGAAATCTGTTAGTTATTGATTCAGGTGTATCATCAATGCTGGTTTTTAATCTGTGTGAAATCTAAAATACTCACCAGGAGATTTTGGTTTGTTTTTTTTAAGTGTGGAATAACAGTATATTGCTGATCGCACTAATACAGCTGTTGTGGAACAAAATAAAAATAAAGGGAAGGGTTAGGCTGCAGCTTGCAAATAACCTGCTGCCTTAACAATACAAAACAATCACCCATGACTTGTCAGCATATATTGTATCAAAATGAAGGATTTTAGCAATTTTCTGACTGATGCAACCCCCTTCAGGCTATGCCACTTCTGTATCTCCCTTGTTTTTACAAGCCAGCTGTTATGGGAGGAAGAGTTGACATCCTGGCGAGAGAGAGTAAAGAAGGAGAGAGAATGCAGTATAGGTATTTTAAGTATATAGGTATGCATTCTGCAGGTCAGTCTGGGTACCTACTCCTTTGCCAGCTGTCTTTTACCTCCTCCTTCTCTACTAGAAAGGAAGTGTGGGATGGATTTTTATTGGTTTTTTTTCACCCATTGATTATGGTGTGAAATAAATCATCATTAGAAACAAGCAAATCAAGATTCATGTGAAGGAATAGCATCTCAGGAATAGCAGCTACCCCCTCCCCACCTCAAGGTGGAGGGAGACAGGCTTGGCCACTAGATCAATGGTCACATGTCTCCCTCTGCTCTCTGTTATGGCCCATTCCTAACTGCCAGTTGCATTGGTGCATTTTTCTGCACCAACTCCACTCACCTATGTAGAACAAAAGTGGTTCATAGGCTTCCCTGTGTAACTGTTCAACACACATCCCCTGCTCCCTTTGTGCACACACATGCATACGTTTATGCAGGAATGACTGTTGTTATTAGAACTTTGTGAGCCACACTAATGTACATTCCATTGGATCCTAAATTAATTCTGTTTTTTATAACTAACTTCTGGTACCTTTCTGCCATTTGTCTTAGTCTTTCCATGAGTTTACAACTCATATTTCCCATGTTACAAGTGCAGTGAGATATATCCCTCTGAGGCGTACATTTGCTCATCTCTGTGACAGGGTTGAGGATGCAATCTAGACCAATAAGGGATTGTGTCACCATTTGCCCTGCAGCCCTGGGTGCTCACAATGCTTTGCTGCTGTAGTTTACAACAACCAGCCTACAAGCATGCAGATTATACCCTGAATGTCGATGTGCTAGACAGCCCTGGTTCAACAGCTCTGACCCCACCAGTCTGTCTTCAACTCCAGAAGCCCCACTCTGGCTTCCACCAACCTTGGTCACAATCAGCAAGGTGACCCCAACACATGCCAAGTCCTGAATTTTCCCAAATAGTTTATTCTGCAATGTCCAACCCTCATCTTGACAGTTCAGAGTAAAAATATGGTTCATTTGTTCCTCTAAAGACCGAAAAGCGCATCATAGCTTATTAACTCTACTGGGATAAACACACCATTTCATTTTAACACATCACTGGGTTGGTTTATAGTAAAAAATAAAGCAATTGTATTAAAAATAGGAAATAGGTTGCATGAAAGGAACAACTTCAAAAGGGTTACAAGCAAATACAAGTGAAAACACGCATCTCAAAGTTTAAAACTTAATCTAGCAAGGTACAGGCTTTGTCCAATATATGTTTTCTCACCTATATTCAATTCCCAGAGACTTAATTTTCCCCTCCCCACCCCACCCCGGATGAAGGGCCTGTCTTGCTCAGCTTGCAAGATCTCTGTTCCCTTGTGTCTGTCTAGTGATGGATGGCAAAGATGGTTTCTGTTTTTGCCTATATCTTCCAAAGTTCAGTGACTTTGTTTTTAGAGAAAGGATGACCTATGCTATTTGTCCCCTCCACTGGGACCCCTCCCCCCCCACCCCCGTTGATTTCTATGTGAATGGGGCTTCCGTTGTTTCTGGTCATAACATGCTTAATTTCATTGGAGATCGGTAATAGCTGCCTTCTCTCCTGTCTTGGAGGGAAACTGTTTCTCCCTGTTCGGCCACAGACTTTAAAAGATAATATCATTAAGTATTCACATTTCCTCAGATAGTATTAATACATCACTTTCACAATGACATTAATCATCAGTGTGTTATTAGCTTTCAGAAAAGGCCTCATTCTATACACTGTTATAATACAGTTGAATCAATTGCTTATCACTTGAGGTTCATACCCCCTGTCTTTATAGAACTGTAAACCTTTGAAATGGATTCTCTTGATGCTTACCCCTCAAAGTAAACCTTATTCAAGCTGTGAGGAAGGTAACATGGAGTCTGATAGACCTGTTTAACAGCTGCCCCTGACATTCCTGGTTTACACACACTTTATTCATAATTCCAGGATATACTTATCACTCTTAATACCCACCATGTACATCACACAAGAATATTAATGATCAGTGAATTTTTGTTTCCAAATGATACCTCACAAGGCATATTTTGTACAAAGATCATTACCATAGGCTGTCAATACAAGGGTGCTTAGTGTCACAATCTCCACACTTGCTTTTCCTAAATTCTAGCAGGATATTGAGATTTCCAGGTGAAGAGTGATCATATCTATTTTTAAAAGTATTCCAATTGTTATTGATCTACTTTAAATAAACCCACTGTCATATGCTTGGGGATAGTGGCAGAGAGGTGTTTGGAGTAAGCTTGTTTTACAAATGCAAATGATTTCAATACCCAACGCAGGCAGGCTTTGCTAAGGGGAACCTCAGAGCAGTGTCCAGTCTTGGCAATCTGAAAGAGTTGCTATGGGTACTGGTACTAAAGACGCCAGGTGTTGTGAGCAAAGAAGAAAAACATAGCTATTTAATTCCAAGTTAGGAGACTTGTTGTTATTTTTGTATTGACCAAAAAAAATTCAACAGCCATCTTCCACCCAACTCTAAAGTGACTGATTTTGATGATGTTCCATGTTGAATCTGGACACTGAAGCTTATCATGTGTGCATTCCTAATTTGTTGTCTTTGGGTTTGTTTATGTTTTCTTTCCAGTCTCTTTTTGTATCTATGACTCTATTTTTCAGACTCAGGAATGCAGTGAGTACCTTCTGTTTAATCCCAATTAGTGTGACAGGGTTTTCTTGAATGAAGATATCCAAGGTGCTAAATTAAATATCAGACATAATCTGAAACCAGAAACATTAAATGGATAACTGTCTCTAGCGGAATACCTGACAGCCTGCTCTGCATCAGTGCTTACCTAATAGTGAGCTAGACAGGGTGATGGATCAGTTGGACAACTACAAGATTTACATAATATAGTACATTCAATATGTTGTTCAGTGCAAACATCCTAAATGTGCTCGATTATGAAATATGTAATTTCTTGTGGATACAATTAATTGCAAAATGTGGCAAAACATTAAAGTTGTCTGGAAGTAAAACAGCTATTATAAATATCACGGTTACAAAATATAGATGGTTGTGGTTGGTTATAATTGACATTTGATATTCTATCTATTATTGCCTTACATTTGAAAGCATGGTGCTAACATGACTCAGTGACCTGGGTTGTAATTGGAATACCTGTATCATCTCTTACCACAAATGCAGACTGCTTTCTTCAGTCTTGCGCATGCTGGGATGGGAGGGAAAATCCAGGGAAGTTCTCAACCAGTGGATAAGTGAAATGGGGGAAGGAAACCCTCACCTGCACATGTGCTTAGGGCTAGTTTTAGGGATGGTCAACATTTTTTTCCATCAAAACTGTATTTTGATGGAAAACTGGGTTTTTACTTTAAGTTCTGCTTACAATGGAAATCTTGATTTTTCATAATAATAAAAATTGGGCTGAAAATAGAAACATTTTTATTTGGATATGCTACCATAGTGCTTACTAGGAGCTGTAGTTCAGCTGTTTCATATCCCCTATCTCCTCTATGTTTCTCAAACTGGGCATGTCAGCCAGGCTCCCAAGCTGCACCATGGTCAGGGACTTCCATGATTCACTGCCTCCCTTAATTATGGGAGATATATTATATTAATATAAAAGCTGAAATACTAGTCAAAACAGAATAGTTTGACCTTATTGAAACAAAACATTTTGGAAATCTCCTGTTGACAATATTGACAAAATTGATAAGTTCCCATGAAACTTTTTCATTATGTTGGATCACCGGTTTTTGATGGATAACAATTCCATTGAAAGATTTTCAACCCACTCTAGCTTTATTCCTTGTTGGAGGTCTAAACATGCAATATTTGAGTGTGTTTGAAAATTTATCGAAATGAATTTGCTTACCCATGTTTTGTCTAATTTTACAGCCTCTGGCTATCCTCCAGGGTAAATCAGGTACAAGAACTTTCCAAAGTTCAGTCTTATTCTTTTGGAGCCAAATCCTGTAGTTGCTATTGAATCCTTATTCAGGGGGAAAGTCCCATTGTATTTAAGTGAATGCAAGGGGAGGGACTTTGGACTGCATGAGGAATGCAAGAGTTGGTAACCAAAGAAGTAAATAGACCCAAATATCATCAAATGAATATTCAACCCACACATTAGAGTTGCCTTTAGCATAAAATCATAATGGCGGTGCTCAAATAATGTACAAGGTACTTTAACTCTTGTCACTCTTTCAAGTGTAAGGATTGTTCCTTATGGAAAAGTCCCATGCAACTGATCAAAAAGTTATATCTTGTCTATAGGATATTTAAAAACTTAAAAAAAAACCAAACCTAGAGGAAGGATACCATTATCTATTGAATTCTATAGGTTTTTAGAGTGACTTTTACAGAATCCTATTGGTTTAAAATCTATTCAGTTCTATAGGACTTTTCAATAAGGGTTGATTTTATAATGAGACCTTTTTAGCACACATTTAATTCTTTGAAAGTAGGTTTTCTCACACAGAGTGTTTCTTACTCACAGAACTAAAACATTACCAGCAGTGCCACCTTGGCAGATGACTGTTTTATCTTAAATCAATGCTTTTTTTCTATTCCTTTCTCTTTTAATGTCCAGGACCTTCCTAGCTTCACTAAGAAGAACACTATTGAGATACTGTTCAAGTCCAGAACAGTGATTTACCCATGGCAGTAGAGGAGCTATTATATAGCAGTTCTGCATAAGCAGAATGTTTACACTGTCTCATGAATAAGCACAAAAGAAAATCAAATTGAAATTCAATAGAAATTGGGTGCCTAAATCCTTTAAAAAGCCCAGCCTGGGGGACAAATTTTCTTTATTTGAATAATGTATTTGAATAATTTATTTGAAGAATAATTACTTTAAATAATTTAAGGGATTTTAATGTATATTACCATTGTCTTCAGGAATATTTTGCTGGCCTTTGATAGGCAATGTCACTATTCCTATATTCAAGTGTTTTCCATTTTTATGAAAAATTCGGTAGCATGTAATAGTTTTTAAACCACCTAGGGCTCCATAGATATTACTCAAAATTCTATAGCATTTAACAAAGTTCTATCCTCACTACAGACTTTTAAGCCAATGTATAGAATTTTAGAGATTTTTCTTCCTTCTAAGTGGTGTTTTGCCAACTATCAAACATTCCATTCCCTGTTAAAATCTATAGGATTTTCCCATAAGGTTTCTATTCAGTTTATATCAAGAGATTCATTTTGGTGCAATGAGGAAAGTGAACATGATATACAGCAGATAAGTGATTAGTGTGACACCATAAGGGTTGAACCCTTGGATGCATCATTTTGCTTGTGACCCACCCATCCACTCCAAAAGGATACTTACGGTTGAGCATTTGTTGAGCCATGACAATAATAGTTATCGTTTGTTGAGCAAAGACAGTGCGTTTAGTGCTGTACAAGACACAAAGGAAGATGCATTCTAAACTCTGAATTAACAATCCTAGATTTGGAGCATACTGTTTAGGCACAGATCACTGGAAAGTATAGTGCAAAGCCTGAATCACCCCCTACTCTCCACTCCCCTTTGTGGGAGTGCAATTGTTCCCCTCAGTCCCTTGCTGCTGGCTGGTTCTGTTGGCTGATAGTTTGGGGCTGGGAACACCTTCTGCCCAATTCTACCTCCTTTGGGGCTCTGTGCCATCCCAGAAGAATAGAGATGGAGGCTGTGATTCTATCTGACACTTTTGCAGAGTGTGCAAAGAGGGGGCATAGGAAACATTTGTATAGCTCGTTTCCAGAGTAATGAAGTATTTAAAACATGTATTCATTGATTTTTTACTCTTTTCCCAATTCCCTCACTCTCTAGGTTTTCTCCTGGCCTGCTGGTAAATTAGGTGAAGGTCATGAAATAAACTAAATCTAGTATGTCCAGATTGCCCTTCACCTACTTTCTTGGCCAATACCTCTTTCCCTAGTCCATTATTATCATCTTAAATGTATCCATTCCATTTACAGAAATCACCGATATTAAATACGCTCCTCATCATCTCAATCCCTTGAGGAGAGATAATTACATCAAAGGAATGTGTTCACTTCAAAGGACTCTGTGTAAACAAAGTGAAATACTGCTGTGCTGAATTATAGGCCTTGTCAAAGTGGCATCATATTGCTAATGCCAGTGACTTGGTTGCACTGACTTCTCTCCCACTTTAAACACCCTTGAAAAGTCATTTCCTTTTTCTACAGTATTACTTCTGAAATACTTTGAATGTAAGTAACCCAGTGAGCACTGTCTCAGCCACTGCACTGTTTAGAAATTATTCATCAAATGCTTATGGATTAAACGCAAAGCATGAGTGCGTCTAAAATACTTACACTAGGACCGTATGTTTGATCTAGTTTATTCAACACTAGTAAAAGGCAGTTTTGTACAGGATATATCTGGACACAATTAAATGAATGCATTTCTGTTTCTGGATGTTTAGCATATGTGATGGTTCTTCTTTGAGTAAAGGTTAAATTATGCCAATAAAGGTAACCCCCCCCCGGAAAATTTCAGAACACCCAACATTTGTAGAGGCCCCCAAATCTACCATCTTTGTAGAAATTAATTTCATTTATCGGAAACTATGATTACCCAAATGTTTCAGATGTCCCTTGGGATATTTGAACAATCATAGTTTACTTGCACACCCATAAAGGTAACATTGTTATTGTTTATTAATAGTTATAAAACCCATTTATGAAGACCATAAAGCTGAACTGCGTTGTACAAATATGACACTTCTTTTGCTCTGAACATATAGTATGTCTGGAGATATTTTAGCATTTCTGTAACCTTCAGCTGCACTGTGCTGGCAATATTTCTTTGTCTTTAATCTTTTCCAAATAGCCTTAGCAGAGGTACCCAGTTTCTTGACAATATTTCCTGGAGTGAGGCTTCCCATGAGTGCACCAGAAGGGAATGTCTATCCCTACTCCAACTTGTCTGAATCCCAAGCTTGTTTTCCCTTCTGAGACTAGGTTCCAGCACAGATCCTAAATAAGACAGTTAAATCCACCTTTATTTAAACTCACATACAAAAACTATATTACAGGAAAATTAGGGGCTTGATAGCTAAATCAAGCACTCAGAAATTAGGAAATGTTGGAGTAAATGTTGCCTGTACAACTTTAATTCAGTCCCCTTCTGCTTCTGTATTATGATTGTCTTGCCTAACATCATATAGGAAGTCTGTGGCAGAGGCAGGATTAGACCAGAATCTTAACAAAAAGAAAAAATGCCCCTGTGGTTTTTTTGGTGGTTTTTTTAGTTTTGTTTTGTTTTTTATAATTCTCTGCCTCCTTCTCTGTCTAGCTTGTGCACTGAAGAAAGAAAAAATAATGTGTAATTATATAATTAAGGGCTGAATTTAATGCAGTCAGGAATTATGGGTTCTATTCCTGATTCAACAGTTTTTGCTTATACTTTCCTAAATCCTCAGACTGAGGCAGAGAGCAAGTATAGAAAACTTCAGGTCAAACAGTTAAAAGTGAGAAAAGTTATAAGAACTAGATATGGGAGCTTATGATAGTGTTATGCAACTTTCAGTACTGGCATCACTACTAGCTTCATCTGTAACAGGGCAATGTTTATTTTTATTTTTTTTTTAGAAAATTGAGTCAAAATTAGAGGGTGAGTTTAGATACTATGCATAACTCTAGTTTACCAGGATATAAGCATAGAAGTTTAAGTACTAAACAGTATCTTCCACATAATTGTGAAAGTCTTTTCTTTGACCTTCTGAGCTTGGTGTAGCTGCTTTTATAACTGTGACTCATCCTGCTCACCTGTCTGTGTCTTTTTAGCAAAGCTGTCATTTTCAAATCGCATGTCACATGTCTTCTGTAGCGGCAGGCTGACAGTCTATGTCCTTGTAGTATTCTTCCTATGTCTTTTCTCTCTCAAAGATCTTTCTCTCTTGTTTATATTTATTATGACTCATTCCTGTGCAATGTGCACTTGGATTGGATTTCCTCCAGTGTTTAATATTTCGTTGTATTTCCCTGTGTATCTAATACTAATGGACTTTCAGTCCTCTAAATTCAGATTCTTCACTCTCCTAATTTGCTTTTGTGGGACATTGAATGTATCTGCTGTTTAACCTCCTCCTGAGACATTATTGGAATGTAAAGAGTGTTATCATCATCATCATCATCATCATATGATTACATCATTTGTTTTTCCCCTCAAATACAGAACAGAAATATTTATTGAACACTTTTGCCTTTTCTGCATTACTCTATCATTTCCATTTAATAATGAACCAATACCATTGTTAAGATTATTTTTGTTCCTAATATACTGTAAAAAAACTTCCTTATTCTTGTGTTTAACTCTGTTGGCCATAGATCTCTCATTGTGTTCCTTTGCTTCCCTTATCAATTTTCTACAGTTTCTTGCACCTGATTTGTATTTACTTCCCCTTTCTTCCATTTGTTATATTTTATTTTTGTCACTGCCTTCACTTCCCCTTTAAACCATTTAAAAATACAGTCTTCTTCCTTGATTGTGGTTTTAGGGTATCTAGTAAAGCGTTCTAAGCAATTCCCAATTATCGTTCATATTTTTCTGATTAAATTCTTCCTCCCAGATGATTTGGCTCATAATCAGAATGTTAACCTCCTATGGATCTGGTAGCAAACATAGCACTTTGATTTGCCAGATCTCTGAAACAAAATTTGCACTGTGAATCTGTGCAAAGACTACTTTGCTTGTCAGCATAGCTAAGCCTTTGTGTACACTGACACTTTTGTTGGCAAAACTTTTGTCTGTCAGAGGTATGAAAAAATACTCCCCTGACTGGCATAAGTTTCACTGACAAAAGTGTCGGTGTGGACAGAAACCATGTCAGCAGGAGAGCATCTCTCGCCGATATAGCTACTTCTGTTCATTAGGAGTGGTATAATCATGCTGGCGGGAGAGATCTCTTCCACCGGCATAGAGCAGCTACACAGGACACCTTACAGTGGCACAGCTGCAGCAGTACATCTGTAGTGCTGTAAGCTCTGTAATGTAGACATGGCCTAACTTAAGTGACTTTCTCTCAGTCATTTGTAAAACAGCGTTACAATGGGATTTTGATATGAGGTAATTAAGATTTAGGCTTTGCTTAGTTCTGTTGAAAAATATACAGCCCCCAGCTGATTTGGGGCCTGATGTAAAACCGACTGAAAGACCCTTTGACATCAAACGGCATTGAAAGAGGTGTTTAGAATATTTTTATACTGTCTGAGAGATCTGTTGTTCTTTGATAAGTATTTTTCTTGGGCAGTTTCAATGAAGAACGTAAAATGAATTAATGTCAGTTCAGTTCTTAGAGGACCCACCACAATTTACATTGTGCTACTGGAAGTCTCACAGGAGAGGACAAATATTAAACAGGGTATGAAAACTCAACTGCCATGTCATTCCAAGGGATGAATTGTTCAGAACATGGACAAGGCTTATTGGTGAAGCAAGGTAGATAAATGTATGCTGCTTTACCTTTGTTTTACCTGTTCCAGTAGATCAAATAAGACTTCACTCTTCATGCAGCACCTTTACAAACACAAAGCTCTCTCTCTTTCTCAAATACAACAGAATCCACAATTCAAACCAAAATGAACTTCAATCACTTGAAAGAGTTCAGCTAATTTTTTTAAAAGGTGGGTCACAAAAACTTTCTCAGCCATGAATACTAATGCTGATAGACAAGTGCAGCGTGCAGCCATGCTATAGTCAGGTGGGCTTCTTTGCATATGACTGAATGACATGGCAATGTTCTACGCTGCACTGGTTGAAGATAGCAAAAATAAACGTACCGTCTATCTTTAGTTTACTCTATCCACCAAATCGAGAGTGATAATGACAACATCTTTGAGGAGTGCATAGAGAAACATATCTGTATCCTATACTACGAAGGTGGAATAGTATGCAAGTCAGTAAAAAATACCAAGAAGGGAAAAACACTTTGAGGTATGTTTGTATGTGCTTAAGCAGGATTTGGATTAGACACACTACCAAGGAGAAGCCCCATTTATGCATAAACCCAGATCTTCTAGTTCCCAGATTTGTGAGCCATTGCACTGCATACCTGTGCATGCTGTTTTCTAATGGACAACTTGATCTTTTTGTCAAAATGTTACATTAACAGTGATTATTATGCATAGTAGGTAATTATGAATTTTTTATCAAATATGCTTTCATTATTTCTCAGGAAAAACATAGCTATGTTCTTTTCTAATGTTCCATTCTAATAGTTATTTACACACACAGAGGGTCTTTGCTTAAGCAAATATTTATCTATAGGCATTCATATAAAAATTGAAAGAGCTATTACAAATACAAACACTATGCCATATTTTGAAAGTACAATGAGAATAATTAGTGAATAATTATGCCATTGATAAAGAATGCTTTCTATTGCACACTTAACTTTCTTTTAGTATTTTTTAACATTTGGCATTCCTAAGGGTGCATAAAGTACCTCTATCTTGCACAGATATTTGTATTTTAGATCTCAGAGTCTTTCCATATGGAGACAATGGTAATATGCCATAGATGGTGGAATTATGACCTCAAAAGTAGCAAAGTTAGGGTGCTGAAGAATAAATGTGCTCATATTTACCTTAATATGTGAGAGGTTTAATTGAAATATATATTAAAAATGGAGTTGGATAGCTCACTGGAAAATATAGCATAGGGAATAAGAACATAAGAACAGCCCTATTGGGTCAAACCAAAGGTTAACCTTTCCCAGAATGGCCATTCTTCTGACATGGCCATTCCCAGAGGGAATGAAAAGAACAGGTAATCATCAATCATCACCAATCATTAATTAGGCAATCATTATTCACAGCTTTTGGCAAACAGAGGCTAGGGACATCATCCCTGCCTATCCTGGCTAATAGCCATTGTTGTACCTATGTTCCATGAACTTATTTAGTTCTAGTCTTGGCCTTCACAACATCCTCTGGCAAAAAGTTCTACAGACTGACTGTGCATTGTGTGAAAAAATACTTCCTTTTGTTTGTTTTAAACCTGCTTATTAATTTCATTTGGTGACCCCTAGTTTTTGTGTTATGAGAAGGAGTAAATAATATTTCCTTATGTACTTTCTCCACACCAGTCATGATTTTATAGACCTCAACCATATCCCCCCTTAGTGTTTGGCTTAGAAAAGAGACAAGGCCCTGTCTTATTAATCTCTCCTCATCTGGAAGACCTTCCATATCCCTAATAATTTTTGTTGCCCTTTTCTGAACCTTTTCCAATTCCAATATATCTTTTTTAAGATGGGGTGACCACATCTGCACACAGTATTCAAGATGTGGGTATACCATGGATTTATATAGAGGCAATATGATATTTCTAAAGGCTCTTTTCTAAAGCATATTTTTCCTTCTGCTTAACACAGCCATGACCTCTTACCCCCAGGTTCTTTCCACCCTGATTTTCTATTCCTTGCTCATTATTTTATCTATCTCTGTGCACTGAATTCCCTCCCACACCCCAGATACCAATGCAACAATCCTTTCCTCAAATCCCTCTGAGAGATCTACTTTTGTTAGGAATCATCCCTTAAAACAAATGAACAGAATTGAAAGTTTGAGGAAAGTTATGGAAGCAACTCCTTCCTCAGAGCCTCACACTCTACTTTCTATGCCCCTCCTAGACTAAGCTTTTCCTAGCACGGGTTGTCAATTGTCTTGTACAGTCATGGGCACGCTTTCAGTATTTGGCAGCAAGAGTAATCTAATCATGATACAACTCAAGCAGCGTAGTCTAGAATAGGGGTGGGCAAAATATGGCCCGGAGGCCGGATCCAGCCCATCTAATATGTCTGTCTGGCCCGCCAGGCTCTTCGGCTACCCCCTCATGATCTCCAGGCTGTTAAAAAGTGATGCAGCACAGAGGGCCTGCCTGCTGTGGCCCCATGCCGCTCCCGGAAGAGGCCGGCTGCTGCAGGCATGTCTCTGTGCACCCCTGGTGGGGGGAGATGGTGCCGTTCACTGTTCTCACCCCCAGCACCATCCTCACAGCTCCCATTGGCTGGAAACCTGCCCCCCCAAGGAATGCACTGAAATATGCCAGCAGCAGCCAGCCTCAGCCGCTTCCGAGAGCAGCGAAGGGCCACAGCATGCAGGCAGCCTGCCTGAGCCCTGCTCCACCACTGGCTGGGAGCTGCCTGTGCTAAGCACCTCTTGGTTTTTACAGATTGTGATAGTCACTCCTTAATCTTCTCTTTAAGCTAAACACCTTTCACCATTATGCCTTTTAAGCTCCTTTCACCTTAAGGCATGTTTTCCAATCCTTTAATCATTCTTGTTGCTTTCTCTGAACCCAATTTATCTACGTCCTTGTTAACTGTGGACACCAGAACTGGAAAGAGTATTCCAGAAGTGGTCATGCCACTGCCAAATACAAAGGTAATATAACTCCCTACTTCTGCTCCAGTTTTCTGTGCTTGTACATCCAAGGATCACACTTGGCCACATTGGGAACTCACGTTCAGCTAATTATCCATCATGACCTCATAGGTTCTTTTCAGAGTCATAGATTCCTCACTGTATCATTCTCTGTCATGTAGTTCCAAGTCACAAACCTTACAGAAGTCTAAGTCTATTAGATCAATGATATTACCTTTATCAACCAAATTTATAATCTCATCAAAAGAAGATATTAACTTAATTGACAAGATCTGTCTTCCATAAAACCATGCTGACTGGGCATTAATTACAATACCATTATTTAACTCTTTATTATTCAAGTCCTGTATTAGCCATTCCATTATGTTTCCCAAGATCAATGCCAGACTGACAGGCCTATAATTGCCTGGGTCATCCTATTTACCTTTTTTAAATAGTGGCACAACACCAGATTTCTTTCAGTCTTCGAGAACTTCCCCAGTATCCCAAGACTCTGATGGCCCAGCTCCATTAAAACTCTGGGATGTAAATTATCCTGACCTGCTGATTAAAAATATCTAGTTTTAGTAGCTGCTATTTAAAATCTTTTAAAATTACTATTGTAATGGAAAGTTCGTAGTTATCATCATCATATGATAT
The DNA here is from genome assembly GCF_016161935.1 of Mauremys reevesii. NCBI lineage: Eukaryota > Metazoa > Chordata > Testudines > Geoemydidae > Mauremys > Mauremys reevesii. Next base: position 25,805,525 of record NC_052630.1, read on the forward strand.
GACTACGTCATCTGTTTTCCCCTAAATATAGAGCAGAAATATGTATTGAACACTTTTTCCATGTTATTTTGACCATTATACCATTTCTATCTATTAAGGAACCAGTACTATTGTTAGAATTCCTTTTGTTCCTAATATACTTAAAAACAATACAAAAAATCCCTGCCTTCTTGTGGTCCTTAACTCTGCTGGGCAAAAATTTCTCCTTATCAGTTTTCTACAATTCTCAGCATCTGATTTATATTCAATAATAATAGCAACTAAGTTGAATTTATGCTCATAAATGAGTCATTCCTATTCCTCTTGTTTATTACCCATGCTCGTAGCATCCATTAATAGATAATTAAAGCATTTCTTCACATTCTTTATGTCTTGATTATTTTTGTACTCAGCATCTTGAATTTGTGCTAAATGAGTGATCATTTGTTCCCTCTTTTTCACCCTTCTCTTCTCATATTAGTTTAATGCCCTTCTGATTAGTCTAGCTAGCCTGGCCCCTACACAATTAGTTCCTTTTTGATTGAGGTGATGGAAATCCCTTCTGACCTTGAGTAGGAAAGAAAATATGGTACATCCATTGCTGATCTCGGCCACTGATCCATCACTGGTCATTATGGTATTTAGGTTAAAACTGCACCTAGAAAAAGAGCTACTCTGAAGCTCCCTTGTTTACCCACTCAGAAATTCACTGGGCAATTGACTTATATATTAAGCCTCACTGCTTAACTCCACCCATGCTAACAGTGAGAGATTGGCTACTCAGAGATTTTCTAAACTTCCATTTCTCTTTCTTAATGACATTTTGTCCCATTTCTATCGTTTTTCCTTTGTTTGATCTCTGTATATCTATTTCTGCATTTCTAATTCATCTTTTCCTTCTTCCCACAGCAAAATTTGCCTCTTACACTTTTCATTATTCCCACCCCCCATGTTATCTACCTCTTCCTGTTTCCTCTGTAATGCCAGGTTACTGCACTTTACATTGTCATTAGTATTTTTTCCTGCTAACCTATAAGTGCACATGACCTCTGAAATGGAAATAAGAATAAATATAGAAAATACTTCAAAAGCAACAGCAGTATCTTCCAGCTACTCATGTTGTGAGCCAGAGAGAAACTCCCGGAAAGCCTAACAGTTTTGGGAGATTGAAAAAAAGAATGAAACCCAACCTTTTTCTTGCAAGAAAATTAGTAGTCCTACAGTAATAGAGAATTGCTTACATTACAATTCAAGACATTATACAACGCTTTAACATCTAAAACCTAGTTGACAACCATAAAAACATTTACGGTTACACTAATTGACCCCTGCTGTGATTTGTAGTTCTAATAAACTGTAATGTGAAATAAATAAATAAATCTACAGAAAGCTGTCAGCTACTAAACACACATGAAAAGATTATTTACCATTTTTTCTCTCCTGCCATTTTTTTCCTCTCCTGCCATCACACAGTAATAAAGAATTTGGAAAAGACAGATAACCCTCTCCCACCAAAAGCTGATTTTGCCTATGAACTTTAATAGAACAATTTGCCTCCTGGGCATTTTCAGATTGTATAAAAATGCTTCTCTGTTAAAGCACTTACTAGAGACATGTAGACACATGTAGTGTGCTTTCTAAGACTGAATAGTTGACTGGGAAAAAGCATGTTTTAAATTACAGCATGCAGCCTCTATTATCTACCAAGGAACTTATTTGGGGTGGATTATCATATAATCATAGAATATCAGGGTTGGAAGGGACCTCAGGAAGTCATCTAGTCCAACCCCCTGCTCAAAGCAGGACCAATCCACAACTAAATCAATTATAAAAGCAAACATTATGGGAAGAGAGTGTTTTTTGCTGTGAGTAGTGAAAAAAATGCATAATGAATGAAAGATCTCAGTGTGAGGCAAAAGAAAACATTTCTTTCAGGGCAAGTATGAGCAATGTGTTATTCAACCCATCTTCAAGGAGGTTTGAGATACAAGGGAGCTAACCTCTTACCTCTGGACTAGACCGAACATGGGACAGGGCTGTAGAAACTGACTTCCAATAATGACATAAAATGAATATGTGGAAGAGTTTGCAAAGTGAATTGCAAACAATACTGGTGCAGTTTTCAGTGTGTTAGTACATGTATGTGGCATATCAGTTGTAGCAAAAGGAAGGACATTCATTGCTTTAATAGGAAAGATTTCCAAGAACAACTGTCATCTAATTTCTGACAACAAGAGAAGACGACAAAACTAAATTGGGGACATTCGTGAGAGCTCTGTAAAACTGACGTTATGTACTGTAAAAACCATCCAAACGCAACTTGATACCAAATCAGCAATTTCACTGAGGGAGAGAAAAATAATTACAGACATAGGTACACGTTCAAAAAATAACAAAGCAAGTGATATCTCCTGGGAGTAATAAAAGTCTGAGAGAGGTCTACAGGTCAGCTACTAAGCTACACTATTTTACCTGAGAAGATTTTTTTCCATCAGCTGTTCTCCCTGCACACACAAAGAAAGGGGGAGTTTGAAAAGCAAATATTTTATAATGTCCTGCGGAAGGAAAACAGCAATGACTAACTGATCTATATTAAAAAAATGGAGGCATCATTGACAAATAACAAATATCACTTTCAGCCTATAGAGAATGCATAATTATGCATAACACATGCCTGAACACCATATAATTATTCAGTAGCCCAGTTGCAGACTGAGATTGCCTAGAATGAACTTGCTTGTGAGGCTTTTGAAGCGTTCTAGATGCCGGCTAACAGAGAACAGAAAAGTGCATTATGTTAGGAGCTCCTCTTGTGTAGAAATAGGAAATTGTCAATGGCAGCAGCTGAGATGGTGAATGTAATACAGAATTTAATAGTAGGCATGGGACAGAATGTTATGTCCCTGTTGTTGTATCATAGGATTTATCACTGTCTTTGTTAAAATGAGATTTTCTTGCTTTGTGTATTCTGCAATAGGTCTACCAATATGAAAGCACCAAAGGAGAGAGTTACAGTATATCCCTAATCCAGGGGAGGCTAAAATATGATGCGTTATTTCTGCCAAGCAGGAACACTTAATGACCCTGAAGACACACTTTTGCCCAAGGGTCAAAAATGCTAATAGACTTTCTGCATCTCTGTGAAAGCCTTTACACAGATGCAAATGCCTGGAATTTTTCCAGCAAGTTCTCCAAGGGCTCAAACAAAATTATCTATTGCAAATAAAGAGCACAAAGGGATATCTACTTCCTACTGCTAAATTTAGAACTGATGGGATGAATTAGCTGATGGCATTAGAAAGTGTCCATGCTAAGTTGCTAATGGAAGGAAAAGCTAATTCAAGAGCAAGATACAAGATTTAATTATGTAAGAAATGATGTAAAATGTAATGTCTCCTGCAAATTGATTGAATACAAGCTAAACGACAATGTACAATAATATAAGACAGGATTTTCACACTTTTTCCATAGTGTGGTCTACATCTTATTAGAGAGATCCTCTATGATTGCATAACCCACCAGTAAATGCAGAGTTAGTTCTGAAGGATTTACAGTCAGAATTTACAGAGCAGAATTTGGACCAAAGAGGGGAACCAGTTGTTCCAAGGGCCTCTGATCTAAGAGTTTAAAGCATGATGTAATAAGATAATAGAACAGAGAAGTTAGAAATTGATAAAATCCATTAGATCATCCAGTCCCTCTCCTGTCCATCTCCTTATCTATTCAGGATTGTTCCCTACAGTACATTTTCTAGTTTTTTGTCCACTCTAGTGACTGGGTTTCTACCATTTCCCTTGCAAGACTATTGTCATTGTCAGAAAGTTTTCCCCTGATACTTTGAACTAATTTTCCCTTTCTTAATTTCACCCTTTGACTTCTGCAGCAGTTATACCCAGAAATATCAAATTAAATTTTTGTAGGCACACTTCGTGTCTACACCCTTCAATATGTTTGTAGATGTTATTGTGTCCCGTCCTTAATCATTACGTAGTCACGTCAGTATGCATTAGAGCTGGTTGAATGCTGCAAAATGTTCTGTTCCTGTTCTGAATGACTGTTCAGTTTGACCTTCATTATATAAGAACACTTGTGCGAATGCCTCAAATGTTTAGGGAATGGCATCTGTTCATACAAATATCCATCTTTCCTTGCAAACAATGCTTTACATGCATATACAGAATGATATTCTAATCAGTCTCATTCTGCTGTTTAAAATGTTTGTCATCCAGTTAGTGAGCGGAAAGTAATAGCACATGGAGTAGCTGAGCAATTGTACAATGCAAATAATGACAAACAAATAAGAAATTGGCCCCTTGACAGCCAAAGTCTGGACCCCTGGGCCCAGTCTTAATGTACTCCTGACTATGTTTCAACTACACTGCTTAGTGTGCATTATAATTAGCTGAATGTAAGTACTTATAGTATTTTTTTTATTAAATGAAATTTTTCAAAGGCTCAGATGCAAATTTGTTTACCTAACTATAGTGCAAGTCTATTCTCAAATTGCTTGGTGAATGCTTGTAATTAATAGAGTTTTAGTAATCAGAATTCGTTTGCAAAGGATTCATGCGCAGAAGAAAAGTCTAAATTCATTTAATAATTTATTCCATAATAATAATTTGACCAGCCCTGCTGCACTTTAGCTCTTTTAATATTTTCTCTCAACTCTGTCCTTCCAGTCTCTTGAAAAAAAATGTTACTCTTCTCTTCAAGCCCTCCAGGTTCTGAATATCTTTATGGTAATGCAGCGCCCAGAACACAATACATTATTCCAGGTTCAGAGGCAACAGAGCCATGTAGACAGGGAACTCTGCCTCCATGTTCCCCTGATGATGCCTTTCTATATGCAGCCCATTAGCCATCTTTATAGCAGTAACATATTACAGACACATATCTAATTTGCTGCTTCTCTGCTTTTTCTTTCCCACTCAGTATTTCAGATTTGCCTCAGATGCATTAATATTACAGGATATCATTGTTTAAAAGTTTCTTCTTTTTTTGTGGAGATAAAAAACTGATTTTTTTTTTAACTCAGGAGAGAGTGTTAGCTCAGGAAAAGGAAAGTCTTAGCATCTCTTTGAGATAAAAGAGCTGCAGGGAAGGGCAAGAAGTCCTAAAGTGGAAGCCTTGGAATTAAGCAGCCTGAGCAGAAGCTTGGGTTAAAGTACATATTTGCATGCATGCAGGAACCCTGATTTAGACAAATATGCATGTAGATGGATGCACTAACTGTATTTTGCCCTTCGATATTGGAGTATTCCCATGCACAAGAAAGCATGCTCAGTTTTGAAAATTTGGCCTTAAGTTTAAATAAAAGCAATTGCCAAAGTGGCTATTCTTTTGATTTGTGAGAATTGCTATTATGTTTGCTTTCTCCAATCTTTCAGTACCTCTTCAGGCTCCCATGGGGCTTGGTCCTTCCACTACTGGGGAAAAAGTTTTTTGTAGATGACTATGTGATTAGGGCTGCTTCTTTTAATCTCTGTACATTACGCACCGCACAACTCCTTTTGCGCCTGCACAGGACTAACCCTAATTCTTCCAGTATCTTATCTGCCTTTTTTGTTGCTGTTGTTGTTGTTGAAGGCTGTCTGGCTTATGTGGTGACCATTTTGTCTCAATGTAGACCTTCAATGTTAAAATGTAGATGGATAAGAAGGAAATGCAAGTAAATGAACAGATATTTGGAAATGCCTCTGAAATTGGTTCCTTTCTAGAAAAGCGTAAATTCTAGGATTGTATGTTCTATAGTTAACAAGAACTAAAAAACCCACATGAAATGCTAATGCATGCATCACATCTCCCTTTTAGTGGGAATAAATAGAGTGAAACCTGCACCTTTGCCTTTCTGGGTGGCCGCTTGCTGGAGTTTTCTGTCAGAAACACAGCACAACTACTATGGATGGATTACTACTGGATGTTGTCTGCAAAAGAAGCAGCTAAAACTGACTTTTCAGGAAAGCTTAGATTCAGTGAAATAAAATCCCATCCTTTAGAAAAGCTGAAGGAATGACATCTGCAGTTTTGCTGGTGGGCTCTGCTCTGCTACCTTCAGTTAACCCTATTCTCAAATCTCATTTCACTATTACTCATACTCCTTTTTCACCTGATTCCCCTTTCCTAACAGATATAGGCACTTACTACTTCTTCCTTTAGCTTAAATTTCCATTGTGTCAACACCAACAATGATCTGATCGAGCACATTGATGCCTGTTATGCTAGCTCCTTAACTTGCCTGAACTGAATTACTATTGATTTTAGATGCAGTTTACTATAGAAACCCTTCAGTTTAATGTACACCAAGTGACATTCAGTGGCAGGAGCCTTCTGATAAACATATTACTTTCTAAATCCGAGAAGCTCAAGTAATTAGGTTGAACCATTTATATTATATTTGTAAATGTTGCATTATTTTAATGTTTCCTATCATATTTTATAATGTAGGTATATACAATAACATATAATACACACATGGTCTTATGCATATTTTAATATGCTTCCTATCCAAGACCTTTCTTTATTTGGATCTTGAGTGTTAGTAACAATGAGAAATGGGACAGGTTTTAAGTGTATTTTCTCAGGGCTAACTTGTCATTCATGAAATAACAATCTGAAATGGATGACAGTGCTCATACCAGCTGCTTGACATCTAAGCAGGTTCTGGAGCCCTAAAAAATGTTACCCCGTCAGATGTAGCCTCCAAATGTGTGACTAGCATAAAAGAATCAGACCACGGCTCTCACCTCAGGCCATGGTCAACACCCCAGGCCACATCATCTGCTACCTTGAAACCACTGCTGAGCTGTCAGTTTAATAAATGAGTAGCCACTTTGTTTTGATCAACATTGTCAGGGTTTATTTCAAAAAGTGATTCTGATTCCTTCTCACAGCCTCGCCCAGCCAAAGTCAATTGGTACAATTTCAAGGTGAATTTATTCATTCTTTGTAAAAGTTCTATGTGCGAATATATCAAGACAGTTGAATAAATTGAAATAAATAGACTTGGAGTTACATATTCTCCCAGTAATTGAAATAGTTTCCCCCCAATATATTTGTAGTAATAATAGTAATAATGCTACCTTTATGAATACTGGACTATCTACAGAGAGGAAAGCATGGAATTACCATTTTGATAACGTATTTGGAAAATGCAATTGAGGCTAATGTGTTGAAAAGGGCAGTTGAAAGTTGTTCTTGCCTTTAACTTGCTCAGTGCTAAAGATAAAGCGAGAAAGAATTTAACCACTAAATAATGATAAACAATTAGCTGTCTATTAGAATGTGCATAGCCCTACATAATTTGCTTTCTAAATACAATTCCAACCTTGACTCTGCTCTGAGGTGACAATGAATCAGTGTTAATTATTGGGGTACAGTATGTAACTGTGACTATGGATAATATTGGGTGTCATGAGAGTGCACATTATGCATGTGCTGTTTCATACGATTTCAACAAGTGGAGACTGTCAAACCCTTCAAGTGATGGAATAGGAAGCCCAGTTCTTGCTTTTGCTTGAAATGCATAATAGTACCGGTGGCATAGGTGCTGCAGCCTGCACCTTTATTTTGTCAGATCACTAAGGGGAGATGTGAAACCATTTTCTATTGCTCATTCAGAAAGGAATCTAAAGCTGAAAAACTGCAAAAAAGAATGTCCTTGCTTTTCAGGAGGAAGGAGAGTGAGTGAGTGTGTGTGGTTCAGTGGGGGATATTGCTACAGTTCGCTATTCTGGGTGTCTTTTCAAAATTGGCAAGTACTTTACCTGCCATAATTCAACTCTGAGTTGAATCTCAGTCTTGCATGTCCTCCTGGAGAATGAAGGACACATGAGACTAGCTGGTTTTGGATTGTTAGATAATTGAGTTTTCAGAGTAACAATAAGGGAGTTGAGCAAACAGTTTGCATCTACCAGTCTAAACTCTGGCATGGTAGGACATTAACCTTTTAGAAGTTTTTCAAGACAGGGTTTTAGGTGTATTGTGTTGTTATTTTGAACATGAGCAAACAACAAGAACAGATCAGACTGGTCATTATGGGAGAAACAAGTAACAACATTTATTTTTTCCTCTTATTGTGCTTTAACGCTATCAATCAGCCACCTGTCATTTCAATTAACATGCATTTGTGACCAGTACTCCTCATACTACCATCCTGGATACTCATTTTCCGGAGGACATTTTTCCATTTCTTCCCTTCCAGTGGAGGATGGTGGAGAAAAGACCTGGGGTTAGCTAGGAAGGGCAAGAATGTGGGGCTTCACTCATTGCTGCCCTGTTGCTTAAGTTTCTTGGTGATTCCTGCCACTCTTTCTTTTCTGGACTGGGGAGAGGTTGACACTGGGCAAGGCGGTGGATTGTTGTCAGTAGCCTCTTACATGGTTGCCATAACCCTTAGGTTTGTTTGTGGTTCCTGTTGCTTTTCCTTCTTGCAGGAGAATGCATGTGTGTGGGAGTCTCCAGGCTGACAGAGCGGACAAAGGATGCTGTACAGCTAGCCTGTCCCTCTATGCCCTGCCTGTCTGTGTCTCTGGGGTACTCCCTACTGGGCGTAGGTCTCCTAAATTGCCATGCTGCCTTCCAAGTTTCATGTTGACTCCTTCCACTTCTCCCCTTCTTTCTCAGGGACAGTGCTCTTCATGTCCAGGTTGTATCTTGCATTCTGCAGGCTGAAGGAGCTGCACGGTTGAAGTGCTACTCATGCACCAGTTAAGATAGTCAAGGCTTATGTGGAATCACCTCAGCCCTTGAATGGGGGAGGGGAGCTCCTCTTTAGGCTTCAATAGCTTTGAATGGGGCATGGGATTAGGGAGGGCAAGAGAAGACAGAAATACTAAAACCTCAAAGTCTGGTATTTTTACGTGATCCTTGTAAATGGTAAATAGACAAATAGTTCTTGGCCTGATAACCCTGCATAAATTTCATCTCAGAGCAAATTTTGCAGACAACTTACATATCCCCTCAAAACCAAAAGTTTATAGTGGCAGCACCCATGTTACTTTAACTACTTTGGAGCAAACAGTGCTGCTGTAATAAGAGAAAAAAATATATATGTTTGACTTTGGTAGATTCATCTTTTTCCAAAATCATGATTAGTAGATGGCAGGACAGTATAGCACTGAATTGTATGCAAAGATAACCAGGATTTGAAATATGAATCTTTTGCCAGTATAAATGATGAATATGACAGTTGTAATCTCTTCAGATTCATAATTTACTGAGTTTTAGGCAGCCTGAAGTGATTGATTGTCTCTACGCTGGGTTTAGTGATTTGAAAAGCATTTTATTGCATTACGCAAATGTGAAATCTAAAAGTTTTAGGCTGTGCTTATCTGTAACTTGTACAACTCAGGGGAACTGATCTATTTTTGGAAAGTAAAGGGAAGGAAGTAGAATTGCTATAGTAAATTTACTGTAACGTATCACTTTGTACATCATCTCCTGTACAGTGGATTATACCCATGGGTGGCAGGTGAATCGGACATTGGAGGAGGCTAGCCCTGGCCCTTCCCCTTCTGCCCAACGCCCCACTCTATCTGCCCATTTCCCCACTGGAGCTCAGAGCACCCGCACCGCGGCCGCCAGCCCCCTCCCCCCCAACTCCGGGCTGTCCCAGAGCCCCCGACTCCAGCCCCAGAGCGCAGTGCGGCAGTGCCTCCGACCCCAGTCCTGGAGCACAGGGAGAGTGGCACCATCACACTGCCCCCAAACCCAACCCTGGAGCATGGTGAATGAAGCGCTGGGCGGGCACCAGCACCAGTCTCCCTGAGTCCAGGCGGCAAGCCATCTGGCCCCAGCCCCAGCCCCCACCTGGACCAGGAAAGAACTGCGGAAACTCAGACACTCCTGGGGGCAAAGCATGGGTGGGGCCATGCCAGGCTGTTTGGGGAGGATCAGCCTCCCCTGGCCTATGATACCTGCTATCCATGGTGATATTAAATTCCATTAATTATTCTTCTTGTGAAGAAGAACAGCCATAACAAGCTTGTGTTAAACACATTCATTAATATGTATAATCATGTGATAATGGTGCAATTAGCTCGAGCCCCCAAAATATTTGCATATTTGTGTTCACTGGGTTTAGAGTAACTTTAGAAATATAAATGAAGTAGTTCAATGTAATTATTTCTAAACACTTGTATGAAAACAAGGACATAGATTAAGCCTTCTTTCCAAAGTAAATTATATTATATTTCTATCAGATCCCCATGGCTGAATTCTTCCCTCTCTTAAACCAATATAAATCTGAAGTAAGTAAACCATTTAACTTCAATGGAATTACTTCAGATTTACACTGGCATAACTGAGGGCCAGATTTGGTCTTAAATATCTATCTAGTTTTGAATGTGAAATGTAAGATATTGGTAATTTAAATTTATCCAATTAAAAGCATATGTACTAGTATCAGAATGAAATATCCTTAGCATAATATTGTCTGTGGGTAATGAACAGGGGTGGCTGAATTTGTTCAGATAAAATGAGAGAGTGGCCATGTTTCTATGATTACGTGTCATCCTACTGACTTAAACCAGTGACTATAACAATCTCCAATTTAAAGATAAGGGAGTTACTCAATGATTAGGGTCTCCTGCTTTATGTAATGAAGGTCCGAGCTTCAATTCCCTCTGACAGCCTTTTGTGATCTTGCTACAAAATAGGCTGGATTTTCTCATGTTCACCTGTTTAATACTGATGCTTAAGTGGAACTACTCTAGATTTAATCTGGTATATTTAGATCAAACTCAGACACTTTAATTTCTGTGGACTTCAGACAGCTGGAGTGAGCTTCTCTTCACAAGTGAAGTGTTGGTAACACACTGGTTAAATATTGTGATAGACCCAGGCCAGTTGGGTACAGCAGAATAGCAGAAGGCAGATATACTGGCCACTGGATTAACAGTTTTCTGTTCCTTGACTGACCAGAGCAGTGGTTGCTCCTGGCTAATGAGTACACTTGACTCTAATTAACCTGCAAAGAGTCAGGTGAGGCCATTAAATTAATGTGACCACCTGACTCTAATTAAGGCCTTGCTGATACTATAAAAAGGGCTCACTCCAGTTAGGCAGAGGAGAGCCAGAGGAGAGGAAGTGTGACTGAAGGGCTGGTTAATGAAGACACCCCCAAACCATCGTTAAGGTAAGGGTGAAGAAGGGAGAAGCAGGAGAGCTGTGGGGAAGTGCCCCAGGGAAATGTAGCAACTCTGGCAGTGAAAGGTTGGCTGTCAACAGCTGCTACCATTAGGGTCCCTGGGCTGGAATCCGGATAGAGGGCAGGCCCGGGTTCCCTCCACCCCAACCCACCACTACAGGAACATCTCCTGGGAGGGGAAGTCAGGCCCCTGTCAGGACAGGAGGCTAAACTGTTCTGATATAAGCTCCCAGGGACAACAGAGACTGTGGGAGTTCTCTCACCAACCTCCTTGCAGGCCTTTGATGAAAAGGGCTCAGTACACTGTAACCCTGGCCCTAGAGAGAGAAGGGCTATGTGGAGGGTTACAGTGAGCCACTGAGGCTAGCATAAACCGCCTAGAAGCACAGGACCCACGGGAGCAAGGTCAGAGCCCTGCCACAATATGTATGGATGGCCATTATTTTTGAAAACACATGGCGATCGGGGGAGGTCCCAGATGACTGGAAAAAGGATAATGTAGTGCCCTTCTTTAAAAAAGGGAAGAAGGAGGATCCAGGGAACTAAAGGCCAGTCAGCCTCACCTCAGTCTCTGGAAAAATCATGGAGCAGGTCCTCAAGAAATCAATTCTGAAGCACTTCGAGGAGAGGAAAATGATCAGGAACAGTCAGCATGGATTCACCAAGGGCAAGTTATGCCTAACTAACCTAATTGCCTTCTATGAGGAGATAACTGGGTCTGTGGATGAGGGGAAAGCAGTATTCTTGCCAGCAAGTATTCTTGCCAGCAAGTTAAAGAAGTATGGGCTGGATGAATGGACTATAAGGTGGATAGAAAGCTGGCTAGATCGTCAGGCTCAACGGGTAGTGATCAATGGCTCCATGTCTAGCTGGCAGCTGGTTTCAAGCAGAGTGCCCCAAGGGTCGGTCCTGGGGCCGGTTTTGTTCAATATCTTCATTAACGATCTGGAGGATGGCGTGGACTGCACTCTCAGCAAGTTTGCACATGACACTAAACTGGGAGGAGTGGTAGATACGCTGGAGGGTAGGGATAGGATATAGAGAGACCTAGACAAATTAGAGGATTGGGCCAAAAGAAACCTGATGAGGTTCAACAAGGACAAGTGCAGAGTCCTACACTTAGGACAGAAGAATCCCATTCACTGTTACAGACTAGGGACCAAATGGCTAGGCAGCAGTTCTGCAGAAAAGAACCTAGAGGTTACGGTGGACGAGAAGCTGGATATGAGTCAACAGTGTGCCCTTGTTGCCAAGAAGGCTAACAGCATTTTGGGCTGTGTAAGTAGGAACATTGCCAGCAGATTGAGGGACGTGATCATTCCCCTCTATTCGACATTGGTGAGGCCTCATCTGGAGTACTGGAGGGCAACAAAAATGATTCGGGGGCTGGAGCACATGACTTATGAGGAGAGGCGGAGGGAACTGGGATTGTTTAGTCTGCAGAAGAGAAGAATGAGGGGGGATTTGAGAGCTGCTTTCAACTACCTGAAAGGGGGTTCCAAAGAGGATAGATCTAGACTGTTCTCAGTGGTACCAGATGGCAGAACAAGGAGTAATGGTCTCAAGTTGCAATGGGGGAGATTTAGGTTGGATATTAGGAAAAACTTTTTCACTAGGAAGGTGGTCAAGCACTGGAATGGGTTACCTGGGGAGGTGGTGGAATCTCCTTCCTTAGAAGTTTTTAAGGTCAGGCTTGACAAAGGCCTGTCTGGGATATTTTGGGAATTGGTCCTTCTTTGAGTAGGGGGTTGGACTAGATGACCTCCCGAGGTCCCTTCCAACCCTGATATTCTATGATTCTAAAGGTTGTTCCACTGAGGATTAATCTATTACAGCTAACAGCTAATGGAGTTATTTCCGTAACTGAAGTGGCAGGAAGTTCTGTCTTTGGTACTAAAGAATCCAGGTCTGAAGTGGATTCATTGCTTTTGAAACTAAACTTTCCTAGAGTTCATGGGTATTCAGATCTAGAACTGGTAGTATTTTTTCTTTCAAAGCTTCTCCCTCATCCAATGTAAAAATGATTTTTGGTTAAAATGGAAATTTTGTCAGGAATGGTGATTTTTTATTTTTTTTATTTTTTTATTCACGCAGTCAAAAAATATTGGTCCTGACAAGCTGTTTTTGTTTTCTGTTGCTGAAAACAATGGAAACATGGATTAGATTTTTTTGAACAAAAACTTGAAAAAATTGTAAAAAAGTCACAAAAGCATTTCTTTGTTTTAGTTGAAATATTTATTGGGGGGAAATGTTTACTGCCTATCTTTTTCAGAGCTCTGCTTTTGACCTGGGCTTGTCTCCACTATATAGTGATGGTTGAAATTGGCTGAATTTTCAGTTTTTTATTAAATGTTCATTTTTTATTAACTCTCTCCCAAATAAATAAATACATAAATGAAACTGAGGAAGAGTTTCACTGGAAATGTTTGGGGTTCTCTTTTGTTGTTATTGTTTTTGTTTTTTAATTGAAAACTTTCAGCATTTTTTCAATTTCTTTTTTTAAAAAGGTAAACAATTTTGAAAAATTCTGATGAAGTGTTTTCAGGACCAGCCCTACTAATAAGAATTAGAGGACAGTTTCTAACCATCAGAGGAGTGAGATTCTGGAGCAGCTACCCAATAAGGGCCAACCTAACTAATTTTAAATTGGAGCTTGATAAATTTATGAGAAGGTTTATGTGACAGAATTGCCTGCAGTAGCAGGGGACTACACTCCATTACCCAGGCTGACCCTTCCAGTCCTGTGTTCAATGTAGGGCTGCCAGCTGTCCAGCCATTCTGATCAGCACTGCCAACCAGGCCATTAAAAGTCCAGTCAGCGGAGGAGCAGGGGCCTGGGGCTAAGACAAGCTCCCTGCCTGCCCTAGCTTTGCGCGGCTCCCAGATATGGCCACCAAGTCCCTGCGGCTCCTAGGCGCATGGGTGGCCAGGGAGGATCCGTACACTCCCCCTGCCCCTAGTGCCGGCTCTGTCGCTCCAATTGACTGGGAACCACGACCATTGGGAGCTGCGGGGCTGGTGCCTGTGAGCACGAGGGCAGTGCACACTATGCAGAGCCACCTGGCTACACCTCTGCCTAGGGGCTGAAGGGACCTGGCAGCCACTTCCTGGGAGCAGCTGTAAGCACAGCTGGGATCCCGCACCCAATCCTGCACCCCAGCACAGAGTCCCCTCCCACACCCAAACTCCCTCCCGGAGCCCACACCCCTTCTGCACCCCGCTTCTCTCATCCCTGGCCCCACCCTAGAGCCTCACCCCCAGCCAGAGCTCTCACCCCCTCTGCACCCCACACCTCTCATCCCTGGCTCCACCCTAGAGCCTCACCCCCAGCCAGAGCTCTCACCCCCTCTGCACCCCACACCTCTCATCCCTGGCCCCACCCTAGAGCCTCACCCCCAGCCAGAGCTCTCACCCCCTTCTGCACCCCACACCTCTCATCCCTGGCCCCACCCTAGAGCCTCACCCCCAGCCAGAGCTCTCACCCCCTCTGCACCCCAGCCTCTTGCCCCAGACTGGTGAAAGTGAGTGAGGCTGGGGAAGGGTGAGCAATGGAGGGAGGGGGGGATGGAGGGAGCAGGGGCGGGGCTTTGGAGAAGGGGCGGGGCAGGGGCAGGCAGGGGAGTTCAGTTTTGTGCGATTAGAAAGTTGGCAGCCCTAGTTCTATGAATGGATGTGACTCTGTTCAAAATGTGAATGGAAGCCAGCTAAGCCTCTTATTTAAGATATAAAAGTGTTCAGTTGTCTTTTTTGTTTGTTTTATTTCTTCACTGATGCTTGAATCCTGTGCCCATTGAAGTCAATGGGAAAATCTTCCTTTGACTTTAGTGCTGCAAGATCAAGCCCCTTTATTGATTGCTTCCTAAACCAGCATTATTCAAAAATCATCTGAGAGGCAATTTCCCTGGTAATTCTGCCCTAAGCAGAACTAGACAGGAAGAATGATCTGGTGATTTAGGGGATCGGGGAACTTGGGTTCACTGCTCTGCTCCACTGCAGACTTTCTGTTTGACATTGTGCAAATCAATTGGGACCAGATTCTTAAAGGTGTTTAGGCTTAGGCACCTACCTCCCATTGAAATCAGTTTATTGTGTGTGTGGTTTATTCCCACTAGGCACCTATCTGCATCTTTAGGTGACTAAATACCTTTACAAATCAGGTTCTTAGCCTCTCTGTGCTTCAGAAACAGCACATATTAAGCATTGCGGTGCATAGATATTAGAGTAATGGGGGCCTTGTAGGTACCTAAGGTGGATAGTAACCAGGAGGTAATGGAAGTCTTGCAAAAAGCCTTGATCTCATGACACATGCATTCCTATTTCCACACAAACTAGCTTCTGACAAGCATTCAGTCTTTGAGCATTTTCTATTGTTTGAAACTTTGTGAAGCAAGCTGTTCAACAGCAATTGAAACTTAGACAAAAAGTCCCACTTCAAGCTCTCTTTGAAATGCTGACAAACACACTGTTGTTTGCTTGTTAGGCTCAAGACAGAAAGCAAACATAAAAGCTGCTAATATTTGTATTTGATGATTCGGTTGTGTTATCTAGCTATGACTCCAATCAAAGGGACAAAGATTTTGTCAGCTTAAAGCAAGCAGAAATAGGCCTATGTCACAAAGTTCAGGTCTGATTACCTCAAAGTTCAGGATTTGTTCAGTTCCAAGATATGGCTCCAGGTGTACGGGGAGACTTTGTCAAACCAGTAAAGTGCTTGAAACCACTATGGCTTATTGTTAAAGGCGGCCTAGTCAGCAAGCTGTAAATTGGCCATTCAGCAATCTCAGCTTGATCAAGGCAGGAGGGGAGGGAGTTTTGGCTGCCACAGAAAGGGCAGCTTGACCCGTTTGGGGACTCTTTGGGACTGGTCTCCCCCTCTGGATGCATCTTCTGTTCCCCACCGGCAGCCTGCCGCTGTGTCATTCGAAAGCCACACTCAGCTTTGGTAATTATCAAGGGTTGGGGGTGTTTTACTAATCTTGTTGCGGAAGTGTGTAAGTGCTTGAGACTAAGTAAAGGTTTAGCTTTAAGAGAAAGCACTCTTGTGTTGTCCTGTTTGTGCCAGCCATCTATCGGTCGGACAGCCGTGTCTCCCTTGCAGGGCCGGCTCCAGGCACCAGCATTCAGCTAAACATAGACGCCACCGCCGAATTGCCGCCTCCGTGGAAACATGCCTGCCGCCCTAAGGGCACACAGACTGCCCCCGCCTTCCGCGGCAGCAATTCGGTGTGCTGCTTGGGGTGGCAAAAACTGTAGAGCCGGCCGTGCTCCCCTGATTTATTTCCTGACACCTCCTCGCACAGAGTAAAAGTTACCAAGAGCTTTGGGTTGAAAGAACCCTGGGTAACACAGGCACATCTCTGAAAAACAAAAGGGCAAAATTCTACATCCATAGATCTGCGGTTGATGTCAGTGGGAGTTCTCCAGGCTTGAACAACCAATGGGCCACACTATCCTCGGTGTAAATCAATTAAGTCAGTACTGAGGTTGAGACATAACATGCAGATCTGAGAGAGAATTTTACCCTAATAAAGGTCATACACAGAGGTTGAGATTTTCAAGCATTCAGTCTTAGCCTAAGTCTCCTCTTATTGAAGCCTACAATAAAATTCCCATTGTTTTCAATGGGAGCAGAGTTATGTTGTACACTTTTGAAAAGTCCACCCTTACAGTATATCATTCCCCCATCCTTCTTTGGAAATGTACTAAATGTCTACGAGTGCCAGATTTTCAACTGTTAGATTCAGATTGTGTTATGACAGTAGTTTTCATGCAAAGTATAATAGCCACCCTATCACCTTTGCTTTCATATTAACACATTATACTAAGCTATATTCTAAAGGTTCATTTACCCAATTGCCTTTTAAAAATAAGTGAATAATTTTGATATTTGGAAGATTTTTCCTTTCAATATATTAGCAGTTTAAAGGGTTTTATTTATCAAATTCTAAACTTGAAATTGTTTTTTTTCCTATATGCACAAGTACTTTTGTCTACAAAATATTTTAATGCATATCCCAATTCAGAGAAAATATTTCTGTAGAGAACTGGAAATAGATATTCTGCTTTAGAAATTAAAATATTTAAAAAGAAGGATGTTACCTAAAATGAAATGGAACATACATTTTCATTCATTCACATATATATAAAAAAAATTAAGTGTAAGAATGATCAAATGAGAAAACAAGCAAATCCTGAGAGAGACAATGCAACTGGTTTACTTTGCAATAAAATTACCTACATCTTTAAAATAACCACTGTGATGTTGCACTCCATATTTTTATAAAAATATGTGTATACGTGTAGATACGATGTACCTGAAATATGCTTTATGTGAAAGGTCTCTTGTAAGCTATCATTACAAACGTTATCATCTACTGAGTGTAGTCATCCACTAGGAATATGAAATATAACTCTGAGGTCCTCTTGTAATTATGCGATGTGTGGGCCATTAATGGTGGTTTGAAATCTTGATGGCTCCCATTAACCAGGACAATTGATTGTAAATGGCACTGATTACTTCTAAGATTTCCTGTATCCCTCTGTGCCAGCGAATGGGTAATGATGTCTCACAAGACATGTGATTATGTCACCTGAATTGGAATCCATCTTTGACCTGGTGCTTTTCCATTTAGAAGGAGGGGTGGGAACCCAGAGAGAGACAAAGGATTCCCGCCTTGTGCCAAAGCTATAACAGGGGGTGTAACAGAACAAAGAGGGTCCCAGTCAGATTGAATCCCCTGCTTTTCACATAAGATGCCTGCTGGAACTAACAAGGTCTGTACCGGGGAAAGGATTGAGCCTAGAGTAGGAAGGAGTCTAGTCTGTGAAAGAAGTTTATTGGAACATCTCTGAGGATGAAATTTTACCTGTAAACAGTTTCGTAACGTATTAGGCTTAGACTTGCATGTTTTGTTTTATTTTGCTTGGTAACTTCCTTTTTTCTGTCTGTTATTAATTGGAACCACTTAAATCCTACTTTTTACACTTAATAAAATCACTTTTGTTTATTGATAAACCCAGAGTAAGTGATTAATACCTGGGGGAGCAATCAGCTGTGCATATCTCTCTATCAGTGTTATAGAGGGTGGACAATTTATGAGTTTACCCTGTATAAGTTTTATACAGAGTAAAATTGATTTATTTGGGGTTTGGATCCCAGTGGGAGCTGGGTGCCTGAGTGCAGGAGACCGGAGCACGTACTAAGCTGATTTCAGTTAAGTCTGAATCTTTGGGGGCATGGTTCAGACCCTGGGACTGTGTTGGAGCAGGCTTGTGTGTCTGGCTCAAAAAGACAGGGTTCAGGAGGTCCAAACTGGTAGAGAAAATGGGCTCAGAGGTAGTCTCAGCACATCATTTAAGAGTCCCAAGGGTGGTCTCTGTGACCGAACCCGTCACAACCACCACTAGCAAAAAAACTCGTGCAGCTGGAATATGTTTAGTACTAGTGGAAATAATTTAAAATATCTACCCACTTGCTTGTAATATAGTGACTGTTTGATACATTTCTTACTAATGGAAGTTGGGTGCTGTCAACAGAAATTCTCAAATAAACTCCCAATGTAACACAGAGGCACAAGGCAACTCTTGTTATAAGGTAAATTTCAGAGCTTAGCGATTTCCAACTTTACCCTCCAATACGTCAAAAATTGGAATGCTAAATCCCTGCATGGATTGCAAGGTGGGGAAAGAAAAAATACACACATAGAGGACCAGATTGTGGCTGCCTGTTGAGCAGGTGCACAAAAAGAGGAGCTTTCCTCTACTTATGCCCCCGTCATGGGTTAGGCAATATCAAGGCCCCATCATCCTTATCTAGTGCTCCCAAGCACACATACCACTCCAGAAAAAGTGGCCATGGCTTTGTCCTCTCCCACTAGTGTGTTAATTAGAAGAGTATATGCTGCAACCACAGAAGGAGCAAAGCAGAGGGCATCCTCCCCTCCCCTCCCCTCCCCCCACATGGCTCACAACTCCAAGCATATATCTTCACTCCAGAGTTAACTCAAGTTATCTACACTCAAGCTACTCTTTTTGAGTTATCTAAGCTCAACTGAGAGCAGCCACGCTGCAAAATATCACTCAAACTGCTCTATCCATACTGTCCCTGTATGCTAAAATTTCTAGAGACACACCTCATGCTTCATAGGGCTGTGTAAGCTCAGCTGCAATATGAATTTGTTCCGTGAATTGTGGGAAAACTTGCCAATCTTGTCTGAGTATGTAGGTTGAGTAGCGCTAGTCTGCATTCACATTAAAGAGTGGTCATATTAGCAACTGATGAGTTGTGCTTGCTCCAGTTTTAACCTGTATCCCTCTTGAGCTGCCTACTCAAGTTAAAAGCACTACTGCACTCGAGTTAAGGGATTTGTGTGTGGCTAGGACTTGAGTTAAGGGATCACCCTTAGGCAAAACTGTAGCTGAAAGCCACGAAACAGCCCCCACTGTGTTATGAGTTCACCCAGTGCCTGATGCAAGCCTCCTGAGAGCTATGCAGGATTTACTTTAGACACTCTGTTTCATTATTTCTTTTAATCAATTATCAGTAAGAGTAGAGAAACCTTATCTAGCCAATAGTGAGGAGAAAGCCAAGGAGTGTGCTTATTAGTAATAAAAGAAATTCAACACATTTTATATAATAGTCTGAGCAATCAGATAAATTAATTTTAAAAGCTATTTGAAGGGAAAAATTGAATAGATGCATCCATTCAGCCATGACCATTATGAGTTTCATGTCCACAGGGGTGTCAGGCTTGACACATTATTAAAAAGATCAGATTAGAATTCAGAGAAATTTAGCTAATAAAAGTGAGAAAAAATAAATTCCCTAATGTAATTGCTTGTTACAGTTTTTGGTCTCTTGTCCACCACCTGCCATGCTCTAGTAAATTTTAGGAAAGGCCATAATATAACAACTTTTGATATTGTAACAAGATTGTTTTCTTTCATTGACATTTATAATTAACTGTGCGAATATATCTAAGTTGTACGTTGTCCTGAGTGATATGGCTCTTTTCAGAGTGTATAGTATACCTTCGTCCTATTTAGCTTCTTCTACACCTGCCTGGTGCATCATGAATAAATGCGTAAGACATGGAGGTGAGCAGAGAACAAGGTAATTGAAAGAATAAGAATGCATGAGAGAGGTTTTATGCTAACTTTGGTTTCATAACTGAGAAGCTATTATTAATTAGTATCCTCTGTATTGGTGACCAAGTGCAACTTAATTAGGAGAATCAAAATTGTACCACATTGCTGTCTCATACTCTGTCATGCATGGCTTTTGTTTTTCATATCTTATTTACTATTTGTATTACCGTACCAGTCTGATAAGCAACGGGACACTGTGCAGATAACTCAGGCTGAGTAATGAAGTGATATTTCATATCACATGTCCCTCTACCAGCTGCCAGTTATGGAGCAGTACTGATGATTTTGCAAGTATACCAGGCTTTGTGGCCAAGAAGATGGCAGCTGTTAAAAAAAATGTGCCTCAACTACAGGAATGTAAAACAGTAGAACAAAGTAAAGTGAAAAAAGATGTATTAGGAGTTCCGCATACCTCACTGGTCTAGAGTGCAGGCCAGTCATAAGCCACATTGTGATTGATTTTTAAATCACAGATTTGAAAGGAGAGGAACTTTTGCTTGTTTTCATACTTTACATTATTCAGTAGCTGTACATTCAAAGGAAATAATTATGCTGAAAAAGCATTTTAAAATGTTAAAAATACCTCATCTCCAAAGCTTTTCTATGGCTACAAAACACTACTTTTAACTGAAAGCCAAATTAAATTATCTAATCTATGTTCAAGGATACCATCAGTGGGATTCACAAGGGGGACTTACGTGCCTAACTGCCATTTTGGGCATCCAAGTCCAACATTTTGGTTGCCATCTAACCCTTTAGGCACCTAAATTCCCTAGGTGCCTACGTTTCCACTGTTAAAGTGCCCAAGGGGCCTAAATTTCAATAGTTGGGCCTGTGGACAGCCACCTAAGTCTTGACATTGCCCAGAAACTTGGTGCCTAACTCATGCCTAAGCCACAGCAGGATTCACAAACCAGGTATTCCCTTGCTTATCTTGCCTTCAGAGCTGGATCCGGTAGACGTCTAAACCCACATAAAATGGTAGGAGGAGGTGCCATCCTTATAACCATGAGTCCAGTGGTTAGAGAACTCATCCAGTGTGTGAAAAACCCAGGATCAAATCCTCCCTTTGTTTGATGTGGCACAAGGATTTGGACTTGGTTCTCCCATTCCCTAGGAGGCTGCATTAACCACTAGACTAGGGTATTCATGGGCAGGTCTGTCTTAGTGTCTTAGTGTCTCTTGTTGCAGCTGTTCCATTTTGAAGAAATAATTAAATAGTCAATAGCCAGACAGATTACTCTCTAGCCCAATGGTTGGGGCACTTATTTGGGATGTAAGAGACCCAGGGTCTAGTCCTAGTGCTTAACTACAGGAAAGGGTTAATGGCTGTGAATCCTGAATAGAGACACATCCCTAACTCTATTTCAGGGGTGGGGTTTAAAAATGTCTGTTCTGAACTCTGTTTGCCAAGAGCTGTCTATATGATTCCTAACACTTCTAATCAGAGCTAGAAGAAACTTTTTTGTCAAAACAGTTTTCTGTCAGAAAATGCTGTTTCAACTAAACTATTGTTTCTTTTGCAAATCAGATCAATTTTGATGGAATTTTATTTAGAAAAAATGGAAAGAAACCTTCTGAAAATGTCAAATATTTTATTTTGACATTTTTGGAATTAAAATATTTTACTTTAATTTTGACATAACTTTTAGTTTGAAAATATACTATATTGTATGTAAACATTTTAAAGGGTCAGAATCAAAATGTCAAATTTATTAAAAAAATGTTTCAGTTGACCCACAATGGATTTATTTCCAGAATTTTGTTTCATGAAAAATGTTGAAATAAAGGTTTCATCTTGATTTGTGGTGTTTTAATTTCAAAATTATTTGTGGGTTGGAATACCATCCATTTTCTGACCAGCTCTACTTCCAATTCATCCAACTCTCCCTCTGACCAGTTCCTTCTCTTCTGTGACCAACCTTCTGACACCCTCTCCCAATAACCAAAAGGAAGAGGGGCATACACGCCTGTCCATTTTGTTCTCCTAAGAGGCACAAAGGAGGGTAAATGGCACCCAGACCTCTTGATTTCTGTGGCATGTCAAAACTACATATATATATATATATATATATATATATATATATATATATATATTAGGGAGCAACCTGAAATTCATGTTGAACAGGCAGAGAGACTTTTATGAAATATTAAAGTGAACAACAGTCAGTGCTGTGATATATAATTCATTTAAAAATAAACCTTTCATTTTCTGAATGTTTTTCCATCGCTGAAGAATTTTCAGTTTGCTGCACAGTTCAGAACTATTGTGCCCCAGAATTTAGCTTTACAGTCCCACCAGGAATTTGTGGGCATGGTCTAGGCTATTCCACTTTATTTTGCCTGCTACATCCGTACTGAAACAACAAACCAAAATTTAATCTTGTGTTTTCAGACCATTGGCATTAGTCCACTGTCCTTCCTTTCTTCTCTCTGCAATATTGATTTTGAACCAGTTCTACAAGAAACTGATATAACTGATACACTCCAGGACAGATCATAAGATGGTATAGTTTCTTTTAACTCCATTGACTGCAATAGAGCTATGGTGATTTACCCCAGATGAGGACCTAGATCAAAACAAACATAATATGGACCAGCAAATATTTAACAAAAAAAAGTCCAGGACTGCTAAACAATCTGACAACTACAGGTGGTTGAAAATTATCCAACAATTCAGTTTTTCTATTGGAAAATGCTGATTTTGTTAAATCAAAATGAATATAGGTCATATTGATTTTGTCAAAATGATTGAAATGTGTCATTAAAGTTTAAACATTTTGTTTGGACTTTATCGTTTTGACTTTTGTAGTATAACTTATAATAGTTGAAACATTTTAACTTATTTATATCACATAAAAATTGAAACAAAGTCAAAGTGAAATATTTTGACTAGAGCTGGTTAGGAACTGAAATTCTGCTTTGTGAAAAATACTGATGTGATTTTTTTTCATTTCAAATTTATGTAATTTTGATTTTATATTAAATATTAAAATATATAATGCGAGTGTAATATACGATATAGTATAGCACAAAATTAATAAAATATAATATAATGATATTTTAATAAAATAGAAAAGTTCAACACGAAATGAATTGAAACAAAACTGCTAGAACAATATATTCTGAAACTATCAAAACAAAACTCCTTGAGGGGGCCATTTAGGGAACTAGGGTAAAAAATCTGTCTGGGGATTGGTCCTGCTTTGAGCAGGGGGTTGGACTAGATGATCTCCTAAGGTCCCTTCCAACCCTGATATTCTATGATTCTATGAAAACATTGTGACTTTTTCCCATTGAAAAATGTAGTGGAAAGTGACGAGTTCCAGAAAAAAACATTTCAATTTAGATAAACTATATTTTTCAACAGAAAATTTTCCATCAAAAAAGGCCTAGTTTCAACCTTGTCTTGAAACAAATTCGATAAGATCAAAACACAATATTTTGAAACTATTTCATTAGTGAAAAAATATGAGATTTCTCCTTTTTCTCCTAATTCAGGAGGAACCCAGATTTTTATATCCTGGAAATTCCCATCTGATGGGAATTCCATTTTTTGACCAGCTGTACTCACAACTCTTCAATAATGATCTCACATTCCTTTCACTTGCACATACACACTTCTGTGTACATCAGCCATACATTCTTCTATAGAATATGAAATTCTTCAATGCTGTCATTAATCTTACAAATGTTTCATATATAAAGCAATTGTTGTTATCACCCATGTTCACTTTCTTTAATATAGATTTTGCCAGCATTGCAACATCAAAATGATATTTCTGTATTAGAATGCTAAAATACTGCATATCCATGTATTCTGGCTACCGTGTACCATCTGGAGATTCAGTATTGACACTGTTTTATGTGGTGTATTTCTTTATTATAATTTATTATTTTTCTCATAAAAGTGACTTTGATTTAAATATACATAATTTAAATATTTTTAATGTTAGTTTATGTTGCTGGGGCAGTGTGAAAACTTCCCATAGTCTAGTTCAGACCAAGGGCCTGATTGAACCAACATTTAAACATGTGAGTGGATCTGTGATGGGGTAGATTAGGCCCAAAAGCCCCCTACTAAATGCCTCAGGGTTCTGCCCCACCCATCCCAGGAAAGGAGCAGTGAAGAGGTCCTCCAAGTGGCCTAGCATGGTTGTGAGGAAGCAACCTATCAGAGGGGCTGCTGGAACGGCCAGTCAGGTGCCAGAAGGGCCCTATAAAAGGAGCTGCAGAATAGAGCAGTAGTTAGTTGCTGCTTATAGCTGGAGAAGAAAGGACTGTGTGCCTGGCTGGAAGAGGAGCAGGGCCAAAGACAGTTTTCTGGCAGGGACCAGGAGAGCAAGAGGCTCCTGACTGGCTGCTAGGGCTGAGCTGAAGATAGTTTGCTAGCAGAGACCGGGGAGGTGGGGCACTGAAGGAGCTCCTGGCTGGCTGCAGGGACTGAGCCTGGGGAGGGTTGCAGGAAGATAGTGTCTCCAGGGTGGAAGCCCTGGAGATACAGCCCCATATCAGGGCTGAGATACTTACTGAAAAGAATGCACATACACCCAACCAGAGGGGATGCTCATGAGAGATGGGTGCCGACCTGTTACAGGGCCAAAGTCAATGGAACTACTAATGTGGGTTCAATTGCTCAGGTGAAAGTGTCGACAGGATTGGGTCCTTATACCAAATAAAAAGTCACATTTCTTTTCTTCTAAGGAAACAAATGACTATCAGTTCTATCACTGACTTCTGCATATAGTTTGTCCTCTTTGTTTATGGCATAATTACTGTACATGGATTAATAATTACAATTCCTGAACCCAATAATTTATGCATTAATATTTTGCCCCTTGTCATGTCTTTAATTTTTGCAATTAATTGTTTTAATAACAGAAAGGTTAATTGCACGATTCATCAGAATTGCTTTATTGTGGAACAGTAGACAAATAAGAACCTTTAAATATAAAGGGCATGCTGACTAATCAGGGTTGTCATTCCAGCTGAAAGGGAAACTTGCTGAGATGGCCTAATATATTCATTCAGTTGGCCAAGTCTTGGGGTTCACTACAGATCCTGTTCAGACAAATAGAGTTGTAAGAAGCCATCAGTTACTAAAAATAACCCTTGGTATAACAGAGTCTTTTGTTTTGTTCTGAGTGCATTAGAACAGGTATGGAAAGAGATATGTTCCTATTTGTCTTACTTTACATAAATGCTTAAAATGTACTCTCAGAATCTCCTAGGGCTGCAGTGCAGAAGGTATGTGTTATGGATATTCTAGTGATTTCCTTTTACTACAGAGTTAAATTGTGAGGATGAAGAAGTCTCTTCAGCTAGCTGCTACTCAGCCAATAGGGTCTGTGATAAAATGAAAACTACAACTAACATATACATATGGCTTTACATATCCAAAGTGCTTTACAACCTTTATCATTAATCACCAATTAAACATTAAGACAGAGATTGTTAAAGGATTTGTTAAAGAAAGGTTTTGGATGCAGAGTTGCCAGTAAATTTAATGGAAATTGGGCATCCAAATCTTAATAGGCTTTGAAAATCTTTGTTTAAAAAGTCAATCAGAGAGAGTTTATGATCCACTGCAACTCAGCACAGCAGGAGAATAGCATGGCTTCCAGGCCATTGTTCCATCATCTCCTAGAGGAAGATTTTACCTGCAGGGGAAAAGCAAAGTCTCTTGTCTGTCTTCAACAGCAATATCATCAGAGGAGGACACAATTTGGCCCTAGTTAATTTTTAGTAGAGGAAGTCTAGAATTGGATGTTAGCAAGCTTTCCACAACCCCTGGAAGAAGAATAAAGAATCTTTCCTGTGGTATCAGGTCTCCCAATGTTGTTGCACCATTTCCTTCCATTGTAGCACACACAGGAGACTGGTCATACTTGTTGATATTATAGAGAAAAGAACTAAACTGGCTCATAAAATCTCGTTGTTCTTGTAAAGGTCTCGTCCTCTGAGCCACTTGCAGACAATGTTAGCAGCTGTTAAATTAGCTATTACGATGAGAGTGGTGTGTTTTTTTTTGTCTGAAAGCTAGGAAATCTTAGTCTGCTGATGAAATTTAAGAGGGCACATTGGTACCCCTTTATACCCAAATTGTGCTGTAATTTCTCTACTGAGTCTAAGTGTCCTAGTGTAAAAGAAATTATTAGAATAGGAAATACCAGTGATGAACAACTGCATAACACTGTTCACTGAATAGTACTTGCAGACAGAGAGGATCTTATTCCTAGGTTATCATGGCTTAAAAAGTCACAGGAAGAAGTTATAGGAACTTTATTGTCCTTTAGTTAGCTCAACCTACATGTTGCTATTTCTAGCATCATTATTATTTGATTAAGCCCTATGCTGCAACTGGGTTGAGGTTGATGTCAGCAAAGCTATGTATAGTCACATGGGTCTGTCCACATGGATGCAATTGCAAGATCAGGATCTTGCATTTTACACTTTTTGGGTAAAGGATAGCTTCTTCCCCTATATTAGAACTTAGCATACTGACGCCCTGATTCTGATTTGGAACTTTGGTCACTACTGCAAACAAGTATTAAATAATAAAATAATCCCAGCCAGTTTATATATTAAAAACATATTTGTTGCTATTGGAATAATATGGTCATTTCCCTGGCACTGGGGGATAATTTTGTATGGGTGGATTCTTTCCAAAATGTATGTGCGTATAAATGCAAATGCAAATACCACTCAAAATAATTTTTGCACTAAGTATTCATAGCTGAAATGTTATATTTTAATAGTGTAATGATAATTATATTTTCCCTTCTTACAATGTTGCACTGTACTTATAGATCATTCATAAAAAATGGAACTTTTTGACATGTATTCATACTTTTAAGTGATAAGCAGACATTACCCCTTAAAAACTGTAACAGCTAGTTATGTAAAGCTGCTACTCATCTCCACCATGAATGTAAGTTTTAAGCACCAAACATGAGGTTTTATACTTTGGCTGTGCTGATGCTGAAGGCATCAGTAAAATTAGAATGCTTTGATATGTTAATTATTTATCATTGTAAATTATGCATCCTCTAAAATCAAAGAGACACATAACCTATAATTTATTATTCATTTAGCATGAAAACTTGTCTTTATATAACTGTTTCTCTGTTAGGTACAGAATATTGTTTTGATGTAAAACCTATTAAAATGGACTACCAATGTAACATAAAAGTTGATTTTTTTTTGTTGAAAAACTGATAATCTGTTCTAAATATCAATTTAACCCATCCAGTTGTTTTAATAAACCTCCAAGTTCACTAAGCACTCCATAAGTCGGGATTCATTAAAGATGGGTTAAACAGATATAGGTCAATTCAGATAGCTCTGAAAATGATCACAAAGTTTGTTATTAAGTGTGGATTCTTCTGCTTGTGAACTGTGAAGAATCGTACCGTGTCTATCATGCCACCTCAAGAAGCAATATAGTTTCCCTAACAACTGTGCAAATGTGGACTTTTTTATGGTCTTGGGAGGAAGCCATGGAAACTGTGGCTTTTATAGCTGAGATTTTCTCTGAGTTTTTGGTGTCACTGCAGCCCAACATTTAGAACAAAATTAAGGTTTATGAACCCACAGAAATTGAAAGAAGATATAGATTTCTATTATTGTAATAAGGTTGTAAGTATTCTCTAACCAAAATCTATGGTGACAATCCTGCTTTTTGTGTGCATCATGTTTGGTAGCTGTGGTTTGTGTCATGTATTATCGCTTCAGTGTGAATTACGCTGTTCTTTTTTTCATTGTAATGATTATTAGTATTTGTGTAATCTCTTAGAGGTGCTTCAAAATTTGGCATCATTCTTAGCTGTTATTCAGAAATGCTAGCCCTGCAAGGAAGGAATGTGTTGGAAATGCAGTCCCCAAATACTGTGCAATCTTGAAGGTGAGCATTAAGATCCTAGAGGTTTTTACATGGGAGGAAAACAAACATAAGAGTTGAGAGGGAAGTACCAGCTCATTGCTTCTGTTGTTCTTTGCATCTCTATTTCTTAAAATATTGTTGGCGATTTTTTACATACCAACATCATTGTACAGCCTAATATGACTTTTTAATGAAAACACAAGCATACATTGTGTAGGGAAAACTAAGAAACACAAGAGAACACACACACAGAAAACTGTGCTCATTAAATTTTCAGAAATTAATCAACATTATTTTTACAGACTTCTTTACTTGTTTCACACAGAGACTGATTTTCACTGAGTAGAATGAACCAAAATAATAATAATTTTGAAAAATCAAAGGTTTTTTTCAGCTGTTTCTGCAAACTCAGTGAAATTCAGAATTTCCCAATTTTGTCCCGTGTGAAACCATTCGGATTTCACATAGCTCTAGTGCACAGCTAATACTTCTAAGACTTTTCTAAGGGTACGTCTACACTACGGGATTATTCCGAATTTACATAAACTGGTTTAACAAAACAGATTGTATAAAATCGAGTGTGCGCGGCCACACTAAACACATTAAATCGGTGGTGTGCGTCCACGGTCCGAGGCTAGCGTCGATTTCTGGAGCATTGCACTGTGGGTAGCTATTCCGTAGCTATCCCATAGTTCCCGCAGCCTCCCCCCCCCCCTTTGAATTTCCGGGTTGAGATCCCAGTGCCTGATGCGGCAAAAATCATTGTCGCGGGTGGTTCTGGGTAAATGTCGTCAGTCACTCCTTCCGCTGGGAAAGCAACGGCAGACAAGCATTTCATGCCTTTTTTCCCCTGGATTGCCCTGGAAGATGCCATAGCATGGCAATCATGGAGCCTGTTTCGCCTTTTGTGACTGTCACCGTATGTGTACTAGATGCCGCTCACAGAGGCGATTCAGCAGTGCTACACAGCTGCATGCTTTTGCTTTTGCATGATAGCAGAGATGGTTATCAGCCATATTGTACCATCTACCATACCATAAATTGGTAATAAGATGGGCATGGCTACCAGTCCTTTGCACTGTTCCATTTGCTGCTGTCATAAGTGCCCTGGCTGCTCTTAGCCAGGGGCGCAAAAGCCAAAATTGGGAATGACTCCCTGAGTCAATCCCTCCTTTTTGGTATCTAAAAATAGAATCAGTCCTGCCTAGAATATGGGCAAGTGTACTAGAGAACCACTGTATCAGAGAACCAGAGAGCACAGCTGCTCTGTGTCAGATCCTGCATAGATTATGAGCTGTATGCTATTCACAGGGGGTGCTCCTGCAACAACCCCACCTGTTCATTCCATTCTTCCCCAGCCTTCCTGGGCTACCATAGCATTGTCCCCACACTTGTGTGATGAAGTAATAAAGAATGCAGGAATACTTGTTAGTGAGAAATGAGTGGAAGGCAGCCTCCAGTTGCTATGATAGTCCACATAGGACATTAAGGAGTGTGGAGGAGAGGAGCCCAGCATCCTGCTGCTAGTCCAGGGGCAATTGAATCTTTTCTTTACACATGAAGGGTGGGGGCTGATGAAGCTCAGCCCCTTGTTGCTATGATGATGATGGTTATCAGCCATATTGTACCATCTACCAGGAAAAATTAGGGCCAGGCGCCCTTGATCGACCTCGCGGATGCTAGTACGCATGGTTACCAGTCCTTTTGCACTGCCCCATGTGCCAATAGGCTGATGATGACGATGGGTATCAGTCTTATTGTACCATCAGCCACCCATGGCGGGGGCGGGAGCAAGGATGTTGGTGTTGAGTGCTGCACCATCGCGTCTATCTGCAGCATTCAGTAAAGATAGGGTGACATGTAAAAGAGTCAAGACAGGATTGTTTTCCCTTTCACTTCTGGGGGTGGTTGGGGGGGTGTGTAAATTGCCTAGCTATGCCCTGACCCACTGCGGACACTGTTTTTGACCCTAGAAGCATTTGGAGCTCAGCCAAGAATGCAAATGCTTTTCAGAGACTGCAGGAACTGTGGGATAGCTTGAGTCCTCCAGTCCATGAGCGTCCATTTGATTCTTTGGCTTTCCGTTACGCTTGTCACACAGCAGTGCGCTGAGTCCCTGCTATGGCATCTGTCTGGAGATATTTAAGAAATGATTTTGAATTTCATCTTCTGTAATGGAGCGCTGATAGAACAGATTTGCCTGCCCTTACAGCGATCACGTCCGCATCGTCCATGCTGGAGCTCTTTCTTTATTTTGATTTTTAACTGCATCACCACCCGTGCTGATCGGAGCTCCACGCTGGGCAAACAGGAAATATTCAAAAGTTCGCGGGGCTTTTCCTGTCTACCTGGCCACTGCATCCAAGTTCAGATTGCTGTCCAGAGCGGTCAGTGGTGCACTGTGGGATACCGCCCGGAGGCCAATACCGTCGATCTGCGGCCACACTAACCCCAATCCGATATGTTAATACCGATATTAGCGCTACTCCTCTCGTTAGGGAGGAGTACAGAAACCGGTTTAAAGAGCCCTTTATACCGATATAAAGGGCCTCTTAGTGTGGACGGGTGTGGCGTTAAATCGGTTTTACGCTCCTAAAACCGGTTTAAACGCGTAGTGTAGACCAGGCTTAAGTCTTTCCTGTGATCAATTCACTCCAGAGGAAATCCTGGACAGTGAATCAGTGCAATGGAGAGAGCTTTATTCCACCTAATTGGTTACATTAAGAAACTCAAAAATTGAAAGACTTTGATGGTCAATCTCCAAATGTAAATGTAGTTGAAAATCTTGTAAAGACAATGCAGACTTATGTAATGTTCATGTGTGTGGTTACTTCCTTTAGTAAGTTCTTTAGTTTTATTGGTCTGATAATCCTATTTTACTCTCCGCTACATGAACATTTCCTATTTCCTAATCTATCATTTCCTTATTTATTGAGATAGTTATTTCTTTATCAGGTACAATGTTTTCCCTTTGTCACTTCTCTGTAAATGATGAATGAGGTGGTCAGGGTAAGAGACCGATGTCCAGTAAAATGTTCCATTTAATGGGTAATTATAGTATTAAGCATCTGTTTCAGTTGCTTTTACAGTACATATACTCAAGTTGTCTTTTAATATTGAACTTAGCCTTGCTGAGTATAAAGCTTCAGAAAGTTACCCCTGCCATCAAATTACTTTTCCTATCATTTCTTATCACAAAGGATAATAATCATATCTCATAATCTACAGGTATACTCTCTGCACCATAAATCATTATAACATGAAAATTTAATATTTATTGCATGTTTCATCTTGCTTCTGACATTCCTATTAATGCTTCACTTAGCAAGTAAAAAATGATATTCTATACTTTATAGTACTAGAAAAGATTGAGAAAACTCTTTGTACACAAATCACAAGGAAGCATAACTTATCTGTTACAGTGCAAGAAGATTAAATACATGGCAATGAAATCCTTGAAATCATGGTAACTGCAGTAGAGGTTTCTTCTGGTTGCTTTAATAAATCCTTTAAGTATGCTTTCAATCTCTCAACAATTCCTGGCAAAGCTTGTGTCTGTTGTTGTGAATCTGCCTACATCTAAAGTTCCAGTGATGAATATTTTATATGGCTTATCGCTGCACTTGTGTCACTGGCTCAGTAGATGCTGGTGCACTGTTTGTTAGTGCTTTTTAATACTATATTAGGCAGAAAGAAAAGATGGATATATAGTTTCACCCTCTCATTTCCTGTTGGAGAAGATAAAATTATTTGTTGTAAATGATGAATGAGGTGATTATATTTCACAAATTTTGAGACCTTGGACCATTAACTGAATCACTTTGACTACTTGTCATAGTTTCCTCTGTACAGCACATAAGGGAATAGGTTGATATTATTATTATTATTACAATAGCTCAGTTATGAAATGGTATACCAGAAAATCTGTCATAACCATAACTATACAAACTTCTGTCTTCCAATGTAGGAAACTAAATCCTATTATACAAGTCACCTTGTAAGGGTTCCTCATTCAGCCCTGGCTACAGTTCAGTGTTTCCTCTCGATTTGCCGATTAAAGTTAATTCCGACCCTACTTCTTAATCATTTAGAAGATATACTTGTGTTGAAATTGTTAAACATATGGGTATCTGTGGGTTCACAAGAGTGTTCTGATTATCCAAAATGTCTGGTACCTGGGAGAGTGCTTGTATGTTTTTGATTCTTGCAAAAAATAGTTTCCATGTATCTGAATCAATGTTCAGCATCACTACTAGAGATGGAGGAAACCTGTACCCCAGGCACTTTTAAGCATTGCCTTCATGCTCTCTCTCTCTCTCCATGTGTGTGTGTGTGTGTGTGTGTGTGTGTGTGTGTGTGAAGGAAGAGTATGATAATTATAAATTTTGGCAATTTCTTTGAGGTCCTTCTCTTGACCTGTGAAAGGATGGCATTTTAAATCTCTGGGTTATAGCACACAATATTTGATCATATTTAAGCAGTGTACAAAACTTCACCTCTGTGCTGTCTGGAGACGTCAATGTACACTTGAAAAATTCTTTGAATATATCCTTCCCCCTCCCCCTGAAGAAAGTTGTGGTGGCTGGTTTTGCATCCATTTTGTGTTCTCTTTCCACTAATATTTTAGCTGATTCAGTTTACTGTCAGGAATGTTTGCAGAGGAGCACATTTTAAGTCAATATTAGAGAATATGACCAGAAAGCAAACTTTGAACTCATAGACAAAATCATTTTCAAGATGTATTTTATTGACTAGGGGTAGTTTCCTGGGAAAAATGTCATTGAAGTGCATTGCACTCTAGAACCTATAACACATGATATATGAAAAATTCTAGTTGCAATACCAGAATAATTGATTTAAGTAAAGAGATTTTGAGGATGGAAAATTTAGTAATAATATTTGTCAAACAGATGGTCCTAGGAATGGGTAAATTCCATGGAAACAGAGGAGTAAACGCACATGGGAGGGCTTCAAATGTACATAGATATATGAGCTGTAAATAGTTGAGTGACCTTCTGTATTTACTGATGTAGTTAAATTTGCTGATGTCTAATTTCAGTGTATTTAGATGCGAGACCTGATTTCTTACTGATAATAGCAGACAAAGACAATTCATAGCCAATCACTTTAATATTCCTGAAAGAGAGAAATTTTTC
Organism: Mauremys reevesii; assembly: GCF_016161935.1. Taxonomy (NCBI): domain Eukaryota; kingdom Metazoa; phylum Chordata; order Testudines; family Geoemydidae; genus Mauremys; species Mauremys reevesii. Next base: position 25,838,835 of record NC_052630.1, read on the forward strand.
AGCTTAAGTATTGGTGTTCATTCGGGGCAGTGAGAGGGGGAGAAAAAAGTGTTTCTAAAGATGGAAGAAATATTTATTGGGACTTCATGGGTTTTCACCATTAAGGATGATACATTAGTGGCCCGTGCTACCAGGGGAGAATACAATGCCAGTCTTTACCAGCTCATAATAATACTCTGGTAGAGTTCTCAGTGATTGTTGCTACCTTCTCAAGGTTGGGCTTGATACCCTCATTTGAGTGATTGTGAACTAACTTCCTTACTTCAGTTGATCTGGTGTTGGGAATACCCTTTTACCATAGTAAATGCTCGAGGCTGTGTAGATGCAAGAAGGGACCTCATTTTAAATATGCTTTTTTTCATATCCTCAGAAACTAGATAAAAAATAGATGGAGGAAACTGTGTTTGTCTAGGTTTTCCATCAGTCTATGGTAGAAAAGTTACAAATGAGTCAGTCTTTGGAAAAGACCTCTTGCAGGAGCACCACGTCTGCAAAGCATGGTGTTACATCTGCAGAAACAATACGCTAGTTAAACCAAAACCAGGAAAGGATATACCTGACACTGTGAGGAGATTGTTCTTGGTAGGGCACAACAATATGGAGAAAACATTTGTGGCTCAGTTTTATTTATTCATGTCCAGTTCACCTGTGTAAGACAAGAAATTAAACAAAGCTAAGGGTTTACTGGTATGGATAAATAGAAGAGGCAGTTCAAATTTTATCATGCCTGCTAATAAAATCCAGAGTGAAGGAGATCTCTATCTAGCTATTCTGGAATATAGGAATACACCTGTATGGTATGGGATTACCTGATCAATTACAGCAGGAATTAGCCATTAATTATTTTAAAATTTGTCTTCTGCAAATGAGCACTGAAAAATACAAATCTTAAGTCAAACTGCAATTCAACAAAATCTCACAAGTGAACAAGTTTACTCATGCAAATATTACACCAGGAGAATTAAAACTTTACTTCCCTTTGAGAAAGGAGAGTGAGTATGCATACATAATCCTGGCAACAGGGAACTTCTGTGCTTCTGTGTTGTTTTATTTTGACTCAGAGCCCTGGAAGCATGCTCATAGCACAATGGCCTCACACTGGCACCAGCCTGGTTACTCTTTGCAGGGTGATGCCAATAGCCCTTCCAATCACAGGTCTCCCGAAAACCATCTCCCCTTCAATGTCCAGTCTGACTCACTGGACCCTCCCAAAAGATTGTTTGTTGCCTCCAAAGAGACAGAATATACACACCAGGCTGCTAATTTGGCTGAAGATGCTCACTTCAGTTTAATACACAGCACCAAGGTGGTTTTGTAACCAAACAAGCTTATTAACCTTATTAACAAAGAACACGGGTTTAAGTGATTTCAAGTAACAGTTAAAGATATAGGAAAGGTTACAAAATAAACAAATCACATTTCTTATGATTAAAACTTAATCCTAGCAAGTTATAGTCTTTGCCTAAGCAGCTTTCTGACTTACATCAAGTTGTCAGCAAAAAGAACAGGAGTACTTGTGGCACCTTAGAGACTAGCAAATTTATTTGGGCATAAGCTTTCATGGGGTAAAACCCACTTCATCAGATGCATGCAGTGGAAAATACAGTAGGAAGATATATATACTCAGAGAACATGAAAAAATGGGGGTTGCCATACCAACTCTAACGAGACTAATCAATTAAGGTGGGCTATTATGAGCAGGAGAAAAAGGAAAAGAAAAAAAAAACCTTTTGTAGTGATAATCAGGATGGCCCATTTCTAGACTAGGGAACCCAACTTTCATAGCCTCGAAGACTGCCAAACATGTTTTAGGAACATATTTTCAGCACACATTTATAATTTATAATTCTTTATACACCACCCATACATATATCACACAATAAATATTAATAGCCAACATGTTACCAATTTGCATATGACACCTTTTAGATGCAGATTATGACAACAGTGAGTTGGGGATATGAGTGTGTCATGCCTGATGAGAGTTATGGTATGGTGTGCCCTCTGCTAGCTGGCGTTGAGGGGCTCCCTGGGCCACCCTCAGCCATTAGCAGGAAGAAGAAAATATGTCGACTGGCTCATGTGCTATACTAAGAACTATAGTATTCTTGGCTCTGCCACTGAATTTTTGTGTGTTTATGGTCATCATTTTGATAGAGCTGTGATTCAGATTACACCTCTGTTAAAAGGATATAGTATTTACCTACCTCACAATGGTGCGATGAGACTTAATGTTCAAAAAGTGATTTGAGATTCACAAAAGAAAGGTGGTATACTAGTAGATTTTAATTTTTTTTTTAAAGAAGAGATGTTAAGAGAACAAGTGACAAGTGAACATTCACCAAAAAACATGGCAATGATATTTGTAATGTGGAACTACAAAGATCATGGTGTGTGTGTACAGGTACACCAAAGGCATAATAATACATGGATTCTATTGATAACTGTCAGTCATTTTGCAATAAAATAGTTTATAAAGAATCTACAATGATAAAGTTTATATTGAAACAAAATTACGTTGTTAGCAGAATTATATATCCATAAGGCTTTTGAACCTATAATATTTTTTCTGCAAATTACTTTTTAAACTTTTCTAAATATATTAATTTATATACTTTCTACATTAATTTAGGAGTCTTCCACTGGGGGAATCTGATTTTGTTCTCTTCTAGAAGCCTGACATGCTAAATGTGAGCCCAAATGGTATCAATTTAGATTCTCAGAGATAGTTATTCTTGATATTAACAAACTCAGTATTAGAAATGAATGAGTTGATTAATTGAATGAATTCTTCATTAACAAAATAAATCATTTGCATCCCCTAGAGTTCTTCATTACCTGCAGATTTAATATCACAACCTAAACTGTTTTAAATTGGGCAGCACATTTTAGTGTGCTTGGCCTGACCTCTCCAAATGCAGCTCACCTTGCATATGAAAGGTCCCAGGAAAGTCAATAAATATATTTCCGCGTAAATCATTGGGATTACTCAAATGAGGAAGAAGAGCAGAATTTGGCACAATGTTGTTGGATGTACCACGGCTCTGTTGCTTCATCCAAGATTCCATCATTTTGGAGTGCTCAGATTTGTTTTTACTAGTTGTAGTAGTACATATTTGTACGATGGTAGCACCCAAAGACTCCAGTCAGGATTGGAGCTCTATAGTGCTGGACATTGAACAGACATAGAGAAGAGACAATCACTGCCCTGGAGGAATCATACTTTCCTGCTGTCACTGAGGCAATCATTCCTAAAGGATTCCCTGATTCTTTCCTTTTCCCACAGTTGTATTGAGGCCCTGGACTCCCCTATTTAACTCCCCCACTATCCCTTATTGCTCACTCTCTTCTTACCACAGTCTTCCAACCAGACCATTGCATACATTCAGACTCTCCTTTCCTTCCTCAAACTTCACTGCTCCCCCTGGGGCCTATAAGTGTTTCACCAATTCACATGTGATGATCCCTAGAGCTGAAAAACTTGCAGGCCAGCGTTTGATTTTTCTTCTGCAAAGGCCTAACACTTTTTGCCAGGGCATTGCGAGTTTTGAAAGTATTTTATAAAGATTTTTTTTCTTATTTTCTGTTACTGGCACCTGGGCTTTGATTTGCTCAGGAAAAAGTTGGTATTTTTTACTTTTAAGATGAGCTATTTTTAGAGAAAGTGGGAAAAATACCAGCTGAGAAAACAGTCATACAGTTGCCACAACATGTTAGTGCCTCTGAGAATGTTGCACAGACAGCAGAGTCTGTTATGTTTCAAGTGATGTATATTTGTTGAAATATACACACACACACTCTCATTCATTCAAACATCACTTTGTATGAATTTTTTGCAATATTTTCTTGAAATTGGCTATACCATTTAAAAAAAATGCCCCAAACCCCTTAGAATGATTTTGTAAAGTAAAAATGACAGGAACAGTCTGAGCTAATTTCTTCAATGTTTTTAAACAATTTTTTTTGCCCTTTTTTGTAATATCTGCCAACTGTAGAATCGTCATATGATGCTTATTCAACTAATCTAAATTATAAGATTATAAAATGCAGTCTCTCTCTCTCTCCCTCTCTCTCTCTATGCATATATATATATATATATATATATATATACACACACTACATTTTATAGTCTTTTAATTGAGATGGATGTATTCATAATTGAGTGTATTTTTCTTGTACATGTCAAAAGTTTTAACAATTCTGGACTTTATTTTTGTATATGCCATCTGTGCAATGATAATGAATGATCCAACAGAGTTCAACAGACAGTACTAGGTATGGTAAGAAAAGCATGTTTCACCCCCATCCCGATTTTTCACATTTGCTGTCTGGTCACCCTATTCAAAACAATCTGAAATGTTGTAATCATATAGTGATTGCATGATGTTACTAAAGGACAGACTTAAGGTTGTTTAAGTTTCCTGAATTGTGCATTTCCATAGCTTAATACATGTGATTTACTTTTAAGTTTGACTATGAATTTCTTGGCTTTATAATGCTTATTTTGAGGATAATGACATCAGTGTCATATAGGTTTCCATAGTTTTCCTTTCAACCTTACCTTCATTATATTTTTTGACAGGGAATATCAAGACACTACAAAGACTAATGAGACAAGGCACAAATCCCACTCAATACATACCAGACTAGGAATCTTACTAGCCAAGTGGATTCCTCTTAATTTGTTATATAAATGTTGGTTTGGGGGAGGCGAGTAGCCAAAACATACACATAAACCTTAGATTGTAATAAAGTGAACCAATAGGTGTTGTGCAAGATTAAATGATATTGGCTAAAAGATCCCCAGAAAGACTTCTCACAGGCTAGGAGTCATTTATAACTTCATTTAAAAAAAATGTTAACAAAAAGGGAGATGAATATAGTGTTTGTTGCAAAGGGTGGCTGTAGCCACTCAGCGAGGCTGTGAACCATCTTTTCTCCTGACTTCTCCATGGTCACAACAACTACCCAGCCAGATAACCCAGCCAGGGCCTGGTCACAAGTCTCACACTCCGGGCTGTAAAGAAGATCACCGTCAGCACTGAGCCAGATACCAAGCAGTCTCTACTAATGGGCCTCCCTGAATGCCACGGTTCTGGGAGATGTACACTCCTGTGTCATCACCCCAGTATCCCAGCCCAAACAGACAAATGCATTTCTCTTCCTCAGAAGAGCACATAAGCCACAAGATGCCACAAGTAGCTTATTGATTGGTATCCTGCCAAACAGCTCACAGCCATTCTTTAAGCTAAAGTCACAGTTCATATGCTCATAACCAGAGTTGGAGAAGCGTATGCTATCTGGGCATCTGTATTAATACCAAGATGCTCCCAGAACATCCTGTAAGTCCACAGCTGAGAGTAATCTTGTTACCCCCTGCTACCACTAAGAAGAAGTTGTTCTTGTGGTAGTTGGGTGACTGCTCTCTAACCCCACCAGCCTTTCAGTCGCTCAAGCACTGTCCTAACAAGCCCCAACTTAGCCTTGCAGGTTAACAATAGATGCACCCAGGGGTGAAAGTAACTTACAGGACTTACTGGTACTTCTGGAGTCCTGAGAGGGGCGTGGCCTCAACTGGAAGAGGTGTGGCCTCAATCGGAAGAGGCGTGGCCTCTCAAGATTTAAAGGCCCTGGGGGATGGCTGTGGCTGGGCCTTTAAATCAACCCAGGGCTCCCAGCTGAAAAGGTGTCTGGGAGCCCCCAGGGCTCAGGGGCAAATTAAAGGGCCCGGGGGTCCAGCTGCCGCGGAGCTCCGGGCCCTTTAAATCCCCCCCTCAGCTCTGGCTGCCGGAGCCGTGGGCGGGATTTAAAGGGTTCTGGACTACCCGCAGCCAGGGGAGCTCTGAGCCCTTTAAATCCGGACCCAGCCTGGCCACCAGAGCCGCGGGGGGGATTTAAAGGGCTCTGGGCTGACCCCAGCCACGGCAGCTCAGAGCCCAGCCGTGGCAGCCCAGAGCCCTTTAAATCCGGCCCCAGCCTGGCTGCTGGAACCGCGGGTGGGATTTAAAGGGCTCTGGGCTGACCACAGCTGCGGCGGGGTGCCCAGAGCCCTTTAAATCCTCACCGTGGAAGCTGGTACGGTCCGGCTTACTTTCACCTTTGGATGCACCCCAACATTCGAGTGTCTTTGAATCATTCTCCTATGATATCCAGCCCTTGATACTGGCTACTCACAGAAACTTGAGATCCTCTGCACGCAAAGGTGCTGTGTGTCCCCATTTACTAGTTTTACCATAAATCACAGCACTCGTGAGCATTTATAATAAAACAAAAGTAAGGTTTATTTAAGAAGGAATAGAGATTTAAGTAGGGGGTGAAAGTAATGGAAATAACTTGTTATGACTCAAAATAATAAAAAGAGAACCTAGGTCTACAGTTATCAATAGTTGCCTTTCATATCTAGTAAAGTAGGTTTTCCACCCAAAGGTCAGTTGATTGCAAAGCTGGCTGGTTTCACAAGAACTAAGATCCAAACCTTCATGAAAGTTTCCCTGCTCCTCAAAAGATTTCCTCAGTGAATGAATACACTGAGTGACTTTCCCCATACACTTTCCCTATATTCTGTTACAATGAAACAGTCTTTTGTCTTTAATCAGAATCAGGATGATTTCCTACCTGCTATAATGTTCATTTCCCATCATTTGCAATTGTCTTTGATGGTTTTTCATTGACTGTTCTGGGCTGTGGCAAGGGTAGACAACAGAACCTTGCATTACTTTGCCCACTGACTAGGGAGGGGTAACAACTCACTTTTGTTTAAATGGGTCATCATCAAGACACATTATCTGCAGGTGACTAGCCTTTACTCCAAGTCCATAAAGCATACTTTCTGTATAAATACATTATTCTCCAAATATTACCTGTATATATCTTTCATAATAAGTATGAATCATGACATTTTACAAGCTTTCTGTAGATATCTTACATTTTACTCTTTATGGGTAAATATCCTGTAACATGTTTGTTGTAGTGCATTTCTCAGGTCTGAGGTGAGAGTTTGCAAAGAACTGCGGACCCTTTACCAAGGGATCTGTTTCACACATCCCTTCACATAATGCCTGCAAAATCCTTGCTTCATCAAGAAGAGACCATTTTCTGTTCCCACAAATGAGCTTAGAGGAGAAGGAAAGTGCTGCTCCATCTTTGCTAGGCAACTCCCAAGAGCCAGAAGAGCAACCAGTAACATAGCCTGACACACATTGGTTGGGAAGGGCAAGGAACCCCTTTATACATAGCTAATATAAAGAGCGCCATCTACTGGAATATAACAATGTGTAGCATTGCTCATATATTTGTTAGTAAAGCGGAGTTGGTGATGTGTCCTTCAAATAGAAATGAGTGTAGCTCTGAGCAGGGCAATAGTCAGCTAACTCTACCCAGCTGGTCATGGCTGTGGGAGTGAGGTTGGAGGGTGGTTGGGCTAAAGAATGGTGAGTTAAGTTGGACAAAATTTTCCTCTGTTCAAATAAAATTCAAAGATTCTCTCTGAGAGGCTACAATATAATATTGTGCTCATGATAAGATAATATACGACACAAGCCACCAGTTACCCAATTTAAGGAGAGAGTTCCCCCCTCGCACTGCACACACACACAATGACTAACAGCACTTTTTTTCTCAAGACAAATTCTTACATCCATTAATCATGCTGACTAATACTGCGCCCCCACTCATTGCAATGTACCGCTTCTCTTCGTTTCATCTTCTCATTCCAGATAAGAGAAAATACTTGTCAGTCCTGTCTAGTCATAGGTAAAACTTATTTATGCCTTTTTTAATTTGTGCCTCAGAACATCTTCCTTTAACTGTGGGTAATTATACAGATCTCATACATAGATTATGAGTTGATATAAAACTGTCTGTTATTTACTTGTTCGTAAGTATTTGTTGATGAAGAAGTGTTACCCAAATGTTTTTTAATCTGTTTCCTTATTCATTCAGATTTACTGTAGTGGCTGCTGGTTGTTTCCATACAGGTTTTTTTTTTTTTCAGTCACAGGTTTATATTTTTCTTTCACTGTCTTTTATTTTTCTCATCATTTCACTGGCATTCTAGATGATGAAACATTCAAGCAAAGATACTTATAAGAGAAAACCTACTGTTATAAATTACCTGAGAAATTAGAGATGCTAGCCTTCTGATGCCATTTGTGCAAGATGTTACGTGTGTGCTATAAACCATGGAGCAGAGAGTAGCATTCTAGTAGTATTGTGCATCACCTGGAAATAATCCTGCCTCCAGTGGGGTATTTCTCCTTTTAATTTTGCTGATCAGCTCTATTCTCACTACTGTTCTACAGTTTGAGCCCAGTTCATACCTTCATAACTCCAAAGAAGTAGGTGTTATTACACCAAAGATGAGCTGGGCCTTCTAGATCTACAGTGCCATAAAATAAATGCGGAGCATGGTAATTTGAGTCTGATCCTGCTGTCCTTACTTAGATAAAATTCCCATTGTCTTCCCAAAGAGCTGCTTGCATAAGAATTTCAGAACTGAGCCTTTTTGTGCAAATTCTACTGTTAAGCTGGAATAAATCCAGAGTAAATAATTTTATTGTTCATCTGAGGGGAGACTCTATACGTTCTGGTTCAAATTTTGATCTCACTTATACAAGTGTAAATCAGGAATACTTCAATTGAAGTTACATAAGGGAACTGTGAGATCAGCAGGGAGTACATGATTCTGCCTCATGCTGAGCACTGTGACTCAGTCAAACAAAACTCCTACAAAAATGAATAACCTCAAACACAAGCTTAAGTGCCTTGATAGATTGGGCTGGAGGGCTGAACACTCTGGCTGGATCAAGATGAGAATTAGACGTTTTTGTCTTTAATAGCATTTAGAACTGAAATGGATTGTGAATAGTAAGACCCTCCTCTAGTACTGTAGATGATGTGTGCTGAAAAGGTTTAGTCTAATATAAAAAGATGCCAGATTAAGGTGTAATTTTTTTTTCAAAATTAAGCAATTTGCATTCATTTTTAATCCTGGGAGTTACTTATCCTATAATATAACCATGGGAAAGCAATGATTAAATTCAATTTCACAGTATTAATGAGAACAAATTGTAGTTCATTTAAACTATCCTAATTAATTGTTACCTGCACTGCAGTAGACGAATGTGTTTACTTGTGCTCTTTACAAAAGTTAGCAGTTATTAAAAATAAGTCTCCAATAACCTTATCATTAGTTAACATATCAGTTGCCTAAATACATTTAGCGGAGTCATTCTATTGTCTACGTTTCCACTTATCCAAGTTTACTCCCATTAGTCACTATTCTATAATGGCTTTGAAAAGATTGCACAGAAAACTGAATTTAATGCAAGCCATTTCTCAATCATTTTTCAGTCTAATAAAATGATTAAAGCTGATGTAAGAGGGCTCATTTAAACTGAAAACATTAGACTCGTTAAAAAGCCATTAAACCATCTCACTTCTCTGATTTATTTTATCAGAACCTTATTTGGCCACTGTGTAAAAGTCAGAAATCCTATCTTTTGTCTCTTATTATTGGGTGGAGGTGGCAGGTGTTACCAACAACAACACGACCCCAAAATGAGTTCATACCTAATCTTTGCTTTATCAGCTTTTTTAAAAGTTTGTAATTTCTCTATTCCAGAAGTCCCTAATCCTGTAATCACTTGCACAAATGCTTAACTTTAAACACAGAGTCCTACTGAAATCAGTGTGATTCTTCACATACTTAAATTCAACATGAATGAAAATGTTTACAGGATTGGGCCTATTTCAATAATCAAAATTGAAATTTGATACCACCTAATTGGATCAAATTTCATTTCAAATATTTGGTTTAGAAATTATATCAAAAGCAATACTTTCTTCCTAGTGTGCTTGAACAAGCTGACACTGAGCTGCTTTGAAATACCACCGGAGTTAATATGAATTAATGACTCCTTCAAAAAACAGGTTTTTTTTCTTCCTTATGATACTAAAAATGGAAATTCCACATCTGGAAAAAGACAGATTTTTATCTGAAGCCTCAATTGAGGTTGGGCCCTGATCCTTCAAAGACTTATAAGAACATAAGGATGGTCATACTGGATCAGACCAAAGGTCCATCAAGCCCAGTATCCTGTCTTCCAACAGTGACCACTGCCAGGTGCCCTAAAGGGAATGATCAGGTAATCATCAAGTGATCCAGCCGCTGTCGCCTATTCCCAGCTTCTGGCAAACAGAGGCTAGGGACACCATCTCTGCTACTCCTGGCTAATAGCCACTGATTGACTTATCCTCCATGAGTCTGTCTAGTTCTTCACATGCTTAACTTTAAGCACAGGGGTTGTTCCACCCCTTCTTCTTGCATCTGAAGAAGTGTTATTTTTACCCACAAAAGCTTATGCCCAAATAAATCTGTTAGTCTTTAAGGTGTCACTGGACTCCTTGTTGTTCCACTGTTACAATGGAACTATTCACACGCTTAAAAGTAAGCACATGAATAACTCTTTGCACAAGCAGGCCACTAGGTGGTCCAGCAGAGTTTCTCCCATTAAGAAACTGGATCTTTCCCATTAAGAAATTTTATCTCAGCAAATAGGAATTTGAAAAGCATTTTGTTGTCATTGAAAGAGAGAATTTTTTCCATTCTCTGAAATTTTCTATTGAAATTTGCAGTTTTTGGTTTATGGGGGAAAAAAATCTGTTTTGAAAAGATGCCAATCAGATGACTAACATAACAAGCCAATTGACAGTAGTGTAAAGAAAAGTGGGGGGGGGAATCAACAGCAAATATTTTTTTTTAGCCAAAGTTGTTTAATTCTGTAACACAAAGTTTCAGAACAAACAGAATGGCTTTGCAAAATTTTAATTTTTAAATAGGTTATTAAAAAAAAGTTTAGTTCAAAAAACGTAAACAAGCCCTAGTCAAAATACATAATCACTATCTATTCATGACTCACGTGTTTATTTTCTAAACTACTTCACTAACTGAGGTGAACTAATTGTATGTCTTCAGTACATACTTAAGCCAAGTACATAACTGGTTATAGTCCAAATCTCCCTACCATCAACCCAGAAAAAAATGACATGGATTTGTAGGTGGTCTGGTGTGTGTGGTGGGGAGTGCGGTTAAAAGTCCAAGCTTGAAATCGTCTAGAGCAGTGGTTCCCAAACTTGTTCCACCGCTTGTGCAGGGAAAAGCCCCTAGAGGGCCAGGCTGGTTTGTGTACCTTCCGCATCCGCAGGTTCAGCCGATCACAGCTCCCAGTGGCCGCGGTTCACTGCTCCAAGCCAATGGGAGCTGCTGGAAGCGGCACGGGCTGAGGGACGTACTGGCCGACACTTCCAGCAGCTCCCATTGGCCTGGAAAGTGAACCGCGGCCACTGGGAGCTGCTATCGGCCGCACATGTGGATGCGGCAAGTACACAAACTGGCCCGGCCTGCCAGGGGCTTTCCCTGCACAAGCAGCGGAACAAGTTTGGGAACCACTGCTCTAGACAATTTCAAGAATTTGGTTGAATATTCTTTTCAAGCCTCTGTTGCATATTTTAGGCCTCAATCCTGCAATGAGCCCGCCCTGAAAAGCTCATCTTCTATTTATCAATATATAAAAAATGTGTAATTGAATTTATCCTTGCGGCAACACAGAAAATTTTAATAGTTAATTTATAATCCAGCAACAGATTTCAGGTTATAGGAGCAAAGTTACCTCTTGTTTGTGACACAGACAAACAAGAGGTTTTGTGCCAAAAATGCTTAACTTCAATCTGCAGACCTCTAACTGCCACCAGTCATAAAATGGTATTTTTATACGATATGTGTTACACCTAATGACATATATTAGTATGCATTCATTTATATTAGACTTGTATGTACAGAGCTATATGTGCCTTGCTGTTTTGAAGTTGCTTCCAAAGGCTATTGCTCTGCGTCTGTGTTAAAGCATCAAAGTGGGATCAGATTTATTAAAACTGACTACTTTAAAGAGCTTCAGGGTTCTAAATAACATCATTATTTTAAGGACTAATATGCTAATTTTTTTCTGTAATTCTCCTAAATCTAACAGCCAGTTATCAGAAAAAGCAACAGCTTCTCAAGGCATCATTGGAGCAAAGAAGGTATATTTTAAAGTAAAATTAAAGCAAGCCACATACCTACCTAACAGTTTTATGAAGGAGAATCCTGCACTTTTGAGGCAAACCTACAGGGGCTTGAATATCTGGCAAACAGCTTTTTTTTGCAGTTCTGCTTTGGAATGTCTCCAATTGCCTACCCCCAAAAGTACATGGGGAAATCCCAAGATCACTTATGAGTTTCTATGTTAGGTGTTGTGCTGCTTGGAATGGCTCACAACTGTGAGTGCATACCTCAGGACAGACTTTCCAAACAAGGCAGACACCCCAAACTGCTTATATGTTCTATACTTAGATTTCACCAACCCATTAACAAATGTGAACTCCTGGATCATTATATCAGTCTTACCATGGAGTCAGAAGACAGTCCCCTTAGACTCTTCAGTGTATCTTTCCGCCCAGGCAAACTGGACTTTATGATAAAAGATCACTTAAACCAAAAATCACTCCAAAAACCACTCTGCCAGTGTCACAGTAGCTACAAGTAGTAATGTCATACAGCCGTCCAGCTCTTTGAACATTCCATCTGTAAATGTTTGATTCAATTACTCCCTGCAACAGTGAATTCTACCAACTGACTATACACAGTGTGAAGTATTTGTTATAAATCCTCTGGCCATTACATTATATTTACTGACTCTTTCCCCCTCATATATGGTGCCAGGATAAAAGAAAGATGAGACATTTTTCCCATGTGTTCTTTTCATTAGGAGTTTTGTGGGATAGTCAGGGAGTTACAATATCCCCTGCCCCTCCTAATATCTTAAAGATAGTTGCTTGGCTGACTCTCTTCCCCCATCCTGGGCTCCTCAGATAGTTGACAGTCACTTCATCCTGTAAGTTCTCCCCTTTGGGACCTTGCTGGTAGGTGAACCTCCCCCAGACTTTCTGGAAATATCCTCAGATACATTGTTAACCTTAATAGAATTCCTAATTGCACCGCAGTGCATTCCAGCAGCAGGAAAAAAATATTGTCCAATCTTCTTGAGGCTGAATGGCCTGACAGTCCATTTTTGATATTTCGAGGGGATTTAGGTGAAGAGAACCTTCCAGTCAGGCCCTGAAGAGGCAGAATGTAGGGGACAGAGACAGATACCTACCCTGTGAAGAGCTTAGGATGGAGGGATGTGGCCAGCTGGCTGCTTCCAAAGATGTCTGGAAGGGAGGGGATTTGTAGGCCCCTGGTGCACCCTCCATAGAAAGTCCTTCATAGTAAGGTCAGGGGAACTTCTACCTGGTGGGTGAAGGTGTGGTGCCACAGTGCCTGTTAGGTGGCAAGTCCCACAAGAATTCACTTGGAGTAGTCATGTTGGGTTAACCCCCAAACTTGGGTATCACACCCAAGGCCAACCAAATCCGCCAATTAATTCAAATAAAATCCAGTCTGATTGTTTTCTATAGTGTTTGCTCTGCCCTTTGTAATGCACCCAAGCATCCTACTAATTTTTCTGAATAGCATGGTAGATATTCTTGGTACTGTATGATACACATGCCTCTGCTCTCCTTCTCTTCCTGCAGTTCATTTGACTTGCACTCCCCTATAAATCTAAAGCAAGCAATGAGCTGGAAAGATAACTCATATAGATAGTAATTCTCAAGGTAAAAGCCATGTGTCAATTACTAATGCCATTGAGTCGAGCAGCAGTAGAAGAAAAGGAAGGTCTGTGTCCAGAGTGGGTATTCATGTCACTTTAACCCTGAATGTGTCATTCCACTTTGAAACAGTGCTGGCTTAAGGTGTTGCCAAAGGCTAATTAGTTGGAATATTGTATTTTTAGTACCACTTAGTCAACATATTGAGTCTGGTTGAGTCTGCTTTGGGAGAAGGTCATGCCACCACTTCTACATACTCTAAAAGAGTTGTAGAGACAACCTACTACTCTTCTCATTATAGTGTTTTTGACCAGTGGTTTCATGTAACCAGGCACAAACTGCTAATGCTCCTCCTCAGACTGCAGATGATAGCTCACTAAGCAGCCATTAGCAATAGTGCTTGAGTTAATACAAAAATATGCATTTGCTGCTCCCTTAAAAGTAATCCTGGGAGGCTGGATTTTTCTGTGCATTTTACAGTCTAGTGTCAGTTCACCTAGTTCAGAAGAATCATTTATATGGGTCAGCTACAGCCATATAATGATAGAACTTTTGGAAATAACTATGGGACTTACAGACTCAAACTTAGCTCTCCACCTCTGTTCTATAGAATGGAGCACTCCATGGCTCTCACCAATAATGGTGATCATTAAATAAATGAGAAAAAAAAAGAGCAATCAGAAGTCTGTCTTTGTGCTGTGCATGTTAGGTGCATTTTTGACTGATAAGGCTAATAGATAATCTTCGATAGAAGCGACACATGAATAAATGATGCATTTTTCTACCAATTGATATCAAGCACCTTATTATGCCTTTTCTGAACATTAAAATAAGTGCTTTTCTGTACCCAGCAAAGTCTGAGTTGGCCACATTAAAAGATTTATTTTTACGCTAACCTGTGTCAAAGTATTGAAGAAAAAAGATGCAGGCTCATAAAAGGAATAGTCATAAAGGTGAGCTCCTAATTTACTTCCCGGTTTTATTTCAGCTTAGTTCTTGATTGCCACGAGGCATAAAAGTTATTGAGTTTTACTACAGTCACCTCATGCTGGTTTCCTATCAAACAGAATATCAGTGGGACACCTCTGCTGAGCTCTCTACATGAAATTGTCCTTTTGTACATTTCATAATCGGCTGCGATGTGGCCAAGCATCTGGTGGTGACAAGCAGACGTCTTTGATTTATTGGCTAATATCACCGCTTGTTAGTGGATGGTTGAGCAGGAGACTAAAAGAGCATAAAATCAGAGAGAATAAATTATGAAGGTGCCGAACTGTGGCATTATAAACCCCTCCTTGTCGCAGCTGTGACATCTCTCAGGAAATGGAGGATGAGAGAGACATTCGCTCTTCAAAGGATCATGGCCACTGCCTTCTGATCCTGAATGAAATAAAAAATATATAAACTGCACAAACATTTTGCCTAAACAGAGAGTGGTTTTTTTTCCTGCTACAGCACTCTGCATCCACACTGCTGCTTTTGCTTGAAAAGCAAGGCAATAAGCAGGCAGTTCAGAAGTGTCTGGAATGGGAGTATTTTCTCCCTCCTGCAAGCTAAGGCATGTATCTTTTTTTACATTGTGAAAAAATGATTTAACCACACACCCCAGCCAAGCAATATTCAACTCTTGACATCAGTAGGAGTCTTGCCCAGCAGATCAAGAACAGTGTGCCCATGCAACCTTATCATGCAACCTCTTCCCAACGGATTCCTAGCAGGTGAGGAAGTTAGTTTCTCTCCTTGAGGAATATCCCACTGTAATTCTTGCACCAGGGCACTCGATTTAATAAAATCTTCTACACCAAAATAATTATCTGACAAAATAATAATTGGAACCTTTCACACTCCTTGTTTGCCAGTGGGATTGGTTCCTCTGGCGTACCAACAGTGTACCACAAATGGTGTGAGCATGCATGTCAGAAATGTTCACCTACACTTTCAGCTCTTTAGTCCTCTTATCATTATTATTATTTATTTGAATAGTGCCTAAAAGCCCCAGTCAAAAGACCCAAATGGGCTAGGCTCTGTACAAACACAGAACAGAGACAGTCCATTCCCCCAAAAGCTGTCAATCTAAGTAACCTTAACGCTCACCCTACCCCTTTAAGTAGTAAGTACCCAACAAGTTACACTGTGTATACACCTGAGAATTGCTCACTGCTCCTGATAGTCCAATGGGACAAGATGCAATGTAGGAACAGCTGAGTTAATTTGCTTTTGTTGTGCTCATGAATTGTTCACTAATTTTGGAGTTTATTCATTGTTCCAAGTTGTTTTTTTATCTGCAGACTCCTCAGAATTGCAAATATTCACAATTTGAAGTTAGTGCCGTGTTGGTTATAGGTACAGGGGCTGCAGTTGCTTCAGACAGCTGCATGGAGGATGAAAAAGAGGAAAGCCTTTTCATCTTTCTCTTCCTTCACTCATGGTGACAAGCCATGCAATGATTCTGAAGGAACTAGTTAAGTCTTCTACTGTTTAGTCGAAAACATAATACCTCCAAGGAGAACATTATGGTGAGGAACATGTTCTTCATAATCCCATTTTAAAGTATGCATGTAAATATTATTTGCCTTTAAGTTATAGACTCTAGGAGCCAATACAATCAGAGATAGTAAGGGGTGTGTGTGTGTGTGTGGTTGCAGGGAACTAGTTAATTTAACAATTTCAATTAAAATGTATTGGAAACACTTAAAATGATTCCTTTTAAGCTGTTTAGAAATAGGTAAAGTAATACTGTTACAAGCAGATATTCCTTATAATAGCCACTACCACTGGTACTGTTTAGAATTTACCTAAGAGTTAAAGGAAACTTTTTAGGGGTGCTGACTAGAACTACTTTTGTTTTTATAGCTATCAGGGGATATTAGTCTTAAGCAGCTTCTGGAACTGTGGAGTGAGAACATATAGCTAAAAGAAGAGGACCGAGTCACAAACTCTTTGTGGAAGAGATAAGGACAATGAGCTAATGCCATGTACTGTCAGGCAGAGGTATGCCAATATGGCACCACGTAAAATTGTTTTCCTAGATTTCTTGGAATCCCTTGTGCAAGGATTTCAGTTTTACAAGGGAAGAAATCAGAGTACTACTACTGAAAATTATTTTCATAAAACTCTGCTTATATATTCAGCAAGAAAATCATTGCAATTGCCAATATTAAAAGGCTAGTCCTGAGATACTTGGTACACACTACTGTTCATTGGTAATACAATCTACCTCACACCAGGAAAAATGTAGATTGAATGTTGGGTAACCTCCTACTAAAAAGTGTAAGGCTACCTTGAAATGAGCAAACCTTTTATAGGTTAGTTAATCTGTCTCTCTTTGAATGGTCCTATTTTTTTTAATTTTTTTTTTAAATTTTTTTTTCAAGTGAGAACTGTGTGGATAATGGATTTGAAAAGTACTCTGAAAAGCTTTCCTATTATGGATATTAAAATGCTAGCGGATTCCGCTCATGTTCACTTAAATGTTTCTCAAGTGGTTCAAGCCATCTCAGTTTTTTTTAAAAAGTCAGTACAACTGCTAATGACGAGTTTTCCCAATACCAGCTCCCTCATGGACAAGATCAGCTGAGAAAACCCTTGTGTGGCTTCACAGTCAGCTAGAAACATAACTACATCCTGAGACATTCATTGTTAGATGGTGGCCACCAGTGGGTCAAAATGATTCTGACAATGAAAGACATTCAAAAAGCCACAGATACAACACACTATGAAAGACAAATCAGATGGAGGGTAGTCTATTACATAGGAAACACAGGACTAACCATCAACCAAAACAAAAATGCTTTATGCACAGTACTTAAAAACTCAGCTTGTCAGGGTCTTTGTGAATAAACGTTACTTTTTAAAGTGTTTTCCCCTTAGTATTGGGGGGGGGGGAAGAGAGAGAGAATTTTAAACTAAAAATAACCAAAGAACTAGAAAGAAAAGCCATCCAAAAAAGGAGATGTGGTTTCATAAGGAATGCTTTCCCACTCCGGATGGGACAATAACAAAACCCAGAAAAAAAGGATAGTAGAACTCAGGAGATTTGGATTTAGTTTCCACCTCTACCACAGGCTGTGTGAGAACTTGGAGAAGTGACTTGCTCTCTCTGCCTTAGTTCCCCATCTAAAAAATAGGAATTGTGATTCAACCATCCTTTGACTCATGTCTCGCCTCCCGGCCAGTCTTGGGAGTGTCCCTCCAAGTGTTTGCCCACCAGACCCTAATGGCAGTACTCATCCTGGGGAGAGGACAACTCTACCCAAGGCCTTTGACTGAGGGTATGTCTACACTACCTGCCGGATCGGCGGGTAGTGATCAATCTAGTGTAGACACAATAAAATCGATCCCCGCTCTGCCATCAACTCTGGAACTCCACCGCAGCAAGAGGCAGAAGCGGAGTCGATGGGGGAGTGTCAGCGGTCGACTCGCCACCATCATCACAGCCAGGTAAATTGACCTAAGATACGCTGACTTCAGTTACGCTATTTGCTATTCGCGTAGCTGAAGTTGCGTATCTTAGGTCGACTCTCCCCCCTCGAGTTTAGACCTAGCCTGAGTGTGGGTGGGTGCCTTAGGCCTTGTTAACTCTGCCATTTAGTATGTCTTCTTTGAGGATACAGGGTTCTTTACTCCTTAGGGCCAAACCGATTGAAACCTCAATAATAGAATTCCTTAAAACAAGATTAAAAACAGAAAAAGTGCATTCAAAAAAAAAGAAGAAAAAAGAAAAAGAAAGAAAAGAAAAGAAAAAGGAAAAGAAAGAAAGAAATGGTTTTCTTAGCATATCTAGATTTACACCTTTCATACGCAAGTCTAGATAAGGCTGTCAACTTCTTCTTAGCAATGGCCAAAGTAGCCATCTATGACACCAGAGAGAGGATGTTGTCTGAGGGGGTTCTCTGCAACTGTGGGGCCTATTTCTCATCATCCCTCCATTCACACATCTGGGCAGGGTTCCTTTGAGTGGTGGGTACACCCAAACAGGCCTCCTTGTGATTTAGGGTAGCTATGCACACGCCCATTCTCCTGTTAGTGACACAAAGACATTTAATATCCTCATTTCAAAGACTTAACAACCCATCTCTGAGACTGCTATTTTCCGTTATTAATTTGACATCCGATACTTTGTCATGAGACCAAGAATCCTTTTTTTCCCCTTTCAGCTGTTGTCTTGTCTTTTTTAATTGTAAGTTCTTTAAGGTCAAGGACTGGCTCTTACTGTTGTTGGCTTGAGCCTCTAGGTACAAATAATAAATATCTGCTGATTTGCAATATAGTCCTACAGTCATGTCATGGTTTATATAGTTTCCTGGCTACATCACAACATTAAAACAAGTTATTACAGTATCTAGATATGTGGTGTTACTGTACTATTAATGCAGTATTTTGTCTGAATAGATTGTATCAATACAGTTAACTTATCACTTCAGATAGACTTGACCTTTGAAAGATGAGTTCTCTTTTCTTATCCTTATAGTAACGATTTCAAAAATTAGCCCTTATATGCATCTTATATCCCATTCTGTAGTATGTTTGAAGGCTATGCTGTTCTGCATTTTGTGTTCCATCTCTCTTTCTTCTGTTGCTCACACAATCAAAATGTGTTTTAAACCCTTCCCTATAAATGCAGAGCACAGAAGGGATTCACTAGTGCTGTCAGGAGATAGATTATCACAGTAGTAGAAGTTTGCTCAACCTTCAAGGTTCACCTTGGCGTTCATCATAATGGGCAGTTGCATTGTGTGCACAGATACTTCAGAATTGTCAGATATACAGTTAAAGATATGCAGTTAATTAGAAATTAGGAACAGAAACATGCTTATTGCAATCCTACTATCATTCCACATGTGGTACTCCTGGTTACAGTCAATGAACAATTTAATAGCATGATATGACCCTTATTTAAGTGAGTTTAAAAAAAAAATCTGTTGTGCAGCACCACCAGGCCTCAAAAGAAGAGGTGAACACTGTATGTTAGAAATATGTTTAGCAAGTCTACTATCATTTTAGTACCTTCAGAAGTGGATCTGTAAGGAGGAATCATACGGTATTTGTTCAGATATGGTTCCTAAGGAGGTCGGTAACCATCATTTCTGTTTTTATTTCCTGTTTTCAGTGCCTCTGTAATAACTAATTTAGTCCTTTATCAGCTCATTGGCTGATAAACTTTATCTTTTATAAAATTTTGATAAGTGTTCCCTATATAGCGTAGTTGGCTCCTGGGCACTACCTGAAATCTACTGCTTACTAAGCTTAGCCCTGAACATGGAGATGGGGTGGGTGAAATATGAAACACAATGTATACTATGAAAACTTTCAGCCTCATTCCAAAGACAGATATTTTTCAGTAACTGGAAAGCACATGGTTCCCATGCATAGCTTCAAACAAAAGAATAACACAAAATGTGGCTTACCAGTAATGGAGCCCTATTTTAAAGTTCCACAAAACTGAAGTTGAGGGAATTTCTGACTCTGCATCTCCCCACACCTCCGTACTGCTAAATTACCCCTACTAGAGATTATTTATCCCTGTGTCTAAAAATAATTTCCTGGGAAAAGATCCTCAAATCTGCCCCCGCCTCCCCACACACATACTTAACATTGTGTGTAATTTGAAGTGGACCAATGAACACTGTGCTATATTGTCAATATATTTTGTATACATTCCACTGCCTTGCTCCTTTTGTTATCATTCACACCTGCCTGAATTGAGTAAAACACACTACCAAATCAGAATGGTAGCATCTTGCACTAGCACAGGGCAATGGTTAATCAAGCCCTTTATTTGGCTTGGAAGTGCCCCTTTTGGCTCAAAAAGCCAGCCAGCATAACTGCAATTGCATCTACATGATCTAAGAGGAAGATCTCCTCAGAAGTGCTGGTTGGTGGTGTTCACCCATTATCCTGTCTATACATACTTCAATGCAGTGAAGAATCAAACCTTAGGAGTGAAAGAACCAGTTTTATTCTTGGCTCCTATGCATGGCTATAAGGACTCTGCAACCCACCCCTTTACTCCATATTATGCACCCACACAGGACTAGGCAATGGAAGGTCTGAACACACAGTAGAATGGTAGCATGTTTAGCAAATAACGGAGAAGGATCCATACTATGTGAAAACCTTTAAAATCAGATTTTAGTCACTCTTCAGTATCCTGGTAATTAAACCATTACTATAGCAAACTCAGTGGCTCAACGATGGACATTTCTTGTATACTCGAGTGAATGCAAGTGTAACCATGTGCAACCATGTGTGGCGAATCTGTCAGAACTAACAGCAGGAACTTTGATAAGAGTTCTCCATCAGTAAACCTGTTTGATAGCTCAAGATCTTTGAATTGTTATTATAAGTGGCACCCAATAGTGCTGCTATAGTTAAGGGTCTGTCAGAATTTCCTCCTCCCTTCTCCCTAGCTTTATTATACCTCAGTCATTTCTAGTTGTGTCAGGGCTGAAGCCATCACATGTAAGTTGACAGCAATAAGCCGTTCTGTTTTTCTCTTCTGAATGATCATATGGATTTTTAGGACAGGAATTGATGCTCACCAGACAGGCTGAGGAGCATGTCACCACATGCCTTAAGGTGCTGGAGCAAGTTGGAGTGATTAACAATAATTAACAAGAACACACATTGTTTGTGAATTGGGTCTCTCTTCCCATCAGGAGAATGGGAAAAATTGTTCATGAAAGTTTGAGCCAGAAAAGAAAAGGAGGTTGATTTGAGGTATAGATTTCTAAGAGTACCAATATTGTAGGGAAGTCCTCTGGCCTAAGGTGGAGAGGTAGAGTGGATTTGGGATTTATTACCCTGCCACAAAACCTGTGAGTAGCTACATAGTTGCCAGATTTTTCCAGAGTTAATTGGCACCCTCTAATCCCAGTGAAGTCAGTGGGAGCTGCAGATGTTCAAAAGCTGGCTTGTATGTGTACGTGTGTGTGTTGGTTTACATATATATATAACAACTGAGAGAGAGGAAAGTTTGAGAAGCTTGTTTTGAGCATTTATGTCTTCAAAAAACATTCAGTAGGAGAGAGAGGCCTGAAGAGCCAACAGCAAAAATTGAAATAATACGTGGGTTTTTGTGATGGTGTCTGACCTGAAAAAGGAGACATGGATGTAGTGCATGGTAGCTACAGTAGGCAGATCACACATTGTTAGCTTTTAAATCCTTATTAAGTTCAGAAACTCTGTAGCCAATTCCTTCTTTTCTGAACCCAAGACTCAAATGCTCCCCTCTGCATCTATGAGTGGAGGAGAGAACAAGGTAGATCACAGCTCAGGGAGCATAGGACTCTGCTTTATGCGATGTGCCCATCTTTCTGCACTGAAGCCCCTCCATGGAAATGGGCTCTGGGGATAGTTAGGATTGGAGGGATAGCTAACTAGTTTCTCACCAGTCCTTTGGGGGTGACATAATGGAAACAAAAGCTCACCCCACTGAGGTGGAATTTGAGAACTCCAGCAGTTACAAAAGACATGGCAATAGAACATAGAGGCACAGGGTATTAGCACAGGGTATTAGCCTTCAGCAGATTCCTCAGGATCTCTGGGTGTGGGAGCGGGGTCCAAACTATTGTGGGAGAAGGAAACCAGCCAACATGTATATTAGACTATAGGACATTGGAGATCATATTGCCCAGAGAGGAGATGCATTTTAGGGCACAGAGGAAGTGCAGAGTGACTAAGAGAATGTACTTACAGATAAGGTGTATATGGGAAAGTGGGGTAGGCAGAGGGGAGTGAACAGAGCAGCTTTGAATAGTTGAAGGAGAAATGGAGTAGTGAGGAGAAGATGGTGAGTGAGAGCAGCTGCAGTTTCCGCGCTAGTTATCCAGATTACATGGAGAGGCTAATCCAGGTTTGAAATAACTAATGGAGATTTCAGGCAAGGTATCTGCTTGCAGTACCAAATTTGCAGCATACATTGAAGCTGAAGAATTTGAAAAGTCTAACCAAAATGTTGACTATTTCACAAAGTGTCAGTGGGTTTGCAGAGTGCCTCATGGCATCACCAGCATCTGCACCATGTCATAAAATCCCTTTGCAAAGGAGAGTGAAGTTCTAGAGGGATTTGATGGATTCATCAGGCAGTGCACAGATTCAATCCCATATATGTAGACTCAAGATGTACCATAGAATAGTTTACATAGTCCTTGCAAAAGGCAAAGACACAATAGGTTCCAAAAGTCCCAGAGATTGCTTCATTAAAACTACAGAATGAGCTAATGGGAGCCCTCCTGAGGCTGTAGAACCAATGATTCACAAAGCTATTTCACAGATTTCCTATAACTGTTATACTCCTTGGAGTCTTCCCCAAAGTCCATGGTATTGTAGACAGCTGCAATATGTCACCTTAGGGATTAAAGATTTCTTCAGTAAGAGTGCCTGAAGCTGTGGGCCATAGCAGGACAGAGTGCCCTGATCTTCAAGATTGCACTTTGTTGTCCCTATGAGGTTATATCTAACTCCGTCCCCTTGGAGTTAGGAACCGGTTTACAAGCTCCCCAGGGTTTTAAGCCACATTACAGAAATCTTTTGGGAATGTAGACTACAGAAGTTGCTTTACTCTCTTGACATTTCTACTTGCCTACTGAAAAAAAAAAGATGACATTGTTAATAGAAGTATCCCCTGACAATTTGTATTTGTGCTGGGATGCGTGCAAAAAATAAAAGAGACTGTTAAAAAGAGTTGTGTGAAGTGTAGTTGTAGCCAGGTTGGTCCCAGGATATTAGACAAGGTGGGTGAGGTAATATCTTTTATTGGACCAACTCCTGTTGGGCTTTGTCTACACTGGAACTTTGTCAACAAAACTTTTGTCATTCCAGGGTGTTAAAACACATGCACACGCCTGCATGCGCGTGTACACACACACACACACACACACACACACAGAATGGGAAAACTGAATGGGAAAAGTTTTACTGATGAAAAGAGACGGTGTGAACAGCGCTTTGTTGGCAGGAACGCTCTCCTGCCAACAAAGCTGCTGCCGCACGCTGGGGGTACGGAATTTTTTTGTCAGCAGGAGAGCTCTCTCCTGCCGACAAACAGCAGCTGCACTGTGCACCTTATAGCAGCATTGCTGTAGCGGCACAGCTGTGTCACTAAAAGCTGTGTAGTGTAGACAGAGCCTTGGTGAGAAAGACAAGCTTTGGAGCCACACAGAGCTCTTTTTCAGGTCTGGGAAAGGAACTCCCAGCCTCAGAGCAAAATACATTGTGGAGTACATTGTTTATTGTAATTAGTTAGCACATATTTTAAGAGACCATTCAAGATAGAGTGGCCTATTAACATCTCCACAGTCATAGGGCAAAAAGAGGGGTTTAGTGGGTGACAGATTGTTGTAATAAGCCATAAATCCAGTCTGCTCAGTCCATGATTTTTGGTGTCTAGCAGAGTAATGATTTTAAGCTCCCAGCATAAATACACAGTAGTTATGGTATGTGAAAGTTCAGTCCTAAGTGCTCCAGTAAATTACATGGACTTTTCAGAGCACTGGATTTTCTTCCTCCATCTTTTGCCTTAATGTTGCGCTTATGTTTTACTTTGAAAGGATCAGAAGAGTAGCTGCTCTTGTCTATTGTGGAGAGGTGCATTATCTGTGCACCCACTGTAATTTAAGAAGCAGTTAGATGACTTGTTCCACTGGTGAAAAGCACCATCTATGCCTATGGTTATTCATATTAACCGGAGCCTCAATATCTTTCTCCCAAGATTTTGAAATCTTGAACATGTTCACAGCATGGAAAACCTGTTCCCATCCAGTTCTTCTATGCACCATTGAACAGCAGTGCTGATAGTGATCAGACTACTGTTAACTTTACAACAAAAGTCTGGTTAGTTTTAACCCCACCATAAAGTGGTGGGCCAGTAGTGAAACTGACAAGAATCGTGTCAACTTCAGGCAGAGGCTTCCAGGATTTCTAGGGTTTCCCAGCTGTAGGAACACCCACCAGATGGGCAGCCAGGGATCCCAGGGAGCTTATTTTATTTCAAGTTTCAGTGTTTCTGATACAAAATATTACTGGAATTCCAATGTATGAAAATTCTTTTGTTTTTGTTTTTGTCTTTTCATCGCAGTTCAGGAAGAAAAATTTTTCCAGAACCCCAATATGTCTCCATGCAACAAAAATTTGGTTTTCAAGCCAACTCTAATTATGATAGCTCCAAAGCAATTATGCAAACTAAAGGGACCAATGTCTTTTCTGTTCGCACTTGTGCAAATATTAAAATATTTGGGGTGAAACTTTGAGATTGTATGGGCATCATGAAGGCAGGATTTGGCCCAATCCCTTCAGAAAAAAATTCTGAACTTTGGACTGTTTTTTTCCCAAACTGAACAGCCCTCTCAGTACTTTAGGTCACCAGTACATATTTGTTAACACATATCTAGAAATGCTGTGAGTGAATAAGAATGTAAACATGAATCTTTAACCAGATAGAAATACTATAAAAATTTACAATCGCAACACCAAAAAATGTTCAGCCGAGGGTGACTTCATAGCAAAATTTTTTTGCAATTACTTAAAAAGTGTAGGATAGGCAATGTGCAATGGATAGAGAATCTTCAGCTTTATTTAATCACTTCACTTTTCATTTGAAAAGTAATTCATCATGGAAAGTCAGTGGGGTAGAGAGAGCACTAATTGCAGCAAAATATCAAGGACAGTTTTCCTCTGTCTTAATTAAACATTAATGAGTAAAGCTATTTGCAAATGCATGCAGTGGGGATGGACTTGTCTATCCAAGTTTGGTAAATAGTGACACTGGGTGTCAAAATAAAACACCTTAATTGATTTATACAGAAATAGTTTAAGATGAGTGCACCTGGACTGACATTTCTTCAGGTTCTTATAGAGTAGTTTCCTTATGAATTATTTATAGAGAAACTTGGCCTGACCTGTCTTAATTACACAAGTGATTGTTTCCAAACTAATCAATTTGGTAAGGGAAGTGAATCTCTTCACTATTAGTCCTTGCCACCTCAAGAAGGATACAGAATGAAAAATATGACATCTTTTGATTAAAAACTTTTTCTCTTCTCAATTCGTCAATGCCAACTGTATCTATTGACACACTGCCAATTGTATTCTTCCATTTACTTGTGGGCTCTTCAGAAGGCTAGTTCTAATTTTAAATAGACTAAGATATGAATATTTTGGTGAGGATTGTTTAGTAAGCAAGACAGCTGTGAGAAATCTAAGAGCGGTACCTACTTTTGTATGCCTAGCCATAAGGCATATAAAATAAATGAAGAGGATACAAAATGAATAGTCCAGATTATTTAGTATTAGGGGGAGAATGGAATTTAAGTGATGAGTGGTAAACATTCAGCATTTCTGAAACAAGCTCATACACTGGATATCAAGAAAAGTGGCTCGGATGAGAGAACTTCCTCTTCTCTTCCTAAGAATGTATATATTTTTTAATTTATTGAACATTTTCACAATAATAGAAATGCATACACAAATAAAAAATAAAAAGACAAGAGCCAGAAATGATTAGTTCTAAGAATTACAAAACCCCAACACACACCTGAATTTCTCATGATAGAAAAATAAAACTGTAACAAATGACAACAACAATTTATTTGGATATGGAGAGGACCTTTCTCTTAGGTTGAGAATGTAAATTGGGTCTCCTATTAACAAATGCAGTTGGAAACGATGCTGATCAGGACAGGGCTAATATTTTTGCTACAAAGTTCTACTCAACTAACTACTTCAAGCAGAAAACATAAAATGAAGACACTATAGAAGAAAGACTAATGCATATAAGAGAAAATGTAAATAGAAATTTAAGCTCTATTTAGGGAAGCACCCAGATTCAGTAAAGCACTGAAGCAAATGATCAAATCCCAATGAATTCTATAAGACTGAAATGTTTTCCTGAATCAGAGCCATAATGTCATCCCATAACTCTAAAGAAAAATATTGCCAGGCTGATTTCATATACAGTATACTGACATTCATTTATTGAAGTCAGTAGGACTATTAGCCATATATAGAAGTTATATGTGTACCTAAGTCTTTGCAGGATTGGGACCCAATAATTGCTTGAAATCATCCCCAAAGTCTCTGTGTTTACAGAGGGCATCATCCAGGGCCCAGACATGAAGCACTTAAACATGAGTAATACGTATGGAATAGTCCCACTGAAACCAGAAAGCATACTCTTGTGAGTGTTTACAGAGTAGTAGATAATAAATAAATTCAAAAGCAGTTTTATTCATGAATGAAAACTAGTTCTGCAAATTGTTTCAGTCTTCAGAGAACATCACTGTAAGCACATTTTGTGTAACTACAAAGCCACTTCTTTAGAGCCTTAGAAATATTGTATTTTTAAGCTTGGAAGGATTCGATTTTTATTGATAAATGTTGGTTTCACACACAAACCAATGAAAAATATTTCTATTGATGATCATCAACATTTACAGATAAGCAAAGTAAGAAAAATGCTGCTTGAGAACTTATTAGAATTTGATTTAAGGATATTTCCTTTGTATATTTTGACGTGATGTTGACATTTTGTGATTTAATGGTTATAAAGCTTTTAAGTTTTTGAAATCGTCTACTGTCATGGAATAATTGTTGTCTGACCCACCATAATTTCCCACAACTGTAAACATTTAAATAAAAATGCTTAACAACCATGATTTTGGGCAACAGAGAACATGTACATCTATAAAAAAAATGAAAAAAATGCTTAAAATAAACATTGATATTATTTAAAAAATGAATTCTGCCAAGCCTATGTATATTTCATTAAAACTATGCAATAAAATAAGTTTGGAAAGTTAGGTATCACCACAAATGATACGTATTTATTATACCAAGATTTTCTCTCCACAAATCCCTAAAAGGGTTTTTTTAAGAACAAACTATCTCCTCCATGAAAACTAAGGATTGACAGCATTGAAGGCACAGTTATTCATCAGGAACATAGTATGCCACAGCTCCAAGTGTAGAGTCACCAAACTTGATCTGCCAAGTATCACAATTTAAACATTAACTGACTCTTTTCACAAGGAACGTAAATCATTCCCTGAGCAATTTTTGTCTGGATGAGAAAGAAAACAGCAGCTTGTGACAAATCTGAAAATCTTGAGTCAGTTATTTTGCTGCACAAATAATGAAGCTATTCATATGCAATAGATTATACAAACTAATATACACTCCAGTGTTCCTACTTGGAATAATTGAGAATATAAAAAATATCTCAACACAATCCAGCAGGTCTGACTTAAAAAATTCAAAATTGGAAGTTAGTTAATGTGGAAAGTAAGAATTAGTCAATTATAAAATCAAGAGGCCACAGATATTCTTATTGCTTTAGGTTTGTTTGTTTAATTTCCCAACTATTTGCAGGAATACATGCTATTTTTCAGATAAAACTAGAACTATTTGGGTTTTCCTTTTAGTGCCCTTTATTTAGTTAGTTAGTTAGTTAGTTTCTTTGTTTATTATGGAGAAAGAGCCAGAATGTCAACCCCTTATGCATATTGGTGGGCAGCTACTCCCATGAAATACTCTCATTTCATTGGAACTACTTGTATAACTGCTCAATAGTGTGAGTCAGGGGTTCACCATCTGGCCCAAAGTGATAAGCTAAACAATACCATTTCATAATTGTAATGCGCAAGGTGTAGTGAAAATTTATCACTAAGAGTATCTACATTTTTGAAACTTCTCAGTTTCTCATCTCAGATTTGAAGAAGTGGGTTTTTTTACCCATGAAAGCTTATGCCCAAATAAATCTGTTAGTCTTTAAGGTGCCACCGGACTCCTTGTTGTTTTTGTGGATACAGACTAACACGGTAACTCCCTGAAACTCTAAAAGAGTGACATGTATGTCACGCCAAGACAGTTTTTGCAACTAATGAAGCAAAATAGTACAACTATCTCTTAGTTGGCAGTCTCAACAGGCAGAATTATTTTACACATAGGAAGCCTCAGCCAGACTTCAGAGGAGTTGCACCTACTCATACCAGCACTGAACTTATCCCTGGGTGTATTTCAAATTATGGAATGACAAAGCCTTATTCAAATGTTATTTACTTACTGTGAACTCAAGCAAACCAAGCCAACCCTTATAAACTAGTTAACAGCATTTATTTTGTTGTGTTGCTTACAGCATTTTTTGCTACCTTGCTTTCTGTCTGTCTCTCTTAGGTGTTTTTATAGCACCCATCACTTGAAGTGAAGGGTGAGAAAGAGAGAGAAGCCAAACTGACATATAACCCACCACCAACAACAAAAAACTGCTTTGAATTGTAAAAGCACCACCCTGAGTATACAGCATGGTAGACCCACTAGTGTATGGGATGAAAGCAAGCCATTTGAGGAAAGAGTCAAAATGAGCCATTCTGATGGAATATGCTGATTTCCAGTCTGGATCGAAACATCCAAATATAGTTTTTCTGCTGGCTCTGGTTCACCCACTCTCTCCTCTTCCCCTCGTGATGTTTACAAGACTATTGCTGTTTAAAAGTAGAGTAAGGCATGGATTGACATAAGCCTCAACTAATCACCATTAGAGGTGGCCCAGTTGTATTCCCCACAAATTAATTAAACAGTAAATGTTGCTGCTACCAAATAACTTATTCAAGAAGAATATTTCTTGAAGCATTCCACAAGGGAGCTGCTAGTTGAGCTTCCTATTATCCCTCCCTTCAACCAGGGGCGGCTCTAGCTTTTTTGCCGCCCCAAGCACAGCAGTCAGGCAGCCTTCGGTGGCTTGCCTGCGGGAGGTCCCCAGTCCCGCGGGTTCGGTGGCTTGCCTGCGGGAGGTCCGCCGGTCCCACGCCTTCAGTGTACCCATTACCGAATTGCTGCTGAATCTGCGGGACCGGCAGACCTCCCGCAGGTGCGCCGCTGAAGGCTGCCTGACTGCCGTCCTCGCAGGGACCGGCAGGGCGCCCCCCGCGGCTTGCCACCCCAGGCACGCATTTGGAGTGCTGGTGCCTGGAGCCACTGCTGCCTTCAATCCCCTTTCATCTCATCTCTGCATTATTTTTGGCTTACTCCCATTTTTTTTGTCTTGTGGCTCTGCTGGATATGCAACTGCACACAGCTGTTGCATTACTGTCCCATTTCACAGTTTGTCCCATTTATTCTAATACTGCTATTTCATACACATTTTTTCTCCTTTCACATTCACCTCTACAGTTGCAATGAATTTTGCTGACATTCAGTTGTTTAAGCAGATGAATACACTGATAATATGATCTTATGGCTGGCTAAGTCTCCGCACTAGCTATAATGCCAAACAATTCAATATATCTGTTCTAAACTGGAAACAATGTATACTTCATAAGCATGTGTCAGCTCTATACATTTCCTATGGAACTGTCATCAAACATGCCATTATTGCAGACAATGAAGTCATTCAGCACAATGGAGGTTATTATGGAAAATGTTGATAGTGTCATTTGCATATGCAAACACAGTAGCTACAAATGAGACTTCTGCAAAATCCTGCACAAAGGGATTGCAGAAGCCAGGGGTAAAATGCCTTAGTTGTGTCTTGAGGGACCTACAAAATTCCACAGGATCTGCTAGAACTCTGAGGAAATTTAAGAACTTATTTAAATACATGTGATTAGCTTATCCACTTCCATAAAGAAGCCTAGAGAAAGTGAGAAAGGGGGCTATGTTATGGAGTTCCCAGGTAACTGTCTCATCAGGTGGAAGAATTTATTATTGCTGTGGAATAGTCAAGAGGCAACCTCCCAACATCATGAACCTGTAGTTACACAAGGAAGGGAAGGCGCCATAGAATGTGATTGTATTGACGGATTCTCCCATTCCAACGACTGGATAGTAGTGACCATGACAGTGTCATTTACATTTAAAGGTGCTTGGACTTGGAAATACACTGAGTCATCAGGGAATGCTGCCATAGGGGTAGTTGCCCCCATGCTTTAATCCCACCTACTCACAGTCACTTCCAGATGAAGAACTTTCTTGTGGTCACAGAAGGGAGGATTGTTCCACAAAACTATTTTATTCTATAAAGTTTCTTCTACTGTCCTTGTCACTGTAGTATTTGAACATGTTCCATTGTATATTATATGACAACATAGTATCTGTCTTGTGGTTCTTTCTCTCTCTCTCTCCCAGAGTGGTGGTGTGTCTGATTTTGGTAGGAATTTGTTTTTTTAAATGTGCACATAGCTATGTGATTATGTTAAATAAGGTCAAAGGAGTGTGTCTTACACTTGGAGTAGAAGATGGTGTGGTTTGTGATGGTCCTTATTTCCAGTGGGAGCTTATTACAGTCTCAGACCAGCCTCTCACACCTCTTCATCACTGCACCTATCCCCTCCTCCAAAAGCTCTGTCTTCTGCATGGATGTACTTTACCTTCATGGTTGATAGCTCCATTATACATAAGGAGTGGAGTTGTTAAGCACGATCTTCATCTCAGAACTTTAGGCTGTTTTAGATATGCTGGGCCTAGGCCATGGAGTGACTTGAAGGACTGAGACCTTGAAGTCTGATATGCTCCAGGAGGCCAGGATAGAGAGCAAAGGACAGGTTTTATGTTCTCAGGATAGCCAGTGTTGCTGATAACAGGGACGGCAGGTTATATGATCTCGAGGTGCCCGAGCACCAGGAATATTCAAGGCTGGGGGCTGTGCTCCTCCAATATTTGGAGCTGGGTTTCTCCCCTGGCTCTGCCTGGAGCACCCTCCACCCTTGCGCCCCAGTGCGTCACCCCCGCCCCCCCCCCACCTCGGAGCTTACCTGCCTGAAAAAAAACAGCTGGTGTCTCTCTCAATTGCTTGTGCTGCGGCTGCCTGCCATTGCTTCTGCCTAAGGCTATAGAGAGCAGCGGGCCGGCAGACTGTTGGAGCACCTCAGGAGGGGGAGGGGGAGGGGGAGAGGGAGAGAGGATGGGGGAGGAGGCACGCACCTCTTTCCCGTCCCCCCGCACCCACCTGGAGGAGATGCCAAGGGGACTTCCAGCCAGGAGATGGACATTTGGAGTGGACCTCACTCACCTGAGCAGCTGCTGGGGCTTCAGAGAGGTTTGAACCTGTGATCCACCCCCTCCCGCAGCCCCCACTCCTGCCCAATGCTGGGCAAGGGGCAGCCCCATCCCCAGTGAGGCTAGGACAAGGGGCAGCAGGCTGCTGCAGGGGAGGAAGGAAGCCACATGTGATGGCAGTCCCCCCCCAGCACCCACCCACCACAAGGGATATGGGGGAGAGGGGTTTCCTAGACCTGAGCAGCTGGGGCTTGGGTGAATTTTGTGACACCCTACCACCCACCCCAGCCACTACACTGCAGTCTCCACTCCTGCCCCACGCTGGGCAAGGGGCAGCCCCATCCCCAGTGAAGCTATGGTGAGGGGCAGCAGCAGGGGAGGCAAACCTCCCCCCCCGGTACCCACCATAGGGGATGCAGCTGGGCTTTCTGGACCCAAGAGAGGCCCTAGGAGCATGTGCAGTGACAGTGGTGCAGCGTGAGTGTGCTTCCGGGGGGTGGGAGAGGGAAGAGGAGGGGTCCCTCCCCTGGAGCTTGCTGCTGCCAGTGGGGGGTGGGGGAGTCCTCTCTGGTCCTAGCCCTGGGGCAGCCTGTCTGCACCCCAAGTTCCTTATCCCCAGCCATGCCCCACCCCAGAGCCTGTGCCCCCAGCACCCCAACCTTAGCACCCTCCTGCACTGTGAACCCCTCATCCCCAGCCCCACCCCAGAGCCCTCACCTGAGGGGAAAAATGTGCAACTTAAATTTGGTGGTCAGTTTGGAGTTTAATTATGTTTAGCACAATACTTGATTATTTTACACCCTTTAAAGTACATAACTAGTTGTATTCAGGTGTTTTGAAGTGGGAATGTTCTTAATGTTTTCTCTGAATACTGTGTGGGTGCCTCAGTTTCTCCTATGCATTTCTCAAGGATCTAGATGGTGGGATAAGGGTTGTAGAGCCCTAGAGAGCCAGTGTGATGCTGTCTGCACAGAGAATGGCCGAAACCCTGTCTCCGGGCAACTAATGGCCTAGGCAGCTCTCCTGCAAGGTGCCAACTGAAGGTGTTGGAGAACAAAAAGATCAGGTGGCCTCCTAATGCCTGGAAAAGAGACAAAGGCCAGAGGAGGGAGTGTCAGTGCCTGTGCGGACTTCCGGGAAGCGCATGGTATGGAAGGAGGTGCTGGGATGCTTTGGAACTACTCCATACAAAGCCAGTCAGGACTCTGGAGGAGCCTCCTCTCTCTGAGCATACTGTCTCCAGGGCAAGAAGCTTACGCCTTCCTGGGTCTGACCTCGGAGCATTCAGCATGCCCTTCCATACCATGCGCTTTCCGCAGCGAGTCTGCCCAGGCAGGTCCTGGGGCAGCCAGAGGTCCCTGCACCCCAACTCTGCAGTCAGACGTGACTCTCAGCCAGCCGGTAAAACAGAAGGTTTATTAGACGACAGGATCACAGTCTAAAACAGAGCTTGTAGGTACAGAAAACAGGACCCCTCAGTCAGGTCCATCTTGGGGGGTGGGGAGCCCAGACCCAAGTTCTGGGCCTCTCCCCATTTTCCCAGCCAGCTCCAAACTGACACTCCCTCCTCTGGCCTTTGTGTCTCTTCTGGACAAGGAGGCCACCTGATCTCTTTGTCCCCAACACCTTCAGCTGGCACCTTGCAGGGGAAACTGAGGTGCCCAGACAGTATTCAGAGAAAACATTAAGAACATTCCCACTTTGTCACAACAGGTGCAACAAAATATAATACCGTATATTGAAGCAGGCAAGTGCTCCTTCTGACTTTCCACTTTTAATTGACCCTTGTAATCTTGTGGTGCCGACATGGTGTAGCTTCATTTTATATATAGCTTCAGGGTTGGAGCGGGGGGGCACCACCATTTTGGGCACCCCCAAAAATTATACAAACCTGCCGCCTATGGCTGATGAGCTGAACTTCTGCAGTATTGTCTACAGTGGGATTTTCCTAAAGGCTGGTGGCTTTGTGCCAAGGTAAATTATTTGGCTGTAGTCCGGATGGGATTACCAGTTTCTTTTCTCCTACCAGTTCAGATCTGCTATATCACTTTCATGCACAGAGCAGAGATCTTCTAGCTCTTTGTTTTTCCCATCCTGTGTAATAGGATGTACTTCTAACACTTTGAGCCACCATCCCAGTTCACTCAGGTTCTAATTTAGAGATCATTTAGGGTTTCACTGGGATCTCCATGAGCAGCCAGATTCTTGTGTATATTCTGCATGAAAAAAGTGTACACATGATCCTGGTCCCAAATACAGTTTCTTATTTGTGTGATCACACTAAATTATTGACAAGAATCATTAAGACTGCACTTGTGAAGTACTTCATTTAAGACACAAACTGGTCAGAATAAGAGTTGGATGAATGTACAGAAAATGTGATTTTAATGGAATTGTAGGTCTAGGCTGGATGGTTCTGAAACTGCTGAACTGGAAATAAATTCTTTGGTGGGTATGTAGCTTAGTGTGTTTACAACACTGAACAGACAGGATATTTTTTTCTGTTTAGGGGGATGTTGTCCAATCCTCTACTGCTTTCTTAATGGAATTTGAAATCTGTCATTTCTTTTCATTTCTGAGGACCAGCTTCTCTGTCAGCACAAGTAAGGGAATAGGATGGTTAATATCTGCTCCTTTCACTGGTTCTGTAGAAGGAGATAGGTCCTGCAGTAAATAACTAATGGCTGTTATTTTAACTGTATGGCAGTAATGTGTTTCTCCTCCCCACACAAAGAAATATCTTTTTCTACAAGTTAAGAATAGTAACACAGGTCATTTATGGGGCTGTGTGCTAGGCATTTCAGTGTTCCACAGTAGATTATCAGATTTTATTTAACCGAATAGTTTCCTTAGGATGCTCACATCTTGATATGGTATTTTATATTTCTAGACTTATTTTTGCATCTCAGATGGTGCTGTGATTTCTCTTTGCCTGGATCATTTTTCAGAAATATTTAGAATAATGGTCCACTTCACCTGTTCCACCTTTTTCATTCTTAACCTTTAAATTATTTGCCAATATGAGGTGACTATTGTGTTGAGCATAAATGACAATGGTATTGGCTAGTACCACATCACATTTAATTATCTTCAATAGATCTGGTTGAAGATAAGGAAAAAGTATTCACTGATTTAATTATTCAATGAAAGTTGCCTTAATCAAACGTAGCTAATCTAAAAATGCACAAAGATTTGAATAACATTTTTCAAATAATATTTTCAACAAAAATTCAACCAGTTCTGAAATTTAATTTCTCCAAAAACTACAAGTAATAGTTCATGATGACATCTTACTCAACAAGAGAAAGGTTCATAGAAACGACCTGGTATCTACCACTAAGCACGCAATTCATGTCTGTCATCACTATGAATATCGGTTAGATCATTTTTTTCCAACTCTGTTCCTGCGCTCCACACTTCTCAAGGTGATCACTGAGCTTGGGGATTTATTTACCCCCAATTGTTCCTTTTGTATTTGTACTTCTAGTTAGCACTGAGCCATGCAGTTCAGTTTGACACAAATATGGCAGTGGTATTAGTAAGGGTAAAGCTTGACTTATAAGAAAAGCTACTCCAGAGAGAGAAGAGGAGACTTGGGCTAGGCACAAGTATAGATAACTTTACCATGTATTTATACGTAACAGAGAACCTCAGTAAGCTCTCCTTTATATTAGCCACGTTGAAAGCGGCATTTATGTACTGAAGCTGTTTTTAACTACTGTGGTATAGCACCAGCACATCAATGCTGTTATTTTTAACAGCATTGCTTTTCATTAGATATGGCCTTCACTTGTGAACTTATTATTCTCACTTCTATCTATTTTGTGTGTAAGTCTACTATCATATGAATATTTAAGTACTCGGCATAACCTTACCTATGAAGTCATGACCAGCACCTCCATAACATTTGTATTATGCTGTAAATAAAAGCAATTCTGACAACATTTTCTTCAGACTCTCGTATCCTGAGTGCTAGAATATTAGAGTATTTGTGACTCTGTGGTTTGACAAAAGTTGTCTGCAGCCATAACACCTTGAGCTATGATCCCATCAGGCTGGACAAGATTAGCAGCCTGATGGGATTAGTGTATCAGGACTTGGATGTGAGACCGCCAATGAATATCAGGTGCTGTGGGAAGTGATAGTCACTCAGTCGGTCTCCATTCTTTCCAATGAGTCTGTGCTGCTTATATGACCTGACAGGGTAGCACTGAGTTGCCACCCATGGTGATCCTAGTTCTCCCCTCACTCGCAGCTTTTAGGTAACTCTATTGGCTTCAGTGTATGTGCTGCTTATTTACATCTGTGTGAGTGGATAATCAGGGCTCATGTGTTTTAGAAGAGACAAGAAATAGAGAAACTAACCATGGTGTTTATAAAGATTCTCACAGCACCTATCCAGAGTCAACATTTTAGTAAGTACCTTCAGCCTACCTCACAGTATCCTGTAGGTTGTTGGGTACAGATCTTTATTTCCTGACTTAAATTATTCCATAGTGTTGCTAAATAGCCTTAGCTAGCCATCTTTTCCACCCCAGTGATCCATATTCATCCCTTATCTTCCTTATATAGTACTTTGAGGGTTTACTGATGTTTACAAAGTGCTGGAGATCATTGAATGGTAGAGGCTATGTGTGTGCCAGGTATTATTAGATTGTACCTGTTACCATGTTAGGCTACTGCATATAATACTTGTCAATGGCAACTCCACAGTCCTGGTGTGCCTATTTTTCTTGCTCTGCAGTGTTACCAGCCAACGATATAATGCTCTCCTGCCAGCCATTTGCCTTCTTGTGTACATACCCATCTCTTAAACCCAAGACAGCAGCATCACTCCCCCTTTTGCCAAATAGATCAATACGGTGAATCCGAGAACCAGCTTGCTCCTTTCAACTGGGAAGTATTCGGGTAGAAGAGGAGAGTCACCCTTTGCCACCTGGAGCTAGCTCCATTTCCTACTAGAAAAGAGCTTTGGGTCGTGTTAACTCTAATATATATTGTAAATACTGGTAATTGATTTAAGTAAAAATAAAACTGATTCTAATGCAAATGGGGAACAAACTGTTCACCTTCTAGACTAGCTAGCCTGATGCTTTACCCTAGTGCCACAAGTCTCTTCTTCAGGGATAGAGAACTGGTAACAATTCAGTGTACTTAGTGTGGGACTGAGATGTTAGCAGGGAGAGGTAGTATCACAGCCCTGTCAGTATTTCAGTATCTTTACCATAGTGTAAATAAAAAATAAAACACTGAAGTTTCTTGTAAGAATTCAAGTTTAGTATTTCCTTTGCCATGGGGGAGGGGGAAGGGGGAGAATCTTGTTATATTTTACAGCTCATTGATTTGTGGAAGTAAAGACCTATGATCAAATCTTTGCCTATGTGTTTTTTTCCCTCCATGCAGGTTTCAAAATGATCTGGAGGCTTGAATTTTCTCTCCTTATGGATTGGGTGGGGGTTGGCCAAGAAGAGTTTCAGTTCTTAAAGGACCAGGGTTATTTGCTTGAGGCTCTGTGCCTGTGCATTGCTCCCTGGCTCCTACACATGAGCACCATAACCTTGCCTTTTCAGCTCTGGACATCCAGTACAGCTTCAGTGGGAGAACCAAAGGAGCTATTTCTTTGTAGTGTTCCTCCCCCACCCAGCTGTGGGTCCATGACTTTCCTTTTTGTCCTCTTGCAGAAGTAGGGTGGGAAGTGTTTGGCTTTTGATTATGAGTGGTATTGAACTGCAGCAAAAAGATACAATATACGAACCATTAGTAGTTCAAAACCTTATTGGTTGTGACATACAGCTGAGAGTATTACTTAAAATGCTTCTGGAAGGAAATTGCAAAATAGTTTGTTTTTTTTAAAGAAATTAAAATATCAACTAAGAATTTAAACTAATATACTGTATATGCTTTTTATCCTTTGGCTAGTGTATATCACTAACATTTACCAAGTTACAGAAGTATGAAACATAAATATTTGGAAAGTACAAAAGCAACAGAACAAATTAAAATAAAACTAATAGAAACATAAACACATAAGAATGACCATACTAGATCTGACCAATCGTCCATCTAGTCCAGTATCCTGCCTTACAGCAGTGGCCAGTGCCAGATACTTCAGAGGGAATGAACAGAACAGGGCAATTTATTGAGTGATCCATCCCTTGATGTCTAGTCCCAGCTTCTGGCTGTCAGAGGTTTAGGGACATCCAGAACATGGGGTTGTATCCCTGCCCACCTTGGCTAATAGCCAATGGTGGACCTATCCTCCATGAACTTATCTAATTCTTTTTTGAATGCAGCTATACTTTCAGCCTTTACAGCATCCCCTTGCAACAAGTTCCACAGGTTGACCGTGTGTTGTGTGAAGAAGTACTTCCTTATGTTTGTTTTAAACCTGCTGCCTATTAATTTCATTAGGTGACCCCTAGTCAGTGTGATATGTGAAGGGCTAAATAACATTTCTTTATTGACTTTCTCCACACCATTCATGATTTTATAGACCTCTTCATATCCCCTGCTAGTCATGTCTTTTCCAAGATGAACAGTCCCGCTCTGTTTCATCTCTCCTTATATGGAAGCTGTTTCATCCCTAATAATTTTTGTTGACATTTTCGGTACCTTTTCCAATTCTAATATATCTTTTTTGAAATGGGCTAACCAGAACTGCATGCAATATTCAAGGGGTGAGTGTACCATGGAGTTACATACTGGCATTAAGATATTTTCTATTTTATTATCTATCCTTTTCCTAATTGTCCCTAACATTGCTAGGTTTTTTGACTGCTGTTGTAGTTTGAGCTTTCAGAGAACTTTCCATGATGACTCCAAGATCTCTTTATTGAGTGGTAACTGAGCTCTTGTCTACACTACTGAGGTAAGTCGACCTAAGTTACTCTACTCCAGCTACATGAATAATGTAACTGGAGTCCACGTAGCTTAGGTCGACATACCACGGTGTCTTCATTGCACTGCATAAACAGGGAATGCGCTCCTGTAAACTTATCTTACTCTTCTCTGGAGCTGGAGTACCAGAGTTGACCAGAGAGAGCTCTGCCATTGATTTAGCAGATCTTCACTAGACCCGCTAAACTGACAACCGCTGTATCGATTGCAGCAGCGTTGATCTCCCCGGTAGTGAAGAAAAGTCCTTAGATCCCATCATTTATTATGTATAGTTGGAATTATGTTTTCCAATGTACATTACTTTGCATTTATCAACCTTGAATTTCATCTGCTATTTTGTTGTCTAACCATCCACTTTTATGAAATTTCTTTGTAACTCTTTGCAGTCTGCTTCGGACTTAACTATCTTGAGTAATTTTGTGTTGTCTGCAAACTTTGCAACCTCACTATTTACCCCTTTCCCCAGAACATTTAAAATATATTGAACAGCACTAGTCCCACTACATATACTTGGGGGACCATCTCCGCTATGAAAACTGACCATTTATTCCTTCCCTTTGTTTCCTATCTTTTAACAAATTACTGATCCATGAGAGGACCTTCCCTCTTATCCCATGCCCGCTTAAGAGCCTTTGGTGAGGGACCTTGTCAAAGGCTTTCTGAAGATCCAAGTACACTCTAAGTACACTCCACTGGATCATCTTTGTCCACATGTTTGCTGACCCCCTCAATAAATTCCAGGAAATGGGTGATCAGACTCCCCTTCAGACCAGTTTCTCTCCATAGAAGTCTCTAGGTGTTATTGCTAAGGAGACAGTGACATGAAAAAAGCCTTACCCATAAATATGACAGGAGAAATAATTAGGTGAAAACATAATCACCCTGTATTAAAAATGGTCAAATTATCTGGGAGGCAAAAACAAGAATGCCAACCTAACCACAGAACAACAGTGAGAAAGGAGGTAAATTAGAAAAACAGCAGATAGAGAAGAAACTGTTGAGGAGGCAAAGTGATGAAACATGCACACAAGATTAAAGGATTCAGACCCAGATGTTCAACTAGAAATCACCTCCTGAAATGATATCCTGAACTAACGGATTCCTGGTGAAATATTCTCAAAGAAGAAATTTCATATTATTAAGCATGAATTACGCCCACTAGTGTGCAGCACACTTTTGCCCTAATGATCCAATTCATAAAATGTGATACTGAAACTAGACAGCTCAATGAATTATACTGGATTGGCTTGCTCAGGAAATGAGATATAGAGCATCTTGTCTGTAGGCCAAGAGCTTGAAACTAGCAGAGATCAGCTATTACCAAGTGATGAGTCAGTGGTCTCCATTTAACTACCCATGGACCAGTACTACTACACCTCCATCAGCTGGCACCAGTTGGTAGCTTTATTGATATTCTCAGCAGATAATCCAAGGACCCAGAGTGCAAGGAGCTGGTTTGGATCCTGTCACTGCTGCTGTAGCTTGTATCCCTTCTGCAATGGCTCCCTGAGCCACAACAGTAACACAGAATTGCTGGGTTGCAGGAATGCCTCAGCTACTCACGCTTCTCTTCCTGATTTGTCTTGAAACATCCTGTGCCGCAAGCAATGTGGCTGAGCAATGAGCGGGAGTTATAGCAGCCCTCTGGTCCCTTTGTGACAGTGAAGCAGATCAGGAAGAACTGATCCCTGGCCTATGTGCTCAAGTGGTGAAAGGCAAAGATTGTTTTTGCTGGCTTGTGCAACAAGCAACAGGAAGTCACTGCTGGGGGTTTTGTACATGCTGTGCTAGGGGTTTTGTACATGCTGTAGTCACATAATTCTGAACTTGAGGCATATAGCCAGCAATTGCTTGTTATAAAGGGCTTGGTTTGAATATAAAGAATTGTATTGCAGTGGAAACAAACTGGACCCAGCAAGGATATTAAGCTTCTAATATTCCTTCTTTACTCAGTTAAATCCATCTAACAGTTTTAAATTTGTGTATCTAAAAGTTTTCAAAAACCTTTTGCTCTTCTCAGTAATTACAGACATAATCCATTAGATAGTGTTTTAGCCTTTGATAGAGCTATGTGAAAAGTTAGGATTAAAAAAACAATACCCTGTTTCTTATATTATAAATTATAACAAATGTAACATTAAAAATCTTGTCGACAGTTTGCCTAAAGTCCCAATTCAGCCTTAAGTTTCTTTTTCTTACAATCAATTTAAACACTTTCTATTATCTCCCAGGATCAAATGAATCAATCAACATCTTATACATCCTTGTGGATCCTCAATCATGCTTGCCGAAGGCAATAGAAATCAAATCAAAAACTGCCTTTATGGGCAAGGGGGTTATAATTCAATACAACAGAATATACAGTAGTAGCAAAAAACCTACCATGCATAAACTGGAATACATTGAAACTATTTGTAGCAAATTGTTTCTTTTTAAGTTTGTATAGGGATTTACTCTATCTGGTCTTTTAACATCTGATTTTAAAGCATTCTTTCATTTTGATCTGAAAAGTTCTTTGTCCCTCTTGGTTTTATAACCCAAATTTTATATTCCTAATTACAATTTCATAGATTCCTGCTGGTTGTTATAACTCTGTATTTACAGCTTCTATATCCTGGTTTAGATCTTTTCTCTGAGGCGCTGGGGAGGGAGGGGGTGGAAGCTCTCCCCCTCCCTTCTCCCATGTTTAGACATGACTACCAGATGCCAGCTAAGTAAATCTTGGGAAATTAATATATTATTTGAAACATTTTGTTTTTATAGTACAATTTTGTACTCACCTGCATTCAAAATAGCCAGCACCAATGAAGTCTGACCAATCCAACTCACCATTGACTTTTTGCCAGGTACCTGAGTTGGCCTTGATTATCACATGGACTATTAAAAAGTTTAATGTTCTTATGTAATGTTTCAATTAAACAAAGTGAGTGAAATGGAGTCTTCAGAGGAATTACAATGGAGTGAATTTGGCCAAGTTTACTGAAGCTGTAAGCAGAAATGGTGAGGATAGTTTTAGTGGATTCCACTCCATAGCCAATGGAAACTGCAGAATCCACCTGATCCAGAGGTTTTCTCTGTAATACTTTCACCTTAAGAATACATTTGCTTGCCTAGAAAGAGCTGTGTGATAACATAACTGCAGGCAATACGCTGGTCATAGCTTCTATAGGAAAAGCAAAGTTAAGAAGCTGGCCTTTTAGGTAGTCTGTCAAGTAACTCTGCAGCCTTAAAGATCCCCTGCTCAGGAGGGAGTGAGATGTGGGTCTTTGTTTAAGAGAGGTGATGGCTGGGAGCCAGAAGCAAAGAGTAGTGGGTACTCTTGAGGGATTATGAGGGACAATACAGATGCATTTGCCATGAAACTGTGACAAGCACAATTTAGTATTTTCTGATCACTTTAACCAGTATATAGCATTTAATGTTAATCTATTATAAGGACACGGATGCCATGTTACTAAATGCTATGTAATGAAAATACAATACTGTAGTTGTAATAGGCTGTGTGAATGAGTCCTGTCCTCTTTCAGTGGCTAGTCCAAGGAAGATAAACCTGCTGCTGCTACTTGAGCTATAACTTCACTTCACTTCACATCTTGATCCCTTTTCTTGTTTACTTGGGGTCGTAGGTGCCCATGATTCTTCACCACTTCTTCCCGTTCCTGGCACTGGTTCGCAGGTCTTGGAGTTCCAGTCCTTTTCTCTGCTTGAGCTAACTATTTTTCTTAATTTCAAATATTTAGTTCAGCAGATTAAGACTTTAAAACCAAAGACATTCATGTTCATTTCACTTCTTTGTAGCATGAGGTGTATGGTATCTTCTTAATTTGAAAAACTGGATAGAGATTTCTGGGCTTTAATTTGCATTCCTTACTCAGAAATACATCAAAGCATGTTAGAGAGGAGCAAAGCTATGTGTAATCTGGATTCATTACCAATTTATTTAGGCAGAAGCACATGGTGTATGTTGGAGAATCAGAAATAAATTTGTTACTTTTATTGAACATTTGAAAATTGTGAGGAATAAAACACACGTTACCTGTGGCAAAACACTGCAATATAGATGGTTATCTGTGTCATATTATTACACCTTAGAGACTAACACATTTATTTGGGCATAAGCTTTTGTGGGCTATAACCCACTTCATCAGATGCATGGAGTGAAAAAAAAAGTAGGCAGGTATAAATATACAGCACATGAAAAGATGGGAGTTGCCTTACCAAGTGGGGGATTAGTGCTAACAAAGCCAATTCAATTAGGGTGGATGTGGCCCATTCCCAAGAGTCCCTCTGTTGATATTTACCCCTTCTTGTCAACTCTTGGGAATGGGCCACATCCACCCTAATTAAATTGGCCTCATTAGCACTGACCCCCTCCACACACACACACATACTTGGTAAGTCAAATCCCATCTTTTCATGTGCTGTATATTTATACCTGCCTACTTTTTCACTCCATGCATCTGATGAAGTGGGTTATAGTCCACAAAAGCTTATCCCCCAAAAAATTTGTTAGTCTTTTAGGTGCCACAAGGACTCCTTGTTGTTTTTGCTGACACAGACTAACATGGCTACCCCTCTGAAACATGTTGTTACAGTTTTTGCATGGTGTTTGTATTGCTGTTCTGGAGCCTATGCTGCAATGGGACAAGCGCATAACATGAGCCTAAACTGGAAGTTTCAATACTTCCTCATACAAGCATTTCTGAATTATATCTGGTGTTGATGTGACAAGATACATATACAATCATTCTTTTGTATCTATAATGCAAGTTACCGAGCAGTACTTGTTCTATATAACCACTGATCCAACACAAGGTTGAATTACATGGTCCAAAACCTGCTCATTAGTGATGGACTGAGCTGGTTTGAACAGTTCAGAAAGCTCTGAATAAGGTAAAATGAGTGTTTTTCTACCCACCAGTGATGTTGCTATGGGTTACATTATCCTTTGTTGATCTGAATTAGTGTGTAACTTTAATGTTGATGAAGAAAGCTGGACTGACAGATCTAGAGACTGGAGTCATTTATTTGCCCATGGAGCAGGTGTAGTTCAAACAACATTGCACAATTCCCCATGCTGACCTCCCAGTTTGCCCCACCTCTGACCTGGAACAATCATAGAATCATAGAATATCAGGGTTGGTAGGGACCTCAGGAGGTCATCTAGTTCAACCCCCTGCTCAAAGCAGGACCAATCCCCAACTAAATCATCCCAGCCAGGGCTTTGTCAAGCCTGACCTTAAAAACCTCTAAGGAAGGAGATTTGACCCCCTCCCTAGGTAAACAATTCCAGTGCTTCACCACTCTCCTAGTGA
This sequence comes from Mauremys reevesii, assembly GCF_016161935.1. Lineage (NCBI taxonomy): Eukaryota > Metazoa > Chordata > Testudines > Geoemydidae > Mauremys > Mauremys reevesii. The sequence goes on from NC_052630.1 coordinate 25,882,721, forward strand.
AAAAGTTTTTCCCAATATCCAACCTAGACCTCCCCAACTGCAACTTGGACCATCACTCCTTGTTCTGCCATCTGGTACCACTGAGAACAGTCAAGCTCCATCCTCTTTGGAGCCCCCTTTCAGGTAGGTGAAAGCAGCTATCAAATCCCCCCTCATTCTTCTCTTCTGCAGACTAAACAATCCCAGTTCTCTCAGCTTCTCCTCATAAGTCATGTGCTCCAGCCCCCTGATAATTTTTGTTGCTCTCTGCTGGACTCTTTCCAATTGTTCCACATCCTTCTTGTAGTGTGGGGCCCAAAACTGGACACAGTACTCTAGATGAGGCCTCACCAATGTCGAATAGAGGGGAATGATCATGTCCCTCGATCTGCTGGCAATACCCCTACTTATACAGCCCAAAATGTCATTAGCCTTCTTGGCAACAAGGGCACATTATCGACTCATATCCAGCTTCTCATCCACTGTAACCCCTAAGTCCTTTTCTGAAGAACTACTGCCTAGCCATTCGATCCTTAGTCTGTAGCAGTGCAGTCCCTTGGAGATGAGGGATTTAGGGGTCTGTATGGCAGTTTATTCTGTGACCTCCCTACTGGGAGTGCCAGTTGTGGTGATTTGGGATGTGAACATTTGGAATTGGACTGAAACTCACCAACCTCATTTCACAGACAATATTGAACAGCCTTTGGATGTTGATGTATTTCACTGTACTGATCCAGGCAGAGTTAGACCAGCAATTCAGAATTAAAAGGCTCTATAGCCTATGACCAATCCAGTCATTCTGTGATTAAACATTTTGCTCATACATTGTATTTTTTTTATTTGTTAACTTATTGACTTTCTAAATAATATTTGTGTTTCAAAGAGCTAATTACAGGTAGCAACTCAGTTAAATATTTAGTTGGTTACACAACATACATGAAGCTGTACTGGTATGTTGTCTAGAAGAAGAAACTCAGGGATATTAACTATCAAAATTACACAAGTAAAATAGCCAAGGCAACATTTGGTAAAATAACTCAACTGTTAGTGAAATGACAGGCAGTCAAACTTCCAAGTCAATATATGCTGAGATCACTGCCTTTATACATTGGTAAATATGTAAGGCGTCTGGTGTAGCTAACAGTTATGTTCCTGTTTGAATGGCTCTTTAACAGAGATTGTGTGTCATTTCTTAAAAAATGATGTGTTTTTGAGTACTAGCCATTTCCTGTCTGTTCTTCTTGAGCACCCAATTCCCTGGATGATTGTAGAGCTTTACAAATTTAATCATCACACTACCAAATGATAAGATATGCATTTATTAATTAAAAATAAGTATTTGAAGGGTGTTAACACTGAAAATATAGACAAATTGCATAAGGAGGTTCCAGGAGTCAAAGGTTAACATTTAAAACGGATAAATTGAGTCAGTTAGAGCTGGTTGGAATTTATTGAATTTTCAAGTTTCAGTGACATCTTGTCAAAGCTTGATAAAAGAAAAAGTGACAAGTCCCCACCTGCCACCACATTTTTTGGGCAGCTATAGAGGAGGTTGACATTTTCCAAATTTTGGAAGTGACAGAATTCAAAAATGGGGGGGGGGGGGAAATCACATTTTTTTTGTTTTGTTTGTTTTGGTTTTTTGACCAGTTCTAGACAGAACATCAGGAAAATTCTCTCTTGTGAAATCTCTTATGTGTGAAATAGTCTGATAAGGAAAGTGGAGACGACCCAAATACTTTGGTCATTTAATATTAAACTGGATTAATCACTAGAAATATATTTTAGGAAACATTCCTGCACTGGTTAGGAAAGGATGGGCTACATAAATCTATCTTCAGACCTAGCACACCATTTGAGCTGTATACATAATAATAATAATTAAAATAAAATAAAATCAGCCAGACACTGTAATGGACACTGTAATGGAAAATTTTAACTCAAATGGTTCAATACTAAATGCTTCAAGCAAATTTATAAATAACTGAAAACAGGTTCTTACACTGGAAAGTGTTGGTCAACCTTAAATAAACAGAGCACCACTCACTCTGCCTATAATAATGGCAGAACCATGGAGAACATGGTGGTTTCAGGTTCAGGCAAAAAGCTAAAGTAAATATTAGCTTCAGAACATTGAGTTATTCCTAATTTGAAGTGAAACCATAAGACTCTCCTCTTCAAATCATAACTGGGCCTTACTTTGTTTTATATTTAGCCCTAAATGTTGCTTTTATTTCTCTCAAAACTTGGATCAGTTTAACCAAATTTTGGCAAAATTTATCCAAGCTATCTGTGAAGACATCTCAAGTATTTGGTTGTTAACCAAATTGCACCTGATTTTGAGTCTTTATTGAGAAGGCTGCATGCTGCTTTACTGGAAGCCTTGGCACTCCCCTCAACTAAACAAACATGGAACTAATAAGATGCCACCCAGGTCAAGTATGGGCTTGATCCTGGTTCCATTGATTTCACTGGAATGTTGTTAAATCCAATGACCTAGCTTTTGTTTGTATTGTAGTGTTGTAGATAAGCTGATTGATGCCAAGACCATGTCATTTTGCCTGTGGGTACTGCACTTAACACCCTGTAGGTACTATATAAGGTAATGAGATAGACTTTTTATCTTCAGTTTCTCCAGTATTAGGACAATGTCCTGCTTTTAGTAGCTTTAGCTCTCACATATTCCTTCTTCATCTTTTTAAAACCTAGTTTTAAATATTTCCAGTTAGATAAAGGTTATGACACTCATACAAGCTCTTCCTAAGACTTTTGCTGTGGGATAGATTCAATGTCATATTTGTCCCAATGTCAGCATTTTCCATGTCTGAGGTAGATAATACTTGTCACTTAGAGGGTGAGAATTAACTAAGCCTTCCCTGATGTTGTAGTGTCTTGTCTCATATGCACTCTGTCAGTTAATCCCATGATGCTGTGGGATCTACTTTTGCTTGAAGATGCAGTTGATGATCAGCAGTTTAGAAAGCTACAGAGTAAAATGTCTTTCACGCATCTCTTTGCTCATACCAGAGCACCTATTTAGCCAATATAGAGTGCTTTTCTTCCAATATGAAAATGAATCTCCCAGGAGGTTTTCCAGAAAATACAACACTAGTACAAACAATATGCCCTAGGAGCATATGTTTGCTCGTTTTACACATCAATAAGAAAATGCTACTTGGGGATACGATTGTTCTGTGTGAAGGCTGAACCAATCTATACTTCCTGCTTCCTTACAAAACAAATGAACATTTATATTAGAGCTCAGTAATGAGTCTGATAGCTTTGAAGAGAGTGAAAAAAGTCTTTGGTAGTTATGTATTTAAAAAGCAGCTACTGAGGGACAGCTCATTAACACAGTAGACCATAAAAGCTCAAGCATGGACACTGCATTTAATCTTAAACCATTACCCGACTATTGGGAGAAATTGTAGAAGCAGACTTGAAAGTTTCTTTATTAATATTAAACACAGCTTATAATAACTTGTTGCACAGTTGCGCAGTTTTATCACCTGCTAATTGTAGTGAAAATGTGTCTCTGTGTTTCCAAAACTCAGCTTTTATTAGTGCTTCTACATTTGCCTTTCCTTTGAAGTATTAATGGAACTTCGGGTTATAAGCAGAACCCTGTTTATAGTACAGATTCATAGCTATAAATGACATAACAGTAGTAACCCAAAGGAAAAATACCTTCACCAACAGTATCTTTCGCTGACTTAATCCTTAATAACTCTAATGTGTGTTTTTATAGGAACTATTTTACCAGCATACCTTTCTGGGGCTGCTCCTTTAAATTTACTCGAGCCAAAAAACTGTAGCTGTAAGCCATTTTGGAGCTAATTGCTGCTTGTCTCTCTTTTACAGTTTGTAAGTGCTTTTAATTTCTGTTATGTTTTCACCTTGTTTTTGAAGAGAATTCCACATATTCACATCACACAGATAACCGTATCAATATGTGTGGTTAATACAAATGCAAAACAATGGATTTGCTCCTGTTTTCTCCCAGCCTTTCAGTTTCTCCATATATTGCTTTGCTTTCCTTCTTATTGGTGATCATTTGTGTTTTCCTCATAAGAAGGAATCCAGTGGGTTTTAGAGCACTCTGCTGTGAGAAGCAACAGAAAAGAAAATGCTGTAATGCTTGTAAGACCCAGAAGCAAAAAGGGGTGAATTCCTGTCTTGGGTGGAGTAGCTGGAGACCGGGAGAATAGCTGTCCTCCAGGGCTCCTTAGCCCTTCATTCCTGTCTGTGTTAGGAGCTGCACAAGGGAAGGGACCTGCTATGAGGAGCTGTACTTCTATACTGTTAGGAATCCCAGAGGGCATTTATCTTGCCCCTTTCCCTCCCCAATAGTATCTTTCAGGGGTTATGCAGATGTATGTTTCTCTACCCTTGTAGTAGAACTCCTGAGACTTGCTAAGCTGATATTCCTCTGCCGTTCTGCAAAGAAATAATCTTTGCAATGTGTAGTTTGTCAAATGACTTCCTAATCATTGCTGTTTGGTTCCCAGATTGATGCATAATTTAATGCAGCTGTGCTGCCACATAGTTTAGGTCTGATGTGCCACAAATCTTGGGGCCTTGGGTGATACTGTTGTTTTCCAAAGGCAGGGAATATGTTTGTGTGCTTTTGATTGATCATTGGCTATAGGTAGTGCCATTGCTTATGGAAATCCTAATCTGAACTAATAATAATGTGACTGATCTGCCTCAGCACTGGAATGGCTGGCAGAGCTTTCTTTGACCACCCTGAGGCCAATACTATGGTGACTACATGTTTATAGCATTCTTTTAAAAACTCTGCACCCATAAAAGTAGCCAAGATGTAAATGCTGACTGATTGCATTGTGGTATCTACTAGTTACCATGTCCCAGGGGAGTTCTTATAAGAATGACATGACCGGGCAGAGGGGCATGGAAGGAGGCGAAGGCAAGGCATCAAGAGTGACTGGATAGATGGGTATTTGAGGTATCTATAGCCACTAGTAGGCAGTGGGTATTTCTTTCATGATCCAAATCTATTTTTAAGATGTAATCAGAGTTACTAGAGAATATATAGTGAGATTTTCCTTTACCAAAATGCTTGATGCTCATGAATAGCAAGGATATTAACTTAACTAATGATCCTTTAAATGGGTATGTAAAATATAATTTAAACTACTTGCAACATGCAAAAGAGAGGCATCATTCATTACTGCCAAACTCACTGGCATGTGGAAATCAGAAAATCATTAGCCTTGATAGAAATAGTTTAATACAACAGGGAAGAGAACACATTATTTAGAGCAGTTAAATGACAATTGATGCAACCACTGGTGAAATGCAGAAAAATGAGTGTGATTTAGCAAATGATAAATACAGCACTTACTACTTACGCATGAAAAAAAATGGGATTTTTTCCTCATTATACTGTATATTTAGCCTGAGAGAAAAACTTTGTTGAAATGTTTCATGCACTAATCCTAATTTTCATAAACGTTTTAGACCAGGTTTGGACTAAAATAAAATGCTTTATTGGATGAGGAGTATCAGACATACTGCATCTCTTTTTCTATTATGAGAGGAAATTTACATAAGTAAAAGATGTTTTCACACTTAAAATCTTCAGTTGTAACAGTCTAAAGACTTGTCTAGACAAGGGAAATTGGCATTACACTGATACAGTTACATCATTGTTAATGTAGACACACTGGCCCTGATTTTCATTTACACAAAGGCCATTTTACATCTCTCTGTGAAAAGTGAAAATAAATATAGTTTGTACTCACGTTAAAATCTATTTACATGGCCAGAGTAGTTTAACATGGCCTTAGTGTAAACGTGAATGAGGACTGCTTAACTGGAGCAATACATGGCCTGTTGAGAAGTGCAATCCCTTTTTTGCACTGGGGTACTGTGTTTGTATAGGGGTTTGCACTGATGCAGCTACATCAATGTAGTTACACTGGTGCAAATTTCCCCAAATCCCTTACCCTTAAAATATTATGCATTGGTTAGTAGAACTTGCAAAGTGTGATTGATATGAAGGGGAGAACATTTTTCTGTTGCACTGATATGATAATGGACACAACTAACTGAATGCTGTGAGAGGTCTCTAACAGACACACCGGGCCTGAATCTGATCTCACAACAATTTTATGCTGTGCAATTCTATTGACTTCCATGGAGGTCCTCCTGATTTACTAGTATGAGCATCAGAATCAGACCCTTTGCTTCTCATGTCTGTCTTTAAATTACACTGGGATATGATTGCAACCTTTGGAGATTAGTTGGCTTTGTTTTGTAATGATATTAAAACAGCTTCAGCATAGCAATATGAAGATCATTTACAACAATGCCAATCAAATATTGTATATGACTAGAGTAGGAATACTGTGACATAACAAAATAAAAAAAAAAAACATTTTGGGTTGATTGTAACCCCCCCCCCCCCAAAAAAAAAGTGGAGAAAAAAACTTTTTTTTCAAGTGTTAAGGGTGCCAATTCATGGCACTCACATTTTCTTGTTTGTCCGTTGTCATACTACAATGAGCCTCAACACCTTATCTAAAAGGTAGACTGGATGGTTTCTCCTTTTAAAGTAGACTTTTGCAATTGACAAAAAGGCATGGGTATGACATGATTTTGTACTACCTGGTAATGTACATGGTGAAGGATCATGGTCAATATACTAGAGGAAGGTAATTTTGGAGATAAACTTATCTGCTACACTATCTTATATAGATGGATATATGAATATTACATGGTCAAAGGGGGGATAATAAGAAGAAATGCTTGTGATACAGATGTCTACATTGTAGCTAACTATGCCAATTTGCAAAAAAAATATATATATATTTTTTTTACCAAGAAATAAGTTTCTGCTATGTGAATCTACCTGAACAATATCAAAAGTTCAGCTATGGGAAAAGCTTATAAATTTTGTTTTTGAGATGTGAAATGATCGCTCTTTGCAATCTAATTACAGGGACATAAAACTTTAATAGAAATTCATATCCATAACTTTTTCTCCATTGCCTATTTTTCAGATCTCAGTGGAGCTCTGAGAATATAGGACAACTTGAATTCTCTTCATAGAGTCTTTTCGAATGTAGAGGTAAGTTCTAGTTTTATTTTTTTGTCACTTGATATAACCTGTATCCACATGCAGCAATCATCAGATCAGAAATATGTACAATATCGTGCACGCTGGTAAATTATGATTGCCTCAATCAGTTGTGCTCTACTTAATGTACAAGAATTACTTTTCAGTGATTTATTGTAGTTCAGCATTATGCCTTTTAAATAAACAGTTGTGTTGTGAATTATGGCTCTTATAAGAGCAAGACATGAGGAAAAGTCTGATTTTAAAACTTTTGATGGCAATCAAACAGCAAGTAAATCAATAAAAATAATAGCTATAAATGCACCTGCTGTTCCCTCTATATCTTGAAGTATTTATGTTAGAAATGTAATTCCAAACTAAGTATTTCTTGGAACATTCAATACTCCACATAGCTATAGAGAAAGAACCTGACTCATTTAAGCAATCCAAGATATTCAATCTCTGGAATTAAAGTAAACTGAAAAAAAAAAGTATCTTGATCTATATTTGACTGATCTGTGCATAATCGCCATCATCAATGGCCACATTTTCAAAGATACCTTAGCAAGTTTTCTAATATTGTGCCTGTAGTTTGGTGAAGGTAATCAAGGTACATATAGTTATGCTTAGACATCTGACTACTTTTTAAGTTTCAAGTTTGAGCCCATAAATCAGATAATTGAGGATGAGTTTTCAAAAGTGGCTTTTCCCATATGATGATGAGTATGTTATAAAATCCTACATATAACAGAGTAGACTTCTGTTCCTAAGTCATTTGAGTGCCTTTGAAAATCCCACCCTGAAGGGTTAAATCCATTCTGAACCTATAACTGTCTGCATCCAAAAGTTTTGACTGCAGTTGATTATGGGTGCTGTTACTTTTGAAAATTGGCACCGCATACATCAAAATGCCATTTCATACCAATGCCATCATTTCATAAATTACAATGTGAATTTCAGGAAATCCTATGCTGTGAAACATCATTTTTTGTCATTGGTTTAAAAGGTAGATATTCAATGTTTAATTCAGGTAACCACAATAACCTGGAAATCTGATCCACTCATGATTAGACATGAGAAAGTAAATATTAAAGTGGGGAGGAAAAAAAGAAATAGCAAGACTCATGATCTCTAACAATCAAATCTAGAATTGTATTACCCATTTATAAATGTTCTTAACTCCATACATCAGTTCTCTGTGCCATCATGTAGCTCCTCTTGGGTTTTATAGGTACAGATAAATCAATGAGACTTTAGCCCGTGACTTCAATAGGGGCTGGATTAGACTTGTCAAAGTCTGGCCTGAGTCACAGATGGTTCATCAGGCTGATGCACTCTAACGCATGTCAGTTTCCATAGCCAACTGTACACAGGGACTGATGTGGCTGGCATCATGTCTGATTCACCTTAGACGTCTTAATTCTATGGCTCAGATGCCATTTTTCATCTGGGTGACCTGGAGGCAGTTTTTCAGTGTGAGATTAAGTGAGACTTGAACCCATAACATCTGGGATTGTAGTCAAGTGCCTTAGCCACTCACCTATCATGTCAAGCTAAAGATAAACAACTGATATCATGAGCCTTGGGATAAAATCATAATAAGGATACAGGACTGCTATTATGTCATTCACAATCACATTTTCATCCGCTCATTCACTGTACAACCAAGGTGTGTTTACAATGTTGGCGTAGTGTCGTTATTTTTTCATGTGGCTGTTTTACCACCCTTTATGAAATATTCATATATTCTGCCTTTTGCAAATTAGATTTTTCTTCAAGTGGCAAAACAAAGAAAAAGCAAATGTACTGAAGTCAAGAAGTGAAGGTTTGTGCGTGTGTATATACACACAGATATATATAGGAGCACTTATGTTATACTGGGATCGTACAAGCAGTTGTTAGTTGGCACACACAGAAATTTAATTCAGTAGATCAAAGTCCTTGTACATTATGTTTCAGTGTATAATTTGGTGTCAATTTTATTTATTAACAGCTCATAGGTCTTAGTTCATTTTTTCACTGCCAACTATCTAAAAAATAATTTCTAACTCTCTCAGGGTACTTGGAAAACCTCGGCTTTTTTTGGTATGAAAAATGAAGCAGAGAGAGCCGAAGTGACTTGCTAAAGGTCCCTCAGTGACAGATTCAAAACGTAGAAATCTGTTTTTGTGATACCCATCCAACCTTACAGAAACATTTCCTCCATGGGCCTAAAGTATGGATGGTATGGAAAGTCCTTGTTACTGAAGATTAAGTCCGAACTATAATATTATTCCAGAAGTTTAAGTTTAATATTTGTTTTAACCTGAGTTCATGCCTCTTGAATTTTACTTGAAGTCCCACACTTACAGAGAAACTCAGTTGACATTCCTGATCCTTTTGCCAGGATTATGCCTCAAATCAAACATGCATAAATCCTGAGGTTTTCTGAATTCAGAAATGTTAATCAAAATGTTTTCAAACAAATCTTGAACCTCAGATGAGAATCAGAACTGCAAATTAGGGAAGCTTTGTCCTAGGTTGAGTTTCTCTGTGAAAGAAGAATTACACAGCCCTGATTATAAGATCTTTAGGCTTATCACGAGGATAAATTCTTTTTTGGTATTGTAACAAGTTTGTCATCCAACGGATGTCTGAACATGAGGTAGGGAAAACTGTATGTGATGGTGTCTATACAATAAACATAATACTGATTATTTTACAGAGTAGACAGAGACTATCTGAAGGAGCCTACATTGGTTTCTTTACTTTCCTTAACATTGTAATGATATCATCATAAAGCCTTCACTGATTTATCATTAAAACAATTTGCCCCCATAACAGCACATTTCCAAGTGCTTAATACTTGTTGGATTTCACCCAATTGTTTGCAGGGGGAAGGGAATTTTCAGCAAAACTTTGTTTCTGTTGAAAAATGTCATTTTGATAAAACCAAAATATTTTTCACAAATATAGTCTGGTGTAAGACAAATGCAATAAGAGGATACTACAGGACAGCCAGCCAGCCAGATGTCTGTCCTGTAGTGTCCTTTTTAAGTTTTTTTTCAACTTAATGTAAACAAGAAACAGTACTAATTAAAACTGATAATTGCTCTGGCCAGATTGATTGATTGATTTCTAAAGTGAGGTCAATCAGCCTTAAACAACACAATAAGCCTGTAGCCTGCTGAAATGGTGATAATTTCTAGCCTTTCAGGTGAAAAGGTTCCAGAGAATGAATTCTTGTTACAATTTCTATACCTTGTGTTCTGAATCATGTATTTGTTTAAAGAAGCGATTCTGCTAAATAGGATTATTTCTGTATGTACACATTTGCATACAAACACTTTTAACTTTGAAAATGCCATTTTAACAAAGCCAAAATGTTTTGTGGAAACATAGACTGGTGATTAGGGCACTCATCTGGCACATGGAAGGCCCAGTTTCAAGGCAAGCAATATTACTTAACAGTGCATTTATTAGAAAGGTACCTTGAATGGGTTGAAAAAAAATGGATATACCCTAAAAGGTAATTGCTAACATGTATTCATTGTGGTTTCCAGAGGCATGTTTATAAAAATTATGTTTTCTAACTATCCCAGTTACAAAGAGTTTGGTTTATTTCCCCTCACACTTTTAGATCATCATACGTAGTGAAACCATTCTTAGAACAGTAATGCAGTATATGAACAAAGGTAAAAAAAATGCCACAGTCACATTATTACTTATGTTGGGACTATGGACTATATACGAGTTTTAAAGTGCTGTTTTGAAATGTATGATCTGTTTTACACTTCCCTTCATTCTATCAAAACCAGAAAACCCAGGACTGATAACATAAATAGCCCCAAAATCAGTTTATATCTTACTGGAAGTCTACCATAAAACGTAACTCATTTGGGAACAAAAAGCAGGATATTCCCACAAAATTAAAAAGGCAGATATAGTTCTCATTGTCAATGTATTTTACTAGAGCAGATCAAAAAAGTTAAATAATTTTTGTGGGCAAAAATCTTTTTGAAATTTTTTTTGCAAACAGCTGTATTTGCCACCTTAATCAATGTTCTCTACCTCTTTCAGTTTGAGGAGGTTGGAAAGTCAAGTTGATCAAGCAAGTGTGAGTTGAGGGGGGAAAACTGCCAACAAATTCAAAACCATAATAGACAATGGTAATTTTTGTAATAATTCCTGCTTCTAAAGTAACTTCAGACTCTGCAACCAGTGGCATGTTTCAGAAGTGAGAATTAGAAATTCCAACTTTGTTTGTTTATATGCCATAGGGGTGAATTGACACATGGTTTCTAAACCACGTAGGCATGGTTTGCTGGAAGGACTGGTCACAGAAATAAACTGACCATGATTATGACATTGCTTTTCACCTTTTCCCAAGTACAGCTGGCTTGAAAACATTTCTATTTTCTGAAAATTATTACATTTGTCTTTCATTAATTTCTGGGAAAGCAGTAATTTAGCCTCTTTGTGGGGTTGGTGCAACAAGTTGGTGGTTCTGAGTGAAACACCTCATCCTGCAAAAGGCTGAGGGTTCTGCCGAGTCCTTGAGTCTGACAGCTCCAAACCCTTCCCAGATGAAAAGGAAGTAGGACTGGGGAGAGGATGTAGGGTGTGGGCTGAGCAGTGCTGAGATACGAACCCTGGAAGCAGCCAGTTCTAAGGAGGAAGGCTTGAACTGAACTTTGTTAATACTAATGCCTTTGATAGCAAAGCTAGACCTCAGGAATACAGTGAGTTTATTACAATTTACTGCACGCATCTGGAATTTGATTCCAAAGATGGTCTCAGTAATACTCCTTCCTTATAAGTTTAGTCAAAGCATATTTGTGTTTGCCTGACTTATGTAAAGCACTGTACATTTTCAACACTCAAGTATCTCTGTATGCATCAATGAAAGAAAATGTATATGCAAATTAGAGGCAGCCCACGGACCACGTTGCAAGCTTTTGCTGTGGCCCTCAGCAATGCAAGGGCTTTACCCTATTCATCTACAGTGGAAATAACTTAGAATTAACTTTTGCGCAAAGACTGTTTTTCCACTATATCCAACGTCTCATCTAAACCACAGAGAGGGAAGCAGTTCATGGAGACCCGGTAGGAATCACAAAGTCAAGACCTGAATTCTGCTAGAAAGCAAAGTGATTGCTGTAAATGAGGACACATTAGGAGAGTACTGCTTGTCGAAGAATCATTTTCTTTCTTTCTTTCTTTCTTTCTTTTATATTATATTATATTATAATATATTATATTATATTATATTTATTAAAATGGAAAGTGTTAGACATCCTAAATATGTCAGTCACTACCCATGTAATTAGATTGCACACCCTAAGGGCTGGAAACTAAGCTCTCCTCTGTGTTCCTGGTGTCCTGTGCAGAGCATGGGAGATTAATAAATATTACCATCCTTTTACAAGGCATTTTCCACACTAGCATTTAATATGGTTTACTAATGTTTGTCGGGCAAGTTTTATTTATACCTATCTCCTAATAACCTGAGACACCTGCACATTCACACACATGTACACACACACACACACGTACACACACACACACGCTGAGGGGTTCATTGTAGTTTAAGAAGGCTGAGCTATGCTAGCAAGAGTGGGAATAGAATGTGCTACATCTCCAGTCCCAGTAGATACCAGGAGCAGGTATAGTGCCCGTTCTAGTCATTGGTGGCTTCAGTCTACTTGTATAGTCCATTGACTGGTTCACAGGAGGTTGGGCCATGGTCATACTCCTTTCCCACTGAAATAGATACTTTTTGTGGTGCTTTCCATTGGCAGCAGCACTATCGCTGAACCCTCCCCTACAGTCCTGCAACTATGTAAATACTCCTTATGCCCTCCTCCCCACACCCCAGTGCTCCCATTGTGCAGCATCCATGAGGAGATTCAGCCAGGGGGAGAACCTAAGTGTCTTGACTCTACCTTCAATGATTTAGCCATTACGCAATACTCCCTCAAAAATATATTTTAAGAAACGCAATCATGGGATCATAGACACCAGAGCTTACAAAGTTTTTCTTTGCCAACTGACAATAATTACTTTTACACTATTCTCTTTCCCCAAATACCAGTTCTCTCATAGCTTGATCATGGTTTTCATAACACTAATGAAACTACCTTTAACAGTGCATGGTTTGTAGGAGAGATGTGCAGTGTGTCTGCATACTACTGCAAAAAAAAATCTTTAAAACACAAACAACATTTACAGCACAACATTTAATCAAAGGTCATAAGTCTGTTGTAATTCTAGTGCTTTTTGTTGACAAAAAAAGACTGCTTGTATCATTACATTTTCTATTTTTATGGAGCAAAACAGCCCTTCATTTATAGCAATACTGTCTATGAGATACTACACTGGCGGAAAAATAACGGATTAATTTTCTTTTTCTGCAAGTGGCAGAAACAGTGAGTTACAATTCACTGCAGCACTGGATATGGAAATAGAATAATGTTCTTTAAATTGATTTTGGGTGGGTGATCGGAACACAATCTTTATTTTTTTTTAATTTTCACCAAGTTGTACTAAACTGTTTAACTTCCTATTCCTCCGAGAATCAATATAAGAGTGTGAAGCAACATAATGAAATCTGATGGTTGTAAAGATAAAACAGAACACTCTTATTTCCACATTATTTGCCATTATAAAAAACATCTAATTGGAAAATTGGGGAAATAATTAGTAAAATATGTGAGAATACCTTGTAAACTTTGGGCTGGATTCACAACGGAGTTTTAGGCTTTGCAAATGTTGAGTGTTATTTTGCTGAACTTTTAGGCACCCTGCCAGCTAGTGGAATTAATGACCTTGAGGGTACATCTATACTACCCGCCGGATCGGCGGGTAGTAATAAATCTATCAGGGATCAATTTATCATGTCTCGTCTGGATGCGATAAATCGATCCGCGAATCGACACCTGTACTCCACCTCAGCAGGAGGACTAAGCACCGTCAATGGGGGAGCCCTGGCAGTCGACTTGCCGCCGTGAGGACGGCCAGGTAAATCGAACTAAGATACTTCGACTTCAGCTACATGAATAGCGTAGCTGAAGTTGCATATCTTAGATTGATTCCCCCACCCCACCCCACCAGTGTAGACCAGCCCTGATTTAGGCACCCTATATAATGCCTGGGGAGTTAAAAAAGAGAGTCACAGAAACCAGGATGCCGAGCAGGTAGCCCCTAAACTAGCCAATAAGAAATGCTAAGAAGGGTGAGGCCTAAGTCCCCCATTCTTTACAAGGGATGTAGCCACCTGACTCCAAGCTGGATGGAATCATCTCCCACTGCTCAGAGTTGACAGCCATGAACCTTGTCCTGGTGTTAGGTGCTTAGACCAGGTCAGCCCTTCCTTAAGAAAAAAAGATGGGCAAGGGTGGAGCCCGTGGTGATTCCTCCTTTACAGCCAATGACCTAGTGGTTAGAGTTCTCAAGCTTATTTGATCGTGCCCCTTATTTGTGCCTATAGTAGTGTATGCCCCTTCTCCCAGTCACACAAGTACATATCCCAGTAAAAAAAACCATGAAACTCTCACTAAATATTAAAAACAGCAAGGCATTGATTCAAACAGAGTCAACGATGCACTGTAATAACAGCAACATTGCAATTGTGGTTAATTCTTAAAATTTAATGTGCACATGGTGGTGTAGCAAATGGACTAATGTACAGATGGCAATGACTTTGTATAGTACTATGCAAGCTTAACAGAAATCTGTCAAAATGCATAACGCCATCTAGAGTCAAATGCACAGCCCTATTTGAGGACCTGATATGTCCAGAGGAATCAGCTTTGCTAGTTATTTGTTGCTAAGGGTAAAATGTGTGAAGTAAGTTTTTTTCCCCCCCAAAGTGTCTCATGCCTTCCCCCCCCCCAAATACATTCCATGCCTGCTTCCACACTTTGAGAGCCTCTGCTGTGGAACACCCATGTTCAGATCCCTACTCTGACTGGTTCAGAATGCAGATCACAACCCTGTCCCCAGCAGAGTGCCCTAACCACTAGGATATAGATAGTCTTAGGTGTGTCTGCCTGTCTCTCCTTTTGGTGTTGTTTCAGTTTGTCTGAAATACTTAAATATTCATTGGGCCAGGGAGAGAGGAAAAATGACTCCAGAACCCAGCGATTCATGCATTTTCATACGAGACCCAAGTTCCAGTTTGCGTTACAATTACTTAGTCTGTTTCTAGCAGCAGAAAATCAGGTGTTTCGAGGATTTCAGTGGTGGAAATGTAGGCACCAAGGCACTCTAGGTGCCTACAGGGTTAGGCAGCAGCTGAGCAGTGGCTTTGTGAATTCCAGTTGTGGCTAAATACTGGAATTAGGCACCTATGTCCCCCTAGTTCAGTGGTGGGCAACTTGAGGCCCACACGTGGCCCATCAGGGCAAGCTGCTGATGGGCCGCCAGACTGTTTATTTATATTTGCTTGGCCGTCCACAGCTCCCAGTGGCCACAGTTTGCCATTCCCAGCCAATGGGAGCTGCGGGAAGCGGCAGCCAGGCCCACACCAGTTCCATCCCTGGGTCCATCCTGGGGTCTATGTGGTTGGGGTACTATATTGTTACCCATGTCCAGAGTGACTAGGGAAGAGCATGCACCCCTTTACCCACCTTTGTAAAATGCTTTGACATCTGTGGGCACAAAATCTTATCTAAATTCAAGCTCTTATGCTGTTGCATGAGCGTAGGAAGGGAAACTCACTGTGCACAAAGATCTATCAAATAAAAAGATCGAACCAATGGGAAGAGATAAAGAATATTTTCTCTTTATAATCTTTCAGTTTAGCCACATGAGGTGTTACCTTTACCGATAATAAAATAAAAAACTGGAAGAAAGGAAAGTAAGTTTTGAGTTGGCCGAGAGCCCCTTTAAGTTGTATTATACAATCTCTGTAAGTATCTGCATTGGTGAGAGTATAAAAAGATGTTTATAGTATTAGCTGTAGGCCCCTCTGAGCAGCATTCATTGTAAACAAGTATCAACTTGAGCCTGAGAGGTGGGCTATAGCACAGTGAGACACTTGTTTAAAAAAATATTTTTTGTTTTCTTAGAAAAGACATAGACAAACTAAACTATGAATTCTCCTTCTCTGTCTTTCTCTGCTTCTGCTGCCCTGAGCTATTTATTTTTTGTACCTCTCCACAGAAGTGCAAGTCACTTTCTGTGGAACCCGCTAAGTAGGTGTGAATAGAATATTTCTGCAGCAGGGCAGTAGTGATCTTAATAAGTGATGGTGTTATTTAATAATCTCACTGAAAAAATGTGCCTGCTCTATTGATGATGCTTAGAGAGGCTCTTACTTTGATATTGCTTTGAAGAAGCAGCAAAAGTGTGGGGAATATCTTCTAAGTGACATGTTAAAAAAAAACCTCAGGTCAATGAGTAATCCTGAAAAAAGTAGCAAAGAGTGTACAGTATTGTTGAGAATTTGAGAGAGTGAGAAGAAAATTGTTGTGAAAAATTGAAGAAGAGTTGCTATCACCTATTGTGATGAGCATTTTAGCTCTCTTTGTCTCTGAGCTTTCTCTTAGGATTCGCCAGACATTTTATTTGAGGTTGTAAGGTGAGGGAACAATGATACAAGAATATATATATATATATATATTCTTGTATCATTATATATATATATAAATAACAGTAGTTTTCTGTGAGCAGTTCTCTAACATATATAATCAATTTCAAAATGGTTTGTACATATATATATATATATATATATATATATATATATATATATATATATATATATATGTAATAAAGTTTGTATCATATTCTTCAGTGTGTAATGAAAAGGTAGATTATTCTGACCTCTCTCACGCAGAGGGTGGAGTCATAGTTTTCAGGCCTGGAGAAATACAAAGATTCCATTTATGCAGGAAAATTAACATGAAACACAGGAGTTCCCCATCATTCCAAACAAATATTTATTATTGTGTTAAAGGTTTAAAAAGTGGACACACTACTATCTGTCCCTTAGGTCTGGCTTTGAAAATGTGTAGTTACTAGTTACTCCACTGCCATCTTCATTCTCATCAGAATTGTCTGCTTTAGGGAAGATCAAGTTAAGAGTCACCTTTTCTCCAAGAATCTCAAGGCAGTTTCTGTAGATTAATCAAGTCTTGCAACATCCATGTGCAGCTCGTAGTGTTACAAATCCCTTTTACAAATGAGGAGACTGAAGCACTTCAAAGTAAAACAACTTGTTCAAGGTCACACTATTAAAGCTGAGCTGGGAATACAACACCAAATTTCAAAATTTAAGTCCTTCTTTGGTCCATTGGACCACATGGTCTCCAGCAATTTCCTAAGCTTCTAGTGAAAATCAAATTCCTTTCTTCTCTCTCATTAGAGTCTCTTCTTTCCATATGTTCACTCTAGTTCCCTTAATGCCAATAGAAGCATAAGTGCATATCAAAAGGAGAATAGGCTCTAATTTGTATCTATTATTCCTTCACTTATTGTGTTCTGTTTTCCAAAGTTTCGCAATTAGATGTCACTCAAATGGCCTCTCCCTGGCATGCATCAGGTGATTTGCTTCTATTCTCAGCATCATTAAATTAAGTTCTAACTCAGCCAACCAGGCCACATGGTGTATTTCCCACTGAACCAATAGTAGATTCTGAATTTGAGAAGTGAATTTTTTCCCTATTCTGAATCTAATCTTTAAAAGTCTGAAACTATGACAAAATTTCTATAAGAAAGCATTGGCGATTAGATTGTAAAATTTAACGGAGCGAACTGTAGACCAAGCCTATTTTCAGTTGCTGATTGTTAGTTGCTCTAGTCTTGGCAATCTTTTTTTCCCATTACTTCTCCTTGCTTATGTCATTCTCTCATTTTTCTGCTTGGCTTTCTTTGTATATTGTGACACCCTGTCTCCTGCTGACAGGGCCGGTGAGTTGTACTCCTTGAGGAATTTTCTACCCTGTCTTGGCAGAAGAGCATGGATAGTAATTCTCCTCTAGAGAGATTGAACATATCACTTCTTTGACACACTTAGCCTTTGCTGACCAGAGGCCCATGAGCCTAAGTTTTATATATGGGTGACAGTATATTACCTTCTTATTGTTCTGTGAGCCGAGTTGCAAATAGGCTGTGGCTTTGTGCGCTTTTATATTAGAATGTAGCAAGGATCAGAAATTCACATATTGTAGGTGGGGCTCTCTTGGCTAGAGGCACTAATCTTTAGTTGTTGAAAAGATCTGAGACCAATTAAAACAAAGTATTGCTTTAAAAATATTACAATGCATTGTGATAACGTATCATAACTCTGAAATTATAGGAGTTCAATCCTTGATTTATAAAAACTGAGCTCAGTCCTTGTCTGAGTTTATCCTATGCTTTGTAGATTGATTGGCCATATTGTTATTTAGCATCTCAGAGAGCACGGAATAATATTAGGCATGAAACATTAATCAGGAAATTATGCATTGCTTTCACAATTAATGTGCAACTGGACTTTACTTTGTAATATTGTATTAGCTCTTAACATGCAAATTATTTTAGGTAATTACCTCATTTTTCAGTGGCCATTTGATGGATTGAAGTTTCATGCAGAATGTTCTGTGTAATTTAAAATCTTGCACTGATTTGTTTCTTTTCTTGTTCATAAAAATCTCTGTTTTCTTTGTTATACATCAGGCATATAGGGTGGATCGCACTGTAAAATTCAATGTGCCAAGTTAATTTTTCCAGTTCTTTTAACCCTAACTAGAGTGGGCAATTTGGTCAAGTGTTATAACAGAGATGTCTCATGACACAGTAAAAATAAAAACAAGTGCCGAGGAACTTCACTTGTAGCATGAGTCTAGTTGTCTTTTTACTGTTCCATCTGTTTAAAACAAAACTGAAACAGAAGTTTAACCTTATGTACCTCAATTTCAGGACTATTGGTGTTGTATGTGTATACTGTATAGTAAGCATGTAAATCTAATATATCAATGGATGCTTTTCCGTATTCAGTAACATCCTCTGATCAAAATGTATATAATTTCAAAATGATGCAGTTCCATGATTTAAATACTAAAACACTTCACTAGTTTTAAAACTAAAGATAACTGGAATAGATATGTTTTATCCTCCTTTGTATTTACGATGCTACATGTCATAACGACATTTCCAAAACAAGTATTGGATATTAGTCGGTTTCTGACCCATAAAAGTATTTTGATATATATGTGAATAGCTGAGAATATTTAGCTCATTCTTTCCCCATATTTTTCAATCTTGAATGTCACATAATCACAAGTATTTGTTGTGATCTTGTCTATTCAGAATCCTGCTGCTGTAAAATAGCTTCTCCATAAATGTCAAGCAATGTAAAATTGAGTGCCTATATTTAAATAGATTTTAACAGATAATAAAACTTGAGATTAAAATGGTTTCATTCAATGAGACAGACAGTTCCTTCAGTACTGTGCAATTTGTGTCACATTATGTAAAATACAAGTCCAAAACCACCAGAAAAACAGAAGCACAAATGTAAAAGTATCTTTTAAAATGAAGCTAGAAATGTTGTATTTTAATCCTAGGTCAAATAGAGAATGAAAAAGATAATAGTAGGGTACCAAATCCTGTTTTTTAAATATTGCAGTGCAATGGTTTGATTTGTTTTCCTCTCTCTTCATGGGCTTTGACACCCAAATTTAAAGCTCTATAGTTAGAATTTTTTCCTACCCTACATCTTCTAACCTCCCTTTGTTTAAGGGAAAGCAAAAGAATTAGAGTATTTTGACACTCGATTATGTCAAGCACAAGAGAAAATTGCTTTTCCATTTGCAGGTACCCATTTGGCATCTTATCGCAGAATACCGAGATACAACACAGCTTACAATTGGTTCACCAACACAAAGGGATGTATCATGTCTCTTGTGATAACAGCTACTGACAGTCTTTCACTCACTAAATATTAAAATGGACATGTGAAATTATGTGACTGAAAAATATTATTTTCACCCATCTAGTGCCCAGGAATAAGACTTATCAGACACCCTATTGAAATCTGTTATATTGAGTTTAGTTTGAATTTTCCATCAGGAAAACCATTTTTACAATCAGTCAACACAGCTTGCAAATGAATTAAAACAGCACATTGCTCATTACTGAGCACATGATAGGTGAGGGGAAAAAATGGACAAGATAGGTGAACCCTAAATGGCAAGCTGGTTTACAGTGCATAGATAATTCAAGTTAATTACTTTCTCGAGCGAGGTTGGTTGATTTTTAGTGATGGACTCACATTTTAAAGTTGGATAGTTCACATGGCTTCTTACAGGACAGACTTTCAAAGGAACAATAGTTTGTGGCTGCCAGCAAGTGTTTTCTTGCATCCTCAGAACGATGTGTGTTTCCATAAAGCTTTACGGGTGTTTATAGTAGGGCTGAAAACTAGGCCTGATGGGAACACGTCCAAGGTGTCACCATGGGCAGGGTTTAAGCACCTTGAGCTACTTGTTATTTCTGGATTCTTGGCTCTCTTGCTCCTCCCCCAGGCCTAATGGCAGCCAATGCACTGGTATCAGCACTACTGGTACATGATAATATTAGATATGATGCAGTCCACCAACATAAAACTTTATTCATTTTAAATAACAATTAACCGTCCCCACCCCACCAAAGCTTAGGCTTTCTCTTTATCTTTCTGAGTAATGATGATGGCTAAGATAGCTGGTAGGCAATGAAAAATACCCCAGCCCACTCTGCCTAATGAACCACACGCTGTGATCCACAGCATACTTTGAAAGTCAGCCTTCTCAGACTATTTCAGATCAAGGTGGGATGTGAATTCACAAGTCCTGCTGTTATCCCTTTCTCATAAACGTATTTGGCTCCAGCTCAAATGCTATGCTAGTTATAGCTGCAATATAATCAGGCAGGGAGAGAGGCTGTCTTTCAAATAGGCAAGTCACAAGACAGGGCTCTATAGATTTACTTAAAATACCTTAAACTTTACCCTGAAATGAGTAGACAATAACCATATTACTGTGAAACTATTATCACCTTATGCTTCATATGCATACCCCATCACACACTAAATTCAGAGCAAGCCTCCTTACAGTCGAACTAACTTGTAGTAATTAATTTCATTCCTAAATGCTTCTGACTAATACAGATGTTGAATACCAAATAAAAAAGACAACGAATTGCTTGTTGGCACCAAATATACATTGTTGACTGGGAGAGATTAGAGAGATGTCATAAAGCATTGACCTTGATAGGGCTGTCCTGGTTGGTTGTGCTTTATATGGGATCTTCTGAGGCATTTGTAGCCTTAGATCTGTAGTGGTGACACATTTTCTTCTGAGCTATGGGAGATAATGTCATTATCGAGTTGCAGAGGGTCAACATGAGTTGTCTGTTACCTCCCATTTGCCACTGTTTCTCACAGACTAGCTTCTTTTCACTCTGGGCTTGCATGACATGGCATACAAAGCCATACACAATGTCACTGTGTTGCTGAGACTGGGGAAATAGCATTTGTCACCACAGCAGATTATTCAGTAGAAAGCATTGGAGAAATAAGTATTATTAAGGAGCAAAGCAGTGTAGTTCACTATTATGGACATACTGGCACATGAATAATAAAAGCATATTTCCCTTTCTTAAGAAAGAAAGGAAAGAAAGAGAAAGAAAGAAAGAAAGAAAGAAAAAGAATTCCACCTTGGAAATTTTTCAGCTACCTTGATCCCAGATAACAATTCACAAAATATTCTTTTTAATCAGACTTTGTAACTTGTTTGCTGTCACCTAAATAATACATTATAGATTTTAAATCACGCACATTTTATTTTTTTGTGCTAATGACAAACCATTTCATGATTTTTTACAATGAATTAACATAAAACTACATTAACAAAATGATACACTGAAAAGGAAAAAAAAATACAAAAAATAGAACTCTGATCTTGATGTAAAAGAAATCAGAGATTTCTAATTCCAGACTTCAAGAGACAGTGAGTTTCATAAATGCAGAGTACAGAAAACAAAATTCCTAATCCTCAAAAAAATTCCTAATCCTTAAAAAAAAATCTTTTATAACCACACATTTACTTTCAGAATTGCATAATGTTCTATCACTAAAGTCACTTTGAAGAAAGACAAGTAGATCTGAGTGTCACACACATAACAGTAATGCATGCAATTTCACTTATTCTGTGTTCAAATATTGAACATAAAGGGACTTCAGATGGAAGCTTGGAACAACTAAATCTGTCAACAGTGTTTGACACAAGTGTTTTGTACACTAAATTAAGATATAAAAATGGACATGGTTCAAACATACATATATAAACCAATCAAACTCAGTGCTCAAATGATCTCCCTCCTAGTGATCCAGCAGGATACTACCAGCAGTTCTACAATATTAATGGAAGATAGTTATATGTATAAAAAATAAATGGAAAGATGAGTATTGTAGATTCCACTCTAGGTAAATAATGTCTAAAACAAACATTGTTGAATGTTAATTTACTTTTTCTAATACAATCACAGAAAACACATCCTGGAACTATTGACTGCCTTTTGTTGTCTGCACTACAAAAGTAAAAATAAGAACACTTTCACATATGTTGTAAATCATATATAAAAAAGAAGTGAGTGATCTATCTGTAGATATCTATACACACACTGCATATGGTGATAGCCATATAGCAGATTACTGACCGTTGTGATAAATTGCATTTTATCATGCAACTTTGATCACCTTATCTACATTGCCCACTAATTTCTGCCATGATTACGTACTAATTTCTGCCAGGACTACTGCCATATCTGTATCTCTGAACAACTTCAAACAAGTGCAATTGCCAAACTCAAGCAAACAAAACAGAGGAAAACCCTGTGAGAGAAATGTTTAGTCAATGCACCTTCACTCCAGCTCAGCAGGAATTCTTTCATGCTATAAGGATGTATATTTTTCAATAACAATTTGGATGGCACCGTGCCTTTTCCATATTCTCCAGTGTATCTTATTTTGATTCTATTTATTGCTCAGGAAGGAAGACAGAAAATAGCAGTAGTTGCCTTCATTCAAACTATTCACCACACTACAACTAAGGAAAAGAAAAGAAAAGAAAAACAAATTAGTTCAGTCTCTGTTTGTTTGTTTGTCAGTGTTCTTCATTATCCACTTCTCCTCCTCCTGGCCATCTGTCTAAGCACCAGCTCTTCTAAGTGTTGACAGAACTATCGAGTCCAGTTAGCTCCTCAGGTTCACTTGCATTTATTCCCTCTAACAACAATACTAGGGAGTTATAAGATAAAATTTATTGTAGTCCAGGAGCATTGAGCTTAAGTATAGTCTCTTTGTGAATCCAGCAAAGGCACCCAGTCAAGTAATACAAGTCTGTGACTACAAGAGAAAAATGTAAAGTCTTTAGGCTACAAGTTTAGGTTTTATATCAAGAGGAAAATAAACAGAGACAGTCCAAAGGATGAGAAGGAGATCAAATAGACAAAAGCAAACATGTAAATAAGTTCAAAATAACATTTTCCCATTTTGACCCAAGTAGCTAGTCAAAGTTCAGGGCCCTGGGAATGTTCCAGTTGGGCACAGAAATTGATGATGTAGTCTGTTTTTTTCCCCCCAATATTGTTTGTTTATTTATGAGGAATCTACAAAGTCCTGCTTCTGCGAACACAGGATGAAAAACAAAACAAACACCACAACAACAGGGTATAGATTATTGGGCTTACATCCCCAAGTCTCCTTAGCTAGCACCACATCCAGAACCTTTTTCTAGGCTTCTCCAGGGTCACCGGGCATACAGGCTGCTGGGTGGATTTCTTCCTGCCTCTGAGTCTCTCTGTTTCTTGTCTTCCCCCATGTTGCTAGTTTTCCACATCCACCTACCTCATTAGAACAATGCCCTTATGTTACTAGTTTCTGGGTAGACTATTATGCCTTGTTTTAGGTGTGGCTACTTAACCGTCTCTTACAGCTATCTTCAATGGAGGCCTGTTCACACATAAGTTTCCACATACAAGGTTTTAACTCAACCCATAACAAAAGTTTAACCCAGAACTTTTTCATAACAGAATTGTTTCATAACAATAGCATATGCCTCAAAGAGGGTCCAGTTAAATTCTCAGTCTAAGGTCCATCACAAACTTTTTGGGGGTATATGGAGGTGATAATAGTACCATTCATGTTCTTTATATTTTAAAATTTTGGACTTAACAGTTGAGAAAATGAGTCTCCCCCTCCCCGCAAATCTATCCTCCCTCAGCATTACTTCTCCATGCTGGCATGACTCTCTTCAAAACAACTCCTCCCATAGTGCAAAATTCTGCACTATTGTTGACCCTAGTAAGGACATCATGTCCCTACTGAAATAGCTAGGCTGTGTCCAGTGCTCCAAAGTCAATCTTTCTCGTTTGTAGTAAGTGAAATTTGAGATCATGAGCTGCTTGTCATTATTACAGTGCCCCTCACACCAAGTTTTGCCCTCCCACATCACATATCCTCCCATATCCCTTGACAGTGTTCTGGTTTCTTTTTGAAAACTAGGGAGTGGGAACAGAAGTGGCTTCTTCTTCCATTGTTAGCATTAAACCTCAGTTGCACCTTTGCGGCTTTGTGGTACTTCTTATGACTCTTTTTTTGTTGCTCATGACTTTCTTTTGATGCATCTATATTCTGCTATTTCCTATTAAAGCATATTTTATTAGGTCAGCTGTATGATGAAAAGCCAGGCATCCAAGCATAGGAAAGAGGTTTAATGTCTCATGAATAGGTAGATTTTCATGTAAGCAAAACAGATTTTGCCTAACTAGTAAATAAAATATGAATTAGATACATATGTGATGTTATAACTTTTTACATTATGTAAACCTTATGAACATTATCTTATGACAGCTAAAATAATGATACTGTGCATGCTTGGCACACTGTCTTCATGTTATTTTCAGACTGTAACCTTGGTGACCCTGATATCTTTCCTATAAAGTGCAGACTATCTAGTCTTGCAAATAAATGTATTATTTGGGAAGCGAGTCAAATGAAGGAAAGGAAAATCAAGTGTTTGTATAATTATAGGGCCCAACTCTTCAACAAAGTTTTCAGGTGATTCATCCTTACCTAAAGAAGTAGTTCCACTGAAAACAGTGCAACAATATAAATAAAAATACTTCACAAGAGGAACAGAAACAGAATTGATCCTGTATGTTTGCAAGCCATTCCAAATGTTCCTTTGAGGAACATTTCACAGTGGACTGGGGCTAACCTTCCCATAATGAGGCATCATGCTTTTCCTGGATTAATGGCTTGAAATAAAAAAATGGTGATGAATATTTCTTCCAACACCCAACCATAAAGCCATTTGCAATGATTTCTCATAATGCAACATGAAGCATTGTGTTTAACAATTTCCATCATTTGTTCTGTTAAAAAGGCAGAAAACATGAGAGACTGATCATTGACCCTGACCTCTACAGAGGGAAGATAATATGTGCACACCTGTATAAGCAAGGCAATTGTAACCTGGGAGAGATATACTCCTCAATAGGGAAACTTGGAGAAAACTATCCATTTCTGAGTCTGTGCTGGTCAGCTTTGGAACCCCTGGGTAACTCATGGCAATGCTGCAAGCCCCAATCCTTAAACAGACTGTATGCCAGTGGGAGGCCCACAGCCCGGGTTCTGCCAATGAAAGGAACTGACCTCTGTAGCTGAACAGTCAATCTCTACTGTGATATTGTTGCAGTATAAGTAATAATGAATGAGACCCACTGCAGGACTCGAAGTGTTCCTTTGGTTGATTGAACTGTCTGTTCTTTCTAGTGATAGACTCGTGTGGAATATTCATAGTAAATGGAATGCCTAAAATTTGTTACTTCACATTTTATTCGGAAGGAAAAAAATGTCTGTGTTTGAGGAATAAAATGCCAAACTTCATATATATATTTGGCTGAAAAATTGGACCATTATGTACAGTAGAAAACTGGTCTATTTTCAAAGGATAAATGTAGTTGTTTTCAAGTGAAAGGTGACATTTCAGCAACCATGTGAAAATTCAGATTATTCCATACTTTGAGGTGAAAAAATACCTATTTCAGAGAATTATAGTACATTGAAGAGCTAGAGGTATAGAGGAGCTGCAGAATCCTAGAAGTTTATTATGGCCTATGCCAGTCTATTAACCTGGGGGGTGCTCATATACTACAGTGAACAGAGGTAGAGCAAAACTATGAGAGAGGGAAAATGTCCATGCATCCAATATGAACTTCTTCAAGCATTGTGGTCCTGTTTGTCTTCTCTCATAAGTTTTACACCAGTGTGGCCCTATTGACTTCTGGCTTACACCAGTATAAGTGAGAAAAGAATCAATCCCTGTCTTTCAAAACCAGAGCTTTCCTTTTGAGGACTGGGAGAGAACATCAGCATTGTGACAATTGTTCCTTTGGCCTATTAATTGCCATTAGTTATAACACTGGCCACTGCCTGGGCATTGCAGGGTCTTCTGAGGCTGTATCTTATAGGCTGGATGCAGATGCAGCCTTCATATTTAATGGAAGGATCAAACCTTTAAAAAAGTGCTCCTAGAATGATGTAATGGGAGCCGATATAATGGAACAAGTGATAAAGTTAATGCAGATGCCTATTTCCCCACAGTATAAGGTGGAAGAGAAATAGTATGTGAGAGCTTGACTGTTAGCCCCGAATCATGAAACTCTAATATTTTTCCAGATTTAAGGATCAATCCAGCATGATACTGAGTACCTGCGAATAGGTGCTGAACTCCCTCATCTCCCACTGAGATAAATTTAACTACTTTCCTTTCCCCACTCCAATTTATTTTAACCTTTTAATTCATTCCTTAATCCATTGCAGCACAATATTCTCATTGTATGGAAATAATTACAAATGTGCTTTGTCTATTTGTTTGCTTTGTGTGTGTTATGTGCATGTGTGCTTATTTCAAAAGAAGTTCTGCTCCTGCTGGGGAAAATAGTGCAGGAGCTTAGTTCATTCTCATTTTGAGCTCTGTATTGTAAGAAGCATTTTAATAATTGCACAATTATTTGCTTATTCTTACAGTGTGATTAAAAGGCTTGTGGTGGGAGTGTGAGGTAACTTTGGTAAGGTAGGGGCTTTATTTTTGTTTCTCCATTCCCTGCAGAGTTGGTCCTTCAATGCTGCAGTAGCATTTCTCAATGAAACTGCTTCATTGGAACAGGATGTTGCTGAGAATAACATTTAGATTACAACTGGATTATTATGTTGTTGTTTTTTTGCCAGCTGGGCAATGAGTCATACAGTCATTTTTCAAAGAGTGTTTGTATAAAAGAGCTTTGCTACTTCTCAAAGAAGTAGAGTAATGAGAAGCTTTCACTTCTAGTAAAAAATTTTGAAAAGGCTCAGGGTTCAGATGCTTAATGTGTCCTAACATGTATCCGATTATCTTCAATAATTCTAAAATCATATGATCCTCTGGAAGAGAAATGTCTGTTTTGCAATAATTTATTAATTTTTTTGCTTAACAAAACTTTTTCTTGTTCCCCAGAAGGATCTTAGGACTAACTGCTAACAGTTTTGAGACACTTAGTAGTGTCATTAAGTGTTATCTCTACACACATACTGACAGTTTATGTTGTTACCCAGTTGTGTTACATTTTGTTTGCCAGGCACAGGTAATTGTTGGCATGGGCTGGAGAGGTGGCAACTTAAGGTGTCACAGTTGAGAACAGTTCAGTGAATTTCCCTGCATGGAAATAAACACTAGACTGAGAAATCACGAAGTCTAAAAAGTATAGGAGAAAGAGGACACAAAGAAATATAGAATGGAACTACTATAAAAGTGTTCAGAAAATATTAAAATTCTCCCAAGTATGTTTGATTCTTTCCCTTCATTTATTGATTTCCTGTCTTCATCTTCATTCATGATGTACTGCTATCTCTTGTTTCTTCCATCTAATTTAAGACCCGGTCCTATGAGATCCTAAGATTTCAGCTCCTACTGAAATAGATATTGGCTCTTTAGACGGTGTTCTCCATGGGGCAGGAACCTTGTCTCCATTCCTCTGTAAAAGTGTCTGGCACTTCTGTGATATTGCTACTGTTGTATGAATGTATGTTTGCTAGGCTTAAATCATGCAATGAATTTCATGATAATGACAAGGGTGTTTGGGTGTTTAGGAGATGGGAAGTTCACTGCCAACCTGAAGGCAGGTTTTGGATCTTAGTGGTGGGAGAAAAGACAAAGGAGGAGGAAGGGGGGAAAAAAGGCCTAATCTGAAAGGAGAGGGAGAGGCTATGGGGGAAACATAATTTTGGAAGACCCAAGGGTTGGGGGCAAGGAAAGAGGTGTTGGTTAACTGGGCACGCACAAAATACTTTCATCTAGTTTCTACACGACACTAGCACTGGTACCAAGTAGTAGATTATATTTATTTTCTCTAGTGTTCATGATCACTTGCTTGTGGGAAATAGACAATTATTTTCCCTGCTACTAGCAGGTAGGTATGTTTACAAATAGTACCAGTTTCTAATATGATAGGAAAACAGATTTTTTCCTAGTAAAGATGGAAGTTGTGATAGTTATACACTCTGGTGCTACTGCAGTACAAATAATAATGACAGACTAGTTAGTCTCTTCTAAGTGCCACTATATTTAACAGATATAAAATAATTACTACTGTGATTTAGAAAATAGCAAAAGTCTCATATTTATTAGAATTAGGAAAATAATTGGCTAAATTATTCATTGCAAAGTAGTCTTCAAGGCTGTGAAATATCCATGAGTAGCTTATGATTTTCTTAATTTTTGGTTTGAATCTATAATTTATTTATTTAAAAAAAACCCTGGTTTTAACTTCATGGATTAATAATGGACAGCTTGCAGCAAATATTCAGAAACCAAGCTGTATTGCCTAGTGGGGGTTGTTTAGATAAGTCAAATGGTAGTGGTAGTGTTCCCTGATCAGATGAGCACATGCTAAATTTTGGTGCAGTTAGAAATTATTCTTTAAAATTGGTTTCCTGGTGAGTTTAAGTCAAGCAACTGTAATTGTGGCCCAAACACAAAAGGGGGCCTGAACATTGCCAGAATGAATTAATGTAAAAATCTGAGCAACGATTACAGATTTGAGTCCTGTTCTAGTACTGAATTCTGCATGGAAGACCCCAGCCCTTGGCTTCAGTGGTACACAAGAGTCAACCCATGCAGAGCTTGGTGCAGGAATTGATGCCTGGTTTTGCAGCATGATACTTACTGTGTGCCATATGCAGCTGTAATTTGTGTGCCCTGGAGTGAAGAAAACCATAACAACTCCTAACAAATCGAGTATCCCATGCTCTGGCCAAAACCTGGTACTTGGTCTGATGCCAAAGTAAATTGTCACAATATTGGTACCTCATGCCAACAGCACAGGCAGTGTGGGAAATGTGGGAGGAATAAAATGAATGTTTGTTATGTTAAAATAATTATATCTGAGATTCTGGGGTGGAGGGGTGGGATCACTTTGCTAGAGAAAAAAGGCATCACAAATGACTGCAGCCTTAAGATCTAAATTGCCCCATCACCGAAGCAGGAGTATCCAGGTGTGGTTTAAGGAGTTGTTCCTGGTAACTAGAGGAAAGAATCTGCTTAGGAGGCAGCAAATCTCCTCTATTGCCAGATTTTGGCCAAAGCATGCCTGCTCTACAGGGAGCAATAGTAGTAGATTGTAGGTATTCCCTTGATTGATTTAGTCCCCAATTAAGATACATAAGTACATAAACAGTTCTACTGACGCGACTGGGCTTAAAGTTAGGCACATGCTTAAGTAACTTTCTGATTTGGGGCCTTGTCAAATTCCTATTTTGTTACATTTTTATTGCTTTCGCCTGTTGAAAATAATGTCCCTCACTGTTGTCTCGTGACTTTGGGGAATACTTTTCCACAGGTGGATAATTTCCAG
This sequence comes from Mauremys reevesii, assembly GCF_016161935.1. NCBI lineage: Eukaryota > Metazoa > Chordata > Testudines > Geoemydidae > Mauremys > Mauremys reevesii. The sequence continues at coordinate 25,912,674 of NC_052630.1, forward strand.
GAATTAAATGCCCAGGTCAAAGAGAATGGTTCACTCACTTGAGCTTGTGTGTAAAGTCAGGGTGGAAGGTGTGACCTAAAAGGAACAAAACATTGCCTTGCTCTTCAGATAGATGGTTGTATGATTATTGAAATACGTTATGAATTGAAAATTTAAGCCTCAATTATAATTATTTTTCTGCAGCTGTTCCAACTATTTACATGGTTTATGCCTGTAAATTAGGTGTTAATGAAATAAGAATGCTGTAACAATGTGGAACATCACAATCACAATTGACTGGAGAAGAAAACACTGTAAATTCTCCATGGAAATCACTTCACTTCAATGATAACTCTCGGATATTACACGACATGCACAGAAATATACCATTATACTACAAGGCTTAGCTCAAATGTAAAGAAAACAGAAAATTCTCACCACACAGGGGCATTATACTTTTCTGAAGAATTACATTTTTTTTTCCTCCAGCCTTTTTTCTAGCATTATTATTAGCTCTGTCTTTTCCAATGCTGATAAGCAGCCATTCATTGCATAGAGCAAGTACAGTAAATAGTATATATGTTCCTTTCAGATATACTTTGTATTTCAAACAGCCTCTAAGCGCCAAATAGGAGGAGAGAGAGAATACCTCTCAACTTCTCTTTATTTTAATTCTAAAGCTACCTACATTTAACACAAATGTATTCTGTTACTTAATTATTACTGCTGAAAGTTACTTACATAAGAGAGAAAAAATCATGAAACCGAGGTTATAGAAAGAACTATTGGAAGAAGGAAAGGAATCTTTACAGTATTTCAAATTTCCTGAATGAACAACCTTTTTGTTTCCTTTCTTTCAAGTCTTTGTCACACATTGTCTCTCATTTGGATTTTAGGAGGATGAGAGATGCTATTAGTGGGTGTGATTTCATTGGCACAGGGTGGAATCCAATGTAAAGAAGGAGTCACCTTATTTCAAGGTATCATGCTTGTGGTTTTCAAGAAGCATACTGGATTTTTTTATGTTATATCAAAGCAATTATATTTAAACCTCATGATGGCAGGAGTCATAATTTTACAATTTAAATTTAATGTAACAATTAAAAACAATTTAGTTTGGACAGGATTAGTAGGTGGAAGGTCTCTCTTGTACTGGCGCCTTCCCTTTTCCATGCTGCCTCTGTGCTACTGTCCCTGGACCTCGCTGATGGCCCTTTGCTGTGTCAGAATGTGCTATATGCGGACAGGGGCAGGTCAGAGTGAGCAGGTATGTTGCACCCATTGTTACACTACCAATCCCAGGGAAAATCTACTTAAAAGTTAATGCATACTGACTCTGCATTAACATTTATTCAGTTTTGTGTTCCTAACTTGAGGGTTTAAAAAAGGCTTACAAGAACACTGTAGCTATCAAAAATCCAGCATTAGAAATTCAAGCATTTCAGAGTTAAGGGCAACTTAAAAGAAACTCAACCATTTTACAATAGAGATATGCAAAAGCATCACAGAGAAGGACGTGGGGGGCAGTCAAGTCTAGTAGTCAGAGCAGAGTGAGAGTCAGGAATGGAGCAACATTGGAACAGACTGGGTGGGACAGCAGCAAGGCTGGGAAAGAAGACATTGCAGCTACAAGCATGTGCACTGAGCAGCTAGCTATCAGTTGTTGCTGTTGGGCTTCAGAGAATACTTGCTGACTTCCTCAGCCAGTCTGGCAGAATGGTCAATCAGATGGTCCTGCTGTGGCTCAACTGTGCTCTGAGGCTGCATGGAGACTGGGCAGGCACAGCTATAAATTCTCATTCCTGACAATAGGTTATGCACTAAAATTGCTTTTATTTTAGCCCCAAAATGATGGCCCGTGGAAAAATCAAACTCAGAGTTTGCTTTTTCAGTCCATAATTAGCTTCCTCTCATCACTGACCACAAAAATGAGTGTTTCATTATGAATCATGCAGCATTTTTTTGGTCTTGACCTGTTTTATGACTCCCTAGAAAGATCCATAATAAAACAAATAACATATTGAAGGCAATAATTCCATACTCTTTAAGATTCTCTGTGCCACCAATTATGCAAGTGTCATTAGGCACTGAGATAGCGTATCTATAAATAGAAACCTCTTAGGATCCGATCTTGAAATTGTGCACTTACATGAAAAAAGTCAAAGCTTAGTTTGATGATGAAGAATCAAACACAGAGTATTGGAGAAGCATGTATGACAATAATTAAACAAGCAGAGCTCTTTGTTGCATATTCTAATATTCTATCTAAAATCTGTATGAGTACCAAGTCATCAGCCAATCTAATACATCTAGAGCCACAGACTGAAGATTTATTGAAACCTTTGTGGAAATGGGAGAGACAAAATTATGAGAGAGATGGCAATTTCCTTCAATATCCTGGACAAACCGTATTATATTAAGTTTATGTATCATTGTGGGCCAGTGATTGTATGTAATTCCATGGGGGAGGAGGACCACAGCCCTCCAGGAACTAAGAACAGTGTGGGATGGCTAGGCAAATTCACTCAGGTTGTAACATGTACAAAGCTACCAACACCTGGAGAGAGGCGCAAATACACTGGTTCAAATTGAATTCCCCAGGGACCAATAGATGAAGGATTTTTTGGATAAATAGCTTCAGTTTAAATTGAGTTGTGGCATTCTTTCTGATCCTGCAAATAGACAACGCCTCTGGTCTGAAGAGGGCTCCAATCCTTAGGGAAGGACTGGAATGACTATAGCATAGTGAGGCCCTAAAAAACTGAATGCTCTGGTTCTCAGCTGACGCTGTGATGAACTTGTGACCACAGGGAAATCCTTGTGTGGTGTTTCAAAACCTAATCACCAGCTAGAGTCCTTGTCAGAGATAGGATGTGCTCTTTGGTAAGTGTATTAGCATGTGTGTATATTGTTTTTAATATGTTTTCCCTATAGTGCTTTTGCTTTTAGAATAAATGGGCTTGCTTTGAAAGAGCTTTGTGGTAGCTTCCCTGTGACAATTATAATGTTTACCATCTCTAAGGAGAAAAGTTAAAACTGGCCAGTGTTTAGGCAGCCTAATTTTGCGGGGGAGCTCACAGTGTAGGTAGGGAGCTGTGCAGTGTGGAAATATCCTGGGTAGGAGGGAGAGAGATGCAGATCTGCATCCCAGAGAGATGATAGCTGAGGAGCCTGGAGCCTAGAGTGAGTGCCCTTGCTGGAGTACAGAGAGGTAATATGTATGCAACTGCCCTGAACTGTGTCAAAGGGTATGTCTACACTATGGGATTATTCCGATTTTACATAAACCGGTTTTGTAAAACAGATTGTATAAAGTCGAGTGCATGCGGCCACACTAAGCACATTAATTTGGCGGTGTGCGTCCATGTACCAAGGCTAGTGTCGATTTCTGGAGTGTTGCACTGTGGGCAGCTATCCCGTAGCTATCCCATAGTTCCCGCAGTCTCCCCTGCCCATTGGAATTCTGGGTTGAGATCCCAATGCAAAAACAATGTCGTGGGTGATTCTGGGTAAATGTCATCACTCAATCCTTCCTCCAGGAAAGCAACGGCAGACAATCATTTCACACCCTTTTTCCCTGGATTGCCCTGGCAGATGCCATAGCATGGCAATCATGGAGCCCGTTTTGCCTTTTGTCACTGTCACCATATTTGTACTGGATGCTGCTGACAGACGCGGTACTGCACTGCTACACAGCAGCATTAATTTGCCTTTACAAGATATCAGAGATGGTTACCAGTCATATTACACCATCTGCCATTGTAAATTGGTGATGAGATGACGGTTATCAGTCGTTCTGTACCGTCTGCTGCTATCATAGGTGCTCCTGGCTGGCCTCGCTGAGGTCGGCCGGGGGCGCATAGGCAAAAATGGGAATGACTCCCTGGGTCATTCCCTTCCTATGTTTTGTCTAAAAATAGAGTCAGTCCAGCCTAGAATATGGGGCAAGTGTACTAGAGAACCAGAGAGCACAGCCACTCCATGTCAGAGCCCCAGAGATCCCGCAGAAATGATGAGCTGCATGCCATTCTAGGGCGTGCCCCTGCAACAACCCCATCCATTGCTTCCCTCCTCCCGCAACTCTCCTGGGCTACTGTTGCAGTGTCCCCCCATTTGTGTGATGAAATAATAAAGAATGCAGGAATAAGAAACACAGACATTTTAGTGAGATAAAATGACGGGGAGTAAGCCTCCAGCTGCTATGATAGTCCAGGCAGTACAGAATCTTTTCTTTAGACATGACGGCGGGGGGGGGGGCTGATGGAGCTCAGCCCCCAGTTGCTATGATGAGGATGGTTACCAGCCGTTCTGTACCATCTGCTGGGAATGACCAGGAGTCGTTCCTATTTTTACCCAGGCGCCCCCAGCCGACCTCACCGAGGCCAGCCAGGAGCACTCATGGGCTGATAACGAGGACGGATACCAGTCCTTCTGTACTGTACCGTCTGCCACTGGGGAGGGGAGGGGAGAGGATGCTGCTGTTTAGCGCTCCAGCACCCCGTCTACCAGCAGCATGCAGTAGACATAGGGTGACATTGAAAAAAGGCGAGAAACGATTTTTTTCCCTTTTCTTTCGGTGGGGGGGAAGGGTGTAAATTGACGACATGCACCCTGAAACACCCGGGAAAATGTTTTTGACCATTCAGGCACTTGGAGCCCAGCCAAGAATGCAAATGCTTTTTGGAGACTGCGGGGACTGTGGGATAGCTGGAGTCCTCAGTGCTGTGCTGAGTCCCTGCTGTGGCCTCTGTCTATCATAGCCTGGAGAGTTTTTCAAATGCTTTGTCATTTCGTCTTATGTAACGGAGCTCTGATACAACAGATTTGTCTCCCCATACAGCAATCAGATCCAGTATCTCCTGTACGGTCCATGCTGGAGCTCTTTTTGGATTTGGGACTGCATCGCCACCCGTGCTGATCAGAGCTCCACGCTGGGCAAACAGGAAATTAAATTCAAAAGTTCTCGGGGCTTTTCCTGTCTACCTGGCCAGTGCATCTGAGTTCAGATGGCTTTCCAGAGCAGTCACAATGGTGCACTGTGGGATAGCTCCCGGAGGCCAATACCGTCGATTTGCGGCCACACTAACCCTAATCCGACATAGCAATACTGATTTCAGCGCTACTCCTCTCATTGGGGAGGAGTACAGAAACCGGTTTAAAGAGCCCTTTATATCGATATAAAGGGCCTCATTGTGTGGATGGGTGCAGGGTTAAATCGGTATAACGCTGCTAAATTCGGTTTAAACGCGTAGTGTAGACCAGGCTAAAGACATCTTACAAAGTAGGTATGGAACAAATGAAGAAGGCTATGTAGAAGGCTTCAGTCACTGTGGGATAGAGTTAAGCTGTTTTGATGCCTAAACTGTGCATTTCCATACTTTCAAAGGTTTGTCTCTTTTATTTGAGTATATAATTGATGATCACTTATTATCATCATAGCACTTGGGAACCTCAATCATGAGCCAGGATCCCATTGTGCTAGGCAATTTACAAATGCAGAACACAAAGATGGTCCCTATGCCAAAGAGCTTGCAATCTGAGCTAGGCCAAATGAATGCTGAAGTGATTTCAGTACTTCTAAACACTGGGGTACACTACTTGTCTTAAGAGTCCCAGAGGGAGTGACCAAAGATGAAGCTGTAGAGAGAAACTTCTGCATTTCAGATAAAACAGAAACTGTTCTACAAAGTTAATTTGCTCACATGGCTATTAGGAAAGTATTTCATTATTATTACAGTAAATGTCAACACATAGCCAGTCTTATATCACGCATACAGGACCATCAAAGATTTAAACAAGTAGTTTGCCCCAAATGTCTCTGTTTAACCACCAGCTGGAGCAGTATTAGACCAGCTTAAAGAATCATTTTGTTGACTGAAATAAAGAATAAAAGCTATGCCTGAAAATCCTTGTTGCACATTCAATTGTCTGTGCATCTTAAGTGACAAAAATGAGATGTAGAAATGTACTGATCTTTGAAAGCAGATGAGATTGCAGATTACTTATACACTAGCTCAATAATCTACATAGCAGAATTTACTACTACTCTATTTCAGTGTTATATCTTGGATTAAACAAAGTAATAACAGATGATACGTGGAGCAGAGACTTAGTCATGCACAGCAATACCCATTAGGGTTTTCCTCTTGCCCATGCAAAGTCACTTTGGAATCATAGTTCAAAGGTTTTAGATTTAAAAGCTTGCAGTAAACCACAGTTTACTTGGAGTTATCCATGCACCTCTGGATATTTCTATTTGCTACTACCTCTAAAGCCTCAAGTAGCTGGTTAACCAGTTGGGATACTGCTATCTAGGCTTCCTCTGAGGGGAGGATGAAGTACTCTGTGCAACCATCCATCATCTATCAGGTGAAATCATTGTTTATTTCTCTAAGGGAACAACCTACTAAAAGAGAGGAGATTTGGACTTGTGGTGCAATGTCTCTTTTGGTCTTCACCTGACTGTGATATCAGCTTAATGTGAAAAGTGACAACCTACATCTAGAAAAGCAATATGAAGTTATTATCTGATGTATAAATCCTCTGTTTACTTTCAGGTTTACAGTACTGAAAGGGCATATGTTCAGTGATTGCATCCTGATGACACTTGTTGCAAAATCTTACTGTTGAGTGGTACCATACAGAATCACACACTGTAAATTAAGACAATAGAGAGAAGTTCAGATTGAGGCACATATCATGTGTAGTAAGAGAAAATAAATACAAGACCAGAAGGATATAAGTGATTTTGCTACAATAAGAATTGCAGCATGGGATTTGAGGAGAAAGTTACCCCATGTAAGAAGTACTGCTGTGGAGTTGAAAAGAAGTAGATTAGCAAGATTTTTTCTGCCCACTCTTACCAAAGCTGTTCATGTTTTTTTCTCTCTCACTCATATGGTCCTCCAGCTTTACATGAAACAAGGAGGTATTATCGGCCAAGATTTTACAAAAGTGACAAATGATTTTAGATATCTCAGTTTTTGCATATCCATCTTGAAACATCACAAAGGGACCTGATTTTCATAAGGTACCAGCAACTTGCCCTCCACAAATGAAGGTTCTTTAAAAGTGTCAAATTTGTTGAAGCAACTAAAATCACCAATCACATTTGAAAATCTTGGCCATATAATAAGAGTAATATTTTGGACAATGTGATATTGTCATCTGGGCATTTGTCCATAAATGAAGATCCACAATAGAATGGAAATTGAACCACCTTTAATCTAATATTTAAAAATCAATATGCCCTTCCCGCTTAAAATTGCTCTAATTACAGATGAAATAATATCATCCTTCAATTAAGTGTCTCTGAACCCCAATGAAGTATTCTGGAAACTTACAATTGATTCATTATTTCAATTGGTGTTTACTGTATAACCCATTTTCTTTTGTATTCTTCAAAGATATTTTTCAGAGCTTTATACACCAAATTGTTTTTGAAACTTTAATGAAAACAATATATCACTTATGAAGAATTCTCACCCAAGATCTGGGAAATCTCACATCTTCATGATTGTTTAATTTGTCAAACTGTTCATGGAAAATTCAGCCCCTACACGTTCATCTCATACATCTTCCCTTTGAACATATCCAAGCAAAGGAAGATAATAAGGGCTACATTGTAATCAAGGTGTTTTTTTTAAGCATATGCTGTATCTGGCACATAGGTCAAGCAATCTCATTTTGGTTTCTTTCTGATCAGTGTTCTCAGACCTGGAATATAAATCAGGTTTTGTTAGTTGACACAGATTACTTTTCCCCCCCCGCCTTGTTTTCCTTCCAGATACTCTGCTCTGACTATCAAATAGATTTTTGAGATATTTTGCATATAAGTAAAGCATAGCTCACCATTCAAAATAACTTTTTAAATATTTAAATATTCCCTTGCAAAGTTATTTTCATTTAAAGAATCATTAAATCATTATTATGATTTGAAATTAATTATGTGGTTTGGAAGTTGATTCTTCAGATAATTTGACTTGTTACTTTAAACATGAAGAGTTGATGGTTTTAAAAAGAGTTTTGGCCAAACAATATTTTGTAGTCTCTAGGATGACATTATTCAGATTAAAGTTTAATAACCTATAAATGGTGAGTAACTGTTCTTTAATGGGGAGATTCATTACCCACACATAAGCCACGTATTGGGTATCAATTAAATTGGTAGAGTAATTTGCTGAGGTTAGATCAGGCTTGAATTTGGAGCTAAGACATTAAAGACTGGAAAACTATCAACATGCCTGCATTTTCTCTGCTGCCTCTACCCTGTTTTCATTACCTTGATATTGGGAGTTTCGTATGAAGAGGCCCTAAATCTAGTACAATATTAATTAAGGAGATTTTAGTAAAAAAACAGTTATCCCAGTTGTTGCTAGATTGCAGGACTGAGCTGTGAGGGCAAGTCATATCCTCAGGGTGGTATGGCTTCTGCTGGCCAATGGTATCCCTTCCTTGTTAGAAGAGCTGCTATTGGTTAAGCAGAAGAGGTTCTGAGTGAGGTCTGCACCCCTATTGTTGGGTAGAGCTTGCAGACAGCGAAAAGAACCGTCCGTGGACTTGGTGAGTTTGAAATAGTGAAAGGCTTTTCCCCTCCTCTGTGTCATGCATGTAGATGAAAGGCAGGCACTAGGAAAATTAACCATTTTTTTGTTATTGCTAAGCAAATCTTTGCAACATTCACAAGGCAGTCTGATAGCTTTTATTTCCTGATTGTTATTGCTTTCACATCCAGAGCAAAGTTGTTCAATATAGTTTAGATCCTTTGGAGCTATTAGCACATGAATGAAAGGAGTTCAGCTCAGTCAAATAATAGATGGAAAATGGATACCAGTGTCCATAATTAATTTAAACAACAAATTGTTGTTTGACCAAAGGTACATTTTTAATGATCAACATAAAAGAGATAATTTATAATCCAAAGATTTTCAAGGAATGGTAATTGCTCTCATATTGTTCATAGCATCAAACAAAACTGTTATTTCATTTCTTTGTACAGAGAGCAGAGTGCAAATTCCCTGGTGGAAAAAAAAAACAAACCAAACCAACCAAAAAAACAACCTGATAAGTGCCTGAACAGATAAGAACACACAGCTGATGTGGTTTATTCAAGTCATGTTAAACAAGATTTCACTGAGTTAAGCTAATGTCTCTAATAGAGTTGATTGACATTTTTTTCTGCCAAAACTCTTGAACAAAATGGAAATTTTAACTTCAATCAATTTTTTTTGAAGAATTATTTTGTGATGAAACCAAAATCTAAACATATTAATTTCCTATTCTCTGCCCTTCCCCCCCCCACCCCCACCACCCTTTAAGCCACTTAATATTCAAAAAGCCACTTATTCATTGTAGGGGAAAAAACAACTGATTATAAATGTCGCTCATCTATAGTCTCTCCTACCCTTCATCCACTTCAGATGCATTTTGAGCCTGATCCATAGGTCACTTAAGTCAATGGTAAGACCTTCCAGTGACTTCAATGGATTTTGAAGCAGACCATAAATCATAAATGACTTCAAAGTGACTGCTCATTGTCTTCTAGAGTAATTTGTCAGGCATGGCACTTATTAAGGTAAAGGAGAACTCCAGAGTACCGATGCATATTCACTTTTTCTGATTGTTCAACAAGCTGTTCAAAGCCCCAGAAAGTTCCTTCATCCAGGGGGACATAGTCTTAGACACCTCATCTAATCTGGAGCTATAGAACATTAACTAGTATAGTTGCTAATTATAGTGATGACTTTGGAGTGTGAGAGATTATTTTAACTCTTACCCATTGGCAGTATTTTTAATGTATATATCCAAATGGCCTACAGTTGAAACTGATGAGATATTGTTTCAATATTTAGCCTGTGTCATTAAACAGAAATGAAGACTGCTGGAAGGCTATACAGGAAAACATTCATTATCTTATTGTCAGTTGTCATTTTTACATCAGTGATAAATGGGTGGGATGTGCTAATAAATCAGAAGAGTAGTGTTTCACACTCTACACGGTGTAAATGACTACAAAAGGACTAGGGCAACGGAGAATCAGGGACCTCCTTTCCCCATGTATTTCAATACAAAAGATATATTGTATCTAAGATCATTATAGAGTCATAGTTCTTTAAATAAATAGTAAAAATACACTCGAGCTTTGTTATATAACTGTTGTAAAACCTTTCTGACTTTAATAGCTGGTTTTGTTTTGTTTTGTTTTTCTCATGAGTTCTGCCATTCAGAAAGAACCTTCTTTCATCAGTATTTCTGCAGTTTTAGGCTGAGATTGTCTCTCTCTCTTTCAATCCTATGTAGTTAGAACGTGGCCATCACTCTGGTATCTGAGCATAGTAAATGAAACAATTCCTGCCTTTCTGATTCACATTGGTAGTGTTCCTTGCCTTGCTCAGTCCTGGCAGATTATTATATATAAATTATGTACAAAACTACATTAGAAGAACAATTACGTTTACAATTGTTACAATGAAGGGAACAATTAACTGAAAAGTTGTGAAATGCCAGATTTATGGTTGGTTGTGCATTGCTAATTTGCGTATTCATTATGAAAGATTTTAATTTTATGAGCACATATTATTTTTTCCACCGGACCCCATATTTCCAGTGAATCTGGCCCTATATCTGATTTTCTAAAAACACTTGTTAGAAGAACCAAATACAGAAGTGCTCTTTAGCTAGGCACATCTCATTTGTAACAATGACACTTCAGTTTTGTTAATTTTCCAGCTGGCTCTCCTTAAAGCATTTGGGCCAGAATCTTCCCTTGCTTATACTGATGACAATCAGGAGTGATCCCATTGTTATTAGTGGGGTTACTCGAGTGAAAACCAGTGTGAGAGGAGAACAAGGACCATTACCTACTGATTTCTTTAACATTAAAGCTAATTCTTCCATCTCAGTGGCATATATTATACAAGATAAGGGCAAAATCAGAGAAGACCTAGAGAGCAATAGTTGAATAGTTCAAGTCCAGTGAATTGCACTCCAGAGTAGTAAGCATATGAAAGAAAGGAATCCATGTAGTCCAAAATACAATCCTAGAATCCCAGAGTAAGGGTGTAAGATATGCCAAGGCCAACATTTTACACTTTATACAGGTCCAGAAAGATTATAGGTGCTTTCCCTCCTCTTCAATGAGGAAAATGTCCTTGTCTGCTAGGAAAGGGACCCCCGATATTTGATTCTGTTTAGATCTAGAGGTACTCAGATACTATGGTAATTGCTGAGAGGCCAAAAGCATACCTAGATATATAACCAGATGTTTATAGCTTTCTAGTAAAAACAGGTTTTCAAATCGAGAAATTAATAGTCTTCCATTAACTTTGTTATGCTTGTTTTATTTTCTTCATTAACAATTTGAGATATGATGCATTTTATTTTTAAAAATATGGTACATGCTTTTCTAGTCAGACTGAATTAAAACCTACAGTCCTCAATACATAATGAGTCATCCTTTGATCCCAGTAGCAGAATTATGTTAAAGTAAATCCTATCAGATTGTACTCCAATAGCCACTAGCAATAGAATCAGATACTCGCAGATCCTTTCCATTGCTCATAGCCTATTTTAAGGATCCTCCATAAATGGTGCACAGAAGTCAAAACTGAGATTAAAAACTCTTCACAAGTTAATTCTTCCTAGAAATCCATTTCAGTGACCTTTCACTTCTGGAACAATCTTAAGGAATGGAATCTGTCTTGAAAATATGTCTAAAACTATAAATGAATACTATGAACAGGCTTTTATAGATTCAAGATTCCATCTGGAAACAAATCTGAGGTCTTAGTATGTTCAGTAGGGATTTGACTAAATATTATGCAAATATTTATTACAAATAGTATGTGGGAATCTTACAAATTTATTCCCACAGTTGTATTCAAGCTACTGTGGTTATTTTACAGTATGATCAAGTGAAAACAGATAAGCATTTCAGTGCAAAGGTGTTGGCTTATTTTGTTATGTAGAAAATGTAATACAGAATAATCCTTGAAAGCAGTTGGATGTAAAATTCAAAAGCACTGCCTAAACTAAGGAAACCATGAATTTTGTGAAGTTCATGAATTATTCCCACACCAGCCTATCATGCTCTGAAATGTGAATGTGAGCAGCAGTACCAATACAATAATCAAGACAACTGCAGCAAAACAAAATGCTTTTAGACTCAGACAAGACAATTACGTCTGCTGTGCAACTTATAATTACATCTTTCATTGCATTGTGTCCACCCTCAAATTATTTTTGCAACCAAATTGATCATTTTTATACATAGTTGCATTTGAATAGTAGCCACCCTCAGACTATAATCTTAGCATAGCAATTCCCTCATCACTCATAAGACAAGCCCTGAAATATAAGGGGCCACAAGAGAAACAGTTCAAACCAATATACTGAGGAAACACATACATCACACACAAAACCATACAGTATATCACCTAGTGAAATATATACATTACAGAGTTAAACACACTAAATGATATAGATGCACTATCAGCTGAGAAAACATCAGTCACTTGAATTTTGGACACACCTGTGGAAAGGTGTGGAATTATAGGATGGCTCCTTTATAGAATCAAGTGACAGGCCTTTTTATAAAGATTCAGAATAATTACTGCTGGCTCATAATAGCAGTTGGATATTGTTACCTTCAACCTAAATATTAGAGGGACTGAAGTGTCTTTGGGTCCAAGGAAATTAGTACTGGAGGCAAATGTGTCCTACAAGGAAAGCCCTAGCAACAGCCAAGTGTTGGGAGAAAACTTAGTTAGAAGTTTAAGATCTGTGTTTGTTGTTTAAGTTGTCACTGTCACCAAAGAGGAAGGAATACAGTGTGTTTGTACCCTAAAAAGGGACTATTTAAGAATGGTATTTTCCTACTTAGAATATCTGCTCACTATGTATATCTAATCATACCTACTGACTTCAATGACAAAGCAATATTTCAACAGTTAGTGACAGATTCAACACAGCTATGGAAAAGTGAACTGGAATATATGCCATTTTTATATAATCATAAGAATTGTAAACTATGTTTTATCATTTTCCCGCTATTGTAGGGGGTTTGGGCACTGGCAAACCTCTGTCCCTCCTTTCTCTGCCTGTGGGCTGTAAAACTTTGATGAATATTGGTTGTTAGGGTTAGTGTGAGGGTGCTGGGTGATGTTGGTGACCTGTGATATACAGGAAATCAGACTAGTTGATCTGACGGTCCCTTCTGTCCTTAATCTCTATGACTCTTATGTTCCAATTGTATGAGCAAACTTTTTTGCATCTGTGCAACCCTACTTGAAGACAATAGGGTTCTGCTGATGTAATTCAGGTTTTAATTTGGCCTTTGGAATCGCTTACTGGTAATGATGCACAAGCCAGGGAAAAGCATTCAGTTTTTTGACTCTGGGGGTATGTCTACACTACAGGAGTAGGTCGATTTAACTTAGGTCGAATTTGTGGATTCGACCTGATGAATTCGAATTTGTGTATCCACACTAAGGACACTAATTCGACTTTGTGAGTCCACACTAACGGGGCAAGCGTCGATATTGGAAGCGGTGCATTCTGGGCAGCTATCCCACAGTTCCCGCAGTCCCTGCTTCCCATTGGAATGCTGGGTAGAGCCCCCAATGCCTGCTGGGGGAAAAATGTGTCGAGGGTGGTTTTGGGTAACTGTCATCATTCAACCGTCACTCCCGCCCTCTCTCCTTGAAAGCGCCGGCGGGAACTCTGTTCGCGCACTTTTCTGGTCAGTGACAGCGCGGACGCCACAGCACTGCGAGCATGGAGCCCGCTGTAATCATCGCTGCACTTATGGCCGTTGTCAGCTCCTCGCACCTTATCGTCCACCTCTTCCACAGTCAACTGCTGAGAAATCGGGCGAGGAGGCTCCGGCAGCGCGGTGAGGACGTGAAGTGTGAGAGTGGCACAGACCTCTCACAAAGCACGGTACGCCGCGCCGTGGAGATTATGGTGGCAATGGGTCACGTTCATGCTATGGGATGGCGATTCTGGGCCCGGGAAACAAGCACGGACTGGTGGGACCGCATAGTGCTGCAGGTCTGGGATGAATCACAGTGGCTGCGAAACTTCAGGATGCGTAAGGGCACTTTCCTTGAACTGTGTGACTTGCTGGCCCCTGCCCTGAAGCGCCAGGACACCCGGATGCGAGCAGCCCTGACTTAGCAGAAGCGAGTGGCCATAGCCCTCTGGAAACTTGCAACGCCAGACAGCTACCGGTCAGTAGCAAACCACTTTGGCATGGGCAAATCTACCGTGGGGGTTGCTGTGATGCAAGTAGCCCACGCAATCGTTGACCTACTGCTCTCAAAGGTGGTGACCCTGGGAAACGTCCAGGTCGTCAGATGGCTTCGCCGCGATGGGATTCCCAAACTGCGGTGGGGCTATAGATGGAACTCACATCCCTATCCTGGGACCAGCCGACCAGGCCAGCCAGTATATTAACCGAAAGGGCTACTTTTCAATGGTGCTGCAAGCACTGGTGGACCATAGGGGACGTTTTACCAACATCTACGTCGGGTGGCCGGGCAAGGTTCATAACGTGCGTGTGTTCAGGAACTCTGGTCTGTTTAGACGCCTGCAGGAAGGTAGTTTCTTCCCGGACCACAAAGTAAGTGTTGGGGATGTGGAGATGCCTACAGTGATCCTCGGGGACCCAGCCCACCCGCTAATGCCCTGGCTCATGAAGCCCTATACAGGCACCCTGGAGCTCTTCAACTACCGGCTGAGCAAGTGCAGAATGGTGGTGGAGTGTGCTTTCGGACATCTCAAGGGGAGATGGGGGAGCTTACTCACTCGCTCGGATCTCAGCGAAACCAATATCCCCATTGTTATTGCAGCTTGCTGTGTGCTCCACAATCTCTGTGAGAGCAAGGGGGAGACCTTTATGGCGGGATGGGAGGTTGAGGCAAATTGCCTGGATGCTGATTACGCTCAGCCAGACACCCGTGCGATTAGAAGAGCCCAGCGGGAAGCACTGTGCATCCGGGAGGCTTTGAAAGCTAGGTTCAACAGAGAGCAGGGTAACCTATGACTGTCCAGTCTCTTTACAGAGAAGCTGAACCTGCCCCTGTTTCAGTTACTATTGTCTTTTTACATACCCCGTTCACCAGGTTTTCCCCCTTCCAACAGACGTTTAAAAATAAAGTTATTGGAACATTTTAAATTAACAAAGTTTTCTTTACTAACGAATTCTCGTTCAAGGGTTACAACAGGGACGCAGACTGTGGTGGGTACGGTGTGCAGTGATGTACAGACCGCTTCTACACTCGAGGACTGACAGGCTCCTGCTCCTACAGTGGTCTCTGGGGGGAGGACGGTTAGCGGAGGGTGTGCAGGAAGGGGTGGGTTTGCAGGAAGGGGTGAGGGTGTGTGGGAAGGGTGAGTAGGTGTGGGGGGATGATGGCTCTGGCTGGGGCTCAGGGCATCGGAGAGGTTCATGGCTAGGGTGGAAGGGCATGGTAAGGGCAGCCTGCCTTGCCATTTGTGGATGCCAGGCGCTCGGACCCTGGGGCAACATACACCTCCCAGACTGACCTGGGGAAGCAGACACCTCGCAGAATGACCCCGGTGCCTAGTGACTGCACTCTGTGTGTGACCTGCTGTTGATCCTGCCCCCATGTCTGTACCCTGTTAATGGTGGTTGTCCTATGCAATTAAGAAACCCCTCCCACCCTTCACACAAAGTCTTCTGCAAAGAAACATGATGGAAACAGTAATGAACAGCAAACTGTTTTTAATACTCAACTACACAGTTGGGGGATGAAACTGGGATTTGGGATCAGGTGAGCCAGGAAGGCAAGCAATTCTCATACTTTAGGGAATGAGAGCTGTTTGGTACATGAGCACTCTGCTGGGGTGGAGTGACAGTTTTCACGGCCCCTAGCGCCCCTCCTTCTTGTGATTTTGGGTGAGGGGGGGACAGGACTTTGTGGCGGGGGCGGGCGGTTGCAGATCCAGTGCAGGGGGGCTCTCTGCTCCGGCCTGCGGTCCTGCAGAACATCCACAAGGCGCGGAGCGTGTCCGCTTTGCTCCTCATTAGTCCAAGCAGCGTTTGAGTCGCCTGCTGGTTTTCCTGCCGCCACCTGTCCTCCCGTTCGCTGTGTGAGCGCTGCTGCTGAGAGAGGGTCTCCCTCCACTGGCTCTGCTGGGCCGCCTCGGCTCTGGAGCAGGCCATCAGTTCAGCGAACATCTCGTCCCGAGTCTTTTTCTTTCGCCGCCTAATCTGCGCCAGCCTCTGTGAGGGGGATGCCGGGGCAGTTCGGGAAAGAGCCACAGCTGTGTGATGGGAAAAAGGAAGTGATTTCCTTGCAAAGATACATGTTTGCGAACACTGAACACAGTCTACTCAGTTTCTGTGAACAAGACCATACAGGGCACCTATCTCATGTGCTCTCAGGACAAGTTCGAATTTTCGGCATTCGCTTTCATTGCCTGGGGTCTTGCACTGGAGATCGGACAAGCGGGGCAGGACAGCAGAATCCGTGTAGCAGCCAGGCCTGGTAAGCCGTAAACTTTAGGCTGCTTAACAGTTAATGGATAGCAGGGCCCTCCTGCTGCAGGCAATCTGGAAAGCATAAAGTCTGACCCTGTTCCAGCCCCTCGCAGCTGTCCCCGGGAAAGATCCCTGTATGCTTTTCCTCTGCAGCCTACAACACGTGGCTGTTAAACGACGGTCATTGTTATGCAAAGGAAAAGTCAAGCATTCACAATAGTAACATTAAAGTAATTCCCCTAATTAGATGCAGCAGTCGCCGAGCGAGATCACCCTGAGGCGGGTCTCCAAGAGAAACAGAGAGCGAATGCTGCGTGAATCCCTGCACAGACCAGGGCCCTATGCTGCCATGCTGGTCGAGGCGATGCTCCCATTATACCTCCTGATGGCCTGGCGCGGAAGAGTGTGCTTCCACGGAGCACCCAATAAGGCACCTCTCCCCAGGAACCTCCTGCGGAGGCTTTTCGAGTACCTGTCAGAGAGCTTCGTAGAACCGTTCCAGGAGGATTACTGTTCGATCCCTATATGCATAGACCTTCTTTTTATATAGTTTTTATTCCTGTTTTGTTAAAAAATAAATGTTTACATGTTTATAGCACTTACCGACTGATCCTTCCCCTGATTCGGAGTCCGGGTTAACGGCCGGGGAGGATTGGTAGGGGATCTCTGTGAGGGTGATGAAGAGATCCTGGCTGTCGGGGAAAGCAGTATTGTAAGCGCTGTCGCCTGCCTCATCCTCCACAAACCCTTCCTCATCTTCCCCATCGGCGAACATCGGCGAGAAACTGCCCCTCGACACTATCCCATCCTCAGAGTCCACGGTCACTGGTGGGGCAGTGGTGGCAGACCCACCGAGAATGGAATGCAGTGCCTCGTAGAAGCGGCATGTCTGGGGCTGGGCTCCGGAGAGTCCGTTTGCCGCTTTGATTTTTTGGTAGCCTTGTCTCAGGTCCTTGATTTTCACGTAGCACTGCGTTGCATCCCGGCTGTATCCTCTGAGTGCCATGGCTTTGGAGACCTTCTCGTAGGTCTTTGCATTCCGTTTTTTGGAGCGCAGCTCCGAAAGCACAGACTCATCGCCCCACACAGCGATCAGATCCAAGACTTCCCGGTCAGTCCATGCTGGGGCCCTCTTTCTACTCTGAGATTGCATGGACTCCTCTGCTGGAGAGCTCTGCATCGCTGCCAGTGCTGCTGAGCTCGCCACAACGTCCACACAGGAAATGAGATTCAAACTGGCCAGACAGGAAAAGGAATTCAAATTTTCCCGGTGCTTTTCCTGTATGGCTGATCAGAACATCTGAGCTCGGACTGCTGTCCAGAGCGTCAACAGAGTGGTGCACTGTGGGATAGCTCCCGGAGCTAGTAAGTTCGATTTGCATCCACACCTAGCCTAATTCGACATAGCCATGTCGAATTTAGCGCTACTCCCCTCGTCGGGGTGGAGTACCGAATTTGAACTAAAGAGCCCTCTAGGTTGAATTAAATGGCTTCCTGGTGTGGACGGGTGCATGGTTAATTCGAATTAACGCTGCTAAATTCGAATTAAAGTCCTAGTGTGGACCAGGCCTGGGTCACCTTTGCTCCTGTGCACAGTTACAAGACTCTGTGCAGTTATCTGATTTACACAATTATGGCTACTGCTTGTAGGAATCACTGATCAGTTGCATGAGCTGTTGCTTGCCTAAATTATTTGGAAGTCTGACCATGAAACATAAATAATGGACCCTGCTTATCTTTTAGAAGAATTACAGGAATAAAAAGTGGTGTCTACAATTTTCTATTTGGCTACCTTAGGCTAATCAACTGCTTCATATTTTAAAATTGGTATACAATTAATAATACAGTAAATACCCCAGTAATAAAAACAACCAAAATCAGCAGAATTTGAGAATATTAGATTAACTGTAAACACTCAAGTTTCCCATCTATATTTCAAAAGAAAAAATAAAATCCTTTTTTTCCTTTTCCATCTCTATTTTCCCTCTTCTGTATCATCCTCATCTTAAATTACAGAATTGTTCTATTATAAAAAATATCATCTCATTCATGAAGAAATTCTCTGTCTTGTAATTATTGAAAATTGCTCTTAATACTGACAGGTTCACCCGTGGTTCCATTTCCTTATTTAATTAAAATAGCATCCCAGCAATATTGAACAAGAAAAGATTGCTATTTTATTTACACAAGACAATCATATGTCAGTCATCCAATGCTAATCATGAACATTACACCAGGTCATAAGAAAATAATAGAGTGGAGGCTCAGAAGCGGTAAAACCTATGCGCCTTTTGACTTAATCTAGTTCTTAGATCTTGGCAGATTGTAGTGATGTAACTGTCTGGTGGCTGTTCTGTGGCCTATGTGAAATGAGTTAGGGGCTTTCAGGCCAGTCTTTAGTACTCAGCAGTGATACCAAATCATCACCATAGGAAGATGGCCTTCTTGGCAGTATCAGAAGAAAGGCCAAAGATTGAACAGAACTCTACTACACTTGCAATTCAGGATAGACAGTGTGCCAGGTTTGCACTTCCATTTTCCTATGCTGTACCTGCTATGTTGATATATCAGAGATTTCAGGCTCCCGGGCTGTCGGTATTACACTTTTCACAAAAGCTAAATTCACTTGAAAAAAGTAACATACCTTGTCCTCAGCAAGTCAGAGTTCTTCATCCTGCAATATCTTCAATAAAACAGAGAACTTCTCTGCTTCATCTAGAGGGAAGAATGTAGTTATCTTGCTTACTTGATGGAAATACAGGCGGCTACTCTGTGAACAGCATCCTAGCCCAGCCACAAAGATAAAATTAAAAAAAAGCAGGGCTACTCAACTCTGCCAAACCAAACCAAACCAAAGGAAAGTCTTTGTATTTTGAGTGCTTAAAGAAAAGTAAAAAGATAAGGACAGACAACAGACCAGAGCCAAGGCCTCTGAGCAGCATGAAGCATCTCTAATAAAACTATCCTACTGGAAAAGAGCAAAGCTTTAAAATCTAAACTAGACTGACCACCATAGCTTTTTATTATCAATATCCTTGTCAATAGACTATTAAAGAACCATGCACTTGGTCATTATTTCCAAGGTTACACCCACTTACTGTCTTAAAAACAGCTATCTGGTTCTGAGAGCTGGAGAAAAAAAGCCATTTTTTACTTTTTTCAAATCTTGACACATCTTATTAAGGGTGAAATTTTCCTTGTTTCAGTAATGATTTTTCCCCAGTAAAATAGGATGAAATTGCATGCAGAACACACTACATATAGTTGTTAAGTTCAGCTCTGGATATAAACTTGTCCACGGTTCGTCAGTTCAGTAGTGTATTTGTTATTCACAAGTATTCCCTGAATAGATTATACCTCATAGGCTGAAACTGGGTTGTGTTTTGAACGGTTTCTTTAGGCTGGCCACTTTGTTGTTGTATTGGGATTGCTCACCTACTCGGTCACTTACTATTTTTGTTCCTCCAAATAGATGTCTGAAAGTTTCAAAGTAGAAAATAGACTGTAAACTGTTTGGTACAAGGATTGTTGACTTCTCTGTGTTTGTATACTGCCTACCCCAATGGGACTTCATTGTTGGTTGGCCCTTAGGCACTACCATAATAAACATATATCAGAGGGATAAATACCAGGGAAGGAGAGGAATTATTTCAGCTCAGTCCTAATGTGGACACAAGGACAAATGGATACAAATTGTCAGTCAGGAAATTTAGGCTTGAAATTAGACGAAAGTTTCTAACCATCAGAGGAGTGCAATTCTGGAACAGCCTACCGAGGGAAACAGTGGGGGCGAAGGACCTCCATGACTTTAAGATTAAGCTGGATAAGTTTATGGAGGGGATGGTATGATAGGATAACGGGCTTAGTCAATAGGTCAATTAAGTGCCACATTGGTAATTAGTACAATGGGTCAATGATAGGATATTGTTAGCCTTTTTCCAGAGGGTATAGCTGGAGAGTCTTGCTCGCATGCTCGGGGTGCAGCTGACCGCCATATTTGGGGTCGGGAAGGAATTTTCCTCCAGGGTAGATTGGCAGTGGCCCTGGAGGTTTTTCACCTTCCTCCGAAACATGGGGCAGGGGTCGCTTGCTTAAGGAGTGGGTGGATTGGCTTATGTGGCCTGCATCTTGCAGGAGGTCAGACTAGATGATCATAATGGTCCCTTCTGATCTTGAATTCTATGATTCTATGATTCTATAATTAGTAATAGATAATGTAACTATGACATGCATTTTCCTATTAATCCTTCTTGCTAAAATTTGTTTCACTTTCAGGATTCATAAAGACTTTCATGTATACTCCATCCGTGTACTTGCAAATAACAAGTCACATACGGAATAATAGTGAGTCCCACCATTTTATTTTAGTTTTTTTCCTCAAATTATTTGCAAATATTTTGTTTGTTTGTTTACTGGTCTACCAGCTCTAATAACATAAGCTGTATTTAAACCAGGTCCCTTGAGGTTAGGGGCTGCATAATCCATTACCAATTCCCTGAGACAGTCATTCATCCTAATCTCTAGTTTTTTGTTGAATGTAGCAAAGAAAAATAAATGAATCAAATGAAGCTTTTAAAATGTCATCCTCTTCTCAAAACCATTGAAAATGTGATCTCTCCCCTACTGTGAGATCCAAACACTTCATCTCTTACCCCTTCCTAATGACCTGTTCCATGTATAAAAGTGGTGTTCTCTAAACTGAACAATAGCATAATTTGGTGGATTCCATCAAATTCTACTTCTATAAACTCTTAGTGCTCGAGAGGAATACTTAGGGGCTCTCTTTTCTAACAATGTATCAGAACATTCCAACAACGTGTGGAAAGTGTTTTCAGGTCTTTTTAGACCTGAGCTTTCACCTTCAGTCAAGCCACTGTATATTTTGCAAGATAAATACTATATGAATGGGTTCTTGATGCTAAGAGCAATGGGTAGAAAGTGCCTCCATTTGCTAATGCAGAGTGAGATCATTAAGATGCCCAAAACTGCAGAAGCTACACAATTTATTATAAACTGACCACAGGGGAGAACATAATAGCATGACAGTATGCTTTTTTTTCATTGTTTTGAAAAAGCTACAGGGCTGTTACTAATGTGACTTGTTAATATATTTGTATTTTCTTCTGGCTAAACAGTTTACCAAAAACAAAAAAACAAAATCTATATTAGTGTGTTTGAAGAGAAAAAAATATATATAGTAGCTAATTTTAATTGTTTTACCTTACAGCTAGGATACATATATACTCATTTTTTTTAGTGTTGGGGAAGATTAAAATTTGACTTGCTAAATTTGAACATTTACGGTAGGCTATAGGCTTGATTGTACTCTCAGGTACACAGGTTATGTGTTCCCATTTATCGGGGTTGGGGGAAAGAAGTGCCACTGAATTTAACACATGTGCAGTAGACAGGGCCGGCTCCAGGCATCAGCGAAGGAAGCAGGTGCTTGGGGCAGCCAACGGAAAGGGGTGGCATGTCCAGGTCTTCTGCAGCAATTCGGCGGCATGTCCTCTTTTCCTCTTTTCCTCTTTGAGCTGCCACCGAAGTGCCACTGAAGAATGAAGTGGCATGATTGAGCTGCCGCCAAAGTGCTGCCGATTGGCTTTATCTTTTTTTTTCCTGCTTTGCTGCTTGGGGTGGTGAAAAAGCTGGAGCCGGCACTGGCAGTAGATATTTTTGCTTAGTATATTGAATTGAACATTTCTGTACAAACAGCTGAAGTTTCAGTGGTTAAGTTCAGAATATGGGAACAATGGAGAAATTCAGATCCGCATTTGATGGAAAGATGAAATTGTTTCCTTTTAGCCTGACTCAACTACTGTATAGTTTTCTTTAAAACTTCTATATTATAATTTTCAGTGACAGTTGTATTGATGCTAATTTATAAAACTACTTACTATGTGCTATTTAATGTAGTGTATACTTTGTGGAAAATCTTGAGCAGGTTGCAGACTAACATCTGTTTTAAGGAGAAATTCAAAAACACTAGTTTTCAATCAATCAATGAAAAAAATGTAGTACATATACACTTCTCCAGAGAATTGCTGGGCCACATAATTCAACATGCACTTTTCCTTTGTGAGTCATAATGGAGCACAGACCATTAGGAGCTCTTTAAAACTACAAAATAAAAGGAGTTCAGCATTGAAAAGAAAAAAAGAAAACAAAATACCAAACATTTAAAAGCTGTAAATGTTTTCAGAATTATTATTTTTCCATCCAGTAAACACTCAAACTTTAGCCTTGGACCTTTCTGCTAAGCAGATGTCATTATTGGCATGGTTTGCTACGTCTCTCTAAAAGCCTCAGTGTATTTAGGACAAGATTCTGCCCTTTTAACTATAATAAATGCATTAGTGGAAAAATGTGACACACATCTTCATGTCCAAAGGAAACATTACCAGCACTGTGAATGGGTATATACTCCATGAACAGTGTTCAAACATATTTCTATCCATATGTTTCCCTGCTGGTTTATTTCTCTCTATGCTGTACTTTGTTTTGCTTTTTACACAAATAACTGGATTCACATTTTTACATTATCTATAACAGCCTTGATAGCAGGAACCAGCATTATTCAATGCTCAATTATGTTTGAGCAGATACTTCTCCAGGGTCCCCATCAGCTAGTCCCAATACTCTGAGTAAAGAGCAGGGCCGGTGCAACCATTTAGGTGACCTAGGCGGTCGCCTAGGGTGCTGGGATTTGGAGGGTGCCATTTTCTTCGGCAGCGACCGCGCCGGCCGGATCTTCGGCTGCCCCGGTCGCCGCTGGCATTTAGGCAGAGGGAGCTTGGGCAGGGGAGCACGGGGAGGGCCACTTGCAGCAAGTAGGTGGGGAGGGGAGCGGCACACAGGGGAACTCCCCACCCCAGCTCACTCTTGCTCTGCGTCCTCCCCGAACACACCATGGCTGCTTCACTTCTCCCGCCTCCCAGGCTTGCAGCGCCAATCAGCTTAGGCACTGCAAGCCAGGGAGGCAGGAGAAGTGAAGCAGCGACGGCGTGCTTGGGGTGGAGGTGGAGCAGGAGTGAACTGGGGCTGTGGGGGGGTGGGGAGCTGCCACAAAGGGGGCGCCTCAGGGCAGAGGTGGGGAGCTGCCGCGGGGGAGGGGGGCGCAAGGTGGAAGTTTCACCTAGGGCACGAAACATCCTTGCACCGGCCCTGGCAAAGGGACATGCTACTATTTCTAAAACTGAAAGTGGATGAACATTCACCGGGACAGTTTCATCATCAGATTATGTTTATCCCACTTAATGGGATTGATCCTGTTGAATCACATAAGTATTTGTCCCCTCAGATATCATTCAGCTAACAAACACAGGAGTCTGGTATAAGGAGGTGAACGTCCCAAACCTGACCTGGTGAATAACTGAGAAACACGTAGATTAATTTGATCCTTTCTCCATTCTGTGCCTTCGAAGCAATATGAAATACCGGTATCTTCAGATTGAACATTTTGATCATGTTAGACATCACAGTCTTTTTAGCGAGAATGCAAGTTGAAGCTTTATTAGCCAGTCTCCCTAAGCTTGTCGTACAGTGGTGTGATGTAAATTTGAATTGTGGAAATAAAATAGAAATTATATGTCATATTAATAATTGAATGAAATACTGATTCAAGGAGTGTCACACATCCAATTGAAATAGTTTAATATTCAGCCCAATAGGACAATGTTGAGGGATGTTGTGGGCAGACCTGGAGAAGCATCAAGCAAACCAAAGCTCTGTATAAAGATTGCAGTGAGGCATGAGCTGCCTACGTGTTATAGTAAAGGCTCTGTGGCAATCCTGTGGCTTGCCTGCAGATTGGGTAGGGGAAATTCTGTCTCCCACATCTCCACAGATTTCCCTGAAGAAAGGAAGATTACTGGGGCTAGATGGGGTGATAACCAGTGTGTGTATACACTCCAGGTACATATGGGAAAATCCTGTCTCTGCTGTTCATGACCTCTTCTGCAGGTGAGGAGAGCCACACACACTACTCAAGGGAGGTGGAGGAGCTAAGTTCATGGAAGGATGTGGGTATGGAGGTAGATTTGCCCCTGTGTCATTCCACAGAATTAACCATGACTCAGAGAGGAGCAGTACAGAGAGAATGTGGTAGCCACTATATCTTCAGGGCAGAAGTAGTTGTTATGGAGCAGATGTGTAGTTGCCGGGGGGGGGGGGGGGAAGATGAGGGGGGCACAAATCCTTCCCCTCAGCACTATAGTGAACCCAAGCCTGTAACTCAGTTGTTATCTGTTACACTTCAAAAACTGGTTAAGCAAAACTATTAATAAATCAGGCTCTTCATTTAAGTAACTTGTCAATTTTAAAACACATTTTTTGTTTTCTAAAATACACTGTGAAACAAATACAGGCATTTCATACTGTAAAGAAATAACCTCTTACGATATAGACAGGAAAGAAACACATCCCTCAGCACCACTGATTTATACTAAACAGAAATCCATAAAGCCCTCCAAGCCTGCATTTTCAAAAGTGACCTGCAAAATTATGAATGCAAATGGAGAAAATGACCCAACGGGAATTAGTTGTTTTGTGCCTGCAAGTGTCTATTTATATGTAAAATGCAGTTTTAAGTGCATGCAACATTCTAGAGACTATTTAAAAAATCTGGGCCCAAGAGGTTGCAGAACATTTTTATGTGGAAGAAATACCAATTTGATTAACCAGAAGTGGATATTTATTATGATTAAACCTTTTTGGCCTGGGGTCAGATTCTGGGGAGGAACTGGAGATGAAGCCAACAGCTGTTGACAAACTCTAGGTATATGACCCAGACATGTTTTAGAATATTTTATAAATAACCATGAACTGTTCATTTTTAAGAATGAAAAGGATCATTTTGAAGTGGCTCAGTATATTCTGTTTTCTACTGATAGAGTGAAAAAGAGGAGGATATTGTCTTGCTTCAATAGAAAAGCAGTTTGTCAAGCTTCTAACCAATTACTCCCTTGAGTGTTAGGCAGGCAACTTGGTTAATAAGATCAGTGTTGTTATTAGCCCCTATGGGACATGGTCTGCAGTCTGTGGTCTCCAGATTTATGGATATGCTGCTGTGGTCAGCTCTAGAAATTAGGGGTCAAACGTTGGAGCAGCAGTAAGAAGCACTGTTGAGTAAATTGCCCCAAATCTCTTCTCAGCTCGACAAGATGGCCTCAGTACTCTTGGCTTGACTATTACCATTCTGCAGTACTGTCCAACAAGGCCAAAGCTTTGTCCTGAGTCATTGAGTTTCTTGCAGAGCTTGAGTGATCTTGGAGTCATAAAGTTTGCTGTTGTGAAATGGATGCAGATTGTTTTCTTTTATTATCATGTTCTTATTTATTTATTTATTTATTTATTTTGAA
Source organism: Mauremys reevesii (assembly GCF_016161935.1). Taxonomy (NCBI): domain Eukaryota; kingdom Metazoa; phylum Chordata; order Testudines; family Geoemydidae; genus Mauremys; species Mauremys reevesii. The sequence goes on from NC_052630.1 coordinate 25,938,516, forward strand.
CTGTCAGCTACCTTTGTGCTGTAAAAGTTGCACTGGATATAAAATTACATCCACCCCCTGTTCATAATTTTTTTAAATAATTGTAATAATAATTAATGATGATGCCAGGAAGAGTTCAATATTTCATTGATTTGGATATAGGTAACCTAGCAAAGATCAATGTTAACTTGTATGTTTATGTATTTAGTTATTCCATGTATTTTTAATAGCGTAATTGTTTGTACCCTCCTAATGTGATTATTGGTTAGTATGGGTCACCCAAAGATATCCACCCCTTTTTATCTACCTCTAGTGCTGGAACGAAATTCAGTAAACTCCTGCCCCCTAGAGGTGAAGCAACCTGACTAAAACATTATTGTACAATTGATGAACTTTCATTGCATTTTATGGCTTCATGTTTTTGTATCCATTTCACTGAGAACCAAAGTCATTCATCTTAAAAAGCAGAGTAAGACAGTTACTGCTTGCATTTTCTACAGAGGATGCCTTACTAGCACCAACACTCTCCCATTATTTGATTAAATAACAATTGATTCCAATTTCTAACATGCACAGTGAATGCATTTTACAGATTTTAGGACCTGAGACCTATTAGCTTTCATTAGATCGTAAGGGAAACCCAAGGGATCAAGGGCAAGATTTTTATGCTTATTTAGTTTAACTCCCATATAAATCAATGGTACTTAGGCACATAAATATCTTTTAAAAATCAGTCCCTAAGCCCTTTTAAAAATATCCTCCTGAGATCTTTGTTATTCCTTGAGTGACCAACTGTTAAGGTTACTGGCTGAGGCAGAGATGTAGGGTTGTTTTCACTCAGGGTCTGATCCAAAGTCCATTGAAGTCAATGGAAAGATTCTTATGATCCTTTGGATCACACCCTCAATTACATTAAACTGCTCTTACAACTTTAGGATGACCAGCAAAGCTGGGCTGGTAAAGAAAATGAAAAAATATTTTTTTTCTCATGGTAACATCAACTTTCTATTTATTCCCTTTGAGGTGGGAAGTAAATATTTATAGATTTGGACTGTTGTCTTGTCTCGGTAGAATTAATTGCACAAATATTGACACAGAATGATCCATAGAAGAAATTAAGATTCAGTGTTATTTATCAGGAGAAAATGAAGTAGAAGAAGTGAAATCCAACACATCAGAGGCTTGAATGGATAAGCCCCAATGTCATGTGTGCACTTACTTGTTTTTTCCCTGTGTCCTTAGCAGCAATATTTTTTACCATTCAATCACAGGATATGGGTAGATTGCTTAAATATCAGGTGTTACATATTTGAAGAATAACGTTTTTCATATAATCGCTGTCAGAAAAGAGCTATTGGAATGATGGACCAAATTCTCAAGTGGTACCAGAAGGCCTGTGCCAATGTACACCATATAAGATGTTGATTCGATATTCGCAAAACAATATATATATATTCTAGTTTTGATAGTAAGTTCACAGTACTCCTTGTTGAAATGTAGTGGGCTAGAGACAGTCTGTTTTATGGTTTATACGTGAAAATATTTGTCCTAATTCTCTGTTGCTATATCTAAGAGTTTGCTTTTGAATCATGTAGTATGTTTTCTTTTTAAGAGTTCTGTTATGCTTTACTTTGGCTGCCAAATCCATTTAGCGCTGGACAGTATTATTAATATATTCTATATCTTTAGCACTGTAGCTTTTTTTAAAGTACCACAGTAATTATATCACAAGCTTTTTATGAGTCAGTGGGCCAGATCCTCAGCTGATAAGTCACAAGGAGTTACATGGATATACATCAGCTGAAGATCTGGTATGTACTCGTTCTTTTCTAATACCATATTAGATTTCACAAAGTGTTTTCTAATGCTGCTTGTGCATGTGGCGTAAATCAAAGAAAGTACTGCTAGGGGTCTTATAAATCCCATAAGCCATATTTTTGTTGCAAAGAAAGAGCAATGTCTATTTATACAAAGGTTTTATTAAAAGATGGTATTTATTAAAGGACACATAGCAAGACAAAGAGGCAACATAGTGTAATGTGTTTCCCTAAAATGCACAGTTACAGATATAAGTGTATTAGAAACATTGCCATATCGATTAATACAACTTAATATCTTATACTATATAATAACTATTTCTGTTCTTTTTTGTTGGGATGAGGAAGAGTTAAATGTTCTGAATAATTTAGAGAGTTATATCTTCAGAGGAGATAATTGTGTGAAGGGAGAACAAAATACCCCAGAGAATCTCGTTTCCCTTGTAATAAATAGAAGAAAATTTGAGGAATTTATTACCAAGAAATTAGAAAGGTATCTTTAAAAAATCCTTGGCTCTGTTTGAACCTCGCAGAACATTTGAATTAATTCTCTCTCTCAAGTTTCAGTGAAGTTTTGTTTTACATAATTGTTATGAACACCAAAGTACCCAATGGAATGTGAATACTGTTAAAAGGGCAGATTATGAAACCTTTACTGATGGGTATACAGTGTTGTCAACTCAGAATTTATAAAATCATAGAAATGCAGGGGTGGAAGGGATCTTGACAAGTCATCTAGTCCATCACCCTGCATAGAGGCAGCACCAAATATACCCAGACGATTCCTGACAGGTGTTTGTGAAACATGTTCTTAAAAACCTCCAGTGATGGGGATTCCACAACCTCTCTTGGAACCTCTCTTCCAGAGTTTAACAACCCTTATAGTTAGAAAACTTTTCCTAATATATAACATAAATCTCTCTTTCTGAAGATTAAACCCATTACTTCTTGTCCTACCTTCTGTGTACATGGAGAACAATTGGTCACAGCCCTCTCTGTAATGGCCCTTAACATATTTGAAGATTACCAGGTCCCCACTCAGCCTTCTTTTCTCATGACTAAACTTGCCCAGGTTTTTTTTAACCTTTCTTCATAGGTCAGGTTTTCAAAACTTTATCATTTTTGCTGCTGTCCTTTGGCTCTCTCCATTTTGTCAATTTGTTTCCTAAAGTGTGGTGCCCAGAACTGGACACACAACTCCATCTGAGACCTCACCAGTGCCACGTAGAGCCGGGCAATTACTTCCTATGTCTCATATGACATTCCTGTTATTATACACAAGAATTATGTTAGGCTATTTCGCAACACCATCACATTGTTGACTTTTTATCAATTTGTGATCCACTGTAGCCACCACCCCCTCCCCTGATCCTTTTCAGCAGTACTACTGTCCAGCCAGTTATTCTCCATTTTGTAGCTATGCAACTGATTTTTTGTTTCAAGCATAGCAGTTTGCATTTGTCATTATTTAATTTCATCTTATTGATTTCAGACCAGTTCTCTGAACTGTCAAGGTAAATTTGAATTCTAATCCTGTCCTCCAGAATGCTTGAAGATCCTCCCAGCTTGGTGTCATCGATAAATTCTATAAACGTACTCTGTCACCCAAGTCATTAATGAAAATAGTGAAAAGTACAGTACCCAGGATGCACCCCTGTGATAATCCACTAGAGGCATCCTTCCAATTTAATCACAAGTCTCATGATATTGATTTTTTTTTTTTAAATCCTAGCTCCTGGAATTATATGATTGTGAGAGTCTCAGTCCTTATTTTGAACAAAGTCAATTTCTAGTCCTCGGGATTCTGAAAAACATGAATCCTAAAGTCTCAAGAAAACAGAACCATTTTTTATTATTTTTAAAATGTCATGATTTCATGAATTGTAAGAGAATTTTCTGTTTATTTTGGGCCTGATTCTTCATTTTGAAATTCTTAGTGTTGGTAATATTGCTGTTGAGTTATTAAGTAATCCCATTAAAGTCCTTACTCATGTGAGTAAGTGCTCAGCAATGGGAGTAAGGCATATGCAAACTGTCACCAAGTGATATATTCTCTTTCACTCAAAAGTCCACTATGAGATTAGAGGATCTGCCTTCCTCCTCCCCTTGCCATCCTGAGTAATTACATGACCTCCCTTCATTTTCTATAGGAGGCACTGAAAGCAGAGGGTAGCTATGGAAGGCAATATCCTCGCTTCCAATGGGGAGCAGCTGTAAAGCAAGACCAGTCTGGCTTCTTTTGAATCATTTGGGAGCATCTGCCACCAGTTTTGATGCCGGAGATTCCTCCCTAGCAGCCATGTATCTTCTCTCTTCTCATTGTTTAAAGCAGAAGATGAAAATACCCTTAGAATGCATCCCTTTAGCATTTGTCTGCTGGGTGAAAATGCTGCATTTTAGAGCTGTAAAATGGGGCTTGGATATGTATTTATCTTTCATTCCAAAGCTTCCCCTTTAAGGATGTATCCACTTGTTTAAATTAGAGTAGCCTTGAGATACTCTGACTTTGTGTAAGGGATCAATGTGATAATTGGTAAGCACGAGTATCAGGGGCTTGAGAAAACCCCTCTATGCCCTCACTCCCTATCATCTAGCCATGCATACATTTGGATTGCACTCTACGGTATCCTTTCATTTCGTTTTGACTGTTCATCATGGAGCAACTTGCAGAGTACAATTTGAAGCTTATTTTGTCATTCATCCAATAGCTTTAGTTGTGAAATATTGTTTAAGATGAATAAAAGAAGCAGGGTATGTGTCCTTATTTTATGGACAGCACAGCTAGAGGTTTGCCAAAGGAATCAATTATAATTTGGAAAGTGGCAGGTGCTGGGTCCCTGCCAATCTGCAAATAGACTGGGCAGTTTGCTACTCCTGACAACATGTGTGCAATTTAAAATGGCTAAAAATACAGTTCTCCATTGGCTCCTTTGGCAACAGCAGATGACATGTTGACATTAGAAATATTAGACAATGTGAGGCCTTGTGATAGAGCTCTTCAATACCATCCATATTTTGGAACTAGAGCCAGGGATTTATACTAAGAAGAAAAACTCCATCATGTAAAGCATTGGGTATGTTTGCACCTAAGTTTTCATATTTCACTCTATTTCAAAAAAACAACTTTGGATTAGTGAAATTTGACAGTTTTCTCTATAAATATTACACGTCTGTATGTTTTGCTATTCGCAGCTGGGCTGCTGATCTTTAAACCATTTGTGAGATGAATATCAATGATGTGAAAATATTGGAAATTGGCACAATAAATTGCACAAAGCAAAATTTTGCAGCACTTACCTCCCGAGGGTAAAAATCAAATCTGTACAGAGTTCTGCAAAATATTGAGACTAAATGCAAGTGCTGGATGCTCAGGGCCATCCTTGTGTTTGGAAATTGGTTTTTACATTTGTTTTAGTGTAAAGTTAGCGTGAATGTACAGGTATCAGTTCTCCCTAGCGTTGCTGCTCAGATTGCCTTCCCATTCTCAGTACAGTGCCCTGGTCTCAATTCTCCACCTACAGAACTTGATCAATCTAACAGGCCTTACATTCTGTGCTCTTTCCTCCCCAAAGTATTCTTAACTATTAAAGCAATGGGCTGGGAACAGCTGAGAAAGCGACAGAGGGCTCATTGGTATACTGCCCTTTATTTTCCATACAGACGTTTTCCTGAAATAGCTTTGCAGCTCCTGTTCACATCACCCCTACCCACCACCCAACTTTATCAGACAGCAAGTGGTGCTACATTGTGCTTGCTGTCATGCAGTTGCACCTCCCCACTCAGGCTCACCACAGTGCTGCAGTGCTTCTTATTCTGTTTCCCATCCTTCTCCTTCAGCAGCTACGGCCCAGTGAATGACCATCCCCCCTACCTCACTCCAGCTGCAACAGGTGTTCTGGTGTTCTAGCTGTAAAGGGTCTTGGGAAGGTAGATGTATGGACTAGAGAGGGCTGTGTTCAATATTGGCAATGCCAATACCAAGTGTTCAACTATTATGGATGAGATTCTGTGCTGTACCTCTAAATGGTGTGGCTTTGTCACCTCCAGTGTTATTTAGACAGCCAAGAGGGCGATCTAAGGGCATGTCTACATTTAAAACACTGTGTCGGCTCAACAGCGCTGCTGTAGCACTTTAAGGAAGAGGGAGGGATAGCTCAATGGTTTGAGCATTGGCCTGCTAAACCTAGGGTTGTGAGTTCAATCCTTGAGGAGGCCACTTAGGGATCTGGGGCAAAAAAAAATTGGTCCTGCTAGTGAAGGCAGGGGGCTGGACTCAATGACCTTTCAAGGTCCCTTCTAGTTCTAGGAGATTGGTATATCTCCAATTATTACCTTTACTCTCTATGCTGAGGGGAGAGAGCTGTCCCATCAGCATAGTTAATCCACCTCCCCAAGAGGTTGGTATAACTACATCACTCAGGGAAGTAGAACTTTTCATACCGCTGAGCAATGCAGTTATATCGACATAAGTCTGTGGTGTAGACAAGACCTAAGTTAAAGCAGCCTCTCTGGACTTCCCTGTGGAACACAGCACTGCCCAGAATATCTGCAGCACTGCATTCTGCAGCCCCATCCTGCCACACTTCCACCTTAGCACACCTAGTATGCTAGGACTTTTAAGGGGAAACTTGTTGGAAAGCCTGCAATGTCTCTGTCATTTCCTGGGCAGGGAGGATTAAATCTCTGGCTAGATCTGGGACTTTTAGATACCTTTTCCACTTCTTCAGCTTTTTTTACCTGGTGCAAAGGGGCTGGATCAGAGAAGAGGATCGCTCACCCCATAAATCAGTCCTCCCCCTACCCCCAAAAAACAGATTTAGCTTCAAAATAATAAAAAAAGGTTAATTTTATTTTATTTTCCTTCTAGTTTGTGAGCCCTTAAGGTTCACATTTTCAATCATGAGGTCTGAAAACTTTTAAAAAATGAAAGCTGAGATTCAGATGTGTTCACATGATTCGAGGAGCTGAGACTTTATGAGAAACACTAGATATGGTAAGATTCATGATTTTTTTAAAAAGTGAGAATTAGCAACATTGTGTGTGTTTAGGGGGGTAGAGAAGACAGTAACAGTGATAGGGCTGGGGGTGGGGGTGAGTAAAAAAAGGAGGAGGATAGGATTGCTGTGGAAGAAGAGACTGAAGGGGAGGCGTGACTGAAATAACCCAGGAGATCAGAGAAAGGGGAAATAATACAATGGGGGTGGAAGAATGGCTGAAAAAAATATTATTGAAAAATAAGTTTGAGCAGGAAGCAAACCCACAAAAAAGAAGAAAGGCAAAAGAAACCGCATAAATGTAAATTACAGTATGCAGTGGAAAGCCTAGTGTTACATATTAAGTGTTATATCGTTTCTTATACAATAAAAACTATATGAGCAAATCACCCAGGTACACCTAAGTCCCCAATAATCAGTGTAGTAAATATACACAAATATGCCATGCCTAGCTACTTACATTCAAGTGCTCTGGTGGGTTTCGGTGGCTTCCACAGCACAGAACACTGTGCAGATCTCTGGAGGGCTCACAAACTATTTAAAGAGATACTACGTTATTCCTATACACGTTATTAAGTGAACAGTGATAAAAGCAAAACTAAGCTGATGTTGGAGTTGGGCTGGGAAAAAGTAAGGCTGTAGAACTAACACTTCCAGCTTCAAATGAACCCTGGAAGTAAAGATCTGACCAGAACTGATGAGGATAAAAAGCAGAGACAAGGTGAACTCTTGATCCTCAAAAAGATTGGGTTTAGTTTTTTAATTGTTTGAGGCAAGTAAACCATACCTATCAGTATTAGGTCTTACTGTGGCTTCTTTGCAACTGGAGAGGCATCAGATTTTAGGCAGTTTCATGAAAGCCTGCTAAAAGTGCTATGTACAGTACCAGTATGTTTATTTAGAGAGAGAGAGAGAGACTGGCCCCATATGTTTCATCCTTGTGAACAGTTTGTAAATACAATATGGGGAAACATCTTATTAGGGAATGCTCATCTTGCTTGAGGCTGATAAGGAAAATAAGTGGGCTGAATAGTCACTATTTGAATGATTAACAAATATGCTTTTTTCTTAAAAAGCCCAACAAATCATTTTCTTCTATTTAATGTTGAATAAAGTGCATTAAGCAATGATATCAACAGAACTTGACAAGTTATAAACTTAATTAAAGCATTTTAAAAACTCAGCAAATACCCCCTAGTATTTGACACAGATCTGGTCTTATTGAAATTATATAAATTAAAGCAATTTTGTTGGAGAAATTTTAGTTATTGTTTGCTCTATGAACAATGATCTCCAAGTTTAAGGACTATTAAACATTGTTGATGGTTTACCACTTGTAATTTAGAGGAAATAACTTTTTAAACACTAGTTTAGAGGCTGCAAAAAACATCCACAAGACTGCCGACTTAATGTCTGTGGCTTGGGATACATAGAATATATTTACGGCATGATGCAGGCTTTCTTCTTGCAGGGATCTAATATTTTATTAATTGCAGGAATGCAAAATCTTTACCATTAGAACACTGAAGAAATTAAAATGTTAAGTGAATTCTTGGCCACATCTTTTGCTCTAATGTCTGGAACTCTTTTAACTATAAGCAATTTCCCCTTGCTTCGTTTAAAAAAAATGGGATGGGGGACTTTAGTATAAGGCACAATTTTACAATGGATCTTGTGTGTAAATTCACTTTTCTGCAGCACAAGACCTTTGCACCACTTAAATCCCACTTGAGTCCTATTTTAAGGATGGAAGTGATGCATAGGTCTTGTGCTGGACCTCTGCACAGGGAAGAATTTCACTCTGTGTACCTAAGAAGTCCTAAGTCTCCATGATGTTAACATCAAGCTGCATGAATTCAGTCTCCCTTTTGTACCATAGATATTCATCTAACACTTAGCATCACTGCAGCTTATTGTTTTATATCACATTCTTTGAGTGGTTGCAGACATGTACTCTACTCAAGTGTGTGCATGCCAAGAGCACCAAGTCCAGAGTACTTTACCTAGCACTACCCATATTGGTGGGGTGTGTGTGACCTCTGGTCCCCTTGCTTCTCTCCAGGCTAGTTAAAGGCAGCATCTGTCCAACCCCCTCACTCTTTTTCACTGCCCTCGGCTAGAGTTAGAGCAATCGGTGTGGTAGTTTACCTCATGTTTCTTATCTCAGTGTTTCTGGGACTTCACTGTATATCGTAAATAGTATAGTTTAACGTATCCTTAGGTTGAGTTTGTAGTTGTTAGTTAAGATAGATAGATAGTTGCCCTCACTGGTTTAAACATTGTCCATTGTTTGGCATGGCTATCCCCAGTAGTGATGCCCCTCCATACGATGTTTGTTGCACCTGGAAGAAGGACACATTAAAGAAAGGTGCTCCATCTGAAAGTTATTTAAAAAGAGAACACAGATGGTGAGGGACTTGGGTCTGAAGCAGCATCTTCTAGGGCAGGCTGTAAGGTCCACTTAGGTAATTGGGCACAGTGCATATGGCCCCGCACTCTCCTTCTGAGACAACACTGGACATTGCTCCTAACACAAGGTCTGGTGCTTCCCCTATGAAGAAAAGGGATGGTCCTCCTTCCTCTGGAAGAATTCAAAAAAATGAACTGAGGTGATTCCAGAACATGGAGAGATTCCTTTTCATCTTCTAAGAAGAGTGTTGACTGGCACCATGACTCTTCTGGTACATTGGTTAGAGCTGGGCCATCTAACCCCTTCCCGTTATTGTGCCATCATCACTTGGCCACTGGTAAAGCTGGACTTGATGGGGAGAAAAATGTATACAACTTCATCATTGCAGATGTGCATTGCAAATCAACAAGCACTGTTATCAATGGGGCACTACGTCCAAATTCACAGATAAATTGCCAGAAATCTCCAAGGAAGAGTTTAAGGCAATCTCACTTTTGCTTCTACAACATTTAAAATTATTCTGAATTAACTGCACTGATGCCTAAAAAGTGTGTTGTCACATGTCACTAGCCTGCAGGCTTAACATAGACAAGGGTTTTGTAAACTCTACAAATGCCTTCAAATACTGAGACTGTGCAAACCCTGGAACTGTTGATGCTTTAAACATTGCCATAAGAGATGATACTGTCAGTTTTTTTAGAGCAAGGTTCACGTTTACTATCTTAAGTGAAGACTGACATCACTATGAATAAGTCTCTTGCTCTTGTTCCATCTCTCCATCTTCCCTCCTCCCCCTGCCACACCTGTCTCCCCTTTATTTCTATAAAATGGAAGAAAATGAACTGGGTTAGGAAGTGAGTGGAGGCTGACAGATAGTGGATGTATTGCAGACTAGTATCTTATGTGTGTTATATAGCTTAGCTTCAAAGTCTGCCCAGATCTCACTATGCGTCTAAAAGTAAAATGTTAGCTAGTTTAGGCAAGCTTAGAATTAGTATAATGGTTTGAGGGGCTTTCATTGGCAGTCAGATTTTCTCCACTGATATTAATAGGGATGAATATGTCCCAAAAATTTGAGAGGTGTTTGCTTCAGATGAGCACTGAAAAGTAGTAAAGGCTTCATCTGTATGTCTTTGTGAAAAACTGTGCTAGGAAACTCATGGGAGCAGTTTATCTTGTTCAGTTTTTGCTGTTTCTTCTTTCCATATAGACAAGAAATATCTCAAACATACTATTTCAATGCATCCATTTCTAGTCCAAAAGAAATAATTTAGTCTTCTATTTCTGTTCCTATCGCTGCTTCTATTTGTTCAAAGATTAAGGATTTTTTAATACCCTTTCCAACTGTCACACATTTTCCAAACACTATCAAACACCAGCTGACACCTTGCATGGTACTAGTATTTATTGCTCACCTTTGATCTGATTAGTTACACTGAGTGAAAGTGCTAGAAACACATGGCACACCACTAGATGTAGTACATTATCATCTTCAAGACATAATTATCAATTAAGAAACATGAAACCTCAGACTCTGAACAGGCTGTAAAAAGAGAATTACAGTTAAGAGCTCACGGTCAATTTGAACACCACTAAACAGTGGCTCTGCAGCTGAGGATTGTATGCTACTAATGTTCACTGACTGAGCTCACATTACTTCAGAAGTACACAAGCAATTTTGCTTGTGCTTGTCAAAGACCGAGTCATTATCATCTCCAAATGTCTGCAGCATTCTGTATTAAATAAGCCTACGGTAGGTGCTATTTACTGATTCAGTCTGGGACAAGTTACAATGAGTCTTTTGGACAGAGAAGCAAATGCAATATGGAGACACCTATTAATACTGGACGTTAGAGACGAGACAATATTGGAATAGGACAAATATGGGGAAACAGATTATTATTATCAAAGATAGTATAAGTAGTAATTGAAACAAAGACAATTGAAATAAACCCTGTCACTAAGCCAACTAACTGCTAGATAATCTGACATCTAACCTGACAGCAATAGTGATTGGGATGTGCTGAAAGCTAAAGATAAGTGATTAAAGCATAAGGAGAAATCTTCTACACTTCAATCTTTCTACACTGATTTTAAAATTATTTTGGTGATACTTGCTCTGAGGAGCACATCCACTAGTGAAGGACTGTGTCTTAAGCAACCATTTAAAGCACATACATCTGGTTTCCAGTAAATTAGTTTGGATCCAAAAAAATATGAAATATCCCACAAAATGAAATTCTGGAAAAAAATAGTTTTGTCTCTATCTACATGTTTCTTCTGATTTTGAATTTTTGTATTTTGTATAGTGTATTTTAAAAATTAAACAAATATCACTTCAAAATGGAAAATCAAATTGTTAAATTTCAGTTGTTCTTAAATGATTTTTTTTTCAGTCAAAATCAACGTGTTCCGCAAAATGTTTCACTTTTGAAGAATCAACATTTTCTGATGGAAACATTTACCTACAGTCGTAACATTGATGTGCCTGTTCAGTTATGTAAAGTTATGTTCTAGTTTGTTAAATTCATAGAACAGTTGATTAAGAAACCTATTGCCATAAAGTTTTACTAGACTTTGCACAGATGGGCGATTCCTAAATCAAAATTTGTTCTTTCATGTAACTGGGACTTGATCCATAAATTGCTTTGAAAACTAGGATGAAGACTTTAAACTGGTATTAAAAACTCATGTGGAGAAGTGGAAGGATTGGAGCATGGGTCTGAGGTGCTCAGAGAAAATCTAAACCATGAAGAAGGCAGGCAGTCACATTCTGTACCACCTGGAGTCTGTATATTGTCTTCCCATTCAGCAAATAATTTAAACATATGCTTCAATCTCTATTTCACAAAGCACTTAAGAATATGTTTAAAGATGAGCACTTGCTTAAGTGCCTTGCTAATTTGTGGGGCATGGTATAAATAAAATTACTCCATTTGTAATGCCCATTTTATAGATATGTATATTATAGCTAAACTTACCCATGCTTGTCTGTGTAAAATGATTAGTAGCAGCATGGAGAGCAGGAGGTGCAGGAAGAGTATTGGGAACAAACCGAGATCTCTCAAAGAGGTTAATGAGAGAGAGCAGTCTGCCTTTGATGGTAAATTAATTACTATGGGATGTGAGTGGATACCACATATGGCAGTGGCAGTATTAAGGGGAGCCAGAGAGCTCAGTTAGCCCATTCAATGGCACCTGGAGGAGATACAATTAATTAAGGATTAGAGCAGCTGGAGAGAAGCAGCATAGTGGTTCCTATAAAGGAAAGAATGCAGGGCAAGGTAGGGAGGAAACCCAGGGGAGAGGTAATTGAGAGTTTTTTCTCTCTGGGAAAGGAACCACTGAAGATCCTGCAGGATGGAGCTTGTCCCTTGGGATTGTTCCTGAAGGGAGCAGGCAGCTGGGGAGAAGGAGCCTCCTAAAGCAGGCATGGGAGAGTCCAGGGGAAAAAAGTTCTGAAGGTCAGTGGCTTGGGAGGAGGTGGGCCTCTAGGGAAAAAGTCCTAGAAGGCAGCACACTGTGACAATGTGAAAGAAACAACATTCTACAGAGCCCAGGAGAGGGGCAAAGGATGTGCTGCGGACTGAGCCCAGGAAGGGTGGAAGAGTTTTTGTTCCTTTGGGTTTTGAGTTTGAACATTGTCATCTTGGAAGGGATGGAACTGTTAGCGTGACCTGGCTGGAGGACCAAATCACTGTACAGACCGGGAGTCAGCAACCTATGGCATGCGTGCCAAACTGGCAGCAGGCTGAAACCCCAGCTGGCAGGAGCTGGCGGTGGAAACCCCAGAGCGGCGGCGGGCTGAGTTGCTCAGCCAGTCGCAGCCATGGAGTTCCCGCTGCTGGCCCCACTCATCACCCGCTGCTGGCCTGGGGGAAGGAACCCCAAGCTGGCAGTGGGCTGAGACCCTGGCTTGCAGGAGCCAGCAGCCGAAACCCCAGAGTGAGATGGGCTGAGACACTCAGCCCACTGCCAAAACCCCAGAGCTGGGCGGGTTGACCCGCTCAGCCCGCTGCCGCTCTGGGGTTCCGGCTGCTGGCCCTTGCCAGCCAGGGTCCCCGCCGCAGCCCCACTCACCTTGCTTCCGGTTAGAGTTCCAGCGCAGGCCCCCTGCCAGACTGGGTCCAGGCCCTGCTCAGCACTACCAGCTGCCAGCTCCACTCACCTCAGCTGCCGATCTGGGGTTCCAGCTGGTTAACAACTGATCACTCAAAAGCCTGTGTGAAGCTTAAAATATCCAAGTTTGTGCCATCAGACATTAGAAAACACAGCAAGGAAATGCAAGGGCAAGGATCACACTAAACTAATAAGATCTGCATTTTAATTTAATTTTAAATAAAGCTTCTGAAACATTTTGAAACCCTTGTTTACTTTACATATAACAGTAGTTTGGTTATATATTATTGACTTATAGAGAGACCTTCTAAAAAACGTTAAAATGTATTACCAGCACGCGAAGCCTTAAATTAGCGTGTATACATGAAGACTCGGCACACCACTGCTGAAAGGTTGCCAACCCCTGTTACAGCCCATCAAAGTCCAGAGGGGAAGAGGAGGGTGAAGCAGAGAGGCTGCAATGCTGGGACTTGCCACAAGGAAGCACTCTAAGTTGGTGAATTTATGGCGGGATGCCTTTACAAAGAGTATACAAAAAATATGAACTGATACTTTATCAAAATGTGTGAAGAATCCAGTCATAAATTTGGGACTGAGAATGCAAAGAGGTAAGTGGAATACTTGAATTTCCAAAATGATCTTGACAAACATCCATAGAAGTGTATTATACATGCTGTAAGGATAGTAAATACCACAGAAAAGGCATCATCCAAGCAGAGGAGCTGGTTTTCCCCTTTAGCTGCTTCTGCACCACCTAATATACCAGATATGGTGTGTCCCTACTGAACTTCTGTGGAATGTTGACAACTAAGAGAGTTTCTCCTGTTTGAATCACCATAAAGATACCCAAATTGCAGCTGTTATCCTGGACTTTGATGGAGCCTTTGAAAGAATTGGTTGGAAATATCTATTCTATGTTGCACAGATTTGGCTTTTAAATTGCTCTATATAAACACTGAACTAGCAATTGTTATGAAGGTTAGGCTTTCAATTGTCAGCGATTTGAATTGCCCTAGACCGAGCCATTGTTAGTAATGGTAGATTTTTTTCAAGGTCTTTCACGATTTTCAAGGATACCAGGCAAGGCTGCCCTGTGTCCCCACTATTGTGTGGTGTTGCCTTGGAGCTGTTAATTATAGCAAACGGGCAAAACTGAGAGCCGAATAAGGAGGAATAGGGAATGGTAGGTTTATATGTTGCTATTCCCCTGTTTGTTACACAGCCACTCAACACTGTTTAAATTCTTACTGACTTTGGGGGGGCATATCTAACCATAAAGCTAATTGCAATAAACCTCAGACCACTGTGGGTACTACAAGTCTCACTACGCCAACTGGAATTTTAGGGAGGTAAGTAACAGGATTAGGTATCTGGGTTTGAGACTGCAACAAGTTTAAAGATTTGGTCATTCATGTTCGATATAGGTCCAAATCCAGCCATCTCAAAATGGATCCGTAACACTGGGAACAGTTACAACTGACTGTGCAGAAAGGTAAACTTCTGAGTGATCCTCCGAAAACTGCTATAATTATTAGGATCAAATTCTCAAAATCTATTTTCTTAAGCTTTTTAACAGAAAGAGGAGATTGTTTTCTATGGGACAAGTGCCAATAACAAAAAGAGGGAAGAATCATACTCTAAAATCAGTCACACAAATTGTTCTCTCATCACCTAGCATTTATACACTGTTGAACTTATTCCTATATTCTAACGTTTCAAAAGATGCCAAATTATTTTAAAATCTATTATTGCTATGAGAGAGTTCTTATTTTTGAAGTTTCAGAGCTGGTTTTAAGGCAAATGGATATAGCTAAATAAAAAGAAACATGTAGGAGTAAGGTGTTAATGGCACAGTTTTATTTTAAATTATTGTTACTGAATCAAACTCTTCCAGGGGACATCCTAAAACAATGTGAGACTCTAGACTGCAGGAGTTTGCTTAGTGAAATTTCCATTAACCAGTCCTTCTATAGGTTTATGAATTGGATTGTCTAATTCATGGACATAATTCTTGTGTCTGTTTGGCACTCCATTGGCTAGGGAAATAAGGGAAAGCTGTAGAGGTGAGTTCACAGAGGAATAAAGTGATGAGAGACAGGAATTGCTTTCTAATTTACATATTTGTGATCTGGAGGAATCAGACCTGGGGGACTACGGTAGGGTACAGGAAGTCTTGGAGACATGGGGTCAAATTATCCCATCAGCTATGGACATGCAGCGCCCATGGGTCTGCCACAGACTTGCTACATTAACCTGGGCAAGTCCCTTCATGTCTCTGTGCCTCCGTTTCCTTGTCTGGTCTACCATTTACCCATTCTCATAATCTGCTTTGAAATCTTCCAAAGGAAGCCATGTAGGTGCAAAATACTATGAACCTGGGTCAGCCAACAAACAGTAACCAATGCACACTATCTAGAGAATCCTAATATAGTTAGAGCATAGTTGACAAATGGCTTCTCAATTACAGTTTATACAAGAATAAAAAAAAATGTGGAGGCTGGGGTTAGAAACACTCAGAAGAACATATGCTTACCAGACTACAGTTAGCCCTTCTTCTGGTTTGTGTGCTGCTAAAAAGTAAAAGTACAGAGAACCCTGAAACCGTCAGCAGATTGTATGGCTGAGATCCAAAATGCAAACAGATGATAGTTCAGACAAAGCATTCATATGTATAATTAAGTATTGCAAAGTGTTCCGATTGTGAGAGATTGTTCTAATATTGTCCAAATGACTGGTTACTTATTAAACATGCACCCGTTCCAGCTTCTGCTGAAGAGAATAGCAAAACTCCCATTGATTGAAGTGATAAGATATGCTAATGATTTGGGGGTTACGGTTGCCTTTAAGTCACCAAAAGAGCTGGGTGAAAAGAGCAAAAAAGTACCTGCAACTTTTCTTGAATTAAACTTGGCAATTCATTTGGCTGGTATTTGTTGCCCTTTTATTCACAAACTTTCAGGTGAATCAGATTGTATTGATACTTTATAGACATGCAACAATGTGCAGTGTTGGTTTTCCATGGGGCAGTTCTTCATACCCGCTGGACTCTCAGCCCTGGCAATCAAGTAGGTCAGTGAATCCCAGAGGGATCTAGATGCAACAGGGACTGTGCATGACCATGTATGCAATTAGCCAGTGTGAATGTGCTGAGAAAACAGAATATGACATTTGTTATGTAGCCAATAAAAACCTAGCTTATATCTTTATCTTTTTTCTTGCAACAGGAAGGAACCCTCGTTTTTGTTTTGTTTTTTTAAGATGAATTCCACATGTGTAGTGAAATACAGAGCCAGGTTTGGACAGATATTGGAATTGATGCATTGTGAAAGAGGGAGCATGGAAGGACGCTACACCCTTTCAGTGGCCAATACAATGGCTTGTTGCAGATTATGCTTTTGTGGTGCCCTGTTGGGGGTGCCTGGAGTGTAAGGATTGGGGAGGTTGGACCCAATCAGAGAGCGGCATGGAGCAGCATGCTACAACATCTATACATCCGACGAAGTGGGTATTCACCCACGAAAGCTCATGCTCCCAAATGTCTGTTAATCTATAAGGTGCCACAAGACTCTTTGCTGCTTTAACATCTATACAGTTCCCCTGTACTCTCAGGCTGTAGAACCGAGTGGTTCTACCTTGGCCCCTGCTTGAATCGGACACTAAGGGTATGTCTACACTGCAAAAACAAAACAAAACCACTCTGAGGCACCAAATCTCAGAGCTCTGGGTTCAGGCTGCATTTGGGCTTGGGCTCAGGGACCCTGTGTGTGTGCAGGAGAGGGGAAGGTCAGAGCATGGTCTCCAGATCAAGACTGAACGTCTGCACTGCAATTTTATAGCTCTGCAGCCTGAGTACTGCAAGCCTGAATCAGCTGACCCAGGCCTAGAAAGAGAGAGAGAAATGAAAAGAAATGGCTGCTACTTGAAGATACTCAGAAATCTGGAATACTAGAAGAACTACTGCTGGAGATTAAAAGTACAATAGAGTTAGTCTAACATGCAATTTATCAGATGTCTGTGACTGATCACTACCAAATAGGAAAATGTGATCTAGATGAAATAACGGGAAGGTGGGTGCACAACTGGTTGAAAGATTGTACATGGATAGTAATCAGTAGTTTGCTGTGAAACTGTGAGGGAGTGTCTGCTGAGATACTGCAGCGGTCAGTCCTGGGCCTGATAGTAGTCAATATTTTCATTAATGACTTGGATAATGGAGTGGAGAGTATGTTTATAAAATTGTCCCAGATGACACCAAGCTGGGAGGGGTTGCAAGCACTTTGGAGTACAGGATTACAATTCAAAAATTTCTTGACAAATTGGAGAATTGGTCTGAATGCAAAAAGATGAAATTCATTATAGACAGCTGTAAAATACTTCACCTAAGCCGGCAAAATCAAATGTCCATCTACAAAATGGGGAATAATTGGCTGGTAGTACTGCTGAAAAGGATCTGGGAGTTGTAGTGATCACAAACTTCATCTGAGTCAACAGTGTGATATAGCTGCAAAAAAGGCAAATATCCTTCTGATGTATATTAACAGGAATGTCGAATGATACAAGGGATGCAGTTGTCCTGCTGTACTCAGCACTGGGAAGGCATCAACTGGAGTACTGTGTCCAATTTTGGGCACCACACTTTAGGAAAGATGTGAACAAACTATAGAGAGTTCAGAGGAGAGCAACAAAAAAGATAAAAGATTTAGAAAACCTGACCTATGAGGAAATTATGTTTTTATACTGGCTATGTCTTGAAAAAGTAGATTGGTGTGTGGGTAGAGTAGTGGGGTGTGGGTAGCAGGGGAGGGAGAGGACCTGATAAGTCTTCAGATGTGTTAAGGGCTGTTATAAAGAGAACGGTGATCAATTGTTTTCCATGTTCATGGAAGGTGGGACAAGAAATATTGGGCTTTAATGTGCAGCAAGGAAGAATTAAGTTAAATATTATGAAAAGCTTTCTAACTGTAAGGGTAGTTAAGCTCTGGAATAAGCTTCCAAGGGAGGCTGTGGAATCTCCATCACTGGAGGTTTTTCAGTACATGTTGGACAAACTCCGGTCAGGGATGGTCTGGGTTTATCTAGTCCTGCCTCAGCTCAGCAGGATTTTGATGACCTCTCAATGGCCCTTCAGCCCTATGTATCTGTGATTCTATGTATAAATCAGTGCTGCTTGACTGTTACTCACCAGATGAAATACTCTGAAGATTAACATTAATTGAATGCAATAAAAATGGCAAATTTTTATTTGCTCTAGTTTGTGTTCTTGAGTGTGACACACACATTTATTGTGTAACATTATATTCTCAAGCACCAAAAATTGATGTGTGCTGTGAAATAACAATTTTACTTTTTTTCCTGAAGCAAATGCTATTTGAAATCATTTTATGTCTTTAGTAGATCTTTTTTTAAAAAAGAAAAAAGTTGTTTGAAATATTGTAGTTTTTTTCTCAAACGTCAGTTTCCAGAAACCAACATCATTCTTGTAAATGCTTACACTGGGAATGGGTACATGCTTTAAGGCTTTCCCAGGCATATCAAATTATTGATGGATGTCAGAGGGATTCATCCCATCAGACATACTGAATTGTCACCTAAAGATATATATAAATGTAGGGTTTTTTCCTCAAAATCTGTGCATATAGTTCAGGATTAAAATGGATTAGATATTTCAAATGAACCAGAACTTTCATAAAATGTAATAAGCACTGGACACCTTTATGCAAATCAGTACAGTAATGCAACACAGTATTACATCACAGCTCCTGTATAAGCAAATCAAAATATTCTAGATACAGATAAAATGGTTGGTGCTTTTGCCAAACCCCTCGGTGTGCAAGGCTTTATCTGTAGAACTAAAACAACAGTGGTTCCAATCCAAATCCCACTTGTCTGACGCAGTGTTCATGAGTGGGAGGAGAAATTTCCAGCCTGAGTTTATTTCTTTTTCAAATAGGATGGGAAAATGTGATATAGTTTAGTTTTGAAAGATTTCATCTGCTAGATTTTTCTTTTGTTAAATCCAAACCATAGCTGGATTTGAATTCTGTTTATCCAAAGCCAGGGTGATTCAGATGCATGGCTCCATTTCTGACCCCTCACTAGAAAGCTAAATACTTGCCTTTGCCATGGTTATTAACCACGGGTTTAGATAATTTTATTTGTGCCTTTGAGCAAAATCATTAATCTGCAATTAATAAGCATTACTCCTTCCAGAGCCATAGGCAGAACTGTAGGAGGATCTCTTCCTGAAAGGAACAGCAAAGTACAATATATGGGGACATATTGTTTATATGTACTTAAAGGTTATCACATCCTATTCACTATATGAATAGCCCCAACTGACATTTTCCTGCTCTTCTCAGGCGATGCATGTCTTGTTCATTGTGCTATGCAGAGTCAGCTGTCAGTCAGTGCATCAGGGGACCAAAACCTATTTTCTTTTGCTGTTTTGTTTGCACTTCCACTAAAAAGCTTTGAATCTTTGAATTTCTTTGAAGTAGAAAAACTCATACATGACCAAGGATAACAACTTTTATCAGACTAAGAAAGTTTGGAGCCACATGATTTCACATTTCAGAGTACCCTGTGTGATAGCAAGTATAAAATAAGAGACGATCTTGGGTGGGGGGAAGCTCACCCATTCAAAAAGCCTTCTTTTTTTATTAACAAACACAAACAAACCCCAAGAATAATAGTTATCCAAGTTCACCATACTCACAGTGTGAGTTTAATTAAAGTCAATGGAGAGTTTAAGAGCAGGGGGAAAGCATGTTGTTTCTTAATTATGTTGTTGACTTAATATATAATGGATCTCACCAAGTCATTCTATATAAAGCAATTAGCATGTCTGGCTGTCTGCAGATAGCTTAGCAATGGCACACAGATAATTGACAATATCTAGCACACAGGTGTTTGACTTTGCAAAATGGGCAGAATTTGAAGGGGTAAGGGTTATGTGTATGTAGTCCTATATAGAAAACATTTGGGAATAGGAAAAAATCCCTTATTTACACTATCTAAAGGCTCCTTTACTCAATAAATGTCTCAATCTTCCACTTAGAAACACTGATCTGTGGGAAAACTGAATGAGCATGGCTTACTCAGTTAATGTATCTTAAACAAAAGATGGGCACTAAGTGAGCTGTGGTGTTAATAGAATTTGAGGTTAACATCTCGCTAAACAATTCTAATATAGAACAAGAACAGGAAGGCAATCAGTAACATAGTAAATCACTAATGGTACATACACACGTTACAATGGAGACAAATGAAATAATGCATTTAATGGGAACAGAACTCTCTATGCCCAGATGGATGTTAAGTTTCTAAGGAAGAACTTTTGGTTTGGGGTCTTAGTTGAGTACAGGAGAATTAGCTAGCTGGAGTTGCTTTATGCTGGCTCAAAAATTGTGTAAGGGACACTTACGCCTGGTCTAAACTTAAAATTTAGGTTGACATAGCTACGGTGCTCAGGGTTGTGAAAAATGCACATTCCCAAGTGCCATAGCTAAGCTGAACTAACCCCCAGTGTATGTGCTGCTAGATCAGAGGAAGAATTCTCAACAGTTTTTACTTGTTTTTACTTGTTTGCCTAATAGGGACATTGAGACTGCAATACGTATCAGTTGAAGCAGCTAAGAAATAACCGTCCTGTTCAAATGGAGAATTTTATCTACCCATCTGTATTGTTTTCTATTCTTAAAAAAAAAAAACAGGAAAGGAAAAGAGAGAGAGAGAGTGGGCCAAATCCAGTAATACAATGCTGATGAATAGGAGAAGATTTAAAGTGACTTGAAAAATAAGTACAAATGAACTTTGGCGAAAATCCCAAGAACCTTTTATTGTAATAAGCAACTATAGCTTCAGCTCTGTTAACTGGGCAACACGCACTTTCATGCTGTCCTTTTTGACCACTTAGGGGAAACATACAGTAAGCAAAAAATTGACAATAAGCAAAAAATAAAAGTTAATGCTGCATGTTGGTAAATCTAAAACTAAAGAACTTCTCATTTGTACATAAATTATCTTAATATATTATTTGTTAGGAAAAAAATAGCTGAACAAATCTAATTTCTTTTATTAAGGTTCCCTTTAAATATTTAATTAAATGAATGCTGAGAAATTATAAGCAGATCTACAACTAATTGTATGAGAAAGCCGTGTCCTCCTGATCCTACAATCCTTACTCAGGAAAAGCTGCCAGTGCAATCAATCAGAGTTATGTCTGAGAGGCACCTTATATCGATTTTAATGGCTCTATTAACATATCGGATTAGAGCTATCCCCACAGTGCACACTGACCGCTCTGGACGCGCATCTGAACTCGGATGCAGTGGTCAGGTAAACAGGAAACATGGACTGGAGGACTGAAGCTATCCACCAGTTCCTGCAGCCTCTGAAAAAATTTGCATTCTTGGCTGAGCTCCAAAATGCTCTAGGGTCAAACACAGTGTCAGAGCGAAAGGTAAAAACATCCTCTGACTCTTTTACATGTCACCCTATCTTTACTGAATGTCATCATCAGCATCAGCTGATCAAATCCATCCTCATGATCAGCTTCAGCTGATTAATTTTTCTGGTGGATGGATGGTGCAATATGGCTGGTAACCATCCTCATCATAGCAACAGGGGCTGAGCTCCATCAGCCCATGCTGGGCTTCCTCTCACACACTGCTTAATGTCCCTGTCTGGACTATCATAGCAGCTGGGCTGCCTTCCACTCATTTCTCACTAACAAGTCAGTGTGTCTTATTCCTGCATTCTTTATTAATTCATCACACAAGTGGGGACAATGCTACGGTAGCCAAGAAAGGCTGGGGAAGAACGGAATCAACAGGTGGAATAGCATACAGATAATTTCTGCAGGCTCTGACACAGAGCAGCTGTGCTCTCTGGTTCTATGATACGGTGGTTCTCTAGCACACTTGCCTATATTAGGCAGCACTGATTCTATTTTTAGATACCAAAAGGTATCTAAAAGGTATCAGAATCCTTTTTAAAAATCTCCAGACAGACGCCATAGCAGGACTCAGCGCACTGCAGCGTGACAAGCGGCCAAAGAATCAAATGGACGCGCATGGACTGGAGGACTGAAGCTATCCCACAGTTCCTGCAGCCTCCTAAAATTATTTGCATTCTTGGCTGAGCTCCAAAGCGAAAGGTAAAACAATCCTCTGACTCTTTTACATGTCACCCTATCTTTACTGAATGCTGCAGATTGATGGTACAAAAAGATGGAAATCCATCCTCATCATCAGCATAAGCTGATCGTGCAAAATGATGGAAATCCATCCTCATGATCAGCTTCAGCTGATGGGACAAACATCAGCCTATTGGCCCTAATTTTTCTGGTGGATGGATGGTGCAATATGGTAACCATCCTCATCATAGCAACAGGGGCTGAGCTCCATCAGCCCCACCCTTCATGTGTAAAGAAACTAGCAGTGGGATGCTGGGCTTCTCTCCTACACACTGCTTAATGTCCTGTCTGGACTATCATAGCAGCTGGAGGCTGCCTTCCACTCATTTCTCACTAACTAGTCAGTGTGTCTTATTCCTGCATTCGTTATTATTTCATCACACACGGGGGGGGACAATACACAGCAGCCAAGAAAGGCTGGGGAAGAACGGAATCAACAGGTGGGGTTGTTACAGGAGCACCCCTGTGAATAGCATACAGATACTGACACAGAGCAGGTGGTTCTCTAGCACACTTGCCTATATTAGGCAGCACAGATTCTATTTTGGAGGGATTGACTCAGGAGTCATTTTCAATTTTTTTTTTGCCCCCCTGCTGATCGCCAGGGGCACTTATGACAGCAGCCAATGGTACAAAACGATGGAAGGTGCAATTGGCTGATTGACCAGGGGACTGGTAGCCATGATCATCCTCAGTTCCAATTTATGGAAGGGTTTGGATGGTGCAATATGGCTAGTAACCATCTCTGCTGTCATGCAAAAGCAAAACAAGCTCCATGGTTGCCATGCTATGGCATCTGCCAGGGCAATCACATTTACCCAGAACCACATGATTTTTGCCCCATCAGGCACTGGGATCAACTATGGGCAGAAAGATTTAATGTGTTTAGTGGATTTTATAAAATCTGTTTTAAAAAACGTTTTATGCAAATTCGAATAGTCCTGAGTAAAAGATGCAGGATCAGCCTGAAACATTTTCTATAACAACATTGCAAGAGGATATAGAAGTGAAAAGTATTATTATTATTATTACAATCAGTTTTCAGAGTACAAAAGACTCCCATAAAATGATTTAGCTTATATTCTGAAACAGTATTTATTCTTCTGATCTGCTGATGGTGTTAGGCAACCTAAATTCCTTAGACTAATGCATGCAAGTGCACACACAAAATTATTGCCTCTGAAAGACATAAAACCTTATACAGTACTTATTTCCCAAAATATGCAGCCAAAGTGCAGCATGAGGACTGTTTTTTCTGGAATATGAAAGGGAGATATAACTGATGGTTGTGATTTAAGCAGCTTTTTGAATTCCCTTTTGCTAATGGAGATGATGAAAGCACATTTTGTGTAGAGTTTTGTTTCGACTCAGTCTGCCACAAAGCTGTTTGAATCAAGGCTTATGCCCACATTATTCAGATTGCCAAAAACATCAAAACAGCAACAAAGGAAAAGCTAACCTTGAATTTTGAGTATGTATTTCAGCTCTTGTAAGCAAGTTACCATGGAGATGGTACCCAAGTGAGCTACATACTTGACTTATAACTGCTGTAGACTTTGGACCAGGAGCAAAATGTGACATGGTGTTGGTGCCATTTCTGACAAAAAATTGCATTTCAGATACTGCACTTAAATGTTCTTCTGCAAAAATACCATGTGAAAGCTTGGAAATTGCTTGGAAAGCCTTGAATTGCTTAACAAGAAGGCAAGATAGTAGGTGAGAAGTGAAGATTTACCTGTTCAAATTATACAAATGAAGTAACATTTTGTTGAGGATGATGTGAGGTCACTCTCTCTGTCTTGTTAGCAAGTTGAAGGTCTGGAAAGAGCTTAGCTGCAACTTTAAATGATTTTCACCAGCAAATTATTTCCAAGAATCTAGGAAAGGAAGGTTGTTGGGTTTTTTGTTTGATTGGTTTGTGGTTTTTTACACAAAATGAGGCTTATTTCTTTTGCTGTGTTTTGAATAGGGCTGGAATAGTATCTGAGAATCATTTCAGAAATAAAAATCAGCTGTCATATTTATTCGCAAACTTATCTCTTGTGGAGAAAAATAAAAGGATAATATGAAAAAGTGCAGGTAGATTTTCTTGTCTTAAGGATTCTGAGAACCCTGCTTTCCTGATCCGGAAAGGTTTTCATTGCTAACTCCATCACCCTTTTCCTGCAAATATGTAAATTCTAATAACCATCATCTTCAAAAATTAATAATACTTAACACTTCTACCTTTACAAATACAAATTGTTTAGATCACTTTTCTCCACAATAGCCTGTAAGTAAATGAAGGAAATATCTTCCACCCCAGATTGATAAAGTGTGTCACAAAAGGGATTAAGTGATTGCTCAAGGCCACCTAACAAGTCTGGTAGAAATTAGAATAAAGTCCAAGGGGGACAGATTCTGATCTCATTTGTGCTGGTGTAAATGCATAATAGCTGCATTGAAATCCTGATCCAGAATCCTGGCTCTTAGTTCCCTGCAATAACCTATTGAGACAAAAAAATGAGGAAAAAAGTCTGATGTTCCCACTACTTTGGGAGACAAGCTATTGCCTTGTATGCTTGATTTTAAGACATCTTTTCACTCTGGAACTTGAGGCTCAGCTAGAGCAATCGGGGATGTTTGTGTACCTTATGTATGACATTGTAATTAATGAAGCTTTGATATTATGTCTACTGTACAGGGCCGGCTCCAGACCCCAGCGCGCCAAGCGCGCGCGTGGGGCGGCATTTTAACTGGAGGGCGGCAGGCGGGTCCGGCGGACCTTCCGCAGTCATGCCTGCGGGAGGTCCAACGGAGCCGGGGGACGACCAGACCTCCCGCAGGCATGACTGCGGTGGGTGCGCTGGTCCCGCGGCTCGTGTGGACCTCCCGCATGACTGCGGAAGCTCCACCATAGGCGTGGGATCAGCGGCACGTCTGCGGGAGGTCCTGCGGAGGCACGGGACCGGCGCCCGGCAGCGCGAGCGGCGCAGCGCGCCGCCCTGCTTGGGGCGGCAGAATTCGTAGAGCCGCCCCTGCTACTGTATATCCAGTGGGGTGTCAAATGAGATTGCTTCTTTGAGAATTGATATGTTCGCCTAAATTTTAAAAAGTCACTAGTGATTTGGATGTCCAGCCTGAGGTGATGTTAAATGTGCCTGATTTTCAAAAAGTGTCGAACTCACTCTGCAAATCAAGCCCGTTTAAGGTGTCTGAAGTTGAGCCACCCAAAATCTCATGCCCTTTTAAAGGTTTAGGCCATTATCACAAAGGGCATGTATGCACAGCAGCTGAAGGTGGAATTTCTAGCTGTGGTACATGTACACTCACTAGCTTTGATTGAGCTAACACACTAAAAATAGCTGTGTAGTTGCAGTTGCACTGACTAGCTATTCAAATATTTACCTAGAGTCTCTGATGGGATTATAGTCACATGGCTAGTCCAGGCCATTGCAGCTACTCCACTATTTTTATCTGCAGTGCAGACATACTCTAAGGGATCCAGAATATGGGGTGCTGCATCTTTTTCTTGCTCTCAGGAAATACTCTGGCAATACTCAGGAAAGTTTCTGGGTCAAAGGCTTCCCATGTTCTTTATGTAGTTAGCGTATTAAAAGTTAAAATACCCTATCTCCTCAAAAAATGTCTGGGGAAAATGTTTTGTTTTTTTGTTTGTTTTTCAGTTAGATGCATTACAGGAAAGAAAAGGGAAACTTCGTGCTAGTTTCTAGTTTTGGTTTAATCTGTGTAACATCACCTGGGGCATGCTGAGCTCTGACAGGAGAAGGGAGGAGGCAGGAGAATCTATTCTTTGCCCTTCCCTCAGCAAATATCCTGGCATTTTCCATCCTCTTCCTCTTATTCTGCTTTCCTTATCTCTCATTTCCTCTGCTCTCCCTTTTTAAAAGCTTCTTTCCTATCTCCTTACTGTTCCTTGCTTCCTTCTCCTATTGACCTTTTTAGCCCCAGAAAGAACATGTGTTTTTAAGTAGATTGTTCTGGTGCTTGTCTATGACATAAGTTCAAATCCTAGCACATAGGTGCCGACTTCCACACTTTCCCCTGGGTGCTCAACCCCCCTCTCCACTCTGCCCCTGGCCCCACCCCCACTCCACCCCTTCCATGCAGCCCTGCCCTGCCCCACCTCTTCCCATCCCTGCCACGCCCCCATTCCAACCCCTTCCCCAAATCCCCACCCCGGCCCCACCTCTTCCCCAACTCCTCCCCTGAGTGCGCCACATTCCAGCTGGTTGGCAGCGGCTGGGCAGGAAGCACTGGGAGGTAGGTGGACGAGCGGAGGTGTGGTGTGCTCGGGGGGGAGGAGCAGGAGGTGGGGTGCGGGGTGAGGTGAGCTTGGCTGCCAGTGGGTGCAGAGCACCCACTAATTTTTCCCCGTGGTTGCTCCAGGCCCGGAACACCCATGGAGTCGGCGCCTATGTCCTAGAGACATCAAAGTGGTTAGCAAAATTCCCTTGATTTCACTAGGACTCGGCACTTATTTATTTTCAGATGGCATTTCCAAAAACAGTTAGTTCTCACTGAGCAGTTCAGGCAATTTAACCAAACCAGTACTATAGGATAAACTAGTACAGAATTACTCTGTCACGCACACAGAAACTTTACATCTGGAACGTTTCAAACAAATAAGCGTAAGAACAATAGATCTAATCAAATATATTGTCTCTCAAAATAAAATGACAGTTAAATGAAAAATGGAACATCTATTCATGGAGGTACCTGAAATGTTATTGAAAACATTTCTTGTATAGCTAAAGTCCTTAATTTTTGGTTTATATCGTGTTTAAAATTTCCAGGGAATTTATCAGCGTTCATATGAAAAAAATTGGATGAAAATCAGTAAAAACTGAAAACACAGGGCCAGTGGGCACGTGGTGGGTGGGTGCCCAGTACATCTGGGAGGCAGCCAATGGGGGTGAGCATTTCTCGGTACTCACAGGGGGCACCAGGCTGGGGGTTTCAGTTTCTGGTACCCTGCTATCTCACTCCCAGATTTTTTTGTAGAAATTCAATACAAGTGAAAATGAAGGGCCTGATACCTTTCCTACAACAAAAAAATAAAAATCAGATTTTATCTGAAACACTGTTAATAAAATTAGGTAATTTATAGCCAACAACCTAAGATAAAAGGAATCTTTCTGCTGAAGAAATTGTCTGTCCATGTATGCTGACAGCTCCCCAGTGTTATAAAATAATGCAAACAATGTTTTTCCTACCCAAAACAAAGTGGTTAAAATTATATACTCCCTAGCTGTATGGAAATGCACTAATTTGTAACTTTCTAAAGCCAACACATTTATACTTCGGAGATACATAATTTAGTAACAAACAGCAGACTGAATTTTGATCAGGTTTAAAAAAAATGGGTACAATAGTCTTCAGACTTCAAATGAGCTGAGAATGTTCCTTTGGTATTTTCTTCCATCTGAAATATAAGGGGTACCATTTTTCTTGATGTTGCCTCCAAGAGGCAATGAACAAACCAGAAAGGTCCTGCTTATTAGTGTAATGCCCTAAAAATCCAGTTAATACAGAATTCTATATCATCAGATGGACAACAATTCAAACCTTGGTTTCTTCACCATCTCAGAGATGATACTATTGAACTTTTCTTATAGTACTCATGGTTAGAGATGGACAAACTGGTCAGGATAAAATAAAAACTTAACTGAATCAAATGTTATCTTGAACTTTGTGAAATCTTACTTTTCCCCCCTCAAATTTTCATTTCTGTACAGTGCCTTTTCCAAGTTTTGGATGAAAGAAATAGAAATACGAAAATTCACAAGAGATTAGGGTTTTCCGTAATTTCAGACACAGATGAAAACAGAAAGTACTAGAACACACTAAGAAAGAAACCTTTTACAAAGATATTAAGCCAATTTTCCAGGCCAGAGAGGGTTAGGTAAGCTTTAGATATTGTAGGCATCTGATTTTGGTGCACTTAATCCATGATAAACTCAGATATTTCTGAGGCTAACTTTTTAGTAGTCATAATATAACCATATAAAATGGGTAAGAAAAGGAAAAACCTGCATTCTAAGTATAAGTAGCTAATTCTATTTTTTTTTGTTTGTGTGTTTGTTTTTGTCATTTGTAAGTGTGATACAAATGGTGTAATAGTGGAATTGGACTTCAGAGAAGAATTGAAATCTGAAAGATTAGCATCAGGCTGGAGGTCTGTTTGGATTAGTCCTTCATTTAAGTGACATTACTTTGAAAGCCAATGGAAAATTAAGATTAGACTGTTTTAATTTTGAACTTCCATTTTGTAGGTAACTCCACTGAATGTTGTGATTGTCAGAGGTGCCTTCCTACAGTAATACAATGGAGCTGTGATTCTATTGGGATTCCCCGCACCTCATCCTCTACAAAGGCAAAATTATTGTGTAGCACTTCAGGCTTTCTACTTCTTCTCTTATCCAAATCATTTACTTAAGAATCCTATTGACAACAGTAGTAAGAGTGATTACTTTATTATAGTGGTCAGGCCTTGGCAAGGCTGCAACCACAGTAAGATCAGGTATCGGTTAGTAATTGTGGTAAAGCATTGCTGTCACTCAAAGCATTGAAAGAACCAGAAGGAAGCACAGAATGCCAGCATATCACGCTAATTCATAGTCTTTATCTAGCTGTAGGGCAGACATTTCCTTAATATCTGGACACTATTACCTGTATTCAGAAGTCCCTCAAGGAAGAGGAGCTCATTGGTTCTCTTCCCACCACAGATAACACCTGTAGATTTAAGAGGAAGTAGGCACTATGTTTATTAAAACAGATGGGCAGGATTATTTTTCAGTTCAGTTCTTTACTTGTTAAAAGACATGAATTTTTGTATCATGAGGTAAACCTGGCAAGACTTGGGCTTTTATCTTAGGGAACGTCTACACTACAAGTGCTACAGTGGCCCAGTTGCAGCATTGCAGCTATGCCTCTATAGTGTAGACCCGTACTATACCGACAGAAGTGGTTTATCCATCACTGTAGTAAATCCACCATCTTGAGAGGTAGTAGCTAGGTCAATGGAAGAATTCTTCTATTGACATAGCATTGTCTACACTGAGGGTTAGATCAATCTAATTAGATCACACCGAATGTGAAATTTTTCACAGCCATGATCAGTGTAGCTAGGTTGATCTAAATTTTGTGGGGACCAAGTGGTAGAATATCCATTACTGCTTTCTGTAGGACATATCTTCCTGTTTCGATGAGAGTCCTTCTTAAGATATTGGCAGTATGTCACTGGTTAAGAAATTTTTGTTCTTTTTCTTTTCAAATGCAGACCTCTCCCTCACAGTTATTGATGCCTTTCTCACCTTAAAGTTAGGTTTCTGTAATGTGCAGTAAATGGGATTACACCTTCAAACAATTCAGAAACTGACGGTAGTTCTACAGTATAATAGTTCAGCTGCAGTGTATTTTACACAGAAATGTGTAATACCAGATATTATTGGAGTATCGATTTTTTATTTTTTTCCTAACCTATAGAATCCTAAATGGTTGTGAGTTCCATGTGCTTAAAACACTACCTTTCTCCCTGTATGAGGAGGGGAGAAAATTCCTGCGTTTTCAGTGCATTATCTTATGTTTGTGAGGAGGGAAGCCAATGATGGAGCAAGAGATTTGCCAGAAGGAAGATTCCCAAGTCATGTCAACAATACTTACAACAAAGCTGAGCAGTAGTGCTGGAACTAGGGATTTTGGGGGTGCTGCTGAATCTCTTGCTTGAAGTAGTAATAACAAACACCAAATATATGGTTTCCATCATCAGCACCCCTATTACAAAAATTGTTTCAGCACCCCTGAAGCTAAGTGTCTCCATTATCCTTCCTACCTCAAATATAGATTGGAGGGATGTTGCATCTTTTCTTCATATTCTTAAGGTTATATACAGATCAGCCAAATGGACCCAATTGGTTTTAAAATAACCATGTTTACTAACTGTATATAAATTTACAAGGCCTATCTATGTATGTACACACAGTTGCTTTGTTAAGTTCTAGTGGCTTTAATCTCTTAGCTTTTGCTATGGAAAACAGGGAGGTCACTAGAGAGTTCTCAATAGAGCTGTTAGGAAATTCTGTGACAAATGAGCATTCTCCAATGAAAATAACTTTCTGTCAAAATCAAAACATTCCACAGAATAGAAATCAGACAAAGTTTCCATGAGAAACTTGTCTGTTTTCACACCATCTTAACCACCCTTGCTCCATGGCAGTCCACCTGGTAGGCTGCTGGGGATCCGGTGTTCCCAGGCTCCTAGCTGCCTGGTGGGCTGATAGGAAGCCTGAAAGCCCTGGAAGTGCTGGCTTTGAAACTTCCAGGATCATAGTTCTTTAGCAGTCTGGGGACCCCAGGGCTCCTGTGCCTCTTTGACAGCCAGGTAGAGTTTCCTCGAGTCAAACCCTGGGGCTGTCCTTGTGCAGAGCAAAGCCAAATATTAAAATCCTTCATTAAATGGAATTGCCTTTCTATAACTCCTTTCTATAACTGTTCATAGGGATAATTCCTATACACTACAGAGGGCAAAGTTATCTACCCCAAAATGTGAAGTGATGAACCTTATAATATTTTTAGCCTTCATCTATCTTCAATGTGAGTTGAAGAGAACTAAATTTGACTTCCTTTTCTAGATTATCCCCTACCCATTCGAAACCTAATTTTAAAATAGCTCCAGAGGTGATCTCCACAATTACAGGCCACTAAGCCTAACTTCAATAACAGGCAAATTGGTTAAAACTATAACAAAGAACAGAATTATTAGACACATAGATTAACATGATTTGTTGGGGAAGAGTCAACATGGCTTTTTGTAAAGGGAAATCATGCCTCACCAATCTATTAGAATTCTTTGAGGGGGTCAACAAGCATGTGGACACGGGTGATCCAGTGGATCTAGTGTACTTAGATTTTCAGAAAGCCTTTGATGAGGTCCCTCACCAGCGGCTCTTAAGCAAAGTATGATATCATGGGATAAGAGGGATCAGGAACTGGTTTAAAATATAGGAAACAAAGGGTAGGGATAAATGGTCAGTTTTAAGGATAGAGAGATCTAAATAGTGTTGTCTACCAGGGATCTGGGACTAGTATTGTTCAACGTATTCGTAAATGATCTGGAAAAAGGAGTAAACAGTGAGGTGGCAACATTTGCAGATGATACAAAACTACTGATTGTTAAGTCCAAAGCAGACTGTGAAGAGTTACAAAGAATTCTCACAAAACTGGGCAACAAAATGGCAGATGAAATTCAGTGTTGATAAATGCAAAGTAATGCACATTGGAAGACAATCCCCACTATACATATAAAACGATGGGGTCTAAATTAGCAGTTATCACTCAAGAAAGAGATCTTGGAGTCATTGTGGATAGTTTACATCCACTCAATGTGCAGCAGCAGTCAAAAAAAGCTAACAGAATGTTGGGAATCATTAGCAAAGTAATAGATAATAAGACAGAAACTATCATATTGCTTCTATATAAATCCACGGTATGCCCACATCTTGAATACTACATGCAGATTTGGTCTTCTGATCTCAAAAAAAGATATGGTGGAATTGGAAAAGGTACAGAAAAGGGCAACAAAAATGATTAGGATATGGAACAGCTTCCATATGAGGAAAGATTAATAAGACTAAGACTTTTCAGCTTGGAAAAGAGATGACTAAGGGGGGATTTGATAGAGATCTATAACATCATGTCTGGTGTGGAATAAGTAAATAAGGAAGTGTTACTTATGACTTCTCATAACACAAGAACTAGCAGTCACCAAATTAAATTAATAGGCAGCAGGTTTAAAAGAAACAAATGGAGGCATTTCTTCACACAATGTAAAGTCAACCTGTTGAACTCTTTGCTTTGTTGTGAAGACCAAGACTATAACAAGGTTAAAAAAATAACTAGATAAATTCCTGGGGGATAGGTCCACCATTGACTATTAGCCAGGATGGGCCGGGATACAAAACCATGCTCTGAAGTGTCCCTACCCTCTGTTTGCCAGAATCTGGGAATGGGCGACAGGGGATGGATCACTTGATAATTGTTCTGTTCATTCCCTCTGAAGCACCTGGCGTTGGCCACTGTCAGACGACAAGATACTGGGTTAGATGGACCATTGGTCTAACCCAGTATGGTCGTTCATATGTTCTTAAACCCTACTCCCACAAAAGACCTCACAGAATCTTTTCCCATTAAGAAATATATAGTATATTCTGCGTTTGCAAAAGCTATAGAAATAATATAAAATACAGCTAGACTCAACAACCTTTTTATTAAACAAACCTTGTTCTACCTGTATACAGCAGGTGGGTTAATTTTTTAATTCCACAGCTCTGGCACGAAACCAGGGAAAATATTTGTCTCCCAGCAGTAAATGCTAAGTTACAGTGTGTTTTATGGTCAGATATGTGTACATATATGTGTGTGCACATACCTGACCATAAATTAATGCTTCAAGCTCACCTTAAGGAAAGTTGAAAGAGAGTGCATTTCACAGGAGAGAAAAATGCATTTAGAATTACTGCAGCTATAAAACCAACAGACATAAATCAAAGCAACAAATATGAAAAAAAAAATTCTGGATCCACATCTACACTTCTGCAAAGCTTTTGACTTTTTGTTTCTTTATTTCCTATCTGTGATCCAGTGTGGTTTCCAAATTGCATAAAATTCATTCATGATGCCCCCCGACCCTCCGATATTCAAACCACTCCAGTCCTTTCTTCTTTGAATTGCTTCCTCGCAGAGGCAAAGATAGCTATAGAGCTTGGTGAAAATGACACTTGATTTCTTCTCTCAGTGATTTTATCTGCTGAAGCCAGAATTTCTCTTCCATTTTCAGGAAGGGCAGCAAACTTTTGGGGTTTGGCTTACGTGAGTCCATGACTCCTCATTTCAAGTAAAGAAAAAATCATTGCGTTTCACCTGGTTTCCACCTAAAAACTGCCTCCCCTTTACCTCCTGGGTTGGGGATTTATAGTTATATGTTTTCACAGTTCTCATTACATCATGACAATAAAGCAGCATAATCCCTCTGTAATAGTTAAATCTAAGCGAATGTACTGACTTGTGATTTCACTTTTTTGGTGATTTTCAGTGGCATTCAGGGATGGGGAAGGAACAGTCAGATTCAAAGGCTAAATATGAGCTGCAGACCCATTTAACATCTGTTTTCTTTTACTGGGTGGGACGGGATATGTGCAAATTCGAAAGGCTGTCTAATATGAAATCAAAGGACAAATAATCATAAGTGGCATGCATAAGCTCATTTGTCATTGAAAGTAACAATTAAGTCATGTATGTGAACTTTCTAAAAATACTCCTCATTACCTCTTGGTGGCACTGAATAGTTGCAATGGATTCTTTGTTGACCACTGGCTTTTGTACCCTGACACTTATCTGTATCTTTAAGGCATTTGTCCATGGTGGAGTTTTGTGCGGTGCAGGAGCTCTGCTTTTATGCACAATGCGTAATTAACTTGTGGAACTCATTGTCACAAGATATCGTTTAAGCTAAGGGTTTAGCAGGATTCAGAAAAGTAATTGACATTTATATAAATAATGAGACCAGCCACAGTTATGCTAATTAGGCTATAACAAAAAAGAACAGAACATTACAGCATAAGTCACCAATAACTGATAATTTTTTCTGTAGGCCATAATAAACCACTATGACATTTCTTGCACCTTCCTCTGATGCATATATTCATAGATTTTAATGCTGGAAGGAACTATTATGATCATGTCGTCTAACTTTCTGCATAGCAGAGGCCAAAGACTTTTACCCAGTTATTCTTGCATGAGGCCCATATGTTGTAGATCTTTATTTAAAGACTTTTAGTCATGAGTAATCCACTGCATCTGAGAGTAAGTTGTTTCAGTAGTTAATTACCCTCATTGCTTTATACCTGACCTCTAAACTGAATTTATCTGGCTTCAGCTTCCAGCTATTGGAACTGGTCATTCACTAGATTAAAGAGCCTTCTGCTACTGGAAGTCTTCTCCACATGTAAGTACTTATAGACTGGGACCAAGTCACTTTTTAATTGTCTCAATCGATAAATTAAATAGATTGAGCTTCCAAGTTTTCTCATTATAAGGCTTGCTTTCTAGACCTTGATTCATTCTTGTAGATCTTTTCTGAATTCTTTCTAATTTTGTGATGTCCTTTTTTTCCAAGTGTGGAGAACAGAAGTGGACACAGTATTCTAGTAAAGGTCTCGCTGATGTTGTATACAAGACAATGTCACCTCCTTACTTTTATTCAATAGTTCCTGGTTAGACATACAAATATCTGATACAGGACACTTTCAGAAACATGGTTATGCAGTAGAGGCCTATTGGTCTTTCCTATGTTCCAAGCATGAGAGACTATAGTCACTGCTTCATCATTGTCCATGGGTGAATGTGGGCAGGATAATGGCCCTGACAGTTTACTAATCTTCCTTCCCTGCAGTTCAGAGATGATTGCTGACAGCATCACTAGCCCTGAAGAGTCCATCAGCTCACGGAGTCATATGACACCCTGCAAAAGCCCCAATTTGGAGATGGGGAAAGAGTGAAAGAATCTCCTCATGCACCATCTCTTCCTTTGCACACTTTCATAGTAGTCAGGTGCAATATAGCTATTTATGTGAAACATGCTGTTCAGAGTAGCAACCAGTCCTTCCAGCACCCAGACTAGTCCTGATTACTGAGAAAATCCATCATCAGCCAGAACATCTTGAAAATACCAGTGTGTTGAATCAGGCAAGGGTTGGTGTAAGCAGCAGGGCTCAGCTCTGGGTCTCCATTTCTGAGACAGAGTTGTTCACATACAATGAAGTTCGTCTTTATTTGTTAAAATTGTGTCAAAACACAGTGATCACTCACTGATTTTTCCATTCAGCCATTACTGTTGCTGCTCACTTTCTGTCCCACTCCCGATCCCCCACTTAATTGTCAGTGTAAAAAAATTTGGTCATAACTTTAAACAGCAATAAGTAAACCCCCATTAAATGTTGTGTTAGTACTGTAGTTAATGACAAGGTTATGACTGCTATAGCTTTTGACTCTTACTGAGTATTCAGCAATAGATGAATATAAAATATACAGTAACCAGCAAACATTCCCTGCTGTTGTGAAATCTGGCTTTAGAATAGCATGTCCTCTTTTTTATTTTATTTTCCAAAATTAATGAGTGAATTTAATGCTCATGAAAGTGACAGATCAATAGCACTGCCCTGAGTCAGACTTAATGTAAGCAGGTGCTGCACAAACTTTCCCACTCATTTGATAAAAACCCATTGAAGTTGTAAAGGCTTCTGAATGTTGTATTACAATTCAAGGCCACCCATTGTCTGATAAAACACCATGGGACCCCCATCACTTGCTGGGTAGAGATTTGAAGGCCTTTAGAAAGGGAAAGTAGATTTTTTTCTGCTGATTGTGACTTAATCTGAAATCAATTTACCAGAGCTGAATGTCCCGTTGGACCACTGTGACAGATAGCATTATATGTAGGCACAGTAGAAATCTATTTTAATAGGTAATTGTTGATAGAGATCAATTGCTGTTGCACCACCTCCACAAAGGAATTAATCTTCTAATAGAAAATAAAAGTTTATTTTAAAAGTAAAATATTATTTGAAAGGTAAAAAGTGTCTTATGTGTAAATCCATAGTGAATGATACTTAATGACATTAATATAATAGAATTGTAATTGTAAGGGCAAATTCATCACTACACTCTGGGGCACAGGAGCAGATTTACAAAGGTATTTAGGGGCCTAAAATGCAGATACATGTGATTTACATAAGTTCCTAATCAAGTTACATGCCCAACCTACTTAGATGCTTTTGTAAATTCCACTAGCTACATATCTGCATCTTAGCCCCTGAGTAAATCTGGTCTTTGTAAATCTGGCCTTAGGTGGTTTGCTCTCAGTCCCATTGGCTGGGAACCATGGCGAATGGGAGCTGCCGGGGCAGTGCTTCCGGGCACAGGCAGCACGCAGAGCTGCCTGGCCATGCCTCTGCCTAGGATCCAGAGGAACATGTTGACGGCTTCTCAGGAGTTGCCTGAGGTAAGCCCCGCTTAGGGTGACCAGACAGCAAGTGTGAAAAATTGGGACAGGCAGTGGGGGTTAATAGGAGCCTATATAAGAAAAAGACCCCAAAATTGGGACTGTCCCTATAAAATCAGGACATCTGGTCACCCTAGCTCCACCTGGAATCTGCACCTCTGACTCTCTCTCACGCCCCTACCCCAGCCCTGAGCCCCCTCTCACACCCAAATTCCCTCTCAGAGCCTGCACCCGCTCCCTCACTCTGAATCCCTTGGCCCCTTCCCAGAGCCCCCTCCTGCAACCCAAATCCCTCATTCTGAGCCTCCCCCCAAAGTCTGCACCCCAAGCCGGAGCCCTCATCCCCTCCTGCACCCCAACCCTCTGCCCCAGCCCGGAGCCTGCTGCCACATCATGAACCCCTCATTTCTGGTCCCATCCCAGAGCCTGCAACCCCAGCCGTAGCCCTCACCCCCTCCTGCAGTCCAACCCCCTGCTCCAGCCCAGTGAAAATGAGCTAGGGATCAAGGGTGGGGGAAAGCAAGCAAGGGAGGGAGGGGGAATGGAGTGAGCATGGGCGGGGCCTTGGGGAAGAGGTGGAGCAAGGGTGTTCGATTTTCTGCTATTAGAAATTGGCAACCCTAGCCTACACTGAGTGATTGGCTAGTGTCCGAAGTGGAAGTAGAGGCACAGAGTGGTGTGAAAACCAACTATCTTAAATGAGGATTTTCCGTTGAAGAGGACTATTGTAATTTGAAATATTCTATCAAAATCTATATCTTGAAATATTTTTAGTTTGTTTTTTCTTGATGAGTTAATACTGCATCAGAACAAATAAAGAAATACCAACACAAGTGTTCACTCGACCAAGCATTCCAGTGGGTTTTTAACATGAGTTAGAACCTGCTCCAAGCACAGTCTCTTTGGATGAGTTCTGTTTTATGATACAATATCACTGAGATATAGAATCTTATCGAGTAATAGAATAAATAACAAGTAACACTGAATTATGGGGCTATAATTCCTTCCAGAGTTTCTGGTGACATTATAAGGTGACAAGAGCAAAGCCCAAGAGCTTTGTGTAGTTACCAGAACTCTGAAATGGAATTGGATCACTGTAATTTAATGTTTGCTTCTTTCTTTATTTTATATGAATTCAGTAAGACATCTCAGTATGTTCCTGTCAGAAGATTTTTTTTTTTTACAGGATTTTTTCCTGACTTCTGATGTAGAGTCATGACAGCATCAAAGTTCTCCCCAACACATAAGCAATAAAGGCTAACAGGCTGGTTCAGTGGTGCATCCACATCATACTCAAGTGTGCGGTTACTCCTGCAGATTCAAAGAGTAATGGGACATCACATGTGAATTATATTTCTTTGCAAAACTTGCACTAATGTTAGGGATGAACCCAAACCATGCATGGTTTCAAACAGTTCACAGCTCAGGTGCCCCTCTTAGGTAACAGTCTTGAAAGTTGATAGTGACAATGAATACCTGTAAATCTCAGAAATCCAGATCCAAACTCTGTTAATCCTTATAACAATTTGATTACAATTGCCATTTTCATTTGTACGGTAAATATTTTATGGCTCTGTGTGTGTTTTTTGTTTGTGTTTTGTTGAATAATTTGGAGACAATCTTTTTTTATTTCAGAAGGGGGAGAAGCTGTTCTAGATTTGCTTTTGACAAATAGGGAGGATCTGTATAAGAATTAGGAAGTGGATGATTGAGAGCGATCATGAAATGATAGCATTCATAATTCGAAGGAATGATGGGGGGGAAACAGCACAATAAAGCTAATGGATTTCAAGAAGGCAGACCTTAGCTACTCAGGGAGCTGGTAGGTCAAATCCCATGGGAAGCAAGTCTAACAGGAAAACCAGTTATGTGGGGAAGGACATTGCTTTGTGCCCTGGGTCAGGTTTTCTTCCTCCCCAAGGCACATTCTAAGCTTGACTGCTCCGTCTTCGTGCTAAAGAAAGTAGTTGGGCTTGTAGCTTGTCCCAAGTGCCACTTGTCATTGTCTCCTCACTGAGGCTGACATTTTCTCCGCAGCATTTGCTGCTCCTGCCAGTCCATGGAGTTTGGAACCAGTCCTGTTCCATGAGTACAACAGAAAGCTCAAGAAATAACCAGGCCCTCTCAGAGGTTCGGAGAGGCCCAGACCACTTCCAGCTTTTGAGCCCCCTAGACATAATAAAAATAAAAAATGACAACACATGGTCTAATCTTGTGTCATCAGAACCGATATATTTTTATTAACTCTTTAATATGACAAAGTCTATAGCTGTAAACAAAAAAAATATGTCTTTTACCAAATCTCTGATTTGCTTAAATTTGCAGTTCTAAGCTAAGAGTGTGTGTCACATTTTGGTCCAAAAGGGATGCACATAAAAACAAGTTGTGAAATTTATCAACTGCCAAAAAATTAACATGTGTCTAAAACTGAGGCCCCCTTTGAACTTGAGGCCCAGGCCAAATGGCCTTCCTGCTCCCCGCATCCACCCCGATTGGCCCTGGAAATGACATGCACAGTGCCCAAAAGGTGCAGTCCCCCATAGAATTTCCCCTTAGGTCTGTCAGGTATCAACCCCACAATGGTGTACTGGGGACTGTTGGAAGTGCAAGCTATTACCTTAAGAGTATGTGTGCATGGTGGGGGCAGAAGGGGGGAGGCTATTCCTGGTCCTCCTTGCAGGCCAGGTGGTTCTATAGTGAAGTGTCTAGGAGTATCAGTCAGTCAGCAGACTGCCAGCCTAATGTAACACGGGTTTACTTCCAGCAAGAATATTTGTTTTTTATCTAACTCCACTGTGTGTGAACATAACACCCCCCTCAAAATATATCAGCTCTCCCTGTCCCCAAATTCTATCAATGCCCCTATCAATCCACCAGTTCTTCCACTGAATCCTACAGCCTATCCATTCCGCCCTCAATATTCACCCTATTTCCTCTGTCCACCAGTAATACTCCCCTTTCTGTGCTATGATAAAGTAATACTCTCTCAGTTCTTCCCACATTCTGGGCTCTGCTTTTGTATTGCTGCTGCTCAACTTCCTCCACGCACCAGCTGAGGCTCAGCAGGCTGCTGCTGCAACTCCCTCCTTTTCGCTTGTCCTTATGATCCAATCCCTCAGTTTTTCTACCATCTCCAGGCCTCTCAATGGAGAAGGTAAGCCAAGGGAGTAAGCTGTTTGACTATCGAGGCAGGGAGAGAGATTTAACGGTTGGCCTCCACCCATCCTGACACTAGACCAGAATCTGTGGAAGCCAGGGAATCAGAAACAGTTCCAGAAAACTGAAGCAGGTCTGCTTGGCACCCTAACTGAAGACCCCAATTGCCATGTTAAAAGACATCATGGTGTATTTGGCTAGTGACTGTTTTGATACATCATCTTACTGTTGATCATAGACGATTAGGGTTGGAAGGGACCTCAGAAGGTCATCTAGTCCAACCCCCTACTCAAAGCAGGACCAATCCCCAGACAGATTTTTATCCCAGTTCCCTAAATGGCCCCCCCAAGGATAGAATTTGCAACCCTGGGTTTAGCAGGCCAATGCTCAAACAACTGAGCTATTCTTCCCCCCTCTTAGATGTAACTCTAAGATAAACAGGAGGCAGTTAGGAACTCTTAAAATATGTAAAGCTGAAATCATTAGATACAGCTATGTTGTCGGACACATGTCTCCTGAAACCAGCCAAATAAACAGTCCTCTATAATGTAATGATAGACTTGAGCTATCTGATGATCTCTCTCTCCCAGTGGTATGTAGGAGTGAAGTCATTTCCACACTCTATTTTCAGTCTTTAAATGTTATTCCCCAGTGTACTCATGCCTTTAGAAAGATGTGGAAAATCTTCTTTGAATCCCTCCTTAATTATTATTCACTTGCCACCACTTTCAGATCCCCGAGGAAGAGGATGGTTTCTGGTGTTGCTTTCAAATGGGAGAGCTGAACAAGAGCATTCTGAAATGTATTCTGTGTTTTAATTTAAGCCCATGGTCTAGTTTTATTTTTGCGATGCGGTTTCCTTTTGTGTTACGTATTTCAGATTGCAAGCTACATGTTTTATAACTATATTTTTGGATGTCTCTGTGCAGCCTTTTAAGATTGAGGCCTATATTGTGATTAGAGCTGGGTGAGTAATTGACAATGGGCAATTTATTGCACAAAATTCAGAACATTATTTGCAAATGTATTAAATGACTATTTCTAGGTCTGTAAATTATTTGCAAATTACTCATTGAAAATAACTGAAATTGATAATTCTTATGCATTTTTAGTTGCATAAACAAGAAGGTATTGTTTCTGTTGCCTGGATGATTTATATAACTAACCAACATTTGTTGCCAACTTTTTCAGCATTGTTGGCTGGTTGCAAAAATCAAATTCACCTTTGGCAGCAGATGAAAAAGTATTTCAACTTCCTTAGTGGGATGGATTGGTTGGGATGCTAACTTGCAATCTTCCTTTTCACCAGAACCATATTAATGTCTTTCATATTAATTTATAATGCAGTTCTAATGGAAAAAATCACCATTGAACATGTATCAAACACAGTGGAGTCATTACCCAACTGAGGGATCTTCCAATTCCCTCTTCAAGGACCCCACCATTTTTTGTTTACCTAAATTATTCCCTATTCTCAAGTGTAGAATGTAACAACTGACTTACCTGTCTGGTTTAGAAATATTCCCCATAGTTCACCAGGAAGAGTTACATGTGTCACTGAAGAGCGTTATGTTTCACATTCCCTTTCCCTGCCTCTCCTTCCCCCTCCCATTCTTCTACAGCTTGGAGTGAAGCTCATTGCCACTGCATGGCTCCTATCCTCTGCCAGCTCAGGAAGCAATAATTACTGCGTAGCAAGGATAATATCTGCCATTACATTATCTAGTATAAAATTACAATGGCTATCAATCCTCATGCTGAAGGCTTTAAGCTAATCACCAGTTGGAGTTAGGGTAAAATTTCCCCCTGTAGTATAGTAGTGCACAATTAGGAGGCATTATGCCTTTCTCTGAAGTGTCTGCATTTGTCTACCTTCAGAGACAGGATATTGCAAAACTCACTGAATTTTTGATGCTCAGTATTATTTGATATTTTAGACTTGAGTGAGTAAAAACCATTTTAGAATGGAGAGAGTAAACAACTGCTGTAAGTCTGTATGACGGAAGTCCTCTCTGAGACTCTGAGAAAAAAACGTTAAATAAATTGAACCAGTTGGACAATTATTCTATTTTGATAGATTTTATTACTCCTGTGTGGCAGCACATGCTCTCATATTATACCATATAGCTGGGCAGCATGAAACAATCTATGCATTATAGCATACTAACTTGCTAGAGAATTGAGATCAAAATTACGATAGTCTTCCTGTGATTATAAATAGTTGAGACAAAAATAGAAAAGACAGTTAATCAGAACTAAAAAAACACTCCCCCACACACCTACTTAAGAACTAAGGTTGAGCTTTTAAAAGAGGATAACAGAGCACATCTGTCATTGTGTCAATGGGATTTTGGTGCTTAACTTCCTTAGGCCCCTTTGAAAATCTAAAATTTTAAGGAAGTTTAGTGCAATTAAAATTATCCAGATCTTTTTTTTTTGGGGGGGGGGGGTTAAAGTTGAAGAGGAAATGGAATGGTGAAGGAGGTCATCAAAGCACTAAAGAGTTTCTAAATTAAGTAGTTAAGTGCTAATATAAGCCAAATAAACACCAGAAGCATAATTTGAACTTGGTATCTGGACAAAATGGCTCCAACACTGGAAGCTTGTTTTCACCACAAATGAAGAGCGAGACAAAGATTGGCATATACAATTGTTGTGTTTTAAAAAAAAAAGATTTTATCCCAACAAAACTCCAGTCATTGAATTTGAGTTATCTCTTATTTATGAATGTGTGAGAGGGAAATTAGGCTCAAAGACTTCCTAGCTAGTAGGGGTGTCTTTTTATTTTATTTTATTTTAATTTAATTTTTTGTAGTGAAAAGGGAAAATAGATAGCAATCAATGTAAATTAGAAGTGATGAAGTGTAAAAAATTGATTAGGGACACTAAAGACTTCAGGAAAAAATCATAGCTGGCACAGATAAGGACAAGGAGAAGTTTAAGTATATTAGGAACAAAAGAAATTCTTGCAATGGTTTAGGCCCTTTACTAGATGGAGATGGTAAAATTGATAATAGGGATGCAAAAAAGGCAAACATATTAAATAAATATTTTGCATTTGTATTTAGAAAAAACAAAAGTAGAATTATATTGTATACCTTGAGGATGATAAAATACTTTCCAGTCTATTAGTATCCAAGGAGGATATTAAAAAACATTTACTAGGGAAAAACTTTTTTAAAATTAGCAGACCTAGATAAATAGCATCCTCTGGCCCACGGACATTAATTTTCAATACATTTGTAATATCAGAGAAATTCCAGAATACTGGAAGAGTGCTAATGTACCAATATTCAAAAAGGGCAAGAAGAATGGCATTGGTAACATAACCCAAATAGCCTGATATCAGTCCTGGGCCAAATAATGGAAAAGCTGATACAAGATTCAATTAATAAAGATTTAAAGGATAGGAATATAATTAATGCCAGTCAATATCATTTTATAGAAAATAGGTTGTCCCGCAATTTTTTGAAGAAGTTAGACGTTTGTTTGATCAAGGAACCTGTGTTGATATAACATACTTAACTTTTGTAGGGCTTTTGACTTGCATTCTAATTTTTAAAAATGCACTTCAAAAATATCAGTAAAGCCTACATTAAATAGATTAAGATCTGCCTAATTGACAGATCTTTACAAATTATAATCAACATAGAATTGTTATAGAACTGGGGGGCTGAGGTTGCCTCTCCGGGGGAGGGAACTCCAGTTTCTAGGAAAAGGCAGGTATTAGTAATGGGAGATTCGATTATTAGAAACGTAGATAGCTGGGTCTGTGAACAGGGGCTGCTAACAGGGAGTTTCGCAAGGGAGTTCTCCAGGTGAAGGAGGAGCAAATACAGCATCTGTGGGGTAAGTGACTGACTGTAGTGTGTGTTTGTTTGTGTTTGGGGGTTACTTGCTGTGTGCTGTGTGCTGAGAATCAGTGCAATAGCTGGGTCTGTGATGACTGGGAGAACCATATGGTGACTTGCCTGCCTGGTGCGAAGGTTGCGGATCTCTCGAGGCATCTAGACAGACTTATGTGTAGTGCTGGGGAGGAGCCGGTGGTCGTGGTACATGTAGGTACCAATGACATAGGGAAGGGTAGGAGAGATGTCCTGGAAGCCAAATTTAGGCTGCTAGGGAAGAGACTGAAATCCAGGACCTCTATGGTGGCA
The DNA here is from genome assembly GCF_016161935.1 of Mauremys reevesii. Classification (NCBI taxonomy): domain Eukaryota; kingdom Metazoa; phylum Chordata; order Testudines; family Geoemydidae; genus Mauremys; species Mauremys reevesii. Next base: position 25,982,403 of record NC_052630.1, read on the forward strand.
TTCTCAGAAATGCTCCCAGTTCCACGCGCAGGGCCAGGTAGGCAGGCAGAGCTTCAGAGTCTCAATGCGTGGATGAGACGATGGTGTAGAGAGGAGGGGTTCTCGTTCATTAGGAACTGGGGAAACTTCTGGGAGGGAGGAGCCTATACAGGAGAGATGGGCTCCACCTAAACCAAAGTGGAACCAGACTGCTGGCACTAAACATTAAAAAGGTTGTAGAGCAGTTTTTAAACTAGGAGATGGGGGAAAGCCGACCGCTGCAGAGGAGCGTGTGGATCGGACACAGACTTTTCTTAGGGGAGAGTCTGATGATAGAGAATCTCCAGGTTATAGTCAGGAGCAGAGGACTGAAGAGTATAATGTAAGGGCCAGATCAGTTGATAAACAGTCACATAAAAAAGAATCTGGCACATCAGAAAAAGGCAGGCTAATAAACAGGGACAAGTTTTTAAAGTGCTTGTACACAAATGCCAGAAGTCTAAATAATAAGATGGGTGAACTAGAGTGCCGTGATAAAGGAGGATATTGATATAATAGGCATCACAGAAACCTGGTGGACTGAGACCAATCAATGGGACACAATCATTCCGGGGTACAAAATATATCGGAAGGACAGAACAGGTCGTGCAGGGGGAGGAGTGGCACTATATGTGAAAGAAAGTGTAGATTCAAATGAAGTAAAAATCTTAAGCTAATCCACATGTTCCATAGAATCTCTATGGATAGAAATTTCATGCTCTAGTAAAAATATAACATTAGGGATCTATTATCGACCACCTGACCAGGACAGTAATAGTGATAATGAAATGCTAAGGGAAATTAGAGAGGCTATCAAAATTAAGAACACAATAATAGTGGGGGATTTCAATTATCCCCATATTGACTGGGAACATTTCACTTCAGGATGAAATGCAGAGTTAAAATTTCTCGATACTTTAAATGACTGCTTCATGGAGCAGCTGGTACGGGAACCCACAAGGGGAGAGGCAACTCTAGATTTAATCCTGAGTGGAGCGCAGGAGCTGGTCCAAGAGGTAACTATAGCAGGACCGCTTGGAAATAGTGACCATAATACAATAGCATTCAACATCCCTATGGTGGGAAGAACACCTCAACTGCCCAACACTGTGGCATTTAATTTCAAAAGGGGGAACTATATAAAACATGAGGGGGTTAGTTAGACAAAAGTTAAAAGGTACAGTGACTAAAGTGAAATCCCTGCAAGTTGCATGGGCCCTTTTTAAAGACACCATAATAGAGGCCCAACTTCAATGTATACCCCAAATTAAGAAAAACAGTAAAAGAACTAAAAAAGAGCCACCGTGGCTTAACAACCATGTAAAAGAAGCAGTGAGAGATAAAAAGACTTCCTTTAAAAAGTGGAAGTCAAATCCTAGTGAGGCAAATAGAAAGGAGCACAAACACTGCCAACTTAAGTGCAAGAGTGTAATAAGAAAAGCCAAAGAGGAGTTTGAAGAACGGCTAGCCAAAAACTCTAAAGGTAATAACAAAATGTTTTTAAGTACATCAGAAGCAGGAAGCCTGCTAAACAACCAGTGGCGCCCCTTGACGATCGAAATACAAAAGGAGCGCTTAAAGACGATAAAGTAATTGCGGAGAAACTAAATGGATTCTTTGCTTCAGTCTTCACGGCTGAGGATGTTAGGGAGATTCCCAAACCTGAGCTGGCTTTTGTAGGTGACAAATCTGAGGAACTGTCACAGATTGAAGTGTCACTAGAGGAGGTTTTGGAATTAATTGATAAACTCAACATTAACAAGTCACCGGGACCAGATGGCATTCACCCAAGAGTTCTGAGAGAACTCAAATGTGAAGTTGCGGAACTATTAACTAAGGTTTGTAACCTGTCCTTTAAATCGGCTTCGGTACCCAATGACTGGAAGTTAGCTAATGTAATGCCAATATTTAAAAAGGGCTGTAGGGGTAATCCCGGCAATTACAGACCGGTAAGTCTAACGTCAGTACCGGGCAAATTAGTTGAAACAATAGTTAAGAATAAAATTGTCAGACACATAGAAAAACATAAACTCTTGAGCAATAGTCAACATGGTTTCTGTAAAGGGAAATCGTGTCTTACGAATCTATTAGAGTTCTTTGAAGGGGTCAACAAACATGTGGACAAGGGGGATCCGGTGGACATAGTGTACTTAGATTTCCAGAAAGCCTTTGACAAGGTCCCTCACCAAAGGCTCTTACGTAAATTAAGCTGTCATGGGATAAAAGGGAAGGTCCTTTCATGGATTGAGAACTGGTTAAAGGACAGGGAACAAAGGGTAGGAATTAATGGTAAATTCTCAGAATGGAGAGGGGTAACTAGTTGTGTTCCCCAAGGGTCAGTCCTAGGACCAATCCTATTCAATTTATTCATAAATGATCTGGAGAAAGGGGTAAACAGTGAGGTGGCAAAGTTTGCAGATGATACTAAACTACTCAAGATAGTTAAGACCAAAGCAGATTGTGAAGAACTTCAAAAAGATCTCACAAAACTAAGTGATTGGGCAACAAAATGGCAAATGAAATTTAATGTGGATAAATGTAAAGTAATGCACATTGGAAAAAATAACCCCAACTATACATACAACATGATGGGGGCTAATTTAGCTTCAACGAGTCAGGAAAAAGATCTTGGAGTCATCGTGGATAGTTCTCTGAAGATGTCCTCGCAGTGTGCAGAGGCTGTCAAAAAAGCAAACAGGATGTTAGGAAACATTAAAAAGGGGATAGAAAATAAGACTGAGAATATATTATTGCCCTTATATAAATCCATGGTACGCCCACATCTCGAATACTGTGTACAGATGTGGTCTCCTCACCTCAAAAAAGATATTCTAGCACTAGAAAAGGTTCAGAAAAGGACAACTAAAATGATTAGGGGTTTAGAGAGGGTCCCATACGAGGAAAGATTAAAGAGGCTAGGACTCTTCAGCTTGGAAAAGAGAAGACTAAGGGGGGATATGATAGAGGTATATAAAATCATGAGTGATGTTGAGAAAGTGGATAAGGAAAAGTTATTTACTTATTCCCATAATACAAGAACTAGGGGCCACCAAATGAAATTAATAGGCAGCAGGTTTAAAACAAATAAAAGGAAGTTCTTCTTCATGCAGCGCACAGTCAACTTGTGGAACTCCTTACCTGAGGAGGTTGTGAAGGCTAGGACTATAACAATGTTTAAAAGGGGACTGGATAAATTCATGGTGGCTAAGTCCATAAATGGCTATGAGCTAGGATGGGTAAGAATGGTGTCCCTAGCCTCTGTTCATCAGAGGATGGAGATGGATGGCAGGAGAGAGATCACTTGATCATTGCCTGTTAGGTTCACTCCCTCTGGGGCACCTGGCATTGGCCACTGTCGGTAGACAGATACTGGGCTAGATGTACCTTTGGTCTGACCCGGTACGGCCATTCTTATATTCTTATATTCTTATGTTCTTATGGCTTTGTGGTGGGTTTCTTCAGGCATCAGTACTAGACCCAAATTTATTCAAAATATTCGTCAGTTATCTGGAAGTAAATCTAAATCACTGCTGATAAAATGTGCAGATGACACAAAGATTGGCAGAATGGTAAATAATGAGGACAGAGCAATCTGGATCTCTTGATAAGCTGCCCCATTCAAACTAAATGTGGTTGAAATGAAAAGTCAAATGAGAAGTTATACATCTAGGAAACACAGAATAGGGGACTGTATCCTGGAAAGCAGTGCAAAAAATTGAGGGTTGATAAAAGACAGGCAACTGAATGAGCTTCCTGTGTGATGCTCTGGCAAAAAAAGACTAGAGCAATTATTGGATGTATAGACAGGGGAATAATGAGGAGGATTGGGAGGTAATTTTACCTTTGCATACAGAATTGGTGAGACCAATAGTATAATGCTGCGTAGAGTTCTGGTGTACAAATTTTTAAGAGAATGTTGAAAAAGTGGAGAACGTGCAGAAGAAAGCCACAAAAATGAACTGAGGACTGGAGAAAATGTTTTACAATGAGTCTCAAATTGCTCAATTGTTTTAGCTTATTAAAAAAAAGATTGAGAGGTGACTTTACGGGGAAAAAATACTGAGTACTAAGGTGGGTCGTTATTCTAGTGGAGAAAAGCATAACAATAACTAGTGGCTGGAAGCTGAAACCAGATAAATTTAAATTAGAAATCAGGCACACTTATTTAATGGTAAAAGTGATTAACCAGTGGAACAAACAACCAAGAGAAGTGGTGGATTCTCCATCTCTTCACGTCTTCAAATCAAGACTGGATGTTTTTCTGAAAAATATACTATAGTCAAAACACAGAGTACATTTTAGTCAAACACGAGCTATTGGACTCAATACAGGGGTTACTGGGTGAAGTTTAATGGGCTGTGATATAGAGGAGGTCAGATGAGATAATCTAATGGTCCCTTCTGGCTTTAAATTTATGTCAATAATGGTAATTGAAAGTACTTTACAAAATTAGAAAGGTTGTTTTCAGCAAACAAACCTTTATGGATATATTGCATTTTATGGTATAGCATTGGTAGCATAAATCCTCTCAAGCATGAGTAGTTGGAGTCTTCTCTTAGCTTCAGAAATCTAGTAATCAATTACTTTTATTAAAATAGACTAGATGACCCTTGTTGGCCCTTCTAGCCCTAGGTTTCTATAATTCTAAGAAAATAATTAAAAGGTTACTGACTATTTTATATTTATATATACAGATTATATAACAATTTCAACTATGCTCTTTTATGTAAGAGATGCATATACCACATCTCATTTTCTTTCTTCTCATAAGGCACTCTTGTCTATTTTATCTTTTTTATCTCACTGCTTTTACAAATCTCTACAAACTAAAATATTAAATTATATTTAAAAAATACCCTCAAGAAATTCTAGATATTTCTCTTGTTCTAATGGTTAGGACACAGGCACAGGCTTTGTTCCTGATTTTCCCATACATGTTCTGTATGATCTTGGACACTCACCTAGGTCTACATTTTGCAAGTGTGTGGTGGTCACATGAGTACATGCACCCCACTAGGATGACCAAATATATGTTTAGGATTGGCACTCCCCTTTCACATGTCTTTCTGTGGGCAATTTTGCATGTGGGCCTTGAAAAAGCATATATACATTTTTGCATACATGTTTTTCAAAATGTGGTCCTTATTATCTCTCTGCGTCCTCTGCACTTGAAGATAAGGATCGTTCCTAACTGATTCACAAGGATATTTGTAAGCTTAATGAATTAATTTTCTCACAAGTATCTGTGACCCTTTCTTTTTGTGCAAAGACCAGCCTTATCAACAACAACAAAATTGCTCTTAGGAATGATCTCAGAAAATGAATAAAATAGATGGAGGCATAAATTAGCTTTAAAGTTTATTTAGGTTTTTTTATTTGAATGGTTGTTCTCACATAAGCTTTTACAATATTTGCCCAGCTCTCCTGTGAGTGCATTTGTTTATGTGGCCTTGTATATGTGGGAGTATGCCATAAGACTTATAGAAATATTATTTTGAATTTGTAAATGGGCAGCTGAATAGAATGCATATACCAACTTCATCCACAACACATAAAACATGCTGTATGCATGTTATCTATACCTTTATATAAAAGGCACAATTCTCTTTCCTCATTTCTATAATTTCTAAGGTATATTGTTTCAAATATAGAATCTTCCAGCCCTTATATGCTGTGTTACAGCATTAGCTGTAAATGCCAGAGAGTATCCTATTTATGAATTCCAGTCTCAGAAGTTAATTTAATTGGTGTATTCCAACTACTATTGCTTATTTCACACTTCAGTAGGTAAAGATGCATTAATAATCGAAGTTTCAAACTGTAATTAACATTAGCTTTAGGCTCCTGACAATGGAATGATTACATTTTTATGTATGGCTTGATAAACAAAAGTTAATCTAACCAGTGAATGAATAACAAAAGCAACTCACACTTACTCTGCAATGCAAATCACAACATATAATTGTGTATTCCATGGAACCAGAAAAGGGTGTGTGGGAGGGGGGGGACTTACTAGTGTCAGTAAAATCTGCACTGATGTCCCTCAGATCTACTTCAAAGTTGTATTTAATTACAATGAGCAGCCGATGATGTGATTCACCTGGTTTAACTTAGTGATCAAACTGTTACTTTGCACACTATTTAGTTATGGACAGTCTTTTTTTTCATCTTCATTCAAGTTAATTTAGGACCGGTGAAAGGTATTGGGGTGACAGCCCTGGAGAATAAAGGTTGAATTATTCTATCATACTGTGCAATCTTCTCTCACAAAGCCCAGCAATACCTCTCGATCAAAGGTTCAGACTCCATGACCACTCAGTTTTTGGCCTTTCTACTGAGAGTGCCAAAAAAACATCATCAACAACACCACATCCCAAAAACTCCCAGTGGTTTTTATGAATACAGACCTTACGCATTAGGAACTGGTTGATCTCTCTCTCCTTTCATATAGGCCACTGAATCCCTACTAACCTGAACCAGATTTGAATATATGACAGAAGTAAAGGGTCTATATTTCATTCTCTGAACAATCCTTTCTGCATCTTTACTGAGTTAGTGCTGATTTAATCAACTTGAACATTAGTAATTTCACAGGGTTTTTTTTGCATGTTACCAACATGGGCAGTAACAAGATGGCTAAAAGCAAAGTCTTATATAAATGTGTATTAGTACCCTCTAATAATAATGCTTGTGATATGATTACAACAGTAGAATGTGTAAATAGGATAGGAGGTTACAGTAATAAACCACAAAAGGATGAACATTATAACCTAATCCCACTGTTGTAATTATCATGTGCATTGTCAGGTGGAGGCCAAAGAAGTGCACTAAGGGCTACATTCTGCCCATTGCTGAATGCTTCTGAGAGGTCATAATTGCTAGTGGGAGTTGAGAAAACTCAGCACTACTTTGGCTCACGCCCCAATAGCTGTCTGGTGCACCCATGGCATGACTTGGTGCTGTGGGAGTTTTCCAAAGTAAAAAAAATGTAAAATGTAATTTCATATATTTTTCCAGTGAGAAATGTAGTGTCTACTAAAAGGGTAAGCGAAAACAGCAGGGGAAAGGTTCTAAATAAGTGTATGTGTTTAGCAGCAGTTTGTGGCCCAGAAATTTTCACAAAAGAAAGTTATGTATGTTTAGCATTTACAACAGAGATTAGGTTCAAAGTGGCTGGATGGGGCATCAGCCTCTTCAAAGGGCAGTTTAGTAGGGGAAAGGACAGTATAACAGTCACTCTTTTGCAGTGAACCACGTTCTGTCCCTTCTTTTCCCTCAAGGCACTGCCTGTTTGCTCCTACAATTCTGTTGTGAGTTCCTTTATTGTCAGTGTCCTATTAACTCCTTCCCCAAGACACATTTTATGTCTTAACAAATTTCTGTAGGGTTTTTTGTGTGTGAATGCTTTAGACATTGTCTACACCGGCAAGTTTCTGTGCAGTAAAGCATCTTTCTGCGGTGTAACTCTCAAGGTGTACACAGAAACTGCAAAGTTGCAGCGCTATGTAAAAAACACCCCAACAAGAGGGGTACAGCTTTCTGCAATGGGGCTACAGCGCCGCAGTGCCAGCGTAGACACCCTGGTTGATTATAGCACTGCGATTGGCCTCTGGGAGGTGTCCCACCATGCCTGTTCTCACCTCTCTGGTCATCAGTTTGAACTCTACCGCCCTGCCCTGATATGACCAACCATGAGCCCCACTCCTTAAATTCCTTGGGAATTTTAAAAGTCCTCTTCCTGTTTTCTTGGTGATGCATGCAGTGGTCTCAGCGAATCTTTCCAGGTGACTATGCCTGGTCCATGCACCAGACGATCCCCCAGTTGGAGCAATGCTGAGCTGCTGGACCTCATCAGCATTTGGGGAGAGGAAGCTGTCCCAGCTGCGCTCCAGCCATACGAATTATGATACCTACTGACAGATTTCACAACGCATGACAGAAAGGGGCCATGAGTGGGACATACCACAGTGCAGGGTCAAAGTGAAGGAGCTGCGGAATACCTATCACATGGCGTGGGAGGCAAACCATGGCTAACATGCTGCAACCACAAGCTGCCAGTTCTACAAAGAGCTGGATGCAATACTCAGCAGCGAGCCCACCTTCACTGCAACAACCACTCTGGATACTTTGGTGGCTTGCGTGCCAGTCAAGAGTGGACCAAGCCAGGAGGAGGAAATCTTAGATGAGGATGTGGAGGGGGAGGGGAACCCAGAGGCAGAGGATGACTTGGAGGTCAGAGATGCATGAAGCCAGGAGCTCTTCTCTACCCCAGAGGAGGCTAGCCAATCACAGCTGTCGGAGTGTGGAGAAGCACAAACAGGAGAGGAGGACCCTGGTAAGTGGCTTGGATTTTGGGAATCACTGAAGTGAGCTGTTGGGGGCAGAAGGGATGCAGAAAGCAGGCTTGTATCTGTATGGAGTGTACAGCATGTGGTTATAAGTGTAGGAATATTGTCATTGGCCAGGTCCAGCCTCCCATATAGGCAGCGCCTGCAGGCCTTTAAATGGTCAAAAGCACACTCAACAGTCATTCTGTGCTTGCTTAGCCTGTTGTTGAACTGCTGCTGTCAACGTGCCCAGTGTATGGCTTCATAAGCCACAGCATTAAAGGGTAGGCATGGTCTCCCAGGATCATAATGGTCATTTTGACTTCCCCTATTGTGATCTTCTGGTCTGGGAAGAAAGTCTCTGCTTGCAGCTTCCTGAACAGGCCAGGGTTCCGAAAGATGCGTGCGTCATGCACCTTTCCGGACTAGCCTGTGTTTATGTCCTTGAAATGCCCACAGTGATCCACAAGCTCCTGGAGAACCATAGAGAAATACTCCTTCTGATTAATGTACTCAGTGGCTAGGTGGTCTGGTGCCAAAATTGGAATATGCTGCCATCTATCGCCCCTTCGCAGTTAGGAAAGCCCATTTGTGCAAAGCCATCCACAATGTCACGCATGTTGCCCAGAGTCACAGTCTTTTGGAGCAGGATGCAATTAATGGCCCTGCACACTTCCATCAACACGAGTCGACTTTCCGACTCTGAACTGGTTAGCAACCGATCGGTAGCAGTCTGGAGTAGCCAACTTCCACAGTGCAATCACCACATCCTTCTCCAACAATAGGGAATTTCTCATTCTTGTGTCCTTGCACCGCAGGTCTGGGGCAAGCTCATCACATAGTCCCATGAATGTGGCTTTCCTCATCTGAAAGTTCTGCAGCCACTGCTCGTCATCCCAGATGTGAATGACAATGTGATCCCACCACTCAGTGCTTGTTTTCCTGAGCCCAAAAGTGGCGTTCCACTATGGTCAGCACCTCCGTGAATGCCACAAGCAATCTCGTATCATAGCTACTACATGTGGTGAGATGAATGTCAAACTCCTCTTGCCTTTGTAGTTTAAGGAATACATCCACAGCCACTCACTGCTAGTGAGAGTGAGCAGCATATTGGTCAACAGTGCGGGATCCATTCCTGCAGACCAAAGAGACAGAGCGTGCAGTATACAAACCTTCGAAAGATGGTGCCAAATGCGGACGGAAGCACGGGGATTGCTGGGATGCGAAGCAATGCATCGCAGGGAATTAGGACAGGACCCAGGATGCCCCGCGACCCCTTCTGCCTTCCCACAACTCTTTGTGGCAGAAGAGGAAGAGATGCTCCGTGGGATAGCTGCCCAGAGTGCACTGCTCCGAATACCGATGCAAATGCTGCAAGTGTGAACACGCTGTTGTGCAGGCAGCTGAGAGTGAACACACAACAGCAGTTTACCTTCAGTGCTCTCTGAGCAGCGATGTAACTGCCGGCGATGTAACTCTGCCAATGTAGACATACCCTTAGTGCTGAGTTTTCAGCTGTGCTCTGCTGAAAGTAAGTAACATGAAAGGGGCCCAAGCAGCCAATAAGAACAATGCTGTGGGAAGTTAGCACCAACAGTACTGTTATGCTGGAGGGTTGGGCAAAACCTCATTGTGACCACCACCCTTCATTCTGTATAAATCAATCTCCTTTGTGGAACTAGATAGATGAAGCAGAAGGAGCCAACACTCAAACCACAGGCATGTGCCAAGGCTTGAGTAGAACCTATACCATGTGGCCCCAGGTAGTTCCTTCAGTCACTGGAGATTGAGACTGCAAAAGCAGAAGCTGGGGCACTGTTGGTGGAGGGGTGTGTGACACTGTATGTGTGTGAGTGTGATAGAGAATAGAAGACGCAAAAACACACAGAGCAAAGAAGCCCTACACAAGCCATAGAGTTACTGTTTCAAGGTCTCTGCAGATACAGGCAGGCAGCATTTTGATAGTTTTCACTTTTTTATGTTTTCAAAGTTTTCTCCAAAACCATAAGGGGTAGAATGTATTACCCCTTTTTTAATATTGAACAATATGGCTCTCAGGGGGAAAAAAAGTGTTGGATAGCCAATTGAGTATAACCAAGCTCTGCACTATGATAGGCATTGAAGAACACAATTGACATTCATCCCTAAATTTTACTGCCTTTAGGATTTAATACAACACAAATGTAGTCTCATAATTTGTGGTGCTATTTACCATTTACTTTAATATAAAAAAGTAGTTCTGCTCAGTCAATCAGTCTGAAAATTTAGAAAGATATGATACAGTTTTCCATTTGGAAACAGTGAGGTCACTTTGAATTTTAAGGCCTATATCCTGTGCTTGAATTTAATTGGCAAACACTTGGCCCTTTGTGGATCAAATTACAAGAGTGTGACCTCAGTTTTTCAGGACAGCTGTGAATTCTCAGCTTCTTGCTGTTGTTTGGCAACTTAAATGGCATAATTTGTGACCCAAGTAACGTGGGAACTGACATAAGAGACTATTAGAAAAATAAGCTAAGCAACTCCTACCTTAGCATTGTTTGATAATCAGGAGAAATATATTAATCTATACTACTTTCACTGTAATATTAAAATTCTTTGATTTCATTGATTCCAGGACTGTCAATATGACCTGCGATAGAGTTGATTAGAAATAGATACATCAAAGAACTGTCAGGAGTGTCCATCCCTCTCTTACATCTCCCATATTTCAGGGTTATGTGGCTAGCTGCATTTATGGACATCTAGCCCACTCCTACCATTCATACTCCACCGATGGCATCCCATAGTACATACTTTTTGAGGGTTGCATCATAACAGGATACAACATCAGGGTTTAAAGTCTGAGTCTGATGGAAGCTGTGAAATTTGGCTTTAGTGCATTACACTTTCTTGGATGTCTCATATTTTGGAAGAGGTGACATGGTCTAATGGGTTTAACACAGGTCTGTCTGCTGTGCCCAATTTTGTCATTGACTTGCTGTGTGACTTTGCATTAGTCACTGAATCATTCTGCCTCTCATTTTCCCCATCTGTTAAATGGGAATACAGTGCCTCAGAGGCTTTGCAAAGCATAATTTAGTGTTTGTCAAGTGTTTAGAGGTTCTCTGCAGATACAAAATATTTTGTTTCCTGAGGTATTCGCCCATCTTCAACACAAATTGGAACAGTGAAAGATATTACAGTACTGAGTTTCTCTAACATGCCCTTAAATTAAGCCCTTACCCCTCTAATTACTTTATCTTAAAATGGTGATATCATAGAATCATAGAATCTCAGGGTTGGAAGGGACCTCAGGAGGTCATCTAGTCCAACCCCCTGCTCAAAGCAGGACCAAACCCAACTAAATCATCCCAGCCAGGGCTTTGTCAAGCCTGACCTTAAAAACCTCTAAGGAAGGAGATTCCACCACCTCCCTAGGTAACCCATTCCAGTTATTCACCACCCTACTAATGAAAAAGTTTTTCCTAATATCCAACCTAAACCTCCCCCTCTGCAACTTGAGACCATTACTCCTTGTTCTGTCATCTTCTACCACTGAGAACAGTCTAGATCCAACCTCTTTGGAACCCCCTTTCAGGTAGTTGAAAGCAGCTATCAAATCCCCCCTCATTCTTCTCTTCTGCAGGCTAAACAATCCCAGTTCCCTCAGCCTCTCCTCATAAGTCATGTGTTCCAGCCCCCTAATCATTTTTGTTGCCCTCCGCTGGACTCTCTCCAATTTATCCACATCCTTCTTGTAGTGTGGGGCCCACTCCAGATGAGGCCTCACCAGTGCTGAATAGAGGGGAATGATCACTTCCCTCGATCTGCTGGAAATGCCCCTACTTATACAACCCAAAATGCCATTAGCCTTCTTGGCAACAAGGGCACACTGTTGACTCATATTCAGCTTTTCGTCCACCGTAACCCCTAGGTCTTTTTCTGCAGAACTGCTGCCCAGACATTCGGTCCCTAGTCTGTAGCAGTGCATGGGATTCTTCCGTCCTAAGTGCAGGACTCTGCACTTGTCCTTGTTGAACCTCATCATATTTCTTTTGGCCCAATCCTCTAATTTGTCTAGGTCCCTCTGTATCCTATCCCTACCCTCCAGCGTATCAACCACTCCTCCCAGTTTAGTGTCATCTGCAAACTTGCTAAGGGTGCAGTCCACTCCATCCTCCAGATCGTTAATGATATGGCAATCCAAATGTAACAAAGATAACACACAAGTGTCTAAAGAATTGGCTACTATGGTATCTCTCACTTTGCTGACAGTCCAGTTATTAGAGTGATGACATAATCTAAAATATTCTTTTTAAAGTTGCTTTCCATTTATTATGTCTTAATTCAGAGTGATCTCTTTTGTTAACTTTTAAATTAATCTGACCAGATGGCATAAGGAATACATTAATTAAATTAGGTGGCACAATAAAGATATACAATTCCTTTTCATCTCCAGAAAGGCTTAACATGTCTCTCTCTTTCTTCTATTTATGTTCAATAATCCCAAATGTCATGAATAATTACATGTTGTTAATAATAATGGGTGAAAAAAAGCATTTCTGTTGAGCTGAAGTGTTTTAAATCAGATACTATTACAATTGTTTTGTCTTGTAAAGATAGTTTGGAACCAGACACTAAGTGAAAGATTAAGCTATTTTGTATAGTTCTGTGAAATGCTAATATGTGCATTTCTAGTCAAATCATTAGGGACTAATTTTCAAACCTGGCCACAATAGGTATGATTGCTAGAATGTGATTGTCTGGCTATGCCGAAAGAATGACAGGAGACATTAGATATGGGTTTAATCAGGCTGAAACTTTATTATTAGATGTCTGAGACTAACCCGGAGGATAAAATGTGCAGTGCAGGTGAAACCCTCCACAATTCACCGGCAGGTGGGGTGTTCAGCCCCCTCCCCCACCTTTCTGTTCATGTCCTTCCAGATCAACTGCCAGGACCCTCCATTTCTAGCCAATTCCGGGGGCGGGGGGCTTCCACCAGCTCTACCCCTTTTCATCCAGGCCCCTCCAGAAATTTCCTTGCCAGGACCTTATGAATTCCAGCCAATTTTTTTGGGGGGGAGAGGGGGCGCTTCTACCAGCTCCCGCCCCCTTTTCATCCAGGTTCCTCCAGCAATTCCCTTGCTGGGACCTTACCGACCACCCCCGCTTGTAGGAGGGGGTTAAGGTGGACTATAATGATGGGGGGTTAGCTCCCTGCTGTACCAAGGTTCCTGCCTTTCCCTACCTGACACTTTCTGGCTCTACACATGGGGTTTCTGCTGTCTGTTGCCACCGTGTCCCAACTCCACCCTGTTTCTATGGCCTGAATTGGGGAAGGTGCTGCTCCCCCCTTGCTGTTCCTGTTCACCGTTTGGACTGCTTCCACGTGGGGGTTCTATGGAGCAGGGAACCTGTGCCCACTCCCCCCTGTCACCAGGGGCAATTCCTGCCTGTTTTTTATGTCCTGAAATGGGGAGCGGGTTCCCCTCTCCGCTATCCCCGCTCACTGTTTGACTGCACGTGGTCCTGCAGGAAGCCACGCACTGGAGCCCAGCCTGTTCGGAGTGAATGAGGGCAGGGGCCAGGCCCAGGCTGACCTTTTAAAACCCCTCATTCCTAGGTGGTGAGTCATCCACCATTCTGACTGCTTTTCCCGCAGTTTTACGTCTTCCCTCCTCCCCCAAGCCAGAAAGCATTGCCCTTTTCTCCCGGCCATCCAGACAACTCCCCACCCCGCTTAAAGTGCAGGGTGGTGATTGCTAGCACCTACAAAAGACCACGTTTTGTGTGCAAACCAGATAACTATGTATTTAAATATCAGTTTGTTGAACAATCAATCTGATTTGTGCATGCAAAGGCATCTCTGCCATATTATATATGGGGCTTTAGAGATCCACCCAAGTTTGAAAATTTAGTTGCTTTGTATTCTCTCCTATGCTTTTAAATATTATTTCACACTAAATTTTTTAGCTGTATGTCAGATATGGCATGTTTCCTTTTTGCTGTGTATGAAATAGAATTGAATCTGGAAATGTGGGGAGAAGGAAGAGCATTTTTTTAAATTTGGTACATTATTGAGGCATATTGTAAAGTTGCTACTTCCCCCTCTCTAAAATCACCACAATAATTGACACTAATTAGCACTGTCCATTTAGTGCAGGCAGAGCTAGTAGTACATCACAGTGCATACACAGAGAGGGCAGAATTAAAGCTGGCCATCCAACCTAATTCTGACATTTCCTAACTTTTGCGTGCTTGACTTTGCAATCTTAAAAAACATTCTTTGAATATAGGTTTGTTGTGTGTAATATACATATGTAAGTTGTCCCTATCACTATAGTATCTTCTGTACTGGTAGCCTCCATTAGAGAGGACAAGATACAAATAGGATTAAAGCCTGAATTACTTTGTTACTAATATTAGAAACATTTAAACACATGCTTACACTTATTCACAGGAGTGGCCCCACTGACATCAATAGGAGGGACTACATATACAAGTTAGTTTGATTGATTGGCAATCCCTCGGTTCGAGGATGATCTCTACCGTGGATTTACATATGAGTCCTGAGATGACTCAGGAGTCTGATCTTGGAACCACAAATCTGCCTGCAGTAGGTACAGACATTTTGTGGCAGAAAGTTATTTCTTTTTCCTTCCTACTGTTTCTCTTTTCAGTTTTGAGGGCAAAGCACTTCTCCTTGAAGCGGGCCACTGCCTGATGGCGGATATGGCGCCATTGGGGTCGGTTGGTGGCTTGCTCTTCCCAGCTTGTGATGTCCACATCAGTTTTCTTAAGATACGCTTTCAGGGTGTCTTTCTAGTGTTTCCTCTGATGTGTGTTGTTTTAGGATCAGGTGACCATTCTGATAAGCATTCAGGTAGTTAGAGCTGAAAGAGTAGGGGAAGCTTGCATTGTTGCTGCCCATGCTATACTTCTTCGGTACATGAGTGATTTCTGTCTCTGCTGCTCTAATGTCCTGGGACCAAAATAGCTGCAATAACACTGTGTAGCCTCTGGAAATGGCATTTGTCCCATGACCACTACTCATGTGACCTAATTCTCTCCTCACCATTCAAAAATATTATTTATTGAGTTGATATCATACCTGATACCATGGCCTAAGTATCAAGGGCAGAAAAATCAGACTAATACATTCTTTGAGTGACATATATTGTGAGAAGACTATAAAAATCATCCTCATGAAAAATCAATGAGAATGGAAAATGGCACAAAGTAACCCAATTTCATTATGGTCTTTACACTATCATCATCTCCAACTATTCTAATGCCATAGCCTGGATGATGAGCAGTTGAAATCCAATTTGAATTCATAATACCACGTTTAATTTACACTACCACCTGTCAATAAGAAATAGACTGAGACATAGCTTCTGAGATATCCATAGGGAATGTTCAATTATAATTAACCTTCCATTTTTTTTGGTTAAATCATTGTCATCGTAATGGATTGTTTGTGCCATTTCCCATTCTTATAACAATCTGTCATGAGAAAGTATTTGAATTTTAATATATTTTCTGTGAAATAGAACAGAAGATGTTTCCTCTAATGTTCACGGTATGGTGATCAGATTGTCCATCCCATTCTTGCCCACAGACACATTAGTAACTAAGGCCAAGTAAGAGCAGAATAGGTTTGTTCAGTTCCTGAAAGGTGTAAGTAACATCACACACCACTATAAATAACAGAATATATGGGATGAGAAATGTGGCTACAGGGTCTATTCCTCTGACAAAGATTGTCACAAACATATGAAATGATAATAAAAATGGGTATTGGCACAGAGTTAACACAGTCATTATTATCATTAGATTGTAATCTTAGTCTCCTCTTTAGATATCATTTGGCATTAACTGACATCAAATTTGAATTCATATTACTACATTTAGCTTCCACAGTTACTGCTTTCCAATAGCCCAAACCCTGAGTATATACATCTATGCAAGCAACTTTTTTTTAATAAATGGATGATGCAAATAGCCTGTCATAAAAACTAGTGCAGGTGAAATAAGAATTGGTCTAAATCTAAACCTTTTTTGAGGTTTAGAGAAATTTGTCCAACTGTTTGGTTTTTGGTTTTTGTTGTTGTTGTTGTTTTCACTTGCATTTATATTTCCTCTTTCTAGTCAGAAAGTCTATTCCAATATGGTAGATCCAAGAGATTCAGAGTAGTTTCACTAAGATCCATACAGGCTTCTGAATTTCTGGATGCCTTTTTTGAATCAAATGTTCATTTTTTTCAGGTGGAAGCCCATCCCTATTAAAAGCTGTATTCCACAGAGCTATTGTCAGAATGAGAAAATATGTCTTAGAAATACTGCAGCTGCAATTAAGGATTTTTCCCCTTAAAAATGTGAGGGAGGAAAAAGAATGTTGAAGAGAGATCTCCCCTGGCAAAATGATTTTGTGTTTTGTCATACAAGGCAATAAAACAAGGGAAGCCCTTTAAAATCTAGAAGCTATGCAAAATGTGTTTGTTTTTTTCCGATTTGCAAGGGTTTTGTTTGACCTTGTATTCTGGTTTTGGTCCAACTGCCTATTGCCTTTGATTTTAAATGTTGAAATGAAGATGAAATAGAAGCACAGCCAAAAAGCCAGAGGTTTTTCTGGTTTCTACCAACACCCGTAAATCCATCCCAAGCACTCAGCCCAAATTCATTGGCCCAAGATCACGAGTCATTAGGTAAACCTGGCCTGAGTTTTGGGTTTGAAGCAGAAATTCCACACAAACCGGAGTCAGGAGACCTGGGTTCTCCTTCTCACTCTACCACTGAGTTGCTATATGATCTTGAGCAAGTCTTTTCACAACTTTGTGCTTCATCTTTCCCATCTGTAAATAGGGGATTTTTACCTTTCTTTGTAAATCACTTTTGAAAGCTATGTATGGAGAGTGCTATATAAAACCATGGCATTGGTTACAGTATAAATATTTAAAAGATTCTGAAATCCATACAGTTTAAAATGGAAAACAATATAAGGAGTTTTCCATCGTGGGGTTCCACTGGCATTCTAAAAACTTAATTTTTTTAAGTTAACACCTGGAATTAGTAATAGAATGTAGCCACGCAGGAAGTACTCTCAAAAAGTTCCCCAGTCTGAAATATTCTAACAATTACAGAGAGATCTTAAAAGTTGGGAATTCTGGTAGAATCTTTCAAACCAGTCGGCCTTTTCATGGCACAATTCTAGACTTAGGTAGTACAAATCTCCTTTACTTACTTCCAACACTTGATAGTATTACAATGAGTGATGGCCAAAAATCAAAAGTTGTGGAAGTTTGATTTGGATGACCAACCAAAACATCATATCAGATGCTTGTCCAAAGTCAACTGATCTTTCTTTTGAGACTCATCCGTGGTCACCAAACCACACACAGCCTTTTTCTTCCTAATGTATCCCTGTTCCCTACCACCTGTAGGGGTGTTCTGGGGAGAGCAAAGATCCAGAGGCTAGTCCACTACCTACTACAAATATGCTCTCATCTTCTAAGTTGACCAGTTGGCTTAATCCAAGCAAAAATCCTCTTCTGGGAACAACTGGACAGCCTACTCTGGCACAGAGGGAACAATAAATAGTATGTGTCCTTGTGTGATGTTTTAGGATTCAGCCAGGGCACTATTGGGTTCCATCAACATCTGCCTTGCAACCCTGGGTGTCTTATGGTTGTGCAGTTTTGGTTCAGATCTCTGACCCCAACACTCTGCCAGTAGCCCACAAGCTTCACCTTAGTTGTGCCCAACATGGATACTCCTTGCAAACTGACCTGAGTACCCTTCCAGCCCAGAATTTGTCCCAAAATTATCCTCCTGCAAAGTCCAGTCCTACTCACTGGACCCTCAGAGAAAAAGTATTAGGTTTTCTGCCTCTACAGAGACAATATAATATTCCAACTGTCAGCTTACTAGAAGCACAAATTTTACTGAACTTACCCAGCACTGATAATTTATTATGGGAGCAAAACAAGTTTATTAACAAAAGAGCACGAATTAAGTGATACCAATTTTTTTAAAAAAAAATAAAGGTAGAGATGGTTACAAGCAAATAAAAGTGAAAACATGCATTTAGAAGACTAAAACTTAATCTAGCAAGGTACAGTCTTTGTTCAAGATGGGCTCTCTCACCCACAGTCTCCTTTCCTAGCCAGGATCCATCACAGAGATTAAACTGTTTTGTTTCTTTGTCTCCTTAAAAAGAAGGAAACTTAGGAGTTAGCTCCCCCATCTCTTTATAGTTCAGTGAACATTTAAAATGTATTCCTCTGAAGGGTATCCCAGAACTAAGTTCATTAGTTTGTGCTGTAAAAGAGCCATGAGCCCTGGATGATAAGGCTCCATTCTAGTTGTTACTATGCAACTTGATCTCTTCCTGCTGAACCCTTCAATACAAATGAATAGCCCATTCAATTTGGGTCACACCTGGTTTGAAGTGTTGATGTCTTTTCTTTGTCTGAAGAAAACCTATCAACTCTCCCCAACATGCCTGGTTTAAACACCTTTTAGTCACAGACGTTAAAGCATAATATTAGTAAGTATCTATAATTTCATATGCAACTTTGTTACATAAATTGGACAGTGATATTATTAATCAGTGTGTTATTAGTTTTCAAATGATACCTCACAAGGCACATAAATCTCTGCAGTAATGTGAATACAGGGGTGCCTGGGGTCAGACCCACTGATCTGCCTTTTCAAAGTTTTAAAAGTACCAAAGTCTTCTAGTATTTAGAAGACTGATGAGAAGTGAGGGTTCTTATTTGTCTATCTTTAATGAGAAGTTCTGCCTACACTGTTTTAAGTGGTTGTAATGTTAACTTTTGCAGGAGAAATATGGAACAGTGAACTAAGATTTTGATAGACAAAGCAGGAATACCTGACTTTCAGCTAGTTTGTTAAAAATAAAACAAACATTTCAAACTTCAGTACCTGCTGATTAAATAGTTAGATATGAAATGTCACATGCAGAATATGCATGCAATTTTGCATCTAATTTACACAGGTAGTTATTACAAGTGCATGTGCAAGTTTGCTAATTTTGCATTCAAATGACTTACTGTCATTTTTACAGGCAGTTACTCAATTTGTGAACGTAACTGAGGTGGCTGTATGGACATTTGGATGTTCAATTCTTTGCCTGTTAGAACAGAATGTATATGCACATTTGTTTTAATATTCTGTCACTGGTTCGTAATCTTACAAATCTGAGAAATAAGTAACAAAACTGTACAGCTCACCTTTTAATATGAGATGGGTTTTTTAAAAGTGTGGCTGAACCTTTCATAATCAAGGAGTATTGCTATGATGTGGGCCTGACATGAAAGAATGTAGAGCGTGTATGTTAACTTGATGCACTATTTCATAACTAATGTATACAAATGACTTTCTAGTTGCAGGGGAAAGCACAAGCCTTCCTTGATGATCAGTGAGTGCATTTTCATGCTGACATTTGCTATTATGGAAGGGGAAAAGATGCCAGTCCTGTTTTGGATGAGATCAGCAAGTCTCTTATCAACAGGAAGTTGATTTTACTTGGGAGCAGCTTTTACCCTGAAATATCACATTTATTATAATTAAATAAGAGGTGAATTTCTATCCCTGATCTCAGCACTATTGAAGAGAGAGCTCACAGAAGTGGGGACAGAGATCTCTGTGAGGAGGTAATAGACTTAATGCATCAAATGTAATGGTGTGAGTGATCTCATATAATTATTTCCAATGGATTTGAGTCCACACACTATCTGCATTAGTGTGCAGATGCCACAAGAAACCTGAAACTACAATTTCCACAGCCTATTCACATAATGGATATGGAAATAGAAGTAATTTCAGATTGTAGGTAGGTATTCTAAGCCAATAAAAAACATATATAGCTCAATTTCCTCCTCAGCACTATAATAGGAGGTAAACAGCTGTTCAGATGCAGTATAATACTCTCTTGGATTGCTTTGGACATATGCAGCATGGTACCTTTGGAAGATTAGTGTAGAGTTCCTGCAACATTAGAGAGTTGGTTCTAAACTTAAAAAAAATATAGTAGCTCTGGATTTATTGTATATTTGTGACCTTTCTTCTCCATGGATACCTGCACTTTTTGTGGCATGTGATCTCCATTTTCACCAACTAATTTATTCATCTGTGATATCCAGATATGACTGTTGACAGAGATAGGAGTGCAAATGGAAAAAAAATAAAACAGAGCACTTCTGGTCCCAAAGTGATCTTTGTTCATTGAAGCTAACCAGCTTCCATCTGTGCTTTCTTTTCATGAACCTGCCACTGCATAATGTAAAATCTTCTCTCTAGGTTGCTAGTGACTGGTGAGTTCAATTATATATCCCTCCAGCCTAAGGGATTTTTTTTGTCAGCCCCAAGTAGAAAGTGTAAAATCCTGGCTGTTTTATTTTTGTGCAGATGATAGGGCAATATAAAGTTTCACAACAATGTAGAAATATTTCATGTCAATACAGTGAGAAGGATAATTTTACTTTGCAAGTACATTTTAGTCTTGAAGAATTTGAGGATCTCTGCTTGTATGTTATACCTCTTTCTCCTACCCTTTGTCTGTAGTTCAATTTATATTGTACTCTTTTTTGTGGCAGATGTTTCTACTGTGTTTGTACAATGCCAAGCACAATGGGATCCTAATCTTAGTTAGTTCCTAGGCAGTACCATAATGAATATGAATAATAGTGCAAATACTTAAAGAATTATGAATTTTGGTCTACAGTGCAGCATAAAAAGTAAACATGATCTATTTGCATAAGAAGGATTTCCAGGATCCTCTCCCAGATCTTTACTAAGATAATAAGTATCAATTTGTATTAGTGATAATTTGTAAATAAATATTCATGGTGGGGGGAAATTGAAATTAAGTGTTTATGGAAAGACTGAAACCATCTGATTTAGTCACTTTCACCTTTCTGTGGAAATGAAAAGTAGTTTTCTGCAAAGGAAAGGTGTAATTCTTGCGTATGAATACTTGTAAATAGCAACTCAAACTCTAAAAGCTCTCGTGATATTGTAGCTTGTTGTTCAATTTGTTGATCCTTATCTAAAATGGCCAATTAGATTTTCAGTCCTTCAGAAGAACATACACATTATTTCTAGGGATATGTTAACCATAACAAGTCTGGTTTGGTATAAGCAAAGTTTTCTATGCTTTTCCGAACAAGTCAATTCACTTCAGTCTGCAAAGTGTGTCTGAAAAAATCTCTTTGCAGCAGGATTATTCAATGGTCAAACCTCAAAAGGCTTGGAATTCAGATTTGGTTGAGGCAAAAATTTGAATACTTGAGATTGCAGAACTTCCTGAAGGATACTGTGTATTTGCGACTCCCATTGAATTTGATGGGAAATTATGCTGTCCAGTATCTCTCAGGATAGGGCCACAAAGCAAAAGTTTTCTTACCAGCTTTTTTGTATTTCTAGTTCACTTTTAGGAAGACATTGATTTGGAGACAGGCCTTGTCCCCTGCTTCTTCCATGATGAGGAAAGACCTATTTGCTACCACTGTAAAACCTCAGAGTTTCCTGTCTCGGACACAGGACTAGACTATGTATGAGCTCACAGTTTCTAACATCTACACCACCAGTAAGTGAACTTCAGTACATGTAACATCTTTACACAGTGAAAGTGATAAAGCACAATCATCTGCTACTGAGGATTTTTACATAATTTTACATAACTTTCCTCATTTTCAAAAGTTTTCAAGAGTTAATTCTCTGTCTAACATTTTGAATATATAGCTTGGAGTTTCATAAATAGGGATTTACTCAATTAGCATTAATATCTGAATTCTGTCTCTCATTCATTCTCTATGACCTAAGGGCCTCTTGATGCCAAATGCCACAGGGTACAGGGGTGTGCAGAAGGGTTAAAAGGTTCCTCTGGGTCTGGTATTTATGTTCCAGTTCGCCAGAGAATGTCTATGCAAGGTTTCTACTAAAGGTTGGTGTCACAGTAGTGGTCATAATCTTTACAAAATGTCTGTGCAGATAATGTGTAAGGAAATATGTATATATTTTGAAAAATATGTTCTTAAGGCCTTGTAGTTAAAGGCATCTCATCCAACAGTAGTGTGCCTTAAGTCAAATTCCACCAGATATTAGGTGGGAGGCACTTATCTCCTTAGCTGACCATTATGTATTGTGTAGCTTACAATGGGCGCCTATTGTATACTGAATCAAATACTAATGAAGGGATTGTGGGGCTTCAGAAAGAAAAGTAAAAGGAAGAGATAAACAGTGGAGGGGAGGGAGCGCTGTTTTAGTGATGAAGAACAAAGGACTAGTCTGGTATATCTAGGGGTGCAGAAAGATGCCCTGGCATCCTCCAGCGGGAAGACAAGTTGCCAGCAGGCTTGATCTCATGAAAGGAAGGTGTCAGCCATCCTGGTTTGAAAATGCTGTAAGACGGACTTTTGGGCTAAGCTGTACCTTATTAGACAAGAGGGCATCTTGTTAGTGAAGTTTAGGCTCTAGAATGTGTTATGATTTTATTTGATATACACCCTTTGGTTTCTATTAACCATTTCTGCTATCATTCAAATCTCTTGTTTTCACTATAAACATATCTAGTGGTACATGTTAGATGGGGCTGTGCTCTAAGGTGTAACCGGTAAGCTGTGGGGTATAGTTTGTTTGGGAACAGCAGATCTGGTAATTCTGAGTGTCCAGTGGTTAAGGGGCTGGATATTCAGAGGACTCGGGATTTGGAGCATGCCTATCACTAGCCTGCATGAGGAGAGAGGGGTATGCTTGCACTGCCGGTAGCAGGGACAGTCAAGGAGCTGAACTCTGGCAGACACTGACCAGGCTTCCCCATGCTAAAATTGTGTGTTAGCGAAGTGCCTCACAACCCTGAGTATTCTTGGGGAGTGTTAGAGTCTCAAATTTAAAGACTCGCCTATCCCTAAGCCAGGCCAAGGCAGAAACAGCACTGCATTTTCCCATCTCCAAGAAAACCTGAATGTACATGTACTTGTTCAGTTCCCATATAAGCTGTTGTAGAAGGCCACAGTTGTATAGGTCCATCAGTATTATAAATCTGTCTCCATATAAACTCCATATCTGTAATGACCGGTAATATAACTGTTGCTCAAAGAGCTGCATAGTGTATAACTTTATGATATTCAATATAGATCAGCGGTTGGCAACCTCTGGCACGCGGCTTGCCAGGGTAAGCCCCCTGGCGGGCCGGGCCAGTTTGTTTACCTGCTGCATTGGCAGGTTTGGCCAACCGTGGCTCCCACTGGCTGCGGTTCGCCGTCCTAGGCCAATGGAGGCTGTGGGAAGTTGTGCAGGCCCCATTGGATGGCGAACCGTGGCCAGTGGAAGCCGCGGTCGGCTGAAACTGCTGACGCAGCGGGTAAACAAACTGGTCCGGCCCGCCAGGATGCTTACCCTGGTGAGCCACATGTCAGAGGTTGCCAGCCCCTGGTATAGATTAATAGATCTATATTGACTTATTCCATATCATGCAGCCCTAATTTCTGTTTTGTTACACCTGTATAAATCAGCCTCTTAAATGACGACAATTCAGATCAACACAGGTATAAATGAGATCAGAATTTCAACCCTTTCTGCTGATTCACTGCTTAGAATTATATAGAAAATATTTGCTTATAAACCATTGGCAGAACTCAACTAGTTCTGGTAATTAACATAGCACAAAAAATATACTGTAACTCCAGGCTGGATCTTCAGGTTGTTTAAAGCAGCATTGTTCCACTGTCTTAAACGGAACTCTACTGATTTACAGCAGCTAAGAATCTTCCCCTCTGTATTTTTTATCTTTGTGTTCAGACAAATAATAATAATAATAATAATAATGGTATTTTTAGTGCAGTGTAATAAAGCCCTCCTCGCTACATAAGTAAAGTACAGTACTAGGTTTAATGGATGTTCAGAATTTTTTGACTTAGGTTTTTCACTGCTTATAAATGATTGATTCTTCACACTTTAGCAATTAAAACAGTGATAATTGGCTTATTACCTCTATAATCATCCACTGAAGAACAATTGAACTAAGATAATCTGTTTAACATAATAAAATAAAATAAAAAAATCTTAGATCATTTTATGCTAAGCCAGCACTAGTTTGTCAGTAAGCTTTATAGCAGTTGAGTATCTTACATTCTAATAAAAGCAAATAGATTTTCCATTATTGCAAACCACACAAATAATGCCAGCAGGGTATATGGTGATTCTAAATAGAAAGTAAATAATCACTAACACTGTCCCTATTTAAGTTTAAGAAGTAAAACAATTATGATTCTTCCTCTCATCTCTTACTGTGGGGAGGGAATGATTTATTAGATGTACTTGGAATTAGGTTACGGTAAGAAAAATCTTTGAGACTGAGTCTGTAGTATCCAATATCTTTTCTGCTGAGATTTCCACTTTCCCCCAACACAAACTGTATATAGAAATTTCAGGTCATGAAAATAAGAAGTTGGTTCTGTAATTATCCATTTCTAGTTACAGAAAGCCATCATGGCCATCACATCTCTCTATGGTTTGGTGTATGGCAAAAGCCTGCCCAGCAAGGCTGGTACTGTGATACCAAAGTATATAGCTGAACCCTTGCCACCTTGGCCAGTTGAAGGTGATATATGGCCTGGTGCAAAACCCAGTTAAGTTAATGGGAGTCTTTTCCTTGAGTTAATGGGTTGTGGATTAGGCACCTAAGTGAGTACCACACTTGGCCATCATAGTGGCAGTATGAAACAATTAGTCAAGAATAGTTGATCAAGTACTATCAACTTTGTACCTGTGAGGTCTTCTAGTGACTGCTAATACCAGTGGGATCTATAAAATTCTTTACTATAATTGTATTGCCAATGATTGTGAGAGAGAGAGCCTCCAGCTTCCTGGGATTTTGCTTCAGGAGAATTGTAATCTTATTTTGGACATTTTATGTCTATCTATTGTTAGTTTCATTTCTCTACTGACTTTTGGTACAATAATAAGTAATTTAAACACCAGTGACATAGTATATTTTTATTCCAGGGCTAATGCATGCAATTTGCCTTTTTTCATTATTTATTTGGTGGTTCAAATACTTTGGTAGTGTCTGTTTTAAAATTCAGGGGTTTTGTATTTTTTCCTCTCTCACCCATCTTCAGGTGGGTTAAAACTTGGAAATAGAATGAATAGGGTCAGTAGATTTGTCTTAGGTTATTTTCTGAACATTGGTGCATCTTGGAATTGATTGCATTCATATATTGTAGATATCATACCATGCCTGTATGTCATGGAATCCGTGATCTGCATTAAGAGCCAGGTCTTTCTATATTCTCCCTGAGGAGAGAAAAGGGCATAAGGAAAACAAGAGAGCTTTTCTTCCTACCCAGACCACAAGCAGCAGTCTGTGGGGAGCCCAGCTGCTATAGGGCTGCTATGCCCCCTCTAAGGGTACGTCCAGACTACCCGCCGTATCGGCGGGTAGCGATCGATTTATCAGGGATCAATATATCACGGCTCATCTAGACGCTATATATCAATCCCCAAAAGCGCTCCCCGTCGACTCCGGAACTCCACCGGAGTGAGTGCCGGTAGCGGAGTCGACGGGGGAGCCGAAGATGTCGATCCCGCGCCGTGAGGACGGGAGGTAAGTCGGAATAAGATACTTCGACTTCAGCTACGGTATTCCCATAGATGAAGTTGCGTATCTTACATCGACACGCCCCCCAGTGTAGACCAGGCCTAACTGTAGTAGGCAGAATTGGGCAGGGGATCTAGCTGAACCAGGGCATAGAGGAAAATAAACTGTTCCAGGAAAAATTCTAGTGAAGTTTACTACTTCCACTGGGGATCAAGGGGGAAGACAAGAACCCAATTATGACAGTTCTTCTCTTGGAGGAGCATAACAATGTGCTGTTCGTTAATCAGGGCCGAATGTAAGATTACAGTGTAGTAAAGCTGGTTGGAAAATGTTTTTTCTCCTGCAAAAAATTCTAAAAAAAAAAAAAAAAGTTTTTTTCAACCAAACCCCCCAAATGACTCATTTCCCCGCCCACACAAAATGTTTCTCAAAACCCCAATTTTCCACTGATTTTTTTAATGGAAAAATTAATAGACCTAGAAATTTGCCCTATATGTGGAATTTTATGTGGAACATGTAGAGGTGTAAGTGACAAGAATAAGGAAGTTCGGATTGGAACATGCTGGATGTTTTATCTTGGAGCTTTTGTTGCTATGGGTATGTTGTAGAATTTATGCTGTAGAGCTACACTTGAGTCTTCTGAATTTGAAAAAAAATTACAACAAACTACTGTGCAATGAGCCAAACAGTTATATGAATTTTGCAGTTATTACTGACGTCAGAACAAAATAATGAAAATGCAGAAATCTTAATATTTTACTCTTATTAGTACTATTGGCTCTGCTGATTAGGCAAAATAATTAAATAGTTATTAGGCTGGTCGGCATACCAAGAGGTCTTATGACAAATTAAAGAGCAGTACCTCTGCCTTATGTTAATAGTGATGCTAATGGTAAATAACATAGAAGTCACTCAAGGAAGGCTTTCCCAAAACCTTTAAAAAAAAAAAAAGAGTAGTCCATTTAATGCTGCCAAATGCATTTTCTGCATCCATTGATAGAAAAAGGCAGTGTGCTCCTTCACCTGTGCTTGATGTAGGACACAAACAATCCTTCTAGTCTCATTTTTGTATGAAGAATATCTTTCCTAAGAATTCCCATTCTATTTTCAGATAAGATATAATGTGAAAGTTTCTGCCTTCTTAAGTATTATGATAATGTAGGCAGTTTTAATATCTTGGGGAATACTACTTTTCCGGAATAGTTCAGGGACAAATCTTTCAACAAATCTTACCAGCCATGTTTTTGAAATATCATATAGAAATCAGATGGTTACCTGGAGATTCACTTAATGGCAGACTTTGAAATGTGTTTTTCTCTCTTCTGAAGTGGTGCTCAGTTATTCATAGTGCTGATTGTCACAACTAATGGATGAGCTTCACCTCTGAGTCCTCCTGGTGTTTACTCAGGCCTCTGCCTGTCATCTGGTTCTGCGTGCACTTCATCCTGAGAGCATGCCATTGTTTTGTAATTGCTCCCCAGTGTTTTCTGGGAGATTGCTTATCTGGGGATCCATGGTGTGGTCTTTCTGCACAGTCATCATTGAATTCCAGCATTATAGGCATATAATAACTACTCCACCCTACCCCACTCCAACATAAGTTAGGTGAATGCATTCCTACAGTGAAGTCTTGTAACCCCAATATATAATAGCATCCCCTCACTGACCAGACCCCATACAGCATTCACAAACTGATTATATCTCAGCATGCATACCATTATTCTATATCAGCTCCATGTCTATCACATGGTTGAAATTTAGTAAAGATGACATCATTCATGAGTCAATTCAGTTTCATCAACGTGTCCTTATGAAATACAAAGAGACCTGATAAAATGTACTGACCTGACATTTAATGATTTCAGAGTCTACTGAAACTTTTATTTCCTAGAGATGGAGCTGGCAGCTTGCTCTGCTTTAATGGTGTTTGCTAATATTTTGCTTGCTTTATCCTTCCATTTTTAGTATGGTTGCTTAATGCTGTGGAGCATAAATTTAATCTGGCCTGATAGGCATTGACAGTGCTTTATATTTTATGTAGATAAGTTGGTATAAAACTTCCTCATTACTCAGGTCAATTTATGTGTTGTTTCTAAGTTTTCCGTTTCATCAACTAATTGGCAAAGGGCTTCTGCTTTTCCCCCCCTCGTAAAATCATTCAAACATTCTACCACATCCATGACTTTCATAGCTTAGCCTCTGAATCTGCACAACCGTAATTTTCTTTCACATAGCAGGATATAATTGTTGAGTTTTTTCAGTGTTGAGTACAAAAGGCAAAAATTTTCAGGAACGAGGTGTTAAATCTACATATTGATGTTTTAAAATTCTTACATGTCATCAAAATTGAGACATGAACCAATATTAGTATATTTTCTACATATGTGGAAAGAACTAAAGAAGCAGAAACAAAAAAGTACCGTTTCTTCTTATGATGAGCTCATGTTTGAAAAGAATAAATGTAATCACTTGGCCACCTGGTTTGTCAAATGTCCTTTAGATTTATTTTCTCCATGAAGAATTTGTGCTGATTAAAATTTCCACTGATGTTGCATCTTGTGACCTTTCATCTGTCTAGATGCTTGTTAACAACAGAGTTCCAAACTCCTGCCAGCACTACTAGTATGTTTTTGTTTTGTTTTCTTCCAAGGGGTAACATTTGTGAAACGTCCCTGAAAAACTAAGTTATTGCCATTTGGGTAATATGCAATATCCAAAAGGAATTCTTTGGATTGGATGATACCTTAGCTTTAGCTATGATATATTTGCCCTCCAGATCGTGCCAAGACTTAATAAACTGATATGGTACTTTTTGTTAAGTACTGCTATTCTTGGAGTAAAAGGATGTATGTTTGGCCACTACCCAAGCCTCTTAATTCTACTGACATCATTTTCCATCAAGTGAGTCTTTTGCAATGTTGCTATTTGATACTCCATTGATTTGAAATATCTTAAGACTTTTACCCTTGTTGGTTCATTAAGGCCATGAACGTTCCAGGAATATATTTTTAGTTCGGTTGTTTTATGGTTTTGTGGGCAATGTGGATGAGTGAATTGCATAAATAAAGTCACTGAATTGTCCATTTATTTTGAATGTGACTATATAACTGCAGAAATCAAACCCACTGATCTGCACTGAACCCTTCCCTTATGCCTGTAACTTTACAGATTTTAGTAAGAAAATCTTCATGTTACAAATCATTTGTCTTGCACACACAAAAAAAGTTAAAACAATCCAGAACAGGCACATTTCCATCCCCAGTGAATATCATTCCAAATATCCTTTCTCCCTCCACTCAGTATAACTCAGGGGTCAGGATAACACAGGGGTCAGGCATGACGCTCGCCAGGGTAAGCACCCTGGCGGGCCGGGCCAGTTTGTTTACCTGCTGCGTCGGCAGGTTCGGCCGATCATAGCTCCTACTGGCCGTGGTTGGCCTGGGACGGCGAACGGCGGCCAATGGGAGCCACAGTCGGCCGAACCTGCTGACGCGGCAGGTAAACAAACTGGCCCAACCTGACGAGCTGTGTGCCAGAGGTTGCCAACCCCTGGTATAACACAATGCGTAAATAAATACACAAACTTCAGAGCATAGGCTATTCAGAAGAAAAAAAATTAAATCTTTTTAATGAGAATTAAATATCCCATAATTAAACTTATACATGGCCATATCTGGTACAACCATTTTAATGAAATGTAACCATTCTATCAAATATAGTTCTGTGTTATCTCAAGTTTCTCTACTTAATAAATAGTTTGTCACCAATCTTTGATATAAACATTTCAATTAGCAGCAAGAATGCAATTTATGTAGCATTAAAAACCAATTGATCACACTGGAGACAGTTAATAATTTTGGCTCTAATCTTGCAAACTGTTGCAGGTAGAGATCCCGCAATTATGTGGCACCCGATTACAGTCAGCTGGGCTTAATGCAAGAGACAGAGTCTTCCCACACACAGCCGATTGCAGGTCTGGTGTCTTGTAAAGACATTGACGCAAAACTAGGAGAAGACTGCTGAATGTTTTAGTGAATTATAAATGTTAGGCTTTTTATAATGTTAACATATTAAATGATCCCATTACATTATTTCACCAATAAATCTATACAAAATATTCTCTGCATAGCTTTCCCAGTAAAATTGTTTCTTCCTCTTCAAAGTTATTATGATTAACTTGCCTGCTTTTCCCCTGTCTTCATAATGGACCATATTGTGCTTACTCTTTTGCTTGTGTAATTCTTGGTTTGAATTCCTATCTTTTTTTTTTTTAACTTCAGCAAATGAAATATATCTCCAAAGTGAATTTGCCCAACAGCTGTTTTGAACTGGGTCTCCAGGATGGCTAAACCACCTTAGAAATATATCACTGAGATGGTTCGGGGGAGAGAGGGTGACTATCTAAAATATGTGTAGAATAAATATTATCTTTGATCCTTCAAACCTTTAACCATGTACATAACTTTTCTGACCTGAATAGTCCCATTGAAATCACTAGAACTACTCATATGAGTAAATTTACAGTTATTTGCTGGATCAGGGCCATAATCAGAACAAGAAAGTTAGGGTATTCTGGATGCCAGTGGGGAAAACAGCGGGGAGTCAGTTGGCTGTGGAAGAAAACTGGGATTGCTGGGGTAAAGTGGATGACTGGAACTGGCTAGCCAAGGAGACTGGGACTAGGAACCGGAAAAGGGGTAACTGGGTTGGGGACAGGGACAAAGATTGACAAGGAACTGGGATATCAGGGGAGAACTTAGACTGGCTGGACAAAGAGATGGGGTCAAGAAACTGTTAAGGGGGAGACTGGGGTAAGGAGCCAGGGAGGAGGGAGATTGGGAGTCAGTGAGGATAAGGGAGAGACAAATCAAATGAGGAGCAAGGCCGAGATGCCTGGGACTAGTTTGACAAGTGTGGAAGGGGAAAAATGAGGAGGGAAGATTAGGACTGAGACAGCAAGTCTGCAGGAGAAGACTAGAACTGATTAGGTAAGGAGACTGGGACTGGGACAAAAAGGCAAGGAGTGGAGATTGGTACTGATCTGTCAAAGAGAATGTGTGTGGGAGAAGAAGCAAGAGGTGGGACTGGTATAGGGATAGATAGTAGGTGGAGGAGGAAGAAAAGATAAAGCTTGGGGGGGATGGGCAATAAAGTCATAAGAATGGCCATACTGGGTCAGACCAAAGATCCAGCTAGCCCAGTATCCTGTCTTCTGACTGTGGCCAATGCGAGGTGCCCCAGAGGGAATGAACAGAACAGGGAATCATCAAGAGATCCATCCCCTGTCACCCATTTTCAGCTTCTGGCAAAGAGAGGCTAGGGACACCATCTCTGCCCATTAATGGCTAATAGTCATTGATGGACCTATCCCCCAGGAATTTATCTAGTTATTTTTTTAACCCTGTTATTGTCTTGGCCTTCACAACATCCTTGGCAAGGAGTTCCACAGGTTGACTGTGCGTTGTGTGAAAAAATACTTCCTTTTGTTTGTTTTAAACCTGCTGCCTATTAATTTCATTTGGTGACCCCTAGTTCTTGCATTATTAGAAGGAGTAAATAGCACTTCCTTATTTACTTTCTCCACACCAATCGTGATTTTATAGACTTCAATCATATCCCCCCTTAGTTGTCTCTTTTCCAAGCTGAAAAGTCCAAGTCTTATTAATCGCTTCTCATACGGAAGCTGTTCCATACCCCTAATAATTTTTGTTGTCCTGAAACTTTTCCAAATCCAATATATCATTTTGAGATGAGGCAACCACATCTGCATGCGGTATTCAAGATGTGGGTGTACCATGGATTTATATAGAGGCAATATGATATTTTCTGTCTTATTATCTATCCCTTTCTCAGTGATTCCCAACATTCTGTTTGCTATTTTGACTGCCACTGCACATTGAGTGGATGTTTTCAGAGATGTTTCCACAATGACTCCAAGATCTTTCTGTGCTTACTACTGCATACTTCCTTCCAGAGCCTGGAATGGAACCTAAGATTCCTGAATCTCATGACTCCTCTGCTGTCAAACAAGTATATGTGAAACCCTGTGTCTAAATGTCTCGTCCCCCTTTAGGATTGGACCGCATACAGAAGGACAGACTAGTATTATTGCTAAGACTTCCTCTGTTAGCACAAGTGGCAGAGGTCTGTGGTGTAGATCTAAAGGGTCCAACCCTGCTAATGACACAATGGGGTGTTAAAACCTAGGAAATTACACACACAAACTATGTGAACAACATTATTAAGGTTGCAAAAGTTGAATTCAGAAGGAGTGCGAAAGCACTCCAGAGTTATGAAATATAGTTCTATAAAAGCCCATGAGAAAATTAATACTTTTGTCTTTAGAGCAGGATTTTAATTGTGAGCAGTAAATAAGGTCACACTTTGAACAACAAGAAGAAAACTATTTTCTTGTCCCATTTTGACCCAAGCGGTTAGTCAAAGTTTATGGCTATGTGGGCATTCTAGTTGGAAGTAGAAATTTTTGGTAGCCAGATATTTCTTTGATGCAACTTTTTTTGTTTAAAAGGAATGTACAAAGTCCAGTGTGTCTGAATGCAGAAGGAACCAACAACAAAAAGGAGCAGTTTCTTATGGTTAGTCTACGTTATAAAGTTTGGGTGACCTAGCTACATTGCTCAAGGGTTTTCAAAATTCACAATGCCCTAGTGTAGCCAATGCTAGGTTGACAGAAGAATTACATTGCTGTGCCACTATTGCATTTCTATTATAGACGTACCCAAACATAAGAACAGCCATATTGGTCCGTCTATCCCAGTATCCTGTCTTCTGACAGTGGCCAATGCCAGGTGCTTCAGAGGGGATGAACAGAACAGGCAATCATCACGTGATCCATTCCCTGTTATCCACTCCCAGTTTCTGGCAGTCAGAGGTTAGGGACACCCAGAGCGTGGAGTTGCATCCTTGACCATCTTGGCTAATAGCCATTGATGGACCTATCCTCCGTGAATTTATCTAATTCTGTTTTGAATCACTTTATAGTTTTGGATTTTGCAGCATCCTAGGGGAAATGAGTTCCACAGGTTAGCGGTACACTGTGTGAATAAGTATTTCCTTTTGTTTGTTTTGAACCTGCCGCCTATTCATTTAATAGAGTAACCCGGGTTGTTGTGTAATATGAAGGAGTAAATAACACTTCCTTATTCACTCTTTCCACACCAGTCACAGTTTTATAGATCTCTATCTTATTCCTTTTTAGTGACCTCTTTTCCAAGCTGAAAAGTCCCACTCTTTTTAATCTCTCCTCATAATCTCTTTTCACTAGTCCCCCAATCTCTTTAGCCAATACAAGACTCAAAAACTGTCAAGCATATTTTCCAGAGTCACACTGTACTTACTGACTCCTGCTTCTTTTTTTGTGTGCCTCTCTCTCTCTCTCTCTCTCTCTCTCTCTCTCTCTTCTTGTCTGTGACCCCAGTATCTGTGTTTTCTCTCTTACTCCCACACACATCTAATCCAGACTAGTGAGGGGCTGTGTCACCCCTGCCCTTGGGTGCCTCACAATGCTTTTCTGTTGTAGCTTCCAATTTGGGTCACTCACAAACAGCCTGCCAGCATATAGGTCATACCCTGAGTGCCTGTGTATAGCTACAGCCCTGGTCCAGCAGCCTGTCAGCACACACCAGCCATGCTCTGGAACAGTGTTGGTTACCACATACAGGGTGACCCCAAAACACTTCCAGTCATGAATATTCCCCCAAAACACGTGTTCTGCACTGTCCAGCCCTCTCTTGGACAGTCCAGATATATTAGGTCTTTTGCCCCACTAAGGAGTCAATACACAACAATGTGCCACTTTAAATGGAATTACCCACACAGTTCACAACACTGGATTAGTTTTGATTAAAGAATAAAACACATTTATTTACCTACAGAGAGACAAATTTAGGTTAATACAAGTATTAAGGCATTAAAGTCAGAAATAGTTACAAGAAAATAAAGATAAGTTTAGTAGTAGGAAGTATTTTAACAAAGTAGACTTGGTTCATGATGAAATTCTTACCACAGGTTTTCAGTAGCACTGCTGACCAAGTTTCAGGTCAGGATCAGTTCCCAAGGGTTCTTTTGTCATCTTAGGTGAAAAGAGAGAGATGGACAGGGAAAGAAAACTTGGGATGTTTTTGCTCCTCCCTTTTATAGTTTTTCTTTGAAAAGCATTTTCCTGAGTGTGACCCCTCGTTAAAGTTCTTTCCAGCTGAGAGCAAGGAAATATGGAATCGCTTGGAGGAAGAGGTGTTATGCTGTTGCTTTTCACCGGTTTATGCTGAAATGCAGATTTTCTTTATCTTTCTTCCCCCTCTCGCTGTCTGAGGACTCATCTTACAGCTTATATATAATTTGAGGTAAACACACATCCCTTTGTTTAGGGCAGGCCTCTTTGACCTATTCCACCTAACCAGGGCTATGTGACTTTGAACATGTGCCTTTAACATCATGCAGGGGAGATTTCATAACTTTACACATAATGTTGATACATACATTTCACCATAGTATTGGCCAGTGAGTTATTAGTTTTCAAATGATACCTCACAAGGCATATTTTTTACAAATATTATTATAATAATGTGCAGGATGTTAATATACAGGTGTATTGGGTCACAAATACTCAGTCCAAAAGCTCCTGGGAGGCCTCAGGCATCTTTTATGTTAGGTGGTGTTTATGTTTACAGTTATGTTAACTGAAGGATAAGTTCATACCAATCAACTTCAATGGGGTTTTAACCCAACCCATAACAAGGTTTCATTCTGCGCATAACTATATATTGAATAACTGCTTATTAATTAGCAAGGTCCATTCTGTGTATTGCATGAGGCAGATGTCCAGTAGGGAAAACAAACAAACAAACAATGAGATCATGTAATTAAAGACTGAAACATAATGCAGACATATAAATCTGGCATTTCCTAACTTTTGAGTGCTTGACTTTACAACCATAATAATGTTCTTCAACATAAATTTGTATATATATACACATATATCACTTCACTTCTCAACTCTCTTTCCCATTTACATGTAACTTTAGCGCCCTTGTGGCCAAGATGGAGTCTACTCTGCAGGCAGCTCTGGCCAAGAGAAAGCACGCGCAGGAAGGCAGCAGGAAAAATCCCTTCCACCCAGGGGCACCTGTTCCAAACCCCCCAGAATGAACACACACACCCACAGGAAAAGTACAATGGATATAACAAAGGGAGGTATTTATTTACAGAGGGATGAGAGGAGAAATACAACAAGGGGAAATACAGGGTGTCAAGGTTCCTTCCCCACTCTGAACTTTAGGGTACAGATGTGGGGACCTGCATGGACACTTCTAAGCTTAATTACAAGCTTAGATCCGGTAACACTGCCACCAGCCAGAATTTCAGTGTCTGGCAAACTCCCTGTCCCCGCAAAACTTTCCCCTCCCTGGATAGCCTTGAAGCTTTTCCACCAAGTCCCTGGTGATACCGATGCAACCCCTTGGATCTTAACACAAGGAGATATTAACCATTCCCCCGTCCTTTCCCCCACCAACTCCTGGTGAGTCCAGACCCAATTCCCTGGGATCTTAAAACAAGAAAGAAAAAAAATCAATCAGGTTCTTAAAAAGAAAACTTTTAATTAAAGAAAAAGAAAGGTAAAAATCATCTCTGTAAAATCAGGATAGAAAATATTTTACAGGGTAATCAGATTCTTATGACCCAGAGGAACACCCCCACCCTCCGTCTAGCCTTAGGTTCAAAGTACAGCAAACAGAGGTAAAGTCCTCTCAGCAAAAAGGAACATTTACAAGTTGAGAAAACAAAAATAAGACTAACACGCCTTACTTACAAGTTTGAAACATGAAAGACTGATTCAGAAAGATTTGGAGAGCCTGGATTGATGTCTGGTCCCTCTCAGTCTTGAGAATGAACAACCCCCAAACAAAGAGCAGAAACAAAA
This sequence comes from Mauremys reevesii, assembly GCF_016161935.1. Classification (NCBI taxonomy): domain Eukaryota; kingdom Metazoa; phylum Chordata; order Testudines; family Geoemydidae; genus Mauremys; species Mauremys reevesii. The sequence continues at coordinate 26,018,299 of NC_052630.1, forward strand.
GACTTCCCTCCACCAAGATTTGAAAGTATCTTGCCCCCTTATTGGTCCTCTGGTCAGGTGTCAGCCAGGTTTACTGAGCTTCTTAACCCTTTACAGGTAAAAGAGACATTAACCCTTAACTATCTGTTTATGACATAGGGGGAGCAGTAAAACAGGGCTGCATCCAAGCCAAGGCCCCACAGGCCCTGTGGGAGCACAGTCTGGAAGGGCAGACACTGAGCAATGTGTCTGCACACATTGTTCAGGAGTCCTGAGCAAAGTTCCGGTCCAGGGGTGAGTCTTGGGTGCTCCTGGTTGTCATCGGCGCCAGTGAACTGTCCCCCAACAAACCCCTCTGGTGCCCTCTTCTGCCGCTTTCTGCAAAGCCCCACGGGGCGACCACCTCCCCACTTAACTAGCTAGCAGCCTCCCTCCTTGTTCCCAATGCAGAGTCACAAGCCCCAGTACTCACAGCCCCACGCAGCTCTGGCAGCCATGATACTGGGTCCAGCTCTGGCCTGTCCTTCTCGGGCGATTCCTCCCTGGAACACGGCTCCTCCTGGCTCATGTCCTGGGGTGTCCCTGATCAGCTGCCCTGGCCTTCCCAGGCTTCAGGCAGGTTCTCTCTGCTCTCTTTGCAAGGGCCTGCGGGCTGCTCCCTCTTTCTCCCTCCTTGTTCCAGAGCCACTCCCTGGAGTTTCCCTCCTTTTTTTCTCCTTCTCCCGCTCCCTCATAGGAAAAAGATTTAAAGGGGCCATGCTCTCTAAACCCCAAAGGGGCTACATACATAGGGTCATAGGTGCCACAGTTCTTTGCCACTCTTTCTGTTCCATGGCATGGGTTCATAGGTTTTCGAGTTGCAGTCATTTTAACTTAAAACTTCTTTTGACAGAGACTTTCCGTTGTATCCTTGGTCTCCCACATCCTTTTTTGCTGTTATTTTCGTCCCATGATTTCTTTGCTGGTCATTCTTCTCCTACTCTTATCATATGATCCATCCCACCTCAATCGTGTGCTCTCCAGCCTATCACGGAGGGTCCCAAGTTCTTCTTCCCCCTAATTTCTTCAATGCAAACTGGGCCTATTCTCCACATTAATGCCATTATTCTCAGTATATTACTATCTACTTATCTGCATTTTCTTTTCTTCCTTCTCCACCATTTTCAAACCATGGAGCAGGCAGGAAGAAATACATGCAGCATACATGTTTCCTTGCAGTTAGCTCCTTAATTGTTAATCCCACAAGTACTCCTGCCACCTTTTCACTGCTGCCCATATACATGGGTTCTTCTTTTCAATTCTCCAGATCTCTCTTTGATGGCACTAAACATACTTCCTAAGTACACGGATCCTTTCTTCTGCTTCAGCTTGTCTCCTGAAACTTCAATCAACAACTCTTCTTCCACCTTTGTACTTGTATAACTTTGGTTTTCATTGTGTTTACCTTGGTTTACAAACACAGATGCCCACCCTGATACCATATTTACCAGTTCCTTCATATATGTATAATATAAATGTACAGAAAGTAGTATTTTTAAATACAAAATGCTGCAGCTTGTGTAATCTCATAAGATTGTAATAATAAATGTTATAAAGTATTAATCTAATAACACGTTGGAGCAAAATGACCTGCATGTGCACAATTATGAAGTTGTGTCTTACAGAGTTTTGTGTTTTTGTAGCAGAGTGGCTTGTAAGTGGACAATTAGCTCTACCAATAGCTACTCTCAAGCTTTCCCATCACACTGATCTGTAATATGTACATAGCTAATCATGGGAAAGTAAAGATAAGGGAACTGTTTGACCAAAATGCAAGAGGAACAGAGAAAGAAAGATACAATGACTATGAGAAATGATAATGATAATGGCTGTTATAGGATCTTTCCTAATCCCTTTTTTAAACAAGGTTTATTACTTTATATTTTTATCATTATCTATGGATTTCTCTGAAAGTTTTGCCCTCCTAATATTTAACATGAGAGGCCATATACCTGATCCAAAGAGGTATTTTTTTATTTAGACTTCTCATTTTAAAACAAATTACAAACATAGTAATTGGGGAAAAAACATCTCCTTTTATGCCTTCTTGATCAACTAAGCTCTCTTATGCCTTCTGCATGGGGGTTTATGCAGCACATCAACCAAATCCAGTCCTCCTAAATGTCAAGAACAAAATTGAGAGAGAGTCATGAAAAAAATAAACAAACAAATAAATACAAACAAAAAACCCATCAGACTATATGTGGAAAAGTTTGAAAGACTGGCCAAGGACATACTTACATTGCCGTGTTTGTAACTCTTTCACACCATGCTTTTGGAATCAGATTGTGAAGCTCTTGTTAAAGTTGGATCCTCCCTCCTCCTCCCCCCAACTTCTTTCACATTTTTCTCTTTACTATCACATATTGACATTTAAGAGTACTGGTTTTGGCTGATTTGCTGCAGTAAGACCCATATAGAATTCATAAGTGCAATGCTCTGATAAAGGCATAACACACATTTTTCCATCAGGATCAAATTTTTAATTTCTAATTTTGATATAAAATTTATATTTTTAGAGTGTCTATATGCTTTTGGCTACACTTAATGGCAGCCTGTAGAGTACAGACACTGCATGCCTACCTAGCATGGGTATAAAAGCGGTGTAGAAGGTGAGGCACAGCTTAGGTGAGTACAATCGTGTCGTACATGCCTGGACCTCAAAAGTATATCACCTACATGGCTCTCTACATGCCCAACCAGTGTCTCCCATGTCTACGGTGCTGTTTTTAGCAGTGTACTGTCCTGATGCCAGAGCCTTTCACTGCCATGTGTAGCTACACAACACCGTGATATGTGGATGCAGTCTGCCTGTCACTGCAGCATGTAGCTACACGTGTAGTGCCTATGCTGTAGACACCAATGTAAGTGTAGATACAGCCTTAGAAATCATTTTTGATCTATTTCTCTCCATCATTATGGGTTGTCTCACACATTCCCTGACATCTGGAGCTTGTGTCCTATTTCATAGAAAAAGGTGGATTCAAAATTTAAGAAGTTCAATTTGCTTTTGAGCAAAAAGCAGAAAGAGGCAAACATGTCCACCTTCCCAGACTGACTTTTGGCCTCATTGCATGTTAAGAAAATGGTAACTAGAATCTGTGTGTTACAGGATGTACCAGACCCTCTCCGCCCTCTGCTGGAAGCATTGCTGCCCTGACATACCCAGCTAAGGAAAAGTGTCATCTTTGAATGGGGGCAGTGAGTTGAGACCTCCAAGAACAGCATTCATTTCTCATTCCCCGTCAGTACCCAGCCAAAGCTGGGAAAGCTAATGATCCAACCAGCAGACCAAATTTGGTGATGTGCTACCTGAGGCATGTTGCACATACTCTAAGAAGACTGCCTAAAGAGACTGCTTTGGTGCTGCTATATGCAATATCAACAAGATTCGGTCCTATAGCAGCTAGAAAGTCCAGGAGGGAGGCAGTAGCTAATCAGGTGAGATAAGAAGTCTTGCCTGCTTCTTCTAGGGAGTAGTGCTGGGTGAAGCAGAGATAGAAGAGGAGCTCCCTGGTCCTAACTCAAAACATCCAGTCACGGGCCAGGACCTGATAAACTGATTACACCCTCAGTTAAAGCATGTGACAAATTGCTTATTTGTTGTGGAATTTAAAAGCATAGGCAGGCATTTTGAGTTGAATTTCAACTATTACAAGTTTCGTTGTGCATCTGACGAAGTGGGTATTTACCCACGAAAGCTTATGCTCCAATACTTCTGTTAGTCTATAAGGTGCCACAGGACTCTTTGTTAAGTTTAATAAAGGGTTCGCTGCAGGAGATGCCTTGCTCGTGGTGAACTCTGACACCATCCCATCACCTGTGAAAATGACCTGTAGCCTCCTTGATGGGTGAAAGCATTAGTAATCATCCTAGATCCACTGCTGAATGAGTTCATCAATTTACTTGGGAAGCACTTAGGTAGTAGAGTGATGGGTGGTATAGAGTACCCCAAGGTATATGGTTGTTTTTCAGAGCAAAACCAGCAAACTTTCCCTAAAAGTAGCCTAAAGTCTCTTGTCAACCTTTCTCCTGAAAATAACTACCTAAGGTTCCTATGTGCTAAGGTCAATTTTCTTATATTTCTCACGTAACCTTTAATTTTGTATACGGTTGCCAGGATACTATGGTGATGGGTCACTGGAAATGACTATAAATAGACTATATACACTCTTGCAAAAAGAACATTGAAGAAAGAGCTTGGTTAAATGACTGAATTCCAGACCTTACTGCACTTTCAATATTGTCATTAGCACCCTGGATTCTGCCAGGGACATCCTGCCAAAACAAAGGGCTACTATGAGAATGCTCTCCCCCCCCCCCCCGCCAGTCCTGTGAGCCTCTGCTGAATCCTGTGACCCAGGAACACATGTGGCAGAGAGGAAGATTTGGGCATGGGGGACTGTGGGAAATCTTTATGCTTACTCTTTAATTTAGCATTAAACTCTTTCCCATAACCACAAATCTTTATGCTTACTCTTTAATTTAGCATTAAACTCTTTCCCATAACCACAACTGGGTCCAGGGCAAAACTGTTTGGCTAACAATCTTGAATTTAAGTGTGAGTTGCTGGAAATTTAAGCCTTGCTTAAACATGGACACTGATGATGTAGCCTGGTTCAACTGGTGTGAGTTGGTGGGAGGGGGAGACTGTGCAGACCTCATAGGTGGGCTCAGTATCTCAGTATCTCCTCCAGGAAATATTTGTAAAATGTTCAATGTGCATTCATAAAAAACAAAAAAAAGGAGAAGTGGGGGAAGGCTTAGAGATAATGGAGGAGTTTGTTGGGGTGATGTCACCGTGAGACAGTCAAATGGCAGCTCATAATGCCATACAGTCTCTCAGAGCAGCCTTACATATTCATTGAACTGGGAGTCGGGGCTGGTCAACAATAATGAATCCTACTTCTCCCTATGGTTTCAAGTTTCCCAATACCATCCTCTGAAAATTGTCTGGCCAGTGTTATTAACTATCACAAAATGCTGACAGAGCCAATCAAAATCAGCATGGAAACCTTTTTGTGATCATCATCCAATGAAATCAGTGGTGTGTCTGAGATGGAGAGCAAATCTGTTGACTCATCCTGACAGCTAGACTAGGTGGGTTGTGTTTGCCACAATCCAGGAGCATAAAAGGCTCAGAGTATAAGAGTGAGAGGTGAGACAGGAAGTCTTGCAGGCTAAAACCCTAGAAAAAGCCAGCTCAGAGAAGCTCAGGTTTAGGTTTGTATTTGGTTGTTAAGAATAAAGGATAACCTTGGGAAGGAGTGCGTTTTGTACATTAATCAAATGTGTATTGAGTAGGGTAGGAATCTGGTCCAATCTTAAAGAAATCAGCTGTCTCTTATTGGACTCATTAATTAGTTATCACAAGTCTTACTGTATTTCTCTGGATAAGTTGGGAATAGTAATAGCCCTATAGACCCTCTTAAATATAGTCAAATCATAGTACGCTCCTTTTTCTCTTTTATCTACTATCTGTGCTCTTAGTAAGAGAAGGATCACAACTTACCAGACACCAGCCTGCCATGTGGGGAAGGATTCTTGGTGCAGCAACAATGGGGAGGTAATATTGACAAATGGCTAGACTGGATGGCAGAGACCTGGCTTTTATTGTCAGCTCTTTCACTGACTTGCTGTTTGACCTGGGACTTAACCTGTGCCTCAGTTTCACCATCTCAGAAAAGGGGAGGAGGTGATAATTGCCAAGTGTCATCATTTATTCCAGTCTTTGGTGCAATCTGAGGCATGGGGTGAGATGCATCCAGGAAAATAACAGACTGGTACGAAACTAGGGCTGTGAGGAGAAAGAGAAGATGAGATGGGCAAGTACATTCCCCTCCCCACCCCCGCTCAAAAAATTGAACCCACCCTAAGTAAATTTCATTCCTACACACCCAATCCTAATTAAAAAGAGGGGGGACTCCCTAGGGCACTGACACCACATTAACCATTAAAGAGTAAGGAATATAATGAACATTTACAAGATTTGAACCATAAGGATGCAAATCAGTAAAAGTGTGTTGTTTAGTGACTGGCTGATTCACTGCAAGTGTAAGAATCCCATCAGCCAACAATGGAGCTATTGCAGAACTGTCTTGCTATAAAATGTACAGTCATTGTAAAAAACACATCTCAGCAGTTTAATTTGATAATTCACATGTATGGCTTTGTTTTTGTTTTTATAAACACACTGTTTTGATAGTGTTCCAGACACAACTGTGTAATAATTGCATATCTAGGGTGGTTGAAAGCACGAGGCAAATACAATTTTAGCAAGTAGTTTTTCCAGAATAATTGTACGTTGTGTCATGTGCGATTGTATACGTGATATACAAAGGGAGAACACAACATTAAATAAACTGCATAAGCCACAAGCAAGCAGAAATTGTTTAATTAAATAAAAGTATTATTAAATTCCATTACATTGACTTCCCTGTGTTTCTCAGAAACTGCAAAAGTGTAGGTGCTTTATAACACTCAATTCACTGTGAATGTTTCCTGCTGGATCTGTATGTGTGTGCTCCATGATGATTCAGTGGACCAGATGGTGCCACATCTTTGGAATAGTTCGAGAGCTACAGCCACAATTCCAGTCCAGGAGAACACAGGGACTGCTCCTTCACTACTCCTTGGGCTCCATCCCCTTTCTGTGTATCAGACAATAGAGTGGTCCAGATATGCACCTCAGGAAGGCACTACCCTGGAGACATTCCAAGGGTCAGAGTTAGGATTTGTCTGCACACATAAACTGCACCAGTTTAACTTAAATTGGATTAAAAATGATTTAGATAAACTCTTGCAAACTTCACCTATGATTACTATTACTACCGTGAGTAGTCTGACTGCTCACTCCAGTAAAGTTAAGGATTTGAATAAGTGTTTTGAGGACTGGGGCCTTTATATTGTTTTTGCAACTGATTTTATTGGTTTAACTTCATCTCTACATTTACCAGCCTAAGTTAGCCCAATATAAGCCACATTTAAACTAATAGGAGTGTTTAAGTAAATGGATGTAAAACCTCACCTTTAGGTAAACTAGTCCAACTTTGGATGTAGACCGCGCCTTAGATGCATCATGATCAGGGAACTTTTTGGAGTGGTATCAGGGCATGCACAGGAATTTAAATTCCACCACTATTGGAGGGGCTCTCTCTCCCCACTGCAGCCCCAGGGCAGCAGGAGTTCTGTGCCTCTGCCGATTACTGGGGAGGCCTGTGCCCCTGAATCCCCCTGCCTCCTTGTACACACCCCTGTACGTTATTAATTCAGGTCATCATGGGCATGATTTACTATTGTCTTGCTGCCCATGTAGTCACTTACACCTATGCAAAGTATGTGTAAAATACTGCACAAGAGGAAGGCAGTGGAGAGGCAGGCCCTATGTGTCTTCTTCTGTGTGAATAAGGCTAAATTCTTCTCTCTGATGCACACACACATTCCATGGTCACTGTAATAAATTTACAGTATAGCCTGCTGAATAGGGCACCTAACTGCGACTCAGATTCAGCTCCCAGCTTTGCAAGTGGCCTTCTGGGTGACCGTGGGGAAATCACTTCATTTCTTTGTGCCTCAGTTTCCCAATCTGTAAAATGGGGATAATGATACTAACCTCCTATGTAAAGTGCTTTGAGACCTAAAGATGACAAGTGCTATGAAAGAGCTAGGTATTTATTTAACTGAGAGTTACTACAATGCATAAGTACTGTATTAATAAGTATTGAAAAATGGGTAACTCCTCCATGTAGTATAATTCTGGGTAGAAGTAATATCTCATGGTTGGAGAACAGGGTGGAAAGTGTGGACATCTTGGTACTAATCCTAGATCCTGCAGAACTCTTTGTGTGGGGCACTTAGAACCTGATCCTGTAAGGTGTACAGTACCTTCAGGAAGGTTTTGAGCTCTCTTAGCTCCCTTTTCTGATGTTCTGAAAACAGAAGTATTCTCTGAACTATCTAATATGTTTTATGATTAACAAAGACAGAATCTTCTTAGCATATACATAATGTGGCTCCAGTGGCACGTGACCAGGATTCATCACCGAATTTGGTCTGCTGGTTGATCATTAGCTTTCCCAGCTGGGTACTAATGGGGAGTGTGACATGAACACTGATCCATGCCCCCCAAGGACAGAATGAGATTAATAAACACTGCCTTATTAGAAGTCTTGAATGGAGATTATTTTGTGCATATCTATAATCTAATTGCTTTATTAGCAGCATAATCTACAGTTTAATGTACCATAAGGAAGTATGTGGTAGATCTTCAGCAGTCCATACTCAGGAAAACCAAATCTTGCCTGTGTGTGTCTGTATGTTTATCCAAGGTTTTAAAAAATGGGTGGTCAAGTTGAATACCCAGATATTGAGGCACCTAAAATCATTCATCATGTTTGACTTTTTTGGCTTAAATGCATATAAGTATTTTTGTAAAAGCAATTAAGGAAGCTATAGAAGATTTCTTTATTTTCATATTTAACAAAATCTGACATTTTCAAAACAAATAATCTGAAAATCTCTATAATTTGGTGTCAAGGTTAATAATATGTTTGTCAAATTACAATATTTACTTTGTTTTTGTTGTCATGGTGCATCAGATGAGTGTTTTTTAAAACTTTTCATATCGACAACTGCTGTCCTAGCAATCAGTATAGGAAAATTGCCCCTTATTGAATAAATAAATTATCCCAGGGATTCTCTTTAGATTCCTCCACTCCACAGGACAAGCCTGCCTAAGCACTTATCTGGTGATTAGGAGGAAACTAATAACAGTCTCACTGAATGAGAACTGGAAGAACAGAGAGGAACAATGAACAGATTTGGCTATCCCTCACACTGAGTAATCGCTTACTCAGTATATGATACCATTGACTTGCATGGGATGCTTCACAGAGTATGGCAATACTTGATGTGAGTAAGGATGTGGAACTTGGCCCTTCAAGGAGGAAATGTCTTCTGAACCATGATTTGGTTCAATAGATGCTGAAAAAAAGTTCATAGAGCTTTGGCAGTTCAACCCATACACCACATTTCTGCTGAATAAAGGTTCTATATGCCCCATGAGAATGGAACAAGGTATCTTTAAATTCTGAAATGAACCTTAGCTCTTAAGGCCTGATGAGGAATAATACAGCCACTGCTGCCTTTCTTCCAGTAAATATTTATATGAGAGTAAACTGTTTAAAACACCCTTATCTTAGTTGCTTCAGACTCAGATGATGATCATCTTTGCTAACCCCCCAAAAATCTAAAGTATTTCCACTAAGAGCTCATCTAAAACATATTTTAAAATATTGTAGACAATAAATATTTGAATATATTCACTGAGGAAATATAGAAGATTTTAGGAAAATGTACATAGTTTGGAAAATTTGATCGTGATGGTATTTCAAGGGCTTTAATTTTTTTTAATCCTCCAGCAATTATCTAACTTCTGAAGATAATTGTATGACACTACCATTTGGACTGATAAATGGGAAATGACACAACTCAGAATGCTGCTTTGAACCTGTACCAGAGGTTAAAACTATTAACAGTGATGTAGCTTACTGAAATTAGATTCTACCTGAAATAACTGATGTCATTGATTTGTATGACAAGTTGAAGTTCTCTGGCTGTAAGAAGTGTGATTGTTTAAGCAGAGGGTATGTTACCTTCTTCTTTTTTCTTTTTTTTAAGACTGTCCCAGACCATTCCCACTGTTAAATTTCAATTAAAATTTGATTGAAAAAAATGTTAGAAATGTAAGTATATTTCTTTTTATCTACCCTGAGCTGTTGGCAAAACAAACTGGCTTTTCCATACATGGCATTTATTAATAATATTTTGAGTACTACTGAGCTTTTTAAGCTGAGTGTGGTGGAATTCTCATGTGGGATTATTAAATGAGTCGATTTGCATTCTAATGAGAACAAATGTTTGGGATTGCATTGTTAAAATGCTAAAACGGTGTGTGTATAATTATTTTGCAGCTTAGAATCGCAGAACTCATTTCCCCAAACTCTGTTTTTAAATAACTAAAGAGACAGAGCATACTGACGGCTGGAGGGGAGGTGATTAGGGTAATTTAAACTGTTCACAAATGACTTTGCTACTGAATGAAAGCATTTCTTTGGCTTTGCTGTGCTCCTTTCATTATCTTTAAGCGGCTGCAGTGTTGTGTCCCATATGAAGTCCCAGCAAGCTCTCTTTCCTTGTACAGTTTCTCATTTGTATTGATTAATCAGTTTGTAATTCCATTCTAGGTTGACTTGCTCATCTTTAAGGCATGTGCTGCTTTTTCTTTGCTTGTCTGTCCTGTAACGGTTATGTTGTCTCTTCTAATACCTTAGCTTTATCGCTGCAAGTCAAGCTTTAAAACATTAATCCTTTCATGCTTTAATTTCATATTCTATTACCAGAATGAATGCAAATATTGTTTCTCTTTTGCTCCTTTTTAATTATTTCACTACAGCTTTTTGCAAATGGTCCAACAGTAAAGTAAGCTTTTTTTATTACATTCTAAGTCAAAGATTTGTTTAGCTACTCTTTTCATATATTTTTCCACAACTGTTGCCAAAACAAGAATTGTTTACTGCAAGCTTCTAAGATGGTCTGTAGCCTTTATATTCTTCTCTCGGTCTGCTGCACAGAAGCATTGTCTATGTGCTACTTTTCTAAGAAAAATTGTGTGTTGCTCAGGGCAAATTACTATGAAGTACTGCAGAGGGGTTTAAATCAAGCATTGTCTTTTTCCTGCAGTGTACTGCCTTGTCATAAGCAATTTAGATTGTGAAGTATTTGGGGTAGGGACTGTTGCTTAACTGAGCAAAATCCCATGCGTAGCTATGGAGCTATATACAAATCTGAAAAATTAAATGGCAGTCCTTTAGTAGCTCCATAGTTATGATGGAGTTCTACCCTTAAAGGAGGTTTCAGATCCCTGAAATTAACTGTTCCAAGACCATCGCCAAATTTGCATGATTTCAGGGAAGAGGACAGACTTTAAATTTCCTAGGTAATTTTCATACTACATTCAGCGGCAGTTTCTGAATTCTAAGTAATTTCAAATCCCTCCTTTTGAATTTTTTGCTGAGATTGTTCTTTTACGGATCCCTGAAATTGTGACAATTTCTGATTTGAGGCAGAGGTTTATTCCTGTGTCAAATATCATTAAAGGAGGAGTCTTGAAACACAAAGTTTAAAGGAAGATATTCCTCTTCTTCATTATAATGGATATGTCAGACACATAGATTGACATAATTTGTTGGGGAAGAGCCAGCATGGTTTTGGAAAGGGAAATCACGCCTCACTAATCTACTAGAATTATTTGAGGGTGTCAAGAAGCATGTGGACCAAAGGGATCCAGTGAATATAGTGTACTTAGATTTTCAGAAATCCTTTAACAAGGCCCCTCACCAAAGGCTCTTAAGCAAAGTAAGCTGTCTTGGAATAAGAGGGAAGGTCCTCTCATGGACTGGTAACTGCTTAAAAGATAGGAAACGAAGGGTAGGAATAAATCATCAGTTTTCAGAATGGAGAGAGGTAAATAGTGGTGTCCCCTAGGGATCTGTACTGGGACCAATCCTATTCAACATATTCATAAATGATCTGGGAAAAGGTGTAAACAGTGAGGTGGCAAAATTTGCAGATGATACAAAACTACTCAAGATAGTTAAGTGCCAGTCAGACTGCAAAGAGCTACAAAAGGATCTCTCAAAACTGGGTGACTGGGCAACAAAATGGCAGAAGAAATTCAGTGTTGATAAATACAAAGTAATGCACATTGGAAAATATAATCCCAACTAGGCATATAAAATGATAGGGACTAAATTAGCTGTTACCACTCAAGAAAGAGATCTTGGAGTCATTGTGGATAGTTCTCTGCAAACATCCACTAAATGTGCAGCAGCTGTCAAAAAAGTGAACAGAATATTGGGAATCATTAAAAGGATAGATAATAAGACAGAAAATATCATATTGTCTCTATATAAATCCATGGTACACCCACATTTTGAATACTACATGCAGATGCGATTGCCTCATCTCAAAAAAGATATATTGGAGTTGGAAAAGGTTCAGAAAAGGGCAACAAAAATGATTTAGGGGTATGGAACAGCTTCCGTATGAGGAGAGACTTGGACTTTTCAGCTTGGAAAAGAGACAACTAAGGGGGGATATGATTGAAGTCTATAAAATCATGATTGGTGTGGAGAAAGTAAATAAGGAAGTGCTATTTACTCCTTCTCATAACGCAAGAACTAGGGGGTCACCAAATGAAATTAATAGGCAGCAGGTTTAAAACAAAAAAAAGGAAGTATTTCTTCACACAATGCACACTCATCCTATGGAACACCTTGCCAGAGGATGTTGTGAAGACCAAGACTGTAACAGGGTACAAAAAAGAACTAAATAAATTGATGGAGGATAGGTCCATCAATGGCTATTAGCCAGGATGGACAGGGATGGTGTCCCTAGCCTCTCTTTGCCAGAAGCTGGTAATGAGCGACATGAGACGGATCACTTGATGATTACCTGTTATGTTCATTCTCTCTGGGGCACCTGGCATTGGCCACTGTCAGAAGTCAGGATACTGGGCTAGACGGAATTTTGGTCTGACTCAGGATGGCCATTCTTATGTTGTGCCAGCAGAGAATGGGTGTATGGGCTTCCCTATGCCGAAGGAAATGATTGCAGCCCAGCAGGGAAGACTGTGCGTGGGTTGCAGAAAGGGCCGGGTGTCAGTGCTCTGAAGACACTTAGGGGTGTAGCTGTGTGAGGAAGGCAGGGAAACGTTTCCCTTTCTATCCAGCTAACAGACCAGTTATAGCTCACTATGGAAATCTCCATCCTACAAGTCAAAGTAGGTATGTTGCAGTTGGCACATCTCTCTTGCACAGCCCAGCTGGGTCTCCAACAAGCCCCAGGATCAATAAATCCTGGAGGCTGAGCACTGGGAGAGGAGTTGGTGTATGAGTAGCCCAGGTTGGAGAGCCCTCACCAAGTATAGCTTTGGGCTCCTCGGTGGAGTGAAACCCCAGTAGGGACAAGGGAGTCCTTTTTGGGAACCCTATAGATTGGCCCAGGATTCCCTCAGCAGAGGGACACTTGCCAGTGATTTCCCTTTCTCATGGCTTCCTATTCCCCTCTTATTTCCTCCCATTCCCATACAAATCTTTCTGGCCTCTCATAACATCATCCCCACAAGCTCCCATACCATCCTCCTATCCCCGGGTTTCCCATACTGTCTTCCTCCCCTCCATCTCCCTCCCCATACTTTTAGTTTCTACTCTCATGAGTCCCCAACACCCCCTTGTCCTTTGTTATGCCCTGGTTAACCCTTTGCCATAGTGTCTAATACAACCTATACCCTCCACCATGTTCTGCTATCCCTGGCCTTCCACATGCCTGTTCGCTATCCAATACTGCCTTCACCCATCCACAAGTGGGCACAAACACAGCACATCTTTTCCACATCCCTCCTTAACACTTCTAAAACTAAGAAAATGCACCTCAGAATCAACTTCCTTAAGGTTGCACAAGTGTATTTCATTTGAACACAAACAGTAAAAATCTAGAAAGTCACAAGTCGACTCCATTACCATCTGGACCAATTCAGTTCACACGGCATAGCACCCAAGCACACACAGACTCTCCAACTCTGCAATAAACTCTTCCAACATATAACCATCCACAATGGATATACGCAGTTCTTTCTTAGAATCACATCCATATGCACAATCTTTGTTTTTCTACAAGACCAGACCATTTATATCACTATAAAATAATCGAGAAAAATCATGAATGTCTACATAATTGACTCACGCAAAAACTAATAGCGTGTGTGTGTGTGTTCTCAAACTAAAGGGAAAATTATGGAGACTTACACTACAATAATCAACATATGTTTATAGCAAAATTAAGGATTTTTTTCTCTAAAAGTGACAATTATTTAACCTTCACAAGCGCAAACATCTCCCCTCCCACAACCCTAAAAATCTATTGTGGTTATTATGACTTTTCATGTCTTCAGAAAGAGATTTGCATATGTCACAAACTCAGGATTCTTTTTAGAGGCTTTTGAGTTCCAGCTATATTACCACTAAGTAATCATATCCTAGTTGGTTGTGCTTCATGATATGTATTGACAATTACAGTGCCTTTAGGCCCCTAATGTCATAGGTTGTATCGCTATATCGTCTAACCTGGAGAAAAAGTCAGGCTGCAGAACAAGTTATTTCACACTCTTTTAGTTCTCTTTGGATTAATTATGGCTATTCAGAAATGTTAGTTCTCTTATCTTTTCCTCCATTTTATATTCAGCAAAGCAAGAAATGTCAGCATAGTAATTTTTGAATTACATTTTGTATCCCAGCAAAATTTGAAAGTACCCTATTATCTCAAATCAACTCTGCAAGAGAGAGTGGTGTGTGTGTGTGTGTGCATGTGCACATGCACACACGCTTGTATGTGAGAAAGAGAATATTTGATGTGGGGTGTGTGCTATACAGATGTATTGACAGTCTCTTGGGAGGATTATATTACTGTAAAGAAGGAAAATAATGAGGACATCCAAAAAAAACAGTGATTAAAACATTTGTGAGGCTATCGTGCTTTGTGTATGCCACATAACTCACAGTAAAGCCATTTCAGAAATGCTTTTGAGAGTTCAGAAAACTGTTATGGGCGGTCTCTGATATTGCTCTGCCTGTAAAGTACCATGAGTCCACCAGTGTAGAGAATGAGAGAGCATCACACGGTTCACAATTCATCCCATTGTTCTCACTAACATGTGGTGTGTATATATAGATATGTACCACATACAAATATACCTGTATATATCTATATATATATCTCTGTATAAACACAGTAGAAACTCACTGAAATGTGCTAACGAAGGCTCCAGTCCATAGTCTAGCACCCAGCAGAAAGAGTGGCGCAGACAACCGGGGCAAGTCATGCAGATAAGGGGGAACTAATTCTCAAGCTTTCATACTCCAAAAGCTGCAGAGACGCAGCCAAGCTGCTCCATGGAAGCTACTTCAGTCTTAGGGTTACAGTAGCTCAGGCCCTTTCCACGTGTGCCTGTCCTGAAGAGCTACTTCAGAACTGAATTCTGCATTACATAGGGGATGTGCCTCCCCTTGCTGCCTTCCTAAACCCCACCCTTGAGTGCAGCAGAATGGCAGCAGTTCCACTTCCAGGGGCTTTCTGTGGCAGGAGTTGAGGACAAGATTTGTCTCTTAGTGACTGTCCTATTTGCCAGAGGATTATGGAAACCATGTGCAGAGTGCCACTTCTATTTTGTAAGCATACATTTAAAAAATCTCCATCTATTAAAAAAAACAACTCATTCAGCAGCCATGTTAGTAGCATGATGAACCATGGGCCACACTACTGGGAGCTGATGCTAGCAAATACAAACTCATACCTGGTAACTGCTGTGAATACATTTGCAGACCACAGTACGCATGCCATTTAAATGGATTAATTGTACATTTATGCACCATTAAGAATCATAGATACTAATTGCATTGAACCTATTCCCTGATAATCTTTCCAATTAAGTAGGTGTATCATTAATTAAAGTGTTGATTTAAGGGAATGCTACTTTATGGGTCAAAATCTGTTCTCACTCCAGATTTACACTGCATTTACTGCTGTGAAGTTACCAGTGTTGCCAACTCTCATCGCATTTGGTATTTTTCTGAAAGACCCAGCTCTTGGAGGCAAGAGATTACATGAGGATCACAGCTTTCATTTAAAAAAAATAGTCTTCATGGCTGCAGAGAAAACCTTGAAAATATGACACAAATGTAACCCGAAGAGATAAAAAACAGATGACAAAAAGGAATCCTATATTTATTGTTTTTGAAATCTCAAGATTTTTAAGACAATCATGTGATTTTTGAGGGGACCTTACGATATTTGAAAACTTGGGGTTGGCAATACTGAATTTCTCCATGCTTACACATGTGTTAATGACGGCAGAGTCCAGTCCCATGCTTTTATACATATTTATAAAATCACCCCAAATATATCTGCCATGGGACTTTGAGACACTTCTGTTTGCCAGAGACTGGTGCTTAAATGAGAAATTCATGAATAACAGTCTCATGGGTGAACCCACTGTAGAAATTCTACCCAGCATATGTTGCACCAAAAACCTTCCATTTGTCAAACATCTCTTTAAAGACTGAAAATGAAGACCTTCAATGTGCACATCATTCATGCTGCAATGGGAAAATCTATCCACAAACAGTTTTATTTTATCTTTAAACCATTGTGTTAAATATACAGACGTGTAGATATATTGAAAATCTTTAAATATTTCTTCTTACACAAGATTACAGCGCAAGGATCAAGATAAACCTGTCCTATCTGATGAAAAATTGAGACTGTATACTTTTAACTGATTGTAACCAATGTGTTGGTGGTAAAATATTAAGGGTGACAGATGGGTCTTAAAAATTATCAGGCTTCTGCTAAACACTTGCTGTATTTATGGTGTAATTTGTAGAATCATATTTGCTTGTTATGTGCAGATCTCTTTAAAAGTTATTTTTAAACAAGAAAATGTTTCCCTTTTTGCTGCCTTTATGGCTTTGCCTATAATAGTAATAGAAGAAATATGATGGGCAAAATACTATTCAAAGTTTCGTTTCGCTTATGTGGTCACTGGTTTCTATATTCTTTCAGTTTGTTTTTTTAGAATACAGTGGACACACACATACCTGACCTTTTTATTTACACTAGCATAGCTAGAGTTATCTACTTGAAAAGGAAGCATTAATGCCTGAAAATTGTGAACATAGTCTATTTTCTCATTTCTGAGTTCCCCATCAGCTAAGAGAGAGTAGAGATGTCTTATGTGTGGTTGTTTTTAGACAATTAGATTCAGAATTGTATTATCTGTCTCATAAGGCCAGATGCAACTATCTTAGCCTTTATTCTGTTAAAACTCCTTGGTATGCCCATATCTTGAATACTGTGTGCAGATGTGGTTGTCCCATCTCAAAAAAGATATATTGGAATTGGAAAAGGTTCAGAAAAGACCAACAAAAATGATTTAGGGGTATGGAACGGCTTCTGTATGAGGAGAGATTAATAAGGCTGAGACTTTTCAGTTTGGAAAAGAGACGACTAAGTCGGGGGGGGGGACATGATAGAGGTCTATAAAATCATGAGTGGTGTGGAGAAAGTAAATAAGGAAGTGTTACTTACTCCTTCTCATAACACAAGAACTAGGGGTCACCAAATGAAATTAATAGACAGCAGGTTTAAAACAAAAAGTATGTTTTCACACAACGCACAGTCAACCTGTGGAACTCTTTGCCAGAGGATGTTGTGAAGGCCAAGACTATAACAGGGTTAAAAAAAGAACTAGATAAATTCCTCGGGGATAGGTCCATCAATGACTATTAGCCAGGATGGGCAGAGATGGTGTCCCTAGCCTCTGTTTGCCAGAAGCTGGGAATGGGCAAAAGGGGATGGATCTCTTGATGATTACCTGTTCTGTTTATTCCCTCTGAGGATCCTGGCATTTGCCACTGTCAGAAGACAGGATACTGGGCTAGATGGACCTTTGGTCTGACCCAGTATGGCCGTTCTTATGTTCTAACATCCATTGAAATTAATTGGAATTTTGCTTGTAGTAGTTCTGCAGGATTTGTCCTGTAATTAATATTTCAGATGATACTTGGAGCACAATGATATTTTCAGGGATTGATCCTGGAACTATTTTAGGGCCTAAGTTTCTTACTCTGCTTACATCAGTAGACTCAATGTAGCCAATAGTACTACTCAGGTGACTATGAAATGTATTCCACATTAGCAATACAATTAAAATAAACCATTGTTTCCTCTTTATTTTGATATTTCACTCTAAGAAGTTATTTCCTGGGACAGAATGTGCTCCCATGAAACTGCTACACACTTATGCAAATTTATGGATCCTTGGCTTATTAGAATTTGCTAATCCTAGCATTATTAACTTCCCTCATTAGCACATTATTCTAACAGTGTTTTTATTGTTAACAAAAGATGTCTGTCTTCTGCTGGAGTTCCTATACAGTCTGTCAGTTGCCCAACACTCCCCCTAGAAAGCTTGATTATTTGGCAAGTTTAATCTAACAATATAGTTAATTTATTCTTTGTGTCTTTCCCATCAGGGGCTCTTTAATGTTTTGCTGCATACCAAGATGTCCATTTAATTCTGTGGGGATAGCTAAATTCCAGTTTTAGTTATGGTGTGAGGGCCAGGGAATAATAAATATTGAACTCCACATTGTCCCTGAATCCACATCCCAAGCCCTACTGTTGGTGGGAGATTGGAAAAAGCAACAACATTAAAGATAGAATGTCGAATCTAAATCTTTTGTTATTATTTGTTCAAAACCTAATTGTTACATTCAACATCATTCACTGAGAAAATATGCTTCCCTTTAGAATCACTGCTTTTTTCTGCCCTTTGTTTCTGCTCTTCCTTTCTCATCTACCTTTCTTTTACCCTCTCTCGTTCTTATCCTTGGTCTGTCTCCTTCCTTCCTTCTGTGTAGCCTCTTCCACTGCTATCCACTTCAAGATCAGCAATGACATAATTAGTAACATTTTAAATATCTTCATTAGACTTTAGAATTAATGAATGGAGGACATGGTGAAGGACGTCATGCCTTTCAGAGCTATTGTTACAGGCTGTCAGCAGACTCAGAAGACATAGGTTTATAGTTGGAAGCTTTACTTTGCAACCATGAGGTTTAGATTCTTTAAAACAGAAAAACAGAATCTGATGATGCCATGTGGGCCACATAGGTCCATGGATCATGTCGGACTGGTGTTTGAAGTTGTGCAATATGGAGATGACTGTAGGCATGCAGTATGGCCTTTCTATGTTATCTGTGTCTTCTTTAATGAGTTGTGCATATGCATCAAGAAAACAAGCTTCTATGTCGTCTGTCCCAACCCACAGCGAATCACCTAAGAATATGATATATTGTGACATACCAGGACACAATCCAGAGTAGTGGGGTGTGTCACTCCTGCCCTTCAACTTTGCATGCCTTCCAGTGCCTTGCAATAGTAGCTATGACCTGAGCCACACACACACACAGCCTTCCAGCATGCAAGCCACACTCTTAGTGTCTGTGTGTGCAACTGCATCCAGCCACCTACTCCCTGGCTCTCACCAGCCTTGGTTATACTGCAGGGTGACCACCAACACATCCCCAGTCCTGGATCTTCACCAGAAATGTATGTCCTGTACTGCCAAGACCTCTCTTGGACAGTACAAATATATTAAGTCCTTTAAGGGAATAATCTGCCAGTTTATTACCTTAAATTGTTATTCAAACATTTAAATTTAAACACACTGGATTAGCTAAAACAGTAAAGTATGTTCATTAACTATAAAAGAAAGAGATTTTAAATGAGTACAAGTAATGAGGCATAAAACTCAGAAATGGTTACAAGAAAAATAAAGATAAAATGGTTACTAGTATTTACTTAAGTAACCGTCTTCGTTGTAAAACAAACTTTCACACTGCACGCTCCAGCAGATTACTGGCCAGATTCTCAGGTCAGGACCCCTCCCCCAAAACTCCAATGGCTATTTCATTTTGTCCTCTCAGGTGCAGAGAAAGAGGTGGGCAGGGGTAGAGAAAAGGTGGGGGGGTGTCTTGGGGTGTTTGTCCCTCCTTTTTATATTTTCCATCCCCCTATTGAAAAACATTTCCAGATGAGACCCAGGAGACTGAGTCTATGCTGAGGATATTCCCTGCATTTTTTTGTCACCTGTTTGAACTTCCTTTGTTTTTCCTCCCTTCTTGATGACTCTGTTTACTGCTTAAATGCAGATTAAAGCAAGCACACATTAGCCTGCTAACAGATCTTTTCCTTTGCTTCCATTGATAAAAGTAAGCTTGCTAAAGGGAGCTGAACAAGTAGTAGTAGAAAAAAGTATGGTCTTTATTTTAAAAATTGCTTAAATCCAATGCTGCTAAATAATCTTTCAATTGGGTTAAAAAGAAACGAGTATTGCCCAGTTCTGTCCAAACAATATTTGGTTGTAAATCAATACTGATAAAAATATATAGCTCAATCCATATATACAGATAATTCAGCTGGACAATGAAATTAAAAAAATAACTTTACATTGTAGAATTATGTCACAAGAATAAAGGATGATACAGTATAAGTACATCATTTTTAATATTAAAAATCAAACTTTTTCCCCAGTGACATACTAAAACCAGTCTGTGTCAAAAAGTTATAAAATAAGACTTTGGATCAGTACTTTATGTGCCTGATCTCACTGCCATTGAAGTTGTTGGAAAGGAACTACTATTATTGCTGTTAACAGATACAAATTAGAGTTTTCATCTTTCAGGAAAACTGTTCAAGAATGAAATGTTCTCCTTATCATGACTTTAAGTCATCTGTTACCTGGTCTGATTATTGAAATTAATGTCGGAAAATCTTGTTTGACACCATCCAGATCACTAGAATTATGATATTTCATGTCCAATTTGAAGTCAATGATTTAAGTGCATTTAATAAAAATATTTAGGAAATAATCAAGTTTTCTATTTTCAAAATAGTTTGCAAATATGACATTTACATTTAGACCCAGAATTAAGAACAAGTTTGTTTGTGATGGCAAGAGCTCACTTTTAGTTATTCTAAGTTAATTACATTAGAGATGCAGACTCATATCACTAAGTTTATGGGGAAAGTTCTGTGTATTAAATTAAATATGAATAAATCCTAATATCATTTTCTAGCTTCCCAGATATGATATTTTGGGAGCACCTAGACCCATATGGAGTCCTATGCTGCCCTGTAACTTTTGGGGTGCCTTGGTGCTGTAATGCTATAGTTTAGATCCCTGACACCTGTTCACAAGCACAAAGTCTCACCCTGGCTTCCACCAGCCTACTTTACTCCTTGCAGGGTGACACCACTAGCCCTTCCATTTCCAAGTCTCCCCAAATTCATCCTCCCCAGTTCTTAAGTACCAGACAATCAGACTGTTCCTTTCCTATGCACAACAGAGACTTGCTTGGGGTAAAAATTGATCAAATAGAAAAAACACATTCAAATACAAACTAGTGAGGGAAAACAAACATACAAGTTACACAGAAAGTCAACATAATGATGCAATCTCAGGCTTTGCACTTCTATATCAGGTAAAATCTCTTTTCTAATACAAGTTACCTATTGCCTTTTAACAGTTTCCCAATGTGCCCCCTATCTATTGAGGGCATCCAACCTTCATGGACAGCTTCCTGCCTAAAGGCTGTCCCTCATTTTCTGGATGGATTTCTCTTCAATTTTTTATTCAGTCATTACAGATATTCAAAGTGGGGAAATTCTCAGTTATCTCAAAGTCTTTCCATTAACTCTAGTGGCCCATCATTGGTTTTTCCCTGGGTTGTACAATGTATCATTACTTGAGTCTAGTTTTGTGTAAACACCTAGCTTGGGAGATGCTTCTCTCTGGCTGATCTCTCCACTACCCTGCTCTGAGGTGGGGCCAAACTTTATGAGCACAGTTCTCTATGTACACAAATACACAAATTCATAATCATAGCCTAATTATACATATGGATGTTACTCAATATACTTTCATAGTACAACAATATAGCATGCAATCAGTTGGTTCAACTGCTCATTCTTGGGGCAAAGCTTTCTGTTCTCCCTTTCAGGGGTCTGTACCCTGCTTGTCACACCACAGTGCAGTTATTCTGGCTCTGTGTCCCATATTAGAATCTTTGCAGAGAGGTATGTTTCACAGAATAAAAACTAAAGACTGCCAGAGCAGCTGGAATGCCCCAAATTTCCCACACAAAGGTAACAAGATGAGATGGTCTAAAATTCAGCTCTGCCAGTTAATAAATGTCAAGTGATATTTGTACTCAAAATGCTAAAGGCAGGATAAGTAGCATCTCAAATTCAAATAAAAATGGAAGAGGAAACTTTTATAAAAATATCAGTAACTCCCTATGTTACTTTGATATAGTGCCCAGTTAAAACTAGAGAAAACTGTTAAAGAGCAGTTCTGATAGGGACAGATTTTCAAAGGTAGATTGTTCACATTTTTAAGAGCAAATTAAACTACTACTAATAAAAAGGTAGTAACATTGCTCTGCATTAATTATACTGCACATACCCTGAAAAAATCCCTTAACACCTTTTAGTGTGGGTGAAAAGTACTAGCAATTCCATGGTCCTAAGTCAGAACAGAATGATTCCTGCCACTCTGCTTCCTGCCTTCCCATTTTCCTCCTGTAAAAGATGCAGAAGCAACATTTGGGCTGCATTGTTCCTTCCTCCCTCCAGCTCTTCCAGGGAAAGAGCTCATGGTTCCCCAGTCCAACACAACCCATTTGATTGTTAAAAAAAACTGCTACTGTCTCTGCATGAGTGGATTTGTCATATCCCTGTAATAGCTTGAAATAGAATAAACTAGGCAATATTAGCTCCTGAAATGCATTTTCACATTTACTAATGTTAACTGAAAATGCAGACCTCAGATTCATGATGATGAAATAGACCATAAGTCATATGAGAGGAGCATGGGTTAGAAGGCACGCTTAAAACAACAACCGACTAGGCTGCTATTTAAGAGTACATGCAACCTAGGTTACAAGAATCCTAGCATAGCAAATGGGATTCAGAAGTGTACTACACACAATTCAAGGGGTTTAGGTTAGAGAAAACAGAAGGGGAAAGCTTTAAAAGATTTCCATAGTGAATAGAACAGTATTGTGGATATTGAGCTCAAGAGTATTTATGGGGAGGAATATAATTTCATAAACCAAAATGTATTAAGAAGTTGAATGTTGCAAATATATAGAATTCAGTACGTCCAATCCCAAGGATTCAAATATGGACTCAGATTCTCTTGTGACCAAAATGTGGGTGGCTTAAAATAATATCTATATATAGATATATTTCTCTATTATTTATTTTTCCTTAAGGAGAACTCAGCTGCATCTAGTGTTTCGAGAACAGGTGCAGGATGTAGCCAGGGAATGGGGAGAATTCTTGGCGGGAAACAGGAGCAGAAGGACCAAAAGAATGCATTATAAGTTGGTTGCCTGGGAATGCTTAGGTTTATATTCACCAAGGAATTATCTTTGTAAACCGGGACTATTAAGTCACTGCATCTGTCCATGCCTAATATCTTCACGGACAGAGAAAGTTTTAGAGGGAGAATTAGACTAACTATGCAGTTGATACAGGGACAGCAAGTATCGGACTTATCCATCCTTTTGTTACTACTTCTAAAGCCTGGGACTCTAGATTTCTTTCTCTACAGCCAGGGAGACATCTCTGTTTAGTTTTATTGATAAAGATTAGATTTGAAATAGAGTCTTGGCCTCTTGGACATCTACCCTGGGACAGACAGTGGAGGAAATTTAGCCTTTCCTAGATCAGAACACAGAAATTTATCCTTCCTGTGCTTGTCAGTAATTGATTTCTCTGGGGAAGGCTCAGAACCACTGTTAGTGGCTGCAGACTAAGGGTCTTCCTAGAGAGGCCTGTGAGGGTGTAAAGCTTTTAGCTTTAGTAATGAAAAACTGGCTACTTTTGTCAGTGTTTTGTAGAGGTGGGGTTGTATCCTGCTTTGTGATGTCGCAGAAGTGTAGGACTGGGCTGCAGAGAATGTAAGGAGATGAGAAGTATGTCCTCTGTGTTTATTTCCTGCTTGGCTTGTCATGACCCTCTGTGCTGGAACCGGGTGAATACAATAAAAAGGTAAAAATACCCTTGCAGATATAACCCTTCTGCCAGGTGAAGCCAACAGCAATAAGGGTCAGGTTCAGTATTTAGGGGTTCCTTTTCAACAATACAACACAAAACTGGCTCGAGCCAGTGACCTGGGACAATTACACACCACCCATTGGGTGCCTCTAAGAGGCAATACTTCCCCTCTCGCAAGCACAGAGTCTGAGTGTAGCAAAAATTTTTAACAAAAGGAGGGAAGTAACTCAGCATTAATTTGGGAAAACACCACAACTAGGGTTCAGAAACACAAACCATGAGCGAAAGACCCACCTCCAAGTAAGTTGGGTAGTGTCCTTTTCCCCTCAGGTTCTTAAATCCAGCAACCAAAGTGTCTCTTTAACGTGCCTGTCCCTTCTCTGTACCCCACTCACAGTTGCTGTCCTTGGCCAGTGCAGCCCCAGAGTTCAGAGGTTCATCCGCAGAGTTCACCTCCCACCCTGTGTGGACAGGGGATGGTGGTAAGTAGTCACCCTACATGCTCCACTGCTTGGGCACTCACTCGTTGCCCCAACAGCAGATTGCTGCACCTCTGCAGGTCCCTGCTGGCCACTTCTCTCTGCCAGCTGCCCTGCTGGCTGCTTGCCACGCCTCACTACCAGCCTCCCTGCTGGCTGTGCCTCTCCACCACCTGCCTGTCTGGCCACTCACCAAGATGTCTTCAGCCCCCCACCATACACACACACTTAACACAGCTCTCAATGATTTCAGCTGTTAGTCGGGGAGCCTCACTGCTGGTGTACACTGGGCAGTCTCTTGCAATAGCGATACTGTCCCAAAGTAGGTATCAGTGATTTCAGATCTGCAGCATTTAACAAGACTTTCAATTGAATCTAAATTTGCTCTTTATTATACCATGGGGAGAGAAAAGGTGAAATTAAGCAGGGTCTATACCACTAGATACAAGTACCTATGCCCACCCTATCTCAACTCATTGGGCTTTGGAACCCATGTTCCCTGCCTAGTGTGTGCCATTCAGTTGAGGGTGAGTCCCTCTTCAGGGTATGCCAGGTACAGTTCTGCTGTCCTCGGTTCACACAACAAGGATAACAACCCTTTATTACTCCTGCCCCAATAACAAGGAGACTGGGGATCCAACACCAGCCACAACTGATCAGTTGGGCAAGCAATTCCATCATGCTGAGCACCTAGGCAGGGTGGGTGTGTCCATGCAAACGAGATCAGCGTCTGAAGTATTTTTTCCACAGCTCACCACTAGATGTCAGAGGAGAGCTCATTCAGACTACTTACACAGCTAAAACTTACCAATTCATGTCTCTTGTACTCTTACTCGGGACCATAGGCACTCTTCTCCTCCAGGGGAATCAATCAGTCCCGCATCAAGTGTTTTTTGAATTACAGTAAGATTAAACATAAATAATAATAATAATATGATAATGAATTTCTTTGGCCTTTAGCCTCACATCAGAATGAATATGTACTTTTAGCTGATGTATATCCCAGAAGACACAAAAAGATGCTGGATATTAAGAGGAATTTATACAAACTGGTAAAATACTAATCTTTTCAAATGTGATGGTTCTTTTAGTAGTGGAAGAAAATATATGAAAAAGGTTAAATGAATTACAGGCTCTGTCTTTGTACTAAGGCCCAGATTCCTTTTTGTTAGTTATTAACACCATATTTTTTTTCTGAATATGCATCACTCATTTTGGATTATTTAATTTAGCTTCCTTTCCAGATGAACTAGCTTTATTAAATGTTTGCCATGGATGGGCACGCAAAGTTTGTGCAGACTATAAATATCTATGATTAGTCTGGTACAGTATTTTGCAATCTAAGGTATACCAATTATGCTTAATATTTTCATCAAAGCTTGGGAAGGATTTTGAGAATACATGCACAAAGTCATTTGTGCGGACCATATCAATACAACCGGAAGACCATCTGCTTCTCTAAATTTTTTCTCAGAGGTACAGATCATGTCTGATTTAAGGGCGTGGACTTACTCAGAGACAGTGAGGCTCACATGTTAACAGGGAGCTCCAACAAGTCACAATTCAAATCAGAATCCACCAACAGTAGTTATGGCTTGCCACAAAGGTCCTATTCTCTTACACTGAGTTATAAAGCTATTTTAGGGTACAGCTATTTTTAGCACTATTGCAGCAGCCAAAGTCTGTAGACCCAAGCTCTGAGACTCATTGCCGCAGGATTTGGTTTTGCTTTTTGCAGTGTAGACGTGACCTGTATCCCCCTTTTAGACAGAAGTGAAATTTGATCTTGCTTTAGTAAGTGAAGAGCAAGCTGGCTGTACATTGTTGCTTAGACTGGAACACTGAGTGTGTAACAGTTTTCTTTGAAGTCATAGCTCAGAATCTTGTGTTCTAAGAATAAGTGCACGATGACAGAGGGGCATTTGGAGTTTGCTGTGTAACCATAACCTACCCAAGTTGCTATTTTGCTATTAATGAGAGATGAGCAAGATATCAACTGATTTAGGATGTGATCTGAATCAACAGAAATAATCTATGAGGCAGTAGTGCAGATCTTGCAATGTCATTCAGGGTTACATAATTTGTTTCCTGATGTGATTCCAACCTGGAGACCTGAGTGTTTTATACAACTTCCAATTATTTAGAAAAGAAAACCATTATGGTTTTCAAGGTCACAGAAGCAGTGCAATAGAAATATAGGTGCCAATAATTAAGGGTTGGTTCTCCTTTTCTAAATTACATTTAGTAAACTCCCTGAGCACCATAAACTGCCCTGAAAGCTCAACAAGGCACTCATAATCATAATTAGCCAAAGTCATGCCATGTGTAACTCCAGTTCAATATTTTGCTGATTTATCCATGATTTAATGACTTATCTTGTTCCTACTGAAGTAAATTGCAAAAGTTCCAATTGGATTTGGCCTTAAGTGAATAAGGCCAAATGCAAGTGCTGTGTATATTTAGCTAGATCATTAGTAAAGGGAATGCTGTCAACAAAAAGAAAGCTTTGCTCATGTTCTGTTTAATTTTTGCAAGTATTTTTCTGTACTGTACTCATATGTTATTCTGATTGAATTGTATGTTCTGTATTGACATATTCCAGGTGTGCTGTCATAGCATGGATCGCATGCAGATCTCTTAAATTTTCAGAGATCTAAACATCATCTCTATTTCTTATGCAGCTGTTAGACACAGTTTGTTACAAGAACTTTGCATGTGGATATTTCATGTGAAGACAATTAAGGCCTAAATTACCACTCACCTGGCCATTAACTTTCAGTTAAACAGTCATTTACCCATAATGTGGGGATAGTGGCCCAGTTACTTTGTAACATTTTACTTTATGTTGAATGATGTGTTATTTCCTGAAAGTGAGGAAATAGACAGCAACAAAGGCTGACTACAACCCGGTCAAGACCTGCTTGGGAAGATATTGAATGTTTCTGTGGTTACAGCAGGGGACTGGAATTTGAGACACCTGGCTTCTATTCTTGGCTCAGAAATGGTTAGGCCTTCTGCCAGGTGTCATTAGCAATATTAAGGACCAGGTTTTAAAATCAATAAAATGATTGTTTTAAAGTCTCCACCTAAAACTTTATCTAATCTCAAACTTCAGGAATTTAACATTTTACTGCTCCACCGTCTCACCATCACTTTTCCTAGTATTTCTTCCCTTGTCACAAACACTTCAGAGTACTTGGAAATATAAAATCACCCCCACCTTTTTATCTGGGGGAAAAAACATAGTAGTCATGTATTTACAAACAAATAACAATTGGCAAAACCCAAACAGTATTTCAAGGGCACAACTGACCCCACAGTCCCAATAATTAATTTTCTGACTTGTTTAGGCACAGATCTCTTACTCACAGGTAAAACCGGCTGGGCAACTACATTTCATATCTGTGAAAAATTTTGAGGGTTTGGGGGGGAAAACTTTGTCACAAATTGGGATGAAAATTGCAGGGCTCAGAGGAGGCCAAGGCAACTCCAGAAGTGTGGTTAGTGCTGGCTGGGTAATGTTGATGCAAGGGCCTCTGGAATGCCGCAACAGCAGGGCTCCTAGGGATCCCCAAATAATGCATTAGAGCAGAGGCTGCTCCTGATATTGAGGCATGCAGCTGGCCAGCAAGTTAAATTTAGCCTGTAGGACATGTAGGATCAAAAGAGCCACGTCCACTTTGCAAGTATATTAGAAAGCTAGTGAGGATACTTTGACTAATCTTATATACCACATATAAAATTGTGCAATCATTAATGGTAATGTGTCATGATTAGCAATTAAATTATCCCCCAAAGACCTAACTCCAGATTTCTCTCATTTTTTTCTGGCTTTTTTCCTACTTAATGTTTTAGAGTGATTTTCATTAGGTGTAAGTATCTTTAGTTAGTCTATATTAATTCTTAACTGTAGATTCCTCCATTGCTAGATTAACAGAATTTACATTTGTGCTAATAGAAATTATATGGTGCATAATAGTGAAGAATATGCAATCATATATAATGTGTATGTATAATATTAAAACCATTGCTCTGTGTGCTGTATAGAAAATATATTTATGGTTAAATCCCTGAAGTAAAGAAGCCTTATTTGCCTGCTAAATATATTGAAATCACTCAGTAAATTGAGACCTGTTACTTTAGTCTCAGGCCTGGTCTACACTAGGGAGGGGGAGCGAGCTAAGTCAGTCTAAGTTACACAACTTCAGGTATGAAAATAGCATAGCTGAAGTTGACATACTTAGAGCTACTTACCGTGATGTCTTCACTGCGGTAGGTCGACTGCTGTCGCTCCCCCATCAACTCTGCCTATGCTTCTCACTCCAGTGAAGTACTGGAGTCAAGGGGAGAGTGCTCGGTGGTCAATTTATCATGTCTTCACTAGACACGATAAATCGACCCCTGCTGGATTGATCACTTCGGAGGTAAGTGTAGACATGCCCTCAGGAAAAAGATTGATTGTTGCAAGGTGTTGAAGCAGGCCCTGTAACATGCCTAAGTTTTCAGGTGTTACCTTTGTGTCGCTCACTTTACTTAGGATCTCTGTGATATCTTCTAAGAATGAGCAGCCTTTTGCCCAGCCCCATTTCACTAAGTGCTCCATGCCAGAAACCTTTTACTTCCACAACATCTGTCATCATTCCAGAATTCATTTCCTTGGAACGGCCTGCAGAGGCCAATAAATCAGTCCATTATCCTAAAGAAAACAAGGTTTACTAGAAAACTGAGAATTTTTCAAGAAAACAACAGTTAAATGGAATCAACATGGCTTAGTGAAGCAACTTCGCGAAGCCTTAGCTCAGCAGGATAGAATGTCATTGTTACAACATTCCCCACTACCTTTGCATAAATGGAAAAAACTTTCACTATCTGTTCTTCTCAGGGTCCCATCCTAAGCTTTAGGTTTCTGCGTGCTATCATGCTGAATATTCTGTTAGCATCTCCAGTTCTATCTGGCACCCTGTGGCAATAAAGATCCTTTATTTCAGGTCAGCTTGATATGCATCTTTGAGATTGAGGCCCAGCTTCATTAAACACCCTTTGGCTGATTTGTGTTTTGTTTTGTTATACTGCTGTGATCCCTGTGAGGTTCTTTCTTAGCTAGTGAAGCCCAGAGAAATGATATAATGCACATAATTTCAGTTTTGCCAAACCAAAATTCCAGTCTCCTACTGCAGGCTATACTTTACCCCATATTTGTGTTTCATTTCCCCAAATCAATCCATATTCTTTTCCTCAAATGTACCTTGATGGGATAGTTTGGGTGAATAAATAATTAAGCACCCCCCCCCACTTATAACCATTAGCACATGCGTAGTTCTTAATCCCAGACTGAAGAGTCAGATTTTCATACTCCCCAAGGTATCTTTGTTTTAACTTGCTTAATTGCTAGTTTAATCAGATCATGGTAAGCCCATATACTGTACTGAGATGACTTCAATATCTATACCTAATATGATTTTTCAGATGGTATTCAGACCATTAGAAGTTATAAATGTGGTGTATTGAAATATGCGCTAAAATTGTACCTGTCTCTTTAAATTCTCAGGGATTTTTCTGGTCCTGCTTGCAGGGTAAGGTGCTCAGTAGGGAAGCATGCATTCTGGGTCTAGGAGCAGTCTGCAAAGAGCCAGCCTAGAACAAAGTGGGATGAGTTGTGCAGAATGAGTAGGGAACAGCCTGCTTTCTCTCTCTCTGTTGTTATTTTTTGTGTTAAGGTCCTGGATTTTAATAACTACAGTGGTGTTATTTTAGCACCTTCCAGAAATATAATTATATGTTTTTATCTAATATCTCTGTATGCCATGAACATATCAATAAACAGTGTAGAGTAAGGAATGGATTACCTTAGGGTATGAGATGGGAATGGAGATTTTGAATTTGCTTAGGGAAGTTGCCACATGAAAATCCCTCTAGACTGATATCCTTTGTTTACCCACAAAAGAGGTACATTATAGGAAGTAGTAGTGCAAGTTTCCCAATATCTCCATCCACCCTCTTCTGGAAGAACCTACCTCTGGAGGGAGGGATGATAGCATATTTCAGTCTCCAGGGCCTTTTTGACACGTTTGTTCCTTGTCTATTAGCTGTGACCATGAGTTACATGATTTGAATACTTATCATATACAACCATGTAACTGAACTGAGGGCTGAACAATCCCAAATGGGTACAGTCTTGCCATTTTCTTCCTGGCAGAGAGTGTAGAAATCTCCCTAGAGCAAATTCTTCTTTTAATAGTACCTAAAGGGGAAATGTGGTGAAGACAGTTATAAAGTTTAGACAATTCAACCTGGCTAGTACATGTACTATACATTGTTCCTTTGTAAAAGAGCTGAACTTTTAACATTCCTCCCTTAAAATTCTTCCTCCATTTCTAACAGATGAAATAGACTTCCATGCTGATTTCTTGCCAGCATATACTAGAAGAGATGATCTTTTGCAGCCTGCATTGTAGGAGGCTTTTCTTTACAGAATAGCACTTTATTAACCTGTTTTATTGGCATGCTTTAATTGAGTTTAAATTACAAAGTTATTTTAACTTTAGACTCAGGAATTGGGTTGGTATTTACTTGATTAAACAAAGCAACTGAAGTCCCCATCTGATTGTGTAAGACTCAGGCTTGTGATTGATTAAATCTGAAAGCTTATCAATTTGATTTAAATGATTGATGTTGATTATTTCCTTTTCAAATTATTCTATCTAAGATTTTTGATCAAGACATTGAATTGAATGCCAAATACATTACAGCGGCTGTATTGATTGGATGGTTTTGATTTATGTGTTGATTTTTGATCTGAGTAATTTTAACATGGTTTTGTAGCAGTAATTAACATCTCAGTTTCAACAAACTGGAACTGGATTTTCCATTTAAAAAAATTTAGCTTTCTAGGGAGGGAGGAGGATTCATGAGATGAGTATTGTGTAAGTGTAATTAATTTAACCTTTTATTCTCAGTCTAATTTTAGATTCTCTTTTGTTGATTTTGCAGACTTGATGTTTATAACTTATTCACCATTGGTGCAAAACATTTATTATTATTGTGCTACATGTTACATTAATATATATACTAACATTAAATTAAAATGTTTGCGTTTGTAACCATGCTGAAGTGACTATTATGATATGCGCACACATTTAAAATTGTATTTGTGTAAAATATGTTTGTGTCATAGTGTTTTAACTTAAGTATTTTCCTCTCTTGTTTTAAATACATAAATTAATCCAATAAAGTCCCTTTGAATATGGTACCAGGGAACATCATATACATTTCAGTGATGTGGGTTGTAGCACAACACTGGACAAAAGAAGTGCCATGTTTAATATAGACCATTACACTTTTTTAAGAATGGAACTAATGCACTAGGGTCATGGGGGGGGGGGGGATAACACCTCTGCAATAGTGTGAGATAGAGCCTTCTTCTGGTCATTCTGAAACTTTTGGCTTAGATTTTCCAAAATGGGTTTCCAAAAATTCTGCTCTTAAATTGATACTTGACACCCAAATAAGTGACCAAAAATCCTACTAAAGCTCATAAGAGTTGCTGGCTGATTGGCATTTTTCTGAATTTAGGCATCTAAATTTAGGGACTCATTTTTGAAAATATAATCCTATATCAAGTGAGACAGTCAATGTATCCGTCTGTTCTTGAAAAAAGCTATGCACAATATCAGTGCTTATTAACGGTACTAAAATAAGTAAACTTGAAGTCCAATAACTGAAGTGAAACTAAAAGATTCAACTGAATTTCTAGGGAAAATAGATTTTCCTTAAAATGCAGCTATTTATTCAGACTTTTTCCAGTTTTCTATTTTCAGTTTTTCTCCTTATTAGTTCAGATAAAGCCATCTAGGAAGGACTTTCCCACTTATGGTGGTGTGGTGCAGTTTTATATGCATTGTTGATTCCCTAGATTGTGAGTATTGTTCCTATTATGAGTTTCCCTTTAAAGTTTCTTGAGGGATAGGGTGGGGGAATGCAGCCTCCCTCCATATTTGGGAGCTGAAGTGAGTTGTATTTCTTTCAGTTTGATTCTCGTTACAAACCCCCAACTGTTGCTCAAAAAGCTCCCAGATTTCATGCATCTTCCACCAAGCTCTCTGTGCTATTCAGACTCAAACTGTTTTCTGAAAAAGCAAAAGCAAACCCACAGTTTTAGTTTATATAATGCTCAATGCTGGCACCAGCCTTCTATAGATACAGTGACTGCATGGAATTAACATGAGGGCAAAATTCACATTCTTGTGGAATGCACATGAGCCCCTTGCTCAATGCTCTAAGAGAACCCAGTGAAATCAAACTAGGTCTGCTAGTGGTTTTTATAGTATATTGCATATTCCTGGGGATACCCAGTTTCTTCTCTACCTTTTTATGTCTTCCTTGTACCTTGTGTACTGGTGCCATGTGAGTGCACAATGTATGTAAAACATTGCCAAACGAGAGTAGCAGCATTTTTCACTTACTGTGAACAAGAAAATAACTACCCAAGGGCAAGATAATGGAGAATCAGGCTCTATATTTGCTAATTTCATTTATACACCTTGGAAGAAGCCAGATGAGTAGAACAGGCAGAATAACAGTAAAAGATCACAAATAATGTATTCATTGATTTATTGGGGAAGAGGGAGATTATAAATAACATTGTTTGATTAACGCTATTCAACCAGTTGTAGAGCTAGATCAATAACGTAAACAATTTGCAAATAATTTTTCAGCAATTATCAGGAAACATTTTGTCAGATAAAGTATGTGTGAATAATATTCAAACTATCACTGTGGATCAGCACCTGTGTTATTCACCACCTGCATCTATAATTGTTTACATCAGACAAAATGTGCATCTGTAAATATTTGCTAATTGGTTTAATTAAGGTCCCAATCCTTTGACTTCACTGAAAGTTTTTGGTGCACAGACTATGAGTAATAGGAAATTAATCAAAAGAATTCCTGCATTATGAAAATCTGTTTTAACATATTACTATTGTCCATAGGTCAGTGAATATTCCAAGGCTACAAATATCCAGAGTATATTAAAAAAAATCCAAAAAACAAAATACCCCACCACAGAGAAATGTATAGGGAGGAAATCAGTGTAATATTTGCTCTGTAGCAATGCAGATTGCAACATTACAGTACTAAAGGGGGAGTGGAGGGAACTCCACATTCATCTTAATGGAGTGCTAATGTCAAAGGCTAGCTTGGACTTTTTATCTTTTATATTTGTAAGTGGATTAAATGCTGATGTAAAAGAAATCTGAATAGGGTCTGACCCAAGCAAGATCCATAGCTGCCAGGTGTTAAGCAATATACAAGCTTGAATTCCCATACAAAAAGTTTCCAGTACTCCTTATTTCTTACCTTCAACACAGCTCATAAACCAAACTGAGGTCACTCTTGTTGACTGCTGTGCTGGACTGTGTTTTGAATTTGTGATGTTCATAAAATAAAGAGAGGTACTGTGAATCTGGGAGTGCATCAATCTCTGTACAGTGCAGTGATGCTAATTAGGGAAGACTGGGGTCAGCAAATGCCTGCCACATGATTTTTGCATTTGATCAAAGTTCTATAGGCTGCAGAACTGGGGAAGCGGGGTATGGCTCAACCACTTCTAAGTGATGGTGCTGTGCTAAATCAATATGGCAGTTGCCGGACCATCGTGCTGGCTGTATGGTTGCAACGCCATTGAAATTTGATCGAAACACTCCTCCATCCAGGAGACCAGAATACATATCAATCTGCTAGAGATGAGAGCAGTTCACCTAGCCTGCAATGCATTCATCCCCCTTGGATTGTCTGACCACATCCTGATATTGATGAACATCATGACAACCATCTTTGATATTAATAAAGAAGATGGAGTGAGAGCTCATCCTCTATGTGTAGAGGAAGTGAAGTTATGGAAATGGTGCATCAAGAAGCACATTACATTCTTAGAGACATACCCATCCAGTGTGCAAAATACTCTGGCAGACAATCTTACCATGTACTTCTCCATAGACCACGAATGGCAAATACACAATTCAGGCTTGACTGACGTCTTTCCCCAGTGGGGAACAGCATTCTTGGATCTCTTTATCTCCCAAACAAACAAAAGATTCAATCTCTACTTCTCTAAAGTAGCATTAGGCCTAGACTCCAGGAGCAATATCATTCTGTTATCTTGGACAGATCATCTGAGGAACTTCTTTCCTCCCATTATCTTCTACCTCAGACTCTACGCAGAATTCACCACAAGAGGGATAGGAGTATCCTCGTTGCACTCATTTGGCCCAGACAGTTTTGGTTTCTGGACCTTCTATGAATGTCCTCCTGTCCTCTCATCTGTATTCAACACTTTCTGGATATGTTAGCTCAGGAGAAGGATAGGATCAGACATCCCAACCCAGACCACCTTCATCTCACAGCCTGGCATTTGGATGGGCATCGGACCGGAATATTCTTGTTCAGAGGCCATCCAATGACAACAGAATGACAACAGAAAAGTCTCCACTAGAAAATACTATTTAGTTAAGCAGTTATTTCTCTACCTGGTCACAAAAAAAAATATTTATCACCACAAATCAGCAGCTGTCCATCAACATGTTGGGGCTTTCTATTAGGTCATTAAAAGTCTACCTGGTAGTAACCAGTGCCTTTCATCCTCCAATGGAAGGCCACTCTATTTGTACTCACTCTACCACAATTCAATTCTTGATAGGCCTCTTTAGGTCCTTCCTGCTGGTGATAAAACCCACACCATAATGGGACCTCAGCATGGTACTCTCAGCTCTTACCAGACCACCTTTTGAACCAATGGCCATATATTCCGTGCTACGCCTCTCCATGAAGTTTACTTTCTTAATGCCATCTGTGATGGGGGACACTCACCTCTCGTGAGTGCCTCCTGTTGAGTGGATATGATGCTGCAATCTTTTCTGTTCCTGGCACCCCAATATATTTTTTACCTTACTTGGTAGGTCTTCAGTGGCTCAGCCTTCTGGCTAAGTCACACAGTTAATAGATGGATGGATGGCTGAAACCCTTCTGGAGTAACAAAATTCAACAAATGGTTAATCTTCAGTCCTGTCTCTGAGCTCATTTAAATTCCATCCCTTTTCTCAGGCTTTTAGCAAAGAGTCTTGCCCGCTTTTTCAGGATTCAGGCCACTTCCCCATTGGCTGGTGAGGGGGCCCAAGTCTGCTCACTACTCTGGATCCCAACCCAGGGACCCTGTAAACAACAGCCACATACTGCTTCTCTTAATAGTTGCTGCTGCATTCCATGGGCTGCTTCCCAGTTTGTCCAATCATCTTCACCATTACCTTAGGCTTACAGTCCTTGGGTTCTTTCTGTCTTATCCTGCTCAAGCAGGGTCTCTCACACACCTTTTTGCCCAGAGACTCTCTAAATGGATCTCGGGATATGTTATTCTTGTTATCAGTTGGCACGTATACCTCCCAAGCCCAAGGTGAGGGGCCATTCTGTGAGAGCACAGCAAGTCAACAACATCTCCTCAATAAGTACTGTGACTCTAAGAGCTCCTCAATATCCACTAGCAGAGGATTAACTATGATGTA
Source organism: Mauremys reevesii (assembly GCF_016161935.1). Taxonomy (NCBI): domain Eukaryota; kingdom Metazoa; phylum Chordata; order Testudines; family Geoemydidae; genus Mauremys; species Mauremys reevesii. The sequence continues at coordinate 26,054,093 of NC_052630.1, forward strand.
ACAGCAAACCCTAGCTGGTCTGTTCAACCCACTAAAACCTAACACATTGCTGTCATGGTAATTATCTACAAAGGATGTTGTGTAAGGTATCAAACAAAAACTTATATCATTTTTGTGGTCATCGTGCCCATTGTGTGATGCATCTATGGACAACAATTAAGTAGTAGTATATGTATACTGAAAATATGTTTAAACCAATTAAACCAGGCTGGGTTGATAAACCCAGGCTTTCCAGACAAAGGAATGTTGGGTTGCCTGTCTGCCCAGGTCTCAAATGTAAATGAAGGAGCTTTACCCAGAGACAAGGGGAATTATGCTTGCATATTGAGTCAACAGGAAAAGCAAATTAACAGAAGCGCGAGACTATTAGAATAGTATAGACAGCATGGTGTCTGCACCCTGAAAAACAGTGAGAGAGGCACTTCAAAGAATACATTTCAAAGGTTATTGGACTATAAGAAGAGGAAAAAAGACATAGTGGTTATCCATCACTGAAGGATCAAAAGAAGCAGTGTTTTTTGCATCTGTGAAGCTAGATCCTCGCCCAAAGGGTCTTGTGATGCTCAGAGGAGGCTTTCATTGAGACACTCCCTTAGAAAAGGATTGTAACTTGTTAAGTTTTAGTCACTAGAAAGCGTGTTGTGCCTTTGTTTTATTTGTAACCATTTTCTGTTTCTGTTATCCTTGCTTAGTATCATTTGAATCTCCGTTCTTTATAAATAACTTATTTTTAATTTACTACAAGTTCATCTCAGTGTAATATACTAAAGTGTGAATCCTCAGCTGAGCTAACAATCTAATGTATATTTTTTCTCTTTGGGGACAGCACACTTGGTAATTTCTGTGCATGTCCAGTGACAGGGCTGGATAACATTTTTCAAGGGGGTTCAGGAGCTGAAGTGCACCAAGTGGGCACTGTGGATGGGCATCAGACCGCAACATTCATGTTCAGAGGCTAAGTAAGGACTGGTGGAGTCCTGAGGAGTTTATTGGGCTGATTAACAGACTGGAGTGTCAGGGAGCTGAGACACAGTTTAGCATCAACAAGTCTCTGTCGCTGAGATGGGTAACAAGGAAGCTTACCGTTCTGGATTCCTTGAAAAAATGTCACAAGTACCAATACCAGACATTTGTAAGGTGGCTACCTGGAACTCCATTCACACTTTTACATTATGCCCTGGTGCAGGCTTCCTGAGCTTTGAGGAAAGCAAGTGTTACAGGACTGAGTCCTAGAACAGAGGTGCAGGACAGATTAATTAATTTTGGTAAGGAATACAATTGCTGAGTTTCTGTGCCTTTCCCTACCTACTACCACAAACAATGAAACAGAGCTACAAAACTATGATTTCAGTAATGGAAATACTGATTGGATGGAGGACCCATGGCAGCCATCTAGAAGATTCAATTCCAGTACAATACCACTAGGCCAGCAACTGGCAATTCTGTGCGTTTTGGCCCCAGGCACCAGTACCTAGCAGGTATTCCAATGGATATGTACATGCTTGAGATTAGAAGTTGTTTTTCACCCTTCCGTAAATATAGCCTTCATTTGCATTTTCATCTAGTTTGCCAAATGTCACTTTTTAAATATGAATTTATTAAATGTCAGCCGAGCAGGATAATTTAAATACTTATTTTCTCCTCCCATTATTCTGTTGCCACCATCCTATTATTAATGGCATTTTAACTGTTGATTGCTTATATTGCTGATTAGAACCTTTGTCTCCATTTAAAAAAAAATTTAAAAACAAATTCCTTCAGGCTTAGAACTTGTTTTTAATGTGGCCTGATTTTCCTTTCCTTGGGTAAGAAGTGGATACAGACAATGGAATATAATTGCAAAATGATCATGCAAACTCCCATTGAGATGCAATTTATCTTACACTGAAGATGATTCCTGCCTTCCATCCACCTAAAGCTGGGTCTCCGCATCCTTGTGCTTTTCGTTTACTACATCTCATCAGAAGCCTTCCAAAAGAGACCCAATTAATTGCAACTACAATTGTCACTATCAAATTATCAATCTTGTGCAAAATCTGATTCTCTAATTAATGTTGTAGCATATGTGCATTAATCTGTCTGCTACTTCTGCTCTCTAATGAGACAGATACTTATAATGCTTTCTTAAGAAATAATAATAAACTGGCAATGCATGACACTGCTGGCTAATTAATAAAATAATGACAGCTTTTAGAATCCCCATGCTGCAAATCTTACATCTTTAACATTGTTACTATTTGTAGCTTTAGATGCAGATAGTGAGGCTATAGTCGGCAGTAGAAATTTGCAATTAGTAGCCTTTGAGTAAACAGACAAGGTACTAGATTCAATCAGTATTGAACTGCTTAGAACACCTCCCTAAAACAAGATTGGGATACTCTCTGAAAATGCAATATAAGTGCAATGGAAAATGTTCTGTTTATAGTGACATCTAGTGGCACAAGATTCTTTTGTCTAAAATGAAGAGCCTGATCGAAAGGTTGTTAAATTATATTTAATACTTTCTGTGTTGCCTTGAGTTCCAAATCCTCACCTATTGTAAAGGGATATAACTCCATTTACTTCAGTGGAGTTATGCTGATTTACACCGGGCTGTGGTTTGTCCTAAAAGCTCTGTTAGTGAAAGTGTACTTTCTCTCTCTCAAGTAATTTGACATAGTAGAAACACCCTTTTTGCCAACCCAAGGTCTGACTGTACATGAAATCATGTGCTTGGAAGTACTGCAATAATAACAATCCCTTTCAGTGCATTCCTGCATTCAGTGCATTCCTACAGTGGTCTGTATTATCTCCTTTGTGTATGTTATCATATATCATAAGCATGCATTCATGTTGTCAATCTCTAATTTCTGCTGCAATCATTGTCATAAGAGTGAAGTTTCTGCATTGTAATGCCTCATTTTTTGACTTTTCAATATTCTACTCCTTGATTGTCTGTCCATTTCACCTCTCTCCCAGGTTACTGAAGCTGTAAACAAGGGAGAGTAGGAATGGCAAGCAAATCAAATTCCTTTGCAAGAACATTACAAAAGGTCAAAATATTACAAAACAGCATTTTATTTCACAGAATATATAGTCTTGTGCTCCTCTTCAGATGCCATGTGGATTTGGAGAATTGTTACAGGTTTAAATGCAGAACAATAGGAATGAGTTAATTCTTAAAGCAGATTTTGATGCAAATATCTTAGAGTTAGGAAGATTATAGGTACTAGAATGAAATTCAGATGTGACCTCATGTACAATTGTCAAAATGTCTGCAATTAGTCTGTATATAGAGGGTGTTGTGTTCATTTAAGAATCCCTCATTGCAAAATCCCTACTTTGTCTTTGGGATACTGAAAACTGATGGCATGCTGGGGAAATCTGCAAATATCAGAAAAGCAAACTACACACAACATGTCAACAAATCCTTCCCAGAAAACCAAATAATTGCTAGGTTCCCTTGTTGCAAATCCAGATTCTTCTACTAACTAAGGCAATGTTGGCTTTTCCCTCTGTTTGCCTTTTATCTAGTAAGGACAGAAAAGCACTCAAAGCAGACTAGCCACAGCAACAATATTTGTCAGCATTGCAGCACAAGAAGACAGTTGCTTTCCTTCTACAATTTCATTTTTTTTTACAAGGCAGTACGGTTTGTAGCTTCTTTTAGTGAATGGTGTCTAAAATATTTCTAGATTATTTATTAGATCATAGGTATTTTTATAATAAACTCTCTTCTATGCCTGTAGTCACTGAAACATAATTCTGATTTGGTGCAATGTGGCAGCAGAGCATCAGGGAAAACATGGCACTGGAATCTACAATGGCCCAGGAAAGCTACATGAAGATTTTTAAAAAGCAAACATATAATACAATTTTCAGTTGCAGAAAGTTACAGGTGAGGTACGGTGGATGTGCATGGAGGAAATAAGTGACTTGATCCCAGTCATGTGTCTTTTCCCAGTGACGAGTAGAAGATTTTTCTTCCTGGAGATGCACACTATTGTGTTAGTTTCTCTTCACTGTGCTCAGAGGCTTGATTTTATGTGCTATATAACCAAAAAGGAGGTAGTTGGGTTTTGTGACGTTCTTTCCTGTAGGGATAAGGGAGTTTGAGATTTGTGAATCTCTCAAACTCTTTTTTTAGGGAGTCAGGCCAAGATTGATAAAGGTATTAAGGATCCTAATTTCCATTAAAATCCGTGGAAGTTAGGAACTGAGAGTAGTTTTAATACAGCCCCTTTTCTTCTGTAATTTAAACCCAAGTTTTTATCTCCACAAAGATTTCTATGATCCCCTTCTGAATCTGCCATGTCCTTCATCCCATTTTCCCTGATGCCTTCCTCATCTTGGGTCTTTACTCTCGTAACAGACTGTCCCTTGGCTCTGATTCCTTACCTTCAGCATGGATTCCAACTTGTGAAGTCAGTTTGATGCTAAATGAAATAGGGTTTAATATTGAAACCCATAGTAGTCTTCAGTAAATCTTTATTCCAGGCAAATGCCCCACTGTTTTTAAGGACTTTAGGATTTGGTCCACTAGGGGTATGTCTACACTGGAATAAAACACCTATGGCTGGCCCATGTCAACTGACTCAGGGTCCCAGAGCCGTTTCCAGCCTGAGCCTGAACGTCTATGCTGCAATTTTGTAGCCCGACAGCCTGAACCCTGCAAGCTCCAGGCAGTTGACACAGGCCCGCCACAGATGTTTTATTTCAGTATAGACATACCTTATGAAAACAGAGCCTTAGGGCTAGTCTACAGTTGAAGCGCTATAGCAGCATTGGTGCACCTGCATTGGTGAAGCTGCACCTCCGTAGCATGTCTGGTGAAGATGCTCTATGCTGACGTGAGAGAGCTCTTTTGTCCACATAATAAAACCACCTCCACAAGAGGTGGTAGGTCTGTCAGCAGGAGAAGCTCTCCCGACAACATAGCACCATCCACATTGGTGCTTAGGTCGGCGAAATTTACATAATTCAGAAGGTGGCTTATTCACACAAATTACACTGATAAAAGTGGTAGTGTGTACGAGGCCATAGTCTCATCACAGAGCTGACTGGAAAATTTCCATCAAAACAAAATTTGATTTAAAAACATTGGCAAATGTTTGCCATTCCTCCTGTTTTCTGAGCAGCTCTAGTTCATTTTAAAAAACAACCACCACCAAACAGCTGTTTATTCATGTAATCATAATCCTGCCTTTGGGCCTGATCCTGTGAGGAACTGCATTCATTAATCACAGAGCCCCTTGTGACATTCTGCTTACATGATGGGTAACAAAAATCAAAGTCAGGTGTGGAATATGCAGCAAGAGTGGATGAGGAAACAAAAACATTTGTTTTGATATAAATGTCCCTAGTAATAAGGGAAATAAGGTATTATTCAAAACATGAGAACAAAGCAGAATAGCTTCTAAGATGAAGAATGTTTTTAAACTTTGCCATGAGTCATATGAGTAATTTTTTACCACTTAAACTACAGGCATGTGCTTAGAAGAAGGTGCATATATTAGTCAGCAGTCTCCCAAGAGTTAAATCATGATCCAGACTAATGATTCATTTACAGTTATTGGTAAACTTGTTTGTCCATACCTGCGCATTGACAAACAATCTAATCTCATGTTTTTCACAAGGCCTGTAAAACCAATACAAATCCTATAAATCACAGCCAGTTGGTATTTGACTTATCCTTCAATCTACATTCACAGCTGGACTCTGGTATATTTCAAAGCATCTGAGCTGCTTGCTGGGGCACCAAACACCACCTCTCCATATAGGACTTATTTGAAAAGTATGAAAAACAAACAAACAAAAAAATCCTAACTTTCCATGCTAGAAATAGAAAGGCAAAGCAGCAGAAGAAAATGATGTACTTTCACTCGTGACTGTGGAGTCAATGGGAACCACACTTTTGATTCTGAAGACACAGCTTGTCCTTTAGGATTTAAGTTATTATCAGCAACTCATGAAAATAATATACAAATATTGACTGGATTTGGGGGCAACAGCTGCAAAATCTTGCTTGTACATTAAAATAGTAAAAATGTTCACTAAGACTTTAGGCAATAAGGATAATTGAAAAAGGCATTTTAACCCCTGGGTAAGTGTTTACTGCTCTTGTTATCCAACCCAGTTGGTATTTGTTTTACTAGTCCCATTGATCTTTTAAAGTAGCAATGGTAACAATGTTACATTGAAAGTGACTAAGGCACTGAATTGGGACTGTAGTTATGGTTTCAATTCCCAGCTCTGATATTTATGTCCGTTACGTAGTCTCTCATTGCTTCTGTCCCCCCATCTGTAATGGGGGGAAATACTTCCTTTGTCTGACCACTTGGCACCTATTGTCTGTATAGCTTGTAAACCCTACTGTACAGGAGCTCGCTCTCATTATGTGTTTGCACACTGCTTAACCTAATAGGGCCCTGATCTCATCTGGGGCAGCCTCTTGATACTACTGTAATACAAATAAATAACTCTGAAGATGGATTAGTAATTGTACCATTGTTCAGTTTGCAAACAACACCCCATGCTATTTTCACACGCGTTTCCAAACTTATTTTGGAAATTTAAAAATAAATTATAGTTAATAAAAACATATCATTCTTCCAACTTCTTCTGCATTCATTCAAAGGGAGATTTTCTGTGTGGATATGTCCGTAATATCTCCTTACAGTTTTTTTTAATGTGCAGTTCTTTCAGCCACCAGAAAAGTCAAGGAAGAAAGGAATATTAAAAACAAACAAGGCATGAGAGAAGAGTATAATAAATAATGTTTTCAGCACTACATGTTACATGTAGGGCCTGATCCAAAGCACACTGAACTCACTGGAATGACTCGCAGTGATTTGAATGGGCTTTGGATCAAGTCTATCATACATATGGTCATGCTTTTATTGCTGTGATCAGAATGTTACCAAATATTGGCTATTTTTCTATGGGATTGATTCAGAGCCACACTGCCTCTAGGGACGGAATTCCGCTCCGAGCTCCCTAGCATTCAGAGAAAGCAAGTACCTGTTCCAGAGTGCTGCTTTATCCCTTTTCAATGCCAGTTCCATATTGAAGTCCAGCATGTAAGGGGACCTTTTCCCACCACAATGTCTCCACTTCTTTTGGGCTCAGTTGTAGCTCCAGAGGCCCTAGGATTTAGCAATTAAGTGTAGGGGCTGAACCTGTGCCTAATACCCTTTCTACAAATCAGGAAAGTGGAAAAGGAAACCTCCTTGTAAGGACCCATGTAAGGTCTGGGTGCAATTTGGCCCTTCACAATGATTATAGACAAATTCTAGAGGTTAACCACTTTAGACTTGAATAGGGAACATTTAGGAATGCTAAAATCAGATTTCTTACTCTTCATAAGACAATCCCTAACATTTACACAAAATGGGCCAAATTTTCAGCTGGTGTAAATCTGCATAGCTCCAGTTGATTTCAGCTGAGGATTTGACCCAGTACTTTTGCTGACAGTAAAACCGGTGACTGTGGTGATTCTTTACAGTTCTTTGCTACTGTTCTTCCAAGGTCTTATTCTGTACTTTCAGTGTATGAGTGTTTACTTACTTTAGTAAAGCACAGAATCCTTGTGTTTCTTTCTGTTGTACCCCATCAGAACATCACCAGGAAAATCAATAGGGAGTCATATTGTCTGAAACGTTAAGAAGAGATATTGAACAATTTAACGTCTTCCTTTGTCCAGTGATGTAGAAGCAAGTGTTCTCAAACTAGGAAAAGATATATTTACACATTCAGAAACGTACTGGAATTAACTTCATGATAAATATATGGTTCAAAGGGACACATTCTGCTTTCAGTTACACTGGGGCAAGTCTATTGAAGTTAACTGTCCAATTAACTTATTTTGGTCAGATATATGTTTCTGCATTTCTAGAGAGCAACTGATCCTACCTTACCAATGTGAGGTGTTTTGTCTTATTGACATTACAGCAAGACTTGAAAGCTTGTACATTGGCACATTTGAAAAGTGGCAGAGCTCAAAGATTAACATGTAATAAATGTTTAAGAACAATTGACTTGGCATGTAGACTATACAGAAGTTGCTTTAATTTCTCTGGCTCTCTTCAGAATGAGATTTTTTTAAATCATTTTTTTTTTACATTGAGTGGGACCTTATTCCCTGAGTTGAATTTAGTGGCACAATCTGAGGAGTAAGACTGCGTGTAAGTTAGGAGGGATGCTGAGATAGGGCATATTAAAGTTAAGCACAAACAGGACTTATATAAAAGGCAAACATAACTCTTTTGGCATCAGACTTTTATTATTTTTTTAAGATGAAAACATCCATTGTTTAATTATCTAAAATGTGTAAAAGTTAAAAAAAATCTTAATTGACAGAAACATTATGAGCATCCCAGACTAGTAACCTGCTTTCTGTTCTGTCTTGTGTAAAGTGTCTGTGAATAAAAACTGATGCACTAATATTTGACATTGTATTTTTGAGGCTTGTACATTGATGATTTATAAACTATGTTAAATCTTTGTCAATAAGCATTTTTTTAAAGTGGAGGTGGTTTGCTTTGTTCTTGTCATTTTTTAATTTTAAAAACTGCTCTGGGCTGACCTCCTAAGCACCAAGCTTAGCCTACAGCACATTTGCCATAAGATTTTTTTTTTATAAAATCTTATAAATAAGAGATCACAATGAAAATGATGACTGAATGTGAACTTACAACATGTCTTATAGAGGCTGCCAGATTAAGGGCCTGATGTTTAAAAAGAGGCCTATTTTTGCATATGCCTTTACTTCAGGTGCATGTGAAATTCGGGGATGGCTGTATACAGGATCTAGGTATATGTGCACAGAATAGCTCCAGTTTTGCAGTAAATGTATGTAGAAAAGTAGCTGCACAATAGATTGCAGTCCTTCTTTTATGAAAATTTGGCCTTAAAATATCCAGCTTTAAGATGGCACTGTTAATTTGTAAAGCTGGGTATTGTCTCTGGTTATAGTCTCAGTCCTTGATCATTATCTATGTGCAGCTTGTGGTTTCAGCTACCATTCACAAATAATGGTAATAGTATGTGTAAAATAAGCACAGAATTTTACAGGTATCGTACATGCCTGTGCTGTTGGGAGATTATGGTACTGATTTTCAGCATAATTCTCACAGCATACAACCTGGTCTCGTTGCTTTCCTTGGAAATGTTTTTCCTTGCTAATGTACTTACACGTTGCACAAATATGTGCTTAATTATTTTCCTTAATCTGTAAGGGTCATTGACTGGCGCACAAGCGCATTGAGAATTTGGCTGTCATGCAGCAAAGGTTCTTTGAGTTTGCTTGCCAGCTCTGCACAAAAGTGTTTAAAATGTTTGCTTAACTTTATCCAAGAGCTGCCACTTAATGCTTCATGGAGATGCTACGTAGGAATATAAAATGTGAAGGTCAAAGATGATATGAAACACCATGTAAATAACATCAGCCTTTCAAAATATAGAAGAAAAATAAAATGATATTTAGACTAGATCTCTCAGTATTTTTGAGATGCAAGGACAAGAAAAGACAGTTCCATGACATACCGATCTGTAGGATTCTCTTGCACATTTCCTGTGTTTCTCTTTCCTGACTTTGGTTTTTTGCTTTCTTATCTAGACAGAAATGACAAATCTGGGAAAAGGATACAGGGCAGCTGAGCTATTTAACTGCTTATTTGCCTGGACTAATTGTCAATATTTGTCCAAGCAAACAAACAATTTGCAGTGTTTTCTGGAATGTGTTGCTTTTAGGAATAACAACATGTTAACAGGGACAGGAACTCAGTCCAGGGGTCTCTTGGTTGATGGTACTGTGGAATTCAAAGCAATAAATCCTCTCCAAATATATAGTTGTAGAAAAGCTGCAGCCTTTTACTTGCCAAATCCCCAGTGTTTAGTTAGACGATCAAATATTTTCTAAGGCACTCCAGTACCAATTAGATCATCTCCAGATGCTTTGGTACTGTGAGTGGCAAGACTCAAATTCACTTTTAATGAACCATATTTTAATGTCAGTCACTCCTATCTACTTAAATGACAAAGAGCTCATCTGACTTTGTAATGAATCTCACAACTGTGTCATTTCTTGAGCCTCTGTCTCTGTATTGTACTGGCCTGCGACAGCAGTGAGTTGACAGTCTTGAGTAAACTGTGTTTGTTAGCAAAGCTACAGTATCTAAAGAAATGACATCTGGAACAGCGGGAGGTGCTGAAAAGTCAAGTGGGGAATGCAGGAGCTGTTGGATGGGAAATGGGTTAGCTGTGGGGGGGGGGAAGTGGAGTAGGAGGGGGTTTGATGAGATAAAGGGGGCCATGGCAATCCATGAGACAATGTTAAACAGAGAAACAAATAACATAAAAGAGAAAGAACAGTTGGATGATTGATTAGTGTATATTCAAGGGTATGCATGTGTCTACTGGGAGTGTGAAAAGGACCAGTGTGGATGATCAAGCAGGTGCATAAAGCAATGAAAGCTAAGAAAGGTATTTGAAAATTAAAGAATGTACTAGTGGCTGTGATAAATTAAACAAAATGCTTAAACTACATAAGGACTAAGATGTCAATGGCAAACCTTGTAGGGTGTACTGAGACGTATAAAAAAATTAAATGCTTACAGTACTTTGTCTATAAGCCAACATATGTTTGCTAAGAGGAGGAGACGTTTTGCTAAAAAATCAAGAAATGATAAAAAGATTTATAGAGTGAAGGCTGAGAAAAGAGCAAGGCCAGACAGGATCTAGCTCTGATTTCCCCAGGAAATGGGGAATGAAATAGTGATATATTACAATAGTCTTTGGAAACAAGAGGAGGTGGGTAAAACGTAATAATTCTCAATATTTAAGAAAAGATTGAAGGAAGAACTAGGAAACTGCCCATCGGAGAGCTTAAACTTAGCAACAAGGAAGATATTGGAATAAAATGTTAATTGAGAAGAGAAATTGTGAACACCTAGAAATAAGGTTTACTCATAACCTCTTTTCCTTAAAATCCATCTCAGTTTCACTTTCCCCCACTTACAAAAGCTTCTTAAGTCCCCCCATGATGTTTTTAGCAAGATCTGTCTTATAGTTTGAAGGAGCCACAAGGAAATAGATCTTCCTTTGAACTGGTTTCTGTTGTACCTGCTGTATTTATTACTTGTCCTGTATTACTTTTATTAGATTTTGTATCTAAGATTCAGTTGCCTATTCAATAAATTCTAACATTAGTCAGATTTCTTGGCTGACATAAATATTGATTTACTCTGACTGATGATAGAATCAATCTCTTTGAGGTATGTGAAAATACTCTGTTGAGGAGTCTATTCAATAAGCTTGTCTTTCAGCAGTTTGTGCTTGAGTGTGTATGTCTAGTGTATGTGGGTATTTATGCATTTGAAATTTTTTATACATGATGAGTGAACCAGGAATGCACTACTAGCACAAGAGGTAAGTTTATTTCAGCCCATCACGTCTTCTTTGCTATCTTGTGTACTGAGCTCAGTAAATGTGTCATGCTGAATAAAAATTCCCCAACTGTACTCAATTGAATTAAAAAAAAGTTGAGTAAATAAGTCAATGAAAAACGATGACCTGTTTTGTTCTTGAAATGTTCTGTTGTGTTCCTTAAATGAATAAAGGAGCTAAAAATATGTCATTTCTATTGTCACGAGAAAAGAAATAAACTTACAAAAGGATCCTGTGCTCAGTGTATTGTGTTCTGCTCACATTTCAATTAACCTTGGAGTGATGAGCTTGCATTGTAGGGTTATGTACTTTAGCTTGAATAGTCTCATATCTGAAGGAAGGGGAGAGTACAATATGGTTCTCTTCTCCATGTTAATCTGGTATTCTCTTTTTTATGATGTAGGAGTAGGTCAAGGTCCTGCCCTTACAATGATGATGATGTTCGTCCATCGTTGTCAATGAAGACCTCAACAACTCATTCATTCGATGACCGGACTCTGTGCGTCCGAAGATGACTGATCAGTCCGATTTGGGCGTGGAACGTCCTGTCACACGTCGGGCAGACATGTGATGGCACTGTCGATAATGTGCGGGCAGCTTTGGACTTGCGCAGCTCATGCTTTCTTTCAGCCTCAGCAGTACGCCTCGACTCAGAGGTATTACTGCCTGTGTGAATGAGGCTGCGCCATGCTGGACGGTTCAGTGCGAGGGTTTCCCATGTGGCGGTGTTGATCTCGAGGGACTTCAGAGAGGTCTTCAGCGTGTCCTTGAACCGCTTCTTTTGTCCTCCATGGGAGCGCTTTCCCTGGGTGAGTTCTCCATAGAAGAGCTGTTTAGGAATGCGCTCGTCTGACATTCTCACGACATGTCCAGCCCATCTGGTCTGGGCTCTCATCAGCAGTGTGTGAACTTACGGCAGACTGGCTTTGGTAAGGACTTCAGTATCGGGCACTTTGTCCTGCCATCTGATTTTTAGAAGCTTTCGCAGACAGGAAATGTGGAGGTGATTGAGCCTTCGTGCATGACTCCAATAGACAGTCCACATCTTGCAGGCGTACAGCAGAGTTGGAAGCACCACTGCTCGGTAGACCTTCAGCTTCGTTGGTAGGCTGATCCCTCGACGTTCCCAGACGTTAAGAGCGCAATCGGCCAAATGCAGAGCTGGCTTTAGCAATTCTGCAGTTTACTTCATCATCGATTGACACTGCTCGGGAAAGGGTACTGCCCAGGTACGTGAAGTGGTCCACTGTCTGAAGTCTCTGTCCATTTACAGTGATGGACAGTTCTGAGTATGGAGTGTGGGGAACTGGCTGGTACATGACCTCAGTCTTCTTGATGTTAATGGTGAGACCAAAGTTGTTGCATGCTGATGAAAACTTGTCCATACTGGCTTGCATTTCTGGCTCTGTACTAGCATTCAGAGCACAATCATCGGCAAAGAGAAAGTCTCAAAGTACAGTTTCCTTCACCTTGGTGATGGCACGCAGTCGCCTCAGATTGAATAGTTTCCCGTCAGTTCTGTACTTCAGGCCTACTCCTTCAGTGCAGTGTTGAAAGGCATCAGTCAGAGTGGCAGAGAATATCATACTGAACAAAGTGGGTGCTAAAACACACCCTTGCTTGATGCCGTTGGTAACTGGGAAGGCCTCAGATGTTTCACTGTCATCCAGGACACGAGCCATCATACCGTGATGAAATTGACGTACCAATCATATGAATCTGTCTGGACAGCCGAATTTCGACATGATCCTCCACAGGCCCTGGCGACTGACAGTAGAACGCTTTTGTGAGCTCCACAAAAGTTGTGTAGAGTTCACGATTCTGCTCTTGACATTTCTCCTGTAGCTGACGTGCAGCAAAGATCATATCAATAGTCCCACGTCCCTTGCGGAAGCCGCACTGTGATTCTGGCAGTAAGCCCTGCTCCAGGTGAGTGATCAATCGGTTCAACAGAACCCGTGCAAGAACTTTCCCCGCTGTAGAAAGCAGCGAGATTCCATGGTGATTGTCGCATACCTGGTGATTACCCTTCCTCTTATAGAGGTGCACAATGGACGCATCTCTAAATTCCTGTGGAATGGATCCTTGCTTCCAGAAGGACTGAAACAGCTCAGTGAGTTTCCATAGCAGCACGGGTCCACCGACTTTGTACACCTCTGCTGGGATGGCATCTGACCCTGGGGCTTTGCCACTTGACAGCTGGTTGATGGCTTTCTTCACTTCATCCTCTTCTGGTGAAGCATCTATGGAGTCATTGACTGCAACCTGGGGCATCTTGTCAATGGCCTCATCATTGATGACTGAGGGGCAGTTGAGAATTGCTTCAAAATGTTTAGCCCATCTCTGGAGAATCTGTGTCTTCTCTGTAAGGAGAAGAGTGCCATCAGAGTTCAGGATGGGAAAGCTCCCAGAAGACTGTGGACCATAGTGTGTGTTGAGGGCTTCATAGAACTGCTTATAGTCGTTCCTGTCCACATACGCCTGTATTTCATCTGCTTTGGCGCTCAGCCACATGAGAACATAAGAACGGCCGTACCGGGTCAGACCAAAGGTCTATCTAGCCCAGTATCTGTCTACCGACAGTGGCCAATGCCAGGTGCCCCTGAGGGAGTGAACCTAACAGGCAATGATCAAGTGATCCCTCTCCTGCCATCCATCTCCATCCTCTGACGAACAGAGGCTAGGGACACCATTCTTACCCATCCTGGCTAATAGCCATTTATGGACTTAGCCACCATGAATTTATCCAGTTCCCTTTTAAACATTGTTATAGTCCTAGACTTCACAACCTCCTCAGGTAAGGAGTTCCACAAGTTGACTGTGCGCTGCGTGAAGAAGAACTTCCTTTTATTTGTTTTAAACCTGCTGCCTATTAATTTCATTTGGTGACCCCTAGTTCTTGTATTATGGGAATAAGTAAATAACTTTTCCTTATCCACTTTCTCAATATCACTCATGATTTTATATACCTCTGTCATATCTCCCTTAGTCTTCTCTTTTCCAAGCTGAAGAATCCTAGCCTCTTTAATCTTTCCTCATATGGGACCCTCTCTAAACCCCTAATCATTTTAGTTGCCCTTTTCTGAACCTTTTCTAGTCCCGCATTTTGCGCAGTCGCTTCTGTACTGTTCTGCGAGCGTTGATAAAGGCGGTCTTCTTTGCCGCTGAGGATGGGTCATTCTGATAAGCACAATGCAGGCGGTGCTTCTTAGCAAGTAAGGCTTGGATTTCTGCATCATTTTCATCAAACCAGTCTTGCCGCCTGCGTGTGGAGGGCCCCCATACCTTCGATGCAGCTGTATGGACAGTGTTGCGGAATCGCTCCCAGTCTTTCTCAGCGTCATCCTCAATACGAAGATCAGCAAGCTCATTCTCTAGGTCTTCCGCTAGATTTTCAGTGATGCGTCTGTTCTTCAGCTTCGACACGTTGATCCTTTTGAGAGCCTTACAGCCTCGTGGTCGTCTCTTCGGCATGATACGGAGCTTCATTTTGGATACTATGAGCCTGTGATCCGTCCAACAGTCAGCGCTGCACATAGCTTTTGTAACCCTGACATCTTGTCTGTCCCTTCTCCTGATGATGACATAGTCGATCAGATGCCAGTGCTTAGAACGGGGATGCATCCACGAAGTCCTGTTACGGGTAGGGAGGCAGAAGACCGTATTGGTGATCAGAAGGTCATGTGCTGCACAAGTTTTCAGCAGTAACAGGCCATTGCTGTTACACTTTCCCACTCCATTTTTCCCGATGACTCCTTCCCAGGCTGCGGCATCGCATCCGACTCTTGCGTTAAAATCGCCAAGCAAGATCAGCTTGTCTGTGCGGTGCACTGATGATAGCAGAACATCTAGTTCTTCATAGAATTTATCCTTCACATCCTCTGGGTTGGTCACTGTGGGAGCGTATGCGCTGATCAAACTAGCTTGTTTTCCTTTTTGAAGCAGAAGCTGCATTGTCATGAGTCAGTCATTCACACCCTTGGGGGGACTGGCAAGTTTCCGAACAAGATGATTCTTGATGGTGAAGCCAACTCCAGATTCGCGATGCTCATCACTGCTGCGGCCACTCCAGAAGAACGTATAGCCTCCGCCTGACTCGGACAGCTGTCCTTCATTAGCAAGGCGAGTTTCGCTAAGGGCTGCAATGTCAATGTTGTAGCGTGCGAGCTCTCTGGCGACAAGTGCTGTTCTTCTCTCCGGTCTGTCTGCTGTGATGTTGTCCAGCAGCATGCGCACATTCCATGTGCCAATGGTAATCGGTGTCACTCTATGTTTTGTTTTTGTTCGACTGCTTTTATGGGATCCCCACCAGCCGCGGTATGCTGGCCAGGGTAAGGTGAAGCAGGCAATGTTTAAGGCACCTTTTCTAGCCCCCTCCTCATTCTATGGAGGGTGAGCAGTGCAATCCTGAATAGGGCTGCTCAGTTGCTCAAGAAGACGCCGAGCTCCACTGCTGCTTGTCAGTGAGGAACGACCATTATACCTGAGCCACCTGTGTGCAGGTCCACGGCTACAGCTCCCAATGTATCCACACCTGCTGCTTCATCGCTCACCCATCACCACAGGACTTGATATGATGTGATATGATATGATGTCGAGACTTGCGTGTGAATTGGATTAAAGTGAGGGAGAGTTGCGCGACGTCAACCTCACTCTCTCTTCCCAGTTCCTATCTGTATCCAGTGGCAGGACAAGAGTCAAGACAGCTGGAGATAGGGCATGGTGCAGTGGATGACCAGGACGCCTACGTGTCTTGTCGTGCTCTTGAGCATTCCACAACGCTTGCTGTCACCACCTTCCTGACCGTTGAACCAGGTTTCCTCAGTCAGCCGGATCCAGCCTTCGCATGCAATGAGTAGACAGGCCCTAACTCACCGAGGGTCTCAGACTCATCGGCTACCCTCACCTGGTTTAGCCTGCCAGTCGAGACGGTTTCCGGGGTGTGGCCGCTGTCACATGCTGACAGCTACTTGGAGCCACAGGTGAGAGCTGGGTGTCAAGTGGGCACCAAAGTGGATGAGCTACTCCTAGGAGTACGACTGCTCTCCCATCAGAGGTACTAACCCTCCCTGACAACCCCATACACCCGCCCGTACAATAGTGGCAGTATGGAGGGTCCCTTTGCTATCCAGCCAGTTGCAGGCAGGATGACTCATAGAGGCAGAGAACAGGTTGGGGGTGTGTTGTGTAGTGTGTTTTAATCCAAAACCCATTGAAGTATTTAATTGGCTTAGGATCTGGCTCTGTATTACTGCTCAAAAAGAAGAGTGAGTGCTGGAGTCGTATAGGGATATCATGTTTTGTAGGCAAGCTAGGCTTGAAGTTCACACCCTCTTGAGGCTGTAGTGCATTAGTCTGTGTCCTCTGCCTAGTGCTCTCTTGAATCTGTTTTACTTGTGCCTGTGGGGAGGGACTAGAAAGAGGTGTCCTGTGCCCCCTTCCACCACTATGGAGGAGAGGGCATGATTTTGTCCTTAGTGTCACTCTCAGCAGCTTTAGCACCTATATGGGGTAGGGGGCATGTGTCACACAATGGGTACAATGGTGTCTCAAACTGTCAGTTGACAAGACAATTTACTTTGTATTTATTTATTTATTTTAGGGAGTAATGTATGAATAGTTTAACTGCTTTATAATAACTGATCCTATTATTTTATATGTTTACCTGTACATACCCAGCTGATCACTGCAGACATCAATGACCTTGCCTCAGAGTTTTACCAGAGATCAAATTTTCATACAGATGAGTCGTGAGCAATGTCTATATTGGTTTAGGTAAAAAAACAAACAAACCCCACTTTCTTTACTAGCAGACTAGCTTTTCTCCTTATTCTCCTTGAAGAACCATATTCTACTCTATCCATTGCAAAGGAAATGTCTAGGTTCCCCCATATTCCTCTCACAGTATTTCTGATGAGAAGATAGGATTCATTATTTTGTTCTGCACTTTGTTCTTTATTTTACAAGGGCAGAGGGAGATTATCCTTTTGGGCACTAACATTTTGAACTAGATTGTTGTCCTTTCCCTCCCACCTTGTGACTCCTGCATGTCTGGACACAGATACAGTCCTTGAACTCCCTTCCCTTCCTCCTTCTCTCTTTCTCTCTCACTGCACCTCCCTCTTACTAGTCTCCTCAGATAATATTATTCCTCACATTCACTGCATGCACACTTATGCCTAAAGAGTTCCTACTGCTGGCAGCAATAGCTTCATTTCTGGCCACAGATTCACTGGGCACTTTCCATCTGCAGCCCGTACTGCATTCTAGAATGCAGAGCTGTTTGGTGTGGCCCACAAAGTAGATGTGGCTGATGTGGTATGAAATGCAAGACAGCACTAGAGAGAAGCCCCCTTCAGTAAGTTTCCCGTGAGGCCTCAGATACAGTTAAGAGCCACTCACACTAGTGGAGGGTGACTGCAGCAGTTCTACCTGCAGTACCACATCTAATGCAGATTGTCCATGTAGGGCTGAATGAAGACACCTGGGTTCAACAGGAATGTGTGTTCAATGTAGAAATCCAATTTATAAAGCCACAGAACCATTTTTATAAATCTGATCATTCTGACGTTTAACCCCATGTCCCTAAGGTGAGGATTTTTTCTTTGTGAATGTCTCCATGCCATTCAGCCCATCATAATCCCCTTTTTCATTCTCCCTTCCCCTAAAATACCAGTTAGAAAATTGCTTTTAATGATTTCAGTGTGCTTTCCTCTAACATCATCCCTCTCAGGTCATTCTATGCACAGATGATTCTCTGAATTTTTTTTAAAAAAAGCAGTTTCCTGCCTTCTGCTTCTAATTTCCTTCGTCTTTAGTTCCCACTTAAGTCTTTGCCCAATTATCTATGTTGGGTAGCATAAGTTCATGCTGGTTGCTCCATTCAAGGTTTTATATACTTTAATTAAACTCCTCTTCTCTCTTTGATGTGTTCAAACCAGTGCAAACTTCCTTTGTTTGTTAGCATTAAGTATTACTTACCATTCCTTAACCTACATACACAGTAGATCCAAGTTTGCTTCCATGATGTATGCTGTTTGTTCTAGTTGCCTCCTTGTTTGTTAGCCAAGAAATTATACTTTCTTGCTCTATATGCCACTTACTTTCCACCATTGACTTCTACCCCTATGTTGTGGCTTCCTCTTTGACTCCAGCTTAGTCTCTATTTAAATATATCAGATTTTGCTTACTGTATGTCTCACGTTATTCATTGTTTTAGCTATCCATAGAGCTGTGCAAATAATTGAATTTTTGGTTCACTGGCAGTTCTGAAAAATAAAATAAAAAAAACGTTTTGGGTTGAGTTGAACTGAAACTGATTTTTTTTTTAATTTTTGGCAAATCAAAAGTCAACAGAAATTTTGGTTTGGGTTGAATAAAACATTTTGCTTCTGGTCATTTTTAAAGATAAAAGCAAAAGAAATGAAGGGCTAGATGCACAAAACAACTGGAGGAGCATATGGTAGGGCCTCTTTTATCCCCAGTAGCCCAGTAGTTAAGGCATTCACCTGCAATCTGGGGGTTACAGATTCAAATCCCTCTCTGTAGCAGGAACTTGAACAGCAGTCTTCCCCTTCCCAGGTCAGCATCCTAACCACCAGCCTATGGAGCAGTGTGGGAAAAGCCTATTTCAGTGTCTCCTATTGAAGTTGTTCCACTGTGTATAAATAATCATATCAGCAGAGACTTTCACTTGGTTCTTCCACTTCCCAAATGCCTGTTCTACCCACCAGGCTCACGGAGACTTTCTCTCTCTGGCCCAAATGCTATTCAAGTGGGGATTTGAACTTTTCTCTCACATCTCCAGTGAGTGCTCTACCCACTGGGCTGTTGGGAATAACAGGTTGGGGTAGGGAAGCCACCACTTCCGCTATCATTATTTTGTGGAGGGCACCTAAACTCCTTATGAATCTAGCATGAAAATGTTGCATCAAAAAAAAATGTGTCAAATTTTGGTTTACCATAAACTGCATTTTTTTTGGTGGATAAACTATTTGCTGAAACATACAAACATAACATAAGAACATAAGAATGGCCATACTGGGTCAGACCAAGGGTCCATCCATCTGCCAACAGTGGCCAATGCCTGGTGCCCTACAGGGAGTGAACCTAGCAGGCAATGATCAAGTGATCTCTCTCCTGCCATCCATCTCCACCCTCTGACAAACAGAGGCTAGGGACACCATTCCTTACCCATCCTGGTTAATAGCCATTAATGGACTTAACCTCCATGAATTTATCTAGTTCTCTTTTAAACCCTGTTATAGTCCTAGCCTTCACAACCTCCTCAGGTAAGGAGTTCCACAAGTTGACTGTGCGCTGCGTGAAGAAGAACTTCCTTTTATTTGTTTTAAACCTGCTGCCGATTAATTTCATTTGGTGACCCCTAGTTCTTGTCATGGGCGGCTCTAGCTTTTTGGCCGCCCCAAGCAGTCATGCGCGGGAGGTGCCCCGGAGCCGCGGGAGCAGCGGACCTCCCGCGGGCATGACTGCAGAGGGACCGCTGGTCCCGCATGGCTCGGCTGGACCTCCCGCGGCTGCGGACGGCTCGCGGGTCCGGCGGGTCCGGTTGAGCTGCCGCAGTCATGCCTGCGGGAGGTCCAGCCGAGCCGCGGGACAAGCGCCCCCTCCGCAGTCATGCCTGCAGCAGGTCCGGTCTTCCCGGGGCTCCGGTGGACCTCCCGCAGGCATGACTGCGGCAGGTCTGCCGGCCCAGCCTACCGCCCACCCCCGGCAGCAGGGGACGCCCCCTACATTTTGCCGCCCTAGGCACCAGCTTGTTTTGCTGGTGCCTAGAGCCGCCCCTGGTTCTTGTATTATGGGAATAAGTAAATAACTTTTCCTTATCCACTTTCTCAACATCACTCATGATTTTATATACCTCTATCATAACCCCCCCTTAGTCTCCTCTGTTCCAAGCTGAAAGTCCTAGCCTCTTTAATCTCTCCTCATATGGGACCCATTTCAAACTCCTAATCATTTTAGTTGCCCTTCTCTGAACCTTTTCTAATGTCAGTATATATTTTTTGATATGAGGAGACCACATCTGTATACAGTATTCAAGATGTGGGCGTACCATGGATTTATATAGTGACAATAAGATATTCTCTGTCTTATTCTCTATCCCTTTTTTTAAAATGATTCTTAACATCCTGTTTGCTTTTTTGACTGCCGCTGCACACTGCGTGGACATCTTCAGAGAACTCCAAGAACTTCAGAGTACACGATGACTCCAAGATCTCTTTCCTAATTAGTTGTAGCTAAATTAGCCCCCATCATATTGTATGTATAGTTGGGATTATTTTTTCCAATGTGCATTACTTTACATTTATCCACATTAAATTTCATTTGCCATTTTGTTGCCCAATCACTTAGTTTTGTGAGATCTTTTTTAAGTTCTTCACAGTCTGCTTTGGTCTTAACTATCTTGAGCAGTTTAGTATCTGCAAACTTTGCCACTTCACTGTTTAACCCTTTATCCAGATCATTTATGAAAAAATTAAATAGGATTGGTCCTAGGACTGACCCTTGAGGAACACCACGAGCTACCCATCTCCATTCTGAAAATTTACCATTTATTCCTGCCCTTCATTCCCCGTCTTTTATCCAGTTCTCAATCCATGAAAGAATCTCCCCTCTTATCCCATGACAACTTAATTTAATTTACATAAGAGCCTTTGATGAGGGACCTTGTCAAAGGCTTTCTGGAAATCTAAGTATCAGAGGGGTAGCCATGTTAGTCTGGATCTGTAAAAGCAACAAAGAATCCTGTGGCACCTTATAGACTAACAGACGTTTTGCAGCATGAGCTTTCGTGGGTGAATACCCACTTCTTCGGATGCAAGTGGTGGAAATTTCCAGGGGCAGGTTTATATATGCAAGCAAGAAGCAAGCTAGAGATAACGAGGTTAGTTCAATCAGGGAGGATGAGGCCCTGTTCTAGCAGTTGAAGTGTGAAAACCAAGGGAGGAGAAACTGGTTCTGTAATTGGCAAGCCATTCACAGTCTTTGTTTAATCCTGAGCTGATGGTGTCAAATTTGCAGATGAACTGGAGCTCAGCAGTTTCTCTTTGAAGTCTGGTCCTGAAGTTTTTTTGCTGCAGGATGGCCACCTTAAGATCTGCTATTGTGTGGCCAGGGAGGTTGAAGTGTTCTCCTACAGGTTTTTGTATATTGCCATTCCTAATATCCGATTTGTGTCCATTTATCCTTTTCCTTAGAGACTGTCCAGTTTCTGGAAATCTAAGTACACTATGTCTACTGGATCCCCCTTATCCCCCTTGTCCATATACTATGTTTGTCAGATCTTTGGAGCAGGGTCCTGTCTTTAAAGCACCATACAGAGCTTTAGCACTACAGGAAAGCCCCTCTTTCATGAACTAAAGGGGGACTGAAAAGCTGATAAAATCAAAAAGTTAATACAACCAAATATCTCAAAGGTACAGTAGGTTCCACTGCTTGTGCAGAGAAAGCCCCTGGTGGGCCAGGACATGTTGTTTACCTGCCGTGTCCACAGGTTCAGCTGATCGCGGCTCCCAGTGGCTGTGATTCGCTGCTGGAAGCAGCGGCCAGTACATCCCTTGGCCCACGCCGCTTCCAGCAGCCAGGGCCGCCCAGATGATACAGGGGGCCTGGGGCAAAACAATTTCGGGGACCCCTTCCATAAAAAAAAGTTGCAATATTATAGAACACTATATTCTCGTGGGGGCCCCTGTGGGATCCAGGGCCTGGGGCAAATTACCCCATTTCTCCTCCCCCCCCCCGGGCTGCCCTGGAGCAGCGAACCGTGGCCACTGGGAGCCGCGATTGGCCGAACTTGTGGACGTGGCGGGTAAACAACCCGGCCCGGCCCGCCAGAGGCTTTCCCTGCACAAGCAGAAGAACAAGTTTAGGAACCACTGGTTTGTATAATTGGTCATTCATAAGATTAGTTTTCATAAAATCAAGATTCTACTGTATTTACATGTTTGTTATCCAAATTATACTTACTATTTTTATCTAACCTCTATCTTAACTTTTTGCTGAGGCAGAATTTGACATTGTGAAGACAGTGAAAATTAATCCTGCCCTTTCAGTGTTCTAAATTGGTGTATAAATATAGCATATAAATTAGCATATTACATTGTGCATACATAGGGATAATTGATGCATATATCAACATATTAATGTTTATAAATTATAATCTATATAAGATGGTAAAATGACTTAGTGGAGGGGGAGGGAGAAGTAGCTGTACCCAGAAAGGTATTTATCACAAGAGATAGTATTTATAAAGGGAAAGTAAAATAAGTTAATATAGCAGAGAAAGAACTAGAAAACATTCCATTCCTACCTTCTGAAAGTCATCTGTGTCCCTCTGTTTCTCAAGCAGCCATTCTTAGGGCTTGTCTATACTGGCAATTTACAGCACTGCAACTTTCTCACTCAGGGTAAGTTTCAGCGTTATAAAGCATTACTGCAGACAGTACACCAGCGTTAGGAACTGGGCTCCCAGCACTGGTAGCTATGCCCCTTATGGAGGTGGTTTTTTTAGAGCATCGGGACCACACAAGCCATGTTAAAGTGCTGACAAGACCTTCCCACGAGTAACCATGTAAGGGAATGTGAAAAGGAATCTAAAATGAAGTTACAGTTAAGCATGCACTGGTTAATTCTTCTGCTCCCTGTATAATCATGCATGTATTCAAGTGCATAAATCAGCATATTATGTGATGTCCAAACATAGGGTTTGTAGGTACTATTAAGACTACCATGTTAGAAATTGAGCTGAACAGCATACAGTATATTGTGCTATGAGGCTTAGGAATGTGTGATTGTATTCTCTCTCTCTCTCTCTCTCTCTCTCTCTCTAGTCTTATATTAGATTATGTCAAATGTTTTTGTTGCTGTGTAGGATAAGAAATGAATCCCCTACATGAATGTTCACCCCTGGAGCAAACTCACTAGATGCTAGATGCTGGAATAGTTGTAAAGAATACACTTCATTTTGATGTGTCCATATCTAGGTTTTTTAATGATCTTGGGCCAAATTCTTCCCGCTTGAAACACCAATGAATTCAGTGGATTCTCACCTGGGGATGCCTTGGGACCTTTAATTTCCTGATCTTGACTCCTGAGAAAAATGGGATGAGATTTTGTCTTCTGTTTTTTTTTTGTGTGAAAAACCTTAAAGATGATGAGTTGAAGTCAGACTTAGTGGAGCTTTAAGATAAATCATTCAAGTGCTCAGTCACAAGTTAGAACTGACTGCTTGGCTTTATCAGAGTATCAACATTTTATATTTCTGAATTATTTTAAAGAGAAAAAATAACGTAATGAGAAACTCACATATCTAGGGGGAATAACTGTCACACTGTATATGAAATAAAGGTTATGTCATTTCAGAAGTTAGTTATTTACTTTAGTTAAAAGATTTAATTTCTTTAAAACTTTGAAATTCAACCAATGAAACTCGTTTTTTGCAAAACATTTCATTCTTTTCTATGCTTTCACTATCAACGTTGAGAGGCAGGTTGCTCTCAGAAAGAGGTTGGATGCCAGGATAGTCATAGTCTTCAGCATGCCAAGCCATTTTATTAGTGGAGCAAGAGTAGCTCTACTGGGCTAATCTCCTAGGCAATGGGACAAGATTTGTGTTGGTGGTCACAAAGGGAGAGAGACCATGTACCAAGATATGGACAAACATGTTTTGCAGGGTGAAGAGTTGTTCTAGGATCCACTGTGTTTCAAATTAGGATGAAAACCTCAGTGAGGGAGTCTTCTCTCTTTATTGATGGTTAGAAAGCTGTCTATAGATAGCACACATCAATATGATATCTGTGTACTTGGGATGATCTTCATAGTGCAGGAGTTTAAATGCCTAAGCCTGGAGAGATGTTCTTTATGGGAATCTGTAAAGATTCCCATAAAGAACATCTCTATATGGGAATCTATATTCTGTACAAGTTTGGGTTGAGTTGCTCCAGTGAGGAAAGAAGCAGGTCTCCAGAAGCTATCTCTGCTCAGTTTCTCCCCTGCTCATCCTGGTACGATTCTTCTGTCCCCCTTAAGTCAGTTGGTGTGGAATGCAGATCACTATTAACCTTCGCAAAGCATCTTTGCTACTGCATTGACCAATGGTACTTTCACACCTTCATGATTTTGTATGTTGTTGCTATGATTGAACCTATCTTACTGTTTCAGCTAGCGCTATTTGTGTATGTGTGTGGGGGGGGATACTCAGATTTTAAAAATTCTGCTTATTGTCCATGAACTCTTCATACAGCTTGACTCAAAGATTTGTACATTTTATAAAGAAACATTCCAAGGATATAATTTGGTTGAGTTGAGGTAGAGTTGCTACCTAAGAGCTAAAAACTGAAAGAGCAGTTGGGTTGCTTAGAAAAGTGATTTTGTTGGGCCCATTTGTGGTGGTGAAGCAGGAATACCGAGTCTACCTGTGGGCATTTAGGCCCTGCCTACACGTGCAATAAAAAACTTCATTTGGGGAAAACATTCTCTAGAGTTGTTTTTTTTCCTTTCCCCCAGTAAGAATTTTTTTTAGCCAAGTTTTGGTCTTAAAGAGGTCTACTAGAAGAGGTACTTTTTTGCCAGGGGGCTAGCCACGAAAAGATTAGGGCATTTCTGCTAGGGACATAGGAATTTTTATTGGTTTAACTCAATTCCCAGGTGTGTGAAGAGGACTGTGGTGATTGGAGATTTTCCCTTTGATTGAAGAATCTGGATTAAATGTACTGGAAGTAAAGGAATTTATTTATGACATAATATTTTTGAGAGTTTTAATTATACCCCTATTTGGTATTAACTACTTTTTAGTGTGTGCATGAATAAAGAGGTGTGGAATAGCATTCGTCTTGAGACTCTACCTCCGAGCTACGTGAGTAAGAACAGCTTTTATAAGGTTGTAGAAGTGTTACTGGGAAGATTCTATAAGCTTGGATCTAATGAGAACCTCTTAGTGCCCACTGTCCCACAAAGCACTTAATCAGGTGCTTGACTTTGTGTGTGAATAATCCAATTAAAGTCAATGGGACTACTTACTCTTAAAGGTTAACATGGGTCTAAATGATATGCTGGACTGCAGCTAATGTCACAAGATGGTGCTGTAGAGAAGTGGTTTAGCTTAGTGAAACTTTGGTAATAGTTTGGTAGCTACATTTATGATAAAATTGTTTTAAATGGTTATCGATTTTCCCTCTTGGTTTAAAAGTTTGTGTAATATAAGTAACAAGTGAACTGGGGAACATTTTTTGTCTAGTTTGATGGTAGAAGGAACAGCTGAATGTGAACTGAGAGGGACTGTTCAATGGTTTATCAGATCATCAACTCTCTGACTATCCCTTCATTTTCACTAATATTTCATAAGGTGTTCAGGGTTTAGATCTGAAAGAGAATTGCAGGATTTGAAGATTTAGATGATTTTAGACACTGGCATTAGAGACTGTAAAAGCAAACTGCAAGAAACTTTAAAGTTTTTGAATTTGGAACAAGGGTTGTGTTGTGTCCTTGTTTGGTTTCAGGAAGTTAAGAGCTAAAAACAATATGTAAGAGGAGGGGAAAAAAAAAAGCCTACCAGGCCATCTCCAGTTCAGTTGAAGGTAGCTTATTGAGCTGCATAACTTGTGGGGCTCTAAAGAAAAGGTATTACAAATGATTTTAAATAATTAAAGTTTAAAGCACTGCAGTCCTAATACAAATAGGATATGCTATTGTTAGCAGTATAACTTTTTTGTCCTATTGTTGTCATAGGGGAGGGGGGTTTGTTTGTTTCTCATGTGTTTTTTTTTCCTCCAGTAATTTAATGCATCTTTCATTCCATGGGCCTGATTCTGGTCTCAGTTACAGCTAGAGTGACCAGATGTCCTGATATTAGAGGCTTTTCCTTATATGCACAACTATACCCCTACCCCCGAAAAAAACAGTGGCCTGATTTTTCACACTTGCTTTCTGGTCACCCTAGTTACAGCACTGTGTCTTTGAAGTCAATGCAAACAAGTATAAAACCAGTGTAAGATCAAGACCAGGCCTGTATATGTCCCTTTTGCTAAGACACCTGCATTGCTTCCCACAGTGAAATTGACAGTAACAGGAATGTTTAAGCTAGAGCGAGGGAAGAAACCTGATTTATAAACCAGTATTCAGTGGTCAGTCTTGCTGATCAATTCTGACTATTTTCTACCATTAAAAACAGGTAAAAGAGAAAAATAGGAAGCTTTAATGAACTGCAGGCCTCACCTAATATTTCTTTCTGTCTCTTGATCATAATAAACATAGATCTTGTTTCTTTTTCTACTTCACTATATGTTATTGCTCATGTTATCTTCCTTTACCCTATCACATTCTTACCACCAATGGTGCAAATATCTTTTCCTCTAGCTCCTGTCATCTGTAATAACTCTGTCTAACTCCACCTCCATAATCCTCTATCTTCTAGTCTGAGAACATCGTTTCACTCCTATGATTATACTTTCTACTTTTTATCTGCCCCTATTATTATCGATGTTAACATTGCAACTATGAGTCCAGATTTTTAAAACTGTGTATGCAAAAGTGCAGGTGCACAGAGGTGTGCGTGTAATCCAGACTTTAATGTACGCAGGTGCTTTGAATGGACAGGTATAGCCACACTTTTTGCAGACTCATTTAAAAAAATGGGGCTACAATATTTAGTTCTCTACAGTGTTTTGTGATTGTTTACATAACCAAAGTGATACAAAATATTGTCTATGGTGAGAACCACATGCATTAAATTTAATTATTCTGTGGTTGTGCTGCCAATAACTTACAGTCAAGGTGCACTCTTATATTATAAAATGATTACAGCAAGAGAAGCAGCAAAGAGTCCTGTGGCACCTTATAGACTAACAGACGTTTTGCAGCATGAGCTTTCATGGGTGAATACCCACTTCTTCGGATGCAAGCAGAGATACAGCAAGAGAGTTCTGATTTATAAAAAAAAATCTTTAGGTTCCATATACCCATTTAACTTGTTCATCACCATTTTTTAGATATAAATACAAAACACAATTTAAAATCCTCTTTCTGGGAGGTGGGGAACTCAGATCTTATTTTATAGATACAAGTTCGGAGTTAGTGGAATGATGAACTCAGATGCAATTAGTTTTGGAAGGTCAATTCTTACCTCTAAAATATATATGCTCTAGTTTTGACAGCTGCCTTAGTTAAAACTCACTGTTTCAGAACTCTCTAATTTCCCTTCTCCTTCCTTGTGAGGCTGAATGGCATGTCTGAGATCACAGCAACTTCAGCTACCATATACTCAGGGCAGATGTTTTATTTAATCCTGAGTGATTCAATCTCATAAAACGGCGATGGATGACAATCGCTGAGCTGTGAAATTCCATGTGTATCTGTGACTATTGTTTTATAAATAAAAATTCATCACATGGAGAGTTTCATTATAGTAACAGTCACTACCTCCAACCACGTAGCAAAGAAACAGCTTGGTACATCCAAATTAGTCTTCCCTGATAATATTAATGTTGATTTTCTATGATGTTATTCCATATCATTCATAGGTCTGTTATTTCACAAAAGAATGCTTTGGAGTTTGAGCATATTTTTTGATACACATATGGCAGCAGGTCCAGTGTATCAAATAGATATAATTTTCATCTCACCAACACAGAGTGCAACTCTGCTATTAAAGACTGCTTACCTCATAAAAAGAAAAGTAATATGCTATCAGGGAAAAAGAATTTTAATATCAGAGGTTGAGGGCCGGGAAAGAAATAACACAGAGAAAATGGATGTGATTCAAAAAGTGGGGGGGACTTCAGGAGCTTAAGACAAATTTTCTTTATATTGTGTGGCCTGATGTGCAGTGAGGAGATTAAATTGAATATTGATTTTGGAAAGGTGCACCTATACTGTTAAGATGATAAAAAAACACTCTCAAAAGAAAACAATGAAAAAAAATTGATCACCAAGGAGACTTGCACCTGGAGACAACATCGTAGCTGCCATCTTCTCCAAGAAGTCATAGCTTCAACTGCCTATAGCCTTAAGCAGCAATACAGAACCATTCCCTCTGGGGCATCTGGCATTGGCCACTGTCGGAAGACAGGATACTGGGCTAGATGGACCTTTGGTCTGACCCAGTATGGCCATTCTTATGTTCTTAAGAGGTATGGCTGTCCAGTGAGATCAAAGATGAAGTAGGAGACAGTAAAGAGTGAGGAGATTAGGCTATTTCTTGAGTTGGCCAAAACCAAATTTAGTTAGAAATAAAACCAGTGGAAGAATTAATCCATAGTAGTTGAGGACTCGCATTTTGCTTCAGGAGAGTGGAGAGTTAACTGAGTGTTTATATTCACACAAGCTATGTTTCAAAAGCCTTTGAAATGTTTCCATTTCCAACCTACCAATCTAATTTTAAAATGGATCAGTGATAGCCAACAAACAGGGTAGAAAAGCTTCCATCCCTTCATCCCCCCAGATTTCAGACTAGAAGCCCATTAGAAAGGAATGATCTAGTGCTTTTAGTGTGTGACCCTTTCACTTCTAGGAACCAAAGGTTAAAGGTTTAGGTTAGTCATAAACACAAATGTGTGTTCTCACTCTAGACCCTAGTATACATCAGATCAGTAGCCTTGGTGTAGTGTAGAGGTTCATTATTGCAATAGATGTTGCACACCTGAAGGTAAAATGCTGGGTCTGGAAGCTCCCACAGCACCTGCATATACTACATTACTCTACTTTTTGCTTATAGAACTACACTTACCTGTGAATTCCAATAATAAAAAGCAAAGAGGAAATAATTTAGCAGTAAAAAATAGAAACAATTGAATACTATTACCACAATCCTCGGATATTGGCAGATGGTGATGGATGCCTTAGGAATACAACAGATAATTTACATAAAATAGCATGATTTTGAAACCAGAGTGGGCCATACAGATAATTTGATATCTGTGTAAGTGTGATTAGCCAGAAAAGCTTGTTGAATTGATTTGTCTTGTTTTACACTGCATTTTGTTTCCTTGTCTTCTATCCAAATTCTTCTTGGCAGAGTCACAGTTGCTTGTCCCTTGGTGCTGCCATTCCACCCTTTACTTGCCTGACTATTGGAATGACCAATTCACATTTGATGCCTACCCATGTTCACTGTCCTTGTTGACTTAGGCTTTGTCCTCTGACAAAAAGCAGTTCGTTTTACAGTGGGATAACAAGTGTGTGATAGTTATGTCACTTTAAAATCCTAAGGGGAGAAGAGCTCTGTGTAAGCTCAAATGTCTGACTCTTCCACCAACAGAATTTGCTCCAATAAAGGATATTACCTCACACATTTTCTAAGTGGAGACAGGGCATGTGTAGTGTTTACCACAAGGTGGCTAGGCTAGGCAGATATATCAGCACTATACCCAATGCCCTTGGTTGACATCATCTAGTTTACTGCATGTGCTTCACCTCCACTGTTTTTACAACAATGAAACTAACACACATTAGTTATCTACTGTAAAAACAAAGCTGTTTTGTGAGTGAAACCACAACTTAGTGCTACTCAGTTCAACACTGAGCAGATGGAATGTAACACTAGAACAGTCAGGATCTCTTAGCTGGTAAATATTCAGTGTTTTTTTTTATACTGAGCAGAGACTGTTATTCTGAATTTCACTTTACGTGATGGATAACAAATGAAGTGGATAATTCACACTGAAATTTGAGTCACATAAATGATTTTTTAAAGGAAGATTAAAAGGCATTGAGAAGAGTGGAGTTGATGAAGCATATTG
Organism: Mauremys reevesii; assembly: GCF_016161935.1. NCBI lineage: Eukaryota > Metazoa > Chordata > Testudines > Geoemydidae > Mauremys > Mauremys reevesii. Next base: position 26,084,272 of record NC_052630.1, read on the forward strand.
TGATACCTTGTGAGACAGATTGGGCCCTGGCTTATTTAGAGAGCACCTGTCTGCTTGTGTCATATAGCAGCAGTTGAACTCATCTGTGGCATTCAAGCTGACACGTCCTTAGATTTAAACAGGACAGTGGTAATAAGAGGGTGTTTCCAGTGCAGGGTCCTCAAGACAGGAACTTGCTCCCTGCTGACAGAGCCTGAACGTCTTGACCTTCAGGATACATTTCAATCCTTAGTTTTCCAAGAGTCAATCTGATGAGGTAGATTGAAGGATTGGTAGGTCAGGAGTGAAAGTCTGTTCTGGAGAGATGGGTGAGCATGGGTAGTACACTGGACTTAGGACCAAGGTGATCTGGGTTCTATTTCCAGCTCTGTCACTGACATGCTGGGTGACCTGGGTAAGTCATTTCACTTCTTTGTGACTCAATTCTCCTCTGTAAAATGGGCGTAAGGATTCTGACCTCTTTGTAAAGTACTTTGGGATTTACTGACAAAGAGTTTTATATAACAATTTGGTCTTAATAATTGTGGACATTGGTGCACTTTATAATTATGCATTCTTTATACAAATTTGGACAAGCTCCTAGAGCTGTGGATAAGTAAATTTCAAATATATCACATATTAATGCAGAAGTTAATTTGTACTGTGACCATACTTAGTGTCAAGAATAGTAGATTTTCTATAGTAAAGGTCTTTATTACAGTAATAGCCAGGCATTAATGATGGTTCACTTTACACAGTTGCTATTTATAGTCCAAATACCGGGAGACTGATAGAAATCAAGATTTCAATAGAAACAAGAGAAGTGATTGTATCTTTTATGGAGTACAGTATTAGGAAAATTGTCTCATATGCCAACATTAGTATTGAATTTTGGAAAAAAGGAGGTTTAAGGAAGGAGAGACAGGTAGAAACTGAAAAATCTGCCTGTCTGCACATAAGAACACCCTAAATAACCAACCTCCTAACATATTTTCTTTATTCCTGGGGCACGTGGCTGATTGCAAAGAACGCTCCTTTCCATGTCAGTCTTTTTTCATCACTCTTTATTAGAAGTCTTATTGTGTACCAGTCCACTTGGAGCTCAAAGATGGACAATAATTATAACACTGTTAAGAGATAACATATATCAACTTGTGTTTTGAAATCATAATTCCAGTCTTCTCTTAATTGGGTTATTAATAGTCAGGGGTCAACAAAAAAGTACCCTGATATTGTGCAAATAAGATAATCTACATTCTGCCCTCAGTTATAACCATGGAAACACCTTAGACTACAAATGACTGTTTAATAGACATAATTTATGGATTTAGCCCAATATCTGATATAATACTTGCAGACGCTCTATGCAGTTGTATATCAGTCCTGAGAGGGGATTATTGAAAAGAACCAGAAATATCAGCTATTGTATAATCCCATTTCACCAGGCAGGAATACTGTACCATACCTACTGTACCCAGAGGAACCCCTTCTAGATGAAACTAACTCAACCTGTGTGTGTATGTGTACGTGTGTACATGTGCGTGTGCATAAGGATTAATCTTATGATAGGCAACAGTCAAAAATCAGAAACAATATTAAAGATATTATTGGATCAGTGATTAAGTAAATTTACAAGTTCTTTGGAAACAGTGGGATATAACATACTAAATACAGGTTCATTTATATTGTACAGATTCTTGTATTCAAGAAGTTCATGGTGAAGTGTCATCCACTTGGTAATAAAGCAGGTAATGCACTTGCTTTTAAAGAGAAGATTCCTTAAAATATGGAGGGCTATTACAAAAATATGACTCTTTTACTAATGACCTGTTACTAGTTAATCAAGTTTAAAGACCACTAAGGAGACTTGCACAAGGAGACAATTTCATGGAAAGTGTAAAATTGAGGCCAAATTCTGATTTCAGTTAAATACGTGCAACTCTCAAGAACTGGGCGACATGTACCTACAGAAGAAAAGAGAGTTCAGATAAAGCTAACTTCTAGGACACAAAATAAAAGCAGCAAAATCTGGGAAATGACTAAATCTGGGAAATTACTAAATCTGGGAAATGTTTTCATAGCATTTTGCAAGATATTAAAAAGTATATGTATTTCTGCCCTCCCTCCCCTATAAAATTTGATAAGATGGTGTATCTTGCTACCAAACTCAAATAGATTTTACTTGCATATCCAAATGAAAAAAAGGATTATGCCTGTAGATAGTATATTCCACTCTAGTAGTCTCTTAGGATTTATATGGAGCTATAAAAAGACTGGAATACAATATGATTTTTAAAAAGGATGAAATATTACATTCCCACTTTGCCCATAGAAAAAACAGAGGACATAGATTTCCTGACTTCGATATATTTTTAACACTACATAGGACATCACCACCGTCCAGTTTTCTTACTGAAGATCAAAAGTTTAGTTTTCTGTTGATGAGCAACTGAAATTCTTTCTGTTGTCATCTTCCTTCCCCAACAGCTTTAAGTGCTCCACAACCCAAACAGAGTTTGGATGTGGATTGGGACCTGGCTTACTTGTGCCCCCAGACCCAGGTGTGGAGAGCAAGGCCCACTGCATCTTTTAAGGGTATAATACTTGTTCCTCCTAAGTATTCTTCATCAGAAGCCCCAGTCTCAACACTCCACAGCACCCTCTTACCCCTACCTAATGTGGCTGTGGTTACAAACTTCTCAGTCTAGACTTAGGTGTTTTGTACAGGGCCCTACACACCTATGGGACTGTGTAATCCACAATATTATGCTATTTAAACCCCTACATATTTGGATAAGGAAAGTGATGATTCTGTGATGATTCTGTGGGCACCATTACAAACGTGACAATTACTGTGCTGCATGTTACCAGGGTATTCCACATTCCAAGTGCATTATAAATATAGTCATCCATGAATAAAGCAGCAAAGTTAATTTCACCAACAAATGTAAAATTTTCAGTGGCAGTAGCCATTACATTTCATATTTTATCAGGAAATATAAAAGTTTCCTATGGGTAATGCAGTGCCTGTGGAGCTAATGCTTCCACTTGCTAATATTGTCCATTAAGTAATGGCTTCTCATTGCCAAAACTCAATTCAAGACGACAGACCAGTTCTAAAGGTAGCACTTATGAGAGTGTTTAGTGTACCTGGTGATAAGGCAAGCCTTTGCGGGTATGTCTATACTGCAGCTCGAGAGCCTAAGCTCCAGGCCAAGCTGCAACATCTACACTACTATTTTTAGTGCACTAGTTCAAGCCCTGTTGGCATGAATCGATCTATCTGAGTTGGGAGGCTCGCTCCCAGCTGCCAAGTAGACAGACCTACCTCATGGGTAGCCATAGAGTTGCTTAGTCTCTTCCAACTGGCTAGGCATAGAGACTGGCACAACACAGAGTGAGAAGGAGGAAATACTCTTACTATATACTGGCATTTCTGGAGTATCAGTTATAAGGCCTGCAATTAAAAATAAGTAGAATGTGTGGCATGATATCAAAGTATATTTGACAAGATAAATCAGCTTCTTTTATGCATAATGGTTACACAATGAAAATAAAGTTTTAGAAACATATTTACAGTATGAGGAATCACAGATTTTGAAAAAGGAACTAAATCCTGTACTTCCCAGAGACTTTATGGATTTATGAGTATCCGCTGCAAACATGTGCAAACAGAGAACTCAATAAAGAATAGATAACAAAATGTAAAACAAGAAAAGGAAAAGCCTCCTTCCTCTCAGGAATGTGTGGGGTTTTCTTTCCCTTTTGGAATTGCTAAATGATGAAAATAATATATGGCCACTGTCCTATAAATAAAATCTTTGCTTAGGGTTAGAGAGCTTGGCATAATCAAAGAAGTATATCCTTTCTGCCTCCTTGCGTTAGTTGCATTTGAGTAATCCAGCCTCCTGACTGGAAGAGCAAATTTGCTTTGTCCTGCACGTGCTGTATTTATCCTTCACGAATATCCACAAAACTCAGCAGGGATTTAGCCGAGACAGTCAGATCATTCCTCATAGAAAAACCAGTAATAAATCTGGGAGGGTTTACTGTTTGTACAAGATCTAAAAGCGGCTTTCAGAATTTGCCGGAGGAGGCTTGTATAGCCAGGAGTAAGGAGATTATGTAAACTGCTAAGGAGAGCTGAGAGAGTTTGCAAAGGCTGTGCCTAGCAGGAAGTCTATGTTAAATAAATAAATAAATAAAAACCTCTCTGAGTTCTCTTATGCCAGTGGGCTTCCGAAGCTCACCGCTATCCACATTATACATTCCAGATTCCTAGTTCAGACATTAGTCAACCCAACGGTGCTAGTTTCACCCATATCAATCCCCTCTTCATTAATAGTACTATTAAAGCACAGCATAGCTTCCTTGGGGAAAATACTTTCTGAAGTCTAAACCTTGGGCTCTTGTCTGCCACCTCTGTTCTGGTAGTTATTTTCCTTTTCAAGCACTTCTCCCTCACTCTTTACTATTACTCTAACACCAGTTCATGAAAAAGTTTTACTTACGGATTTAAACTAGCAGTGATGTAATTCTCCAATATACATGAGCCCCTGCTGTTGTGAAGAGCTTGAAGTTCTGTGTAACTATACCTTTAGGGCTCCTTTGTGACTGTGATTCTATTCAGTCTAGCTTCTTATATCACCCTTATCACCATAATGAATGAACACTTTCTAGTAGTGCATTAAGTGGTGTAACTAACATCTGTCATACGATTGTGAAAGGCTCCTGTCTCTGGAGGACCTGAAATGAAGAATTGTTCCCCAGATGCAAGGCTGATGTTGTGTTCAGATTTTTTGTTAACCATATACATTATCCTAATGTCAACCAACTGGAGCATAAAGCTATGTAAAATATCAGCGTGTGTGTAACTTCCTTTTTTATTACAATCTGAAGTAACTCCCCGACCTCCACCACTCATCCCACACATTGTTTTGGGTTCTGAAACAATAGAAAACTCAAAGAAACCCCTCTATGTTGAAACCATACTTTGCCCTTTGTTAAGATGTCCAATCACAAATCAAGCCAGGTTTACTTGAAAGGTTCATAAACATTTCCAAACCTTTTGTGACAAACCTGGGCTATGTTCAGAGTTTGTAATGAAAACCCAAAGCCAGCCAAACAACATTTCGGTTCTGGGTTTCCTTGCAAACCCTCTCACTGCTCAGCTGGACACTTCTTAAAACACAACATTTGGATGTGTAAAGATTTGGTAATTTATAATTTGAAGGCACCCATCAGTGTATATAACTGCTTGCTCATCCTGGAGCAATGTGAAAACTAATTTTAATGTTGGGCTTATATACAAATGAATAAGTACAGTAGATTGAAATATTAAATTATGCTCCTAATGGAAATCTATTTTAAATCCCAATTTACACACATGCATGTAGTTTATACATTTGGACACAAATTGGGTAAATCACTAATGTAGTGTACAAATGAATTGTGCATACACAGTATAAACTTAACACTGTTTCTGTATGCAGTGCTCCAAACTCTCACGTTCACCCCTCCCAATTAGGAAATGAATATAACTGTGATTGTCTTTCTGACTTAACTCCCTACATGGTCGCAACCAAAAAGGGGTTTCAAAGTGTAGGACTCTACAAGCATGACGTGAAAAATATATAGGTTTTTAGAAGGATTTGTTTATTTTTGAACCTATGGAATTAGCTCACAAGAGGCCCAATTGATGTAAACCAACATTATTCCACTGACTTAATGGAGCTAAAGCAATTTACATCAGCTGGTGATGTGGTGCAATGGCTGTACTGTGAAGATAGATGATGTTATATTACATTAACTATTATTTGATATACTTCACTAACAAGGAAGCTACCATATATGTTCTTGTTTTGCATTTGTTGTCTGCAGGTTTTTCAGTTTCAGATCAGCTGTGTTTGGAATGCTATAGTTATAAAGGTCAGAACTGATAATGGGCCCAATTCTGCTGTTATTGAGGTCAGGGAATTTTGCTGTTAATTTAAATGGGAGTTGGAGAAGACACAACTTTATTATTAAATGCAGAATATTAGTTAAATCGAAGAAAGAAGGCAAAGACTGGCTTTTGATCATAATCTGTGAATAGAAACTTGGTTTATTTGAATGGAAGTTCTTTTTTGGCTTTCATGATAAATATCAAAGAAATGAATGCTTCCATAAACTTTTATTCATGGAAAGTATATGGACTGCCTCATTAATACAAAACCACTGACTCAGTAATCAAAGAGTGCAGCTGTGAATTTTGATAATTGCCTAATTAATCTAATGATACATTTTTCCTATCATGATCAAACTAATAGATTTCAGTGCTAGAGTCACATTCTTCAACAGAGTTGTCTTGATTTTGTTTGGGGATAGTGACTTGTGGAATTGTGATAAGCTTAGTCATGTTAGTAGAGCTGAGTGAATAATTATCCCCCGCGCCCTCCCCCCCAAAAAAATAATTCAATGAATTTCAGGAAATGATTTAAAATAAATGACTTAATGTTTTTCTTGTTATTATTCAAACAGCTGTAGAGCTGCACTCAGAATTCAGGGCCACAACTACTTATTAGGCATAACTAACTGTAAGGACTCTTGCAGAGTTGCCCCATCCCTGGGAAGCACCGCGGGGGGGAGCGTTCTGTTCTAGAAAGTGCAATTTGCTACATGTTCTTAAGGATGCATTAGACTCCCCAGGCCATGGATGGCCAGTTCTAGTAGGGGGATTGACTATAGTTCTGCCTACTGACTCCTTTTTAGCAACTTGCTCCTAGGGGGAACAACACAGTAGCATTCCTTACATTCTTATCCTGAGCCATGAAAATGGAGGAAAGACTTAGTCTACTTTCTCATCCCCAATGCAAAGCCATACAAGGGCTAGGAACAGTTTAACGCTCCAAGCAAAGATTTGGGAATAATCAGTTAGGCTAGTATTGCTTTTTTTTTTTTAAAGAAAAGATTTAATAAATATAATTCATCAAGCTCTAAGCTTGTGTGTTACTAAAGTATAGGATAATGGTAAGTAATATAGCTCTACGTATAGCTAATGGTGGGATGCAGTCTTTATAGAGCTACCTTGACATCAGTCATCTGTTTTTTGTGGTGTTTATATTATTGTTGCTCCTTTATTGAATGGTAGCACATTTCAGACTGGCCAATTTCCTGTTGGATAAAAAATCAGTGACAAGGAATCTGGGTATTTTCTTACTTGTAAATTGTTTTACTCTCAATACTAATCCTTGACCAGAGACGTTCAAATGGCATTCAAGCAAAATCCTTTTTCAGGAGTACCTGGCACCGCACCGCCCCTTTGTGGCAGGGGTGTGATGGGATGTCATAACCTCGCCACTTCCAAGTTCACATGCTCACCTCTCTGTGGGCGACTCGATGCGGCCTAATGGCTTCCCTCCATGCAATCACCCCATGGTCGGGGTAGTGTTCCTTAATGGCCAGAGCCCATGTAAATCACTCCCAGCATCAAAGTATTGCGGCCCAATGGCCAGAGTCCATATGATCCCCCTTGCAAGTACCAGGGGCGGCTCTACCTTTTTGGCCGCCCCAAGCAGTCATGCGCGGGAGGCGCCGCGGGAGCAGCGGACCTCCCGCGGGCATGACTGCAGAGGGTCCGCTGGTCGCGCGGCTCGGCTGGACCTCCCGCAGCTGCGGACGGTTCGCAGGTCCGGCGGCTCTGCTTGAGCTGCCGCAGGCGTGCCTGCGGGAGGTCCAGCCGAACCGCGGGACCAGCGAACCGTCCGCAGTCATGCCTGCGGGAGGTCCACTGGAGCCGCGGGATGAGCGCCCCCTCCGCAGTCATGCCTGCGGCAGTCCGGTAGTCCTGGGGCTCCGGTGGACCTCCCGCAGGCATGACTGTGGCAGGTCCGCCGGCCCAATCTGCCGCCCCCCCGGGAAAGGGCCGCCCCACGTGCGTGCTTGCCGCGCTGGGGTCTGGAGCCGGCCCTGGCAAGCACGGTATTGTGGCCAACTGGCAAGAGTCCAGGTAACTCACCCCAAACATCTGGGCAGTGTGGCCCAATGGCCAGTGTCCATATAATCACCCCTCTTAGACAGGGTAGCATTGCCTAGTGGCCAGAGTCCGTATGATTCCCGTGGTGTGGGGAAGTGGTAGGGGGACCTGGGCCTGCCCTCTCCACCGGGTCCTGACCCAGGGCCCTGGTAGTGGCAAGTTCTCCTTGCCACCCACTTGGCATGGATCTGCCCGAAATATGCCTAGCATCTGTGCGGCTCTAATGCTGTTTGCCTCTAACTTTCCCCTGGGTCACTTCCTACCATAAGTGCCGGGTTCTCTGCTTTGGAGGGTCCTCTGGTCTGTTCCCTGCCTGTGACGTACTCCGTCTGGGCCTCAGGGTGCATCCCAGCTTGGCTGGCCTCCGGATCCTGGAGTGCAGGTTGTCCCTCCTCGGGAGCTGGCGTTGTGCCTCCTTCCCCTCAGGCAGTTAGCCCAGACTGAGCTGCTCTTCAGCCTTTTATACCTGTTCTCCAGTTGGAGTATGCCCAGCAGAGCCTCAGGGGTGTGGCTTCCTCTGCTAGGAAGGAAGGGTTAACCCCTGTGGTACCAGTGCTGGGCTGCTCTGCCCCATCACAAGAAGTCTCAGCCACATCACCAATATTCATTTCCCACTGTGCCCCAAGAATTGACTCTAGCTAGAGAGATTAAGGCAGAGAAATGACTCTCCTGCTGCTTGCAATAGCATTGCACTAAAAACTAACCACAACACAGCATTGCTTCAAAGACTGATCAGTGGTTGCCCACAAAGAAAAAGGACTTGTAAATCTCCGTGTGTGCGCCATTTGGTGCAATAATACAATTTACATACATGTGCCATTGCTGTGTGTACACTGTATACATTCACAAAAATACACTAATTAAATAAGAGTCACGTAAAGTGAGAGTTTGGCTTGTGGGTCAAAGGTTGTATAGTGTATGGGCATAAGAGTTGTCCGTTGCCACTTTACAGCAAGCAGGTGAAATTTTGGTCAATGATCTCCATGCAAAAGGAAGCTGTTCAAGTTTCATCCAGGATGACACTTACTGTGGTACCTACTAGTTAAATGTGGAGCTATAGGAAACAATTATATAACTTCTTACACATGTGCAACTAAAAAAGGGAAAGAGACATCTTCCACATGAAGGAGTAAAACTTGCCTCCACCTCCCTAGGCACAGAGGCTTCCATGATAGTTGGAACTGCATGGAGTAAGGGTTGTCAGGATTCCATGTGATTTTGCATTGTGAGTGGTGTAAGGGAGGTGGGGAGCCAGATGACCTATGTCTATGCTATTTCTCCCATAAATGAAGGGAACACAGTGGCTACAGGGAATATTTAAGCTGAGTGACTGAGTGGATTGGTAAGAGGAGAGGACGGCTTCTTCTCCATTCCACCCTCTGTGGAGAAGAAGAGTGCACATTACTTGGGTGACCCCAGAAGGGAAGAGGCGGGGCCAGATTCTCTCCACTTCTGGCCACGCTGCTCTCCACCCAGCCTCTGAAGCAGCTGCAGCTTCGGGGCACACCGGAACACACTGCCCGGCCCAGCCCACTGGAACATGCTGCGGCTGCACCACCGGTCTGGCCCGCTGGAGCAGGCCACGGCCGTGCTGCCCAGCCTGCCAGAGCAGATCCAGCCAGGCCAGAGACATCGTCCCCTGGCTCTCCCCAGATAAGGTAGGAAGGGATGGGATGGGGAGAGTGTGGGGGTCCTGAGCTAGGGGTGGGATCATTTGGGGGGTGGTCACAGGGGTTACTCTCCTGACCCCCAGCTTCTCCCACCCCAAAAAAATTTCCCCACCAGTTGCTGTCCCGGCCCGTCAGGGTAAGCAGCTGGTGTGCCGGGACACTTTGTTTACTTAGGTTTACCTCCATGCCTGCAGACGCTAGAGGTAAACAAACCATCTCAGCCCTCTAGCGGCTTATCTTGATGGCCGGGAGCCAAAGTTTGCCAACTCTTGAATTATAGGGTTGGCTTATGAACAGGTCATAAAATTTTTCCATTTTAGCTTATCCATCTTGGGGGGTTGGCTTATAAATGAACAGGCTAATGAATGAGTATATACGGTACTATATACTTATATACCAAAGTATTTTGAAAGCCCAAGTTTCTAGGGGAGGTGACTTTGGTGAAAAGAAAGTAAGGCATTGTTGGGATGCAGGAGAGCTGAGTTAAATTTCTGGCTCTCTTATCATCTTACTATGTGACTTTTGGCAAGTCTTTGTTCATGAGGTCTTCAACTGCAAAGTGAAAATAATACTACTTCAATCCTATACTTTGTCTGGCTTGTTATTTAGGTTGTAAACCCTCTGGGGTAGGGACTGTTTCTTACTGTGTCTTTCTACAATGTTAGTACAATGGTGTCCTAATCTTGGTTGGGGCTTCTATGTGTATACATAGGCTTTTTTAAAAAAAATTGGTCTAATTCACCTGCTTTTCCAGTAGCCACACTTTATTATTTATTTGCATTACAATAGTACCTAAAGGACCCAACTAAGATCAGGATACTATTATTCTCTCTCTCTTTCTCTCTCTCACCTAGGATGAGATTTGCAAATCAGTCTGGAGATGTAGATAAATCTTCCACTATGGGTGGAGAAAGATTACATAAATGATGTCACTTAGATCTGGGATGACAAAAGAAAGTTATACATTATTGGTCATTGTGCTGTTCTGGAAGATCCCTCAATGAGAAGCATGTGCAGTGTATAAATTTGATTGTGTATTTGAAAATAAATTCAGATAGATAAATTATTAAATGTGGGACTCTTGCTGCACCCATCTTTTTTTTTTTTAAATAAGTGTAGAATAAAGCAGGTGCACACTCTTTTGCATATGGGCTTGGATAGGAATGGAAGATGGTGTAACGGGGTGAGGTGGAGTGTAACTCTACTCTGCCAGTTCTCATCTGGAATATGGTCCCTTAGGAATTAGAGCTATCTAGTAGCAGCTTGCAGCATTACTGACCCAGGCACTCAAAATCAGGCCTCAGGGCCCTAAATATCATGAGATTTTTAAAAATTATAAATGTTGATTTCTTTTTATATGCATTCCAATTTCTGAGCCTTCTGACTCATGTTTTCAGGCTATTTCTGCACAAGCATGAGCACTAGGAATTTACTTTTTTCTTTTAATTGGATGCAGAGATTCTCATGAAATCACTTGCCTCCTGGTGCTTGGTCTTTAAGAAAAGCACCAAGTATTGTAAGAGTTAACAACCTTGAGCTTGAGCACCAGGAAGTCATAACTATACATCTGCCTCTTCCACCCCTTCTTCATCAAGGGGTACATGGCATAGTTGAAATTCTAAAGTTTGGTCTTTAATGTGCTTGGAATGAGATGTTTCAGCACATTGTTGAAGCTGTGAGCAAACCTATAAGCAAAGCAATATCAACTGAACTGTGCAGAGAGTAATCCGTGCTGTGCACAAACAAGGATGCACAGAGAATTGTCTACGAAGAAACTAGTGATTAAAGTTTTGGCTGATAATCGCTTTGTGCATGCTTGAATTGTGCTGCTGAAACCTTTTTCTGCTCAAAGCCATCTGTATGAATTGTACATTTGTAAACAAACACAGATTAGGATAATTTATTAATCCTTTGTCTGCTGCCCGCTCATTATTTCTACTAAAAAAATAGCCTACTTCCCAGCTCCCAAGAATGTTAACCTCTCAGGACTAAGATAACATTTTAATAGGCTTACCAGTAAAAATGGGCTTTTATTCCTGCACCAAACATGCACATTTCTAAATGCAATTCACGTTATAAAGTGTAGTGCCCCCATGTTTTTAGGATTAAGTATATTATGTTAACTTCACTCAGCACAAATATGGCAGGGAGTCTTATAAATTAATGGACCCATTTCCTATTCCAGTGCACACACATAAAAAATCCTACAGGGAGGTTAAGAAGCTGGTGAGAAATGTTATTCAGGTTATCGTCTTTCTCTGTGCCAACTCTTTGTGGCAGTTTGTACTTCATTCTCCTAAATGAATGACCAAGCTTTAGAATCACAGAGAGGCTAAGTACTCTGGCCTGACAGTTAGCCACAGGAAGGTAAAGATGTATTGTATATACAAGGAGAGATGAAAGGTCAGTTAATTGAACTTCTCATAAGTGTCAAGTGATGAGCAGCATAGAGAGGAGCCCTATCGTTACATGTTCTGTACTTTGAGAGGCAGAAAGTATAGAAGGTCCTTTCCACCAATTATCTATTAAATTGTTCTAATAAAGCACCACGGCTACCATAGTTGTCATAGAGCAGTGCAGCAAGATGGCTTTATAGCTGGAAGGTTTGAGGTTGAAGAGATTAAGTACATATAGACTGGAGAAAAGGCAGCTGCAAAGGGTTCTTATTACAGTGCTGAATATCTGTATTTCCAATTATTTCCCCTCAGATGTATCACACTGCGTTTTTCCCAGTCTCTTTAGGACCACTGGCTTTATTTGTTGAACTTGGCTGGTGTTTGCAATCCCTCTCAATTTAGTAACAGCAGCACATTTTACTAACAAGATACTTATCTATCTTGCCAAATCATTAATGGAGTTACCATACAAGATCAGACATGATCCAGATACCCACGTACCCCACTAGACACCTTCCCAGAAGGGAGATGAAATCCTGCCTGATCTATCCCAGCAGAGCCTAGGGAGCACTGAATTTAGAGCATGGCCCCATTAATTTGACCTTATTTGTATGCAAAGTCTTAGAACAAGTTTTGAGAGAGAGAGAGAAAATAAGGATATAGAGGTAAATGGTAATTGGGATAAAATACAACATAGTTTGACTATATAACCAACCTGATCATTTTATTTGAGAAAATAACCCATTTTCTAGACCAAAGAAATGAAGTCAATCTAATCTACTTGGATTTCAGTAAAGCATTTGATACAGTTCCACATGGGAAATCATTAGCTAAATTGGAGAAAATTGGGATTAATATGAGAATCAAAAGTTGGGTGTGGGGGGCAGGGGTTCCCTCAGCCCACTCCAGACCCACTTTCTTTTATACTATTTTTCCTTCCAGTTCATATCACATGAGGGGATCTCTGTGGCAAACAAACAGGCAAAAGAAAGGTCCTTGCCCCTCTCTTTCTTTTAAGAGAGAGGGGAATCTATGTGAAAACAAAGAAAGGCAAAGGTGGCCTGTGTCTCAGGCAGTCTTTCTAGATTCAGCTGTATGAGCTTGGTCTATCAGAGTCTGTGGCCGCCTAGTGGGGCTTACCTTCAGTCCCTCCTCTTGGAGTTTACTGCTTGACAGATGGTCTGTGCAGCTTTGGGAGTGGTGTGACCCAGAACGATCTCATTCTTAGCTGTCCTGTCTCTGCAGTGGAGCAGCTCTCTTCCTGTTTACCACCCCTTCCTGTGTCAGGTTACCCTTTTTAAGCTCCTCCCCCTCCACACAGAACATGCCCTGTAGATGTGCCTCATTAGTACTGGACAGTCTCAGAAGAGCTTGTTAGTATCCTCACTACCAGAGTGAGGGTGTGTCCCTTCACAGCATGCAAAGAACTGGTGGCAGGAGAGATTACAAAGGGTCATTCTGCAAGGCGAACTGTCAGGCTGGAGGGATGTTACTAGTGAAGTTCCTCAAGGATCAGTCTTGGGGCCAATTTTATTTAACATTTCCATTAATGATCTTAGCACAAAAAGTGGGAGTGTGCTAAGAAAATTTGCAGATGACACAAAGTTGGGAGGTATTGCCAATACGGCAGAGGACCGGAATATCATACATGAAGATCTGGATGACCTTGAAAACTGGAATGATAGACTGGAATGAAATGTAATCGTGCAAAGTGCAAGATCATGCACTTAGCAACTAACAAGAATTTTTGCTATATGCTGAGGACTTGCCAGTTGGAAATAACAGAGGAAAAGAAAGACCTGGGTGTTTTAGCCAATCACAGGATGACTATGAGTTGCTATTGTATTGAGGCCATGAAAAAGCTAATGCAATTATAGGATGCATCAGGTGAGGTATTTCCAGTAGAGATAGGGAAGTGTTATTGCCATTATACAAGAGACTGATGAGACCTCATCTTGAATACTGCGTGCAGTTCTGGTCTCCTATGTTTAGGAAAGATTAATTCAAACTGAAACAGGTTCGGAGAAGGGTTATTAGTATGATCAGAAGAATGAAGAACCTACCTTATGAGAAGAGACTTAAGGAACTTGGCTTGTTTAGCCTAAAAAAAAATGAAGGATAAGAGGAGGAATGATTGCTCTCTATAAATACATCAGAGAGATAAACACCTTAATTTGGACTGGGCTCCCTTGGTAGAGAAATGGTTCTTGACATGTTCCCATCAGATAAGTGGGCTCTACTAGTCAAGAAGATGCTCCTCTTCAGTTCCCAAAATGGAGATGAAGGCCCTGGTTATGGAATAGTTCTCCTTGGGCCCAGACTCCTCAATATGGTCAAGGGATGGAGTCCCATCATCAACTAAGTAATCCCAGAGCAAATGATATATTCTGAAGCATGAATTGCAATTGGAGGACAGTGCATCAATAGTATTCTACTCTGATTTAGGGCATGCGATTTACCTTTCTTAACCTGAAATGAAGTATAATTTAAAAGCTTTTATACAGAGTATGGAAACCCTTTTAGTTCTAAACCTTAAAAATGTACTAGCCACAGCTTGTGTTTCCTTCCTTAATGATGACTTTGCTCATAATTGCAAACATAGACTTGATTCTACCACTAGAATACTTCAGTTTCTTGCCCAAGTGACTCCATTGATTTAACTGATGCTGACTTAAAACTGGAGTAACACAATGATAAGTCAGGTCCTCTATATTTTCAGCCAGTTTGCAAAGGGGTGGGGAGAACTTTAAACAATGCTTTTTGTGCTGAACAGATTTCCCAGAGGGAAAAGATTATTTTATTCACATAGCTACCTAACTCAGGAACATCTGGACTAATCTCACTGAGGCTTTCTCAAAATAGTCTCTTTGTGTTGATGCCAAGTTTAGGGACCCCATAGGATAATGCTTGAGCAAATGAAAATGGGTTTAGGAGGATAGGCTTCTCAATCCTAATTGCAATGTCTGCTGGAAATATATACATACACACACACACACACAGAGAATAAGTAGTATCATAAGAATTATTATAGCATGATTAGTAGTATTATGATTACCTGATGACTTTGCTTTTATATGTTTAAACATCTAGCACTCTTCTTATCATTCCAATGAAATTTCCATGTATGACTTTAGCCCAGAAAATATTCCTATTAAGGTAGACCTTGTGTGTGAATTCCTTAGTAATTTATTACCTTGACTTTTTTATCATAGTGATATTTGTGTATTTTCATTAGAAGGATTAAATAGATGTATAATGTAATGCAGAGAGTGATTCTCTTATGTTTCTAGCTAAGTGGCCACTTATTAAATATTGCTTCTCTGCTTTCCACTTTGATATGAGAAACATTATATCTTAAAAGCATTCCTCTGCAATCTGCTTATTTGTTTTGCAGTGGCTGCCTTTTTCAGTAAAATCAACAAATGTTCTTGTGGGGTTGGGGATTAATGGCAAAGAATCATGTGACTGTACAACATGCACCTTGAGGGAATTGATCAAGAGAAGTGTCACTCAACCACCTGCACTTAGCCAAGTCACTAATTAATTCGTGAACATTGACTTGAGTTGCAGATTTGCTGGTGAGCAGGGGAATAAAGTCCTATCCTATAAATACTGCCTTGATTTAATGAGGCTTTAATAGGATTAAATGGTTTTAACTTTATGACTTTGTTCTTGATTATTACTGGTTGTATGTTTGATATAAAATAATAGGGATTTCACCAGGGATCAAGAGAGAATGGTAAATATGTAAAGTGCAAGACAATAATAGTGTGGAAAAATGCATAAATGTAGTACTCTTGGGCCTGGTCTACACTGGGGGGGGGGTCAAACTAAGGTACGCGACTTCAGCTACGTGAATAGCGTAGCTGAAGTCAAACTACCTTAGTTCGACTGACTTACCCGTCCTGACGCCGCGTGATCGAAGTCCACAGCTCCCCCGTCGACTCTGCCACCGCCGTTCGCGGTGGTGGAGTTCCGGAGTTGACGGGAGCGCGTCCGGAGTTCGAACTATCGCGTCTAGATTAGACGCGATAGTTCGAACTCCGAGAAGTCGAACTCTCCGCGTCGACCCGGCGGGTAAGTATGGACCTACCCTTGGTGAGCTCTTCCAATAGGTGTTAGTACAGTTGGCCATTATTTTACTAAAAATAACAGGGACAGAGAACCAGACTAATTTAAAAAAAAATAAAAACTATGTTAAACAGGAGTTATACTCAAATATGAAACTGTTTGGACATGCAACCAGAGAGTATGCAGGGCTCGCCTCCATGACTAGCTAACTCTACAACCAGCAAGCCTTTGTAGGATGGGTGATAGCCACATTTCTTCTGTGCCCTTCATCACCATTTCAGGGACAACTTGAGCCCAGAGATTGCTAGCAGGCATCAGTTGCTATTCTCAGAACAGGAACTATAGCTGTTTCTGTTTCTGACAGGAGATTTATTGCTCACTTCCCCCGTATGCCCAATACACCCTTATGCTGCTGTGCAGAGGCCAATCTGCCCTAGGAAGTCACAACATCTCAAAATGTACTTTTTGCCCTGAATGTGTTCTTGTTATATCTTTATCAAAGTTGGGGCATGTGCTAGAGAACTATTGCCACATGGTCTTAGAAAGTGATATAGAAACAGAACATTCTTTGTCTACTGAAGATAACTATTGTAACCTAATTTCACCTTGTGACATACTTGGGTGCAATCCAGATGTGTGGGTGTGTGGAGAGTTGTTACCTTGCCATACAACCTGGACTGCCTTGCAATGTCTTACTGTTGTAGCAGCCAAGCGAAACTGCTGACAAACAGCTTTGGCAGCATGCAGGTCACTCCCAGATGTGTCTGTGTAACTGCAGCCTGCCAGTCACACTCCGGCTCACACCAGCCTTGGTTATACTGCAGGGTGACCCCAACACATCCCAGTCCCAGATTTTCCCCCCAGAAATGTATGTTCGGTGCTGCTCAGCCCTATCCTGTGAGCTCAAATATATTATTCCTTTAACTGGATAATATACATACAACTTGCCACCCCAAATGGAGCTACCTAGACACTTCAGTTTAAACAAACTCGATTAGCTAAAACAATAGAGCACATTTATTAATTACAAAGAGAGAGATTTTAAGTGAGTACAAGCAATGAGGCATACAACTCAGAAATGGTTAAAAGAAAAACAGGTCAGAAGCAGTGTTCCCTCTAATTTTTTACATCCATGTATGGAATGAATTTTGTTATGTGCACCAATATGGAGGTGATGTGTGACACATCACCTCCATATTGGTGCACATAAAAAAAATTCCTGTGGTGGAGGTGGGGCTGAAAGGCTCAGGGTGTGGGAAAGGTCTCAGGGCTGGGGCAGAGGGTTGAGCATGGGGGTGAGGGCTCCAGCTAAGGGTGAAGGCTCTGGGGTGGGGCCAGGGATGAGGGGTTTGGGATGCAGGCTGCTCCGGGGCTGCAGTGGGGAGAGAGCATTCCCCCTAGCCCTCTCTCACTGCAGCAGTTCAGGGACAGGTGAGAGGCACCTCTCCTAGGCCGTGGCAGCTCAGCACCATGCAGCTTACAGAGCACATAGGTCAGAACTCCCCTAGAGTCCAACAGCTGCTTCTTTTGTCATATTAGGTGCAAAAAGTGAAATGGACAGGGAGAGAGACAAGCAGTCTCTTTGGGTGTTTTCCCCTTCTTTTTATAGTTTCAGTACCTCTTTGAAAAGCATTTCCAGCTGAGAACCAAGAAACAGGGTATGGTGGTGGAAGGAGACCTCATTCTGTTTCTTTGCTAAGATGCAGATCTCTTTGTCCCTCCTTTCTTGCCAAAGAATGGCCACTGGATAGGTGATGGTCCATCAGCATTGTTGACACCTGACGGGGGCATCAGCTTGCCATTTGTCTTTGAGAAACTGGTTTAGCCACTCCTCAGACTTATCTGGAAAACATACGTCAGTCCTGATTTCAGCTTCTATTCATAACTTTACATACAATGTAGCTACGTACATTTTACCATGATTTTACTGATCAGCAAATTATGAGTTTTCAAATGATACTTCACAAGACATGCCTTGTACAAAGATTATTAAAATAGTGTGTAGGGTGTTCATTTCATCACATACGATATTCCCAGTTAAGGTAATCTTTTATTTATTGTGTCTTGAGAGCTTGTTGGAAATGTGAGGTTATATGTCCAGATTTAAATGGTAAATGTTCTACTTCTGGACTTTGGACATGTTTTCCAGCAGAATTTCAATTCTTGAAGGGTTACTTGGTTCAAAGAAATACATACTTGATCCAGTTGTTGCTGAACAATGTAGAATGTGTGTAATACATATAAAAACAGCTCATCAGGCTGCACACAGCTGGCCACTGGCCTGTATGCTTAGCGCCACAATGAAATCAAAGCTAGCACAGTGGGAGATCTTCGAAGATAGTGGAGAACAGTTTTGAAAGGATAACCTTGGCAAAGCTTTAGACAAAGTTACATGACTTGAAGTCTACAGTATAAAATAAAATAGCCCTGGCCTGATTGAATGACTGGGCTAAACGTCACAAAGATATTGTATGTGAGACACAGCACACTCACTCTTTGGGCTGGAAGAAAGAGATAGCAGACTGGCTGGGGGTCAAAGACCAAGTTATGCTACAAAACCTTATCACAACAACCATGCCTCCTTTCCCCCTCCTCCCCATCCTTCCTACCCCAGGAAAATCCCACCTCAAGTGCGGGTCCTGAGATCTGCTAGATGGTTCTAGAGGCACATGGGTGATGGTGCTGGAGATGATACAGCTGGTAATTAGGGATAGATTTCCCCCCCACACTTTCTGATCATTTGTCCAGGACCCATGAAAGCATGTGAGCTAGTCTGACAAAATGCTGCTTTTGTCTGGCAAGTCATAAAACACTGGGAATTATAGAGTGCATGTCACCTAATATATTTTTCCCCATTATTTTTGTTGTCACCGATTACATAATGATTTAAAATGTAAACACCATCACTAGCATAAAGTTAATAATGCCCCTATCCTGAGAGGCTCTTTAAGTCTTATCCTGCTTCTATGTCACAAGCAGTTCCACTCTTCAAATTCAAGATTTATCTATTTAGATTTAAAACACCTATCCAAGTCTCTAGGCACCTTAACAAATCATTAACAGTATGGTAATTACAGTGAGATTCCAGGAACATTAAGGGAAACATTTAATCAGAATCTCAGACAGCCAGACACCTACAGAAAACTCCTTTCTGCACCTTCATGGCTATAAGAAGCAAGATGAACTGCAATACTCCCTTAAAGTTAGGATGAGAAAACATCAGACTTGATTAGATTAACCTCCCTTCCCACCCCCGAACTTTAAAAATCTGGCCAAACCTGTTTTTATATGCAATTACTGCAACTGCATGTACAGATGACATATAAAAAAGGGCAGAATTAGCACTAGTCCAAAAAATGCCCTGAGTAATGCAGAAGGGCCTTATCCTATTCTCTTCCTTTCAGCAAGTGCCTTTTGTCATCAGTGGGAAATCTGTTGTTCATTGAAGATAGCCCTGATTTTATAGTTGTGGCCCATGGACCATAGTAATTAAAACAGCAATTCAGTGAGTTTCACAAACCTAATCTCATCTGAGCCAAACTATTGACTCAATATGTATCTTGGGAAAGACCATTAATCTCCTTATGCTTATTATCAAATCAACACAGCAGGAAAACAGAGGTACAAAACGCAATCTACAGTAACTGAAAATCAGGTGGTGCATTTAAAACATGCTCTCCTGTGGAATTAAAATACCCTGGTCTGAGCATATGAACATGTTTTCTCTGGTGGGCTCCCTAACTGAGATGAGATGGGGCCCAAGAAAATCTATGATTGAAGGCTCATACAAAATACAGTAGAAGGCAAAATACAGTAGGAGGCTGTACTATAGCTGATTTTGCTGCACAGTGCCGCTCCTGCTGAAGTTAATGGCAAAACTCCCACAAACTTCCCTGAGATCAGGGAGGGCATTTCACATTAAAGTCTGGCCTGTGATAAAATCTGAATCTGAATGTGAATTTATCCAGCCTATATACAAGCGCCATCCTGGGGATAGCAAACTTCCTTAGCTAGGCACTGACTGTGACTGGAAGGTAATATCATTGCCTTGCAGATGTAGTTATTACATTAAGGCAATTGGTCATAAAAATAACAATAATGTGATTCACAAAATATATAGCCCTTCAGTTAAATGTTACATGCTGAAACAGTAAATTAATCCATTTTTCTTGGTGGTTGCACTAGACAATTTTCATTTCTTTATATTGTTTTTATCTCACTAATAAAGGAGTTCAGTGTTTTTAACATATTCTTACTAGGCAATGCTCCAAACTTTGCCCTCCAGTTGGTATTACGGTATCAGTAATTGCTGCCTCACATTAACATTTATTTAAAGCTGCTGATTTAACATTTAAAAATTCTGAGGTTAATGGATCTGTATTCACAGATCCATTAACCTCAATAAAAACAAATGGGACCTTTTGTGAACTAAAATAAGTGCGGATCAAGGATACACTTTCACCAATACTTACTGATAGAATTTAGATTGTACTGCTAAAATGTCAGGTCATAAAAAGGGCTAGTAATATAGTAATATTTAAGGTGAATTTCAGTATTTCAGGCACTCTTGTGACCCAAGAGACGATAGTTTAAGATCAAGCAAGTTCAATGTTCTAATTGCAACATATTCTGGGTGGATTGGCATGCAAATGGTATGTTACATGGGCTGTGTTGGGTTTATTTCAGAATGGAATTATGTCTTGAATGCATATAGCATTTAAAGAATAAATTCTGATATCATAGTTAAATGTCTTTATCGTTTATCTTATTTATATAGAGACTGACTTCTACCTTGCAGTACAGTAGAAATCTATAATACTTTGAAAAAAATTAGTGAAGCAGCAACGTCTTATACACAGAGAGAGAGAGAGAGGAAAGACTGGCTAGAAAGGCCCATAAGTTCATCTGGTTCAACCCCTGCATCATAGCACATCCAATTGGCTTTACAACAACACATCCTGAAATATTATAACTTATAAAACCTTTTTTCATCCTGGAGTTACATTCATTGACATGGGTATGACTTTGCCTTTTAGCTATGGCAAATTAATTCCAATATAGTTTTATGACTCTCTCGCTATTTTCCTTAGATATTTGTTTACCAAAACAAAATTCCCTCTCAGACTTTTATGTGTGTATGTATTTACAGATATATATGATAAAGTCTTTCTAAATTGCTAATACAAAAAACCCGTATTAAGGGCCATTTCTTGCACTACTGACTTCACTGGGAGCTGAAGCAGGTCCTATGAGACACTAAAATTGCATGCTTATGTTCTCAGCAGTTAGGAAATGGCTCCTTTGTTTGTATACATTACAATGTAATATTTAATACAAGATCACATAGTAGTCCTCAAATAATACAAAATTATATCACAGAATTCTTTTCCTATAGAAGAGTAAGTCATTTTGGTGGGTAAATCAGTGGAAGGATAAGTGTTTCCTAAACTATTTAGAGTATTGTCTATGCTTGTTTGAAGCCATATTATACTGTACTCTAGACTAGATGGTTCAATGTCAAGCTAAGATAGCTTCATATGTATCCAAGTTATAAAGTAAGATGATGCTTATCAAGTACCATAGTGTCTTCCCAGTAAGGCACACAACTAATTTGAGTAAGATTTTCAAATGTTCCTAAGTAACTTAGAAAGTGAAAGTCAATGGGACTGCTGTTTCTAAGTCACTTAGTCCCTAGAGAAATTTGCACCTTACATCCCTAATGTTCTATGCAACATCTTTTGCTGACCCCATTGCCATACTTCAAATGTGGTAAAGTTTTAAATCTATTCCTTGCTGAAAACTCTCTGACTCAGACTCATAGACTTTAAGGTCAGAAGGGACCATTATGATTTTCTAGTCTGACCTCCTGCACAATGCAGGCCACAGAATCTCACCCACCTACTCCTGTAACAACCCCCTGACCTATGTCTGAGCTATTGAAGTCCTCAACTTGTGGTTTAAAGACTTCAAGGTGCAGAGAATCCTCCAGCAAGCGACCCGTGCCCCACGCTGCAGAGGAAGGCAAAAAAACTCCAGGGCCTCTGCCAATCTACCCTGGAGGAAAATTCCTTCCCGACCCCAAATATAGCGATCAGCTAAACCCTGAGCATGTGGGCAAGACTCACCAGCCAGATTTCTCTGTAGTAACTCAGATCCCACCTTATCTAGTGTCCCCTCACAGGCCATTGGGCATATTTACTGCTAATAGTCAAAGATAAATTAATTGCCAAAATTAGCCTATCCTGTCATATCATCCCTTCCATAAACTTATGAAGCTTAGTATTGAAGCCAGATATGTCTTTTGCCAACACTGCTCCCCTTGGAAGGCTATTCCAGAACTTCACTCCTCTGATGGTTAGAAACCTTCATCTAATTTCAAGTCTAAACTTCCTGAAGGCAGTTAATATCCATTTGTTCTTGTGTCTACATTGGTACCGAGCTTAAATAATTCCTCTCCCTCTCTGGTATTTATCCCTCTGATATATTTATGGAGAGCAATCATATCTCCCCTCAGCCTTCTTTTGGTTAGGCTAAACAAGGCAAGCTCTTTGAGTCTCCTTTCATAAGACAGGTTTTCCATTCCTCGGATCATTCTACTAGCCCTTCTCTGTACCTGCTCCAGTTTGAATTCATCCTTCTTAAACATGGGAGACCAGAACTGCACACAATATTCCAGATGAGGTCTCACCAGTACCTTGTATAACGATACTAACATCTCCTTATTTCTACTGGAAATACCTCGCCTGATGCATCCCAAGACTGCATGAGCTTTTTTCACAGCTGTATCACATTGGCGGCTCATAGTCATCCTGTGACAAACTGAAACTTCTAGACTTGTGCCATTTGTAAGGTTGCCAAATGTAGTTGATGTATATAAGCATAATTTTTTCTACTTCCCTCTTATTGAAAAGCATAGTTTTTGCTTAATTTTTTATATATCCTCTTCAAGCAGACACAAAGCATTGAAAATGGCAGCCTAAAAGTCTAGTGTTCAGAGAGTTAGAATGGTACCCAACCCTTCTATTATTATTATTTATTATTATTTATTAATTTCAGTGGGGTTGCATAGATATAAGTGAAGTCAGACTTTGGCCCATGGCATGAGTGTACTGCAGTTCAAAACAATGTAAGGCAATTATTTCCTTGGAAATCAGTGTTTATCAACTGGTCTAGGACAAGGCACCAGGCAAGCGTTAACATCTGATTTAAAAAAGAGTCAGTGACAGGTCCATAGAAATCAAGAGAAATCACGTTCCACAGGTGCATGCACAAAACATGCTAAACAAAATGAGAAAACTACAATTGAATATTGACATTTCTCATGACTAGTTTAGATCTACTGTCATAATATATATTTTGATAAATAAAGCCGAGCCAGTTTAGAAAACACTCAAAAACCATTTTTAAAGTACTTCTCTATTTAGCAAAATAGACAATGTCAGTTTTCTGCCGCTGTGATTTTGTTTCAACTCTACTAAACATGAACTAGATTGGATTCTCATGTTAGAGACTAGAATGCATCACTGTGTGAATTGAAATGCATTACTCTGTGAATTGGAATGAATTAGGCACACTCTATTGCACTGCTGTCCTGTCATATTTCTGCCTTTCTAAAAATGATATCTGTAGGAATTTACTATTAAATCTAGAACAACACTTTCTAAACAAAATGTATTGGAGGCTTTCATCTGTTAAATTTCATTACAAGTCAGATTACTTCTTTTTAACACTGGAAATATGTTTGTTTTCTCAGTAAGTTGAACTTAGTGTCGACCACGTTCTGTGTAACATGGTTGTTCAAATAACAACGTACATTTTGGTGGTAAAAGAATCAAATATACCATGATTGTGGATTGCAGGGCATCTAATTTTAGTTAGATGTGGGCTTCAAGAAGCTGTTTTCTTTCAGTGGAAAAAAGGATGTACTAAAATCTACAAACACACAGAAGTGTTTTACCTTTAGAAAAGGGACACCTGTTACTAGGTAACAGTTATGGCTGGGATGTTCAAATATGTCTAAAGGAAGTTAGGTGCCCAGCTCTTACTGAATTTCAAAGATCATTTGAAAATACCAATGTAAACTGGAAATTCAGTCCATGCTGGTTTCTGAATCTTTGCTCTCCTATAAAAGAGAATTATACAGTCATGTTTTCTCTGAGTATTTTAGTGAGATCAATTAAAACCTTCTCCCGGACCTGCAAAAATCAGGCTAATGAAAATGAACTTAATAAAAATCACCATATGCAACTCTACTTTCATGGAGAGATGGCTACTGATGTTGTGAAGTGTTAAAAGTTAATGAAATGCACAAGACTCAATGTTTCAACCCAAAACTGTTGGGAGTGTGTGAGGAAGAAAAACTCTTTTTGCTGTCTCTTCCATTTTCTAAGAGTCTTATCCTGCAGGTCTGAATCTGTTTGTAACACAAAGCAACAACATTATATACTCAACATTCTGAAATCATAGACTCTCATTAATTCACATAAGCGATTGGGAGACCCGTTACCTATTATTGCATATTGGCCCTCCTTCAGCAAGATGCGTACCCATGTGAGCAAACCCATTGACTTTAATTGGACTATTCACATGCTTGAATTTAAGTAGGGGCTATGCACCTTCCTGAACTAAGGCCTTCGTGGACTGATGAGTGAGCAAACAGGAAAAAACTTTTTTAATGAAGGGTGCTGCATCACAAATTTTGACAAGTGTAGTTTAAATGTAAGCTATTGCTTCATCTTATGCTCGTAGGTGTACTACAGCATATCTTGCAAAAGTTATGAAGTCTTAATAGTAGGAAATATCTCAGGATTATTTTTTATTATCAGGTTTGTATGTTAGCTAAATGAGAATTAGGAAACGTGGGCTGTACTTACATATGGTGATGTGTATGTACTTTTGTTTTCATCTTTGTGGTCTAACAGTTGCAAGTCAGTGAGAGGAGAAGCCGTCCAAGGAAATATATTTATTAGATTTGGCAGTGCATGATAGTACGGTCTTCATTGTGGCTTGAGTAAGTACTTATTTTGTCTAGCCTTTGCAGATCATTCATCAATATACTTTATTCTAATGGCTTTTCTATTTCTCACTAATAAGCAGTCATTGATCTTTAATGTCAGCTGTTTGCCAGAATATTGCTTGATACTCAGTGCCAAACGCTGACAAGGAGTTGCTTCTCTATGTGTGATTCATTAAAATAAGATGACAATGTTGTAATGGTCCAAAACACTACAGTGTACCAGGTCGTTACAGCTTGTGTTGGGTCAATCAATACTGAAGAACAGGGTAGAATTTTTATAATGGATATGGCAAGAAGAATGCACTTTGTATTTTTACAGGCAGTAAAATGGAAACTCTTTGTTTGCTGGGCAGCTCTTGACCATTTCATTTGTAACAGGTAGGAAGACATGATACCTAGAGTCTAATGCTTCCACCTTAATAACTGAAACCCTAACTCTGTTACACTTATTGATACTTAGAGCCTAACTTTGATGGCCTTACTGACAATGAACTTGTAGTTCATTTTGGTGGTAAAAGTAGGGAGCAGAACAGGGTATTGCTTGAGTCAGAAGTAACGGTGGAAGAATCAGGCCTAAATTATAAGGGATGAAACTGTCCCATAGGAGATCTGTTTTCCTAAGTGATTTTTCAGAATGGGTCTTAGGCTTTCAGAGTTTTTAGTGGTGATTCTCAGTGCCTCTGTTAAAAAGACACACATTTTCAATGTGCTTACCAGGCTTTGGAAATGGCTTGCAGCACACACTTTCCTTTGCAATATGATGGTAGGTTTCAATGTATAGTGAGCCCCGTTTCTGTGCCTATCCTGAAGCATGTTTGAATAATTGTGTTCTTCAGTTTCTGGTTTTCCAGTAAGATATTAGTATACTACAAGTTGGTTTGAGTACCAAGCACCACACAGCTCATTGTTCTAACTTAGACTAGTAATAACTGATGTACATTTCTGTTTCTGTTGAAATATCAGAGTCCAAATGAATAGTCTGCAAGTACTAAACAAATTGCATTTGGCATTTGTTTTGTGTATTACTATAAGGTTTTATTTATCTAATTTTATATCTATTTTTCCTTCTATTAATTTGACCAACTATTAAGGAACTGACTAGGGTTAATGTTTATTTCAGGGCTAGTCTAAAGCAAAGGCATACATTTTACCTTGAATGGGGTTGTGTATGTTATATTGTTATGTTTATTCATTTTCACGGAATCAAATACCAACAGTTACCACATAACATGAAGTTCTGGGATGCAGCATTTTTCACTAGGTTGTTTCCATTTGCAACTCTAGAGGTATTTTATTAAAATATATGTTGACAGACAGCCAAGCACTAGAAGTTAAACTATGCCATGTGTGGCTTAAATTCAATGTCTTCCCTGGATCTCACTGTAGCTGGTATTTGGACAAAGCCATTCACATCAATTGGTCAGCGTTCTGAATGTAGCTTTTTATGACCAAAATAATTCCTTTCACAAATCCATACTTCCATACACAGCTCCACTATGTGATATGACATGTGGTGCTGCATTTACCCACACTTGGGTCTGACCCAGTGCTTAATGAGGTCAGTGGAAGGATTTCCATTGGCTACCTTAGTCACTGGATCAGGCTTGTGAGGCACAATTCTGTATCGGATGAAATCAATAGGAACTGAATAGGTTAAGTTGCTTATGGATTAAGCATTCACGAATCTAACTAACAAATTTTATTCAAAGTGAGTTTTATGTCATTATAATGTAACCTCCTGGTAACAGCTACTTTATAAACCAGAAAATATCGCAGGTTTTCTGCAGGGAAAACATAAACAAAAATGTTGGGTTTGTCCAGCTCTAGAGTCCCAGCAGACCCAATGATTGGGAGGAACAAATCTCTGCATTTGTTCAGTCACGTTTTAAAGGTCTATATGTCCATTAAAATTACATGTTGTCTCAAATGAAAAGAGGAAAAACAGAGCATGTGGTTTTAGATCTATCAGGTAATATGTAGCACATCTGAGGGCATGTGCTATATGTCCTAAGACACTAAAAATTGATTAAGAACATAAGAACATAAGAAAGGCCATACCGGGTCAGACCAAAGGTCCATCTAGCCCAGTATCTGTCTACCGACAGTGGCCAATGCCAGGTGCCCCTGAGGGAGTGAACCTAACAGGCAATGATCAAGTGATCTCTCTCCTGCCATCCATCTCCATCCTCTGACGAACAGAGGCTAGGGACACCATTCTTACCCATCCAGGCTAATAGCCATTTATGGACTTAGCCACCATGAATTTATCCAGTCCCCTTTTAAACATTGTTATAGTCCTAGCCTTCACAACCTCCTCAGGTAAGGAGTTCCACAAGTTGACTGTGTGCTGCGTGAAGAAGAACTTCCTTTTATTTGTTTTAAACCTGCTGCCTATTAATTTCATTTGGTGACCCCTAGTTCTTGTATTATGGGAATAAGTAAATAACTTTTCCTTATCCACTTTCTCAACATCACTCATGATTTTATATACCTCTATCATGTGCCCCCTTAGTCTTCTCTTTTCCAAACTGAAGAGTCTAGCCTCTTTAATCTTTCCTCATATGGGACCCTCTCTAAACCCCTAATCATTTTAGTTGCTCTTTTCTGAACCTTTTCTAGTGCTAGAATATCTTTTTTGAGGTGAGGAGACCACATCTGTACACAGTATTCGAGATGTGGGCGTACCATAGATTTATATAAGGGCAATAATATATTCTCAGTCTTATTCTCTATCCCCTTTTTAATGATTCCTAACATCCTGTTTGCTTTTTTGACCGCCTCTGCACACTGCGTGGACATCTTCAGAGAACTATCCACGATAACTCCAAGATCTTTTTCCTGACTCGTTGTAGCTAAATTAGCCCCCATCATGTTGTATGTATAGTTGGGGTTATTTTTTCCAATGTGCATTACTTTACATTTATCCACATTAAATTTCATTTGCCATTTTGTTGCCCAATCACTTAGTTTTGTGAGATCTTTTTGAAGTTCTTCACAATCTGCTATTAGTCTTAACTATCTTGAGTAGTTTAGTATCATCTGCAAACTTTGCCACCTCACTGTTTACCCCTTTCTCCAGATCATTTATGAATAAATTGAATAGGATTGGTCCTAGGACTGACCCTTGGGGAACACCACTCGTTACCCCTCTCCATTCTGAGAATTTACCATTAATTCCCTTTGTTCCCTGTCCTTTAACCAGTTCTCAATCCATGAAAGGACCTTTCCTTTTATCCCATGACAGCTTAATTTACGTAAGAGCCTTTGGTGAGGGACCTTGTCAAAGGCTTTCTGGAAATCTAAGTACACTATGTCCACCGGATCCCGGATTGGACATTAATAACGTGTGTGACGGGTTGGATCACAGAAACCCTCTTGGGAACTGCCACCTGATTTGCCAAGACTACTTCTACCCCTGCTTTCCCTGACAGCTCGGGACCCCAGCACCCTGTCTTGCTGAACCAGACACGCCCGTCTGCTCCAACACAGACCCAGGGTCTGAATTACTTGCCCCAAAGCTGCAGGTTTACCTGAAAGCAGCTAACAGAAGTTCCTGTCTTTGACACTCAGATGCCCAACTCCCAGTGGTGTCTAAACCCAAATAAATCCATTTTACCCTGTATAAAACTTATACAGGGTAAACTCATAAATTGTTCCCCCTCTATAACACTGATAGAGAGAGATGCACAGTTGTTTGCTCTCCCAGGTATTAATACAGGGGTCGGCAACCTCTGGCATGCAGCTCGTCAGGGTAAGCACCTTGGCGAGCTGGGCCAGTTTGTTTATCTGCCGCGTTGGCAGGTTTGGCAGATTGTGGCTCCCACTGGCCGTGGTTCACCGTCCCAGGCCAATGCGGGAGGTGGGAAGCCGTGGCCAGCACATCCCTCGCCTGCGCCGCTTCCCGCCTCCTGCATTGGCCTGGGACAGTGAACCACGGCCAGTGGGATCTGTGATCCGCCGAACCTGCCAACGCAGCAGGTAAACAAACTGGCCCGGCCCGCCAGGGTGCTTACCCTGGCGAGCCGCGTGCCAGAGGTTGCCGACCCCTGTATTAATACATACTCTGAGTTAATTAATAAATAAAAAGTGATTTTGTTAAATACAGAAAGTAGGATCTAAGTGGTTCCAAGTAGTAAAAGACAGAACAAAGTAAGTGACCAAGCAAAATAAAATAAAATGTGCAAATCTATGTC
This sequence comes from Mauremys reevesii, assembly GCF_016161935.1. Classification (NCBI taxonomy): domain Eukaryota; kingdom Metazoa; phylum Chordata; order Testudines; family Geoemydidae; genus Mauremys; species Mauremys reevesii. The sequence goes on from NC_052630.1 coordinate 26,113,611, forward strand.
TAATCAAACTGAATACAGATAAGATCCTCACCAGTTCCCGAATGCTCCCTTTTACAGACTAATCTCCTTTTAGCCTGGGTCCAGCAATCACTCACACCCCTTGCACACTGTCATTTGTTCCAGTTTCTTTCAAATATCCTGGGGGGTGGAGAGGCTCTTTCTTTAGCAAGCTGAAGACAAAATGGAGGGGTCTCCCAGGGGGTTAAATAGACTTTCTCTTGTGGGTGGAGACCCCTTCCTCACTCCTATGCAAAGTCCAGCTCCAAGATGGAGTTTAGGAGTCACCTGGGCAAGTCACATGTCCATGCATGACTCACAGTTTTTTACAGGTAGCATCCATTGTTTACATGCTACCTTGAACATCCTCAAGTAGACTTCCTATGTGGATTGGAGCATTCCAAGATCCATTGTACTTTAAGTGTTTCTTGATTAGGTACTTAATTTCAACATTCCTTTCTCCAAGAACTGACCAAATGCTCTACTAAGGTTTAGAAATCAAGCCAGTACATAGCCAACATAAATAACATTCATAACTTTGAATACAAAAATGATACATGCATGCAAATAGGATTAATACATTCCCTAGATCATAACCTTTATGGAGATATGTTACATGGCATACGTAGCATAAAACATATTCTAAGCATATTTCCATAAAGCCTTATGGGAGGTACCATCACAACATGCTTTTCTTTCATTGGGCAATGTTTTGTATCATATAGTTGCCATGAAGGTTGTTTATACAAATCCAAGTTTTCTTTGGTTGTTTATATTTACCACAATCAGTTTGAGGCAAAAGAACAACTTGGAAATGTTTCCAGTACATCAAATGCATTAAAATCTTAACAGATAAATAAATTGAAATACTTAGTGTGAGGACTGTGTTCCTTTATTCCTTTTACATGATTTATTGGAGCACAGCTTAGTTAGTGAATTGAAGATGACGTACAAATTGCTACCATTATGCCAAGAGCATGCTCAAGTATGAAAATATACTATCATGAGTTTTAGTACTTCTGAGCATCATTCACAGATCCTGGTTCATTTCAGATTAAGAATAACAGTAAAATGGAAAGATAATTACTTGGTATTTGATTTTTAAAACATTTAAAACTGACTCCTCATATCACCACGCATCTTGGAAATACTAAGCTATGAAGCTAAAATTTAAATGTATGTTTTCTTCCAAATGGAAGTTAGATGGTATCACTACTGGTGATTGATGAATCAGGTCAGCTTGCCCATGCTGACTTTATAAAGTGACTTTTGACCCTTGTGGGATCTTGAGAGAGTAGGTTCAGTGGCAGGTGTGGCATTTTTGTGGGGCTCTATTCATTTGTTTTCCCATTTAAGCAATATGCCTTTTTTCAAAGAGGAAGCCAGTGCCAATGGACAAATCAACTCATGTTAAGTAAATTTCAGTGAAAATATTTACCGCAAAAGGTAAAGAGTATATTATTAGCATAGCATGGTATTCAAATTCTAAAATATAAAATTGAGGTAAGGCTAGAGCTGGGCTAATAACCGATTTTTCAGTTCATTGGCAGCTCCAAAACACTGGGGGTGGGGAGAAGGGGGTTAGGCTGAACCAAATCCAAAAACTGAGAAAAACTTAAATTAAAAGAAATGTGTTTCAGGTTGAATGTTTAATGGCTATGAATTGCCAATAAGAATGACAATGAATAGTCTTTGGGCTATGAAAAGAGAGTCAGAAAGACTTTGTAATCTGGTGGTCAGGGCACTCACCAAGCTGGTGGGAGACTCAAGTTCTTGCTCTACTGATTATTTAATTATTGAAACAGAGAGGAACAGCTTCAACAGAAGAGATTGAGAGAGCTCTTCCAGAATATTCCATAGTTTGGTAGCTAGAGCATTCTCTTGTAAAGTGGGAGACCCAATTTCAAATTGCTTCTCCACATCAAACATAGGGGGGAATTGCACGCAGGTATGCCACATACTGGGTGAGTGCTCTAACCACTAAAATTAAAGGGTATAAAGAAGGCCTTTGCCACCACCGAGCATCTAAATCCTGAAGAAAAAAAATTGCTTAAACTATTTGGCTAATTTGTGTAAAATTCGCCAATAGTTTTGGATGGACTGAAGCAGCTTTTTTTTCGTAAACAAGCTATTTGACCAAATACTTTTGCTCAGTTCTAGGTGAGATGTAAATGTATCTAATACTTAATGCAACCTGGTGCATTCCACAGGCAACATCCTTTAAAATAAATAAATAAATAAACCCTATTTTTTCAGAGGTATATTATAACCCCTCAGGATATTTTAGGTAGGAAGGGAGTGGCTCCAAATGAGGCAGAGGAAATCATAGAATCATACGACTGGAAGGGACCTCGAGAGGTCATCTAGTCCAGTGCCCTGCACTCATGGCAAGACTAAGTATTATCTAGACCACCGCTGACAGTGTTTGCCTAACCAGCTCTTAAAAACCTCCAATTTATTTCAGTGCTTAACCACCCTGACAGTTGGAAAGTTTTCCTAATATCCAACATAAACCTCCCTTGCTGCAATTTAAGTCGATTGCTTCCTGTCCTATCCTCAAAGGTTAAGAACAATTTTTCTCCCTCCTCCTCGTAACAACCTTTTATGTACTTGAAAACTGTTATCATGTCCGCTCTCAGTCTTCTTTTTTCCAGACTAAACAAGCCCATTTTTTTTCACTCTTCCTTCATAGGTCATGTTTTCTAGATCTTTAATCATTTTTTGTTACTCTTCTCTGGACTTTCTCCAATTTGACCACATCTTTCCTGAAAATATGGCACCCAGAACTGGACGTAATACTCCAATTGAGGCCTAATCAGCATGGAGTAGAGTGGAAGAAATACTTCTCGTTCTTGTTTACAATACACCTGGTAAAACATCCCAGAATGATGTTTCCTTTTTTTGCAACAGTGTTACACTGTTGACTCATTTAGTTTATGGTCCACTTTGACACCCAGATTCCTTTCCGCAGTACTCCTTTCTAGGCAGCAGTTTCCCATTTTGTATGTGTGCAACTGATTGTTCCTTCCTAAATGTAGTACTTTGCATTTGTCCTTATTGAATTTCATCCTATTTACTTCAGACCATTTTTCCAGTTTTTCCAGATCATTTTGAATGTTAATCCTATCCTCCAAAGCACTTGCAACCCCTCCCAGCTCGATATCATCTGCAAACTTTATAAGTGTACTCTCTATAACATTATCTATTATCTAACCATCACTGCAAGGTGGAATTTTAACAAAGTACTGCCACAGACCCAGGGACCATCCTTCAGCACATCTTTCCTAAAGGTCTGTGCATGTGGTTGAAGCTTTTGGGGAAAATTTTGATGTTTGGGGAACATTGCAGTCAATATGCTGAAGATAATTGGCTCTAAGTCTCAATTTCATTAAATCCAAATTTTACAAACTCTTTACTTGATTACTGTGTGAGAGGTAGAGAGAGTATGGCTGCAACCAAACTGAAATAAGATGGAAGGAATGCTTGTTGGTAGGAAAAAGCATTCAGGGAAGTGTCCAGAGGATGTATCTTCAAAATCTCTTAAAGGCTGGTACCTGACTTATCAAAATTGTTCACTCCTCCTGATTCCCCATATAGTAATGGTGGTATGTAGTTCCTTTAACCATCTACTGTGGTTGGTCAAAAGACTGTGGCTATATCTCTCAGGTGCAAACCTCACAATGGTCATCCATACCTTTGTTATTAACAGGTTTGACTATTGTAATACATTCTATTTTGGGTGACTCCTGAACCCCAGATGAAAGCCACAAATACAGAGTTGCCCAACACCTCATTGATACAGGTCAACATAAAAACATGAGTGTGCTCATTTCTCTGCAGTGGGTTACTTTTTGCTTCTTCATTTAGGAGTGTCTATAATGACAGCTATAGCTTGGGAATGGTCTGGGACCTGGTTTCGTAACATATTGCTGCTTACTCTGTTTACCATCATGGCAGCTAAGATCCCTTGCTAAAGGTTTACTCTCATTACCTATGTTCGAGAAGAATGTGTCTTGTAATTGGGCCTTTTTGTTTGAGGATTCCTGCTTTAGGAATTCAGTCCCTTTGACAATACATCAGAGCTAGAGTCTAGCAACCTTTAGAACACGATTCAGGACTAATTTATTTTGTTTAGCCTTTGATTAACTGTTTTAGTTTTGTTTTGTGTTTGGATTACTGTAATTGAAGCACCTGGCTACTAGAGCGGCAAAGAGTTCTGTGCACCTTATAGACTAACAAACGTATTGGAGCATGAGCTTTCATGGGTGAATACCCACTTCGTCGGATACATGCATCCGATGAAGTTGGTATTCCCACGAAAGCTCATGCTGCAATATGTTTGTTAGTCTATAAGGTGCCACAGAACTCTTTGCTGCTTTTACAGATCCACACTAAAATGGTTACCCCTCTGATATTGGCTAGTAGAGAGATTGTTAAGTAAATAAGTTAATCAAATTGCACATTTAATAGCAATATAATCAAGATCATATTTTCTTTGTAAATTATTAGCATATTATAAATAGTGCATGATATCTGTTTACATATATTTATTAATATATTAACATACTGGAAAGGTATTACAAAGGAATTACAGACTAGTATATTCTCTGCTTTTATTTTTAAAATGTGGGGGTGGGGTTGTTTTGTTATTAAGATGGAGCATCATTTAACCACAGTATTTTTCTTAATTTTACATTATTCTTCATCCCAGAACAAATGAATACACTATGAATAGTCATAGTGAAATCTAATGATATATTCTTATTTGAAAAATTATTCTGACATATTTGCTGTTGTTTATAATCTGCAACTCAATGAACATTCCAGGCTTCACTATTTCATATAAAGAGAATAATAGATTGCAAGCTTAACTATTGCCATTTCATTTTTTATGATCTAACAAACAAACTCAACTGCTTGTTTTTTTCAGCAGGAGCTCCAGTGACTACACATAAGCAAACAGAATCTTAAATTTGCAAAACATTCCTTTGTATTTAATATGATCTAGCCAAAATGCCTGTGTTACCTTTCTAACTACCACAGATCACATAACATAAGCAGCACAGGGGAGGCTATCCATTCTCCCAGGTGGACTGGATTCAAATTCTTATAAAACATTGAATAAGGCAATGATACTTCTCTCCATGTAATAACTTCAGTGCATAATCCAATCAAATTGAACACTGAGATGCTGAGAATAATTAAGTGATGCAGACAATTGGTTGTGATAGTCACAATGTAAGTAACATTTACAAACACAGCCAAATAACCACGTTTTGGCATAGAGCGATAAGAATATTTCTGTTCTGCCTTGATTATAACAAGACACAATTGCAATGAATATTTTAATTATACTGAGGATACAGGGCCAGATCCTCCACGTGTTTAAATCAGTATTGCTGCACTGATATCACCAGAACAGACTAGTTCTGTTGAAAAATATGGAGCTATGCTTATTATTCCAGCTAACAATTTGGCCCATAGTGCCTTCTTTTCCTACAGACAGGTAGAGCAGAGTGAATAATTGATAAATTATTAATAAACCCCAGTGAATTTAGTTTCTGTGTGTACTTGTGAAATGTAATCTGTGATCAGTGCTGTGGGTGGAGGGCGTGAAAATGGATGCTTTGTGAGCACAGTGAGAGCACTGTGAGAGCATTGCTGTGCCAGAGCATTGCATGAGGCGGGGCCTGGGTTGATGGATTTAATGAACTAGGTTGTGGATCTGGTGCACATGATGAGGCTGCTGCTGTATGATGGGGCTAGGGGACTAGAGATGTGTTACTGGGCTTGCTGCTGCGTGGGGGGTCAGATCATATTGACAGTGTGTGGAAGCTGAGCAGGTGAGGGACCTGGTACTTTGGGCGGGGAGGATGGGGGGGAGATGCTGATGTCAGTGCTTCCCTCCCTCTCACCCTCTGCTCTGAATTCAGCCTGTTTGCACACTACTTAGTTCTGGGAACAGTACCCATTCAAGAGGCTGTGGAGTTAGCTACACAGCCTATTTGAGTGGACTTTCCTGTCCCTAGGAGCTGAGATCAATGCTGGTCTTTATATCCACTGCCCTGGGTCCTTGGGCCACAGGATTTTGATGGATTTTTTTTCTCAGTTAGTAGGGTGCATTCAGTGAGTGCTCCCTTATAATTTACCAGGGAACCTACTAGTTGGGAAGGCCTGTGCCAACAAGAATTTATAGAAATCAACCACAAAAAGAGCATAAGCTAATTATCTTTTTAAATTGAACAAATATTGATAGTCCATTTTTGAGGTATTCTCCCTGTTTTGTAGACTGTAGACCTGTATTTAAGCATCAGTTCTTGTGTTCACAACCTTCTAGCCCTTTTGTCCAAGGAAATATGACAAAGATTAAAGTAAGCTGGTTCCACTGAGTTCTCTCTCTCAGACTGGTCCTATTGGGCCTGGAATTGTTGATGTGTCCCTGGCCAAATGGACTTCCACAGTAATGGCTATTAGTGTCACAGAGCTAAATTAAATTACTATAAGATGGGTGCAAAAATGATAAAAAGGTTTAGAAAATCTGACCTATGAGGAAAGATTAAAGCACTGGGTATGCTTAGTCTTGAGACATGAAAACTGAGGCGGGATCTGATAAGTCTTAAGATATGTTAAGGGCTCTTAAAAAGAGGACACTGAAGGTAGGACAGAAATAATCAGCTTAATTTGCAGCAAGGGAGATTTAAGTTAGATATTCGAAAAAAAACTTTCTTGCTATAAGAATAGTTAAGCACTGGCCAGGGGTGGCTCCAGGCACCAGTGCAGCAAGCGCGTGCCTGGGGTGGCAAGCCGTGGGGGGCGGCAGGCCGGTCACTGTGATGGCGGCAGGCAGGCAGGCTTTGGCGGCATACCTGCGGAAGATCAGCCAGTCCCATGACTTCGACAGAAATTCGGCGGCCAAAGGTGCGGGACCGCCAGATCACCCGCAGAAATGCCGTTGAATCCGCGTGACCAGAGGACCGCCCTCAGGGGCGCCGCCGATGCCTGCCTGACTGCAGTGCTTGGAGCGGCAAAAAACACAGAGCCGCCCCTGGTACTGGCACAGGCTTTTAAGTGTGGTTTTGGAATCCTCATTGCTGGAGGACTGGAAGAACCGGTTAGATCAGGGATCGGCAACCTTTGGCACATGGCCCGCCAGGGTAAGCACCCTGGTGGGGCAGGCTGGTTTGTTTACCTGCCATGACTGCGGGTTCGGCCGATCGAGGCTCTCACTGGCATTGGTTCACCACTCCAGGCCAATGGGGGCAGTGGGAAGCGACGACCAGCACATCCCTTGGCCCATGCCACTTCCTGCATCCAGGACCGGCTCCAGGGTTTTTTGCCGCCCAAAGAGGCAGGGGGGGAAAAAAAGCTGTGATCACAATCGGCGGCACTTCAGCGGCAACTCCACCGCGCTGCTTTCTTCTTCGGCGGCACTTCAGTGGCAGGTCCTTCCCTTCGAGAGGGACCCAGGGACCCGCTGCCGAATTGCTGCCGAAGAGCTGGATGTGCTGCTCCTTCCCCTTGGCCTCCCCAAGCACCTGCTTGCTGCACTGGTGCCTGGAGCCAGCTCTGCCCGCAGCCTCCATTGGCCTGGAGTGGCAAATGGTGGTCAGTGGGAGCCATGATCGGATGAACCTGCGGATGCGGCAGGTAAACAAACCAGCCCAGCCCGCCAGGGGGCTTACCCTGGCGGGCCATGTGGGTTAGATAAACACTTGTTGGGGATCAACTAGGTATTCTTAGAGAGACAATGTGGGTGAGGTGATATCTTTTATTGGGCCAACTTCTGTTAGTGAAAGAAACAAGCTTTTGATTTACACAGAGCTCTTCTTCAGGTACTCGGAGTGTCACAGCGAAATACAAGATGGAACAGATTGTTTAGCATAATGAGTTAACACATTGTAAGAGACCATTCTAGGTGAAGTGGGCAGTTAATAGTTCTGCAGCAGTAGGACAAAGGAGTAGAGTGACCAGGTGTGCGGTTTTTGACCTGAACACCTGGTCAAAAAGGGACCCTGGTGGCTCCTGTCAGCACCACTGACTGGGCCTTTAAAAGTCTGATTGATGGTACTGCAGAGCCAAGGCAGGCTAGTCCCTACCTGTTCTGGGGCACTGCGCTGCACCCCAGAAGCAGCCAGCAGGTCTGGCCCCTATGTGGTGGGGGAGCATGGGACTCCATACGCTGCCCCTGCCCCAAGCACCAGCTCCGCACTCCCATTGGCTGGTTCCTAGCCAATGGGCGCTAGGGGAGCAGTGCCTTTGGGCGAGAGCAGTGCACGCTGCAGAGCCTCCTGACCCCCCGCACCTAGGAGTCAGACCAGCCCCCCTGCTGTGCCACTGACCAGGAGCTGCCTGAGGGGCCAGGAACTGGCCCCACCCCAGAGCCAGCACCCCCAACCCAGAGCCCTCATCCCTCCCACACCCCAACCCGCAGCCCCCTCCCACATTCTGAATCTCTCGGCCCCATCCCCCAGCCTGGAGCCCCCTCCTGCACCACAAACCCCTCATCCCCAGTCCCACCCCAGAGCCCACACCCCCATTTAGAGCCCTCACTCTCTCCCGCACCCCTACCCTCTGCCCCAGCCCAGTGAAAGTGAGTGATTGTGGGAGAGGGTGAGCCACCGAGGGAGGGGGAAAGTAGTGAGTGGGAGGCGGGGCCTCAGGGGAAGGGGCGGGGCAGGAGCAGGGCCTCGGGGAAGGGGTGGGGCTAGAGTGTTCATTTTTGTGCCAATAGAAAGTTGGCAACCCTACAAAGGCAGGGTAGTGGGTTATAGATTTTTTGTAATTAGCCATAACTCCAGTGTATTTACTGAGTCCATGATTTTTAGTGTCTAACACAGTTATGAATTTAAGATCCCAGGCTTGTTTTTTGAAGGTGTTTGACAGGTTTCCTTTGAAGACAAGGACTGAGAGGTCAGATAGTGTTCACTCATGTGTGATATGGTGATTTTGTCATTTATCATTTTTCTGTGAGAGATCATTCTTAGTCCTGCCTCAGGGCAGGGTCCTGGACTAGATGACCTCTCAAGGTCCCTGCCAGCCCTATGTTTTTATGATTCTATGAAAAACACAAAGTAGTTGTAAACTCAACTTTACCACCTGAAGCAGCCAGTGCAGTGAAAGATAGTTTGAAACATGTTTGTGTTTCTCGTGGTGGCTTTGCCATCTGAATATGTCTAGTGTTTGGGGCTACTTTTCTTTTTTTGTAATCTATGCATTGTACATATTGTCAACTTGATGTAGTCTTTTTAAAGAAGCTGATGCAGAGTGACCATCCAATCCATTTTGCTGTTACCTTTATGAAAGCTACAGTGCACCTTGAAAAGTGTGTTTGATCCAACTGGATCTTTCATTTCTAACATCATAGTCAACAGACTTTTTAAAGGATACTGAAGAAAGGCTTATTAGCAGACATTATCCCTGGAATCACCCTTTCTGAAGTCAGAACCAACAAGACCACTTCATTTCTTGCTTGATAATTTAGGCTTCTGTATTGTCTTGAAATCCTGCTGATGGATTTATCTCCAGTGGTGGGATTGCATTGATCTGTTTGGAGTGGATTTCTGTGGAACAGAACAGATAAAGGGGAAAATAGAGACACCTTTCATTTTGAAGAACAAGTGCCAAAGACTCCTGTACACAAGAATGCTGCATGGATACAATTTTCAAAAATGCCTAAGTGGCTTAAGAGTCCATTGTATTCCAGAGAAAGTTAATGGGACTTAGGTTTCTAAGTCACTTTGCTGATTTTGAAAATATTACCCTGTAAGTGCTAGACAGAATGGTCTGAGGTTATGATTTCAGTAATTCTTGTAATTAAGTAGGTATGAAATCTTGTTAATCAATAATTGATTTACATATAGGTATAGTATAAGAAGAAATTGTAAACAATGTAACATGTTAATAGTGAAGAGTTAACAGAGAGATCCACAAAAGCCACAAAATTTAGTAAATTCCAAACTTTCTTGGTTGAAATTAATTTTCCTAACACAGCCATGTAACATTTTTGTTTGGACATTACATCCAACTTTCTCAGTTCAGAGTCCCATGATAAATTGTGACTTGTTACAGAAAGGCTATTCAGAACACTTTAGCACCCAAACATGATGTCACAGCCTTGGTCAAGTCCCCCTGGGACTTACCAGGCTGCTATGTTTGATCCTATATGCTGGGCAGGTGGGTGTTTAAGCTCTCCTTTTCCTCTGGGTAGATTTCAGTCACCATCTCTGGCTCTGAACTCTGGCACGCTTCATGTGTATAGACTGGTACCTTTCACCTGGAGGAAGAGACCCACATCTAGCTCTTTAGGCCCCCAGGACCAGTACTGACCCTCCACAAGACAGCTCAGTAACTTAAGGACCCTTTTCCCCGTTTCCCTCCTTATGGGTACTCTGGTTTATAGTTTACCTCTTCAGGGACACACAATAATTATAGCAAACAGACTTTACAAAAGGATGTGTCAGACAATCATTCTTTACTTTAGACAGACATGAAATATACAGATCTAGGTAAAATAATAGATAATTTTATACAGTTCTCTGCCTCAGTTTCCTCACCACTCTTGAGCATTATTTGGTATTTGATCAGAGTCCTCTATGGAGTCCAGATCTTTCCTCTCCCTTTTCTCCTCCTATATACAGTCTTGCTTTCTTGTCTCTTCTCTCTCTTCAGATGGCCAGTGAGAAAACCTTTCTTTTATAGATTTCCAGTTCTCTTTTTCAGATGACACTTTTTTCAACGTCAAAGTCTCACATCTGTTGTTTGGTCAGTCCGGACTTGAAAAACTGGTTTACCCTGGGATGTAGTCAGCTCTTTGTCCAAAGGGACATTCTCCTGACTCCTCAATCTGAGGGCTACATAGCTATGGTGAAGGCACAGAATTGTCTTTCAATGAACACCGTGCTCAGAAAACAAAATGGAGTCTGGTAGTTTGATACAGATACGTATAGAGAGCTCATAATTTCATACAGAATTCATAAACTATACATAGACAGGACACCCATACTGCCCTCAGCCTGATTCTGAGGAGTAGCTCCTCATTTGGTGTTAAATGTTGAGCTCCATTTAAGTCAATGCAGCTACACTGATTTACACCAACTGAGAATCTGGCTCTGAATGCACAATAAAACCCAAGATGACTCAGTGATGCAACTGGATCCCAATGTTCTGGTTTAATAAGTCAGATTGACTTCTTCCACAAAACATGCCTACAAAATAATGTATTCTTGTCCTGATACTGAATAACTTTAGGTTTAACTTTAGTGTAGAAAATGCTGACTGAAAATGAATAATGTTTATACAGTATTGTGATGAAATTGCTTGCAGGAATTTTACTGGGTCAATTATTAGTTTAGATTTCTTCAGTGGTCAGTAAAAATACATCTTTTCATCAGTGTTAATTGTAAAGGAATTTTATTTCTGTCCTGGCCTTAACGCCACTACATCAAAAATGGTGCATTTTTTTAAGCATTCAGCTTAGTTAGATTACTAGCTGATAAACATGCTAAGATTGTAGTTGATGCATTAATTGACTCCACGATTAGTGTCATGTAATCATTGCTATTATCTTTGCGCTGAGAGCCACGAGAAATTCAGAGTCCCCATGAAAATTACCATGCATCTATTGTCAGTTTGCCCATTTAAATTTTGTTCCAACCACTGCATTTCTGAGTTAAACAACAAAGTTTTGTCATTGTCTATCAATGTGTGTATATTTTCTTTTTAGAACAATTCATGGTCTCAGTATTGACATGTAAAGCTCTTCATAATCTAAGACTAAAGTAGTTGAAAAGTATTGTCTCTGCATGTGTCCTTGTCTGATAGTCATGACTGAAATGGGTGGTTCTTCTCTTGGTCCCTAGATGCAGTCAGAACCAGGGAAGGGATAGAACTGTCTCAGCTGAGGGTTTTCTGTGAAGGAACTTTATCTTGAAAGAATTCTACCCAAGCTTTTGTCTGGTTGTCTTTAGGGTACAGTACAAGCCCAATGTATTTAGGTAGGTTTGGCTTTGTCTGTCTTTTGGGTCTTCTACCTTTTGTATACTTCCTACTTCTTTTCTCCTCTCCCTTGAATTAATGGAGAATTTATCCTTTTTGTCTTGTAAGGTGGCTGCTTGAGAGTTATTGATTTGCACTTGTTCCAGATCATCTGCTTCAGGTGGACTTTATGCGTTAGTTGGGTCTTTATTTAGGGCTTAATTCTGCCACCCTTACATTGAGTACTATCTTACTGTGCAAAGATTTCCCTTGATTTCAGTTCTTTGTATTGATATTATAGCACTGGCATGTCAATGACTACATCAGTACCATATCAGCATAATAAATAGTGATATGAACAAATGTAATAATAAATAAGTGGTCTGATCAGAGCAGGGATATAATAGTTGCTGTATAACACACACTTATGGTTTAAATCTCTGATTAGGGCTCAATGAGTAATTCACAACAAACAATGTAGCTGATGCATTTTGCCTCTTTGCAAATTATTCTGCATGGAGGTGAGTCACGAAAGTTGTTTATATTAAAATGTTACTGATGAGATCAGCAACACAGCACACAACATGTTACTTCAGTTCCCTGATTTGGGTATTTTATGCAACTATCCACAAGCAGTGTGAATGTGGAATCACCTATTAGTCTGTAAAAAGTGCAATATGCATTTTGTAAGTTGTGCTACTGTTGATTAGTTATACGGTATGAAATTGCTTTTGGTGCATAGTCAAACATTCAAGCTTAAACTTTGTGTTTGTTTGTTTTTTAACAAGCATTCATGCTAGTAACACTCGTTCACTTCACATATGGGAAGTATGTAACCCACACACCTCCTGGGTGTGGTGTTCTCTCCCATCTAGTGGCACGAGACAACTTAGAGAGAAAGGTTAATGAGTCTGCTCTACGGCCTTAGCTAATAGCACTTGGCTTTTAGTTCATGCTGTAGAGGCTCATACACTAAGCTCCAGAAGTCTCAGGTTCAATCCTGCCCACCGACAATTGGGGTTTGTTAGCTTTATACAAGCTTTTGTATCATTTAGAACTTTGAAAATATCTGACTTTCAGAAATACTGAGCAGCAGCAGTTCCCATAGATTTCACTGTTACTTGTGGGTTTTCAGCACTTCTGATAACCAGCACATAAGTGCAGAAGATATTAGGGCCAACCCCACTTCCTACATCTTTTATTTTGAATACCATATGGACATTGTTGTTGCCTGAAATGTTTGCTAACCAAACTGTGGGCTTTCTTTGGGGAATCTCTCTGCACAGTAGCTCAGAAAATTGTAGAATGTCACACGAGATACTTATGAATACTATTGGGCACTGGTCAGAAAAACCAACAAGCCTGATTTAAGCACTCAAGTAGCAACTCTGAAATGTTTTTTTATATATATATAAACATATATATGTGAGTTGTATCCATTTAGCATTCATTCAGCTTGTGGTGTTTAATACAATGAAACCAACTTGCCAGGTTGGGCTGTTGGATGTGTTATGTGCTCCATGTTAAACATGGAGTTCATACTATGTTCAGTTCTGCATTGTTGTAATTGCTGCACCTCACACAGATAAGTTGCATTCAGTGAAACACAGCCAGAAAAAGTCCAGTGAGGCCAGAAGACAATGGAAAACATAAGCTGGCAATCAGTGCAATGCATCTTCAATTATTACTTTTTTTGTAATGTGTTAAGTGGCGTTTACTTTAAAAGAGCATGCCCTTCAGTAACCAGGAGTTGCAAGGCAACATAGGGCTGCTTAAGAACATTCCTTATAGCTTACTATCCTAGTCTAACTATTAAACTGAAACACTGCACACAGTTAAACCTTCAGACTACTGTTGCAGAAATACTTATCAAAAATACAACTCCTAGAAGATTTGTCTACTTCAACAAAGAGCTGCTGGAGCAGTTACTGCTTTCTTAATGGGGAGCGTAACCTTTTCCATGAAAGGTACAGTCTGTGTGAAACGAGTCACACAACAAGTGAAACAGAGGAACTTGGGGGCTTTATGCCAATGCGGGTCAACAGTTTCTGGCATCTTGCTCTAGACACTCATACTTTTAACAAGAGAAAAGTCTTTTTCTGCTCATGAATTTTCCTTACCACAAGAAAAAAAGTTGTGAAGAGTTTTTAAAAATATCTTCTCTGGGGAGAGTTGTCTTATTTGTCCATCTCACTTTTGCTCTTATGTTCCTCCATTACTTCAGGTTCTTCACCCTTTTTATAACCCTGCCTCCCTGATGGGATATTGTGTTGTTCCTCCCTGAAACTGGTATATTCCAATCAGGGTAACTGTGTCATTTAATACAACTCACAGCATCTAGCCTCCAGTGTTTAGTGTAGTTAAATTGTGAACTACAGTCCCAATGGCTGGAAGAGATTCTGTTGTCCTTTGGACAATTCTAGCTTACTCTTCTTCAGAAAGAAATGATGGTTTTACATTTTAGGCCTGGTATTCAGGAGATTTGAGTTCAATTCCTGGCTCTGCCACAGATTTTCTGTGTGGACTTGGGTAATTTGCTTACACCCGCTGTGCTTCAGTTGCCGATTGAGTATTCTGTTTTACCAATCTTTTTTGTGAGTTGTCTGTTTAGATAGTAACCTCTTATGGGCAGAGATTGTCTTTTAATGTCTGTATGTACAGCGCCTAGCACAATGGGCTCCCAATCTCAGTTGTGACCTCTAGGTGCCACTGTAATACAAGTAAAATAAATCGGAGTATAGGGACATAGGACTGGAAACAACCTCCTGGGTCATCAAGTCTCATCTCCTGCTGTCACAGGCAATGCCGCCATATTATCCCATTCATAAATTTATCAAGCTCCACTGTAAAAATAGTTAGGTGGCTTGTCGTCTGATAGTTAGAAACTTCTAATTTCCAGCCTAAATTTGATAATTTGAATTTATTTTTGTTTTTGTGCCAACATTGTCCTTTAGTTTAAATAGCCCTTCTTCTTCCCTGGTACTTATCCCCCAATGTATTTATAAAGAGTAGGGCTGTCAGTTAATCTCAGTTAACTCAAAAAAATTAATTGTGATTTAAAAAATTCTTCCTGATTAATCAGTTTTAATCACACTGTTAAACAACAGAATACCAATTGAAATGTATTAAATATTTTGGATGTTTTTCTACATTTTCAAATAAATTGATTTCAATTACAGCACAGAATACAAAGTGTACTGTGCTCACTTTATATTTTTTATTACAAATACTTGCACTGTAAAGTAACAAGAAATAGTATTTTTCAATTCACCTTGTACAAGTTCTGTAGTGCAATCTCTTTATCGTGAAAGTGCAACTTACAAATGTAGCTTTTTTTTGTTAGATAACTGCACTAAAAAATAAAACAATGTAAAACTTTGGAGCCTACAAGTCCACTCAGTCCTACGTCTTGTTTAAACAATCATTAAGACAAACAAGTGTGTTTACATTTACAGGAGATAATGCTGCCCACTTCTTATTTACAATGTCATCTGAAAGTTAGAACAGACATTTGCATGGCACTTTTATAACCAGCATTGCAAGGTATTTACATTCCAGATATGCTTAATATCTGTATGCTCCTTCATGCTTTGGCCACTATTCCAGAGAACATACTTCCATGCTGATGATGCTCGTTTAAAAAAAATGCATTAATTATATTTGTGATGGAACTCCTGGGGGGAGAATTGTATGCCTCCTGCTCTGTTTTACCTGCATTCTGACATATATTTCAGGTTATAACAGTCTCTGATTATGACCCAGCACATGTTGTTCGTCTTAAAAACACTTTCACTGCAGATTTGATAAAACACGAAGAAGGTACCAACGTGAGATTTCTAAAGATAGCTACAGCACTCGACCCAAGGTTTAAGAATCGGAGGTGCCTTCCAAAATCTGAGGGTCAAGGTGTGGAGCATGCTTTCAGAAGTCTTATTTTAGAACGAAGCTTTTTTTTTTTTACATAATTCTACATTTGTAAGTTCCACTTTCATGATAAAGAGATTGTGCTACAGTATTTGTATTAGGTGAATTGAAACATTTGCATTGTAAAATATAAAATAGTATGTAATAAAAATAAATATAAAGCGAGCACTGTACACTTTGCATTCTGTGTTGTAATGGAAATCAATATATTTGAAAATGTAGAAAACATCCAAAAATATTTAAATAAATGGTATTCTGTTATTGTTTAACAGCATGATTAATCACGACGACGTGTGATTAATATTTTTTTAATCACTTGACAGCCCTAATAGAGAGCAATCATATCCCTTCTTGGCCTTCATTTTGCTAGACTAAATGAGCCCAGGTCTTTAGTCTTCTTTGTAATAATCTAGCTCTTTTTGTTTAGTGTTCAAGGCATTAAGTTATAGGATATAATATTACTGATTGATGATAGCAGTAGTCTATTGGTCAAATGGTGGTGCATATTTTCTCAAACATTTTGGGGCAAAATCTATCCATATATATATATATATATATATATATATATATGTGTGTGTGTGTGTGTATATATATATATATATATATACATACATATATATATATATATATGTGTGTGTGTATATATATATATATATACATACATATATATATATATATTTTACATGAGTTTCCTTTAAAATGTTCACATGTGCATCCAAGGGCAGATTTTGGTTCTTTGAGATTTTGGTTACCCGTAGAAGCTAACATACTCTCTTCATTAGTGTTCACTTGCTTGACTCACAGAACTGTTTATAATGTCATACTGTCACGGAGTCCCTGGGCGATGCTTAGGAACTGCTCCCCACAAAGCTAGTCAGGACTTTGGGGAGCCTCTTCTCCCTTGGAGCAGACTGTCTTCAGGGCAAGAAGCTCACACGGCTTCACCTTCCTGGGTCTGACCTTGGAGCATTCAGCATCCTTTGCCCCTTCGTGTGCTTCCCACAGCAAATCCACCCAGGCAGGGTCCTGGGGAAGCAGAGGGTCCTGCACGCACCCCCACTTTGCAGTCAGATGTGACTCTTAGCCAGCCAGTAAAACAGAGGTTTATTAGATGACAGGAACACAGTCTAAAACAGAGCTTGTAGATACAGAGAATGGTATCCCTCAGCCGGGTCCATTCTGGGGCCAGCAAGCCAGACAACCCCATCTGCACTCACTTCCCATCCAAAGGCAGCTCCAAACTGAACCCCCCTCCAGCCCCTCCTTTCTGGCCTTTGTCTCTTTCCCAGGCCAGGAGGTCACCTGATCTCTTTGTTCACCTTTAGCTATCCCCTTGCGGAGGGGAAGGGCCCCAGGCATTTGTTGCCAGGAGACAGAGTGTCAGCCATTTATGCACGCTGGAGACACAAGAAATGTATAGGGGAAACTGAGGCACCCACACAATATTCAGAGGAAACATTAAGAACAGTCCCACTTTGTCACACATAGTTCCCATTCTGAGGTTCAAACACCTGACTTACAAACTCACAATGTTGGATCTGAAGTACGCAACAATGGAAATGATGGGGTTCAAGTGCTGGGTCACCCCTAAAATACTAGATTTTATAGTTTGGGATTGGAAATGAATTACAATGCATTTAGTCATCTCTTTCTCATTCCCATTTCTTCAAGTCACAAAATACACAACATACTTTGGCACATTTGGGAGTCTCCAAAGAGCCACAAGCCTAGAAAATCAAGGAGGCGCTACATCAGGATTACAACTGTACAGTTGGGATACTAATTCATTGGAGATATTTATGAAGTGTGTGCCCAGATCAACCACAACTCTTGACAATCCTATTTGTCCCTCACATTGATGAACACTAATTTACTCACAAATCCTTAAGAAAGCTACAAATTGTGCTGCTAATTCACTGTGAGTACAATAAAAACAGGGAAGAAATATTTGTTTCTCATCACCAATGCATCTATCAACATTACCTTCTTTTTGTTATAACTTGCAAGCACTTTTAGTCTTGTGTTCGGATGCCTGCTGAGTGTAGGATTTCTGCACACAGTAAAGGTGAAGAAGACTTCAGAGTCATTTTCTTGCTTTTCACATTTAATTTTCCATTTGGTGCTTTAAAAGGCATCTGAGACAGATGGCATTCTCAAGGGGTTTTTGGGTTCCTCTGCTGGTTTAATAGTTATCGTGACACCTGTAGGAGTGTGGCACTGAGAGAATTAGTGAACACATCAGACGGAAGGAAGGGATGATCAATTATTCACCACACACCACCAACTAAGAGAAGCAAGACTGCTGCCTGTCTCTCTCCTTTTCTCCCCCCGCCCGCCCGCCCCAAACCCATCTTACCCTATTTGTGCAATTACATTATTTCCATTCAAATCATCTCAAGAGAAACCTGTTTGAATGAATATGCTGGAACATTCATCATTAGAGTATAGAGTAAGCTGTCCTTGATGTTCACTTCCCCATGCTGCCACCTCTTTCTTTTAATTATTTAGCCTAAAAAAAAGGTCCATTTTCCAGATACTTGCTCAGCATAGCAAAGACAAACATCTCTTTGGCAAAACTAGATGCTATTCAAATGCTGTCTTTTGAATATAAGAAAAGAAGGTTTCCTGTCACTCAAATTGTAGAGGGCTGGAAAACAAGCATAATAACACAGCAACATTTGATGACAAGACTCCCAATCTTCAAATATCTCCATAAGATTAGCCTCAATTACCACTTTACCCTGTGTGCATGTTCATCATATCCCCCAGAAGATGCTGTTCTCTAAGGAGAAGGTGAGTTGATTTCTGCCTTTCTTTTGTAATTTGGAAGAGCAGCAGTTGGGGTTCTAAACAGAGCAATAACAGATGACATTTTTGTCTTTGCTCCCTACATGGAGGAGAGAAAAAAATTGTCCGGTGATGAGGGAGCTAGTCTTGGACTTGGAAGATCTAGGTTTAATTCCCTTCTCTGTGTGGCCTTAGGGAAATCACTTAGCCTCTTTGTGCCTCAGCTGGCCATCTGTAAATGGCAATAGTAGTACTAAGATATCTTACAGTGGTGTCCTGAGGACAAATATGTTAAAGATTGTAGAATCATAGGGTTAGAAGGGACTGCAAGGGTCCTGCCAAGATGCAGGATTTGTGTCTAAACCATCCTGACAGATGGTTATCTAGCCTCCTTTTGAAAACATTTAATGTAGAAGTTTCCAGAACCTCCTGAGCAGTCTGTTCCATTGTTCTCCACTGTTCTTCCATTGTTAGGAAGCTTTTAATGAGATTTAATTGAAATCTGTTATGCTGTAGTTTGAACCCATTGTCTCTTGTCCTGCCCTCTGTGCCAGAAAAGAACAACGCTGTCCATCTTTTTTGGCAGCCTTTCAAGTATCTGAAGACCGCTATCATATCCCACTTTAATCTCCTCTTTTCCAAACTAAACATACCCAATTCCTTCAGCCTTTGCTCACATTTCATCCATTTGATCATAGTTGTCAGTTGCCTCTGGATCCTTTCCAGTTTCTCTATATCCTTTCTATACATTGGTGACCAAAATTGGGCACAGTACTCCAGCTGAAGCCTATCTAGTGCCGAGTAGAGTTGTACTATCACCTCTTATGACTTGCATGTTATGCCTCTGTTTATGCAACCTAAAATTGGATTTTCTTTTTTTGCAACAGCATTGCATTACTGACTCATGTTGAGATTGTGATCCACCACAACTTCCAGATCCTTCTTAGCATAGTATAGTATGTATCCTTACTCAGATAATACAGTAAGTGGGGCTGTGCAATTGCCTTAGACTGAATTGGTACTAATCTAATAATTTTAGGCTGCAACTGAAGATCTTGACTGTTTCAGTTGGAGTCATATACACTGATATACAAACCAGGCTCAAAACAGACTGGAATGTGAGTTTGAAAAACACTGCTGCCTAGACAAAAAGGGACCAGGAATTGAGAAGCCTAAATTTTCTTTCCTTTTATTCCTTTTTGTTTAAATCCTTTAAGTGGAAAAAAGATTATTGGGACAAACATCAGGCAGATCTAGCAAGTGTTCCCAGAAGAAAAGGGAAACACTGGTTTCTCTCCTGGAAAGAGACTCAAATTAGAATGTGACACATACCATTCTCTATTAAAATCTCACACTTCAGCACAATATATATAGATTTCTTGTGTAGTTTGTTGTTACTGACTAGTGTGTATGTGTTTAACTTGTTTCATAAATAAATGATACACCTCTGCCCCGATATAACGCTGTCCTCGGGAGCCAAAAAATCTTACCGCATTATAGGTGAAACCGTGTTATATCGAACTTACTTTGATCCCCCGGAGTGCACAGCCCTGCCCCCCCCCCCCCCGGAGCATTGCTTTACTGCGTTATATCCGAATTTGTGTTATATTGGGTCGTGTTATATCGGGGTAGAGGTGTAGTTCAATGATTTTGTGATTAAAACGAAGAATTGGAGGCAAGAACCATAACTGGAGCTCAGAATTCAAAAAGTCTGAGGCCAAAGTCCACCATCCCTCAATAACCAAATCAAAATCCACATTTTTATATGAATAAATAAGACTCTCCCTTCAGGATATGTTAGGAAGGAGAGAGATAGAAATGCAGGAATCCTTCCATAGTCACAGTAATATAGATAGTTTGGTGATGGACTTGCTTTAAGAACCCAGAGAGATATTTATATTCTGTAGTTTTAGCAGATGTGACCAATGGGTACTACTGAAAATATGTACCATCACATGCAAACTTACATTATATGGAGATATACCAATCTCATAGAGCTGGAAGGGACCTTGAAGGTCATCAAGTCCAGTCCCCTGCCTTCATTAGCAGGACCAGGTACTGATTTTGCCCCAGATCTCTAAATGACCCCCTCAGGGATTGAACTCACAAGCCTGGCTTTAGCAAGCCAGTGCTCAAACCACTGAGCTATTCCTCCCTCCATTGTCTGTGCATTTACATTGTCTAGGGCTTTTTGTGCATGAATGGCTAATTGTGCATCTAATTGGCCATTTGTGCACAGAAATATCCATTCTGTGACAACAACATTAGTAACTGTACATGCAAATCAGGCAAACAATGCAATATACATTTTGAATACACAGTTTTTCTCCTGTCTTTTTTGAAAATCGTGTCCTAAATGTTTTAGGCTTCTTCTAAGTGTCTTGCTATCTTGCTTTTAAACTTCCTTTGTCTAGAATATCATCTGCTTTCACAGTAATATTTCAGTCTGGCACATTTCTTTCTGCTTTTGTGTCCATGACAAATGTACAGAAAATACTGGCATGGTGCTGTGAATGATACTACTCTATGTTTAACCATGCTACCTATTATCTTGGTGGGTGTGAGAGACATGGATGATAGGCGATCTCTATAGATTATGGTTACAAGTGTAAATACACGGAAGCTATTAAACACAATCTTGACCTTTCACTCTAACTGGTTGGTCTATTTGAAATCCTTCTCTTGGCTCCCCCCATGTTTGTGCCAAATAATCAGTAAGAAATTATGCTAAACCATAATATCTTGAGTGGTTGTTATGTTCTATGATTACAGTATACCGAATGTAGGATCCAAATGCAACAAAGACCAGTGACATTCTCACAATTAGAGAAAAAATTCCATTTGCTCTGAGGTGTCGGGAAGGGAGAAGTGCCAGAAATACCTTTAAGTCCACTAGAATCTTCACTATTGCTATTGGTTTTATGTGAAAGGTGCTCAAATAGTACAGTAATGGGCAGCAATATAAAAATCCTAAAGTAGATAGGTAGATAGATTAGAGTTGATCCATCTCCCTACAGGAGTCCTGTATTTGGATGGGGACCTCTGATCTCAACTCCTAAACTCTTATGTTAGAGGGGATGTGATTGGTTCCCACATGCTCAGCTGTTTTACTGAGAATTTATGCTCATGTTTCCTTTTCACCCTGGCTAGTTTAGACGGAAGACTGTACTTGCAGTTGTCTTGCAGCATCCATTCAAAAGGGGTAGTTATCTTGCAACATCCGTTCAAATCTTTCTGTTTTGGTTTTCATCTCATGCCTTCAATCTGAGTGCCAAAGAATTGACAGTTTCCAACTTGAATGCAAGCCATAAAGAAGTTTCCTGGTCAATTAGAAGAAGCCTGAAATAAGTGTGGATCATCTAAAATATTAACAGCTGCATGGCAGGTCCTTCACTTCAGCTCTTTTGCTTCGGTGAAGTTGCCTTTGATGCATCTGTGTTCCAGTGACATCACAGTGGGACATCATGTCATAACAGATATGGATGGCAACTATGGAAGTATGTTGCTTATAACTTCCACATTACAAAAAAACAGATAAACATACAACCCTACACCACCAATAACAATAAAACCAGAAAAACTGAAAAATAGTAGTGAATTTGAGAAAGTTCAGCTCCAAAGCCAAACTTTGTCATTTGAGCGCCATGATATTATATTAATTACATAATAATAATAAATAATAATTGAGAACTGCATCTTTCATCCTAGGGTATCAAAAGATGACATGTTCTAGAACTTTCAGGGTAAGCATTTATTAATTCCATTTTACAGATGGGAAAATTGAATCATGGAATATTTAAATATCTTGCAGTGAGTCAATAACAAAATTGGGGAATAAAATGTCAGCACAGACAAAAATAACAAGGACCGTGTTGCTTCTCTCATAACATATACAGGATGCTGTTGTGTACAAGACTGAGATTTCCCTGACAGCAAGCATTTAATGGGTCACATTAACAAGTTTTTTTTTCTGTAAATAACTGTATCCTTCAATTGATAATACTTTTGCACTCCTTTACTTCTCCACTGCAGTGCTGAAAGTGGGATTTATTAGGCAATTCTGACATTATAGGACTGTTAAAACCACTCTAATTACTTTTCTTCTGAAAACATGTTTTAGAGGCAGTTGTAGAGGTTTACACTGCTCCTTAGAGATAAATGAAAAGAAATGGTAGAGTTTAAGAGAAAAGACAGAACGCCTGATTCATTTCTCCTGTTGAAAATGCAAGAGATTTCCAGTTTTACTCCCTCCCTCATCCCTGCTTTCTGGAGGTCTTTCTGAATTGAAATATTCAGGCCAATATCTTTCTGTCAAACTGTTGATTCCTCTTGGTACCATTGGGCTGCTTTGTATGTTTGTTGTAAGTTGTGTTTTGAAAACTAACCTCGGGCTTTAGAATGTTGTCACCACTTCAGGATTCCTAACAAAAAACTGGTGATGAAATGTACATCACTTGCTGAAACAGGAAGAAAGCTGGCAAGAGCCAGAAAGATTTATACCAGAGCAAAACATCTTCAAGTAGGATTGGGACTCAGTGCTGCCAGACTGTCAGGAAGAACAACATGTGGACTTTCTAATACTAGAGATTAGGTTTAAACTAACTGCAGATGTCCAACTGGAGATGAAAGCCTCTGAAGATAAGTGGAAACGTTTTAGAAAGATTGAAGGATGAAGCCATTATGATATAAATCCTTTCGGTGCTACCATAGTAGTTAGAAATATCTAAACTGCATAATATGTTTATTTTGTTTCCGTATTTAACCCCAATTACCCTTTGCTGGGGAATTCTTTTTACATTGAATTCCCCCATCTCACTCTTTTAGCTCCTGCAAGCCTCTTCCTCCTCTCCCCCCTCCCCCATATAAATTGCAGCAGGTGCATGGAATTGAAGACATCACAATTAAATGTAATCAAATATTTTAGGCACTAATGAACAGCTCCAGGAAAACAAGTCAAAAGGAAAAAAAAAAGCCTTTAAATGAGTGGATTTTCAAACACCCAAGGCACCATAGGGCCAATTAAGGGAGTCAGACACCAGGACACATACTGGCATTAATTATCTTTGAGTTCAGGGAAATAAAAAATAAAAGCAACAATTATCATAATAAATCTCCACACACTGCTTGTAAATTGTGCTAATCTACAACACACCTGGGTTTCAGAGATTTAAGGCATGAAAGTGAATACTCAATCAGTTGGTAACGACCTCACATAGAGGCTCATGGGATATGTTTCTTTTCTGTGATCTGCCAATCAGACAGAGGGTCTAAAATGATGTCCAACAGCCACAGCAGCTTTATTCTGTGTTGCAAAGAAGCACTGTAAAACAAAGAACAACATAATACATTCAATCAAGAAAGTTACAAATCCTGTGGTATGTTAAGGACGTGTTTACTCAAAAAAAAAAAAGAAATTCAAGATTGGAGTTTGAGTCGCAGTCTCCCCAAAGAACCTGAAAGTCTCTTTAATTTTCCATTTTCCTAAAGCTAAGAGGAATGTGACCAAAGAAAACAAATATTTCTTTGGTGCAATGAGAGTTTTTGTAAAAGGATGTTGGGAAAAAGCAGCAAGATGGATGCAGTAAGCTAGAGGAAAAATAAAAAATACAGTTGTTATTAAAAATTGATCTATGTCTGATTGATGTCTTGAGTCAATTGCAAACAGCTGGCACCAGAAATATTGGAAACTGGAATAATACGTTGCCACTCTCTCTTTTGTACCTCTAGCTTGTACAATCTGGTTTAGCTCACAAGTGCAGTGCATTAAATAAAGTCAGTCTAACCCCCAGATCTCTTTGCTTGCATAATTTGCAGTGAGACAGGGGTGGGTAAAGCCTCTGCATCCTTATACATCAGAGAAGGGAGGCTGTGGGCCCTGATAATTCAGTGAGGATGGGGTCATTGGGGGGAGGTGAGAGGAGGGACCACTAGATCAGCACAACTCCAGTGGAATATTTTCATAGAGACTATGGGCTTTTTCTAGTATTTCAGCATTAGGCTGAAATATTTATGGGGGATAGGCATGAGGGTAGTTGCATTGAAGCCCTGAAGTTGTTTGATGGTTGAGTTGGGAGGATAATTCTATTTTTACCAGTCCCCACCGAATACCCATTAGAAAGTCCAGTTAGTGGTCATCATGAGACTAGACAGGTTTCATTCATATGGCCTTCATATAAAGCATATAATTGCCTAATAAATGCCTAAGGCCTTTCAGGGAAGTGACTCTGTGGATCATAGGAAGAGAGAGAGAGAACTTCCAATTTCCTTACTCATGTTCCCTTTCCTCTACTCTCCACCTCTCATAGACTCATAGACCCTAAGGTCAGAAGGGACCATTATGATTATCTAGTCTGATCTCCTAAATGCAGTCCACAATCTCACCTCACTCCTCTAATAGATCCCTAACCTCTGGCTGAGTTATGGAAGTCCTCGAATGGTTTAAAGACTTCAAGTTACAGAGAATCCACCATTTACGCTAGTTTAAACAGCCCAAGCTCTTTGAGTCTCCTCTCATAAGGTAAGTTTTCCATTGCTCAAATCATCCTAGTAGCCCTTCTCTGCACCTGTTCCATTTTAATTAATATTTCTTAAACAGGGGAGACCAGAATTGCAAACAGTATTTCAGATGAGGTCTCATCCGGGCCTTGTATAATGGTACTAACAATTCCCTCTCTACTGGAAATACCTCACCTGATGCATCCTAGGACTACATCAGCCTTTTGCACAGCCACATTACATTGGCAGCTCATACTCATTCTGTGATCAACCAATACACTCAGGTCTTTCTCTTCCTCTGTCACTTCCAATTGATACGTCCCAGCTTACAGCAAAACTCTGTCACTTGCTTTGTCTTACTTAAAGTGTAAGCACTTTAGGGTAGGGTCCATACTTTCCTTTATGTTTGGAAAACTTGCACAGAAGTAAATAAAGAGGTATGATGGATCAGTAAAAATGAGTGACTGCTTCAACTGTGGAAAGGCTCAGCATGTTCAAAGGTGTGGAGGCCAAATGTGTGGGTTGTAGATGAGAACAAATAGGAAATAATTAATTAATGTTCATGAAGGTGGGCAGTAAGGTGACTAAATTTATCAGAGGAACCTAGGACATAATTGTAGGATACTTCTTAGAGTTTAAGATCTTCAGGGCAAGATCCATTCCTTCAACTGTGTCTTGTGAAGCACCGAGCTCCCTGTCAGCATTTATTAATTGGTATCACATGTTGTTAAGATAGTCAAGGAAATATGAGATTTTGTGCAGCGCCAAAAATTTGTAGCTGGATTTGGCAACTGGGCAATTAAATGGCAGATGGAACTTAAATTGAGTGAATGCAAAATAATGAAACATCAGTAGAACTAATTTTAATTTTACATGCACACGTCTGTGTTCCAAATTAGCTGACACCTTTCCTGAAAAAAAGATCTAGTGGTAATTGTAGACAGTTCAATTAAGATTTCTGCTGAATTTTCAGTGGCAGTCAAAGGCTAACAGGATTCTGTGTTGTATCTGACATCCTTTCTTTTCTTGCCTGTGTAAAGAGAATAACTTGAACTGTCAACATCTCCATTTATCTTTAATAAAATTGCAGGCTTTATATCAGTGGTGTGGGTATACCCCAAATACTGAAATTGTCTCATCATCTCACTCAAAAAGGGCATAACTGTACTTAAAAAAAATCCAGAAAATGGAAATCAAGGTTACAAGTTGTTTGGGAGGTCATGCACAAGAGAAACTATAGAAAATTGGATTGTTGGTTTAGGTCCAGATTCTGACACTCTTGCAATGAGGCTCAGTACCTTATTCCACCATCAGTGGGCCTACTTGTAAAGTAAGGTGCTACTAAACTAGAGGAGGGTGTTTCAGATCTGATCCTTAGAGAAGAGACATGATGGATATATACTAATAACAGATGGAATGTTAAACACTGAACTACTGCTTCTCTCCATCTAGACTCATAATATGAGAACAAGGGGGCACTCAGCGAAACTGGCTGAAAGCAAATTTAAAACTGATAAAAAGATATTGCTTTTTGCAGCTTGTAGAAAATCCATGAAGTTGACAGCCACAGGAAATCACTGAGCCAAACAGCTTAAAGAGATTTAAAAGGGGCTCTCTACATTTACAAGTACAGCCTATATAGCTATCCAGTAAGCTAGAAAGTTAGATAAAAAACAGATAATGAGAGAGAGAGAGTGAGTGAGAGAGAGAAATCACACTTCACAGCATGTGCAGACCATTTACTTGCTTTGGGATGTCTCTCTCTATGAACCAAAGCTGCCCTTTAACAAAACTTTTCACTGTAATTGATTAAAGAGAAGGAATGTACCTTCTCCTGAAGCACCAGGTCTAGGCTCCTGCCAGAGGCAGAATATCACACAAGACAGAGACAGACCAATTAACAGCTCTTACAACTACAATTCTCTTAAAAATCTGCTATATAGGGAGCCTGGAGAAGGATGATAGAATTAGCAAAATTGATCATGTTTGTCATTAGCAGTTTGTCACCGAGGGGCTTTTTATATTACAGTAAGGTGAGTGAGAATCCCATCTAATACATGTTTCAGGTATGAAGTAGACATTTGGTAGTAACAAATGTTACCATCAAAATACTTCACAAAATATTAACTAATTCTCACCATACACCCATAAGGTTGGTAACTATAGTTATTTACATTTTACACCTCTGGAAGACTGAGACCCTGAGAATTTAAGGGTCACACTGTTCTCTCACTCAGAGCCAGCCTCACAATTTTGGGACAGACCAGTGGAATTATTTGTCACTCTATCTTGATCATATAATCCAATGTGGTTTTGGGGTAGGGTCTTTGAGAGGGTTCTTTGCATTTCTCCATTCTTGAAAACTACCACCAGCCTGGCCTACTCCAGGAGAGCTGAAGCATAGCTGCTTGTGCTGGGGTCTGTGTATAATTTAGTCAATATCTGAAAATAAATTGAGACAATTCTCTACACACACTGGGTATTTAGTAGGGTGACCAGATAGAAAATGTGAAAAATGGGGACGGGGGTAGGGGGTAATAGGAGCCTATATAAGAAAAAGACCCAAAAATCAGGACTGTCTCTATAAAATCAGGACATCTGGTCACCCTAAGATTTAGAAGCTGCTTGAGCTTCATGATATTTCTCCAATTATTGTACTACAGAATCTAGATTAATATTTATGGCTAATGGAATATCCTATCCCTACTGAGATGTTGGACATCTCTGGGGAAGTACAATAAATCCAGGAGGTGTAATTAAAACACATTAATCTGAAAAGTTGGGTGTGTGTCTTACCTTTTTTATTCTTTTTCTCTTTTATTGCTTCCTTTTCTAACCTTCCCTTTGTGGGTCACTCTATCCACCTCATATAAGATTTTTTTATTTTCTCTCATTTGTGTGTTTTGCTGGTCTTCCTCTCATTTTCTCTCTTATTTTCCTTTCTTGAAAAGCAGCATCTCCTTTCCTCTCAGACTTTTTCACATTCACCCCTGCCCTTGCTGACCTCATGCTTTCTCCTAGATTATGTTGTCTCTTTGTCCCGTCTCCCTTGCTCCTATTCTTATGTCTCTGTCCCATTTTCTCCCAACAGTCTCAGCTCTCCTTTACTCTTTTCCTCCTGTAGGTA
Source organism: Mauremys reevesii (assembly GCF_016161935.1). Taxonomy (NCBI): domain Eukaryota; kingdom Metazoa; phylum Chordata; order Testudines; family Geoemydidae; genus Mauremys; species Mauremys reevesii. The sequence goes on from NC_052630.1 coordinate 26,141,914, forward strand.
TCTCTTTCTCTCACTATCTCAAACAATAATTAAACTTGTATGGCAAATATTAATTAATAAACAGGGAATCACTGTTGGGTGAAATTGATGGGGAAATTGAGGCAGAAAGAATAAGTGAGTTGATCAAGTTCACAGAGGGAATCATAAATAGTAATAGAAAGCAGAAGTTCCTTGCTCCCAGACCCATGCTTATTAGTTCAATAGATCACCCTGCCTCTTATTCTTGTGAGCTGCCCCTTGGCTGCCTAGATGTTATATTGGCTGATCTGTAGGAGAAAGTTCAAGTACTGGCAACCAGAAGGGAGCTTTTGGTGACCCTAAACTTATATTGAGGAGTGCTGAGTTCCTCCTATTACTACCCTCAAACAATGCAAGTGAAAGTAGCTCAGCCCTATATATGTATGTATGCTGATGAAGATGTATAACTCAATTGCTTTCATCAGTAGATCTTGAAATGCTTAACTTTTATATTGCACTTGATGGGTGTGAATTGTGAAATCACAATCAATTATTCAAGTTTACCACAATACTTAACTGAGTAAAAAGGCAATGGAGAAGAAGCTTGGTTATCTCTACTTAGGCACTGATCCAGCACAACAATTAAGCAGCTTCATAATGTTAAGCATATAAGTAGTCTCAATAAAGTCAATCGGAAGGCTCATACATTTTAAATTAAGTACCTGCTTAAGTGTTTTGCTGGATTAGGGTTTTATATGTTAGGCATTTTTGCTCATCATAGATGATAGAAATGGCTTGGTATAAAAATGTTAAATATTAACAAAAAGTACTTGGAAAGATTAAAATCCAATTAAAAATCCCATATAATTCTCTTGGAATATCAGATGGGAGCAGAGATTCCAGAAATCACATAGCTTCATGGAAGCACCAGGAACGGCTGTATAGAGGATGACCTGCTCTTTTACCTCTCCTGCTTTGGGACAACATTGTTATAATTATCCCTCCCCAGTCTTCCTTGACAGCTTCTTCCACTGTCTATTACTTTTTATAGAGATTATTTTCCTAATGTTTGATTTAAATGATTCTTGCAGAAGTTTAAGTCCATCCATGTTTTTCTTTGTTGACTAAGTATAAAGAGGCAATGTGGTTTTTTATAATGCCTATTTTACATATTTGTGTGAATAAGTAGAAATGCATGCAAATAACCAGAACCAATAAAGTATCTTTGGCTTTATAATTTTCATTGTTTATTCTTCCCTATAGTTTCCTTTAGCTTTTTTTTCTGTTGGGATAGTATGAGTTTGCATGTAGGCATTTCATTCAGTAGTTGCACCCCATTCTCTGGTATGTTATGAATATTGTGCAGGATTGAGGCTTACTGTGTTAATGACTAGAGTATTGAAGGACATGTTACATGTACAGGGGCATTCTGAGAAACAAAAGGATTTTTTCTGGCCACAATATAACAGATAAAGATAGAGGAGACAAACTGTGAACCTTCATAAGTTTATGGAGGGGATGATATGATAGGATAACGGGTTTAGTCAATAGGTCAATAACGTGCCACACTGGTAATTAGTACAAAGGGTCAATGTTGGGATATTGTTAGCCTTTTCCAGAGGGTCTGGCTGGAGAGTCTTGCCCACATGCTCGGGGTTCAGCTGATCGCCATATTTGGGGTCGGGAAGGAATTTTCCTCCAGGGTAGATTGGCAGTGGCCCTGGAGGTTTTTCGCCTTCCTCCGAAGCATGGGGCAGGGTCGCTTGCTGGTGGATTATCTGCTACTTGAAGTCTTTAAATCATGATTTGGAGCATTCAACAGCAGAGTCAAGGGAGAGAATTAGTTCAGGAGTGGGTGGATCGGCTTATGTGGCCTGCATCTTGCAGGAGGTCAGACTAGATGATCATAATGGTCCCTTCTGATCTTGAATTCTATGATTCTATGATTCTATAGTATAGTGAAGAGGTTGTCCTCATGAATGTCAAATCAAGAGGCAAGTGAAACACACTATTAGACTTCATAAATATTTATTTCTGCACATTTGAAATATTCATCGATTCAGACACTCCAAATCACACTTATGGCATCCCTTTTCAAATCAATTCTTTAACATTGTGTGCCTCATTCACATAGCCTTAGAAAATGAATACATAATATAATTCAAGACATAAATAGGAGCTATCTTTAATAAGATAATCACTTCTGATCTTTCTGCAAGTGAATATGGTTATGTCCCTCCCACTCAAGGATGCCAGATTCCCAATACCCCATCAAAACAAAATGGAATTCTTTTCCTACTACCTTTGTGTCATTAGCTATACCCAAACTTCATACAATATGAATCATAAATCATACAATCCTAAATTATGCCCAAACTTCTTCAGTTGCCTTAAGAAATTATTAATAGTCTTGCTGTGATACTACACAGGATTTTGCATGGTGTCTATGGTGAATTGTAGAGTGACCAGAAAACTAGCTCCTAGATCTGGTTAAAAAAAATGAAATTAAAAAATATTTGATTGGGGAGAAAAAGGGAAAAAAAGATTTTGAAAAATTTCATGAAAATTTCCATGTGTTCCTAATTCCTTTCCCCAATTTAGTACTCATCTGTATACTTTAAGTATGCACTGAATCAGTTGTGATTATTTGTTGCTGCATGAGCTAGTGATTCCTGGTTAAAAGGGAATGGTGGTATTGGTTGGTAATTTTCAAAGAGGGTTCCTGTACTTTTGAACTTTGTTCCAGCACAACTCAGATTTGCGGACCTTCAGATTCATCTGTTTTCTTGGGGTTTTCCAGGAACAGTGGGTTGAGGGATCTGTGGGACATATTATTTCCAGGAGCATTCTTAGTTACTTGTTGGGCTATATTAATATCCTTGTTATAAAAACTGCCATTGTCCAAAGCTGATACATGCATAGAGGCAATATGTCTATTTTGCAAAGATAGAGAAACTTCTGTTAGACAGTTTAATACCAAGGCAGGTCATTCAGGTGATAGTGGACTCAAATTGCCACTTCCACAAGTTATAACATTCTTTATGTGCAATGAAGTGGCACTCAAAATGTGTGAAATTAAGACAAATCAAGTGAATTGCTTTCAGTTTGATCCTGGTATACAAATGCACATGGATTAGTATAAGCTAGGGGCAAACCTTTCAACACTGTTAGGAAATCACTTTTGGAAAGTATTTTTTGATCCATACAGCTGAATGGTTGCAACAAATCCTAATCATTAAGCCCAAATTTCAGTTTTCCTCCCCTTGTGGCTTTGCACTGATGGTGACTTCAAAATGTGGGCAGCTTCCTCAGTAATGGAATAACTTTTTTCCTACTTCTGCATGATAACAGTGCAGTTACTAATGAAGAGTAACTGCTACATGATGATGCTCAGTGTGCTGATGAGAAGTAAAGCATAAGTAAAAAAATATACGCTGAGAAATCTTGGACCACTTCTCCTGCATGCTTTTGTACAGCACTGTATAGCAAATTGCAGAACCACTAAAGCACCACTTTGCCAGATGATTATTAAGAAATGCAGGAAATAATGAAAATTATGAATTTTCACAATGTATTACCAAGTTAGTTAGTACAGAAATGATTCAAATTGTGCTTCTGTGGGAATATTCAGTATTCTGTGATCCATGAACTGACCCTTCCACTTGTGTGAGGTGTAGGTCTAAAATAAACACATAGATACAGTAATATAAAACAAATGCAAAAGTTACTAGTAAGTCACTAATTTGAGTTATTTTTTTCCTTGAGTTATTTTTCCTTTTACTGCTTGTGAGTATGTTCCCTTGTTTTATTATATACGTATATGGAAGCCTATTTTAAAGAAAGAAAGGAAGTATAATTTAGGTTTTTATTAAGCAAGTTTTGAGCCTGCAGATTGCATCTAGTGCACTGTCATCTGGTTACAGCTGTTCACCATAAGTACATATTTAAATGTTCAGAAACTGTTCATTCCACAGTGCCCCATTGCATGTTGTTTATTTTTATATATATTTATGTGTGCTTTTAGAAATTTAAACAGTTCAGGACCATTCTTTTACAAAGACCATAAAACATAAACTTTCCCCCTCAATAAATAAATTAAATAAAATGAAAGAGCCACCGGGCTCTAAATTACCAAGACATTTTCTCCACACATAATAATACTAATTTGTAAATACATGACCTGGAGCTGCAGAGGCTGGATACAAAGCTGATATTCCTTAGTTTGGAGGTATTAAATTTGGGCTTTTGATAGATCAGAATAAAAGAGTTTACAAGCTACAGGTCAGCAATATAACTTCTATTATTGTTGGACTTCTGCATCTCAATTTTTTTTAAGGTAGGTTGTTCTTTCTATGGAAAATAAACACGAATACCAAAACACAAGAGGATTCAGCCTTTTGGTTTTTGTTTAGCCTATTGTGGGGTTGTAATCTGGCCACAAAGTTTGGATTCAGTTACATAAATTCTCAGAGATTCTCTTGCATTTGTTTAAGGTTTTGGCTTGGGCCTATCTCTAGCTTGCATTCTAGCTCTCAGAATGCTTAACAATAGTTAATTAAACCATACCAAATCTCTGTAATACATGTAAATGATAATATTATTTTGAATATGTTTAAATTTAAGTACACAGAGGTTAAAAACCAAATAGTCACATTTTGAAGAAAATATTTTTGAATTCTTTATACTGAATAACTATATTTGAGTCAATGGAACCTGTAGTTCTTTTGGAAATCAAGTCTCTTATTTGATTTCTAAATATGAATGTAGATCCTAACTTTAGGATCCCACCTTTGAAATTTTTGACATAAGGGAATTGCCCAATTAGGTTACTGTGGAGCTGAAAATAGAACCCAGGTGTTCTGTTCCCAGATTACCATCTGGAAGTTAAAACAATGAATAGTATTGTGATTTGAAAAAAAATATCTAAATGACCTAGGGTTGTTATTAAAACCCATGTCTCCTGTCTTAGCCCCTTTCTAGGATGCTAATATTTAATTGGGATATACATTCATATTCTAGCCTAGACTTCCTTCCCACCCTCACACACTCTGGTATACAAAAGCACAACATGAGAATTTATGATCATGAATATGTAAATTCTTACCCTGACTTCTGCAGAAAATTTTTTTGAGAGAGAGTCACAGACCATCTGTGTAACTCATTATCGACTAAAAGCCCATAAGCTCTTTATGTGCAGTTGTAAGATTATGATCACTGTTTTATTGTTGATAGCATTAATGTTTGAGTGCTGGTATTGATAGATATGATGTTGCTGCAGATTTACTGTGGAGAAATCTTTATTAATAGTGTATCCAACCATAATGAAAAATCATAAACTTTGCTTCTCATGCTGTTTGCTTTCATCTAAGTCTCTGCAAAGCTTGAGCAAAGTTTTATGCTCGAGCAAACAAAGTTCCCTCAAATCAGGCTTTTTTTCCATGAGTGAAGCAGCAGCTCAAGAAAAGACCTTTTCATTTAATGACGAACTCTCCTTTTCAGGCTCTCAGACATATGCTTTCTTCTAATAAAATGCTACCACATCGTGTCTGGTGACTTTACAATGGATTTTTGCTATAACAAGAACCTTGTTTTGGAATGAAAGTCCCTTAGTTCCTATTAAAAACATCAGTAGTGGAGCCAGAGGCTGACATTTGAGGAGTACTCAAATAATAAAATGAATTAAGATAGTTTGCCCTTAGGATATTTCATCACATACATGTGAAATTACAGGTATCCTATTTTGGGGGGTTAGAGGCAAGATACGATCTTTCTGCTTGGAGTTGTTTAGCTTTTAAGTTTTACAAGTTTGGACTTTCTCTTCTCAAAACATCTGCATGGAAAAGGAAAGTTGTGACCAGTAAAGCTCCCAACCCCGCAGTGATTTTTTTTTCTTGAAACCCAGTGCTGTTCTGCATTTGGAGAACTAACTTGGAACCCTGTTCCAGCGTTTAGAATGAGTGTAATGAATTGAAGGTGAACTTCAGCCATGTGCAGCGAGCCAGCACACAACTTATGCAACACTTAGGCAATGGGGCTTTTCATAAGGTGAGATAATAACCAACACTTGCCCTGTGCTGTCTTTTTTATTTAAATATAGCACAAGATCTTGTGTTATACATAGTAATCAGAGACATCCTGAAATGTCATATTGGAAACAGTCAAGTTTTAACACATCATGATTCTTTTCCTTAATTGTTCAATATTTATTAACTACTGAAAGTAATGGTTTATGCTGGATACACATACTTCATCTGTGTATTTCCTATAATACTGATGGGGTGGGGATGCATTTGTTCTTCTGCATGATACTGAAAGATTTTGATTTATTTTTAAATGTAAACGATTCAGGTTTCGATTGAGGGCATAGTGTTCATGAAAAGCTATGTCTAGGACATTTAGTAAACACATGTCCCCTTCATGCAAACACTGATGGCACTCAGTCACTTTCAGTGGAATTGCTCACATCAGTAAAAGGTACTGACAGGCATAACTCTTTTCTGGATCCATCACAGCCATCAGCACAATTGAAACTTCTGTTGGAAGACTCAGTATAGAGGGTAAGGGGTGGATGGACTATATAATGGAACTGTCCTCTTACTTCTAGTGGTTTTCCTTCCATATCAGCACTGAGACATGTTGAGGAAAACATGCCTGATATTGAAAACTAGTATCTTCACAGGATATTTACAGCATGGGTCCTTTATCTAGTATCTTCACACACATTAAAACTGCTTTACAAAAAAAAAAAATAGAAAGGATAGAGGGAGAATCACCAGGTTCTACTCTCAACATTTTTTTTTATTATTATTCCAATAAAATAAGGAAGCAACAATTAGGAAAGGTCAGAAGAGAACTAAAGGCAAATAACAAAGAAAAGCAATATATATACATATGTACACACACATATTGTGGAGCACAGGGGCGGCTCTAGCGGGCAGGCGGCGCCCAGCGCGGCGGGGGCGGCCGCGGGCGTGGGGGCATTTGGCCGGTGGAGCTCGCCCTGCATGCCTGCGCGGGTCGAGCCGAGACCGGACGGGGCGACCGCCTGCTGCGGCAGGGCGGCGGCGCGCCTCTCCGCCTCCCCCGGTTGAGCTCGCGCAGCAGCACGCGGCAGGGTTCGCCCCGCCCCCCTGGCGACCCGCCGCAGGCATGCCGGCAGGAGCAACCAAGAGAGGAGCGGGGGAGGGGGGGACCGGGAAGGGGGGGCGGGCGCGCGCCGCCGCTTGGGGGGCAGCGCTATTTTAGAGCCGCCCCTGGTGGAGCATCATTCCTTTAAAGCAAGTGTCCTAAAATAACAAATACTGCTGAAATCGAATTCTGTCATTTTATCACTGAAACTATAGGCTTGTTGATTTCATAATTGGCTTGGCCTTGGATCTCACTTCAATACCTGTAGGGATTTTACCACTAGCCTTTCTTATCAATTTTTTAATAAATCCCACAGATTGAGTATGGTAAATAATAAATGACATACTGCTTGGTAAGTCAATATTTAATTTAATATAGACTCAGGGAAACTAACATTTTACATGTACATATTACTATGGTTCTTGTTTAAATGAAAAAAAGCTAGGCTTTGTTTCAAATGGTGAGGAAAGGAAAGGATATTGGTGCACAACGGATTTGTGGGATGGTTCTGGATTGTATTAATGCAACAAACCGGAAGTATGCAAATAACCAGTTTTTCAGTTCAGTGGCCAAACCAAACCAATCTAAAAAATAAAAATGGGTTGTTTTTTTCAGATTGACTGGAAACAAAAAAATGTGCATGTATAGAGTGGTGTAAATATGCATAATACCTTACAAACTAACAGCCCAATCCTGCAAATACATACTACATTTTTTTCAACAAACACCCCAAAGCAACCAAAACCCAAATCTTGTTCCATTTATGTTGTAGCTGATGGGGGAAACTTTAGTAAACTGTACACTCAGGAGCTAATCTATACAGGAATGAACCCTTAAGATTCTATGGGTGTCGTTCTTAGGGATATCTTGACAGCAAAAGTTGTGTATAGTCCAGCTTCCCCAAGATAGCTTGAATCCAGTACGCACAAATACAAATAACAGTGCAGGCAGTGCAAGCTCAGCGCAGACCCTGGGTATGTACTCAGCTCACAAGCCCACTCTGAAACACACGTTGCTCTGTCTTCATTGCTATAGTTATCCATACTAGTTGGATTCAGGCTAGCTTGGGTAGGCTAGCCAATGCACAGCTTTTACTGTGTAGACATACCCTTAGTCATGCAAAAGTTTCTGAAATCAGTGTACCAGGTAACTGCAGGGCTGGGGCCAGAAAGAAGGAAATAATTTCAGATGTAAACTCAAAAATGGTGACTGAATTGGGAGAAAAAAACAAGCAAGCTCAAAGTAATATTCCTGATTAATTATTTGTTGCCATGATAACTTGTGTGTAGGTTTTATCTCAAAGTTATGAAAAATTAAACAATAATAATAATAATTATTATAGCTTTTCTAATGGTGGAAGTGTCAGATTATCAGTGAGCTTCTGATTAAATTGAGCTCCCTAGCAAGATTAAGCACATATTACTGGCTCTCCATGATTCTGAAGCACTGTAGGCTCACACTATAACCTCACACTCACACAAATCCTGTCTCTGTCTTCACTACCTCCATCCATTAACAAAGTGTGAGTGCCTCTAATGAAGTTTACTATTCTGTGGCTTATCACTCACACTTTGGGGAAAACAATGTAAGATAAACAATATCAGTGCTATAGGCTTCTGAGTCGACATCTCGTATTAGAGAGATTTATGTGGTCTATCACAAACATTTAGCTTTTCTACACAGTTATTAATCAGCCTGGTCTGATCCTAATGTTTCCGAGTGACACAATTTTCTGTACACCAAACAAGCTGCTTCAGATGAAAAAGGGAGGCTTAACTGTGGTCAAAAATGAATTTTCACTAGAAAGAGAGGGGTATCTTGTACAGATTCAAGTTTATCAAAAGCTATTAGGAGAGTCATTCAATATATTATTTCAGTTATTTGCTGAGAGCCTCATTGATCGAACCATCTTCCTCAAAATAGAGTATTAGGTATGACTTTCATATATATTTGGCTTATTTACATTGGTAAGTAATATCAATCATATTAGAGGGTTTTTTTTTTAAATGTACTTTTAGGGCTCCAGTCCTACAATCCAATCCTAATGGTAGACCCTTCTTACCATACCAATCCCACTGAATTCAAAGGGGCTGTTCATATGAACAAGGACCTCCCTGTATGGATCATATTACAGAATCTGAGCCTGGGGGGCCTTATCTAACACTTATTGAAGCCCAGGTAAATACTCTCATTTACTACAATGCACATTAACTCAAGTCCTAGATAAGCAAAACAGGTCTTCAGGTATAATAGGTTAGAAATGTAATCTCTCAAGATTAGAGAGAAAAGGTGGATGAGGTAATATCTTTCATTGGACCAACCTCATTTGGTGAGGAGACAAACTTTTGAACTGTTCTTATGGGCTCTGTGTAGATTGAAAGCTTGTCTCTCTCACCAACAGAAGTTGATCCAATAAAAGATATTACCTCACTGACTTTGTGTCTCTACTATACTGGGTCCAACATAGGTACAACAACACTGCAAACATCTGTCAAGATTGTCTCTCAAGTGTGGGAGAGGGGAGGAAACTCTTTAAGGAACTTTCATCGTGCACTTGTCCAATTGAAAAAAGCAACAGAGAGTCCTGTGGCACCTTTAAGACTAACAGATGTATTGGAGCATAAGCTTTCGTGGGTGAATACCCACTTCATCAGACACATGTATTGGAAATTCCCAGAGGCAGGTATAAATATGCAGGCAAGAATCAGTCTGTAGATAACGAGGTTAGTTCAATCAGGGAGGATGAGGTCCTCTGCTAGCAGTTGATGTGTGAACACAAAGGGAGGCGAAACTGCATCATCAGTGATCTACAACCCATCCTGGACAATGATCCCTTGATTTCACAGACCTTGGGAGGCAGGCCAGTCCTCGCCCACAGACAACCCGACAACCTTAAGTATATTCTCACCAGCAACCACACACCACACCATAACAACTCTAACTCATGAACCAATCCATGCAACAAACCTTGATGCCAACTCTGCCCACATATGTACACCAGCAACACCATCACAGGACCTAACCAGATCAGCTACAACATCACCGGTTCATTCATCTGCATGTCCATCAATGTTATATATGCCATCATATGCCAGCAATGCCCCTCTGCTGTGTACATCGGCCAAACTGGACAGCCCTTACGTAAAAGGATAAATGGACACAAATCAGACATTAGGAATGGCAATATACAAAAACCTGTAGGAGAACACTTCAGTCTCCCTGGACACACAATAGCAAATGTAAAGGTAGCCGTCTTACAGCAAAAAAATTTCAGGACCAGACTCCAAATAGAAACTTCTGAGCTTCAGTTCATTTGCAAATTTGACACCATCAGCTCAGGATTAAACAAAGACTGTGAATGGCTAGCCAACTACGGCTACCCCTCTGATACTTGTCCAATTGAGCTTCCTCCTTTGTTCTGCATATCGTTTTTGCCTCAGGACAGCATCTAGGTTTTAAAAAAGTTAGTTTATTTTAAGAGTGGTCTCAATGGTATTAATCCCTGGCAATCTTTTCTTTTATTGTTATGAAAAATATTAATCTTTAGTATTTATACAGCATAATAACTTCTATCTTCAAAGCACTGTACAAACATTTACTGTCTTAATTCCCATTTGTGTTCATTTTTTTCCTCTTTCCCCTTTGTAGTGCTATTCTATTTTCTTTCTCTGGCATCTGTGTTTGATGAAAAAGCTTCCATGCCACAATCATTATTTCAATGTAAAATATGTTCGATATTTCTTTTCTTTCCAGATTTAAACATAGACTAAACAATGTCTATGATATGAATAGAGTATATATATATATTAGGCTGTGGATTAGCAAATTTAAATCTACATGTGTTCTCCTAGATCAATTACAGTACTGCGAGTGACAACTACTGCCAGCAAGCTAGAATTTCACTCACAGAGGCCTGATCCAGTAAAGCATTTAAGCACATGCACAAGTTTCAGTGTCTGATCTCAAAAAATTGAGCCAGAGGCACACACCCAGCATGGAAAGTTTCATGAATGGTTCATGTTTGGTAAAGTAATAAGTAACTGAATGCAGGATCTTATAACAGAAAGTGCTGGGAATGGGCAATGTTAACAAAATGCACTGCTGCCTGTGCTTCCTCTCTTATACAAAAGAGTGAGACGCACATAGCTATGTAGACTGAAAAATCAGACCCTTCAGCTAGGTTGAAAAAAAATTATATTCAGCAAACAACAATTTGAGTTCCTAGTGGAACTGTAAGGTCTCATTGGTCCACATCTAAAGCAATAGATTTAACAAACAACCACCTTCTCCTCCTCAGCCCTAACTGCTTGGAGATAAAGGTTGCATAGCACTATGATCCTCCCATTGGCTAAAGAGGTCTGAATGCCTCTGCCTACAGAGAGCTCATTAGCTCACAATGCATCAGCCAGAGATGCGTATGTGACATAAGCAGGATCTGGCAAACTATTTGTATCAGTATATTTAGTTAATGCATCCCCTTTATCTGCTCATGAATTATCCATCAATAAATAATTAGTCATTGTTATTAATTAGTTAATTATTTGAAATTGTTGAATGAATGGTTTATGCTCTCAAATTATTCACTGCAACTGTTGTTTTGAGTATTAGGTATTCATCATTTCCTATTACTAGACATTTAAACCACATTAGCATATCACATTTCCAAAGTATTCCTTAATTTCTTAAAAACAAACAAAACAAAGCCGACAAATGCCCCCTCCCCCCGACAATATGTTAGGTAGGAACATGAGTGCACATCTGAATCCCAATGAATCTGACTATCAAATCCCTTTGTCAGGACTAATGCATTTCCTTGCACCAAATCTATTTTTCTATCATTTTTGAAATAACAAGTTCCTCTAACAGCTGAAGCTTACAAGAACTCATGACATTGCCCATGCCACACTGATGGGGATTTTGTTCACAGAATTATAAATTTAAGGGACAGTAACTTCTGGAAATGATAGGTTTTGAAAACAGCACAAATCATTAAAATTTGTACTGAAGTTAATTGGCAAAACAGTCGGTTCATGAAAGGTATTCAATAACTTGAAGGTAAACCAAATATGTCCAAGCATGAAAGCAAATATATATTGTTTGACTACAATGTTTTATGTTATACTTCCAAAATGTAATGAGTGTTGTAATTATTTAAGCAAGTATAGTGGCAAATATTATCATAGAATCATAGAATCTCAGGGTTGGAAGGGACCTCAGGAGGTCATCTAGTCCAACCCCCTGCTCAAAGCAAGACCAAACCCAACTAAATCATCCCAGCCAGGGCTTTGTCAAGCCTGACCTTAAAAACCTCTAAGGAAGGAGATTCCACCACCTCCCTAGGTAACCCATTCCAGTTCTTCACCACCCTACTAATGAAAAAGTTTTTCCTAATATCCAACCTAAACCTCCCACTCTGCAACTTGAGACCATTACTCCTTGTTCTGTCATCTTCTACCACTGAGAACAGTCTAGATCCATCCTCTTTGGAACCCCCTTTCAGGTAGTTGAAAGCAGCTATCAAATCCCCCCTCATTCTTCTCTTCTGCAGACTAAACAATCCCAGTTCCCTCAGCCTCTCCTCATAAGTCATGTGTTCCAGCCCCCTGATCATTTTTGTTGCCCTCCGCTGGACTCTCTCCAATTTATCCACATCCTTCTTGTAGTGTGGGGCCCAAAACTGGACACAGTACTCCAGATGAGGCCTCACCAGTGCTGAATAGAGGGGAATGATCACTTCCCTCGATCTGCTGAAAATGCCCCTACTTATACAACCCAAAATGCCATTAGCCTTCTTGGCAACAAGGGCACACTGTTGACTCATATTCAGCTTTTCGTCCACCGTAACCCCTAGGTCCTTTTCTGCAGAACTGCTGCCCAGCCATTCGGTCCCTAGTCTGTAGCAGTGCATGGGATTCTTCCGTCCTAAGTGCAGGACTCTGCACTTGTCCTTGTTGAACCTTCTCATATTTCTTTTGGCCCAATCCTCTAATTTGTCTAGGTCCCTCTGTATCCTATCCCTATCCTCCAGCGTATCAACCACTCCTCCCAGTTTAGTGTCATCTGCAAACTTGCTAAGGGTGCAGTCCACACCATCCTCCAGATCGTTAATGAAGATATTGAATAAAACCGGCCCCAGCACCGACCCTTGGGGCACCCCACTTGATACCGGCTGCCAACTAGACATGGAACCATTGATCACTACCCATTGAGCCCGACCATCTAGCCAGTTTTCTATCCACCTTACCGTCCATTCATCCAGCCCATACTTCTTTAACTTGCTGGCAAGAATACTGTGGGAGACTGTATCAAAAGCTTTGCTAAAGTCCAGAAATAGCACATCCACTGCTTTCCCCTCATCCACAGAGCCGGTTATCTCATCAGAGAAGGCAATTAGGTTAGTCAGGCATGACTTGCCCTTGGTGAATTCATGCTGACTGTTCCTGATCACTTTCCCCTCCTTTAACAGTGTATAGGCAAAATCTTGCTTGCCATACTTACAAAATAACCTCATTGACTTCAGTAGAGCTACTGTCATGATTAAAGCCCTATGTGTTAAAGATAATTAAAATTAATGATTAAAAATGCCCCAGATTGCTGAGATTTAGAGTAAATAATTTCGAGAAATACCTGTATAAAAAGATTCAACAAAGTATTTCTCCCAAGTCACCATGCTCAATGCTGGGAGGGGAAGCTTGTTCCACTTAATTTTGAATCCACTTGATTATGGGTTCAAAAAATGACTCAAATGTTACTGAGTTTGTATTCCACTTAGGAAATACTGTAACAAAAGACATGTAGAGAGAAACGCCACCACGAAAAATAGGGGTGAGTAGTGGAGGATAGAGTGGGCAAAGTGAAAACCCAATACAGAAAATACTAAACACAGAGAAGTAAGTAGAGAATGAGGGGGAGAAATAGCCTAGCACTTCCTTCAATCCAGATGGGAAGAGGAGGAGGAGGTATCTTCTGAAGCACAGTACAAGCTTTCTTTAGTTAGTGGAATACTTTGGGACAGTCCTTAGGTGGTGTGAACTGTCGTAGTTCCAATGACTTCAGTATTCTACCAGTTTATAACATCTGAGTGTCTGGTCCTTTTGGTCTAGTTTTTAATTGCCTCACACTTCATGGGAGGAAAAAGATGGTGTGAAGGAAGGATTAGGGTATATAGATATCTTGGGAGAAGTGTGTTTTAAGGAGGGATTCAGAGGAGGAATGGTGGGAGAGAAGCAGAAGGACAGAGATTCCAGAGGATAGAGATGCTCATAGAAGAAGGGCTAGGGATGAGGGTGTGTGAAGGACATCATAGGACAAGGTTAGTTGTGTAGTTTGGGGCACAACTATTTGCTAGCAGCTGGCAAATGTTGAGATCTAAGTATCAATTTCTGCTTGTTTTGCAAATCCAAAATATAGTTTGAGGTTAACTAAACCCCTGAAGTACAACCATCCCTAATGCAAATCTGGATATCCAAATTCCTTAAAGGAGAATGTTTCTTTATTTTCACTGTGACAAGTACCCACCCTTGAACTTCAACAAATCCCACTTTTCCAGCTTGTTGGTTGCCATAAAACAATTTGTCTCTTCTCTCCTTTAATACACAGTAAGCACAATCAGGAGCAAGGTGACATTGCTAAAACTAGCCTGCCTTTTGTAAAATGACATTTCCCCTTTTTTCAGGTACTTAAAACATTGCTATTAAGCATTGGGAGGTGAAGATACCAGACAAGAAAATAGCAGACAATACTGAAGTGCTTCATAAGGATTTGATCTGCAGGAACTCTTGTGTGGCTACAATCTCCTACAGTAAAAGCTTTTATTCACAACAGGTAGGTCCATCAACTCAAAGTTCTCTCTAGGTGTAATGAACACACCCTTCATAAAAGCATTGTCTTTTAATATTCTCCTCCTCAATACAGAGAAAAACCAAGCTGGTGTTAAATGTATATCTTCATTTACTGTTAAGTTTTAGTAATAGACTCATTATGTGAGTAGAAATGGGAAAAGCATTGAAATTCTGACTCTTTCATGAGTATGAGCTGTTAAATATTTAACCCCATGCACACCGTATATCCATACACACCCACTGCTAAGCTGTGCCAAATGTTTTCAATATAAGGGCATGATATACATTGATTAATACAGGTGAAATGAATGCTACTGCTCTAAAACCCATGTGACTTACCTAGGTGATATGCCAATCAATCTATCAATCTCCTAGAACTGGAAGGGACTTTGAAAGGTCATTGAGTCCAGCCCCCTGCCTTCAGTAGCAGGACCAATTTTTGCCCCAGATCCCTAAGTGGCCCCCTCAAGGATTGAATTCACAACCCTGGGTTTAGCAGGCCAATGCTCAAACCACTGAGCTATCCCTCTCCCCTGGAGCACTTAAAGGCTGAAGCAGTGAAATAAACTCCCTGCACAGACATCCTGAGGCCTTCCACAGTTGCTTATGCTAGACTAGCACAGACACCTAATCTTTGTTGTGTGGTAGCTGTGTACTCCACATGTGTAGCCATAAGGCACTTCACATTTGCAGCCTTAAGGCACAGCTTACATGGTGAGGAAGACCTTGCGCCATATACATCCTGGTGAATTTCACCCTAGATGAACATCAGAGACCTTCCTGTGCTCCTTTAAAGAATAGTTGTTATTTTTCCAAAGAGCTCTAGTGCCTGTGAGAAATGAATTAAGTAATAATGCCATGGTTGAGTGGCAATTGTTGATGAATGACTTCCTTTATAATCATAAAAAAATACATGTGTGTGTGTTGGGGGGGGTATAGATTTAGATATGTCTAAGATTCAGGAGCCTAACTTTAGGCACTAATTTCTTAAAATCTTGCTAGAAAATATATTTATTTGTTTCTCTCTCATTCCATACTTTCCTCACATCTTTTTATATTCATTGTCTCCTTACATAGTAATCTCCCTGAGACAGAGACTGTCTTGCTATATGCACAGTCTAGTCCTGATTTGGTCCTCTTGGAACTATTGTAGCTGCAATTAAAAAAACTGCAGCTTTCCTGTGCCAGCTGAATGAGGCTTGCAGGGCTTGGGCTAAGGGGCTGTTTAACTGCCTTGGAGACATTTGGGCTTGAGTTGCAGCCTGAGCTTTAGGACCCTGTGAGATGAGAGGGTCTCAGAACTTGAGCTGACACCTGAGCCTGAATGTGTACACAGAGGTTAAACAGCCCCTTAGCATGAGCCCCATGGGCATGGGCCCGTCACATGTGTCTAATTGCAGTGTCTTCTAAACAAATCCCCTTGTTCTAAAGACGGGAGGAATGAGGAAGGCAAGAGGCAGGATGGGTCAGACATAAAGGTAACCATAAAACCTATTAGCTCCCTAAGAAACGCATAATGCGAATGGAGGCAGGATCATTCCACACATGCTCTGCTGCAAAAGATGACAAAACTTAACTGAATTTTCAATAGGCAACAAAGAGTAGCAAAATGGTGTGAACCTTATAAATAAAGTGTAATGTACTCATTTAAAAATCCACATACACTAATCTTTGTCAGAAGTGCTAGAAGCTGGAGCATTTGTAAACCTGTCATCTTTCCAGGAACTTTCGAATGAGATGCAAGATTAGAAAGTTGTGCCATAACAGGAACCTTTAGTATACAGGAGAAATTACATGAATCTCTTCATCTGTTTTTCCCACTATTCAGTCGTGATGAAAATGAATAACAATATGATTGTTTTTAATTCAAAGGGCGAGATTTACATTACAGTTCTCCTTTCTAAAGGGAAAGAAGCTCCACACCCGCACAGTTTTATCACAGGCCTGAGGGCACTATAGTTTATTTCAGCCAATTAAAATAACAATTACTGTTACAGACACTAATAGGAACACCCTTCTGCTAGTTAGTTCCACGTCCCCAATGGCATGATTAAAACCCCTCAACTTCAAATTATTGTACTGTATGGCTGCCCTTACTTCAAAAGAATATTTACAGTAGTATTGTACAGCATTCATTCCATTTAAATAATCATTTTCACACTTTGCCTGTCTAAATTGTTTTAGGAGTCCTTTTCTTTCCTCTAACTTGCCAGTGCATGCATTGCTGGACAGAGAACATCTATGCTTTTAATGCAGAACAAACTATAGCTGATTGATCTCTTTTGGGCATGGATTGTCATTTACCAGGTGTTTGCACAGTGCCTAGCACAATGGTGCCTTTTCCTGAGTGAGACTGTTAGGTACTACCACAATATAAATGTTAATAAATAATAATAAATAATAATAATATAATATACTATATTCACTGCATATGATGGCTCAGATTTTACATGACAAAACTCAGGAAATTCAGTCAAACAGCTTCCACAATACTTCTTTATACATATTTAATATTAAGTATTACTGCATCGGGAGCTGGCTTGAATATCTTCTGGGGCTAGATATTGCAGCTTTTGTTTGTCTGACTTCCATTGAGCTCAGCCGGGGCATTGCTTTTTAAAAATTAAATAAGACATACTCTTACACTGGAGTGTTGCCTAGAAAGAGAGAGGGGAAAAAAAACAAATTTCTTAGGGATCAGTCCTCAGCTGTGTCTAATTAAAATTCAGAGGCATCTGGGGGAAAGATGTCTCTAAGCTGTGTATCCACTCCCTTATCCTGAGCTTTCTGGGAGTCAAAATGGTCCCTGGAGCAACTTAGAACAGCCCTGAGGATACTTTATGTTGCCATGGCTGCAGCCAGCCACTGCACCAGCTGAAGATCTGGAGGAGCACTGTGAGAAGGGAGAATCCTCTTACCCTGGCAAACCCATTTCTTTGTTCCTCCCCACCCCTCACCTCACCTGCCCCTACACAAAGGTATGGTGGGACAGGTGATACAGAGCTGGCTTTTTCCACTTTAAGATTTCTGTGTGTAAAACAGTGAAATGCAGCTGGATCAGTGGCTGAGGATTGAGCCCTCAGTTTCCGAAAATTTGTTCTAAATGAATATATATACTTTACATCATAAAATGCTCACCAGTCTTACACCTTGTGACTGTACAACTTTATATGATCTATTACTCCAGCAGATGTTTGGTTTGTACAGGGACGGTGCAACCATTTAGGCGACCTAGGCAGTCACCTAGGGAGCTAGGATTTGGGGGGCGCCATTTTCTTCAGCAGAGACCGCGGTGGTCGGATCTTCAGCCGCCCCGGTCGCCGCTGGCATTTAGGTGGAGGGAGCTGGGGCAGGGGAATGCGGGGAGGGCCGCCTGCAGCAAGTAAGGGGTGGGAGGCGGCACGCAGGGGAACTCCCCGCCCCAGCTCACCCCTGCCCCACCTCCTCCCTGAGCACACCATGGCCACTTCACTTCTCCCACCTCCCAGGCTTGCAGCACCTAAGCTGATTGGCGCCGCAAGCCTGGGAGGTGGGAGAAGTGAAGCAGTGATGGGGTGCTCGTGCTCGGAGCAGGGGTGAGCTGGGGCAGAGGGGGGTGCCTCAGGGCGGAGGGTGGGGAGCTGCCACAAGGGGGGCGCCTCAGGGCGGATGGGGGGAGCTGCCGTGGGGGGGGGCTCAGGGCAGGGGCGCAAGGTGGAAGTTTCGCCTAGGACACGAAACATCCTTGCACTGGCCCTGTGTTTGTGAATGAATGAAGACAGTCCAGACTTTTATGAAGTTGTTAATAGACCCATATGAAAACTTTTGTTACAAAATCCCAAACCAAGCAAAACGGAGGAGCCATTTCAGCTGTTTTGCTTTGAGATTTTGGGTTTCCAGGGGGTGTGAAGTCAGGAGAAATTAAACACTAAATGCATTGCCCAAACCCCCAGAAAATTGAGTTTTGCCCAGGGTGTAGTCTGTAAGTAGTATTCTGTCTACTCTGTAGGTGAGTAACCTGCAGCACAGTAAGATTAAGGATGGGATTTTCTAAAGCACCCAAGTGATTTAGTAGCACAATCCCATTAAAAGTCAACAGTACTGGTGCTCCTATATCTCTTGGATGTTTTTGAAAATCCCACCCTGTGTGACTTAACCACTGTTGCACAGAAAAGTAGCATCAAAGTCTGGCAAAGAATCAGAGTTCTGACTCCCAGTTTTCTGTTCAAACCAATGGATTGTACATGCTTCCTAAACACATAGGAAATGCAACCTGAGTTATATTCAGTGGAGATGCAGAAGGGCCACCTCAATCCCGTTCCACCTTTATAGTTAGCAAAAACCTTTGTGTCATGTGGGCATAGTGCATGTTTTCTTTTTTTGTTGCTGCTGTTCTTTTAAATTGAGTTATTGCTTGTGAGACGGGCTAGACTGACAACTTGATTCTGGATCTCTGTGGACCATGGCTTCAGAGAGTCTTAGAAGCTTTTCAGAAATAACATTTGTGCCCCCTTAATATTAATGTTTTACATTTTTCATCTACTCCTCATATGACTTCTGTAGTCACCCAGTGTTGTATCAAGAGGATCTTTAAAGTCTACTTAACTCTATTTAAATAGAAGGTCAGAAATAAATATACATTGATAAAGGAGCAGGGGAAATTCCATTCTCCATTACCTTGGTGTAAATCTGAAGTTGTTCCATTGACATCAATGGAGTTACAACACATTTACAGCATTGTAACTGAGAACACGCTGATGCCTGCAGAATTTTATGATGCAGTTGGTGTGAAAATATGTGTGTATGCATATAAACTCACAAAACTACCTTTCAGATTTATTCAACCAATGTTCTCTCATGCACTGTGCTTCAACTTACTTTATTGTATATCCATTAGACCTCTCTCACCCCAGCCAACTAAGGTAAGAAATGAGAACATTTTGAGGGCAAATTCTCACAGTAGCTCAGCACAGACATGGCTGTAATTGATTCCACTGAAGAATGTCACAGTGGTCAATGACCCTCATCTTGCTCTTCCACCTGTGTGGTCTGCTGGTCTAGTGTTAGGTGCTCATTGTACTACTCGTGAGTATAAATCTGCTGTAGCAGATCTCTGACTCACTGGTGCGGCGCCTCCTGCTGGTCGTCTGGGAATTAGCTCTCTCAACCCTGGGCCGGTGTCTCACCCTCTGCTACCTACCCCTCTGCAGACCCTTTATCTCCACCACATGTAGGCCCCACGTCCCTCACGGACCATGGTGCTCCTTACCTTGGGATGCTGCCCTTCACCCAGGGAACCCCACTCCCCTGAGCCCAGCTCGCCTCAATGGCCCACTGCCAGTGTTCATCTAGCCCCTTTACTCAGGGGCAAGTCTGCAATGGCCACTCATCATTGGCTAGGAACTTGAACCTGCTGCCTTTCCCTGCAGACCCAGTACTTCCTTAGGCCTTCCTGTCAGGCCTCAGCCTGGGAGGTCACCAGGCCTGAGCTCCCTAGCTCAGCCTGCCCCTTACCCAGCACTGCTCTGTTGAAGATACCCTGTGCTCCCAGTCCTTCCCACCTCAAGGCTGGAGTGAGACTGCCTGCCTCCTAGCTCACAGACCTTTTTATACCAGCCCTACTGGGCCCGGATTGACTGCTACCTGCCCTCCCCTGATTGGCTCCTTGGGTCAGCCCTTTCCCAGAGCTGGTTTTAACCCCTTTCTCCCTGGAGTGGGATGCCCGCCCCACTACACCTGCTTGATTTTTTTCCTCTTACACAGGCCTTGATATAAAAATAAGCAGAAGCATCATGTCTGTTTTAAATCATTTAGGCAAAGGAACAAAATAATAAGCTGTGGTAAACTTTATACTCAGCCTTCTCTTACATTAGATCTGAAGTAATTTCTAGTGTGTGTAACATCCCATAATATATTAATGAAAAGGGGCCCCAATGAATCTTTAATAAATGCAGCTGTTAATCTCTTATTACTGGTAACTTTTATCAATGGACATAGAACAAAGACAGTGAGGCTTGACTGTAATGTGCAATGCAGTTCCCATTGCGGGTTTAAGGTATATAAGGGATTTAGATGGTCATGGTCATTTGCTTGCTTGTGTGTATTTTAAGGATGGTTAGGTATTTTCTCTCTTCTCCTCTCATACCAGACTTGCAATTTTTAGCATATCAGACAGACAATAACCTTACTCATCCCTATGCAAAGGGCTTAATCATGCACACTGCAGGGGCAACTGCTGTGCTTATAAATCCTAAAGTAAAACTTAATGGAGCAGCACAGGGGGGGCAGGGAAATCTGATCGTGGATTAATGAGAATGTTGCTGAACTCCTACCTACTCTAACGCCTACCTGATATCAAGAGTAAGACCTAAGAGGGGATGGCATAGCTAAGCACGTCGTTACCATGATGAGGACAGAGTGTAAGCCCACTTCTCACCCCCTCCCCAGTCCCATGAGTTCTGTGCTCTTGAGAGCAAAGGCGCAGGTATGAAAAGGCTTGATCCATACTATTCCTCTGGGCAAAGAACTACTTTACTTGTTCCCATGTGTAACTTCCACTTCCACTAGAGCACAGCAGCCTTGTGATGTTGCTTTGTGGGAGGTCAAGTCCAAAGTTAGTAGATCAGTGAAAAATATTCACTTTGTTTTGATCCTATATATTTACATGCTTTTAATTTTGGGTAACTATCCCATACAAACCCAGTAGTCAATCTGCATAAATATTCATAGGGTATTTCCAGGTGATTTTTATATTTAAGAGCAAAGAATATTGAAGCAAAAGAGCAGTTGCCTTGACAGCCATTGGAAAGTGTAGCACACCTACCAAGAAGGCAAAAGTTTCCCACAGGCTTCCCATTTAGTTAAAATCTCTTGCTTATTCTGCAGGAGTCCTGCACTGCATGTTGCTGCAAAAGAGGATTGCTGAGGTCTATATGATTTTCTAACCAAAGTGAGGCTGGAAAAGTTATATGGAGGAAAGTGGGGGAGAAGCAGTCAGGGAATTAATGCAAAGAAGAAAAGGGGAAGGCATGATGGGCTAATTAGCCTGGTCTAGCTTCTAGCAAGCTGTCCTTATGCCTGAACCATCTACGGGCTAATTTGAAACATCTCCTTGTTCCTGGACTGGGTGTCTGAGAAAATAAGCAATTTCTTAGGAATTTTAATTCCAATTGGTGCGCCTCATTTGCAGCTTGTCATGTCAGTGTACTTCATTTAGCACAGTAGTCATCAATATTTCAGTTGTATCTGTGGTTAGTATAGTTTTTCTATGTGTCTATACTAGTTGATTAGTGCCACAATATTTAAAATAGTCCCCCAGAATTGCATAATATGGGTGGTATACACATAGCTACACAACTATTTAGATTTTTTTTTCTGTGCATTGCACATTTCAATTTCTTCAAGTCTATGAGAGGCAGCTGCCATTTTGTGTTCAGTTCAGGTGTAGCCTGTTAGAAGAACATGCACACATAGTGTTTTCTCAGGAAGATTTTACATTTGTTCTGTCTTGTTTTGTGTTTTCCCCTAATCTATTTTTTTTGAAGGTCACTAATATTATAAACACATGGTTGCTCTTTTTCTATGGAAAACATAAGAATTGAGATAGGATTTAGGTTATTTATCTCAAAAGATTAAAAAAAAAGTTTGGTTTAATTAGCATAAACATCCAACAGTTTGAAAGTATGTCTGTGATGGGGTGTGAATACCTCACTGGCAGAGAAAGAGTTAATTGGAGCCAGAAAGCAATTAATGTAATCATTTGCACCTGAAGGATGCTCTGGGTCCAATTTACAATTAGGCTCATCTATGGTGGAACTGGATGCCTGAATTAAGGATAAGTCCCAGCTGAGAAGAGCAGGGTGACTTAGAAAGGAAGGACTTCAGGGCAGTAGAAAGGAGGCCTAAGGAGAGAGTAAGCGCTAGCTGGGACAGTCCCTTTTTTAAGCCTTTTTAGCTGTCAGACATTTTTGCTCCCCAAAAGGAGACATTTGTTCTATTTGTTCCTGCCTACTTGATCAGTTGGCAAAAGCAAATGGGACAAATGCCCACTTTTGTCAAAAAAGTTGAGTGCAGTGCAGAGGAACATGTGGGGGGCGAGTGGAGATGCCAGCCCCCTGCAGGAGGAGAGGCAGGAATGAGGGGGAGACAGTGTTCCAGTATGTGTAGCCCCCACAAGGTTACGACGATGAGCATCAGACTCACGGGGGAGGGGGCAGGGTTCCAGCAACTGGCAACAGCCTTGTATGGGGCAGGGGGATGTCTCGAGCGAGCGGCCGGGGGTGTCCAGTTTTCTCTTTGGGAAATATGGTCATCCTAGTGCTGCTGGCAAAGGCTAGGAGAGACCCTGGGAAAGGATTGGCTAGGCATGAGCTCCTGTGGTAAGCCCTGACAAAAGGACCAGACACCAGGGAGGCATCCCTGCATCAGGATTCTGGGAGAGAGTTGGAAGTGTGTCTCGGGAGAGGACAACAAGAAGCCAGTCCTCCAGAGAGAAAGCTCTGGGAGGTGTCATTCTGCACAAGAGCAGGAAAGAACTTTGAACAGGCTGCAAAGGAATGACCTGAGGAGTGAGGGCTCTGTGAGGGTTGGGGGAAAGGCTTAGCCCTGGTCTACACTAAGCTCGGGGGTCGAACTAGGGTACGCGAATTCAGCTACGTGAATAACGTAGCTGAATTCGAACTACCCTAGTTCGACTTAGGCTGAGGCAGGAACTGGTCTAGGGACAGAGCAAGGAGTCTGAAGGACCAGAACTTAGCTATTTGTTACAGGGTCCTTCATTCTGGAACACAGAGTAGGGAAGGGTCTGGGTTCCCCTACTGGCCACCAAGGAAAGTGGCATGAAAACACCACAGTATAAAGAGTATCACTGAGCCCAGAGCCAGGCTGAAGAACCTGGCATAAGGTCATTGAACTATTATTCTGTTAGACTCTGTATCCTGGAAGGGGTGAGAGTGAATATGACCCGGAAGAGGGCTGAGTCATGAGAAGAAGCAGACCACCACAGGGTTAGAGTAGGTACGTCAAAGGGGCATCAGAGTAGGAGAGTCTGCTATGCTATGCCCAACCCTGAGGGGGTATGACAGAGCTAAGTTACTCTCCAACAATATCAAACTTTATCTGCCCTGCTACATTCTGTTATAATAAGAAAGAATGAACTGGCTGTTTAACAGATTTATTTCTGTGTTTCTTTCAAGTCTTCAGGTTTTGATCTAATCTTAGTTTCTGCAAATTGAATTAGGCCTACAGTAATACATGTGTATGGACATGTATTTTAAAAAGACAAGACAATTTAGTTTTAAAAAACAAAGTGAATTCCCTGTCCTGTCCTGTTCCCCACTTCAACCACTCCCTCCCTTTCCCCCATTTTTTTCGTGTGTAAAGTATGAGAGCGTGTTAGTGCCAGACTATCCATTAGAACTGTTTCCCCTGCCCCCCTCACTACAATTTCTTAGGGATATCAAAAGCTTGTTATGCTACTCTGTCTGCACTCATATTTCAAAGAAGTTATGCTGAACTAACAGAATAACTGCCCCCAAATATTTGTCACTCACATTAAATATAACTACAGAGAATTCTGATAGTGTGAGGATGGTTCTGACATGGGTTTGGGGAAGTTTGGTCCTCTGATCCATTATCTTATGGCAACATTTTCCATCATGAGGAAAGTGAAAACCGTGTGCCTCTGTAACCCACTTTCCCAACCCAAACAGTGGGCAAATATAGGCTTTTCAGGGCTCATCAAATATATATACATTTTTGTTGGTATACCAATTAAGCTCTATTTTGAAAATATAGTCATGTACAACATTCACTAAATAAAAACAACAACACATAGTAAGCATGGGAAAGAAGCACAACAGAGAGTAGAGGAAAGGATTCTGTAGTCAATATTTTTTCTTAAAAATGATCATATGTTCCTCTGAACCCTGCATAAATAACTGGCAATACTACAGATGGATCACTATAAGCTGACACATGGCACTTGGGTATTGCTGTTGCACTGTATGGGTTATAACTAGAAACAAGACTTTATAGTTATTTCCCTGTCAAAGGCAGTGTTTTAATCACCTCCATCATTACTGCCTTCATGTTTTACTTTATCTATAAGCCAGTAAGTCAAGCCAGTTTGTCATTTGAAGTAAGAGAGGTTCATTTTGATATATGCATATTTTTAATATTCATTTTTTTATTGGTAAAAGAGAGATTCAGTGCAGAGAGAATCACATCAGAGAAAGTAGAAATGTGTAGTAGAAGTGTTACATTTCCTTAGAGAGAAATATGTTAGGGTATGTCTACACTACAAGAGTAGTTTGATTCAACTTAATTCAAATTTGTGGAATCGACCTTAAGAAGTCGAATTTGTGTATCCACACTAAGGACACTAATTCGACTTTGTGATTCCACACTAACGGGGCCAGTGTCGACTTTGGAAGCGGTGCACTGTGGGAAGCTATCCCACAGTTTCTGCAGTCCCCGCTGCCCATTGGAATGCTGGGTAGAGCCCCCAATGCCTGCTGGGGGAAAAAATGTGTCGAGGGTGGTTTTGGGTAACTGTCATCATTGAACCGTCAATCACGCCCTCCCTCCCTCCCTCCCTCCCCGAAAGTGCCTGCGGGCAATCTGTTCGTGCACTTTTCTGGTCAGTGACAGCGCGGACGCCACAGCACTGCGAGCATGGAGCCCGCTGCAGTTATGGCCGTTTTCACCTCCTCGCACCTTATTGTCCACCTCTTCCACAGTCAGCTGCTGAGAAATCGGGCTACTTTTCAATGGTACTGCAAGCACTGGTGGAGCATAGGGGACGTTTTACCAACATCAACATCGGGTGGCCAGGCAAGGTTCATGACGCGCGTGTTTTCAGGAACTGTGGTCTGTTTAGACACCTGCAGGAAGGTAGTTTCTTCCCGGACCACAAAATAACTGTTGGGGATGTGCAGATGCCTACAGTGATCCTCGGGGACCCAGCCTACCCGCTAATGCCCTGGCTCATGAAGCCCTATACAGGCGCCTTGGACAGCGACAAGCAACTATTCAAGTACCAGTGAGCAGCGAGCAGCGTGACCTGTGACTGTTCAGTTTCTTTACAGAGAAGCTGAACCTGCCCCTGTTTCTTTACCCGGTTACTGTTGACTGTCCTCTGCAGTTACATACCCCGTTCACCCCGTTTCCCCCACTTCCAACACACGTGTAAAAATACACGTCCCATTGTAACTTAACAAAGGTTTCTTTATTAATGACTTTGCGTTAAAGGGTTGAAACTGGGACGCAGACTGTGCTGGGTAGGGTGTGCGGTGATGTAAAGACCGCCTCTAAACTCGAGGAATGACAGGCTCCTGTTCCTAGAGCGGTCCGCAGTGCCGGACTGCTTGTTTCAACGGAGCCTGCCATCCCTCCTTTTTGGGATTCTGTGTGCGGGGGGCTATGTGACCTTGTGGCGGAGGAGGACAGATACAGATTCCTCTGCTGCGTGACTCAGCGGTCCAGGACAAGGACCACTGCATAAGATCTGTAACTGCCCTCCCCCGCTACAAAGTCACATCCCCCCCACCCACACAGAACCTGGAAACCATCTCCCATACCGACCAGGGTGCCTACTGACTGCACTGTGTGTGTGACCTGCTGCTGATCCTGCCCCCATGTCTGTACCCTGGTAAAGGTGACCGTCATATGCAATTAACAACCCCCTTCCCCACCCCACCCCCTTCAAACACAGTCTTCTGTGAAAAAACATGATGGAAACAGTAATTAACAGCAAAGTATTTTTAATAATTAACTAGACAGTTAGGGGATGAAACTGGGATTGGGGCTTGGGTCAGTCAGGAAGGGAAGGACTTCTCAAAATTCAGGGTATGAGAGCTTTTGGGTACTTGGGCACTCTGCTGGAGTGCAGTGACAGTTTTCACGGCCCCTGGCACCCCTCCTTCTGGTTATTTTGGGTGAGGGGGGTATGGGACTTTGTGGCGGGGGAGGGCGGTTGCAGATACACTGCAGGTGGGCTCTGTCCTCCTGCGGTCCTGCAGAACATCCACAAGGTGTCTGAGCATGTCCGTTTGCTCCCTCATTAGTCCAAGCAGCGTTTGAGTCGCTTGCTTCTCTTCCTCACGCCACCTCTCCTCCCGTTCGCTGTGTGAGCACTGGTACAGAGAGAAGGTCTCCCTCCACTGGCTCTGCTGGTCCGCCTCGGCTCGGGAGCAGCCCATAAGTTCAGTGAACATCTCGTCCCATGTCTTTTTCTTTCGTTGCCTAATCTTTGCCAGCCTCTGTGAGGGGGATGCTGTGGCAGGTCTGGAGACAGTCGAAGCTGTGTGATGGGAAACGGAGTGAATTCCTTGCAAAGATACATTTTTGCGAACAATGAACACTGTCTAGTCCGTCTCTGTGAATTCTGGGTTGAGATCCCAGTGCCTGATGGGGCAAAACCCATTTTCGCGGGTGGTTCTGGGTAAATGTCGTCAGTCATCCCTTCCTCCGGGAAAGCAACGGCAGACAATCATTTCGAGCCCGTTTTCCCTGGATTGCCCTGGCAGACGCCACAGCATGGCAACCATGGAGCCTGTTTTGCCTTTTGTGACTGTCACCGTATGTGTACTAGATTTCGCTGACAGAGGCGATCCAGCAGCGCGCTTTTGCTTTTGCATGACAGCAGAGATGGTTACCAGCCATACTGTACCATCTACCATACCATAAATTGGTAAGAAGATGATCATGGTTACCAGTCCTTTTGCACTGCACCATTTGCTGCTGTCATAAGTGCCCCTGGCTGAGATCAGCCAGGGCGCATAAAATTGGGAATGACTCCCAGAGTCAATCCCTCCTTTTTGGTATCTAAAAATAGAATCAGTCCTGCCTAGAATATGGGCAAGTGTACTAGAGAACCACTGTATCATAGAACCAGAGAGCACAGCTGCTCTGTGTCAGATCCTGCAGAAATTATGAGCTGAATGCTATTCACAGGGGGTGCTCCTGCAACAACCCCACCTGTTCATTCCGTTCTTCCCCCAGCCTTCCTGGGCTACCATAGCATTGTCCCCCCACTTGTGTGATGAAGTAATAAAGAATGCAGGATTAAGACACAGTGACTTGTTAGTAAGAAATGAGTGGAAGGCAGCCTCCAGTTGCTATGATAGTCCAGACAGGACATTAAGCAGTGTGGAGGAGAGGAGCCCAGCATCCCTCTGCTAGTCCAGGGGCAATTGAATCTTTTCTTTACACATGAAGGGTGGGGGCTGATGGAGCTCAGCCCCCTGTTGCTATGATGAGGACGGTTACCAGCCATACTGCACCATCTACCAGGAAAAATTAGGACCAGGTGCCCTTGATAGACCTAATGGATGCTAGTCGGCATGGTTACCAGTCCTTTTGCACTGCCCCATGTGCCAATAGGCTGATGATGATGATGGATATCAGCCATACTGTACCGTCAGCCACCCATGGGTGGGGGGGAGCAAGGATATTGGTATTGAGTGCTGCAGCATCGCATCTATCTGCAGCATTCAGTAAAGATAGGGTGACATGTAAAAGAGTCAACAGAGGATTGTTTTCCCTTTCACTTCTGGGGGTGGGTGGGGGGTGCGTACATTGCTGAGCTATGCCCTGACCCACCGCGGACACTGTGTTTGACCCTAGAAGCATTTGGAGCTCAGCCAAGAAGCTTTTCGGAGACAGCAGGAACTGTGGGATAGCTTGCGTCCTCAGTCCCCCCTCCCTCCATGAGCGTCCATTTGATTCTTTGGCTTTCCGTTACACTTGTCACGCAGCAGCATGCTGAGTCTCTGCTACGCCATCTGTCTGGAGATTTTTTAAAAATACTTTGGACCAGCCGTAACATTACAGTAATTCCCCTAATTAGATGCAGGAGTCTCCGAGCGAGATCACCCTGAGGATGGTCACTGAAGGAGATAGAGAGCGCATGCTGCGTGAAAGCCAGCACAAACCAGGGGCCTATGCAGCCGTGCTCGGGGAGGCAATGCTCCCCGAGTACCTCATGAAAGCCTGGCGCGGAAAGGTGTGCTACCACGGAGCACCCAATAAGGCAGCTCTCCCCAGGAACCTCCTGTGGAGGCTTTTCAATTACCTCCAGGAGAGCTTCGTGGAGATCTCCCAGGAGGATTTCTGTTCTATCCCCATATATATAGACCTCCTTTTCACATAGTTCAGATTCCTGTTCCATTAATAATAAAAGTTTACATGTTTAACGCACTTACCGACTGATCCTTCCCCTGATTCAGGGTCCGGGTTAACGGCCGGGAAGGGTTGGTAGGGGCTGTCCGTGAGGGTGATGAAGAGATCCTGGCTGTCGGGGAAACCAGCATTGTAAGCGCTGTCGCCTGCCTCGTCCTCCACAAACCCTTCCTCATCTTCCCCGTCCGCAAACATCGCCGAGGAACTGGCTGTCGACACTATCCCATCGTCAGAGTCCACGGTCACTGGTGGGGCAGTGGTGGCAGGCTCCGGAGCGTCCGTTTGCCGCTTCGGTCTTCTGGTAGCCTTGTCTCAGGTCCTTGATTTTCAGGCGGCACTGCGTTGCATCCCGGCTGGATCCTCTGTCTGTCATGGCTTTGGAGACCTTCTCGTAGGTCTTTGCATTCCGTTTGTTGGAGCGCAGCTCCGAAAGCACAGACTCCTCGCCCCACACACCGAGCAGATCCAATACTTCCCGGTCAGTCTATGCTGGGGCCCTCTTTCTATTCAGAGATTGCATGGACTCCTCTGCTGGAGAGCTCTGCATCATTGCCGGTGCTGCTGAGCTCGCCCCGATGTCCAATCAGGAAATGAGATTCAAACTGGCCAGACAGGAAAAGGAATTCAAATTTTCCCGGGGCTTTTCCTGTGTGGCTGATCAGAACATCCAAGCTCGGACTGCTGTCCAGAGCGTCAACAGAGTGGTGAAGTGTGGGATAGCTCCTGGAGCTACTAAGGTCGATTTCTGTCCACACCTAGCCTAATTCGACATGGCCATGTCGAATTTAGCGCTACTCCCCTCATCGGGGAGGAGTACAGAAGTCAAACTAAAGAGCCCTCTTTGTCGAATTAAATGGCTTCCCGATGTGGACGGGTGCATAGTTAATTCAAATTAACGCTGCTAAATTCGAATTAAAGTCCTAGTGTGGACCAGGCCTTAGGGTGAGAATTCCTGGGAAACACTGGAAGGCAGGTGTTACCACGTGGCTAACTACAGTTGGTCATTTTTTTGATGGTTTTCTGTTGAAAAATCAGTTTAATTGAAATGAAGGTGTTTTCTGGGAATGTTGATTTTGACATGTCCTATAAGAACAAGTCTAAACCTTTGTTTTGACTTTCTTATTTTGTTTTGATCATGTTGAAACATTTCATTTGATTTGATAAGTTTGATTAATTTTGCTTCAAATAGATTTTATATTAAATTATTATTTTAATATTATAGTATATTATATTTATATTTAACTTGTAACATATATTTAATATTTTAATACAGCATAAAAGTAAAACTGAAATCAATATTATTGAAACAAAACATTTCAACTTTATTGAAATATAACATTTCTATGGTCTCTAATCTGAATTTTAGTTCCACAGGAAATTTCAAAATTTCAGCTTTTTGTTCTGATGTTGAATGGATACCCTTTTCAAAATGTCTGCATTTACTGCAAAGTGAACATTCTGATTTCCAGCTATCTCTAGTGTTTACTTTGGCTTTCCAGAATTAGTTTAGGAATACCCATGACCATTCCTCCAAACAGAAACCAGACAACAATGGCCTGATTTTTACTCTCACTTATACAGGTGTAAATCTGGAGTAACTCCCGTGAGATCAGTGGAGTTGTGCTAGTGAAAGTGAGAGGATAATCAGGAACTAAATGTGCTTGACCATTATTGTGGAGCCAATCCTGCACTGAAATCCTGCACTGAAATCTTCATGCATTTCATCCTGTGCAGTCACAAAGGATCAGGAATAAGACAAAATGCATGTCGATTATTGCTACCTGAAGGTTGTGTATTGTCCTTTGGGAAATGAGTTGGTGATGGCAGTCCAGTACTTTATGGATAAGTGACCACATAGAAAAGGCACCAGAATTATTGATGTTAGTTGGCAGCCTCACCTAGAGGACAAGCTGAGACTTGACTAGACATAGAGGCTGAGCTTTCTTTTCACTGCTTTTGGTGGTCCTTCCAGGTCGTGCTTGAGGCACATTTGTCAGGCAGTGTGAGGAAGCTTGCACTACCAGTGTCTGGACTTTACCTCTGCTTTGTATAAATAGAAATCCTCTGTCAAGCTGGTATCTTTCACAAGTGCTAAATTAACTTTTGGGTTAATACTTTCAAATCAACTGCAACCAAAGTACAAAAACATTTGATCCATCACACTGAGGGCCATGAAGCAAAGGTGTGCTGGAAGGAACTTTAAAATGTAATCTTGTAGGTCTCATTACACCTGTGAAAGTAGGGCTGACTCTTGTGTGCCACTTCTAGGTCATTACTCTCCATTGTCATACTATGTGGTATCCAGTATCAGAGAGGTAGCCGTGTTAGTCTGGTTCTGTAAAAGCAGCAAAGAATCCTGTGGCACCTTATAGACTAACAGACGTTTTGCAGCATGAGCTTTCGTGCCCACTTCGTCGGATGCAAGTAGTGGAAATTTCCAGGGGCAGGTATATATATGCAAGCAAGAAGCAAGCTAGAGATAACGAGGTTAGATCAATCAGGGAGGATGAGGCCCTGTTCTAGCAGTTGAGGTGTGAAAACCAAGGGAGGAGAAACTGGTTCTGTAGTTGGCAAGCCATTCACAGTCTTTGTTTAATCCTAAACTAATGGTGTCAAATTTGCAAATGAACTGAAGCTCAGCAGTTTCTGGACACAAATGGACACAAATCAGATATTAGGAATGGCAATATAGAAAAACCTGTAGGAGAACACTTCAACCTCCCTGGCCACACAATAGCAGATCTTAAGGTGGCCATCCTCCAGCAAAAAAACTTTAGGACCAGACTTCTAAAAGAAACTGCTGAGCTTCAGTTCATTTGCAAATTTGACACCATCGGTTTAGGATTAAACTCTTGCATCCGACGAAGTGGGCATTCACCCACGAAAGCTCATGCTGCAAAATGTCTGTTAGTCTATAAGGTGCCACAGGATTCTTTGCTGCTTTTATGTGGTATCCGTGCTCCTTGTTTGTGCCTGCATCACAGCTCTGCTGGAAGATTTCACAGGGAAGGTGCTTCTTCTGCCACTGTGGTGGAGTGGGATGCTGTGGGTAGACTAGGGGAATGGCACGAGGCAAGGCCAGTGACTATTTGACCAGTGAATCCACTTGTCACAAAGTCCATGTGCAACTACCACTACAGTGCACTGGCATTCGGAATGCTACAGCCTTAATGTTCAACTGTCATTCACCCAGCCTCCAGGTTGTGGGGAGAAATTTTTGTGTTCACCTTCATTGATCCCCTGCACACAACCATGGCTTTGTGAAGAAAACCAAGATTTCACTCAGTTTAAGAAAAAATAGGGACAAAGGAAAGAAGTTATTTGTGGGACGTTTAATATCTAACTAAGGCAATGGAACATAATTATTTTTGTTGAGGAACTGAGCATGTTGCCCAAAAATGTTTTAAAACCTTAATCATTTAGCTAGTAGTTGGGGAGACCCAATGAGCTAAAGAAAGAGGAGTGCACCTATATTCTTGATACTCACATTTAAGAAAATCAGATACTCAGTACCCTCTGTAATGAGGAGTTCTTCCTGTACTAAATATGTGCTTTAAAAAAAGATTTTATTCTGTGCACTTGGCATGTGAAGTGCATGTATTTGTCATTTCCCAAGAAATAGAAAGCTCTTCCCTTATTAAGCATTATGAATGAATGCAAGTCATGCTGACTTGATATGGTTTAGCTGCTGCCCTCCAGCACCTCAGTACCATAACTCCTTTCTTTAAATCCAAGAGTGGCATATTTGTTGTTTGTGAAATAGAGCAGGGTCAGCTTCTTCCATATGCTCAAAGACATTGTGGCTTGTGATACTGTCGGTGATTTCTAATATTTCAAATCCTGATGCTGTCTTGCGTGCCTCTTAACCTATGTTATATGTGTCGTGCAAGGCACAGTACAGTATATGGACTTTCATTGTTCTCTGAAATATTTGAACTTATGCTCACATTGAGTTTTCTCTGCCAATACAATTATTGGGCTGTATCTAGTTTTATTTAGGTGTCTGTTACTTCTTCCAACTCTGTACAGAGAAAGCTGTGCATTCCTTTAGTGGGTTGTTATGTGAGTATTCTCTGACTAAAATTTAGGAAATGCAGCCTGATTCTGCTTTGATATTCACTTTCTTTGCTGAGACAGTAGCCTTATAATATGCTGCATTCTGTTGCTCCCATAATTGAAAGATTATCATTTTTGCCTGATGCTCTGATTGCAGAATTGATACAATTCTCAAAGAAGCTTATTGTATCTTTTCATAAGCTTCCATTGCTTGAGGTTGCATATATGAGATGTGGAGGAGGAGGTTCATATGAGATATATTATTTGGTTTATAAGAACATTCTTCTAGCACCAAGAGTCCTTTGTGAAAGAGCAGCAGAAGCTTTTAATAATATCCACTGTAGTGCAGAGTGCTATTGGAGGAGTAGAAAGTTTGCCCTTTCCAAAGTATAGAAACTCCGCAGACACATCACCTAGTCTGAAGACTTTGGAATTGGTAGTGACTGTTACTGTAAGATTCATAACTTTGATTTGAATATACACATCAAGTAATATTGCTATTTTTTTCTTTTTCCAGCATGTTATAAAGAGGGCTTCTTCCCCACATCCCACTGTGTGAAATATTATACAGT
Organism: Mauremys reevesii; assembly: GCF_016161935.1. Taxonomy (NCBI): domain Eukaryota; kingdom Metazoa; phylum Chordata; order Testudines; family Geoemydidae; genus Mauremys; species Mauremys reevesii. Next base: position 26,175,629 of record NC_052630.1, read on the forward strand.
TATTGAAGTACCTTACTATTTTTATCTTCCCCTCTAAAATCATCTGTTGGTCACTATTGGAGGCTGGGATACTGGCCTTGATATATCAGTGATCTTATCTGCTATGGCAAAACCTATATTCCCCTGGTAAACCATAACTCAAGTTTGTTATATAACATTTACAAGCTATACTTTTATTAACATATCATCAATGCTTAATTTGTAATGAAAGAGGTGCCGGGGCTCAAGCAATTGGGTACTGGGACTCAAGTAATTTTTTTACATTCAGAGCTGATGCAGCAAGCCCAAAGGTGCCAGGATTATGAACTGCCAAGCCTAAAGGTGCCGGGGCTCAGCCCTGGCAAACCTTGACACAAATTAAGCACTGCATATAGTGGCTACAAAAATATATATAAAAACATCTAGAACACTAACATAAAAATCCTGTAAGCAAAAGGATTAATCCTCTCAAAATTCTCCTTATTCTATAAGTGTGGATGACTCACAGTTGACTCACTTCAGTCTGAGTCATTTGAAAGTAACACTCAAATATGGTGATGGCTGATCTTGTAATGACAAGGGTCCTGATTTTAGAATAAGAATTAGAAGTAGTCTTGACCACGTTTGGTCATCAGAAGTCCTACATTACTTTTTCAAGAGCCAGAGTTTTAACCCTAGTATCCTGCACAGTTTTCATTTTGAGTCATTATATTTTACTGGCTAGCACATATATTTCCCTGTACTCTGTCTTAATTTAAACTGTTGGTGTGTAAGATGTGTTTGGATTCTTCAGGATGATGGGTTTTATGGGAATATATTGCAAGTTATTTTTCGTCTTTGAGGAATTGTCCCTAAGGGCATTCAATGGGGGTGGGGGGCATATGTGCCTGTAACAGGGTCGGACTCACCCCTGTGGCGCCTCCTGCTGGTGAATCCGGGAATTAGCTCTGTCCAGCGCTGGAGCGCCCTCTGCAGGCCAGTGATCCGCCTGTCTTCAGGCCCCCCGTGTCCCTCCCTGGACCCAGTGCCCTCATACATGGGGTGCTGCCCCCTGGTAGTAACCCCTTTCTCTTAGGGTCTCCCCTCCCCAGGGAACCCCCACCTTCTATCCCCACCTCACCTCAGTATATGGCTACTGCCAGTCATTGTCTAGCCCAACGCCCTGGGGCAGACTGCAGTATCAGCCTACTCATCACTGGCAAGGAGGGTTTGGACCTGCTGCCTTGGCCTACCTCTGGGCTGCCCTCTGCATCCCCCAGTACCTGTTAGCCCTCTGCTAGGCCGCAGCCTGGGGCTTTCCAGGCTGGAGCTCCCCAGCTCCTCAGCCTTTCCCCAGCCCTGCTTCACTCAGGTATCCAGTCTCTAGATCCTTGCAGCCAGGCCCTTCTCTCTCTGAAGGCAGAGAGAGACTGTCTTGGCTTCTGGCTTCCCTGGCCTTTTATAGGGGCCAGCTGTCGCTCAGTTTGGGGCGTGGCCTCACCTGCAGCCACTCCCCTAATCAGCCCAGCCTAAAGGTTGTTTTCTTCCACCACAGCCCCTTCCCAGGGCTGTTTTTAACTCCTTCAGGGCCAGAGCAGGGGTTCACCCTGCTACCGTGCCGTACACCCACGATCAGAAACTCTTCAATAACAGTGTCAGTTGGTCTGTGCCAATGCCTTGTGCCACCTTGTGCTTTTCAACTGAGGGTTTAAAGACCAGCACAGACCAACTGCCTCTCCAATTTCTTTTCTACTTCTCGTGGTCTGAGTTCGATCCTCCTGTGTCTGTTCCTATTCTGCATACAATCTGTAAATATTGCAAATAATAGTTTACCTAGGAGAGCAGATTAGTTTAGTTTTTAGTTGTGCTTGGTGGGTTCCCTCCGCTCCTCCCCACAGAATCCCCCACCAATACCTCCCCTTGTTTTGGGAATACCTATTATGCCTAAAGTATAAATTTTACACTTTTCCTGGCCTGCCCCAAGGTCTTCCTGGTGAACAACCCACACAACAACTTCTGTATTGCATTAGGGAGGCTCACATCCCTTTCAGGTGGATCATCTGCTATGCTTTCCCACCACATATGAAGCAGTCTTGTAAACTTAGGCTCCAAAAACATCTTATGGAGCTGTCCATGAGACCTCACGCAGATCCTCAACCCTCTCAGTCCCCTTCCACCCATCCAGAGCCACCAGGCAGCACCTCATTAGCCTCTGGTATCAGCATTTTGGAGTCCTCCACCAAGCACAGGGGTTTCATAAGGTGGAAGCACAAGGAGGTCAAGGGCAAACACAAGAAGTGAGATAAGTCCCTGTATAGATCCTTGAAAAAGAGGTCTGCCTTGTCCCTTCCTCTGCCTGAGACACTCTGCCCCAGAATGGGTACATCTGGAGCTTGTTGAGTAATGGTGGCACTGACAGTACCAGAACTTTCCAGTGCCCTGAAACTGCACACTACAGTGTCCTTAATAACACCAGAACTGCATAAAATCAAAAGGGATTATTCTCCCCCTGCTCTGATAGTACCACCTGTGCAAAGATCCACCACCTCCAAGACAGCACTGATGTTTCTAGACAAAGCCCAATGATATTGGGCAGTTCACCTCAGGAGAGTCCTTTCTATGCTGTCTTGGAGGAGTTAGCTGTATATGCAGACCTGGATTCTCTGATATCTTGGAACTGATTCTGGTGAGGGATATCTCTACCCCATTGACCCAGTCAGGAACCAGAGTACCAGCCTCATCCTCTTTGCTTCCAACCTGTCCCCACTCCCAATTGACTGAAACCGGATCCCACTGCATTACTGGCCCCACCGTTGGAAGATGAGGATGTATTCAGAGGATGTAAACATGACACTATTGACCATCCCTCCCAATCCCGGATAGAGAGTCATCAACCCAGACAGGGCTTCCAGATCCCTTCTTCTGCCTTCCCATTCTCACCATCAGCAATATTGGCCCACGGACTAATGGTACCCATGATGGGGCTCACCTCTGTGTCTCTACAGCCCAGCCCATCATGCCTGTTGTGGCATCTGGAGGGACCCCTACTTCTGGTCACCTGAATGTGATGACCACTGCAACTAGCAGTGATAACCACTACACAAAGTCCCAGATGAGAAGTTGATGGAGCAGGACCTACCAGAACCACCGGTACATCCAGAGGAGCACTCTCTTCATCATCTCCTGATGAGCCAGTATCAGCAGCCTTCCCATCCCAACCTCAGATAATTTTAAACATTTCCAGGACTTCCTCAAAATTGCAGACACACTCCAGATTCCACTTGGAAAGGTCAGAGATCTGACGCACAAGCTCCTGGACATACTTCAGGCTACAGTTCCCTCTAAAGTGTCACACCTGATTCATGAGGCCATCATGGAACCTGCCAGGGTGATCTGGCACACTCCTGCCACCTGTACCCTGACCCCTAAGAGAGCAAGAAATGCTACTTTGTTTCCTGCAAGAAGCAAGAATTCCTGTTTTCCCATCCCAATCCCCAACACTTGGTATTACATATTATTACAGAATGAAGTTGGCTACAGCAGCCCAAATCCACTGCACCAGATAAGGATGCCAAATTACTTGACCTCTTCAGAAGGAAGACAGTCTCTTCACCTAGCTTAATATTTCAAAGAGTAAACTGTTGGAGTTAGTGAACAAACACCAATATGAATGCAGACCTTAGTTCCTAACCATCTTGGATGAGGGAAAGCCCAGTTGCTATATCTTCCCTCCTAGGGTTCATTGATAAAGCAGAGACATCATCATAGTCCATGGCTACCTTGATATTCATGAGATGGGCTTAATGTCTGCAGGCCTTGCAGTTCACCAAAGATGTCTAAGCTATCATCAAGGGCCTTCCCTTAGAAGGTAGCAACCACTTTAGCAACAAAACTGACTAGTTACCACATACTCTCAAACCATCATGAGCTACCCTTCTCTCTGGGTATTAATACTCCTGCACCCTGTAGACCAGGAGTCTCCAACTCGGTGCCCACGGGCTCCATGGCGCCCGCGGGGGCATCTAAATGCGCCCGCATCCTGGCCAGCGGTCAAGCATCCACCAAAATGCCGCCGAAATTCGGCAGCATTTCAGCAGCGATGCCACCGAATTTCAGTAGCATTTCAGCGGATGCTCGACTGCCGCCATGATCCTTCATCTGGCACCTGCCAGACGAAAAGGTTGGGGACCACTGCTGTAGACAATATTCCAAGCCTTGTCCTCTACCTCATCATTTACCACTGTCTTTGTCCTTCTTCCAACAGAGTATATATGAACCCCTCAAGAAATGGCAGAGGACACAGCGGGGTAGGCACCCTGATCCACCATTCTCCACTTTGAAGCCTCAACCACCTCTTAGGAAGTTGTTCTTTAACTGGAGGCAATACAGCCCATTCTAGCCCCTCTAGTAGGGAAGATGTTTCCTTACTCCATTCGCATGACTGCACCTGCAATGCATTCAGATCTCCCTTATGGTCAGTCTATGCCTTGAACACTGACCCTTTCAATAAGAAAATGTATCTGTCTTTGGGACATGCCGACCACCACCACCTGCAAAGACACACAGCATGGGGTGCCCCATCTTGGGATCTCTTTGCAATCCAGTATGACAAAAAGTGCCCAGCATACTGCTCCCAGCAAGGCCTCCAGAGGGAACATCGGTCAGAACCACAGATCTATGCCTTCCCTCCCGTACATGTACTTCCTTGCATACCCAGGAAGAGCAAACTTAATAGAGTGGCCCTGATCCTCAGCACCTTGTTGGCTGATGGACAGCTGATTCACCATCATACTACAACTAGCCTCTGGACCATGCATCCACTTTTGACCATTCTGGAGCCTGCTATCTCAGAATGAGGGCAGGATGAATCACCCCAACTCAGCATCCCTACATCTAACAACATGATTTTTGGATAGACTACAAACATAGAAAGAGCATGCTCTCAGGGAGTTCAATCTATCATCAGTAACAGCAGGAGAACCTCTATATGGAAATGCAACTCTACAAAATGGAAGTGATTCTCCCTTGGGTGCCAGCAGCACTGCTTACCTGCTGAGGAGTCAGGCATCTCTCTCATTCTGGAGTGTCTTCTCTCACTAAAGATGTCTGGCTTGTCTATCAGCTCCCTGTGGGAATATCTTGTAGCCATCAGCACCTTCCATTCCCCCACCTTCCTCTGGTGGAGGGCTACTCAGTCTTTACTCACCTGATTACTTCAAAGTTTCTGAAGGGTATCATAGAAACATTCCCTCCAGTTACAAAAACACTCCTTTGCCTGGGATGTGAACTTTGTCCTCTCTGCTGTCATGAGACCACTGTTTGAACCTTGGCCTCCTGCACTTTTCTTTGAAAGTCACCTTTCCGAAAGCAACTACCTGTGCTAGGAGAGTAGGAGAGCTCAAGACCCTTATGGCAGACTCACTTTATGATTTTTTTCACAGGGACAAGGATTCTTTGCAACTACATCCAAATTTCATACCTAAAGTGCCACCTGAGTTTCACCCTAACCTGGCTGTTCATCTTCTGATGTCTTACCCTAAACCTCACCATGACACGGAGGAGCGTAGGGCTCTAGCCTTCTAATGTCACAGAACAGAACCCTTTCACAAGCCCCCCAAGGTTTTTTCTCACAATTGCTGAAAAAATGAGGAGGAAAGCTCTCTTTCCAAAGGTTCTCTATGTGGATTTCCTCCTGCATCATTCTTTATTATGATCTTATGAAAGCGCCTCCTCTTCAAAGGGTCAGGGGAGCCCAAGTTCCATTGGTAGTGTCCTTACAGGGAATCTCTGTCTTGGAGGTATGTAGAGCAGCTACTTGGGGCTCTGAATGAACTTACCTTCACCAGGTATTATGATCTGGTCCAAACTTCAGCTGTGGATGTGTCACTTGGTTCGGTACAGCATACTTCTTTGCATCTTCCTCTTCAGTGAACGCTGCTTAAGAGTCATCCTGATTGAGTATCAAAAGAGACCAACACTCAAAAAAGAAGAAAACGTTTACGTACCTTATAGTAACCTTGGAGTTCTTCAAGATGCATGGTCCCTGTGGGTATTCACGATCTGCCCTTCTTCCCCTTTTTTTTGGTCATCATGTGATTCACAGTAGAATTAGAACTGGGGAGGTGGTTGGTCCACACTGCTTTTTATGATCTCTGTTGAAAGCCTGAGGAGGTGCAAGGCACAGGTATGGATCAATGGACAATGCTCTAGAAGATTATCTGGACCTGGGTATATGAAGCACATCCACATGCACAGTGAGTACCCATATGGACCACACATCTCAAAGAACTCCAGTTACTATAAGGTAAGGAACCTTTCTTTGTTCTTTTCCATACTGGTTTGGTTTCTTAATTAGGAAGTAGTTCTCTTGAACACTTCCATCAAGAGTTGTTTCAGTTTTCCCCCAGCTCATTGTATGTATATGGAGTAGAGCTGGCCTAATAGTCTCTTAATTTTTATTTCTCTGATAGTATTAAATTTCTCTTTGGGTTTCTAAGCTTTGAGATTATTTTAAAATAGTCAGCTGATAGATCACCCAAGATCTCACAGCTTTATTCAAGACAACAAAAAATAAGTAGGCCAGACAAATCAGAAAATGTAAACTAAATGTAATTTACTTTTTTCTCACTGCATAATGGAAAAGGTGAGTGCTTGAGATAAAGTAAATACACAATATTTTAGCTGTCTATATGTCTTCTTCTGAATGAGTCCAAGGTATTTACTTTGTACTGGGTGTTCATTTTATCCCATTGTACTGGGTGGTCTAAAGAAAGCACTGTATAATGCTTAGTAGATATTTTCTGGTGTGCCTGAATGTTTGTCTCCTTTTCAGTATTATTGCAAACCAACATTTGTACCAGTATTAGTAATGGAAAGTTTGTAACACTAAAGAAAAATCAGACCCGGGAGGAAGCAAAGGATGCATTACTGTTTTATAGACTTTTTTTTCTCCAGTGCACAGTTTGGGGTTCTTTTTAATATTTTTACTTCTGTTTTTAAAATTGAAATTACATGAGCAGTTTGACTTTATGGGCCAAATTTTAATCCTGTTTTCTGATTTTGTGTACCCAGTTTTGCATATGTCTGATTGCATCATCAACATTACATATGCACAATTCAGCATGTGAAGAGTGGACAACTGAGAGCCCAAATACCTTCATGGCATGTTCAAATAGGGTGACCAGACATCCTGATTTTATCAGGACTGTCCCAATATTTACTTGTTTGTCCCCCGTCCCGACCAATGGTCGGTTGGTACGCGAATTGTCCCGATATTTTACCCTCCGGTGCAGAGGCAGAGGGGGCTTGCGCCCCCCAGCCCCAACTCCACCCCGGCCCCGCCCTGATTCCGCCCCTCCCTCCCCCATTGGATCCCTCCCCAAATCCCCACCCTGGCCCCACTCCACATCCCCGCCCCCTCACTGCCCTATTGGATCCCTCCCCAAGTCCCTGTCCTGGCCCCGCCTCTTCCCCAAGTACGCCGCATTCCTCTTCCTCACCCCTCCCTCCCAGGCTTGCGCTAATCAGCTGTATGGTGATGCAAGCGCTAGGGGGAGGGGGGAGAAGCAGGATGCGGCAGCCAGCTCAGGGGAGGTGAAGGCAGAGCGAAGGCGAGCTGGTGTGGTGGTGGGGGGGGACGTGGAGCTGCCGGTGGGTGCTCAGCCCCCACCAATTTTTCCTACGCTCCGGTGGCTCTTGTTTTTTTGTTTGTTTTGTTTTGTTTTTTGTTTCCCCGCCAGCACACACACACACACCGCCCGATATTTCACATCTCTCATCTGGTCACCCTAAGTTCAAATGGCTATTTGCTTACAGACAAAGAATGTGCAACACTGTTTGTGGATGCAAACAGCTGCATAGAGAGAGAAGCATTTAAGTTTGCCATCAGAGGGTGGAAAAATGGGGCTGAAGTATTGAGTCATTTTAATAATAGTAATAAAGGGTGGCAGCTTATTCTCTGCTAACCCCTTAAACTCTTAAGAGCATTTTCTTTAGCAATATGGTAGGATTTATATTGCTGCTGTGTGCATTGTACTTTTGAGAAATTTGCTCACTTCATTTAGGTTCCGAAATTGGGAGCTGAGCACTTATGAAAATTTGGCTACGTATTTTGTGGATTGGGAAAATGGGTTACTGAGCCCTTTAGAAAATCTAGCCCTGAATTTACTTGGGGAGTCACTCTTAGTGATTTTGCTGGCATTCTCTATAACAAAAAGAAAAATACATTATAATCACCTTACTGATTTTTGTGACTATTACCTTGAAATGAAGCTTTAAAACTGCTTTTGATTGTGTCCTCCTGTATTAGGGAAACACTGATTATTTTCCACTCATGTGCTTTGAATGGACCTCAGATTTACACAACTGTTTTGTTTAACACCTTCACCTTACATTGAATCAGATTTATGTGAAATGTCTGGCTCAAACTGCAGGAATATTTTAAATTGGCCTTTATTCAAATTTGATCTACATCTGTGGGCCAGCAGTGATTTATTGGACTATTCTTATGGTTGCTAACTGCAATGAACAAACTTCTCTTCTGCTCCCCTCTCCCCTCACCCTGTGTCTGCTATCCAATGCATTTTGAGGTAGTCAGGTTCTTTGGGATGAGGTCACTTAGGACAGTTACATGGGGGAAGTCATATTATATTTCACAGGCCCTTGATTTGCTATCCCTGACCCATGTGATTAAGTGGGCCAGCTCAGTTCAGCAGAAGACACTTTTATTTGGTTTCACAAAGAGGGTGTATTTAGTTGTGCATCATGCTGTCTAAGTGTCTTTGTCCCTCCTGAGTGGATGGCACATATAGAGACCGCTGCTGCCTTCAGCATAATGGGCATGTTCTTTAGTGGAAGCAGTAAAAGCTTGTGCTTTTTACATTCAGACTAGGCCTTGGGTTCAATCCCAGCTGGGCATAGTTACGGTTCCGTTCTCTCATCCAGCCAGGAAAATCAGAAAAAGAAAACGCAGATGGTTGGGCTCATGTTTCACAATTTATACCTAGATTAAAAAAAAAGAATGGTGGAATGGTGAGCAATCAATCAAAAAGAAACAGGAGTACTTGTGGCACCTTAAAGACTTAGTCTTTAAGGTGCCACAAGTACTCCTGTTTTTTTTTGAGGATACAGACTAACACGGCTGCTACTCTGAAACCAATCAAAAAGATTTACCCTGAGCATACTGTGTTCAGATGAACATTCACCTTCTCAAGCATCATATTCTTGGATCAGTATACACACACTGGTCCTATTTTGACCCTGTTTATAAAGCTCTTTTAAAATAAGCTTTCAAGCATTTGCATGACTCAGCATGTCCTTTTTTCATGTCAATGTTCATTTATTTATGTACTTAATACATCAATTGCATTTACCAACTTATAACAAGTTTTAGGTAGGCCCATATGTAATTTACAAAACACTGACAATGTTTCATTTATTTTAAATCGTTTATTTTTGGTAAATTAGGAGAGATGAGGTTGTTTAAAAAGTACAGTACTTATGTTTGGAAAATAGTTTCTAAGGATTCACAATATGATTTCAATGATGTTGTTAATGTACTTGAAATTTCCAGTGAAGTGAGAAGCTTTCTAAACAACATACAGAGAAACAATTACCCCATTCATCTAATTGACTTCTGATGTTCGTATTACAGTCACTTCTCATGGATGTTAACAGCTGGCCTTCACATGAAAGTCTTTGTATCTCAGTACCAGGCCCTAAGACATCCCATCACCTATATAATTTTTGTATGATATTGTAACATAAATTTTAAATTTTAAAATAAATAAAAGGAAGTTCTTCTTCACGCAGCGCACAGTCAGCTGGTGGAACTCCTTACCTGAAGAGGTTGTGAAGGCTAGGACTATAACAATGTTTAAAAGGGGACTGGATAAATTCATGGTGGCTAAGTCCATAAATGGCTATTAGCCAGAATGGGTAAGAATGGTGTTCCTAGCCTCTGTTCGTCAGAGGATGGAGATGGATGGCAGGAGAGAGATCACTTGATCATTGCCTGTTAGATTCACTCCCTCTGGGGCACCTGGCATTGGCCACTGTCGGTAGACAGATATTGGGCTAGATGGACCTTTGGTCTGACCTGGTACGGCCTTTCTTATGTTCTTATGTTCTTATGTTCTTATTATTTACATAACAGAAATGTATCTTTTACTAGAGCTCTTGTTATAAAAAATCAATGACAAGAATGGTATAACCATTTTATAACAAATCCCTCAACAATAGGAATTTATGTTACAATATCATACAAAAATTATATAGGTGATGGGATGTCTTAGGGCCTGGTACTGAGATACAAAGACTTTCATGTGAAGGCCAGCTGTTAACATCCATGAGAAGTGACTGTAAAATGACTCCACCTGATAGCAGTTACATGTACTATACTGGACAAATTCATGGTCACAATACAGTAAGTAGAGCTTGCTGAATAATATTTATTACTGAATTTCACAATATTTTTAAAATAGATTATTTTACAATTGTTTTTATTATTCCACAGCTTATGGAGTTGGACAAGTAGTTGTCATTATTGTGAGTATATTACTGATATTAAGGCAAAAGAGAACTGATAGGGTGTGGAATATATTTTGTTTTACTCGCTCAAGACCTGGTGCTGAAAAGATTTATGCATGAGCTTAACTTTATGTTTGAGTAGTCCTCTTGAAACCAGTGATTAACAGAAAGTGCATAAAGTTAAGAATATGTGTAAGTCTTTCCACTATTGGTGCTGTAATTAACAGTGCACGTCACACAATACATGGAACTATTTTCAGCTCAGAGGGATTTATTTTTATTGTATACAGATTTCTCAGATAATCTGTCCTGCCTATGCCACCATTCTTTCCAATGGCCCTTTGATGCTTTTACCGTGCTTTTATTTCCAAAGGTTAGTGTACCAATAATTCACTTCCTCCAAATTCAGAATGTTCCTCATCAACAGTTAACTTCAGACATGGAACATAAACATTTAACATTACTGTTGCTGTAACAGAGACTAATCTATCCATTCTTTAGCTCCTAATGTCTAGATAAAATAGATTTTAGGTCTGTTCTAGGCTAACATTGTCAATTATTTATTTATTTTCAATATATCTTAATTTAAAATACTTTGTACACCTGGATACAAAATAAAAGTAGATTTTTGAGGGGTTTATGTTGGGTTGAGTTGTATCAAGTAATTTCCTATTAAATTACACCTTATCTGATGTGAAACAACTCAATAAGGCATCACAAAGTTAGTGTGATTCACTAGCAAAGTAACTGAATTTAAAAAATACTTCTTTACTTTGGTCACCTGCTAGAAGTTAGGCAGCATATTTCCTTCTGGAATTCCTATAAATAAAAATTCATATTTATAATGCCTCATAAAAGTATGAAATTAGTGGTCAGAAATTATAATTGACAGCCCTCCAAGTTGAATTCCTCGCTTCACAGATGTAGAAGAGCAAAGGCAATTTACTCCACTAAGGTTCTCATAATTGCCCTAAAAGAACTACCTTTATTGTAGAAGTGTAGTTTAGTATTCATGGGTCTTTCAGACCTCTACCACTCTGCTGAGTTTGTTAACCAGGATTTCAATAGTCATGGTAATCTCTGGAATTACTGGGTACTGGATGTACAGCCAAATTTCTAGCCAGTCTCTAATTTTGTGCATACAATGAATTGCATACTAAGTACTACATCCGATGAGTAAAGAAGGTGATGCCATGCTTGACATATTATGTCCCAATCCTTCAATGCACAACATGCATGTGGATTGCTGCCTCTGTGGGAAGCCCCATTAAAATCAGTGGGACTCTATATAGAAGCAGCAGTCGCCCATGTGTTCTGAAGAGCAGTTGGTACTCCACTAGTAAATCTTCCACAGAAATGTGTTCTTTATGGGATTGCAAGCCACTATATCCTAATGCTAAAGTATGTGGCCCTTCCACATAGAAGTTAATAGGGGCTTTACTATTGGCTTCAATGGGTGCATGATCCAGCCCTGCGTCTTTTAGAAGTGTGACGAGGCTGAATATTTGATAAGATATTCAGACATGTTATCAGAAAATGTTCAGTCAAGCAAACTTCAGCCCCAAATGCTTTATACTTCACTGTTCTTCACACAAGCCATATGTGATCTAACTCTCTGATTATGCATGAAAAAATCAAATTGAAAATTTAAAGAACAAATTTGATTTTATATCATTGGTATTTAGTTGTCTTTTCCCTTCATGAAGGTACAATCACTATAATGATAGACTGAGGGCAAAAGAGATTAAAACAGTTGTGTGAACTGTCTCAGCAAGTGATGGTTCACAGGAGAGCCTTTATCTGCACTTTCTGGAGACTCTGTGTGAGTAATTGCAGGTAAGTGCACTGGTTACATTTTCTTCAATAGAACCATTATAATAGAAATTATAATTAAAGGTCTGATATTATACTCATGACTAGATATTTGGGTCAGAAATTGTGCATGCGCTACCTTGAAGCCTGTTCTAAAAATGTATTTGATTAAATTTATACTTTATTGCATTCCTTCAGGGGTATGATTATGCAGCCAAAATGACTTAGTTAATATCAAAATGATGATTATAAAAACTGGCAATTTTATTAAGTATTTCAATCTTTGAGTACATTGCTTTTTGTAATTCACTGTTGTTGAAACCGAAAGTTGAGGGCGAAAATGTGTATATACATGCATACACACATACTTTATATATGTATGTGTGAGTGTATTTTGCATATTATATTATCTGTATATATCTAAAGTTCTGTATACTAATATAGCCACACATTCACATGCACAGAGTGGGGGAGATCGTCCGAGGCAAAAATGAAAGCTGCCTAACACTCTTTGAGAGTTGTTGGGAGTTAGGCATCTAACTATCATATGTGGTTTGACAATCTCCGCCAGTGTCGAGGACTATTACTAGGATATCTGTTACTGTTACATCCTCATAAGTAGAATCATCGCTATTATCACAAGATATGTAATGGCACTACTGAAAGCAGAAATGAGCAGAGCCTAAAACATACCTCACTCCCCCACCCCCACTATATATCTTAATTCTCACCACCTCAAGGCAGGTAGAGAGCACCACGTTTGTAGAAGTGGTTCAGCATGGCCTACCAAGATGTATTTTCTGACAAATTAATATAATTCCTGAATGTACAGCGTTTCAAGAAGACGCGGTTCATATGAGTGAAATATACAAGTATTTTGTAGAGCGTATGGTCAACAGTCCTGTCCAAACCACCAGGATCTGCTTCGCTTACTTCTTTGAAAGGATGGAAGGAGGAAGGAGCTTACTGTTTCAAGCCAAAAACCCTTTTGCTGAATCTTTGTATTCTGAAACAGTGAACACGACATCGAATAATATTTTCTCATAGAGTAGATCAAATTATTATTTGGAGCTATCAATAGATACTTTGGTCGCATACTTCATTCACTACCTTAGGTACTGGTCAGATTTCCAGTATTGTTCATATTAACAATTTTATGGATGTATTACATTCAAATTATGTATTTATTTACAAGAATATGTTCATGTTGCTTGAGGGAATAAGTGAATACCTCTACATACAAAAATACTTCCTGTTTACAGAGGTCTCTAACACTATTTTAAATAGATGGTACTTAATTACAAAGCCTGTAAAATCAAGTGATTATTAACTCATCATACTGATTATCTCAGTTTTCAGTTAATTTGAAATCAATGAACAATATATTTTCTACACTGTAAATTCATCAAAATAAAATTAAAGCCTCACTAGGTCCAGTAATCCTGTTCTTTACCTGATATTAGAAGGAATGAAAGAGTGATCCAAGTGTTTGTTTCTTTAAGATATATTACTTTGGTTCAACAAATGATTATATCCTCTTATTGACAACTAAGGACATGGTGTGAGGAGTCCCAGTATGGAGCATGCTTTGTCTTGTTTTATGAAATACTGTAAGCAGAAGACTTTCTGTGCTAGGAATGAAGCAAGTACATGAATAGTGCATGAGTCTCATGTGGGCCTGAAATTATGTATCATCAGAAAGTCCCCCAGATTTGTAAGAGGACTACTTAAAACCTTGGGGTGATGGCAGGTATGGTGCAATGTGCTAAGAATCTGTTATGAACGAGTAGGGTGAATCTTGGCAGAGTTCATTCATTCCTTCACCCATCAGATGTAGATTAATTGGTTTAGCTGAACTGTATTATGACTCTGTATGTGTGTCTTTAAGATGAGTGGTGATTGACTAGCATTAAAAAAAAATCACAAACACGTTCTCTTTCCTCCCAATCCTCTTTCAGCAGTTGCAGTATTTCAATAATGAAGTAAATGTTTAATTTATAAAGCACTTTGGAATCCTTTGACATGGAAGGAATACATACTTACAATCAGCACCATGTGTGATATGCATTATTACTGTATGCATCCAGTAGCTTGACATTGTTTTGCCAGGGGATAGTAGAGAAAAAAACAAAGAGCTTCATGAAAACGAGACTGTTCGTGACTGTAAAAAGTTTGAGAAGATTTCTCCATTTTTCTATGAAATGATCAATTAAATTCTAAATATCCATTTGGAGTGAAGTCTCTTGTCTAAAGGTTTTGGTGGCTACTGAGAATAAAAATGGAGTTTTCCCTCAGAGGAGGGGTTTCAGGTCTTATGGTTGCTGCTACCCATTAAATCAGCCTAGCATCTCCATTATGTAACTCTGGGAGACAGGGTTTATTCAGGGATTCTTACAAATACCACAACCTGAAGCTCTAACACTTCAACTTAAGCTCTGTGCATAACTTCACATACGCAAGTAGTTTTGTAGACGTCACGGAACTTTCTATCAGCATAAAGTAACACATGCACTTAAGTCTTTGCAGGATCAGGGCCTAAATTCTAATTACACCTCATTCCTGAAAGAGGAGTAATTGTTTTGAAGAGTTGCACTAGTGGGGTGTTAAAATAAAATAATCCTCAATTATGTATACTACACAAATCCATGCTATATTCTTCTGTCAGTTACACCGGTATAAGGGCCAGTTCCTGCTGACCTCAATGGAAAGATCCAAGTGATGTCAACAGAAGTTGAATAGAGAGATTCCTAAATGTGGAGTAATTCTAGTGCAGTCAATGGAATTTGCATTGCTTTGGTGTAACTGACAGAAGAATCTAGCCAATAATGTGTACTTGTTGGCTAATAAAGATGTATTTTTCAATAATTAAAAAGTGACATTTTCTACTACCTGAAATCTTACAGAGCAAATTTCATGAGAAGTTGGATTGCTTAGCAATTTTAGGAAAAATAGTACTCTCTGGGAAGCATCTTCATGACATGCTGAGCTTGTTTGCAGCTCTTTCAACCATTACTGGAAAGTCTGATTTAGAATGCCGAGGGGGCAACATGTCCATATATTAGTAAGACCTTTCATTAAATCTTTACTTTTAAAAATAATTGCTTCTTTTAATCTATAATGGAACATGGACTTACAGGCTGCCTGTGATTAAAATTAAACCTTATTTGTCTTTTAATATGGTGCTATGTTCTTCTGTAATTGACTAGGGATCGATGCCAGCTCTGTGATGGACAGTAAGCTTATCCAACATGACAGAGATAGATTTCAGGGAAGACAGACTTCGCTGTTTCTGTGTACAAGGGGGATGAGTAGGGCATATCAGCAACATTTAATTATTTTGTAGGTAATTATTCATTTGAGGGACCCAAGTTTCAGAGCAATATCAGAATAGAAGAAAGACCAATACAATTACTGTTTGTCTAAATGCACTGTTTGCATGGCTTAGTGGGAAATCATAATTAGTTTTTCATTACATTTGCATAAAGTAATGTTTTATATAATGAGGAAGTTGAGTTTATGCTTAAATCAATATGAAAAAAATGTATTTTATTTTTACACAATAACGCTGCCCTGGGTGTGGGGGAAACAATAACAAAACCAGTCTGATTTGTTATAGGGTATTTGGTTGGTCGGTCAGTTTTTTGTTAATAAATATGTTTTTCCAAAAAAAAAAGATAATTTTAAAGGAGTCAGTGCTCAAAAACTAAAAGTCATGGGAGTGAACCAAATGCAGGGTTTCATATCATAAAAATGGTTTGGCTTCACTAGACTTACTTGAGAATGTGTTTGTATATATGATTATTGATCAGGAAAACTGGATTTCTTTTGCTGCATTGTCTGTGTCCCTTGCACCATAAACAATTGCTATCTCTATGCTGGTTGCTAAGCTGTAAATATTAATATACCACCATCACCACCAACATTAACAGAGGTAAAACTCAGCTTTATTGGCAGTGTTTGTGAACTGGAAGGACTATGTCCAAAGCAGGTATGACTCAACATTTAGGATTTCCATTTTACAGAGCAGAGAATGTTGAGGTTCTCCATTTATCTTTTCCATAGTAAAATGCACATGGATGCATTGGAGTACATGTGTTAAATGAATGCATTTCAATCTTGGCTATATCCTGTACTCACTAAGGTTTCAGTTTTTCTATTCAGATATTTCTAAGCATCTTTGGACCGCAGACTACCGACTCTATCTCTATGTCTGCCTAGCTGCAATTGAGATAGCATACATCATTTTCTTGGTTAGTGCAATCTGGCATGTGATTTTGCACAATTTGTCATGCTGTCCTTTGGATAATCTGAAGACTACAGTTCCCTTAGCTCAGAATTCTGGTCACTCTTAATTCCTAAGTTTCTCTTATGTTATTTCTCTTCCATATACTGATAATGGGCATCATCAGCAGTACATATGTGATAAATGAAGGGGGGAGGGATAGCTCCCTTTCTTGGACACCCAGCCAGCCAGCAGCTATAAAATCCCTCTTAGTAGCTGTTTTCTAATTGCTCTCCCTGTAAAGGGCTAAAAAGTCTCACTGTGATGCCTAGGTAAAAGGAAGTGAGTGGGCACCTGGCCAAAAAAGCCAATGGGAAGGCTAAAGCTTTTTAAAATTGAAACAAGACTCCCCTTTTGTCTGTCTGTTATTCTACCAGAGGGAGGGTCGGACAGCAAAGCAGTTATGATGTAAGAAGCTTGGGCCAGGTATGAAAAATCATCAGTATAATACTTAGAAACTACTCACTTAAAACCTCAGATATGTAAGTAGATCAGGAAGGCTTGTAGATTCCTCTGTGCTAACACCAGGTGCTTTTGTTTTGCTTGTAACCTTTAAGCTGGACCTCAAGAAAGCTATTCTTGGTGCTTAGTCCTTGTAATTGCTCTTTTAACATCTAACAATAGCCTGAGTTACCAGATGTATTTTCTTTCTTTTTTTTATTAATAAAATTTACCTTTTTTAAGAACAGAATTGGATTTTTGTAACTTAAGAGGTTTTTGCATATGTTTAATTAGCTGGTGACAACAGGTGATTTCCTTTTTTCTTTCTTTCTCAGCTCTTCCCTGCAGGGGGTGGGGTGAAAAGACTTGAGGGTACCCCACAGGAAGGAGTTCCCAAGTGCACCTTCCTGGGCTCTCAAAGGGTTCTGCACTGGGGTGGTGGCAGCATCTACCAATCCAAGGTCAGAGAGAAGCTGTTACCGTGGGAGTTTAATACAAGCCTGGAGTGGCCAGTTTTAATTTTTAGAACCCTTGTAGGCCTCCCCCTTCTGCACTCGAAGTGCCAAAGTGGGGAATTAGCTTTGACAACATAGAATAGTATAGTTATTAAAACTGATTGTCCGGAGTACAGTCAATAAACTAAGTAATTTATTTTATGATGGCCAGAAATGTTCTAATATGTGTTAGCCTGTGGATATGGGCAATATACAATTCTTGGGACATAACAAAATGGAATAGAATTTGGTTTTCCATTACAGCATTATCCTAAGCAACTTTACAAAGCAATGAATTAGACACTCTAGTGCTGTGGCTTTGTATGCAAAAGCAGCCTTCAAATAATCAGGACTAGTTCATCTGACACATAGCTCAGCCCACTACAATATGTTGTTTAGGAAGAAGCAATTCTGGGCAGTACAGCATGTTTTTTCCCCTTTCATTCTTTTTAAACAATGCCACAGAAGTTTTCACATCCTCTAGACGTGGGCAGAGGGAGCCTCCATCTAATGTCTCATTCAAAGGATGGCACTTTTAATATTACAGCAACTTTTTTGGATTCCACTCTGGCATTGTCACTGTGTCTCAGCCTAAGAATTGTTTAGAATCCTTGTGTGGGGATTGAATATACAGTATTCTGGCTTAGAGGGAATAGTGCTACCACAATAAGAATGATCTCAAGCCTTTAATAAGTAACAATCTTAACCAAATCAGAAAGAATAAACCGTATTGTTTTGGAGTTGTTGTATCTATCCAGAGACAATACAAGAAAGCATGTTACTAACGGAGCCAGAGGAGTTGATTTTTGAATTGACTGAACAGAGTTCATTTTGAAGATTAGGTTTCTTCTGCTTTTTAGTACTATTTTTTACACTGTTGTCCATTAAAATTAGGTGGGCATCTAAATCTCCCATGTGGCTTTGAAATATCAGCTTATGGACCTAATTTTCTAGAGTGTGTGCACACACGATTGCACACAGAAAAAATATGTGTATCTGCACATCTTATTTGGACAGGGTCTGCCTGCATAGGATCCATTTGCAAGATCTGAGTCTTAATCTGAATACATACAATGGTGCTGCCCTTGCTCTGGAGATAATGCTGCTTTACTACCTCATTCAACTGTTACAGTTTTGAGTTGGAATACCTTATCTGTATTCTCGATTACAGAAAACTGTGGTGGCAGAAAGTAAACCTGGAACTGTCATCCTATCTTAGTGCATGCAGTATAACTGTAGCAGTGTCAGTCCCAGGATATTAGAGAAACAAGGTGGTTGAGGTAATATCTTTTGTCTCTACTATCTTGGTGTTTTTCATAATGGTTCCAATTTTGTCCAGTTTTCTGTAAAGTCAGAATTTGGTCAAACAGTGATCTGGATAACTCTGAATGTGGCACTTCTTTGAAAAATTAATTGGAGATATTCATTATCTAGTGGTGAAAGAGTAAATCTTGATCCCACCTTGAAGACCAGTCCCTTATTTTCTTGTTAATATGTCTAAACAAAACAGCACCTTTTTTCTGAACAAAACCTATAGTGCATCAGTAATTCCAGGGTATGCATTAGCACATTTTTCCATATTTCTAGAGCTATAGTTTGTTAGCAAAAATGTTGTGGCAGTAACAGTAACCTTTCAGAAGTAGTTTTAGAGCTTTTGACACAAATGGAACTTTCTGGTTGTCTGCCAGAGATGTCATCCCCAACTCAATATTCCCTGTTTAATGCATAGGTATGATCTTTTCACTTCCTAAAATAAGTTCCATTTTATAATAACAATATGACACTCTGGGCAGTACAATTCTGGGGGATTATTGCAGTTCTTTAATGGTTGAAGTCACACAGTCTTCACCCTCCTGTTTCCCAGCACATCTGAAGTTTGCTATAATAACTTAGAAATGCACTGTCTGGAGTGTCTATCACTTAATATTCATTAATTCTGGTTATGCATATTAACTCATTCATGCAATTTCCATAACTTCCAAGGGATAAATTACCCATAATTTACACAGATAAATTGTAAGCAGATGTGGATGTTAAACACTTGCAGTGTTGGGCCAAGTTATTGCTGGAAAGATTCCATGGAGAAGTTCTAAAAACTGTTCTTGGTAATCTTTCATGTGTTATGTGGAACAAGGATAGTATAACATGAAATAATACATGACAAAGTGACAATTCATAGGAAAGATAAAAAGAAAACCCCCAGCTCTTTTGGAAATTATATCTGTAATATTTTAAGCAAACTTTGTTCTTGAAAATTTTATTGGGTTGGTAAGTGCTTAGTTTTAAAGGCTTGCAAAAAGCCATCATTACATACTGCTTGTGCAGTTTTGAAACTCAACTACATTTCAGATTAATGTGAGGGGAGGTTCCTAAATACCACCTACATTGGAAAGATGTCATAGGGAAAGAGCGATTGTACACAGAGTTCCAATTCCTTTGGCAACCATCAAGAATTATCCAACTAGAAGTGAGTGACTTTTGTAAATTCCGGCCTTGAATTCACACACTTTACCTTATGAGTGACAATCAGGTTTTTGGTTTTTTTTAATAATCAATTATTCAGAGTTCATGCCATCAGCTTGAAGTAGCCTAGATGGGAGGATGAATGCTTACACTTTCCTGGGCCTGATTCTCCATTATGGTGTTATTTAAAACCAGCCAACATGAGTGTGAAGTGGGTGTAGAAAGCTACCCAATCAGAATGGTAAATCATGATTCTCATTCATATTCAAAACCCTTTCCACTCTGGCAGTATAAAGGGAAACTTAAAGTGAGTGTAAATGACTGCCAAAGGGGTCTGATTCTTAGTTATACCAATGTCCTTTTATGGTGTTCTGGTATTTTCCCCTTTAAAATGATGGGTGTTAAAGAGTTGTTAGTGTAAATGAGAATTAAGCCCCTGGCTCAGGCCAATGGAGAATTGGGCCTGTTAACTTTTTTTATAAAGGAGATCTAACACTGATCAGTTCAAATGAAGGAATTTTACCAATTGGAAGTTACTTATTATTTTCAATGGGCCTACATGTGCCTAAAACTAGGGAAATTCAGTGGTGAAGCACATCTAACATAATGAAACTGAAGAAAACTGTTTTCCCCATGGATGTGATATATCTAATTTAGAGTCAGGAAAAATTTAAAGTTCTGGTAAGGTCCAAAATATTCATGTTTCTATCCATATGATTACAGCCTTCAGAGATGGCCCTTGGTCACCACACGGAGCAGGCTGACTGTGCAACACTATCAGTTTTCACAGAAGAAAACTGAGATTTCAATAAGCAGTTATACAGATCTGTTTTTTCTAGATTATGTCATTTTACTTAGTTGGTACAGAGAGAGCTGGTTGGAAAGTTTTGGAAGTTTCATAATTTCTCTGGGAGACAGAGAACATCTTCCATGGATTTCTGCCTCCTTCAGACATTTTTCAGTCAGCTCTACCTTCAAGTCAAATCTGGAAACTTAATGCCTGGAAAATAAGCAAGTCAGATTTTTAAATCATTTGTTAGTATTCCATTCATGTTATAATAATGAATTTGTGTTAGAAGGCCATGTGAGTGGAAAGGTGGGGTAGCTTCAGTTACATACTTTGTGAGATATCCTGCTGTACATCATGCATAACTAACAAGGTTTCTTCATTAAACTTTACAAGGAGAGTCAAACCTATCAGTCATTTGATTTAAATCAGTAAGTCAGGTGAAAGCCTGTGATTTTTCTAAAAACACTGATAAAAGTTGGGAGGGGATTCTTGCGCAGAACATGGCAAAAATACATACTGGAGCCAAGACTCAGAGGATGTTGACAATAGAAAGCATGGATGAAGTCATTTGTTCTTGCACAGAAAGACAGTTAATAGAAAGACAGATACAATATGCACAGAAAGACAGATACAATATGTCCCATCCAGTTTTCAGGATATAGCTACTTGTCCCCATAGCCATTATAGTTGGTGTACATTCAGCAAAATATGTCTCTGGACAGTAACAGGCAGTTATAAAATAAATATTTTAGGATACTAGTATATTAACAAGTATTGGGAGAGCCTCAGAAAAAAATGGAAGGTAAATCAGACAAGCAGTATAATATTAGACTAGCTTCTTGACCACCATATGTCCCCTCTGCCATTCAGGTTGCTGAGGCCATCCAGGATTCTTCCATCATAGAGACATCCCAAAGAATGGGGAGGTGCTATGCTACCCTGTCTCATGTGGCCAAAGCACTGTGACACTAATGATTCCTGCTCCAGAACAGCCCCTTAGTGAAGTTGACAGTCAGGAGCAATTAGAGCAGCCCCAAAGGTACTTGTCTATATTTGTAAGCCAGGGTCTGAACAAGCTATTTCCTGCCATCTACTGATGAACTAAGGTAAAAGACCTTAAGTGCAGACCGTATTGCCTAGACACGTATCAGCAGACTGATCTGCTTTGCTAAACTAATCAATTTTTGCTATTTGAGTTAAAATTCACTTTCAACTTGGATGCACAGGTATGAAATGTTATCCTTACTTTATGACTAATGGACAGCAGAACTGTACTTAATATGCCCTAACTGAGGGGAGGTCACCCTACCTTAACCTCACTCATTAAATGGAGAGTAGTGATGCCAAATCCAAGAGAAAGGTGTTTGTACCTGGTGGACTCATTTAAAGGGTCCTAAAAAGCCATTTGACCCTCCCTCAACATAGAGCTGACCAGACTCAAATGAGAGTCTTGGTTTCTTCTCAGTGATTGCTAGTGCTGAAATGACTGGTAAGCTGGCCTATGGGCTGAGCCTTAGACTTGGTGTGGATGGTGTTACAGTGAAAGACAACACAAAGGAGACAGCAGCAGTGATGTTTCCCACTACCCAGTGAATCAATAGGAGCTGAAATCAGAAAGGCCTGGGGTATGTGGCAGAACATGACACAGAATGTGGCATCGCAGCTGAAGGCAGTGGCAGCTAATCAGGCAGGCAGTGGCAGCACTGAGCAGTGGCAGAGACAGCAGCAACAAAGTCAAGCAGTGGCAGAGGCGACAGTGACAGAGACAACAGCAGCAGAGGTGGAGGCATCACAGGATGACCCTTCTTCTCCCCAGAGGTTGAAGCTGAATCCACCTGAATGCACCACTGGACTCCAGGACTTTGCTGGCCTTGGATAACAAACCGTGTGTAGCCAGCAGTGGAGGGAAAAGGAAAGAGACGTATTAAAAGAAACTTCGATCTGTCTGACTTTCACAACGTCATGTGGAAAGCTGAGGCAAAGGATTACAGCCCAAGATACTGTGGGTTAGGTGTTTTGCTTACAGTTTGCATACTTCTGAGACATTGTTGCAGTTGGGCATTTTCTTCTCTTAGTAAGTTTTCTTTTGTCATACACAAGCTCAGTGCTTATGAGTGGGGAAATATGGCCTCCAAAGGTACCCACCAGTAGTGTGTAGTTTTCCCAGATTTATGGGTGAGATTAAGCCTTTTCTGTTTTGTATGCTAACAGGAACCTCTAGGTATTAAACCCCACTCTGCTTGCTCCTGATATTACCTGGCAGAAAGGTTACATATTTGTTACATTTTCTAGTGTATATAGTAATATCATCACTTGAACAGCACTGAAACACAGTTACCTCCAAGGTAATACAGGACGTGACTAATCTATGAAGGCATCAGGGTTTGCGTGTGTGTGTGTGTATATACACAATATATATCTTTAAAGTGAGAAAGTAAAGACACATATTATGAATGTGCCATACTTCAGGCAAGAATTTAGTAGCAAGAGGCTCTGCACTAAAAAAGGTTAAAACTATCTGACCTGCCTCCAAGCAGTAGTATTTACAGGATTCTAAAAGATAAATGTACCATGGTTGCGTGTTGAGCAAGATTTTTTTTTCAAGCAATGTTCATTGTGATGTCATTGTAACTTTTAAAAAGAGAAGAATAAATAAAACAAAGCAATTTGGAAAAAGAAAAAGGGGCAGAAGAAGGAGCATTTAGACACTCAGAGTATTATTTCCAAAGTTAGAATTTTGCCAGGACTTCAGAGCCAACGATTTACTCTTAAGAATAAGAAACCCTACTCATAACATCTTTAACGATTACAACTGGAAAACCAGTACTATAGAATTATCCAGCTCTGTAGGGGAAATTAGCATGTCCCTGTCATGTGGTTTCAGATATCTCATTTATCTACAGAAATTACATCATCAGTTATTTCATCCTATGTCTATTACAAAGAACTGTTCTATAAGAGAAAAAGAGGAACAAGAACTTGATTCAGTCTTGACAAGTCCCTTTACCAAGGGGAAAACAGTTCACTGATGACCTTAACAAGAGAGGCTTGTAGAATGTGTAACAGCTGTGAGTTCTACAGTTAAACTTTCAGTCTCCAATGCCTCGCCCCTCACACACACACACACACACACACACACACTCTGTTATCCTTCATTATCATAATTATACTCATTCTCTGCATCAATTAAATTAAAAAGAAAAAGGAGGTGCCATATTCCTGGGAAGCATGAATCATATAAATTAACCTTCATGCTCTGTTGTGGGAGACTGATACTAACATATCTGTCTTGATGTACTTTAAGGAGTGTCTGTGTGTGACATTCTAAGTCCCAGACCAAAAATGTTTTATTACAGTATAGTTTCATATAAGCCAAAGAAGTTGAACTTTTGCCTCTCTGTTTTCTGCAGTTAATGTAACTTGGGCATGCAAAGCTGTTTGGAAAAAAAAAGTTACTAAACAAAACCCTTAAACTTGGCTAGTATGCAGAGTCCACTAAGGACTGGATAAGCATTTTATAACACTCATTGATAAAGCCATCTGGCGTGGTTGCTTACCAGCTTGGTAACTTCATATGACTTCAGTTTTCGTAAAGGCATATTGATTTCATCCTAGAGAGTACTATCAACATCAGACTGAAGAGGAGCTTCCACAAGGCTCAGAGATAATGGATATTTCCATGATGAAGGACACAGTTCATGCTTGTGCAGGGATATTATTAGGAATATTTCAAAAGCCTGCTCGTCTCTCCAAAATCTCTGAACTTAGCACCTGAGCCATTTTAAACTGCAGCAGTTGTGAGAGGGCCATTGTCCTGCCTAAGACTCTTGGATCTCAGCCTGCCAGTTTTAATGCCCCATTAGAACAGTGCTGGCTTTGCATATTATATAGAAATGTCTAAAATTCTGGTTAAATATGGCTTTTGTTAAGGTTAATTTTGCAACAACGTGGTTTCAGATTTATCTGTCAGTTGACTTTCTAAGGGGGTCTCTGGGCTCTTTTTTTGTTAGCTACTTAAAGCATAATTGAGTTTCTAATAGACTTTTATTGTAGCTACATCAGGCTAGGGGAGAAGTTAGAGGAGAAGTTAGTTTAGTAAAAGAGGGGTATTGTTGCTAGATTCAATAGATTTTCTTAAAGCCTTTATCCCTTAAGAATGAATGATAGCTATCACCACACACTGGTGAAATTGAAAGAGGATCCTTATTTGCAAAAGTCTTGAATACTGCAACATGATGAGATAGGTCAGGGAGGCCAATATAGATATTTTTCATCCTGTGAAACATGGATTTTTTTTGTTTGATTGGTAGTGCGGAGAAGAGGAAAGGAGGGTGGGATGGCAAGAAATGTCCCATACTTGACTGTTGTTGCTTTATTTTTTTTTAAAAAATGCATCGTAAAATGAGAGTAATTGACCTCTTCAGGGTGAAATCTGAGCACAAAAGAGATCCGTAAGGAATCCTTCCAGGCATGGTTTTGCAAAATTGGCTCCGGTACTTCTTTCCAGAAGTGACCCGTATTGGCCTCAACCAGACTCAGTGCAATGGATTTCAGAGATCAGTGCACTGATGTGCTGTGGCAAATTCAGTGCTGAGAAAAGAAACAAATCTCTTTTTTTCAGTTATACAAACATTCAATATGTGTAACACATGTTTGGGGCTGATCCTGAAGTTTTTTAGGTGCCCCACATGTCTCAGGAGAATATATATTGTGTCTTTAAGTCACAGAGCAATATTACTGAGTTAGGCAGTCACCACCACCACAACAGAAGCTCTTGGAGATTTAGTCCCCAGCCTGCTTCCCTATCAGCAGCCAGCCGGATGCGTAGTCTGGTATGAAGGTGAATAGCTTTGCCTTTTAGGGGTTGAATTGGTTCCCCTGTGGCACATGGAAGGAACAGTCATCAAGTATCTAGTGAAGCATTGTAGTTCCACATATTTATGCAGATTAAACAATTTGCCTAGCCATTTTTGGACAGTCCTTTAATGCACTTGAGCATAAGCAAACATCATCATTTTTGGCCCTTAATGTTTGAGTCATATTCAGTGACTATGGCTGAAATTATAGGGGAAGTCAGATCGCCAAGGCGCAGGTACCTGAAAAATGGAAATGGCAGATGTCTTGATGATCACAGCTGGTCAAAAAACAACAAACAAACAACCCCCCCTCAAAATATTTGGATGAGAAAAAGGGAGAAGTCTTGTTAAATTTTCATCCCATTCCCCTCTCCTTTCTCCACCCCCCACCCCCCGGCCGCTTGCAGCTATAGGGCAAGCGGGCCAAACATTTTTGAGTTTTAAAATTTTTTGATGAAGAAAAAGGAACAATATTTTGAAAAAAAATTGCAAAATATTTCCCCATTTTCTGACTAATTCTACTGATGACTGTTCGGTACTCAAATTCATGTTACTCAATGTACATAGTTAGCAGACATATTTGCATGCTTGTGTCTGGCAGACAGATGAAAATGGCATAGAAAATAGACAACTGGTAGAACAGGCTAACTTTCTGCAACAAAGCCATCCTGAAAATGTGCACTTTATTTTGCACATTTTTGTTTTGAATTTTTAGCCCAAGATGTGTCATTTTTGTCTGGCAACAATTTTATCTGTGTAGAGGATTTAAATTACTAAATAATAATAGTGAAGACTCCCATTCAGCATGTGCTTAACTTTGAGTGTGTAGTCTCATGACATTGACAGGACTACTCATGTGCTTAAAGTTAAGCACACATTTAGGTGTTTTGCCAGATCAGAGCCAGAGTGCTCAGCACTCTGCAGGATCAAGGATTTGGAAATTGCAAAATAGGATTTAGCCCATTCCTAGTGAAAATGGAAAATAAAGGCAATCAAACATTGTTGTATCTCTAGAGCAGTGGTGGGATGCACGTAGCCCATCAGGATAATCTGCTGGCGGGCTGCCAGACAGTTTGCTTACATTTGCACGGCCGCCCCCACCTCCCAGTTGCTGCGGTTTGCCGCTCCCAGCCAATGGGAGCTGCGGGATGTGGCAGCCCGCACGTCTGCGGCCCGCGCCGCTTCCCACAGCTCCCATTGGCCAGGAATGGCGAACCGCAACCACTAGGAGCTGTGGGTGGCTGTGCCAATGTAAACAAACTGTCTGGCAGCCTGCCAGCGGATTACCCTGATGGGCTGTGTGTGACCCGCGGGCCGCAGGTTGCCCACCACTGCTCTAGAGAAAGACTTAGTTCAAATTCTGGTTGAAGACTAAATAACAACAAAGTACTAAAACCAATCAATCCAGACATGAGATGTTTGAATAATTTATGTGTAATATACAAAAACACTTTCACATTGGCAAGTAAAAGGCTGTGTTCCTGACATGTCAAATATAATGTATTGCACCTTGACAAAAGTTAGATTATTTTAAAATAATTTAAATGCAATAAGTTTTCAGTACATCAAAACTTCTTTGTACTGTTTATCACTAGCTACACCATTGAGGATGTTCCCATAAATACTGCACATTTTTGTGTTGAAATTGTACCATCTAAGTTCTGTGTGATTTAAAGTTTAATCTTGGACCTGAAATATTCAATTCCATCTCAAGTATTTTCTCTCAGCACCAACAAGGACAATACTTGAGGTTTTATTTATTTAGCACTGGTTAATGTTGTAATTTCAATATCACTGTCATGTTACATTGCCACAAATGTCACATATTTGATAAAGCAACAGCACATCCAAGATAGTTGTATTCTTCTGATTAATTAGAGAGAGCTGATAAATTGATTAGCTTGTTTGGTGAACTGATTAGCTTGTTTGGTAAACAAGTCCTTGACATGTAGGGAAATACAAATGGGTATATTAATGCACAATTCCTGATTTACAATTCATATTATCTGGAATTTTGTCTGTGATCTTGAATTTGTATATATAAATGGTCTTTCTTACACCTATCTTCCAACAGACACACACACATAAACACACATCCTTTCCTTTATTGCATGTTGCTTTATGAAGAACTCGTCCCATACTATTTCTGCATAATACTATAACTTCTGCTTGAATAATACATCTTAATAATATATTACTGAATGTGCTCAGTAAGATTATTCATTTGAATACTTCATTTGCCATGGTACTGGACTATCAAGGTGATTCTAATTACCATTTTTAATCACTGTTGTTTGCAATTTGCGCTGGTTGAAAAATATTTGCTGAATAATTCACTTGAGTCCTTCATTTTTTAAATTATACGTTCTTCAAATCATTTTTCATTTCTCTTCCATCTTATTTTCTTCACCTATTTTATTATATTTATTTATATTATATTTAATTTGTTTTTGTAGGGTTGTGGCTATGTGTGAAAGAGATTGACTTGTAAGAAATATTTTTAAACATGTGCAGAGATAAACATGGGCTTATAAACATGGGCTTTTAAACATGTGCAGAGATAAACATAGATATGAGAGTGTGAGGGAGTTAAATTTGCTGCTAATCTTTCTTCATGCTCACTATTTTTGGAAGCAGCTGGTACTGGCCGCTGTAAGAGACAGGATACTGGACTGGAAAGACCCTGATCTGACCCAGTACAGTAATCCTTTTGCAACTATTTTCACTGACATAATGTCCCCAAGAGTGCAATGCTCTGAAAAATAAGGTAAAAAACTCCTAAGGCTGCCTGTCCCCTTTTGCACTGGTGGGGAAGAGGGTGAGGGAGAAGCAGCAGAGTGCAAGGAATGGGAGAATGGAAGACCACCAGGAGGCAGGAAAACTAGCATATGCCTGTTTCTGCTGCACAGGCTTATCCCTCCTACAACCAGGAAAACCATAGGTGCAGTGCTGCATGTTCCTTTTCCAAGGTAACAGATACAACCTGTAGACACTACTCTGGATCAGCACAGATAACTCAGCTCAGTTGGGGGATAGAACCAAGAGGGAGAACTAGGTGTGACAGGAGGAATGGAACTACAAAGAGGGAAGTAGTTTTTTGGGGGGGGAAAAGATAGGGAATTAGATGTGTTAGGACTAGTGCTGAGAGACATTTTTGGACAAAATATTTTTCACTGAAAAAAGCAAATTCAGGTTGATTGAAACATTTTGCAAATTTGTGTCGAATTTCTCAAATTATTTTGATTTAAAACATTAAAAGAAATCAAAACTTCATCTGGTCATTTTTAAAACAAAACATTTTTATTTTTCATTTTGAAAACACTTTTTGTTTCAGCTGTGCAGGAACATGGTTATAGGAAGGAAATGAGGATGAGGAAATAATGTGTGGATTGAAATGAAGGAGCAGTGAACAGGAATAAGACCATATCATATCTGGGGTAAGAGGGGGGTACATTTTGTAAATATCTGTTTGGTGGTCCATTCATTATTTTAAGGCAATTCTTTATTTGATGCCTAGTGTCCACATATCAGGTAAAAATAAGATTCTTTTTGTCCCATATTTCCCTCAATGAGCAATCAAAGGCTCCTACCCATTGGTTCACATGCAGGAGTTTATGCCACAGATAAAGGACTGTGGGGTGATGCTATCCCTGAAAAAGAAGTTTTGTGCTTTCCCCCTTCCCCTCATCCCCTAAACACTCACCTTTTCTTTTCTTCAACTACAAGTGGTCAGTTTAGTCCCCTTGAAATACCGTTTCATGACTGAGTCCTTGTAACAGAAGTTAGGCTGCTTTCAATATAAACTTTTAATTGTTTTATTATTTTTTATTATAATCTGTCAATTGTATAAGTGAGCTTCTCCACACGTGGATAGATGTTACTCTGGTCCAAGCAGTGGTTTTAAAGATGTAGATGTATTGCAGGTTTTACAATAGCAGCTTGTTCCATCACAAAAGAAAAAACAAACAAACAAAAAACAACCTATATAGTTTAATTTACCAGCTTATCCAAGGAAATTTTATGCTACTACAACCCTTCCTACCTCTTTGCCCTCCCCTCATCCCATATACAAAAGACACCTTCCTAATCCCAGGCCAGATGTTGGAGCTATAAAGGCTAAATAATTCACACTTTTTCATATGATGTACCCAAATCTAAAGATAACCTGACTTGACTGTGAAAAGAGGTCACGGTTCATGCTTCAATATAGACCTGTGGTTCAGGCTACTGAGGAATTTATAGATCCTGCTACAGGAGGGTCTGTCTGAAGTAAGAACCCTGACTCTTCTTCCTAAATAACTCTCAGCATAAAGTTTCATTTGTTCTTGGCACAACGGGGAATGTTTTAGTTTTAGGGTTTCAAGTAGAATTTCCCAATGGTTAATAAAATTTTAATCATCCCATGTCTTCATAGCTGATAAAGTTTATGACCTTGATCAATAAATGGTACTTAGTTTATCCCTAATTATTTATTTCCTCCTAATGATTCTTCCCTTGGATATTGTTATCTTGATCTATCTTTGTTTGATTGAGACAGAATGAAAACAGTTTGCATGCAATATAAATCTGCTCATCTTTTCTTCCAAGTGGCTCATTTCTCCATTTTACAGAGATTTCTCTTGTAACAGCTGTAATATCCCAGTATTTTTTTATCTCCAATTTTTAATACACTGCTTTCCCCTTTCTAGAGTCATGCTAAACACCTGGTTAGATGGCTATCTTTAACATTAATATTTCTTACATATCTCTACCTGCAGTAGATTTTTAAAATCTAAATAATAATCCAGACCGGACATGGCATCTGTATAACTCTAAAATACTACCCAACCTTGATTTAAAATGTGATGTATCTTTTTGAGAGCATACAATTTTATATCTCTTCATCAATGATCACTTTCATATTTCATGAAGTCATCCTGAGTCCGTTACCATTTTGATACATTGTATAAGTTTCTGAGTTTGAGAAAAACTATCTCTGTCTTCAGTTATCTCTGTTACTACCAATGAGCCAAAACCTGTCTACCTATCTAAGGTACATATAAGGTCCCCATTATTCAAGTATCTTAGCTTCTTGCAAACTTTAATGTGTTTATCCTCACAATATCCATGTGAAGTAGGTAAATGCTATGGTGGACTGAAGCACAGGGTGACAAAGGGCTAGATTTTGAAGGTATTTAGGCACTTTGTGGGGATTTCAAAAGCATTTAGGCCTTGAAATCAATGGGAGTTAGGTGGTTAGGCATCTATCTGCATTCCTAAATGCCTAAATACCTTTATAAACCAGTCCCTATGTGACTTGACTAAGGTCACACGAGAGGTCTGTGAGGGAGCAAAGAATTGAACCTAGATCTATGGCTAGAAACCTAACTATTGGTTTATTTTTCCTCTTGTTTTCTGCTCCTGTTATACACCTGGGTAGTAACACTGAAGCTGCTGAACCTATGCAGAAAAATAAAGGATTTTCATCCTAAGACATTGCTAGCACTGATATATCTCTATGATGATTAGAACTGTTTTGGTTTTAAACATATATGGTTTTAAAGTATTTTCTAGAATTAAAAAAAAACACCCCTAATTTTAGTGGGTGCTCAACTGACTACTTACTACAAATATGGTTGCTTCTTGGGACGCTTTAGTACCTTACAAAAATTAGAAACTTCAGTTAATTTTATCAGCATGGGAATAAGTGCATTAGCAATCAGTAATAAACCCTGAAAACAACAGTGCTAGATGTTTTATGCATCATGTAGGTATGTGTCACTGCAGAAGGTTGAATAGCTCTTGAGTTCTGAATGCCAAGGGCATGAGGCGCTATTTCTTCTTCTGTAATTTAGTGAATTTTGATATCTTTTCTCCTTGCAGTAGTTGCATTGCAGTAGATATACAACCAGCAAATATCTCATAATAGAAGAGGAAGTCATATTGGTACAAAACCATGCTTGAGAAAATTTGAGTAAACTCTGATAGAAACTACCCAGTGAGAGTGGTATTGATATTAGTATTCATCTCTTTCCTTTCCTTTTCTTGTCCTCTTTAATTTTTAACTTGTTTTACAGAACTAGAAGAGAATAAAGAAAATATCCTGATAATTACGGAGGGTTCTTATTTCTGTACTAAATATTAGAAGTGATTGTAAATTAAACCACCAAAGTACAGTTCCAACCTATAAAAGGAAGGAAAGAATTGAAGGCTGAATCAGTCTTGTTTATTGTTTAAGGCTGTCCAGGAGCAGTTAATTGAATTGTGAATCCTCTTAAGCCAGTGGTAAGGCCCAGAATTAGCTTTGTGGGTTTGGAACGTTACTGTAGGTTTCTTTTTTGAGCTTTACCTTAGCAGATCAATATTATGGAGATGAACATGTGGCCATCCCATTGCCTAAGATGATGCAAAGGATCAGCCCATATGCAATTAATTACTCTTTTTTTGTCATTTGGGGGCAAATCTTGTTCCTGTCTGAGCTACAGAAGAACCAATATGCTTTCACTCCTGCAAGAGATTTGCAAAACAACATATAGGAGGTCTACATGGCTATGCTCCATAGGGTTTTCCTAGCCAGAAGCAGGGTTCAGGAGGAAGAGAGCAAGCCATAGGGAGGTATAGTTGCAGATTTACCTGGCTATTCCCTGACCACTATGGAGAAGGGTTGCTGAAACCCTGAGGCTTCAGTAGTGGTAATAGAGTTACTTTGTTGCCACTCTTTGCTTCAGGGGCTAGTGTAAGGAAGGATGAGTAAGAATGTTTATTTCTTTGGCTTCCTTAAACAGCCCTCCCCCACAGTTTCTTCTCCTCCATGACTGGTGTGGTGGGAGCTTCTCTTCCTAATTCAATTTATTTTACTGCTGTTGTTTGTCCTCAACCTCAGGAATTTTTCCAGTATATAACTAGCTAATTACTGGGGATATGTTCTGTTATCGGGCTGTAGTGAATAAATAATCTGCTCATATGATGCTCTCTTAATACTAGTCCTTTACTGTAGGTGATTCTACTGATTTACAGCATCTTATAATGAAACATTTACAATGAGTCACTCCCAACTAACTTTAGAAACACCTGTCAGCTCTCCAGAATCACACACAATCTCCATCCTTTGTGACCACTTAATATTATGGCACTGAATATCAAATATTAGATTAGTCATTCACTGGTAACAAGTAGCCAATTTATTACAGAAGCCTAAAATATGGATTGCATTTCTTTGCTGTTAGATTACACCTTCCCATGCACCCCTGTGGAACAATCCCTCCTTGGGGTCCAGTGGCATCTATGAAGATTTTTCATTTGCCAGAGTACTACTCTAGCTTTTCTAGCAACAAAGCACCAATCTTTCCTAGCACTATCTCTTTAGTTCTCCCTGCATCGTTTGTTATGGTATAATGTTATGTTTGTCAAGAATTGTCCTGGGAGCAGGAATGATTCAATAGTTGTCCATGCATGGGGAAAATCTAAGGGGTGTATTTTGATAGCCTCAGCACAGGGTATGCAGGTGATGGAGGGGGTGGTGGTGTCTAAGGAGCCTTTCTTCTCCTCACATAGCTGTGCTGAATACTGGTGCTTGTGGAGCCCCCTAGTCAGTGTTTGTTATGTATGTCCAATGTATACATTGTCTGTTAGAGCTCAGCTCCTAATCTGAAGGTATGGATACTCATATTTTCATCCCAGGAGAGTCCCCAGTTCAGTCCTTGACGTTGGCCCAGATAGTTGCCATCACATTTCAAGCCCTGCACACTAGCACTAGGGAATTACAGCACTACCAGTGGTGCCAGTCAGCTCAAAGGGTATGTCGTGATGGGTTGGATTAAGGGCAAGCTTCCACATCATCTGGGAGCATGGGGTTGGACTGGGGTAAGCACATTTTGCCACCCCAAAAAGGAGTTGCAGGGACTGTGCCTCAGCACTTCCCCACCACAGTCTTTTTGTTTCCTTATCCTGTGAGCAGGTCGAATGTCTCTGAGGACTGCCATCAGTATGCTACTCCTCCATCCATCCTTTTTTCACAACACAGCTTTGGCTTCTGTAGCCATAGCATAGCTCTAAATGTCCTGATGCAGTCATGTCCAGTAGCAATAAGCCAAGGGAAAGTGGAAGATGCATCAGACTGTATGATTTTCCTTCATAGTTAGTATCATCCATTTTTGAAAACACTGACTAGAGCACCTCATCACAGAAAAGACCCCTCATAAAATATATCTCCAGTTGTTTTATACCAGGTAGTAGCCAGGCTTTCCATATGCCCCAATATATTTATGTGCATGCTTTCAAACATTTTTGTTGTACATTAAGACACGCAGAATTAGTAAATAATGAAAACAAATTAACACTAGTACTATATTTTGGACACTCTCTGACATTGAAAGGGGAGGCTAATTCTCTAAAATCCTTCACCGTAGTACAGAAGCAACGAAAGAAGGTATATAAAGATCTGACCACACCTTTCACAAGTAGTATCATTTAGTATGTGCTTTACTTTGTGTGAGTGTATGAAGGGGAAAATTACATTTAAATTTCTGTCATCAAATTTTACAGTAATTTTATTTTTAAAGAGTGGTGCCTTTGAGCCTTTATCGGTCTAACTTATTTTTTTTCAGGTATTATCAGTGATAATACAGAATCTGTAATTAAATCTTAATTCTAGCATCACAAATTTTCACTTTTACCCAAAGTAAGCTCTCCTGCCCCGCTCTCCCCTGGGGCCAGAGCTGCTCAGTAAGGAAATGTACCTTCTTGGTCATCATAGGGTGCAGTCCATTTTTAAACAATTTTTTTAATACTAAAGCTGTGTGAAATACACAATTTTTGTTTCATGGAATTTCGCAGGCAAATTATTGCTCATTTTTTTTCCACACAAAATGACACCCATTGGAATTCAAGTTTTTGTTTTTGCATTTAAAACTCCCCAAAATATGATTTTTTTCCTATCATTATTATGTGAAAAATTGATCCATTTGGGTACAAGTGCTGTACACTGTATTGAAACAGCTAGTCTCATGGAAGTCACCCAGCAGTTTGTGAAATACTTAAAATTTCACTGGCTCAACCTGTCTATTGGATGAAAACTGATCAGGGGAAAATAATATTGGCTTGCAAAACTTCATATTAATAATTGTTTTTAAAATTGTATTTTGGGAGGCAGTAACATGCACACAGTTTTCTGAAACAGATAAATTTCTTGGAGGATCATACAAGCTACATCCCTATATCCTAAATATGATTATTTTATAAAACTAAACTTAGTCCCAGGTGGAGAGTTGGAATGCCAAATTTCAGCCAAGAGTGAATTTTATAGCCAAGTTATAAACCTTTGAAAAATGGATTTTATAATAGAAGTGCTGACAGACTCTTAGTTACAACCGCATTAGCAAGTGCTGCCATAATAAAAGAAGATTTCCTAGTATTAAAAAAATTATGCTTTACTGTAAAGACTCTAGTAGTAAGCCAAGAACATATTTGCCATAATCAAAAATTCACACCTGCAGTATGAGTCTGTGGGGTTTCCTGGCTCCAATTTACTTAAAAGTCAATGATAGCTTTAGTAGAAGTGTTGTTATAATCTGAACAAGCCATATAGGTTCAAACAAAAACACTATCAGTGGAACATGAAATCTGGCATTTCTGTCTTTCCTATTACACAAATCATCAAAGGTGAAGTGTTAAAACCACCATCTTTTGTTACTGTTTCCAGTCATTTACTGGTGTCCTTCAGGCACAATGATCATTACAGACTGTAACGATTTACACCACTTGTATTGCCTGACACACACGTCACTCAAGACAGGATAGATGGATGATTGCTGGTAAGAGTTGTGTACCTCTGAGAAGGGAAACACCACCAGAGATAAAAGGTATTGACATAGCTAAACAGAAAGTGTTGAGTGATTGAAAAGATGATGAGGAAGAGGTGAAACTAACCCCTATATAAAATTATTTCAGTAGTCTACAATAATGGACTCAGCACACTATAGCTTACAGTATAGTGTCGGGGTATATTTCTGCAGAATAATAATAATAATAATTAAATCTTTTATAGAATACTGTTTTAAAAAAAGAGTTGGTGGGGATGGATTGGGGGAGAGAGATTTTGGCTTTAAACCCACAATTCCTTCCTCAGTGCAGAGCAAAAAGTGCAGGGTTGTTGCATACCACCACGATTAAGGTTTTGTGTTAAGCGTATGCCTCAATATCCCTGTGTGCCCATTTTTCTACTCTCAAAATTTCAGGGTAACAACAATGGACACGGTGCTAGAAAAGCATGGACCTGTCTGAGATATAGATTTAAGAGTGACCTTCTACATGCAAATGAAGTGCTTAGCTATACCCTCCCCTCTTTGGCCTTAAGCCTCCTCCTAGAGAGGAGTACTGTATTAGTCACAAAGCAGCACTCATTAATACAGGGCTGTGTTCCCTGTGCTGCTCAGCACTTTTAAACTTGTGTATATGTGTGCAGCACTCCACACCAGCACTTTCCAAGATCAAGCCCTTGGAGGGAATACCTTTAGCACCTTTCATAAATCATCACAAGTTTCTTCTTATTCTTGCTCACATTAATATTAATATGGACGTGTCTAAATAACCAGCTTCACACATGGTGAAACTGAAAGCAAGCTGATATTTAAAATAAACATGCAGTCTGCTTCAGCCAGATTATTGCCTGAGGAAAGTCAACTGGCACTTACTGAAACTGCCCAATAAAAATATTCCTTATTATTCAGATGGCCAGTCCCTGGAGTTTTGAAGCGTTTGTAGGTCAGTTAATGCTTGCATATTCTTCCTTTTTTTAAAATAAATCTTTCAAAAATATGTTATTAGTTATTCCAGAAATCCACATACCTGACTAGCTGTCCTTTTATAAATGGGCTTTTCATATGCATAATAGAGCATCAGCAGTCACTCCATAGTTAAGACTGGAACTAGAGTTGGTCAAATAATGGGTCTTTTAGTTTGGAGGCAATTTTAAAAAGTAAAAAAAATGTTTCAGGTCATTCCAAAATGATTTTTTTTTAAATCAGTAAATCAAAAAGTAGTAAAATCATTTTGCATTCAACAAAATATTTTGCATTGACAAATTAAAAATAATTTGAGTTTGACCATTTTTAAGTGTTGATGTTAAATTGCTTCAAACTGAAAGATTTAAATGTTTTATTTTGAAACAAACCGCTTCATTTATATGCGGAGGAGGGGGGGAATTTGGGCTTGGAAACAATTAGGCAAAATCAACACAAATTCATGAACCATGTTGATGTTGCCAAATCTGTATTTTTCATACAAATAAAGGTTTGGCTGAAAAATGTTGGCCACCTCCAGTTGGGACTAACTTTCCAATATAATCCCAATTTTGCCACTCTCTTCTGAAATACATTTAGAGGTGGATTGAGTCAAATTTTAGAACAAAATCTGAGGTGAATAAAATGAGTTATTTAGTTATGACACCCTAAAAATACAGTGGTGACTATATATCAATTTTTTTGCCAGTTTTTAGCAAAAATACTAAAAGAGGGAGAAAGATAAAACTTACTTCATTTTGTTTCTCCATCAGAGATCTAATGCCCAGGACCATAATTTTGTACAGTAAACTCACCTATCAACAGTTAATAAGGTATTTAGTAAGTTTGCCCCCCCGCTCCCCCTCGGGCAGCCCTGGGAAAAATAAACAATTAAAAACCTTCCGCATCTCGGCACAAACCCAGTTTTGAGAAAACTTCTTTTCAAGTCACCTTTACAAGGTATCACTGGTTCTCAGCATCAGCTTGTGCTAAAAGGCACTAAAGCTCATTAAACGGTTGGACAAATATTTTCCGTCAAAACTTTTTTTGGATCCAAAACTAGGGTTTTTTAAAAAGCAGAAAAAAGTCATGGACAATGTCTGCTTTCCTTCAAAATTTGTTGTGTTTTTTTTAATTGAGAAGCTGAAATTAGTCTGCCAAAACCTGAACATGGTTTGGGGTTTCAGAAGTGTGTGGCCAAATATTTGCTGCTTGCTGTGTTTGTTTAAAGAAACAATAACAAAATTCTGCTTAAAAAAAATCCAAAACTTTTGAACCACCTCAGCTTGTGACCAAACGCCTGAGATTTTTCCAGGCTTCTGATATTCTGCTGGCTTCCTTGACTCATATCTGTCTCCATAACTTTGGGTTCATTTAGCTTAGAACATAAGAACATAAGAATACCTGTTTCCTAGAGACTGGCTCCATGGGGTCCCTCACAAACTGGAAATGGTTACTGTGGGTTTGTCTTTAGTATAGCTTATATACATACTCCATGAACTGAGCATTTGAGTTTGTTCCAGAATCTGGGATGAGCCTATGTAGTGAAAACTGAAATGCTCAAAATAGCACATGCATGTGAATGGACACAGGGTGCTAAAATTAAATTAACCCAGGAGTTCTCAAACTGGGGTTGGGACTCCTCAGGGGGTCACGAGGTTATTATTGGGGGTCATGAGCTGTCAGCCTCTACCTCAAACCTCGCTTTGCCTCCAGCATTTATAATAGTGTTAAATATATTTAAAAAGTGTTTTTAATTTATAAGGGGGGTCACACTCAGAGGTTTGCTTTGTGAAAGGGGTCACCAGTACAAAAGTTTGAGAACCACTGAATTAACCCCTCTGGAGCCTCGGGGAATGCGAGTGGGGGGGGTCTCCCTTGGTATGGTTGGGAAAGAGGTAGGTGGTGTAGGATATTGCTCTTCTCATGTGATCCCTCCCCCATGGAAAAGATAACAGCTTGGCTCTTTGTGTTAAATAGCTGTCTGCAAGCCTGAAACTGCTGAATGAGCTTTAGGGTAGGGAAGGCTGTGCCTCCCCAAACAGTCTGGCCCTGCCCCCTATCCAACCCCCATCCACTTCCTGCCCCGCCGACTGCCCCCCTTAGAATCCCTAACCCATCCTGCTCTTGTCCCCTCACCACCACCCCCCAAGACCCCCTCCCCAACCACCATCCCGGGACCCAACTCCCCACCAACCCCCCCGTTCCCTGTCCCCTGACTGCCCTGACCCCTATCCACCCCCCCATGCCGAGTCCTGACAGACAACCCCCTGTTCCCCATCCCCTGACCGCCCCAAGAACCTCTGCCCCCTCCCTGTCCCCTGACTGTCCCCGGGACTCCCTGCCCCTTATCCACCCCCCCCGGCCCTAGCCCCCTGCCATGCTGCTTACCCCCACCTGCCCCCTCTCCCGGAGCCTCAGCGCACTGCGTCCAGGAGGCCCTGGACAGCGCTGCAGCGGTGTGGCTCCAGCGGGGCCTAAGTTCCTGCCGGTCAGCCTGGAGCCCCGCCCCCTTACCACACGGCTCCAAGCAGGGAGGAGGAGCTCAGGCCCGCTCCAGCCACGCCGCTTTAGCTCTATCCAAGGCCGCTCCTGGATGCGGCAGCCGGGGGAAGGCAGGGCCGGGGCCAGAGAATTCTCGAGGGAGCCACTGCCGGGCCTGGGGCAAATTGCCCCACTTGCCTCTGGGCGGCCCTGTGTGCAGGTCCTTAGTATGTTAGTGCACCAAAGTAGCAGTGTTGGAGAAGCCAGGCGTCCTTGGGCTAAAGTATTAGCATATCAATGACTAGCCATAGTACTGCTAAGGCAGTGTACCAAGGAGCCAAGACAGCCATTCTGTGAGAAGCTCTGGATGTGCCAATACTTTAACATAGTGGCAATGGGCTCCTCCTCCCCTGAGGCTCCTGCACAGCTCTAGTCTTTGCTGATCATTCACTAGGTCTCCTGCACATTACAGCTCAACCCTCAGTCTTCCCAAACTCCATTCACTCTGCCTGTCCTTCTACATAACCCCTCATTCCCTACATATCTACTCCCACTGCCACCCGAACAAAACCCATCATCCCCCTGTAGGTTTCCCCACAACGAACATAGAATTAAGAGTCTCTTTTAGTCTCTATGATCAGTAGTAAAATAAGTCTTTGACAGGGATAGATAAATTAGTATGAGTTTGATTATTCTGAGGACATTCCTGTGGAGGTAGGATTAAGGTACTTTGGGGGCCTTGCTGAGAAGTGCAACCATAGCTCTTTGTTTCCTGGATTTCTGATATTTGAGGCTTCTGCAATGTCCCTAAAAGTGCTCACAGCCTGATCTATGTCCATGAATTTAACCTCATCTGAGCAAAGTTTATAATATTGGCATATAGTACAGTAAAAATATCAGAGTGGTGCATAACAGGGCAAATCCAGCCCCCTCCCTGTGACCATGAAGAACCTATCAACACAGTTTCAATGTGCTGTGATGGTACTGTATGCAAGCACTCGGGTGATGCTCACTGTCTGCATGGTGCCAAATCCTGCTCTATGTGGCAACCTTAAGGGACCAGGACAGAGCTAGGGATGAAGCAGTATCCACGGGACATGTGTGAATCCACTCCATGATTTAGGAAATAAATTACACCCCCTTCTAATCTTCTGCTCATCTCCGAAGTAAATAAGCTAACTGCTTTGGTTGGGTGCCAGGGTGTGGCTTTTAGCCAATGTGAAAAGGGCTTTGAATTCAACTCACCAGCTTAGTAAAACACCATGTGGCAGGACAATGTTATGTTTAGAAAGTGCAATACATTCAAAGGAAAGTTGCAGCATTTTCCATAAAGATATTGGAGAGGTGACCATTGTATAAAAATATACTGTGAATGGAGAATTAAAATATTGTTCTGTGCTACAACACTATATTCCCTGGTTGCTATTATTACTATTTGATTATAATGGAGCTGGTAGTGCCACCTGAGTGGAGAAAGTGGAAAAGACAGATTGGACAAAAAAACTTTGAAAAATAAGCCTTTGGGAATTCTCATTTCACACATGCAGAGGTCTACTGAAGAAAACTAAAGACTGTATCACAATGCATGCTCACAAGTGGGTGATGAATTCAGGTCACACAGGCAATCTTAGTTCTGGCATGTGCTAGCTTTCGAGTCCTTGACTTTGCAACCTTAACATTCTTTTAACATGAGTGTGTGTGTGTGTGTGTGTGTGTGTGTGTGTGTGAGAGAGAGAGAGAGAGAGAGAGAGAGAGAGAGAGATTGCATTTATTCATAGCAGGGTTTGTGCTAGTAAAATAAAACTATAGAAGTTGCTGTGCTTGTAGGGTGATTGCAGCCCACTTTAGACTTGCTCTTCACCGACTTAGTGGATAATAACTAAGCAATTAAAATTATTTTAGAGTTGACATATAAAATGTGTGGCTGCTACAGTCCTCCTTTCAAGACTAGGAAAAAATCCTTCTCAAGCTGCAGCTGGAAAACAATTTGCTGAAAATCAGCTGAAGCAGGAGGTTCTAGCTCATTGGAACTCAATTTATTACATGCTTAAATACTCCTGGAACAACAGAATATGTGGCCAAGCACAGAGAAGACAAGGCAAATTTTGTGCTGATAACAGTATGCCAAATTACAGTGTCTACTGGAGAACTGATAGCAGCTAAGATCCTATACTCCTCAACTAGTGGGAAATGCGAGCTTGTGAGATCAATACCATTTTTCTCATTAAAAAGGTTTCTGACACTGGACAGTCTTGCCCTTTCTAGAAATGAAAATGATTAAACGAAAGCTAGTTTTGAGAAAAAGCCAGGTGTTCTGGCCCTTCAAATGCAGAACTAGGTTCGAGAGCATTTCTGTTCCAAATTCCAGCTCAGAACAGAGGGATATGGGGGACGTATTGTCCAGAAAGAGCCTGGGAGTTGGAGGCTGGAACAGTGAGGAATGCTGCAAAAGTTGTCAGGGTGTAAATAGTAGCATTTTCTCAAAATAGTGGGGACAGTGAGAGAGCTGAATGGAATAATAGTGTGTGTTGTTGGGTCTGTCCTAGCAAAGCCTGAGTCTTGGCAGTAGTTTTAGAAGAGCCTTAGAAGGACAGCCAAAGGGCTGGGGAAAGTACTCCAAGAATTGGGTGTTATGGCCTAGAAAGCTGGAGTTTGGGTGACACCTTGAACTGCTTGTAGGTCTCTACTAGAGCTGGGTGGGTTACTGTGCAAGAATCCCAGTCATAACGCACTAGATGTGAACTCATGAATCAAAGAGGTGAGCTTGGAACCAAGGAATGAAAAGTTGAACTTTCCTTGGACTTTTCATTTGTTGGATTTTGGTACTCTGGAAGAAGAAAACTCTCCAAGTTTGGCCAGAGGGCTAACCTATTTTACCTATCTTTTCATAGTACTTCAGTAAGTCCAATTTTGATTGTGTTCCCTGGGAGGTTATTGTGTTGATTGTTTATTGGCGACTTTATAATGAACTTTTGTCTTCCACTATCAATAGAATGGACCCTAAGCATTCTCTTCCCCTGCTTAGTCTGCACAGATTACATGCAGATGATCTGCAATAGGTGAAGAGAAGGGGAAGACAGCTGGAAGACCAGTGGCAGAAGTTTCATGGAAAAGCTGATAAATAGTGACATTTTATTTTAATTCAAGTTGTGGCACTTCTGGAAGCAAAGAAGGCTTCACCTACACAGTGAGCTAGGGGTGTGCTTCTCCTGCCCATGTACACATGGTGCCAGCTCTCATTCAGCTAGCATGAGTATAAATAGCAATGTAGCCACGTTAGACTGGCTAGCAGTCATGGGAGCATGGCTGAGCTGTGCCGAGTACATATCTACTGGTTTCAGGAGCTGAAGAGCAGCTTTGTCTAGGCTTGAAAGCTTCTCTCTCACCAACAGAAGTTTGTCCAATAAAAATATTACCTCATCCACCTTGTCTTTCTAATACTTGATTTCCATAGGACTAATATGGCTACAACTACACTGCATACCACTTTGGATCTTTGACTTTCCTGGATGGTGAAGGCCAATGGGGAATTAATGGGTGCTTTGCTGGCAGAGATTTTCACACTCCTCTTTGAAGAAGGCAGAGTGTCCTGTGTGTTAAAGTGATCTGTGTTCAGTCTCCACCCAAAAAGCCATCTCTTGACCCTGATAGTCTATCTAATTGTTACTTGATAAGTTGTGTAAGGTGCATCTCAGAAAATGTTAATGTCCTCATCAATCCGAGTTCTGACCTAGATATGGCACAGAGATTACTCTTGTCATATTGTTTGAATACAAAGCAGCTAATCATTGTAATATTACTAAGTCTATTGTCTGCCTTTGAGAATGTGGATCATGAAGTGGTGTGATTATGAGGTGGTACTGGTATGCTTTTAGTCCTTGCCAGGAGTGTTAATGTGACCGAGTGTCTTTCTCAGTGATTTGTTGACAGTAAATAATAATAGTGGCCATTAGTTGTCAAGGCTCATAGTGGCTTTTGCAGGTTGGTCACCAGTTAGGGCAGCCCTTCGGTCTGTGCTAACCTTCCCCAGAGACTGAACATGGCAACCCCAGGAAAGGGGAGGCAAAAAACATGCCCTTCAGCCCTGCTGGTGCTGAATAAGAATTTCCCTCACAGAGAAGGAATTCTGCCTGACAGGTGAGGGGAGGGTGTTACTTAACCAAATTGTTGCTGTTATTCCCAAATCTGAAAGATCCAAGCTGGTAGAGAAGTTTTCAAGATTGATACTCCATTGTGCTGTTAGGTGCTGTACACACATGCTGTAAACACATGCTTTGAGGAGTTTACAGTTTTAAATTGCATTATCTTCAGAATTGATTCATCTGGCCAAAAGCATTCTTCAATAAACAGGATTTACTGTTTGTCCTACATCTCTTTATTCTGCTGGACTTCACATTTCCTCTTCACAAAGTCACAAGTAATTTGGCTAGTGAAAACTTTATTTTGTTTATAGTGAAAATAAGAAAGTACATTGATGAAAGGATGTTTCTTCTTTTCTTTATGCAAATAAAATGTTCAAGGGTAACAAGTGGCTCAGGGGATTGGTTGTAGGATAATAGAACCTTTAATCTTTGGCTCCCAATTAAAATCCAACACTGTAGATTATAAAATATAATCACCTTGATGCTATTTTGTGGCCTATATTAAATGAATCTGATTATATTTGTCCAATTCCTAGTGGACTGATATTCCTTACACCAAAGCACTACAACACTGGCACCAATCCTTTGTTAGTAATCTCAGCAGTATGGCCGAGGACTCTATTCCTAGAAGAGATCCCACAGGGTAGAGAGATGCTTTCAGAGATGTCTCTGGAATGCTTTACCACTTCTCCCTGCAATGTAACTGTTCTAAGAATAATAAAGTGTGTAGCTCACCAAGCTATTGAATTACACACTAAAATTCATTTATTTATTTTTAATTCAAAAGTTTTGCCAGTCTTTCTTTGCAAGTAATGCTTTTCATGCAGATATTCCTTAACTTTCAGTAGCAGTAGTTCCCTTATGGTCCATGATTACCTTTTCACAATCAAAGCTGAAACATGGAACCCAGGAGCCCAATCCTCTGGCATTATTTACAGTGGGAGAAGTTGCAGGCCCTGTGTGTGTAGATATCAAACATCTTCTGAATCTATCTGAGTATATCTTCACAGTCTGCACACTTTTTTTCTACAGCTCTTCAGTTCTCAATACTAATATGAGATTCCAGGGGGCAAAAAGCAAAATG
Organism: Mauremys reevesii; assembly: GCF_016161935.1. Classification (NCBI taxonomy): domain Eukaryota; kingdom Metazoa; phylum Chordata; order Testudines; family Geoemydidae; genus Mauremys; species Mauremys reevesii. The sequence continues at coordinate 26,219,719 of NC_052630.1, forward strand.
CCTGCTCCTAAACTCTCTCTTTTACTAATGAAAATCAAACATTTTCAGATAAAGGTAACTTGCTCCCCAAGTCACTGGCATTTCCTTGTGCTATCCATCTCGGCATCTCATTTTGTTACATTATAAACTAAATGGAATGTCCAACAATGCTTCATTATATAACTTATCAATATGGTACTGAATAAACTAATATAAGGCCTAATCTAAAGCCCTATGAAGTCAGTGGAAGTCTTTTTGTTTATATCAAAGAGCTTTGCATCAGGTCCTTTTGTTTGAAAGGGTTACAAAACTATAGGGGTATCAAAATATCGCTCATGTTTAATAGAATCTGAATAATGAACGCAGTTTGGGGATCTTGTCAGTTAGAAAGCATTCAAATCTACAGTTCAGGCTGCTTCTGAAATAAGGGATTGCTCTATCAGTATAAAATAGGTCTATGTCAACCTTCATCCCAGCCTTATCTAGGATTTCATTTAAATGTGCTCTGTCACAAATGTGATTCTGACCTCTGTTTGCTAAATTTAAGAGGTCTGAAAGGAAGCAAGCATTTTAGAACTGACCTTTCCCAGATTAATTACCAACTTCCGAACATGATTATGTTTCATATGTCATTCTCCAGTATTAATTCCCTGTACAACATGGTTGAATGCGTGTGTACTTGTCAGTCTTGTTTTGTAAGAATTAATTAATGTGAGATGCATATATGAATTTTAACATTTTTGCAACTGATTATCATCTTTATTTAATTTTATATTCGGCAACTCTTACCTTGATGCTCTAAATGTTCCATATATATTTGTATTTTTCTCTTTCCAAATTAAATATATGCTGTCTATATAAGTACATATGAAAGTAAATGAAAAAAATGAAAATTAAAATGAAACACACTTGGCTTATTAGCAGCATTACACAAGAGGTTTTTAAATTATTTTTCAAGATAAGTTGGGTTCAAATTAAATGTCAAATATAATTTGGTATAAGAAGTTTGAAACATATGATTGCCCTTAGAGAAAATCTAAGCACTCTGGTCTCCTTGCCAAATTGTTACTTGCATAATAGTGAGCTACAAGGTTATAGACCATGATGTGGCAGAATGCCAGACTATAAAGTGCATGCTAAAGCTCCTAAAACCTTCAATCTGAAACACATTCATCTTAGTAAGGAGTTTGAAGCTTCCATATAATATGAAGCGTATTGACATTTTCTTAGCTCTTGAGCAAATAGAGAGACTTCTGAATCCTATTTATTTCAGAATTCCTCTAGTTTAGCTGTGTCAGACAAAAAACATTCATATACAAATGAATGTTGACGTATTTATTTAACATCCCTGAACAGATTAAACTGCTTTAGAAGTTCTTCAGTACTCAGCCTTGAAAATATAAACTAACACTCATATCCCATCAAAAGTTCTTCATTAATCAGCCAAGAAAAATGGTATTAAAAAGTAACAGCAAGATCTTTGAAAATATTTTTAATTCACCTCCTGACAAAATCAAACAACTTCACCACCTAGTATCTGTTTTCTTACACATAAAAATAAAATAAAATAAAAAAACCTTTGAATTTTCTTGGGAGACAAGGGGCTTTATAGTTCAATGACAACATCAATCTGATCAGGAAAGTATTTGTGAACCTGTTCAAAAATAGCTGACTTGCATGCACATAGCTTTTACTGTCTTCCTTCCTTCCTTCCTTCCTTCCTTCCTTCCTTCCTTTTTTCCTGTGGATTTTCTGCATTGTCAGATGGGTACATTGGCTGCATGTTATGCATCACAAAGCACTCTCAAAATACACAATAGAGTATTGGTTTCAAAGTCTTACCTACAATAAGTGGGATTTTGTCACCTGTAACCTTGAGAGCAAGTGTCAAGAATGGGCAGAGAGATTTTCCTCCTTTTGTTCATTTCCAATTTCATGTACTCCAAAGCTACTATAAGACCATTAAAGGTTGAAACAAACCGGCAAAGGACAGAATATTCATGGTCAAAATATAATATACCATGTCCTTCCAGTGTAAGACATTATGAACCACAATAAGAAAACTGATTAGGTGATATCCTGTTGTTTAGTTAAGCAATTAGAATGTGTTCACAGTGTGTGTGTAATATGTAACATAATACACACACATAAAATGATACACTGCAGACAAGTCAGTTTCAAAACTTATTATATAATATCAAAACAAAGATTTATTCATGTAATGGGCTAAGCAACTGAAAATTTCGTTTAATGGGCTAAGCAACTGAAAACTCAAAAACAGCTTTTGAGTGTAAAAAAATCATGTGGTAATTTTGAGTTACTCAAAAACATTTGAAAATGATACCTTATATTATTATTATTATTATTATTATTATTATTATTTATTATTGATATAACACTGTGCTTTGAGCTGTAGGCAATATATCTATCCAAGGCTATCAAATCACTCAGTGTGAACACCACAATACTTCTGTGAGAAAGGGAAGTCTTGTTATCACCATATTATTGAGGAGAAATTGAATCACAGAGAGGTTAAATAACATGTCCAGGGTCACAAAAAAAGTTTGTAGCACAGCTAGGAATTAAAAACAGGGATTTTTTAAAATATCCTGTCTTGTGATTTAGCCACGAGTTTGTCATTAACATCATAATAAAAACAATTGTCGTCATCTCAGGATTCCATGCCTAGTTACTATATGAAAAATGTTTTCAAACCTGAGTTATAAACCTTAGACAAACTTAAACAGGCTGTTCTAACAGAAATGTCTGCATTTGTTTAGCTTCATTTTATGGAAACCTTAAAAGCCTGCACATTTGAACATGTAAGTAAACCTCTGTCATGCTTTGGAGTGAGGAATACATGCCATTTCCTTGCACAGTGTAGAGAACACAAACACTCCCAGATGCCCCAAAACAGAATGCCCCAAATTCACTTTTTGTTAGGCAATTTTCAGACTTCCAGTCATATGTATGTTCAGGTGTATGTATGTCTGTATTACCCTATATATATGTGTGTCTATGTCCATCAAAAGTCACATTCTGGTTCCAAAGTAAAGGAGAAAAGGGGGAAAGGAGGGAATCCTGGTTCTATTGAAGTCAAAAGCAAAACTCTCATTGACTTCAGTAGGACCAGCATCCATTACAATGTTCAGAATTGGTGTATTGTAGTACTAGAGAAAGTAAATAAACTTTACTAGTTTTTAAATATCAGTTGCTTTAAGTTGAATAGTCCTAACACAAGAATATAAGATTTCAGCTTGCTATCTTTTTCACATTGGAAAGTGCTAGTTTTATCTTTAGGGTAGATTGACTTGGGGAACTCGAACTACAATACAAGTAGTTTGTTAAACAAAGAGCTCACCAACATGATCCAAAACAAGATATACTACCAAAAATATTTTTCTCGTGAGACTACCAGACAAACTTCTCAGAGGCTTGGATACTTTTGGATGAGCTTTGCATAGGTATCCAAGCATCGAGGTGTTTATCCCATCATCTAGGGTGGGTAGTCAGGCAAGTATGCTCCATCTTCATGTGTCAAAGACAGCACCAAGATCCACGTACTAAACAAATTCTTTGACGCAGTCAATTCATCATTTCCTTTGGCTTTTGGCAGCGTTTTTTCCCCTAATACCGTCTCCTGCTATGCTATCTTCACTAGGTCCTTTTCATTCATCCCCTGTATGTATCCAAAGCAGTGAAGTTTTGCTTCCTGAATTTTGTCAGCCAGATCACTGACTTTGGAATTTAAAATGGTGTATCGGCCCGGTTAAAATTTTCCCAAAATTCAATTTTCTGTCAATTTTTTTCCAGGTTTTTTGTGTTTTTCAAACAAAGCCACAGAGCTTGTATCCCCCCTCTACCCACTCCCAACTTCAGTCAGTTTTAGATTTTGACCCCCCCAAAATTGGGGGAGGGAATTGACATTTTTTTCACAATGTTTCTAACCATTTTTAATGGTGTAGCTCTTAAATTGAGGGTCTACAAGAAAGGAGCAAACCCCTAACCCTAATTTAATTTACAGCTTCTTATACATTCTTTTAGCTCCTCATCATGTAAGTTGCATGAACTTAGACCCCTCTTCTACATACTCATATGTTAGCGAGCAGAAATAGTGCTGAGTGGCTGTGACTGAGGGAAGGGAGTCTGTTAAGGTGAAAGAATCTAACTTCTAATACACCAGCTTGTTCATCACCTTGGGAATTTGTGCAGGTGACTAAGCAGGGATGAAAGTTACCCCATCAGCACATGAGCACAGGTCTTCCATGGATGTCATACCAGCTGATAGGCAGCAGTAGTGACTACTACCTCTCTGTGTGGTGGTTTTGTCTTAGTAGATAATAAAAAACATGAATACAGTGGGTGAAATCCAACTTCAGTTTCAATGGGCCCAAGATTTCACCCAGTGGCACCTCTTCAGGTACTATTCTGTACTTGGTCTATTCAAGATTGGGAAAGAATCCTTCTGCAATATTCATGCCGTTCAGCGGCACAGTGCCTACCACTTATCACGAAGTGGAGGGGAATCATGAGGTTTAAAAGGCCTTCTAGAATTGAGTGAATGTCACCATAAGTGTGTTCTGATATTACCAGTTTCTGGGGGGCAGCACATCAAAAATTGTGTTGTGGGTAAAATGGGTTCAAATCCTGAAAATTGTTCTAATAAATGTCTCTTTTCCAATTGCCTCAGTACGATATATCATGTTGGGCTGTTGACATCCAACCATACAATAGGTCATCAATTTTAATAGGACAAAAATGGCACTAACTAATTCATGGGTAAATTGTCCCCTGATGGAAAGCCCATTCATCCCCACTAAGCCAAATTCATCGTTGCTGTAATTCCATTGACTTCAGTGGATGTCTCCACACTAGGGAACAATTGGGTCATTCAGCTTCAATGGAGTTACATGAGCTGTAGCTAAAGATTTAATTGAGCCCATAGTTACTAACCATCAAGAGTTCTGCAAGACTATGCTGGTGAAAATGATCATAGATGTTTGGTAATGAGACATAATCTGCAGTTATTCACACATTTTGATTCTCACCTCTAATACATTATTGTCACGTATTCCTACTGCAGTCATTGCTCAAACATAAATAAATAAAAATAATCCTCAATACTTTCAATTGTACTAACCTTGGTTGTCCAGAAAATTAGGTTATTCTCTTTCTTTATTCTGGCAATTGAATACAATGTTAACAATGATATATGGCTCAAAGCTATCTATTTCACAGTTAAACAAATCAATAATATTCTACATGGACAGAAAACTCCATTAAAAGTCTTTTAAAACATATCAAATTTGTTTCAGGAACTGGGAGTTAATGTAGCTCAGAATGAAGACATAGCAGCAGGTGTCATATGCTGCACTGTTGCCAGGAGTTATTGGTATTTTTCCAGATAAGTTAGTTCACTTGTTACTTTAACTACGGTAAGTTGATAACACACCTAGAATATCCAAAGGCAATTTGAACTCTTTATTCAACAGCAGTACCACTGAGATGTGTAATTATATGGAACAACTTTATAACAATTCATTAGGCTTGCCAGGAAATTCTAGTATTAAGTACATTGTGGTTGAACCCTTTCAAGAGAGGTTGTTTAGGTTATTTTTTTTACTAATGATACTTTCTAGAAAGATTTATGCACATTTAAGCTTTTGTAATATTTAAAAAAAGAGAATTATGTTTTCTCCTATACTTCAAATAGATTCCAAGGTAGTTAAGAGATTTGCATTCAAAAAACTTATTAAAACTTTAAAAAATCCTTTTGAATAAATATTTAGCTCTTTAACAGAATGTAATTGCAGAGAAGGAGATGCTGTGGTAAGTTCTGTAAACAAGATTAATGCAATTCTTTGTCTATTAGTACTGCCTGACCCATAAGTTTCAGGACTCTGTAGTAATGTGTACCATTTCAGAGCTCCCTCTCTCTCTCTCTATATAAATATATATAAATTATATCTACTTTAACAGTTATTTCAAAGTTTTTAAAAATAAAATGATTAAAGTCTGAGTCTGATTCAAATGTAAAAGACTTAAAACAATCTTCTTCATAGTAGAGATGAGCCAAACTGGTTAGAAGGGGTCTTAATTCTTTCAAATGTTATTAAAGTCAATGAAAGACAAGCTAAATATGTGCTTATGCGTGTTACTGAACTAAGACTTCAAACCTTGCATACCAGGGCTCATGCACACTTTCCTAGAAAATGATCTTTTTTATTGGTCTTACTGGAAAAGACTTGCTGAGGTTTGTCTCTGAGCTGCCACAGTAATATCATCACCATCTTATATTAGTATAATAATTTATTATTATATCTCATCATATTTTTGGTGACTTACATCTTGAAGGGTCCCCAAGTGCTTTCCTGCCTTTATATACACAGTTTGTTAACCATTCCATAAATGATACAGTGCTTTGACAACACACCAGATTAAAATAGGAAGTGAAAAATAACACTGTAACCAGATGAAATAGCAGGTGACTTATTTCAGAGGTAGAATCTAATTAGCCTGATAGAAATTTGTCAAGGACATCCATCAGATAGAGTTCAATATTTCTATGGGCAAATCTTTTTGCCTTATTGGCATGTGCTGTCCAAGTGGCTTGAGCAAGCAGGTAAAATAAGCAGGATTTGATCTAAAGTTTCTGGGTATCTTGAATGAAGGTCACTATTGCTATCTCCAGATCTGGGCAGATCCAACTGCATGCACATATTTGTGATGGTGATTATTGTTTCTATTAGCAGTGATAGTATCAGTTTGCATACAATAACTGATTTAAATTGAGTCAAACCATTTTTGAGGCTTGAAAAGTTCAGTTAATTTCTACACACACACCTCTCTACACATCCTGATTTTGGCTAAAACAGAAGCAGCAAGGTAAAAGAATGGCTACTCTTGCATTATTTGAGATGCAAAGTACATCTGGTACAAAGTTCTGGTGAGCTTCCAAGTGCACATTCTCTACTCAAACTGGTCTGAATATATTTCTAGAAGCTTTGGATATATGACATGAAATGTCCAGTTGCTCACCATATGACATCCACTTTTTGGCCCCAGTAAATCACTTGCCTACCCTATCCAAACAGGAAGCGTAGGAGCCTTGATTTTAACTCATGCTTCATCTTCTGACTCAGGTCAAACAGACTATTATCCCCCCTATGACATAGATAAATGGTATTTTCAAGTGGTTTGTGATTTTTTGGGGGGAGGATATTGTATACATAGCAGATCCCCACCCATACCCCCATGTCCCCAGTTTAGCAAACCATTTAAATACATGCTTAAATCTATCTCAACAAAGCACTGCTTAACTTTAAGCATATGCTCCAGTCCTGTTGAAGTCAATCAGACATATTTACCTGTAAAATCAAGCACATGCTTTACTGAATAGAGCTGGACTGTTGGGTCAGGGGCACAGTTTTGAGCTTGATTTCCAACTACCATAGGTGATTGTCTGAGCAAAGGACAAAATACAACTTTAATAATTATCCATTAAAGGCTTCCTTCTTGAGCTCAAAAATGAAGTTTGATGTCCAGTATATTGGTACCCATAACTAAACATAAGATAAACACACTCTCCCAATACTCATAATTCCTTCATCCAAGAGTTTTGACGCTCTCCTTTCCATCTCATGGTGACTAAGGACACCATGGCCTGTTTTGTACATCTTTGAAGACCTCAGCTTATGCTTATGATTATATACTCTCCTGTGTGAGATGGCTGCCACAAACACCTAGCCGGTTTGGCCTAACTTGATAATTTGCATAAACCATGTCATTGCCACTCAGAAAGCCTCAGACACAACAAAATGAAAGAACAAGCTTAATAATTCCTTGCTGCAAATGCTCCACTGTTTGTGCTTTCTCTCACATACTCGTATGACAGCAGAGCAACATTGCTCAGAGGTCACAATAGGTTTTTGATGACCAGCACGTTTCTTCAAACATGCTTCATCAGGAAGCTTCTATACAAACTGACTTTCATGACCAGGAAAAACATCTTAGTTATGTAAGGAACGGGCAGTTGAATTCCAGCCCAACACATCCTTTTGGGATAGGCCACTGAGCTGGCAGCCCTCTCTGAAGGCCTCATGCTTCTTAGTCCGTCAAAGTACTCATACTACCAGAGAATTCTCTATTATCCCATGACACGTGTACAACAGGGAGTGTTAAACTCAGTTGGGTTTTGCTAGAATGGGGACAGCAAGATTAGCCCCTGGACTTAACTTCCTTTTCCCACCGTTTATGTCATCTTAGCATTGCCCGGAGCACTGTGTGGTACTTGTTAACATTTATTTTTAATACAATTCATTGAACTCAAAAGAAGAAAAAATTCAATTAAATGTAACTTGGAGCGTTAAGTAGACAGTGATGTTAAATAAATACCAATTGATTATTAAAACATGTTTGAGCATTAATTATGTAATAGACAGATGTCAGTGTCCATTAAATAGCTGTTAAACCTCAATAAGTATGTTTTCAAAAGTCAATTATAAGTCTGCTAACATAAAACACCTGTCTTATTAGATCTGGATTACATGCATGTTTGCAAACTTTTATTCAAATCTTTTGTTCTTTTCTCCCTCTTGAAATGTGGTAACTCTAATAACTAGTAGTTCTGCACACTGCCTCTAATAAGCCATGCACATCGTCTACCTCACCCAATCCTTCTAATTGTGATTGTTTTCAAATAAAAGCTTCCACCAAAGGAAACAGTAATCAAGTCCAAATCCCAACATCTCTAATACATACTTCTCTGGTAGGATGGGAGTGTGTGTGTGTGTGTGTGTGTTTTGAATTCCTCATTAAAAGCCTTTTAATGAAAGGCAGCATGAGTCTGAATCTGCCAGTTCTCCCCTTGTCCTTGATACATACAAAAAGAGAGAGAGATTTTACTTTTAAAGAAGCTCCAGTTTCTTGAGACATTTGTATTCAAATATTACTCTCTCCTTCCCTCTCTTTCTCATGGGAGCACAGCTCTACTCTTCAAATGAAAAAGAAATAATAAAACACATCAGGAACAGTGGACCTCAGACTAGTGTTTCTCTCCTTGTCTTGGAATGTTATTTCCATATAGAAAGCTACTCTAATGGGACACTTGTAAATGGCAGGGAATTTAGCCCTTGTGGAGCCTTCTCCAGAAATTGGATTTTTGCTTAAGCAAACAGTAAACCATGCAGCAGGGAAAAAGCTATTTATTTGGCTGCCTGTTGAAGAGCCTTACAAAAATACAATTCAGTCTGCTATGATCAGCCAGGTCAATCTAGTATGTACTGAAAAAAGGAATACAGCTTCTTCAGCTAGATGTTAAGGCAGCAGTTTAAAGTGCAGTGAAAGTTAATATCAACAAGTCCTAAATTTAAAAATACTTCAGTGTGTGCATTTCAGAGAGACTGTGCAAACTAGCTATTGCAATTAAGATGAAGATTACATGAACTTTAATCAACAACTTGTTTGCTGTAAGGACATTCTTAGTATCTGTCCAGTTAATGGAGCAAATTATAGTTTAAAAATCCAAACAAACAGGAAAATCAGGTTCCTTTCCCATCTTCCTGCTTTTTGTTGAAATCTCCAGTAAATTACCAGTAAGTCTGAATGGTATGAAATGGACATTTATGTGCATCAGGGAATGCAGTTAGCATGAACTATCTACAACCCTTACATTATTTTGTGTTCTTTATACTCCAAAGTATATTTTGTTTCATTTAGGGAACAATGCTGACTAAGATAGTTGGGGAAAATGTTGATTTTTTTTCCAAAAAATTCCAAAAATTTCTGCTAATTCTACTAATTAAACACCTACCAATGTACACTGGTAGTACCAAAGACTTCATAGCCTAGAACACAATGAGGACTGTGAATGCTCAGCATCTCTGAACATCAGACCATTTTCCCCAGGTTTGTAAACAGATTTAATCCTCAATCTTGCCAGTTGTTCTACACTGAAGGAACCCTGTGCCATGCAGAACCATATGAAGTCAAAGGTTTCCCCAAGCTACATGAAATATTTTTCAAAGTCATCATGTAAGCTGCTCAATTTTTGACACCAAACACTGGCCCTTAGTCTTTTTAGATATGGAAATACACATCTTCATTTATATTGTTTTAATTGACTGGTATTTTGGGTGGAAATCTGACCCCATTAAAGTTAATGGGAGTTTCGCTATTGATTTCAAAGAAGCCAGGGTCTCACTCCTGGTCTTGGAAAGATCATACTTTGTTGGGAGTTCCAGAATTCCTACATGATATTGATGCACATTAGGTTTCATTAAATTGGTACAACAGTTTATTCATTTTCACTCTGAAATAGAACAATGTTCTACTGACTGTTAAACTCTATGACTATGATTATGATACATAATGTAGTTTGTCACAAGCACTACAATTTTCACTTTTCTTGTGTTTATCTTGGGTGACACTACGCTGGAGATTTTTACAAAGGAGAAGAGGTATTTTATATGGTTAATTCATAGTGAAATTTTTAAAATATGTAGGGTAATTAATGTTGATTACAGTGGGATGTACATGAGTATGACAAAACAAATATATTTTTTCATTGAAAGTATAGTTTGCTGGTACACACCCAGTTAGTAAATCAATTGCTATGAAAACTATAGTTCAATAAATTTGGTTTTAGCTTCTGCTGTCTAACAGAGCTTGTGCATAAACCTCTGCACAAGTAGAGATGGACATACTGTTTTCATTTTGCCTTGTTTATTTATAAAGCAACCTTCTGTGGTTGATGTAAACAGAATGCATCTTTTAATGTAATCTTTTACATAAAGATTGGTTGGGTTGGTTGGAAGGCAAAATACTCTAGCCACTCAATTCTGTGCTCATGTGAGACCTGTGCATATGGTCTTTTCTGAGTGAGGAAGGATAGGCATAAGAATTAGATCATGTTTATCTCTCTAGCTGCTTCCAAACATACTAAGTTGTGCAGCAAACCATATAGTAACTTCTGTTTTAAGAAATGTAAAGTTTTTCCTCTTCATATATTAATATATAAAAACTGATATTGTCAAGACTGAATTTGATCCAGGAACAAATGCTGCCATTTCCAGCATATTTCTGAGGATAAATATGGAGAAAATGCTTAGTGAATTTTCACATGCCCATTTCCTGAGGAGAAATGTCAGCATGTCATGGAGTCAAATCCTGATGCTCTTCCTGAGCTCTAACTGCTCTTTCCCATAATAATATGCTCAGTACTGTGTCTGATCTCCTCATAGGGATGTTCCCCCACGTCATTCCAGGCAGGATTAGCCCTTGTGTGAAAGTCATGAGGTCAGTAATCTGCACAGAACCCTATTACACAAGCTTGGGCACCTGCTTCCCCCTTTCCATTCCTCTACAGTCCCTCTTTTGGCTATGGCTGCCCAACAGTAGGCTCCTTGAGCTGTATTACCACTTCTCTGTAATTTCCATAAGGTCACTGTATAGATGTGTGTCACGCTCTGGCCCCAACTCTGTGTGAGCCCCCAGCAAACAGTACTCAATCCCCTATGCAGATCTTGATTCCACCTTCAACCATGGAGGAGGGAAATCTGAGTAGTCAGTCCCTTATGTGCATGAATTATGGTCAACAGTCTGGGCACCAGTTTTTTATTGATTTTGTTTTCCCTCAGGAGGAGTCTACAGAGTAAGGCCTGAATAAAACCTGAGTAAGGACTAGTAGCACATACAGCTTTTGGATACAGGTGACAATTTATCTCTAGTGAAAATGACACTAGTCTTTCATGAAGAATTGGAGGTGGAGAGGAAGAATGTTTCTCATTTACTGTACAGTGCGGTTTCCCTCCCACCTAGTTCCACTTTAGTACTGCCTTACATGTCAGAAACAACTCCAAATTTCAAAGATGTAAATGGTATGTTAATGGAACCCCAGCAGACAATGTGAGAGTTAACATCTACTTCTTGTTCTTTTGCTTTTGGGCTGTGCATACAAAATTACAAACACAGATACTAAATAAGACAAGAGCACCCAGTATGAAGTTACAAAAATCTATCAATCAATCATCATTGCTAATACCTTGCAATTGTAAATGTGCTACCATGCTAAAGTATTTTATATACAGTACCTCACACACTTCCTTTTATGTATTATATGAAAAAAACTATGTCGAAAGAACATTAAGGTGCTAAGTAAAGCACTCAAAAGTTAGGATATGAAAGAATTGAGGTAGCCTGCCAAGCCCAGCCAAATTGCTGCTAGGTAGAGCAGCAGCAGCACTAAGCCCTCTATCCTCTCCTCCCAGGGGAGCTGTTTAACAGCTGATGAGCAGGGAGAAGAGCTTCACTCTCCATTTTAAAGTGGCAGCCAGCACAGGGAGTCAGAGGGGAGAATCGAGCTGCCCTTTTTGCTGGCTGCATTCACAGGGATGGAAGGAAATGTTCCTGCAAGTCTGAGGCAGATAGCAGGTGGTTGAGAACACCCACCAGCCTCATTCCAATATGTGGGAGGGAAGATAGGGCTGGGATGGGGGTAGAGAAATATCCTCTACCGGGGAGACAAGACTCAAAGGGCAAAGGACAGAGATAGTTGGGGAAGGAGTATGAGTGTTCACAGAGCACTGGGGGATTCCAAGTGTAAGGGGGGGGGGGAAGGGGCAGGGGCACAGGGACAAAGAAGGATGGAGGGACACAGAGCTGTTAACGGGCACAGGGGTTTTCAGAGAACAAGGGCATACCAAGCACTAAGGGACTAGGGGGTACACAACATTGGGGGAAATACAACAGGTGGGCATAATAGAGAAGGAGAGACTGCTGGAGCACAGTGCTGTAGACTCACAGACAGGGTCATGCACACATTCACTTCAATGCACACATGCTCCATAGTGCTATTTGGGGTGGCTTTTCAAACAAGATGAACTGAACTCTTCTGTGCAATTGCTTGTTCAAGGGTCTTGGAAATCTGTCCCAAAATATAAAGCCCAAGTTTTGTCTTTCTCTCTCTTTTTCTATGAGTTAGAAAGTGCAGAAACGCCTGTGGGCTTCTCTCCCTTTATCTGCATCAACAGTACAGGCCAAGTCCCCAGCCCCTAAACTATTAGCTTCTTAGATAGCTAGTAAATACATAATTAAAGAGCAATGTGCCAGATCTGATCTGTGAAGAATTGTATGTGTGCTATTGCTGGTACATCTGGAAATTGTGCTACATGCCAGTTCTATTATTTATCTTGTATTATGAGTGGAGAAGCCAATAGTCTAATTGAGGACCCACTCAGGCCAAAATAGCATCTATGGCTACTAGCACTCAGAAGGTCTATAATAGCATGTATGGCTACTAGCACTCAGAAGGTCTTGCCATGATTGGAGGCATAGAGATGATATTACAGTCATGCTCACTGAATTTAAATGGGAGAGACACATGAAAATGTGCTTATTGAACATTCCTGCCTCCTAATAAAAGGGATGGTCCAGATTTTGCTCTGGATTAAAACTGTGTATTTCCTCAGTAATGATCCATTAACTTCAGTGGGGATCGATGGAGGTTACTTTGAATTTACACCGGGATGACTTTTAGCAGAATTTGATCTGGAGGGCTCTTCTCTGTTTGACATTAGTCATGGAAAATATCACAGTGACTGGTTGGTCCAGTACTGGCTCTCTCGGGTGGGGTTCTGAAGCAAACCTCCTCATCAAGGAGCTGAAAAGGTAGAAGGAGCAAGCAGATCCTTATCCTGTATAAGTCAGCCTGTTGCAAAACAACCATCTGTGGCCTTTTGGATCTTGTCCACATTAAAAGTGCATAGATATTTTCTGCAGGACTAGGCTCTTAAGAAACATCATGCTTGTGCTGCTCCCTAATTCTGATCTTTTGGGGGTTAGACTTTAGAGGGTAGGTCGTATCCCATCTCCCATACAGCTACTCAGTATTTTTTAAGTTAAAAAAAAAAGTCACACCTATCAAAAAAGATGCAGTAACATATGATACCCATCCATGCTGACATTGTATATGTAGATATTTTGGTGGTATAAGGCATATACATACATGACCTCTCTTGAGGAAAGTGAACAGTTGGCATTTTTCTCTTCCTTACAACTACACAATCTTTATTGGTTTAGCTGGAACTAATTCATTTTTTAAAAAAATATCCTCTGTACTGTATGTTACTTGGTTTACAGTTTTAAAATAATGACTATATTATTTGTTTTTAAATTACGGTACTTTTTTAAAATTTCTGAACCTAAATTTGTTCTATTTGATACTGTAATTTGCAAGTAGTCCTCTGATTTATTTTTTTAAATTGTCAGCTGCTGTATTCTGCCACTTTCAAAAACATTATGAAAAATTTATTTCATTTATTTTTCATTGTTTTATATTAAGCACCGCTTGTGGATATGCATTTTGTATTTCAAAACAGATTAGCAGAGTGAGAGCAATGACAAAAATCTCATTTCATTTCCAACTGTCCTTCCTGTATCACTTGCATTCCATCCATATGCATTGTAAACGCAGTAAAAATGCATGAAAAGTTTATGCTGTACAGTGAATTTAAAGCAGAAAACATTTTAATGGGCAATGGAAGGGGTGAGAAGCTGAGCATGGGGGAGAACTCCAAAAGAGAATTGTGGTATTTAAGTGCTTATTCAATTAGGGCTAAATGAATATTCACAATGAGCAAAACTGGCCTTTATAGTTTTAACTAGAAGCCAGGTGATGATTAATTCTTTGGCATCTTTCTCTGCAGCCAGATATAGAATTGACTCAAGTGCATTATAGAAGACTAAATGGCTCAGTGAATTATGCTTCCTCTCCTTTATGGAGTGAAGAAATGACATTAAGTAAATGCTGGAGTGAAAGTCATGGTATTTGGGTGTTCTCTAAGCATTCAGTTCATGATCATTCAGGAATCATTCACTGGAGATGGTTGTACATATCCATTAATTTGTGGTCTGGGAGCCTCTAAGTAGTGTGTGATTCCTACTTGCTATTTTCCAATTACCCATATTGTGAAGGATGTGAAACCCTTTACTTGACACCTTTTTAGTGTTTGTGGAGGTTTGGCATGCTTTTCTGTCAATTAAAACTTTCACAGTGACTTACAATGATTATGCTGCTCTCCATCTCTTTATATGTTCCTGTGAACACATGTGTGTTTTTTCTTTGGCCCTGTGTGTATCCATTGACGTGGTGATGAATAATGATCCCAGAAAGATTCATTAGCTACCACACAGGAAAACTTTACAGGGCCTACAGTATATTATGTGTTCATGTTATGTCTATTCTATGTATGTTAAATGGAGCAACGGTGAAGCCTTAAAACTGCAGCAATCAGCACATGTTTGATGATGATGGTGTATGCTATAATGTGTGGAGTATAGGTCATAAAATCATAGAATCATAGGACTGGAAGGGACCTCAAGAGGTCATCTAGTCCAGTCCCCTGCACTCACGGCAAGACTAAGTATTATCTAGACCATCCCTGACAGGTGTTTATCTAATCTGCTCTTAAAAATCTCCATGATGGAGATTCCACAACCTCCCTAGGAAATTTATTTCAGTGCTTAATCATACTGATTGTCTAACTTAAACATCCCTTGCTGCAATTTAAGCCCATTTCTTCTTATCCTATCCTCACATGTTAAGAAAAAACGTTTTTCTTCCTCCTCCTTGTAACAACTCTTTACGTACCTGAAAACTGTTATCATGTCAGTCTTCTCTTTTCCTGACTAAACAAACCCAATTTTTTCAATCTTCGCTCATATTCATGTTTTCTAGATCTTTAATCATTTTTGTTGCTCTTCTCTGGACTCTCTCCAATTTGTCCACATCCTTCCTGAAATGTGGTGCCCAGAACTGGACACAATACTCCACTTGAGGCCTAATCATTGCAGGGTACAGCAGAAGAATTACTTCTCGTGCCTTACTCACAACACTCCTGCTAATACATCCCAGAATGATGTTTGCCCCCTTTTTTTTTTTTTTTTTTTTTTGCAGCAGCAGCATTACACTGTTGACTCATATTTAGCTTGTGGTTCACTACCCCCAGATCCCTTTCCGCAGTATTCCTTCCTAGGCAGTCATTTCCCATTTTGTATGTGTGCAACTGATTGTTCCTTCCTAAATGGAGTACTTTGCATTTGTCCTTATTGAATTCCATCCTATTTACTTCAGACCATTTCTCCAGTTTGTCCAGATCATTTTGAATTTTAATCCTATCCTCCAAAGCACTTGCAACCCCTCCCAGCTTGGTATCGTCTGCAAACTTTAAAAGTGTACTCTCTATGCCATTATCTAAATCAGTGTTTCCCAAACTTGGGATGCCACTTGTGTAGGGAAAGACCCTGGGGGGCCAGGCTGGTTTGTGTACCTGCCGCGTCCACAGGTCCGGTCGATCGCAGCTCACACTGGCCGCGGTTGCTGCTTCCAGCAGCTCCCATTGGCCTGGAGCGGTGAACCACGGCCAGTGGGAGCCACGATCGGCCGAACCTGCGGACACGGCAAGTAAATAAACCAGCCCGGCCTGCCAGGGGCTTTCTCTGAACAAGCGGCGTCCCAAGTTTGGGAAACACTGATCTAAATCATTGATAAAGATATTGAACAGGACTGGATCCAGAACTGATCCCTGCAGGACCCCACTCATTATGGCCTTCCAGCATGACTGTGAACCACTGATAACTACTCTCCAACCAGTTTTGCACCCACCTTATAGTAGGTTCATCTAGGTTGCATTTCCCTAGTTTGTTTATGAGAACGTCCTTTAAGACAGTATCAAAAGTTTTGCTAAAGTCAAGATAAGGTCAAGGTGTCTTTATATATGTTCAAGACATATATTAAACTTAATAATTGAAGGTTCAAGATGGTCCTTTAACTGTGGAAACCTCACAAGGGCAATGGCCACTCAAAGAACAGTCAGTTCAGTGAGAGCACATCAGAGAGGAGGGGACAGAGTAGCTTTGTCTGCACTAGTCAATTGAACCAGTGCAATTTGAATAAGTGGGATTGCTTCAGTGTAATTTGCT
The DNA here is from genome assembly GCF_016161935.1 of Mauremys reevesii. Lineage (NCBI taxonomy): Eukaryota > Metazoa > Chordata > Testudines > Geoemydidae > Mauremys > Mauremys reevesii. The sequence goes on from NC_052630.1 coordinate 26,236,675, forward strand.
TCATTGGTATGGGTTTACACTATTCATCCTTTTCAGGTACTGAACACTCTGCACCCACCACACACCTTAAAAGTGACATGCAAAAAACACACAGAAATAAAATTAATATACAAAACGAACAAAAAGAGATGCAGATTTGGGGATGCATAAGATTTTGGGTGCTCAGCTTGAGACATTTTAAAGGGACCTGATTTTCAGAAGTGCTGAGCATCTCTGAAAATCAGTCCTGGGTTACAACCATAATTGCTGAATGTATATTATCATCTTTCTCCCTGACTTTTTGTATGATGTTACTGAAAAGGCCCAGTGGCAAAGTGTTATGTGTTTTCATTATTGCTGAATTGTAACATGCAGTTACTTCTTGGCTAGTGGGTTTAGATAAAATGTATTCTTTTAAAAGAAGGAACAGGACTAAAAAATACTCACATCAACCAATTCAAAGGAGAACTCCAAATCAAGCCAACCATAACACTAACCAGGAAATTAAAAGGAAACACAAACAATCCTGATATTCCATGATTGATTAAGCAACAAAGAAACGAAAAGTAACAAAACCAGATACTGTGTGTGTTCAGTTAACCAGGCATGTTATGGTACCAGCATAGTGTAATACCAGACAATATTGCAGTTGTTTCAACAAACCGATGATGGGTCATTGATGTCAATGTGAATTTTTACCACTAGCTTCAGTCAGAGCCTAAGCAGACCCTAGTAATTAGACTGTTTCTTTTCTTTTCTTTTCTTTTCTTTTCTTTTCTTTTCTTTTCTTTTCTTTTCTTTTCTTTTCTTTTCTTTATTACAAACTTCAGACCTGTTCCTGCAAACACTTTCACACATTAATAACTTGAATAATCAGCTCTGTATTTTTTTTTCATGATTGGATTCTTCTGAGGACATACTGATACTCTGTGTAATTTAGTACATTCTGTGCTCAGAGTGCCATACTTGTTTTAGACAGGGTATTTTTGGTTTTTCGTAATGGTTTATTTAATATATATGACATCCTTTGGAACTGTTAGGACGTAAATACATAATATTAATTTATTATTATTGATAATAGTGTTAATGTGACTGTTGTAAATCTTGACGATGGTTGACTGTTTTCATACCAAACACAGTACAGCTGTAGAGACTTAAGACTCAATTTTTCCAACATGGTGGGCTTTCACAGATCCCATTGAAGTCAATTGATGTTGTGAGTGTGCCATACCACTGAAAATTATGCCTTTAAAATTCTATCTGACCTCATGCACTGATACACCCAGGTGCTACAATGATGAGTATGCCATAAGGACCCAGATAGAATAGAACCTTGTAAAAAATAGACTCCCTTCCTGTGGGACAGAAGGAATTTTAATTCTATATGTCTGTCTGCATGAAACCACACACTTACTTAATGATATTGTCTTCACATATATTATTAGACAGATCTATCTATCTATCTATCTATCTATCTATCTATCTATCTATCTATCTATCTGTCTAATCATATTATATATGAAAACAACATAAATATATGTGTGTAGTTTTAATTAACATTCCCAGATAGAACTAAAACATTCACAACACTTGAGGACAGATTTTCTAAATGTGAATGTCAGAAGATTTTACTTCAATAACTTTAACTATAATTTAGAGCAAGAATAAATGTGAATTCTCAATTGCACTGAAAAAGCACCTCCAAAGACAGTAAATGTATGCATTCTGTGGTTTAGGGGAACAGCAGTGCAATTACTGTATAACCCTGCACTTACCAACCATTTTAACCTCAATTTAATGTGCATAGTAACTCTCCCAGAATGACCTTGATGTTACTGAATGATTTACATTTTTAAACAGGCTTGAACAAATATAAAGAAGTATAATTCCAATTAATGCAACATTACATCCAAACCTTATTTAATGTTTTACAAGTGGTATTTACAGTATCATAAATGAGATTCCTTTGCTGAGAGTAGTGCCCCTTTCCTATTGCATTGTGAGTCTGATCAGTTATTAGTTTGAACATGGAGTGATGCTATTTAAAGACTTACAAAACCTCCTTGAAGTAAAAATTTTATCCTCTAGCTAAAACCTGACATGGTGCAAATAATACATACAATAATCTATATAGGCTTCAGTGGCAGATTTCTGTTTCTGAAATCCCTTGGAGGCATCTACATCTTCAGTGTTTGAGACATACTTTCTGTGCGTTGGTACATTTGGAAACTTCAAATGCTATACAGTGATATCACGACAGTGGAAGAGCTGATCTCAAAGTCCACTATTTAAAACTTTCTCAAGGACATTTTCATTAGAACTTTGTTCATGGGCAGTTCAAAAGACCCAGATATTGATTTTTGCTCAGAAGTCTTCTCTCTCCTTTCATATTGTTCAACTTTTTGACAGAATTTCAAAAACCACAAACTGTGGCTGCTGAAGATTCCAGACAGGAATTTATGCTGCTCATTTGATTTCTTCAGGCCACATCCTTCCTGTGTCCTTATCAACACTACAAGGAGAGGAGCTGTCTTGGAAGATTTGCTAAAAGGCAGAAGCAATTTCACAGCAATCTAAAAAAAAATCTGACCTTTACACATACAGAAAATCTCTCTTAAGTAAATAACCTTTTTAGCTGTAAATTTTTGCCAAGACATTCATTTATCAAAAACATAGATAAAAATCACAGCATGTTTATCTCTTTTCAACATTTAAAAATTGCATTAAAAGGAAACAGCCACCAATGCATGTGGACTGTAGTAGAAAGCCTCTAGCAAATGAGATCATTTTATTTTTAAATAATATTGTCAATTTAAAGTTTGTGTTGCTGGAAGCCGAGCAATTAATTATTACCATCTGCATTTCACGTCCTTACCTCATTTATCACTTTCATGGACACTGTGTAATAAGGTTCATTTAGCCTCAGCTGCACTTCTAGGATATAGTGGTTCAAAACTAATAGAATTTATGAAGAAGATAATGAATGAGCAGTGTAATTACTTATGTTTAAGGAAAACCACGATCTACATGATCTTTGCAAAAGACACATTGGTAGATATTTTAATTGCTAGGCTCTCAGATACCACAGTGACATACAAACTTAGACAGACATTTTCCATCATTTTCTTCCTTTATTTGGTTGGGTCCATTATCAAATGACACATTTAAAGAGAAAGATCCTCATCAAGGCAGAAGTGGCCATATTTTCTGATGAGGTGGGATTTTCTAGAGTCTCACTAGGCCCTGTTATTCTAGTCTAGTCTAGTCTACACAGGTTCTTGTACCAGCCTCTTCACCATGGTATCTAATTGCTTAAGTGCTCAGTACTTAAGCTAAACTTTAAGTACATACTTCAGCCCATTTTTTTTTAACAAGAGATAAAGCACATGTTTAACTTTAAGCACATGCTCAAGTCCCATTAACTTAAATGGGACCTAAGTACCTGCTTACGTGTTTTACTGTATAGAGATGGACATAAGCACTTGCTTAAATTGCTTTGTTGAATTGGAGCCTAAAAAAGAAACCCTTCCACATGTACATGAGCTGATTCAACTCACAACTACCAGAACACTTCTTGTCCTGAACAGGATTTTGTGGGAAAGGAAGGAGCTGGTCCCTGCTGAATGTAAGATCTGCTGCTTTTTTTCATGCGGAAGGAATGAGAGGTTGTTGTGTATGAAAGTCTTCATTTATGTATGTAGCATATAGGGGAAATTCAGAGTACTAACCCCCAATGATGTACTGCTTTGTTTTGTTTTGTTTTATTCTGCATTTGAGCCTTTTGCCCAGGTCCTGTAATGGAATGCAGTGACAAAGATGATCTTCAAATACAACTAAACTCTTTCAGTATTATTATTTTATAAATCAGTAGTTGTCATTAGTCATTATGCTTATGGTACATAATTATCATCCTGGGAGTGGTACAAATGTGGATAAGTTGTACCACTTAAACTAGGTCTGAATTTCAGAAGGTAAGGAGAGAGATCCATGCCTACTTTTGAGTTTGCTTGTGTAACTTTCATGTACACTTAACCACTCTCCCCTTTTGTGTGCCCACACAATTAGTTAAGTGCTTTTCAACCCATGTTCACACATAATACCCACCATTTGCAAATGCAAAAGTAGTTGTTCAAATGAGCAAGAGCAGATGGGAACCTCTGATTTCACTCTGAAAATCAGACATTCATAGCATAATGATTAGATAGAAGTGAACTATGAAAACCACTTAGATAGCAGTTATTACTGTAAGTTGTTCCATATGGTTCTTCGTTTCAGGATTATTTGTTGCTGATATAAATAATTTACAGAGGGAAGACTCCTACTATAATAAAATGTTACATCACTTTCTCATCAACCAATCATCAATTTCTCTCTGTTCTAACAGCTTTTAAAATCAATAAATAAAATACCCACAAAACCAGGTCTTTTAGCGAAATAGAATGCAGAGGAATTTTGGACTTTATAATGGCTGGTTTCACAAGTACTGGTTATCATTCAATAGATTATTTGGAAATAAGTATCAGTGTGAACAGACGTGTTGTCATTATGAACAAGGAATAATTATAAGGGGGAGGGAGAGGAGGTTATTAGTTGTTCGATAAAGTTCATATCATTCCACATGTGGCAATATAGCTGCTCAAAATGACTGCAAGCTTGATTTTCTTAGCAGACCTATTTGGGAGAAAAGAGGCAAAAGGATACAATTAACTCACATAAAAACTTCAGCCCAGCAATATGAGAAAGTGACATCTATGCTGCCACACTTTGGGACACAGAGATATGTACCCATTTCAGATCATCCCTGTACATCTGAATGAAAGAGCATCAATGTATTGTGAAGGTTCAGTCACTGGCTTTCCATTACATGTTCATTCTTTGAATATATTTTCACAAATATCCTGCAGACCCAACAAATGAGGCTTTGCTGTTGTAACCTGTTGACCTACTCCTGCTATTTTTCCCTTTCAGTAAAATAGGATACCTATTTTTTATGCTTCATTGATTAACAGTCAACGTTCAGAATCAGACACCTCATCATTTTGGTATTGTCTCTGAATACATAAAATACTTTCAGTTGATAAGGTTAAAAATCAATACTGTGTGAATTAGGTGCTTTCAATTATGGTAAAACCCAAGCAATAGATAATACCTTTGTATCTTTAAATTTAAGAACAAATGCCAGAAGAAAATAACTTCTGACACAATCAACGTAATTGTTCTAATGCCGTACTATCTGTCATGGACAAAAAGCATATTTCCTGTCTCTCCCATGTTTTATGTTTTGTTTGCTATTTCAGCATACTACAAAGCTGTTTAAAAACCAGACATGGTGAAAGTGTATAGTCCCAGTGATAGCAACTTTATATTCATGCTTATGTCTGAGATATAAATCTACATATAATTTGCACTGGTAGGGCTGTGCAAAATCTGCTAGATTCAGTATGAGAGAGTTTTGGGAGAACCTTAGCAGTAGCTCAGCACACCATAGAATCCAACTCCCCAATATAAGCTTTGTGTTTAAGAGTCATTTGAACCTGAAACACAAATCAAGACAGTCTCAGGAATGTTTAGCCACTGTATATGGAATGTACTTTATGCTCCATCCCCAAGCATTACCTCCAACTGTATTTGTAGGGGTAGCTCAGTGGCTTGTCAATGTGCTCTTACCTTCACTTGAATTTGAGAGAAGTGACTGGGTGGCCAATATGCATACTTCAGGGGAGGGGGCCAGATGGTTGGTCCTCTCTCTCCATGCATTCCTGGGATAACAGTCTGGGAGAAGGCTGATAGCTCATACCCCCGCTTTATCCATTGGATCCCGTACTTCCAGTTTATCTTCATCCTCAATTTGGAGAGTTGTTGTTTGACCTTACACCAGTACCTCTCCCTGCATACTTCCAGCCTCCTTCCTCCATCAGTCACCCCTCTCCTGCCTGTTGAAATGGCATCATTCAGGATGATTATGCAAATGCACTTTAAAAACAAGGAAACATAGTTTTTTGCCGCATAGCTCAGCAAACACATAATGGCCCAAAGTTCGCTAACAAATAACACCATGCAAAATAGGGCTGAAAATACAGTGACATTGACTAGTTCCACATTAAAATGTCTGGTAAACAGAGGACAAATGCTTCCTCAGCAAACTGAGCCATACCCTATGTACAGATAAGTTGAGAATAATACACAAAGACAGAAAGTGCATAGAAATCAGGAAAAGAAAGAAAGAAAAGGGAATAAGCAAGTAAAGTTGCACACAGCTTCTATGTTAGTGGGTTTCACTTTCTTTACACCCTCATGTATACTCTTCTGTGCCCCCAAAGGAGCCTATTTCTTTTCTTTTTATATATATCTGGGGTAAAGCGATAGGCTTCTGAGCACTTAAATTACATTAATACTGTTGTAAGCTCTGAATCACTAGTTGAATAATTGCAGGGATAAGTCAGAGAAAATAAAATAAAATTCAGCAGCAGGCACATACACTCCTAATGTGTATGGAGACCTATCACCCCCTATTCTGCGCCAGCTTGTGTTTGGAAAACAATCCCTTGACAGTTATGCACAGACTCCAGCATGAGCAGCTGTGCTCCACTTCTCCAGTGGACAAAGCTCTGGCCACCTGAAGCCCTATGGGGACACCAGGAATCCATCTCTTGGTTGTTCCTCAAAATCCTGTGCAGAATGAGGTGGTCAATGGAGGAGGGATGTTGAGTGAGAATTTGACTTGGAGGCTCACTCCAAAATTCTAAGACTTGGTCTAGCCTTATCAAGCAATCAGAATATAGCTAAGCCATTTTATAAACTATGTTTGTGTTCGATCTCCTTACTTGCACTCTTCCCACTGAGTCGTGTCGACTGGGACTCTCATTCTAAACCTCTGATGAGCTTTCAAAGAAGTTCTGTGTTTTTTCCATCATAAAAAAACATTACCACAAAATGTGGAATTTACTCCCTAGTTCATGGTAGATTGATGCCTTTTAGTTTTAAACCAGAATCAGTTCTATGTTGCTTAGCACACTTGTGGGCAGTGTAAAACCATCATGATTATGTTATTAATATATCTCATATACTAACAAGAGTAGACTGGCACCTGTAGAGTTGGGAATTCCCCACTGACATATTAAATGATATTGAGGATCAGTTTCTATCTTTAGTTACATGGAAAATGTGTGAACTTAAAATTATGACATCCTGACTTACAGGAAAACTAGTTAGTTTTAAAGTGCCATTCCTATCCTCCCCTTTCAGCTGTACACTTAGACTCTTGGTATTCAGGAAACTTGGTTTTACAGAGAGGAGTTTATGAATATGAGAAATAGCACCAATACATTTAAAATAGCTTATCTGTAAAATATGTAACATAAACTACAGGAAGGTGGGTGGTAGATTTATTGGTACTCACTAGGCATGAACTGCTGACTCTCTTGTAATTTTTATATTCATGAACAATGTGTCTGTTGCAAATGCATGCCATATAATCCTTATTACACACCCCACCACCGCACATACACAAAATTTCATTAAACCAGAAGCTGTGTTTGGGCAAACATGCTGGAATGGAGAAGCATTGGTGCAATTAATCCGCTTATATTCGTACTGTATCTTTATCCTCACAAATGTTCTGGGGAGTTTGCTCCAGGTTTCTAATAAAGTAATTATAAAATGTGTTGATAGACTATTGTACTGTAGTATAACTGGTTACATGACTTTCACATACTCCGTCCTCGCTTCACCTACACCCGGATCTCTACCTCAGTTAAAGCTGTTGATAATGGAAGAAGGGTGGGAGGGGGAATAATCCACCCATCAGATGACAATTTGTGCAAAGAATTCATGACTGGAGCAATAACAAATGGCTGTAAAAATACCATATGACTCCTCTTCCCGCTGCCCTTGGTGGAACAAAATTGATGCAGAAGGTTTGGGCTGCAAACCAAGAAAGTGAATAAACACACTCCACTTGCAATTGGAAATCAGATTTGAGAAAATGCTATCAGGCGCCTTCTAGCATTAGGAGAATGAAACAAGATTGTTTTAAAGGGAAAAGGGAGCCAGCCAACATATGAAAATAAAAGATGAAAATGATGGACAACAAGGAAGCTAAAAAGCAAGACTTGGAAGGCCTGATTTTCCACTCTGATAAAGCACTTTCTTGTGGGAGTAACTCCACTAATTTTAGTGGAGCTACAGCAGCATTAAACTTATGTAGCAGAGTAGACAAATAGATATGAAAGTTGCTGGCAAAGAGATGTCCTAAAAGGTATGCAAATTGCTCTCTGTCAAACCATTTTTGTTTGGTGGCTTACCATTATCCCTCGTCAAAGTTCCCTAGAGCAGCATGCAAGGGCCTTATCACATATGCACTGGAGGCAATGAAAGGAATCCCATTCACTTCAGTGGGCACTAGATCAGACCCTAACAGAGGAGCAGATGAGGCACGGATATGTTTTGCACTGTCAGCAGGTGAACAGGTCAGCTCATCACATTGCCACAAATCTTCTCATGCTGCCTTCCCTGCTCTGTACAGAGAATTGGGTTCTGGGTGCCCACTGTACTGAGCCTAAACCTCTGTCTCCCTTTCTAGCCAACTTTTCAGCATCACCTCAGCTATCAGCCAAGACACTCTCACTATTCTCCATCTCATTTCAAATTTAAGCTGAAAAACATGTTTTGCTTCTCCATGTCTTTCTCCCTCTGCTATTATTTATTGTTTACATATTATTTATAGGAGACTAAATTCACCCGTATCTTTTACTGGCTTGCTGGTATAAATCTAGGCAGAGGGGCCTAGGAGCAGAAACTCCAACAGGGATATAGATTAATTAGGTTGTGTATTGCATTGCACCACTCAGTGCAGTCCAGGACAGGCTACTGCTTAGAAAGAATCTGGGGAACCAGTAAGAAATGGTCCGACAAAACAAATAAAGAAGGACATAGGTATGATGGAATGTCAAGAACCCCAATAGAACTGCTCTGAGGCCAGTTAACTTGAGGGCTTTCTAATTTACTTACTGGATAGCGTGTGTTATTCATTAGCAGAAAAACAGTTGTCAGTAACACAAAACTGTGCTTCACGCTTACAGAACTTTCAGTCAAACGGGCAAAAAGCATAGAACCAAATACAGTAATGCCGCACAGAAAATATGCAAAAGGTACAGGAAATTTTACTACAATATTTGTTTCCCTAAGTATGGCAGTGGAACCTGAAGGCCGAATCTCAGCCCATAACATATCTCACTTCTCAAAAGGTACAATAATAAAAATTAGCACTTATCACTGCTTAACATTTATATTATGATAGTATTTATGGTGCTACCAGGCTGATTATCCATTGTGGTTAGAGCTCTTCAGACAGAGAAAATGATAGTCCCTAACCCAAAACATTTTCACAGTAAAGAAGCACTATAAAATCTTTATGGCCTTTCATCCATACATCTTAGTGTGTTACAAAGATGGGTAAGTATTCATCGTCATTTTACAGAATGGGAAGTTGAGGCACAGTCATGCTGTGTGCGCATTGGAGAGACAGGAAAAGAAGGGAGGTCTGCCACTGAACTGTACAGTTTAAATTAAAAATATGATCTTCTAAGGTTATGATGCACACAGTTTAGGCACAAGATGGGCCAGTTTAGAACAGAGTTGCAACCTTCACTGAATTTCCTGACATTTATGAGTTTAGCCAGACTCTTAACCTCACAGTAATGCAGTTTTCTATCTCTGAATAGTATCACCTCCCCATTATAATTTTCTTGCCAATGCCTAAATTACCATCCTTTTGTTTAAGCACTCGACTTCAGACCCTTTGATCTCATACTCTCAGATCCACTAATTGTCTCATCTATCTTCTGTTTCCGCTTTGCCTCCTTTGAATTCAGCTTGTCACTTTTCCCCATTCACCCCTTAGTGCCCCTTCTCTGAACCGCTTTCAGTACACAGAGTATTGGCCCACTTCTGTTTCCTCTTCACCCTAATCCACTGTATTTATTACTTTCCATTTCACGCAGTGTGACAAACACTTCTCAGCAGTCACCTTTTATATTAGTTTCTAATTCTAGCATGTGTTTGAGTAACCCCGTTTTATTAACAAAAGCTTGATACATCTGGCTCAAATCTGATTGATTCAGAACACATCATCTTCAAGGGAACATCTGTTTATGCCTAACAATTTCACTAGGGAGTAATGCTCTGGATGCAATGGGGACTTGATACCCAAAGTGTCAGAAAAATAAATACTAGTGCACAATAAGCAGTGTCCTTGGGATCCAGATATATAAACCTTCTGACAGATGGCAGTCTAAGGTAAAAGGGAAGCACAATATACAGGGTCTTAACCACATGATTCCCATTAAAGTGAATTAGTCATTAGGCTAAATCCTTGTTTGTTGTGCTAAAAATGGACCTCCAAGTAACTGGATCTTCTGTTAACTGTGTAATCATCTGCAGATGCAGCTTGTGCATCTTTTGTGTAAAATCCTTCCCCTTTGGGGTGTTTTCATGGAGTACACTCATGAAATACACCTGGATCACTGCTAGGTGTCAAAACATTTCCTACCAGTTCACATTAGGGAGCACCTCCTTGTCAGTGCAAACTGACTTTTTCAGGTATAAACAGGTGCGGCTCTAGCCATTTCGCCACCCCAAGCACGGCGGCACGCCGTGGGGGGCACTCTGCCGATCGCCGGTCCCACGGCTCCGGTGGACCTCCCGCAGGCATGCCTGCAGATGCTCCACCAAAGCCTCGGGACCAGCAGACCCTCCGCAGGCACGCCTAAGGGAGGTCCACCGGAGCCGCCAGCGACCGGCAGAGCGCCCCCCGCGACATGCCGCCCCAAGCACGCGCTTGGTGTGCTGGGGCCTGGAGCTGCCCCTGGGTATAAATAAGGATCAGAATTCAAAGGCAGCTGTGATTTTCTGTAAAGTTTTTGCAAAATGGTGGCTGATTATTGCGTTCTACTTTATATCTCAGGACAGAAAGCTTTCCCCCCCTCTCCCTCCCCCAGTGATTAGATGTGAAAACTTTTATTATTATTTATCAAGGGTTGGTAGTTCAGTGATGTATGAAAGAGGTGATTGCCCCCAAGGAGTTTCCAGCCTACCACTGTCTAATAGGCACTGACACATTTAAAAATTTACTCTAGCTGCGGAGACGTTAGGGAAGATTATCTTGTGTGCCAGAGCTCTGTTTGGTGCAGGCGGGGTCACTGAGCCTGTTCCACATCCCTGATTCCCAGGGCCAGCCTCAGCCAGGATGCAACTTTGAACTGCTCGTAGGCAGTTCCAGTTTCCATCACTGCCATAGGATCCCCTGGTGGGGAAGGCAGAGGTGCAGACTTAGAGCTGGCACACTTGTACCCAGCAGTTTCTTTATGCGAGAGGAATTTCTTTGGGGCACTTGTGGTCATATTACAATCCCTTTATGTTGCAAGTGCTGTGTGTGTGTGTGTGCGTGTGTGTGTGTGTGTTTTGAAATCAGTAGCAAATCTGGCTCACTGTATTTTCAGAGTGAAGACTCATGGTTACATCTCTTTCCCCACTCACCTTTTCCCACCAGGAACATAATGTTGGGCCCTGACAGTAGGCAGGCAGGCAGGCAGGCACTCTTTTAAAAATGATGTATTTAAGGTGTCAAACTCCCCCTATCTGTCTCATCACCATTTTAAGTGATTAAATAACAATACATAGCATGTCTGTAATGCCTTTCTATGATCACAGGATCCATGCTTTATAAAAAGGGTGTCATCAGATGGGGAAAGCGAGATCAAGAGAGTCTAAGAGCCAGAATTTTAAAGGTATTTAGGCATTAATGTGCTCTGTATTGCAACACCTATCTGATGTAGGAGACTGTCTCACTTTTAAAGTGATCTAGGCACTTAGGAGTTTAAATCTCATTGACTGCCAATGGGATTTAGGCTCCTAGGTGCGTAAATCACTTTTGAAAATGAAACTTAGGCTCCTACAGATGTCGCAATGATGAGCACCATAATACCTAAATAACTTTAAAAGTCTGGGCCTTGTGTCTTGTCCAGAGCCACATTGTTCATGAGTGAGTAGTATAGCATGGAATAGAACCTAGCGCTCATTCTCCCCATTGGATTACCCTATCTTTGGGACCACATCACCTCTCAATGAACAAGCAGTTTTGTTCAGCCTTCAGTGGACATAATGATGGGAGAATGTTGGAGGTAGGGGGAGGGATTGTGTTTTTTGCCAGTTTACCCTCTTCTCCTCCATAGATTCACTGTATTATTTGGCAATCCTACTGGAATTGTTCCATATCCATCTGCCTCACATCCATGTCTTCTGCTTGTGTGTCTTTCCAACACCCCATCTTCTGAGGCTTTCCAATGACAATCCATGCAGCTTCAGACTCTGTCTTTGTATTGGTTCCATTAGTTTAGTTCAGAACAACAAGAGAAACCTGAGCCTAAGAAAATGTAGAGGGAATTATTATTGTGTTTCTTTTTAACCTTTGAAGGCCATTCCCTGTACCTCTACTTTAGAAGCAGTGCAGATCATCTTTATACACTGACCACTTTTTATGTCAGGATAGGCAGGAATCATGCACCTAAGCAGCCTGATATTTTAGAGATGCTGAGCACCCGCATCTCCCATTGACAGCATTGGACTATTATTTAATTGCAGGAGGAATTATAGATTGATGTTTTATTGAGGAGACTGTCCTGTTGGGGTAAATTGCAATATTGATAACCCCAAACATTCAAAAATTTGACTTCAAAAATCATGATATTGGCTCAAAGATCATGAGATTTTTAAAATAATATATTTTCAGTTTTTTGTATTTGTTGGAGCTTTTAGGGTCACATTTTCAAGCTTTTTTCTGCCACCATGTGGGTTAGAAACTTATATTTTAAACCTAATCAAATGAATCCAGAGCATGGGCTTTGAGGGGAAAAAAAAAACCATGGACCACAAAATTTACAATACAATCACAATAATTGTCAACAATGATTTTTTTTAATATGCAACATTGGAGTTACACAACATATTAAGTCATGTGGTCACCACTAGAGGGAGACATTGCCCTAATGTAACAGAGAACTAGGTAATTTAGTAATGTGATTAAAGAGAAAGCTATGATTCAAGCTCAAATCTTTGACAGCCGCAAAAGAAGCACAGGCAAATACTGGCTAAGTAAATATACAATACACTTCTGTTTATCCACAAGGCTTAGGGGACGTTGGAAAATTTCAGATAACCAGGCATTTGGCTAACCAGAAGTGCTATTGATGAAAATAGGGCTACATGGGGGACACACTGTGGATTTATATAACTAGGATTTTCAGATAAAAGGAATTTAGATAACTTGAATTATAGTGTATTTATTTAGAAGGGTTCATTTTACTCCCTCTTCCAAGTTAGAGAGCCTCACTTACAAATTGCTTCAGTTTATTCCTTGTTCATTAAGGCTGGAGAAGTGCTCTTGGGTCATTTTTGAGGCAATTTAATAGTTAAGGCATGGGACTTGGAGACCAGAGTCCTGTGTTGACTCCTGGTCCTAACATTGACCTGCAATTTAACCTTGGTCAAGTCATTTAACCTTCATTTGCCTTAACTTTTGTCATCTGCAAAATGTAGCTAACTGGTTACAAAATGGAAATTTTGTGCACATCTCCTCCCCAAAATTTCAAACTTATTTGAAGTTTTTCATCTAGCTTTAATACTTACCGACCTTTCTGAAGTGCTTTGAGATTCCCTCCTTATTATCTAGGCAGTCAGCCTGCATCAGTAAAGCATAGATGCCCTAAGCTATAGAATCCCTATTGGTTTTGCTTACCTGTTACCCTTTGAAAAGGCTCTGGTACATAAGGCTAAATTAAATGTAGACCCTGTTATAACAGAGAATATCAGTGTGACTACACAGCTCAGAAGGTCAGAGCTGGGGTCTGCTCCGGGCCAATGGGAGCTGCTGGAAGTGGTACGGGCTGAGGGACTTACTGGCTAGTGGAAGCCGCGATCAGTCGGACCTGCGGACGGGGCAGGTAAACAAACCAGCCCGGCCTGCCAGGGGCTTTCTCTACACAAGTGGCGACCCCAGTTTGAGAAACTGTGCTAGCAAGACCAAAGATGCTTCATCAGGTCATAATGATACAGTATCTTTAGAGTATTGCCAACCACAAGGATTCAAAAATCATGAGTAATGTAATCAAGCATGAGATTGGCTTAAACATTAAATAAAGAATCCAGTATATGTGTGCATGTATATGTGCATGCGTATATATATTTGTGTGTATAAATTTTGGATTCTTTAGCTTTCTGAGCCTTTAGGGTGCTGCAGCTGATCATGATTTAAAGCTTTTCTCTGCAACCATGAGGGCTAGAAATTTAATTTAAAAAAATTCTTGTATTCATGTGACTCAGAACTGGTGCTTCAACAAATACATCAAATACCTTGGGTGCTGACAACACTGCCTTAATCTCATATCCACTGATTATGGATCACTTCCTGTCTAGTCACATATAGTTTAAATTAAAAGTTTTAAGTAAATGAAGGTAAGTTTCTATTTTAATCCTCTATTTGTTCTTCCCCATGGGCTCCATCAATTTTCAGTGGTGGATTGTTTTTTCACGTTGTATTTATTTTTTCATCAGAATTTTTCTCTGTCTTTACTTTTTTACTTACAGATCCTCTGATCACTGATGCACTTTCACCTTGTGTTTTTTGTTTGATTGTTTGTTTTTTAAATTGGGTTTATTTCATTTTCTACCTGTATTTTCACTGGACTTTTTTTTTTCTGCTCCTCCTTTCAACATAATTTTTCTGACCCTTTTCATAGATGTACATTCAACCCAATGACATTCAAGACTGGGTCATTTAAAAAAAAATTTACATGTAAGAATGGGTTGAATATGAAGCAAAAAAGTTTTCTCTTTGTTAGTTGTTACTACTGTTTATTATATTTTTTTTTTTTTAGCCAGTTGAAAAAACATAGTCCTCTCAACTTTTTTTTTGTGGTGGTGGTGCAAACAGAAATCACATGTACATAGGAATTTATGTGGGTGGGTGTGCATGCCTGTATGTACAAGCCATAATGAATACTGACTGATAAACTCGGTGTTCAGCTGCAGCAAACAAATTCTTGTCTCCTGCTGGTTCCCTAATAGCTTTTATTAGTGGTCAGTGATGGCAATAGTTAGGAGGTTTTTGTGTTTTGGTTTCATCAAAAGAAAGTGTTCTCATCTCCTTCCCAATGGGGACCATAGATGCACAGTTCATTTGCACAATCCTATTGAGCTGTACAAAAGAGCATTTTTTTTCTTATAATGATATAATTTGCATCCCTTTTAAATATAAGCCTCTAGTTTTTCATATTTAGTTATCTATGGTTTTGGTTTTCAGTTAATTCACAGTGATTTTTTTTAGCTTCACAGTATCAGAATTCAGGCTGCTCACCCGCCCCCCCCCCCATACCCCAATGCAGTCTGAAACAAAAAACAATGGCTTTATTCTAGCAAAAAAGCTGGTGAAGTTTGAGCACCAAACTCCAAGAGGGAGAGGTCAGAGTCTTCTATCCTCACCAAGCTCCTGGCTTGTAATACCTCCCCATATTTAATTATACCTGACAAAACATTTGCCATAATCAATAGCTCTCCCTACATTTGCTTTTCAATCCTTCCACACCCACTTTCTCTATATTACTTATATGTCCCCCTTTACCATAAAATCTGAGCACCTTACAATCTTATAGGTATTTATCCTCACAACCTCCCAATAAGAAATACTGTTATCCTCATTGTTGGGAAACTGAGGCACAGTGAGGCTAAGTGACTTGGCTAAGGCAACACAGAATGTCTGTGGCAGAGCATGGTTTATTCTGTAGCCAAATCCTAGGCTAGTGCCCTACTCTTTATATTCCTCTGATATTCAGAATTACAAATACCTAGTTATAATGACTGGAAGGCATTTCCCAAAAAATGGTTGCTATAGAGAGGTTACAATATACAGAGTTTACACAAGTCAAACAAATTGTGTAAGCATGAGTTGATTCTAGGCAACATTTACTATCTACAGGTTGACTGAACTGCTAGTGTGTGGGCTCTGTTTAAGAAAGCTGAACAGACTATTTTTAAACATCCCTGATGTTTACACTGACTTTGATAGAGGCTCGTCTCTCTACTGTGTTGTAGTCTGAATTACAGGGCCACATGCTGCCATCTTAGAAGTACCCCACTCCTGACATTGACACTGATGTGAGTTTTGTGTGTAAATTGATGGGCAGATGTGACTTTTAGTCATTGTTGTACCTATTACAAAGAGTCTCAAGATTGAGCTGTTTTTCTTACAGAGTGTGTGTCATTTGATGACATCTTGGTTTCTTATTTTTCCTGGTTATCTCATTGTGTCCTCCTTTTAAATGTCATAGCTACCAGTAGGCTGCCTTGGCTGTTCATATCATCCATATCTTTTAGATGCCAGATAAACCTTAGTATATGTCTTAAAGGTACTAATGGTCTCTTTTTCTAGCCAATGAGTGAATAGAGCTATTGACAATAACTCTTCCCCTTCCATCCCTCTTAATGCCAACCAACTGTTGCCTTCACTCTGCTTTTGACATCTGACACAACACCACTCTCGTTTAATTTATTTGTTACCTTTAGCAACTTAAGTACAGCAGTAAGTAGTTAGGACATGGCTGGAAAATTAATCCATATAATTTTGCCTAGATACTTGATGCCATAGAAGGAAATATGGCTGGAATTCATACTAATTGCAGCTTTATGGATTTTCTAATTTTATGCATTCTTCATTAGGCACATTGCTTATTTCCCATTTGATGACCAAGAAGATTAACACTAATCATGGACAGTTCATATATTTATCTTTGAAGCCGACATAAAAGCAAGCATGGTAACATCCCCAGATAAAGTGACCGACTAATAATAATTTCAGGCTATTATAATTGTTCTCTGAATTTCTGTTTGGTGACAACTTTTGTGATAATTACACACCGTCAGTGTTCTAATGAACTATGAGACTCATAATGCTCGGACATGATGCACAGGAGCTTAGAAACATGTGTCACTAGCAGCTTCACTGCAACTAACATACAAAAATGTAGGCTTCATTAACAGTGTCCAGAAAGACAGATGAATCCCAATCCTGCTTAATCCAGTAGTTAATTTATTGACTGACTTTAACAGTGACGGCCCTTTGGTGGATATTTAATAGTTTCTAAGTTGCTTGCTGTGGTTTTAATAGACATTTGCTTCACTGAACTCAATAAATACAGAGTGCAGTTTGAAATCTTGCAAAGGGAAAAGGAAACAACTAACTGAATGAGGTTAGAAGGTTTATGGGTTTTTTTCTAAATGTGCCTTTGAACTAAGGTCCAAGTCAAACCGATTTTCTGTTTCTAGATAGTATATTAGGAAAAACTTTTTCACTAGGAGGGTTGTGAAACACGGGAATGGGTTACCTAGGGAGGAGGTGGAATCTCCTTCCTTGGAGGTTTTTAAGGTCAGGCTTGACAAAGCCCTGGCTGGAATGATTTAGTTGGGGATTGGTCCTGCTTTGAGCAGGGAGTTGGACAAGATGACCTCCTGAGGTCCCTTCCAACCCTGATAGTCTATGACTCTATGATAATACTTAGCTGAAGACTGTGTTTGTTTGGGGGGGGGGTTGGGGGGTGGGTTTGGAGGGAGGGTTATCTATAACTTCCATTAAGACATTTATTTCATTGAAATTAAGTTTCAGCATGCAAGTAGTGGAACAAACAATGTTGCTTCATTTAATTATATCTATTGACATGTTCTGGGTGAATTTTGAACAGTTTTATGCAGATGCTTTATTTGTTTTAGACTATTACATTCACACTTAATCCAGGCTTTGGTTAACCTAAATATTTAACTATCTTTGGATAATCAATTTTGCCCCGTTCAGTATCTCTCAATTAAAAAAAAAAAAAAAAAGATGATGAGGTTTCATATCTTCTCTCATGGAATGGTCTTGTCAAATCATGACTTAGAAATATAGAAGCGTATAAACTAGGGACAAATTCTTAAAAGATAGTTATAACTTCATAGTTGTATTTCTGGTTGAGTAGGAATTGCTACACAAAGTCCATAGTTATATAGAGGACGGTTTCTATGTCAATGAAATAAGAAATATTTGTCCTTCCTCTGCCTCCCTCTTTGTACATTCCCAGCTAGGGCTTTTGTTTGCTCATCTCTATTCTCAACAGAGAAAGCTAACACCAAAATCTTGAACCTGAAGCCCTCTGAATTTCAATCTTTGAATTAGTTTCTAATCTAAATTTGTCACCACCATTTTTTAGTTTCAAGTTCCTTTCACTTCTACTTCCTTCTGCTTGTTGTCCACTTAAATTTTGGGTAAGCACTTTACCACCTGCCCAACATACTTGGGTGATATAAAATAACAAACAGGTTGGATCCAAATCCACAAAAGGCCTACACTCGAATGTGAGTTGAATAAAATCCTAAAATGACAGCTCAAAAGACATTAGTGCAGTCAAAGCCACCTCTAGATCCTAGCCTTGAGTTGTCTGGAAATGGAATCTCCTACTGTATCCTAACCCAAATCCATATTCATAGACTTCCCTTCCTTAACTCAGTCTAGTTTTCAACAGTATTTCTTCTTGCTGAATAACAAGAGAAGCATGTGTGTAATTAGAATGCACATGTTTTCAAATGGGATTTAGAACATGCTAATGTTTCAAGCCTAGCTTTCTGAATGGTTGTGCATGACCAAAGGATAGGTGTCATCACTGGAGTGTATTTAGACAGTAAATATAAATCTGAGGGAGCTATAGCTGGTTGTGTTGCATGTGAGATAAACTCAGAATACTATAAAGTGTGTTTATTAAAAGGGTATATATGCCATGCTGGTAGAAAGTAGGTACTGATGTGCATGTGATCTGAGCTCTCTGGATGTTCTCCCTAGGTATAAATGGTTTAGAAAGCCTGAGACAGTCAGCTCACTGTAGGATTTCTTGATGCTCTTAAACTGTGTATGGTTTCAAAATATCACTTGTTCTTTTTCAGCTTGATAACCCAAAGAGAGACTTTTCTTTGTTCATCATCAGTTGGGTATACAGTTTATTTCACTAATACCACAGAGAACTCAGGTTACTCACACACCTACCATGTGTTACTAATTTTCCGCCACAAACCAACTGCAAGTTGCAAAAGAGCATTCTGGGTTTGCATTTGTAAAATATCTGAAGACAGGTATATTAAATTATTTTTAAAAAACAGCTAACTTGGTTCTCTGACTATCTGTCACTTTGGATGAGCATTTATTTTAAAGATTCAAAAATGTTTCATTAAGGAAAGAGTGAAGGACTGGGCAAAAGATCTCATCAACCGATTGTATCATTCTCATTGGAGACTTATATATTGACTGATTGAGATGTCTGCAGCTTGTTGGTTTTAGTCACTGAATTGCATGGAAACAGATTTTGTCATGCTGTTTCAACCAAAATTAGAAATAAAAGACAAATGCAAAATGTTTAACTTTCACAAGGATTTTTGTTGGACCTGAGGAATAGTTTTGAGTCAGTTCTTATGTTATCTCATCCACTTTGCTTATCCCCTGTTACGTACAGTTCCAGTTTAGAAATGTCTTCTTTTAGCAATACTCAGTATTGGATATTTTGCAGTAATGTGAAATACTTTGTGTAACAATTTGCATAGTAGTACCCAGAATGCTTTTCTAACTCAGAAATTTCATAGCATTATTGGTGTCACAGTTCAACCAGTAAACCAAAATGTTTGAGAGATATTTAAGATGTACCTAATTTTCCTTGGCATGCATTATAAGTTTTTCCCACTTACATAATCCAGCTCTTTGTTTTGTTTAACTGGATACATTGTGGTGCCTTTGTTCCCTTGTGTGATTGTGGAATTGCGGGAAGCATGTAATGAGGGGAAAGTTGGCTATCTTTCTTCTGCCCTCTTTCTACATATACACACAATAGATATAAAATAAATAAATATAAGATACCTGATCATAAAATCATAGAATCATAGAAGATAAGGGTTGGAAGAGACCTCAGGAGATCATCTAGTCCACCCCCTGTTCAAATCAGGGCCAACATCAACTAAATCACCCCAGCCAGGGCTTTGTCAAGCCGGGCCTTAAAAACCTCTAAGGATGGAAATTCCATCACCTCCTTAGGTAACCCATTCCAGTGCTTCACCACCCTCCTAGTGAAATAGTGTTTTCTAATATCCAACCTACACCACCCCCACTGCAACTGCAGACCATTGCTCCTTGTTCTGTCATCTACCACCACTGAGAACAGCCTAGCTCCATCCACTTTGGAACCCCCCTTTAGGTAGTTGAAGGCTGCTATCAAATCCCTCCTCACTCTTCCCTTCTGCAGACTAAACAATCCCAGTTCCCTCAGCCTCTCCTCATAAGTCATGTGCTCCAGCCCCCTGATCATTTTCATTGCACTCCGCTGGACTCTCTCCAATTTGTACACATCCTTCTGTAGTAGGGGGGAGGGGCAAAACTGGACACAATATTCCAGATGTGGCCTCACCAGTGCTGAATAGAGGGGAATAATCACTTCCCTCAGTCTGCTGGCAGTGCTCCTACTAATGCAGCCCAATATGCCGTTAGCCTTCTTGGCAACAAGGGCACACTGCTGACTCATATCCAGCTTCTCATCCGCTGTAATCCCCAGGTCCTTTTCTGTAGAACTGCTGCTTAGCCAGTCGACTCCCAGCCTGTAGTGGTGCATGGGATTCTATCCTAAGTGCAGGACTCTGCACTTGTCCTTGTTGAATCTCATCAGATTTCTTTTTCCCCAATCCTCCAATTTGTCTAGGTGACTCTGGACCCTATCCCTACCCTCCAGCATATCTACCTCTCCCTTCAGCTTAGTGTCATGAGTGAACTTGCTGAAGGTGCAATCTATCTCATTGTCCAGATCATTAATAAAGATGTTGAACAAAACCGGCCCCAGGACCGACCCCTGGGGCACTCCGCTTGATACCAGCTGCGGAATAGACATCGAGCCATTGATCACTACCCATTGAGCCTGACAATCTAGCCAGCTTTCTATCCATTCATAGTCCATTCATCCAATCCATACTTTCTTAACTTGCTGGCTGATCTGCCCAGCCTTTAGAAATCTCCTAGATGAGATGGAAAAGTCTCCTTTAACTTCCTGAATATATTTATTTCTTAAAGATACTACTAAAATCTTCAGCCGACCCTAGAAGTGTGTATGTGTATATGTGTGTGGACAAGAGAGGGAGGGTTTCACATTCTGGTGGGCAGAGAATGTAGGTAGTTCTTAAATGTTAGAATAAATTCCTGAAGTTTTGGATGCACATCTGCAGCAAACCACCCAAATTCCAAGTTTTCAGTGAGGCAGTGATAGATAAAGTTGATGTGGATATTGAATTATACGTGCTCCTGAGACCCAAATAACTGACACATAAAGAATGATGGGGAGGCGTTGGGGTTAAAAAAAATGACGTGGAATTCAAATATGGAGACAGAATGACCCCTTTTCTTTTCTTCTTTCCCTCCTTCTCCCAAAAATGGTAGGCCCAAACTGTCAGGCTATACTTGTAAACTACATTTTTTGTACATTTTTAAGCTGGGCAAAATGGCACTATGCAGAGGCATGTAGCTAAGACTGCAAAGTGATTTCTCATCACCAGCTGAGGTTTGCTCATCACATTGACTGGCATCAGTATGCCAATTTACAGCCAAAACCAATGCTTGTCTAACTGTGAATGTGATTGCCCACTCTTTGATCAGTGTTACATCCAACCACCATTTATCCAAAAAGACACTAAACAATTTCATTGTGCTTGAGTTAAAACTGAAAAAATGAACTGTGCACCAGCTCAAGTAACACTTTGTGAAGTACCACTTACTGTGGTGATGTGATTTGGGCAGGCAGTGCAGTGGCAGAAGGTTTTCATCTTTGCAGGAGATAGGATATTTTAGGAAAAAGGCAGAGTGCAGTAAACAATGAAAGCCACAATGGAAACTCCAGGCTAGGATTATTGTCCCATGGAAATATCTCTTCCAGATATTTGAAAGCAGCCAACCTGAAGATTTTAAAGCTAATGCCAATCCACTATAGAATTAACTAGCAGAGTCAAATTGACGATTTGTTTGAAAGCACAAGTTTATTACGTGGAACCCTTTTAGTTTCAATTAATATTAGTGTTACCAGATAGCATGAAACAGGATTTACATTTTTAGGAGCATCTGTCCTAGAATTTGTTTTCTTACATTTACAATCATCATCCTCAAGTTTTTATGGCTGAAAAGTCTTTCTTGGATTGAAACTGTGTCATTGAATGCACACAGATTTTCATGGTTGCTTTTTTGTAGCTGAGTGGTACTAGAACAATGGCCAGTGCCTGTGTAACTCAGTTTAGCATTTACTGTGTAGGGAGTATGAACATGCTGCAGCATTCACTGTGAGGGGAGTAGGAACACAACAACCAGTAATATTAATGAACAGGCACTAAAAGCTCAGCTCCCTATGTACTGCAATGCAGAGGTATCCCCCAAAATGTCAAGTTCACCATCAATGACATTTCCCCCTTGGAAAGAAACACTTTTATTATCATAGGAACATATGTGAAGGACCAGGGAAATCAAAAAGGGAAGTTTCCTTAAGCACCATAGTAAAAATGATGATAAAGAGCTTTCTCTAACAATTTTGCACTGTGAATACTAGCATACAGTATCCTGAAAACACGAAAAGTGTGTGTGCATTGCACAACACTGCTTGAGGTGAAAGAGTAATTTAAAAGACAATAAGGTAATTGTGGTTGAAACAGCATGTGGATGTTTTTTCTCTTTGCTCAAGCTGAAGTCATTACTTCCTCATCCCATTCAGGTTAATTATCCTGATTAATATAACTGGAAAGTTATTTGTTACAACCAATATTCATAAAAAAGTTTATATGAGGTAAGCTAAGCTCCAGTTCTTCTCATATATGATGGGAAATAATGCAACGTGACACTCTTGAATGATAGGAACATATATCATGGATGTATGAAACAGGAAGTGTATCAGGAATAGTTTTAGAATTTTGTTCAGATTTCTCCTTGCAGTGTCAGTCGCATACCTCTCAGGAAAAAAACACCACTTTTCAATTGTCTCCACTGAACTTCTTGTCACAAATATTACAGTGAGTATGCCATCATACCCGGAGGTCAAAGGATGCCCTGTTTTTAATTAATCATGGTAGGTTGGTACATCTCTTATCAGATAATACTATGGAAGTGATTTACTTTACCTATCAAAGCACATTTTCATTTGAAACTAATACCTCAACTTTTAACTTTCACTATTATGTAAAGAAAGTTGGATGGAATTGAAATTTACCAATGGATTACAGTACATCAAGATTAATATTTGAGAATAAATTAAAGAGAAAATGTCCATTTCTGATGGTATGCCCAAAATACCTTTAGATGCTTAATATTGGAGGGAGCTGTTTATTTCTCCCACACACCATATAAGAAATAAATACTTGCATGAACTATACGATGGTGACAGACAATCAATGATGTGATTTAAAACTGCACAGCCCTCTAGTCCTGAGGTAGATGGAACATTCAAAAATATCTACCCATTGGTATCTAAGAGGAAAAAACTTCTATTCAAATTCACTCCAGAACATGGGTGGTTAAATACTTTTTTAAAATAGTTGAACATTCATTTGAATAAAATATACATATTCACATTACTTTTAGTTGTCTTCCCCAAACATTTGTGTCAAGCTCTCTGAAGTGGCTCTGGATTGCTGACCTCAGGTCAGACTGTCAGAAACCAGGGCACAAATCCCAAATTGGTTGTATGTTCTATAATGAGATTTCACCAACCCAGTATCATCCATGAACTCCTCAGGCACTATAGCAGCCTCGACATGGAGTCACAGATATTCCCCCTGGGTACTCCAGTATATCTTGCCACCCTGACAAGCCTGCTTTTCTGACAGATTGTTCCTTCCACCAAAAATCACAATGATAATCAGGTTATTCACAGTCCTAAAGGACCAGTCACTTACCCCAGGTCAATTGTACTGTAGGTCTCTCACCAAAGACAATGTTTGTAGCCAATAAATTAACTGAAGATTATTAACTGGGAAAAAGAAATGGTATTTATTTACAAGGTTAAAGCAGGTCAAATATACACACACAAATGAGTTACAATCTTAGGTTTCAAAACATAATAGACATGGCTCAAATGTGCAAACTGTATATGCCCTTTAGGGCTAACCAAAGCTAAGTTGCTTGGAGATCCGTTACTTATGTTTAGAAATATTGCCCTCTCCAAATTCCAAACAGCACAGTGATACAGTTCTTCTGGGTGATGGATTTTTATAACCTTCCCCTACAGTTCAAACAATGATGAAATGAAGATTTGTGCACATCTCCTCTTCATGGGCTTGGGGGAAGTAATTAACAAAATCTTTTGTTCACTGATGTTCCACAGTAGTTCACCTTGTGTCTGTAGGCCTCCTTTTGTTGGGCAGGAGATGATACCTCTTGTGGTAAACTAGTAGTTCATGCTTGGTAATGCTTCTCTCCTGACTATCCCTTATATACTATCTTATAGCATGGGCTATAGCTATTATATATAACCACATGGGGGTTTAGAAAGCATGGCCCCTTTAAATATTTTTCCCGAGGGGGTAAGTGCTGATTGTTCCAGAAGGAGGAAGTGCTATTGGTGGGAGGGGGAGCAGAGAGAGTGGGGTGAGAGCAACAGAATGTGTGTCTAGAGCTCCCAACAGAAGGGCTGCAGCAAGCAGGCCCTCACAGAGTGAAGCAGTCAAGAACCTGCCTGAAGCCTGGGAGAGACAGAGTGGCTGATTGGTGACACCCCAGGACAGGAGCTGGAAGGAGCACTGTTCCAGGGAGGAATTACCTGAGAAGGACAGACCGGAGCTGGACTTAGGCATGGTCTACACTATGGAGGGGGATCGACCTAAGATACGCGGGGTCAACTGCCACTGCTCCCCCTTTGACTCTGCTTCTGCCTCTCGCTGCAGTGGAGTACAGGAGTCGATGGCAAAGCGATCAGGGATCGATTTATCGTGTCTACACTAGACGCGATAAATTGATCCCTTAGTATCACTGCTTCCCAGAGCTGCATAGGGCTGTGTGTACTGGGACTTGTGACTTTGCATTGGGAATAAGGAGGGAGGCTGTTAGCTAGTTAAGTGGGGAGGTTGTCACTCTGTGTGGCTTTGCAGAGAGTGGCAGAAGTGGGCACCAGAGGGATTTGTTGGGGGAAGTTTACTAACGTCGAAGACAACCAGGAGCACCCAAGACTCACCAGTGGACTGAAACTTTGCCCAGGACTCCTGAACTCTTTGTTCAGACACATTGCTCGGTGTCTGCCCTTCCAGACTGTGGCACCACTAGGCCTGACTTCATCTTGGCCATGAGGACATTAAAATTACATATAATTGCAGCAACTCTCAAGCATTTTATAAAGTTCAAACACTAAACACATTCTTATAAACTTAACAAAACTAAAATACTGGTGAGCCAGACTAGTTTTCAGCTATGCATTTGTCATTTTTCAGTGAGGCCTAGGGGCTTATGCATGAGCTGGCACCTGGTCTCCAACATTACAGTTTGTACAGGTAACAGAACACAAAGAGAAAGTGTTTTCAATCCTGGTGTGAATATATCTGCACAATGAAAGAATTGCAAATACCTGTGCTGCTGTGTCTGAGCCAGCGTGTGTCTACCCTACGCCGACAGGTGCGGGTAACCCATTGAACGCCATTCGTGATGGGGATTGGGGATTGCAATTATTCCCCATGAACGAGGAATTCCCAGTAAGTGCAGGTCATAAGCTCACGTTGATTAAGTCCCTGCCCTTTGTACACTAGTTATGTGACACCCGAGCGGTCAGCGTCCAATTTCCTAGAGGGACAAGTGGCGTTCAGGCACCCGAGATTAAGCAATTTATGTAAGCCTTCTTCCTCTTTATTAAACATATAGTCCTCTAATGAAGGAGAAGAAACATCATCATAGTACATATATAACTAGCCTTGCAGTACCAACAGTAAATACTCTGAGCTATGATCATCATAATCATGGCAAATCCCAGTGGAACGTAGCCTCCTTCTAGATTGAGCGCCCCCCTGGATTAATCTCTACCTATGTCCTTAAGATGGTCTGGTTGGATGTTCACTTTATATCCATCATGGGCACTCTTATTGTGCCACCAAAAGTTTTGGTGACCCCACGATCACTAACCATGTAGTGGCAGTCCTTGGAATTCATTTGTTTTCTATACTAATAATGTGTCCCTACCAAAAAAACCACTGAAACTGAACCAGTGCTGATGGAAGAGAATGCTGGTTTTGGTTATGAATATTCTTACTGCTGATCTTGTCCTGCCACTTAACACAGAGCCCCTGATGAAGACAATGAGAATTAAAACCATCAACCCACTTCTCTTTAGCCTCCATCCACATTTCACTGCCATGCAGTAATGTTGTTATAAAAGTGGTTGTATAGATCCATGGTTTTGTGATAAGCTTGATGTCCCAATGTCTCCACAGAGACCACTGAAGGACCTGAATATGGCTGCAGCCGCTCTTCTATGAGCATCCACATCTTTCAAACATCCTTCAGCACTATCAGTGACAATCCCTAAGTATTTGACAATAGCCATTTGCTTAATATGCTGTCTGAACAAGTTAATACTAAGATGCCTGTAATCTTGAGTTGGAGGATGCTTTTGATTTTAATGGCCCGGATGTAGTTTTATCTGGATTAATAACCAGACCAACGTGCAGTTCTTCTTGCCCAACCAGATCAGCCATCAGCTGTAGTGATGAACCACACCAAGCCGACAAGTCAATGTAATCAGTGTTTTCGGGATCTCAACAGCTGCCTCCTCAACTAATCCACCAACCAATCATTGCTAGTATTTAACAATGATAGTGACAGGACACAGCCTTGCTGAACTCCTGGGGAAATAAGAAACCATGTTATGTATCTACCATTAGCACAAGCCCAGCTTATATCACCAACACAGTCTTCCCAGCTATGCTGAATCACCTTAACAGATCTCACAAGTTTGCTCAATACACTAATCGAAAGCCTGACAAAAGTCTATACAAAGTGCTGCAAGTAGCTTAATAAATTCAGTCATTTTCTCCAAAAGCTGTCTCAAGGTAAAGATCTGGTTGACAAAGGAATCAGGTCTAAAGCCACACTAGGTATTCTTGTCTTTGCTATGAAGTGCATCACTAATTCGAGACATTAACATGGAATCAAAGCCTTACCTTGGGACCAAAATAAGTGGTCTTGTTGCTACATTTGGTCTTTATTACCCTTTTTGACCTGAGGCAGAATAACCTCCTTCTTGCAGTCATCAGGGATGATATTAATGCACCATATGGTCTGGAAGAGCCTTTGCAGACATGCACAGCAATAATGTCCCCTGTCTTCAGCAGCTCAAGGGTGCCTTCCCAGACTCAATTTATGGACTTTAATCAGGATCTCTTCTTTGTTCAAGGAAGGTGGCTTCACCAGAATTTCCTGCCCCACCACATGCAAAAGCAAACAGTGGACAACCAAGGACCATCTTGACATGATCTTCCCATCGATGCAACTGATCATGCAGACTCTGGTTGATGCTGCCATCCCTATTATTTACTGGACAAGCTGGAGTTTATAATGGGGCACACAAGCCACCATGCAAGTCAGAAGGGATTTATGGGGTACCTAACGTCCTGTCAGTGCAAATTGAGATACCTGGAGCAGATTTCCAGGGAGAGAGTCAAAAAGATGAGCCCATGCTTATTTAGAGAGGAGCAGACAGCCAGCAGATGTGGGGCTCTCACAGTGGAGAGAAAGTTGGCTAGAACTAAGGATTGGGAAAGACTGGTGCCTAGCAGAATTCCAGAGGAAAGGAAAGAGTTTAAGATTGTATTGCCTTAGACTTGTTTTGGATTTTGAGTGCCTTGAAAGTGATGTAGCTGGAGAGTTACACCCCTGCAACACAGAAGGCATTGAAGGCTCGGCAGAGCAGCATAAGACCAGCCGGAGAGCAAAAATCAAAGTCTGATTGGTTTGAATTTGGGATGTCATGAAGTCATTGTGTATGCGGAATGAAAGTCAGAGCAAATAGTTGTGGCCAATCCATAGGCTGCAGTTGTATAAACCATTTAGCAGTAAATTTTTGACTAATGAACATATTCCTGAACATTAAAGTCTGTCTGTGGGTACCTTGCGAACAGAAAAAGGATGTTTTTGTTATTGACTGTGAATTATTTGTTAGGCTCTATATCAGAGGCCCTTATCTGAGCCAAAGCCTTCTCTAGTTGGAAATTGTTCACTAATTTCA
This sequence comes from Mauremys reevesii, assembly GCF_016161935.1. Classification (NCBI taxonomy): domain Eukaryota; kingdom Metazoa; phylum Chordata; order Testudines; family Geoemydidae; genus Mauremys; species Mauremys reevesii. The sequence goes on from NC_052630.1 coordinate 26,264,994, forward strand.
ATTCTGAATAAAGTACCGTGCATCATTTTTTGTTACACAAGCAGGAATCCAGGCAAAGCAAGACACAATCAGTGCTAGAATGTCTGCTGCTAGATTACTTGTTTGTCTGATCACAGCTTTGCATAATGGGTTCTGCAGTGGCAGGCATAGTGATCTTTCTCTCTCTTTCTCTCACTATTAGACCTTAGTCTTGGTGTGCTGACCAGCTACATGTCCCATTGGCTGTGGGTGTTCAGCACTGCTCAGCATTAGGCCCAGAATGTTGTTTTCCCTCTATAACTGTACAAAGACGTTTACTTCTGCAAAGAAATAATGGATTTCTTTTTTGTGGTGTTTTTTTCCTCCACACAGAACTTTGGTTTGGAGAGCTAGAAGGTACTTTGAGTGCTTGTGATTACATTTACCAACAGCATGACAACACAAATTTCAGCATATCCAACAGAAAAGGTAATCAGGTAGCCAAAGGAGAACAATTATCTTCCCTACTAATTGGCAAGTTCCTTTTAACCTTTAATTAACTGTGAATTTTCAATGGGTCTGAATGATGTTGCTAGGCTTCTTGCTGGTAGAAGGTCATAGAAATATCTTTTTTTCCTGATTGCACAGATACAGTATAAATAAAATATAGGTGCATATAGGATGTATAAGGTCATAATCTTCATTTGCACTTTGAAGTACATAAAGTATGAAAATATTATGCTGCTGAAAGGACTGGTGCTGCCAGGAGTTTTTTTCTTGTAGCTTCAAAAGAAAATTCAAATGGATTTACATTCTCAGTTTGTTTCTCTTGGCACATTTTCGATACAAACAGAAGCCATTACTTAAAAGGCTCAAGACTGATTAGCATAGAGCCTATTATGCCTTTTTTAGATGCCATCCTACAGAATATTCCCTATGGGGCAAAGGTTAAGATACACAGAAGAAACAAAATACTATTATTTTGTGTGCCAAATTATTCAGCATTCCGGAGATGGCATCTTTTCAGCTGTGCTGCTCCCTTTTGGTAATGGTTTACCATAGAACATATAGTGAGGTATTTCAGTAACCAGCATCCATGCAAACAGATAACTGACATGCAAAACATTCATTTGCATATACAGTTCCCTGTTTGCCACGTGTATATGCACTTTTTGCATGTACAGCGTAGGCAAGGATATTTGAAAAAATTATCTGGCCCAAATCCTCTCACCCTACACACAGATCAAGTATTGGTTGTTGTGCCACTAGAAGGAGTCCTTTTACCTCCATGAATGAAATAGAAAATGTACATCAATGGTAAAAATCAGATTTGCTGGTGTTCAAACAAAGCACTGACATACTGGGATGTGTTGACAGACAGAATCCCATGTTTCTAATAACAAATGACCCTTATACAAAAAGCCCCCCCCCCCCGAAAAAAACCCCAAACCCAAACATTTAAAAAAAAAAAAAGTAGACGCTATAGTTGTCTTTTTGCTCCCATTGAAGTCAATGGCCATCTTACCACCAATTTCACTGGGAGCAGCATTAGACCATGTATGTTTTCCATTCTCAGAAACAGTTAATATTTTCATTAAATGATGAAAATTGATATTTTTGGATGATAAAGATCAATTGAATGTTGAAAATGTAGGGATCTGTTTGACTCAGAGAGATCAAACGATATGAAGAATTTTAAATAAAATTATGACCCTGACAGCATTTGAACTCTACCTTTGAAATTTAAGAGACATACTTTAGCCACAACAAATCTTGGATTACTCCGTGCATGGTAATTTCCCCCCACACCCGCCAGAAGGACTTAGATGAACTATTAATGCTTACAGCCAGTCTTCTTCCCCTTGGACTTGAATCTACACTTTGAAAACTGCTTTTCCTACCAACTAAGGAGTAAACTGTAGAGTAAGGGGCAGCCTGTAGTTGCACTCCTCTGAGAGCAGAGCAGAGACTATATTGCAACTCCTAGAGGTACAATATGGTTCTTGATTCCTTCCTTGCTCCAGAGGGTAAGTATTATTTTTTTCCTCCACACCAATTTGGCTGCACAGGCTAGTTTATTGGGGGATAGAGCCAAGGCTCTACCCACTCTCCTTCTCAGGATTCTGAGTTGCTGCAGGGGCTGATGGGCTTTAAATTACAGCGGACTTCTAAAAGCAGCTCAGAATCCCAACAGTGTTGTATGCTGTGTTCCCACCCACTCTGCTATCAGTGGAAGGTCTCCTGCACTAGGATTTGTGATGGCAGAAGTGTGGGAGAGCTCCACTGTGCCTGAACGAGGGATATTTACCCCAGGGCCTTTCTGGAACAGTTCCAGCCTCTATACACCACTGGATGATCTGTTCCCCCTCTCCCTCTATCCCCATCTTAGACGTCAACTAAAACACTGTTAATAGTTTGGGATCCAACTATCTCACATCATCCCATCAAACCCATCCCTCTGACACTGCTGAACTCCACAAGTACAATACAGCGGGAGAGGCCCACAAAGGTTCGGGGAGAGAGCATTTTCAGGATCAGGATGAATATTATAGGACATTTGCCAGATGCAGGGCCGGCTCCAGACCCCAGCGCGCCAAGCGCGTGCTTGGGGCGGCGTGCCGCGGGCGGGCGGCAGGTGGCTCCGGTGGACCTCCTGCAGGCATGCCTGCAGAGGGTCCGCTGGTCCCGCGGCTCCGGTGGACCTCCCACAGGCATGCCTGCGGAGGGTCCGCTGGTCCCGTGGCTTCGGTGGAGCATCTGCAGGCACGTCTGCAGGAGGTCCACCAGAGCCGCGGGACCGGCGACTGCCAGAGCGCCCCCTGCGGCGTGCCGCCCTGCTTGGGGCGGCGCAATTCCTAGAGCCGCCCCTGGCCAGATGAGATGAGATTGTTTTGTCAGCAAAGACTCCCATCCAGAATAAGAGAGAATTTTCATGCTCCATAGAACCTAGTGTGAAAGGAAAGAGGAAAACATTCTTGGGGGTTGGCACAATAAGTTTTCTTTCTTTTTATTTTCAACTTTTGTTTGATACCAAGGTATATCCAGAGTGTGACCCCACCCCCGATTCACATTGACTAGTGCCTCAAAATAAAGGAGGACACTCATAGTCCTGAGATAATAAGCACCTTACAAATACCAGAGTGACAGACAGAGAGAGATCACTCAGAGAGAGTACCACGATTAGCAGCCTTTCCTTTATAAAGGAAACAGTGCTATTTAGAATAACACAGTTGTGGACACGAGCTCCCAAGCTACATCTGGTGCAATATGATTTAGCTGCAGCTGCTCCTTTCTTCCAGATAATAATATTTTCAAGGAAGACCCAAAGATTATGACTGATTGTTATGGCCTTGCTCCTGCACATGCTGATTGCTGCCCCCATACAGGGCCCCATTTCCTTCGGTGGGATTCCACATGAGTGAACTGGTGTGTATATAAGAAAGTGTGCTGCCAGGGAGACTCATGCCTGAAGAGGAAGGGGCAGGATTTGCCCACCTGTCCATAAATTGCTATGGATGTGTTGTTTTTACTACCATGGTTCAAATCTTAGCTTACCCACACCATTGACTGCCATTCTTCCCTGACCACGTGGGAATGTATAGCTATATATAAAAAACACAACATATAATTAGAAGAATAAGATGGTCAGCCTTGCTGAAGAAGAATGGCTCTCTCCCTTAATTAATCTCCCACAGGGGATTAAAAGTACCTAGAGATGGACAGAATCCCTTTCTAATGATGCACACCGTCTGCACAGCCCCAGCACTGAGAATGTCATCAGGAATCTCAAGCAGTGGCATCTCCATGGTTTATGTGGCAAGAATCAACTCATACCTTTTTTTTTTTTTGCCTCTTTCTTAGGATAAGCTTAAAATGGGAACAAATATTCTTTCTTCTCAAAGCTAATTAAACTTTTAATACCTCCTGCCCTTGCTGCTAATAAGTCTTTAGCTGTCTGTAAGATTAGCAACATTGCTGCACCAACAGCCTCAAACCCAAGTCCCTTATTTGCTGGATCACACGGATATCAGCAGAGCCATCACATCCGCAACACCACCTCATTTTTCCTTCCGTTTGACACTAATCATTATTAGAAATGCACTGTTGGGCAGCAAAAGGTTCTGAAAGTGGGTTTCTTGAGCCTTTTTGTCACAAAACATTTGCACAATTCATCTGTTAAAAGATTGTGTGAATCAAAGTTTTTCAGCAGCATGGACAAAATCCACTTTAAAGTTGTTTAAAAAGACTATGTATGCTTGTATTATTACAGCAGAAAGTTCCTCATAGTCCCCACTTACTCTGTACTTCTGAACATGCCCTATGTTTAATTGAAAACTTTGGTTTTCTGATTAAATCTGTGAGTTTTACCGAGTTTTGCACAGTCACAAGGCCAGATCCTCAGCTGGAATAAATCAGTGTAGCTCCATTAGCAATGGTAGTTTACACCTGTTGAGGATCTTGCTCACAGTTTCATATGAATTACCTCTATTATACGAACTAGACTGTCCTGTGTGTTATGCTCCTAGCAAACCTAGGTCTCATTCCAGTTTGGAGAATGAGAACAGAAAAATAAACACAGATTCATAACAAAATGCTACTTAGTTGGGCATGTGATGGACTTCCTAAGGCATTGTTAGGTTTGTAGATATTTTTAGTGAATGCTTGACATAAAATATAATATAGTTTATAGAACCCCCTCTTCCATGAAACTAACAGAGCTCAACTCCACTTGCTGGAGGCAGAGGAGTCTGGGGACTGATTAGTGAACAACAGTAGTCTTCAGATGTCAAACAGTAGTCAAAACAGTTTTTTTACTCTAACTTTCCTTTCCTATGTGGGAATCTATATGACCACACCTTATACAACAATATAAAGTTAACTTGGAATATATTAAATATATTAAAAATTGGCTAACAGAAAAGTCTCAACATGTAATTGTAAATTGAGAATCATCACTCAGTAGGTGTGTCTCCAATGGGGTTGTGCAGGTATCAGTCCTTGCCTCACATTATTTAACATTTTTATCAATGACCTGGAAGAAAATAAAATAATCACTGTTAAAGTCTGTAGATGACACAAAAATTGTGGGGAGTGGTAATAATGAAGAAGTCTCTGATTTAGAGAGATCCGGATCCTTTGGTAAACTGTGTGCAAGCAAACAATATGCATTTTAATAAGTCTAATGTAAATGTATACATCTAGGATAGGGTGGAGGACTCTATCCTAGGAAGCAGTGACTCTGAAAAAGATTTGGGGTTTATGGTGGATAATAAGGTCAATGTGAGCTCCCAGTGTGACACTGTGGCCAAAAATGCTAGCGTGATCCTTGGATGCATAAACAGGGAAATCTTATGAGGAGTAGAGAGGTTATTTTACCTCTGTATTTGGCACTGGTGTGGCCGCTGCTGTAATATTATGTCCAGTTCTGATGCCCACACTTCAAGAACCATGCGGATAAATTGGAGAGGGGCAGAGAAAAGCCATAAGAATGATTAAAGAATTATAAAAAAAATGCCTTATAGTGATAGACCTAAAGAGCTCGATTAATCTAGTTTAACAAAGAGAAGGTTAAGGGGTGACTTCGTTACAGTCTACAAGTATCTACATGGGGAAAATACTTAATAATGGGCTCTTCAATCTATCAGAGAAAGGTATAACACAATCCAGTGGCTGGAAGTTGAAGCTAGATATGCAGTTCTATTTCTGTTTCAGAAAGTATCAAACAGCAGGTCAAAAAAACACCAGCTGGCTAGTTTTGCTTCAGTCTATTCTGTTTTGGAGTTAGTGTTTTGAACAAATCAAGTGATCATAGAGCTGTTTTCTTTACATGTAACTCACACTCACTGAAAGTGCTGCAAAATGCAGGTGTTGGTGGAAAATTAATGAATGAATGGCAGTGATGGATTGTGAAAACATCTTTTGCTGGTAGCTATGATAATCTACCTTGTTATGGTTACCTCTCGGGTAACCTTTCCTTTTACAGAAAGGATTAATCTGAGGAAAAAATAGCACTTTCTTCATGTACTTTGAAGTGAACCTTCTTCTGTTATGTAGGGCTGGTGATTGTCCTAGAGGGAAATAATGGTCAAAGACGATCCATGTGATACTTTACTGTAGTCTTTTGTTTCAATCATAAACTGAAAGAACATCTTGCACATCATAAAAACAGGTGTTCCCATTACCTACTAATACATTTGGTCCCAGTGCTCCACCAGACTCAGTGCTCCTATTGATGTCCAATTTCATGTTCTTGGTCAACGTTGGAATGCATATCAATCTCTCTTCATACCCAGGGTGTACATTAATATCTTCAAGATGGTTCATCAGAATTACCAGGGAACAGTGTCAGGTCCTCATGCTCACTAGCAATCAGCCAGTAACTGTTTGCTGTTATGGTGCAATGCTCCCATTGAATTGGTTTCTTTATTGGTTGAGTGAGGTAAATGGATATCCTTGTTCTGGAGACCCGTGGTTGGAGTTCTGTGAAAGACATTCTGAACTGGTCTCTTGCTTAAATAACGCTCCAGAATCCCTGCCATGAAGTTGATATAAGCTTCGTTCAAAAAAGCTACTTCATTTCTGAGCTCTTAGTAGCTGATACTCCAAAAACATCAGAACCTACAAACCATGACCTCCATCTTTATTGTTCTATTTCAATTATTGCTTTAAACTCCAGAGTATCCCCTTCTTCCTCTGATTTGCCAGTACTGGAGATGAAACCACTGACTGGCAAGCCACTAGCTGATATTTGCATCCTAAATCATCTTTATATTCTCCCATTTGCTCAATAGTCTGGGGGGGAAAAAACTTCAGATTTTTCTGTGTGTGTGTGTCAAGATTCCTTCCCCACTCTGAACTCTGAGGTACAGATGTGGGGCCCGCATGAAAGCCCCCTAAGCTTATTTACCAGCTTAGGTTAATAGTAAGCTGCCACCACCAAGTGTGTTTCAAATCTTAGGGGAGAGCCACTTGGAACTTTGCCTTTCCCCAAAGATTTCCCAAGTCTCTAACCCCCCATTTCCTGGGCAGATTTGAGACTAATTTCTCCCCCTCCCCCACCCCGAGTCCTTACACCCCTTTTCCTGGGTGGGCTTAAGAGCATACCCTCACCAATTAGTCCTGCTGAACACAGATCCAAAGCCCTTGGATCTTAAAACAATGAAAAATCAATCAGGTTTTTACAAGAAGAATTTTAATTGAAGTCAAAGGTAAAAATCATCTTTGTAAAATCAGGATGGAAAATAACTTTACAGGGTAATCAGATTCAAAGAGCCCAGAGGACCCCCCTCTAGCCTTAGGTTCAATGTTACAGCAAACAGAGGTAAACCCTCTAGCAAAAGGAACATTTACGAGTTGAGAAAACAAAGATAAAACTAACACACCTTGCCTGGCTGTTACTTACAAGTTTGAAATACGAGAGACTTGTTCAGAAAGATTTGGAGAGCATGGATTGATGTTCGGTCCCTCTTAGTCCCAAGAGCAAACAACCCCCAAAACAAAGAGCACACAAACAAAAGCCTTCCTCTTCCCCAAGATTTGAAAGTATCTTTTTCCCTTTGGTCCTTTGGGTCAGGTGTCAGCCAGGTTACCTTAGCTTTTTAACCCTTTACGGGTAAAAGGATTTTGGTGTCTCTGGAGGGATTTTATAGTATTGTACACAGGAGGGCCATTACCCTTCCCTTTATAGTTATGACAGTGTGTTTGAGCATTTACTTTTAAGGAAAATTGCCTTTATTTGGAGGAGTTCAACAGTGGCATTATATTACAAAGATGATCAAGTTTTTCTGAATTTTCATACAGATTGAATTTTTCACAGAGAAGTCAGTAAAATAGAAAAATGGCAACATTGTATCCCTGGTACACAATATGTGAGTTTGCAGCGGTATAAGTAAATCCTTCAGTCCTTAATAAGCCTTCACTGTATCCCCTAACAGCCCAACACTATCTCCTCCACCCCATTTCTCTGTGCAAACTACTGCCTGTTTGCTAGTAAAACTCAGCCTTCAGTTCAGACAGCACAAAGTAAATTAAATAAAGTTTACAATACACAATTTCATATTACTTATAATGGTTATAATTTATAATAAAGAATTAACATATTAGTGCAAGGAGCTGAATAAAGGTTATTGTATGAGCAGATGTTTGTACTTACCTTACTTATTTGCCAGCACAAATACAGATTTAACTGTGTTTTTCTGTATTTTTTAATTTAAGTTGCCATTTATCTCCAGGGCAATTGACATTAGAGCATTGTACTATGCAGTTTTCAAGCCCAAGAACATAGACACATATGGTTTGAGAGCTGAAGGTGAGTATCTTTCTTTGCTTTATACTCCCCATGCCTTCCAGTACACTAGCCTGCATTCTATATATCCTGCAACTCCCAAGCTCTAAAATACTCATTATTATACTTTTCCTTCACAGAGGTTGAACTACCATATTTCACTCTGCATATACGTCATCCCTGAGAGGAGCCCAATAATAGACTAATTGTGCCCAGTTATTGCCAGTCAGATACTATCTAAAGTAATTAGCCTGCTTCTTTGCCTCTTAACTTGCTAATTCCTTGATGATCTAATATCCATATTTAAAATGTTCCATAGTACTCCAGTGCAGGATAATTCCTGTAGTCAGTATACATCTACTATCATGCACCTCGATATAGGTTGCCTTCCTGAAGACATTATGCTGTTGCATCAGAACCAGGGTCTGGGCTCTCACAGTGGGCATAACTCCAATTGACTTCAGTATGGCCAGGATTTCACCCTAATATCCTGTCTTTGGCTTCTCCTGAGTACATGGTGGGCCTTTGAGAGAGCAAGACCCAAACTTAATCTCTATGGGCCCTGTTGTTATCATAAGTGGTTTTTTTCTCTTCTCAGATACTGGTGGTAGTTAGACTCACCAGCCAGCTGTTCACAGCAGTGATAAACCAGTTTCCCAATATCCTCCATCTTACTATTTTGAAATCTTGCGCTGTTACCTTAACCTGCTATTCATGTTTGATAAACTTCCTTCAGACAATAAGACCATAGTGTGCAGATTTGTCTATTATCTCTCTACTGAAGCTTTTCTTCTCCACGTAATTTTCCTATTATTGCTTGCTTCTGAATTCCCTTGCTGGGTTTAATTCCCTCTCAGTGATGCTCTCTGCACCAGCAGGAGTCATTGCACTGCAAGCAGGACTCATCCCAGGGAAGCCAAGTGGTATTTGCATCACTTCTCTTGCTCAGGGAGTCCAGCAGTGAGGACCTCTTTAATTTGAAAAAGGAGGTTCTGAGGAGCTCTGCTGGAGGAGCTGCTCGGGAGAGATGCTGATGCAGCATATCCCTTGGACATGCCACCTCCGGGGACAGTGCCATCTACTTTTGAAGATTAAGGCTATGTGGGGGTTCCCTCACAGCATTACAGGAGCAGTGTCTCGCATTGCTTCAGCTCCCACTCTTGAGTAGACTTTCCAATCAGAAGCTGGTGTAACCCAGAGCTGAATCTTCCCACTCTCCCTGTGTTCCCTTCCTACCAATTTGTCTTCTGATCTGCTTCTACCTCCATCTTTCAAAGAGAGCAGTTCTGTCATAACCTCCGTAATGCAAACTTCTCAGGAACTGATCAGGCTTTTACCTCAGGCCCAGTGACATCGATAAAGCAAACCTCCCAATGGTTATTAGTATGGGAGGGCATTCTAAAGGTTTAGAAGATCAGTTTGAATAAGGCCCTGATAATAATTCAAACTATCTGAACTTTGGAGGCTGTAAAACTCTTGAGGATTCCCCTTTTCATGAGATTTCTATTACCACCTACTTTTAAGAAATCTGGAAATACCACAAGTGAGGTGTAAGGATATCTGGTTATATTTCCATCTTTGCCACTATCCAGATGTGTGACATTCTGCAACATATTCAATCACTCTGAACCTCTGTTTCCTCTCCCACCCTTCATCTATTTACATTGTAAGCTTTTTGGAACAGGGACTATCTCTCACTATGTGTATGTATAATGCCTCATTACTGGTATCTGTGCAATGTGATAACAACAGAACTTCCATTTGCTTGAGCAGAAGTGCTGGTATCCACGCACTACGACACAAATAATAATAGAACTTTCCCTTGCTTGAGCCAAAAGTGCAGTGCTATGAGTATTATCTATTTAGCAGTTATTTGGATGCAATGTATCCTCAAACAAATGTTCAGCTCAGACTGAGTTATGGTCAATGCTTTTTGGGTTTCTTTTCTTTATCATTCATCCATCATTGTGATTTACAAATGGTTTGTTACAAAGAGTAAGTGCCCAAAACCTTATAAAAATCCTCAGTTGCCAAAAACAACACATTCAAAAATGTATAGAATGATATCAAAGGGAGAGAGGAAAAAAACAGTAACAGGAAACCATAGTGCTGCACAGTCTTTGAATGCCTACTAATGCCAATGCCAGACTTCCCTACCTCAAAATGCCAAATTGGAACTTGACTAAAATCCTCACACTTCCTAGTGTTAAACTCAGCACACAAAACACTGGAATGAATGGAAAGTGCTGACTTATCACTAAGGAAATGAGATATTTTGATCCTAGCATTATAAAGCATTTAATAAGACGATAAGGAGAATGCAAGGTAAGGGGAAGGAGAACAAAGAAAGAGAGGAAAAGGGGAAAACAGAGGAGGAAACAAGATACTAAGAGAAAGACAAAAAGAACAAAGAGTGCATGGGCAGGTAAGGAAGAAATAACAGGAAAGAAGATTAATTATGGAAGCAAAAGTTACACTCAAATATTACTTCAGTTACTCTAGTGTATATGGCATCCCGTCATAGGATACTCAGTGCTCTTCCCAGCATCACTCAGCATTCAGATTCTGGTAAGAAGGCAGAGCATTTTGTGGCAGAACTCCAACAGTAAAGAGCCTGACTGTGACCAGTTTCTAAATGCAAGAACCACTGCTTTGATAAGGTCTACCTCACTCCTGGCTTCTTCCCAAATCTTACCAACTGTTGGGAAGATTGAGGAAGAGGAAGTAGAAAGCAGTTAGGAAAAAATCAAGGGGTGGGGGTGGAGGACAAAAGAAAACATAAAAGGTACCTTTTACGCAAACATGCACACCAGGAGCAAGGGAGGCTGGGAGACTGTTCCCATTCAGGGCATAATCTTTAATTGTGTGATAGCATTAGGATACCATGATGATAGGCTCCTTGGATATGGTGGAACTGGACAGGTTTTATAGTGGTATGTGTCATGGAAACCCAGTACTCTTTCATAGACAGTAGCCAAAACTTGGTGCTTCTGAAGAAAATGAAGACCTTCCACAGTGGACCTAGTTAATTCGTAGTACTGTTTATGGGGAAAATCTCCTTCCTCACTCTCTCTTATGGCCAAACTTTATGCCTTAAAACATGAAAGATATTGCTGGCTCCATTTTATATTTTCCCATATAAGCAAAATTGTAAGAATTATGGAAAGTACAATACAGTTTAGTTGTTTTCCATTGTCATAACAACTCATGTAGTCTCCTACCAGTAAAGGACTATTTGTGGTTCTCTCCAGAATATGTCAGAGCAGCTCTGTGCACTATCCGTAGAAAATCATTGAGAGACATGAAACACATGTTCCCACCACCTGTAGGAGACCAAGCTAGAGATTCAAACATTTCTTTCTGTGGAAACACATTGTGATGTTTCTAACTATCTCTAATCAGGCTTATTGGAAAATGTTGGTTTTTTTTTCCCTTTTTTCACATAGAAAACGTTGGCTTTTTGTTGAAAAAACAAACAACAAATTTTTTGGCCACAAACTGCCAGAAACAGATAATTTTTCAGTTTCCAGACAAATAGTTTGAGGCGCTCAGACACTTTCCATGAAAAAATTTCCTTTTCCAGAAAAGCCAATTTTCTGCTACAACAAACAAACAAAAAAGGTTTGACAATTTTTTTGACCAGTCCTAATCTCTAAGGCACCTGTCCCTCAGGTATTTTGGTACCAACACACTTTACAGCAGTATTTTGTCCAAAGAACTATACTCTGTCTCTCTCTCATATATTGTGACATACGTACATGTGAGGGTACTTCTAATTTTATAAACTTTAGCTTATTTCTGAAGATTACCTTGAAGAAAATGTTATCAGACTGTTTTCCAGGGTTGCTGTAGCAGTATCTTACATTTTGCTCTGAAGGCAGTCAAATCCAATGTCAACCTGATTTCTACATCTCCACTTGGCCCTGCAAGCTTTACTCTGGGAACTGTTAGTTCTATAGGCCCTGTTGAAGTGTTAAAAGACAGGGAGAGGAAGACCTTGAGATGACTATGGCCCAGTCCTTTGATTTCTTTGAAGATTAAGACCAGTGGTAGGCTGCTGGAGGACTAGCCCAAGCAATTTAAATTTCTTTCATAGAGTTAATTAGGGAGCTGATAAGCCTTTGTATAAGAGCAATTCTAGTAGTAAAGAAATAATTCATATTTTGGAAGGAAAAAGGAGAGAAAACACATCTCAAAACACTCTTTTTGGCCTTGTGTTACACTATAACAGGGGTCCCCAAAGCAGTGCCCACGGGTGCCAGGGCGCCCGCGGGGGCATCTAAATGCGCCCGTGTCCTGGCTGGCGGTGGAGCATCTGCCGAAATGCAGCCGAATTTCTGCAGCATTTCGGCGGCAACGCCTCTCGATGACGCTGCTTGCCACCGACAAGTGGCGTCATCGAGAGGTGTCACCGCAGAAATTCGGCGGCATTTCAGCGGATACTCCACCGCTGCCACGGTCCTTCGTCTGGCAGGCGCCAGACGAAAAGGTTGGGGACCACTGCACTATAAGGCAGAGTCTAGATGTGATATATGCTTTTTAGCCTGTAACTGATTTGCTAGGTAAAGTTAAAAACAGGTGAGTTTGTGACTGTAGGAGAATGCTGAATGTTACAGTACTCAGAAGAAATTTTAATTCTCATAAGAAAAACTAGTCATGGTAGGTGGTTTAATTTTCCCACAAGAAACACACACACACACACAGACACACACCTCTCCTTTTATTGGAAATGTTGATGACTAATTACTTTTCTTCTACTACTGCTACTTCTTTCTCCTCCCCTTTTTGTAATTAAAAAAATTCAGTTAGTAGACTGAGAACAGATAAGGCAGATGCCAAATTGAGAGGAAACTGCTTTCCCGGTATTTGATAAGTATGCTCTCTCAGTCTGTCCTGCCACAACTGTGTTTCCCTCCTTCATTCCCTTTTCAGCAGCAAAATTGCATGCAGCTTATAGGAATGATCAAGACTGTTTCATGATGAAAATTCTAATTTGCTGCAAAGTATATAACACAAGGTCAGGAATAGGGATAAGTGCAGATGACAATATACATTGTTTCTGAATACCATTTAGTTCCAGGGAAAATCTGGGTCCTTAATTAAGGCTGTGCTCTTTTTCATCTCAAGAAGATCTCACAGCCTCAAACACACTGCTACATGTTAGATCGTACATGGCATACCTCTTACTGCCTCATTGCATTACCATTCCTTTTATGAAATTTCTGTTCGACAATCACTTCACTATGATATTTTATTCTCTTTTGAAATCAAAGTTTAATTCTGGGCAGGTGGCTGTTATCTGAGAGTAAAGGGGGAAGAGACAGAAAAAAAGTCTTCAGTTGTTAGAGTTTTTCTGCCACTGTTCTGTTTGACAAGGGGACTCTTTACAGGTGATTGAAATAGTTCACTTTGTGCAAGAAATTTGTAATATTCCTGTCACTTTCTGCATGCAGATGACAAGCTGCTGCCAGCTGTACAGCATCGTTTTCTGCAGCTGTAGGGACTGTAGTGATTTCCATCAATTCAAATTCGTCCAAGCCACTGAACTATTCCCATCTCCAGCGTTTCTAGAGCCAGACCAATTTGCCCTTATCACAACAGAGTTTCCAAAGATTTTGTGAATTACAAGCTGTTTCTCATGTTTCCTGATGGACTGATATTGGGAAAGGACTGAGAAAAAAATGGGGTACAGTTCATTTCCATTGGAACCATTTCTTTCTTTCTTTCTTTCTTTCTTTCTTTCTTGTGTGTGTGTGTGCGCGCACACACAGAGAGAGCTCAGTTTCTGAGTGTGAGACCTCTGGGAGAGAAAACTGAAGTAATTGAATTGGATTAGACAAGCCAGCAGAACAAAGTCACATTCCATGAGATTTTTCCAGCATTGAGTATATGAATAGTAATTATTTAAGGATTAGTGGAAGTCTAAGATGTGGTCCACTCTGAATACTCTTCACCATGTATAAACAAAAGCAAGACATAATATATGCTGTTTAAGCTTCTTTTTATCTGTAATAGATTTCTTTTAGAGCTGTGAGAATTTCAAAAAATCCTGCTTGGTAAGTAAGCGCTCTCTTATTGTTTTTCAATAAAGAATTAAGCCCTTTAAGCTTACAATCCTAAAGAGAGCTTAATTAAGGATACTTATTCTTGCTTTAAATTATGTCCACTCCCATTTCGATGGCTGTTTCTTTGAAGTGCATCTGAGAAGGAGAGAGGAATATTTTAGAGTGGCAGGTCCAGCTGACATTCTGCTTTTCTTTATCTGCTCTGCTGGCTCCCAGCTTCACAGTTTTGCCCACTTTAGGTACCACTTGAAGGTGACCTGCAAAAGCTAAAATTAGAATGGATTTGGACCCAGATTTATTTGCTGACTGTCCCACAATGACCAGGTTGTTGAGAATATTCACTACATAAATAAAATTTTAACTAGCCCATCATTATAAATAATTCTCTTTCCTTTCCTACTGCTAACTCTAGGTGTGCCAAAGAACCACCAGTATGTATCATTCTGTGACATCACACAAATCAGAAGGCTCATGGGTTGCAAGAGACTATGTTGTAACTGGCAGTTCATTTGTGGTGTGCTACTTGAAGTATCGATTAGGAGATGGATTAGGATGACACTATGGCCTTGTCTCCTTGCCCCTATTCTGGCTACAGGCTCTTTGGAAATGTGGTTTTCTTTCCTCAAGAATGGATTGTTTTTGTTCCCAAACGGCCTCTGCCATTGCTGCTCATTGTTTTCATTTTGCTTAATAAAGCTTGTGGCTTTACCACTGGTGTGAAGCAGATGAGATAAGATGTAGTTCCCAGCCAGGTAATTGAAGCACACTGTTGTGTGTGGATGTTGTGAGGAAATCAGTGGCATAATGCTCAGGCAGGGGCTGAACAAAACCACACAAACCCCCTTCCCTCCATTCCTTAGCTGATCCTGAATAAGCAAAGTGTTTTAAAAAAAATGTTACAACTTGTATACGTCTAGAAGTGTTGGTGATTTTTGATGCTAGGTTCTAGAGTTGGTCAAACTATTTGTTGCTAACAATTTATTTGTTTTGTGGAGTCCACAAATTGTTTCCATGGCTCTGTCCATGGTTTGTAATTGTTAGATAAGTAACTTTTAGAAATGTATTTCAGACTGCTGATTTTCACAGGCTGTCCTCAGCTAGTGTCCCTCTGAGAATTCACTATTTGGAGTTCAGTACTCAGTGTGTGGGTTTGGTTGCCTAAGTCACATAGTCAGGTTTTTCTCCCTGATTGGATGACCTTATAAAGAGGTGCAGTGCCTGAAGAAATCATTGGGGCATTGAATCTGTCAAGGGACAGATGGGCTCATTTTCCTATTCCTTCCACAAAATGTACCCACTCTGTCAGAGAAATAATTTTTTATTGGCTTATTTCATTACCATAATGAGTATGCACAGTCAGTCAGCACCAGAACCAATATCACATATCTTATAGGACCAACCACAGCCAACCAACCCATTTCCAAAATTCTAAAAAAATAAAATGAATACTTCTGAGAAACCAGAATCTTTCACAGTCACCATGGCAGAAAACAAAGAAAAACAGAACCATCATTTTGTTTTTACTTAAGTCATTTTTAAAGTCAAATCCAATCATTTATTTGAATAGTTCACCCAGCTCTTGTCAAAGGAAACCCAGAGGTATTCAATTTATTTTATGTCAAATAATAGTTATGTTATTTTAAAGAGTAATCAAGTTTCCTTGACTTGATTTCCCTTTCATAAATCCATATTCCCCAGTATTTTCCCTAAAGGTAAAACATTCCTGTTTTCCAAATGTATCTTACTTTTCTTCCTGAGAGTGCCTAATAGCATGTTTTTTTAATTGTTTGTAATTATCGGCAAGATTATTTTCAGTCCCAGTGGTCATTTCCAACTGCTGGGTCGTAGTTAGGTCATATAGCTGGAGCTATTACACAGTTTATAGTATCATCACGGTTTGTCCCCAACCAGCCTGTCTGCATGCTTACTAAAGGCAGCACTTTAGAGAAGCAGTAGAGTAGCAGCTAAGATCGCTTGCTTTTGTTGTTATTGTTTTTGGTCTTTGTTTTAAACAAGGGTCTTCAAGGCAGAGAGAAACTGTGCTGAACAGTCTTAAATTCTCACTCCATTACAGTGCTAGTCTACAGGGCTGTCTGTGTGGATGGAGTAACTAAGTAGAGTAGAGTAACTAAGGAAAGTAGAGTAACTAAGGGTATGTCTACATTACAAAATTAGGTCGAATTTATAGAAGTCGATTTTTACGAAGTGATTTTATACAGTCGACTGTGTGTGTCCCCACTAAGCACATTAAGTCAGCAGAGTGCGTCCACAGTACCGTGGCTAGCGTCAACTTTTGGAGTGTTACACGGTGGGTAGCTATCACACAGTTCCCGCAGTCTCCGCTGCCCATTGGAATTCTGGGTTGAGCTCCCAATGCCTGATGGGGCAAAAACATTGAGGCGGGTGGTTTTGGGTACATGTCGTCAGTCGCCCCTCCCTCTGTGAAAGCAACGGCAGACAATCGTTTTGCGCCTTTTTTCCGTGCCAGACGCCATACTGCTTTCAGCAGATGGTGCAGTAGGACTGCTAACCGTTGTCATCCAACCATCACTTCCACTGCAACTCTGTTCACCTGCTCTCCTGGTGCCATGAATCCACCTCGCAGGTCCACTTATTGTTCCATATAAATATCTATTCTCGTGGCATCCGTCGTCATCCACCGCTTCTGCTGCAACTCTGCTCTCCTGCAGACACCACACCACAGCAAGCATGGAGCCCGCTCAGCTCACCACTGCTGTTGTGAGCATTGTAAACACCTCATGCATTATCCTGCAGTATGTGCAGAACCAGAACCTGCAAAAGCAATGACAGTACAATCATGATACTGATGAGGATATGGACACAGACTTCTCTCAAAGCACGGGCCCTGGTAATTTGGACATCATGGTGGTAATGGAGCAGGTTCATGCCGTGGAACACCAATTCTGGGCCCGGGAAACAAGCATAAACTGGTGGGACCGCATAGTGTTGCAGGTCTGGGATGATTCCCAGTGGCTGCGAAACTTTTGCATGTGTAAGGACACTTTCAGGGTACTTTGTGACTTGCTTTTCCCTACCCTGAAGCGCAAGAATACCAAGATGAGAGTAGCCATGACAGGTCAGAAGCGAGTGGCGATAGCCCTCTGGAAGCTTGCAATGCCAGACAGCTAACGGTCAGTCGAGAATCAATTTGGAGTGGGTAAATCTACTGTGGGGGCTGCTGTGATCCAAGTAGCCAGTGCAATCACTGAGGTGCTGCTATCAAGGGTAGTGACTCTGGGAAATGTGAAGGTCATAGTGGATGGCTTTGCTGAAATGGGATTCCCTAACTGTGGTGGGGCGATAGACGGAACGCATATCCCTATCTTGAGACCAGACCACCTTGGCAGCCAGTATGTAATCTGCAAGGCGATACTTTTCAATGGTGCTGCAAGGACTGGTGGATCACAAGGGATGTTTCACTGACATCAAAGTGGGATGGCTGGGAAAGGTACATGACGCTTGCATCTTCAGGAATTCTGGTCTGTTTGAACAGCTGCAGGAAGGGTCTTACTTCCCAGACAAGAAAATAACTGTTGGGGACATTGAAATGCCTATAGTTATCCTTGGTGACCCAGCCTACCCCTTAATGCCATGGCTTGTGAAGCCATACACAGGCACCATGGACAGTAGTAAGAAGCAGTTAAACTATAGGTTGAGCAAGTGCAGAATGGTGGTAGATGTGCATTTGGACATTTAAAAGCACACTGGCGTGGTTTACTGACTTGGTTAGACCTCAGTGAAACCAATATTCCAATTCTTATTGCCGCTTGCTGTGTGCTCCACAATATCTGTGAGAGTAAGGGGGAGATGGGGTGGGAGGTTGAGGCAAATCGCCTGGCCGCTGATTACACTCAGCCAGACACCAGGGCAATTAGAAGAGCACAGCAGGGTGTGCTGCGCATCAGAGAAGTTTTGAAAACCAGTTTCATGACTGGCCAGGCTACAGTGTGACAGTTCTGTTTGTTTCTCCTTTATGAAAACCCGGCCCCTTAGTTCACTCCACTTCCCTGTAAACCAACCGCCTTCCCCCCTTCGATTACCACTTGCAGAGGCAATAAAGTAATTATTGTTTCAAAATCATGCATTCTTTATTAATTCATCACACAAATAGGGGGATAATTGCCAAGGTAGCCCAGGAGGGGTGGGGGAGGAAGAGGGGAGGAGGGAAGGACAAGGCCACACAGCCCTTCAAAAACTTCTGTTGCTTGGGCAGTCCTCTGGGGTGGAGTGGTTGGGTGTCTGGAGCTTCCCCCTCTCCCCCTCCCGCATTCTTGGGCATCTGAGTGACGAGGCTATGGAACTTGGGGAGGAGGGTCTGTGCTCCTGCTGCATTTCCTGCAGCTCCACCAGATGCTGGAGCATATCAGTTTGATCCCCCAGTAGCCTCAGCATTGCATCCTGCCTCCTGTCATCGCGCTGCCACCACCGCTCATCTCGTTCATCCCTCCTGTGCTTGCGTTCATTTTCTGCTTTCCTGAACTCTGACATTGTTTGCCTCCACACATTCTGCTGAACTCTTTCAGTATGGGAGGACTGCATGAGCTTCAGAGAACATTTAATCACAAGTGCGGTTTTTTTGCCTTCTTATCTGTGCTAGCCTCTGGGACAGAGATGATAGGGGGAGCATTGAAACATTTGCAGCTGTGGGAGGAAAAAAAGGGAGAGTAGTATTTAAAAAGACACATTTTAGAGAAAAATGGGTAGACTCTTTCACTGTGAACCAAGCTGTTAACATTACATAGCACATGTGCTTTTCGTACAAGGTTGCATTTTGCCTCTCATATTGAGGGCCTGCCAGTTTGGTGTGAAAGATTACACATCCAGGGCCAGGCAACAGAATTTGGCTTGCAGGCAGCCACAGTCTTTTGGCTTCTTCAACCTTCATAACATGTGGGAATGGCTTCAAACAGCAGTGCCCTCCTTTCCTATACCAAGCACCCATTGGGTTGGCCATTTAAAAGGAGGAGCTGTACTGGCCACGAATGCATCCCAAGTCTTCAGGGCAAATTAATCATTAAACACGCTTGCTTGTAAACCATGTGTTATATTTACAAAGGTACACTCACTAGAGGTGCCATGAGCCCACCTTGGGAGGATTGGAAGGGTATTGGCTCTAGTGTGATAAACAGTTTCTGGCTGTCAGGGAGAATGGTTTCTCCACTTGCATGCTGTGCGCTATCCTCCTCCTCCTCCACCTTCTCATCTTCCTCTCCCCAAAATCCTCATCCCTGTTGCATGAGACTCCCACTTTGCAGGTGTCCACGGACAGGGGTGGGGTAGTGGTAGGAGCCCCCCTTAGAATTGCATGCAGCTCCTCATAGAAGCAGCATGTCTGGGGCTCTGACCTGGAGTGGCCGTTTGCCTCTTTGGCTTTTTGGTAGGCTTGTCTGAGCTCCTTAATTTTCACGCGGCATTGCTGTGGGTCCCTGTTGTAGCCTCTGTCCATCCTGCCCTTGGAGATTTTTTCAAATATTTTGGCATTTCGACTTTTGGAATGGAGTTCTGATAGCATGGATTCGTCTCCCCAAATAGCGATCAGATCCAGTACCTCCTGTTTGGTTCATGCTGGAGCTCTTTTGCAATTCTGGGACTGCATGATCACCTGTGCTGATGAGCTCGCCACGCTGGCCAAACAGGAAATGAAATTCAAAAGTTCCCGGGGCTTTTGCTGTGTACCTGGCTAGTGCATCTGTGTTGAAAGTGCTGTCCAGAGCGGTCACAATGGAGCACTCTGGGATAGCTCCTGGAGGCCAATACCGTCGAATTGTGTCCACACTACCTCAAATTCAACCCAGCAATGTCGATTTCAGCATTAGTCCCCTTGTCAGGGAAGAGTACAGAAATCGAATTAAAGAGCCCTTTAAGTCAACAAAAATGGCTTCGTCGTGTGGATGGGTGCAGGGTTAAATCGATCTAACACTGCTAAATTTGACCTAAACTCGTGGTATAGACCAAGGATAAGTAAAGTTGAGTAGAGTAACTAAGGAAAGATGTATAATAACAGTTTTTACCCTACAAGTTCATAATTTTGACCATGGAGGGTAGGAGCATGGGGAAACTATTATTGGGGCTGATGTTTAAATCACCAAAGCTCAAATACTCCCATCCAGCTCCAATACCATGGGGACACTAGTGGCAACAGTATGATTCCTCCTCAATCACTAGTGGCACTCTCAAACCTCTATCAGCAGAGCTGCACTGGAGGATATCCAAACCTGTGGAAAAAGAAACAGGATCCTTTCCTCCAAAGTGACCCAGTGCAAGCATGTCCAACACTGAATTTGCCTTGTGATCCATTCTTTACTCTTGACACTTAATGTACTATCCCAAATTCCAGCTTCACAGTGCGTTCATCAGTCCTTTCCAACTTCTCATAGATAATGCTAGAAGGCTTTACAATTAAGAACTAGCCAGCCACCATGTTGGATCTGCTGGACTTTAATAGTGAGTCCCTGCAGCTGCTTGGGAAGACTTTAAACTTTTGTTTTCCTTTCAAAAAGTCTGGTTTGAAAAGGTCATTGAGCGAGTAATAAAGCTTTAAAAGATTCAAAGCTGTGACATTGACTTACTCCTATTATAGAGCTGTGGCTTTGAGCTGGTGCAGCAAGAAACCTTCCCAGTTTTCATTTTGTTTTAACATTTTGCTTGCTTGTCTTTTTAAATACCATGGCAAAGTCACCTGTTTCACAGTAGTAACAAAGTTCCTTTTTAATCAGGCAGCACTTATGAAGCTAACGCATCTCCAAACTAAAACAAATCTCAGATATGTAAGGTCCTGGTCACTATAGCACCTCAGTATTGTTTTATAAGAACTAGATTGTCACTTCCTTCCTAGCTCATATTAAGAGGAGATGTGTAGCTTGTCACAACCCATGAAAGTGTTGCCTTCTGCTACTTTAGAGACTTCAGAGAGGAGAATGACCCCCACGACCCCAAATATCTGCTCATTCAGATGCATGAGATGAGAACAGCCTGTAGGTGCCAGACAATGAACCTAACTGACATGCCAGGACATCCAGTTGCTGGTCCTGGGTATTCTGCATGTGGTTGGGACTGCTCAGGCTTGTCAACTGAGCATTGGGAAAACACAATGTTCAGGGCGGCTGGAGGGAGGGAGATGCCAAGAGCGGGAGATGCAGACCCTCTATTGCTCTTAAAGGGAAATGAGAGAGTACACAGAGACCCCATGACCCACTGAGAGGGAGGAGTAAAATGTACATTGGACCAAGAGTGCTCCAGGAAGGGACTCCGGAAGGTATAGGTGATACCAGAAGCAGATTACTTTCCCTCACATGGCAGCTCAGCTCTGCTGGCAGACACAGGGCCGGCTCTAGGTTTTTTGCCGCCCCAAGCAAAAAAATAATTGGCTGCCCCCCACCCACCAGTGCCCTCCCCTCACACCCCCTGTTGCCCCAGCACTGGGCTCCCCCCCAAATGTGGGATCCGCTACCAGCACACTGCAGCCGAGCCCTGGCCCAGCTGCGACTCCGTCCCCATGCGGGTGGAGCTGCTGGACAGCACGGAGCGGGAGTACTTCCAGGTGGCGGCGTGGCTATGGGGTGGCGCAAAGAACATGGCCCCCTCCCTGGGCTTCGCAGCACTGCTGGTGACCAAGGTGGATCAGTTCGCGCTCACCGCCCTCACCCCCGACATGCTGGCGGCCGAGGACCTGGAGAGCCCCCTGGACCAGCTGCTCTTCAGCCTCACAGTGCCCTGGCCCAGCCCTGGCAGGAGGGAAGGCAAGGATCTCTGGCTGTGGGGCTACCTGCTCAGCACCGATGAACCCAGCCGGCCGCTCACCTCCTCACACACTCCAGGAGCCCCTCGCCGCCATCGCAGCTGGGGCTTGGCTCCAAGGGACCCCGTTTCCCTCCCTCCCCGGCTCCTCACACACGCTGGGTAGGGCCGCCCAGAAGATTCAGGGGGCCTGGGGCAAAGCAATTTTGGGGGCCCCTTCCATAAAAAAAGTTGCAATACTATAGTAACATGTATTTGGAAATGTAAAAAATAACTAGTGAAAATTAATTTGTAATAATTTGAAAATACACCAAATACATTATTTAAAAACATTAACTGCTTTACTGGTCTGTCTACATTTGCAATTACACAATGGGCTGTCGCTGGGTGATGGTTGGTGCCAATGGGCTATCACTGCCTGGAGGTGGTGCTGCTGTTGCCCAGGGCTGGGTGGGGAGCTGGGCTCTGGGGGGTGCCCGGCTCACAGGGGCTGGGCTCAGGACTGTGAGGAGATGGGGTCGGAGGTTGTCAGGCCCAGAGGGGCTCGCCTCAGAGCTGGGGGTCTGGGGTGGGGATGGGGTTGGAAGATGCCCAGCTCACCGGGGCTGGGCTTGGAGATGAGGGTCTGGGCTGGGAGGGATGGGGCGGGGGGGTGCCCGGCTCAACCGGGCTGGGCTCGGAGCTCGGGGTCTCGGGTGAGGGAGATGGTGTCGGGGGGGTGCCCACCTCAGAGCAGCTGGGCTCAGAGCTGGGGGTCAGGGCTGTGGGGGATGGGGTCGGGAGTGCCCACCTCAGAGGGACTGGTCTCAGAGCTGGGGGTCAGGGCTGTGGGGGGAATGGGGTCAGGGGGGTGTCCGGATCAGAGGGGCTGGGCTCGGAGCTGGGGTGCCCAGGTCCGAGGGGCTGGGCTTGGAGCTGGGGGTCAGGGCTGGGTGGGGAGGATGGGTTTGGGGGGGTTCCCACCTCAGAGGGGCTGGTCTCAGAGCTGGGGGTCAGGGCTGTGAGGGGGATGGGGCCGGGGGGGTGCCCACCTCAGAGGGGCTGGGCTTGGAGCTGGGGGTCAGGGCTGGGTCTGGGGGGCAATGGGGTCGGGGGTGCCTGACAACCACCTCCCTGAGACCCCCCCAATCCAACCCCCCCTTCCCTGGCCCCTGACCGCCCCCCCCCAGAACCTGTGCCCCCTCCCTGCCCCCTGAGTGTCCCCGGGACTCCCTGCCCCTTAGCCAACCCCCCGGCCCCGGCCGCTTATCCCCGGCTCACCGCGCACCTCGAGAAGCGGCCCTGCCCAGCGCTGCAGCCGCGTGGCTCCGGAGGGGGCTGAGCTCTTTCCCGCTCAGAGCCGCATGGTAAGGGGAGGAGCCGCTCGGCCCGGAGCTCGCAGCCCCGCCCCCTTATCACGCGCCTCTGAGCGGGGCGGAGCTCAGCCCCGCCCCAGAGCCAAGCGGCTGCAGCTCTGTTTAGGACCCGGGCGCGAACAAGCGGAGGAGGAGCGGCCCGTCCCCTGCAGCCGGGGCAGGGCCGCGCTACCGGCTCCGCTTGGGGGAGAGGGATGGCCCCTTACCGGTAGCGTGGCCCTGCCCCGGCTGCAGGGGACGGGCCGCTCCTCGGCTCGCAGCGAGGGGATGAGCTGGGGCCCCAGCCCTATGCCGCCCCCTACATTTTGCCGCCCTAGGCACCAGCTTGTTTAGCTGGTGCCTAGAGCCGCCCTTGGGCAGACACATTGGTGAGGTAGAACCAAGGCTCCACGCATTCGCTGCCCACTTCTCTCAGCTTCCCATTCAACTGTACAGGGGAAGGAATGCCCCATAGAACTTGCTTCTCCTCCTTAAGAAGGAAATGGCCATTGAGGTGACTGAACAGGGAATGCAGAGAGAGCCCTATGTCAGAATCTTATGAGTAGGTTTCATTGAATGATGTTGCATTTAAGATCTACCCACTGTTTCAACAGGTATTAGTCTGAGGGCCAAAGCCACATCACTTTACTCATCCAGTGGTAAGATGAGCAAGATTTGGCCTTGTGATAGCAAAAAGCATCTTGAGTATTATTTATACAGGGAGTCAGGCTTTTCTCAGTGCACACCTCAAAGTCAGGAGGAAACAATGCAAGCACTAGCCCAGAGGAGCTGAGATTTGTTATCGTGCTAATAAAGTTATGAAGGATGTTTACTTATACTGAAGCCAAGGTAATTGCCTAGCTAGATGAAAGGATGGGACACTACCCAACATGTTGCACTAGGAACATGAAATATACTAATAAAATGTTACAACCTTTCATTTGTGCTCCATATTGTAACTTGACTTGTTAGCTGGTGCCAGTTCTGACGAGTGAAGGTCTAAGGCACTAAAACTTTGCACCAACTCCACTTTGATCAAGAGATGTTTCTTCTGCCTGTATGTATCAGACTTTTGCTATAATTGGCCCTACCAATTTTCTTCACACTTCAACTGTGCAGAATATGTAGCACATTGGTAACAAGCTGTCTTGTGTTGATAACAAGCCTTTTTAATAAATCACTCATCCTTCCTATAATAAGATTTTCTGCTATATTTTCCTCCCAGAAGTTAAGGAGAAAAATAATTCTGCCAGCGGTATTGTCATTTTCTTTTCTATTATTTTGGTTTCATTCCTTTGTGGCATGACATGGCGTAACATAACACAGAGATAGAAAGGAAAACACACTATTTTTTTAACACACCACTCTCACTTTCTGCCAGAATCAGCTCCAGAATGAAGTCACTGGACCAAAGAGAAAATCAGTAGGGGGGAGAGAAGGAGTGGAAGGGGCAAGCAATGAGAGGTAAAGGAATAAATGAAATGGCATCAGACAAAAAGAGGAGGAAATAGCCTATTAAAGGTCAAGTAGCATTTTCTCATTCTCAAAAGTATTCCATTCCTTTAGCTTTCTGTCTGTGCTGTGGAAAATATTCATTTTTATTGATTACCTATGTTTTAAATGTCAATATTAAAAAAAAGTGGTTCTGATGATGACAAATAATGGCAGATTGTCTGCACAGTTCATCCATTGAATGAGCACAGCCGAAGTACAAGTTTCCCCACATGACCACAGTGCCTCATCAGTGTCTCTCAATTCCTACACAGATTGAATCTCTTCTAGGAAATTAAAAGGCAGTTCATTGCCCGTGCTCAATCAGGGGCTCATCCAAAGCCCTTTGAAAGCAGTGGAGTCTTTCCATTGATTTCAATAAGCTTTGGACGTGGCTCTCTGTCTTCAGTCTCTCTGAGGTTGTCGATGAGACTGCCAATAAATACTAACTGGGATGGTGAATTTTGTGATGTGGTCCATTGACCACTAGATAGTGGATTGAGACACCTCCCTCCCATGTGATCAATTTCACATACACCATCAAAGACCTGTCAGACAACAATAACTTTTGGCAGCTGCTGAACTAAGAAGGATTTGAAATGGTGACCTTTATTATTTTTAAATGTGATTTTAATTACAACATGGGGTTTATGTTTAATCATGTAAAACAGCATGTTTTAACTTGCATTGCAGGGTAACAAGGACAGAGCTGGTAAACTGTGCTTTTATAAGAACACAAGAATGACCATTCTGGATCAGACCAATGGTCCATCTAGCCCAGTATCCTATCTCTGATAGTGGCCAGTGCCACATGCTTCTGGCAGTTGGCAGTTTAGGGACACCTGGGGCAAGGGGTTGTGTCCCTGACAATCTTGGCCAATAGCCATTGAACGACTTATCTTCCACAAACATATCTAATTCTTTTTTACCCCATTTATACTTTTGTTTTCACAACATCCCCTAGCAACAAGTTCCACAGGTTGACCGTGCACTGTGTGAAGAAGTATTTCCTTCTGTTTGTTTTCAATCTGCTGCTTATTAATTTCATCAGGTGAAATTAATCCAAGCATTATGTGAAGAGGTAAATAATACTTCCCTATTCACTTTCTCTATACCATTCATGATTTTATAGACCTCTATCATATATTACTTGTAGTCATCTCTTTTCTGAACTGAATGGTCCTAGTCTTTTTAATCTGTCTTTGCAAAAAAGCTTACATCCTTCTATCATTTTCAGTGCCCTTCTGTGCACATTTTCCAATTTTAATATATCTTTGGGGGAGGATAGCTCAGTGGTTTGAGCATTGGCCTGCTAAACCCAGGGTTGTGAGTTCAATCCTTGAGGAGGCTACTTAGGGATCTGGGGCAAAAATTGGTCCTGCTAGTGAAGGCAGGGGGCTGGACTCAATGACCTTTCAAGGCCCCTTCCAGTTCTAGGAGATTGGTATATCTCCAATTATTACCTTATGGAGGGACCAGAACTGCACACAGGATTTGAAGTGTGGGCATACCAAGGATTTATATAGCCTCATTATGATATTTTCTGCTTTATTTTTTTATCCCTTTCCTAGTGGTTCCTAATATTCAATTAGCTCCCCCCCCCTTTTTTTGAAAACTATGTACAACTCCAAGATCTCTTTCTAGAGGGGTAACAGACTGTAATTGCCAGGATTAACTCTGGACCCTTTTCTAAAAATAGACAGTACTTTACCTACTCTCCAGTCATCTGGTACAGAGGCTGATTTAAGCAATAGATTATATGCCACCTTTCATAGTTCTACAACTTCATATTTGAGTTCCTTCAAAACTCTTGGGTCAATACTACTCTGGTCCTAGTAACTTATTACTCTTTAATTTATCAATATGTTCCAAAACCTCATCTATTGACACCTCTATCTGGGATAGTTTCAGATTTGTCACCTGAAAAGAATGGCTTGTGAATGGGGATCTAACCTACAGCCTCTGCAATGAAGATTGATACAGATAATTCATTTAATTCTCTTCAACATCCTTTTCTTCCTTGAGTGGTGCTTTAGCACCTCAATTGTCCACTGGCCCCTTTGACTGTTTGGCAGTCTTCTTGCTTTTGATATACTTAAAATGAAATGCTGGGGGTGGGGTGGGGTTCCTTAGCTAGTAGTTCTTCGAATTCTGTCGTAGCCTGCCTTATTCTACTTTTTACACTTGACTTCTCAGAGTTTATGCTCCTTTCTATTTTCTCCAGAATTTGACTTCCATTTTTAAAGGATCCCTTTTTGTCTCCAATTGCTTCTATCTCTGTTGTTTAGCTATGGTGACCTCTTTTTTTTTGAACCTCTTACTGTTTTGTGTGTGTGTTTTTAGTTTGATTCTCTATAATGTTGCTTTTAAATACCGCCCATGCACTTTGCAGGCATTTCACCCCTGTGACTGTTCCTTTTAATGTCTATTAACTAGCTTCTTTATTTTTGTGTGGTTCCCCTTTTTGAAGTTAAATACTACAGTATTTTCCCTCTACAAAGATGTTAAATTTTATTATATTATGGTCACTGTTACCAAGTGATTCAGCTATATTCACCTCTTGGACCAGATCCTGTACTCCACTTAGGATTAAATTGATCTCTCTAATAAATAATTAAATGAGTATAAAGGAAAGGTGTAGTCAAGCACAGTAGCTTACAACTTAGTAAAAATCCCCACAATTTTTTCCACTTGCAAAATATACTGACTTTTAAATATGAAAAATTGACTCAAATATCAAAACACATAAGGTAAAGTTGTCAGATATAATAAAAAGTGCACTACGAAAAAGGTAAATTTTCATAAAAATTTTTATGAAAGCTAAACTTTCATAAAACCGTATTTTGTCAGAATATGTGGTTTTCTCAGAATCAAAATGCATCATAAAACTGGGTCAAATTTTGTTTCAGAAGAAAACCTGGGGGGAAAAAAGATGTTTTGACTTTCTTGGGACAAAACATTTCCATTTTTCATTTTGAAATAACTTTTAATTTTGAAATTTTTGGGGAAAAATGTTATAATAAACAAAATTTAAAAAAACAACGAAATCTAGCATTTGATTTTGTTAAAATGAAATGCTTTGAACAACCAGGTTTTTTTCCCCCTTCAGAATTACCCTTCATGGAGAATTTCAAAATTTCAAATTTTTCTTCCTATTCAGAGAAAAGCCAAATTGTAAAATTTCAAAATTGTGTGCAAAATGAAACTTTCATCCTCCATACAGCCCTAATATTTATAGAAGAGGTGCTCCCTTATCTTTTTAATACCTGTATTGTGTGCCACAGGAGAAGATTCTGTAGGTTAGATTAGGTTCCATTTATACCCTAATACTACAAGACCTGCCAAATGCTTCATTTTGACTTTTTTTTTTCCATAGTGTATCTTGGTTTAATTTGCTCAAAGCTACAGCTGAGTGAATGGCTAAAGAATGAGTTAGACGCAGAATGAGTTAAAACTACAGGATGAGTTAGAGCTGAGTGAGACACAGCTATTTGTCTTATTGCTTCTCTTTTGCAGGAAGTGTTGGGCTAAGTTCCATCTAAGCTGCACGGCTGTGCAGCTGCCTATTAACGCCCAAGCAGGGGCTCAGGGCTGTGGCAGGGAGAGATGCCTCTCCCCCAGCACGGACCTGCCATGGTAGGGAGAGGCACCCCTGCCCACTGGCCCCAGCATGGACCTGCCTTGGACTTGCCGTGGCACAGGGAGGGGAGGCCCTCCCTCAGCCCTACCAGAGCTGTCACAGCTGGAAAGAGGTGCCTCTCCCCCAGCCCTGAGCTGCTGTGGAAAGAGAGGGCTAGGGGGGATTATCTCTCCCCACTGCAGCCTCAGGGAAGCCTGAACCCCAAACCCTTCATCCCTGGCCCCATCCCAGAGCCTGCAGCCCCCTACACCCTAGCCTTGAGCCCCTTCCTGCACTCCAAACTCCTCATCCCCAGGACCCCAGCCCCAACCAAGAGCCCACACCCCAAGTCAGAGCCCTCATCCCCCCACACCCCAACCCTCTTCCCCAGCCCTGAGCCCCCTTCCACACTCTAAACCCCTCGGCCCCACCCCCACCATATGAATTTTGTTATGTGCACTAATATGAAGGTGATCCATCACCTCCATATTGGTGCACATAACAAAATTCATTCTTCACATCAACCTAAAATTTAGAGGGAACACTGGTGTTGGGTGATATTTCTTTCTGATTTTTTTTACTTCTGCATTTGGAGCAGTCCCAATGCCTTTGTGGATTATAGTACACACAAGTGTACAAAAGAGGCAGCCAATGCTAGCACTCAGAAGCCCTGCACATAGGGTTATCAGCAAGATGATGTTCATCCATCGTTTTCGAAGAAGACCTTAACATCTATCAGGTTGTGAGCTGTCCACGGTGCGTCCGCAAATGGCTGGTAAGGCCAATACGGGCACGGAATGTTCTGCCACATGTCGGGCAGACATGTGTGGGCACCACTGTTACAACATTTGCAGCTCTGGCTTTACGGAGTGCTCGCTTCTCTTGTGCTAGGGTTATCCTTCTGGCTTCAGATGTCTGGCAGCCTTGGTGGATCAGCGTACGCCATGTCAATCGGTCTTGTGCCAGGGTTTCCCAGGAGGTGATGTCGATATCCAGGGACTTAAGAGAGGCTTTCAGCGTATCTTTGTATCGCTTCTTTTGTCCCCCGTGCGATCGCTTTCCTTGCGACAGCTCACCATAGAAGAGCTGTTTGGGGATGCGGTGGTCTGGCATCCTTGCAACATGGCCTGCCCAGCGTGTCTGGGCTTTCATAAGCAGAGTGTAAACTGACGGCAGGCCTGCTCTGGAAAGGACTTCTGTGTCAGGCACCTTATCCTGCTACCGAAGCCTCAGAAGTCTGTGGAGGCAAGTCGTGCGGAAGTGGTTCAATTGCCTAGCGTGCCTCCTGTATACAGTCCAGGTCTCACTGGCATACATCAAGGTAGTTAGCACTACTGCTCGGTAGACTTTAAGCTTTGTAGCAAGGCTTATTCCACGGCGGTCCCACACGTTGGTCAGCAGTCCGCCAAATGCAGAGCTTGCCTTGGCGATTCTGCAGTTGACCTCGATGTCAATTATCACTGCGCGGGAGAGGGTGCTGCCAAGGTATGTAAATTGGTCCACTGCTTGCAGCTTTTGCCCCTTCACTGTGATGGTGGTCTCTTGGTGTTGGGCTTTCGGAGCTGGCTGGTGCATCACTTCGGTTTTCTTTATGTTGATGAAAAGGCCGAAGTTATCGCATGCTGCTGCGAATTTGTCCATGCTGGCTTGCATTTCCTGCTCTGATCCAGCATTCAGGGCACAATCGTCAGCAAAAAGGAGGTCTCGTAGCACAGTCTCCTTTATGTTGGTGACAGCCTGGAGTCTTCGCAGGTTGAACAGTTTCCCATCAGTCCTGTATCTCAGGCTGACTCCCAAGGAACTGTTCTGAAAGGCGTCTGACAGCATGGCTGAAAACATCATGCTGAACAGGGTCGGTGCCAACACACACCCTTGCTTGATGCCATTTGTGACGGGAAAGGCCTCTGAAGCTTCTCCGTCGTCCAGAACACGAGCCGTCATGCCGTCATGGAACTGACGTACCATCAGGATGAATCTATCAGGGCACCCAAACTTCGACATGATACGCCACAGACCTTCACGACTGACAGTGTCAAAAGCCTTGGTGAGATCCACAAAGATGGTGTACAGTTCACGATTCTGCTCTTGACACTTCTCTTGGAGCTGTCAGACTGCGAAGATCATGTCCACAGTGCCACGCTCTTTACGAAAGTGGCACTGTGTCTCGGGTAATAGACCCTGTTCCAGGTGGTCAATCAGGCGATTCAGCAACACTCGTGCAAGGATCTTGCCTGCGCTGGAAAGCAATGATATTCCTCTATGATTATCGCAGACTTTTCGATTTCCTTTCCTCTTATAGAGGTGTACGATGGACGCGTCTTTCAATTCCTGAGGAATAGACCCTTGATTCCAGAAGGACTGAAACAGTTGAGTGAGTTTGTCGACAAGCACTGCACCACCATCCTTATAAACTTCTGCTGGGATCGCATCAGATCCTGAGGCCTTGCCACTGGACAGCTGGCTGATGGCCTGTAGGATTTCAGTCTCTGATGGTGGAATGTCCAGGCTGTGGTTGATATCCGCCTGGGGCATTCTATCAATCGCCTCGTTATTAATGGAAGATGGGCGGTTCAGTACGGATTGAAAATGCTGTAGAATCAGAGTCTTCTCAGTAATGAGAGTTACACCATCTAAATCCAGTAAAGGAGAGCTCCCTGAGGGCCGAGGGCCGTACAAGGATCTGAGGGCTTCGTAGAACCGTTTGGCATCGTTTCTATCAGCAAACATCTGGATTTCACCTGCCTTGGCACTCAACCAGGAGTCCTGCATCTTGCGAAGCTTGCTCTCTACGGTCCTGCGAGTGTTGTTAAAGGCATTTTTCTTAGCTGATGACGACGGGTCATTCTGATGAGCACGGTAAAGGTGGTGCTTTTCAGCAAGTAAGACCTTGATCTCTTCATCGTTTTCATCAAACCAGTCCTGCTGTTTCCTGTGTGAAGGTCCAAGAACCTTTAGTGCAGAAGAGTGCACAATATTCCGGAAGAGTTCCCAGTCCTTCTCAGCATTTTCCTCTAATTGCAGCTCTAAGAGTTGGTTGTCAAGATCTTCTGCTAGTAAAGCTGCTGTATTGGGGTTCCTCAGTTTACTGACGTTAATCTTTTTCACCACAGCTCTGTTTCCCTGCGGACGTCTCTTTGGCTTGATGTAAAGGCTTAATTTAGAGATGATGAGTCCATGATCAGTCCAACAGTCAGCACTCGGCATGGCCTTAGTCACCCTTACATCCTGTCTGTCTTTCCTCCGCACAATGACATAATCAATGAGATACCAGTGCTTGGAGCGTGGATGCATCCAGGACATCTTTTTGCGAGTGGGCAGGCGGAAGATGGTATTGGTAATGATCAGATCATGAGCCACACATGTCTTCAGGAGTAGTAGGCCATTGCTGTTACATTTGCCGATTCCATTTTTTCCAATGATGCCATCCCAGGCAGAGTGATCAGATCCTACTCTTGCGTTAAAATCGCCAAGTAGAATCAGCCTGTCGGTACGCTTCACAGATGAGAGTAGGGCATCAAGATCTTCATAAAACTTGTCCTTTACTTCATCCGGATTCGTCATTGTGGGTGCGTAAGCGCTATTAGTATAGCTTGCTTTCCTCTCGGTAGTGGAAGATGCAGTGTCATGAGTCGGTCGTTCAGCAAGATAAGGAGGGTTTGAAGTACCAGTGCTGATACATCTATCAGCCAGATTTTCTATGATAATTAAGTGACTAAAGATGCAGATAGGCACCTAGTGAGATTTTCAAAAGACATTAGGCACCTAACTTCCTTTGAAATCAATGGGAGATTTAGGAACCTAAGCATTAAAAAAAAAATCACATGCCTAAATACCTATAGAAATATGGCCCTAACTATCTAGGCATGGGCCTTAGGAATTCTCCTTATCTACCACCTTTCCTTCGTACCACTTCTCCCATGTCTCACTAGCCCTGCTTAGCCAATGGTTTTCACAGGAAGAAAAGCTAAACAGATTTTGTTGAATTTTGGAAACCATATTTGCTTCCCATGATTTTATATATATATAAACAGTTCTAAATAGTTATGTTAACCAAATAGGTTTGGGATTTAGTTCTTTATCTGCCTAAGAAGTTGTATACCTTAGGCATAAGTGAACTAGATGATAGTCTTCTCAGTGCAATCTATGGGTTTAAGAAGCTAATCTTGAACTGATAGCTTAAGAACTGTTCACCGGACAACATTGGAATTACCTGTTGAATAGGTATTTCTTTGCTGTGAAGTCTCCAGAGTTTGAGGCTGAGTGGAGCTGCAGCCTTCAGCAACTGTAAAATTTTAAATACAGATCACAACTGTAAAAGGAACAGAGGAAACTTAAGGTGCGGGGAATCACAACATCATGGATAGTTTTATATACATAATTTGTCTTCAGGGAATTAAGTGCTGATGGTTTCCAGAAACTGAGATTGTTGGTATTGCATGAATGTCAACCCCGGGAGATTATGATATCTGCGCAAGATCTGGTGCATCCCAAGGGAAAATATCTTGTTCGGGAGTTCTGACATTTTAACTGATCTATTTTTACTTTCAGCTGTTTTCCAGTTATTAAACTCCAAGCTGACAGTACAGCATATATTATGAACATTTACTCTAACTAACAAAGGATCCGTGTGCTCTTTTAGAAAACCCTAAACCCAGGATAAATCGGTGACAAATTTGTGGCAGAAAATTATATTAGACATTCCTGGAAATATAAGGTTATTTTAATTATATAATAACCCAACTTGAAGTTAATAGGTTTCCTTTCCTCCAGTTAGTAGCTGTCTCTTTGAATAAGCATCCAAAAGTGTGTTTGCTAATCTATAGTTTACTATACACACATGGTCTGATGCACATTAAATACCAAAATGCACATTGCCCTAGAATAAACAGCTACTGAAACTGGAGAAATGTAAACCCGACATTTGTAAGACCATGTAAGACTAAGCTTGATAAGTTTATGGAGGGGATGGTATGATGGGATAGCCTAATTCTGGCAATTGCTCAAAGATCAATTGCCAAATTATCAGCAGGTGAGTATGCCCAGTGGTCTGGGATGGGATGTAGATGGGATGGGATCTGAGTTACTACAGAGAATTCTTTCCTGGGTGCTGGCTGGTGAGTCTTGCCCACATGCTCAGGGTATAACTGATCGCCATATTTGGCGTCAGGAAGGAATTTTCCTCCAGGGCAGATTGGCAGAGGCCCTGGAGGTTTTTTGCCTTCCTCTGCAGCTTGGGGCACGGGTCACTTGCTGGAGGATTCTCTGCAGCTTGAGGTCTTCAAACCACAATTTGAGGACTTCAATAACTCAGACATAGGTTAGGGGTTTGTTACAGGAGTGGGTGGGTGAGATTGTATGGCCTGCATTGTGCAGGAGGTCAGACTAGATGATCATAATGGTCCCTTCTGACCTTAAAGTCTATGAGTCTATGACAGAGAAGCAGAGGGATCAACTATCTCTTCTTAAAAGTTAGGATGATGATAGTCATGAAGAATGAAGGAGATAAGAGTTTGAGATAGGGGATTCAGCAGCTGGTGATGAAATCTGGTCTGGTTTAACTGTAGTTACTATAAATTGGGAGTACTAGCTTAAAACTGCTATATAATAGTAAAGCATGAAAAAGAGGAAATTGCATTTGAAAACATTGAAAACTGAAGTAAGGTGCCATCTCATTTCACCCAAAGTTTTCAAAAATGGACCAATTTAACTGAAAACTCATTAGAAATATTCTGATCGTCACTCCAAAGTAGATTTATTTTTTATTAAAAAAAAATCTAAATTTGAAATATCTTCTGGATAAAAATCATCTTGCATAGAAAATATGGAGAAATGTTCATTTGTGGAAATAGTCATGAAAGGGGAGGGCAGCAAAGGGAGGGAGATTTCCCTGTCATATAATGGCTTGGAATAAAATGATGAATATGTTTCTATGCAATTTCATTAAATTATCATAACTTTTGTACAGCTGTACTGTATAACATTAATATTAATATTCTTGCATCCGAAGAAGTGGGAATTCACCCACGAAAGCTCATGCTGCAAAACGTCTGTTAGTCTATAAGGTGCCACAGGATTCTTTGCTGCTTTTACAGAACCAGACTAACACGGCTACCCCTCTGATACATTAATATTATGACACTATATTATGTGTCACTCAAAAACAACTAGCACCTCTCATCCAAACAATGAAAGTGCGAAAAAATAAAGAGAAATACCACACAGATTATTCTTTGAATAAAACAAGAAGGCCCACCCTTTCTCCCCACCCCACAAAAACATGCTCTTACAACATTTTGTCAGCAGTATATCAGTAGATAAGTATAAAATGCTTCATTTTACAGGCTGTAATCTTGCAATGGGCTTCAATAGGGGACGTTGCAGGGGCAGAGGTCTGAAGGTCATTGTAGGATTGGACTATACAATTGATTCAAAGCCCACTGATGTCAGTGGGATTTCTTCTATCGCTTTCAGTAGACCCTGGATCAGGTCCATGGTGAGGTGACACAGGTTAAACAAGACTGGGGCCTTTTCTGATTGTCTTTTCCAGACCTCTGTGGCAATCATGTGGTGGTATTTCTCTCTGAAACTGGTCCTTTCTCTCTCACATATGTGCCTTTTCTTCTACTTTAATTCAAATAACTCCTTTTTTGTGGTACTTGCATTAACTTTAGAGCATGCTAGAAATTGCTTGCAGACTTTTATGTGAATATTTGGTGCTTCTGGCAAGGCCAGAAATATGAAGAGAACACCTGACCAGATCCAAAAAATGTATTAAAATGAAAAATAAAAATAAGGGTTAGATTTTTTAAAAAACTTGTCTGGGCCTCTTTAAAATTCAAAGGTGTAATTTGTGTTCACTTTGACCTTTAAGTTCAAAATGGTCATAATTACAGCTGGTCAAACTGAGTGAAAACTTGTTTCCTGCAGTATGACTGAGCTTTTCCTTGCATGGCTTGAGCAGTACATTCTGAATATTGAATTGGCCCAAATAGTCTCTGTAAAAGCAGTTCACAAATAATGCTAACCTCAAACATGGTTGTAAACACCATTCATCAAACAATTTTAAATAACAAAAAAGTAATTGAAAACATTATGTTTGTGGATAACTCACAAATGGAAAAGGGGTTACAATTATCAAATAAGTTGCAACTCAGATTTCAGCCAGCTCTATTTATTATCAATGTGTGTATCTAACTGTGTGTACAAATATCTTTAGCATCTGTAGGACTAATGTTAAAAAAAGATGGGTATTGGTATTGGTATAACCATTGATAGAGTAAGGTGGCTAGGTTTAGAACTGTGAATGTTAGTATCTAGAATGTTGGTAACCTCTGCAAAACTGTTTTTCAATGGAAAATTGTTTTTTTTAATAACTGATTTTTTTTGAAGACTCAAGGAGCTTGGCTTGTTTAGCTAACCAAATGAAGGCTGAGGTGAGATATGATTGCTCTCCATAAATACATCAAAGGATTAAATACTAGGGAGGGAGAGGAGTTAAACACCAATTTTGACACATAGATATAAATTAGCCATCAACATGTTTAGGCTTGAAATTAGATGAAGGTTTCTAATGAGTGAAAATTTCAGAGGACTGAAGTTCTGGAATAGCCTTCTAAGGGAAGTACTGTATATGTGTGAGGGGAAACAAAACTAACTGACTTCAAGACTGAGCTTGATAAGTTTATAGAGGGGATGGTATGATGAGTCTGCCTACAGTGGCCTGTAGCCCATCTGTGACTCCGAGCAGCAAATATCTTCAAAGGCCAGAGGTGGGATATTATATGGGGCAGGCTCGGAGTTACTACAGATAATTCTTTCCCAGGAGTCTAGTTTTTGGGTCTGGCCAACATGCTAAGGATCTAACTGATCACCATATCTGGGTTGGGAAGGAATTTTACCTCTGGTCAGACTGGAAGAGTCCCAGGGGCATGGGGTGTTGACCTTCCTCTGCAGCATGGGGCCTCAGTCACTTTCAGGTTTAAACTAAAGTAAATTGTGGATTGTATGTACCTTGAAGTATTTAAATCATGATTTGAAGACTTCAATGACTCAGAGATCATGGGTCTATCACAGGAGTGGGTGTCCAGGAGGTCAGACTAGGTGATCACAATGGTCCCTTCTGGCCTTAAATTCTGAGTCTATAAAATATGAACACTTGAAAACCAAAACAAGTTCAGCTGAAAACTGGAAAATTTATGATTAAAAAATGTTGCTGTGATGACTTATAGGAGTTATGGTTGGGTGCCTGGACTGTGGTCAGGGACTCCCATGATACACTGCGGAAGCTCACTAAGACTGGAAACCACAATATACCTTGAAATGTAGTCTTTCCAGGGAGTCTGGCCATGGGAGGAGAATGGAGGCATGAAGCACCTGAAATACAATTCCCAT
Source organism: Mauremys reevesii (assembly GCF_016161935.1). NCBI lineage: Eukaryota > Metazoa > Chordata > Testudines > Geoemydidae > Mauremys > Mauremys reevesii. Next base: position 26,301,894 of record NC_052630.1, read on the forward strand.
GAGACACCCTGACAGCATTTCCGAACCAAAATTTTCAATTTTCAACCACAGGTTTTTGATGGAAAATGTTTAGGTTTCAGTTTTTCACCAATAACCTGATATTGTCCTCTCCCTGCCCATCTACTCCCATTTTCTAAATAACTCTACCTCTAGGTTCAGTGATGGAGAAGTTACAAATTGTACTTTATAGGTTTGTTTGCAGGGACTGGTGTCAAGCCAGCCCATACAGATTCCCTGCGAGAGTTGAAATCAAATAACTGAACCCTCTCAAATTTCCCTCTTAGCTGGTCTCCTTGTTCATGTCTAGCGCCTCAAGCCCTATCAGTATTAGTGTTGACATTTTCCTCTCACCACAAAGACCCCTTTCGGTATTAAAGGCAATTGCTAATACTAAGAAGCCTGAAAGTGGCTGCTAGCGTGCTGTAGCCACCTGATGCCCCTTGTAAAGCCAAGTAGGGGTCCACCTGCCGACAGATTAGGGCTGGCCTTACCATGAGGCGAACTAAGGCGGCCGCCTCAGGTGCCAGACTGTGGGGAGGCACCACTACAACTCAGAGTGTAGAAAAATGTGTCTGCTGCTGGTGCATATGTATTATCTCTGCTCTAGATGCACAGAGATGGTGGAGTGCTGTGCTGGAGGAAGTAGGCACAAGAGACATAACAGACAGGCAGGAGAAAAGGAGAGAGGGAATAACAGAAAGCAGCAGGAGCTGCAGAGAGAGAGAGGAGGAGGAGCCTCTTATGTACCTCTCTAGCACCCCCAAGAGCCTGGACTGATTAACACCAGCTTCTAAGGGAGCTTCCTGTTTCCTGCTTCTTCCTTGAACCCACTTAAGGAGAACAGGCAGTCAACTGAAGTAGTAGGAGCCAGTTAGGCCCTTAAGATGCTGATTTCTTCCCTCACTCAGGCCCTGCTACCAGCCTGCTTATTTGTCCCATTCAACTGAGTGTTGAGTGTAGCTGGCGCAGAACAGCAGTCATGAGTGAAAGAAGAAAATGCCCCTCTGGGGCAGCATTCAGAAAAAGAAAGTAAAGGAAGCTTTTTTATCTAAGAAGGAAGGAGCTCTCCTCATAGACACAAATGTTCATGGTGAGCCTTCCGGCCCCAGTGAGGATGTGAGTGGTGAGGAGAAGCCTGATCTTCCAGTTAGTCAGAGTGCAGGTGACCTGGCAGCTACTGCAGCATCCATATCTCCATCTCAAATGGATGTAACCATGCACATTCCTGAAGAAGAGTGTAGATCAGAGAAGAGTGTGGTGGAGGCACAAGAAACAGTTGCTGCTGAGTTTAGTTTCTTAAGTCTAGATGATTCAGGACTTTGGACCCACTTGAGCAGTAGCCTGAGGGACTTCCTTGTACTGTATGGGCCACAGCAAGTGAAAAAATTCATGTTCCCCAAAGACAATGAAAATAGAAGTTTCCATCGAATACATTACTGCCATGAAATCCCCCAATGGTGACAAAATGGAGCGGCCATGGCTCATGTACTCAAAAACCTGAATGCTGCATACTGTTTTTGTTGCAAACTCTTCCAGTCTAATGTTCCAGCCACATTGGGTAGTATAGCAACAAAGGACTGGAAAAATCTGGCTAGAAATTTTGCATGCCATGAGAAGGCAGCAAATCACAAGAGAGCATTCCATAGGTGGAAAGAGCTTGAGATGAGACTAAGGTTAAAGGCCACCATAGATGATCAGCATGAAGAGAAGATTGCATCAGAGTCTCTTTACTGGCAAAATGTTCTGAAAAGGCTCATTGCCATTGTGAGAATGCTTGCTATCCAAAACCTAGCACTGCTTGGCACTTCAGTTCAGCTGTATGTGCCAAACAATGGAAACTTCCTTAAAATCGTGGAGCTGATGGCTGAGTTTGATGCTGTACTCCAGGAGCATCTGAGAAGAGTCACCACCAAAGAAATGTACACACACCACTACCTTGGAAAAACAATTCAAAATGAGACCATACAGTTACTGGCAACAAAGGTCAAACAGAAAATTGTGGCAGATCTGAAGTCAGCAAGATATTACTCTGTTATTCTGGACTGCACACCTGACATAAGCCATACGGAACAAATGACTTTAATGGTGCGTTTTGTAACAACAGAACCCAGTGAAGATGTCTCTGCAACGGTGACTGTCAGAGAGCATTTTCTAGAATTTATTAACGTTGATGATACTACAGGAGCTAGTATGACAAATGTGCTTCTTAAAAAGCTGGAGGATACGGGAATTGCGATAGCTGACATGAGAGGTCAGGGCTATGATAATGGTGCCAACATGAGAGGAAAAAACAGAGGAGTGCAGACACGGATCCGAGAGTCAAACCCTTGAGCTTTTTTTGTCCCATGCAGATCTCATTCATTGAACTTGGTGGTCAGTGATGCAGCATTAGCTTCTAGTGAGGCTACTGAATTTTTTAATATAATTCAAAGCATCTATGCATTTTTCTCCGCATCAACTCATCGATGGCAAATTTTGCAACATCTGGGAACATCCTCTCTGACACTGAAACCACTGAGTGCCACATGATGGGAAAGTCGAGTGGAGGCGATAAAGCCTATCAAACACCAAATTGGGAAGATAGATGATGCCATAGTTGACATTAAGTAGGATAATTTTATGACAGGAACTGTTTGTGGGAGAGCAGTGGCAGAGGGAAATGGAATCACCAGAAACATACATAACTTCAAATTTCTGTGTGGCTTAGTATTGTGGCATGACATACTGTTTGAAATAAATGTTGGAAGCAAGAAACTCCAAGGTGACCTTGATATATCTGGAGCAATGGAACAACTGGACAAAGCAAAGTCATACTTATAATCTTACTGGTCAGATGAGGGATTTCAAAATATTCTGAAGGGTACACAGAAGTTGGCAGAAGAACTTCACACTGAAGCTATTTTCCCATCCATTCAGGAATACAAGGGTAACTGAAGAAGAAGACATTTTGATTACGACACATGGGATAATCCCATAAGAGACCCCAAACAACAATTCAAAGTTGAATACTTTAACCGGGTGCTAGATTCTCCAATACAGTCAGTTGAAGAACGTTTCATGCAGCTCAAGGAACACAGCAGTATATTTGGGATGCTGTATGATATTCCAAAACTCCTCACTATACCTGAAGAAGACCTACACCAGCAATGCAGGACACTAGAGACAGTGCTGACACATGATGACATGTGCGATATTGATGCGAGTGATTTAGGTGATGAACTGAAAGCCCTTTCAAGATACATTTCAGCAGGATCAACTCCAAAGGCTGTTCTGGAATATATGTGCACAAATAAGATGACCACCCTCTTTCCAAATGCTTTTGTTGCTCTGCCCATACTTCTAACACTTCCTCTAACAGTTGACAGTGGAGAACGCAGCTTCTCCAAGCTAAAGTGAATAAAAACACATCTTCGCTCCACAATGACACAGAAGAGGCTGGTCAGCCTTGCAACCATCTCAATAGAGCATGAGCTGGCCTGGCCCAACTGTTGACCTTCAGGAAGAAATACAAATCTTTGCAACCAAGAAGGCACGGAAAGCACCACTTTGATTATTCAAACAGATAAAAATGCCAGTGTTTACTATGCAGACAAGAAAAGTTACATTTACTGTTCAGGCATTTGAAAGTTAAGTGTTACTTACAATTTTTGAACAAGGCATTTTAAGTTGTTAGTTCTCCTTTATTGGGGTAGGTAGCAGAGCAGTACCATGAGAGGCGTGGAACAGGAAGAAGGCAGAATTGAGACCTTTCAAAGTTTTGGCCCAAGCAAGGGGGATGGGGGCGTCATTTGAGTTCCCCGCCTCAGGTGCCAAAATGTTGTGGGCCGGCCCTGCCATAGATACAGAGTGGGACAAGGAAAAGACCATGGACACTCCTTGGAAAAATGAAAGGGAAGCTGATGAGGGAAGGGAGCTCTGCATCCCCACTCAGAAACCTCAGCCCATGTTTGTGAACTCTTTGTGGCTATAGTATGCAAATCCAGAGACTCTCAAACCCAGACTTTGCTCAGAGCAGTTTGAGTTACGGTGTGAATACTTTGCACAGCTCTAGTGTTGACCAAAAAGCAGACTAAATTGTCCTTTCCACTATTGCCCACATCCAGCTTCTTAGTTCAAAGGAGCCTTGTTTGGTGAATACTGCTGAAACATCAGTTTTTCTACTTCTCATCGTATAGAGGGGCTTTTATAAATACACCCTGCACTTTTAAAAAAAAGTTGCACTTGTTTTGTCACTTGCAAATAAGTTTATATCTTTCTCTGTGAGAATCTGCAGCACTGCCTCATTAATCTTATGATCAAATTTCTTTACTGATATTATAAAGGATGTAAAGCCAACTTTGCTAGCATTTTATCTCAAATGCCAATAGCCATTTCTTCTTGTCTGACTTAAGAGTTCATGCCCTGAATCCATATAAGAATACTGAGAACATAAACAGTTTCATCAGCGTAATCTCTGTTTTGATGCTGCTGTGACTGTCTTTGAAGAGACTGTTTAGTTTCTGTAGTACTGCCTCGATTAAATCTCACTTGTCAAACAGGTGTAATGAGTGATCAAACTCCGAAGTATATGAACTGTGTGTTTTCAGATTTTCCACTACCTCCATCCCTTTCTCCATTTCTGTTTTCTTTGTATGTGGAATACAGTCACCGCTCTGAATTTCTTATTATAACAGTTCAAAGCATCCTTGTTCTTTTTTTTCCCCAGACTTAAGAAACCCACTAACATTCAATAACCTTTAAAAGATATGATCTGTCTTTGTGAGTGAGGAAACTTAATAGTAGGAATACTTAAATATGCAACCTATAATTCAGTCTGACTGGCACATTAAATCATAGCCTCCAACTGCACTGTTGCTCTTTAAGAAATATGCTACTCTCAGAAGAAACATAATTAATGGATGATAGAAATAAGACTGTAATATTTAGTTTGGTTGCAAGAGTAAAGCACATTTGGGAAACATTTACTGGAGCTCAAAGAAGATGGATAAAAATCAATACTGCCTGTTGCCTTCATAGCTGTTTCATTCTCTAGTTGCCAACAAGCCATAAATTGGTGCTAGAATTAGAATTCTGACATATCATTAATCAGAGAAATAAATATGAAACAGCTTGATGAACCTTGCTATAAGAAATGCAATTTCAAATAAAAAGCCATCCCATATGTGTCATTTCTTACTGGAGCTTTATGTAATTCAGCAAATTGAATAATAAAGTCTTGCAAAAGGGATACCAGCACTGTTGACTTTATTTTTTTTAAGAGGAAAGCTCTAAAGATAACATTAGTTCCACATCAAACAAATCAGTTCTGCCTTAATGTGGTTTTAAATACTATTTTTACTGATGGAGGTGGGTTCCTATAGGGGCAGTTGTGCACTTAATATGCCACTTTACATGTTTTACTTTTTACATCTTTGTCTATCTTGATACAGATGTCTGGTCCTTGTCCTCCTTTTTCTTGGCAAGGCATATTATCCTGATTCGATGCTGCTAAATGCACCTCGGATACCAGTTAAGTAACATAAAAAATGAACTTGGCTTATTGAAATGAATGGGAAATTTACCATTAAATTCCACTGGCGGCAGGGTTGAGCTCACTTATTGCAGGTACTAATCCTTCTGCAAAGATGTCTTGCCAGTTTGAGCCACAACTTATTTTTTTTAAGAGAAGTCACAAAAATTGTATTAAACTACTACAATTCTGTGTTTTTAAGAGTATCATATATGGTGTTTTACAGAAACAGGATAGAATATGGATACGGTGATGTTATTGACATAAACGTTGACCGTATAGATCATTGTTGCAACCAAGGTCCTATGGTTGCACCAGTTCTTATACAGAAGAGGCCAAGTGGGGTGTCTATGGGAAGGTTGTGGTTTGCTGGTTATGATTATGCTATCTGTATGTGTGTATCATTTTTGTATTTGAAGTTATGAATATTGGCTATGTATTCGTTCAATTCTAAGTAGCCTCAGTGAAGCATTTGGTCAGCTTCTTGAGAAAGGACTGTTCTCACTAAGTGCCCAATCAAGAAACACTTAACTCACAATGGACTTTGGGAGACACCAATCCACATCTGAGCTTTCCTGGGAATGTTCAAACTAACATGTAAACGATGGCGTAGGCCTGCAAAAAGCTGAATCATTCATAGAAATGTGACTTGCCCAGATGACTGCAAACTCCATCTTGCTGAGGGGATTTTACACAGGAGAACAAAAGGGTTTCCACCCACAAGAGAAAGACTATAGAAAGCCCTGGAAACCCCTCCATTTTGTCTTCAGCTGGCTCAAAAATAGCCTCTTCACCCCAAAGAGATGCCTGAAGGAAACTGAAACAAAGGACAGTAACTACAGGGTGTGAGAGATTGCTGGACCCAGACTAGAAAGCAGTCTAGTCTATGAAAGAAAGAAGCTTATTGGAACATCTCTGAGGGTGAGATTTACCTGCATTTAGCTTCCTACTGTATTAGGCTTAGACTTGTATGTTTTTGTTTTATTTTGCTTGGTAATTTACTTTGTTCTGTCTGTTATTACTTGAAACCACTTATTAATTAACCCAGAGCAAGTAACTAGTAACTGGGGGAGCACACAGCTGTGTATATCTCCCTATCAGTGTTATAGAGGGCAAACAATTTATGATTTTATCCTGGATTAGCTTTATACAGAGTAAAACGCATTTATTTGGGGTTTGGATCCCACTGGGAACTGGGTATCCGGTGCTAGAGACAGAAGCATTTCTTAAGTTGTTTTCAGTTAAGCCTGCAGCTTTTGGGGGGCATGGTTCAGACCTGGGTCTGTGTTTGTAGCAGGCTAGCATGTCTGGCTCAACAAGACAGGGTACTGAAGTCCCAAGCTGCCAGGGAAAATGGGCTCAGAGGTAGTCTCAGCACATCAGGTGGCAGCCCCAAGGGAGTCTCTGTGACCTAACCCATCACAGGTACATGGTTTTATTTAAAGAAAGCAGTACATTTCAGAAAACAAACCAAATTATAGTAAAATGATGTGGGGAGGGGGAGTTAATGAGTTTAAATGCCATGTGAGCTTTGGTGTAAAGCTCTGGTCCAGGTTAAGAGAAACATTTGATGTTGACCTGCAAATAGAATAATAAGTAACTTGGCTACTTAGGGCTAAATTCTGTTTACTGTTGCATGCATGCAGGCAAACAAGAAAGGAGAACCCTCTCTCAAGGCTTATCAAAGGGCAGCCAAATTCTTGATCCTAGGGTTATCACTTTGCGAGGAGGCATGCTGGTTTCAGACATCCCAAAGTGTGTAGGATCAAGGACTTGGGCCCATCTTCCTTCCTTACTGACTGACGTGCCAGGGTTGGTGCTGGAGGGAGTGGATGCTGCAATCTGCCACAATGTATAGCAGTTGCTGTACCTGTTTGGAATTTCCAATCGTCGCTGGAGAGGCTCTGCCCATATGTCTCTTCCAGAAATCTTCCAAGCCCTGCCACTGTTACTTAGGGAATACTTCCAATAAGCAGAATATTTCACTCTTTGCACATTGCTGCCATAATAATCCAGTATAGTCTTTCTGCACTTCTAAATTCTTATGTACAGTGCACTATATGATTTACAGGCTGATTTACAGAGGTGCTGAACACTTAGTACTCTCATTGCCTTAACTGAAAATCAAGGCGTTAAGTAACAAAAGAGGTGTACTAGTTAGAAGTAACTACTTGTAACTGTATTCAAAGACACATGCACAAAAAAAATCCCCATTTTTATACCCACCTAGGAACTCACTCTTAAATAGCTTAAAAATTAGAGGGGACAACGTTGGGTGGAAGACAACTGTAAAGTAGATTTGTAAATATATTTTGGGATGCCTGCATTCTGGACTCATCATGATCATGCTGTACCTCTCTGAGTAACTCTGGAGCACTGTTTCATCATACACATGTATGAGGAGGAAGAGTCTATCTGAAAGTTTTGAAGCAATTTTGCAGTATTTCTCTCTCTTTTTTAATTGGCAATAATCATCTCCACATAAAGACACATAGTTAAAATTAACACTTTGGCTGCTGGATGACTAGTTTTCTTACATAGTTGATGTCATTCACAGCCTGGCTGTGTACTAATAGACACTAGAAAGGTAACAGGAGAAGTGTGAGAGCCATTGAATGCTGTGAATCTTCCCAGTGTATCAGTTTCAAAAACACCTGCACTAATCAGCACTGAGCTGATCTACTGTGAAAATGGCCAGAAAGTGCTCAATAGTTTTTGACTTTCATAATTTCTGTAATAGGAAAGAGCCATGGGTTGAGTGTTCGAATATAACCCATGACAGTACTGGCCCCAATCAAAATATGCAAAGTAATTTTTACAGATGGAAGAAATCCAAGATTTTACCAAATTTGTGAAAAGACAAATGTGCCATTTTTTATAACTAAAAAATGTACTGGGGCAAAAGCACTTTTTTCAGTATCGAAAGCTGTTTTTCCATCTAGCAAAAAAAAAAATGCTGCAAGGTGCACTTTGTGGTCCTGGGCCTTCTTGAAAGACATAGGGAAAAAATATATTTTTGAGGCTGGGGGTGGGGTGGGGCATCACATCCTACATGGTCTTTCTGGACATCTCTGAATCTCTGGACCATTAATGGGTATCCCATAGCATGATTTACACTGGTGATTTGCTTGTTTCTACAACTACAACTCTTGAGACCTGAAGAAGTGCTCTGTGTAGCTCTAAAGTTTCTCTGTCACCAACAGAAGTTGGTTCAGTAAAAGATATTACCTCACCCACCTTGTCTCTCTTTTTTAAAAAGTTATTGGTTTGTTTGCTCAGGTTTTTTAAGCTGATAAATTGGCATGTGGCACCAGTGGCTGCTGGGGCTCTTAGAGCAGCCTAGAGAACAGTTCCAGAGCACTGGGGAACCTGCAGTCACAGGTGAATCTATAGGTGGTCCCATTGAAGTCTCTGGCAAAACTCTCAGTGACTATAATGGGGTCAAGATTTCACCCCATAATCTCCCTACAGAAGTTGTTTTTTATTCTGTTTGAACCTAGCCCATTGAGGTTGACAAGGCCCACATCTTGCTGAGTTATATGTACAAAAAAGAGCCAGGAGGTGTTGCATAAATAAACACCTCAACAAGATTTTTTTTATATATTAAAAAGACATTGTCCCTGTCCTGAGGAGCTGAAAGGTGTGACATAATGAGAAGTGTGAGGAACAAAACAGGAAGGGCTGGGAAAGGAAGGACAGATGCAACATCACTAAGATTGTGGTTACTCAGTGAAGGCTAGTGCACAGCATGTTAGAGCAAAACGTTCTTTTAAAAATAAATACCTTGATGACTTCATCAACTAGTTCCTTCGAGGTGTCATGGAAAAAGTGCGGGGAGGGATAGCTCAGTGGTTTGAGCATTGGCCTGCTAAACCCAGCATTGAGAGTTCAATCCTTGAGGGGGGCTTTTAGGGAACTGGGATAAAAATCTGTCTGGGGATTGGCCCTGCTTTAGCAGGGGGTTGGACTAGATGACCTCCTGAGGTCCCTTCCAACCCTAATAATCTATGATTTCCTTTTCTATAGTGATACAATCCTAGAGTTTAAGGCCAGAAGGGACCACCAGATAATTTAGTCTCACCTCCTTTATATCATAAGCCACCAACACAACCTAGCACCCACAAACTAAACCCAACAACTGAAATTGGACCAAAGTATTACTGCCCACAGGAGGCAAGACTATTATGTGGCAGAGGTAGGCAATAGGATGGAAACATAAGAAAGGCCGTACCGGGTCAGACCAAAGGTCCATCTAGCCCAGTATCTGTCTACCGACAGTGGCCAATGCCAGGTGCCCCAGAGAGAGTGAACCTAACAGGCAATGATCAAGTGATCCGTCTCCTGCCATCCATCTCCATCCTCTGACGAACAGAGGCTAGGAACACCATTCTTACCCATCCTGGCTAATAGCCATTTATGGACTTAGCCACCATGAATTTATCCAGTTCCCTTTTAAACATTGTTATAGTCCTAGCCTTCACAACCTCCTCAGGTAAGGAGTTCCACTAGTTGACTGTGCGCTACATGAAGAAGAACTTCCTTTTATTTGTTTTAAACCTGCTGCCTATTAATTTCATTTGGTGACCCCTAGTTCTTGTATTATGGGAATAAGTAAATAACTTTTCCTTATCCACTTTATCAACATCACTCATGATTTTATATACCTCTATCATGTCCCCCCTTAGTCTTCTCTTTTCTAAGCTGAAGAGTCCTAGCCTCTTTAATCTTTCCTCGTATGGGACCCTCTCTAAACCCTTAATCATTTTAGTTGCCCTTTTCTGAACCTTTTCTAGTGCTAGAATATCTTTTTTGAGATGAGGAGACCACATCTGTACACAGTATTCGAGATGTGGGCGTACCATGGATTTATATAAGGGCAATAATATATTCTCAGTCCTATTCTCTATCCCCTTTTTAATGATTCCTAACATCCTGTTTGCTTTTTTGACCGCCTCTGCACATTACGTGGACATCTTCAGAGAACTATCCACGATGACGCCAAGATCTTTTTCCTGGCTCGTTGTAGCTAAATTAGCCCCCATCATATTGTATGTATAGTTGGGGTTATTTTTTCCAATGTGCATTACTTTACATTTATCCACATTAAATTTCATTTGCCATTTTGTTGCCCAATCACTTAGTTTTGTGAGATCTTTTTGAAGTTCTTCACAATCTGCTTTGGTCTTAACTATCTTGAGAAGTTTAGTGTCATCTGCAAACTTTGCCACCTCACTGTTTACCCCTTTCTCCAGATCATTTATGAATAAATTGAATAGGATTGGTCCGAGGACTGACCCTTGGGGAACACCACTAGTTACCCCTCTCCATTCTGAGAATTTACCATTTATTCCTACCCTTTGTTCCCTGTCCTTTAACCAGTTCTCAATCCATGAAAGGACCTTCCCTTTTATCCCATGACAGCTTAATTTACATAAGAACCTTTGGTGAGGGACCTTGTCAAAGGCTTTCTGGAAATCTAAGTACACTGTGTCCACCGGATCCCCCTTGTCCACATGTTTGTTGACCCCTTCAAAGAACTCTAATAGATTAGTAAGACACGATTTCCCTTTACAGAAACCATGTTGACTATTGCTCAAGAGTTTATGTTTTTCTATGTGTCTGACAATTTTATTCTTTACTATTGTTTCAACTAATTTGCCCGGTACCGACGTTAGACTTACCGGTCTGTAATTGCCGGGATCACCCCTAGAGCCCTTTTTAAATATTGGCGTCACATTAGCTAACTTCCAGTCATTGGGTACCGAAGCAGATTTAAAGGACAGGTTACAAACCTTAGTTAATAGTTCCGCAATTTCACATTTGAGTTCTTTCAGAACTCTTGGGTGAATGCCATCTGGTCCCAGTGACTTGTTAATGTTGAGTTTATCAATTAATTCCAAAACCTCCTCTAGTGACACTTCAATCTGTGACAGTTCCTCAGATTTGTCACCTACAAAAGCCAGCTCAGGTTTGGGAATCTCCCTAACATCCTCAGCCGTGAAGACTGAAGCAAAGAACTAAGATGCAAAGAACTAAAGCAAAGAACTAAGATGGACTAAGATGCAGCAGTGCCTGAGGGAAATGGCAGGGGAATGATTAAGTGTGATATATCCAGATAGTTCTGGTAAGTCACCCAAACGTAAACAATGCATAAAACACCCAATGTCATTGCCAGTCTGACCTGGAGGAAAATTCCTTCCTGACCTCACATATGGCATAGACCCTGAGTATGTGAGCAAGAAACCAGAGAGTGAAGCTCCCGAGAGAAAGAAAGCTCAGTGCTACCTCTGGTCCTTTGCAAGTTCCCATGTCCAGTTGTGGCCGCTTCTCAATGCTTCAGAGGAAGGAGAGTAATAAAATAATAATACATTTGTGGAGGGAAAAAAATCCTTTCCTAATCCCTGCATCTTGCCAGCTGAAATCCTGAAGTATGAGCTTTTAGGAACATAAAACATAACCTGGAAGTGACCCTCAAGGTTGTTTAGCCCTGCCCCCTGCCTTCACAAGCAATGCCATGATACAATGCGCTCAAAAATGTGTCCAACTAACTTATTGTTTGCCCCATAGCCCTATTGGGATGCTGTTTCAGAACCTCTTCCCTCTGGTGGCTGGAAACCTTCAAATTTCCAGACTGAAATTTTCATTGCCAGTTTATATCCATTTCTTCTTATGCCAATAGTGTCCTTTAAATAGTGGTATTTAAACCCCCTCCCACACCACACAATATATTCATAGCCAGCAATCATATTCCCTCTCAGACTTCCTTTTGGTATATTAAACAAGCCAAACTTTTCCAATCTCCTCTCAGAATATAAACCCTCCATTTCCCTGATCATCCTAATAGCTCTTCACTGCATCAGTTTCAGTTTAAATACATCTTTCATGAACATGGGTGACCAGAACTGTACACAGTATTACAAATGAGGTTTTACCAGTGCCTTGTACAAGGGCGTTAGTACTTCTCTCTCTCTCTCTCTACTGGAAATGCCTCACATGATATATCCTCAGAGCACATTAACCTTTTTCACAGTCACAGCACATTGGTGGCTCATAATCATCCTGTGATTGACCCACACACTCACTGAATTTCATCCCATTTTTGGCACTCTAGTCTTCAAGGTCATCCAGATCTTCCTGTATAATATTCTGAAGCTACTGTGTGTTGACAATGTCTTTCAACTTTCTCGCATCAGCAAATTTGATTAGCCCACTCATACTTTTTTTGCTAAGGTCATTAATAAAAAATATTGAATATTATTGGTCCCAAGACCAGTCCTTGAGGAACTCCACTAGTAATCTCCCTCCAGTCCGATGAATCACTTTTCAGTATAACCCACTGCCTTCTCGCCTTTAGCCAGCTCCTTATCCATCTTGCAATTCTCGACTTAAGCCCCATCCTCCCTAATTTAACTCATAATTTCCCATGTGGTACCATGTCAAATGCTTTATGGAGGTCCAAGTAAATTAGATCTACTGCACTTCTCTTATCTAAAAAAAACAACAACCCTGTTATATTCTTAAAGAAGGAAGTTACGTTAGTCTGGTATGCTCTACCTTTGATAAATCATCATGAATTACATACTCTTTACTATTTACCTCTGTGAATTTAATTATTTATCCTTCACAATTTGTTCTAAAGCCCTGCATACTACTGAGGTCAGGTTAACAGGTCTTTAATTGCCTGGATACCTTTTTTCCAATTTCTGAAATAGAGGTATGATATTAGCTGTTCTCCAGTCATATGGTACTACCCCTAAATAGATAGATTTGTTAAAAATCCTTGCCACCAGACTAGCAATTTCATGTGCCAGTGCTTTCAGTATTCTAGGATGGAGATTATCCAGTGCCTCTTATATGAGTGCATTAAGCTCTTTAAGATTTTTTTCCACCTCATATATGGTACTTTCCATTTCTAGACACTCATTTCCATCAGCCATACTGCTTTCATGCACATGTTCTGTACCTCATCCTTAATGAAAACCAAAACATTTATGTAGAAGGGCTTGGCTGAGGCTCATCCCTCCGCGAGGCTGAGGGGTACCCCACCGCCTCGCAACAGTTCGCTATAGGCCCTGGCCCCGGGGTCAGGGCGGACCAGTAAACAAACAGCCCGGAGCTCAGGCCCTTAGGCAGGGGCTGAGTCAAGAGTTCAATAGAAGCCCAGGCTCTGGGTCAGGGCAGGGCAGCAAACAAACAGTCTGGAGCTCAGGCTTCTGAGCGTCTGGTGCGAGGGAGAGACTGCCACCTGTGAGTGGGGTGGCAGAGGGGACGCAGGCCCGCCCACTCCACTGCGTCCCAGCCCGGGGCCCTAGCAGCAGCAGAAGACTTGCTGCTGCGTCAGTGGGGATCCTGACCGCAACACACTCACATGGGTTCTGGCTGAGCTGCGGCCAGACCTGGGTCGACTGCCCCTGGGCTACTTCTGGACTCCCCCTTGTAGGGTACCTGGGTTAGGGTGGTGTCCTTGGAGGTTTCCAGCACCATCGGTTCCTCTGGGTAACGGGTGAGGGGTAGGCTGGGCTGCTCCTCAGGGTAGCTGGCCAGGGGTAGGCTTGGCTGGCCTGGCCGGTTCTCGCGTCGGCCGCAGCCTGCCGGCGTGTCCCAACCCGGAGCTAGACCACAGGCATCTGGCCTCTCCTGTGGCTGGCTTTCAAGTGAGCTCTGCAGTTGGGCTTTTCTACTTCCTGTCCTGAGCCCTGCCCTCTGGGGGGCAGGCGCAGGACCTGCTGGCCCTGCCCACATTGGTGCTAGGAGAGGCTCATCCCTCTGCAGAGCTGTGGGGTATCCCACTGCCTTGCTACAATTTATTTCCTATGACAGTTATACTTTGAGTGTGGAGGGTGAAATTTCAAGAAAATCAGCATGTTTGAGGGGGAGTAAACATGGGTAATCCTGCACAGGTCTCCATCAAACAAAGCACAAATGTACATGCTGTGGGCAGTAGAAATGGGACCTTTAGGGGATGGAGCTAGCTTTGTCTCCATTATGAATTCTAAGATGGTGTCTACACTTGTGTCAGTGTACAGAGTTTGAGTAGCTACATGCTGCAGTGATAGGCAGGTTGTGTCCACACTCATTTCAGTGTGTAGCTACATGCAGCAATGAAAGGCTGTGGGGAAAGGCTTCAGGGACAAGAAGCTCCTAGAGCTTTTCCCCATAGCCTCCCCACACCAGAGCCTATCCCTCCAGCTGGAGTCTGTCACTGTGACAGGGAAAGGCTGTGGCAGTGGGACAGTACACCACTAAAAATAGCAGTGTAGACATGGGAGTCACTACTTAGGCACGTAGAGAGCCATGTAGGATGTACACTCTGGGGGTTCAGGCATGTAGCGCACTTGATGCTATCACACTTGACTAATACCAGCAACACTTTTAAGTGACCATTCTATTGTATATGTTACTCCATGAATGGTCCTGTTGACTTCAGTGGGGCTGCTCAAAGAGTAATGAATTGTTCCATGTCGGGAAAGCTATCAGAACCTGGCCCCGTATACTTAGGTAGGTCCCTAATAGCAGGTGAAAGATATTTACAAAGTTAACAGTGAAAATCAATTAAAAAAATATAACTCATTCTAAACAGATTCTTTTTCATTTCAGAAAGACAGGAATGTTTGCTTTACTTGGCTATAATTAGATGAAGAGGAAAAACAATGAAGAATATTATTAGTTGAACAAAACACTGAGAGAATCCTATAGTCAACTAGGTGCCACTGTGACAATGGGGGATGGGATCTGAGGGTCTAATGTATACAGTTTTAAGCTAAAATGAGATATTTGGAGAGAGGTAGAAAAAATATTTTTTTATTGTAAGTCAGCAGCGATGATTGTTTGTATTTAATCCCTTAACCTTATTATTTTATATTATGTATCCCACATGCAATCATGGAGACTTGTTATAAAAAGTTTGCTATAATAAAAAGAAAAGAAAAAGAAAATCACAATGCAAGTGGCTTTCCCCAGATTAATCATTTGCTGCTTTTCTATGTCCCATTCCCCTTACCCTCTTTTCTACTGGACTCTACAATGAGTTTTACTTTTAACATGTTGAGGGATTAATCCAGCATATCTCTCTGCCTTTGCTCTCTGTGATCTCACAGGATAAACTCAGAATTAAATCCTCATACCCTTTCCGATGCAGGAGATAAGCCTTTAGATAAAATGTTATTTCAGTTGCTGTCTTATCCGGATGTTTGAGCTGCCAGTTAAATTGTAAATTAAAGGCTCAAAACTCTGGATTATGGACTCTAGCTTCATTATTAATGAAAAATATGCCCTTTTCACAGTTTGTCATTTTTCTTTTTTCTTACAGACCCTCAAAAATATGGTAAATCTTTTTTCCCCCTCCCCGATTAACAAAATAGACACAGTAATACAATTTCCCCATTAAAGGACCAAGATTCTAGCATAAATAATTGCTTTCTGTCTATTCAGTCCACTCCAGTGACCAGCCTATGGCAATGTGAGGTTGTTTCAAAGTGCACTTCCTTTGGACTAGAAACAGAATAAATCAGCACTCCCTCGTTTACAGTGGTTTGCAATGTTTTCTTCCCAAACTATAACCTGTAACCAGAAACTTCACTAATGTGATTAACTTTTGTTCATAATCTATCATTTTGCCATTCTTTTTGGCTCCTTTTCCCAGTTATGCAGTGGGAGTTTGTAATCTCAGATATTTCTCCACACTCCCAAATTAAGTCAATTAAATAAAGACAGATCACACTACAACACAGCTACATCTCTTCTGATGCCCTCTTGTAACAAAATGTGTTCTTATGGCAAGTTCTATGTAATTACCAGAGGAGATGAAACCCATCCTTCAGGCAAAATATTGTTTTCATATATTTTTTGCTTTGGTCACTGGATATCATGTTAATTTTCTATTTTATTTATGGTTAGAATCATAAATGAGAGGAGTCCTATTTATGCAGATGACAATTAATGCCCATAGTTTAAATATTGGTCACTGGTTTCCTTTTCAAAAAAGTTGATGTCTTTAGTAATTTATGGGTGAAAATCAAGTGGTGGTTCATTCAGATGCAAATGAACACATTATATGAACACCTTTGGTTTTAGGAGCTGGGATAGAAATCTCCCAAGAAAAGTCTTTCTTGCAAGATTTACAGTACTTCTGACTGGGTCAGCTGCAAGAATAGCCTTTCACATGGCATTTCCATTTCTGGTCCCAGCAGACATAAGTAAGTGTAGAGGTATGTAGAAATGGAAAACAAAAGTCAGAAGTGAAGGGAAAAGCAGCAGAGTCCTGTGGCACCTTATAGACTAACAGACGTATTGGAGCATGAGTTCTGTGGGTGAATACCCACTTCGTCAGATACATGTAGTGGAAAGTGAAGGCAAGTTTTTGATCTCTCTTCATCTGAACTGATTTGTCCTTCTGTTATCTCAGCGTGAGTATAGTTAATCAAAGTATCCATGCAGATATTTCCACTGCTGCATTACACAGACACAGCTCCAGTAGAAAAATATCCCCATTTCCCTGAGGTTGACAGCAGAATTATTTTGAGATACTCATGTGTACACCTTAGCATTTAAAGGTACCTTGTTTATAACATCAGAGGTAAATCAAGTGCATGATTTGGTTACTTGCAGTGTTGGATGATGTATGGCTAGATATACAACTGGGAGCCAGAATGCATGACGGTTTTAACCCACACTAGAACCACCATTCTGAGAAAGTATTGATATGGATGGACTGAAACTACATATAACATGTGACAATTAATTGTTGATGATTCTGGTTTAACCACAGAGCTTCTAATTATCTCCCCTCTGAGAAAGACTAAACAGAACTAGTAGACCAACTGATACGTGACATTTATGGTTAGCTGGGCCAAAAATCTGGCAGTATTAACAAAACAGTACTGTGTATATTGCTATATATTTTATTAAGCCACAGAGGGTACTACTCGAGGTTACTATTGATTAGCTCTTTCTTGCTAAATGAAAAGTTCTTCAATGTCTGATTCTGCTCTCATTGAATTCAATGCTAAACCTTGTATTGACTTCAATGAAAGTAGGATTGGTCCCCAAGGCATAATGTCCATTGACCCTTACTTATGGATCAGGTGTCTTTCTCTGCAGTTCAAGAGATAGTTAGAGTTGTCAGTTAGTTTGGTGCATCAGTTAGATGCATAAAAATCTCATCCAAAATTAGTGTTGCTGCATACTGTAAACCCATTGTTGTGATTCAACCCATAGGTGGCTGCTCCTCTGATTACTTTATATACCCTGATCCTGCAAATGCCTCAACAGACCCCTGTACCCATGCAGATCACTATGCATGTCAAAGGGGCGCCTGTGGGAGCAAGGGATGCATTTGCAGGATCATGGGCATACTTCTATGGTGCTTTGAGATGAAAGGCACTATATATATATTTACATTATTAATAATAGCTGAGTCTTCTGTGTAGGTGCAGGTGTGTGTGCATATTGATGAATGTAATGTGTGAACTACATTGTCAGTGAAGAGGTATGCCAGAGAAAATAAGATTGACAGAATAGAAACAACAAAATAAACCTCATCTGTCAGACAAAGCTTTTCCAACCCATCCCTCTTGTGTGAGAAAGAGTGTGAGTTGTTATATAATCACATCACCACCTTTCACCAAAGGGACTCTAGTAAGAAAAGGTTGAATTTTCATCTCAGTGCTCATTTAATCCTAGGTGGTGCTCTGTTCATTCCTCAGGGCAAAAGAGAGTGAGATATTTTCTCTCTCTGTTTCCAGAAGATGGAAATGCAAAGAGTCAGAATATGTGAGGGAGTTTTCAGTAATGCATCTCAAAGATGGGATTTTTATTTCATAAAACAGGAATAACAAACATGTTAGATACATAGCCCTTGATCAAACAAAACACTAGTGTTAAAAGGCAGCATTGGGCCTGATGGTTACAGCAGGAAACTGGAATTCAAGAGACCTGGCTTCTCTTCCTGACTCTGCCACAAGCTCCCTAAATTGCCTCCAGCAAGTCTCTTAATCTCTCTCCTTCCCACTTTTCCCATCTTTAAAGCTAACTTAATATACTGTCACAGATTTTAGTGAGTGCCCCATCCTGGACAACCACTAGGACTGCTGTGAGGGGAATCCAAGCCCCTGTGTTCTGTGCTCATCCCCAGGGTGCTTCCAGCTCTTGGAGCCTGAAGAGAGTTCACTGCGCCAGTCCTGGAGTCCCCAGGCACACTTTCAAGGATCAGACCTATCTGGCACCACCTTCCAAGTGTTGGAACCTGCTGTCTTGTCACCTACCCCCTCTGGGCACATAGCTCCTAGTACTTGAACACACACACCCCTTCCAGAACTCCACCCAAAAGGAATGAAGCGTCTCATTTATAGTTTAACTCTTCCAGAGGCACACAGCAGTTGTGAAGCAGTCAAAACACACACAAACTTTGTACATCCTAACATCTTTATGCTCTTTTATCCTTAATCATGTAAAGCACAGGAGAATAAGGATAATAAAAAACAATAAACATCTAAACCACATCCTCCACTTCCGATCTAACCCTTCTCTCAGGAGTCCTTGGGCATTCACCTGGATACAGGAAGAAAGACAGACAGGACGAGTATCCCTGCCTAATCCAGGCTGGTATTCCCACACCTCCTTATTTATTCACACCCTGTCTTCAGCCCCTCAAAATCTCAAGACCTCCTCATCAACCACCTGGCTACCAGGAGGAGGAAGCTGGAATGGGGGATACTCTGCAACTGTGGGGCCTATTTCTGATCCCTCCTCAGGTCACAACTCTGGGCAGAGTCCCTTTGGGCCATGTCCATTGCCTCCCTTGACGCCTTTGAGGAGCAGTGGGCACTGTCCAGGGTACTCTGCTTGGTGTCCTCCTCTGGATCTCTCACTCCCATTCCTGCTTTCTTCATTTATTGTTCCCAGAAATTATTTGATATCTGGGTCTAGTGGCTCCTCCCCTTAAGTTAGGAGTGGTGGGTTCAGTTATGGACCCGCCTATCTCCTAGCTTTTCAGTAGTGCTGGTACATAGTGAGTGGTCTCTCCCTTATGGACTGGAGAAAATGGCCCCTAAGCAGACCAGCCTCTGCCCTTAAAACCAACAGTACCATAAATCAGGTGACACCCTTGCCAGCTTCCCCACATGAGCACAAATCTCAGTCAGGCAACTTTGTTGCCAAGGTAACTTCACACCTGCTAAACCCATTTTTCTGGGCAGGGACAAGTCTTTAGTCTAGAATAAATAGATTTCCAATGACTTAAGAGAACTACCCTCTATTGTTATTCTTTTGCCACTATCCTTTGGACTTCCAGCTGAACATGGAGGCAAACAGACCATAGAGAAAAGCAAAAGGTGGTCTATTTAGAATGGAGTTTGCAGCCTGCTAGAGACACATAGGGTTCATAATCTCATACACAATTAATAATTTGTACAGACATATTCCCAGTTCATCTCATATACTTACCTATCTTTTGACAGCACTAGAGATCTTTTTGGTGAAAGGTTGCATAGGGTGGTGGTGTTTATTTAATAAATACTGCTTATTTATCTTAGAGTTTTTATTCCTCATAATATTCACTTGGTATTTAATAAAAAATGTATCCTTTTAGACTGAGTGTTGTCTAGAACAATTGATCCTTGAATAGATTTGTGGTGTGTGGATCAACCATCTAGTTGTTAGATATCAATAAAAAGTCAAATCCATTGGGCCCAGATTCTGGGTAGCAGCCTGAGTAATGGCCCGGCCCAACCACTGAACATTTTCTGGAGCAGGGCCTGCTATCCTGCCACTTGTGTAGATCCTCACCCCTAAACTCCTTTTTTTTTTCTTTTCCCAAGGTCTATCTTGTAACAAAAGCACCACTAGAACACTAAATACAGCAGTTTCTCCAGTTAGCTTGTCAGCCCAGCTGCAGTGACAAGTGGTTGGCAAACTCTCCAGGTCCCCTTGCTCTTCCCTAGCAAAGGTGTGTCTCTGCTCACATTCACCTATCTGCCCTAGAAACTCTCCTCCCAAAAGCCTACGCAAGCCAGGTGGCCATGCTTCCCACTTAACCATGCACACCTCTTCCACTAATTTCCCCCTCCTTATTCCTGACTTTCAAACAAACAAACAGACAAACAAAAATAACCATGAAGGGGTTAAAGAGGGGAAGATTAACTTTGGCAATGGTACCACAGTGATGACTAATCAAATCATACCCAAGAAGCAGCATCAGCATCAGAAATGATCCTGAGAAGGGGTTCTGAAAGTTGGTGGGTACCTTAATATGTGAGTGGAGCACAGATCTCTATTGCTTAGACTGTATCCTCTGTATATTTATATTTTCTCATGAATTCTCAGGCTTACATACGGATGCTGTGAACTGAGGGTGAGGAGGTTGTGGGGAGTAGAAAAGAGGTGCAAACTTTTGAATAAGCTAAGTATTTTTCATTACACTGTACCTGAGAGTACTGAGTTTCCCACCACATGCTAGCCTTTCTTCATGAAGAATCTTTTTAATCAGCTACAAGAAATTTTACAAAACACAGCAAGCAGTGACCACATTTCTTTTGGTACATTTTTCTTCATCTTCAGGTTTTATGTCATGTAGAGCAGACAACAGCTTTCAACGTGCTTTTGTCATCTCAGTTTTCTGTTTTTGTTCCAGTTGCTGTAATTTACACAATAAGGAGAATACCTTATTTGTTGCACTCACCACCCAGGCAGAGGGAAACTTTGTGATTAGAATGGATCTAACAGTGAGATGCCTTGGGTTTGTTGCCAGAGTTCTTTGACAAAGATGCTCTTTTTTCTTACAAGTAAAACTAGGTGGCCTATCTAAGAATAACCACAACGTATGTCCCTGGGGTAAACACGAGTTGCTATAGAATGTACAAAAGCAATATACCCAAGATCGAGTCCTGCAAACTCTGATTTTTGCTTTCTTAAAATTGGTGCAGTGTGTTTGGAGAGAAAATATTAATTTAGGTAGGGCTGAAAAAGCTGACATTGTGTTAATTAATCCCATCTGCTATTATTATTGTCAGGGCTGCTGCAATCTGTTCACTAAAGATTCAAACTCTAATCAACAAGCCCTTGTAGATTCACCTAAAAGTAAGACTCTTGGTCCATTACACCCTCTGCCCGACATTCTTGCATCTGAATTGTACCTTTAAAAATCAGTTTGTTCTCCTTAGTGTCATGCTCCAATTAGCAAGATCTTATTCACCCAAGTAGTCTATTCAGTCCCACTGGATGATCCAGATGAATAACTGCGCATCAGTGTGAGTAAAGACCACAGTCTGGACTTAATCACTGTTTAGGTTTTTTAAAGGAAATTTACATCACAGTTCTACATATTCAATTGCTAAACAGTAAAACAAACTTGCTAATGAACCACTAGTGTGTGATTCGGTAAAACTACTACGAATTTCACATTGAAAAAGGAAGGAGAGAGGCTATCCCAGAAAAGCTGTGGAAGAAGTCCATAAAGAGAATGGGCCAAGTCCATCACTGGTGTAAATCCACTAACATTAATCACCAGGGATTAGTTTGTCCTAATTTCTCTTTTTAAAGTGCTTTGCTCCAACTGAGTTTTAGTTTGCTTAATAGTGTTGGCATTTAAAGTGCAGATGTACTCTGAGGAGTGACTGAAGAAATGACATCATGGGGCTTCATATTGATCCAGGTCTAATGACTTCCAAATCAAATTTGCTCAGTTTACAAAACAAAAGATATTTTTATTTTTCTTACCTGCTAATGATACAAACTGTAGCTGGATCCTTTCTGATGATCAAACTAAGTATTTTTGTTCCTTACCTCCGTGTCAGTAAATATGATTCTGGAATCAGAATTTATGTGACAAATTTTGTAGATTTTAGGGTTTGGACAGCATGGGAAAGTTACAGTGGTATAAGCTAAGGTGGTATAAGCTAAGGTGTGAATTTGAACCAATGTAGTTATATGTTAAAACATCCTACGTGGACACCCTTATTATTCTGATGTTGAGTGTCTTTTTTGGTTTAGCTTGAGTCTTGTTCAAAGCAACATAAGCTAAACTGAAAACCAAAACAAAAACTCTCTTATACTGGAATAAGAGTGTCCACACAGGGAGTTATATATAACTATATCGGTTTAACTATGCCTATATAACTGGTAAAACTTTCCTGTGTAGACAACCCTTATTCTTATATGGCTTTATTAGGGTATTGAGATTAGTATCTCAATTACACTAATGTAAGCCCCAAACAGAAAGTAGTCCTTTGTCTACATCGCCGGAAGAAAAGCAAGACACCAGGAATGTGATTTCAGTAGGCCGCAACCTTATTAATTAACACATCTGTGAACTATTCAGCAATAGTTCATCAAAACATTTTTGGTTTTCAGCAACTGAAAACTAAAAATGTTCAGTTTTAAAGTGTTCATTTTTGTGTGTTTTTTGACAAAAACCTGAATATTTTTGGTGAAAATGATGTTTTTTTAATGAAAAATATTATTTTCAATGTACCCCCTTTTTAAAAAAACCAAAACCATCTAGCTGAAAATATTTCTACCAGATCTAGCTGTCATCTAAATAGTTTGACAATGTATTGGGAAAACTGGGAAGTTTTGCAAGGCAAAGAGTTATTAACTTATGGCCTGACTACTTCAATGGGAGTTCCCAGTGTTCAGAATCTTTGAAAATCAGTCTGCTGTTAATCAAACAAACAAAATCTAAAAGCTTAGGCCAACGCTTGCAGATGGATATATCTAAAGTTAAGCACCCAAATCTATGAATTGTAATAAGTGCCCAGTATCTTTGCAAATTGAGCCATTTATTTAGATACCCATGTGACACTCTGTACCTCAGGGAACACCCTGCACCCTCATGTTCATCCTTATAATATGACTGTGTGGTATCCACTGCAAAGTTTGTCACGTTGGGTGTCTTCGGAAGGCTCATAATGCACTGTAATGTTATAGGTTGTAGTTTCATGTATATAGTTATGAGGCTGAAAATATGTCCTCATGGCTTAAAACAAGCCCAGGAAAAAACTCTGCAGGAGCAGAGGGGCAGTTCACACCTCATCAGGGCATGTATGGGACAAACCCAGCCCAACCTCACAGGAACAAAGGACACTGGCCTAGGCAGCAACAAAGGATCTGTTGGACTCTCAAGTGAATCTCACCTCCTCCCTTGGTCAGTTTGGGACTATGATGAGGTAATGCTCACCTGACTCTGAAGGGGGGGCAAAGCCAAGAGGGAAGAAAAGACATGATAAAAAGGAGAGATGCTCTCTCTCTCTTCCACCTCCATCTACAGATACCACCCCTAAGCAACTGAAGCGCTGATTAAAGGGGAGAACCTGGCTGAAGGGCTACCAGCCAGCCTGTGGTGAGAAGCATCTAAGTTTGTACGGGCACGGAAAGTGTTAAGATCAGCTTAGAATGTATTTTGCTTTTATTTCATTTTACCAAATCTGACTTGTGCTTTGACTTATAATCACTAAAAATCTATCTTTTGTAGTTAACAAATTTGTTTGATTATTATACCTTAAGCAGCGTGTTCAGTTTGAAGTGTGTCAGAGACTCTCCTTGGGATACCAAGCCTGGTACATATCAATTTCTTTGTTAAATTGATTAACTCATATAAGCTTGCAGTGTCCAGTGGGCATAACTGAGCACTGCAAGATGGAGGTTCCTACGGTTGTGTCTGGGACCGGAGATATTGTCTAGTGTCATTCAGTTGCACACACCAAGCAGCAGTTGGCCAAAAGTGCTCACTCACGTAGCTGGGGGCAGCTTACATGCTAGAGGCTGTGCATGAACAACTCGGGAGTGTAGATTCTTCTCACAGCAAAGCAGGGTAAGGCTGGTTCCTAGAGTTGAGGATTGGAGTGACCTAGCAGATCACCGGTCCAGATAACACCAGGGGAACATCACAACCCAATTACGGATTATTTTTTTTCAGCTTTAGGCCAAAGATGTTTGGCTTTACATTTCTCACCAAAACCTCAGCATTTTACACAGGGAAAACAAAATCAATTTTCCAACCAGCTCTAGTTGGAGAATTTGGCAGAGTTGGGTAGGGAAGTTTGCACTGCCCTAGCCTGCCCTATGCTGTAGTTCTTTGGGTAAACAAAGGCTAAGGATATTGATTCACTAGCATTAAATTGAGTAAATATAAATACATTTTAAAAGCCCAAACAATTATTTAGCCTTCTCTGAGGGCTCCCTCAGGTTCTTGTTGGGAACTTATTAAACAATAGCCCTTCAGCCCTTAGCCATGCTGGGGGGACCACATTGGGGTGTTTTACCTTTGGATCCTCATCTTCTTGTTCATCTTCATTTCAAATGCAAAAGAGGAACAGGCTTACCCCTCCACAGGTACCACGGCAACTGCCTGCACAATCACTGATTTGAACCTCAACTTTGGATCAGACTCTATATGAAGTCAAAGGAAAGGCCCTCAGTGACTGTAATGTGCTTTGGATCAGGCCCTGAGGGAGGAGACATGGGACTGCATTTTTCTTTTTATCCCCAGGAGCTCAGAGAATCTTACCACCAGAGTTTACATCACAAATAAACAGCTTGCTGCCCCTCTTATTACCTAACAAAGTTCATTGTAGTTCTTGGGGGCATCTGTTATAAATCATAATACAGTTATAAACAATTCTGAATCTATGATGAAACAGTGTGCAGCCATAATTACAGTCTGCGCATTGCATGCTTCATCTCTGATTTATTCATTTGCCAATAAACCATTTTCATGTAATAATGTTGTAGCTGTTACATTGTCACATGAGCTGCTTAAATAGCAAGTGTTTAGCAGATACTCCGAAATCACTGTGGAAAATGCATTCTAAATACATTCTTTGCTATTATAATACTTTAAAAAAATCTGATATAAGCCCTAGGTAACAAGTTTGAGTCTTTCAAATGTCACCCATCTGCACTGATGAGGATTCGCTTATTCACTGGCACTGACGTACTGCTTATGTACTCCTCCTGGGGTTAACTGGCTCATTAAAGAGAAACAGGAGGGGAAAACAGGCCCCTGCCTTAAAATATATAGTATTTACAGTCCCCAGCTTTTTAAACAAGAGTGTTTTTCCAATTCTTCATTGACAAACCCTTACTCATGTAAATAATCCTATGGAACTTCTATAGGAGTAGCCACATAAACAAGGATTTATTATTAGGATACAAATTTTGCAGAGCCCAGAGATTTGATTACTATGAATAAATATCCAAATATCTGGATATATCTGAATGAATCCCAAGCCACAAACCTTTGGAGGCTCTTTTGTAGAAGACGAGGATTCATTCCCCCACCTCCCTTCTTTCTTTTGCAATGAGACACTTGCAGACAGGATTTTAGCACTCAACAGGAAAGGTCTGAATCCAGTAACTCTGAACTTTGGAGATAGGAAGCAGAATGTTATGGGAGCACTGAATGGGTGGCTTTCAGTAGAATGATTAAGCAAGAGTTGTGAGATTTGATTTATTTATTTTTAAAGCATGAGGAGATTACAGGAAAGAGGTTCAGAATGCTTTTATTCTGACTTTAATAATGTCAGGGAGAACTGAACTTCACTCTTAATTGAAGCTTCCCTTTCTTCAGGATTTCAAAGAGAGCTTACTAGACTGGTGTGAATAAATGACTGTCTTTAGCTGTCAAACACCACAGACCACCTTCATTTCGTTACAGCCCGGTCATCCAAAAGTGCCAACTTTTTATAAAAAGAATCAATCCCCTGAAAGCACTAGATGGTTGTTAATAGATATTTTTCCCCCTTAAAATCGGATTGGTTTGCGCTTGGTTAAGAACAGTTTCATCATCAATCACCGGTAAAAAGTAGGCCTGAGTAATTCACAGAAAGGGAAAAATATGTAACAGCATATGAAGATTTAGAATTGGAATCCTGATCCAATCACATTATGAACCCAAACACATTTTATTAAGCAATATCTAGAAAACTGGCAAGAGGATCTTGGCAGCATCCCATCACATTTTTGATGTATGTAAGAGAGAAAGGGAAGATATATTTTTTTCTTCACAAATCATAAGGGTCATTCGATCGGCTGCTCCTTACAGAACAGAGTGTGTGTGTGTATGTATGTATGTATGTGATCAATATATATATTGCTCCTACAGTTGAGGTGTAAATTGAATTATATGGTGGCTGAACACTTTGAAAGTTGCCTGGTATGAGATTTTCTAAGGTTCACGTTGACAGCATGTTTGTAGTGCAGTGTACAATATATAGCACAGGTTGTTCTAATGTTTACAAAACAGTTCATGAAAACACAAAGTTAGTGCATTTAAATTGTTTTTTAAAGAAATTTTTGTCATCCCATCAGAAGTTCTGATCATGCTCATGTGTAGAGAAGGAAGAACTGGAGCGGATGAAACAGGAACTGTGTGTGTTATCTCCGCACCTCCCTTCTCAGAATCTTTAGCCAAAAATTAAGCTAACTTAGAAAAATTTGGATAACTTTCATAGTAGGATTTGGTTTGAGGGTTGGATCTGAACACCAATCTCTGAAGGTGTTCTAAACCCAAACTTAGATTTGAATCTACATTTTGCAAATGGCTCCTGGGTTTACAGTGAGCTGAATCAGAACTTTAGATCTGACCACATTGTTATTTTGGAGTATTCAAACTATGGACCTGAACTAAGCCCTTTTCTTGTCAACTGTTTATATATCTATAATTTCACATTTTTTGTGCCCCTCTACTTTTCTGGGTTCCAGCCAGGAGCAGGGGAGAAGGTGCCAAAATACAGTGGGAGATGCTGCTTTCCCTCTATTTCTGGCACAACAAGAGGCAGGAATTGCTGGGGTACATGAGAGAGCCTAAATGCCCTATATCCTCTTAGTCATGCAATTTATTCTAAAATGCACAATAATCCCATTGACATCAATGGAAGTTGAGGACACTCAACACTTTGCAAGAAGCACTCGGCATTCTCACAGGATCATATTAACTAGGCTGTCCCTGTTGGCATACCCATTATGATCCAAAAACCCAGTCTAACAAACCCTTACTCATGTAAATAATCCTATGGAACTTCTATAGGAGTAGCCACATAAACAAGGATTTATTATTACGCTACAAATTTTGCAGACCCCAGAGGTTTGATTACTATAAATAAATATCCAAGTATCTGGATATATCTGAATGAATCCCAAGCACCAAACCTTTGGAGGCTCCTTTGTCACTAACAATACTTAAAGACCCAATCTCAACACTTCTGCAATCAATGGATTTTAGCACAAGAATTATATTCAGAAAGTTCAGCTCTGAAAAGAATTACTCACTTTGACTTCACTTTTCTATGTTGGATTCCCCAGTGCCTGTTTCAGACTACACAGTGGTGATAGCTGTTGCTAGTGTCTTGGGCACATTAAGTCATTTCTATGTGTTGCAGAGTATCTATTAAACAATACCAGTTCTCATTATGGAAGTGTTAGAAATTCAAATCCATAGAGAGCTAGATAGATCAAAATATTGACTCTTTCTTCACTTTCCCAGTCATTCCAAACATCAATAACAGTAGCATGTCTGTGTGTGTATACATGATGGAGGGAGGGTATGGTAGCAGTGGACTAATGTAGCTTCCTTCTATCAGAATTCCAGAGTTTGCTTTAATTAAGATTGATTTTATCCAGGTGTTGTACATCTCTTAGCTAACAGAGAAGTCACAAGGGCACATCTTACGCATTAACAATGTGAAAAGAAAAAAATCAGATGCTGTTAACTTAGGAAGTCTTAGAAAATGTAGAACTATAATATTTTGTTTTCAAAATCTGATCAGAGCCTTGGAGTAGCAAAGAGTAATATCTATGTTCTATTTCCATCCGATTTCCTTTCAACCCCACACCATGCTTGTCAATGCCCTACATCAAATACTGAACTGTAGTTTAGCCAAAACTGGAGACAGATTAGTACTAACATTCTTGACCCATACAGTCAATGCCCTTCCAGAATACCTTTGCGTAATCTGGTAACCTGACTGCCTGATACCTGTCCTGAAGAAATTTGAGCCTACTGTTTATAAGGCATATGAAATGGCTGCATTCTCAGTATAGCCAGATGCACAGAGTCTGACCATACAACAGCTCTATTGTTAGTTGTCCCTAAGGGCTGTATATAAGGATTAGATCTGGCTGAAATGTTTTGGTTGAAACCTTTCAGATTTGAGTCAACAGAAACATTTCATGAATTCATGTTAACATCTCTAAATTATTTAAATTGGGGGCGGGGGGAAAACCTAAAAACAAATCTGAAAAAGTCAAGAATGTTTTGTTTCAACATTCTCAATATGAAACTTTGATTTTTCTATTTGAAATTACTTTTTCAGTTCAAAATGTCCTTTTTTTATTTTTTTAAAATATTCAAACACAAAATGAAACGTTTGACTTTGGTTTGAATGAAACATTTCATGTGACCTGAAATGGCATTTACTTTACTTTTTTGTTTACTAACATTTGTTTTCATTTTTTGTATGTAGCCAGCAAACCAAAAAAAGCAGTTTGGAGAGCTCTGTACAGAACAGTATGAGTGGTGCTGCCTGAGGGCTCCTCTATGACATTCAATAAAGACAAGTACAAAGTACTTCCCTTTAGGAAGGAAAAATCAAAATGCACAACTACCACATGAGGAATAACTGGCTGGATGGTAGTACTGCTGAAAAGGATCTGGGGGCTATAGTGAATCAAAAATTGAATATGCATCAACAGTGTGATGCTGTTGCAGAAAAAAAGGCAAATATCACGGTGGAATGTATTAACAGAAATTTTGTATGCAAGACATGGTAGGTAATTGTCTTGCTGTACTCAGTGTCAGTGATGTCTCAGTTGGAGTACAGTGTCCAATTCTGTGCACCACCCTTTAAGAAAGAAGTGGAGAAATGTGAGAGAGTCCAGAGGAGAGCAACAAAAATGATAAAGGTTTAGCAAACCTAACCTCTGAGGAAATGTTAAAAAAACCAACCAAACAAAAAAACTGGGCATGTTTAGTCTTGGGAAAACAAAGATTGAAGGGGTACTCATAACAGTCTTCATATCTGTAAAGGGCTGTTATAAAGAGGACAGTGATAGATTGTTCTCCATGTCCACTGAAGATAGGACAAGAAGTAATGGTCTTAATCTGCAGCAAGGGAGATTTCAGTTAGATATTAGGAAAAGCTTTCTAACTATAGGAGTAGTGAGGCCCTGGAACAGGCTTCCAAGGAAGGTTGTGGAATCCCCATCACTGAAGGTTTTTAAAAACAGGTTTGACATACACCTGTCAGGGATGGTCTAGGTTTGCTTGGTCCTGCCTCAGAACAGGGGGCTGGACTTGATAATGTCTCGAAGTCTCTTCCGGCCCTACATTTCTATAATTCTATACTTCAAAATTATATTGTGTTTGAATGTGGTTAGGAAGAATCAACCTAGCTGACAATGTTAACTATGACTTCACAGTCAAGGTACACCAGGATATATGTTCAGTATCATGTCTGCTAATCATGATTTAAACATTCAGAGTTTAACCATGATTTGTCCTGGTCTATCTTAGCAGTAAAATTGTGGTCAGTCTTGTATCAGTTGACTTGATTCCTCACAACTACATTGAAACATGGTAACTTTTTCAGTGAAAAATCCTGATGAGAGCTAACTTATCATGAGTCCTAAACTTCAGGAAATGCTACTTGCTTACACTGCTCCTTTTTAATTAGAATATTTTTCCCTTGTGAGTAACCTCCTTAGGCAAAAGTTATGCCACTTCCCGCAGCCAGTGAGGAGGGTTGCGCTCTAATCTAGCCAGGTGCTTGATTATCTTTGTAGCCCGCATCTCTGTATTAAAAGTGATGGTTCTGGAGAGCCACCCAAGTTTTAGAATTCTAAGGATTGCATATTGTTTTGTTTTCATAAAATATATAGTTTCTGCTGGGATTTTAATCATTTATACTTCTGACTTTCATTTCCTCACCTCAGGGCATCAGCTGTCATCAGGAGCTGAGAGCAGAAGAGATCTTTCTAAGGTCGTTACAGACCGTGAGTGAAATAATTTGATTTAGTGTTATTAGAAGTTGATTTTGCCACTGCTACTGCTCCTGTTGTACCTTTTCTCTGGATAGAGACATAGGTGCTGGAACTGGGGGCTGCTGCCGCACCCGCTGCCTTGAAGTGGTTTCTATCACCTACAGGGTTTACAGTTTGGTTCAATGGCTCTCAGCACTCCCACTATACGAATTGTTCCAGCACTCATGGATTGAGGGCTTCAGTCCCCAGGCCTGTCACTGCAGCTCAGTCCAGGACACTAATTTTAACAAAAATTAAAGAAAAAAGAAAAATATTTTTAGTAAGAAATGTCTTAATTACAGGTTGCAGTAAACATTTACAAAGTACCTACAACTGTTTTATTGTATAGACATTAAGCTCCACTGGAGACTTTTTTATATGGCTAGTGATTGATGTGACAGATTAGAGCAGCTCAGGATTTATTGTCTTTAGGGTAAGTAATGTGTTAAAAATAAACAAAGAACAAAATTCCTTTCAGTACTTGTGGAGAATAGGGAGCCCTCTTTCTTTTCCTGTCTGTAATCTTGCACTGAGGCTAGCTGAATTTATTGCCTGAGAATTAAAATTAATGAGCAATGCTGAACCATTACAAATAGATCCTGAAGGTCTGCTTTGACACTGCTACAGAGGGCCTGAATCTGACCTCCCTCTTCTCCACCCCCAGTGCCACAAGTGACTCCAAGTTCCTTGAAAATGAGCCTTCTTAAGACTAAAGAAAAAGAGTCTTATACTCTAGCCTGCTACCACTTTATTAACTATTATATTGATGCTGGAAATTAATCTTGTCTACCATCCTTACTAAAACAAGAGTGGCAGAGTGTAACAGAGCACTGACCACCAGGGTGCTGCCTGCTGGTTGCTCTGGGAATTAGCTCTGTCCTAGCCATGGAGCGCTCTCTGCATGTCGTGTCTCACCTGTTGCCTGCTCAGCAGTGCTGCTAGGACCTGCATTGCTCCCTGGCTTGTGACATCCTCTTCTGGAGACAGCCCTCCGGTTGTGCCCCTGCTCTGTTCTCCCCCTCTTCCGGGGGTATCAGCAGGCCTCAGTCTGCACCTGCTTTCATGGCTACCTGCCACCATGGTAAGGTGCAGTGTAAGGGAGGAGGGAGGAACCCAGGCCGGGTCCTGGCCCAGGGACCCTCTGGTGGCAGCCATGTCTTGCCTTCCTTCTCTCCTCTCTACTGCTCACGCTCCCCGGGCCACTTCCCCTTGGATCTTTTCAGCCCTTTCTTTCAGGGTCTCAGCATGGCTCTTATCAGGCTGGAGCTTTCCCTCTGCTCCCCTGAGCCTGCCCAGCACTGCACTATCTAAGGTGCTCTCTCTATTTGGAGTCAGTCCTTTTCCCTTGCTTGTCAGGAAGAGAGTCCTGCCTCCCCTGCTTTGCAGCCTTTATATAGGGCCAGCCTGGCCCTGACTGTCTGTTTCTAAGCCTTCTCTGATTGGCTGGGTTCTGCGCAGCCACGCCAAGGGCTGCTATTAACCCTTTGTCTGCCAAAGAGGGGCAACTGCCCCATTACACAGAGTGAGGGATTTCTTACATAGTTTTGGAGCTATTGCTGCTTTGCCCTGCAGAAGGCAGGCTAGCAGTGGCTGAGAACAGCAGGTTTCTGGGGTACATGGGGACATGTGGAATGTCTTTGGTTATGTTCTCAAGAGCACATGGAAAGATCATCTCTTTGTTCTGTGAAACTAGGGTTTGAGTAATATTTACATAGTTACATTAGAATTTATAGTGCTGTGGTTCAATAGGATTAATTTACACATTGTTGGGTTTGCTGTTCAATCAGATTTGTTCACTAGGGCTTGTATAGGGTTTTTCTGGGAAGGAGGATGGATGAGGAAATGGCCATTTTGAAGGTGGGGTGAGACTTGGTTGAAAGCTAGGAATCCTGCCTGACAATGGAAAAAGACTGCTCCTGCTTTAGAAAGGCTTTGGATGGGAGCTCAGATTCCAGGGCCTTTTATCTAGTGGTTAACCGAGCAGAACAGAGACCATCCCCCTAAGGGAGCCCCTCCCCCCAGGCAGTGTATGTAAATGGGGAAGTATAGCCTTTTAAAGAGATGTTGCTGGAGCTTTAACTGGAGAGTAAACCAGGACTTGCTAGGCAGAGACTGAGCCATGTAAAGTACAGAGTTTGGATTGCATGAGCAGTCCATGTTTAACTCGACTCACTATAGTACACACACTGTAATACTCAGTTTAAAGTGTTAAAAGCAAGGAAACAAGGGAGTGAAAATGCCACTGGTCTGAAGCTCAATCAAGGCCAGTGCCCAGCAGCTACTACAGCTGCTCACCAAGGCTTGGCTCTACGCTCCAAGTTCAGTTTGCAACAATGGTTCGAATGTGGTAGTCAGACCACCATATTGAAAAGCTAGGAGCAGTTGTTTCCAGCCCTGGCAAGTATTCCTTTCATTCTAATTACCATCTTGCTCCTTTTTCATATACATTCTGCATGAATTTTGTGACTAGCTTATCTACAACTGCTAAAATCAGAAACCCAAGCTTAATCCTTTTTGGCTCTTGGAGCTAAGATTCACAAGGACAAATCTTTCCTGGGATCATATCCTGAGGTATCTATTAGCCCAGATTCTCCAGCAGAAACACACACATCTGAAGCTGGTAGCGACCCCTATATTTTGGCTGCCGAAAAATTTCCAATTTAAAAAAAAAAAGAGAAACTCTAACCCTCCATTGTCTGCAGCAGGCTTTTGAAATTCATCCCCCTAGAGAAGTGCTAGAGAAGTGCCTTTTCTTGGTCCCATAACAGTCCGTGCCGGTTTAGCTGAGACATAAACATTTAAAAATTACTGTTTCTGATCAATTGTTTGAAGTGTAGAAAAATGATAGCTGAACATGAACATTATAATCTAAGGCCAGCCTCATGCCACTCTACAAGCAAGAATACCACAAAGAAACCTGGGAGCAGATATCCCTTCCGGGAGGAAAGGAAAACGAGGTGAGCTGGGCTTTCCCTATAGTAACATTCTTTGGACCCAGAACTCGACCCCACATACAAAGTTTTAGCTGATCCAGATTTTTAAAGGGCAGGGACAGCGACAGGAGCACTGAGACTCCAGACAAATAAACAATTTTATTAATTTTTCCATCTTCTAAGATCATCATGGGTATATTGACCCAACTAACTAGTTTAAAATCCCATGTAATTACAGCATTGTCTCTGTTGGGTTTGCTTTCAAATTAATTGCAGTCAATGTTGTGGCAAATTAATTGTGGGAAATCATTACGGATAAAGTGCAAGGTGCTCAATACTTTAAAACAATCCCTTCCTGCTATGCTAGCTAGAACCTCCTTGTCTGCCAGACTCATCTGAAAATGCTGAAGGGTAGCAGCCTCTGAAGGGGTAAGAGGACTTTCACTGAGCCATGACTTGACCAGGCAAATTATATCCCAATTCAGCATGTGTCATTTGCACAACTTTTCAGTGCTTTCTTGCCCAAGGTAATAGGCCTAGCAGCTAGCTAGCTGGCTGCGCTGCTGCTGCTGCTGTTGCTGTGCTTCGGCAGCTGTCATTTTGACATATTTTATGCTTTCTTTAAAGAGAGAGGTTGATTGAATGTGAGAAAAGTGGAACTTTGACAGGCTGTCAGAATCTCTTGCAGTGCAAACCTACCTGCCAGCTAACTTGTTTCAGGTTTATTTCAAAGAAGGTTTCCAGCACATGAACTTCCATTACTAATCCTAGAAGTTCTTAAATCAGTCGCTTCCATTTTGTCAAAGTCTAAATTAAATAATTTTCACCTCAAATTGGGTTAGGTTCCAGGAAATCCAGATACATCTGAGAGAGCAAAAGCATGTTCCCCTCTTTTATTCCCCACTGCCCCCAGCTCTCCCTGAATGGGCTGGATTGATGAAAGGATAGCTGGTCTTCTTTACTACCTCCCTATTATATTTCAGTCAGTTTTCCCCATTCATAAAAAGCCTTCTGAAATTCAAAAAAAAAAAGTTCATGAATTGGTCAGGAGCAGGCAAAAAATGAATAGAAATGAGCTGATTTCAAAGATAGACACTGTTAATCTAATTCTTTAAAAAATTGTTTAAACCCTTCCATTTTTCAACTGTTACTGTTGTGCCTGCACTGTCCTGGTTAGTTTCTTTGCTCCAGAAAGGACCATTGCATTATGTTTCCTTGTGTATTGTTTTCACTTTCAGAGGTGGCATGCATGAACTGTGCTTTTAAAATAGTCTGCAATATTTATTCAGAAACATTTTCAAAACTGCTTCCAGAACTATGTCCATAAAATTTGTATGGACTTTTACTTGCATGCATAAAATTCTGCATTTGTACCTTGTTGAATTTGCATAGTCCATAGTATATATATCAATATAGAATAAGGCTCACTGTATAATGCCTCTTTTGGACAGGCATTGATCTGGGTCCATATTGCTGAATAGTCTGTTGCTCAGTCTTTGCCATCCAGGCCAGCCTGAGCACATACGATTAATGTGGAGCTGTACAGAGTAGTGAGTCAAGCAGATTTATTGACCAATTCCTAAATAAGCAACGGGCCATGTTCACCATTGGCCATAACGTGGTAGAAGTGACAAAATAAGTATAACTTACACTGACTTGGATATACAAAATGAGTGACAGGCCCAGGAAGCAGAAAGAGCTAAGTAGAAGCAAATAATAGAATTATAGATATTAAAGCAATCCTCTCTCTCCACTTAAGTTGAGTTACAATTGAACCATCCCTGAAGTTACTGCAATCAAATTTACTTAAGCAGGAGAAAATCCCATTTACTCCAATGGAAGTTGCACCGACTTTTAGAGTTTGAAACTGTGCCCAGAGAACACCTCTAACAGATGTAAGTTACATTAACTTTGCACATGCAGTTGATGCAATCTGTATTACTTTGACCCAGTTATACCAAAGTGTGTTGAGTTACCCAGGTGTAAATGCAGAGAAACTCCTTTGAGAGCAGAATTTAACTCATAGTGTAGCTCTAACATGACTGCTGGATTTGTCCTTAAGCCTTTCTTCAGGAAACATTACTATAGTCTACAGTGGGACACAGCAGAGGCACAGACCAGCTTCGCTTGGTCCAATCCATCTGGTCTGATAGAGTATGTCTACATCCTGTTGGAAGCAAGCCTCCCAGCCCAGGTAGACAGTCATGGGATGGCTATGCTCAAGCTACATGCTAAAAACAACAATGTGGATGTTGTGACGCATGGAGTAGCCCCCTGAATACAAGTCTGCCCAACCCCTTGGGTCCATACTTGGGTGGCTAGCCTGTGTGTCATCACCCATGTTGTAAAGTCCATGCTGCTGTTTTTGGCATGCTAACTACAGCAAAGAGAGAGCGTCTGTGTCTGCCTGGACTGGGGGGCACACTCACAATTGCAGTGTAGGCATGCCCTAATTATCCTGTGTACTACTGTTTTATCAACCTGGTAGGAGCTCAAGATACTATGCTAAATAGCTGAAGATTAAAAAGACCCTTCACAGAACCTTATAGACACCAATACTTTAGTGTGGGAGGAGTGTTAAATGCATATGTAAACATGCATAACAACTCACCATATTAAATATTCCAGACAAAATTAAGCAGTATCCATGTAAATCATCTGTAATAAACTGGGACCATAAACTGTAGTCTATTCGGTCAATGAAATTATTGATTTATGCAAAGTTGCAATAAAAGCTGAGAAAGTTCAAGAAAGATACTGTGTCAAAATACTCAGCTGGTGTAAATCTATGTAGCTCCATTGACTTTAATAGAGCTCCACTGACTTACGCAAGCTGAGGATCTTTGCATGTGCATTCTAGGTCCCATGTCAATTTTCTTAAGAATTATGCTTTAGCCTGTTGTTCTTCATCAAAATTCCCTCTGTCGTTCCATGAGGACCACTCTGTAAATGTAGATCTTTATTACTGAGCCGCTGAGTGCCTTTCTTCATTAAGTAAGGGTCTTTTAACACCATAGCCTTTATTTGAGGGATTCAAAGAGGATCCTAAAGTTAGGGAAAGGTTGGAATTGAGGAAAGCAATTGGAAATTGTCTTCTTTAGTTTACCAGATGATATTACTCTAAGGTTAAACCAGGTGCCATTTTCAGAGGCAAATGTTCAACAGGATTGGTTTAGGTTAAACATTCAAAAATTCTCATGCTTTGCCATCCCCAAATGTTTGGATCTTTCTCTTTAAAGAACCTCAGTACTTCTAGTTTTATACAGACTGAGAATTTTGCAAGGGCAGACTCATTGTATGTTGTTAATTCTTGTCTTGAATGAAGCCATGAAGTGCAAATAAGTAATGTTCTTTCTTCCTTTCTCTACCTTCCTTTCTCTTTTAAATAAAGTACATAGAACTCTTCCAAACCTCAAAGGTTTAATTTTAGGTCTCTTTCTCGCTCTCTCTCTCTCCCCTTCCCCCGCCCATCCCCGAATAAGCAATTCCAGCCGTAGAACCTATATCCCTGGATTAAGATTTAAAATGAGCTGCAAATGCTCCTGCTTGGATATGAAGCTGGGAAATTTTCCTCTTAATAAAATACAAAATCCACAATTATCTTTGCATCAAAAACTAAAATGCAAATAAAAGTTCCAAAGGCTCTCAATCTTTTACTCACTGCTTTAAAAAAATCAGAGTCCTCTGGGGTTTTAATTTCCTCCAGATGTCAGCAGAAGATATTGAGTTTAGCAATGAAAGGCTCAGTAGGGGAAACTAGAACTGGAAGGAGAAAACTAAACAAATAGGCCCTTAAATCATTCCTTCACTGCCTCAGTACAGTGCCATGGCTATTTTAAGATGTTGTTCTTGTCCAGATACCTTAAATCAAATCATGTGGCTAAATATAAAACACATCCCCTTAGATCAGGGCACTCAAGAGCTACAATGCTTTGTATGGCAGCACCTTATTTTTCTAGTCCTTCTTTTCCATTTACGCCAGATCAATAGCCCTAATAACCTATAACAAAAATGTCCAATTGCTTGTGGCTTATAATGATACTTGAGGTAATCTGAACCAAACTTCTTGGAATTTTGCCCATTACAACAGCAGCTATTTTAAACTTGCAGTGATAACTCTTCTAAATTAGAGACCACGTAATATTATCAAAAAACCACTGAGATTAAGCAATGGAATTTCTCAGTCTTTGTCCCTGTGTATGGCAGCTCTCCATTGTTCAGGTGTTATATATTACATGCATACCCTTTAAACAATTTATGCCCTTCAATTAGATGAGATATTTTTAATACCAAAAACTCACCTTGCAAGAAATATGCACAGACCAAAATTATTATATTAATAAAATGTAACTTATTACTTGCTGTATTTGCT
Organism: Mauremys reevesii; assembly: GCF_016161935.1. Lineage (NCBI taxonomy): Eukaryota > Metazoa > Chordata > Testudines > Geoemydidae > Mauremys > Mauremys reevesii. The sequence continues at coordinate 26,339,719 of NC_052630.1, forward strand.
ATGCCATGTGTTGGAAACAAACATCAGCAACCTCTAACAAGAAAGACAGACAACTACCCAATATAATCAGTGACACAGGGGTGGGTCCTCTGGCCACAGAGATGGGGGAAGAAGTAAGTAGGTCTCCTAAGCCTTCACCCACATTTGCAGTATTGTGTCCTGCAGGACCCATGTCTGTGTAGTGTGACAGCAGATACAACTTAACACTCCCTGCTCAGCCCATCCCTCCAAACCTTGCCATGGAGGTGCCCCAAATTGTGAAGCTGTTCCATTACTCCCACCAACCATTCGCAACATAGACCTGATCCAAGTCCCATTAAGGTCAAGGGTCACACCGTGTCCACAGTAACCAGGGTCCCCCATGGCTGTGGAAGAGGAGGCAGGATGTGACACAGTTTTTTGACCTGGCACTGTCTGCAGCCCCAATAACTTGGAGCATAGCAGGATCTATAGATAAATTTCATGGGGCCAGATCCTCAGTTGGTGTAGCTCCATTGGCATAAATGCAGCATTACAGATTTACATTAGCTAAGCAGCTGGCTCATGGTTTACCTCTGGAATAATACAGCTGCCTGCGAATAATTCATTTCTCTCAATGAGCAAAATCCAAGGAGCAGAGCGGGATGACAGGATCTACAAAGTTGTCTGTCCGTCTGACTGTCAGTTGTTCCCCATATTGTGACCCAACCATTTCTCCTTTCTACTGGTGAATATCTTTTCTTCTTCTTCAAAAGTTCCTTATTTAAAACACCTACAGAGACTATTCAATTGTCAATTAACTACCATGGGGAAGGCAATGCGTGTCAGGTGAATTTTACATCCTTACCAGCTATGATAAAAGCTATTCTGCAGAGCTGAAAGGAAAGCTACAAGATGCTGAAGGCTAGAAAGAAAACAGATGGGAAAATCAGAAGAGAATATTTGCTTGTCTGGGTTTTTAATTTTGTGTATCAATAGGTAATAGAGAATGCACTTACAATGGACTGAAGATAGTCGTGTGTCAATGCAGAAAAAAATAAATAGATGAAGGCCAACTAACTTCAGCCTGATCATCCTGTGGTTTTTTAAGGGAACTTCTCTACAGCATCTCTTTTAAGTATTCTGCTTTCCTAAGGCATGAAGTGAAATCTGTGAGTTTACTTCAAAGAGACTGTACCCAGATGCAGATAAGAGGAGCTTAACACCTACAGCTGAGCAACTCTTGTCAGGCCTTAGGATGCATCCTGTGTATGATATCCTTTTTGTACACAATGGGACCACAATAAATCATCTGTACCTGGATGGGCTGAGGGCACTCACTCAAGAGACCAATATACCAATTTTTGTTGTTATAGGTGACACTGACATAGCTGTAAATGTTTCCTCTATGTGGAAACAAGACTCACTGTAAAATATCTGCGCGGATTTCAATAGCAAACAATACAGTCAGAAGCACTGTACTGACTGAAGGAGATAAGTGGTATCAAGGTACTTTTGACATCAGCAGACTAACCTGAACCCTTATTTTTAATCGGCATTTTAAGGATTCCTGTAACAACTATGCAATTAAAATAATCAAGAAAGAAATAAGGGAAAGGAAAAAAAATCAGGGTCTGAACGCTTTAACTGAAAACATCATCCGCAATTATGAAATGCAGAAAAGTACCTTTGAATAAAACAATAATTGTAAACAATGTTTACTTTTAAGGTATGTGTATCTCTTTCTCCCTCTTTCTTTCAAACATACACACAAGCAGGAAAGAGTGAGAGAAAGATGTAAAAAATATAATTGCATAGTTAATTAATAAAATTGACAGTTATTTGATATTTCCCCAAAAAATTAGAATCACAGCATTGTAAAGTACGCATGGAGAAAGTAGAAACACCAGGCACTTGATCTTTCAGACCCCGAAGGAATACAATATGGGAGCACTGCACAGAATGTGAAAATTAACTGCGAGCAAGAGACTATGTTGATAGTATAACTCTTCCTCTGATAGGAGGGATCAGCGACTGTTTCTTCTCTGTTGGGTTACCTTTTTTTCCCTTTGCTCCACAATACATTGGCAAATCAGAAAGATAGATGGGGCCTTAAAATTCACCCCATTCCTCTGGCTGAGTGAGCAAATGAAATACATGGAAAAGGATTAATGTGATAGAATCATCATCAGAACAATTTTCCCGTCAGAAATGGTATAAAAAGGTGTTTCTCCTATAATTTTAAATGAGTCCCTCTTTGCAAACATGCAGATTCTGTAAAGCAGATTAACAGAAGTCTGTATAAATCACACATATACATTTTTGCCTTGTTGCCAACCTCACAAGTTTTCATGCACTTCCCTCTTTCAGTTTTTTTCTCCTTAATTGCAAAATAGAAAGAACTGTGTTGCTCTAATTCTCTCGGTTTTCATTACTCTGATGGAACACTTCCATTAGCATGAGGGATTAAACTGGGCTAGATTGAATTGAGGTTTATAGCTCCAGTTCCACAGAGTTCTTCTTAAAAGGAACATTCCAGCACCTTGTGATGTCAGAACACTGGCAATAGTGCTTTCACTTTTCAAAAATCCTAATGTAATTCTCTATGGATCTCAACAGACTACAAATGATATTGAACCAAAACTGATAGGAAGCCAGCTCCAGGCTCTATGAGTTAACTTCCCAAGGTCTTTCACGGCCTTTTCAACTTATTTTATATGTTCTGCAGCTCTTTTCCTGCTCCATTGAGAAATAACGGTCCTACCTTTAAAGGCTTGGCCTGGAGCATGGAAAGAGGAATGGTGTGCCTGGAAAATTACAGCCACCTTTTCTGAGACAGAGGTGTGTTTTGGGTTTTTTTGTTTGTTTTCATTGCAGTGGTGCTGTGAGCAGACATGGAACACAAGTAGCACTTTTTGTTTCACAGGTAGGATGGCTACTCTTGGTTCCATCTTAATGAAACCTTATTTGAGGAATACCAGTGCCACGGAGCTGCGGGGGAAGAGAATGTGCTCGTTGAATTTTTTGGCTCATTTTGGTAGTGGAATCTTAAAAATTGGGAAAGGGTAGGAAATGTTCTCTTATTCTTGGGCTATTCTAGTTCCACCTGGAAAGATATTTCTGCCTCCACTGCTCTTCTTTTACTTTTTATGTGATACTGGGGACACAGTGGCAAGGCCTTCAGTTGTGCCTAGTGGTGTGAAGGAAATGAGCTCTCTCTCGTGTGGTTCCACTCTGCATAGCTGGCTGCAGAACCTGCCTTTCAGTATGAATCCTGGTCTGAATATAATAGATTCAGAGAGGTGGACAGCCCTAGAAAAATGCATGATAGGGGAGATGAACAGAGCACATATGTCAGATAGTGGGGAGAGCTATTTAGAAAAAGACCAGTTTAAGTCTAAAACCAGAAAGATTTTAGAAACTATGTTCACAGCAATGCAATTAAGTCTCCATTATAAATATATACATTAAAAAATTAATAGCACACCTCACCTACAAAATATTGGAGTGGAAGGTAACCCTTCACCTTTTTGCCTGAACTGCACGGTTTAAACCAGCATGAGATGCACACGGGACACTTCTTTGTGTTGCATTGTGGATTTCTTATGCAGCAAGCCCCAGTGGTGAGAAAACACAGTGATCCCATGATTTATTAGCATTCAAACAAACTCTGTACAGATTCTCACATTCCCAGTATTGTCCTTAATATTCTATGCCAACTCCTGTTCGTATGTGCATGGGATTCTGTCTGCATACAGATAGATCCTTGTGGTAGGCTTGTATAGCCTGTATAGTTTCTCTTAATGTATCTCTACTTTTTACATGTCAGCTCTTAATTTTATTAAATAAAACTGATAATATAGTGGTTAAATATAAGTAGCATTAAGAAAGGAAACAGCAAGAGCTATAGGAATTCATGGCTAGAAACTGCTTCTTGCATGTCATTTCAGTATACAAATATCTCCAAAAAGGGAGATATTTTCTATACAACTAAATGAAATATTAATATTCTAATTTAATATTTGATTGTGACAGCACTTAAAAACCCTAGCCAGAGATGGGGGCTCCGTTGTACTAGCCACTGTACCTGCACATAACAAAAGGTACATGTAGAAAAGGACCTTGAGTCTAAGTGGAACTAGGTGCTTTATCATAGGGATCCTTGCTCCTGGACACAGCATAAAACTGAATGTCAATTTTCAGTCAGGGAAGAAAATTTCACACAGGAGGGGCCCAGTCAGGGCCTCACATTCCTCTGGACCACTGAACAGGAGGCTTCCAGTAGGATCAAATTATCAAAAATGTAATCAGTTAGCCAGGGAGAACTGCTGAGAGTCAGGGATAGTTAGTGTTTGTTCCAGAAACTGCCTCATGTATAGCTAGTTATTCTCTTTCCACACAAATTCATAGTCTTGCACAGTCAGTCAGTACCCAAATAGCCTACAGCCTGTAAGATGTACAGAGCATGGGGTAGGGTCACCCATATCACTGTGCAATGCCTCGCAGAATGGCACCTCTGGGTCTTACGACAATACGAAAATTAAATTTCCGTCAAACACAGCTGCCATTTTGGGGCGCAGAGCAAGAAGTAGTATCATAGGCAACTAAGTCCTAGTTCATATATGGCTTTCACAATAAACACCAGGGTGAAATTCTAGCCCTATGAAGTCAATGGGAGATTAGTAATTGACTTGAATTTGGCCATAATTTCACCCCAGGCCTTCAAAGAGGAATCTTCATTGGATCAGGAATTAGTGTAATCTGTGGAATATCTGTGTGAATCTGGATTGGGAGGGGCCTGTGTGGTAGGAAGTAAGAAGCTGCTGGAGTTGGGAGTTCTCCACCACCTTTTCACTAACCTTACTTGGAAAGGAAAGATGAGAGGTTCATGTGCTCTTGTCATTAGCCCTGGAGTGAAGACTCATGAGTTCTTATTCCTAGCTCTGGCACAGACTTTCCCTGTGACTTAGTCACTTAATCAATCTGTGCCTTAGTTTATCCATCTGTATAATTATCAATGGGTATAATTATATATAACTATCCCACAGAGGTGTTGTGAAGCAAAATGAATTAATATTTGTAATGTGCTTCGAAAAGGCCTGGAATGAAAGAAGCTTTAAAAATGCAAAATTCGGTATTATTATTTTATTCTTATTATTACATATACTGTGGCCATCCTGGGGTTTACTATGTCAGCAAATTAAAAGGGCAAAAACCCAGTAGTTAAAATAAATTTTGTATATAAGTTGTCACACTGGATGAATGTGTTAGCTTTTATCTTTGGAAGCCTTTGGTTCCTGAATATGTCACAAATGAAAATGAGTCTTCTGTTCTCATTCTGGCCTCCCATTTGTTCACACCATAAAATCACTGCACAACTTAGTATGGTCAGTAGTTTCTATTTAAAAAATGCCCAGGTCAGGAAAAAAGGCCATGGTTGCTATGTGGGAAAGCTCCCACTGTGCCTGATATAATCATTGCTACATTCCTCTCAAACAATAAACCCAACCAAAATATTTTTATGCAGTGCTACACCATGCATATCATCGTGACACATTAGGTATATTAATTAAAACAAAATGAACATTCCTAGTCATTGTATCTAGCGAGCCCTGGCAAAGAAATCTTGGAAAGAGACAACAAAATATTTTTAAATCACTTGAAAAATAATGTACTCATTAAAAATACTGGGTGTCTGGGAACTTTTTTATTGCTTATATTAAGCAGATGAAATAGAGCTGGTAAACAAATGATGACACACATTGTCAACTATTATTTGAGTAAAAAAAATGCACCGGTTGCAATATGTCATTTATTGAGGATTTTTACAGGTAGACAAATGTCACTACCTGAGTTCAGACTGTAAACTCAAACTGTCAAGTGCCTGACTTTTACAAAACTCTTCCTCTACCCAACACTCCTGTATTTTCATGTAGCTTTATATTATTTTTCAATCAATAAAACCTGAGTGTAGCACTTACTTGTTGAGAGGTAAGGTTCAGTTCCACAGATTTTTTTCTCCAAACAGTATTCTACCAAAAGTTCCCGTATGATGACTATTAATTTAGGTTTTTATGGTCTATGCTGTTGCATGGCATGGATGTGTTGGAGGGCCATGTGTAGGGGAAAGGTAACTCCCTTAAGCTATGGGGCACAGAAAACATTACTTGATTTGGATACTATGGTTAAAAATAATAAAATAATAACTGCTGAGTATTATTTTTACATTACCTAATTATTGTAGCAGGGACAGTCCCTTCATAACTCACCGTTTGTTTTCTTCATCCCAAGAATGGTATAGTCCTCTGATGGTCTTGGCTGCTTGAAGTCTTTCTCTTTTTCACAGAGCATCAGCTGACTTTTGGTAGCTAAGATCAGGTTGAAAGTCTCAGCTTCAGGGAGGCTCTGTCTCCGTTCTACCCTGGCTGGGAAATGATTCAACAAGGAGGCTTTCCTCTTCTTGTGAAGGGGAATTCTGTGTATATGAGTGAAGATCACTTGTCTCTCCTTCTCCCATTATTTCTGCAGCTAAGCTGACTATTTACCTCTTTCTTTCACAAAAGATATTGACTCTCTTTCTCTGTACATGAGGACTTCTGATCTCCTCTCTATAGAGAGACCTGAGATAGGTCCATTCAGATGCCGTTAATCAGACTCATGATTAGCTTTTCTCTCCCCCTTTCCCCAACAAAAATTCCATGTGTTTTTTTCACAAAGAAATGGGGGAGACCAGACATTTTTCAGATATTTGAGATTTTTTTTGTTATGTTTAAGAAAAGGTAATGCTTTAATTCGTAGTTTTGTACCACGACTAAATGTGTTTACTTTTAGTAAAGTGAGATAAATGAGCTTCTGTTCCAAACTCGCTGTTTCCTTTATTTATTAAACTGACCAATCCCCAGTTGTCTACATCCTTGAGAGCCCCTTTGGGTTTATTCCAAGGGCAAAATGTAGTTATGGCCTGGAAAAGGCGAAGAGCTTGCAAACCACCATTGTATGGAACATGTGCCACTCTCCAGCTAACAAAAAGGATGTGAGAAAAAACATAACTTATGCCACATGTTTTTTGAAGCCTATCAGTGTGGTCATAGAAGGGAGCTGAAAGTTTTCAGCCAATGAATGGATGGCAGCTCAGACAGCTGTGCTACCAGAGATGGAGAGACATCTAGAACCAGGTTTTTTTGAGTGTACACACAGAGACCTCAGAAATCAACTTGAATTTGAAGGTTTGCTTCTGATCTGTGCCATGCTGCTGCTGCTGGCCCCACCTTCATAAGGGGAAAATACAAACAGTAGGTTTATGGGAGCTCAAAAATTGTGGATCCTTGATGCTATTTTCCTTCCACACAGTTTTATGTAGAATTGTGCAACTGGCCAATACCAAAAGCAGGTGACTCTCCTTTATGCTGCTTCAGCTCTGCTGGCTGGCACGTTGCTGTGGGAAAGAGCCAAACTCCGCCCATTCACCACCCCTCTCCATCCAATGCCCATTCACCTGCAAGAAGTGAGCAGCCCTGCAACTTTCTTCCCTGTGCACAGACTGGTGATATGGACAAGTCATAATCTGATCTTTAATCTCTTTGCATTTGTTACCCCATCTGTAAAATGAGGATTCAGAGTATTTACTTACCTACTTTACAAGGCTGTTATGGGGCATAATTCATTATTTTTGTGATAAACCTTCAGATCCCCAACTGTTCCACTATGAAGTATTTTATTATTTATTTGCAAATTTGAAACAATATTTATTATTAATATACCACTGGGATTAAGCAACAGGCCTAAAATAGAGCCTAGTAAAACCACTCTGTTCCTCTTGGTAAATGTGCTTCTTTTGTAGAAATGAGGAAACACACAAGGATAAGAGGAAGCACACCAGGATAAAGAGGGAGCATAGGTAGTGTAAGATAAAAACCTCTAGCAGATCTTGACCCAGTCATCTTTGATATTGCAGCTCAATGTGTAACCATTAGAACACTACATCACATAATCTGAAAGTGTGAGCTTAAAGGCCATTGAACACTGCAAATTTGCCCAGTCCATCACACATAAAGAAACACCTGTGCTAAATATATTTGTGCTGATGATATACTGTTAGATTTCACTGTTCAGTAGCCTGCAAAGCCTCTTAGGACTTACCTAAGATGCTGTAGACATAATTAGGGCAAACTCCCTTAGCTATCTTTTATGTTGAGCATGTATTTATGCTAGAGGATGAGCAAACAGAGACGGCTGAGGTTGGGTTTGCCACTTTTGGCAACCTGTTCCTAAACTGTCCCCCAAGTTGTAAGCTGCAAAACTTTTCTGAGTGGGCAGCATGTCATGAGAATATCTCACTGCAGAAGTTTGGGTTCATATGCTGCAGACTGGGATGGATGATTTGGACATTTTTAAATTCTAGCACAAAACATTTACTCATAATCTGTGATAGTATTTTGACCCTGTTTTTGTCTTACATGTCATTGCATCATTCACCTGTTTCCACATGTTTATCTCCTTTCTTCTCCTTGGAGTGTACAAAGATTATCTGAGCAGCACTGCATAGTCCTCTCTTATATATTCCCAGTGGAAATTTCATTAGTTGTTCTTGGGAATATTGGTTCCCAGGTAGAAATCCACAGACACCATTAGAAAACTCTTGAGGTCAGCTGAAGTTTCCAATTAGGATGCCATATTGTTTTATACATCATGCAACTCAGTACATTTGGGGCTAGATTATACCATGTCAGCATAGCCCTGTATTTGGGGCTGTAAAGAGTGAGTACACACCAGAATGAATACTGGCGACATTCTGACTTAAAGAGGCATGATCTCTATCAGAGTTCCTCAGCTTACTCACAGCTTCATCCCTTTAAGGGATGCAGCATATTCTCCTCTTTGTTGGCCATTGTGTAGAGATGGGGGAAGAATTATGGCTCTGCTTACTGCTCACCCCCTCTTGGGCACTGAGCTGCTCATGAGGAGCACTTTGGTCACAGCCCTGTGCTTTCCTCAGCACAGGTAAAGCAATTCTGGCCAGCACTTATGCAAGTTGTACCACGATCGGAAAGCTCCTTATTCTTTCTCCCTCCACTGTGCCTGCATAAAGCCAATCAGATTCTAGTCCTATATTATCACTGACTTTATCACTGCTAGCCCTTAGCAGTGAAGTGAAACCTTACCTAGTGCAAGTTTCTTTTAAAGGTATCCAATACCTGTTAGTACCTGAGAGCCATAAGAAAAGCAAGTAAATACATTATGGAGTCTGAGAGAAATGCACACTGTACTGTTATCTTAATTTTTGTGCAGGTAATTTTCCCCTCAGAAATGTAGGCCTAGGTCTTTTTCTTATTGAAAAGATCTTCATGCTTTCCTTGCAATTCCTTTCATGTATATAAAACTACACGAGTTCTCCTTTGAATATGGCACATATAGATCCATACTCTTAGGATGCACATGAAGTAAGCAAATGCAGCCAGTGCTGAACAAAATATAATGACATTGCCAGTTACCCTCATTTGATCAATGGACTGCTATCCCTTTGTGCTACTAAAGCTTATGTCAATAATATACAATGCAATACAACCTGAGTTTGCATATTGTCTCTTCTGCTAAGCGTACAGGGGTGGCTTCAGGCCCCAGCACGCCAAGCGCGTGCTTGGGGCGGCATGCCCTGGGGGGCACTCTGCCGGTCACCGGGAGGGTGGCAGGCAGCTCCGGTGGACCTCCCGCAGGCGTCCCTGCGGAGGGTCCACTGGTCTCGCGGCTTCGGTGGAGCATCCGCAGGCACCGCCTGCGGGAGGTCCACCGGAACCGCGGGACCGGCAACCGGCAGAGCGCCCCCCGCGGCGTGCCGCCGTGCTTGGGGTGGCGAAATGGCTAGAGCCGCCCCTGTAAGCATATCCCAAAACTCTTTACCAAACCCAGTTGTCAAATATTGATGTCTTAACAGGACTTCCAGATTTCATATTGGATACTACTATTGGCACTTAGGAGTTTAAAAACCTGTTTAAAACATTTCAGCTTCTGATCTGAACAGCAAACTGCAGGATTGGGATCTCCAAGGGCTCATGATTGAAAACTGTACTTCTGGAGCTGCATTACAGAGAAGAAGCAGTTTGTAGTGTAAATAGGACAGGACATTTGCTCTAGTTAGTTTTGTCCACATTTAATTGCAGTCTAGTTATGATGCATTTCTGTGTATATTGTACTTGGAAGGTTTTTAACTAGCTCTAAAGTATCATTCTGTATCTTTACCAGTGGGCCTGCATTCTTTGCACTGCACTTATGAGCGTGTGAAAGGAAATCAGAGTGCAGTCTCTGCAAAGCAGAGGTGAGATAAAAAGCTATGGGTGATAAAAGCCATGGGCCAAGTTCACTGCTAATGTAAGCAGATACAACTCCCCTTTGCTCCATAAAAAGGTGAAAGTTAAGATTTTAGGCAGATTCTCATGGTGCTGATAAAAGCACTATCTGATAGCCAAATGCTTATGCCATTTAAATTAGGTAAATGCCAGTGAACTTCATAAGGTTGTATTAACATAACTGAGATCAGAACTTGTCTCTTAAGGTATAAATTACCATATTGTTTGAAGACGAGAGATGAGTTAATCCAAGGTCCCAGATTTTGGGAAAGTTCAGCTCTACAATGAATGAATCAAACTTCCAGGTCCAACATCCCCATTTTAGGTGCCTACTCTAGTACGGTGAAGACCGGTGTGAACCTCAGTGACTTCAGGTTGGAAGAGTTTGCATCAACTTTTATTTGGTTTTGCTCATCTGGGATTTGTCTGCTGCCTAGTTTCATATTGATTTACACGACCAAACAAACTCAAAAACTACTTGATGTCTGGGCAAATCTATTTAGGTTCACCTGGTTTCATATCAAAGGAAAATGACAGTGTCACATGATTTTAATGTAAAATCAGAGATAGACCCATCATTACTCTGAACTGGAATCTGCTCTCTTCCAAGATTTGTGTTCATGAAAACTCTTAGGAATACAACCTGCAAACTTACGTTGCTGTTTTGTTCAGCCACTTTAATTTGCTTATTTATATGCATTTTTGGGAAGTGCTCTCATGATCATTGTATTATTTGGATAATATTGGTTGATCTATTATGAAGATGTGCAGATAATTTGTGAACAGTAATATAGCACAACTAGTATGACCGATTTACAACTAAACCAAATGCCAAAATTTGATCACTTAAATTCTTCATCAAAAAATTAGTAGCAAAAAAAAAAAAAAAACTTCATAAAAATTAGAACCTATCTGGAAATGTTGAGAGTGGAAAGAAGGGTTAAATTAACTGTCGTACAATTATTCGGTGAATACAGAGATAACTAGATGAAATTCTATGGCATGGGTTATACAGGACATACTAGATGATCTAATGGTCTCTTCTGACTTTAAAAAAAACCTCCATGAATCTATGGATAATTATCCACAACAGATAATATGACCAGCTCCATTAGTGAACCTTAGTAAACTTTTTGTTGAATATTTGGACTGAGTTTCACATTTCTAACATACCCTAAACCAGGTGAGATTTGTATTTGGTATTGAAAATATCACAAGGCTGTGATAAAGACTCAGATGAGGCCACAATTACAAACTGAGAATGAATTTGGAAGGTATCACAGAGAAAAAAGTGGTTTCCTGATGTGATTTAGAGAGTTGGTAGCCGATCTGCACAAATTCCACTTTCTCAAATAACTTCTCAAAAACTTCCACAAAAATTAGTATTTGCACTTTTTCATACTTGTGTCAGATTTTATGGTTATCCATGCTGGTCTTGCCCCACAGGATATTAAATAATAACAGTCTTCAAGCAGCAAAGAGAAGAACTAATTGTCGTTCTTCTTCTATTTCACCACTGCTGCTGTAATTGGAAGTTATCTCCTTATAATTGCATCTTTAGTGAGTAGTAATTATAATTCTTATCATTAGCTTTTACTTTTAATTAGTTTTTTTTCCCTCTGATAAATACTATTTTGCACTAGTCTCTTGTCTGACTTCAGAGCACAGAGGAAAAAGAAACAGAGCAGAAATATATTATTGTTGTTAAATGCAAAATAAGACTGTTTAACTAATGTTAAGATAGTGACACAATCAGCAAAAACTGGGAAGATAAAGAGGGTGTAGTGTGGGAGTAGATGAGCCATGTACAGGAGGGTGTAGCTTTTATCTTAACTTTGATCCAGTTCACACAGGTTTCTAACTAAACTGGCTGAGACTAAGCATAATTTAAATTTTTTTGCAGCCAAACTGAGTTTTAAAATGAAGGACTTAAGCACATGCTTAACTCTAAGCATGTTATTAATATTATCAATAAATATTATGTTTGTTACAGTAGTGCCTAAGGGCCAATTAAGAATTGTGATAGGTGCTGTCCAAACATATGGTGGCAGACAGTCCATGCCCCAAGGAGCTTACAATCTAAATAGACAAGGCAGACACAGGGAGGGTGAAGGGGTAAATCGCACAAGCAGAGTGACCAATATGATGGCACAAATGTCATGGTTGTGTTATAATTTCTTCTCATGAGATCACTTACAGACATTGAAAAGGTGACATTGATCTATCTATCTATCTATAGATATGAGTTGAAATATATTGTCAATTAATAATACATTGATATACTCTATGTGTTTGAATTTCAGCTCACCCACAGCTCCCATTTACTTCAGATGGAGTTGTGTGCGCGGAGCACTGCTTAACAGCAGGCCCAAGAAAATCACATTTTGTCCTCAGACACACATGCGCTCCTGTGGACTCCAGAATTTGTCACAATAAATATATAAGCTGTTAAGACCTTTCCTAATAATCTGGTGCACTAAATGGATGTATAAAATCATTTTTTAACATTTCAATTGAAAAATACAATCACCCTTTTGTGCACAAATTTGCATTCTAAATCAACTGATGTCTTTACTTCAGATTTGTTTTTTCCCTTAGATCAGGGATCGGCAATCTTTGGCACGCAGCTTGCCAGCACAAGGCGGAGGGAAGCGGCAGCCAGCACATCCCTTGGCCTGCACCGCTTCCCACAGCCCCCATTGGCCTGGAGCAACGAACCGCGGCCAGTGGGAGCCGCGATCAGCTGAACCTGCAGACACAGCAGGTAAACAAACCGACCTGGCCCACCAGGGTGCATACCCTGGCGAGCTGCATGCCAAAGGTTGCCGATCCCTGCCTTAGATAAATAAAAGCAATCTGTGGATACAAAAGTTTCATTTTATAAAAAGAAGCTGTCTTTGAGTGGTCTCTCTATAAAGGAGAAAAACACATAAAATGATCACAATACCAAACTTTTGTTGTTCTATGGCTTTTGAAATGCTATAGTTTGCCACCCCTAAATCATATCGATATAACAGTAGATGTAGATAACTTTCCACTTCCAGGCTGAAATATTATATACAAAGACTTAGCCCTAGGGTAGTCTTTAACTGTGTGTTATAAAACCCTGAAGAACAGGGATTTATAATGAAAATGCTGATAGAACCTGAAGTAAAGCAGCAAAAAAGACAAGAATACAATGTAATTAAAGCAACAAAAGTCCAAAAGCAGTATCTAAGCAGATCTCCTTGACAAATTCTCAGAGGTTTTTTTTAGCTTTACAACTTTAACAACTTTTTTTTTTTTGAATGTCTATATTAGAGAAAGAGAGAGCAAAATAGCAATGAAATGTCTGAAGATCTGCATTTGAATTGGTTGGGTTTACAGTGATTACTTAGGTCATATGAAAATCCATAAAGGTCATAATGACATTTATCTCATTTTAGAACTGATATATGCTATTTTTATTTCCTTTATACATTGCACAGTATTTAAAAAAAATCACTGTTGAATTAAAAAGCATTTGCATTTGGCTTTTTAGAGCATAACAAACTTCTAAGGAAACATAATATCAGTAATTTAATTGACGCTTTCTTACATTAAATAGCATAATTGACCCAATCTAATGTAACTAAAATTAAAAACAAAAAAACTAGTCCAGCTAATGTTTAATTTTTGTACATAAAGAAATTTCAATTACAGGGACTGAGCCTATATTCTTTATGCACTGAGAACACCCACTGACATAAAGCCAGAGTTTAGCAGGAGGGGTGGCAGAAGTAGTACAGGATCCATTTTCTATACCAGCTACAAGCTTTCTCCTTATCTGCACAGCTTTTTTTCAATACAGTTAATATACCCTCCTAAAAACATCAGTGATATACATTGTCATTATGTAAATAATTTACCTGTAGATGTTATACATATCATCAGGTGTATAATTTACAGTATTGCCAACCCCACATGTTCAGAATTCACAATCAGGCCAAAAATAATTAATGCATTTTTTAAAACATTGCATTTGAAATCCTTTCTGTTTGTCTTGTGTCTTTTGAACTTGCAGGATGCACATTTTCAGATTTTTCTCTGCAGCCATGAGAGCTAGAAACAAAAACAAAAAACAACCCTGAGATTATGACATATTCATGTGATTCCAGTATCTTGGGATTTAAGGAGTACACCAAATATAACAACAAGAGGATATACACTCCAGATGTTTCTTGTCATATAATGTTTTAAAATAACTTATGCCTACTTCAATGAAGCACTTGAGTGTGTGCTTAAATTTAAGCATGTGAATAGTATAGTTCCACTGAAGACTTCAAGATAAGCATGTGCTTATGTGCTTTGTTGATAAGTAACCTGACCCTACAAATTACTCCATGAACGTGGATTTCCTCCCACACAATGACCACTTAATTTATGTTCACGTAGAATAACTTGCTGGATTGTTGACATAAAAAGGCTGGAGAGATGGTTTTGTATCTGTATTAAATTGTAGAAGTCATGAAACTGATAAGGTATGCAGCACCTTATTATATTGCATCCCTTGTGTAAGGCCGACAGACCCTGGTCGTCAGCGGGAGAGATTGAACCAGGTACCCCTGGAGCTTAGTGCATGGGCCTCTACTGCATGAGCTAAAAGCCATCCAGCTGTTAGCTAAAGCTGTAGAGCAAGCTTATTTAACACTCTTTAAGTGGCCTCAGTGCCACTATATGGGATAGAACACCATACCCAGAAGCTGTGTGGGTTACACTTGCACCTTTGTATATAGTTTGTATGTTTAAGCCCTGATAATGCAAAAACATACACATGTGAGTAGAGTAATTCCATTTCACATTTTCAAGTATATACATGGTTTCAATTAGTCAAAGTTTAGTGGCAAATGGCACTGAGGTCTAGAAACACCTTCGTAGAAATAAAAACTAAAACATCCTCTTTACCAAGTTGCAGATCATCTCATTTCCAGATCATGCCTTATTAGTCCATTTTGTCACATAATATTTTGAAAACAACTTATAACACATTTCTACACAAAATAGAAATACTTTGCAACATAGATTTTTCCAGGTTATACGATGCAGGGGAGGGTCAGTTGGAAAGAAACAATTATGATAAGAGAGGAATCTCAGAGTTGGCCTTTGCAGGTTCAGATGTTTTAGCAAGTACTCTCACCATCCAGCCATAGCATTTTGGAAGATGCAGCTTAAACATTTGCTTTTGTTTCAGAATGATACTTGTGAGGACCACACAATTTTGTGA
Organism: Mauremys reevesii; assembly: GCF_016161935.1. Taxonomy (NCBI): domain Eukaryota; kingdom Metazoa; phylum Chordata; order Testudines; family Geoemydidae; genus Mauremys; species Mauremys reevesii. The sequence goes on from NC_052630.1 coordinate 26,355,262, forward strand.
AAACTGGTTCATTATTAATCATTTGGTTTTGTCTATAATAATAATAATAATAATAACAATACTGATTATTTCAAATATTACAAAGACATTGGTGTCATCTGAGATGTCAACAGACAGATACAAATGATTAAAGTGTGACATTCATTAGATTTAATGTATTTTATACCAGGGGCTGCAAGGAGGTGATATAAAAATTGGTTGTATGTTTGTTACAGGCTTTCCCTATTATGGAGGACTTGTCAGCTAGAGGGATTGCAGCTAGTCACCACTCTTTGCATTAAGTGGCTCGAAGGAAGTACAGGAAAGCAGAGAATCTGGCCCATAATCTGCTGTCGTAATTCTGATTAATTGCATGCTTTTCCATTGTGCTAGTAAAATCTATAGATAACCCATGTAAATTAATAACATTTTTATTTCCTTTATCTAATTTTCTTCACAGACATTTTCAAAACAAAATATAGGTTAGAATTTTACCCTATCCATAGCAAGTAAAATCTAGGTTTATATTCTCCATGCACCACTAGGGTATCTGAGCATTTTACAAAATATTTCTGGTCTACACAGAGACCTGATTCTTCCAACTCCTCTGGCCCACATCAGAGGTAGATAGGCTCTGTAAGAACTTAGTGTCTCTCTCCATGGCCTTCCATTCTGGTTCTTCTCTCTCACATTCTGAGAGGAAGCAAAGTAATGTTCCCTGTTTTTTGTGAATGTGTGTCTTATGGGAAGGCTAAGTCAAAGAGTTGGATTCTGCATCTTGGCTTTGGAGTGGGCAGGTTTGTTGTTATCCTTAGCTCTTGTGGAATGGAGAAGTTTCACTCTCATCGTTGGTCACCAAAAAGTCTCATTCTCCTATTCCGCTAACCTTACCCATTCTCAGAGCTCCATTGACTCTAATGAATGCAGCTGCCTACAGGGGCTCATTGAGAACTTTGAACACCAAGATGAGGATTTAACATTTGAACTAATATTGAAATAGCAGCCAGTGCAGCGATCTGAGTCCTCTTTGACATGTTTGTCATTGGCTTGGCAGTTGCGTTTTGCACTAGTTGGAGGTTGTTTTTTAATGGTTGTGATTAAGTTGCAAAAACCAAAGTCTGAAATCAAGAGTGAATGGACCTCCATGGCCAGTTCTGTGTTTGACTTTTCTGGCCAACCTAATGTGGAAGGAAGCTGTTTTGGTTGCTATTTGGTGTCTAATACCAAAGAGAAGTTCCAGAGGACTCCTGGGCTGCATACAATTGTTATGATGGTAGAGCAGACTCCCTCTGTTGAGGGTCGTGGGATAATATTGCCTAGTTCTTCAGGATCTCCCCCTACCCACTAGCATTGCCTGAGCCTGACAATTTCTAACAAAGATTTGACATAGACATTGATTGAGGGGAGATGATGGAGCCTTGTAGATAATTTTAGTCAACAAGGTGGTCAGATGCCCAGCAGATGAATGTTGTATGAAAATAAAGAGACATATTGTAGGTGCTCCAGCATCAGACACATCTCTAAATAAAGAACCCATTTATTATAAATACAGGGCATTGCCTCAGCAATCTTTAACTTGAGCTGTTCATAAAACCTTTTTTTTTTTTTTTTAAAGTGCATGGGCAGCAATTCTGTATAAGGCAAACATAATAGGTTTATGACTAAGACATATTTCTGCCTATTAAACTGGTTGGGTAACTAAATGTTACCATTTGTGAAGGAAGGAGGACAGAATGAAAGGAGATTAGTGGATGCTTTTTATGCACTATTGTAAATCAAAATAACTTTGATTTGCAACCTGAAATTTAATAGCATAATGTATTTTGTAGGGAGAAGGCGAATGATGGAATAATTTTGTTTAAAAATCTGTTTGTTTGTTTTTGCACATGCCCATTCTTTTTATTTGTAGCACAGTTTTAGTTCATAATAGCTGGATTAACATGATAAATTATAAGGCTTCAAAGAAGCCCATATTTTTTATCAGGTCACTAACCAAGGAGGGAAGAAAGATTCAACGGAAGAAAAAAAGCTATAACAGCTTTATAAGAGCTATTAGGTTGTGTGGGGGGTCAAAAAGTGTCTAAATAGGCATTTACCCAATGGACCTGAGCCATTATAATATATTGAGTAAATAAAGTGTGCCAAAATACTCTGCATACATTGCTGGATAAATTATATTCCTTTAAAATCCTATTACATTTACAAGAAATATTATGGTACTCATTCTTTAATTTAAAAGCCTCAATCCTGGATTGCATCTCAGCTGTGCTCAGCACAGGAAACCCAATGACTCAACTGGGAAACATGATTTAATTCTGCTCTACCAGAGGGGAGCAGACTGGGCACTCCCTGCTTGTTGAACAGATCTCGAGCATGTCCCCTACTCGATTTCCTGGGTCTCTGGTGTAGATTTTGTAAAGCATGGCACTAGTGCATGTGCACAGCTGGAATATAATGGACATCAGTCCAAAACTCTGCCCCAGACTTCCTGCATGATCTGGGGCAAGTAAAAAAAGCTGGTGGGTGCTAACCGCTTTTGTAAATCTAGCCATTAATCTCATGGTCCCTTAGTTCCCATTTGTAAAATACAGATGATGTTCTTTTTCTGCAACCTTGTCAACTCTTTGGACAGGAACTGTTCCATACTGTATATTTGTGTATACCAAGAACAATCGTCCCTAAGCTCAGGGGCATCTTCATGCTATTGTTATAACTAATCTGTGATAACACAAACTGCAGACACACAGCAGTTTTTCTTAATTCTATACTGATTATGATCATTATTTATTTATTTATCTTAGGTTCTGTTCATGTCCTTGGACCCCTTTAGACTTCTGGCAGTGAGTTAGCACTGGTCATGCTCAAACAGGGGATGCCGGACAAAGAGCTGATACAAGGGAAGCCCAAACAACAGGGCCAAATATTGGGGCATTTTGGGACCCTAAGCACTGGGCCTGGAAGCAGAAAGAAGGGATGAGAGCAGTGGAAGCCACACAGTAAAAGGAAACGCCGAGACTGGCACTTTTTTCACTATCTCTACAAATATTTAAAGCTAGCACTGACTGCCAAAGAACAGAATCTATCACTGGGAGTACAGAGGGAAAATCTGTGCATCAGCACTTGTTATGCTGAGGATAAAGGTTTGTGCCCCTCCGTGTGTAGGAGAAAGGCCCATATCCTCTTAATCAGGCCAAGCAATGCCCTCTTTTGGGGTGAGCAACGCTGCGAGCAGTGCTAGCAGGCTGTCTTTGAGGCAGCCAGAATGCAGCTGCTTGCTGCACAGGAAGAACAAACAGTTGCACTATCACTGCCCCCTGCATGTGTGTGAGGGTTGTGGTCTCTTTGAACCTTCTTTCCCACAGTAGCATTCCACAGGGCCAGCCATGACTTGGCCCCCAATGTGTAAATAGAAAGGCTGGGAATTAAGGAAGTCAAAGTTAGGGCTAACATCACATCCCTACTGTATCTCAGGCTTGTCTGTTAGTGACAGCACAGCATGAGTTCAGGGCAAAATGTCAGGCTCTGCTTTGAATTTCTTACCTTGTCAGTTTAAATGTAAAAGTACCTAGTTTTGCATTTAATAATATACAGGCTGGATTCTTCCTGTCTATGGCATGGAAGGGGAAAAAGTTATTTTTTAAGTGCTTGGGTGTCTGCATAGGAAACATGTTGCATGCTTCCACTGTGGGGAGGGGGTTATGGCAATGCAAGGGCCAGACAGTCCAGGGATCCAGGTGACTGCTGTTCCACACAAAGTTCATAGGCATCTCCACCTTGGTAGCAGCTGTTCCCCTCCATTTTTGAGCTGCACCCTACCCCCTCCTGCTTGGAGGGGGAGGTGGGTCCAGGGAATGAAGAGGGTACCAAGCTAGACTTATTACTGAAAGGAGGAGTAGTAAGTGCCACAGCAAGCTGGCATATAATTTGCTTGCAGCTGCATTGACAGTTCGCTGGTTTAAGCAGCTTTTCTACTCCCTTTTCAGGGAGTAATTCCCCTGGCTACATACAATTGTATTTACAATAGACTGGGAGGTCTTTCTCATGGTTTAGAAAGTGGAGGGGAGCAATGCTATTCTTTCTATACTTACCAGCCATATTTGGGTGCTAACTGAATTTGTTTACTTACCTCCATTACACAGAACAAAGGAGAGCAAGTAGCCCATGATTTCGGTAATCTGCCCGTAATTTGTAAAAGGAAGCTACTGTCCACTTAAAAATTATAACCTATGCAGGTACCTTATTATTACACATAAAACAGGATTCAAACTAGTTCTTGAGATAAGTACAGTGAAACCTGTTAATAATGGCCACCATCAGAAGCCAAGAATTGTTTGATCATCATAACATTTGATCATGATGACAAGTTCAGGTGGCTGATAAATATAGTTTAACAAAGAACCCACACATCTAATTTTCATTTACACACTACCAGTTCACTTCAATTTATGCACTTGGATAAGTCTTGTCACACAATCCCCTCCCCCGTGACACCTGATTTACTTCTTAAATAATGTAAATTAATGTACAATATAATTGCATCTCACAGTTACTTTGTTTCCCTTTCCCCACCCTCTCCCCCCAAAAATCTGCTTTATGTATCTACTGGTTGCCTTTTATCATATACTTCGATTGTAAGCTCTTTGGGGCAGACACTGTCTTTATTTACAGTGTCTAGCAGTGGGGGCCTGATCCCTCACTGGTACTTCTAAGAACTACCACACCATAAATAATAGTAATGGTAAATATTAAACTACTTTAACATTCTATTCTTCACACTAGAAAAAAAAATGAAATGGCTTCCCTTTCTGTCTGTCTAAAGAAGCTGATTGCAAATCTGAATGCAATTTGCACAGTAGGGCAGGTTTGCAAGTAGCATAAAATGTTTTAGGCAGCTGGCCTCCTGTGACAGAGTGAATTAATATGGAAGCAATAGGAAATCTCCCAGGGATTAAGTTTTTGCCAGGCATCATCAGCTGTGCCTATGTATTTGTAAGTGTAGGTGTCACTATAGTGAAACCACATTTTAAATTATTAGTAGACCATGTATAGTTTTCAAGATCATCAATGTTTTAAGATGATTTATGTGATGTTTTAGCCTATTACAAAAAGGTTTTAAGACCTTTAAGACCTATAATGAGACCCATATGGCATGACATGTATATACAAGAGGGATCAAAATCAACAGAATTCTATTAAAAAAAAGAGACGTAATATGGAAATTATTCTATTCAAAAGAACTACAGAATTTCAGAAAGAATATTACTTTTCCTATAGAATTTTTAAACAATCCTATAGAATTTAGTAGTTACCTTCATGCAGGAGATAGAAATCTACAGATTTGTTTAAAAATTCTTTAAGAAGGTTATTTATTCTCTAAGTCTAGAGAAATTCTCTATAATGTCATATTTTTTTCCATATTCAGGCCAGTGGACACAGACAAGAGAAGGTTTAGTGGTTGCAGCATTATGCATTGCATACGCTGAATTTGTACAGTGGATGAGGTTATTGTAGTGTGGCGTCTATAGAGGACCAAAGTATTACAGTACTAGATGCTAACTAGATCATCTTGGGTCACCTTTTCTCTCTCCACACATTTCCCTTATATTGTTCCCCTCTCTGGTAGTAGGGTTAACATAAAAAATGCAAAATAGAGAGGTTATAAGGGAAAAGGTTAACAATATAAGGAGGGAGGTTGTATGTATCTTGGGGGGGAATGTATCTTGGGAGGTATCAAAAGATCTCTAAGGTGTTCATAATAGTATGGAAGTATCCATTGTACAGATGCAGAAAATGAGGAATGGGGTGGGGGGATGTCAATTGACTTGCCCAAATTCAGTCGGTGAGCTAGTTGCAGAGTGAAAAATAGTTGCAGAGTGAATTAGTTGCAGAGTGAAAAATACAACCCAGGTTTTCTGATTCCCAGTTCTGTGCTCTATTCACTGATCGCCCTGCCTCCAAGTGTGACACTATCAGCCAGCTCCTTGGCCCTGGGAAGGCTGCTTTGTACCATTTATACAAAACTGTCTTAAAATTGGCCTAAGTGTCCAGCTGGAGATTCTCTTGATATCAGTCAGTCCCCAGGTAGCATAGAGCTACATCAGCAAATTCTACATCAATCCTCAGAACAACTCCTAGTATAGGAAGGTGCTCGGGTGGTGTTAGAGGAAGGGGGGCTGGCAGGAGCACCCGCTATTTTCTTGATCATTGACGGCCACAATGGCCCTTCTGCCTTTACAATCATGAGTAAATTAGAGCAGTCCCAAGACTGTTCTAATTTATCCCAGAGGCTATTAATCCCCAGCAGGCATGGGGACAGGTACTGTAAATGTATACTAGAGCCATGTTTGTCATGTTTGTCTCCCACCTCTCATGTCCTGCACTAAACATAAATTTAGTTAAAGAAGAGGATCAGGTTCCAGGTTCATATGCCTAACATTTCTGCTACTGAACAGGGGTCCAAATGAGTAGCACTGAACCATGAGTTTTCTTGCCTGAATATTACAGTTTGATCATCTTCTGGCTCATGTATGTTCAGATACTCAATTGTAGGGAGTGGATTTTTTTTTCTGGAAATCGGTTCTTATTTAAAAAATGCTCGTCAATGTCTCCAATCAAATTTAAAATAATTTTCAATTGATTAGTTATAAATCAAAATTTTAATCCCAGCACATTGTTGTTTTTATCTTCAAATTTAATAGCCATGTTCTACATTGTATAAATGGTTTAAGAGCATTAGGGTTCTTTAGTGACTATAAACTATATTGCTAGTAGTTGTTAAATATTTATAAGCCTACTGTTAAGAACAAATCATTTTCTCAATCTAGTTCACTAATAGAAATTATTTATAAGTACATCATTAATTATTTAGGTTTTCCTGGTATTATATTTGCATTAATAATTTAAATGCATATAATTATCTATTAAATCATATAAATATGATTTAGCTCATTTATTGTCTGAAACGCAAATAGCAAGTATATCAGTGACTGTAAACATATGAAACAAGATACCCTTCAATAACAAGCTCGCTGCTTGCTACAACTCATGACAGTAACCTGCTGAGCTAACGTACCAGCTTAATATCTGTGGTATGTAATTACTGTACCTGTGAAACTTTTTGGATTCTCAAGTCTGGAATGTCTTTTGTTCACTGGTTATTGTGATAGTACAAGTAGCCAGCAGCCATAATACACGTTTCTTTACACTGCTCACCAATTATTTCAATACCACCTGAGGGAGATTACCTTTTTATAGAGTAGGTAAAAAATTGATTCCCACTATAGGACACACTGGCCATCTCCTCATTAAAAACTTCAAAGAATGCCACAGCTGAACCAAATGTATACTAGTATAGCTTCATCCCATCAGTTATAACCCATCCCAATGGTAACTTTGATTTTGTGGAGCACACATTCACACATTTCAGTTTGATGGTAGTATCAAATTATTTGACATAGCATTTTGGAATGGTAGGAAGATAAGATTCATGAGTTTCTTGCTATATAATATGTCCTGCTATACAATACAGAATATTTGAGTAACCAAGCTGCTGATTTCTAATGAAGTTGTGTCTTGTACAAAACATAATTATATGACTAGCAGAATGAAACCAAGTTCAGGTCTTTATTATGCTAAAGTTACACTAGGTTCAAAAGCCTATCATTATCTGTTTAAAGTCTTCTGGCAATTACAGTCCTTCACCATAAAACCTCAGTTAATATAGTCTCTTTGTTATTATCAGTCTTTTCCTTATCAAGGACTCCTTGTGTCCAGTCTTTCAATAGCCCATTTGTGCCAATTTCCCAGCAGTCAGATCTAAAACCTTTTGATCTTGCAGAAAACCTAGATCTCATTCTCCAGAAGACTTCTACCTGGAACTGGAGACACTATTTTTTCCTCTTATTTTTCATCTGGCAACAGGAGGGTTTAGGAGTCTGGATTAACTACAGTATGTAGAGCTTTGGTTTGAAAAAATGTCCCCCCTTTTTAATGTTTAACTATGGCAACACAGCTTATGGAAATATTCTTCCTGGAAACATTATTAACAGAGACTTTCTTCAACCTTTTCCAGCTGCCTGAATGCACTTGGGCATATTCTATATCCAAAAGTAAAACCTTCTAGCAGATTTTAATAGATTAGACTTTCCAAATAGGATTTACTGGGAACACCAAGCCCTTTAGCAGGTATCTGCCATATGCAAATGTCTTGTCATTTTGCAGAAGTCTGGATAGCCCCTTCAAACAAAACCAGAGGGAAACTGTATAGGCATGTTATCTGATCTTACAGTCTCTCCATGGGTCCCAGCTTTTCCTAAATGGTCCCCTTCAATATGCCCACAATTAGAACTCTCAGCCCTTAAACTCCAGGGATTTCAGTCTTCTTTTGTCCCTTGTTAGTTTCTTAGAGACAGATTAGTGTGGGGCTGTTGTGTCTCTGCTATCCCAGGCCTTTCTGCCTCCCACTCTGTTCTCCCTCCTTTATGGACTTGTTTTCTTTATTGGTTCACAACTATGGGTGCATGCCTCCACGACTCGCAGTTGCATGTGGGTGTGGTCAACCTGATTGATGTAGACAGGGAAGACTCTCCCCTCCCTTCTTCCTGTGCTCACTATGGGCTCTGTAAAACCCATTTCAAGGCATTAATAGGGTTGCCAATTTTGACTGGATGTATTCCGGGAGATTTCATCACATGACATAATCTTTAATTAAAGTTTAATCTTAAATTCTTGGAGACTCCAGGCCAATCCTGGAGGGTTGGCAACCCTACGCATTAATGATATCATAACATGTTCTCTGTGGCCACTGGATATTTTTCTCCAGGGTCTTAATTTGACATTGTAATCACAGAAACTTTAATTAGACACGCTCTTATGACCCTTTTTATTCTTTTAACCTATTTCCAACCATGCTGGTTTAGGTTACAAGTGAGAGTAATTTTAAAGGCTTACAAAGCAACAGGACCCAAGGGGGCACTTTTGGATAATGTGAACTACTGTGCATAAGGAACAGAGCTGATGTTAACATGTATGTGTTTTTAATTTGAGGATTATGTTAGAATTGAATCACAATCTCCAAGGTGAAGAACAAGTGCTTTAGCAGAGTACTTAACCTTAGCTGTGAAAGTAACATTAATTACCTGACACACTTGTAACTAATGTCCCAGCACTACATATGCTATAGAACTGTTGTTTTCAAACAATGGTGTGTGAACACTCAGAGCTTCTATCTGTGGTGACTAATGTGCAATTGAAATAAGAGGTCATCTTATCAGCTCAGAAAATTTTAATTGTGTATGTCTCTATTCCCATACAGAATTCCCTAATGCCAATGCCTGTCAATGTCTTCCTTTGACAAGCATTTCTTTGGTGAACACTGGACTGTGATCAAATTTGTTGATGACTCCAAAACGGGAAGAGGGATATACATGTAGCAGGATGGGGGTTAGAGCAGTGTGAGGTGCAACCAATGGGAGCAAAACTTTTGCGTTCATAAATGTTAAGACCTACATCTAGGGAAAATGCTTGATTGATTAGCACAAATCCAGAAGTAATGGTGGACACAAGCAAGTTTTCATCCATCACAATAGAGGAATTTATTTTCATCTTGTTTCCTTAATACCAGCCTTGTATTAATTTAGTCACTGGGCCACAGTATGAAAGTGTACATGATTCTATAGCCTGGGGGTTAGGGTACTCACCTAGAAGGAGGGACACCCAAGTCCCCGTGCCAATTACTGTTCATTTATTTATAGATTACTTAAATTCAGCTTTTTTTTTCAATTCACTGATTTATTTTTATTTTTTGTATTTTTTTTATTTTGGTGTGTCCCAAACTGATTGATATGTTTTTAACTGCCAGTGAAACAAACCAATCAGTTATTCATCCAGTTCTATTATCAATAAAGATAAAATTATGTATGTGTATACATTTGCTGCTTTTGTAACTTTTAAATGTATACTGTAATTTCACACATAGTTTATAGTCATAGCTTCCTTATTAATAAGAATGTAAGTGAGAAGTCACTATAGTATTAGTAAGAACCCTGCCCAACAAAACATGGGCCAGATTCAGATACCGTTATAAATTTTAGGTAGTACTTGACTATGTGAGTAGTCCCATTTCAGTCAATGGAAGTACTTGTGGAACATGGTCCTACTGAATGTAAGGAGATAAGAATCTGGTCCTGTCTAAGAAGATCCTTTGGTTTAGGATGGTAGAGATATATTGCATCTGTCATAAACAGATAGTTAAGGGTTAATGCCTCTTTTACCTGTAAAGGGTTAAGATGTTCACCTAGCCTAGCTGACACCTGACCAGAGGAACCAATGGGGGAACAAGATGTTTCAAAAGGAAGGAGGGAAGTTTTCCTTTGTTGAGAGTTTCAGTTTCAGCCGGAGTGGAAAAGATCAAGGAACCAGCCTCTTATCAGAGTAGTAAGTTTTAGAAAGGAATACATAGGTTTATGTTTATTTTCTTTGTAACTTGTCTTGGTATCATTAAGGGAATTATCAAAATTGGGTATTTGGGTATTTTTTGTGTAACTAAATTTGTGCCCAGGGGAACATCCTCTGTGTTTTGAATCTGTTGTCTGTGAGAGTAGCTGGTATGCTAATCTCTCCCAGAGGGTTTTCTTTTGCCTTTCTTTTCTTTAATTAAAAGCCTTTTTCTTAATACCTGATTGATTTTTCCTTGTTTTTAGATCCAAGGGGGTTGGATCTGGATCCACCAGGAGTTGGTGGGAGAAAGGAGGGGGGATGGTTAATTTCTCCTTGTTTTAAGATCCAAGGAGTTTGGATCTGTGTTCACCAGGAAATTGGTGAAGTCTCTCAAGACTACCCAAGGAAAAAAAGGTAGTACTTGTGGGATGGTGGCAGCGATACCAGATCTAAGCTGGTAATTAAGCTTAGAAGTGTCCATGCAGGTCCCCACATCTGTACCCTAAAGTTCAGAGTGGGGAAGGAACCTTGACAGCATCACATAGTATCTATGCCTGCTAACGCTAGAGTTTTGACTTCATTTCCCGATGCATAGATCTTTCTGATGATGAGACCACAAATTAAGTATATGCAACATTGTTAGATCTAGACATACACAGAGAGGTGGCAGATTGGAAACAGCTCTCTTTTATCAATAGAAATTTTGCCATACAGTATGCAAGTAGTTTAAGATTTAATGCTCTTTAACATGATTGAGCAAAATTTGTAATCATCAGGGAGACTGACCTAAATGCCTGATAGACTGAAACAATTCAGCCTTAAACAAATGTCTTATGATTACAATTCTCAGTATAACGTGCTATATGGGTAGGAGGCTCTGGACACAAGTGTACCAACAAGTGGCTTCCGAAGTCAGCTGAAGAGCCGAGTCCTCTTATGTCATCTTAATGATTTGTGCAATATTTCCAAACTGTTCTTACAGTCAATGTATTTTGTTGAAGGTAAATCACTAGAGTAATTTCAGGATAGAAATATTGAGTGAATATTTAAATCTGAGGTGGGCCTAAAGCAATCTCCCTGATATGAATAATCCTGACAGCTGATTATGATGAGTATAGATCCAGGCCCAAACCAAAATCCTGAATCCAAACCCCTCTGAACTTTTTATCCAGATTCAGATCCACACAAACTCACCTAGTTTAGATAGTAAAGTAAAAATAAAGTAAATAATTGGAGATATACCAATCTCCTAGAGCTGGAAGGGACATGAAAGGTCATTGAGTCCAGCCCCCTGTCTTCATTAGCAGGACCAATTTTTGCCCCAGATCCCTAAGTGGCCCCCTCAGGGATTGAACTCACAACCCTGGGTTTAGCAGGCCAATGCTCAAACCACTGAGCTATCCCTCCCAATTTGATAAGGATTATCAAAAATGAGCTGGCATTAACATACTCAGTTTACCGGCTACTTGGCTAATTAGGTTGCCTGGCTTTCCTGCTATCCCTTCCCTTCCCCTACCACAACTCACTGCCAGAAAAAATAAGGTGGGGGAGAAGTTATAATTTCAGTATCCAAACACAGTAGGCCAAGTACATTCCTGATATAAGTGAGATCCCACTGACAGTTCTACCATGATTGTCTGATCTGAATGTTGCATGCAATGTAGTTGTAGCTGTATTGGTCCCAGGATATTAGAGAGACAAGGTGGGAGAGGTAATATCTTTTTATTGGACCAACTTCTACTGGAGAAAGAGACAAGCATTTGAGCCTCACAGAACTCTTCTTCAGGTCTGGAAAAAGGTATGCTGAGTGTCACAGCTAAATGCAAGATGGATCAGATTGTTTAGCATAAGTAGTTAGCACATATGCTAAGGGACCATTCAAGGTAGAGTAGCCCATTAATATCTCTGCAGTCATAGGGAAAAAAGAGCTATAAATCCAGGGTCTCTGTTCAGCCCATGATCTGAATGGTGTCTAATATCTACCAGCAATGATCTCAAGAGAAACCCTCCGATTTGGTGAGTGTGTCGGGGAGAGATAAAGGGAATTACTTTTCTAAAGTAACCAGTGGAGGCTGGTCCTATAAAAGAGATTACCTCACCCGCCTTGTCTCTCTCATAACCCAGGACCAGCATGGCTACAACACTGCAAACAACAGACTACACACATAACCTGCTTCCTTAAACAGTATGCACAGACAACTGGAAATCTCAGCCCACGCACCACCGCCCAGTCACTAAGAAGCAGCTTCTTTTGTGGTCTTTGTTTCCCTAGAGCTCTCCTGTTTAATACACTGTTCACTTTTCCTGCCTCAGCTCCCCTTGAGTTTTACCTTGGAAACCCCTGATAGAAAACTCCACCTTCAGGACCATATGGCCTAGAAAGGTGGTCTGGCCATTAACTCCCCTGTGCAGCTGCTTTTGTAACACAAATTAACCTAATAAAAAGGTTTGATTACCCATCCAGAGAAAGGAGAGTGTTTTAACTCACCCAGGGTACGTCTACACTACGGGACTATTCCGAATTTGCATAAACCGGTTTTGTAAAACAGATTTTATAAAACACTAAACACATTAAATCGGTGCACGGTCCGAGGCTAGCGTCGATTTCTGAGCATTGCACTGTGGTAGCTACTCCGTAGCTATCCCATAGTTCTTGGCATTTCCGGGTTGAGATCCCAGTGCCTGATGGGGCAAAAATCATTTGGTTCTGGGTACAGCCTCACCCCTCCTCCTCCCTGACAGCGGCAGACAACCGCCATAGCACAGCAAGCATGGACCCTGCTCAGCTCCATACCGCAATCGTGGATGTTTTAAACACCTCGCGCACTCGTGCAGTATATGCTGAACCAGGACCAGTAAGAGGCGGATGCGATGACAGTGATGAGGACGTGGACACAGAATTATCTCAAACGAGATCCTGATGGTAATGGGGCAGATTCTATCCATTGAACGCCGATTTTGGGCCCGGAAACAAGCACTGACTGGTGGGACCGCATTGTGTTGCAGGTGTGGACGATTCCCAGTGGCTGCGAAACTTCACTTTCATGGAACTTTGTGACTTGCTTGCCCCTGCCCTGAAACGCCATAATACCAAGATGAGCAGCCCTCACAGTAGAGAAGCGAGTGGCGATAGCCCTGTGGAAGCTTGCAACACCAGACAGCTACCGGTCAGTCGGGAATCAATTTGGAGTTGGAAAATCTACTGTGGGGCTGCTGTGATGCAAGTAGCCAAAGCAATCACTAAGCTGCTGCTACGAAGGTTGTGACTCTGGGAAACGTGCAGGCCATAGTGGATGGCTTTGCTGCAATGGGATTCCCTAACTGTGGGGCGATAGATGGAACCCATATCCCTATCTTGGCACCGCAGCACCAGGGCACTTTTCAATGGTGCTGCAAGCACTGGTGGATCCGTTTCACAAACATCCACGTGGGATGGCCAGGAGGGTTCATGATGCTCGCGTATTCAGAAGCACTACTCTGTTTAAACGGCTGCAGCAAGGGACTTACTTCCCAGACCAGAAAATAACAGTTGGGGATGTTGAAATGCCTGTCGTTATCCTGGGGACCCAGCCTACCCCTTGATGCCATGGCTCATGAAGCCATACACAGGCAGCCTGGACAGTGGTCAGGATCTGTTCAATTACAGGCTGAGCAAGTGCAGAATGGTGGTGGAATGTGCATTTCAGACCTCAGCCAAACCAATGTCCCCTATGTTATTGCTGCTTGCTGTATTCTCCACAATCTCTGTGAGAGACCTTTATGGCGGGGTGGGAGGCTGAGGCAAATCACCTGGCCGCTGATTACGCAGCCAGACACCAGGGAGATTAGAAGAGCACACATCAGAGAAGCTTTGAAAACGAGCTTCATCAATGGCCAGGGTACAGTGTGACTGCTGTGTTTGTTGATGAACACCCAACCCCTTGATTGACTCAGTCCAGTACAGCTTACTTATGCAAATAAAGTCACTCTCATTTAAAAGCATTAATTCTTTATTTTTCATTATAAATGTGCTTTGGGAGGAGGAAAGGAGGGATGGAGAAGGCCATTAAAAAAATTCAGAGTAACGGCATCCTTCTGGTTGGGCTGTCCACGGGGTGGCTGGGTGAGGAGGCTAAGGAACATGGTGAGGGGAGGGTGGTTATACAGGGGCTGCAGCGGCACTCTGTGATCCTGCTGCCGTTCCTGAAGCTCCACAAGCATGTCAGTTTGATCACGCAGCAGCCCCAGAGTTGCATCCCGCCACCGCTGATCTTCCTGCCGCCACCGCTGATTTTCCTGCCGGTCTTCCTGCCGCCACCTCTCATCTCGGTTGTCCCTCCTGTCCTCACGTTCATCCCTCCTGTCCTCACGTTCACTGGCCTCTTTCCTGTAATTTGAAACCACGTCCTTCCACTCATTCAGATGCGCTCTTTCATTGCGTGTAACTTCCAGAATATCTGAGAACATCTCATCCTTCTTTTCCTCCGCCTTATCTGTGCTAGCCTTTGGGATGGAGGCAGCTGCATGAGGGAGATAAATATTTAGAAAGATACATTTTACAGAACAATGGTTATACTCTTTCACAGTGAAAAGCACTATTCACCTTACATAGCACATGTGATTTCATTTTCATCTTAATAGTGACTGCTTGCATCTC
Organism: Mauremys reevesii; assembly: GCF_016161935.1. NCBI lineage: Eukaryota > Metazoa > Chordata > Testudines > Geoemydidae > Mauremys > Mauremys reevesii. Next base: position 26,370,314 of record NC_052630.1, read on the forward strand.
TGGGGTTACAGATCTCACAGACACAGGTCCAGGCATCAGGATTCAGCTTGCGCCACTGTCTCAGTGATTTACCCTCCCCCAACGCATGGCTAATACCACGCTAGCTCCTGCTAATCAACAACCTTCCCCTCCCCACCCACTGCTTGTCCGGTGACCAAACAGAAAAGATCATCGGCATTTCACCTGCAGGAAAGTGTTTTTAAGCTGCTGCATTCCACGAACCCAGTAGAAAAAAATTCCTGATTTTTAACCAGGTTATCCTGAACGATATCACTTTGCTGAGGATAACAGAACAAGATAAAGAGCGGATGCTTCTTGAATGCCAGCAGTCCCGGGACCATAATGATACCTGATTACTTGATACATGCATGGCATGGTAAAGTGTCCTACCACGGTGGGCAGAACAAGGATGCCTTGCCCAGAAACCTTCTGCAAAGGCTTCTGGAGTACCTACAGGAGCGCTTCATCGAGATGTCCCTGGAGGATTTCCTCTCAATCCCCGGACATGTTAACAAACTTTTCATCCCAAGTCCTCAGGGCAAATCAATCATTAAAAAACGCTTGCTTAAAAAACAATGTTAGCTATTTGCAAAGGTACACTCACCAGAGCTCCCTTCCAGGGCGTCATTCTCTGCAATAGTTGCTTGAGGGCTGGGAGCAGGGTAATTCCGTCAGGGTGATAAAGCTCCTGGCTGCTGGGAGGTCTTCCTCTTCTTCTTCCTCTTCATCTTCCCGTCTGCATAATCCTCAGACATGGCAGAGATTACAACCCCACCTCGGAATCCACAGTCGCATGCAGCTCAGCATAGAAGCGGCATGTTTGGACCTTCCGTTTGCTTCTTTGGTTTTCTGGTAGGCTTGTCTGAGCTCCTTAACTTTCACTCTGCACTGCACGGAGTCCCTGCTGTGGCCTTTAGCAGTCATAGCCTTAGAAATTCTTTCAAATACTTTTTCATTAGTTCTGTTAGCACTGAATCATCTCCCATCAGATCCATTACCTCGTCCATGCTGGGGCTCTTTTCGATTCTCAGGAGACTGCATTGTTAACTGTGCTGATGAGCTGTGCGTGGTCACCTGTGATGATGAGCTCTCCACGCTGTAAATGAATTTCAAAAGTTCCCGGGCTTTTCCTGTCTACCTGGCCAGTGCATCCGAGTTGAGAATGCTGTCCAGAGCGGTCAGTGGTGCACTGCACACTAACCCTATTCCGATATGTTAATACCGATATCAGGAGTACAGAAACCGATTTAAAGAGCCATTAAAATCGATATAAGGTGCCTCCTAGTGTAGACCAGGCCCCAGACTACTTAATGACTTTCTGGGTACTGTTACCCTCTAGGACAACTTTAAATCTTTCTATGGAAAGTTTAATAACAAATGTTGCTACATCAATGACTCATAACATGCATGACATTTGCATCTTCTATCATAAAACTATCTTTATACTTGAAACCTGAGCATATTTGATATGGAGTGACTGAGAGACAATAAACGTGGAATCCCACACTGCTGTTTTGAGTCACTTTTCAGAGTAGAGCTGTACTGTCAGTGAAGTGCTTTGACTGTATAAGTCATCTGGTTTGATAGCACCATTCTGCAGAAGAAATCACTGTGCTGTCATAGAATGACCCTTAATATAGCACCTAAATGGCTATCCTTTCAAACTATGGGTAAAAAGTACTAAATGTACTTATTTTGTGGTGTTGTTGCTACTGCTATACTTTATTAAATAACTGGAGTTATTGGGGGAACATTTAATGTTTTTCCCTGTGATAACATGGAAACTTTGTCCCATATGGCCCAATTTTTCACTCTTAATGTAAGACAAATTCCCATTGACCAAGAAAGCTAGTTTATAGATTTAATTTTATTCAAGATATATAGCTGTGCTTTCTAGCATTCTCTTTTAAGCTTGTATCACAACCAGAGTAAGAAGCGGATATCAATTTCTCAGATATCAGCATTCAAACAGTAAATACTGATAAGTCTCTGAATAAAATTAGGTACTATGAGGAAATGCCAAAAGGGCATATATAATAATAATGTCTTACATTTGCATAGAATTTTTCATTCCAAAGCATATTATGAACAATGTACAGTGCATGCAGTGATCACTGAAACTCAGCTACCGTTGGACTGGAAGGCAGCAGCTAGACAGATAATCAGTGCATAGTATGTTGTACAACAGTGCAGAAATGGACACTGGTGGACATTCCTCTTTTTATGAGAAATGCCATCTGATCCTTAATGTCCAGGAGCAAACAGGACCTATATTGTTAGGGTCTTTTCTGAAATATTCATATCAAGCAAATTGCTTGGAACTTCATGAAAAGTTGAAGATCTGAACTTATTCCTGACATAATCAAAACATGCACCGTGACTCCTGCACTAATATGAATGAGTGCCATTTGGATTTTCCAGTGGTAATAAGACAAGTATTTCAAAAGAGAAATCAACAAATCAAAGATTTACCTTATCCAGTGAATTGCCTTTTAAATGCAGTTTGTATATAGTTTGCTTGAGGTATTGCTCAAAAAGAAGATTTTATGATAATTTGAGAGTTATGGATCATTATTGTTTGCTTTCAATGGCAGAATTAACATTTTAATCTGAATACTACTCCCAGTACAAAATACTGTAGCTTGATTTAATGAACACAGTTTACAGAATGAAAATATTTTCCACCTGAAGTACTTAATGGAGCTTATTTGTCTCAGTCAGTATTTAAATGCAAGTAGAATTGGCACATGAAATTATTCTGTGTGGCGATCCACATTCACAGCCAGTGTAAAGTCAAACACTCTGTGCAACAGACTAGCTGAATTTAACAAAAAACTGTGAATTACTGCTGCTGATGCTTGATTCCATAAATATCAATATTTATACTGCTATAAACTATGTTTAAGGCCCTGTAATTGATGAAGCTATTAATACTACCTAGACTTAGGACTTGCAATTATATTGCTATAAACTTTAATTTATAGTTATCATAATGGTCTTTAGCACTCAACTTGAGGCCTGAAAACATATTATAAATCCATAAAGCAAAGGTTATGTTGCACCAAAGTGTGTTCCCGTTTTTAAACAAGAATTTGTTTAATTTGCAAATTAACTGTTATGGTTACAGTTTTTTCAAAGGTGCTTTTTTCATTTGTTTTTCTATTTGTTTAATTTTAGACACATGGAATGATCTTCATTGTGCTTTCTATAGCACAGTCAATAGAGAGAAATAAACATGTGTCAGGAACCTCTTCACTCCTAAACAAACATTATGATATATATTTGATAGCAAGTTTTCTATATTCATAGCCATTTCTTCTGTGTTACAGCAATGTTGCCTAGGCTATACTGGTTAATGAACTCACCATTCTGAGAAATGCAGTAATACTTTACTCAGTAGGTTCCATGCCTGTGCCTGTCTCCTTATGGCAGTGTTTCTCAAACTGGGGTCACCACTTGTGTAGAGAAAGCCCCTGGTGGGCCAGACCGGGTTATTTTCCTGCCTCATCCGCAGGTCCAGCCGATTGCGGCTCCCACTGGCCATGGTTCACTGCTCCAGGCCAATGGAAGCTGCTGGAAGCAGCGTGGGCTGAGGGACGTACTGGCCACCGCTTTCAGCAGCTCCCATTGGCCTGCAGCAGCGAACCGCAGCCAGTGGGAGCCACGATCAGCCGGACCTGCGGACGGGGCAGGTAAACAAACTGGCCTGGCCCGCCAGGGGCTTTCCCTACACAAGTAGCGACCCTAGTTTGAGAAACACTGCCGTCTGGGGACTGGTTAGGAGGCAATTTGAATAAAATAAATATTGACCCAACACATCCTCCAAACATTGAGCCTAATCCAAATCTTTAGCAGTTGTGGGCAACCCGCGGCCCACAGGCCACATGCGGCCAATCAGGGTAATCTGATTGTGGACTGCAGGGGCAGCTCCAGGCCCCAGCATGCCAAGCGCGTGCTTGGGGCACCAAGCCGCGGGGGGCATTCTGCCAGCGCTGCAAGGGCGGCGCCTGCGGGAGGTTTGCCGAAGCTGCGGGACCAGCGGACCCTCCGCAGGCAAGCCGCTGAAGGCAGCCTGCCTGCCATGCTTGGGGCGGCAAAATGCCTAGAGCCGCCCCTTGCAGACTGCGAGATATTTTGCTGACACTGACCGTCCTCAGGTACAGCCCCCCGCAGCTCCCAGTGGGCGTGGTTTGCCATTCCCGCAGGTTGCGCACGACTGCTTTAGAGTTTGTTTTGAAAAGGTTTTGGCAATTTTTATTGAACATCTCTGCACTTTGTTTTTTCTACTGTTATACAGAAAAACTGAAGCAAGAGAAGGGGCTATTCTCAACATATTTCTGAAAAGTCATGTCAATCTGATAAGAATGCCTCTTCTAGCAAGATCTCTGAATCAAAAATATTTGATAGGTTTGCTTAAGCTTGGTGCAAATATATGAATTCTCAATGCTTATCTGAATTAAATATTTGATATCTGGCCCTTTCAGAGATTCTCTCAGTAGTCAGTGAGAGGCTGTCAAATATGTCTTATTGGGTGATGGAGTTCCCTGTCTGCCCTGGGGCCCCCTGGCAGAGCAGATCCTTTCTTGATGGGAAAATAGAGTGTCCCTTGTGCAATATTATCCCTAGAGAATCCCCATAGTTGCAGACAGATCTGTGCAGGGAAAGGTGTTCTATACTGACACTGTATTAATTTTCGAAGTGATCCATTCTGTGCTATGGATGCCTTTCTTACCGGATTCCAGGAGCAGTGAGAGATCAGCTAAGTTGGGCTTCAACCCTATGCATGTTTTTGTTTATATTTGTTATGTTTTAAAAAAAAAATCTCTTGAAGCCATTTAAAGGGTCCAACACTACTACATCAGTTCTCCACAAGGTATTTCCATTCTCAGAATATGGAAATATCATGAGAAGAACACAACCCAATTAATAGTTCCATAGGGAGTAGGAAAGGAGACAAAAAACATAAATGCAAATATAAGAACGTAGTTATTCAGGTATCAGAGGGGTAGCCGTGTTAGTCTGGATCTGTAAAAGCAGCAAAGAGTCCTGTGGCACCTTATAGACTAACAGATATATTGGTGCATGAGATTTCGTGGGTGAATATCCACCCGACGAAGTGGATATTCACCCACGAAATTTCATGCTCCAATACGTCTGTTAGTCTATAAGGTGCCACAGGACTCTTTGCTGCTTTTAGTTATTCAGGTTTGCCAAAATACTAAGTTATTTGTACAGACATACAGCCCTCATCAAAAGTACTATATTAAGAGCTCAGTGAGGATATCCTTCCTTACTCTTATTATTTGCACTGTGGTAGATACTAGGAGCCTCAGTCATAGCCTTAGAACCTCATTGTGCTAGGCTCTGTACAAATGCAAAACAAAAGGATGGTCCCTGCCTTAAAGACTTACAAGTGAGGTATAAGACAAGAGACCACAGATGGAGGTAGACAGACAGGGGAGCACAGAGGAACAATGAAACAATATAGGTCACCATGATAGGGAAAAAGTAACATGTTCTGTCTTTTCAAATGTACATCAGAAGGAAAGTAAAAAACAAAAACAAAACAAAAAATGCATTCAAGGCAGTTCAGCTTTTTTACCTGTTAATTCTCTTTTAGTGTAGTCTAATATTTTTTGCTGTCAACAAGGAAAAAATTTACACCACAGGAGGGCATAAAAACTCCGCATTCTTGTGAAATCCAGGGTAAGATGCATGTAAATGAGACACTGGCTTCTCAGGAACTGTCTCTTCCCAGTTGGTTAGACAGATCTGGGCATTCTACTTCATTCAAAGGCTGCTGGAAAATTAGAATATAAAGAAGATGAATGTAAGGACCATTTGCACAAAAGTTGGTTGCGTACTTTGAAAAACAGTCCTATATTATGGAGGGTCAAAAATACTTTGTGTAGTGATGGTGCAGAAATGTTTGTGTGTGTGTGTGTGTGTGTGTGTGTAGCTGCAAGGAGCCCATCCTATTAAAGAGACAACCATAGTTTAGCTGGGTGCAATGAGGGTGTGCAAGGGAGGTATATCAGCTAGCACCATTAGCTGTCCCAACTCGGACAGGCCCAATAGGAGGACAAAATATGTCATGTCCCCTCCTATGCACCAGACACCACCAACAGGAGACCAATGACTGCACCTTTTCAAAATGTAGCAAGAGTTATCAGCATGCTTCTTTAGACAACATGCCTTGTCCATCATGCCTTTGCTATTGAAGTGGTGCATTCCCTCCCCCTCCTTGCACAGTTGTGGATAGAGGTATAGTCTAGCTGTTAAACTCTCTTTACTACAGAAACTACAGGCCAAACCCAAGTTGCCTTACCCTGTGGCTGTTCACATGACCAAAATGAGCAGGGAAGTTCCATCAAAAGGCTTATGCACATGTGATATCAGTGAGACAGCCCTTTCCTGGGGTTTGACTTCATTACCAAAAGCAACTCAGTCTAAACATAGATTCAGAGATTCCAAGGACAGATGGGACCTTTATGATTACCTAGTCTGACCTCCAGGGCAGAACTTCCCCAAAATAATAATATTTTATGAACTTGAGCATATTTTTAAAAAAATTCAATCTTGATTTAAAAATTACCGGTGAAAGAGAATCCACCATGATCCTTGATAAATTGTTCCAGTGATTAATTACCCTCTCTGTTAAAAATGTAGATCTTATTTCCAGTCGTCTGAATTTGTCTAGCTTCAATTTCAAGCCATTGTATCTTGTGATAACTTTCTCTGCTAAATTGAAGAGTCTATTATCAAATATTTATTCATCATGGAGGTAGTTTTAGAGTGTGATCAAGTAACTTCTTAACCTTCTCTTAGTTGAGATAAATAGATTGAGCTCTTTGTGTCTTCCAGCCATTAGATCGTGATACCTTTCTCTGCCAGATTGAAAAGCCCATTATCGAACATTTTTTCCCCATGTAGGTACTTCCAGACTGTAGCGATGTTACTCTTTAGCCTTCTCTTTGTTAAGCTAAATATACTGAGCGAAATATATAAGGCAGGTTTTCTAATCCTTTAATCATTCTTGTGGCTCTTCTCTGAACTCTATCCAATTCATCAACATCCTTCTTGACATGTGAACACTAGAAATGGACATAGTATTCCAGCAGCAGTTAAACCAGTTTCAAATACAGAGGTAAAATAACCTTTCTACACCTACACAAGATTCCCCTCTTTATGCATCCAAGGATTGTATTAGCCCTCTAGGTCACAGTATCACACAGGAAGCTCATATACAACTGATTATTCACCATGTCCTCAAATGTTTTCCAGAGTCACTGCTTCCCAGGATAGAGATCCCTTCTTGCAAGTATCATCTACATTTTTTCTCTAGATACATACATTTGCATTTGGCTTTTTTTAAAAGGATATCACTTGTTTGTACCCAGTTTCCAAAGCAATTTGGATTCCTCTGCATCAGTAACCTATCCTCTTCGTTATTTATCACTCCCTGAACCTTTTATGTTATCTGAAATCTTTATCAGGTATGATTTTATGTTTTCTTCCAGGTCATTTGTTAAAATGTTAAATAGCTTAGGGCCAAGAAAAGATCCCTGTGGACCCCATAAGAAACACACCCACTCAATGGTGACCAATTATCCAGCTTTTAATCCAGTTAATGTGTGCCAAGTTAAGTTTAAATCATTCTAGTTTGTTATTCAAAGTATTACAGAAGTCTAGGGATATTATTTCAAAACTGTTACCTTTATCAACAAACTTCTTTATTTTTTCTTAAATGATATTAAGTTAGTTTGATAGAATCTATGCTCCTTCAGAGTTCTGACTAAGCAAACATCAACAGAAGTGTTCCAGCTGATTCTAACTACCTCAGTGTGTCTTGCTGGGGGAGGGAGCTTCCTATGTAATTCCATATCCCTTTGCTCACCAATTTGGCAAATTTTCCCTTATTCCCCTCCCCTTAAAGCAAAACAAAACTGAAAAATTCACACTTGCTTGCCAGGCAGGTTTCTCCCAAATTCTCACTGCTATAATTAAAAGCTACATTTTGTTTAAGCAAATTAGGAGTTACAATAAAGTGGAAGGAACATGTGAAATGAATAATTAACATTGTATAGACTTCAGCATCATAATTAAGATTAAATACTGCATGTATTCAAACGAGATTAGCACAGCCATTGAAAACTGAAATGTGCTCAGTGGGAGAGCCTATGCTGCATTTGCTAAATAATGTTTTATGAAGAATATTCCAAAAACATTAAGCATAAGGTTGTCATATATAAAATGATTAAAATTTTATACAAAAGGAGCTGTAATTCTGGTAAATGAAGCAATTTCATTTCCCTGTTGCTTCCACCTTTAGGAATATACTGTAAATGAAAAGTGGCTCAATGTGGAGTCTTGCTAAATAGAATATGAATGCTAGTGTATGAAGTTAATGAGCCTTGGATGGCTTTCTCTCTCTTTCATCACAGAGCATCTTTTCTGACACGGGGAGCAGTACAGCATCACCATTCATTCCTCCATTGAGCTAAGCCTCATCAAGAATTCTATCATTCGAACTTGCAATACGTGTGGCCGTTATCCGAAATCCATTATCATTTCCATTTTATAGGCCTGATAGGCCTGGGTCAAAATCCATAGAAGACTCATGTTTTTCTTGTATTAACACTTCCATTGTCTTACAGTCACATTTAAAAGGGTGTAAGCAGTTGTCCCAATCTATTAGTATCACATGCTTCTGAAGTGTTATCCATCCTCACTGTGACATGTCCACATTGGATAGTACTTTTTACTGCCTCCAACTCATGACATAGGTCCCACTTCTGCAAAATATTTAAGCACATGGCTAACTTTAAGTACATTAGTAGTCATATTGCTTTCAATGGGACAATGAAATGCTTAAGTACTTCACAGGAGGCATAGTGGAGAACTTGGAAGTATCTATTATTTTTATGAATATCATACATGCCTCTGTGCATGTGTTTATGATGTGTTACTTGCTATGGAGTTAGATCAAAAGAGGGCTGTTAGGAGAACCAAGCATGACAGGCAACAGAATGGCGTAGATAAGGAACATACCAACAAACGTAATAGCCAGGTTAATAACTGTGAAGAGACAAATCCTAAACCCCATCTCTAAAGACATAGCTGTTTTTCAAAGGCTGGAGATCAAAAGACAAGAAAAGACACTGATCAGTAACAAGATACTCCCAGTAGAAAGAGAAGCGGGGGGAGGGGAGATTGTCAGCTGCTGCAGGCTAGCACAGACTAACAGAGTCAGGATCTGCAGAAAGTGGGATGTAATGCGGTCTTCAAGAAAATGCGGGGGTGGGGGGCATCAAGGCTAAGTCATGTTCACCTTGGAGTCTGAGGAAAATGCCAAGCATGGAGAAGACAGTATGTATATAGGTTGTTTGGTTGTTTTCAATCCATTTCTCTAAGTGCCATGTACCTTTTTGGTAGATAAATCATATTTTGTTTTAAAGAAGCTGCTTCTGTGTGGTACATACTGTTACTGTCCCACAGACTCCTGAAGGGAAACTCTTGGAGGTGCCAAGCCCATTGGGCTTGGTAGATGTCATAGTTGGCAACTGTGCAAACCTGGAGACCCAGTCCGAGAGTGGTTGGATTATAGGTTGTCCCATCTCCCGCCCCGTGGGCTGGCTGCCGTTTCCCTCAGCCCCCATTAGCCTGGTATGGCAAACCGCAGCCAGTGGGAGCTGCGATCGGTCGAACCTGCAGACGCTGCAGGTAAACAAACTGTCCTGGCCCACCAGCGGATTTCTCTGATGGGCCACGTGCCAAAGGTAGCTGATCCCTGGGCTAGTCTCTTGAAACATGTGCCTTCAGAGGACTGGAAAGGGGTCTCAGAAAGGACAGCCTTAGGGACTGTGGCAGTTCTTAGCTCTTTCATACATGAACTTGTAGTAGCAGAAGATTGTTGCCGTAGACACTGGGTTCAAATGCTGCTGACAACCCATGGTGACGGTTCCTTACATTAGTTGGGTTTAAGATATCTGCAGAAAGCTGCAGATTAATTCCTGCTGCTTCACTGAACTCAAATTCCACCCCTGAATATACTGTGGGAGGAAGGTATTGTCTGGGACACTCGGATTTTGCACAGTCAAGCCTGGGAAGAAGGCTGCTGAATAGCTTTGATTTTGTTATATGTAATCAGGGCTGGTCTTACGGATGAGTGATGTGAGCAACTGCCAGGATCAGGGGACGCAGTGGTCAATACACTATTAAATCACCTCAGCAATCACAGCAGCAGTGGTATTGGCTCCTTTGGCTCCCCGTGATGCGACTCAGCTGCTGGGGTCTAACACAGGGAGCTGCCAGGCCGGACCTGACCTGGTTGTGGGGGTGTTCAGGAGCCGCAGGGCTGTGGAGCTGCTGCAAGTCTCCCCTCTCTGACTTTTCTCCTGCTGTTGCCATTGTTGCCTTGCACTCAGGCTGGCTGCCAGGGGCTGCATGGCTACACATCACCACTCCCTTCCCAGGACATGCTGCCTCTGCAGCTTGACAGGAAGCAGGATCCAGGAAACCCAGAACTTCCCCAAACTGCAGGCAGTCTCTTGCCCTGCCCTGCCCTGCCCTGCCCCACTCACCTTTCACCAGCTCCAGTCCAGATGGCAGAGGGAAGCCACCTCCGTCTGAGCCAAATGCTGGGCTAACACCTCCCTCCCCCCTCCCAAGAGATCTTTTCCCTCGAGCCTCCCACACAGAAACGGTCCCAATATTTGTCCCTGTGCCTGTTCATCTAGGAAATGGGTCATCGGGGGGGGGGGGGAAGCTACACACCTCTGCAAAGCAGGAGCAGGGGAGGGAAGGAGGAAGGAGTGAGCCTTTTAGAGAGGCAGAGCCCCCTAGCTCCATCCCAGGCATCGTTTTCCCTAAGGCCGGCCCTGTGTTTAATAAACAAGAAAAATATTCTGAATAAAATACTAGAACAATACAGAAGTGAACATGGCACACATTAATTAGATTAAAACCTGGCTAACTGGTTGGTCTCATAATGCAATTATAAAGGGGAATCTTTGAGTGGTTGTGTTTCTAGTGGGGTGCCACAGAGATCAGTTCTTGACTCTACGCTATTTAACATTTTTATCAATGACCTGGATGAAAACATAAAATCATCACTGTTCAAATTTGCAGACGACGCAAAGATTGGGGGTAAATAATGGAGAGGACTGATCACTGATACAGAGTGATCTAAATCAGTGGTTCTCAAAGTCGGTCCGCCACTTGTTCAGGGAAAGCCCCTGGCGGGCTGGGCTGGCTTGTTTACCTGCTGCGTCTGCAGGTTCGGCCAATCGCAGCTCCCACTGACTGCAGTTCACCGCTCCAGGGCAATGGGAGCTGCGGGAAGGGTGGCCAGCACATCCCACGGCCTGCGCCGCTTCCTGCAGCTCCCTTTGGCCTAGAGCAGCAAACCACGGCCAGTGAGAGCCGCAATCCACCGAACCTGCAGACGTGGCAGGTAAACAAATCGGCCAAACCCACCAGGGGCTTTCCCTGAACAAGCGGCAGAACGATTTTGAGAATCACTGATCTAGATCTCTTTGTAAACTAGATGCAAACAAACCGTATATATTTTAATACAGCCAAATGCAAATAGAAGAGAAGGGTAAGGGTTGATATGATTACAGTCTCCATTGTAAACAAATATTTAACAATGGGCACCTCAGTCTAGCAGAGAAAGATATACCAAGGTACAGTGACTTGAAGTTGAAGCTAGACAAATTCAGACAGGAAATAATGTGTAAATGTTTAATAGTGTCAGTAATTGACCATTGGAACAGCTTCCCAAGGGTCATGGTGGATCCTCTATCACTGACAATTTTTAAATCAAGATTAGATTCTTTTTAAAAGATATACTCTAGTTCAAAGAGAATTATTTTGGGGAAGTTTTATGGATTATGTTACACAAGAGGTCCCTTCTAGCCTTGGTATCTCTGAATAAGGACTGAGAGCTCGGGATGATGTACAATCCAGCAATCTCATCCCTTTTTCATCTGATACAAAATTTGGCAGGCTTCTGCATGCAGTGCCAAGGCAGGGTCCTGTTAGGAAGCTTTACTGTTACCTGTTGCCCAGCTTTTAAAAATAAAAATAATAATCAATAATTTATCTAATAGCATCAGCCTTGCCAGAGCAAATAGAGAGGCTGCTTAAAGAGAATTAAAAGAAATATATTAAAATACTGCTATAGTGAACACAAATATATTAAAACTGGTTAAGTAATCCATTGAAAAGAAGGGAAACAAATGATCAGTAGCGGTTATTTTAAATAGAGGTTTGAAAGGGGGAGTTAGCTTTTTTAAAAGTAGAGTAAGATGAACTGACCTAGTTTAATTTAATTAAATCCATTTAGAATCATGCCTTTAGTTAATCCAGTGCAATTTTGTGTGTAGAGTAGGCCTTGAGCAGCCAGATCAAACTACAGTCAGAATCACAACTGGAGGGCCCCAAAGAATACAAAACGTAATGGCCACCATCATCTTTTAATTGAGGCCATTAACTGAGTTTTTCATATGACACTGATAAGCCTTTTTGGTGTGGATTTAATTTTTACTGTTAAATTTATATGCTTTAAAAAGTGTGTAAGGCACTGTGATATTACCAAGGGTACAATCTGGACTGCTGAACGGCTGTGTCCCCTTAGAGCTCCAGCCTGGGGTGTCTTTTACACTGCTTTGCTGTGAGAACAAACCATTCCTGGTCCTGCTCACACATAGCCTCTAGCATCACAGAGGAACAGTTCAACGATGCCTGTGACCCAAGGTAGCAGGACCTGTGATACCTTCATGAGCAGGACAGTGTGCCATACCATATTGTACGCCACTTTTAGATCGATGAAAACAGCGCCTGTTTTCAAGTATCTCTGGAAGCCATTTTCAACAAATGTGGTCAGCATGAGTACTTGGTTGCATGTGTTACAGCCTCAGCGAAAGCCAGCTTGGTCAGGGCTCAAAATTCTCTCCACGTTAGGTAATATGTGCTATAGGACAAAGCACCCCAGTGCCTTGAAGCACAACGACAATAATGTTATGGGACGATAGGCGATAGCTTTCCAGGCTTTAGGAGGCCCATGACTTTTGCGATGCACCATATCTTCAGTAGCCATAGGCGGCAGGTTTGTATAATTTTTGGTGGGGCCCAAAATGGTGGTGCCCCCCCGCTCCCGCCCTGTAAGCCGATATAAAATGAAGCTACAACGTGTCAGTGCCACAAGATTACAAGGGTCAATTAAAAGTGGAAAGTCAGAAGCAGCACTTGCCTACTTCAATATACAGTATTATATTTTGTTGCATCTGTTGTGATGAAGTGGGAATGTTCTTAATATTTTCTCTGAATACTGTGTGGGTGCCTCAGTTTCCCCTGCAAGATGCCAACTGAAGGTGTTGGGGACAAAGAGATCAGGTGGCCTCCTTGTCCAGAAGAGACACAGAGGCCAGAGGAGGGAGTGTCAGTTTGGAGCTGGCTGGGGAAATTGGGAGAGACCCAGAACTTGGTTCTGGGCTCCCCACCCCCCAAGATGGACCTGACAGAGGGGTTCTGTTTTCTGTACCAACAAGCTCTGTTTAAACTGTGTTCCCGTCATCTAATAAACCTTCTGTTTTACTGTCTGGCTGAGAGTCACATCTGACTGCAGAGTTGGGGTGCAGCGACCTCTGGTTGCCCCAGGACCAGCCTGGGCAGACTCACTTTGGAAAGTGCATGACGTGGAAGGGCATGCTGAATGCTCCGAGGTCAGACCCAGGAAGGTGTAAGCTTCTTGCCCTGGAGACAGTATGCTCTGAGAGAAGAGGCTCCCCCAGAGTCCTGACTGGCTTTGTATGGAGATGTTCCAAAGCATCACAGCATCCCCTTCCACACCGTGCACTTCCCAGAAGTCCGCACAGGCACTGACACTCCCTCCTCCGGCCTTTGTCTCTTTTCCAGGCATTAGGAGGCCACCTGATCTCTCTGTTCTCCAACACCTTCAGTTGGCACCTTGCAGGGGAAACTGATTTGGGAGAAATGAAGTAAAAGCTGCCCAAACCGAGCTTGAGCACTCCTGAATTTTGAGGTGTTCAAATCTGGAAGGCAGGTGCTGGGGGTGGGAGAGGGCTGTGGGCTCCATGGGGGAGCATGGCAGCAACTGTCTGGAGCTGCATGGAGCCAGATACGCTGGTCTGAGTGGCACAGTAAGCAGTTTGGGGGTTGGAGAAGAGGTAGGGAGTTCCAGGGGGCAGTCAAGGGACAAGGAGCAGGGGGAGTTGGATGGGGCAGAGGTTCGAAGGGGCAGTCAGGGGACAGGCAGCAATTGGATAGGCATGGGAGTCTAAGAGGTTTATCAGGGGACAGGTAGGGGGTGCGGTCCTGGGGGGGGGAAGTTGGGTGGGGTCTCAGGAGGGGGCAGTTGGGGACAAGGAGAAGGGAGGCTTAGATAGGGGCTGAGGTCCCAAGGGGCAGTTAGGGGCAGGGGTCTCGGGAGGGGGTAATTGGGGAACAAGGACCAGTGGGGCTTAGATAGGGGGTGGAGGTTCTGGGGGGCAGTTGGGGCAGGGGTCTGGGGAGGGGGCAATCAGCGGACAGAGGCTGGGATTCAAAGGGCTCTGGGCTGCCTGCAACCGCGGGGAGCCCGCAGCCCTTAAAAACTCAGCCGCGGCAGGGATTTAAAGGGCTCTGGGCTGCCTGCACCCGCGGGGAGCACAGAGCTTTTAAAATCCCAGCCGCGGCCGGGAATCAGAGGGCTCTGGGCTCCCCGCCGCAGCAGGCAGCCCAGAGCCCTCTGATTACCGGCCGGCTGGGATTTAAAGGGCTCTGGGCTGCCTGCACCCGCGGGGAGCCCAGAGCATTTAAAATCCGAGCCGCGGCCGGGAATCAGTGGGCTCTGGGCTCCCCGCCGCGGCGGGCAGCCCAGAGCCTTTTAAATCCCAGCCGCGGCCGGGAATCAGAGGCTCTGGGCTTCCGCTGCAGCAGGCAGCTCAGAGCCCTCTGATTCCCGGCCGCGCTGGGATTTAAAGGGCTCTGGGCTGCCTGCAACCGCGGGAGCGCAGTGCCTTTAAATCCCGGCCGCGGCTGGGATTTAACCGGCTCGGGGCTGCCTGCTACCGCGGGGAGCGCAGAGCCTTTTACTTCCCAGCCGCGGCTGGGATTTAAAGGGCTCTGGGCTGCCTGCAACCGCGGGAGCGCAGAGCCTTTAAATCCCAGCCGCGCCGGGAATCAGAGGGCTCTGGGCTTCCCGCTGCGGGGAGCCCAGAGCCTTTAAATCCCAGCCGGCCGGGAATCAGAGGGCTCTGGGCTGTCTGCTGCGGCGGGCAGCCCAGAGCCTTTTAAATCCCAGCCGCGGCCGGGAATCAGAGGGCTCTGGGCTGCCTGCTGCGGCGAGCAGCCCAGAGCCTTTTAAATCCCAGCCGCGGCCGGGAATCAGAGGGCTCTGGGCTGCCTGCACCCGCGGGGAGCACAGAGCTTTTAAAATCCCAGCCGCGGCCGGGAATCAGAGGGCTCTGGGCTTCCCGCTGCAGCAGGCAGCGCAGAGCCCTCTGATTCCCGGCCGCGCTGGGATTTAAAGGGCTCTGGGCAGCCCTGGCGGCGGCGGCAGCGGCGGGGGGGCGCTCTAAGCAGGGGAGAAAAAACATTGGTGGGGCAGAGCCCCTGCTTGGGATTTATTCATGGGGCTAAAGCCCCAGAGCCCCATATAAGTCGGCGCCTATGTCAGTAGCCTACCTTTACTAATGACCCTTGTGAAGAATTTCACAAGCCAAAGCTGAGCACGGGGGCCAAGATTTTTCAGGATTCTGGAGGTATGTTGTCACAGCCCGCAACTGTTCCACACTTGATGCTACCCGGTGTCTGTTCCAGCTCTGTTACAGTGAACGGTTGTGGGCAGCTTCTGATCTGGTGTACATGTTTAAACATACGCCATTCCTTCCTCACTTGTCTTCACATCTTTTTCTCCAAAGGTGCTCTAACCACTTTAAGTTAGGTGTCCGGCTACCTTATTGGGTGTCACTGAGGGTCAGCAGAATACAGGTGGCTGCTGCGCTGCTCCAAGGCGTCGGAGCTGACTCCAACACTTGAGGCTGGAGCAGGTAAAGCTCATCCTCTTGGTCATCTCCTCCCACCTGACTCGGCGATCAGTGAAAATAAAAACATATCATGAAAATATTAACACAAATGTGCTCAAATATACCATACAGTCATGTGCAGGATTCCTTTATAACCAAAATAGCCTTCCTTTCCACAGCTCCTATTGGCTGGGAACAACAAACCGTGGCCACTGGGAGCTGCAAGTGGCCGTGCAAATGTAAAAAAGTGGTCTGGCATCTTGCCAGAGGATTACCCTGATGGGTCACGTGAGGCCCGCAGGCAGCAAGTTGCCCATCACTGAACTACAGCTATAATCCAGTGATCTCATTCTGATTGTCCCTCATGCATAGTTTCCACAGTACCTTGAGGTTTGTCTATGGAAAAATCTGAAACTTTCTGGGACTCCAGGTACTCATTCTGGCCTAACTTTATATTTGTTATGCATCGGTGAGAGTTTGCTGCTTAGAGTTCTCTGAGCAGTACGTAGTGATATATCTGTCATGCCTCCATTCTTTGTACTGCACCTTTAACCAATGTTAGAAGTCTCTGTTTTGTCAGCGGGGAAGGTGGGGCACTGCTGTAAGGCTGATCTCAAAGAGTGAGACACACACAACTGTGCTTTCTCACAGAGATCATACGTTAGTTCTTTGTTCTTGGTGTTGTCTTGTTTTTTTCCAAGTATCTCCCTTATGAAAAATAAAAGTAACCTAGACTGAAAGTACATATTGCTCCGTGTGTCTGGAATATATAATATGCCTGTCTTTCATATATATTGTTATTAGTGGTTTATACTCTGTGTGCTGGGAGATTTGCAAAAACATTGCATTGTTGCTGTTCTTCAGACTCCTTATAGGGTTGTTATGATGTTTGAATCATTAATTATTGTAAAGAACTCAGATCTTCCACTGGAAAGCACTGCAGAAATGCAAAGTATTATTATAATTTTAGCTATAATGGACAACCAAGGATTATTGTTGTGCTTTTTCATTTGGCTGGTTTTCTTGGGAGCTTCTTTGTCATTTAGTGTTTTGGAGGTTTCCTAAACACAGGATCCCGTTAGAAGTCTGTGTAAAGGTTCAGAGAGAGAGAGATTTGTTGGATGGTTGATATTGTTTTTGAACCGTACACAGTTTTTACCCCATACTTTCTTGTATTTGGCCAGCTCAAAGGATCCTTGCTGTTGTTTCTCCTTTCATAGCGTTTCTGGTGTAGGTGTTTAACTGCTCAAAATGCTGTAAGAAGCTTGTATATGATTTTGATCTAGGATTCATGCATACTACAAGCCTATTTTGCTAACAGGGGGCCATGGAACTGGGTATGTAGAAAAATCAGATTTTATGGCTTATGAACTCTGAGGATTTTCATATTTTCCCATGGGAATTCCTTTGGCATTCAGAATATAAGGCTGAGATTTTCAAAGCTGCCCAAGAGAATTGAACACATTAGGAAGCCAGAGAGTTCTGGTGAACCAAATACCTAAATCTTCATTTTTTTCCCTCTGAAATGAGACCTATTTTCACTCCTTCTTCAATCAGGTGAACCATGTTCTCTTAGGGCCTGATTCAAAGCTCATTGAAGTAAATGGAAAAAATGCCTATTGATTTGAAAGGACCTTTAATTCCTGGCTGTCTCATGGTTTTCCAGCTCACAAATGCTCTCTACATTCTCTTCTATGTCCTCTTTCATCTTTTCTTTGCCATTTATTATGCTCTTCTGGGCATCTCCCATGTTGCCCTAGCTCTCTGGCGTTCCTCTGGATCTTCTCTTTGCTTCTTTGGCTGCCTTCCATGTTTTCTAGCACTCTGTGTTGTTCTGAAAGGGTATTGATATGTACTCAATATAAGAAAAAGCAGTGATGATGAATTTATACATTGTCCAAACAACATAGGAGTCTATTTAACCTGTAAATCATCTCTTTCCTGCACAGAAATAAATTTCTGGAATATTGTTATAGAATAGTTTGTTTTATATGATTTACATACTAAATCAGTCTAAATGCAGCATACTAAATGCATCTCAAAGCATTTACAAATAATGAGCTAGATATGCATAATGGTATAACCGTATAGGCAAATATGAGTAAGTAAGCTTGCAGTAATACAGTGGTCATACTTAAAAATGTTTATATTGCTCTAGAGAACTAAATAATTTTACCTCAGTGTTTTCAATATTCTCTGTAATAAACATAGAGAAGTAGAGGGAATACTATTAATAGCGCTGATTGAATAAACCATGGCAAATAATATTAATTGTGAATTTAGCTTATTTTTCTGCTCACATATCATTTATGAACAGACTTTGTTTTTTATTAAACTATTGGCTGAAGAGTTTATGCAGATGGATCTCAGCCTGTGTGCTGTTTGCAAATTATCACTTTGACTATTTACTTGTCCTGATTTGTGGTGTGTGATTAATCATATAGTATTGTTTCTGCTTTCTGACTGTATAGCTGAAACTTTTGAAACAGTGAATTTCAACTGTTTCAAATATTTATGCAAAAAAAAAGTTTTATCTTACTGAATAACAAAGGGTGCAAGCCTGGCTGAACTAAGCCACACCTTTGCATCTTGAACAATTGTTCACAAACACCATTTTGTAGTTTTGGACTAACTCTAACTGGAAATTCTGAGAATGTGTTACCTAATTATCCACTGCAAAATTGGAATGTTTTTAAGAGCAGTAAGTGTACCTTACACACAGTCTGGATGTTAGAAGTTGTTCTATTTGACAAAGACAAAAAAGAACACCAGATTGTTTTTAAAGAATCACAAGGGGATAGTTCTCCTCTATTAGGCTGGTACAACTTCATCACGTTGGCTTGATGGTGACTCACTGGTGGGTTGCACTGTCATAAATGAAAGGTGAATTTTACCAAGACCTTTAACCATCATGTGGAATACCTTGAAGTATGGACAGAAGAGTCCCACAGACATGTGACAACTAAATGTTAGTCTCACGAGGTCAGACTGTTATGAGCTGAAGCCCATGACACTGAAAGCCCAAAGAATATAAATGAAATAGCAGCCTTGCCACTGTATGAGATGCAGTGTAACTAGTTTTGTGATTCTAACAGTTTATATAATTAGCATGGAAAAAACCCCTTAATTAGGCTTTAAAAAAACCTCAAAGATGTTTCTTTAATCACAAATATATCCCTATTCTCCAATTAAAATCAATAAAGGAGTTACATATGTAAAAAAACTACAGCAAAATTATGTTGAGAGAAGCTAATGAAAGCAAGGGTTATAAGCCTAAAATGCTACTCTGTCTCTACCATATTTTGTTTCTGTGTTGATAGCTTCTATTTTTATACAGTAGATCAATTGCTATTATAAAGATATATCAAAAGAAAGAGAGAGAGAGAGAACTAAGATTATGATGTGTTTCAGCTGCTTTATTCTAACTTTCAGCTTTCTATTCATATTTAATCTTTAATACTGAATGATTGGCATCTGTATTCTGCATTCAAATGTTCTGTGCCTGGGCGTGTTGGCTCAATTTTAGCTCTGAGCTACCCCAGGACATTCAGTTCAATATTATTAGCTATTGGTGCACTGAAATAGCCTAATAACTTCTATTTAGTGGCATGGTTGGTGGTAGTGCATCATGTTGCTATACAGAGACTTGAGGTTTTTTTATATGGATTTGGAATCTCAGGCACCATACTGGTTGAGAAAAGATCCACTGCGGAAGTGATATGCTTATTATCTTAGAAGGAGATTGGCAGCACGGCAGAGGGGTATGGGCATCGGATTGGCAAAGAAATGGTGTTTTAAGCAAGCATGAAAGAAAAAGTGCTCTCTGCTTTTTCAAGCAAGTGATAAAATACTGGAGATGGAATATCCTATCTGTGGATGAGGATAAGGGTAAAAGGATATTGCAGATGGGTCAAGGGAATGGCAATGATTGACATGGCAAGCTACAGTACAAATACCAGTTTGAGTGTTCATCACCTTACATTCTTACCCAGCAAGAGCTCCAACTGAAATAAATAGGGCAGAGAGAATAGAAAACTTGCTAACTAATTTACAAGGAAAGATATTTACAAAAATATTAAAGGCCTCTTTATAAGCTGAATGGGACAGTGAGTGATGATTCATGCCAGCTGACTGGTTAATGAACATCATGTCCAAATTCCCCATCCAAACAAATTCAAATTGTATCATCCATAAAAAAAATCAATATCCATATACCAGTTTGCTTTCTCCCCTCTGTCCCCAGTTTATAACAGTAATAAAGATAGCAGAACAGGTTATTTCATACAGTTGGGATTTTCCAAGTTGTATAGGCCTGGAAATATGCACTAAATCAGGAACACAAGATGACTGTTATGTGGACTTTTCTAAAAGATGACTTAGCTGCATGGAAGATGCAGTCTGAGGAAAGAGTGCACAGTTCTTGTACATTGTGGGTATTGTTTTATTAATTTAGATGGAATATATGGGCTCAAAGAATTAAGTGTTAACAAGATACTGTCACTGTCCATGAAACAGTGTTAAAGAAAGTTTTGGGTTTGGTAGACAGAGCCCTCAACCTGGTTAGTGCCATGACAAACCACTAAAAAACCATTTAACCTTTCATTAAAGATACTGAAAAAAGGAAAAACAGAGCAGTTGAAATGTAAAGTATAAATAAGGTTTTAATTATAACAGCATTCCTTGTTCCCTTTCTCTCAAACTGGACAGTCTTCAGAAGGAAACCCACCCTGTCCAACAATCTTTTAAATGGTAATTATCCTTTTTGGGGAAAAGAGAAGTTAATTGAGATGTTGCTGCTGTTCTTGATGTTAAGTTCGGTCCTGTTTCCTAGAACTTAAAACAAGACAAACACACACAAAAGAGGAGAGAAACAAATAGCAAAGACGGAAAATACAGTTTCTGTCTCTGACGTTGACTCTCACTTGCAAACTCAATGCTGGAGAAACACAAGCACAACACATATTTGCTAGCCACTTAGAGACCTGGCAAACTTGTACCACCATCTGGCTGGTTAAGGCATTGCATTTAGCTTCCTTTTTCTGGTAACAGGCTTACATCTGTGTTGCAAAAAATACAGCCTTGGTCAGCTAAGCCAGATGTTTATTGAATAGAAGACAAAAAAAAGTAAGAGAGAGAGAGAGGAAAGAAAAGTAATAAAGTGGGGAAGGAAAAAGAAAATACAAGTTGGGGTGTGTGGAGGGAGTGAGAAAAAGTCTCACATCCAGAGGTGGTATACAGTGTTTCCTGGGTCCCTCTCTCTGTCATTGTTTTGTGTGAACATGTCTCAGGATTAGGACAAAGATAGTCCAAGGTTCCAGGAGATAGTGGAGGTGGCAGCCAGGATGGTGAAGCTTGCTTCAGTAGCTATTTTTTCTCCAAAAGTCATCTTGTTCTTTAAGGACCTCAAAGTGCAGCAATGGTTGGAATAGCTCATCCCCTCAATATTTTGTCCACCAATTAGGCCTTTTTTTGACACACCAGTTTTTGGTTCACTGATTTCAAGCCTTACACTATTCTTGTTTACCAGACATGATCTTAACACAGTCCTTGCGTTATATTAGCAGGCCTCTTTCTGACTCCTTTTTGCCCCTTTTCCCAACAACATTTTTTCTTATAGGTTAGTGTGATATCTTGTGAACATATACTTAGTTTTTACAGTTGAGTTCACTGTTAGGGTAGCCAAACTCTATACTATTTGGATCAGTTTTTATCTTAGGACATTTTGTTCATTTATATATTTATTTACAAAACTTTATCATATAGTATTTGTTTTTATTTCCTTAGTAACATCAATTGTATACCACAGTTAAACAGAACTTTTGGATAGGATTTTAATAGTGGGAGGTGTTGTCATATTTTTGGAATGGACACTGCACCATTTAAAGTAGCTTGATTAATCATAATTAATAACCTGTTAAAAGAAAACAGATTTTGGATGGCACTTTCAAATAGGATTTTATAGGTTGGGCTTTACTCCTTATATTTACTGATTTTTCTTGGTGCTGGATTGGTTTCTGCTTTTAAGGGACACAGCCATTTGAAAAAGAAAACACAACCTATTGTGGCTCCTCTTTGGAACCCTTATAGGATTTTAATTCACTGTATCCACTGCATATTTAATAGGAAAGCACGGGATTATTTTTAATAGTTTAACATTTATTTTTTGTTTGCTATAACATAATATTAGCCACATTAATTTAGTTATAATATATATTGGTTATATTAACTTAACCTTTATGTAAAATAGAAGCTTAGTTTGTGATTAGAGTTTTTATGTCCCCCTGTTAAAGTGACTGCTTGATTAGTCAGAGCCCCCAAAAGGCTTAGGGTTTCTAAAAATTGCTTTTCTTGTGCCTCATTCTTGCTGTGACTCTGAAGGTGCACTATCATTTTATGATTTGTTGTTATAAATTATTATTTATGCATTTATTTATTTTGCAGCTTTAATTGGCTGTTGCTTTATTATTGAAAATAGAGATTCAGGATCTCTTCCCACTATCCTGCTTCTGTCTGCACTTTTTAGACCCTATTTTATTTATTTATGTTTAACATCTGTAACATTTTTTGTTTAAAAAGTTAAATTTTGTAAAAGCATTGAGACTAACTAACAAAGATAATGCCACCACAAGACAGTGGCTGCCAGGCAAGGGAAAGAGTGTCTGTATCAGCTTTGCAACCTTGGATGAAAGATTTGGATGGACTCAGAGGAATTTTTTAAGCCAATTCATTTTACACATACATTTTCTTTTTAAGTGGGTGTTTTCTTAAATTCTCTAGTCCCTTGCTACATTGTAAACAGTTTATTATGAGAGACCAAATACATATTTTAAACTTGCTCTGCTTAGCCTTGCCACCTAAGCCTTTGAACCTTTATTCCTAAAATGATTTCACACTCCTGAAGTCTTCTTTGTGTAAATTGCAATTTATGAGCAGATGACACATTTAAGTTGTTTACATTTCTAAATAGCATTTTTTATTTTATATTTATACTTTTAATAAGTGTTTTTACAGGTGAGATAATTTTTTTTTTTGGCCTGGGTTTTGATAACTGAAGGATTCTAACAATGTTTTGTTTACTGCTGCTTTTCCTGTCTTACTTTTCTTCTGTGTCTGAGGTTTAGAAAACTGACTGTTACACTTTTTTTTCCTCTCTCTTTTTTGACAGGTAGTATTTTTTTCAACTTACTAGGTGTTTTTCACTTTTTTTATATACAGTGTGTTGTTTGAGCTGACTTATGCCTCCTGCATTGCTCTTAATTATTTTTTACACATCTATACCCAGGTTACAGTCCCAGCAGTATATTTGGAAGCAGTTAAGCCATATAGAAATTCCTATTTTCTTCTTAGTGATTTTGACTAAATTATTCATACCCCAATAATTCAAATCAGAGTTTTGTTAGTCTCTAAGGTGCCACAAGTACTCCCATTCTTTTTTCAAGTCAGTGTCACTCTGCCTGCAGTAGCCCATACAATTGATCATTCACAGACACATTCATTGGGAAGGACCCATTTCCTTGACAATGCCTGTAAAGGCTTTTGGAGAGAAAAAAGCATATAGCGGTGGTAGTTGTTACCGCCTGGCCTCTCCCTTGCATAATGTGTTTTATCAGTAAGGGTTTTACCAAGTGTGACTGAGTTATACTGCCATAACTGGGTTTCATTATCAAACCAAACATTCCTTTCCTTTACAACTTTTAACTTTTTTTAACACATTCACTTTTTAACATTTTTTACAAACCTCTACTTTTCCTCTCTGAACTCAGCATTGTCATTTGCGCAAATGCTTTCTTTTTTTAATTTCTCATGTTCTTTTCTTAATTACTTGCTTATTTTTCACATTTCTCAGTTGAATTCTTTCAGCAGCATAAAGTTTATCTTTTTAAATGTTTTTGCACTTATTTTTTTAACTTAGTACACTTGGTTGGAAAGATGTACTCACTAAATATAGTCCTTGAAGGATAGGTGCTTTTTACTTTGGATTTGGTAACAGACATTGGTAACAGACATTGTTTTCTCCACGACCTTTCAGGAATCTTTACCATTTAGTTTGTTTCCTTCTGTACAACTCTCGTTTGCTTTTTATGCTTTTTACATTTATTTCTTAAGGTGGCACATTTTGTTTGTAAAGTTTTAGTCATGAGAAATAATCCTTTTGAAACTGCTGCCTTGATTTGGCCTTCCTTTACCTTAGGAATAACCCTTGCACTCCCACAAAAAAAAATAGTATTTTTTCTGTGGCTGCCAATGGATCCTATTTTATGGCATTTAACACACTTTTGCTGTGCTTTACCAATACTTTATTATTTATGGCATTTAACAGATCTCTGCTGTGCTCTGCTAATCATTTTTTCTTGAAGACCACTCTCCGGAGTGCCTCTTTCACCTGGTCCCAGTCTCCCCTAATACGTCTCTGGGGAGGCCGTAGGATCTGTCCTTAGTTTTAATCTACTTCTCCAGTGTGGTATTAACTTCTTCACATTTAAACCTTTAAACTCACCCCATGCCATTTCTCTTCATGCTTGGCTGCAACCCTCACACTAAGGGGTATATAGGTAACCTGATTCAGATGAGTGGATCTGATTCATGACACCAGTATGTTGGGTTTGGCTCTGAGGTCTTAGCCACTCAGGGATATGTTGAGGTGTCTCCTATCCATTCAGTAGCCGCTGAGGCCTTATCCACTCAGTTCCCAAGAACTAAGCTGACTCCAAACTCATGACTAAAGTTTCTTTATTGGCATACTGTCAAACTACACTTGAGTTGATCAGGCTCAAATGTAAAGGATGGGTACAGGGTATAACACACATCCAAAGTTACACAACTAACCTCTTCCTTTCTATACATTTACACATTACATTGCATTTATTATACATTATGTCACAGGTATTGGGATTGGCCTGGTCATTTTGTAGGAACCAATTCCTGTACAGCATGCTCTGTCCATGCACAACTTACTTTTTACCTCATCTTTATGTTTCTGACTTAGATTATCCTTTTTATCTTGTCCATTGGATATGGTTCCTTGGTAGTTCCCCATTATCGTAGCTAGTAAAAACATTCTGTTTCCAGTTTGCTGATCCATTTACCACCTTAACCCTGTCTACCATGAAATGAGGCCTTATTACTCATGCCAAGCCATATTTACACTCCCAATTAGCATAAATTTATAGGCCCAATTACCTCAACAGCGAGACCTTGAGTTTAGACACACTAAAAGGGTTTTCAGATTTTGAGAGGGGCAAATATAAGAGGATATAAGCACTGGAAAGTTAAGACACCACAAGGCATGCCTTGGTGTTGGGGAAAATGGCAAGTAGGAGTTTACTAGTTCTTCCTTCTCGAGGTGTAGGTAACACTTGCAGGTAACACTTGCATTGAAGAGGTGCGGCCCACTCAAAGAGGTTCATGTCCCAATTAAAGGTATGCAAAGAGTGCTCTGTGGCAGCAATGAGTGACTTTAGATTCCTGAGGGTACCTCAGACTTTCTGTGGCTCTGTTGGGACAGTCCTAAATCTCTGGAGTTTGGCGTGGGGAACAGACTACTGTCTACTTAGATCCTACAGTTTCTTTGAAATCCAGTCCCCCATGCTATGTAAGGAATTCTTCCCTAGTGAGCATCCATGGAAGACGCAGAAATCTGAGGTCCCCTTTCCAGTTTAGGTCTCCTGCTGTGGTCAGGGGTCTGTCAATGAGACAGAGACTATCTCTGCTTTCCAGAGCTCTGCCCTGTCACACATCAGGAAGCCTTTTTCAGAATACTGGAAGTCTGAATCTGAATTGAAATAGAAGTTTGTGCAAGAATGGTGTCTGCCCACCTCCTAAGTAATGACAGTGAGATGGGCAGAGATAGCACCATCTCTGCACAGGATTTAAAGTGATGGGTGAGACCCATAAGGGAAAATACTGTGTGGCGTAACATAACATAACATAACATAACATAACATAACATATATTCCAAATAAAGGATGGATAATTTCACAGTTGATAAGGGGAATATCTTCTCTTTTATGGATTTTTCAGTACATGGAAATAACTTCAGATACTGGAAGCCAATTTCTGCTGTCAGTTACACCTGTGCATCCTCATTGACATGAGGGAATGTGTCCATGGGGCTATAGTACAATAGAATTTAGAAAATGAATCGTTTCTTTAAAAAGGGAGTTAATACAGTTGAAAACAAATTACAAGGCAATTCTTCTTTCAATCCCCCTTCTTACCTCCCCCGTTAGTGGTATTCTTTGTAAACAATTTGAAGGGATCTTACTTGAATCAGCTTATACTCAGTTGGAATTTGCTTTTAACAATAAGTTGAGCTTTAATAAGCTGGTACCCAGAGTTTGTGCCATGCTGCTTCAAAGAGATAGCAAGGCAATGAGTAAGATCAAAGAGACATAGTCATGGGATCTTAACTGCCAGACAGAAGAAGAAACAGAGAATTATACTGGGACAGTTTCTATTTTTTCCTGTATATAAAAAAGAATGATTCACTTTAGTTTTCTACAAAGACTTTGCACCACTCCTTTAGTCAAGAACTTCCTTTTTCTTCTGTGGCAGAGATGTAAAACTCCGAAGACTTCTTTACTGAATTGAATATGGTTCTCATACTCACTGGGAGAGTACAGAACTCTGGCAACATATACAGTAGCAAAACTGAGAAAACAGCAGTATGAGTTTATTATGTCTATCAAGTATTTTTTTAAAACCTCTTTTGTTAACTTTAAAATGAAGAACTAGATTTAGTGCCCTGTACAAATAAGCCATTGATGCATAGTTTTGAAGCACTGGGAAAACTGAAGGGTAGGATCAAATTCATACCTAAGGTAAGCAGGTTCAAATCCATATATTTCAGTGCAGTGTTATCCACTTATCCCAAGGTTCAAATAAGTATCAGCATGTTTGGATGAAAGATAAGCAAAATTTTTCAAACAAATAGTTTATTCACTGAAAATGCAGATTCAGTCGACCCAAAACTATTAGCAAATTATATATGAATTCGCTGAATAGTTTCTTCCAAAAAAACATTTTTGGGGCTGGATTCACAAGGGGGACTAAGGAGCCAATCACAAAACAGCTGGTGAAGAAGGTGGTAGTACTACTACCCCCTTTATAACCTTGAGCCCAGTGGTTAGGGAACTCACTTGGGATGTAGGAGGCCTGAGTTCAATTTCCCCTGATGCAGAGGAAAAAAATGAATGCAAGTTTTCAGTATGACAAGAGAATGCTTTAACAATGGGGGTTTTCCATGGTGGGGCTCTCTCATTCTCTCCTGTTTGAAGCTGTTCCAATTTGTATAAATAATTAAATAGTCATTGAAGCAGGGCCTGTAACTTGGATCTGTAACTTGTACACCAGCTACCAGGCTATAAAGTCATTCCCACTTTCTCTTTGGCCACATGACCTGGGATGGGGGGTTGAAGACACAAGTTCAAATCTCTGCTCCATATCAGGCAGAGGGGGGTGTTTAACCAGAGCTTCTACATCCCAGGGGAGTGCCCAAACCACTGGGCTAGAGATTGAGGGTACCTCTTCCTTTGTGAATTAAGCCCTTCATTTCCTTTGATTTTATTTTAAACATTCCCAGAAATGAAATGTTTAGGTTCTGGTGGAATGAAACATTTAGTTCAACCAAAACCAAAATTTTTGTACACTATTTTAATTGGTCAAAATTTTGCAGTTTTGGTCCAGGTTGAACTGATTTGCTGTCCCGTTTCAGAACTGCCACCAAACTGAAAAATCAGTTATTATCCACCTCTAGATTAGATATTTATTAAAACTATCCAAACCACTTAGGTTGTCAACATTTGGCTGGAATGATCATACAAATGGACTTTGCCTGATTTTTCATCATTGCCTTTTTGGAGTTGGGTCTGAACAACCTTTCTCGTTATATTTAGTCATTTTCCATTTCCTCTGCTGACTAGAATTCAAAAATTCAGAGGTACATGAAATTGGAAAATAGCACACAAATGAAGGGTAACTAAATTCATTTGAACTGCTACAAAGTTTTGATTTGGATGGAATTTTAGAACACAGATTCTGTGTTATTTTATTCAAATTAGTTTGCCTTTCCTGAATACTTAAAATGGAGGCACACAGCAGAAGAAAGTTGAGACTAGAGCTGTCTGGCAAATGGATTTTCTTTCCTGGAAAAAATGGGATTTCAAATATGTTTATAATTTAATATAAAATTAAGTAAATTACAAAATATAAGGGCATTTTGAAATAAAATCTTAACTTTCCATTGCGACAGGGCTGAAAGAGTATATTTCAACATTTAAACAAGTATATGTCGAAACAGTGCATGTGCATGTCGAAATAGTATATATCAACATTTAAATGTGGTTTTTTTTCTGATTTTTATCCTAAACAAAATTTCATCACAGCCTGTACAATTTTTTAAAAAGGCTTGGTCAAAGAGCCAGTGTCCAACAGAAATGTTTCCAATGAGCTCTGCTTGAGACATGTAGGGATATACAATGTGCCTCTAAGATTAGGCTCTGATTCAAAGTTTGTAAAGACCACTAGATTAAATTCTTCAGGGTAGCTCCATATATTATTCTATATCTTCTGTAGAATGCTGGGTACTTCTAATGAGCCACATCAATTGTTTCTACCATTAATTATAATTAATATTAATTGCTGAGAGATAGGATAGCTAACTGAAACTTGTAGTCTGGCCCAGGTTAAAAAAAGAGCTGAATAGCTTCAAGACTGTAAGATCTCTTGAAAAGATAATGATCCAAATTCGTCTCTCTCTTACAGAACTTTGTCCATTACACACAGAATGAGTCATGTTCTGATGGATATAATCATAGAATCATAGGACTGGAAGGGGCTTTGAGAGGTTATCTAGTCCAGTCCCCTGCACTCATGGCAGGACAAAGTATTATCTAGACCATCCCAGACAGGTGTAGTAATAGATATGGGTTTGTCCATTTGGACACAGTTTAGCTCCCTTTCATACTCCTACTAGTAAGTTGAGAACGTGCCCTATAGTGTTATCAAGTGCACCTCTGAAACCTCAACACTTGGGAGTAACTGTGTATGAGGGTTTTCCTGTGACATTTGTGTTGAAGAACTGATTTAAGTGCACTGAGATTAGATACAGGTATATATTGTATTGGTATATTTATACTCTACATGCATTCAAAGAGGTTTTAAAGTTGGTAGAGGAAACATACTGCCATGGATATATGAAGAATATGGTGTACTGATATATCAGTGCTCTGATTACAGCTCAGCTAGACAAATCCACGTTAGCTTTAGCTTGAGTACAGGAGTAGTGAAGTTGCAGGAGTGCAAGATGGAATCATGAGTAATTAAAACAGTTCTGGGTGGACTAGAACAGCTCACATGAAAGTGTGTGCTGCCTCAGCTTCTTTGCTCCAGTATTCGAGCTAGCTAGATTAAAGCTAGCGTGGGTATGGCTACTGAAGATGTATACACCCTCTGTGATTACAATATAGAATATACCCTTACATTTGTAAGTAGATTAGCATTTACAAATGTAAGACCAAGCAAATTTCAGGGTGACTATAAGGTACATGACAAAAGTAAGAAGGTTCATTAAGATGAACAGTAAGAAGTGCTTAATATCTTAAAAATCATTAAGAAATATTTTGCAAATCTTGAGAATTATGATGTCTCATGTACTGAAAATACACATTATATACCATAGAAGCGTATTTGGTTTTTACATGTTAGGAGAGTAAGAATAGCATTTAATTAATTTTGAATTTGCATTGCATAATTGCTTGTTAATTAATTAATTGCATTTACTGAAATTAATTGAATTTAATTTGAATTTAAACCTAACAGCTGAACCATCACCATCACTTATCAAGGGTTCAAAGCAGTAACCTGTCACTTTAAGATTAATATTCCTGATTTACAAAGATGAAAGGTCCTTAATCTTCAGATTATGAATAAAATCTGAAATTGAGGAAAGTGTTTTCTGACCTCTTGTTTTTATCCCTCCACTTCTTCTAATTAAAGAACAAATATAACTTTGTTCAATAAATAATAATTCTGATTCGAAGTACTGCTGTTCTGTGTATTCCATCCGGGTTTCACTTCTTACCTTGTCTCCAATTAATTTGAGGACTAGACTAAACGAGTGACAATCATTATGGGCCCTTCCTGAGATAGCCACAGTACTGTTAATTTATTCTGCCCCAAGGAGTAGAGAAAGCCATCATCTCCCCCAGGTGTCTCATGTACATAGTCTTTAATTCTGTTATTCTGCTGATATGTGATGCATGGTAATTAGACCCCTGAACACTTGCAAAAACCTGCCTCACAGTCAAGTTTTTAGAAAAAAAATCACTACCCTCCTTAGCACCTCTATATTTTAGGTTTGATAACAGATATCTCAGGGACTACAGGGGCCTCAAGGTGCTCTGAAGGAGCATCTCGTTCTGCTACCCCCAACTTTGTGAGCAAAATTACCATAAGGATAGTCACTGCAGAAGATGGTGGGTGTCATGGTTCTTTGGAGTGCATAGGATTGGCGGCAGTTCTTAATACTATTCTCCCACTTAAGAAGCACAAATGTAATACATTGTGACTGTATATCTAGATAGACACCCTGGTCATAAATTGAGATTGAACCCCAGCCTTTCAGCAGCAAAAGCCCCTATGATTGTGCTAGAGAAGTAGCTCCCTAAACTTTGAAAGCATAAGGCTGAAATAAGCACTGGTGTCAGCTACTAAAGGGAGACCTTATTACACACACTAACCCACTCTGTAACATAAAAAAAAAAACCAAGATTCAGGCTGGTCTTAATACAGATATGCATGGGGATAGTGACCTGTGTCTTCTCCTCTCCACTGTACATCCATGCAAGAGCAGACAGAATTTGGCACTTACATTTTCATGACAAGGATCCTCAAATTATTTTTCATTAGGAAACCCAAATGGCAACTAGCTTCTGCTCCCAGCCATTTAATCCCCATGCTGAACATTCCAATGAAGGGCATTTATTTTACTGCATTGTGGCTGCCCACAAGAAAGGCAGACACACTGTGTGATGGACATACAGCTGCTCTGTAATACTTTATAAATATTGTATACTGGCATAGTTAGTGAGACGTTTACTGCATTACTACGTTTGGTTAAATCAACAGGGCTGTTGGGGAAAAAAAGCAGGAAGAGAAATATTTGTTCAACATGAACCACCCTATGGCAAACACTTAAGGGCTGTTATGGGGGCAATGGGAGAGCCTTTGGCTTTGGGAATACTGGCTCAATCTCTTTCAGAGCCTACCAGACTGGTTTTGACAAGCAGGACCAAAAGCCTGGGAACTGAAAAGAGAAAGGAACTCTGGCTGGATAAAAAGAAACTCTCTCTATCCAGTTGTTGGGGAGGCAGTTATTGGGGAGCTATGCAGACTGACTCACTGCAGTATCTAAAGCTGTTTGGCCTGCCTAGGCTACCATGAGGGGATGGTAAACCTACAGGCAATATATATATGCATGTAAAGTGCTGTTTAAAAAATCTCTTTCTCTAAATGCTTTGTTCCTATTAATAAAATTGAACAGTACCTTGGTTTTAAGAATGCTGTCTGGTTACTATACTCACTTCTGGTCACAGACTCCTGGAAGGAAGAAAGAACCACAGGTGCCAAACCCGGTTGGACCTGCTGGGTAAGCCTGGTTGATACATCAGGCTATGTAACCAAGTGCCCAGTCTAAAAGGGGGAGAATTTCACCCCCAGAAGGCTGAAGGCTAGAGGCCTGACACCTAAGGGAGATGCACTCAGAGAGGGGAGAGAAGTTCACCTAGCCCTGCAACAGGGACAAACTTATTTTAACCTGTAAGTTAAAATGTGACAAGTGATATGAACTTACAGAGATATGTAATGACCAATACAGATGCAGTTATCCTATTGATAGCATGATGCTAACCTGACATTGGTCTATAATTCCTGTTGCATTCACTGCAGTGCTGTATTCAGAACATATCCAGAACAAACACCTATGCCCAGATCTACTTTGACTTCAGTGGAGCCATTACATCAGTGGAGGAGCTGGCACATTATCAGGGGCGGCTCTAGCCATTTCGCCGCCCCAAGCAGGGCGGCACGCCGCGGGGGGCGCTCTGCTGGTCGCCAGTCCCACGGCTCCGGTGGACCTTCCGCAGGCTTGCCTGCGGATGCTCCACCGAAGCCGCGGGACCAGAGGACCCTCCGCAGGCACGTCTGCGGGAAGTCCACCGGAGCCACCTGCCGCCCTCCCGGCAACCGGCAGAGTGCCACCCGCGGCATGCCGCCCCAAGCACACGCTTGGCGTGCTGGGGCCTGGAGCCACCCCTGCACATTATTGTTCTTATTAAGTTTACTTTGAATATTTTTTTTCACATTTTATTACAAACTATGCCAAACCTTCATGTTTTGAACAGTTTGTTATTAAATGCAATCATGCCAAGGTGGCAAAAAGAAAACATGCACAAAACAATAAGATTCACTTAGCAGCTGCTTGTATTGAACATGTCTGATTATCTCTTGTATTAAAAGGTTTTTCATGGGCTTTGATTTTAGGTTCAGTAGTGCAACTCTGTCTTTTATGAGATCTAAATTATTCCAGTTATTACCAGTTTTATAAAAAATGTAAGTTAAATTACAGAAATAATCATATGCTTCTGCTATTTATTTTTCTCATTACAAATCATATCACAAATACAGTAATCATATACCTCAGGAGCATGGGTATCGCCTGATGTTCTTATCCCCAGGTAGCATTGCTATTAGACTAATTGCCCGGCAATTTAAAATCTGAAAGTATGGGGAAGGATTTTGGTCACAAAACCATAATTAAGAAGTCCTTTGTAAATCAAAAAGGTTGCAGTTAACAATTCCCACTTTGAGACTGGGACTTCCATGCCTTCCTCTCTATTTCCCACTCTTCCTTTTCCAACTTGTAGGCGCAATAGCTTGATTGAGATATTGGGTTTTCTTTGTTTATGTTTGTGTTGTTAAGTGAGTGGTGTTTGTGTTTGAGATAAGAAATTATTTAGGGGAACATAATTTAAAGCAATTAGTTTAGCTTTTATTTCTTAAAGATTTGCTTTTGACCCATGGTCATTCTTATCTCCTGATGTCTAGGCTTCTGGATGTTCTGCTGTTGCAATCACTGAATAAATTGTTTTGATACTTCTGATTCAAGACTTGTGGAAACCATTCAAGGCCATTTCAAAAGAGAGACACAAATCTTGTCAAAACCAGTCTACCTGGTTTCAAAGACTCTCAAGTTTGAGTTCAATTGAAAATGTTTTTTTCCATGGCCAGAGTTTGGTTTCCTGTGAAGTAGGAAAATGCTTTTGGATTCTCTCTTTCTTTAGCTCTCTTTCACATACACACTCCTTCCCAGTTTTAACATATTATATCATGAATTTCATCAATCACTAAAAGCAGCAAAGAGTCCTGTGGCACCTTATAGACTAACAGACATATTGGAGCAGGAGCTTTCATGGGTGAATACCCACTTTGTCGGATGCATCCAATACGTCTGTTAGTCTATAAGGTGCCAAAGGACTCTTTGCTGCTTTTACAGCTCCAGACTAACACAGCTACCCCTCTGATATTTGATCAATCACCAAGTTTTGTAGATATTCAGATAGAGCAAAAAATGTGACCTGTAGGTTTGATAAAATGCTCATAGATGAGAACAAAATCTGGAGGCTGATGGCAAACATGTTCAAGCCTTGTGTTGAGTGTTTCTCATCTCTCTACTCTATACTCCTCAAGTGCCAGAGAGTTTGCACCTCTCAAGGTATGGAACTACTCATGTTTAAAGGTAACCAAGTCTTTTGCTTAAGTCTTTTGCTGGATTGAGAACAAGGTGCTCAGCACTTTGCCTGATTGAGTCCTAAACATCTACATTGTTTTGGTACAAGTTGATTATATGGACTAATGGAGCAACATTAATTCCCAAGAAATATCCAGCACTGAAATAGCTATTCTTGGAATTAGCAGAATATTTCATACTGATTATTTAAAGTAACCTTTTTTGGTTTTATTTTTGGCCCAGTGACATCTTGTTGTGGTATAAAGAAGATTGGGAATACATTTGTCACCCAGTCCTGCTTCTCACAGATAGCAATGTGACACTTGGAGAATACAAGTGCAGCTTGTCACCTTATCTTCTAATCCAGTACCCCTACCTCATTAGTAGTGGGAAATTATTGGGATTCTGGTAACAACTGACACCCCCCCCCAAAAAAAAAACCCAACAACAACAACAAAAACCAACCACCAATGGAGATGTAAAGGGAAACCACTAGCAATCTGACCCAGCCACAGACACCAAGAGAATATTGTAGAATGGCTGGTAGCAGTTCAGCCCCCAAACATCAATGGGAAATTCTGGGAAGAACTCAGCATCACATACACACTTTCCCTTGCACACACAAGCTGCGTTTCATTATTTTGGGGTATAGATTTTGCTGTATAGAGAGTATTAATGCCTTGAACTTCGGCCAGCTGAAACAGAGGTCTGGTTCAATTCAGCCTGCAATATTAATCAAATACAATATGTATGAATTTTGAATATTTCATAATGGACTTTTATAAGTTGCACTCATATAAAATACTCAGTGGGCCATTATAAAGTTTTCCCCTATGGTATATTATTTTAGCAATATATATGAAGATCAGTCTCTTCCACAGCCACACTTGCAACTGTGCGTCTCCATGATTATGATGTTTATTCTCCTGCCTCACCCTTCGTGCCCATATAACTCTTGTTAATGTTAGTGGGTGTTACACACATACATTACAGGGGAATAGATACTTAAAATTTCAGGATCCCACAGGATAAGACATGCAGTACATGCCAAACCCTGACATTCATGCACATAAATGGAAAAGATAAGGATAAGTAATGGTCTCAAGTTGCAGTGGGGGAGGTTTAGGTTGAATATTAGGAAACATTTTTTCACTAGGAGGGTGGTGAAGAACTGGAATGGGTTACCTAGGGAGGTGGTGGAATCTCCTTCCTTAGAGGTTTTTAAGGTCAGGGTTGACAACGCCCTGGCTGGGATGATTTAGTTGGGGTTGGTCCTGCTTTGAGCAGGGGGTTGGACTAGATGACCTCCTGAGGTCCCTTCCAACCCTGAGATTCTATGATTCTATGACCCTTAGGAGCTAGCTTAGAAATCCAAATCACTTCAGGGCATACCTCTTCACTTGGATGACCCTCATATTAGAGCCAATTCTACTTCCAGCCTACCCAGACCTTAGCTTGCTATGGCTGTCCTATAAAAGTTGAATCATGGAACTGAGGGGATAGAAAATGATATTGATGAAAGAGAAAATACTAGCACATAATTTAGAAATCCCTGCCCTGTTATTATTCTTGTGTTCTTCTCAAGCATCTTTATTCCACCTTTGGGTTTTGGCAATTGAAAACAATGTCAGTAGATTAGATGTTGCTTTATTACTAAAAGTTATCTAGTCAAATT
This sequence comes from Mauremys reevesii, assembly GCF_016161935.1. NCBI lineage: Eukaryota > Metazoa > Chordata > Testudines > Geoemydidae > Mauremys > Mauremys reevesii. The sequence continues at coordinate 26,405,805 of NC_052630.1, forward strand.
AAACATGAAATATATTTGGGCCATCTCGCAACCAAGGAATGAGAGAGAGAGCACCCATGCAGTGGAGATGCCTAATCTTAGTGCACTTTGACTAAAGTCTGACTGCTTGTGCTTTTAGTTAATTTAATTATTCAAACCCAGTTTCCTGTAATGTGTCTCTTTCACAAGTGCCATTCAAAGTGCAACTTGCAAAATCCAAAAGAACATCACAAACACATGACAAGCCAAAAGTTTCACAGTTTGCACAAAAGAAGTGAAGCCAAAGAGGACAGTACATTGTGTTGCCAGTGTTGTAGTATGTAGTAAAATGAAAGAAGAAACATGTCACATTAGCTCTTTATGCTGCTCTCACTGAAGTCAATGGAAAAGTCCTATTGATTTCAATAAAAACAGGATCAAAACTTTAGTGTGACCAGTTTATCCTATATGGTTTTCATCTATCAGATCAGTTTATCTATCAAATTAATTATCTCCCATCTATCACCATATGCTATTTATGTTTTATCTACAGTCTCTTCTAAAAGTAGAATAGTACATCTTTTTAAAGTTCTGAAAGAAATAGCATGTGTGAGAACTAAAAGTATTTCTTTTATCTAAAAATACAGTGAACATAAGAGCATAACAATGGCCATATTGGGTTAGACCAAATGTCCATCTAGCCCAGTATCCTGTCTTCCGATAGTGACCAATGCCAGGTTGGGTTAGACCATATTGGGTTAGACCAAATGTCCATCTAGCCCAGTATCCTGTCTTCCGATAGTGACCAATGCCAGGTGACTCACAGGGAATGAACAGAACAGGTAATCATCAGGTGATCCATCCCATGTCGCCTATTCCCAGCTTCTGGCAAACAGAGGCTAGGGACACCATGCCTGCCCATCCTGACTAATAGCCATTGATGGGCCTATCCTCCATGAACCTAGCTAGTTCTTTTTTGAACCCTGTTATAGTCTTAGCCTCCACAACCTCCTCTGGCAAAAACTGACTGTACGTTGTGTGAAAAAAATACTTCCTTTTGTTTGTTTTAAGCCTGCTGCCTATTAATTTCATTTGGTGACCCCTGGTTCTTGTGTTATGAGAAGGAGCAAATAACATTTCCTTATTTACTTTCTCCACACTACTCATGATTTTATAGACCTCTATCATATCTCCCCTTATTCGTCTCTTTTCCAAGCTGAAAAGTGCCTCTCTCCTCCCACCCTTTCAATTGCTTTTCTTTTTTCAACGATTGACTTGGGGCCTTAAAAGTAGATCCTACTGCAGGTTCCTAACCTAAAGATTAACACAGAGTTTCAGTCTGGAGTTTAGTCCAAAAATGCTCCACTGGCTGGCATATGCTATGAAGAAAATTCTCCGCTTTGGAAGGTGTTTGGAATCAAAGGACTTGATCCTGCTCAATGAGAGTTTTGTCACTGACTCTAATGGAACAAGAACCAGATGCACTGATTTAACAAAGCCATTCTCTGTGAGTGTAACCTGTCCACCACGCCCTTTCTATAAGCCTATATTGAGGATCTTGCAGGTTGTGGCAGGTGCATGCTTCTATGAGACACAATATAGATGCAATTCTTACTGTTACTAGAGAGAGCCCTATAGACACGCTGCACTGTTTGCTAGAACTGCTTTTGCAAACAAATGTATTGGATTGTTAAAGCAAGACTTAATTTGCAATCTTTGGGACATACCCTTCTCTCGATCCACTTTAAGTTGATAGGTGCTATGTGTACGAATTGAGCTCCTTAATGATTCACTTTTCAGTATTTGCCACAGATGATCATGCTAGTTTCAGGGGGTTCACTATTTAACTGAGCCCCAGCAGAAGATCTCATATTGGTCAAGTTAATACAAGTCATTACTTCACTTGTTACTTGACTACAAAATAATGATTTGCAGCCATGGTAACTTCCAGCAAAGTCTTGAACTGATGCTAAGGGTCAGGGACAAGAGTTCTCACTAGATCAATGCTTAAACAATTATTCTGACATCGTGATGCTTGTATTTGTATTGTACAAAATGTTTTCATGTATAATAAAAGAATGCAGCAATGTTCATATAAACAACATTCTGAACAGGCTGGCTTGTGTATAAATATATCAATAGGTGGCTTTGGGTTACTCCTCAGGAGCAAACTCAGAAGCTAAGTGGATGCTCAGCTTCTTTACAGGAAGAGGCTCTTATCAGGCACATACTACCCACAATGGATTGCAGCCATTGGTATATCCATAGTTTTTGGAAAATATCTCAATAGTCAAAGCTGCCACTTCTTAGGAAACAGCCTATTAAGTTTCTTATGTCTTCAAGGAATACCATAAATCCTTTCTAATTTTAAATATAAATTGTTTTCTTAAATCAAATATGAATTCCCCTCACAGAATGCTTGCAAACGCAGGTATTCTGTTTTCACAGATTGAGACAGAAGTTATGGTAAAGCAAACATTTAAGACATTAGAGAACCTAGTTACCAGTTTGGATGGAAGGAATAATGGCAATAATATAACAATAACATTCTTTATTACTTATATAGCTCTTTCTAATCAAAGCACTTTAGAAATTGGGATAAAACACTTGTTCGCTTTTTTTTTAACAGATAAAAATGAAATAGTAAAGTGACTTACCAAATTTCATACAGCTAGCCATTGGCAGGAAGAGAATCCAGGGGTGAGATCCTGGGCATAAGTGGTTGCTTAAGAGGCACTCAGTTAGAACTTTGTTTAATTAGCTAATACGGGATACACAAACACTTAGTAAAGTTTAAGTTTTAGTAGAACTGTGTATCAATTTTTTAAATTGTTGTTATTGTATTGTATAGCACACTCCAACACCGTGGAAAGAACCATCATCCTGAGAAAAATGTCTCTGATAGTTTCGTCTATTTAATGATAGCTAATACTGTAAATATGCTTTCCTATATCAAAGGCAACACATCATTTGCTTTACTTTGTAGTGTCATGAATGGCATTTAGTTTAAAGTTTTCTGTCTTTTGTAGCACACTCAAGTGATTTCATTTACTCATTCTGCAACAAGAGTTGCTATCATGACTGAAAAGTTTATGTTTGTAAGTGACAGATTTCTATTAATACTGAGGTCTCAGCCGGATTTTTGAGACAGTTTCTCAAATATTCTGTTTCATGTAAAATACATTCATTTGTAATCAACAAGTTAAATTAAATAATGTCATCAGAAAGCAAAGTTCACTCACAGTATATTTTATGTAAATCATGCATATGGATGAGTTTTTAGAGCGGTAAACCTTTAACATAGAAGTGACACATTGTTGCAGTCATAACTGGGACTCTCCGGTTAAAGTTCTAACCAGCTTTTCAATGTGCATGATCTATGTTGAACCACTCTTTAACAACCCTAAACTTGGTTGATAATTTCCCTGCATGTTGTTCTGAGGGGGTGAAGATATAAACTTTAAGGTTAACTTAATTCTAATAACTTTGAAATAAGAAAGTTTGAAAAAAAAGATTTTTTTTGTGTTTTGGAGAAATCTTTTTATTAATCTTATCTCAATTGGGTGTGGTTCTCTGAACTCTAAAAGAGGGGTTCTCATATTTATTTGATTGTGTGTCATATTTATTTGATTGTGTATACCCTCTTCTTTGTATAGGTAGTTGTTTATGCTCCGCCTTGGTGCCTTGCCAGCAGCCGCTGCTGTCTGGCCACCCAGCTCTGAAGGCAGAGTGGATAGCGGCAGCTGCTGGTCTGCTCTAAAGGGCTAACCATTAAGCCTTGTTTGGTTGGTTGTCCCCAACAGAACTAGCATCTCTGGGCATTATTACAAAGGTTCCAGGATTAAGTTTAGCATTATTCAGTACAGAATTCTGAACCTTTTAAAACTCTCAAGTCACTGTCAGATTTATAAACTTGAATAATTAAATCTGCACATTTAAGCATTTGTTTAAAAAACAAATAGAACAAACTAAGCGTTTAGTCCTTTTTTAATTGTGAAAACATTTCTGAAAATATAAGCTGATTACTAGGAAGAAAATTTTGTCATAAAACTTTTTCCTAGAAATCACAGGTTTTTCGGGGACTTCTTCAGTCACTCCCACTACACATAGCTGCAGAATTCCAATAAGACACACTTAAATTACGGTAGTTGATATATTAGCCAGAGAGAGAAGGACAGAATTCATATAGAATTTGGGATGGTTCTATTGCATGAAAGGGGCAACATCTGTGAATGAGCTAGGCTGATCAAATGTGCACAAATACAATATTTTTACACCACATACCATTAGGATTCTTGTGTGAATCTGTGTTCCCCCAATTCGCCATGCCACAGAGTAGGAAGGCAAAGAGCCAGGTTCCAGGTATCAGAGCTAGCTAACAGCAACAAGGGATTTTTCCCTGATCAAAGTGTAGGGCAGCAGTACCAGGGAGGGTGAGACCCAACTGGAGCTCCTTGCCCCTGACACGGAACCCAACACCATGGACATCAATGATGTTGGCACATTTCTTTTCTCAGCCTGAAACCAGGACATTCTTTCCTGTCTGATGATTGGCTGTTTGCTCCAGCATCACCTGCTTGTGGTCCCTTTCCTACCAGCCTCATTCTCTTTACCCTCAGGCTTCCTTCCAAACTTCCCTCCCTCCTGTATCTCTTCTTTCCTACCCCCTGTCCCTGTGAAGCCACATACCTTAGAAACATTAATTAAACTGTAGAAGCCTTAGAGAACATTAAAAATAAGTGATATATTTTAGAAACTTTTTCAAATTATCTCAGATAGCTTCCTTATATACTGTAATGACATTATGGTATGGTCTGTTGTCTAAGTAGGCTAGATGTTTGAAACTGGGTCCATAAACATCCCTGCTTCCTATGTGGACTAAGTTACATGGTTGAAGATACATGGATATGACTATATTCACCGGGAGGAAGGTGGAAACTGCACAGCCTTATAACAGTGGGGGAAAATGCACTCAAAGGCTACGTCTACACTACCCGCCGTATCGGCGGGTAGCGATCGATTTTTCAGGGATCGATATATCGCGTCTCATCTAGACGCGATATATCGATCCCCGAATGCGCTTCTATCGATTCCGGAACTCCACCGCCCCGAATGGCGGTGGCGGCGTCGATATGGAGAGCCCCGGACATCGATCCCGCGCCGTGAGGACGGGTAAGTTATCGATATAAGATACTTCGACTTCAGCTACGTTATTCACGTAGCTGAAGTTGCGTATCTTATATCGATTTTTCCCCTTAGTGTAGACCAGCCCATAGAGATATTCACTTCTGGAGTAGAGCATGTGGTGTTTCCTGGAGGGTCTCATTGAATCTCTACCAGCAGAGAATAGAGCTGGAATTCTCTCACTGACAAATCCCTCTTGCTCGACCATTAGGCTAAGGCTACTCAAAAAGTGGGTGGCACTGAATGGGGAGGAGGTGTGACAAAATCAACAGGGGGTGTTCCAGTGAGACCTGTGCTGTCTTGCTACAAAGTAGCTACCTTCCTCCTACTGACTTTACAAAGCCAGAAGGCAGCATAAATCAGGACTGATAACCTGGACTGGCTTTCCACTGACTTCCCTGGCACTACTCCTGATTTACTCCAGTGTAGAGATCAGAATGGGCCCACAGTGTATACAACATGCGCTTTCAGTCAATATAAAGTATCCTCTTATGTCGTGAATGATGGAATAAATCAGCACCTTAGCGCTTGGATAATTTTCTACCTTGTTTGAGGAATTACTGCCATTGCTGGGAGCTTTAAGTACCTAGATGGCCTCAGGCAAGGCTTGTAAATGTATACATGTCTGTGTCACAAACTCTATTTACCTGCTTTTGAGCATCAGTTTTGTCAATGAGCCATGAAAATGGGTGGACTCAGGAAAAGAGATACTAGGAACTGATTATGTTAAATTCATGCAGTAATAAAAACTGAAGGCTTTGGTGTGTTAAGAGATCATCACGGTCCTTTTCAAGGAAACCTAAAGTTTCACAAGGCTCTATTGTATAGGAATGTATAGTTCCCAATTATAATGGCTCTTTTGTGTATTTCAGTACAGTGGAAAGAAATTTACACAGCCATGATCCAAAATAATCAATAATATTTATTTTATGTTGCCAGAGCAACTTTAAAATGCACTAAATCTCTCTACTGATTGGAAACAAATAATAATTTGCTTTGTGATTTTTTGTGACTGTGTTTTTTTATCAAGGGATAAAGAAAGGAGGGCTGCAGGCATTTTTCTTTCTAATACTGAATATTTATATCCCTGTGAAAAAATATCACATTTCTATTGAGATATGCTGAATGGAAACGAGCTCCTCTGTTCCCAAGCAACATCCATCTTTTGGTGTTTGCATTACTGCACTCTGTTTCTAAGAGACTATTGTGCACAAATTGATAGCACGTACATGGATGACAAATTGTTTTTCATAATGTAATCACAATACATCACATGTTTTGTTTTGATGCAAAGTGCCATTTAATTAACATGTGCTACATTTTAAGGGTGCCCTTTTCCCTGAACCTACTTGGCAAAAGTGATACACCTAGAAGGCAAACTGCTACAATATGTGCGTATAACACAATACTGTGGTAATTCTTCCTTCTGTTAGTGCTGGCTGTGTGGCTATAATGTCCTTTTGTTCTTCTAGTCTCCTCTTTCCAGTAATATAGGTCCCAATCCTGCAATTAGATCTGTACAGATAAAACCTGATGCCGGCTCAAGGGGCTACTCCTGCAGAGCCCCACTGATGTAGGTTCTGCCCATACAAATCAGCTCCTAGATCAGTAACCCTTACTGTACAGCAATATGTTGGGTAAGCGACATGAGACAAATTGAAAGCATCTTGGTCAGTATCTGGATTAGGGGTAAGTAAATATACTGAATATTTTCCTTTTAGGAAGTTCATGAAAAAATATTAGTAATTTGCTTCTGGGACAAATATTAGTAATTTGCTTCTGCAAATTATCCTGCAGAAGCACCTGCATATGTGGTATGTGTGGGCACTATTCCCACACATCTTGCAGAGCTAATCCCTGCAACAAAGATCTTACGATCTGAAATCTCTATCATGTAAACAGTTATGCACATGCTTGACTTTAAGCATGTGGGAAATCTCATTGTTTGCAGTGAAATGCCTGGTAGTCTTGGAAAGTTAAGCACTGCAAACAAGTGTTCGCAGGGACAAGACTATAGTTTGGAACTACTCTTTCCAGTGCTGATATTTTTGAGTTTATATGCAGAGTAATTGCTCTGCCAGGAATGTTCTTTCTGCTGTGTTGATGGATGCTGCATCAATGCTGTTGTATTTCCATTCTATAAACCAGACCCAAATCTTTTGGTCACTTAAAAGTGTAACCATGGGTTACCACAATACAAAATGTGTAGATTCAGACGGCACTCTCTGTGCCAGGACAGACCCTTGTATGATTTTTATGGCTCCTTAATCCCCATGCCTTTATTAGCTTTTTTCACATACTTCCCTGTTTTGAACATAGTGATACACTAGTTCCCTGAAACTAATCAGAGAATTGGCGGTTGTGATCTATGAGTTGTACTTATAGCTTATTTTAAGTTGAGGCACATATCCCATAAATCCTCTTTCCTATTTGGTCTGTAAACTGAATGAGCTGCAGTCCCCACTGTCTGATTCCTGGGTGTTAGGCAGTTTTATCTTTCCCTTCACCACCCTCTACATAAGCCATATACTCACCATCTCCTTTTCTCTTCCGCCCTAATGCCAGTCTTTGGTTCCCCCAGCCTGGATCCAATAACTTTTACTCCTCTTCTAGCTGTTTTCTTTTCCTTGCCTTTCCCCATAAAGTCACCTACTTTTGCTGGTATCCACCACCTCCATTGCAGGGGCTCAGTAGTTCCAGGAGGTTGAACATAATATTTCCTTTGAGAGACTCTAGTGACTCATTATAGGATTAGTGTAGTGTTTTGGGTTGAGAGTATTGGTCACTCTAAGGGTTAAAGCTGCATTCTGAGCTGGCAGGGATGTAGAGAGGCCTTGTTACATAGGAATCTCTGGGGAAAATACTGGCTAAACTGCATCTGGAGACTGCAGGAGAGTTCATGATGCAGTAGTAGCTCCACTTTCTTGGGAGAAGGTGCAGCATGCAATCCCCTCCATGACTGGTAAGTATGAGGGGGATACTGATCATGGTCACCCTCTCATACAACCATCTTCCCCTGTTCTAGGAAAGCGGTATTTCTGGCATATTAGCTATGCATACTGCAGCAGCCTTTGCTTTAGAGACTACAGAGACCCTGCATGCCATCAGGGCCGGCTCCAGGCACCAGCCAAGAAAGCAGGAGCTTGGGGCGGCCAATACAAAGGGGCGGCGCTCTGTCCGGTATTGGGGCAGCACGTCCGGGTCTTCAGCGGGAATTCAGCGGCAGGTCCCTCAGTCCCTCTCCTCCTCTTTGAGCTGAAGGACCCGCCACCGAAGAATGGAGCGGCATGACTGAGCTGCTGCCGATTGTTTTTTTTTTTTTTTGCCGCTTGGGGCAGCAGAAAACCTGGAGCCAGCCCTGCATACCATGGTTGGGGTGAATACAAGACCGACTTTATTTCCTGATTACACAGACTCTTACTGCCTTGCTCTATGCCCCTGTCACCTGGGCTTCTCCCCAGGTCCTAAGCTCATTCTGCCATGCCCAGTCTTTTGCAAGGAGGTTTATTTTCTTAACAGAGGTTAGCAAACACACAAAAATACAATCTTTTAGCTCATTCCTGGCACTCCTGCTGCTGGCAGCTTCCCAGCTCTGCTCCCTTCCTAGAGCAGCAGCCCTAGGGCTATTTCTCTGAGTCCCATGCCCCTTGATCCAGGGACCAGCCACTAAAGCTAGTCCCACTCTGGAGTAGCTGTCCTTCTCCATGGCACAGCCTATCTCAGTCAATCTCTCACTGCCCATTAGCAGTCATTTATAGGCCCAGGTGTAACCCAGCCCCCTTTAACTGGCTGGATTGGACTCACATGCTCTGGTCCGCATAGCTAACTGTGACAGCCCCCACTTTCCCAACTACCACCACATCCCCCTTGCTGAAAAGGGAAGGATAATTAAACTTTTATCCAAGCTATATATTAAACACCAACATCTAACAGGAATAAAATAGCATTATAAAAAGAGGACAAATGGCCTTATGAAGGACAGAGTAGACTGCGTGAACCTTCAGCATCATGTCTGGCATTTATTCTGCCTTTTTAAAACATCCGACTACTAAGCCTCTGACTTTCTTGAATTCTCAAGATTTCATATAATCCTCCAGGAATGCAGGAAGCCATCTTTCTGTGGCTCGCTATCTCTTCACAGGAAGAAGGTCTGGAGGGCATGCTGGCAATTCACTGTGGACAGGTGGGGTGTTGTTCACAGGTTCAGTCACAGGGTAGCAATCAGGGTGTACTGAAGATCCACCTGGTGACATACCAAGATGACACTGGTTTCAACAAATTATTCCTGCTGGTACCTTGACAAAATAGGATTGAGGTGTCCTGTCACATCCCCGCACTATCCTCTTGTCTTGAGATTCTTTCACCCAAATGTGGTGTGTTGGATTCAGTGCTCCCAAGGATTTGACTCTATGGCACCTGTCAAAGTCCCTCTTCTGATGGGTTTTATATTGATCTTCCTTCTTCTGTAGTCTCAGCAAATTAGGCAATAACAAGGGTTTCATTGGGAAGGTATGGCTGGGATAGTTCACTTCAGCTTACTTCCCATCAGCAGTTCCACAGGGCTGAGCACCGCTTTCACCCTGAGCAGTAAAGGGAGGGAGAGTCTCCTTTGTGTTGAGAGAGCAAATGGCTTTGCATTTGGTATCAGTTGAAGTGGTATTCTCCCACTAATTTCCTCACTCCTTGGAATAATTTTGGGAACCTCCTCCTGATCTCAGGATCTTGTTCCAGACATAGGGCTCTGTCTGCTGGTTGGCCAAGTAGAACAGTGCATAGCCCTCCTACAATGTAGACTTCTTGGGATAGAGTCACTCAGATTTTTGTATTGAGCACAAATTCTCTTTTCATGTTTAATAGGGACTGTCCTGGGCTTTTCAGTATCTTTTTTGTCTCTTAAAATGTTGGTGCTTTTATTTTCCTGTAATTAAACAGATTCTTAGCCCAAGTCCTGCGAGCCCGAGTCATCAGGTATGGGCCAGCAGTGGGTTTTTAATTGCAGTGTAGACATACTCAGAGTGGCTATCCCTCGTGGTGTTGGAAATCAAATTCTGCTGGGGGTGGAAGAAGGCTGGGTAAAATGCAACCATCTCTGATGTTTTACCAGGCTGTAGATTCTTCCCTTGTTTCTTTGTTGTTTCTGTTTGGAGTAAGATGGTGTAACCCTTTAAGGAAGCAAACTAGTGCTACATGGGCCTAGCTTTAGCTTCAGTGTCCCTTACTTTCCTACCTTCTCTGTTCATTGTAGCCTGAACTCACCAGCATCTCTTGATTTTCAGGCCACTTCTCCACCAGTTGTGCTGCTAGCTGTGTGCAGCTGAGCTGGCTGGCTTGCTTGTCTGTTGTCCTTTCCCCTTTTTGCAGAGGTGTTGTGCAATCAGTGGGATCTTTGTTCAGTCCTGTTCTGACACCATATAGAGTTTACAGAAACCCAGCATGCCATGGCTGGGGTAAATGCAAGACTGACTTCATTTCCCATTTACACAGACTTTTGTCTCCTGGCTCCATGACCCCTAAACTTTCACAACTAACACCACACTTGCAGGATGAAAGGGAGGGGAAGGCTTCTTACCCCATCTTTCTGCTCCTGCACAGGGTAAAACATATTCTGGGCTAAGCCTGTAAAATTACTATGGCAGTCTGAAAGTAGCAGGTACTGGATGTCAGCACAGTTAGTTGATCATCCTCAGAGGTAACACCGGAACATAGGCTCAGGTTAACAAACAGAAAATATATCCTTCTACCTTTGACAGAGAGATTTCATGTTTATGGTGTGATTTCCACTGTATTTCTTACGATAGTGATGAACTAACAGTACTCACATCTGTCTGTCCCTTTGCGGGTACAGAACAAATCCTTTCTGGTTGTAATCATAAGGCTCCTTTAATCAGCAAATGCTAAGCTTGAAAGATAAGGGAATATAAGTGAGTCAGGTTCCATACAGACTTATCTCTTAAAGCAAAACTGCATATTCAAAGGCTTGGATGTCGTTGTAAGGAGATCCCCAAAATAATGTGGATTCATTTGTTTTCTACTAATGAGCTAAACAGAGTACCAAGAAAATGAAAGATATATTCCACCTAATCTGTTTCCCTTTAGGATTCAAAGTAAGTGGCTTTTGTAGGACCACATATCTCTTTAAATTCATAGAAGTCTCAGTGTGGCCCTATGTTATGCTCTGGGCACCCATTACATAAATAAAAGTGCACAGTAAAAATAATAATGCAGTTGGAAAATAAAGGACTCTTCATCCCACCATGAGACATAAACAAATATCCACCGGCAAATATAATGTTGATAATAGCACTAAACCCAAATCCCCGCTCTCCAGTAGCCTACAGATAAAGTTGGTCTTTGCAGCTTATATATACAGTATATGTGTCTATGATAGTTGGCTAAGGGTGTGTGATTTTGGCAGGGAGAGCCTTTGAATATTAGGTGTAAATTCACACACAAATTAACTAAACCAAAACCCACAGTATCCTATGAGTGTAAAGTAAAATTTAAATCTTTTCAAGTAAAAAGATGACAAGGAGCAGCCTTTTTTTCCCTTCTCCCAGATAGTTTGAATCCCAGCTGTGCCATTAGCACAGCTCTCTGACTGCTTTCAACTGCGTGGGGATGTTTTTTCCTTTCCTGAACACCCACACATTCGCTGTTCTGCAGCTAAAGGTGAAGTTCCACTCTGCAGCACTGAATTCACATGAACATAGTTATACCTGTACCTGCTGTTCCACTTACAGCAGAGCATGTCATCACAAAGCCTTCAGGGGGGGTTGAGTTCACCTCTCATGCACAGCTATATAAGTTGTACTGTATTCTAGCTGTCTCTGATAACGGGTTTGGAAGGACAATTAACAGGAATACATAATACTTTTTTTGTTTTTTTCCTCAGCTAGTGACCTTTATTTGTAATGTATTTCTTTCATACTGATGATATTTAATTTTGAAAGTGAACCCCTTGCAGGCATCACAATAGAGAGCTAAGTTTTAGTTACTCATGTTGACAATACTAAGAAGTGGCTTGATTAGAAATACAAGCAAGAGTCGCATTCTCTCTCTCTCTCTCTCTCTCTCTTGTTTTATTCTAACTGTAGTCTGATTATATTTCTTAATTATTTCTATTATCTAGAAATGGTCCACATTTGATGCTGTTCTGATATAACCCAGACAAAATATTTCTAGGATTGAACAGCACAAATTGGGGAAAGAAATCCAAGCCATATTTTTCCATTTAGATAGAAAATTCATAACTTGCTCCAGCACATTTGAATTTTTTAGTCATTCCTAAACAAACTATCGAGCAGGAAGGATTTTGATTACATTTAGTTTCATGCAGGGATCCTGGTTTTTAACTTCACAAATCAAACCTTTTTTTACATGATCAGCATTTCTCTTTTAACTCCTGGTAAAAATATAATTTACATTTGACAGTGAAGCTCACAGCAAGAAGGCTGCTAGATCCACCCCAACAATGAGAAACACCAATTGTTGTCATTTTACTGCCTAGTTAGATGGAGGTTTTTTTTCTTTAAAAAAAAAATCAAGCTCCAGAAGATTTGGCATTTGGTTATTTAAAAGTAGTAAAGAAGCATTTGACTGTGTAGATGATTTTATAGGTAGCCTGGAGAGAGATTCTTTAAAGAAAAATATAAATTAATAGTAGATCAAGTTGAATAAAATTGGTTAAAGTTTTATTGAGGAAAGGATGGGAGAAACAGTAATTGAAGAGTCGTTGTTATTCTATGAGTGATCGGAGTCCCATTTTGCCACGTATGTACATGCATATAGTAATAGACAGACCCTGCCCTGAAAAGCTTATAGAATAAGGCTCCAATCCTGCAACTTCTTGGAGCACTGCTGAAGCCAGGAGGGCTCTGGGCAGTCAAAGCAGTCCACTTACATGCAAAAGTTGCACAACTGGGACCTAATTTTAATAGAAGACACAAGTAAGTGTAACATAGAAGTGGGGAGAAAACAGGAGCTAGGAAGAGAGTGGCAATGATATGAACATGGGGTTACATAGACTAGCTATGTGAACTGTTAAAAACATTACAGCAATAGCTACTGTGCTAGCTCAACTCTTACATGAACATTGTCAGCATAACCAGGTGAGAAATGGGTCTTGAGGAAGGATCTGAAGAAGGCAGTGTATAGGCTTTACAAATTAGCTTGGGAAGGGCATTTCACAGTGATGAATATGGAGATTGTAGTGCACAATTTGTACCCGTGAATTGTGAAAAATCTGCCAGAGGAGGAGAAGCTGATCATTTTCTAAAGTTGCATGATCTGGATGAATGAACACAGATAAGTGAACATTTATCATTAGTACACCCTTCCCCAAACAGTAGTGGAATTAAGACATGAAGCTGCACAAAACTTGGTAGCTCTGAGGAGAGGTGTGTGTCTGGCACTGATGGCTTGGTTCTGGGGTACTTTATGCTGGTGAATATCTGGGAATGCTGAGGTGTTTGGCTGCTGCCTAGGTACTCTTGCAGGGTATATATGTGTGTTCTGTTTTTAAGTTCTGTCTGGGAAGGGATGTAGGGGAGTAGTGGCTGAAGTCTCCCTGGTGCAGTGGGGTGACTTGGAGAGACTGAGAACTGACTGATGATTGCGGTTTCTCTGGGACTTTGGTGGGTGCAGGGGGTTCGCTCTGGTGGTTTAAGGACTGGCTGGTGGGCAAGAGCCTGACTGACTGAATTCTCTCTGGGTGTCTGGCTGGAGGAACCCTGGAACTAGTCTTGAGCCCTCTCACCTTCCTTTCTTGCCGCAAGTGAGATCACCTGCTACTGTTGCCATCCTTTCTTGCTGCTCCTTCCCCACTCTGATTTATATGGAGGAGCAGTGACAGGTTTTCAGATTGTTTGAAACCAGCACAAAACCTTTCACAGGCACAACAATCAATAGATCCCAAATTTTCAACCTGGGGGCCTAGATAAGGCACCTAAATCCATTTTTAGCAGATAAAAAATGGTCTGTTTTTCAGAAGTGCTGAAGACTTGAAGTTCCTTTTCATTGTTAGTATTACTATTTATTATTTGTATTATCATAGCACCTAGGATCCCCTGTCATGGACCAGGACCTCGTCATGCTAGGCACTATGCTAGCACAGAACAAAAATATTGTCTCTCCCACAAAGAGCTTAAATCTAAATATGAGGCAAGAGACAACAGATGGATACACATTGACTGCCTGGGGTGTTCAAGGAAACAATATTAGTCATCATAGAATCAGAAGGGACCTCAGGAGGTCATCTAGTCCAACCCCCTGCTCAAAGCAGGACCAGTCTCCCCAGATTTTTACCCCAGTTCCCCCCCTCAAGGATTGAACTCACAACCCTGGGTTTAGCAGGCCAATGCTCAAACCACTGAGCTGATAGGCTATGGCTTATCACACCAGCAGCCTAACTGTTCTCACATTTTTTACAGGCATCCCAGCATTTCAGGAGTGTTTTGAAGGAGGATAGTGAGAATGAGAATGAAGATGTTTTGGGGAAGCTCCTCCCAAGTGCATGAAAGAGAACATGAACGTGATTTAGTTTGGGATTGGTCCTGCTTTGAGCAGGGGGTTGGACTAGATGACCTCCTGAGGTCCCTTCCAACCCTGATATTCTATGATTCTATGAAGATACCTATTTGAAAATTTAACAAGTGAGAGATGGAGGTTGTCATTATGGGCCAGTCAGAGGTGGGAGCCAACCTTTTGATACTGAATGAGAGATAAGGTGGGGATAGGCCATGAAGGGCACTGAAAGTGAAGATAAGAAGTTTAGGTCTGATACAATAGAGAATAGATAGCCAGTGGAAATGAGGCAACTCTAAGTGCCTTAATAGTGATTCAAGGATGGAATTTGCAAAAGCATCTAAGAGACTTAGGTGTATGAAATTCTATTGACTTTCAATGGGAAATATGGCCCTAAATCACATAGGTGCTTTTGAAAATTCTACCCTAGGTGTGTAATTTTAAGCAATCAGGTTAGACAAAGTTGGTCTATTTATGCATTTTAAAGGAAGCAAAGAGATCAAATAAAATAGGGTACTAAAGTACTGTACTTTTTACACTATTTTATTCCTGTCACTTGCGACAGCTTCAGAGGGAAGCGCTTCTGGTGTAGACTAGCCCTGTGATCTGCAACAAATTCAAATGCTTCGTTTTACCAAGCCAATTCATTTTTAGCTGCATTCCATTAGGAGTATATTTATGTGCATTATTAGCATAAAATCAATACATTAGTTTAGAAATTATACAAATTCAAGGTAAACAATAATCACCTATGGCTTGTGGCAAAGTTCGTGAACAAACAATGTACAAGTAGGAGAACTAGCTCCTCAAAAGGTGCTTAGTAAGACCATGGAATTTGCAGATACTCAGCACTTCTCAGGACTGGGCACCAAATAAATGGTCCATTATTATCAGGGACACTAGAAGTGCTATATCAGCTGGTAAAGACACTCTATGCTGACAGGATAGAGCTCACTCGTTAGCATAATTAGGGTTGCCAGGTATCTGGTGTTCGACCAGAACACCTGGTTGAAAAGGGACCCTGGTGGCTCCAGTCAGCACTGCTGACCAGGGCGTTAAAAGTCTGGTGGGCAGCGCAATGGCATGCTCCCTGCCTGCCGTGGCTCTGCGTGGTTCCCAGATGCAGTGGCATGTCCCTGCTCCGGTTCCTAGGTGTAGGGGCAGCTAGGGGGCTCCACACGTTGACCCTGCCTCAAGCACTGGCTCTGCAGCTCCCATTGGCCAAGAACAGTGGCCAATGGGAGCTGCGGGGGCAGCACCTGGGAATGGGGCAGCATGCAGAGCTGCCTGTTAATGCCTCCATGTAAGAGCCAGAGTGGGAAAATGCCACAGCTTCCAGTAGCTGCTTGAGGTAAGCACCACCCAGAGCCTGCACCATCCAACCCCCATGCCCCAACCCCCTGCCCCAGCCCTTATCCCCCTCCTGCCCTCTGAACCCCTGGATTTGGGCTGCACCCCAAAACCCTCATCCCCAACCCCACTCCAGAACCTGCACTCCCAGCCAGAATCCTCACCCCCCTTGCCCCACCCCCTACCCAGCCCCCTCCAGCACTCCAAACCCCTTATCTCTGGCCCCACCCAAGAGCCCACACCCCCAGCTGGAGTCCTCACACCTCCCCACACCCCAACCCCTTGCCCCATCCCAGACCCCCCCTCCTACACTCCAAAGCTGTTGTCCCTATCCCCACCCCAGAGCCGACACCCTCAGCTGGGGCTCACACCCCCTCCCACACTCTGAACCCCTTGGCCCCATCCCAGAACCCCTCATGCACCCCAAACTCCTCATCCCCATCCCAGAGCCTGCACCCCCAGACAGAGCCCTCCCACCCATCCCACACTCCAACCCCATGTCCCACCTGGTGAAAGTGAATGAGGGTGAGAGAGAGCAAGCAATGGAGGGAGGGAGGTTAGAGCAAATGGGGATGGGGCCTCTGGAAAGGAATGTTTGGTTTTATGCAATTAGAAAGTTGGCAACCCTACTTACAATTTTTGTCAGTCATTACAGCCATGATTCTCCTCTAGGGATCACTCTGTGTGTGCGAATATCTCATGCCATGGATCTAGCACAGAGCATGGGGAACATCAGAGTTCCAAAGACCACATCACAGCAGCAGAGGATTGGTGATTGGATCAGGTGTGGGATCCAGGAGAGCAGAAAAAGAGGATTGAGAATTGTGCTGGGTTTGAGGTTCTTGGGGGAACAGCAGCAGAGGACTAGAGACTGGATCAAACTCTACCCTTGTCCACAGTATGTAATTGTACCAAAAAATTCCCCAGCGAAGAGATTGTAGAAGTATAGGGTTTGAGATTTGATTAGGTCTTGGAGAACAATGAGAAATGCTGCAAGAGTATGTGGTGATGAGATTGATGATTTGTGGGGGCAGAAACAGAGGGCTGGCTGTGTATGGGATTAGTTCTCCTCTATGATCTCACTCTCCTAGGCACCAATTACTATGCAGCATGTAGTAGTTTCACGTACTACATGCTGCATAGTAATATGAGGAGTCCATAGTTGTAAAACTAAATTGGCTCTCTATTAAGTGAACTATTGCCAGAGCCGCTGCAACTGCAGCTTGCAATCCAGCCATGTGCACACTGACTGCTTGGTCCCTCCTCCAAATTCTTCCCTCCTCAACTTGTACTCATCTCTAAGTTCTATGCAAGCTTGGAGAACTCAGCAATATCTGTCCTTACTGAGGGCTGGATTATATCCTTACATGTAAGAGG
Organism: Mauremys reevesii; assembly: GCF_016161935.1. NCBI lineage: Eukaryota > Metazoa > Chordata > Testudines > Geoemydidae > Mauremys > Mauremys reevesii. The sequence goes on from NC_052630.1 coordinate 26,423,196, forward strand.
AATATGTTATTGTGCTGCCTTAGGAGCATGGCAAGACCTAGATTGTGACTGTCTCGTTCAGAATCTGCTTCCTGTTTTTTCCTCTACAATGGCTCACTTGCCCTTGCTGAGGAGAAGGCAGAATCAAGGCCCCTCTCCCAGTGTACCTGACCACCTAAATAACAGGGGGAAGCCTGCACAGTGAGTAACAGGGTTTCTTAAGCCTCTTACTCCCCTGCATAGGCATTCACCAGAGCTCATGATTGAACTGTAAGGGCCAAATCAAACTCCCATTGAAGTCATGGGACTTTTCTATTAACATAAGTAGTAGTTGAATTGAGTCCTAGCTGAGGAAGTTGTTGCAAGGGCATCAGCTGCATAGAATGGTTATTTGACTTCCTTGTCCTTGTGATAGTTTAGTGAATTTCCATAGCATTTTTGGTTTTGACAGAACTGACTTGCGCATCTGCACACAGCAAATACCTAGCAGTCATGACTGTACAAAGGCATCTTAGCACTCCTGAAAAACACTTTTGTTGGAAAATTTTCCACCAGCCCTTCTAAAAAATCTTCTTCCAAATGTTGCAATTACCTTATCCAACCACTCTTTTTAAAAAGCTTGGTGTCTTATGTAGACACAGTACATTGTCTTTTTCACCAGTTATAGGCAGGGACTTTGAGAAGACCTTGCTGCTCCAGTGCAGAATACCATTCCCTAGTTACTTTGTAACAAGTGTATAGAGCATAATTTGTTTTTAATATTAAGGAATAAATCTTAAATCACACGGCTTTGCAAGATATCAGACAACAACAGTGCAGTGTTCCTAATGGGGTAAAATCCATGACTCCTTATCTCACATATGTGGAGTAAGCAGCAGATGTGTGCGATGAGACCTTGTTCCCCAGGACTGATCTTTGCAGTTCATAAAAATTTGGAGATCTGGCAAGGGATTCACAGACAGCTATAAGCATAAGCGATATGGAAACTGCAAGAGAGCTTCCTCCATCACAACTTGCCAAACACATTTGTGGGGTACAAATGACAATTCAAATCATTTACAGATACTGAGAATTACTTCAGAATGTTCCCACTTTTGTTTTAAATGATGATTAATAAGACCACCACAGGGTAAAACAATGCTCTGCCCATACACACATATTTATAGCAGATACTCATTAACATTGAAAATGAGAGAAACAGAAGAACACTGCACAGAGAGACATCCCTGTCCCCCATTCTGTGTTCTCACTCAGTTTCTGATTCTGACACCTTTGCTCTGTGAGTAGCCCCAACGATTGTACTGAGAATACTTGCAGAGTAAGGTTGGAAGGATAGTCTTGTGATGAAGATGCTGGATTGAGATTTGGAGGATCAGAGTCCATTGGTGGGCTCTGCCAGACTTTGGTATCCTGGTCAAATAATTTTTAATCTCTGGGTCTCTGTTCCCTAGTTGTGAATTGGTGCTTCATAAGGATAAATTCACTTGCAAAGTGCTTAAGTTGTGATGGGAGACAAAGGTATGCAGGTAGATAGTACTACTCTCTGTAATGTACAGCTTGCAGTAACAGTTCATTGGCTACTCCCAATAGATCAGGAAGGTGCTCCAAAAGATTGATGATGACTGATCCAAACTGTAATGGGGTCAGCCGCCTCCTGAGCAGCTCTGTCGTGTGCTGAGATCATAGTCTAGGTTGCCTGCCACAGTTTCTCAGTAGACTCCGAAAGCCTTCTCTTTGTTCACTAAAACTCCTACTTAGGGTTTGGTTTTATTGGCAAAAAGTTCAAAATAAACACAAACAAGTCTTCTTCCCCAGCTTTAAGCTGGACACAGCCCATCCTCCCTGAGGTACTGTCTCAAAATGCCTACGGTGCATCACTATCTTCCCTGAAGGATCCGTACTCTCCAGCCTTCCTGACTAGAAACTTGTCTGGTATCTCAGGGTTTCCATGCAGGAGCCTTTCTCACCTTCTGCAACAGCTTCCTCTTCCTTTATTCAGTTCCCTTCTGGTGCTTTATAATGATCAGCTGCTCTCTATCACACCCCACTGAGAGGCTGTTAATGTGGCACAGATGTGCTGGACCAGCTCCCTTTGTGACATAAGCTCAGGCGTGTCCTCCAGAGCACAATTGTCCTAAGTGACAGTGGAGCAACGCTCTGTTGTTCCTTCATATCATTGTTAAGTTATGCATTGAGGTGACGTATTGCTTAATTTGTGACACTACTGATAACTATAATCATGTCCTTGAGTCACTATAAAAGCACAGACCAACTGCTGAAGGTTCAAAGCAGCACCTTCCATTTGAACAAAAAAGGAAACTTGTATTGTGTTGGTATTTTTTAAATAAATGGAAAAGTAAAACTCTTCTTCACTGACAAATAAAATGGGGAGGGGGCTTAAAGAAACAGTGTTTATTTAAATGCATCAAAGCAAACAAATTGCAAAAATTGCAATGCAATGCAAAATTACTTAGTTAAATCCCTGAAAAATGGGATTTATCATCAAAATGACAACATAATCTTAACAGTTTCTGTAACAAGAGTGCCAGCAGATCATTAATACTTTGGAATGAAAATACTAAGCAAAATTTAAGCATTTAATTATATAATGCTGTTAAGATATCATTTGAAAGACAAATGATTATTCAATTTTAGGTGATATTTATTTAGCATATTTAAACATCAAAGTACCTAAACAACTAATATTTAAACTGGAATTTGATATGAGAAGTGTTTGTTCAAAGGAAAAAAAAACAAAAGATTATACTGCATGTGTGTCACACGGTAAAATAAATGATATTTATTGCTGTGAAGTATATTTCAAATGATGGTTTGAAAAAATACATAGTCATGTTATTTTGTGTTTGATTATGAATCCAATTAATAAATTGCAATAAAAATATGGTAGGCCAAATTCTGCTCCCCCCTTATGCTGATGAAAACACCATAGTAGTCAATGGATTTACACAAGTATAATGGAGAACAGAATTTCATTCAGAGCCATGAACATACAAGCTGCTGTGCATTTAATATTGTGGTATTGATTTTTTTGGGAACAGACACTTAATCATATTTGAGACATCAGTGTTCAAATAGTTTTAAATATGATATGACCACAGTGAGGTGTACATTTTAGTGAATTACACAGTATTGGAGATGTCAAACCTAAGAAGCAAGAAAACAAAAAATAATTTTAAAAATAACTCTCCAGAATTATGATGGAATTTAGCCTTCAGCTGATAAATAGATTTCACGCTCTCTCTGGCTTTAGTTACCTAAAACCAAAGTCTGAATGACAAATCAGAGGAAACAATGTGTCCAGTGGTTAAAGTCAAAGAGGAAACCATAGGTAAGCAGATAGGACACTGAGATAAGCAAACATTGTAATAAAACAAAGCACACATGATTGAAGAGGGCAGATAAAGAGGAATTACAACAAAACAAAAACGAGGGGGAGGGGAGAGCTGAATATTGCTGCTTGGGACCTTGAGGAAAGAGATGATAGAGGACATTAAAAATATAGTGGCATGCTTGTGAATGTGATATGGGATAATCTTAAATGAGAGAGTTACAAGAAGATGGGAAGCTTTTGATGTGGCGGTACTAGCAGATGTTCTTTGTGAAAGACAATGATTGCACCAAGTGCTAAGACAGATCGAAATGGAGCCCCACAGAGTGCTGAAGAATGTTACCAGTGACTTTATGCATATAACACTAGAGATAGTCAGTATAAGCATCAGACACTTCATTCCATTAGAAACATAAGGTAAATAGAGAAGATTAGATTTCTTCCTCCTCTTCTCCCCTCCCCTACATTATAAAAGCATAAGATGTAGAGTTAGACCATACACCAAAAACAGGATGAATAACACTTCTAAAAACACCCCTTTCAAATTAATATAAAGAATAGTGGGAGCCCAATAGCAGAGAAATTGGCAAAACTGCATCAGAATATGCTAGAGAAATGAGTTAGTGGTACTCTTTCTCACAAGATGACTTTTGATGATTGCCAAGCCTAACAAATTATTGAACACTGAGTTTCCAAAACAAATCGGCAGAGCACTGTTTACAGTATGCTATATTGTATACATAGAATATATTATGAGAAGCCCTTCTGTCTGTCTGTGTTATATGATGGAGAGTGATAAATAACTAGCTTTTTGTGATTATACACATCGTTTTTGTGATTATATTCTAAAACATGATTAGAGTGCAAGTGAGTAGGACCAAAATTAAACAATCAGGAAACAAGATAGACACACTTATTTTTTACTATCCAAGGTATTTCTAAGACATCATGGGGCCCAAGCATGCCCAAGGGGAGCATTCTCAGTATCTCCCCACACATTCTTTGTAAGCAGCAGTGGTGAGAGGGGAAGTATGAATTATCCCATTTAATACATACATTGAAAATAGTTTCAATAATCAAAAATAAGTGTTTTTTTTTTACTTATCCTAACTATCTTCAAAAGCAACAAAGAATCCTGTGGCACCTTATAGACTAACAGACGTTCTGCAGCATGAGCTTTCGTGGGTGAATACCCACTTCTTCAGATGCAAGTGGTGGAAATTTCCAGGGGCAGGTTTATATATGCAAGCAAGAAGCAAGCTAGAGATGCAAACTATCTTCAGCTTCTTTCAGTTTCATCTAACCTAGATGCCCTACCATGAAGGCCAAATCTTGCTTTCTAGGGCTGTTGTCCCGCTCTTTAGCTGACACAACTCTTCCTGTGATGGAGGGGTTTAGTGTCTGTATAGCAATGTCCTCCATTTTGAAATAGTTTTTGTGACAAACTCAACTCCTGATTTAAATTTAAACCAGAAAAAGGAAAACAATAGTAGATGTAAAAAATGGCAAGCACTGTCATATACCCTTTTTATCTAACCTATCCATCCTCCCGTTAGGCTAGCAGATGAGAGAGGAAAAGAAAAGACACATCAACAAAACCAAACCTGTCATCTAAGGGATCTCTGCAACAGCCATTACAGCCCCTCTCCAAGCTTCATTCTTCAAATCATCCTGACTGTTATTGTATTGATGTAGCATGAAAATTCTGGTATCTATATTGGGCTGTAGTATAGGGTTTTTGGGAATCCCCTTTCCTTCTCTGACTTTACAGATTTGTTTGTTGGTTTTTTACAGCCTGTATAGAGAGGAATTAATGATTTTTACAAGATTGGCTTTGAACATTGAGGGTCTGATATTGTAGCACACTGGATCACAAACATATAATTACATTGCAAGTATGAAAATATTGGGAGGGCTATGAATTCTGAGTACCTTCTAAGATGCCCAGAAACCAGCATGATGGGCACTGTATAAGAACCTAGGGAGATAAGTTCATTCCCAGGTTTACTTATATTACTTATATGAAATAATCCTTTTAGCATGTAGATCTGTAAAGTTGAGGTAATACTTCCTAACTCATTGTAGGGATAAATTCATTAGTGTTTGTGAGGCTCTTGGATACTCTAGGGGCAAGAGCCATATAAGTAGTTAGATAATATAGATTCTATTTTTCCATGTGTAGTTAACTTCTTTTTGGGGGGTATTTTCATGGATGTGTGTCATGCAGGCCTAACGTTAGTCAAGAATCACAGGACATGACAAAAACTAGGACAAGATGAATAGAGCTAGTTGAATAGTTAATTTTTAGGTTCTCTGGCAGTTCTGAAAAATAAATAATTAACAAAAAAGAAGTTCAGGTCAGGTTGAACCAAATCTAAATAATTCCCCCAAAACCCTGACAAACTAAAAAAAGTTCATTTTGGTCTGAACAAGACCTACGGTACTGCCCACCTTTTTACTTTTAACATCCCGCCTTTGCCTGAAGTGAAACAGGAGTTTGAACTTAGATCTCCAACCTATTCACAGAGCTTGATTGACTTCTCTGTGTTTTCTTGGCCTGATGGTAATCTTCTGTCATAAACAGATAGTTAAGGGTTAATGTCTCTTTTACCTGTAAAGGGTTAAGAAGCTCAGTAAACCTGGCTGACACCTGACCAGAGGACCAATGAGGGGACAAGATACTTTCAAATCTTGGTGGAGGGAAGTCTTTTGTTTGTGCTCTTTGTTTTGAGGGTTGTTCGCTCTTGGGACTAAGAGGGACCAGACATCAATCCAGGCTCTCCAACGCTTTCTGAATCAGTCTCTCATGTTTCAAACTTGTAAGTAATAGCCAGGCAAGGCATGTTAGTCTTATTTTTGTTTTCTCAACTTGTAAATGTTCCTTTTTGCTGAGAGGATTTTACCTCTGTTTGCTGTAACTTTGAACCTAAGGCTAGAGGGGGTTCCTCTGGGCTATATGAATCTGATTACCCTGTAAAGTATTTTCCATCCTGATTTTACAGAGATAATTTTTACCTTTCTTTCTTTAATTAAAAGCTTTCTTTTTAAGAACCTGATTGATTTTTTTTCCTTGTGTTAAGTTCCAAGGGGATTGGATCTGGACTCACCAGGAATTGGTGGGGGAATGGAGGGGGGATGGTTAAATTATCCTTGTGTTAAGATCCAAGGGGTTGGATCGGTGTTCACCAGGAACTTGGTGAAAAAGCCTCTCAAGGCTGCCCAGGGAGGGGAAGGTTTTGGGGGGACAGAAAGTGATCCAGACACTGAAATTTCTGGATGGTGGCAGTGTTACCAGATCTAAGCTAGTAATTAAGCTTAGAAGTGTCCATGCAGGTCCCCACATCTGTACCCTAAAGTTCAGAGTGGGGGATGAACCTTGACATCTTCTTTGCACTGGTCTTAGGTCAATAAAACATTGCATGTTTGTCCTTAACTGCCATAAGCTGTCCATTGCCTTATATGACTTAATTCTGTAAATAATTTTGAGTTCCTGTTTGAATGATAGCTACTATATGAAAAAAATGGCATTGTATTGTATATCATAAGCATCCAAAATAGTGTGTGCTCACATAAAGTTTTCCTGAACTGCCTTAGGGTACGTGGTCAGCTGAAAGGTTAACAAAGTAAATGTCCAGTATTATGAGGTTTTGGAATGATAATAGATTATATTTTGTTGATTTTAATACTGTACCTCACTAAAATTGGAAATTTTCAGACTGAAATATAAAAGAAGAAACCATTTAAATTAATTTTATCCTTGGCAAAATCTTTACTTAGCTTAGTTCAAGATTGGAGGACACTGTATGAGTTGTTTCCTATTTTATTTCAACTAGTTTCTCCATTTTTATTACCAAATCTGTTTTACAAAAACAGAACATAAAGGATTACATATAGAAGGAATTAAATTAAGACCATCTCCCCAAAGGACTTTATATTATAGCTTGTTAAAAATGATTTTACACAGATCACACATAGCAAATGAGTGGCAGAGCCAGGAATGAAACCCAGGAGTCCTGACCCTTAGTCCACAGCTATCATCACTAGATAATACTCCCTTCTGTTATTGCATAAATAAAAAAATAATTAGCCCATTCTCAGACCTTGTAGGTTACATTTAATTATTCTTCATTAGGAATCTATTCTAAGATATGTCTGTGCTTAGTTATAAAACATAAAACCAGTTCTCTTCTATAACAGCAATAGAATGGAGAACCCTCCAAATCAGCCATCAATATTCCTTTCACAGTGGCCCAGATTATCCCTTTCAAGGCTTTCCCTGCTGAGGAGACCAGAAACTTTGAAGTTATCATTACAAAATTTCCTTCAAATTGCTCTCTTGGGGGCAAGAGATCTGGTCAGGATTTCTTCTCCACGTAACAAATAGGGGGTTCAGGTAATCTCAGTAAGCTAATGGGGGTCTCTAGCTCTAGCTATTCAGAGACTTTGTGTCTCACACTCCGCAACAGCTCTTCTACACACTTTCCCTGGAAGCACATTCATTCAAGCCATGCTGCCAGGTCCTCCCCTGCTGGTCACCATCTCAAGAACCTGCCTCCCAAACAGAAAACGTGGGGTCCCACAACATGAAGAGACTGAAGGAAAAGTTTCATCAGTACAACTGTCCAACAGAATCCTTGTGGAGTTGTTGGAGGAACAATATATGGAGAGCCCCTACCTTTGGCCAGCTCTCTCCTCAACAGGAGGTGGACTTCTATGGACCCTGGGGAATAGGAGGAGCAACACGACAGAAGTGTCACTCTTTCTTTTCATGAGTCCCCCAAAGAGTTCCTATCATATTGCTTCCCCAATATGTGGCAGAGGGGTCAGTCCGTGTCCATGTACACTCCACTTAGCATGGTTAATAAGTACATTAGATTAATATGACTTTAACAGTCATGCAGTATCTTGATACAAATGATAATTCGCACAGCATCTCAAGCATTAGATATAAGTTTAAATATAATAGATCACCAGGATGTCAGTCCACTTTCCTAGGTGTAAATATAAAGAGAAGGAACGCTATTAAAACAGAGCAATATTATAGGTCTCCACTGGGGTTTCATAATGACACATAGTGCTTAATAATTTGGATGCATTTAGGAGCAGTTTACAAACAGGGAAAGCTTAGTTTAGCTTGCACTGTGGAAGATTCCCCTCATCTCTCCTGTAAAAGTTGATGTCTGTAGATCATGTTTTGGTCCTATCCCCACTGGCAATAAAGAAAGCTGTTTGGATTTTACATAGTGAAGAAAAATGTTTTTAAATGCAGCTTGTCGAGCTGTCATGTCCAGCGCACTTACCAAGCCAGCACACTAACCAACCAGTGTCATCAATTGGCTGAATGGTAACATGTCAGCAGAGGGCAGTTCTATTCTATATAGATCCTTTATATTGTCCTCATCACTGTAGTATCTGAGCATCTGCCACTAGTCTATTAAGTGATGTGACTAACATCTGTCATGCGTGGGTTCTTTTCTCCTTCATCCTCTCCTGTGAGGAAGACTAGTTTGTCCACTATAGTGTCTTGTTTTGGTATGAATTTGGGTTTTCTTTAAATGTAAATACCACTAGGTCTAATAATAGGGCAGACAGGAAAACAAGAATTCTGCTTCACACAGAAAAAAGGGTTTCAGCATTTGCTTTTGTTGCACATGAGAACAAACCCAAAAACCTTCTTAACTTTTTCACAAAAAGAGAACAGAGAGAGAGCTCACAGAATAGACAGTTGCCCACCCAGTGGTAATGGGATTGAATGGGCTGTAAGGGTTCCAGGCTCAAGTTACCTGATTCAGAGCAAGACCTTGGCTATTCTGGGCATCCTCTTTTTTCTTAACCAGAAATTCCATCCTAGACCTATGGAAATTTTAGCTAACCTGATACATTTCCACAAACAGTTTCAGGTTTGATGAACTGACATTATCTGATGGGGAAAAAAATCCAACCAGTCATGTCAAAGAAGGACTCCTGGTATGCAGTTGGAGTGGAAATGGTGAGATTTGTGATTGTTTATTGGGAGGTCATTCTATAGTCTCAAATTACTTCCCGAGAAAGCTCTGTTTTCTGCACAGACGAGCTTTACACTTGTAGTGAAAAGTTCCCTGTCACCTAAGGTTCTCAACCAAGGTCTTCGACCCAGAGTTCTAGGAAATTTTTAGGTATCATGGTCACAGACCACTGAGTGCCTTGAAGATACGGCTGCATGGTGAGGCAATTTACCTCAAAGAAAGAGAGATGTGTCATGTTTATGGGGTAGTTGCACCACTAACCCTTCTCTGGTCTCTCTGAGTGCACTCCCACGGGCCTCAGACCTTTGTCTTTCTCCCTCTCCTAAACTGGGCCCTGTGTATCAACTGTTCATACCAGCAGATCTCACTGGGTTCAGAGCCTTCTTTCATTCTGGAGTCAGTGACCATTGGCAAATATAGTCAACAGAATCCTTCTTAAAACCAAGAGATTGTTTAATTCTAATTCTAGGAACAAAGCATTTAATTAATTAATTAAAGCATACACATGTCTATCGTGCCTGTAGGTTTACTATCTCCTGGTGGTAATCTAGGCAGGCCTAGCTTTTTCTGACACCCCAGTGCATGCCTGTGTCAGTCTGAACAGCTCCCCATCAGCTGCCTTCCTCTCTAGAGAGAGAGAGGATGAATCTCTTTTTAATCCAACCAGAGTTTCTTTGTCCTTATCAGTTCCTGGGATTTTGGCCCTGTTTGTCCAAACCAGTTTGGTAGGCTCCGCAGAAGTCCAAGCCAAAATCCTCAGAGCCAGTGCAGTCCTCTTGTCTCATTACAACCATTAAGTATTTGCCAGGGGTGGCTCATGTTGAACAAATATTTCCTCCTCCTGCTTGTTTTCCCAACAGCCCTGTTGATTTAACCCAATATAGTCATACACTAAACACCCAAATATATTCAACCAGTATTTAAAAATGATTAAAGTCCACTATGGGAGGCCTTTTGCTGATACTTAATAACAGGATTAGGAGAGAAAAAAACTCACTTTAGAGGAAGCAGGTAGGAGATAGAGTTTCAGTTCTGGGAAAGAGGCACTCACTCTCTTCTGTGATGTCTTTAGGTGAGGTGGGTGGATGGGGAAGTTGGTGTTAGGGGTGTTTTTCACACAGCTATAGGTGAGAAGAAAACATTTTTAAACTAGGAAACTGTGATTTTGAAAACCACATGAGTATCAGGCAGAATCAGGAGCTGGTGTGGAACCTAAAGCTATTTTAAACTCTGTTTTTATTCAAATTGACAATATTTCAAGTTGAAGATGTCCCTTTAAGATCACTGCTTTTTCTAATGTCAAGTTTTAATTTTAGAAGTCAGCTATCCACCCTTCACAGTAAAGAGCAGCAGATGCCATTGAGGGTTTGCTATCTTCACTGTGTGACACCTCCATTTGACATCAGAAGTCTTTAGCCAAACCTGTTCAACTTTTTGGCATTGAAAAAAGCCCTACTAAAGTATTTAATGGAAGGAATGAGTAATGCGGAATTAAACAACATACTCAGAACTTAATCATATTGAGCAAATCAGATTATAAAAGCATCAACTCAGAGGGAACTCAGAACAAGTAGCCATTCCCTGACACACAATATTTAGCATTTACATAGCACTTTTAGAAGAGCCATTAACTAATTTATCATCACAACACCCTAAGAAGAAGATAAGGCAGTATCATTTTCAGTTTACTGACAGGAAATTGAGGCAGAGAGAGAGTGACATTCCCTAGATCAGGGATCTGCAAGCTTTGGCACGAGGCCCATCAGGGAAATCCTCTGGCAGGCCGGGCCAGTTTGTTTACCTGCAGCGTCTGCAGGTTCGACGGATCACAGCTCCCACTGGCCACGGTTCGCTGCTCCAGGCCAATCGGGGCTGCGGGGAGCAGCGCAGGCTGAGGGATGTGCTGGCCTCCGCTTCCCACAGCCCCCATTGGCCTGGAACGGTGAACCACAGCCAGTGGGAGCTTTGATCGGCTGAACCTGCGGACACTGCAGGTAAACAAACCGGCCCGGCCCACCAGCAGATTTTCCTGATGGGCCGCGTGCTAAAGGTTACCGATCCCTGCCATAGATCAAACACCACTTCAGTGGTAGAGTCAGGAATAGAATTCAAGAGTGTGAATCCCAGTCCCTTGCTCATGCTGTCAGACTACACCATCTCCCATAGATATCCAAGTGTACCACAACCAATTGCTATTTTGGAGGAAGGGTGGACATATAAGATACATTGATCAATATGCTTAGCAGTAAATTGGAATGAAAGAGTCATGATTTCTCCTACAAAATGAGCCCTAAACCAGACAGAGAAAAGGGAATTTCAAAGGCTTTTTTTAGATTATTTTCTTATTTATTTTTAAGTACCCAACAAATGTGCCAGGCACGCTTCATATAAACAAACAGACTTGTTCACTGCAGAGATCATTTCCTTGTGGGAGTTAATAAGAGTATGCAATAATATTTAAAACATCTTTCATCCAACTATCTCAAAATCTTTCACAAAGATAAGTGGTATTATCCTCACTTTACACTGGAGGGAAGAGAATTCATGTGACTTGTCTAGTGCCGCAGCAATGCAATGGCAGTCATGAATAGAGCTGTGTGAATAACTATTTTGTTGGTTTTCTGACCATTCTGAAAAAATGGGGAAAAAATCATTTAGGTTGAACAAAACATGTCATTTGAACTTTTTTAAGCATTTATTTTTAACAATACATTTGAATTGAATTTCAAAACAAAAATCATTTTGAATGGAAAAATCAAAATGTTTCATTTAAAAGCACTGAAACTTTTATTTTGATTTTTTTTTTTGTGTAGGGAGGGTAGCAAAACAATTTTGGGAAATCAACACAAACTCACAAAATGTTTTAGTTAACCTCAATCTAGTTTATTTGTGAAAGAAAAAGTTTTGGGAAAATGTTTTGCCTAGCATCAGTCATGAACAGAAGCTACTTTTGCTGAATCTCGTTCTGCTGCTCTAGTGACTGAACCATGCCATTTCCTTACAGATTTGTAAATTTGGCTGCATCCACACAGGCACTTTTTTTTTAACATGGTCTCATCTGACCCAATTAGGGGGCATGTCTAAACAGGGGTGGCTCCAGGCACCAGCACACGAAGCGCATGCCTGGAGCGGCAAGCCGCGAGGGGCGGCCTGCCGGTCGCTGTGAGGGTGGCAGTCAGGCTGCCTTCGGCGACATGCCTGCCGTAGGTCCTCCAGTCCAGCGGCTTCGGTGGCAATTCGGTGGTGGGTACGCCGAAGGCACAGGACCGGCGGAACTCCCGCAGGCATGCCGCCAAATCTGCGTTACCAGCGGACCTCCCGCAGGCATGCCGCCAAGAGCCACCTGACTGCCGTATTTGGGGCGGCAAAATACATAGAGCCGCCCTTGTCTCTAAATAACATGTAGTAGAAAACATCAGCAGCTGGTGTACACTAGTGCTTACCTGTTCCTAGCAATGGTGCAGTTGCACTTGTGCTAATGAAATGGTGGGAAGAGTCTTCACAATTCTCAAGGCAGACAAGGTCATTGTGTGTAAGAGGACCATATTTTGTTATTCAGATACTGTCTCAACCATATAATGTGAGGTTTTTTTTAATTGATCTGCAAATCTAAATGAAAACTGAATTAAGCACTAATTTCTATGCTGAGTGTCCCTGCTAACAAGACTGTGAATGGAGTCGGTTGGGAACTTTTAGACAAAATGTCTTGTACACTCACTGTCATCCTGAAGTGTCAGGTAAACCAAGATGTTCATGGCAATCTCACAAAGGCATTAAATTCCAGCCTTCTAGGAGTTCACGTGGAGTTTTTAAATACCCTGGAGAAATCCTTGTTTTAAATTTGCAGATTATTAGTGACAGTAAATTTCTCTCATTGGAGAGGCACTGAAGTCATTAACACAGTTTGTAAAGCTGTGCTTTTGCTGCTGTGAAGTTGGTTGCTGTTTTAGGTAACAAGGTTAATAGTGACATAGGAATTCTGAACATAAAACATTCCTCTCAGGACACCATAACTAACTTAGTGGAACCACAATTTAAGAATAACATTTAATCTTAGTAATTTTGCCAAACGGGAAGCACTGAAGAAATGCTTCTTAGCTGTTAGTCTGAGAACCCAGCACACAAAACTCGTGGCTTGGAGCTAATAAATATGGAACTCCTGATGTCATGAAAAAGAAAACTCAACAGAAACTAACTTAATACTGCCAGCTTCATGTTTACAGGAAACTTAAATGGCAACAGGTCCTTACTCGCATGAGAAGTCACCATTTCAAACTTATTTCCGTACCCTGCCCATCCATAATTACCCTCCCATAATTAAGCAGCTTTACATCTAGTGTTCATTCAGATTCTTTCATTAGGTTGATTTCTGTCTTTCTAAGTGAAATTGATTCATATATAAACTAGGGCTATATCAGTGGTGATATTCATGTAGAGTGACTGGGAGATTGGAGAAATACATCTTATTATTGCTATTTATTTCTATTATTTGTGTTGTTAGAGGTTTGGTTGATGGATTCCACTGCCCACAGCCCATGTTGTCACAACATAACCTTGATTATCCTGATATCTCTTTGTCACTTACCAGCTAATTTCCCCATTGCTGGTTCCTGAAAGAGGTCTTATGTTCAATCAATATTCCAACAGATATTTTCTCATTTTTAAATTCTCCACTGTCTTTGCCCTATAGCCCTACAAGCTTGATGGACTTTAAAGAAAGGGGAAAATAACCTTTTTGATCTGCTAGACAAGTTCTTCAGGGATTAGAACTACCTATTTTATCTAGTGTGTAAAATTCCTATTTTAGTCTACATACACCCATATTCATACTGATTCATGTTTCTATCATTTTGCTACATTCCAAAAGCAATGTCTTATGGTAGCACATAACACAACCATCATGTGAGACAATGATTTCTTTGACCACAGTTTAATGTGTCTTTTTCTAAATGGTCAGGGGAATTGATTAGCCATTTTAGTGGAAATATGAATATTCACCACCCAGAAATTTGGCATTGTTTATTGAAATATTTTCCCCACTTGTGGCACTTAGTAATGGGATGAAATAACTCAGTAGTTCAACCTGGATAAAGGCTAGAAGGTTGGATAAATAGACAGACCTTCCCTTAATCACTTGCATCTATGACATTGAGCTAAATTTCTTATATGAACAGACCCCCTTGTGAGATTTCCATTGTTTCCTGCGTTCAGTCATAATGGAAATATTATACTGCAAAAATAAACTTTCTTGTGGTATTATTTTGGCACTTCTTGTTTCAATTCCACCTGGAATAGGCATGGCAAAAGTGAAAAATAATTCTAAAGAAAAAAATCAACTGAAGCATCTGAGCCTCAAGAACAATTTTCCTTGGCGTTGTTTCAAGTTCAGGATGAAAATTTAGGTCAGTTTTGAGTTAATCTGAGCTTGTTCACCCATTCCTATTGCTATTACATGCTTGGAGAATGATAGCTTCTTCTTCCTTTCTTTTCCTAAATGCTGCAGACAGTTCAGCTAACTTGTTTATACCCATTTAAATTTTATGTGTCAGGTCGCATGTCATAAAATATAATGAAATTTAACATAAATGACAGAACACCACATGTTGCCTAAAATTAAAGCATAATACATTCATTTTTAGTATCTGATACTTGCTATCAATTTTGATAGTGAGATAATTTGGAAATGCATATGCTGAGGGGAGAAAAGATAATTATGAAGTATTGGTGAGTGCTGTACGGGTCTGCTTTATTCTCTGCCCACACATATAATCTCTTCTAATTAGTACACATTCCCTTTTTCTTATCATATTTAAAGTGATGGTTATGTTATAGTTATATATTTAATAAAGTTGTGGATTAATTATTGTAACTAAAACAACAATATAAAATGACATATATAATATATACATGAAAAGAGCTTAGACTGTCTTGTTTATTTGGCACTTACCAGACCTAATTTCTGGGTTCATAAGAAAAAATAACATATGAATGCTCATACTGGGTCAGACCAATGGTCCATCTAGACCAGTATCCTATCTTCCAACAGTGGCCAGTGCCAGATGTTTCAGAGGGAATGAATAGAATGGGGCAATTATAGAATCATCCATCCCCTGTTGTCCGGTCCCAGCTTCTGGTAGTTGGAGGTTTAGGGATGCTCAGAGCATGGGATTGCACCCCTGATCATCTTGGCTAATAGCCACTGATGGGCTTATCCTCCATGAATTTACCTAATTCTTTTTTCAATCCAGTTATACTTTTGGCCTACACAACATCCCCTGGCAACAAGTTCCACAGGCTGACTGCGTGTTTTGTGAAGAAGTACTTATGTTTGTTTTAAACCTCCTATCTATTAATTGTGTTGGGTGACCCCTCATTCCAAACAATGTTGCTTTAGGGTTGCTTTAGAGACTGCAGTAAAAGACTACAGAACACATGATGAGGGGGTCAAGTCTGGAAGCTGAATACCAGTATTAAGGGCAGAATAGCCCCTCTGTGTGTAATGTATAAAATGAGATTCTATTTTCTTAAATTCATAGAAAAATCTACAACACTCTTACAGCCAGATCAAACACCATCAGATTTTTTTAGTTGTGTGCTAATGTAGCTCAAATTATTCAGTTGTCTCACGTTTTCAAAGATGCTTGAAAAGCTTGTCCTATTATTATTTTTAATTTAGCAGGCAATCTTTCTCCCTACTTTTGTTCAATCAATGTTAAAACATGTTCAGTTTCAGTTCAGCCTGTCATGAGCCAATTGGCCAACTTATGTCGGGGAAAAGCTAGTTTTCTGTTAGTTCAAAAGGGAAAATTGCTTAATATCAGTAAGAATAACACCTGTGCTTATTGCAGAATAATGATTGTGGAATTTGTGCCTGATGCAGTTATAAATAAGTCTTTGAAAGCATTTTTTATTATTGTTATTTTAAATAGAGGCTATGAAAAGCCTCAAGAAAGGTCTAGTCCTGTTAATATCACAAGCTGTTTTCCCACCTGCACTCAGAACAGCTTTACTATAGCAGCTGTCTTGGTTAGTCTTGGCACATAACTGTCAGTGTAGGATACCCATGGTTTACATAGGAAATGAACAGAACACAGCTCCAATGGGAGCCTTTAATAATCTGTAGTCTCAAAAGCTGCCATGTGTGGGCACTGGACTTTGAAGTTCTGAGAGGTGAGAAGTTTCAGGAAGATTATTTAAAGTCAATCATCTTTTGATTTTTTAAAGAAGTTTAAGAAAGCTGTGATGATCTTTGCATTTTGTCTTTAATGTTAATTAAATACAGTTTAGGTTTTCATTAGTGTCTTTTGTACAACAGCTCTGATGAACTAGAGAGGGGGCTTGAAAGAATGATGTAACTCAGTCCAAACAAGGTTAACTTCAGCAAACAGAACTTGGAATTTGTTTCATTTACAATACAGTATTTATCAAATACTATCTGTGAAAACTTGAGCCAAGTTGCAGCAAACTGCTATCATTGAGTACCTAGCGATCAGAGTTGGGTACATACTGCAATAACATTTCCATGTATATTAATTTGAATTTATAAACCAATTCTCTTCTCTGTCCATACCCCCTTATGTGTGCTTTTAGGTGAAATTCACACTCGTTCAGAGGAACGATTGAGGCTGTGCTCTGCTTAAGTCTTCAAAATGCTCTCTCTCTCTCTCTCTCGGCTAATTACAGCTTAGGACACATGCCCTCCCATAGATGAAAGCTGAGCCAGAGCATCCTTTAACTCAGGTGACAGAGACTATGATGTCTGAAGCTGTAGGACCAGCATTCTAGAAAAAAAGGAGTATGATTCATTGTGGCACAGTAGTAGTGTCTAATACTTGTGTTTTTACAGCCAGTGGCCTATTTTGAGGCTGAATTATGATCCTCGGTGTTACTATAGAAAAATCCTCATTCTTTCAAGTGTGTAGAATGAAGTCTCAGACAATAAACCATTTTCTGAAAACTTGGAGTGCTTTAAGTGCCATAATTTAATGTGACTCTTTTAAAATCTTTTTGTCAGGGTACTAATGTTGCTTTCTGTCTCTCAAATTGCCAACGGCACCACATACCACAAAGCTTGAAATATAGGCAGCTTTTGGCATTGGTTTGTGCAAGAGACAGTTTATGATTAGGAGTAGTAAAAGTGTCAAATAAGTTGTTGTTATTTGAAAAGTAGATGCAATTTCCTATCAATAAATCTGAGGTAGAGAACACATGGCAACAAAACATTTTCATTGACAACCTGAGCCAACTCAGGACATTTTCCAAAAGAGAGAGAGAATGTCAGAATCTAATAAAAAATGTCCACTTTTCCCACCAAAATGTGCAATTTCCCTGGAGGGAATGTGCATAGATCCATTTTCCAGAGAGAGTACCAGAAAAGCAAAAACCTAACACGAAAAAGGTTATATAGGAAGCCTGAAGCAGAGCTGGGAAGAGGACCTTGATCTCTGAGGTGATAGGCCCATGTATTAATCCACTAGACCATATTCCCTCATGAAAATTGCTTGAAATCTCTTTACTTAGTTAGGCCAACTGTAAAATCCAGCTAATAAAGTTTAACCACCCTTATAAAGTGCTTTGAGGTCTACATATGAAAAAGCACTATATAAGTGAAAAGCATTATAAACAGATTTTTTTTCCAGGGCAGATAACTAAAAAAGTGAGGATTTTAGTGATTTGCCTGGGAAATGATGTCGCCTTGGGTTTAGATATTGGCTGTTGAATTAGAAGATATGGCTTCTGATCTTGACTGACACTATATAATATTTTGTACAGTATCTGAAGATGGGGGGAGGTGTAACCCAGAGACGTAGACGGAAATAGTTGGGCTGTGGGGCCCCATCCAAACAGAAGCAGAGGGATGGACCTGCTAATGGAAAGGGGTGCACCCATTGGACTGGACAATGGGTCTCAGCAAGAGAAACCTACCCAGGGAGCATGGCACATTACCATATCACCACCCACTTATTTCTACAAATAAAAAGTTGTAATGGAGGTTAGAAGTTTGATGATGTCATGAATAAAATGTGTGTATTGTGGGTTGTGGAAGGAAGGCCGGCTCCAGGCACCAGCTCAGGAAGCAGGTGCTTGGGGCGGCCAATGGAAAGGGGTGGTACGTCTGGCTCTTTGGTGGCAATTCGGTGGCGGGTCCTTCAGTCCCTCTCGGAGCCAGCCCTGTGTGGAAGTCAGAACTGGCACTACGCATAAGCAGATTAAGCAATTGCTTAGGGCCCTGAGCAGCTCCAGGAGACCCCCTATTATTAGCATGTGCTGTGTGTGGGTCAGCCCAAAACTATTTCTGCAGAAGGTCCCAATTTGCTAGCACCAGCACTGGTGGAAATATTTAAATAGATGTGATCAGAGTAAGTGATATGTGTTTTGTGGATGGTGTAGAAATAACTTAGTTGTTGATTTCCTAGACTCTTTGTATTTGCTGGTGGGAATTGTACTTGAACAGCTTAAAATCTAACTTAAAATATACTTATTTGATAATTCATACTTCACCATACAACAATAACCTTACATAACTCTGGCATAAAGAGAGTAGTATTCTTTCAGAGTTAAGTTTACTATGTATGATGAAATATACACTCCCTCCCCACACTCCCCAGTTGCCAACCATATTACTTAGCAGGCCTGCAAGAGTTTCTCTCCAGGAGCCTGTGGACTGTAATAGTATGAAGTGACATAAAAATAGCTTCTGCAAAACAAAGTAGGATTTATTTGCCAAAAGATGCACAAACACTTAGAAGTGGATTTAAAATAACAGAGACTTACATACATATTGTCTTACCCATGGTTGGCATTTTCCTCAATCCCCTGGGTAGACCTGACTTAGACCTGGTGCCCCTCCATTTTCACTGGACATCAACCTACAGGTTGCTTATTACAAACCGCCAACTGTCAGTGTCTACCAGCCTGGAGCATGCTTTCCCAATATACCTCAGTATCAGCCTACGGACCACTGAAACTTCCCCCCATCCTCTCTGTGGGGCCATATTTCAACTGGTCAGGGTCTTTTGAGCATCAGTTTCTCAGCCTTGGCAAATAGCCCTGTCACCACGCCTGGGGCTTGGGAATCCCACTTCATGGCTATAAACCTGGCTACAGTTTGAGGAAGTGCTTCTTATCTAGGCCATAGTTTTACTTTTCTTGCCTCTTTAATTTTATCTTTCCTTCCTGGTTTCTTTAAACACCTCTGGTTTAGAACCAATTGTGCATTCAGATAGGATAATATCATTCAGCTGCACCAAGGAACATATGTGGTTTATAAAAAAAATATTTCTCAGTTCTCCACAGTATGTATGGGGAAGTGGGGGAGAAGTATGTTCTGTCTTGTAGTTTCTTTACATTTGTGCATATGAAGGTTGTGAAAGGAGAATGGGGGGAAGCAGTGATGGTGAGCAGTGAATTGTTTGTTACAATGCAACAATAGCAGTATGAAGGTGATTTATAAAGCAAGGTTAGAGCTATGTGTTGCAGAATTAATTATTGCTAGTCATTTATTTGTGCCACCTTAACTCTGATCTCAATACATTGTCACATACAGAGTACAGGTGTAACAGGTAGAATGACCAAGTCAGGCTGACACTGTAGGTGAACATACGGAGCTAGCAGGGATTAATAGTTGTTACCAAGTCTTTGCTGAAGAAAAAATAGGTTATAAGTAAAAGGCAAATAACTCTTTTGATGTTAAAACTTTAAGATCCTGATTTGCTTTTCACTTATACCTTGATAAATCAGGAACTACTTCAGTGAATTCAAAGAAGTGATTGCAGTGTGAGAGGAGAATAAGGCCATAAAATTTTAAAACTGTCCTATTTTTGAGCTGCTAAGAAAACTTGTGAAGTTTGGAGTTTGTAGGGCTTGTAGTTCGTTTAACTAGAAGAAAATGTTTTAGGAAACATTTCAAAAAGAACTGATTTAAATCCTCTACCAAAGTTAAATATTGACCAAGAAAATATTATGGAAAATGCACTTGGCCTACAAAGAGCTTGTGGTTAAAACTAAAGATTGAATTCAAACACTGAAGTATGAAATAGATTTTAATTCTGCTTTGTGCAATTTTCAGGGCATTCTTAGCTTTGGAGCCACCAGGGTGCCTCCATAATTGTATATGGACACATGCGTATGCACACTCTAGAAAAAGAGTCAAATTAGAGTTACTCACAAAACATCACAATTTACATCCAGCTGTTGAAGTAATAGATTAATTTAATTATCTGGGATCATATATATCCAATCAAACATGCTGCTCCAAAGAAATCAGAAAACAGGGGATGGCTTGCTCAGCCATGACCTCCCTTACAAAAGTGTGGAAAACTCTAATCTCAAAATATTTGAAGGTTTGACTGGTGAAAAGCTTAATTTTTCCGTCAAGATTTATGGATGTGAATCCTGGGCAATTACACCTGCTGACGTGAAGAAAATTCAAGCCTTTGAGATGTGGTTCTGGCACAAAGACTCTGGCATGTCTATAGATGGAAAAGATGAACATTTATGTTGAAAATATTATTTGAGAGACGTGAACTCTGCTCTCAGAAAGCAACAGGCAGAAAATTATGTACTTTGGTCACAGAAGGGAAAGTGATGGAAATAACCTTGGAAAGTTATTATGGAAGGAATGGTAGCAGGTCATCATAGTAGGGGATGACCACCAAGGAGATAGATAGATAATGTGCAGCAGGTCAATGGGAAGTCAGCTGCTAAGTGTGCAAACTTAATGGTGGATCAAGAAGGTTTTCAAAAATTCTGCTATGATGTCACCAGTATTTAGACATGAATAAATGGACTTTATTTACTTATATAAGGAAATCATAGTATATATTAGTCAGCTGTTTGAGGAGCCATAAGCAATGTTTCCAGTCAGCATGGCTTTAGTCTGTATGGGAAATCAGCTATAATATCTCCTTAGTGTCTCAATATCATATTCTGATGGTGGTATTTAAAAGCAGCTATTAGTCTTTGAGGGCTATTCTAGCCACTTCTAGTATGTATAATAAAACAACAAAAGAAATCTGATTCCTATGCCTTAATGCAGAATGGTTCGCAGTTGTAATTCTGCGTTTTATAGATTGTATTTTTAATCTCAAATGACAGAACATATTATATTCTGTGCAACATAAATACTCTTTACTTGCTGTGTCTGTACAGATGGGATACCACAACGGTAACTGAGATAGAAAGTTCATGGACTTTTGATAGTCCACAAAAAATAATAAAGCTTGAATGAGTCAGGATGTCACATGTGCCCCAGGATGTCTATAGAACAGGTCAAATACTAGATGAAATCAGATCTTAAATATTAACATATTTGGCAATTAAACTATTCATCAAAAATATTGTTCAGTGCATGTTATTAGATAGCCGAATAATGAAAAATAATGAAGAAAATTATTCCATGGATGGTAGCATTATTGACTCATTTTTATATTACTCAACAATAGTGTTTCTAGACTTTTGCATGGTCTCTTTGAATAGTTATGCTATATTGTGTTCTCTCTGTTGAATGATTTTGTTGACTCTATTTATCTGGCCATTGTAGAAAATTACACTCCAAGTCTGTCCCCAAACCTGGTCTTTCTCTCTCTCACCGTCTGAGCCAAAAACAACCTTTTATATAATCCTGACGTTGTCATATGGATTCCCTCCTAGTCACATGACACCCCCCCTAGGACTACACCCCTCATTAGCAAACATGGGGAAACTTTTTGTCTCCCCAGATTCCTCTCCACAAAGGTCTTTGCCACAGTAAAAGGCAGCCTCGTGATGCCTGCTCTTAAGGGATCACCATGCTATGCTACACTTTAAAACGTTCATGGTATATTAATTAAAGGAAAACAGTCTGGTTAAATAGGCCAGTTTGGTTAAATAGGCCATTCCCAACTAAAACCTTCCCAATGGCCTAGACCTCCTCCTGCCTACTCTGGCAAGGATCAAATAGCTCATGACCATGCAGCCAGTCATCTCCATCTTTGAAATTTGTGGTAGCATTATTCAAATCAGCCACTCCAAGGCAGCAATCAAAGGGATGCATCTACAACTGGTTGATCACAAAGGGCCTGATCCAAAGCCTGATTGGAAGGAAACTCATTGACTTTAATGCTCTGTGTCATGCTGAACAGAATATATTCTAGGCCATCAGAACCACCTACTCTTGGTCTTCTTTTAATTCCTCCCCTTGCATTATGACATATAATCCTTCTGCAATCCTCCTGTTCAGCTTCATGAGAATCTTTCACCTCCATAAACTTGGGTGCGTACAAAAACAACCTACATTTCATTAAGTAGCCTTTCACCACTGCTAAACATGATTTGATCTTTTGGGCTTAAAAACAAGTAAAATTGCATGTAGAATTGTAAACACAATTGGAAACCATCATTCTAGTTCTCTTCCTGTGAATTTGTCTAACTTTTGCCTTCTTTTAAGAGTAAAACCACATGAACGTAATTGTTCTGCTTTGTAGAGAACTGATGTGAAAGGCAGATTGTTCTGGAGAGATACATTGTGCTATCCATTGCTTTATGTCACAGTTTTAAGTCACTGAATAAGATTATTGTACCTACTACAGCCCCCTTTAAAGATAAACCCTTTCACAATAATTTTGCCCTAATACGGTATTGTCAGAAAGCGCAATATGCTTACCTTCATAAGAAAACCTCTCTAATTGGAATTACTGGACCTTGACTTACTTGTCACAGCTACATTGAGGGTGAAGGTGAAATCTTTGAGAAGTCTGTTCTTGAAAATTAGACCACAGCTTGTCTGAATAAAAGCATTATATGAGAACACATCCATATGCAATATATTTTTTGCCATTTCTTTTTTTCCCTGTTCTCTGCTTATATACAAAATAAACAGAAAAAAAACCTTGAACTTTGTAACATTTGAACTTAAATAATAATGTCTAAATTGTTATCAGTTAATGAATGTTATTTCTTGTACTGGAAGAGTTAAACAAAATCACAATTTTTAACTTTGTAACAGGTGGGGGAATTGCAGCTAAAGCCATTGAGCTTAATGGGAATTAGTCATGCGTCCTTGATTGTTCAGATGTTGGAAGAGGGACCTGAATAACTCACTGAGGTAAGTGCTTTTTCTAAGCTCCTAAAGTCTGGATAATAAATAGAAACAAATCATCTCCTAGTGATTAGTAGACATGTCTTTGTAGAATTCATAACAACAAAGCAGGACAGTCCTTGTGTTTTAGCATTTTGTTTCCACAATTACAAAGTGAGTATCAAAGCAATAATCAGGAGACCCTCTTCTTTATTTGATTTATTTTTGCTGGAGAGATTGTGGGACAAGTAAAAAAAATATAGTTTAATATTATTGTCCTAATAATAGAAATGGATAAAGAGAAAGTATGCTCAATTTCAAGTATTGATCATTTTCTGTATTTTCAGAGATTACAAATATGGGTATATGGTGAGAAGTTTTGTATATATTTCCAGAGATAATTATTCATTAACCAGAATCTTTAGTTGATGCAATATCCTTGAGAAGATAATGAAAAAAATCCCAGAAAGTACTTGGCCAATTATGCAACACTGCACCATTTGGGAAAAATTATTTCTAACTTCAGCTGATGATCACTTTATGTCCCTATAAATGTTACTGTTCTAAATAAATTTCCCTCTAAGCATTTCAAAGCACTAACATAGCTGATCAAGTAACCATTCATGTTATGTTAATTAATGAAGCCTTTTTAATTTATCACAGACTTATTCTTATATCTTTGTTTCATTTAATAGCTTGTTGCATGCATAAAATTTGGAAGACTTTACAATCTTTAGTTACAATAACATAAAGCAGTAAAATTAATTTTAAAAATAATTGCTGTCTGTAAGCTTAACTGACCGGTCACTGTAAAGCTTAATAAAAACTAATTTCCTAATGATATAATGGTTCATAGTGCTCACCAAATGGAATTATTTTAGGAAAGGTAAAGTGCTTCTTTCAGTGATCCTATTTCTGCAGTGACTTGATTAAAATGTGGCTGGTTTGGCACCTAAAGGGTACAAGATCAGGCAAACTATATTGATGGTGAACCAGTGTGCTTGTCCACATGGGTCCTTGTTTAGTTTTCATCCTGTTATCAAAGTTACATCGTCCAATGAAATGAGGATTTTGTTATGAACGTGGCATATTAGAGCAGTTAGCCTGGAAATTTGAACCAGATTTCTTGTCTCCGAAGAACAGTTCTCAATGAAAAGATCTTTTTTGTTAGCTCATTAGGAAATAAAGTCTATAGTATGCTACCACTCCTGATTGTCATCCTTGTTTGCATATCATGGAGATCACTAGAAAGTGAGCTACTAACAAATGACTGCCCCCGCAAAATCTGTTTGGTTATTAAATTATTATTCAGAGTTCAGGAGTGTTGGTATGTATAATATATCAGGCAATCATGAAAAAAAAAAAACAGAGAGCCTAATGCTGTGTGGGAAATGTGCCTAGCACCTCTGCTGATACCCTAAACAGCCATTCTGTATTGTACATTAGTTAAAGGTCTTTATGAAAGAGCAGAAGGAGAAGGGAAAACACAAAATGGAAAATGAATTACTTAAGATTAAATAGTTCTTATTACTGAAATCGGCAACATGTAGAGCTAACGGCAGATATTTTCTACAGACAGATGGAATGCTCAGCTATCCCAGCAGCATTAGTATGAAGTATCTGGTAAGATTCATTTTTTAGACATTTGCATATAAATATAAACATCATTAGTAGGGGCTAATTGCCCTGTAGGAACTAAAATGTGAGAATTAGCATCTTCAGTTTTGTTTTGTTTTTCTGGTTTTTTTTTTTAATTTATTTTTTTTTATTATTTTCAAAGTATCTCTAACACCCATCATGTTTGGTACTGCATGGCTGCAACAGATAATTGCTACCATTAAGAATCTCAAATGCAAAATCAAAACCATTTGGCATGGTTTCCAGGGCCACCCAGCACAGTAAGTAACCATAGAAAATGACTATACTAGTTTTATGTTCATGCATATTCATAAGGGCACTTAATTTGACATTCATAGTAGGGGGCTTTTGAAAGTTTGTCATCAGATTAGCCCCCAAACAAGACCTAACATCAAAGGTAATGTGATATTGTACATCACACACAAAAATGCTTCTAGGAGGCAGCGCGTAACACTGAAAGAATTATTTATTTTAGCTGTTCAGAAGAGAAATGATACTTCTAGAAAAATGTAGACTACAAGCCCTTGGCTTCCTTGTTTGTTTTATTGATCACAAAGGTCAGTGGTATGTTATTCAAGACTTGGTTCATGGGCCAAGTTTCTGTGCAGAGATATATAGGTTTCTGTGTTTAATATCTTTGACTCTTGAAGAACGTAAGGAAGATTCTGTGAACACATATGACAAAGCCAATGGGAAAATATGTTCATATTAACTCAACACTATCAGTTTTAAAAAAGAACCAGTTGCATATGAAATATTGAAAAAATATTTTGTGTTTCTGAACTCAAGTGCTGCCTTGGTCCAGTGCTATGTTCAGAAGAGAACTTGCTGACACCATACCTAAAAAAGAAAAAGAAAAAAAAAACATTTCCATGACATTCAGCAAATGTTTATTCTAGTGGAACAAATGTGTTAAATTATAGATTAGAAACAGTACAAAGAAACCTTTACAAATGTTTCAGTTTCAGTTTTGCACATAGAAAACAACCTTACACTTAAATGAAGCACTCCTTGTTAGAGTAAGACATCTGCATAACAAGGTATTGCACTAGATTTTCTAACATTATTTTCAGCATGGATGCACAACAAAGAACTGGAAGTCACTGATTATTGGTTGTGGTGTTTTCCCAGATAGTTCCAACTGCTTTTCTTTCTGTTTCCCAATTGTTTCATCTGCCCTTTCTCTAACTCATCTATCTTTCTTTGATTCTCTATCTAGTTTCTTATTTTTCTCTTCATTACTCTGGGCAGTTTCTTGCTCACCAAATGATGAATACTTTCTGATATGGTCTCTCAGAAAATAACAGTGGGATTGTGGAATTGTGTGCTTGCCAGAAATGTCCTGAGTATCTGACTTTTGCCTGCATTGTTATTTGCATACAGGTCCCAATCAAATACAAATCTTCATCTTTGCCTTCAAGATTCTGCACAGCTCTGCCCCGTCAATGTGTGCGTCTCATCCCTCTCCTAGGGACATTGTGTTCCATCAAGTCCACTTCTTTTCATTCCCCTTTGTGTTTTTTTTAACTTCCCAATCCCCTATGACTGAAATGTCCTCCCACCTCCTGGTCAACATGTAAACTCCTTCTCCACCTTCAAGTATTTCCTTAATACCTATCCATTGCAGAAAAAATCTCCTATGCAAGGTCCGAACTAGATATCCAGATGTTATCTACACTTACACAGTGTGACTTTCTGTCCCCCTCTAGTAACTGTACCACAAGGAAGATTCTTAGGCCTGGTCTACACTACGCGTTTAAACCGGTTTTAGGAGCATTAAACCGATTTAACGCCACAACCGTCCACACTAAGAGGCCCTTTATATCGATATAAAGGGCTCTTTAAATCGATTTCTGTACTCCTCCCTAACGAGAGGAGTAGCGCTAATATCGGGATTGCCATATCGGATTAGGGTTAGTGTGGCCGCAAATCGACGGTATTGGCCTCCGGGTGGTATCCCACAGTGCACCACTGACCGCTTTGGACAGCAATCTGAACTCGGATGCAGTGGCCAGGTAGACAGGAAAAGCCCCGCTAACTTTTGAATATTTCCTGTTTGCCCAGCATGGAGCTCCGATCACCATGGGTGACGATGCAGTTAAAAATCAAAATAAAGAAAGAGCTCCAGCATGGACCATGCGGATGTGATCACTGTAAGGGCAGGCAAATCTGTTCTATCAGAGCTCCATTACAGAAGACGAAATTCAAAATCATTTTTAAAAAATCTCCAGACAGACGCCATAGCAGAGGGACTCAGCGCACTGCTTCGTGACAAGCGTAACGGAAAGCCAAAGAATCAAATGGATGCTCATGGAGGGAGGGAGCGGGGACTGGAGGACTCAAGCTATCCCACAGGTCCTGCAGTCTCTGAAAAGCATTTGCATTCTTGGCTGAGCTGCAAATGCTTCTAGGGTCAAACACAGTGTCCGCGGTGGTTCAGGGCATAGCTCGGCAATTTACACACACACCCACCCACCCCCGGAAATGAAAGGGAAAACAATCCTCTCTTGACTCTTTTACATGTCACCCTATCTTTACTGAATGCTGCAGATAGACGCAATGCTGCAGCAGTCAACACCAACATCCTCGCTCCCCCCCACACACCATGGGTGGCTGATGGTACAATATGGCTGATATCCAGCGTCATCATCAGCCTTTTGGCAGATGTTGTAATGCAAAAGGACTGGTAACCATGCTGACTAGCATCAGTGAGGTCGATCAAGGGCGCCTGTGTAAAAAACTCCTAATTTTTCCTGGTAGATGGTGCAGTATGGCTGGTAACCGTCTTCATCATAGCAACAGGGGGCTGAGCTCCATCAGCCCCCGCCCTTCATGTGTAAAGAAAAGATTCAATTGTCCCTGGACTAGCAGCGGGATGCTGGGCTCCTCTCCCCCACACTGCTTAATGTCCTGTTTGGGCTATCATAGCAGCTGGAGGCTGTCTTCCCCTCATTTCTCACTAACAAGTCCTGCATTCTTTATTACTTCATCACACAAGTGGGGGGACACTGCTACAGTAGCCCAGGAAGGCTGGGGGAGAACGGAATCAACAGGTGGGGTTGTTGCAGGGGCACCCCCTGTGAATGGCATGCAGCTCATCATTTCTGCGGGATCTGACACAGAGCAGCTGTGCTCTCTGGTTCTATGATACACTGGTTCTATAGTACTCTTTACCCATATTCTAGGCAGGACTGATTCTATTTTTAGATACCAAAAAGGAGGTGATTGACTCAGGGAGTCATTCCCAATTTTGGCTTTTGCGCCCCCGGCTGATCTCAGCCAGGGGCACTTATGACAGTAGCAGAAGGTGCAGTGCAAAAGGACTGGTAACCATGATCATCTTTTTGCCAATTTATGGCATGGTAGATGGTACAGTATGGCTAGTAACCATCTCTGCTGTCATGCAAAAGCAAATGCATGCTGCTGTGTAGCGCTGCTGAATCGCCTCTGTCAGCGGCATCTAGTACACATACGGTGACAGTCACGAAAGGCAAAACAGGCTCCATGCTTGCCATGCTATGGCATCTGCCAGGGCAATCCAGGGAAAAAAGGCGCGAAATGCTTGTCTGCCGTTGCTTTCCCAGAGGAAGGAGTGACTGACGACATTTACCCAGAACCACCCGCGACAATGATTTTTGCCCCATCAGGCACTGGGATCTCAACCCGGAAATTCCAAGGGGCGGGGGAGGCTGCGGGAACTATGGGATAGCTACGGAATAGCTACCCACAGTGCAACGCTCCAGAAATCGACGCTAGCCTCGGACCGTGGACGCACACCACTGATTTAATGTGTTTAGTGTGGTTGCGCACACTCGATTTTATACAATCTGTTTTGCTAAACCGGTTTATGTAAATTCGGAATAATCCCGTAGTGTAGACGTACCCTTAGTGTGCTACAGCCTGTGAGCTAAGAGAATTGCGACTCTTAGCTCAGGCATTAGATAACCTGTGATTCAAGGTTCCAGGTTCAGTTCTTGCTACTGATAGCCCACCTCATTAAGTAGCTAGCATGGTGCATACCATGCAAAACAAACAATCTCTCCACCATACTTTGTGTTTACTTTACTCCTGTCCTTGCGTCATGCCATCTCTCCCTGTGTCACATCATGCCATATCCAGTCTAGATTGTATGATCCCTGGGTCAAGAAGTCTTCATTCTCTATGTAAAGTGCCATGCATATCTGTATCACTGAATACAAACATTAAATAATAAGCATAAAAATGTGTGTTATTGCACTCCAACAGGAAAATACTGTTTCAATGCCTATGTAAGACTCTGTAGCAATGACTTAATGAAATACATAGGTAGCCAATATAAGACAGTTTAGACTGCCTTTGTATAGGACGTTAGTTAATTCCCAGCTCCATAATGGTTCATTGTAGTGTATTACAAAACACATGCAGGTTTCTGTAGCATGGTTTTTGCACTAAAGTATAAAGACTAAAGCTGCCTCACCATTTTTTTCAGTCCAAATGCCTTTTACACTGTGGCATCAGATATTGCAGCTGTATATCCATAGGCTGTGGGCCAGATTTGCCCATGGTTTTCACAAACTTCTACCAGTGCAAGCCCTTGTAGTGGAGTGGCATGGGGGGAAATTTCACAAGGCACCTGCAAACCCACTCCACTAGAAGGAAGGGTGCACAGCCAGCCAGTGTTGCCCTGAGAGTGGGAGGTGCTGGACAGGGTAGTGGCGCAGCCAGTGGATCTGATGATTCTGTGCATTCTTCAGCTACTTCATAGAAGAATAAAGCTGCCTTCTTCCCTTGCAAAACTGACTCTCACCCTGTTGTAGTAACCATCACCACTACTGGCACAGGAACGTGTTGTTTGCACTTCTCTGAATAATGAGTGTGTGTCCTGGATATGGTAAGGTATTGGACTTTACTTTGTGGATCAGGGTGACAAATGTCAATACCCCTGTCACATGGCAGGGATTAATATCCATAGACTCCAGTGACTATGGCCCGCTGATTTACATCCAGAGGCCATATAATAACCACAGCTGTGGAATTCTCAGAGAGATCAAAGTGCCGTCTTTGTTTTGTTTTCCACCCAATTTAATATCTTTAGATCTACTTACAGAACAGATGAGTGACCCTCAGAAGATTCAGGTTCTGTATTGATAGGCTTTCAAAAGTTTGGTTTCTTACCAAATCCAGTCATGTATGCAGAAGTTGACCAAAACATTTATGAAACATATGAAGATGGTCTTCCACCAGTATAGTGCTTCTTATCTGGTAGAGATTGTCAGAAACCACTTTTCCTTTTGTTACTGAAATTTCATTTTGATGGAAATTTTATGGCCTGTTCTGTAATCCTCAAGGGTATGTGAACTGTTTGTTTACATTGGTAGCAGGAAGCCAGTTAGGACAGGACCTAAGAAGATTCTAAACAGAAACAATGTGCTGAAGAAGAGAGAGAGAGACAGAATATACTTAGAGATAGCATTGGAGTTATTTATTCACTTTTAGATGGTAATTGACTCTGTTATTCATTACCATAGGCATATGACAGTCCTGGTTAAAAATGATACCAAAACATCCTATTTTCATAGGTTTTTAAGCACTTCCAATTCTGGTCTCAGCCAGGAAGCAAGAAAAGACTAATCTGAACACTTGAAAAGCTCAAAAAAGGGGAGGGGAGTTCAAGTTTTGCACTCAAAATAAGTGACAGAAGTTCAAGGCATGTTCATATTTAATTGGATCTCGTTCACCCATTCATGATCTTTAGTGCACTTGCAATTAAATATTTCACACATAATCCCATGCACAGTGAGTTACAGACCTGGTTCCTCTAAAACCACCCTGCAGAAAATGGGTGCCTTGACTTTAAAAGGGGTTGTCCAGGGTATTCATAAAAATATGGCATTGCAAGAATTACAAAATAAGCTGCAGCCATAGGATGAATAGGATTTTAACTCTCTGAACCTTTCAGTTAATCTGTATCTGAGATCAGTCTTTTTGAAAGGTTGTGCTGTAGCTAGTGGTTTCCTTGCACATTAAACTCAACAGATTTTTTCCTCTTTTTTTTTTTTTTTTTTTAGGGCAAGGAAACAATTGTTCTTCATTCAATGATATTTGAAACAGGAGAGGCTGCCTACAGCTGTTACTAGCTATTACTTTTAGTGAATGTAGCAAAATACAGCAGAAAAAGAAAAGCAATTAAATCATCATTCAGCCATCCTCCTCCTTATCGCCACCATTCTTATTGTAAGGAAATAACATTCATGCACAGATGGCAACTCTGTGGGGGGGGAAAGAGGAGAGAAAAAATAGATGACAGCGTAGTTAGAACACAATCAATAGTCATAGATAAAAGCCAATATACCTTAAATATGTGAATTATATATAAAAACATTACAGAGCAACTGTATTTTTTATTTTATTTTTTGCTTTCTCTTAGTGATAGAACATCTTCAAAGAGTAGGGAAACAATCAGTATATAGATGCCACTATTATGTAAAAGTTTGCAATACTCCAGTCAGGTGCAGTGACTTATGAGTTAGCAATGGAACACATGAATATTCTGCTCTGCAGTGTTTAAGCTCAAATGGAAAAGAAATAAATTGAAGGGGAAAATATGAATGTCAGATTGGATTATATATGTGCAACAGTTAGAAACTGAAATATGTGTAAGTGTGCAAATCAAACTGGTAACAATTCAGCTATTCACTAAAAAAATGTGATGTGTGTTTTCTCCAGCTTTCCCAGCAGTGTTTATTTGGTATGTAGGTGGTAGGCAATAAAATAATTTGTTGAGTCCTTCTTTTAACTGAATATTCTAAAGCCATTTTTCATGGGCCTATTTAACAAACTTTCACTCATATTTTTGCCATTGGAGCTCAGAGGTTTTTGGAGGAGAAAAAATTGCTGCATTAAGGACTGAGGTGCATTTGCTCAAGGAAAACAATTTAAGAAAAATAATCTACCAACTCTGTAAAATAACCTGCACTATTCTACAAAACACTGCAGTTTAAAATTAATCTGTGTCTCTGGTGCATCCTCTGTGTAAATCCTGCCAGTCCCGTATTATGGGAAGCCACCTAATACTGGAGACCACCAATCCAGGGGCTCCTGTTGGACTCAACAACCTAACCCTGGGGGCCTCCAGCATTGACTCAGGGGCTCCTAGTTGGGTCTCCAAACCCTGCCCTACAATGGGAGCTGGACTAGATGACCTCCTGAGGTCTCATCCAATCCTAATCTTCTATGATTCTATGAATGCCATAGTGGCCCTTGGCTGGGCCCAAAGCCCAATCTCAGAGGTCCCATGTGACACCCTATTGGTGGCTGGTTTGGGCCCCCAACCCCACCCTTAGGCCTTCAATACCATCCCAGCCCCACGCCAAAGCTTGTCAACCCCACCATGTATAGGAGCATAGCCTGAGATTTCATCCCATTTCACCAGTTAGGACAATTTTTTCACGCAACATTATTGAGACAAAAAACAGACAAAAATCATGCTTTAACCTGAACCTCCTAAAGGTCTCAAGGTAGCTAATAAGGGCATAAATTATTGGCTTTGCCTGTAATTTTCAAGCAGCTAAACTGTAAGCAAGAAAGACCAAGAGACAGTAGATGTAATGTGCTATCTTGTGCTTTTTTGATTCCTCTTTCTCTTCTATGCATTCAGTTGTCTTTGTCATAAGACACAGGATCAAACTTCAAGAACACAACAAGAACTACCACTTTAAGGCTTTTAATATAATCTAATATCATTTTAATATCATCTAAAAGACTGTCAAATGAGTGGTTTTCTCTTTCTCTTTATTAGAAAACCACTCATTTGACAGCTAAATAAAAAAAGAGTAATGGAAATTGTTAGAATGAAGTTTTACTTATCTTTTTAGCAATTAAAATGTAGATATATTTCTTTTTTAAAAAAATGTGTTTGATGAAAGGTTAAAATGGTGAATGTTTCTAGTGTAAGTAGGCCTATGTCACCTGCCACAAAACCAAGTCATGATTAACTGTTTAACAATGTGTAGGAAAGGGCCAGTGTATGTGCTCAGGGGTGGGCAGCAGGGAGATTGGTCTGGCTTTTTCTGGGCCAGAAGGGGGAAGAGCCCTCTGAACCCCTTTTATAGCTGGTCAGGAAACAGGATTTTCCTTCCATGGGAAATCCCAACATTTGGGGGTGGGAGGAGATAATTCAAAATTCGACTGAAAGCCAAAATTTCAAAATTTAAATGTAAATAATTTTTTTTAGAAACACCAAAACATTTCACTGACTAGTGTCAACACTTTTGTATTATATTACATGTGTTATATATACATATTAAATAATATATTCAATTGCTATTTTAATATAATATAATCAATAGAAAAGAAAGTAATCAACATATTTCAACTTTGTTGAAATGAAACATTGTGACATTTTCCTGTCCAAGCTTTTGTTGAAATGAATACATTCCCTCAAAACATTTATATGTTGATGCTGCTGCATTTTTCAACAGCAAACTGTTCCATCGTTTTTTGTCCGGCTAACTCTACTTGTAAAGTTTTGTCACCCTCAGCAGTGCCCTCCTCCCCCACCTCCTCCCCCTCTACAAGGGCTCTCAGTATGCTCATGTGCTTGGCACGAGGAGCTACCTAATGCTGAACAAAGACTGGGAGTGGTTGGATCATTACAAAATCTAAACTGAATTTCCCCAATACTAATTTCTTCCTACTGTTACTCACACCTTTTAGTCAACTGTCTGTAATGGGCCACTCTCTTACCACTTCAAAAGTTATTTTTCCTCCCTTGGTATCCTGCTGTTAATTGATTTATCTCATTAGACTGACCTCACACTTGGTAACGCACCCCCATCCTTTCATGTATTCATAACTGCTCCTGTATTTTTTACTTCATACATCTGATGAAGTGAGTTCTAGCCCACAAAGCTTATGCCCAAATAAATGTGTTAGTCTCTAAGGTGCCACAAGGACTCCGTGGTTTTTTTTCCCTAATGGGAGCTGTGCAATCCCTATCATCTCAGCCAATTGGCCCAACTAAAGGATCTGGCAGAAGACTATTATCTCCATGTCCCTGAAGCAAGAGTTTTTATTGGCCTGTTCATTACCTACGGTATCTTTCTTTGCTCCGGAACACCGGCTCCTACTCTTGAGAGTAGAGGAGGGCAGGATTTCTGGTCCTTTCTGTGGATGAGATCTCAGTTGCTTGGGGGATGGGAAGGAATATTTCCCATACTGCCAGACTGATTCGGTTCCTTTGTCTTCCTCTCAATATTCCAGAGACACTGTGGGTAAGTTAGGTTTTCAAAGTGTTTAAGTTATGGCAATTTGATAGGTATTCAGTGCAGGTACCAATTGAATATGGAGTCCAGTTCCCTGATAAAACAGTGTCGGAATGAGGATTAATGGAGGACAACCCTCAGTGAAAATTTGCAGGGAGGGAGCAGGGCTCTTAATGTGCAGTACAATGAGGTGACACTCCCTTTTCATGAACTCTTGTATGGGGTCCCAAAAACAGTACTGGGCCCAAGTCAAGGAATTGGAAAATAGGATTGCGGGAGTTATGGACTGTTCCCCTGCAAGTGGCAAAGATTTACTGACCTGCACTGGATGAGATATTGCTGGTTAGTTTTCCAGATGTGTTAAATTAATGAAGTAGTTGACTAGCTTTCATTGTTTTGTCTGCCTGCCTGTCTGGGCTGATGAGATTTCTAGAAATGCTTCTAAACCATAAACTGCTATGTGAAGGACTATAAAGATAAGCAGAGTCGTTGTCTGGAAGAGTGGACCATGACGTTTTAAAAACAGAATATTTAAAGTGTGTAAGCCCTCACCAGAGTTTCATCTTGCATTTTTTTTTTGTTGATAAGATTTTTTGTGTGTGTGTGTGTGTGAATGTTGACACTGATTCTTAGATCTGAAAATTGGCCCCTAATAGAAGCATACATGAATATTAATTGCTATACAAAGACCTTTACAATTGTGAAGTGATTTTGCAAATCTTTATCTAGAAAAAAAAGAATGTCAGACTTAAGTAAGTCAGGTAATACTTATCCCTAGCTGCAGGTCTGCCAGAGCTGAAGAAGAAAATTTTGTACTATGTAGAATTACAATTCATATTATGCCTCAAATATAAAATAAACATCCAAATTAGTCTAGAAGGACTTGGCCATGATCTGTTTTAAAGATAGGAAGAAAGTGTTATTACTTTGGTCATAGCGAAATATGTCCAGCTATGGCTTAAGCCCAAATTTACTGACTACCATGCAGTTTCCCATAAGTTAAGATAACACACTGCCAAGGAATAAGGGTTTATATTCATGTCCAAATGGCAAATATTAGAGTTTAAACAGGAATGGAACTAATTGAGCTTGAACTGTGAAAAAAAATTACACATATTGAACAGTTTTCAAAATCAGCCTGTTTTTCAGTTTGAGTTTCTTTGTAAGAACTTGTGGTGTGGGAGGCGTTATGTCGATAACATTTTCATTCAAGATCAAGAAACAGATTTTTGCACACTCTGGTTGTCCCTGAAAATCCTGAAACAGCTAGGTGCTCAAATACTATGATGATGAGGATGGTAGAAAAGGCTGATTAGAATAGAAACTTTTCATTCTCTTTCAAGTTTCACTTGTATTGCTCACTGCAATGAAGTCACATGGAGTTGGTTCTCAGTCCCTCATTGTCTGAGACCTCCTTGTGCTCAGCAAAGCTATTTTTGCTTATTTTTCACAGAAAGTGTTCTCTGTTACTGGGACCTATTTAAAAAAAAGACAAATACCAATAAATTCCTTCATTTTCAATTCACTGAGGTCCTTTTGAATTAAACACCCGTATATTGGCAGTCAGGAGGAGGAAGAAAATACCCCTCCCTTAGAGTTCTGACCTGCTGCTATGGTCTAGTTATTTTGTTTGTTTATATAGTTATAGACCTTGGCAAGGTTTTTAAAGGTATTTAGGCATTTTAGTGCTTAGCGTTGGGTTTAGGTTCCTAAGTGCCTAAATCTATTTTGAAAATGAGACAGGCTCCT
Organism: Mauremys reevesii; assembly: GCF_016161935.1. Lineage (NCBI taxonomy): Eukaryota > Metazoa > Chordata > Testudines > Geoemydidae > Mauremys > Mauremys reevesii. The sequence continues at coordinate 26,459,214 of NC_052630.1, forward strand.
AAATTAGTTATGCATTGTAATGCTGAGCACTTCTACACCTAAATATTTTTAAAATCTGGGTACTTGTCCTTCATTTTTATTGGTCTGACTTAGATCCACAAACAGCAGCTTAGAGAAGTTGTATGCTCATGTGTGAAAGCTCTGCCACCCGTTGCCCAAAGCAAGTGTGTCTCTAACTCCCAGAAAGGAAGTGTGGATCCCTTCTGCAGGGCAAGGTGTCCTGATGGAAACATTGTTAAAATGGTGCTTTATTTTTTTAGCTAAAAAGCAGGTGCCATTGTTTAGCTCTTAGTTATGTTAGTTCAAGGAAATTAACTGTATTAATAATTTTACAGTAGTTGAGATTTCTGATTCACAAATAATAAATAATAATAATAATAATAATAATGCCCAAAACCTCAAACATCTTGAATGAAGGTAGATATGCATCAAAACCATGCAAAAACTGGCACTTGTGTATGTTTTCTCTATGGGAAAAGTCATACTGGAAATGCCAGGGACATTAAATCACCCAGTATGAAATTGCAAGAGATTTAATGCAAAGAACATGCCTACTTTCACACAGTGCTGGTATTGCCCAAGAAAATAGTTAGCCCTTCCCGCCCCCGCCCTTCCTCCCTCCTCCCCGCAGGATCTTCAGTCTTATAATTTAGATTGTACAAGAAAATATTAGCTCTTTGTATCATTGTTCATTTAAATGCAGGACATGGCCTTGAAGCAGAACAGATAGAGGGAATATGTGAAAACAAGTCTGAACTTCTGAATTATATTAGTGAGGTTTAAATTCTTCTTTGAAGGATGAAGACTAACACAGATTCAGGTCTGCAAGATTAGCCACAGGAAATCATCAGCTAAATTAATAAGTAATTTGAGAATGAGTGAATGGAATAGCAACATTTTAAAGACAAGCATTAGCAGTTAGCATAAGGTAAGACTTGCTTTAGAAATAGTAATCCAGGTCATGACATGTTATAACCCTTTCACAGAGGTAATGCAAATCTAAGAGACAGACAGAGTATATTAGGAACACAGCCCAAAACATAGGCATGGGCTGAATGCTGTTGGCTTTGGGAGACATAATGTCTCAGCTTTGTGTATTTATTTACAACTTTGGCCCAGATCACCCAGTCCCTTGGGAAAACTCACAGGACGAAGGCAGAAGAGCAAAGTCTTGAAGTTTCCCTTGTGTTGTTTCTTCTGATTTCCACCACTGGAGAGCCAGAGTGGCCAACCTAGCACAGCAGAAGCAAAGGAGCTCAATCCCGTCCAGATGCCCAGAGATTCTCTGCAAGTCCCCATCCATAAAGAGAGCCTGTGCTTCCACACTAGTTCTGAGGGTCCTTCCAAGCTTTCTGTCATCACAGCTCCAGTGCCAGCAGGGATTGACTTGTCAGGAACAGTGTTTAGACCACCCCCTAGAGAGTCCCCAGCACAGAGGGGTTTCAGCTAAGGAAGTAATGGATCTTTAACTCCTGAGCATATCTCAGATAGGTTCGGTCATGATATCCCTATTGGGTGGCTGGGACATATATGTTGGGGAGAGATTCTTGGCAGTATTATCTGGCCTTTTATTCCTTCTTAAATTACATTGTACAGAAAAATCACCATCAGGAGAAGGAAATTGCTAAACACATGTAAGAGCTACAGAAAGGAATGAATTCAACCTTACTCTCTCTGCCTATGCAAACGATTCTGTCTTTAATAGAGAAATATTATGAAAATTTGCAAAGTGCTTAATTAGAGCAGTGTGAACTATTAATATGGGGTAAATATCACCACTATGCAGAGCACAGAGCCTATGCACCACTTGGGCCCAATTCAAGTCCTCAAGTTACGACATACTTGATACTTAGGCCCTGTTCTGGTCACAGATTTAGCCTTTTCTTCTCTTCATGAATTATCCACAAACAGACTTCAATGTATACTACTAATATGTTTGTTCATCAGTAAAGGCCAGATTCTCTTATGCAATCTGGCCACTTTGGCCTGTCTGGAAAGGTGCCACATCTCCTCAGGGGGACATTCCCCAGCCTTGGGGAGTACCTGAGCTGTCATGGCAGTGCAGCTGGAACACCACTATAAGTTTTTCTTGGTGGGAGAAGTGACCCGGCGGGGGAGGGGGGGCATAATCAGATGGTGTAGTGCAGCCCTGAGGCCTCATAACCCAGGACCCCCCACCACTCTCAGTTGCACCTAGGGGACAGTGGGCACATATAAGAATCTGAACCAAAGTGCTTTATGTAACGTATTTCAATCAATTAATTGCTCATGATGTTCACAGTAATTACTTCGAGTATTTCGTATTTGAAGCTTGATATTTGCCTATATGACTAATTTATTTAAATCTCGTATTTTCTTTGCACTCTGAGCAAATTTCATAAACAGGAACAGGGCTTGAATAAGTCAGTAGGGCTAAGGGTCTGTTTCAAGATGACTGGGCAAATGCTTCCACACAAACCTTTGCACAAAAACATATTTACAAAAAGCATTCACAAGACGTTCCCTTTCTATTCAATTTCTTCTGCATTTAAAAAAATTCAGTGATGTAAATATTTAGGGGAAATAAATAAAAGGGTCACAATTACCATCAAAGCAAATTTGCACTGTTTATTTGAATGAATGTTTGCTAACTTTTTTTAAGTCTCATTCAGATATAGTGTTTATATATAGTAAATTTTAAAAAAACCAAGAAACAGAAAGATGTCTACCTCTGTAGTTTAAGGGCCTGAAAATAAATTTGTTTTACTTTAATAAATCCTTTGCTAAAAAGATCCTTAATACATCCTTATTACTTTATTTAATGCTTATACATACACACTTGGTTCAACTGATATAGGGTCCTAAATTTGTAGTTGTTGAAAATCTAAACATATAAACACACATTAATCCCGGAAAAAACCTGAGCGCCACTTTTGTCCCAGCTAAATCCTATTCTGAGGGCTTCACAGGTGCAAAGATATTTTGCTTCACCTTTGTGCAGGAGTGAATGTCATTCTCCAGTGGAGAGGACTAGTACAAGAATCCTGTGTATCATTTAAGTGGAATTTAAGTGCTTCATAGGATTTGTGTAGGCCTCATGCACAGGGGAGACATTCACCCATTAAGAGGCTGTAGAAATAAATATCTTAGTGTTTTGCTTATATTCTTTTCAGATAATGTACAGTATATATATTGTTTCTTTAATTAAATGTCCAAAATATGTATTACATTCTTTCTGATTAAAAAGAACTCATTTTCTATGCATAGTAATCTCAACAGACTCTAAATTGGAATCTAAAAAGACAGCACTGTTAAAAGTCTAAACAGAGGATTTTCTCATCTAGTTAACTTTATTTATATACGTTTCCCCAGAACTGCTTTTATTTTTTCAGCACTACATGCACGCATGGCCGTGTGTGTGTGTGTGTGTGTGTGTGTGTGTGTGTGTGTGAGAGAGAGAGAACTGGAAAAAATAAAAGCAGTGTTGAGGAGACTACACACACACACACACACACACAAATCTTATTTTACTTTTTATGCTCTCTAACCACTGAAAGCCAGGAACTACTAGTTATTTCACACCAGTGAAAAGTGTTGATGCTTGATATTATATCTTTCATAATATAGCTACTTCCATTTCCGTATTTATATTAAAGTTTAGTACTCTGTGTGTCTGTGTGTGTGTGAAATGAAAGTTCACAGTAGTGACTCATTGTCATGGAATAGGTTACTGGGTTATTAATATTTTAACATTTTTCTTTGGCAAACATTAAAGCAATTGCAGTAAAGTATAGAAATAAGAATAGATTTATAAATAAACTGCTTTTGGATACAAATAGGATAATTGTTGTCTGATCCAATAGCATTATTTTGAAAGTTATATATTTTAAAAGGCAATAATATTTCCCATAGTCTAATAGAACCTTTTTTCTCTCTGAGTCATAGTTGATAAACCTCTCTTTGGAGCAGAGATAAAGTTCATTTTAAATAATAATGTTTTGCATATTCCCATTATGGCAGACACATTATTCTAAAAAGTATGCTGTGCTATTTCTATGGGCTATGAAAACAAAAAAAAAGTGAGTTTTCAGACTATTAAAAAAAAGAACAAATGTTCTCACCATATAATTAGGCCTTGCATATCATGAACATTGTTCTTGTGACTGTTTTTATAATTTAACATAGTTATATCAGAGAGGTTAAAAATTATGCATGCAGTCTTTATTATATTACACATATAAGTTCAAAAAAAGCCTTTCCCTGCACTAAAAATAATAAATTAACTAAATAGATTCATTGTGTCGAGAAAAATATATTTCTTGAGCCTCAAATAATTTAATTCCTTTTTATTCTAGGCATAAAAGTAATTTTTTCCTAGGGGGAAATTATTGCTTAACTACTGTTATGTATTCACTGGCAGTCTCAGCCACTCCGCCAAAGATAGTTCTGAAAAGGAAATAGAGAGAGCTGATTGAAGAGAAATCCTCAAACTAAAAATGAAAAATAGAAGACTTTAGACTTCATGTATTTCTTTTATAAGGAATTTGCAATGGTCCTAGTGCCAGAAAATCACTGAAAAGAGATTTTTTTTTCAGTGTTTCTTCATGATCCATTGTGGGGATAATCCTGCAAATGCTTGCTCGTGTGAGTAACATTCCTTATGTGCATAACCATTTGCAACATGGGGCCCTTAAGATATGGTACACTTCATAGGAAACCTGGGTTCATATTCACATTTGAGCCCAACTCCCAACTACTGACTACAGAAAAATCTGATATGCACCAAAAGCCTCTCAGGATGCTATCTGATGTATGGTCTCATCCAGAGGTATGGGTCTGAGCCCACATCCTCCTATGGCATCCAAGCCCACTCATTTTTCAGTGTAGCCACAGCAGAAACCTGGGCACCAAGCTTGTATTCTGACAGTCCATCAGTGGTATCCTCCAGGATTGGAAAGAGTCCTACCAGAGCCCAGAAGATCCTAGTCTGAACCCCTGACCAGACTGTTGTTAGTGTGAATTTTACACTCTTTCTTTCTTTCTTTCTTTCTCTTTCTTTCTTTCTTTCTTTCTTTCTTTCTTTCTTTCTTTCTTTCTTTCTAGAATAAACAGAGCCCTATATGTTCATCCTTGCTTGTTCAGTTATGGCTCATGCATGCTAAATGCACCATATGGGCCAAGACGAACAGAAACATAGGGGACTCAGTTCCAGAAACAGTGAAATTGCTATTTGAGGTGGCAAAATACTTAGTTTGGCCATTTTTCACTTTTGTTTCATTAGTTTCTTAATAGTCTTTGTTTCCTTGATATTCATTGGTTTTGCATTATTATCTTTTATGGCTTGATGGCAGTTGGTCTGCCTATAAAGTTTTAAAATTGTTTGTTATTTACATGTTTTAAATAAAGTGTTTGATTTGCAAGTAAGATCATACTCCAAGGTTACATGAACAGGTTTATTAAATTCATTAAAAAGAAATTTCATCACACTAACCCATAAGCTCTCCGTTGAGGTACATGAATAGTTTTTATAAAAACTTATAAAAGGAAACTCTACGGCAGCAGTCCTTAATTGTATGTGGAGGTACATGAACAGTTTTTATTAACGTCTTAAGATGCCTCAGCCTCAGAAATTGTGGAATAAATATGGGATAATTTAAACATAGAAAAACTATATTATGTCATTTTTCCTCATCCGTGTCATCCTGCAAACTCATTATGTGGGTGCACAAAACATCCTGGATTCCCGTTGCATGTGTGGATTCTGTCCCAATAATGGTAGGTGTACTTTCTTGTTGCATATATTCCAGCAATACAGCGGTGTCTTGAGTCCAGCCACTCCTGTGGAAGTGGCTTACCTTTGGCATCACAAATGTTGTACAGTTCATAGCAGACCACAATAATGTGAACAGCATTGACTACATTAGCATCCAAATGGTTCCAAAGGTGGTGTCATCTAGATTTCAGTCTGCCAAATGCACATTCCATTACCAACCCGCAGCTCCTGAGCATGTAGTTCAACCTTCTTTTGCCATTCTGAGATCAGGGTGTGATTTCATAAGCCAGGGCAGAAGTATGAGTATGTAGGGTCACCTAGAATAACAGTGGAGGCAGTGACTCCATTTATACAATGTCGTTTGGAGGGACTAATGTCCCAGCTTGTCTATGAAGGTAAAGTACCAATCTCCAGAAAAAAACTGACATTATACACCTTGCCAGCGCATCCCATGTTAGTGTCCATGAACCTGCCTTTGTGGTTGACCAAGGACTGCATGATGATAGGGTAGTACCTTTGCAGTTTATGTACTAATATGCTCCTTTTGGAGGACGAATCATGGGAACATGAGTCCCATCGATAGCTCTTGTGCAGTTTGGGTAGCCCATTTTCTCAAAGTCAGCAATTATTTCAAGAACGCTGTTTATGCCCACCACTTTTGGGTAAACCACAGTCCCGATCACCTCACAAACCTACTTTACCACAAGCCTCACATTTCACTTGCCAATACCAAACTGGTCATCCATATATTTGTAGTCATCTGAGATATCCAGCTTCTAGGCGGCTAGAGCAACCTGCTTCTGCACAGTCATGACATCCTTCAAGCATATATTCTGTCACTGGAGAGTCAGCACAAGCTGCTCACACAGTTCCAGGCATGTATGCTTCTTCATACAAAAGTTCTGGAGTCACTGCTGGTCATCCCAAATCCACGTGATATGATCCCACCACTCTGTGCTTCTGGCCCTGCTTGAGAAGTCCCAGTCTACATATGGAGACTCTGCAATTATAGCAACAGGCATAAGCAGCATTGGCTAGCTTCTAGCTGCCACCAGTGTACCCCTCCTCCCCTTCTGAGTGGTGCCTTCAATAGAACAAATATCACTAGAACATAAGAATGACCATACTGGGTCAGATCAAAGGTCCATCTTTCCTCACTTTCCTCTAAAGGTCTAAAGCAGTGGTGGGAAACCTGCGGGAATGGCGAACCATTGCCACTGGGAGCTGCGGGGGGCTGTACCTGTGGACGATCAGCAAAATGTCTAACAGCCCGCAATCAGATTACCCTGATGGGCCACAAGTGGCCTGTGGGCTGCAGGTTGCCCACAACTGCTATGTTCACCATCATCTCACAGATGTCCTGCTTGATTCCCAAAATAGGAGTGAAAGTACAAGCATGAGAAGGTCTTCCACTATATCTATAGTGCTGGCTCTGGTTTCAGGACACATGCACACTGAAAAATATGGTCAGCTGGATCTTTTGGCAGGCTAAGAACACTTACAGTCAAGTGCCGCAGGATGGACAGACAAGTTCTCATGCCATACTCCATGAACCAAATCCCAGAGTAGCTACAGCTAACAAGGATGCTAAGAACCCTGGAACCCTCTCCCTCCTCCTCCCCGCCCCCAGAAGACACTGAATCTAACTTGATTTGAGGCTCGCATGCCAACGCAATGTGAACATTCAAGCACAAGCTTGAAAAGAATGAGTCTGCAGGCATAGGCCACATGCTACTATGCAGCATAGATATGCCCTTAGGGTGCAGGTTCTTCAGGGGAGAAACCATGAGTGAAATCCTAGTCCTATTGATTTCAAAGGGGCCAGGATTTCATCCTATTACTCACTATGTAAAGCACATCTTTGATAGTATAGAAATATGTTAAATAATAATAATCTGGAAGAAATGGAATAAACTGATTTTAAATAGAAAAAAGTTGCACTGCTCTGATCATGAGCATATTTGGATGCTACAAGATAGGTAGGCAGGAGATTTATAAACTGCCAGGCATGGTGGACTGCATAGCTCAGCCTGCTAGTACAAGTAGGCCATGGAGTATTGTATCAGTCTAGACCATGAAGTATTATATCCATCAAGTAGATTAATGCATAGTTGAGAATAGAGGATGGGATTTCAAAGGCATTCAGCATTGATCTAATACTGTTCCTATTTGAAGCCCAGGGTAAACTTCCTACTGACTTCAGTGGAAAGAGAAAGCAGCTAATGTTGAGAGCTTTTGAAAATCCCAATCTGTATCACTATTTGTCACACATCCACAGGATTGCCACTACATCCCAGCTTTTAAGCAGTCTCTTGGAGGAACCTTTTCAGTATTCCAGACCCCAAGGAGTCTCATCTCTTCCTTTGGTAGACATCACAGCTTCACTCCCTCTGAGACGGAGCTTCTGGACTCACACACACCATGAGCTCTGCCAGCTAGTCCAATTCATATAGACTCCTGGTTAGAGAGTTGTACAGTGTTCAGGGATTAATGTACCTCAGCAAGTATTTGCAGTGACACCATGCAGTGTTTTCAAATTAGCGGGGTTTATTAGTCAACTGGAACACAGGCTAAAGTCCTTAGCTTAGCATAGACTACATTTTGACCTTTATCTGGCCAAGCCAGATGATCCACCAGGCAAGCTGTAATTAATTCCATTTCAGTCTCTGTCACTCTCTGACTCCTTAGTCCCAGTTGAAAGCAGCCAGCTTCTTCCAGAAGCCAACCTTTTATCCCCTGCTGGTCATCTCCCAGACCTCTGTCTATGGGTAGAGCCAGGCTGAGTTCACAATCCCATTTGCCAGAGCTTCCTACTGTTGAGTGCTGTTTGTTCAGTCATTGGGGCTTCCATTTTATCTCTGGCCCCTCTGGTCATCAGAGTTGGTTTCTTAACTACTCATTCACTGTGGTTCAGACAGCAAGATGACATGCACACCTAATGTCCTGTGCTGCCCCAAAGAGCAGACCTAACTCTTCTTTCTCTGCCAGCTAGTAGTGCAAAGTGCAGAGGGAAATGTAGGCACACATCGGATTTATAAAACTATTACAGAAAATTCCAACCTTGTCACACAACTGCAAAATTGAGCTGGCTACTTCATTAAAACAACAGTAAAATCTATTTGGCTGTGGAATAGCCTTACAAGAAAAGTAACGGAAACCCCATTGCTTGAACTGTATTTGACTATTCTGGACAAGACACAAGTACAGCAGTTGTACTCTAGAGATCAAGCTTGCCTGAAATGGGCATAATCTGGACAATCTACTAGGTTATTTCCATCTCTATTTTCAACAATAATTATTTTTTTCTTAAAATAGCTAGTAGTATTCACTTCTCCAGGATGGAATTCCCCCTTTTTCATCCTTTCTGTCACTGAAGGTATTTATATTGAAGATCTTTTGCCTGCACGGACTACCCTTATTTTATCCTGTAATGAAATCCTATCATGTGCTTATGATATCATGGTATTTTCCATGGGAACGGTTGCAGTACTATTCTAGATTCTAATCTGAGTCTCAGCAGAACCTGAAATAGCATCAAAATTTTCAGTTGAGGGACATATTGCTGCTGTTACCTTTGTTTTCATTATACGCTCTGCCAATAAAGACAGAGCCACTGACCATTGGGCTGCATGTCGCAGTAAACCAACAATAGTACTAAACTTCAGTGGCTTTCCCACCTCATCGCAGGGCTCAAGTGACTAAGGAGAAGAGTTAAGGAAGTGGCTGGTTGTTGCATGTGAAGATATCCAGTATTTTCTGGTCATCAAGCTTGATCAGAATTATTTTATACATCCAGCTACAGAGAAGGGTAGAGAGTTTCATGGTAACGAAGTGTCTGTGGGAGAATGGAGATGCTTTGATTGACTTACACATGCTTAATTGTGGGCATTTAGAAACTGATGTTTGCCTTTAACGTGTGCTTGTGCCTAGAAATCAGCTCTTTTGGTTACTGAAAAGAATATGGGTTCCACCGTATCTCTCCTTTCTCCGTCTCTCCATCACCTCGCGTAGAAAGATCTGGCTGCTGCTCTCAGCCTATTCTTCCTGATAATCCACCTGCAGTATGAGGGTGTATTTGTTGTTCTACTATGGCTGGGATAGAAGGGAAAAATCTATTAGGGAAAAAATTCCCTTGAAAGCATTCATTCCTCTCCAAATAATTTCTCTCCATCATGCTGTGACTGTGATTCTGTATGCGATAAGACCATACATTGTAAACCAGCTAAAATTATCTTCGGCTCCCTGCTCCATAGCTGCTATTGCACTACGTGGGGCGAAAGCATCTGCACACACACTTTGTCACATGCATGGGGTATTTGAGCAACTGAGTGCATGTAAGTGTAAATGTGTAGGCTGTCCACCTAAGCGCCGGAGTGGACAGCACTGTGTAGGTGGAAAGCTACTCCCGCCAACATCAGTCCCCACAAGTGGCAGTAACTGGAATAAGTAAATCAACAGGAGAGCTCGCTCCCATTGGCTTAGAGCATCTGTGCTAGCAGCATCACAGCTGTAAGTTCTGCACTGCAGCCATAGCCCCCATCTCTGCACCACTTGAGACCCACTGTGGTCTTCAAAATAGGAATTAAGTTGTGATTAGTTCTTATTCTGGTCATCTGCAAAGGGATGATTATTACCCACCTATGCAGAGGCCTTGCACAAGACCCTGTCATCATTTATGACCACATCAACATCCAGGGCCAGGTGTAGGATTTCTGCACTGGGTGTGCATTTCATCCCCCTAAGAACAAGCATGAAAACTTCAGCCCACAAAGAAACGTTCTGCTAAGCTGTAAGCATGTGAAAACAGTGGTTGCAATAGAAGCTGCTGCCTTTGCAACCATCACTAGCATAGTTAACCCAGCTCTGTGGCAATGATCTTTAGGGAGCAATTTTGAAAAGTGGCCTCTTTTTTTAATTTTGCACTTAAATAATTTGCTGGTACAAAAGCTAGTATCTAAGTACCTGAATGCATTCACAAAATAAGTACTTAGATGGCAAAACAGCAGCATTTTCACTCAGAATTAATTGTGGGTGCAAGGCTGCAACCACAAAGGAGATGGCTGTGTTGAGACTCTAATTAAAAAAAAAAATCAGCCTCTTAGTCCATTTCTGTTTAGAGCATTTCAGAGATACTCAGTCATGTTCATATTATTCATTAAATGATTAATTTTAACCAAATAAATTGAGGCTACAGGAAGCTTCACAGTATAAAAGACATTGAATGTGAGGTTCATTTTGTATGTGATATATTCAAGGACAAGTCACCCTAGTACTTCAAGCAGTTCACTCATTCACATACTTTACTGTCCAATCTAAAGTGGTTTACCCTGCTAATGTATTCTGTGTCTGTTTTTATCTATGCAAACAAAACAGAACTAGATTCCCCTGGAATATCACAGTGACCAGAGAGAAACTGTTGAGTTGCCATGTACTGAGCTCAGATGGCAGTGTTCTGCATTTAATTACTTTGCACAGACATTACAGTTGCAATGGGGTATAGTCTTTTAGCTGTGATTTTTGTTGTCATATTGTCCTGTCAATGTCATTTGAAGCTCACATTTCAGGCACATAATACTTTAAGTGCTGGAGAGAAATTACCTGAGTAAAATTTTCATGAAGTCACTTTAGTGACAAAAATGGAGCCAAAAACGAGTTTCATATTATCAGCATTATTATCATGAATTGATAACACAGCTCATTAAAATGAAGCCATGCAATTTTTAAGGCCAGCTTCATTTTTCATAGTATTTCAGCTCTGTACAGTATAACCTTATTTACTGCACACAGGTTTCTATGGGTTGTGAATTAGTCATTTAATAGCCATATCAGGAAGGATGGGAAAGCCAAAAGAAATATGGAGCTCCAATATGGCACATTAGAACTTTTATTATTATTTTATTATTTTAAATGGAAAATTATCACTTTGCATAAAATAGAACATGAACAGTTTGAATCCACATTGTCCTATAACAGTGTTTCCCAAACTTGGGACACCGCTTGTTTAAGGAAAGCCCCTGGCGGGCCGGGCCAGTTTGTTCACCTGCCGCATCCGCAGGTCCGGCCTATCGCGGCTCCCCCTGGCTGCGGTTCACTGCTCCAGGCCAATGGGAGCTGCTGGAAGTGGTGGCCAGTACATCCTTTGGCCCACGCTGCTTCCAGCAGCTCCCATTGGCCTGGAGCAGCGAACCGCGGCCAGTGGGAGCCGCGATCGGCCGGACCTGTGGACTCAGCAAGTAAACAAACCGGCCCAGCCAGCCAGGGCGCTTTCCCTACACAAGCGGCGTCCCAAGTTTGGGAAACACTGTCCTATAGGTATTAAGGGCTGTAGCAGTAGCTGGGACATTCTGCCTGCAAAGAACAAAAGCAAATAGGTTGCGTCCATAGGGGCTGATGGAGCACAAGCTGGGGCAGCAATCACTCTGCCCTTTCAAAAGGTTCTGTGTATGCTTCCAACAGTCCCAGTGACCTGTTTGGTAAGGTAGCTGGATCCATCCCTTTTGGAGTAATCAACATTCATGGTGATGCTAGACTCCCTTCACCCATGCACTCAGAGACCATGAGGTTTGGGATCGTGGTTTCCCTCTACCTAGGAGCACAAGTGGTGGTGTGAAGTAAAAGAGTGAACTTTTGGAAGATGTTTGAGAAGCAAGGACACATGAACCACATCTGTATGGTATAACATCTGAAATCAGGTTTAAATGTCAAATCACAGGAAGTGAGACCAGAAGTGCAAACACCTGCAACCGACATGGGTCGAAACTATCCTCCTACAGCAGGGATGGGCAAACTTTTTGGGCTGAGGGCCACATCTGGGTGGGGAAATTGTATGCAGGGATGAGGCAGGGGGTTGGGGTGCGGGAGGGAATGCAAGGTATGGGAGAGGGTGTGGTGTGCAGGAAGGGGCTCAGGGCAAGGGATTGGGGCAGAGAAGATGTACGGGGTGTATGAGGGGGCTCAGGGCAGGGGGTTGGGGTGCAGGAGGGTTGCAGGGTGCAGCAGGGAGCTCAGGGCAGGGGGTGGGGTGCCGGAGGGGTGCGGGATGTATGAGGGGGCTCTGGGCAGGGAATTGGGATGCAGGAGGGGTGCAAGGTGCATGAGGGGGCTCAAGGAAGGGAGTTGGGGTGCACAGGGGTGCAGGGGGGGGTTCAGGCTCCGGCCCAACACCACTTACCTAAAGTGGCTCCAGGGTGGCAGCGGTGTGCACCGGGGCCAGGGCAGGCTCCCTGCATGCCTGCCCTGTCTCTGGCCCCACACTGCTCCAGGAAGCACTGTGGCCCCTGCGGGATGGTGGGGCGGAGGACTCCACATGCACTGCCCTTGCTGTGCCTCCAGGTACATCTCCCGAAGCTCCCATTGGCTGCAGATCCCCATTCCCGGCCAATGGGGGGCGGTGACTGGAGACAAGGGCAATGCACGGAGCCCTCTGCCCCCCAGCCCGGGGGCCGCAGGGATGTAGTGCCAGCTACTTCTGAGAGCGGCACAGGGCCTAGGGCACCAGATCCAAAGCCCTGAGGGGCTGGATCCGGCCCGCGGGCCATAGTTTGCCCACCCCGTCCTATAGCATCCTCTTGCATAAATGCATAGAGAATAAAACTAAATCTATGTTTCACTCTGCAGTATAGGAGTCTAAGGTAAAAACTTGAGGTTACTGTGATCTGGCAGAGTGGGCAAGGCCTGCCTATCAAAATAGCTGGACTCTAGTACTGTCGGAGGCATTGAGTCATTGAGGCATTGAGTCACTGGGAGATTTTTGGCAAGTAGCTTAGGGTGAGAATATGAAAAACTCTTGGTGTTGTCCTAATTCTTCTATTTTGAAATCAATGGTAAGACTCCATTAACTTCAATGTGAGTGAAGTTAAGCCAATGCCAAGAGCTCTTCAAAATCCTACCCTTATCTTCTATGGAGCTCAGTTACCACATTATTAATTATGATTATTATTTACAATGTGGTTTTGCCCAGGTGCTGTACACACCTACGTAGGGGTACTTCCAGCCACAGACAATGTGCAGTTTAAATTATTTGTAAAAGGAATGTGTCCAAACTTCCCAAATGAGAACACCTTCCAGAACCTTTCTTTAGAACTAAATGATGCGGGTATTGCTGGCTATGACGCAACATCATGTTTTATTGTGTAATGATGATATATCATACCAATCTTATCAAGGCAGGGTAAACTGTAGCCTGCTTCTGTGCTGCCATATCAAGTTGCTGAAAATCTGGAATGAGGGAAAAGTGAGAGTTTTCATTATAACAGCAGAACTAAGCAGTCCATCTCTATTGCTAAAGGGCTCTTCTCTCTTGATCTCTGGTCTGGTATTTTCCAACGCTTCACAGGCAGTATTCACAACCTGTTACATTAGTATATTAGGTCTCTTCTGTCAGCCCCAGAAGCTCCTTGCAGAATCTTCAGAAGATAATATGAGCACTCTGATGGAGCCTTATTTTCCTCCTGCAGCTTCTCCTCATTCTCAAATGTCATGGTTGCCTATCTTTAGCCTCTTAGCTTCTTCCCTTCCTGAAAAGTTCCTGGCTTTTGATTCATTCTAAAGGTCTCTGGTGACCATTCCTAGCTTCCGCTGGCTATTCTCTCAAAAAGTGGACCATTGCGACTATGGAAAAGGGAGCCAAAACCAGGTTTCCAGTCAGCAGGTTTGGGGGATGATGGTTGCCCTGGAGTTTCTCTTGCATTTGGGACTATATTTGCATGAGCCCCTCCCAGGTCTGGAGGGGAAAAAAACCTTGCCAGGCTCACACACAAATAGGAGGGACTCACCAGTGTTTGGATTAATATTTTGTTTATTTTTTTGAAAGCACATTCAGTGTTATTTAGTGGAACATTTTCTCTGTTATAGAAACAATGGATTCATTTGCCTGATGGATTACTGTCCTTATCAATATATTCAGCCCCTCAAGAATACATATTCAGCCATTCTAATCCACATATTCACGCTTTCTAATAATTCTCCCTCTCTGTGTCAAGGAAACACATACATGTTTTTTTTTTCATTTCTCTGTGTCAAGGAAACTCATTCATATTTTTCATTCATCTCATTTGTTAGTGAGGTATAATTATCTATAACTGAAATAGCACTGAATGCAAGTAGTAGCTCTTATAGAAATAATTTGATTTCAGTGGCATTCATTTCATGCTCTCTGGACCCTTTTCTATCACACAAAGAGTTTGTTGCTAACAACTGGCAACCATTTTAATTACTAGGATAGTTCAATTTATATCAGCAGCAAATATTCAGTGAACACTGAGAGTCTTGATGAAATTTAATTTTGATTATTTTTGTTCAAATGGTATTGATGCTCTTCATAATGTATCCAGCTTCTCAGACCTGTCTTGAAAGTTAGGCCCTTGTTAGCACCAGCAGTATCCTGTGGTAGTGGACTAGAGTCTACATCAAATACAGTAGGGCTCAGAAGAAGACTGGTGAGTAAATATGAGGCTAGAGAACAACAGAACATGAGCTAAAGTATGAGAGTTAATTTTTATTTAAAGGGACACCAACTTGAAATCTAGTAATTTAAAAAACCCTGATTCAAAGTAGTTTCAAGCACTGCCTCAATTTACCCAGGTTTTTTGTAATTTTACAATCACGTTTTCTCATTTTTTAAAATTCCTCTTGATTGCTTTGTGAAGACCCACTCAAACAACTTTAGAAGTGACTGATAAACTAGTGCAAATACTTAAATACATGTGTAGCTTTACTTACACGATGTCTTTGGGATGATATATGTGACTGAGCATGGATACATGCTTAAGTGCTTGCAGAATTGGAACCTGAATATGCAGGTAAAACACAGTATTTAACTACATCTCTACCTCGATATAACACGACCCAATCTAACACGAATTCGGCTATAATGCAGTAAAGCAGTGCTCCGGGGGGGGCGGGGCTGCACACTCCGGTGGATCAAAGCAAGTTTGATATAACGTGGTTTCATCTATAACATGGTAAGATTTTTTGGCTCCTGAGGACAGCGTTATATCGAGGTAGAGGAGTATATATGTGAAATGGAACAAAATGAACAGGATGGAAAAAAGGATAAATATAAGTTGCTCTAATTTCAGTCATAACAAATTAGACTTAATTGTAAGGAGCGGACTTCCTTCTCCTACCATCAGATACTAGAGAAAGACAGTTTAAGCAGTGGTCAGAATTTGGTCTAGTCAGTTTGCACAGTTGATGGAGAAGTGATGAGTAGCAGAGCTAGTCAACATAATTTAAATGAAATCTTTATGGTTGAAAAATGTCCCTTTAAAAAAAAATGGCAAAAAAGGACATTTTCATTTTTTTTTGGTTTGTTTGTTTTTTTTATTCAAGGTGTTGTGCCACCTTTTTTCCTGAATTTTTTATGGAAAGTATTAATAAAATTTCTCAGTAATATGCTCAATTTCTGATAATCTTAAAAAAAACTGAAAAAAAATGTTTAAAAACCATGCAAATTTTAGGAAAAATGAAAAATGGGCTGATGTCAAACAGTCTGAAATGAAATAAATTAGATTTTTTTTAAATGTTTGTTTTTTCAACAGATCTAGTCAATACCTTACAAGTAGGAAAGAGGAACAGATGGAGAAGAGATGCACGATGTAGTTTAAAAGAGTTAAAGCAAAAATGATTACCGATAAATGACTCTAACTCCTCGAGATTTGTTCAGCTAATCTGTGTATGTCTGAGATCTGTATTCTATCATAAATGCCAATTATCTTTATTTGGACATTTTTTTAAAAAAAGAAATAGACATCTTATGGGGTAGGGGTTCCTCTGTGGCTCAGATTTTCAGAAATGCATGTAAGTAATATGTATAGAAAAAGCCAAATGCAAAGTGTTTAGTGCCAGAGAGATTTGAGTTATGTAATGCAAATTATAATCTAAAAAACCCTACAGAGTGAAGTCTTTGGGTTTTTTTCCCATTCTTCTGCCATATTTGATTAACTCAGCAATAGCAGGAAGTGCTGTCTGAAGATGTTAAAAAAAATACCTTTGGACAAAATTCAAATTTCAGCCTAAAAGCAACGTGTTGGTTAAATTATAAATATGGAAAAAACAGGTTATTAGAATGGAATCCTTAATGTTATCTTGCTACAATAAATTGTTTAGATTCTCAAATGCTTGCTAGATTATATGTCTATATTAGAAAATTATCAAAGTACTAACATTTCAAGATTAATGAAAATACCTTATTTTTTGCTTCTCTAAGTTATGAATTCTCTGTTTCTATTAACAAGAGTTAATGACATAAGAATTGTATTTGAAACTGATTAGGGAAAAGGTTAAAGCTAAAATATCTGTATATGTTACATGCAAACTATTTTAATTTAAGTAGTGAGAGTGAAAGTAATTATTTATCTTAGAACTAAATCTACTGAATTGCCCATTTGCAATTCAGAAACAGAGGATGTTGGACTCTCATCTGGAGATGGCAAAACCATCTTTTAATCTGGTTAAAATGCACACAAAGGGAAGAAACGTATGATGATGATGATGGTGAAGAAACTTATTGAGTAGCTGGAGGTAGATATGTCTGATGGGCATGTAGGTTAAGATCTAAGAGATGAATTGCCCACACAAATATCCTGTAACATGATTTGCAAAGTTCCTAACCTCAATGATGTGAAAAACCCATGGACTAAAAAGGTTCCAAATTTGGTTTCAGTCCAAGAAGAACCCGGCATTTCAGACTTCAATCCCAGTGTTTTGATTTTGCAAATTTAGTAAAAAATAACATGGAAAAAATGTTCTGGTTTGTCCTGGTTTGGTTAGAAATCCTTAGAACGGCCTTCCAACTGTTATTTTGATACTTCTGGATCCAGAGACCAAAAGCACAGAAGTAAGTGAGTAATAATTTTGAACTTCAAAAGAAGTCTGATTTTAGTTCTTATTCTCTCTAGGGATGGGTGACCCAGTAGAGTCAAAAACAAAATTAAATGTAGCAAATTGTTGGTCTGAATGTAATAAGTTTTATGCAGGGCCGGCTCCAGGCACCAGCTTATCAAGCAGGTGCTTGGAGCGGCCACTCCGGAGCGGGGCGGCACTTTTAGGTATTCGGCGGCAATTCGGCGGAGGGTCTCTCACTCCCGCTCAGAGCAAAGGACCTCCCGCTGAATTGCCACAGATCGCGATCACAGCTTTTTTTTTTTTTTGGCTGCTTAGAGCAGCAAAACCCCTGGAGCTGGCCTTGGTTTTACGCATTTGCAGTATGGAGGAACAATCAGAGAGCCCCGGGATGTATGGATTCAGGCTTTTGATTCAGGAATAAATATCAGTTACAAAGCTTGGTTCTGATCTACCTCAAGGTTCAGAGATGTTTGATGGGGCTGGTCTAAGGGAAAATGGCACCCTGGGTGAACTTTCATTTTGGTACCCCTACCCCTCACGGGCATGGTGCCCCCCATTGCCCCTGGTCCCCCATGGGCTCCCCAGGTTCCCTTCCGCCCAACCCCTGCACTGTGCCACCTTCACCCCTAATCTCTGCACCTCCCACCTGTGCCCCTAACCTCTGCACTGTTCCACCTTCACCCCAACCCATGCACCTCTCTCCTGTGCCCCTAGCTCCTTCACTGTGCCCCCTTTGCTCCTACCCTCTTGCACCTCCCTCCTGAGCCCCAACACCTGCATCCCCTTCCTGCACTCACGTGGGGAAACTGACCGACCTGGATGCACAAAGCAGCTGGCATTGCTGCTCACTCCCCCACTGGATGGCTGCTCCTCCATCCCACGCACCCCCTGGGCTGTGTAAGGAGAGGGCAGGAGAGCAGCAGCTGCTGATGCCTCAACACAGCCCAGGTGGGGAAGTGAGCTGAATGCAGAGAGCCCTGGTGTTGTGTGTGTTGGGGGTGGGGGTGGGGGAGAGAGAGTGTGTGTGTGTGAGACAGTGTGTGTTGTGTTGAGGGGAGTGTGCCTGAGTGTATGTGTGTGCTGTCTCTTTAAGAAAGCACTCAGGGTCAGGATCCTGAAGGCTTGTGTTCAGACACAAGCAGCCATCAGCAGCTCTGGACCCAGAGAGGCAGCAGCACACACACTGTCCCATTACCCCAGCCCAGTGGAAATTGGGTGCACGAGTAAGGAGGACACCAACATAAGCCCCACCACAGCAGATAGGAAGAAGCTCCCAGTCTGGAGTGGCCAGGGGCAGCTCCAGGGAGGAAGGGTGAGGGACAGGAACAGCATCGGCTGCACACGTGGAGCCGGGGGAGGAGGGGAACCCCTGCTCCAGAGACGTCACCTGGTCACCTGGCTCAGACAGCTGGTCGTCCAACTGCTCCCTGCAGCTCGGGTCTCTGCCCCCCACCCACTCTCCAGTGCTGCTGCTCGTGTGTTTGCTTGCTGCCACCCTCAGCCAAGCTGACTCTCAGCAGGCCAGGTAGGAATCCAAACCCTGTGCATGGCACCCTCTTTGGCCTGCCGCCCTGGGCAGGGACCCGGATGGCTCATTCCAAAGGCCAGCCCTGATGTTTGATTTGGGTTTGGGTTCATCTCCAGTAAGAATGAATCTCAAAGGACACCTATACCACTAGACAAAAGAATACAATAGTTCTTGGGATAAAGAAGGCAACCAGGACAAACCAGAATGTCTGTTTTCATGTTATTTCCTGCCTAATGCCATAAAGTTAAGACATTTGGGATTAAAGTCTGAATTGTTGGGTCCTCCTTGTTTTGCAGTGCTCAGGCCTCAAAGGAGCCAGAACACAAATGAGAATCTGACCTTTCTACTTTCCATCTTGAAGAATGAGAGGTTATGTGCAGTGGCATATCTTGCTTTGTGAATGTGTTAGATGGTGCTCGAGCACACTTCATTGTTAACCCTACACATGATTGGGAAATGCTCATATGGATTTTATTTTTAACATAAAACAAGAAACATTATTAATGTCAATTTCACAAGATAAAAGCCCAGTTTGTTTGGGTTTTTTGTTTGTTTATTTTAACATAGAATCAGCTATTCTCTAATATCACTCTTTGGAAGGAAATCCTTATAGTTAGTTAGAAGCTCCCAATGCACACTATGGAACACTATGTTCCAGAAATTACATCTATTCTCTGTTGATGCTGCAGAGAAAGCTACCAACAGGCTGGCATACATTATTTGCTTAACACTTCAGTTTACAGCAGCATTGCTTTGAACAAACATGTCTGAAGTCTAAGATACGTATATGGCCCCCAATTCCGAGAGTATCAGCGTGCTCCAGTGTCTTTAATGTATTTATCCTCACAATAATCCTGTGAGGTAGGGCAACGCTATTATCCTCATTGCACAGATGGGAAACTGAGGCACATAGAGCCTAAGTGACTTGCCCAAGGTCACACATGATATCTGTGGCAGAGCAGGGACCTAAATCCCAGTCTCTCAAATCCTAGACTAGTGCCTGAACCACTGGATCATCCATTCTCTCTAACCCTTTGGGCACTAAAGAGTTACCACAGAACTTACTAAGATTTTACATTGGCATTAGGAATGGGCAAATTGAGTTGGTTAAAACAAGAATGAACTTTCATACCAAACTACAGCCAACCCTCCTGCTTCATGTGGCTAGCGGTACAGTCTGGGAAACTTCAGTCAAAGACCCCTCCTTCTACTGCTTCTTGTGCTGCATACTCGACTTCTGGATTTAATGACCTTCCTGTTTTGTTGGAAAACACTGGGGGGAAATTAATTATGGAGCACATCTGCCTCTGTGTGTGTGTGTGGAGAAAGAGATGAAGGGCTGTATCTGCACTGATGTGATCACAACAACATGACCTATATTGAAAACAAGAACAGCAACAAAATGTATCCAGGAGCTTTTGTATAACGGAGTCCCCCACTAATAAACTTACATGGTGAGGGAAGCCAGACATACCAGTAGATTTGTGTTGAATCAGGCTCTTGGCTATCAAAACCATTTCCTAAGTGAAGTCTGTAATTGGTAAACATTGTAGCTTTGGTACTGGATAGAATAAATACTGCCAGATCTTTATGAAAAAAAAGCCCATCAACGAGGTAGCAGTGACTCCTGATCTTTTCCTTAAAATTGTCACAGTTCGGCTGATGTTAAATTATTCATCTTTGAAATACTGTCACACCCTTTTCTTATAATGAGGCAGACTATAATGAATAACGGGTATCAGCTCTATGATCTAAAATGATTAGAAACAAAACTAAAAATACAACCAAACAAAAGTGAGACCAAAGAGAAGACAAAAAAATATTTAAATTTTTGGGGGGAAAGTTTACTTTTGCTTTTTCAGTTGACATTTTATTGAATGTCACAGAGAATGAATAAACAAGCTAATGAGATTTTTGCTAAATCTCTGCAAACACGTTTTGAATCCAAAAAGCCCACTCATCCCATAATCTCAAACTTTCTATTTGGGGGCCTATTTGAGTGTCCCCTGATTTTGCAGTGATTCATTCATTCAACAAAAATGTGATCAGCATCAAAGGCTTAAAATTCAGATTAACCACTTTTTGGCACCTCACCTCTTTCCAGTTTGAACTTGGAATCTCCTCCGTGCATAGACCGCTAATGAGCAAATCCTTGCTTATGAATTCAGTTCAGAATGGAATTTTTTTTTCTTTTGCATAATGTCTGCTTTGAAGTCAGGCAGTCCAAGAAAGTGATTGATCTCGCCCAAGTTCATAACTTTTTCAAAGTACAGCCGATATCATTAAATTTTAATTAACCCTTTGAGCTCCTTCTATGATGTAAAGATGAGGGAACATCAAAGGCTCATGTGTTAGAGCAGCAGTGGAATCTTTTGAGCTGGCTTAGCCTCATTGAAGATATCTCAGCTGCAAAATATTTCAGCTCTGTAGTCAGCTCAATTCTAGTTACTGGCTCTGCTCTGCGGTGGAAGAGGCAAAGCTATTGTTATAATCTCAGCTAAAGCTATTTATAAACTGTGATACTGAGCATTCCTTTCTCTATTAGTGTTCCTCCCCTATTCAAAAAAGTACATTATAAAATTAAAAAATAAATAACATTCAATGTCCTAATTTTTCTTTCTTTGTCTATGGTCACAGTAAATATACTTCTGTTAGTTGCCTTTATGAAAAATCTCCTAGAGCATTTTATGGGAATTAAAGAAATAGGGTTCTATAGAAGTTCTTATAAAAATTATTCACCTCTCTTTTTATCCATTCTGCAGAATTCCTTATCCATGCAGAGGGGTTCAATATACAATGAGCCTCACAGGCATCTAGTATAAAATCAGTTTCTTACAGCAGAGGAAACAGCTGGGCTTGAGAGAGGCTACCGCCTCATGGTCCAATTAGGTTTTGCCCTGCACTTTGTGCAGTCATTTACATCACTGCAAAGTGATTTAAACCGAATTGCTTTGTACTAATTGTGCATAGTTGTAAATTGCTGCCTAAGGCATAGAGCAACAATTAATTGAGCCTTCGGTCTCTCCTTTAGCAGGAGAAGAAATGGCTGAGAAAGGCTGACTATAGGTCTCTGCTGCGGTGGTGACCCAACCCTGGATAAAACTCATATCTGGGAGTAGGAGAAACGGGGTATGGGGAGGAGAGTGAGTGAGAGTCGAAACTCACTAGACAGCTCCTCTGCACTGTAGGATAGCAGAGGCAGAGTCTACCTCTCTTCTTTTTCTCTTTATGGGTGTAAAAGAGGTTTATGACAGAAGAAATGGTGAGGAAGAGAGAATCACGATGGAAGAGTATGTCCTTCCTCAGTCATCACCTCTTTGGTTAGTGGCTTTTGGTTTTGGTTGGGATTTTTGTGGGGGGTAGGAGTGGGGTGGAAGTAGAAATACAGGCCTTTATCCAGTACTTCTTTCCTTTAATGAGGGGGCTGATGGAAAAGCTCTTACCTCATGGATGTGAGCTTCTTGTAAGAGGGAGAGAATGTTTGTATGTGGGTTGGCAAGTAAGATGCATATTGGGTATAAATGAAATCAGCCTGCATCAGAGTATGATTGCCTGATGGTCTCATTGTATTATAAGCATAGTCACATTTCATCTCATATGTATTTGGGGGGGGGGGAAGTAGCCAACAAGGGTGCAATTTTCCCCTACTATTCCTGGCTGCTCTGGAACCTGCAGAGTTCAGGGGGTGAGTTCCAAACTGGAGAGAAGACTAGTCTGCTTCATGAGTAGATTCCCTCACGCACTCTCAGCAATAAGTAAGGTGTATGGATGGCTCATACAGGGACTGGGTGGACCCTTCTATGCCAGCCAGAGATTGAGAGCGGTAAAGGTGGGGAGGCGGTTTTTGAAGTGTTATTATTGTGCCCATTTCAAGGGCAAAAGAGTCTGAATGTAGCCTGATGAAACAGAACTGGCTAAACCTGCATATTAATAAAGGGGATGAATTAAAGTTTTTGAAGCAATTGCTGCAAAAAAATCTTCCAGAAAATGGCAGCTTCTTCCCCCACACCCAAGTTCTTAACTGATGAAAATGTAGATAATGCATAGATTACTAAAATCATTTTTCCACCTGTCAGACTGATTTAGGATTATAGAAAGGGACAGCATCAAATCTGGTGTGTAATGCATGAATGGAAATGAAGTTGTGACATCTGGTAAATATGGACTGACATATGGAAATGGAGCTTTCATGAGGAACTCTCTCTTTCAAGCCTCAATTTCCCCCCATTGGTAACATAATGGGGTGTGTGTGTGTGTGTGTGTGTGTGTGTGTGTGTGTGTGTGTGAGTGTGAGAGAGAGAGAGAGAGAGAGCGAGAGAGAGAGAGAGAGCGCTTTGGCATTCACTACTTAGCTCAATTCTAAGTTGCATAGAGCAATACAATTTCAATACAATTTCTAGATAGACAATCACATAATGGTATATGTTATAAATAGGGATCTAAACACAAATGTGTAAACAGTGTTATAGCTATTTTTATTCTTCAAGACAATAAAGGAACAATGGGGTGTATTCTCCTAAATCACTTAGGCTCTTTTAAAAAATCTTTCTACTATGATGCATGTAAGATCTGTGCAGTAGCAGATTTTTTTTCACACCTGAGGAATCCTCCTTAATTTTATTTTTTTTTAACCAGGGGGTAGGAGGATTGGGGTCACCCTAGTTCCAGGGATGTGTCTGTGCCATATCTGTGAAAAATTGACCAAAACTGGCCATCACATTTTGCATGTGCTCAGTAGAGACTTGTTAGAACTTGGCAGCTAAAAATCTCTGAATATTCTGTCTGCACTGAGCATGTTCCATCATGGGTCTGCAGGCGCTGAACATAATTTCCCCTGCAATCACTCCTCCTGGTAGCCAAGGGCTGCTGTGATTCTAGGCACAAGAACTGAGGATAGGGAACTTGTCTTTTCTGAGCTCGCAGTCTCTTCGCCTGCTCGTGTGCTCAGGCAGTGTGGAAGAGAAGTGAATGCAGGGGGAGTGAGAAATGGGCTAGGGATGGTGTAGCGGTGCTTTCTCCCGGCCCCTCCACAAACACAGTCAGAGACCAACTGAAGGGCAGCACCTGTGTCCTTTTATTGTTTGTGTCCATTCCCACCACCTATTATTTACAGATATTGACAGAAACCAACACTCTGGGAGACTAGTAACTTCCCAGCCAGCAGGGATCTAGAGCCCACACTCCTCCCTTTCTTGTCTCCCCCTGCTGCCTGTCTCTTGGCCAGCTTTATAGGGCAGGCTGGCTACCCAGGCCTGCAGGTGGATCCACTCTGGTAATTAAGGCATGGCCCCTCAGCCAGCCCAACTAATACCCTTCTTCCTCTGGAACAGGGCTAACGGGCCTGGCTTGTTTCTCCTACCTAGTGCCCTGTACAGATGGGTTTGAAGGCAGGGCCGGCTCCAGGGGTTTTGCAGCCCCAAGCACCCCAAAAAAAAAAAGCCGCAATTGCGATCTGCGGCAATTCAGTGGGAGGTCCTTCACTCCGAGCGGGAGTGAGGGACCCTCTGCCGAATTGCCGCCGAATACCTGAAAGTGCTGCCCCGCTCCGGAGTTGCCGCCCCAAGCACCTGCTTGATAAGCTGGTGCCTGGAGCCGGCCCTGTTTGAAGGAGACAAAGGGGCAGGGAGCTACAGAGGAGGAGAGGTTCAGGAACCGGTAGGAATAGGAGAATAGATGCCAGGTGGAGATGACAGGAGAAGAATGAAATGGGAGGAAAAATAGTATGTGATCCAATAATTAAAGACTGTATCATATTGCATATGCACAAGGAAGATGAACTAAAATTGCATGGTCAACCTTAATTCTGATGTTTCCTAACGTCTGAGTGCTTGATTTTGCAACCTCAACTTCCGTTTAACTTTGTATTTTGGATTAAAATAATACAGACATTGCACAGTTTAATAGCTGAGTGGAAATATATTTGAGGGACATTCTTTAAATACATTAAAAGCAAAGGCTAGTTATAGATAAATAATGAATGACTGCTCATAAAGTACTTTTCATTAATAAATATCATGGGTTATGGAGAAATGCAGTAACTGGCCCAATATCACACGACATGTGATTGGCAGAAATGAAGGGGAGGAGGAGGAAAGCCCACCAAATTCATGCTTAGCACTTTTTATCAGTAGGTCTCAAAGGCCTTTACAAAAGTCAGTATCATTTTTCCCATTTTATAGATGGGGAAACTGAGGTGCAGAGCAGTGAAGTGATTTGCCACTCAGCAGTTCACTGGCAGAGTCTGGAATAAAATCCAGAGCACAGTCCACTGAGCTACACTCTGGTAATCCCAAACTATACAATTTAGACTCATGTCCAGATCTGACTTTCCTCATTGCTCAAGGGGGCTGGATTTCAGTTTCTTGTTTATTGTTTTTGTTTAGCCTAGATGGAGAGAAAGGATAATGATGAAGGTTGAATCTGGCACCAAACTGCCCTAAAGTTCAGGGTGATTTGAGTGTGGGGATTTGTTCTGCACCTGTTTCTAATATAAATGTATATTGTGAGATATTAAAATACAAATACGATGTAACAAATTGCGTTCCCATCCTTACTTCTTTCTCTTACTTCAGATACAGAAGTAGCACCAGCTCTTTGCTAAATCTAGAACAGGAGATTACTGCTGTGTATCTAATACACTATGTTAACTATAATCTCCTATTATACAGAAGAGCTGTATCATCTTGGTTGACAGTTGACATATATTTCTTAATGACAACCTGTCTAATGACCATTTGAAGGATGGGAGAGAAAAAGGAGATAGCCAATTTTCTCATCCAAGCCCATATTTGGCTCCATATGTGCCAAAGTGCCATCTACCATAGTCCTACATCATTGAAATAATTAGGCTTATTTAATTATTTATATTGAGCTTATTTAATAATAGCTAGCCAATACAGGGCATAGTGTATATGATAGATAAAATAAATCATGCTATGTAAAGTAACAATAGGCACACTTCATGTAAGTGGAATCAAAGTGGGAGAAACATTCAGTTATTTCAGTATCCCATTTATTTTCAAGAGAACCATAGTTATGTATTTCCATTGATCAGGCAGTTTTATGATCTGTAATTTTCAATCTAGTTGACTTTTAAATATGATTCACAAATGGGAATCTTTCCCAGTACTGCACCATGATTTGCCTTCTTAATTTATTTATTTATTTATTTTGGAAGGCAGGGAGTTGGGGTTGGTCTTGGTCTTAATGGCATATTGATGAATATCTGATCACATATGCAGACTAAGTAGGATACATCTTGAAATGTTGTACCTAGCAGTAAAATATTCTATGGTGTTTTAAAATGTTATGAGGCTTCTAAGGGTGTATAAAATGAGTGTCCACTTAGGTGACAAAAGCTAGCTGTGGAACACTTATACTTTAATAACAGTGTTTCATACAGCCACACAAAGTGCTTTGTGCACTCTTGTCTGCATCAGTGCTTCTGGCTTCTAGGCTGCAATGACAAATCTCAACATTGTTTGGCAGCTTGCATCCTCAAAGTAAAGCTATTGGAGTTATGAAAATCAAAGGCCACTGGGCAGAGGAGAATTGGCAAGGTCCATGATAAAGATCATGAAGGAAGGGATGCAGAAATTGGCCTTGCCTAAGGTGGTCTGACCTTAGGCCAGCCTGAAATCATTCTCATTTTTGTAACAGTCTTTTCTCTTCAGAACCTGCTTGTTATGTATCTGCCATACTGAAATGACCAATAGGTAAACTTGAAGGTAGGGGGGAAAGGAAAAATGTTAATCATATTTCAAATTATATCTATCCTGGGTGCATGATACTTATTAATGTAAATGGGACCTCCAGCTCTAACTTTCTATACACTCTTCTTAAAACATCTCTCTGAATTTCAATGGCTGTGCACCAAAAGAGCTGAAATAGCATTTCTTTGGTAGTAAAAAAAAAAAAAAAGACTATAATGCAAGGCATATTGGATAAGAAAACTACAGTAACAGAGGATATTTCTAGTGACATCAAACATGGATTTTTTTGTTTTGTTCTATTAAATGAATTTAGCACTCATTAGAGCTGATGATTTGACATTTTAGCATCTTTCCCTCTTCATAGGCAGCAGAAATGCAAGCTTCCCTACTACAATATCCTGCCACTGTGCATCAACTCTCATTGAAGGGCCCAACTGAGAGGAAGGTTTGGTTTCATGTCCATTCAATCCAGCTGGAACTGTTGAAAAGGGTACTAATATCGCCAGGCTTTTTGCTATGTTAGTTGCTCTGTACCAATAGTAATGAAATAGCATTTTCTTGGCAATTCCCAGTCCCTCTAGTCATTTCCTATTATGACTGCCACTCTCCCCTTGCCATACCTGTCAATGAATTGCATCCACCTACATAATTTACATGACTTGTCAGGTTACTGCAGGTTTCAGTCACCTTCAGCTAAGGGTGGATTCAAACTAGAAACCTAAAGCAATAGTTCCCTTTTTTTTTCAACTTGAACCCAAAATTCTCCTGGCCAGCACACACACAAATCCCACAATCCTTTGTTGTCTCAAAGCACTCAACTCCAGACAAAGTGTGGCTTCAAGGTTCTCTGTGGAGCCAGCTCCAGAGGCTTTAATAGTGCTGCTTCCTCCACACAGCTTAGTAAGGTGAAGTTGGAAGAGAGCTTGAGTGACCTAGAAAAGGGTAATAGTTAAGAGCTGGAGTATAGGTGGGGATTAAACTGGTGTTTCACTGTGGCAGTAAGAGCGAGTGAGAAAGAGAGCTGACGGTCTACTTTCTTTCTTTCACTCAGTCCCATTTTGTCTTAGTGCTTGTGTGATTTAGCTGCAGGGTATGTGTGACTGAACAGATATTTCTTTATTACCTGAATGAGAATTGGGGTGCTAGAGGAGACAGGCTCCCTAACAATCCCAACTCTTCCAGGCCTACATGATTAATACTTTGTACACTTTGAAATTTTTCGGCCTTATTTCTTTACGGTTTCAGTGAAACAAATACCAATTATCCAGGTCATATAATAAAAAGTGATGAATTATACACAGCATTTACAGCTAATTATTGAGTTAGCAACATTTTGAGTTTTGCATGTGACCAAAAGCAATGTTGAAAAAAATCAGTTTATTATCCCTGCTAAATCATAATGAAGACCAAAAAAAGAAATCCTAGGTATTGGCCCCAGTCCATCCCTTGTGTAACCATATTAAAGCAAGTGTTTTAATATCAAGGATTTATTGGGCCCCAGAGTCATATTTTTAAAATGTTTGCACTTAAACCTGCTTGTAATGATGAAGCCTCTTGTTGTCTCTCTTCTTGCTTTTTACAAACTAAGACTAGGTGGAATAGATTGTAAATGTATTTTATTTTTTTCTTGACTTCCTGACCCTTAAGAAATTACTGTGTGACTTTGTAAGACATTTTTGGATTTAAAGCCTTCAATCTTTTGTATAACATCAAAGATACAGGGAGAGGGTCTCATCTTGTAAATAAGCTTCATTTTAATTCTTTCTTATGAAGTACTTCAGTGGAAAAGGCTACAGTGCAAGGAGACACTATTTAGAAAACATTTTTGCCCTTCAGAAAGCACAAAGACTTTGAAAAGGACAGGAAGTGAGAAGATCTCATTACAGTAGTATGAATTACACCAAAATCAGATTGGCTGGAAAACAAATGGCTGCATTTACATTCTGTTGCTGTTGTGCATTACAATGATAGTTGGCTACATTAATATTGCAACTGCTACTGCTACAGGGCAATTTGTGTACATCACCAAATAATCAGTAATTCTAAATCTAGATAATGGTATTATTAGTCACATTATTCTGAACTTCTGTTCAATTATTAAGAAGCATTATTAGGTGTATCGGAATATTTACACTATTAAAATGGTCAAATATCATTACAGACACTAGAGGATCAACCATCAAACTATTGCAAATCTTAAGCGTTGAAATTATTTCAAGACATATATTGTGCCTTTGTAACCCATGTTCCTCTTCAAGGGATTTACAATGTTAAGCCACTTAATTACATGGGTAAAATCTTGCATAGTAGTCTAACTCTGCTGCCATGCCTCTGTGAAAGTATCATGTCCCCTAAATTAATCAGAATCTTAATCATGACTATAATACCTGGATGGGAAACTAACTGAGAAAATTCAGGATGTTGCAGGAAGTAGTGTGGTTGTCTGTGCCATTATCACAAGATGATTTATCCTGAGATAGGGATGTTTGCCCAGGATCCTGTCCAAAAGTCCGACTAAGTAATTACTTTCTGCCTACATAAATTCTTCTTAGAATTTCAGCTGAAATGTCATTCTTTCTTCCTGCTGCTGCTGAGTTTCACCCCAGAGAGGGCTGGATTTCAGTAGTAAGTGAAATGATTCTTGAAATATAGTGGGAAAGACAGCAACTTCTAAGGTTAAGTTTGGAAAACATTTTCTGTTATAGCCTCATTTTCAGTTGCTTACATTATGTACAGTTTGTAATGCACATTGGAATGAACAATGAAGTGGAAATATAAGTAAGATCATTTTTAAAGCCAATCATAATTTTACATGAATTATTGACCAACTATAACTTTCAGTAAATTGCACTGATTTTAAAACCCTAAAACAAACGTTGAGAAGAAAAACAGCACCTGGATATACAGCACCACATTACTAGAACGTCTCTGTCGAGGAAAGAAAAATGATGGAATCAAAATATGAACAAATTAAAAATCAGAACAATGTTACATCATGAGAAATGTTTCTAAAATCTCTAGGGCCATGCTGAGATTAAACTATTAACATAATGGAAGTTACTTTTTACATACCTCATCTTTTATTCTTTAAAAATAGGTATCTTTGTTTCAAGCAGGTAGAGGGGAGATAGTAATGCGGACAGATGCTTTTTTTATTTAGGGATTAGAAGGGCCAAATTAATCCACAATGTAACTCTATTACAATCAGTGGAGTTATACCAGGGATGAATTTGGCCTTTAAATTACAGCTGCTATGCTTCTTCACTTGGTAAAGAGAGAGAGAAAGAAAAGGATAAACCCACTAGAATCATGCAGTCAGTAGCTCAGTGTTGTAGTAGTATGATTATAAGCCAGGTTTCTTTACTCTTACTGTTGTTACATAAGCAATATAGTGTGGATTAACTTCACATAAAAAAAAATAAAACTATCATTGTACTTGCACCATAAAAATGCCATGCTGTAAAACACGGCTAACACCAAAACACAGCTACATATCCTCCCTGGACTAATTATTAAAAAAAAAAAAACACTGTACCAAAAGCAGTTTTAGCCTTTTCTGTTGCTGCCCACATATGCAAGAAATCAAACAAGTTATCTTGGTTTGTGCATAACATAATGGGAAGCCTAAGAATGTTGATATTCCTTAGGGGTTATTCCGTCCCAATAATGTAGCATGACACTACAAGCCTATGGGGTATTCAGAAAGCCCCGAACAACAATCTTGGTGCATTGACTTCGATGGAAGTAGTTGGTATGCAAAGAATGCAGGATAAGCCCAAGTGTGCACTAGTGCTATGGATGGACAGCTATACTCAAATAAATAAATTAATGCAGAGATACTAAATGCAAACTAAATTTCCTATCCATTGAGGTAATGAATCAATAAAGTATGATATTTGCTTAGAAACCTTCCATTCTATAGCCAAAAAGGGAATTTTCAATATGAATTTATGCTGTATATAAACCTGCTATATACCTGCTATAACTCTCTTTCTTATTTACTACACCTTTCTATTTCAGATAAGTTCACCAATTTTCATTCTGTGAGGTCCTCCACAACTGAGAATAGTGTTTAGTTCAAGATGGCTGTTGTTACAAAGTGCAGGCACAGAGTGATCACTTATGGACACTTTACTTTTGTTCGCTTTTGTTTTGTTTTCCCCCTTAATCTAAAATAAAACTCATCCAGACTGACAAAACATGTTGCTATGAAACTATAGTGATGCTGGATAGTGGTTTATAAGGGAAGAAAAAAGAGCAAGCTTTTTAATTGGATTCCAAGGATTCCAGGAGATATAGGATCTGATTCTGAACTCACAAAGATGTAAATTGAGAGTAACTGTGTTGTCGGGAGTGAACCTACATTGATATAAAATACAGAATGAGATCAGAATCAAGCCCATGCTGTGACTGAATTTTAAAAATGGATTGGATAATTGTATGGCCACTGATGACAGCTGTAGCTATGCAAGATAAAAAAAAGATTTAAAAAAAAAAGTAAAGATGTGGGTAATCAAATCTTATAATTCATGTCCTACCCTATATCTAGCTGTAGGTCAGAAACAAATTCCTGCTTCCAAAGTGCATATTTCAGCATTCACCTGAACCTTAGGTACAGTACTAGCTAATGCTGAAGGCAGGGTACTGTGCAAGATGGACCAGCAGTATAATCTGGTTTGCTTAATCCTGTGTTCCTTTGTTTTGCACAGTTTTTGCTGCTTCAGGAGACACAGGTTGTGCAAATTCCATAAAAAAATATATACCTAATGGCTTTTCCCTTCCTAGATCAGAGTGAAGTTTTAGAGATTTTACAACTTAGTGGTTGTCAAATGTGCAAAAAACAGTTGGCTAAAATGCAAGCATTTCTAACAAGAGTTGCCTCTCTTCTGGCAGAACCAGTTTCAGATAATCTGCCCACTGAGAGCAGCTCTGTTTGATGTAGCCAGTTTCATAAAAACTGATTCAGGATTTAGACTCCTACAGGGTCCTCATAAACTGAATATAGAATAAAAAATAAGGAACAATCTTAAAGATTTAATATATAAAGAATAATCTCTTTCTGATGTGATGTTACTTTTTTTCCCAAATGAAATGTGCCCCTACTAAAATAAAATAAAATAAAAACCAATTATGTTTATGTTCTTTAAGTCAGGAATACGTGATGGCAGGTTTTGTGATCACAAAGAGCTATACCTGTTTACCCTTTGGCCTTGTATTTGTTAATACTTTTGAGATGTGGATTTATTTAATTAGCATGGCACAAACTGGCCTTGATCCTCTGGTCTTGCCAAGCTACAGTCCACACAGGACCCAATGGGCTTGAGGGGAAAAGGTGCTTTATGTCTGTCCTGGGATCTCACCCCCACTTTGAGCTTGTGGGTTCAAAGATGGGGACCCGCATGTATTCTGCCACCATGTCATAGGGTCTCACCCCCACTTTGAGCTTGTGGGTTCAAAGATGGGGACCCGCATGAATTCTGCCACCACCCTAACCCTTAGGGTAGGTTTACTTCTCGCTGCCACCACTCGATTATTCGGTGAATCGAGACACCCCTCTGTTCCCCCCTGTCTCCCTTTAAAGACACTCCCTGGGAACACAGATCCACTCACAGAGGAGGAACCTTCCCCCTCCCTTCTCTTCCCTCTCTCCAGCCTGCTCCGGAGAGAGAGATACCTTGATTCAAACTCCTTGAATCTCTACGCACAGGGAAGCAGCCCACTTCCCCCCTCCCTCTCTCCTAGTCCTGATATACACCGAGTCAAATCCTTGACTCAACACAAAGAGGGACTCACTTCCCCCCTCCCCTTCCCTAGTCCTGGAAAGAGATACCTGATTCAAACTGCTTGAATCAAACCCAGGAGGAACTGTCTCTTCCTCCCTCCCCTTCCCCTGAATTTCCACAAGAGAAGGAATTACCCAAGTCCAAAGAAAAGAAAAGAAATTATTAAGAGAACAAAAAGAAAATACAGAATCTCTATGAGCCCAAGCTGGACACTCATAGGGTCTAAGCTTATCAATCTCTGGAGAGAATTCCCCCTCCCCCCTTTCTCAGTCAAAGCAAAATCAGCCAACAGGAATAAAGCATTTCCTTTAGCAAACACACAATTGCAAATGTAGAAAACAAATCATAAGACTAATTCACCTTTCTAATTAATACTCACTATTAATTAGTAGAAACTACTCCAGGAGAACTTGGAGACATGACTGTCCTCTCTTAGATTCAAAAAGAGTTCTGAGACAAACAAAGAAAACACAGACAAAGCTTCCCTCCACAGAGATTTGAAATTATCTCGTCTCTGATTGGTCCTCTGGTCAGGTGGTCACCAGGTACTGCATGTTAACCCTTTACAGGTAAAACAGACTTTAACCTTTAACTAGCTGTTTATGATAATGTTTATGCCGCATTTATGCTCCCCTGATTCCTGGCATTTGAATACTCTAACTTATTCCTACCTGCAGCATCCCCAAGGGTCAGTGCTCTAGTTTGGGTCTGATGCAGTGCAATGTGCTCTGGCACTGCCTATGATGGGGCTATGAGTGAGAGTGGCATAGCACTGGCATGGTTAACCACCTTAAGACTATACCAGCTTTATGCCACCCGGGGTCCACCTAACCCATGGGAATTTCCAGCCACCCTCTTAAACTAGATTTAAGGATGGAGAGGGATGTATGTGTGGAATGGAGGAGAAACAACTTATGATAACACAGACTGCTGTTCCTTTCCTCCATGAGAGTTCTCTTAAGCATCAGGGCAGGTATCATTTAGATATCTGACTTTGCTTCTATGCAGGTGCTACTGGGGGAAAGATATTCCTTAAAGCCTTTTTCCCAAGCTATGTGCACTCATGAAACAAAGGCTAGGATTTGGCATACAGTATCTGCATTGATTCTTTAATTAACAGGAAAGTGAGATGATTGACTAAACAACATTTTATCAAGGCCCATTCCCTGCAGCTGGGCCATTAGATAACTTTGATATCAGATATTAGGGGCCAAACACAGTAAGGAAGTTTTTACTTCTTTAATTTCCATCTACCTACTAGCAAGCATTTGAAAATTGTGTATAGCAAAGTATGGGATATGCAAAGCATTCTCCAGAATTTCATAATTAGAGTACCTGCTTATCCAAAGGGCAAACTGTCCACAAATGATTCAGATCAAATGCTGTCTCTTCCAATTGACATTTACTTTTACAGTTTAGCAACTGTGCTATTTTCACATAATACATTCATATGTAACATACACACAATATGGCAAAATGTGTACATTTAAAAGTAAAAAAATATTTTGTGAGACATAGACCTGTTGATTAAGAAGATTAAGATTTGATTAATACAAAAGGATAGGCCCAAAACCTGTAAACTATGAGAAAGTTAAGCTCTGTGTGGCTTGATTCCAGCTCTAATTTTTCAGCTATTTGTTTTCTTCCAAAAGAAAAAAATTGTGTTTGAATGTGTGTACTTACGTGTGTGCTGGGTTCTGATTGCTTGTAAATAGGAAACATGGATTCCATTTTCCAGAAATACATTTAACAATTGGCACATCTAATGTAAGCAAAATAAATGAATGAATCAGCAAACATAAATAGTTTTAGTAGATTTAAAGCTTTCTCCAGCTGTGCCAATCTCATGTGTTAAACAACCTGATGTGTTAAAAAAAAAAAAAAAAAAAAAAGCTTAGGGGGAGACTTCAGTGATATTTATATCTTGTGTGAAGTTTAAGTCTTGATATACATCATACAGCAACATTGAACAGTTGTTGCTGTCAAATTAAATTAAGCTCTACAAGCTACCATCACTAGGCAGGGTTAAAAATTTTTAGTCCAACATTTTTTTCAATGAAAAATTCCACTTTTGTTTTAATAGTCTTTATTTTTAAAATGTAAATTTAGACTAAATTTAATTTGAAAAAATGAAATTAAGTGTTTTGATAATGTGCCATTACAACATTTTCTGAAGGAAATGTTTCAATTTTTCATAATGAAATGACTAGTCAGTGACTTTTCATAGGTTTTTCCATTAAAAATATTTTTAAAAAGTCAAAATTGGAACAAAATGTTTTGATGCACCTGAAATGACAATTAATTGGAATTTTGTTTCACAGGAAATTTTGATATTATTTTTTGTTCCATTTTGGATTTTTTTAAAAATTGTGGAATTTCCCACAAAATGGAAAATCTGGTTCCTGTCCAGCTCTAACCACCATCTCATGTTAATAAAGTTTCATATCTTCTGGATAGTATTTTGTCTAAGGACAATTACCACCTGGAAGCCAATTTTTTTTATTATTATTATTTTATTTTTGGTGGGTGGGTGGCTTGCAAAATGTTAGATTTGAGTTTATATATATTTATATTAAAATTCATGTTCAGAAATGATACATAAATTGGATTTACAAGGCTCATAAGTATTTGATGCCATTTAGAAGGAAGGGGTTTTGCAGGGCCTTTTCTACCCCTTTGATTTTTGACTGTCTCAGCACAACCCTCCTTGTACAGAAGGAAGTGGGAGATTAGGATTTGTAAGGAGTGCATGGTTAGAGGGAAAGAATGGATAGTATACATTGGGAACTTGTGCATCTTGAGCAAAATCTACATCTGATATAAGCTAATACAATTCCAATGGAAAACTCTGGGGCAAATTAATTGGTGACACGAATAGGGTAGCTGTTCACCATAAATTGATCAGAAAATGTATAAGGGGTAAAGTACTGTGATGTCCACCTAATGTGTACTCAGTGGGTTGTGTAAAATGAGTGTAAATGACATGCTGAGGGGGCAGAAATTGTGGTGGTATATAAAATGTTGATAGGAAAGTGTGAGATAGAGTTTGAGGGCAGCTTTCCTATCCAGTTAGTAGCTTTCCTTGCTATACTTCACCAATGGCATGTAAATTTCACTCATTTTGCACACATACCTTACCGTAAATGAATGCAACTTTACAACTTTTTATCAGTTTTTCTGATCAAATTATATTTGACATGTGATGTCACCATGTATCTCATTGGAGCATTGACCCCAGGAGTATGGTTGATGTTATTTTTAGAGCAAGGAAATTTTTGTTGGCAAATAGTTTATTCATTGAGAAATACATGTTTCAGTGAAACATAACCATGAGTGAATTTGGGTAATATTTGATTAATAGTTTCAGCTGAATAAAACTGCAGAAATTCCAAAATTCCAAAAAAAATGTAAATGAGCCATTTTGACTTTTCATTTAAAGTGATATTTCATTTCAAAATTTAGCTATTTTACCAAAAAGGGGAGGAAGAGGTAAAAAAACCTGAAAACTAACAAATTAATTTCAAATCAAATGAAACATTTATTAGGTCAAATGCACTGCAGCTAAAAGCAGACTGAAAATTATAGTTACTCGTGGCATAAATTTGGCCCATTATCTCTTTCACACTCTATGTATTTATGTGATATACATTTGTAATCTTATATGGGCTAAGGTTATATGCATATTTATAAGCACACAAACAAATATGTGTAACATTTATTATAACTTAAACTAAAAAAAAAAAGTTTTTTCGTTTCTTAGAGAAAAACTGAATAATTGTTGTTTCAGGTTGATCCAAAGAGTTTTATTTTTGGATTTTTCATTTTGGCCATTGAACTGAAAATCACCTACTCATTCAGCTCTAGTGATTTTACCATCTTCTGTCTCATGTCAGCCTAAATAGGTAATTCAATAAAATCAGTACTCAGTAAAGACACTTTTCTTTTTCTTTCTTTCTTTCTTTCTTTCTCTGCATACTTTTATACTGTAGGTAGAATGCAAGCAACTTGAGTTTAAAGAGTAGGACTGAATCTGTCAGTCTTTCATATCAACCTCTTTCTCAAGTGATACTAGAAATGTCTGTTTCAATTAAGGAAATAGGCTTTAGCTGTCAACCCACCGTAGACCTTCTTGCTGTTCGTATATGGTGCTTTTAGTTTTGCTAGAATTGATTGGGGAAAAAAATCTGTGTTTTGGCTTTTTTATATTCCAGGGTTCTCTAACTCTTTACAAATGCCAGCAGTCACACAACGTGGAAGACTCTTTTGATATTCACATTT
This sequence comes from Mauremys reevesii, assembly GCF_016161935.1. Taxonomy (NCBI): domain Eukaryota; kingdom Metazoa; phylum Chordata; order Testudines; family Geoemydidae; genus Mauremys; species Mauremys reevesii. The sequence goes on from NC_052630.1 coordinate 26,496,114, forward strand.
ATTGTAATATAGAATACAAATTTATTTTCATCCTATCTTTAATGCTTTTCCTGTAGAGTTAAAAAGACATAAATGTGAGCATGGTAGGGGAAGAAATTGATAGTTTGAATCCAAGACTGTAAGTAATTTATCTTAGGAAACTTAAGGCATGAATCTCTTTTTATTTTGGCTGTGTGTGTGTGTGTGTGTGTGTGTGTGTGTGTGTGTGTAGACACACATATATTCAGATATGTATATATGTGAATATGTAAGTATGTATATACATTTGTGTGTGTGCTTATAAACATGCATATAACCTTAGCCCATATAAGATTACAAATGTATATTACATAAATACATAGAGTGTGAAAAAGATAATGGGCCAAATTTATGCCTTGAGTAACTATAGCTTTCAGTCTGCTTTTAGCTGCAGTGCATTTGACCTAATATTTTATAGGAAACAGTGAGTTTAGCCTTTTGTATTTCTTTTATTTTCATTCAGATTCTTTATATTTGATTACTTATTAATTTCCTGTAAAACAAAATGATTTCTAAGCCTTGGGTTCTTGAAGACTTATCTCTCAGAGTTACCAGGTCTGAATGCTCAGTACATATGTGATGGAGCTGCCAGTTTTCATCATTTTTCTGTGTGCACAGACATATAGACAGGCACAGAGTCAATTCTGGTTTCCAGTTATTGGAGTGGGATGATGCATTGTAAGTTATAGAATTTACATTGATTTACTGCAAGTTACTGTGAGGTAACAGGAAAAGTTTTCCAAAATTGCCACTTTAAGTATAACATAACCTGAATTCATCAACATAGAACCTTGCCTATCGTATAACACAAGAAAGCTACTGGCTATCTATCCATCAGACTGTCTTTCTGGGCTATTCAGACCTTTAAACTTACTGAATTCTGTAATTTAAGGGGAAGAGAATATTTGTGTTTTATATCACTACATTTCAGGATTTTATTTGTGTAGGAGGTTTCCCAAATGAGTATTTCAAGTGACAGATGATTTTTGTGCCCTTTCTAAACAGCATCAATATCCACTGTTCTGTAGAGAATTATCTAGAGTAAGCATCCTGTAGTCATAAGTTATCAACAGTAAATGCTTGGCAATTATGGTTCTTGAGGTAAAAAACATACTTTTTATATTTTAAACAACGATTTGTGAAGCCTTCTTTTCTTTGGAATAATCTTAAAATGGCAAGATTCATTAGCAACTTGAAATCAGCATTGGTCACATCCTGTGTGCTTATTTTTTTAGTCAGAGACCCAGCTTACATAATTTCTTTTAAGTCACACATAATAGTTGTGGGAGGGAGAGATGGAACCTGGGAAGGTTTTCAAGAAAACTACAAAACAAACAAACAAAAAAATGCCAAGAACAAGCTTCTGAAAAGAATAATAATTAATGAGTAATAAAATGTTTCTGTAGCAATTCCAAGGGATGCCCAGCATGTTCTAAGGAAAGAGCAGTGCCTCTTGAAAATGTAACAATTAGGAGTAACCAGTTATTTTAGGCTTCTAAAATAGCCTTCTCTGATTGGCTATGCTATTCTTGTCTGTCTAGAGTGACATTCTTAAAAACAAACTGATATTGATATTTTTTTATATAGCAAAGAAGCTTCCAGGGACTAAGTGTTACTCCACCTTTGAAAGTAAAGATAAATAAATACATACATAAAAATTGTACCTGGGTACAGCTCTGAAAGCATTTTCCAAGAAAGTGATTCAGTGTGCAATGTACTGCTGCAATTCTTTAAAAGTACTTTAAGAAGTAATATTAAATTAATGCCTCAGAAACACGGAGGGGGGAAAAAGCACACTGATTTCCTAAGGGAACTCCTTCAATGTTTTCAGCATCAATAACGTTGCCAGTTACTGTGAATAAAAAATAATTAAAGTGTGTCTTACATACACACAGCTTATTTGATCTTTTCCATGCCCCAGCATCAATGCTAGTCCTGATTTCTGTATTGTTATTAAAGGGAAAAAAAACCAGAAGAACATCAAATCTGTCAAACTTACTCTGAGACCAAAATCCTCCTTTATATTGATAGATATTTTCTGAAAATTCCCAGTAGGTCATGTAAAAAAGGAATATTAATTCTGATGCAACATTATATTCAACATGGTGTATTATTGATTTGATAATAGTACATTTTTTTAACCTATGCATTATGTTTGAAACACACATCTTTGTACTTTTATGGCCCAGATTCTCAGAAGTGTGCATGTGCAGTTCCGTGCAGGTGATTAGTGCATGAATGTCTGCAATTAGCATATGTAGACAGGCAACTTCAGGATTAACTGATCCATGAGAATCCAACTGATCATTTTTGTGTGAGTTTATCACAGTTGCGCACACATCTTTATGAAACGGGACAAATATAAAAAAAAAGAGGAAAAAATCAAATATGCGGGATTGTAAAACCAGGAAATGTCATCTTGGATTTGTGATGGCAAACTCTTTGAGTTATTTCTGAAGTCATGAGATGGATGTACCATATCATTGTTACTTACTACTAGAGCTGATCAAAAAATGAGTGAAAATTTTGGCCAAAATGGTGACCTGTTTCCTTTCATTGAAATTCAAAACGGTGTGACCAGCTCAATACACCTGTAATTATTATTCTTATACAGGAGGAAGTGTGCAGGGCAAAACCCTGAAGTCTTTACTCAGGCAAAATTCTCTTTGAAGTCACATTCTTCTTATTAAGCCACTGGAGTTGTCTATTTTTGCTTCTGATTCTGTACACTTCTGTACTGTGAATCTGTGTGGACAGTTGTGTTCAGTGATACCATTCACATAGCAAAAAGTTAAGCACATGCATTATTTTGACAAGATTTTGGCCTTAAAAGGTCTGTTGTTCTCTACAGGACAAAATATTATGTTAAGATTTTATGAGCTGCAGGCAGAGATGTGTGTGTGAAGGAGTGGCAGGAGGCTAATAGAAACAAAATTTAAAATGTCAGAAATTAAAAGTTTAACATTTCATTTTGAATTTTGAAAATGGATCAGGATTTTTAATTGCTACATTCTCCATAGAACCATAGGATCACAGAAACAAAGGACGGAAAGGACCTTGAGAGATCATCAAGGCCAGCCCCCCTGCGCTGATGCAGGCCAAAGTAAACCTATATCATCCCTGACAAGTATTTTTCCAACTAGTTCTTAAAAACCTCCAGTGATGGGGATTCCACAACCTCCCTTGGAGACGTATTCCAGAACTTAACCACTCTTATAGTCAGAAAGTTTCCTAATATCTAACCTAAAATCTCCCTTGCTGCAGATTAAGTCCATTATGTCTTGTCCTAGATTCAGTGGATGTGGAGAACAATTAATTGATCCCCATCCTCTTTATAACAGCTGTTAACATATTTGAAGACTGTTATCAAGTCCCCCCTAAGTCTTCTTTCCTCTAGACTCAAAATGTCCAGTTTTATTAACCTTTCCTCATAGGTCAGGTTTTCTAATTTTTTTTATCATTTGCTCTCTCTGGACTCTCTCCTGTTTGTCCACATCTTTCCAAAAGTGTGGTATCCAGAATTGGCCTCCAGTTGCGGCCTCACCAGTGCCAAGTAAGGCAAGACAATTACCTCCCGTGTCTTACATCCACCACTCCTCTTAATACACCGCAGAATTATATTAGTCTTTTTTTAGCACCTGCCTCAGTTTCAGGGTTTTCATTTTAAGAAAGGGTCATTTTGGAGTGAAAATGTTGTGGTTTTGAATGAATGAATACCTGTTCAGAATCTGAATTTCCAGATTTCTGTCTGAGAAAAATCTCTTGGCATGAGAAACATGCACAGTTCCAGGAGCCAGGTCCATAGCTTGTGCAAGTCAGCATCCGTCTATCAGCATCAGTAGAGCTACAAGCTGAGTATCTGGCCCAAACACTGAATGTTTCTGATGTGAAAATATCCATGGAAGGAAGAAGGAAGGAAAGAAATTTCTAGGTGGTAAAATGACTTAGAACAAAACAATGAAATTTCAAAATCAGCTAGTGTTACTGTCTCACACCTCTAATTCCAGGACTTCCACTGAGAACAAAGGGGACATACAATCTGCATTCTGGTTGCCAGGTGGCTAATGCATTCTGAAGCCCACTAAAGTCAATGGGGGTCTTTCTAATTACTTCAGTGTGCTTTGGATCAGGCTTTCTGTCTGTCTCTTGGGGAATCATGTACTAAGATTTCAAGAAAGTAGAACGTCACTAGCACAAAAGTATGTAGGTCACATGAAATGAAATGTATTGAATTATGAAATCTTCTTTAAGTTTGCTGATTACATACTCTTTGTTATATAGTTTTGTTATCCAGAATCTTGTCAAAGACAGCAGCGTGTCTGACAATACCAGTTCAGCATGGCATAGGAAAAGATGGCCCAATGGCAGGTACAGATGCATTTTAGAAGGCTGAAAAACCAAGGACACAAGAACAGGGAGAAGAAGGAGAATTTACTACCCTCCCTTCTGTACTCTAACACTTCCTGTGTATACAGTACATGGTTAAGAATAACATGGTAAAGAAATATCTTATCTAAAATACTAATTTTGTCCAGTATTTCCAGCAGTCTGCTATCTTATCTTTTGGCCACTCTATCACTGAGTTAATAGGACTTCTATAAGCCAGCAGAATAGTGGACCTGGTATCTCAACAGATTTGTCCATAGCCTTTCATCTCTGGAACCTAGTTCAAATGCAGTCCTGACAAAATGTATAATAATCCTTCTATGGGCATTATCATCTCCAAAGAGAATATAGACTATATATGTAGACTATATTATCTTCCATAACATAACTGGAAGATGGACTCCGCTCTACCTCTCATTGCTAAATTCAGAGGTATGATTTCTTTTTTCATTAAAAAGATGATGGAGAAGTTCTGTACTATATCTCTGCTTTTCTGTGTCCATATGAATATGACCTCCTGTCTGCACATTTGTTGCTCATCCTTTATAAATAAAATACATTTCACAGTGGTAAAGTAAAGATGTATTTTAGCTCTCGCGATAAGTACTATATTTGTGGTATGATTAACAAGATCTCAGTACTGAGTGAGACCAAAATTTCAAAAGTGACTAATGATTTTGGGTACCTTGATTTCTAGATACTCAACTAGAGATACCTTAAAGGAGCCTGATTTCAAAAAGATGGACACTCAGCTCTCTCTGAAAATCCAGCCCCTTTATGGCATCTCTAGATGGGCATCCAAAATCACTAATCACTTTTGAAAATCTTGGCCATAACCTCCAGACAGTATTGTCAGAAATGTATTTAACAGAGAACATTGAGGCAGTTCAAATCCAGATCCAAACTTCACAATTTGGGCCAATCCCTAGTAAATAGTTATCTCTGATGGATATAGAGACTCAAATGAGAACTCACAGTTAAGTTCTTTCTTGATGTTCATTTTCATTTTACATATTCAATATAGTATTAACTCTGTTCTCTCATAGTGAAGAATAGTTACATTCTATGTTAATATTAATGAGTTAGATGATGCAAACTCTTACATTGGTAAGCATTTACATCAACAGTCCTGTTGACTTCACTGAGTCTACTCAGTGGGATTAAAGGTTGAATTCTCTAGCCCAATGTGATCCTGATTTGCATTGCTGTTTACTATACCATCCATAAATGCATGACTATAGACATAATTTCTCTTCATTCTATGTATAAAATTAAGACATTGCAATCTCCAAAGCCCCAAAATTTACTTAAGCCATTAAAAACTCAGTGTTTTCACATGATAATAATGGTTTGAGTTATGAACACAAGGCAGAGAAATTTATCTTTATGTCTAAGACAGAACTGCACTTACCATGTTACCAGTACAGTAGAACTTCAGAATTACAAACACCTCAGGAATGGAGGTTGTTTGTAACTCTGAAATGTTTGTAACTTGAAAAACAAAACTTTGAAAAGTTTGCAACTAAACATTGACTTAATACAGCTTTGAAACTTGACTGTGGGAGGGAGGGATAGCTCAGTGGTTTGACCATTGGCCTGCTAAGGCAAGGATTGTGAGATCAATTCTTGAGGGGACTGTCAGGGTCTACCCTCACTTGAAACTGGGGGGTTTCAAAGTGAGGACCCACATGTCTTCCCCCACCCCAAAATCCTAGGGTAGGTCTCCCCTTTGCTGCCACCACCTCGGTCAATTACATGGGCCGGGACACCCCTGTTTTTCCCCCGTCTCCCTTCAAAGACACTCCCTGGGAACACAGATCAATTCACAGAGGAGGAACCTTCCCCCTCCCCTCTCTTCCCCCTCTCCAGCCTTCTCCGGAGAGAGAGATACCTTGATTCAAACTCCTTGAATCTCTACACACAGGGAAGCAGCCCACTTCCCCCCTCCCTCTCTCCTAGCCACTGTGGAGAGATACACACCGATCCAACTCTGTGAATCACCGAGAGAGAATGTCTTAGCCCCTTCCCCTATATCCACAATAGAAGGGATTTAATCAAATCTTTATAGAAAGAATTTATTAAAAGAAAAACAAGAAAATACAGAATCTCTATGAGTCCAAGCTGGACACTCATAGGGTATAACCTTGCTAAGTTCTGGAGAGAATCCTCTCTCTTCTCAGTACAACCAGTACATGCAGAATTAAGAATAATCAATAACAAACACACAGAATTGCAAACATAGGATTATTAGATAATGACACAAAGTATCTTTCTAATACTCACTATCTTGACTAGAAGAAATTAGTTTAGAAAGGTAGAAACTTGTAGACTTGATTAAAACATCTGGACTCTTGTAACTTCAGACGGCTAAAGACAAAACACACAGGATCAGAGGGAAAAAGTTCCCTCCTAGAAATTTCAAATTCTCTTCCCTGATTGGTCCTCAGGTCAGGTGCCTACCAGGTACTATTTTAACCCTTTACTAACTATTCATGACAGGGACCATTTAGGGATCTGGGCAAAAATGTGTCTAGGGATTGGGCCTGCTTTGAGCAGGAGGTTGGACTAGATGACCTCCTGAGGTCCTTTCCAACCCTGATAATCTAAGAGTTCTATAAGAAAAATGCTGCTTCTAACCATCTCAATTTAAATTAAACAGCACACAGTTTCCTTACCTTGTAAAATCTTTTTTTTTAAACTTTCCATTTACCTTTTAGTAGTTTATGTTTAACACATTACTGTACTGTATTTGCTTTTTGTTTTCTTTTTTTCTTTATTTTTTTTGCCTCTGCTACTGCCTGATTGTGTACTTCTGGTTCCAAATGAGGTGTGCTTGACCAGTCAGTTCATAACTCTGGTGTTGGTGTCTCTGAGGTTCTACTGTAGTCACATCACTTTATGCTGTGAGCCCAGTGAACCTCATGATGGACCAAATCCTTGTTCTCAGTGAACTCAATAGAAGTTTTGCAATAGATTTCATCGAGACCATGATTTTGCCCAAGATAGGCAGGCATAGGTTGATTCAGCACTACTTGGATGAGAGACCTCAAAGAAAACTCTAGTGCTCAAGAAATAGTGCATATTTTTTTATTAATTTTAGAAGCTTGTATATGGTGAACATAAACTAAGTCACTGAGCATCTCACAAAGACTAGTGGATTTATCCCAATGACATTCCTACCAGGCAGGGAATATTATCATTCCTGTTTTATACACAACAGAGATACAGAGACTTGACCAAAGTCACACAGGAATTCTGAAACAGTGCCAAGAAGAGAATCCAGATCTCCGAAGTCCCAGGCCAGTGCGTTAAACACAAGTCTAGATGATACACTTCAATCCAAATCTATACTTAAGCAATGGTCCAATGTGATATGAGAGGTGCCACCTTCAAGATGAGAAATAAAACTAAGGTCCTGATTGCAATTAATAATCCCCTGAACCATTTTGTACAAGAAGGGGTGAGTGCTCGGGTATCTTTCCCAAACTCCAGATCAAGTAATTACGTTCCAATTCCTTATAATTTCCCCTGTAATTTCAGTTTCAATCTTGCTGATGTGTGTTGTTAAATAGTTGCTGTATTCCACACCAGAGAAAGATGCATTACTGTAATATCTACATCTTTCTTTCCTGCATTACCTCAGAGGGATATTGGGAGGCATAATATACTGTGAGGCTGCAGAGGGAGCACATAAAGTCTGTGAGGAAGAGTTCGTCTTGTATGATTTTTTGTACTGACCTCTGAGGCTAATATAGAAGTGGTGGAGCAAGGCTCCATAAAGTTCATTTGATCTTGCCCAGGAAGGGTGGTGGTATGTAATCTTAAGGGTAAAGTTTAAAGCAATTACCATTGACAGACCAAATATTGAGTCCTCAGACTGTCTAGTTAAAGTAGGTATAAGAGCTAAGGTAGTGTGAGTGGATTTGCAAGACTTGTAGAGGTTCCCTTTCCCAAGGTAAAGAAAAAAGGGTCACAATATTAATGAAGATAACAGAGAAAGGTATATTATGTACCTGTGAAAAAGTCAGCCTAGCTCTTCTGATCAAAAAGAAGTGTTTTCAGATTGTGAAGCTACTTAACTCTGAGACTAAAATGTTTGTCCTAGCAAATAGAAAATATGCAGAATGACACATCTTCATCAGATTTTCTTATACTGAACAGCTTTGACTTCATTTTTGGTGAGAAATGCATACTTTTTTATTTTCTATAGTATTTCATCTTTTCTTCGTGTTGTCTTCAAATCAAATATGGCCTGGTTCTGTGTTTCATGATCTGTTATTACCCTGATCAGTCTAGCAGGGAATAGCATTCAGCAGAAACAGAGAAGACCAGAAAGTCGATAGGTTGGCTATTAGGGGATTCACAAGGCAACTATGCATAAGACAGTCATCTAGTCCTGTCTCACAAACTGTGATTTTGTGATACAATCCATCCCGACTCGTTCAGACTATTATGTGAATTCAGACTATTATGTGAACCCTCTACACTCCCTTATGTTGCCTTTCTCACAGCTGCACATACCATCAGACTCTGTCACTCTGGTTGTAACCTCAGGGTCATTGACTCTCGTCTACTCACCAAGGCAGTGGCCAAAGTTTACTGCTTTTTCACACACATTTTTAGGTTCTTACCTTACAGCTGTGTCTGCACTGCTACAATGCTCATCTAGGCCTACATCACTGCCTGTCTTAATTATTGTAACTTCCTCCTCCCTGCATTTGTATCACTCCTAGTTATACAAAACACAATGCTATGATTAGCTTCATTGTTGGTCAGTTAGTTCTTTTCTGATTAAGCCCACTTCTTTCTTTGAATCTCTCCAATAGCTCCCTATCCTTCACCATGTAAAGCTCAAGTTTCCTCCCCTTATCTTCAAGGTCCTTCTGACACCCACCCTCACACACACTTATCTGGCCTTGTGTCTTGTCAAATAACTCTCTAATCCCTGTACCCTCCGTTAATGAAGCCAGAATCATCTCCCTGTTTGTACTACTCCATCATCTGTCTAGAAGCCTTCCCTTATGCACAGAACTCCCTTTCTGAGACTATCCACAAGGCAATTATTTCAATGTTTCCTGAGGAGCCACTGCTTCTGCAATGTGTACAAAGATTAGCTTGCAAAAGGCCCAATCCTGCACACACATATGCACATATGTAACTTCGTGCACATGAGCGGGTCCACCTAGCTCAATAAGACTATTCAGTGTATACGTGCTTGCAGGATTGGTGCCTATGTCATTTTCTCATATCTCTCGTGGATGGACTGCTCTCCCGTGTGTAGGGAGGAAGGAGTGTAAGGACAAATTGGAATTGAAGCTAGGGATTGGCATGAGAGAAAGATGAGAAGGAAATGAATTGCAGCAGCAGGGTGAGGAAAGTGAGTGTAGTGAATTTAAGAAGACAAGAGCCTATCATCATCCTGATCAATTTGCTTATATATCATAACCCTGTTCCCCACTCAGCTTCTGTCTATATGTGTTTAGATTCCACCTTCTTCATGGCAGGGACCACCTCTTCATCTACATTTGGAAAGTTCCTAGCACATTATTGGAAGCTATTGTAATCTTAATTTAAAATTATAATTCAGATACTTCTATGAGCCCACTCCTATCAGGTGCACTTTTCAATTAAGTCCTTTTATCCTAGCTGCCTTTTATTTAGTCCGAAGCAATATTTTGAGTGAGATATTTTCATTCATTTTATTATGTATGATATCTCTTTCAGTCATTCCTCACTGTTGTGCCACAAGTTCAGAGCAAATATGACCTGGTTCGTGTTGCATAATCTGCTAGTGCCCTGATCAGCCTAGCAGAGAATAACATTCAGCAGAAACAGAAGGACCACAAAGTCTCAAGGTCTGCTCTTCAGGAACTCACTGTGCAGCCATGTGTAACAGTCACACTCTGAGGCTTTTTTAGGTTTTACAGTTTCTGGGGCATGGACTGTGTTTGGAAAGTCCCTATTATTCTTTTTGCGCTACTGCAGCCCCATAAATAATAGTGACAATTCTCTCTTTGGCCGTGAGCCTGAGAGTGCTTCCTCATGGGTGCTGAACTTCCTCCACTTAGATTAGGAACCTACATGTGTGTTATATCCCTTCCCCCATCCTGTATCTGTCTGGTCTATTTGGATTGTAAGCTTTTTGGAGAACGGACCATCTGCTGCTCTGTGTTTGTGCAATGCCTAGCACAATGGGGCCCCGCTTTTGATTGGCCCTTAGGCAATACCATAATAAACATAATTATTATTAACAAAAGTCACCATCATCCGAAACCCATGGGAGCCACTGCAAAGATGCCTATTTTTTTTCTTTCCAGCAATACCTCAGAGGGTGGTTATGAGTATCGTGGACTGTGAGGCTACAGAAGTAGCACACAGAATTTGTGAGGAAGAGAGCCAAAGTCTTTAGATCAAGACTTAGGTGACTTGCCCAAGGTCAAACAGGAGTCTGGGAGCAGAGCCAGCAACTGAACCCTGTTCTCCTGAATCCAAGTCCCATATCTTCACATTCCTTTCCCTTCTTTTTCTTTCTAACTTTCTAGAGAATACCAGAATAGTAATTAAAAACAAAACAGTTAAATTAAAATCAAACATTTTTATCAACATCCTGTCACATTCTTTTAAATATTTTTAATATATTAATATGTTAGACAAAATTAGCCAACTCTCTTCTATTTCCCTTTTGTTGTTGTTACATTCTGAACTATTAATCTTTAATAAAATTCTAACCAGTCACATATCAAATAATTGCACCCCAAGGCATGTGCCAAGAGTATGTGGATTAAAAAGAAAACATTCTGCATAACAGAGGTTAAGGCACAAGAAGTTCTGTTTTTCTTTGAGTAACCTAGCACATGCCGAGAGACAGTCTCCCCGTCCCTGTTCATATAGATTACATAGCAGCTGGAGACAAAGATTGATGAAGGAGACACTCTATCTGGCTCCTCTTTTTCCCTTTGCTATAAAATGTTTCTAGAGGTACCATTCCATTCTGAAAGGCCCCTGCTATCTTTTTCCCGCCCCTTCCTTTTAGAAGCTAAACAGCTTTTGTGTGTGAAGGAGATGACTTTTATAAAATAATGTGAAATAATGGTTTTATTTTTGTTAGCAGCTGATAGAAATTTGGATAATAAATCACTGGAAGCTGAATGATATAGGTTGTGTTATACATTTAAACTACTTCACAACTAGCTAAACAAAATAATTCATCCATTATGTAAGCACAACTTTATAACAGCTCATGGATACTTTGGTTTAGTAATAGTCCATCTATCTGATGTAAGCAAAAGATAGCTTTGCTTCTCCTAAACTCATTTTATCCTTTTCCTCCCGTTCCTCATCCATATAAGTTTGTGCTACTTAGATAATATTTCTTTAATACTGTAACATGCTAGATGAGTTTAACAATATTTTTCCAATAAATTCAATTGATATTATTTCATTATTCACTCAATTTGAATAGTTCTTTCTGAAGCCAATGTTTATCTTTTAATTATTATGCCATTATGACTGGGACCCAGCTCTGCTACATTCTTTCTGTGTGACATTGAGCAATTCACATAATTTTTCTCAGCCTCTCCATCTTTCTCTGAGCAAATACCCTGTGTCTGTCTTGTCCAGGAGTAATTTGTGGGTTGGCCAGAAGCCCTGAGCAAGAGGCAGAGCATAATTGGAAAGTCACAATCTGTTTCCCACTTCTTGCCCCTTTCTCCCAGGGCGGTAGAGGGAGAGTAATCAGTGCCAGCCCCATAGCTGGGGCCTGGGGTTGATTATTTTCCCTGGTGCACTGGCTCAGCTTCACTGGCCCACACATTAAAGGCATGGAGCCAAGTCTCTGGTTACTCCCGGAGCACCTGCATGGGGAAGGCAGTAGCTCTCCTATCCACCATATCCACTGCTACTCTGTGAGTGCTTTAGCTGGGTCACAATCTAGTCCTTGGACTATAAGAACTGTGGGACAGTGCATGCTGTAACTATGGGTGGTAAGAGCTATTCCCCCTATTCCCTTCAAATAAAATTTAACATTCACTGTGTGACCCATATTTTCCTCCTCAAAATACTGAACTAACTCCTTTTAAAAACTCACATCTGTGACTCCTTTTAACATCCTTATTCCATATGGAAACTCAATTTGTATAAAGGAATTTAGCTCACAATGCCATTATTCCATGTCTCTTGTTCTTGCATTTGATATTACAGTAGTTCAAAAAGAGTTGTAGAACTTTCCTTTATTCCCTTGTGAATTGTGTACACCCAAATGAAAATCACTATTTAGTGTTAAAATTTCCAAAGGGGCTCAAGCCTGCCTTCCCTTTCTGGTAGGTGCATTTGTTACTTTCACACTGTTCTGTCACACTTTCTGGTATCGGACAAAAGATCAGTGGTTGTAACAGTGTTGATACATTAGTGTAAACATAGTCATCTTTCTTTTTATACAGTGTCACAAGCTCTAATTATTCTGATGAAAACACGCCACCCTAGATAACCCTCTAATCCACTAATGTCAATGGCAAGACTCCCATTGACTTCAGGGGGTCCTTGGATCAGGTTCTAAATTCCACCTGTAATTTATTAAATAAATTCAGTCTAATCCGATTGCTCCCTGCACATGTTGAGTTGAAGGCTTCCAGGCTTCAAGGTTCACCAGAGCTCTAGCCTTACACATTAGACCTGTGTATACTGGTCTCAATGTTTTCCGCAGATGCCCTCAGTGATACTGCTTTGCTGCTGTGGATGATTGGCAATATGTGTTATTGCAATACTGAACATTGTTTTCTATAAAACTCCTTTTCAATATCACTTCTGAGTTTTCCCTTGTTTGGGAGTGGGGGGGGGGAAAGAAAGGGGCACAGAAGCTTCTGCATGATTAAAGACATGACACCTGCAGCCTGATTCTTTACTCTCTGACACCTGGGCAAAGTCAGTGTAAAATGCTCCTTCACCGGAAATGTGCATGCACTGTCAACAGTGATAGACAAATACACAAAGTCCAAGACAGTGGAGATTCAGGCCCTTTTGTATTTAACATCTAGATGTTACAGAATAACATGCTATTGTTAAAAGATGAATGAAGCTGAACTTGTGTCTATAAGGGACAAAAAGGGGTTCAGATGATACTTTGCTGAATACTGTCTCACTGAGGTAGCCTTTAATGCTCAGAGGCTTAATTTGCTGATTCAAGGACCAGTCTTGAGAAATGCTGAGCATTTTCTGCGTGGTGCTGAACTCCCTCAATTTTTATTCACCCTGTGGGAGTTGAAGGCGTTTAGCATCCTGCAGGATCAGCAGCATAACTGTAAGTTTTCAGATGTTAATCGTGTTGACTGCATTATTTTGTCTTAGTTGGTGAGGGAGGGGGGGAGGTTGGGAGTATGGGGAAAGCTCTCTTGATGTTTAGATCATTACATCTGGGAACAAAATGCAGTTCTGGAGCCCTACAGGCACCATTCCCCCCTGCACATGTCTTTTGCAAAAGACTGTCAAGGCAGAAGTCTGATAGGAGCTAGTAGCTATTCCAAGCATGTTCCTGCCTGCAGGGTGCCCTATTCATAGGAAGGTGCCTCAGGAGATTTAGGATTGGGTTGGGGATTATTCAGGAGGAAAAAGAGAAGAAAGGGGAAAAAAAGATGTGAATGAATAAATGATCTGTGCTGGCTTTCTCTGGGGATATGAAGTGAATACTCATTGTATAATTTGATTTTGATACTCAGATTAATTAGGAATAATCACATTTACATGATTTTCCCCCCTGCTTTTTAGTTTCTCATAAATGTGCTTTGGTAGGTTGTGCCACCTTATATTTTGATATACTACTCTCTTTATCATTGACTTGATAGTTCATGACTTAACTCAGTGTATCTGTTATGTTTTTAAATGAAACAGTTTCCTAGTTTTATTTCCGAATTGTTGGCAGAATTTTAAACAGATGGGGTTGATGGTTTTTTTTTTCTTTCCAACATAATTCAATGTCTACAACTGTGTTATGTATTATAATAAACCACATCTCCCAGAAAATCAGCTCAAGATTGTGTTAGCACTGGAAATACATTTAAATAGTGATTTTCTATTTACTTTTTTCACTCCACATACTAGAGACCTGTCCAAAGCGCAAAAAAAAAAAAAAAAAAACTACTGGAATGACAACATAAAAAGTGATATCCCTACCAATACAAGCCTCTGTTCTTGGGGGATCCGGGCACGTGTATTACCACTATTGTCTAGAACAATATTAGCATACCCATCAAAAGCATTTTGTCCAGGTAGTGCTCCTTCTTGTGAAACACAGAATTACTTTATTGTAGAAAGCTCAATCAGCATCACTGGACTCAGAATCTGTTAGATATTATTCCATTGGAGAAACGCCTCCATCCTGCAAAAGACTGTGTTCCATGCCAGCAGAGCCATCTCTGGAACTGGGACCAAAGAGGTCAAGCCACAAACCAAGATTAAATGTGGATCCTTTAAACACCACCTTTTCATGTTCTCTGTATGTATAAATATCTCCTTTCTGTGTGTTCCATTCTATGCATCCGAAGAAGTGAGCTGTAGCTCACGAAAGCTCATGCTAAAATACATTTGTTAGTCTTTAAGGTGCCACAAGTACTCCTGTTCTTTTAAACACCAAAGTATCTGAATGAAAACTACCGGTATACATTTCATTGATGGGACTGGTTTATTAAAATCCAAACCTGAACTGTACTGAATGTACAGAATATCATTTAATATTATTCAAATTCAAATCCCAGCTTGTCCCCTCCTCCCTGGTTGGGACTGAGGTACTATTGTGCTCAATGTTATATAGACACAGAGAAAAGATTAAAAGAAATTCACTGCCCCAAACAGCTTAAGAAAATAACAAAGTTGATAAAGTGGCACTCCTAGAGTACAGCACTCTATGACAGAGTATGTGTATTCCCTAGGGAAGTGAGGAAAAAGTAAAACACACTTATTTACTACAGCTCCTTGTCTTTATTGCAGGCATCTGTGAGTGAGTAGGACTGGGTCACCTGTGGGCAACTGGTGATTCTGTCTATTCATTTCACCTGGTCTGGGTGCTTTGAACTGGAGTAATCCCTGGTGATGTGATGCAGGTAGAAGAAAACCTAGCTCCTTTCCTTTGTGCAGAGGCAATTGTTTGCTTAGCTTAGCCTAGTTGTTATCAAACTCTTTCATATTGTGACCCTCTTTGCCTTATCAGGACACTCCCATGGAGCTGGGAACTAGCCAGGAACCCCCTTTTGAAATACAAGACACTCTTGGTTTGGTTAGTCAGTTGTAATTAGCATCTACTTTCTGACTGAGCCTTGTCCAGCTTTGCATTTTATTTCTCTTTCCTTTGTTTCTGGATCACTCATAGTAGCATTTATATATATAAAATAACACACATTGTATAATTTCATTCGGGTTTGACACACTTCCTCCTCTTATCATGACAATGATATTACTTGGTGTGTTTGTTTTCTAAATTAATGTAATTAAAATAAATAAATAAATAAAAATTCTTACACATTCTTATCTACAGTTGTTAAACTGAAGACAAAAATCCCCAGTATGAGATCTAGGTTTAAACTAATATTAATTTAGGACCTGGTTCTTCATGCTAGTCTGAGTAGCAAATTTCTACACCTATGCAAATATGCACCCACCTGGATCCTTACACAACTGAGATTTAGACTGTGTCAGTGTTCATGATTTTTTTATCCTAACCTTCACAATACTTGATAGATGGGAGAAGGATTAATCATGTAAATGTGGGACTCAGCTTTTCTTTAAAAATAATCTAAGTTTCTAGCCCTCATGGCTTCTGAAAGAAACTGGAAAATATGAGCCCTAAAGTCTCAAACATCAGAAGGTAAATAAAAAGATCCAGATTTATGATTTTGAAATATCTCATGAGTTTTAAGCCAGTATCATGATGGGGGGGGTGTTGAAATGTGATTTTTGAACCCATGGGGTTGGTGATATTGAGATTGTATTTGGAATGTGGGGTAACCTTTATCTGATAGTTCCCACTTCAAGCCTTAGTGAATTGTAGCTATTTTATGCTGTGACAATTAGAGCTGAGTAAATTCTACACACACACACACACACACACACACACACACACAACCCTGTGAATATTCATTTGATTTCTCAGTGAATTTCCTTCAATGATGTTCACACCCCTTCTGTATTTACTTTCTATCAATATTCTAGCAAATGACTTTACTGGCAGGAATATTTGGTGAAACAGCTAGTTTTAAGCACACATTGCAAGAATATTCACAGAAGCAAGTATTCACACCAGAAACCTGATCCTAAGAGTTACTCACTCAGTCAGGGAACACAAACATACCATGTAATCTATGTTTCTAGTCAAAACAACTCAAATTTGAATATCAAATTATTTCCATGAACTGTCGGTGAATATGCCACAGATCAAGAATTACTGGCAGAAATCATTCAACTCACAAATAAATTTGAGGGGGGGAAACCTGATGTCTGTTTTCAGACAATTCAAGAAAAGAGGTGTAATTTATTGAATACATTATTTAAAAATTATTTTCTTGTATTAATGCTATAATGTAACATAACAGTATAACTATGTAAAGCATTTGATGTACAACATGTATTTGTCCTTATTTTCTTTTCAGTGGATGAAACAAAATATTCAACTAACATAAAAGGGTAATGCAATTGAGATAATTTTTATAGCAAGTTTTTGTCTCTGCTATGGTTCCGACTACACTCAGGTGTGATATTAAAAGAGCAAGGTATAAACTTGCACATACTCTTTAAAATATACTTTAAATTTGATTTCCAGAGATACTAAACACTACTATTTCAAATTAAATAGTGTTGTAATGACCACTTTCCTTAATACTGGGTTATCCTGTCTTGAAATTCTTAATGAAGATGAAGTACTGTAGCTTGAACCAAGTAACTAATAATAAAGAAGGATTTTCTTTTAAATCTGTGGAGGTCAGAACCCTCCTGTATCATTAATTTTAGATTTTTGGGGAGAAACAGTAGCTGGACATATGCATCTGGTTTTTCTTTTGAACATTTTTCTGGTTCCTGTCCAACTTTTCTCTTTATCTCCCACATACCAGCTTCCAGGTATCTGTCTCCTGATAGTAGAGATGTTTAGAGGATTAGTGCCTTGATTGGCAGGTTGGCTAACATTACAGGTCTGTTCATGTTGAGCTTTCCTTCATGTTCTAAAAAACAACTACCACAGACAAGGTTAAAAAAAAATCTTGCTTCTCTTGTGGTCAAACTGTACATAACTTCAAAATATCATCGGGACTGGGATAGCTTTTATTGCAGACCCCAAAGAAGGTAGAAACTGGATGATCATTTCCAGTCTATTTGTCTAATAACTTAGAGAGATGGCAGGCTATGTAATTCACAGGGAGAAATGGCAGTAAACTCAGCATCCTATACTGTAGCTACTGCTAAATTAATAAATTACAAATCCATATTATTTCATAAACAAAAAAAGCCAAACATTGTCATCTGCATTCCTAAGTGTGTGTGTGTGTATGTGTATGTGTGTGTATAAAATAGTATGGTAGGCTAAGTCTTAAGTCTCAATAGCACAAAAGTTTAAATAGGAACCAGTGTTAAATAATGTAATCTGAATATGCTGTACAAGGCAGAATGAAGTACAGAAAAAATATATAAAATGCTGATGAGGAAACGTATTTTGCTTATTATTTATGTATTTATTTTATATCACCCAAAAGTGTGCTGTGTACCTTGCTGAAAACATAAGACATATTTTCTGGATTAGAGTGCTTAAATCGGATACTTGTTGGGAAATTTCCCCCTCTGACTGGAAAACCTTTATGAGTGCCTGTAAAGTGGAAAAGGGGAAAATTCCATGGAGTCCTCATCAAATTGCTTCATTGTGAGTGGGGTTTGCCATCAAACCCCACTGAACCCCTAGAATCGATGTAAATCTGGAGTGTTCTGATACAGGCGTTCACATGTAGGCCCTATACCTCTGCTCCAGCTTTCCTGTATTTCCTTGCCTGCTGCTGCTCATTCATACCCGTTTTGAAGTCTTCCCCAGCACAGTAGAGGAAATGCACAGAAATTAATGAAGCCAGAGTCTTCAATAAATGTTAATGCTCTTATCGCTGTTTGTACAGGTGATGTGTCTCTCTGCCCCTGCCCCAGTGTCTTACTGTGCATTTCATACCAAGTGAGAGCAGAATTTGGACCAAAATGTTTTGTGACTTTTTGATTGGATTCAGAAATGACCAGGTAATAATAAAAGACAACCCAAGCGTTGCTCAAAGCTGCAGAATCTCTTGGCACAGTAACGTTTGTAGAAAATTAATGTCACTTCAAGTCTCTTTCAATCAGATCTTAAGATGTGAATAATCTGAATGACCTGTGTGTACAAAAAGTGTTTCCTGTAATTTTAAAGTTTGAAAAGTGCTACAACTTTACCTAGCTCCCTATGGAGATAATCCATTGTATTTCTCAATAGCTTACAATCTAATTTTGAGGGCTGGAGGGGGGAGGCTTTGCTGGTAGGAAACTGAAAAGTAGCTGAAATATTGTAATATTACAAAATATTCCCTTGATAACTTTGCTAATTAAATTGTTATGGAAAAAATTGCAAGGAGACATGTGCCCTAAGGGAAAGCTTATGGCTTTTTTTGAAGTTTTCCTACCAGAAACCAAACCTTACAGCACTTATAAAACATTATGTTTCATGAGGTCCAAACTTAGATATGTTGAGTTGTTTTGAAGTGGCATCAAATAATTGATCAGCAACTATAACTGTGATTATAGAATAAAATCAGAGCTGAGTTGTAGCAAATAATTGCAAAAATAATTAAAGTCACAAATCTTCCTGGTAACAATATGAAACAATTCTTTGTAGTGCCCCACAGGGATGGGACTTCTGGCTTTCACTGGGATTAACACCTGCGGAGGGGTTGCAGGGGAAGGAGGGGGAAGAGAAGAGAGAGGTGTACATAGGAGTAAAATAAACACATTAGCCTGCTTTTAAACAAAAATGAAGGAAACCCACAAAGCTATTTACTTGTATGTAAGAGTAAATCTTAAGTTTTTAAATGCTATTTCTTTTCAAAGAATGTGGTTTATTATAAATCCTTTTACAATAGTTGATTTAGAAACCCTAGGTATCAATTTCAGTCCTGTTGATATGTTTCGGAGTCATGTAAGGACGTCTGCCTCTTGACGCAGTAAAATGGTGAGAGTATTGTACATTTCTCAATCAAAATGAGCTATAATCGGCTGAATTCAAGGAGGGGTGGGGGAGAAGTACTTCTGCCAGGAATATTTATTTATTTACTTTGGAGTTAAGCAATAAGAAAAACTCTTGTCCCAAGTTCTAGGCCCTTTCGACCAATGCTAAAAGGAGCTCCATGCAAAAAATAAGTAATACATATTGTATATCCATTTCTTACTGAATCTCTCTTTGGAATTATAATGCTTCAGATTTGCTCAAAATGGGTCCAGTCCTACTCCTGTTGAAGGTAATAGAAATGTTTTCATTAATATGAATGTGAGTAAAGTTGGGCTCAGTGTTTGTGTTATACATATATATAGAAGGGGCAACATTTACTTTTTTAATACTAGATCTAGAGCTAGATGAATTTTTTTTTGATGAATAGTTTATTTGCTGAAAAATGAATTTTTGGGTTGACCAAACTATTTTTTAATTCAGGGCAAGGGTTTCTGGAACAATTTGTATAGTGGGGGTGCTAAGAGCCATTGAACCAAACTGTAAATCCTGTAAAGAATGGAAACCACTTCAAGCCAGGGAGTTCAGCAGCACACCCAATCCTCCAGCACCCTAAGTTCCAGCACCTATGAAACTTAACTGCCATTTTCAAAACCACCAGTAGAGGAGCACCCACCTTCCTTGAGCAAGTCACAGGATTTCCGTAGTCTGAGGTATGATCCTGCCACCCTCATTGATCATTTGCAAACTATTTAGTTAAAAGACATATTTACATTCATCTGCGCCAACTATTGCTCTCAACATGTGCTCAGGAAATTGGCTCAGAAGCAACCCTCCCCCTATGGAGAACCCAGAGAGAGATGATTCCTTAAAGGAGGTTTTGTCCATATGTTTGCAGGTTGCAGGCTCTGTGTTCCCATTCCTGGATTATCAAAGAACCATTTGGGAAATTTCTCTTAACACTCCCATGTAATGAAAAGCATTCTTTGGGGCAGTTAATTAAAATCTACACTTTTGCCTCTCACCTCTCAGAAGCAGTGGGATTTCAATCTGTTTAGTTCTCATAGGACAAAAGGCATTTTAAACTAAAGAAAATAGTGCCAGGGAAAGTCACATTTCACAATAGTACTACAAGAATGATCTTCTTTCTTGCATTTTTGGAGTAAGTGCAAAGTTAGTGATAGGGCAATACAGTCAATGGTAACAGGGAACATGACCTAAAATAAAAGATCCCATGTAAACCTGAAGCAAAGTTTTTTTTGCGAGCCCCTTAACATCAGGTATGGAATAAGTTCAGCAGCAGATACAAATACACAATACAGATAAAACTTTTAAGTGTGGCTCACAGGGAAGAATTTTGTCCAAGATCAGGTTTCACTGGTCAGCACAAAGGCATCATTTAAACATGTCATATTTTTTTTAATTATTAGCAGCGCAATCTGGTCAGATGCAAAGCATTTGATTACAAGGCTTAAGTCTAGTAATAGCAAAAGTCCCCAATAAAACATCTCTTGAAGTCAATGGGAATATCCTGCCATATTTTCCATTGTTCTGTTTCTGATCCTGTTCAGCTGTTTAACCCAACTGCTATATAAATTTTAAGGAGAAATGCATTTCCTTAAACTGTCTTAGAAATTAAGTGGTTAAATTGTTCCTTTTTGGATCTCATGGAACAATATCAGTCATCTTGTGTCAAAGAAAAAAATGTTTAATCTTTGACAGAAATGAATTACTTCATATAGGACAGCTACATTTTGTCTGATACTTGTTGTCAGCTTTCACTGGAAGATGAGGAACTAAGAAATAGATTTCATCAAATTCTGAGATGGGAGGAAATGAAATCTTAGCAAAGAAAACAAGTTATGCCTCTGAAATGAATAGTACAAGCAAGAAGATCTATCAGGTGAAAAGTGAATGTTAAAATCATTTGCCAAAAGATGGCTTAAGAAATGCTGGGGAGATAATAGAGAGTAGAGAGCCAGCATATTATTAGTTTGTGAAATGTTTCATCATTTAAGACATCTAGGAATTTTTGAATTATCTAAATATCTTTGATTTTTCATGTCTTTGCATGAAACTCAAGTGAGCTGCCTTTTCTTTTTTTCCATCAGATCTATAATGTAAAGTTAATCACCACATTGTAATATATCTAGTTCTGTATGCAATTTCCCTTCTGATAATTTCATTTTCAAAAGAAGAGACTGCTATCTCTGTCCTATATCAATAAGAAATAGAATCTTTAAATTGTCAAAGGACAGGTACTAGTGGTTTGTTGGATGGTAATTGGATATGGAAGCTTTCAGTCTAACTCTCTGGTTGAAACTGGGCTTCTGGTAGGTTGATTGTAAAAGTGAGTAAACATGGACAAAGCCTCTATAGGTCTGGGGTTCTAGTTTGGTTCAGATAGATGAATCACTCTGCAAAGGTTTTCCCATTAGACTCCTATCATTGTATCTTCTGGTCCTAGCCACAAGAACTGCTTCTTCTCATGGTACTTCTGGGTCCTGTCTCAGCCCCAGAAGCAAAATCCAATATCCTTTAAAAACTCAGCATGAGTTTGGTTGTAAAAACTGCTGAAGATGCAGAGTGCAAGATCAATTCTTATTTCTCTGAATTCCTCCATCCATCCCTTATGTCAGAAAGTCACTAATATCTGATGGCCTCTGGCAGCTCAAACAAGTTGCAAACTCAGTCTAATTCTTGAGGACCTGAATCATATCACAAAAAATGAACCATCAGCATTAGTGCTGAACTAGCTTCTTTCAGCACAAGGATTCGTAGATTCCAAGGCCAGAAGAGACCATTATGATCATCTACTCTGACCTCCTATATAATACAGGCCATAGAAATTCCCCAATGTAATTCCTAGAGAAGATCTTTTAGAACAGGGGTTCCCAAACTTGGTTTGTGGCTTGTTCAGGGTAAGCCCCTGGTGGACCACAAGATGCTTTGTTTACCTGAGCATCCGCAGGTACGTCTGCTCGCGGCTCCCAGTGGCCGCAGTTCCCATGGCCCATGGGCAGCTTTGCTCATGTCCAGAGATAGTCAGGAATGCAGCCTGTTGGCAGGATTTGTAAGGTAATTGAAATACTGTGGTGGATAGAATGCATATGAGGCATTTTTCTATTTTCTAGCTCTTTTAGATAGAGGAATCCAGTCCTCAGGACTGACAGGTCAGTCCAGCAGATTTTACTAGCATTAGATTCATAAATATCCCCATACTCTGAAGCTGAGTTCTTAATAAATCACAGAACATGAGATCAGAGATATATGTACAGCCTATTTAATGTGTAATAAATATGAGCCCTGAGACAGTTTCATGCTACTTCAGTAAAGAGGAAGGAGGATTTGTGGGAGGAGAGAAACTACAAAGAGAAGGAAGATTCTTCATTAAGCTGATGTCAGTTGGAGGGTTGTTATTTCTTCTCCTCCTACTCCTACAGCAAAAAGCTTAATGGCAGAAGCTTCTGATCACTGACATGAAGAGGCTGGTTAATGGAGAGATTCAGGAACACACTTATTCAGGGAATTCTCTTTTACTGAAAACAGGAGCAGGCTCTGTCAATGGTTGTGGTGTTTCTAGTCAGCTAATCCCAGTTGAATATAAACAAGGAGCACATTGGCTGTTGTCCTGTTTGCTGCCTGTTTTCTTCCCAGAAGAGAGCTGGCACGTCTGGCTGAAATGTCAGAAGAGGGATGGGCTAAGTAGCTATTTTTAGATTTTACTTTTCATTTTATTTTCTCTCTTAGTGCTCATTAAGATAGAAGTAGCTTCACTTGATTTGCTTATAGGCTAAGTAAAATAAATAGATGCACTTGCCCTAATTATTCCCATGTACAAAGAAAATGTTACTGTGTATATTCAATTTCTTATTTTAAAAAATGGTAAATACAGTTACTGTTCCAGTCTGACACAAACCAACAGCAGCTGGGGAATTCACTGTAAAACATGGCACTCCATCCTACACTACTCGTGTGTGTGCGCAGTGTGGGAGAGAGAGGGCAGGAGGGGATAATTGTTTCACTCTACAATGGCAGAAGCTGGGAGTATAGCATAGACCACATGCTCAAGTTTGCATAACTGGCAGCTCCCCAGGGCAGTGCAGAGGTGAAGCCCTCCCCTGCTTTTTGCAGCAGTTGGTTTTTGCTAGGCCATGTGAGGTGGGAGATAAGGCTCTGCACCTAACCCCTTTCCCTCACCATTTTGCAACTTCATGATAGGGCTAGGCAGTATCTGGCCATGTGTTTCTTCTTGACGCACCTATGCTGTTTCTAGGAGTCCCAATTGTATAGGACCAAATGTAGACCATGGATTTTCAGCTGCATGTACCAGGTCAGTGTCCAAATATAAATTCTGTAATTGTCTCAATAATTGCTGCATCAATAATACATTGAACACATCTTACATAAAACACTCTCAAGTCTTGTGCAATAAAAGGATTATATCACTATCAGAGTACTGTCTAATGAGATGCTCTGAGTACCTTTCCCAGAACTGAAGAAGCGCTCTGTGTAAGCTCTAAAGCTTGTCTCACAACCAAAGTTGGTCCAATAAAATATATTATCTCATCCAACTTGTCTCTCTCTCTAATAAGATTCTACTCTGGAATTTACCCTGGAATCTGAAAGAATTCGAGAGATCTTAACAGAGTTGTAGTCTCAAAGATTACTATCTAGCTGACCAGTAAGTGTATGGTGGTTAATAATGTCATGCTTGAAACATTGAAAAACCAGCATTAGCACAAGAATGTTTCCTATTACCACTTTGTTTTTAAATAGTGTAGAATTAACTTAATGTTCAAACATCTCATCTCCCTGACCTGTTAATGCACTCCAGAAATGTTACAGCAAGAGTGAGTGAGTTTCAAATCCCATTCATATAACTGAGATGAGCACCCTGGAGCTTGTTCAGTTTGTCAAAACATATGAAGTTTCTCACGTATCAACACATTAGCTTTTCTCTATGATTCACAACACAGCCCCAAATATATATTTCCTTTTTTGGTTTAAGTAAAATATTCAGGGTGATCCTGTTGTTCAGCAGTATAATATCAGCTTGAATTAGATACCAACATGTAATTAAATACATTTAATAACAGCTGAACATAAATTACTTAATACTGTACAGCAACAAAAATCGAATGCCCAGGACCTCAAGAAAGCTAAAGCAAAACCATATTTTCCACATACAATGAGAATCTGTGCTGGGAATTTCTTTATTTGCATATGCGTTCTGCCCTGTCCCAAGATCTTGCCTCACAATTTAGAGGTTTTAATACTCAGATGAGGTAATTCCAGACATCTATCAGTAGCTTGCCACATTTTTCTATTAGATTTGTAACTCCATTTTTCAATGGTCAAATACTTTGTCTTCACTTGAAAGGAGTATGCACACTGAATTGTATTTTAACCTCAGTAATAATGTTTGAAATATTATCTTAACTAACAAATATGACTCTGAGGCTCTGATCCTGAACACCTGTGTGCTTGTGCTTAACTTAATATGCCTGAGTAATCTTGCTGGATGTCTATAAGTGCTTGTGGTATCAGGTCTATGTCTGTATGTACATATCACATTAAGGAGACACCTGGCAGCTACTCCATAGTTAGGTTTGCCTTCTATATCGGGTTTAAAATTGAGCATGTCAGTTTCTTCTCTAAAATTATGTGGGCAAGCAGTATGAAATTTCACACAGGGTTAGTTGTATGCCTTTTTAATTTTATATGTAGGTTTTTTTTGTTCAGTTTCTCTTCATATTTTTTTTATTTTTGACCAAATATCTCTTAAAACTTGTGTAGCTACACAAAACAGGATAGACAGGTGGATCTAGAATGGATTTCACACAATGGGTACTTTTTTAAAAAAAAAGTTGGATAGCTTGTAGCCATTATTTGTGACTATAACTGAAAGTGTATGCTTTTCACACAAACCTGATTGATTTGAGGGGCAGGGGCAGGCATACCGAAGCCTGATTGATAGGGTGTGCTGAATGTTCAGAAGTCATTGGCTGTTGGGAGCGGGAACGGGCACATAAAAATTTCTCTATTAGGATCTGACTTTTTCTGGCATATTTTATCCTAAAATGGAGCAATGTAGTATTGCTAACGTATTATAGTAACATTGCCTTAATAAAAAGTTTAAAGGGGGAAAAAAAGGGTGGGTTTCATATGCATGAGTGCTTATGTCAAGTGGCTGGAAGATTACAATATTCTTCATTAGCAACTGCATTCATACTTCTTCATAGCTCTGCAAGAAACCCACGAAAAACAAGCAAACAAAAAGTCAAATCACCTTACAGTAAATACCTCTGTTCCTCTTTGTCACTGTCACAACTACAGATCATGCATTGTAACCTTAATTGTGTGCCCCCCCACACAGCATGTCAGCTTTCTATTGCCCCTTTCATTACCTTTCTGCACACACCCCTCTACCATACTACCCTTTCCCAGTACAGACAACTACTACACCGAACATCCACCACAATTGGTAGGGCTTTGTTTTTGTTTGAGAGAATAGGAAGGAATAATCTGGTAAAAATGTACGTACAGAGAAGTGAAAAGGAATGTCCCAGGCTGACAGGTCTCTTTGAGAAGGAATGGGTCCAGTTAAACTGTGACTATTAGACCACCTCCCAATAGGGCCTGTTAGAAGACATCGGTTATCTACTAAAAATCCAGGTGCACAGGCAGCAACTAGGACAGACAGGAAGCAGCAACTGAGGAGACCCTATAGTGAGCTGAATGAGGCCTCCACCCACCACCGAGAGATTGTGAGTTGCTGGGGAAGAGCTGGCACAGAGAAAGAGCGGGAGAGATTCGGTGGGTCAGGTCAGACTGGAATGGGGGAACCCTATCTGAGCAGAAGGCTGATGGGGTGCTCCTAGGTAAGGACAAAGGTCCAACTCAGCCAGGGGCAGACCAGGCCCAAGAGCAGAGGGTGATTCTGGAGGACCTCAGCAGGGGTAGGACTCACAAGCAAAAGAGGCCTGGGGAGTGGAATAATGCAGGGAGTCCATTCAAAGGAGCCTGAGATGAGGGTGCGAAGAAGTTTTGTTAGAAGCTTGGAGAAAGGCCGGGATAGAGAAGGGCTCCTGGAATAGGGGCCCAGGAGTCATGGAACAGAGAATATTACTTCTCGGGTAGATGACCTTGGGTGGGAGGGCTTGGGATAGGGCTAACAGAACTGGGGAACTGCTTCCTCATTAATTTATTTTACTTTGGAGGGTGTGAACTGTTTCATCTTGAGAGACCTATCAGTGGATATACAAATGATGCCTGGAAACAGGGCTTTAATTAGACTCTGAGAAGGACATCATTCCTTTACTGGGCAGATGAGATGACTGCTGATCTGATCTGCTGGGTGTGAGAGGTGTGGGGAGAAAAGAATGGGCAATTTGGTCAGCTCTGGGAACAGAAAAAGGGGAATTGAGGTAGGACGTGGCTGTCGTGCCACAACTGACCACCAGTAGGCACCCTGATGGGGCCAAGCCCTGTAACAGAGGGCAGAACTGTGGTACGGGGTCTGTGATACATGGTAGTTATAGTAATGGTAAGATGTGTGCTTGTGAGTGTAGAAGTAGAGGGTAGAGACTACTAATTGGCTTAATTTTTATTTCCCCTTTCATGGGTTTTGTGTCAGTTGTGGTGTACGTGTGTAAGAACCTCAACTGCTACACAAAAAGACTTTGTGAATTTTATCTGTGTGGATTGATGGGTTATATACTATATATAGCTATAAGATTCTGTATAGTGAAATGCATTATCATTCTGCTATTAATTTTGCACCTTTGAGCAGCATGCCTGAACTTTCCTTATTCATACAACTCTGCTGAAGTTTATTTTATTATTATTTGTATTACCTTAGTTTCTAGAAGCCCTAGGCATGGACAAGGACCCCATTGTGCAAGGCATTGTACAAATAGACAAACAAACAGACAGAACAAAAAGACAGTGCCTGCACTGAAGAGCTTACAGTCTAACTAGACAAGACAGATACAGAGTGGGGGAAGGGGAATAACACAGAGTGAATATGTTGGCAGCAAACATCATATTAGTTCCTTGCTTTCTTTGTGGGTTTAACTGGGAGGGGATCAGCTAGAACTGTATTTCCCAAACCTGGGACACCGCTTGTGTAGGGAAAGCCCCTGGCGGGCCAGGCCAGTTTGTTTACTTGCCGAGTCCGCAGGTCCAGCCGATTGCGGCTCCCACTGGCCATGGTTCGCTGCTCCAGGCCAATGGGAGCTGTTGGAGTCCCTGCTTTAACTGCTTCTAATACACCAGCCCTCATGGCAGCTCCAAAGAGTTGATTTTAAGAGTTTACTTATTTTTTGACTGGCACAAAAAATTCCCTCCTTTTCTCCACATGTGGATTGTCTCATGGCAAGGAATATTGAGTCCTGACCTAATGACCAGTTTATGTTTGATATTTTGTGAGTATTGACAAGGGAAGATTCACAGTTTCCCAGAGTCCCATATAAACTGCTCACTTGAGGTCAACAGAGGCACAGCCATGGGTGGGCCTAGCTGGGCCACAGCCCAACCAATTAGCATCCAGGACTGCCTAAATCTGAGCACCAGGCATTTTTAAAGATTGAGCTGGGCCTTAGGGTTGCAGCCTTTTAGTAAAACTTCTGCTGCCTCATACCACTCTATTTCCCCACCAACCCAGGCTCCGTCTCTGCCCCTTGCCACCCAGCTCCAGTTACTGCCTCCTCATTGGCTGATTGGCTGTGGGATCTGGTAAGGCACTAACCAGAGCTGGGTCGGTTGGAGCACCTCACCTGTTTTGAGTGATGGAAAGGTGGTTGGGCCAATGAGTGGCTCCTGCTCCCAGTCTTGGGCTTCAATCTATTCTCCATCAACACAGGCTCTGGCTCAGTCCCAGGCCATCTGCTCTGGTGGCTTCTTCCCCAGAGGAAGAGATGTGCCCTCTCACCACCCCCACTGGGGAGCCTAACCAGAATCTGATTGTTTGGGAGATAAGAGCCAATCTGATTGTGTCCACCTAGAGGGGTGGGAGTAGGATCAGAAGCTCTCTACACCCAACCATGAGGTTTCACATGCAAACCTTGGAGATTTTCTGTCTAAATTTGTATGTTAAATGTATCAGACCTAACTGGGATCATGCAGCGCTTGGCGAGAGTCTGCTGCAGTGGTCCACACTGAGGATCTTTTCAGGAATGTTCACTGTTGCACCCTGATAATGGATGAAGGTGATGAAATGGTGGCCATTAGTGACTGTGACTGACTGACTGGGGAGGAGGAGGAAGAAATACAGATCTACAGAGCTGAGACCACATTATTGTATAGCACAATGGAGGGATTCCTTACTTCAAGTTAGACATCGACAAAACATTTCTTCCTTTAAAAGCCTTGTAAAGTTCCTTTACACTGGTAAAGGGATTCTTCAGTTCAGCTCTCTCTGCATCAGTGGGGCATCTGGCTCTTGGGAGGGAATTCAAGGAAGGTAGGCCGTATTAGCACAGCTGTATTCCTGTACAGTTCCACTGTTGGAGGCTAATCAGCATATCTCATGGGCATCTGGCCCAGGCCTCATTCATGGCCAGCACTGCCCACTGTGCTGATCATCACCAGGTCTGATTGTATACATTGGGACTGAACAATGGGTTCTATTTCTCTCTGCAATGTGGATGAAGTGAGTGATGCTGTACAAAATGTTGTAACTGGCAGAAGTGAGGCTAGGTGTCATTTCTAATTCTGGTCCTCTTCATGCAGATATTATCATCATCATTGACTCACTGTGCAGCAAGGGATAGAGAATGACCACATTTCCCATCAGCAACCCAAGCACTGACTTATTCATCTACCTGTGACCGAAAGAGGCATGTCAGTTGCTAGAGAAATCATGACACTGAGGCTTTGAAGAGTAAATACAGCAAAGCTGGACTTCCTCTGGCTAACATTCCAAAGCCATCTGGAAAATGTAGTTTCTGGAACCCCCATGCTCCCACCACCACAGGGTGTAGCTTTCTACCTCTTCCAGTACCTTTTTTTTTTTAAACAACCTTTTAAAATTTGGGAGGCAGCAGGTGACTGTTCCAAAGCCTGGTGGAAAAGCAAGCATTTAGTATTCTTGAATATTTGGGAAATTGAGAGTCCTTGGGCCCAAAAAACAATAAAGTGGATTGGGAAAGGTGGTTGTAGACTGCCAGGCAGCCTTCAAGAAAGTAAGCCTGATACCTGCCAAGAGAGAAGGGTGTGGGGAGGGACGTGGAGGTAGTAATGCCAAGCTGAATATTTGTAGCAGAATGTTTTTCTGAGCATTTAAGCTAAAACATTTAGCTCTTTTGAGTAGCCCACATGTTTGAGATAGTCAGGAAACATTTGATTTGAGTAGCACGTTCTTTGTAGGGACTTCATAATTAATGTAATATGCTGTGCAGCACTTGTTGCAACTTGAAAACAAACACATGTACTCATTGTCTGTATGTAGGCTCTGTGCTGTGCTACAGATCCATTATTTATAGATATTACACAATGCTATCACAAGTCTGAGAATTTTTGAGTGCTCTCCATGACTATATAATGAGGGCCTTGCATATTTATTTCAAAATGAGAATTATAATTATTATTTTAAACCAATCTGTGAAAGATGGAAATTCCATAAAAGCCATTAGACTGATTATAGTCCTGTAGTATTGTCAAAAATAATTTTAATTGGTAAGCGTAAGCAAGCCTGCTCTAACAGTTTTGCTCTTTAATTGCGTTCTCACCAAATCACTGTCAGGCTGAATAACAAATATTTGTTACTTTTATAATGTGCATTTCCTCTTAGGCTGTGTGTTGGCTTTAATTTGATGCTGGGAGATCTTTGCTTTGATTGTTGTTATGAGATGATTGAAACTTTTCAAACTGATTAACTTGGTAACTTCTAGCAGCTGATATGCTGATGTAGTGCGAGTTTCTCCTGAACTTAATAACTTACCTATTACTGGTTTCTGTAAATGTCTTCATTTTGTACTCTTTTCTCAGTCCTGATTAGTCCCCTCTTCCTGACTCTCTAAATATCTAGATTCTCAACTGTCAGATATGTAAATTGTTTACTCCCGATGGACAATTATAACACAAACACATAATTAATGACATGGAATTGTGAACGTTTTTCATTTAACTTAAAACCAAGGAATAAAATGTTGACACACTATACAATTCTGAGTGGAAGAGGAATGAATTTTCTTACATGATTATATGAAAATTATATTCAGCATATTAATTTAGTATTGCAGGATGGCTCTGGATTATTGCAGAAGCAAACCACAGTAAGAAGCAAATAGCTCTGCATGAATAACTACATTCATAGAGTCCTATCCTTCCCTGATTTATACCCTCTTGGATATAATTATGTTGCTTTGAGTAAAAATCAAAGCAGAGTTTCAGGGTAAACATTTGGTTTGAATGTTGTAAATGCCAATAGTTGTACATAACATCTCAAAACCGCATACAACATGGGATTTTCACAAGCATTCTGCATTGGCCTAAGTATGCTGCCACTGAAGTCAGTGGGAGTTTCACCATTTATTTCTCTTTATTTATCTGTATTATAGTAAAACCTAGAGACCAGAGCCCCATTGTGATAAATGCTGTACAAACCTATAACAAAGAGAGAGTCCCTGCCCGCAACGAGTTTACATCTAAGTATGAGAGCAGAGCTGGGTCAACCCACAGAGATTTGGAAAATCTTCCTCAATGTGTCTTGTTATGGAACCATGGTCACAGCTCTTCAGTTAATGTTGGAGCCATGTTCCATTGTTAGCCCACATACAAATTTTCCTAACCAGTTATTTTGGCTTGAATGTTGCCAGATTTCTCTTAAGGCCAAAGGAGACTCTGCAAAAAGTGAGACTCCTATCTAATCTGCATTGTTTTGTGTATGTCTGTGTGAGATTTGGGGCTGGGGGAGGATTGCACATACATTTATCTTTAAAGATAACAATATCATTCTATTACAGGTGGTTATCTTGCCTATCACTGTGGTATCTGAGTGCCCAGCAATCTTATCTGAAAGGTAACAATTTTTTTTTCCTGTAAAAAACAGTGTACCCTGCATGTATTTATCATACAAGTGTTTGCCTTACTAAAGGAAGTGTTATGTCATTTTAGTTACAATTCTCATTAATGTGTACTTTACCCAGTATATAACTTCAATTAAAATGCTGCAATGGCTCTGTAGTACAATATACCTACTACACTATTCAAAACTGATACAATCTTTTATGACAACATAACACTGGTATGAGGATGACGTGCACTAAATATGACAGTGGCTATGAATATAAAGCATTGTAGACAGCTCCTTATTGTTAGAAAACATGGTCCCACAAATTTTGTCTATGAATACAGTTCATGCGCTGTTACAAAATGTCAACTATCTTCAATACTGTAGTTTGTTTATTTTAGAAAGGGAAAAAAAGTTGCCCTCTGGCCATCTGTCTGTGCATTGTGGGAAATAATTACAATATGTAGGGTATAGTCAACAGTTGTCAATTTACCACTGCAGGAAGTAAAGATAATTACTGTAGCTGGACTTTTAAAGGGGGTAATATAATTTCATGGCCACTAGCAATACATGCAGTTGCATGAGGAAAATATAATGATCTAATCTTAATCTTTAAGATTTAAACTGATCAGTGAATAATTGGTTAAAACAGTGATCTGGTTTGTTCAGAGAAAGAGACCATGAGGCAATGGTCAGATTGAATGAACCAATGGCCTCTGTCTGGCAGGGCAAATATGGTATCAGCAGTACAGCATGTTCCTTTTCTAAAACTAAACTCCCTCTGATTTTGGTATAACTGTTTAATAAAGAAAACATTGATTAAAATGAAATTATCAAACAATGACAATATGAATACACATTGTGGCAAATTGCTGGCACTATTATGATGGGCCTCGCTCTTTCTCTTCTTTGGGGGGGTTCAGGGCACCATTTCTTGCCCCTAAATTGGAATGTTAATTGCCCCTCTAGTGTCCTAGAGGAGAGAAGTGGAGAGGGAGGGACCTGGGCCCACCCTCTACTCCAGGTCCCAGCCCAGGAGCCCTGAGGATAGTGGTGAACCACTTGAACTGACAGTTCCTTCCCCTGGGCTACTTCCCTCTCCTGCCTTTCAGCTTGTGGGGGCTTCCTGCCCTCCCTCTGCACAAGCCAGGTGCCCCTTACCTAGAGTCTAGGACTTCTTAGCCCACCGCAGCACTTCTCCAAACTGTCCTTTGCTTCATCTCTGCTCCAACACCAATCCTCTCTGCTCCAACTCCCACACTGCCTGATTGAAGCATGGGTTTTTATCATGTGACTGACTTCAGGTGCTCTAATTGGCTTCAGGTGCTCTAGTTAATCTATAGCAAACTTTCTTCCCCTTACAGGGAATAGGGCTCCCTTCTAACCCTCTCCTGCTGCCCTCTGGCCATGCTGTATCACAACATACAAATACAGGATTAAAAATAATAATGAGAAGTTCCATTAATTGTCTTTTTGATGTGCAGTTTGAGACTGGTATTGCCTGTTGAGATTTTTCATTTTTAGATATTGAGAAAGAATGATTGTAAATATTTCTTAATGGGGCTTGTACAAGGTTTAGGGGTTGCTATTGTTTTATGGCTGAGATGGAGGTGGGTGCACTGTCACAAAGGGAGAATAGGCATTGCAACAATCAAAGGTAAATAGAACAAATATTTTAAATATAGTGCTATGAATAGAACTTGCAAATATCTTCAGAGTATTAAACTCCTATGATACAGTTGCTACTTCAAGCACTGAACAATTAGCAGATTCTGAATAGGTGTCTTGTAATCAGAACCTAGTGAATCTTTTTAATTGTAATATGTAAGAGTAGCATTCGTTGCCTGTTGTAGTGTCATGTAGTGGATATAAAGTAACCGTTGAGTAAACACCAAAGCAAGCTTGGCAGCTTTAGGTGGAACATAGTTATAAAGAGTGTGTATAATCAGCAGTCAAAAGGACTTCATTTGGATGTTATAATAAATGAGAGCACTTTAAAACACAAAAAGTAATGCTGTGCTTTGTTAATGAAAGTTGCCATTATCACTGCCTCAAACTTGTACAGACACTACAGTATTGTCTACTATAAATGGCTACCAAATTACCGTGAACAAGTGTGACATTCAATGCAGTTGCATCTGTGCAGTGCTCTAAGTCATTGGCTCTGTGCCATGCTGTGCTCTCCCAACACATAGCTGATGAAACAGTTATCAAGCTAAGGTGCTTGAAGCATAGTTCATGCAACTGGTGACAGGTCACGGCATTATCATAATGTATAATAGGCTTAGTTTGAATAGTCTCTTTCATCATCCATCACCACATATTGCTTCAGTTTCTGATTTAAGTTTATTTTGGATCATTTTGGACCCTGCTTTTTGGTCCAGCTTCAGTTGCTAAATTAAATCTTACTGAAGGAACACCTAGCACCTAACAATACACAGCGACAACTTTTTTCTTATATTTTTAGAAACTGATTCAACAACTTGCTTAAGAACATCCTAATGTTAAGCAATCAGATGTTTCATTGACTACAGTTGAATTCAACACATACTTAAAGTTATGTACCTTAGGGCCTGAATGAATTTAATGGGATAGAACCATAACATGCTGGCTGCTATAAAAAATTAAGTTCTCTATGTCTAGATCGTGGGACAGCTCCTAATAGAGGATTTCAATCTTCATGCCCGTTCTGTTTCTTACACAAGTTACACTTACTGATTAGGATAGTGGTTTTATTTCCCAGAAGTTACTGAGCAGCTCTTGGAAAATAAGTATCATTTATCTATATCCCCCATAAATCTTTGGAGCCAGTTCCCTTTTAATGGCTTGCTTTTGGTTGTGATGGTGGAATTATTTATTTCAGTGGAAAGCAGATAGTACTTTTGTGCTTTACCATGTATGTACATATATATATTTTTACTTTGGCAATACATTTTCTCCATTAGCAGATAATTTCCTCTTTGCCTCTAGTGGAGGGACCTTTCAATATCTTTGAGATCTGCCATTCTTACTGCAACATTAAAAGGCCACAAAAAGAGTGTGTGTGTGGTGTGTGTGAGAGAGAGAGAGAGAAAGAGAGAGAGATTAAATTGTTTTGTAAATCAAATGCTTAGTTCATAATTTTTCAGAAAAAAAATAGGTTTATGTGCAATTTTGCATCTGGTTCACATGGGTAACATAACTAAAGTATGTCATGCTTCTTTCCACACATTTTAAGTAGACAGTTTTTTCATAACAGAAGCAAATTGTGTTCTCTAATGCTACAGATTAATACATTAATGGGACATGGACAATAAATATAGATATTAAGCTACTTAATTTAACAGGCTTATTTGAATTTCCCAAAACCTGTTTTAGCTATTGCACTGAACCACAAAAGCAATGTTATCTTATCATTTCACTTAGGTGCTTATCCTGCAACATATATTGCCCAAGTGCAGCAGTCCACCAATATGCTACATATAGCATGATCAGTTCTTCTGGCACTTTTGAGATTGAATTAACATTCTCCAATTAGCAGTTACTCTTTTAAAGAGTGTTCCTGACTTTGATCCCATGTGTTCTACTTCTTGGTCTTATATAACTAACTGTGGTATGGATTAGTATTTCAGAGGCTGGTCTAGTGCGTGACTTACCCATGCATCTTGAAAAATTGCTGCGTTGAAGGTGTCCACATTTACTAAAATGAAATGTTGACCATTTCAAAAAGGAATAAATCAAAAATGTTTTATAAATTACACTGTGCCTAGAGTTGTAAAATTTTTGAGGGCTCTGATTTCATAAAAGACGTACTCTCCACTCCCTCTGAGAAAGTGCTCAGCATTTACAGAAGGCTTAAGACAGTAGCTCATTCCAGTTCAGCAATACACTTAAATATCTGCTTAACTTTTTAAATAAAT
The DNA here is from genome assembly GCF_016161935.1 of Mauremys reevesii. NCBI lineage: Eukaryota > Metazoa > Chordata > Testudines > Geoemydidae > Mauremys > Mauremys reevesii. The sequence goes on from NC_052630.1 coordinate 26,531,638, forward strand.
GCTTAAGTTCTATTGACTTCAAGTTAAGCATATGCTGAAATGAATTGCTGAAAGCTCCTAAAATGAAGACTTCAAGGCCGTGGACAGCACTAGCATATTGCATTCAGTACATTGGATGACAACTGTATAGCTCTTTTCAGGAGTGTATTCATGTGTTATCTCATTGCCTTTGTAAATAACAATATAATACTATATGTATTGATTTCTATATTTAATACATACTGTGAACTTTAAAATTATCAGTGCCATCTTATTTTGTGTGTGTGTGTGTGTGTGTGTGTGTAAGAGAAATTCACTGTAGTCTGAAACACTAACAGGCTTTAAAGTTTATGGATTATATTTTCCTTTCAATGTATGCATAATTGCTATTAATGTTGAATGACAGTTCTATCCCTATAAACCCCTAATCATGTATGTCTTCTATTTTATTACTGTAAATCCCACCCTAACCTATTATGTGTATTTAGTATTATCTGGTCTTGCAGCTTTGACAAACTGTAAAAGCTTGTAATTGCAAAATTCTATTGAAGATCCCATGAAGCACACAGTACCGGGAAACATGAAATCTGTAAATCTATTTTTTGTACTTTTCATTATCTATTTCTTTATAAAAATCAATAAAAAAAATTAAGCACCAAAAACATGTTTATAACTCATGTTGGCAAGTAAGTAAAAAAAAAAAAAAAACCCAGAGAAACAGAAAGAAGTCAGACAAACAGTGATGAAAAGTGATTATTAGAGCCATCACAGAAGAGTGTAGTTGAGGAGCTGCTGTGAGAGTTCAGAGGATGTCTGACCTCCAGCATCAGAATGAAGGCAACACAAGAATCAACACAAAAATGAGAAAAAAATTCTACTCTCTAACTGCTAAAGCTTATTCTTTGCATCTTTGCTTGAAAATTAAGAGTAATTAGTTGTGGAGATCTATTTAGTCCACTCAAGCAACAATGCCGAAAAGGTTTTCTTCATTGTAGATTTAATTATAATTATGATTGTATTTCAGTATTTTTTTCTAACTTGGAAATAGAAGTAGACAAAAGAGGAAAACACTTTTCCATAATCACAAAAGTCCTTTAGCGTAATTATCTTTGACCCAAAACAAACATCAGACTATGAAAATGGAAAACATCACTGAATGAGATATGCCAGCCCGTGGAGGAGAATATGGGGAAAAAAACCTTGCTGCTGCTGCTTCTGAATGAAGACCAGGCAAACTGACAGAAGACAGCATAGATTTGGGTTGATTGCTCCTCAAAGGGCTGATAAGCCGTTTTCACAGGCCAGCATATCATGTAGTGATGTTTACTATATGCTAAAGATGAAACCAAAGACTAAAATACACTTTTAAATGCAACTTATGATAGATGTTTGTACTCTTGCTGAAGGACTCAGGAGACAGCACTATAAGGAATTGCTATATTTAATTATTGGACAGCACCCAGGAAATGTGCAATTCTCAATTTTTCTGATAAAAGAACCACTAACAGGACACCATTGTTAGCTACAGCACACAGCCTTACTGCATGCCATGCATGCGCACTTTGTCCAATGGTGAGGTTTTTTTCAACGACATCGTATTTCTGAGACAAAAAGCATTTAACATGTGTTTATGCCCTTAAGTGCTTTGCTGAACAGCAATGGACTTAAGCATATGCTTTGAACTGCAGTCTAACAGAGGTGTCATGTTAGCAATGGCAAATGAAGAATAAAAACGTTGATGACATGGTAATGTTTTGGGGATTATTGGTGGCAAGTAAGGTATATTATAACAGGTCTCACTATTGGGTTGTTTACTCTTAACTAAAAATTAATTTACAAATAAACAATGGCTATATTAATGAAAATAACACTACAATATAGGTAAGTTATGGTCACTACGCTGTAGCTTAGTATATTCTTTTTGAGAAATTTCTATACAATAGTGTAATTTAAAAGATGGGATGGTGTGGAATACTAGAAACCAGCATAAAGGAACCACTTCCACCTTAATCCTATTCACAAGACAATGTGAATGTCATGATTCTGTTGTATTACAATGAGAGGATGCATTCTGCTTCTGTCACACGTTTTTTGTTGTTTTCATTTTTTAGAATAATAAGTATCACTGGATAATAGACTAGTGCTCATTAGACTAATATAAAGTATAACAAATACAATAGTATTAAGCATTAAAATACATCCTTGCAACATTCATCTGTCTTTTGTCTTGGAGATAAGTGAATGTAGCTGATGTCAGATTTTCATTAATTCTGCTACCTTGAATGAAAAAGTCTGTTAATTTGACCTTACAGTGAGTACCTCCACACAAAACACAATCCTGCGATGTGCCTGATCAGGCATAAACTTTGCCATAAACTTTGGGCATGCTCAGCACTTCATAGGATCAGGTATCAGGACAATTTAAAATATATTGATCAAGAAGTTTATATTTAAAGAAAAAGAAATTTCAGTCAGCAATGTGGGCCCACTCCACCTTTTTATTATTGTGATCTAGTGAGCCATATGCACATATATAAGGTTTGCTCTTATACTATAATATATTGTGCTTATGATTTTTCCTGTTTCTGAACGGGGGCACTATTTGATTTTTTTTTTTTAAATCAGTTTGCTTCAGCATTGAAATCTGCATGTTAAAGTGAATGAGGTATGACTCTAGCAGGCAGGGATAGCCAGGCAATGGATGACTTATAAGGAGATCACACTGTATTTCTACTGAGTTTTAAGAGTCTCACTTCAGACAATTTGTAGAGGAAACTATAACTTGCCACTGGTTGTGTGTTGTATACAAGACTTATGACACATTTTTATATGGCTTCTCTGACTGAATTAGGGTTTTTGCTGTCTTTTACTCACCAATCATAGCCAGAACTGCAAAAGTTAGGATCAGGCTAGAAGATAAGCAAAGCATGGATGATTATTCAAATCTCAGCTGAACTTTGGGTTATGCAAAACTGCACTTGAAATCTCATAATAATGGCCTTTCTCATGACATTTTAGTTGTACTTCTAGTTGCGTTCCAGACAGAAATGATAAATTACTTATGTAAACATTCAGAATCATAACAAAGATCTGGGTTGAGTTTGACTTTAGAAGTTCATGAATAATTGTGAATTGTTAATCTAATCAAATATTTCACCCATCCTGAAGGCACCATCCTGCAAATACTTACTTCTGGGTCCCACAGTCTCAGTAGACAACGCTTTACCCAGTAGTAAGTTTACGTAGGATCAGGCCCTAACTCTAAAAATATTGATATTTCAAATGAAGTTGTTTCAAACAGGAGAATAGTTGACATAGCCTTCAAGATCTCCTCTCAGCTCCCAAATTGTTAACGTCCTTCTTTGGGAGCTACATACATCATAAATAGGGAGAAGAAATTGACTTTAATTTTCAGGGGTTGATCTAAGTCTAATATCTAGCTTGCACCATCTTATGTGTTGGGGCATTTCTGGGGTGAATGCTCCCCTTTCTCCTTTGTAACTGACTTCATGGAATTATTTGTGATTTACCGTACTGTTAGGTAGAGAAATACCAGGGTCTGATTAATGTAGAAACCCCACACTGGAGCGGAAAAAGTTAAGGAGCTGCTCTGGGCCCATGTTGCCCTGCCCCACTGCGCTTGCAAATTCTTCACAGAATGGAGGAGAAAAGGAAGCAGAGTAGCTCACAGGCAGGCAGTGGAGGTGAGTTGACCTGCACTATGAGCTCCCGAGAAGGAGTACCACAAGATCTCTTGCTTCCTGAGGATTAGCTATAGAGACCCGACCGAGCCTACAAAGGAGGAAGTTGTGACTCTGAAGATAAAGACTGTATCTTTGTATTTTAGTTATTTATTTTACACTGTGAGAAGAAAGCGGAGTGGCAGGAAGTGATCCAGGGAAGCAGACATATATCACCCTAGGTTACAAGACTTCACTGCCTACCATTGGGTCCTAATGTGGGACAATGACTCAAGACTATCCCTGGTGGGGAATTTAATTGAGGGAAGACCCTGCAGGTACAAGGGTCTGAACCACAAGACCTTGACCCTTGAGGAAGAACTGAATGTCTTGCCAAATTCTGAAGACTTCCTCATTATCAGACTCTACATGTGCCCCAAAAGGGGTGGACTTGTAAGTGTTACCTGGCCAAAGTCACTGAAAGGACAGACCACATCAGGGCAGACAGTAATTAAAAAAAAAAAAAAGGGATGCCCTGCCTGATCACTAGGCACCACTGGTGCTTTGTGTCTCTCATCAGATAGGCCCACATTTGTGCAAGTGTAGTAGCTAATTTCTCCAGAATATGCAGCACCATGCATCATAAATACTCTGAGAAAAAGATCAGGGTTTTATGTAAAAGGCAAGAAACATCAACTCTATTTTAGATAGGCAACATTTTTCACTAAATATTTTATTGGAGGAAAAGCAACTTGAGAAATGTAAGCTGAACATATCAACCACATAAAGCACATTTAAATGAAATATAGGTAGGCACACAAATTATGCCAATGAATTTTTTTTAGCAAAAATGATGAAAATGAAGAATATTTTAACATGAAATCCTGTGCAGTGTCCTCTCAAAGAAATAATCAAGTTAATAAACTGGATAATTGAGAATTTCACACTTCATAATTTGTAAAGTATCCAAGGTCCAGTTAAGGCAGATGAGGATGGTATATATCATTTAGGCCTTCGTAAAGAAATGAAAATAATAAAAAGATGAAGCCACGTATGTGGTTTAGCAATGTAATGAAGAGTGCATTCTATGTAAATACAGAGTTACAAGATTCCACCAAAAGTTATCCACTCCATTCACTCTATGAATGTATTTTTTTCCTAATTGTCGGAACTCATCTCCCTCCTTTCAGTCCACCAGCAAATTTGTCCAGTCATCACTGCCTCCTCTTCCCTTTTCTTAGTAGTTGATATATTTTCCCTCCTCACCCACTGCATGAAATGGTTACTGATAAGAAGTCAATATTTAACCTGTAGTTAAGTCACTGATATCAAGATACTGCATTTCCCCCCTTTTATTTTTTAGAATAAGAGTGGTGATTTTGGAATCTGTCTGTACAATTCATGAATTCTTTGTGAAATTATGAACTCTCTGTATGTGTCTTTATCAATCTGCAAACTTCATTTTGAATATGCCTCTCTTTGCCTTCTCTTTTTACCTCCATGTTGGACTTAAATGGCAAAGGATAGAGTAGAGATACTCAGATAATAATAGAGCATCATTAAATCTGGATGGTCCTCTATTCAGATACAAACATCCTAGACAATAGGCTGTCCGCATCCCCAGGAGAACTCATTTATCAGGGGACAGGTCACCTGACAACGAAGTCACTGGGTAGAGGTCTGTGAGCATCTGGGGAGGGAGTTTACGTAGTCACTTAAATGAGGGTCTGGGTGGTTTTAAAATGACAAGAGCTACTGGCTTGGGTCTACATCATTTTCACCAGCTCAAGCTGAGGTAAACTGCTGCAGGGGCCCGATATGTCAGGAAACCTGCCTGCTTGAACACAGGTGGATCTCAAGGAAGGGTGAACTAGTGAGGGTCATTGTGTTCAGACTCTTCTTTGCTTTCAAAATGATCTCTGTTCTCTTGTGCTTTATCTCTTAGGTAAAGAGCAATGGTGTTTTAGAACCCTGTGCAAAGTCTGCATGTTATCTGCTATACTTACCATGTGCCTCTGAAAATTTAATCCAGAGTGCCCACAAGGGTGGAGTACTGGGGATTGGGGGAAGGATATCCATATGCTCCAGGGGAGTCTTGAGAGATCAGAATTGGTTTCAGAGGCTAGGCAATTGAACAGTGAGTTCTCCACTCTCAGGAGGAGATGCTACACAGAGGATCTGCACCCTGAGAGTCTGTGCAGAGATGCCAAGCCAGAGGAAATGCCTGGACTCTGTTCAGACTCAGGAGATTTAAAGCACATGAAGATTCAGAGTTTGGATCCTCTCACAGAAGTCTGAGTGTCCAGGAGGGGGAGCTCAAGTAGATCTGTAACAAAGAGATAGCTGAGGTATCTCTACTGCATGGTAACAGTAGATGTTGGCTTCTTAGTCCAGGTGATCTCAATGACCACTGTACATCAGTGTTGCAACAGAATCTTTTTGTATGTAGTATAGTGTCATGGAATTCCAGCAACTTAGAAGTTTGCAAATGCCCCAAATTCCTTTTCTGTTACTGCTGAAAGGAACTCCTGTATTGAGAATAGCCCAAAGACCTCTTTTGTTGTGCCTATTTATGCCACACTTCAACTTTGAAGTGTGGTTTGACTGGGTTTTGTATGTGTGCATGCATATGTGTAATGTGAAACCATTTGTTATTGGAAAGGTCAGAATGAGTATCAGACCCATCATAGACTTTCCTTAAACCCTTCTTAAAAGCCCTCTGTCCCTTTCACTGCCCCTTCACTTCTTGGTTTCAAACAGCTTCTTGCTCCAACTGCAAAGGGAATTGGAGATGCTGCCTCCTGTTTCTGCAGCTGAGCAATGTAAGGAAGTGGGCTGTAGAGAGTTTGTGGTATGCCAGGGTTGGAGGAGGCATGGGGGATGATCCCATTGTTCTCTGGCTGCAGCAATGCCCCCTGGGCCAAGGAAGCTGAGGATCAAGGTAAGACCACCTTCAGTCCTAACAGAGTCATGAACTGAAATGGCCTCTGGCAGCCTCAAGGTGGGGGATCTTTGAACCGCACTCTATGTTCTCACTATGATGAATTCCTCTTTCCCCTTCTATGGCAAAAAAGATCCAGGTGGAACGCCCCAATATAAAGTGCTGGAAAATTTTCCATTGTTTCCTATTGGTTCCAGTTGGCAGCCGGGTTTTACAACAGAACAATGTGTGTATATAACAGCTACTAGATCCTGGAGTTACTGGTCCTCCAGAAGAATCTAATACAGATCCATTAAAGGATTCAAATGGAATCTGCTGAATTTTTTCCTGCTAGGACTGGGATCAGTTCCATGTATGCCCTCCCTCCCTTGTCAAGGAAAGCTGCCTGTGCATAGCCCTGGTGCCGCATACATGGACAGATGATTCTCAGCTTGGGAGAGACAGAGTTGAAGCTGAAAGTTAACACTATTGCTGGCTTTCTAGCAAGGGGCAACAGCAGCTGCTCCAAGATAACTTTAAGGACATGGTGTTTGTAAGCAGATAGGACAGCAAAAGGATCCTCTTCTTCCCTCACAGTGGAAGTGTTTGCATCCTGGTGGAATGCCTCCTGTATAGGGGAGTCTTGAAGTAACTCCTTTGCCTAGCTGAAAATGAGAGGTCTGATGTGGTGGCAGCTTGGGGGGAAAGAAATGGATAGAGCCACAGTGCAAGCTATGTACGTCTAGGTATTTAGCACAGGGACTGACGTGAAGCTGACATGATGATGGGTTTATAAACTTTTTAAGTACTGTTCTTAAATTAAGCATATCTATATTCTATATTTAGCTAAAAGATGTTGATTTATTGTCCATGATTTCCATTATTTTAAGATATGAAATAGAATCTAAAGATATTATCATGGAAGCGAGGACCTTTTGCACCATTCTGAGTTTTTATAATAAATGAACAACATACATAAATCCATGTAACAGCTCCCTATTCTGCTGTATATTCTAGGAGTTCAAAAATCTCTCCGTCTTTTCTAGCATAAAAGGCTTGCAAGTCCACTGAGCAATTTTTATATTTTTTTTAACACAGCTGGTAGAAAGGCTTTGACTGTTTGGCAAAGTGAGCATCTTTGTGAGTCTCCCCATGACCCTTTTATTAAGCAGCTAGCTGTGCTCAACAGCGAAATTGATTCTAATTGCTTCACAGCAGCTGAAATGATTTAACCTGAAGCAAAGCAATTGTTTTTATTCAAAAGTGTACACACCTTTCCCAGTGACCCTTTTTAAATACAATTCTGACCCTGAAAAAGCAAATGAAATACTTTTTTTTTTCTGCAAAACTATGGTGCCTAAAATATTTTAGCTAATACACAAAGAGATTCTCTCAAGAGCATTAAAAACAACCCAAATCCAATGTTAATAATATTGGACTTAAATTCTCCATTTACCTCATGCTATGCATACAATATGTTCTCTGGGAAAAAGCCACATTGAATATGAATAATGGTATATTTTTCTAGTAAATTTCATATTGTCAAACATCTGGTGAATGGCTACAGCAGAAATAACTTATTTAGAATTTCCTTTGTATAATAATTCTACAATCTTGCTTAAACTATTAAACTGCCGCCCAATGCAGCATGAGGCTCTGATAAGAATCCTTAACATGCAGTTGGACATTTTCTTCTTGCACACCAAAACAAAATAAGAAATAGCAGTGAAATCTGTTAGCATTTACAGAAACATATGTCACCATCTAAGTTGTTCTTGACAAAACTTTTAAGTTCAGCCTGATTGGAAGCGATCCAAGCTGGGTAATACCCAGGTTTGCAAGGGTTTCAACGAATCTCTGTACAAGTATTGTAAACAAGCATTTCTAGACTTAGTTTGTGCTTATGAATGAGTTGTAGTTAAAAGCCCTTCTCTCTCCTGAAATGATGGCTTCTCCTCATTTTGAACTCTTATATCAGTATGAGCGTAAAGTATTGTAACTTACAACCCTACCCTTCCATCTGTTGGCTTGTAAGAGGAAAAGGAGTGGACAAGCAGAAATACGATGTCTGCTTAATCTTATCTTATGTCTTCCAGTCCGTTAGTCTTCCTGCTACTACCCCTCCACCAGTACATTTCACCAACTTAATACTCTTCCTTACTCATATGACAGAGACAAACTGGATTTGTCCCTGTATGGAGAATTCAGATTCATTTCTTAAAACAATATTTAATAATATAAATACACTTTAATGTCAATTATGTATTAGAAATAGAACAGAAAACAAAAAGATAAAATGTATTGTTTTACAAACAAAATAGAATGATGATCCGATAGCCCTAATCAAATAGGGCAACAAAGATTCCTAAAGGATTTATAAAGCTCCAAAGCTTTAATTGATCAGAGGTGTATATAGTAAGATATTGTAATAAAAATAGAGAATTTCAGTGACCTATGATTGTTAAATTTTGATTTAAAAATGTTATCATAAGTTGATTTATTTTAAGTTGGAAATATAAAAATAAATTGTCTATGCCTTTGGGGGAGTTGAATAGTCAGTGTGATGGTGTAGGTAAGGTGTTTGATAGCAAACAGAGAGCTTCTAGATTTTTTTTTCATTTTTTTTTTGGATGGCATATTAAATAAAAACAGAATTGAAAATACAGACACATTAAACTGAGAATATGCAAACTAAATATCTACAATACAAGTTGATAATACTTTGTCCTACCTCAATGCAGGGGACAGCACCTGGGAATGCAACGCAGGACTACTATACCAAACTCTACAACTCCTCCCTGGATTTGAGATGAACAAATTCAGAAAACATAGGAGCCTAATTATAATGGTGTATGTAGTCTGATGGGTAGAAAACTTATTCTCCTAGCCCCACTTTTGCAAAGCCATGGCCAGAATAGCTGTGTTCTTCATGGTACTCCCCATTCATGAACACAGAATTCCATCTAGGAAAAATACCTATTTATACAGAATTATCCATTAAAGGGTGTCACTCCCTTAGACACATTCTGATGGTTTTGCCTTGTTCTGGCAGCTTGAAAGTTGGTGAGCCTGGATTCACTCCACATAGAGAGAACTCTCTATAAGATTTAGAGTCATTGTAGCTTCATATTTACCTTGATCTTATGTCAAAAATAGCTTCACTAGGTGGGTGGATTTGGCCACTGTGATGTGACGTCTTCAAAGGTGCTGATCATTAAAACTGTAGTTTCATTTAGAGCTGTTGGGTGCTCAGAACCTTGGAAAATTGGGTTGTCAGTGTCTGAAGTTGGATATTGAAAAATTGAGGCACCGAGAATTAGATGGAATTTTGAAAATTTGGGCCTAAATGACATGCCCAAGTTGTGACAGCTTGTCAGAAGTAGAGCTGAAAAAATGAGTTTGACTCTTTAACACCCAGACCTGTCTTCTATCCACTAGATTAAACCTTCTGATACTTGTATGTCGGAAAATGGTGACGATTAGTCATCTTTCCTAGAAATACCTCTCTGTGGAACATATGCTTCACTTCCAGGAATGATCTATCATAAAAGGTACTAGGTACTACTGAGCAGAAAAGGAGAGCTAATAATGGATGACACCAAGAAAGCTGAGGTGCTTAATGCCTATTTTGCTTCAGTCTTCACTAAAAAGGTTAATTGTGAAAGATGCTTAACACAATTCATATTAACAGCAAGGGGGAAGGAACAGAAGCAAGAATAGGAAAAAAAACAAAAAACCAAAACTGGTTTAAAAATATTTAGGTAAACTGAAAGTGTTCAAGTCAGCAGGGCCTGATTAAATTAATCATAAGGTATTTGAAGAACTAGGTGAAGCAATCATGGAACCTCATCTTTGAGAATTCATGGAAGACCAGTGAGGCCCCAGAGGACTGGAGAAAGGCAAACATAGTACCTGTCTTTTTAAATAGGGGAGCAAAGAGGATTCAGGGAATCATAGACCAGTCAGTCTGACTTAAATACCTGGAAAGGTACTGGAATAAATTATTAAACAATCAATTTGTAAACATCTAGAGGATAATAGGGTGATAAGTAATAGCCAATATGGATTAGTAAAGAACAAATCAGGCCAAACCAACCTAACTTACTTCTTTGACGTGGTTACTGAGCTAGTGAATAGTGGGGAAGCAGTAGATGTGATATATCTTGATTTGAATAAGGCACACAACTCGCATGTATTCTCATAAACAAATTAGGGAAATGTTGTCTAGATTAAGTTTCTGTGAAGTGGGTGTACGACTGGTTGAAAAAATCATACTCAAAGAGTAATTAGCAATACACCAGACCCTCGCTAGAATGTGGGATTTGGGATCCATGTGTGGTACTGTGTTAACGCGGGGATTGCGTTATAGTGGGGACTATGTTAAAATGAATTGCAATTAAAGTAATTAATTTTGGGATCCATGGCCACAACCGCGTTATATGCGAATTCATGCTATATAGACACGTGTTCTAGCGAGGGTCCGGTGTAGTTTGCTGTCAAACTTGGAGGTCGTACCTTGTGGGGTCCCACAAGGGTCTGGCCTGGGTACTAGTCAAATATTTCCATCAATGAGTGGAGAGTATGCTTATAAAATTTGTGGATGACACCAAGATGGGAGGTCAGGATAAAAGGACAGGATTAGAATTCAAAATGACTTTAATAAATTGGAGAGTTGCTCTGAATTCAACAAGATAAAATTCAATAAAGACAAGTGCTAATTACTACACTTACAAAGGACAACTCAAATGCATGACTTCAAAATCTTGAATAACTGGATAGGCAGCAGTACTGCTGAAAAGGGCCTGGGGGATAGTGGATCACAAATTTAATAAGTTAACAGTGATGTAGCTGCAAAAAAGGCTAATATCATTCTGGGGTGTATTAGCAGGAGTTAATTAACAGTAAGACATGGGTGGTAATTGCCCCAATCTTCTTGGCAGGTGTGGTCTCAGCTGGAGTACTGTGTCCAATTCTGAGTGCCATACTTTAGGAAAATGTTGACAAACAGGAGAGAATCCAGAGGAGAGGAACAAAAATGATACGATTTAAAACCCTGATCTTGGAGGAAAGGTTAAAAAACTGGGTATGGTTAGTAGTGAGAAAAGACTATTGGGGCACAAATATGAATCTTCAAGTATATTAAAGGCTGTTATAAAGAGGATGGTGACCAAATGTTTTCCATATTCACTGCACATAGGAAAAGAAGTAATGGGTTTAATCTGCAGCACTGGATAATTAGGTTAACTATTAGGGAAAACATGCTAACTATATAAGGATAGTTAAACTAAGATTACCAATGGAGATTCTGGAATCCCCACCATTGGAAGTTAAGAACAAGTTAGACAGCATCTGTCAGAGAGAATCTATATATAATTGGTCCTGCCTCCATGTGGGGGAATGGATTAGATGACCTCTCAAGGTCCTTTCCAGCCCTACATTTTTATGATTCTGTAATGGAGAAGGTATAAAGAGGTTGAGAACTTGCTGGCACCAGCAACTATTTCTACATTACAGACCACAGACATTTATTTTAAAGGTAGTATGGGGTCTTGCTTTTGAAAGTAAACAAGGTGGCAGGAAGACCCACAGAGGAGGATGCATTCACTCCTTTTACTCTGAATTGTTAATTTCATATCAGATTTTGAAGGAAGTGGACTGGTTTGAGCCACCTTCTCTGTCAACCTGACCCGTGAGGTTTAGAGTATACATACAGGGATTTTCCTTTTACCAAGGTAAAAACTAAATTAAGGTGAGTCTGCTGCTGCCACCTCGTTCACATCACCACCATCTGGGAGTTGCATCAAGATGGTGACACTGTGAACAAGGCCAAAGGAGATAAAGATGACCTTTCCCCTCTTCAACTTTGTATTTAATCTATAAACAGCAACAGTGAAATTATCCATTGACAGATTGTCTAGTTCATATAGAATTGGTGATCCACCTCTTTTTTTTTTATTCCACCTTGGAAAGCCAATATATACCAATTTGACAGTGGTTTTCCATCTAAAAGCCACTGTGCCTGTATTCTTTAGCAGAGATGTGACATTACATCATGAAAGAATGTAAGGTTTTTGTTGGATTATTCAGTTTAACAGCCTGACCTGCTGTAAATGACAGAAACTCAGTCAGCGCCATTGGAATTTCATGTTGCAAAGAATGTTGCAGTATCATTCCAGTCACTGGTCACATAATTTTAATGTTCATATCCCACTTCAGTGTTTGTTAAGAATGGATACTGATTTACCTTCAAAGTAAGGTTACCAAATGTACTAAAAGCCACATGGGATAATAGAGCAAAAATGTGAAAGAATGCTGGGAACCATACATAAAGCGTCTTACTTGCCTTCCAATTTTTTTCATATAGATAAACCGCCTGGTGATGTATGTCAAATGAAATACACAACAACAAAAACAGCAGAGGGGAGAATAATGCACTCCACATTTGATGCTTTAGTGTAGTTTTTTTAGTTTTTGTGTTTTTGTGAAAGGCTAATTGTTCATAAACTGCTCTGAAAGCTACCGCCCACGCAACTCTGAAATAACACCAATACTCCTCATTGCTGAACTGGAAGATTGAGTGAGGGAATTTAGTTGGATTCTCACCCACACTAAAGAGTGTGATCCTGTGAAGTGCTAAGTAGCCACAAATCTCTTACTGTCAAGACAGTTGGGTGCTCAGCAGCTCAGAAGATAAAGCCCGGGTCTTCAGTGTGATTTAAGCCTGTCCTTAAGTGCTCTGCTGACCAGAGATGTTTTCCTGAATTGTAGTCTGTCTGTGGGGCTGACTCCATCTCCCTCTCTTTACTGTTTACTGTTTCTAGAACACTTCTGAACCATTTTACCCAGTGGGTCAGCAGGAGCTAGGGGTGAGATGCCCTGTGGTATTTTTATAACTTTCACTGCTCTGCTAAATATCTTTATTTTTCAACTTGCAATGCTGTAGAATTCTTAAGTTTGACTATCCTCATTTGACATCATAAGGTTTGCTCAGTCTACAAACACTGACATAAGCATTCAGCTCTTTTGGCTTTACTTCCTACAGAATTTCATCATTTTTATAATTAACCTTTCTATAGAAGAACCCACCAAGTTGGCTTCTATGGGGAAGCCTGCATTCTAACTGATCCTCAAAGTGATTATATTCCCAGCAATAAAGCTGAAGGGTTATAGGAAAATAACTTACACAGTGACTAATTTTAATAAGGATAGTATCTCATTCCAGATACAATCTGAAACATTGGCTAACTCCTGAATAATAAATACTCTTTTTTTGGTCTTATTTTGAAGTAAGAAAAATAAGATGACTTTGGAGAATCTTTGAAAAGATTTCACCTCTTTAGACAAAATATTTCTAACTAGCTGGATCTGTCAGTCTCTCTTATCTACATACCTTGAGCCTTATGAATGTGTTTGTGATAATTGCTTTGTTGTTAGTGCTTTGACACTGAATGACAGTACTTTTCAGTGCTTGACAGCCAAATCTATTGGCTTACAACAGTCCTCATACACTGTGAGTTGTTCTTTCTGTCTAGTGACAGTAAGAGCTTCCAAGTTGACAGAGGGGAGCTTATGCATCTTTAGATGTAAGAAGAAAGCCAAAGTGGAATAGGAGGAAGGTCTTTCTATCAAAATAAAACCATTATTTTAGTTCACCCATATTGCATAATAAAACAGAGTGTGGATCTGAAGGTTACATGTTAAAACAACTTATTTTATGTTGCTTATGGGAAATTTTACCACTTAGTAAACTATCAAGGTCTTCAGTTCATGCCTTGAAAAAAATGTTTTGCAATGAAAACCCTTCACAATAAATTCATTTCTCTTCAGTGAAATCTATTCAAATGAGAGTATTGGTAGTATTGTATAGAAATATGTCGCATCACAAGTAGTTATATGCCATTTTAAAAAAAAGATGAATTCGTGGCAAAAACTGATAGTCAAGATGAGTGGGTGAAGATAGTTTTTGTTTTAAATAAAAATAACTTGGCAAAGTAAAGATTAATTTTTTTAAGTGGTTCCTTCAGGGGTGACATTATAAGGTAGGGACAATCATGACGTGGCTTGCAAATTGAGTGTGTAGTGGGCAACAAAATATCCGTTCTGACTGAGTGCTCACTGCAGTCCATCTCCCCCCCAAAAGAAAAAAACCTCAAACAAAAACCCATAAATCTTCTTAGTTTATCAGTTCCATACTTAATTGCCTGTCAGGAATATGTTTTCAAAGGCTCTGAAGATGAGTGGCTTAGATGATCAAAGGAAAGAATGTTGTTGGTTACTGGATACCCCTTCTGTTCATAAACACCACACTCCCATATTAAGAAGCTATTGTTATTCAAGTTTAGTTTTTGTTTGTTTTTCCAACTTAAGCTATTGACATCTGTAATATCCTACAGGTGTGAATTCCAAGGAGTAATTGTAAAGGAAGTTGACTACGTTGACTTTTGGGGAATTTGTTTTATTTTTAAGCCTGGTTCACCTATTGCTCTGTGAACAGCCACATTTTTCCAAACTAGTTGGACTCATTTTTAAACATATTAGTATTTAAAAGTATTTTGTTTTCTCACTGTACCCTTTCAAAGAAGTAATCATTTGAAAGCATAGATCTGGGAGGAAGTATTGCATATCTATGCAGCCGATCTCTATACTCCTGTACAACACTAGTCACAGACTGACTTGCAGCCATTTATCCATTAGAGACACACTGGTTTATATTCATTTTGGCATTACCTCGAGGTATAGCAACTTTGATATGTTCTTCTATTCGGGTTTCTACTCTAACAATATTTTACTTTCATCTAAGTCAGGACTGCAGGATCCGGTCCATTATTCAGTATCAATATCCATTGTCTTCAACAGTGTAGTCTTTGAAGCCCATGGGACTTTTGACTAAGTAAGGACTGCAGGGTGTGGCCCATTATTTGAGATTTAGGAAGATCAGATTGCAGAATCCTAAAAGGTAGGGAGGACATTTAGAATGTGGTGATCTTCACGTCTATCACTTTGTTTAAAATATACAAGATTCTACTTAGATGCAGCTCAGAAAAGGAATATTATTTAAAGCAGTGTTGAAGTCAGAATGGGTATATTTAAAAGGAACAGGCCTAAATTCTAGGCTGAACTTCTTGCTTCTTAATGAAATAGGAGGATTGAAGTCCATACTGAAGCGTTTCCAGCTTCTAGTCTTTTTCCATAAATTCGCCTCAGTCCTCAAGCTAGCCTCGATTTGAATATAGAATTTGTAGGAGTGATTTGTTTTAAAATATATTCAATCTTGTGGGAGCATTCCTTAAAAAAAAAAAAAAAAAAAAAAAAAAAAAAACCTAAAGCAAGGAAGTTTGCTCATCAGGTGAGTTTTTCAAGCTCTCAAAGGTCATGTAAATAGATCATCATGTTGCATAAACTGGCCATTATTTAGCAATTTCATTCTAATTCTTTTCAGACATTGGATTTCCATAAGTAGTATATGTGATTTCATCAATGCCATTTTAAAATGTCAGCTTATCCTTCCATCATTTCCTCTGTTTTTCATTTCGGCATTGATTTGAAGATTCTGAGCTTAGAAATGTCCAACATATTCTGTCTTCATGAGAGTATATTTTAATTTTAATTGCATTTTAGAAAGAAGTGCCCCTAAAGCATCTTGCATTATGCGTTATATCAATTATCTTGGTGGAAGAAACACATAAAATACATTTTAATTATAGGTCATAACCTAGCTAATCATGAAAATCCTATTCTGAAGTAAATTGTTGCCACTAATTAGCATTCTTGTTTGCCAGTACTAGACTAAATTCAATTGATGTCTTGCTAATATTGGTTATTTTTGTGTGATATTACTGACTTTTAAAACATTTGATTCTGGAAGGCATAAAATACCCAGGTGTCCACTCATTGAGTAGTTTTATAACATTAAAAAGAGCTCTAAAATAATGCTCAATGGCTTTATATGCAGTATGCTGTAGATAAATGTATTTTAAAAAATGTTTTAAATTAGAGTTTATGCCTTATCACCCAACCAGCAAGGAATACACAATGTGAACTCTTGCTGCTACAATGTATTTCCCAAGGACTTCATATGCAGTAATTGGAACTGTTATCTTTTTTTATTCCTATAAGACAAAATTCAAAGGCAGAACAGGTATACTGGTAATGGGATACCAGAACCTTTCACATCTTATCTTTCTCTGATTCAAATTCAGACCTGGGCATTGATGATCAAAAGTTATCAGTATCTGATGGCTCTTCAGTGGCCTACAGTATGCGGATCTCAATCTGATTCCTGGTGGGAAGGTGCCCAAATCGCAAAAAACGCCATGGCAAATTCCACTTTTGTTTGTATTCTCAGCAGGAATATCAAGGATGGATTAGAAGTGTCCCCTGTAAATTGGGTACAATACATTGGTGCAATAATGTGGAAAAGTTCTAGGTACCACATTCTGTGTAGTGTCCATTCTTTGTATAAAGTGGATTTTTTCCCTTCGTACTCCCAATACGGCACCTTGCAGGAACACTAAATTCACTTAGAAATGTATGGCTTGATTCTCCTGTCAGTTACCCTAGTGTAAATCAAGAGTAACCGCCTAGAAACCAGTGCATACCAGAAGAACCAAGCCCATAAAATACTTCCCACACTGTATTCACTTAATTGTGTATAAAATGTCATTATAACAAAAAAAATTGAAAATGGAAGAATGCATGATTTTGATTTATATGGCTTAATCCATGTTATAACAATACACTTAGAAGCCTATATTACTGAGTTTAAAACCTTAACATGAAGTATATTGGAAAAGAATGCAATAAAAAGACATTTAAAAGATGGGGAAATTCTGCTCTCAATTACACTGGGGTAAATACAGAGTAATTATTTACTTGTATAGAGTTGCTTTGGAATTACATCAGCATAACTGAGCAAAAAGACCATTTTTATTATCCAAACATCATAAGATGTTTTATGAAGATTAGACTATGAACACCCAAAGTAGCAACAGCCCTGCAAAGTTATAACCATTTGGATTATATTCTACTGTGGCAGAGAATCTAACGTAAGGGCATGTAGAAGATCAATCGATAATGAAGGTGAAGATTCTGCAGGGTGCTTCATAGCAGAGTGAAGAGGGAAACTGTGAACATACAACATGACTCAGACACAGACTACGCCTGAGTGTGATAATCTTGACAGATTATATAAAAAGATCCTCTAAACAGAATATGTGATATAGCATTCTTGAACAGGTAGTTTTTGTTAGATTTCTGTTGGTATACATAAGGCTGAAATTAGTTTTCCTATATTCTGGCAACTTATTCAGTAGTAATATTTTACGATTTATGCAACACATTTGAAAGAATCCCAATGTGTTTTACAAACATATGTCATGTCAGGTCTCCATTGACTGCTGAAATACAGCCACTTCTATAGTGGAATGCAACACCTATTTTAACAAGAACTATGACAAACAATTGTTGAGGAAAGGAATTAAATTTATTTTAAACTACAGATGGGGGACAGGAGAGGATATAAACAAGTGAGTAGGGCTATAGTTACCCAGATCTGACTTTGTCAGGGCAGCAGGGTTAACAGCCTTGCTCTCACAGAAATTGCCGCAAGCAATGAAGATATCGGATTTACATCTCTAAAACTCCATCAGCATAGGGTCCTCTGTTGTGATTTGGGGCCATAAATTCAGTAGTGACTCAAAAGGAAGAGCAGGGGCGGCTCTAGAAAATAGGCTGCCCCAGGCAGCGCGGTGTGCTGCGCCGCCCTTCCTCGGTCCCGCGGCGGGTCCCCTCTTCCCGCGGCTCCGGTTGAGCTCCCGGGACGAGCGGACCTGCCGCAGGCATGACTGCGGGAGCTCCACCGGAGCCGCGGGAACAGCGGACCTCCCGCGGGAATGGCTGCGGACGGTTCGCGGGTCCGGCGGCTCCGCTTGAGCTGCCGCAGCCATGCCTGCGGGAGGTCCAGCCGAGCCGCGGGACGAGCGCCCCCTCCGCAGTCATGCCTGCGGCAGGTCCGGTCATCCGCGGCTCCGGTGGACCTCCCGCAGGCATGACTGCGGCAGGTCCACCGGCCCAGCCTGCCTCCCCCTAGATTTGGCCGCCCTAGGCAACAGCTTGGTTTGCTGGTGCCTAGAGCCGCCCCTGAGGAAGAGAGACACCTAATGAATCACCACTCCTACTTCTCCAGCACCCTATATTCTCAGATATTACCATGTTTATCTCATTATATTTGATATAATCGCAGCTTAGGAAATTGCTGCTAATTAATATAGGTGGGAGGATGTAGGCATTTTGATATCACTATTAAATATTATCTAATTCTGATAATCATAAAACACCAAATCATTTATTTTCTTGTCTAAAAGGAGCATAATGGAAACCACAGTTTGGGAGAAAGCATAACTATTTGAGATCTTATTCCAGAAATATGTTGATTGACTGGAGGGAGTTCAGAGAGCAACAAAGATGATGAGTCTGGAGGGGAATTACTTTACAGAGTTAACAGCAGGCCAAATTATGATCTCATTTACATTGGTGTAAATCCACTGAACTCAGTAGAGTTGCTTCAGATTTACACCAACAAAGCTGGGACCACCCAAAATATAAATGTACATACAGTAGCTTGGCTAAGGGGAACAGCACCATCTGCAAATAGCTGCAGGATATAAACACCAAGGAGGGTATAAATACCAAGGAAGATGAGACATTAATTAGGATGGAAATGACTAGGAGAAGGGTCTGAATTAATTGTTATATTGAATCCTGGGGGGGGGGGGGACTTTGTAAGTGAGCACTATTAGACCATGGAATAGGCCTTTTCACATTAAGATATGTCCTCTAAAGTACACTATCAGCAAACCAGTCTATATATTGTGGTACGCTCTTAGTCTCCTTGATTTTCCAGGTGCAATCTGTGAGTGTTATGAATCAACTGGGCTACTTGTGTAGCAGGAGTAAAATAACCAGCTAATTCCATTCGAAACAAAGTCAAATTCAGTTCAGCCTGGCTCAATAATATTACAGTATCAGGTGCAATACACAGAGAAAAGAAAAATACCTCTAGCCTAGTAAATAACGTAGAATAATTAAGACCATCACTACACTGGAGGCTTACAGCAGCATAGCTGTACTGATGCAGCTGCGCCACTGTAAGATCTCCCATGTAGCCGCTCTGTGCCGGCAGGAGAGAGCTCTCCCATCGACCTAATTAAACCACCCCCAACGAGTGGCGGTAGCTGTGTCAGCAGTGAGCATCTCCCACTATCATAGCGTTGTCCACACCCCGAGTGACACAAGTTATACCGACAAAAGTGCCAGTGTAGACATAGCCTAATTCCACTTTATTGACTCAGACCTCTGTGGTAGGGAGCAGATACTAGAGTGAGAAGGAGACCTGCCATCCGCTAAAATATGCTCCCCAGTAGTCAATGGGGGAAATGTGCAGTGCCTGTAAGTGGAAATGGAGGCAAGAGAGTATATGTGACTGGACCAGGGGACTGGCCCCATCCCTCTTTCTTGGGTACCCACCACCTTGCCACTGGCTGGAGACGGGGGAATGGGCTAGCCAGTTGGTTCTTGAGGTGCTTCCTCTCTGCCCCTGATCTCCCACAGACTTATTTACACTTACCTGGGCTTTTTCAAAGCCTCTTGCTCTAGCCAGCCCTCCCTGCTTTTAATATAACATTTGTGTTGTGTTATTTTGTATGCTGTGGGTATGACTGAAGGCCTGAGAAAAATGGAGAAGATTCATAGGCATGTACCCAGGCATGTTTGCCCCAAGTTATTGGTTGTATAGTAAAAGCAGCAAAGAATCCTGTGGCACCTTATAGACTAACAGACGTTTTGCAGCATGAGCTTTCGTGGGTGAATACCCACTTCTTCAGATGCAAGTAGTGGAAATTGGTTTTTTACACCTCTACTGCTAGAACAGGGCCTCATCCTCCCTGATTGAACTAACCTCGTTATCTCTAGCTTGTTTCTTGCTTGCATATATATACCTGCCCCTGGTAATTTCCACTACTTGCATCCGAAGAAGTGGGTATTCACCCACGAAAGCTCATGCTGCAAAACGTCTGTTAGTCTATAAGGTGCCACAGGATTCTTTGCTGCTTTTACAGATCCAGACTAACACGGCTACCCCTCTGATGGTTGTATAGTGGAAGTCCTGAACACTGCACTGGACCCAGTTAAATGCCTCGTATGTGAGAGCCAGGGGTGGAGCGCACAACACTCATCATCAGTGTTAAATAAAGGTGTGGCCTGCCATTTAAAATCCATACCATCTGCTTATTGTTCATTTATTTATCTGCATGGCTTGATCAAGTGCTGGGTGACAGTATCAGGCTAGTTATTGATTCTCTACTCAACCCAGAAGACATTATCAGATAGAGGTGAAAGGGGATGGTCAAGGGAGAGTGCGTCATCTGTTTTGTAAAGGGAATGTGGAGAAAGTCTAACTCTTCCCTGGCTATATAACTTTTTTCACCATCTTTGATTTGTTGTTCTTCACTCGTAGCAATGTCTTTGTGCAGTGCATGTGCCACAGTTAGCAATGGTTTGAGCAGAAGCTCTCCCCATTGGTCTAATTCCAATCACATTTAAGTCAATGAGAGTTTTACAAATCTACTTAAAGGGTAGGGGAGCAAAGTAGCTGAGCACAGTAGCTGAGCACTTTTGAAAATCTGACCCATAGTTAACAGTAAGAAGATATCTTGTTGGAGGTCTTGGCTTGGAGGTCCGCTTAATGCCCCTGATGCTACTATTGTCTTTATACTTAGCTGGTAGAATGTATAGAGTATATAGTCCCTGGGGCCAGATTTTTGAAGTGTTCAGCTGCATTGGCATTTGGGGCCAGGTTTTCAAAAGAGATCAGCAGCCTATGTGCATCCAACATGCCATGAACTTGAGAAAATCTGGTCACAAATGCCACATTTAAAGCTACTGGAAGTTGAGCTCTTTGTAAAATCTGGCCCTTATTCAGATATTTGGATGGATTCTGAACTCTTGAAAATCTTGTTCCAGTTGTGGGTTCTTAACTCTTTTAAAAAACTGGATCCAAGTGTCTGTGATTATATAGTACTGCAACTGCTGGCAACCCAATGGAGCCAAGGAGGCTTGATCAGACACGGGTCCCAGTCTAGATCATTTAGTCTAGTCTCTAACTAATGTCTTTTTCAAGGTACCTGGTTAGCTTGGTCTGGTCCATTTAAGGCCCATCCCTCGCAAAGCACATTGCTTGGACTATCCACCTTTATTATTATTATTATTATTATTTGCATTACCATTGCACCTAGGAGCACTAAATCAAGGACTCAAGATCCGGTTGTGCTGGTTGCTGTAAAAACACAGAACAAAATGATGGTACTGCCTTAAAGATCTTACAATCCAAGTATAAAACAGGAGACAACAGATGAATACAGACAAGGGATTACAAATAAACAATGAGCCCGTCTCTGCTTGGCAGTTCCTAGCACAGGACAGAAAATGGTATTAAAATAATACAGTAGGTTCATGCAAGATGTTTAATTGACATTGTACCTTTGTGAAATTATTATAATGTGCATAATGTGTAGTAAATCTATCCTTCATGTGTGGGATATAAAATGGGACATTCTGTTGCCACTTGGAGTACAGATATTAGGTGTGATTGGAGCCCTATGAATATATATGTTAGATAGATAGGTAGCGGCAGATGAGAAAAATCTGGAAGAGCATCTCAACTAACATGTTCTGTTCATTGGAAACAGATCAGTTCAATATGTTTCTTACTGTGAAGGAAAAAATAGTCAGAGGGGTACATTCAAGATGAGAAATTACTGGGGCAGTGAACACAATATGATAAATCTGCCATAACAGGATTATAGCTACTTCCTTGGGAAAGAAATCAATGTTCACCCACATGTTGAATCACATTCAGAGATATCAGATGTAGGTCAGAGGTACAGTATGTCATGGATATTGAACATTGTGGTAATTATTAGTGTTTTTTAAAGCAACAATTGGTAGCAGATGTGCAGAGATCTGGTGCCACCTTTAGGTGGTTTTTCCCAAGCACCAAATCCGTAGCTAGGAGAGGAAGAGATGGACAGGCACATATTTCCATCATGCCACTCTCAGGAATATTATAACAACATAAAGGGAAATTACACTGGACCATGTAGAGATTATTTTAAGAAAAATGGTTTGGAAGGGGACATAAAGTATTGTGTGTAATAATTTTTACTGATAGTTGATTAAGTCTTATGCTATTAATTATTATGATTAAAAATAATAGTGTGTCAGTGCCCAACAGAACCATTGAGGCTTTGAGTCCCATTATGCTATACAAACACAAAGGAAGACAGTCTATACCAAAGTGTTGAGGAAAAGGAATATGTCATAGAAGAATCATGAGCAGTTTGATGACAGGCACAGTAGCTATTTTTCTTTCTCAAAATTTATATTCAATGGATTGAAGGGAAACGGGAGGAAAGGATGAAAAACTAGGAGGAAGGAAGTGTGGAAAAGTAAAGAAGGAAAAGGGGGGCATTGAGGGAGAGAAAGGGAGGGGAGGAAGGGAAGCAGGCCCATGGAAGGCAAAGGGAGGGATGCTAGCAGTGGAGGAGTGAGGAAACAAACAATTAGACTGAGTAATAACCAGAACTCAACTTTCAAAAATCAGTGATGTTGTGATGGTCTGAGGGGTGCTGGGGTCCCAACGAGGCCCTTTCCTGTCCCACAGCTGCACCTGGTTGTTGAGCGGAGGTGAGGAAAGCCTCTGATGCTCTCAGAGGTTAGTTCTTTCCTAAGTGGTGCTGCACTCTTTCCTCCAGCCCCTGTAACTGCTTGGTGATGTGGAAGCTGGGTGTCTGTAGAGGGGAGTGCTAGAGTCTGAGTCAGGAGACCAAGGTATGAGAACTTGTTTTCGGTATGATATCTGTCGTTAGATTTAAAGGGGTCCAACAGACCTGTGCAAACCTTTCAGAATCAAACCTGAAAGGAAGAAAACCCCAGAAGGAGCCAAATCCCAACAAACAAACAAAAACCTACTGAGTTTTGGGTGAACATCTTGATTTCCTGGTATGTCATTTTCCCCATTTTGTGGATGAGGAGACTGACACTCAGATTAGGAGACTTGCCCAAAATAACACAGCAAGTATTATTACCGTAGAAACTGAACCAAGATCTCCTCCCTGATCCACAGTATCTCCCAGGCATGTCACTTGTTCGAGAGCTGAAACTCATTTTCCCCATCTGTAAAATGGAGTAAAGGTAGTTACCCCAGTCAGAGGCTGAAAATATGTAATATTTAACATGTCCACATCTACATGAACAAGTTTAGTTTTCTCATTTTGCATAGATAGATATAAAATATCTTTGGGGAGGAGGGGATAAGGGGTCAGCAGTCTATGCAAAGTCTGTGAAATGGCTCTTAGATCTTGCCCACACAGGAAAATTTATCAGTATAATTATACCACTATAGTTATATGTGGACACTGTTAGTCCTGTTCAATTATACCCTAAGATAAATAAGTATATGGTTGGATAAATAAAAATCAGGGACCTGGGATGAAATTCTAATTCTGACTTGTGTGATTTTTTTCTCTTATGGTAGCAACTAGGAGCCCCAGTTAGAGTGGGAACCCATTGTACTAGGAGCTGTACAAAACACACAACAACCACTATGAGATTATTTCCTTGCCTGTAAAATGAGGACACTTTTGTATACTTACTTCATAGAAATGTCTTGAAGCCTAACCAAAAAAGCTTGTTAAGTGCTACACAAATGCAAAGTCTTATTAAGAGCAGTTAGCATCAAAGCTGGAGCTAGAACTGTGGAGATCTGAGCTACTTTTGTAGTGCCTGAAAGGGATCAGACACCTTTAATCCTCATCCAGTTCATAATGTAATGTTTTGAGGGGTTTTTTTTCCTCCAAATGTTCACGCCCTTCAGTGTGGAGAAAAACTGTCAATCTCCTGATACCTACTACCTAAATTTCAGGGATACAGAACCTGATGAAAAATTTCACACCAAATTTGTCTCAGTGTTTCACTCAAAAGTCAAATATTCCTGATGGCCCAATTGCCCCCTTTGCTCATCAGCTATTCGCTTACTGAGCAAGTGAGATAAAATTGTTGAATCAAAACACATCACTTTCTCACCAACAAGAATAAAAACGGTTAAACATTAATTAGTGATTTAAGATTGCAATTTCTGGAAGTACAGCTTTGCAAAGGCATCTTGTGCACGGATGTTGGATTTTTTAAAAATAAATACACAATTTTTTGTTTTAAAGGTTCAAAACTTGACTAGTCTAATAATACAGGAGGATACTTATAGGATCCTGAGTTTCAAGCCTGAGGGAGGGTAAGAGGTTGTTAAGCAGAGACAGCAATTTAAAAAAGTTGTACAAAACTAGGATTTATTTTAACAATCAGCCCAATACACTAACAATACATACTAGTGGGAGCAGGCAAATTGCCAACCTTAGAATAACAAGGGATTGTCTAATTTATCAAAAAATGAAAAATAATATAAAGGATTTAGGAAAAGTTTTAAATGATATAAACTTAAATGCTGATAATCTAGTCAATTTCCTCCTCATAATCCAGGTTCCGTTATGTCTTAAAGACTGTACGTGTTCTCAGAACTCATTATTTATTATTATCACTATTTATCCTCTGGATTCACATCCTGTGTGGGCTGCATTGAATCAATCAATTAGTATCTGGTGGGTAGGTGTCTCAAGGATTAAGGCGCTCATATCTATTTGTAAATCATGCAAATAAGTAAGGAAAAGCAGATATCAGGATCTGCTGTTACCTAGATACGAGGGACTGTGATTCAGAAGCTTTGATCTTATCACCATGCTGAAGTTTCTGCTCTGAGCCTGAAAATAGCTGTACTTTTTATTATTTGTGTGTGTATATATATATATATATACATATATATATATATAATGATTAAAGGGAGGGGGATAGCACAGTTTGTTATGTCTAGTGTTCACACTTAAAAAAAAGCTAATTTCTGATTTGAAATTTTCTCCCAGTTTGACTGATATTCCATATGCTTAAAATGGAGGCTACCACTTAAAGTGTCACAGTAATTAAAGCTACATGCCCACTTATATTTGTAAGTGGGATAATCCATTATAAATTTATAAAGTTATTGCAAACATGTATTTCTCAAGTGCAAAGTATTATGCTTTTATTACACAATATACTTAAGGTGTCTTTATAAAAGTACAAACATTATAAATTATTTGTAAGAAAGGATATATTAATGTGTGTGTGATACCTGTAAACACTTAAATCAGAAACTCTGGTTTTAGATTATTTGAGCCTATTTAATATATCTTATAGACTGATGTGTTTCATTGATCATCTTTACTGTGCCATATAACAAATAGGAATTAGAATCCGCATATGCAATGAAAAGAGACAAGTAGTTTAGCCATACAAAGCTGTACAAATCCAGGTTAAATTCAAGCAGTGATAAGAAAAGAGGAAGAAAATGGAAGGTTAGTCCTCTATTAATGTCTACATATTTAGGCCAGATCATGCTCATGTTACTTTTCCAAGTAGTTCCATTCGCTTGATCTACCAGATTAACATCTCAATTCTATAATGTATGCCTAATGTCCTCTCAGTAAACATAACACATTGGATAGATACTACCACAGATTTTCCATATCTGACCCATTAGCACCAATTACTTTTCTTAACTATATCACCTCTAAGTAAATATATATTCATCTCATGTAAAGTGATTTATTTAATAGCTAGAGTCCTATTAATGACTCTGCAACAGAAGCACCAGATGACCTTGAACAAATCAGTTTACCTTTCAGGTCCCTCAGTTTACCTATCTGTAAAAGGGGCAATGAAATTCTTTCTCTCGGGGGTTCTGTGGGTATGTGTTATTGTAATGGATGGATTCTGATGAAAAGTGCCACATAAGTATGTTGTTCTAAATGTAATAGTTTTAAATATCTTTGGCACATCTGACATGGAAGGTTGTAAGTTGCATGATGGTTGGTTAGTATTTTTGTTTTTGTAATTTGCAAATGGGGTTAAGTCCCTCAGGTCTTAATGGTCTGATGGCCTTAAAACCTCTTCCAAATCATTCATGTTGTGACTACGGTTTTCTACAGTTGAACACTTTTTTGGAGCAATCAGCTGCACTAGTGAAGAGTTCCCAAGAATTACAGTGCTTAGTGCAGTATATTAAAAAGATACAATGAATTATAGAGAAGTGCTCCATTATGAGGAGAGAAGGACATGCACAAGGATATTGGAAAAGGCCTGTGCCATATTCTGTTTGCAGTTCAAGATGAAGAAAGGTCATGAATCTTTTAATCTCCAGGCTACCAGTCAATTGAGCTGCAGTTTCACCATCTTTGAAAATTAGTGAGATTTTTGAACTTGGTGTTCTTGCTGCCTTTCCCCAACCACACAATTACACCAAGACATTTTTAGTATGTCTGCACTTAATGAGAAAGCATGATTGATTTTGTATTTTTTTTGCTTTATTAACTTATCTGATGTTCTATTATTTAAGTCCAAGTCTAAAAATGCTTTTATAATTGAGCCACTTAATGACTTGTTTTGACAACCTGTATAATGGAAATGCCTACACATATGTCTTAATGGCACCTCTCAAATTTTACAGACTCATGGAATCGTAGGACTGGAAGGGACCTTGAGAGGTCATCTAGTTCATTCCCCTGCATTAGACCATCCCTGACAGGTGTTTATCTAATCTGCTCTTAAAAATTTCCTAAGACAGAGATTTCACAACCTCCCTGGGCAACTTATTCCAGAGCTTAACCACCCCCATAATTAGGATGTTTTTCCTAATGTCCAACCTAAACCTCCCTTGCTGCAATTTAAGCCCATTGTTTCTTGTCCTAGCCTCAGAGGTTAAGGAGAATAATTTTTCTCCCTCCTCCTTGTAACAAACTTTTATGTACTTGAAAACTGTTATCACATCCCCTTTTCAGTCTTCTCTTCTCCAGACTAAACAAACTCAATTATTTCAGTCTTCCCTCATAGATCATGTTTTCATAAAAATATATGGATATATACCTATCTTATAGAACTGGAAGGGATCTTGAAAGGTCATCAAGTGCCTTCACTAGCAGGACCAAGTACTGTCCCTGACAGTTCCCCCCTCAATCTTTAAATGGCCCCCTCAAGGATTGAACTCAGCACTCTGAGTTTAGCAGGCCATTGTTCAAACCACTTTTGTTACTCTTCTCTGGATTTTCTCCAAATTGTTCACATCTTTCCTGAAATGTGGGACACAGAACTGGACACAATACTCCAGTTGAGGCCTAATCAGTGCGGAGTAGAACGGAAGAATTACTTCTCAGGTCTTGCTTACACTCCTAGCAATACACCACAGAATGTTTGTTTGCTTTTTTTTCAACAGTGTTATGTTGTTGATTCATGTTTAGCTTGTGATCCACTATGAGCCCGAAATCCTATTCTGCAGTACTCCTTTCTAGGCAATCATTTTCCATTTTGAATGTGTGCAACTGATTGTTTCTTCTTAAGTGGAGTATTTTGCGTTTGGCGTTGTTGAATTTCATCCTGTTTACTTCAGACCATTTCTCCATTTTGTCCAGATATTTTGAATTTTAATCCTATCCTTCAAAGCACTTGCAACCCCTTCCAGCCTGGTATCCTCTGCAAACTTCATAAGTGTATCTCTATGCAATTATCTAAATCATTGATGAAGATATTGAACAGAGCTGGACCCCAAACTGATCTCTGATGGTGTGTCTCTTTCCATAATTGTGCTGTTGTGCTCTTTACTCTAATAGTCATTTGTGTGACCCTGAGGGATAGCCGTGCATAATGGTTAAACCACTGGCAGCAAGAATTTTCTCCATCAATATGAAAACTATTTCTGGGTATGTTATAGATGCAGCATTTCTTCTTCCATTATTTGTGACATTTTGACTCATTGACTTCTCCATTTAAAAAAAAAGTTACAATGAAAAGACAGTAATTA
This sequence comes from Mauremys reevesii, assembly GCF_016161935.1. Taxonomy (NCBI): domain Eukaryota; kingdom Metazoa; phylum Chordata; order Testudines; family Geoemydidae; genus Mauremys; species Mauremys reevesii. Next base: position 26,560,211 of record NC_052630.1, read on the forward strand.
CAGCATAATAAAGCTGATTTATGAGGTAGGAAAAAACTCAACTTGGCTTCAAATTGAAGAACTTCTTCAAAAATAACTAAATTAACAGGAGAATATCCCTCCAAATGTTTAATTATTCTCAGAAAGCTGCATAAAGCATTTCCCAGCTTACACCTAGCCCCTATGTGAAGACGACAGTTCAACCTCTGCATTTTAAGCAAATGTGGATCTGATTCTCTAACTTGTGCTTCAAAATATGTCTGCCAATTTCCTGGCAGTGTGAAGCAAGATCAGAATATAATCTCTTGTTCCATCCATATTCCCCAAATTCAAATAAACTATACAGAAATCTATGTACTATAGCAATTACTCAAGGCTCAGAACTGCAGCTCTGAAAAAGTTAATAATTCAAGCAACCCTCTGCTATCAATTTTTATGGTTTTTTTTCTTGAAGTTTGAAAGACAATAGATTTTTAGTCTGCTAGTGCATGACATTTCTTTGTTAGATCAGGTTATTGTTTGCAAAATGTCGTCCACTTAGCTATCACTTAAACTAACACCTTTCATCCTGGAGATGTGATTTAAGGGCATGTCTACATAAGTGGGTTTTAGCCCATGAAAGCTTATGCTCAAATAAATTTGTTAATCTCTAAGGTGTCAGCAAGAAATGTCTGTACCTACTGTGGGCAGATCTGTGGTTCCAGGATCGGACTTCTGAGTCATCTCAGGACTCTCATGTAAATCTGTGTTAAAGATCATCCTTGAATTGAGGGACTGCCACTGATGATGAGTCCAGTCCCCTAATTTGTAGTGGTATTCTGGCACCATTCGATCCTTCCCACCATTAAATCATTTTTCAAAAGGGCCAAGGCAGGGATCCTCTCCCACATCCTGCAAGTCTGTACTATATGGGCGAGAAGGAGGAGTCCAACACCCTTTCAGTTGAGGTTTACTATTACTTCAGCTTCTCCTTCTCCTTCTCCCTCTATATAAGCCCCAGAGACTGCAGAGAATCTTCCTGAAAGTTCCCAGTTATGAATGTAAAATATCTTGGACAAATTGTTGCACTAACCAGTAGAGAACTGAGCCCATGGGCATTTGTACTGCTAAGAAAAAGCTGAGCACATACAGTCTAGATGTGTAATCTTCTGGGGTAACCAGATCTCTGCTCCCCCACCCTGGAGAGCCAGAAGTAACTCAACAGTATCCCTCTCATCTTTTCCTTTAAAGTTTTTAAACTGCATTCATGTGTTTAAGAACCACTAATTATGATGATGAGATGACAGGGAAGGGGCTGGCTCGCACCTTCCCTGGATTTCTGCAAGATTAGCAGTTGCTATTATAAGATGTGTTAGCAATATGATGTAATGCATTAGATAAATTTGTTAAACTCATTTAGCACCTAATCCACTCAAGTCAAAACAGGTATTCAAGTTATCATTCCACATCCTGGCTTTGTGCACATAGTAATTCAGTACCACTCATCTTCACAAATTGCTGGTGAAAATCCTCGAAGAGTGAGCTAAAGCAGATGTAAAAAGATATCTCTCCAATGCCTACTTTTCTATATTTTTATTTCACACTTAACACCTCTTTGCAGGCAATTAGCTTCTCCCCCCTTTTTTTTCTTTCTGAGCCTATTGTAAATGAGCCCATTCCAGATTTATGAATGACCAGAGTTACAGCCCACAAAAGCAGCACTGACTGAATACTAAAATGATGCTTGTTGTTCGAGTGCTGTGCAACTTTTTTTATTCTCTGAGGCAACCACAGAAATGTTCATTTTACATATTCTTAAGCCAGTTTACTTGTGTAAATTTGAGACTTGCCATATAGTTTCTGATGAAATATCTAGAGGCAGATTGAATGAGTGTACCTCCTTAAACCTAGGCTAGCTCAGCTGACTTCATTGGCCATATGTGATGGGCACTGTTCAGACCTGAGCCAGTAACGGGTTTAGGGCTTGCTATCTCATAGTGCTGGGAGCTCTACAATATTTCTTCTCCTATTTCAGGAGTGACTTGAAAGGTCATAGGTTAGGGGGTGGAGAGAAGGAGAGGGAGTGAGCGTGCAAGGCCAGATCCAGAAGTGGCATCCAGTATGGCAGGGGAAGGAAGCTTAAGTGTTGGGTGAGGGAGCTGAAGAACAGGCAGTCTGTGTTGTGTAACTGTGAGTAACTGTTCTGACACTGAACATGGAATTTTATTTAAATGGGAACAAAGCCCTCACTGAGGGGTTTTAAGAACAGGTTAGATAAATACCTGTCAAGGATGGTCTAGGTATACTTAGTCCTGCCTCAGAGCAGGGGGATGAACTGGATGACCTTTTGACATCCCTTCCAGCGCTATATTGATATCAACAGTACTATCCCTAAAGCGCTTCTCGCTCGCTGTCCTTCTCTCTTGCATCCACTACCGTAGAGTTGCTGGCTGAAACCTTCCTTGGCCTCTGCTGCCTTGGTTTTTGCTACAGTTTTAAAGAAAAAGTCCAAATAGCGTTACCTCTTCCCCTCCCTTTTTCCTACATAAAGAAACAAGAATTCATAGCTAACAAGTTACAGATCTTGAGAAGTTATTGGCTTTACCATTTCTCCAGATCGAGTAGTCATGTATGAAGGCTTTGTCTCATTGATTCATTTGGCTTAACAAATAGATTTAGGGATTTTTTCCCCAACAGGACCGTCTCTGTTCTCTGAGGTGGTAAGAGTACTATTGTGAGTAGGATAATAATTCCACTCTATGTCAAACCAGCAGAATATGCTGCTAGTATCTTCTGCACTGACTATCTTAATTAATCTCAATCATGTGGGATGTTGAGTTGAAGCTACATTCACTGATCACAGCTGGAGCCAGGCAATGTTTTTCTTCATCTACTTATATCTGGCTGGGTCACCCAATGTAAGAGTGGCTAACAGTCTGGAAGTTTCCCATAGTTAAAGCATACAGCTTGATGCTTCTTGCATTTGGCATGTCTCAGTATAGGATTTATTACCGGGAACACTCCTTGGGCAACTCAGTTAACCTTTCTGTCTCTCTGTCCTGATCTGTGAAATAGGGATAATATTTTTTATGCCTAGCATGGGTGCTGTGAAGGCTAGTAAATCTTTGGGAAGGTCTTTGAAAATCTTAAAAATTCAGTACATGTGCAAAGAATTAGTGTTTCTTCTGCAAGTGGACAGGTCTCCCAGGGTTCAAAGAAGAAGCATCGTCAACCCTCATTGACTTCAGTAGAAGGTGAAGATGCCCAGCAGCTGTCAGGTTGAACTCAGAATAGCAATTGGAACCTATGTTCCTGCTGCTTGTAGTAATAAATGAACAAGGGACAATACTTTTCAAAGACAGGTTTTTAAGTCCATGGGGCTCATTTTGAAAGGATGTTTTATTGATGGAAAAATAAAACAGCTATTTATTATAAATTACATCTTTTAGAGTACCGATTTGTGGCATTCAGTCAGACATTTCAAGTCTTCATTATTATATCACTGTTCCTTTGTGCAAACTCAGATTCTCTTGCCAAACCCATCTCTAATGCAGTATATACAAGAAATTTAAGCTGTGCAAATTTCAGAAAAGTGGTTGCACCAGAATGCTTTTGTTGTTTTTTTGTTTTCCTGTGTACTTTCATCATTACATTTCTAGGAATTCCTTCCCCTGTGCAGAGTTCAGCAGCCATTTTGTTACTGTCCTGTAAAAAGACAGACTGAAATCTCTCATGAAGACTTTGATTTTCAAAGCCACTAAGGGATTTAGCTACACAACTCCTATTAATTTCAGTAGGAGTTTTGTTGCTAAATCCCCTAGGCCTTGAAGACCTTCGTTTGTGTGAAACACAAACTGAATGGCTTGGTTCAGACATACAATCATAAATAAGTTAGGAAAAATAACTTTTTTCTACTTAGAGTTTGGGGGTGGGGGTCTATGGTGACTGATTTCAGAATAAGCCCAACCATACATCTCTTTTGGCTAGGTTCCCCATCAATCCTGGTATTGAGAGTTTCCAGTTAATGTTTTCTTGGCTCATCATGAAGTGTTAACATTTTCCCTACCAACTGCTGGATGGGGTCTACCACTAGACATTTTTCTGTATCTTTTGTACTTATCAAGAACAGAACTGGATGTGTTGAATAGGAAGTACTAGAAACTTCTCCAGGAAATCTTTTCATGGGATTTCTAGCCCAATTTTAGAGACCCAAGAGGGTTTGTGTCTCCTAGAAATGAAATAATGCTTATCTGAACTGAACTGAAAACAAACGCCAGTATATTCAGGTTTGCTTAACATTGCTAACAAGAAGCAAATATTTTCATAGTATTGCTCCTACAATTGACTCTCAAACACTGGCATCATAGTTCTGACTCATTTCCCCCCTCTTATTATACATTACAGTTAATAATTAATCAATGTTAAGATATTGACAATCATTTTATTTTATTTTATATCATTGGGTTTTTTTAACTACTTTTATTTCCCCTACAGTAAAGAACACTGAAAAAAAAATCTCTCGTTGGTTTCCCTTAAATATCCCCTGCTATAAATATTTGTGAAATATGAACTCATTGCCTTCCTGGATTTTTGTGTGACAACAGCCAAGGACCAGTGTAACATTTTGAAATCCAAAGAAAAGAAGAATTTAAACCATAAGTAATGTGCTCATGAAAAGCATGGAAAAGTCAAGGGCAATGTCATAAAAATAATATAGAACTCCAGATATAGCTCTGCTAAATTATATAATTTAATATAAAAAGCCAGGTTAGCATAATATTAAGGATCTGGCAAAGAGAAAAATAAAGACATTTGGATTTAAGGCTGCCACATGGCTCTTAGCTTGTTGTGCAAAAGTAGGTGCCAAATATATTTTATGGTGCTAATGTACATTAATTGTTATGCTACCTTGTAATCTTTGTATTCTTTTCAAAGTTTAAGGCCTACAAAATCTTTCATTTCTTTCTTATGTTGCTGTGCACCATGCTGTTTTATACAGAACAATGTAACGCAGTGGGCTGTTATTTTATGTTATCAAAGAAGAAATAAAGAAATATATGGTATTCAGAAAAACATTTTAAAATGCATTTGGTCTGAGAACTTTTAATGTCAGGTTTCAACCTCATGCAAATCAAAAGGACTGAATTTATAAACATCTCAAAAATCATGATTTTAATGAATATATCCAGAGATTTCTGAATGTCAAAATAATAATCCCTTTTATGTAGCACCTGCAAAGATCATATGATCCTAAAGGAAGTAACCTGTTGTACCAGTCCACAAGGCTTTTTCTATTACTATGTTTGGCTTCCTTATCTAAAAGATAAAGAAACTCCTTCAATTCTAGGGAAAAATTATGTCATGACATCATTATTATCATATTTCTACATCATCAAATTAGAAAATTCTTAAATATAATTTGACCTCTGTGACATCATAACAACATCCTGACCTATTTAGCTCTATACAGGTTAATCCTGAGTTAACTGCTTATCTCCTAGTTGTGCCAGGAGACCTTTCTGTACAATCATTTCTGCTAAGTGTCCATGATTTTACTATTCAACTGCTGTTCATGAATTCCCTCACAACGTTCACTCAGCAAAGACCTAGCCTAGAAGTCACACCAAAAAAACTGCAATGAAATAATTTTATCTTGGGGGAGAAACAAAAACAGAAGTTGCTCTTGTAAGCCCTTTCTCAGGAATGTCAGGAGAAATTCACCCATGGCTGGGGCCAACACAGGGCCTTAACAGCCACTTAAACAGGGATTAAATGGGATTTTAACAGATGCATAGACCTTATGTTGGCCCCATGCACAGTCATGAATTTCACCCATGGTGGTGCTTACTCCTGTGCAGTGTTGCACTGGGACTACACATTTCAAAGTAAGGGTTTGCACTGAGAACCTGGACAACTGGCTGTTCTGTTGTACAAAAGGACTGTCTCTAAAGGGAACTATGTCTATTTTAGAATAAGCTACTGCATTTACAGTGAAATCACCCCTTTAGAGAATCACAATGCCCTATATAAACCATGTAAAACCCTGCCTGAGCCTTAGTAAACTATTGAAGCTTGTTTAAGGGCTTATGTAGGATTAGAGCAGTGCACAGGGCTTCATATGGGCCTTCTGCACTGGGGTGAATTTCATTTTATCTGCATTCCCTAGTGGTTCACTTCTGAAAATCTTATCCATGATGATATACAAAAATTGCCTAAAGGAGTCTGGTACTCAGGTCCCACTGAAAGTCAGAGACTTAGGCACCTAATAACCCTCTGAAAATTCCAACCTATGCTGATTAGATACAGTACTGTTTATTAAATACATGCAAAAAATAAAAAGTTGCATAAATATTACATTAAAGTCGCACCATTAAAGCCAAGAAATGAAAACTAAAGGTTTCACTAATAGGGTTATCTAATCTAGATCATATTGAATAGCCTGTATATTTACTACAGCTTTCATGACAAACAATAATATTAATCTATGCACAATCCTAGAGCAAGAGTATAAAGTGCTGTGTTCATGATACACAGTTGAGTTAACATTGCCGTTGGAATCTTAACTTTTGTATATCCTGGGAACTTTGTGCAACCCAAACATATGATGAACACGATTTTGCATTTAAAGTTGTAATTTTTATTTTGTTTTCTTAAAAGAAGGGAAGAAGAGTGGGGAAGAAAAGAGGCAAAAATCCTTAAGGCAGCATAAGCACTTCAGACACATTAAATCCTGAAATGGAAATAATTGTTTACACCTTCTTAAATATTTACAGCAGTTCAATCTACCTGTGGTGGCATAAACACTTAAGCCACCTACAATCCTTCATTATATATAGACTGATCAAACTATGTTCCATATAGTTAAAGCTGAGTGAGCTCTCCAATATACGGTGACCAGATGAAAGGGAGAAAATATCGGGACACATTAGGGGGAGGGGGGTCCGCCGGCGGGTGGTGGTGGGGGGGAGAAAAGGCGAGTGCTGCTGGTGGAGCAAAAGATCGGAACAAATTGTGTCCTGACCAAAGATCAGTTGGGACACTGGACAAACACCTAAATATTGGGACGGTCCCGATTTTATCAGGACGTCTGGTCAACCTACTCCAATATGAGCCTGATCTAAAGGCTATGAAAAAAATTGAGAGTCTCCCACTGAGTTCAGTGAGCTTTGGATCAAGCCATTTTAGGATGGAATTTGACCCACTCTAATCTCACCACTATTAAAATATCAGGACATAGTATAGATTGCGCAAAGATGTTTTCGTTTTGTTTTGAGAGAAACGGGGATTCAAAAGATATATAGGCTTTCAGTCTTCCATCTAACTTTTTTTAAAAATTTGTATTTCTAAAAGAGGTTGTCTTACAAACATCAAATTTGCTTTGTTTGTTGCCCTCATTTGAAATAAGTGCACTTAAGTGATGGAGTTTTTTTGGTTTGGGGTTTTTTTGAGTGGGGGAGGGAAGCAGGCAGGGGGAAGAAGGAATAAGAGAAATCCCCACATTTCAAGCATGTTCATCTGTGAGAATGTCGTGAGGTTTGTTACAAAATAGGAACTATGTGCAAAATTTGGATCTAGGTCTGGATTTGAAATTTAAGTACCCGCAACACTCATTGGCTGAAATTACTGTGCATCAGCCTGCTATAGTTCTCTTCACTTTTATTCCCATCAATATATGCCATAAACTTGCACGGTTGAACACCTGATTTTTGTGGTCTATAGGCCCATATTTACACTGATCACTGTCATCCAAACTCCCCAACAATATTGTAGACACTTAGAATTATCAACGTGATCCAAGTTTAATTTTTAAGTGTCAAAAATAAACCCTCTAGTGTGCTATAGCGTTAGAAGACTTTTTACAAAAATAAAAAAGGAGGAAAATCTTACTTGATAGAGTGTAGTTGGTATGTTTAAAACATAGACTTCCCTTGTGTCTAGTGGGAGTTCTGCCTGAGTAAGGAGTGCAGGATCAGGCCTAAATTAAATGCATTTGAAAGTAATTAAAGGCATTAGCAATTTCAAGTTATTTAGCATAAGTCTAAGAAAACTCCATAATTGCTGACAGGTGGACTAGAATCAGGCACTGAAATTCCCTAGGTAATTGTAAGTTGATATTTTATGCACATCCATTTTGATTTTAACATCAATTCACGCAAAATGTGTCTCTCTAGTCACATAATTGTGTGAAGAGATTTTACAGTATTCCTATTTCCTGAGGATCCATTACACTCTATCAGGAAAAATATGTATTTGTTTTTCAAACTGTATATTATAAGAACTTTATAAAAAAAATAAGATGTATTTACCCAATAGACTGTAAAAACTTCTTTGGAATCACTATGAATACATATTCAACTTCTATTATGGTAATATGAGCAAGTGCTCATATAAGGCACTAACCTGACTAACAAAAATGTCATTATAGCTGCAAAGGATTAAATCAGTGCAGGATTTTTTTTTATCAATAATTCATAGTACAGAGTTGTTGCAATAGTTTAGGGCCCGGTCCTGCAAAGACTTATGCACATGAGAAGTCCCACTGAATTCTGTGGAACCACTCAGATAATTAAAATTAAGCACATGAATAAGCTTTTGCATGATCATACGTGTGGGTGTGTGTGTCTGTGTCTGTGTGTGTAGATATGCTGGCAGATATCTCTATATAGGTTCACAGACTTTCTATTTTCAAAAACTACCACTTTTTTAATGAAAAAAATATTTCAATTTGAAAAATGTTGATCAAGTCTTACAAATAATTGCTCATTGTGGACTAGTGATTTGCAGAATTCCCTTTTAAAGAAAAAAATGTTTTTCTTTTTTTTCTTTTTTTTTTAGCCTGAATCTGCAACAGTAATATTTAATTACTTTAGGTTTGGTGGGGGGTGGGATTTCTTGCAGAACTTATTAGGATTTTCAAAGCAGCCTAAGTGAGTTAGAACTCTAACTTTCAGTGAGAGTTGCATGCAGTGTTATGAATTCTAGCAATTTTATCATGATTCTTGTGATAATTGATGGTTTTCTTAAAGCCTTAGCTCCTGCAATTCTGTGATTACATGAGAATCTCAGCTTTCAGTTTTCTTTTTAAAATGTGAGTTTCTATCCCTCATGAATATGGAGCAAAACTTGAAAATGTGACCCAACTGCACTCAGAGGGCTCTCAAGCCAAAAAGAAATTTTGTGTGTGTGTTGTATGTATGCATGCATGTATATTTAACACATGAGTTTTGGGGACCTGACATGATTTTTGAACGCCTGGGGTTGGCAATATAGCGAGGTGGGTAATATCATAGACCCCTTTGGAAATCTCATCCTCAATCAGTGTTTCTCATACTGAGGTGCTGCTTGTGTAGGGAAAGCCCTTGGCGAGCCGGGCTGGTTTGTTTACCTGCCCCGTGCGCAGGTCTGGCCAATTGCGGCTCCCAGTGGCCGTGGTTCGCCACGGCAGGCCAATGGGAGCTGCTGGAAGCAGCAGCCAGTATGTCCCTCGGCCTGCACCGCTTCCAACAGCTCCCATTGGCCTGAAGCAGCGAACCATGGTCAGTGGGAGCCGCGATCTGCCGGACCTACAGACAAGGTAGGTAAACAAATCGGCCTGCCAGGGGCTTTCCTTACACAAGTGGCGGCCCAGTTTGAGAAACACTGTCTTAAATGGATTTTAGAAAAACATTTACATCCAAAAACATCCCTTCTGACCTTGATTTCTACTACTGCATGCCATACCCAGTAGCCCCAGTCAACACTGGGGCCCCATGGTCTAGAGGGCTAGGGTGCGGTATTTATGCCATAAGCCGGAGTAATGGACCATTCAGAGTCACTCCAGACCAGGAAGATCACCAGGGCGATTGTGCATTAAGCATGCAGTCTGTCCCAGCACTGTGCCATATGCTCCAATCATTAGACCAGAGTACTCTCCTCTGCCTCCTGGCCAAACAGGGAGCAGGGACTGCTATAGGGAGAGACCCATGCACAGCTGTGAGGCAGAGTAGGCTTCTTGCATGCTTTTCCACCTCGGCAGAGCCATGCGAGAGCCTCTCAGAATCTGGATCTCTGCAAGTGTCCCTATCCTGAGGTGAAGCGTTTACAGTGTGAGAGCAGAATTTCACCCACTGTCTTCAGTAGTTTATGGAGTGATGATAGTAGAAATTAAGGGCAATGGGAAAAAATATTGTAAGTTTTTTATGACAAGATCTAAGAACAACTGACAAAAGGACAGTGTTAAAGGTTCATGGAACATGCAACTATCTGACATAACATCCTCATTTATATGTGGTAATATTGTTCATAAAAAAGGATCAGGGAAAAGGATGTGCTGTAACTTATTCAGATGAGCCACTGTTAGGCTGATATAACTGTTGCCAGCATGTTCATGTGTTCCAGTTGTTTTTTAAACTGCATTTTACAGGAAGGGAAATTGCAAATAGTAAATGTCAAGCATTCACTAGGGGCATTACAATTTCTGAGGCATGAAGCTAATATATATTTGTCTCATTACTGTCAGCAGATCAAAGTTATTCCATGGATGGCAAGGGCTCATAACTCATAGGAGACATAGTTACAAATGACCTGTGGGAGGTCACAGACATGACAACTTCCTAAATTCATAGTACAAGCTTGTCATTAACAAGAAGCAAGGGAAAAGATGTTCATAGTCTTTTGAAAAGCTGATTTTCATAGAGAAACAGGTGAAAGATTTTATATTTTCAAGTCCAGATTGGTCAAACCCTGTGCTGACCATAATGTGTGGGGGCAGGAAGGGCAATCTAATCCTTTTCTATACTTTCCAAAATGTGCAGTGTCTTGCCTGTATGAATACACCTAACCCAGTTTTTGTCATATCACTTGACTATTGGTATTCTCTTGATGAAATATCTCTAAAACATTTAAAAGGTTACTCGGCTTATGTGTTATATACTCTGCTATCTGTTGTAGTGACATCTTGAATCTGGACCTTATCATAGTAACCCACACATTGGGTATGTTTCAACGGGCAACGAGCATGTGTGTTTCGCTTTTTTTTAATTGCATTAGTTCAATGTGATTGAAAAACCCCATTACGATGAAAGCTAATGTGTTTTGAAGCAATACCGATTTACAATGATGCCAGTGGTGCCATGGAGCCAGGGCTATGCTCAGAAGGGGCCCTACGCTGCTCCATTTGCACTGCGCTCCAAGATCCTGCCAGCCCACTGGCTCCTCACCCACCCATCACTTTCTCCTCTGGGACTGCCCACCAAAGGCTCCTCTCTGCCCCCTGGCCAGACCCCAGTGCACCTCTGGCTCCAGGAAGTCTCTGCTTCCCACCACCTGTGGGGCTCTGCCTGTCTCCCCGGAGCTGAGCCCGCCTGGGACTGGTGCAAAACCTTGGCCAGTCTCTAGCAGTTGGGGGAGGAGACAGTTTGGGGGGCTTGGCTGGGTCCTGAGGGAGTGGCTCCTGAGAGATCCTGGCTGATTGCACCACTTCTGAGGGGCTGGAGTAATTCCCTGCCCTAGAACCAGCCATGGCTGTACTGTCAGCTCAGCCCAGCAGAACAATTGCCTCTCAGCATGGCCAGTAAGTGCAGCCAGGAGGCAGGGCATGGGAGAGTGGATCTCTGGTGCTGACCTGTGTGTGTTGGGGCACTACAGAGTTGGAGTTCTGTGTGGGGTGTGGGGCAGTTGTGGTGGGGCTGTGGGTGGGGGGTTCTGGGCAGGGGTGGTGTGCAGGATGCTGAGCATTCAGCATTCATCTCCTTAGCATTCATCTTAACAGGGCTTTCCAATCATGTTAATTCTCAGCTGTGCTAACACAGCTGACATAAACATCCTTTTTGCCCACCAAGACAGGGTCATTGATGGCTTTTAGATTAGGCTGCAACAACATGATCTACATAGTACTATCCTAGAAGGTCACTCAGAAGCTACAGCTGCTTGCCTGTTGAATTGCAGGGGCTGCAGGGAATATCTTCCATCATTTGTCTGACAACTGCACTGTCTCTTGCTATGTGTTTCTGGGTGCAATTTAAGGTGTCAACTTTGATTCATAAAGCCATATACGACTGCCTGATAAACTGCTTCTCTCCCTGCTTGCAGTAAAGATGTAACACTGACATGAGCCAGGATTACAAAGGGTTATTCTGTCCTGTGGCAGGAGTGAATCACCACTGACTATTTGAAGTACTTTCATGGCTCCCCTCATCAAGGTATCTCAGCACCTCACAACATGCCGTTGAAGTTGGGAAGCTCTATTATCCCCATTGTACAGATGGGGACCTGAGGCACAGTAAGGCTGGGCAGGATTACTACTACTAAATATACAGTAGATAGACAATATCAAGAACATTATAAGGGTGTATATTCTGCATTGGCAGGGAGATAGTTGAGATGACCACACACAACTTTTCCATTTCTACATCCAGACTCTCCACACTGCAGATAACAGAAGAAAAAAAATTGCCCAAAGAATGCAAAGGTACATAATTCAAGCTTTCTGGTCTTGTTTGTTTAGTTGTTCAGTATTCAGTCCAGGTATTTCTAAATAAACTGAAAATGCTATTATGTTCAATACACATATAACCATCCTTCTATCACTGAGTCGTGTAGTGACTGATGAATAAGAAAAAAAAGTAATTCACACTTATATATTGTCCCATATGTTAGGATATTGGAAGGCCTTACAAAGTGGTGTTAACATATAGGGAGTCTGAGGGACCGAGGGTATGTCTACACTGCAGTTAAACACCCGCTGCTGCTCCATGCCGGCTGACTCGGGCTTGTGGGGCTTGAGTAAAGGAGCTGTTTAATTCAGGGTAGATGTTCGGTCTTGGGCTGGAGCCCGGGCTCTAGGACCCTCTGCAGTGGGAGGGTCCCAGAGCACAGGCTCCACCCCGAGCCCAAACATCTACAGCACAATTCAATAGCCCCTTAGCCTAGTCCAAGTCAACTGGCATGGGCCAGCTGTGGGTGTCTAACCACAGTGTAGACATACCCAGAGAGGTGAATTACCTTACCTCAGGTCACACCACCTCCTTGCTAGGTGTCCTGGCCTTCAATAGCCAAGTCTGATTTGGCAGTTTGGTTCAAATAAGTAGAGCTGGTTGACAATTTTTTTTGATGTTGCTATTCCCTCCCCTCCTCTCATCAAAAAATGCCTATTAGACTAAACCAAAGCATTTTGTGGAAAAGTATAACTTTCAATTACACTTTCTCAGGGGGAAAAGAGAGAGAGAGAGATGCCCCACCACCAGAATAGCAAATAGCACTGTCATTAAGGACTCACCTGGTATGTGGAAAACTCAGGTTAAAGTGTTCTGCCTTGTTTTCTTAGTGGTGTGGATCTCTCTTTCAAAAAATTTTCACAAAAAATGAAAGGTCTCATTTTCAAATCCTCAATTATTTTCTGGAAATGTTTTCCAGCCACCCCTACAAAATACCTGAAAGATCAAGTGTTTTTCAATGTTCATGAGTTTTCAAAGTCATACTGGAAATCTGATAAGGACACCCTCTGTCATAAGATTTCTTTTCTTTCTGCATCTGGAAATAGCAGAACAGCAGCTAGCTCTAATAGAATTTCATCACTGCTTCTGGTCTGAAATAGAACCTAGAATTCCAGACACTGCAGTGAAAAAGTAAAGAAAAACCCACAAACCACATAGAAGAAAAAAATTAATTTAAAAAAGTTAATCTAAGTATGTTGTGGTAGAAGGTTTGGAGTGCATCACGGGGCTGTTTGATTTTATTTATCTATCCAAACCCCTTCTCCTGTTTTTAGGGCTGGATTTGTCTACTGCTAGTCAACTGTGCTGTATTATGAAACTAAATTGGAATACTGACTTACTCTCCTTCTACTAGAGTTTTTGTTGCTGTTCTGTTTTACAACTGACTGTGTCTAAGTGCTTGGGGTGCTGTGCTCACCATGACTTGAAGTGTTGAATGTCCTAGCAGGTTTATAAATGGATTAGGACCTTTTCTAAGGTAGAGTGACTTTCCAATCTCTTCACTTTAATTATTCTAAACTCTAGGCTGGAAACAGACAACTTTCTCACCAGGTGGGTTTTTCAAAGCTCTTACATTTCTAATTTTATTTTATTTTTACATAGAATTTAGTGTTCTTGCAAAGTGCTGAATTAACAGCCTTGCAGAATAAATTGTTCCATTTATCCACAGGACAGATATGGCATGGGCAGTGCTAGCAACACACTCCCCATGTTGCCCTGCCAACGTACATCCACTCGTGGTACTTCAGTCTTGGTACCCAGCTCACACTGAGGCTGGCAATAAGCAAGCCCATCATGAAGATAAGTTTTCTTGATGTGGATCCTGTCTAGGGCTGGTCCGGATTTTTTTTTTGTCAAAACAGAATCTTTTTGTAAAAACCTATTGGTTTGACAAAAAATTTCATAGAGTTTCCCAGTTCCAGGATGAAAATTTTGGTCAAAATGAGAGCGAAGCCTTTCCCTCCTCCCCAAAATAAACATATAGAGTCAGTCTCTCTGGCCAATTAATATTATTCATACAAAATGGAACAGCTCCAACAGGAGAGATTGAGAGAGACTGGTTCTATAGTCCAATTATTAGGTCCCTCACCTGGGATGTGGAAGACTTAGGTTTGAGTCCCTGCTCCAAATTAGGCAGACTAGCAACTTGAACCTGGGGCCTCCCACATTCCAATGAATTTCCTATTTGCTGGTGTGGGTCTCTCATTTTGTTTTTTCAAGAAAAAAAAACATAGAAAGGACTGTTTAATTGGAAAGGTTTCATGAAATGCAATTATTATTTTCCAGCCAGCCCTACCCCAACCTCTAGGAAATGAGCTGAGACCATCAACTCAATTCACATGACCATGAGATCTACCATTTCGGGTCTTGGAAGCACAGAGAGAAAGACTTAAATATTTTTTCTGCTACAGGTAGAGGCATTGCTCTTTAACATGGATTTTTTAGGTCTGTTGCATGTGTAGCACTGCAGTTAATAAAACTTAGCTGGTCTCTGTTAGAAGACTATCCACTGTGGTCCATCTTCTGTAGTTGTTACTCAGGCAAAACTCCCACTGAGCTTGCAGCCAATCCTTTCACATCTTACGGTCAAATCCTTCCCACCTCTACCAGCGATTAGTTAATTGGGTTTGATGCAAGGGGTATTCTGAAGGGGGGTGAGGAGAAATGAATCTTCCCTAATTAAGCTAAGGAGCAGCACCAGGAAAGATTTTCCCTTTCAAAGGATGCTGGAAGCACTATTTTCTTCCTTCCAAACCCCTCACCCCCCAACCTAGACACCACAACTCCCTCCCACCCCCCCGAGCAGAAGCATACTAGTATCACAAAAGGCTGTGCTACATACTGAGCACACTATACATATGCTGGTGGAACATGCATTTCAAATGCAGAGCTAAAGCTGGTGTTCTGATCTGATTCTTTCTCTGACTTAAACCCTTTGCTAGCCCTAAATATAGGTAATGTATGTCCCTTCTTCATTTGCATGTATAGTTTACATATGTGTCACCGAATGTCACCTTTGGTGAAATCACACTTTTCTGTTCACAAAACAACACCAATCTATAAATGGTTTGTCACGTTAGTGTGACACTGGCAAAATCACTACAGGGTAATTTGAAATCCCTTTAGTGGATGAATTCTTGTATTTTCCTATTGATGACATGCAGTTGTTGACAGATCCCGGACTTTTATTAAATCTGCTTGTCATAAGGACTAGCCTCAGCCTGATGAGTCACCACTCATTTTCTGTTGAAGTTTTTCATGTGTATATTTTTCCTTTTGTCGTGTTATCTATCCACCAAAAATAACAGCCACTGCAAAAGTGACAGAACAAGTTTTACAAAGAAAATAATATAATCCACTGCTGTGAACATGTCACTTCAGGCAAAAACAGTTATGTGGTGGCTGGAAAATTTCTCTAATGTCTTTTCTTAAATAACTTCATTATTCAATGAGAGAGTTTAATTATTTAACTAACAAAAAAGATGAGCGTTCAGAATTTACATCAAGTTGCTCTTTACTCTTTTTAAGTATTTCCTTATTTATTTTAGAGCTACAAGCACTGGCAAAACCCCATCTGACAGGCAAGCTATTTTGTTAACACACACTGGCACATATGCACACACTAAAGCTCTTTGCACTCTGCAAACTCCTGAATGTTCCCTGCTGGGGTCCCATGATAACTGGCAGGCACCACATTCAGCTCACATGGACCTACCATCACCAAAAGATCTTTCCCCTCACATGTTTTTCTCCTGTTTCACAGCAGCTGAGTTGACTGTCGATCCTTCAGCAAACCTCACTTTCTTTGTCTTTCAGCTGCAGTCTGGTACGGATGTGTACATTTTCTGCTAACACTCAAATCCTTACCCCCTGTTACGTTCAATTTCTCTCCTCCTTTCCAATGGACACCTACTCATCACTCTCCAGTGAAATATCCACAGTTTGAAACTGGCTCGTTGAAGCTACCTTAGTGAGACAATGAGTGCAGACAAAGTTTTTCTTTTGTATTTCTGCCCATGACACCATCACAAGACTCTCTTAATGGCCAGATGGCAGTCCAGCCTCAGTTTATTTATAACTGACGTGGGCAGGGGGAAGAGAGCGTGGAGGATGGATGGCTTGTTTGCAGGAATGCTGATCTTTGCATGTTTAACCAATTGAGCCACTACATAATGATGCTTACACTTCCCCGTTGAGCAAAAAGTCGAGTTGAGCTGAGATGGTAGGGGGTGGAAAGTGACATGGCAAATTGACCAGGAACAAAACAAATATACTGGTTTTTCCTGGGTGTTTGATTATCCTAAAATATGCCAGAAAGTTACATTGCTTGTCTGCTACCCAAATTATTTTACTCCCTGCTATTGGGATTCTTGTCAAAGTTTGGATTGGGCTTTTAATATATATATTAAATAATATATATATAATAATAAATATAATATATATATTATATATATATAGGAAATGAGTTTTAAATGATTAATAACATTTTAAAATGACGATGTATGCCTCCTCTCGCATGAGGAGGAGATGAAAATGTCATGTATTTGCTACAATCTTTGCCTTATATGATGTAGTTTAATGCATGAGGCAGATGGTTAATAACAGTTCTTCTGAAGGGAAGTGATAGAAGCACTATGACCTGAGTCATTTAAAAGTGGACTGAACAATGCACTAGAAAATATTTACCATTGATTTCAGTGGGAAATAAGTTAGGCCATCATTAAACTCTGAAAAATCCCACCCTTTCTGTTTCTAATACCTGTGGCTCTGTGACCTTTCACTTTGTCTCACACAGTAAATTTCCTAGCAGCATGATGTGAATGCTGTCCCAGCATAGTCCCAACATAGTCACAAAACACTGGCTTTCTGGAGGTGTTCCTCACTGTTTCTGAGTCTTGACTTGCCTTTGTTACTGTGCTGAGAAACTTCTAAATAGTGGAAGGAGTTTTGGTAGGAGCTGAGACTCTCTTTAGGACAGTGAGGTGCATCATTCTATAACAGGCCAGTTAAAGTAGAATCACTTACAAATACTTCAGAAGTTTGATCTCCTATCTCAACTAACATTTTCCTGGAGGAGAAGGGATGTATGGGGGGATAGTTTGCTGTCATTTTGCAGCACAATCTGCACTTTTGTTTTGCTTGTGTGGGAGTACTTGCTTCCTGGCTTTGTTGCTTCTCTGGCATTTGACATAAGGAAGAGCAATTTTTTTGTTCATTGCTCAGCTTATTTTTCATTTTCCCAAGAGTGGAAGGAGGATTTTTTCCCTTTCACCTTTAGTTATCTTACAATGCAAGTATTCTATAAACTATAACAGAGATGCTTTAACTCTGAGGCTCATGTCCTGCAATGCTGAACATGGAGATGAATAGTCCTCTACTGATAATAATTAAACCAAAAAGTTTTCCTTTTAGAAAGAGAGAGAGAGCGTGTTTAATATATTTGTTTTTTAATGTGTTACTCCAAAGTGTAACTATGTTACTTTAATTTGGCCTCACCTCAAAACACTTACCCAAACCTCTTAATCACAAATGATGACAATGATAATGAATTTACCTAATTTTATTTTCCTAGAAAGATCCCAGCACACTCTGTAAACTAAATATAAAAATCACTTCATCCTCCACTGAAATTCAGGGGAATGTAGGGTGAACGTAGAGCTCAGCAACACTTTACAATGGTATTTAAGGTAAGAGAGGACATTAAGAGGAACTGTCAAAGTCATCTTCAGGATGTAAAATTGTTTGCCAAACTGATAGTTCAGGTAGTTGTATAGGATAATTACTAGCCATCCTCCAGTTATTAAAGTGTTTTACTAAGAGATATGTGAGGTTGGAATTATGACTAGCCATCTCAACACCTGCTGCTCCCCCCATCCCCACTGATCCTACTTCCCCAGCTCGCAGAATAATTGTGTAAATGATTTCACAGAGAATTAGAAATGGCCTCAACATGTAACAGCCAAGATTGAAACAAAACTAAGGCATCTCTCAGATTGGCGGAGTTCAGACTTAAAAGCTTGGAAAAATTGACTGCAATCCGAACTACCTCCTTTGAAGCAGGCCTGTGCCTCTTTTGGCTGGTGTGCCTCTTTTGGCTGGTTTGGGTTCCTTGTTAACTTACTTCATCAATAACTCATTCATAGAGGTCTCTCTATCAGCTTCCCTACAAAATACTATAGTCCAGGCAATCCTGGAAATCCTACACTCGATATAAAGGACCTCATAAACTAGTTATCTGTTTCCAATCTACTCTTGCTGAACAAAGTCATGGAGAAAGTGATTGCAATCATACTACAATACCTAACCCTGTGTAGTATCTTAAAACCCTCACATCCTCCATGCCAGGATATGGCATAGCAGAGCATCTATCAGAACTAGGTGAGCCATCTCTAATGGCCTTGGACAGAGGCAACATCTCCATGCTGCTATTACTTTATTTCTCAGGAGCCTTCAATGCCATCAGTCATGAAAGGCAGCAGGCTCAAATAATCTGGCAGAAGCAGATTGAATGGCAATATTTTGACAACTTGTATATATCCCCTTCACCACCACAGCAGGCTCTGCAATTGCTAAGGTGACCCAATGCCTGGAAGAAATAAGTAAATGATTGAAGACCCACTATCTTGGACTTAATCAGAAGTGATATTTAAGAAAGCTTGCCATCACATTGAGCTTACCTTCAAATTTTAAGTTTAAAATGTAATATGTAATATGTAATATGATGACCTTTCCACTATGCTCCAGCTGTTAATCACCTACAGATAAGACTACTTGAAAACTATAGCTTATCCAGTGTGCAGCATTACACTTAGGACCTTAATGCCCAACCAGACAGGCATGAGCACATCACACCCAGTACTCTATAGATCTACTGTCTGCTTATCTGTTTCCAGACAGAACACAAAGTCCTATCTGTCTAGGTAACTATAACCTACATCACTTTTTTTATTATTTAGACTTATACACACCTCCACTTACAAAAAAACACCTCATATACTAGCCAAGTGCCTAATAATATACTCTGTACCCCTGTGAGACTGGGAATCATACAACTCAGCTTAGCTTCTCAGGTTGAAATGCTAAAGAGAATTTTAGCTTTTCAATTCTCTAGAATTTTTGAAACAGCTGCCACAAATGGAATTCAAGAACCATTCCTTGACCTTTCTGATCATCTGTGGTCATCCCTGTAAGATTAAAAGGGCATTACATGATAAGTAGTAACGGCAATCAATCCCTTTCTCATTTGTTTCCACACTTTCTTTCTACTTCATATAGGTTGGTACTTCAAAGGATACTTGGTTTGCCTCATGTTAGAGCTCCCTGTTTCAAAGCTCACCATCTTTCACAAAAAGACAAATACTGAAGACTCTCCAACACTTCCAGATAACTTAGGCTTTAGAATTAACAAAACAACTCCTAATTGACTATCCAAATCCTGCACCTTCTTTAGTAGAAGCGTGATGTATGTGGTATGGTGGTAATTTGAGTATGATACAAGAAAGAGGTATGCATTTTTGTTTCATCTTCTTGTTCAAAGATTAGTTCTTTTGATTAGTTTCGCTGGGCAGATTCTTTGTCTAAAAAACAAACATTCAAAGGAAGAGTGTTTCTTTGCTTTCATACAGAAGATTTTTTAATGTAGTTATGTAATTTAACTATTGCTATAATTGACATAACATTTATATAAGTACCATTAACTCCATAAATCTCCTAATGTTACATCTTTCTCTGAGACAGCTTACATGCCCTGCAGAGTGTTCAACCCCCTTATGGCAGTATAAAGAAGGGAAGATAGGAGGATGGTTTTGGTACTGACATTTCACTGACAATCCCGTGATCACAACCTTAGTCTTAGGATTTCTTAAAGCCCATACTAAAAAGTCTTATCTGCAAATAACAGATCCTACAATACATGGGACTTTTCTTGTGCAACTTTAATCAAATGAGTGAAGGTTTACGGGATCATGCCCTCATTGTGAATGGAAAAAAGTCTGATATCACTGCAGCCTTAGAGTCAAGGTTCATTTGTTGTTGCAGACAATAGCCCAATGGTTAGGGTGCTCAGCTGGGATGTGGAGCAGGGACTTAAGCCTTGGTCTCCCACATCCACATTAGGTGGATGCTCTAACCACAGTTTGTAGAGTCAGTCTCTCACCTCCTTCTCTTTGGCCCAATTCATATTGAAATACTCAAAGAGAAACATCTCCAACATGTGTGAGAGAGAGGGAGAGATTTTTTTTTCACAAAACTGAACTGTAGTTTTCCAGCCAACACCAGTGATGATTGCCTTATAAATGCATGCAACAAATAATGTATGAATAGTGAGAAAAACAATTCTACACATAACTGTTAATTTAATTCAGGTAACATACAGTCTTGCACCATTTAGCTTATAATGCAAGACATATCCATTTGGTCAGCTTTCTGGCGATCATCATAAAAATTGCTCTGAGGATAATCTCCCCCGCCCCAGGTTATAGTTTTTAAGGGATCATGTTGATGACCTATATAAATAAGTCACCCCTAATTTGGAGGGGAAAATGTATCTTTCCATTAGGTAAATGGTATTCAGCTGCTATGGTGATTGTCCCCTTAGAAAATGTTTCCAAGTTGCAGGATAATTCTACATGCCATTGAATTTGTGACCACTGTATGTAATTGGGACTTTTGGTATGATACAGCATTTGCTCTGGGGTGCCTTCATTTGGAAAATACCTTTGGTAAAGGGAGAAAACTCTCCATTACTATCACCACAGTAGCTGTGTGCTGTTAGAACAATAATTGCATTGTGCATCTTTTCATCTCATTACTGAACTCTGCCTCTCAAATACTATTCATGGAAGGAAGATAACAACTTGCAGTCTCACCACAAGGAATTAAACTGGTTCCTTTGTGGTCTTTTCAGACTCCTACCAGTCTGAAAATGCTGGTCCCTAGAGATTTCATTGGTATCCCCCATGCCCCCCCCCCCAAAAAGGGGGAGAGAAGTAAACAAAAGCATTGGACTGAATTTAGGGGAGGAGTGAATAAGTAGTATGAATAGACAAAGATCCCAAAACTTATGTGCAGTGAGGGAACTCTGTTCGCCACCTCCTCATGGGATTGGCTATTTTGGTTCTGTAACATCATTCTTGTAAGCACAGTAATCAGGAGACATTAGCTGTATAAGTGCATTCACCATGCTAGAAATGATGATTCACTGGCACTGAAAGGTTGTTCCTGAAAATACCACTTACGGGAAATGACTTTTATCGGAACACTCTATAGCCAGTGCAGAGTGCCAGCAGGTTGGTGTAGAAGGTATGCAGTACCTACCCAGGTATTTTTTGGATCCAAATAAAGTGATTATTCAATATCTTTTCTAAATATTTGGATTAGTGAGAACATCCCTATAGTGAGAGCACATTTAATGCAACTGTAACCTCCCCCATCAGGTTTCCTACCACTGAGGGCCCCTGCAGATGCAAATCTTGGCTTCAGCCTAGTTCATAACACCAAATGCAACTGCCTGCTCAACTGTAAGGTAGCATTTTCCATCTCTTTTACACCTTTGCTCTCTACCAAGGACCTGCCACCTCAACCTTGCTTTGGGATGGGCCTGAGGCATGACAGAGTGTAGCAGGGGACCAGGGGCGGCTCTAGGCATTTCACCGCCCCAAGCACGGCAGGCAGGCTGCATTCGGCAGCTTGCCTACGGGAGGTCCGCTGGTCCCGCGGCTTCACCGGACCTCCCGCAGCAGTGCCTGAGGGAGATCCAGAAGCCGTGGGACCAGCGGACCTCCCGCAAGCAAGCCGCCGAAGGCAGCCTGCCTGCTGCCCCCGCGGTGCCGGCAGAGCACCCCCCCATGGCTTGCTGCCCCAAGCACGCACTTGGCATGCTGGGGCCTGGAGCTGCTCCTGCAGAGGACTCTGCAGCATCATCAGTTACTCAGATCTGAGATTTCTGTATGGAAATACAGACGAAAGTTAATACTTCTCCAAACTCTTCACCTCCCAATGACTTTTCCAGGCAGTTACAGGGGGACTAAACCAATTGCAGCAGCTCCCACAGATGTAGGGAGGGAGAAATGCTTCCAGGGCCTGGATGTCCTTGCTTAGAGATCCACAGAGTTGGGAACCTACTCCCTGAAAACACCACACACCTTAGCTCATCTTTGCCTCCTGAAGACTTCAGCTGTAAATACAGAAGTCAAAATAACTAAGGACTCAACAGATCTCCACAAATGGTCTCTGTGCCTTCCCTATTGTTGGATTTCACAAGCTGATTTTATGTTTAGTTTATATTTTTGTAATGTTTCCCATTTACTCCACACCCAAACAAATGAAAAAAAATACTAAAAACACATTGCCCAGCAGGGCCAACAAAACAAATATGGTTAGAAATTTCATAAGAGAACATCAGATAAATCTTCAAAATTCAACAAGTTAAGTCCTGGCTGCATTGAGATCAATGGGAGTTTTGTCATTGATTTCAGCAGGGCCAGGGTTCCACCCCATAATTATTTAAAAACTCCTTTTCTGATTTTTTCCGACTTCCCAGAAAAAATATTGCCCTCCACGATGAGATGTGGTATGCAACATTTCAGGAAGATTGGTTCTTTTGGAGTGATTGGTGGGGTGGGTTAAGAGTCGTGTTTATGATAGCATCAGCCATAACGATGGAAAAGTTACTGCTGCTCCATAATTATTATTTTATGCCGTTCCCATAGTGTGCTAGGCACTGCATAGTAGACTTCTCATGGGGATCTGTAGCCCCATTGCTGTCTTTGTAATATGGAATACTTTTCTTAGCTGTTGGCAGTGGTGATTATTAGATTCCTTCTCTTACATATGTTATATTTACATGATGCCTTAGACAAGCTATACAGTAGATGATCCCAAGCTCTCATGGTGCATTTCTTGTACCCTTCAACTGAAATTGCATTTACAGCTGAAATTTGCACCAATGAGAATAGAATTCATGGGGGAAGGATGGCTATAAAGAGTTTAAAATGTGACAAAAAGCTGAAAAAGAAATCTTATCTCTTGCTTGAAAAAGTTGTAATTACCCAGTAAGATTAAAGCTGTTGAATTTGTAGCAATGGAAATATTAAGACAAATTAAATACCAAGCTTATCTCTTCACTGTGGTATCAATATTTTATACTAAATATCTGTTCCTTGTATCTCATCTCAGAAACACTTCCACACTTTATCAGTGCAAGCACAGCTTTTCAAAGCAAATTAAGCTAAACAGTTTGCACCTAATCACCAATTGATCACAACATGAAGAATGGCATATATTGATCAGTGAGAGCCCCATTTTTCCCTGTTCAAGGAAAAAAACTATGGGAGGAAACATTTGATTTGCAGCCTGAACAAACTTGTGAGGCATTAAGCCCAGATGTTTCTAAAGTGGGATATGTGTTGGGATAAAAGAGGAGAGATAATTTAGAAAAAAGGAGAAAGTGTACTATTCTAGTTCAGTAAGGAAAGAGATTAACCAAAAGAAACCACAGCCACAATCTAAATTTTGTCATTGTGACAAAGTTCCTCTTCTACCTTGGTGAGCCCTGTGCTTATTGGCAGATTTGCACACCTCAGTGATCTTCCCCACAGTCTGGGTCAACTTCTCCTGTGTCTGATCAGGAGTTGGGAGGTTTGGGGGGAACCCAGGCCTGCCCTCTACTCTGGGTTCCAGGCCAGGGTCCTGTGGATTGCAGCTGTCTATAGTGCCTCCTGTAACAGCTTCATGACAGCTACAACTCCCTGGGCTACTTCCCCATGGCCTCCTCCAAACACCTTTTTTATCCTCACCACAGAACCTTCCTCCTGGTATCTGATAACATTTGTACTCCTTAGTCCTCCAGCAGCACACTCTCCACTCCTCACACACCCTTCCTCTCCTCTGGCTCCCCCTTGCCTGACTGGAGTGAGCTCCTTTTTAAACCCAGGTGCCATGATTAGCCTGCCTTGATTGGCTGCAGGTGTTCTAATCAGCCTCCTGCCTTAATTGGTTCTAGAAGGTTCCTGATTACTCTAGTGCAGCCCCTGCTCTGGTCACTCAGGGAAGAGAAAACTACTCATCCAGTGACCAGTATATTTGCCCTCGACCAGAGTCCTGTACCCCACTGGTCTGGGTCTGTCACATCATCCATAGTTTCAGTGCAGCTTTTTCTGGAGTACTCAGCAGGAGTAGAGGTGGTAGAAGCTCACTCTTAGAAAATAATACATAAAGATGTTAGCTATAGCTTGTTTCATAGATATATTCACCTAAATATTACTCTCGGTGAAAATGATATAAATCTGAAGTAGTTCCACTAAAGTCAATGGTGTTTCTTCAGATTTAGATCAGTCACTGAGAGCATAATTTGACCCATTATGCCTTGATTGTAATATCAGCTTCGCAGATCAGAAAATTTCACAAACATTACTTTGTAAGTAATGGGGTTGACACATTTGTCAGTCACGGAAGCATGCTCTCATATGATTAACACTGGGCCACTTTTTGTGCTTGGGACGTGTACCAGCACATATATTGCACATCAGGTCATACCAAGGGTCATATATCTCTAGTGCACAAGAAAAAAAAGGTATGTTCACAACCTATTAGCAAATACATCTTTTAAAAATACTTAGTATTTTTTTAATCTGCCTTTGGTAAAAAGATAATAAAGAGAAATTAGAAATAAATAAGGACATAAAAAGATCACATTGGAGAATAAGAATTTAATTCAATAGGCTGGCTCTTCCCCTCTGCTTCTGCTAGATCTGTGTATCTTCCATTGAGGGCAGAGAGAACTGTCTTCCCATAGTATTATTTTCCCATTACCAAATAAATCCCAATTGCAGGTGCTCTGCATGCTTCATGGATCCATTTTTGGAGAGTTAGTCCATGTATATGCATTTGTATTACATGAATAACGTGGGTAATATATATCTGCAGACTTTTGCAAGCTCAAAACTTTTATTGACTTCAGTGGACATTCTGGGTGTGCAAAAACCATAGGATCAGGTTTCACCATTTGCTCACCTAAATAATAAAAAATTGTAGGAATTCTATCTTTGACTCAGGCTTGTGGAGCTCAGGTTGCATTGCTAAAAGCAGCAGTGTAGACTTTTAGGCTTGGTCTGAAGCCTGGGCTCTGATACTCTCATGGGGGGGTCTAAGAACCTGAGCTCCAGCCCAACCATGAACTTTTAGACTGCAATTTTATAGTCCTGTAAGCCCAAGCCAGCTGACCTGGGCCAGCTGCAGCCAGGCCAGGAGTCTTTTATTACAATGTAGAGATACATTTCGTGCCTAAGAGCACATTTAAGTGATTTAGGACAAGTAGGGTACTTGGGCTGTCTCTTAAAATTAGAAGATAGTAGTATTTTCTTTGAAAGACTAAAAAGTACCAAGAGGGCAGAAATGTTTGGGAAGCATATGCATATCTGATATCTCCCTTTACAGTAATAATTACTGGACTACATTCTGATCTCAGTTATTACCATGTAACCAACTGAAGCCAGTGGAATTGCACAGGTATGAAAAAGAAAAGGTTATATTTTATCTCTCTGTTATGGCTTTGACTTTGTAATGTTGAGTGATGAGGTCATTAGCCACATGCAAGTATTGAATTTTAGCAAATAGGTGCAAATTGTAACTTTTTACCTACTGTATTGTAGTGGTTTGAGATCAAGGCCCCTACAAAACTCCAGGCCTTTGTGACTGTATACTAAATACTCAGCTAGCTAGTGTCAGTGTTGCTTGTAAAAATTCACAAGTGCAAGGAAGTTGAAACAAGATTTCCCTCAAAAGTTTTTCTTGTTTGGTTCTTTGCAAGGAGTTATACTAATAGCACAGCCATTCAACTTCATTAAATTATGCTGATTATTCTGTTTTGTTTTATGGAAGGCATATGTATATTCTGAGCATAGAATTTCACATACCAAATGTAACCTTTTCAGCTCCCACAGATTAAAAAACACACTGCCTTGGTTTATTGCATTCCACCTCAGCTAGGGACACATTTTCAGTAGGAAAAGGGCAAACCAGAAAATTTGCTCATGGAAGCCAATTTATACAATCACATGAATAGTCTAGCTCTTCACATATTAAATCTGGTGTTCATCTTATGAACTCTTGGAGTTACCTTTGTTATTTACAGTAAAATGTCTGGCTATCCTACAGTAACAATACAAATAGAAAAGCTATAATAAGCACAGTTCCTTTCTGGTATCAGGTATAGTGAGTGTGATGCCCTGTGAACTCTTTCGAAATGCTCCCTGCAAAATCAGAGTGTGACAAGGTGTCAGCGTTGTCAGATCAGTGGTGAAGATTGAATAGACTTGAATTAATAAAGGTCAAAATCATCAAAAGGAAGACCTGCCCAGTGACATGTCAGCAAACACTCATGTATAGTATCTGAAATAGACACTGCTGGTATAGAGTTGAAAACAGAGAGCTCAGGGAAGATCTGGGTATGGCAAAACCTTTGAATCTCTTCAGAACGTTTCTAGGTGTTTCCAAAGTGCTTTTAAAACACTTTTTTTAAATTAAAATGGCACACAAAGGGATGATTTATCATCTACCCCTAAACACGTGGTTTATCATAAGTAGTTAGAATGTACTGTAAGGGACCATTCAAGGTAGAGTGGCCCGTTAACACCTCTGCAGTCGTACTACAAAACAAGGGGGTTAGCAAGTTACAGATTGTAGTAATAACCCAAAAATCCAGGGTCTCTGTTTAGTCCATTATTTTTAGTGTCTAGCAGAGTAATGAATTTAAGCTCACAGGCTCATCTTTTCAAAGTGTTGTGCAGTTTCCTTTGAGGATGAGGACTGATAGGTCAGACAGAGTACATAGCATAAATAGTTATGTGCTAACTACTTATGCTAATTGTTCCACCTTGCATTTGCTGTGATGTCAGGAGTACCTTTCCCAGCCCCGAGGAAGCGCTCTGTGTGACTCAAAAGCTTGTCTCTCTCACCAACAGAAGTTGGTCCAATAAAAAATATTTCTTCACCCACCTTCTATCCTTACATTCATTGTCTCACACTTTCCCTGGAGGTGGATAGGTATTATTCTTATTTTGCAGGTGGATTAAATGAGGTACAGAGATTTAAGTACCTTTCCTGAAGTTAGTAATAGAGCAGTTCTCTCAAAATCAGAGTTTGTCTTTAATTAGATTGATCACTACCAACTTCCAAGAAGACACAGTCAGCAGACTCATAAAACAGACAACAATTATTTGGGACTGTTCTGATACCAATGTGTTAAAAAAAGATGTGGGAGAGAGAGAGAGAAAGAAACCCAAGAATCATTCAGGATTACATTTTTCCACTATTCTGCTCAAACTTTCCTGTCAGTGTTTTTAAAAGATTGATGTGTATCTAACTTTAAGGTGATTGTTACTTACTTCCCCCATCAAAGTTCTATGTTTAATAATAATCACCATGCATTTTAATATGCCAGTAAGTAAAGATGATCTTCTAGGTGTGTGTGTTTTTTTTTAAAACACATGGTGGAACTCCATTTGTTAAGCACCACAAAAGGGTAACACTTGACATTTTAAACCCTGACATAATATCAGACTCATTATCCTATACTGTATAAAAATTGCTCTGGGCTATTATTAGATGACTGTCCGGTATTTCCCATTACAGAAAGCTAATTGAGATTTATTAGTGCAGTGGGACATTTTGCTCAAATAATGAATCTCTATTTTATATTAATTCTATTTCCTTTTTTCTCAGACACAACTCCCTAACTATCTGTACCCAATGTAGATACCAGATACCAAGAACATAAAATATTTTCCTTGTAATCAATTGTAATACACTGTTCAGTATTTTGAGACTTTGGTGAAAAGTAAGAAATTTCAATGTTAAGTTTTTCACTTTCCTTGTGTGATGTGTATATTAGGATATACTACTACTATCAGATAACACAACTGATATACACTAATACAGAATGCTGCAATATTAAAAGCATGCAATTTAGTAGACATGCTTCACCAGATTTATACAGTTCTATTTTAAAAGCACTGTAAAAAAGTGCAATTTTTCATTTTAAGATATGATGTGATGTACTATATATTTGGGCCTCTGCTTGGGTATACAAACCCCACACTGGGGACCAAGTGGTTAGGGAGCAGCCCTGGGCTTAGGTGGCCCTGCTCTGCTGCACCTGCAAAGTCTGCACAAGCTGGAGGCGGAATTTGAAAGGGGAAGCAGAGCAGCTCAGACGGCAGGCAGTCACTATAAGGGAGTACAGGTGTGTTCTCTGAGATCTGGGGAACTATAGCCCAGGGGCTCTTGTAGGATGAAACCTGGCAACACAGATTAGCCTGCAAAGGAGAGACTTGTGACTGTTTGTGAAGGTTACAAACTTACAAACTTTAGTTTTGGATCTTTAATTTACCCAGTGGGGAAAGGCAGTGTTCAGTAGGAAGTGATCCAGAGAGTCAGCTGCTTCACATCCCAAGGCACAGAAATAAGCTGCCCCCCATTGGGCCCTAGATCAAAGCCTAGTGAAGAGGGTTGGCCGGGCTCCCCTACTAACTCCAAAAGACAGCGCAACAATAGGAGTCTTTTCTTCAAAGGGGAGTCCAGATCCCAAAGGGGAATGCTCACGAGTCCAGATCCCAAGTCCTTGAATTAAGGAGAGAGCCCTGAAGCCCTTGCAGGCACCAAAAAATCTAGTTTGTTAATTAACTTTCTTTTGTATACCCCATATATACTGGAACACATGACCTGCCTGATCCCCAAAAGGAGTAGACCCCACAAGACAGAATTGTAATAGAAAAGGGTGAACATCAGAGAGATGGGCAACCTGCTGCATCTCTGCCTGGCTATGAGGTGGCACTGGTGGTGAGTGTACCCTTTCACAGGGCCCAATTTTGCAAGCTGCTTGCAGAGACCCGGTGATTTCAATAGGCCTCTGCACAGGTGCCCAAGTCCTTTGTATAGAGCAGTTTACTGATCTGGAAACTAAGATACCAGCATTTGTTCCACAGTGCTCTGCTCAATGTCATCTCCATAGATTGTAGGGCTGGAAGGGACCTTGAGAGGTCATCGAGTCCAGTCCCCTGCCCTCATGGCAAGACCAAATACTGTCTAGACCATCCCTGAGAGACATTTATCTAACCTAATCTTAAATATCTCCAGAGATGGAGATTCCACAACCTCCCTAGGCAGTTTATTCCAGTGTTTAACCACCCTGACAGTTAGGAACTTTCCTAATGTCCAACCTAAACCTCCCTTGCTGCAGTTTAAGCCCATTGCTTCTTGTTTCCCTTTATTCCTGTAGAGGCTAAGACGAACAAGTTTTCTCCCTCCTCCTTATGGCACCCTTTTAGATACCTGAAAACTGCTATCATGTCCCCTCTCAGTCTTCTCTTTTCCAAACTAAACAAACCCAATTCTTTCAGCCTTCCTTCATAGGTCATGTTCTCTAGACCTTTAATCATTCTTGTTGCTCTTCTCTGGACCCTCTCCAATTTCTCCACATCTTTCTTGAAATGCGGTGCCCAGAACTGGACACAATATTCCAGTTGAGGCCTAACCAGTGCAGAGTAGAGCGGAAGAATGACTTCTCGTGTCTTGCTCACAACACACCTGTTAATGCATCCCAGAATCATGTTTGCTTTTTTTGCAATAGCATCACACTGTTGACTCATATTTAGCTTGTGGTCCACTATAACCCCTAGATCCCTTTCTGCCGTACTCCTTCCTAAACAGTCTCTTCCCATTCTGTACGTGTGAAATTGATTGTTCCTTCCTAAGTGGAGCACTTTGCATTTGTCTTTATTAAACTTCATCCTCAGACCATTTCTCCAATTTGTCCAGATCATTTTGAATTATGACCCTATCCTCCAAAGCAGTTGTAACCATTCCCAGTTTGGTATCATCTGCAAACTTAATAAGCATACTTTCTGTGCCAATATCTAAGTTGTTGATGAAGATATTGAACAGAGCCGGTCCCAAAACAGACCCTTGAAAAACCCCCACTTGTTATACCTTTCCAGCATGATTAGGAACTAATAATATCTACTCTCTGAGTATGGTTATCCAGCCAGGTATGCACCCACTTTATAGTAGCTCCATCTAAGTTGTATTTGCCTAGTTTATTGATAAGAATATCATGCAAGATCGTATCAAATGCCTTACTAAAATCTAGGTATACTACATCCTCTGCTTCTCCCTTATCCACAAGACTTGTTATCCTATCAAAGAAAGCTATCAGATTGATTTGACATGATTTGTTCTTTACAGATCCATGCTGGCTATTTCCTATCACCTTACCACCTGCCAAGTGTTTGCAGATGATTTCCTTAATAACTTGCTCCATTATCTTCCCTGGCACAGAAATTAAACTAACTGGTCTGTAGTTCCCTTGGTTGTTTTTATTTCCCTTTTTATAGATGGGCACTATATTTGCCCTTTTCCTGTCTCCCATGATTTTCCAAAGATAATAGCTAGAGGCTCAGATACCTCCTCTATTAGCTCCTTCAGTATTCTAGGATGCATTTCATCAGGCCCTGGTGACTTGCAGGCATCTAACTTTTCTAAGTGATTTTTAATTTGTTTTTTTTTTATTTTATCTTCCAAACCTACCCCCTTCCCATTAGCATTCACTATGTTAGACATTCCTTCCAACTTCTCGGTGAAGACTGAAACAAAGAAGTCATTGAGCAACTCTTCCATTTCCAAGTTTCCTGTTACTGTTTCTACCTCCTCACTGAGCAGTGGGCCTACCCTGTCTTTGGTCTTCCTCTTGCTTCTAATGCATTGATAAAAAGTCTTCTTGTTTCCCTTTATTCCTATAGCTAGTTTGAGCTCATTTTGTGCCTTTGCCTTTCTAATCTTGCCCCTGCAGTCCTGTGTTGTTTGCCTATATTCATCCTTTGTAATTTGTTCTAGTTTCCATTTTTATATGACCCCTTTTTATTTTTTAGATCATGCAAGATCTCGTGGTTAAGCCAAGCTGGTCTTTTGCCACATTTTCTATCTTTCCTACCCAGCGGAATAGCTTGATTTTGGGCCCTTAATAGTGTCCCTTTGAAATACTGCCAACTCTCCTCAGTTGTTTTTCCCCTCAGTCTTGATTCCAATGGGACCTTACCTATCAGCTCTCTGAGTTTACCAAAATCTGCCTGCCTGAAATCCATTGTCTCTATTTTACTGTACTCCCTTCTACCCTTCCTCAGAATTGTGAACTCTATGATTTCATGATCGCTTTCACCCAAGCTGCCTTCCACTTTCAAATTGTCAACGCGTTCCTCCCTACTTGTTAAAATCAAATCTAGAACAACTTCCCCACAGTAGCTTTTTCAACCTTCTGAAATAAAAGGTTGTCTGCAATGCAGTCCAAGAACTTATTGGATAGTCTGTGCCCTGCTGTGTTATTTCCCCAACATATATCTGGATAGTTGAAGTCCCCCATCACCACCAAATCTTCGGTTTTGGATGATTTTGTTAGTTGTTTAATAAAAAAGTCTCATCTACCTCTTCCACCTGGTTAGGTGGCCTGTAGTAGACTCCTAGCATGACATCACCCTTGCTTTTTACCCCTTTTAGCCTAACCCAGAGACTCTCAACACTTCCGTCTCCTATGTCCATCTCCACCTCAGTCCAAGTGTGTACATTATTAATATATAGGCAACACCTCCTCCCTTTTTCCCTTGTCTGTCCTTCCTGAGAAAGCTGTACCCATCCATACCAACATTCCAATCATGTGTTTTATCCCACCAAGTTTCGGTGATGCCAACGATGTCATAGTTGTATTTATTTATTAGCACTTCCAGTTCTTCCTGCTTATTACCCATACTTCTTGCATTCATATATAGGCATCTAATATACTGACTTGATCTTGCCTCCCAGTTTTGCCCTGACCCTCCTTTCTCTCTGCCATTATAGCCCACGCTCCCTCCTATTTCTGACCCATCTCCCAGGTCTCCATGTTCTCCACTTACCTGTGGGCTTTGCTCACCTGTCACCATCAAACCTAGTTTAAAGCCCTCCTCACTAGGTTAGCCAGTCTGTGTCCAAATAGGGTCTTTCCCCTCCTTAAAAGGTGAATGCCATCTCTGCCTAGCAGTCCTTCCTGAAATAGCATCCACATGATAACATACCTTCCTTTATGACATCCCACCACTTCTTCTTGGATTGGCCTCACTGCCTTTTCCCTTTAATCTTGATCTGTTGGACTCACTTACCCACATAGTTGTCAGGACTCCACTTTATGTGACCAAACCATCTAAGCCAGCATGCCTCATTTTTTCAATTTGAGCGTGTCTGAAACATACACATTCCTCATGTGGTCTTTCTTGCTTATATCATTCATCCATCTCAATATTTGCATTTCTGTGGAACAGATCATTTGCTCATGTTTCTTCTTTGTTGTCCAACACTCAGCTGCATGCACTAAAACTGGACGGACCAGTGTTTAATAGACTTTCAGTCTTACTGGTATCTTCATGTCACTTACTACACCATTTATCTCTCTCCATGTAAGCCAGTCATCTTTTATGCTGGTTTTAATTTCTTCCCCTTTTCCCTATTTTCTCAGATTGTGGAACCCAACTACCTGAAACGTTGCATTTTTGGTAATGTCTGCCTATCTAGTTTCAAGGACAATTCTTCTTTGTTCACATTTTATTGAAATTACATATCATATACTCTGTTCTTCCTCTGCCTATTTGGAGCCCATGTCTTGGATGAAATAATCAATAACAAAAAAAAAGTGTTTGCAGAACATCCAATATGCTGAAACTTACCACATAACATTTTTGGTGAAACATAATTAAATTTTTTGGAAATTTTGCAACCATTTTTATAACAACAGAAAGAGGCCATTTTAAAAATAAGCCAAACAACCAAAAAAAAAAAAATTCAAACTTCACTCAGTTCTGCTATCAATTTGAAGGAAAATGGATATTTTTTCTGGTTATTATAATCATGTTTCCAGCCTGTAAGCTTTAGCAGCAGGTTGGTGCAAAAAAAAGATATTTGTGTTTTAAACTCTTCACCTTCTCCCCAAATAAGGATGTAAGCATATAAGAACTATATGCAAATGAGTAGCTGTATTGACTTCAGTGAGACTGCTCCTGTGCTTTACTGGACTGGGGCCTGAGTGCTCAGAAGTAGAGCTGGTTGGGATTTGGAATTTCCATTTCACAGGAAACTCCAGCATTTGGAAAAAATTACCTTTTTGAATTTGAAAGAAAAGCCAAAATTTCCCTGAAATGAAGGGTTCACTTTGAGTTTCTTATATTGATTAATGTAAACTTTTAGGATAAAATATTAATTTTAATATGGAGCAAAGAGTCCTGTGGCACCTTATAGACTAACAGATGTATTGGAGCATGAGCTTTCGTGGGTGAATACCCACTTTGTCAGATGCATATTTTTAATATGATACTTCATATATTATTTTAATATATACATCTTAAAATTAATATTGTAATATAAATGATTAAATGAATCAAAATGAGACAATCAAAACGAAATGTTTAGACCTTAATGAAACAAGATGGTAAAAATGATTAATTTAGATTTTTTCCTGTCAAACTTCCATGAACATTTTAATTCTGACAAAACTGCACTTTTCAATGGAAAACTGTTCTGCCAATCCATTTGCAACCAACTCTTCTCAGCATCTTACAGGAATAAGCCCATCAATTGGATATATTATTATTTGCATTTGTTATATAAAGTTCCTTATAGTAAATTTATAATCCAGGACAGTGCTATCAGATGGAGGATGGATTCTGTTGCAGAAAAGTTTGTTGAGCAGTGCACAACCTGACTAAATTTAGTCCACCCTCTTTATAGTACGTATGATCATGCCCTGTGATAGCAGGGAGGTAGATTCTCTAGGTCTGAATGTTCACAACACTAGTTTGTCTTTCTGTTGTTCAGGAAAACTAACACACTGCACATGTGCAGTATATTATATCCTATATTATAAATTATTTTCCTAAATATTTTTTTCAAAAATATGCCTCATCTTAGTGCTCGTTCAGGAGCATGAATATGCCAAGTTTGAAGTTTTACAACAGTCATTTTTGAGTCCTCCATGTGCAATAAAGCATATACATACATTTTATGGGTAAAATGTGTTTTCTTTTCCTGCTCCAATAACTAAAAAATAAATTAGGGGACTGAACTTGCATTACTCAATTACATGGGAGCAGAATCAGGTCCTAGCAGATTTTTGAGACATTTCACTGGATGAAAATCACTGTTGGTTGAAACAAAGAGAAATTTCAATCTAAAAGTAACTTTAAAAAAAAGATGTTTGAAAATGGGGATTTAAAAAATGAAGGGCCACCTCAGCCTTAAATATAATATAATATATTGCTGGTACAATGGGATAATCCATTCTAAAAATCAGCAAAAAAATATTAAATAAATAACATTCCTCAGAAGTATGCAGCCCCACAGTAATGTAGGTTCAGACCAAAACAATGTTGTTCCATTTAACTAGGAGCATAGCTAGTAATATAAATTGTACCACATGTTGGTCTATCCTACACAAACATCCATATAGGAAACCTATAAGCTCCTAATGTAACATGCACTTACACTCAATATATCTAACATAGCAGGTGCAATGATAGACAGAGAAATCTACCTGTGTGTTAATAAAAGGGGTGAGGATAGAAAAAACCCTTAAAAGCCTGACAGTACTTCATAAGTATTTTTGTCTCCAAGTTAGTCAAACTGTACAGTCTGCTGTACGTGTCATATGTCTGCTTCCATCTATTTGTCCAGCTAGTTATTCACAGACATCACTGCACTAATGTTCTCTCAGTATTTTAACATAGGAATCCCACAAATATTTATCCTGTGATAACCCCCGAGTTCCAGAGGTGCAGGTGCTTATACAGAGGAAGAGTGGATTGGAAATCATTTACAGTTTAAACAACATTAGGAAGCATGAAATAGCATTGGGATGAAACTGTTGAGAGAGGAAAGAGGGAGATGAACTTGCACTTGGCTGGAAATGTTTATACTTTCCCCTATGATGGAGAGTTCAGTTGTGTAATTTGAAGGGACATTAAGAATGAAAAGATAATAGAAGGTCCCAGGTATCTTTCCCTTTGATTTTTTTTAAAGTCTTTGAAACTTGGTGCAACCTGGTCCATTCCAAAGGAATAAAGTTCTTCAGAGATATTTTTAAGAATCCCAAAGATGTATCTCTGAAAATGGTGATTAGCCATGTCCATGGTGACTTCAGTAGAACCAGGGAAATCATTGCAGTGTCCCTGTAATGGGGTAGTCTGTTCTCTTAAGAGCAATCTGGCATGACCCTTTAGGATTTTCAGAGATCTGAGGTATGCAGGGACCTAGAAAACAGATCATATTGGAAAAAAGGACACAGTCCTGGGGAATAAGTAGTGTTATTGTCTTTCTCATTAAGGGACCAGGACCAGGAGCTATGCACAGTGGGTGAGGCAAGGTTCCCCTCTTTCCCTGTCCATTGGGAAGTGGCAAGAGCTAATAAGGTGCAGGCCTTAACTGCCTAACATGGGGTCCCTGGGCTGGAACCTAGAGGAGAGGGTGGGTCTGAGTTCTCCCCCTCCCCCCAAGGGGAAGTACAAGACTCAGGATGTAAAGAGACAAAGACAAATGGATGAGTCCCAGATGGAGGCTGAAGCCATGACATAAACACCACAGACTTCTGATTTTCTGTTTGTATTTCTCCTGTTACCACTTAGGGGATGAACTGAAAGATGATCTGGCCAGAGGGCCAGAATATAGAAACTGCAGACCACAGCAATACCAGAATGAGAGATGACTGGGGCTGCTAGAGCAGAACCATATCCTGGCACGAGGGGGTGCTCTGGAAGTGAGTACACCCTGTTACAGTCCTTTTAAACCACTGGCGACATTTTATCAAAGACCTTCTTGTAGTCCCCTCTTACACATCACTATGTCATAGAGGGTAACTTTAAAATAATAAAGAAATACTAAGAAGACAAGATTATTTACAATACTTATTTAGCTACTGCTCATCTGAACACTATTCTTTGTTTATAACCAGTCAACATTAGGCCAGCTAAAACGGTGTCTGCAAATTACTTATTTTTGCTCAGTAGTATAATTTTAGCCCCATTTCAATTGATTCTATGATAAGACTAAGGGCTGGTATACACTGGAAAATTAGCTATGTCGCTCAAGAGTGGAAAAAAATCCACACCCCTGAGTGGTGAAGTTAAGCTGACCTCTTGCCACACCACCTTCTCCTCTCTTGGTTTCCTCACACTGCAACTGCAAGGCAGAGGCCTCCCCCCTCCTGAAAACTAACCTCGTTATCTCTTGCTCTGCTTCTTGCTATATATAAACCTGCCCCTGGAAATTTCCCACCTTTCCATCGAAGAAGTGGGTATTCACCACACAGCTCATGCTGCAAAACGTCTGTTAGTCTATAAGGTGCCACAGGATTCTTTGTTGCTTTTACAGATCCTGAGTAGACAGTACTAGGTTAACAGGAGAATTCTTCCGTTGACCTAGGTACCACCTTCTGGGGAGGTGGATTACTTACACTGATGGGAGGGGTTCTCCCATCAGTGTAGGTAGTGTCTATCTGTGCCACTGTAGCATTTTAAATTCAGACAAACCCTTAAGTGATAATGCTGTAAAGCCACATAGCCATAATTTGATCTACTGAAACGGGGGCAGCATTGTACACTGAAATACAATAATTTTGCATAAGGAATGATACTCAAGACTTTAATTCTCTCAATTGGTGAAGACTGAGCTTAGAGCACCTCCTGAGACATGGGAGTAGATTGATATATGACTCAGAGGAGATCCTTAGCCAACTTTCACTTAAGTGTCACACATTTCTTGGATAAAAATGAGGTCAAAATGGATAAGAAGAAATTTGCTGAAGGATGGATTTGCTGAAAACCTAAAAGCATTCTTTGGGCATATCCCAATATCCTGAGTCATTTTATGAAGTATAAGTAGCAGATGGGTCCCTCACCATATTATATGTGCTATGGTTCTGATTGGTGCTGGGAAAAAGTCACCTGGGAAATCTGATGCTGCAAAAACATAGCAATATAAAAATGCATTTACTTCTGTTAGAGTACACACTGTAGAATTGAGTAATATAGGACTGAAAAAATCACATCTCAAAATTATATTTGCTCATTTTGCAGTTACGTCACTTAGTATTTTCTAGTTTACCTCTATCAAATATATACTGCAATTTAAAAAAAAATAATGTGTGTAGTGCATTTCACTCTTGTGGAGTCTAAACAGCTTTAGACTTACAGTAACTAAGTGATAGCCTAACTACATACAGGAAACATTTCATTCAAATGCTGCATCTGTTTAACAGATAGCAACACTACAAAATAGTTTAGAAGTGAAGAAAATATGCATCCAATTTAAACAGCAGTGTAATTTAAGATAGGCAGAATGTAATTACTACAGCGGGGTGGGAAACATTTCTCCCATTCTGCAAAAATTTTCCCATTCCACATTGGGATGAAACTGAGATCTTTTAACACTGTGGGTTTTGTTTCAGGTTGGGGGGTTGCTGGAGAAAGACCACAGTAGCCAGTACCCTCGCCTAACTTGTGGGAGGCCCAGGTTCAAGAGTCTGTATCTTGCAGTTGAATGTCCTTGAGCAATAGAATTATTCTCTCTTGCCCAGTGAATATGCAATTAAGTATACCATGTGGAAGAGCTCTAATGGGAGAGATTGAGAGCAACCTATCCAAGAATACCGAGGTCAATAGCCAGGTGTTTAGGGCATACACTTTGAATGTAGGAGACCCAGGTTTCAGAGCAAGGATTTGAACCTGGGTCTTCCACTTCCAGGTGAATGCCCTGAACGCCTGGCGACTGACCATTCTTGCGTGGATTAGTTTTGTCAAAACAGCTGTTTCTATGAAAGATATTGGTCTCAATGAATTGTCATTCAGTGTTTCATTGAAAAATTCCAGATAAGATCTAGTAATTGCCCAAGTTGAAGTTTGGCCAGGATGAAAATACTTGGCAACACCTCTGCTCTTTAAAGAAGTGTTATAGGATGTTTAATGACCACAAGTGGTCAGAAGGTTGACCTCGGTTTAATATTTCATCCACAATATGTCACCTCCATCAGCACATTGTAACGCTGTGCTGGAGAGTTACATGACCCAGACACAAGACTGCCACCTACAGAATGGAATTGGCTTTTAATGTGAACTAATATATTACAAGGTCAATTAATATTAGTTTTTCCAGCTCCCCTGAATGTCTTTTTCCGGAGGCAAAGATGAAGAAGCATACTGTAAGAGTAGGTCAATTATAGTATGTGCTAGAGCACAAATATAAAAGTGTATGTAATGTTAAATAGGTTTAGTGCAGGGATTCTCAAACTTCATTGCGCCACGACCCCCTTCCGACAACAAAAATTACTACATGACCCCAGGAAGGGGGACCAAAGCCTGAGCCCGCCCGAGCCCCTCCGCCCTGGGTGGGGGAAGAAGGGGGAAAAAGCTGAACCCCAAGGGCTTCAGCTCTCGGGGATAGGAGGGAAGGCTGTAACCTGAGCCCCGCTACCCGGGGTAGCGAGTCTCAGTCTTCAGCCCCAGACACCAGCAAGTCTAATACCAGCCATGATGACCCCATTAAAATGGGGTCCCAGTCCACTGTGGGGGTCCTGACCCACAGTTTGAGAATTGCTGGTTTAATGCTATGTTGTCCACTCCAGTGTTGGTAAAAAGAAACTCAAGCAAGTACAAAAACAAGCAGCTAGGAGAAGAGCAAGAGGACCATAAATAGACATTGTTTCTGTCTCCACCTCTGAGAGGATAGAAGCCTGTCCGTGCAAGTACTGCAGGGACAGTGTGTAATTAAGAAGCTTGATGGCTGGGGTAGGGAGTCAGGGAGTGACAAATAAGGTTTAGCTCTGTATGCAAATTCCCCAATTGTCTATGGGAATGCGTCGATAGCACATGCCCTACTCCCTACATGTGGCTGCAAACTCCTCCGAAGTGTCAAACTACCAAGATCTCTCAGTATCCCAACCTCCCTCATTTTTTTTTTCTGGCTGTCGGTAATATTTTTCAGTGGCCTGTCATTTTGTAGTCATGATTTCTAATGGAAGCAACAATATTACACATTCATTTTATGTAGAAGCAATCTGAGGATATTGGGTTCTAGGATTAAACAGTTCTGAGGGGGCAAAAAAGTCAGGTAAAAGACATGGACTGTAAAACAACTTTATTTGGACACCCTGGAATAAAATGTGATTGATTGGGTCTGTCTATACGGTTATCCCGTATTTCAGTTTTATTATGCTGAATACAGTATTCCTATCTGAGGCAGTGACTGTGTATGTACTTGATTTATTTAGTGCTGTTGGTTCTTCCTCATATTCTTCCTGCACTGACAACTGCAATTATCGTAGTATCTCAGCTTCCCCTTTGGTAGAGAGAAGCTCTTTAAATCCCCTCCAGTATCATTCAGCAGGTAAATACTACTGTCTTTATCACAGATTGCATAATTCACAATAATTCCATGACACACCAAGGAAATTTTCTTACTGTATTATCCCTTTGGTTACACAGGCTGCTGTAGAGAGTAGATCATAGGCAGAAATTCCTATGCTCCCACTAGTGCAGGGCTTTCAGTTGTTTCTTACTCTTTTGTGGGAGGCATAAGGAGGTGAAAGCTATGTGTACCCATGTTGGAACAGGCACAAGCACAACCTTGTATGTATTTTCCTTTTGTCTCATTTTGAAGTGTAATTTAATCATAGTCACCATAGTGTTTGAGCATCTTAACAACGTTCACGGCTCTCCTATGAGGTATGTAGGGACGTCTGTATGTATGTATCTCCATTTATTCAAGTGAGGAAACAGAGGTACAGAGAGGGTAAGTGACAAAATTCACATAGGAAGTCTGTGGCAGAGCCTGGAATAGAACCCAAAAGACATGACTCCTTGTCTTGAGCCTTAATAATATGATCATTATTCCCCTCTCTAGCATTAACTAATTGGTTCTGACATCCCTACTGGTTGTGGCAACTGTCTCAAATGATCAAAGTTGAGGCAAACAGCTTCTACATTACAGTTTAGTAAGAAGTCAATAGAATTCCTTCCTCTCCTTTTTTTATAGGATATTTTATAGTCATGCTCAGCTACCTTTTGTTCTAGGAGTCAGTCTAGCATCTAGAATCCTCCTGCCTCAGCTAATATTAGAACAAATTGTTTTCCTGCTGCCGCTCAGTCATGAATTTTTCTCTTCTCTTCTGAATGGCTAAAGTGGCCACAGATATATTTTATGCTTCCTATTCTCTGGTTAGCATGCAGTAAGTTAATGACCAATTTTAAGCACTGTCAAACCATAGCATGAAGCATTTACCTTACAATTCCTTATATTTGCT
This sequence comes from Mauremys reevesii, assembly GCF_016161935.1. Taxonomy (NCBI): domain Eukaryota; kingdom Metazoa; phylum Chordata; order Testudines; family Geoemydidae; genus Mauremys; species Mauremys reevesii. The sequence continues at coordinate 26,601,002 of NC_052630.1, forward strand.
CATATTCTACAATGCCAGCATTGTACTACATGAGAAAAGAAACACGCCAAATTGCTATTGCTATGATTCCCATTCATTGCAATCTGAGGTCTTTTAAACAGCTTTTAATACAAAGTAATGAGAGTATCATGTTATAATGTGTTTTAGATGTAGTAAAGACAAGATTCTTAGTTTCAGTGTGTAAGATTTTCTCAGGGTTCCCAATGACTGCCAGCTGTTTAACCCAGGTCCACTCTCAGTAGGGAAGAGAATACAATTGTCTTTGGCTTTTTAAAATGACAGTGATTCTTGAAACCACATCTTTACAAAGCAATTGAATGCTTGTTGTGGAGAAGAATGTCCACATGGCTGCCTAAATCATACATCTGCTTAAAGGTTTGTTCAAAACACAGGCTTAAAGCATCAGTCCATTTAAGAGCTGTGAAATGCCATGAATAGGGTAATTTTTAGAGTCTCTCTTTTCAAGCTATTGTCAGTTGCCTTTTCACAAAGGAAGAAAGGAAGAATCCAGTACATTTTAGTACAGTTTGTGTGTTTCTCTGATTATGTTACTTCTAAAGGAATAGATAAACTTCATAGGCAATGACGGGCAAATTCCCAAAGGATTGCCTTTCGGATTCAATTTGGACGAGTATGTGAAGTTTATCCAAACAATCTGATCTTTGTGAGTTGGAATAACTGAGCTGGAAGCTTTCACAAGATGAGTGTTCATGCAGAATTTTTGGAACTTCCTGTTTCTGGTTGTGACAAAGAATGCCACAAAGATCAGTATATTTTGCTGTATTTTCTCATTTCCAGATTAGAACTGGACAGAACCCAGCACAGTGCAAAATTAAAATCCGTTCCAAGAATCTCCCATAAAAATGGGAGGCAGGGGTCATGCTGACTTTGGGTTAAATTCCAGCCCCATTATAAGTGCAGTTGTTCCTCCTGGCAGTTGGGGACTGCTGTGATGCTGTGCACCAGAACTGAGAGCAGGGAGAATATCTGACCTATATTTTCAATGCCCCAATGCTAGTGCCTTGGATAGGCATGGAGGACAAAGAGGAAACAATCTGACTCAACTGTAGATGAGTGAGGAGCAGAGTTGGGGGAGGGGGGTGAGGCAGGGTGAATAAATGAGGAGAATAGAGACAGAAAAGTACATGCCAGGGTTCTGAAGGAGGAAGTCATGCTGGGGGAAGATGGGGGTCAGTGAGACTCTGAACACTAGAAAACATGCTCTTCTGCAAACTGGAAATGAAGTGTAGGAATCCTGGGTTAAGCAGTCCCCTACTGTCATCAAATAATTGTGAAGCCGTCTGGCAAAATGTGTGATTCATTCCTCTGTAGTGGCTGATCCACAGGAGATAACAGCCTACTAGTCATTAGGTAGAGAGCTTCTGATTACACTGAACCATGTAGTTGTCAACATAGTCTCACATGATGGAATTTCTGTTTGTTTTCAGTTTATAGTAAACTAGGAAATTACATTTTAAAAAAATAGCTAATTATAAAGAATGTCAATGCTGAAAAGTCAAGCATTTAAATTATAAAATGCCTATCTGTGCTCATGTGTATTATGATTGTCTTTAGTTACATGATCATATACTGTGAACATCTATTCTGTGCACTCATTGAGGCAGGGTCTTCTGGAAAAAATAGTATGTGATCATGTAATTAAGGAGTATATCAATGGATATTTAGAAGAGGGCTAAACTGAGGTTGCATGGGCAACCTTAAAAATCAGCATTTCTTAACGTTTGAATGAATGATTTTTACACTTGGTAACCTTAAATATTCCTTTAAGGTATGTGTTTGTTTTTTAATGTAACTCTCTTTCACTATGGGCTAAATTGTCAGTCTTTATATGGCTACACAGGAATAAGGGGTAATAAAATCCCACTTACAGTCCTGCTAAGATTTTGAGGGAGGGAGTAGGGTATGTCCATACTACCCGCCTGGGTCGGCGGGTAGCAATCGACTTCTCGGAGTTCGATATATCGCGTCTCATCTAGACGTGATATATCGAACTCCGAACGCGCTCCCGTCGCCTCCGGAACTCCACCACCACGAACGGCAGTGGCGGAGTCGATGGGGGAGCCGCGGACTTCAATCCCGCGCCGTGAGGACGGGTAAGTAACTCGAACTAAGGTAGTTCGACTTCAGCTACGCGAATACGTAGCTGAAGTTGCGTACCTCAGTTCGAACCCCCCCTAGTGTAGACCAGGCCTTAGCCAATATTCTCTACTATGAGCAAATGAGTGTGGAAGAGGCAAATAGTGTTAATGAGCAGGAGGAGCCTCCTTACTCACTGGCCAGAGTAGCTGGCTGGGTGAACATTAGGGAATAATCTGCTGCACAAAAAGGGGATCAAGCAATGTGCGCTTTCCTCAGAGCAAGTGGTAAGCAAGGGAAGAATCATGACTGAATCACAATTCATTCTCTGGCTTGCTCCTGTAGCGGTACAGCCATGTGCTGCCTGTTAGTCAGGGAATATTGTAACGTTACAGTATAGTCTTCAGTCTTGTTATGACCTTGAACTATACTACTAGTGACTAGTAGTGTATTTCAGTGATTGATTCCAGGAATCAGGACGGTGAACTGGCTTTGTGCTGTGAAGAATAATGTGGAACATTATGCACTCAACGCTATAAGCTCTTTCTTTCTTTTGCCTTTAATTAAATCATAAGTGCTGAAACATGTAGCTATAACCTTACAAACAGTACAAACTACTACAATTTTAATCCAGCAATGGAAAAGACTTGTCACTCATCTGCCACCAGTATGGTATATAATTTTAAGATCTCTTTCTGACACAGAATTATTTCAGCCTCTACACAGTATGTTTAAAAACACGTATTTATCCCTTTTATTTTTTTATACTGATAAATCTGAAATAAAGGTAAACCTGTCCTAGTTATCCTACTTAATTCTTTCACTAAATCATCCTCAACCTGAATATAGTATCTTTAAAGAGACAAATATATAGTAAACCTGAAAAGATGTTTTATTTAGATTACATTACTTTTTTTTACCTCTCATCTAATTTGCCTTACAACTCTCATTAAATGCTCATTTTCTGCTTTAATACTTCTAAATGGTAATAGTAGGTTACATAGCCTTATTCACAATCCTCTATAGAAGTCAGAAACTAGTCATGTTGCATGTTAGGAAGCAAGCAATATAGTTCTCAAATCTTGTATTTTTCTTAAACATAACTTTGTTCTTACTGCTAAAATAAATTGCTTTGATTTACAGAAGACTGTTTTATCACTCTATACCACTGGTCACAGACTCCCAAAGAGAAGACTGCATGTGCCCAAACTCAATCGGACCTGATGAGTATATAGGGTAGATTCATGGGTCCTGCAGGTCAGGGCCATATCTAAGAATGGAAGACTTGCAAAACTCCAACATGGGATAGGTAAAGACATGTGGCCTGACACCCGATGAGGTGCACTCAGAGAAACTATAAAGGCAAACAGTGTAGCTAGCCCTGTGACCATGACCAGCATAAACAATTGGGCTAGTCAAAACATTCGTCAACTTTTTTTAGATTTGTGGAAATTTTCATGCTTAATTGTATGAAATTTTCTAGTTCTTGACTAACAGTTCAGAAAAACATGTTTGTTTGAATCAAAACAGAAATATTCCTGTTTGGGGTTTATTTTTTCCTCTTTGAAATGCCCCATCCCTCCCTCCCCCCCAAAAAAGGAGAAGGGGTGTGGGGGGGGAAATGTTAATTTCACTTCCATTCAATTCAAAATAACTCTTTTTAGGAATATATTCATTTCATTCAAAATATTTTGTGGAAATTGCATTTTTGACCAACTCATTAATTAAACTGATTTTTGTATAGCAGAATCACACAAACTCATATCGCAACTCTAACTGAAAATACTTTTCCAACTTTTATTACCCGTCCTTATCCTTTATTACAAAAAAAAGGAAGTAAAGTGGAAGAATAGGTCCCTTTTTCCAACCATTCTCCAGCTTCAAAAAAAAAAGTATCCTTTCTATTATTCCAGAATGATTGGTGGTCTCTGAGTTGCACCTGAAATAACAGAGCACTAGCTCTTGCTAAGACAGAAGCTTATATTTGTTTGCACCTATATATACAGGTAGAGGCACTCACTAAATTAAAAAGTTTTATAAAGCTTTGATTTCCATATGATTAGTATCAGAGGGGTAGCTGTGTTAGTCTGGATCTGTAAAAGCAGCAAAGAGTCCTGTGGCACCTTTATAGACAAACAAACATATTGGAGCATGAGCTTTCGTGGGTGAATACCCACTTCGTCGGATCTTTGCTGCTTTTACATATGATTAGTGTGAGGTACAACTAGTAATTGTTTGTGATGGGGTTTACAGACCCCACACTAAGGATAATGGAGTGGTGGACCACTACTGGGTCAAGAATATCCTGCTTCTCAGTAGCTGCAGAGCATGCTCACTATAGAGGACCTGCTTAAAAGGGAGCCCTTGCAGCTGTGGGGGAGGGGAGAGAGAGAAAGTCTGGCTGCAGCTGCTGAAGAAGGACCAGGACTGTGAGCAAGATCTGACTATGGGGAACAGCTGGACTCTGAGTGTGAGCTGGGAAGCCCCCTGCTGAGGGTCTGAAGTATTGAGTGTGCAAGCAGAAGACTGTGGCCATGCCCTATACAGAAGGGAAAATAGGGAAGGTAAGAAATAGCCTAGAGCAGGCTGATCTGGAGTAGAGACAAAAGAGACTGAGTCACTCCTTGCCACTCTCCCCTTGGGCCCTGGACTGAGACCCAGTGGAGAAGGAGGGTTTTGGTCCCCCCTACCCTTCCTTCATCCTCCAGCTGCCTGCAAGATTCTGGAGGACTCTTTGGAGTAGGGGGGCGACAAACTGTGACTTGGCCATTGGTCCTCTGGACTGCTTGGAAGAGCCGTTTCAATGAGAGTTTTGTGCCTAAATACTTTTGAGGATCTGGGCCAGATAGCTTAAGGGACCACCCCAGAGTTATTCCGTGAGTCAATGATAAAGCTGGATACAGGAACGTGGGGAACGATCATGCTTTTGTTGAAGTCCAATGGCAAAACTGCTACTTCAATGGTGTAGAATTGTGGAATGGCAGGCCCCACCAGTAATCATTATACCAATGCCAGCCCCCACATTGAATGGAATAGTTAAAGAAAACATCATTAGCCCTCCATAGGAAATAAGCAGATGCAAGATTATTAGCTAAACTATTTCCTTCTTCCTTATTTAAGAAACGAATGTCAGTTTGTGGAAGAAAAAGTGAGAACCCAAACCACCATGTGTGTTTATCCTGGCTAGTGTTTCCTTAAGAAGTCTTTTAAGAGACGTAAAAAAAATAAAAATAAATGTATTGGGTTGCCAGCTGCACTCCGCTAAGTCTCTGTTATTTTCTTTGAACTCATTAACTTATTCAGAGTTTGCAGGTTTCCTCTAAATTTATATGTGATGGGCTTTAGATGATCAATTAATACTCTCTGCTGCAATGTATCATCATCATAATCCCTAGCTCATTTTCATCCATAGATTTCAGAGCTCTTTACAATGGAGGGCAGTTTCATTATCCCCATTTTACAGATGGGGATACTGAGGCACCAAGCGGTGAAGTGATTTGCCCAAATTTGTCTTGGTAGGCCTGTGTTAGAGCTGAGAATAGATTTCAGTTCTGAGTGCTAATCCAGTGCTTTAGCCACTAAGCCATACTGCCTTACTTATTTCATATGTATACCAGTGCTCTGTACTGGAATATGTTTACTCGGGTATTGATCAGTTGCAATATCCTCTAGTGGACCTAAAACTAAACTAATAAGCTCTGCTGCCAGTTTGTGATAAAAGAAGACTGAAGATTTCCCTTTAGATCAAATGTTGACTTCCACATAGGGCTGGTTGACAATTTTCTTTTGAAACAATTTTTTGATGGAAAATTGGGTTTTTAGCTAAACAAATTTTTTTGCACTAAGTGTCTGTGTTCTGTGAAAAATGGTGACATTTCATCATAAAACTGAACACTCAAAACCAGGAAATCTTTCAGTCAAAACATTTTGACCAATATCTGAAAACTGTCAATTAGGAAATGTTGCTATGGTGTCTCATGTGAGTTGCAGTTTGTATATCTCATGCAGGTTCACTTGCTGGACTCAATTTCCCATCATACACCTCAGTGGCTTAGCAAGAGTTGCAGAGCCTTAGTTCAGCCGGGAAACCCTTCCCATCGAGGCAAATGGGGAACGAGGCACCCAAACTTGACTGTCTAATAACGATGGTATATGTATGTGGCCACTGATTATTACACAACTATTTTTCAGTATGGTCTCCTTGTCACAATACAAAGCAAATACATACAGAGAATGAAAATAAAAAGGGTATGTATGGCTTTATATTATATGGTGTTCAAGTGGAATATGTCCTCACTTAAAATCAACTACTTATTGCCAGTGGCTTCATTTGTCACTAATGTATCAATGCCTGTGCTACTACTGATTTGTTTTCTCCTTGGGAGCCCTCACCCTGAATACCCCTTTCATTCATGCAACTTCTCTGTTGTTTTCTCATAAGCAAAGTAATCATCTTAGAGCTACATAGATCTAGTTTTCTTATGCCCTAATGGGTTTGGAAGTAATGAATGGGGAATCATATACTCTTAAACTCTCAAATATAACTCCTTTGTTCCTAATCTCAAAAATAATGGATTCTCCAAGTGGCATTCAGAGTGATATGTGCTCAGCAATACTGTGACTATACTCATTACTCTAATTAAGGCTATGTCTACACTATGGACCTTACAGTGGCACAACTGTAGTAGGACAGTTGTGCCTCTGTAAAGTCTACTGTGTAGCTGTTCTTTGCCAGCAGAAGAGAGCTCTCCTGTTGGCATAATTAAAGCACCCCAACAAGCGATGTTAGCTATGTCATCAGGAGAGCCTCTGTCCATTTTTGTCAGTGTTTTTTTTAAACCCCTGGCCAACAAAAGTTTTACCAATAAAAATGTTAGTGTAGACAAAGCCTAAGAAATAAGAGGTGTATTGAGTAAATGTACTACAGGTATATAGATGTAATTTTTGTTGAATATTGGCATTTTTCACACCATTAGCTAAAAGATGTCTTCTGATTTAGACATTATCTCTGACTCCTGTGTTTCAGCCTGTATGCAGCTCTTTAAATAAAAAGTTTATCAGAGTTAAGTATATTTCACTCAACGATCTAGGCATATCCATTCACTTTTTTCCAGACAATTTTGACACTGCATGTTATTGGATTTGTGAAGGTCATCCACATTGTAATGAAGTTGAATGAAATCTGAGGGATGGCTAAAAAAGATTCTACCATAACTGTCCACCATGTATTGAAATATATCAGTAACCACAAATTGTATCATCATGAAATTTTCACACATGGTAGAACTTCATTTGTTAACTGTAGCAAAGGGTGATGTTTGACATTTAAACTCTACCATAGTATTGAACTCATTATCTTTTGGACTGATATAGATTTGTACTGGATAAAAAACTGTTCCGGGGTATTAGTAAACAAATGTAATTTTTTATTAAAAACAATTTAATTTGGATATTTGCTTTTTTTAAAAAATGGTTCTTTTGTCAGACTCTCACATATGTAAAAGCCAAGATTTTTAAAAATGGATGCCTAAGACCATATTTAGGCCTTTAGTGGCCTAACTTTCAAAAGTGCTGAGCAATCCACAGCTTCCATAGAAGTTAATGGGTGCTTAGTATTTTTTATATGTGTTTAGGAATCTATTTTTCAACATCCATTTTTAAAAATCTTGGTCCTAGTATTTGTGTCCTTATGTATGTACCTATATTTTTATTTAAAATAGATCAAGCATACCATCTATAGTCTCATTGGATGGTCACATAAGTAAAATACATCATTTACTTTGGGTTGATTTGATAAATTATCATTTAAAATATTCCTTTTTTGCCTTCAAACCATGTCCTAAATTCCTACTTCTATAAGAATTCCTAATTCAGTATTGAAATATGTGACCACTGTGGAAAAACCTATAAAACTACTCCAAAACTGATGTATCTTACTATTCTTAAGACACTCTCATACAACAGTCACTTCAGAATGGCAAAATGTTTTATTAATGGTGCCCATTATCCTACTACTGTACCTAACAGTAATTTGAAGTTCCAGCTCTCCCTTTTAAACTGGTATTGTAATGTAACTGCACCTAGGTTTAGTGAATTAAGATACAGTGAAAATACAAGAAAGAAGAAGGGTTAGTAATCAATAACCAACTGAACAAATTGTATTCCCTTTGCAAATCTTTCAGTTTTGTTTCACTTCAAGCTGTGAAACTCCCATGTAATTCAGCTTTATAAAATGGCTTCTGTGCACCTTTAATTATAAAGGCATGTAAAATCACAAAAAGAGCCTTTAACTTCATTTATTAGAATGCCTTCAAACAGTTTCTCAGGATTTTTCTTGATCAATTAGAAAGCTAATTGGAAGAACACCTTTTTTTTCAACCTCCATTGATCACCTTAAGCTATCCCTCCAGTTAACCGATAACAACACTCCTCAGCTAACCCCCTAATATGTCATTTAAACTTAGGAACCTCCTAATGTCATAAGGCTGCAGCATGAAAACATGGTTTTGTCTGTAGGTTTTGTAACTGATCTCGAGGCTGGTGGTTCCCTAATAGTTCAGTCTAACAAGTTTTTTTGTTTGTTACCTTCCATAATTTGTGATGTTTAAAATTCTTTTATACCCCTCAATATTGGGTAACAGTTTTCCCCAGAACTCAGAAGACTGGAAACTGACTAGTCTAACTTTCCTGGTAGACTTCACTTGATTGGAGAGAGGATTCTGCTTGAACACTCCATCAGGCAATTGCACTGCTACATTTCAGTAAAACTAGCTGAGCAGTTTACCCTCTTTATGCAGTCTTATGCAGATGCTGGTGGGCAATCTTTATCTGGAAGTATGGCCTAGTCCAGAGATGGATTTTAATTAAAGCAATGTATAGTAAGAATTAATGTTGTAAAGTAAAATAAATAGTCATAGGGAATTCAAGGTGAAGAGAAGCCAGAGTTGAAGGATGAAAGAGAAAAGTGCCTACAATAGCAAAATTTTTAATGCCATGTTACATAACTACGAGAGAGAAACACAAATAAAATATCTTTGAACCAGTATGAAGCACTTCTAATAGCAGTTCATGGTCATTTAGCCCTGTTTCCCACAGCAAAACAATTCTGTTCCAGAAGTCTCTGCTACAACAGAATGGTGTGAGCAAGAGTTTAGCAAAAGTTACAAGTACTGTTACATGTGTAAGAGGTTCTTAACCAAATTTTTGACACAATAGATGGAATTGTTCCAGTAGATACAATGATGAACAAATATTGAGTGGCATATAGTCAATACAGCATGATTCTTCAGTACAGAGAAACACTGAGAGGCATATAATGAATACAGTAGAATGAAGTACAGAATAAATCCTGAAAGGGATATTAGCAAAATAACTGAAATGCTACACACACACACACAAATGTGAGTTGGAAGGTATTTGATGGAAGCGAAAGGGCCACTCCATTACACATTTAATTCAATGCTAATATTTCCACTGATTTCAATAAAAATTGAATCACTTCCTAACTGGCTGGAAGAGAGGCTGGGGCAGCATGAAAGAAAGTAGGGCATTTAGAGACGGCAGATAAGACAAGAAATTGGCAAAAAGGGAAACTGGGATAGAATGAAGTGAGCCTGGTGGCAGAATTATTAAAGGCTTGAAGCAGCTTGAACTTTTTCCAAAAAAGAGGAAACCAGTGCAGAGGTTAAAGAACATGGTGTTCAGGACAGAAAAGTGGAAAGGAAGGTTATCTTCACAACTGCATGTTACTTCAAGTGGACAAAGGAGAGGGGACAGGGCAGAGAGGATGAAGGTGCAGTAATTAAGTCAGGGATATACAGGAGAATATATTAAGAACTTGGCAGAAGGAATGGAAAAGAAGGGATGAATGGTTCTTAAACAGTTGTGTTAAATACTATAAATCTCTTACTGAACATTATGCAGGATGTTTCCCTAAGGACAGAGTCAGCCCCAGAGATTGTATTTTGTTGTTCAGTAACTAATTGTTAAGAGAGTGAGGGAACCCTTCCTCCTTGGATGGCAATTGTTCCTGCTAATTATATTTTGTCTCCTTTAGAATTCCAAATGTCAATCACTTGCTCCTAAAGTGTCCACAGTATAAAAACCTGTCTATTATGCAGAACTGTTTATTTTATAGTTATGCCAGGTGAAGATAAATGTTTGAGAAGACTTTTCTAACACTGCCACCCTTTGGTTGAGATGTTAAACTTAGTCCCTCCTTTTCATCTCCAGTGGCTGTCCCAGTGGAAGTTGGAGGTCTCATGGCACATTTTGAAGAGTAGAGGAATACCCCAGCATCTTAGTAAATCTTCCATCCCTTAAGTAAAAAATGATCCGATGCCTCAGGTGATATTTTCCATTGATATTTAGTAGAATAGAAAATTCAATGGAAGTAGATATTTTGGGGCAGGTTTTTAATGAAAGTCTAAAGAAGGAGGATTATCTGAATTGCACCATCTGTAGAATAAATTGCTGATATGAAGCAACAGGGAAGCAAAACATACTATTTTCTCCTTGTTCCCTCTCCGGTACAAAAACTTGAAAAAATTACAATGAAAATCCCTCATAGTTTGACTGTGGAATAAGAAATAATCATGCAACAAGATTGAGCTATCACTGTATTTGTTTTAATAGTAGTAAGGGCTTAGAGAGTATGGCTCCATATACCTTCTTGGTCAAAGTGGAGTTTTATAATGAGCTATCTAAACATACTCATAAAATATAACCTCAGGACTTTCTTTTATGTCCTGGATCACATGGGGGGAAAGGGAAAAAGCAAAATAGCTCTTCACCTCCAGCCAGTGTATTAATGCCTGCCACTGGATTAGTACTGAGAAAACTAATTCAGGCAATAAGAAACCAGCTGTCAGGCAGTATTATTCTCTTTGGAGGTGGCAAATACACATCCTATTGCCAAGGAAAACAACCTCTAACATTAGCTCTGCCCTGCACAGGGATGAATTCTTGCCTCATCCAACTAATAATTTCAGATTTCAGAGGTCAGAGTTCAGAAATTGAAATTCATGGCCAGCAGAGTTAGAGGATCAATGCAGCAACATAATCCTGTATACAATATTCAAATAAAGAATACCAAGGTTTTATCCATTGTCCGAGGTCATGCCTGATTCAAAAGCAGCTACCGCTTGTTCAAAGGATATGCATGGATGGTATTTGGATTTAAAATATGTAGAACTCTATTTGTTTTGAATCACATTTTTTAAAAATGTATGTTCTTGTCATACAAGCAATGATGTATCTTTTTCACTTAAATAAGCTTTTGTCATGTTTGGAAGCCTGCTCTCTGAAACAGTCTTTGAAACTGTAAATGCAAACAAATATAACAGCTAAGACCTTGTGTGAGTTTAAGTAACAGAGAAAGATCTGGACATGTTTATAAATAAAAATAATTACTCCGGAAGCTTCAGGGTTTTATCACTTTATGCATTCCCACTCCAATTCTGATTCAGCAGAGTGGCTGACAATGTGTTGAGAAGAAAGTACTCTCCTCCCCCACCCCTTTTTTTTTTTTTTTGGACAGGGAAACTATTTGGGGTTGATAACTGCTAACTGGAAGTCTTTAAATCATGATTTGAGGACTTCAGTAATTCAGCCAGAGGTTAGGGGTCTATTATAGGCGTGGTTGGGTGAGGTTCTGTGGCCTGCAATGTGCAGGAGGTCAAACTAGTTGATCATGATGGTCCCTTAAGTCTATGAGACTTAAGAACAAGACTTGCTATGAGTGAGAAACAGAAGTACAGAATAAAGCACAGAGGCCCAGATCTTCAAAGGGATTTAGACACCTAGAAAATCACATGACCCACAATGGGGTCCACAAAGCCTGAGTTAGGTGCCTAGACTCCCTACTCAATGAACGGGGAGAGTTAAAAGCTGAAAAATACAATCCACAAAGCCAGCATGCTAGGTATGGAAATCACCTAAACAAGCAAAGGTGAGAAGTGTGCCTCTCACAGAGATAGGCACCTAAATCTGGGCTACAGAGAGGCACCTAGCTCGGCTAGCGACCACAGCTGGAAAGCCTCTCCTGGAATAAGGTGGCCTTAGTGCCTAAATCATTTCACATAAGAATGAATTAGTGACCTTCCTCGCTTCATGCAAAATCTCCAGCAGAGGAGGAGGTGCCCACCTTATAACTTAAAGCACTCGCCTGGGATGTGGAAGACCAATGTTCAATTCCCTTCCCTAGCTGCATCATGAAAGGGAGAAAGGATTTTAATAGGGGTCTCCCACCTCTCAGGAAAAAGGTCTATCTACTGAGCTAAGGGATAGTCTGGTGCAGGGCTCCCTCAATCTCTCTGCTTGAAGCTTTTCTAGCTGAGCTAAGTGATTAACTAGCCATTAGAGCAGTAGAACTGGATACTGACTTCCCAGCTCCTAGATGGGTGCCCTAAACACCAAGCTAGAGTGCCATGCTTTCACTTTCTGGACTAATAACTCTTTACATATTTATCCAAGATGGAATAGTTTCAAGAAGAGAGATTGAGGGAGCCCCACACCAGACTATCCCATAGCTCAGAACTTAGAGCACTCTTCTGAGAGGCATGAGAGACCCTTATTCAACTCCCTCCTCCTGCTCAGGCAGAGAGGGAATTGAACCCAGGTCTCCCATAGACCAAGTAAGTGCTCAAGCCACTGACCTAAAAGTTATAAGGCGACATTAGTAACCACCTACTTTCCCTTCCTCTCCCTGATTTTGAATGGGATCGGATTTGGGAGATGGCCTCTGAGGCTGCCTGCTGGATCAGGCCCCACCCACAAGTTAGGTGCATTTCCACCTATCTTCTCCTGCTGCCTGGATTGCTCTGTTTCTTAGGGATCTGGTTTCCTAGAGTGGGCCAGCAGTGTGCATGTTCAGAGACCGAAACTTAGGCACTGAATGAGTTTAGGCGCTTACAGGGTTAGTCAGCTTCTGAGTGGGAGTTTTGTTCACCTCAGTGGAGCATAAAACTGGGCACCTGAGTACCATTATGAGTTTGCACCTGAATTTCCTCAGCTCTCATTTTAATTCCATGAGAACAGCTGACCCCAGAAATACAAATACATTGACATGAGTGGGAGTAGATGATGATCAGCATCTCACAAGACTGGGGCCCTTCGTTCCTGACTCAGTAAACTTTTACACTACTTCAGTTCAGTGGACATATTTACATTTGCTTCACAGTAGTCTTGCACTGTAGTCTCGCACTACAGTAGAACCTCAGAGTTAGGAACACCGGAGTTACAAACTGACCAGTCAACCATACCCATCATTTGGAACCAGAAGTACGCAATCAGGCAACACAGACCAAAACAAAGTACTGTACTATGTTAACGTAAACTACTAAAAAAAGAAGGGAAAGTTTAAAAAAAAATTGACAAGGTAAGGAAAGTGTTTCTGTGCTTGTTTCATTTAAATTAAGATGGTTAAATGCAGCATTTTTCTTCTGCATAGTAAACTTGCAAAGTTATAATAAATCAATGTTCAGTTGTAAACTTTTGAAAGAACAACCATAATGTTTTGTTCAGAGTTACGAACAACATCCATTCCTGACGTGCTCATAACTCTGAAGTTCTACTGTATAAATTATTTTGTTCTCCATTCCTCTGTTCCCCTTCTCAATAAGCTATTTAGAAGTGCAGCATTAAAATGAGCACTAATACATCTCTCAGAGCCACATAAATAGGGTGCTACTCCTCAGGACAATTGAATGCATCCGTTTAGAGCTAATCACAATATAATGTATGTACAATAGGTAAGGTGAAATACAAGGGGAAACTGTTTAACATCAAATAAATCAGAAGCCATTGGGAGTTCTAGTACTACTTGTAATAATTGTCTGAGATGTTTAATATTGCAGTAGCTATTTACTTTCAGAATTAGTATCCATTATCTTGCAAAATATTTTTAAAACATTTATTTGAATCTCCAAGAGTTGGCAGGGCATGTTAAGGGTTGTTATTTAAAGATGCAATAGTCTTATGAGAGCTAATTTAATCTCTATATCAAAAACTGTTGCTTGTAACAAATTCCCCCCATCTCCTCCGGAAAGCATCTTTCTGCATCTGTGTTAACGTGTTTATGTGCAGCTGGGAAATCATCCCTCAGTTATATGTTTCACCAGAAACTAACTGTGCTTTCATGTAAGCAGGCTTAATTTGTCTCTCACTGCAGCTGAGCTGAGCTGGGGGAAAAAGCCATTAAAAAAAATAACCTACCTTTAAATTTTTCAGATCAAAGAATGCAGCTTAAAAATAAACACAGACGCTGAAGGAAAATATTTTGAAAATTCATGCTGCAATAGAGCATTTAAGAAGACACACATTTGTGGGGTTGGTGGGTAGGGTCTAGGAGGTTCCAGGTCCTAATTCTGACAATCACTAAATAACTAGGTGCCCTCGAACATGTTGATTTGCCTTTCTGACTGTTTCCCTATCAATATATTTATTGATCTGTCACACAGGGATGTTGTGGGAAATAACTGGTTAATGATTCTACAGTGTTTTCAATATATTAGAAGCAGTCCAGTTTCCAGTGCAGTCAATGGATTTCCTTATGGGATCAGGAGTGGGCCTATAAAGTGTTAAACAGATACACAGCAGTATTTGTTGTTAGTGTACAGTACATATGTATGTGTACAAACTGTACATATGAGTGTAGAATTACAAAAATTACAGTCTTGGGTTAAACGTAGTTGAAATCTGATGAGCAGATGCTCACTTTTTGCAGATATTGTGTATATGGTAATTCAAACAAATAAAACAGTAATTAAAACAAACTCATGGCCTGTAACAAAATGTAGCTATCTCAGGAAATGTACTTAAAACAACTTTTCCATGAAACATCTGCATGTTTTAAAAAAATCCTGTAGGATAACTTGGCAAGAATTTAGTTCATTTTATTCAGCTTCTTGAAAGTTTGTCATGTAACTATATTATGATAGCTAAGCACAGTCTGTGGTGGCAATGCTTCCATTTTATTTTCTTTCAGGATGGTTATGGGTATTCTGGGTTTTACTGCCCTTGTTTCTCATCCTCATAATTAAAATTAAGCACAAAGCATATCTTATTAAACAAATGAGATAGAAACATACATAGTTGTCATAAATAGATTAGTTAAGGGTTAATGTCTCTTGTACCTGTGAAGGGTTAAGAAGCTCAGTAAACCTGGCTGACACCTGACCAGAGGACCAATAAGGGGACAAGATACTTTCAAATCTTGCTGGAGGGAAGTCTTTTGTTTGTGCTCTTTGTTTTGGGGGTTGTTCGCTCTTGGGACTAAGAGGGACCAGACATCAATCCAGGCTCTCCAAATCTTTCTGAATCAGTCTCTCATGTTTCAAACTTGTAAGTAATAGCCAGGCAAGGCGTGTTAGTCTTATTTTTGTTTTCTCAACTTCTAAATGTTCCTTTTACTGAGAGGAGTTTACCTCTGTTTGCTGTAACTTTGAACCTAAGGCTAGAGGGGGTTCCTCTGGACTATATAAATTTGATTATCCTGTAAAGTATTTTCCATCCTGATTTTACAGAGATAATTTTTACCTTTCTTTCTTTAATTAAAAGCTTTCTTTAAAGAACCTGATTGATTTTTTCCTTGTGTTAAGATCCAAGGGGATTGGATCTGGACTCACCAGGAATTGGTGGGGGAAGGGAGGGGGGATGGTTAAATTCTCCTTGTGTTAAGATCCAAGGGGTTGGATCAGTGTTCACCAGGAACTTGGCGAAAAAGCCTCTCAAGGCTGCCCAGAGAGGGGAAGGTTTTGGGGGGACAGAAAGTGATCCAGACACTGAAATTTCTGGATAGTGGCAGTGTTACCAGATCTAAGCTAGTAATTAAGCTTAGAAGTGTCCATGCAGGTCCCCACATCTGTACCCTAAAGTTCAGAGTGGGGGAGGAACCTTGACAATAGTGCAAGCAGGAAGAGACGGAGTGATTAAAGTGACACAATGGGGACTATAGGACCAACTTCAATTAAAAATACACTCCGGCATAGCCAAGGATATAGGCCTTCATTAAACCCAGTCTGAGGATCAGGCTGTTTGCTGGGTATTTTTGTGGGAAAAGGCAGCAGTGGGCAGGGGGGATGGGAGGGACGGAGTGACAGAGTGTTAACCATCCCTTCATGCTATCTAGCTGCTCTGCTGCCACCCCACAGGTACTAATTCAGCACAGTGACTGAAGCACCCTTTCATGCTTTCAATATATCCATGCTGTGGCATAGGGGGTGGAGCAGTAAAGTTTCTGTCTCTAACATTTCCTATGCTTATCCCTACCCCTACTGACACTCAGGAAGTCCCCACAACTCTGAGCTCTGTGCCAGACAGGAGGCATGCATGCAGTGTTGCCCGATAAATCCAACTTCCACCAGTGGATCTGCAGGGACACTTAGGGACCATGTGGGTGAGACACTCAGGGCATGCAATGCTAGAGAATAGCATGGAACTATAAAGACAGATAATACAACATTCTCTGTTTTATATTATTGGGATAAAAATATAAAAACAAGATAGGCCCATACCAAAAAGAAATCAGAGAGAGGCAATTTGAGAGTGTCAAAAGTTGAGCTGCCCAAAAGAATACCAAATTTATGTACTATATTTACCGGTAACAGATTTTTAGTAATGAGTTCAGCTGCTTACATTTTAGATACAGTGAACACTAATTCCTCCAGTATGAAAGTGAAGTTTGCCTAATAACATGTAGGAAAGACCATAACAGGGCCCTCCAATGCATAAACCATTTCATACCCTACCCAACAAGGTGTATGAAAGGGTCTAGTCATTGTTATATGCACAGCTACTGGAGACAGGTTGCCTGATTTGTGATTACAAGGGCCTCTGAGTCATGAGGGAGCAGGACAAGCAAAGAGTTTGATTTTATTTTGATAGTCACTATTTTAAGACATTATACGTGGCCCCAATCTAATGGTTTTGCAGATGCCCCAAGATTTGTTTATTTTGAGCTTGGACAAATGAGATAGATCTTAAATAGTCTGCCAGAGTGAACAAGACTAAATAACATACCCCAGAGGTCACAGGTCAGAGCTGTCAAGCTGTCCTCCAGTGGTTCAAGAAGAGGAGGGAAGGGATTTGGTTAAGCAAAGCATTTATAGGCCAAACTAATCTTTTTGTAGCATTTCACTTCCCGGTGACTAAGCAAAAACTCACCTCCCCCAAAACAAGCATAAAGGGGCACTTTTCTGATATACAAATACTAATTTTTGAAACACAACCCTCTCATTCATTTGCAGGATCAGGGGCTTAAATTGTCATTTCCTTCCATAGCACTGAGCTGCTGTTTATGGTCCTTTCTGCCACTTTGAACTCCTTGTTTAATGTAAAATGTAAACAGTAATTGACGTTTAATTTTCATAAGAGAAAGTGAGTTAAAATTGGTGGTTGGGTGTCAAATTGCTGGGATTTGGAGTATGGGAGAAAGAGATTCACATAGCCCAAAAAGCAAAAGAGGGTTAGGGTAAAACTTAAAAAAAAAAAAAAAAAAAAGTATTCATAATAGCACAGAGAATGTATTTGTATCATTTTCCCTATTTTCTCACTGTTACTAGGAACTACTTTTCATAATGGAAGGATACTTTGCATAAATACCATACAACTATTTAAAAAAAAACACTTGTTTTTAAAGTGCAATGTAAAATTAATGCACTATATTCTAATGGTAATAATTGAAGGTATACATTGTGCCCTGATACATGCATGTGTGTAACTTTAAGCATGCATGCTATCCAGTGATTTCAGTGTACTACACACATACCTAAATGCTTTAAGGGGGCTGTGGTGCATTTTTTGCAAGACTGAAGCCAGCTGGCTGACACCCAAGAGACGCAGCAATAGTCTATTTTGCACATCCTGTCACCTGGTACAATGGGTGACACTCAAATGGTTAGGCGTTTTAATTCTGTTTCCATAAACACTTAAAAGTTTAGCTGAATCACCAAAGTTTGCATAAAATATAATTTTCTGAAGATGAAATTCTCTGTGGTAAATAAATTCTTTCCAAGCACTCAAATAGCACAGTGATGCAAGCAGTGTAATTCAAAGAAAATGTTCTAAACATTTACTAGAACTATTATTCCCTGCTGCTGATGGAACAAATTCAGGGATCAGTCATACAGGATAGTGACAATAACTAAAGCAAGGTGAAGAATTAACAGCTTCACACCATAACTGTCCCATATACCCTCTTTGCACCTGTCCTTTCCCCCTCCCTTCCCTTTTCTTTCAGCTTAGCTTATCCCCGCCTAAGTAAACTCACCCAAAATAAACAAAACAAAATTGTGGAATTAGGATGTTTGCTGCCTTAACATTGACATCTATACAGTGAGGGTTCTGCACAGGGCAGAGAAATGGGCACAAGAGCATATTAACTGACCTGAGCACTGGTTAGGAAGGTAAGAGGGAGGCAAGAAATAGGCATGATGGGGGAGCAGACAAGTGATGGTCAGTGTTGTAAGTATGATCCAGTATGTGCAAGTGATATTCTTAGTTATGGTGACCATATTTCCCAAAGAGAAAATGGGACACCAGGTGAGGCTAACCTGAACCGTCTCCCCTTCCCCGTGGGGCTGGTTCATGCTGCTCACCCAAGTCCCCGCCAGGCTGGACCAAACTGTTCTCCAAACCCTGCCCCCCTTCCCCAGGCAGGGCCGGTGTCTCTGCTCACCTGAACCCTGCCTGCCCCCAACCCAAGCCCTGCCTCCCCCACTGCACGGGACTGGCACCACTGCTCATGCTCTCCCCACTTATGGGGGGAAAGAGAGCATTTGTCAGTTTATCAGTTGGCAAGAGAAAATGGGACAAGTTCCCACTTTTGCCAAAAAAAGTCTGTATGGCCAGGACAGGGCTTAAAAAAGGGACTGACCCAGCCAAAACAGGATGCATGGTCACCCTATTCTTAGTGGCCATCTTAATTATTTCAGCACTCTCCAGCTGCCAGCTTACAACATTGCTTTACTTAAATATACAGAAGAGTTGACCTTAGGAGAAAAATTAGAGCAGAGGTTGTCATGAGGGTTAGCAAGCAACAGACTTAGCAATGCTTCTGAGACTTCCCATGATGCAACATGTCTTGCATCCAATGGCTCATTGATATACACGAGGGTACAGAGTTGTTGCTGGCCCACCTACCTGCAGTACCCACACCTCTCACGATCATCAGGAGCATGGTGCTGTGTTCAGCAGTCCTACCATGAGCTCAGCACTGCTTTCTCTTACCCTTCATTGGCAGTCCTGCAAAGAACAAACCCTTGGTCTATGTATAAATGGGCGCAGCTTTATTGATTTCAGATGATTTGCAGCTGCTTACACTGGGTCTGAGACTGATCCATTCTGCCAAATTATGTTGAAAATATTTGACTACATAAGACTTGATTTTAAGCTGATGAATCTATTATAAAAAATATGCATTGGGCTAGTTTCTCTGCTTCTACTGAGTGCAGCAAAGGAAAGGGGGCTGGGCCTCTCAGAGTTTATTGTGGTCTCTTGATTTGCTGCTTTGACCTTGACTCAGGTTACAGCAGAAAGGGGGCTCTCTGCCCACTATTTGCCTCCTGCACTGGGGGGCTGTATGGAGGGAGGTACAGGAGCCAGCTACACCAACACCACACCCGCTGGGGATTCCCCTAATTCAGTTGTGTCCCACAGCAGGGAAGTTATTGACAGTTGCTGCTCCTTTTGCACTATCTGAATGGCAGAAAAGGAGGGGAGCTGGGCAGAGAATATGGTGTGTGTGTTCTTTTCTGTCTCACTTCATCCTCAACACTGAAACACACCAACCTATTGATCAGACTCAGTATGTGCTATCAAGGATAAGAAGTCATTAAAATAATAACAGTAAATCTCATTTCTACTCAAACAGCTATAAATATTTGTATCAAAATTCCCTTGGTGTATTTTTTTTAATATCCCCTCTGGAGAAGCATGATCTGTGTTAGATGTGTTCTGTTTTTGCAGATTTTACTTTTTGTTTCTACATATAGAGCTAACTCTGAATGTTAAGAACCTACTCATGTGTGAAAGTTCTACTAAGTGGGAAAAGGGCTACAACTGGACTGATGAGTAGAATATTGTTGACCTCGATATATAGAACTAAACCCTCCTTTCAGTGGTATTATGTCTGCTCAGAGCTTGCCTGAATTTAGCCTTCATTATGGGTGCAATTTCTAAAACTGTTTTCTTCAATAGATTGATGAAGGGAATGAGGATAAAGGAAAAATCCACAAATAATTGCGTGTGTGTTTCTGTATTGCATTGTATAGCAACAATTTGGCTACTGGCAATGCACTGTGCTTTCATTTTACGTGGTCATAGGTATCAGAGCACAGTTGTTGTTAAGCAGCCTGTCTTCTGCTTAATTACAGAGCCATCCCATCTTCCTCTAGAATTGGACAAAAGAATAGTATTTTTTCTGTATAAAAATTAAATTTCAGTCATTTCCTCCTTTTTGATAATCTAGTAGCAACAGGAAATGAATTGATTGAAATTATTTTCTCTGTCTTCTGCAAAGAGTGCTTTGCTGTGTTTCCCCCCCCCCCAAGGTAATAGTAGTAAATGATCTATTATGCAACTGGCAGTGCCTTTCCCATTTCTGCTTCGTTGAAACTGATGAATGGTGTAAAAGGGTAGACAGGGATTAATCCACAACTGGATAGTCTGATATCCTAAAAAAAAAAAAAAGTCTGCATGGCCATAATTTTTGCATTTTAAAGAGATACTGAATTAATAATGTTTTTCCATCTTGTCAGCCTTTGAACCCCTGTGACTGAGATAACATCATTTGGCCCACTTAAACAGAATGTCACACTGCAAAACTTCCATTTTTAACAGATCATCGCCACTGAAGACTCAGTAATGTACACTGTCCATTTTCAGTAGCTGCCGCAGTCACAGAACCCTATGTTTAAAAAATCTTCACACACCCCCACACCGCAAATGGTACAGTTATTAAAACAGTGCCATATGTCATTATTATTTGAAATAAAAAGTCATTCACTGCATAATGTTTAAACATAAGGCTATAAAATCTTGTTGGGGTAGTGAGCAAGGCTGCTGGCAAGGCTATCTGACCCATCTGGAGTCTGCAGGCTCACACAGGACAGATTCCAAGCTTTCCATGTAAAATATAAGGGGGGGAAAACAAGTGATTTATGTGTGATTTTCATCTCCAAAAACCCAGGCAGCAAATGCATCACACAAATATTTACAAAGTGTAACATAGCTGTGTAACAAGAGCAAGAATAGCTTTTCTAACTAATAACTCATATATATTATGTTTTTAAATGAACACATTGACTTGAAAGTTCTCTTCTGATATCACAGGGTTTAAATATTTTTTGCCCTCTGTTAAACTGATTCTCCTTTACATTCTAGTGTTGTTAACCTCCTTCCGCTGCTTTCTAAAAGTCTGCCATATTTAAAGGGGGAAAAAACATTTGGAGTGCTGGTTCATTTTATAAGGCAAAAAAATCTGGCTCCCAAGTGTGTTAAACTTCTTCAGACTCTGAGTTATCACACTTCAGAGGAGAATAGACAAGCTAGGATCAAGCAGACTACTCAGCTGATTACTCCCTCCCCAGAACAGGTGCATAGGGTGTGGGTGGGAATGGGCAGAGTCTTGGCTCCACCTCCCCCTATTCATTGCTCAGCACAGCTGAGCTGGCACGAAGGAAGTAGTAATTTTCTGCTGTTATACAGAGCTCTCAACTTTACTGCATTATGTGGTATATACCAAATAGGAACTCACTCTGCTTCCCTGTCCAGCTGTACCATGTCCTGAGATATGTTCTAGGGCAGGGCAGGGCAGGGCAGGTTTGGAGAAGGAGGAAGAGGTCTCCTTGGGCAGTTCTAGCCCTCCTCCCCGGTGGCTCCTGTTCTCCATAAAGCAAAGAGGTCTGTGAAGGGACAGACTGCCCAAGAGATATGAAAATACTGACACCCAGACAGATTACTCTCTCCTCCCACTGCCGTATTCAGATATTGGCAGCTGTGCTCCTTCTTACACAGGGTTCTGCTCCATGGAAAGGGAGGGAGGAGCAGGGAGCCCAGAACTGCCTATGGGTAAGGAGTTGCTGAGTGCTTCTTGGGAGTGGTGGGCAGCAGGCAGGAAGAAACACTTGCAAATAGAGACAGAAAGGCTTCCATTAATTGAGTCGGAAGGTAGCAGGGTCTCTGTTCATTGTAACAGAGAGCAGGGAAGAGCATTAGTTGAATTTGCTGGGGCTTGCGTTATTTGAATCAGGACAACGTGGGCAGGAATCACCCTTCCCTCCCAAAATCTGCCTCCCAATAGTACCGTACAAGAGGCCAGGCCAGCGTCCCTTCCCCCAAACCCTGACTCCCAAGAAGACTGCGCAAAAATCCTGCAAACTGATCACAAAAGGCGTATAATTATTCAGAAAGTCAGAAACATTTAAAAAAAACATGTTTTGTACTTTAAATATTAAAGCTTGTTCTTTATAGTGCGACATGCAACAAAACCTGGACATTCCATTTTTCGTCTGTTTGTCAAACGCTGGCAGTGTTGTAGATTGAGAGGTGTGTTGGTATAGGCCAGCAGTTAAGTACTATTCACGGGACCAAGGAGGAAGCAGGAGAGGAAACTGGGACTTGGAGGTGTGTCTCAGGGTAGGTCTATGTTGCACACTCACGTATGACAACTTATAGAGTACATACACTGCCGGACCCCGTACCGGTATAACTAGCAGTGTAGACAGTGAGGCACTGCTTAGGAGAATAGAATAAAGTCACACCAGAACCTGAAGGTACATGGCTGAGCTATGCCTTCCCCATCTATACTGCTATTTTTACCAGTGTAGTGTCTCACTGCCTTCTCACTGTTGTAGCCTTTCCTTGGGTGGGAGGGGGCATGAGGGGCATGTGACCTCCTTCCGTTACCCTCCACGTGACTCCTCCCTGGCCCAGCCCAGGGCTTCCATGCTCTCCCCATCCCCTTCCCATAATCCACTCCCCTGTACCTGGGGAAGAGGGGGGGGGGCTCTGTCCTCCTCCCACTGCACCACAGCAGTGAAAGGAGCAGAACATGGGGCTGCCTACGCTCGCAGCTCCTCCGGCACAGCTGTACCACCCCCAGCTCCACCCCAGGTAGGGTGACCAGATAACAAGTGTGAAAAATCAGGACGGGGGTGGGGGTAATAGGAGCCCATTTAAAAAAAAAGCCCCAAATACTGGGATTGTCCCTATAAAATCCTCCCCACAAAGCAGCACTGTCTCTGTTTTCTTGGTCAAATGTAAAAGTAGTAACTCCCTTCCCTCAGTACAACTGTGAATGCAGAATTCATCAGTTTGCTTATGCAGTGAGTGACTCTGTGTGGGGGTTAGCTCAGCCACTGGGCATTCATGCTACAGCTGAAACTAACAGAAGGTACTGGCAAGAGAAATGACAGGAGAAAGGAATGAGACAAGGTAGGTGAAGTAATATTGTTTTATTGGACCAACTTCTGTTGGTGGAAGGTATGAGCTCTTGAGATACAGAGAGCTCTCCTTCAAGTCTAGAGAAGGAAGTGTCTGAGTTAAATGTCAGCTTCCTGCACCACAGCTGAAGAAGAGTTTTTGTACTTTCTACCCACAGAAATTGGTTCAGTAAAAGACTTTACCTCATTTACCTTGCCTCCTCCATGACCTGGGACCAGTACAACTACAACAACACAGGAGAATGGAGTGTGAAATTATCTCTGCTTATAAATATGTCTAAACTAGCCATGGAAATAAGGAATGGTGTTATCTAGGGTGAAAGAGGGAAAATATTTGATAATTGAGAAAGAGAACATTTAATGTGGTCCTTTGATTAATTCAACTTCAAGTGATATTTGAAAGTTAAAATAGTTTTTAGTTTTTGTTTTTGTTTAAATGGGAAGAAATTGTGAAGCTGTCATTACTGATGGGGGATCCTTCTGTGATGGGGTGTCTACCTCACATTTGTCCTGAAAGAGTTAATGAAGGCCAGATGGACCAATTAGGCTATAGGCTGTGAGAATGAAGACTGAGAGGAAAGCCCTACTTAGGAGAAGCTCACCTGTGTGGGAACAGGGGGGACTTCTATGAAGATAGGGAGCCGATGGTAGAAAGGTGCATGCAGAGGGGTAGTCTGCAGTTACGCCCAGACTGAAGGGAGGTGTGTTTGGGGCTACAGGGGCAAGTAACCTGTTATTATTCCCTGGGAGGAGGGAATTGTGAGGCTGGCCAAACCCAGAGAGGGAGTTCAGAGCCAGAAGATAAGTAAAGGGCTCAGGGAAAGACAGTAAGATCTTGGAGGGAACAGAACTAGTTGCTGGCTAGAAGATTACTGAGTTGGAACCAGGAGCAGAGGGTGGGCTCAGGTTCCCCTACTAGCCACTGAGAAAGTGGCACCAGCTGGGCAGTGAACAGGAAGACAGCCTAAGCCCATTTATTGGGAGAGACTCTAGTATTCTGGAAGAGGGAAACATGGATAGTGACCTGGTAGGAGAGCTGAGTCATGAAAAGGAGGTTGCAATTCCTCCAATCAGAGGGGGACCACCGGGAGAGAAAGAGGCAGAGTGATGAAGGGCGACTGCTGGAAGGGGTGTCAACCTGGCAGAGTGGACTTCATGACACCTCCAAACAGGAGAAGTCGGGTCCAGACTACGTTCTTAAACATCTGCTGTTGCTTGGCTAAATGCACTATAGCAGAACTACTGTCGTCTAGCAGCCGAGCTGGATACCTTACATATATACAGGTTTGTTTTTTAAATCTATGGTACATTCTAGTTCCAGTCAGGCATTTTCAATATTGTTGATTCTGCTTCAGGATGAAATCAGGATATTTTGCAATATACAAAAATACAAGACGTGTACCTCCCAAAAGTTTTCACTTAAGCTTTAAGGAAAGGCTTGGGCTGAGTCCTAGCTTTGCTAAACCTCTCCATCATTCATCTGTCTTTATTCTGTAGAATTTCCATTTTTCTGAGAAGTAATCTCACAGTAGCTCTGTGTTTGGATTGGTGTAAGCCTCCACCTCAAAAATATTTATCTATATCTATATCTAAAGTCTATGGAAAAAATTAAATATATTCCAACAGAAGACAATTGCATTACAGAAACATAAAACAGGGTCACTTACATTCTCTGCAACCTTTGTAGCTACCTGAGTATCTTGTCATGTGTCAGGATGGGCAGTCCAGGCCAGATAAAACAAGAAGCCTCTTGAAACTTTACCCCAAAATGCTGAACCTCAAAAGAGATTTGATTTAAAAAAGTTTGGATAACTGTTCTCCACCCTCCTTTGTTGTTTTTCATTTTCATGCAAATCTTTATCTCCTGGTTCTCAGTATGACCAGACGTTAAAATGATGAAATACCATAACACTGGCAATTCTTGCTATCAAGGTCATAGAGCAGAAACTATGTAATATTTCTATCAACTCTATCTATCAGAAATCTCATAGAACAGTCTGTTCTCATGAGATTGCCAGAATTTTTTTTAGCTTGAATTTTGTGGTTTGCCTGCTTGAGAGAAGTATCCAGATACTCGGATGCTGCTTACCCAAAATGACTTGCCAGATCTTTTGATAACACTGGTCTACAATTTTTGAGAAGTTGTCTGCTTCAGAGATAAAATGTGCTATTTTTTATGTATTTTGATGTGCTGAATTCAAATATGACAATTAAAACAACTGATTGGCTACTGTTTCTAAGGTATTTAAGTTTTTACATTTTATGTCTATGTATATTGTGTAGATAGTATAGTTTTAATCATAAATAGTAAACCTAGGTCTTTTCAAGTGTTTATGGTTGCTTTACATGATAATATTTCACCTGTCCTGTTTATGTAACACTTTAAAAATCAGCAAAAGGGTTATATAAATAAAATTTATTATGAAACAAAAGGCAAAAAACTATTATGTACATAGTTTAGTCCTATTCAGTATCTACCCGGTGCTTCTTGGCTTGTCTCTTGTATTCATTAAATGGAGCATCTCTTGTCACTGTCCAGCAATAGTCTGCAAGCATTGATGGGCTCCATTTGCCCTGATAGCGTTTCTCCATTGTTGCAATGTCCTGGTGAAATCGCTCGCCGTGCTTGTTGCTCACTGCTCCGCAGTTTGGTGGAAAAAAATCTAGATGAGAGTGCAAAAAATGTATCTTTAGTGACATGTTGCAACCAAGGCTTTTGTATGCCTTGAGGAGGTTTTCCACCAACAACCTGTAGTTGTCTGCCTTGTTGTTTCTGAGAAAATTTATTGCCACTAACTGGAAGGCTTTCCATGCCGTCTTTTCCTTGCCACGCAGTGCATGGTCAAATGCATCATCTCGAAGAAGTTCACGAATCTGAGGACCAACAAAGACACCTTCCTTTATCTTAGCTTCACTTAACCTTGGAAATTTTCCACAGAGGTACTTGAAAGCTGCTTGTGTTTTGTCAATGGCCTTGACAAAGTTCTTCATCAGACCCAGCTTGATGTGTAAGGGTGGTAACAAAATCTTCCTTGATTCAACAAGTGGTGGATGCTGAACACTTTTCCTCCCAGGCGCCAATGACTGTCGGAGTGGCCAATCTTTCTTGATGTAGTGGGAATCTCTTGCACGACTATCCCATTCACAGAGAAAACAGCAGTACTTTGTGTATCCACTCTGCAGACCAAGCAAGAGAGCAACAACCTTCAAATCGCCACAAAGCTGCCATTGATGTTGGTGATAGTTTATGCACCTCAAAAGTTGTTTCATGTTGTCATAGGTTTCCTTCATATGGACTGCATGACCAACTGGAATTGATGGCAAAACATTGCCATTATGCAGTAAAACAGCTTTAAGACTCGTCTTCGATGAATCAATGAACAGTCTCCACTCATCTGGATCGTGAACGATGTTGAGGGCTGCCATCACACCATCGATGTTGTTGCAGGCTACAAGATCACCTTCCATGAAGAAGAATGGGACAAGATCCTTTTGACGGTCACGGAACATGGAAACCCTAACATCACCTGCCAGGAGATTCCACTGCTATAGTCTGGAGCCCAACAGCTCTGCCTTACTCTTCAGTAGTTCCAAATCCCTGACAAGGTCATTCAGTTCACATTGTGTTATGAGGTGTGGTTCAGAGGAGGAGGATGGGAGAAAATGTGGGTCCTGTGACATTGATGGTTCAGGACCAGAAGTTTCATCCTCTCCCTCTTCCTCGTCTGACTCAAGTGAGAATGATTCTGGTGCATCAGGAACCGGCAGTCCTTCTCCGTGGGGTACTGGGCGTATAGCTGATGGAATGTTTGGATAATGCACAGTCCACTTTTTCTTCTTTGACACACCTTTCCCAACTGAAGGCACCATGCAGAAGTAACAATTGCTGGTATGATCTGTTGGCTCACTTCAAATCATTGGCACTGCAAAAGGCATAGATTTCTTTTTCCTGTTCAACCACTGGCGAAGATTTGTTGCACAAGCGTTGCACCATATGTGCGGGGCCCACCTCTTGTCCTGATCTCCAATTTTGCAGCCAAAATAAAGGTGATAGGCTTTCTTAACCATAGTGGTTATACTGCGCTTTTGTGATGCAAAAGTCACTTCACCACAAACATAGTAGAAGTTATCTGCACTGTTCACACAAGGCATCTGTGCTCACTTTGGCTAAACAGAAATGTGTCCTTTTGCAAAATCAAACACTGACAAATAAGAGAGCACGACACTGTATGATTTCTAGAGCTGATATAGGGCAATTTGTTCAGCAGAGTGATGTAAGCTTCGTTAGGATTGCATCATCCATGACTTCCAGGAATAACATGATGCAATTCATATCATGTATGACGCAATAACAGCTTCTGATTGCATCATTCATTGTTTTGCCTAAAAAGCAAGTACTGTCCAAACCCAGTCATAGATTTATTCATAGATCTAGTCAAAGTCATTTCTGGTTTAAATTGAGATCCCTTCCCTTTATAACTCACTTATCCTCCGCTATTCCCAAGTCAAGGGTCGTATATACTGACCCAATAGCATAACTTGAAAACTAGAGCCAATCAACAATTTTAAGCATCATTTTCGTTCTCAGTGACCCAGAATTAGTAAAGTTTGACTACATTTATTTCAGAAGCATTTTGGCTGTAGAGCAGTGTAATCCTCCATTTCTACTACAGCCTCCTGGTATTGTTCTTCAAACAAGATGATGTAGCAAATACCTTTTATTGACTGCCCAATTGAATCCCAACACTTGGAAAGGGTTAAGAAAGGGTCAGCCTTGTCCAGAAGTTTTTCTTTCTTTCAAATAACTAATTTCCTCCTCAGCATTTCAAGACACATTGAAGCCTTCACCACACTAGTTCAAAAGATTACGTGTTATAGAACATCTCTGGTTGTAACTTATTTCCACAACAAATATATGCTATATTACTGTACCCTCTTTTAGCAGGTAGAGCTGGCATCTCTGTGGTTCCAGCATTGGGGTTAATTAAAAAATTAAGTGTAGGATTTCAGTTCCTGAGATAACAAGCAGTTTTGTTCCTGTCAGATGCTTGGACTTTCAGTCCTGTTTTGCTTTTTATTTAAAAAAAAATCATTTTTTTTCATCTTTGACCTGCTACATAAAAGGATTGATGTAGGTAATAAACATGACCTAGTTCTAGTCTTAAAACTGCAAGTGTCAGTAACTTGTTAGGGAGTTTGATCTCCACCGAGCTAATCAAGGCTTAAGAGGCAACCCCAATAGGAAGTATATGGGATCATAAAAAATCCTCAATATGTAACTTTATGAATTGGAATGAAAAGGCACAAGAAGGATGTCAGCAAAAATGTTTTCTGAGATTGTAGAGCTGAGGAAATTGATACGTTTCTGGCCTTTCTGTGACATAAAATAACACACACTGGAAATACATCAGAGGCACAGGTATCTTTCTGCCTGATAGTGGAAAATAAAAATAATTAGTAGCTTCAAATTATCAAATATCTAGAGGAGACTGCATATGAATTTGTCTTCCTGGCAGAAAGAAGACGCCTCTTAAAGCATACTCAGTGGCCAAAAGCTCATATCAAGAAAGAAAATGATTTAATTGGCAAGTTTCAATGCATGACATGCATCACTTCTAAAAACAGGAGGGACTGCTGCAGTGCAAGTGCTGCTTTCATTTATTTCTATAATGGGTTCACCTGCTACAATATACTGATCAGCAACCTAAGAGGCTAGCTGTGTTGACTGTTTTAGTATGATTAAAAGTAATAGTGAAGAATAAATCGCCAGTGATAAGAAGCAGCACATAATCTTTATACTAGTGTTTGAGAAACTCATCAGTAGTTTAATACTATATATACCATCCATGACTCCCTAACAGTTCTACTTGAAGTAATGACTTTATAGGTGAATGAAATAAATAAACGTATGTCTCGTCCGACCAGGAAAATAAAAATATCTGTTAACTAAAGAGCTCTGAAGATAGGCATGGATTTCAGCTATCTCTCTAGTATTTGTATTAAATAAACAATGAGATATTATTTTACAGTAGTGTCCAGAGCTCCAGTCAGGATTCAGGCTAAGCCCTTCACAAACATAGGCCATGATCCTGCAAATACATATACACATACATAACTTTAAGCTCCGGAGCAGGTCCATTGAACACAATGAGACTACTAACGTAAAGTCAAGCAGGGGTGTAAGCATTTGCAGGATCGGGCCCATAGAGGTTGATCTTGTCACTGCCCTGAAGCACAAATGATATGTTTTTCAATTAGGCTAGTTAGTCTTGATCTTAATCGTAAAGGGCTAGATTGTGGCTTAGTCTGATACAGACACACAAAAGGAGCAGGGAAAAGCAAGCCCCCATCCCTATGCGTGGCTCCATAAGACCAAATGCAGAAGATACGCTCTGATGCTTCTTGCACACATGCCAAAGTGTCAAAGTGGGAAAGGAGGAGAGGAGCTATGATTCTGTTTCTCTCTCCCCCACCCCCACCCATACGATACATTGACCAGTGAGACTGGCTGGAAGTGAGGGGGATGGAATATTCTGTGCACAGTAATGGTCTGGAGCAGATAACTTCCCTGGCACAAGAGGGAAACACCAGAGGGACTGAGACTCAGAGGGGTCTCTCTGAAGTTTAGACTGCCCAGCCTGCCACTGACAGGGAACGGTTTACGCACCAGCCTTTGCTCATGGCTGTGACTAAACCAAAATCTTTCCCAAAATGTTGTTCAAGAAATTTGAAATA
Source organism: Mauremys reevesii (assembly GCF_016161935.1). NCBI lineage: Eukaryota > Metazoa > Chordata > Testudines > Geoemydidae > Mauremys > Mauremys reevesii. The sequence continues at coordinate 26,631,274 of NC_052630.1, forward strand.
TTTAAAAAATGTCCACATTGGAAAAGTATTTGTCTCTGTAACTTTCTTTCCCAGTCTCCGTACAGCATGGAGCACTAAGACGTAGTTTAATATAAATGCCACAAACCACTAAAAAATAAACACAAAATAACACAAGTCTTGGAATGAAGACTTTCATTAGCATCTGAATATTTCCATTGTCAAGACTTGTGTGACTTAGGCTCCATGAAATATGTACTGCATAAGAGCTATACAGAGTCTGTTCATAATCTATAGCATTTATTTATACAATACAGCACACAAAGCAATCTTTAATTATCACTGTATAGGATATCAAGTTATCTTTAATTATCACTGCAGAATGGTTGTGCAATCAAATACTGTTGGCAATCAACATTCATTATACAATAGTGTAACTGCATCTGTTCATATTAACAGATAAGCAGGAAAAATCAAAACAGCATCTGATTTATCCACTAAACTGTCTGAGCAAAATATTGTATCTAACTCTCTTAATATCTCTGCAACTTTGATCTGATTAAAGTCCAAAGAAACATAACCACAGATGCAAATATTCTAGTGCCTCAAAAATTAAATTCAGCTATATTTCAACAGACTGAATAGCTGGAGCCATACTCCAGCTGAAGTGATTATAGGCACAGCATAAACTTGTGATAGAGGGCTGTCTAAATCTCTGAGGCCGCAGGTGCAGGATTATAGTCCTGTATGAAACATACAGCATTATGTCTAAATACACCAGTACAAAATTAATTAGGCAGTTGATCACATAATAAATGTATGATGGATAATCTAATGGAAACTAGCAGCTCAGAGTCAATAACAAACTTGATTCTTTTATTAAATGCAGCTGATTTTTAATTCTGCTATTTACAGGATTTTCTGCCTAATAGAAGATATTGAAAAAAATCTATTTTGAAAATGAGAACTCAGCTACAGTATTTATCTCTGTTGGAAACTATACCGTGTAAGCAATGTAGAATGTGTAGATAGACCTATCTGAAAGTAATTCTCTAAGATACTTGGCTGAAAAGCACATCAAAGCACACTGAAATAATGAGACAGGCTCCAGCTGTTGGATTCCAACAGCTTTTTGATTTGTGCTCTAGTAGAAGCTCCAAGTTTTGATCCTGTGTTGATTATTTCCATGGTATTGAAGTTGATTTGTGCATTATTTAAAAACAGGCAGTAGACAGCAAACAAGGTGAGTTTGCAAACTGCCTCTTACAGAATAGTTTGTTTCTGTCGTGTAGATTATTGCTTCCTATTCCCGTGCTCTGTCTATGCACAGTTGCCCTGGTAAAAAAGGGCCTATTCGGGGGGGGGGGGGTTGGAATGTATTTTAAAGAATCAAATTAAGGTAATAGGAAAGGCCACTGGAAAATGGCATAGAATGATAAAATTTGTGGATTCACAATTTTCATGTGGTTTTGCTATTTTCTAGATAGGGAGGCAATTGTGGAAATGTGCTTTTAGAGCTGTTGCCAGGATGTCTTTCCTCCCTAGAGGCTGAATCATTGCCTAGGAAACCCTACCATTACAGAGAATAGGAACCTTTAAAAGCCTTATGTAAAAATGTTAATTTAGAAACAATTATATTTATATTATTTTAATTATTACTTATATGGTACTATAAATACGTATGGCACTTTACAGACAGATCAAACTCCTGAAAAATGTATAGTACTAAGGGCCAGATTCTGGATTTCTAACTCCCATTGATTTCTTGTAAATTGCAGAGCAGTAAATCAGCAGACATCAGTAGCAGCTGTAAGTGCTTAGGCCTTATCCAGATAGGGACTATCTCAGTGGGTCTCAAACTATTGTACTGGTGACCCCTTTCACATAGCAAGCCTCTGAGTGCGACCCCCCTTTATAAATTAAAAACACTTGTTTATATATTTAACACTGTTATAAATGCTGGAGGCAAAGCGGGGTTTGGGGTGGAGGCTGACAGCTCGCAACCCCCCGTGTAATAACCTCACAACCCCCTGAGGGGTCCCATCCCCCAGTTTGAGAACCCCTGGACTATTTCTATTTCCTTTCTTCCTGGATTAGAGCTAGTTGAATATTACATGGCAAATATGTGAAGTTTATTGTCATTCATAAAATAGAGATATTTCAGTATTTAACCACTTCTGCAAGTAAATGTTTGTGTGAGAATAGAATTTTCATTTTTAAAAGTTCACCTCCTTGATCTATTGATTGCCATTAATTATGATCAGGTGGAGACAATGACTAGTTAATCTTGGATATTCACTTTAAAAAAATCCATATATTTGGAGGCCTCTCTGAAGTTTAGCCAAAGCCTGAAAATTTGGGTTATTCAACCAGGCTTTTTCTTAATATTTAATATAATTCTTGATTTTTTTTAAAAATTTTTGGGGAGGTGGGGGCAGGCTAAATTTATCCCAAGAGTTACTTTATTCTCAGTGAACAGCTTTTCGCATAGATTTTTTTTAACTTACTTCTCTAGTGCCCAAATGAGATCAAGACATGTGGGGTTGTATGAATATGAAATAACAATGCTGCAGGACATGGCACTGTTTAATAGGGACAACTCAAGTGCATGGGAGAGCACTTATTTGGTAGCAGAAGAGGATGGTCCTACTGCATGTACCCATGCATGACAGACAACTATGTATTGGTTTAAAAAATGAAGGCTGACTCAGATTTTCTTATGAATTATCACCAAAGGCTAAATTCAGGGTCAGTGCTAGTTTGGGGCCAATGTTCTGGTCAGTTCAAATATTTTACTAATCCTTTATCAGAAATAGGAGATTAGGACTATCACAGATATTTCAATAGCAACTAGATGTGACTTTAAAATAATAGATAATCTTAACTGGAGAATGAGTAATGAAACTAGTTAATTCAGGAAATAGGGTTTATGGTGGGAGTGGGGCCCCCAGTTCTGATGGAAGGCCTAGCGGGAGAAACAGGAATGGAAACACCCCCGACAGCTTTCTTCTTGCCCTTGCCTTTTCCCTGAGAGGAAGAGGAAAAGGAGGAGGAGCCCAAGCCTTTGCCTTTAAAGTGTGTAGCTAGAAAAGGTGCCCTATTGAGCGGAGTACCCAGAGGCAGGGCAACAACAGTGGCCAGGGAATCCACTGCCCCCTTCTCTCGTTCCCCCTGAGGCCTCTAAGGGAGAAATCTTGCCAAAGGGGGATTGAGGACCTGCCATGGCGGTGACTCAAATAAAATGGGAGGGAGAGGTTGGTGGTGATAGTGGAACACCATGCGCCCCCTCCCCTCCTGGTTAGGAAGGGGAACTAATCCAAAATGGGATTAAAAGGAAACAAAAACATAAGCAAGGGGAAATCATTAGAAGTCTGCCCCTCTGGGCACACTTCAGTGAAGGGAGGAGGGGGAGGATCAAACTAAACAAACAATGCAGGAGGCAAGGAAGGAAGAATTTTGGGGGATACAGTTATGGAAGGAGGGAACCTAAAACAGTGAAGGGGAAAAGGGAGTGGGGTGCAGAAGGAAAAACATCCACCAAAGAGGGATGGGGACTCCCTGAGTAGAACTGACAAAACAAATAGCAGCCAGCTGGAAACTCCACCCAGGAAAGAAGTGATCAGGATGGTGGTGTTCTGGGGATAAATGCAGATTTATACACTAAATGAGACTTGTCTGTAGCACCCTATGACAGAATGCTGTGAGTTAAGAGGTGAACCAGCACTGTGAATCACTTAGGCACCAATCAGTTTCCCCAGAGATGGCTGATGGGAAGATGCAAGCTAATTAGCTGATGGGGCTGGGAGGGCTGATGTAGCAATAAGCCCATCAGCAGAGGGATATAAGAAAGACACAGGAAAGCAGTGAAGTGGGAAAGGACCAGACTTGGTTTTGCTGAGCTCAGGGTGCGCAGGGGTCCCAAGGAAGGGTGACTGCCATTCTTCTTTTTCCCTGTGGGAAAGGGCTAAAAGTGGAGAAGTAATGTAAACAATTTGTGGCATGAGACTACATTGGGGATGGGAATATAATACAGTAGACCTTCAATTGCCAACACCAGAATTATGAGCTGACCATCAACCACAAAAACACTTCATTTGGACTGGAAGTATGCAATCAGGCAGCAGCAGAGACCAAACAACAACAACAAAAAATACTAATACAGTACAGTACTGTGTTCAATATAAACTAGTAGTAAAATAAAGGGAACGTTTAACCAAAAAAGATTGACAAGGCAAGAAAGTGGTTTCTGTGCTTGTTTCATTTAAATTAAGGTAGTTAAAAGCAGCATTCTTGTTCTGCATAGTAAAGTTTCAGAGCTGTATTAAGTCAATGTTCAATTGTAAACTTTTGAAAGAACAACCATAAAGTTTTATTCAGAGTTACAAATAATCTCCATTCCCAAAGTGTTCATAACTCTGAGGCTCCACTACACATCACAGGAAGTTGCAATTTACTGGATGGAGTCCAAGGGGTGTCTGGGGCATCAGAGGATGGGGACAGAGCATGTCCCTATACAGTCTCCTGCTTCATTTGTTGCAGAGGTTGGAAGACCAGTAGGTGAATGAAAGAGAGGACTGCTGAAAGACACCATGGTCTTGTGGTTAAGGCAGTTGAATGGCACCCTGAACAAGTTGATTATATCCCTGACTCTGCTACAGAGTACATTTGTAATGCAAGGCGAGTCACTTAAAAACCATACTTTTTATTGAGGGTTACTCGTGTGTTCCTCAGTTTCTGGGTGCTTGCTTTGAGATGCTGGGGTGTGATTTGCAGATGTGGTGAGCACTCAGAGCTGCAACTGAAGTTTATGGGAGCTGCACTTTGAACATAAATGCTATATAAGCTAAGGAAACTGAAAAATCAGGTTCTAGTCATCTCAAATTGGGCTCCCAAAAGTAATGGGTACTTTTTACCTTAATCTCTCTGTGCTTCAGTTCCCCATTTGTAAATTGGGGATAATACCTCTTCGTCTCATATTTAATGTTTTTAAGCATTCAGATACTATAATGATGAAAGCTATAGAAAAGCCAGTGAGGAAACTAATATTACTGTCTTCAGAGCAAAGTATGAATAACATGCAGGAGATAAGGCACTGGCCCATACATTGGACTACAAAGATAAAGCCAAATTTGGAATAACTGTTCATTAATTGAACACAGTGCATCATGTGCACTGAATGAAGATGGGGTCCTGTGCATGCACTCATGTAATTAGACTGTATCATAATGCATATCCACAAAGGGATTGAATTAAAGTTGCCCAGGCAACCTTAATTCTGGCATTTCCAAACTTCTGAATCCTTGACTTTGCAATCTTACTAGTGTTCTTTTAAAGTATGTTTTTGTATGTAATAAATTCCTATCTCTACCAGCACATTTCATATTAAGTATCTCAATGCAGGATTTGAATATCCTATAAGGGGACCCATGTTTGAAAATGGGGCTTCTGTGTTTTTCACATTTTTCCTTTTCCATTCTTTTGTCTAGGCAGCATTCCCCTCTTCTTTTGAAAACTCAGATGCGGTGAGAATGAGAGGCAGGGAGGGCATTTCATTTCAATGGTGGGCTATTTTCCAGTGGAACATACATTTTTGGTTCCTAAGAACTGAAATTGTGTTTGTTCATACAGAAGATCCAGGTTACTTTTCATGTATGCTGTTGTGTTGCTCTGGTCCCCTTATCCTGACTTCCAAGCTCTTCTGTCTCTGACATCAATCGTAGAGAGTCTGCATAAGGATCAAAGAGCAAAGCTGAAAGCAGAATTTATACTTGCTAACTGTGTAAATGGAACAATTGCACAGTGGCTAGGTTTACCATGTGTCACATTTAAAGATAACAATATTAAATAAAATATTGGATGAAATGAAAGCATGTCTGCAATTGTCAAACATTTTTCTGCAGGTTTTCTATCTTTTCTAGCAATTTTCTTCAGTTTTCTCCCACACACAATATGACAATATTCTGCAATTTGTCAACCATTTGGGGCCAAATTTGCTTTCATTTTCTGGCTGTTGAGAGATTTAGTGTTTTGTATTTCTAGACCTTTCAACCCCACATAAACCTATTCACTTCCATCTTGGTTGTGGTTCCTTTTTAAAAGTATGCAAAATGAACACTAAAGAGGATCTCAAAGTGGGGGTGAATAACTCCTCTTACAAATACAATGATATGGAGAGGGAGGGGAGAAATCTCTCATTTCACTATATTGTTCTCTGAGATGTTTTTTAGATTTCATGCTGCATTTGAAATCTACAGTTATTACCTGTACAATGTTTAGGGATAAGATTTCATGTGAATTTTCATTTCACAGTAGTGTTCCTCTAATGAATCATCTGTTCAGTCTTCAATAAGAGTCCATAAAGCTTTGTAACCAAAAGTGAAAAAAATACACTTTTCATTCTGTATGTGGGAAAAGTGGTTTCCTGACATTTTAAAAAATGTGACAAGGTGGTTAAAAGTACATTCTTGTGACAGCGTGCTCCACCAGAACAGGGTCCAGACTAGGAATTAGGAGATCTGGGTAGTGTTCCCAGCAGGACCGGCTCTAGGCACCAGCAAACCAAGCACATGCTTGGGGCGGCGCAATTCCAGGGGCGGCATTTTTTTTATTTATTATTTTTTGCTTTGGCAGTTGCGCTTTTGGGGGGGGTATTTTTTTGGGGGCGGGGGGTGGAAAAAAACCCAGCTCTACTACTGACTTGCTGTGAGACCTTGCATAAGTCATGGAAAGGAGATCATATGAACTCCGGAGGTACTCTTCAGGAGATCAGAACCCTCACCATAGATATAAGAATGGTGCCACTGGAGTGATTCCAACCACTCCTGCTAGTCTATCTGTTACTCAATTAAACCTTGTACCAGAACCTGCTGACAGGACTAATAGAAACCGCACAGACACTTTAGTTTTACCTATTATTATGACATTATCAAGGTTATTGGAGCAGAGTTTTGCCCATACCCATGCCTATACTGCAACTGTCAGACGTCCAGGAATCTGAAATCTCAAGACACTGCTATAGTGACCCCTCCACAAGCTTCTTAAAGGATTTTCTCCTAAATTGATTGGGTATGCTTGTTGGCTATGCTAATTCTGATTTAAAATATGACCTTTTGAAGATGCTATATAAAATAAAATTTTAATGAGTGGTAATAAATGGTGAAACTTCCATAGCAGGAAATACAATACTAGCCTCGAGCCCTTGCTATATGCCATCCACTTCAGTACCATATTATGGAGCTTCTCTTTCATTATTTTCAAGCAAAGTGAAGATGATGATAATGCAACACTTTGAAGAACTGAAAACAGTTTTAATACTGCACTTAAATGCTATCTTCTTAGCTGAATAATTATGTGGACTATGCTCAGTTGCTTTCATGATGCTGCTTCTAAGAAGTGCTGTTCTGTTAAATACAAAAGGACAGGGTGCCATTTTAAGTTTGTTTGTTCCATTTTCCTTTGGTTACATTGACTATTTGAATAAGAATTTCTTGTAAACAGTATCAGAGTGTAAGGTTTTTGTTCTATAAGAGAGAATTTTGCTGCAATTTTGCAGTGCAGAGAGCAAAAGCCTAATGTTGGTGACCCCTCGAGGATAAAAAGAGATTTCACGAGAGTCATACAGAGAACAAGAGGGGAAGTAAGGAGTGAGGAGGGGAAAGGAATATTAACTTGCATTATTAAACTGGTAAATGATATTAGAATATCAGCCTCCCCAGTATCGCAATGACTGGAATGAATCCAGGAATTCTGAATGGGTCTGTAAATGTATCCCCAACCATAGCTTTTGGCATAGTCTTGTATTCTCAGTCCCTAGGGTGCTGAGTTTCATTTCCCCATTTGCTAAATGAGAACAATTTATCTTAAATCAACGATAATCAGAGTAAACACTATTATTAATTTATTTGTTTCCTGTATAGAAAACAGTAGGATGAAGCTTTCTTCTTTTTATCAGTGCTTTTTCTACCCTCTTTTGCCCTGAGGATCCTATTAGTAGAGAGCTGAGCAATTCTATTTCATCAGAAATAAATTATTCCTCACTTTTTTAATGTAAGTACTGAAGGGCTATAAAGATTAGAAATATGTTTGAACCCACTATCACTTGATGTTATTTTCCTTGATGTACCAAGCATCTTTGAGGGAAGTGAGACAACATGTCCTTTTGAAAGCAAAGAGCAAAGTTACTTTAAAAGAACTCCAGCAAGGATTTTGGTGATATATAAAATAATTCAAAATCTATTCAGAAATATTTAATATACTGTCTATGTGATGAAGACCCATCAAAATTTCTGGTGTATGTAAGAGACAGAATATTTGCAGGACAAGGAGGTGGCAGAACTAGTCACCTTCATTTTAAAAATGATTAGAAAGCTGCAATTCCCAAGAAACAGTAGGCTAATTCTCACTTTCTTCACAAAGGGACTAGGGATGAAAAAACACCTTTAATTAATAAGCAGTGTTGGCACTACTTTGGTTACAAGCTGCTATAAATGAAACTCTAATTGCTACAGAACAGAGTATTGTATACAAATGCATTTTACTCTTAAGTGCTATTCTTCATTGTAGCTATTCCACCTTCATGTATATAATGGAAGTAGAAGTAGCATTGCTGTTTTTTGTTTTTTGTTTTTTTGTTTTCAAATATTTCCTGTCATCTGTCTATCTAAGGTAGCTAAAAAGCCCTCACGATAAGTTAAATAGATAAAATGTGGTGGTATTGTAGGAGCGTCTCAATGCAAATTAGGTTAAGCCTTGTAAGGAGCTTTTACTAAACAACTTATGCATGTAATTGTATAATTAAAACAATAACAAAGAGAAAAGGGGAAGTATTAAACAGCATCTTATGGAGGGACTATATAGAGATGGAATTATAATATTAGAACATTGGATTTGACATTTATATGTATTCTGTTTTATTGCAATTTTTTTTAAATAAAATTTTATTTTGTATTACTTTATAAGGTAACTTTAACAACATTTACCTAGCTCATAGGTATGCTCTGAGGTTTAATTAGTTGAATCTTGTAATGCACTTTGAATCAGATTATAATAATTGGTTTTAAACTCTTTTGGGGGGGCAGGAACTGTATCTTCCAATATGTGTGAGGGAAGCACCTTACACATTGTGGGTGCTATTGGGATATTAATTTGTGTATGTAAAATAATAATAATAGTCCTGATCTCATTGTCTTTAAAACCCTGACACTTTCACTTCAGTTGTCAGGAACTGGGAGATACCAGAATTGCAGGGTGGTATAACTGTATTAAAATCAGAGGCTAAAGTCATACAGATAAGTGTTTTATTAGTAAAAGGCTGATGAAAATAGAGTACTGGATGCTCTCCTATAGAGGCCTGTCCAAATCCATCACAATATATTTAATTATGGGAAAGTATGTTATAAATGTTAGATCACTTTATAGCTATCTTCAATAACTTGTTGCTGCATCTTCATAAGAATACAGCTCAGAATTCTTAACTTTAGACTGTTTGCAACTATACAATGCCTAACAAAATCACTGGCACCAAGCATAAGAAGTTCTCACTTTCCCTTTTCTTTAGAATTGCCGAGTGAATGAATAATCACAGATCTCAAAAGGGCAGAAAGAAAGGCAGGTAAGTACTAAGATATTTATTTTTGACATGTGGAATGTGTAATATGTTGTGCAGGAGAACTCTTACACTATTTGGTTAATCTCGGTAGCTAATTCATATGGTATGATAAATGGAGTCTTTCAGCCAAGAAAAAAGAAAATGCTTTATTTTTGCAGCATAGTATCTTGTGCACACATAAGCACAAGTGTGTTTCTGTTTTTGTTTGTTTGATGGTTTGTTTTATGTGCATGGTGATAGCACATATTGAATTTAATATTAGAATGCAGCCCTTATAAAACCTTATAGAAAAGAGGCACTTAGACATGGCTAGTGAGAACAAATCCTTGCCACTGCAATTTACAACAGAAATGTGTGTTACGGATTTTAAAAACCACTGGCTGCAGCTTTATTAAAAGACTAAGTTCAAGGGACCCTACATCTTTAGTTCCTTCCCTGGAGATGTGTGCCTCCATGAAGGCCTTCCTCATGAAAGAAGCCCAGAGGTGCAGCAGCCCCTGCATGAAAACTTCCACTAGTGGGGTCCCAGATGCTAAACTGAATCCTGTACCCATTTCTCCTTCCCTCGTGTGTTTAGCCCCAGTTGCTCTCAGATAAATGCCCACGTTTTTTAGAAAATAAGTAAGATGACACATATTCCATTGCAAAAGACTCATGCCTAGTGGGTTGTAACCATATCCAGATATTAATAACTCATGGTTTACCAGATATCTGATGCCCTTTCTTTGGGCCCAAGAGGTGCAGGTCCATATGAGAAAGAAGGGTGATAACTGGCCAACCTCCTGTTCCCACTGGGGTCATCTTGTAGAGCACAGCGTGCCAGATCCCTGTGTATTTTATTTCATGCTTAGGCTTTCCTTTTGAAGACTACATTTGCCCTGCTGACTTTGATTACCATTACTAGAATTTCACATGGACAGCATGGTCTGTCAGACGCTACCCTCTCCATGCAAACAGAAGACCAATTTAAAAAATAAAAACACAATAATTAAAGGTATATGGCCCTGAATGTCCTGGGCCTTTCTAAGACTGATTCAAAACTTGGTGACATCAGTGGAAATCTTTCAATTGAAATAAGCTTTGGATCAGGCCCAAATGTTACTTCCCATGATAACCTCTTGACTCGTGTCTTCAGTGGTTCAGCTCTCCTATAAGAATGACAGTAGGTGTGGGTTTTGTTCAGTAAAGTATTCATCTGTAACAATACCCCTGTCTGTTAGTCTATAAGGTGCCACAGGATTCTTTGCTGCTTTTACAGAACCAGACTAAAACGGCTACTTCTCTGATACTCAATACCCCTTTATTACATGGAGCCTGTTTAAAAGGTGAATTTCCTGTGAAGGAAGAGTATTGAACTAATGTTGCATATTTGGCTGTTTGCAGTTTCAGAAATGAGAAAAAGCATGGTGTTGTTCAGGTGGTTTGAGGTATGCATGAATCCCCATATTCAGATTTCAGCTGGAGAAATCAGAGTTCAGGTTTTAGATCAAAATTTTAAAAAGCCCTACACTTTTGGAATCCAAGTGTCTGATATTTATGTTTACATCCCTCTTGAATATCAAGAAAGACAGGACATTCAGTGCTATTATTATTGATATTTGATAAATCTACAGTACATAAATTATGCTGCATTTGTACCTCAGAAGTGCTCTTTGTTAAAGAAATACTAGAGCAGAAAGGAGAGGAGCATATTTAAAAAAAATGATGATGATGATTATAAACCAAAAAGACAGTGTTTATATCATGGTGCCCAGGAGGCAAAAGTTTGCAATCCTGAAAACACACTTAACCTTTTATATTATCCAAGGTCGTCACAGCAAAGATCAGCAAACAAATTTCAGAGATGTCTTTAAGATTACTAGAGCTGTTGGAAAACTAAGCACTGACATTATCTATGTAAGTTTGGAATACATGGTTAAACATGAGCATAGACAGGTTCATGACAGGCGGTTATTTTTTAAGGCAGATAAAAAGAAGAAGAAGAAAGATTCCATTGATTCGGGAACTTAAGGGGAAACCCTGAGATATAAAATAAACTGGATTACTACAAAATATTAACAAGATCATATCCTAACTGTCTCTTAAAAAGGAATCAGGTTCTAAAAGACAAACAGGTTTTGAAGCAGTTTTGCATATAAATGATTGATGGCAAAAGGGTTAAAGTTGCATCTTATGAAAATTAAAGAAAAAAATAATAAAAAACCCACCCACTTCTCATTTTCAGAGAAAAAGGAAATCTATGTGCCAAGCATGCAGTTCACCAGAGGCCCATCTTGCTTTCTTTGCAATCAGTCCCCAAATTCCCATTAGCTTGAAGGGGAAGCAGGCTAGGATATGGTGTAATAATCATTAACTGATAGGATTTATAAAGACTGTTATGAAAACACTCACCGGATTTACAAAAACTGTTATGAAAACCATCAAGGTCTTTTAAAATGAAGACAGAAGAGAAATTCAAATACAAATACTATCTCCATGGTTATTCCCATCCAGCAATCATTTGGCATTGCAATGCAAAACAATCAAGCACCAATAAAACACTAGTGATGTTGTTTTTTAAATAGAGAGGGAAAAAATGAAAGGGGAAAAAAAATCTCTCTCAAGTTCAAGAACATCCTCTCTGCCTACACTAAACAAAATGATACAGATAATTCCAACATGACAAATACTATTTGTGATTAATTTAAATGGTAGCTGTTTCATCGTACTATATTATGCATCACATTTTTATTACTGTATCTAAAACATCCCTTTTAAAGAGTTACAGCTGATGTTGCTAATAACAAAGAACATATCTTGAAAAGAGATTATTATTATTAATAATAATAATAAAAATCTTCACTGCAATTCTAAATCAAAATAATAGTTACCATTAAAAAATTAAGAGAACATTGTCTGGAAATGACATATTGTACAGAAATGTCTTTCCCACTCAATTTCCGAGAAGATGATTTCCATTAGTTACAGCAGAGTTACAGAACATTAAATATCCAGCAGATAAGATACTCCCTTCTGATGCTGAAAGACTTACATAAGAAGAAAGTTAGAGTTTTGGAATGAGGAACTGATTTACAATTTTATGGGGGAGATCCAGGTGCAGCGCATAGGTCTGCATGAGGTGCAGTAATTTGGATCTCTGTGAACTTAGGTCAGATATGTCACTCTTGCTTAGCTCAAGTCAGGCAGCTGTTGGAAGGTGAATGAAAATGCAGATGGAAGAAAAATCAATATGTACCAAATACAATGGGGGGGGGGGAAATTACATTGGTAAGGAGAGAATGAATATATATGAAAATTTTTAAGTCTGGCCCTGCAACTCTTACCCAAGTAATTACTCCCGTGAAAATCAATAGAACTGCCTGTGTGGTTAAGGACTGCTCATGTGAGTAAGGAGAGTATCAGAACACCAGTATGAAATGTGCTACTTGCATCCAGTAAATGCCACTAGAGTTGCATAACAAGAAGCGTATTTTGTATCCAATATGGATACTAGCCCTCTGACAGCGTCTCAGGTTTTTATGTGCCTGTACTGCAAGTAGAGTGAAAAGCCTGTTCAAAAGCAAAGGTGTAATTGACCATGTATTGGAAGTCACAGTTAGGTGCTATAATATACAGTTTATAAATTATAATTTTAGCCTCATAGGAACCATATAATAATCAAACAATGATAGGCAGCCATAGCTGTTTATTGTCAAAGTGCTACATTTTGACATTATAATTTTAGAACTTTTAGATAATGTTTCTGATGCACTGAAATTTAGGTGTATTGGTGCTGACCTCAAAAACTGAATACTGAATGTCCAGTAGGATTAAAAGCTTCAAATAAGTAAAGATCAATAAGACAGAAGTACCAAGAAAATCTAAAAACATAAAAGGTTTTCAAGATGCTAAAATTCTAACTATAAATAAATAGCAACTTTCTTTCTTAAAACCATGAATAAAATCTGCCATCGGGGGGAAATATTTAGTGTGAAATAACAAAAAGTCATCTGTTATATTCTTATTTGCAGTTCTTGGCTGTACACTCATATTAGGTAACTGAATAGGTTTATCAGAATTTCATTCAGAAATCAGTTGCACAGGATTCTGATAAAGAATTCAATGAGAAATATAATTCTTCATGGGAAGAGGAAAAAAGCATGTGAAATAAAATAACTCATGTGACATACAGCTTTTCCTTCAGTTTTTGCATGAAATGGTCCATTGTTTAACCCAAAATGGTCCTATCAACTTGTCAAGGAAGTGTGAGAAATGCCTCATGAGAATCACCTCATTGGCAAAGATGGTGGAGACAGTAAATGGAACAATTGCTCTTCAATACATACTGTACTCCACACACTCCCCTCTGCAGGATTCTACCGGCACAGCCTTATGACAGGCTCTGAGATCCCATGCACACATGTAGCCCCCTGCTCCTTTTGCTGACCCTGATCCCCTCCATCCCACATACACAACTCTAACTTCAATGACCTGTTCCACAACCAGCTCCCTAACCCAGCTGTGCCATGTAATAACGGTAAAAAAATTACTTTCTTTTAGCATTGAGGAAATTTATAAGAATAAGTATTACCCCTAAAGCTACGCTGTCTGTCTTTCACTCTGCTTCTCTGCAGAGTTTCTGCCAAGAAACCTCTCTAGTCCCTGGTCTTTGACTTCCTGGTACAGACTGAAAGAAACCTGGTCCCACTTGCCCTATAGTTTCTGCCCCACCCATACCTGCTCCTGCTCCTCAGCTATTAACTACCCTCACTCTGTCTTTGCCTCTTCCTGTGTCCTTAGGAGCTGGCGGCACTCAACAGGGTAGCCCATACCATTTCTTACTCCCATGCAAGATTAGAGGAAGCTGATAGAGGGAAACTAACATTGTAAGGGTCTCTGCAGGCTAGCAAGGAGACTGAAGCATTAGTAGCAGCATTTCTCTGCCAGTTCCTACTGCCTCTGGCAGCCTCTTCAGTTCCATTACTGGTCCTGCAGTGACCATAGCCATACAGTTTGCCTGGCCCCTGGACTGGCTCTGAACATAACTCTTGTTGTTTATTAATTGAAATGTTTCTTTGACACTGTGTGTTGAAATGAAGTGTGTCGGAATACTTCAGACTCCTCACCCTCATATCTTATGTAATCATATGGACTAAATCAACGAAAGCATGGCATTTCTTATCTTAAGAACTCCCTGCATTTTGTTGCCGGTGTTTTAAATGAAGTAAATAGCATATGCAGTTTTAGTGTGTTTCTAGGCAACTCTTGGATCATAATCATAGAAACGTAGGCCTGGACGGGACCTTGAGAAGTCATCAAATCCAGCCCCCTGAGCTGTGGCAGGACCAATTATACCTAGACCATCCCTGACATGTGTTTGTCCAACTTGTTTTTAAAAACTTCCAATGATGGGGACTCCACAACCTCTCTTGGAAGTCTATTCCAGAGCTAAACTACCCTTATTGTTAAAAAGTTTTCCCTAATATCTAGCCTCAATCTTCCTTGCTGCAGATTAAGGCCATTACTTCTTGTCCTTCCTTCAGTGGACATGGAAAACAATCAATCATTGTCCTCTTTATAACAACCCATAACATATTAGAAGACTGTTATCAGGTCCCCTCTCAGTCTTCTTTTCTCAAGACTAAACATGATCAGTTTTTTTTTAACATTTCCTCATAGGTCAGGTTTTCTAAACCTTTTATCATGTTTTTGCTCTCCTCTGGACTCCAATTTGTCCATCTTTCCTAAATTGTGGTACCCACAATTGGACACAGTACTCCAGCTGGGTCCTCACCAGTGACAAGTAGAATTGGGACAATTGCCTCCTGTGCCTTAAATACAACACTCCTGTTAATACACCCCAGAATCATATTAGCTTTTTTTGCAGCTGCATCACATTGACAACTCACAGTTTGCAGTCCACTATAAGCCCAAGTCCTTTTCAGCAGTACTATCACCTAGACAGATACTCCCCATTTCATAGTTGTACATTTGATTTTTCCTTCTTAAGAGAAGTACTTTGCACTTGTCTTTATAATGCTTTGCAATGTCAGTTTGTGAACTGGACTTGCATCTTGAAGTGCTATCCAGTACAGCTTATTCAAGAGACTTCTTAATGGAAGTGGATATTTGCTGGCAAGATATACAATCAAGTTAAGACTCGGGGTACACTACAGCCTATGTCAGCAAAACTTATGTTGATCGACAATGAGACTATTCCACCACCCTGAGCGATATAAGTTACACCGACATAAGCATTTGTGTGCAATGTTGGTAGGAAAGTTTCACAGCGGTGTGTGTTTTTTAATGCTGACGGGAGAGGTTCACCAGACGTGGTGCAGCGGTGCAGCTGTCGTATAGATATACTCTCAGAGTTTGTTGGGCATAAAGGAGATTTGCCTGAAGATAAAATCCTACACACTGTTTTCTTCCAAGGCAATATACCATAAGTGGAGGAACCCAGAGCTTCCTCTTCCTATATTTTAATAAATGAATCTTTTGCATCCTGGTTGCTCATATTTTGTGATCTTTTCATAATCTTAACAGTACTACTGATTTCCTTTAGTCAGACCAGCTGCTATAGTAATTTCACAGAACCCCAAGTTCTATTTAATATTTATCCTGCCAACCTACGGAGAAGAAGACTTTTGTACTCTTTGCCTCTCATTCCTCCCTTCTAAATTTAATTAACCCTAACATGGATTCATTCATACTGCCACAGTGCAGTACCACCCTCAGACAGTCTGATTTAAACACTCTTTTGGTTGTGAATGTTTTTTCTAACATGGCAGCAGTTCTTTCCTCTCTGCACAGCGTGTTACTGTTCCTTGGTATCTATAAAGACATTGTAACCATAGATACCATGCACAATTCAAACATGAATCTTCCAGGCAATACAATTTCACCTGTAAATATTTTGATGAGGAGAATGATAATGCTTCAGATCAAGGTCTCAACAGAGAAAATGCATATATATATTAACTGAAAACACTGATTAGGGGAATTAAAGCAGCATTCTCGGCAATGCTGCTTCTTAGGGATAGAGGATAGAGTTGAATGTAAGCCTCAGAACTTCCACATGGCAGTGCAACGTGCTACTGCTGGGCCAGTATTGCTGTTTTTATTTTTGCGTTAGTAATGACTAAGAGCCTGATACAAAGCCCATCACAAACAGTGAGTGTCTTTCCATTGACTTCCAGGGGTTTTGGATCAGGCCGTCTTGGCTTTATTGCTAGCTTTAAAGTGGTGCTGCAAGGAATTTGTAAAGTGCTCTGTTCCAAATGTAGGGAGCGTTGGCTCATCTCTTCATCCCCAAGGTTAATATATTGCAGTAGATTGTAGAGCTCGTTAAAAAACATGAAATATTTGGGGCAAAAATGAATTTATAGAGTTTATCAATGGAAGAAATATTTTTGGTGAAAATTTTCTCAGTGAGTTTTGCAAATTGACTTTTCATAAAGCTTAGTGCATGGATTTTCCAATGAAGACTTTAAAACCGAAGTTCCCTCTGCTCTATGTGCACATTAAAAAGGCCATCATGCATTTTTAAGAGTAACTAAACTAGGAGATGAGAAATGCATAATAGAGCACTCTATCCTTCAGGACCTATACCACACACCAGATGGAAAACAAACAGGGTACAGCATTACGAATATCTCCACAGACTCTACCAGAGCTACAATATGTCATTGTAGCAGCTCCATTAACCCTGCTGCTCCTGTTGGGGCTGCCTTGTTGTTTGCCCAGTTTCTGGCTGTTGTCAGTGAATGGACTAGATCAGAGGATTTCAAATGTCCTGTTTATTGACATTTCACTTTGTCCTTGGATCATGCAAGATGATGATGCGGATATTACTATGTACATTGTTGCAAATAGGTATATCTAGGTCCATGACTGCTGCCATTCCTGTAAATTATGTTGTTGCATTTAGAACCCTTATAGGTCAAACTTTAGGAGCATAGCTGGTGGTAAAGATGGTAATCTTCCCCCCACTTTTTACCTGGTTGATATTTCCCCTGTTCTCTCTTTGTTCTGTATTATGATTTTGATATATTAACCTCTTCCCATTTCCTTACTATGTATTGCAGCCGGGGCAGCTCTAGGTATTTTGCCGCTCCAAGCACGGCAGGCAGGCTGCCTTTGGCAGCTTGCCTGCGGGAGGTCCCCGGTCCCGCGGATTCGTCGGCATGCCTGCGAGAGGCCTGCCGAAGCCGTGAGACCCTCTACCAGCAGACCCTCCGCAGGCATGCCACCGAAGGCAACCTGCCTGCCGCCCTCGCGGCGACCGGCAGAGCCCTCCCCCACCCCCGTGGCTTGCCGCCCCAGGCACACGCTTGGCATGCTGGTGCCTGGAGCTGCCCCTGATTGCAGCATACAGCCTCTTTCTCCACACACACACCCCCTCTGGTGACACCAGAAAAAGATACTTTGCAAAAATAAAAAGGTTAATTTTAAAAAGTACTAAATGTGATTATTTTCACATTTAGATTTTGTTTATTTCCTAAGTCATAAAAAAATAAGAGAAAAATCTATCACTCTTTTTCTTGGTGGAAGCACTAGGGCAGGGGAAGGAAAGAAATGTGGTGACTGTAAGAGCGGCCTGCCCATTTAAGGATCAGGAGACCTGGGCTGGCCAACCCTCTAATAAGCCTTGTCCTGCCGCACTTGTTCAGGGTATGGGAGTTAAAAAGGGAGCAAGCCCAGCAGTTTGAGGCTGGCACTAGAGGAGCAAAGTTGAGCTGGGTTGTGATTAGATTGCTGAGTTTACTGTTGTGGTAGGCCCTAGCAACAAGAGGCCAGGCTCTGTGAAAGTCCTGGGCCAGTGTTTCACGATGACCTGGGAGCTGACAAGAAGCTGAAGGGAGATGAGACGCTCCAACCTAGAGAGGAGCAAAAGATGCTTTGTTAGTGTTTTGTGTGGTAGTTCTGAGTTCTGTTGAGGTGTCCTGGGGAGAATCCCTGTGACCTATTATTCTGGAAAGAAGAGTGCAATGCTGATGAGTTCTGTTGTGATTTATAAGGACTTTGCTGGCCTGGGGAGAGCGGGGTGAAGAGACTTTGAAGAGGCCAGCTGGGAAAAGCCCTCTTGGCCTGACCAGTTACCGGTGGACTTGGATAACCCAGAAGAGGATTGAACTTTTAAGTGACCAGGCTGGAGAGCTAGGTCACAAGAAGATCCAGACAGAGGTGATCAACAGGAGGATTCTACCAAGAGGAAGGCCCAGCAACCCCACACCCAGGCACAAGGGGGTCCCAGCCAGTGAGTTGTTTCTGTGCATGTGATGCTCACTCTGAGGCAGGACCCTCAATAACAGTGACTATCTGAGTTATATGCAGTTGCACAGAGTTTGAGCTTAACATACACATCTGTCTTTTGACATCCAGAGGCAGATAAGAACCCCATGTTTCTTACATCACCTTAGGCATTGAAAACCTAGGGTCAGACCCAGCAACCATTTTAAATTTGATTTATTAGAAATGTGGAGGTCTCCTATGCCCCCAGGATGTTTGAAGATGCAACTTGAGTCATTTCTTGATTTTTTTTTATGACAGTTCAGTATATTAACACTATAAAGGAAGCAGAGCTGTAGGGCTCCCTCAAAGTAAGAAGCCTATTTCAAAGGCAGGAATAGAAACAACCTAACACTGGCTTTGTGCCTCTACAGCCGCCTTTCCACTCCAGGCTCTTCCTGTTGTGAGTGTGAGTGCTGCTGATCACGCAAGTACAATTCACATCAGCAATCCTTGCCACAGCAAGCTGAATAACCTTCTTACCTTCAGTCCTATTGTGATGCAGAGATTTCATTTTCTCTAAGCAGAAAGCAGCTTTCACTATGGGGAAAATAAGCCCTGCTTTTCATTTTTGAGAAAGTGCAAGACAGTGCATCAGGAAACAGTTAGAATGGAGTAGCAGTTCTGTTCCTCTTCCTAAAATTTGGCAAAGGTAAATGTTATGCATTTGTTTGATTTGTGTGGGTATACACACCCCCACAACTTTAATCGCACAATTATTATAAAAATGACTGTCTAGCTGAGTTTCCTGTCAGAAATGATTGAGTTAAATTTCAGAAATGAATGAGTTGTTAATAGAATTATTTCCTGTAAACTAATAACATTTTAGCTTATCAAAAATATGTACTATCTTACCTAGAACATATACTTATATATAATATGAACTGCATGGGGTTAACTCACATCAGGCAACATCAAGTCATAGCTTAAATGTGAGACCTTATTGCAAATCCTAGTAAACATTCATTTTCAAAATTTAAAAAACAGCCACCAGAGTCTTCAGCAATGAGTGCTAGAATCCTAGGAATAATGGTACATTTCCTCCAGCCCATGATCAGAGACCATGCTACCATCCTAACAGATAGCTTTTACCCTGAAGGTAGCCAGTCTGGTGCTCTGTCTGACATGGAGCAGTATGAATTGCCCATTGGTGAATACATCCTAAGAGTTTGAACCTAGGTTCTGTTGGCCTTAGTGTCCCCATGCAATGAAGTTGCTGTGGAGGTGCATGGTGAGATACAGTCTTTCATGGTGCCAGGCTGTTTATTTTTCCCACCAAAGCATAGGGTAAAGATCATTATTCTAGACTTGATAGTGTGGTGGGAAATCCTGCAGTATGTTTCTGAGAGAAAAGTTCCTTCATTACAAACCTAGAAATGTGACAACAATGAACCTAGAATTAGTTGGTATCTAATTTGGCTTAATGCCTTCTCTGTTCAGTGCATAGTATCAGGTGAAAAACAGGTTTGTTTCTGCCCTATAGGTTCAGGGTGTGCAAACTACAGACTTCTGCATTCATGGGGGCAGTCGTCCTGGAAAAGGGACTCCTCTCAGGTAGATGGGAAGTACAGGAGAGGTGCCACCATCTGCCAGGGAGGAATAGCTTTACATTTCAGCTCAGCCAAGGGAGGCTTCCTGTGTGATACACTGAATCAGTACATACCAGGTGCCCTCATCCTTCCCACTTTGTGGCTTATGCCAGCCATCTTCAAGTCCCTTGGTGGAGGGGAACTTTCATGTGGTTTCAATAGTGGCTTCTCTTACTGAAGCCAAACCCCACATAGATTTTCTGCCATCAGAGGCTAGCAGCCTAGCTTCCTCAATAAAGGAATCACTAGATGCCATGCAGCACAAGAGGGAACCCTATGTGATTAGATTGATATTCATAGTCTACATATCTAATGACAAAATGAGAGAGAAATGTAAGGGATTAGTCAGTACCTCGAAATGAAATTGCTTTTACTGTCTCTAATGTAGAGGAAGTATTTGTTCAGCTCTTCCTGTCTAAGGAGATGGGCCCCACACTGGGGAAGCAGGACACTTCTAAGCTCAAACCTGGGGAAGGTGGCCAGAGGAGAGTTCTCCCCTTTAAGGGAGTCTAAAGACTGAATACAAGAAACTGTCCTAGCAGCAGAACAAACACCTCACTATATTACTAATGAGTTGATCCTATTATGTAAAAAGTTTTGTTTAGAAAACAATTAAATTGTTATTTTTAAAAAGGAAATTAAGCTTTAAAATAACTTAGAGACAGAGATTTCTAATATAACTTGAGTTCTAGTCATAATCTGCCTTGTGAGACTTGGCCTCCTGCTGGGAAGTATAAAGCTATATGAATAATATAGTAGCTACCACTGAGAGCATCATTCACTGAATGGAGCAGTTGAAAGAGTGTCAGGGGACTCTAAGTTCTGCTCACAGTTGCATCATTCTAAATCAAGAGTAACAGCTGATTCAGTGAAAATGATATGAAAGGATTTTGAAAAGTATTTACAAATACATCACTCAAATTCTGCTTTATTACTCTGTATTTACATGGGTATTACTGAGAACAGAACTTGGCCCATGTATTTCTATATACAGCTGGGCAGGATATGGTTTTCCTGACCTGTGAACATTTTGAGATTTTGAAAAATTTTCATATCTCAAATCAGGATGAAAAATCAAAATATAAAAAAAAATTGTGAACCAAAAAATGGAAAAAAGTTGGTTCTGTTCAAAACATTTTGTTTCAATAATTTCATAGCATTAGTTTTTATATTGAGCAATTTATTTTTACTATAATTAACTTTAATTTCTAAACAAACAGTTATTTTGTACTGGACACCCAGTGTTTTTTTTTTGGTGCACTTTTGGTTATAGGGTAGATATAGCATAGCTATTCATTTAACATGTAATTACAAAACATTTACTATTGAATATCCTTGCTACTACCTGGTACACTGGGGCCCATTCAGGCTCCCAAACACAGGAGTTAGAGGACCCCTCTGCATGGATCACCCATGTCCCATGCAAAGGGTCAACCATCACTGAAGTACTGCTCTCCTGGTTCAAATCCTGTGAAGTCTCCTGCATGGGATCAGGAATCTCTTGATGGCCAGGGAGCACATCAGATTTGTTCCACGGGGGATACATATTAACCACACCTATTCCACAGGGGAAAATTGATGTGGTCTTAGGCTGTCAGAGACCCAAAGGAGTGGTCTGGTGCTACAGAGCTTCTTCATGGATTCCACAGACAGAATCTTGTTCTGGACAGGTTTAGGGGAAAGCAAATGTGAGATCATTGTGTGGGGCAGAAAGAGGAGTTTTAAGATGTTGAGCACCAAATACTTTTATCACAAAAACTACTACAAATTTATAGTATGGAAAAGCAAGAAAATGGTAGGCCAAATCTTAATTGTTTCTCTGAGTGCTGATTCAAGGATATGACCCCCACTGTTTAGTCACTTGGAGTTCTTGCCATGCCTTAAGGGGCACTGTAATTAAAGACAAGGTAAATAATCACCGTTAGTCACTACGACTGTTTTATTATTAAAGGAAAAGGCGGGGGGGGGGGACAAAATAGAAGACATTCAATAACCAACAGTTACTTTAAATACAATCTCTTCCATATGCCTCTCAGTGAAGAGCTTTCAGTAGAGATTACACCTTAGCAAAGGGTCCACCTCCTAAGTATATTATGCCCCAAATTGGGAGTCTTTTGTATCATATATAGCTAAAACAGTTTATAAATGGGCATATTCATTTAATTTAAGGGTGACTGAATCCTTTGTGGTTTTTCATGGATAACATAAATAGTTTAAATGAGCAGAGGTAAGTAATTTTGACTAAGTCCTGTGAAACGGAAGAAAGAATTTAAGTTAGTTACCTAAAAGAAGCCATTCAAGGAGTGGTATTAAAACAGACAGATTAATAATTAAGAATCTTAAACTCAAATCCCACTTTACTCTATATTTACCAAGGTAAATTTAAGTCTCCTTTCTAAGAATATAGTCTAAACAATCTGCTGTTTAACATGAGAAGCTGTTAGTATCTTAAATTTCAATTGCTTCTCAATTTCCCATTATATTTATTACAACAAGATTTTAAATCTAATCCTTTGGCAGTATTTTTGCAAACTCCATCTAACCAATGATGCTGAAGTCTCAGTGATGTCATCATGTTGCAGAAGCAGTGCTAGGCTAGAAGGCTGGTTTGTCTTGATGCTGTGTGGTGGCTTCTGTAATCTTGGCTTGCTTGTAGAGGTATTAGCTTGAAGGTATGATGAGATGAGGTGAACAAGCTGGAGTAAGAGAGTATAAAAATGTAATCATAGGAGCGTATAAGGGTTTAGAAAAAATGTAATAGTGTTGCAAGAACAAGGATAAGAGTGCATGTCTCAGGTCAGAGGAATTTCCGTAATCTGAAGATGGAAGTCATATCTTTTCCAGGGACTTGGCTGTATTCAAATTTCAGTCACTGTCACCTTTCTTTGGCTCAACACCTTAATGAGATGATCTTGGTAACATATTAGATCATGAATACGTAATCCACTAATGCCATATGCAGTAGAGTTGTAGTTCTTCAACTTTATGATTAGATTGCTTTAGTTTTTGTGGCAGAAAATTATCAGGATATCTTTAAAGACAGAGTTTTAACTCTCTTTTATTCAGTTAATTTATTAAGATAGCCCTTTATTTCCATCAGAGTTCAATAGGATTTGAAAATATCTTTCAAATGAGTCCAACCACTTCTGTTTCTTATATAAAAGTCTTGCAGCTCTCAGAATATATTTTTTAATTAACTGATTGTTTATAGAAAATCTTTACAATTAAATGGCCATCAAGGGAAGGTATTGTCTTTTCTTAAAGATCCTTGGAGATAATATTCTTGTCTTTTTGAGTTTGGTAAGGAGTTGCTTAAGTATTGGCAGATATTCCCCAATTAAGGATGATATTTTATACTCAAATGTTTTCTTATACCAAAAACCAGTTATAGTATCAAACGACCTTGCTTTGTTTGTACACCAAACAACTTATTATTCACATAATAATGGTATCAGGCAGTTGTTATATGAAGGGCTTGCATTTAGATACAAACAGTTTCAAATAAACATCTCAACGGAAATTTATACCATCTAAATCATTTGAGGGACAACAAATATTTTCATCATTGAAAGGAAATGTGAGTTAGAAGCAACTGATATCTTCTGTAAAACGTGTATCAGGCCTAAATGTTCTCAAAATTTAAAGAAGGAAGACTTTAGCATACAATAATGGTATTTGTGTATATATACATCAGTTTCAAGAATGATTTTTCAAGAATTCTTTGAGTTTAAAACTAAATAATTTCTCCTTGCAAATAATTGGGGTGAGGAAGCCCATTTTATGACTTAGGGCTTGTCTACACTTAAAAGACTACAGTGGTTCTCCCGTCAGCTAAAAGGTGGTACTAGGCCAATGGAAGAATTCTTCCATTGACCTAGTGCTGTCTACACAGATATTTAGGTTAGCTTAACAATGCCACTCAGGGATATGGATTTTTCACACCCCTGACTGATGTAATTAAACCTACCTAATTTTCTAATGTAGACCATGCCTTAGTTTATAGCTCTGATAACACAGCCTAAGCATCACTTCTCTTTGTGAGGATAATTCTTTATTCAGGATATACCATCTTTTTAAACACCAAATCTTTTTCTAAAACATAAATATCTTACAAGTTTGTTTTCTTAAGATAAAGACAATGTCTGTGTCAAACTGGTGTGCTGTATGTAGAGGAGGTGTCCTGTTCTTTGAGAAGACATTCTTATTAACTGGTAACCTTTAACCAAATAGATTCTAGATTTACAACCTACTATTTGTAATGCATTTAAAATTTGCAGTTGAACACTCCTATTGTACATTCTGTACGAGGTATAAATTACAATACCCAATACTGATATACATTTTCAAAACCTAGTATAAAATAAAATATTGGCAGATATTCCCCAATTAAGGACAGTTAATATAGAAAGTTAAAGCAAAATAGAAGTTATAAAGCTGCATCCCAGAATTTGTGTAAACACTGATGGGGGTAATAAATATGACTAAATAGAGTCCACCTTTTTGACACTTTTGGTACATGTCACTGTTTTAATAGAAAGCAGAGATTTCCTAGGAATTTCCTTAATTAGCTTAAACATTTCATTTAATTAAACAGGTAAGCAAAATCATGAGCATACAAGATATCATATCCAAGCATCATGTGAATGAAAATGATTATATATCTTAAAATTCAGAAAGGGTGAAGGCATGCTTGTAATAACAAAATTATAATAATAATAAATACTTTTGTTAACCATTTTTGCATCTATGTTGAGGTCTATCTCTATTTACACCGGGAACATTCTGCAAGGGTATTTCAGAGTTCTCTTCCCCAAGAGCCCATGGACACAAAGCTCATGCAAAAAACTCCCAGGACTTTTTTGTGCCTTCCAAGCATTTGTAGGCCTCACCGGATTTTAGAGACTGTACTATATTGGGAGAAGAACTTTCCCCCAGTTATTGAGTTATCCATTGCATTTCATGTTCCCATCAAGGGAAAGAGAATTCTTTGCACAGCAAATATGATTATCCAAGACTTATCAACATCAAGTAACATCAGAGGAGAGCCTTTAGATTTCCCTTTCTTAAATTGCCCCTTGTGAGCTATGCTCACCAGCAGCTACATTCCCCTCTAAAACATTTTTTCCCTCTATGTTCCTGGGTTGCCCTTGCTGATCTCCTGTACTAGAAATTCCATACAGAAGGTAATTTTGGGAAATGTCTTCTCAAAACAGGAGGTTAAACTTTGGTATTATATGTTTTTGCCCTTTCTATTTGCACTTACATGCCATAAAAAGCACTTGTATCCTCTGTCAAAAACAGCTTCTAATTAGGCTATAATAGTTACTATAGAAGTATTGTGCAAATGATTTTGTTTCTACTCTTTCTGACAGCATTCCCCTTACAATGTATACTGCATATTTGTCCATGAAACTTCTATTGCAGTTACTGCTGGAATCTACCTTTGTGCAACATTTGTGGAAATAAATGGTCCCAGACAATTGCCAGTAGCTTGAGTCTGAGTCATAGAAATCTTTTTATATTTAAAGGACCCCAGTTTTCAGTCTTACATTTATTGTAATCTCCCATCACAGCAGAGATGAAATAGTCCTTTCCTAGGTATCTAGTAATAGATATTCCAAGTAGGAATGAAGGAAGGAAAAGGTCATTATTCAGAACAATTTACCCTCATATGAATGGATCTAAAGAAGCACCGTTGAACCATCATTCATCTCAAGGCTGTGAGAGGCAGTATTTTGAGCACAAGACAATGGGGAAACCTGAACTGATACGTGAGCTCTGCCAGTGCTACTGTTATGTGTTTTTACGTACATACTTTACTTATAGTGATCCTGGAAGATGAAATAGGGCTACTGAATGAGGGTAGGCGTGTGTAGGAAGAACATTTATCACCACTTTGTGTGTAATGGGAAAGGACATAACTAAAAGTATATAACATATTCCTTATTCTTCTCTACTTGAGAGTTTGCAATAAAATGTGTGTGCCCATATATTCATTTCATCTATAGATTTATTTTATTCACTCTCAGGACATATTGATTATATATAGCCTTTTAGTTATACAACACACCTGTGCAATATACCCTCCCTATGCTGTGTTTAGACAAAGGTTTAATAAGGTAAAATGGCTAGAAGTTGAAGTTAGAAAAATTCAGCCCAGAAATAAGGTACATTTTTTTTAATAACCTTTGAAACAACTTTCCAAGGTTGTAATGGAGTCTCTATCATTGGATTTTTTTAAAATCAAGACTGGATCTTTCTCTAATAGATATGTTTCAGTTGACATAGGCATTAGTTCAGGGAAGTTCTGTGGCCTGTGTTATACAGGATGTCAGAATATATGGTCACAATGGCCCCTTCTGACTCTAAAATCTATTAATTGTATTTCAAAAAAATAAAATTAGTAGTGGAAAAGAGTCTTGTGGATAAGGAAATAAAATTCTGCTCCAAAGAGGAATTAATCAAATAAGAGATTTTAATTATCAGATGTTCACTGAAACTAAGTGGGTATCTGAAGTGACTCAGAGAAAATCGGGTGAAATAAAGATCACATAATATAACAATATAATAACTTCCAAAGAAAGTGGCAATAATAGCCACAGCGTATTGTGTATCAGGTATAAGTGAAACTTCGTAAGTGACAGAGGCGTAGGAACTAAGAATCTTCTGTACAAAGCTGTGAACTCATGCAACATCACATTGGACAATGATTATAAAAAGGCACCTATAAGATAGTTATAAACATGAGTAAAGCCAAAGACAAACTTGACACCACATAATGTGGGTACTTGTGGCTACTTCATTTCCTGCCACTTCACTCATGATATGGAATCCACATTAAAAACAGAACAGGAGGAAAGAACAGATAGTCTCATAGGTGGTGGCAAACAAGGTCTTAGACCCAAGAGAGAAAGAATTGTCCTGTGTCTAGGGCACTAGTTTAGGCCTTGAGAAACTTATATTTAATTCCTTTTCTACCATAGACATCCTCAGTGTTCAAATCACTTAGACTCTCTGTGCCTCAGTTTTCCATCTATAAAATGGTGATAATAGTACTTCCCTAATCTTACAGGGGTATGGAGAGGATAAAAAACATTAAAGATTGTGAGGCACTCAGATACTATGGTGATGGGTGCTATATAAGTATTCAAAGAGAATTTTGTCCTTGACTTAAAGAGGATCAGGATTAGATCCTACTAAACAAATATACCATTACTATAGTTATTAACCTAATTTTTATAAACTCACAGAAACAAGCAATATATTATAGATTCTGCATTATACCATTATTTTAATCGTATGTTCGAGGGACAAGTTTACAGAAGACTCAGTTTTGCATTTTTTATTCAGACAGTACTGCATTGTGACTGCAGGTTCAGACCTAGAATAATGCAGACAAAAATCTGAGTATAGGGCCCAGTCCATTCTCTTCCACCCCACCACAATTAAAAGCTTTCAGCAGAGGAAGTCATAATCTTAATCAAGCTGAAAAATTAGACCCGAAAAATATGCTCACTAGGCAACAGCACCCACTTCTTTGATGTTGATGTTGGCTCAATTATCTATACTTTGTGATCTCATGATTTTATTATTGCAATACTGTCTATGTGGAACTATTCTTGAAGCACTAGCAGTAGAGACCAAATGATAACCTGATCTTCAAAAGTTCCACTGGCTCCCTCTGTATTTCAATTTGAATCTATCTCTATAAAACTCTAGATGGCATGGATCTTTACTACCAGGCAGACTGCCTGTCTCCCCTAGGAACTGCAATAAAATAGCTATTTGATATCTTTATCAACTGTCTGGAAGAAAATATCAAATCATTGCTTGTAAAATGTGCAGATAACACAAAAATTGGTGGAGTGGCAAATAATGATGAAGACCTGTTATACAGATTGATCTGGATTGCGTGGTAAAGTGGCCTCATTTGAACAATATCAATTTAAGATAGCCAACTGCAAGGCTGGGCTTCTAGGGAAATGATAGGCATCTACGGTTACAAGCTAGGGGACTATATCCTGGAATTCAGTGACACTGAAAAAGACTTTGGGGGTAACGGCAGATAACCAACTGAACATGAGCTCTCAATGCAATTCTGTAATTAAGAGGACAAATGTGATCTTTGAATACATGGAGAGGTAGATATCAAATTGGAATAAGGAGGCTGTATTACTTCTGTACATGGCATAAGCGAAACCATTACTGAAATGGTTGTGTCCAGTTTTGGTGTCTACACTTAAAAAAGGATGATGATAAATTGGAAAGGGTTCAGAAAAGAGCTACACAATAAAAATTGTAGTCTTCAGCTAAACATTTTATTTTTGGTTCCATTTTCTGATAAAAAATCAGTACTTTCTGTGGAAAACAATTATTCAATTGAAAACCCAATTTTCTATTGACTAACAGTTGTGATGGAAATTTTTCAACCAGCCGAAACTGGGTGTCTTTCTAAAAGATATGCTATAACTTAGCTGGAAGTTATCGGCAGAAATTACTGAGTGAGGTCCTATGGCCTGTGTTGTACAGTAGGTCAGACTAGATTAACATAATGGTCCCTTAAAATCTATGAATCTATTAAGTGATTCTCTGTGGACAGCCACAACAATTTAGCTGTTGATTTTTATTTATTTATTTACTAGCACTCCTTGACCTGTAAAATTGAGAACAGAAGGCAGAGGTTTATCACGGAAGAATCTTCTGCTTTGAAATTTTTCTTCCCTTTAGTTCTGTCAGACCTGCTTTCAAGAAATCACCTCTTCAAAGTTTTAAGCCTGCTGGCAAGAAGAGGGTAATTGTAGATGTGGAGGGAATCAATCTTACTTTGTTGTCATTTATTTGTAGTAGCTCCTAGAAGCCCCTAAAGAAGATTGGGACCCCATTGTACTATGCATAGTACAAGGCAGTCCCTATCTGGAAGAATTTGCATTTTAAATAAGCAAGACAGACAAAGGGTGGGAGAAGCAACACAGGCACAGAGAGGAGAAATGACTTGCCCAAGGTCACACAACAGGATTAGAACCCAGGTTCACTGGCTCTCAATCCAATTCCCTGTCTACTGGATCACACTGGCTCTCTGAAATAGACTATCAGAACAGAATTCATTTTTGCTTGATATTGTCAATAAGGGTTATGTATTTTTATTTTTGCACAGGACCTAAGATATTGCTCAATGGAACTGTTCTAAGGGCCAAATCCTTGGGGGGAGTTGCAACAGCCTGGCTGTTCTTAATGAATAGTAAGGCCAGCACTGAAGGACTCTTCAGGAGTGCTCTCTGGATTAAAGGGAGCACGGCTAAATCAGATAAGCTGCTCACCCCTACTTGGCCCTCTGTGGATCCCACTTTTCTTCCTCTTCTGCATAGAAACTGCAGAGTTATCTGAAAAACTGTGACTGAAGCGAGCCCTACAGAGGTGTGCAGCCCTGTGAGAGAGAGATCTCGAAGCTGAATTAGGCTTTCTGGGTGTGGGGCCCCATATTGTGTGGGCCTGTACTGTATTTCAGACCTACTGAGTGAGCTGGATCTGTAGGATTGCAGTGCCAACTGATCCCTTGATCTAACCCCCCAGGTGTGACTGAACTGAGAAGAGTATGACTCCCCTCTCCCTCCCAAAGACAACAGACAGTCACATTCCTCCCATCCGTCTCCCAATATATGGAAGCAGGCAGCCTGAATAGACACAGAGCCTTTCTCCAGTGTCACTTTCTTGTAGTTTCCCCACTGAGGTTTTGATGAATGGTCCACAGGTCTGGAGCAGGCCAGGCTGTAGAAATCTGACCAACGGGCTCAGGATTTGTCCAGGCTCAGAATTTGGCCCTGTACATTGAAAATTAAATACTTCTTCATGGAAAGGTCGTTCAGCTGTTCACTGGGGAGTGTGACCTTTCGCTGGAATTTCTAAGCCAATCTATAGATTTCTACAGCAAGGATATAATTTTCTATTTAATTCTTTAGCGTGGTAAACATTCTAAAGAAAGGATAGTATTCTCTTTTACATTCTCTATACCCTTACTGTCAGATGTACTGAACACCCATATCTCCCATCAAGGCCATTGGGAACTGAGTGCTCAGCAACTCAGAAAATCAAGCCATATACATTTTAAGAGTAATTTCTATAGATCCCTACTGAATTTTCTATACTGTATTGCGTAGTCAGTTTATATGTATTTTCCATAAAGTATCTACCAGCTGGAATAGATTTCTAAGCAGTTTAGTGCAAGAATTGTCCTTTTGTTCTGTTTGTGAAACACCTACCACCTGAGTCTTTAGTCTATTATGGGGGGTCCTAGGTATCCACTAATAATAATTCAAAATAAAGTATGAAAAAATCTGGCAACACACCATTATGTGTTTCTGTGTACAGTTCGGTAGGGGGAGGGAGGAGGATTGATGTACAAGTCCACAACAGTTCACCCTAAAGCAGTATGTAGAAGCAAGTACATATTCTTGCCCAAATGCAGTTGGAGGTGCAGCTATACTTACAGGACACAGCTAATGATGGCTATGGTTTTTCATGACACTACTTTGGCATGCTTCAGCATGACCTTGTCAAAGTTAAAAGCTCATAAAATTCCTATTTACTTTTTATGGCATTACGATTCTGCATAACAGTGCTTAAAACAAAAACACAGTATAATTATTCTGTCGATCAAGCGGCTAAGAAAGGCATTTTCCACCAGCTTTGCATCTAGCAAGCTGTAAATAATTTATAAAACTAGAAGTCATGGCTAAGTGGAGGTATTTGGGGGCTAGTTAAGCACTTGTCATAGCTCTGTGGTTTAAGCAACTCCACTCACAAAGCACTGGTTATTTACTTTTATCCTGGGAGCGTAAAAATGGTCGTTTGTTCTTGTCGTATTGCTCTGAATGCACTTAATAAAAATATCAAGCTGTCAATAGAACTATGAACAGGTGTACAGTGTATGTAGTAATGATGTTTAATTCATTTGAATTTCCAGCCCATTTAGCTCCATCCAACAAACAACGAAAATATTTTCTTCATTACCTCCAATTAATGTAAATGTCAACTGTGTTGAATATATTATCATACAGATAATACAGCATATTGATTAATTTGTGGAATATTTTGCATTAAAGTGACTTTTTGTTTTAAAGTATAATCAAGACCAGTCACAGCTCTATTATGCAGATCAGACTTTTTTCTGATTACATCAATTTCTAACTCTGGTAAACAAGTTTCCTTAAAGTTTCTAAGTTTACCCCTTTTTATGTCTGGGCTATAAACAATTTTAATAATAGATATTTTATTAATTTTTAAACACAAAGATTGATCAGCTCTATACAATCTGTTCATTATATATACATCAAGTAACAATTCAGGCACCTTGATGTTTTCTTAACCTCTTTTAAAAGAGTTGCTCATATGTCAGAGGATTGTAACATCCTGTGATGCTCCTGAAGGGTGACAGGGTTATGAGAAACCTCACCACTACCTTTCCTTAGCGTGAAATAGTCTTGTCTGTGCCTGCTGTGGACCAGCTCTCTGAAATCACTAGCCTCTGCCAGCAGAAGTACTGACTTCCAGGCCTCCACAGGCCTTGCTCAATGATAGGACTCAGAGGTTGGTATGTCCCTTGGAGCATTCCATAAAGGCCTGTTGTAATACAGTAGCTTGTATAATTCATCTCATGACCATCACATTGCTTAACACCACAGCCATTCATGTACAAATACATATATTTGTAGTGAAAACAAGATGATCAAATAATCAAGATTCAAGTAGTAGTGAGTAAGTAAATGAGGCTCAGCACACTACAGCAACACAGATTACTGTACCTCAGTGTTAATATGCTCCTTCAAGGCATACCCAGCCAAATAGCCCCATTTGGGCTCCTCTTATAGCCTGGTGTTCATAATGCACAGCACAATACTGAACAGCATTGGGGGATCCATGCTTTCTGAGAGAGATGGTTGGGTTGCAGGTTACCAGGGCAGAAAAGCACCTGACAATCTGGTAGGATTCCCTTGGAATGGTGGGATTTGAGAAACCTTCGTCATGTGACACTGTACCTGCTCTATAAGGCATTTCAACCCTTCCCAAAGCACCCTGTGGCCAGTTGCACAACAGGATAGCTACCCACAGTTCACTGCTCTCTGTATCGATGCAAGAGCTGCTATTGTGGTGGCTGTATGTCGGCATAACTTGTGTCAACAAAACTCTGTAGTGTAGACAAGGTCTAAGTGTCCATTATCTGCTTGCACTCCAGGTAAAGCAAGTGTGGTCAGTGTCCAGTGTAGCTGTACTGAGTGGTGGAGGCAGTAGTTAATTCTGCTTGGTAGAGGTGTGTTTATGAGATCTGTCTATTACTTTGAGGTGTGTGACAGAGCTGTGATTGTGATATGAGGAGATATATGTTTTCCACTCCTCTCATCTGTGAGGAAAGGGAAGAGCTACATGTGTACTTAGGCTTCAGGATGCGGTATGCAACATTTCTGTAAAGTGTTGTGTAGGATATGCCAGTAGCAGGGTATGGGCTTGTATTACCAAGGATATTGTCAGCAGTGAGGTGGAATATGAGTGGATTCTAATGCTTTAAGTGAAAGTGTAGGTTGGGATGAGTTAGTGTAAGCAAGTTGAAAAGGCCATGAAGTGGTTCTTAAATTGTACATGTGGTATTCTGTATAAAGAGTTGGCTAAGTATCTGAGTGTATTCCAAGATCTGGAACGTCCCAAATCTTATAGCACCAAGGGCATACTGAGACATTGCTCAAAGAGCAACCTTTATTAAAGGACAAAAAAAAATGTTAGAAGGAATCCTGTGGATGAGAGTGAATGGGTTTGTAAGAAGAGGTAAAGGGTTTATATGCTTCAGCAATTGTGGGATTAACAGAGTAAAGATGTGTGTGTTAGCGGCAGGGGTGGCTCCAGGCCCCAGCACGCCAAGCTTGTGCTTGGGGCGGCAAACCGCGGGGGGCACTCTGCCGGCGCCGTGAGGGCGGCAGGCAGGTTACCTTCGGTGGCTTGCCTGCAGAGGGTCCACTGGTCCCGCAGCTTCGGCGGACCTCCCGCAGGAAGCCGCGGGACCAGCAGACCCTCCGCAGGCAAGCCGCCGAAGGCAGCCTGCCTGCCATGCTTGGGGCGGCAAAATGCCTAGAGCCGCCCCTGGTTAGCGGGGCACATTGAAGGAGGAGGACAGAGTTGAGGTTGGAACTTTAACTGTGCACTTTCTGGTTTTTAGAAGTCTGAGTTTTGCACAACTCAACATTTTTCAATGGGATGACATACCACCAAGCAATTTTAACTCTGCTTTAACATAGTTTTTGCCATTGAATAAACATACACTGAAAATATACAAAATAATTAAGCAAGTGCATGTCAGTTAGTAACTAGGCAAGTGCATGTCAGTTAGTAACTAGGCAAGAAGACTGATTAAACTGTTTCTAACTCTTCCTTTAGCTCATTTGTGATCTACAGTAAGTCTATTAACCCCCTCTGCCTGAATCTGCCCAAATATAAAATGGGTGTAAATAATTCTTACCTATTTGACAAGGCAGTCATGTGGCTTAATTCACTGGGGTTAGTAAAAACATTTTGACATTCGCCAAAATAAAGCACTTTAAGAGCTCAATTCCACACCCATGGAAATCAACTGAAGTTTTCTTATTGATTTGAGCTGGGAGCAGGATCAAGTTCATAATCTGTTCAAATTTTTCATACCTGGATACTTAAAGTTAGACTTTTTATTCCCATATTCAAGCACCTAAAAGAAGTGGATTGATTTTTTTTTACATATGTCACTAATTGTCACTCCTAATGAAAGCAGTGAATTAAACTGCACACACCTGGTTTGCTTTCTGGTACCCTGCAGTGCTACTGCAGTACCTTTTCTCAACGTGTAACAACCTGAGGCTCTGAACTCCAAATTCTGCCTTTCCACCTAATATGTATTCTTCATTGCAAAAGTGATTGTGCCTCTTAGGTTCAAAATTAACATTGGACAAGAAAATGAGCAAACTCTCCCAGAACTGAGCTAGCAACAAACCTTGTTGACTCCAACCAAGCATAAGAGCCAAAGATATAGTAACTTGAAGTGCAAGATTTCTCCATCTCTGTGATTTCAGATTAAATGTAAATAAAGTTGGCTTGTGCTAGGCTAGGCTGCTATATGTCACTGAGAAGACACCAGGACAGCATGGTTTGAAAAACAAAGCACTAATACCAGCACTATCAAGAAGATGATTCAATGGTACTTGCTGAGTACTTTCAAAAATTTGGTGCCAAACTTAGGTGCCTATGTATGTATTTAGGAGCCATTTTAAATATCTTGGGCACAGATTTTTCCTTGCCAGATTTAGACACAACCTGAGAGGTTAGGAATTATAGTACTGAATATGCACAGACAGTAGCTTCAGACATGCAAATCTTTCTCATCATAAACAGCAGACATTGGGGGGAAAATGTGGACAATATCATCATCATCATCACATGTCTCTATATTATTACAGCATTCATCATTGTCTGGCAATGTCACACATAGTCTTCCAAGGCTGCTTTGTTTGATTTTTGTTTTGTTCTTTAAGTGTGTGAAAAAATCTTCAGTTTTGTGAAGACTTAATGTGCTGCTGCTATTGTTGTTATGCAAGGTTCTGCATACAAGCACTGGGCCTTGGAGAGGGTGCCGTGTGAGTAGCATGAGAATTTGCTCTCTGCCTTGGTCTATGAATAGAGTTCATTCTTGAGACAGAATTGCTCTTTGGGAACTGGGCATTAGTGTTAGGTAGAAGTTCCTGGCAGAAGAGATCATCTCTATTCTAAGACTGGTTTATACATGTAAGTAAAACAAATTACACTTAGAATATACCCAGATTCCATGTCACGCATTTTTCCTTCACTAAGAAGCTGATCTGCAAGGCTCTGCATATCTTCTACTGCTCTGCATAGGGCAGACACTGCTGTCAAAACAGGGCACTGATTTTGGAAGAAAGGTCATCTGTATTTTGTGTGTCATGTCTTATATGCCCATGCAAATACTGAGATTCTGTACCTCTGAGAATTGGGAAACCTGCAGAGCTGTGAGTAGGGGAGGCATCTCAGTAGTTCTGAGCCACTAGTATTTTCAGTCTTTGCCCACGATACTTGGCTGCTGATGTTCTGTCTCATCCTGGTGATCCTCACCATGGCCCTCCTCCCCAGCATTCTTGGGTTGAGGGCTCTGTGCTGAGATCTGGTGTCCCACCGCTACCCATTGTTACAGACCAGAGTTTTGCATGTTGTTGGTTTTTTTTCACATTACATATTTTGGAATGCTCCCACCTCTATGAGAGAAGATTACAGAGAAGCAAGAATGGAATTCTGGAAACATTCCAAATTCTGGAGTGCAACAGGTACGGCAAGAGACTCTGGGCTGCAAGTGGCCCCACCCCATAGCAGATTAGAGAGCATATGATTGGTGCAGAGAGCAGAAGACCTGAAATTAGCTGGAAGGTCACAATAGCAATCCGGAACCCCGATTCAGGAAATGGGATTTAGTGACGTGAGGAGGAGGGTTTTAATGAGGATGGCCAACCTTGTACAGCTGATTTACAATAGGTGGGAGCTTCTGATGTACATATAGAAGAAACGGTACTAAGATACTTGCCCTACTTGTGGCTATCGTCATGCTTGACATTATCATAGTAGCTGAAAGGGTATCTGTAGCATGACTGCTTAGAATGTCACAGGCAACATGGGAGGATAATGCTGCCCATCTTCTGAACTATCCCATGTCTAGGCTTCTGACCTTTTAAATCTGTTCTTGTCAAACCGACATAAGCTCAAAACAAATTTAAAATAAATAAAATGGTTGGGGCTGAGTTGATTCATCCAATTATCTTTGCTGCATCACAAACACTCAAGGAACCGAATGATGATCCAGCAAGACATTGACTAGCAGGCAAGACTAACAGCGAGAGCAACGAGGGAGGAATTTGGAAAAGGAATTACAAATGGAAAAATCTGTTAATAAAAAGAGCATGCTTAAAGTTATTCTGTTTTTCCTAGCTGAGGTCAGAGAGAGCTGTTTCATATAGCAAAGCTTTAATGCTTCATGAACACACAGAAAAGTTAATCCCAGGCTGGCTAAAAATGCCAGGTTCATACCATTGAAGAGGGAAATATTATACGGTTTATGGATTTGCAAAATAAAATACAAGAAGAAAATATAAATATGCTCTTGTCATTCAGGCTAACAGATCTTTGGCAGAAGTTTGTAGAAAAATGCTGATAATGGCTGAAACTTACTGTGTTGGAATTTGCAAATACAGGAAAGAAAGGAGCAGGTTGAAGGTGTGGCAAGATTAAGCAGGGTATCTATCGTGTATAATTTCTGAATCCTTACCAAATTATAGAGAATAATATATTAGGACAGGGCCTCATTATCTGTGTAATACACAGGCAAGGTAATTGTTCTCTAGTTATAATTAAGGTATAGAAATTTAAAAATAAAGGGCCAAATTCAGAGATGGTGTTAATTGATGTCAATAGATCTGCATCAGTTTACATAAGCAGAGAATCTAGTTCAGTGTATTTTAAGCTGCAATAAGGTAAATAAAATATTACTTTGTGGTTTGCACTTATAGTTTTTGGCAAGATAAAGCCAAGAAGGAAGGAGGAGAAAATCTTTGTCCTTGACGCCTCGGTGTCGTATTTTTCACTGGTGTTTCACTTGAGTAGTTTCATTTTGTTCCTGCTCAGGTCTAGACTTCTAACATGTATAACTCTTAAAACCTTTACTGTATCGGGCACAGCCATTCCAGTCATAGTGAATGCCATCGCTGCTCAGGAGGCGAGGGTGTGAATGCATGTAATCCCACTGCCCTGCAACCCTTTCCTGTCACCAAATCTCGAGGTGCTTCGCTAGAATGCATGTTGTTTTATGACAGGAAAGCAAAAATGCTTCCATTTCATGGTTGTTTTGAGTCAGTTTTTTTAATGTTCTATCCCTTTTATCCACACTGTTCTGTGTCATTCTCTTGGCAGCTGTTCTGCTTTGGGTCTTGCAAGCATCACAAGAGAGTAGTACTTGCTCATGCCCATAAGAGGGAAAACAATAACTTTTTAATATTAAATAAAACTCTTATTTTCTCTGTATGTTTTGTGCTGTGGTCTAAGTCTGTATACTTTTTTTATACACATTAGCAAAGCCAACAATACTTAGGTTTGCCTGGTTTTAGTGCTTTTGGAAAGCCTATAAGTGAAGAGTTAATTGAACAACAAAATACGTATCAAGACAGTCCTCAGAACCCCCTTCTTTAGTAATTGTTTCTTCTGTTAAAAGAACATTATCTCACAGATGGTAAGAGTGATGTATTGTGGGAAATCAACTACACTTGGCTTTTTTCCTGGTCTCTCTGTTTAGTAACTGCAGCATTTAATCCCAGAAGTATTATTTAACTTTGCTCCAGATACCCTTTCAATCAACAGCAATAGACTTCCCAGTTAGAAAGCTCCCTTTAAGGTCTCCAAGCACAATTTTGTTTTATTTTATTTATTTATTTTGCTTAATATTTTGGACATTTATAAACAATGTCTGCCAGAAGTTGTTTCCATGCTTTCAAAAGACTTGAGAAATGAATTCTGAAAAACAACACACAGCAGGATATAAATATCTGCAGAATTCCTCCAGTGAGGTAAATGGTGGAGAAGGGAATAATATGAGAGATGTCCCCATATCTAGAGAGGAAGGTTTAGTCCTATTGCTAAGGTGCTAGCCTATGGTTTGGCTGTCACAGACTTTTGTGATCAACAAGTTGCATAGTCTCTCTGTGTGCCTCAGTTCCCATCTGCATGACAATATTTCCCTACCTCATAATGATGATGTTAAAGATAAACACTTTACAGGTTGTGAGGTACTCACATAAAATGGTAATGGAGGCTCAGAGATACCTTATATATCAAGAAAATATCTAGCATATCTGCATTGGATGGGTGAACTTTGTGTATGCCTTAATCTTCTGGTGACTTTTTCATCCACTTTTAGGCAGAGTCCTTCTGTTTCATCAGAAACATCACAATGGCTGTTGGAAAGGAGGAAAAGATACCAGTGTCACCTTCACAGTAAATTGTGAGACAGGCAGGATAAATGTGGCCTTGAATTCTAGCCCGTATTTTTCACTCACACTTTAACATTTGTAAATGCTTCACTACTACAGAGCAAATGTCTAGGTTGTACAACTAGCATTGTTACCTCAATTTTAAAATTTGTGCCTCATTTCAGGAACCTATATATGCAGTATTTTCCATTTACTGTAACCTGTTTTCTTATCTTCCCTTAGAAATTAAAATGGCATAACTATGGAGTACCTTTGTGGTAAAGTATTATGGAGAACAGGGGCGGGCAAACTTTTTGGCCTGAGTGCTGCATCGGGTTTCGTAAATTGTCTGGAGGGCCAGTTAGGGGAGGGGGTCGTGGCCTGGCCACCACCTCCTATCTGCCTGCCCCGGGAATCCTGTTCCCTGATGGCCTCCCCGGGACCCCTGCCCCATCCACCCACCCCCCGCTCCCTGTCCCCTGACCGCCCCCAGACCTCCACCGCCCCATCCAATGCCTCCTCTCATTCCTGACGGCCCCCTGGGACTCCTGCCCCGTCCAACCACCCCTTCTCCCTGACCCCTGACTGCCGCCAGAACACCTGCCCTTGACTGCCCCCTGCCTCCCCATCCAACCCCCCCTCCTTCCTGACTGCCCCCATTCAACCCCCTGTTCCCCCCTGACCACCACCCCAAACTCCCCTGCCCTCTATCCACACACACACCCCCCCTCTCCCTGCCCCCTTACTGTGCTGCCTGGAGCACCGGTGGCTGGTGGCGCTACAGCCACGCCGCCCGGCCACCACCACACAGCACAGAGACTGGGTCAGGCCAGGCTCTGCAGCTGCGCTGCCCCAGGAGCTCACAGCCCCGCCACCCAGAGCATTGTGCCGGTGGCAGAATGAGCAAGCTGAGGCTGCGGCGGAGGGGGAACAGCGGGGAAGGGGCTGAGGGCTATCCTCCCGGGCCAGGAGCTCGGGGGCTGGGCAGGATGGTCCTGCAGACCGGATGTGGCCCGCGGGCTGTAGTTTGCCCACCTCTGATGTAGAAAGACATAGTGTTGAATAGGGAGTGTAACATAGGTGATATTTTTTTTTCCTCTTTAGATCCTTCTGCTGCTGTCTCCACACCTGCAGAAACCATTATTAGCCTGAGACAGTCCTTACTTTGATTTAGTTTTACAGTTTATTAATTTAGCTATCAATATTTCACGCAGAACACTGTTGCATTCATGATTTATCTCTTGATCTTCATTTTTTCCCCTCACTGCCTTTGTTCCATTTAACCAACTGCTGTTCTGAAACATGGTTTGCTTTCTACTAAATCTATTTCTTGCTGAAGCAAATTAAATAGTGGACTCTGGTATGCCAGTCTATTAACCTGGGAGATATACAGATACCATAGAGATGTGTGCTGGTACAAACACTTAAGATAGATAGTTGATTTGGTGTACAATCCAAAGCAGACATTCATCTCTTGAGTAGCAGAGCCAGAGCTGGACAAATAGTGTAAAAAACCAAAATTCCATACATGGTCACATGAATTTCAGAATAAATTCCTTTTTGCTGCACTTGCTGCCCTGTGAAGTATACCTTTTTTGAACATTCTAGTGACTGAGTTTTGCTCAGACCTGGGAGAAAATGTATAAGCAAATCATTTATTCATCATGAAATGCAGCTTTGTGTCAGGTGAAACTGCTCAGGAAATCAGGTAGAATTTGGTGAATAGTTTTGACTGAAAAACAATGGGGGAAAATTCTGAAAAAGTTGAAATGATTTGTTTTGATATTTTAGAAACGAAACGTTTTGACTTTTTAGTTTGTTCTGACATATAGTTTCAAAATTTTAACTAGATTTAACTTCCCCCTCTCCCCCCACAAAAATGTGGGGAAGTACACACACACACCAAAAAAACCCCACATCTTTCCTTCAACCCCAAATCA
The DNA here is from genome assembly GCF_016161935.1 of Mauremys reevesii. Classification (NCBI taxonomy): domain Eukaryota; kingdom Metazoa; phylum Chordata; order Testudines; family Geoemydidae; genus Mauremys; species Mauremys reevesii. Next base: position 26,671,670 of record NC_052630.1, read on the forward strand.
TTTTTTTTATTATTTTCACAAGAAAAACTGAAAATTGTTCAGGTCAACTAAAAATGGCTTTTCTTCTGTTTGACCACCAAATAGAAAATCAATTAATTGCCTAGCTCCACATCTGCACATAATTGCTTACGTGAAAGTGATGGGACAAAAGAAAATTTTAACTTAGCATGTTGACAAAAAGCCATATTCATTTTTTTTTCTTGGAACAATGCCTAGGTCAAGGCCTGTATTGCCCAAAATGTTATAAATTTTCCCAAATTCTCAAATCCATCATGTCTTCTCTCCCCAAAAATATCAAAGCCTATTGGCATGTCACAGATTTCCCTATTAAAAAAAGCCGTGCTCATCCAACCAGGGAACCAGAACAATATCATGTGACTTGCGTGACTAATTGTATTTAACCCATATAGTCAAGGTGCATTTTTCAAATATACTGACCTATTCTAACACATCTTCTACATCTAGCTTTTCCAGAAATTCTGATTTGTCATCAGTGTCTTATCTGCCTCAGTTTCCATGATGTATATGAAAGGAAATGTATTTGCTATTATTAACAAGTACCTTTGCAATATGGAACTGTGCAAAATGGACAATCCATTTATCAGTGAAGTTAAAGTTTTGTGAAAGAATTATGGGAAAAATTGGCTCTGTTGCTCTTTAGAAAGAACTTCTGTGCATTTACAATCTCCTTGTTTTATTCTCTCCCCCACCCCCGCTCTGTGCCTTAAAGGCAGTTTGTTTTTTCTCTCACTGTTCCTGTGGAGATGGTTCTCTTCCTTTCTGTTCCTAGGCAATCTGGGCCTCCAGGCTGCAGGGTGCTTTATTTTTGGCCTCTAGCCCAGTGTTTCAGCAAAGACTCCTCTTAATGGAGTTGACTCGTCCCTGCACTGCCTGCTTTTCTCTTTGCCTTCTCTCTTTTAGCCCAGGCATCGTTTTTGTTTTTCCTTTGTGGGAGGAGGGTAAGAAGACAAACCCTTTACTTTCATTGTGGAGGAATTTCAGTTTCTTCTTAGTCATTTGGGCTAGAGAGAGTGAAAGCATAAACATGAGAGAGAGTGTGGTGGTAAGAGCACTTGCCTGAGAGGTGGGTGATGAGGATCCAGTCCCCCACCTCCAATAACTTCAACAGGAGTGTCTCAGGGAGCATCACATCAGAGTATTCCATAGCCCAGTGGTTAGAGCACTCACCTGAAAATGGCAGATCCCTGTTCAGATCCCTTCCCCTCCTTGGGCAGAGGCAGACTTAAGCCAGTGGTCTCCCACATTGCAGGTGAGTACCCTAACCACTGAGCTAAAAGTTAAGAGGGAAGTCATCATTGTCGTCGTCTCCTTCTTTTCCCCACACCCTTCTTGCTTGTTCCAAAAGCAGCATAGATGCCTAACTCTGAGAGGTTTCTCAGCTGACAATCACAAGCAGACTTAAGCGCTTTACCGCAGCCTGAACTTAGGTGCCTATCGCCATGAGAAGGATGAGGCTTAGCACGCGCCCCTCTCATTGGCATCTACCATTGCCTAGCTTGGGCAGCTCACTGCCTAGCACGCTGGCTTTTGTGAATCTCAGTTTAGGGCACCTATCTCTCCCTGTGTATCATATAGAAGTTTAGGCACTTTACTCAGGCTTTGTGAATCACATTGATTTTCTAGGTGCCTAAAAGTTAGGTGTTGTGACATTCAGCTTCACAACACCTAACTATTTTTGTTCACCTAGCCCTTTGGGACCAGGCCCTTCAAGTTGGGTAATGGGAATCACACAGGAGAAAGGCAGGTCTATACATATTTCCCCCCCTCCCTCCACCTCAGAGTAAAGGCACTTTATGTAAAGGGACAGTTGTCCCCTTACTAACATTCAGTGGGGTTGTTTTGGTTGGCTAGCTCCCAGTACTAAAAGAATGGGGGGAGGCCAATGCTCCAGGTCAGCCTGATTGACAGGGTGGGCAGGCTAATCAGGGAATCAGGAGGCCAAGGTGGGTCCCATCCTCTGTGTGAGCTGGAATTGCCTGGGTCAGACCGAGTGGGGACAAGCTAAGGAGAGAGCTGGGGCCCAAGCTGAACTGGGGAGCAGAGCCAAAAGCAGCCCAGGAAGCAGGTCAGAGTTGGGAGCAGAGGCACAGAAGCAGCCTACAGAGCAGATCCTGTGCTGGGAGCAGAACTGCAGCCACAGAGCCAGAGATGCAGCCCAGGGAGAGCAGATTCTTTTCTGGGAGCAGAGCAGCAGTCACAGAGCCCGGTGTGGTGAGCAACTGTGGCCAGCCAAGGTGGGATTCTGGGCAAAGGGCCCAGCGCAGAAAGACACCCCCAGCCAACGGTCCTTGCAGGCCAGACTGGGAGGGGAATCTTAACCTGACGGGGGGGCTGACACTGGGAAGAAAGGTCCCACGACCCAAAGCCCGGAGGTGTGTGGCCACGATCAGAGCAAGTGTCCAACTCTCAGCATCCCTGCAGCACAGCCAGGGCCTGAGAAGAAGGCCTGAGACCTACAAGAAACAGATTGTGAACTGCCCTGACATTCCAGAGACACTGTTTGTAATGTTCCCTGCCACAGAGCGGGGTGATGTGTTTTCCTTTAACCCTTCCCATTTTTCCTTATTCTTTTTTTTAATTAATTAATTGTTGATTAAACAACTTGTAGTTGCTTTAAATTGTATGTAATGATCAGTGGGTCAGGGAAGTGCCCAGTGCAAAGAGACCCCGGAGTGGGGACACCCTAGCCCCTGTCCTGGGTGACCACAGCAGGGTTGGGGGTCGAGCTCCCTGGAAATCCTGGGCTCAGCCTTGTTGGGGTTACGAGGACTCTGCCAGACAGGAGAGTGGAAGGGGAGTCCTCAAGGGCAGGGAAGCATCTGGGTAAAGGAAGTGGGAGTGAGGACTCGGATCCTTTCCCTAGCCCACTTCACCGGGGTAGTGCAGAAGCCAGGAAAGTTCCCCACAATAGTGGGACCATTCCCCCGCTTACATATATGAAATGGTTTCACCACAGTAATTTGGACCATTGCCTATGGATGATTTCAGATCCAGTTTGTCTATATCCTCTTATGGCTTTATTGTGCAGGATACATTCATATTTGCCAAACAAGTAATTTAATATTACACATTACATATATAGAAATTTGCTTGTCAGTTTGATACATTGCTTACTTTCAAACCAATGACAGCAGCTCTCTTTTATACGGAAATCATTATTTTCACTGAACAACTTCACTAGAAGTGGGGGTTCCACCATGACTGTGGTTTGTTTGCACACTGCAGAGCATAAAAAATGATTGCAGGTTGCTCCACTAGTTTGTCTATCTTTGAACGTTGCTACCTGCTACACTGCAGAGGACCCCAAGAGCAGGACTGCTGTAGTTCCACATAAAGGTGGAAGTTTCTTAAGTAACACATGTGGGAGCTATCTGAAATAACTCATCCTGGTGAGGTTCTCCTTCCTATTGTAAGCCATATCATTTGGTATAGGACTGCTGTGAGCCCCTCACCCCACTAATCTGGTTCTAGCTCTGTTGCTGAGTCCCCATCACACTTCTCTCATCTTAGAGTTGAGGGGGTTGTGTCCTTGTTGTACCAGTCAGGAGCCCCAGCGCCATTCCCCACCTTCTTTAGGAGATGCATTCTCCTTTATCTGTTTCCAATTCTTGTTTATCAGAGAGATGGTCTCTGATTTTCACTTTTTTCCTTACTAGCTGACCCTGGGAACATGCAGCCAGATCCTGGCCCTTTTTAACCTCTTTGTGAGTTTCCCAGTTTGTTCATTGCTTAGAACTAATCCACAGATGTTTCACGCAAACAAATTTCTATGGATTGCTTGCAGTTTTGTCTAGATGTATGCTTTATACTTATTGTTACTACTGTGTGAATGGCCACTTCAGTTACAGGGTATTTTGTTTCTGTTCCCTGACCAGGTTAATATCATTTTAATTACAGAAGGGAAGTATCATCAGGTCACTCAAGGAGAGAATGTGAGCATTCGGTGAAGTTAATAGGAACTAGGTGGAGAGAATTAAAGAGCTTTTAAAACTTTTTTTAACCTTCATTTTCAAGATCTCTTCAGGCAGAAAAGTTACGTTAATGTAATATGATTTTCCAGGTCAGATTTTAAATACATTTTCTTTTGTCACATTCACACAAAATAAAAGTTTGTGTGTGTAGCAACATTGTCCCCTTGCCTGTTTATTTGGGTTTATATCAAACCACTGACTGGAGTTTTCATACTGACTATCCTCACTGGTTGCTACTTCATTAGTGCCCTCAGTTCTGGAGGTTTGGTAAAATAGTCCCTCTTTGTGGTCGCTATGTTGCCATCTCATACATAGTAATTGTTGTATATCTACCAAGAGCATTGATTGAATTTACTGGTGAGGTGCTGTGTGGTCATTAAAGCACCCCAAATAGTAAAGCATATAGCATTGAATAAAGCAATTCATATGTGATTGTTTCATATATCAATGGTAATTTTCTGTCCATATTAATTCACCATGGTTAATAGCACATTGTCATGGTAGCACGTGTGTAGAGTTCAGCCAGTTTGGTAGAGTTCAGTCAAAGCACGGGTTGCCAACTCAAAACTGTGCCCTCTCAGAAGAGGTTATAAGCCTTTCACAAGTGTGGCTGATAGTCATGTGATACAAGGATGATACTGTTAGTCTAAGATGAGTGAAGAATACAGGTTACTGGAGAGAAAAAGGGTGCCACAAGGTGTAGGGATGAAGCAGGTAGTTTACCAATGCACACAATAAAGATGTCTTATTTCCTATCAGCCTCATTGGACAATGGCAACCTGTGGCAAACAATGTGTTCATGTATAGTTAGGTTACAGGGAATCTTGTACTCAGATTCCTGTAGTCTGAAAGGTGAAAAAGTTAGACAGTCTAGTATGAATTTCTTTAAAAGATGCAATCTTCTTTTAAGGTTATGGAGTTGACTAGTAGCACAAAGTCTCATACTGAGGGGGTCAAATAATTGGTTTGTGGTAACAGATGTAACCAGTTTTAACTAAAGAGATCATAGGGAAAGAGTAATTCTTCAGAATAGTTACCAGAGGTAGAGGAGAATCCAGTGGGAACCATTCAAAATGATTAAACTGCTCTGGCTACTGAATGTTTCATGAGAGATGACAGGAACTAGACATAAAAAGTGTCTGTCTGTCTATAGCTGTATCTCCATATTGCTGATATAGAGATAGATACATATACTGCATATCTATATTCATATTCACCAAAACACTGTTATAATGGAAGTTTTGTTTGCCTTCTGAAAGGATGTATTAAATAATACATCAAGCTTTGGTTCTTGGGGGGACAGCAATTCCATATCTATCTACCTATTTATCTTATCTATCTTGTGTACAACTGCACACTAAAAACCTGCTGCTTTTAGGAATAAAATAAAACAAGAAGAAACAACAGCAGGAGAAGCCAAACTGCACTAGTAATATATAAATGTTGCCCTGTTCAGCAGGATTCCCATCCCAGTTTAGATGGAAACCTTGCTGTGCTGCAAAATCTACAGTTTATCTAAAAGCATTGAAGGCTAAGGGCCAACTCTTCAGCTGATGTAATTTGGCCTAGTTCTATTTAAGTCAGTGGAGTTACTCCAGTTTACTCCAGCTGAGGATCTGGCCCTAGATGGGTAAAGAATGAAACTATTAATGTTAGCATAGTAGTCTCAGTGTGATGATCCATGGATGAACTGTGGTGCATGAGTCATTTGCTGGTGGTCTGGGGAGAGCTCGTTGGTCACGTGGTGCTCACTCTCCTCCCTTCTTTTCTGCTTCTCTGTCACATTAAAAGGAACTAGAAATACATTGAAGGCTGGATATTCAGTGTTCACTCAGCACAGCTCAGAAGAGTGTGGGTGGGGGAAAAGGTGGCTCTAAGCTGCCTTTATACTCACCCAGTCCTGGGTTGGCCAAGGATTTAATTGATCCTTTGCATAACTTAGAGCAGTCAAAGACCTACCCTAAGTTAGGTTTACTGCAGCAGACCCATAGGGACCTGAGGATCAGGTGGAATGCATGATGCTCTATCCTATCCCACTGGCATGCCCCCTTCTTGACTCCCAATATACTCCCTATGTGGTCAGAACTAGGACTGAAGATCTGGCCCTAACTACTTTCCAATAATAATACTTTTCCATATAAGCAATTGCTGTAGATGCCACTTGGATGTTATTCAGCCACCAAAGAGAGGGAAGGTAGTCCGTGCAATCCTGAATGGGGGAGAAGTGATTTGGAGTGTGAGGCGAAGTGTTGTTTGAGATAGTCTCTCCATTGTGGTCATGTCCACTCTAGGAGTCAAATCCAGGACCAGTTGAGACCAGTGATAAAACTCCCTTTCATTTCAGTGGGGCCAGAATTTTATCCTAAATTTTGAGAAGCACTATCATAACAGATCAAAACTTGTCCAGCTATGACCTTAATGCTACATCCCAATTATGTCAGCAGCATGTACAAGTCATCCAGCACTAGTATCGCTACTTGGTAATATTATGAGACTGTAACTAGACAATGCTACAGGGCTTTTAATAATGAGATCCTCTCTTTGCCAGATACTGCCACAGCTGTTTCAAAGATCAGATTCTTTCCTTTCTTTGTTTCCGTCCTGTCCTCCCACTGGTCTTTAAGTAATATGTGCTCCTCTGTCACAACTTCAAATTAAAGCCAGTAAAACAAAGCACACTAGCTCCTGCTCCTGCTGCACTCACTGAACGTGCTGCATTCTGAGGTGTAGAGCAAAAGTGACAATGCTAACTGACTTGGCAGGTTTATCTCAGGCAGGCATGGTTACATGTGGATTTAAGTTTTCTTTACTTTGAATCAGGGTGTATCTGGCCTGGAGGTAGGAGAAGCCAAGCCATGCAGAAATTTCCAGCCACTTGGTCTATTTGATATATTTATAGAGAGTATTAAAATAAAATACATTTTGAAAGAAACAATTATTAGACTGTTGTGAGCTTCAGCTGCCTTTCTGGATATATGGAAAAGCATGACTCTCCAGTGGCAAGGCCACACATCTTCCCTGTTTGTTAATCCAAACAGGGTTAGCTTGTTTGACAATCATGCTTCTTCATTGCCTTGTTTCCAGAATATAAGATATTTTGAGTTAACGTTTTTAAAGAAACTAACGAGATGCATGCATAATAATAAGCATATCTTAGTATGATTGGTCACTGTTACTCTGAATGGTATTGTATTGTACAAGTGGTGTCTTTGTAGTTTGCTGCTTAAGAGATGGCAATTTCTTTTTTCCTTCTTTCTGATTTGTATAGCATAGAAAGATTAAGAACCCAGCACAAATAAAGGGGAGATGACATGGCTTAGAACTCAATGAATGTATTAAAGAGTTCCTGAATCAAACTTTTTTTTAAAATAGTGATATACATTTTAGATACTTAAGAGGATAAGTACCTACTGAGAGTCTAGTATAAGGCTGATTGAGGAAGTAAATCTACTTTTTGAATGCCTACAAAGAAAAATCAAATGAGAAATTCAGTATCAAAAACATCAAAGACAATAATGCAGTTGCTTTCATCTCCCACGCATTCCAGCACTTCAAAGAAAAGCAAAATGCCTGCCCTTCCTCCACTGTCCCTGAAGGAGGATGATCCTATAGCTGAAGATAAGTCTCCATTTCTTCAAGAGAGCAGGCAAAATATAAATAAATAACAAAAATGTATAGAAAAAAGTAACGATACAATATTTTTCTTTTGCTAACATAATATCAGTATCATTGGACATTGCCTGCACTGAAGAATCTTATTTGCTTAATAAGATGTGGCAGGTTAGTACGCGTCCCTTGAAATATGCTACCCATCCAGAAAGTTCTATTTCACCTGTTAAAATAGTTTAGAACTTCTTAGAACAGAGATTTTCCAACTAAAGTAACATTTTCCACATGGGCTGCCACTTTCAGGAGAAGAGGGCTGGTTATATCCACCCCTTATAGAGAAATGGATGTGCACACACCTTAGACTTTCTCTACCATTAACACTATTTATTTTGTGAAAGATGACATTAGGTTTCATGATGTGCTGAAGGGTGACTTTTTTTTATAAGTATTGCAAGTGACCTGTGGGTTTGAGGGACCTGCTCAGCAACTCTCAGACCAGACCAGTCTCACATTCTGGCAATGTGAATGGAGTGGGAGGCAATTCAGTGCCCTTCATAAGCAGTTTGTGACCCTGGGAGCCCAGCACATTTTAAGGCTGGCCAAGCTATAGAGAATCGTAAGTGTGCTGGTTCCAAGAGTTAAAGCAATTCTGTGTAGTCATTGGTAGTCTGGCCTTAAAACAACCTCCAAAAATAAACAGAAATAAATATCAGGGCATTTCCATCATACACTCACATTAGCAAACTTGCATTTTCAGGCAAAAACTTTTGCTAAAGACCTCCAGTAGCCGCACATATGAAAATATCATAATTTTTTTTTCTCTGAGAAGTTTTAAAATGGTGGTTGAAATGAGAATAAATCCAGATTTGGCTTTCCCTCCATGCTGCTTGAGCTCAGTTTCAAAGCTATCATTGATCAGGAAGCTTCACAGCTACAGTGTTTGCAAATCCTCACCAATGAGCAGTAACAAGATTTAAAAGTGAAGCTTTTCAACAGAGAGCCAGAGCACTCACTCTGCTGCTTTATCTAGTTGGGTTATTTAGCCATCTGTAAACTAGTTCCTTTTCATTTTCACATTTCAGTGCCATAACATACATGGGAAAAGGGACAGGGAGTAGTCTGATAGTTGAAGTCACTATAATTTGAAATAATTGACTATACTCTCACATCATACTTCTTGGAATATCAACCAGATGGAAAGACATTCATAACATTAAACAAATTAAGTACATCACTGCTAAAATGAGAGCTTGCCCAAAGGAGCATTGCTGTTTGGAAGTAGCTGTGAAAGAGAAATGTTGCCTCTACTGCAGTGTGGCTCCAAGTTTTGCACTGTACTGAACATAGGGGAAACATAATTGCTAGAGAAACTTTTATTACAATGGACTCAAGATAAAAATTGAACCCTATATAGGGGGTTTAGTTTGGTTGTTTGAACAATGCATCAAAAAATGGGGAATTTTCAAGACCGAATGGTAGTACTAATCATGAATTTAAAAATAATAGATTTTTCTGTGTTATGTTTGTCTCTGATATATTTTTGTATTTTGACAATGAAAAGTGTACATTAAGTACTGTCATTGAGAGAGACTCTGAATTTAGGATCCAGGAAACTCCTGACACTTGCAAACATGGAAGTATATACCTGCCTGTGGTATCATCTCACAAAAATACAGAGCAGTTTACAGAGCAATATTTTCCCAGACCATTATATTATGTTGACAATGATTTTGTTACACTCAAGAACTATAGCAGGGTTTCTCAAACAGGGTGCCGCTTGTGTAGGGAAAGCCCCCTGGTGGGCCGGGCTGGTGTGTTTATCTGTGCCGTCCGCAGATCTGACCGATCGTGGCTCCCACTGGCCACAGAACGCTGCTCCGGGCCAATGGGAGCTGCTGGAAGCGGCACGGGCCGAGGGACTTACTGGCCGCTGCTTCCCGCCACCCCCATTGGCCCAGAGTAGCGATCCGCGGCCAGTGGGAGCTGCGATCGGCTGGACATGGGGATGGGGCAGGTAAACACACCGGCCTGGCCCTCCAGGGGCTTTCCCTACACAAGCGGCGACCCCTGTTTGAGAAACCCTGAACTATAGGGATGGCTGTTGTATAAATGCATAGGCAAATAAATATATCTGATATTGGAGTAAGTGAACCACAATGACTAGCTGTCACCACAACATTGTTTCAGTAAGTACTGATACCCTCCTGCAGTAGTGGAGGAGCAGGCAGTAGCATACTTTGATCCAGTATGTACTATGATTGGTTTTGGTTTTTAGAATAGTGAGGAAAATCTACTAAAAGTATCCTGATTGAAAGACACCACTGTCTGCTTCCCACCAGCATGCTGCCAGTGGGATTTCAAGCACTGCCCAGGGCAGTACTGGATTTATGTGGATTCAGTTACAATCCATGGAGCTAATTCTAATCTCAAATACGCAGTTGAAAAGCTACAGTAACTCCATTAGACTCAGTTCAGATGTTCCAGACTTGCACCAGTATGTTTGAGGTCATAATCTATCTTTTGATATGGAAACCGTTTGCATAGTAGTCAAATATGCTTAGCAGGGTAGTTCCATGAGTATGGACCAATTTGGACATTGAGAATGACAAAGAAATGAATAAATGTGTAAGCAATGGGAGCTAAAATGAAGCGTGTTTGTGATGGCTAAATCCATAATATAGCTATATCTGTATTATCTATATAGATATTATTTTTTAGGTAGTTTGACTTAGATGACTTGGCATAGGAAGAACACTTTAATAGATTTCTGAAATAAATCTGAAACACGTTCTTTATATTCTTAGTTACAGATTAATATTTTTAAATTATTTCATACATGCAACTCTGTATTTTTCTTCCTGCCTCTTCCTTATTGACTTGGGAGTCAGCTTTCTCAGTTCAGAAATGAGCTTTAGAACAGAGACTTTCATCTCAATGTAGGAAACATATGGGCCATCAATGCTTGTTTGTCCAGTGCCTTTTATTATAAATAATTAGAAAAAATGAGAGTGGATTCTCCCCACACTCCTTCCAACTCCTAGATGCTGAATTCTATTATTGCTTGGTATACTGATTTTCCTATGCATGATATATCTGGATGTGTTTCTGATACATAATAATGTAGTTACAATGTGGGCCCTATGTGCCTGGAGCCATTTGATGATTATCTGCCATCTCTAACCTCTCTATTTTGACCTTCTCCCACCACTCAAACAAAAAAATTCAAATTTTATCAACTTCTGTGGCAGAGAAGTGTAAAATCTGTCGTCACCCATCAAGCATCTTCCTTCAAAATTTGAACAATCCAAATTTGGTCATTCTCTCTTCAAATGTAAGCATACTACACAAAACTATGATAATTTCTTTGACCCAGATTGTCCCCTGGAATATACATGAGTGTTTGAATACACTCCCATCCCCACCTCTGCCAGAAAAGGGGACTCTACCATGAGGAGAGGCTGAGGGAACTGGGATTATTTAGTCTGCAGAAGAGAAGAATGAGGAGGGATCTGATGGCTGCTTTAAACTACCTGAAAGGGGGTTCCAAGGAGGTTGGATCTGGACTGTTCTCAGTGGTAGCAGATGACAGAACAAGAAGTAATGGTCTCAAGTTGCAGTGGGGGAGGTTTAGGTTGGATATTAGGAAAAACTTTTTCACTAGTAGGGTGGTGAAGCACTGGAATGGGTTACCTAGGAAAGTGGTGGAATCTCCTTCCTTAGATGTTTTTAAGGTCAGGCTTTGAGAAAGCCCTGGCTAGGATGATTTAGTTGGGGATTGGTCCTGCTTTAAGCAGGGGGTTGGACTAGATGACCTCCTGAGGTCCCTTCTAACCCTGATATTCTATGATTCTAAGATTCTGTGTGCCCCTCAGAGAATCTACCGGAGGACAATGATTGAAACTGGGCAGGTGGACAAAGACAGATTTGGTAGGATGGAATGGGAATCCCTTAACCCTCTAGAGATTCCTCTTTACTCACCTCCCCCCCCAAAAAATTATACAACCTAAGGCAATACTATCATTTCCATGGGACTTCTTCTCTGCCATAGCCCCAGACATTAAATCCTGGAGGCACCTTAGTAATGAGGACCAAGGGAGCTGGGACAACAGTTGCTTTGTGTGGATGGCCCTGGCATTCCAAGAACACCTGGGAACCTGCAAGATTTGAGGGCAAGCAAATGTTTGGCACTTGGTGTTCAATCAGCACGTGTGCAGAGAAGTATCTGCACAAGACAGGCAAATGTGCATAGTCCTCAGCAATGTTACTAAATCTGTGCTCCCTTACTGAACCGAGAACTGGTGTGATGAATGGAAAGAGAAGAGCTAAGGCATTGACAGGACATAGATGCTTGATTGCTGTTTTGTGAAAGCAAATCCTGTGCAGAGAAGGTATTTTTGGATAAAGATGAATGTTACCCATAATGCCAAACATGAGCAGTAGTTCATTTGAGTATTTTCAGAAGCTGCACTTACACAAAATTGACAGCAGTCATGAGGATGTGAGATTTTTCTTTTCCCATTGTTTTTGAAATACTATTTGCAAATATAATCTGATATCATTTTGTATCTTATCATATGGTATATGAAATAAAACTACTGAACTCTCTGTATACAAATTCTTTGATTTTAACTCATTTATGTTCTGACCTTTATGGATAGATAAACTAGTAATGTCATAGGCCTTACTTACAGCATGCCTTCTATTGAGCTTTCTGCTGCTTTGTTTATTGCAATGCACACAGGGACGTACAATATATGCCTCTAAGCTACCAGCACAACTCCCAATGATATGAATGGAAGTTGTATGCATGAAATGAGTAGATAAGTTCACATAATGCTCAAGATACATTTGTGTGGTGCAGAATTTTTCAGCCTTAACTTTGAATTTCATTCTTCTGAGTTTGTCACAACTACTGCGTTATTTAAACATCATTTTATGTCTGTGAATATTAAGTTGAGTTGCTTTGGCCATTTAGTAATGCAAAATAGATGAAACCCTTTAAGGATTTGCTAGCTGGCACAAAAGCTCTTATTGTAAAAAGTTAATCTCTTGAAAATGTTATACTATTGACAATGTTGCTTGCAATAATTAAGAAATTTAAATGAGTCATTCATAAAGCTGTATCAACTGGGTATTATGGTTTCATATGAAATAACAATTTCAGATATTAAATGTTCATATTGTAGGATGAAGAAGCGCTTTGTGTCTTAAAGGAAGCTTATCTTCTAGTGGAATTAGCTCAGAACAACAGACACAGAATCCTATGTTTGGTTCCTTATTGTATGCTGAGGATTGGGATTTCCTCTCCCTCATTGAAAGGTACAGGGTATATACTAAACCCTTCTGTTTCTCTAGGATCCTTCTGCATAGGCAGCTCATAGTCAGCAATCTCTTTAGCTGTGGAGTGACTGAAATTACAACAATAGCGACTCCAACAGCATTAGTGATTTTTGTTTGAAATGCTGTGCACTGTAGGCCAAACTTGGATCTAAATGAAGTAAATAGCAAAACCCCATTGATTTCAATTTGTCCATAGCATCAGTGGGAATTTTGCCAGTGACTTCAATGAGACCAGCATTTGGCCCTTAATGATTTTTATCCTTTGCTTTTGCTAAAAATTCTACATTTATATTATTTGATTTAGTTTTACAGATCCATAAGTGCTTCTGATTAGGGTAGAAGGACAAGGGCAGTTGAGATAAAGGTTACAATCGTTTACAAATGTGGGGATTACCATTTTACCGTGAAAATCCTCCTTTGATTTTTTTTAATCAATGTAATATTAAAATCCAATTTTAAAACTCAAAATCTGAGTGAGATGATATATAAAGTAAAAAGCTAATCAAATGACTGTACCTTGTTGTAATCTATTTCTTCCCCTTATCCCAGCTGTTTCATCCAATTTCTTCCATCCCAAGCTTAGTGCAAATGTAGGTCCCAATCCTGCAAACACTTAATACCAGCCATAGTGCTTGTTATCATAAATTGTCCCATTGAATATAATGGTATTACTTAGCTAGATAAAGGTACTCATGTGTATGTGCTTTGCAGGATCAAGACCTGAGATCATGACTGAATTCCTCTGGACAGGGACCATGGGCCAAAATCCTCACTGGTTTTAGCAAATACCATTCCAATGGCTCCATCGCATCCCATCTGCAGACACCAAAGTTTAATTTGACCCCCTGCCTTCTGTCTATAAATTGCCACACTGAGTTATGAAGCACTGTAACCAATTGCATGGTAAATTTTTCAGCAAGAGATCAAATCAGATCATCCAGGTCAGGGAGGGGCTTTCATTAACTAACTTTAACAAAATCCATTTTCAAGCTGGTATTAGTGATGCCATAAGATGCCTTTTCCTCTCCATAGCCAGACCTCGTACATCAGAAGTCTGATTAAGCTAATTCATTAGGAAAGAGGTCTGTATGTTGATATTCAGACCTTTAGTTAAATGAGCATGTACATTAACTCAATGTTTCTCACAGGACACCTATGGATATACTGTATTTTTGTTCTGTGTGCTCTTAACACAATCCGGCTCTTGTCTGTGACTGGAGCTTCTAGGTGCTATGGTAATACAAATAATAAAAATAATGGGATACACATTCAGTGAGGGTGAGCATGGCCAAACTTCGGGTGTAGAGAAACTCTCTGGAGAGAATTTTTTAATGGAGACTCAATAGAACAAATCAAGCCTGAGTCGTAGAGATGACAGTTATCATTCCCTTTTTGTTGGTATCTGTAGGGAGCACGTCTCTCCTACAGTTCACTCTAAGACCCGGTCTTATAGGTTTATAAACAGTGTCTCAGGCTATGTCTGTGTAACGCACACACCTCCTGGGTGTGGTGTTCTGTCCCATCTAGTGGCACCGAGACCACTTAGAGAGAGAGATATTAATGAGTTTGCTCTAGCCTTAGCTAACAGCTACACTTTTAGCTCATGCGGTAGAGGCTCATGCACTAAGCTCCAGAGATCCCCAGTTCAATCCTGCCCTCTGACGACTGGGGTCTGTCAGCATTATATCTGCACTGTATTGAAAAACCTGGCCTTTGCCAGTTGCAGGTTTTTAATTGCAGTATATTATAGACATACCCTCAGTGATAAACAGCCTGATGAACTGAGATGCTTTAAGGACAGATTCTGTTGAAGCATCTGCTGTTTGATCAAAACAGTTTTATCCAGGTCTAGTTTAGGTCCAGTCTCAGCCAGCAGAAAACTCCTGATCTGACAATATTTGAATCTATCCAAATTAGGGCTTTCACAATTCTTTTGTAGTTCTTGGAGTATGTGCAGTCTGTTAATTAGGTAGAAATCTGCAAGTACTTACAATGTCCAGGCTGCACATATGTTTGTTAAATCATATTTGGATGACTTTTCTTTAGTTAACATAATTAATGACAAGTCAAGTTTTCTTTAACTCAGAATTTAATTGCTCTGTTTTATTTTATTCTGTCTTAATTATGCTATAACTTAAAAAAACCACAAACCTTTTTGAAGTTCACACTTCTTTAATCTTTATTATTAGTTGGAATACTATAAAACAATATATTGTGATATATTAAATAATCAAACTTGGCACAGCAGCATATTAGAAAATGGCTGGAGTGTCACATGGACAGAAAAGATTAGCAATAATGACTAGAAAAATCTGGAAACAGTTTCTTTAATGTTGACATAACAGGATCACGTGTTAAGACCGTCGATTTTACTGTATTCCCACATAACTAAGAAGGTTAGGCACTTGGTCATTTCTCCACAGAAAGATTAAGAATTACGTAGTTAGATGTAAAAGTAAAATATTTTTAAACTCATCAGCTATAGACCTAGAGGCCTAGATAAACAAATTTAATAGAGAGCTAATTGAAGTGAGTATATTATATTTGTATTAAGAAAATCTTCTGCAAATAATGCATTTTTGACTATACAGTAAATTTTTTCACTCCAGTTTTAGAGCCCAATCCTACAAACTCTTGTGTGTGTGTAGTACAGGGATCGGCAACCTTTGGCAGCTCCCACTGGCTACGGTTAGCCCTTCCAGGCCAATGGGGGCTGCGGGAAGTGGTGTGGGCCAAGGGATGTGTTGGCTGCTGCTTCCCGCAGCCCCCATTGGCCTGGAACGGCGAACTACGGCCAGTGGGCGCTGTGATTGGCTGAACCTGCAGCCGCTGCAGGTAAACAAACCGTCCCAGCCTGTCAGTGGATTTCCCTGATGGGCCACGTGCCAAAGGTTGCCGATCCCTTGTGTAGCCTTTACTCAGTCAAGATGACTCTTACAGGACTCAGCCCATAATTTTTCAATCAAACCTATAGTATAGTTTCCCTAGCAATATATAGCATAATTTCTTCTCAATGAATTGATCACGTTAGTCAAACCAAATATTATCCTCAGTGTTTTATGGTTTTTTCCATAGCTGAATATTAAAGCTAATCTTTGTTTGTTTGTTTTAAAAGTGACATGCTTCCCATTTAAAATAATGGGCTTCATCCTCTGCCCCTGAATGAATGGTTGTGAGAGAATATTTAAATATGTATTTAGTTATTACATGTAAAAAAGTACATTATTGCCAAGCGTTAAGCAATTATCATGTCTGGGGAATTGAGGTCTACAAACACATTTCTCCATTCATTTGTGATTTCACTTGATATTATAAGCATTGAAGCATGAATTAAAATAGGTGACAAATATTCTCAACATTACTATAGTTTGTTAATGGACAGAAGCAAATGGACTGATCACTTGATATTTTTAATTATCTGTTTAATTTTAATGAATGAATGTGGTGCTCATGAAAGTAAAAGACTAATAGCACTAGCTTGAGTCAGATGTAGGACTATATTCTGCTCTTGCATCTGCAGTGCGGCTCTCTTGCCTATACTTCACTCAACGCCAACAGCCATGTGTGCAAGATAATAGGTATTCTGTGGGTAGACTAGGCAATAGAGATATGCACTATGGATGAGAGAAGTACAGCATGGATCTGAGAGGAGACTTTTTCCCCATAGTGTGGGCAGGGACAGTGCAAGATTTCCCATACTATTTTGACAATACGTCTCCTTCCTGACTTGCAGCACTCTTGTTATTCTGGTCTTGGCCTTCTATAGAACAAAGACTTCTTACTAAACCAAATAATTTGTGATGTGGCTAAATAAGGATTTATGGATCATCAAATTCATTTATATTTGCAAATTCAATTATTATCTGGAATTTACTGATTTCTTATTAGAAGATAGCGCAGGATTGATTACAGCACATGTACTAGAAGCAGCAAAGAATCCTGTGGCACCTTATAGACTAACAGATGTTTTGCAGCATGAGCTTTCATGGGTGAATACCCACATCCGAAGAAGTGGGTATTCACCCACGAAAGCTCATGCTGCAAAACATCTGTTAGTCTATAAGGTGCCACAGGATTCTTTGCTGCTTCTACAGAACCAGACTAACACGGCTACCCCTCTGGTACTAGAAGCAGGAGATCTGGGTTCCATTCCCAGTTGGGACATAGATTTCCTTTATGGCCTGGGTCTTCAGGTGTTGGTCAAAACTTAGAAAATAGCCCTAGTGTCTCATTTTCAAAAAATACTCAACCACTATTTAGTCAGTTTAGTAGGGGACAGATTTTTCACAAATGCTCAGTAACCAGCAGCTCCCATTGTGAGATTTATGGTAGGATTTTCCTGAACTGCTCAATGCCCTACGTGACCATTCATTTTGGTGTCTGAATCGATTCTGAGTTCTCTTGAAAATCTGAGCCTTAACTTCCTTGTGCATCAATTTCCCTATATGTAAAACAGGGATAATATTTATCTCATTGGCTTATTATTTTTATTATATAATTTTGTATTGCAGTAGCACCGCTAGAACACGGGGTATTGGATCCATGTGCAGTCCGGTGTTAAAGCAGGGACCACATTACCATGGATTCCAATGAAGGTAATTACATTTGGGATCCATGCGTGGTCCCACGCTATAACCAAATTTGCGCTATAAAGGTGGGCGTTCTAGCGAGGGTCTGCTGTATTATGCTAATCACTATGCAAACATAAAGTAATAATACAGTAATAATACTTAGCTCTCCCACAGAGCTTTTCATTCATAGATCTCAAAGTGCTTTACAAAGGAGGGGTCAGTATCATTATTCCCATTATACAGATGGGGAAATAAGGTACAGGGAAGGAGCCAAAGAGCTTAATTAGTTCTTTATAAAATGCTTATAGATCATTTGATGAAGGTGTTATAGAAGAGCAAATAATTGTTAGTAACTGTACAGCACTTATTTATAAAAATGCAATATTTGACTTTTATCGTTCATTGCCTGTGGTTATCTTATTTTGAAATATTACATGATTCTTCAGCTAATAAAAGTCATACCATCTAAAGTGATCATTCATGTTTGATGCATAATCATTCTTCACAGAGACATTTGAAGGCAACTCATACAAGAAAACTGCTAAGCACAAAAGGCCTCTATTTCTGGTATCCATAGATACTTTTGAGTTTTCCTTGGATGAGGTTTTAATTTAGCATTAATAAAGGAATTTGTGATGTTTTATATGCTCTAATCTAATATTCCGCCTGTGACTTGATTCAGAGTTACTGTATATTTTAAAATCTCAGTTTGGAAGCCAGATACCACAGGAGGATAGCACTAGAAAAGTCTAAATTATCAGTTATGAGTGGATCTAAAACTTCTAGTATTAAACTATCCCTTGAAATATGCATTAGAGAATCTTAAAAGGGATCATATAAAATTAATCAAAACCCACATTTCAGAAGCAGCCACTTGTTCATCAGGGTTTTGGATGTCACTTTTTAGTTCTGTATTTTGCAGGCATTTACACACAAACAGATTGTTGCATATAAACACAAAGAGGGACTATATGAGCTCATTTCCTATCAAGCAGCACATTTTAAAAGATAATGTAGTTATGACACTCCTGAACAGTGGGAAACTGACACACTGTGGGCCTGATCTAGAAGAAATTAGTCTCTGAGGCTCATGGACTATGCAGGAAATAATCTCTTCCTTAGTCACTAAATGCTTTAAGATACTGGGCAAATACTGCAAAATTTTTCTGCAAATATCCACTCACATTTAAATATATATATATATATATATATATAAATTGACTGTTTATTTTCATTTTGTAAGTCTGTAACTAATTCCATTGCTTGACCACTTTAGAAACTTAGCCAGCCTGCCTCTTTAAATCAAGGCCCTGATATTGCAGCACATGAGTAAATTTATATGTGTGAGCAGTCCCCTACAGCTCAATGGGACTACTAACATGTGGAGTTACTCACAGAAGTGAGTGTGACAAGACTGATGTTTTAATTTGTTTTTTGCAAGGTCTGGCATGTAAGTCCATATTCCCTTCAAGGCGCCAGACAGAGTTAGACATACCTACATTCCAAGGGCATGTGTACGAATGATCCCATGCTTCTGATTTTCTTTAACCATGTCAGAAGGAGGTGCTTAAATCACTTTCTAGATTTGGCATGTCCTGTTTGCTGAGGTTGAGCGGTCAGTGCATGTAACAGTAACAGCATTACACCTATAGTTTTTTTTCCCCTTTTATGATTTCTGGATATGCATTTGTCAAATGATGATGATAATTATACTCAGACCTTTGACTAGCTTATGGCCCCTTTATTTCTTTTCAATTAATACAAAAATAAAAAGGGGTGCACACAGACTTGTCAAGTGTCATGCATCTTGTGTGATGCTACGTTTTCAGCCTGCCCCTCACATGTTGTTGCAGCCCAGGCTGAATGTCATGCATTCAGCTGGGCTTTGGGAAAGCAATTGGGTTTGAGTGGTGTTTTGTGTTGGCTGCTGGCAGGGACTACTGTGGTGCTTGCTGAGCTGGCAGCTTCTCTGCCTCCCCTTCTGCATGGTCATATCCCACACCTGCTGGTTTCCAGCCCATGTGGAGCATCCTAGAGGAAATAAGGCTTTGGCAGCAGTCATGGGAGCTGCCAGGATAATGGGGGACACGGAGGTTAAATGGGGCAGCAAGAGCTATTCTGAAAGATGCAGAGACTAGTGAGGGAAGCTAAGGAGGAAACTAGGGGGAGGATCAGGAACTGCTAAGTGAGCTAAGGTGGATCAGGAACTGTTGGGGAACAGAAGCTAAGGAAGAAGCATGAGCTATTGGGAGGGGAATTGACTAATGGGGCAATTTAATGAAGAGGAGCAGCTCATGGGGACAGCATGGGAAGAGGGAATAAGAATAATACCAACTTGCAGCACTCCCTCACCTGTCCTGAGTTTTGCTCCAATAACTCCTCAGGCTACATCCTTCCTACCAGATTCCCACAGTTGCTCCTGGCTCCCCGCCTTCTGATACGTGCAAAGAATAAATTCCTGCCCCCCTATACCTGCTCCCACTGCTTACAGGAAACTGTGAGGGAAACATGGTATCAAATGAACAACTTTCACAGTTATTTGTAAATCCAGGTTTCAAACAATATGCAAATGATGTACAATATGTAAAGTGGTTAATTTGCATTAAGTGTCACATGTGGAGCTGTTCACTTCTTGACACTTATGCACTTATCCAAGCCTCGAGTGTCCTGATACGTATTACAAAACCAAATACAATGAAGCAGCCATTAGAACATGCAACGCCACTCCTCTTCCCCACACAAATCTCATTACTTTCAAATATCCACCTCTGCAGCAGCCCGAGCAAACAGATTGACCTTGCATCATGACTTGAAGGTGAACTGAACCAGGATATTTTGAACCATAAATATTTTACATAACTGTAGCAAACTAACTTTAGCAAACTAACTTTACATAGGTGTATAAGTGTTCAAAAGTATCTAGATCCCTCTTCTTCTCTGAGGATTTTCAATAATAACCACTTAATAGTGAATATATCTAGTATAGCAAATCACTTCCTACATAAAGATTTGAAATGCCTTTGTGTCATGTACAGATGATATATTTGGAGTACATTGTCCTTGTTTAATTTAGACTGTAAGCTTGATGGGGCAGGAATTATGTCTTCTTACAATCATAGAAGTGTAGAGTTGAAAGGGACCTCGATATATCATCCAGCCCTCTGGGCTGAGGTAGAACCAAGTGAATTCCCCATTTTGTCATTGTGCATTTGATTTTTCCTTCCTAAGTGAAGTACTCTGCACTTGTATTTACTGAATTTCATCCTGTTAAATTCAGACCAATTCTCTAATTTGTCAAGATTGTTTTGAATTCTAATCCTATCCTCTGAAGTGCTAGCAAACCCTCTCATCGTGGTGTCGTCTGCAAATTTGATAAGCATACTCTCCACTCCATTATGCAAGTCATTAATGAAAATATTGACTAGTATTAGACCCAGGACTAACACGTGTGGGACTGCACTAGATACATCCTCCTAGTTTGACAGAAAATCATTAATAACTACTTTTTGAGTATGGTTTTCAGCCAGTTATGCACACACCTTATTAATTTCATCTAGATAACATTGCCCGTGTTTGCTGATGAGAATGTAAAAAGCCTTACTAAAATCAAGATATAGTCCATCTACCACTTCCTCCCAATCCGCTAGGCCAGTAAACTGTCAAAGAAGAAAATTAGATTAATTTGTTCTTGACAGATCCATGCTATTCCTTTAATGCTGTTATCCTGTAAGTGCTTACAAATTGATTGTTTAACAATTTGTTCCAGTATCTTTCCAGGTAGTAAAGTTAGGCTGACTGATCTATAATTCCCCAGTCCTCTTTGTTCCCCTTTTTAAAGATAGGTACTATGTTTGTCCTTTTCCATCCCTCTGGGGTCTCACCCATCCTCCATGAATTCTCAAAGATAATTGTTAACTCTTCTGAGATTGTGACAGTTAGTTCCTTAAGTACCCTAGAATTAATTTCACCAGGATCTGCCTATGTGAATGCATCTAAATTATCTAAATATTCTTTATCTTGTTTTTTTCCCTAATTTGTCTTGTGTTCCTTCTTCCTTGTAAATATTAATTATGTTGAGTATCTGGTCACAATTATCTTTTTTTGTGAAGACTGAAGCAAAATAACCATTAAATACCTCAGCCTTCTTCATGTCATCACTTATTAGCTTTCCTTACCTGATAAGTAGAAGACCTGTGCTTTCCTTTGTCTTTCTCTTGCTTTTCTCTTGATGTATTTAAGCTACCTCTCTTTTTTGCCTTTTATGTCTCTCAATAGGTGGAATTCATTTTGTGCCTTAGCCTTTCTGATTTTGTTCCTACATGCTTGTGTTATTCTTTTTATATTCTTTGTGATACTGGTAGATTAGATGCCTGCTCTTTCCAAGTCTGTAGCCGTCAGCTGAACACTGACAAATTCATAGCTGGAAACCAGACCAGATCACTTGTATGTTAGTATTGTTCGAGATAGGTGTTAGACTTGCAAGGATGCATTTAGTGTTTAGAGTCTCATTTATTTTTTCCAGTTAATAAATCCTTAGTTTACTATAGAATTAGCTGTCAATATTGTCCTTAGTGTGAGATCTTGGGTACAAATTGTTCTGGAGTAAGTGACTGGCCTCAACGGACTGGGAGCAACCTAAATATTTTTGGTTTAAGTGACCATTTATCACTAAGTTCAGTCCCCCATTACTACAATGTTTTGTTTTTTGGGGGGTATGTCTGTTCTAGAAAGGCCTCATTCACCTCCTCTTCTTGATATGGTGGTCTAAACTAGACCCTTACCATCACACATCACCTCTATTTTTTCACTCCTCCTGGACCTTGGAACAAGTGTATACATTCTTAATGTATAATGCAACATCTCCTCTCTCTTTATGCCAGCTGTCTTTCCTGAACAAGCTATATCCAGCTATACCAATATTACAGTCAACTGACTTATCCCACCAAGGGCTGTGATGCCAGTTATGTACTAATAATTCCAATTCTTCCTATTTATTCCCTTTACTCTTTGCATTTTTGTATAGACATCTAAGATGTTGATCAGATTCCCCAAACAATTTTCCTCTTGTTGCATCTATGATCCTATTGTAATTTTTCATGTTTGCCCCCTCCCACCCCCCATAACTAGCTCTCTATTAAGGTAACCTTTTTAATGTTTACCTGCAGGGTTTTGTCACCTGCACCCTTTGAACCTGGTTTTGTGTGTCTTATATATATCAAGCATGCTGCTGGTACTCAGGAGGTAATAGATTATAATATTTTAGGAAGATGCATACATAGCCATCAATCTGTATTTGAAGAAATCTCTGTGGATCCAGTTATACTCCACTTACTCCTCATGTGTAGCCAGATCAAGTGAGTGGGGCTTTGCACTTTGTTTTGGTATAATTATAGTATATTTCAGTACAATAGATTTTTTTTTGTGCTTAGATTCTGAAATAGCAAGGTCCAGTGAAGGGTTGATTGCCACCTTGCTGAACCTACCTTAGCAAGAGAAGGAGATTTTTTAAATATTAGTAGCACTCTGAAGTACCATAATATATTTCATTTATAACCCCTCTTATTCCATAGCAATATTTGGTCAGAGTCAAGAGATTAAGCTAATGATTTTTACTTCTGGGATTTGCCAACCATTACATGTGTGGAGTGCCAGATTCCTTCTGAGCTGTCACTGGATAAATGTATTCCAACTGCATCCACCTGTTAATCCTCTGACTGCCAGTAGAGTTATTGGTTGTCAGTGTGGTATCTTTTGCCAGTATTAAATCCACTTTATTTTTGTGGGGTAGGGGAAAGATGGTAGAAATAAATTAAACATTCGTAACCTCAGAATTGTGAGTTATGAATTTTCATGAACAGCAGAACTGACACATGCTCTACAATGGCTCCGTTGCATATATTTCCCGCTCAGTGGTTTAGGGGACATGTCTATACCTACATATACATATTTTGTGTGGTGCCTTTTAACTGTAAAAGCAGAATATCACAGCTCAACATATTTAGTGTAACATTAACTGGCTAAAACTGTTTATTCTGCGAACGTAATGGTTTTCTGTGTCTCTAGTTAATCCTAATATATTTCCGTGTGTAGCTCCCTGCAAAAACCCTCTTTCACATGCAAAGGGATTTTTGTTTTTGTTATGTTTTGTTTTCCCAGAGAACAGCTTTAACAGGAAGAAGAATAAAACAAAATTAATGTTGATCAAGAGTTCTTAGGGCTGCCACACTTTGCATTAATGAATTGATTTGATGTGAGCACACTGCTTTCCTTGATACATTGTGATGGAATAACCCTGGCTAAAAATAAAACTAAAACTTGATCTAAGATATATGAGACTGCCACCATTTCCATTAGAAAGAGAAGGTGGGTGAGTTTTTTTTTCTGGATCAGCTTATGTTGGGGTGAGAGACAGGCTTTCGCACTTATACAGGGCTCTTCAGTTTTTCCCAGATTTGAAGAAGAGCTGTGTGTAAACTCGAACGCTTGTCTCTCACCAAAAGAAGGATGTCCAATAAAAGATATTACCTCACCCACCTTGTCTCTCCAATATCCTGGGAGCACTGTGGCTACAACACTGTGCTGCATATGCCATTTACATTAGCATTTTAATTTGACGTGAACTGTGTTGTGTCTTAGCCTTTTTGTAGGGGGGTTTCCTTACAAAAAACCCTTCTATGCCCCTCAAGATTTTTCTTGGTTAGTTGTTCATTGCCTCAGCTACCCCATTTCAGGAGGAAACAGTTTATCTGAAGAATTCTTTGCAATAGGAAGTAAAAACTGTGTGTGACAAATAGTAGGACTTCATACTGGGTAATTTATGTGGTTATAAAGAAAATTCATTTCTAGGACAGTACATTTCTATGAGCACCTTCACCACAAGATGAAGTTATGTGGCAAAGAGTGGAACGGTCTCTTTCTGGCTTTAAATTATCAATGGGATAATAATAAAAAAAATCCCAAGGGGAATTACTCACTTGTTCATCATTACACAGTAATTCTGGCAATAGTTGGAAGTCATCTCATCAGTTCTGCAATACTGGGTCCAAAATCCAGCATAAGGTCTTGGAATGGACATCTGCTTCACTCATGTGGGAATGAAACTGAAAAAATCTTTCAAACCTCACTGAGCAACCTCCATAACTTTTCCTTCCCAGGGGGCATCCTCTAACACAGATTTGCAGTATGTGTTATATGTAAAGGTTATATTAACAGAACTATGGGTTTTGAGACCCAATGGACTAGATTTTGCAATAGGATACCGTGTTTTGAGATTTGCAATTTACATTAGTAATATCTTAGTCATCTTATCCTTGACCTATTATCTTAGAATTCTAAGTGGTTCTAGTGATAGTAAGATTTGCAAACTTATGAAAAACAGGCCCTTTGTGAATAATATTTTACTATTGTCAGCCTATTTGCCAGATTTCTATAACTACAGTATGTAGTATCTATAGATATTATTAAAAAAAGCAGACTTCAACTAACTCTAAGAACTAGTAGCTAAGGTCCCATGGGAAGAAAATCTAAGGGAAAAAGGAGTTCAGGAGGGCAGGCAATTTTTTAGAGATAATATTTAAGGCACAACATCAAACTATCCCAATGCGAAGGAAAGATTGGAAAAAATAGTAAGAGTCAAATATCGTTACATCAGAAGCTTTTTAATTACCTAAAAGTCAAAAAGGAATCCTATAACAAGTGGAAACATGGACAAATTACTAAGGAGGAGTACAAATGAATAACAGATGCTTGTAGGCACAAAATCAGAAAGACTAAGGCACAAAATGAGTTACTTCTAGTAGGGGACATAAAAGGCAATGAGAGCTAATAATGGATGACATGCCTATTTCTGCAATCTCACATGTGATATTAAAGTTGCACGAGACATCTGAAAATTGTTTGCAGTGTTGTAGCCATTTTGGTCCCATATGGGTACCTCACCAACCTTGTGCAACTTTGTAATTTGTGGAATTTCTTTCAATTGTAAAATGTATCATATGAAAGCCATTTGGTAATTTAACATATTACCAATTAAACAGTATGTAATATTCAGTTTATATTTTTTTTTAAAAATTGTATTGCCGTAGTGCCTAGAAGTCTCAGTCAAGATTGGGGCCCTATTATGTTAGGTGCTATATGTACCCATAGTAAGAAACAATCCCTGCCTTGAAGAGATTGCAATCCAGATAGACAAGATAAAGTGTGGGAGGGAGCAGAGGCATAGAGTGATGAAATGACTTGTCCAAGTCAGTGGACAGTACCCTGGAGGTCAGTGGCAGAGCCAAGAATAGAAGCCAAGTCCCCTGATTTCAAGTCTAGTTCCCTAGCTACTAAACTGCACTGCCTTCCCATAGCCCAGTTGACTATAGGATGACTTTTTATAGATTCAGAAATGCTATAACAAAGGCATGTGTTACAAAAATTTGGGCAAGTCCATTTCAGCGGAATAATTCTGTGGCTCTATTTATAGCTAGAAAGTGTCTTCTGATTCTTTTCTTTCACTCTCTAAGCTCTGTATTTGTTGTTTGTTTTCACAGAACAAAGCTTACATGTTTTAGGAGGTAACGTGTGCCTCCTGCTATGGCTCTGTCACCTCACCAGTGCTCTTCTCTACACTTTTTTATATTACGGCGTGACTATATTTAAGGCTGAAGATATCATATCATTATAAACACAATTTTCAACACACACAGCAACTTCCTCAATAACAAAAGGAAAAATTTCCCCTGTATTAATGTTTGAAAATTTTCTTAACTTTCCAAATTTATTTGCATATGTTATGGAGGAAAGGATCCTTGCAGTGTTCTGGGAAGTTGGGGGAGGAATGACAATGTGATACAAGAGCGAGCTTGAGGTGAGGTGTGTATGCCCCACAGTAAGATAAGTAAGGAAAAAGTTAACTAGTCATTCCTTGGTGCAAAAACACCAAAGACAAATACACACTGGGAATAATCAAGATAATTTAAACCCACCAAAAGAGGATCATAGAATATCAGGGTTGGAAGGGATCTCAGGAGGTCATCTAGTCCAACCCCCTGCTCAAAGCAGGACCAAGCCCCAACTAAATCATACCAGCCAGGGCTTTGTTAAGCCTGACTTTAAAAACCTCTAAGGAAGGAGATTCCCCCACCTCCCCTAGGTAATCCATTCCAGTGCTTCACCACCCTCTTAGTGAAAAAGTTTTTCCTAATAGCCAACCTAAACCTCCCCCACTGCAACTTGAGACCATTACTCCTTGTTCTGTTATCTGGTACCACTGAGAACAGTCTAGATCAATCCTCTTTGGAACCCCCTTTCAGGTAGTTGAAAGCAGCTATCATATCCCCTCTCATTCTTCTCTTCTGCAGACTAAACAATCCCAGTTCCTGCAGCCTCTCCTCATAAGTCATGTGCTCCAGCCTCCTAATCATTTTTGTTGCCCTCCGCTGGAGTCTTTCCAATTTTTCCACATCCTTCTTGTAGTGTGAGGCCCAAAACTGGACTCCAGATGAAGCCTCACCAATGTCAAATAGAGGAGAATGATCACATCCCTCAATCTGCTGGCAATGCCCCTACTTATACAGCCCAAAATACCATTAGCCTTCTTGGCAACAAGGGCAAACTGTCGACTCATATCCAGCTTCTCTTTTCTGCAGAAGTCCCACCTAGCCACTCGGTCCGTAGTCTGTAGCAGTGCATGGGATTCTTCCATCCTAAGTGCAGGACTCTGCACTTGTCCTTGTTGCAGTGGAAAGGTCAATATGGGGAAGAGAAAATTCTCTTTATTTTTCTTCTCCTTCCCACCACTACTTCCCTAGATTATTCTTCCATCCAGCAGAAAACAAAGGACCAGAAAAAGAGCGGTGAGGCCACGCTGAGGGAATCAATAGAGGGAAATAATTCATGTTACATGTCTGCAACATGGACTCTACAAAAACCATGTTATTTGCTTCCTGTGATGGGGCGTACCTACCTTGCACCATGGTTTAAAGCAGTGATCCCCAAACTGTGGGTGGTGCCCCCCCAGGGCTGCATGGAGGAATGTTCACGGGGTGCAGCAGGGTCCAAGCAAGCCTCCACAGGGGGCAGGAAGGGAGTACCACCCAGACCCACTCTGCTCCCAGCCATGTCTCCACTCCCAGCCCCAGACCCTCCCCCAGCTGTAGCTGTAGGGTGGGGATCACTTATTTAAAGAAACCTGCTTCCTTATGGGGTGCCCTGTAACCATGCAGGACTCACCCCTGCAGCACCTCCTGCTGATGGTTAGGAATTAGCTCTTTTCCAGCCTCTGGAGTGCCCTCTGCAGGGCTAGTGTCCCACTTGTAGTGGGCCCCATTTCCCTCCTGGACCCTGGTGCCTCTTTACCCTGGGGCTGCTCCCAGCAATACCCCCAAAAGTCTCTATGGGTCTCTCCTCTCTGGGGACCACACTGTAAAAGCCCCTCATCACAGGCAAGGGGTTTGGACCTGCTGCCTTCCTCTGCCTCCCAGTACCTCTATGGGCCTTGGACCAGACCCTGAAGCCTGGGGAGTTGCCAGCCTGGAGCTCCCGTGCTCCTCTGGCTCTCCCCAGCCCTGCTTCACTTCTAGTACCCTCTCTGCAGGTAGCCAGGCCCTGCTCTCTCCCAGCCTGGAGAGAGACTTCTCTTGGGCCTCTGGCTCACAACCTTTTTATAAGGGCCAGCTGGGCCTGCTTTAAGCTAGTCACAGCTGTGGCTGCTTTCCAATCAGCCCAGCCTCTCCCAGGGCCATTTTAAGCCCTTCAGGGCAGGAGCCAGGTAACCACCCTGCTACATGCCCATACTAATGTCTGGTGTCATTCCCTTTTTTTAAATTATTCTTTATATTCCTGTAGCCCTTAGTCATGGACCAGGGCCCCATTGTACTAGACACAGAACAAAAAGGTGGCACCTGCACCAAAGAGCTTGCAGTCTGAGTATAAGATGAGATCACAGATAGATACAGACACATGTGGGGGAGTACAAGGAAACAGTGAGACAGTATTGGTTGTCATGATGGGTAGTGGTGTCAGCACACCAGCAGCCTAACCATTGTTATTTGTGACTGAGCTTTGATTTATGCCTCAAGAGCTGCACTATCAATAGGCTCAGTAATATCTCCAGAGCTGAATAAAGTAATAGTGGAAAACCCCAAATAGAAATGACTCTCAGTGAGAATCCAGGATGCAATAAATAACGCAGCAATATCTTGCAGCATAAGTATGGTCTCTTCTGTATGCTGTCTATTCATGTAGTTGAAATGCACTGTGACAACACATTGATATCACTAAGGTTAATGACTGACTGATTAACAACAGAGAACACATTTGCCAGCAAATGAACTGTAGTAACTGTTATAGAAAAGCCTTTGAAAAGCATGGAGTAGATGGGCACAAAACTATTACCTGAGATGGTGTCTTCCCAATAGCTTGACAAGCAGCCCTAGCAAAGCATTACACCTTATGTGCACTTTGAAAACACATATAGATGAAGTTGTAGTATTTATCAGTGTGGGGAGGAAAGGAAGGTATCAAGTATATGTTGTGATTCAAAGCCGATTTGGCCACCATCATTGCACGTGGGATGATCCCTAATATCAAATTCAGACCACCATGAGGAGTAATAAATTTATTATTTGAGTGTACCTGACATTGGAGGCATTTGATATCAATCCCAGATTTGGATGTGAATTTTGCAAATGGCCCCTGTGTTTATAAATACCTGAACCAAGACCTCGGATCCTAACACCCCTCAAGTTTAGGGATCTTCAAAGTCCATATCTAAATTCTGCAACTTGAACCTCTCTCTGATCATTAATATGAGTTAACTGTTTCCATTAAGATTATTTCCCTTTTGGACAGTGTTG
This sequence comes from Mauremys reevesii, assembly GCF_016161935.1. Taxonomy (NCBI): domain Eukaryota; kingdom Metazoa; phylum Chordata; order Testudines; family Geoemydidae; genus Mauremys; species Mauremys reevesii. The sequence continues at coordinate 26,701,022 of NC_052630.1, forward strand.
CAGTATTGTACCAAACTGTTCAATAGATAAAACCAGCCAGGGGAGCATGTCATTCTTCCACTTTGGAATCATATGCCACATACTTTAACACTTCCATTGTTTCTCTTTGTAACAGTCAATTTAGTTCTGATGCTTGCTACAAAGTAATAGTTGGTATCCAATCAGAAACTTCAGAGGCTATTTCAAAGTCATCTTCACTACCTTGCATACCTATCTTAATAATACATGAAAGCACAGACAGAACAGCACCGCTGTGAAGTCACATTTTATTATAATGGCTGTTTGTGCAATTCCATGCTGATGAAGTTGGAACTGCTGAATATTGTATCATGTTGAAAAGCACCAAGGGTAGCATTTGCTTCCCTGGATTTCAGGTAAAGAAATGAAATATTTTCCTGGGCCACTAAGTTTGCCATCTTCTGGGTTTTGATATTTGATTAGTGTCTGTTTGAAAAATGCAAACTTGAATGGAAATTTAGCCAGGTTTCTATTTAAAATTTTGCATGAGTCCCAAAATTTTGCCTATGCAATTAATATGTAAATCAGTGTACAGCTGATGACAAATAAAACATATTATATCTGTAGTTCTTAGCTATTATGACATTATTTAATATTTTAAGGGGTTAGCTGTTTCCTGTACATGAACAGATTAAGCAAGATGCATACTCTGAATTAAGGGGAATGGACACTAACTTATTAGACCTGGGTGGGAAACCATTAGAAAATTTTGCATGATAGTCAGAGATACTGAATAATTTTCCTGTCCTGAAATGGGACATATTTGAAGTTTTGAAAACTGAAAATCCAATAGATAAATAGATTTGGGACAATCTAAACATTTTGTTTTGATAATTTCAGAATGTTTTGTTCCAATTTTGACCAAAATATTATTTTAATTCACTCAGATTTCTAAACAAAATGTCATTTTGAACCAAAAAGCTAGATTATTTCATTTTGAAAATGTCTAAATGAAACATTTAAATAATTTTGAAATTCCTCTACATATTTTCAAGTAAAATTTTTTTTTGAAACTGTCCCTTTTCCAGTGAAAAAATTCAGTTTTGACAAATTCACATTTTTTTGTCAAAAAAATCCTGACCGGCTCTATAGTTTATAACATTTTTAAACTTATTTAATAATTTTCAGTTCCTGCAACCAAACTTTAAAAAAAAATCACTACTTTTTGAAACATTGTATATTGTGGAGTAAACAGATATAGCGTAGCAGCTTAAACCCAGAACGCTATATTCAGTATAAGTATTAGTATTTCCTCATGTGAATAATCCCTCTGAAAGGCAATGGAACTACTTGTGTGAGTAAAGACTACTCACACAGGGGTTTATAGGACTGTGTCCTCAGTCTCTTTTTGATTCTTGTAGAAGAAACAAAGGAGTCAGACTGACTGCTGTACCCCATGTGAAGTATCTAAAAATCTACAGGCTCAGGAGCAGTGATGTTCTGATTGATGCTACAGCAGAAACATAACATTAACTTTTTTCTTTCAAATTTCAAATTAGTTGCAGCAGCAAAATGTCCCATGCCCAAGGCTGTTCTTAGGGAATTAACGACCAGCTGAGGTTAATGGCTCCCTGCTTTGCCTTAAGCCATCAACTCTCCCAGCTGGTCATTAATCCTCAAGAAATGCCCCATGCTTTAATAATTATCATTGAATTATTAAAGACATTAGGGAAAAGGAGAGAATGCAAAGTAAGCAAAGTGAAATCAGAAAAGCATATCTCAAATTTAATTAGGGTTATACCCCTCAAGAACAGGTGGAAAAATAAATCTAAACAAATGTTGTTACAATATTGAATTTACTTCACCTAGTATGAGATGCTGACATGGGTTCAGTTCTCCCATGTTATTATCAGAAATTCAGTTACTACTGAAGCCTAACATTGAATATAAACCCTGTAGTTCTTGATAAGGCCTATCTGCTGAGGACTAAAATGTGGAATATGACCTGCAAAAGAACTCTCCAAAAACAAAGATTCAAAGTGCATTATCCTTGTTTCTACCCAGATGGGAAATACTTTTCTTCCTCTTTCACCACAATTATGACTGAGAAGTTAAGATGATTGCAGCTCAATACATACAAATGATTTTATGTGAGCTATTTATAACCCAACAGATACTTGTCTCATTTTACAGTTGATACTTTGTAGGTGGTTGACATAATTAATAAAATAATAATAATAATAATAATAATAATAATTAATAAATAATGCAAGTGTCCTTGCTGCTAAAAAGCTATATTTTGCATGCTGATTGAAGTTACTTGAATTACTCATGAAAACGATGTGAGCAAGATCTGGCCCACAAATACTATATTCTCAATTTTGAAACGCAGGTACTTAAAGTTAGGCATGTCAATCCACATTGATGGAACTTAATGATATAATGTCCTGATTTCCAGAGGTGCTTTGCACCCAAAGATCCCATTGCCTTTAGTGCAATCAGTGGGTGCTCAGCATCTTCAAATATCAGGCCATATATGCCTAAATAGGTACATAAGTATGATTTCTCTCTCTCTGGACAGGAGAAAAGTTGCTATGATCTTGTTATAGAGATTGCAACAGGGTAGTCTTTCACCTTAAAGGTAATGGTCCGAGGGGTCACCACATCCCCTTATATGGCATGGCTCTTTAATATTTTTGGAGGTCTGATGTATACTAGTTAATATAAGACATTGATAATGATTAGACATGTTTAGTAGTGATTGGACATCTAACATAGTGAATGCCAGTGAAAATGAGATAGGATCTGAGACTAAAATAGGGGGAAAAGCACATTAAAAATTACTTAGATAAGTTAGATGTCTTCAAGTCACCAGAGTCTGATTAAATACATCCTAGAATACTCAAGGGGCTGAGTGAGATGGTATCTGAGTCATTAGTGATTATCTTCTAAAAGTTATGGAAGATGGGAGAGATTTCAGATGACTGGAAAATGGCAGATATAGTGCCCATCTATAAAAAGGGAAACAACCCAGCGAATTACGGACCTGTCAGCTTAACTTCAGTACCCGGAAAGATACTGGAGTAAATAATTAAGCAATCAATTTTCAGACACCTAGAAGATAATAAGGAGATAAATAACAGTCAGCAGGGATTAGTCAAGAATAAATCATGTCAAACCAATCTAACAGCTTTCTTTGACTGGGTAATAAGCCTTGTGGATCGTGGGAAGTGGTAGATGTGTATATCTTGACTTTAGTAAGGCTTTTGATACTGTCTTGCATAACCTTCTCATAAACAAACTAGGGAAATACAACCTACATGGACCTGCTATTAGGTAGGTGCATAACTTGTTGGAAAATCATTCCCAGAGAATAGTTATCAGTGGTTCATACTCAGTTGAGTGCGGTCACGCAGGGATCAGTTCTGGATCTGATTCTGTTCAATATATTCATCAATTATTTAGATAATGGCATACAGAGTACACTTATAAAGTTTGTGGATGATACCAAGTTGGGAGAGGTTGCAAGTGCTTTGAAGGATAGGATCAAAGTTCAAAATGATCTGGAGAAATGGTTTGAAATAAATAGGATGAAATTAAATAAAGACAAATGCAAAGTACTCCACTTAGGAATGAACAATCAGTTGGACACATACAAAATGGGAAATGACTGCCTAGGAAGGAGTAATGCAGAAAGATCTGGGGGTCATAGTGGATCACAAGCTAAATATGAGTCAACAACATAACACTGTTGCAAAAAAAAGCATACATCATTCTGCAATGTATTACCAGGAGTGTTGTAGGCAAGACGCAAGAAGTAATTCTTCTGCTCTACCCTGCACTGATTAGACCTCAGCTGGAGTATTGTGTCCAGTTCTGTGTGCCACATTTTGGGAAAGATGTGGACAAATTGGAGAAAGTCCAGAGAAGAGCAACAAAAATGATTAAAGGTCTAGAAAACATGACCTATGAGAGAAGGTTGAAAAAAATCAGTTTGTTTAGTTTGGAGAAGAAAAGATTAAGGGGAGACATAACAGTTTTCAAGTACATAAAAGGTTGAGGGGGACAAAAATGTTGTCTAACCTCTGAGGGTAGGATAAGAAGCAATGGGTTTAAATTGCAGCAAGGGAATTTAGGTTTTGGTTGAACATTAGGAAAAACTTCATAACTGCCAGGGTGGTTAAGCACTGGAATAAATTGCCTACAGAGGTTATGGAATCTCCATCCCTGAGATTTTCAAGCACAGGTTAGAAAAACACCTGTCAGGGATGGTCTAGATAATACTTAGTCCTGCCTTGAGTGCAGGGGACTGAACTAGAAGACCTTTTGATATCCCTTCCAGTCCTATGATTCAATGATAGAGAGGCAATGGTCCCAGCATATATGCTGCCTCCTCCATCACAGCAGAGCAGAATCCAGCTGGTGAAGGATTACTGCTTAATCCTCTAGGCATGAGGACTAAGCGTGGGAAAGGGGGAAGGAAAAGCTGTGGGAGGGGAACTCCTGTCTTAAGGAGATAAACCAGAACTGCTTGAAGTATAACAGATTGTGCAGGAACATCAACTCCAGAAGGAGGGCTGCAGGGATTCCAATCCTTAGGGAGGCAGACAACTGGGGTGGGGAGAGACAGAGACTGGCTTCCTGAAATTCAACCCAACTGCACACAGAGAGGCTGAGAGTAGCACTGAGGAAGCTCTTCAGTAACCTGCTGGGAAGAAGCCTGACAAGGAGACAGAACTCAAGAGTGGGAGTAGTGGATTCTGTAGCCCACAGAGATGTTGACAAACAGAGGAAAAAATAGGAACAGTCTGGGGAAGTGGCAAGAGATTATACAAAGCTGTCCTTAGCCACCTAAGACAAGGTCCCTGGGCTGAAACCAGAGGAGAGGGTGGGCCTGTGTTCCCCTACCTCCCCCAGAAACAAGGAAAGTACAAGCCTCAGGACATAGAAGCAAAAATAGATGAATCCCAAATAGGGGCTGCAGGCCTAGTATAAAGAACACTAGACTTTGAGTTTTCTGTTAGTACTTTCCCTGTTTATCCCAGAAGGGGGCTGAACTGAAAGGGGACTTGGCCAGAGGGCCTGGCCATCGAAGCTGCTTACAGCTCAAATACCAGAGTAACAGACAGCAGGTGGTGCTAAAGCGGAAAAATCCCTGCAGTGCTGCTTCCTGCACGCGGAGAGAAGAGGGGGTGCTCTTGGGGTAAGTCTACACAGTAACAAAAGAGGGCAAAACTTGGTTGGGGGATATATTTTTGGAGTAGGGAAGCATAAAAGGCTACAACCTTCAAATAGGTGTGAAGGGATTTTTTTGTATTACTGTAGCACCTAGTAGTCCTAGTGTAACCGTCAAGGTCCAGACACCCCAAGGAGAGACTGAGGGTGGGGGTTGGGGCCAAACCCCCCATAATAAGCAAATTAATCAACTGGCTTTATGGTGTTACTGTGTATAAAAATGCCAAGTAAGGTCTCTTACAAAAGCTTGTAATGTCCTGAGCCCAATAGTTATTAGGTATACAGATTGTGGTTACGAATGCATGCATGGGCGTGTGTGAAAACCATAATTGTAATGATAGTGCAACTATAGCATTGCTTCACAGCAAGGTGTTGCTGCAATCAGGGAGGGAGGGTTCATCCCAAGCCAGGTGTTTAAAGGAAACTAGCTCCAAGCGGCTAGCATTGTCCAGCTAAGAAGAGACAACTTGAAACTGAAAAGAAAATTCCAATTTGAGGAAACCCCCCTGCTCTGTGTATCCATGAATTACCATAGTCTGAGGAAAAGGGATGCAGAGGGTGCAACCAGCATTTAAAAAGGAAGGGATATGAAGCAAAGGCTATCCAAAAACTGCCGGCCGGCACTTAAGTGGGGTACTGCCTGTGAAGGATTGCATCTCCTGTAAGACAGAGGGCATGCTGGGAAACTGTTCAAAGGTAATAAGTAACTTGTATTAGAACAGGGAATTTAGCTAATATAGAAGTGTAAAGCCTAAGATTGGGTTTTCATGTTTATTTACTGTGTAATTTATATGTTTGGTTTTCCTTACCATTTCATCTTTGAATCTATGATTTTTCTATTGAATAAACTGTATTTATTTTTATCTCAAGCAGCTCTGTGTTGTGAAAACTGTGTGGACTGTGTGCATCAAAGTGAACTGATAATCAAGGGCAGATTTCATGCCTTTGGGCATGAAAGCCAGAGGAGAACAGTCTTAGTGTCTGATGGTTAAGAACTTCAGGAGTGTCTAATAGTTAAGAACTCCAGGAGATGTTTTTGGGGGACTTGGGACCAGAAGGGATTGCTGACATCACCCTGCAAGAAGTACTTAGGTTGGTGGAAGCCAGTGTGGGACCAAAGGCTTGTAGCCTGGGTACTGGTGTAAGAGCACTGAACCATAGCATTAAGACCCCAAAACTTACAAGACAGGTGGTGACAGACCTCCTTAGTGGTCTGAATGATCCCCAAAAAGTTAGTTGTGTAGTCTTGACAGGTATTGTACCCCAACCTCAGCAAATGGAGGCTCACACTCCAAACACTTGCAATAACAGATCCTAATGGATTCAGAAGTAAGGGAGCAAAGTACAAAGTTACAATCTATTTTCGTTTGTTTATTTTGGGTTAAGGGAAATAGAACAAGAGAAGGAGAAAATGAATCTGGTAAAGTCCTTGCATACAATGGATAAAAAGCAGCGTGGGAGATTGATTATGCCTAGGCATGGAAAGGACTCCATTCTACTAGGTGCGGTACAAACACGGAAAAATAATGGTCGCTGCTCCAAAGAGAAGAGCAAAATTTGGCTCCTTTTCCTAGTCAGACCACACCACTTGCCTAAGCTACTAGCAGTAGGCTGGAGGATGAAGGATGGAAATCCTTCCCAGCACAAGTTAGAGACAACAAATGGATCTTGGCCAAAACCACACATCTTAGTTGCACCAATTCAATAAAGTTACTCAGTTCAAGATCTCCAGTAAAGAAGTTTACAAGCAGTGATGCAAGTGATGCCATTTTCAACCCCAAAATATTATTTGAATATTCATCAAAGAGAGAGAGTGATTTTAATCACTCTAGAAAAATGGCTAACTCATTTCTCCCACCAGGACATACGATCATTGAAAGGAAATGGAAAAGCATGGAAGTACCAGCTGTTTTTGAATTAATCAGAGTTGGCTTAGTAACATCTGAGATGAATCAAATATGGTTCTGTTTGGATGATAAAGGTTGAAGAATTGGAGCTGGTTTGTCCTCTAAGGATCTTCAGTGACTTTTATGTGTCTAGTTACAAATGTCTATGCTACTCATTTGATATGGATCAGTTATTTGGCTGTTTGTTCAGCTAGAAGCTAAAGGTTAGAGTTGTGTGAATAATCAGTTTTTCAGTTTGGTGGGGAAAATTATTGAGGAGGGGAGGGAAATTGTTCTGCAGTGACTCAAGACATATATATATGTGTGTGTGTGTGTTAGATTTTTGGATAAACATCAACATTTTGGTCAACCCACATCTGCGTTTTTCGGTGGGGGGTGTTGCCTGATCTATCGATAGTGTATTAATTAGACTGATGACTTAACAATTCCCAATTAACACTGAAGTTTGTTAGGTTCTTTTACCAAGATCAGGCCCAGTATCATTAAAATTACTGTTCAGTTGGGAACTCCAAAGTGCACAGTTGCAACATTCACACTTAGGAAAAACCTTATGTATTTGTAATACTTTTATCACAGTCAGCAAAGTTACAAACACTCTAACCCAGCAAGGTATATAGTGGTAACGCAGAATCCAGCGTCTAAGCATCCATAACCTCACACTGTCCCTTGCAGAAAAACCTGAAGTGCTAGTTGTCGTCATCACCACCAGTGGTCATCATCCTGGCATCTCCCAAAGCACTCAGGCCAGGATACAGCTTTTATAATTTGCTATACGGACTTGATTATGCCTAATGCATATTCAGTAGGGGTTTTAGCCACTTTCCCTTATTTGAACTTCCACACCCCATGTCATGGTTCCTTCCCCACTCTGAACTCTAGGGTACAGATGTGGGGACCTGCATGAAAGCCCCCTAAGCTTATTTCTACCAGCTTAAGTTAAACCCTGCTACTCTGCCACCACCAAGTGCTTTAACAAGAAACAGGGAAAGGACCACTTCATAGAATCATAGAATCTCAGGGTTGGAAGGGACCTCAGGAGGTCATCTAGTCCAACCCCCTGCTCAAAGCAGGACCAAACCCAACTAAATCATCCCAGCCAGGGCTTTGTCAAGCCCAGGGCCGGCTCCAGACCCCAGCGCGACAAGCACGTGCGTAGGGCGGCAGTTGTCGTCAGGGGCGGCAGATTGGGCCGGCGGACCTGCCGCAGTCATGCCTGCGGGAGGTCCACCGGAGCCCCAGGACGACCATACCTGTCGCAGGCATGACTGCGGACGGTTCGCTGGTCGCGCAGCTCGGCTGGACCTCCCGCAGGCATGACTGCGGCAGGTCCGGTCGTCCCGGGGCTCCGGTGGACCTCCCGCAGGCATGACTGCGGCAGCTCAACCGGAGCCGCCGGACAAGCTAACCGTCCGCAGCTGTGGGAGGTCCAGCCGAGCCGTGCGACTAGCGGACCCTCACCAGTCAAGCCAGCGGGAGGTCCACTGCTCCCGGGGCTCCGGGACGTCTCACACGCATGACTGCTTGGGGCGGCCGAATATGTAGAGCCGGCCCTGGTCAAGCCTGACCTTAAAAACCTCTAAGGAAGGAGATTCCACTACCTCCCTAGGTAACCCATTCCAGTTCTTCACCACCCTACTAGTGAAAAAGTTTTTCCTAATGTCCAACCTAAACCTCCCCCTCTGCAACTTGAGACCATTACTCCTTGTTCTGTCATCTTCTACCACTGAGAACAGTCTAGATCCATCCTCTTTGGAACCCCCTTTCAGGTAGTTGAAAGCAGCTATCAAATCCCCCCTTATTCTTCTCTTCTGCAGACTAAACAATCCCAGTTCCCTCAGCCTCTCCTCATAAGTCATGTGCTCCAGCCCCGTAATCATTTTTGTTGCCCTCCGCTGGACTCTCTCCAATTTATCCACATCCTTCTTGTAGCGTGGGGCCCAAAACTGGACACAGTACTCCAAATGAGGCCTCACCAGTGCTGAGTAGAGGGGAATGATCACATCCCTCGATCTGCTGGAAATGCCCCTACTTATACAACCCAAAATGCCATTAGCCTTCTTGGCAACAAGGGCACACTGTTGACTCATATTCAGCTTTTTGTCCACCGTAACCCCTAGGTCCTTTTCTGCAGAACTGCTGCCCAGCCATTCGGTCCCTAGTCTGTAGAAGTGCATGGGATTCTTCCGTCCTAAGTGCAGGACTCTGCACTTGTCCTTGTTGAACCTCATCATATTTCTTTTGGCCCAATCCTCTAATTTGTCTAGGTCCCTCTGTATCCTATCCCTACCCTCCAGCGTATCAACCACTCCTCCCAGTTTAGTGTCATCTGCAAACTTGCTAAGGGTGCAGTCCACACCATCCTCCAGATCGTTAATGAAGATATTGAATAAAACCGGCCCCAGCACCGACCCTTGGGGCACTCCACTTGATACCGGCTGCCAACTAGACATGGAACCATTGATCACTACCCATTGAGCCCGACCATCTAGCCAGTTTTCTATCCACCTTACCATCCATTCATCCAGCCCATACTTCTTTAACTTGCTGGCAAGAATACTGTGGGACACTGTATCAAAAGCTTTGCTAAAGTCCAGAAATAGCACATCCACTGCTTTCCCCTCATCCACAGAGCCGGTTATCTCATCATAGAAGGCCATTAGGTTAGTCAGGCATGACTTGCCCTTGGTGAATCCATGCTGACTGTTCCTGATCACTTTCCCCTCCTTTAAGTGGTTCAGGATTGATTCCTTGAGGACCTGTTCCATGATTTTTCCAGGGACTGAGTTGAGACTGACTGGCCTGTAGTTCCCTGGATCTTCCTTCTTCCCTTTTTTAAAGATGGGCACTACATTAGCTTTTTTCCAGTCATCTGGGACCTCCCCCGATCGCCATGATTTTTCAAAGATAAACACTTGGAGTTCCTCTTCCCGCAAAATATTCCCCAAGCCCTTACACCCCTTTTCCTGGGTAGGCTTGAGAAATATCCCCCCAAGCCCCTACACCCCTTTCCCTGGGAAGGCCTGGTAATCCCCTCATCAATTAGTCCTGGTGAACACAGATCCAAACCCTTGCATCTTAAAACACTGAAAAATCAATCAGTTTCTTAAAAGAAGAATTTTAGTAAAAGAAAAGGTAAACGTCATCTCTGTAAAATTAGGGTGGAAAATAACTTTATAGGGTAATCAGATTCAAAGAGCCCAGAGGAACCCCCTCTAGCCTTAGGTTCAAAGTTACAGCAAACAGAGGTAAACCCCCTAGCAAAAGGAACATTTACAAGTTCAGAAAACAAAGATAAAACTAACACGCCTTGCCTGGCTGTTACTTACAAGTTTGAAATATGAGAGACTTGTTCAGAAAGATTTGGAGAACATGGATTGATGTCTGGTCCCTCTTAGTCCCAAGAGCGAACACACCCAAAAACAAAGAGCACACAAACAAAAGCCTTCCCCCCACCCACAAAATTTGAAAGTATCTTGTCCCCTTATTGGTCCTTTGGGTCAGGTGTCAGCCAGGTTACCTGAGCTTCTTAACCCTTTATAGGTAAAAGGATTTTGGTGCCTCTGCTCAGGAGGGATTTTATAGTATTGTCTACAGGAGGGTTGTTACCCTTCCCTTTCTAGCTATGACACCCCACTACTGTTGGGGCACCCTTCTTCCACAGATTACTAAACCCTTTGTCTCAAGCTTATTAGCATATACATCCATTAGTTACCATGGTATCCTTGTGGTTGGGCATCTGCTGATATTCCTAACTTAAAATATCCCAGGCAGGTATAAACTAGCATCTTCTGGTTATCTGTCAGCAGTTTAGTCATTATAGCATTCTGTCCTCTAATACCTTAAGATCTAGGGTTATTCTTGGTTAGCTGCTTATGCTAAGGCTTTTGGGGGGCCTTATGCCTTGTTTACAGGCCTGAGGCTTGTAGGCTCATTGTTTTACTGCTTTACTTATTCTTGTGCCTTACCTAGCAAATACATGTATCTGCAGGCTATGGGGGGGCAGAGGGGGAGTTGTCTGAAACATTTTATCCCAGCTCTGTTAAAGATCCCTTTTGCACCCCCATCCTGTGAGGTGCTGACTTCCCTTAACTGCTACAAATGTCAACGAGCCCAGTGAATTCCCTCCCTGCAAGATAAGACTGTAAAAGGGCGGGGGCCTAATCCTGGTAAAGATCTCTTCTCTCAGTACATGCAAGGCTATATGCAAACTTAATTGAGGACTTGTTTATACTATGAGGTAATGCACTCTACGAGGTTATGGTTTCTAAAGCACACTAATGCCGTGCTCATTAACTGGTCTGTATAGAGGGTCTGTATAGACCCTTCTTGTGCTCTTGTGCTCTTTAACACAGTGCTATTTTAAAGCACACTAAGGAACTTAGCAGGGCCAAGGGTTTTTTTGTTATGAGAGAGTAATGCATGCGTGTCCTGAGAGGAGAGAGCCAGAGGAGAGTAATGGAAGAAATGAGAGTGGGCGTGAGGAAGATCAGGTGATGGCATGACATGGGGTCACTGGGGTAAGTGGAAGGGTTGGAGCAGGAAAGCAGATGAGGAGAAACTTCTATTACTGTAACAGGAAAGAAGAAGCAGAGAGCTGTGGGAGGGGAAGGGAAGGCAAGTAGAGGGGCAGAGGAGAAAGGTCATGTCTTATTTTGTTTCTCTTGGGAGGAATCTGCAACATCCTGTTCAGAGAAAGTAGAGGCAGGAGAAGGGGAGGGTTTCAGGAGTGAGTCAAAGCTGATGAAAAGGCAGCTGAGATTGCAGACATGGGATTCAATGTTGAGAAGTGGAGTTGTTTAGCTAAGAAGATGACAGAACTAAAGGAGGAAAGAATGAATTTGTAGTGGAGGAAGTCAGCCTGGACACAAGATATCTGCTGAAGAAGTGGATGTGGGAGTGAGCCAAGAATATGCCTGCAAGAAAATGGCTACCCAGATATTGAACTGCATTTCACTGAATAGTGCAAACCTTGAGTCGAAGTTCATACCACTTTGCCAGATATTAAACAAACCCACCAGTTTCTGCAAGGATAACACTAGAACTCTTAACTTCCAGAAAGACACCAATGGCATACCTTGGGGATAGCCACATTGCCCATAAATTGTGAAGACTCTAGTGAGCTATATTGGTCAGCCCAATGAATGCCCAAAACCCCTTATACAAGCACTTACTATCATGTTAGGTAGGTAGGTAGGTATAGGACTTGATCAAAAGAACACTGCTGATAATGGAAAGATTCACATTGGCCTCAGAAAGGTTTGAATAAAGCCCTTATCATTCCTGATTGATGCAAAGCACCCCTTCAAAAATCTCATTGAATTTAATGGGATTTAAGCATGTGCTTACAACTGAGCGCACAGTCTGCTGAACAGGGATAGACTGAAGCACATTTTTCAATGCTTTATTGAAGCAGGGCCTTTGAGCTCATCCTGCAAGCCTTCCATATGCAGAACTTCCACTGAAGTCAGCTGAATGTCATGGTATGCCATAGAGGAGTAATAACTATATGTGCTGCTGTAATGAGCAGAAATCCAATAATATATTTTTAGTTTTAATAAAACATCACAGCAAAAATCATGGAAAAGCTTTTTAAAAAGACACCCCCAAGGCGGCTTAAAAATATTTCCTTTTACCGTTTTGCCCTTAAGTAAGGGGTGGCAGTATGAGCATTGAAATGGGGAACTCCACTACAGTCATAAATAATTTACCTAACAGTCAAAACTTTCAAAGAAATGTTTTTCAGGGAATGTGCTGTCTGAGCACCGTTATCTGAAAGAAATAACTGTGCTTGGTTTGACTTTTGCATATTAAAGATGCATTCTATTAACTCCCTTCAAATGTTTGGCTGTTTCCTCGTTACCCTATTAGATAGGTTTACATTTTACTGGGTTTGTGTTTGCTTTCATTTTATGTGCTTGGAAGGAGTGTCCTCGTTCAAAGTCTCTGATATGATCTCTTTCAGAAAAGTATCTGTTTATTCTCAAAGGTAACCAGCCTTGGTCAGCTTCAAACTCTATTTAAGCCTATAAGATCTGATTGACTTTGAGTAATTTGAGTTAGTTTTTATGCAGCCAAATCCTGAGTAAGGCATGACTAAAAGCTGGGTGGAGACCCAGAATTTGACCCATAATGTTTACCTGCTTTAGGAAAAGAAAAGGCCCAGGCCTCTAATTCATTAATATATTCTTCCTATCTTTTTAATTTAGCATTTCTGGGTGACTCAGCATTTAATATTGTAGCTCATGTTTTTGAAACTATTTTCTAATTATGAAAGCTGCTAGCAACATATAATAAGTTTGCATATATCATTTAAGTCACTATTGCTAACGCAAAGAATGTTAGATTAGTCTTGGAACCAGGGCCTTATTCGTAAATATTAAACATTATATTGAGAAAGAAGAGAAGGCAACTATCTCAAGCGCAGAACTTTACATAGGGTGGCAGGGTTTTTAACATAGGATTTTTTTCCCTCACTGCTCCATGTACGCTAAAATGTGTGTGGCTTTAATTTCTTAAATAAGATTGTTGGAACAGTAGTGCTTTTGTGCTTATTGGTAATGATCTACATAACAGTCCTGCAAGACAGTGAAAAATTCTGTTGGCTTCCATTTGATGAACCAGACTGGGTACACATGGGAATCTGATCTGGCATCAGAAATGACTGCCTAGAAGGGGTACTGCAGAAAAGGACCTGGTGATTAGATTGGATCACAAACTAAGTAGGAGCCAACAATGTAATACTGTTGCAAATAAAAGCAAATGTTATTCTGAGTTGTTTTAGGAGTATTGTAAGCAAGACACAAGAAGTAATTCTTCCACTCTACTCAGCAGTGATAAGGCCTCATCTGGAGTATAAGCTTGCCAATTTTGGTTGGACATATTCCTGGAGGTTTCATCACATGACATAATCTTTCATTAAAGATTAATCTTTAATTCCTGGAGACTCCCGGACAATCCTGGAGGGTTGGCAACCCTACTGGAGGTTGCTGATCCCTGACATAAATGGTTGTTATAAAAAGGATAGATTGTTCTCCCCTAACTACTGAGGACAGGACAAGAAGTAATGGGCTTAAATTGCAGCGTGGAAGATTTAGGTTACACTTTAGGAAAAACTTCTTAACTGTCGGGGTAAACAGTGGAAGAAATTATCTATGGAGGTTGTGAATCTCAGTCACTGGAGATTTTAAAGAACAGGTTAGGCAAACATCAGGAATGGTTTAAATAATATTAAGTCTTGCCTCAGTGCAGGGGACTGGGCTAGATGAATTATCAAGGTCCACTCCTATATTTCTATGATTAATAAGAGGGCTGCTGCATGGACACCAAGTTATTCCTGCTCTAAATCAGGAATAAGATTGAAGAGTAAAGTACATTGTTTGCATGACAAGAATCATTTTTAAGCGCACGTCTTTACAGACGTGCCCATTATTTGCTCACGTTCAGTAGCACAGCTACCTTGCACACCTGACATGTTTTAGGTTACAGATTGAAGTCCTGACTAACAAAATTGTAGGGATGAGCACAGTCTGTAACCTGAATGCAGAACCCATGCAACAGAAGCACAGCAAAATAAAAGCTTAAACGCTTTATTACCCATAGCCCTGATCCTACAAACATACGCGTGCTGACCTTTATTCATGCAATGGAAGTCAATGGGGTTTCTTTTGTAATGAGTGGAGTTAAGCACGTGCATAAATGTGGGATAAGGGCCTATGTTCTCACTCCCAAGGGGCACAAGTATCTTAAAATCAGCATGTCTGCAGCAATTTGTGTGTGCGCACACAGCAGGGGAGAGTCTGCCATGGATGAGATCTGTTGTAGATCTCGGCAGTCCATTGCAGGAGTAGGGAATGTGGACAGGCCTGAGTCTTATCCATTGCTTTCATACATAGTGTAGATCCACTGCCCTATTGAGCATTAGAATTGTGTCTTCACTTTGCTCAGCATTAATCAGATTGTTGAGGAACTCCAGAGTTTGCTTTTTGCATGTGGAAGGTGATGGCATTGTCCTTCCAGTGCACAAGTTATCATCACAAGCAAAAGCCCTTTTACTTGAATTTGGCGTGCAAGCTGAGGAATGGGCCCTATTAAAAGCATTAGTAAGTAAATTATTTCCCTATCAAACTAGATTAAACAGGCTGTCTGTTTCTATTGCAATGATTTTAAAAATCATTCTGATATCCCAGTTATTCTCCATATCCCTTTCTTATGCTAATTAAAAGTGGCTACGAGCTTTCTATGATTTTCTTATGAAAAATCAATGTCTGTTTTCCTCCTGTTCCTGCTATTCAGATAGATAAATTATTCGTTTAAGTCATCTTTACTGCAGTAATACAAAACATTCTAGAAGTGAATCACATTATTTTGAATACGATAAAATATAAAACAAGAAACTCCAACAGCATAAAAGCATGCAACTGATCAGAGGTTTTTTTTGTTGGTTTAAATGTTGAAAGCAATTTCTTTTAACACTGATAGTTGCCTTTTTTTACATTATCATAACTGGGAAAATAAGGATACTGGTTAAGTTCTAATTTTGACATGCTACTTGACAAATTTTTATTAATGCAAAGATGCAAAATTCTGTATCACAATATAGAAAGCATCCATGTAATTGCTAGTTTCAAGCAGCATTTATTGGAGTGAAAGCCCTAGAGAAATCTCAGTTTTACTTTGACTTAAAATAGCTGAAATATTTTGTTAAACAGACTTGGCTGATTTATATACTCTCAACTGATAATAAATGGCACTGGTAGCATAAAACCCCATAGTAAGATTGCTTACTGCCCAGCTCTGCTGGATACTGTTCCAGTTTTGTCACCTTCACAACACTAATAGCAGTAAGTAAATAAATAAAACAATTTCTCAAGCATCTGTCTAATCATGTTAGATTTTGTGTCCAGGAACACTAAGATATAATAGAACTGAACTGAAGAACTGAAACTGATACCACAAAGACACCAGTTTTGTTAGTATTGATTCCAAACTTCTTTACAGTGGATTATTCTAGAGGGATAGAAAGTGAGTGAGTAAATCTGGACTAGAACTGCTTCGTGCTTTGTATGTATTTGAATGGTAAGCCACTCTTTACGTAATTATTGTTGTTCACTTCAAGTGACATCATTGCCCTTGAAGCTCAAGTGTTTCAATATTATTTTCTCCATGCACACAGTGGGCTGAATCCTCTGCTGGTGTAAATGGTGAGTTCAGTGGAGCTGTGCTCATTTATACCAGCAGAGTATTTGGCTCAGTATCTTAAAGTAAGAAATTCCCAGGTAAATTTTAATTCTCTAGGAGACTTAATAGAGATCTGATTATACATCTGTTTTCCCGGCCCCCCTATTTTTTTATTCCTCTCTGTCTCCCATCATTCTGATTTTGGCAATAAAGTTTTAATTCTACTTGAATTCGTTTACATACTCCCTGTTAGCTAAAAATCAGTGGGAATGACGCACTTCAGTGTCATTCATGACTTCAAAATTCTCTCTCTAGAAGTAGAAAATCATTAGCATCAAATGCCTAGGAAGAAAATCTGGGATCCCAACGCCTGCACATTGCATCACAAACAATGTTGATCGGAAATGTAGAGAACTTTTAAATGTGTACTTCTGAAAATGGGGTTTATAATGCCATTAACAATTTTTGCTTGACAACCACAACTCTGAGTTAAATTTTAGATCTTGCCAAACACACCTACCAATGAATACCTGGATCCAGCAGGTATTTTGCAAAAGGTGAACTCTACTGGCAAGCATGCTTTTAAGCCACACAGCACTTTCCTTTTCAAGCATATGATTAATCGGCTACTTGTAACAGTGGAACTAGTTAGTTTTGTCATTTTTTAAAAATTCCTCACATTGCTGTTTCCTCACAGTATATCTGTAAAATAAATATTCCACACACAGATTTGCTGGTGTTTTTTAAATAAATACTAGGGATATTTTCTTATAACCATAGTCATCTTGCATTGCATATTTCACTTAAGCATGAGAACCAACATACATAGTTATAATCATATTCTTTGTCTGATTCTGCACCGAAAAGATGATGTTCATTAAAGAGCACACTCAAGATAAACAAGCAGAAAATTTGACTCTAACACATGCACCATTCAACTGAATTTATTGTTTTAAACATTGCCACCCCAAAACAAGGAATTTTAAAGCACTGAATCCCAGCTCCTCACGATTGCAGATGTGCCTACCACACTGTTTTTAAGTGCTCTTGGCTCCTTTCATGAGAGTCAACAGGGGGGTGAACATGACAAAAATTCTGCTCTCTGAGCACTATGTAGAGCAGGCAGATTGTTGGTTTTAATTTCTTGCTGACGCATAAAAATGGACCGAGTTGTCTGTTGTCATATATTTAGACTGTTCGATCTTTGGGACCATCTATTTATTATGCATGGACAGTGTTTGGGGGCTTCAAGGCACTACATAATACAAATAATAATCAGTCGTAGTCTTTTACTTCTAACCGGGGCTCAAAATAAAATAAATAAAAAGGGTGGTATTCCACTCATAAGTCAATCTCCACCAACAAACCAAGCAGGCAGGCTTCATTGAGTCATTAACATGGTTCACTATCTCTCCTGCCCTTAATCACAACAGCTAAAACATTCTTGTTTTAAACAAAAGTGAAATCTGAGCTTCTGGAAAATTAGTTGGTTGGCTCAGATAGTGCCAGGTAACTTGCCCAGTGCAACATGCCAAGTTTGAGCTATGCCTCATAGCTTCATGACTACTTGGTTTTCTTTGGGTGTTTTTCTCTAAAACACGTATAGAATGTCCAAATAGCTAATTATATAGAATCATAGAAATGTTGGGCTGGAAAGGACCTCAAGAAGTCACTAAGCTCTGTGCTGTGGCAGGACCAAGTAAACTTAGACCATCCCTGACAGTTGTTTATCCAACTTCCCCTGGAAGCCTATTCCAGAGCTTAACTACCCCTACAGTTAGAAAATTCCTCCCCACTCCCCACCCCAATATCTAACCCAAATCTCCCTTTTTGCATATTAAGCCCATTACTACTTCCCCATGTCCACTGATGGCAGAACAACAGTTGATGACAGTCCTCTTTATAACAACTCTTAACATAGCTGATGACAGTTACTTGTTCCCCACTTCTTTTCTCAAGACTAAACATACCTAGTTTGTTTTTTTTTAAACCTTTTCTCATAAGTCAGTGTTTCTAAGCCAATGATCATTTGTACTGCTGTCCTCTGGACTCTCTCCAGTCTCTCCCCATCTTTCCTACATTGTGGTACTGAGAATTGGACACAGGACTCCAGCGGAGGCCTCACCAGTGCCAAGTACAATGGGACAATTACCTTCTGTGTCTTACATAAAATACTCCTGTTAATATACCCCACGATGATATTAACTGTTTTTGCAACTGCATTCCATTGTTGATTCATATTTAATTTGTGATCTACTATAACTCCGAGATCCTTTCAGCAGTACTGCCACCTAGCCAGTGATTCACCATTTTGCAGTTGTACATTTGATTGTTCCTTCCTAAGTGAAGTACTTTGCACTTGTCTTTATTGAATTCAAAACAATTCTCTAATTTGTCAAGGTCCTTTTGAATTCTCATGCTGACCTCCAAATCACTTGCAACTCCTCTCAGTTGTCTGCCATCCACAAATTTCATAAGCATACTCTCCACTCCATTATTTCAGGAATTAATTATAATATTGACTAGTACCAGATCCTGAACTAAACAATGCAGGACCCCATTAGATACATCCTCCCAGTTTGACAGTGAACCATTGATTACTATTCTGATTAGTTTTTCAACCAGTAGAGCACTCACTGTCACATTCTGGAGCTCAGTCCAGACCAGTGAGGGATGGTGACATCACTTGCCCTGTAACCCTTAAAATGCTCTGCTTTTATAGTTCCCTTGTCTGGACACACTCAGCCAGCAGATAAGCTTGCACTGAGTGTCTGTGTGATAAGTTTCCCTGCACCAGCAGCTCTGACTCCAGTAACCTGCTAGTTACACCACAGCCACAGTCTGGCCTCTGCCAGCCTTGGTTACGCCTGGCAAGATGATCTCAACAACCCTGTGTCCCGCATTTTCCTAAAATCATGTACTCTGTGATGTCCATCCATTTCCTGGACCATCCAGCGGAACAATAAGGTTTGTTTTCTCTTAAACAGAAAAAATACATATACAAATTTGTATACAAATACAAAGAGAATTTGACTCAGTCATACAGCTGTGATGAGTACATAAATTTCATTTCACAAAGAATTCTGAGATTTTAAAAATTGTTTCTGTTCCAATTTGGAACACAGAGTGAAATTTTCAAAATTCTCAGAATTCATCTCAGTCAAAATATTTCAAAAGTGAAATCTCTCATTTTGATTTCAGTGTTTTTGTGTTTGTTTACAATATGACATTTTAAAAACCAAAATCGAATGTCATTTTGAAGGGAAAATTCAAAACTTTTCATTCCAAAAATGTCAAAAGGACCATTAGGAAAGGGATAGATCAGGGATCGGCAACCTTTGGCACGTGGCTTGCCGAGGTAAGCACCCTGGCGGGCCGGGCCACTTTGTTTACCTGCCGCATCCACAGGTTCAGCTGATCGCGGCTCCCCCTGGCCATGGTTCCATGCTCCAGGCCAATGGGGCTGCAGGAAGCAGCGTGGGCCAAAGGATGTGCTGGCCGCAGGTGGCCACGGCTTCCCGCTGCCCCCATTGGCTTGGAGCAGCAAACTGCACCAGTGGGAGCCACGATCGGCCGAGCCTGCAGATGCGGCAGGTAAACAAACTGGCACAGCCCACTAGGGTACTTACCCTGGCGAGCCACATGCCAAAGGTTGCCGATCCCTGGGATAGATAATAAGACAAAAGATACCATAATGCTGCATTGTAAATCTGTAGTGCACCCACACCTTGAATACTGCCTGCAGTTCTGGTCACCCCATCTCAAAAAAAATATTAGAACTGGAAAAGGTACAGAGAAAGGCAACAAAAATGACTAAGGGAGCTTCCAAATGAGGAGACTTTAAAAAGACTGGGACTTTTCAGCTTGGAAAAGAGAGGCTGATGTAGGAATATGACAGAGATCTATAAAATCATGAATGGCATGGAGAGATTGAATAAGGAAATGTTATTTACTCCTTCACATAACACAAAACCAGGGGTCACCCAAAGAAATTAATAGGCAGCAGATATAAAACAAACAAAAGGAAGTACTTCTTCACACACCACACAGTCAACCAGTGGAACTTATTGCCAGGGCATGTTCTGAAGGCCAAAACTAAACAGGGTTCAAAAAGAATTAGATAAGTTAATGGAGGATAGCCAAGATGTTCAAGGATAAAACCCCATGGTCTGAGAGTTCCTACCGTCTGACTGCCAGAAGAAGAGAGTGGACAACAGGGGATGGATCACTTGATGATTGCCTGTTCTGTTCATTTCCTCTGAAGTACCTGCTCTTGGCCACTCAGAAGACAGGATACTGGGCTAGATGGACCATTGGTCTGACCCTGTGTGACTGTTCTTATGTAAAATGGAATATTTTGTCATGGGAATTTTTTTCCCCTTCTCCCTCATCCCCCAAACAAAATTTCGGCAAAACTGACAGTAAATAGTTTTGCTAACAACATGACGGGGAATACAAAATCCTTCACAAAAAGAAAAGAAAAGAAAAGAGGATTTAAAGAGCAGCTTAGGCCTCAATCAGCCTCACCCTGCCATACCTGCAAGGCATGCCAATCTTGGAGGAGGAGCCTTGAAAGGTAGAAGCCCAGTTCAGAATGGCCCAGCCCTAGGAGGTGGACAGACCTCTTTCCACTAGCTGCCAGGATGGAGACACCAGTAAGAGGGGGCTAGTTTGCTAAGACTTTTGAACCTGGGGACTAATTGGAGAAAAGGAGCCAGTTAAAAGAGCAGTGAACTGAGGTCCTACAATTGGCGCAAGTTACAAGTCCAGCTCAACAGAGGAGAGGAGAGACTGAGGGACTGCCCAAACTATAACCAGGACCGGCTCTAGGCACCAGCAAAGCAAGCACGTACTTGGGGTGGCACAATTCCAGGGGTGGCATTCTGGCCATTCTTTTTTTTTTTTTTCCTTGGGCAGTTGCGCTGTCTGAGCTTTTTGTTTTTGTTTGTTTGTTTTTGTGCTTGGGGGCAGTTGTGCTCTTGGAGCTTGGGGCAGCAATTTTTTTGCTTGGGGTTGCCAGGAGGAGTGCTGGAGGAGACCAGAGGGACTGTTTGAAATACAGCCCAATTAGCACTGGAGAGACTGAGAGTGACTTTGCAGGAGCTTTTCAGTATCTTGCAGGGAAGAAGCTGTGAGGAGCCACAAATCCACATTGGGAATAGCAGAGTTCACAAATCTGAGGAAGACACTTACAAGCAGGGAAAGGTAGGAGCAGCCCAGGGAAAAGACATAGGTTTGAAGGAACAATCTTTAGTAGCCCAAAACAGTGTCCCTCGACTGGAACCCAGAGTAGACCGTGGGTCTGGGTTTCCCTATCTCTCTCCCAGACTAAGGGGAGAAGAGCACACTTCTGGGTTGAGAGAAGTCAAGAACAACAAGCCCCAGATGGGGGCTGAGAGCTTGGTATAGAGACTGCTAGATGCTGGATTTTTCCTGTCGTTATAGACCAACTCTATTCGGTAGCCTAATTTAAAAAATGTTGTACATACAGAGATAATCAAATATTATACTTCAGGATGGCTGTAAGTTAATTAATACAGAGGTCAGGAAGGAGTATTTTATTCATGTATGGGATTGCTCCAGAAGATAGCCTACATCATGCATTGCCAACTGTCTAAAAAAGGATAGAGCTTGATGGACGAATAGTCCAATATACTATCTTGTGCAAAAAGCTCCTGCTGCTAATGATTCATGAGAGAGAGAGAAAAAGGAAATGGGAAATATAATATGAGGGATGAATTACAAAGGGCTTGTCTTTTCTCAGATTCTCAAATCCATCCCAGTTTAATTTGTGAAATCCTGTGTGAACAAGGAAAGTGGACTGTTGAAAGAAGACTGCAATGGGAGCTGCTTACACCTGTTCTTGGCAACAATTTTTTGTATTGACATGTCACTGGTAAATACCCACATTTCATAGCTACAGTAAATAAAATGTCACTTTCTGAATAAATTAGGCATTTTATGCTATCCTCTGAATTGCTAATGACATCCTGTGTAATATAATGTTTATTCCTCTCCAGAGGCAGTATTTTCTAATCTGCTTGCACCTGTGGCTTTCTGCAGTTGCAAAGAAGGCCTTCCAAAGACTGGAACACAGCTGATATTCAATGTGGCTTAAAGAATATTACTTTCTAAATACACCTCCAGGTCTTGCCGCTTTGAATTTGCATGGACTTTTTGACATGCAGTTGTCAAATTCCAAAGACAGCAGCCTTTGTCTTGTAGTTCTCCCTCTTCACCTTGCATACCAAATGAAACAACTAGAACAGGGTTAATTCTGTGTGTTTGGTTTGTTTAACTAACACCTCTATTTCTCAGAGCAGGCTGGCAGCACATTTATCTGTTGCCCCTGGCATTAGAATGACATGAGTCTGATATCCCACTGTAATCAACAGAAGCAGAAACTTTCTAATGAATTCTTTGGTAATAGTAATGGGCAAGCTTTAAAATGATTGAATATCCATTTTGAATCTAAGTCCTTTCTCCGCAAATCTTATGTGTTTTTTACAAAGCTTGTGCAAAACGGTCCAGATGGCTGACATTTTCTTCCCTCCCTCCCTCCCCACAAAAATGTTCTTCACATAAAAGCCAAGAAATTAGTAATGAATGTGTAATGCAAAATTATGAACCACAATGAGTGCTTTTCACATCAATGAGACACACACACAACCTTTCCCAGGCTGCATAATGCAACAGGAGACCAAAGGCCACACCTCATCTCCACAATCCTCCTGACACATTTCAAGAGTGAGCAAGAATTGAGCACTCCTTGCCCATGGGGCTGCTATTGTGATTATCTATTGCACAAGGTAGGCAGGGGGCTGTAGGTTCTTTAACTGAGCATCACCTAGCCCTCCAACAACACCAGTGTGCATTAACACAAGGCACTTTATGGACCTATAGTTATAGACAAAACCAACTATTATTTTTAACTCGCAACCCTTGAAGACTATAAAAATCCATTTGCCATTGTTCATCATTTCTTTGCCTTTGATTTCTGAGTGTGTGAATGCATTTATTTCCAGACAGCAGCTGATTATAAGCTAACATTTGGCTTTATACATAAAGATTTTTCTGAGACTGAAAACTGTGCAAAGCTTAACCATGCTTCCATGCATGCATGCACACAAAATAAATAAACATTTTTAAAAAGCCTGTGGGATGGAATCACTTGCTTTTTATTGCTGCCGTCTTATAAGCATGGTGTGAGATATTCATAGGGGAATCAGCTAGAAGTTCATTCAGCAAAACATGGCTTCCCATTTTGATTAATATAAAAGCAGGATTTTCAAGATGATACAGAATTTTTTCCCCACCTACTGCAACACTTCTCTCCCTGACATAATTGCTAGAGAATTTCTGCAGTTAGTGGCTTTCCTTGGAGAAGACACAACCACAGGGGCTGGGGTCCAGGGAGGGTGAGGGTGGGTCAATTGGCAGCCTGCCGGGGGGACTCAAGGGTGAGAGAAGCATTCCGCTGCAAGGAGGCACTCAAGAGGTGTGTCTCTTTACAAATCCATTGAAAGTCAATAGGTGCCTAATTCTCCATTTGTGTCTTAGAGTATATATAGACTGTCAGATCTGAAATACTCTGATGGTAATGTAAAAACATTTGATTTACACAAGTGACTGTACTAAGTAATTAGCCTTCAAGGTTCAGATTGAATCTTAACTTTCCCTTCACTAACATGTACTCCTGTTTGAAAAAACGGGATGGCGGGGGGGGGAGGGGGAGCGGGGAGTGAAAAATCTACTTTTTTACAAGGTGTGTTTAAATAATTTATTTCCTTTAAAGAATAACGTTTCTGCTCTCACTGGGTTACAGAATGTGCTAAACCCTAACAATGTAATCATGCTAGGGACCACAATATCACACTTTATAGAAAGAATTTAAAACACAAGGTTCTCTGAAGAAAAACAGTTAAAACATCACTCTCAATAACTGTTTTGGCCTTTTAAAAGTATAGCAGCTGGAAGCCATAGCATTCCTCTTCTCCTGAAGGAATAAGGTATGGTACACATTTTTTCCAACAAGAATTCAGCCTGTTGGGCAGGTGTGACATACCCAGAGTACAATCTAGAATAGGAAGTAGCTGTGCCATCCTTCCCACTGATGTTGGGGTGCCCTTTACACTGCTTTGCTGCTGTAGCATCTAGTCAGGACTGCTCACAAACAGTCTCCAGCCATATGAGTCGTGCCCAGCTCAGTCTGTGTAGACCAGGGATCAGCAAGCTTTGGCATGAGAACTCACCAGAGAAATCCACTGGCGGGCCAGGATGGTTTGTTTACCTGCAGCGTCCGCACTTTCAGGCAATCGCAGCTCCCACTGGCCGTGGTTCACTGTTCCAGGCCAATGGGAGCTTCGGGAAGCAGCAGCCAGCACATCCCTCGGCCCGCGCCGCTTCTCGCAGCCCCCATTGGCCAGGAATGGCGAACCGCAGCCAGTGGGAGCTCCGATCGGCTGAACCTGTGGATGCTGACGGGCCACATGCCAAACATTGCTAATCCCGGGTGTAGACCTACAGCCTGCCAGTCACACCTAGGCTCTTGCCAGCCTGAATTATACTGCAGAGTGACCCCAGCACTCTGCAGGCCGGCAGGAGCAGCGAAGGGGGAACAAAAATAAAAACAACAACAACAAAAAAAACTATGGAGCGGCAAGAGCACGGGTGCAGGGGGACTCCCGGCCCTGCAGACATGCCCCAGGCAGCAGAGTGCGCACCCCGGCTAGCGGGGGGGGAGAGAGAGAAGGGGGGCAGCCAGGGCTTCCTTCAGCTGGGCGCTCGCCATGCCACCTGCCAGGAGGGCTCCATGCCACTCCGGTCGGCGGGCAGGGAAGGACGTGGGCTGCCCTGCCGGGCTTGCTACAGACCTGGCACCACTCCCAGCAGGGCGCTCCCTTCCTCTGTGCTGCCGCCCCCTACAGGGCGGCCGGAGCAGCAAACCAAAAAGAAAAAAACCTGCGGGGGCGGCAGAAGCGGCGAAGTAAAAAAAAAAAAAAAGGATTGAAGGGAATGCCTCCCCTTGGAATCTGCCACCCCAAGCATGAGCTTGCTCGGCTGCTGCCTGGAGCCAGCCCTGCCCAGTACACTCCCAGTCCCAGATTTTTCCCCAAAAATGTACGTCTCAAATGTTCTGTCCAGCCCTCTCCAGGTTGATACAAGCTTATATAAAGTCTGTCATTGTATTAATAGAAATGATATGCACACATCTTGTTACCCCAAATGGAGTTCCCTAAACACTTCAGTTCCAACACACTGGTTTACATAAAAGAAGTTTATGAACTACAGAGAGAGAGAGAGAGAGAATTTAAGTGAATATAAGCAATGAAGTATAGCAGTCAGAAATGGTTACAAGAAAAATAAAGATAAAAATGCAACTAGTGCCTAACTTACCAAACTATATTAAAATTTAAAGCAAAGTTTTTCTCACCACATATTCTCAATACTCTTACTGGCCAAACTCCTGAGGCCAGTAATATAAATCCATAGTACGCCCACATCTCAAATACTGTGTACAGATGTGGTCTCCTCACCTCAAAAAAGATATACTGGCACTAGAAAAGGTTCAGAAAAGGGCAACTAAAATTATTAGGGGTTTGGAGAGGGTCCCATATAAGGAAAGATTAAAGAGGCTAGGACTCTTCAGCTTGTAAAAGAGGAGACTAAGGGAGGATATGATAGAGGTATATAAAATCATGAGTGATGTGGAGAAAGTGGATAATGAAAAGTTATTTACTTATTCCCATAATACAAGAACTAGGGGTCACCAAATGAAATTAATAGGCAGCAGGTTTAAAACAAATAAAAGGAAGTTCTTCTTCACGCAGGGCACAGTCAACTTGTGGAACTTCTTACCTGAGGAAGTTATGAAGGCTAGGACTATAACAGCATTTAAAAGAGAACTGGATAAATTCATGGTGGTTAAGTGCATCAATGGCTATTAGCCAGGATGGGTAAGGAATGGTGTCCCTAGCCTCTGTTTGTCAGAGGATGGAGATGGATGGCAGGAGAGAGATCACTTGATCATTGCCTGTTAGGTTCACTCCCTCTGGGGCACCTGGCATTGGCCACTGTCGGTAGACAGATACTGGGCTAGATGGACCTTTTGTCTGACCCGGTTTGGCCGTTCTTATGTTCTTATGATACTTTCTTCTGTCTAATGTCTGCTTCCTTTCGGTGCAGTGACTCAATGGACAAAGAGAGCAAGGAGGAGAGGGGTCCGGTGGGATGTCTGTCCTTTCTTTTTATAGTCCTATCCTCCCTTTGAGAAGCATTTTCAACTGGGAGCATCGGGATGGGAAATCTGTGCGGACAGGAACAACATGCTGTTTCTTTGCTACAATGTAGATTTTCTGTCCATGCCACCTTTCCTGCCAGTGAATATCCACTTAGTAGGTAAAGACCCATTGACCTTGTTTACACCTGCCTGAGATGTCAGCTTGCCCTTTGTCTCTGAGGAACTGGTTTGGCAGCTCCTCAGACTAGGAACATATTTTAGCAATACCATACAGTCTAATCATATTACTTTACATCCAATGTCACCACAAATATTTTACCAGGACAATAATGACCAGCATATTATGAGTTTTCAAAAGATACCTCACAAGGCATACTTTGTACAAAGATTATTACAATAGTGTGCAAAATGTGGATACAGGAGTACAGTCTGTCACAGTAGGCAATCATCTTCGGGTCAGGTGGGATTTTAAGGCTAAAAGAATGAACCCACATAATCAAAACATAAATCCCATCTATCCTCCCTAATGGCTGGCTAGATCAGACAGATGGATCCTTCATTAAATTGCTGTGTCAGACTTAACATAATTGTACAAATGACAGAGCAAAACAAAATAAAGCAAATGGAAAAAACACTCTGGAAAGAATATGTTGACTAAAATGAAATTCAGCCATGTCTTTTCTGGTCATAATGCCGTGGTGGGTTCTGAGTTGTAAATTACTTTAATATACAATGCACTCAGTGTAAATCTGGCTGCTGTTGTAGCTGCTACACCCATTGTCTTTCCTTCTCTTGTTTTACTGCATAATTTTATAAAACACTAATTGTAGCCTGAGGAGAGTGCAGAAATACTAAAGCAATTGCCACTGCTTTAGAAACAGGCAGCTGTAACTTGCAATCTTCTTACACAAGTGTTGTTCTCAGTGTTATTTAAAATAGATATCATGTGGGAAATCTTCACCCTACTGAAGTTAATGGGTGTTTTGCCATTGACTTCAGTGGGGCCAGGATTTTATTCTACAACTGATATTATGGCACCGACTTCAGTAGTTCTCTGTGATCATAGGCAAAGCCTCTTTTGGGGAAGGTACCACTCAATCAAATTGTAATCCTGAATCATCAGACATTAGAAGTACTGCATGGAAGTGGCCAAATGTATATAGCACTGGTCTGAGACTTGTAAAACCTTGGTTCAATTCTCAGCTCTGCAAATGGTTTGCTGGGGGATCTGGGTCAAGTTGTTTTCCTGGTTTGTGAAATGGAGATAATGGTACTGATCATCTTTATAAAGTGTTTGGAGATCTATGCTGAAAAGTGCTATGTAAAAGCTAGATATTATTGTTCAAATGTCAATGAATCAATCATAGTTGCATTAATAATTAGTTTCATATTAAAGGAAATCAGTCTAATGAATTTTCTGTATATGCAAGAAGACAATCAGGCAGCCAGGGATTTTGATAGAGTGCAGCAATTATCTGCCCAGACGTCATTTGTCTCAGCCCCACCCTCAAAACACCTGATATGCCAGGGCTAAGAAGGGTGGCAAAGAACTAATCTAAAATATCCCATATCGGAGTTTCACTTTAAATAAACCTCAAAGGTTCCAGAAGAGGCTAGAGGACATCAGTTTAAATTTCAAAAACAATGAAAATTTCTGAATTGTCACCTCCTCCTTAAAAAAGAATTTGAATTAGTTGTGCTCTGAATACTCAAATGGCCAGAAAGGCATTTGGTTAGCTGTTAAACCAATTGAAAAGTCATTTTTCATTACTAATGACCAGCTCAGGAACTCACAAAGTATCAGTTCTGTCCATCCAAGTGTAGATCATTGAACAAGTCAGCTCAGAATTAGCCCATATTATCTCCCTCACTGTTTTTCCATTTATTTTTGCTCTAAACTGAAGAGTCCATTGTCCCCTACTTTCCTACTTACTAAACTCAGTTTCTACAAAGATTAACAATAGAGGGAAGTCTGATAAGAATAACAAGGGTTATTTCCCAGCTACACTTTTGCTTTCTTAGCTTTTTCTTCTAATTCTCAAATGATCTATTTATCTTATGCTGTTTTCTATCTCAGAAAATCCAAATGACCCTTTGAGAGTTTTGACTGAGAATGCTGAGCCATGTGCTCTCATTTTTCTTGTGTTGCGCTTTTATTCTAATATATATCAAACACAGTCAAATATTCCCTTTTTCCCCTCCCAATTCTGCTTTCTGCCTCTAAGTCTTATAGTGGAGGCCCAGTTATATTTCTGATGGACCTGCTTACAATCTGTCTCAAGAGGACATAGAGAGATTCCCATGTTTCCTTTTTCCTGTGATTTTCTCAGCACAGGCTTCCTAGGAATTTTAAAGCACACAAGCATCATGTAAAAGGACGATTCTATTTGATTGTATCATTAGGCTGGTCTTGCAATAACAGGGTAGAACTTTCTTATGACTATTAATAATCAAAACCCTGGTTTCTACATCACAAGATTTATGGCTGAAATTTGAGAGATACCAAAGCTACTTAGTAATATATAAAAAGCTACTTAGAAATATATTTTAAAAGTTTATAATTTCAACATAAGAAAAATAAAGCAAAAAAATTGACACCTCTAAGGAGTGTAGGGATTTGGGGTGGAGTTTGTTTATTTGGGTTTAATTTTTAATACCCTATTTAGTTCAAATTTTCACCTTAAAATCAAATGAAACTATTCATTATTTCATATTTTAGGTCACAATTCAGTAAAGCACTTAAACATGTGCTTAACTTTAAGCATGTGAGTAAGTCCTACTGAAGTCATAGCTTGTTGAATCAGGGCATTGACATGCATTTGGAAATAAATATTCTCAGGACATCCAAGATTGGTAAATTAGGGCTATCCCGCTGCACACTCTACAGCAATACCTTCCTAGCCACATGATACTTTGGAAATTCCATTACCTTAAACTTATTGGATGAAATCCTGGCCCCATTGAAGTCAATGGAGCACTTTGCTATTGACTTTAGCAGTGCCAGAATTTCACTCCCTGAGTTTTCCTAGTTGTCCTCCCACAGGTTTTTCTAGGGGAGATTGTCACCTGGCACAAACTTATATTTTTATTATTGTTTGAATTGCAGAGTAAAGCTATGGGCTAGTGAGCTAGATTTGTTCTGCCTCATCACGAAATGTATCAGTTAAGTTCTGATTGAAGAATCATCATCAATATTGCCAATGTTAGAGGCAAAAAAGAATTATTATTCCTGGTGTTTGTAGTTCCTGTAGGTGAATACAAAAATAATCACTTTTGACTTTAAGCTAAGTACCTTTGCCCTGGGAAACCCTGAGAGAATAAATATGAAAAACCACAATGTTTTTTCTACTCTCACTTTTCTAACTGTAGGGGAAAACATTATTATACATAACTTTAAAAATAGTCTGTGTGGCAGAAATAAATCCTGTTCTATCTTCCACTAAATATGTTTTTCTGGAGGCTGTTACATAAGGGAAAAAATCAATACAAATTAATTGTTAGAAAAACATATTGTTTGTACAATTAGAATGTAATTCATTTTGCATCTTCTGAATTCTCTGAGTTATTAAATAATCTTTCACTAGCCCCTAATTAATCAGTAATGCCCAGTCTGCACATTTTGTTTTTGTTTCTTTCATTTCAAGCAGTAAAACCCTGAGGATTTTTGATTTTAAGATGTTCTGACTACAACTTATGAGCTTAATAGCCATCACACTGAATTTATGATCCTATATTGCACTTTAGGGAAAGCTTCTGTAGCTTGCTTGCTGGCTTTGTTTGCAGTAGTCAAAGCCCTGGAGACATCAGCATTTAACTGTGGTTTGAAATTGCTGAAGTGTGTCATTCCACTAGATTGGGTGGCCTACACAGCACCTCTAATAACAAATGGCTTTTGGGGGTTGTTTGTTTGCTTTTTGGAGAGGGGACAGACGAGGTTGGGGAACCACACACATACAGTGTTCAGGACAGGTTGTCATGTTGTTCAGTAATTCCTGAAGAAAGTGACTTGCTGTTGTCTCTGTGTTGAGCTGGAACATGAATGTAACTTGGAATGAACCTATGTCTTATGTTTTTATTCATTGTTAGCTGACCCATTGGTCAGCCCTATGTCACTGTGATTAATCATTCAGACTCCAGTTGTCCAAAGAGACATTTCTAAAGCCTCTTCTGAACAAAAAACAAAAACAAAAAAAGGAAGGGGAATAAAGCAAAGTACTAGCAAAACAAAATGGGTTAATCCTTGACATGATAATTTATACCAAGAATAGCAGATGAACAGAAGTGCTGTTGTATGTGAATGATTAATAGCTGCTACGATTGCATCTGTGACAAGTGATTAATAAAGTTTGTGATTAAGAAAAATACTTTCCCTTCTTTTCCTAAGTGTGCAAATCTTGCAGCTCCACCTTAGCCTGCACAATTGTTCAATTACAATGCAGAACTATTTGTAATTCAGATGTCACTAAACATTACTGATTCAAACATCTTCAAAATAAAGTTGCAAATGATCTGTTAAATTCTAAGGAGATGAGGAAACCCAGCATGTCCCTTGTAAAGGCTCTTTAACCTGGTGAAGGATTGTTTTTTACATGCAGTTGTCTCTGCTCAATAGCATCTAAATTACCAGCTTGGAAAACGTGGTATATTAACATAGAGCTGTTTGTACATTTGGGGATTGTATGAGCTAGTGATCAGAGGAGAACTCAAGCTGCAGAGTCCAGATCATTTTTTCATAACTAGAGCTGTGTGAAATATTTGCTCTGAGCCTTGAACCCATCCAGAAATAGCTTTGGGTTTGGTGTGTTTCAGAACCTCAGACCATATTACTGAGAAGCTGTCAAAGTTGGGTGGAAGTTGTTTGCAGACCTACAGTCTGATTTCCAGCCAGCCTCCTGGCCTACTTCTAACACCCCACCATGCTCATTCTCCATCCTATGTGATCTTTCCTATACTTGGAGGTTCAGGTCCATGCAAAGACTTAGAGGTAGATTTATTTCAGACCCTGCAGATTGAACATTCTAGGCTCAGTTGGCAAATCCATTGCAAATCAAACCTTAAAATAACTCAATAAGTATCATGAACCAGGACCATTTTACTTAAATGACAGTACAATGTGATAATATAAGCAATCTGATAGTACACAAACAATGGTTCAGTGCTTGTAGGAGAACAGGGCCTCCTGTACGGTGTCAAAACCTGGGTCACATACAGTAGACACCTCAAACTTCATGAATGATACCATCAGTGCTTCCACAAGATCTTCTGGCAGTGCCTCCACAAGATCTTCTGATTCAAGTGGGATGATTGATGCACCAGCATCAGCATTCTGTCCCAAGCCGAAACCTCCAGCATTGAAGCTATGATTATCTGCCACCAACTCCATTGGGTTGACCATGTTCCTCAAATGCCAGATAATCAACTCCCAAAGCACGTAATGTTCTCACAACTGAGCCAAGGCCAATGGACGAGGAAAGGGGGAAAAAAAGTGTTTCAAAGATACCCTCAAAGCCAACATGGCAAAGTGAATATCGACATAAACTCATGAGAAACCCAAGCCCTCAACTGATTGAAGTGGAGAAGGACCTTGTGGCAAGGATTCCAGC
The DNA here is from genome assembly GCF_016161935.1 of Mauremys reevesii. Lineage (NCBI taxonomy): Eukaryota > Metazoa > Chordata > Testudines > Geoemydidae > Mauremys > Mauremys reevesii. Next base: position 26,733,142 of record NC_052630.1, read on the forward strand.
ATTTCAAGACTCAAAAAAGACAACAGGAAGAAGAGAAACAGGAAAGAAAGGAGGAAAGACACTCTGCAGCTCAACTCAACAATCCAAAACCACTCCTTCAGCTGAAAAATGTCTACTCCAACTGTGACAAGATCTGTAGATCACAGATTTGTCTCATTAGCCACCTGTGAATCCACCACTGATAACCAGCTATCATTTCATAGAATCATAGAATTCAAGATCAGAAGGGACCATTATGATCATCTAGTCTGACCTCCTGCAAGACAGTCATCCTCTAACTCCAAGGGATCACCGATAGATAGATAGAATATAGGAGGCCCCTCTTTCTCTCTTTCCTCTCTCTGATATGATATACTCTGCCCCCGGGGTGGGGGGAGAAGGAACCTCAGACTCCTCCCATTATCTCCTGTGTAAATATATAGGCCATGTAGTGTTCCAGAGAGTCAATACATTTGGGGTCTGCTGGACCAGAATGGGGAGTGAATCAAGGTCCCTTGCTGAAAATTCCTTAAGTTTATGTCCCAATGTTGGAAGCTCTATCACCTCAGCTGATGTCAAGTGTACAATCTAAGATGAAGTGAAAGTTTGTCTTTTAAGTACCATTTAGGAGTCAAACCATATAGAGTGTTATCAAAATCAACACTGTCTTGAATATTATGTAGAAGTTAATTCATTATTTACTTGCTTTATATACATTAGTCACCTATTTCCAAAATAAGAAATAATCAGTATTCATTTTCCTTCTCATGTCTGGTAATATAGTTCCCTATCATTATATTACATCAATGCTGACCTTTCTACCATACTACATAATCACTGCTGTGGCCTGGTAAAAAATTTTTCATAAGGTGCAAAATCTTACTTGCCCGTTGAGTTTTAATCACAGATGCAACTTCTTCACTAAATAAGTCTACTGTGGTGTTATTGACTGATAGAAAAGTCACTTGCCATTTTTAACAGTCACAAGTTAAACCTGAATGATCTGAAATTGTATGTGCCCATTCAGCTGAAAGAATTGCTGGCATGCTAAAAAGATTAGCTGATGTACTCTTTATTTTCCCACTCCAGGTTATTTCCTGGAGCAAACATGCTTCCATAAGTGAAACCTCATGTATTCTGCAAAATAAAATAGAATCTTGTAACTTTCTTGACCTTTTTAAATATTGTTTGATCGATCTTGCTTGTTATAATCCCACTAAGCTTTGGAGAAGAGATGGAATAGCTAGCCAATCAAAATTCAGAATCAAGAGGGGTTTTGGCTTACATGTGCAAAACTATACAAACACTAATACCATCACTTCTGAGGGGTTCCTTCCGCCCCCGTCCTCTGCTGTAAACAGTCTCTAAGTTTTATTATTCTTTCACTAAGGCATCTTTTTTAAACAAACTACAAACTGTTGCTAAACCAATATGTTCTGTAAATCTCAGGACTCTAAGTGGGTAACCAAAGACAGCACTCTCTGAAGAAGCACAATGGCAGGGCAGGCTCCCTTAGTTTTCTGTTTGTTGTAGTATTAATTCTGTATACTACATTAATTCCATTTTTCAAACAATCTTAACCTTTGGGGGCAAGCATTGCAAAATGGTTGTCCAACCCTATAAAACCATTTCCACCCTCTAGCAAACAACTGCTAGACATCAGTAATTCGTTCTGAATGAATGTCATTCCTCTTGCAGAGACCACGCTATTTACATTTAGCTGTTAATATTTTAATTAACAATATAAGTGCATTGTTTGCCTTGTGAGTTCAATGGGAAAAAACTCTACAAATAAACAGCAGTTCCCTCTTGGACAATCACTTTGTAAATTAGCTTGCTTTGTCAATAAAGCGCATGCCTATCAGTGCTTCAAAGCAGCAGGGGCAAGGATGTTCATTTACTTAAGCAGTAGGTTATACCATTAGTGTGCATGATTGGTGTTAATTAGAAATGTGTGTGGATGTTTCTGTGTCACACAAACCATTTTATAAAAAATCTCTTAACAATCAGACTATTAATTCACGAAGCATGAATGCTTGCGTTTGTTTGGGTTTTTTTTTTTTAATTATTTCTTCTTATTATCTATTACTTATATTAGAGTAGCAGTGAAAATGTACTAGGTGCTCAACAGACATAAAGAAAGACATAGTCCCTGCCTTGAAGAGCGTACGATCAAAGGGGCTGAAACTGCAGATGCTGGTGCATGTGGGTCTCAGTTTAGCCTAAGTATGAGGTCTGCTTAACTTTAAGCACATGGATGATCCCATCCTAATTCCATAAACCATTTAAGCATGTGTTAAGGCCCTGTTGATTTCCACATAACTTAAGCATGTGCTTAAGCTGCTGAATTAGTCAGAAATGGGCACACTTGAGTCACAGGACACTCCTTGGGCACAAGGTTATGCAAGTGTGCATGTGTTTGCAGAATCAGACCCTGCATGTATGTCAATTGCTAATGTATATTTTTAAAGCATATTTCTGATATGTCTTGAATGGAGCTTTTAGGGTTATATTGTGCACTGCTTCATGAAGAACTTTCCTTTGGTTTCAGTAGAGGGGTCTTTTGAGACACTGACACAATGAGAATGTCATTTAGCAAACCACATTAGCTAACTTGAGCTAAAATAGCTGTGAACAGACACAGCAGCTTGGCTTTTAGCTTGGGCTACGAGCTCATGTTCAATTCAAGGCTCGCATATAGGCTTTATTCAATCTGCAAAACAGAGTTAGAACCTGAGTTGCCATGTGTTTGTTGCTATTTTAACTAAAGGTAGCTAATCCAAGTTAAGTACATGCTTTCTTTTGCAGGGTAGATATGCCTGCAGACATGTTATTCAATGCATTTTGTTCAAATAAAAAAAAAGATCAGTTAAAAGAAAATGCTGAATTATAAAGGTAAACAACACAGCTTGCTTAAGGGAAAATTTTTCAATACTGAAGTTATTATTATTTTAAAAAATGACAGAAAACACCCTGTTCCCACTTCCTTTATTGCTGGGACTGTACCTTTAAGGGAGGTAGTGTTCAGCATCTGGGTAAGCCAGTCCCCCATGCAAGGGGGAAAGTAAGAGAGACAATGCAGTTGGTATTTGGACTAAGTGGGGAGAGAGGATGACTGAGACATTTTCTCCTGTTACACCTAGGGCCCTTTTATGAGGTGACCATAGAGCCAATCCAGAAATGAGCCTCCACACATGAAGGTGTCTACCCCACCGAGGACTGAGTGGTGCTAGGGTGGTTGGGTAGACCAATTAATTCCACAGGCTGCACCTAGAGCAGGAGCCAGGGAGCAGGACATTAATTAGGAATGTGTGGGGCCTATAAAACTAGGTAGCAGCCACAGAGAGGAGGATTGAGAAGGAAGGGCAGTTATTTTCTGGGAAGAAAGAGAGGATTGTTTGGGGGTTGCAGGGAGATAGTCTGCAGTTACTCCCTGTGAGGAGGATTCTTGGAGCTGGTACAGCTAGAAAGAGAGAAGGGGAACTAGAGTGTAGGAAGCAGCCCAGGGAAGGGGCAGTGAGGGAAGAGAAAGGAAGTTTAAAGCTGCTGAGCTGAAGGTCCCTGGACTGGAACCTTGAGAAGAGGGCAGACCTGGGATCCTCTATGAGTCACTGAAGGAGTGGCACTAGGGCAGTGAATGGGAAGATTGCCTAGGACTGTGGATGGCCTGTACCCTGGAAGGGGGAACACTGGGTGAGCTAGCCAGAGGGCTAAGTCATGAAAGAGATGCTGGGGGTCCTGGAGTGAGAGCAGAGCTGTTGACCAGAAGGAGAGAGAGAATAGTGGTGTGCAAATTGCAGAAGGGGGTGTCTACCTAAAGAGCTAATCCTCAGAGTGACCAGGAAGGAGCACTAGACCAGTGGTGAGTGGAGCACCCCATCATATGGTGCTCTAACCAAACCAGTGGTCCCCCAAATTTTTCCATTGTACCCCATTTACCTGTAATGGAACTTGTTTGTGTGTGCCCTGCCCCACTCCTGGGTGGTGGGGCCAGGAGCTGTGGTTGGGAACCAGGGATTGTGGGTGGGGCCAGAGCAGAGCTGAGGGAAGAGTGGGGTTGGGTGGTTCTTTCCCTGCCAGGCCACTCTCACATCTCCCCAAATGTTCTTCTGTGCCCCCCACAGTTTGGGGATCACTGACCCAAATGGATCTCCTTGAATAATCAAGATCTTAGTGTTAACAAACAGTTTTCTTTAGTTGCATTACTCCAAAACTGTTCTCTTGCATCATTGAGATGGAATCTAACTAAATAGAACTCCATCTCGGACATCATCACATATTCAGGCTTCTTTGAACTTCAGAAACTAGCAAAAATATGCTGATAACTTAAAAAGTTAATGATGGCTTATAGAAAGCTTAAGGGAAAATATATACATCAAATGTGCAATACAACCAAAATAGTTTCAAGATGCATTTGTATGTGAGGATGTGAATATGTAATACAAATTCTAGTTCTCCAAGAATATTAAGATCTCAGTCTCACTGATTTTCTTCCTTAGTTTTCACCAGAAATCACTAACCTTTGTTTATTACATCATACTTATTTCCACAATAACCCTTTGTCATATCACAGACGATTATGATGTTTGGCAGAGGAGGAAACAGCTGGACATCCTTAGTAGTAATAAATGTGAGAAAAAAGATGCAGAAGATACATAGGCACAAGATTGTTTCTAGTGTTTTCCATCAGGTGCCAAAGTTATTCTTCATTAAGGGGAGGGTCTTAGAAATATTTCACTATTAAAAATCAGTTTATTTTGCCTTGATATATTCTCATGTCTGTGCACTACAGCCTGCCCTCCTTTTGCAGGCCACTGAACTCAGTATATGAAAGTATATTAAAGACTAAGGATAAAATCTTGGTCCCCATTGAAATCAATAGCTGGGGCTAGAATTCCACCCTAAAGGCATAATCCTGCTCCCACTACAGTCAATGGTGAATAGTGCCATTCACTTCACTGGGAGCAGTGTAAGGCCTTCAGTGAGCTTTGGATCAGCCCTGAAGTCAGTGGGAGTATTTCTGTTGACTTCAGTAAGCTCAGGATCAGGCATTGAGGACGCCAGGATTTGACCCTATGCTTGTAGATGCGTTAAAATATAGAACCAAATTGTGTTCTTGGTTACAGTTGTGACCACAAGCTAACCCCACTAAAGGTCTAGCAGAGTAAAATGTGGCTCACCATCTTGCTAAGTCACTTTAAATGATAGTAGAATTTCACCTTATCCACAGTCCTTTGTTTATATGAATATCATGACCACCTTCAGTACTTAAGCAACTTTTGACGTGAATTTGCTCGTTTGCATCCCAAATGCACTGATGTATATGTTTGCTTTTCTTTTGTGTTCCATAGTGATCTAACAGACTAAGCCTCTGTGTGAAATGATTGGGAACATTGATTTAGTATGGCAAATCCTAACCATTAGTCCATCAAATTTTGTTTCTTCTGCAATGGGACAGCCTCTGATGCTTCAAAAGAATGTGAAACATCCATGATGCTCACATAGGCCCCAGTTCCACGAAGTACTTAAGCAAGTGCCTAACTTTAAGCATGTGATTAGGACCTCTGAAATCAATGGGATTTGGAAATACCTTGCTAAATCAGGGCCATACCCAATTGTGCATTGCTGTATATTGGTAATTCCTTTTTTGAAACCTGAAGTGATCAATTTATGCCTTGAAATGTGAGTTTTTAACAGAATTTTAACAGAGTTTTTAACAGAATTTTAGCTTCTAACTCTTTGAGTTAGTCCAAAATAGAAAAAAAATTGTTTATATCTAATATCAGAAGCATCCATTGCCATTAACTCCATATAACATCCATTGCCATTAACTCCATATAACATCCATTGCCATAATATCAGAAGCATCCATTGCCATTAACTCCATATAACATCCATTGCCATTAACTCCATTAACAGAGTTTTTAACAGAATTTTAGCTTCTACACTTACATATATTATTGGCTACAAAATTATCTTGGCCTTTAAAAAGTAAGTAAATAAATAATCCAGCTATACTTCCCTATATACCACAAAAGAGAATTTATGTATGTTACTACTCTATTCTACTCTACTCTTTGAGTTAGTCCAAAATAGAAAAAAAATTGTTTATATCTAATATCAGAAGCATCCATTGCCTTATGAAGGAATTGTACATCGTAACTTATACTGATGGCTCCCAGTTTTAATGTGTTCCCCAGCATATATAGAGTTGGTTTCTGAGCTTAAATAGAATTTACTGGCAGTAGGTCAACCTGTGGCAGGGAATAACAAGTATTAATGCTGTACTCATTTTGACTTCTGTCAAGGAAGACTGGGTATGGACTGTTAAACTTGTGACCTCAAAATCTCACACGGACCAACGCTTGTAGAGGAAAATCTTCATAATTTTGCTGTTATATTTATCTGACAATGAATAAACAATGATGATCTGTGTAGGTGAATGTCAGGAAATTCTACCATTCATGTTGGATATATTATTTGGCCAGAACTTCAGTTTGTGTAAATTAGCATATTTCCACTTGTGCCAATGAAGCTATTCCAATATACACTAAATGAATATCTGGACCATCATTTTCAGTAGGTTACTGTAAAGTAGATGTATTTGATGCTTTACAGAATGCCCCTATGCCAAAGCCAAGAGTCCTAATTTTAATAATCAGGAGTCCTATTCCCGGCCTGCTGGGTATCTTTGGGTGAGCTACTTCACTGTCTTTTACCTCCACTTCCCATGTGTAAAATGGAATAATTATACTGACTTCCTTTGTAAAGTGCTTGGAGATCTAGGGATGAAAAATGCTAGATAAGAGTTGGGTATTATTATTATTTTACCATGCTGGACCAATTTTTTTTAAGAAGCTAGCTGGACTAATGCCATGATATGTCTAAAGTGTATTTCTGTATAAGTGCTCTGCAGATTGCTGTTGGCCTGAGGCTGGAAAAGATACCACATTGATTTGGTTTTAAAGGATTTTGTAAGCAAATGTATACAAAGTACTTAAGGTCCCTGGGAGCATAGTGTTCAACAAAAATCCACAAAAGATCCTGCTGATGTTGCAAAGCGCAATCAGCATAAACTATACATAGTAAATGAAATATTACAATATAATATTGTGATTAATACTAACAAAAACATCAGGTCTTTCCTCCGTTAACCACATTGGTCATTAAAACGTAAACACTGATTATAAGCTACATCATTGCTTATTATGCTGGGAAGAGGTTCAAGTGAGGATGAGTCAAGCCATTTCAAACTTCAGCCACTGATAGCCCGTGAGGTATCTGGGCATTTCACTCCTCTCTCTCACTCTCTCTCTGAACCAAGTCTGTGTGCTATATTGTGGTTGTAGGGCCTGATCCCATGCCGTTCAGAGCTCCCTCACTTCCAATTGACTTAAATAAGAGCACTCCGTGCATTCACAGTTGGTGTTCAGCAAAATGTTCTCATTTCTGAGATACAGAGTCCTATATGGCACCTATTGAATGGTATTTTTTTAACAGTAACTTCAGGGGACATTGTATCAAGCTCCTAATATTTTAAAGAGCTAAAAATAAACTGGGTCTGAACAGCAGTGATTTGAGGATGCCATGTAATTTTAGGTATGCATACCCCTTTTGAAGACAGTAATCCATGAGCCATATAAAACAAAAACAAACAGGAAAAAGCTGCCCATGTCCTAATGCCCTGTATTTCTCCATATTTCTCTCTATATATCATAGGTTTTCGAATAGTGCCTGTTACTTTAGGATCTGATCTTCAACTCCAATCTTCTTGTCTTCTGTATTTCAGATAAAGCGGTAAGTGATTTTTTTGCCCAGTGACTGGTTTTGTTTTGGTTTTGTATGATGGATTTATACTATAAGAAGATATCTCTGGAAACATAAGGTGAAATCAGCCTTAATAAAGTAAATGGCAATACTCATATTTGTTCAATGGGTCCAGGATTTCAGTCATGATGCCTTGGAATTCATAGACTAGCACAATTTGGCAAATGAAGTAAATGAGTCACAACTAAGATTTTCAAAAATGACTAGTGACTTTTGGTTGCTCAACTGGAGGGGTGTTTAAAAAAACCCTGATTTTCAGAAAGTGGTGAGTACCCCTTCCCTGAAAATCAAACCTCTTCAAGGTGTCTGAAGTCAAGCACCTAAATACTGAGGCATCACAAGTCACTTTTGAAAACCTTGGCTTGTGCATCAAACTAGAATCAAACATTGTGGGCATCCATTTCTGAAATGCACAGAAACCCAGATATGGATTCATTTGTCACAGTCACTGGTGACAATTTAAGAAATGGATTAATCACTGAGTAAAACTTATTTCTATCTGACACTAGCTCCCTATTTTTTTACCTAATACCACTTGTGATAATCACAGGCAAATCCTAGCTTGGTGTGTGGGTTTTTTTTGTTTATTTTTTGTTTTGTTTTTTGTGCTTTGTAATAAACTCACTTTGCTCAAGTGTGATAAAATGAGTCATGCTAATAATTACAGTGGAATAACATCACACTTCTTTGTCTATTACTAATGCACCCTCTGGACCTAAAAACTTGAATTTCAGTCCCTTTAAAAGCATTGACCTTGGCATCACCAAATCAGAAAAAAAGGATTAAAAGCTGTAGAACATGTAATTCTGATTTGTTTTCCAAGAGATTTGTACTTAGAGGAGGGAGCAGGTACTTCAGAATTGTCAAGACCATCAGGATAGGGAGAAATTAATTCTTGGAAAAGGTTTCTTAAAAGCATGAGAGAGTGATTTGTAGAACAAGAGTTTGCAGGCCTGCTTTACTTCAGCTCAATTGAACCATCTGTGTATGACATTGTATTGTTTTTGACAGAGAAATGAGTGCTGATGGAAATGTAAATATCAAAGAGGAGTTGTAACAATTCATTTGACATACTGTGCCTTATTTGGTAGGGTGTGTTTAGTGGGTAGACAGGAAGCCAGGATGCAGAGGGAAAATTGCTAGAGGTTTTTTGGCGTCCAAGAGCCTCTTTTATTTTCAGCAAGTATTGTATATGGAAAAGAGTCTTTCAGACTTAACGTCAACCTGTGACATACATATGTCCTTCCATTGATACTGAGCTACTTGTCCAAGGCTCAATTGTCTCAGGTTGACACGTGTGTGTGTGTGTGTGTGTGTGTGTGTGTGTGTGTGTGTGTGTGTGTATATAAAATAAAACTGTCTAAATATGGTTTTGAGTTCTAATATAATTATTTATGCTACATTGTATTGCACTCATGTTCCTGGTTTTTCTTTTTGTGATCTCATCCAATTGAAAACATTTGCAAGTTAAAAACTGGGAATTACTTATGTGAACATGGCTTGCTATTCCATCCTCTGCTAAGAAATCCTGCTTAGCTCATATGTGTACTTCCAAATGTATGAGGCAACAAAGTGTCATCTCACTTAACCCCAAGTGCTGTCCATACCCTTGTGTTGGGCTGCCAGTAGAGAAGAGACTAATTTTTATGCAGGAATATGATCCTGCCATTGAAGACAGTGCCACAGGAAACTTTTTCTGCATCTCTGAGCCAGACTCAGAATTACTTTTCAGGTGGTGTGGAAAATCATGATGGACAGGGATGAAATTCATGAGAAAGAGGTGGTGATGGTAGGGGTGACTATTACAGTAGGCATGAGCTCCTTCTCACTTGAGATTGATTTTATTTTTCTTATCATGCAGTCTCTTCTACCTGGCCTGTAACATCAGTACAGAAAGTTCGCTCTTCTTCTACATTGATCATATCTGACATGCAGTTGGGCACCTTATCTGTACAAATCTGTCTGAAGTGTGCTACGTTGGTCTCACCCCATTGTTAAAAAGCTAGCATGGTGCCTTTGAATTGGGATCTAAAAATCTGTCAAGAATATACTCCCCTCTGATTCTTTAATGTACTTTGTGTGGATCCTGTTTCATGGTGGCTAATGAGCTGTCCCACCAATGCACTGCAACATTATCGTCAGTCACTTAATAGTGCTTCTACATTCACATTTTTTCCTCCGAGAGACTGATAAGAGAGAATGTCTGTATGAGTCCAGTGTGAAAGCTGTTCCCTACTTGAGCAGTCTTCTTCAAAGCCCTGAAGAGGGTGCATAAGATTTCTATAAGACTACACTGAGCAGGTTTAAGTTACACAAAATGTGTCTCCCATGCTTGCTTTTCAATTATTAAAAAATCATAAATGGCTTTGTAATGATCAGAAAGTCATTTGAACACAGAGAGGGTAGAAAGCCATCTGTTTACTACATGTTCTGTCTAACTGTTTTACATCTACCTAGCATTTATGAGATGTGAAAGGCAATAAAAGAATTTTTCATGTGGTCTCAGGCTGTGGCCCACAAATCTTTGCAATGTTGTGAACCGTCTAATATTGGCAATTGGAAAAACAAAAAAGTGAATCCTAGAAGTTCTCCCCCTTGCAAAAGATTTCAGCCTGTTCCAGTGGAATGGACATGGGACCAAGTGCTAGGAACTCCTGAATTGCTGTTTGGGTTCTGCCACTGATTCCTTACATTGCTTTTGGCAGGAGATTTAACCTCCCCATTCCAGTTTCCCTCTGTCTAAAATGGGGATACCTCATGGTGAGGTTGTGTGCATTAATTAAATAGTTATTTTATTGTCTTTTCAAAGATGTAAAGAGAGGTAGTAGAAGAAACTGTGTTAAGAGATTCTCTCTATTACTATCTCTGGATGAGGATTTACCAAAGATGTTAGCTCAAGGACCAGGTTGGGCCAGTGTTTCAAAAAATACTTAGTTAGTTCCCATATCTGTACATGCGCGCGCACGCACACACACACACACACAAAAACTTCCAGGTTCCACATGCAAACTGGTAGGTACATAACTTCCTAACTAGCAAATAGCGGTGTGCAAGTCTGGCAGGTGCAGTTAGGGAGGCCAAGTGACTGGGCCGCCCAGAGGATTCAGGGGGCCTGGGGCAAAGCAATTTCAGGGGCCCCTTCCATAAAAAAAAAAAAAAGTTGCAATTCTATAGAATACTATATTCTCATGGGGGCCTATGCGGGGCCTGAGGCAAATTGCCCCATGTTCAGCCCCCCAACCCGCCTCCCCCCTGGCAGCCCTGGGAAAAATAAACATTTAAAAACCTTCCGCATCTCGGCACAAACCCAGTTTTGAGAAAACTTCTTTTCAAGTCACCTTTACAAGGTATCACTGGTTCTCAGCATCAGCTACTGCTAAAAGGCACTAAAGCTCATTAAAAGGGTTGGACAAATATTTTCCGTCAAAACTTTTTTTGGATCGAAAACTAGGGGTTTTTAAAAAGCAGAAAAAAATCATGGACAATGTCTGCTTTCCTTCAAAATTTGTTGTGGGGTTTTTTTAATTGAAAAGCTGAAATTAGACTGCCAAAACCTGAACATGGTTTGGGGTTTCAGAAGTGTGTAGCCAAATATTTGCTGTTTCCTGTGTTTGTTTAAAGAAACAATAAAAAAAATTCTGCTTAAAAAAATCCAAAACTTTTGAACCACCTCAGCTTGTGACCAAATGCCTGAGCCCATCCAGTCAGAGATTTTTCCAGGTTTCTGATACTCTGCTGGTTTCCTTGACTCATATCTGTCTCCATAACTTTGGGTTCATTTAGCTTAGAATGTAAGGACATAAGAATGGCCATACTGGGTCAGACCAAAGGTCCATCCAGCCCAGTATCCTGTCTACCGACAATGGCCAATGCCAAGTGCCCCAGAGGGAGTGAACCTAACAGGCAATGATCAAGTGATCTCTCTCCTGCCATCCATCTCCACCCTCTGACAAACAGAGGCTAGGGACACCATTCCTTACCCATCCTGGCTAATAGCCATTAATGGACTTAACCTTCATGCATTTATCTGTTTCCTAGAGACTGGCTCCATGGGGTGCCTCGCACACTGGAGACAGTTACTATGTGTTTGTCTTTAGTATAGCTTATGTACATACTCCACGAACTGAGCATTTGAGCTTGTTCCACAATCTGGGATGAGCCTATGTTGTGAAAACTGAAATGCTCAAAATAGCATATGCATGTGAATGGACACAGGGTGCTAAAATTAAATTAATCCAGGGGTTCTCAAACTGGGGGTCAGGACCCATCAGGGGGTCACGAGGTTATTACTGAGGGTTGCGAGCTGTCAGCCTCCACCTCGAACCCCGCTTTGCCTCCAGCATTTATAATAGTGTTAAATATATAAAAAAGTGTTTTTAATTTATGAGGGGAGGGGTCGTACTCAGAGGTTTGCTATGTGAAAGGGGTCACCAGTACAAAAATTTGAGAACCACTGAATTAACCCCTCTGGAGCCTCGGGGAATGCAGGGGAGAGGGGTCTCTGTTGGGAGGGAGGTAGGTGGTGTAGGATATTCTTCTTCTCATGTGATCCCTCCCCCATGGCTCTCTTGACTCTATCACTATTAATCTAAAGTGGCTAATTTTAAGTGAAGCTACCCGCCCCTGACATGAATCTCCCTATGACACTGAAATTAAATGAAATTAAATGTATACAAATTAAATGTATGGTTTGGCATTTGAGAAGTGAAAGGGATAGTAGCTAAGGGAAAAGATAACAGCTTGGCTCTTTGTGTTAAATAGCCTCAAACTGCCGAATGAACTTTAGGGTAGGGAAGGCTGTGCCTCCCCAAACAGCGTGGCCCTGCCCCCTGACTGCCTCCCTCAGAATCCCTGACCCATCCTGCAACTTGTCCCTGCACCACCCCCCAGAAACCCCCTCCCCAACCACTACCCCTCCACAATCCCCATTCCCTGACTGCCCCAACCCCTATCCCCCTGCCCGAGTCCTGACAGACCCCCGGAACGCCCATGATCCAACCCCCCGTCCCCTGACCACACCCCAGAATCTCTGACCCCTCCCTGTGCCCTGACTGTCCCTGGGACTCCCTGCCCCTTATCCAACCCCCCGGCCCCTGCCATGCTGCTTACCCCCGCCTCCCCTCTCTCCTGTAGCCTCAGTGCGCCGCATCCAGGAGCGGCCCTGGACAGCGCTGCAGTGGCCTGGCTCCAGCGGGGCCAGAGCTCCCGCCGGTCAGCCCAGAGCTCGCAGCCCTGCCCCATAACGACGCAGCTCAGAGCAGGGAGGAGCTCAGGCCCCGCTGGAGCCACGCCGCTTTAGCTCTGTCCAGGGCCGCTCCTGGGTTACCCCCGCCTCTCCCCTCTCTCGAAGCCTCAGTGCGCCGCATCCAGGAGTTGCCCTGGCCCCTGGACAGCGCTGCAGTGGCAGGGCTCCAGCGGGACCGGAGCTCTCAGCCCCGCCCCCTTACCATGCGGCTCTGAGTGGGAGGAGCTCAGGCCCTGCTTTAGCTCTGTCCAGGGCCACTCCTGGACGCGGCACGCTGAGGCGCCAGGGGATGGGGGAAGGTGGAAGTGAAGGCGGGGCCAGGGCCAGAGCATTCTCGTAGGGGCCCCTGTGGGGCCCGGGGCCTCGGGCAAATTGCCCCATTCACACACACACACCCTCGGGCGGCCCTGACAAGTGAAACGACTTTGAAAATGTGGACTTTTATGTAAACAAATTTACTAGGCTAACTGCTGGTCCTCATACAAATTACCAGTCTTTGTCACTTAAAACAAAAGTGTCGGTCTTTCCTAAAGCAAAGTCCTGGACACTTACGTTTGTAAAACTTTGTGCAATATAACAGTCCCTTGATGGAAATTTGAGAGCTGATGAATACTTGCAACTTTGGGTCTGCATGTTTCGTGAACTCTTCAAAACTTCTTTACAAAGGAAAGTGCTGCAACTGCCCTTCAGGTTTGATCTATAGTGGGTTGGATGGCTTCTGAGGTATTTTATAAATGTTTTGGATATTTCAGTGGCATGTTGGATGGCATTGTCCCTATGTTGTATTCTGCCTATAACTTCTACCCTATTAAACAGATTTATCTCCTCCTATTATCCTTTGGTTGCAAAACTAATGTAACTAGAATAGTAATAGAGGGTCTGCTACTCACTGAGATGGCTGATCTTAAACTTAAATTACCCTAGCATGTATCCTTTCTCTCTTCTTCCAGCTGTTTTCCTAAAGCCCAACTAATATTCTACCACTCAGATATTTTTTTCCTGTTCCATGACATAGTTGTTTTTCAAGTGGCTTCTTAGAACAGATGTTCCCATGTGTTTATCCTATTTTCTACTGATGCTTTCCTCCCAAAAAACCCAGCAGATTGCATTGCTGCTGCTGTTTTAATCCGGGTGGTGGTGGGGAATAATGCCTGTATTGTCAGATTTATTCTCAAGCTGCTCCACAATCTCATATGTCATGTTCAACCTCATGCAAGAGCAGACTCCTACTGGGAGAACACTTCCTGAGCCTCCGCTTTAAATAGTGAGGTACTAAGCATGCTGTAGAAGCTCTGGATGGGTAAACAAAAAGAGGGATTCCCAGCCTCTTACCCTGTCATGCTATCTGGAGTGACCCACAAACAAGTGCCAACCTCAGGGCACATAGGCACTGACTCCGTGGGTTCTCTGGGGCTGGAGCACACGTGGGGAAAAAAATAGTGAGCACTGAGCACCCACCAGCAGCCTTGCTGATCAGCTCTACCCCCTCCTTCCCCTTCAGTGGTAGGCAGGAGGTACGGGGGTGGAGGAGTGAGGGCAGAAAGGGGTGGGGTGGGGCCTTGGAGAAAGGGGTGGAGTACCCCCTGGGAAACCAGAAAGTCAGCACCTCAGGAAAGACTGTCAAAAGCAGTCTGCCTGATAGGCCACTCTATTGATAGCTTGTTAGGGAATTATCATGGTCTTTTTATTTTGACTATAGAGAGAGTAGCTCTTTTAAATGCCCTCTTCTCAGCTTTGTCTTCACAAGTTACCATTGTATACCAGTGGCCTGCTATTGATTGCCATCTGCTTGATGAATTGATAGCAGGAGTGGCGAAGGTTTTCCCCCAACCCCCATTTGAGGTTGGCTAAAAGGTTTGACCCCTTTTTATGGACCTTTGCAGATCTCTCTTCGGTTAATCATGTCTTTCTCATATCAAAATTGGATAGCTGCAATGCACAGTGTTTAAAGATGTCTTAAGAAATTTCACATAGTGTATGTATAATGTGGCTGGTGTCTGTTGTCTCATGGGGAGCACATTACAACTGTGCTTTGTGATAAGTGATGGCTTCCAGTTTGTTTCTAGGTGTAATTCAGGGTGCTATCTTTGACCCATAAAGGCCTACATAGCTTAGGATTGGCCTTTTTTTGAGACAGTGCTTCTCCTTGTGCAACCATGGAGATGGGTTAACCTGTGCAGGAAAGAATGCCCCAGCTAAAGGGTGCCACTCCAGAGGCATCAAACTGCTCTATGGTCTGTTATGTCCCTCACCCTGCATCCTGTCAGTGCAGTAGGGGAAAAGGGGACATCCCAAACTGGCCTCACCTTAGATTTTTGGCTCCTTGTTTCTGTTGCTTCCTGATATGTTAAAGCTGTCTAGAGGTTGCTCTAACATAGCCCAAGGCAATTAATTGCCACATAGACAGAGGTAGCAGGATCAAGGGATGGCAAAGGTGATCTTTATGCTACTTCTGCACCTCTTCCTGACCTGTATTCTGTGCACATCCCAGAATCAAGCTTTGTTTTGATTTGGTTTTTTGTGTGTTTCACTTAGAAACCAGCTATTAAGCCAGTGTCAAATAACATGCTCTGTCCCCTTGTCCACCTCACTGTTTTACAATTAATACTCTGAATTTGTGTTGCTGCGTTCTACTTGCAGACCTAGTTTATAAATGTTGCATTCTGGTTGGTCAAGGGTACAGGATTGCCCTTAACTTGCTAAAATTAAAAGTTCCCTACCTTGAATTGCAGAAAGTGGATATTTGATTTTAACTTAAAAACAGTAGCACTTGAACTGAAGATAGTGAGACTAAATTTATAAAAGTGCTGTTTACATGCTGTTGCTGATTTTTTTAAAAAAAATGTAAATAGATCGGCCACTAGGGATGTGTTGAATATCTGTTCAAAGCCACACTTAATCTGGAATCCCACCTTAAATTTTAATATTTAGTACATACAACTTGATGGGGAAAAAAAAGTCAGGTGGTTAGCGAAAGCTGCCGTTGATTCCATTTGATTTCAGTGAACTTTGGATCAAGTCCATTGTCCCTTAGGAGTGTTCTTATTCTCATTCCTTACTCTCGCAGACTGTATTTTTAAAACTATCATATCTTTTTGTCACTATGAACAAAGTTAGCTTGAAAAAGTGAGCAATGAATATCATCATGGAGACTGACTTTTATCTTAACCTTCTAGGTCAACAGAATTTAAAAGAAAAGAGCATAAGGTCTCTTCAGTTTTTCCAACATGTATGAATCTACTTTAAAAAAACAAAAAAAGCACACACAAACTTTACAAAGGAAAAAGTAATTATTTCCAGAATAGATTTAATTACCAAGATGTTGTTATGGAAAATTGTAATATCAGACTTTAATTACAATTATTAAAAGATGTTCTATCTGCACTGTAGGTTTTGTTTTGGTTCTCCCACTCCCCCCCCTCCCCATAATGTCATTATGACAAAATATTATGGAAAAAGTTATATCCTACTATGGCTTGTTTTGTAGGGTTATAATGTTGACAATTGGTATTGGTTCATATTACTAAAATGCAGCTGTAGTAAATGATCAAATATAATACACATGACTGCATCTTTTATTGCTTCTTTCTCCATTCTGCTTCAAATTCTGCTGTGGCTGAATGCCATTTCCAGTTAATTGGTATTCAGCCAGATAATACAATTAGCGATTTGGTGCACCCCTGTTATCCAGGTATATTATTTCCAGTTGGATTCCACCGTGCTGCAGAAAACTTGCAAAAACTGCAGAATGAGAGGCTTATCTGCTGAAATAAACTGTTACAGAGATGTAGTTTATCTCCAGTTCAGCTTGGTATGGCCTTGAAGCTTGTGAAGAGAACTCTATCCCAGCTGGAGCAATCTAATTCTGGTTTATGTTTAGTAATCAGTAGGATAAGACTAATGTACCAAGGTGAAATACACGTACTGCTAACATTTGATACTATATCTCTAAATAATAGTGTATAACAGCAGTAGCGGTCTGAATATGTAAATATGCATTGTTAAGATATAATTGCATGTTTGTTTAGCCCTTTGGAGGAGGGGAAGTGCTCTGTCTATAGATCTATGCATTCATACTATGCTCATCGTCACCGAAATAGTCAAATACTTAGTGTTCAGCTGCCCCAGTGCTCAAGCTCCCATGTAAAACTCTGGAAGAGAGATCTCTGTATTTTTACCAAGGAGATTCAGAACACATACATCAAAAACAATTCTAATAATTTTGCTTTATTTACTGACAAGTGGTGTATCGGTTCCATTCACTGTTCCTTATGTGACAGTGTCATTTGATTACAGTTCATTGTATTGAAGTTATCAGAATTAATTAGATGTCTGTGAAGCACTTTGTAGAAGTAAAGCACTATGCAAATAATTATTATTAGCAGTAGTAGTAAGGACTGAAGGATTAGTGTCAGGATAGCTGGGCGACTGGTGGAGACTGAGGAAGGAATGGGTGCAGGCTAGCACAGTTTATCAGAGCTACCAGGCACTTAACAACTCTCCTGGCCAGGTAGCAATGCTGAGCAGCCATGAGGGGCTGCTTCCACTAGAAGCCTTTATATTTGCCTTGGAGTTTCCAAGTTAGGCCCTCGCTTGTAGTTTGTCAGGGTCCTGATTGATAGGCACATGCTAATCATGGAATTCACAGGGAGTTACTTCAGATGACTCACCAGTTTGGGATCAGGGATGACTCATCAAAATTTGTTGCCAAATGGCCCAAATTTCTCCAGAGCTGCTCCTGTGGCACTCAGCTTGTGAGAACACATTATTTAGTATCCAGCTTTTAGGTGAGAGGGAAACCACTAGTGGGTGGGTAGCAAAAGGAAAGACAAAATGCATAAAGTATGAAAAGTACAGGAAGGGAGAAGAGTGATAAAACAGAATGCAGGCCAAAGAGGAGAGGGAAAAAAAGAAGTCAATATTAGTACAGTAATGTGGCACAAGATGTTATGGTGATGTTGACTGACAGTCTTAGTCTGTGATATGGGACCATGCCCACACACAATACACTTGAAGACTAGGATTCATTAGTCTACTACTTAGAGCAGAAAATTAGGAGCCAGGATTGTTTTAATCTCTGATGCATCTTGCGGTGTGACCTTGAACTTAGCATCAAAATCTCTCTCTGTTTATCTGGAAAATGTATATAAATACTAGTTATATTGTGCAGCTGAATTAAGTAAAAGTTGCTTGATAAGCATGCACATACATACACTTGTTTATCCTCTAATGCAGGGGTCGGCAACCTCTGGCACACGGCTCGCCAGGGTATACACCCTGGTGGGCCGGGCCAGTTTGTTTATCTGCCGCATCGGCAGGTTTGGCCAACCGCAGCTCCCACTGGCCGCGGTTCGCCATCCCAGGCCAATGGCGGCGGTGGGAAGCCGCAGCCAGTATGTCCCTCAGCCTGTAGTGCTTCCCATCGCCCCCGTTGGCCTGGGACAGCGAACCGTGGCCAGTGGGAGCTGCGGTCGGCCAAACCTGCCGATGCGGCAGATAAACAAACTGGCCTGGCCTGCCAGGGTGCTTACCCTGGTGAGCCGATGCCAGAGGTTGCCGACCCCTGCTCTAATGACTCCAAACCTTGAACAATAGACTTTAAAAAACAAATGAAAGTTTCACTAAGGTTACTGGGTGAGACGCAAGGATGAGTGGCTCAGGTTGTGTCAAGGTCTTAGGAAACGTTCTCTTTCTTTCCCTTGAAATAGTTGCCAGTGAAGTTTTGTCCAAGTAAGGATTTTGGCTCAATCTGTGGTGGGTTTCTAGAAATATAGAACTTGGGTCATTACTGTGTCATGAGGAATAGTCATTACACATGTACTTTAGATAGCAATTAATACAAATTGCTTTAGAAAAAAATGAATCCCTAAAAAGATCTGCCTATTTGACTTTCTGATTAATTGGATTGAGTGACTTGCACATTTTTGCCAACTTCATTTTATACTTTTCTCCAGTATGTAGGAATGAATGATCCTCTAACCCAGGGGTTGGCAACCTTTCAGAAGGGTGTGCTGAGTCTTCATTTATTCACTCTAATTTAAGGTTTCACATGCCAGTAATACATTTTAACGTTTTTAGAAGGTCTCTTTCATAAGTCTATAATATATAACTAAACTATTGTTGTATGTAAAGTAAATAAGGTTTTTAAAAATGTTTAAGAAACTTAATTTAAAATTAAATTAAAATGCAGAGCCCCCTGGACCGGTGGCCAGGACCCGGGCAGTCTGAATGCCACTGAAAATCAGCTCGCATGCCGCCTTCGACATGCGTGCCATAGGTTGCCTACCCCTGCTCTAACCTATTTAATAACGAATATCCTCAGTTCACTCATAGGAGAAAACTACAAAGTAAAGGCAAGTTAAGAGAAACTTTATATATTAGTAAATGTCTTTATAAGTCAGTGTTGAGTTAGAGGTAAAATGACAACTTAGCTTCCAAGAATGTGTCCTTTGGTTTTGTTTTTAATTGCTAGCCTTAGAATAAAAACTTGAAGAAGGAAAAAAAAAGTTATGGTTGAAGGTGAACAAGTGATACTTCTGTCACATTACATTCTCCTGTCTTTAAGGTAGGTGAACCTTTTAAATTGTTTGGTTATGGAAAGAAACTTTTCTTTTATGTAACTCCTGGAACTTAAATATTAGGTTATGTTTACAATTATTGAGGATATGATTCAATTAAAAAATACCTTTTGGTTTCTGCACTGAGAAGATTAAAAATAAAGTTATAGTTATGTGTCCACATGGTGGTGCTTCATAAAAACTGGCACAGAGGACCGTTAATGAGATATGGAATCTTTCATTTGCAGGTTGCCAGTTCAAATTCCGCTCAGGTCAGTAGTGTCATAAAGTTATTATAATCTGATGGCTCTTCTGATGGCATACATGAAATGGATTTGTAGTCTCAATTCACTTCCTCATGGGCATTTGCGCATATAAAACAAAGTTCATATTAATTATCACCCTTGTCAGTTTCAGAAGGAAAAGGAATTATATTCTCAACCCTCAAAGTGTCCAAGCAGGTCAGGGCTGAGGCACACATGTGGGGTCAAGTTGAGATACCTGTATTGCTGTTGCTTGTTCTTTTACTGTTTTTGCGAAGCTGTTAAACCAGCTACTTTGACGAGCACTCATATTGCATGTGGACTCATGCACACAATATTTTAAAAATAACGTTTTCTGAGTTAGTGTATATTTCGACAGAGAAGCCTCTGAGAAAGCCTGTGAAACGATATTAAATGAAGTGAGGTTACATCTTTTTAAATTGCTTGCACTCATTATAATTCCACTAAAATGCTTGCTTCTCTCATCCTTAATTCCTTCTCTTTAGCTACGTGATATATTTTCACCTTCTCACAAAACAGGAGAAAAGCCAAAAATTTTACCAGTGGAACCTTAGAGGGTTGGTTTGTTATGTAAAATGCTTGTAGAGTTCCAGATGCTCTGTTTCCCTCACTAGATACGCAGGAAAACCTAAAGGATACTCTATTATACAGGGAAAGGATTTTTTATAAGCAGGGGAGAAGAACAAAGAAATTATAGGATTTAACAAGATTAGGAGGTGAGGAAGGATCAAATTCTAATATCTCATGTGAGACAAAATGCGATGCCGCATTTATGCATGTAGGCTCTGGACTTTTTTCAAGTTATACAGTGATGAGCGTCTGAGATCAAAACCTGGCTGAGGGAGCTCCAGTCACTGAAAGGGAAGAGGCTTCTCTGGCGCAAGTTTCCCCTGCAGATCTGGGACAGAAAAGAAGGCATACACACAAATGAGGACTTTTCTCTGCCTATTCCTGCCCTTCATGGATGTTGTGTTCCAGAAAAAGCTGAGTGTGGAATGTAAAGGGCAAGGCTATGCCAAAATGTAATGGAAAAGTAGGAGAGCAGAGAACAGATGCTAGTGCCACTGTTGGGGATACTTCTGAGGATCTTGCCTTCAGAGGGGAGGGATGTTGAGTGGGTGTTGCATTGAGGGAGGTTGTGGAGGGTAGGAGATCAGGATATGGAGTAGGAGGAGGTTCTAAGGCTGTAGAGGAGGAGGTTGTGACTGATGTTGGAGGTGAGAGATTGGAGGTCGCAGCAAAAGAGTGATGATTGGGAGCCAGTGTGAAAGAGTCTGGGCTGGGAAGGGGAAGACCAGAAGTGTGTATGTGGAAAAGAGATTACAGGAGAGACTTAGGACCCTTAAACCATTGCTGGTACAGAAAGATGGGGGAGAAGTCTGCCATGTACAGCTGAATGTGTTCAACAAGACTAGGCCTAAAGCAACAAACACTCTGATTCTGGTGGGGAGCATGTACCATCCGTTTTTGTACTTTCATGGTAGCCACTTGCACCTCAGCACTTCTAATCTTAATCTTATTAAGAGAAATTTCTCCTTTTCCTCAGTACAAAAACGATACAAATTATACATATCAAATGCAAACAACACACATTGCAGAGACAGGATTCTTATATGCAATTACCCAGTTCTTCTAATACTCACTAGCTTGAAGAGGAGAAATTAGTTCAGAAAGATGAGCAGACTTGGTTAAGCATCTGGTCTGGTGTAGGTCCAGACGGCTAAGAACTCAGAACAAAGAACACAGAGACCCAAGTTCCCGCTCTCTGGGATTTTCAAAATCTCTTCCCTGATTGGTCCTTTGGTCAGGTGTTTCACCAGGTCTGTGTTAACCCTTTACAGGTAGACCTTAACCCTTAACTAACTACTTATGACACCACTACTCAATGCTCTATAGTTGGCCATGTATGGCAGATGAGGAGAGCAGTAATCGTGTCAGTGGAGAGGTATAATATGATAGCAGCTTTGGCAAACCATGCATAAATTCACTGTAACTAGGTGGCATTGAAATACAGGACTCATCTGTTGATTTGTTTTCTTGTTATATGCTTGAACCCTCCATAAAAATGCTATTTAATCACTGCTGTCACAGTGACAGGGACATCTTATCTCATACCTGCCAGGAACTCATCTACCTCTAGGCTCAGTCGTCTAGGAACCCAATGAACTTGGCTGGACCCAACAGACACTCCCTAAGTGACTGTGTTCCCTGATGGGTCAGAAGAGCCAACAAATCATCATGTAAGCCCTGTAGCAACAACACCATAGTGGATGTTTAATGTATTACACATCTGCAGCTTTGGCATACCTACTTCCTGTCCAGCCCTTCTAACCCTTTTCTGCTCCACTCCAGCCCTAGTCCTTGACTACCACTGAACTCCTGACTCCTGGATGTGACCACTGGCTTGTCTTCTGGCCACAACTCTGGCTCAGTTGTTGGGTTATGTTCTGGTTTCTGATTCCTGGCACTGATAAGCTCGCCTCATGACCATACTGCCAGTTCTGCTCCAACCACTAGGCCAGCCAACCTACACCTCAGTGTGTGACAATACCAAGATGTGAGAGGAGTTGGAGTGATGGGGAAACTCTAGGAACAGCCAAGCTTGCAGGGAGGCTTAGGAAGAGGTTTATATTCTGTTGTTGCTATGTGAGCTGCAAGGAAAGCCAAAGTCTAGGAAAAGAGAAAATCTGACCTTTGTATGGTGCATGCATTCTGCAGGATGGAATCCCCATTTCCATATATTCCCCTCGGTGGTTTCACTGTCATTTGTCATCCTTATATTGCATAGTGGTTTCCAGCAACTTGAGTTTTTATCTTGGGTTGAAGGACATATTACAAGCCTGCTATTGTTGGGGGGGAAGTTCTGGAAAAACTTAATTCTGTGGAAAAGTCAGAAAAGGACAAATCTTCTGCAAGATATTTTGGAATGTGGTACACTTTTTAATTTCCCAAATTTGAATCTGAAAAGACTTTCTGTCAAACTCTGCTTTGCTGCAAAAGCATCAGAAAATTGTTTCCAAGAAAAACTTGTCTCCAGGAGTTTTAAAACTTTTTTTTTATAATTCCTGACATTCTGCTCATGCTAGAATGACTTGATCCAGCTGCTGTTTTATGTCATTTTGAATCACATCATTCTGGACTTTCAAATTTCTCTTGTTAAATATACAATACAGGGTAGTTCTAAATGTATTCAGATCACAAATTATTCTTGAAGCAAATAGCTATTTATTTCCATTCCCTAAAGTAGCTATACTACAAGAGGCAAAATCTCAGAAAAGATATAACCAACATTTTTTTCTAACACCCTAAAAAGAGATCTTTTGTCAGAAGAAAACTTTAACACACTAAAGCTGGCTGAAGTCATATCACATTAATTCCTACACGCTGCTTTCATGTACTAACAATCAAATGTGACTGCTGCACTTTCCTTGCAGGCTTGTATATCACACAGGATAGAAGTTCAAAGGGTAAATGCTAGAGATGTGGGGTTTAGGGATTGGAGACTCAAATTCTTGTCACTTGGGGGTTTTCCTTTTGCAAAATCCAAACCAGGGTTTGTTCAGAAGAGAATTGCATCTTACCTGATCTTTCAGCAATTGTGTCAGGCTAAGAGGTGTGTGGTGGGGGGAGGTTTCTTGGATTAATGGTTCTAGCTAAAGCTATTTCCTCGTATACTCTCTGAGAAATTTATTATGGATTGACATTTACATGGATTTGGGAACTCTGCAGAACAACTGGGGAGAAGAGAGCAAGTAACCTTCAACATGGTAAGACAACAAAACACTGTGATATGGTTTAAATAGGCTGAAGCTCTATTGAATCAATTCTAATAAAAATGTCCAGCAAGAACTGAGACAGTATGTGTCCACTATCACCCTTTAATAAGTAGGACAGCCTGGGGAGATTAACTGGAGTTCCAACACCATGTCATATCTACAAACCTCTTCTTAACTTAACCCAAGGAAAGAGATAGGAGCAGCAATTGTGGGTCACCAAGTTGCAGCATTGGTAAGGTAAGGGAATTATCTGCACTCCTCTGGATGCAGCAGAAGTAGCCAGTCCACTGTGACACTGGCAGGAAATCCACCCCATCATTCCATGTCTTATGCCCTTCCCCCCGTTGTCCCTTCCAGGAGCTCCACAGAGGTTCAGGGTATGCTGGTAAGGGAACGTGAACGAAGGGTGAGAGTGAGGGCTAGCAAGTTGAAACCTCTGATGGGGCCCCAGAGTGTTTGTCTCTTCTCCCTCCTCGCTGAAATCTTCTCACTGCTCAGGCTATGAGAGGATTTGCTCTAGGAGACAACATGAACAAACACAAAAAGTATCCAATCAGTGGGCAAAATCACCTGAATTTGATTTATTTTCCTTTTGTTCACATTCTGGATTGAGTTTGGCCAAAATAAAAACACTGAAGGGGAAAGAACGACATGTGAGAAACATTCTTATAACACAGTTGTGGAATACTGACAAAGAAAAAGTCGAAAAGGGCTTAATCAATTAAAACACAGATGCAGAATACAGGGAAAATGTAACCATCTAAGGGTATGGCTACACTTACTAGTTGCAGCGCTGGTCATCCAGCTGTGTAGGAACAGCGCTGGTGTGTGGCCACACTCACAGCTACCAGCGCTGGTGTGTGGCCACATTTGCAGCATTTGCAGCGCTGTTGGGAGTGATGCATTATGGGCAGCTATCCCAGCGTTCAAGTGGCAGCAATGTGCTTTTCAAAAGAGGGGTGGGGTGGGGTGGGGCGTAGTGTGACAGGGAGCGTGGGGAGAGAGAGAGAGTGGATTTTTGGAGCCAACACTGTGTGTTAGCTTCCTGACTTGAAAAAATCAGAAAATGTTTCCGACCCCTTAGTCTTAACTCTTAATTGCAAACAGCCTGCATCTTCTCTGTCAAGCAAACACTCACTCCCTGCCTGCCTCATTCACAGGGGTTATCTCATTTGATTGATCACAGCAAACAGGAGCTGTGTTGGTTTTTTAGATAAGCAGCTCTGGTAGCAACGAGCTGGAGCTCCGAGTTCACAACAAAACAAAGAGAGGCTGCATAACAAAACAAAGAGTAATTTAGTTAAAAGCATTCTGGGATATCTGCTAATACCCTGGAGGCCAATAACAGCGCTGGTGTGTGTCCACACTTGATGAGCAGCGCTGGATCACCAGCGCTGCAATGCTTATTCCCCATGCAGACCCAGGTGTACGGCCAGCGCTGCAGCCAGGGAGTTGCAGCGCTGGATGTGCCCTGCAGGTGTGGACACTTACTAATTGCAGCGCTGGAAAGCCTCCACCAGCGCTGCAAATCTCAAGTGTAGCCATACCCTAAGGTAGATCCAATCACCACATTGTTGGCTAGTGTTTTTTTGTTTGTTTGTTTTTTCCCCATAACAAAAGCATTTGCTTGGGTAGGGGCTAAATCATAGGCAGTGTAAGAAAAGCTACTGCAGGACCAATGTTTGGTTCAGCCTCAATAGCTTCTGTGACTTTACTGGAGTGTCTGCATCAGCAGCACCCACTTTCATGTCTGGGATATGACCCCAAGGCTCCCAATTAAATGAATCTGTACTAGGAATAGAGGAAGAGTTGGAGTTTAGTAAGCCAAAAATCAGTATCTTAAAAGAAATGGTGGTGGGAGACTGAGCTGTGGTATTCCACTAGGGTGTATTGATTATTGCAGTGGCTGTACATCCATTTTGTATTCTTATTAGTTAATGTTGTTATATTAGGCACTAGGTTTGAGAGTCGGAGGCCCACTAACAAACTCTGATTTTCTAGTTACAGTTACCCCACGTGAACTGCACTTTGATTACCATCTTGTGAAAAAGGAGATTAATTATTCATAGTCACTTGTTATAATTCCACAGAACTGCTTTCCATTATCACAGCATAAATCAGGAGTTCTTTCACTAAAGCACTGAAGTTACTATAGATTTACTTTGATATAACCAAAATCTGATCTTGGTTCAGTTGGTCTGGACACCTTCTAGGGTCCAATTCATTATTTACACCCATAAAAGCCTGTTTATTTCAATGAGGGTGTACAGCAGGATTTTAACCTATAAAGTCTAAGGGTATATCCACACTTCAATTAGAAACCCACAGCTGGTCCATGCCAGATGACTTGGGATTGTGTGGCTTAGGCTAAGAGGCTGTTTAACTGTGGTATAAACATTTGGGTTTAGGCTGCATCCCAAGCTCTGGGACCCTCTGACCTCACAGGCTCCTAGAGCCGAGGCTCCAGCCCAAACATCTACACTGCAATTAAACAGTCCCTTAGCCCAAGCCCCATGAACCTGGGTCAGCTGGCACAGGCCATCCATGGGTGTCTAATTACAGTGTAGACATACCCGAAGTGATAGCAAATTGTGCTCTAGGTATCTGCATCCACACCTCCACTGGTAATTGCATGCAAGTATGTAACAGGGGGCCTTCAACTGTGGATTGACCCTTAGATGTTGAATTCCTTGCAGGAGGGAGTATGTTTTCCCTTTGTTTAGTACACCACTGAACACAGTGACACTGATGAAAAAAACACTAACAATTACATCAACAGCCTTACATTTTTCATCCCTGGTAGCCTTTTCCTTCTTGAAAGCAGCCACTAGGATCAAAATGCAAAAGGGTGGCATGCATAAGTTGTGGAGAAAATAAAATGACCTTAAATATTGTGAGTGGCTAGATAGATTGAATGGCTGAAGCACTTGTCATGTGGCATGAAGCTTTTTCAGTTCAAGGTCACAAGTATAAATTCTTCCCAAGTTAGTAGTGACCAAAAGCCCTTACCACCTGAAAGTGACATCGCCTAATAATAATAGAGATTGGAAATGGGAATGGAAAAAAACATGAAAAGCTTTTGAAAGTGCCCTTGCAGGCTAATATTGTTACTCCAATGAATAAGTCTCTTAAAGGCTGTGAGCTTATGGCCATTTATCTGGTAGACTTGCTATTCATCTCCTCCTGAGTGTAGTGTAAATGCACTGTATTAGGGTCATGATGAAGAGCAAACCTAAAAAGTAAAGATATTAGAAATTAGCCAGCCAGCCAGAGGAAAACTGTTGCAAAGGGAACTGTAGAAACAAAAGGTAACAGTTGGAGGGAAACAGCTGAAATGGGATATCTTAAATGCAAATTGGGGGTGGAGGGTGGCAGTTTGAGGGTGTGTGTAGCAATGCCACTGTCAGGAAGTAAGGAGGGAGGGCTGAGTGTGGTTTTTTAAAACTTGCATGTCCTTTTGTTCCAAAAATATTTCCAAACTATTGGAAGCAGCAAGGATATACTAAAGCTAAATCTTGTCTGAATTGATCAAAAACCCCAAACTCATGTATGCATTTCTAGACAAGAGGTAGCAATGATACAAAAGGAGGATGTATTGGAGCCCAAACCCACTCTTATATTTGAAGGGGGAATAGTGGAGTCAAGAAATGTTGTGTCCACTTCAGAAAGTTTAAACCTATTCATGCATACCGGGGGATTGACATGCAGTGATCAGTCCCCTGAAGGTTTGATTTTAGTGGGTCTAGTGAAGACACGCTAAATCAACCGCTGATCGCTTTCACATCGACTCCAATACTCCATCGGAACAAGAAGCATAAGGTAAGTCCAATAAGTCGATCTAAGGTGCGTCGACTCCAGCTATGATATTCATATAGCTGGAGTTGCATACCTTAGGTCGACTTAGCCCTGTAGTGTGGACCTGCCCTAAGAGTTGCAAAGCAGGGTGGACTAGCAAACGCTGGATATCTTTCAGTGTGAGGCAAGATGAACTGATCTAATTGCTCTTGCCTTAATGGCCCATTTGGAAAAAGCAGAACAGGAAGTGAAGAATTTTCAGACAATAGTGATAGTAAGCATAGATTGGCTCACGTCACACCCACAAAACTGAACACTTCTGAAATTTTGGTTGTAGGGTTTACCCTGTGGACCCAAATCTAGATCCCAATTCTACATTTGGGACTTATTTCAAGTTGATGAATTTTACATGAAAGGGCAGCAACTGGAAATCATTAAAATATTTAACTCTAGAAAGCCAGCCTGGACCCACTGGACCCCTGAGCCAGCACAGGCCGCTGCAGAAGTCACAGAGGTCATGGAAAGTCACAGAATCCATGACCTCTATGACAGACTCACAGCCTTAGTGATAGGGTGTTTTTGTCTTTTAGCATTTTTCTCTGTCAGTTTCATTTGAGAGTGTAGAGCTGGTGGGGAGAAAATTGCTAGTGTCCATCTATGACCTAAGCAATTTGCTCAGAGTCACACACAGAGTATATGGCAGAGCTGGGAACAGAACCTAGATCTCCTGAATCCCAGTCCAGTGACTTAACCATAATAGGACTATTTTGTGTGACAGTCAGTGGATGGCTCTCAACACTTTCCTAGCCACCACACTTCTATTATAAGGACCAGATGATATTCACCCAAGAGTTCTGCAGGAACTCTGATGTGACATAGCAGAACTATTGCTTGTGGTATTTAATCTACCCCTTATAGCAGTTCTGTACCTGATGACTGGCGGATGGCTAATGTGACATTGATTTTCTTTTAAAGGCCCCAGAGGCAATCCTGGCAATTACAGGCTATTAAGCTGAAGTTCAGTACCAAGCAAATTGGTTGAAACTATAGTAAAGAACAGAATTATTGAACAGACAGATGAACACAATATGTTGATGAAGAGTCAACACATCTTTTGTAAAGGGAAATCATTCCTCATCAATCTAGTAGAATTCTTTGTGGGTGTCAACAAACATGTAGACACAAGTGATCTGCTGAATATAGTGTACTTGGACTTTCAGAAAGCCTTTGACAAGGTTCCTTACCAAAAGCTCTTAAGCAAACTAGGCAGTCATAGGATAAGAGGGAACACAGGCGCTGACTTTCCAATGTGCCAAGGCATGCCCGACCCCCAGCTTTTCACCAGACCCTGCTCCACCCCCATCCCACTCCATTCTGCCCCCTCCCCTGAGTGTGCCACGTCCTCGCTCCTCCTCCCTCCCCCGAAGAGACTCCTCCATGCCGTGAAACAGCTGATCATGGGGAGGGGGAGGGAGATGCTGATGGGGGGCCGCTGGTAGGTGCTCAGCACCCACCATTTTTTCCCTTTGGGTGGTCCAGCCCCAGAACACCTATGGAGTTGGCACCTACGAGAGGTAAGGCCCTTTCATGGATCAGTAACTGGTTTAAAAGATAGGAAACAAAGGCAAGGAAAAATGGTCAGTTTTCACAGTGGAGAGAGGTAAATAATGGGGTCGAGCAAGGATATGTATTGGAACTATTACTTTTCAACATATTCATAAGTGATCTGGAAAAAAGGGAAAACAGAGCAGTGGCAAAATTTGTAGATGGCACAAAATTATTCAGGATACTGAAGTCTAAAGTTGACTGTGAAGAGTTACAAAGGAATCTCACAAAACTGGGTGTCTGGGCAACAAAAGGCAGATGAAATTCAGTGCTGATAAATGCAAAGTTATGCACATTTGAAAACATAATCCAAACTGTGTATACAACATTATGGAGTCTAAATTAGTTGTTATCACTCAAGAAAGAGATCTTGGAGTCATCCTGGATCGTTCTCAGAAAACATCTGCTCAATATGCAATGGTAGTAAAAAAAGCTGACAATCTTAGGAACGATTAGGGAAGAGAGAGATTATAAGACAGAAAATATCATAATGGCACTATATAAATACATTGTATGCCACCCATTGAATACTGCATGCTGTTATGGTTGTCCCAGCTCAACAAAAATATATTAGAATTGGAAAAAATTCAGAGAAGGGCAACAAAAATGATTAAGGGTATGGAACAGCTTCCATATGAGGAGAGATTTAAAAGGCTGTGACTATTCAGAGTAGAAGAGAGATGATTAAGAGGGATATGATTGAAATCTATAAAATCACGAATGGTGTGGAAAAAGTGAATAGGGGAGTGTAATTTACCCCTTCACATAACACAAGAACTAGGGGTCACTCACTGAAACTAATAGGCAGTAAAACAAAGCTAAGGAAGTACTTAACATAATGCTCAGTCAACCTGTGGAACTCATTGCCAAAGGATGTTGTGAAGGCCAAAAATATAATTGGATTAAAAAATAATTAAACCAGTTCATGGAGAAAGTCCATCAATGGCTGTTAGCCAAGATGGTCAGGGACATAGGCACTTGCTCTAGTTATCCTTAAACCTTTTGTTGCCAGAAGCCTGGATTGGGACTGTATAAGACTGGTATTTAGGGCACTGGATGAGGTACACCATGTATTGTGATTAGGTATGTTTAGGACTCATGGATCTTGAAAAGGGCGTGGGGGGAGGGGTGTTGATCATCATAGCAGTGGAGATAGGTTTATAGATTTTGCATCTATTGTTCTGGAACAGTCTGGTGCCACTTTGAGTTGGTGCGTCCTGGTCTGTGGGGAACTTTGTTTTTGATGATGAGCTTGGAGAGGTTGGGAGGTAGTTTGAAAGCCAGATGAGGGGTTTTCTTTCCCTCCCTTCCCCTGCTTTGGCTGGAGAGGTGTTGACAGGCCACTTCATCTTGAATGGTCCCTTGAAATATGTGTTAACTACTTATTCTAAACAATCTGTTCCACCTTGTATTCAGCTGTGATCTATGAGTACCTTTCCCAGACCTGAAGTAGAGCTCTCTATAAGCTCAAAAGCTTGTCTCTCTCACCAAAAGAAGTTGGTCTAATAAAAAATATTACCTCACCTTCCTTGTCTCTCAACTGTACGCATACTGAGGCATTTTAAAAGAATACAAGATGCTGGTATTTAGAAAAATAGATGCATTCAATTGTGTGGCATTAGAGATATCCAAATGAATTCATTTTAAATTCAGCATTTTCCTAGTGTTGCGCTGTTTCACGCTAAATGGTGTTTTTCTTAAAGTCCCAGCTTGTGGAGTCAGGTGATTACATGAGAATGTCAGCTTTAATTTTTTTTAAGGGAGTTTTTAAGGTTTGTAGTTGCAGGGAAAAAATGTGAATTGTAAAGGTTCAAAGGGAAATAGACTTCCAAATGTATTTATTTTTAAAATCTCATGGTGTTTAAGCCAATATCATGACTTTAGGGTGGCTGACTCCTGACTTTTGTACATGAGCCCTCATATAACAGGGCTTGTCACCCCTATACCTGGCAACCAGCAGCACCACTCCTCAGAAGAACTCTGCTTTGTTTCACTTTACATTCACCCAGTGATGAGCTGCCAAATTTTTAACAACGGGTTCCCTCCTCGCTCCAAAATTTTAACAACGGGTTCCCTCCTTCCCCCCCCCTCCGGGGGCGGGGGTCGTGCCCCATCCAACCCCTCATGTTCCTTGACACACACACTCCGAAACCCCTGACCCATCCCCCCCTTCCCTGTCCCCTGACTGCCCCTTGCCGCCACCCAACCCCTCCTCTCATTCTCAATGGCCCCCCAGAACCCCTACCCCATACAACTACCCCTTCTCTCTGTCCCTGAGTGCCCCCACCACCTCATCCAACCCTGCTCTTTCCTGACTGCTCCCCGGGACCCTTGCCCCCATTCAATCCCCCTGTTCCCTGCCCTCTGACTGCCCTGACCCCTATCCACCCCCCCACAACCCACCCCCTCCCTGCCCCCTTACCACACTGCCTGGGGACCGGGTCCACTCTGCCAGGACCACGACCAGCGCCGCGGGGCCCAACTCCCGAGCCCGGCCGGACCAGAGCAGGCACCGCTCGGCTCGACTCCCCGGGCCAGCACCGGGGCCCAGCCGCCCCAGGGACCCCTGCCCATCCATCCCCCTTCCCTGTACCCTGAGTACCCTCCGCCGCCCCATCCAAATCCTCCTCTCATTCCTGATGGACCCCCAGGACCCCTGCCCTATCCAACCACCCCTTCTCTCTGTCCCCTGACTGCCCCTGGAACCCTTGCCCCTGACTGCCTCCCACCGCCCCATCCAACCCCTGATCCTTTCTGACTGCCCCCCCAGGACCCTGGCCCCCGTTCAATCCCCCTGTTCCCTGCCCTCTGACCCCCGCCCCCAAACTCCCTACCCTCTCTCCAACACCCCCTCCTGCCCCCTTACCGCGCGGCCTGGCCGGGCCGGGGCGGGGACCGGAGTGTCGCTGCCGGAGCCTGAGAATGCGGCGGGAGCCCAGCGGCCGGAGCCAGGTGGCTGGCTGGGTGGAGCCAGGGAGGGCTGCGGCCAGAGCTGGAGCCGGGCAGCCGGGGCCGCCACCACGCCCAGACCCGCGCTGCCGGAGCCCGGCACCATGGCAAAACAGCAGGGGCGGCTGGAGCCACGGGGCCAGGCCGGGCCGGAGGTGGGGGGCCGTGTCCAGAGCTGAGCATCCCGGTAGATGGGAGCACGGCAGGGCCGGGAGTGCGGCGAGCCGGCAGCCAGAGAGGGGTTCAGGGGTCGGGGACACGGGCCGTGCCGCAGCCAGTGAGGTCGGGCGGGGACCAGGGGATGGGGGCGGGCAGGGTCGTGGCCGAACGGGGCCGGGAGGCGCGGGAGGGCGGGTACGCGGCCGGGGAGGGTGCGGCCGAGCCAGGCGGCCGGGAGGGGTTGGGGAGGGTCGCGGCCGGGGACGGGGGGGGGAGGACGCGGGGACGGGGAGGGTCGCGGCCGGGGACGGGGGGGAGGACGCGGGGCCGTGCCGCAGCCGGTGAGGGTCGGCCGGGGACCCGGGGCCGGGGGCCGGGCAGGGTCGCGGCCGGGAGCGGGCGGGAGCGGGGCGGGGACGCGGCCAGGGAGGGTCGGGTGGGGACCCGGGGATGGGGGGGTGGCCGGGCAGGGTCGCGGCCGGGGAGGCGGGGACGGGCCGTGGCCAGGGACCGGCCGGGGCACACGCCCCCCCCCAGTTTCCTACCTCAGCGTCGTCTTCCTGGGCCGGGGAAGCCTGCTTGCTTCTCAGCCCTCCCAGGCTTCCCGCGCGAACAGCTGATTCGCGGGAAGCCGTGGGGGAGGAGAAGCAAGGAGGAGCTTCATGGTAGGAGGTGGAGGCAGAATTTGCAACTGTTTGCGCGAACCGTTTGCTAAAATTAGACGCCGGACAGAGAACTTTAGCATCAGGTTCTCTGTCCGGCGTCTAATTTTAGCAAACGGTTCGCGCAAACCGTTGCGAACCGTTTGCAGTTCACCCCTGCATTCACCTTGGTTTTATTAAACCACACTCACCTAACCTTGCCCTAGCTGAGGAAGGAGAACTCATTATAATAATATCTTACTAATGAATGATCATCACCAAAGTCCATTCTCCCTCCTCCCGTGCTAGTTATAAATACTGTAAACACTTGTCTCTGTCTCAGGTTCCACTAGTATTTTTGACACTTCTGAGGATCAGGCCAAATACACTCAGTGCTGGGAAAGCATGAATGGTGAGGGATCGGTGGAAAGGTAACTACAGTAGAGAGAAAATGAGAACCATATTGAGGAAACAGCATAGGATTTTTTTTCTTTTTCCGCATTCAAAAATTCTCTTTTGAGTTTAGTTAATTTCTGACTTGTCTTTCAACCCTATAAAGTCTCAAGTACATTCCTTACAGTGAGGTCTTCTTGCTTGGGGCAACTTATTTAAGCAAAATGGACTAACTGTAATTGACATGGATTTACTACATGCAATACTACAGTGGACAGCTTAATTTAAACCCACCTATAGGAGCAAGACATGTTCCTACCAACTGGAAAAGTATGTATAGTTCCCTTCCTACCTGTAGATTTCAATATCTCCCAAAAACTTTCAGAACAAGTTTTGGACTTTGTTATGATGAGTTCTTGGGGTATTTCTGTTTTGGAGATACATTCAACCATATTTGCTATTCTGTTTTCCATACAGCAGCTTGGCTAGGCTTTGAAAAGAGGATGTTAGCATTTTTAAAGCCCTCTTCTCTCTCCCCACCCCTCCTTTAGTATATGAATCAATGTTCTTGAGAGAGTCAAAGTTCAGTCCTCCTGGTGCATTACAATGCCTTGCATTCTAATATTAGAGAACCAAGTCCCATTTTACTTTGTAATGTGAAGCTTTACTTTGGCATTAATTTCATTCAGAAAGCAGCTGCACGTATAAACAGATTCCTTTTAAGCAAAATGGGAAAATATACATTTATCAAATAACTTTCTTTCAGTAATACTGCAGCAGTCTTTATTGCATCAAAGCTGTCAGCAATCAGCCCATCTTTCTGAATAAAGATGTGCCAAATGATAGTAGCTGAGTTAATACTGAATAAGCAATGAATGAGTTCTAGGATAGTGTCTGTCTGTCTACCTATCTGAGCTTTTATAATATATATTTATTTCTGCCCACATCACATAGCTATGGCAAATAATTATTTATTTCCTAAACAAACATAGAAAGTGACAGTACCAAGATGAAAATCACATTATTTTTAAAGTTTATTGCCTGGAATTCTAATAATACCTCATTAAAACTGAGATTTTTTTGAAAATCAAATTTACTTTCACTGAGTATCTTTTACCTTTGCTGATGTGTTTTTCTGTATAGCAAAATGAAAATAATCACTTCTACTTTCAGTGGATTGTAAGTTGCATGTTGGTTCAGCACAGGGCTATTCTGTTTTCATTTCCAACATAAGAAATTGTTTAAACTGCTCAAAACAATTTTCCATTTGTTATTGCTTTTGTTTTAGTTTAGTTTTTTTTTATTCATTTCAAGAAAGTATTTGTTTATGTTGGACTAGATCCAGCAGTGTTGATCGAGGAATTCTAGCTGCGTGAATTCTGTGTATAAAATGAGGGTCAGGATATCCATGCTGCCAAAACTTATGGACAGGAACCTTAACCATTTGACTGCATGGAGGGAGAGAGTACTGCCTTTGTAATAACTTTCCACCTCCCTTGATCCTCTTTGCTGGTCCTCCAAGGTTTTAGCATGGAACAGAGGATCAAGCACTCTGCAGCCTCTGGATTTCAGTGAAGAAATCAGGGAAGGAGGTTAAATGCTTCTCAGCCCTCCTTGGCTGCTGCTTTCTATTGAACATCTTCAGAGAGACTGTGTAGCCCAATCTATGGATTGTGTATTCATTATATTGATTACTTAAGAATTCTCAGTTATCACTCTGAGGGCTGACTGGTTCTTGGCCAAGATCAGTTGCAGTATCATTAAAATTGCTGTTCAGTTCGGAATTCCAGTGTGCACAGTTGCAACACTCACACTTCAGGAACCCTTTCTATATTTATAATAGTTTATCAATACATTAGCAAAGTCACAAACACTCTAACCCTTTAAGTTTGATAGAGATAATAGGAAAATATCCATATACTCACACCACTCCTTGCAGAGCAACCTGAAATGCTAGCCATTATGTTCATCATCTCCATCAGCTTCCTCATCATATCCAGCGGCCAGCATCTTGGTACTTCCCAAGGGCTACATCTCTCTAGCCTTTGCACACAGACAAACTTTTATAATATGTTACTCTGGTGTCACTCTGTCTAATGTATATTCAGTCTGGGTTTCTCCCCTCTGACTTATTTGTATTTCCTCACCCTACTAATGTTTGGGTGCTCTTCTAAAGGTTAGTATATTAATGATCTCAACTTATTATCATATACTTGAGTTTGTTGTCATGGCACTCTTGTGTTCAGACATCTGCAGATATTCTATTCTTAAATATCCAAAAGCTGGTGTTAGCTCGTGTTCCTGTGGCTGACTGATGTCCTTATGAACATAATTTCTCCTTACACGCTCTATTTCCAGTTCCCCAAAACTTAGGGGTGACCATTAGGCCATTTATCTGTGCCAGCGTTCATAGGCCTCAAGCCTAATACTAACCGCTGAAGCCAGTGTCTTATAGGTTACAGTCCTGTAGGTTCCTTACATTACTGCTGAATACAATAAATGCTAACGCTAGATCTGTGGGCTACAGCTGTACCCATGTAGCATAATTCTTGCTTGAGACATGCTGCAGCTGGAGATGGGGGACCACCAGAGAGACAAAGAGCTTCCATGAAGAGATTTTCATGCCTTCTTTGTTTGGGGAATGAAGGGTTTTAATCCTGCCCACTCTACAGCTCCAAAGCCCTGCCCCGTAAAGGACCTAAGCTTACTGAACACAGGTATTTAAACCTCAAATGCTATCTTGTTTTCTCCAAGATAATGTTGCGCATCATGCTCCCAAGATACATAAGTCTCTTCATATGACTATATAATTTTGCTAGCTGATATAAAAGTATACCCTAGAAGTAATGGTTATTAGGCATGTCTAACACAACACAATACATCCATAAGGAGTTTGGGGGATTTTTTCAAATCTTTTCCTTCCTTCCTGCATGACAACCAACTTACTTTCAATCAGGAAGAAGTGGATGGAAGTGGCAAGTTATTCAGTGACACCACATAGCTGTCATGGCTTGTGAGGCCAAGTGGGTGGGCCCAGAGCCAAAGTACACAGCCAAACTCAGAAACCAAACCTGGGGTTAGAAGCCAGAATCATAGATGATTAGGGTTGGAAGGGACCTCAGGAGGTCATCTAGTCCAACCCCCTGCTCAAAGCAGGGCCAATCCCCAGACAGATTTTTACCCCAGTTCCCTAAATGGCCCCCTCAAGGATTGAACTCACAACCCTTGGTTGAGCAGGCCAATGCTCAAACCACTGAGCTATCCCCGCCCCCCTAAGGAAGGCAAAGAAGCAAGGTCTGTCATAGCCAGCTGAGGATCTATCTACTTCAACAGACAGCTTCCTGCTATCCCTTAAGTAGTTCAACTGGACCAATCGCAGAGCCCAGGAGTCCCCTTTGTGCCAGTCATGCCCTTTGTGGCCAGCACCTTGTATGGTGCGTGGCCCCACAAGGCTTACAACCCATCAATTGCTGCTCTTTCAGAGCTGTTGGATGGTAGTGTGGATATGGCAATTACTGTGGGACTAGTAGACACAGGTTCCAGCCCAACAGAGCCTCATATCAGGTTGCCAAGCACTTTGGTACCAGTATTTCAATCCTTCCACTTATGCTGACAACATCATGGTGATCAAGGAATATGTGGTATGGGACTGACTCACCACTGTATTACTCCAGTTTCAAACTGATGTAACACATCAAAATCAATGGAGTTACACCAGTTAAAAACTGTAGAAATAGTGGTGAATCAGATGCACCTTATCTGCAGCTGGAGAAATGAGAACTCATCTTTAAATCTGAGATTTTCATGTTGAGCCTTGGAACAAAACCTTTTGAAAGCATTGTATCAGCTTGATGTACATTGAGAAGCCCTCAAATTTTGCATTAATGTTCCTGAACCATCTGTTTTCTAGAGTGTTGCGCATTGCGAGATTCAGGCATAAAACACTGTTGTATCTTTGATTTGTTGTTTCTTAGACTGATCTGAGTAGAATTCTGAATTCCCTGCAATGGAAGGATTGTGCATTTCCAAAATATCTGACAAGTGGTAGCTGTAACCACCTCCACAATCAGTTCCTTAGTAAGCTTCCACTGTTAAAAAACCTGTGGCTGTAGTTGTAAGAGACTGGCTGATCTGATTGATCCCAGCCCCTCAGGGAAGCTGCTCTTCATTTAATTAAGAGCACAGCCACATGTTTGGTGTACTGGTGTCTAGCAATTCATTTGAACAGGTCCATCAGCAGATTAGGACAGTCTTTAACTGATGTGCAGTGCTGAAACACTACCACATTAAGCTATAAAGCTGATTTTTAATCTGTCATAATGCTAGTTGAATTACACTTGATTGGAATATTGAATTCTGGAATTCCAATTGGTTGGAAGCAAATCAAATCTGAGGGAAACCACGCTGCACTAATAGAATAATAAGACAAAGTGCTTGAGAGAAATTATTTACACATTGCTTCACAAAGGTCTAGATAATTCACTTAGTTTGTAGTATCCAGCAACAATCACCTCTAAGATGTTTAATCAAAACAGAATTTTAGCTATTTCACGTACATTGCAAACACCACTGGGGGAAAAAAGCCAGGATCCACTAATAAATTTACTGTTTACTGAAAAAATATGATTTACCTTCATATTGTATCAGCTGCATATTAACACAAGTGAGCATGGTTTACACATCACAAGACGGTCAGTTAACAGTCTGGACTATGAAGCTACAGGAAAAGACTAAAGCCAAAGTAAAAGTAGCAGCAGTTTTCAATGTGGTTAAAAATGACTAATTCTGTAAAACAAAAGAAGTAGGTGGAAAATTTGGTCTGAAACCACAAGAAATATTCTAGTTAATGATGTTAGAGCAGAATGGAGAATTTACTTAATTTCCTCTTATAACTTTCTATCTCCCTAGCTAAAAGAACATTAGTAAATAGGCTTAAGTCAAACATGCATTTTGATATTTAACACTCGGATTATTTTGTTACTGCTGCTGTTTTTCTTACATATATGAAGACATGCCTGTACAGGGAACTACAGTATGTATTCTCTGAAGACCAATAAGTTCCCGGTATAAATAATGGTTATAAATATACAGCACACAAAGTTTAAAGGAGTCTTTAACATATGAAAGTTTGCATAAAATGTGAGAACAACATTGTCAGTAACATTTGTGTGACCTAACAAACCTGTTCAGTCATTGTGCATTTGTTTTGCCTACCGTCAGATTACCCTTTTTTAGCAATAGGATGTCTTAGTCAATAATGTAAATTACCGTAGTTTTCCCATGTGTGGATGAATAACAGCTGACACACACTTGATCCAGATAAGATGCAGATGATGCTGATGGCTAAGGCGAAACATTTTGGAGTACTTGCATATCCATAACTGGTATTCCTTTTACTAAATTGGCTGCCCATTCAGTATTGGATCATATTGATAGATTCCAAGGCCAGAAAGAACAATTGTGATTATCTAGTATATAACACAGGCCATAAAACTATCTAGAGCAGATCTTTTAGAAAAATCCAATCTTGATTTATAAATTGCCAGTGATGGAGACTGCACCACAACCTTTGGTAAATTGTTCTGATAGTTAATTACTTTCAGCGTTAAAAAGAAAATTACACCTTATTTTCAGTCTGAATTTGTCTAGTTTCAACTTCCAGCCATCGGATCACGTTATCTCTTTCTCTACTAGACTGAAGAACCCATTATTCAATATTCCCCACTTATAAACTGTAATCAAGTCATCCCTTAACCTTCTCTTCATTTTGCTAAATTGATTGAACTCCTTGAGTCCGTCACAGTGAGGCCTGTTTTCTAATCATTTAATCATTCCTTTGGCTCTTCTCTGAACCCTCTCCAAGTTATCAACAACCTTCTTGAATTGTGGACACAACTGGCCACTGTATTCCAGCAGCACTCACACCAGTGCCTAATACAGAGGTACAATAATTTCTCTACTCCTACTCAAGTTTCCTGTGTTTATGCATCCATGGATCCAGCTCGCCCTTTTGGCCACAGTGTCGCACTTGGAGCTCGTGTTCAGCTGATTATCCACCATGACCCCTAAATGTTTTTCAGAGTCGCTACTTCTCAGGATAGAGTCCCCTATCCTGTAAGTATGGCCTATATTCTTTGTTCCTAGATGTATACGTTTACAGTTAGCCATATTAAAATGCATATTGTTTGATTGCACCCAGCTTACCAAGTGATCTAGATCACTCTTCATTATTTCCCACTTCCCCAATTTTTGTGTTATTTGCAAACTTCCAATGGTAAACTCTTTATTTTTTCCAGGTCATTAATAAAGATGTTAAATAGTGTAGAGGCAAAAACCAATCCCTGTGGGATCCCAAGGTTCTAGACTGTCTCTTCAAAGACCTTTAATGAGACAGTGCTTGATTATATGATGGTTTGTCTCACCCTTTGTCCTACTCCTAGTAACAAGTGGTGCAATATAAAGGTTCTACCCTTCTTGCCAAAAATTTTTCTTCCCTATTTAAACAAAGAAATGTAAGAACAAAAATGTTCTGTTTTTTAACAACCAACTTATAATGGCTTCGAGGCCATGTAGTCTCAGGGTTAAGGCACCAGGTGGAGTCAGGAGTGTGTTCTTTTCCCAGCTGTGCAGCTGATGTATTGTGTAACTGTAGACAAATCACCGAAGCAGCACCGAAGCTGCTGTTTTCAAAAGCAGCTGTTGATTCTGGGTGCTTCTATTTTTGGCTGTACAGTTTGCAGCACCTTGCCATCTTATCTTCAAAGGCACTGAGCACCAGCAGCAACTATCAACTTCAGCTGGAATTTTGGGAACTTGGCACTTCTGAACATCGAGCCCAAAGAAAATCAGGGTCAAGTAAGGTATCCAAAATCAGAGTCCCCTTTTGAAAATATAGACCTACCATGTATTTACCTCAGTTTCTCCATCAGTAAAATAGGAATGGTGATACATATCTACTTTGGTAAATCATTTAGAGGTCTATGGAAGAAAAGTGTATTTTAAAAATTAATTTTGACATGCTATTATTCCAATAGGATATTGCAGACATTTCTGAAGTGTGGCAGGAAAAAATTAAGCCAGATAAACGAAATTATAGATGAAAAATAAATTATTGAGAATTTGCAATACATTTCTCCATCCTTTTCAAGTGGGTTTTATGATGTACCCCACAGACTGTACATTTATTAAAATGATAGTAAATAATAAACCTCTTCTGGAAATTCTTTTAATGTCCATTTGGTGGCTAGACCAAAATGATTCCTTGCCTTTTGGCCATATAAAGTGTTTTTTTTCCTCTCACTCAGTTGTCTAAGATTTATCCATCGGATAGATTTAACTATAGACTATTTTTCCCCAAAGAAAAAAAAAAGATTAATTATGTATTTACCTGATGGATCAGAACAGTTTATTCAGCATGTAATACCCATCTCAAACTACATATTTCAATTTCTACTCAAAAGAACAGAATGACTTTGGCAATGTTCCCGAGTCTCAGGAAATTAATATGCATTTTAAAAAATATTCTATTTTGACATGAGAGAAGCGAGGGGAAGAAATTCTTCATAATTTTCCCTTTATATATTTTTAAACAAAGAAAAGAAGCTACATTTAAATTTTCCCCAGTGTTCCCAAAACCAATCAAAATAATGCGAATCAGCCTTCTGCCTGACAAATTTCTCATTCTAGTCCCAATCCTGAAAATGTTATGTACATGAATTACACAGGACTTTCCATG
This sequence comes from Mauremys reevesii, assembly GCF_016161935.1. Taxonomy (NCBI): domain Eukaryota; kingdom Metazoa; phylum Chordata; order Testudines; family Geoemydidae; genus Mauremys; species Mauremys reevesii. Next base: position 26,774,087 of record NC_052630.1, read on the forward strand.
TCACAACTTTAAGAATCCTCAGATGTTTTTGTGCGATACAGGTACTGTTTTGGTCCAGATATTCAGACGTGTCCAGCTAGGGTTAGGCACGTAAATCTAATGATGGACATATTAAGGGGGTGGAGGGAGAGAAGGGGTCTGACTTTCAAAATTGCTGAGAGCTGCAGCTCCTGTCAAAATAATAGGACTAGTGGGAACTCAGTATCAAAAATTAGATCCCAAAGGACCTGCTCCTGCAAAAGGATGTGTGTATAGACTCTTCCTTCCTCATGGAGTCTCAAAAAATATTGTGGGGCTCAGTGCAGGCAAAATCTGTGTGGAACTCCATTCAAGTGATTTCTGCACAGTCATTTGGTCCTTGTTCATGGCTCTTTTCTAGAACTGGAACCTAAATATGCATTTAAGTGTCCAATGTTATTGCCAACATTTGCATACTTTTGGGGTGCTTGGGTGGTACAGGCTTTTGTGGATATCAGCTATTTGCTCATGGGACTAGAAATACCACAACAATTTACTTAATACTATATTTTAAATACCAAGTAAATATTTACAAAACACAAACAAGTCTGCTGTCAACTAGTGGAGGAGGAAGGACACTGCCAGAGTCATACATATTGAACTAACAAGTGTGCCATACTGCAAAGAATTATGCTGTAGAGTAAAAGTGGTTTGTATATTTAAGAACAGTCTGCCTTGTGTCTGTGTTGTGGGATTTTTGTTGTTTGTTTGTTTTAAAATATCTTCTTAGCATTTCAAAGTTGGCTGTTGTCTGAGTTATTTATATATAAAAATAAATCTTGTAATATATTCTTCTGAGGAAGATTTCACTACCTTATTTCCAGGTTCTCTGATACTGATTCACATAGATTTGCAAAATATATGTATGGGATTTGGTAGTGCTAGTTACTTGAAAGAAATATTGTTTAGATCAAAATAGTTTAGTATATTAAACTCTTGGCCATTCACTTCCATGAGCAGATAGGTTCATGGGTTTTGTAGGATCTGGGGAAAAAGAGTGGTGTCTTGTTCAGTCCACAAAGGATAAGTGTCTGTTTTACAAAACCAACACTTACATTTAACAGAGTACAGCAGAGTACTCCTTAAGCATGTATAACCAGGATGGAACTCAGAGACCAAATGATCTGGGGCTCAGAGAATGAGGTTGCTATTGATCAAGGCTGACGGTGACAAACTAGTAAAATAGTGTAGAAGTCTTCAGCATGCCTCTCTGCACAAAATATTTAAATAGAATAATTCAGTCTCTTGTAGTTGGTTGGATGGATGGATAGATCATACATACCCACCTATCCAATGAGATCATTAAAATACAAGATGTGATCTAACTTTCCTGGTACATGTCCCCTCCCCCATTATGCTCAAGACATGAATATGTTAATTTCAGTTAGAGAAAACTGATTCTTACAAAGATCAAGTCTATCATGTGCCTTCTATATTTAACTATTTTTTACAGGGCTGGAGGTAGTCTGTATGCCTGTCACATCAGCTCATAGTGTTTTGGGTTTTTTTCTTGTATTCTTTTAGGTCCAGCTTGCTTGCTTACTAGCTAGACACCACTGTCAAAGGGGTTTTGGCTTAAAATATGACCTGTCTGAGTGTTTAACGTAATCAATACAATTCTTCATATGAGATCAGGCCTGAATGCCTCAGAACTGTGCTTTGTTATTTTATTTTTAAATTATTTACTTTAAACTTAAATCATAAATGAGCAATGTCAATATTCTGACACTGAGGAGGAGCCCTACCATAACACATCCATAATCAACTGACTGAAAGAAAAAAACTATAAGGAAACAGACTTTGTCTTGAGGTTACATGTACAATATATTTTAAAATATAGACTTTATAAATTCTGCCTCTGAAGATACCAATTCAAATCTTCACTTATGTTATATGTTCATATGTGTTAACTGGTTTCATTACATGTATGTGTATTGTAATCAAGGTGACCACACAAAGGAACTAGCCCAATGCTATTTTATCAGCAGAACTCCAGCAACTCCAGCTTCACACTCTGAAACAGCTGGTGTGCTATTAACCAATCCTGTCAGCTGTGTTCCCATTCTCAGGACACTGCTATATGGTGGCTTCAAAGGAACACATCATTACACACATTATAAAGCTGCCATTCAGTCTGGTACAATTGGCAGTCTCTACTCAGCAGAGGCACATAACTGGAAAAGAGGAGATGTTGTAGATCAGGACTGAGGTGCATTAGCAGAGCTGTGTGAAAAGTTGGTACAACACCTGCCTTTGCTGCTTTTGGTTTATTAGTTCCTCCTTTTAATGAGCACAATATATGCTCACAATTTTTTTTAAATGTTAAAGAAAAAATCAACAGTGACTTTGCTACTAATAAAATGAAACATCCCAGAGACTCCAGTGATGGGTACCTTTATAAATGCATAGAATAATACTATTATATATGTGTACAAAGTACTCCTTGGATTGAATACAGTATGGATTCAGAAATAGCATCATTGCATTGATCACTTGCTTTTGTGCTATACACTGTGACATGTTGGCAGTGCTGCTAGTTGTAATATGTGAGACCTGAAAGTTCAGAGTTAGCCATGTGTCTGTTTTCTCTTGCAAACCTGCATAATCCAGTTGACTACTAAAACTATTCATGAGACTAAGAGATTATGGGACTGAGATTTTAAAATCTCTCTCTTTTACCCCATTCAATCTAAGAACTACCTTCATTTCAATGGGATTTTTGGCTGCATTAGGATCAGTAGCATAACTGAAAAATCTCACCCAAACTTTCATGTGCTAGTTCATAATTTATGAATTTACACCATTTTCCAGTGCAGTCAATAAATGGATTCTTCTAGCAACAACATTGTAAGATCAAGGAAATCTGTAAATACCTGAAAACTATTGCCTTTGCATTTTTGTGCCTGTTTTAAATTGTGCGTGGAACTGATGGAACTTAACCTCCAAGTGCCTGATTAGCAGGTTGCTGGATGTATCTAAATGTTATTATTTGCTTTTGCAATCAGTCACAGGAACAAAATTGTCCTTGACAAATAGAGACCCAACACAGCAAATCAAGTCCTCCTAGTGCAAGCAGATTGGTCTTCTGAAAAACAATAATCTGTTTGTTAAGCATTATTCTGTAATACACAAGATGACCTGTGAAAGAAAATTTGGCTCCTCAGATTTAACTTGTATTTAACTCCTGCTCGACAAATTCTTAATATTTTTGAGACCGTAATTTTATGAAAAGGGGTCCAACTGGTATTATACAGCCAGAATAAAGGGTTGAAAGTTTAAGGTTTATCTACAACTACTATTTATTACATATTAGCCACCTTATCTACACCATAAGTGCATATTACTCACCTTAACGAAGCTTCATGCGGTAAATTATTAATCAGGTCCTCCAGTCATGCTGAAGGTCAAAGAACATGTAAATATATAGTACCTATTAAATAAGGGCCAAAATCTGCACCGTGAAAGAGTTGAAGGGGTTGTGGATCAGGGCAGAATTTGGCGCAGACAGTAATTAACATAGAACAAAGATAGAGCCCATTCAGAGTCATACTGTGAATGCACAATCCACTATGGTATAAAAATTCATCTCCAGAATCACAGTTCTATGTAGCATTATGATAGAGGCTGGAACTGTACATCCAAAAATAAAGAACACTCATTCTGGCTTGGGGGCTTTCTAGATTAAAATTACTTGCATGGATGTAGTGCACTATTTTCTTGTGGGCCTTGGGGAAGTACTGCGGGAATCCCTTTTATGCACATGATTAGGCAAAAAGATCTCAACCTTCTAGGTTCAGTCAGATATTCATATGCTTAAATATAGTTAATTAGTCTCAGTACTCTTTTAAAAAAAATACACACCCACATCAGGTTTTTTTCCCTTTCCTTTCATATAGCGTTTCAGTGATATAAAGATTGGTTAGTATGTTGGTTGTATGATATTCTGCTCAAAATGCATCCAGAATAAATCACCAAGCACACACTTCTATCATAAGAACATAAGAATGGCTGTACCGGGTCATAATATTAGTGTTTTTCCACTGACCGGGTGTAGGAAACAAACTGGGAGACAAAGGATTCCTGCCATACGCAAGAACTATTTTAGGCAGGGGAGTGAGATCGTTGGGGTTCTCTCCTTCATGGACTTTCTGTCCAAGAAGACTAAACTGGGGGAGAAGGATTGAGCCCAGGCTAGAGGGTTATCTAGACTGTGAAAGGAATATCTGAAGTTTTAAGCTGCAAGTAAGTGCGGCTTGCCTTCAAGACTCTCTGCAAACTGCCTAGAACAACATTCTAGGGTGAGATTTTGCTGCTTATGTCCAATTTATTTCATATATTAAGCTTAGATTGTGTTTTGTTTTATTTACTAGGTAATCTGCTTTGATCTGTTTGTTATCCCTTATAATCACTTAAAATCTATCTTTTGGAGTTAATAAAATTATTTTGTTTTGTCTAAAACCTAGTTTGTGCATATCCCTCTCCACATTGAGGGAGGAGGCGAATTTCATGAGTTTATGCTGTACAGTTCTCGATGCAGTGCAAGACTGTATAATTTTGGATTTACCCTCCAAAGGGGGTGTGGGCCTGTGAAGCTGGTTAGTGCCCTAGTGAATAGTCTTCCCATGCAGGGGGTGGTCAGAAAGCTTGTCTGCATATTATTACAGCTGGATGTGTCCCTACCTGTGTGTTGGTGACAGTGAGAGACCAACATGTCTGCAGCTTGTCACAGCATTACAGGATGAGTGAGAGACCAGGCTGGAAGGTTGGGGGAGAGGGGGTGGTCAGTGATACCCCAGTTCCAGGTGGCACCCCAGGGGAGGGTGAACCCATCACTTCCATCTTTCCAAGATTCAAGGTCTCTGGTGTTTTGGTACTATGGAGTGTTCTAGGAAACATTCATCAGGGGCCAAGGGCTCAGGTGGGCATGATATATGTAGCTCTGTCATGATTCCTGTGTGATCCTGGACAAGACAACTCAGGCCTAATTTTCACAAGTGCTGAGCACCTGAAATTTCCATAGAAGTCAATGGGAGCTGTGGGCGTACCTCTCCTCTGAAAATCAGACACTTAATTTGTATCTCCTGTAACCCTTCTGCCAGTCAGAGTTGGCAGCAACAAGGGCCAGGTCCCATATCTAGGGGTTTCTTTTCAACAATACAACAAAAACCAGCTTAAGCCCCTACCCAATGACCTGGGACAATTACAGACCACCCCTTGGGCACTACTAAGAGGCAATAGTTCCCTGCTTGCAAGCAGAGTCTGACTGTAGCACAAATCTTTTAATAAAAGGAGGAAAATAATGTGGCATTAATTTGGGGAAACACCGCAAACAGGGTTTATAAATATAAACCATGAGTAAAAGACCTGCCACCAAATAATTTGGGCAGTGTCCTTTTACCCTCAGGTTCTTAAGTCCAACAACCCCAACCTGTCCGGAGGAGCCCTGGGCCAGCCGCAGCTGTCCTCCCCCTGCCGTCCCCAGACCCAAGCCACCCAGATATGTTTTTCATTATTATTTGGACTTCTATTATGTCAAAGAATTTTTAAATTTATTTCAAAATTGTTGTACAGTCAACCACTTTTATCAACAAGCAAAAGAAACAATAATACAAAAGATAAGAACATGCAAAGCACCTTCTTTGTGTTTCTATTCTGTTAGGTCGAATAAAGAATAGAGAAAACTGTGCTTGATTTTTATTATTGAGTCTGCAAAAAAAAACCAAACCCAAACCTTACGTTGATTTGGATGTATATATGTGCACATTACTAAATTAACTTTAGGAAAAATAAATAATTTTAGGAAAAAGTGTCAGTGCGGCCACCAGTAAGAGTTGGCCACCAAAAAATTGGTTGCGAGTGTCCCTGCCAGCAGGTAGGGGATCTTGGGGGACAATTACTGCACTGGTGGGATGCAAAATAAACTTTATTAAGCAAATGCAAAAACAGAGAAAATTCAGTAGTGAGGGGTATGGGGTTTGTTAAGGTAGACAATTGGGGACGGGTTTATTTTGGTGAACAGTAAGGGGGTTTCAACTGTTTGGGCAGTTCGGGCAATGTTGTTTCCACAGAGCCACACTTGCCCTGGGGGAGAGGGTAGAAACTGTTTGTGGTGCTGGGGGGGCTCCTGGCCGGGGGGGTGCATCAACCTTCATCCACAATAAATGAGTGGCTCTGACCTGCCTTAGTTCTATGTGGGTCAGAGCTGTGGATGAGTACTGGGTGAGGTTGAACGCTGTACTTGTTGGAAAATGGCTAACAAATTTGGTAAACTCAGTTCGGTACCTTGGGCTTCCTTTTTTGGGGTTCGGGTTGGGATGGGGTCCTGTGAACCACTGGGTGCAATTGGGGTAATGCCCCAATGGGGTAGGATTGGGGAAGCTGAAGAACACGATGCAGGGGGCCGCTGGCAGTGGTTCTGTTACCGCAACAGGGGCGAATGAATTGGGTTTCCGGTCGTCACTGCTGGTGTTGCACGTGAACAGGGGTCGATGGACCCAGTCTGTGTTGTTGCAGGCGGAGGCTGGATACTGTGGAGTCAGGTTCGTGAGAGGGAGGAACTTCCAGAGGAAAGGGGATCCTCCGTCTGAGGCCTCCCGTCTTGTGCAGGCGACACAATCATGTGATGAGGGGACATCTGACAGGTTCCCGATGAGGACCTCCTGCAGGGCGTAGGCTTTTAACCAGGCAACCAGGGGGTTTTCTTGAGGCGGGGTGGCAATCATGGCAGGTGATTCCTGTGAAGACATAAAAGAGAGCCCTGGCCGGGTACTGGCCTGAGTTAGTCCGAGAGGGTGTTGGGCAGGGGACCATAGCATGATGGACCCCCCTGCGATGGCACATCTTAGGGAAGAGAGGTCCTTGACACTTCCTTTGGGGACTTGGATCCCTTGAAGGGATTGCTGTAAATGGAGGAAGGCCAGGGCTGGGGCAGTCAGGGGCCATGCGGTGTTAGATATTACCGGGCTGCCTGAGAGACCCCGGGACCAGCTACTGGTCCTGGCTAGTACTATGCCCTCTTCCCTATCCACTAGCTCCTGTCCATGTTCCAGGGCCAACCGGCCTAGCCACAGTAATGGCGGCTCATTGGCTCCCCTAGCGGTGTCTGAGATGAACTCCTTCATCTCTGCTTTGGAGCGGGGCCAGAATTTTGTGACCTGTGTGGCATTGCCCTGACCATCAACCTTTATTCGACTGATGGATAGCGGCAGGGCTTCACCAGAGGTGACAGTGGGTGCAGGTTCATGGGCTTGGGCCTCTGGAGGGGCTGCAGGTAGGGCTGGGTATTGTGGGGTTGTCTTGAGGGGAGATGAGGCCTCTGGGTGGGTATATGGGGGTGGTTTTTCAGGGGATTTATTGGGACTGGGCAGGCTAGGGGTCAGTGGTGGTCCCTCCTGGCTAGGCTGGCTAGTGGCCTCCTTGGCCGAGGTCATTAGGGCCCCATGGAAAACAGTTAGTTTATCAAGGGCCTGAGCCAGGATCTCATAGGTAACTGTGGCTACCTTTTGGGGCTTATATATGTCATGCCACAGTTTCTTGGGCTTTCGAATTTCATCCAGCTTCTGCACCAGTTCTGTTAATATCTGGTGGGTGGGGGACCCCTGCAAAATTCAGGGTTCAGGGGTGAGTTTAGATGGGGTCCCCCCGCAGGCTTTCGTGACCCTCCCCACCTCCCTCCAGAGGCGGGTAGAATCCGAATCTGTGGCTGGCTCTCCTGCCTTAGTGCAGGTTAGCTGGAGGCTGGAATCAGCGGGGCTGGCCCTGAATGTGGGGTGACAAGTTAAAAGGCACCCCACATCAGTGAGCCCCAGGTGGTGGTATACACCCTGGAGCTCTGGCCTTTGCCAATCGTGCAGACCCACTCTAGGGCCTCAGGCTGCTGCTTACTCTGCAGCAAGTGGTACTGCAGGTGGTTAGTTTGGTCCTCATCTGTCCCAGAGGTTTTGGCCTCTTTCCAGGGACAGGGGAGGCAGCAATTGTTACCCCAAGATCCTGTTTGTGACGCCATGTCCCTGCCAGCACGTAGGGGATCTTGGGGGACAATTACTGCACTGGTGGGGTGCAAAATAAACTTTATTAAGCAAATGCAAAAACAGAAAATTCAATAGTGAGGGGTATGGGGTTTGTTAAGCTAGACAATTGGGGAGGGGTTTCTTTTGGTGAACAGTAAGGGGGTTTCAATAGTGGGGTACCATACAGTGGAGTACAATACAGTTGGTAACCAATTAACACTGAAGTATAAATGCAACAGGTAGCTAACAATTTCTATGTAAAGGGTGTGTCACAGCAGCATATAACCAACTAACAGTTATGGATAAATATATGTTAAATAGCAAACAATTTTAGGTAAAAATGTGTCACAGTGGTGTAAATGTAGAATGTGAGGTGTGTCAGAGAGAAAAAAGGGTAACCAATGGGGTTTTATTCTAGATTGGGATGGGGGAAGTGGGGCACGTGGTGGAGCAGCAAAGAGACTGTAACAAGTCAGAGAGACACAGAGAAAGCCCGGGGGGGGGGGCTGACAGTGGGAAGACAGACTTAATCACAATTATACAGAATACAGCAAAATTTTATCTATGATCTAACTTAACCAAGACTACACAAATTAGCAAGTAACAAAACACAATGCAACAATTCTCTAAGCCTAACTTACAGAGTACAATGCAAACAATTTTCTAAATCTAACTTAACCACAGCTATGCAAAATGAAATTACAACTTATCTAGACTAAAGGCTAAACCTAACCTAATGGGTGCACCTTATACTAGGGGTAGTTCCAGAGGGCAGAGTGGTGACTAGTGGTGGTTGCAGCAGTGGGGCAGCTGCAAGCAGGCTTATTTCTAGCAGCAAAGGCGCTGCAGAGCTAAAAGCAGATTACAGATACAGACCAAGGAGTTAGCTTGGGTCTGCCTGCTGGGGAAAGAAAGCCAGCAGCGAAGACAGGGGGAGTTTGCAAGAGGGAGTTCTTACCAATCCCCAAAGCAGCAGCAGCAGGAAGAGCAGTTTCAGCATCAGAGGACGCAGAGAGGACTCGATTCGCTCACAATAATCAGGAGATCTCCAGGCAAAATTCGTTGTTCGTGGGAGGGGAGTTTAAAAACGGGGGTACGCTCAAAAACAAATGAGAGCGGGGAGAGGGCCCCCCAAAGACCCCTAGCTGATCAGACCAGGTGGCAATGCAGTAACCTCTCCGAGGTCTGATCAGAAAATGTCTGGTTATAAAGGCAAACTTAGGCAGTTTCCCGCCAGTAACTTTGATTGGTTCCCCTTCTGACAGGGAGGAGAGAAGGCAGGGAAAGACTGCAGGTAGGCATAGAACGTGTCTGGGCAAGTTCTGAGCCCCCAGGTATGACTCATTTGCTCAGCTATGTGGCCACTTTAGGTCTTGCATTCCTGGGCAGAGCACCTCTACACCCAGCCCAGGTCTGAACAAAGGAGCCAAAAGCTCCCCTCCCCTGAGCAGAGCAATGGCTCCAGTTAGTCTGCACAAGTCATTTCCATGAACAGCAGGGCCAGGCTGTGACTTTTGTTAGCCCAAGGCCGGGAGGGGCGGACACAGAACAACAGAAAGGAGAGGGAAAAAAAGGAATGCAGCAGGGGGGACAGCTGTAACAGACAGCGAGAACCCCTGTAGGGAGACTACACTCAATAATATTTGTGAAGAGTGTTGAGATCTTTGCATGGGAGATGCTATGTAATACCAAAATATATAAAGTTGCTTACTAGCTGAGTCGTATCTTTCAGCATGTGCATATGCAAATGAGAGCGAATTTCAGAGAGGTTAAAAAAACTGACTCTACTGTCTGAGAGAGTTTTTTTATAATGCAATTTTAAAGATGTTTATAGCCAATCCACTATATAGTAATTCTTTGTCAAAGAGAGAGAAAGCATAGTAAAGAGAATGTAAAGTGAGGCTTTTTGTGTATGTTTGTTCATGTGTTAGTATGTGTTGTAATGGTGAGATGTCAGAACTACAGTCCAAAGTATTTCCTCGAATCATCCTTACCCCCTCTTCCTTAGACACTGACTCTAGCATAGGTTAAAAAAACTACTGCTAGTTATGTTCTGGTCTGCTGCGCCAGTTCAAAATGGCTTTCCGTCTCACTCCGGTGGTTTCAAGGAGGTGGGATTGATCTGTGAATCTCTTGCATGTTATGTTTGAAATATTTATCTGAGGTTGAACTGTCAGGTGGTGTCCAACTCACTCATTACTAGGCAGCAGAGGGAGGCAAGCCTGTCAGGAAGTTATCATTTTCATAAGATACGGCTCTGTTTTGATTTTTATGGACAGCAGGTTCTTTGCTGCACTTTGCAGCAGAAAGAACTAGTTGCAAGGCACTTGATTTAAGCAATGGAAATGGTATACTAAAGTTAATGGTGAATTACATCCTAACACTGTTGAAAACTTTGGGGTTACTCTGAGTATTCTTAACCTTTTTATTTCTCTCTTTCACTCTTATTCTTCACAGTATTTTCTTCACTTTCCTTTTCCTCCTTCTCCTTGCCAGTAGCTTCTCCTCATGAAACATGTCAGGGAATGGTTTACAGCCCAGTTTAACTAGTGACTGATAAATGACCTATATTTTGTTTCTTTACCTGGATATGCTACTGATCTCCCTTTGGCTCAGAAAAGCATGCAGGGAGAGGTGGGGTGGTACAAGGTTTACCATGATCAAAGAGTTGAGGGAAATTCTCATGGTTCAACCATGCACCGATAGACACATCCCTTATCTCCATTACATTATAAATTCAGCTTTGCCACAGATTATTCAGTAAGAAATAAAGCATCAGGTGAAATAAGACATGTCAATTTAACTATTGTATTTTCTTTGTCTATGCCAACATTATGTTGAAATATGATGCTATACTTTAAGGCTTCCACTGCAATTTTCACAGCGGGAGACCCCATGTGTGCGGGGCTGACACTGGGACCCCTGACCACCCTGGGGCTGAAAGTGGAACCCCACACTGTCAGCCCTGGGCAGCCACTGTGAGTCCTGTGCATAAAAGGACTCCCACTCTCAGCCATGGGTGGCAAACAGCAGAAAATCGTGGAAAAGTACTGTAATAATGGACTTTATTACTGCAAATAATAAATTTTTATTGTTACTTTTAGTCCATTATTACTTTTCTGCAATTTTCCATGGCTTGTCCTCAATTCACCTGCAATTTATTGACAATCATCCTGCAGTTCAAGTAGGACCTTAGACTATAGCTATTTGTCAAGAGCCTTGTATTATACACAACCAAGACCAACTGGTTTCATTATATTGTGGCTCCCTGGAACCTGAAGGACATTTTTACATTATACAAACTACCTAACAGTGTAGTTCTTAAATGTTTTCATTGTCTGAAAGGCACATTTTATAACTATGGGAATAGGAATGTTATCTGTAGGTCAAATTACTGTGTTCTGAAGCATGACCCAATTTTCAGTTTAATGCATGTCCTATTTGGGGAGTGTGAGGGGGGGAGAAAGAAAGAAAGAAAGAAAGAGAAAATATTCATTGTCTTTGAGATTTCAGTTTTATTAAAGAACTGCTGATTGCAAGTTATGGGATGCTATAAAATTGAAACAGCCTTATTTAAAAGCATTTTTACTCATCTAATGACACAGAAAAGGTAGTTTTGTAGCTGCAGGGGCCTTATGTGACATGATTTAGATTGTGTTATTCATTTAGAGATATTTTCTATGCTTGTTATAAAAAATAGTCTTGACACCTTTTATATTTATAATTAATCTTTAATTCTGTAGCATTAACTATGAACTATTAGAGAAACAATAAACCATGAATCATCAGCTATAAGTAGAGAGCTAGTTTAACAGTCAAGAGATGTAGCACTTTTTAATTTTATATATACTGCACATCAAAATGAGTAAATCCAAGGTTAAAAAGACAGGCTACCACATTCCCCACAGATTTTGAAAACAACTAATGAACTCTTTTCTATTATTTATCTGAGAATACATATAACAAAATAGGACACAAACCCTTACTCACTGGAGCAGAGCTTACTCCTGCTAAAGCTAAACATAAAGATGACATTGTTAATAGAAAGTATGTATACACTACACGTGAAAATGTGAAATTAGGATCTGATTTACCCATGTGAAAAATCCTCGTGAACATAAATAGCACCCTTTTCAATAGGGCTGTTAGCTTCAGTAGGAATAGGATTTATTCCAAATCATTGAAACTGATGGATGAGTACTTATGTAATAAGGAAAAGATAACAACCAGATGAATCTGGCTGCTATTGTAGGTGCAGTATTAGAGTAATAGGCTGCAGATGCCCCACCTATGCTGGTCAAGTTTCATCCATTGTCACAAAGTCTGGTTCTACAGTTCGTACTGCATTTGATAGTCCCCTTAAATAGCATCCAGCTGATTCAGAAAGCAGCTGCCTGTCCCCAAGCAGGGTCAGTTTCTATTAACACATAACATCTGCTATTCATCTACTATATTGGCTTCCTATTCAGTTCCATATGCAATTCAAGGTGTTATTTCTACTCTTCATAAACCTACAAACCTAGGATAGGCACGTATATGTTTGAGATGTTTATGTTTATCTCCTTATAGACTCTCAAAAGTTGAGCTGTGACTGAACTCTCTTGTTGGGTCAATGTGACACTTCCGGAGAGTACCTGGGGTTATGAGGTACCTGGCTACCACCTGCTCTAAGTGTGAAGAAGCCTTGTCTGTGCTGGGCTATGAGTCAGTTCCCCAGTTGCCACCAGGCTCTGGCAGCAAAAGGAATGCCTTCCCAGCCTGCACAGCCCCACTCTGTCTTTCCAGGTTAACGATAGGCACTTTCCAACCCCCAAGCACTCCAAACGTTCCAGCCCTGTTCCCCAGGACACTCACAGAATTCACAAATCCACCACTCCTAGAGGAATATACACATCAGTTTACCAATTGCACTTCAGGATCACCACTCTGCTCAACACATTGCACATAGATATGTTTATTGTAAAAAAGCAAGAAGGAATTTATTTAATAACTAAGGAGATTTAAATAACGTCAGGTATTTGGGTGGAAGTATTGGAAACAAAGGGTTACATATAAAATAAAATCATAATATTCATTCTAAGACCTAGTATTGCTCACCAGCATTTTTCTGCCAGGTAAGCTGTAGATGCCTTTTTCCTTAAGCTAGCCATGCTTTCAGCTTGTCCCTCAGTAAAGGATGCAAAGTATAGCTCTGTACTTAACATTATAGTCCAAAATTCCATTGTCTTCACTTATAAACAGGACTCCTCCTGCTGGTTTTTCTTCCTGTAAATTTCCCCTCTGGAAGATTTCACAATCCCTGCATTAGCATTTGGTTTAGACTGTATATGGACATCCATTATGAACCACACAATTCTCAATTTACATGTAGCCAGACAGATAAACAAACAACTCTTGCCTGAGAGAAACCTTTCTCATCTTTTTGTGAACAGCACCAACTCTCTGACCTTGAGAACAGGATTTTCAGTATAGATAGATAGATAATATGTAAGAAATTATGTGAACATACATATAGGGACAGACATCTCAAAGAACCATCGTTACTGTACAAGGTGAATAACTTCCTTTTTGCAGTGATTAGGAGGACCAGTCTGACATACATGACACTCTTTGGCAAGCCTGTATGTAAATAACAGACTCACGGTATTCCCGTTAACCATTTACAGCCTGTGCCCTCTGTCAGTGAGCACCAAGAGGTCCCTGGGTCACAGTCAGTACCTGGAAATTAGCTTTTCCAAGATGCTTTTGGCTACGGGACTTTGACTTACTTCTCCTGATGTAAGATTTTAGTTTTTGTTTAATCAGGCATTGGTCTAATGTTTTTACACATTAAATTATCTATGCTAGGGAGTTCTGGTATTAAATGGAACATTGGTCAAGTAATGTGTTTGTTTATAACTTATTGTACAGTTCCAGGTTACCAGTGTTATGTGAAATAGAACTATAAATAAATAAATAAATATACATTTCAGGAAGTGTACCATTGCTGCAGAATGTGTCACATGCCAAGTTGCTCTGCTTACAATGGGTTTAGAGCAGGGGTTCTCGCAACAAATTTTTTTGTGGCCTCAGAGTGCAGACACAAACTCTTGCTGGTGGCCGCACTGACACTTTTTCCTAAAAATATTTATTTTTCCTAAAGTTAATTAGGTAATATGCACATATATACATCCAAATCAATGTAATTTATTTATGTAAGGTTTGGGGGTTTTTTTCAGACTCAATAATAAAAATCATGCACAGTTATCTCTATTCTTTACTGGACCTAACAGAATAGAAACACAAATAAGGTGCTTTGCACATTCTTATCTTTTTTATTGTTTCTTTTGCTTTTTTGGTAAAAGTTGTTGTCTCTACAACAATTCTATTATGTCAAAGAATTTTTAAATTTACTTCAGAAGTCCAAATAATAATGAAAAACATAGCTGGGTGGCTCAGGTCTGGGGAGTGGAGGGGAGGGGAGGGCAGGGGAGAGACGTTTGAGGCTTGCCCGGTGCTCCTCCAGGCAGGTGGAGGGGCTCAGGGCTTCGGCCGGCCTGGGGCTGCTCTGGGCAAGTGTGAGGGGGGTGGGTCTTGGGACTTTGGCCAGCCCAGGGCTCCTCTGGCCAAGGGGCGGGGGCACTTGGGGCTTCTCCGGGTGGGGGGCTTGTGGCTCCAGGAGCAGGGGGTTTGGGGGCTCCAGCTGCCTGGGGGAGTGCCGGCAGAAGGGGTGGAAATGGGGGCAAGCCTCCTCAAAGGGGGGCTCCACCCACTGCCCATGCACTTGCCACCCATGCACCCGCCGCTTCCCTCCTCACCCCCTGCCTGCCACTCACCTCCTGTATCCCACCTCACTCCTCTGCTCACCTCCTGTGTCTCTCCTCACTCCCCTGCCACAGACACCCCCACTGCCTGCTGCGAGAACTCCTGCTCGCTGGTGGCTCACTTCTCACCTCCTCACTCCCCCACTCACAGCCAGACCCTCTTGCCCGCCTTGTCAACCTGCTGCTGGCTCGTTACTCATCTCCTTACCCCTCCACCAGGGGTCCCCCCGGCCACTCGCTTCACAGCTTGCCTCCTCCCCTCCCCTCCCAGCTGCCTGCTGCTAACCTTCTCACCACCTCACCTTGCTCCTAAAGCACTGTGTGTCCCACCTGTGTCTCCAGAGAGGCATCGCATGCAGGAGCAACAGGGAGGAAGGGGAGGGGCTGATGCTTCCCCACCCCCCACTGCACAGGAAATTGCCGTGGCCACAGGGAAACCCGTTGGTGGCTGCATGTGGCCACAGTGGCCACATTTGAGAAATGGTGGTTTAGAGGATGCATCATGAAAATCTTTCCACTTTTCCTCTACTGTTTGCTCTCCTATACTTAGGAAACAGAATGACAATGCTCCTGAGACAGTGCAATAGTTAGCATATATTGAATAACAACTGTCTTTTGAAGAAACAACACAGTTGAATTGGTAGCAGGCTTGATTTCTCTGATTAGGTGAAGTTTCTTAAATAAACAGAATAATTTGTGCTTAGGATAGACTTGGGCAAGGATCGGCAACCTTTGGCACGCAGCCCGTCAGGAAAATGCTCTGGCAGGCTAGGATGTTTTTTTTACCTGCAGCATCTGCAGGTTCGGCCAATCACAGCTTCCACTGGCTGTGGTTCACTGTTCCAGGCCAATGGGGGCTGCGGGAAGCGGCGCGGGCCGAGGGATGTGCTGGCCACTGCTTCCTGCAGCCCCCATTGGCCTGGAACAGCGAACCACAGCCAGTGGGAGCTGCGATCAGCCGAACCTGTGGACGCTGCAGGTAAACAAATCATCCCGGCCTGCTAGCACATTTCCCTGATGGGCCATGTTCCAAAGGTTGCAAATCCCTGGACTAGGGATTCTGAATTAATACATTTGTGTATCATGAGTGGCTCTCACAAGTGAGGAATTTTGAATTGCTTCTACGAACAGCTAAGACAGAACTAATGGTGTGTTTTTAAAAATGTATTGCTGTTCTCTTTTTTTCCTTGAATCTTAGCTTTTACCTTTGAATTTAATTAGACTTTCCTCAAGTCTTAAATCAGAAGGGTAGTTGTAGGGGGGTGGGGGGAAAGAAGGGGCTGTATGTGTTTAATCCATCCAACTACACAATTATTAACACCAGGAGGTTAAATAGCTGAGGTGGTGTGTATTTAATTATCCTGTTTAGAGTTATGGGATTTGGGGTTACCGGGGAAAAGGACTTGTGGATCTGACAGGATTTATGTGCTGCTGTTTAATGATGCAATTTTCTGGATTTTTTCTTTTTCTTTTTCTTTTTTTTCTTTCCCTGGATTTAGGGAGTGACAGTTTGACAGCCCTCTTTTAATGGATTTTATAGATTTTTTTAACAAGATTTGTAATCTTCTCCAACGCCTCATATCACCACAACACACCTTCCACACTTTCTTCTTGACAGCAGAGTTCCATTATTTAACAGACATGTTAGTGGCAGAAAATTCCACAGCCAACCAGGATCTGGCAAATCTTTCTTTTCCTCCAGGCTGGATTACTCAATCAACCACCTCTGGGAAGGAGTATATGGACCTTGAAGATCTTCAAATAGTTCAAAACGTAGCAGACCAACTCCTGAGCAATAATGGCTACTGAGAGTACTGCGTCTCAGAGATCTGCTCACTATGAGTTCAAACATGAAAGATGCTGTGCACTCTGGCTCTGATCCAGCAAAGCCCTTAAACTCATGCTTTGCTTTAAGTGCACAAGTAGTCCTATAGAAGTCAGACCACCCATATGTAGAAGTGTTTAAAAAAAACCTGACAAAACACTATTCAATTGAAAAATGCTGTTTTGTTGAAACCAGATTTTTTTTTTGAGGGAACGTATAGGTTTCAAAGAAAACTTCATCCAAAAGGAATTTGTGGTCAAGAGTGCAAGAGACTGAAGGATGAGACTATCTTGATAGCCCTGTGGCTAACGTTCTCTCCTGGGACGTAGGAGAACCAGGTTCTTTGAATCAGGCAGCGTGCCCTAGCCACAAGACTATTGGGTGTCTGAGGTCAGTCTCTCTCTCCAATTTTCATGAAATATTTTGAAAGGTCTCATTTTTGTTCCATAAAGGAATTAAATTACATTTCAAAACCTAAACAACTTTTGTGAAACAGAATTTTTTATTTTCTGGCCAACCCTACTCATGTGCTCAAAGTTAATCATGTGTATGTTCGCAGTGGTCCATAATGACTTCCCATGGGACATCGGGTTAATTCCATGATACAGTGCTCCTTATCCTGAAAGCTTTTCATGGTACAGGATGATGTTATATAGAACACAGGTCAGCCAACTGAAAATTGACTGAAATGGTATGTGAAAATGTAGGAAAATGTTTGCAAAAAACTCCCAATTTTGTCCTGGGCCATTCATGGTAAGAAATGTTTGCCAGATTTTCCTGAAATGACCAGTACTACACTGAAAAATGCTAAAATTTGAGTTTGTGCATCTTTTGATGAAAAAGTTAGTTGTTGAATAGAGCTGGTTGAGAATTTTCCAATAAAGTGTTTTTTCATCAGGAAAATGCCAAGTCGTTGAATCCAAAACTGTTTGCAGGAGAGGATCACTTTTGATTAATCTCCCAGTTCAAACATTTGTTAACGTAGTTCTGAAATTGTTAAAATCCAACATTTTGACATTTTTTTAATTTATGTATGCTAAAAAATGCAAAATCAAAATTAAACATATAAAAACGGCTGGAACACAACATTTGACTCAATCTGATTTTTTTTCAGATTATTAGTTCACAAAAATAGTTGAGATTTTGACTTTTTGTCCTGATATAGGCGGTGGGGAAAAAAAGTAAAATCTCAAACTCTCATGTCTTGGGAAACCTCTTTCCTACCCAGTTGTCTTGTTAATCCCAATTTTGAAACACTGTTTTTCATTAAAACAACGGCGTGTCCGGTACCACCTTAAAGACTAACAGATTTATTTGGGCATAAGCTTTTGTGGGTGAAAAACCCACTTCTTCAGATGCATGGAGTGAATTTTTTTGTTTTTCATTATTACTCAAGAATGGTTCTGCATTCTAGCAAAAAAAGGATATTCTCATGGGTATTTTCAAGAAAAATCAGACCATTTTTGCAAATATCTTATAAACACAAGCCCTCGAATTTCCAGGTATTTTTATTTCGGTAGCAAATATTTTACCCACTCTAGTGCTTATGCACCTAGGACTATCCCTACTTTTCACCATGAATGTTACCTGATAACCCCATTTTGTCTTTTCATAGAATCAGAGAGTATTAGGGTTGAAAGAGACCTCGGGAGGTCATCTTGTCCAACACCGTGCTCAAAGCAGGAGCAACCCCAACTAAATCATCCCAGCCAGGGCTTTATCAAGCCGGGCCTTAAAAACCTCTAAGGATGGAGATTCCACCACTTCCCTAGGTAACCCATTCCAGTGCTTCACCACCCTCCTAGTGAAACAGTTTTACCTAATATCCAACCTAGACCTCCCCCACTGAAATTTGAGACCATTGCTCCTCGTTCTGTCATCTGCCACCACTAAGAACAGCCTAGATCCATCCTCTTTGGAACCCCCCTTCAGATAGTTGAAGACTGCTATCAAATCCCCCCTCACTCTTCTATTCTGCAGACTAAATAAGCCCAGTTCTCTTAGCCTCTCCTCATAAGTCATGTGCCCCAGCCCCCTAATCATTTTTGTTACCTTCTGCTGGACTCTCTCCAGTTTGTCCACATCCTTTTGTAGTGGGGCGGGTTGCCAAAACTGGATGTAATACTCCAGACGTGGCTTTGCTAGTGCAGAATAGAGGGGAATAATTACTTCCCTCAATCTGCTGGCAATGTTCCTACTAATGCAGCCCAATATGCCGTTGGTCTTCATGGCAACAAGGGCACATTGTTGACTCATATCCAGTTTCTCAACCACTGTAATCCCCAGGTCTTTTTACTGCTTAGCCAGTCAGTCCCCAGCCTGTAGCGGTGCATGGTATTCTTCCATCCTAAGTGCAGAACTCTGCATTAGTACTTGCTGAACCTCATCAGATTTCTTTTAGCACAATCCTCCAATTTGTGTAGGTCACTCTGGACCCTATGCCTACCCTCCAGTGTATCTACCTCTCCCCCCAGCTGAGTGTCATCCGCGAACTTGATGAGAGGGCAATCCATCCCATCATCCAGATCATTAATGAAGATGTTGAACAAAACTGGCCCCAGGACAGACCCCTGGGGCACTCCGCTTGATACTGGCTGCCAACTAGACATCGAGCCATTTATCATTACCCATTGATCCTGACAATCTAGCTACCTTTCTATCTTTTGATGATTCCAAAACCACAGTCATCAATTATATATATTCTATCTCATTATTTTTCCAAAATAGTTTACCAATAGATTTTTTTTGCAATATTTCTAAAGCTTCTAAAGCATTCAAAGAAATTAATAAAGCAAATTAATAACATTCTGCTCTGTATTGAGAATAATGGATAACTAAAAAGTTGTACTCTGTTGGAAATGTAGGCTTGCCTAATGTGAAATCCAGTATCAATAATGCTGATGGGGAGGAAACAAGTAAAACGTGTTTAGAGGCCTATTAAAGAAACATTATGTGGACTAATTCCACAGCAATAAAAGCAACTTTTCAGATAGAGTTTTATCTGTGTAAAGTTACTTTTCTGTGCATCAGCACTGGACATGCTATTCAGTGGTTATGAACCAGAAACAGTGTTTTGAAAATGTTATCCTCATCTGTAAAATATATTTTCACAAATAAAAAGTTTAAAAAAATTAATGGGGACTATATGGGTATTGATTGCATTGTTTTGGATGCACCTCAAATAATACAGGAAAAAATAATTACCAAACAGGACCAAAAAAGCACCCAAAAAATTGTACTTAAAGATAAACCAGATTTTCTGTTTTGTGGGAAATTCCATGATTTTATATTTTTTTGGTTATGAAACAGAACAAAACCAAAAAAAATTGAACTTCCCCACAAAACAAAAATGTGTAAAAATATATACTGTAGATAGATTTGGGTCAGGATAGTCTTAGACGTTTTCTTTCAGTAGTGTGTCTCCTTATTTAGGATCAGATTCTGATCACCTTGCTTACATGTAGTAGTATCTTATAACACGAGTAGCCCCTTTAAAATCAATAGAAATACTCATGGAGTAAGGTACAATTTAGAGTGTAGTAAAGGAATCACACTCTGGCCCTTTATGTTGGCAGATAGCAGCAGCACAGTTGCTACAGTAATTAACGGTGTATGATAAGGGACAAAGGTTGAGAGGAAGAAACAAGAAAAGATAAAACAATAAGGGAATATGATCAAGATAGAGGTTTTTATCTTCCAAATGGATGTTGTCCAAGAGGGTAATAGGTAAGAGTGGATGGAAAGGAATTCACAAAATCAAATAAATGTGGGGTGGGAAGGAACCTTGAGAGATCCATCCCTTTCAACCCCACCCTGGGGCTGGATTAAGAATTGCTAGACCACCCCTGTCAGGTGCTTGTCCAGCCTGCTCTTAAAAACTTCCAGTGGGAAGGATTCCACAACTTCCCTTCATAAACTATTCCATAGTTAACTACCCTTACAATTGTAAAGTGGTTTTTTTTTCTGATATCCAATCTAAATCTTCCTTTCTGTAATGAAAGTAAGGGGGAAATGGAATGATGAGTCCATGGGAGATTAGGGACATATAGCTAAGAAGACCTGCTGTTGTGATAGCTGCTGTTTTAGCTGACAAACCAGGGACCTCCAGAGTTCCAAGGAAGAGCTGCTACGTCTTGAGTTAAACACCCAGACACTCCAGTTGGGGCTGGGCACAGTGAAGGGTCTGTAGCATACAATGGCTGGTGGGTTACACTATGAATGGTAGCCACCTTTTCATGGGAAAAGTAAATAAACAGCTCTCATTTAGAGGTAGAAAATGGGATTACAAATGTGAGAATTACATATTAAAGACTGAATAGTAGTTACTAGAAATTTGAACAGTTCTGAATGTCTAGTATTGGCCTTTGTCATTTTTGAGGGATGTGGTCACTACTGAGCTGTCACCTGCACCCCTTTTGTAGGCTTCAAGTTAATATTTTCTATTTCTGTGCTATGAATTGCATAGGGGAAAAGTCCTAGAATAAACACAAGTGAGCTCATTTTTCTTCTATTTAAATTCATAATTATCACATTTTTCTATTTTATTTCTCTTGAAAATTTTCAAAGGTTGAATATCAATGACACCCATGTAACAGAATTTACATTTGAAAGAATATTCAAATTTACATTTGAAATTAATTTACGTTTCTCACAAACTTTTCTCTCAAAGAACATTAAAGCATAAAGTCCGTTTTAAACAGGATCTGTTTCTTTATCAGTTATCATTTTCCTTGTTTTAATTTGTAAGTGCATTTCATTTTTTATATATGTATAATGGAAATGCAAACTAAAGGTTTTTTTTAAAAGAACTTGGTTTGATTTGTACAAGATTAAAAAAAATCATACTAAATTTTCAATGGCTCATGGCTGTTTTAGCAGTATTTTCAGGCTTCTTAACCCACAGACAGATGCTGTGGCTTGCTGATGGAGGATCATTTCTCATTTCATTTTCTGACTTTCCCTTCTTCTCCTTTAAGAGCAAAACTGTATGAAACAGCTCTGTAAAATTCCATGGATTTTTTTTATTATTTTTGCATGGCAAGATCCAGACATTCACAGCAAATACCAAGGTTACATTCCATAACTCATCTAGTAGGATGAACCTTGAACTAATATTCTTTAAGCATGGCAAAGATCTTCAGCCTAGCCTCAAGCCAATGCCATAATCTCACAGAAAAATTTAAAAGACATATTGACAAGAAAAGGCATTATTTTCAAGAGACCTATCTAGCTTGGTGCTATTAAAAGTTTTGATTTTTTTGGATATTTGTTCTGCATATTGTTTGCATCTGATGGATTCTGTTCTCTTCCTGAAATAAGAGATTTAATTTCTTGGAGTGATATAGAACACAAACATATGTACACATATACATACACAAACACATATAAGCCCAGGTACAAAGTAAACTGTGCAATTGTATCCTGTCTTTATATCATTGCTCGTGTTACAGGTTTTGTCAGTTTCTGAAGAATGGTGGTAGATAATTGGCCTGAGATGTAAAGCTACACTCTGCTGTTCAAGGAACAAAGAGAGACAGCTTTAGCCCACAAGGCCGTATTTTGTGAAATACTCTTCCTTTTTAATAATGAGCTGATGCACACTGCTATTGCCTCAGCTCTAAAAATTCTGTAGCTTTACCATGCCCCCCACTCCAGCAGTGTTGTACAAAGTATTTAAACTGATACAATGACATAGACCACTCTTTTACAATGGTATTGGGTTAGTACATATTTGTCATCATACCAAATAAAGGAAAACAAGTATAATGGTGTTGTAAGGCAGCATGATCCTTATCCACAGCCTATTGAACTCAACCGGAAGACTCCTAAATTACTTCATTGGGCTTTGGATCAGTCCCAATGAGAGCTACAATATTCTCACAATATATATGACTTCACGTGTGGATAGCATCAATAACTACAAAAATAGTAATACCAAATGTCATGGACACAGCAGCTGGGCTAACTGGTGTCACACTCAGTAAAAGTAATGGTTTTACTACTTCACGTGTGGAACTGGACAAATATTTGACAGCTAATCAAGCCACAAACATCCTGCAGAAGTCTGGAATGATAAAAATTACAAATGTTTCCTCTTTTTTTTTTTTTAATATATTACTTACATTCATGGTAACACACAACACTAGCATGCAATATCTGACAAGTTAAAATTTTCAAAAGCACCAAAATGATTTAGGAGAATGATTTATTCACTTTGAAAGTGAATAAAGTTTATGCTTCGAAGACATATAAGCATTTTTGAAAATATTACCTTTTGTCATTTCTAAAATGTCCTATGAGAGCGTCTCCTGGAAATTAGTTCACGGGGTTCAGATTCCCCTGGATGAAAGAATATAATTCCAGCTAACATTATAATGAGTTCCATTCTGGCACTGTGGGAAGAACAGACACCAGTTTCCAAGAGATTAGAGCAGGGGTAGGCAACCTATGGTACACGTGCCGAAGGCGGCACGTGAGCTGATTTTCAGTGGCACTCTCACTGCCCTGGTCCTGGCCACTGGTCCGGGGCCTCTGCATTTTAATTTAATTTTAAATGAAGCTTCTTAAACATTTTTAAAAACCGTATTTACTTTACATACAACAATTTATATATATATATTCATATTTAAAAATAAAATATATATATATATATATATATATATATATATATATATATATATACATTTTAAACTATTTATTTTAATTTACATATTATATATATATATAATTTATTTTTAAAATTAAAAATATATATATATATATATATATATATATATATATATATATATATATATATATATATATATATATATATATATTACAGACTTATAGAAAGAGACCTTCTAAAAACATTAAAATGTATTACTGGCACGCAAAACCTTAAATTAGAGTGAATAAATGAAGACTCAGCACACCACTTCTGAAAGGTTGCCGACCCCTGGATTAGAGTAATACAGTATAACTAGGGATGCTACATCATAAAGATTTTATGGGGCATTTGCCATTTGCAAACAGCAAATCTGACACAATGCTGTTGAAATCACCATACCATCTCACTATGTGACCATCATGTTGTAAATGGATGTTACAGATGCCATGACATTGCAATGTAAATGTCATCACTTTGCCATACCATTCTAATACAGCCCATGCTCTGGGGTTATGATATATAGGCAGAAGAGGGACTGCTGCATGGAGAAGAGACTAGTCTTCCCTGTCTCTGTGCTGTTAGTTAGCGCATGATCCAACTCACACTGATGTTGATAGGAATCCTTCTGTTGATTCATTGGATCAGGTTGTAAGGATGGGCTTCCAGAATACAGGGTAGTTCTTCACCAGCTTCTTCCCCTTGCAGGCAGGCTTCTACTTTTCACAATCTAGGGATGCATGTAAACTAGATTATAAAATACTTTGGGCAGGGACCTTCACCTTCAGATCTCCCTAGTGTCTTGAATCTATGAAACCTACTTGTAAAGTGTATGTCATGTCCCCCTCTAGAAGTTATCCACAAGAAAGATAACAACCTAATACTGTTACCAGTTTCTTCTTAGGCTCAAGCGGAAGAGATTTCACTGTAGATTTGGAGGTTGAAGTTTCAAACATGGCTTGGCTATCCATGCAGAGAAAAGCTAGTATGTGATCATGTAATTGAAGTCATTATCGTAATGCATGCAGATAAACAGAGGATTTCATTCATCAAGTCTGCCTAACTACTACCTTTTACCAGAACTAAATTTAGATTAAAAAAAAAATCCTGAAGTGTATGGTCATATGCAAATTATTTGTCAATATGAAAATTAGCTCATTAAATAACTTGTCAAATGTCCTAGAAACTTCACAAAACTTGGCAGCTATGAACGTTGGTCCAGAATCTCAGTGGATGTGAATCAGTGTAGACCCATTGACTGCAGTCTGCCCTCTCACCTTCCTACTTGTCCAAAAAATAACTGTACACAGTTGGTGCTATATAAATAAAAATGGGATCCCTGATTTTTCTGGGCTGCACATGCAGCAGCAATGAAGTCCACAAAACAGAATCTATCACGTCAGATTTAATTCCTCTAACAGAGTGCTAAGCATCATCATCACAATACAAATCAATTCATTGGTTTCTTAAATTGCAAGTGCTTCATTTCCACCTGCTCTTATACAATGAACTATTGAGTCATTTCTGTCCTTGGATCTTGATGTTTAAGTATTAGCCATGACATTTCAACCTGCAAACAATGGGGTATGTTCTTCTCTCAAAGCATATGTAACTCCATTAATATTACTGGAAGTTGTAAACATACACCAGAAAGGGCATCTATCCTTATATAATCATTGTTTATCAAGTCAAAGTTAGCTCTCTCAATTTTTAGGTACTAAAAATAAGCACTGTGTAATTGATTTATACATTTAATCTAGTTTGTGCTGTGAATAGTAACCGTTGTCCTGATTGCACAAACTCAAGGCCACATTCTGCGAATTTTTGTTTGTTTGTTCTTAAAGGAAGCAAATTTGACCCTTCCAAATGGATTTAAATGTCCAGATTGTTGAAATGGATCTTTAATGGCCCACAGCTGGGCAGATGTTACTGGTACCAGTGAGAATTTGGAAACCAATATGCTTAATGCACAGTCATTTATTTGAGAAAGAATCACAAAAACACTTAAGGTTACATAGTACACATCTTTTACAAGCCTTAGCTCCCCAAGCATACAGCCTCAGTAACTATCTTGGCCTTACACAGTATCCTGATTGGCAAACAAAGCAAATATATATACCAATTCTAGATGGAGATTTTTTTTCTTCTCTTCTTTCCCCTCTTAGGGTACGTCTTCACTACCCGCCATATCGGCGGGTAGCAATCGATTTCTTGGAGTTCGATATATCGCGTCTCATCTAGACGCGATATATCGAACTCCGAACGCGCTCCCGTCGACTCTGGAACTCCACCACCGCAAACGGCGGTGGCGGAGTCGACGGGGGAGCCGCGGACGTCGATCCCGCGCCGTGAGGATGGGTAAGTAATTCAAACTAAGGTACTTCGACTTCAGCTATACTAGTCGCGTAGCTGAAGTTACGTACCTTAGATCGAACCCCCCCCCCAGTGTAGACCAGGCCTTAGGTACTTGGTTTGTCAAATGTCCCCCAAAGCAGGGTTTAGGTCACCCCAAGGGCTTCTGTCTCACAGTCTCGAACCTCTTCAGATGTTAATTGGGGAACTATATCTTAAATAATTTATTTTGCTTAGCATTTATACCTTTTGTTATCAAAGGAGTCACATGTCCCAGAAATATGCCTTGTGGGCATCACTGGTTTTCTCTAATATTTTGGAAGAAGGGGCTGCAGAACAGACCCAGACCAAAGCTCAATGTTTACCCTCTCATCAATCATTCACTTAGGCTCTTAGGATGATGTTATCCAAAAAGGATCATTTTGACCCATGTCAGCTTGCACCAAGCCCACTGATCACATGTTTTTAGGTCTTCTTTACTTTGTGAGCTGGTTTTCTGCTGATATATTCCAAAGTTCGATGTTGAAACACACATCCCATCAAGCCATTATTAACCACTCAAGTGCAGTTTCAGCACCTCCAGTAGTTTTCCACATGATTTATCTAATACTAAGACACTCCTGCTCCCAGAATCCTTTACCAAGTTCAGGCATACCAAACCATACCAAACTCATGCTTACCGCATTCATTCATATCAGTCACAACAATTCGTAATCTGGCACCAGCCAAACACGGATTATCCATTCTGTTATGTACAGGTTCAGTCTGTGTATGAAAAGATAAAATATTAGTGCTTAATCCAGAAATTTAGCTCAGTTGATTGGAAAAAAAAATCTGGGATTTGGTTTTCAGTTTATACTTTATGCAGTGTTAAATGTCATATATACAAGTTACTACAAAGATTCAAAGGAAGCAAATGCCATTTAGAACTTTTTTCTTATCTTTATTTGAACCCATGTGATCATTTCACAATCATATTGCCTAGTCTTTGAATCTACAATTCCAGACTAGAAGCAGAATACTGAAGTAGCAATTGTAGGAAGTTTAGCCAAGTATTAAATTACTAACGTTGCCATCTTCCTTTAAAGCAGGGATCGGCAACCTTACCCCGGCAGGCCGGGCCAGTTTGTTTACCTGCCATGTCCGCAGGTTCAGCTGATCATGGCTCCAACTGGCCGTGGTTCGCCATCCCAGGCCAATGGGGGCTGTGGGAAGCGGTGCAGGCTGAGGAGTGAACCTCCAGAGCCCTGCCTGATTGTGCCAGACACTCTTGCCAGCCACAAACACAGACCCAAATCTGAACCATGTCCCACAAACTGAAAGCAGTTTAAGAAGTGTTCCTGTATTTAACATTCAGATGCCCAACTCCCAATGGGGTCCAAACCCCAAATAAATCTGTTTTACCCTGTATAAAGCTTATACGGTGTAAACTCATAAATTGTTCGCCCTCTATAACACTGACAGAGAGATATGCACAGCTGTTCCCCCCCCCAGGTATTAATACATACTGTGGGTTAATTAATAAGTAAAAAGTGATTTTATTAAATACAAAAAGTAGGATTTAAGTGGTTCCAAGTGATGACAGACAGAACAAAGTGAATTACCAAGCAGAATAAAATAAAACACACAAGTCTATGCCTAATACAGTAAGAAAACTGAATACAGATAAAACCTCACCCTCAGAGGTGTTCCAGTAATCTTCCTTTTGCAGACTAGTCTCCTTCTAGTCTGGGTCCAGCAGTCACTCACACCCCCTGTAGTTACTGTCCTTTGTCCCAGTTTCTTTCAGGTATCCTTCTGGGTGGAGAGGCTATCTCTCGAGCCAACTGAAGACAAAATGGAGGGGTCTCCCAGGGGGTTAAATAGACTTTCTCTTGTGGGTGAACACCCCTCCCTCCCCTGTGTATAATCCCAGCTACAAGATGGAGTTTTGGAGTCACATGGGCCAGTCACATGTCCATGCGTGGCTCAGAACTTACAGGTAACAACCATGGTTCACATGCTACCTTGAATGTCCTCAAGTAGACTTCTTATGTGGATTGGAACCTTACAAGATCCATTGTCTGTTAAGTGTTTCTTGATTGGGCACTTAACTTGCACATTCCTTTCTTGAGAAGCTGACCAAATGCTTTACTAAGGTTACTTAGAAATCAAGCAAGTAAACAGCCAATATTCATAACTTCGAATACAAAAATGATACATGCATACAAATGGGATGAATAGATTCAGTAGATCATAACCTTTACAGAGATATGTTACATGGCATATGTAGCATAAAACATACTCCAGTTATGTCATATATACATTCATAAGCATATTTCCATAAAGCCTTATGGGGTGCAACTTCACAATGTGCTGTAATTCAAACAGGTATTATTTCAGAGGAGTCCTAAAGCCTGTGCATACAGGTGGTCAAATTAGATGATCTCTGGTCCCTTCTAGTCTTATAAATTATCAGTCTGTGAGTCATTTAGCCACAGAAGGTCAGGGTCAGTCATCCAGAACAATAGGGGATGAATTTCTCTATTCCAGGGTACCATGATTCCCTTGAAAATTATTCTTAATCCTAGCAATTTTAACCTGTCTCAG
This sequence comes from Mauremys reevesii, assembly GCF_016161935.1. Taxonomy (NCBI): domain Eukaryota; kingdom Metazoa; phylum Chordata; order Testudines; family Geoemydidae; genus Mauremys; species Mauremys reevesii. The sequence goes on from NC_052630.1 coordinate 26,802,329, forward strand.
GATTTAGGTAGTTTTACACAATATTAGACAAAAACAAAGTTTTGAAGAAATAGAAGTTTTGTGAGGAAAGGGTTGTTTTATTCCTCTTTCCTTCTTGCCAGATTGACTTATTTTTGGATTTTTAAACGAGTTTTTTTCAAAAACTCATTATTTTTCAAAAGCTCTAATTACATGTGAAAACTAGTGTGAAGTCCCAAGAGAATTCTTAATCCACAAAGCCACCACAAACTGTGGTATGACTGGCAGTCGTTAAGGCAAGACTCTCAAATGGAATTAAGAGGTGTACTGTGTTCTCAACTGGGTATATCTGGGGCTGGATTGGGGTGCAAGGCAACTGTTAGAGCTCTGTTCAGACCTTCATTTCCATAAACACTAGGATTCATATGGACTCAATGAAAGGAAGAAGTAACTCCTCACAAATATCTTCCCATTTTTGAAATCTTCAAGACAGGCACAATCTAATCACACAGTAGGAAATAAATCCAACCGTGGTTTGTCATGACGCTCATCACTTTTTTAAACATACATGATTAGTTTTAAATCACACATTCCCATTGTAGATTTGCTTTTGCTACCCATATTAATTGAGCAGATTCAACCTTTAAAATTTAAATAAATATTTGGGGGTTACAATCAGAAAGCATAAAAGCAAAGTTAATACTCTGACTATAGAAGTGCAAAATTACATGCTATAGACTGTCTAAACTAAATCCTGTGCAAACATGCAAGCGCACTCTCACTCTGTCTAGCAATTCAAACAAGAAACTGGAGTTCAGGACTGCTCAATTGTATTCCTGGGACTGTCGCTTATGGCCTGATAAGAAAGCCCACTGATGCAAATAGAAAAGCTCCCACTGATTTCAGTGGACTTTGGATCTGACCCTTAGTGACTCTGGGCAAGTCTGGTAATTTCTCCATGTCTCAGTACCTATATATAAAATAATACCTTAAACTCATTATTTGTTATTCTGTGGTGCCTTCCATTTAGGTATAAGTATACAAGACTCATTATTATAATATTTGAGCACCTTACGGGTTTACATAAATGGGGAAGGGTGGTCTTTATTTAGATCTAGAATTCTTTCTTCTCTCCCCTCTTCTATGAATGAGAAAACCAGGTGGCTTTGGTTTTCATATTTGGAATGAGAGATTGGACACAGTGCAGTAGCTTACAAGGTTGGTGTCATCAAGCATTGGCTGGACAATTGCAAGTTTTCAGTTGAAAGGTAGACAGCTCTTCTTGAATGCAGAATAGGAAGACCTCTGACTAGCTAATATGAAGTTGGGTTAAAATCAGTTACATGCTGAAAGATTAAGGGAATTTTAGCAATTTATTTGTCAGAACTTAGATTACTTTCAAGAGCTGATACATTGGCCACTCTGCTATTGGAATGGAAGTTTTCATGAAATAAAACTCCTACACTCGGAGAACTGATACCGAATGATCTCTTTGGTTTGTCAAAGCAAAAGGCAAACATCAGTAAAGCATATAGTTATAATAATATGTTGCTCTGACAGGGCATGGACCAAAGGCAATTGAAGTCAGCAGCTTACATTTGAGGATCTCAAAAAGTTTTGCAAATACTGTATTAATGAATTCAGCCTCATGGTCTTATCTGTAAGGCATATACATATTAGCATCCCCATTCTACAGATGCTAAAGCTGAGGCACAGAGCAAAATCTATCATAGAGCAAGGAATAATATTCAAGTTTCCTGAACCCAGCTCCTGTGCTTTAAAGATAACCCCACAGACTAGCGGTACAAGTAAGGATAAATAGAAAGAGTGTGGGGGAAATTATTTTTGTTTTTTTAATTCAGATTTTCTCTTTCCTGGAAGGTTTTCTGACAATAGGAGAATTAGTGAAATTCTGACATTACAAAAGTCGACATACTGAAACCTGAATTTCTAATGAACATTTTAGGGGAGGGATGTCTCTGTTAAAACACACCTGCCACTTCCATTAAGGTGTGGAAATTGATAATAAAAATGATTTTCTTGAAGACCCCTTGTGAGTCTCAGAGCAAGTTTGGCCTTCCAAGTAAAATTCAAGCAGAAAAATATCCCTGATTTTGGGGAAGCGGGAAACAAACACTTTCTAATCTTCTGCATGCATCATAAAGAAGCAAAACAAAATGACCAATTTTTAAAATAACCTTTATAGATCAACTTTAATGCCTAGACAACTACCTTAGACAGGCATTCTGAGGTTTAATTAATGTTTGTAAAACAGAGATCCTCAAAGGAAAGGTGTTGTCAAAATAGAAATTATTATTATTGCTAATGCATTTCCTGCTTTGTTTCTGCACGTATGTGTCAGTCTCTTCCAGGAAACTAAGTGACTTGGACTTTCCCATCAAATAAAATTCTCTTTGTGGCGCAAACAGAAAGGTACTGGTTGGAACTGTTTCTTGGCATCCACATTCATTCCTGGACGAAAAATCAATAAAGTGACCTGTTAACAGTGGTTTCTGTCAGTTTTAGATACATAATGCCTAGGACTCCCTCGCTCAGCTCATTAACTTTTCCACCAAACTGATGTGTTTCATCTCTGCTTCATTAGTTTAGGATACAAGGCATTTTTGTTCTATAATCTAACAGTGGGGCAGATTTATTAACAAAATACATTTTTTTATTATCTCTGATAGAAAACTTTGGTATAACAAGCCAAAATGAAAACCAAAAATAAAGATTCAGATAAAGCAGATGATGAGCCCTGACAATTTTTTTATTACTCTGTCCATTGAATTAGGTTCATATTGCAGTCTCAAAACAGAACTTACCAAACAAAAAGAAGTAAATGTTCATTGAAAATATGTCTTTATTTTGCAAAGAAAAACTATCTTGACGATTAATCTGATATGTGAATTCATGCATAACTAGACAGATGCATTAGATGTTTTTTCATATTTGTCTGAAGCATCAAATATTCACACTGCTATGGGATTTGATGGACTTACAATCTGATACAGAAGATCAATTTCTGTTTTTCTGTGCCTCAATTTCTAAGATAACTGGTGGATAGACCAAGGATTAGTATCATTGTTGTCATCATAATATATTGCACTTCTGCAGCATTTATTCTGGGGAGCTCTCAAAAGTATTTTTAATGCATGTTAATTAATCTGCCCAGTACTGGTGAGAGGTCCTATAGGTAAATGTCATTCCCATTTGAAGGATGGGAAAAGTGAGGTACAGAAAGGTTTAGTGTCATAACTTGACTGAGGTGATTACAACAGAGCTGGAAATAGAAACCAGGAGTCTTTTCCTTCCTGTTTTAAAAGTCTGGTTCTCTTCACCACTGTTGGTGATTGCTGCTTAAGCTGTATTTATTTAAATATGGTTAAAAGTACCTCCCCATTTAAAACTTCCAGGTTGTTGTGTATTTGGTTGTCATGGGTTTTTGTATTGCTCAGCTATTCAGGGCTCTGTGGTTTAGCTAGTCTGTCTCTCAGCCTCTCTGTCTTGTTTGTGGTTGGTCTCTGCTCTGGCTTCTGTCTAACTGGTTTTCTACCGGCTGGCCTGCCTCAAGGCCTCAACACCCTGGGCGGCTGGGATGCTGCTGCTGGTGCTGAACAGAAACAGAAAGCTGCAGAAAAAAAACAAAAGAAAAAAAAAAAAAAAAAAAAAAACAATAAAAAAAAACTGTGAAAAAAAATCTACTTTGAACTGAAGTCAAAAAAAAAAAGCCAAAATTTGAGAAAACAGAAGACTGAGAAAAAAATGATATAGCTACTGATTGTGAGCTTTGATTGACATTTGTGAAATTGGTGAAGGGAATTGCATCATGACAGGGTTTTCTGGCTATGTTTAACTGTAACTTCTTCTGCTAGCCCTGGCTCTGGAAATCCTGGGTTACTATGAGACCTATTCTGAACTCTTAATTTCTGAAAGACTACCCAAAACTCTCCAAACCAAAAGAAGATATAACCCCTGGTACAAAAAAAAAAAGAATAAAAGAAAGACCAAAACAAAAAAAGAACAAGAAAGAATTTAAAAGTTATTTTAATTGCTAAAAGAAAAGATGTCCAAAGTAGCAGTGAAAGATGCTAAATGATGTTGTGTAAGGTGTAGCTGTCATTACAGTGAAGAGAAGCACAACAGATATAATTGCTGACATTGTTTGATGCTTACTCTGATATGAAGGCATCTGAACTGACCTACAAGTGACAAGGCATTACAAGCACTCAGTGCATCCCTAAAATGACAAACAAAGCTGTCAGAAGAGTCTGCACAAGGCATCAAGTGCTAAGAAAGATAGAGTGTGGTGTGTGTCTCACCACAACAGAGAATGCTGGTGAGTGTAAGGACACTGTGGCAAAAAAAGACAAAGAAAGGGACACTGTAAACAAAAAAAAGAAAAAAGAAAAGAGACCCTGACAAAAGGACCGAAAAAAGACCTTGCTGCACTAGAGCAGACCCAGGATGACATCTCCTCACTGACACAAGTGCCTGCAATGATTACTGCTGGCTGCGGGTCTTTGGCAGATCCCAATGCTGAATACTGCAACACCGCAAGGTGGCCTCTGACACTGGGCAGCTGTGCAGCTCTGGCTCGCGACTGTGGGCTGGAGGGCAACAAAAACTGAAACTGAAGCACAAAGGCAGCAAGCTGTGTGAGGCTGGCAAGTAAGTTGGTGTTAAGGTGTGAGGGCACTATTGATGTTAAAACTGATGTATGCATTGGAAGAGGCTAGAGGGCACTGCCTGTGGTGGGGCTTGGGTGACTGAAATACTCATATGGGAGAACTTGGCACCCAGCCTTGAAAGAAGCAAATGAATGCAAAGAGGTGACTAAAACTAAGAAAGTGATGCTGCTTGGCTTGGAGAAAAGAAGCTGAGCTTGAAGGAGAAAGAATGGATGGAAGAATGACAAGAAACACTATTGAACAAAAAACACTAAAGAAACATCAACCTGAAACATGCTGATATGCCAGGTGCCATCAATCAGGCCAAGACCTGTTGAAACAGAGACCTGAAGCCAACCTGCCCCAATGGACCCCTCCAATGTGAATTATACTAGCTACCCAAAGACTCCTATCTCCCTTAAGAAAGAAAGTCAATCCTCTGTTGGCAGGTGTGAGATAAAAGTCCCTTCCCACTCCTGTGTGCAAAGCGTGCAGAGCCCTCCTGAGACTCAATGATTTCAAAGATTGATCTGAGGGGAACAAAGGAACAGAAAGACGGATGTGAAAAGTCAAAAGAGCAGATGAATGCATATGTGATGAAAAGTCGGGCTGAGCTGTGACCTTCGCTTCAGATCTCATCTTTTCCGCCTTCGATTTGCAGCCCTGCTGACCCATCATCTGGCTTGTCACTGCAGGAGTTCAGTCTGATCTATCTGCTGGTCCAGTCAAGAAGTCATGGATATCTGGATTAGATCCTAGTCAGAGAAAGAAAAGAAGAGGAAATAAAGATTGCCTAGAAAGAGAAAGAAAGACTGGAAAGAATCAAAGAAAGAAAGAAGAAAGCAAGTGTGAAAATCTCAAGCCCTCTGTTGACATTTTGGGACACTGCAAAGTTAAAAAAGGCCATTTCACTCCCAGCCTTAAAATGTAGCCTTAAGCCAGCCACCCCATTGACTAAACTACCTACGCATTTTCTAAGACTCTGACACTTATTATGGAAAGTTCATACACAGTGAGCCACTATTTTAAAAACCACCACTGCTGGATGGGGCAGAACAAGGCCACTGAAAAGCCAAGCTGTGATGTGTTGATGCAATTTTGAAAAGCTAAGGACTTTGATCCTGAAGTACCCTGATGAACTTTGATCCATCCCCCCTCCCTGCCTATGAATTGTCATATTTCACTTTAGTGGATGGATGAGGGTCATGCCACACATTATGCCTTTGCAGAAGAAAAAAGCCTATTGCTTCAAACCAACCACGCCCAAAAAGGACGAAAGGCATCGAACATTTTTTCATTAGGAATTGTTTTTAGGAAACCTGTTTTCATTTCAAAGTTTACTCATCTTACTTGACATCATTTCTATTCATCAATTTTTGACATTTACTTATGACCTTTCCCCATACACCATTGCATATGCCATGCTCTGCTATGCACATTTGCTGCACACATGACACAAAAATATCAAAAGCAAAAAATAATCATGCAATGCATTGCCTTTTCTGCGTCAACTTTTCAACATCCAATCATCAATCAAATCTCAATCAAAAATCAATAGAAAAGGAAGAAAAGAGAATACAAGAGAAGATAGAGAATCCCCAAAATCAGATAACAGATTTTATGACAGTATTGAACCCCAAGTGATCTGAAAAATCTCCAATGGAATCTCCTCGGTTCTACCACCCTCTCCTCGGTCTCACCTGACCTTGTCATCATCGGTCCAGTTGTCTGGTTTGTCGGTCCAATGTGTGTGTATGTTGTGGGTCAGTGTGAGATGTTAGTTGTCAGACACTATACAGATGTTAGACACATTGTCACAGCAGAAACTGTGAAAACATCGCATGAGTTAATTTTTGGTGGCCTAGATTGGACAGTGTTATTGAAAGAGAGCAAAAGCAAAGGTATTGTGTGTCAGTGTAAGAAATGCACCCCAGTGTGCACCCCCACCCCCCTGGACTGGCCTGAAACCCAAAAACTGCCCTGCAACGTTTGGATTGCGCTGACTGTTGAAGGAAGCATGTTCTTGGTGGCAGTAGATGTGAGATGCCAAATGGCTAAGTCAGAGTCTCTATAAATGCACTACTAGAGACTAACTATCCAAAAAAGACTCTTTAGTTTCTCTTGTTTTTTTGGTCTGCCACAACAAGCGAGGAGCGGGAACGCAGTTCAGCTCTTCTCTCTTTTTTTTTTTTATTTTATCAGGCAAATATCATCACATCCATCCATCATCATCACATCACCATTAGCCACGAAGGATTTGTGCAGAAGAATCAGCAAAGAAACAAAAAAAAATTGAAAACAACACAAAAACAAACAAATACCTTCCTATTCTTACTACTTTCTTACCCACACCTCCACCTACTACTCCTGCTTGCTTCCCCAGCCTTTCCATCCTTTCTAATGACAGCTGCACACTTGCTTCCTTCTGCTGATTCTGAAAAAAAACAAAAAACTCAAACATCAGCACATCATCAGCATCATCATCATCAGGCACGGGCACTCAGAGCAAAGACAGGCAGCAGGCAGCCCAGTTTTTTGGCAGGCTCAGCTTATACCAGAGCTGGGGTCGTCCCACAGTCCACAGTCATCACTCACCTCCTATACAGTCCATACAGTCCGACTGCAGAGACCTGGCGGCGGCGCTGGAGATGCCAGCTGTTCAGCTGTCATCAGCAGTCTTCAGACCCATCTCTGTCTGGGAGGGGTCACCCACCCCCCCACTGACACACCGAATCACCATGACCCACCTGTTCCTTCCTGTTCTCTCCATTACTGCGCTGAGCTGCCTTTGCCTTTGAGCTGATACCACCCACCTCCCCACCTATCCTCACCTGGACCGGACCCCCCCCCCCTTCCCCCTACAACAACCAGAAGTTCGCGCGTATCCACCTAGAGACAGAGGCCTCCTCTCCGGCTGGATCTCTTTTTAGGATCTTTAGTTACGGTTTATGCAAAAATGGGCCAAAGGTTCCCCCGGGAATGGAGGCAGTGGCACCTCCTTCTCCTCCTTCTGTAGTTTTGTGTGTTTTTTTTTGGATGTTCTTGGGGGGGGAATATGTTATGTGTTTTTTGTTGTGTGGGGTTGTGTTTATGGCAACTGAGTTTAGACTATTATGATATAGCAGCCCGGTTTTTTCAACCGGTGAGTGAGCTCTCTGTCTGTAAAAAAAAGGTTGTTTTGTTGCTCTCTCTCTCTCTGGCCTCAAGTGATTGCTTCCTACACCGGCTGCCCCAAGGATACAACACAGGTGCTTCTGCATTATTTGTAAAAACACACACAAAAATCCTTTAAAGAACAGAGATGTTGTCATGATGGTTGGAATGTGACTTGTCTTTGTTGCTTTGAAGGTTAATAAAAAGCTTGATTAATTTAGAGCAGCTGAGAGGTACGGCATATGAGTAGCTGCAGAGTCAAAATTACTATTCTCAGACATAGTTATCTACTTTTTAAACTAGTATCAGTTTATTATGGAAGATATACACAGAAGTAGAAAAGTAAAAGATAATAGGTAAGCTTTTCTGAAGCAGGTAAATCCCGTTTACAAAAGGGACTTAGGCACATAGCCATTGACTTGCAATGTGACCTAGGCTCTTAAGTCACATAAGCACTTTTGAAAATGTTAAGCAACATGTGTACCTTGTTTCCACAACTGCTTCATGTACATTGCTTAAATGAATCAGAAAAATTGGGATTTTATAGCTCTGGTCCAGATTTTCCATGAATCTTCTTTCTACAAATAGAACTATTTCATTTCTAGTACATTTACTGGTAATTATAAAAATATAAGACTATATAAAAACATCTAAAATGTAACTAATCAAAGCACGGTACTATAAGTAATATGCCATAGATATGGAAAAAGTATATTAAAATGTCATATGTAGTGTAAGTGATATATAACCAGTAACAAACCAGACATTCCAGATAGCTAGAAATTGGTAAAAAGCAGATACTAGAAAAGGGCCTAATTAGCTGGTGACTGCTTCCTATGTGTAATAAAGCCCTTCTGGTTTTCTGCACCGATCCAATACTATTATTTATACTTTGTGGTTTAATTTATTTAACTAGAGATGCTGAAATTCCAAAACATAATAGTTGGTGTTTGCTTTGGATGTGCACTAGGTATACTGGGTATACCCTGCACAGTTTACTTGAATCTGCACAATCCGTTTGCAGGGTTTGGCAGCAGAACAATCTATGCAGGTCTGCTTGGAAACCATTATTAATAAATAACTCATTATTATTATTTATTATTATGTATTATGTCTCTTTAAAGGCACCCAAAAAGTGAACTTTGCAGACATGAAAGGAAAAAGTCCCTGCTGTGAATAGTTTACAGTCTGATTAAACCATGCACACGCAGAAAGTGGGAGGAGAATGAAATACAACAATTAAAAAATAATAATAATGTAAGCACTTGCCTATTTGTATTGTTTTAGTTGTTAATCTTTACCCTTTATCTCTTTCCTGTTATTTCTTAACCCTTTTGCCTGATCCCAAACCACCAGGAACTTCTACTCTACCAGGGGACCCTTTTGCCAATTGCTCCCTACAAGTCTTGGAAATTCCCAGTTCCCCTTGCTTTTTGTTTTATTTACAAGGTGCCAATAGTATCTCCTTCCCCTTCTATCTTCCCCCATGTCCCTGTGTTTTCAGGGGGCGCTGGGTCATCACTGTTCCTGCGTCTGACGAAGTGGGTATACACCCATGAAAGCTTATGCTCCAATACTTCTGTTAGTCTGTAAGGTGCCACAGGACTTTCTGTTGCTTTTTACAGATCCAGACTAACATGGCTACCCCTCTGATACTGTTCCTTATGTAGTTTTCTGCGAGTGTCACTGCCTTCCATAAGTCATAATTGCTGTGGTGCAATTGCAATGTAGGAAAGAGGCCCACTGCCAGTAACTTGCTGAATGAGGATAGGACCAGAGGATGTTCCCAAATCCCTATCTTGTTACCTGAGGATTATCTAGCAACTTTATATGAGGCCTTATGGGGATTCTTTTCTGTACTGTGTAGTTGCTAGGGTATTGCAAGGTATTCCCTAGCAACCATAGTGAAATTATAGAATGTCTCTGTCCCTAAGCTTATTTTGTAGGCCACTGGCAAGGATGAGCAGAAGTGCTTTCCTGTTTGACCTGCCCTAGACTTTCTGCTCCCACAAAAGATCCCTTTTGGATTGGGGGAAGTAATGACCCTTGCAGAAGGACTTTCTGAAGACTCTGCTAATGGGAGTGGCCACCTCCTCTGAGAATTGGAAATTATAAACAAAAAAGGTAAAGGGGCCTGGGAAAGAGGCACCAACTAGGGAAGTGGTAAACACAGACTGATGTTTGTGAACAGGATGGTAAGTGAACCCAAGCTGGTTTTAGTGCGATCTGGTTTTATGTATCCTGTTTGCAGAGCCTTAATGAGCACCTATATCTTCTGAAGTTTTCCCAAATTATCCAAACTACTTGAGTCTGTCAACCAGATCTGGGAGCCAAAGAGAACAGACTTAATTGTGAGATTTTTCAACCCCACTGCTTGTGGTCCTCTTGCAAACTATAGTGAGAGCAGACTTTCTAAGGATACTTCCTTTAATACTTTCCATATTGATTTCAATCAGAACCTTAGAAAACATAAATTTTCCCTGTCCCTACTTGTAATCCTCCTAGATTGGATGAGACTCTAAATCCCTTTGAAAGATTAAACACAAATGCATCCTACCAGATATCCTGTTTCCCATGGGTGAAAACCCCAGCAATCAGGGAGGTTTAGAATCCTAATAGAGCAACCCGGACAGTGGAGCTTCAAACCAGGAGTACTATTTCCAGATACCAGAATAGCTGGTCGCTCTAACTGCTGAGAACTCCGAGAGGAAGAAAAGAATTGTGCTGGCTAGCAAAGGAACTGTAAGTAAACCTCCACTGCCCAATTGGCTCTCACATCCTTTCCTTAAGCAGCTATTCCCTGTTGCATAACAAAGAGCCCACCAACAAAAACAACAGACAAAGGGGACAAACAGGTGCTCCTGCCCCTCCAATCTCTGCTCCCTATAAAACAGCTGTCAAAGTGGAAACCTGTAAAATAAATTAACCAACATTATAATTGAATGCTGGTTTTTAAACCTTCCTTCAAATGCCAGACTGGGTTTTGACTGAGTCCATCACTGAGGGAGCAAGCAAAGGACATGTACTGGCCTATTTCCTCTAGCTTTTCCTCTTTGCCTTTAATATTTATGGACTTGCTGTAGGCTGCATCATAGGGTTTTTGCAGAGATATTAAGTAAAAAGAGCAAAATATTTAAGGATCAGGGTCACCTTTCATTCTGTTTAGAAGATGTAAAGTTTATCCTCCCTGCAGCTTTTGATGGCATGTGCCATAACAAACCAGGCTTCCTCTACAAACCCTGCTAGTTTGGAATATGGCAATTTCCTTATGAAAAGAGAAAGAGAGGGTTGTAATTGTACTGGTCTTTCATTCTCACTTCCTGCCTCTGATCATGCTGGATGGAAACACCTCCTCTATGACTTCTTCAAGGCATTGTTTCTATTGGAATAGTCACTTCAGTCAAAGTAGAGAGGTGCAAATGGCAACCTCCTGTGGCAACAGATATCACTGCCTCACAGGGCTCTGCCATCTTCCCCCATAGATTTGTTAAGGGGCAGCAACTTTAAAATGTGTTCAGAGCTCCATAGGAACTCTCCTGGTGGAGCTTGCACTGGGATGCATTGAATCAACAGATCTGCTATTCACTCTGGCCACATATCCACAGCCAGCATCATCAACTCTCAGACAGCTATGACCAGTTGCAGGCCCTCTATGTAACTATGATTAGTTCTGAATGTATTGTTTCCAGCAGTTGCCAGCATCTTACACTGCTACAACTCCACTCCACATAGACTTTCTGCCACTGGGGACCCTGCATCCTGGTCAATTGATCTATTCAAGAGCTGAATCAAGGCCACTATCCCCTAATCAGATATGAAGCCCTACTAGGGGATAAATTCCCTAGATCTAGCATTGATGTACACTGTATGGCACCATCTTCCTATGCATTTTTGTTTCTCTTTCCTTTTTATTACCTTTCCACTTTCCAAGTTATAGCCAGGTAGACAGATCCTGGTTCTAGAACACCCCAGGGCCCAGTAAATGCAGCAGAAGTTTGGCTGGGCAAGGACAGTCAGTCATCCCAAAGTTTCCAATGCCATATTGTCTTTATATCCCTTTTCCAATCACCTTTATCGTTTCTGCTAATGGGGATGTATTTTGGTGAACTGCAGCCACTGGGAGCTCTGAGTGGCCATACTGCAGACGCTCAGGTAAACAAAGCATCTTGCGGACTGCCAGCGGCTTACCCTGAACAAGCCGCGAACCAAGTTTGGGAAGTTTTGCCTACTGATTAGTGAGGTACACACCTCTGAGGTTTCAGAGCTTAGATTTACATAAACCCAGAAAAATACAATAAACAAATGATGATACAGGCAAGGTATTTAAAAACTAAGTGTGACAGACTGGCAATATTCTGGACAAACTGCATTCAATTAAGGCAAACATTATAGAATTAAGTTTAATACTTTTGGTGGCCATTGTATTAAATATCGAATTGTGTACATGTTGTTATGGAGTAATTTCCATAGGAGACTGGTTAATGCAATCTCAGGGAAGTATTAGGAACTACAAATGGCTTTTGAAGACAATACTTGTGAATTGGATTTCCTAGAAACTATTTGGGAGGAAGGAAATGCAAATTATTCCCCATCCACCCACCCACAGTCACCAATGAAGAGAGACCCATTGTCTACTTGCTCCTGGGAACTCCATATCAAATATCCCAAAACTGTATAAAGGATGGAGTAAACTTTTCATGAGTGTGCTAGCTCTGAGCTCAGGCTGTCATGAACTTGTGACCATAGAACAGACCTCTTTGTGGGGAAATACAGGTGCAGTTGCCCTGAACTGTGACACTAACATATTCCTCTTGAGTCTATTAAATGGTTGTCTGTACCACAGTGTTATCTTGAGGTGTAACTTGAGTGTTGCCCATAACCCAATTCCTGTCCACATATAAAAATTGCTAGCCTGAGCTGTCATACTTTAGGCTTTGTTTACAATAGGACTTTTGTTCGCAAAATTTTATCAGTCTCTTTACCCATTCCCCGCTGCCTCCTGTAGGGAGTTGCACATACTGGCCAGCTTTGAAAATAGGTATCTTGTGTAACATGTACCAAGGGTGGGTCCCAGGAGGCTGCATTAGGTATGTTTGCCAGGAGGATTAACATGGGAAGTCATATTTCTTACTTAAAAGGATACAATGTAAACAAAATGGATTCATTTATACAATTTAATTCTGGTTTTATGAACCCATGTTGGAATTCCTTGCACTTTCACAGAGGTATCTGTATGGGCCAATACCATGTGCAGGCCAGAATATTTTTGCAGAAGTACCCCAGGGTTATATTTCCTTACTATAACCTGATCTTCCTCCTGTACGTCCACCCAGAAGGGGGTCTCTGGAGGGTCCTGGGCTTCTTGTTCATCTTGGACAGTTAGTCTCAGGGGGTGCAAGACTTCATTTAAACATTTGATATATTCCTGTGCACTGTCAGAGATCAGGAGGAAGGGAGCTGGGACTACACATCCTACCCCCAATGACATATTCATTCCAGTAATGAGTTTGAAAGGGTGAAACTCCTGTACTAGTGTTAGGAGTTGCCCTCATGGAAAGAAGGGCAGCAGGTAGTTGTGCTACCCAGTTGCAGGATTAAGAAGTGTGCAATTGTAATGTGTGGGCTTAAGAGGGTGCACTTCCACAAGGAACCAGTATGCCTTGCTGAAGTAAAGAGTGAATAATGTTACCTACCACATCCACGGCCTCAGGTTTGAGAGGTGTTGCTTGGTAAGTGGAGGGAGTTGACTGGTAACCTGGATGGGTGGGCAGAGATGAGCATACATCATACTGCAAGACAGCTTATTTGCTGCCAAAACAGAGGGGAACCTGGAACATAATATTTGAAAAGGGTTAGAGGTGTCCCAAGTGAGAGCCATGGATTTGGCAGTTGCAACAGAAGAGAGAAATTTATCATTAAGAAGGAATGGTATGAGTACCCATAAGTTTATCAGTAAATGTAACTGTACTCTGAGCAAGGTTAAGAGTTGCTCCAAGGTCGCAGAGGACGTCCATGCCCAAAATAGTCCTATCTGCATTTGAAGCTACATAAAAAGACTGAGTCCAGAAGAATAGATTAGATTTTACATGAACAGGATAGTTTTTATAAGCCATGAGTTGTGGACCTCCTACCCCTGAAATAGTAATATACTGTTTATTAGTGGGGAGGAGGAGGTCAGTAATGGAAACAGATGCTTCCATGTCCATGAGAATTGTGCATGGCTGGCCCCTTATCCATGCTTATAAGTGTGGCCCCAAGGGATTTATATCTGCATTAGCAGTACTGACGAGCAAGGGGTGGAGGCCGCTGGATCCTAGCGGGTCATGGAATTTAAAAGCCTGGCCATTCCCTCTTTGCTTAGATGTGAGTAAGGGTTGGCAGCTGGTTGAGATACCAGTTGGGGCCGGTTGCTCAAGGTTACTCAGCTTGGGCATCTGGCTGCCCAATGTTCAGTCTCCCCACATACAAAACACAGTGAGGTGGTGGGGGTGAGAGGGGGGATGGGACCAGAACCAGATTGAAAGGGCAGTGAGGTGCTGCAGGGATTCAACTGTCTGTGATTCTGTCCCTGACTAGGCTTTTGGGTCTTGCATCTGCAGTTCTTTTGGGTATGTCCGAGATACCCACAGTTATAGCAAATTACATTATATTTTGCTGTTACCACAGCAACTCGCGCAGACTTGCTCTTTATCTCTTTAGCTTGTCTGGCTTCGCAGTCAGAGGCCCACATACAGGTGGATTCATAATCAGAGCCTGGGTTCACTCCCAAATTAAGGGCTGTTTGCAGGTGGGAGTTAAAACCTTCCTTTAACATTTTTAGAAATGCCTGATCAGTTTTCTTTGGGTCCGCAATGCCTACATTGCTGGAATACATCTCCCATTTTCTCTCAATACTGAGAAGCAGGCTCATCCTTGCCTTGTACGCAGCCCACGATCAGTCCCCAATTACCGGCTCCATTTCCCAAGGCTTGTTGGATGGCTTCCTTAAACTTAGTGCAGGCATGGGTCATATTTTCAGATTCAAATTTAATAGAGGCCCAAATGCCATTTTGATGTCCTTCTGTAGGGATCTTGGCCCATGATAGATTGGGGCATTTAGCTTTTGGTAAGATATAAAGATCCCTGTAATGTATAGGTGGTAACCATCTGGCTTATTTATTTCCAGAATATCAAATTTGGGTCTTTGGGCTTTAGATCAGGGAGATGTTTCAGGAAGCCCCTCATTTCCTCTGTGCTGAGAGGAGTGTCCTTATAAGTATTATGAGCCACTCTGTTTTCACCTGTCTCTGACCACCGAGTGGTCACTTGGAGCGGGGCCAAGGGAGCACTGGCACTTAATTCTGGGTTAAAAGTGGGAGGAGGGGGAGGTCAGTTATCCTAGTTTTCCCCTGTGTGCACCAAGTTCCAATCTTGGATTTGTTTTTCAAGGTGTTTCCAATTGATTTCATTTTGGTTTTTATCAGTATTGCTGCTTGAAGCAGGGTCAGTAAAATTACCCTTCTGTTGTATGCTAGCAACAATATGGTGTGCAGAGGGACTATTTTCTTTTAGTTTTGCACATTTAACTTGCAGTTGAAATCTGCCTTTTGATTCAGCTCTGATGTAAGAGCCTTTTGGAGTATTTCCAACTCTTGTAATTTCCTTTCATGTTCGCAATACATTATTACAATCCCCTTCTCTAATCTTCCTTTCATCTGACCAGACCACCGCAACACTCTGTCCATCATACTCATACCCTCATTCCATCCATCTTTTGCCATTGTCTTTTGAACCTTCTCATGTTTCCCTTTTATAAAATCAATGAGTCTCCCTCCCATAGAGGGCATCATTGATGTTCCCTGGGGCCAGTCAATGAGTCTCCCTCCTGTAGAGTGTATAATTGGTGTACCCTGGGGCAAGCCAGTGAGTCCCCCTCCCATCGAAGGAATCATTGACACATTCTAGGGCAACTCATATGACATTGTATCCCAGCGTCCTGAAACCCACTTAAGCAGCGCTTCAGGGGAGACCTGACTGAGCACACCCTTGTACTCAGTCTACTGCAGCACACACTCTGGTGCTCAGTACCTGGCTATGCAGCCTTCATCTCCAGAAATACCTGCACCCCAAAAACCTTGGCAGTGCAGCCTTTGCCTCCAGCGATCCCTGCACCCCAAAAACCTTGGCCGCAAACACAATTCCATTCAGTCCTCTTGTCTGTGCATCCTATATGTGGTTCGTATTAAAAAAAGGAGTGCAAAGCGGTGTCTTGGGGAGTCCCAAACCAAGGTGTGCACTAGAGGTGGTAAGTAAAAGGGTACTCACCTCTATCCATGGTTGTGAGAAACTCTGAGGATTCCTGATCACACCCTGCTCGCTGCACCAAAACTGTTAGGCAAAAAGATTCTTTTCCCCAAGAATCAAGCAGACACAGACAATACTGAAGGGGGTTTATTCATGGTACCGGGAAGAATGATAAACAGCTTCAAAAATATGGTGCCATAGTGGCCAATTATATACATTCTCTTATCAATTAATTTGCATTTATTTGTACATACAGAGACAGACATAGTTACAAGTCAAGAGAGAACGCTGAACAAAGATAAAAATAGGAACAGAACGTACGTATAGAGTTCATCTTGATTACATCAAGCATCCATAGCTACCTTGCCGGGGAAAGAGGCGGGGGGGTAGGCGGTAGGGATGAGTGCTTACATTTATCCGGTGGGCTGTGAAGGGAGGGTTTGTTCTGTTCTAAGAGCTGAGTTACTGGGCGGACATTTGACCATATAAGTTTATCAAGTGTTTACAGTTGTCAGCGTCCTTGGGCTACTGAAGCATTCGTGTTTGATCTGCAGTTTCTGTCTTAGCTGTTAGCTAAATTTTAACTCTTGCCTGACACTCTCAAGGTGAAGAGGCCCAAGAGAAAAGGACCCTGGTAGATCAGGGCACAAAGAGACTATAACTAATACCCCTCCAGAAAGAGAAGTCTGGGAGAGGGAAGACCCTGCTAATGTGGGGCTAATTAGGGTAAAGCGAGAGAGTACTACTACCCGAATCCTGTCGGGGAGGGGAGAGGTGTGATGGGGTGGACTAGGCCCAAAGGCTCCCTGCTGAAGGCCTCAGGGTTCTGTCACACCCATCCCAGGAAAGAAGCAGTGGAGAGATCCTCCAAGCAGTCTAGAGTGGCTGCCAGGGAAGCATCCAATCAGAGCCCAGGAGGGCCCTATAGGAGGAGCTGCAGAACAGAGCAGAAGTTAGTAGCTGCTTGGAGCTGGAGAAGAAAGGTCTGTGTGCTTGGCTGGAAAAGCCACAGGATCTCAGACAGCTAAGAGGGGATAAGGACCTGGGGTGCGAAAGGCTCCTGGCTGGCTGCTAGGACTGAACCTAAGACAGTTTGCTAGCAGGGACCAGGGGAGCACTGAGGGAGCTCCTGGCTGGCTGTGGAGACTGAGTAGGGATGGAGCCTGGGGAGGGCCTCAGGAAAACAGTGTTTCCAGGGAGGAAGCCCTGGGGATACAGCCCCATATCAGGGCTGGACTGGTTTAAAGACCGCGGACACACCCAACCAGAGGGGGCACTCACAAGACGTGGGCGTTGACCTTGTTACAGACAAAAGCGTCACTGTAGACAGTGCTATGTGAGCGGGAGAGCATCCTCCCACCAACATGGCTACTGCCACTCATTGGGTGTGGCTTAATTATGCCAGCAGGTGAGCTGTCTCCTGCTGGCATAGAGTGTCTACACAAGAGACCTTACAGTGGCACAGCTGTGCACTGTAAGGTCCATACTTCTATGCAAAAGAATAAATGTTCACAAATCAGACATCATGAATTGTAACTTGCAAAATCCAGTAGGAGAGCACTTCAATCTCCCCAGACACTCAATAATAGACTTAAAAGTCGCCATTCTTCCAAAAAAAAAACTTCAAAAACAGACTTCAGTGAGAAACTACAGAACTGGAATTAATTTGCAAACCTGATACCATCAAATTAGGCCTGAATAAAGACTGGGAGTGGCTGGGTCACTACAAAAAAATAATTTTCCCTCTGTTGATACTCACACCTTCTTGTCAACTGTTGGGAATGGGCCACATCCACCATGATTGAATTGGCCTCGTTAGCACTGACCCCCTACTTGGTAAGGCAACTCCCATCTTTTCATGTGCTCTATATTGATACTGTATTTTATACTGTATTTTTCACTCCATGCATCTGATGAAGTGGGATATAGCCCACAAAAGCTTATGCCCAAATAAATTTGTTAGTCTCTAAGGTGCCACAAGAACTCCCCGTTGTTTTTGCTGATACAAACTAACATGGCTACCCCTCTGAAACTTGTCTTTCATGTTAGGTTAGCTCCAGTGGAGTAACTCATGCTAAATGTTTCAGTGAAGATAAGCCCTAAATAAGATCACAGACAAAAACACCTTATGACAACCTGGATGGTTTAGTTATTATAATTACCTCTGTGGTCATATGGAAGAAATAGACCTCCATCCTACTTTTTTTGTCCTAACACAACAAGTATAATTAGCAACGAAATCCCGCTAGGAAGTGGAGTTGTAATTGGGTAAAGAAGCAAAGATGGATTAATTAACTGGAGCTGTAATTAATTGGGGTTATTCTTCTCAACTTTAGTGCATTTAAAATGTATTTTACTAGTAAATTAATTATGCATCACCAAGCTGAAGTCTTATGGCTCCAGTGACAGCAGGTAAATTCCTGGCTGGATATCATTCATTACATTCAGTTCCTGGCTGGATATCATTCTATCAACTAATTTCCATCATAAATTCTAAAATCAGTCAGCAAAAGAAGAGATGAGATAATGGGGTGGAGAAAAGGGTGGACTAGCCTTATTCTTTGACATTTTGTGATGATGTATGTGTTTGAATCTGACATAGGTCAAATGTATCAATTTCATCCTAGTTCTTAATGAACCTCAGCTCACTTTTCAAAATCATTACACAATTGGCATGATTAGCACTCTCTAGTCCTTAGTGGCCCAAAGCTGGAACATCAGTGGTGTTACAAGTCTGGGCCTAATTCACTCCTGCCTTGTATCGTCATTGACGGTTCTGCAAAGTGGATATAAAATACTATCTGATCAGAACAGTAATATTTTAGATTCATTTTGTGCAGCATAAAATACTGAACAAGGTGAAAGGCAGTGAACAAGCAGACCCCTGGACTGCAGAAATAAAGTGACAGAGTTGTGGAGAAAAACCTGTATGTCTTCCTCATTATTGCTGCAGTCCTAGGTGTTGGTCCTAACTGAAATCATTGGACCAGATCTTCCTGTACACTCCAGCTGCATTGCATCACAAAGTACTTATAAAACAGACTTAATATTTGTAGCAGTCATAACAAAAGCTTCAGTTTAGTTTGCTGTATATGACTCATCCTCTCCTTGTGGGGTGATACAGTTATGACAAATTTGAAACAAAGTTTTAAATCATTAAATAAAATCATTGTTCCACATATGTTTAAATGGTACATAAATAATGTGTCTATAAATGCAATATTCAGGGCCGACTCCAGACCCCAGTGTGCCAAGCGCGCGCTGGGGGCGGCATTTTGCCTGCAGGGTGGCAGCCGGCTCCAGCGGACCTTCCGCAGTCATGCCTGCAGAAGGTCCACCGGAGCCGCTGGTCCCGCGGCTCCAGTGGACCTCCCACAGTCATGACTGCGGATGGATCGCTGGTCCCGCGGCTCGGGTGGACCTCCCGCAGGCATGCCTGCGGATGCTCCACCGGAGCCACGGACCAGCGAACCCTCCGCAGCTGCGGGAGGTCCACTGGAGCCACGGGACCAGCGGACCCTCCGCAGTCATGCCTGCGGGAGGTCCGCTGGTCCCACGGCTCCGGTGCACCTGCCGCAGGCATGACTGCTTGGGGCGGCCAAATTCCTAGAGCCGCCCCTGGCAATATTAATCAGTTCCAGAACATAGTTAGAGATGCAATTGTGGATTTGAAGGTGGTTGCCTTTTTATTATTTATTTTTTAAAGAACCAATCATCAGAGTTTTCATATTCACAACCCACTCAGTATCCCTTAGACGGCTACTGGAAAATTATAAAATATACTTAGAGATG
This sequence comes from Mauremys reevesii, assembly GCF_016161935.1. Taxonomy (NCBI): domain Eukaryota; kingdom Metazoa; phylum Chordata; order Testudines; family Geoemydidae; genus Mauremys; species Mauremys reevesii. Next base: position 26,822,185 of record NC_052630.1, read on the forward strand.
TTGCTGTAAGATAAGAGCCTATCTCCACTCCACTTTCACTATAAGAGTGAAATTCTGTTAACAGTAATAGAGACACAGACTGGAGTATAACTTTTCATTTCTTTTTTCTATTTGTTGCTTCAGAGATGTTGGAAAGTAAAAGTGTAGGTATTCTGTCATCAGCTAAATTATGTGTGCTACGTGCTACTGCGGTGATGTGTAGATTGTCATGCAGAGGAGTGAAAAGGTGACGAGGTGATAATAGGATGGAGATTTCCCTACATGTATTCTGCCACTTAAGAAATGAAAGGGAGGAAATGATCACAAATTACTGCCAGTCCCAACCCTGTAACTTGTATTGAGTGGAAGTTCACAGATTCTTCCACCACAGTCCCTCAGGAGGAGACACTTCCAGGATGGAGGACAAATATAACACCCTACCCAGGAATGCAATATCCCAAACAGGTTAGTAAAGAACCACTCCACATCTAGGGATCTCATTCTACAGGTATGGAGCAAGAAAACAACCTTCCAGACCGGAAGTCTCTCTCTGTTGTCCTATTTAGGGAATGGCCTTATTAGAAAGCCATGTGCTGTTTCTGGCTCCCTCCTGTCTTCCAGGAGGTCCAGCTGCCTGGTTTGCAGACGACAGGATTTCTTTCCACTCGCTTCCATGCAGGCCCACATACTTTTCTACACCCCTTCTTATTTTTCTCTGCAAATGGGGCAGAATTTAAGCCCAAATACTTAGCTAAAATTGGCACATAAGAGCTCTGCTTCAGAGTAATTTCATTGGCCAAATGTTAAAAGAAATTGATTGAGGAAGGTGATTTTTAATTCTAAAAACTGGTGCCAAAAAGTAGATTTTTTTTCATCTTGCAATTAGAACATGCATTTTTAAAGGAAATTTTACAGTTAATTAGTCCTTAATGAAGCTCACTTTGTTTCACAAACTAATCTTTCTTGAACAAAAAGAATTATTGAATGCAAAAGTTATTCTGTTTCTATTAGACTGTATCACAATGAGTCATGTTCTGCTGTTACATGCACCTTCCATTTCCAGGCCTATTGATGTTAGGGTACAAGGAACTGCAGGTTTTGGCCCCAAGAATTTAATGCAGAGACATGAACTGCTCAGACTCACAATAGCATATCTTGAGTTCTGGCTTCAAAGCCCCACTCAAAGTCATATTGCATCAGTGCGGAAATTAATGCATTGATCCCCATGAAATTAAGGGTGCAGTATAAAATCCAGTTAGGTTTTTAAAGTCCTTGATATTTTTTTCTCTCTGATTATTGGAGTTTGCCTTGCCTAGTAGTCAAATGCTGCTCTTCTCTGCAATTGTGCAACTCTGAATCACTGGATCTGGTTTTCACCTCACTCTGATATTAATCAGCTATAACTCCATTGAAGTCAATGGAGTTATCCCAGTATATGTGAGATTAGAATGAGGCTGGATTGAGGTCAGATTCTACCTGGCTGTTGAATGTGCAGAAATAAGTCCAGTGCTCCATGAAGGTGCTCCGCTTGGTGCCTTTGTGGCATGTGTGCTTTGTCACATCTCAGATGTTTCTTTGTTCTCATTTTTGTTTGGCTCTGACTTCTTGTGCATTTCTCTCTTAATGAGTTGGGGAGGATGTTGTGCTCTCTGGAGTGGTTCACAACTGAGAGTGCCAACCTCAGGGCAGCAGCCTGTCAAGAAGCAGGGCAGATACCCCAAACCACACTAACACACAGGTGAAACAGATTGGTTTCCAGCAATGAATTTGTCAGTGATCAGCTGAAACCTAAAGCCTTGGCAAGAGCTCGTACCTGGTCTGCCAAAATCACAGAGGGCAGAAAATTAATTTGTTTATATGACCTTTTACTGCATTAATTTAGCTTCAAAGTGATACAAATGTATAGAAGGTGTCATGTAAAAGTGCAGGGGATTGTTTGTGTATTATGGTAGCATTTAATACTGTGTGTTAATACTTTAGACAATGAAGTGCAGGGGTTAAATTCTGCCCTTAATAACATCCAGACACCTCATCTGCATGTAGGTCGGCATTGATGAACCATAACTGGTAAGAAGCAGTCACGAATAACAGCAGCAGTAGCAAAAGAATGTCCGCCATTCTACGAGACAAAAGTATATTTCATTATTGAGAGGGAGGTTTTCAAAGGCACAAAGGGCAGTTAGTCCCCCAAATCCTATTGAAAGTTAATAGGATTTGGCCCCAAACTCCATTTGTTTCTTTGAAAATCTGCCCCTGATATTCTTGCCAAGCATTGGCCGTGCATATTGGCAGTCACAATAGTTTTGGAGCCCCATTCCCACAGGGCAGAAGAAATGTAGGACTGGGATATGCAGCCCTCTGCTGTGACTGACCCCATCTCCCCAACAGCTCCTGGTGTAGGGGGTGTGCTAACACTTGAAAGAGAATAAAATGGGGAAAGTGTACTTGTCTTTCAAAGATATTTTGGACTGCTGAGAAACCCATAGGTAGTCATGCTAGGTTTCCATGTTTCCCAAGGGCTACTCTAACTTATTGCAGGCTCCACCAGCCCCTGAAGGATCCCAGAATCTGAAAGTTGCAAAAGGAACTTAGCCCACTACCTTTGCCTTCCCTCTGCCCCTTATTTATTTTTGATTTGCAGCAATGAGCCAAATTCAGACCTGGTGTAAGCAAGTGCAGCTCCATGGAAGTCAAAAGTTTGGGGCTAGCTGGCACAGTGGGTTACTCTACTATTTTCCATTTATAGAGACATTGACTCAAATACTGGTTGGTGTAACAGAGGTTGAAATTGGTAGTCCATTCATCCTAGCTCTAGTGGTTACTTCTCTCACTCGGGTTGCTAACTTTCTAATTTCTGAGACCCAGACCCCACCTCTTTCCTCGAGGCCCCATCCCTTGCTGCTCCTGTTCCCTCCTCCCTCCATGACTCACTGCTGTCCACCCAGGCCCACCAACAGCAATTCCTGGCCCCAGGGCAGAACAGTCAACGGTCTGCCTGATATTTGGGCGGTGCTGCGCCTGCACTGGCTGGTGCTCAGCAAGCTGCTGTTGTGCAGCTGGGTGCTCTCTTCTGGGCTTCTACATGCCCTCCCAGCTGCCTTTGCCACCGCCAGTACCACCCCGCGCACATCTTCCTCCCCTTCCGACCCCCCCCCCATCGGTGGACCTGTGTTCACCTCCCTCCCTTAACTGGGCTCCCTCTGCTCAAGGGCAGGGAGAGGAACTGCAACCTGACCTGGAACCTGATGCCTGCCTTGCCCATGAGATGCAGGCAGGAGGCGGCCCCGGCTGAGCAGAGGCTGGCAACAGTTGATGACCCAGTGCTTTCTGTCCGCCGTAACCAGACTTTTGGTGTCCAGTCAGTACATCTGACCGGATACTGCCAGCTCCCTTGACTGGACTTTCCAGTCAAAAAATGGAAACATGGCAACCCTAATGCACACAAACAAGACTGAACAAGACTGTCTCTTTTTTCAAGAGAGGCTCAGAACTGGAATAGTTGGAGCATTGAAAATCAGGATTTAGGAATGAGGAAGTTTGCAATTTACCTAACTGTGTTATGCCTGGTCTTGTCCAAACCTATCAAACCTCCATCAGCACTAAATTTAGCCACAAATTATTTTGAAAAGAGCAGAGGAGGTGAAGAGAAGAGAGATCCACATTCAACCCTCCTAATTTTGGCCTATCTGTCTAATTGCCAATGTAAAATAGTAGCAAGCAAGGTCAAAACAATCCATTATAGCCACAAAACTATACCTGCCACAGTGTGCAAACCTTGTCATGGCTCTTGTGTATGAACATAAGCATTAACATGTAGTTGATACTAAATATTGTGAAAATTTTAAATTTTTACATGAATTAAAACAACTTTTGCACTGTGAGATTAGGAATTTTGTACATCCTGAAAAGTTCACCCAGTAATTATGTAACTGACAATCTCACTTCAAACCACCGTATCATGTGCTACTGAATGTAATATGCATAACTGTGAATTTTGTATTAAATAAAAACAACAATGTACAGACTGAAATTTTGAACTAAATGCTGAAATGTTCCCTAGTGATTATAGAAATGACTGCCTCCTTGCATAATATTCCTGACATTATGTATTTCCTGCCTTATTTATTCATTGCTTGATTCTGTGCGCTTCTTACTTAAGTATTTAGTGAAGACTGAGCAGAGGGAGCGGGCTGAGCACATGGAGCCTCAGCCCAGCAGAACTGTAGCTCTTAGTGTTCAGGGTTTAGGTTCTATTCCCGACACTGGCCTGCTGAGAACTTGGCATTTCTGTGCCTCGTTCCCCTCCTACCCAGTTTCTTGTCCGTTTAGGTTGTAAACTCTTGAGGGTACGGATTTTGTGTGTATAGCAGCTAGCACAGTGGGACCCTGATCTTGGTTGGGGTCTCTAGGTGCTTCTGTCATACACACGACAATCACAAAAAGGTTTTGTAAAAATGGCAACAAGCTTAGTTACAAAAGAATATGGTGCATTTACTTAATATTCCCGTACCATTCTCTGAGATCTTGTCTAGCCCTCAGTGCATCTAGAGGTCAGAGCATCCACAAATTGAGGGGGAGTGGAGGGCGGGAGAGACAGCGGGCAAGTATATTGCTTTTCTCTTTTAAACATTCAGAACCTCTGGTCCTCCAGTTACTTTTGGAATGTCCAGTCATATCAGACCTTCCCTATTGGTTTAATTTAAAATCTACCTCCCTTTAAGATTCCTCTCTACTCCTTGTCAGTTCTAGGTGCATTTTATTTAGATTAAAAAATGCAGTTTGCAGATTCCCTGCTGGGAGTCAAACAGCCTCCTTTGTTGGAGAACTGCAGCAGTCATGAAAATGGTAAGGACTCTCCTGTTCTCACCCACTTGAGTTGAAGTGGCTTTGTATGCCGCATGCTGAGACCTTATACTTGGGTCAGTACAAGGTTAAATCTTTCCAATACTGATTTTGTAAGTCAACAAATTTAAAAAATGAATTTCACGTTATAGTGAAAAAGTCTCCTGAAAAATCACAATCTGTCCCACTACAATATGCAGTTAGATAGGAGTGAAATATATTCCATTAATAAAGTGGAGTTGATTTAACTTACATTGATAGAAATTGAGAATATTTTTATTATGCTATAATTCTTCTCTGCTCGCTTTCTTCAAGGCGAGTACTGTGCTTGAAACTAATTTTCATCTATTACACATTTCATAATACTATTAGTCTGATTAATTAATGTATAATACATCCTGGAGACTAATTTGTTTACTCCTAGTGGGCTCATTAGGACTTGCCGTATGAATGTGAAATTAGATTTTAAAGTGAGCCACCTTCTAAAGATTGAATCATATGTCTGTTTTGCAGAAACCTGACAAATGAAAATCAGGTAATCTATATCCCTTTGTTTATGTGCACAAGTGCATTAAAGCATTGCTAAAGCTAGAGACAATGCAGCCCAGCTTCCTGCAATTAGATAAATGATTTCCTTAATATTACCCATAGTTTATATGCTGCACACCAAAATAAGGTATATTAGGAGAGTATGCTGTTTCTTCAAATCTGAATGGGACAGTATCTGCATTTATTTTTTCTCCACAGGACATCTCCTTTGTTATTTCTATTTATAGAAATAACAAAGGAGCTCTATACCCAAGTTGTATGTTGACCAAACATTGTGAAATTTGGGAGCATTTCCTCAAGTGCTGTAAGGAAGTCTGGAGTTCACTGCATGCTGTAATATCATAGTGTAATTTCATAATACTTAAACTTTTTGCTAAATTGACCAATGCTAACCTTTCATTTCCACAAGCTTTTTTTCATGATGGTTCTGATTTGCATAATAATCTAGTAAAAGTGCATGGACATTTTCATGAATGAAAATAATGTAGGTAATATGAGAAACTCTGAGTGGTCATATAAGAAGCAGGAATGCCAACTCCTGCAGGAAAGTTCTTTCCAAGATTTTGCACATTGTTTAAGATTTTTCTTTTTTTGTTTCTTTTTTATCTCTGAAGTATTCATTTATATCAGTTCTAATTCTTTCTACAATTCTATTCTATAATTGCTGTTTATTCAAATGGGAGAGGCAACAGAATGCTTTGCATTTTAAGAAAGGTTCTTAAAAGGACATATCTCAGTCTGCTATATTCTGGGGATTGGTAACCTTGAAAGCTTCATGGGGTTAGTTAAGGCAAGTACCCCCAAGTTCAGCAATTCATCCTTATCTGAACTCTTTGGTCTGCAAAACTGGATTGGAAAGCTCACCGAAACAGGCTCTCTGATAAGATTTCCTGTTAAGCTATTTCTATGTGAAAATTCTGACTTTCTCACCGGAAAATCAAAGGTGCGTGATATGAAAATTAGTTAAGCATTTTTTTATCTCCTCCAAACCATCACCAAAAAACATTTACATTAAAAGGAGAGATGATTTGGTTGTTTTTTTATTAGTTTACATGAATTGGTTTAACCATCCATAGTATATGCTGTCCTTGTGTATGCATAAGTTTTCATAAGGCTACTGAAAAATCACCTATGTGTTTAAAAGAAAACGCACACCTAAATATTGCAGTTGTATTTTTAATACTTGTCTTTGCAGAAGATTTTTTAAATTTATTTATCATCATGAAACCTGTAAAGATTATCCCCATCAGGAACCCTGTTCTCTCACTAAAAAGAGACACCCCAAAGATCAATCCTGGGGGTGAAATCTTGGCCTTACTGAAGTTAATAAGAATTTTGTCATTAGCTTCAATTGGGCTGAGGTTTCACCCTGGGTTTTTTAAAGGAGCTATGATGCAGTTATCACTCTCTGTTTACTTCATGTAAAAAAGAATGACCCAAAAGTATAACTTATGACTAGCAATGTCAGTTCTGTGAATGAGCTTCCTGATACTGTAATTATATAACACAAATGTATGTTGTGTATATTAATAAATCTGCCAAGCTTAATCTGAGAGTCACCCTACTATTAGGTATCAGACATGCATCCAATCTATTACAATTCCTGTGTACACTGTTTGTCAGTTGCTTAGCATAACATTCATTGTACATATAATGTCAGTTTTTGACACCAGCCCTTTACCGTTGCATTGCCAGTTCTGTGATGCAACACAATCCTTCATGCAAAAACTAGAAGAGCTGCTATTTTATCTCCTGAATTATGGGAAGATGGTCTTGCCCACTAATGGCTATTAGTTCTACTATAAATAAAGACTAATATTGAGTCTCCTTACATCCAGGGGATGATGGTGCTGATGCTTTTATTTTGCCATATGCTAGTTTCAAATTTTGGAGCAAAGTGGGTTGCCACACTGCCCAGAATCTCCACCCTCAGACCATTTTGTGAGATGCAATCTCTCTCTAGAAGGTTTGCTTGCAAAGCTGGTTCTGTAAACAACCAGTATCTTGTGGGTGGACCAGATGTAGATGTGCACAGTAATATGCACTTTACAAAACAGAAATTTTAGAACTCAGAAGCCATTCCTCCTATTACAAATTATTACTTAAATCAATTATTACACAAATCTTAAGCCAAAATAATTCCATATTCCCATAAAAATATTTTTTACTTGTATAGATTCTTGAAAAAGCATATTTAACTTTTAGAACTGCTGAATTACATCCCTTATAAAAAATTTATTACTGTTGAGTATTGAAAAATAGCTGGAGAATTATTCAGTATTACTGGAACATTGTGGCATTCTCACTGACAGATTTTTTTTCAGAAGAGTTATCTTGCATTTGTTCTTGTAGGATATTAACCTCATTAGGGTATCTAGATGCTCTCCTGGAGAAATAGTACTGGTAAATGTAAGGGATAAGTAGATGGCCCCACTGCTCAAAGTGTTTTTTTTTTAATTTGGTGTTTATTATATATTTCTCCTACCTCCAGTGCTCTGCATCATTGTTAGAGCTGTATAAATCCCAGGTACTGTCGTGCTTGAGGTCCCACTTAATAGCTGAAGAGGAAAGAAAAGGCCTGTCCACATTACCAGTTTTTGGTTATACTAAGGATTTTGATATAATTAGGGAACAGACTCGCATATTTGGGTCAGCATGACACAGATTTAAAACTATACTACAAATGTGCTCCAGAGCCTGTTGAAGCTCTGTCAGATGGTAGAAGAGGAAGGCCGCAGACTAAAACACAGTTGTCAAAGACTCCTTCAGGAACCTTTGTCTGATATACTTAGGGCCAAATCTTGATCCCCATTAATTCCGTAGTTTTGCCTTTGACTTCAGTGGGAACAGGATTAGTCCCTGAAAGTAGTTGCTGGAGTAGCCTGGACAAGCTAATTTGTTTTGCTAACACAGCTCAGCCATGTTAGAAAAACAGTTTTCAAAATGGATCTAACTTTCCACTAGTGTGGACAGGGCTAATGAAATTTCCTTCAGAGCCCATCAGCACCTCTCCTTAATAATCAGCCAGAGGGATTGCTATCTAGTGATAGGAGACAACCTCCAATCCCAGTGGAAGCTAATAACATATACCATGTGAATGGATAAGCAATACTGACAAGTAAAGATGTCCCCAGAGCCATTCTGCTGCTGCAGGTATTCTATCTGATTCAGAATTGGGTAAGCAAGCCCTTCTTAATGAGCCTTCTCTGTCTGTCTTTGACCCACCTCCACAGCAGTCCACTTTCTACCAGTATATGTAGTAAGATTCTGGGAACAGAACCCAAGCCTCTTTCATAACAGTTTTAAGACGTGAAGTGTTTAATATTAAGCACCAAAATCCCTGAGTCTATGTAGAGGACAAGCAAAGTGTATTGCTGCCCTTCATCACTGCTGATTAAAGCTTTAGATTGTCTTAAACAGGTTAAACAATTTGAATGTTGTCATTGATGTTTCAGTGAGAGAGGTGAGAGCTGACATGCAGAAAGCAATTCTTGTGTGAAGTGGAAAGTTATAGTGTAGCAAACACTAGCACTGTGCGCTATGCATCTATGTAACCAAATGCAAAGTGGTGCAACAACCTGAAATTCAATATTTTTGCCTTCAATTTCAACTGTCTGAATCTTTTAGTAAATATTTCACCCTATGTAATTTTTTGAGGTAGCCATTTTCTTGCTAAGCTGCCTTAGGAAGCAGATATTTGTGTGTCACCAACAAGCATGTTTCAGCAAGCCGCAGGTTACTAGGGAAATACCTGCCTCTATTGCTGGCCTAAAGTAGAATGCTTAGTATAAACTGAAGTGGGTAGTGCAAATAGGCTGTAGGTGTGCAGTCACTCTGAAATATACAATAGTTGGAATAACTTCAATTTACAATCTCCTGTGAATCTCTAACTCCTTGAATTGAAGGATCAAAGAGCAAGCGTATTGGTATGTAAGCACTGTGGGCAGTTTCTGGCCCAAAAAAATAAAGTCCCCCGCTTTTGTGAAAAAGTGGTTTTGTTTTCTTTTGTTTGTGGGGGGGGGTTAATTTATTTATTTAGTGCCTCTCTCCTTAATTGTTATTGACTAAGGCCATGTCTATACTACCAGCTAAATCAGCACTGCTTCAATTGATGCTACGGTGTCGATTTAGCCGGCGGGTCTGGTGAAGACACACTCAGTCGCTGGGAAAGCCGTCGACACTGCTGTAAGTTGACCTAAGTTACTTCGACTTCAGCTACGTAATTTATTTAACTGAAGTAGCATAACTTAGATCGATTTACAGCATTAGTGTAGACCAGCCCCAAGATACTTCCACTCATACATTCTTCAGGTTTCCCCACTACTACGGCTGATAAATGAAATCAAATCACCTACAGAATCCTTGTACTGAAGAACTTTTCATGTTTTCAATAACATTACTGAAAGGGTATTGAAATTTATATTGATCAAAAGCGAATCTTAGTTCCCCCAGCTAATTATTTATATGTATGTTCAGAACCAATCTCTGACTTCCTGGACCAGGGATGCATGGAGTATACATTCAGCCTAAGGGGAGGGAGAATGCAGTGAATATATTGGGCAGAGGGTTCCAGAAGCATCTTTAAAGGCAGAGTTTACAGATCTTGGACATTAGGATTGTTTTGTCATAACACGTATATAATGCACCCTAGAGGAAGCGAAGAACTATCTGTATATTATTGGAAGGAGTCAACGAGTTCCTGAAGGAGTTCCCTGGAGAGAAAAGGGAAAGAGTCTTGTGTCACTCACCACTAATTCATCAGGCTAATTAATGAGTGGCACTGACACACCTCAAAGGAAGTCCAATCTGGAACTCCTTTTCAGAAGGGTGGATGCTACGATCCAGCATATGTATGATGGTGGAAATGGATACAGTTCTGAATTAGCTTCATGGATGGGTTTTAGATACAGGTTAAAGGACAGATCGGGCTAGGCTTTTGATTCAGATCTGATGGCATAAAAGGAATATTTTAAGCTGTTCTGCTGTGATTTAGCCCAAAATTCTTCTGAGATTACCACCATCTTGTTCTGAAATGTTTTGATTGACTCATGAGAATTCCACCAGAAGATGGACTCTTTGTTGTTAGAATCCAACCCAGTACTAAAATTAGCTGCAGGTTCACAGCTGGTATTCCAATCCGAACAACCAGAAATATCAAGAGAATCGGATATGAGATTTCATATATGACTTTCCTCTAGTTGTCAGAGCTTGAATTTGAGATGTGAAAAACAATTCAGAAGAAATTAAACTGTCTCTGAACATGGAATTATTCTGTCCTGTTTCTAGCTCTTCGGGGCCTGGACCATCTCTCTCTCATTCTCTGTCTCTCTCCTGTAAAGTGACTAACACATTTTTGAGTGTGGTAAAAATAATTAATAACTGGACTCTCTAATAATCATTGCAGGAAATGCTAGCTAACTCAGACTTTGGGGAAATCAAATACCTGATCTATATCTTCTATTCCTTAGCCAAACTTGTATCTTTATAACAACAACTAAATTCTTGTGCCTTTTAAAATGTTTATAGAACATCTTGCCCTATTACGACAAGTATGGGGGTCTGATTCAACAGATCTTTGCTCACATAAGAAATTCCTACTCTGGTGAGTAGACTTATTGAAAGATCCTATTGTCTGTACTAAACCAATTTCAAAAATAATTTAATAGTAATGTCTGAAACATTTCCCATAAAGAATTTTTATAAAATAAATTCAGTCACTATTTTCCTCTCTACACTCATTCCTATTAATGTCACAACTAGTATGAATCAGGTTTAGCAACCTAGTCCTGCAACCCTTACTCACAATCCCTATTTACATGTGTGTAGTCCCAGTGAAGCCACTGTTTTATTCATGATAGTGAGTACTATGGCTCATACTAATGGCCTCATTTTCAGAAGTGCTGAGCAGCACCAACCCCAGCTGAAGTAAATGGGAAAAACTGGGCTGTGAAAAAAATAAATCTGAGGTGAAAGCCTGACTCCATTAAAGTCAATTGGAGCTTTGCCATTAACTTCAATGGGACCAGGATTTCACCCCTGGTCTTTCGGTTAATATAATGGATTAAGATGGATCCTAAATCCTGTTGACAGCACTAAATGTGGCTAATGTATATTTCTTTTGTTTTTAATACTTAATATTTTTTTTCTTTTCAATATATTTTATTTTTTAAAAACATTACAATTCTTTCACTTTCACCTCCTTTTGCCCAATCCTATCCTGCAATGTTCTGCTATTGTGTCATTGTGTATGTTCCACAAGGACAGCTTCAGAAAAGGAGCAGTGTTCCAATCTCAAAACAAGATTCTGTTTTGAAATTCTATTTGATGAAAAAGACATACTTAGAACATTATCCTTAGTAATCACATTGTTAAAAGATCAAAGTTGTTACTGCTGTTGCAAATTAGGAAAACATTGGTTTGGTTTTTTTTTAATTCTTCCACACTTTTATTTAAGGGACACAACAATAAATCTTTAGGTACTAAAAGATAAATATTAGAAATGCTGTCAGAATAATTGAATTACACTCCCCAACAAGTATGCATTTTGACAGTGGTATCTCTATGGAGAAGCCCTAGAATTAGAAGAAAAAATAACAAATGCTATTCTGAGGGTGGTGGATATTTTTTTTTCCAGGAAAGATCTTTTGCATTTAGAAAGTAAGGTGTGGATCATTAATGAGTGCTGTAATTCTATATATGAACTAGATCAGTAATCCTTTCCTGAAATGTGTTTCATTCTGTGTCTTCAATGTATACTTTCCACAGAAGAGAAAAGAACTACTTTATCTCCTATATGATAACAGGCTATCCATTACTGAACTTTCAGCAAAATATCAAAGTAGGAAATCTGACTGAAAATATTTACATTTATTTATGTTCTTAGGGTGAACAGCCAATATTAAGCCATAATTTCCCTTTGCATGTGCAACAAATGCAGAGCCCAGGCATGTTCCTCTAAAAGTGAAGGAATGACATTGACTTCAATGGGAGAAGGATTGGGTCCACAATGTTGTATTATTTTTAATCATCTCAAGGTATTTACCAAGAATGAATACATTCTTGCTTTGATTTAAGCAAGTGTGGCTAATGGGAAGGTCTAAGAAGGCTACTAGATTTTGGGCAAAGTTTTCAGAAGTGACTGATAATTTGGGGTCCCTTAATTTTTAGGTGCTGAAAATCAGGGTTCTTCCAGGTGTTTCAAGTTGGGCCACCCCAAAATCAAGTCACTTTAAAAAATCTTGGCCCTTGTCTCCTAAAATCATGAAACCTCCATATTATGGTACCTGGCAGTGTTAATATTTAGGCCTTGTCTACACTACCAAGTTTTGTCGCCAAAAACTGCCTTTTGTCGACCAAATAGCCAGGGCATACACACTGTGATGTGACTTTTGTTAGGAAAAATGCCTGGTTTTGGCAACTAAATACATCCACAACAATGAGAGGCTTACATCTTTTCCCTCTATATTTGTCTTGACAAAGTGCCAGTGTAGACACCACACTTGATTTCATCACTTTAATTGCCCCCCAGGAGGTGTCCCACAATGCCCATCCTGACCACTCTGGTCAGCAGGTTGAACTCCACTGCCATGCAGCCAGGTAACCAACCCCCAGCCCCTCCCATTTAGAAGCCTCAGGAATTTTTGAAATTCCATTTTCTGCTGGCTCAGTGTGGAGTGGTCTCATCACATCTTTCCAGGTGACCATGGTGGTTTATCACAGCAAACGCTCTCCCGCTTGGACCACTGCAGAGCTGTTGGATCTGATCAGTATATGGGGAGAGGAGGCTGTGCAGTCCCAGCTGAGCCTGAGCCATAGGAATTGGGATTGTGAAAAGGGCTATGATCGGGACACACTGCAGTGCAGAGTGAAGATAACCGAGCTGAGGCAGGCGTACCATAAGGTATGGCAAGAAAACCGTCTCTCTGTTGATTCACCTAACACCTGTTGGTTCTGTCAGGAGCTGGACGCTATCCTCAGTGAGGACCCCACCTCCACCACCAAGAGTCCCCTGGATACTGTGGAGGGAACAGAGGCAGCAGAAAGAGAACCTAACCTGGAAGACAGAGTTCTTGATGAAGAGGTAGAGTTAGATGTGGATGTGCAGCTCCTGGTGGGGTTGCCCGGTGGGGCAGGCAGCCAGGAACTGTTTTCCACTCCAGAGGTGTCTAGCCAATCTGAGCAGTTGCTCTCCAGGGAGCAAGAAGCAGGAGATGAGACATTGAGCCCGGTCCCAAGATGCACTGCTACCTGCTCCTCCTTCCCATAACACCTAGTGACAGAAGGTTCAAGCTGGACTGTGGAATAGGTACCCACAGTGCATTGTTCACATTGCCGATGATGGTGCCCCTAATGTGGACGTGATCTGCCAACAGAAGAAGCAAGTGTGAACGTGAAATTCTGATTTTTATTATGTTGACTTTTGGGTGTCGACATCACTTTTGTCGACAAAAATTGGTAGTGTAGACATGGCCTTAAAATATGGCCTTATTATTCTCCAGCTGTACAACACAGCTATTATTTTTCAAAAATTGATCAAAATTGGCAAGACTCAGTTTCAAGTATGACCAAGATAATTCTGATCTTTTAAAAGTAAAAGGTTCCAGGTAAGGTGTGAAAATGGAATACAGCAAATGTACAGAATCTTTTCTCTTACCCTCATACATTCAGAGACACACATTAATCCCTTGAAGAGCTCTTCATCTGAAAAGATGGTAGCCATGACTGAGCCATTTAAAGGGTTAAAGCAGAAAAAAATGGAGAGAGAATCAACACTGTCCATTCAGGAAAATGTTTCATAATGGAAACATAGTCTGACATTTATCAGTCATCTTGGACATAAAAGTGAAAGCTTCTTGTGTTCAACTTAAATAGAGAGATCCCCCAATAACACAATAATATCACATATTTCTTGGAAAGTCTAAGATTTTGGGGGGTTAAAAAAAAACAACAAACCAGCAGCTGTCAGTCCTGTCATCTATTAAAAATAAACAGTTGTTGTTGAAATAAAAAGCCACAAACACACATGCACACAGCATTCCATTAATAAATTCTAACCTTTCAGAATGGGAGCTTTGCTAAGAATCAAGAACACAAGGTGAAGGACAGAATGAAGCATGCAGCCTGCTGCTCCAATGCTTCACTGAGAACAGATGGTCTTCTGAAACAGTCCATTTGTGATCATTCCATAATAAAGATTAAAGTTGCATATCCCCTACCAGAGGTGCTTTCGGCAGCCTGCCAATTTACAGAGTAAATTCTTGGCCCTCCCCCTTCAGCATTTGATTCCACTCCACCACCCCGATAAATCTTTCCATAAAAAGTCAAAATAAAGAATTTTATGTTACAATTATTTTTCAGCTATAAGGAACTGTTTTATTATTCCAGACCTTAATCTTACAATAATGTTTTAGTCATACACGTATTTGAGCCATATTCTGTTTACAAGGTGTGTTAGGTTGATAATGAGACAATGAATGCAGGGCATTTTCTCATTGAATCTGTCCTTGTGAGCTAAGTGTGGGGGTGTAACTGCGAGGTGGCAGCTGTAACTCAAATTGTAAACACAGTTGGGAGTCTGTTATAAGTTAATCTGAGGTTCCTGTCAAAAGTTGGCTGCAAACTATTATTTCTACTGGTACCACTTGTACCATAGCAAGTTGTGTAACAGTGGACAATCACATGATAACTTGGGGTAGTTACACAGAATAAACAACAGCATCTTGTAAATGAGGTGCTTACAGCTTAATGTGGTCTGACTGCAATTTCAGAGATCCACTCACCTCTTTTGTTTTTGTAAATTCTTTGGATTGAAGTTTGTCCATCTGACACCTTGTTGCTACTAATTGTATTTTTATATATGTATACAAGCACAGTATAAGGAGGATATTAAACATATGACTGAACTATAAGTCTGTATATCAATAAGCTCTGATAATGAACAAACAAATATTTATTTAGGGCCTGGCCCTGCTACCATTGGAATCAATGGGAGTTTGCCCCACTAACTACAAAGGAAGCAGGACTGGGTCCTTACTGTATATTGGTCTAAGGTAGCTATTTTCTTTCCTGTTAAGGCTAAAAGTGGAACACATGCTTTCTTTCTCCCTTCTTAAGTCATTAACTGTCACTATTCACTAATTATTCAGAGTATTTTTTGTGGAATTGTATAATTCTTATAATACTTGATGAAATTATGTCAATTTTACAATTTATAAAATGAAGGATAAATAATAGTTATGTACCTCAAAGGGTGCTGTGAGGGATAATTAGTTCACAAAATGGTAGTATTTAAAATTATATATATTCTATATGTTTATATATATAACCACAGTAGTGGTTTTGCATGTTTATTTTAGATAATGAATAGATCTGAGTTGCCTTTATCCATGTCTCAAATTACTGGACAAGTTACTGGATAGATTTTCTCCTCCCCTTTCATTAATGCTGTTTGAATTCCAGTGGAGGAGCCTTCACTAATGTTTTGATTGCCATCATGGCATTGTCTAATTTTGCGACATCACACCTGAGAAATGTGATTGATAGGGTTTTGGAAATAAGCCTGGATGTTTCTAGAGAACATGGCCCAGTATAAAAGAAGAGGAATTCTAATGTGTTTGAGGCCCAGTTACAATGGATAACTTAGCTGGATGCTGTAGATGCTAAAAGAGATCTAGAGAGATGAATTTGTTGAGCAGTGCTGGAAGTAAGAAGCCTTAGAATTGCCTAAAAAAAGTAGGCTCCATCTCCAAAGACTTTCCAGTAGTTTAACAATTGTGGCTGTAGTTAGGTACAATACAGGTTGGCCACCAGGATAGTCAGAGCCAAACTGTGTTATAACGTGCTAGCAAACACATTTTTTTAGCCTAAGAAGAGCTCTATGCTACAAAACATTTTTATAACATAGTTATAGTGTGGTTTGACCATGCCACCACTGTCAGGGCAAACTCTGGTATTTATTCCTAAATGATGTCATGCAAAGACTCTAATAAAAGCTTTTGTCATACTGATCCTCATAACAGTTGTGAGATCTTTGTACTGATGATATTGAAGGAGTTGTGTATATGTACCGAAAATATATTTTACAGTCTGTGTCCAGCGCAAAGCTGACAAACAAAAACACTGATTCACCTGCCTCTCTGTTGGCATGTTAGATTAAGTATTGTAAGCCAACACAATGGAAGTGCCACTTCCATATGAAGTCAACAGAGCAGCAAGACACTGGAGACTGAACCGCAGAGGGTTGTCTTGTCTCTGGAGGCAGACAATGACTTTGGGGAATATAAGGGGACGGTAAAAAGATATCAATTTATCCTTCACTGAGAAAGCAAAAAGAACCAGGCTTTTTACATTCATGATAGGGGGATCCCAGGCATGTTGGTTGGAGATGCTGGGAGACTGCTTTAGGTGAGATAAAGTACTTTAAACAATGGTTTTAACCTGTTAAGTTTAGATTCTAGGAAGCATGTTGTACTTTTTGGTTTATATGTAGAAGTTTTTGTTTCCAGCATTATCCTTAGTCACTATGTCTTAGATATTAACCTTCAATAATAAATGTATGATTGTTTTCACTATAAATATACCAGTGTTGTATTGTTATATTGAAGCTGATCCTCAGCTGAACCATACAAGCTCGTGTGTGGACTGTGTGATGTTCTGTACCTCGGGGGAACACCTAGCAACCCCATGTTCATCCTTTTTAATATGATTGTGTGGTATAACGTTTGTCATGTCAGGTGTCTTTGGAAGGCTCATGATGTACTGAGCATTGTTGTTATGGTAATGTTATAGTAATTGTTGTTATAGTAATGTTATAGAAATATTATAGGTTATAATTTCATGTATATAGTTATGAGGCTGAAAATGTGTCCTCATGGCTTAAAACAAGTCCAGGCAAAAACTCTCCAAAAGCAGAGGGGCAGGTCACAACACATCAGGGCATGTGTTGGACTAACCCAGCCCAGCCTCACAGGAACAAAGGACACTGGCCTAGGCAACAGCAAAGGATCTGTGGACTCTCGAGTGAGTCACCTCCCTTCCTTTAGTCAGTTTTGGACTGCGATGAGGTAATGCTCACCTGACTCTGAATGGATGGGGGGGACAAAGCCAAGAGGGAAGAAGGGACATGCTAAAAGGGAGAGATGTTTGCCATGCTCTTCCTCTCTCTTCCACCTCCATCTACAGACATCAGCACCAAGCGACTGAAGTGCTGATCAAAGGGGAGGTACACAAACCGGCCCAGCCTGTCAGGGGCTTTCCCTGCACAAGCAGCGGAACAAGTTTGGGAACCACTGTTCTATAATCACGTTATATACATTGTTTATATCTTCATGTTTTCTCTCCCACCTTTCATTTAAATATTTGTAGACATGTTTTTTTTTTAAAGTGATGGGAATCCAGGAATCTTAAGTACTATAGAATCCTAGAATCATCGAATATCAGGGTTGGAAGGGACCTCAGGAGGTCATCTAGTCCAACCCCCTGCTCAAAGCAGGACCAATTCCCAACTAAATCATCCCAGCCAGGGCTTTGTCAAGCCTGACCTTAAAAACCTCTAAGGAAGGAGATTCCACCACCTCCCTAGGTAACCCATTCCAGTGCTTGACCACCCTCCTAGTGAAAAAGTTTTTCCTAATAGCCAACCTAAACCTCCCCCACTGCAACTTGAGACCATTACTCCTTGTTCTGTCATCTGGTACCACTGAGAACAGTCTAGATCCATCCTTTTTGGAACCCCCTTTCAGGTAGTTGAAAGCAGCTATCAAATCCCCCCTCATTCTTCTCTTCTGCAGCCTAAACAATCCCAGTTCCCTCAGCCTCTCCTCATAAGTCATGTGCTCCAGCCCCCTAATAATTTTTGTTGTCCTCTGTTGGACTCTTTCCAGTTTTTCCACATCCTTCTTGTAGTGTGGGGCCCAAAACTGGACACAGTACTCCAGATGAGGCTTCACCATTGTCGAATAGAGGGGAATGATCATGTGTCCCTCAATCTGCTGGAAATGCCCCTACTTATACAGCCCAAAAATGCCCCTACTTATACAGCCCAAAAATGCCCGTTAACAGGGCACACTGTTGACACATATTCAGCTTTTTGTCCACCATAACCCCGAGGTCCTTTTCTGCAGAACTGCTTCCTAGCCATTCAGTAACAGTGAATGGGATTCTTCCGTCCTAAGTGCAGAACTCTGCACTTGTCCTTGTTGAATCTCATCAGTTTCTTTTGGCCCAATCCTCTAATTTGTCTAGGCCCCTCTGTATCCTATCCCTACCCTCCAGCGTATCTACCACTCCTCCCAATTTAGTGTCATCTGCAAACTTGCTGAGAGTGCAGTCAACGCCTTCCTCCAGATCATTAATGAAGATATTGAACAAAAACGGCCCCAGAACTGACCCTTGGGGCACTCCGCTTGAAACCAGCTGCCAACTAGAGATGGAGCCATTGATCAGTACCTGTTGAGCCCAACGATCTAGCCAGCTTTCTATCCACCTTATAGTCCACTCATCCAGCCCATACTTCTTTAACTTGCTGGCAAGAATACTGTGGGAGACCTTATCTAAAGCTTTGCTAAAGTCAAGGAATAACACATCCACTGCTTTCCCCTCATCCACAGAGACAGTTATCTCGTCTCAGAAGGCGATTAGGTTAGTCAGGCATGACTTACCCTTGGTGAATCCATGCTGACTATTCCTGATCACTTTCCTCTCCTCTAAGTGCTTCAAAATTGATTCCTTGAGGACCTGCTCCATGATTTTTCCAGGGACTGAGGTGAGGCTGACTGGCCTGTAGTTCCCCGGATCCTCCTCCTTCCCTTTTTTAAAGATGGGCACTACATTAGCCTTTTTCCAGTCATCCGGGACCTCCTCCTGATCGCCATGAGTTCTCAAAGATAATGGCCAATGGCTCTGCAATCACATCCGCCAAGTCCTTTAGCACCCTCGGATGCAGTGCATTCGGCCCAATGGACTTGTGCTCGTCCAGTTTTTCTAAATAGTCCTGAACCACTTCTTTCTCCACAGAGGGCTGGTCACTTCCTCCCCATACTGTGCTGCCCAGTGCAGCAGTCTGGGAGCTGACCTTGTTTGTGAAGACAGAGGCAAAAAAAGCATTGAGTACATTAGCTTTTTCCACATCCTCTGTCACTAGGTTGCCTCCCTCATTCAGTAAGGGGCCCACACTTTCCTTGACTTTCTTCTTGTTGCTTACATACCTGAAGAAACCCTTCTTGTTACTCTTAACATCTCTTGCTAGCTGCAACTCCAAGTGTGATTTGGCCATCCTGATTTAACTCCTGCATGCCTGAGCAATATTTTTATACTCCTCCCTGGTCATTTGTCCAATCTTCTTGTAAGCTGCTTTTTTGCGCGTAAGATCAGCAAGGATTTCACTGTTAAGCCAAGCTGGTCACCTGCCATATTTACTATTCTTTCTATACATCTGGATGGTTTTTTTCCTGCAACCTCAATAAGGATTCTTTAAAATACAGCCAGCTCTCCTGGACTATTTTCCAACTCATGTTATTCTCCCAGGGGATTCTGCCCATCAGTTCCCTGAGGAAGTCAAAGTCTGCTTTTCTGAAGTCCAGGGTCCGAAATCTGCTGCTCTCCTTTCTTCCTTGTGTCAGGATCCTGAACTCGACCATCACATTGTCACTGCCTCCCAGGTTCCCATCCACTTTTGCTTCCTCTACTAATTCTTCCCTGTTTGTGAGCAGCAAGTCAAGAAGAGCTCTGCCCCTAGTTGTTTCTGCCAGCACTTGAACCAGGAAATTGTCCCCTATACTTTCCAAAACTTCCTGGATTGTCTGTGCACCACTTTATTGCTCTCCCAGAAGATATCAGGGTGATTAAAGTCTCCCATGAGAACCAGGGCCTGCGATCTTGTAACTTTTGTTAGTCGCCAGAAGAAAGCCTCGTCCACCTCATCCCCCTGGTCTGGTAGTCTATAGCAGACTCCCACCACGACATCACCCTGGTTGCTCACACTTCTAAACTTAATCTAGAGACTCTCAGGTTTTATGTTGACAAACATCAGCATTTTTAGTCTTTTGTTTTTTTCTTGTGGTTGTATCTGAAAATGTTTGCTTTTAAAGACAAATTTAGTCATGTCAGTATGACACGAATTTTTAAGTACTGAAATATTGTTACAGTACATACCTGTGGGAATTACGCTATCTAAAGCCTGTGCTGATCTAAACAACTTGAAATGCAATAAGAACATGTCTTTGAAAATAATATGTAGAAGAAAATAGTTTGACAGGCTCCTGGGTGAATTTAAAATCAGTTAAAGAGTAGCAGCTGCCTTGTGGAAAATTTTGAAAAATGTTCTGCTTAGAAACAGGTCTGTCTAAATGTCCTTTCTTTTCTGAGATGATTCTTATTTTTCTAGTTGGGTCATCCGCTGTAGATTTATGCATGAAATGGCTCCTGCATGTGTGTATTTCTGCATACAAAGGGAGAGTGGTGGTTCTACACCATCCTTAGCCCTTGGGTATTCCTCCATGGCTGCTCTGAAAACTAGAGGCTATTTGGACATTTAGAGGTGGAACCAGAAATGATGATGCTCTCTGTGGCTGTATCCCTTGCTATCTACACAATACAAACTTAAATGCGTTCTTTGAAAAATGGTTTGGACTAAGTACTGGAGCAGGTGTAAATCCTTAGATGGCTATGGGCAAAATTCAGAGGTGATGTACCTGACTATATAAATTCACGCATCAGTGTAAACTGATCCAAAAATAAAAGGAACTTGTGGAATAGTGTAAGAATTCCCAGCTGATTTGGAGGGAGTTTATACAAAGTGGACCTATATTCTTTTTGCGGTTTGCCTATGACTAACTAAAAAGCAAAAACCAGAGTGTCTCTCTCTGGCCCTTGAAAAAGGCACTATCTTTGCCTGCTAACCAAACAAACTCCCTGGCAGAAGCCTCATCAGAGAAAGATCTCTCCAGTGTGTTTTAGAAATTCTTGATATACACTGTAACCTGAACGATCTGAGTAGGATGGCAGTCCCAGAGCTGCCAGAAGGAGATCAGAGTTGGTTACAATGCAGAAAGCTGCTTTACTGCGCAGAAACTTGCCAGTGTGGACAAGACCTGAGGCTATGGCTACACTAAAGAGCCACTGTAAGCTCTCTAAGCCGAAAGGAAAGAGCTCTCCCATTAACTTAACTACTCCAGTCTCCATGAGCGGCGTTAGCTATGTCTGTGGCAGAAGCACTCCTGTCTACATAGTGCTGTTCACACTGGCACTTAGGTCAATGGAACTTATGTCGCTCAGGGGGGTGGTTTATTCACATCCCTGTGCAACATAAATTATGATAACATAATCTGTAGTGGATATAGCCTAAAATATGAATGGACTAAATGTCTGTGATAGACTTTATGCCATTTTAATTTTCGTTGTTGCAGAACAAATGGCAGTAAACATTTTCTGCTGCCTCTTTCCTTGTAGAAGCTTTAAGATGTTCTTTGAGTGCACATGCACTCTTGTTGTTACTTTGCTCTGTGCTCTGTTTTAGCATCTGGTCTGACGTTATCTGTGTCTGATGTGGGATTACCACTGTAGACTTGGTTAGACACATGGGGCCAGATCCTTAGCTGGTGTAAATCAGCATACTGTCATTGAAATCTATGGAGTTACACTGATTACAGCACCTGAGGGTCTGGTCAAGTATTTGTTTGACTCTAGGGTTAAGTTTTATAGACCAAATTATTAATATTAAGAATGTTCACACTGTTTAAGTGAAGCATCTTCTCGAATGCATAGCCTTCTTTCACCTTAGTGTGTTGGAAAGGTTTCACAAATACTCCCAACTAAGCAGAGGTGAAAGTAAGCCGGTACGGGCCGGTTCGGAGGACCGGTAAGAAAAGGAGACTGGCTGAGGGAGGGAGAAGCCTGCCCCCTGCATAAGAATAGTTTAAACTCAGCTGTTCCCTGAGTGGTTCAACCCTCGGGGTTAGGAGCGGTTTCTGGAATCCTTGTTAATTTCACTCACAGTAGCTGGGGGGAGGGAGGAGGGTGTGTTTGACCATGGCAGGGGCAGTCCTTGTCTGTCCCCGGAATGAGGGGATCTTGTCTCCGATACTAACATACACAAATACAAATACAAGCATTTGGCTGCACAGCTTAAATCCAGAGCTAATAAAAGCAGGTGGAAGGGGAAAACTCACTGTCACATTGGTTTCTCATCTCCTCCCTCCCTCTCCTCCAGCCAGGCTGCAGACAAGGCTCTGCATTCCTCCCCCCCTCCTAGCAGGGGTTCTCCTCTAGGCTCTAGCTTGCAGCAGGGACACTGGCTGAGATGCCTGCTGCTGCTGCCTGCATAAGAACAGTTTAAACTCAGCTGTTCCCTGCGCCGTTCAGCCCCCAGGGTTAGAAGCCGTTTCTGGCATCCTTGTTAATTTCACTCCCAGTTGTTGTTTGGGGCGGGGGGAGGCGGAGGGTGTGTGTGACCATGGCAGGGGCAGTTCTTTTCTGCCCCTGGGATGAGGGGATCTCCTATACACAAAAAACACAATCAAAATCAGGAATCATTTCCAAGTTCAAATCTATCCCATTCCCTCCCCAGCAGAGGATCATGGTTGTGATGTCCAAACTGCTTGCAGATCCTTTTTGAAATGTTACTGAATCGTGCAGGGAACAGCTGAGTTTAAACTGTTCTTATGCAGGAGGCAGGCTTCTCTCTCCCTCAGCCAGTCTCCCTGCTCCCTGCTGAAAGCTAGAGGGAAGCCCCTGCAGTTGCAGCTTAGTTTCAGGCAGGGAGAAAGCATGGAACCTAGTGTCCGCAGCCTGGCTGGAGGAGGAGGGAAGACACGGAGAAGGAGGAGGAGGGAAGACACGGAGAAAAATGTGACAGTGAGTTTTCACTTTTTCAGGCTTATTCCAATAGTAAAGTTTTATTACAGACAGTACTGGTAGTAGTAATAGTAGTTTTATTTTCTCTAGCTATGTCATGCAATGGGAGGGATCCATGAAGTACGTAGGAGAGGTGGGTTGCTTGCGATTGGACCATATGGGTAAGAAATTTAAATTACTTTCACCCCTGCCCAAACCCCAGGGCTCCCAGCCGCCTCTGCAGCTGGCAGCTCCAGGGTGATTTAAAGGGCCCAGCTCCTAGCTTCAGCTGAATCCTTGAGCCCTTTAAATCCTGATTTAAAAGCCCCAGGATTTAAAGGCCCCACCTGTTCCAACAGAGGCCACGCCTCTTCTGGTTGAGGCCCCTCCCCCTTGGCAGGACTCTGGAGTACCGGCAAGTCCTTTAAGTTACTTTCACCCCTGCAACTAAGGGACTGTTGTGGTGTTTATCATTGTCAGGATGATTATAACATGTGCGAGTCATGCAGGACTCAACCCATCACAGTATCTTTAAATAGATATGGTTAACAAAGGGGTCATGTGCTTTTGTTTCATTACGCTGTCCATCACAGCTGATTACCAGCTATGTGCACAAGTTAGCAGCTCTCTTTTCTAATGAGCATCCTCCCTTTGCTGTGATTCATTCCGTGATGCCACAATCCACTGTTCGTACCATCATAATTTATTACCATGGAAGTGAGTTTTGATGTCACAGGACATTTGATTTTTTACTTCACTGTGAATGTAGTTGATAAGAGGAATTGACTGATTAGGAAGGAAAAAGTTTCTATTACACACATGCACCTTTGGTAATCAGCAGTGATAGGGAAAGTAATACAGCAAAATACATGGCAGTTACATTGAGTAAGTAATGAAATATGGTTTGAGGATACTGCTTGGAGAACAGATTACTGTATACAAGATTTTTAGGCACTTTATGCATTAATATTAGAATGATTTTGTTCCAAAGAGGTGAAGCAGAATTAGGAGTCTGTGTATCCATATTTAATTTTAATGTGGTCAGTTATTGACTGGAGACTTGGCTACAGAATATTTTGAGCTGGTTGTATAATATACTGTACCTTCAAACATAGTGAATTCCAATATCAAAGGAAGACCATTCCAAATACCAGAATGAAAAATTAGCATAGTAGGAGTCTGAAGATGAAGAGGCAACTTAGATAATGGCTAGTTACAAATTGTGAATATGCTCACTAAAGCCCCCTGTAGGTTATAAAAAGGTGTTTTAAGTTAATGATTGCCATTAATAATTTATCCCCAAAATTACTAAAAATGTACAGACTAGAGAAACAAGAACTGGTAGGCTAAATCTTAATAATTATCTCTTAATGTCAATTCAGGGATGTGTCTCCTGCTAGTTTAGTTACATGGGGTTCTTGGCATGCTTTGGGGATATCACAATTAAAGACAAGCGAAATAATCACAATTATTAACTATAAATATTGTTAAAGTAAGGGAAAAAGAAAAAAAATGAAACAAAACAGGGCACAGACAATAAGCAATGGTTTCTTCAGTTCCAATTAGTTCTGTGAATGACAGATTTTTTTGGTTTGCTGGAAGTTCAAAATAAATTGGAAGGAGGGAATTGTTTTCCCTGAAAACCAAAATATTTTAAAATTTCCAGAAAATTGAATGGTTAGACAAAATTCATTTCAGGTCAAACTAAACATCCTGTTCAGCATGAAATATTTTGTTTCTGGACATTTTAAACTTTTTAATAAAAGAAATGGAAATTTGGAAACAACGGACTAGATTCATAAGGGGATTTAAGTTCAAAATCAAGTGGAGGAGGAGAAAACTGATGATGGTGGTGTCCTCCTTATCTCCACTAGCCCCAGAGCAGGCACTTGAACCCCCTTCCCAGATGAATGTCTTAACTACTAGTCTCTGGGTATGAGGAGGGCACCACTGCCACCACCATCATATGTTCCTTCTTGATTTTGTGCTTAAGTGCTTTTATGGATCTAGCCCCCAAATCCAAACACTTTGTTTTCAAAATGTCAACATAAACCATTTTTACATTTCCAAAGGTGTTTTTTTTTTCTTTCCGATCAAAGCAATTTGCTGAAATTGACACCAATTTGGTCAATCCAAATCCACATCTTTGATGGAAAACAACGTTTTGGCCAAATTTTTTTTCTCGCCTACTTACAGTCCCTCTGTATGTGTCTGTGAGTAGCTTCAAACACAGAGATTATACCTTAAAAGTGGTTCTACTCAGGTGGAGAAACTCTTCACTAAGTAAATTAAAACCCAAGTATATTAGTCCCAATATCACTAGTGTTTCCTGTTTTAGGTCAAGTTTATACTACAGAGACTATAGCGGCATGGCTACAATGCTGTAGTTATGCTGACATAACCTACAGTGTACACGCGCTGTACAGAAATAGAAGGGTTTTTCCCATCTCTATAGAACACATGCCTGCCAAGCAATGGTAGCTAGGTTGAACAAAGCATTCTTTGGTCAACCTAGCTGTGTCTATACCAGGGTTAGATCAGCATGGCTACAGCATTCGGGAGTGGGGGCAGATGGGGGGAAAGGGGGATTTTTCACCACCCTGAGCAGCATAGCTATGTTGACCTAATTTTTAAGTGTAGACCAGGTCTTAAGGTCTCCTAGATGACTAAAACAATTGGTTAATCCTGCTCGGTTTATTATGGGTAACATAAACAGTTGATAAATGGGCAGAGGTAAATAACCTTAACTAAATCCTATGAAACTACATTTTTAACTCGGTTATTTAAAAGAAACCATTCAAGGAGCAGTCTTGAGACAGGCAAATAATTAATATTAAGAATTTTAAACTCAAATTAAATCTCAATATTTCTTTCTGTTTACCAAGCTTAGCTTCTGTCTCCTTTCTAGAAGTATATAGTCTAAACAATCTGGTGTTTAGCAGGCAAAGCTGTTAGTACCTTAAATTACAATAGCATCTCAATATTTCATTAAATATATTATAAGAAAAATGTAATCTAATTACTTGGCAGAGCTTTTGCAAATTCCATCTTACCAGTAACGCTAAAGTCTCCATAGTTTTGTCATGTTGCAGGAGCAGTGTGGGACTGGAAGGTTACTTTTTCTTGATTCTCTGAGGAGGCTTCTTTCTTCTTAGCTGTTTTGTTGCTGCTGTTTCTTGCTTGACTAGATAAGATGTACAGGCTGAGCCAAGCGTTGAGAGTGTAAGAGAATAAGCATCTATAAGAATGCATAAAAGTAAGAGTAAGAAAGACTACATAAGCATAAGAGTGCACTTAGTTAAAAGAGATGTATACTCTTCTGTTTGCATAGTCTCACTGAAGTTGGAAGGCACACCTCTTTTAGGAGCTTGGCTGGATTCAGATATCAGCCACTGTCAATTTTAATTGGCTCATGGCTTCATGGGATTGTATTGCTGGTATCTTTAGCTCATGGGTATGAAATCTGCAACTTTATGGTTATATTGCTCTAGTCTTTTGTGGAAGAAAATTCTCAGAACATCATTAAAGATAGAGTTAAAACTCTTCCTTGTATTAAATTCATTTTCTGAGATATCCCTTTAGTCCTATTCAGGGTTTAGCAGGCATTGAATTCTGTTTCAGGTGAGTCCAAACACCTCTATTTCCTATACAAAAGTTGTTAAGTTCTTACAATAGCCTTATTTAAATTAAGTGATTCTTGAAAAGTATATTTCAACTTAAATGGTCATCAAAGAAAATATTGCCTTTTCTTAACAATTCTTGAAAATGTTGTTCTTGTCTTTTAGGATTTGATAATGAGTTGCTTAAGCATTGCCAGATAACTGACTAATTCCCCAATAGATATCAAATTTCTATACTCACATGGCTTCTTCTCTTAGTATAGCATCAAATGATCTTGCTATATTTGTAAATAAAATATATTACTATTCACATAGTGATGGTATCAGGCCATTATTATTAGAAAGCTTTCATTTAGATACAAAATATTTGCAAATATACATCTCAAAAGAAGCTTTTGATGCTTAAGCATTTGATGGATAACAAAGGTTTTTACATTTCAGGGGTAAACCTGCGTTTGAAGTTTTAAAGAAGATACCAATTACATTTTCCAACCATAGATTTAAAGTTTAAAGAAGGAAGACTTTAGAGTGTTTATAAAATAAATCAATTGCAATACGAATATTTCTATTTATATGTATTTAAAACTAAGTTTTTCTCTTTGCAAAGAGGATGGCTGAAGAATCCCACTTTATGACTTAGAAGTGTTAGGAGAGCTATAAACGAAGCATCACTTCTCTGTAGAATATACTGAATAAAGATAATCCTCACATTCTGTTACGCAACCAGAGATCTTTCTAAAACATAAATATCTTACAAGTTTGTCTTGTTAAGATGAAGATAATGTCTATGTCAAACTGGTATCTTGTATGAGGGGTGTGTGCGTCTGTCTGTGTCCTGTTCTTTGAGACAATATTCTTGTTAGCTGTTTGCTTTTTAACTAAATGGTTCCTAGATTTATAACCTACCCTTTGTAGTATCTCTACAAATTGGAAATAAAGACTATTATCACATATTCTATACAAAGCACATCACAATAACTAATAGTTATATATACAACTTTCAAAATATAGCATAAAAGAAAATAGTAAACAATGTTAAAGCAAAACAGAAATTATGAAGCTGCACTCCAGATATTGTGTAAATACATGTGGAGGTAATAAACATGGTTTTAAACGGTAGGGAGATTTCATCCTCTTTCACACTTGGTGTCTGTCACTGGTTGACAAAAAGCAGAGATTTCCTAGGAATTTTCTTAATTAACTCTAACATTTCATATAATAAGCAACCAAAAATGCAAGCATGTGAACTATCATATTCTGCAAGCTTCACTGTATGAGAATAATTGTAAGTATCTCGTAAAATTCAGTAAAGGTGAGGTCAGTATTGTAATAACTTAAAATTATAAGAATAAATTATAATACTTTTATAAATAACTATATCAAAGTCATTCCCCTACACCCCTCTTTTCCAAACATTTATGCGCACTTGATTTTAAACAAATCTCTTGGTGTACTTGCATGCTTAAAGTTAAGCACATGAATAAATGTTTACAGAATTGGGGCCTAAGAACCAAGTTCTACTCAGGAAAAATTCCTCTTTACCAATCAACAGGAGGTTTGCCAGAGTAAGAAATGAAGATTTTATACTGCAGTTCTTTGGACAGACAAAATTACCATTCCTTTTAAAGAGAGTTTTACTACAGCAAGGACTTGCAGGTTATGTCACCAGGGAACCTGTTTCTTCAGAGGGGAAAATCTAAAGGTATGTCTATGCTGCAAAGAAAAATCTACGATTCCAAGTGTTTGACCCCAAGTCCATTGACTCAAGATTAATGGGCTTGTGCTAAAGCTAACAATGTAGACATTCCCACTCATGCTGGAGCCCAGGGTCTGAATCCCAGCAATGGGGGTGGATCTCGGAGCCCATATTCCAGCTCGAGCAGGAACGCCTAACTATTTTTATCCTTGTAACCCAAGCCCTGAAAGCCCAAGTCAATTGACCTGGGCTCTGAGACTCAGTGCCCCAGGTTTTTGTTTGCAGTGTAGACATACCTGGAGCCACTGGCAGAGGCATGGTTCAGAACTAAGGGCTTGTCTACATTTAAAGTGCTGCAGCAGCATAGTTGCACCGCTGTATAGCTACAGTGTAGACATTCCTGGGTTGACAGGAAGGCTTCACCCACTGGCATAGGTAATCCACCTCCCTGAGAGGCGGTAGTTGGATCAGTGGAAGAATTATTCGATCCACCTAGCAAGGGGTTAGGTTGGTATAGGTTGGAAAATCCATACGCCTGGGCAAAGTAGTCATACCAACCTAACCCCTGGTGTAGACGGTGCTATGTTGATGGGAGGGCTTCTCCTGTCAAAGTAGCCACCACCTCTGAGGGAGGCGGAGTACCTATGCCAACAGGAGAAGCTCTTCCAGCGGTATAGGTAGCATCTTCACTAAGCATTACAACAGTGCAGCTGCACCAGTGCAGCACTGTAAGTGTAAACAAGCCCTGATTAGCAGCGATCTGTTGATACTTCATATGCTGTAACTTGGACACCCATCAGCTTTAATCAGGTCTGTAACTGACATCTTCCAGCTTAACAATATGATATACATTAACACAAATATAAAGGGGCTGGCTCTCCTCTCATTTAAACTGTTAAGTAGTACACTAGTAAATATTTGTACTGTGGTACATCCAAAAGTCCCCATCAGGTTTGTCCTTCCATTGTGCTCGGTGCTGTACATCATGCACAAGAGACAATCCCTAGATTTTTAACTATGTGTCTTCACTGAGTTCAGTGCAGTTGTTTCTGATTTACACTGATGTGAGATCAGAATCAGGCCTATAGCTTGATAGTTCCATAGTTTGATTTACTGTTGCTGTTTCACTAGTGAATTGCATAGGTGTATGTACTATTGATAGTGAAAATATACCAGTGCCTGTGAAATCAGGATAAAGAGATTATTATTTTCCCCTTTTGTCTTTTTCACATGACAAAGAAATTAAATACCAAATCTTACATTAGTGTAATATTGAGGTTACAACTTGAAATACTCCAAAGTCAGCGAATGCAAAAATTATTTCTTATAGCAATCTTATTTCAACCACATCACGCACACTGTCACTACATGGTATACTTTACACTGAACTACAGCATAATTAATTATATGAATAGTACATGGCTGAAATTTTTTAAAGTCACCTAAGGGATCTGGATGCCCAATATCCATTCATTTTAATAATAGCTGGGTGTGCAAATCCTGAAGGCAGTTTTGAAAATCTCAGATCATATGTATGTGATTTATGGTTCCCACAGAATCATTAACTTTTTCAGTCTGACCTTTGAGTGTTCAAAATTGCAGTTTCACAGTGTGCTAGTGGAATTTGGTATTGTGCGGTCGCCATTTTTTCCTTAACAGTTGGCAAGTGACAGTGTTCTTTGGGATTTAGGGAGCTTTCTTGAATGTGCAATATTGGTTTTCCTTCCAACTAAATTGTTTTCTTTGACTAAGGAAATAAATAAATATGCACAAGTACTAGTCCAGTCCTTATGGTTTGTAGAATCAGCAATACTACGGAGAATGATTTGCAGAGATTTCAGGAATCTTCTCACTGTTACTGATAGTTAATGTGCCTGTTTCTTTTGGGTTGTGTAACAATATGGAAAGTGTACACTGTACTTTACAGTGATTGTATTGTGTTATGTTATGATGTCTAGACCCTCAGCAGCACTTCTATGTAGCATCTCACATAGTAGACATTTGTCTGGTCTCTAAATAGACTCCGTATCTGCAACAGGTGATCAAATGATTCCAGCATAGTGGAATGGGACCAAGACACTTTGATTCATGAGTAGAAGGATTTAGATCCAATATGTCTCTGTATTTTTCATTACCACAGTGACAGGCTGTGGTACTTCATGTCTGAGTTTCGATTTAAAGGTGCAGTTCCTTGTAATAGAAGGAATAATAAGGAAAAGTACCACCAGTGTTTGCTTGTTTTGTTTAGGGTGACATCTGTTTGACTCCAAGTTTTGCTGATGCCACAGAAGTAATGAATGGGAAAATCTTAGCTGTCCATTTATGGGTATGTCAGTAAATGTTTTGTTTCAATGAGATACAAAATAACAAAAAATCTTAATTATAATTATAATCCATTTCCCCAGCTGTGAAGGCGATTTAGTGGCAATAGGCAATGTTACTTGATAAAGCATAAGAAGGCAGAAAGACATTATACAAGAGTCAATCAAAATATCTTGCTGATCAGTGTCCTTCAGCTTCTGGCTATTACCACTGAAATGACTCTAAGGACTTATCTGGCTGTGTCTTGGATGACACAGTGGACTTCTGCTCTTCTATTCCTAATATAATGGAGTCATACCGCCAGTGTTACATAGGTAGGCCCCTTCCAACCCTGATATTTCATGATTCTAAGAAAGTGAGAGATTAATTTCATGTGTATCAGACTCCTGAGGGCTTGCAGTGAATCAGTAAAATCTTAGCTGCAGATTGAGCCACTAAGCACTCCCACTCCCTCCTGGTATTTAAAAAGTGTATGTTGTGTGTGGGGGGGTTAATAGGGGAGAGGAGAAATGGAATTGAACTGAATGGGTCTGATCCAAAGCCCATGGCAGATAATGGGGGGTCTTTCCATTAACTTCAGTGGGCTTTTGATCAGGCCAGTAGGGAGCAAGGAGCAGGATGAAGATGTGAGACTGGGATATATAAATGGGTGGTGGGTTTAAATGAATTGCACAACAGCTAGAGTCAGGTAACTGGTTCAGATGAAATAATTATAATAAAAAGTGAACCATGAACTAGAACTAAACCCAAAACCAAACCCAGATCAGATATAAAAGGTAATAGGAACGAACCCAAGAAGATTATGGAAATCACTATAAAAACCTATAGTATTTAATGGAGGATTTAAACCAAACTTAAATACAGAAGACAAAGTGAGAGCGCTCACATAGGTACATTTTAAATATGTGGTTTAAGGTCAAATTGGAAAGCTTCTAAGACTTCTCAGCTAACCGCACAATTGTTTATTAAAAACCTATTTAAAACATTCCATTGCTCCCTATAAATATTCATGTTTATTTTAATAAGTGTTTTACAGATTTATTTTAATTCCACCTAAACCTCCTTAGTGGCTAAACAACTTCATATTCAAGTCCAGGTGTGCAGGCGAATGTGGAATGCATTTTCAAAGTGCTGTAGGACAGTTATTAAGAGTATTATTAATGACAGCTATTTTTTTTATTGTTTGATTGCCACAAGAGAAGCCTGCAGCTGGGATTCTTTGAAGCAACATTTTATTCTTTTGGGAGCTGTTATTTCAATAAAAACAATGAAATCAGTTAGCATAGGTAATAAAATAATCATAGTAATTTATTTTGACTATTAAATGTTATATCCCCTTAGCTAATCATCCACTTCAAGCTATTACTCAAAGTTCCCTGGTCATTTTTGTCTTAAAGTTAAACTTCATGAATTTCTATGCACTGATCAATCGAAATCTAATAAATCCCCAGTGTGCTTTCCTTGTAACATTAGTATGAACAACTCTTTCTATCATGGTAATACAATGTTACACAACACTAGTGAAAGATGTTTTCCATTGTCCTGTCAATGTGAACATTCATTCTTTGCCTACTTTGTACCAGGTTACAATTGTAGCAGAGATCAGTAACTTGCGGTTAGAAAGTGCTCATTGTTCATGAACAAAAGCAGCATTAGGGAAGAGTATGTTCATGGGGTGTTCAGCAAGCTGTATATGTGAGCTTGCTGGAAATATTTTGTTCCAGCATTCATGTCAACATAAGTGGCCATCATTCAATACACAGCCCAATAATTAGTGCACTGATGCCACTATTAATTGCTTTCTTTGATTAATTTCAACCTTGCATCATTTTACTTTGATGGGGCCTACAATAAACCCCACAGATTGTAAAAGGGAGGGAGGTAGAGGTTATTTTCAGGCTTAGTTGCAGAAAATTGTGTTTGCCGCACTTAAGAGAAAAAGAAACAATTGTCCATGGTTTTTTTATATAGGACTGTTTTGGGGCAAAGGAACCAGTGAAAAGACTTTGGACCGAATCCTGATCTTTCTCATTACTGTAAATGTGGACTAATTCCATGGATTTACAGTGATGGGATGGAAATCAGGATTTGACCATTCATAATTTTGAAATTATGTCCTGTATGATTTTATTGTTGCTGCTGCTGGTTAACTAGACAAAGTAGACTCGTGCTGACATAGGTCCAAACTATGGTCATCCTTAAAAGAAACAGTGTTTCATTGTTTCTTACCCATTCAAATTCCCATAGACTGCTGACCTAAAAATCCATTTCCTGAGAGTTATTGCTAAGCACAGGAGAATAGTGTTCATTTAAAAGGCTACAGATACAAGTGTCTCTTCATAATAAAGTACAGAAATCAGATATTGTGATTGCTCTGTATAGGTCTGATCCAAAGTCCATTGAAATCAATAGAAGCATTCAAAAGGCTTGGGCTCAATCTCTATAGTTCTTATTCAGCAAAGCACTTAAGTACAACCATAACCTTAAGCACTGAATTCACTCATTTGCTTAAACTTATACCCATACTTTATTATGACTATGTGACCTACCTATCTACTTTTAAAGAAAAAAACTTCTCAGTGAAAAATATGGGAGTGACAGTAGCAATCCATAGTTAAGTTTGTACTGTAACTGAGTTTCCACTGTAAGGCTGATTTGGGAGCTACTCCTCTTCCCCTCCTCTAAAATCTTTTTTTTTCTTTTCTTTTCTTTTTAAGAAAGCTTCAAAATGGCTAGATTTATTCCAGGGATGAGGTCAATTTTTTTTCTGCCAAATTGGACAAGAGGGTCCAGAATTAGAACACTCTGCAAATAGAGCCTCCAAAGGCACATGGAAATGTTTGGGGGCCATGAACTTATGAAGGATCATGAAGGTTTGAGGAGACTGATAAATCTAAGAATTGCATAGGGTGGGAATTTGAATGGACTCCTACCTTCTCACATAAGGCTTAATTTGATGTGCATGTTCAAGCAGTCTTACAACTGTGCACCTCCTAAGAGCTGCAGGAGAATGGTCTCTAGTCCTATAGATCATAAGAGGTGTGCAGAGTATGGCTTTCCCCCTTGAAGATGTTAGGAAAGAGGAATTGTTTCCTGTTACCTTTTCACCCCAACTGAATGTTAGAACTGTTTAACAAAATCAAGGAAATCCCTAGACAAAAAACTTTAAGGTGAAGATAAAGTTGACAGTGACTATATCTCACAATTTGCATATTTTAAATGTTTGACTGACTTATGAAGGTAAATAGGTGGTGTTAATGGTGGGTTTTACTATTTACAATATTGCTGTAAGTATTTTGACCCTTAAGTTTCCAGTATGTACTCTTATTCTTAACTTCCTATTATTTCAATTTTTATCTGAGAATAAAACAGAATCTGAACTATGCCTCTGCCAGGTTTTATTCCCACAGGGATCACATTTTACTGACCACAGATGTGTCAGCATCTGAAAGTACACAGTGTAGTTGTAGCCATGTCAGTATAGCTCTTCTTCAGTTCTGTGTAGCTCGAAAGCTTCTCTCTCTCACCAACAGAAGTTGCTGCAATAAAAGATACTAGCTCACCCACCTTGTCTCTCTAACATCCGAAAAGTTGTTCTAGAGTTAGAGAGACATAAATTAATGACATTACATTGTTTAGTATTCTTTGACAATTCTTGTACTACACAAAGGCTGACTGGAACCTTTTATTTGAAAGCTGTACAGTAAAAGATACAATCTTTTTTTTTTCAGATAGCCATTAAAATGTACTGATTCCCTTTCCTGACTTGTCTTTAAGGCAAATTCAGCTCTATTTTAAGTGGATGAAGCTTTGTTGGCTTCCACCTGTCTATAACAAGGTTGGATATGTTCCTTTTTTCTTTACAACACTTTGAAATACATTGGAAAAAAACTTAAGAAAACTCAAGAAAATGAAGTGCTTTTGAATGGGTTTTGATAAATGTAGATTGAAAAACAAAAAGCTTTCCTTTATCATTTGAAATGAAAACAGACCACATGACTAAAGACATTCACTATAGACTTCAATAGTACACCGATTGGAAATCAGAGGGAAAAAATTGGATACCTATGCTATTTGGACAGCATATTTTGATGCTACTCATAAAAAACCTGAACAAAATAATTACAACATCAAATGAATCTTCCATCAAAATAAATGTGAAAGTGTATTAATTGTAAATCTGTGGTTGGTTTAATTTAAATAATGTAAAGATAAGTTTTTTTTCTCCTCATTTGTTTGTGACCGTAAGTGGGGGGGGGAGGGGGAGTGTGTGTGTGAGATCTCAAAATTAACCTGTCAGAGATGGTATTTAGACCCCAATCCTGCAAACTCTTATGGATGTGCTTAATTGATCTACTCGCATCTTTTGACTTTAATAGGGCATTCCTGTGCTAAAAATAAGGCAAATGAATAAGTGTTTGCTAGATCAGCACCTTAGAGAGCCAAAAAATTCCCAGGTTCATCATAATCTGCAGAAAGAAATTCCTTATTGACCTGTGTAACTTCATTATAGTATAGAAAAGAAACTACTGTATAGGAAACTGTAAATTTTGCTTCAGGTTGCAGTATTACCAACCCTCACCATTTTATTGCAAGTCTCACAATATGTAATGTTTTTTTTAAAGCCCTAGTGCCTGGAGTCATGTGATAGTAGGAGACTCTCAGCTTTCATTAAAAAATGTAAATTTCTAGAAGTTCTGATTGTGGAGAAAATCTTTAACATGTGAACCTTAAGGACTCAAACCAGAAGGCAAATAAGTAAGAACCCAAAATGTACTATTTAAAAAAAAATCTCATTATTTTTAACCCAGTGTTATGATTGGAGGGGGGTGGGGGTTGTCTGACACTTAATTATTATTTTTTATGCTTAGGTTGGGCAATATTAAATTAGTTTAAGTCTTCCTTTAAAGATTTGGACTTTATTCTTTTCTGATCCTAGCTGACATTAGAGACGGGCTTGGTAGTGGTGTTCAGATATGAATCTGAATTAGTCTGAACTTTGATTTCTGATTCAAGGTCATGTGAGGGCGAGGGTTCAAGTCTGAACTGCAGGATACCCAAATTTCAGAAGCTGTTCTTGCAAGATTTCTGCCATCTTGAATCAAACTTTGTGAATGTCGCTGTTCTCATGAGATTTTTTGCCTGTATCTAAATATAAGATAGGCAGTAGACTCTTTCCAGTTTGGGACCTGACCTGGGACCATAACTTAACAAATCTGGATCTGAATAATAAAATTGCATTCACAGGTTGAAAGGGTTTGAATCTGAGCTTCTGGGTTTCACCAGTCTCTAATTAATATATGTAACATCTCTTTATTGCTTAACCTGTGGAGCAATAGATTTTGTTTATGAGCTATATGTTGAGTCGATGAGAACTATTAATTTATCAAAAAAAAGAAGATGCCTCTGTAATGGTCAATTCAGGGATAATACTACATTGTATCGAAATCATCATATGTAAATCTGCTTTAGAAAAATAGGCACTCTAAACTGATAGCCAAACAATATAATACCCATGAACATTTTCAGTCAATATAAAGCTGCTCCTCTTTCAAAAATTTGTTCACTTAGAAGCAAGAAAAAAATTCTGTAAGTGATGGATTTAACACAGTGGATAACCTTTTCATTAGGCAATTATGTGTTTCAGTCCATGGGATATGCAGTGTATATTTTTTGTTGTACGTTTTCAGATGTCAGTGACCCTATTTCATGGAATATAAGTCACACTGTGAATTTAAACATCTGAAGAAAATCAATAGATGAGACACTGAAGACTGTTATATATCTGCTGAAAATATTTTTTCAATTTCTATTTTTTTAATCTTCTTGCTCAAAGCTCAACCCAAACACACACGCACACACACACAAAACCTTGAAAGACTTGGATGATAATTACCAGTGTCTTGAATTTTACTGTAAAGAGCTTTTGTATCTTTGCAGTATTTGAAGTTCTAGTCACCAGGTATAATATCCCTGGTTAAGGCACCAGTCAATGTAGAAGAGAGTTAATCCACTGAGGAATAATAAAAGGTATGACTTTACATCACTTTGAATAGCTTTTATTACCAACACAATCAATAAAAAACAAAATTTTCAGACACAATTCACATGCACACTAATGTAAGTAAAAATACTATGTAACTGGTATGTAATTAACTGCAGCTGCTAATTTTGAGTGTCAGACTAATATTTGTCTTTCAGCTTGGGAGGAGGGTGACTTCTTTTAAGGATCTAAACAAGCGTGAAAAGGTTTTGAGTCACAGCAAGATTTTACCCTCACCTTTCTTTCCACTGCACCTTAATCAAAATATAAAATCTCATCTTCAGAATGTCATTCTAATGGTATCCTTAGGCTCCCTCCTTGCTAATACCAACTTCTTTAATATGTCCAGAACACCTTTTCTGTGATCTTTCCCCTGTTATTTCTATTTACCACCTGTCTATCAGACTTTGAAGGTTCTACCACAAAATTCTGAAGACTGTTTTAGATTATAGGCCAAATTCTGTCTCAGAAATCTACGTTTGGGAAGTTGTATATACAGTTCTGAAGGCAAAATTTGGTCCAGCATATGTAGATTCTGCATGATAGCTGGCTGAATAACAAAAATGTTACATTTTTTCAATAATTTAAAGAAATTACAATTCCTCTTGTATTTGAATCCCATTCAAGGCTGCTTAGAGTTTGAAAAAAATCTAGAACTCAGGAGGTATTCTGCTTAATTTTGTTGAATGCATGCATTCAATCCATTATTGCACTTTTCAAAACTTTCATTTTCTGGGAAAAGAAAAACAAAAAATAAATATGATTTAGGGGACTAGTTCTGAAGCTCAAATACCAGGATCACATATTTCGAAGAAACCATCACCCTTGCGCTACCAATTAATCACCTGTAGGGGTAATTTAATATTTTCAAATGTCAAACAGATGTGCAAAGCCAGGACTGGTTTGTGAATGCTTCACAATCCAAAAATCCATCCAATACTGACAAAATTAACATTTGCCAAATACTACTCAACAAATTATATGATTCACCAGTGACTGGGGCCCAGCTAGGAAGTGCATTTGTTTCCAGTTAAGTATTCAGGTTTTTGTATGGTTAACCAAAGTCCAACTCAGTTATTTTCCCTCTATTACTAATAGGGTGTTTATATTTATTTATACTTATATAGTGTCCATTCTGAGTTGCTAACACTGTTTCATGCAGAAAATGGCTAGGTAACTTTCACCACTGTGGAAGTAGATTTAATATTTTGTGTCTTCACACTGTTTGTAATTTCGTTGTTTCTAAATGTGATGTTGAACATGAACAAAGAAATGAAGTCTTTAGGAGAGTGAGAAAACATGCATCTTCAGTTTACAAAAAAATATGCTTTTCTGAAGATTTTTGTGTTCTGATAGGATAGCAGTATTTTTATTGTATTTAAATGATGTTACATTTCTTGACTATGGTGAAACCCATACATTTCACAAGGCTTCATCTCAGTGCCATGCTTATTTTAATAATATATATATGAGAATTACTTTGTAACTGAAAGGTACTGCTTTTTAATTACAAAAAGTCAAGAGTTAGTACTCAGACACAATCAACCAAGATTTTAGTTCTAAAAAGCTGTCATTGCTTCTTCTTTTGAAGTTAACATGATTATTATCAAGGAACTGTAACACCAACAGACCCTGGTCGTCAGCAGGCAGGATCAAACCTGGGACCTCTGGAGATTAGTGCATGAACCAAAAGCTACACGGCTCTTAGCTAAGGCTGTAGGAGACTCATTAATCTCGAAATGGTCTCGGTGGCAATATAGGGGACAGAGCACCAGACGAGGCGGTGTGTGGGTTACAGAACCATTCATATTATGCTCCCATCTTTAGTATATTATTGTATCAGTTTGTGTTATTTTGTAACCTACTGTGTTGTATACTACCTCAATAGTAACACAGGACCAAATTTTCAGAAAGAGAGGACTAAAGTCAATTTAGGCACCTACATTTGCGCAGACTGTTACCATGATGTCATATGCATGCTAGATATTTGTATTTGCTAATGAAAAGTTAGACCTACAAATTGTCATTAAAGATACAAATAGTTGCATTCCATTTGTGGTTATGGGTGTGAACAAATATGGTCCTGAAACAGTGGATGATTCAGATAGTAAATAAAGGGCTTTTGTATAATTTTCATTATTAGAGCTTCAGAGTCTCATTGTAATGCACCACATATGACTGCACCAGTTAAAACACATAATGCAACATGACAGACCCATGATGCAACAACAGGATAAACTGAGCTTTGGTGGTTGCTGCCACCTGTCATTTTCTCCATACTGCAATCAGGGAAATTTAGATTTTGAAGGAAGTGCATACTCAGGGAATCCTCAACTACCTTTTCACAACAGCTT
The DNA here is from genome assembly GCF_016161935.1 of Mauremys reevesii. Classification (NCBI taxonomy): domain Eukaryota; kingdom Metazoa; phylum Chordata; order Testudines; family Geoemydidae; genus Mauremys; species Mauremys reevesii. The sequence goes on from NC_052630.1 coordinate 26,861,419, forward strand.
TATAGTCTCTCAACTAGAACAGCACAAAGGGACCTTACTGTGATCCAGTCTCTGGCCCACACAATCTGTGAAAAATATACTGTGTGTGTGTGTGTGTGTGTGTGTGTGTGTGTGTGTGTATTTATTTATTTATTTATTTATTTAGGTTTGTAAGGCACTTTGAGATTTTGTGGCAGAAGTTGCTGTAGAAGTGCCAGATACTGATAGTGTTACCATAAAAAGCAGGTACTTTGTATGCAATGTTAGTGAATGAGCCAAATTCTGCTTTCTGGTATACCTGTCTAACCTCTTTATAATCTTAGGCCTGGTCTACACTCGGTGGAGATCGACCTAAGATACGCAACTTCAGCTATGAGAATAGCATAGCTGAAGTCGACATATCTTAGGTTGACTTACCTCATGTACTCACAGCACGGGGTCGACTGCTGCCGCCGCTCCCCTGTAGACGCCGCTTCCACCTCTCACTGCAGTGGAGTACAGGAGTCGACGGCAGAGCAATCAGAGATCAATTTATCTTGTCTATACTAGATGTGATAAATCAATCCCCGATAGATCGATCATTACCCGCCGATCCAGCGGGTAGTGTAGACGTACCCATAAGGTTGCTAATGAAGAGCAGAATTTGGGCCAGTGCATTTCATTACCGTAAGTGTATTACTGAATTTTGAAATTCAGAAGAAAAAAGTTCGTATAATAAAATCATAAAGACACACATGTTTGAAAGATACTTTAAAAATATATAGGAAGTTCATTCCCTGAGGAATTTAAGGTTCAACTCTTGTAAACACTTAAGCCCATTTGTCATTTTAAACATCTGAGTAATCTGATTGTTACCTGTGGAACTAACCATATGAGTAAAATAACACACAAGGTTACATTACTAAAATATCAGGGCCTAAGTAACAGTGATTAGGAATAGTACAATTTAATCCAGAAATATTGCAGATAACAACTACACAAAGTGATTAATTGTCCCCATATGTATAAATACCATGGTAATATACACCATATAAAAGCATAGGCAAACCTCTGAGTTTTGGGGAAAGGTGATGGAGCAAAACTAAAAATGAAAGCAACAACACTAACCAAAATGGTCTGAAACGTCTGTATTTTTAATTCTCTTCTGTTCTCTGAATAGAGGGAGGGCAGATGGTATAAATGTATTAATCTTTTGTAAACTCAACTAACCTATCCTGTAAAATGAATTGATCACAGATCTTGTACAGGAGTATTTTCTCACTATCTCTGTGAGCATGATAATGACTGGTTTTATGTTGAGTTTTTTGTCTGTAGATCTCAAAGTGCTTTACAAAAGAGGAAGTATCATTATCCCCATTTTAAAGTTGGGGAAACAATCACAGAGCAGTGATGTGACATGCCCAGGTCATAGAGAAAGCCAATGACAAAGCCAGGAAAAAAAACCATATCCCCTAAGTCCCAGTCCAGTGTGCTATTCACTAGGCCACACTGTCTCTCTGTAAAAAGTTTACTAAGCCTTACACACCCAAGTTATCTACTTCTGCTTATTCAGTGGATCTAAAAAAATCTGGATACTTTGAAGCATTGACTGGTGTAAATGTGGCTTAATGACAGAATCATTACTTTTTTAATCTTGGAACTGCCAACCTTTACTATTTTCAACTGAAGTCCAGGTTCTTCGATTAAGGGATGCCATTACTAATTGCTTTTAAATGTTGCTGGGACATTTCTAGTTCAAAAAGTTTAGTTCTTCAACAGTATCTTAAAGTCTACATCCTTACACAGTTCATTAAAACTTTATATGATGTGGAGTGGCAAGTATGGAAGAGTCAGGCAAAGCAGCTGATAGAAAATCCTCGAACAATGGCTAGAACCTGGCTGACATTCTAGAAAACAGTGGTTTTCTACATCACTGTGTCCTTATGACCGTTTGTTCTGTTGCAGTAAAATGATGCATCGGTGCTGGTTTCTATGGATGAGTTTGCATATCTCTCTTACAGTTATTCACTGGATTTCTGGAGAAAAGGTCAGATAGGGATAATATGTCAAAAGGGTATAATTAAAGTTCAGAAAGATTAATACCAATGCTATTTAGTGAAATTGCCTTTTAGGAATCTTCATCTGTTACTTTGATATTTAACATTTTTTGCTGTTAAAATGTTAGTGTTCTTTAAAAGCACAAAATCAATGGGAGACTTATGGTTTATATATTTTCTTGTGAATGGACCAGGCATAGGAAGCATTCCTTTTTTTTTTTTTTTTTTGGTTAGGTGCTTGAAATTTTAGGTTCAGGTCAAAAGAAACATTTCATTCAACTCAAAACTAGATTTGTTCAACTTTGTCATTTCACACAAAAAAAAATCATTTTGCATCAACCTGAAATGATTTTTTTTTTAAATTTTGGCCATCAAACCAAACCTTAGTTATTTGCATAACTCTAGTAACAGCTAGGAAGACAGCTAGGGAATTATGAACAGTAAGATGCAGCAGTTGCCACTGTTTTTCTTACTCATCTGAAAATAGTGCATCTTGTGTCAACAGCGCAACCAAATCTGAATGAGCATATGCATAATAGGCCAAATCCTGATGTTCTTGTTCAGTGTTTATTCATTACTTGACATCAGTGGGTTTTATTTGAATTAGGATTAAGAAATTGATCCTGTAACCCTTATTCTCATGCACATTCCTTACACAAATGAATAATATGATTGAGGAATTGGGCCCTAAGTATAGGACTTCAAGATTTGGCCAGATAAGAGTATTACAAAACATCATTGCAATTATTGTATGTAGAAAGGTATCTTGTCATGGAAAAAATATAATCACTCTTCTTTCTCATAAGATATATGTTACAAATTATGTGACTGTTAAATGCAAGAACTATATTATAATGACATTACATATAGCTTCAATGTCATCGCCCCCCCACCCCGCAGGCAAAGAAATTTAGAGTTAACCCTGACTCCTATTTTATATCAATAAGTTGTTGACTCAAATGTGGGTGCAATTTGGAATCCAAAATTATATAAGGTCTAGTTGATGTCATTAATGGTAGATGACTAATTACATTTAAATATGTGCACACAAAATTTGCATTTGCTTGGTTTAGTATCAGATTACCATTGTTTTAAAATAGCATTTTTTGTTTCATTAGTGGTCTGCACAACATGTGACATCTGCTTTGTGGTCAAATCTCATCTGGAGGAACATTTTCTCTATTACTGATATGATAAGTGTGTTTTTCAACTGTTCTTGTTTCCCTTTTGTACTGAAACGTGATGTTCAGCCATCAATTTCTAAAACCAAAACACTTATGCTTCTTTTAAACTCTGTCATGCTTCTTAAAAGGGTATTAAAGATTTGTAAATGTGTGACAATTACCTTATGTTGTCAGATCCATAAATAATAATATTCATTATTTGATAAGCCCCAACAATATGCTTGGCTTACAGTCTAAGTAAGATAGACACAGAGTAGACAGGATGCTTTGAGAAGCCCAGAAGAGGGAATCACTTGGAATTTTTAAACACTACAATATTTGGCTAATTGTCTGTAGGCTATATTCTAAAATTTGATGATTGCACACTATAAAATAATAATAAAGTAAGACCTCTCCTCATCAACCCAGCCAGGAGACGTGAGATCCAAGGACCAAAGAAACCCATTTTTGCTGCTTCTCTGCCATGCTGAACGGCAGCTGACTACTCTTTTTAAGAAAAGAAAAAGCAGATGTGGTATGATAGTGCTGATACATCGTATGTGCTATCTCTCCCTCCTCTTGCTGGCTCTAGTACCTCCTGAGGCCCAGAGGAAATTAATTAGCTTTATGTTCGTGCAAAAGAGAGGGTGATCTCTCAAGGCTAGTCTGAGAAGAAAGTGATGTGCAAGTGCACTATAAAGATATAGGACCATGTAGTGCAGATCCTCTTTCATTTTTATATCAATAGTCCTATGGGCTCTAATGGGACTATTCAGGTAACAGTTGCAGAGTCAGACCCATAGATTAATGTTGTGCTGAAGAGAATATATCTATCAAATGTGTCCCAAACGGTACAACTATCAGTATTAAGAATGTAACTGCTTATATAAATATAACCGAAACATATAAAGAGCCAATCACTGAGGCCATTAACAAAGTTCAAAGTCTATCTGATGTGAGAGGTTTGGGTAACATCAGGAAGCTATAGGGGGCATGAAGCTCTGCTTGCTGTCACTGATGATGATGGTGGAATGAGAGGGAGCTCTAAGGGGCTGACTACCAGGCTGCCCAGAAGCTAGCCTGGGCTCTAAACTGCTCCCAGAAGCCAGATAGGGACATTGGCCGAAAGGCCTTTTTCCTTCTGCAGCAAGCCAAGTGACGGTTAGATGTGAACCAACCTCTTTCAGACTGAAATATCAAACTCCTCTTCTCCCAGCAGTGAGCACATACATGCTTAAAGTTGGGCAAGTGCTTACGTATCTTGCCGAATTGGGGCCTTAATCTCTGTGTGTGTCAGTTCCTCATTGGAAAAAATGAGCATAGCAGTCCTTCCTTTTGTGGTGCCTAAAGAGCTAATTTTGGTCCCTGAATACACAATTTTGAAATTCTTTTACTTAAAGTTATAAGGTATACAATGAAATAACTCATACTTGAATCATGTATTCTTTCATTAAAACCTAACAAAGGCCTGATTTTTAGGCCAAGTTACTTTCAGTTGATTCCTTAGATGCTTTAAATTATTTAATTATCCTTTTTTCTGCATCCTTTGCTAACAGACCTTTCTAACTATATGAATACTATCTTGTTGCCTTCAAGAGGAAATTTATGGTTGCAAGGGAAGAAATAAACAAAGGCCTGTTAATATTCCCCACATATTCCAGACCCTAAAAGAGCAACTTCTTCATTTTTGCCTCTTTTTTCATTAAGATTTCTATTTAATACTTTGAATAAGCCTTTATTAAACTAAAACACGAATAAAGCTGGAAACAAAATGTAGCATACCAAAAGGTCTCAAAACATACTTGCTATCAGAACAGATGTTTCAATTCATCTCCTGATAAGTAAAACAGAAATCAACTCAAATGGTGCTATAATTTGATGTCAGTACAGGCAATACCTCCTTTCTAGCTGGTCAAAATCCCACATAACGAAGCTATAAATTAAAGATTCTCCAGTAACGCTTCTCCATAAACCCAAGTGTCTTTAAAATAAACATCTCCAAAGCTGTTATGGGAAAATTTCTTATCTTTGAACAAACTGGACAATATGGTTCCATCACAACCACTAATGCACCTCTTAAAATATTCAAAGGAGTAAATTAACTACAGAAGTAATTGCACAACAATCCCTAATTCATAACATTAAGAAAAGTAAAACACCAATGTTTTAGCAACCTGAAAAAAAAAAGGAATTAATGAGACCCAAGGTATTTATGGTCTTTTTGTTAATTTTCAAAGCTTAAAATTTTCAAAGAAAACTTTGATTTCCTTTCTTGTAACAAAACATACAATTTGCCTGAATACATATAGCTAAATTTATTATAATCTTTTATGTTTATAATTAAGTATTTTTACTAGTTTTAGGAATAATTCTTAAGTATTAGTATGAGTCACTATGGAAATGCACATTTACACATTACTGTATATAGGTATGTTATATAAAGGAATTACTACTTCTAATTGTGAATGTGATAATAGACAATATTAGGAGTTATATTAAACATTTTGCTTATTTTACTACATAGCTTTAAAGTTATTTTACTAAATAGTTGCTTATTTTACTAAATGGTTTTAAAGTTATTTAGGATAATGCTTGGAATAGGCAAAATATTTTAGTTATTGGGAAGTGGGATATTGATATTGCGGATAATTTCTTCCAACCTTTGGAAGCATGAATGAATAAAACTCTTCTTAAATTACAGTAATATGAAGTAAGAAGAATAAACTTCAAAATAACCATGTCAGAGGGGCTGGCCCCTTCAGGGAGCCAGGGACCAGCCAACCTGTGGCAGGCTTTGCTAAGGAGAATGAGCCAACTTCAGGTCATTTGTGAGTAGTTAGTTATCACCTAGATGGCTGGATGGCAGTTAATTAGCACAGTAGACACGTGGGTCTTAAGAGTGTTGAGAAAGATCAGGCTGTTCATTGGAACCACTGTGAGGGAGGGAGTGAGTAGATAAGTAGGTAGGTGCCCATGAAAGGCCCTGAGCTAAGGTCTGCAGGGAAAGGGAACCAACCTAGGTCCAGCACACTGTCCCAGATTGGAGAAAGAGACTCTCAAAGGTAACCCAGCAAAGGGGTTCATAATAGGGCCAACGGGGGTGGGGGGGTGAGAGAAGACCCAAAAGACAGAAGAAAAGTCAAGGAGACCCACCTCAGGGAGGGAAACTGAGACAGGGAGTGCTGGAAGTACAACACTTGGCCAACAAGTGGTGCTATTGGGCAGCCACACCCCAACACAACCAAAACATAAGAAAGACTGCTGTTCTTCTTTGAGTGATTGCACGTAGATTACACTTTTGGGGTGTGTGAGTCCCACAGACGGTCATAGAATTTTTTTCCCTCAGTGGTACCCTCAGGGGTGGCTCGAGCACCCTCTGTTGCTGCTGCATGCCTGTATTAAAGGCCCAGACACCCTCAAACCTCCTCAGTTCTTTCTTACTGCCCCTGGTGGTTGCTGGAATTGCTTGGCTTGCCTTAGCAAATCCTTTCAATTTGTTCATTGAAAATTAATTGTAGGTTTCTAGATTTATGGTGTTAGTACTTAGTTAACACTGTAGATAGTGTACATTTTCTTCTTTAATAACCAGTTTGGGGCTTTTTCCATTACTTGGTACTGAGAGATACCTTGGTCACTGGGCTTCAAGCCCTGCATCTCTTGTGCCAGGTGATACCTGTGAGCAAACCACACTCATATTGCTTGAAGTGTTTAGGGGAAGCTCATATTCAGGATCATTGCCTGATCTGCAGACTTTAAGCCTTGGACAAGGAAAGACCGTGAAGCTAGGCTAAAGGTTTTGCTCACGGAGGCAGCCCTGAAACCTTCATCGAAACCTGGTCAGTCAGACTCAGCATCAAGTGCAGTGGCATCAGTTTGACTCCTTTGTTGCCTGAGTCCCAGCGCCGCTCACTGTCCCCAGTGCCCAAGAAGAGAGCCATAAGACCTCTAAGCAGATTGCCAAGAGAGGAAGGTTTGCGGCACTGAAGTCTTCTAGGCATGGGGATAAGAGTAGAGTGCAGCTGAAACGTAAGCACTCCTCTTCATTGGCACCACAGAAGTCATCACTGTTGACTCCAGCACTGAGGTAAGTACCATCAAGCCTGGGGCCTCAGGGAGTGCCTTCTACATCTGCAGCACTGTGCCATCCTGATACAATCTTGGTACCAACTGTGCCAGAGACATTTGCGGCAGTGAGTAATCTGCTGAGCCTTTTGGTGCCAGTATTCCCAGTGGTGCTTTCGTAACCAGCAGATAGAGGGGCTCCAGCAACACTGGTGCAGCACTTGGTGCTGTGTTAGCCTCTGTGGCCTCAAACTGCACATCTGTCAGTACCATTGAAGGGGAAGCTTGTAACGTAGGCTGCACTGCGTCTATTTCCAACTCAGCTTTAGTCTCCAATGTCTTCATAAGCAGCTTCTCCTTGGTCAGATGAGGAAGAGTCACAGTCCTCTGAATCAGAGATTGGTTCCTATGTTTCCCAGCCTCAGAGCTGCTCCAACCAAGGCACTACTATCCTGCTAGGGAACCTTTGGCAGGAGCATCATAGAGTGGTTGGCCAGGGGGACTCTAGGGCCCACCACCTTCTCAGTGCCTTTCTGGAACCGTATGGTTTCTCCCCAGTTTATAACCCATACATGAGCTGTTCCTATTCTTTGTCCTCAGAAAGATGTGGGGCACCGACTCACCAGGCACCACCTGCTTCTGAGCCCAGGACTGCGAACCAAGAGGTAGTCCAGGATGATACTGTTCATAGAATCATAGAAGATTAGGGTTGGAAGAGACCTCAGGAGGTGATCTAGTCCAATCCCCTGCTCAAAGCAGGACCAACATCAACTAAATCATCCCAGCCAGGGCTTTGTCAAGCCAGGCCTTAAAAACCTCTAAGGATGGAGATTCCACCACCTCCCTAGGTAACACATTCTAGTGCTTCACCACCTTCCTAGAGAAATAGTGTTTCCTAATATCCAACCTAAACCTCCCCCACTGCAACTTGAGACCATTGTTTCTTGTTCTGTCATCTGCCACCACTGAGAACAGCTGTGCTCCATCATCATTGGAACCCCCCTTCAGGTAGTTTAAGGCTGCTATCAAATCCTCCCTCACTCGTCTCTTCTGCAGGCTAAATGAGCCCAGTTCCCTCAGCCTCGCCTCATAAGTCATGTGCCCCAGCCCTCTAATCATTTTCGTTGCCCTCTGCTGGACTCTCTCCAATTTGTCCACATCCCTTCTCTAGTGGGGGAACCAAAACTGGACACAATACTCCAGGTATGGCCTCACCAGTGATGAATAGAGGGGAATAATCACTTCCCTTAATCTGCTGGCAATTCTCCTACTAATACAGCCCAATATGCCACTGGCCTTCTTGGCAACGAGGGCACACTGCTGACTCATATCCAGGTTCTCATCCACTGTAATCCCCAGGTCCTTTTCTGCAGAACTGTGCTTAGCCAGTCAGTCCCCAGCCTGTAGCGGTGCATGGGATTCTTCCTTCCTAAGTGAAGGACTCTGCACTTGTCCTTGTTGAACCTCATCAGATTTCTTTTGGCCCAATCCTCCAATTTGTCTAGATCACTCTGGACTCAATCCCTACCCTCCAGCATATCTACGTCTCCCTCCAGCTTACTGTCATCTGTGAACTTGCCGGGGGTGCAATTCATCCCATCATCCAGATCATTAATAAAGATGTTGAACAAAACTGGCCACAGGACCGACCCCGGGGCACTCCGCTTGATACCAGCTGCCAACTAGACATTGAGCCATTGATCACTGCCCGTTGAGCCCAACAATCTAGCCAGCTTTCTATCCACCTTATAGTCCATTCATCCAATCCATACTTCTTTAACTCGCTGACAAAAATACTGTGGGAGACCGTATCAAAAGCTTTGCTAAAGTCAAATGTCACTTTGACTTGTCCAGTTGATAAATTTGTCACCTGCAATAAAAGGAAATACCGTCAGAAAATTTAAAAGGGCCAATGGAAAATTACCAAACATGTACTTTTGGGATAGACCAAGCCCCTCAATAAAACTGAATGAAAGAATAACTGCATAAAAAGTGTTGTGAAATCCTAGCTAGTTGTTCTCTCCCCGCTTTATAGATCTGATTCTCTTCATCTGAGAGATTCAGTCTTCACTGCAGGTCTTGAGGTTCTGGACACCAAAACATCCCAATCCAGACCCAAGAAGAATGTTACTGTTCACATAAACTGTGTTCAGTGATTTTTGCTTTTCCAAGACAGTGTTTCTTTTAACTAAAAGTCCTTTACAGACAAGAACCTGGGTTTTGGAATCTTAAAGGTCCAAATACAAGCCATCTTAAAGAAAGTGCTTACCTGAAGATCAAATATACCAAGAAAAAATTATTACCATAGTAGAAGACTGCCCAGACAACAAAAGAAAGAGCGAGATAAATCCCAGTTTGTTCTAAAGCATAAGAAGATTTAAAAGTCAGTATTTATTGTTAAAATAACACAGGGAATTTCTGGGCTTTGAAGGAAGCCAGACTTTGGCCTTGAAGAGAAAGTACTCCCTTTCTAGAATCCTGAACTCCCTTGTAATTCAGATTCTTGTTCCATAAATCTAGACCATTATTCTGGATCTTTGAATTGCCATTCCAAATTAATAATCTTAACAGATTCCAGAAATACTCTTAAGATATCCTAATTCCAAATAAATACCAAGAAAAATTATAGTAGTAAATAGAAATGTAAGTAGCCTTAAGATTTGAAATCTTCTCCTAAGAATGATAATTGGACAGTTACTTACAGGATTTAAACATCACGCCTTGTAACTAAATAACTGCATCAATTCACATGTCTGTTTTTCACCTACAGAGCACTGTAATTGAGAGGAAATAATATCTGCACTTTTGTATGTTAAGACTGATCTAATAGTTGCCATCTTACTGAAGTTATTTATCTGTTGCTTAAAGGACCAGCCTTGAGTTTATAACTGACTTACTCTGTATGTTTAAAAATCTTGAACTGTATGTTGTCAAATCTCTGGGAAAATTCATTGTTTGATTAATTTTTTGTTTTGTTGTTTTTGTTTAAACTTAATTTCTAATTTTAAGTGCTACTGCGAGCTAGCAACTTTGTCATTGTTCTGTTCTGCTCTTCAGGGCCGCCCGGGGCGGGGGGGGGGGCAAGTGGGGCAATTTGCCCCAGGCCCCGCAGGGGCCCCTACGAGAGTTTTTCTGGACCCCTGGAGCAGGGTACTTCACTCACTCTGGGGGCCCCGGAAAACTCTCACGGGGCTTCTTCTGCTCTGGGTCTTTGGCGGCAGGGGGAGTCCTTCCTCCCCGACAGAAGGACCCCCCCGCTGCCGAATTACTGCCGAAGCGGGACCCGTCACCGAAGTGCCGGCTCTTCGGTGGTAATTCGGCGGTGGGGGGCCCCTGCTGCAGGTCTTCAGGGCACTTTGGCGGCAGGTCCCGGAGCGGAAGGACCCCTCCGCGGCCAAATTACCGCCAAAGCGGGGGCCCCCTGCTGCCGAAGACCCCAGGCCCCTTGAATCCTCTGGGCGGCCCTGGTGCTCTGCCCTGTATCTCTCACTCTCACTCACTTGTAGTTGTGCTATCTTTGCATATGCACGTAGAATTACCTGCTGGTAAGAGATGCATACTCAGATCAGTCTCCCTTGTAACATTACATGGTTTCTGAATGAGCAAAGCTACCTTCTAACTTTAAAATCTCACTTGAATCTTTATTTGTGTGTTATAAATTTTAGAAGGTGGGTGAGGTAATATCTTTTATTGGACCATCTTCTGTTGGTGAGAGACAAGTTTTTGAGCTCCTGTTACAGGTTAGAACTCTTCAGGAGCTCAAAAACTTGTCTCTCTCACCAACAGAATTGGTCCAATAAAAGATATTACCTCACCAACCTTGTGTATCTAATATCCTGGGACTGATATGGTAACAACAACACTGCATATGTAAATTTTAGAATACTAGTTGTATTGTGTGTTTCTCACTAAAAACTTACATTATGTGTTAACATCTTACCCTCCAAACTAGACTCACTTTGATTGTTGTGTGTGGTAATTTATATTGTTACAGGTTTACTTTTGTTTATTCCAATTAATAAGATCATTGTGCACCTTAAATTACTTGTCTTGCTAGCATTTATACTTTGTGTGGGCTTTCTCTGTGACCATCTGTATTTAGAAGTATTTCTCTTATGCAAATTAATTGAAAGATAACAAAAAAGCACCTCTTCACACCTAATTCCTTCTTTTCTAACTGCTCACCTTGTTTCAATTAGGTTTCAAGCAGCACAAAGGAATCCTAGTAAACATATAGTGGCAACAAAGAGATACATATAAATTGTATATAAATAATCTATTCTTTTCTCTCTATCTCTCCTCTATCTAAAACATTTGTAAAGCATCCATCACTGTGGAATCTGAGTACTTAATAATGTACACTAGATCATTGATATGTTAATAAATAAGCTGATTGGCGTTAGAGGTTGATAAACTAATTTTAGAGCCTGGGGCCTGATCCAATGCCCATTAAAGCCAATGGGAGGTTTTCTTTGACTATTACAGCAGTTGGATCTGCCCCCTGGAAACCACTGCTGCTGAGGCTTTGAAATGGCAATGAATAATTTTAGCTCTTTGGTATAAGAACTCAGGAGAGCTGTTGCAGTGATATCAAATTATCTTCATGTATTTCATCAGATCATGGTGCTTTACTTGACACAGAATCAATTTTAAATCTCATCCATAGGGTGAATGAGAGATGAATAAAGTTGCTGCGAGTCCTACTGTGCTATCAGTTCCCTGATACAGGAGAATACCTTCAGTAAGCTTTATTGTAGGATATTTATTTTACCTTTGGTTTAAGACATGGAATGCTTATATTTCTTCTGTTAAAGCCCACCATACTTTTATTGCAGCTGTAATAAAATAGCAGAGGAGGGCACCATCCTTTGTTTTTTTGATAGTTTACTAAAATGATGTCTGAGAATATATTTATAAGTACTGCATACTAGTATGCCAAATATTGACTTCCCTTGCTAACTCTCCATCACAGTAAAACATATGGTGACACTCTAAGTAAAGTTCAGTCAAAATTAAAATATTGCAAAATAAATACTGTTAATGAAAAGCACATTTTGAAATGCTAAATTAGGAAGTTAAATAAGCAATACAGTTCATTGATGCTGCACAATGACTCATTCAATTCAATGGTCACCAAACCCATCAGACTGAAAACCTGGTAACTGGCATGACAGATCAGCCCTTGGCCCTCCGAGGCTAGTATTTTGTCTCCAGCAATGATCAATTCTGTGTGCTCCACAAGAAGGTAATATAAATTGTATCATAATGCATCTGGCTTGTGTTGCACTTCCATGTATTGGCGGGAGAAATCCTTCTTGACTCCTATAGCAAGCAGCACCCTGCAGTATGAGACTTGATTGCCCTTAGCGATATCAACTATAAATATTACTTGTGGCAAAATATTAGTACCCATCCTTTCCTTAAAAAAAAAATCAATTTAAAATTATTTCACCCAATGTTTTAACTGTCACATAAGTAATTTTAAATCTCACCTAAGGTAGGTTTGCATGCATATTTTGAATATTATTTCATCTAAAGAAGAAGTTTAAATATAAAGTTCTCCTCAGATAATGAGAAATCTGCAGCCATGGTATTACTAATGAAATAAAATGGAAGTTTTGGGATGGTTTGCTGATATCTAGTAAAAAGTGAAGATATTTCTTTTTCAATTCTGAATATATAGTGTGAAGTAATTGAATTTAAACAATGATTACTGAAGAATGGGGAAGTCAGATAAAGTAGTTTAATCCTCTAGATTATTCACAGTTTCAGGTTAATGTACATAGAAATACATTATTGCAATTCAGCCAAGCAAGACCTCTTAAGGTCTAAGAATTTCTAGTTGCTTTCTATGCCCTTGTAAGAAACAGCATCTTAAAAGTCACATTTCCTAGCTCTTAATATAATTGTCATGATGTTTGCTATGACATCACTGTATTCTCGCTCTGTTCCAAGCGTGGTGTTATCACCTCTCTGTCAATCAGAAGTCAGCATGGTAGCAAAAGGTGAATGAATAAAAGCTGATCTTGCCTTGGCTTCATCTATTCTGCTTAACATTTATACTGTGCTTAAATACTAAACTGATTTAAGGATCTATTTTTCGGCCAAATATTTACTCTGTGGCATATGATTATTGGACTGTAAAGAAACGTAAGCCAGATGTTTTCTAAATGATTATTTCTATTTAATAAGGTTACAAGTATGTCAGTTTCAAACACATTTTATGCTACTTTTGTGATGTAGTGGGATTTCATTAGGAAGAGGGACAATCAAGGGGTCACAAAGGATTTCCTTCCCCGCACCAATAATGCAGGCATAGGAAAAATTCCTATTTCTCTTATTTGAAATATGTTTTACTCCCTAACAAAGGGTATGTTTACATAGCAAAGAAAACGTGTGGCTGGCCCATGACAGCTGACTACTCGAGCTCAGGCTGCCAGGCTGTTTCATTGCTGCATAGACTTCTGGGCTGGGGCTGGAGCCCAGACTTTTGGACCCTGTGGGGTAGGCTATTTCCTTGCTGTGTAGACACACCCAAAGTTACCCGAAGACCTCAATCATGGGCCCATTAAAGTCAATTGAAAAATTTCCATTGGCCTCAATGCAGGACAAGGCTTCAAATTAAAGATGTTCACCCAGTGCAACTGCAGCAGCAATTCTTGCAGAAGAGACTTGGGGTGGAGAGAGGAGCACAAAAGGACAGTCAGTAAAACAGGGGCATCTTTGGAGAGTAATCCTGGCATTTTTGAGATTGCATAGACTGTGTCTTGCCTCTGCTCAAGTGAAACAAGGTGTGAAAGTTTCTTGCACCCTCTTTCATCCAGGGAGAACCCAGCCACAATTTCACCCTACACTAGACAGATATAGAACATGTAGATAAACAAAGGAAAGAAGATTAAGAAAGGAGAAGAGTTAAGTCAAATATAATGTGTGTCACATTATAGAGAGAACAAGTCATATAAGTACAGAAGAAAATATCAGAAGAGACTGAGAACCTAATCAACACTGTTAAATGCAATGGAAATATTCCCATTGACCTCAGTGGGTGCTGCATTGGGCTATAAAATATGCAAGAGAGCAGGACCAGACTGTGCAGGGGTGGATGCCACAGTAGTGACAACCAAGGTGTAGGAAGTAGGTTTTGAAGGACGGGAGTGTGAGTGTATTTGGCACACAGGAGAGGGATGTCATTCCATGCATCATAGGAAAGGGTAATGGGGGTGAAAGTGTCAGGGAAAGACAAAGAAAGTAGTAAGGAGAGAAGAGATTAGGAGCAGATGCCAGGTATGAAGTGGGGAGACACAGGAGAAGAGATGTAAGCAGGGGCAGGCTGTACAGACCTTTTAAAAATGAGGTTGAGACATTTGAATGTATAGTGGGAGAGGCAGTAAAGGGATGTCAGGAGCAGAGGCACAGGTGATATGGACAAAGATTATTTTAGCTGCTGCAAACTGATGAGATAGAAAAAAGAAAGCCAGGCAAGCTGATGAAGAGGGGAGAAAAATATTTGGGTAATAGGGACCAAGAAGGGACAGAGTTTACAAGTGTCATATAGAAAGAGGGCAGATGAGATTTGTTGAGAGGCTGAATGTGAGGCGAGAAAGATGAGTCAGAAATATTTTTATTTATTATTTGGTATTACCATAGCACCTAGTCATGGACCAGGTCCCCGTTGTTGAAACTAGGAGTGCTGGGGGTGCTGCCACACCCCCTGGCTTGAAGTGGTTTCCATCATGTACAGGGTTTACAGTTTGGTTCAGTGACTCACAGCACCCCTACTATACATCCCTGTCCCATTGTGCTAGGTCCTGTATAAAAACGAAACAAAACAATGGACACCGCCCCAAAAAATTTGCAGTCTCAGGATAGCAAGAAACAACAGATGGACACAGACAAAGAGAAAGGGGAGTACCAATGACATAGGGAAGGGTAGGAGAGATGTCCTGGAAGCCAAATTTAGGCTGCTAGGGAAGAGACTGAAATCCAGGACCTCTATGGTGGCATTCTCAGAAATGCTCCCAGTTCCACGCGCAGGGCCAGGTAGGCAGGCAGAGCTTCAGAGTCTCAATGCGTGGATGAGACGATGGTGTAGAGAGGAGGGGTTTACATTCATTAGAAACTGGGGAAACTTTTGGGATGGGGGGAGCCTATATATGAGAGATGGGCTCCACCTAAACCAAAGTGGAACCAGACTATTGGCACTAAACATTAAAAAGGTTGTAGAGCAGTTTTTAAACTAGGAGATGGGGGAAAGCCAACTGCTGCAGAGGAGCATGTGGATCGGACAGACTTCTCTTACGGGAGAGTCTGATGATAGAGAATCTCCAGGTTATAGTCAGGAGCAGAGGACGGAAGAGGATAATGTAAGGGCCAGATCAGATGATAAACAGTCACATAAAAAAGAATCTGGCACATCAGAAAAGGGCAAACAAATAAACAGGGACAAGTTTTTAAAGTGCTTGTACACAAATGCTAGAAGTCTAAATAATAAGATGGGTGAACTAGAGTGCCTTGTGATAAAGGAGGATATTGATATAATAGGCATCACAGAAACCCGGTAGACTGAGAGCAATCAATGGGACACAATCATTCCGGGGTACAAAATATATCGGAAGGACAGAACAGGTTGTGCAGGGGGAGGAGTGGCACTATATGTGAAAGAAAATGTAGATTCAAATGAAGTAAAAATGTTAAGCGAATCCACATGTTCCATAGAATCTCTATGGATAGAAATTTCATGCTCTAATAAAAATATAACATTAGGGATCTATTTTCGACCACCTGACCAGGACAGTAATAGTGATGATGAAATGCTAAGGGAAATTAGAGAGGCTATCAAAATTAAGAACCCAATAATAGTGGGGGATTTCAATTATCCCCATATTGACTAGGAACATTTCACTTCAGGACGAAATGCAGAGATAAAATTTCTCGATACTTTAAATGACTGCTTCATGGAGCAGCTGGTACGGGAACCCACAAGGGGAGAGGCAACTCTAGATTTAATCCTGAGTGGAGCGCAGGAGCTGGTCCAAGAGGTAACTATAGCAGGACCACTTGCAAATAATGACCATATTATAACAACATTTAACATCCCTGTGGTGGGAAGAACATCTCAACAGCCCAACACTGTGGCATTTAATTTCAAAAGGGGGAACTATACAAAAATGAGGGGGTTAGTTAAACAAAAGTTAAAAGGTATACTGACTAAAGTGAAATCCCTGCAAGCTGCATGGGCCCTTTTTAAAGACACCATAATAGAGGCCCAACTTCAATGTATACTCCAAATTAAGAAACACAGTAAAAGAACTAAAAAAGAGCCACCGTGGCTTAACAAGCATGTAAAGAAGCAGTGAGAGATAAAAAGACTTCCTTTAAAAAGTGGAAGTCAAATCCTAGTGAGGCAAATAGAAAGGAGCATAAACACTGCCAACTTAAGTGCAAGAGTGTAATAAGAAAAGCCAACGAGGAGTTTGAAGAACGGCTAGCCAAAAACTCCAAACGTAATAACAAAATGTTTTTTAAGTACATCAGAAGCAGGAAGCCTGCTAAACAACCAGTGGGGCCCCTTGATGATCGAAATACAAAAGGAGCGCTTAAAGACGATAAAGTCATTGCGGAGAAATTAAATGGATTCTTTGCTTCAGTCTTCATGGCTAAGGATGTTAGGGAGATTCCCAAACCTGAGCTGGCTTTTGTAGGTGACAAATCTGAGGAACTGTCACAGATTGAAGTGTCACTAGAAGAGGTTTTGGAATTAATTGATAAACTCAACATTAACAAGTCACCGGAACCTGATGGCATTCACCCAAGAGTTCTGAAAGAACTCAAATGTGAAGTTGCGGAACTATTAACTAAGGTTTGTAACCTGTCCTTTAAATCGGCTTTGGTACCCAATGACTGGAAGTTAGCTAATGTAACGCCAATATTTAAAAAGGGCTGTAGGGGTGATCCCGGCAATTACAGACCGGTAAGTCTAACGTCGGTACCGGGCAAATTAGTCAAAACAATAATTAAGAATAAAATTGTCAGACACATAGAAAAACATAAACTGTTGAGCAATAGTCAACATGGTTTCTGTAAAGGGAAATCGTGTCTTACTAATCTATTAGAGTTCTTTGAAGGGGTCAACAAACATGTGGACAAGGGGGATCCGGTGGACATAGTGTACTTAGATTTCCAGAAAGCCTTTGACAAGGTCCCTCACCAAAGGCTCTTACGTAAATTAAGCTGCCATGGGATAAAAGGGAAGGTCCTTTCATGGATTGAGAACTGTTTAAAAGACAGGGAACAAAGGGTAGGAATTAATGGTAAATTCTCAGAATGGAGAAGGGTGACTAGTGGTGTTCCCCAAGGGTCAGTCCTCGGACCAATCTTATTCAATTTATTCATAAATGATCTGGAGAAAGGGGTAAACAGTGAGGTGGCAAAGTTTGCAGATGATACTAAACTACTCAAGATAGTTAAGACCAAAGCAGATTGTGAAGAACTTCAAAAAGATCTCACAAAACTAAGTGATTGGGCAACAAAATGGCAAATGAAATTTAATGTGGATAAATGTAAAGTAATGCACATTGGAAAAAATAACCTCAACTATACATACAATATGATGGGGGCTAATTTAACTACAACGAGTCAGGAAAAAGATCTTGGGGTCATCGTGGATAGTTTTCTGAAGATGTCCACGCAGTGTGCAGAGGCAGTCAAAAAAGCAAACAAGATGTTAGGAATCATTAAAAAGGGGATAGATAAGACTGAGAATATATTATTGCCCTTATATAAATCCATGGTACGCCCACATCTTGAATACTGTGTACAGATGCGGTCTCCTCACCTCAGAAAAGATATTCTAGCACTAGAAAAGGTTCAGAAAAGGGCAATTAAATGATTAGGGGTTTGGAGAGGGTCCCATATGAGGAAAGATTAAAGAGGCTAGGACTCTTCAGCTTGGAAAAGAGAAGACTAAGGGGGGATATGATAGAGGTATATAAAATCATGAGTGATGTTGAGAAAGTGGATAAGGAAAAGTTATTTACTTATTCCCATAATACAGGAACTAGGGGTCACCAAATGAAATTAATAGGCAGCAGGTTTAAAACAAATAAAAGGAAGTTCTTCTTCACGCAGTGCACAGTCAATTTGTGGAAATCCTTACCTGAGGAGGTTGTGAAGGCTAGGACTATAACAGTGTTTAAAAGAGAACTGGATAAATCCATGGTGGTTAAGTCCATAAATGACAATTAGCCAGGATGGGTAAAGAATGGTGTCCCTAGCCTCTGTTTGTCAGAGGATGAAGATGGATGGCATGAGAGAGATCACTTGATCATTGCCTCTTGGGTTCACTCCCTCTGGGACACCTGGCATTGGCCACTGTCGGTAGACAGATACTGGGCTAGATGGCCCTTTGATCTGACCCGGTACGGCCGTTCTTATGTTCTTATGTTCTTAAGGAAACAATGAGACACTACTGGTCAGTGTGACAGACTATGGCACAGACACCAATTTTCCAAAGTGCCAGGGGGTGCTCAACCCCCAGCTCTGCCCCACTCCTCCCCTTCTCCCAAGGCCCCACCCAACCCCCATCTCTTCCTTCCCCCGCTCCACCCCACCCTGCCTCTTCCCATCCAGTTCCGCCCCTTCTGCCAAGCATGCCGCATCCTCACTCCCCCTCCCAACCTCCCTGCACACTGTGAAACAGCTGATTGTGGCAGGTGGGTGTCGCAGGGAGGTGCTGATTGGCAGGGCCTGCTGGCGGGCAGGAGGCATAGCAGGGGCAGCTGAGAGGGGGGCTGCCAGTGGGTGCTCAACACCCACCTTTTTTTTCCCATGGGTGCTCCAGCCCCGAAGCAACCCATGGAGTTGGTGCCTATGGACTGTGGTATGAGCCCGCAGCCTAGCCATTGTTGAGGTTTTTTGTACACATCACAGCAAAGAAGTATTTGAAAGATGATGAGATAGCTTTGTGGATTTTTATGAGGAGCTCCTCCCCACCATGATGGACAGCATGGGAGAAAGCACAATAGTGTTTGTTCGAAAATTTAACAAATGGGACATGATGGGCTGACATGATGGGCTGTTCAGAGGAGGAGGTTGAGGAGGAGGAGGTTGATATTTTGACAGTGAAGGAGAGATGACATGTCAGATGGGGTAGGTCAAGAAAGGCCTTGAAAGTACAGACAAGAAGCTTCAGTTTGATGCAATAGAAAAGCAGGAGCCAGTGGAGGAATGTAAGGAGAGGGATGACATGGTCAACATGATGTCTAGAATGGTCTTCGCTGCAGTATTCTGAATGGATATGGGCAAAGCAAGATTGCATTTGTGAAGGCTAGAGCAGGATAGTCCAATAATCAAGATACATGATGATGAGAGCCAGGACAACCATTATGGCTATGTGGCTGCAAAGGAAGGGCCATATCTTGGAGATTGTTGTACAGAAAGATTGTGCAAGTTTTAGATATAGCTTGGATGTGAGGAGCAGAAGCCGGAGAGGAGAAATCCAACATTCCTACCACGATCTGATCCTGGGTAGAGAGTGTGAGAGAAGTAGAGGCCTACAAGAAGAGAGGGCAGCTGCAGAGTCATTGTCAGATGAAGGGATCCAGGTCTCCATAGGAGACATGAGTTAGAGGGAGTGAGATATGAAAATATTGTGGATAGTTATAATCTTTTTAGAGATGGGGTAGGCACTCCAGAGACTGAAGGGGAAGGGACTGAGTTTGGGAATGGTGGCACAAAAGGGGTAGAGATGGTAGTGGGGACAGGTGAGGGAAGTTGAGAGGATGGAGATGGAGTGAGGGCCAGGGTTGAGCCAAATGTGTCTCCAGAACTGAGGAGAAGGATTGGCGGTGGAACCCTACATGTGTGCTAGTGGGAAGAGAGGGTGGATGGATGGGTGGAGCTAGTGAGAACTGTTGAGTGTATCAAGGATGGGGAATTGGGGTCAGTGAAGGAAAGAAAGAAGAGGACACATGCTATAGTGCAGAAGAGATGTACAGTGAGAGCCGAGGTGAGTGGCAGATGGGCAAGATTACAAAAAGGAAAGGGAAAAAAGACAGAGTTTGGAAAATGCTCTGAAGGGAATGCTTACAGCAGGTCCCTGTGCCAGGAAGTTTGTGTGTTCTCCCACTGTGCTAAGGAAAGGGAAGAAGGTGACTGGGCTTGGGCACTGGAAGGATCAAGACAGAGAGAGTCCGGCACAGGAGTGTCTCCCCATGCTTGCAGATACAATCAAAGATAACAGGATTGTGAGCTTCAGTGACTGGGAGAAGAGCCGAGTTTTAAGCGGTAGTGGGGAAGGGGTGCAGGAAGTTTATGAGCAACACCTCAGAAATTCAGGTTTTGTAACATTTTTATTCAAGATATTGTAGAGGCAGGAGAGCTGGACAATGTGGGGAAAAGCAGAGGTGGAGATTCAAAAATTATATGGATAAAAGTAAGAAGAAAAGATGAGGTTGTGACTCTGGCAGGCCAGATGCCAACTCTTACCCAGGCAACAGGCAGTAGCTAAGAACTGACAACCTCTTAACTGGAGACCAGATCATGTCACCTGCATGTTAGTTTTGCTCAAAATAGGTATTAGTCTTATAAGAACAGATTCTGTGTTTAAACTCTGTGAAATACTTGTATGTTGCTGCATGGATTAATCTCACTTATAATATCTATATCCCATGTTGCTCTGTTGTTACCCGCACAAAATTCTCTGTTACTCACACACTCCAGGGTACCCACCTTTACCCAGTTCTTAGGGCTCAAGGTGTAACCCTCTTAATTTAGGCACCCCCACCCTTTCCCAGTTCCTAGGGCTCCAGGCAAAAAGCACCTAACTCCTCCTCTGCAGGCTCTGGGCTCTACTCCTCCATGGGCTCCAGGCAAACACCTTTTCCCTGTGGACTCAGAGCGAATACCCTTTCCCTGTGGACTCAGGGCCTAATTTTTACGGGTTTACAGGGTCTTTTACCAGTGAAAGAGCCTTAGACAGTAATATACTACATAATCTCTATTTATTAACAATCACCAAAAACAGATTGCACACGCTACACATACAGTGCTCACCACTCCCAATAAAACAGATTAATTTTCTTGATGTCCAGTCAGGATCAGGTCATCTGGAGGACTCTAGTTTCTGCACGGTGTCATTGGCAGAGTGTTGAGGTCTGGCAGCTCTGATCTTGGGGCTGTGTCCTGGAGTTGGTACCCAAACAACTTCCTTTTGGACCCCAGTTTATATAGTGAAATCTGAGTTCTTTTTAACTGTACCTTAACCAATCATTATACTAAAATTTTACTAACCAGTCCTAACATAGTGTAACAAAATTCTCTAACCAATCCTATCCCAGCACCTTAATTAATTTACACCTAGTAAAATTAATTATGTAAGAGACAGAAACAATTAAGGAACCAGACAGAGACCATACAGACTAACAATAGGGAAATGGGGACCATAATGACAAAATAATAAAGAAATGAGGATTTCACAACCACAGCTATTGATAAGTGATTTCTTGACAGACAAAATGCTATCAAACTAAGTTTTCTCTAACCATCCTAAGTTTTGTTTCTTTATCTGGTGACAGTGGGTGCCATTAGGACAGGGTCTCCTTCTTAACAGCCTGATATTACATGGTTTGAATGTAATTTAGATGGAATGTGAGGATGTGACTTCCTGCTGCTCAGCCGCTCTTTTAATCTGGCTGCAGACGAAGGCCTTAGGCTTCAGGCCTTGCAATATGGCTGCAGACAAAGACCTTATCCTTACACTGTAACTGTAAAAGTGTTTGCTCTGGAACTGTAAACCCCACAGTCATGAGAGAAACATTACCAAGTGTGAAATACTACTTTGCCACAGGAGGTGCTATGTCCTGCCTGACAAAAGAAGACCCCATAAACACCAGCCAAACCATTGTGAAACATCAGATGACAAAAGACTTTGTTGATTGTCCCCCACCCACGAAAAGGAGACTTGCATTTGAAATTGTCTCATCATGGAGGAAGAGAATAAAAAATCTCTGACAAGAAGAAGCTGCATCTTTTTAGCTGTTAGAACTATGAAGGGACAGAGACTTTAAACTGAAGCTAGAGATCCCCAGGGGTTATCTCCTGGGTCTGCCCTGAATTGAGAACTCTGTTAGTCTTAGGATTTAGATGGTAACTCATTGGTGTGCATGTTTACTTGCTTTAACCTGTAAATGACTCTCTTATTCCTTTTTCCTAGTTTTTAAACCTTTAAATAGTTTATTACAGGATTGGCTACAGGGATTGTCTTTGGTGTAAGATCTAGCATACCAATTGATCTGAGGGCAAGTGACTGGTCTCTTAGGACTGGAAGCAACCTGAATGGGATGTGATTTTTGGTGTAAGTGACCACTTGTCACTAAGTCCAGTTCGTTTGAGTGTCAAGATAGACTGGAGAGTCTAATGGGACTGTCCCTGACTCCACAGTAAGACTAGTATAGTGATCCAGGAGTTCACAGTTGTTACTGGCTTGGTGAAATCTAATTGTAGAACTCATCACCAGTTTGGGGTGTCTGCCTGTTTTTGAGTTTACCCTGAGGTAGGCACTCATGCTCATGAGTCACTCCAGACAGCATAACAGAGGTCACCCATGGGGATTAGTGCAGAGGGAAAAATAAAGAGAGACTATCATCAGACCACACAATGCCAGTAGATTAAGGAAGTGATGAGAAGTAAATTAACTGCTTCTCACACATGGTTGGCTCTGCCCACGGAGACTTAATATGCAGCAAGCCAGGGTGTCAATGTCCAGCACACTAGCCTTCTGCACACTAAGTCACCATGGGGGTCCTGCCACGGTGCACTAAAAATTCCACAATGCACTTTGACTGCTGTTTGTCTCCATGGATACACCAAGGGGGACATATTAAGGTTGCATGGGCAACCTAAATGCTGGCATTTCCTAATTTTCAGTTGCTTGACTTTAACAACCTACATAACATTCTTGTAACATTGGGGCTGCAGGGTTTTTTGTATGTAATACTAGTACACACCCACTCAACTGTTTTTCTTCATCAGAACCAAACACACAGGAGAACAGAACCAAACTACAAAATGACCTGGAAAGATTAGAGCAAAGGGAGCTACAATCAAGATCATTCTGTGGTTTGGATCTACCCTCTATTCTGTTTAAGCCTGTCACTTTGGTGCCTGATCCAAATTGAGTTTATGTATGTAATCAGTGTTTCCCAATTTTTTTCTTACTGTGAACAACTTCTTAAGATAGAAGCCCTGTTGCCTTCACCTCCTCTTCCAGCATCCATATTCCCCTTGTACACCTTCCCTCCATCAACTAGAGTGTTTGTTTACATGAGAGGAATATTGGGACATTACTATGGAGACAAGATGCAAATAAACCCACTTTAAGGAGATGAGAAAAGATGCTTGGTTACCTTCCCTGATTTTGCATTTATTCTGTTGCTTTCTTCTCTTAGGGTGTGTAGATTTATTAATACCGACTCTCTCCTTGTTGCCGACAGCCGCTTTGCTCTAATTTCACCAGGTTGCTGTGTACCCTGATTCTGTTCTCTTGCATGTTACTGTCCCTCTTGATTTTTGTGTTATGCATTACTATGATCACAATTGAATTTATATCAAAAGAACAGACTTGAAGCAGGCATGCTGGATGCAGACAGGTGTTTGTATTTTCATATGTAGCTGGTTTGAAAAAAACATCTGGAAAATTTAAGAGCCCTGGACTGGGCTACAACTAATAGGAAGTACAACAGTCTAAAGGGGATATATGTTTCACGACTGAGGCAGAAGCAGCTCATCAAATCTGAGAGCCACTGGTGTGTAGTCATCATTGCACTTAGAGATTGAAAACCTACTACATCAATGTACAGATTATTTTCAAGAAAGTGGTCAGCGCTAGGGAGGAACAGTAAGTTTAGTGAGCTTTACTCTAGAATAGCATATCACTCCAAGTTGTCTTTTACCTATATAGGATATATCAGGGAGTCTCAAACTGGGGGTTGGGACCCCTGAGGGGGTTGCAAGGTTATTACATGTGGGGTCACGAGCTGTCAGCCTCCACCTCAAACCCCGCTTTGCATCCAGTATTTATAATGGTGTTAAATATATTAAAAAGTGTTTTTAAATATATAAGGGGGGTCGCACTCAGAGGCTTGCTATGTGAAAGGGGTCACCAGTACAAAATCTTGAGAACTACTGGGATATATGCTGCATTTTTTATTTAATTTGTGTTCGCGGGGGGGGGGGGGGGGGAGGGGGACCCGGGAATGAATAACCGGAAATGGGCCAAGCATTCAGTACTTAGATTCAGACAGTTTATGCAGTGATGTGAGATAGAAGCCAAATTCTAATGGTTTGTTAACATTAACACAAACATGTCACAAAGTCATTGTAAATAATTTCTCCCTCTCTCTTTCACTTTTGCTTTACAAAGGTTTTTTTCATTGTGTTTTTAATTACCCCTTTAATATGTTTGCACTTCAGGCCTCTTAAGAAAATTAATAAAAAATGCAGCCACAATTAAATAAAATGGTAGGAATGGCAGTGATCTATACACTAAAAATTTCATAATGGATTTAATACTTCTTTAAAATACATGGGATACCATCTGCTGTTCAATACCCTATTTGCTTAACATGGAATATGAGGAAGCATAAACAGTTTATATAGATAGGCAATTAGAGAAAAGAAGGAATTGTCCTTGTCTGCTAGGAGTTTTTCCTCCATGAGTTTGCAATTTTTTGGAGACACAGTAACTGAGTAAAACCCAGGGAAGGGCACCATCCCAACTCCCACCATTATAATCTTCTATTTTTCAACTGAAGTGAACAGAAAATCCCTCCACTGGAAAGATTCTGAAGTTGTTCAATTTCATTTTTAAAGACACAGGGACAGATTCTGATTTCAATTACTTGCAAATCCACACTCTTTAATAGAATTACTTTGGATCTATTACTGAGATCAGAATCTAGCCTAGACATGGGTACTGAGAAAGAGTCTTATGGAAATCTTTTTTTAAATATCTTTTACCCCCTTCCCTCAAAATAAATAGATATGGAGATCTTAGGACATTCCAAAATTCTGCAAATTACTTAGAAGAGTTTCAGTCTCTGAAAGCTATTTTTAAAATAAGCTTTGAATATTTAGATACTGTGCCATGGATATACAGTTTAATGAATATTAAACATTTTTTAGCTTGCCAATCCATGTTCTCTATGCAATTTGCATGCAAGCTAGACCTGATCTATAGAAGGCTTCACTTGCTCTATGTATCATCCTCTTCAGAATGAATATGTATACATATGTAGACAGCCTTTCTATTGTAAGTAATTCCTACCTAGTTTCAGCATGTGGATCCTTCTGCTACAAAATATGAGGGCTGCAATTTGACCTTGGCTACAGACACAGGATTGGTCTACACTATAGATTTATGTCGGTATAACTACATCACTCAGGGGTATGGAAAATCCACATCCCTGAGCAACACAGTTATACTGACCTAACCCCCGCTGTAGACAGTGCTATGTTGATGGGAAGGCTTCTCCCATCGACAGGGCTACCACCTCTCAGGAATGGGAAAGCTTTCTTGACAGAATAGGTAGTGTTCTCACTAAGTGCTACAGCAGCAGAGTTGAATCAGTACAGCTATGCCATTGCAGTGCTGTATGTGTAGACAAGCCCACAGAGTTTAAAGCAGTTGATAAATGCAAAGTAGTGCACATTGGAAAACATAATCCCAACTATACATATAAAATGATGGGGTCTAAATTAGCTTGTACCACTCAAGAAAGAGATCTTGGAGTCATTATGGATAGTTCTCTACATCCATCCAATGTGCAGCAGCAGTCAAAGTTAACAGAATGTTGGGAATCATTAAGATAATAAAACAGAAAATATCATATTGCCTCTATATAAATCCATTTTACGCCCATATCTTGAATATTGCATGCAGATCTGGTCGCCCCATCTCAAAAAAGATATATTGGAATTGGAAAAGATTCAAAAAAGGGCAACAAAAATGATTAGGGTTATGGAACGGCTTCTGTATGAGTAGAGGTTAATAAGACTGTGACTTTTCAGTTTGGAAAAGAGATGACTAACGGGGGGATATGATAGAGGTCTATTAAATCATGACTGGTGTGGAGAAAGTAAATAAGGAAGTACTATTTACTACTTCTCTTAACAGAAGAACTAGGGGTCACCAAATGAAATTAATAGGCAGCAAGTTTAAAACAAATAAAAGGAAATATTTCTTCACACAGTCAACCTGTGGAACTCTTCGCCAGAGGCTGTTGTGAAGGCCAAGACTATAACAATGTTCAAAAAAGAATGAATAAATCCATGGAGGATGGGTCTGTCAATGGCTATTAGCCAGGATGGGCAGGGATGGTGTTCCTAGCCTCTGTTTGCAAGAAGCTGGGAATGGACGACAGGGCATGGATCACTTGATGATTACCTGTTCTGTTCATTTTCCCTGAAGCACCTGGCACTGGCCACTGTCGTCAGAAGACAGGCTACTGGGCTACATTGACCTTTGGTCTGACCTAGTATGGCCATTCTTATGTTCAGTCTAATTCATTTACGCTGCATTCATCAAGAATGTATGTACAGCACATATAATCATACACCTCTATTTTGAGTCAAGTTCAACAGGCAATAAGCAAAGGAAATATTTCTTTGGAGCTTTATATTTCATTTATATGGAGTCTCTTCATATTCATTTGCTGATTTAATAAAAAAACTCAGGTACTTGAATGTAGCTTGGGAACACTTGATGGATTGCAGGTACTATAGATTTTTGTTTCTTGATTAAAAAAAAGAAAAAGATCGTGCATAGTAAGATACTAATCGATATCAATCTAACAGTGTCTCTTTTATAGTAAATACCATGTTGATTTCATAACATCTTTAATACCATGTCATTTGTAAATGCTTTGTTTTCTAAATGTAACACATGATGAATTGCTAGTCTAGTCTATATAGGCTGTGTTCTCCCTTTGGATACGTGTACAGCTCCTATTAGTATCCATGAGTGCTGTAGCAATGTATGCAAGGACAAAATTTGGATTGGGAGGTGAGTGTGTGTACACACTCACATACATATACACAGATTGCAGTTACTACTTAGTGCCACAAATCTGTAGTATCTCATATGAAATATAAAGATAAGTGGATTTCTCTGCAGCTATTACTCATACAAATACTGCTCTCCTTTATGTGCGCAGTCCCATTTAAATCAATG
Organism: Mauremys reevesii; assembly: GCF_016161935.1. Taxonomy (NCBI): domain Eukaryota; kingdom Metazoa; phylum Chordata; order Testudines; family Geoemydidae; genus Mauremys; species Mauremys reevesii. Next base: position 26,888,886 of record NC_052630.1, read on the forward strand.
AGATTGTGTATGTGAATTGGTTTTCAGGTTCGAACCCAGAGTACCTGCCCTAGTCATTTGCAATCTAAGTCTCCAAACCTGTAAGCACTTCAGCATGTGCCTAGTTTTACAAACAGAAGTAGTCTATTTAAAGTCGGTGGTATTTTTCACCTACACAAAGTTAGGAATATAAAGGTCTGCAGGATTGGCAGTTTAAGGGCCTAATCCTCCAAACATTTACTACTGTGTTTGCTGCTTATTTCCTATGTTGTTGTACTTGTCAAGGCACAGATAGCTTGGCTAAAATCCACAAAAATTCTTTAGGCACCAAAGTCCCAGTTTCAGGCTCCTCTACACAGCACAAAACTCCCATTCTGCTGCTCATCTTTCAGCCACCTAAATTAACTTAACACCTAAATTTTCAGGGTAAAAGTTCCTGATGTGTTTTCGCCTCCAGGCATACACAGCACTGCCTCACTCTAGGAATCTGGAGAACTATCTCCCACCTAAGTGAAATCCACAATGGAGGGAAGATAGGCGCTCCTCCACCTATTTCATTCCTGAGGCCCCTGTAGCCAAGGTCCCAGGGGAGCTACACTGAATCATAGAATCGTAGAATATCAGGAAGAAACCTCAGGAGGTCATCTAGTGCAACCCCCTGCTCAAAACAGGACCAATCCCCAAATAAATCATCCCAGCCAGGCTTTTGTCAAGCTCAGAGCCGCAATCGGTGCCACTTTGGCGGCAGCTCTACTGGCGCCACTTCATTCTTCGGCGGCAATTTGGCGGCAGGTTTTTCCCTTTGAGAGGGACCGAGGGACCCGCCGCCAAAATCCAGACATGCCGCCCCTTTCTGTTGGCCGCCCCAAGCAACTGCTTGCTGAGCTGGTGCCAGGAGCCAGCGCTGGTCAAGCCTGACCTTAAAAACCTCTAAGGAAGGAGATTCAACCACCTCCCTAAGTAACCCATTCCAGTGCTTCACCACCCTCCTAGTGAAAAAGTTTTTCCTAATAGCCAACCTAAACCTCCCTCACTGCAACTTGAGACCATTACTCCTTGTTCTGTCATCCAGTACCACTGAGAACAGTCTAGATCCATCTTCTTTAGAACCCCCTCTCAGGTAGCTGAAAGCAGCTATCAACCCTCTCCCCCCATTCGTCTCTTCTGCAGAGTAAATAATCCCAGTTCCTTCAGCCTCTCCTCATAAGTCATGTGCTCCAGTCCCCAAATCATTTTTGTTGCCTTCCGCTGGACTCTTTCCAATTTTTCCACATCCTTCTTGTATTGTAGGACCCAAAAATGGACACAGTACTCCAGATGAGGCCTCACCAATGCCGAATAGAGGGGAATGATCATGTCCCTCGATCTGCTGACGATAATCCTACTTATACAGCCAAAATGCCATTAACCTTCTTGGCAACAAGGGCACACCGTTGACTCTCATCCACTGTAACCCCTAGGTCCTTTTCTGCAGAACTGCTGCCTAGCCACTCAGTCCGTAGTCTGTATCAGTGCATAGAATTCTTCCATCCTAAGTGCAGGACTCTGCACTTGTCTTTGTTGAACCTCATCAGATTTCTTTTGGCCCAATCCTCTAATTTGTCTAGGTCCCTCTGTATCCTATCCCTACCCTCCAGCGTATCTACCACTCCTCCCAGTTTAGTGTCATCTGCAAACTTGCTGAGGGTGCAATCCACGCCATCCTCCAGATCATTAATGAAGATATTGAACAAAACCAGCCCCAGGACTGACCCTTGGGGCACTATGCTTGATACCGGCTGCCAAGTAGACATGGAGCCATTGATCACTACCCGTTAAGCCCAAAGATCTAGCCAGCTTTCTATCCACCTTATAGTCCATACTTCTTCAACTTGCTGGCAAGAATACTATGGGAGACCTTATCTAAAGCTTTGCTAAAGTCAAGGAATAACACATCCACTGCTTTCCCCTCATCCACAGAGACAGTTATCTCGTCTCAGAAGGCAATTAGGTTAGTCAGGCATGACTTACCCTTGGTGAATCCATGCTGACTATCCTGATCACTTTCCTCTCCTCTAAGTGCTTCAAAACTGATTCCTTGAGGACCTGGTCCATGATTTTTCCAGGGAGTGAGGTGAGGCTGACTGGCCTGTAGTTCCCCGAATCCTCCTCCTTCCCTTTTTTAAAGATGGGCACTACATTAGCCTTTTTCCAGTCATCTGGGACATCCCCCGATCGCCATGAGTTTTCAGAGATAATGGCCAATGCCTCCGCAATCACATCAGCCAATTCCTTTAGCACCTTCAGATGCAGTGCATCCTGCCCCATAGACTTGTTCTCATCCAGCTTTTCTAAATAGTCCTGAACCACTTATTTCTCCACAGAGGGCTGGTCACCTCCTCCCTGTGCTGCCCAGTGCAGTAGTCTGGGAGTTGACCCTTGTTCATGAAGACAGAGGCAAAAAAAGCATTGAACACATTTGCTTTTTCCACATCCTCTGTCACTAGGTTGCCTCCTCCATTCAGAAAGGGGCCCACACTTTCCTTGGCCTTCTTGTTGCTAACATACCTGAAGAATCCCTTCTTGTTACTCTTAATATCCCATGCTAGCTGGAACTCCATGTGTGATTTGGCCTTCGTGAGTTCACCCCTGCATGCCTGAGCAATATTTTTATACTCCTCTTTCATCATTTGTCCAGTCTTCCACTTCTTGTAAGCTTCTTTTTTGTGTTTTAGATCAGCAAGGATTTCACTGTTAAGCCAAGCTGGTCACCTGCCATATTTACTATTCTTTCTACACATCGGGATGTTTTTTTTCCTGCAACCTCAATAAGGATTCTTTAAAATACAGTCAGATCTCCTGGACTCCTTTCCCCATCATGTTATTCTCCCAAGGGATCCTGCCCATCAGTTACCTGAGGGAGTCAAAGTCTGCTTTTCTGAAGTCCATGATTGGTATTCTGCTGCTCTTCTTTCTTCCCTGTGTCAATATTCTGAACTCAACCATCTCATGGTCACTGCCTCCCAGGTTCCCATCCACTTTTGCTTCCCCTACTAATTCTTCCCTGTTTGTGAGCAGCAAGTCAAGAAGAGCTCTGCCCCTAATTGGTTCCTCCAGCACTTGAACCAGGAAATTGTCCCCTACACTTTCCAAAAACTTCCTGGATTGTCTGTGCACTGCTGTATTGCTCTCCCAGCAGATATCAGGGTGATTGAAGTCCCCCCATGAGAAGCAGGGCCTGTGATCTAGTAACTTCTGCTAGTTGCCTTAAGAAAGCCTCGTCCACCTCATCCCCCCTGGTCTGGTGGTCTATAGCAGACTCCCACCACGACATCACCCTTGTTGCTCACACTTCTAAACTTAATCCAGAGACTCTCTGAGGTTTTTCTGCAGTTTCATACTGGAGCTCTGAGCAGTCATACTGCTCTCTTACATACAACGCAACTTCCCCACCTTTTCTGCCCTGCCTGTCCTTCCTGAACAATTATATATCCATCCATGACAGTACTCCAGTCATGTGAGTTATCCCACCAAGTCTCTGTTATTCCAGTCACATCATAGTTCCTTGGCTGTTCCAGGATTTCCAGTTCTCCCTGCTTGTTTCCCAGACTTCTTGCATTTTTGTATAGGCAATTAAGATAACTCGCTGATTGTTCTGCTTTCTTAGTATGAGGCAAGAGTCCTCCCCTCTTGTGCTCTCCTGCTCGTGCTTTCTCCTGGTATCCCACTTACCCACTTACATCAGGGCTTTGGTCTCCTTCCCGCAGTAAACATAGTTTAAAGCCCTCCTCACTAGGTTAGCCAGCCTGCTTGCGAAGATGCTCTTCCCTCTCTTCGTTAGGTGGAACCCATCTCTTCCTAGCAATCCTTCTTGAAACACCATCCCATGGTCAAAGAATCCAAAGTCTTCTCTCCGACACCATCTGCATAGCCATTCATTGACTTCCATGATTCAACAGTTTCTACCTGGGCCTTTTCTTTCCACGGGGAGGATGGATGAGAACACCACTTGCACCTCAAACTCCTTTATCCTTCTTCCCAGAGCCACGTAGTCTGCAGCGATCCACCCAAGGTCATTCTTGGCAGTATCATCGGTTCCCCCATGGAGAAGCAGGAAGGGTAGTGATCTGAGGGCTTGATGTGTCTCGGCAGTCTCTCCGTCACATTGTGAATCCTAGCTCCTGGCAAGCAGCGCACTTCTTGGTTTTCCTAGTCAGGATGGCAGATAGATGACTGAGTCCCCGTTTGGAGGGAGTTCCCAACCGTCACCACCCACCTCCTTCTCTTGGGAGTGGTGTTCGAGGAAACCCCATCGCTAGGACAGTGCATCTCATGCCTTCCAATCGGTGGAGTCTCCTTCTGCTCCCTTCCCTCAGATGTATCATCTAGTCCACTCTCCACATTAGTACCTGTGGAGAGAACATGAAAATGGTTGCTCACCTGTAGCTGCATTGCTGGTACATGGATGCTCCTCTTTCTTCTTCTGGAGGTCACTTTTCTTCATTGTTCTTCTGTCCCCGCTGCGCAGCCTGCTGTGATTCTTCAGAATGTTGTGCCCGTAGAAGCATATCCTGGTGTCTGTTCAGGAAATCTTCATTTTCTCTTATGCCACACAGGGTTGATACTTGTTTCTGCAGACCTTGAATCTTCTCTTCCAATATGGAGACCAGCTTGCACTTTGTACAGAGAAAGTCCCTTCTGTCCTGTGGAAGAAAGGCAAACATAGCATATCCGAAGTCAGGGAAAACTGCAAAGAATGAGGCAGACAATCCCCAAAACTAGTGGTTATTCTAATACTTAGATTCACCAATCCAGCAACAAAACAGCTTCTACAATACTTTACCCAGAAGCCAAAAAATACAGTTCCCTTAAAACAATCCAGCCTTTGGCTCCCACCCAGACAGACAAGTCAAATATGATGAGGATTACTGAAAATTTTGTTCATCATATAAAAAGTTCTACCAATCCCAAAGGATCGACACATTATCCATCAGGTCAATGTATATTTCAGATCTTACCCAAATACACACTTACAGCCTTCTCTTAATAACTAAACTAAAAATTATTAAACAAGAAAAGAGTATTGGTTAAAAGATAGTTATACATACAGATACAAATAAAGTTCTTAGGTTATAGTCAAGATGGTGAGCTTTAGAGTTGCGAAAAGTTCTTTCAGAATTAGTTCCATAGAGTGACCAATGTCAGGGTGACCCAGACTGGAACTGGGGACCTCAATCTTGTGACTCAAACTTCCCCTGATAAAGCTTAAGCAGATCTGAAATACAGGATCAGAGCCTCAGAGTTCTTTACTCCACATGGACTCCTCCTGAGGGTCGAAATGACAGTCTGGACCTATACATAGAATGCTTCTGCCGACGTGCACAGGCAGAAATTGTGGAAAAACAACATCGCTTGCCTCATAACCTAAGTCGTGCAGAACGCAATGCCATCCACAGCCTCAGAAACCACCCTGACATTATAATCAAAGAGGCTGATAAAGGAGGTGCTGTTGTCATCATGAACAGGTCTGACTACCAAAAGGAGGCCGCCAGACAACTCTCCAATACCAAATTCTACAGGCCACTTCCCTCAGATCCCACTGAGGAATACACTAAGAAACTGCACCATCTACTCAGGACACTCCCTACACTAACACCGGAACAAATCAACATACCCTTAGAGCCCCGACCAGGGTTATTCTATCTACTACCCAAGATCCACAAACCCGGAAATCCTGGACGCTCCATCATCTTGGGCATTGGCACTCTCACTGAAGGACTGTCTGGATATGTGGACTCTCTACTCAGACCCTATACCACCAGCTCTCCCAGCTATCTCCGTGACACCACTGATTTCCTGAGGAAACTACAATGCATTGGTGACCTTCCAGAAAACACCATCCTAGCCACCATGGATGTAGAGGCTCTCTACACAAACATCCCACACACAGATGGAATACAAGCTGTCAGGAACAGTATCCCTGATGATGCGACAGCACAACTGGTTGCTGAGCTCTGTGCCTTTATCCTCACACATAACTATTTCAAATTTGATGACAATATATACCTCCAGATCAGTGGCACCACTATGGGCACCCGCATGGCCCCACAATATGCCAACATTTTTATGGCTGACCTGGAACAACACTTCCTCAGCTCTCGTCCACTCATGCCCCTTCTCTACCTACGCTACGTTGATGACATCTTCATCATCTGGACCCATGGGAAGGAGACTCTGGAAAAATTCCACGACGATTTCAACAGCTTCCACCCCACCATCAACCTCAGCCTGGACCAATCTACACGGGAGGTCCACTTAATAGACACCACGGTGCAAATAAGTGATGGTCACATTAACACCACCCTATACCAAAAACCTACCGACCGCTATGCCTACCTTCATGCCTCCAGCTTCCATCCCGGGCACACCACACAATCCATTGTCTACAGCCAAGCACTGAGGTACAACCACATCGCTCTAACCCCTCAGACAGAGACCAACACCTACAAAATCTCCACCAAGCATTCTCAAAACTACAATACCCGCACGAGGAAATAAGGAAACAGATCAACAGAGCCAGACGTGTACCCAGAAGCCTCCTACTGCAAGACAAACCCAAGAAAGAAACCAACAGGACTCCACTGGCCATCACATACAGTCCCCAGCTAAAACCCCTCCAACGCATCATCAGGGATCTACAACCCATCCTGGACAATGATCCCACACTTTCACAGGCCTTGGATGGCAGGCCAGTCCTCGCCCACAGACAACCTGCCAGCCTGAAGCATATTCTCACCAGTAACTGCACACTGCACCATAATAACTCTAACTCAGGAACCAATCCATGCAACAAACCTCAATCCCAATTCTGCCCACATATCTACACCAGCGACACCATCACAGGACCTAACCAGATCAGCCACACAATCACCAGTTCATTCACCTGCACATCCACCAATGTAATATACGCCATCATATGCCAGCCAGGGGCGGCTCTAGGAATTCCGCCGCCCCAAGCACAGCGGCACGCCGTGGGGGGCACGCTGGCAGTCGCCGGTCCTGCAGCTCCAGGGGACCTCTTGCAGAGGTGCCTGCAGAGGGTCCGCTGGTGGAGCATCCGCAGGCATGCCTGCGGGAGGTCCACCGGAGCCGTGGGACCAGTGGACCCTCCGCAGTCATGCCTGCGGGAGGTCCACCGGAGCTGCCTGCCACCCTCCTGGCAAAATGCCGCCCCAAGCGCGCGCTTGGCGCGCTGGGGTCTGGTGCCGGCCCTGATGCCAGCAATGCCCCTCTGCTATGTACATGGGCCAAACTGGACAGTCTCTACGGAAAAGGATAAATGGACACAAATCAGATATTAGGAATGGCAATATACAAAAACCTATAGGAGAACACTTCAACCTCCCTGGCCACACAATAGCAGATCTTAAGGTGGCCATACTGCAGCAAAAAAACTTCAGGACCAGATTTCAAAGAGAAACTGCTGAGCTTCAGTTCATCTGCAAATTTGACGCCATCCGCTCAGGATTAAACAAAGACTGTGGATGGCTTGCCAACTACAGAACTAGTTTCTCCTCCCTTGGTTTTCACACCTCAGCTGCTAGAAGAGGGCCTCATCCTCCCTGGTTGAACTAACCTCATTATCTCTAGCCTGCTTCTTGCTTGCATATATATACCTGCCCCTGGAAATTTGCACTACATGCATCCGACGAAGTGGGTATTCACCCACGAAAGCTCATGCTCCAAAATGTCTGTTAGTCTATAAGGTGCCACAGGACTCTTTGCTGCTTTTAGAGTTCTTTATATAGTTCTCAGGCAGCCTCTTGACAGCATGCAGTCCTTGGGTGAAGCATTGTGGCTTTGAAATAGAATCATCCATTTCCTATGTATATACTGGTAACTAGTTGTATTCATCAGCATAAGGGTAATTATCCATTAAGCAGTTCATAGACAGTTTACTACAAACTTCAGAGAGAAATATCGACAATGATATTATTACATTCAGGTTTCATCTAAATGTTAATATTCCCTTTTTGATCCCTGAATCAATAGAATATAGTAACAGTCAGGAACCATCTGTTTATATGGTTAACATCTAACAAGATATAAGTAAACAAATACAATTAGTATTACCTCTAATTCTCTAACAATACTGATTTGCATTTCAGAGCTCTAGTCTATCTAATGTGGAATGGCCCTAATTACCATACACAGACTTTTCTAATATTTCTTTAAAGGTTGAATTTAGGTCATTTAGCCTGCTAGTAGCTTAACCCTTTTTGGTTCAATGTTACAGCCCCATCTTGTAGGTATGCTCAGAGGCCAGATTTTGAATAGGACCTAGAGGGGGATCTGCCCACCTTATAACTTTTTGCCCAGCGATTAGAGAACTCACATGGGATGTGGGAAACCCATGTTCAGCTCCACCCTCTGCCTGATGGGGAGAAAGAATTTGAACAGGAATTCTACCACCCCTCAGAAGAGTGCTCTAACTACTAAGTTATTGGACAGTGTGATGTGGGGCTCCCTCATCTCTCCTGTTGAAGTTGTCTTACTGTGGATAAATAGTCATTCAAGCAGGGGCACTGGACCAGGGTCTCCCACCTCCCAGGTGGATTCCTTAACCACCAAGATACAGAGCAGTGATACTCAGACCTCAGTGGTTCAGGATCAACATTACCCAAAAGAGCCACAGTAGTGTGAATTCATTGTTTTATTTACTAAAGTACTATATTTTCATATTTAAACAATAGGACAGGAAATATTTAGTTTATATATATGTGTGTGTGTGTATATAATATATAGGGATGGTGTCCCTAGCCTCTGTTTGCCAGAGCCTGAGAATGGGCACAATGGGGATGGATCACTTGATGATTACCTCGTCTGTTCATTCCCTCTGAAGCACCTGATATTGGCCACTGTTGAAAGACAGGATACTGGGCTTGATGGACCTGTGTGTGTATACACACACACACACACACACACACACACACACACACACACAAATTCTCACAGCAAAATGACAGAACGAGTATTATTATGTTACCAACTACAATTGGTTAATAACATAGTAAAAGCATTCTAACTGGTTAATCACTCAGATTGGTTAATAATTACATCACACAGTGTTTTAATATGTTCTGCAAAGAGCTGCAGAAGACACATTAAACAGCCACTTGCAGCTTGTGAGCCTCAGTCTGAGTATGACAGCTATAGAGTCATTTTCAATCTCTCTGTGGCCTAGTGACTACCTCCCACTACTGTAGATTAGTATTGTATGAGGCTTTCTGCAGTTCAGAGCCCTGCATTTCAAGCAAGAGTATGACCTTTGGTTTCTGCTGCCACACCCACAATAACAGATGTTCCTGGTACTACCCTGTGTAGCTCTTTTGAGGATAGAAAGCACCAAACCCAATAGATAGAATCAGTTGGATAAGTCATGTTATAGAGTTCCATAATTCTGCCTGGTGATTTACAAAAGGTGAAGTATGCTAAACAAAAATGTACATAATACAGCATATACACATACCGGGCTAAATTCTAAAGACCTTACTTGTATTCATTTCTTACTCAGGGAAAATTCCCATTGAAGTTAAGGGGACCTTTTCTTCAATAAGGGTATGTCTACACTACAGGATTATTCCGATTTTACATAAACTGGTTTTGTAAAACAGATTGTATAAAGTCGAGTGCACGCGGCCACACTAAGCACATTAATTCGGCAGTGTGTGTCCATGTACTGAGGCTAGCATCAATTTCCGGAGCGTTGCACTGTGGGTAGCTATCCCGTAGCTAGCCCATAGTTCCCGCAGTCTCCCCCGCCCATTGGAATTCTGGGTTGAGATCCCAATGCATGATGGGGCAAAAACAGTGTCACAGGTGATTCTGGGTAAATGTTGTCACTCAATCCTTCCTCCGTGAAAGCAACGGCAGACAATCATTTAGCGCCCTTTTTCCCTGGATTGCACTGGCAGACGCCATAGCATGGCAACCATGGAGCCTGTTTTGCCTTTTGTCACTGTCACTGTATGTGTGCTGCTGACAGACGCGGTACTGCAGTGCTACACAGCAGCATTCATTTGCCTTTGCAAGGTAGCAGAGATGTTTACCATCCCTATTGCACCGTCTGCCATTGTAAATTGGAGATGAGATGATGGCTATCAGTCATTTTGCACCGTTTGCATTTGGAAATTAGCGATGACAGTTATCAATCCTTTTGTACCGTCTGCTGCTGTCATGGGTGCTCCTGGCTGGCCTCACTGAGGTTGGCCGGGGGCGCATGGACAAAAATGGGAATGACTCCCCGGGTCATTCCCTTCTTTATGTTTTGTCTAAAAATAGAGTCAGTCCTGCCTAGAATATGGGGCAAGTGTACTAGAGAACCAGAGAGCACAGCTGCTCCGGGTCAGAGCCCCAGAGATCCTGCAGAAATGATGAGCTGCATGCCATTCTAGGGGGTGCCCCTGCAACAACCCCACCCATTGCTTCCCTCTTCCCCCAACCCTCCTGAGCTACCATGGCAGTGTCCCCCCATTTGTGTGATGAAGTAATAAAGAATGCAGGAATAAGAAACACTGAGTTTTTAGTGAGATAAAATGATGGGGAGGCAGCCTCCAGCTGCTATGATAGTCCAGGCAGGACATTAAAGGGTGGAGGGGGAGAGGAGCGCAGCCTCCAGCTGCTATGATAGTCCAGGGAGTACAGAATCTTATTTAGACATGAAAGGGGGGGGCTGATGGAGCTCAGCCTCCAGCTGCTATGATGAGGACGGTTACCAAGCCTTCTGTACCGTCTGCCGGGAATGACCGGGAGTCATTCCCATTTTTACCCAGGCGCCCTGGCCGACCTCACTGAGGCCAGCCAGGAGCACTCATGTCACTGATGATGACAATGGATACCAGTCATTTTGCACCATCTGCCACTGGGAAAGGGATGCTGGTGTTCAGCACTGCAGCACCCTGTCTACCAGCAGCATGCAGTAGACATAGGGTGAAATTGAAAAAAGGCGAGAAACGATTTTTTTCCCTTTTCTTTCGGGGTGGGGAAGGGTGTAAATTGACAACATACACCCTGAAACACCCAGGAAAATGTTTTTGACCCTTCAGGCATTGGGAGCTCAGCTAAGAAAGCAAATGCTTTTCGGAGACTGCGGGGACTGTGGGATAGCTGGAGTCCTCAGTACCCCCTCCCTCCATCCATGAGCGTCCATTTGATTCTTTGGCTTTCCGTTACGCTTGTCACGCAGCACTGTGCTGAGTCTCTGCTGTGGACTCTGTCTATCATAGCCTGGAGATTTTTTCAAATGCTTTGTCATTTCATCTTCTGTAACGGAGCTCAGATAGAACAGATTTGTCTCCCCACACAGCGATCAGATCCAGTATCTCCCGTACGGTCCATGCTGGAGCTCTTTTTGGATTTGGGACTGCATCGCCACCTGTGCTGATCAGAGCTCCACGCTGGGCAAACAGGAAATGAAATTCAAAAGTTTGCGGGGCTTTTCCTGTCTACCTGGTGTCAAAGTTAGACTCAGGACTCACAGTTTGTCAGACCACTCTGTTTTATTAGCACAGCACTCTGCTAATAACACCCAGATAATGTGAGCACCATGCAAGACACAAACTATCTTATTTATACAGATAAAGGGTGAGAACTTAACAAGATAACAAAGGAAGCAGAATCAGATAAGTTTACCTGGGCTAGGCATGCATATCTTATTTCCTTACTAACTATTACCCATCTTCTGTTAATGTTTCGCCATTAGCACCATTGTTTATGCCTAATGTTTCTTTTAATGGCACCTGTATTTCAACATTTCTTATTTCTGCTTAAAGGTACATACAACATTTCTTTAATCCATTCTTATTTTTTTACAATATAATTCATTCTACTTTCACACTGGCCAGTGCATCCAATTCAGATTGCTTTCCAGAGCGGTCACAATGGTGCACTGTGGGATACCGCCCGGAGGCCAATACCGTCGAACTGCGGCCACATTAACCCTAATCCGACATGGCGATACTGATTTCAGCGCTACTCCCCTCGTCGGGGAGGAGTACAGAAATTGGTTTAAAGAGCCCTTTATATCGATATAAAGGGCTTCGTTGTGTGGACGGGTGCAGGGTTAATTCAGTTTAACACTGCTAAATTCGGTTTAAACACGTAGTGTAGACCAGGCCTAAGATTGGAGTGACAACTAAGAAAGGTCTTTAGAATCTGATTCTTTCAGAATACATCTAAATATCACAAATTCAAACTGAGTTTTCAATTCCCAAATGTTTGCAGCTTGTTAACAAGTACTGCAAGATTATCTACCAGCAGTAGGGATTTTTCTTCACCCTGAAACAGAAGCAAGTAACAGGATTTCCATCCTAGTGCACCTAATCCACTTGGAATCACTAATACTTTACCTACAGCCTCTATAGATGGATGGGCTTCATAGGACTACAGCCACTGCTCTTTGAATGACCAAAGAACTTGAGGGTTTTGCATTAGCTACTCAATTAACTAGTTGTTTCTCTTAACTCCTTCTTAACATTGCTTTTTTTTATGAGGACACAGGCAAATGCAGAGAAACTATAACAAGTGTGCAGAGGATTTGTCACCTATGAAGTCACTTTTTCCTTTGTAAACTCCAGATATCAGAGCAGTTTTTCTGTTGTTTGGACATGCAGTGTAGTAACTGGGGGATAAGAGGCAGCTGTGCTTTAGACCACATGAGGTAATTTGCAGACACATTTTAATTGCCTTTTAGGGAGCATGAAGGAATTCCAAATGGTCTAATGAGTTCCAGCAAACACCTGTGAAATGCTTTTAGATGGCCATGTAAAACTGAAATTAAGACTGAAATATAGCAGAAAGTCAGCATGCATATTCAACAAGGAGGAAAAAATCCATTTTTTTTAATATGTACACTCTTTCTTTTAAATAGTGAGAATATATACTCCTATTAGTATAGAATTGTATAATGGACTTTTCTGAATGGAATAATTAGGAAAACAGAAAACCATTCTCTGCTATACTTTAAAACTGCTGACAGTGAAGTGAAAAAATTTCAACTGCAAAGTCTAAAATGGTCTTTATAAGACTGTCTTTCTATATCCTTTTTATGTGGCCCCTGAGAATGTTCATGAAGATCTTGCTGAGGTTTTATTATTCATATCTTTAAAATTGTAAATGTATCATTTAAACATTTAGGCTACAATCCTGCAAAACACTCACACATGTGCTTAATTTTAAGCAATAAGTCATGAAATCAATGGGATGATGCCTGCTTAAAATCAGACACATGGGCACACGAATAAGTGCTTTTTCTCCTTTGGGGCCTTAAAAATTTCAGCAGAATCTCAATCTTACATATAGTCCAGACATACCATGAATGACAATTCAATTTTACATCAATTACATTTATAAAACCTCAATCACATTTTTTCTAATTAAATTTTCTAGTGATTAGTACATAGGGTTGAGAGCTGGAAAACTTTGATGGCAGTGACTTGTAATTTATTATTGTTTAACATGTATATTATGAAAGTGCATAAAAGCCACTTGTGTGACCTTAGGTAGGGTAAGCCATTTAACCTCTTTGTGCTTCTATATGTAAAATGGGAAGAAAAATATATGCCATCCCTACCAAGGCTGCTGTGATGTTTTGGTGTGAACTTGTGAAGAGGTAAGATCTGTTGGGGAGTTGATCACTCTCAGGAAGTATTCAGAACCTTACAGGATCAAATATAATATGAAATGCTTTGAACGGTTTGTGTAGAAGGTCCTGTGTACACAGGGCCGGTGCAAGAATGTTTCGCGCCCTAGGCAAAACTTCCACCTTGCGCCCTCCCCCGTTCCCGAGCCCTCACCCTGAGGTGCCCACCTCTGCGGCAGCTCCCCCCCTCCACCCTGAGGCATCCCCCCTGTGGCAGCTCCCCATCCCCCACCCTCCGCCCTGATGCACCCGCCCGCCCCAGCTCACCCCTGCTCCACCTCCTCCCTGAGAATGCCATCTTTGCTTCACTTCTCCCACCTTCCAGGCTTGCGGCACCAATCAGCTTAGGCGTCGCAAGCCTGGGAGGCGGGAGAAGTGAAGTAGACACGGCGTGCTTGGGGAGCAGGTGGGGCAGGGGTGAGCTGGGGTGGGGAGTTCCCCTGCGTGCCGCCCCCCCCACTTACTTGCTGCAGGCGGCCGTCCCCACGCTTCCCTGCCCCAGCTCCCTCCGCCTAAATGCCGGTGGCGACCGGGGCGGCTGAAGATCTGGCCACCCCAGTCGCTGCCGAAGAAAATGCCACCCCCCAAATCCTAGTGCCCTAGGCGACTGCCTAGGTCACCTAAATGGTTGTACCAGCCCTGTGTGTACATGCAAAGCATCATCATGTTTTACTGGCTTAGGTACAAAATCAATGGGGAGGATTTGTACCATGAAAGATTGCTAAAACTTTCTGTACTTTGTCCATTTAAAAACAACAACAAAAACAGTGCTAAATGCCTTTGTCCCTTCAAGAAATCTTGGTTGTTGGTTAGCTGGTAAATGCATAAGATGTACATGAAAGATACAGCAGACGAATATCATTCTGACAGGGAAAAGTATGTTTGACATTTTGTATTTCATCATTAGAACTCTCAAGATTGATTTGTGGCATGCAATAATGTTATCTAAGACCTTTTTGGACATGTTATACTTCTTAAATGATGAAAAAGCCAAATATTTTTCTTTACAGAAAAAAAAGTTTATTTGAATGACATGACTGAAATGACATTTCATCTCTAGAATAGGATGCTGTGCTGTGAAGCTGCTGTATCATTACTTCCTTAGCAATGAAAAAAATCCATTAAAAATAATCTCTCTCACGCATTTTGTCATAATGTATATTCTGCTTGGCTAGCAAGGACTATGTCATATAGAACATGGATGATTACTGCATACTGTTGCTTAAAAGAGATATTTAACGTAGGAAAAAGTTCCCATGTTCTGATTAATGTTCCAGAAATGTATTCTTAATTTTTATTTTATTTTCATAGTTTAGTCATTCTTGCACAATAAATTATCCACTTCACATGTCAAACATGAGCGAGGTGGGCTCTCTAAGTAAAATAATGTATTATCTCACTTATGTAAAGTTGTGATCCAGTGATTTCTCTCTTTGGTATCTGAGTATTTTTTTCGTAGTACAGGAAGCAGAAGGGGAATAGTAGTAGACATGAAGACAGCAGAAAGGTAGGATCAGATGGCATTATAACAGTCAGCATGATACAGAATTGGCAGCACAGTGTCAATAACTGCCAAATAAAGCAGCACAGTAGTAAAAAAGGCTCAGGATGGCAAGGCAGCATGAGGTGGCATTAGGGCTGGATTAAGTGCTCAAACCAATTAAAATAACCATTCAACAAAGACGAGTACAGTGATAACATGAATAATTCCTCAAGAGGACAAGGAGACTGAAGGTGGGACACAGTACCTGCACTTCGGGTATCAATCTGTCCAACGCTATTGAAATCTGGAAGCAATGCATGTTTCATTGGCTGCTGTTAAGAGTCAGTGTTGTCCAAGGTTGCAAAATCTGAGTTTATCAGATCCAGATATTTTTTTCTTGTTATCCTTGATTTTTTAACAGGCATTTCTGTTTACTTGAGTGGTGTAAGGATACACGTTCACTTTAAAAGGCTAGTGTCAAGGGAAGGACCTAAGAACACAATGCCAAAAAACCTCTGACTTAAAGCTCTTTGAAACATTTCCAACGCAACAATTTTCCAAAATGTTTCATGGGAAAGTGTCAATTTCAATGAAATTTTCAATTGTTAAAAGTCAAAATGGATCATTTCAATTTTATTGTTTTGATTCATTTTGTTTTAACTTTGTCTAATATATTAAAATAATGTATTTATAATATAACACAAATAATATATATATTTTCCAACATTATTGAAAAAAATTCATTTGGCAGGACATTTCAAAATTCAAGCTTTTTGTTACAATTCAGAACAAAAAAAATTCAAAATGTTAGCATTTCCTGAAAAATGGAAATTTTGGTTTTCGGACCAGTTCCACACCTTTTCAGCAGAAGTAGGGGTTACATCCCAGGTTTGTTTTCAGCACAGACATGATAGCTAAGGTGCCTGAAAACATATATAAAACTATAGTTTAAATAAAATATATTTAAACTATAAACTCCATCTAAATAAAATGATAATAAAGAACTATAGGACAAACCTTAAAGAGGCTTAAACTTCTATATCTTATTGAAGTAGGAAGGCCTGGTAAATATAAAAACACTTCCCAAAAACTTGGGAGTACCAGGAACTCACAAGTTTGAAAGAAGTGTTTAGAGATAGCTCATACAGGAGAATTATGGGGAACCTTTACCCTGTTTTGGCTTCTAGCCCAAGATCTGGGTTCTGTTTTGGTAGGGAAGCAAAAAATAAAATAGAATCTTACCTTCACTGTAACCACACCATGTCCTCACATACAGGTTTTATGTCTGTCTTGCTTATTCTTTCTGCATAACATCTCCAAGAAATAGCCTTTTCCATCTACTCACAGAGCTAAAACTCTCATTCAGGCTCTCCTCATCTCATGTCTTGATTACTGCAACGTGTTTTTCTCTGGCATTGACAAATGCACCTGTATACATTCAGAATGTTGCTGCAAAGATCACTTTCTGTTCCCATCACTTTGACCATGTCACCTCACTCTATGCATCCCTCTGCTGGCTCCTCCTTTTTCTCATGTATTAAACATAAGCTGCTTGTCTTCACATACAAGTCCTTCATAGTCGATCCCCCTCCTACTTACCTCTTATTCGCTATTGAGATATCAGCGCCTATCTCCAATTGGCCCATTATGCCAGCCTCCACTGTTCGCTTGTTAAGTTTTCTAACAAGCACCTTTGGGTTTTCTCCTATGATGCCCCTCACACTTGAGAGGAGCTTTGCATAAATAGCCACAAAGTTACCTCATTATCTTCCTTAATCTATCCTTAAAACTCACCTTTGCTGTGATGCCTACAAAAATGTTAGGCTGCTTGTATGCAGATACACTGCCTATTATGCTGATCAGTATTGTCTCATTGTTTCCTTGTACTCTCCTCTCTCTCTGCATCAGTCTGTGTTCTGTTGTATTATACTTAAATTGAAAGTTCTCTGGGGGCAGGGAAGGGACATCTTTTTATTCTGCACTTGTACAGTACCCAGCACAATGAGGTCCAGATTCATGACTAGGGCTTATATTACTATGGTAATATAAAAATAACTGCCAAGCAAAAGGATTGGATTTGTCTGATTAAGGCCTCCATCACCCTAAAGGTTTTGTGTAGGCAATCTGGTAAATTCTGATTCCCTTCTTTCTTTTTCTCCCATTATTTAACTATAAAATCCAGAGTGAACAGCAAAATCGATGTGACATACAGTAATATAAGACCCAATCTAAAACAAAGCCCTTAGACTGTAAGCTCATGAGGTAGGGACCATGTATTTTAATGATTTTTGGAGCACCCACAAGCACATTTAGATGCTAGAAAATAATAATGGTAAGTGCGCAAAATCCAATCTTTTATCCAATTTTACATGGCAATTGCCATAAAAACCCAATAAAATAAAGATAATTAACTTAAAATTTACTTACCCGAAAGTTGTGTATCCCATTTATTTCCCCTCTTCTCTTTATGTTCTCTAATCTATTCTATCTACCTCCACCTCAGTATCTTTTCCCCTAATTTCTTTCTTTTCTCTCTTTCTCTTCTCTTCTGTCTTTGAGAAGCAGACTCTCCTTTGTCCTTCTCTCACATTCACACCTTTTTTTATTGTCCATCCTTCTTTTTCCACGCATGTTACAATGTCTCTTCCACCTTTTTTCCCTTCGTCTGATTCTTCCTATTTTCTTTACTCCCTACAATCTCATCTCTGTCGCTTGCTCTCACCTAATTCTATTGTGTCATCTCATTCACTGTTACATGTACCTAGCATTCTCTGAACGTTAACAGATTAATAGTTATAACCCCACTGTGACATATGTATCAGCCGAAATTTTCAAAACCAGCTTTTAACTTTGGGTGACCAACTGTATATGCGTAAGATCTGACTATCAAATGTGTGGAGTACTTGTGGAGTTGTGAGGAATTAACACCCCTGAAAATCAGACCTTGAGTGTCCCTCATTGGGCACTCACAATTAGAGGCCACTTTTGAAAAATTGGGCCTAAGTGACTTAACCCTTTGGTCAAGGGCCACAGAGTGAAGTTTCTTTTACACCACAAGCACAAACTGGCTTCCCAATAAACACTTCTGGATGATTCTTCAACAAAGAGTGGCCACAGAGAAATCAGAAATTAGAGCTGCCATTGTAGTAATAAATAACATTGAGTTGTGAAAGAAGCAGACCACTCCCTGACACATTTTTGTTCCATTTTTGAACAAGGGTCAGAACAGTATTCAGAGCCTGGTCTGCTATGAACCAGGGAATCTGGAGGCTCACAGAAAATCAAACATTGGAAAAGGGAGTTAATGTAGGTTTATGTGAAGGCACTTAACACTTACATACTGGGTGAGATATGCAAACTTGTAAACTCTTCTGACTGTTGCATTCAAGGTACTATTTAAATAAATAAGCATTTTAATTCTTAGGGTCCTTTAGAAGTGAATGACTGGCTTCATTACCATGGTAAATATCCTTGGGGCATTAGAGTCCAAATAACATTACTTTTCCTTAATAATAGTACCTCTGAATAATAGTTCCCTAATAATAGTACCTTAGGAATTCCCAGCAGTCTAGAAGCACTGAAATATTAAGGAAGGCTTTGCTTTGATCTATTTTTGCCAGCAAATCCTCTTTGTGTACCGTGACTTAATTTTTGGGGTCTTCCCATGCTTAGTGCTTGAACAATCAGCGATTTAAGGGCTTTAGATTTAAAACTGGATCGTATCTCCCTGTAGATGTGGTGAATGCAAATGTGGAGCTTATCCTGGGAGTAAGCCTTCATTTATTTTTTCCTCTGAAGCTAAGAAGATATCCCTGTCTAGATTTCTTTGTGAAGGGATATTCCCTTGCTCAGGATTGGAATGGAACAATAGTTTTAGCCCCTCTAATACCCATTGTAGAGCTGACCATGAGACATTTAACTTCTCTGAAATATGAGCACAATCAATTAGTCTTCCTGACCTCTCTTGAGATGGTTTTGCCTATGCAAAGGGTGGAGGGAGGAATGTGACTTCAGAAGGGCTGCCTTGAAAAGACTGAAGACGTTTTGAATCTCTTACCTACTCAGTCAGTAAATAAATATTGCTCATCTTGGCCAGCAATATTTGACCAGACAGAGGGGTAGTCCTCCTCTGAGATGCAGTGGGCAGGCTGGGGCTGGCACCTGGGCTTCTGCATGTGAAAGAAATGTAAGTGCACAGATGTTGGGTGGATTTGAGGTTGTCTGCATTATCCAAAGCTCTTCAGAGTTAGTCACTGAGGTGGCTTCCTCTCTGACTGTACGTCTGGTTTGACAGAAGAGTGGCTTTGCCTTCTCCATTTCTTATGTGAAGTCCAAAAGTTAGGTGCAGGTAAATTGGAAGAGACGCTGCTGCATAGAAGACTTCAATGTAAGGGAGAAGTAACTCCTCCAAGCAGAAATTCTACTTCAAGCATCATGTAAAAATAATCAGCCACAGGAAAAAGCCTGAAGATATAGCACTGATATTATTAGACTAAATATTGGGCAGCAAAAGATTTTGGCATGACGGTCCTAGAGCCCTCTCTTGATAAGAGGATTTAAAGAGACAGGTGACATATATAGTAAAAATGTTCTGTTGTACATCTAGGTATCAAATGCGCTATTCCCAGTGAGCAGTGCACCACTTCCGAGGATTTTAAAACCATGTACATTTTGGCAAAGCTTAGGTTGCACTAAAGGCAGCAGGATTTATACCTACTACCTTGGACATGAATAAAAATTCTTAGTATCAAACAACACACATTTCCCAATCTAGATGATACATTCCAAAGGTTTATATAGCTCTAGACTGAGCACTAAGGGCCATGAAAGCATCTGCAAGAGTCAGAGCTACATCCCTCTTTACAAAATGATCTGTTACAGTGGCTGCCATTGTGCAGTTGGTCTAAATCTGCCAAAAGAGACAGACCAAGTTTGGATATGTAGCAGTTTATCGTCATGTTTAAAAGAGCTCAGCCTTCTGGTTTTATTTGTCTGAAGCAAGCTGTAGATTCCTAGTAGTAGTCATTTCTATGACAGACAAGCATATTGGCTTAAAAATGCAAATCCTCTCACCTATGCTTCTATTTAATAAAAGCATATTGTTGTCACTCAGTGGAACAGAATGGGTTCCATTGTGAAATTCACAGTGAAACTTGGGATCTGGCATAGTTTCATTGCAAGAACTGTGTGTCACACTGCAAGTGTGAAATGCTAAAAGCTGTGGCACAGCCGACTGTTATAAAGCAATGTGAATTTGATTTATTTACACAGGAAGTGAGGTTCTTTGAATTTTCCAAGTAGATTAATATTGTTGTAATAAACTGTGAAAATAGAATACTATGCTGCTAGTACTGGAGTCTTATTTGTGTTTCTGTGCCTTTCTGGCCAGGGAGTTTTGGGATGAAACATTCAAGAATTTACACAGGATTACACTGAACCAAAACACAGTCTTCTTAAATTATGTTGTCCAAAACATGAACCATCCATTCATGTAATCTTTATATGTACAGAATGAGCTGCAGACAAACAGTACTGTACCCATCATTAATTACCTAATTACAGAATCACTCCATCAGTAAGTCAGCACAACATCTGTGACCCTGTATGTCACTGTAGCAGCCCCCTGCTTCTATCCCCTAGGAGCCTCGCTGAGGCGGTTCTACTGACATAATATATTCATTATCCATTAGATCTGGCACACGGTCTGCAGTGCTCAATTACAATACAATCGAGCAAAGGGCCCAGTGTCAGCCAATGTAATGACTTTCTGATTATCTGTCTTTAAATGATGAATGAAATGAAAATGTACTACTCAAACCAAATATAAGATTGTTAAAGATGCCCAATGAAAATGGTGCATAGACCCTTTATGGTAGGAGAGGTGGAGTGAGGGGGTAAGGGTATGCTTCACACTCAAAAATAACTCAGTAAGAATGTTTCTCTAAGCCAGAGCAACCCATCTGATTAAGACAATGTATCCTTCAAAGTAAAGAGAACCATGTGTACACACTGTATCTCAACATATCATTGATTATTTTAAGGACATTTGATACTTCAGAGCAAGGATTTAATTCTGAACGATTTTCAGTTACTTTAATCATTTCCTTTTTTGTCATCACTAGTTGTTTGAATTGATCTCAAGCTTAATATTATTGCTTTTATTCTTCACCTGGCCTGGATTATTTTTCAAAAACCCTTTTTTTGTTTTGTTTTAACTGAGATGTAAAATAATTAACAGTTCATTTCCAGCTTGAAGTATTTTTTAATTTATTTTTTTTAAAAAACTGCATCTGAATAGTACCAAAATCCGTATGCCCACCCTTTTATCTTGCTCCTCTCTTTTCTCTTCTTTCACGCACCTGGTTGCTGCTTGCTCCCTCTTCACTCTGTTTCAGTTTCACCTTTGCTGCAGTTGTCAAATGTACAAAGTAAACAAACTGGAAAAAGAGAGAGAAACAAACAGAAAATATTTTTCAATTATATTAATCTTAGTAGTTACCAATAAAAACTGGCCAGATTGTCCTCTCTGAAATGAATAATCACAAGAGGGGACTTTTAAGGATAAAATCTCCATGAGGAATCACTCAGAGAAATTCCCCACTGTTCTCCCATTCCTTGGAGGAGGAGGGGTTGGGTTTGCTTCTAGCAGAAAAGCCACCCACAAGCCTAGAAGATCCCATTGGATCCGAAGGAGGCCAGTACCATCCACAGGGAAGCCTTGAACCTATGCATGGCTACTACACCCAGTGTCTCCTCTCCTCGGCAATGTGACTTCATGAAGCCATGTAACCAGGGACATCCCTGGCCACAGAAGCTTCCATGGACCACTGCGGATACCCACAGAAAAGTTAATACAGCCTAGGACTTGCCCTCTGGCACTCCAGGTGGGATAATGGGCTGTATTAATTTTTCTCTATAAGTTCCTGAGGGCTAGAGGATGACCTTGAGTGCAACCGCTAACACCATTCCCTCCTCCTCTGGACTGATGACGCTCATTTCTCAATGGAACCTAGGGCAAAGGGGTGAGGGATGGGTAGTGCCACAGATTCAGACAAGCCTCCCTTCCATGCAGAGCTCTCCTTCATGTGTGTCTCTGAGGGTGTATGTATGCTACAGCAGGAAGCAAGCCTCCCAGCCCCAATAGGCAGACTTGCTCTATTTTCATTCTAGCTAACACACTAAAAATATCAGTGTCGACATTGCAACTCAGATGCTCAGGCCCACCCAACACTGTGGATCTGAGCTCAGGTGACTAGCCCAAGCCCAAGCTGCAATGTCTACACTGCTATTTTTAGCATGCTAGCTCAAGTGAATTTAGTGCAAATCCATCTACCCAGGCTGGCTCACTAGTAAACACACCATTTTCCCAAGGAGATGTGAGCTTTTAAGATGATTGTGTCACTTTAAACAGACTGCTATGAAAACAGAAATTTCAAAACATGCCAGGATTATAAATAAGTGGGAGACTAAAAACATTTTGTTATTCAAATCATTATGAAGCAGGTGTTTGATAGTACAGTCATTTCTGTCTGTGTTTACATCTTTAGTTATTATTCTGTTAATTATAATTAAAAATCACTTAACGCTGCATATTGGAGCACTCACTGAATCTAACTTAAATTACAACTTCCCACTTTACACCTTTAAATAGAGTACTTTGGGTTGTTGGACAAATCACTCTGTATTTCAAACACAGTATCCAGCACATGCCTAGGGGCAGGGACCTGTCCATTTTATTGCCTGTAAAGCACTATGCATATCTACTGTATGGTGATTTATGAATAATAAATACGAATACAATTCTGGAGTCCTTCCTGTATGAGAAACAAGAAAAGTAAAGACCCCTGTGTCTTTTATAATGAACTCCAGTGCAGACATAAAGCTTGATGCTATGTAACTGCTGAAACAAACATGATTTTAATACATAATTATTTTTGGTGTTTGAATAATCAGGAGTGTGAAAGAAGGAATCAAGTAAGATTTGAACTTGGCTTAAGCTTATCATGTTTGGACAAAATTGGTACATTTATGGCAAGTTTAATTTTAGAGGGAAATAGGATTGATCTGCAAATCTCAGTTTCTGGTGAAAACTTCTCCAAAGTGCAGCAGTGCTCACATCTAAGGGTTTGATTCAGCCATAGAAAGAAGAGCTGCTGGCAAGTTTGGTATGTGTAGCGCCCCAAGGACTATTGGGATCCTGTCATTTACTCTAGACCCATCTCTAATGTTAAGATAAAATTTGTTGTTAAATGTCTCAACCGAAACCAAGGAGATGGAAAAATGCTAACAGAACATGAGGTATAGGGATGCTACATGCATGGGGACCAGTTCAACCCTTAGAAACACATCACAATTCTTATTAATTTCAACAGAACTGTACTGTGTTTTTGAGGATATATCTGGGCTTATCAAATCTAGAGGTTGTAGAGGACTATTGCTCCCTTCCTACATAACATTATTTCCATATGTCAGAATCTCATTATTTTTTCCAGTGAAAATGGCATTGCATTGCATTTCAATTTGGATGCAAAATAATTATAGCTATGTTACAGAAATCAGTGGAGATTACAATGTGTAGCTACCTCTCTGTACTTTTTCCTTTGTAAAAGACATATCTCATCAACATTCATGATGGGTGAGCCTCAAGATATTCAGTAAGCAAGCACTTTGGATGCTTATCCAGAACTCAGTGGAACTAGAGCTGGGCTTACACACAATGGCAGATATGAACACTCCTAAACTTTGAGGAAGTTCAAAAGTGGATTCAGTGCAATGCAGGTCCCCATCTGCTGGGAATCTGTGAGTATAAAGGTTTTTCTTAAGACTTGTTTTGTTTCCTTGCACTGAATATTTTGGTATTTAGGATTAAACCATAACCATTTTATCTGAGAGCTTTATTCAGCCACTTCAAATATGTCATGAGAAAAGTTTGTTCTTACTGTATTATGGTTCCTGTCCCAGATGAAACCAGACAATGCAAGAAGCAAGAGAAATATTCAAAGAAAATAAAGTTATATCCCTCTCCCTCAAACTCCAGGGAAGGTTTCAATGTGGTTTAATTCTGAGATAAAAGTGTGGCTCGTTTCTTATTATATCAAAAGTGGTTTAACTATCTCTCCTCAATATTCAAATGAAGCAGATCATGTATTCTCTCTGTTTAGAAAACAGAAACAAACTCAGTTAAACACAATCCATTCTCATACTACAGCTTAGGATCAGTTATGGCTAGTCTGAATTATACTGTATGTGTGCAGATAGGGGAAATAGAGAAATGCAATTATTCTAGCTTTCAGCATGAAATTTCTCCCTAACTGGTTTGTATAATAGGGATCTCATACCTCAGGCACAACCGGTTCTAAGGTGTTTTATGGGAAGAGGTTTTGTTTAATTGCATAGAATAGACTCTTTTTTTAAATGAGAGAATTATTATTGGTATACAAGTGATATTGCATAAAGGGGCTGTAGTTATTATTATTTATTAAACAACCATCCCTTGTGCCTTCCACTAGAGTTTTTCAACAATTGAGTTTTCTCTAAGATTTCTCAGAAGGTTTCTTTATCAGATAACACTGAGCTCATGTACACGTTGACTCCTGTCAAATATAACAAGTGATTCAGTTTAACAGTGCAGTGCACAGTAGATGAGCATATATGGCCACACGGGCATAACACAATTACGCAAAATTGTCCAGCAAACCTACTATAGAGACAAAAATCAATTTTTAAAGACAGATTTTTATGGAATGCAAACAACTGCAAAGGAAACATGTGAAATAAATCCCATTTACTTTCTTTGGATGATTAGCATGATCAGATGTTCCTGTAGCATTTGCTTGTAGAACTTTTCCCCCTCCCCACATCATGCTAAAAAATTGAAAGACTCATTCATGTAAAATGTTCCTTTGGATATAGTTCAACAGATGGGGAAGGTGGAAATTTTTGACATGCTATTTGAATTTTCCTCATATACTTTTCTCATTTGGATATAATCCCCAGCAGACCTGGCAGCTCTGCAGATTTATAGTATCAGGTAACAAAGCTGGGATAATGCAGTACAGTACAAAGCCTATGCTGTTCCTTAGATGGAGGGCGAGAAGGAATGACCTCTGAGGGAATAATGCAGCTCTGTGTCATCATGCTGCAGTGTGTGTTTGTTAGAATGAGAAGGTAAAAAGTCAGAGTTCAAAAAGTGAACCGAAGAATACAAAATAAAAGTAACAATCTGAAAAGGAGACAGCAATTTGAATGACTTCATATTGACTAAAATGTATGCAGACTTGCAAATGAATTGGCTTAAGTTGCAGCAAAGATGTGAAAACTAATATTCACTAATATTCACAGTTTAGTTACACAGTAATTTTAGGGGAAATAAAGACTGATAGTCATACATAGGGCCTTGATATTTCCGGATATGGGGCCCTATTAAAATAAATAAATAAATAAAAACACTTCACAGCTACCAGCCCATAGATACTCCATGGTGTGAGGACATAAAAACAAAAGCCATGCCTTACAATAACTCCCTGACTGGGAAGTTCCTCTCTGTGTTACGCTCCCATTGCAACACATCTTGGTTGTTGTGTAACTGTGGAAGACCAGGAAATCTATAAGCACTCAATACATCCTCTTTATAATAAAATATTAAAACTTAAATTATAAACCTGAGTGTACGTTGTACACACACACTCAACAATTGAAAATAAATTCCAAATTCCTTAAAACTGTGTATGCTACCAGCTCCCCTTATCAATTCCATTTAAATAGCTTGAAGATTATTCTAAAGATCAAGTCTGTGGGGCAGGGAGCTTCCAGATCATTTTGTCACTTCTGCTGAGTTTGCATGTGGAGTTCACTTTCTGACAGAGTACCTGCAGCAGGTCCCAGAATCTCCCTTTGTTGTGTTGGGAAATACTGAAGATAAATCCAGCATGTTTGGAGAAGTCCTCCTGGAGTCTCCACTAGGTAGAATCTGACACAGTTAGAACAGTTTCAAATATCTGGAAGGTTTTGAACTAAACTTTGTTCCCTGGTCTCAGTTTAGGTAGCACTTTTGTTCAGTTCTGAACACTGCAATTTTGTTGCTGCCGAATTTTTTTTGACATTGTTTTCAGGTTTAAGCTGTACCAGTGCCACAGGTAGAGGAATCCTTCATTCTCTTTCCATCAGAAGGTCTGCTGGGGAGAGTCGAGACACAAGCAATGTTGACCAACATGCCAGGAGTACCATAGACAGGTCCAATGATTTTTGCAGAAGGCTTTTTAAAGTCTGCACTGCTCTCTCCACCTCCCCATTGCTCTGGGGATGTAAGGTAGACTACTAGTACAGTGTAGGGTTACCATATTTCAACAATCGAAAAAGAGGATGAGGGGGGAGCCCCACCCTGCCTCCATCCACTCCCTCCCACTTCCCGCCCCTGACTGCCCCCCTCAGAACCCCCAAAACCACCCTGCTCCTTGTCCCCTGATTGCCCCCTCCTGGGACCCAACCCCCTACCTAAGCCTCCCTGCTCCTTGTCCTCTGACTTCCCCCTCCTGAGACACCCCCGCCAACTGCCCCTCTAGGACCCTACCTGTCCCCTGGCTTCCCTGACCCTTATCCACACCCCCACCCCCAGACAGACCCCCAGGACTCCCATGCCTATCTAACCACTTCCCGCCCCCTGACAGGACCCCCAGAGCTCCCGGCCCATCCAACCCTCCCACTGCTCCCTGACTCCCCACCGGGACTCCCTTTACCATGCCCATGCCAGTCAGACACTGCCTCCACGTGGAGGCAAAACATGCTGCCAGGCTGCTGCGCGCACAGCCCCTCCCCTGCAGAGTGCTGAGGCAGTGGGAGGGTGGGAGCAGGGGAGGGTCTCTGGCTGCTAGAGGCCAATGGGAGTGGCTCTATCAGGCCCAGGCACCCAATCAGCCGCACCGCACTCTGCATGGGGGCGGGGAAATCCTGGACCTTTTAACCTTATTACCAATTCCTCCCAGATGGCTATTTAAAGATGAAAAAGCCGGACATGTCCGGGGAAATATGGACAGATGGTAACCCTAGTACAATGTTTAAAATCAAAGTCCTGTCGCTCATTGTCTGATATGAGGTCTTCAGCAATTCCATGTCTAGACAATATTCTCTTTAGTTTTGGGATGACCAGTGCTGATGACGTCTGTGTAAGTATAGCCAGATCTGTATATCAAGAGACATAATCAATGACAAAAATATATATGTGTCTGCTCCAGAAAAACAAATCTGTTCCTATGTGCCAAGGACTGTTAGGTAGCTTTGTAGGGAATAATGATGCTGGCAATTTGTTGCATTTGGGGTGAGGTTAGACCAAGTGACTGCTAGAGCTTCATTTGTCCATGCTGCTGCTTGGGTCTGTGAGACTTTTTGTTATGAATTCAACAGATCTCTGGTCTCCTGGATGCTTCTGTATGAACACAGCTCCTAAACCATATGAAGATTCATCTGCTGCTACTGTTGTTGGATAGCCAAAACAGGTGGAGATGTAGGTTTTTATTTTATTAAAAAAAATTATTGTGTGTTCTCCAGATCCACATGTCATGGCTATTAAGGAGATTTCTTAAGGGATTTGTTAGATGACTAAATTTGGTAAGAATTTCCCAAAACAATTTGTCATGTCCAGGAATCTTCTGATAGCAGAAACATCTTGGGGTTTGGGTAAGGTGAGTAGTGCTTTCAGTTAGTCTGAATCCAGCTGATGTTCCTGTTTGCTAATTATTTATCTCTGATGGGGTATGCCAATCCCACACTGAGCCAGCAAGGGTTAACAAGCTGCTGTTCCCTCAGCCCCACCCTGCTACACCTGCACTCACTGTCAGGTAGTGAAAGGGCAGTTAAAAAGTGAAGAGGACAGCTTAGTAACTGGCTGACCAGGAAGGAGAACAGGTCTCCTATCCTTTGCTATCTGACGAAAGGACCAGTCCAGAACCCTTTCAGAAACTGCTGACTCCCAGCGCCCTCCAGAGGATGATATGCCTGGTATACAACCATAGTGTTTGATTTGGGGTCTATTTCTTTGCTTTACTATAAAAGGACTATCTGTGCTATCTGGGACAGGGCTGAAGGGCCTAAAAAGACTGTTGCCAAAAAAAAAAAGATGACTGTTTCCTAAAAGGCATCTGGGGAACACCCTTAATAAACTTTGTGGCATTTTACCCCCTACTTGAGTCTACCCTGTAGTTTGTCTTACAGTCTGAAGAGCAAGTCTTCATAGTCTCCTACAAATTTTATCTGCTCCTTTCCAAATTCACATTTCTCATTCAGATTGAGGCCAGCTTGTTGGAAGCACCTCAAAATTGCATCTAGTTGTTCATCATGTTGATTTTTATCTCTGCCATATCTCAGCACATCATCTGCGTGGCAGAGGATGCCAGGCAGACCTGACATGATCGAAAAGATACTTTTTTGGAAATGTTCTGGTCCTGAAGATGTGCTTAATTGAAACAGTACCTTCCAAATGGGGTGATGAATGTAGTTAAAAGTATAGTTTCTTTAGCAAGAGGGATTTGCCAGAAATCTGCTGTAGTATCTAACTTTGAGGCCACTTTGGTCTCTGATAACTGAGCTAATGTCTGGTCATCTATGGGAAGCATGTGTCTTTCTCTGCACATGCTTTTTTGTTATTTTGTATAAAGTCCACAATAATTAGGATTTTGCTGTTGGGGTTTAGTACTACAACCATCCCTGCACACTGGTGTAATCCCTGTACTTCTATCTGGAAAATAACCCCCATATCTTCCATTATCTTTAATTCTTCTTTGACTTTCCCTACCAAGGATATAAGAATGTGGTGTGAGACTGTCAGAGCAAAGGGAGTAGTTGATGGCATCAGTTTTAGTTTGTATGCCCCTGACAGATTTCCTAGCTCTGTGAAAATGTGTGGATACATCTCTGTATGTTTTACTTTTTTGTCATTAATGCATTCCAATTTCCATACTGGGTATAGTTTTGTATTGCTGGCGTCCCTAGTAGACAATTTTAGTTCTTGTTTTATGTATATTGTTTTTCCATTCAATTCAACTTTTCATTCTTTCTCCATTTTCCCAAGGAACTGACCACAAATATTAAATGCATTGTTCCTAGCTCCATGTAGAATCTTATTTGGTCTTTTCAGATCTTCGTCCCAGGATTAATTATAATCTTTTTTTTTTTTTTTAAATTTCAGTGACTGCTGCCCAAGTATCAATTTTAAATTTGAGGTTTTGACAGATTAAATTCATACTCTGTGCACCATGGTGTTGTCTGTTCTATTGAGGATAAAATCATGAGTGTTGTGGAGAAAGTAAATAAGGAAGTATTATTTACCCCTTAACATAGAACAAGAACTAGGGGTCACCCAATGAAATTATAAGGCAAATTAAAACAAACATAAGGCAGTACTTCTTCAGACAATGCACAGTCAGCCTGTGGAATTCATTGCCAGGGGGTGTTGTGAAGGCCAAAAGTATAATTGGGTTAAAAAAAGAATTAGACAAGTTCACAGAGGATAGCTGCATCAATGGCTATGCACTAAGATGGTCAGGGACATAACCCCATGCTCTGGGTATTCCTAAACTTCTGATTGCCAGGAGCTGGGACTGGATGATGGGATGGATCAACTGATAATTGCCCTGTTGTGTTCATTCCCTCTGAGGCACCTGGCCTCTGTCAGAAAACAGGATACTGGGCTAGATGGATCATTGATCTGCCACAATGTGGCTGTTTTGCTGATATAGTCCTTAGATTTATGGCCTCATTGTCATCTAATGATAACACTCCCTCTTGGATTGTTTCCACTACTCTTGGTGGCTTGCCTGCTATTGCATAATATCTAATTTTGTGGCAACTCCTATATTCTGCCACTTTTGCTGGACATTGTTGCCAGCTATGGTTTGGTGCCTTGCCACCATGGCCAGCTCCAGCGTTTTTGCCGCCCCAAGTGGCGGGAAAAAAAAAAGCCACAATCGGCATTTCTACCACCACCGCTTCATTCTTTGGCAGCAATTCGGTGGCAGGTCCTTCCCTCCGAAAGGGACTGAGGGACCCACTGCTGAATTGCCACTGAAGAGCCGGATGTGCCGCCCCTTTCCTTTGGACGCCCCAAGTGCCTGCTTGCTGCGCTGGTGCCTAGCGCTGGCCCTGCTTGCCACATCTTCCATAACTTTTCCAACCTTCCTTCCTATAGTTCCAAAAACTCTCCCACTCCACTTCTTCACTCTTCTTATGTTGTAAATTTTGTCTGACTGCTCCTTTCACATTTGTGACTTTTCTCTTGACTATGGCAATATTGTCTGATGCAATCTCCCCTGTGCTACTAGCATGGAAGTCACAGTACTGTTTCTTTGTGGTTTCTTGCATTCTTTGTGTGTGTGTGTGTGTGTGTGTGTGTATATATATATATATATATATATATATATATATATATATATATAAACTTTTTCTATAGGTCTAATTGAATGTGTGCTGATAAACTGGTGTTTCCTATGCTAACAATTATCCTGACTTGTGTGAGTTCTTCTTTTTATGTTCCATACTTGGAGTGTTCAGCAAGTATGAAATGTAGTGATAAAAGCCTCAGCTGTATCCCCTTGTTCCTGGGACCGCCTATTAAATTCTGCCCTTTCATATATGATATACTGTCTGCCTATGAAATGGACATCAAATGCCTCTTTCACTTTGGTGTATTCTTTCTTTTCCACATCAGTGAAGGATAGGGCACATAGGATATCATAAGCAGCATCACCCATGGGAAATACCAGGAAATTTACCAGGTATTCTTGTGATTTCTCCATTAAACCAAAAGCCATCCATAACCACTCAAACCTCCAGATCCAGCAAAGACAGCTGCCTGACAAACTTGTCTAACAGAGTCATTTGTGCTACGCTCTTTATTGGTGTGCCAAGAGGGACTGTGCCTTCTCCTGCTGCAGCTTTCACAGGTCTCCTCCTTGATTCACTTACTTCTGACACCATGTCGTTTGAGGACATAAACACAAACAGCAACTAGTGAGCACCCTGACCAAAAAGTCCCTTTCTGTATTAAGCTCCCCCTGCAACATTTCCTGGTTCTTTCTGCTGACTGCAGCGGACTAGGAACTCTATAACCAATCCACACTAAGAGGGAAAGTATCCCCCATTACAGGCCACAGAAAGCCAGACCAGAAATTCTGCTGAGACCTTCCATTTCACTGGGACAGATTCCTAGATTATGCCCCTTCTGTTTGCCATGTATGTCCATTAATCTGATAAATTACATCAGGGACTCACTCAGCATGCTGGTTGCTTCCTCTGGCATTCTGAATCAAAAATGATTTCCCGCCCCCCCCAGCTGACTGAACATCAGTATCTAATTGAAAGGTATCTCTTATGGCTCTCTCCCTAGCTAACCACTAGTAAGCCAAAGAGTGGAAGAAAGAGTAGTTCATTGGGACAGAGTCACCTATAACCAATCTGTCTTCCTGAAGACACAAAAATTAGAGAGTTGGCGGTCACCTGAGGTCCCTCTGCTGAAAAGGAAGAAACCCCCTCTCACACACCACCCCCAATGATACGGGCTAGGAGTGATTCCTCCAGCTTGTAGGTCACACCCAGGACCATCTGTGTCTCCTCTAGGCCACACATAGGAGTTAAATTAAGTAACCAGTGAGATGTTCAGAGGACCACATGACATAGGATCCTGTATAGCTGGTGTAGGGAGAAGAAAGGGAAGAAAGGAGAATTGTAGAGTGTGGGTAACCAAAGTTGTCATGAGATCATCATCCTACAGAGCTCCTCAACTTCCTAGTGCAAAGCTTTTGCTTTTTCCTTCCACTCATCTTTGCCTGAATAGGTCAGTTCCCCATGGGGCCTGCCTGTGTGGGCACTCGGGCCTCACACAGATCAGAAGGCTACTGATATTTTTTGATGGATTATGCACTTTATGGATCAATCACATGATACATACAGTACATCTCTGAAATTTAGCATATTGGAACTCCTGCAGAAGTTGCCAAGCATTAATATGTATTTGAATTACAATGCTATTAATGCCATTTAGAATAACCAAGGACTAATTTGGGATTGAATAAGCTAATAACACTATATCATTGGTACCTTATATATGGGATGGTCAACTTCCACAACATCATTTGTAAAGGACATTGTCAATTTAAAAATCATAGGGCCCAATTATGTGAGATGCTAAGCATCTCCAAGTCAGTTGGAATTGAGTATGCTCAGTACCCAGAAGAATCAGAATTATATCCAATTAATTATTATTGGTTTTTTACATTTTTATCAGTTTGAAGAACAAAAATGAAAGGTTTCAATTCTGTTTACAGTTAGTTTCCCTTTCAGGTGCTTAGGGCTACAGTGTTTGGATTTCAAATACTATAGGATAATGCTTGCAGGGGTTTTTGTTTTTGTTTTAATTAAACAACCGTTTCCATTAGAATTTTTTTTAAAAAAAGTCAAGGAAACAGTTCTTTTGGCCATAGTTTTTGTAAAAGCTTGTTTTATGTAAGTTAAGGGTTGGTATAAATCAGAGTGCCCTGGGGCCCTTTCATTAAAAAAACTGTTTAATAAACCTGCCTTTGATATTATCCCTTAATTTGCAAGTAGCTTTCCATGTTATACTAGAAAACTGAACTTAGATTCCCTTTAGCCGTATGCTATCTATCATTGCCTTCGCTGCTTCACAATGGACCTCACCTACTTCTAGAACATTTGGGACCCTCATGTTCTCTTCTTTTAGCCTGGGTTTTGATAATCAACCACCCCCTACTGCAGAGTTTAAACTATTAATTCCCAGAAACTCATTTGAGGTAGAACTGAGAGACACTACTAATGCAATCAGCAATAAAAAATAAATAAAAAAAATTAAAAAAAGTTTTAGCAAATGGTATGGTCTCATGGGTGGCTGAAAATTAGATTTATTTAGATTTCCTTTTTAAATTATTTTTTAAGAGTAAGAAATAATGGAACAGGTCCACCATGAACAGAAATTTAACCTCTTCCCAAACTATCCTGCCAGTGTATTTCAACCCTGTTTTCAAGAGCTGTATAGTGAGAGAGAAGGCCCCTTCCATGCCCATGAAGTCCTGATCTCCTGTTGATTTTGTTGACCAGGTGTTGATGTTGATTTTTGCCATGTGGACTTCTGTACACTAAGATCTGAACTGGGACCATGAGATAGATTGCGTCAATGTTTAGTGCAGTAGCTAAGCCTTTTCCCCCTCCCTCCCCATGTGTGTTTGGCCATTTCTTTTCAGATGTGACTTTGGTCAAAGGCTGCTAATTAGTTTCTGAGTGGACTCAGGTGTTGATTTTGATTTTTTTTAAACACCTATGTGATTTGGGAGTTGGCGGAGTAGTACCTGGGTCATCACCTCTCGGCCCTTACATGCAATCAGCACATAAGCTATCACCCTATTTTCAAATGGATATGGCCAGTGCCTGGGCTTTTTCCATGAGGATCCTAGACTCTGGAACCAACTTCCTTTTTTGTTCTGAATTAGCCTGGATCTAGTAATTTTCAGGGTAAACTGCAAGATTAAACTATACTCACAGGCTTTTCCAAATAAGATAGGTTGAATGATTTGAGGTTGCTGCAGGAGATTATAATTTTATGTTGAGTGAGCTACATAAGTGATTTACTGGGAAATTTAGGAATAGTCTGGGAAGTCAGTCAAATCTGTTTTCTGTTATATTGAATAAATATGTTGCAAGAAACTGAAAACTAAAAAGTATTCTTATTCTCCCACTGAAATACGTGGGGATTTACTTACACATCTCTCACTGATATTGATGAGTGCAACCTGACTTTTGCAGACCATGTTCCTGTGAGATCTCTAACTGACATGAACAAGACTGTTTATGTTCATAAAGGCTACAGCATCAAGATCTTGGTTGCCTGCACCTTGATGAGAGAATCTCTCCCAACCCCCATGATTATATAAAGCACATAAATGTATTTATTTTTCTATCCAAGTCTCTAAGTGCTTGTACAAACTTTAGGACAGATATACCAAAAGGATGGGGTATGGTGCATTATATAACAGGTATGAATGGGACCTGTAGAATAAAGCCTTAAATCAGGTTACTCATTAATATCAGTGGGAATTATGTAGGTAAATCCCATGCACAGAAACAACACATTGGTCTGTAGTTTCTTGCAATATTAATCAACAATTTAAAAACTCAATAGCTGCAAAGAATGGCCCTTCCCTTATTTTGTTAAAATATTTTGTTTCCTTTTTTCTTGCATGTTATTAATACCTGCTCCCAACAATGAACCAAATTCAGACCTAGGTGTAAAAAGGTTTGTATTCTGAAGCTAGTCATTTGTCCCGTTTTTGGAGTAGAGTAAAACTGCATGAACTGCGTGGGTTGCCTAAAATGGATAGCAATACAAAGATAAGTGGTTAGAAAGCAGCATTCTGCTTCAAATTATAATTATACAATGATAATTTATAAACTGATAAGAGGCTGAAGGAAAAAAAAAAACCTAAAAGCCTCCCAACAGTTTTAAAAGTAAATTTGGCTTTTTATTCTCAAACTACTGGAGACTCCAATCCTCTCACTTACTTGGCAGGTTTTGACTGACAAGCATGATTTTCCTATACTTTTCCCCCCGTCAAAATATCATGGGAAGGATATTATGCATTCCCAACCTGTCAGCTTTGGCTGCATTACAGAGTGCTCAATTATGCTATAATCGAATAGCTGCCCAATGTAGGCCACATAATGACTTCCTGATTATCTGCCTTTAAATGATGAATGAAATGAATATGTAACATTCTGCTCAAATATAGCATAGTTAGCATGCCAAACCAAAACTGATTTTGTGCTCTTCTGCCTGAAAAACATACATTTTATTGTAATTCAGTACAACAGTTCTGTTGCTTGTTTTCCCTTCATTAAGATAAATATTGAATGAATTGTCTAGGAGAACATTAGTCTTCATTTTTGCTTTCAAACAGGTGCTAAAGGTGTTAAACATTGGTTGCATTGTTCTCATTCCTCTCTTTGCGTCGTCTTCTTGATAAAACGCAAGGTCAGATTTATATGAACAGCTCCTATTGGGAATATTCCAATACAGATTGGCACAGCAGCAAGTCTATTCTGAGTAATGTACTGCAAAGACAAAAACATTAAGGTCTGAATAAATTATTTATTGGCGAGGGTGTTAGATTTTTTCATCTCCTGTCTATGATATTACTACCATGCAACCAATATGCCATTAGAAAATCAGACTTACCAATAACTTCCACCTCTGTGTAGTGTACATAATACCTGCCCAAGTCAGGTAACTTCCTCAGCTTCATGTAATCAGTTTTCTAAAGCAAAGTGTGGAGATTTTTCCAAAGTCTCTGCCCAAGTGACTTTCCATGATGGGTTCTTTTGAAAGAGCTCTGAATTAATTTTAAAGTTGATTACATGTGCCAAGATGATGTGTCAGAACATGTCATGGGATCAACATACTTAAAATAAGTCATCACCAAAGGGTGTGATTAACATGATATGACACATAATTACCTGAGTCTTTTGGCTTGCAATATATTAAGAATGTTACTTCATATCTACATGCCCCTGAAGCAGCCTTTTTTCCCTTACATCATCAACTAGTGCATAGAATCGTAGCACTGGAAGGAACCTCAAGAGGTCCTCTAGTCCAATCCTTTGCACTGAAGGCAGGACTAAGTATTATCTAAACCATCCCTGACAGGTGTTTGTCTAACCTACTCTTAAAAATCTCCAATGACGGAGATTCCACAATTTCTCTCACAGTTTATTACAGAGCTTAACCACTCTGACAGTTGGGAGGTTTTTCCTAATGTTCAACCTAAACTGCTCTTCTTCAATTCAAGCCCATTGCTTCTTGTCCTATCCTCAGAGGTTAAAGAGAACAGTTTTTCTCCCTCCTCTTTGTAACAACCTTTTATGTATTTGAAAACTGTTATCATGTCCCCTTGCAGGCTTCTGTTCTCCAGACTAAGCAAATCCAATTTTTTCAATCTTCCCTCATAGGTCATGTTTTCTAGACCTTTAATCATTTTTGTGCTCTTCTCAGGACTTTCTCCCATTTGTTCACATCTTTCCCGAAATGGGGTGTCCAGAACTGTAGACGATATTCCAGTTGAGGCTTAATCAGCATGAAGTAGAGCAGAAGAATTACATCTTGTGTCTTGCTTACAACACTCCTAGTAATACATTGCAGAATGTTTGCTTTTTTGGCAATAGAGTTACACTGTTGACTTATATTTAGCTTGTGATCCACTATGAAGATCCCTTTCTACAGTACTCTTTCCTAGACTGTCATTTTCCATTTTGTGTGTGTGCAACTGATTGTTCCTTCCTAAGTAGAGTACTTTGCATTCATCCTCATTGAATTTTATTCTATTTACTTCAGACCATTTCTCCAGTTTGTCCAGATCATTTTGAATTTGTATCCTATCCTCCAAAGCACTTGTAACCCCTCCCAGCTTGGTATCATCCACGAATTTTATAAGTGTACTCTCTATGCCATTATCTAAATTATTGATGAAGATTTTGAACAGAACTAGACCCAGAACTGATCTCTGCGGAACCCCACTTGATATGCCCTTCCAGCTTGACTGTGAACCACTGAAACTACTCTCTGGGAATGGTTTTGCAACCAGTTATGCACCCACCTTATAGTAGCTCCATCTAGGTTGTATTTCTAGGTTGCATATGCAAATTAGACAGCCTGTTTAGTCATGTCAGAATTAAAAAAGGTAACAGCTATGGTAAAGTTGCAACTCATTAGTTTTGCTGCTGCTTTGTATATCAAATGAACAGCTAAAGCACCAGCAATCTTCTTGTATGGAGTAGAAAGTTCTCCTCTCCTTCAGTTATGGGCCTGTCTGCTGAATTTGCCAATTCATGCAAATTATGATAATGGTTTTTATGTTGTGACACATCTAGTAATACAAATGGTAAGGGGTTATAGCAGAGTTGAAAAAGGATGATAGTGTTTTGTTTCTGGGTGAATAGGGATTAGATTTACTGAGGGTTTTTTTTTTAAGTAAGAAGTAATGGAAATATTTTGGTACTAAAAGTAAAAACTCATCTGAGTCTCATATGTCCAGCTCACCAACTCCCAAACCCACATTTCCATTTATTTAAGAATAATAACCCATATCTCCAAAGGAAGAGCAAATAAGATTACAGTAACTCCTCACTTAACATTGTAGTTATGCTCCTGAAAAATGCGACTTTAAGCAAAACAATGTTAAGCGAATCCAATTTCCCCATAAGAATTAATGTAAATGAAGGGGTTAGGTTCCAAGGAATTTTTTTTCACCAGACAAAAGACTATACTATATATATATATATATATACTATACTATACTATATATATATATATATATATACACACACACACACACACACAGAGTATAAGTTTTAAACAAACAATTTAATACCAGGAGCTGCTGCACAGGGAACTTAGGGGAGCAGGGAGCTGATGGGAGGGGAGCTGATGGGGGGCTGCCGATCCACCCTGGTTCCAAGCTCCCACCAGCTAGCTGCAACAGGCTGCTCTTCCTGCAAGCAGTGGACAAAGCAGGCGGCTGCCAAACGATGTCAGAAGGGAGCATTGCACAACTTTAAATGAGCATGTGCTCTAATTGATTAGCAACATAACACCGAAACAGCGTTAACCAAGATGACTTAAAGTGAGGAGTTACTGTACTGTCAACAATTCAGTAAGCTCGCACAAGCGTAGGCCCAGCCTTGCTACCGGTGAAGTCAATGGAAAAGTAGGATCAGTCCAAAGTATTCACAACTATATGATAATTAATGAACTATAATTGTTTCAAGGAGCTCCATCTGCTTTACATATATAGATCCCTTTCTCCTATAGCTAACAGTAGGCTAGAACAGTGTGCAGTGAAGTTATACTAGTAGAATGTGGTCTGAGAAGAGACTTCTAACAAGAGGTCTATAAAAGACTTCACAGACTCCTCACATACATTTCCTCTGTTCCTTCCCCTAATTGTGACCATCTCATAAGAAGCCACCTAGAAAAGGCTTGCATACCACTCTAGCTCAGCTGAAGCAGCATTGTCTTTTAAATGTATCAGTATAGGTTTCTTCACTACAGTTAATGAAATTATTGCCAAAAAGTGTTTCCTCCTTGCAGCCAGAAGGTCTCCACTGTCAGAAGTATTATTTAATATTTTTAAATGCTCATGTGAATCAAGAATATTAGTTATTTTCTCCATAGGCAGCATCCCCAAAACACATGGACCAAATTCCCTTCAGCGTATGATATCCCTATCATAAACTTAACAGTCCTTACCCAAATGCTGCATCTCTAATGCATCCAGAAAATGTTTGTTTTGAAATATTATAATACTTACATTCTTACTTTCCTATAATTAGAGAATAACAGCAATTTCTCTGAATGTTTCCCCATAAAGATGTTTCCCTACAACTCCTTCCCAAGATGGTCTTAAAGATGTTTGTATATTACACCATTTGGTAATGGCATTATGCAATAGGTAAATCATGTTCAACCATACTCCATTGTTATTCAGCTAACAGTATTGCCTAGTGCTCAGAATGGGAGATTGGCTACTGCAGAGATCAAAATTCTTGTCATAATTCTGCCCCTATGGCATAAGCCTAGTGACTCAGGCAAGGCTTGAAAGGAGATCAAATTGATTTGTAGGCATAAAATAAACATTTTCTAAGGAGAAAAATAAACTTCCCAAAATTCTAAACAGTCACAGAATCACTGTGTACAACTCCTGAGCTTTCTTGTTGACTGTTGTCCTCCTCTGGAGCTCACAGCAGAAGCGAACCTGAAACTACTGCTTCAGGTCTTATACTACAGAATTACCTCACTGTCTGAGTTCCTATTGAGTACTTACTGCTGCTCCTGTGACTCTTTAAATTAGCCACAGCTGAATTGGCTGGTGTTTAGTGGTAGCTATTGTCAGGGAGTGGCTGTTTGCTTACCAGATCTGAATCAAGCTAAGAAATGGAGGGCATCATTGTTCTCTTATCAGGGAAGGAAGCATTTATGATCAAATTAAAGCTTCTCCCTCTTTTTTTGGGGGGGAGGGGGTCATGATACCTGTCATGGTACTTGGCTAGGCTGCCCCTTCAGAGACCCCTCTCCAGTCCCCCAGCCTTTCAAGTGACAGGCCCATGTCTCCAATTCTTTTTGAGGTGGGACCCCATGATCCAACCACTTTCTGACTGGGCTCCAAGTTACAGCCCCCTTGTTGCCAACCTGAGAATCCCCGAACAGGCTTGGTATCAAGATTTTCCTTTCAGGATGCTGTGGACAGTAACAGTAATGCAGAATCAGCTTCTTCAAAACAAAGTGTGATTTATTTGCTAAATGCTACATAGCACTCAGGGAAATTGATTTAAAACAACAAATATCTCTGCCCATACTGTCTTACCTGTGCTTGCCATTTCTATGAAGCCCCTAGGTATACGTGATTTAGACTTGGTGCTTCCCCCCCTCCCTCGTTCCCCTTCCCCTACTCCCATGCCAATTTTCTTGGTGGCCAAGTTACAGCCCTTCCTGCAGACCTTAACTCTCAGTCAACCTGTGTCAACCTGCAGCAGACAACTTCCCCGATCCCTTTCTGCAGGGCGGATCTTTTAACCAATCAGTGTCATTTGATGTCCATATTTTCAGCCTTGGGAAAACAACTACAGTAACTCCTCACTTAAAGTCGTCCTGGTTACCATTGTTACATTGATGATCAGTTAGAGAACATGCTCATTTAAAGTTGTGCAATGCTCCCTTATAACATTGTTTGGCAGCCGCCTGCTTTGTCCACTGCTTGCAGGAAGAGCAGCCTGTGGCAGCTAGCTGGTGGGGGCTTGGAACCAGGGTGGACCGGCAACTCCCCTATCAGCTCCCTCTATCAGCTCACTGCTCCCCTTAGTTCCCTGTGCTGCAGCCGCCCAGCAGGCTATCAATTGCCGGCAGTTCATCTGCCCCTTCCCCCACTGCCATGTGCTGTTCCTGCCATCTGACTTGGAGCTGCTCCCAGGAGCCTCCTGCTTGCTGTGTGGGGGAAGGGAGGGGCGAAGAGGGAGGCTAATCTCAGGGTGTCCCCCCTTCCCCCCCCCCGCCGCTTACCCCTTCTCCATATAGAGCAGGGTGGGGACACAACAGGGCTCAGGACTGAAGAGCTTGCTGGGCACAGCTACTGTCTCAACTTCCTGATCAACTTAAAAAGGCAATATACTTAGAGTGGTGTCAGAGTACTTAAAAGGGCAATACATGTCTCTCTCTCTCACACACACACACACAGGTTGTGTGTCTCTGTCTCTGTCTGCCATAATGGCTCCCCTCCCTCCATTCGTGCTGCCTTGTAGAGTGTGAGGCTACATTAACAACAATGCTTTAACCCTTAAGGGCTCAACCGAATGCTAGTTCATCATTTAGCAGCAAGGCATTCCCTGGGAAATACACCACCCTCTTCCACTGTCTAACTTCACCACCTCAACCAAGCTTCACAATCATCATTGCTGTGTACAGTATTAAATTGTTTATTTAAAACTTATACTGTGTGTGTATATATATACATAATATAGTTTTTTCTCTGGTGAAAAAAAATTCCCTGGAACCTAACCCCCCTATTTACATTAATTCTTATGGGGAAATTGGATTCGCTTAACATCGTTTTGCTTAAAGTCGCATTTTTCAGGAACATAACTACAATGTTAAGCGAGGAGTTACTGTATGTAACCATGTTTGGGGCTGAGTTGCCATCGCTTCACAGCTATTAATGTGGCTATCGTGTTTGAGTGTGTGGTGGGATGTTCCTTCTGGGTTGCTCTTTCTGCTTGGTTTCACTTTTTCTCCAACTCCGTCATAAACAAACACACAGAAGCATGCACAATATTCATAAAAATAATACATATTTCCTAATTCTTCATGCATTCCATAACATAACTCCTTCTACCCTATTATAAGAGATGTTCCAAACATACACTTTTTGACATATGCCCTCTCTGATAACCTTATCATATGGTCTCCAAGTTCACCAAATCATTATATTCTTGCCTTTGAGATTTGTTAAGAAAAGAACAAATAGACTCCCTCACCCACTAGACCAGATAAATCTCTTTCACCTCCACTCATACACATCATTTAGCTGTTAGGGATCCTTAAATAATTAGTGTGTGCTACATTAAAAGCAGTTGGATATTTCCTTAGGTATAGAGTTTAGGATCACCATGTTGTAAACTAACATATAGGCCCAAATTTTGAAAGTTTGTATGCAACACCCAGGGTGCTCACCCAAAATTAGGATTGTGTGAACACAATTGTGTGTGCACCAAATCCACTCAACACACTCACTGGGCATTGTGCAATTTAAATGCACAATGTAAGTACACACACACACACACACACACACACACACACACACACACACACACACACACATATGCTTGAAAATCTGTGCCAGAATGCTTTTATTGGGTCTTAGGCATTTAGCAGACACCATGTCTTTGGAAGTGTCTGGCTACACAGCCCCTCAGCCAGGCTCGACTCTTTCCTAAATGAGTAAAATTTTGAAAATCTTCCAGTCTGGTGCAAGAGGCATTTTAAAAGAATTTCAAACTGTTCAAGTATTTAGTGGCTTCTATGAACCTGAGTTCATTTCCAACTTTACCACTAATTTTAGATTTTGTACTGGATAGTAACTGGTGTCATTGCTACTTATGTGTGAATGCCACATTCTGTACTCTGCTCTGTAGCACTGAATGACAGTTTTGTAAATGGAGCATTTATGGAAGTCAGTGGACTCTTTTCCATTTACGCTGAATGCTTTGTTGTTCCATTTTTAGTTATTAATTAAATTACTGGGCTTCCAAAGGCAGTTTTTATTATGAGCACATCAGAAGCAAGGTTTCTTTTTCTTTCCTTTAACTTACTCACCCCTCCCCATCTTTTTAAAGATGTGTTCTGAAGAAATAAGGTCATCACACTGAGAGACTAACACATTTATCTGAGCATAAGCTTTTGTGGGCTACAGCCCACTTCTTCAGATGCATAGAATGGAACATATATTGAGGAGATATATATACACATACAGAGAGCATGAAAAGGTGGGAGTTGTCTTACCAACTCTGAGAGGCCAATTAAGTAAGAGAAAAAACTTTTGAAGTGATAATCAAGATAGCCCAGTACAGACAGTTTGATAAGAAGTGTGAGAATACTTACATGGGGAGATAGATTCAATGTTTGTAATGGCTCAGCCATTCCCAGTCTCTAGTCAAGCCTAAGTTGATTGTATCTAGTTTGCATATCAATTCGAGTTCAGCAGTTTCTCGTTGGAGTCTGTTTTTGAAGCTTTTCTGTTGCAAAATTGCCACCCTCAGGTCTGTTATTGAGTGTCCAGACAGGTTAAAGTGTTCTCTTACTGGTTTTTGAATATTATGATTCCTGATGTCAGATTTGTGTCCATTTATTCTTTTGCGTAGAGACTGTCCGGTTTGGCCAATGTACATGGCAGAGGGGCACTGCTGGCACATGATGGCATACATCACATTGGTAGATGTGCAGGTGAATGAGCCCCTGATGGCATGACTGATGTGATTAGGTCCTATGATGATGTCACTTGAATAGATACGTGGACAGAGTTGGCGGTGCCACAAGTACTCCTGTTCTTTTTGTGGATACAGACTAACTCGGCTGCTACTCTGAAACCTGTCATGTTTTTGTTTGTTTGTTTTATTACACAAAAACTACATATTGAACTGACTAGCCAGTTTGACTGTGTAGCTGGCTCGTGCTGGACCTTTCTGGGGTAAAATGGCTCTGACTGGCAGGCAAAATTCCTGAGGTAGCCTTGAGAAACAGTATATTTTGAGTGAACCTTCCCAGAACCTATCACCAGATTTCTAGTCAGCTTTCCTCTGCAGCCCCTCCCCATGCAAAGAGTTACTAGTCTATAGATGAAGTCTATAGAAACTAAAAGGGGGAGGGAAGATGGAGAGGAATGAGGGAATAGAAGGCGAATTGTCCCCTCATTTTTAGTACAAGCTTAGTATATATGTATAAGTTTCTGTAGTTCCTTTGCCTAATTTGGTATTGAAAAGTGTTTTAATGTCTGAGGGTGGTCTGAAAGTTAGAAACTAAAGCCCCATCCCACAAACACTTATGC
Organism: Mauremys reevesii; assembly: GCF_016161935.1. NCBI lineage: Eukaryota > Metazoa > Chordata > Testudines > Geoemydidae > Mauremys > Mauremys reevesii. The sequence goes on from NC_052630.1 coordinate 26,932,165, forward strand.
ATGAGACTAAATTTATTTACAGAAGAAAAGCACATGTATAAGGATTTGTAGAATCAAGGTTTAAAGGCTACATTTTCAGAGCACATTAGGTTCACTAGTCTCATTAAATCTAATTTTTATATATTATATAAAATGTATAGCCTCCGTCCTCCCCTCCACCTCCACCTCCACCCCACAGTGATCTGCTCTCTGCTGCCAGCTGCTCCCAGCAGATATGCCCGGGCTACCAGGGAAGGGTCGTGTGTTCCCCACAGATTTCTTGGCTCCCCCATTTTTCTGTGGGGGAGCCAAGAAATCTGCAGAAGGTATGAATTCTGTGCCCCGACGGGATGCAGAATTCCCCCAGGGGAGTTAATTTATATATGAATATGATCATTCCAGCTTCACTGAAATTTACCTGTGAATCTACCTCCTTGTGCTAAGTAAAAGCCCAAACCTGAAAAGTTGAAGTCAAAGGCAGATTAGCCATTGGCTTCAATGGGAGCAGAGATGGGCCCTAAATGATTATCATCTGCCTGTGCAAATATTCAGTTTTCATTGTTTTTCTATTGAAATGCAAAACTGTTTTTGCATTCCCATATAATTATTCCTTTACTTTGTTATAAATGAATGATAGGCTGTCAGATTTGCTTCTCTTCTCCCAACCCCACAAACCATTGGCATTTCGCGTTGGAGATGAGGGGCAGTGTAGGCAAAATGTAATTATTTTCAGACTCAGAAAAATAAGTGTGAACGTTAGATAATCCAAAATGCAGATTGGCTGATATTGTATAACTGATATGGTAACCATTGGTAATCACTAATACTGACGTTAGACTTTGCTTTAAGTGAGGATTAATGCAATGATCTCTGCAGAAGTCACACAAGTTCTCCGACTATGTGTATAAGTCAGCATTGCACGGTATGTAATAAAACACAGCCATGCAGCTTGGAGTCTGTTATTTGTGTTGAAGGCTGTCACATATCATTAAGTGGGATATCCTTTAGTGTGAATATGGTACCCTTCCTTCTGATGGTTATTTGAGAAATATGTATCCAAAACACTACAAAGAGAAAGTGAAAGCAAAAGAAAAAGTTTAATTTTAAATTTTATTTTACATACTACTACTTAGGAACAAGCTGTCTAAAAGAACAGATGCTACTTTTATTACATACATGGGACAAATGTCTGACCAGGATGCAGTCCATGCAGAAAAGCAGGCTGTTTGGAATAGCTCATAATTGTTTCCATACTGAATTACTTCCATTAATTTTCAAACCTCAGTCACCTATCATCGGCCAATCAGTGTTTAAAACAAGCCAATCTGCTCATTTCTTGTGAGACTTTCATTTTGACTCTGACGAGACAAAATAAGTGGGAGAAGCAATGGAGCTTGGTTATGTGTATTGAAGATTTTTCTGGATAAGTCAAAGTAAACCCGCTAAAGCTAAATGTAAATGCTGTCTTGCAGACATTTCTTGAGGGAATGGGATGTTATGTCTGGCTACTGTATAATACATCTGCTCAGAGAAAGCAAGTTAACACTAAGCATCTGGAAGCATATGATAGAATCATGAAAAGTGGTAACAGAGAGCACTGTGAAGTCAGAATTTCATTCCAACTATAAACAGCAAGAAGAAAGGTTTCTTGAAGAAGCCATTTAGGATAGATTCCCTGAAGAGAATGATGGATAAGTAGTCAGTTTCTCCCATGGAAGATTTGGACTTTGGACGACTAATATAACTGTTAGAACCTCAGTACCAACTTTCCCCACCCAGATTTTTATCCATATACTGTGATTGTAGACATACGTCACTGAGTTTGCCTGTAGATAATGTTAACATTGAAAACAGCAGCTCTTCAGTCTCAGCAGACATGAGGGCCCAGAACACAATGGCCATTACCTAGTCTTTTCTCATTCTCACAGCTGTCTGGATCACTGAATATTACAAAAGAAGATGTATGATTTTTGGTTTGCAAGGCTTTTGACAATAGTCACATAGGTATAAGTTGCTTCTCCAAGCATGCTTAATAAATGACATGCTGCTTCAGATAGTATGCGCGTGGTACTCTGATAATTCTGCAAACATGATAAAAGCTTTATTGACTGTAAAGTGAAATACTAATTATCACGTATATCACATTTTTAATCTTCAAAGCACTTACCAACATTAACTAATTATTCTTCACAGTATCCCTCTGAGGTAAATACCAGGACTTGACAGTGATGGGGGACTTCAGCTATGCAGATTTTTATTGGGAAGATAATACAGCAAGGCACAGATTATCCAACAAGATCTTAGAATGTATTGGAGACAACTTTTCTATTACAGAAGGTAGAGAAAGCAAGTAGGGGAGAGGTTATTCTAGATTTGATTCTGACAAACAAGGAGGAACTAGTTGAAAATTTGAAGGAGGAAGGCAGTTTGGGTGCAAGTGATTATGAAATGACAAAGGTCATAATACTAAGGAACGGTAGGAGGGAAAACAGCAAAATAAAGACAATGGATTTCAAGAAGGCAGACTTTAGCAAACTCAAAGATTTTATAGGTAAGATCCCATGGGAAGCAAGTCTACGGGAAAAAAACTGTTCAGGAGAGTTGGCAGTTTTTTAAAGCAACATTATTGGGGCACAAGAGCATACTATCCCAATGCATAGGAAATATAGGCTTAACCAGGAGATCTTCAATAACCTGAAACTCGAGAAAGAGTCATGCAAAAATTGGAAACTAGCTCAAATTGCAAAGGATGAATATAAAAAGAAAACAAGAATGTAGTGACCAACGTGGAAAGATCAAGGCAAAAGAAAGAGATTAAACTAGTTAGAGACATAAAGGTAACAAGAAAACATTTACAAATACCTTAGAAGCAAGAGGAAGACTAAAGACTGGGTAGGGCCATTATTCAATGAGGAGGGAAAGACAATAACAGAAAAAGCAGAAATGGCTGAAGTGCTAAATGCCTTTTTTGTTTGTTTTCACCAAAAAATTAGCAGTGATTGAATGACTAACATAATAAACATCAGTGTATATGGCATAGGATCTGAGGCTAAAGTAGAAAAAGAACAAGTTAAGAATTACTTAGACAAGTGATATGTTTTCAAGTCAGCAGGGCCTGATTAAATATATCTCACAATACTTAAGGAATTGGCTGAAAAGAGCTCTTCGATTAGCGATTATCTTTGAGAACTCATAGAGGACAGGATACTCAAGGCCTGGATAAGGGCAAATAAAAATGCATATCAATAAAAAGGAGAATAAGGATGACCCAGGGAATTATAGGCGAGTCAGCTTAACTTCGGTACCCGGAAACATAATGGAGCAAATAATCATTCGATTTGTAAGCACCTCGAAGAATATAAGGTAATAAGTAACATTCAACTGGACTTATCAAGAATAAATCATGTCAAACCAACCTAATATCCTCCTTTGGCAGGGTAGCAAGCTTTGTGGGGAGGGATGGGGAAGCAGTAGATGTGACATATTTCAACTTTAGTACAGTATTATATTGTAAGATTTGATATTGTCTCACATGATCATCTCATAAACAACTAGAGAAATATAGATGAACCTAATATAAAGTGGGTTCACAACTGGTTGGAAAACTATATTCAGAGAGTAGTTATCAGCTGGAAGGGCATATCAGGGAAGTCCTGCAGGGATCTGTCCTGCGTCCAGTTCTATTCAATATCTTCATAAATGATTTGGATAATGGCATGGAGAGTACACTTACAAAGATTGTGGATATCATCAAGTTGGGAGGAGTTGCAAGTGCTTTGGAGGATAGGATTAGGGTTCAAAGTGACAAACTGGAGAAATTGTTTAAAATAAATAGGATGAAATTCAATAAGCACAAAAATACAAAGTACTATACTTACAAAAGAATAATCAATTTCACAAATACAAAATGGGAAATGACTGCCTAAGGTGTACTGCAGAGAAGGATCTGAGGATTATAGTGGATTTCAAACTAAATATGAGTCAACAATGTAATACCATTACAAAAAAAAGAAAACATCATTCTGGGATGTGTTAGCAGGATGCAAGAAGTAATTCTTCAAATCTACTCAGCACTGAGAAGGCTTTAACTGGAGTGTTGTGTCCAGTTCTGGGCACCATACTTTGGGAAAGATGTGGGCAAATTGGAGAAAGTCCAGAGTAGAGTAACAAAAATGATTAAAGGTCTAAAAAACATGACCTACGAGGAAAGATTTAATACATTTGGTTTGGTTAATCTGGAGAAGAGAAGACTGAGAGGGGACGTAATACGTCTTCAAATACATAAAAGGTTGTTATAAAGAGGAGAGAGATAAATTGTTCTCTTTAACCACTGTGAACAAGAGAAGAAGTAATATTCTTAAATTGCAGTAAAGTAGATTAGGTTAGACTTTCGTAAAAACTTCCTAACTGTAAGAGAAGTTAAATTCTGGAACAAATTACCTAGGGAGTTTGTAAAATCTCTGTCATTGGATGTTTTTAAGAACAGGTTAGACAACTCCTCTCAGGAATGGTCTAGAATAGATAATACTTAGTCCTGACGCAGTGCAGGGGACTGGACTAGATGACCTGTCAAGGTCACTTCCAGTCCTACAGGCTGTGCTGAATAATTCTATTATATATAGGGTATTTATACTTTTCCCATCACTGTAGAGCCTTATTATCAGGAAGTGAAGTCTGACAACAGACACTAGCTCCTTTCTGAAGAACGGTGTCTTCCTACTTAACTTGAAGTACTAAAGGCTACTCTGATTCTCCAGCAGGTTCTCTATCTCCTCTGTTACACTGTATACTGTATTTAGGATAGTATTATTCCCTTCTATGGAGAAACCCATGGGAGAGGTGGTTTTATACTAGAAGCCTAACATTTCAACTTGAAGAGTTCCCAACTCCTCGTCCAGTCTGTGTGCAGAGTTTGTATGGCTATGGAAGATGTTGAGGTATTGCCATCCAAACACACATATGACCCTAGGCACATAGCAAAACCTGTGGCTCTCAGAGAATACACAGAGGACCAAAGTATCAGAGGGGTAGCCGTGTTAGTCTGGATCTGTAAAAGCAGCAAAGAGTCCTGTGGCACCTTATAGACTAACAGACGTTTTGGAGCATGAGCTTTCATGGGTGAATACCCACTTCGTCGGATGCATGTAGTGACCTACCCTTGTCCGCTTGCCCTAATCCTGGCAATAAGTATCTCTGATAGCTATCATGGTCTTCCTGCCCTCACTATATTCAGGCTAACCTCAGGCACAATGGAAATTTCTGTGCTAAAGAGAGAGCTTATTTGTGCAGGAGAGAACTCTTTCTTGGAGTCTGGGCTGATACTGTGGAATGAACTACCACAGGAACTAAGATCCTGACAAACATCACTGTCTTCTGCTGCAAATGCCTTGAATTCTGTAATATAAACACGTAGCAGCATGTACAAAAAATAGCCAGCCCTTACTGAAACACCAAAACAAAACACTGCACTGTACACACAATTCTCTCCATGGGGAGAGGATAAGAGAGAGAGAACAAACCACATGAGACAGATATTAGTCACATCGCTTAATGCACTGTTGGAAGGCATTCAGATACTACAGTTATGAAGGCTGTATAGCAACCTGAATAGAATAGCAACCTCCTCTCCCCTGAGGAGTGTATGGATTGGAAGTCAGCACAAATCCATAGGTTTACTGGAGAATAAATCCAGGCACAGCATCTGTGTCGTGGATGTATACCCCAAAATCCACAGAGTAACCAACCCCATGATGTTCGAAAAGAGGGAAGATTTTTGTGCCATGTGTCTTAATACTCAGATTTGAATGTGTTATCCAACAACAGTATATCATAATATTTAGTATCAGACCATAAAAAGTGATTCTGATTCATCCCATCCCTATTTTTACATCCACACATAAAATACATCAGAAACTTCTTTTTGCCTTTAAAAAAAAGCCAAAGAGCAGATATTTGGTGCATTGTTGTTTGAGATTGTCAATACATTTCCTTGGGCATATTTTGATGATCTCACTTAGGCTGATTAATATTTTACTCTGCATATAGTCCTCCTGATGTCAGTGGGACTACTGGTGGTATATGGTACTACTCAATTTGAATAAAAATTTCCTTCTGCGAGGGGTAGGTTCCTGCACTGCTCAAGGAGATATTAATGGTGGAATTAGTGTAACCACCACTTTCTAGTGACTAGGTTGCCAGTTGTGGAGCAGAGGAATGGTGCACATTCTTGCGCTTCCTACTGGGTGGATTGTATCACTTTGGAGTAGCACAGCTACTGTTTGTCTATGGGTACGTCCATACTACCCGCCCGGGTCGGCAGGTAGCTATCGACTTCTCAGAGTTCGATATACCGCGTCTCATCTAGACGCGATATATCGAACTCCGAACGCGCTCCCATCGACTCCGGAACTCCACCACCGTGAACGGCGGTGGCGGAGTCGATGGGGGAGCCACGGATTTCGATCCCGCGGCGTGAGGACGGGTAAGTAGTTCGAACTAAGGTACTTCGAGTTCAGCTACGCTATTCGCATAGCTGAACTTGCGTACCTTAGTTCGAACCCCGCCCCACCCCTAGTGTAGACCAGGCCTAAGAGAATAACTGTGCGTGGTTGCTCAGCCCCACAGGCAGTCTGCCACTCAATGTGTATATGAGGCCACTGGGAGCATTAGTAATGGAACATGGGTTGCGATGTCGTCAGTAAGCTGAAGGTGTTCAAAGTTCAGCAGACAGGCTCTTAAAGAAAATAGAAAATTAATATTTAACCAGATTACTGCATTCTGTCTGCTTCATTAATTTTTTATTAATCTTGTGAAAATGATGTTGATGGAAATAATATTGACAGGGCTTTTTTAATATCTTCTGGTAAATGGAAACTTGTCATTCTAATGAACATGAAGCATCTTACAACCCTATTGGGTAAATGCTGTACTTGACCCAGAATAGTGGGACCACGATGCCCTATTATTTTGTATCATTCATAACTAATTCCTAGGAGATTCATCCTGATGGAGATGTGTCATAAGTGTTTGTAAATATGCTTATGTGGATATTAAGAGATACTGTAAGAAACTAATTTTCAGGTGATTTCCTAACACTTTATCACTTTAATTGGGATTCTGAGCAATATGCTTTAAAATTACTCTTGAGCAATCCCACAAAAAAATAAGCCAGTACACCAGTAACTGTAGTGGTTGTGAGTCCCTAGCAGCTTTTCTTCACACTATCTAGCAGCTTTGTTCTTATTAGCAGATTAAAATGTGAAATAGGCCTGAATCTCAGCTCTTTGGCCCCCAAATTTTGGTAGAAGTTCAGAATCTCAACTCAGTCTGAAGATTTAACTATTACTCCCTTTCTGTCTAATTGGTTGAACCCATATCAGAATACATTTGTTCTTTGAGGAGATTAACATCTAGTTCCAGATCTGAATTTTGTGGTTTAGGCCCATCTGTCAAGAAGAAGATTTCTCTTAAGGAGTCTGAGTGGAATGCTGCTAAAATTTCAAAATAAAACTTAATTACAACAAGGAAGTGGGACAGGCACAATAGGGAATGAGAAGCAATATTTTATGTAATAGGAATGAGTGACCCTTACGGTATTTGAGGTTTTGTGAATCTCTCAAACTATTTGTGGGTTTCAAAAAACTATATTGAGTTCACAGACTTTTTCCTTGTAATTTAAGGCCATGTTATTAATTACATCCCCTCATTCTCACCCTCAATCGTCATTAAAATAAAACAAAAGCACATTTTCTAGCTATGGGGCAGCCTTAGTTGTGTACCAAGAATCAGGGGTGGCTCTACGAATTTGGCCGCCCCAAGCAATCATGCGTGGGAGATGCACCGGCACCCCGGGAGCAGCGGACCTCCCGTGGGCATGACTGCGGAGGGTTCGCTGGTCCCGCGGCTCCATTGGAGCTTCCGCAGGCATGCCTGTGGGAGGTCCAGCTGAGCCGCGCGACCAGCGAACCGGCCACAGTCATGCCTGCGGGAGGTCCGCCGGACCCGCCTGCCGCCCCTGCCTGCAAATGCCGCCCCACGCGCGTGCTTGCCGCGCTGGGGTCTGGAGCCGGCCCTGCCAAGAATACAACATTTCTCAAAAGCATGACTAGATCATTTGGGGCTCAATAGAGAATATAGATATGGTATATTTACCTTTTCACCAGGATATTTCTTTCCTCCACTCCATTTCCTTTATCACAGTACACGTTACCTCTGTATCTATTTGGTTTTCACTCTGCTCTGTTTTTCTTCCTGTTTCTTCATTAATTTTTTTTTGCTTCCTTCTGCTTCTTCTCTTTACATTTTATCAGTTTTTCCTAATCAAAACATGAAGTCAATAATATCTGAGGATGAATTGAAATTTTAAGCCCATGAGTTGAAATTAAGCAAACTAAGTTCACCTATTTTGAATAAGTATGCACTAGCACTCCTGCTACTCAGATATCAACAAACTGATCAAACTCACTAATAGTCCTGATTGTGCTTCTGTTTTTAACTACATGCACACACTCATGCTCATGCAAAGATTCAAGTTGGCCAGACCCTTCCTCACAGCCAAGGGGATCAGGATGCAAATATCTCCAAACAATGGTGCCCTATCGCTATCCCATGCCAACAGTACTGCAAGAAGCACCTGTGCAAGAGTTCAGATTATTCAACCTTTAAAAACTGAGCCTTGCATGCTGCCTTTGTCATCAATATGTGATCCTGGCATTGTAGCTGTTATTGTATTTATCAGATTCGGGGTATTGCAAGAGCTGATTATGCTGCCTCCAAAGAATCCATAGCATTTGCTGACTTGTGAATTAAAAGATAAGCTTTGAGCTAGAACTCACTTCTCCCTTTTACTGCTACTTCTGTATTATGCTACCACTACACCTCCAAACTTGTAACTGTCTCTAATTCAGAGGTGAACTTTAAGCCACAGCAACCAACTATCATAGAAATGTAGTGCTGGAAGGGACCTTGAGAAGTCATTAGTCCATGCTCTGCTCTGAGACAGGACCCAGTATACCTACACCATTCCTGACAGGTGTTTATCTCACCTGTTCATATAACTCACCCATCATGGGTATTATACAACCTCCCTTGGTAAATTATTCCAGTGCTTAACTATTCTATAGTGAAAAAGATTTTCACAGTATCTAATCTAAACCTCCCTTGCTGCAGATTAGGATGTTTACTTCTTGTGCTATCTTTAGAGGCTATGGAGAACAACTGATCACCAACCTCTTTGTAACAGCCCTTAACATATATGAAGTCTTCTTTTCTCAATACAAATCATACCCAGTCTTTTTAACTTTTCCTCATAGGACAAGTTTTCTAAGCTTTTATTTTTTTTATTGCTCTGCTTTGGACTTTCTCCCGTTTGTCCACATCTTTCTTAAAGTGTGGCTCCTAAAACAGGACACAGTTCTCCACCCTGCCAAACAGAGCAGGACAACTACCTCACAGGAGTTACATATGATACTACCCTTTGTTCCCCTTCTTAAAGATAGGCACTATGTTTGCTCTTCTCCAGTTCTTTGAGACTCACCCATCCTCCATGAGTTCTCAAAGATAATTGCTAGAGGTTCTGAGATTACTTCAACCTAATTCATTAGGTACCTTAGAATTTTGTCAGGCCACGCCAATGTAATGTACATCTAATTTATCTAAACATTTATTAGCCTATTCTTTCCCTATTTAGGTTTGTGTTCCTTCCCCCTTGTTGTTAATATTAATTGTATTAAGTACCTGGTCACAATTAACCTTTTTATTGAAATGACACAAAATAGGCATTAAACATTTCAATCTTCTTGATGTCATCAATTAATAGCTCTCCCTCCCCGCTATGTAGTGGCCCTACACTATCCTTTGTCTTTCTCTTGCTCCATATATATTTATAGAACAACTTCTTATGGCCTTTTATGCTCCTTACTAGCTGTGCCTCATTTTCTGACGTAGCCTTTCTGATTTTTGTCCCTACATGCTTGCACTATTCTTTTGTACTCCTCCTTAGCAATTAGTCCTTGTTTCCAATTTTTATAGGATTCCTTTTTGATTTTCAGGTCACTAAAGAGCTCCTGATCCAGTCATATTGACCTCTTATTATTATTCCTATCTCTCCTTCATATTGGGATAGTTTGCTGTTGTGCCTTAAGTATTGTCTCTTTGAGAAACTGTGAGATCCCCCGAACTCCGTTTTCTGAGAAGTATAAACCTCTCCAAAAGTTTAGGGTACAGTATTTGGCTCTGGAATTTTGGTTACATCTCAAGTTTCACTAACCACTGAAACTTACCGTAAAAAAGGACAACTTCAAAACTTAACATTAGTTTTCGAAGCCAGTTCCAAGCTGCCAACATCTATTTTATACAGGGGCCGGGAAACATGTTTCTTTCCTTTAGTTTTGCTGACAGGATTAAACCTGGCACTATAATGCACACAAAGGACAAGTCCAATACTGCAAACCATTTTCTGTTTTATTATCTGTGATATTTGCATATTGCTGCACTCAATTATATCACATTTGTACAGAGGCCCAGTCTTTGCAGTGTAATGACTTCCTGATGATCTGTCTTTAAATGATGAATGAAAAGAATATGCAGCCTTCAAGGTGCATATAAGACCAAGTCACTTGCCAGCAGAATCCACTTCTATTTTTTAATTTGTATAAGGGAGATTAGAAATGTAAGTATTCCATCTGTCATTTCATCACTTTCCTAACCTGTCTACAGATTGCTAAATTATTTTGATATCTTTCCAATGCTGCTTCCATCTTCCCAGAAAAAGTACCTGAGATTCAAGAAAAAAATTGCTTTATTGGGTTAATCTTACAATTTCAGAACTGAGTTTAACTCAAAATCAAAACCCGTGGCTACTGGTGAACCACAGGTTCTTCTTGTTCATGTGAGCCCCTCCATCACCCACTTCAGCATGGCACTTCTGAAATGTAGAAATCTGTCACTTCTGAGATAAACCCACTAATCTACCTCTCTCTCTTTGTCACATTCTCTGTGCAGTGAGCAGATTTCTTCTGTGGATATTTTCAATCACTTTTTTCCAGTGCTACCATTGTGTCATAAGCTGATGGCTTTAACTAGTGATTTTCTGTTTTTCAGATTCGACGAAGACATCCAAACACCTCTCTGTGAAATGTTTTCGCAGTGCATCCCCTGCTGAAAGTCTCCTCTAAGGTAATCGTTATGAATGACAGAAAGTGTGTCATAAATAAAATTGCTGAAACTGTTTCTTGCTCAGCAAGAATTCTGTATACTGCAACATTCATCACCAGCAGCAGTATTCTCTCTCAGGGCATGGCTACACTTGCAGATGTAGTGCGCTGTGAGTTAAACCCACCTTCGGAGAGTGCAGCAGGGAAAGCGCTGCAGTCTGTCCACAATGACACTGCTTGCACACTGGTGTGGCCACATTTGCGGCACTTTCAGTGGCATTGGGAGCAGTGCATTATGGGCAGCTATCCCAGCATGCAAGTGACTGCAACATACTTTTCAAATGGGGTGGCGAGGGTGGAAAGTGACAGGGAGTGTGTTGTGTGTATGTAGGGGGAGAGAAAGTGGATTTGGGGGGGCTAAGAGCATGTCAGCATGCTGTCTTGTAAGTTCAGACAGCAGCAGACCTCCCGTCCCTCCCACCTCTCTCTCTCTCACACAGCATTCTACACTAATCTGTCTTGGAGCACACTTATCTGTCTCGGAGCAGATAAGCAGCCGGCAGCAGAAACGTAGCTTTCAAAAGGCATATCCGCATTCCTACAGCGAATTCAAAACAATGAGAAGAGTAGCCACTTGATTTAAGGAGATTATGGGACGTTTACAGAGGCTGATCAGAGTGCAGTAATGCAACACCTCGTCCACACTGGCGCGACGGCGCTCCAGCAGGGGTGCAGCAAACGTTATTCCACTCGCCGAGGTGGAGTACCAGCAGTGCTGTAGCCGCAGAGTCAGAGCACTCTACGTGCCTTGCCAGTGTGGACAGGAAGTGAGCTAGTGCACCCGGGGCTCCTTTAATGCACTGTAACTTGCAAGTGTAGCCAAAGCCCTCAGTCTTGATGGTAAATATCTCTGCAAATCTTGTTGGAGGGGAAGGGGTTAATATCATCCACAGCTTCCACTTTGCATCCTAGTCTTCACATTTTACTGTTTCATTTCTTCACTTGTATGATCCTTGCCTCTTTTGCCCTGTCTGTTCCAAGTATTCAGCCTGATCTTTATCTGTGTGCTATGTGTCCTTTTAGTGATGTGTATGCCCTCTGCAATTTGAGCTGATATTATTAGTAATGCCGGTTGCTTCTTGTCTCATCTACTGTACTCTTTGGCTTCCTTTTCTAGTAACAAAATTCTCAGGATTAATTATGATTGCTATCCTTGGTGGCAGGTTTATGCTCTTTATTCATGAAGTGACCTTATATCAGTACTAAGATAGTAGATGTGTAGGATAAGCCTCTTTAATCACTCTTACATTTCCAAAAGCTTTTTCAGCTTAATTTGATGCCTCTGAATTCAGGCAACAGGTGTTTATCTGATTTAAACTCATCAAGTACGTTAAACTTTTTTTAAAAATTGGTAACAGGAGTTTTGAGTTTGATGCAGAAATTACTTTGTGTCATTTTTTGGCTTGTGTTTAGCAGGAAGTGACTAGATGATTGTAATGGTCCCTTCTGGCCTTAAAACATATCAGTCTGTGTTCGAAGTTATGCTGATATCTTTTGTGATTTGGGGTGGAAAGGGTCTGGTATCAATTGTGTTATTGTCAGCTTCATGTTCTCAGAGCCAATCAGAATGCAATATAAAAATCTAGCAGGGTTTCAGTTGCATTTGTGTAAATTAAAACAACACATGAATTCTGACATTTTTGTTTGAAATTCTTTATATGTCACCTGCTATAGTTAGTTATCACAGTCTCTTTTAATAAAGAATCTCCTCTATCACCTTGCACAAAGGATGTAGCATTATTCAAATTAACCAGGTAAAAATGGGTATGCCATATCCATACTGCTACTGCTGCTGGTTAAAAATAGGGAATTCAAAATGGGTAGCATAATTATAACACTTTTGAGTTCATGCATTGGCTATTATTTTTATAATGAATATACTGTTTGGGGCAATGCAACAAGATGATTGTGCATTTCATGACTGTTTGTTGTTTCATGGATGAAATACTGACTTTTTTTCTAACATTCAAGTGTATTTCCATAGTATAATTAATTCTTCTCTGTTGGCTCTCTAATATTATGGTTTGCTAGCAAAGGGAAACATTGTTGCCAGAGAGAGCCTGGCTGCAGAAGCCAATGATACTTAGGACAAATAGGGAAAGGTGACTGGTTGTCACAGGTTTCCCACTGACGTTCACTATACCCCTTTCTCGCAAGGCAAGTACTTTAGAGGTTCCCATGTCTGCGTTTGGAAACTCAACTAGCTATGCTTGAGAATGTTGTTTTCCATTATTTCATCTGTGTCTGTGGAAGAAAGCCTGAAGGTAGCACACGGCCATGGGATTCCTTACAACTGAAGGCTGTGAAGAGCTGCTGAGTGAAGACCTGCAGACAGCCTATGCACTCCAGATGGGTGGAAATTCTCTGATGGAATATTTTTTCATCATAAAATGTCAGTTTGTCTAAGTAAAAAGTTTCACAGAAATATGTTGATTGCAACAAATCTTTGTCAAAAAAATTGAGGGAAAAAACATTTTCATAATCTCAGAAATGTATTTTGATCTTTTTGGAATGGAATGTTTCAATTTTCCATTTCAAAATTACTTTCCGTTTCAATTTCTTAGATATAATATATTTATATAAGATTAAATAAAAAAGTCAAATCAGGATTAAGTATTTTAAGAGACCTAAAACTAGTTTTTTGTTTTTATTTTGTTTAACAGGAAATTTTGAGGGTCGGTTGTTGGTGCTGATGAATTTGGAACAGGAAAAACAGGCAAAATCACTGAGTTCCCTGTGAAACAAAATATCTGGTTCCTGTCCAGGTCTAGATTGCAGCTTTATTGCAATTTCTGGGTGGTGACAAAGAGGTGGCACAACAAAATGCAGTGCTACAAATAAAAGAAAACATATTTGAAATAATTGAAAAGAATAGGAATTAAGAAATTTTGGACATAGACTACAGAAAATGAGTTATTAGAGACTGCTAGGAACAAAATTAACTCACAGTCATGAGGGAAAATAAAAGTTTGCGGCATCCTAGAAAGCCATAGGATTAGAACCATTGATGATGGAAAACCAGCATCATGAGGCATCAAGTGATTATTCTGTAGCATGGCTGACAATTAATTTTCATGTTCACATTGATCTAGAATCTTGAAATCTGGTATGCTCTTTCATTGTGGCCATAGAGTACGTGAACAAAAATTCTTAATCTGACTTGACTTTATCAACAGCCATTGAAAGATCACCATTCTTTCTTATCAGGTTTCACATGCTTACATGTCTTTCTCAGCTATGATATTGAAATTTGGTGTGCTCATTAATTATGCACTGCTAATTACAAGGGGAGAAAGATTTTAAATCTTATATGTGTATCATAGGTCACCAAAAGATCATCAGTAATGATTTACCAATAAAAAATAATTATATTAATTCTTTCCATAAGTAAATCGCATTGTTTATGAGGGCACCAGTTTGGAGACAAAAACTCGTCTGGGATGGCCACTTTTATTTATCAGATTTTAACCAATAAATCTGTTGAAAACAAGTGAGTGCCCCACAGGCACCAACACTAAAAGTCACAGGAGCAACCCTATTGCACCACTGGTGGAAAGTCCATCTGGGCCACTGGAGGATCAGATGTAGCATAGCTCCACTCTGCCATGCCTCCTGCCTTCTCTTTCTCACCCACACTCTGCCCTTGGACATCCCTAACACATTCCCCTCCAGCTTCTTAACCTGGGGGAAAGGAGGTCAGCTGGCAGAGAAGCCAGCACTGATTCCGCTATATTAAATTCACTGAACTCTAGCCATTGATCATCACTGGCCACTTTTAGGCTCATATGGGGCACAAAGAAGCCTTAGTGAACTAAAGAATCTGGACCAATGGATATATACAAAATATATAATAATTTATCCACTACATATAATTTACTTTGAAGCCAACTTATTCTTTGACATGAAAGTATTATCCACTCAGGAGCAAAAAAAAAAGGAAAATAGCCAATCAAAGGAGAAAGTTGTTCCAATTTTGTATCTTCCTGCATGTCCTTGTGTCTTTTACCTTATTGAATCATACACAGAATTAGAAAATTATATATATAATGTTGACACTGCTTGCTGTGATACGTTCTTACACTTAGGGCAAATTTCTGTGAAAATGTGTTTTTCATGAATATACACAGCACAAGAATGACACCTATAGTTAAGGTTGCCTGACACTGTCCATTATAAAACTTAGTTGTCTTGTTTATTTCCAAAAAATAGTGAAAAAGTATGTGATCATGTAGTTAAATACTGTATCATACTGTTTATGCATAAGGGAGCCAAATTAAAGTTCACAGGTGACCGTAAATCTGGCAATTTCAACCTTTTGAGTGCTTGACTTTGCAACTTCAATCATGTTTTAGTGTAGGTTGTGGGGGTATTGGTTTTTCGGTTGTTTGTTTTTTGCGGGGTGTTGTATGTAGTGTGTCTGGCAGTATTTTAAATTGATCTTTAAAATGGAGATTGTTCTTGGAAGATGAATAGCGGGGGGTGTTGGATTATAGCAGCCCTGGAGACTCTCTTTGTCAATTGAACAGATAAAGAACAGGGAGTAGAAGTGTCACCTGCCAGAGAAATCATCTCTGTAATGTCACAGATCCCTGATCCCGTATTGAGTTCTCCAGAACTACAGGGATCTACCAGTGGAGTGCTTATTGAGGCCTTAGTGGCTTGTTTATATGGGTAGGTGTTTGTGGGTATGTTTAAACCAAATTAAGTCTAGTTAAACTGGTTTGAAAACACATGATGAAATTCATAATAGAGTACTAACTCCATATTTATCAGGAACTGCATCCTGTAGGGCTTGTCTATATGACCACTCAGTGTGCAGCAAGGCAGGGTGTGGATTTACAGTAAACCAGCCTGCTGTGCACCAAGTGAGCATGTGGACCCTGCTGCTTCTCACAGTGCACTTGGACCTAATACAATATGTCAGAGCACACTACAAAACTTTTAATGTATTGCAGCAGTGTCCACATGGCCACTTAGTGCACAACCCGCTACTGTGCCGTAGATTTAAACTCCAGCTTCTCATGCATAAAGCACCATATATACAAGACCTACATTATATAGTGTCATAGGCACAGAAGTAGGCCATGGGTCTGTGATGTGTGGAATGGGTTAATGTACTGTTTTTTACTACCTCATTTAAAATTTTTTAAAGAATCTCAGTAATTATATAAAGTACCTCCTCCCCTCCCCTCCGCTACGGAAGCATTTGGAGACACTGTAAAACAGAATAAAACTATTTAAAATGGAAATAAAAATATTTAGAAGTCAACAGTTGCAGTTCCAACAGCAGCAGTATCCATTTTTCCATACACTTGGGGCAAAGTTGCTATGATGGAGGGAATAAGAAATAATTATGGTAATATCGTGGTACATGTTGGCAAATGGTGACTTTTCAATGGCATCCACTGTTTGCTCTGTAGTGTTCTGGTCTTTCAAGCTACCTTAAATAGATCATTAAACTTAATTTTATAATATCCCTGAGCTAACTACACTTAAACTCTTCTGTCAAGCGCCTTGTTAATTGCCTTTCTCTCAAAACTAACTAATTACAATTTTGTTGAATCTTTCCTCATACATAACCCCTTCTAAAGCTGAAAAAAATATCTGATTTCTCTTTGGCTTCTGCCCTCCTACCACCTTCTGAGTAGGGCAGAACCTTTCAAATGATTTTGATGGGAATACTTCACAGCCAGCTACTTACGTTATAACCTTGAGGTTGTCTTTGATAATAAATCAGTTTTTAATTACCATTTTAGTTACACTAGGAAAAAATTATTCTATTATTTCCAGAACACAGTAAGGATTCAACCAACGGTGTCTCAGGAGGATACAGTTATTTTAAGGCCTTTATTACTAATTATAGCTGGCTTATTACTGTTCATTGTTCACTGGTCCTCCAGAATGTTTGTTTACTTAGATTTCCACAGCTAAAGTGCTAATCCCTTGAAAATCAACATGAAACATTGCACATGTGCTGAGATCTTCTCACTTAGGTTCCAGTGAATTTCTGCATTCATTTGAAAATTCAGCTTGCCTCTTACAGGAGACAAGTGGCAATGGTACAATGAATTGCAATGTCACCATGGACTCCCTTGCCTGTTATGGTCCTGGAAAGTTAGATGAACTCCTGGATTTATGCTTTGTGTGTTAGCATTGTGAATTGCCTTTGAATTTTTGTATTTGATGAAAGTCATTTCAATGGGAGTTTTTGTATGGAATTTATAGAATCAGTATAGTGTTTTATGACCTTTGCAACCTTGCTTGTATTACTAAATTGAATACATAAAACAAATTGGGTATTATGTTGCACTAAGCAGGAAAATGAACTGTACAAAAGGAAATAGGAGTAAAAATCTCATACATAAAAACTTCGTCGATGCCTTAAAACACAGTTCCTTTTTAAAAATAAAAAATGAAATACAAAATATTTCAGACATAAAAAGCAGTTTAGATCTGTCACACAAAAAAGAATAATTATCTCACATAAGTATTCAAATATTCAATATGATTCAAAAAGATGATTCAATATGCATCAGACAAGTGTTCCTGCTAAAATATCAAGTTTACATAGACTTTTTCTTTAAAGATAATGTAAAGTGAAATTTATGGTTTAACTTAAATGCATTTTTAAAAATGATCAACATCCTCCATTTCCCATGTACTTATTTTTCCCTCAAGTCTCTTCATCACTCCAATCTCATATCATCTCCTGCAAAAACTTTAATAGACAGTGATAATTTCCATTATTACTAGATTCACAGACAAATTTCATTAACACAAAGATAAGGTTGCCTGGTGGTATCGCATGGTTTTCCATAATATCAAGTTCAGTAAAACTCAAACCTCTGAAAACTAGGAACATGCCCACTGAACCTTAATTCTGCCTCCTGAAGTTGGCAATAGCTACTGGAAATTTACTGCATGTATTCCAGCTGCATGCACTGTATTAGATGTAGCTGTTTTGAAAGGTGGCGGGATTAATTTGAGGAGCATGAAGATCTGTGATCATGATGTGAGGTGATCCTGATCCTTTGGGTAGGTATGCACAAAGGAAAGCAGTGCCAGTGCACCGTGAGGGATCCAGTATGACTCATTTCTGCACTGGCTTTTGTAAATTGTCAGTTCCATGCACAGAGTTCTTTTCCATGGAGACTGTCTGTCAGAGGTCCTGGAACAATTTGTATAGTGGGGGTGCTGAAAGCCATTAGACAAAACTGTAAACCATGTAAATGATGGAAACCACTTCAAACCCTGTAAATGATGGAAACCCCTAGTTCCAGCACCTATGTTGTCAGCATTCAGGTGGGATATCAGAGTGGTCTGTGGGTTCAGAGACAGATAAGTGAAAGTATAGAGTTGGAAGGAATCTTGTGGGTAAGATTGAAGGGATGATAAAAGGGGGTGAAGGAGTGGCAAAATTTAGCAAATGTGGGGTTGTTTCTGGAGAGGAGGCTCAGTGTTTGAGAGTAGAATAGGTGCAAGTAGCTTCTTTTCAGTACAGCTCACATAAATAATGTTTGCCTTAGCAAAGAGAAGGCATTACACTCTGCTCCCATTGTCATGTGTTCTACTCCCTGAGTAATGTGTACTATTTGCAAAGGCAGAATGTGAGAATGTATGTTATGGGCATATTGGGTCAGTGCTCAAAGAGGAGGCAGAATTAAGGTTGCGTTGGTGTGTACCTTAACTCAGTATTGCCTGTTTTTCCAAGGTTTGAATTTTGTTGAAGTTGGTGTTCTGAAAGGGCACATGATACTAGCCAACCTTAACTCTGCGTTAACAAAGTTTTTTTGTCAGTCAATATAAAATTGAACAATGGGCCCTGCTTCTCTCCTGTACACCAGTGCAACCCATTCACTTCTCATAAAACTGAGAATCATATCTGATTCAGTTGGTGTTGGTTTTGCAAACCACAGATGGTTTTGTGGTTTTCATTTTGTGTTCATGGCCTATAGGAACATGTTTTTCACTTTCCAAGAGCCAGATTCTGCCAGGCCCTTAGGCAGGAGCGGAGTAGATGTGAGAATAAACATAGGAGACTTTGACTCTCAACCTCAGAAGACCTGTGTAAGCACTAGTCTGAATTGCAGTCCACTAGGAAATGCAGGGGGTGATGTGTCCCTACTCAAAAGGGTCAGAGAGGAATTGGGCCATGGCGCTGCACGACCCATGCACTAGCCAGCAATACTATCTGGTTATGCAAAAAGAGTAGATATTAGCTGAAACCCATAAGGTCCTAGGCACACCCAAGAATTGAGGAAGGTATTCCACCTTCCTGAGAAAGCTCCATCTAGGATGATGCAAATCTATACCTGGAATTACGACCTCAATGCTTATTAATCCCAAAATTCTTTTTCGTTTGTGTTTGTTGAGCTGAAATAATTTCTCTTCCCCTTTAGGACCTGGCTTTCTCTATTGCTAAGGTTGTTATGTAAAACACTACATAAAAGAATCAATTGTGTAAACACAAAACTAGGATCATCACTGGGGGTTAAAAACACATAAAAGAGAACAAAAATGTCCATCAGTGCTAGCAAGACAGAATTGTGCAGAGTCCAGGATGGGAAATGAGAAGAGTGCAAAACTCCACCTTCCTATTTATGCTCACAGAAAGGAACCAAACCTACCATATGTTGGGGAAATGGAAGCATATAAACCTGACGTTGGGTCTCTGGCACAGTATCACAATGCCAGTGCATTACTGAGTTTGCCAATTAGCAAATTTTGCCATTACTAAGTAATCCTTTTAGTGTGATACTTGGTTCAATTGTGTTATTGTGGGGCACTTAGATTAACTGCTAAAACAGGAAAATTCAGGGTTGTCAACTTTTTCTATTTGTGTATGTATGCTGGGGAGCAAAGACAAATTACTTTGCTGCCTTTGAGTGTGAGCCTTGCCCTTTAAGATGATGTTAGATCAGATATCTAAGTAGCATTCCCCCATACAAATGACCTTTTCATCTGATGCCTGTAATGAAATGTTGAGTGGAAGCGTCATCCTTCTTGTCCAGCATGGCCTTTGTGTTGCAACCTCATCTCTACCAGTCCTGTCAACTCCCTCAAGCACAGTTATAAGGGGAGTCCACCTTGGAAGATAGCTTTTGTATTCAACCCTGACCCTACTTCCAGCCACTTTCCCAAGGACAACTTCACTGAGGCTATGGAGGATGAGACTGTCTCTGACTCCCCAATTTGTCCCCTAGATTTGAGGCTCTATTTATTCCAGTCACAGAAACAGAACAGGAAATGTATTCAGTTAAGGACTGGGGCCATCACATTATCATGGTGCCCCAAAGTTCTTCCTTTCTGCACAAGAATATTTTGTAACCTATTAATAAGGCCTCTTACTCCAACCACATGGACAGTCTGGGGATTGCTAGAATACTCACCTATCCTAGTAGTGACTTGAGTATTAGGGCTGACTTGGAGTAACGATTAGCATGTCAGCAAAGCCTGAATGTATGAGACCTCTGTCACCAGGTGGTGCAAAGAGGCTGCCTGCAGAAGTCCTAATGGGGTAAAGTGTTGGGGCAGGATTAGCCCATGCAGCAGGCAGAGACCAGGTGTGTGGGGCTTCCTGCAAGTTGTCATGGATGGGACATAGGGAGAAGGGATCCACAGAGGTAGAGTGCAGAGGAAAATGTTGACAGAGAGCCATCTTCAGCCACAATGTTGGAGTAATAGCTGTGGATTCGCTACACTCCAGTTTCATGGTATTGAGAGGTTTTGAATCAAAATACATCCCAGTAGCATTAGAGTGAAAAGGTGGGTGAGGTAATTGTGATGTCATGCTCAGGACACCCAGAACTGTGTGCCGCTATGATACCACTTTGTCTTAACAAGAGTGGGATTTTTGCTGCTGCTGTGTGTCGTAAAACAGATTTTATAAAATGCGCCACACTAAACACATTAAATCGGTGCGATTTCTGAGCGTTGCACTGTGGTTGAGATCCCAGTGCCTGATGGGGGCAAAATCATGCATGACACAGCAGAGATGTAGCCCATATTGCACACCCCAAAAACCTTCCATAAAATGAACTGAGGATGATCATGGGCTACAGTCCTTTTGTGTGATGAATAATAAAAGAATGCAGAAAGACACACTGACTTGTTAGTGAGAAATGAGTGGAAGGCAGCCTCCAGCTGCTATGATAGTCCAGACAGGACATTAACCATCAGCTGACTGCAGGAACTGTGGGATAGGCCTCAGTTCCCTGACATATCAGCCTGTCTGCCTTGCCAGCGAACTCTTCAAGACTCTGCCAGTCTAAACCTTGCCTTGCAAGTAACAATCAGTGAACCCCAGTTCCCCAGAGAATCTCCTTGCAGTGTCTAGACCCTCTCACTGGACTCCTACAGAAATTGTTTGCTGCCTCCAAAGCGACAGAGCTCTCACATCAGCCTGTTAAGTTAGCTGAAGACTCACACTTCATTTTAATAGACAGCACTGAGATGGTTTTGTAGTAAGACAAAAATAAGTTTATTAACAAAGAACAGAGATTTAAGTAATTCTAAGCAAGAACAAAAGACAGCTATGGTTACAAATAAAACAACACTCTTTCTAGTGAATAAAACTTAATTTTAGCAAGTTACAATCTTTGTCTGAACAGTTACCTTAGTTACATCAAGTTATCAGCACCCGTAGCCATCCAGACTAGGGGATACAATTTTCACAAGCCCAATGGGTGCTGTAGCTTATGTCGCCTCAGTGATGGATAACTAAAAGGCCTTTTTGCTTCCCTTATATTATCCAAAATGTTCATTGCTTTTGCCTTAAGAGCCAGGAGGGCTTTCTAGGGTGTAGATTCTGTCCCCAAGCATGACTGTTAAACTGTCTTCTCCCATGTTTGTTTAATGGCTTTGTGTACCTTATATGTAAGTGTACTGTCATTGTCCTCTGCCTGCCAGTCAGACAGGTAACTATGCCCCTTTGTCTAGGACAGGCTGAGGTTATGCATTGCCTCCCAAACACATTATAAGAACATATCTATAACTCCTTGTACACAACTCATACATACATCACACAATGATTTTCAGGACTAGCATGTTGTCACCAGTTTATATATGATACTTTGCATGATGTCTTTGAGATGTATATTATGACAACCAGTGGATTAGGGCAATGAGTGTGTCAGGTCTGATGTGAGTTTCAGTATGGGGATTCCTCTACCAGTTAAATTGAGAGTCTCCCAGGGTCATGAATATCTTTTATTGGACCAACTTCTTTTCTATTGTTGAAAAAGACAAGAATTAGGTTTACACAGTGCACTTCTTCAGGTCACCCACCTTGTCTCTCTAATATCCTGGGACCAACATGGCTGCAACTACACCGCAAACAACAATTCCAGTACCATGGCTGCTTTAGTAGTAGGGCAGGTAGGTCCCATCATTACCTTTCTGATACTTAAAAATTGGGAAAATACATATCTAAAAGTAACACTGGCTATTTTTCATTTTATTTTTTTTCTGTTGTGAAAGAATTAACTCACCACTAGCACCTCCTTGTGACTGTGCATGGCAAAGCAGCTCTCCCACAGTCACTTGAAAGTCTTTCCCCTTGCAGGGTAGTCTATGAACAAAAAGGAAGTGGAATTATTGCAAATAAACACAGGTAATAGGAAATAAAGGGGAATGATTCCCTCTCGGGGTGCTTCAGAATCTGGGAGGGACAGGCCATCGGGCAGCAGTCATCTGGGAGAATTTCCTGCATTTAGTCAGCCCTTTATTCAGAGGCTGAAGGTTTGTTCTGTTTCCAGATCTGCGGCAAGCAAGTAGCTGTTCTCCCCTTTTAAGCTCCTCCTCCAGCCTATTCATGTATTGCAGGTATGGCAAGGTGGAGCTGCCTGAGGCCAGAGCAGCTGCCTAACCCCTTGTTGTCCAGTGTGGGGCTTGTATACCACATCACACTGTTCACAACATTTTTTTTAAAGTTTATCTTTTTCTATAATACAATTTAAATATTCAGTAGAAATTTCCAGACTATGCCAAACTCCATAATTTCCCACCAAGTGAATAATCACAAGTAGAAATTGTGTTCCACAGCTTTATGGCGGCAACCTTTATGTCATGTCCACGGATTCTGTAACAATTGCTTATAAAATAGTTTGCTCATTTTTCTATTATAGATATTTTATTTTCTCATTTGCACAAATTTTATTTGTTGTTTTTGCAGTTCTGCCATTTCTATTTGTAATAATGCAAAAAGAATTCAAGGGTAAATGCCCCTCAGATAATTTAAAACACATCTTATACCTGCAAAAGTTCAGTTTCAGATGAATATCCTACAGTTAGTGCAGAATGACATTTAATTTAGATGTTGAAAAGTATAGATTATTGGATCTAGAGGGTTATACCTTGGCCAGTAATGAGTGCAAAAGTGACATATGACTGATGTTATTGTTTGCAAATTATCATACTGCCGGTGAAAGTAACTATTAGAGACAATCAAATACATCCCAGAGGTATAGTGAAATCATTACTTTCTGTGGGTATCTTGTGATTTATCCAAAAGACATTGCATTATAGAGCACCAGGGAATTTGAGAGAGAGACCACCATAATCTGTGAGGTCATGACCTCATAGATTACACAGAATGATGAGTTTGTGTTGTCAGAGTAATACCATCCTGAAGACACAGTATTGGCAATGTGGGTTAGGCTGATGGGATTATAGCTATGAATTGATTTACATTGCACATAGAAATTTTAGTGTAAGGCTCTCTTTATCAAACAAACAACTGGATTGTTAAAGATTTATTTTACAGTGAGCGAGTTCATTGAAGTGGAGAATGAAGTGTCAAAAACACAAGCCTTATTAATAATCTCAATTCCTACAATATTTTTTTCTAAAAAGCAACCTCTGTTTCCCCGTGTGTTGTATTTATCTCAGCCTGTTGACTCTTTTGAAGAGCCAGAGGTGTCTAGTCCTTTCACCTTATACCAATTCACTAATAAATAAACCTGAGAATGAAGAATTCAAATAGTCCTTAAGGGAGGGGATGATTGTTTTGTTTTCTTATAATGTTTTTTTAGAAACAGCACAACTAAATAGTATCTCTTATCAGTGGAATCTCAAATAATAAGAATTGCACAGATCTTCAGAATAAACTGAGAATATGCTGTCTTTTCCCTTCTCTATAAAGCTGAGCCAGTATTAAATATTTTGTTTTGTGCCACTTCAAAGTGAAGAAATACCAATAAGTATGTTAGGTTAGGTAATCCAAAATTCCTTTTACTTAGCTTCTTATTCTATATTTATTTGTCTGGTTTAGAAATCTATGCCAATGTGTTCATCTTCCACCCAAATCTATTCATCAAGCATCAAAACTCATCAGTGAGATGGAATAATGCCACTTAATTAGTCTTTGATATACAGCTTAATTAGGTCTTAATAAGGGGTAGTGCATCCTAAAATCAATTATCTTACTCTTCTTAATAAGAGCAACTAATTAGTAGGTAAATCGCCACAGTTCCCCTTTCATCCTACAGTTTTCAACAGTCTTGTGAAGGAGATTATGCTGATGAAATTATCTCCCTAGTAGATAGGAGATATTTCTAGCTGTACTTTATAAGGTGCTTTGCCAAACAAGTTGAAGTAGGTAAGGGGTGGAGGGGCTGCAGGGAAATGGAAAAAAATGTCTGAGGCACAAAATGCTCTATTGAGAATTCTAGCTGACTTGACTGTGTCAAGTCACCCAGTGATGTACTGCACTGCCTGCAGTATACCCCTTGTATGCAATAAATATGCCCTTCCATTCATTTTGGTGCACTATGCAATGTCCTGTAAACCAACATATCTGTCCACTTTGTCCAGATTTGTGATGCTGAAAGCAAACACTATTCCTCTGGCTTTACCCTTTTTCTTACAAAATAAAGCCTTATATTTGGACGCTACCTTTACATCTGAGAGGAGGTAGAGAAGGGGATCTCTGAAAGAATAAACAGAGGCTCCTCAAGAAAGATGGGTACAGTGATCACCATTAAAAGTAAATATTTACCCACAGATACCAAAGTTCCTTCCCATTTTAAGTGCAGGGAAGAACTGTAGTATGTCAAATTGCACTGTTTGGTAGATGCTGCCATTGTAATGGTGATCACAGCAGTCAGAAGGTGAAGTGTTTGCAGAGCAGCATTTGTCTCTGTTATTCTGACCAGATTCCTAATTACAGCAAGGTAATTGTGGGAAAAGATCATGGTTAGGAGGGAATATAGAAAAGGCTGCTACTTTGATGTGTACAGTTTATATCTGTGTTCATCCCCGATGGGCCAAAGATTGAAGATCTTGCTCAGTCCTTACTTGGTAAAAGTTCCCATGTGTTCGGCATTAGTTATTATATCACTACTTCCCTTTCGGGCTTAAAGGGCTTATCCTTTTCAAAATGCCACCTACAGACACCGGGCTGCTCTCAAACAGTGCCCATAATTCCATCTAGTTATGGGGGCTAATGTACTTCATGTCATCACTGCTTTCTCAAACTTGATGCCAACTCCCTTTGAGTTTTCACTTTAGGCAAGAGGGAACTATTCCCCTTCAGCTTGTGGTCATTTTTGGTTGTGCCCCAGAGGCTCAAGGGCACTCCAATTATATAATAACTCAATCAGTGCAGCATTTTGTTTGCTGCTGCTGCAGCAGCCTTCATGTATCCACCCTTTTCAGCTGAGCCTCCTTGCCAAAGATACCAGAGAGAGATTTCATAACTGTGAATGGGTTTTGCTATTACTTCAGTTTCCCTTATGCTTATTACTGCAGCTTTTCTAGACACTTTCTAGTGTTAGTCATTAACCACAACACAATGCCCCTGTTTTAAAAGTCTGGGGTTGCCTTCTGTTCTTTGTTTTTCCTCTCTGAGGCATTAGTCATGCTTTTTTGTGGAAGAAAATGTTCTAACAGGCAACCCCTTCCCCCATGAGGTTTGGTAAATTGATGCATTCCTTTTATATCTAATCCTGATTCAAATGCTGATCCCAATAGTTCAGTTCATGGTTTAACATGCTACTGAGCAGTATGCGATAGCTGTGAAAGGCAATGCTATTTAGTTTTTATTTTAATGGGTTGGGACAGGAGTTTCTTCAGATTGTGGCAGTGAATTTTTTAATCCTCAAACAACAATGATTAAATTTGCATCCTTCTTCTGTCAGATTTTAACTGACTGGGCTCTGTATTGGGGATGGAAGGTAACGAGGCTGTGGAGAATACAGAATCCTCTCTCTCCAAACCAGGATAAGAGCACAATGCACCCACACAGCTAGTCCACCGCTTGTGAATTTGAGTAGCAACTGGGCTCCAGAATACTCTCCCCTATGTGGACTTTGCAGCTGAGGAGTCTCTGCAGTTCACAGACTCACTGGCCTTTCCCTTGAACAGCTCACAGCCCCTTCCTGCTTTAATGCAGGGCTCCATAATGGCCCATCCTCCACAATCTGCACAAATTTCTGAGTCCCCTTAGGAAGCCTCTCAGTAGCCTGCTCCCCATGCAATAATGCTGCATATTGGGCTCTCCTTGGCCCTTCTGCATCTGTTAATATTTCTTCCCAAGTGTAAAACTCAGCCCTTCATACCACTTCTGTCTCACTTGCCCCCAGAACAAAGAATGTAGAGTTTTGCACTGGGAAAAGAGGGCAGGTTTTTTTGAAGACTGTGTCCTGTTGGGGAAGGTAGGCAAAATATCTATTGTCTATTGGTAACATTTGAAAACAGGTAGACAGTACTGCCCTCCCCACCTCCCCCCACCCAAAAAAAAGCATGCTCAGATCCTGTTTAGAGCAGCAGACAAACACCAAAATATATTTGTCTCAAAAGAAGACAGGCAAATCTCCATTTTCAGATGAAAAAAAATCTCTGTTCCATTCATGGCAAAACTTGGATTTTAGGTGAATTCAGATTTTTAAATAGTTTTCAATTTTATGCTGGATTATGCAAGCCTTCCTGATCATTTTCATGGCTTTTCATTGTAACAACATCGTCCCTCTTTGTGTGGTCTGCCAGTGGCTTCTCCTTATCCGCTACAATGAATACAAACTAGTCATCTTCATTTTTAAGGCCCTTCACAGCCTATCCCCACCCTACCTATAATCTCTTATACATTATTTAGGTTTCAGTTCCTGCCTCTGCTCTGCCCACTGTGTCTGCCTTCATTGCCCATTTGTTAAATTTTAAAACAAACACCTTTTCCCTTTCTCCCATGCAACCCCTCATACAGGGGAGGAGCTCCCCGTAAATACCTTCCAAGCCACCTTATTGCCCTCCTTCAAATCCCTCCTGAAAACTCCTCTGCTGTGATGCCTTCAAAAACTTGACAGTGGTTAGGCAGCCAGTGTGCTACCGCTGCTTGCTTTTAATGCCGGCCAGTTCTGTCTCATTGTTACTTTGTGCTCCCACTTTCTGTCTATTGTATCCCTCTCTCCCTTGGCTTATACTTAGATTGTAAGCTCCTCAGGGAGCTGTTTTTGTACAGCATGTAGCGCAGTGGGATCCTGTCTTATGACTGGGGCACCAAGGCACTACTGTCGTGCAAACAATAAATAACCAACCACAACAAAAGCCAAGTCCCACCAGGAACCCTTACAGGTACATGGTTCTTTGAGCTGAATTCTTTTAAAGCTATTCTAGCCTCTTACAGTCGATTTGGTTTTATGTGTGTGAAATCCAGTTTAAAAAAAAAGTCAACAGCTTTTGAAACTATTATCAGTTGTTAGAGAATGAGAAATATCAGGAGTCTTTTCATGGACCTCCATGGCTTTGGATCTGGCTTATAATGGAGATTAAAAGCTGGAGTTTCCTCATCCACATATTGTAAGTGAAAGCCAAAAAGGAACACAGAATAGATAGTGAGCACCGTAGGTGTGTTTCAGTAGCATACAAAACACATTTTTATTAGAATATTTAGTTTCTTTCAGCAAGACACCTGAGTCAAACTGCTGCCACATAATTATTTATAGGTTAAGGATAACAAGAGCTCTGTTATATTAAGCACAAAACAACCTGATGTATGATGAATGCTCGCTGCCATTCTCCCAGTGAGCTCCAGATCACATTGTGGAACTGACCTGTCATTGTTTACCTCCACCGATTTTTTTTGTTATCTGCCGCCATGCAGTAGAGATGGCTGATGTAAGAATCCACTTCTATGATCCCTTTGCAAGGTTGGTGCATTAATCAGTAATGTTTATGAAATCCTAAGCAGTCTCCAGTGTATTTATGTCCCGTTCAGAGAATCTTACTTAGATGAAGATGAAGACTAGGGAATCCTGCAGCACTAGGTCTGTTCTAAGCCTTCAGTGGCACGTTTGGATGAGTGGCAAGGAAGAGATGTCTGCATGAATGCCATTTAGACATGTGCTTCTGCCTCAATAACCACAATTTGGGGGATTAGTTCCTTCCTCATTTCTTGATTCTTCACCCAGCCAATATTGTGCTCTCTTGGTTTTCAGTTCTTTCCTTTGGCAACTGTTTTTATTTTCCTCTCTTTGTCCCTTTTTACAACTGCACTTTGTAAACCTTTCCCATTACTCTCTATCTTTGTACACATTTCAAAGTTAGCAAACCATTTCCCTGCAGCAACTTTGCTATACAGAAGTGGAACTATAACTACAGATACAGCCATGATCCTGAACTTAATGGGGAACAATATCTTCAGACTCTTAGGCAAATTGGCAGTATCTGCCTATTTTTATTTTGTCTTCAATTATTTATTTGTATGGATTTCTGTGATACAGTAAAAATAAATCTAGGTTTATGAATACATAGACTGCTACTCTCTGGGGCACCTTTTCAAAGAGTAACAGGGGTATAAGAGATGTGACTCCATTGGTCACTAAAGATCAGTGCTTTGAGATTATGGGTTAAACTGTAGTAAATTGTTTGCAGTCCATTCCAGCTCTCATTTAGATCAGTGGGAATACTCCCAGTGACCTAATTGGGAGTTGGATTGGGCCCTTAACCTTTTGGCAGAGACTAAGTGCAACCAGCTCTCTGGACAGAATGTTTTCCCTTCATTTTAGAAGATATTTGATCATCAGGATGTCTTCTGGCTTACCAGACAAAATGTGTTGTCTGACCATTTTATATATTTTTAAAAAATAGGTTCCCATGTCTCCTCAAAGTGCTGAAATTGATTCAGCTGTTTAAGTACGATTGTCTGCTACCTGGCTATTGAGGACAAGAGCTGAGAGTATTAAATGCAGCACCAACGGGAGTGGAGGAGGGAACTGTTTTTCTGAATGAAAGCACTCACAAACTCTATCTCTAAGGACCAAGTAGGGAGCCCCCGAAATGGAGTTGGAGATGTGTGTGAGCCAGATCACCCAAAGACATTGAAAGGTCTCAGACAGTGAGCAGGTGGATGTGAGAGACTGACTGCAATGAAAAAAAAAATTCAAACAATCCCAGTCCATTTGGGGTGAACAGTTTGTGATCATTCACTGAGGATCTCACAAATGTGACAATTTTCAAGCTCCGTTTTAAGTTTAAACAGATCTGAGCTTTGAAGTAAATGTTTTGCATAGGTCTAATAGCTGCTTGTTCTTTCCAGTTAATACTATATCCTAGGCTGCTGCTGAATCATGTACAGTGTGAAGATGTTGAAATACTGCATTAACTGAATAACCATGCAGCAACCATTAACATATTTTAGACTCTTAAGAGCATAACTGTTGTATTTTCTTTAAATTACACATGGAAAACAAACCTAAATAACCACATTTTATCTCTGTAAACTTTGCCCTTCTCCTGGACCCCTCATCTGTGCTTAGATTGTAAACTCTTCAAAACGGGGACCGTCTCTTTTTTTCATTATTTGGCTGGATAGCTCCTAGCACGCATTTGGGTTTTTAGTGAAGAAATAACAAGAAAAGCCTAAAAAAGAAGAATGGCAACAGCAATAAGATCTACAGTAGTTGGAAGGCAAAGAAGGTCTGAGGATGACCAAGCCTCCTGCTTCATTCTTTCTGTAGACAGAGAGACTGGTGGCCTGGATATCTATTGCCTTGTACAGCCGTTTTCCCCAGTGCAGAATGTAAAATACTCCCAAATCAGAATGTTTAAGTGAGGCTCCACTGGTTAGTACTAGCAGAATAGTAATTGGTTTGTCTAGAAATCTGACTCCTTTGTAGAAAGGTGACAATTTCCTTTTGATTTTTTTTTCCTCCACAGATACCTGTGTGACCTTTCTCCCCTTTCAAAATCTTCCCTTTATTGACAGTGAGCTCTGCTGATTAAAAGGCTAAGATTAAGACCAAAACCAAGAGATGCAGCAAGCTGAATATTTTTACTTATACATTAGTTTACCAGGAAGTTTTTAACTGTCTCCCTCCCTTCCTCCCTCCCTCCCAATCAAGATACAATCATCTAGCTTCTACATGGGTCTTGGGAAAAGCAAAAATGTCAGCAGCTGTACCACAAATTATGAATTTCACCTGCATTTAAAATTTAATTTAAAATAATCTAACCCTCTCTTCTTTTAAATGCCAGAAAGTTTGATATTTCATTTTACCTGTATTGGGACTTGCTTTCCTTGCTGGATCTGCTCTTACAAAAACCATTTTACACTCCCTTGGTTCTAAATTGTGAAGAAAGAGGTTTTAAGTATCTAGAAATCTCAGTGCAGTCAGTACATAGAATCCTAAAAGGCAGCAATTCAAAGGCAACTTCTGTCTATCATTCTTTCCTACCATTTCAAGTGTTCAGCTCCTCAAATTTTCTCTCCATTCCTGTTATGCTTCTCTCTCTCCTTTATTCCCCATTCCTCTCTTTTATCCTTCCTACTGCCATCTTCCCTCCATTTCTTTCATTTACCCATTCCTCTTTCTTATTCTGAACAGTCTTTTCCTGTCCTCTACTTTAATTGCAAATGGCCCCACTCCCTCACCACAAAAGCCCCCCTTTAAAATTGGTTTCTGTAATCTAGATAATACAATAAGTAAAAGTCATCAAACTAACCTTCTGCATGCTTGCCATTATAGCTGGGTGAAACTTTTTGCTCAAAACTTTTTTTTTGAGAAAATGCAGATTAAGTGACACCAAAATGTTTCAAAGTTCATTTCAATTTTGCCAATATTTTTTTAAACACAAAATACCTAAAAATTAAAAAAAAGTGAAAACTTTGAAACAAAATGTTTTAGAAATGTTTTGGGTTCAAAATTAGTTTTTGTTCCAACATTTCCATTAATTTTATTCTTTCTAGCACATTGTATGTAGCTGTGAGATTGTACTGCAACCATAAACTTTTAATAACTCTCACTGTATGTAATGTTCATCCCCATTTTGTTTGGATACTGAGAACAGAAAAGACACACACTCTCTCTGTCTCTCTCACTACTGTTAAGGAGTTTTTATTTTTGCTCCTATTGTTTTTCTTAATCTAAAATACAATTAATTAGATTCAAAGTACGTTTTGCTTTTAGTGTGTGGAAATATAAAATCATGAATATAATTTTCAACAAGCAATTCAGATAATAAAAGATAAAAATAACACACTGCACTTTTAGGACCTGATCTGAACCCCATTCAAATGAATAGAAAGAATCCTGCTGACTTCAGTGGACTTTGGATCTGTATTTTACATACAGATCTCAATGTGCTTGTTACAAAGATGAATAGGGATTATTATCCACATTTTACAGATGGAGCATAGACAGGTTAAGGGACTGGCCCAAAGTGACATTGAATCAGTTGTGGAAGTGTGGATAGCACTCAGCTTACCTGACTACCAGCCTTGTGTTCAAGCTAAAACATCCACTATAAATATTTCAAAATGGCCCTTTATGAGTCAGCGCTAGTTGAAAAATTTTGAAATTTCCCTCTTCAGTGAAATTTTAAAGAAAAAATTCAAATTTTGACAGCAGTTTACAGTTTCAGTTAAAATGATTGCAAAATTACAATTACAATTTTCAACTGGTTCTCATCAGAACCTATTATTGCTGTGCATTGATGCTTTATCTATTAGCCTTATTTCCTACAAATATGCGTAAATAGATGGTTGACTCATGCAATCCATTGTTCAGAGCTTTGGAGCAGTGTCAAACTATAGCAAAATACAACTAATTATGTGAAATGTTTTATTTCTGGGCAAGTTACCTTTAAAGAGTTTAATGACAGATGCAAATAAAGCATTGTGTTCATCTCTCCATCCATCAAGGGCAAGATTAAAGTTGGTAAGTGCTATGTAGCCACAGGAGGCCAGTGCTTACATCAGATTATCTGAATGGAATTTTTCATTTGGAATCAGTATTTAAGGCTTGTTCATCCCTCTTTGGTCCTGCTGTGGAGCCTACATAAGGTCAGTGGAAGTGTCCCATACATTTTCTATTTCCAGTTCAGGTGGAATGCTGTTTCTCCACAGATATTATTGCAGTTCTGTATGACATTCATATATACCCCAGCAGTTGTCAGTGGAAGTGGGTCATTTAGTATGTCATTCCACCATTAGAATACTGAAAAACAAATTACATTTGTGATCTGAAGCCACATAATTCACACTTACATCTCCACTCCACCGCTGTGCCTGGGAGTGGCAGATCATGTAGGTCCTCCATTAATTACTGGATTCATCCTCCATTACACAGTGCAGAGGGAGGCATTTGCATGTAAGGAATGGAAAAAACAAAGAGCTGTAGAAGGCCACACAAATCAATATGTAGCTATTATCCTTTTGGGCAGCCATCTTCAGGCCCCCTATATCAAAATGTTCAAGTCTGTGAGGACCACAGTATGCTGTCTTGGCTATCCTAGAAAGTAAGGAGTTAGGGAACAGCCAGTATGCTGTGCTGCTTGTCCTGAAAATACAAAATAAATTACAGCCAAATTTTCTGTGCAAATTAATGCTGACTCAGTCAGCATTAACCGTCATTTTGGACCTTGTGTGCACTATAAGAAGGCTTACAAAAGTGCAGCTTGTGGTCCAGAGCCAGGGGCAGCTCCAGGCACCAGCATTCTAAGCGCATGCCTGGGGCAGCAAGCCATGGGGAGTGGCCTGCTGGTCGCCGTGAGGGCGACAGTCAGGCTGCCTTCGGCGGCGTTTCTGTGGGAGGTCCGCTGGTTCCACGATTTCAGCGGCAATTCGGCGGTGGGTAAGCGAAGGCGCGGGACCGGCAGACCTCCCGCAGGCACACCACGGAAATCCACCTGACTGCTGTGCTTGGAGCAGCAAAATACATAGAGCTGCCCCGTCCAGAGCAAACTGCAACACAGAAAGGGTGACAGCTGTGCTGCTGGCAATGGGAGTTGGGGAGCTCAGGGCCACGTGGAGATAATGATGTAAGGGCAGAGTTTTGGCACTCTTTAGGAAAGTAGGATTTATCATACCAGATCACAACCTATGTTTTCAGACTAGAGGCACTGCTGTTATGAGAGAACTGGACTTAACCTAACTGCAGCCATCTTGTGTACTCAGACACCATTAAATGGATGTGAGAATACCACATAGTCAGGAATAATTTGGCCTTTGCCTAAGCAGACAAAACAGCTGCACTGCAGTAGTGTTGCTACCAAAAATAAAGTGACATATTCATGAAAATGTGTGTGGATAGCTGACCTTGAATCTAGTGTCTGTGACCATGGGGTTTTGCTGGGAATTGCTTTGCTACTAAGTAGAATTATGAGCTCTATGCTATTGTTAGGAAAATTTTTAGTCCACTTGGGGTTACTATGAGTTTGTGTTTTGTTTTGAAAGACCTATACAAGAGATTAGTTAGAATGTACAACTTGGAGAAGGTTTTTGAGAAACTAGGAGATCTACATCCTATTTTTATAACACCTAAATTTCTGGCTGTGTTTGATATAATACTGTGCCTTTAAACCAGAAACTTGATGATGATCTTAATATTATATGTTGAAATAAGTTAGAAAGATTTCTGTCTGCTTGCATATCAGTCTGTTCAAACTTGAGATGATTTAACATGGAAACAAAGCATGCTAAATCAAAGACAGACATTTAACCAAGATATCTAACCTTTACAAATCAATTTATAGTCAGGCAGTTATTACAATTACTGTTTTTAATATATTTGATAACTATTCAACATATCCACACAAGGGACTTGTCCATTTTTAAGTTGATCAATTTAATGACTATCCAATAAAAAAAAATAACGACACACTACATCTTCTGTGTACTTGCTGGTGAAATATGATGATAATTTGGAGTGAAGCTATAAGAATATATATATATATAGTGACAAAGTTCCTCCTCTACCTTGGTGGGTCCTGCGCTTACTGGCGGATTTGCTCGCCTCACTGATTCACCATGTGGGTTGGGAAATGGCCCAGAGACCTTCCCCTCTGGTAGAAGCCACAGTCCAGGTCAATTCCTCCTGTGTCTGATCAGGAGTTGGGAGGTTCGGGGGGAAACAGGGCCTGCCCTCTACTCTGGGCTCCAGCCCAGGGCCTTGTGGATTGCAGCTGTCTATAGTGCCTCCTGGTACAGCTGCGCGACAGCTACAGCTCCCTGGGCTACTTCCCCATGGCCTCCTCCCAACACCTTCTTTATCCTCACCACAGGACCTTTCTCCTGGTGCCTGATAATGCTTGTACTCCTCAATCTTCCAGCAATATGTCTTCTCACTCTCAGCTCCTCTTGCTCCCAGCTCCTCAAATGCACACCACAAACTGAAGTGAGGTCCTTTTTAAACTCAGGTGCCCTGATTAGCTAGCCTGTCCTAATTGATTCTAGCAGTTTCTTAATTGGCTCTAGGTGTCTTAATTATCCTGCCTATCTTAATTGGGTTCTAGCAGGTTCCTAATTACTCTAGTGCAGCCCCTGCTCTGGTCACTCAGGGAACAGAATGTTTGCCCTCTACCAGACTCCTGTACCCCACTGGTCTGGGTCTGTCACAATATATAAATGTTTTTTAAAAATACTTAAAAAAATAAAAACAGCCCCAGAGAAGCTGCTTTTGTGCAATCGTTGTAGGTAAGCAAATTCCACGTGACTGTGCTGTGTGCTAGCTGAATTTTCTTCTTCAGGAGATTGTACACATGCAGTCCACTCTTGATATGTACATGTCCCATGCATGGTCATCAGAAATTTTTCCCTTAGTGGTACCCATGGGACTGCTTGACATCCCTCTGCTATTGCTTGCCACTGTGGGCTGGTATAAAGGGCCCAGCTGCCCCAAAGCTCCCTCAGTTACTTCTTGCCACCCATGACAGTCATTGGAATTGCTTGGGTTGCCTTAGTAAATGCTGTCAGTGTGCTTGTACATTTCTTGGAAATAGTTATCTAGTCACCTCGGTCACCAGGAGTCAAGTCCTGAGTCTCTTGTTCTTTGCCAATGCCAGTGAGTGATCCACATTCAAGCTGCTTTGTGTTTTTTGGGGAAGATTTGAGTTCACTACCAAATTTGCAAAGACTTTAAGCCAAGGACTAAAAATGACAGAGAAGCCAGGCTGAAGTTTTTGCTCATGGAGGCAGCCCTAAGACCTCCATCAGAGCTTAGCTGTCCTGTCTCAGCACTAAACATTTCAGCCTCAGTTAGGAGTGCACCTCCTATGTTGCCTGAGACACAGCACTGCTCACCCTCTCCAGTGCCTCAGAAGAGGCATAAGACCAGACCTCTAGACAGAACACTGAGAGAGGAAGGTTGGTGGCATCGAAATCATCTAGGGATGGAAATAAGAGTAGAATGCAGCCAAAATCCAAGTACTCCTCTCAGAGCTGTAACAAGGGCAAGGCGAGTGAGGCACTTGCCTCGGGCGCACAAAGCCAAGGGGAACAGAAAGCGGACGAGGGGGGAAAAAAAGAAAAAAAAAGTTGCGATCGGTGGCGCTTCGGCGGCAGCTCTACCGCCGCCACTTCATTCATTCTTTGGCAGCAATTCGGCGGCAGGCCCTTCCCTCCAAGAGGTATTGAGGGACCCGCTGCCGAAGAGCCAGCCCTGGGGGAGGGCGCAATTTTATATTCTTGCCTCAGGTGCAAAAATACCTAGTTACGGCTCTGACTCCTCTTCCCAGGTAGCACCAAAACCACCATTGACTCCAGCACTGAGGCAGGCATGGTCAAGTCTGTGGTACCTTTTACATCTGTGGTACCACACAACCAGCTGAGACCATGCCATTTTCAGAGGAACAGAGCAAGGAGCAGGTCAAATAAAATTATGGCATAATGGACTAAATATTATCAGGATGCTCCTTGAACCTTCAGAAAAATAGTATTTACATCTTTACTCTTCTTTGTCCCATTAGTACATGGATGGCTGGGATATTTTTTAAAGATTTGTAGAAAGTATCAATTGTTAAAAGATATTTTGGGGAAGGGGATTATGACCCAGATACCACATGTTAGAAACAGATGGAGGGTACACATTTATGAGTCTATATGCATGGACTTCCCTAGACATGCCAAGATGGGCATGTTTTCCCTGTGATCTCCGTCTTCACACTATTTCACAGAGGGGACCATGTGTGTTCTCTGCCAAAAGATAAGAACTCGCTAGTTGGCATGGTTATTGCAGGATGTATGAATGGATAATATTTTAAGAATTATATAATATATAGAATATAGTGTTCCAAAGCTGCTGGAAGTGAAACTGGTCACCAGGAGTGGGGTGATCCTCAGTGCTAACTCAATCAAGAATGAGATCAATTGACATTTTTCAACACAGCCCTGCCAAGTGTTTACAGTCTAGACAAGGTGCAGGCTTAGGGGCCTTTACAAAACACAAAAGAGACCAAGAAAAAGAGCTTGAAAAGGGGGACCATTGGGGTGGACTGAACTTAACAAAACACCCTGGTTCTGAAAGAGACAAAAGGTCTGGAACTGTAAAAAAAAGGAGGCCATTACAGAGGCAACATTGCCAGCGTGAGAGTCTCATGAAAAGTGAATCCCAGCTCTCTCATCAGGACAATCGCTGTGCAGATTGACTATTGGGGGAGAAAAAACGTATTAAACAGGAAAGGAATAATAAGTATAGACCCTAGATTGCAATTTATATTTTTCTATTATTTCTAACCATATGTTTCCACTTCTTATATTTGCTTCTATCTGAATCTTTATCTTAAGGTTTGTCTAATAACTTCTGTTTGGTTTTACTATAGACATGACTAAGAGCTGTGTGCTAAGGAGAGTGTTGAACTGAGATGAGGCTTGTGAATGGGAGGCACTGCTTCCATGGAGGCTGCAACTCTGTGTGCATTGCAGGTGTCGAGGGACTGGGTACTGAAGTGTAACAAATTGGGATGTACAGACAGGTTGGAGGGACCTGTGCCCTGGGACCAAAGCAGAAATCTCCAGAGATTTAACCACTTTGCTCTGCCTTAGACTCCCTTAGGGACCCTAAGGTCTGGGGAGTAAAAATTGCTAGCCTGAAGATGGAAAGAGCGGGGATTCCGGACTCTGGAGCAGGGTGCTTGGTGTCACCAGCTGCCAGTAGTTTTGGGTGAGTTTCCCCCCGTGAGCAGAGACAGTGCTCCCTAGCACTATAAGCAGGTGGTACCATTCACCCTGTATCCCTTGGGCAACCCTGAAAGGGTCACAGGAGTAATACTTTCTGCAGCAACTATCACAGCTTGATGTTTGTAACAAAAACTACTGTGCTAAACTCTGTACATGAAGACACTTATCTTGAAAAAACTATTAACCTGTGTCAGAACCTCTAAATTAATGGGGACTGCTTTAGCTAGTCATAGTTTATTAGGACCTGACCCTGAAAGATTTACCCATTTGAGTAACTTTTCTTATGCAGGTAGTCCTTTTGATGTTGAGTGTTTGGGCTGTTAGAATGTAAAATCTTCAGGGAAGGGACACCTCTTCATCTGTATTGTAAAGCACCACACAGACCTATGATGTTATATAAGTCAATAATATTGATGACTGACTCCTAACTGAGTTATATCAGAATTAATTTGGCCCATTATGTTTCCTTTTGGGGTGGAGGTTGCAGCTAGTGTGTGAAGTTAAATGTGGATCCAGAATTATGCTGACCAACCAAGAAATTATCTTTTTTAGCTTGTTCATGCTTGAATGAGTATAAAAAGAAATTCTCCTACACACCCTCAGGCAGTTGTATGTGCTTCAAATCACTCTGGCTATTCAGCTTTTATGTAGTTTATCAAAATAAATGAAGAAAACAATTTTACCCTGCTGATATTTATGTAACTACTTCTAAAATTAATCTATTGATTTATAAATATATAGCTCCCTTTATCTGAAACTTAGGGGGTATGATTATTTCAGAGGACTTTAGGTGATGGTGTGTGGGCTCTCCCAGCTCAGAGCTCAGCTTAATTAGTTTTTGTAAAGTAAAATAAAACAAGACAAACTTACTGTCTTGTTTCTGGCATCAATTGCTTTCTTTTTTTAAATAGAATTACAAAATTGGGAATGAAGGGAATGAAGCAGATGTAATAGATTTTTCATTTTATTAATAGATTTCATACTGTGTCTCAGGAAATCTTAATTGAAAAATTAATTAAGATGGAGTAAAAATGCTGTCATGAGGACTGAAAATTGTCTACAAGACAGTAAACAATGGGTAATGAAATATGGCAATGTATCACATTAGGGGAGATATGTAATGAAGTATCACAGGGATCACTATTAGGACTCATTTAATATCTTCATTATTGACCTGAAAGGGTGAGTGAAGAAAACACAAGCAAAATTCACAGAGGATACTGCTTTGGGTGGAGTTGCAAACACTACTGAGGAAACTGGGTATGTTACAAAAAAAGAGCTTAGAAAATGTTGTTCATCATGGGAAAATGCAGGCTAATACAACTGAGAGAAATTATTGTGAAGTGATAATGCTGGGAATGACCTTGGGATGTTAATAGAAAGTAAATTAAATATGAGTCTGGAAAGGGAAATGGCTGCAAAAATGGCCAATGTTATTCTGCACTGCATATGCAAAAGCATCCCATTTCAGAACAGGAAAATAATAGTCCCATTTTATAAGTCACATGAAATATTGTATTCATTTCAGGACACCACATTACCAGTAAAATATTGATAAATTAGAAAGCACTTGAAGAAAAGCAAGAAACATGATCAGGGAGCTGGAGGGAATGATTTAGATTACAGCTAGGACTAGGCAAATACTGGAGGGAAAGTTTCACAGATCTTCGCTGAAATTTAAAGGGCTTGTTTCTTCACCATGTGAACTTGATTACAAAGTTCCTGTGGACTTGAGTGGTTCCAGCTCAAGACCCTAGGGGTCAGGTTTTTCAAAAGTATTTAGGTGCCTAAAGATGCTGATAAATGCCTGTGTGATTTTCAGAAATCACTAATCAGGTTAGTTACCTTGATTTCGATAGGACTTCGGCACCTAACCTGCTTAGGTCCTTTGAATCCCAATAGGCACCTATCTTCATCTTTAGATACTTAAATACCTTTGAAAATCTGGGCCTAAATGAATTGGCTTCAGCCATACTAGCACCTATTTTTTCATTTACTTTCTGCAAACTTTCAAGATATCAAGTTTCACAGATATGGAGTTCACACTTTAAAAAACATCAGTTAGGTGCATGAATATTCTTGCAAATTAATTTGGGAAAACCAGACAGTCTTCTTTGCCAGAAAATACGTATACACTGCTATGTTTAGGGAACACAAACCATCTATCCATGTTAAGTACTTGTATCATTCCATAGTATGTAACCGCCTCACATTCTTTAATGCATTAATCCTCAAAACACCCCTATGAGGTTAAGGCAATGCTATCATTTTCCTTTTACAGAGGAGGAACTGAGACACACAGGGTCAGATTTTTAAAGGTATTTTGATGCCTAAAGATGAAAACAGACACCTCATGGGATTTTCAAAAATGCTTAGGCACTCATTGCTTTCAAGGACAGTTAGGTGCCTAGGTGCTTTCAAAAATCCCATTAAGCACCTCAATACTTTACAAATCTAGCCCTAAGTGCGTTGTCTCAGGTCATAAAGGTAATCTGTTGCAGATAAGGAACTGAACCCAGGTCTCCTGAATA
This sequence comes from Mauremys reevesii, assembly GCF_016161935.1. NCBI lineage: Eukaryota > Metazoa > Chordata > Testudines > Geoemydidae > Mauremys > Mauremys reevesii. Next base: position 26,972,274 of record NC_052630.1, read on the forward strand.
CCAGGCTAGCCCCTATCTTGTGACTTTTCTGACCAATTCCACCTAGCAACTCAAATCATGACAGATTACTGTTTGTGAGCAATTCATAGGTTACCAAAAAGATCATAAAAACATCTGAATAATTTTAAATTACAAATAAAATTAAGGGAATGACAATCTGCTCAGTTATTCTGTGACAAGAAAAAAGCAGCTAAATTTGTTTAATTATTTGTTATGAATTATACATTTCTTCTAAGGAAATATTAAAAGAGTTGGATATATATAGCATGGCTAAGCATCAAGTAAGAAGGGAACAACGTAACACCCTAAAAATAAATAGCAAAGAGTGGAATCAATTATTTAGGGAACTACATGGAGGCATATTGGAAATTATGATGAAAGTAAGAAAGGAAAAATATAAACCATGTATCAGGAAAAGCCTTCTGTCACTGAGATGGATTAGGCAGTGAACCAGACTCTCGGAGATAGTTTCAGAAATTCAGTCATTTGGGATTTCTAAAACTAGGCTGGGCAAGACACTAGAAAATGTCTTGGAGCCCAATTCATACAGCAGTGGGGAGTTTACTGAATGGATAGTGTGTTTGTTGTTTCTACCTCTAACTTCCATAGTTCATTTCTGGAGAAATGAAAAAGATGCTTGAAAGTCACAAGAAGCTGAGTGTCAAAATAATTTGTGGAAAGTTCTGTTTTTCATTAAAATGTGTGTGCATGTAGTGGTTGTGGAATGTTGCTTTTTTCTTCACATTGTGTCTCTTCTTTTCCCCTCTGAGTGCCAGATCACCCATCCTATCAAAATAGCCATAGGAGTGGGGCTGGAGTCAGGCAAAAATCCAAAAGATTATCATCCAAAACTCAAATTATTCTGGTGGTAGGAGAATGCTTTCTCTCCCCACTGCCTTCTTTCCCTATAGAATGATCTGAGGTCTCACTACAAACCCTGAACAACCTGTGGGATACAGAAGAGGCTAATACCCCTTCCTTATTCGCTGTTAACAGCTGTCCAAGCTGGCCCCCATTAATGGGCAGAAGGTCATACTACATCCTCATTACAGTAAAAAATGAATGACCACAAGGGAATAGAGCCCTGTAAGTCAATTCATGGCTACACTCTCTGCCACAAGTCATAGTTGCTGCCTGTGATGCTGTATGCTACTGCTTCTGTAGATATAGTAGCACACTGTTTCATGGTCTAGATTTTCTAACTGTGGTTCAGTTTATGTTTAGGTAAATACTGGGACTTGTGTACACATGTGTATGCTTGGACTGCCCGGCACAGATTGTAACACACACAATCTCTTCCAGTCAAGTATAGTACAAATACACATGCACAGGAGTCTTCATCTTTTTCTGCACTGTTTAAAAATGATTAGAAATACAAATAATGTTACACTTTGTGGACAGCTTCCATTACTCTTGGGCAAAATTAGATAAATGAAAACCACAACTAAGGAACACTAGATTTCATACACGAGCAAATTATAGCAGGATCACTCATTTTAGATACCAACATGTGTCTAATTATCTAGATTAGAGGAACAACTCTTATGAGCAGCAGAAGGCAATATTTCTCAAGTGCAAATTGATGCATAGAATGGGAATATAGTAGTTGTTATCTTTTGGAACTTTCATAAGAACAAACTTTGGATAAATATATAGCAAGACAATTCTGGATCGCTAACATTTTAAAAAGCAAATGTAAGATGAATGTAAGATGAATTTCCAAGTTTTAGTCTCCATTGACTCAGTCACTTTGTAATTCAGTTGGGGTTTTGACATTGACTTCAATGGGACTAGGAATGGACCTCCTTTAGTGTGTCTCTTGATTTTGAGGTGCAGTAGCAAGGCATGTGTGATATTAGATAATTCTGATATTACAGTTTTGGTCTTATAAAATATATTGCTTCATCTATCTTGACTCTCTCGTATGCTTGACATGGTTATAACACTGCAAAAAAAGTGCCCCAGTATACATGCTAGAGGCCAAATGGCAGAAAATCTACCAGGACAGTGAAAAGCAGCAATTTCTGAGAGTCAGCACTGTCCTGGAAAGTAGCAATGGCAAGGGCAGCTATGGAATTGTCAAATTAGCACATCTGTGCAACAGCCTCCTTCACTAGTGGAGCTCCTGATGAGCTTTTAATGGAATTTAAAACTACCCTGCTCTGGCAGAATGCTTGAGGGAACTTCAACTTTCCCTCCTCTGTTAGATTGTTATTGTGAGTCAACTCAGCTTTCAGAGAAGATGGCAGTTGTTGAGGGCTCCCTCTCCCAGACTTAACACTAGTGCCTCAAAGCCAGACATGCACCTTTCCTCTTCAATCATCCTCATGTTTCTCTCACTTTGTTGGGAGCATATATAGTAGAATTAGTGTTGACCAGTAGTGGTTAGTTCGTGTGTTGAGCTTACTCTGAAGAATTTTGAAGATGAGCTCAAGTCACAAAATTCAGATTCAGGTTTCAGTCCTCTAAAAGATCTTGGTTCAGCCTGTTTATAAAAATGGAGACCAACTGCAAAAAAATAGATCTAGGTTTGGCTGTCTGTCTCCCCAGGGTCATTGGAGCATGGGGAAATGAATATCTGGATCCAAAGATTTAGTTCAGACCCATCTCTAGAAAATACTTTATTTGAGTGATATAGAAAAATGGTGTTATAACAACTAGTAAATACTGTAGAATAATTGGGGTTAATTTTGGTGCTGCCTGGGTATTTGGTTCTTTCAGATTAATCGTCTCATGTCAAATTTTATGAAGATGAGCTAGTCCTTAAAGCAGAATGAAAAGGGTTTTGTAGATATATTTTTAAAATTAAGATCCCCATCAGGAGCAGAATAAATATATGGATTTAACAATAACTTGCCTGGATGTGAATTCAGAGGTCCCTTGGAAAAGATGACATCATAGGCATTGAAAATGGAGTGAATCAGGAATGAAGATAATATGCCTGCTTTAGCTGGTTGTGATTTCACCAAGTGTCGCAGGGAAGAACAGGTCCCTATTTTTAATTTTAAAGTCAGTATTATTGTTTATGTTGTGGTTATGCTATGACTTCCACTCATGGAGCAGGCCCCTATTGTGCTGTAAAAACACAGAACTATTTATTTGTGAAATCGGGATGGACATATTGCTGCCCAAATGGAGCAATTTGTGGATTCTTAAAATGGTCAATCTCTGACCATTATCGCATTATACTAGCTGGAGCACCTGTACATTCGTTTTCAGTCTCTAGCCATCTATCAAAGAAGACCTGGATAAAAAAAACATGTTATGGTTCTGTGTATTTGTACTGAATAATAATTATATTAATTTAATATACAAGTTCAGATATCAGGCTTCTAGAATATTGGGCCCATGTGGCTGTTAGAGGGCTTTCCCTTCATCCTCTCCCCTGGTTCTTGTCACATAGACAGAAAGACCAGAAGTCCAAAGTGCAGGCAGTGCGACGTTTATTGGGGTTAGTTCCAAACAAGCATAGCCATAGCTCTACACACCAGCAAAGTCTGTTTCCCAGTGTTCTGTTCCCAGCTCTGACACTGCAGAGTGTTCACCCGTGTCCCCGTTCCTAGCGTCCCCGTTCTCCATTCTCATTCCCCATTCTCCCCTCCTCCTTCTTAGCAGGCCCAAATATACCTGCAATGCATGCCTACAGTCCCACCCCTTTTATACCCCATGGGAGGGGTAAGAAGTTAGGTTGTGCTGCAGTCAGGGACAGGCACTTCTTTGGTCTTTTAGAGGTTTATACCTAGTTACCCCCAAGCCTCTTTACCCCTCCCGCCTGGTTGCTTGACTTGCCTTGAGATAGAGGTTGAGGCAATCTTAAAGTGGGCTCTTGAGTAACACTTTAACCACTCTTATCTGTTCCCATTCTACTAACAAATCCATCTGACTAGGCAGAAGCAACACACACAGTCTTTGTCCTTTATTTACATATATAAGTATAAGATACAGAGTATCAAAAAGTCAAACCCAAAATTCTATCCCAGGCTAACAAACAGACCTATATACTAACAGTGGCCTTCAAGACTGTAAAGCTTGGGTGTCTTGAGTTGGAATTTGAAGCAGTTGTGAATTTGGTTTGGATTTTTTGTTTTTTTGTTGTTTGTTTGATTTGATATTTTGGAAAATGGAACTTTACACTTGACTTTTGAGGCTGTGTCCTAAAGTAACCTCTTCCAGTAGCTTAAACTTCTACATTAACTGCTTGAATGTCACTGTAGTATAATATGGTTATGGGGGCTGCAGGGTGGGGGAGGAAGAAGAGGAAGAGAAAAGCTTGTATAAAACAAACTCAATATACAAACGCTAATGGATTTTCTAACATTTTGTACTGGCAAATTGCTGTCTTGGTGCCAACCATTGCGGTGGCATTTGCAGCTGCCAGGGACCTCCTGACCCTGTTGTTTGCAAGTCACCTTTCCCATTTCCTCAGTGTTTGGTCCTCTATCACCATGGACTGTTGGGTGTTGAGCACTGTAGAAGTGGGATAGACCCTCCAATTTATTTCTACTCCTCTGTAGCAGGATGGTCACCGCACTCCTGCCTGAAGCGGGTAAAGCAGCCCTGGAGAGGGCTGCATCAGGGAAAGCTGGGCTGATTGGGAAAGCAGCCACAGCTGTGGTCACCTTAATCAGGGCCCAGCTGGCCTTTATAAGAGGGCTGTGGTCCAGAAGAAAGAGGCACTCTGTCTAGCCTCTTAGAGAGAGAAGGACCTGGCTGCCTGGGAAGCTGAGGAGGGTACCTAGGGTGGATCAGTGTTTGGGAAGGGCAGAGGGAGCTGTGGAGCTCCAGCCTAGCAAAGCCCCAGGCTGCAGGCTGAGTTAAGGGTCTACAAAGGGTACTAGGGCTGCAGAGGGGCAGCCCAGAGATAAGCAGAGGCAGCTGGTCCAACCCCCCTTGCCAGTGATGAGTGGTTTACAGACCAACATCTGCCCCAGTGAGACTGGCAGTAGCCACTGTGGTGAAGTGGAGACTGGGGGTTGGGGGTTCCCCTGGGGAGATCCAGAGTCAGGGGATACTGCAGTGGGCAGAACCCCAGGGTAAAGGGCACCAGGGTCTGGGAAGGACATGAAGCCAGCGGCAGGTGAGACACCAGCCTGCAGAGGGCTCTCCAGCAGGAGGCATTGCAGCAGTGAGTCGTTGCCCTGCCACAAATGGTGGAGAATGTGGGCACGCGGTCTGCCCCGCTACAAGGGGCGGGGCAGGGACTGTGGGACTATTGCCCAGATCAGAGACTTGAGTGGCCAAAAGTGGAGAGAAAGAAGATGGACTATTATTGGAGACCCTGTGTGGCCCAGCTCACTGAGCAGCAGGGGAGACTACTTCAGCTTCTGCGGGGGAGGGCACATGGACCTCATCAGGGGTCAGGCACCTGGGTCTGGAGGCTAGTGCTGGGGCCTAAAAACTGTTTTGCCTGTGGGCGAGCGGGACACTATAAAAGGAGGTGTCCCTACTGGGATGGAGCACAGAGGCCCCACCCGGAAAAAGCAGGAACTGGGAGAGCGCCCCATGTGAAGTCAACAGGGGAGCTCCAAAGTTGTTAGGCCTGCAAAGAGCATCTTATTCTGTCAATTGTCAAGGCCTTAGCGTCAATGCAGACAAGTCTAACCTTTGCCCAGTGCAGAGAATAGAGTTTATACAGACTGTGTTGGACTCTACCCAGACCCGAGCATGGCCTCCCAGAGTTGATCGTGACAGACCTTAAGATTCATCTAATCACAACAGCCCCAAAATGTCTGAAGCTCCAAGGGCACGTGGCCTCATGCACGTATGTACTACAACACACAAGATTGTACCTCAAACCCTTTCAAATATGTCTGGCCTCAGTGTACTTGCCAAGATGTCTCCACCTGGACACTGTGCTCACAGTACCTTCACAGGTTTTAATTTAGCTGAATTGGTGGCTGGATCCTCTCAACATTTGTTCAGGTGTTCCATTCTTCTGTCCTCAACTGCTGATGACTCTGGTCTCAGATGCATCAGCTCCAGGTGAGGAGCTCGCTTTGAACTCAGGGTTTTTGGTCCTCGACTGAGCTCACTCTTCATATCAATGTCAGAGAGCTAAGGGTGATTTGTTTTCCCTGTCAGGCTTTCCTACCTCATATTGGGGAGAAACTCATTTTTATTTATGGTCAACATTGCAGTGATGTTTTGCCTCAAAGGCAGGGAGGAACTTGGCCATCCTTTCTGTGTCAGGAAGCAACACACCTATGGGCATTTTACATAACTCCTTCAACCAACCTCGAAGCCTCTTACCTTTGAGGGGTGTGGAACCAGCTGGCAGATCACCTGAGCACGTTTTCCCCTGTCACCATTAGTTGTCTCTTCACCAGATGCAGCCAAATGCATTTTACAGCAGTGGGGTTCTCCACAAATAGATCTATTTGTGATCAAGTATAACAGAAAATGTCACCAATTCTGCTCCCTATAGGGCCACCGTCCAGGCTTCACAGATGCCTTCCTGCTACCCTGGATGGGAAAATTTATTATGCATTTCCCCCACCCAATCCCACTCTTATACTGCATGCTACTAAAGATCAAGTGGGACTATATTAATTATATGAATAGTTATATTAATAGTCCCAGCTTGCCAACAATGGTTCTCCAATGGTTCTATTGGACCACTCAGTGGTGACTCCAATCTCACTCTCATTGCATGCAAATTTGATCTCTCAGGACCATGTTGGGCTGCTTCATCCAACCTGTAATCCCTTCATTTATTAGTCTGGAAGCTCCATTGTTAAACCCCAAAGAGCAGACTTGCTCAGAGCAAGTTGGCTAGGTCTTGCTATGTATCAGAAAGTCCTCCAATAGGGCCACCTACCAGTCAAAATGGAAGCAGTTCTTTATCTGGGTTTATCAAACAGGAGTCTCACCAATGCATTTGTTCATCCAACAAATACTCAACTATCTGTTGCATCTGAAACACCAAGGCTAAGTGATTTCCTCTATCAAGGTTCACTCACCAGCAGTATCAGCTTTCCACCCTAACATGGGTAACTGTTCTTTTTTTCTCCCCAATGATATGACAATTAGATTCCTTAAAGGCCTGGACAGATTGCACCCTCAACTAATGGAGCCTGTTTCCCCTGGGGACTTGAACTTAGTTTTATCTAAACTTATGGGACTATCATTTCAGCCTCTAGAACTTGCTCCTTACTACACCTTTCCTGGAAGGCGATTTTCCTAATTGCTATCAGTCCTGTCAGAAGGGTTTCTGAACTGCCCGCCCTCATGTCTGATCCATCATACACAATCTTCTTTAAAGATAAGCTGTACTTACACCCTCATCTAGAGTTTCTCGTTATGGTAGTTTCAAATTTTCATATTAATAAATCCATTTACTTGTCTGTATTTTACCCAAAACCAGTCGCAAATAGGGATGAGCAACAGCTACACACATTGGATGTTAGACAAGCACTGGCATTCTACACAGACCAAACCATTTTGGCAGTCCTCCCGACTGTTCATGACTATAGTAGACAATATGAAAGGTCTTTCAATCTCCATACAGAGAATTTCATCTTAGATAACTTGTTTGCGCACATGTTATGATCTGGCAGGCGTCTCTTCTGCAGAAAAGCTGACTGTCACTCCACAAGATCACAAGTCATCCTCAACTGCATTCTTAGCACAGATCCCTGTCCATTTGCAAAGCAGCAACCTAGTCATTGGTGCACACTATCTCCTATTAATCCATCCCTCAGTATGCAAGAGATGATCCCAGATTTGGTCGAGCTGTACTGCAGACTGTATGTACATGAATTCAGATCTCTCCTTTTATTTAACTGCTTGTGAGTCACCAAGAATGGAATTCACATGTGCAATCTCTCAAAGAATTAAAAACAGTTACTAACCTTTCATAATTGTTGTTCAAGAGGTGTTGCACATGTCCATTCCACAACCTGCCCTACTACTGAGGGGGCTCAGGGTTGGCTCGACCCTTTATACTGATGCCAGAGATGCATGGCAGCAGAGGATCCTTGAGGCGCCCTGACAGGTACCACTGAGGGAAAACGTTTCTGGTGATTGTGTACAGAGCCCACACACACCAAGAGTGGAATGCACATGTGCAACACATCTCGAAGAACATCTGTTAAGAAAGGTAAATAACCATTTTTCCCCTGTACATAAAGGAAGGACTTCACCACAGCTCCTAATCTGACAACCTTCTATAACCTTATCTCCTTATCTGCCACGGGTATGTAACTCCTACAAAAGAAAAACTGCTACAGTTGTTAGCAATATTTTTTTGCATCTTGTTCAAATTCTTTTAATCAGCCAATTCGTCCATATATTTTATGAAACCAAATCCAGATAAATCTTCTGACGCATAAACATCTAGTAGAGAGGACAAACCTGATTAACTGAAGTTTTCACTGTTATTGAATTCAACCAGCAAGCTACTTAACTTCAGCAGGTTTTTTTCTGAGCTTTCTTAATAGCCAGTGGGACTTATAGTCTGCTTTCCCTCAAACTCCTGAATACAAAAAAAGAACTTAATCAAAATTCAGAAGCTCACCTCTCAATACCAGAACAAAGCATTGACCTGAACATCAGTGCTATGCTGGACTTCTTAGGAACAGAAGGGCTAATAGACTACAGCATTATTCCACTGAGCCAATGTACTGTTTCCATAAATTGATTATTAAAAGCCTAATAAATGTTCACACTGAGAGTCTGTCACATTACTTTAAATAAGCTGCATCTCCTTTTCCCCCTCCTCTCTCTTTGCCTATCACAATTAAATAATTAATTGAATTCAGAAAATACTTAAGCACTAAAAAATGCAATAGACATGCTTCTTCCCATAATGTATACCAGCAAACTGCTAGCCAAAACTGGGATAGGGGGCTGAGGAAGGGCTGGACTGGCTCTGATTGTTTTAAGGGACCAAGTTGCACATAGCAATGCAATTACCACATTATGCAATACAAGATGTGTCATACAATGGCCTGTAAAAACCCTGGTTGTGACTAGCTAAAATCAGCCAAATGATCATGTGTGTTAACAGAATTGCATACTTTCTCTGATATTATTCTACCTTTGTAGTTGGGTTTGGGAGGCAGATTCTGGGTCCTTCACTGAAGGCCCGATTCAGCAAAGCAGTTAAGTAAATATATAATTTCTAGCACATGAGAAATCCCATTCCTGAGCACATGCTTACGTGCTTTGCTGAAAAATATTATGTTTAAATTTAACCCCACGCTTAAGTGCTTTGCTGTAGTGGGACCACTGTGAATGGATCAAACAAGACCAGAACAAAAGGATCTTCAAGTTCTCCTTTCAATGACAAGCTCAGCTGGAAAAAAGAATCTGTTCTTATTTTCTTTTCACGTGTTTCTCCTTAAAATGTTAATATTTTTAATTTACATTATAAATTATTTGGGGTTATTCTCATCCTTAATTTTTTTCCATTTTAGACACATTTACTCTGAGTTCCCATTTTTCATGTTTTTCCCCCTTTGGAAACATTGTTAGTCTAACTTAGATGCTTCAGAACACAGTCTGGGGTATAGTAACAACATGCCATGGAATAAACACTGTGTGATGACGTAGGTCCTGACCATGCAAAGGCTTACATATGTGAGTAGCTTTACACATGTAAGTGGCCTTTTGGAATTCAATAGGGCTACTTAACATGCACAAGTGTTGGTCGGATGGGTATTTAGGCCTTGATCCAAAACCTACTGAATCAACAGAAAGAGTCTTGTAGACTTCAGTGAGCTTTGGATCTGGCTCCTAGACCCTGTTGTGTTAATTTCGATGGAATATACAAGCCCAAAGAGCCAAAGGTGTTAACATAACCTGATCACTGTCCAACAATAAACAGTATTTTAGATTGTATTAAAGATGGGAATAACTGTCCTTTTGGGGGAAAAGAGTTAGTTGAGATGGGCTGGTGCTGTGGCTGTTGTTGTTAAAGTTCAATCCTGTTTCCTTGAAGACAGAACAAGATAAACACACATGCAAGGGGAGGGGAAAAAAGAATAGCAAAGGTAAAAAATTCAGCTTTTGTCTCTGGTGTTGACTTTCATGAGCAACTTCACTGCGGGAAAACCACAGGCACAACACACAGTTTTATCAGCCACTCCAACACCTGGCAATCCTATACTAGCATTGGGCATTGCTTTTAGCTGCCGCCTCTCTAGTCACAGGCTTACAGCAATGTTGCAAAATATGCAGTCTTGGCTGGCTAAGCCAGATTCTTATTAGATAGAAGGAAAAAAGGAAAGAGAGTCAGTTGAGGTGGCAGTGTCATCTGGATCCCTTTCTCTGGCCCAGTCTTTCACAGGTAGGATGAAGAAGATTCAAGGTCACGGGAGCCATGATGTGGTAGCTTGCTCCAGTAGCTAATTTTTCTTCTCCAAGTCTCTTTCATTAAGGACAGCAAAAGGGAGTGATGGGTAGAATAGCTCATCTTAATTTGCTAAGAGGCCAATTGTGAGGACTTTATGTTGGCACAACTCCTCTCCTTTGAAATCAATAGAAGTTTTACCTGAAAAAAAGACTAAGGATTTAGCCTTGGCTTTTAATTTGTTAATTGCTTGTAAAGTATGCAGGCAGCTTTTTCTTTGCTTTTCACAAAAACTCTCAAATATAGAATTAAAATAGTTCCCTCTAAAGCATTCACGTGACTGTTCAAAATAGCCACCATCTGATAAGAAGTGAAATGGAGAGCTAGATTTTCTTCTGAAGTCACTATTGTAACAGATGATAGAAAACTCACACAGAGAACTGTGATTTTAGTTCTTTCCAAATTTTGTTTTGGTATTAAATGGCAAAGGGTGAAAACCATTCAATCTTCACTAGATTTATAATTAGTTTTAGGAAGAGGTGGACTGGATGTCTGCTTTAGTAGATAAAGTGCTAATCCTTTCACCTGTAGGACAGCTGTTTTTGTCTAACATAAGTTCCTAAATAAACAGAATTTGGTGTTCTGTTCACAGATAGTAGTTCATATCAGACAACCAATCATCACATGAATTTCAGTACAATTGGCAGTCTTTGGCAAAGCAAGGCTCCAGATTAAGCTTGCAAAAGGACTGAATCATTTGTTAGCCCTAGAAAGGGTGCAATCTTCAGTGCAGGGTTGAGGTCAATAGCAAAGCTATGTGTTGAAAGCATACATTTATGGCTAGTTGCACTATATCTGCTGTATGAATAAAAAGTACTTTCCCAGTACTACCATTCTCCTGACTTTCAATGAGCACAATCATTTGGGGAGGGGGGAGAAGCAGTAAAAAAAAAAGGGGGGGAGAAAATTAAAATGTTAAAAACTCTATTATACTTTCATACATGACCTTTAAAAATTTAGACTTGAAAATATTGGGCCAGGTTGCATATAACTAGGTCTGACAGCTGTAAAGTTATAGATTTTTTTTAAGCCTTCCCACTAAAATCTTAAACAATAAGCAGTCTCTGTGAGTTTTTGACTAGTTGTCAGTCAAAGAAAATTCAGAATTTTGATCAGTGTGTAACTATTTGAAGAAATACACTCTGAGAATCAGAACATCCTCTATTCTGTAAGCTATTTGCCTTGTCAATGAGTGAGTTCCTGCTAATAAGTCATGCAAAATGATGCAGATTGAAGTTATGCAAAGAAAATCAGCTTTTTTGAAACTACTATGTTAGCTTATTTGCCTACTTATCATGTTGTGACAGCCTCAAGATCTTGAAACTGTCTACAGATATACACAAACCATTAAAAACTCCAAGAAAAGCTGCATTTGAAATAACAGCAAGTGTCAATATAGTCAGGAAAACATAGGGCACTAAAATATTAATAACAAAACAGCTGTTTAACAGCAGCCTACCAAACATTTACAACATGTTGATGCTATTTATAAAAGAAAAGAGGGTTCATTATATTTGGAAAAATGATGGCCTATGGTTTCCAGGATGTTTTTAAAGAACAGATCAGAAATAAAACATATGGTACTTAACCACATTTAAATTTTACCACTGTAGTAAGGGAAGTGACATCCCACTTAGATAAAAAGCTCTCAGTGTACACTGACTCTACCTTTGACAGCCTTCAGCAAAACAAATACTAGCTAATGCTGTTTATTCTAACATTAACATTTTTGTTACCTGTCTATGGATTGTGTGGTGTTTTTTTTTTTTGTTTTTTTTTTTTAAACAACCAACCAACCAAACACACAAAAGCAGCCAGAAATCCCCTATAATTCATTCAGGTTGATTGAGCTTAAGCGGATATATCTGACCTCTAGGCTTAAGAAGAGACTAAAAGTAATTTGAAATAATAAATTGGGATGGTACAATGAATATTTACAATACTATGCATAATGAAAGGTCATTAAAAATTAATGTGAAATATACAGTGCACTGAAAAAGATATTTTGCAGCAGAAACTTAACAGGGTTGCATTTTCAGATGAGCCGAGACCCTGTCCTTTCTGTTTGTGGGCATAACTTGCACCTATTAAAATTGTGCAGAGAATCTGATAGTGAGAAAAGCAATCACTCAGATTGGAGCCTGCAACTAAAGAACTGTAGGAGCAGAGGATAGCTGCCCATATGAAAATTTACCCCATAAAGTCTTTATAATCTGATTTTCTGGACTCTTTATATAAGAAACAGAATCTTTATCAGGTTGTGGGGTTTTTGTTTTGGTTTGTTTGTATTTTAGATTGCTGTTTTCTTAATGAGAAATTGATGGATGATGACATCTGGAAGAAGGAAAAAAGCATATGGTTTAACTAGCTGTTTCTACAGAGGTTAAAATTGGCTTTGCAATTTTCTCTGGTTGCCATTATGACTGACAGATCATCAAATAAATCACTGACTTTTCTCCCCCTGAGTTCTGGTCCTCTGTATCATCAAAGAAGGTTCTATAAGTCCCACTGGCTATTAAGAAAGCTCAGAAAAAAACCTGCTGAAGTTAAGTAGCTTGCTGGTTGAATTCAATAACAGTGAAAACTTCAGTTAATCAGGTTTGTCCTCTCTACTAGATGTTTATGCGTCAGAAGATTTATCTGGATTTGGTTTCATAAAATATATGGACGAATTGGCTGATTAAAAGAATTTGAACAAGATGCAAAAAAATATTGCTAACAACTGTAGCAGTTTTTCTTTTGTAGGAGTTACATACCCGTGGCAGATAAGGAGCGTCTTCTTGCTATGCACGGTAGCCTGCATCGTAAAAGACAGCTAGGCTTTAAGCATTGTTATATTATTTTGACAACCCATTCATTACACTTCCGTTCCCCCCGGAAATGTCTCAGGTTTACATAGGGTTTAAATCAAAATCTGTACAAAGCACATAGAATAGCACTTTTTAATCTTTTAGCCAAATGTTTTTTATTCAACACTATTTTCAGAGAATCATTTCTCAAATTATTTTTGCTAAAGCAATAGAGATTTTTCTCCTCATTCTTTTCTGAAGTTCATTGTTCTTGGGAGGTGAAAGATTCAGGATGTTATAAAGCAAAATGTCACAGTGCAAGTTAAAAGCAGGGGTAATAAACTTGTCTTTTCTTTTTTAATGCATTTCAGTTAGAGACATCTGGACCTAAGGCATAAAGATTACCCAATTTTCCATTGTCAGTGAGTCTTGAACACCTTTGAACAGCACATATATACTTTTGCCATGCTCCAGGACAGTTCTCTGATATGAATTATTGTTGACTAGAGGTTAAGTTGAACAAATTCATTTAATTTGAGGTGAGCAACTCTGCTTGTAGGAGCAAGCAAGAATTATTTTCTAGTAAACAATATGGGGTTTTTGTTGTTTTTGTTTTTTTTAAATTAGCCGATGCTTATTCATGTAGGGGCACACACTAGTGCCAGTGCACAGCCCAGAAAACTGGCTGTACGCTGGGATGTTCTGTGGAAGCAAACAAATCATCCCAGCCACTGCTTCATCTTCATGGCTATAGTAGCTGCCTTAGCTCCTGTTCCCCTCTCTTTAGGGTGGATCTACATAGCTGTGGATCCACCAGGCCTGTTCAACATCCAGCCCACTTCCAAAACCACTGCACATTATAGCTTCTGCCATGCACAGCTCCAATTCATGCATGCAGTGAGGACTCCAACATGTGATCTCAGCATGGTAATCCACCAGTGCATTAGATCCACTGTGTCCAGGAGGCTCCAACAGTGAGGGATAAGGTTGCCAACTTTCTAATTGCACAAAACCAAACACCCTGCTCCACCTCCTGCCCGCCCCTACCCTGACGCCCTGCCCCTGCCCACCCCTTCTCTGAGGCCACCCCCACTCACTCCATTCCCTCTCCGTTGCTTGTTCTTCCCCACTCGAACTCACTTTCATTGGGCTAGGACAGAGGGTTGGTGTGTGGGAGGGAGTGAGGGCTGGGGGTGCAGGCTGTGGGGTGGGACTGGGGATGAGGTGCAGGAGGGGGCTCTGGGCTGGAGCCGAGGGGTTTGGAGTCCGTGAGCAGACTCTGGGCTGGGGCAGGGGGTTGGGGTACAGGAGGGGATGTGGGGTGCATGTTCCAGGAGGGTGTTTGGATGCGGGAGGGGTCTCAGGGCTGGGGTTGGGGTGCGGGTTTCAGGCTGAGTACGATTGAAGAAAGACCCTTTTAATAAGGAACCTGAACAAAATAGAAATAAACCATCAGTGTCTCCAGTCTATACCTAATAGAATCATTACTTTAAGAAGCAAAATAGAGTTATGGACCAAGAATATGAATCCTCTGATCAAATAAATTGTATAGAGACTAAACCATAAACCACATAAATAAATCAGCAAAGCTGCTTTAGATGATTTTTTTTAAAAAAACAAACCTTTGTTTTCTGATTTGCATGAGGGATTAAGAAAACGATTTTGAAAAGATGAGGCATCTGATGTAATTTTATATCTCGGGATTATAAAATAAAACACAAAATGGAAATTCATCTAAAAACTTGCTTACATAAGGTGATTCAGTATTGTGTAATCCTTTCCAACCCACATAATTGCAACATTGGAAATATAATGCTCATAAAACTCAGATGTTACAGTCATACAGTATTCAGGGATCTTATCTATGTTCCTAGAATGTATTTGACTGAGAATCCAGCCAGAGCCATATTTTAACAACTCGAGAAAGTGGTTCATATTTACAGGACTTTGAGAAACTGCATTATGCATGACAAGCAATCATTTAAAATAGGCCTACAATATACCGACATCTTCTTTTTCAAGTCTCCATTTGGACTCATTTTTTGAAGATGATATAAAATAATCTTCATTTTGAAATGTTTGGTTTTTATCCTAAATTCATTTCTTTAAGAAAAAAAAACTTTTCTTGAATGTTGTATGTCCCCAAAGGTAAAATGCAGAATCTGTTTTAACATTAGTTTGCATAATGAATTTGCACAATGTAAGTAATTGTACTCAGAAGGGAAAAAGAAATGTTTGATAATGTGGTATGTTACCTTTCTGTATTTTGATCCTTTTCCTCTGTGTTATATGTGACCGGTAAGCTCATGTCTTGAAATTTAGATGGTATACTATATACATTATAGCTTTGTGATGAATAATTATTTAAGAAAACGTAGGTCGATTTTATAGAAGTCAATTTTTTAGAATTTG
The DNA here is from genome assembly GCF_016161935.1 of Mauremys reevesii. Classification (NCBI taxonomy): domain Eukaryota; kingdom Metazoa; phylum Chordata; order Testudines; family Geoemydidae; genus Mauremys; species Mauremys reevesii. The sequence continues at coordinate 26,987,826 of NC_052630.1, forward strand.
ATTTTATACAGTCTATTGTGTATGTCCACACTAAGCGCATTAAGTCGGTGGAGGGCATCCTGACTACCTTGGCTAGCATCAACTTACAGAGTGGTGCACTGTGGGTAGCTCTCCCACAGTTCCCGCAGTCTCCACTGCCCATTGGAATTCTGGGTTGAGTTCCCAATGCCTGATGGGGCAAAAACTTTGTCACGGGTGGTTTTGCGTACATGTCGTCAGGCCCCCCTCCCTCCCTCCTTCTGTGCAAGCAACAGCAGACAATTGTTTTGCACCTTTTTTCTGGGGTCCCATCCGCCGGACCCCCTCAGCCCGCTGCCTGCCTGGATGATCGGAACCCCGGGCAGGCAGCGGGATGAGTGGGACTGATGGACGGAGCTGCCGGTATGGGGCTCCGTCTGCCGGCTCCTGCCAGCTGGGGTCCTGCTCAGCCTCGCTCAGCTGGCAGACCTCAGTGAGGTCGATCGGGGGTGCCTGGACAGACATGGCTATCCTCTTACAGCACCGAATGGGAGTGACTCCAGGTCATTCTCTTCCTTAAGTTTTGTCTCATGGAGATTCAGTCCTGCCTGGAATTTCATGTGAGCTGGAGGCTTCTGCCTCAGGCTGCTCTCCCAGCCGGCAGCACCGCATGGTCGCACCTACCCCAGCCTGCCCCTTGCTCTCATGGCTCATGAAGCCTGGACAGTAGTAAGGAGCAGTTCAACTTGTGGAATGACAAATCCAGAACGAAGGATTGCACTCTGTGGGCCTTCTTCTTCTTCCTCTTATTCACTCCCAGTGGAGCATAAGGTGTCAACCATTCTCCTCCATTCATTTCGTTCTTGAGCGAGGCAACAAATTTCATCCCACTTCATTCCCATGCCTTTCATTTCCTCTTCAATGGTCCTTCGCCACGTCCCCAATGGTCTACCTCTCCTCCTTCTTCCTTGTGATGTCCATCGTAGGGCAATATGAGGGTGTCTATCAGCACCCATTCTCAACACATGCCCCAACCATCTCCATCTTTGTTGTTTGGCTTCATCCACTATGTTGTTAATGCCCCGTTAATCGGCTCACTTCAACATTGGTGATGCGCTGCGGCCAGTGTATGTTAAGAATTCGCCTAAGACACCTTCCTTCAAAACCCCGAAGCCGACTTTCTATCTTCTTGTTGGTCCTCCATGTTTCCGCCGCATAAAGCAACACAGAGCGGACGTTGGGCCACGTTAAGATTATTTCAAAATCCTAGATAGCATTTAGTCCCTATAAAAGGCTTCATGAAAAATTTCTCCCGCCCCTAACAAAAATGTTAATTTATCAGAGCAGTTGAAAGGGTAAGGAACCTGGGACTATAACTTAGCGAGAGCTTCCATATTATTTAACTCATAATTGATAAAATTCAAAGTAAAATTTCACAGCATGGTCTGTTCTAAGACTAAAAATGCGGGAGGGTTGTCAGAAAAAGGAACAGTGACCTGTTTTCGCACCAGAGATGTTTCGCGTGTTAGAGGAACATGATCACCACTACACTAAGGGGCTTTCGCATGTTAGGTGAATGTGATAACCACTACACTATGAGGATTCTCTTTTTTTGCCACAGACTTTTCCGAATGCACAGGAATGTTTTCTCTAGCTTCAGAAGCTACCTAATGGAATGTCTGTATCTATGGCCTTCCTTTGCACAAAATGGTCATGCCCCCACCCAAGGCTGACACAGCGTGGAGTGCATGTGACACAGCGACCTGGCTCAGGCAGGATTGCTAGCAAGGCACGATACTTTTGCCGTTAAGCAAACACAGCAATTCTTTCCTGGCCTCTGCCACTGAATGCCTCCATGCATTACACTGTGCCCTATCAGTGTGGGTGGACTGCATGAGCTTGGAAAACATGTAATCACAAGTGCATTTTTTTCGCCTTCTAATCTGCGATAACCTCAGGGATGGAGATGATAGGGGGAGCGTAGAAACATTCTGGGGGGACTGCATGGTCACCTGTGCTGCTGAGTTCGCCACGCTGGCCAAACAGGAAATGAAATTCAAAAGTTCCCAGGGCTTTTCCTGTGTACCTGGCTAGTGCATCTGAGTTCAAAGTGCTGTCCAGAGCAGTCACAATGGAGCACTCTGGGATAGCTCCTGGAGGCCAATACCATCGAATTGCATCCACACTACCCCAAATTCAACTCGACAATGTCAATTTCAGTGCTAATCCCCACGTTGGGGGAGGAGTACAGAAATCAATTTTAAGAACCCTTTAAGTAAAAAAAAAATGGCTTCATCGTGTGGATGGGTGCAGGGTTAAATTGATCTATCACTACTAAATTCGACCTAAACTCATAGTGTAGATCAGGGCTGAGACTAAAGTTTTGATGTTACATCATTGAAATCAGTGGACATTTTTCCAGTGACTTCAGTGGGAACAGGATTGGGTCCTATGGACTTAATTCAGGAATGTGCCTAACTTCATTAGGACTACTCTTGTTTAAAGTTATGCTTATGCATAGATACCTTGCAGAACTGAAACCAAAGTGGGTTAAATTCTTCCTCTGTTATACTTGGGCAAATCAGGTGCTCAGATACTTTTCTAAGAACATAGTATGAACATCTGGATATATAGGGCCTAACTCAGCAAAGCACTTAAGTACATGCTTATTGTTATAGGCATGAATAAATCCATATAATTTTAATCTTAAACATGTGCTCAAGTGTTTTGTTAGATTGAGCCATAGAGTTTATGGTGTTGCATGTGTGTAACTGAAGGCAGAATTTAGCTCCGTATGTCTTTATTCGAGCTTGGAAGGACTTAAAGAATGATTGTGTTTTGCTGATTTACTGTATCAGCCCTCTAAAAACAGAGGTTTATAATGTAAGTGCCCTCTGAATTATTTCTATAACATCGCTAGCGTGACACTATAATTCAAAGGACAGAATATCGATGAAGTCAGGATGTACAGGAATGTAAACAAGCTTTTAAAGATAAAAAAAAGTCAAAGTGTTTGCTAAATAGACCACAACAGAACTGATCCATTATCATTGCAAAAAAAGCTTTATACTTAGTATGTCCAATTATCTAAATAGCTCAAAAACATAATCAATCCATCAGTAGTATTCAGCATTCTAACTCAATACCTGATTGTGAATTTTCTGTGTTGGTTCATATTTCTGCCAAACGTTGGTCCAGAAATGTATTAGCATCTGCCAGTGATGAATAAATATAAGATTGCCTTCCTTGTGCAATTCTTACTCTGGCTGAGCTTAACAGAGTGTAGTCCAAGTCTCAACTCCTTAGGTATTTCTTAACATCAAAGAAAGAGTTTACTGCCTTTAACAGGGTCAGTGCAGTTAAGTTAATCTTTAATCTTGACTCCATTATGGGAAACCTTTGTGGCAAATATTTTGCTGTCTGTTCAATAATAATATTTTTTGTGTGTGTATGTGAGCTTTCATCCAAAGGTCTCAAAGTAATTTATTTTATTTAATTAAATGTTAAACACCCGATGTAAACCAAGGTCTTGGAAGAGCGAGTGACTTGTCCAAGATAACACAATGAAATATAGGCAGAGCTAGAAAAAAGTCCTGGCTCTTGTACCCATTTCTAACCATTAGACCACAACTATGTATCTCTGTTCACTTCTTGGCAGCTCAGTGTTGACATCACACAAATCCTCACTGCTGCATTTGGAACATATAATCAAGTAAAGTTCCTACCCTACTCTGAACAGGCTCTGCATATTCTTTTTATTCAAAACATGCCCTTTTCCTGAGTTCTAGCTTTACTGGTAATTGAAATAACAAAACTGTAAACTTCAGCCTAAAATTTCACTCCGTGCTTGGCTGTTCCTAGGATTTCCCAGAAGAGACGTCTCTGCCCAAAGAGCTATTTCCACCTTCCTTATATCCAGGATGGAGTTAATGAGCTAGATCTGGCACCTGCCCCAATGAGTCAGCAAGGATGAGTCAGCATCATCCTGCTAGCTTCTAACAGCTGCTGCTATGGTGTGTCAACAGAGAACAGCTCTTTCACCCTGTGAGAGCATCCTTGTTGGATGTCTAAACAGGAGTGCATAGCCATGGAGATTGAACTATCCTCTCATCCCAAGCTATTTTCCCTCCAGGTCCTGGCTAAGGCACATTGGCATAGGACAAGGTAAGGAAACATAAATTACTGCCGCTGCTACCACCGTACTTCTTTTGCCATTACACAGTCTCCAGAGCTGTCAATCAGGCACTTTTCACTAACACTAAATTCACCTCTTAACTCCTCCCCTGCTTCTGGCAATACTGAGTCACATTCCCTTTATGCTCAGTGGGATACATTCTCTGTCACTTGCTCATACTGTATCTGTCTTCAGTTTTAATACAGTCCAAACACACTGGGTTTTAAAACCCTGTAGAAGGGCTTGGCTGAGGCTCGTCCCTCCGTGGGGCAGTGGGGGATCCCACTGCCTCACAGTAGTTCGCTATGGGCCCCGGCCCTCAGTCAGGGCGGGGCAGTAACCAGCCTAGAGCTCAGGCCCTTGGAAGGGGCTGAGCCCAGACTTCAACAGAAGCCCAGGCCCTGGGTCAGGGCGGGCAGCAAACAAACAGTCTGGAGCTCAGGCTTCTGAGCGTCTGGTGTGAGGGGGAGACTGCCACCTGTGAGTGGGGTGGCAGAGGGGATGCAGGCCCGCCCACTCCACTGCGTCCCAGCCCGGGGCCCTAGCAGCGGCAGAAGACTCGCTGCTGTGTCAGTGGGGATCCTGACCGCAGCACACTGACATGGGTTCTGGCTGAGCTGCGGCCAGACCTGGGTCAACTGTCCCCGGGCTACTTCTGGACTCCCCCTTGTAGGGTACCTGGGTTAGGGCGGTGTCCTTGTGTCGGCCGCAGCCTGCCGGCATGTCCCAACCCGGAGCTAGGCCACAGGCATCTGGCCTCTCCTGCGGCTGGCTTTCAAGTGAGCTCTGCAGTTGGGCTTTTCTACATCCTGTCCTGCGCCCTGCCCTGTGGGGGGCGGGTGCAGGACCCGCTGGCTCCGCCCACATTAGTGCTAGGACAGGCTCGTCTCTCCGCGGGGCTTTGGGATATCCCACCGCCTTGCTACAAACCCCTATGAACTCAGTGAATCCAATAGTCCTGTTTTTTTTGGTGGGGGGGAAGGGGTGGAATAATTACTAGTGGTTATCAGGCTCCAAATTAGCCAAAATGCCCTACAAAGTGATCCTCTTCCAAATATGTTAATTGTTTTTTCTCCTTTTCTTGTCCTACATGCTGTGTAGTCTGCAGAATGTCTGTTAATTAGCCGTTACTATATATATGTTACTGGAACCCATTGTTTTAAAACCAGTGCAACAAGAGATGAAAAGTTTTAATGATAATCAGTGTGTGATAGGCGGGTTATTGTAGATGTACAATGTCACTAATTTTGCTGGATCCTGTTTCACTTTCGGTATTGATTGACTTCTGTTTGACCCACAGCATATATAAACTCCCAAAGCTGTTGCAACCTACTGAAATTATGTCTGTGTTGTCCTCCATGAGATCTGTGAACTTCATGTATAGTACTCAGTACTGTACAATAAATGTAGGAGGGGTGTTCAGGAAAGTCAGAGCTCATTAATCAGCCTCTCCAAACTCATCTGACAGTGGAACCCTGCATGAATCTGACACATCTTACTGAGGAAGTGGTTTCATGTAAGTTTACTGCCATGGTGTCAATGGGAGCATGATATAATTGGCCTGTGTGAATGTCTCCCTAGGTATCAATTTATTTGAATAGATTCATCCCAGATATCTCCTCCAATGACTATCCCCTCTATTCTTTTGCACCAAGCAGGGGCGGCTCTAGAAATCGGGCTGCCCCAAGCAGCGCGGAGCGCTGCGCCGCGGCTCCAGTTGAGCTCCTGCCGCATGCCTGCGGCAGGTCCACCGGAGCCCGGGAGGGGACCCCGGCCAGTCAGTGCCTGCGCGGAGCTCAACCGAGCCGCTGGAAGACGGGACCCGCAGTCATGCCTGCGGCAGGTCCCCGTGGACCTGCCGCAGGCATGAGCCAAATGCCAGCGCCTGCTTGGCGCGCTGGTGTCTAGAGCCGCCCCGGCACCAAGGGACCATGACACACTTTCTTCTCTTTGTTTTGAACACATCTATTTGTCTTTATATCAGCTTGGTAGCTGTTGAATATGTGGTATCTCTTACTTGCAAAGCCTCTGGAAGATCTGTAAATTCCCCTAGGGCACCCAACATTAAAACAAGGGTTAATCAGTGTATGATTTTGTTGTTGTTGTCTTTCCAGCAAAGAGATCTTTCTTTTGAATCTGTCTCTTCTCTATTTCTATTGGCTTCATCAATGTGATAAGAGAGATCATGGTATAGAGTGTAATACTGTTGAAAAAAAAAAGTGAACATCATTCTGGGATGTATTAGCAGGAGTGTTGTAAGCAAGACACAAGAAGCAATTCTTCCGCTCTACTCTGCGCTGATTAAGCTTCAACTAGAGTATTGTGTCAAGTTCTAGGTGCCACATTTCAGGAAAGGTGTGGACAAATTGGAGAAGAGCAATAAAAATGATTAAAGGTCTAGAAAACATGATCTATGAGGGAAGATTGAAAAAATTGGGTTTGTTTAGTCTGGAAAAGAGAAAACCGAGAGGGGACATGATAACAGTTTTCAAGTACATAAAAGGTTGTTACAAGGAGGAGGGAGAAAAATTGTTCTCTTTAATCTCTGAGGATAGGACAAGAAATAATGGGCTTAAATTGCAGCAAGAGAGGTTTAGGTTAGACATTAGGAACTTCCTAACTTTCAGGGTCGTTAAGTACTGGAATAAATTGCCTGGGGAGGTTGTGGAATCTCCATCATTGGAGATTTTTAAGAGCAGGTTAGACAAACAACTCTCAGGGATGGTCTAAGTAATACTTAGTCTTGCCATGAGTGCAGGGGACTTGACTTGATGATCTCTTGAGGTCCCTTCCAGTCCTATGATTCTATAGAAACAACATTAACTGATGGCAAATCAAAAGCAATCCATTTATAGTAAGGAGGCTTTCCACCTTTTTTTAGCTGTATCCTCCACTGACAGCTGACTTCAATTTCTCTCTCATTTTGGAGTGGAATACTGTATACAGCAGTCTGTTTCTGAAGGTTTTGAACTGGTTTGCCATTATTGATTCCTTACTGCATTACCTAATGTTAGTTCCAGGCTTTCAGTGAAATCTTTCCCCATCAAAGTCAACGGAAAACCTTCCATTAACTTCTGTGGGGCCAGAATTTCTTGTGACTCAAACAGTGCAATCCAGCATTTTTATTTCAATTTTGCAAAAATACCTGTTTTCCCTTACTGGCTGCCTCCATCAAACTAGTTCAGGATTCAAAAAATTCTTCCTCTATTTCTTTCTTCACCACATATCTCAGTAATTCAGAAGAAACCTGCTGTTTCAATTCTGCCATCAGTTTCTCACATGTCTAAGAACAATATAGATGGTTCGAAGCTTCTTGTATGACCTATTTAAAACTCATTTGGGGTTCATAAATTTTAGCATTCGCACCATAAACTCGATTCTAAACATTACACTTCACCAGTCATGAGCAGAGACGCCCCAGTCAAAAGAGGTGGGCTTTCACATATCATAAACATAATGACTTGCTTGCAAACAAATTTGCAAACTAAAATCATGCCTACTCAGAAGCAAGAGGAGAGTTGTTATATCTTGACACTGAGTTATAGCACTTCAGAAGCATCACGTACCAATCTAATGTCATGATAAACATTACATTCACTGTCTTCATTATGTGAGTTCCATTCCATGAAGTGGCTTTTGCTTCCCTACACTGAATAAGTCAAGTTTGTCACCTAGGTATATTATTGGGGTCTTTATTTTCCAGATCTTAGGGCTAGGTATTATTATTAGCTTATCTCTGAACCTTCTCCAGCTTGTGAATCTTTCTCTTGTATGAAAGGATGATGCACAGAGTATGCAAGAAAGTCCTTAACTGGGCATGATAATCACATGCATTTCATTAAACCTTGAATAGTTGCGCTTTTCATGTTATGGATCATCCTTGCATGATCCTTACAGCTTTCTTGGTATGGGTTTTAAACTAAATTAGAATCAATACAATGCAGTTATCATCCTTTGTAACCCCTGATAAGTATTTGTGGTAATGCCACTTTGTATCTGATGAAAGCCCACTGATAATGTGATATCAATCCCCACCCTTTTGTTCAGTGTTTCCACAGTGCCTAGCACAATGGGGTTCTGGTCTAACACTGAGGCTCCTAGTAGTGCTACTGCAATACTACTAATAATAAATTAATAATATCTGTGAGTGTAAATATTAGGTATTTGTGTAGATTCTTCTTGGCCCCCTACATGATCATGCCACGAGGTTGAAGTGACGAAGGAGCCTCCTCTCTCTTATATGGCCTATATCAATGTTGAACACAGTTGCAACCCCTGAATTTGATGGAGTATATGATTTCTACCAAGATTCCAACCCACCTCCACCTCAGAATCACGTCATCTCAAATTGATAGGGAGGAATGAGGCTCCCATATAAGCCAGATGTGCAGTGGAAAGTAAGCTGCACCCTTAAAGAACTGTAGAAGTTTGTGTGCTCTCCTGCTGACCAGGAAGAGGTCTGGGAAGGATTCTGCCCATGCAGAGTTTTGCCAAATTGGTACAATATAGCTTTGTATTTAATCCATCTTTGTCTGTTGAAAATGTATTTTGACTCCTGCTCTCTTAAGTTTTAGTTACTGTAATATTAATGGAGGACTTTGAAAATAACTGTTATAGATTTTTAGGGTGTTCCAGTCTCATGTCATGGTTTAAGTGGTGATGCATACACCGGATGTCTTGGATCTCTCACATCAGCATCACTCAGGAGTTGAACCACATCATTACACATGACAGGTGTTTCTCCACCTCCTGCAGAGTATATTGCATTGCGGAATGTGCCACAGTCATGGATCACCACCGGACATGGATCACCACTTAGTGGTTGCCTGCATGGTGCTGACACTTCAGTGAGCAAGTAAGCCCTCTGCGATGAAGAAGTTTGACATTGATGAGCTTCTCCATATGTTGGGTTTAGTCAACAGGTTTAGTATTGACGTCAGCAATAGACTCTCAGCCCTAGCCAATCTGCCAGGCAACGTCAAGGTCGCCTAGTCTCTGTTCACCTCCATCCTCTGCCAAACCGCTGAGCAGACAATTGGCTATGGGTGGCCAGCACTTCAACTATGGCTATCAGAGGAGGCCTCCCAGACAATTAAATTGAAGGCCACAAGCTCACCAGCTCAGTGATAAGCTCACTTGTAATCAGCTGAAGCAAAAGTTCGATGCCCTGCGATCATGAGGCATATTATAACCATGTAAATCAAATGACAACATTCTCTCATGCTGGGTGGAATATTATCACTATGTCCCGAACCAGCCTAAAGCTGCTGCTTACTCAGAGCTGGATGATTTGGCAGCCACTGTTGTTTTGGACTCAGACACTTGTACTGATGCACCAATGTTGATGAAGTGAAGTACACCATTTCCAAACTGAAAAATGGACGTACAGCTGGCGGTGATGGCATTCCCCCAGAGCTGCTAAAATGTGCTTTTCATCCTGTAGTGGAATCACTTCTGGTCATCTTTCACCTGGTGTGAAGAACAGGAACCTTGCCAGCCTCCTGGAAGGACAGTACTGCAATCTCACTTTATAAGGGCAAGGGACCGTGGAGCGAATGTAAGAGCTACAGGCCGATCACCTTGTTGTCTGTATCAGAAAAGGTGTTTGCACATGTTCTGCTGGTGCATTTGAAGCTCCTGCTGCATTAGAAGCATCACCCCCAACAGTCAGGCTTTATGAGGAACAGATCCACATTAGAGGCCATTTTTGCCCTCTGCTTGTTGTCGGAAATTCATCGTGAATTCAAGGAGCCCCTGAATGTGGCACATGTCTATCTTAGGGCTGTGTTTGATTCAATTGACCAAGTCAAGCTATGGAAGGTTTTAAAGGGTTTAACTTGTCCCAACCACGCTGCTGGGCTTGATTAGCGAGCTGCATAACAGAACCACAGCTCTTTGTACGTCTTGGGAATCGGATGTCATCACCTTTTAAATCAGTATCTGGTGTCAGGCAGGGCTGTGTCTTGGCCCCTGCACTGTTTTGTTGGGCAATGGATTTCATAATGCAGCATTCCATCAGATCCATAGTTATTAAGATCAGGGATCTCTTGCTCTCACACCTTGACTATGCAGATGACATTGTTCTTCTAGTACAGAGCCCTGATAAGTTTCACAAGGCACTCCAGCAAATGGAGGAGGTCCACCCTCAACCCCAATCTCTTTGAATAATGAAACTGTTGAAGCAGTCTCCAGCTTTTGCTATTTGGGTTCTGTACTCACCATTTCCTCCAACTGTCACATGGAGGTTCTCCACCAGATTGGCATCGCAGCATCTGCCAGGGGTTGTGTATGATGAATATGAAATCAACATAATCTCAGCACAACAACCAAGTTCAGGATCTATTCAAGCTGTATCCTCTCCATACTGCTGTAAAGTTGTGAAACACAGAAGCTATGCCGCTCAGACTGGGCAAAGATGGAGGCTTTCCACACAGAATGCCAATGTTGTATATTGTTCACAAAATGGTCACTCCAGTCTACAGATTACTGGGGCCACTGTCTGCAGACATGTCACAAGAATGCCAGAAGATGTTTTGGTGAATGCCATTCTGCAGGTGGCTTGTGACATGCGGGATAAAATTCCAGCAACAAAGGGATGGAGGCAGTCCATGAAATAGATTCCAGTTACTTGGGTGCATCATGTCTGTTCCAATGTTGGACTCTCAGCCCCTTGTGTCCACACAGAAATGGACCAAATGGTGAATGATCACTACGGCTGTCCCTACAACTAAGCATTGAAGAAGACAGGGACAAAATCTTATATTAAAAAGAAGAAAAATGGTATATTATAGAAAACACGTTTGAATGTTCCTGGATATTTCAAAGGGAATTTGTGAGACATTGTACAAAGGAAGGTGCTGAAATTATAACGTTTTCATGACAAAATTGAGAATAATATTGTAGACCATTGAATAATATATATATAGTTTATTGGTTTTTAATAATATTAAGATCTAACTTAACTGTTGTACATGCTAAAGGTTGAATGATGAAAATTTCCAGAAATTGGACAACTGTTGGGACAGGGCTTGATCCAAAGTCCATTTAAGTCAAACTCACCTTGACTATAATAGTTTTTGATCAAGCCCTTGGATGCTTTTAATTCTTTTATTCTTTTGAGCTTTTCACCCTAAAAACTTAAGAGTCTTTACAAATACGGTAAATGGAGTATATGCATTTTTAAAAAAATTCTTTATTAACTTTTCAAAAATTAACCAACAAAAGCAATGAGATGAGAAGATATTTAAATAATGCAACAGTCATTATTACTTATATCAAGTCAAATGAATGCAAACAATGTTTTTCCATTTCTTTGTGCTTATAGGTTGGGTTTTATTTTTTAATTTTGAAAAAGGAAAGGGACAGCACATCATCGATGTATAATATGTTAATATGCTAATTAATTATAATGTATATATATTAATATGCTAATTTATATTAGCAACAAATGTAATCTAAAATGTTTTAGTAATGACACTATATATCTCAACTGCATTCATGTATAAATATTTTATTTTTTCCACAGTGGCATTGCTTGTTTAAAGCTCCATGAAAGCTTTTAGACAATTCTTTCAATGATTTCAAATAAAATTGAGTGTTTTTAGATTTCCTGAAAAAAAAAATTGTGGTGCTGCTCATATGATTAACGCATTATGGCACCCTAGCTGTGGATTAATAGGTCAGGGTATTTTATATAAATATGCAGTTAATTGTGTAAAGCTATTTTGGTACTGCAAAGAGATATGTGTAGGTGGCATCTTACATCTCTGGGGAGTGCCATTTGCAAATTCAGGAATTTAGTCTTTGTTTCCTCTCAACTTAAATTAAAATAATTATAAAGTGAGAAAGGGAAAAAACAAAATGAAAAACAGACTTTAAAAAAATCCTTTAAAATATTATCACTACTCTGGGGACATCATGCATAAACAAATACATGAGAGATGCACACTGAAACAACAAAGGAATAGAATGTATTTTGTGCAGTCCCTTACTATGTTTGGTAACCAAATGCTTATAAACCAGCTGTCCAAGAATAATAAAAGAGTGGTTCATTTTCTTGCCCTATTTTAAGTTTAAAAGTACAGTTGTAGTCAAACATTTTAGGATTATACAATCTCAGGGAGAATTTGTAGTATTGACAGGTAGCAAATTAATTTGTTTAATTCTAAATTTAGGAAAGTTGACCTGGAGATATTTGGTGGAACATTGTTACAAAAGGAGCTGTCACACCAGTATGGTAGTTTTATTCACAGATGGGCATATAAGTACTGGATATAGAATTGCTAGACTTAGGACATTAGGTAGACACCATTCATTGAGAATTTTTCTGATTTTCAGAAGTTCAGCTGAAGTCCATGGGAACTGTAGGTACTAAAGCCTTTGGATATCTAGTCATACATAAACAGCAGAATGATATCCCTCTAGATCAGGGGTTTTCAAACTTTTTGTTTCTGAGCCAACCCTCCCCACCAACACGCTATAAAAATTCCACAGCCCACCTGTGCCACAACAGCTGTTTTTCTGCATATCCAGTAGATTAAAATCCATGGCCAACATTAGGGGGTAGCAAATAGGGCAATTGCCAGGTGTCCCACACCACAGGGGGCACCATGAAGCTAAGTTTTCTTGGGCTTCAGCTTTCAGTCCCAGGTGATGGGGCTCAGGTTTCAGCTTTCTACCCTGGGGCACAGTGAATCTAATCCTGGCCCTGCTCTCTGGTTGGGCAGACCCCCTGAAACCTACTCACAGCCTCCCAGGGAGCCCCAGATACCTGGTTGAGAATGGCTGTTCTAGATGAAGTATAGTATGGGTTTTAGCTCAAACTCTTCTTTGTTTGTTTCTAACATTTCAGAAGTAGCTCCTACTGGCTACTGCTAAATGGTTCTCAAACCAGATTTGAGCTCTGATGTATTTCATAATGATCATTCTTTAATCAAACCGACTGTATCCGGATAGAAAGAATTCCCATTCCCTCTAAATGTTCTGCAGGTCATGTGACTTAAAAATCTGCATCTTCATAAATTTCAGATCATATTATTTTGAAGTGTAAATGCCCAGAGATAACAGCAGCAAAACAAAGACAATGTCCACATCATCACCAATCACGCTTAAAATAAATAAATAACCACTGAGTGACATGCACCAGAAAAACAAAGGAGCTGTCTACATTATCTCTAATTGCATACCATGTGCTTTAAAAACCACCCACAAAAATATCACACTAGAATTACAAAGGAACAATCCTCATTATCCCCATTATCTCATTCTTATGGAATTAAAGAAATAGTGGTTTGCATAGTAATTTACAATTTCTAGTAGCATTACAAACACACGCACACACACACACACACACACAAAAGCTTTGTTGCATTGTGAGATTCAGGATACCAAAGATAAATTTTTTAAAAGTATTTAAGAGCTTGTCTACACCATGCAGCTTTTAGCAACAAGGCTGTATCGACACAGCCTTGTCGCTAAAATACTTCCAGCCCCGTGAGCGGTGTTAGCTTTGTCGGCAGGAGAGTGCTCCTGCCAACAAAGCTGCATTCACACTGCCACTTGCATCAGCCAAACTTTTGTCTTTTGGGGGGGCGCTTTTTTAAGTACTTGTGAAAGACAAAAGTTTTGTCGACGACTTCGCAGTGTAGACATACCCTAAGGCCTGGTCTACACTAGGACTTTAATTCGAATTTATCAGCGTTAATTCGAACTAACCGCTCAACCGTCCACACCAGGAAGCCATTTAATTCGAACTAGAGGGCTCTTTAGTTCGAATTTGGTACTCCACCCCGGCAGGTGGAGTAACGCTAAATTCGCACTTGCTAGCTCGAATTAGGCTTGGTGTGGATGCTAATCGAACTTAGCAGCTCCGGGAGCTATCCCACAGTGCACCACTCTGTTGACGCTCTGGACAGCAGTCCGAGCTTGGATTCTCTGGCCAGCCACACAGGAAATGACCCGCGAAAATTTGAATTCATGTTCCTGTCTGGGCGGTTTGAATCTGACGTTCTGGTTGCACATCGGGGCGAGCTCCGCAGCACCTGCAACGATGCAGAGCTCTCCAGCAGAGGAGTCCGGGCAATCCCAGAATAGAAAGAGGTCCCCAGCATGGACTGACCGGGAAGTCCAGGATCTGATCGCTGTGTGGGCGAGGAGTCTGTGCTTTCGAGCTGCGCTCCAACAAGCGAACGCCAAGACCTTCGAGAAGGTCTCTAAAGCCATGAAAGAGAAAGGATACAGCCGGGATGCGATGCAGTGCCGCGTGAAAGTGAAGGACCTAAGACAAGGGTATCAAAAGTCAGAGCGCAAACGGACGCCCGGAGCCCAGCCCCAGACATGCCGCTTCACGAGGCACTGCATGCCATTCTAGGTGGGTCTGCCACCAGTGCCCCAGCAGTGACGGTGGACTCCGAGGACGGAATAGTGTACCGGACAGTTCCTCCTCCTGTTCGCCGATGGGGAAGATGAGGAAGGGTCTTTTGAGGACGGCGCAGGCGACATCGAACCCACTCCCGCTTTCCCTGACAGCCAGGATCTCTTCATCACCTCACAGAGATCCCCTACCAACCGCCCCGCCCGTTAACCCGGACTCGGAATCAGGGAAGGATCAGGCGGTAAGTGCTACAAACAGGGAAACATTTATTTTTTAAGAAACAGGGATATATATAAAAATGGAAATACTATATAAAAATTTTTAAATATGAAACTATACAAACAGCAGGTCTACACATATAGGAATGGAGCAATAGTCCTCTGGGGATAGTTCAAAAAGCTCTCAGAGAGCAGCTGGAAAAGCCTCAGCAAGAGGTTTCTTGGGAGAGGTGCTTTATTGGGTGCTCCATTGAAGCACACTCTTCCGCGCCATGCCATCCTCAGGTACAGGGGGACCATCGCCTCTACGAGCATGGCAGCGTAGGGTCCTGGTCTGTGCAGGGCTTCTGTTAACATCCGCTCTGTGTGCGCCTGACACGCCTCAGGGTGATGTCGTTGTGGAAGTGCTGCATCTAATTAGTGGAATTAGTGTACTGTTACTATTGTGCATGGTAGACTTTTACTTTGCATAAGAATGACCCTCGCTTAACAGAGTTTTACTTTGCATAAGAATGACCCTCGCTTAACAGAGTTTTACTTTGCATAAGAATGACCCTCGCTTAACAGAGTTTTACTTTGCATAAGAATGACCCTCGCTTAACAGCCACTTGTGGCAGGCCTCAGAGGAAAAGCATACAGGGGTCTTTCCCGTTCACTGGCGGGAGATGCCGCATAATGCTCATCTTTTCTGCTTTGCACATTGCCTCCAGCAGGAGAGCACAGCTAAGCACTAACTGATAAGCACTCTGTACTGTAAGGCTTACCAGGACTTTGTGCAAGAGGGATGCAGCTATCTTTCCTCGCTTGTGCGCTCTCCAGTGCAATGGCGCCGCCAATGAGAGCGTATTCCGAAATCTCGGACTAGTTCTGAGATCTCCTGAGACTTGGTTCCCTCTTTGGTCTTGTTCACTGAAACTGACTAGACTGTGTTTACTGTTGGCAAACATGTATGTGTTCAAGGAAATCACCTACTTTTTCACATCACACAGCTTCGGCTCCTTCCCGACTGCCCGCCATCCGCAGAGGCTGGCTCGGATTAGACGCCGAAAGAAAAAGACAAGGGACGACATGTTCCAGGAACTGATGGCCAGCTCCAGAGCGGAGGCGGCAGAGCAGAGACAGTCGAGGGAGAGCCTGTGTCAGCAGCATCGCACACACCTGGAACGGGAGGATAGGTGGCGGCAGGAAGACCAGCAGGCGACTCAAACGCTGCTTGGTCTAATGAGGGAGCAAACGGAGACGCTCCGGCGCCTTGTAGATGTTCTTCAAGACCGCAGTCAGGAGGAGAGAGCCCCCCTGCAGTGCATCTGCAACCGCCCTCCAACGCCAAGAAGTCCTGTCCCCCCCTCACCCAAAGTGACAAGACGGAGGGGCGGTAGGGGCCGTGAGAACTCTCCCTGCACCGCAGCACACCGATAAAGTTAGAGACACCTGTCGCTGTAAATTTGTACAAGCTCTTTCTTTACAGCATCAACCAGTCCCAACTCCAAGTTCAAACCCCACTGTGTATTACATTATTAAAAGCGGTTTGGTGTTACTGACTGTTTCGTCACGTTTCTGGTGTCAGCAGCCTTTGTGTTGTTCTGTGGGGAATTGTAATGTCACTGCATAGCCCACAGTGCCATGCGACAGACGGGGCTGCAGGGTCAACTGCAGGGCACACACAGACTGCAGTCACTAGGCACCAGGGACAGTCTGTGTGGTGTATGCTGCCCCGGTCTTTCCTTGAGGTGTATGCTTGTGCAGGGTCCTGGTGCCTGACATCCCCGAATGTAAAGGCAGGCTTCCTTCACATGCATTTGGACCGTAGTCACGATCCTCCCGGTGCCCCGAGCCCCAAAAATAGACCTCATCCAGGGGCAGATACTCACCCTTCCCCACACCCTCACCCTTCCAACGCCCAAACCCACAGCCGTCATGGTAACCCCTATCCAAGGACGGCACCCTCGCCCTTCCTGCAAACCCACCCATCAGTGCACACCTTAACCAGCACAGAATGCTTCCATGTTTCAACGAATAAACAGAAATGCAAAGTCAACGAAAGATTTATTATTAATTACTAAAACATGTCCTTAGTTTTAAAACGTCCTTGGGAAGTGGGGAAAACTTTGTTTATGATCAGGCTCTCTTAAAATCAAGTGGACAGTCACAGGTTACCCTGCTCTGCGAGGAAACTCGCTTTCAAAGCCTCCCTGATGCATATCGCTTCCCGCTGGGATATTCTCTCAGCACGGGTGTCTGGCTGATCGTAAACAGCAGCCAGGCGATTTGCCTCAACCTCCCAAGCGGCCAACGAGGTCTCGCCCTTGCTCTCACAGAGATTGTGGAGCACACAGCACGCAGCAAGAACTACGGGCAGATCCCTGTCGCTGAGGTCCTAGCGAGTCCGTACGGTCCGCCATCTCCCTTGAGACGTCCAAAGCACACTCCACCACCATTCTGCACTTGCTCAGCCGGTAGTTGAAGAGTTCCTTTTCAGTGTCCAAGGCGCCTGTATAGGGCTTCATGAGCCAGGGCATTAGCGGGTAGGCCGGGTCCCCGAGGATCACTGTAGGCATCTGCACATCCCCAACCGTTATTTTGTGGTCCGGGAAGAAAGTGCCTGCCTGGAGGCGTCTAAACAGACCAGAGTTCCTGAACACACGCGTCATGAACCTTGCCCGCCCACCCGACGTTGATGTTGGTAAAACGTACCATATGGTCCACCAAAGCTAGCAGCACCATTGAAAAGTAGCCCTTTCGGTTAATGTACTCGCTGGCCTGGTGGGCTGGTGCCAGGATAGGGATGTGAGTCCCATCTATAGCCCCACCGCAGTTTGGGAATCCCATCGCGCGAAGCCATCTATGATGGCCTGGACATTTCCGACAGTCACTACCTTTGAGAGCAGTTGCTCAACGATTGCGTGGGCTACTTGAATGACAGCAATCCCCACGGTAGATTTGCCCACGCCAAAGTGGTTCGCTACTGACCGGTAGCTGTCTGGCGTGGCAAGTTTCCAGAGGGCTATGGCCACTCGCTTCTGCACAGTCAGGGCTGCTCGCATCCTTGTGTCCTGGCGCTTCAGGGCAGGGGACAGCAAGTCACACAGTTCAAGGAAAGTGCCCTACGCATCCTGAAGTTTCGCAGCCACTCTGTGTCATCCCAGACCTGCAGCACTATGCGGTCCCACCAGTCTGTGCTTGTTTCCCGGGCCCAGAATCGCCGTTCCACACCATGAACTTGACCCATTGCCACCATGATCTCCACTGCCCGGCGTACCCTGCTTTGTGAGAGGTCTGCGCCACTCTCTCACCGTGCCGGAGCCTCCTCGCCCGGTTTCTCAGCATCTGACTGTGGAAGAGGTGGACGATAACGTGCGAGGAGTTGACAATGGCCATAAGTGCAGCGATGATCGCAGCGGGCTCCATGCTCGCAGTGCTGTGGCGTCCACGCTGTAACCGAGCAGAGAAGGGCGCGAACAGATTTCGGCGCTTTCAAGGAAGACAGGGAGGCGGGATTGACGGTTCAATGACGACACATTTTTCCCCAGCATGCATTGGAAATCCCACAATTCAAATGGGCAGCGGGAGTGCGGGAACTGTGGATAGGTTCCCACAGTGCACCGCTTCCAAAGTCGAAGCTGGCCCTGTGAATGTGGACTAAGAAGTTCGAATTTGTGTATTTAGTATGGATACACAAATTCGACTTATTAAGGTCGAATCCACAAATTCGACTTAAGTAGATTCGAAATAGTCCTGTAGTGTAGACAAGCCCTAAGTGATTTAAGAGCAGTGTTTCTCAAACTGGGGCCGCCGCTTATGTAGGGAAAGCCCCTGGCGGACCGGGCCAGTTTGTTTACCTGCCCTGTCCGCAGGTCTGGCCAATTGCAGCTCCCACTGGCTGCAGTTCACCGCTGCAGGCCAATGGGCGCTGCTGGAAGAGGTGGCCAGTATGTTCCTCGGCCCGCGCCGCTTCCAGCAACTCCCATTGGCTTGGAGCAACAAACCGCAGCCAGTGGGTGACATGATCGGCCAGACCTGCGGACAGGGCAGATAAACAAACTGGCCCGGCCCGCCAGGGGCTTTCCCTACACAAGCGGCGGCCCCACTTTGAGATAAACTGATTAAGAGTCTATATTCCATTTTCAAAAGTGAGTTAGAGCCAGATTTTTAAAGTTATTTAGGCATTGCTCTGATAAGACTAAATTACATGGCAAAGTCCCATTTTCATAAGTGACTTAGAAATTTAGGCGCCTAAGCCTTATTGAAAGTCAATGGGGCTTAGGCTTCTGAGTGCCTAAGTTACTTTTGAAAATAAGACTAAACTGTCACTGAGGGCCAGATTTTTAAAGGTATTCAGGTGTCTGCAGATAGATAGCTTGTGGGATTTTCAGAAGTGTCTAGCTGCATCTTTGGGTGCCAAAATACTTTTAAAAAACTGGCCCTTAAACACTTAGGAGCCTAAATCTCAATGACTTTCAAGAACCTAAGACTTAGTCACCTTAGTTACTTTTGAAAATAGGACTTATGGTCCTAAGTCACTTAGCTATACTTCTGAAAATTTTACACGAAAACGTGTCCTAGGTGCTTACCTTGTTTATGATTTTCCTCTCAAAATACTTTGAAATGAACATTTTAAGGCCATATTCTGATACCCTACTCACATTACTTTCACAGTAAGGTAATATAAAACATGAATAAGTTCTTAAGTACTTGTTCTCCATTTTCCTCTGCTGCTGTCATCCTTTGTTGCAGTTTGCAATTCATAGCACCTTCTGGAGCTTGCTGTGTCCCCCTTGGAAGCATAGATTTTGTTCAGTGTCAGCCTTTGTCCACACCTATGGTCACTCTCATTTTCTGATGGTGGATAACTGCAGTACCCTTTATTTGGGCAGGCGAGGGGGGGAAGGGAAAGGATGGATGGTAAATAATGTTTTACAGAAACTGACCAAAACATCCAGAGATAGATTCCCTATGGGGAGCTCTCTTCATCAGGGAAGTACAATAGGCAGAAGGAACAGACTAGAGCTGTTCAGGAATTTTCTGATAAAAGTTTCTTGAGAAAATGCCAATTTATTGAACCCAAAATGTTTTGCAGAAATGTCTTGGATTCAACAAACTCTTGACAAATGACCATGCTCTCAGGACTCACAAGCTAAATCTGAGTCAACCGTGTAACACTCTTGCAAAAAAAAGCAAATATCATTGTAGGATGTATTAGTGGAAGTGTTGTAAGCAAGACATGAGAAGTAATTCTTCTGCTCTACTCCACAATAATTAGGCCTCAACTGGAGTAGTGTGTCCTGTTCTGGGTGCCACATTTCAGGAAAGATGTGGAGAAATGTGATATAGTCCAGAGAAGAGCAATAAAATTAAAGGTCTAGAAAACATGACATATGAGGGAAGATTGAGAAAATTGGGGCTGTTTAGTCTAGCGAAGAGAAGACTTAGAGGAGACATCATTAGAGTTTTCAAGTACATAAAGGGTTGTTACAAGGGGCAGGAAGAACATTTTTTCTCTTTAACCGCTGAGGATGGGACAAGAAGCAGTGGGCTTAAATTGCAGTAAGTGAGGGTTAGGTTGGACATTAGGAAAAACTTCCTAACTGTCAGGGTGGTTAAGCACTGGAATAAATTACCTAGGGAGTTTATGGAATCTCCCTCATTGGAGATTTTTAAGAGCAGGTTAGACAAACACCTCTCAGATGGTCTAGATAATACTTAGTCCTGCCACGACTGCAGGGGACTGGACTAGATGACCTCTGGAGATCCCTTCCAGTCCTAGGATTCTATAATTCTATGACTTCCAGGTTCCCTGCCATGGAGCATTCAGGCTTCCAGGCTCCCTGCAATGAAGACAGGAGTCTGGAAATCCTGGGATGGGCTTCCAGGGTCTGTGGCTCTGGAACAGCCCCGCTGGGCCGCAGGTCAGGGATCACAGGGCTTCCAGACTCCCAGGCTAGGCTCCCAGGCTGCCTGACCACCTCAGCCTGTTGAGCCAGTTCAGAGGGTGTTAAGGCACAAGGCTTTTGTATCCCTGGGGGAGCAGCTCCTCTGCTACCCGGAGTGCAGGGACTGCAATACTTCTAGATGTCATTTTGGTCATGCAAGGAAAAAGGAAGGGTTGTTTCTCACACACACATACTTGCTCACCTGGCAAAATCTGGCCCTGTGGTAACTCAATTGTTCCATGTAGCGTTTGGTGCCATCACTGTGTAATGCAGCTAAATGACACACGTAGCTTATTTGAAGCTTTGGTTTCATACCCTAAATCTACCAATCCATACACTTTGTCTTGCTAATTGATTTCTTACAGCTCTTGTGGTGCACTGGTAATTAAACACACCAAGTGCTTTCCATGGCTACTGTCATCAATTAAGAACACGAAAGGAGCAACACAATTTGATAATTCACATGATCCCACAGCCCAACCTGTAGAGCATCATTTTAATCAGCCCATCTATGCTGACAAATTCATGGAATTTATGTACCAAAATGATATTCTGAATCACTTTAGCAATTGACTGAACCATTTCTTATATCCTCAGAGTAAGTATGTAAAGTCCATCTATTCATGTCTGAATACTGGTGACATCATAGATTTTTGAAAGCCTGCTCAATCCATCATGTCCTCAAAATGCAGCATGCAAAATGGAAGTCTTTCCCTCCATTTCTTTAAAGTGACAGGCAAAAAAAAAACAAAAAACAACCCTATGCCATTTTTGGCTTCTTTGTGATGAGTAAGGAAGGCCTGACTTTCTATGTCAGAATTTTTTTTTTTAACCCAGCTTGATTTTTACATTAGAAACACATTGTTTTATCTACTCTGGAAGACTCACTGCTAACTGGAGAGCTAATGAAATCAAACATCACAGGAGACAAGAGAGTGAAAGTTGAACAACTGAAAGAGAGAGGAATCTTTAGTCAGGCTCTTTGAAATGTGTTGTTATTTGTAGACTATATATAACTTCGATGATTAATGAACAGTATGGCAAAAGGATATTATTAAAGATGCAGTTAAACAACAACCATCTCTGAGAACCCCAAGAGATACTTCAGCAAAATTAGGGAAAACCAGGCATTACATTCTAAGTTTCAAATAAGCAAAAATATCCTAACAATTCATTGTGGAAGAAAATAAATTACTCTTGCATGCCTTCTTTATACAATATACAATAGCAAAAAGATGAGGGAAAACATTTTTAAATATCTTTTGCATCTTTAAGTGTGCTTTCCTAGCTTCATTCCTAACAAAAGTTAATTAGTTTCCCTGAAGATTTTTATGTGTTTCCTCTTTAATGTTTGTAAATCTATTGTGATGGTATTTGAAGTAATTCAGGAAAGGGAGACCACTGGTAACCTGTATCTTTGGCCAGAACAAGGGTTTTTTGTTGGTTTGGTTTTTAAAGACTGGCGGTAGTTGTGCTTTGACACTTTTGCTGAGAGAATATCAAGATTTGAGATTTAAAAACATAACAAAACTGTGTATAACCCCTCCCCATATACTTATTAAAGATAGGAAATTCAAATTACAAGTTACTCTCATGCACACTGCCTCTGCTAATGATGCAAGAGTGCCCCCAGTTAAAATGACTTCCAGTGTTTACATTTCTGTTTTTTATTTTCCATCCTACTTTTTATTATGTCTTTTTTGATTTCTCATCCAACCTTCCTTTTATCTTTGTTTTCATTAACAAACAAGATAAGATAGTACGGTCACCTTCAGTGTGAGTTTTCCAGGATTATTTAGATATAATGAATAAAATTTTAAATTCTATTGAGGCTTTTTAGAACTAATGAAAATTATCAATGTGTTACACAGCTGCATTTCAGTTTTCTTTGTCTGAGCCCAGAACAGAATAGATTTTATAAATAGAACCTAAATGTGACCACAGAATGTGCATACTAATCAGTTTATTTTAAGATATTGTTTCTCAATACTTTTAAGATTTACCCATGCTGAGAAAAAAAATTACATGTCATTGGAACAATTTCTTCCCAAAGTTACTAATGGTAATCCATTTCCCACATGAAACATGTAACGATAACAGGTTCACCTTCTCAATCAATGGTGAGATACAAGAAGGCTCTGCTCCACTTGTAAGGGAAAAAAATATTCAGATGTTCTAGGAAATAGAACACTGAATCTGTGCTGATAGAACTATTCAGACAGCCTGGCAAATCTTTTTAGATAAGCTGCTTAGAATAAAATATACCCAGATCCCCTTCCCCTATTTATGATCATGCCACTCCCTATAGCAAAGGTGAATGAGACAATAGGTTAAGGGAGAAAAGTATTGGTAAGAAGGTCAGAGATGTTCCATGTCCACTCTGAAAATATTCTTCCTCCGCCTGTGATTTTCTTCAGCTAGGAAATCCAACTTTGAATAGCTCAGACATCTGGAGATTATATATACATATACACACCACTCCCCACAAACACACTCCAGGGTAAATCACACCTGTGTGCAGGAGAATGATTATTCTTTTTGCTTGAGAGCAGAAATCTCAAAGGCGACTTTAAATGTGGATGGGAGTATTAATCCTATCTTATCCTTTCTTGTCAAGGTGAACTGTGAAGGACCCTTGAATGACCAGCATTTCCTCCTGCCAAGCATGTCATCCAGGAAAAGAGGCAATGTTACCCACTAGATCAGGACCATCAGCTCTCCAGCGGCAGGAGGCATCCACATGAAGTGTCCCTACCTCCCTCTAGGGTAGCACAACTCCAGCAGGAGTTGTAGTACCACTGCTTGTGCCCTGTGGCTGCTTAGTAACAGCTGCAAAAGAGATCAAGAGGAAAGTGAAATGGCTTCATGAGGCATTGAGTTTTGCTTGGATATTTACAGGGTTAGCAGAGGATGTTGCTTCAGAGACTAGCTAGTCCTCCATTCTGCCTATTCCTAGCCCAACCCAACACATCAAGCTATTCAGAAATCCCTTCCATCTCCCACTGTGAGCTGTGGGTGTATTGTCCTTCTCTTGATTATTTTGGCAAATTGTTTTAATATTTCATCTCCTTTTTCTGTTAATTAAGTGTTGACAGAATGGCTGATTAGCTCCTTCCCTAAATTCAGCACCTAAGAACTTGTTTTTGGCTATGAAATTGCTTGTGTTATACTGCAATAAAATAGAAAATAGTAGCTGTCAGAGCTTGAGTATTGGTCAGTCATTTATTTAAGTCCTCTCCCTTTTTTCACTCTTTTCTTTGGAGGGCACAAGATGTGTTTATAGAATCAGAAGCCTGTATAGGTTTTTTGTTTTTAAATGATAAAATGCATTCTATTGTTAAAAACATCCTGATTTCAAGAACATAGGCCTCAGTTAGCCAGGGTGAAGGGATGTATTGATGCCAATCTATGTTTTGATTTCAACTTGGCTTGTTCCCTGTAATGCTGTGCTGGCAATTTTAACAGAAGGTGCCTTGTACAAATTACAGCTTGTTCAAAATGTAGCTGCCAGAATAATAATTTGAAGAAAATATTCACATCACATTTTTTTCCAACTTTTAGATCCTTTGCTGAGTTTTTCAGTCTGTTAATGCTGTCCTTCCATGTGTTCCTTGATTAAGTAGTGAAACCTTTAAAAAGACCAGTTTTGAGATTCTTTGCAAATGGAACTCCAGAATCCAGCATTATTTAGGGTTATCTTGTGTACTTTTGAATGTCCACCATTGATCTTGCATATTCACTTGAATCACTGGCTTACCAGATTCTGTTCTTTGCCATACCCACTCTTCTGACAAATTTACATGGTCTCAACATCTGCATTTTGGTATATAATGCTTCATTATGGATTTCTGATACAGAAAAGATTTTCCTGTCTTTCTTTACTAAAAAGACCATTATAATTGTTTGACTAACTTTACCAGTGAAGGCTTTGAATGTAGGAGATTCAAAGCCTGAGTAATTTGGGCAGATTAAGAAGTGGGCAAAACCTACATCCCTAAACTGGAGTTGGGTCTATATACTCCTTCTATGTCCCCTTATGCATAAAGATTCCTGGCCACTAGATCTACATGAGCACAAACCAGTGGCCCTACCCATCCTTCCAGTATCTTTGAACTCTGTGCAGATCCATACTTATGCAGAGGGTCAACTCAAGGCCTGATCTGAGTGTTTACATGGCTTTAATTGATGCCTAGTTGTGTCAGTGAATTTCACCTGAGGGATAAGTAAGGTTGGCCTGAAATAGTAAGGTCTAAACACCTCATCCCTCATAGGTATAAACAGAAATATACCATATCTCAGAATTTCCCCCTAAATCTTATAATTTAATTGGGGCCCTTATAATCACCTAATTATATCCCAGAAATTCAAGGCATATTGTAGCTATTCCACCATTTCATGGCACATGGGATGCGTCCAAGAAATGTGGAATGTTGCTTGCATTTTCCAGGTGTCCATTCTGTTGTGTTCTTTCCCCGGGTAATGGAGTTCTGAAACAATTTTTTAAAAAAGTTGAATACTCATATTAGTAACTTGTTCTGATCGTATCTGGATTACTTCCTAAATAGAAAATGTTATCAATATTATAACTATCACAGATGAAACAATTACATTAATTAATAGATTACACTCATCCATGTATTTTTAGATCCAATGTCCCTGAGGGAATGTCGCCAGTCCACATACTATTTCTTATATTTGTCTCTCAGTTGTGTATTTTTTTGTTGAAAGGGGGGTTTTATGCATTAAAAATAAAATATCCAAGTGCAAATAGAAGCATAATAACTAAGGCCCTGATTCAGCAAAGCACTTATGTACTTGTTTAAGTCCCATTGGAATCACTGGGACTCAAGAACATGCTTAGAAAGCATATGCTTAAGTGACTTGCCAAAGAGGGATGGACATAAATATATGCTGAAATGCCTTGCTGAATCTGGGTTTTAGCACTTGGAGGTGCTCGGGTCCTTTTTAGAATAAATACACAAATTCCACAATGTGAGTATGGGGGGGAGGGGATAGTAAATTGCACTCAAATATTTTCCTGATATCCTCACTGGAGAGGCTAGAGTATGAAAAATTGTGGTTTCAGGCTAAGACTTCTGACTTTGGTTCAACTACATTGCATATTTAAGCACAAATATGGAGGAAATATATAGATGCCTTAAACTTCAGGGTAGATTCTGCCACCTTTACTCACACAGAGTGGTACATTGACATTATGAATAGTCCAACTGATTTCAGTGGATTACTCATAGAATAAGGTACTACTCAGTGTGACTAAGAGATTTGGCCCATGCATTTTGAAAGATATCAAAGATCTGGTGGTGATGTACATTATTGTTTATTGTTATCAGACACAAAGATTATTCTATCTGCATATTTGGAGACAGGCTATACAGCTTTATAGCTGGTAAGACCAATCTCAAGGTGTCTGAATTTAGTTTTGCTTTTCTTGAAATGTTGCCCTTTTAGAATTAATAATTGTGAAAGACGTTTCCATTCAGGCTACTTAGGAAATATGAATGGCTGTTGAACCTTAAATTCTTCTGAAATGTCAATGCACAGTTTTCAGAAGTGTTCTGAAATTGAGTCCCATTGAATTACATGTTAGTCTCATTCTTTGTGTGACTAATAAATGTTGTATTTATAGTCAGAATTAAAATGTGGGGGAAAACATGGGAAAGGATAGAACTTTTTAAATTGACAGTTTTTTACTGACTACCTAGCTAAGGCCCAGATCCCTCCAAGGTATCTGCAAGCATGGATACTTACTCCTGCGTGGATGGGACTTCATGCTAGAAGAATGGTCAGCTCTTTCATTTTAATTATAATTTCCAGACACGTAAACTAAATCAAGTCAAGAACAATAAAAAAAGAAAAATGTGACCTCAAGGACTATAGTTCATGGCATCAGGAACAAGAGCTGTATATGCAAGTCAGTTACACAAATTATTTCAGTTATACAAATATATGAAGACCATAAAATTAAATTAAGAAAAGAAAGACAAAAGGTCAATTAAACTCTCAGAGGAAGAAGCTTTTAGTTGTATCAGAATCACCTACTTTCTCTGTAGTCTGATCAATGAGCTCCCATGGAGGCGTTAATTGTGAAAATCATTTTTTAACCTTATTCTAATCTGCTGTGATTTTTTTCCTGAAAAAGGATTTGACATTTAGCAAGAAAATATATAGTATTTAAGAAATCATTTCTCAGTAATTTAAGCTGTAATGTCTGGCGTTGGGTCACCTGGCTATGTCAGAAAACATTAACAGGGAATCTCCTTGGAGAAAAAATGTTTTTCTTCTTAATACACAGTAGGATTTCACTCTGTTCATTGGCACCTGATCCAGATGCCCTTGAAGGCAATAAAAATCTGGCTATTGGCTTGAATCGGACCTTAGAAGTTGAAGTATTTAAGTATTTTCCCCACTCCACTGCTCTGCTTTGTTTCATTATGGTTTGTGTTGTTGTTTTTTTGTTATTTTAACAGGTCTCAAAATTAACCTCTAAAATTTCTTTCAGTGATTTTGATAAATTAATAACAGGGCCAGTACTCTCCAATCTCTCCATTAATTCTAAGATACGGTGTGAAGGTTGGTGTTTTTTGCATTGGGGAACTACAGTCATGAAAAGGATCCTATTGTGCTAGGCACTATAAAAACACAGAACAAAAGGATGCCAAAGAACACTTTGAAGCCCTACATTTATTTCCAATTGCCTCTGTTTTTTCTTATTTAGACACACTGGGCCAGATCCTTGGGTCTATCCTGTGTGTGTCCAGCATTGTCACTTTTATGCTCCCTCAATCCTGAGACTGCTGGGTGATGCTCTGGTTCTAAGGCATTGCATAGAGCAGCTCAAAATTGTACAAACTGCCCACAGCCCTAAAGAAGTTGATCCATGAGCCAGGAATTGCTGAGGTGTCGGGATGCCTCCTTCACTCAGCCACATACCCTGTGCCAGAGGTCAGGAGAGCAGATGACATAAGAGTGGCTATAATGGTGCTACACCACCTGAGGACTCCCTAGTGTGATGGGAATCTTTGAGCAACTGGTCAAACCAGCTTTTGGATTACTTCGTGCCACTGGAGTAGGAAGAAGCAGCAGGAGCAGCGCCAAGGATCTTGCCCACTGTGCAATATTCGTATCTTATGGAGAATTAATGCACAGTTTTATTGAATATTTTCAGCTCGCTATTGAATTTATACTTTTTTTAAATTTGGGGATCAACAGTGTCAATTTCTTGTCCTGTTTTTCCTGCTAAAGTGCCAGTAATACCACCTTCTACAACAGGGGCAGCTCTAGAAATTCCGCCGCCCCAAGCAGGCCGGGGCAGAAGTGGCTGTGGACGGTCCCGTGGTCCCGCGGCTCCGGTGCAGCGGGACCAGCGCACCCGCCACAGTCATGCCTGCGGGAGCTCAAGCGGAGCCGCGGGAAGAGGGGACCCTCCGCAGTCACGCCTGCGGCAGGTCCGCTCGTCCCAGGGCTCCGGTGGACCTCCCGCAGGCATGACTGCGGAAGGTCCGCCGGAGCCAAATGCCGCCCTGCCAGGACAATGCCGCCCCACGCGCCTGCTTGGCGCGCTGGGGTCTGGAGCCGGCTCTGTTCTACAAAGCTTATTGAATCCAATCCCATTGACAAGCTTGACCTGTGTGAAGAGAAAGATGATGCCTCAGAGGACAAACCAGCATCTGAGGTTTGCTCACTAACTCTGCTCATTGTAGGTCTAATTGCTTTTGCTGATGAAACTTCTCAGCTGATTTCCATTCCTTCAGAACCTGTACTGGAGTTCGAAAAAAAAAAAAGGCATTCTCACTTGAGTAGTCAAGTCACAAAAAAACATAGCAATTTCCACTATAATAATTGTACTTCAGTTACCATTTAGCAAGTTCAGAAGCAGAAAGAAACTTGCATTTAATTCAGTATGCTATGAATGATATGAATATTCACAATACCCCTAGTCACTACCAATCTCAAGAGTGAAAAACAAAAATACTGATCTAGAAAGAAGGGTTATGTCCATTTTAAAAAGAGAGTAAGCTTAGAAAAAAAACCATTAGTTCCTACTAAATTTATTAATAAATCAAAAATATAGTAGCCCAAAAAAAGGATCAAATAAAAATCAAAGGCCATCTTCTCCACCATCTGATTCTCCTTCCCCTTAATTTCAACAACAATACTAACATAGATCTCATTTCGTACTGAGATGTATCTCTTCAATAAGGTGACATTAATATATGCTAGATATCAGCCTTATTTATTTTTTTTAATTTAGTGATCTCCAGGAACAAACTGTGATAAACTCCACCTAACTGGCAATGATCTATCGAAAGAAGGAGGTGGAGTTTCAAGGTGCAAATGTGAGTGGCTTTCCCAGTCTTAATGGCAGGGGAAAAGGTCAAAATAAAGCACAGTACATATAACAAATTTTTAAAAAGTAAATCCCTTGCAGAGAGGTTATGTCACAGGAACTCAGGCCCTCTGGAGCACAGAAGAGGCAGTATTCTTTGCTGTTTGTGAATAGTAAAAATCAAATGTTACCATTCTTCTGCAGCTA
The DNA here is from genome assembly GCF_016161935.1 of Mauremys reevesii. Taxonomy (NCBI): domain Eukaryota; kingdom Metazoa; phylum Chordata; order Testudines; family Geoemydidae; genus Mauremys; species Mauremys reevesii. Next base: position 27,017,032 of record NC_052630.1, read on the forward strand.
TATTAAGGAAGATTTGAAATTGTTGGAATAGAAGCTTTTAATGTGGCTTTTGAATGCATGTAGCTAACAGTGAAAATATGGTAGGGCTGGAGTGTAAGGAGCAATGCACCTTATCAGCTTTTGTGTGAAATAAACCATATTACAGGTATTTATACTAATTGCATAATTCACCATTCAAATTACAGTATGTAAATACATAGTAATTAGCTAAAATTTGCTTTGAAAAACAAGGTAATTCCCATAACAGAACCTACCTTAAAAGAATGTTAAGTTAGGGAAAACTCCATGTAAGTGCAGTAAGAAAATTAACATATAGTACCGGTAATTAAACCTTCAATAATTGTGGAGACCAATGTGCCATTTTACCATTTCCCTTTGTGTCCAGCTATATTTAGAGTTTGTTGGGGCCTAATCCAGTGATATGCTGAGCACAATGAAGTCAGTGGAAATTGAGAGTACTCAGGCTCCAGCAGCACTAGGCTCCCATTCCCTTCATTTTAAGAATTCATCTCATTCCTTTAAAACACATGCTCTTTTGTGCAATGGGGAGCAGAGTGTATCAGTCACTCAGTGAGAGAGCATGTAACCTAATACAAACTTATATACAAAAGCAATGCTACACTTGGAGACCTTTGCTGAGTTAATAATAGCTAGAATCATGGGCAGTGGGTATCGTAGGCTGGGGGAAGCTATGCCTCCCCAAAACAGCCTGGCCTGGCCCTGCCCACACTCCACCCCCAAGAGGTCCCCTCCTGCAGTTCCCAGTGCTCTGCCTTGGCCCAGGCTGGCTGGGGCTGGCTGGCCTGTGGCAGGGACTCGGGGTGGCTGGCGCTTGAGCTGTGCTGCCCGCCTGGTGCTCGGACTACATCGCCCAGTGCTGCGGAGGACCACAGTGCAAGAGCTATGGACTCCTGCGGTGGAGGGGGGCAGAATGGGAGAGGAAGGGGCAGAGCCTCAGGCAGAAGGGGAGGGATGGGAGCTAGCATCCCACAATGGCTGGCTCACCAGCTGCCCATGGTTAAATATTTGCTGTAGTTCTTCCTTCACAGCCCAAAACTGTTCTAGTTACAAATAGGTAAATAAAAACACACTTCCCCAAAGAACCTCACTCTTTCAGTATTAAATAATCTAGCATCGTGTCTCTAAATTGCAGGTTGTTGTCTTTGACTGACATGTTTACCCAGATAATGTAACAGTTTTTCTGAAAGAAATCTACTTAGTGTCTAGATGACATAAACATGTTTTTCATGGAAGAAAGAAGTCCCAAAGTGTTCTTAAAAATGTCTCTCTTTCTCTCATTCTATTTCAAGCTTATAACAAATGATTTACTGTCTTTTTTACTTTCCTTCATGTAGTTAGTAGTATTGGTTCATGTGCAGTCTGCATATACATACGTTAATAAAAAGTGCATTTTTCGGCATTAGCATCGGTCATTATTTAGAAAGATCTTCCCCTTTTATGTTATAGAATCCCAAGTGATGATGTTAGTGTCATCTTACAATGGTGACATTTGGCATGGCATGTATGCATGTGTGACACTATCCAGTATGCCACCACATTAGATTCCTCTAACTCTAAATCCTTCTTTTCCTTGTGTAAATATAATCCTTACAAGTTTTAAATTAAAGTGAGGTAAATTAGTTCACTCACATTATAACATGATAATGCTAATAAGTACATCAAACAAAAGAAGTGTTTGGGGCTTAGTAGATTAGAAAGTTAGGGTCAGATCTGGGCCTCTGCTCTACTGCCTTTATACTTCTGCCTCTGCACTTCTCTGGTATGGAGGTAAACCCAACGAGATGTGGAGGTAATATATTGAGCTGCTATAGAGAGTGTTAGGGAGGAGACAAGTAATGAGGAGCCATGGCCAGAGCAAATGGTGTCCCAGCTCTTTTCAGTAGCTGGGCAGTTCCTTAGGAGCCATTGCTAAATGGTGAAATACCATTCTCTGTATCAAGGAGCTGCAACCAACTTCCTCTGGCACCTTTATACCAGGTGAAAGGGTGGAGAAGTGTAAAGAGGCTCTAAGAGCTTCATATCTGGTTGAGGGAGGAATCCCCCTAGTGCAGGCATAAGGCTGCCTTCCAACGAACCTCTTGCAAGCTCTGGTGTAGAGGATGTGCCAGGGAGTGGGTTGGAGCAAACAGAACTGCAGAGATTCCAGGCAGCGTCATGGTCCATGGGTGGCCAGAAGAGGTTCGCATAACTTACACCAGCCCCAAGCATTGTCTGCATTATGCCGGTGTAAATGTGGCTTAAAGCCACCATATGCCCTCTCCTGGGCTGTGATATCTGTGCCATGCCGCTAACAGCACTGTTCGCACTGGTCAAAAAATTTAAAAAAAGACTGATGCAAAATTTCAAACATTTTGAAGTTTTCCAACCATCCTTATTTCTAAGGTTCTCCAGTTATTTATTTAAAAAAAATTAGATGTGGTCAGCCAGAATTTTGCTCCTAACATCTAGTTTCTTCCTGTGAAAGAAGGCTTTTTCAGATTTTCAGACCAGTAGCTATTAATTTCCCCAGATCACGACAAGTAGCTGGCTTAGTGTAGCTTCAACTCCACAAAGGGGTATATTTGATCAAAACACCTTGTAAGCTATGGACAGTGTATCCTTTTTCATTCCATACAAACAAATTCCAATAAACTAGTTTAGAAAAGAATTTTGCATTTACCCAAATATCTAGACATTAATTAGCAAATTTCCCATTGAGCTTAATCTAATTTCAACAAGTACAAGTAATTAAAAATATTAACCGTTTATCATCAGTCTAAATCACAATCTGAGAATCAGTTTTGACTGTCCCCTTTTCTGTTCTCTCTGTTTGGATAAATGCTGATTGAAATAGGAGTTGAGTTCTCTATATGCCAAACACAAACAATTCCTTCAGTATTCCCCCTAACACTATTGCTTCATTACCTGCTGTTGTTTCCCCTTGCATCTAGTGATCCCTTTGCTGCTAACATGCCTTTTTAGGATGATTTGATTAAAATCAATAAGTTATTGGGAAGAGCTCAATTAGCAGTCTCTCACCTCTAATAACATTGACTGTTAAGCTTTCCATGTCTGTTAATCACAGTATTTTTGCATGACTCTTCAGTCCAGGAACACAGTTTTAAAAGGTATTTTAAAAAACAAGCTTAACCTGGGCCTTTTTATTATTATTTCCCCACTTGTAGACTGTACAACACGTTTCTATACTGTACCGCATTTTGGTAGGGAAGTATGAATAATAATAAAGACTTCTCTACATATCCAGGCACTTTATGCAGTATCAGCTCACTTTTCTTTGTGCCAAATTCTCCTTGTCTAAGGCCTGGGAAGAGCTGCTGGCTGCATGTATGTAAGTGTAGTGTGGACTGTCATTGGAGATAGGGGATATCTTTCTTCCTTTTTCTGATTTTGTTTATGTTGTTCAAAGGGCTTTGTATTTTTTGTTGTGTGTCAAAGGTTCGTGGAGCCAGTGGAGAGTTGCTTTTTTTGTGTTCTGTATATATCTAAGTGGATAAAAATAAATATACCCATCCTAGCATCTCAGGGCCGCCCAGAGGATTCCGGGGGCCTGGGGTCTTCGGCGGCGGGGGGCCGTTCCGTTCCGGGACCACCGCTGAAGTGCCCCGAAGACCCGCGGCGGGGGCCCCCCCCCCCCCGCCGCCGAATTACCGCCGAAGCGGGACCGCCGCCGAAGCGCAGCCCAGTCTTCGGCGGTAATTCGGCGGCGGGGGGCCCCCACCGCGGGTCTTCGGGGCACTTCGGCGGCGGGTCCCTGAACGGAAGGGCCCCCCACTGCCAAATTACCGCTGAAGACCGAGCTGAACTTCGGCGGCGGGTCCCGCTTCAGCGGTAACTCGCCAGTGGGGGGTCCTTCCGCCCCGGAGCAGAAGGACCCCCCGCCGGCGAAGACCAGGAGCGTAAGAAGCTCCGGGGGCCCAGCCCTGCAAGAGTTTTCCGGGCCCCCCGGAGCGAGTGAAGGACCCCGATCCAGGGGCCCCGAAAAACTCTTGTGGGAGCCCCTGTGAGGCTCGGGGCCTGGGGCAAATTGCCCCTCTTGCCCCCCCCTCTGGGCGGCCCTGTAGCATCTACATGCACTTGTTTAACTAGTTGAAAATCCTAATGCTTCCCTATCTGTGGCAATTTCCAAATGCACTAAAATAAAAAATATGCCCTTTATTTCTTTTAGAACAACATTGTGAGAGCTAGTGCTTGCTATTCAAGGCCTGAATCATCCTTCTCCCCTCACCCCCAATCCCAGACTCACAGATCAGTGTTCTGAGGGGTACATTTGCATATGGTTCTGCTCCCCTGCCACATGGCCCTCTGAGACCTCTGCTGCACCATTAGCCCCACAAAGTCCTCTTCATAGGATCTGGTGTGTCTGCTTCAGAAAGTGGATGGAAACTGGCTAGAGCAGGAGAGAAGTACATGTGCTAGGATGAGTGGGAATGCACATCGTCCCATCTCATGCCCCATGGAGTTTACTGAGAAAAGATAACATAGCCTGAGACTGCATTATCTTCTTCCTGAGACTCTTTCCCCAGGGGCCTTCATGGTGTGTCACTGGTTGCACAGCTCCTACACAACTATGCAGCCAGGCCCCAGGAAGGGATCACAGGGAGCCAGAACTACCGTGGAGACTGGGGACCTTCAGCAGATAGCTCTGGCTTCCTGAGAATCCTTTGAGGTCCCTCAGGCTTTGGGGTGGGCCCTGCAGCCTTTTCCATGGAGGGAAAATTTTACACCTCTCCTTTGACAGGAAAATGTGAGAAGATATGTAGAAAGAGGTCTTCTAAGGCCTGGTCTTCATTAGTTTAAAAAAAAAGTGAATTCTTAACTGGAATTAGTTAACTTGTGTTAACTAACTCAAGGTAAAATCCCAGTGAAAATAATTCAGTTTGTAGTTTTCTCATGAATTATCTGGTCAGATGAGAGACTACAGACCTTTCTTGCACTCAACCTGCTAACACATGTGAAAATTACAAACTGTCTTATCTTCATCGGGGTTTTACCTTGAGTTAATCTATTCGAGTTAAGAACATGCATTTTTCCTAGTGAAAATACAGCCAAAGAGAGTCATTGACAAAGACTTCCTGCAGCACATTGTCCTGTTTCAGGAGCTTACTTGGGCCCAGTTAAATAAGATAAACACCCAAAGAAGGTGCTGTCAAATCCAATGTAACGTGATGATAAGCTAGAAGCAATTTCCATTTTCATTATAGTACCATCCCTGAGGATCACATTAGAGAAGTATATAATAATGGGGTATTACATCATAGGAGACTAACATACTTCATACCACTTGGAGAGAGCTTATGTGTGATGTTTGTGCATATAATGTGAGAGGGGAAGAGCTTAGTAGTACAGTAGGTTGGTTTAATGGAAACCTGAGTTCAAATTCTACATAAAGTATCAAATAAAATGATGTAATTATGTCTTTCCGTTGTGGATTCCCCAGCTCCAGGGCCGGCTCCAGACCCCAGCGCGCCAATCGCGCGCTTGGGGCGGCGTCCCGCAGGAGGGCAGCAGGCGGCGCCGGTGGACTTCCCGCAGACGTGCCTGCAGAGGGGCCCCTGGTCCCGCGACTCCGGTGGAGCATCCGCAGGCATGCCTGAGGGAGGTCCACCGGAGCCGCGGGACCAGTGGACCCTCCGCAGGCACGTCTGCGAGAGGTCCACCGGCGCCACGGGACCGGCGACTGGCAGAGTGCCCCTCCGCGGCATGCCACCCTGCTTGGGGCGGCGGAAATCCTAGAGCCGCCCCTGCCCAGCTCTGTGCTCTTTCATATTATCTGCTTTCTGAAACCCATTTCAGTCTTTTCACCCACTCTCCTTTACTGCTTTTATGGATCTCGCTCACCACTTCAATACTTCATATCTCTCTCCCTATCTCTGCTGCCAAGCGCTCATCTTCCTAAGTTGTAAGTCTCATTCTCTGTTCCAAACCCTCTTCTCCTCTCTTCTTCTCCAGAGTGCATTCCCAATGTCTATCTGCCTCTCTCCTGCTTGCTTTGTTATCCCAAGATCCTACTTTATTGCTAATCATCTTTCCAGGCTCCTCCTACTTCCCTCTCATGCTCTCTGCTCTTGTCCGCTTTTCTGTAACAGACTTTGCATCTCACTTTTAGTAACATCTTGTATTCCTTCCGAATTCTTCCAACAATCACCTCTGAATTCTGAGTCAGCTTGATTCTTGTGTGCCTATCCTTCACATTTGTCACCTCTACCGTGCACTCCCAAGGTATCACCCTTAAACTTTTCACTGCCTCTTGATTGTGTTACCTCAGACTAAATGTTAATATGAGATGAGTCCTGCTTCTTTCAGCGTAGCTTGATTAATCCCACTATATCTGATTGGGTAATGGAGTGATGATGTAACTGTAACTCAAACTTTTTCTCTGGCCCAGCATTATGACATGAATCTCAAACCATGAGAGCTTCAGTTTTGTCAGGAAAATACAAGCCAGTCATTTACAAGGTGCTTCTGTATTTCTATAACATGTTCTACTATACCAACTTATTTGACATGCAGAGAATACTCTGTAGAGTTTATTAATGAACCCAAATATATCAATGCCACCACATTACATACTTTTGCATCCCTTGGGATGCATGAATTATGGATACAAAACTGTCATCACTCGCCTCTCCATGACATTGTCACTTACTTTCATATTGTACACCTGTGATTTGTTGGCAATGAATTTTGTTGCAGTGTTTTATGAAATTCCTAGGATGCTTTGTAATTTTGTCCCTTTACTACAAGTATTTTAGTAAGTTTTCCAATTATTTCCCTGTGCTTTTATAGTTATGTCATTAACCTCCTAACCCTTTGTCCTGCATTATTAATCATAATTATACTTTGAGATCCTGAGATGAGAACCACCATACAGTTGCAAAGTGCTGTCAACTGCGCTAAGTACAAATGTGGAAACAAATATACATTTCTCTAAGTATACATGTACCTTGCAAGCAATAAAGCTATGAATAAAAGACCCTTTAAAGAAGTCTTGAATTAGGGTTTCTGTATCCTGTAGTTGTATTCTGTATCCTGAAAACTATTGCTCAACCACCACACTATTCCACCATAGGAATGAAATGAAGAGTTTTGTGGGCTGTTGAACACTCACTTTCACAGCTGATAAGTACAGTTTAGTAGAGATGTGTCTAGAGTTCTTTGAATGTTAGTCCATATCATAGCCTACATCCAGCGTGCATGTGTCAGAGAACTTTCTAATCAGCAGTGCCTGTGGGGTGGTGCATGTGCTTTCACTCCCTTGTGTTCCATCGATGATACAAAGAGTAGAGCTGCCCCACCACTCTCAGCATGTGTCAGAGCAGCTCCATTCAGAGCAAACGTACCTTTTTCTAGAGGAGTTATTAGGCAATAGGTGTGTACCAATCTGAAACGCCAGAACAGAACCAACAGGTAAAGAATACAATGCTCATTGGATTGATCAGGTCAGCACAGAGGAGGCAGTTAGAGTTTCTGTGCCACTGAAAACTATGCAGATCTTCAATGATCTGCAGCTTAGCCCTTTCTTTTCATAAAGTCTGCACTTCTTCGCCAAGTCTGTATCCTCACCGACCCATAATAAGTTGTTCTTCCCAAGGTGTACATCTGCCTCTGTTCTTAGATTTATTTAATTAAAGGCTGGAAATCATATATTTAAAATAATTCCTTATCCCTATTACTACCAACTTAGGGCCAAATTCTGGCTGCTCTTTTGTGAGTGCACAGGGAACAGGAAGACGCATTCAGTGGTCTTACCTTCCTTCCTTATCCCCTTGTTTAAACAAATGGGAACATGGATGGAAGTCAAAGACTGGGCAGCTGTAATGTTGTAGCATAAGTACCAAAAAGGCTGGCAGGTATAATCTGAATAGCCAATTCTATTCACCTCCAAAGAAAGTGGGTGACAGACATCAGGGAGAGAAGTAGCAGCTAGAGACAGTTGCATGCTGAAGTCGCTGAAACTTTCACCATTAGTGTTATGATAGAGAACTCTACCATGAGAACTTCAGTTCTGTCAGGAAATGGAAGAAGCAGACATTCTCCTGGTGCTTACGGTCTCTGAGTGCAAAGTGTGGAGGAAGTTGTAATGTCACCCAGCACCACGAGGCACATCTGATCCTACACCCCTTCCAAGCTGGCTGGCATTGTAGGGTTGGCATTGGAGAGTAAGCATGCTGGTGGGCACTTATTATTAGTATTTATTATTTGCACTATGCTCACAGGTATGCTAGATGCCTCTCAAAATATTTATTTATTAATTATCTATATATATTCTGCCAGTGCTTAAATCCCAATCAAAGATCAAGGCTCCATTATGCTAGACACTATACAGAAAAATAACAAAAGAGGATAGGCTCTGCCTCAGGAAACTCTTAGTCAAGGTATGAGACAGGGTGACCAAAACTGATAAAAGCAGGGTGGAAGTGCATTTGGTAGCATAAGAAAACAACAGAACAAATAGCATTTGTTGATTAGACTTCTGACACACAAAGAGCTTGCAGGTTAGAACTTAGACATGACATGAGTGCAGGAGAAAATACATGAGACAGGGAATATAAAATTTATCAGATTTATGGTCCTGGTTCTTTAAAATTCCTCCTGTCCTGTAGGAAGGAATGTCTTTTTTTTTTTAACAGGAACTCAGTGGAATTCACCCTGCAAATTAGGAAATCTCCTACAGAACAAGAATTTAGGGGGCCCAGAGGGTTATAATTTGCACCCCTTTGTGGTTGCAACATTGGTCTGGAAATCTCATAGGAGTAGGAACACACTTGCTTTTGTGAGATTTCCAGTACTTCCTGATTCCAGATGTGCTGGAATTGACACGGAAATAGCCTGTTATGCCATATCTTTGCACCACTACTTCCGGGCCAAGATAAATAATGCAAGAAAACTTATTTATTTCTTTATTTATGTATTGTTTAAGTTAACCAAGTTTTCTCAAACCTTTGGCAAAGGTTTAAGCTGATTCTTATTTAATCTGAACCTGTTCACTTGTTTCTGATCAAGAAGAACTTACATACTGCCCCCCATGACTTTTTTTTAAACAGCTTCTCTCATGTGCATTCATCATTTATAAATAATGTCATGTGTTAGGTCATATCATCCTATAACATTACATTAAGAATCTGGGACACAGCAACCTTCAAGGCAGGGCTCCTATGAAGGCACGGTAGTCCATTAATCTCCTCTACCTTTTTGATGTTTTCTTTTCTTTTTAACCGCCCCTCACAATTGGAGTAACTACAGTTAACAGTGCATGGGAATACAACTTTAAAAAACCCCAGCAGCCCTCAGTACTCTTCTATGGATCAGTTCCAATTAAGCCTCATTGTATAAGAATGGACTGATGAACCTGACACAAATAAGGTAAAGTAAGTAGGATGAAAAGGGGATTATTTCTTCTTCTGTCACCTCTGAGAGTGCAGTTCAAACCAATCCAGTGAGATAAAAAAAACTGGGGGGGAGTGCACGCACACGAGCTCTGGCCTAGTTTCCAGACTATAGAAGTATCGCTATCATAACTGCAAGCTCTTGTTTTTGTTTTAGTAACAGCACTTGAGGTGAAATCTGAGAACTGACATTTATTAGCAGGTCATTAGCAAGTCAAGTGCTGTTGAAAAGGCCAGATGAAGGAGTAGCAGGCAATAGATGAACTTCCCCTCCCAAACAGTGTGAAATAGTAACCAGGGAAAAAAAGCCAAAAAAACAAAACAAACAAACAAAACACACAACAACCGGAGCTCAGTTAAAAGGAATAAAAAATAAATGTAGTAATACATATATTTTTATGCTCCATTAGTGGATTATGTAGCATAATAATGATGATTAACAATATAACAACAATAATATAAAGTCTTTGATCCAGAGAATCCCAGAACATTTACACTCTCTAAACATTCTGGGCTAAATTGTGATTTCAAACTATGGGGATTGTGCAGAGGCACACCCAACCTAGTGAGAGCTCCAGGACACATTGTGCCTGAGGCAAATTCAGTAAACCTTGAAATGGAACACAGGTGGAACATGGCTGTTGCTACACCTGTTGAAAAGGTACAGCATGTGTTCCTTCCTCTGTTAGGCCAGCTTCACTGACCTGTGCAGAAGGGCAGGCCTACCCCTTCCACCCCGGATGCCTTTGGAGAGAGGCTAGCATCACAGTAGGGAGTAGGCTAACAGAGCCTTGTGCCCAGGGATTGTACCCAGCCCCTACACTGATCTCAAGTGTGTGTGTGCAGAGGAAAAGCTCCATGTGCCCTCTGTCTTCTTTGTGCACCCACTTGGGACCAAGCAAGTCTAGATGTATATATGCAGGAATTGTTTCAGCCATCAATGTAATGCAGCCATTTTCACTTATATGGAAAAGTACTATAGAATGTAATAGTGATTAATCCAATATGGCTCTATAGAATGTATTTAACAGAATTCTATAAAAATTATTCTCCAATCCTATAAAATGTAACAGAGACTGTCTTTTTACATATTTTAACTACTCCAAAGTATTCTGTAAAAGGGATATCATTATCTATTAAATATATTGTGATACTCTAGTCTAGCAAACCTACTGAAAGAATTTCATTCTCTGTTAAATTCTATAGGATTTTTTCATAATGGCAGGGTGCAAGGTGGTAGCTCATTATTTGTGCACAGGAACACTATGTCAGTTTAGAACACACACACACACACACACACACACACACACACACACAACTGTTTGACTGAAACAGTAGAGGAAATGTTGGTAAGTGGAGTTAAACTGGACACCATTACTTTTTAAAGCAACATCAAAAAACATAAGACTGAGTTCTTGAATGACCACAAATAATAAGGATCTCAATTTTACTTCTCATCTGCAACATGACTTCCCCAATCACACAATGATGCCTAATACCATTGTAGAATGTTAGTTCAACACAGATTTAGAAGGAAATCCACTGAGTCACTTATATAAGTTCTGACAACAGCTAAAGCAAAAGATTGAGAGCCAAAGACTGGGAGTGGATGGGTTACTACAAGAACTAAAAACTCATTTCCCCATGCTAATTTCCCCCTACTGTTACTCACACCTTCTTGTCAACTGTTTGAAATAAGCCACCCTGATTACCACTACAAAAGTGATTTTTCGTCCTGCTGATAATAGCCCACTTTAATTGAATTGTCTCGACCCCCCACTTGGTAAGGCAACTCCCATCTTTTCATGTACTGTTATATATATCTCCCTACTGTATTTTCCACTCCATGCAGCTGATGAAATGGGTTTTAGCCTACAAAAGCTTATGCCCAAATAAATTTGTTAGTCTCCGAGGTACCACAGGTACTCCTTGTTGTTTTTGCTGATACAGACTAACACGGCTACCACGCTGAAACCAGAGGAATATCAGTTCTAATAAGAAGCTGGGCCACCAATTTACTGTGTGCCGCTAAGGAACTTTACTGCCTTGAAAATGTTGGGTGTGTCACTTTTTCCATTGATGGCTTGCAGTCTGCTCACTTAACTAATCATATTTTATGTATATGCAAATATGAAATCCTGTAAGGTATCATCATCCCCATTGTATGGACTGGGGAAATTGAGGCACGGAGACAATAAGTACCACATTTTCAAGGATGTTTATGCAAAAGTGCACATGTGCTTTTTTTGCCCAGGCATTTTGCATGTGTGCAACGCTTCTCACATGTATATGAAAAAAGTGCATGTACTTTAGCACATATTTGTCTGAAGAGCTGAGCTTGGAGTACTTGCCTAAGGACACAGCAACTCTGGCAGAACAAGGAATAGAATTAGGTGCTCAGTCTCTACTCTCAGTCTGATGATTTTAACCATAAGGCCATCTTTTCCTATCCATAAGCATCCTAATCTGATGTCTAATTACATCTGTTTGCATATGATTTTCTCTTTTTAAATTTATTTTTATAAATTTTTATAAGTCTTCCTGTAGTTGCGCCTCTGTCTAATCAAGACATGTCAGCCTATGTTTGATGGTCAGCGGTGAATCTGACTATGCTATGTATATGTGTTTCTGATCAATGTTTTTGTACTCAGTTTTTTCTGCTGTTGCTCTACTATTTATGCTTACTTGTGTATGCAAAATTACATAAAAATAATTGTTTAATATATTTTGTGAAACTGTCATCACAAAGATGACTTCCTTTTACTTTACTACTTTACTACCACAAATGATATCTCCCGAATTATGTTTAAACTCAAATAATAATATCGCTCATGACTTAGCTGTGACTTGATATTTTAGGCTTCTATATGTTTCAAATAATATCAGTGTTGGTATTTAAGATTTATTTATCTTTTCTGACAGTATTTTCCAAGAGATTAGTTTGGGTGGTTTTGCTTTGTTTTGCTTTTTCTATATATTTTACATTTTCTACTCCTTGGAAAAAAACTCTTTTCATTCACAATATACAGCAGGCATTCAGGTTGAACATTTTTGCACTGTAGTAGGTGTATCCTAATTTATTTGAATAGATAGGTTGTAATACAAATCTGTTAGTATATAAAAGGGTAGCTGGATTTTTTCATAAGGAGAAAGATTTCTAAACCACAACACAAAAGGTTACCATAGCAATTCTTGGCATCTGCAGATTATAGAAAGAGGACCCTATTTAATTCTCTGGAAAACAATCAATGGGAAAATGAAAGTATGTCTCTGAGGATGAATAAGCAAAGTAGACAAACTCCACTCCCTTAGTAAATGCTATAGCTGAGGGTTACACAGACAAGTTGGGGATGGTGGGCAGCTCCAGGGTGAAGTTAAGCTCTCCTTTTTACTCCCTTAAAATGGTGGTTTGGTCCTTCAGCTAAATTAGATCAGCCCCAAGGCTACATCATATTAGTCAGCTGCCAGTGGTGAGCTGGTGGGATATAAGGAAACCCCAGCCTTGCCCCTTTTGCTCCAGCCGAATTCCCTATATTAACAGCAGAGAATGGGTATGGCATAGCAACTCCATGCCACTGCATGATCTTATTACACTGGATGTGCCTTCCATGGCTGGTTAACCAAACTCTGTTGTTGCAAAAGAGTCACATCCAGAGCCATCGCTTGGGTATGGCGAATCAGGGCAACCGCTGTGTGATTGGCTGGCACGGTCCATCTCGGAAGTGATGGGTCGGGCCTGGAAGTGATGGATTTTTCATTTCTGCCCTGGGCCCCTCCCCGCCCCTGGGACGGCCCTGGTCACATCACACCCTATTGTGGTCCTACATCTGGACAAAAAATAAAAGAAAAAAGAAAAACCTAATTCCCTTTCTCAAACAAAAATGCTGGGTTTGTTCTGATTTGTGAAGTTGGTTACTCACATGTATTCCAAAATCCTCTGCATGATTTGAGAAAAATGTTCCCAAATCCCAAAGCTTGGCACAATTTAGCATGAATTATTATAAATCTGAAAATTTTGATCAGAAATTCTCCATTTATTGATGGCTAGATATATTTGTTATTCAGTCATCCAGTGAGCGATCAAAACTGTAATAGGTGACCAGCCAGAAGAAAAGTTCACAAACAGCGTGTAGTCTGAAAAATAATTGTTCATGTGCACAGCAAGTATTTCTGAATGATGAATACATCTGAAGATATTCAAGATCAGTTCATGAATGATTATCACAAAGGGTGTAAATTTGTAGTTCATTACCAATAGTTTGACCAGCTCTGCTAAAAACAATGGAAGGCACATTCAAGATACAGTGTATGCAGAACAAAAAATTCTGTAATTACTTCAATTGAAGGTGGCACTTCAATACTTTGTTCCCCAACATCACCACCTAAAAAAATGTGTTTTTACAGTAACTCTGGCTGTGCCAAGACTTTAAAAGACCTAATATTGAAAATAGAATTGCAAAAAGGTGTGTGTGTGTGTGTGTGTGTGTGTGTGTGTGTGTGTGTGTGTGTGTGTGTGAGAGAGAGAGAGAGAGAGAGAGAGGTTACAGGGGATGAGTAGTTGTATAAAGGAGTAGTGATGCTATATATGTACAAAGTCAAACAAAGCAAAAGCACCAGATGAGGTCCCATTAGCAAAGGTTGTAAGAGAGGAAATTAATCATTTTTAAAATACTTAGGAAGCAAGAGGATAACAAAGGAATGTGTAGGTCCTTTACTTAAAAGGGTGGAAGAAAATATATGGCAAGGAGAAAAGCGTAATAGCTACTTTGCTTTAGCCTTCACTAGGAAGAATAATAACAGGAGTCTAAATGCACTAATAGTAATAAAGAAAGGAAAGAGAGACTCAGAAAGGAATAGGTTAAAAACTACCTACCAATTTAAATTGAACATATTAAAATAACCTCTGGGGGAGCCAGGCAGAATTTTTCCTAGAGTGATCTAGCATCAGTATCAGAACCATTGGCAATTAATTTTCTGAATTCATGGAGGTGAGGTGAGATCCCCATGGGGGCTAGAAATGGATGATATAGTATGGAATCTAGCAGGCATGAAGATTCTCACTCTCAGGTTCTAATTTTTGATTCAGATGTCCAGGCACATGGGAATGTTCAGCTTCTACCAAACTTCTTTGTTAAGCGAACAGTGTGTCCTATGCCATTGTGTGTGGCCCTAGCTGAGTAGTCTGAGAGACTGAGCTGTTGATCAACGCTTATCTTGCCAATGGTCACAATTCAACCAATAGCCAGCAACACATTGAAGACTGCAGTGTAGCATATTTTATTATTTCAAACAGCCATGTTTTGGGTTACAGACACAAAGTAGGCTTCCTAGTCATTTCATTACCTAAAATAATAAGAGAAAACATTCCTAATCTGCAACAGGGTGATGTGATTGATAGTCATGTTATTTATAAAAGAACAGGGACCCAGCAACATTGTGCTAACCACACCTAAAGAGGAAGCATGAAATCATTGTGGTTGCTGTTCAATCATTTATTTATAATTATTTCATAAGCTGCCATCTGTAATTAAATTTAAACTGTCAGTGGTTCTATACCATAGCCATGTCACTTAAAAAATGCCATGTACAAATTGCATAATCTTTTCCAATGGGAAATTCCAAGACATATGAAATGTTTTTTGTTTTTTTTCTGGACTGGATGATGAAACTGAAATTCCAGTGGAGTCTCATGATCTCTGAATACTGCTATCTTGGCCCTGTTGGCTTCCACGGTTTGGAATATTTTTGAGTGTGGCATTATTTTCAAACATTTATACGTTTCTTTGTATTAAACCATTTTTGTTTTTCTGTAATGAATACCCCACGTACAACCTTAAAATTTCAAGCTCAGATTTCAGACTAGCATACAGTTATACAGTGTAACGCCTAAAGAAACTATTAGATCATCTAGTTTGACCTTCTCTATATGACAGGTTACCAACACCACACAGTACTCACACACTAAATCCAGCAACAGAAAGTAGACCGAAGTGTTACAGCTCACAGGACACTAGATCAGGGGCGGCCTAATTTACTGATCCTCTGAGCCACATATGACAATCTTCAGAAGTTCGAGAGCTGGGGCGTGCCTAACAGGGCTCAGGGCTTCAGCCCCACTCCTGCTGAAGCCTTGAGCCTTGGCAGCTGCGCTCCACGGTGTTGGGGTAGAAGCCAAATGCAAAGCGTGGGGGGGCATGTGGGGTCATGTGCTCCCCCCCTCCAGATTTTTGCCAGGCCCAGCTTGGTCACATGGTGCTGCCAGGCTGCCTCCCTTCATGGAGCTGCTGGAGCTGTAAGCTGGGAGCTGCAGCTGTGAGGAGAGGCAGTGGCAAACATCTGGGTGCTGCAGGGAGAGCCGCTGCTTTGTTGCTGCTATTCCTCATGGAGCTAAAGCAGTGTCCCCCTGTTGCAGCACCCAGCTGTTTGCCACTGCCTCTCCACATGGTGCTAACCAGAAGCGGCTCCAGGCACCAGCACGCCAAGCACGTGCCTGGGGTGGCAAGCCATGGGGGGCGCTCTGCCGGTCGCCGCGAGGGCAGCAGACAGGTTGCCTTCGGCGGCATGCCTGCGGAGGGTCCACTGGTCCCACAGCTTCGGCAGACCTCCCGCAGGTGTGCCTCCAAATCTGCAGGACCGGGGACCTCCCGCAGGCAAGCCACCAAAGGCAGCCTGCCTGCCGTGCTTGGGGCGGCAAAATACCTAGAGCTGCCCCTTGCGCTAACAAGTGGGAGCTGCAGGGAGAGGCCGCTGAGGGTAAGAGGGGAGGCATGCCTGCAGGAGACTGACTGAAGCTGTTGGGGGGGACCTTTAAATTGTGTCCCCCAACTCTCAGCAGGCACACAAAGTGGTGGGACCTCCTGCCACCTTTAGAGGGTGAGGCGACCTGGTGGGCTAGCCTATACTGCGCCCTGATCCCTAGGCCCACCGGGGATATCAGTTGGCGACTCCTTCATGGAGACGTGAGCACGGGCGTGTACTTGGCACAGTTTACCCCTATCCCAGACACCTGCTCTTTTTGCGGCATGAGGGAAACCCTGGTGCACATTTACTTGGAGTGCGCCAGGCTGCAACCCCTATTCCGGCTCCTCACAAATATTTTGTTAAGATTTTGGTTGCACTTTTCCCCTCACCTTTTTATTTTTGCACTCCCCATCCGTGGCCCCACAAAGTCACAGGACCTCCTGGTGAACCTCCTCCTGGCCCCGGCTAAAATGGCCATCTATAAAACCAGGGAGAGGAGGTTGGCCGATGGGGTCTCCTGTGACTGTGGGGCCTATTTCCAATCCTCTGTCCATTCACGCATCCGGGCAGAGTTCCTCTGGTTGGCGTCCGCTGGCTCCCTTGATGTCTTCAAGGAGCAGTGGGCGCTATCCAAGGTTTTCTGCTCGGTGTCCCATCAGGTTCCCTTTGTTTGACCCTTTGACCTCACTCCCGTCCCTGTTATCTCATTAGTCGTGCTCCGGAACTATTTCGTTTCCAGGACCTGTGGATCCTCCCCTTAGGAACTCTCAGCAGGCACCAAATGTCTCTGGCAGAAGCCCCTAACCCCACCATCCCACTGCAGGACAGAAGCCCAGAGCTCCCCACTCCCCACAATCTGGTAGTCAGAGAATGGGGAGGGCGAAGTGGGGGGCTCTATGAGCCACACTTTAACTGTAAAAGAGCCTCATGCGGCTCGCGAGCCACAGTTTGGCCATGCCTGCACTAGACTGTTCTATACCACAGGCAGAGAATAGGAGGGACTGAGGGGAACCAATGCCCGAGGCCCCTACAGCGACAGGGAAGTGATTAACTAAGATATATCCACATAATCTTGGCAAATGACCTGCACTCACATGCTGCAGAGAAAGATGCAAAAAAACCCCAAGGTCACTGCCAATACAGAGTTTGTTTAGACCCTGCGCATGTGAACTACTGGCCAAGCACCTGAGAAAGAGAGTGTTTGAGGCCATCTCAGCACTGGCCCATGCCAAGCTATGTCCCATCTCCATATGTGGCCATTCCTGATGCTTCAGAGGAAGGAGATAAAAAATCCCAGCCAGAATACACTAGGGGGCAAAAATCTCTTCCTGACTCCTTGCCAGTGGCTGGCTAAAACTCTGAAGCGGGAGCTTTAGGAACATAAGACAGAACCACAAGGGAAGCCCTGGGCTCTTAAGTCCTGCCCCCTACCATCACAAGTAACTATGTGATACAATCGCACTCATAAATTTTTCCCTCTGTCTCTTAAAACTAATGAAGTTGTTTGCCCACACAACTCTTATTGGGAAGCTGTTCCAGAACCTCACTCCCCTAATGGTTAGAAACCTTCTAATTTCCACCCTGAATTTGTTCAAGGCCAGCTTATTTCCATTTGTTCTTGTGCCAGCATTGACCTTTAGTTTAAATAGCTCTTCACCCTCCCTGGTATTTCCCCCCCACACACACACACACACACACCATACCATGTATCTATAGAGAGCAATTCTATCCCCTTTCAACCTTCTTTTTGTGAGCCTAAATAAGCCAAGCTCTTCCAGTCTCCTCTCACAAGACAGGCCCTCCATTCCCTAGACCACCCTCATCTTTGCACCTGTTCCAGTTTAAATTAATAAAGGTGGGTGACCAGTCATGATATGAAAGAGAATATAGGGATTGCCAGATTGGTTGTCACATATGATGTCTGTGCTGTGAAATTTCCCTTTCTGGCAGCTAAATCAGCCATTTGTGCACTTTGCCTTGCTGCTGCTGTAGGGGTGGAGAGCAGAGGTGACAGAACCTGCCCCCCACTGGGAGGCCCACACTGCCCCTGAAGTGATTCATCTTATATCCTCTGATCAGCCTCTGATGGGCACCCCAAGAGTCTGAAACTACAGACTAAACCTGCCCTTGGCCACTGGAACGCCTGAGGGAGATCAGCCAATCAACTAATGCCATGCCTCCTCATATCCCCTGTGGCTCAGCATAGCCCTGGAGCAGGGTGGAGAAATTTGCATCTTCCTGTTTCTGGAAAGGGTGACATGGACACCATATATGTACAGTAAAAATTATATGCACACATCTATATACCCCTTGCAGCCCACTACACCCTACTTAGCATATCACCCGCTGCACATAACTCTCAATACCTACCATTCAACCCCTGCACTGGAAACATGCACTTCTCTCTTCTTCTGAACACACCATCAACCTATGGACCATACCTGTTCATAGTTTAACCCCAACCACCATACAACAAGCTCCCGCATAGCAAATCCTTCTCACCCTCTGCAAGACCCACACAGTGTCACCTCCTGTAGCTGAGAGCTCAAAACAATGATCACTGTGTAATTCCCCAAGAAAGAGAGAGAGCTGAAAATGCTCAGACCTTCCAAAGTCTCTCTGAGACCCCTGTCTGACAACACAGTCTGTGTCCTCTGCTCAAAAATCCCCTCTCTCTGCCCCCTACCAACAATATCTGTAGGCTATATCAGAGTTTTGATGGTTACATTTGTGCAGAGCCATTTCTTATATACTTGATAGATTGTGGGGCAGATCCTCAGCTGCTTTAAATCATCATCATTCTGTTAACATCAGTGGACCTACTCTGATTTACAAGAGCTGGAGATCTGGCTTCATTAGTTGATCCATCCTTATAGCCTCGTCAGATAATGCCCACATTACCAAGCTGATAGTAAACAGAGACTTATTTTAGAAAGTGTTCACACATTTAGCATCTGGGGAACACCCTTGTGCCTTACTGAGTTTATTCCTCCTAGTTTGACAGTTGGGTTACAGCGTATCTATAAACTGCCAGCGATGTCAGTCTGAATACTTGTTTGTTTGTAGTTTTGACTGTGGTGCTTTAAGTGCCTGTGACATTTTTCTATCAGCTTTATGTGGAGAGAATGTCATCCCAGTAAATGCTCTCTGAAATATTTGTAGGTTTTTTGCTCCTAATGTAGTCATCTGAGCATATTTGTTGATTCCATAAATCTTGGCTATCCACAATAGCTCTTTTAGTACTATTTAGATGGGGACTTGTATAGTGCAAGTCACTGAAGTGTTCTGTTGGAATCCTGAACAGGGAGGTTTTGAATTTAGCTTGTCTAATATATCTGTTGATTCTGTCTCAGCAGTATGCCATTTACAGTGTGATGCTTGGGAGGAAGCTGTTGAATGCTTTAGGGAGTTTATGCAGTAATGCCTGCATTTTGTTTGGCTATAGAAAAAGTAAAATGTTTTGGCTGTATCTATAATATCTAATATGTGTGTTATTAGATATCTGCAAATGAGTGAACATGTTGCACTACAATGTAGATAGAGGTTTCCCTAGACATACTGTATCATATTGACAGTATGGGTGACCATAAAGTCAAGGTGGCTCAGAGATAAAGGCCATCTGTTATCTTGGCATGTTATTTTACTAGAGGGCATTTAATGTGTTTTTACTTTCACAGTTGATTTGAAAAAAAGGAATTATAAAGACATTGTCACACATCTTTTTAAAAAAGGACCTCAGATAAACAAATAAAAAAATTAAAACCCCATGCATTACAAATTAAAAATCCCTGGCAGTGCTTGCACTGAACATAACTTTTTGAATCTAATACTCTGAATAGTTATTGTGAGAGCTGTTCATTTTTATCATGCTGCTTTGGAGAAAAAGCAAAACAGGCAGCCACATCAGCGTGGTTACAATAAACAGTCTTAATTCGCACAAACGACTTTATAATTATAAACCCTTCTTATGTAAAGCAGCCAGCTATTTAGTTTTGCTGGCAAGCAATAAATCTTAATATTTTCATGTGTTCTCTATTTCCATTTTCACTTAGAGAGGTGTTGGCATGTGCATTAATGTATCTAGCCTGAAAGTCTTGCTGCTGAAATGGAAAATTTTGATTTAACATTTATAATGCAATCAAATACCTATTTCCTTGTTGTGCTGCCCTCTGCTCATAATCTTTGGAGGCAGCTGACTGCACTTTATCGGAGCATTCATATGTGCTGTTTGGGTCCGTGAACCCATTGCCCCCCTCCTTTACTCTATTACCATAACATTCAAAATACTCAACAACGGGAAAGGATGTCAGAGACTACAGAGCAATCATACTTCCCCAACATAAAAGTGAACCAAGACTGCTAAATGAACCATCTTGACCAGCATGAAACAGGACTTTGACATTGTAATGCATTGACATCGCTCTCATTTAATCCTCTGGGTTCAGGTAGCTCTTAGCTTTAAAAAAAAAAAAAAAGACAGGAAAAAGAGGATATCCTAAGGACGCTTAAGCAGCCCATAAGAGAACAGGGATATAAAACGTATTTGCAGCCTTGCTTTACTTTGAAAAGGGAATAATACCTACCAAACAATGTATGGATTATCAGTTGAATGTCACATGTATTGTTTGGTGTTGTGAAGTTTCTCTCATTAACCATTAAGTTAAAATAATAGTGAATTGATTCATTATACCAGCCTTGTAGTGACTAAATTGTATCTGATTCATATTGCTAAATTGGTGCCTAAAAAGATAAAGGCTTTAGCACACACACACACACCCCACCTCCCCCCAAAAAACAAATGCAACCTATTGTTCAAAATAAAAAAATAGAAAAGAAATGAAAATTTTCTACTGTAATGGACTTAAGTATGACTCCTGAGACAGAGATGCCATCATTACAGAAACAAAGCAATTACTTTTTAGGAAAAAGAATGTCATCACCAGAATCACAGAAAGATGGGGCCAGCTATATGTAGATTAGTTTTATTTAGGAACTAACAAAGATTTGTTTAAAAATGCAATAGCTAAGAAGAGAGAGCTCACAAAAATATGAAAGATCAAACTACCTGTAAAACAGATAAGTGCTGTGTACAGTACATTTCACGCTTCCTCGGCTTCAGACAGATAAGCACAAGTTAAATTTTGTGTGAACCTGCCTAAGGCTGTGAGCACTCCATTAGATTCTCAGGCATTTGACTAATTGTGATTATATATATTGGGTTCTGATTGCGCCAACAAGAAACGCAGAAAAAGTATTTTTCTAATAGCATTAAACTAACATTGGAAGGATTGAAAACTGTGTTTATTTTTTTAAAGTGTTAACATAATCTAATATTAATAGTAACATTATCATGAAATAAAAAGAAACAATGACAACTGTATTTTTTGGAATATAGCATTGCTTTGCAAAGTTTACATCATCCGGTGCTTAGGACAAGTGAACTAGAAATTGAAACTGACCGCAGACAAAAATGCAGCCAGCTACTCTATTTTTATTATCTAAAGTACATGAAATGCCAAAAATAAATAATTCGGTTGATGAAATTAAGATTTTTAACATACTTTCAGTTTTAGCAACATAGCATATCATTCTACAGGTAAAAAAGTTGTTTAATAACAAATATTATTTCTGACAGAGCTCTGGATTTAAAATGGGTGTTTACTTACAGACACTGCAGCGACATGATTAAATTATAATAGTTTATTTCTCTTAGGTTGTGATCTAGTGAAGAAACCTATTTTGTACCATCTTGTTATTGTTACTAAATAAATCTTTCCTGATAATTAAACAAAGATATTATTTAAATAAAACACCTTCTGTAAAATACTGAATGCAAGGTCAAAAAATCATACTAAATTATGGCTCTATTAATCATGGCTCTATTAATCATGGTGACTGCAAATGACAGTGTTTTTAATAGTGAATTGCAAATGTGCAGCCCTCATCTAAGTATACAAAAATGCTAGCGCAAATTATTTTCAAATTGTTCTGTATCTAGGCACATGAAAAATATCTAACTTCAGATACAGATGGTACTGTAGATAATTGCCTATCAAATTATTTAGACAGACTGCACTGCAAGTATGTATTATACTTGCTTATCCAAACTAGTACGAAATGTTTTATAAAGACAAAAATTTGGGGGAAAGGAGACGCTTTGAGGGGTTTAATTTTCCTGAGAAGCTGTTCCCTTTACCTCTGCCACCCCCCATCAGAATGGCTATTTTATATTATACCATTTTTAGGGCTAGACAGCACTATGATGTGAAACTAGAAGGTAAGAAGGAGTTTAAAAATCCTAAAATGGTACAGTTGAAAGGCAATGTATCTGGAATTAATTACTGACATTGTTTTGTTGAGGGTTATTGAAGGGCATATGAGAGCTTCCATTTCCTCTGTTGCTACATGGGGGAATTGAGGAGGGCACATATGCACTGATGTAAACACATTTTTTGTTTTTTTACAAAGGTCTTATCAAAGGACATGTCTTTTCCCTGAAAATAATCTTGTTTTTGAACCATTTGGGTGCCTAAGAGCACAGATGTGTATGTGAAATTTTTCACATCATGAATATATAATATATAAGCAACTTACTTTGTACCAAGTTCAAGAAACACAAACATTTATTTAAAAAATTCTCTCTTTTGATAGGAGACGGTGTTGAAGGCAGACAACTTGATGTCAGGTCTTTCTATGATCATAGGTGCCTATATACTAAAGCCATTTAGCATGCACAGATTTTTCACTTTAATGTTACAGAAAATACCAATAACCATTATATAGTCACATTTCCTAGCTTAATAAGGGAAAGGTACTCCAGTGATTGTTCCGCGATCAAGCAGGAAAAATCACAAACACTTTTTCTTCTCTCTTTACTCTTTGTCAACAAAGCGTCTCCTCTCTTCAGCCATAAACTATGAGAAATGCATAGTGATTCTTAATAGGAAACATAATGGAAAAATATCAAATTGCACAATTCAGTTGCCAATTATGAGTGCAGGCCTCTCTCTCCTATGGGCTGTAAGTGGGCTTCTTTGTTGTCCAAAATTGCTTCCAGTGGTTTTCAGGGGCCTGCTTGTATGTTTGCTGCTATCGATACCACCTCTTTACTCCTGACTGTGATCTTTCAATGGGAGCTGCATACACATGAACAAAGAAGTCATACTTTTTCCTTGTTTTTTCTAGCATTTCTTCTGCTGTAGTTACGCCTTCTTCCACTGTACCAATGTTGCTACAGTGCTGTCCTGCAAAGCATCTCTCATAATAATGAGTGGTTTGAGGGGCTGTTTGCCGATCAAAAATAAAGCAAAAAATGAAGCATGTTCAGTAATATATAAAATATGAAAGAAACTGCCCGTCACTTACAGCAAAAACAATAACGGCATCAGAGCAAAGGCTCAATTCATTACTTTACGGAGAAGTTTTGCCAGTCTTACTCATGTTGGGAAGTACCTTATTCTGCTTCAGATTTCTTACAGAATGAGATATTACTTCAGTGTGAGAAAGGGTGACTGAACTGAGCCATTAGTTTATTGAGCAAAATTTACTACGCAACTCTCTCAGGCAGTAGTCCTTCATTTTCTATCAGACCCATTGTCCTAACTCTAAATCACTCATAGTTGGCAGAGTTTAGGAGTCACAGGATAGTGAACTTTCTCCATTTGCCACACTTACAGAAATAGTTGTACATAATTGTTTTGGGCCTGATTCAGCCACTTAATGTACTTAACAAAAAAGTATTTATTTCAGTGGGGTCACTTGTGAAATGAAGTATGTAAAAGTTGGCAGAATCTGGCCTCTTGTACATATTGGCTATGAAAACTCTCTCTTCAATAGCCTTGAAATGTATCTTCATTATTTCCTGGGTTCAATACATTCATGAACAAACTAAGCTGCAGACACATTACATCCTCTGCATCTACTAGCTATAGTACCTGCACCACCATCCCAAATCAACATTTTCCCCTCTAGTTCAAATCACCAAAAATACACTTGCAAGCTGCTTTTATTTCTGTTATGTTTTGAGGTATTTGTTGTTGCAGTTTGTTTAGTTTTTTCAAGCATAGTAATGAAGAATGCAAAGCAAAACTAAAATAAGCCATTATCTAAGATGTAAGCCAAATATATATACTTGTGTTCCATGAAAATGTTCAGTATTCAGCATAAAATGATCTGGTGCAGTTTGGATTTATCCCAATGCTTAGCAGTTAATCTATGTTTTATGGATACAGGATTGCACAAACAGGAGTGGAAAAAGATCACTGAAAAGATATTGTTTTAAACATTCTTCCATTTAACTTCTACCTATGTGTGTTGCTCAAGTACATGAATCAGAATCTGCATCTGTTCCTACATCTCAGAAAGTTTTATGTGCCGAAGAAATCACAAATGATATAATGTCTCTGGCAGCATCAGCTACAAAAATATTCTGGGGATATATAGGAAATATGCAGATCAAGTTATGTAGATTCCAACCTTCTCTCTCTTTAGTCTTCTGTTTTCTTCTTTTGTTAAGGAAATAGTATATCATTTTTTTTCAGATTAGTACAGACAGCTCAGAAATAAGTAGCACATGGATATTATACTCTAGTTTATATTTAAGACACTTAAAAAGATCCCATGTTTTACAGAGAAAACACACTTACCCCCGAGGTAAACCCAATTAAACTCCAATCTGAATCCTATTCTTGTGTGGAGATGTGCAGTTATATTAAACAGTTACTCTTAGAAGTTCTGATATGGATTTTCTAATACATTACTTGGCAAAATTAGCATTGAATAACCAAGCTGTGTTGGATGAATTAGTACCTTAGGATGGCTTATATACAAGGTTGTGCAATTGCACAGTTAAATTAATCACTTGTGGTTAAAAAAAAGAGGACTTGACATTCTGATGTTTGTTACATGTTAATTTTATGTACTTATTACATATAAATATTCTCATGCATTTCCAGGAAACCATGACATTTTTCTTCCACTTCCTAAATGCTTCACAAAAGAGAGATCTAATTAGACTGAGAGAAAAACCATGGTTCAGTCTTTTTACACATAGGGCCAGATTTTAAGGTACGGGTCTCCATTTTTGTGGAAGCAAAAGTAGTAATTGGAACTTAGTCCAGGGATGAAAGTAAAATACAGCTCTTACTGGTACAGGTCCCACTCCCCCCACCCCCACCCCCCGGAAGGGACGGGGCCTCAGACAGAAGGGACGGGGCCAGGATGGAAGTAAGTTACATTTCTTACCTGTACAGTCCAAACACAAGCAACCCACCTCTGCTACATACTTCATGGATACCTCCCATTGCATGACTTAGATATAGAAAATAAAGCTACTATTACTACTACCTGTACTGTCTGTAATAAAACTTCACTATTGGAATAAGCCCGAAAAACTGAAAACTCAGTCACTCCTTGTCCTCCCTCCTCCTCCTCCTCCAGCCAGGCTGCCTGACGCGACTAGGCTCCATGTTCCCCTGACCCCCACACTCAGCAGGGGCTCCCCTCTAGCTTGTAGCAAGGAGCAGGGGGACTGGCTGAGGGAGAAGCCTCCCCAGGTAGCCTGCTGCCTGCATAAGAACAGTTTAAACTTAGCTGTTCACTCCACGGTCTGAACCGTGGGATTCGGGGCTATTTCTGGCATCCTTCTTAATTTCACTCACGGTTGTTTGGGCAGGGTGGGGAGTGACCAAAGCCGGGGCAGTTCTTTTCTGCCCCCCTGGATGAAGCAATCTTCAATAATATAATACACAAAAAATACAATCAAAATCAGGAACCATTTCCAAGTTCAAATCTATGAACAGTAAGTGAACAGCTAAGTTTAAACTTTCCTATGCAGTCAGCAGGCTACCTGGGGAGGCTTCTCCCTGCTACAAGCTAGAGGGGAGCCCCTGCAGCCCCTGCTGAGTGGAAGGGTCGGGGGAACGCGGAGCCTAGCCGTGTCAGGCAGTCGGGCTGGAGGAGGAGAGGGAGAGAAACAACAAACAAATGTGACAGTGAGTTTTCCCTTTCCAAGCTTTTATTAGCTTTGAGTTTGAACTTTTTGTTATGCAGCCAAAAGAGGTGAAAGTAAGCCAGTACTGAATGCTCCACTTATTTGCTGGTACACTACTGTACCTTTTTTTACTGGTACTCCGTACCGGGCCATACCGGCTTAGCATTCTTTGATATGCTCTCTAGCACAGAATATGATTTTAATCTTTGTTTTATCTTGTTTATGCTTTGACATAGAATGTGATTATACGGTTTGTGTTATGGTGTTGTACACCTTATTCAATTGCATGGAGACAAATGGTTCTTCTGAATCATAAACAACCCTCATTTTCAAGCTTGTGGTAGGACGGCAGGATCCCCATTCTCTTGGCATGTATAAGTAAATTCTTGTTGATGAACTGAAGCAGGTGTGCCTTGTTAAATTCCATCCTGGCTGTGAAGGACCTGGGATTAGTTCGCTTGAGAGTAAACGAGGATCAGAGACAGACGTTTTAAAACAGAAACTAGGTTTAGGTGGCTATGCTTGGGGTGCAAACCTAGCCAGAATACGTTATTTAGTATGAATTATTTTTAGTACTAAAGTTAATAAGTCCCAGAAAAGGAGTAACTTTTGACCTTCAGCAAAGCCTTTTGTTACAGTAGGATGAGGGCTTCTAATGTCTTTCTATGCTGCACTGTGCAGCAAATTCATAAAGATTTTACAGAAAAGTAGACGTTGAAATTATCCAGTTGTTGAAATTGTGTCATTTATGTCCCAGCTCTGAGTTGCGAGGAGGTGCAGTCCAGTCACAGCTGTTTAAGCACTAGTGCAGGGCAGGTTTTCATGATGCTGTGGTAAAAATGCATGGTTCTACATTGTCAGTTTACCTGTCTAGGGTAGCTGCACTACTGCTGTGATTGAACTAGGCAGTGGTATAGGGAGCGCCATTTTAACCCCCTAAGTGAGGTTTGTTTCTAGCTCAACTGCAAGTAAGGTAGCTTGAGCAAGGAGAGAAGTGGGTGCGCAAGGGGGAAGTCTTAAACTGACTTCTTCTATCTATGTAATTTATGGCCCCCATTACCATAGTATCTGCGCTCCTCAAATTTTCAGTTTATCTTTGCAATAACCCTGTGAGGCAGGGCAGTATTATTATCCCCATTTTACAAATGAGGAACGGAGACACAGAGATACTTTGGCAGCGATCCACGGCCATTGGGAGCCGCGATCGGCCGGACCTGCGAACGGGGTAGGTAAACACACCGGCCTGGCCCGCCAGGGGCTTTCCCTACACAAGCGGCAAACCCTTTTTGAGAAATCCTGTGCTAACACAACCACTCTGTGCAGTAACTAAATCATGGTGCAGCACAAGTGTTGTTTCACTGTGTGATCACTCTCATTTGAGCTAGGCAAATTCAAGAGAATTTAACTCAAGTGTAGATCACATAAGTTAATGCTGCAGTGAAGGCACAGCTTAAGTGACTTGCCCAAGGTCACACAGGAAGTTTGTGACAGAGCAGGGAATTGAACACAGGTAACGTGAGTCCCAGACTAGGTGGCAACCTAACCACTGAAGCATCAATCCTCTCCTCCTCCCCCCCACCGGAGCCCTACTGAATCTCTTTGGTGGTTTGTGGCCCTTTGGCCACTTCAAACGCTCATGTTCTATTATCAAAAACTAAATTCGGAACAATTCAGTATTCCCTAATGAGATTTTGTAAGAGTGGCTCAGAGGCAATGATTAAGCCATAAACAACTACTGAAAGGACATCAGAGCTAAGTCAGAATCAGAGAGAGAAGGATATATAGTCCAAGGAACTGTACAATGAAAAAATTATGAAAAATGGATTCAATAATAAATAAAATAGTATAGAAAATGTTTATAACCTCTTCCCTATTTTTTTCTTTTGCTAATATTATGCATTATTATAGTACTCGATGAGCCTGTAGCTCCATGCCATACAATGTGCCCTAGGTGAGTGAAGGCAGCCTGCTAATGCACACGCCGGCTGGGTTGCTGACTTAGCAGTGTTGTGTGAGGAATCTGCTAAAGTAAGCTGCCCACACTGTACCTGTCTCTAGCTGGTGCTACTGTAGCTGCCTCTCATTTTCAGGAGTATTACAAATTTATCACAAACATTTAAAGAAGAAAAATGCATTGACTTTTCTAAAAGCAATGTGTTAATTAACATCAAAGGGATGAAATTTGACTTGCATTGCCTGGTGAGTGGCATTCTTCCACAGTCCTGGTTGCTATGGTGATGAAGGAAACTCGTTTGTTCTGGGTCACTCCTAAATTTGCACATGAAAGCATTAGAGATTACTGCTGTCTAATCAAGTTATATGGAAAAGTTTAAAGGGAGGTACAATGTTTTATAGCCATCAACCCTCAACAGAATAAAACATAATAGCTGAAAAAAGGGATTATCTCTTGCTTTAAAAAACATACCAGGAAACTTCAAAATGGTATAAAAGCTTTTTTAGCCATACATCTTGATTTTTTTATGCTACTTTCTAAATGAGGAATGTAGAATCACATTTCTAATAGGGAATTAGTGTACGTATTGCCAAACTTGAGGACCAGATTCCGCATAATGAGTAAGGCATGTGGCATGCATTCATTAAATGATTTTACATTTGAACTGTAGAGTCTTCTATGTCACATTCTTTGCCATTCTCACATCACTATTAAAGTACTGAAAATGTAGTTACATTGAGAAGGGTTCGAATTAAATCCTCAAAAACAAGGCAATCCAGGGCAGACTCCAGAATTCCAGCTGGAGGCCTCACAGGTAACCTTCACCCTGTTGTGACTAGATGATGGAACTGCACAATTGCTCAACGTTTGAAGAGGCTATGCAATGCCCTAGGAAATGACAGAGTTATTTAACAATATCCGACCACATTTCCAACAGAAATGACTTTTTTTGTATAGACTAATGCCAGTCTTTTGTTATTATTTTAGTCTAGTATATTATGGTTAAATAAATGTCCTTTATGGTCCTTTTGTTCGGTAGTAAGAGAGGAAGAGAGTTGCCTAATGTACATGTACTAATAACATGTAATAAAACCTTCTCTTAACAAATTGATTTTACAGTTGTAGAGCTTTAACTATAGTGATGCAAACAGAACCATCATAAAACACATTATTATTCACATGATCTCTTAATATCTATGATTGTACAATACCTTTGAGGGACCAGAAGTTAACAAACCTAGAGACCAACTTAAGATGACTTTTAATAGTTAACTTCAGTAGAACAAGCATGTATGATCATTGCTTAATTGTATGTAAGTATATTCTAGCTATGAAATGGCGTTGTCATGGAAGCAATCAAGAATCAGCAATAAGGAAATTATATTTGATTGACCAAGGATCTTTGTTAACAATACAATGTGCTTTCTTTTTAATAATACATAAATGCTGAAGAAATCTCTTTTTAAAATATTTCATTTCATAGTGCCATACTAATATATAGATATCTTCTCAGTGCTCAGTGCCACACTAATAAATATCTATATCAATTTATCTTTTAAATGTATACCTATATATACACACACAGACACACATCTTTTAAAAGTATTTCATTTCTCAGTGCCTAAGTTTTTACATACATTTAGGCACTGAGAAATGAAATATTTTTAAAAGATGTGTGTAACATACAAAGATGGCCTCCCCCCTACTGTTGTCATTCATGCTCAAATTCAATTTGAAATCAACAGGAGGAACTTTGGCCATAGCTAACATTCACTTTGTGCTGACACAATATTAGAGAGACATCTCTAATATCCTGGGACTGACATGGCTACAACTACACTGACACAATATGTTAGCTAGGGAAAGGCAGAATAAGAAAAAAGAAGATTCTCCTTTGTTAAGTGGAATATAGACTAGTCTTGTGATGTAGGTGTGACACACAACAGGGTACGTCTACACTGAAAAAAAACACAAAACACAGCTGCAAGTCTCAGAACCCAGGTCAACTGCCCTGGGCCAGCGGGACTCACACTATAGGGCTAAAAATAGCAGTGTAGATGTTCCCTCTCTGCCTGGAACTCAGGCTCTGAAACCCGGTGACTGGGGAGCTTTTCAGAGCCCAGTCTCCAGACTACGCGGAAATATCTACGTGACTATTTTTAGCCCCATAGTGCAAACCCTGTGAGTTCAAGTCAGTTGATCCAGGCTCTGAGACTTGCGGCTGTGGGGTTGGTTTTTTGTTTTCATTTTTGTGTTTGTTTTGAAGCATGAGCATAGTACAACTGGTAGCACCCAGAAAGTGTGTGCATGTGCACACACATGCATGCTCAGAAAGGATAATTACTATGAAAAGTAGTTTTTGAAAAAGAAATCTCAGTTGTATATTCATATATCCATGAAAGAATTAATATTATAGAAATAACTATTAAAGTAAATACATACTTATATTATTCTTGTTATTTTATATGCTATATTCACAGTGAGCTAGGCACTTACAGGAGGATGTCAATTCTGTGCATCTTTATTCTCTGACACACATCTCCCTTCTTTCTTTATCCCATCACACACTACAGCCCCTTCCCCCCACACCTCACAGAAATGGAATTGCATTTGTCAGTGAAGCAGAAATGTGTTGTTTCTATAATTATTTAGTCAGTCAATTCACTTTATATGTTCTAGGCCTTAATATTCGGCTGTGGCTTGGGAGCACTCAGCATACCCTCGCAGGGGGTGTTTGTAAATGGTGGTGGTGATAAACCATGGTTGGCCTCCTTAAATCCTGAGCTGGTTATGGGTGGGTAGGCTCCTCACCACAAATTTGAGAAACAGTCGTAATTACACCAGCTGCCAATGGCCCGAAGGACCTGATCAGTTAGCCAGAGATTGCTGAGGCACAGGGACACCCTGGCCTTGCTTCCTCTACTGATTCTACGCTACCCAATTGGATAAAATAAGGTAAAAACATTAGCAAAGGAAGAGAAGACACACTCTCTGTAATTTTAGCAGCACCACCCAGGAGGAGTGGAGCTCTCCCTATGATTTTAGCAGAGAGGGAGCTGTACACCCCACAGTCTATTTTGACTCCAGTGCCACTGGAAGATTCTTCTATGCTGGGATGATTCTACAGTGGCTGGCAATGCCAGCCGTGGGACTATTTTGCTTAGGTAGCAAAATGCAATGCAGCCCAAACATAGGAGACTATTTAGGCCCTAATGTTTTTTAAGAAAAGCAATGAGCTGCTTTTTCCTAATTTTTATTTATTCTTTGTCAGATTTGTAATCTAGTCTGTTTTACATCCACAACAACTGCAGCAATTTATTTAATTATTACGTAGTCACTGTTTTCATAGGAAAATCTCTTTAAATATATGTGTAACGTGTTAATGAAAGTTAATGATACAAAATAAAATCTGTACTATTGTGATACGTGCTGTATGATCAGGGCCCAGACATTCTAAGGGGAGAAAAGGGACATGAACCCCAAAGAATATGCAGTTGAAGAACTGATTGTATACAATGCTGTTGTGATATAAAAATATGTTGGGTAAGGTCTTTTTTGAAAGCTTGTAGTGTTCTGAAGTTAATGGCCATTATGAGATATGGATACACACTGTGGTTATGAAGCTATATATATAGAAAACTGTACTACAATTTCAAGTACACGTCACAGCAGAGAGGGGTACTTATCAAGCCAGGTATCTACACAAAACTAGGCACAAGTAACAATCCATTGTACAACCCACAAAAAGGCAACAACATGGGCCATTAAAGTTAATGGAAAGACATTGAGATAACTGGGGACATCTATAGTGACAAGAAAAAAAACCTGAAGATGGAAGGAGTTTAAAGTGAAAGGTTTCTAGAAACAGAGGGGCAGTCACTTGGTGGTTGCTGTTTATGAAACACTGGCTCCCCTCTATTGCAGGGGGTATGCTGGCAAACTGTTAAAAGGCAATAGGTAACTTGTATTAGAAAAGGGATTTTATCTAATATGGAATTGCAAAGCCAAAGGTTGTGTTGTTATATTTATTTTATGTGTAACATGTATATGTTTGCTCTCACTTACTATTTCATCTTTGAATCTGTGTTTTTTTTCTATTAAATAAACCTTTCATTTATTTTTACCCCAAGCAGATCTCCATTATGCAAACTCTCTGGTGTGGGTGTGCCAAAACAAGCTGGTGTCTGGGGATGGGGTGCTGGTTTCACGCCTTCAGGGGTGGGGTGGGGGGAACAAACCAGAGGGAAAAGTCTGAGAATCTGGTAGTTAAGAACTCAGGGAGGACAAATTTAGGGAGACCCAAAACTATAATGGCTGTTGGTGTCACTGTGCAAGGAGTAACTATGCTAGTGGAAGCCAGGATGAGACCTTGTGCTTGTGGACAGGTTACTGGTGTCAGGGGTTTAAACTAAAGTTGCACAACATAAAGGCATCCAAGGTCACAAGGCAGGAAGTGACAGATCCCCTTACTGGTCTGGGTGATCCCAAACATCAAATGTGTCAAATCTATTAACCTAGCATTACAGATGTTTCTGAAAAAATATTAACTTTTTCTATATAGGGGGTTAAATAGATGCATCTTACCTACAAGTGCTGCACAGAAATTGACAAAATTATGGATTGATAAAAACATTACATTTGGTGCCAAAGTGAAATTTTATCAAACTAGTGTACTGACAGTATTACTCTGTGGTCTGGAAGAAAGTGCATTAGATGAAAGAGACATCAAAAGGCTGGAAGCAGTTGAGATGAAAGTTCTTTGAAACATGGCAGGTATAAAGTGGAATAATTTTAAGACAAATGAAGTCAGAAGGAGAGTAAGATGTGAAATCAGGCTGCAGGATTGCTACAGTCAAACAGATTACAATGGCAAAGACACTGTAGAAGACAAACAGAAGATAGGTTGCCAAAGAAAATAATGCAAACCCAACCAAGGTTAGTCCAACCTAGAGGCCGACAGCTGACTAATTGGTGGGACATTGTACACAAGGACATGATAAGATTGGGCTTAATGGATAAACAAGCCACAGACAGGAATGACTGTGACACTGTGCTGCTCCCAGAGGCAGCTCCAGGCACCAGCGCTCCAAGTGTGTGCCTGGGGCGGCAAGCCGCAGGGGGTGCCCTGCCAGTCACTGTCAGTGCGGCAGTCAGGCTGCCTTTGGCGGCGCACCTGTGGGAGGTCCGCGGGTCCTACGGATTAGGTGGCAATTCGGCGGCGGGTACGCCGAAGCTGCGGGACCAGGGACCTCCCGCAGGCACGCCGCCAAAGGCAGCCTGACTGCCATGCTTGGGGCGGCAAAAAAGATAGAGCTGCCCCTGGCTGCTCCCTGTGTCTGCAAGGATGGTATGGCATGAAAAGTAGATGATATGTGGGGAAAAACTATATGTTCTTAATATGTACCTAAAATGGGCATGAAATTTACCTTGGACATTGTTTTTCAATCTGAGATATATAAGGAAAACACAAGGACAAAGCAAATAGGTACAAATATGTTTGAGGTTTTCCTGACTCTTTCAAATGAGATACAAATCTGAGGACTTGCCAACATATAGATTTGAAAGATCCAGGTGGTAATACCAGGGACCGCTAACTGACAATTCTGCTGGTGTGAGGGAAAATCCCCCAGTGGCCTCCTCCTGAGTTTCTCTCACAGTGTAAAGAGGCATGTCTGGGATGTGTCTGACCTGAGGGGATGTAGCAGAGAACTGCTACTCTCCATTGATCCCCAGCAGATGTAACAGTCTACTAGGGGCCATTAAGTAAGTAAATCCATTTATTCACATCTGAATATCAGTTCATCTTAGCAGAATTTTTGGAAGCCTTCACAAGCCATTGCCAATTTTGATCACTCAGCAGCTGACCTCCCAATGATCTGCCACACTCCATCCATCCATCTCCTCAGTGGTCATCCCTCACTACAATGACTGTACACCATTCCTTCCATAATAACTTTCTCGAGGTTATTTCCATCTCTGTGACTAATATGACCAAAGCACATAATTTTGTGTCTGTGGATTTCCAGCATCAGG
This sequence comes from Mauremys reevesii, assembly GCF_016161935.1. NCBI lineage: Eukaryota > Metazoa > Chordata > Testudines > Geoemydidae > Mauremys > Mauremys reevesii. The sequence continues at coordinate 27,051,158 of NC_052630.1, forward strand.
GTCTGCTTCTCTCATTACATGCATCTGACAAAGTGGATATTCACCCACGAAAGCTTATGCTCCAATACATCTGTTAGTCTATAAGGTGCCATAGGACTCTTTGTTGCTTTTTTACAGATCCAGACTAACACAGCTACCCCTCTGATACATTTCTAACATAGGCATTCTTGTTTTTTTCCATCCAGGAGAGGGCAAGTGTCTTCGCCAGCGCCACATTTCAAAAGCATCAGTTTTCTTCTTGTCAGCAGCATTAGCTTCCCATGATTCACATCCATTAATCACCATGTTAAAAATTAGGCTTTTCATCAGTCATACCTTCATACATTTCAAGATACCACAGTTTTTCCATACTTACTTAAGGGAGCCCATAGCTGAGCAAGCCATCCGTAGTCTTCTTCCAATTTCTTTGGAACAGCCTCCTTGATTGGATAAATATGATCCCAGAAAATTAAATTCATCTGCTGCCTTGACAGCTTGTCTGTCGATCATGATGTCTGCTTGCATTCTAGTTTTGTTAGTCATGTCAGTGTAAAGGCATGCAATATACATACATTTTGTTGCATTCAGGAACCGTCCATATTCCTCACTAACTGTTTGAACAGACTCCAACATTTAGTGCCTTGTAGCAGTGCCATTAGCATATCTGAGGTTGGGTAAGAGAATGGAAATCCCTGCTTCTTCCACTTAGTCAAAACCTTCCAAATGTTGTCTCATTATACATTCTGCATATATGTTAAAGACACTGGGGAACACCCTTGTCTCCCACCCTGCCCTGTGGTAAACCAGGGCAGGGTCACCTACTGCAGTTTGCACCATGGTCTGTTGGTGGTGGTAGAGACTTGTGATTAGTTCAGTGAGATGCTGTGAAATCCCAGTGACTGCCAGTATCTTTCAAAGACAGTCATGTTGGACAGTGTCAAACACTTTTAGACATTTAGGGAGCCATTGGGCTCCAACGTATTGGGTAACAGATGAGGCCCTTTACTCCTACTGATGTCAATAGCGCCTATTCAGCAAAATATTTAGGCACATACTTAAGTGCTTCAGTAGATTCGGGGTGCTGCTGCTGACTGAATGGCAGCAGGATTAGTCCCTGTGTGCCAATTTATAAACAAAAGGGGAATTTTGCCTGAGTTCTCAAATAATCCCACGTGAGAGACCAAACTAACAAAAAGGAATAAAAAATGAATATAAAAGAAAAGTGAACTATAAATATAAAGCATACTGAAGATATGACCCTTACAATGTGAAAACCCTAAAGCCAGATAGCTGCTGGGAACTTCTCCTCTGGGATGTTGGGCTACTCCCCACATTCCCTGGGAGCTCATTCCTGGGGGGGCGAAAGGACCACCCCCATTGGTGGGAAATCATTTTTTTAACTCACTTTATATCCTCTTGAAAAGAGAATCATGATTTGCTTAAAAATAAGCATATGATTACCAGTTTCTTAGTACTCAGGTTTGTATGATTCATGCAGGGTCATTTGTAGAGCTGGTCGAATCCTGAAAAACAATATGCAAGAACATTTATTTGAAATCCAAATAGTCTTTCCATTCAGCCCCTTATTATTAGTTATTCATAAACAGGGTTTTTCTTTATACAACTCCCCATAATCAGATGTGAACAAGAATATTAAAGCATGAGCCAGAGTGTTTCCTATCCTTCTTTTTGAAATCCTTCATCTATGAAAGTAGTAGAAATGATACCGTCTGATTTTAGCTGACCAATAGCGCACCATGAATAAAGAATTGAGAAATGAACTGTTCTCAAGCAACACAGAGGCGATTTGTTCTCAAAAAATGTCCAATAATTATAAACATATTAATAATCATTCTGTTGGCAAATGATCTATGAACAGAAAAAAAAGACTGTGACTGATATTGCAACCTCAGGCAATATCTTTGGGGACTGTGTTGTATTACATTTATGTATCAGTGTGGTCCAGAGGTTGTATGCAACTCCAGTGGCCAGGAACCAAAAATGGGGGATGATTAAGATGAATCACTTAGGTTGTAAACACCTCCATAGAGGTTCCACCTCCTTTGCATATATGAGTTCAGACTGGGTTTTCCAGAGACTCAGAGATAAAGAAAAACCTTTTGACCTGAGCAGCTACTTAACATTTGGGGTTCTCTGGGTGTTCTGGTTAGGAACAGAAATTGGTAGTAGTCAAGTATTTCTGTGATGCAATCTCATTTATTTACAAGGAATATACAAAGTCTTGTGTTTCTGAATGGAGAAGGAACCAAGAACAAAAAAGGAGCAGTTTCTTAGTTTACCAGCTCCTCAATGTCATTAGCCCACATCAGACCCAAAAAAGCTCTCTAGCTTTTTCCAAGGTCACCCTGTGCTTATGGGCTCCTGCTTGTTTTTTCTTGCCTCTTTTCCTCTGCCTCTTTCTGTTTTTGTCTGTGGCTTCAGTATCTGTGTGTTCTCTCATACTCCCACACACCCCAGCACAAACATTTCCAGTTATGTTAATTGAAGAGTGAGTTCACACTTATCAACCTCGTCAGGATTGTAATCCAGCCTGTAACAAGGTTTCATCCAGCTCATAATGAAAAGACTGGGCTTAGATTGATTCAGGGCCTTTTTCTGATCCAACAAACAGACTGGACCTTTTGTCCAAGAGGGGCCCCAAACCTTGCCGAAGATTTGGAAAGACTAATCTATCAGGGCTCCATAAGATTGATGAGTGACCTCTGGTAAGCTTTTAGCATTTGTATAGAAACTTCTATTGTTAAGCTTTTACTTTAAGAATAAAGTGCTTGCTTTTAGACAGAGCTGTGTGATAACTTTTAACTACAGGCAATACACTGTTTATAGCCCTTGGAGACAACAGGAAGCAAAGGCACTGGCCTTTAGGCAGACTGGCTTTCTGGAGATAACACAGTGTAAAGCTGAGAGCTGTGCAGCCTTAAAACCTGGTCAGAAGGAAGAGAGCTAAGAGTCCTTGCCCAGACACAGATGACTGCTGGATTCCTGAAACCTGCTGGGCACTCCTCCTGTGAACTTGAGGCATGGGGGGAAATACAGGTGCAGTTACCCAGAAACTGTGACACAGGGATATACACAATATATATTATTTTTCAGTGACTGTTTAGACCATCTTTAATCATAACTTTTCATTTCAATTTAAAGTCCTTCCCTTTCTGTTGCATCCTGTTTTGATCCAAGGCGACACTATTAATTTCCTCCATTATTCTAATTCAAGTCTACAACCAGCTCTCTGTTGGTTATTATATCAAGTCACTTGTCAAATGTGCAAGCAAAACAGTACTTTGTTAAAATGAAGGAAGTTCCAGAGGAAATAGATAGTGAAGTTTTTAAATTGTGCTCCTATTCCTAATTGATTGAAGGACGAAGGGGAAAAAAGGCATTAAAATAGATCCATTTTACCAGCACACAAATGCTTTGAGTATATGATTCCATATAATAAGGCACTGGCACTTATTTAACAAAACACTGCAATTATGACTGATGAATAACCGCTGCATTTGAATTCCTTTGTCTGGAATCGTGATAGGACAAAACTGACTGTAGAATGGGTATGTTGGTGATTCAAAAGGAGACAAGAAAAAAGAAAATGTTAATGCTAAAGAAAAAATAATTAGTAATTATAATAAATGAATTTTAAAAAATATGCATAGTGAAGGAATGAACCAGAGGAGATTTTAAAAAGTCAAAAAATAGAAAGGCGGGGAATTAAGTGATAATTGAGAGGATGGGGAGCAGAAGAAGTGGAAAATAAGAATCCAAACTTCTACTCTGGAGCATCTGTGGCATGTGGATCTCCAAATGTTCACATGTAAGGTGTTGCTGACTCCAGAACACTGTTCTCCTCTCTTGTGGGGTTTCATGGAGCATTAGAAAGTGGGAGGCGTTCAAGGAGGGGACTGGTTCTCTGTGCAGAAATCTAATCAGAGTTAATTCAGCTGAACACCCCACTAAATCATTTTGGCTCCCTTCTACAGTTACTACTGTCTATCTTTGGGGGACCCAGGCAATGGCAACAATGTTCTGCTGGGGAGTGCTGCCAGGAAGGAGCATAATGCAGTGTAGGGACCAACCATTCATGAAGGATGATACTTATCTCTGCTGTTCTAGAAGGTTACTTACTCATGTATTCCCTGGAAGCATAGGGTTAGTGTGCCTCATTCCTTCTTCTTCAAAAATCTACAGGTTCCCACTCACATCCTACTTCAGAGAATGTTTTAAAAGAACCACCAGAGATTTTCCTTCCTTTATGGTCTCCTCCTCCCATAAGTTCCTCATATCCAGCTTCTCATCCACTGTAATCCCCAGGTCCTTTTATGCAGAACTGCTGCTTAGCCAGTTGGTCCCCAGCCTGTAACAGTGGATGGGATTCTTCCATCTTAAGTGCAGGACTCTGCACTTGTCCTTGTTGAACCTCATCAGATTTCCTTTGGCCCTATCCTCCAATTTGTGTAGGTCACTCTGGACCCTATCCCTACCCTGCAGCATATCTACCTCTACCCCCAGTTTAGTGTCATCCACGAACTTGCTGAGGGTACAATCTATCCCATCCTCCAGATCATTAATTAAGATGTTGAACAAAACTGGCCCCAGGACTGACCCCTGGGGCACTCCACTTGATACCAGCTGCCAACTAGACATCAAGCCATTGATCACTACCCGTTGAGCCCGACAATCTAGCCAGCTTTCTATCCACCTTATAGTCCATTCATCCAATCAGTACTTTTTTAACTTGCTGGCAAGAATACTGTGGGAGACTGTATCAAAAGCTTTGCTAAAGTCAAGATATATCACATCCAACACTTTCCCCATATCCACAGAGCCAGTCTTCTCATTGTAGAAGGCAATCAGGTTGGTCTGGCATGACCTGCCCTTGGTGAATCTATGTTGACTGTTTCTGATCACTTCCTCTCCTCCAAGTGCTTCAAAATGGTTTCTTTGAGGACACCTGATCCATGATTTTTCCAGGGATTGAAGTGAGGCTGACCTGTCTATAGTTCCCTGGGTTCTCCTTCTTCCCTTTTTTAAAGATGGACACTATATTTGCCTTTTTCCAATCGTCCGGGACCTCCCCCGATCGCCGTGAGTTTTCAGAGATAATGGCCAGTGGCTCTTCAATCACATCAGCCAATTCCCTCAGCACCCTCGGATGCATTAGATCTGAACCCACGGACTTGTGCATGTCCAGCTTTTCTAAATAGTCCTTAACCTGTTCTTTCACCTCTGAGGGCTGCTCACCTCCTCCCTATACTGTGTTGTCCAGGACAGTGTGGGAGCTGGCCTTGTCTGTGAAGACCGAGGCAAAAAAAGCATTGAGTACTTCAGCTTTTTCGACATCATTTGTCACAAGGTTGCCTCCCCCATTCATTAAGGGCCCCACACTTTACCTGACCTTATCTTGTTGCTAACATACCTGTAGAAACCCTTCTTGTTACCCTTTGCATCCCTTGCTAGCTGCAACTCCAGTTGTGTTTTGGCCTTCCTGATTACACCCCTGCATATTTGAGCAATATTTTTATACTCCTTATAATGATCACTTTGAAGCATATAAAAAGAATTGAAATACTTGAAAGCCTCAGAAACCAAAACATTGGTCTCTAGCAGATGTTTACCTAATGTACCAATTCTCAGCACAAAATTGGGTGGGATATTCAGGCTTTAAATTATTTAATTGAACATGAGCAGCTAATATTGACAAGTATTGTTCTCTTTAGTGCTGTTTCCCGAGGATGAAAAAGAAACAAAATGCAAATATGATCACTAAAGACAAAAGGATACCCCTAAAAATGACAAATGTTCTTTAGCTGTGCTCTGTATCTAGAGAGGAAGAAAAATTTACTTTCCCCAACAAGGGTAACAGGTGTCTGACTCCTCTTCATCCCCTTTTCGTCTGTCTTCTCTTGCAGATTTGAATGAGCAGATCTGAAGCACCCAGCTTACCAATGGCAGGCATAGGGACCATAAGTAGCAAAACAACACAATAACCTTTGGATTTCTTATCACTGTTATACATATATGCATCATTTGGAAAGTATTTTGTTTGTTCTCTAAACCAGTCGTAGCCCATTTCTAATGAAAATTACTACCGTAAGTACACTTGTAAAAGCTGGTAAAATACAATATAGTTTTAAGAGCTAATCCTATTAAATCTCTCTGACACTGTAATTCTATCTATTTGTCTTTCATGCAAAGGGAAGCTTTGTTGGCATATCTTCCAGAATGCCTTAGGTTCACTTTAACTTCTTCCATGGCTTATAGTCTTATAATAAAGAAGTGAATATGTATGCTGCAATGAAATGAGTTTGCTTCTTGCAGCTCTTTTCTATATTGCTTGGCTCACCAATGGCAGCATGCTTGGCACCCATTCCACAGGAGAAAGTAGAGTTGTATTGTGAAATGGCAGCAGTTATTGCAGCATGGTTTCTGGACAAACTCACAGCTGTCATCTCTTGGACCAGTAAAGTATGGAGTTAATGCAGGGAAAATGTTTAGCCTCTAGGGGAAGAAAGCCAGCTGCCATGTTCATTAGCACCCTTTGTTGACCATCCAAGAGCAGCAGAACCATCCAAGGTAGCACTGTCCCTATTCTCTTTGCTGGAGGAAATTACTGGAAGATGCCCCGTGTGTGGCCGGAGAATGGCATGAGTAAAAATTCAAAAGAAAGAGAGAGAGAGAGAGAGTTACACATTGAGATATAGGCAATTTAACTCACTTGCTGGCTTCAAGGACAGACTTCCTTTGCTCCTCATCTTTTGAAATGAAAAAAAAAAGTGTTTTATATCCTTCCTTTTGAATGATGGTTACAGAAAAAAAATGGTCCATCAAATGAATAATTAACAGAACAGTAAAATATTTGGACCAACATTTTCAAAAGCTGCCACTGATTTTTGGGAGCTGGATTATTGGGTACCCAGAGTGAGACAGCTGGGTCTTGATTTTCAAAGAATGCTGAGCCCCCCAGCTCCTGTTCAATTAAGTGGGAAACATGGGTGTTCAGTGTCACAGTTTCTGGGTTAACTGCATCTCTGCTCCCTTTGTGGTCTCCTCAAGGGCACCCCTTTAGGTATCAGACCTCTTGCAGTCACCTCCCTAGGGGCAGGAACATCCCTTCTTTCTTCTTCCAGACCAGAGTTTTAGGCTTACAGTCCCCTTACAATTCACCGTACTTATCTCAGTGGGTCTGACTTTAATCCAGTGCCTGCAGTTCTGCTATCTCCCAGGGGCTATGACGTAATTTACCAGTGACCAGCCAGCGTTCACAGAACACAGTACATTTATTTAGGATAAAAGCATTAGGGAGAATAGTAATAAAACAATAAACGTTCTACTTGCATGCTAAGTTTGCCAGGTGTCACTCATCTTCCATGTGCAGACCCTGATAGGGTTTCAAAAGTCCTTCAAATCCTTCCAGTTAAGGTCTCATGTCAGTTCTTGGATCAAGTGAGGAACTTTGAGTCAGTTAAGGCTAACACTTTATGCAGTGTGGGGCCTTTATTTCTCTTGGAAAAGGTAAAATGAGTCAGTGCTCCTATACCCACAGGGCAAAGCTTCAAAGGCTGGGTATTGGGACTTTGCATTAATCATCCCATAGTAATTCCAGATGCCACAGGAAACCTATGCAGCAAGCCAAGAACCCAAAGACACATATGACACTTATTGATACAAAAGTCTATGCATATTCTATGTGCCCATAGCATCTGGCACATTTCAATATAATAGTCATTGAAGTGTTCCACGCTTCCAAGATCTATCTGTCACATGCCATACTTTTGAAAATGAGGCCCCAGCTGTCTCAAAATAAGTAACCCAAAAATCAGCAGCCACTTTTGAAAAGTTTGGTTTTTAATTTAAAGTTAAGTGCTTTGGTGGCTCAAGTTAAGAGAGCTCTACAGTTCCAGTTCTATTAAGCACACACAGCAAAATGTACTTTCTGATGCAGATTTCACTAGAAGATACAGTGTGCACCTTCAGTCATTCCATGATGTCTGCAACAAACTCCTGTGTCATTAGTATTTAGGCATGGTGGCATTCACTTTTGTCCTCATAAAATTGTTAAAATGTAGTTCCTTTCTGTGTGTTGTTTGATTAAAAATGGAGAAGTTACAAAAGGCCAAATTAAGCAACATTCTATTAACATCAATGGGAGTTTCACGTGATTAAAAACTGAAGAATTTGGCCCAAAGAAAATTAATCAGGATTCTTGTTTAAGCAGTTAGGAAATGAAATACAGTGTTCCAGCTTTTAAATATTCACTAACCAGAAAAGGTATTTTAAACATTGCAAAGGAAATTGGCAAAGAAGTGTGTGCATGTGTGTTGTGTATACACACAATTTATTTTGTCATATTTACACATTAATACACATAATATAATTATATAATGCATAGTGTGTTTCTGTATATAAACTATACAAGGTGTGTGTATACTCTCTCTATATATATTCATGTTTGTATGGATACATGAAAGTACCTCTCTGTGTGAGGATTTCCCCCCTACACACACACACACACACGCACAGTTATCACTATATTTTTCCCATGTGGGTGTACACTACCTTTTCTTACCAGCTAATACTTAAAATAAAGCTGAAATAGTGTATTTCAATATTTGAAGAATACCAATATTGTCTAATAGTGGAGAGGCAGGGATCTGTTTCAGACATCACGTAACAATGTAGACAAAAAGGGCCAGATCATCAGCAGGTGTCTTCAGTGGAGTTGTCAATATGTCAGCCTAAATAGCCTATCTACCAGTACTATAACTATATACATAGACAGATCTGCAAGGAGTGTGCATGTGTACATGTATGAGTATACACACAAGAGATAGAGAAACAGTAGTGAGAAATATAATAGAAATAATTTATGTGCCACAGTTTGTTGATGCGCAGGAAGGGAAAGTCGGTCTCTGGTCTCCTTTTTCCACCTTGTTTTTCATAAGTGTCTTCTTAAAAAGTTTAATTTTCCTTATAATGTATAGAGATGAGATAGAACCAAAATCGTGAATCTGCACATCATCAAATTTGGGGCAAATTAGGATCCAGATATTAACTTTGCACCTCAGGTCCCTCCCTAACTATAAACACTGCTGTTTGCAGCCTATTCTTTGGTAATATTGATTGTTCTCCAGGATCCACAGCATTTTCTTGATCCTGATCACCACAATTTTTTCCATGTCTTATGGATTTTGATGTTCATTGGTCAAAAATTATTCCTTCCCATAAATACAAATGCAAGAACCAAGACACATCCTCACTGCTTACAACTTTCCAATTCAAATGAAAAAGTCATGGAGGGTTGTGTCACAACCTATGATATCATGGGACAGCCTACAGGTGGCAATGAAAATTTCCTCAAGGAAATGTTCATAAATGAAAACCAAGAGAGAGCTTTTTCCAGACACAGAGTTTCTTTTGAAGCTCAATAAAATTGTTCCATTTACTTTAGACTTCCTTGGCTTTTGTGGGACCCCATTGTCCTTTAGGACTCCCTATCCTCCTCCCACACTTTTTAGTCAGTTTGCTCTTGATTAGAGATTCTACCACCATTATGAACTCTACTCTCTCTACGTATCTATATATCTATATATGAGAGAGAAAAAATTTTCTGAGCTCTTCAGCAGAAAACATGAAAGCCACAGAAAGGTGTGGATCATGTTTCTGTGGCTTCTTGTGCTAAGGAACAGAGAATTCATTCAAGCTGCATACTTATCTTTAGCCAGCTCTCTGAGCACTTCCCATGGCGACCTGATAATGAGCTCTCCAACTCCAGGAAACCTTTCCGCCTGATTCACAAATGTTGGCCCTATGCACACTCAGAAACAATAGTTTGGAAGCTGACAGTTAACTTAGCCAAAAAAACAGATTAAGTGCCTTTCATAACCACTGAATTCCAGCCAGGTGCTAGTCTAGCTGACAAAATGCAGATGTTTTTGTTTTAAATTCCCTGTTTTCAAAAGCAAGTCAATCTCAATCAACCATTTTCCTTTTTAAATAAACTCTTTCCAGGTTATGGAAGGCTTGCTAGTAAATGGTTTGTTGTCATTTATGTCTGAAGAACCTTTCTCCCACACTGTTAAAACATGCAAGGCAATGTTGATGCAAGGCAGCTTATGTCGACCTAACCCTGTAGTGTAGACCAGGCCTAAGGGTAGGTCTATACTTACCCGCCGGGTCGACGCGTAGAGTTCGACTTCTCGGAGTTCGAACTATCGCGTCTAATCTAGACGCGATAGTTCGAACTCCAAACGTGCTCCCGTCGACTCCGGAACTCCACCACCACAAACGGCGGTGGCGGAATCGACGGGGGAGCAGCGGACTTCGATCCCGCAGCGTCTGGATGGGTGAGTAGCTCGAACTAAGGTACTTCGACTTCAGCTACGCTATTCGCGTAGCTGAAGTCGCGTACCTTAGTTCGACCCCCGACCCTAGTGTAGACCAGGCCTAAGTCTCACTTGACTCTCTACGTGACTGCACTGGAGTTTTTCTATTTGTCGTGTTGCCAACACTTTAGCATACCAACCAAAGGCTTAAGTTGTACACCTTGCTGGAATGAATTTGTCCCACAGGATTCCATGGTACAGTATAAGGAACATCATCTTGTCCAATTTATAATTGTGCAGCTGTATCAAGTACACATAGAATTCTAGCACGTCAGGAAGGCAGATCATGAACTTCAACACTCCAAAATATTTGGACTCAATAAATAATTTATCCTTTAATTACCTACAAAGATCACAGCAGTTTATATCTTTAAACACTGCAATACATGTGCTGCTGAATGTGAAATAAATTCCTGTTGTGCTATTAGGATTTTTTGTTTGTTTGCTTGTTTTCTAAATTTTTTTGATCCAGCAGAAACACTTCTGTTTACATTTTTATCCATATTTGATTTTTTTAAATTGAGAGTTAAAGAACTTATTTTAACATTATGTTAAAGGAAGCTATTTTCCTCACTTCTCCATTATCTTCTTATGAGACACAATTTCATTCTGAACGTGTCGTTTTCCAAGTTTAGTGCCTTTTATGGAATACCGTTCCTATCATTGATGGAAATTTCCTTTCCTTTAGTTTCTTTGATGGAGAGTTTTCAAGTTTAGTTGCTTTAACTGGAATGTTACAGGAGAGGATTAGGATTAGGACACTTCCCCAAAAAGCCAAATACCCCCAGTCTCAAACAGCAATGGGCAGCTCTGTATGTGTTTGCCATGGGAATGTTGTTCAGCCTAGGCAGTAGATAACTGCTTCCCCAGGGTGGGATAAGGATGAAGAAATGGGATGCAAAGAGAAAAGGGGCTGAATGCCATTGAAGGATTGCAGGTTCTCTTGATTTCTCCCCTGTTTGAATCAATAGAAATTTAGCCATTACCTTAAAAGGGAGCAAAATCAGGCTCATATTATTCATCATAGCTGGAATGAGTCCTTTCCCTCTTACTTTGGGGATTATGGGCCAGCTCTAGTGATGTGGCTGGTACCATTGCCTCATATCGGTGATAGCTGTAGGAAAAGATCCTAAGTTTGGCCTGAAAAGACCAGGATTTTCTTTGCGCTTCTATATTAAAATGATCTATATACTCAATAGGTGCTTAAACTCAGCTAACTCACATTGAGATCTGTGCTTATAGTTACCACTATCACTTCAATCAGCCTCTCAGACTACTTTATCACATCATATGACCACGTGTATCCATGACACAATTTAACATTCAACTCACGATATGACACAGGTTATTATGTCCCTTTCAAAAAAGTTTTTCTTTAAGTTTGTTCATCATCTTGATGGAGTTACTGTATTCATAGATGCACAAATTTTTAAGGCACAAAGCGACCATTAAATCATCTAGCCTGATTACCTGTATAACACAGGCAATAGAATTTCATCAAGTTATTTCTGTATTAAGCCCAATAACTTGTGTTTGACTGAAGCATATCTTCTAGAAAGGAATCCAATCCTCAATGAGATGGAAAATCCCACTTCCCTTGGTAGTTTGTTCCAATGGATACAGATTTTAATGTGACATGCTGTGATACCAGGTATCATGAGGTTTGTGATAAGTTAATGCATCATACAGTAAATATAAAAGCATTCAGTCTCTCACATAAGATCTGATTCATTCTATTTAATTTTATTTTTAAATATGAGTCAATGGGACATTTTGCTACCAAACTGAAGGCCCTAGTAGTTCGAGTGCTTTAATTATAACATTTGTGTCCTAGGTTTTGGGTTGGTTGGTTTGTTCATTTTTATTCTCCACAAATCTGAGAGGTTGTCAAGGAGGATGAATTTAGTAATAGAAACATTTTGATTAAAGTTAATTTATTTTTGTTTGTAGCAGTGTGGCTACATTTTCAATAGAAAGCTACAAAGGGTGAAAGTCACCCTGGTGCAGAGTGCCAGCACAAGGCACATATATAAACTAAATTTTACTTAAGCCCTAGAATATCTACATTGTATTCTGCATTGTACAGTATTCAAGGTCTTAAGTGGGATGTTTTGGGCGGTGCCTTAGTCTTATGCTGGCTTTTTGCATGAACTTCACCACTAGAGCTGTGCAGCTCCCAATAGGCATTAAAAACAGTTTCATAAAAATCCAAATATATTCAATAAATAAAATAAAAATATTTATATCACTTGTAATTTGGAAAATTAAAGTTATCGCACCCTGAATTTCACTTCACTTTCCATACACATTATTACATTTTTTCATATGGGTGTAATCCCCAAATTCAAAGTTTGTGAGACCAAGTAGTTCTGTTCATTTTCATCATCTTCTCATTTTTAATAACTTTCTTGCTGCTGTAGAGAAGAAGTCTGTAATATAATGGGCAAAACATTGTTGGGAGAGCATATAAAATATCAAATGGTGATAGAAAACCCCTGAGGAAAAATATTTACATCACAAAGTGTTCTCTTTTCAAGGAATCTTTGAAGTCTGCCATAGGACTCCACATACAAAAATTTTCCTGCTTTGTTTCTTTTTAAAATTAATCATTTGAACATTTTTGGGGCTTCAAATGTTTACTGGGTGATTATTAACACACTGAAGTACTGAAAGAAAGCCTATGAGACTACATATTCACCCTCATAGCCTTTTTATATTGTATTTTGACAAACCATCAATTGGAATTTTTAATTCAAAACTATTCTCAAATGTTGCAGCATTTTTACACAGTATATTATCAAAGTATCAAGTCCTTTGATAAGGATAATTAAACATGCCAAGTTTGTTTCCATAACCCTAAGTCTGCAATTGCTAAGACTTTTATGATGTTACCACACTTAGTTCAGCTATCTCTCTATGCACAGCAAAGTCAATGGCAATGCTCTATCCACTTATAATTCTTAGTAAATTTAGCATTAAATTACTGATAACATAATGAAATTGGTGGGGAGGTGGAATAAAAGCAGTGGACATGAGAAAGTGGGCTCCTAGAAGGCTCATGAGAAACAAAGAAAATCTGATATCTGTTGACATCAGACATCAGAGATATGAGGCATCAAAAAAAAGTTGTCTACTGCTGTCCTTGCTGTAGAGACAAAACAATATTTTAGGGCAGTTGAATAAGATGAGTAAAAAAATGAGGCCATATTTTATTGCCTAAATGTTTAATTTTGCAAAGGACTAAGCAACTCTTGAAGTTGCCAAAGACCCACCATTGCCACAGAAGTCAGTGTGGTTGTGGGCTCTCAGTACCTTAAAGCAGTGTTTCCCAAACTTGAGATGCCGCTTGTGCAGGGAAAGCCCCTGGCAGGCCGGGCCAGTTTGTTTACCTGGCCCATCCACAGGTTCAGCTGATTGCAGCTCCCACTGGTCGCGGTTCGCCACTCCAGGCCAATGGGAGCTGCTGGAAGCGGAGGCCAGTACATCCCTCGGCCCGCACCACTTCCAGCAGCTCCCATTGGCCTGGAGCAGCAAACCGTGGCCACTGGGAGCCGCGATCGGCTGGACCTGCAGACACGGCAGGTAAATAAACTGGCCCGGCCTGCCATGGGCTTTCCCTGAACAAGCAGCATCCCAAGTTTGGGAAACACTGCCTTAAAGGATTGAGCTCCAATTGCCCTACCCTAGGAGAAGCCAGGCTAGGACCCTCCCAAGGAAAGATTTAGGATCAAGTGCATGGTTTCCTTATTAGTACATGTATACCTACTGCAAGGCTTTGATCCTTATGCATGCACCTTCTGCAGAATGTTCCATTATGAATAATTTGTGCTGGAGACAATCATGGGTAAGGTGTTTCTGCTCGTCAACATATGGTTTTATGAATAATGGTTTTATGGTTTTATAAATTCAACATATGAATTTATGTTCACCTATGTTGGGGAATGTTACATTTTGCATCATAATCAGGTCCCCAAAATTGAAGGAAATATTTATGATCCTATCTAATGCCTATTAAAGCCAGTAGCTTCAAATGGCTTAACATTTTCTTTGTATCCCAACATAATATTTGAGGGGGGAAATCTCTCCTATTTCATGGTGAATAACTGGCTGATCGTTCTCATTTGCTTCCTCTTTATCTAAGGGGATTGGAATTTTACAGGGCTCATGCCCTTGATTTTTGTCATTCATACATACTCCTAGCAGAAATTCCATTCCACAGAATAAGGCCCTATTTATTTTAGATTTCCGTAGAAGTTGGCAAATTAAAAGTATTTTAATAAGGGGAGTAATGATAGCTCAGGAATAAGGTTTAGACTGAGTGTCTGTGCCAATGAGTGCATTAACGCTATTCAAAAATAGTGCATGTAAAATGGCACACTACTGATAGGAGTTGATTATGATAATTTGGTAGTGCAAATTTTTGAAAATCAGATACTATAAAAATATACCGTTAACTTTATGTTAATAAAATATTTTGCTTGATGCCTTTTAAATTATTCATTTGAAGTAGTCTAAAAATATAAAAGAACTGTTATTATCTGTCAATTTACATGATTACTTTAAGTTAACTTTTTTGGTTTAACATTAACAGGGTGTAAAATTCCCATCAAGCTTTTGGGTATTTAAAATATGTAATTTTTATGCAAAAATGGGAGGCGGTTAGGATTTTAAGCTTGCCATTAGTATAAATATAATTTCAATTTCTGATTTGAAACTATTTTACACTTCTTAGAAATTACCATGTTTGCTGATTTGAATCATTATTTCTGCTTTGATTATGTATATGCTCTTCTTAAAAACATATAGTTAGTTAAAAAAATTAAAGGTTAAAAAAAATATTGAACTGCTTTAAGAACTTGATTCTAGATGCTCCATATCACTAGTCTAGGGACAAAGGTCACCCTGGAAAAAGACGATTGATTGAATAATGAAGTCATTCATTTTTAATTAATTTGGGCCATGTATTAAGTAGAGGGAAGTTAATCCAACAGGACTCTCCACAACACTTAAACTGGGGCTGCATAGGACAGGGATCATGAGCTGAGCAAGAAGCCTACAAGTTTGGTTGCATGAGGAAGAAGGGTTCTCTCCTGCATTCCCATATAGGCACTGATTCAGCACAAGGTACTTAAGCATGTGTCTAAAGTATGCAAGTTGTGCCATTCAGTCATCTGACTTTAATGAGACATTAAACTGCTCAGCTGTGGGGTAACACCAGAAGAATATATCTTCAGCTCACATGAGTGCAGGGAGTTCTGACAAGAGGTGTGTCCAGGCCCCATTGCTGTGAGAGGCCTCAGAAAAGAGATGCATTCACATTTTTTTGCTTCCAGAAAGGCCCTGTGTTGTCAGTGGCTCTGACAGAATTTATCATTGTCCTAGGCTGCTCTGGGAGAGAAACCCCAGAAAAGATATGACTTCACCCTCACTGGCCCTAATTTCTAGCATTCGTTTAACACTCCATCTACAGGTTGGCTTGAAGCAGCAGCTGAGCATGTCTTGATTTCCAAGAAAGGGGAGGAATCATAAATGTAGCAAATTCTAGCATGATTTTCAGCAGTAAGTAGAAATCATGATGAAATTGTGTAATCTACTTGCTATTTGCTATCATTAAAAGAGACTTTGTTCTTGTGTTTATTCCAGTTGTATAGAGGTGTCCTGGGGTCCCTGACAACATTGTTTCATTTACCTTGAACACTGATGAAAAGTAACACTATGCTATTTGCATATCAAGGACACCAAAAGAGAAGTTTTCTTGTAAATAACTTGACTGATGCCCCCAGAAACTGTTGAGTAAAAATGATAGAAAACTAGAGAGATCAGCAAGAGAAGCTGTTCAAAGGGATCTTCCTTGCATGATCAAGGATTCATTAGAGGTAAATGCTCAGGCCCCACAAAGTTCATAACCACAGGTAAAAAAGCTTCAGAAAGAAGCAGTAACGTAATAGCTGCTACTGGTGAAGCCTCAGGTACCTTCAGTAAGTAGGCAGAGATTGATACAAAACCAATGAGCATTGCAGTTAATGGACGATAGATGTTCTCCTGTATTTGACAACATGCAATAAAATATATAATTGTTTTTACTGTTGGTTGTTTAATTCAGTAAGTGACCCTAGGGATTTGATCAGTTACCTGGTTCTGATATTTTTTTAACCATTTAACCAAATACCTGGACATTTTAGACATTTAGTCCAAATTTTTCAAACCCGTGTGCCTAAAGTTAGGTACTTAAATCCATATTTAGGGACCTAAATCAATGACCAGATTGTCAAAGACACAAGTCATTGTGAGTCATTGTGACCATCAGGTGCTTAGCATAGAGCTGGTTGGAAAATTTCCCTGAAAACATTTTCTTCCAATGCAAAATGGGTAAAATATCAGCAAACATTTTGTTTCCATTTTCTGAGCAGATCTAACTTTATGCTTTAATCCAGGGATAGGCAACCTATGGCACACATGCCAAAGGCGGCACGTGAGCTGATTTTCAGTGGCACTCACATTGCCCAGGTCCTAGCCACCAGTCTGGAGGGCTCTGCATTTTAATTTAATTTTAAATGAAGCTTCTTAAACATTTTAAAACCCTTATTTACTTTACATACAACAATAGTTTAGTATCAGAGGGGTAGCCGTGTTAGTCTGGTTCTGTAGAAGCAGCAAAGAATCCTGTGGCACCTTATAGACTAACAGATGTTTTGCAGCATGAGCTTTCGTGGGTGAATACCGACTTCTTCAGATGCAAGACAATAGTTTAGTTATACATTATAGCAGGTCCAGCTTTAGGCCTATTCCACCAATTCCCCCGAATCGGGCCCAGCACCTAAGAGCGCCCCGCTCCCAGTGAGAATCCCTTTCCTGGGTAGAGGCGCCTTTTTAATTTTTACTCACCCGGCGGCGCTCCGGGTCTTCGGCGGCACTTCGGCGGTGGGTCCTTCAGTGCCGCCGAAGACCTGGAGTGAGTGAAGGACCCGTCGCTGAAGTGCCGCCGAAGACTCGGAGCACTGCCCGGTGAGTAAGTCCCATGTGGAGTTTTTTTGTTTTTTTTTTAGTCATCCCTGCTGGGGCCCCGTCAAAACTGTTCAAATTGGACCCCGCACTTCCTAAAGCTGGCCCTGCATTATAGACTTATAGAAAGAGACCTTCTAAAAACATTAAAATGTGTTATTGGCACGCAAAACCTTAAATTAGAGTAAATGAAGACTCGGCACACCACTTCTGAAAGGATGCCAACCCCGGCCTTAATCAGTAAGCCAGTTTCATACAGGTGCCTTGCTTTAGATTTGAAAAGATTTCAATCAGCTGGTCAAATGAAATGGTCTGAATGCAAATAGTAAGGATTTTTATTCCTATGTACATACATGTAGCCAAGACAAAGGCAATTTAGGAAACAACTTCACTATGACATAGAGAAATAGAATATGTTTAAGGCTATATACTGGGTGCATCTTAGAAGTTTTATTGTAAACTGATGCACTGCAGATAATATTCATTTAGTGGGTGTATACCCATCATTATGCACTATTTCACTATTTGGCTTGGTTAAGTTTTTGCTCTATTTACCAGCTTTGTTTACCAGCACATCATGTCCTACAGCAGGGGTGGGCAAACGTTTTGGCCTGAGGGCCTCATCAGGTTTTGTAAATTGTATGGAGGGCCAGTTAGGAAGGGGGTCATGGCCCAGCCCCCACATCCTATCTGCCTCCTCGGGGACTCCTGCCCCATCCAACACCCCCATTCCCTGACGGCCCCCCCAGGACCCCTGCCCCATCCACACACACCCACTCCCTGTCCCCTGACTGCCCCCGGAACTCTGCCACCCCATCCAACCCCTCCTCTCATTCCTGATGCCCCCCACCCGCAGGACCCCTGCCCCATCCAACCACCCCTTCTCCCTGTCCCCTGACTGCCCCCAGAATCCCTGCCCCTGCCACCCTATCCAACCCCCCCTCATTCCTGACTGCCCCTGACCCCTGCCCCTTTCAACCCCTGTTCCCGCCCTGACCCCTATCCACACCCCGTCCCCCTGACCACCCCCCGAACTCCCCTGCCCTCTATCCAACCCCCCCCATGCCTCCTTACCGTGCTGCCAGGAGCACCGGTGGCTGGCAGCGCTACAGCCATGACGCCCGGCTGGATCCAGGTCACGCCGCCGCCACCCCCACCACGCAGTACCGGGTCAGGCCAGGCTCTGCAGCTGCGCTGCCCCAGGTAGGGTGATCAGATGTCCCGATTTTATTTTGGGACAGTCCCAATTTTTGGGTCTTTTTCTTATATTGGCTTCTATTACCCTCTACCTCCTGTCCCGATTTTTCACACTTGCTGTCTGGTTGTCCTAGCCCCAGGATCTCACAGCCCCACCGCTCAGAGCATTGCACTAGCGGTGGAGCAAGCTGAGGTTTGGGGGGGAACAGTGGGGTAGGGGCCGGGGGGTGAGCCTCCCAGGCCAGGAGCTCGGGGGCTGGACAAGACAGTCCCATGGGCCGGATGTGGCCCACGGGCCATAGTTTGCCCACCTCTATCCTAGAGATAATTTGAATGGTTTGGCAGAAAATTTATGCAACTCTGCTGATAAGGAGAGTGGGGGGAAGCATTTTGATACCTCTGACACTAATTACCCATAAGAAGTTATAGATAGTGAATATTCAGCCTGAAGCCTTTCTGCAGTTAGGCATTTCAAACAGAAGGGGTTAGAGTCAGCCCTGTCATACATGAGGCTATGGTACTGATAAAGCCTCTGGGGCATGTTTTCTTTATTTTGAGCCGATATAACATTGTGATGCATAACATCAGGCAGTGTCAAAATGACAATCAGCTCACTAGTGTAAAAGATGGTGGTTTTCCTTAAACAGGAGTTTGTTTTAAAAAAAAAAATACCTGAAGCAGACGGGGAAAAAAGTTCTCCCTCAATTTTTCACATTTGTATCCTATCTTTTATATGGAATTGGGCTAACTCTCTGTGCAATGCGTTTCAATTTGAACTGATTTATCAGGTACTTATGTAATTGTAATTCATTTGATGAAATGTAACCATGCTACATGTAACCATAAAATTATAGATTTGCCGCTTCAGAATGATGAATATACATTCAGTAGACATCTGTTGCATTGACAAGAGGAAGGTAATATGGCATTTCCATATATACATCTACCTAGTTCTCCCCCCACCCCCCAAAAAATAACCTGCATCTCTGCAAAACACACACTCTGTGAGATGGTGGGGAGTAGACCTAATTTTGTTTCTCAGATATATTATTTTCTCTGCCCCCCAATAAAGTTACCTTCTTCTGAGCAAGGAACATTGGATAGAACTCCCTTCAGAGTTCATCGGTGTCATTCATTTACCCAGAGCAAGTCACTGTGAAATTCTAGCCCCATTTGAAGTCAACAAGAGATTTGTCATTAACTTCAGTGGGGCCAGGATTTCATTCATGGTACTTTTTCTACTCAAGGACCAAGAATGATGGTTCTTCACTACTCCCAGCCCAGGGAGTCAGAAATAAATCAAACACAGATCTCTCACTATTAATACTGAAATGGACCTCTAAATGTGAAATAATCCCTCCTTCCTAAACTTTGGGCTGCTTGGGTCCACTTCCCAGCTCTGACTGTTATCTATCCACTGCCTACCTGGTGCCTATTTGGTACCATTAAATATCTTTAAAATGATGGGATAGATTAAAAACACTTTAGATGTGTAATTACATGCCTATTTTGCACAAACTTACTGGTTTTGCACTAAATCAGGTAATTCCAAATGCAAATTGCCAGAATTAGTAATTTGTTCATTCACTTACTGCACTTGCCTTGCACATGTGAACATTGCATGTAATAACTCACAATTCTGAAAATCTGCCCCAGAAAATATTGTAGCATTGCTTGCTATTTTCTAATTTTAGTTTTTCTTAGCTACGTTTCTTTCTTTTTTCTTTTTCTTCTCCCTCAGTCAGCTATCATAAAACCCAGACGCTAAACTGTGAAAGAAATTTTTTCAATGGCATTTGTCTCCTTGGGAGGAATCTGAGCTTGTTTTACTGGCAACTATGAATTACCACTGGGTCTGTCATGTGGTTAGGTTGCAGATGGCCTGCCTGGGTTGCTTGTTTCTACCGCATGAAATCTCCCCTTGGACCCCGCTGTGATTCTGAGAAATGTATGCACTATCAGCTGCATGAAAACAAGATCATGTTTCACTTGTCTATGACATTAATCCTCATTGTCTCAGCCCTAGGGTTAGTTATACAATACAGCTGCTGCTTCAGGTGAGAAAAGGTAGGAGTATCAGGGGGATGGAATGGTGAGCTATAATGAAGGACCTCGCACAGACATCATACATCCTGGCTTGCCCTCGTGAGATGCTACCATAGCTGATAGGGAGAGTGAGTGAGAAAGAATTCTCACATGCAAGCTTGAGTCCATTACTGTATCAAAATGAAACCTTTTTTTCCATGGGCTCACCAGTACTAATAGGTCTTAAATGACAAACTTTCCTAGTTTATATTAACAAATAAAAAGTATTGGCATATTTCCTAAAATAGCCACACATTTATTTTTTTCACAAGAGCAATTTCCATGTAGAAGGAATCTCTTTGGGTCAGTGTAATTCCCCACTTCTTCCCCCTGCTGCCTCCTCTCCAATGTAACTTGTTTCTGCACAGGACCCTGGTTGACACAAAACCGGAAGCAACATTGTGGCTTGTTATTGAGGGTTAGTTTCACTGATACAATTTACACACATACAAATACAAATTCTAGCCCTGCCTCTAAACATTTTAAATATCAAAAAACTCTGGTTACTCCAAAGAGGACTTACAACACTAGCACGTACATCATGGTTTTGGTACGAGATTACACAACAGCCTAAATGATAAGAATATAAACACTATGTTCTGTTTTGTTCTTGATTAACTCAGTGCTCATGAAAGGTGTCCAGTTATTAGCTCGGAAGTTTGTTCTTTTATCCAGAAACAAAAGTGCAGCTTGGACATAAACAGCAAGGAGCATATTTTCAAAAAAGCTCAGTGCCCATTTAGGCAGTAAACAAAGTGATCAGTTTTTCAAATCCACTGAGTACTTTGGAACATTTGGCCTGATTTTTGGTGCTGAGCAGAACTGGTTGAAAGTTTTCCAATGGAATGTTTTTCTGTCAGAAAATGACATTTTGTCACAACAAAAGCTTTCTGGTGGAATGTGTTGATTTTGATTAAATTTAATTTAGGAAAAAAACATTAAGTATTTAGACATATTCAGAATGGAATATTTCTTTTTTGTTTGTTTGTTTCATAACCTTTTAAATAATTTTTTTATTTTATATTATAAAAATTAAAAAAAATAAAGTAAAAAATGAAATGGCTTGATTTGACAAACAAAATGTTCAGATAACCCAAAATGAAATTGTTTTGAAATTTTTGTTTTTCTGGAAATGTCAAAATTTGAGAATTTACCATGAAATGGAAAATCTTGTTTCTGCACCGCTCGAGTGCTGAGCCCTTGAAATTGTGTCCTTGAGGTCCTTTGAAAAATTGGCCTTTTCTAAGTAAATCTACACTGCAATAAAAAACCTTTGGCACTGACTCTCAGAGACTAGGTCAGCTACATTGAGGCTTGGGCTGCAGGGCTAGAAACTGCAGGGTATACTTTTGAGTTTTTGCTGGTGCCTGGGCTCCATCACTTCCTCTTTGTGGATCTCAGAGCCCAGGCTCCAGCCCAAACTTCTACACTGCAATTTTATAGCCCCACAACCTGAGTCCCATGAGTCCAAGTCAGCTGAGCCAGCCAGCTGCAGATGTGTCATGGGTCTTTTATCGTACCCTAAGAGTTTACTCTGAAAACCAGTGTGCTTGAAGAAACTCCAGGAGAATTGAGCTTATTCTTCCTTTCTGACATTTTGATACATGTGGATCCTAGTGCTTGCTTTTCCACCATACCACTTTATAAAGCATCATATAGAGCTGGAGCTGATATCAACAAAAATGACGAGATGGCTGGAGTTCAACAGGTAGGTCCTACTGCAATTATGCAGTCAGCAGGACCAAGAAAAAGCTTCTTTCAAAAAATGATCGCTCTCCCCTGTTTCTATTGACTCCTCTAATATGAACAAATGCTTAAAAATATTATTCCAAAAAGATTTTGTTATATATTTTCCAGGTGGTTTGATTTTAATTTTTTAAAATTATTTTGCACCCTCTTCTAAACCTCCAATGTTGGCTATTGAATGTGAGGGATCAGCAATCTGATCCATTATGTCAGGAGATGGGATATTAGGTTTGCTGGGACAATTGTCTGATCTGCTGTGACAAGAAACAAGATACTAATCTAGACGGACCGGTCACCTTACAGGCAAATATGATAGCAAACATACTGCAAACAGATTGGACATTAATAGGATTTTAGAATGTGAAATTTCAACATTTGGATCAGTTGCAGAAGGATTTTATTAATTATTATTAACATATGTTGCTATGACAAAAAGCCTGATTTTGGAAAAAGCAAAAATGAGAAAAATAAGTTAATTATCTGACAATAGCAGACTTGCCTGACAGAAAAAAAGTTGTCTTCCATCTCAGTGCACAAAGTAGAGATTGAGAAGATTATTGGGCTACATTCTCTCTTGACATTCACATGCAAGACCCCCCCTGAGTTTCGTGGGTGTTGAATATGTGTGTTTGAGGGCATAATTTGGTCAGTTCATAGATCTGCATGAGTCAGAGAATATAAAATAGTAGGATATAACAAATTACAAGGTACAAATGTTGCACCTGCTCAATTTCCCCTTTCTCTCCCTCTTTCTGAAGTTAAAAAGTTATAAGCTAAAACAACACCCCTGCCTTCTATTTGATTGCTGAGTAAAGGTTAGTGACTTCACTGCTTATTCTGGGAAAGGGAAAAAATTTTAAAGTACATCTTCCTGGGGAGTAATTATGAGTAAAGACATAGCTACAATTTTTGTTTCCACAGTGTCTTACCACCTTGTTTCTGTGTAAGTGACCTTGGGATTCTGAGGTATTCACTCAGTGGTAGTTTGCCACTTGAAGTTAAAAATTATTTGCCTTCCAGCCATGGGGCTGGCAGCTTTCTTCTTCTTGTATAGCAATTGTTCCACTCTGACATTTATGGTACAATTGTGCTTCCATCCAGATTCCACTGTTTGCTATTTATTTGCATTTTATCACATTTATTTTAACACACAGTCTTCCATACTCATTTACAAATCCCCTGAAATTAGCTAAGAGTCATAGTCATAATTTTTCAGCACAAATTGGACATTTACAAGTTGCTGAAAGGCTGTGCTGGCTATGGGAAAAGATGTAATCCAAGCACTAATCTTATGAGCATCCATCTGAATAACCACCTTCCATAGACAATGGAATTAGGATTTCTGAGTAGGCTTTTAGATCCAGATTATCCATTGAATTCTGGCCCCTTTTCACTGCCACACTGGTGAAAAAGAACCAGAAAATAGCCAGATCTTGGTCTGTTCTCCATTGGCTCCTTCCAATGTGCCAGTTCCCATGCTCAGCCTTGGTATCAGGGGTAGGGAAGGTGTGTGGCTGGAATGTTCCACACTCCAGGTATGCTCTGCTGATGCATGATTCCTTACTCTAACCCATGCCAGGGCTTAAACAGTACAGATGTATTCTGAGACTCTGGGACCAAAAATTGCCTCTCTGATAGACCCCTACCTTTGCAGTGGGCAGAAGCTCAGCAAACAAACATTCTAGGCCTTAAAGTGTTTATATATGAAATATTTATAGACATATTTAGTAAAGCTTTTCACTTTTCAGTAGTTATTTCAAATCTATCTAAGGTTAGCAATGACCAAAAGTTGCTCTCATCTGATGGTCAATATTATGTGCTGGCCAATATGAAATGAGTTTGATGCTTGCAGTCCAAGACTCAGCTGATAAGGGTCCATATCACACAAACCACCATGATAGGTAGTAACCATTATTTATTGCAGTGTTAGGAAACGGCAAAGAATTGAATAGGCAGAGAGAATGACCCTGCTCCTAGCCTTCGATGTTATCCTTCCCTTACCCCAAGAAAACTGGGACAAGTTACACTCATCAGTGCACAGAGCATGCAGTTTGGATTGCTGAAATCACAATGATAACACACTAATACAGACATTTTACTAGCTGTACAGTACTTGGTTCATATATAAATATGAAAAGACAAGACATTGCTGATCACCTACAAATTTTTGATCCTGTTCAAAATAAATCACAGACACTTTTCTTCAAACAATGTGGAGAATTAACCTGGTAGAAGAAGGAGAAAGTTTTACAGCCACTTATTAACCAAGGCACATAGCCTGGCTTGTGTGTTTTGGAAAAGCTTCAGACATCCTGGCAAAAGATCAAGGCTTACATGGAAGCTTAATATAATTTGCCATTTTTATGTTGGATTCTGCCTCATGACTATTGAGAAGAAGTCACTGATTGCTGCTTTAAAGGAAAGTAATAGTCATTCCCCATAAAGCACAAATTAACAGTAAGATGCAGAAAATATTGGAATTCAGATTGGATGCCACTATGTAAGAATAGATGAATAACATGACAAATGTTTGCATGAATAAGAATTACTTATCAGTCTTTTAAATAGGCAGCCTATGCTGTGTAACTTAAAATAGAGTTTTTTTACAACAAAATTGGAGTTGTGTTAGTTAAAGTGTTTTCTAGAAGTAGACAATGAGATAGGAGGAAAAACTTTTGAGTTTAAGCCCATCTGAAGATTGAATATAAAAAGAGTGTACAAAGAGAAGAAATATTTGAGAATCAGCATAGAGGAAAATGAAAAAGATCTGAGGAAACAGCAGTAAAAGGGAGCTTGAAGACTTATGAGACTGAGTGCACCATTCGTCTCAAGAATTTATCATCATTTTCAACACTGTCTCTATTTAAAAGTCTGTGCAATGCAAAGCATTTAGAATCATTTTCCCTCTGGAATTTTCTGAGATTTGGTGCTTCAAGCACCAAATACAGCCCCCTTATAGTGTTTGATATAAATTCACACTAACAGTGCTCAGTAGAATTTTCCAGAAATTAGTATCCTCTTCCGCACCTTGCAAAGGTTCACCAGGAATAAAATTAAATGGTTGACAATGTAGAGGCCATTTTAAGAACTTATTGAATGGCTTGTACAGCTCCCTACAAATCACCATTTTGCAGCTTATCCCTCAGAACAATATCCATATCACCCTCTGGTGAAACCACATATCTTGCTATGATTTAAACTGGTCCAAATGGTGCTTTCATCATAAAGAAAGTGAGATGTGGTGTGTCTATCCCACAATGGGGCAGAGGGGGTGGTTTACATAACAACACACATAAGAACAGCCATACTGGGTCATACCAGTGGTCCATCTAGTCCAATATCCTGCCTTCCAACATTGGCCAATGTCAGGTGCTACAGAGGGAATGAACAGAAGAGCAATCATTGAGTGATCCACCCCATGTCATCCACTCCCAGCTTCTGGCAGTCAGAGGCCAGGGACATCGAGAGCATGGGGTTACAATCACTGACCATCTTGGCTAATAGCCATTGATGAACCTCTCCTCCATTAATTTATCTAATTCTTTTTTGAACTCTGTTATAGTTTTGGCCTTAACAACATTCCCTGGTAATGGGTTCCACAGGTTAACTGTGTATTGTGTGAAGAATTACTTATTTTTGTTTGTTTGTTTTAAACCTACTGCCTGTTGTTTGTTATTGATTGCTTTTTCTATAGAGCAGTAGCAAAAACAGTTGTCAGAGACCCATGGGGGAAAAAAAACATTTTTTTGTAAACCTTTGGAGACCATGTAGATTATGTTAGCTGAGGAATATTGTTGCAGCTCTTAATTTTGTGGCCCCTGTGTATATTTACCTATTGTGCCATTTGTTGGAAAAATACTTTAATTTTCATTTTTACAAAAGAAACACAGCTGAACATTTTAAGTAAACTGTTATATAAAACAAAAGACTTAGGGATGCCAGAGATTTTTATAAAGCAATTCTCTTTTGTATTATAGGCTTATAATTTTTCTCAATCATTGTAGCTTGGATAATTGAGTATAGCATGCCCACCAATGGCACTGTATACTTTTCATCATAGACAAAACTATGTTTATCTTCTCTCTGTCTTCCATGTATCATTTTGAAAACTGACCCCTTGCTGCCTTTTTTCTCTGGGAGACAATCGCTGAACCATGAGGAAAAGAATGAGTCTTGTGTCTATGTGACATATAAACATGCATAAAATAATCCTTAGAAGTCCTTTCTTTAGGACAAGTAATTGCTCACATTCTCAAAATGGTGTGATAGGGTAATCCAAAATAGTAATTACTAGCTTAAATTGAAATTGTTCATGAGAACTTTATTTGGTATTTATGGCTGCTTTTATAAATGTTTACTGCATTATTGTTAGTGGATGCAATGGATAGCTGGTGCTGTTAGTTAATAAGGCTATTTTTAGGGAGAAAGGCATGCTATATTTGTACGCCAGGCTCATGTGCTCAGTATGGTTATTTATGGAATGTATGCTATTATTATATTTGGAAAATTGATACACAGCCTTTTTTAAGATATGGTACATATTTGTTAGTAATCAAAGAAATACTGAGGTCATATCCTCAACTGGTATTAATCAGTGTGGCCTGCTGAAGTCCTAGCATTGTATCTAAGGAATTAACCTTTCCTCTGTTTCTCTTAAGTTTTCTCTAAAAATGCAACTAATTTGGCTTCATAAACCTGCTTGGGTTAGAGGTGTAGGTGATTTTTAGGAAGGAAGTGGTGGCAATACTGTGCCAATGGATGGAATCTTCCTGTGTTTCTAAGGATCTCAAATTACTGAAAAAAACCACCAATCTGACTTTTGCAAACACACTGGCCAACCTCCAAAACTATCTTGTTTTGGATGAACTTAAGAGACTGTATTTTCTTCATTTTTCAGAGCTTTGCACTCTGTTTAGATGCTAAAATTCCTGTTACGATATTGCAGGCCCTTGGCCAATACTATCAGTAGAAAAGAAATATCCCAGAAGTGAGGATCACAAATATTGTCCTGTGGTACTATGAGCCAGCTGTGGGGAAAATCTGCATTAACAATGTGAGCACACAATACTTCCCACTTACCACAATTACCAGGCACCTTTACACAATGGCAATGGTCTTGACTAACTTTATAGCAGACACCATTCTAACCAAATAGCTCTTGCACTCCTAACAATCTAAGATATACAGTACATACAGGAGGCATGCAGAGTAAATGTATGCTTCCTAGCCACCTACGTCAAAATAAGTTGGTTGTTCTGAGTCTCTGTTGCTAGAATAAAGTTATCTCTGGCTTCATCCAGTCTTAAAGTACCTTTCCGTTTTAGTATAGTTATATTTTAAGACTGTAAAAGATAAGTTTTAGGTGTAATTGGATCAAGCAGCATTCAGGTTGATTAGACGAGTAAAATCTATGGATGTGTCTACTTGGAAATAGCCGGCTAAAACACCAGCATAACACAACTAGCTTAACAGAGGGGGAAAAAGCTTCGACTGGTATATTTCATAAAGTCTTAGTCATCAAATGAGGAAACCTTATTCATAAGCTTTCAGCCACATGGGTTCTAAGGCATTTATGGTTACTAGTTTCCTTATTAGTAAATTCATTTTTAAAATGAGCAGCTTAAACTGTATATTCAAAAGAGTACATATACTTAAGTTCATATCTGAGTTGTATATCACTCTCCATAGTGCATTCAGTAATTTAAATTCACATATATAATATAAACCCATAAATAATATTCTATATAGTGGTATAAGCAGATATGAAACACCCATACTTGTTTATTATTTTTAGGGCCTGTACATTTAGGGCCTGATTTTTAAACATGCTAGTGAGGCCAATGTGTGTGCAAAATATGAACACAATTACTCTAACAGAATGTGTAAACCACAATACTTACCTGTTTAAATATGTAATTATCTAATTTGCATGCACAGTCACAGTAACTGACAGTGCAAATTGGGTGTACAAATGTGCATGCTAGTTTTGTATCTGCCTTTTTAAAAAAATGTTAAAAATCAGATAGTCTGGCTTTAAGAAGAGGAAAGTGTAATTCTTCTTTCTGAATCAGATATTCCAATTTCTGAAAACTATTGTAGGTTTGGGGTTGCTGCATTTATAAGGGCAAATATTGAACAATGTCTCCATCTTTACAGTTTCCAGAATTTCTTAACACAGAGAAGCTAATTTCCTATAGCCAGTTAAGCTTTGCTACTAAGAAACAGCTCTATGTGGCATCCATTAAGCCTGTGCAACAGGTGAAGAGGGAAAGAAGAAAAACAGTCAAGAAGCCACCTATTAATAGATGTAGGTGGGTGGGAAGGGGGAGAGGCAGAGCAAAAACAGCAGCTGCAATAGCAGCTGCACTTTCTGCCAGATCCAGAGTTTCACCAGACCCATCAGTATTTACCATTATATATACATTATTAATACAGTCATTATTTTTAATTAATAATGTATATATAATAGGGAATACTGGTGGATCTGATGAAAACTCTGGAACTGGTGCCCACTTAATATATACACACATTTCTTTCCTACTGGTAGCTGTATTCCCCATTATAGGCACAGAAAATCTCTCTCAAGTCAGTAAAAAAAATAAAATAAAAACACCTTCTAAACTGGGTTAACATTGAAAGCATGATCACTGTATTTGCTTTAATCCTGCAGAATGTTGCTTTCTGTTTGCTGTGTGGTGTTTTCCTATAAATACATGAATAAAGAATAATTCTAAACAAGAAAAGAGAAAAATTTGGACAGCTGGTTGATTTCTGTTCTGTTTCTTCCCCACAACAAAAACTACAAATTAATTTTGTTCCCTTTTTCCAGTTTCTTGCCAGTGCTCGACCAACACCTGAGGGATCCTGAACAAACCTCAGAGTAAGTAATTAACATTCAAAGCCTCAGCATTCAGACACCTTTTACACTTTCTCTTGCTTCCAACTAGCAAAAAAAATTCCAAACAAGCTTTTAATTAACAGGTGAGTTTAATTGATATGTAGGTTGTCTCTGAACAGAAAGGACCTTAGTGGGGAGGAGGGGAAAAGTCCATCATACTCACTCACAGTTGAAGACCATTAATTCATTTGCACCTGGATGTTTTGAAGGAATCAATTTACTGTAGTGAAGAAAGGAGGCAGAAAATCAAAAGGTTGGAAAGCAGCAGAGAAGGAAGAGCTCTGCTATAATTGAGAATGCTTATCAGAGTGATTTTTAACTTTTACCAAGTACCTCAGTAATGCTTTCTTCCAGGAGAGAAATACCATGTAAGTAATTATTGCATTAATGGGATATACTTGGTAGAACTGGTATATTTCTAGGGTACCTTATAGGATTGGGCATATTTTTTCATGACTAAATGTTGTCAGCCTTTTAGCTGCCCATTTCAAAATAGGTAGATAATGAAAATATCTAACCTATACTTGTATCTACAAAGGATTCTTGAGAAATTGATGACCCAGTCTACAAGGCACCCAAAAATAATGTGTAAATACTAAGCAACTGAGCATATGAGAGAGTCATTTTCAAGTAAGCATAGGTGTACACTATTTGATCAGATGAAAATATCATTGTGAATAATGAGAGGACTGTTCTGTGACTGGGCCCCCAGGTGCAATTTTGGATCTGCTAAATATCTGAGTGTACGGGGTTGTTTATTTGGTTAAATGTGGAAACAAATGGGGGGCTAAAATTTCAGAAAAGAGAAAATGTTAGTACATTATTCAGCTCCTCATCAAAGGTGGTAACTTGCCTGCATTATGTGAAAGAAAGAGCAGCATCATAATATATACAGGAATGAAAACTTCTTAAATGTGGAAAGTTGCTGTGTTTTTGAATAGGGTGTTCTTCCTTCCTATTCATTTCTTGGCAACATTGAGTATTTGTGGGATTCTTTAGTTCTGTTTTTTAACTGTTGACTTCAGAAAGTAGTCCAAAGAACTATGAATGCTGGTAACAAATGTAATCATATGTGTAAGTAGCCAAATATTGACGGAGACTGGACCATATTATCAAGATGTTTGCTCATTTCTAGCATGCATCCTGCTTACACATTTTAATACTATGGGCTCTCTTTGTACACTCAGAATAAAATCTGCACCAGGTTTGTCATATGCAGTATGACAAGCATTCCGGTCAATAGTTTGTGTGTGATTAGGGCCCTGCGAGACATCTTTCTCCTTCCTTCTATGCCACCTGTGCCATCCTTACTCCTGTTGCTGAGTGCTTATTGCCATATGTAGTCCCACTGAATTTACTCATGTGTAGATCTATTAAGTGGTCACCGGGTTAAGAGTTGCACTTAGTTTAGGCGATTATTCTAATTGCTCTATGCAAACCCATGCATGAATATTTAGAAATTCTTGTTTTGGTATTAAAACAGCATAGCTTGTCTCCAGGAGCATTTAATTTATCTTTTAAAAATAAGTGGACTTTCTCAAACAGTGATGTCCCCATTTATCTTCCCTGAAAGATGATATTTCACAATCAGGTGCACCTATCATAATAAACCATTAAAATGACTCCAGCCTTTCAATGTATTTTTAGAATTTCATATTTCACCAAGTGTTATATATAATTCATGGCAGTGGGATATGATGGGATACGACATTTATCTCATTTGTGAAGAAAGGCCAAATAACTCACAGCTGCGTATCTTCAAATAAATTATAATCCTCCTCACTCACCAGCTTTTATTTTCTTATTTCTCTTCACTTTAATTTATGTTCTGTGAAATATTAATTCTCTTTTGAGAAACCTGAGTGGTAGAACTGCAAATGTCTACATCCTTATCAAAGCACAAGGAAGTTCCAGGTTTTTATGCTTATAATTAAGCTAGGTGTGTGTTTGAAAAGAGAATTCATACTGGACATGGAAATCTGAATAGGGGAAACAGTAATCCTGAGAGTAGTAGGATCAACTGAAAGGTATCCTCTCTTTCCAGATATTTAAGCCTATAGATTGGGCTTTATCCCTTTTTCTACACAGGCACATAAAGTCATCTCTCTGTTTCAGAACTCAGCAGATCCCTTTCTTTCTTTGGGCCAGTTGCTAGCGGGTGACATCTCTTTCATAACATGTTTCTAATTTTTGGTTCTGTTGATGTTGCTAGGTAATGATTTTCCTAGAGCACAAAGTGATAATGAACCCAGTTATTAATTTAATGCCAGGTCATTAGTATGGGATGTAGTGGAGATTTACTGATGGGGGAAAATGCTACATAAGAGCTAGGTATTATAATTATTTATTAAATCCTATTGAAATTATTTTCAAAAGCACCCAGAAACCTCTTATTAGGCACCTACCTACATCTTTAGGTTCATACGGGAGACATGGCTGGATGCTGCTGCACAACCACATTGATGATGCAGTTGACTCCAGCCTATTACACTGTACTGCATGAGATGGTCAGTGGGACATATGACTATGCTCATTGTGTCTTGTTGGACATGCAGAAATTTCTCATGCTAATGATAAATCTGAGTGTGTCCATTAGGTGTTTGAATTCCAGGATGGAACTAAGATGGAGCTGGCATTAGACTGACCTATCTGCCTCTGAGGAGACATATGTTTGCTCCTCTGTGTATTCACTTTTGGCCAGTCTTTCTCACTGAGGTTCTGAATGTACTAGGCATACTCCGTGCCACAGTGTGTGAGCAGGATCCATGTCCTTTCTGCTCAGCCCAGACCAAAAGGGAAAGAACTGGGCCCACTGTTGGTAGGGATTGCCAATATTGTCTCCCTATGAGATGTCTCCCTTCAAGAAAGCTATTGTGTGGCCTCTACTTATGAAACCGTATTTGTCAGTGAAGATGCTGACATGTATTCACCTGGATTCATCCTTGGGGGAACATCATTAAGAAGCTAGTGGCAATTCAATTTCCCATGATTTCTGTCTTTCACATTCACTTTAAAATTCCATCCTTTCTGGGCTGCATTGGATGATGAGATATCACCCTCCTTAGATACAATTGATCATGACATTTTATGGGGATATTTACAGTCATTACTTGTAGTATTCAGTTAAGTATTCTGTTCATTTTTGCTTGACAGGTCCCAAATGTAGGTTTAGGCCAATTGCCTTCCTGCCCAACAGCTATTTATCAAACCTCCTGCTCAGTGTGTATATGAAGCCGCTTGGAGAGTTGGTGAGGAAACATGGACTGCTGCTAATGATCAGTTCTACATTTCCATTATATAAAATTTAGCTGGTGCAGTGAAACAAATTACCCATTGGACTAGTTTCTCATCCCTATGAGAGCTGCTTCATGACACTACAGTGGTACAAACCTTAAAAGGGGTCTACCAGCTAGTCAGAAATTACCCTGTGCTGAAGAATTTCCAGTTCTTGAGACTGACATAGCCAGTTCTACACCAACCCTTCTGAGCCTTAGTTGTAAAAAGAGGCATGATCAAAGATGTGACTAGACTTCCCCACTATTCTAGCTATCCCCAACTGCTGGAGCAGGTGCGGAGGGTCATTGGCAGCTGCCATATTTATTCTTTTTTATTTAGATATTAAAAAGATATCTATGCAGAGGTTCCAGCTGCCTGGCATTTAATTAATATTACATATAACAGCATTAAAAACCAGACATTCAAACTGGAAAAAATAACTCAGCCAAGCAGCTCCTTTCCACTGCCCAACATTCTGGTAACATACACTCAGCCCTCTCCAAAATCCCTGCTAAACAGATGGTGTTTGTAATGTGCCCAGAAGGTCATTGAATTCAGAGAAGGGGAAGACTTTCCAGAGTTATGGGACCTTCACAGAGAAGGCCCTGCCGGCAACCCAGACTCTTTTTTATAATGAGGGAGATCTAGCTCAAGGGCCCCTGAGAATCCCAGCTGTGGCAGCATATCATGGAATATTCCTGAAGATGATCTAAATTGCTTTTGGGATTGACCCAAGGATCAGGGGTGAAAAGGCTTAAAGGCACCTTTGTATCCTCTTCCCTTGAGCTGGGCATCAAAATCCTATCCCAAAGGGCTGTCTCAATAGCTTTGTAAAACTGCAGAATGGCAGAGGGCAAGATGGCTAAGGCTTAATCCAGATAATACCATAGTGATATTGGTGGACAGGGGGTCAGCAACTGGAGGACTTAGCAGGGGTAATGCTGGCAATCTGGACAACTTCTTATCTTTCAGAGTTTTTCTTTCTTATTTTGTTTAATGAAAAATATCTATTTTTATTTTAACAAAACAAATATTTCAAGTATTTAAATCCATTTAAATAAAAGGATTTCACTGTATATTGAACAGTGATCACTGCTGTATATTGAGATTCAAATTAATGAAT
The DNA here is from genome assembly GCF_016161935.1 of Mauremys reevesii. Taxonomy (NCBI): domain Eukaryota; kingdom Metazoa; phylum Chordata; order Testudines; family Geoemydidae; genus Mauremys; species Mauremys reevesii. Next base: position 27,084,861 of record NC_052630.1, read on the forward strand.
CAGACATTACGGCACTATCCACTGGGGCTCATTTAAAAGCAAGTGCATGGCAGAGCTGGGAAATGTCTTAAACACAAATGTCTGTAATGTCTGATTTCATTAATTTGTGCCTCAATATAGAGTAGCAATCATCATCATCAATGGGCACCATCATGAAATACTCTTAAAATAGGCAGTTTTATCATAGGGTGAGTCATACTTTAATACAGATTCTCACAGACCCCCTACCCCTATCATTCGTCATCGCATTACATCCCTGCAGTCTCTACAGTAATTGCTTTCATGGAAGAATCATATTTAATATACAATGATTATATATGACATATTAGTTAATCATAACATCACACAAGAAATTAACAATAAACTAAAATCATTGGCTACATAGTTGTCTTGTAATGCAGCTTAGCATCCTGAAAGAAGGAAAGCTGCCATCAGATGATCAGCTAGCTCTCTAAGGGCCAACAGCAGTTGATATGTAGTAGTTTAAACTAAAAATATAAACGGTGGGGGAAAGAGGAGGAAGACATTGTCCAAATGTTGAAGCAGGATGAACAAAAAAGGAAATTCTTATAGATGCTTATTCCTCAGGAGGTTTTAGTCATTTTGAGGTGCAATGATTGAATGTCCAAAGTGCAGGAGATAAAACAAGAGTAGTAATGTTACTACTTAGATGAGATAGACGTTAATCTACTAAATGTCAATCTTTACTGAGATCCTGTACAATTTTTAACATAGCCCTGTATACCAGTGGCATCAGTCTGTACCAATCAGCTTTTTTGCAACCTCTCCCTATGGCAATGTTTTCTTTATATATGCTCATTTCTTTTATCATTTAGCATGATTAATGATCATTGATATTAGTGTGGAAGTGGGGGGGGAGGCATATCGTTCCATCATACCTTAATGGTTGTATGTATAAAAACCATATTAAAAGGCCACTGAAAAGAGTCTATCTAAATGCAAAAATCTGGACTGAGCAGGCAAAGAAAATGTTGCCTGAGTAATGTTATGGTTTATAACCACAGTTGTAGGAATAGTATCAGAGGGGTAGCCATGTTAGTCTGGATCTGTAAAAGCAGCAAAGAGTCCTGTGGCACCTTATAGACAGACATTTTGGAGCATGAGCTTTCGTGGGTGAATACCCACTTTGTCGGATGCAAAGCTCATGCTCCAAAACGTCTGTTAGTCTATAAGGTGCCACAGGATTCTTTGCTGCTTTTGCAGTTGTTGGAATGTGTGTATATTATGACTAGTCCATAAATGTAGTGATGAGGATGATTGATCAGTAAAGAGCCCATATATGTGTGCTTTGTAGTCAATCCACACACTGTTTTCTGAGAGACGTGAGAGGTATTATCCTTATTTTGCACATGGGGAAACCTGAGACATAAGAGTTATGTGACTTGTCCACAGATACATAGTGAATGAGTGGCAGAACCAAGATGAGACTTCTTGAGTTCTTGGTTCCTATTCCAATGCTTGGATCAGGACACGCTACCCCATGCTATTTTAATGTTGTTTCTATTCCATATTTACTACAATTCAGTTTTAACTTGGATGAATGTAGTGATAACAAAGAGTGTCTTTCAGCAGTGTTTGGACACTGCAGCCTACTGTTTACCAATAGAACAGCACTAGAGCAAACCTCCCCACACCACCTTTCCAATATGCCTCATTGCTGTTCTGAAGGAACCACTTCTAGCTGTGAAAGAGTAGTTTCTCTTGTTGGGCCTCTCTTCTGAGGTGTCAAATATTGCCAGGGCTGTTGTTTTGGGATGTGATCAAGTAACTTTTATAAAGCCATAGGTAAAATTTGATATGCAATTAAAAGACAAGGCACCTGCCCTGTGGCAATCACAATCTAAATTCAGCACACAGCGAAATAAACATTTTATATATATAAAATGAGAGAGTGTATCATGCAAATCACTGAACATCATCATATAGCATCATTCAGTCTCTATCAGCCTTAACTACATTTGAACAGTACATTGCTCTAGACAGGTACTCTATGAGTGTTATGAATTAAGATTTTCTTGTTGAAAAGCTTTACAAGTGCCTACTTTCCTAACCAATCAAGATGTGGCAAATTGTTTTGAGGTAAAATTTTCAAAACCTTTACTTAGGAGCCTAACTAAATCCCACGTAAAATCAATTTCAATTTTTATTTACCATTGCAAGTCAGTAGGACTTAGGCTTCTAAGTGAAAGGTATTTCCTTTATGTTGTGCTAGTTTTTAAACCCTACACTTTTTTTTATTATTTATTTGGTTGGTTGGATTTTATTTTTGTTTGGTTGGTTTTTTTCCTCTCACAGAGTTCCTCTGTGGCTGCCATTCAGTTTCCAAAATACTTACTGCCACTTTGACGTCATAGTCCAGTTAGCCATTTGTGGCCATTGCCCTGTCAGCAATCACTGAGGCATTACAATTCTCCTTTGTATGTCATGTGTCTTGGGGGGGAGCGGGGAAACAGGTTTAAGATCTTATCTGGATGATAAAACATTTTGAAATTTCTGTGCATGTCATCCAGTCTGAGTAGGTCCTCTTACAGAGCAGAAAAAAATAGCACATTATTGTGCTTTCACTACCAGCCAGATGAAGACCTGCTGAAGTCAGTAGCAAAAATCCCATTGACTTTAGGATCTGGACCCAAGTTTGCAGTGTGTTTTTTTCCTTCCTTTTTCAATACAAATTGTTTTATTACTTGACTGTCCTTGTGTAGAATATCAGGGTTGGAAGGGACCTCAGGAGATCATCTAGTCCAACCTGCTGCTCAAAGCAGGACTAATCCCCAGACAGTTTTTTTTTTAAACCCTAGTTCCCTAAATGGCCCCTCAAGGATTGAGCTCACAACCCTGGGTTTAGCAGGCCAATGCTCAAACCACTTGAGCTATCCCTGTCCCTGCTCCTCTTTTAGCTTTATCATTTTGAGTCCTAGAATCAATGCATCAATGTATTGCCTATTCTGTGGTTTCTTTTTGCATTACATTTTCTCTTACCTTCTGTGATGAGAACTACTGTAGGCCTAGGACACAATGATTTTCATGGCTCCTTGCACTGTGCACTGTGTGGGTGAGCAAGGGAGCAGCAAGAAAAAGAACTGGGCAATTTAGTAGCTGAGGCTGAGCCATCCAATCTAGAGAGGAGCTGCAAATTTATGTTAAGGATATATAATAGTGGAGGAGTGACATAGATGGAGGCAGGAGTGAAGAGGTGGGCCAAAAGAAGGAATTGTAGAGCTGATTAAGGATAGTTGACGACCGTTATAGGATTAAAATATTGCTCCTCTTTGATCACTAAACTGATACCCGAGTGCTACTTCAATGGAGTGTTGGGATCAAAGGGTTAAAAAAAATACATTGGGGCACAGATGGGGTTAATCTGGTGCTTAGTATGACTATTTTGTCTCTTTTTTTCCCCTTTTCTGTCTCTCTTTTATATTATTATTCAGTTCTGTGCATTAGATCTTCTCTAGTCTTTGAAGTCCTACCTTCCATGCTATTTTTTCTTCAAAAACATTTTTTGCTTATCTGGAGATTCACAGCTTTGTTGCTGCTCTTATGTTGATGAAGCATTTTCTCAGGGATGTGTTTATTTTCATTCATATACCATTGTGGTCCTATTGCCTCTGTTCTGAATGTTGTTCCAGTTCTTAGCAGCCTCTTTTCATCATTGCTTTTAGCATGTCCAATCCTCATACATCAGTCTTTTGGAAAGTTTAAGTCCTCAATTCTTCAACTGATGGTATCGGAGCTATTTATGTTACTAGGCACAGCCAAAGAATTATAACCTATGTGCTCTGTTCCGCTTCATGCACATGTTTATTAGTAAGTTAGTAATGCTGTAAGAAGTTGCACCAACCATTCCCTGATCTGGTGTACAAAAAAATACAGTAGAGTAACTTAAAAATGTTTAAGAAATAAGCTTTCTACTTATGAACTTTTAGTCCCTATTCATAGCAGGTTATTTTAGCTAGGGAACAGAGACTGTTAAACAAGTTACTACTTACTTGTTTGGGTTATTTTCAGATTTTGTGGAAGTCTTATAAATGGCAAAGTACTACAGCTAAATGGTTGAACTAGAAATTTTACAGGTCACTAGAAATTTTAACATTTCTAAAGATTCTGTTCAATGAAAACCCACTCCTAAACTTCTGCTCTTACTTATGTTCATGTTTTTTTTCTTACTGTTTTTAAATAACTTTTTCAAAAGTTAGTGTCATTGTTCCCAAGCCAACCATCTAATATTCAAGAACCTTTTGGCGCTTTCCTTAAGTGTTCCTTTTGTTGTTTGAGCATTGGCATCACAAAGCTCTCAAAGCAACAAAGAAAATGAAGGTTCCAAAAGAGATTTAAAGATTCTACAAAACAGCTTGCAAACCATTTTTTTAAAAACTTACTAGTAAACTGTAAGTATTGCACAGATAATGAAGTTAAGTAGTTCAAAATGTAAATGAATCATTGGCATTATTTTAACAAACATACTGAGCTTGGATTGCTCATGATTTGGAAAGACGATTGCTGATGATTTCAGAAAGAGTTTATTACAACTAAAGTCTTGTGAGGAAGCCCAAACAGTAGAAAATGGAACAGGTGTATTATCAGCACTCATTTTTAAGAGTAACCAAAAGTCCTGTGCAGTACTTAAGTACTTGACAAGATGGACTGAGAGGTTTGCTTGTAGTTCAGGTACAATTGCAGGAATATATAATTCATTTAGGGAGTCTCTCCCAGAGCTGAACAATGAAAGAAGCTAGTGACATCTGGAATCTATTGAGAAGTAAGTATTTTGTATTTTAATCAACATGTCACAAATGCCATAAATTAACCCAGATAACCCTTCTGATAACTGACTATTCAAAAAATATCTCACTCATATAGTACTTGTCATCAGTAAATCTGAAGTATTTCACAGAGAAAGGTAAAATATCATCTCACTTTTACAAATGAGGAAATTGATTCACGAAGAGTTGAGGTGACTGACCCAAGATCATCCAGCAGGCCAGTGGGAGAGCCTGGAATCAAACCTAGGTCTCCTGAGTGATTTATCTATTCTGTAGAATACACTACATCCCAAAGAGATGAGCAATGCTATTCTGATCATATAGCATACAAAGTTAAGCAGAAATATTTTGATCACATCTTACAGAAGGTTACTCTGGACAAGATCACAGAGTCAGCATTAGCAATAAGAATTGCTGGTTTGTCCATGGAAAGCATCAACAACCAGCATTGTTGGACATGTTGGCTTGTGAAGTAATTAGAAAACTTAAGCAGAATAAAGAGGACGCTTGTAAAGTAATGACTACCATGAAATTCTTAAAGCTTCAAAAACTGTAGCAACCTCCATTTAGTCTACTCCATATACTTGGGAGAAAAGGCAGGAGGTTTCCCTGTGGACTTCACCAAAGCAAATACTACATTCTCAGGACTGAGGATAATAGTAGGGTCAGGTTCATTTTGTGCCTAATGCTCCTTGAAGGCCAAGTTCTGCCCTCAGTAGGAACCATGTTTGCATGATAGCAAGCAGAAATTGATTCTATGGACCATAATGTAATTGTCACCTGCCAAGACTCATTGTAAGGATGACCTTGTATCAACCATTGTTTTTGTGATTTATTATTGTATTTTCATTTCTTTTAAAGTACTGCATAAGGGGTTAATCAAAAGCAATACCATCCAACACTTCCTCTTGCATGAAAATTTCATTTAAATACTTCTCTAGAACTAACTTGAGGAATTATAGTTTAGAAGTTTGAAAGATATTACATGGAAAAACCCCTCAGATATCTTAGTTAGTTAACTGGTCTTTGTTCAGATCAGAGTTCCCATCTGTTGTGTTATATGACACATGACTAAACCAATTTGGTCTTTAATCCATAAAACACGCTGTCAACCTTGTCTGTCTCTTTTGGTGTCATTGCTTGTTTGACTATAACTACAGTTGTGAAAAATTGAATAAAAACAGGTCTCTTGCTTATATTTGATATGCATTTTTGTAGATGTTTTATTCTATTTCCATATATACATTTTCTGAGAACTAGTCTTTAAAATTACTTTTTTACTTATCTTCATGACTCTAGACTTTGAAGTAATACTTCAGTGACAGCTGAACTGAGACATTTAACAGCTTCCTGAACAAGACCTCTCTGTATTCTGTACCATACTAAAGAATTCAGTTGCTCTTGAAAATTTTATCATGTAAGAGGCTATTAAAGTTACGAGGATAGGCTGAAGCATGAATAAATTCTGAGACTTACTGATGATGTCATTATACTGGTCAATAAAATACATAGAAGCAAGGACTTTTCATGGCACTAAGATCAGCTAACCAAATCAGGATACACGAGCAATTAACTCTTTAATTAAGATGAATGGGTGACATTAGCCCTCCTTAAACCCTGCTCATCAGCATTTACAAACAGAAAAAGACTGATGTCTCCTTCCCAATAAATGTACCTTTTATTTTTCATTTGTTGACAGCACTCATTCTTTCCACTTTGAAAACAAATTCACTGGAAAACACTGGTGACCACAGAGATATAAACAGTTCCATTCAATCAATGCAATTTCTCATTGCTTAAAGCTATCATGATTTTAATATATTCTCTAGCCAACTTGCATTCAGTTTTTGCTGCTGTTTTTTTTGTTTGTTTGTTTGTTTTTAATTGAGAAAAATAGTCTTGCTCTGCCCAAATGCAAAAAGCTCATTCAATGTGATACTTTTGAGGCCATTGTTATATGCAGTGTTGTTGTAGCTGTGTTAGTCTCAAGATATTAGAGAGACAAGATGTTTGAGGTTATATCTTTTATTGGACCAACTTCTGTTGTTGAGAGAGAGGCTTTTGAGCTTACCCAGAGCTCTTCCTCAGGTCTGGGAAACTTATTCAGGCCAGGGGTACACTACAGATTTACGTACCCCTGAGCGACATAGTTATACCAATCTAACTCCAGTATCAACATAGCACTATCTATGGGAGGGCTTCTCCCATCAACATAGCTACCACCTCTGAGGGTATGTCTACACTACAAAGTTATGTCAACCTAAGTTATGTCGACGTACAGCCACCACAATAAATAAAACGCTTTTGCATGTCCACAATACACTCCTTGTGTCAGCTGTGCATGTTCTCACCAGGAGCGCTTGCACCAATCTAAGGGCTTGTGTATATACTGTGACATTATCAACAAAACTTTTGTCTTTCACAGGTACTTAAAAAAGCCCCCTTGTGAAAGACAAAAGTTTTGCTGACACAATTGGCAGTGTGAACGTGGCTTTGTCGGCAGGAGCACTCTCCGGCTGATATAGCTAACACCACTCCCGAGGCTGGAAGTATTTTGTCAGCAAATGTGCCAACAAAATACCGATAGAGAGCGTTCACACATGCTGACTTTTAGCGACAAGGCTATGTTAACACAGCTTTGTCGCTAAAAGCTGCCTAGTGTAGACAAGCCCTAACTGTAAGTGTGGGACAGCTTCCAAAAGCCAGCAACAGTCAATGTAATGCAACATTGTCAACCTAATTACATCAACATTGACTCTATGCCTCTTGGGGAAGTGGAATTATTAAGTAGATATATAGTATCAGTGGGGTAGCCGTGTTAGTCTGGATCTGTAAAAAGCGACAGAGTCCCGTGGCACCTTATAGACTAACAGACGTATTGGAGCATAAGCTTTCGTGGGTGAATGCTCACTTTGTCAGATGCATGTAATCTGACGAAGCGAGTGTTCACCCACGAAAGCTTATGCTCCAATATGTCTGTTAGTCTATAAGGTGCCACAGGACTCTGTCGCTTTTTAAGTAGATGTAACTCACACAGTATACCTGCAGGAGCAACATTTTGGTGTAAACACTTAGAGTTAGTCAACCTAACTCTGTAGTATAGACCAGGCCTCAGGGAGGTGGATTAACTGCTCCAATGGGAGATGCTCTCCTCTCTTCATAAGTGTCCTCACTAAAGCAGTATAAGAGGTGAAGCTGCAGCACTGTGAAGACAAGCTCTGAGTGTCACTGCTAAATACAAGATGGGACAGGTGTTCAGCATAAGTTAACACACATTTCAAGGGACCATTCAAGGTGAAGTGGCCCATTAACACCCTTCCAGTCATGGGGAGAAAGGCGCTAGAGGGGGCTTGTTAGTGGGTTATTGATTGTTGTAATAAGCCATAAATCCAGTGAGTCTATTCTGTACATGATTTTTAGTGTCTAGCAATGTTATGAATTTAAGCTTTCTTTTGAAGAGTATTGTGCAGCTTTCCTTTGAGGATGAGGACTAATAGGTCAGATGTAAAGTCGTCATTTTGTGAAAAGTGCTCACTCATAGACCACCCAAATACCCTGAGAGAGCCTGCTTCGATACATAAATAAAACCCACTCCAACCTCACACCCCTACTTGTCATCTAGCATCCCACATTGGAATACGTATAGGCTGTCCTCAAACAACTACAACCCATACTCAATGGGAATCCCATCCTGAAAGAAATGTTTCCTGTACCCCCTCCCCCCCTTTCTGGCCTTCAAACAACCCCCCAACCTCGCCAAGCCATCATCTGAAGCAAGCTCTGCACAGACCAGGACACACCCACCCAAAGCGGCACCAGACCCTGCCAGAACAACATGTGCCAAACCTGCAGACATATCTCCCCTGCTACAATGATCAGCACCCCCCACAACACACCTTTCAAAATCGATGGGTCCTACACATACCTAACATGACATGTGATGTACCTCGTCCAGTGCACTTAATGCCCCAATAGCAACCATGTGAGTGAAGCCAGACAATCACTACGCTCTTGAATGAACTCACAAAGGAAAATGATAAAAACCAAAACCACCATGTCGCCTGTGAGTGAACACTTTTCACAGAGCCATCGCTCCATACCTGATATTATCCTCATCCTCCAAGGCAACCTGCACAGCACTGTCAAAAGATTAGCCTGGGAGCTTAAATTCATTACTCTGCTCATAGGTGCCTTGATTCCATTATATACAGCGTTTACAGTTTGGTTCAATGGCTCTCTGCATCCCCACTATAAAAATTGTTCCAGCACCCTGACTCTGCTAAACATTAAAAATCATGGACTGAATAGAGACATTGGGTTTATGGCTTATTACAACAATCCAAACTCACTAACAACTGCCCCTTCCCCAGATGCTCTCCCCTCATTTCCTTTCCTCCCTATAACTGGAGGGATGTTAATGGGGCACTTAACCTTATTTTAAGGAACCATTTAAGATGAACTGCTTTTATGCTAAACCAGTGACTCTCAACCTATGGGAGGCACAGGAATGTGTAAAGGGTAAGTGTATATTGTAAAGGTGCGAGCTGTATACTTTAAGAGCTTGGGCTGGGACTGTCAGCCCTGGGCAGCTGGGGCTGGTACAGAAGGGCCATGAATACCTTGGGGGAAGGAGGAAGGATAAAGGGGCAGCTGGCCCCTCAGCCACCCTGTGCTGACAGCAGGAGCAGAAGCTGCATGGCACACTGCAGGGCTCTTCACTATCCTGCACAGAGCTCTCTTAGCAACTGTGACCCGTCAGACATCCATTGCGTGTTTTTTCTCTCCAAGTACTTAAAAACAAATGTGAAATCATTATCAGCAGCGCACTTACAGTGAGAAACAGCTTACATGAGAAATGGATCGTTTTGTGACACAGGGAGAAAAGCGGACAACACAAGACAAAGTGAGGGCAGCAGCGGAGGTTCCAGCAAAACGCAGAAACCAAAAATATGACAAAGCTTATTTCAACCTGGGCTTTACATGGAGGGGGTCCAGCAATGCACTGAGGCCTCAATGTGTTATATGCAGCAAAGTACTGGCAAACGACAGTATGGAGCCCTGCACATTACACCAACATCTCGAAACAAGACACCCTACCTTGGTATCTAAACTCAGAGTTTTTCCAGGGGAAGCTCAATGACTTAACAGGAAAAAGTAAAGTTGTTGACGTGTACAGCACTATTTACATGTAGGTTACTGGGGCTTCTTATCATTCGGCTTTGCACATTGACAAAGTTAGTAAGCTGCAAAAGGTGAGTGAGAAACTACTACTTCCAGCTGCAAAGGATATGTGCTCCGTGGTGATAGGAGAGAAAGCAGCACCATGGTTAAACATGATCTCACTTTCTAATGACACAGCCATCTCCACAATATGGTATGAAACTACCGATGTAAAAGAGTAGCTCCTAGAAAGTGTTCGTCAGAGCCCATATTACTCAATTCAGATAGGAGTCTACCAATGTATCAAATGCTGCACAGCTACTAGTGTATATTCATTTTGCTATAGCAATAGAACTAAAACTTTCACCTACAACACAACTGGTTAAGAGCTTTATAAACTGTTAAATAGTTTTGTCTAAGACATAGGCCTTGATTGGGGATCTTGTTTTGGAATTTGCAGCGATGGAACACAGTCAATGACAGGACGGCATAGTGGACTTGTGACAAGGGTACAAGAAGTGGCCCCTACAGCAACTTGGAATCATTGTATGATCCACAGATGGGCATTGGCTGCTAAGAAGGTGGCAAAGGAGCTCAACAATATTCTTTCAGTTGCAGTAAAAAATAGAAACTTTATAAAGGCATGCCCAGTTAATTCAAGGGTTTATGCCATTTTATGAGATGGGGCAAACTTCACTCCGTTGTTGTTGCATTCATAAGTTTGTGGGTTGTCCACGGGCAAGGTGCTGACAAGACTATGAACTGCATGAGGAAGTCCATATTTTTCTTGCAGATAACTCTCCACTTGCACAGCATTTCAATGGCTAGTGTTGGATATCCTTGTTGTCATATCTGGCTGACATATTCAAGAGACTGAATTCTCTGAATGTGTCACTTCAGGGATGAAATGCAAATGTTTTCATTTATAATGATTGGATAGCAACATTCATTAACAAACTTGAACTGTGATCTTCACATGTGCAGCAGGGATCTGTTTCCACACACCGAGGATGTTGTGCAACAGTGCGGTGACCTGTCAGTTGACAGTATCCAGGTTGCAATTGTTCAGCACTTAGGGGGTCTGCAGGAGCAGTTTTGTGAATACTTTCCTGAAGTGGGCAAAGACAAATGTGATAAATGAATCCGGAACCCATTCAGCTTTAAGCCAAATCCCACGGATATGCTATCCTCAAAAGAAGAGGAAAGACTTATTGACCTGTCAAGCAACAAGGACCTGCAGCACAAATTTTCACAAATGGCAGCTGCAGACTTTTGGCTAACACACCGGGCTCTTAAAGTCTTTTCATCCACCTACCTATGCGAGTCAGGCTTCTCAGCATTAACTGCAATCAAAACAAAGTATCTCTCCCAGCTTTATGTTGAAGATATCTTTCGTCTCCTCTCTTCTACAGTGCAACCATGAATTCCACTGCTTCGTGCAACCAGGAAACACCCCTCCTCCTGATGGATATTATACTGAATTAATATATCACTGTTTGATGTCATGTTTCCTAGAATGTTTGGGAAGTTTTATTTTAGCTGCTTCATTTTTTTTACTGTTTTTACCTTAAAATTAATGCTTCTGAAACTCATACTGATCTATAATTGATGAAATCTCAACTTTTTTATTCATTTTTGCAACATATAGGATTTTCAACTTTATGTTTTAGCAGACTATGGGGAGGCACAGTCATTTTTTTTTGCATAGCTCAGGGAAGCTCACTATGACAAAGTGTGTTTAGCTCAGGGGTTCTCAATCTTGTATTTAGCAGTGACCATCTGAGTAAGTTTCCTGGACCTGAAGAAGAGCTTCATGTAAGCTTCGAAGCTTGTCTGTCTCGCTAACAGAAGTTGGTCCAATAAAAGATATTATCTCTGTCTTGCCTGACAGTGGTTCAGCCCTTCCTATTCCCCACATTTATAAGGAAAGGGCTGGTGGGACAGGTCACATTCCATATTTGTTGCCATCATCCCACTGCTTCCAGCTTTGTCCTTTATGGGGAGCAGGTACAGAAAATTCACTGACTTTCCCCATGCATGGAGAATGAAGACAAAATGGTGGGTGGACCAGCTGAGAATCTGGAGATGGCAGAAAAATGGCCTTCGGTGTAGCAAACAGATTTCTATGGGCATCCTGACAAAAAGTGAAATAACATAGCTATACTGATACAGCTCTGAATGAGTGAGAGACTTTTTCTAAAAATTGAATGTATTGTATGTATATTTTAAGTTTTAAGACCCCCCCCCATAATTTCAAGGAGGGGAAATCTTGCAGCCATGAAAATGTTCTAGATAGTGCAAACCTGCAGTTTGCCAAAGAATAGATGCTGGGGCTCTCCTGAGCTGACGCTGTCAATTGAAACAACCTTGTGTTCAGCTGAAACTGTCAGAACTACTTCACATATCGTAACATATTAGAAACACACACAAGAGGGGAGAAAACTAATCCCATTCACAAAATGCCAGCAATGCACATTTTCATTGTTCCGAAATAGTTACAGTGCTGAGACAACTTGGGGGTAAACTGCATGAAAATTCAAATTCTACTGCCTTTTCCCTCCATCTTCGTTGTGCTAATTCTGCACTATACTATTTTACATAAATAATTCCAAACTGTCTATTCAAATAGGCAAAATCCCTAGAAAAATTTCTAATAAGGTAAATGAAAATTATTTACTATACTTTAATATAGTCAAAGAATGTTAGGCACTTTACTGACACAAAAAAGAGGTGGATCATGCCATGCAGAGCTTAAAATCTAAGAGGTTTTTCCAATGCCTATTGACGTCAGTGCAATTTGGACCATTCACTAAATGAGCATGTAACTTAACAAGGAAGACTAAAGAGCCTAGGGGGACTAGAGTACAGAGGTTACATATGCAAGATTATGAATATACTTAGATGTAGCCATGGGTCAAATTCTCTGCAGGCATAAGCATGTACACCTTCTTTGTGCTCAGTCTAGTTGCTTCCTCTTACACCAGTGGTGGAAATGGCTTGACGCCTCATGTTTGTTGATTAGCCAAATACATGCAAGGCAAATTTATGCTCTCAATCCTCTGCTCTTTGCAAAGAGGGATTGTTACCATGGTAACAAATGTAACACATGGCATCCATTTCTTCATAGAGTTACAGGAAAGCTTCTTAAATGCCGTACATGATATTTAATGTCAAATATATTACTTCAGTCATTGTTTCTGGTGTAGAAGTAACTTCATGGCATATTGGTGTGATGGCTTTTGTCACTTTTAATGTTTATTTGCCATTAAACTTTCCATCAAGTTCCTCGTATTTTAAACTGTATGTTAATAGTTTTTGTTTTAATGGATTGAGGCATGATATGAGGTCGATAACAAGGGCAGCTAAGTGGAAGTATTGCCTGAAGGTTATCTTCCAGATTGCTTGTATTTTCACATGGTGTATATAGTCAGTTGGAAATTATGACAATTAGTCCTGATTTTGCAAAAGGAACATTTTCTCCAAATCTGTATCTTAATATGTGCTTTCCTTTGAAAACTTAGCTACTAACCAGATATTAGTGTGCAAATTTGGGCACCTAATGTTAGGCAACTAAATACAGATTTTGTCTGTCACAGGGTGGTCCCTTGTGAGTCCCTTCAGGCCTTAACTGTATACCACAACCACTCCAGTTCTTCTTCACTGCCACCGTTTCTATTGTATATTTACAGTCAGTCACCAGCTTCCCCATTTGCTTCTGGGGAAGGGTACAAATAGCAGCAGCCAGTCCTGCCTGCCTCCAGGCTCCCAACTCTTCCAGCTCTTCCTTTTTGTCAATGTATAGAATTCTATCTACTGGCATTGCTTCCCCTTCAGTTGTAGCACCACTCAGTGAAATCACACCCTCTGTCAAGTGCTTGTCTTCCAATAAATATATACAGGTAAGAGTTAGGGTTGCCAACTTTATAATATTTAAAAACTGGACGCTCCAGCAGGAGTGCCAGAACCTCCCCTGCCCCCATTTGCTCCTCTTCCCCTCCTCTGCCCCCAATTTCCCTCTGCCTGGTTCCAAAAGGAGCTTCAGCTGCAAGGCAGAGGCGACCCTGGCTGAGTAGGGGCTGGCACGGGCAATGACCTGGTGCCTCTCCTGCCCACAGTAAATGGACTTTGGGTGTCTGGTCAGTAGATCTGATTGGGTGCTGTCAGGTCCCCTTTTCGACTGGACTTTCCAGTTAAAAACCAGACACCTGGCCTCCCTAGTATTAGAGTGACAGGGTGCAGAGTTAGCTCCTGATTCAGCACACCCTGTTACAGGCATGTACATAAAAATAGTCTGATATCCAGAGTTGCTCCCAGCACCTCTGCTAATCAGGCTACTATTATATAGATGCCAAAATATGGATTTAGGCTCCTAACATTAGGTACCCCAATTTTAAAAATGTCTTCCTGTTTAAGACTAGACCAGTAAGCTTTCCCCAGGAAAATGGATGAAATATGTATGCCTTCTTTCATTGACTGTAGTAGTTAAAGGTGCAGAAAGAGCTTTTCAAAAGCACTTAAGTTACTTAAGCACTCAAGTCCCATTGGAAATCAATGGAACTTGGGTGCCTGTGTCATTTTGGTGCTTTTGAAAACTCCCACAGCATGCAATAAAGACATAAAAATCATGTTGCTGTTTACCTGGCAGGGGATGTGTGGAGGGATGGGGGACTGTTTTGAGTCTTGTGTCCACCTGACTGGGCAGCTAGAGCTCTTGAAAATGGCAGCATTTTGTATATGTTGAAACACCAAATGATTACACCTCAAACAGGTAAGAAGACAATGACATAGGGAGCACAGAACACATAAAATATCAATAATGGAAATAGGAAATAAAGCTATAATCTGAATGAAAGTTAATCACTTCATTTTACAACTGGCAGTTCAGTGACGTTTCTGTTTTAATATTATGTGCAAGCTGAACTGCCAGGTTTTATTTGTCAATTGATATAACTCTCTAGCTCTAATCCAGGATACTGGAAAACCTCTCCTGTTGAGTTTTACCTCTTAACCTCAAATGAAAACTGGCATTCCATCTGGATAATGTCCAATGTGTCACATTTTGGTAGTCATCAACCACCTCGCCTTACACATCAAGAGCACTGATTAAACAATCAAGATTTTTGAAATGCCTTGAGGGAGCTGTATGCTCTTTGCATCAGTAATTAGCGTTCAGTGGGAATACTAAAAATGTACTCGAACTTCAGATATAAAACTGTATTTCACATACTCTGTAGAATCACAACTTATATTCAAAGTGTGTGCCACCAAAAGTTTAAGGCCTCGACCATGGTCCTGCTGTTAATTTAAGCGAGTTTTCTTACAAGTTCTCCTTGCTACACAGCCTTTTATTGACCTAAGAGAGTGAAACCTTTTCTGGAGCTGTGTGCTTGGAAGAGTAAAACTCAGAGTGGTGACTATTATGTTTTATTTAGCCAGTTACCCTATAAAACAGTTCTGAGTGCTGAATTGGAAGTTAATTCAATTATTAAAACTCAGTGTGAGTATCATTTCTCTTGTTTTTACAAATCATAACTGTATGACTTAAAATCCTTGTCCCCCTTACAAATACATACACTGCCAGTAGTAATACAACTGACTGTTTACAAAAGCTACTACCAGGGGCGGCTCTAGCCATTTTGCCACCCCAAGCATGGAGGCATGCCGCGGGGGGCATGCTGCCGGGGGGCATGCTGCCGGTCACCGGTCCCACGGCTCCGGTGGAACTCCCGCAGACATGCCTGCAGATGCTCTACTGGAGCCACGGGACCAGCGGATCCTCCGCAGGCACGTCTGCGGGAGGTCCACTGGAGCCGCCTGCTGCCCTCCCGGCGACCGGCAGAGATCCCCCCGCAGCATGCCGCCCCAAGCACGCGCTTGGCGTGCTGGGGCCTGGAGCCGCCCCTGGCTACTACAAATATTGATTAGAAGATTAAATGATTAGGAAATAAGATATTAATAAGAAAAACAGGAACTAAGTCAGAAAACATTATTAAACATTGTTACAGGGATGCAAGGCTTAAGTAATGTTTCTGAAGTGTTTTGAGGTCTTTGGATGAAAGAAGCTGTAGAAGTGCAAAGTATTGTCATTATGATTATTAAATGTGATGTATATGAAAAACTGGCTAAGACCAGAGAAGTTCAAACCAAAACCCTGGATCTAAACATGCCCATGTTTATGAGGCATTCAAAATCAGTTCCAAGTCTCAATTTTGCACATGGACTTGTTTTATAATGTGGGCCCATCATCAGCTAAGGCTGAATTCAAAGTCACTAAAAGCTAGTCAGTGTGTTACTTAAGCAAAGGTTAACCTTCAGTGAAAGGTTTCCTTATAAGGAATGAGGGGAGAGGGGATGAATAACTCAGTGGCTTAAGCAGTAGCCTACTAAACCCAGGGTTGTGAGTTCAGCCCTTGAGGGGGCCACTTAGGAATCAGGGCAAAAATCAGTACTTGGTCCTGCTAGTGAAGGCAGGGGGTTGGACTCCATGACCCTTCAAGGTCCCTTCAAGTCCTATGAGATAGGTATATATTTCCATGTATTATTAGGTGGGTTTCACTTTAAAAGATTGTAAATTAATAAATAATTTTTTTTTAAAAAGCCTTTGTACAACAGCTCCTGGGAACACATGTATTAAAAACTATTTTCATTTCAAAGGGCCTTTTCCAGTTGTTAATGTTCTTTTCTGGTCAAATCCCCAGCTAGTATAAGTGGGCATCACTCCATAAAAGTTGCACCAGCTGAGCACTTTGCCCCTACATTTCATGTCTGTCTCAAGGTTTTTGTTTTTGTTTTTTTTCTGGAAAACTTCATGGAAAAACATTTCAGCTGTTTTTAAGTAAAGGAATCGATATTTTTGTCATAAAAATGTTGTGACCTATATTTGAACAGGTCTAGTGCCTCAGTGGTTTGGAGTACAAACTTGATTCTTGGCAGAAAGATATTCCCTAGATTAAAGGCATGCTTCTTGTGTGGTGAAAAAATCTTTACGTTTGGAAGAATTATAAAGGTTTAAAAATGGGCATTTTATGTGCCCAGTACTTCAGCATATGATAATAGGGTTTATAGTAATGATTTCTGCATGAAATAGGTAAAATGGGTGCATGAAAGTTGCATTAAATTTGTTTCAATTTCTAGTCTTGGAACACTATTGTAAGTGTGCATAAGAAAATTGATTGGAATTTCTAATTCAGTGTGTTGGTATATGTGGAATGTAAACTGTAAACATTCCAAAGAAACGCTGCTAAAGTAAATTAAAAACGTAATGCATTGGGGGATGTTTGTCCCTATCATATCATGTTTTATAACAGTCTCTTTAATTACTGTTTCAACAATTTACCTACTATTGATACAAGGTTCACCTGTCTGTAATTCCCAAGGTCACCCCGGTTCCTTTTTTTTAAAAGAGAGAGATGGCATTGACTGCCGTCCAACCCTCTTCTGATAGAAGCCAATTTTAATTATGGATGGCATACTCTTGTTAGTATCTGCTTAATTCCGAAGTTCATTCAGAGCTCTTGGTTGACTATCATCCGCTCCACATGCCTTTTTACTATTGAAGCTATCAGTTTGTTTAATTTTTTCTTCTTTTGCCGTCTATATGACTGACAATGCCATATCTTTATCCATGAAAAGTAGTCTTTGGTTCTCTGACTTATACTGATCTTATATCATGTAACTCGTTGTCTTTAGCTTTGTTAGTCCTTGACTTACACCAATGTAGGTGAGCGAAGAGTCCAGTTCATTAGCTCTGAGGGTAATGCAGTTCTAATGGGAGTAATGTGTGCATATCAACAGAGGAAGAGATACTACTATATAGTATTAAATTATGATGTAATGTAATATAAAGTTGTAAATCAACACACACATACAAATCCTGACTACTACAATACAATGGAAGTGTTCATTCATTTAAAGAGATAGTGACACAGAAGTGGCAATGACATTAAAAAGTGACAAGGGCAGATGCAATGAAGTAAGATTAGATGCATGTGCATGTTTCCAGCTTCATGCTTTGCAACTTATGACAGAATATGCAATAATTCTATGAAATATCACTTTTTAAAGTAATGTAAGTAAAGTATATTGTAACTAACAGGGCCAGCTCCAGACCCCAGCATGCCAAGCGCGCGCTTGGGGCGGTGTGCCGCGGGAGGGCGGCAGGTGGCTCCGGTGGACCTCCCGCAGGCATGCCTGCGGACGGTCCGCTGGTCCCGTGGCTTCGGTGGAGCATCTGCAAGCGTGCCTGCGTGAGGTCCACCGGAGCCGTGGGACCAGCGGACCCTCCGCAGGCACGTCTGCAGGAGGTCCACCGGAGCCACGGGACCGGCGACCGCCAGAGGGCCCCCCGCGGCGTGCCGCCCTACCTGGGGCGGCACAATTCCTAGACCCACCCCTGGTAACCAAATGTGTGAAGGCTATTTCACAGTTAACTCATGATAGCTCGTTATTAGAGTAGCAAAAACACTAACTAGTCTTTGCTAGTAGTATCAGCAGCAGAAGTTAGTCATAGTAGGCAGTAGCATAAATGTCAGAAGATAGTGAGCGAGAAAGAAAACATGAAATACTTGACTTAGTTTTTCTGGATATTTTAATAAACCTGGTCAAATGATATAAAACTATTAGAAATAATTTATTCGATGAGTGACATAATTGTTTGAATATTCTTTGACCAGATCTAGCAAGAAGTTTGTGTGAACTCATGCTAAAAAACACAGCATGAGACTATTAAAATCGATTGTGATGTGAAGTGAGTGAGATGCTGTCTTTAGCCTAATACAAACTACCTGTGCTAGTTTTGATTTAACATAATAAAAGCAACAACAACAAAAACCAACAAAGCCCCATGTTTACTTTAAATATTAAGAGATGCTTGGATCCTATTATTTAATTCATGTGCTATTAATTTTTATCACTTTGCAGATTAATGTTCTGCATGAAGACCTGACAAGGCAAGTTGTAATGCAATGCAATGCAATGTAATGGGATGCTACTTGTCATAAATGCAGCCCATCAGTTCCAGAACACACACACACATTTGCCACAATACTGACCCTACTGGCAGAACTAGAAGCAGGTACTTCAAGTTATCCACAGATAATTTGCTACCCATACATCTGTAACTGACACTCATAAGAATGAGGAAACAACAATCCATAAAGCTTATTAAAAGATTTTGCTGACTGTACAATTGCTGTGGTGGTAGCCGAAGTATTATTACTGTACTCCAAGTATGCCATTCACTTGTCTGCAAACACTACCATAAAGTGGCTGAATGCTTTTCAATCTCTGAATTTCAGTTAAGTAAAATGAGCGCCATGCTATTTTGTGCATGCATGCTCACTTACCTGAATTGTCTCCATGTAGGGAGAGAGGGATGTCACACTTCCCTCCCTGAAAACCTGTACCGTACCCCAGCTGGTAAACATTACTGTGGCTGAAGAATTGTGTTAACCATTTATAATAATCTGTGGAGGCTGAGGTTGCTTATTTTTGCACTTTTGGATAACAGATGTTTTGTGTTTTGTTTTTGTCTCTCAAATTTACCAGATTGTTCAAAGAGCCACTCAGAATTGTAAAGAGAAAGTAGCTCATCATTAATAGAATTGCATTATGTTGTTGCTAATAATGAGGTATTTTCACAATTTTGTCTGCAAAACTCAGGTAACTTCCAAATAAGCACATTTCTCTACTCCCCCCACCCCACACATTAAAGGACTAGATACTCCACTTCTCCCTCAGGGCCTTATTTCTTCTCTATTGGAGACAGAAAGTCTTTTACCTTCATTTCAGCAGGCTGTCCTTAAAGTTCATGCCTTCTGGAGACTAAGCTGAAGATGATAAATTGTTAGCTTGGCAGGAAAGTATGCTATGGTGGTACATAAAAGAAGCTCCAATGGTCATGCTTAAACCCTCACTACTTGCCTCAGATAAATAACATTATCTCTGTATTTGAAGTATTCCCTAGGTGATGCTTCTATATGGGGAATAATGCGATTTCCAGTTTTGCTTTAGATAGGTACCTACCTACCCATGTAACCATGAGAGAGAGATGGACTCAAGAAGAGTTTAAGTACTGTATCGTAGTTTTCCAAAATGAAGTCTCAAATATAATTAAATAAGTGTATAATTTACTAGTTAAACTCCCCCCCCCCTTACACAGCTAACACAAAACAGGAGACTGGGGTGGGGGAGGGGGGGGATTGTAGATACAGTATTTCCATGGCTTAGTGACCAGATAAAAGGTTCCCTTTTTATTCAGCACTAGCTTTGCAAATTTCATTGCAAGCACCAACAGCTTTACACCTAGCAGACACAAAGAAGTTTTTCATCAAAGCAGAGGTGTATGCCACATGAGCAGGTGAAAATGTGATGAAGAGAGGTGTGATATCAATTCTCTGTTGGTTATACATTTAACCCATGCCAGGCTTCATCTTATACACAGTATTTCGCTTTCTGTTCAAAGTTTAGTAACTTAAGCAGATAATCATCTTTCTCTTGAGATGAACAAGTTATATACTGTTCATTTCCAAATCAGAATGCAGACATACTCTCAAAATTCTGCAGATGTGACCTAAGGTGTTAATTTTGCTGCAAAACTTTTGTGAAATTAAAAGGATATTTTAAATCACCTTCAGTCTCAGTACCTCATTTATTACTGCATCATTTAGCTATTGTTTATCATAGATATTTAAGCTAAGATCAAGAGAAACCATGAATATACAGTAATGTGATTAATCAGACAAAACTGCTATCTTTTAGTCTGCAGTAAAGTCAATAATATCTGCTTTCTCTTTTCTTGCTAGGAATTTTAACTCTTCAATATTTTTATACTTGATAGTCTACTATATTAATAAAATATAAGCTACCATGAAATATGCAGTACAGCCAGGATAATAATCTCAAGAGATTTAGGACAGAATTCCTACTTGTACTAGGCACCAACAAGCAGTAACATGTAAAAGAACTACTGATGGCCAATCTAAATACCACAGGAGCCCATTAGAGACGAAAACATTGGAACAGCAGGGCAAACCCTTAACTCTTCTGCTTCTCTGTCTTTAGTGATTCCACTATACTATAAGATGTTCAAACTACTAAGTGTACAGCCAAAGCTGGTGGAGGAAAGTGTTCATGAATTCAAACCATCATGTTGATAGCTGCTATGCAGGTAGGGCACAGAGAGCCCATAACAGAACTGCACAACGGCCTGGGCACGATGGCAGTTCTTGTGCTCCCGTGAGGGTAAGGACTGCTGTAGTCCTATAAAGAGCTGGTCATACATAGAGCATAGACGTCTGTAGTCCTTTAAAGAGATGGCCATCCAGTTCAAGAATTCCACAGCCACACTCCCTCTGTGCCCCTAGCAGCATTGTGCCACTCTGTGCTATTTCTTAGCCTGGGCCCCTGTGTACTTAGACAATTTATATCTGAAAAAAGTGGAATTGTTTACACAAACGATTCAGAATTCTTCCCCAAGAACATTAAACAGCACTGTATTATTCTGCTCTTATGACTTCCTGTTCAGCTAAAAGCCAGTGACAGAATAGTAGCTTTGTGTCAGGGCTAGTATAAGCCAAACCTGAAAACCGATGTAAAGCCACCTCAGACAGACACACATATATACAGTAAAAGCAACTTTAGCATGCAACTGTATTCTGGCTGAAACCAGCTTGACACACTGCTTTCTCATGTAAACTGTTACTGCTAAAAATAGGAATGCAGGAGGCTCTGGAGAACCACGTCTGAATACACGTGGTCCCTGAGTCCTAAGCTATGCCCAATAGTACCTCTTCTATCACAGACAGTTTATGAACCAGCCTTGCCGTTATTATGAAGGAGTCAAACGGGGTTGGCCAACAGCCAGTTCCAGGTAATCTGGCATGAATCTGTATGCAGCACCTGCCAGAATTTGGCTTTTTATATTCCTAAAACCAGTCTAATGAAGAAGTGTTCAGTAGGCCTTCCGAAAAGTAGGGTGTGGCAAACATTCATTTAATGTATAGAGTTATGACAGTTATTAAAAAAATAAATTGTAAAATTTACAATATAGTAAAATTAAGCATGTAGGTCTATAAAACTCTATCCAGCTAAATGTCTAGCAAATGCATTTCTACTATGAATAAAACCGCTTTGCCAACTAAAATGTGATGACAATTCATCTACAATTCTTTTGGTCAACAGAGTGAACAATTTTTTAAGGAACTTACAAAAATGCCATTAAAAGATATTGGAAAATAGTTTTTGGTTTTTCTGCAATAGAATACTATTAAAAGTTCACTGGCAGAAAAGAATTTCTTTTAACAGAACATCTTTGAACTGGCATATGGCGGGGGGAGCATTTGTAAACATTTTAATGAATCCCTAAGCATGTTTTGATTCTGTTATGTTCATCACCCTTTTGCTTTGCTATCACACACACTTATTAGGGCAACTTGGTATTTTGAGGAGATCTTTCCTATATGTAGATACCTATATTCACACACTAACTAGAGCATTCATATTATACAGGTATTTTCTATTTGTGCTGCACTACTTATTTATGAATTTTTCATCATCCAGTCACTGAGCAGAAACACTCCATGACTTAGACCAATCACACATGATGAATAATGAATAGCAAATAGGCGAAGACATTGTCAAAGCAAATAGCTTACAAGCAAGCCATAGGTTTACATGTTAGTGTAAAGTATGAAAACAAATATGAATAGCAAATACAATCATTTAAACCAAAGTTCATTTTCTGGACGATTTGCAAACCGAGGGGTTAATATTGTCTGAAATATTGTTTACTATGAATAGATATTACACGTCAATACTAATGTAAATAATTTTTTCAAGCAAAAGATAAGAAATTTAAAATCTAAAGTGAGCAAAGGCCATTTTGGCCTATTTTTATTATAAAGTGGGTGATCCTTTTATTTTTTTGGTAGTATAACTGAGTAAGGTGCTTTTTCAAATAATGTAACTGCACTGGACTAGGCAGAGCAGAAAGCAGGCAACATATTCTGGATAACAGTGCAGAAGCCTTTAAATACTCTTGAAATTATATCTTTCATAAAACTGTTCATGAGAAAAAGCTGTTAAGAATTCATTGTACAAAATATTTATAATAGAACAAATATGCTCATAATATGAGTGAAAATTCTTTTCACATATTAAGTATTTTTATATAGTCAAGATGAGCATTTGTTACTACAAGTTTGAATAATACATAAATTTGTTTGACACAGGACTATTTATCTAACATACACACAATAGAAAAAGAGAGACCTTGTGCGTGTCAAAATATACTATAAACTACATGTAGACTTTACCACAGTTTCACATAATGTTTTACCACCATGCTTATTTTCTTAATAGGAGTGGAAACAAAAAGCCAGATGCATCATTTTACAAAGTACAAAGCAAATGTCCATTTTCCAAATAGTAGCCATAAATCAGAAGTATGTGAGATCTGAAATCTGGTCACCCTTGATTGAGCTACAGGGTATTTCTGTAAAAGCTTCCGCTTGATTTGCCTTGAGACCACCAATGAATCATCATGAGCTGACATATTAAGGGGTTTCCATACTAGCCTTTTCTTCTTAAAATCTTCCACCACTGATGCTATGAATGCAGCTCCACCAGCAGTGGGAATGTGAGTGTATATACCATTGCCAGCATTGTAACTGCTATGCAGGTCTAGACTGCACAGTTGTTAAAATACTGGTGACCTCTGGAAGCTTGTCTACATTAGATCTGTCCATTCCTACCAAGAGTGAAGCTTGTCAATGGTAACAATCGAGGGAAACAGAGGACAAGGTCTAGTGTAATCCCTTCACTCACACTCTTAGGGCATGTGTACACAGCATTTTGGAGTGAGCCTCTAAGCCCATGTTGCCAGACTAGGGCTAGTGCTAGTACCATAAAAATAGCTGTATTGACACCACTTTGAAGTTGCAGCTCAGCTCTGAAGCCCATCCTGCTCCTTAAGCGTCAGAGCCCAAGCTCCACCCTGAGCTGCAACTTGAAAGCACTGCGTGTATACAGCTATTTTTAGAGCACTAGCATGAGCCCCGCTAACCCAAGTCTGTCAGCCTGCGCCAGGAGGCTCTGTCCAAAATGCTGTGTAGACAAACTCATTACTTAGAAAATCCATTTGCTTGTTCTCCCACTTAACCCTTGACCATACTATAGTTTAAATGCAGTTGCAACTAGTATAATTTTAACATGGTTATTGTTGGCATAATTTGTGCAGTTTTCTCAACTACTGTGGTCAGGAATTAGTTCTGTGTACTTTTCACTGTAATAAAACCATTCATAAATGCACTATAGACTGGGGAGTCATAGACTTTTAAGGCCAGAAGGAATAATTAGATCCTCCAGTCCCCCACATGACACTGGCCATAGGAGTAAATGGATGAAATTCTTTATGGAGTCCAAAAACTTCTTTGACTAAAGAATATCTTTGATATTTGGGTTATATATTGCATTACTTAGCCAAAATCCGTGATCATTTTGGTCAACCATTCTGAAAAACATGGCTTTTGAACATGACGAATTTAAGTCTCTGGGAGTTAGGCACCTAACTCCTTTAGACACTTAACTCCTACTTTTTAGTCTATATAGTTGTCATGATCAATAGTGTTTGCATAGGTGTTGGGATTTCTCTGGATGAAATGTTCCACAAATATTATCATTAACACTCTTGGGGTTTTTTTATAAATATTTATTTAGGAAGCTTAT
This sequence comes from Mauremys reevesii, assembly GCF_016161935.1. Lineage (NCBI taxonomy): Eukaryota > Metazoa > Chordata > Testudines > Geoemydidae > Mauremys > Mauremys reevesii. Next base: position 27,109,529 of record NC_052630.1, read on the forward strand.
CAGACTTACAAATCACTGCCATGTAAATATGAGAAACAAAATAATAATCGTTGCACATATTGATATTATTTTGCTTAGTAAAATATCATTCAGTAATGTAATCAACAAACCTCTCTATTTGATGGGGTGTTACCATATTACAGAATGAACCTCTTTACAGTATTGGGGCTTTGTTTAATGGATCTGTGCAAAGTAGCTGTACACCTAACTCTCTTTTATTCTATTATAAATTCTAACAGCCTGTTTTCCTGCTACAGTTTTTGTGTGATTATAGGAAGATTTTGAAACAAGGATATCCTTGGCAAAATATTCATTTTGGCACTGGCTATTTTTCCCAACCAAGAAATTCCATACTAACCATATCACTCCAAATCTTTTAAAGTAGTGGTTAAACATTTAAATAATACAGCTCTCATAGGCTGTTTGAGATTTGAATTCCCTGTATTTTACAGAATGGTTTACCTGTTTCTAGCCAAATGTTTCTGGAAGGATGGTAGTGTTTGCAGAGAAATGAATGACATACTTGGAGCACAGTGATAATACTTGGGCTACCATAAAACCAATTGTACGATCAGCAAAATATTTTTATAAGCAAATTTATATCTAGCACTTCAGGAAACTGTTTGGCTTTAAAGTAAACTTATGCCAAATCTGAAATAGATTTCTTTAGATACTAGTTTTAGGGCAGTGTTCAGGTTAGATAATTAATATTAAATGAGCAGCACATTAAGTTATTCCTTTTGTTTGTTTGTTTTCCTGCAAGTTTTTTTTCCTGTGATAAACAAAAAAATAATTTAAGTTCTGCCAGCACTTTTTTGTCTTGTAACTATAATAAAGCAGCAAAGAATCCTGTGGCACCTTATAGACTAACAGACGTTTTGCAGCATGAGCTTTCATGGGTGAATACCCACTTCGTCGGATGCAAGTAGTGGAAATTTCCAGGGGCAGGTATATATATGCAAGCTAGAGATAACAAGGTTAGTTCAATCAGGGAGGATGAGGCCCTGTTCTAGCAGTAGAGGTGTGAAAACCAATGGAGGAGAAACTGGTTCTGTAGTTGGCAAGCCATTCACAGTCTTTGTTTAATCCTGAGCTGATGGTGTCAAATTTGCAGATGAACTGGAGCTCAGCAGTTTCTCTTTAAAGTCTGGTCCTGAAGTTTTTTTGCTGCAGGATGGCCACCTTAAGATCTGCTATTGTGTGGCCAGGGAGGTTGAAGTGTTCTGCTACAGGCTTTTGTATATTGCCATTCCTAATATCTGATTTGTGTCCAGTTGTGCTGTGGCATCTGACTACCACAAGGAGGCCGCCAGACAACTCTCCAATACCAAATTCTACAGGCTACTTTCCTCAGATCCCACTGAGGAATACACTAAGAAACTGCATCATCTACTCAGGACACTCCCTACACTAACACCGGAACAACTCAACATACCCTTAGAGCCCCGACCAGGGTTATTCTATCTACTACCCAAGACCCACAAACCCGGAAATCCTGGACGCCCCATCATCTCGGGCATTGGCACTCTCACTGAAGGACTGTCTGGATATGTGGACTCTCTACTCAGACCCTATGCCACCAACACTCCCAGCTATCTCCGTGACAGCGCTGATTTCCTGAGGAAACTACAATGCATTGGTGACCTTCCAGAAAACACCATCGTAGCCACCATGGATGTAGAGGCTCTCTACACAAACATCCCACACACAGATGGAATACAAGCAGTCAGGAACAGTATCCCTGATGATGCCACAGCACAACTGGTTGCTGAGCTCTGTGCCTTTATCCTCACACACAACTATTTCAAATTTGATGATAATATATTTCTCCAGATCAGTGGCACCGCTATGGGCACCTGCATGGCCCAACAGTATACCAATATTTTTATGGCCGACCTGGAACAGCGCTTCCTCAGCTCCCGTCCACTCACGGCCCTTCTCTACCTGCGCTACATTGATGACATCTTCATCATCTGGACCCATGGGAAGGAGACGCTGGAAAAATTCCACGACGATTTCAACAGCTTCCACCCCACCATCAACCTCAGCCTGGACCAATCTACACGGGAGGTCCACTTTCTAGACACCACGGTGCAAATAAGTGATGGTCACATTACCACCACCCTATACCGAAAACCTACCGACCGCTATGCCTACCTTCATGCCTCCAGCTTCCGTCCCGGGCACACCACAAGATCCATTGTCTACAGCCAAGCACTGAGGTACAACCGTATCTGCTCTAACCCCTCAGACAGAGACAACACCTACAAAATCTCCACCAAGCATTCTCAAAACTACAGTACCCGCACGAGGAAATAAGGAAACAGATCAACAGAGCCAGACGTGTACCCAGAAGCCTCCTACTGCAAGACAAACCCAAGAAAGAAACCAACAGGACTCCACTGGCCATCACATACAGTCCCCAGCTAAAACCCCTCCAACGCATCATCAGGGATCTACAACCCATCCTGGACAACGATCCACGCTTTCACAGGCCTTGGGTGGCAGGCCAGTCCTCGCCCACAGACAACCTGAAGCATATTCTCACCAGTAACTGCACACCGCACCATAGTAACTCTAGCTCAGGAACCAATCCATGCAACAAACCTCGATGCCAACTCTGCCCACATATCTGCACCAGCGACACCATCACCGGTTCATTCACCTGCACAGCTACCAATGTAATATACACCATCATATGCCAGCAATGCCCCTCTGCTATGTACATCGGCCAAACTGGACAGTCTCTAAGGAAAAGGATAAATGGACACAAATCAGATATTAGGAATGGCAATATACAAAAACCTGTAAGAGAACACTTCAACCTCCCTGGCCACACAATAGCAGATCTTAAGGTGGCCATCCTGCAGCAAAAAAACTTCAGGACCAGACTTCAAAGGGAAACTGCTGAGCTTCAGTTCATCTGCAAATTTGACACCATCAGCTCAGGATTAAACAAAGACTGTGAATGGCTTGCCAACTACAGAACCAGTTTCTTCTCCCTTGGTTTTCACACCTCTACTGCTAGAACAGGGCCTCATCCTCCCTGATTGAACTAACCTCGTTATCTCTAGCTTGCTGCTTGTTTGCATATATATAGCTGCCCCTGGAAATTTCCACTACTTGCATCCGACGAAGTGGGTATTCACCCATGAAAGCTCATGCTGCAAAACGTCTGTTAGTCTATAAGGTGCCACAGGATTCTTTGCTGCTTTTACAGATCCAGACTAACACGGCTACCCCTCTGATTCTTGTAACTATGTTATTTAGCCCTTTGACATTCAAAAGGAAGTAATTAATAACTATTTTTCTTATTGAAAATTTGGAAGTGTTTCTTTGGCTGCTTGATGGCATGAATCCTTGTGTGGCAAATGTCTAACATTTTGAATTATGTTGTATGCATGGTTATGTTCCTGAATATTGTTTGATTTATTTGTAAATTTCCATAGCTATTTCCTCTATCATTCCCCACAGCTCCTTCCCCTCCCCCCCACACCCCATTTTCCTCTGATCTATATCAAAATGACCTTTAACTGGCCATTTTCCCATGGTACTTACCTTGAAGTTAGGCATCATGGGTGCAATGCATGAAGGCACCTATGTCCCATTTTTCAGTGCCACCACCATCCACAAAACTTCAGCTCAGCTGCTGACTAACACTGTAGGCACCTCAACTCACTCGGCCCATAGGTTTTTGTTCCTGGGTAAGCATACTGCAACCTCACTCTAGCCGCCTGGGCACCTATATCCTAGCTGAGTGGGTGCACTACTACCTCATGATAGGCATCTGGATGTCTGTCTCATGCCTAAGCCCCAGAGTGATTCACAAACTGGGAAAGATAGGCATTTTGCTTCCTAAGTTGCGATCAGGGGCCTGATCTGGTAGGCAGCCTCTTAGCCTAGTAGATAGGGTACTCATCCAGGGTGTAGGAAACTCCCATTTTGAGCCCCCCCCACCATCTGAAGGGGAAGAAGGGATTTGAACAGGGATCAGCCACCTCTCAGGTGAGTGCCCAAACCACTAGGCTACAGTCATTTTAACTGTTTCACTGGCTCAGTAAATATTTAATTATTGCTTAATTAAAGAGGAATAACTTCAGTAGGACAGATCAGGGATCTCACATCAGACTATTCCATACCTTAGTGGCTCAGACACTCACCTAAAAGGTGGCAGATCCCTATTCAAATCCCTTCCACACTCCCAGGAGAAGAGGGATTTGAACCAGGGCACTCTCACATGCATTGTGAGTCCTCTCCCTCCCCGGTTTTGTTTTGGGTCCCATACATAACTTAGATGGCCGAGCTCTGAGTTAGTGGGTTGGTAGCAGAGATAGACGTCTCTATGCAGCTGGAACTTAGGCACCTATTTCAGAGGGGAGAGGGGCAGAGCTTGGCACACACACCTCATTGGCATCTCCCATTGGCCAGCTTAGGCACCTGCCCACCTAGCATGCTGAGCCTGTGGATCTTACTCTAAGATGCCTATATCTCCCCATCCATTGAATAGGGAACCTAGATTCTTAATTTAGTCTTTGTGGATAACACTGGTGCTGCTGTGGTTTTTTTTTTTTCTAGGCTCCTAAAAGTAAGGCACCGTGACACTAAGTCTAAGTGTCATTGTGAATCCCGTCCTGTGGTTCTCAACTTCCTAGAAAAAACTTGTTATACAGAAGCTAACTTTAATAGAATGGCTTCTGGTCAATTAGGAAACAAAAAAAAATAACTAATTTAGATCAGTCTTTGCAGGCAACTTTCCTAACAAAGAAATGTCCATATATGAAACAGTAGGTAAAGGATTTGGATAGACAAATTACTGCAGAGGAATGGGCTTTGATCTGGAAAAGAGACCAGCAACCTCAATCGGTAGCACAATAAAAGAGAAGCTCTTTATGATGCTGTTTCAGTGGTACCTCAGATCAGCCACGTTAAAAATATATATTATGACTGAATGGAAATAAGCATTGGAGAAACTGTGGTGAAAGAGGAGATTTTATAAATATTGCGGGTGGGGGGACATGTCCGGTCATTCGAGAGTATTGAGATAAGATCTGTAACCAAATATTACAAATTGTCAGACATTTATATTACCAAATGATCCTTTGGTAATCCTCCTGGGGCTTCCTAATGAAAATGGTCATACTCAAAGAAATGAAGAACTAATCCCTTATCTGTTAGTAGCTATTAGATTGCTGATTGCCTTTCATTTGGGAAAAAGAAAAGAAAAATAGACCAAAATTAGAGGAATGGTTCCAAAAAATATGGAAAGTTGTTGTTATGGAAAAAGGTAATGCATCTGTTATGTACCTAGCAAAATAAACAGAGGACAAATAGGTATTTAGTTACCATTTATTCAATACTTAACGTATATTCACCTGCAAAAACCAGAATATCTATCCATTCTTTTGCATCTTAATGTTTGTTAGACAATACCAGTTCCTGCTGCTTGTTCTCTGCTCAAATACTGGACCAGATTCAACACTGGTGTAAGCCAGTGCAATTCCTGTAAGTTAATGGAGTTGCACCTACTTACACTAGGTCTGAATGTAGCGCTCTCTGTTTGACAGTTTCCAGCTAAATGTCATGTTCAAAGTGAGGATTATGGCATAACGTTGGAGAATAGGATGCAAGAACTGGTGAACTTTTAAACAAAATCCTGTTTTCATGCAAATCTCTCTAGTAATGAAGAATACTAAAAATGCAGTAGTACAGCTATGCCTGAAAGTATAAAACAACCCTTTGGAAGCTGAACCTGAGTGCCAACAGCTCCTTCAGATTATAATAACACTTAGTGCTTTATGCTTTCAAAGCGCTGAACAAACAAACATTAGCTAATTAAGATACCTTCCTAAACTTCAGTGGAGAAAGAAAATATTCAAATAAAATTATCAAACTCTTTAAAAAAAAAAAAAGTAGTAGTATAAAATTTGGCAGCTTCTCCAGTGTTGTCCAAGAAGCAGCCAATTTATCCCTATTCTGAATACCAATCAATTCTACTTTTTTACAACTGATAAGATGTTCCCTAATTAAATTATGTTTTAATTGCCTTTGACTTTTAATGCAAGGAAAATGGCAATATGCTTTCTGTTAAAATACCTCTTCCTGCCCCCCGCCCGTACACACATTCATATCTGTCTACTGTGATTGCCATTATACAGCAAATAGTTGTATCACAATGGTATCATACAGTTTCTCTTTATGGGTAGAATATGAAACAACTGCAGTGTTTTAGATACCCTTGTGTTATAAATGGTGCCTTTTTAATGTTGACAACTGTATCTGTACCCAGTGATACTTATTTACACTGTAATAGTATTCTCAGAAAGAATGATCCAAGTGGAATTTCCAGGAATATAGTTAATAGCACTAATAAACCAGTGCATCCACTGGTTATGTTAATCCTGGGGATGTGATATTTTCCTATTTTTCACTCATTTATAATCACCAACAGCTTTACAGGCAGTTAATGAATCCTTGCACCACAACTGTGAGGTAGATAAATGTCTTTACTTTTTTAAAATAGATGAGGAATATCTGGGGATAAAAGGTTAACTAAGGGATTTGGTGTTGTAGCCAGAATTAGAACTCAGGACCTCCTTACTCCCACTCTTGTGCTCACATGTCTTTCTTGAGGAGCAATACAATACTTTAGGGAATGATGGGACCCACATATGGACTGTATGAATAAACAAATCACCTGGTGCAAATGCCAAACTCCAAATAGGCCTCCCAATTCTGAATGCTTGCTCTTGTCAGCTGAAGCACCCCAATACACTCCATACAAGTGTCACCTTTTGGAGAAAAAGCAATATCCTGGCAGGCAGTTCTTTTCCTTCATCTCGGGAAATACATTAGTGGTTTCGTACCCTGCATTTTTGGTCAGTTCAAACTGTATTTCACCTTAATCCTGAAGTAAAGAAAGGTAGGCAAACTATAAACATACACTGCTGCAAGATATGGAAAAAACTTTGATTTCTCTGTTGAGATAACCAGACTGGAGGAGGATTTGACATTCATGCTGCATTTAGTTGACTGATTCAAGAAAATTATTGCTACTGTAGTAGTAAGGGAAATACCAGCTCGAGGCCTAAACACAAACGCTTCTGTCACACTGTCATCCATAATTATTCTATGTTCTGGATTCATTCATTGTCGTACGGATCTAATACTGTGCTACATGCCATGCTTCTCGGCCCTGGTTTACAAATGAAGGACAAAGTACCGTAGCTACATTTTTCTAGATATTCCTACAGTCAACTGATAATGATGCATTTACTGCTGGGATATTTGATGTAACTAGTGGACATTTTTGTCACCGCACGAGTCCTTAATCTCCCTAGGATCCTGCAGGAACCAAATTATTTGATATGAGAACCTTTGATATTACAAGTTGTATTTAACATTTCAAGACTCATTTGAATCAGCTCAGTTCACTGAATTGCTGAAGCATACAGGACAACAGATCATGTAGAGAGAGAAACCTATAGATGTATTTAGTAGCCTGAAGGTGTATTACATAAAATCATGAAAATGAGTCAGTGAAGATGGTGCCAAAATCTATTGGAGTTTTTTGTTTGTTTGTTTTTGGGGAGTTTTTTTAAGTAAACAGTCGTGGTACATTACAAAACAAAAGAAAAGGGTAGATAAATGAATTACTGAGATTTACGTGATATATTGGGTATGTGCATAAGACAGAAATTCTATTATGTCCTACATATATCAGTAATGCATGAGTGAACCAAATCTAATATTGATCTAAAAACTACTATATCATAAAGTCTCTCTCACACACACTTTCAGTAGAGATATGCAGGCAGTAACATACCTACTGTGCCTTGGCAATGTACTAATGGCTATTGCAAAACACCTGCTATTGTAAGTGTTCATCCAGTTTTTGCCCACAGCAGAAATGAATAAATAAGCTTTTATCCAGTTGTGTTAACACAAGTAGGTTGATTTGTAACCTTATTGTAAAATGGCAAAACATATTCTTTTGGGGGGTTAAAGCATAGTTTGTGATGCACTGAAGAATGTATCCTTCATAAGGTGTGGGGGGGGGGTTTCTTTTTCTTTTCTTTTTTTTTTTAAGAACACTATCTTTGACAGAAGCCTTTGGTAAAAACCTAATTTTTAATAGTCAAAGTACTATTTTTGAGTACAGTACTACAAAAAAAATGAGCAAATTAAGGTAATCAGCTTCCTTTAGGTTTTTGTTTTGTGGTTTTTAAACCTGCTGGTAACAATGAGCCAATCCTGAGGTTCTACTCTGGTAACATTCTTATTAATTTCAGTGGACGCTACTTTTTAGTAGCGCCTATAGGATTGAGCCTATAATTAGTCACAGGTGGATAGTACACTTTTGAAAAGACACCTTGGTTTCTAGAGGCAATATCAAGTTGTTGTAAGTTGTTGCACAGACCTAAACTTCAGAAACACAATACTTTCCCCACCATTGCTTTGCTGGAAAGATGATGGGTAGTAGCCATAGAAGACATGATGAAGCCAAGTTAGATTCTGTAAAAAGAAATCTTATGCTGCCTGCCATATAAAAGTTAGATATGTAGAGAAAAAAAAATAGTGTGTACAGTACAATGAGAATGGTGATACACGTAATGCAAAAGGGCGGTGTCTCCTTTTGCGCAGTCACAATGATATAAGGATCTGGTTCAAAGCCCACAGCAGTCAATGTAACTCTTACTGCTAATTTCAATGGACTGTTGATCATACCTTGAATTCAGAGTAACTCCTCTGAGGGCAATGTGACTAAGAACTGAACTTGACCCTGTTTTACAGGTATATACCAATACAGTAAAAAATAAAATGGCACATGAGCTTTTATTTATATAGTTAAGTTGCATGTTATGCAATGCACATCTACAAACTGAGTCTAATGTAATGTTGCTATAAACTATGGAGTAAGATGGTTAGAAGACAGATAAGTGATAAAATATATGGATTTATTGGGGATTCAGTTGATATGTGAAATCAGTGAATTTACTTAGGGGGAAAACTGTGGTGTAGCAAAAGAAACCATTAACATGCATGTGTAAGCCTGAGGCTGAGCAATTCATTCATAATAAATACATTCTTTGCTCTCTTTTTTCTGTTTGAAAATTTTCTAAACAAACTCCTAATTTATATGTTGTTCAAGATATTTGCTGAATATTCACTTCACTTTTCAACTCCTTTTTCCCCATTTACATGGGGTCAAACAAGCCCACGATTCTTTGCCACTCCTTTTGGTCCATGGCATGGGTGTGTAGGTCTTGGAATTCTGGTCCTTTCTCTTCAAATTCAATTTTGAGTCTTTCCATCATATTCTCATATGTCCAGCCTGAGGTGGGCTGGAAAGCGCACGTTTATCTATCAGTGACAGTCTCAAGTTCATCTTCCCCCTAATTTCTTCCATACATGCTCTGTCTACCCCTCTGCTTGCCCACCATTCTGTTCAGTGTATTATATGCTGAATAATAGCTCTGAACATGTTTTGGTCTGTAATTCATCTGAAAGCAGATCCTTGCAAATATTGCATATTTGCAATTCAAGGTGTGTGTGTGTTGTTTTTTTTGTTTTTTGTTTTTTTTAATTAACATGTAGATCATGCAGTATGTTTCTCTTCCCTGATTGGAAGAGTGTTGTTCTTATAAGTTTCGGGTGTGAACATTCATTTTTACAAATTGTAAATTCATTGTCCACACACATTCAGCAATAGTTGCTTAAAATTCATTGTTTCAGCAAACATTCCTACCAGAAAACTCATTTGTTAGAATAATCATGGAAAGGAGGCACAAATGCAGGCAAAATGAATTATTCTGACCCCCCCCTTACTACTTGTGTCAGAAATAATTTGTACTGTCAATAATTTTGTTTACCTTTAATTAAAATACATGAAATAGCTACAAAATTGAAAGCATATTCTCAAACACTTCTTCAGGATTCATTCAAATCTAGTTTAGGGTAACACTCATGTACATGTGTATGTACGTGTCCTGATTTGCCTCAGACTCTGTTAGTTGCTTTTCCTTCTTTACCTTATTTCACCCTGCATGTGTAAATTACACTAATTATGCACATCCTCTGAATACCAAATTACTGCAACTCAAGTCTACTTTGTCACTTACACCCATTTTCTCACTAACTCGCACATGATGCATGGCTTGGCCCACCATTTATGTCATTGTTGAATTTCACCCATTACATCTGCATTATGCATTCAAGATGCATGGCACCACTTTCTCTGTTATTAGATAAAGAGAATATTATATTTAAAAGGATGCAGCTAATGGAGGTAAAATATACCGTTAGTTGCCAGTCAGAATTATTAAATACAGAGACAGTTTATTCTGCCAATGTTGATGATTGGTTTTATGGACAGGGACCAAATTTTTGAACTGGTCCAAGGATTATGACTATCTACACTAAAGTGTAGATATGGACAGAAAAGTGAGTGAGTCAAAATGGCAACTTCTTACTTAAAAAACCTGCTTCCAGAGTATATTCAGAGCAATCTGCTTATATTTCTGACAAATCAGTTTTTACAATTTTTCTTAGCACTTCAGGTCAATAGAACCAACAGAGTGTGAGCTGCATTCTGTTCTAATTTGTGTATCATCAACACAGTTGAGTGAATTTCCAGTAGCAGAATCTTTCTTACTGGCAATGATGCAAGAACCCCAGTTTCCTTTTCATATCCCAGGGAGAGTTTGCATGGTGGGCATTTAGGGGAAAATATTTTTACTAGTAAATCAAGCCTATATATGTGAGAGGGAACAAAGAAGCATTGGTGGAATTCACAGATCTGTCAAAGGTGTCTTTAAGTTCCCTTTGCACTAGCACTGGAGCAGTAGAAAGAAGATTTATCTAAGGCTGAGGATCTAGCTATCTGGGTTTATACTGCTGTACGCAAGATCAGAAGCTAGCCTGCAAAGTGTTTGATGTCAGCAAGAACATGGAAGGCTTCAAACACCTCGGACTTCACTGGGAGAGAGAAATGCAGCACAGACACAAATATCAAATAGTAACTAATTAGATTGTGAAAGCTATGGTATGGTTTTGCTTTGGTTTGTCTTCTGCTTTTGTTTACATTTTAATAAGGCAAAAAGGCACCTATGGTGTTTAGTCAGGGTAGACAAGTGAAAGTTTCCAGACTAACAAATTTCTTCAAGCTCTGGTCCTGGACTAATGGTCAGAAAAAAAAATGATTTCAATACCTGGTGAACAACTCCTGGTGCAGATGGTCATTAGCTGTTCCCAATCCATCAAGATGCTGAAATATTTTTTTTAAAACATCACATAGGCCTAGGTAAATCATATAATTGTTTGAAAATAAAAATGTTAATAGGCTGCATTTAAAAATAAGTGAAAACTACCAGTAATTGTGCTGCAATAGTTTGGCAGACCTTCTATAGCAAACATGTTTGGTTTAAAATAAGAGATACAAAATAAACTAAAAAGATAAATGAACCACACAGTTGAATACACACTCTCCTTGTTCCTATGGCAGTTGCCTTCTCCCTCTCTCCATCTTAAAGTCCAACCTTATGAAACATCTGGATGTAGAACACATTCTTTAACGAACATGTTCCAATATGACTGTATTTTCTTGGCTCCCTTTCCATTTTCCCACTATGATGCCCTTAAAGAAAACTAGAATTGTTTTGAATCTAAGTACTTACCTTTATATTAGAACAATTTCTAATAAAGTAATAAAAGTTAGGATGAAACCCTGTTTGTTCTTTTCATAATCTCTAAACATGCAGTGTAGAATACGTTTTTATGAGAAAGCACTCCTGGACTAAGTTCACAGTGTATCGCAGCTGCCTTGATGTCCTTATGCACTGCAGTATTTATTTAAGTGTGGAAATGATAAATGAACATTTTTCTTTGCATTATACATATTTACAGAAAATAAACTGTGCATACATATCACTGTACAGACCTACTGCCCACACTCTTGCACTCAGTGCACTAAATCTAGGGCTTCGCAAGGATTGATCACTGCAGTTTAACACCACAAATAATGAAAGGTGACCAGGCATGAAAACTACTACTTATCTTGCACCCTACTTTGCACAAACTAACTAATATCTGCTAGGTTCTTCACTCTTCCTTCTTTCCTACAATAGGCACAAGATCAGATGCTTAGGCTGTAAACTCCTCAGAACAGGGACGATATCATCTTATGTATTTGTCAAACACCTCGCATATTGGGGTCTGAATCCTGACTGGAGCCTTTTGGTGCTACCATAATATAAATAAAGCCAGTGCCTCACTTTCTTTGCAGGTAATAGTAGCTTTACAAAACATCTTTCTTGTAAAAAAAAAATTCTTTTTTTTTCAATAAGAAAATAAAAACCACAGTGAATAAAATCAATGTTTTACATAAAGGCTAATATTGGAAGAGTTAATTAATTAAAGGTAAATGTAAAGTAGAAATAATGTATTCAGTTATTAATTTATTTGAAATGTTCATGGGCTATGCAGTTTCAATCATTTAAAAAAGACCAAAATATTATATATTTCTCTCTCAAAGTATTAGGATACTATCTAGTACCACATAGTGTTGATATTTGTGAATTTGTTCAGCCATTAGGAAAATAATTACTCCTATTCTGAAAATATACACTGATTTTTAAAGATATCATCAGGGCAAGATTTTGAAATAATGTAGGTTCACAGATGGTGTGCCTAATTTCTGTATACAGTAACTCTGATAGAAAATGCAAATTGGGTAACCACACACAAAAATGACCTAAAATAAAATTGATTTTGTACACTCCATTCGGGTAAATGCACATGTACATTAGAGATGCAACTGTATATTTGAAAAACCGATTCCTAGTTCTTTTTATTTTTAGCTAAAGATATATTGCTCCTGCTATTCTATTATACTAGCTTGGCCTTAAATCACATTAAGAATGTCCTTCATTTAAACTGATAAAGACGTTAGGCCAGATCATCGGTTGATGTGAATCAACATAGTCGCAGTGCCTGTAATGCAGCTACATTGATTTATAGCAGCTGAGGCTCTGGCCTCTGATTTTTCACCATTCTTAATTTTTTCTAAACGTGAAAAATCTCTATATTAGCAAATAAACATTTTAATTTAGATTTTAATCCTGATTATTTTAACATCCTCTTGCCGTACATAAAATATGAAGTGTTTTTTCAAGAAAGCTCTAGCCACCCCATGTCAATATCTGTGAAGCAATTAATCATCATAACAACCCCTATACAGAATATTATCTATTCCTACACCAAAGAAAACATGCCCATAATAAGAAAACCTCAATCTATCCACTTAAATATCTCTTGCAATCTTTAGTCACTGTCTTGCTGTAAAGGGGTAACACACTTTTCAGTAGGCCTCAGGATAATAAACTCTGCTATTTATTCTTGAGTAGATAGTGTCTCCACACTGACATACTGCTTACTATTGAAGGCCACAATTTCACACCTTTACCCTAAGAATAGGATGATAAACAAAGTTCAATGTCTACTGTAGTTTGAATCAAGATAGTGAGGGGTCTTCTGCTAACTATAGTGAGACTCTTTGGAGAGGGGCCTTGTGTTTCCATCACATTCTAGAGAACATCCATGTTGATGAGCAGTAATGAAATGTTAGACCATGTTCATAGTGACATTGTTGCATAGGAACAGAACATGCTTGCTCTGTATTCTCAAGATTAAGTCCAAAGCAGACTGTGAAGAGTTACAAAAGGGATCTCATAAAACTGGGCAACAAAATGGCAGATGAAATACAATGTTGATAAATGAAAAGTAATGCACATTGAAAAACATTATGCCAACTATTCATACAAAATTATAGGGGTCTAAATTAACTGTTGCCATTCAAGAGAGAGATCTTGGAGTCATTGTAGATTGTTCTCTGAAAACATCTGCTCAGTGTGCAGCAGCAGTCAAAAAAAACTAACAATGTTAGAAACCATTAGGAAAGGGATAGATAATAAGAACAAAAATCTAACGCCATTATTATAAATACATGGTACACCCACATGTTGATGTGCAGTTTTGGTTGCCCCATCTCAAAAAAGATCTCTGTACCTTTTCCAGTTCTAATAGAAGGGCAACAAAAATGTTTCGGGTTATGGAACAGCTTCCACGTGAGAGATTTAAAAAGACAGAGACTGTTCAGCTTGTGAAAGAGACGACTAAGGGGAAATGTGATAGAGGTCTATAAAATCATGAAGGTGAATAAGGAACTATTGTTAACCCCTTCACATAACACAACAACCAGAGGACACTTGATGAAATGAACTGAAAACAAACATAAGGAAGTACTTCTTCACACAACACACAGTCTACCTGTGCCATCATTGCCATGGGATGTTGTGAAGCCAAAAGTATAACTGGATTTAAAAAAGAATGAGAAGTTTATGGAGGACAGGTGCATCAATGGCTATTAGCCAAAATGGTCAGGGATGCAACCCCATCCTCTGGGTGTCCCTAAACCTCTGACAGCTAGAAGTTGAGGATGGATCACTTGATAAATTGCCCTGTTCTGTTCATTCCCTCTGAAGCAGCTGGCACCTGCCACTGTTGGAAGACAGGATACTGGGGTATATCGACTATTGGTCTGAGCAGTATGGCCATTCTTGTGTTCCTATGTATCAGTACATGGAATTAATTCTCCTAATTTTCCTAACCTGTTATGTTAATTCTTGCCCTGCCCTTATATTTACTAGAGCTGACTGAGCCCAGTGAAGTTCAAGGATTTGCAAACCTGTAACTATTTCTGGGTTCACAAAATTAGCACATTTTTTCTATTTTAATTTAAACCTATTCTACCTCCACCCCACAAAGGGTAGTAAATTAAAAATCTGTATTAATGTCTTAGTTAAGGATAGAAAAACATCACCCCAAAAACTAAACTGTTCCCCTGAATCTATTATGTACTTATATTTTTGCTTTCTCTCTCCTCACTCCAGTCATTTCCAACCTCCCCCCCACACACACACCCGCTTCATTCTCTGCATTTTCACGACTCTTCCATTGGATGATTTCTGTCTGCTTCTTTTTTACATTCTCACTCCCAAGCAGAACGCTAACTTTTTAATGTTGTTGGGTTTTTTTGTCAGTTTTTAAACCTCATGATGTTTGAGTGGGTTTCAGTATTAGGCAAAAAATGTTCACCTACTGTATCCTTTACACTTTGCTAGCTTCCCTCCGTTCATCTCATTCTACATGTATTATTCTAGAGAATATTTCCACTGGATGAAACTCCTGGCAATTAAACTGACTTTTCAGCGAGGTCATGCATTAGAACTGATCTTTGTGCTGCCATTTACTTCTGCTGATACCCAAGACTGTAGGTAACTGATTTATTCATGCTACAGCAAAAGAATATTTTATCTGTAGTACTGCTCAACCCACACCAGTGATGCTTCATCACAGCTGAAAGAAAATAAATTTCGGATGCCAGAAACAAGCATTCATTTTCCCCTTAGTTCAATTTAGAAAGCCCCTAGTTCCCTCACAATAACCAAAATATCATGTATTCTCCTTTTACTGTTATAATTTTTTCTCTTGGTACAAAAAAAGGCAGAGTGTGTAGGTAAAACTATATACTTTTTCTATTTTATGGTTACAGGATGGGATCTATAAAGAGACTTCGAACTTGCAATGCTGAGTCCCACCACACCTAACTTTTAGGTGCCTAGAAAATAACAAGAAACTGCAATTTACAATGTCAGATTTAGGCACCTACGTTCCCTATCCCAAAGAATGGGAAGAGATAGGTGCCTTGAAATGAGATCCACAAAAGCTAGCATGCTAGGTGGCTCCCCACCTAAGCTAGCCAATAGTAGATGTTGACCAGAGAAAGGCAAGGTGCTAAGCCCTACCACCCTCTTGAAGATAGGCACTTCCCTATAGCTCAATCTCTGCTTAACAATCCACGGGAACCATGAAGTTAGATGCCTAAGGCACTTCTTGTGGGAATGAGTTAGGAGCCTGCCTTGCTCCACGCAAAACAGGACCAGGAGTTCGTTCCCACCTTATAACATCTAGCCATGTGGCTAGAGCACTCACATGGGATGTGGAATACGCCAGAGACTAAGGGAGCCCAGTCACAATTCAGAGAA
This sequence comes from Mauremys reevesii, assembly GCF_016161935.1. Lineage (NCBI taxonomy): Eukaryota > Metazoa > Chordata > Testudines > Geoemydidae > Mauremys > Mauremys reevesii. The sequence goes on from NC_052630.1 coordinate 27,125,629, forward strand.
AGTGCACTGGTATTTCCCCCTCGAGGTACACCAAGGATACCCACTTTTAGACTCGCAGTTCCTTAGCTCTCCCCTCTCTTGGCAAAGACCTGTCTCTTTCCCTTCTGACCAGAGTTCTTCCATGCTGCATGGTTCCCTGCCTGTACTGTAAGTTCCCCTAGGGCAGGGGTCGGCAACCTTTCAGAAGTGGTGTGCCAAGTCTTCATTTATTCACTCGAATTTAAGGTTTCGCATACCAGTAATATATTTTAATGTTTTTAGAAGGGCTCTTTCTACAAGTCTATAATATATAACTAAACTATTGTTGTATGTAAAGTAAATAAGGTTTTTAAAATTGTTTAAGAAGCTTAATTTAAAATTAAATGAAAATGCAGAGCCCCCCTGGACCGGTGTCCAAGACCCGGGCAGTGGGAGTGCCACTGAAAATCAGCTCGCATGCCACCTTTGGCACATGTGCCATAGGTTGCCTAACTCTGCCCTAGGATGTCAGTCCACCTACACAGGACTGCTTTGCCTGCTCCCCAGAAGTTGTAAAGTTAATTACCCACCGTGATAAGGTACCACACAGCTTTTCCTAAGCAAGCACATTTATTCTTGAGGTGAGAAAAGCACAAGAGAATCTAGCTGCATGCTAATAAACTTGCCAGAGATCACTCCAAGTCCTGCAGTAGGAATCAGTCCTTCCAACCTCACCAAGGGGTTTTTCTGTGGATACAACTTTGTGGCCCTTTTTATTACAAGGGCCCCCAGATTTTATATGTGGAACCAGCAGAGAAGGAGAGAGACCCAGACAGATGCTGTTCGAAGCACAGCTATTTGCTGGGGCAGGAGCTTTATTGTTCAGCAGCAAAACTGAATCCGACACAAAAGTGAGGCTTTGCACTGTGGAGGTGGGAGTGCTCAAACATTTCAAGAGATGGTACATCACACCATGAATAAATCAGCCTGTCCTATGTACATCTGGGGTCTTTGATCTTGAGATTGCGGGAGTAGGCAATCTGTTGGCAATGGTTTTCTTTTCAGGCCATAGCTTCAAAAGGTAAAAAAGTCACCTTTTTTAGGTGACTTTCAGGCACCTAAAAGTCTGGAGGTAGGAATTTGGATTTCCCTCCTCCCGAGGGTTTCCTAGGAAACCCACTCAACTAAAATTCCATTATTGTCTGGCACATTGTTTAAATAAGTCATCTGATGTTCATAACACTTCCCAAGGGGTTATATTAGTTATGTCTCTCTTTTCCTCCCCTGCACCCAAAGACATTACAAACAATCCCACCATACATATACATTTGCATTTTTATATAATTAAATCCTAGGATATTTAAACCTAATTCAATAAGATTTTATCTTAATGCAATAAAGTTTGTCCAGGTTTATTCATGAAATTGTCACAAGACCAATATCAGAATATCCCATAGCTCAGGGATTAAGCACTGTCTGTAATGTGGGAAACCCTGTTCAAATCCTTTTTTCTCCTGTGGCAGAGACGGGGAAATTGAATCTGGGTCTCCCCTTTCCCTTTCCCCTACCTCTACCTCAGTTAAGTGTACTAACCACTGGGATAAAAGTTTTTATAAGGTGGGTACTGTGGCATCACCACCATCTCCTGCTTCTCCAGCCTGAATGGGACCCAAGCCAGTAAGTGGCTTCAGGGTACATGCAGCCTATTTACCCCCCCCGCCCCATCCCAATTTTTCACACTTGCTATCTGGTCACCCTAGCAGTACCTCAGAAACTCCAATTCAAAATTGTGAAATTTCACTGTCACACCCCTCCTTCAGGTTTTAGGAATTTTGTGTGCACGGCTTGCTAACGGTGCTGTTTATTAGGAGCAGACCCCATGAGATCACAGAAGCCCTTCTCAATGCTGGCTGTATTCTCCTCTCGACCTGCCAGGAGACCAAAGACTTATCTAAGAGACAACAATAATGTACTTTGAAATTCCTTTGGCAACCTTCTTCATTAGAATAACTTTGAAGTGTTCTTGGTCAGCACAATCCTGTGGAAGAAAAAGGCTTTGGATCTATAAATCGGTAGTTTTAAAATATGTAGAAAGAACATTAAGTAGGTGTTGAATACTCTATTGTGCTTTGCATTAAAGTGTATTAGGGGTGAACATGTCCACCAAATTTGCTGTTTTAAATTGCTCGTGAATACAGCAATTTTGCCCCTCTCCAGTAGATGGGAGAGGGATGACATAACTTTTGCTGTGGCAATATATACCTGTTTCAACTCATCACTTGTCGGTAAAAGGCTTCTAGCTAGTATACAAACTTTCTCTAACAAACTATTTCTTCTCCCCTTCTCCTTCTTTCCATAACTGCAAAGTTGTTGATGGCTTTGAATTGTTCAGAGCTGTTCAAGCATAGAGAAAGTAGCTTTCTACCTGCTCGGAACTTCCCATCTGAGCTGTTTCAAAGGCAGGCTATAATTCTCACAAGGTATGATGGGTTGGCTGTGAAACAGAAAACAAAAAAGGCTGAGGGAGCTAAAGACTAGGTGAAAATATCAGCATGGCTTCAGCATTTTTCTTCCATCCGTTTGCTTGACAAATCACAATCCGCTTCAGACAATATGTAAAACTTGGCACACGGACAAATTACCCGTCTCTGTGTCATGCATGCATCATATTTGCTGAACTATCAGAAGTGATAATCCCAGTGTTAGAACATAACATTCCCTTCCCTCCTCCTCCTGCCTCTCCTGGAAGTTAGCTACATGCTGGACAGATATTTCTCCAACACTATTGTGCGGGTATTTTTCAGGTTTCTTGGAACAGATATTGCCATGTGTACTTCTGATTTCCTTGCACTGCTATACTAAGAATGTATTTCCTTCTGTGGAAAAAAGACATAACAATTGTGCCACCAATGATATACCAGGATATATCAAATGTTACCAATTAATTAAAATAATCCTCTTTTTTTACGTTACAGCTTTTGAGAGGCATTATGTAATTGCAATAAGTCTTCTCTTTATTCTGAAAAATTTAGACTAAATTGTGTTTAACACTAAAAAGTGTTAGACTAAATCACCTTTCATGAGACTCAGTTTTAAGGCCAGAAGTGACTTCCTACATAACAGAGGCCAAAGGATCTCCCCCAGCAATCTCCTTTACAAACTCATAATTTCTGTTGGAGGTACAGCATATTTTTGAGAGAGAGAGAGATCCAGGCTTGATTTAAAGACTCCAAAAGATGGAGACTCCACTACATCCATAGGTAAATTGTTCCAACAGTGGTTAATTGCACTGTTGGGGAAAAAACACACCCTAATCTCTTGTCCTAAATCTGTTTAGTTTAAGCCACTGGATCTCGTTATTCCATTTTGTTAATAAAAGAGCCATCTGTGACTGTCGTGGAGCTCTTATACTTATCCAGAGGTTAATACACAAGTAATAATTGCATGAATACTGTCAGTGACCTGGTCAGCAAGGTAAAGTTGCTGTATAGCTATGGAGGGTTATTAAAATGTCCTGTATGAATGTATTGCTCTAACTTAATTGGTAGAGCCCTGCAATGCAACCTGAACCTTGATAGGACTTGACTATAGGTGTTTGGGTCCAGGTTGGGTCAGAAAACAACCACACCCATTCAGGTCAGGTCAGCTCTCCTCCTGCTTGCCCACCTCACTGCACTGTGCATTGCAGAATGATTGTGCCGATGAGTTACAGCGCTTCTCATTCCATAGGCATATGCAACAGAGCAGAGGGCGGTGGATGGCAAAAGTAGGGGGCACAGCCACCACTGCGCTGATCCCATGGGAAAGAAAACAGTGGTGGTGTTGACTCAGGCTCAGGGCAATGGTCAGATTGGAAAATGATTGATCTTCTCAGGTTGGGTTGAGAGTGTTTGGGCCTGGGTTGGGCTTAAAACGTAGGTCTGAGCTGGCCACTAGGGGTCTGTAGGAAGAGCAAAGGGGAAAGCTATACAGTTGTTTTACCTAAGTAAACCCAAGCACACATTTGGAAGACAGTGAAGAAAGTTGATAGTTTCAAGGATCCTGGCTCCAGTCAACTGCAAAACTTTTTTGCCAGGCTTGGCGGCTAGAGATCAGAGTTTAAAAGCCTTGCAGAGGAGGAGAAGTAGGTTGAGGAGAGGGGGTTACTTAGCAGCACTGCCTAGGAATATGGGTTGAGAGAATGTGCGGAGAGAGCATAAGAAATTTGGCCTTCCCAGGTCCAGGCAAAAGCCTTAAGAGAAACCTGGATATGAATACAGTTTTATTGTTTTTTAAGATACATTTTTGCTTAAAAGCTTTTGTTGTGTATATAAATAACATTGCTTTAAGGAGGCTGTATGGTCATTGCCCTAGAGGGGTACTGCAACACTTATCAGTGCCCCAGCGGGAACAGAATTTCAGGGTCTGAATATAAGTCTAAGCTGCCAAAGTAAATCATGGTTGATACATGCAAGACTACAACCCTGGTCCCAATCTGAGTGCAAAAATTGCATGGTTCCATCCTGAGAAAGGTGCTGGCTCTAAGTTGGAGACTTGAGTAAGTGTGCTTGCGGAGACCAGGAGGATGTAGAGGTGCAGTTTGCCTTATCTATGAACACTATTACCAGAAATCTCTCCCCCATGTAGATAATTGTAACCATGATCAAGTCACCTCTTAACCTTCTCTTAGATCAGTGGTTCCCAAATTTATTCCGCCACTTGTGCAGGGAAGGCCCCTGGCGGGCTGGGCCAGTTTGTTTACCTGCTGCGTCTGCAGGTTCAGTCAATCACGGCTCCCAGTGGTCGCGGTTCGCTGCTCCAGGCCAATGGGAGCTGCTGGAAGCGGCGGCCAGTACATCCCTCAGCCCGCACCGCTTCCAGAAGCTCCATTGGCCTGGAGCAGCAAACCGTGGCCAATGGGAGCCGTCATTGGCTGAACCTGTGGACGCAGCAAGTAAACAAACTAGCCCGGCCCGCCAGGGGCTTTCCCTGCACAAGCAGCGGAACAAGTTTGGGAACCACTGCCTTAGATAAAATAAATAGAATTTCTAAAGTCTCTCACTTTTAAGGCATATTTTCCAGACCTTGAATAAGTCTTGGGGCCATTTTCTGAACACTTTTTCCAATTTTTCAACATCCTTTTTTTGAAGAGGGGACAAAAGAACTTGACATTGCATTCACCCTCTTATGTACAGCAACCCACTGGGAGCATAGGTTCAGTTGGATGTTATCTGTCATGACCCCTAAATCCTTTTCAGAGTGGCTGCATTCCAGGATACAGCCCCCATCTTGGATGTCATACATTTTTGTTCCCAAATATATGACCTTGTATTTGGCTATATTAAAATGTGCATTGTTCAAATGAGGCCGCCTTATCAAGTGATGCAGGACTGTCTGTTTTAACTGACCTGTCCCCATCATTTGCCACTCCACTGAATTTTGTTGTTTGTCATCTTCAATTTTAGTCAGTAATTGTATATGTTCTTCCAGATACTTGATAAAGATACTGAATAGCATTGGGCCAAGAACAGATCACTGTATAACTCCACTTAGGCCTGGTCTACACTGGGGGGGGGGGGTGTCAAACTAAGGTACGCAACTTCAGCTACGCGAATAGCGTGGCTGAAGTCGAACTACCTTAGTTTGAACTACTTACCTGTCCTCACGGCGCGGGATCAAAGTCCGCGGCTCCCCCGTCGACTCCGCCACTGCCGTTCGCGGTGGTGGAGTTCCAGAGTCGACGGGAGCACATTCGGAGTTCGATATATCGCGTCTAGATGAGACACGATATATCGAACTCCGAGAAGTCGATTGCTACCCGCTGATCCGGCGGGTAGTATGGACGTACCCTTAGAAACACCCCTATTGGATAAGGATTCACTATTTACAAATACCTTTTTGAGATCTATTATTAACTAGTTTTAAAACCATTTAATATGGGGGCTAGGTCTATTCTGTATAATGCTAGTTTTTATGAGAATGTCATGCAGCATTGTCAAATGTCTTACAGAATCTAATGTATGCAGTGTAGTTGTAGCTGTGTCAATCCCAGAATATTAGAGACAAAGTGGGTGAGATATTATCTTTTACTGGACCAACTTCTGTTGGTGAGAATCCAAGTATGTTATATCAACATTATTACCTTTGTCAAACCAACTTTTTATGTCATCAAACATTGCATCGTGTTTGTCTGAAAAGAGTAGGCCTATTTTCTATAAATCTATCAGTGTAGGGTACACTTCCTGTTTGGGACAACTTGCCCCTTAAAAGCAATTCACTTTTGAATACATCTTTACTATTCATTTTTGCAGTTTACAATTTGTCTCTGGGCACAGAAATTCTTTCACAGACATCTATCTTGAAATGGTGTGGGAGAGGTTGCGTGTGCTTCACCCTTATATGTAGGCTTAGTCCTCCGGCAAGTGGACTGCTTATAAATTTAGCAAACTCTACTAACACACTCCGCTAACCCCACTTCTCAATTAACCTGGAAGAGCTGAGAGATACTTCCCCGCTGATTTCTGGATTGCCCCTTAAAACTCCTGTTCTTTTCTGACAATTAGAAAACTATAGTCACAGTCAGAAAATTAACTCTACTGTAGTTTGTCTCCAACGAGACATTGACAGCATGCTTCTCTGCCTCCGTTGGTGCACCATACATTGGTTTGCTTTGCTCCTCCACATAGACTTTCTATTTCATGGAATATAGAATTGAAGACAGTTATGTTTTAGCAGTACCATTACAAGAAGCCCTGCTGCTGTGGATTATATGTCTCTACGGTTTCTTTACTGCTTTTTTACATATCCTGATTAATTTAAGCTCCTCCTTTTTGGCTTTGCCAAGTAGCTGGAGGGAGTTTTATAGGATCCTATCAAGTGCTGTTTAGCAGCCTGCTGCTCTTTTCTTTCTTGAACTTCTGGTTTGCTTTGCTGTGGCTTTTTACTCTTGGTTCCAGGTTTGTGTTGGAAAAGAGGAAAATCTGAGGTCTGTCACAATACTCAACACTTACGTCTTCAAAGTGCTTTACAATAATGAATAAATACACCAGCTTGACCTGCCTTTGAGGCAACTTAATTGTAGTGGCATGAAGGAAAGCAAGGGTCAAGGCTAATGTGGGCCATTAAACATGTGTCCATTATGGAAGTTAAGGCTCTGTGTTGTATTGCTCAAGTCTACTACCTATTTCCAAGGGCCTGGAGGGTAACTCAGTGAAAGTTCTGTAACTCCTAACTATGTGGAGAAAACATCTCTCCACCAATCTCACCTTCTCAGGGCTTATCCTTATGTACAGCGGTGCAGCTTGCTGCTGTTCCGCTTTACTGAAGACACTATTACGCCAACAGGAGAGCATCTCCTGTTAGTGTAGTTAATCTAGCTCCCTGAGAGGCGATAACTAGGTCGATGGGAGAAACTCTCCAGTCAACACAGCACTGGGGAGTTAGTCAGTATAAGTATGGGCATGGCTACACTTGCAGATGTAGGGTGCTGTGAGTTAAACCAGCCCTGGGAGACTGCAGTAGGGAAAGCGCTGCAGTGTGTCCACACTGTCAGATTCAAGCACACTTGCATAGCCACGTTAGCAGCTCTTGCAACAGCCACAGAGAGCAGTGGATTGTGGTAGCTATCCCAGCATGCAAGTGGCTGCAACATGTTTTTCAAATGGGGATGGGTGGGTGGAGTATGACAGGGAATGTGCTGTATGTGGGGGGAGAGAGAGTGGTTTTTTGGGGGGCTGAGAGCATGTCAGCATGCTGTCTTGTAAGTTCAGACAGCAGCAGACCTCCCCTCTCCCCCCAGCCTCTCTCTCACACACAGCATTCCACAGTAATGGTTTGCTTTGTCCCACAGCAGATAAGCATGCCGGCTCTCAGAAATGGAGCTTTGAAAGGGCATATCTGCATTCCTGCAGCGATTCCAAAACAATGACAAGAGTGGCCACTTCACTTAAGGGGATTATGGGATGTTTCTGGAGGCCGATCAGAGCACAGTAATGCAACACCTTGTTCATACTGATGCCCAGGCGTTTCTGCCGAGGGGCACCAAGCATTATCCTTCTCATGGAGGTGGATTACCAGAAGTGCTTCAGCTGCAGAGTCCAGGCACTCTAAATGCCTTGCCAGTGTGGACGGGTTGTGAGTTAAAGCAACCCAGGGTTGTTTTAATGGACTCTAACTTGCAAGTGTAGCCAAGCCCTATGTTGCTCAGGTGTGTGGATTTTTCACACCCCTGAGAACTGTAGTTAGGCCAGGTTTACACTTAAGACTTATAGTGGTATAAGTCTTCTAGTCAGCTAGAGGAGAGTCAGTCTGTGACCTCAACTTCCCTCTTGTACTTTAAAGCTCCACTATTTCTAACATAGAAATATGATTAGACAGCTTTCAAACAATTCATTGCATAGTCTAAGGCTGAGTCTGGGTTGTGCGTCCTTGACACAGGGATATGAGGGGGCTGGGGGCATGTGCCTGGACTAGTGACAAGCACTGTGAAAAAATTCCTCTACTTACCTTCCTACAAACCATTTGAAGGGAAATGCTCCTCTCCTTTATTGCTGTTTTCTATGTTTACATTATGGAATCAGTGTGCTACAGTTACTAAACTCACTGCACCCAAATTCTATTAGTGGTATCCAAATGGATTCCTTTGACTTTACAAGGGGGAGCTTGTGCTTTTGAATACCACACATTGCTTTTCTCTAGTACGCCTACATTTTCATAGGGAGCAAAGCTAGTTTGGGACAGTTGTCAGACCATTTTTTGTATATTATTACATAGAGATGGTTTGTTTCACTTTCTATTTCATATATATATAAATATTGCAAGGCAAACAAGCACCACATGTAATATCTCTTATGCAAAATAAACTATTCCCTATCATTCAGTCAATACTGCTTCAGTTTCCCTGGGGGAGGTATATGAATGGTGGGTCACAGTCTGAGACCAGAAGGAGTTTACAAAGTAGTGAGGATTCAACAGCTAAACTACAGGAAGAGACAGATGAGTGCCACATAAACTTGTGTATGGGTATAGAATTATACAGCTGCCCACGTTTCTACAAGAGAAACAAGAGTTAGGCTCGAGATTTAGAACAGTTCCAAGGATGCCCTGCCACCCTGGAGGATCCTCCTGCAGGTTCCTTCATTTATTTCATCACTAAGCAGGTTGTTTAGGCCACAGCTGAAACTGTGCACCCAACTTTCCCCACAACCCCTTAGGGAAGGAGCTGAGAGGGAGCCCTTGCAATGTGCCTGCCTGCTGTGAGTGTCCTGCCCCTCTTTCTCCAGCCACTGGCAGGCCCAGAGCTGATGGGTCGTACCCCTCAGTGCTTGGCTTCTGCGGCCAAAAGCTTCCCCCATCCCCATGCTGTCGTTAGCATAAGCACCCCTGCTTGGGCGATCTGCCGGTGCATCACCTTCTCCCATTTTCCCCTCACCTTTACCGTAAACACACAACTGCAAAGCGCATCAGCAGCTCAGCTGCGGGATTTACAGTTGCAAAATGCAAACAGCCGGGAATGCAACATAAACACACACAAAACCACCAGACAAAATCTTGGTGCCTCGGTAACGGCGTGAACGCAAAGAGCATGCCTGGTGCTTGCTCTCGTCGCCTCCTCCCCGCTCCGCACCCGGCACAGCCTCGGGTGCACCCAGTCGAGGCACCCCAGAGGCGGCTGCCGCTTGCGGTTGCTGCATCCGCCGCCGCCTCCCGGCCGTGCCTGTGCACGGTGCCCCTGCGCGCGCGCTTCCTGCTGCTTGCAGCTGAGCCCGGGATTGGCTCGCGCCCCCCGTTCAGGGGCTCGTGCAACCTGGTGTCTGCCGGGCTGGATTCAGAGAGCAGCTGGCACTGAGCTGCTTGGGTAGCTCGCAGGCGGCAGCCGCGGCTCCGTCCGTCGCTGAGGCTCAGCTCTCAGGAGACAGGCGCTGTGGGGAGGAGGCTCGCAGGGCGCGTTGGGATATCGCATCGGCTCTCCCTAGAGGTGTCCTAGCCCCCCCGCCCCTCCGTGAAGGAATCCGCGCTGATGCTCAGCACTGGGTTAAGTTATCACCCAGAGATGGTGTGAGGGACTCAGGCTGCTCAACCTGCTGCTGCTGGTAAATGCTCTTCACTTCTTATTTGGCTACAGGCTTTTTCTTCTTGCTTTTCATTCTGCAACAGCGCCTAAATCTGCAGCACCCTCTCTCCTCTTCTTTCTCTTTCTTTTTCTTATGTCTCTTCTTTAATTGTATTAGCACAGTTGACAACTTCTGGTATGTCTCTCTCATAACCAGACTGCGAGCGGTTTGTCTCCTGGAACCTTTTAATTCAGCACTTGGAGAGGTCATTAGTTGCACGAGTTCCAGTGAGAAGGGGGAGATTGTCGCTTATTTCCCTGCTGCTTTTCTGCCCATTAATTTTCATTCTCGGTTGCTGAGATTTTCCCAAGTGTTTTAATGTTGTCTTTGTGATTTTAGGTTTGTTTTTCTCCAGCCCCATCCGAATGTAATTTTGTTTCAGTTTTTACTAACAGAGCAGAAAGGTATCACTGATTCAGAAACTATCATGGGCACCAGGGCATGTTGGTTAGAAATCGGGAAAGGAGGCATTTGTATTCCAAAAGGGAATTAAAAAAAAAAAAAAAAAAGCTGTTTTGCATCATTGCTGCAAATTTGCAGGAGGCAATAAAGGACAGCACTACTCATGTTGCTTGTAAAGATGATAAACACAGAAGTGTTTTAGTGCATCACATACTGTCCAGTGATTGAGCTGTTGCTAAATTGTATTTAATAATAAATTCAGGGCTGTTGAGGACGAGAGATTGGTGGCATTGTATTGCTCACGTTGCTGAGACAATGTACATTTGCTAACACCACACCAAGACCCTGTTAGACCTGACATGGAGTAGCAGTTTGACAAGATGTTTTTGTTTGTTTGTTTCTTTAATACACACAGACTGAAATTTAAATTAGCCAGCCTAATGAATGCAAATAGAACTCTTTTTAATTTTTCTTTTACTTCAGAATAATACTTCTTTTTAAACTCTTGCTGGCAGGATTTTTTTTTAAATATTAGAAAACATTCATACATAACATGTTTTAGATAAATTTATACTACTTAAAGAACAATAAGATTTAAATTAGTTTTAGTATTTCGTTCCTTTTTACTTTCCTCTCACTCTCTACAGGTCAAGGAGGGGTGGGGAGAGGAGGGAAGAGAGGAAGGGACATAAATAAATAAAAGCCATGGAGGGTCAATATGTACTGGCAAGTCAGCTGTATCACAGGAAAACTTCCATTTATAATTGTAAAATTATTGCAAAGCCACTATTACATGCAGAACATAGCTAATACAGTGCTGCCTAAGAGTACATTATCAGATTTTAGAGATACTGTATTAAAGTGGGCTACATTTACAGTACTTAGGTATTGTCTTTTTAAGGTGTTCAAACTGCATAACTAAAATAAACATCAGATATTTATTCCACATATGTAATATTGGAGTGAAAGTCTAGAAGTAAAATCATTGCAGTACTTCTTTAGCTTTGTTCCTTCAGCCTAGGATACAAGTTCTCAGAGAGTATGTGTAGTAGTAGACCACTTCATATAATGCTGGATGAAACTTTTTTTTTAAAACTTCATAGATTTGAAAGGTGTAATCTAAATGCGGGAGTTATTGAATTATCAGCAAAATGGAAATTAAATCAGTTAACGCTGTTCTTTAAAAAAACATAGTTACAAATCACTATGCAAATTTACTAGTTAATTTTGGTTATGCAATCTTAAATCTTTTCTTTAAATTATAGACAGAGTTTAGAGAGAAAATACATTAATCTCTTTTTAGTTTGCATGATATTAATAAGATGGTTCATTGCATTTCATCTCAGCTCTTGTATTGAAAGAATACAAAAGTCATTACAATACTCATAAGGCTGACATATTGCTGGTTTTAAATATTTCCATGAACTCCTTAAATTTACTAATTTAATAAAATAAAGAGAGAAATCCTTCCATTCATAAAGATCAGAGATGTTTTATAGGGAAGCTTTTCCTTGTCTAGGTGGCAAGGAAAGGAGTTCTCCTAGAAGATGCTGATATGCTAAAGAACCTTTGATTCTGGTACTGTTTTGGTACAGTTTCCATTATAAAATAATAACAATCATTTAAAAAACCCAACACACACAAACAATATGCTTCATGCTGTGAATCTGCATCATTTAAATAAAGTAATTCCTTGTGTATGGGCACAAGTGCAAATAACTGACCAGGTCAAAGACTCTTCCAGCTTGGCCCGTGTGATGAGACTTCTAATTACTGAGTAATAAAATCAGAATATAAATGTATTTATATTACACTGAGTTGGACTCAGTTTTGGAATCTAAAATTCAATTGTGAAGTCTAAGCTTTAATTGATTTAGAGATATAATCTTTTATTGCTGAGGTTTCTTAGTTTTCTGGCAACTTCTAAAAGCTCAGAGTATTATTTTGTTAAAATATTAAACACGCATGTTGAGCATAAAAAAAGGTTTGGTCCAGGTAACTTACCTGGGTTTGTATTCTGTTTATTTTTAAATGACTTATATTGGTGCAATGATTAGTTATAAAGTAACTCTAGCCTCTTTTTAACTCTACATGCTTATTTCTGACTTGGGTAATGAAAATTAGTATGACTGTCTTTTTCTTTCATTTACAATCACATTATCCAGTATGGTGTAAATTCACATGTAAACATCCCATGGAGGATGTGCTCTCCTAATCAGCTTGACCTATATTTTGTATTTCAGTATCTCCTACTGAAAGTCAAAGAGTTACATGGAGAAACAGAGAAGAGGTACTGGCAACTGTTAGGCCACAGAGAAAAGCTGATATTCCAGGAGTATTGATTTGAGGGGGCTGACAGTCACATTTGTCTGGCTTGTTAGGATTCACATTTTTATTTGGAACAGAGTGGAGATACCTATGGATATTTGATCTGTTATGGTAATGGATATGGGATTCTTTTGTCAAACACTTACTGTCATTTTTGTTTCTGCAATCCAAGTAAATTTCTTGTGCACCGTATAAATATGTTGTAGTGCCAAATTGTGCATGCTACAGAAGTATTTTTATGCTTAAAATTATTCATAATAATAATAATAAAAAGAAAGTGTTGATTAAGTTCATTCAAGGTCAAATATCTAGACATCTTGATCTGAAAGGTCAAATTAAACTGAAGGTCAGATTAAATGGAGACAAAACTGAAGCGGCTGTTAGACCACTCAAGTCAATTAACTGATCTTGGAAAACCAATACCCATATCTACATGTTGTTAGTTTGAAGTGGTTTATTAAGAGTCTAATCCTGTGACCCTTACTCCTGTGAACAAAATTTACTCATTGCAGTACTATTAATGAAGAGCATATTTAAACATGTGACTAAGGGTTGCAAGATTGACCCCTTAAACTGTAATTTCTACCGCATGCAGTTAGTTTTTGACCTTTCCAGGGGACAAGAAAGGACACATTCTGCTCTCAGTGTCCATAAGAAAAGAACATGATCTCAAAGTATAACTGAAGTTCATATCTGTTTTAAATGTCTGATGTGGGGTATTTCAATTCTGACTTGCTGTAGAAAAAAAAATCATGAAAATGGTGAGTGTTTTACAGATTTTTAGTTGGACTGTATCCCACTTACAGTTTCAAAAGGCCTTAACTGTTTAGAAGCACAATTTTATATAATGTCTGTGCCAGTACTACAGGAAATAAACCATTCTCATTTAGAACAGATATACACAGAAGTAGTCCATTCTTTTTTGACCTTTTGTTCACATCACTGAAGTTTTTTATACCAATTATTATTGACTCATCATCACTCTTATTTCTGAGTGTGCAAAACAAATCAAGCACAGTAGACCTGGACTTATTATATTTAGGAGACAAAGTACAAAATGACTCTATCAAACTGTTTCAACCATGTAAAATATTATCTTTGTGCACCAGTGGCATCTGTAGTTTTAAAGAGTTCTGTGTTTTGATCCTTATTCAAAATTATAGCTTTTATTTAGCTGGATTGCCAAAGCAACATGCTCTAAAATAAAATGGTTTCTGCAATAGTTTCTCACTTAATCCACATGAGGCATTGCATGATATATTAGGCCCTCTTCTATTAGATGATTTTTGTCTCACATATTGGTCTGTGTTGAACCCATAATGCTGTTGAGGTTCAAATAGGTTCTCGTAAATTCACCTGGCTGACTGAGTCAGTACTACCAAATAGACTTTTTGGATAAACAGCTTGTACTCTAAGGTCATGATTGTGAAATATAAATACAATATCCTTTATATCCGTGGTTCTCAACCAAGGGTACGTATACCTTTGGGGTACGCAGAGATCTTCGGGAGGTACATCAATTCATCGAGATATTTTCCCAGTTTTACAACAGGTTACATAAAAAGCACTAGCAAAGTCAGTACAAACTAAAATGTCATAGACAATGGTTTGTTTATAGTGCTATGGATACTATACACTGAAATGTAAGGACAATATTTATATCCCAGTTGGTTTATTTTATAATTGGTAAAAATGAGATGGTAAGCAATTTTTCAGTAATAGTGTGCTGTGACACTTGTATTTTTATGTCTGATTTTTGTAAGTTTTTAAGTGAGGTGAAACCTGGGGGTACACAAGACAAATCAGACTCTTGAAAGGGGTACAGTAGTCTGGAAAGGTTGAGAGCCACTGCTTTATATAGATTATTTCTCTTACAATTGATTGACAGTCCATGACACACAATAATGAATTATTTCCTTTCATGTTTATTGACGGGCATTAATAATCCAGTAGTTATCCCAAACAGTGATATAATTATGAGATTTTTTTTTTAGCAGCAAGCAGCACAGTATACAATTATGAATTCATCTTTAGGTGGAAAAGTTGGGAGTGGGCACATAGTAATTATTACATAGTTATATACTGTCTAACCACAATGGTTTTGTACAGAAACATTTTTAGGGAATAGATGTTCACTTGAAAATTAAAGAAATATCAACATTTACCTATAGCCCTTTAATTAACCCTGGGCCAGATTTAGTGCAGTATGTATTGCACTGTCTGAGCCTTACGTGAAGAAGAAACCCCCAGGCCAAATTTCATCCTCCATTAAGCCTGTGTAACCTCTATTGATGCATTTGGGTTGCACTGAGGGTAGAATTTGTCCCTTTCTGTCTAGGAAAAATGGAATAATCATTCTAGTCCATTAAAAGGGCACTTCTTAAATATATACATGTATGCTATTATATTAAAATTTTTTGTAGCTTTTAAAGCCACAGGTACTTTGGTTGTATGATGTGCATCAGCACCAATGTTTTTGGAACATTCTCTACCATATTCAGCTTGTGATGTCTAACAAAACCATAACACATTTGCATCTTGTCCTCAAGGAGCATATAAGCAGCTTGATTCTTCCTGCCCTTTCCACCGTATGTACAAAGGTCTGAAGAGAGCCAGGGAGAAAAGGTCTGTCTATCACTGTAGTATCTGAGCATCTCACAAACATTACTGAATTTATCCACACCCCACTTCTGTGAGGTAGGGAAAGTGACTTGCCCTAGGTCCCACAGGAAGTATGTGGGAGAACCGGCAATTGAACCTAGGTCTTCTGAGTCCTAGTCCAGTGCCTTAAGACTGTCAGTCTTCTTTCCCTTAATTATGTACACATTCAAGAACAGCTGGAATTTGAACACATTTAGGGACATTCCTGGATAATTTGTGAGAGTCTGAATATCACATGGAAAATAATGTATCTTCCCATTGCTTGATTATGATGCATAGAAATATTCATGGAGGTGGAGGCATCTTGTCATCTGTATTGCACAAATGTAATGTTCTGCCTCTGAAAATCTCTGTGTATCATACTGCATTTAAAATACTGTATATTGAGGAGAATGTATACTCAAAAAGTTGAGGGTGATTGTCTCTAAATGGATGCAGTCTGCCTAAATTCTGGCCTGAAATCATTATTCTTTGTTACAAAATAGTATAGATTCAGTAAAAGTAGCTTGTATCATTAGATTGAATGTTTGTATAATAAATTTACCAAATCACTTTACAAACTGTGTATAGTTTATGCATCTTTGAAATACAACTATTTCTGTAGTGAAGCACAGCAGATATTACAGTACTGTGCTGCAACTCTACACCACATTATAGAAGAGGAAGTGAAGACTACTTTTTTCCAATAGAAACTGTTGGGGGGATTTTAAAAAGTAGAATGTAAAATACTTGAGGTGATTTGATCTGGACAAGAGCCATAATCCTGCAAATAAAGTTCACTTACTTGTTAATCTTGTCTATTTTATATTAAATATTGTATATAAATTAGATATGTAGAAAAAATGTTTACTTTTCAGCAGTTGACATACTACACTGTTAGCTATTAAATACATTATTTATAGTAAATGAAAATACATTTTATGTTTGAATGTCAAGCACTTCATACGCTCTGCAGTAAATGGGATGTTTGAACCAAATTAAATGAGTAAAATACATTACACTACTGTTGCACAAAAATCAAGATTCCATGACACATTGTCATCAGCATTGACTTTTGTCTAATCATGAAGTGGTGTGTGTTTATATAGACTTCAGTGGTGTAGCAGGATCAAGGCCTTTATACACATTTATAGGAAAATATTGCTTAGGGATCTTTATTTACTTAGTTCCGATAGTGGATTACATACATACTCGGGTCTTCCGACATATTGTTCACTGGTTGTGGCATAAGAACCTGGTGTTGAATCCTGGCCCCATTGTAATCACTGGGAGTTTTGACATTAACTTCACTGCATTCAGAGTTTCACTGGAACTCAGAAGGCACACTCAAGGTCTAATTTCCCTTTGATGTACACTGAATCTACAGCAAGTCGTATGTGCAATTGGCTAATCCTGCAAGTATATATGATATAGTGGTAAAAACATCTTTGCCCTGTTTCCACCACCATTGATGGAGGTCCACCACTGCGGGTGCAGTGGTGTGAGATTACCTGAAAATAGTAGTGTAAGCAAAGCATAGGTGTACAAAAGATCTAGAACATAAGAACAGCCATACTGGGTCAGATCAAAGGTCCATCTAGCTCAGTATCCTGTTTTCCGACAGTGGCCAATGCCAGGTGCTTCAGAGCGAATGAACAGAACAGTTAATCAAGTGATCGGACACATAGCTCAATAGGAAAATTTTATTCTTTTCTAGAATCACATAATTGAATTATGGCTAAACAAAAAAAAACAACCAACAAAGAAAAATACCTTTTAGCTGATCCCAGTCATGGGAAATTTCAACCCAAATAATAAATTTTTCAAAGCACTTGAGTGAGTGAAAATAAGTGCTTAAAGTTAAAACTATAGCCACACACTGAACTGTGGCATACACTGTACTGTGACATTCACTTAGTATTGAAAGTGGTGAAACTGGATATACTGTTTTTCTTTTCCTAAGAAATTTAATTTATCTGTAGCTTCTTAATCCTGAGATTTTTTTCTTTCACATTGATTTTCTGTTCTTAACGAACTTCCAAACACATTATTGACTAATATGTGAATTTGCCACTCTGCAAATGGATCCATGCGGCGTGTGCAAAACAGCTATGAATTAAATACAACATTTTTATTGCATCAGATTTTGGTACCTAACCTGAGAAATAGTAGGACCCGATTTTCAGAGGTTTTCTCTGTCCACAGCTCCAACTGATGGGAGGTATGTGTTCTCAGCATTCTTAAAAATGAGGCACTATGTGCCAGTTTTCAATGGTTTGTAAGTGCTTAAAGATGCAGGTAGGCCCCGAGTTGGCTTTTCAAAAGCATCTATAGGCCTGACGCCCACTAATTTCAAAGAGAGTTAGGTCCCTATGTGCTTTTGAAAATCCTCTGGGGTGCCTCTCTGCATCTTTAGGCACTTAGATTCTGATTTTCAAAGGTATTTTAAGTGTTTCAAATTGCACACCTGAAATTAGCATGAGCGGTTTTGAATATCTGGCTGTTAAGTCTTTTCAAGCCAGGTTGATAAAATGTAGATGTTAAGATTTATTAACACAGGGTATGT
Organism: Mauremys reevesii; assembly: GCF_016161935.1. NCBI lineage: Eukaryota > Metazoa > Chordata > Testudines > Geoemydidae > Mauremys > Mauremys reevesii. The sequence continues at coordinate 27,143,614 of NC_052630.1, forward strand.
CTATACTATCCACCGATCCGGCGGGTAGTGATCGATCTATTGGGGATTGATGCATTGCATCTTGTCTAGACACGATACATCGATCCCCAAACATGCTCCCCATCGACTCTGGAACTCCACCAGGGTGCGAGGCAGAAGTGGAGTCGACGGGGGAGCGGCGGCTGTCTCTTGTAGCTGAAGTTGCATATCTTAGATTGATCCCCCCCCCCCCAGTGTAGACCAGGCCACAGAAACAAAATAAAAAATGCAACTTAACCCTTTATGATGAATAACCGAGCTTTAGCTCTCATTCTGAGCTCTTGTCTGCCAGAAGACTATTTTTCCTCTGCCTTCTCTCAGCACCTTTGATATGAACATGAAAGTGAGACAGACTTGATAGTAGGGCTAAATGCGGAGGCCTCAGTTTTATGAATTAATGACAGCTGCTGTAAATCACTCCAAACTACCCAGCAGTGTTATTTGAGTATGAATGTCAACTGACACCAATGGCTTCTATAAAGCTGAGGATGAGTGTGAAAGCCTCTATACCTGTGGTCTGTGAAAGACATAGCCTGAAAACTGACTGAACAGAATTCAACTGTGTATACAGACAATAGATTCCCAAAGCAGTCCGCACCCTCCATTTGAAATTTGTCCACAAATGAAAAAAGATTGAGAGCCACTGCTCTATACCCTCTATTCCCTCTGGCCAACAAACTGACTAGAAGTCAAAATCTCAGTTCCCTGCTCTCCTTCTCACTGGAGGTAGGAGAGCCGAGATGAGGTGAGCCAAGTGCTGCGCTAGACATATCTCCTCACCATACCACACGAGTGCCCAAGCCCAATGCCCAGGTAATCCACTGGGCAATAGATTCCTCAGTTGGACCCTTTCTTATCCACTAACCATACTGGAACACGCCAACGTTATGACAGTTGTAAATTAACACAGCACCTCCCCTTGTCCCCACAAAAGCAGAGCTTCTGGATGCTGAGTAGATGAAAAATCTCACTCAGCACTTCATCAGTGTCGCTCCCCAGAACAGCACTGCGGAGGGGAAGGCAGGCAGCTCATCCTAGCAGTAATCTTCATTGGTCAGTTGAACTGGAGTGTGTACCTACACTTGCAGCTGGCCCATGTCAGGTGACTCTGGCTCCCCGGGCTATAAAATTTCAGTGCAGCTATTTGGGCTCAGGGACACCGTGAGAGGGGCGGGTACCAGGGCTACATTGCAATTTTATAGTCCCACAGCCCAAGCCCCGGGAGCCCAAGTCAGCTCTCACAGTTCAGCTGCAGGTGTTTTATTGCAGAGCTACACTGCAATAAAAGCACTCCCTGGACACCTACCAATTTTCTCCCCTTCCTCTAGCCTTCACTGTCTTGCTAAGAATTTAACAAAGTGTAAACATTCCTGTGCTCGGGTTGGTATGGTGTTTGCACCTGTCACAGAGTGCAGATGTATCCTTGGCTCACCATTAATTAAGGCCAAATTTTGGGCTGCTCTTGCGTGGTGTAGGGGGCTGGAGGGCGGGAAAGGGGAGCTCTCCAAATGATCCCTCCCCCTTAACTGCTCTAGAGAACTCAGAATCCTGGTACTTATCCTCCCAGAGTGCATGAATTAGCAGCTTCACAGCCAAACAATCCAAAGGTGGCATGGTGAGGACGTAGACGTGGCCATGCCTCATTCCAAACCTGTTGAAAGGATGGAACTGGTGCTGAGGGTCAGTATATGTTTCATCCCTTAAAAAGTTGTTACAATTGCCACTCCTTTATGTTGCATTGGGATGTTGCTTCTGTACTCCAAATGACTCTGGCATCTGCAATTAGTGCAGTACTCTGTAACGTTACGTCTCCTAATTTGACTGTGTCTGGTAAAGCCACATTCTAGACCTTAGAATTCAGTATACAACTCCTACATATAATCAGATTTGGGTAATCCAAATGAGGCAGAAACTTATTTTTTTATATTATTTACAGATTAAAAAAAGAGATGATTATATGAGCCTTGCCTGCTATAAAACAGGTTAACCGTAAATCTTCAGCATAGCAATACTTGGTCATATGGATAATTAAGCATGGATTAACTGGGTCTGAATGTTAGAGTTTGAGGCTGTAAGTATCCTTGCTCACAGTAGGAATCCCGTTGAGATCCATGTCACTACACACATGATTTAGGACCACTCACTCACATGAGGAAGGCTTTACAATAGCAGGATTTCCTTGCTAGCTCCATCTACCACCTTATTTAATTAAATTATTTGAAATGAGATGATTTAGAAACATAGAATTTTGGCTTCAGTCAGATTTCATTTTCACTTTTCTAATGAAATGTTTAATAGTTCTACAGTTAGACTCAGTAGCTTATTGGTCCTTAATGTCAGCACAGCATAACAAGATATTAAAAAAAAAAATCAATAGCAAAATCCCTGCACGTGAGCCTGATCTAAAGGCCACTGAAATCAATGAGAGGTTTTCCATTGATTTCAGTGGGCTTTGCATGCAGTAGCTACTTTTCATAACTTAAATAAATAAACAAACACTGTCAGGTTGCAGTCAGTACTCAAGCACAACTATTGAGGTTGAATGCAAACATTGTGAGCTAAATCCTTGGCTTAGGGTAAGTCCTCTTTATGTAATTCAGGCAGTACAAAGCAATTTAAAGCTGATGATTCCCCTGGCAGCATCAGGGGAGCTACACCATACTGGCATCCACTCCTTACCCATATGCAAGGGGCATTCAGGACCACAGAAGGGGCATGACGGGCTAGAGGCAGTTTGGCAGAGCACCTTACGCTCTGGCAGCAAAACAATCTCCAGGGAACTATTTTAGCCAGTGCAAGTTAGAGCAGCTCTGTGGAATTCAGCTGGTTTGGACCAGGAATGGGGATGCTGAAAGGTTGCTTAAAGTCATTTTCCTTTGTACTCAGCCCCTTGAGCTACACTACGCATGAGTTGGGCACAGCTGGAGATTTACACCCATGTTTTCAACAGGAGTTTTCCTTAATCAAGGACTGCAGTATTCTGCAGCTTAAAGTCATTTTCCTTTGTACTCAGCCTCTTGAGCTACACTACGCATGAGTTGGGCACAGCTGGAGATTTACACCCATGTTTTCAACAGGAGTTTTCCTTAATCAAGGACTGCAGTATTCTGTGCAGTCAGTTTTTGAAAACTTTGGGGGGCTAATCCCCTGACTGTGTGTGAGGAACTCCCATTGCTCTGTGGAATCCCTGTTGTTCAAGAACAATATACTGTATCCCCTCCTGTGTAATTACATTGACCTGAAAGCTGATATACAAATTCAGGCCATGATCCTGGAATGGATCTGTGTGAGTGGATAACACTTACTTTCATACAAAAAAGTCTTGACATTGATGGGAAAAGAGCTACATTAGTAATTTAATTTTTGTAGTTTACTATTTATCTTTTTGGTTGAACTTGTATGCATACTTGATGCTTTTTCTCCCTCTGTGTGATATCTTGTTTGTGTCTATTACCAAGAGATTGTAGCTAAAAGCTATTTAAAATGATATGATTTATTTTCAGTGTAATTATTGTGAAAAGACTGTACACACTTCCATCTTCCACGCTTAGCAGTTATACAGCATGTATGTTTGCTCATTGCTAAATCTTTATATTTTTTCCCCACTAAAAACAAAAGAACAACTTTTTCTCCTTATATTGGGAAGCCCATGGTAAGGGATAAACTAATGCAATGAGAACCTATCATTGGTCACACAAACTGAAGAGGCAACATGGTCGGTGAACTGCACAGAAGCACAGAATTCTCCCCACCCCACATATTCCAGGGCATACGCATGCTGTTCCTTCCTCTCCTAAGAATGGTAGTGATCCTTCTTTTACCTTGAATAATATGCTTTTCCTTCCTTCTGCACCATAGGAAGGAAAGGGGCATCTGTCCCAACATTGGGTGTCTGTGACGTTGACTCTCTTTTTCAATTCATATTAGTCAAATGTCTCCACCATAATATGTATACTCATAGTAGCCTCAGCGGAGAGACTGCAGAATGAATCATCAGTAACTTGAATTACTCTTCCACTCTTGAAGCAGGTCCTTCTGTGTCAAGGTTAAGGCATACTGACAGAGTGGCACTGGGAAGTGGAATTGTTGTCTGCAGTGTACCTGTGGAAAGATAGTTCTGTCAAGGGTGCCAGTACTGCACCATTCACAAGCACTACATTTATATGGAAATATTTCAATTAGAAAATGTTTTGGAAGATGATAGAAGTTTGAAAAGCTTTTAGCAGTGAAAGAAGAAAAGAAAAATTAATCCAATTTTTAATTTTAGATAAATAGCTTTATTATAGAACCTATCTTTTCCCCTGCAATTAGTCTTAATGTGAACAGGAGTCTTTTGAAATAACTAAAATAGTTACATTACGTTTGGAATATACAGTAAGTATGCAGCCTGCTTACTAGTTACGTTTCAAAATATCATGGGTAATATTCCGTTCTCAGTTGCACAAGAGAAAATTCAGTGTAACAGAGAGAGCACAACTTGACCATTTTTGTCTTTGAGCCTCAGGAACATTGAACTACAGTGACATTTGAGAATCCACATGAAATAATGAGACTCCTCTTATTCGTGGGATAAGAGTGTTGAGGGAAATCTCTCCCTGTTCACTCCTCTTTACAAAAGATGTCAAAGAGAGCTTGCTCAGCCTCTGATATCAGACCAGCCCGCTTTAAGGTGGGGGCAAGACACTGTAAACCATCAGACACTGTAAATCACAACCATATCAGTGCCTGCCAAAATAGCTATTGGGATCATGGGAGCAATTTTAATAGCAAATGAAGCTGGGGCAGGGAAGTTCTTCTTTTACAAACCATCCTTCCATGGGTGCAGGGTTAGGCACAGAGGAGCAGCCCATGATTTACTCCCCAGTAACAAATACTATGAAGAGGAGGTGATCGAACTGAAATCTTTGCTGTGGTATCCAATCCAGAGCACACTAAAGACGAGTATGAAGAATAAGACAAGTATCAGAGGGGTAGCCGTGTTAGTCTGGATCTGTAAAAGCAGCAAAGAGTCTTGTGGCACCTTATAGACTAACAGACGTTTTGGAGCATGAGCTTTCGTGGGTGAATACCCACTTCGTCGGATGCATGTAGTGGAAATCTCCAGGGGCAGGTATATATAAGCAAGCAAGAAGCAGGCTAGAGATAACGAGGTTAGTTCACTCAGGGAGGATGAGGCCCTCTTCTAGCAGCTGAGGTGTGAAAACCAAGGGAGGAGAAACTGGTTCTGTAGTTGGCAAGCCATTCACAGTCTTTGTTTAAACCTGAGCTGATGGTGTCAAATTTGCAGATGAACTGAAGCTCAGCAGTTTCTCTTTGAAGTCTGGTCCTGAAGTGTTTTTGCTGCAGGATGGCCAACTTAAGATCTGCTATGGTGTGGCCAGGGAGGTTGAAGTGTTCTCCTACAAGTTTTTGTATATTGCCATTCCTAATATCTGATTTGTGTCCATTTATCCTTTTCCTTAGAGACTGTCCAGTTTGGCCGATGTACATAGCAGAGGGGCATTGCTGGCATATGATGGCATATATTACATTGGTGGACGTGCAGGTGAATGAACCGGTGATGGTGTGGCTGATCTAGTTAGGTCCTGTGATGGTGTCGCTGGTGTAGATATGTGGGCAGAGTTGGCATCGAGGTTTGTTGCATGGATTGGTTCCTGAGTTAGAGTTACTATGGTGCAGTGTGCAGTTACTGGTGAGAATATGCTTCAGGTTGGCAGGTTGTCTGTGGGTGAGGACTGGCCTGCCACCCAAGGCCTGTGAAAGTGTGGGATCATTGTCCAGGATGGGTTGTAGATCCCTGATGATGCGTTGGAGGGGTTTTAGCTGGGGACTGTATGTGATGGCCAGTGAAGTCCTATTGGTTTCTTTCTTGGGTTTGTCTTGCAGTAGGAGGCTTCTGGGTACACGTCTGGCTCTGTTGATCTGTTTCCTTATTTCCTCGTGCGGGTACTCTACTTTTGAGAATGCTTGATGGAGATTTTGTAGGTGTTGGTCTCTGTCTGAGGGGTTAGAGCAGATACGGTTGTACCTCAGTGCTTGGCTGTAGACAATGGATCTTGTGGTGTGCCCGGGATGGAAGCTGGAGGCATGAAGGTAGGCATAGCGGTCGGTAGGTTTTCGGTATAGGGTGGTGTTAATGTGACCATCATTTATTTGCACCGTGGTGTCTAGGACGTGGACCTCCCGTGTAGATTGGTCCAGGCTGAGGTTGATGGTGGGGTGGAAGCTGTTGAAATCGTGGTGGAATTTTTCCAGAGTCTCCCTCCCATGGGTCCAGATGATGAAGATGTCATCAATGTAGCGCAGGTTGAGAAAGGCCGTGAGTGGACGAGAGCTGAGGAAGCCTTGTTCCAGGTCAGCCAAAAAATGGTGGCATATTGTGGGGCCATGCGGGTGCCCATAGCGGTGCCACTGATCTGGAGAAATATATTATCATCAAATTTGAAATAGTTGTGTGTGAGGATAAAGGCACAGAGCTCAGCAACCAGTTGTGCTGTGGCATCATCAGGGATACTGTTCCTGACTGCTTGTATTCCATCTGTGTGTGGGATGTTTGTGTAGAGAGCCTCTACATCCATGGTGGCTAGGATGGTGTTTTCTGGAAGGTCACCAATGCATTGTAGTTTCCTCAGGAAATCAGTGGTGTCACGGAGATAGCTGGGAGTGCTGGTGGCATAGGGTCTGAGTAGAGAGTCCACATATCCAGACAGTCCTTCAGTGAGAGTGCCAATGCCCGAGATGATGGGGCGTCCAGGATTTCCAGGTTTGTGGATCTTTGGTAGTAGATAGAATAACCCTGGTCGGGGCTCTAAGGGTATGTTGATTTGTTCCGGTGTTAGTGTAGGGAGTGTCCTGAGTAGATGGTGCAGTTTCTTGGTGTAAGACAGAAGCCCATGCTGTGGTATCTAATCAGGAATATCCTGTCTCCCTGCCCATGGAGCTCTTTCCACCAGCACAGAGGTTTTAAAATAGATAAATATGTTTCCGTCCGCACCCTACACTTCATTAGTGCAATGAAGCAGTTTGTTGGAATCCGCATTGCATATAATGACATCTCTTTTGGAAAACAAGGTATTTCAGAATGTTCAGCCAATTATTCAGCCTGGTTTAACCTTCATAGGTGCTTTTATAATATAAATTACTGTAGAATTAGAGAGTAAAATATTGAATGTTGTCTCTTTTAATGCTGTCCTTTGAAATATTAATGATAACGATTCCCTGGTTTGGGGAATACTGCAGTGGTTTTCTTCTGACTAATAGCTTCAGTCAGTAATGTAATAGATTTTGCAACGTGATAATGAAGAAATTCTAATGAAGGTCAGATGGCAAATGGCTACTGAATCGTTAGTTTTAAAACATGTGTCAAACTTGACAATAATTTTTTTCAGTTTTTGTTAAATAGTTTTCTTTATTTCCTAATGACACTGCTGTGATCATTATAGATAGCTTTATGAATTTGTTAAAAGAACAAATCTATCTATTATGATCTTGAAGACGAGAGCTGTTGAAGTTCTTTAGCTGACATGAGATGTAAAAGTCTGAAAACTGGATTGGGCTTTAAAAGAGGGCTGGCACAGCTGAGTATGACAGTTGAAATAGGATTGCGTATGAAGGATTTTGTTTTTTCCCCTTCGTACCTGTTAGCTTAATAGTCTTTGCAAAAAACCTTAGGGCCTGTTCCAAAGTCACTGTATTAATATGCCAGCAAAAAAATTAATTTGATATATATTTTTTTATTTTTCAAGTGGTGCATATGACAGAGAGGTAGCAAATGTCAATAAAGCACATAGCTTATTTGGGATTCAAGTGTTTTCTTCATTTTGAGTCATAATTAGAAGGAAGAGTTGGAATCAACTGTATTAGTGCATGGTGTTTCTCTGTCATTAACAATATCATTTTTTTTAAGTTTCAGCTTTCAGTAAGATAACTTATTTATAAGTAATTTCAGTAACTGTTGGAACACTAATAAGCTAACAATTATAGAATTGATTTGAGTAGGTACAAGATCAGGCTTTTAGTCTGTTATCCTGTGTAAGCATTCTACAAGTAATCTGAATGAATACATTTCCTCCTCTTGGGATTTGTCTTGTTATTCTCTTACTTTAATTTACAAAACTTAATGCTGTTTATTTTTTTACTTGTGAGATAATTGCTTATTTGCATTTGTAAAATGTTCATCTATATCAGTTACAGGGCAGTAGTTGTACTTACAATATCTGGAATGTGTGAATTTTCCATCAGATAAACATACAACAAATTATTTGTGCAACACACTGATTCTTATTATGAACTAAATTCATTAGCTATACAGTGTAGTTTTATTGTTATGTATTATTTTATGTCTTATATGCATTCCTTTATGGATTATAAATATATTAAAATATAAAGGAATGCATACACAGTTATAAAAGGATATATAATATATACATGTCTGTTGCTGAGTATTTGATTCATAGATCAAAATGTTCAATAAAACAACCTCTAGGTCCATGTGCTAACAATTTTCTGAAATGCTTCCATTCTCCTCTAGTGATTGATCCAGCATTGAACCATTGTGATAATTTCAGAGTGATAGAAAGTAAATATTGAAAAAGAGAAAAACTTTTTTTAGTTAGTCTCAAATTATTCCGGGGGCGGGAAAAAGGAAAGTGGTACAATTTTTTTTCCTTTCCTCATATCAGCAGTGTGAAGTGAGAATATCAGGAAAAATAGTGTCTAGGTTGAGCCCCAGTTGAAAATCAGGCCCATAAAGTCCTAGCTTCTCAACAGCTGTTCTGCAAGAAGTGGAACAAAATTCCTGCTACATTCCTTCTGATCCTGTTTTAGACATATTTACTCAATATTTAATTCTTTGAAGGATAAATATATACAAATATTTCCTTCAAGTTATAAGAATTCAATAGGAAATACTACCAAGGAGGGTAAGATAGTTCTCTAATATTCTAGTCCTATGAAATCTATGAGCAGTTCTAGTAGTCCAACTAGTTGTCTAGCTTACCAAGACCATTCCTGTAATTGTAGAAAAGTTTTCCACAGTTAGAGATTTTATTCTCATGTTTGGACAGCTATGCCTCATGGGCAAAAGAACAAAAAATAGAAGAGTCAATTTAATTATTTTATTAATCCAGATTTTGAATTCAATAATGCATATCAAGTTTGAGCTTTTCACATCAAAAAATCATATTTTAAAGTCAGTTTCCTGTTTTGTATTACACAAGCTGCCTGTATGTTTAAACTAAATGGAAAGAACTGATGTAATTTGACAAATGGCTAATATGGTTTTTAATGCTGAATGTGTAGTAGACTGAGAGATTATTAAGAGTTCTAATAATCTACTTGAATAATTTACTGTTCAGTTCAGAATATTCTTTCAAAATTATTCTTTCAAGAGTGTAAGAAAATGCAAAAGCGAGTACTTTGAAGGAGTTCACAATAAGCAAATATTTTAACATATACATGTAACACTTGACCTCAGAAGACTTGTTAGAGAGGGATTACAGAGGTTTATATTGCTTGTGGCCAGTGTGTAATGGAATATATTGTTAGTAGCCCTCAAGTCTTTGGAATCAATTAATGCAAAAGTTGCATTCTGAAATGTAGATGATGGTTAAAGAATACACAGAGACCACTCATTTCATTATCTGATTTTTACTTTACTTTTACTTCACTGTTCTGATTTTATTATTAAAGAAGAGATAATTAATGTGCAAGAAAGACTCTCCTTTTGTTAAATTCTCACTAATTTTTGAGCTAATTGCTTCAGAGGAAAATTATCATGCACCAGATACGCATGCAGGTCTTTTGAAATTTCAATTCGTTTGCTATTTGAGAGACTGGCAGCAGCCTCTTTGTAAAACTTGATTGACTCCTTTTCTGATATATTCCATAATGTGTCTTCACTCTGCTTGTCTTTCACAGTTTGCAGTAGCTTATCTCCAAATGGTACATGTTTGGAGCAAACTATGGAATTTTATTTTATGCAATGGATCTAAATCATCCCTGGTATAATTCCATTGAAGTTAGTGATGATACAGAAGGGATGAATTTGTCTCGATGAGTGTTAAGTCCTGTACTACTATCTGAAAAAGGTTTAGGCAATGTAACTGGCAGCTGATGTTAGAAGGAGTAATGTTGTGTTCTTGATCTTCTGCCTTCTGTAGTCAATGTGGAGGTGCCTGATATGGGGTTTTACAAACGAGGTTTTGCATATATTTGAGCTACATCAGATATCACTAGTTAACATCGAATGTTGGGGAGTATATAGGGCAAATCCTTGGGTACTCCCAAAATGAACAGAGGACAGGTCAGTGAGTGATGTGTTAGTGCTTCCACTCGATATGTCTTCATCATGGTGCTGATCTGTGAATTTCTTCCTACCTGTGAAGTGTAAGACTTTCTAACATACTTACATTGGCTTCTAATGGCCAGAAATGGCTGAAAACCAAGCCCAGTTGACATAGCATAGGGTCATCCTGACTATGCCTTTTTTTTTAATGGAATCTGGCACAGTAGGAGAATGTGTGGCATACAAGACTGTACATGAGCTCTGTGCCACAGCATGATCACCTTTATTTTGGGGTGATCCTTCGTTAGCCAGGTGTACAGGTTACAACAGAAAGTCTCTAGCACTGTAGCCAAAGATCTGGCCCTATAAGGGGATTTGTGACACTCCTTGGGAGACTTGAGAAACCACTGAATGATTTTTGCTGATTTCTAAATGTAGGAGTGAGGTTTTTTTCAGCCTCCCCTGATACAGTGGTTGTGATCATCTTCATTTTATCCCATCAGAACACAATGTGTGTCAGAACACAATAGACCATGAGAGATATTGCAGCATTTTGTAGTGTCTGACAAGCAGTGTGAAAGTAATGTAATATGGCATTTGGTTCTTATATATTTTATGTACTTTGTAATTGCAATAGCTATGATTTGGTTTTTGGTAATTATGGTGCTCAGTATGTCAGCTGGCATACTAGACCAAACAAAAGTTCCATCTTGCTTGAAATCCTGTGTCTGACAGTGGCCAATAAAAGATACTGCAGTGGAAGTTGGAAAACCCCCTATAATAGGCAATTACACAATTATTACGCATTTCTTAATTATACATATAATGTATTTGATGAGCTTTTTGCACCCTGATATTTCAATACAGCATAGCTATTTCCCAGACAACGTTAATCACAATTGCTATGGTGATCTATATTGTGTGCAGGGAAAAGCACATGCGCGCACATACACACACACCTGTGTGTTTGCTTACATATATTGATGAAACTGGCTGTATCAAACTCATTCTGTGGAGAGGACTGATTTACCTTTTAATTGTGTGGCCTGGGACCACAACTTTAGGCTATCTGTTACACTAAACGGGGCTTACACAGATGATTTAAGGCTTATCTACATGGAGAATTCATGGGGAAGTTAATGCAAAGTAGGGTGAGTGTGAATTTAAAGCACAACTGCACCAACTCCCTATGTGGGCATTTGTGCCATACTGAGTGCCCTTTTTGTAGTTTGGGTTAATCCACTTCCGAAGTGAATTAACCTGAATTGCACAAAGGCACTCTTAATGTGGAATAAGTATGTTTCTCTAGGTGCTTTTTCCCCGTGTATACCGGCCCTGCATAGAGATAGGAGGCTTGCATGTAGATCAAGGTTAAGATAAGATCCTTTGTATTTGGCATCAATTAATGGAGGAGAAAGGATGCAGGACACTTTTAGATTCACTGCTATTTCTGCCCTATGTTTGCTTGTCCATTTGCATGTGCAGTTATCAAACTTGAAAGCACAATGCCAGATTACATGCACAATTACATTCCTAATTATTTGCAAATCTAACCTCACCCACAGCCATATGTTTAGAGAGATCTGAAAAAAATCAGATATTTCTCTGATATTTCTCTGATTCTTGCATACGTCATATAAAATTTGCAAGGTAAACACACACAACTGTTTGCAGAATACAGCCTGTTGCTCGCTAGAATTTGATTACCTTTTTAGTTTTGTCTTGCAGACAGATCTCTTTGGAAACCTGTTCATAACCATTCGAGCTGTGCTGGCTTTACTCACTAAGTTTATAATTTACAGAACTTCTCTTGCTTGTATGAATTTAATTCATACAGTGTGAACAGCTTTCTGAGTCTATATCAAACAGTTTTCATTATATACAATATCATTTGATCCTTTCTATCATGTTAATGTTTGACTCTCCACAAGGCCCATAATAGTACTTTTTAAAAAGAGCAATGGAAATTACTATAGCATGCTCTTTCTGATAAATATGATCTATTTCCTATAGTCTTGTATGCTCATACTGAGAAAAGAATGTTAAGTACCTGGCAATTTTGTCTGACCAAGGAATGCAAGGTCAGCTTTTTTGCCCTGAGTCTCTCCACACTTAGTATGTCTATATACTGCAGTCCAAGGTGTGAATGCAGCTCGGGTGGACAAATTGTGCTAGCATGGCTAAAAATAGTGTAGAAATGGCAGTTATACCTCAACGTGGGCTATTCAAGCACACTATGGACCTTGGGGACCTAGTCACATCGCTGAAGCCCGTACCACTGCATCTACACTGCTATTTTTAGCCATACTAGTGCAGCTAAAGACCCTTACTCCAGGGTAAATCAGGAGTAATTCAAGTTAATTCAGTTACACCTGTAAATAGTGAAATACAAACCATGTCTCTATTCTTTGCATTGTATTTGGTAATTTGAACTAAAACCTCAAAAAATACTGAACTACAAGTATACACGCATTCATATTCTGGCTGTTATGCAAAAAAGTTACATACTATAAATTGAGCAAAATTAATTTAAAATAGTTTGACCCATGAAATAGAGAAGCATGATATAATGGTCAAAAATCAACAAAAGAAACACTGAAAGTTCTGGTGTGTTAACTGGTTATTTTACCAAATAGAAATCTATAGACCGCAAAAGATGCACTGTCTTGAGGCCAAAGACAGATGCAAATGTGTAATCATTGGGTTACAGATTATCATTTTAACATTCCAGGCAAATTATTAGGAACTGACCTGCAGGATCTGAGCACATAGACAGTCCATTGACTTAAGTGTGGAGAGCTTGCAGGATCTGGCCCTCTGTGGTCACACTTGATGGAACCTTTCTGAAGCATAAACAACTCATTGAGATTTTAGAGTAGCTGATAGCCTTGAAAGATCTTAGCCAGTCCATGCTATCTGATTGACTCTGAACTTGTTAGAGATTACATCTATGATTATGTAACCACAAGATACAGGCAGATTAGCAAAGTGGTAAATCATTTGTATTACTTGACTTCAGTCGTACAGCCTTCAGTTGAATTTAGCGACTTTAGGGCATAATATGGAAGATACAACAATGCCTAGGAAAGGAACTACAGAGTAAATTGTTGTAATTATACGATTTAAATCAAGGCTCTTGGAAAGGAGATATGTAGCTTTCTACAGTATGTGAGGAAAGGTTTATGGTACAGTTGCCCTTGCAAGACTGTTGTAGTAATTAATTGTAGTAAATGGAGTAATTTTGGTACAAAGTATAAATTCGTCCTTGTTAATTCCTAAGATGTATCTGACCCTAATCCAAAGGGATATGGATGATGTTACAAGAACTGTTTGTCACATGGGAAAAATACAGTCTTTCATCAAGCTGTGTTTGCAAAATTCAGAGCTATCTTCTTTACTTTCTTATTCATTTTATGAAAGCAGGATTTTATACAAGACAATATTACTATGGCTTTATTAACTGAAGATGTATAACTTTGTTAGCTTTATTTATTCAAGACTACATTAGCTATGAACTATGCATGCTAAGGTGAACTTTAAGGTGGATAAGAGCATCTTGCAAAGCTGCAATGGCTTAGTGGATAGGCATATTGTGCATTCTAAATTGATTTAGGTACATATTAAACAATCACTGTATACAGTACATGTAATTGTGTAAGCACTGCAATCTATTAAAACACTATCACTGAGTCAATTAGCTCAAAAATCAAAATATTACATAAAATATTGCTTACATTCAAATTATTAAAGGCACAGCTTGAGATGCTCTAACAATGAGAAAATTTATTGGAGTTCACATGGGTGTGCCTGGCTTTCCATTAGAATGAATTTTTAGATCTGTGCCTTAAAAATGTATAGGTAAGAAAATTTACTAAATATATGTGTTTTCCAGATGTGGAAGCCAATATTTTTTATTTTTTATTTATTTTGGTGGAAGAAAGATATTTTAAAATAAATTATTTGTTAACACTTTACTAATTCCCTTACCAAAATATCTATGTTCCAGGCGTGGCTCTCCAGTGAGTTTGGGGAACTTATATTGATGAATCTCTCTTTCAGCTGTGCAGGCTTTTATTTTAGTGGGAACTGGAGAAGAGAGTTTGTGAAGTCTACTTTAGAATTAAACAAAGAGAATACTTGTTATTTGACTTATGTATGACTGATCTTCTTTCAAGCTGTTTCCTTGAGATGATTGGTCTGTCGCTGCACAAAATGTGTAAATGCAGTAAGTCGTCTCTCAAAATACAATAATAAAGTAGGCAGTTTTCTAAAACAGACAAACAACAAAAACAAAAACCTGAGACACATTTTAAAGTGCATGTAGAGCAAAATTATGTGTTACTGATCCCCATACCAAAGGCAGATTACTTCCATCTCCACATTTGATCAGTTGTGCTGGCTGCCTTACTGGAGGGAGAGGAAAGGAAGGTAGACCCACAGCTTTGCTCCTCTCCACTTTTGTGTTTGGGAGGGAATAGTGGCTGTGCATAGCCTGCTCTTTCCCCTGTGAATGAACTAGCAGTGTGGGTAGCCCTCATAGGGGAGTAACCAGATTCCTTATGCCTCTTAGGTTCCTGGATGTAGGAAAAGTGACAACTTTGTTCTGATTTACTATTTTCATGTATATTGTGGTAGAACTTAAAGGCCCCAACAGGATTGGAGTCCAGTTACCCTGGGTTCCATACAGAGCTTTCAGCCTAATTTAAAAAAAGGAAATGAAAAGTAAGTGTGGGAAACAGTAGGAGAGAAAGGGGAAGGAACAGTAATCATGCTGACATGGATGTGCACAATTTGATGGTTCTCCAGTAATTACAATTTTAAATGTTATTCTGATCAAATCCCCTTGTTGTGCTCCTATGCACATTTGTCCATTAGCTACTAGCCCATTTTGTAAAATGGCTAATGACATTAAACATAGTACAGTGAAACCTGGTCAATGGACAACCCCTCGTTTATTATGCAACCTCCTGTTGTAAGAAACTACCCTAAATATAATAAGTACTTTACCTTTGTTTAGAAGACTAAAATCCACGGCTTGTTAAGCCACCAATTTTTGTTAGTCCGGCAAGAAGCTTTTGCTGTACTTAAATTCTGTGCAAATTGTGGTATGTCCTCTATATCAGTGCTTCTCAAAGCTGGTCCACCGCTTGTTCAGGGAAAGCCCCTGGCGGTCCGGGCCAGTTTGTTTACCTACTGTGTCTGCAGGTCTGGCCGATCACGGCTCCCACTGGTCGCGGTTCACCACTCCAGGCCAATGGGGGCTGCAGGAAGTGGCGCGGGCCGAAGGATGCGCTGGCCACCCTTCCCGCAGCCCCCATTGGCCTGGAGCGGTGAACCGCGACCAGTGGGAGCCGCAATCGGCCGAACCTGCGGATGCGGCAGGTAAACAAACCAGCCAGGACTGCCAAGGGCTTTCCCTGAACAAACGGCGGCCTGGCTTTGAGAAGCATTGCTCGATATGCATTATATCTCAAGATGGAAAAATAAGTTTAATGAAGCTTAGATAAGAAACACTAATTATTAAATACACTAGTATTTGTACATCAGGCAAAATATGTAATGGAGAGATTGGCCATAGTTTGCCATTTGCATGATTTAAAGGATACAAGGTGCAATTATATATATATATTAAAAAAAAAAGTGGATAAAATGGTCTTTGATTTGATAATAATCTCAACCTAGATATCAAGATGAGTAGTGCACTATAAATACGTATATCTGTCTGAATAAAGGTTTCAGTAGGTCAGACAATTCCTTGCCCTACATGGAGTAAAGTAAAACAGCCAAGTAGAAGACAAATATGTCAGGGAAATTAAGGGTGGAGATGGGGGTGGAGGGGAGTGAATGGTATGCATCATCATTACTCCTCTCCTGCATGGTGACTCCTCTTCATTATTTGCCTGGGCACATAGGGGTGGATGGGACCTCAGATAAGATGCAGCTACTCTACATCATTGTCCCGCAGCAAATAAGCAAAATTTCTGGCGGGACTCATAGCTGTTTCTTGTAGCACTAATTATTCTTTTCAGTAATACTGTAATAACTAGTTACTGTAATAACTAGGAATACTAGTTATGGGCCAGGAATCCATTGTGCTACATGCTATAAAAACGGAGCAAAAAATAGTTTCTGCCTTAAGGAGCTTACAATCTAATTCCCATGCTGCAACTTGCCCCACTCAAAGGGAGTGGGAGGATACAGATGAGGATACAGTCATGGGAGGCTTTTCAATGTGGCATGCTCAGGTCCAGTAATTATACATATAAATCTGAAGTCTTTGAAACAATCTCTTTTCATTTTGCTAAATTTCACATGTGAAACCTACATTTTTATGACACTTTGTATATTTAATCATGGGCAGATATTTTATTTTATTTTCCAGCAAACCTAGTTTTTGTCAGAAGTGTTATGAGAAAGTCCATCCTATTAACATTTGAAAATTTGCACAGATTTTGCCTAGGGAGTAGTTCACTTGTTTTCAGGCAAGGACAGTGACACAGGCCTACACTTGGGTTTGGGGGGATCAATCTAAGCTGCAACTTCAGCTATGTGAATAACGTAGCTGAAGTCGATGTACTTAGATCAACTTACCGTGATGTCTTCACCGCGGTGAGTTGACTGCTGCTGCTCCCCCGTCGCCTCCACCTGCACCTCTCGTGGTGGTGGAGTACACGAGTCGACGGGAGAGTGCTCAGGGATCGATTTATCGCATCTAGACAAGATGCGATAAATCGTCCTCCACTGGATCGATCGCTGGCCGCCGATCTGGCGGGTAGTGTAGACATACCTACAGATATCTGATATGCCATGCATTCTGAGGTTCATAGCTCCAGAACACTTGAAAACATAAGAATAGCCATACTGCTCAGACCAATGGTCCATCTAGCCCAGTAGCCTGTCTTCTGACAGTGACCAATGCCAGATGCTTTTGAGGGAATGAACAGAACAGCTTCTGACAAACAAAGGCTAGAGACACTTCTGAGCATGGTTTTACACTCCTGCCCACTCTGGCTAATAATCATTGATGGACCTATCCTCCATGAACTTATCTGGTTCTTTTTTGAACCCTGTTCTAGTCTTTGCCTTTATAATATCCTCTGGCAAAGAGTTCCTGTGTGAAATATTTCCTTTTGTTTGTTTTAAACCTGCTGCCTATTAATTTCATTTAGTGAGCCCTAGTTCTTGTATTATGAGAAGTAAATAACACTTCATTATTTACTTTTTCTACACTAGTCATGATTTTATAGACCTCTGTCATCTCCTCACTTTGTCATCTCTTTTCCAAAAGTCCCAGTCTTATTAATCTCTCCTCATATGGGAGCGGTTCCATACCACTAATTATTTTTGTTGCTCTTTTCTGTACCTTTTCCAGTTCAAAAATATCTTTTTTGAGATGGGGCGACCACATCTGCAGACAGTATTCAAGATGTGGGCATACCATGGATTTATATAGAGGCAGTATGATATTTTCTGTCTTATTATCTATTCCTTTCCTAATGATTCCAAACATTCTGTTAGTTCTTTTGACTGCTGCTGCACATTGAGTGGATGTTTTCAGAGAACTATCCACAATGACTCCAAGATCTCTTTCTTGAGTTGTAACAGCTAATTTAGACCCTCATCATTTTATATGTATAGTTGGGATTATGTTTTCCAATGTGCATTACTTTTCTTTTATCAACATTGAATTTAATTTGCCATTTTGTTGCCTAGTCACCCGGTTGTGTGAGATCCCTTTGTAAATCTTTGCAGCCTGCTTTGGACTTAACTATCTTGAGTAGTTTTGTATCATCTGCAAATTTTGCCACCTTGCTGTTTACTCCCTTTTCCAGCTCATTTGTGAATATGTTAAACAGTCCCAGTCCCAGTACAGACCCCTGAGGGACACCATTTTTTACCTCTCTCCATTCTGAAAACTGACCATTTATTCCTACCCTTTGTTTCCTATCTTTTTACCTGTTACTGATCAAGGAGAGGATGTTCCCTCTTACTTTGCTTAAATACTTTGTTGAGGGACCTTATCAAAGGCTTTCTGGAAATCTAAGTACACTATATCCACTGGATCACTCTTGTTCACATACTTGTTGACCCCTTCAAAGAATTCTAGTAGATTGGTGAGGCATGATTTCCCTTTACAAAAACCACGTTGACTTTTCCCTAACAAATTGTGTTCAATCTGTGTGTCTGATAATTCTGTTCTTTATTATAGTTTTAACTAATTTGCCTGGTACTGAAGTTAGTCTTACCTGCCTGTAATTTGTGGGATTGCCTCTGGAGCCTTTTTTAAAAATTGGCATCACATTTGCTGTCCTCCAGATTTGAATGATCAGGGATCTACAGAGCACATCAGAATGGAGAATTGTGGGAAGGGAGGGAGCTGAGAAATTTTTATTAAGCAATGGCAGGAGCTCAGCAGATAGACTGTTGGAACCCATAATGAAGTCTCCAGAAGCCGAAAAGGAGGCCAATGGGTTAGAAGAAGGGAGCTGGGGTCTATCAGTGTTGTAAGAAAGGTGCAACATGGAAGACATGAACTCTTGGAAACTCACTAGGAGACTCAAAGGTGTGTTACAGAGTAGCTCCATTAGTATTAGAAGAGTTTGGATTTACGCAAGCATAACGGAGAGCGGAATCTTTCCCTAAAGAAGTTCAACTAAGGTCTTATCTACACTGCCTGATGGTGTGCCTGATTACAACATAGAAATCCCTCTAAATAGTTGAAACAGAGTTCAGGCTTAATATAGATAAGACTAAATGTGTATTACTCGTGTTCCCTAAATCATGCTACAGCCTTGAACTTTGTGGAGCTGTAACACAAATTGGGAACATTAATAGAACATCATATGGTCTCATCTACACTGTAAGAACAACCTTGTGTCCTAACTGTAGTGAGGAATACAAAGAGGAAGGATGATTCAGTGGCTAGAACACTAGCTTCTCACTTGCTCTGGGCAAGTCATTTAGCCTCTCTGTGCTTCAGTACTCATTCTATAAATTGGGGATAATAGCACTTTCCTACCTATCAAGGAGTTGTGCAGTTAAATACATTGAAGATTGTGAGATGCTCAGAGATTATGGTAAGGGGTGGAGGATAGAAATTCTTAGCCAGATTGGAACTACTGTGTTGTATGTAGTTGGGTACCCCAACAAAATAGTTTCTGCACTGTAGATGTGATTCTCTTCTCTGTAACACTAATCCAGACTATAACAGATCTGGCTCTTTGAGTTTCTCTCCCAGTGACCTTACAAATGCCCCATGCTCTCCTGATTGCATCCACCTTCCCTGCAATATGCTGGCTCCAATAAGCTAAAGTTTTAGATACTCAGCCAATTCAACCAAGCTTTTTAAATTTCACTCACCACTAATGACAATGTTCTAATCAAATAACATTATATCTGAAGTAAATCTTTCTTTCTTTCATTCATTATTTCATTCTTTCTTTCTTCACTAATTGTACCTTATATAGCTGCTCCTAGTCAACTCTGCTTTTTCCTAATTGGAAAACTGGGATAGATACAGCATGGTATCTGAAATTTTATGCTTGCGATTCTTGATTAAATTGGTCCTGTCATACCATTACAGTACTTTGTGGTCCAGAATCAACCTGTGCCAGTCCGCAATCAGTGTGCAGATGTCTGTTTGGGCTTTCTGTGTAGATTCAGTATTCTAGGAAAAGGCAGACTAGGTACACCATAATGACCCTGCACTCTTCTATTATATAAAAGAGGGAGAACTAGGCATGTGCACTCCGAAGTGAACAGATGTGGATGGTTAATTCTGTTGCCCTGACCATGTGATTAAGGGAATTAAACCTGGCCCATTCCATTATGCTGAGTATCCTTACACCCACTCCTGTTTAGAGGCAAACTACTGCTTACAGTGAAGAGTTACTGAAAAGCAGAGCACAAAACAAACATTATCAATCACAGATGTGACATTTAACCTTTCCGGCTAAACAAATACATTTATGAATACAAGATTCCCGTGATGTGACCAATTGAATTAGATTATGACAAAAAGAATAATATGAGACAGCCATTTGAGTTCTGCTTTACACTTCGGATCCATGAAAATTGCATCTATTAAAGGGGGCTAGGGTGTAAATGTACATATAAAATTTTTAGCCTATTCTCTCCACAGCACTGGAGTGTATTTTGCTTTTGTTTAAACAATGTTGCTGTTCACTTTTCCCCTAGGTGGTAGTTTACAATTTTTAATGTAACTTTTGTTCATCTCTTATGATAAATGCAGAAAACTAGGCGGCTGGGAAATTGTAGAAATAGGCTTAGCTGGAGTTTAAAAGTCCCTCTTCCCCAGTATATTTGACAAAACCAAGTTTTACAAAATAACCGGGTTCAGATTGCAATACTATCACCATAATATTACCTGTAAAATATGGATATGTTAATTATATTAGTTTATTTTTTCCATAAGAAAGGGACAAATTTTGCTTTAATATTAATACAAATGCAAAATTGAAGCTGAAACTGAAGGTTGTGGATCTAACTGATTCAATCACAGTTTGCTTAGCCATTTCTTTCCAAAAAGAAATGGTTGAACTTCATGTACAGTGTTAACAAGATTAACATTATAAGGTGCTTGCTTCTATTTCAGAACATAAACTTGTATTCATTAAAGCATAAATCACCGTAGGTGAACTATTTTCTTAAATTTATATGATATCCTTGTCTTGCAGGGATAGAAAAATCTACCTATTAGCCAGAAGAACAATCCTGCTAGTTAGAGGTAAATAGGAAAGATGAAGGATGGGGGTGGGTGCAGGTGGATTTCATGGACAATACCCTAGTTAGAAGCTGACTCTCACCAGATGAGGGGAGCGAGTGTGCTGGGATTCCAGACAGAAACTAACTGTTGCTGGACCCAGGTTAGCACACTGGCCCCAGGATCCTGCTTTGGAGGTGTTTTCTTTTGTATTAGCCTCAGGCTAGTAGGTGTCTGATAAGTGTGAAGCTCCACCGCCAGTACTGCCCCTTCCCATTCTTCAGTGGCTGTAGTGAGGAGGAAGAAAAGATGTATCCTCTACTCCCCAACAGCCTGCTGTTCTCGGTTTTAATCCAGGAACAATTCTAGTGCTGCCTCATGGCTTTTCTAGGTAAAGAAAACAGCATACAATTGACAGTTTCACCATCACCCACAGGTTTTTGAACAAATGTGAAACTGGCAAGTGCTGTTAATTTCACTTTGCTAATCTTTGGTGAAATTATGAGCTGCAGTGAAAGCACTAGAGTTCTGTCGGTATACTCAGGAAGACAATGTTGCATCAGGGCCGCCCGGGGGGGGGGCAAGTGGGGCAATTTGCCCCAGGCCCCGGGCCCAGCAGGGGCCCCCACGAGAGTTTTTGGGGGGCCCTGGAGCGGGGTCCTTCACTTGCTGCGGGGGCCCCGGAAAACTCTCGCGAGGCCTGGGTCCCCGGAGCTTCTTCGCTCCCGGTCTTCGCTGGCCGGGGGTCCTTCCTCTCCAGGACAGAAGGACCCCCCCGCCGCCGAATTACCGCCGAAGCGGGACCCGCCGCCGGAGTGCAGCCGGGTCTTTGGCAGTAATTCGGCGGCGGGGGGGGGTCCTTCCGTTCCGGGACCCGCCGCCGAAGTGCCCTGAAGACCCACGGTGGGGGCTGCACTTCGGCGGCAGGTCCCGCGTCGGTGGTAATTCGGCGGTGGGGGGGTCCCCGCCGTGGGTCTTTGGGGCACTTTGGTGGCGGGTCCCAGAACGGAGGGACCCCCGCCACCAACTTACCACCAAAGCGGGGGCCCCCCGCCGCCGAAGACCCCGGGCCCCCGGAGTCCTCTGGGCGGCCCTGTGTTGTATCTGTTTACTTTCAGCTCATGCTTAGACAGTTATCTTCGCAACTGTAGGGCTATATATGTTTGTTTTCCTTTTTTAAAGAAAAGCTCACATTCTACAGAAATCGATGGCTTCAAACCCTAATACTTAATTTGGGGGGATTTTCACCTTACTCTGCAGCATTGAGCACATATCACTTGCAGCTTTGAACTAAAATAAATGGTGGAGTCTCTGTTACTTGAAGTCATTAAATCAAGATTTGAGTATTTCAGTAATTCAGCCAGTGGTTGTGGGCCTCTCATAGGAATGAGTGAAGTTTCATAGCATGTGATGTGCAAGAGGTCAGACTAGATAATCATGATGGTCCCTTCTGACCTAAAAGACTATGAGTCTAATAGGGAAGTTTGTGCAAGTGTATTTTTCAGACATTGATACTCTGGATTGCTGCATAGTTTTATGTTCCTCTTATTTAATGCATTTCATATTTTCTAAAAATTAATATTAGACAAGCTACTTGACATTTTTAATTGGTAGAAATTAATTTTTCATATTTTTTCTATATATAAATTGTTTTGATAATATTTACTTTTGTGACTGCTGTTTGTAAATAAAAGAAAACATTTTGATTTTAAAATAGATACAGCTATCCTTGAAAATTAAAAATACATTACCATTTTCTTGGGTTCCTGAGAAGGGTTTACACTGCAACAAAAGAGCAACACTGTATATACAATTCATATATTCAGAGTTTGTGTGTGTGTTTGTGTATGTGTGTACAAGTATATACTATATCCTGTCTTTTCATTTTTTGTTTGTTTGTGGTGATGTGTGCCAAACACAGTTTTCAAGCTCTGGGGCATTTTTTCCATCCTGCCCTGGTTAATTTTTAGTATAGTAAGGTCAACAGAAGTTGTAACAGATCATCAGTCAGTTTTTAGGTATCTGAGCTGAACCCCGACCTATCATTATATCCCTGCTGCTGAGGAACTAGCCAGTTTTGTTTTGCCTCCACAGTTCCTGGCAGAATGGACAAATCTCCTTGTGGCAGATGTTTGGGTCCAAAGCATTTCAAAACTAAATCACAAGCTAAAAATTACATTTCTGATGCAATTCGACTTTAAGGAGGTTGACTTTGGGGGCTGAGCTGCCGTATTCTTGACTTAAGCACTGAAACTGCACATATCCTGGCATGCCTCTACAACCCACTGCTTGACTCCAGCCTGCCAAACAAACAAACAAGCAGAGAAGAAGCCTAAATGGAATAAACTGCCCTCTTCTCAAATGGAGGATATGCGTAGCAAGTTCAGCTAGTTATGTGACTACTAACCACACAACTTGGCTCAAACCCCTATACATCCCAACTTTATACTCACACAAAACTGAATACCCTTGCTCTGTCCTCTGCCCTACCCCTTCTCCAAGGCCCCACTCCCACTCATTCCATCCCTCTCCCTCTGTCGCTCACTCTCCCCACCCTCAGTCACTTGCTCATTTTTACTGGGCTGGCGACGGAGGGGGTGAGGGCTCTGGATTGGGGTGCAGGCTCTGTGGGGGGGCAGGGATGAGGGATTCGGAGGGTGGGAGGGGGCTCCAGGCGGGGGCAGGGAGTTGGGGTGCAGGTTTGTGTGTGAAGGCTACAGCCGGCTGGGGGTGCAGGCTCTGAGGTGGGGCTGGGGATGAGGGGTTTGGGGTGCAGGAGGGGGCTCCAGGCTGGGGATGAGGTGTTGGGGTGTGTGGGGGGGTGAGAACTCTGGCTGGTAGTGCAGAATCTGGGGTGGGGCTGAGGGATTTAGGGTGCAGAGGGGTCTCGGGCTAGAGCTGAGGGGTTGGGCATGTGGGAGGAGGATCAGGGCTGGGGCAGGGGGGTTAGGGTGTGGGAGGGGGTGCAGGCTCTGAGCGGCGCTTACCTCAGGCAGCTCCCGGAAGCAGAAGCATGTCACCCCTCTGGCTCCTATATGGAGGCACAGCCAGGTGGCTCTGTGCGCTTCCCCATCCTCAGGCGCTTCCCCCACAGCTCCCCTTGGCTGCGGTTCCAAGCCAATGGGAGCTGCAGAGCTGTCATTTGGGGCGGGGGCAACATGCAGAACTCCATGGCTGCCCCTACACCTAGGAGCCGGAGAGGGGACATGCCGTTGCTTCTGGGAGCTGCACGGAGCCAAGGCAGGAAGGGAGCCTGCCTTAGCCCCGCTGCACCACTGACCGGACTTTTAACGGCTCAGTCAGCAGTGCTGACCGGAGCCGCCAGGGTCCCTTTTTTGGGCATTCTATTCGAAAACCAGACACCTGGCAATCCTTCCCCTGGGCCAGGAGAAAACCAAGCTGTGACAGGGAGGCAATGAAGAGCGAAACGGCAGCAGTTAGTCCACTGCTTTCCCCACTGTGTGAGAAGGTGAAACAGATGTCTAAAGCTGCTTCTTCCAAGGCAAACATTACTACAACTGAGCCAGCTGAGCTTGGTTCATCAGCTACTGCTCCATCCAGGCTGTGGCTTCAGCACGAAGAGCTGGGATAAGGGCTCAGATGCTTCCTCCTGAGAGGAAGTCAGCTCTTGGAGAAAGAACTGAAGGTGCTAGGAGAGAGGAAATGCAAAAAAAGACTGTTAATTTAGGAGTAATTTGAAGTAGCGTTAAAGAGAGTCATCCCTGAATCGGACTTTCCATAGCGAATTAACATGGAAATATTTTACATCAGGTTTAAAATTAGACCCTTATGTCCTTCTAAAATCTCTTCTGATGAAGACTGAATGAGCGGGCCCAGCAAAATCCAGGCTCTGTAGCAAAATGGATAGTCCAGTGGTTTTCAAACTTTTTTTCTGGGAACCCAGTGGAAGAAAATTGTTGATGCCCGTGACCCAATGGAGCTGGGGATGAGGGATGTGGGAGGGGCTCAGGGCTGGGGCAGAGGGTTGGGGTGTGGGGAGTGCAGGCTCTGGGGTGGGGCCAGGGGGTAGGGGTGCAGGAGGGGGTCAGGGCTCTGGGCTGGGGGTGCAGGTTCTGGGGTGGGACTGGGGATGAGGGGTTTTGGGTACAGTAGGGGCTCTGGGTTTGGGGGGCTCAGGGCTGAGGCAGGAGGTTAGGGCGTGGGATGGGGTCTGGGCTGGGGGTGCTGGCTCTGGGGTGAGGCCAGGGATGAGGGGTTTGGGATGCAGGAAGGGGTTCCAGGTTTGGGTGGGGGCTCAGGGCTGGGGCAGGGGCACGGGGTTGGGGCATGGTCTTACCTCCAACAGCTTCCAGTCAGCGGTGCAGCGGGAGTGCTAAGGCAGGCTTTCTGCCTGTCCAGGCGCTGCAGACCGCGCTGAGCCTGGGAAGCAGCCAGCAGCAGGTCCGGCTTCTAGGCGGAGGCGTGCAAGCAGCTCCACACAGCTCTCTCCCAAAGGCACCACCCCCCAGCTCCTATTGGCCAGGAGCTTGGGGGTGTGTGTGCTTGGGGCGGGGGGAGCAAACAGAGCCCCATGGCTCCCCCTTCCTAGAAGCCAGACCCGCTGCTGACCACTTCTGGGGCGCAGTGCAGTGTCAGAACAGGTAGGTTCTAGCCTGCCTTAGCTGGGCAGCACCGCCGATGGGACTTTTAACGTCCCAATTGGCGGTGCTGACCAGAGTGACCAGTGCCTTACATGCTGCGACCCAACACTGGGTTGTGACCTGAACTTTGAAAAACGCTGCTCTAAATTTTAGGTTCTCAACTTGTGAGTCATCCGGGAAGGGAGGGGAGTCGCAACCACCATCCCTTACCATATGGGTAGGCTGGAGGGGCCCCCAAAATTATGAGAGGAGAGTGTCTCTTCCCTCTTTTGTGAGATGAGTGCATGGCATGGGAAATATTGATAGCCACTTCTCTAATGTGAAATTTGTGAGATCTCAATCATTAGCTCTTCCTGTCTTCTTAGGAATGACTCGCTGTTTTACAGGCATCCAGTGTTATTAGACAAGAATGGTCTTTCCCATTGTAGGTTGCTTTCAATCTCTATGGGATCATTAATGGTATTCTGTTAAATATCCCAATCAATGCAGTTTTAATGGCATCCTGTTTGATTTATATCACAGAGTGTGGAAGAAAGAATAACAGAATGAAAAGACACAATGCAACAGAATTACTAATATAAGGACAGGTTGGATAATGAATATGTGGATTGAAAACAACATTAACAAGCAACTTTTTTTAAAATCTTGAGTTGAATGAAAGATGGATGTGCCTGGGATAGTTTCTTATAAAACTAAACCATGAAACCAGTGTGGATGTATTCATCTATGGCAGAGGAGCCTCTGGTGATTATTGTTACTGTACTGGAGAAGAGGGGGGGAAATAGAAAATGCTTCATTTCTCACCACTGTCATCACTCATCCTAATGAGGACAAGAAAGGTTACCCCTACTAGGAGCGTGATGCTTTCATGTATTCTGAAACCCACCTGCTCTCTCCTTAATGAGAATGTAAGGTATGGATGTACTGTGATCCTTCTATGTTGTTTTTGAAATACATTACACAAGGAATAACTGTCAGCTGCTTGTTCAGTAGCCACAACTTTTTAAATTCAGACACCTCATGATATGCACTTGAAATAAGTTTGTGGGATCCTTTATCCTGATTGTTACAGACCTCACCATGTGTCAAGTGTATCACTTATAACTATGATTCTTGCAAGTTTGTTGGCTGCTTTTACTCAATAAACATGTTTGTTTGCTACAGGTTTCAGTATACTACTTCACTGGCTAATGTATAATATAGTATAATACACATCCTGACAAATATTGCAGTTTGAGTTTATAATTTAAAAAGAACTGACAAAGCCAATCAGTTTGCAGAGAATATTAGTTGGAAACAGAATATTTGTAGCATGTTATTTTTGACATACATAAACCATATTAAAAAAACAGGAGTACTTGTGGCACCTTAAAGACTAACAAATTTATTGTAGCATGAGCTTTCGTGAGCTAAAGCTCACTTCTTCGGATGCATAGAATGGAACACACAGACAGGAGATATTTATACATACAGAGAACACTATACTTTGTGATAACTTTAAAGTTGGCCTATAGCTTCCAGTTTAAATAGAATCAATTAGTGTAATGACCCAACCATTCCCAGTCTTTATTTAGACCACAGTTAATGGTATCTAGTTTGCATATTAATTCAAGTTCAGCAGTCTCTCTTTGGAATCTGTTTTGAGTTTTTGTTGCAAAATTGCCACCTTCAAGTCTGTCACTGAGTGGTTAGGAAGGTTGAAGTGTTCTCCCACTGGTTTTTGAATGTTATGATTCCTGATGTCAGATTTGTGTCCATTTATTCTTTTGCGTAGAGACTGTCCGGTTTGGCCAATGTACATGGCAGAGGGGCATTGCTGGCACATGATGGCATATATCACGTTGGTAGATGTGCAGGTGTACGAGCCCCTGATGGTGTGTCTGATGTGATTAGGTCCTGTGATGGTGTCACTTGAATGGATATGTGGACAGAGCTGGCATCGGGCTTTATTGCAAGGATAGGTTCCTGGGTTAGCTCTGTCCACATATCCATTCAAGTGACACCATCACAGGACCTAATCACATCAGACACACCATCAGGGGCTCGTACACCTGCACATCTACCAACGTGATATATGCCATCATGTGCCAGCAATGCCCCTCTGCCATGTACATTGGCCAAACCGGACAGTCTCTACGCAAAAGAATAAATGGACACAAATCTGACATCAGGAATCATAACATTCAAAAACCAGTGGGAGAACACTTCAACCTTCCTAACCACTCAGTGACAGACTTGAAGGTGGCAATTTTGCAACAAAAAAACTTCAAAAACAGACTCCAAAGAGAGACTGCTGAACTTGAATTAATATGCAAACTAGATACCATTAACTGTGGTCTAAATAAAGACTGGGAATGGTTGGGTCATTACACCAATTGATTCTATTTCCCTATGTTAAGTTCTCCTCACACCTTCTATGGGCCATCTTAATTATCACTTCAAAAAGTTTTTTTTCCTCCTGCTAACGATAGCTCATCTCAATTGATTAGACTCTGCCTGTTGGTATGCATACTTCCACCTTTTCATGTTCTCTGTATGTATAAATATCTCCTGTCTGTGTGTTCCATTCTATGCATCCGAAGAAGTGAGCTTTAGCTCACGAAAGCTCATGCTACAATAAATTTGTTAGTCTTTAAGGTGCCACAAGTACTCCTGTTTTTTTTGCGGATACAGACTAACACGGCTGCTACTCTGAAATAAACCATATTATTCGTTTAAGGTTCTTATATTCAATATGTATATGTATTTGGGAATCATACAATGGTGGCATGAAATATTTGCTACAAGATAACACTATACTTTATAACTTTAAAGTTTCCATAGCTTCCAGTTTAAATACTGCATTATTTAGTTATTTCCAATACCTGTCTGTAATTCTGAGCACTATTAGATAAATCAACATACAACATTACAAATACAGTGTACAAAATATCTCAAATGGAATGGATTGCTCCTACTTGAAATCATCAGCACAAAGATAATGCCCATATAAACCACCCTGTTCATTCCCTGTTTCTCAAAAGACCTGAGAGGAAATGATGGGCTTTGCAGCCCCCCCCCCCCCCCAAGATTAATTGATCCAGGGTCTGTCAGACTAAGGCTTGGATTGAGTGGAAATCATAATGGAAAATGTCATGCTCGCATCTTTTCCATGTTATTCCAGGGAGCTGTTTGCTTGAGAACCTCCAATGGTTAAAACTGCACACAGTGAGAGATGTAGATCAGGTAACCAGGTCCTAACAGTAGTGCAGATTACAGAACACTACGGGTAATACACTCCCTCTGTGAGGCATCACTTAATGCAGAAGATGGCCACCTGCCTATTAACTTCAATTTTAGAATGTGCTCATGATGTGGCCCCATGTAGAGCACATTACAGTAGTGACAAAGGCAGGTCTGACTATAGTAAGGTCCATATTTGAGGGAAAATGTCACATTGTTCTTGCCAGTTTTGGATAGATTTAAATTGTTCATGATGTTCCATCCTAATTCATTAAATCAATTATGATTGCTGTATGATCACAATATGTCAAATACTGTGCCCCCAAATAAGCCCTTAGTTACACTATACAGGCCTGCTGACTACAGAGGGATTGCAAAGATGTAATTAAGGGCAGATTTGAAGCCCCTACTATATGTCTAAAAAAGCAACTTACTTCATGGAACTTACATTTATGTAGCCTTCATTGTACAGTGTTCAGTGGAGACTTATATTATGTTTTTTTTCTGAAAAAAATGAAATGCAATTTAATATTACAAATTTATTCTGTTTAATATTTTTGGCAACAACATCAAATTAAAATACGTTAGAGCTGGAATTTCCAAAGAGGCCTAATGAAGTTGGGTGTCCAACTCCCAGTGCAAATCAATTGGAGTTGGGTTCCAGCTTTCTTAAAGCCCTTTGGGAAATTCTGAAGTTAAGTTAAGTAGTTAAGCTAAATGTCAAATGGTGATGTTGGCTGTCAAATTTGGAGAGCATATCTAGTGGGGTCCTAGAGGGGGTCAGTCCTGGGTCCTGGTCAATATTTTCATTAATGACTTGGAGTAGAAAGTATGCTTATGAAATATGCAGATGACACCAAGCTGGGAGGGGTTTTGCTCACAGCTTTCAAATTCAAAATGGCCTTGACAGATTAGAGAATTGGTCTGAATTCAACAAGATGAAATTCAATAAAGACAAGTGCAGAATACTTCACTTAGGAAGGAAGAATCAAATGCACAACTACTAAAAGGAGAATAACTTTCTAGGTGGTAGTACTGCTGAAAGTATCTGAGGGTTATAGTGGACCACAAATTGAATGAGTCATCAACATGCTTACAGCTTCTAAAAAGGCAAATATGATTCTGGGGTGTATTAACGTGAGTGTTGTATGTAAGACACAGAAGGTAATTGTCCTGCTCCACTTGACACTGGTGAGGCCCCAGATAGAGTAGTGTGTCCAATTCTGGGCACCACAGTTTAGGAAAGATATGGACAAATTGCAGCGCATCCAGAGGAAAGGAGCAAAAATGATAAAAAGTTAACAAAATCTGGTCTATGAGGAAAGGTTGAAAATACTGGGAAAGTGTAGTATTGACAAAAGAAGACTGAGGGGCAACCTGATAAGTCTATTATGCTAAGGGCTTTTATAAAGAGGATGGGGATCAATTGTTCCCCATGTCCACTGAAAGTAGGACAGGAAGTAATGAGCTTAATCTGCAGCAAGGTTAGCTATTAGGAAAACCTTTCTATCTATAAGGGTAGTTACACTTTGGAATAGGCACCCAAAGGAGGTTGTGGAGTCCCCATCATTGGAAGCTTTTAAAAACAAGTTGGACAAACACCTGTAAGGGGTGCTCTCAGTGTACTTGGTCCTGCCACAGCACAGGGGGGCTGGACTTGATGACTTCTCGAGATCTCTGCTAGTCCTACGTTTCTATGATTATATGTTTTACACACCAAGGCTAGCTAGCTATACATACATTTCTTTCTCTTGTGAGGGTCTTCTCTGAATATAGAATCATATTAAGTATCAGTAAAAACACGTAAGAATTTGAAATGAATTAAAGATGGGCCTGTACTCTTTAGATCTAGATTTCTTCCATATCGGAGGGTGTTCAGCTATAGGACTTGGTTCAGGCCCATCTATACTATTAAACACATATTTAACCTTGTTGATCCTATTTCTTTGGCTGATTTTGTGAGTGTTTAGGAAAGAAGATTATTTTATATTTCCTCAGTATCGCATTGATATGTCTATCCACAAGCAGCTCTGTTCCTCACTTATGTGTGTATGTGGGGGCGGGGCAGAGTAAGTAATTCAGCTTGACTGGTAGGCACAAAGTCTAGAAAAACAATCAATTACTTCCCTTACCTCAAAAGAGTTTGTGCTGATGAAAGAATTGCTTAGGTCAGTTTCCACTGAACAGTAGTCCACTGTCAAAAAATTCATCCTAGTCATTGGCCTGCTAATAGAAGTCACTCATAGAGCAAAGTAATTTTCAGTCAGAAGGATATTTAGGATCAAGGAGTTCACCTTCAGGAGACAGGGAGACGAATTATACTTCGCCAGTGGGGGAAATGGGAAATACAGATTTTTTTTATTTTTTTTTTAAATCTTCACTTGTTTTAATCCTCAGAAATACATATCTTTTATATGGGCCAGTTCATATGCTAATTTATATAGCAGTTGGGGCTGATAAGAGCTTCACATTCGGTTAAACAATCCTAAAGGATGCTTACATGTGGAGGAGGGGGTCCCACTTTGCTCTGTGATCAATAGATGTGGAGCTAGTTGAGCAGAAAATTCATAAAATAATTTCCCCCCCTCCCCCTGTTCTCCAAAATAGCCCTGTTTATATTCCTTATTCTCCTCTTTCTGGACATATGGGGGTTACTTTAGCCGTGAAGATGAAGTAGGCCCTCTGCATCTTCAGCACGGTTAGGCTGGAGGCATCTTGGCTAGGTTATTTTAAATTTTGACTTTTTTAAGTAGTGGGTGGAGAGGAAGTCAGTGGCTATGAGTCCAATTTACAGGGTTAGGGATCTTTCCTCCTACTAGTTGGCAGAGGTGGGAGATCCCACCAAGATCCCAGATTCTTGACTGACAGGTTAGTTTCAGAGTCGTCGGCCAGAAAATGTCTTCATGTCGGCTGGTCTATTCAGTCTCTCCTTAGTCGGCTTACATCCAGAGAGACGTATACCCTCACCTCTGGACACTATGCTGTCTTCCTGGTCAGCGATCTAAACCCTAGCTGTGACCTTAGGGAGATTCTGCATAGATTCAGTTCTCTCCACAGTATCTCTGTAAAACACCTGATCCCATATGGCAAAGTCACAGACTTGGGAGGGCAGAGGTTTAGTGGCTGCATAAGTACCACATGGTTGTTTTAGAGGGTATCAGCTTCCTTTTCAAGGATGTACACTGGCATATGATGCTGTTGGACTGCAGAGTTCTTGAAGTCTCTGTGCTGCCGAAGCTACTGGGACATGACATAGTGTCTATATGTATTGTTTTAAATCATTTAATTTGGTTTAAACCAGGACATCTGCTTTGAATCACAGAATGAAGAAACAAATGAAGATTTCTAATATTATTACAGTATATTCCCTTAAGTCATAATACAAAGATTAGTGTTACATAAAGGCTTTCATCATAAAAAGTTATATTCTGATGAAAAAAGATTGTGTTAATGACATAGAGCTACTGAAAGATAGCACTCTTCTATCATATGTAATAGAAATTTAAAATTTTTATCCTTCAACCTATTTTTCCCCATTATACATGTTATACCACTTTTACCTCTACATTTCCTACATCTATCTCACTGATAAGCTTCAAGTAGGATCCTTGAGAATTAATGATTTGACAAAAATGTTTCAATTTCTATAATGTACGTAAAAAAAGGTATACCATGACTTTTTATATCTTCCCCCACACCTAGATTTAATTGAAGGTGAAATGGTCGGTCAGTCAGTCAGTCGGATGATTCTTTCAGCTACTGAGAGCAGCATTGAGACTAGTCTGTCTCAAGACAGAAGAATTAAAAAAAAAAGCATACGGTTGTATGAAAAGAAAAATCACTGAAGAGACAATTTGTTATATTATTTCTGTCAGGGTTTGCAGTATAATTTCTAGTCTGATTCTCCTCACAGACCAGTGTAAGGCATTGATCCTAAAAACACTTTTAGTTTTACACACCTGGGCTCTGATTCAGGAAAACATCTAAATACATGTTTAAGTGCTTATCTCAATAAGGATGACTTCCTGAATGAGGGCCATTGGTATCTCATTGAAGTCTGGGTACTACTCACCTACATAATGTTAACTGTGTGGGTGTTTGCAGGACGGAGGACTAAATCTGAAGTAAATGCAGCCTTCCCAGTTTTAATGATTTTATCACAAGTGGTATTGTACTATTTGAAGTTTTTTCCCCCCTTAAAGTCCCAACTGTTGGAATCGTGTTATTATCTGAGAATCTCTGCTTTCATTTAAAAAAAAATGTAGCCCTCATATTAGTGGCAGATTTTTGAACATCTGAATCCTAAAGGCTCTAACCCTAGATAGCAAATAAAAAGAACCCAAACTGTATTATTTTTAGAATCCCATTAATTTTAAACCAATCTCATGATTTTTTTGTGTGGGGGGGTCCGACTCAAATTTTTAAACACATGGGGTTGGCAATATTTTACAGCAGTTAATTAAGTCAATGATGTTCACTGGTGCAAAACTAATATTAAATTGGAGGTGAATCAAGCCCGGGTTGTATTTTATTTGTAAATTACTATTAATACAGAGAACTCCTGGTTGCATATGGCAATATTAAAAGCAACTCATATTTCAATGACAGCCTTGTGATTGTTTTGAAGGTGGTTGTTCAAAGTACATTTAAAGAATTTTTTTAAAAAAGATTTTAAATTAAAGTTTTAAATCTTTAGAAGAACTTGTGTTGTAGGCTTAAAATTACAAATAAGTATCTGCCTTTTGTTGTAGTTTTTAATTTGCCAATAACTGCATTCTGAGTTCTATGTTTCTCTTAGAAAAGCCTATAACATCACTAACACATAAAACAAAGAATGGACCTGCATTCCTTATGGTGCTTTCAGTGCAAATGATAATATCCAGTTCTTTCAGGAGAAATAGAGAGATTTAAATGCAGGTCTTGGCATGTAAATGAGATGAAATGTTTTTCAGCTATATTATTTTTAAAATGTATTTTTGGCTGTAATAGCTACCCAATATTCTTGTAAGGGTTGAGGATAGAACAGGTTTTTTAAATTTATTTAAATTCACCTTTAGTTTAATAATAATAATTTTTATGAAGAAATTAAACAATTTGAAACAATGTATTTTTGCTTTATAATGTTTTCTTATTCTAAAATTGAATTGCAGTGTAACGACAGGACAACTGTGCCATTTAGTTTAATACACTCTGCCACCATTCTTCAGTCTTAGTCATCATGGGGACTGGTGCTGTTTATATTTTTCAGGATTTTAGCATAATCAATATTCAGATTTCTCATCCATTTTATCTTGCACATCTCTTGAGAACAAAAATGGTCAAGTCTGTAAAAGATCGTTTCCTTCCCATTTAGGTACTATCCTGAGTGGGGTGGCTGGGGTTTAGAGCTGCTTCTAGACTAGTGAATGTAGGGAGAGGTAGTACAGGAGTCACACACCAGTGTACAAGGGAATTGAATCCCAAAAGCCTGGTGAAACCTTGCTTCCTATAATAGCCCAGGCCACTCCATGAGTTGGTGCAACATGGGGAAGATGGGGGCCATGTCCCTGCCTCCTCTTTTCCCATTTTGAAGCACTGTGTTCCCCTTGTGCACATCAAGTAAGTGAGATTGGGAGGTTGCTCCTTGCACCCCTGACAGTGTTGGAGACCATCTGACTCTTTCAGTAGGAAAGAGCAGTCATAAGATTACGAAATACTGCTCCAGCCTTGTGGAAACTTTATCCCTTCTTGCTCAGTCCCAGACTCCTTTCCCTTCTTTTCGTGTACTTGCAGCAGGCCAATTACAGTTGGGAGTCAATTCCTGCAGCCCTTGTTTAAGCAAGTAAATTATTGCAGAGTTTTGCCTGATTAAGGACTGTGGGGTCCCTGATACTTTCCTTCTGATAGATAATGTGGCTGCAGTTGATCATGATGAAATATTCTAAAGCAAGAATCTCGTCTGGGTAAATGACTCAGAGACCCAACTGTCACTACTATATTGTAACTGCTTTGCCAGATTTAATTTATAGTGCTGCTTTATTCCTAT
Organism: Mauremys reevesii; assembly: GCF_016161935.1. Classification (NCBI taxonomy): domain Eukaryota; kingdom Metazoa; phylum Chordata; order Testudines; family Geoemydidae; genus Mauremys; species Mauremys reevesii. Next base: position 27,178,488 of record NC_052630.1, read on the forward strand.
GACAAAAACCAAAAGGCTGATCTGTCTAAGCATCCTAACCAAATTCTTTGCCAGAGCATGAATGTGAGGTTCCTCCTTTTCCTAGTGTAGTGCTCTTTAAATTAACAATAAGGAAAAAAAATACTCTCCCATAAGGAGATATAATGAAAGTATTCTGTGAAATCTGTAACATATAAGCAAAGATAGAGTGTGGTATGATGATGAGCACGTTATTCTGTACCTGATACTGAATGGAAGTTATTAAAAAATTCTAATTATAAAAATTGCAAAATGAAAAATACAATAATACAAAGGTAATTGATTAGCAAAATACATTTGCTAAAAAAACCATTAATTTTACTTTGTGTGTTTTGTGGACTTCACCGTAAGTAAAATAATTAGTCTGTGTGTGTGCCTTTTTATAAGCAAATTGAAGTGTCTTAAAGTTAGGACCTTTGAGCTCTGTTCTACTGTTTATAAAAAAGTGGAAAGAGCACTGGTATTTCTGTGCTGTAAGTTCGTACAAATGACAACCTAAGCTGCTTTTTTTGACTGGACAAATATTTGTGTCTGGCTTTGGGTAAGGTTTCCACAGTAAGGCTTCTGGCAAAGATTGTCAGTATTTTATCCAGACCTGTGTCCCCATGTGGGGATCTACATGTTTTAAAACAGCAGATGCCTTTTTTTGTGGCAGTCCAGAGGGCCAATCTTTTATTGATTGTATATAATATACACCAAAATATACAGCTGTGATATCATCTTTGTATGAGAGATACATGCTGTTCAGCTAAAGCTGCACATCTGTAAACATACTGGATCTTTGCACCATGATTTCACACTTCAATAAAGACCACTCACTAACCCAGAATAAATCTTTCATGGGCCTAGATGAAGGCAGAGGACTCAGGACCTTCAACAAGTGAGGATAGGTCTGAATGTCTGAAACAAGAAATCACTGTATGATTTCAAAGAAGACTTAAATCTTTTGCATCTTCGTAGGACTCTGAAATTTTTCGCTCAGGTCTCCTCCCAGATAACATCTTTTGAAAGAATAGGGTGATATTCTGACAGTCTTTTGATGGTTTTCAGGGGAAATTTACTGCAACAACAAGAAATGCAGCTTCCAAATCCCATCTCCCTTTCCAATTTCAAACCTTTTTCAGAGTGGAGAATTGGTAGTGGTTCAGCGTCCAACAGCGAGGCCTCCACAGGGTGTTTTCTTGTGCACTGGTCCCACCTCAAGCATGTCTCCTGGACTCAGCAATTTCAGTTCCCATATTTAAAAAAGAATAAATACATCTGTATCATCTTGGACAAAGCAAGTTAAAGAAACTCCTATCACTTCATTCCAACAACCATAATCACCTAAAAAATTCATAGCATTATCCTGTTACCAAGCAACAAGCAATACAAGCTGTATGGTGAGTCTCCAGTTAGATACAGCATTTGCTTCTTGCAAAAAGTCTTCATCTGTTTCCCCTCCTGGATATCAGAACATATGAGAGAGAATGAGCTTTATAAAATAAGTTTGTATCAACCAGCTAAGCTACAGTAATTCAGTCTACAACTCCTACATGTTCATTATGATTATTGGAAATATGGGCCACTACAGATCTTTGTGCCAAGTTACATAAACTTTGCCACATAGTCATGTCTAAAAGATTTATTTTTTTCATTGCTTAACATTCCCTTTTGTTATCTGCTACCCACCTTGATGCTTGGAGCTTCTTGTGCTTTGTCCTTAAGGTTCTCTCTTTAAAGATAATGTTAGACTGATGGTTCCTCCCTGGTGGGGATCTAGATGCTTTGAGAATGCCTCAGTTAAATATTTAGGAGCTTTTGAAGAAGGAGACTCCTGCCGGGTCTTGTGGGCAAGTGGTCTTATGGGCAACCTCTCTTGGGTTCCTTAAATCACTTTCCAGTTTATTACCCTCTTCATTTGACACTTTCCCCCATTACATTATCAGTTGGGGAGCAGTCTTCTGTGATGAGATCAATGAACTTAATTACTGTTTTTTGATTGGTTGGGGTTCTGACTGCATTTCTTTCCTGTTCTGACAGGAAGACTGGCACTATTTCACCTTGTCAATGAAACGTACCTATGTGGTGTCATACTTGTATGACTAATCAGAGAAGACAGAGAAAGCACTATTCAGTGGAGACCTTCAGTTCAGCTGAGTGTCCTAAAGAGAACATTTTATTCTCTCTCTTGGATTCTGTAAATAAGATTGAGTAAGTCCTCAGATAGGAGTGGTTAGAGAGACTAATCATGTCTTACAGTAAAGAAGTCTGCTGGGTTAAAAGGAGAATGAGAGATGCATTATTAGGCATGCAGTAGTGAAATCAAGAAAACAATCATATTTACTTGCCCACCAAAACCCAACAAAAATACACTATTAATTTTTAAAATAATTGTTCTGTTTCAATATTATTTTCTAGAAAATATCCAAACATTATCTGGATAAAGAATCATTTGCTTGGCCCACCTTGCTGAATCTCTCCCTTCCCACTTTGACTTTATGAAACACTAAGGAGATTAAAATGGGAGGCACATCCATTCATGCATTTGCTGATACAAGACGACAGTAAATACTGCTCTTGGATTTTCGTCTGTGATCCCTCCTGTTGTTAGTGACCATTTTCAATTATGGGGTATTATTTCCCTTGAAGTGTGATGCTAAGCATATGCTCACCTTCCTGCTAAAAATCGTATTTTTTTCCTCTTAAGTCAAGATATATCCTGTCTGATTTCAGCGCACCTTTCCTGACTGATGGTAGGTATTAGATTTTTTTACCTTCTCAACAGATCCCTGCCATTCAGAAATTCAGAGTCATTATGCCTTGTGCATTGGAGTCACAAATAGGGAATTGGGTCCTACAAGTTTGTTGTTCTCAAATGGATACACTCCTGTGATATTTGGTAAAGGGCATTGTTCTTTGAGAGATGTACCTGTGGGTGCTCCACTCCAGGTGTTGGTCCGTCCCCTGCACCTTCGGTCGGAGATTTTTACAATAGTACTCATACCGGTCATGCACATGCAGAGTCTCCCACCCCCCCACCCCTCCCGCTCTGAGTGTACCTTAATAGTACGCATGTGCGACCCATCTCCTCAGAGTTCCTTCTCTGCCCTCCCTGTCCTGAGATGGAGCTCAGCAGACTCGTTAGAGACTTTATCTCCCTTTGTTCAAATTCCTTCCTAGTTAGTTAGTTTTTTACCAGTAGTAGTTAGTTACCATTTTTCTATCTTTTCTCTCTTTAAAAAAAATATTTTTTATTTCCTTCGTTCCTGTCAGCACCAGCCGCTTCCAACATGCCTGGCTCCTCAGGCTTTAAGCGCTGCTCTACCTGCAGTGATGCCATCCCTCTTTCAGATTGCCATTCAAAATGCATAAAATGTTTGGGGGAGTCCCACATCCCCCAAAAATGTGCCCACTGCAGCAAGCTTAAATCCAGGGCACGGAAGGACAGGTAGCTGAGACTAAAACTGCTCCTCCTTCAGAAATCCTTAGAGTCAGCTTCAGACCTGGGCACCGACTCCGCTGCACACCACAGCCTCCCCGCCTCAAAGAAAGATAAAAAAACTTCCAAAAAATGGCACCTTCTTTCACCTGCAAAGGGAACTTCATGGGAGAAGATTTCCCCAGGCAGGTCTACAGCCTCCCTCCGGGCACTTCCCCGGCTGAGTACTTTTGACGTGCTTGGCTCCTCCGGCGCCGCGCGAAATCTGCCTGTGGCTGCGGCGATAGCACAGAACTCCAGTGCCGAGGCTTCAGGCTTCCAGTTGCCTGACTCTCATATGGCACTGTTTGGCACCGCAACAGAAGCAGTGCCGATACATTCTGGCATGCCTGACCTCCAGCAGGCTATTATTGCTCTACCGGCACCGACACCCGCTGAACTGGCCAGCAGTGAAACAGTGCTCAGGACACTAGTGCAGAGGAACTTTTCTTCACAGCAGATTCCTCTTGCACAGCCCTCACCTAACAGAGGAGCTGCAGCACCACAATTTATACAGTCAAGGGACCTGCTGTGTCACCTATCCTGCAGTCACCCCTACTTAATGCCTACTTCTCTCCAAATGCTCAGTCAGGGTCCGGACAGCCTTCCTCCAGTGATGAAGAAGCTGGACTGCAGGGGGAATTTTCACCATATCAAATCTCCCATCCTCAGACCCCAATCAAGAGAGGTAATAGAAAAATTTAATTGTCCTACTCTCAGGATCCTGCCCCGTGGTGCGTAACCCCCTGGATGGCACCACATATGCCCTTCCCACCACAGTGGCAATATTGGGATCCGTGGGCATCTTATCCTTGAGACCACACTCACTATGCCACCACAGCCAGGTGTGACACCTGCCCGGTACCGCCAGCTGACAAACCTGCCATTGATGTAAGGAACCAAGCGGCACCGTCACAACTGCAGGATCAGTCATGACCTGCCTCAAACCCAGTAGACCCAGTTGTTACACCTGATGAAGCCTTACTTCCTCCTCCCCTGACATCTTCGGATGACTTCTGAAAATTTTAAGACCTTTTCAAAAGAGTTGCCAGTGAGTTAAGAATTAACTTAGAGGAGGTTCCTGAACAGCAGCACGAGTTAAAGGATTTCCTGCAGCCCTCTTCTTTTCCTAGGATTGCATTACCAATCAATGCAGCCCTTTTGGAACCTGCTAAGGCCATCTGGCAGACTCCTGCTGCAAGCCTACCTACCTGTAAATGCGTGGACCACAAGTACTTCATCCCTTCCAAGGACTCTGAATTCCTATTCACTCATCCAGCTCCAAACTCGCTGGTAGTAGACGCAGTCAACCAAAAGACCAAACACTAGTTTCCCTGCTCCACCCCATCCGACAAGGACAGTAAGCGATTAGATCTGCTTGGACATAAAGTATACGCATCTTTCACATTACAATTTTGAATTGCTAATTATACTGCCGTTCTGGCAAAATATGATCACAAAAATTACAACAAATTCGTGGACTTTATTGATGACATTCCAGAAGAAAAGAAACAACAATTCATGGCTCTAGTTTCCGAGGGACAAATCTTCTCACGTACCGCTCTTCAAGCGACCCTTGATGCAGCCAATACTGCAGCAAGATCCACTGCTACAGCAGTGGTCATGCACCGAGGTTCATGGCTCTCCTCCTCTTCCTTTCCTCAAGAGGTCCAGAATACCACTGAAGATCTTCCCCAGAATACCACTGAAGATCTTCCCGACAAACTCTTTGCCTCCAGGACGAACGATGTACTTTATTCAATGAAGGACACAAGGGCAACTTTCCGGTCCTTAGGAATCCAAACCCCTACAACCAGAAGGTGACAATATAGATATCAACCTTACCAGCGTCCACACTACCCCGCATATACCCAGCACGTCTACAGATCACATGAGCAACAACAACCACAACAACGCCTGAGACCCAGATACCAGAGTTGTTGTCCCAACAGCATCTCGGCAGCATCTCAACCCTCTCTGACTAATGAGCAGATTTAAAGCCTTGGTCGAGGGTTTAGAAAACAGGTTCCCACTTCAGCACTTACACCGCATGTCCCTATTTTTGAACACCACTTACGACCATTCTCCCATCAATGGCAGAACAGTACCACCAACAAGTGTGTTATAAAGGTTGTCACCATTGGCTAGTCCATCCCTTTCCTATCCTTGTCTCCTACCCACGCACCCTCCCCGTCCCTCTTCAGAGACCCCTGTCACAAGCAACTGCTCCTCCAAGAAGTACAACCTCCCCTTTTATTGGGAGCAGTGGAACTCGTGCCCAAACGACACAAAGGGAAAGGGTTTTATTCCCATTATTTCTTAATAGAAAAGAAAACCGGGGGATGGCGACTGATCCTTGACCTCAGGCGGCTCAACAAATTTATCAAAAAGCAAAAGTTCAAAATGGTTACCCTGACCACCATAATCCCAATGCTGGAGCAGGGTGATTGATTTTCAGCCCTCGACCTACAGGACACTTATTTTCATGTGACTATACATCCAGCCCACAGACGTTTCCTTCGTTTTACCCTCGTCTCGACACATTTTCAATACAGCCTATCCACCACCTACCCTAGCTGTAGTCACTGCCTACCTCAGGAAACAAGGGGTCATAATATTTCCTTACCTTGACAATTGTCTCCTCAAAGCCTCAACGCTCAATGAAGTGCTTCGATTCACACAACTCACCGTCGCTTGTTTCTTATCCCTCGGCCTACAAATAAACAAAAACAAATCCACATTATCTTCTACTCAGCACCTAGAGTTCATAGGAGCACACCTCAATTCCCAGACGGGAATAGCATCTCTCCTGCCCAATCACTTCAACACTATAAAGCTATTGGCAACGAAACAGGTCACCGCTCGAGACTATCTACAACTATTAGGTCACTTGGCCTCATGCGCTTTCGTGGTCCAAAATGCACGACTATACATGAGGTGCTTCCAAGCTTGGTTGGCCACGGTTTACAGACTGAATGTGCATGCTCCAAACAAGCCTCTATGCATACCTTTCAGAGTCAAAGACTCTCTCCTATGGTGGACAGTTCCCTCCAACCTCTGCTCAGGTCCCCTTTCTCCAGGATACTCCATCCCTCATAAAGACTACCGATGCATCCCTCACAGCGTGGAGTGCACACATGTCCCATCACACAGCCCAGGGGCTATGGTCTTCAACTGAAACCTCCCTGCAAATAAACGTCCTAGAACTTCGAGCCATACTTAACGCCTGCCATCACTTCCTCCCGTTAATCTGGAACCAACATGTATGGATAATGATAGACAACATCACCTGCATCTTCTCTGTAAACAGGCAGGGAGGAGCTTGCTCTCACTCGCTTTGCACAGGAGCTATGAAGCTCTGGAATTGGTGCCTTGCGAACAACATCTGGATATCAGCCACCTAGCTTCCCAGAGCTATGAATACCACAGTGGACAAATTAAGGAGAAGCTTTCCCTGGGATCATGAATAGGAGATAAACAAGACAATCATCCGCAATATATTCCGCATTTGGGGCAACCCAACCATAGACCTTTTTGCAACGGCAAAAAACATGAAATGTCCTGAATTTTGCTCCAGAGCAGGACTGGGCAAACATTCCCTGGGAGATGCATTTATGATCCCATGGCACCAAGACTTACTCTATGCTTTTCCCCCGATACCAGTTTTCCACAGAGTTCTGACAAAGATATGAACAGATTGTGCCCATGGTGATTCTGATTGCCCCGTCGTGGCCCAGCCAACCATGGTTTCCATTCCTCACCAGAATGTCAATTCGCCCACCAATTGCGTTGCCCCTCGCTCCAAACCTCCTATTGCAGCAACACGGCTGATTTCTTCACCCCAACTTGTCCATGCTTCACCTCAAAGCTTGATTCCTACATGGTTCTCTCAAAATGAACTAGCATGCTCTGAGCAGGTTCAAAGAGTGCTCCTACATAGCAGAACACAATCTACTCGCATCACCTATCTCCAAAAGTGGAAGTGATTCACACAATGGCTCAACTAAACAACTTCCTTCTACTTCTGCACCTCTTCCGCTCATACTTGATTACCTATTAGATCTTAAGCAATCTGGCCTTTCTTTTAGCTCCATCAAAGTCCACTTAGCTGCTATTACAACTTTCCATGACAAGATTGACGATACCTCTGTTTTTGCTCATCCGATCACCAAGCATTTTCTCAAAGGACTCCAATCCCTATACCCAGACATTAAACCTCCTACTCCTCTGTGGGACCTTCACTTAGAATTATCCTGCTTAACTCAACAACCATTTGAGCCTCAGGCCACTTGATCCCTCTTACACCTCTCTATGAAAACAGCATTCTTAGCGGCAATCACCTCCGCCAGACAGGCAGGAGAAATAGCAGCTCTCATAGCAGACCCACCATATGCGCTGTTTTTTAAGGACAAGGTTACCCTTTGATTACACCCCAAATTTCTTCCAAAGGTGCATTTGTCATTCCACATCAATGAGCCGATACACCTACCAACCTTCTTTCCTAAACCACATACAAACTCTGTTAAATCCACAATGCATACGTTAGACATATGCAGGGCTTTCTCCTTCTATTTGGATAGAACCAAACCCTTTAGTAACTCTTCTAGACTCTTTGTCTCCATCGTGGAGCATTCCAAAGGGACACCTATTTCTACCCAGAGGCTTTCAAACTGCATTTCTGAGTGTATCCGACTGTGCTATCAGATAAAGAAAGTTACGCCTCCAGCCAGCATCAGAACTCACTCCACTAGGTCTGCGGCTACCTCCGTGGCTTTGCTATGCAAAGTTCCCCTGGCTGACATCTGTAAAGCAGCCACTTGGTCTTCTGAACACACATTTGTTAAGCATTATGCTCCTACTCAAGATCCTTTCTCCGATACACGATTAGGCAGAGCTGTATTATCTACTGCATTCCTACCAAATCCGAAGTCCCTACCTCCTTGAGATACCCTGCTTTTAAGTCACCTGCCATGAGCACCCACAGGGACGTCTCCCTCGAAGAAGAGGAGGTTACTCACCCTGTGCAGTAACTGACATAATTAGAGATGAGTGTCCTTGTGGGTGCTCCACTACCCACCCTCCTCCTCTCTACTTCGGATTTGGGGTAGCCTCCATTGTAGAGAAGGAACTGAGGAGACCGGTCGCGCACACATACTATTAAGGTACACTCGGGGGGCAGGGGGGCAGACTCTGCGTGTGCGTGACCGGTACGAGTTCTGCTGTAAAAATCTACGAGCAAAGGCCCAACACTGGAGTGGAGGATCTACAGGGACACTCATCTTGAAGAACGTCAGTTACTGCACAGGGTGAGTATCCTCCTCTTATTTGTGCAGTAACGCTCAAAGCACATTCAACCAACAGTGCAATGACTTCTTCATGAGCAGAAAATTGGAAGTCATCCATTTAGGTGCTCTGTGATTGTGACGCAGTAGGGAGCGGGGTGGATTGACCTGGGAATGTCGTTTAGTTTTACTGGGACTGTCTGCATGGGTGTTGGGAGAGCAGGGGATGATTTTAGGTGAGGGACGGTACCTGAGCCAGGAAGGAGGGTGGGGCGAGTTGACACCTTTGCCCAGGAAATTGGACAAAGGGGGAGAGCCTGTTGGAGGGGTTTTTGGTTTCAGTTTTAGGCTGGCTGGGAAGAGGCAGGGAATCCCCAGTCGGGGATCTAAGATCTTTGCCCCCCAGAGGGACCTGGCTGAGGGGTCCTGGTTGTACCTATAAGCCCTGCTTGGGACAGTGTTCCTATTGTCTAATAAACCTTCTGTTTTACTGGCTGCCTGAGAGTCACGGTGAATTGCAGGAAGTGGGGGGTGCAGGGCCCTGACTCCCCCACACTCTGTGACAGTGATACACCCACTTAGTTTCCTGGCATCAGCCAGTATGGCTATTAGCTACTGAGTACTTGAAGTTGAAGTACTCTCTAACAAGTTCTGCTGTGGGCTAATGGTCTTGCTTGTTATCTCATTTTGCATCTCCTTTTTCGTTGTTGTTTGTGAGCTTCCACTTGGAACCCTGTCTTTTGCTGTAAAGGCAACCAAATCGTAGATAATTAATTTTGAAATAATAATTATCTGTTACTTGGTTAGACCAGAGTAGGACCCTCTACCTCCTTCACTTTTCACATCAGTATTCTGTTTTCAGTATATTCATGTAGGACTGGCTGACTGGGGTGTGTGGGGGGAATAGGACAATTATTCCTATTTTAGCTGTTGAAATAGGCATCTTGTAGACTGAAAAAGAGGAGGAATTCTGGGAGTACCAAAGAATAAGAAATTCCTGTAATAGAATTGTCTGACATGTGAAGGTGTATAAACCTACCATCTGTCAGACATAACCAAGTCACAGGGTACAATTAACTGGTAAGAATTTCCTTTACTCTCTCCTCTCTTTAATCCCTTCTCAAGTTTCATTCTGTTCTTTTTTTCGTATACGTGTTCTGAAACTGTTAAATGTGTAATAAAGAGTAGCATTAATTTGTATTACTAGTAACTCCGTAAATTATTCTTGACTTAATAAATGAAGGTTATTATCCATACTGTATCTGTCACAGCTGAAAACTTTATGTATACGGAGGAATGCAATCCATTCACTGGTTTGTGGACGCATATTGCTCGAGGGAGTATTGCAAATCCACATATGCCTGAATCTTTTATTTTGTATTTGGATGTCTGAATTAGCTGAAAATTGTGTGAACATATCAATTTTTAAAATGGGGCTTCACAGAATATACTTGGTTTTTTTTTTTTTTTTTTTTTCCAAATCAGTATACATTCAGTTAATGTCAGTTGTCCAGAAGGGTAACTGAGTTTTCTGTTTTCAATTTCTCCTAGAGGGAGTGGGATACCGTGAACCACTGTTATTTTACAGGAATTCCAGACTTATATGGGACTGCTGTTTTATATTAAAATGGACAGTCTGGGCCAAATTATTAGTTAGTTTCTATAACAGCACTGATGTTTGCATTGTGTTTTGCAGCATACATTTTGCACAGTTCTACTACTGATTACACTAATTTCAGGCAGGACTATGGCCCAGATTGTGCATGGCCTCTTTGTCTTTGCCCAAGTGGGGAGAATAGGAGGCTCCCCATGCTCTAGGTGTTTCTCATATTTCTTGCATGCTTTTCTGTTCAAAGACTGATCTCTGCTGTGTCTGCAGCAGCTAGAGGAGCTGGCTGGCCTTCTAGTTGTTGCAAACTGCACCTTCCTAACAGGCTGTTGTGATAACTGGACGTATAACTTCACACTTATTGTGAACTCAACTTATAAAGTAAGTGAAAGTTCATAAGATTTCACAATCACCTATAATAACAAATGTTGGTGTGAAAAGGTACAAAAGGGAGGCAGAAAGACTATATTAGTCCAAACTAGGGCTGTCGATTAATCACAGTTAATTCATGAGATTAACTCAAAAATTAATCATTAAAAACAATTTATCATGATTAATCTAAGTTTTAATCACATTTAATTGTTTAATCATTAAACAATAGAATACTGATTGAAATTTATTAAATAATTTAGATGTTTTTCTACATTTTCAAATATATTGATTTCAACACAGAATACAGTGTACACTGCTCACTTTGTTATTTTTTATTACAAATATATGAACTGTAAAAATGAGAAACAAAATAAACTATTTTTCAGTTCACTTCATACAAGTACTGTAGTGCAATCTCTTTATTGTGAAATTGCAACTTACAAATGTAGATTTTTTTGTTACATAACTGCACTCAAAACCAAAACAATGCAAAACTTCAGAGCCTACAAGTCCACTCAGTCCTACTTCTAATTCAGCCAGTCGCTAAGACTAACAAGTTTGTTTACATTCACGGGAGATAATACTGCCCACTTCTTATTCACAGTATCACCTGAAAGTGAGAACAGGTATTCACATAGGACTTTTGTAGCTGGAATTGTAAGGTATCTATGTGCCAGATATGCTAAACGTTCATATGCCCTTTCATGCTTCAGCCACCATTCCAGAGGACATGCTTCCATGCTGATGGCATTCATTTAAAAAAAATGCGTTAATTACATTTGTGACTGAATTCCTTGGGGGAGAATTGTATGTCCTCTGCTTTGTTTTACCAACATTCTGCGATATATTTCATGTTATAGTTGTCTCAGCGAATGACTCAGCACACGTAGTTCATTTTAAGGACACTTTTGCTGCAGATTTGACAAAACGCAAAGAAGGTACCAATGTTAGATTTCTAAAGATAGCTACAGCACTCTAGCCAAGGTTTAAGAATCTGAAGTGCCTTCCAAAATCTGAGAAGGACGAGGTGTGGAGCATGCTTTCAGAAATCTTAAAAGAGCAACAGTCCGATGTGGAAACTGCAGAACCCAAACCACCAGAAAATCAACCTTCTGCTGGTGGCATTTTACTCAGATTATTATTAAAATGAACATGTGTCTGTCCACACTGTTTTGGATGGTTGTTGAGCAGAACCCGTCATCAGCATGGATGCATGTCCTCTGGAATGGTGATTGAAGCATGAAGGGACTTATGAAACTTTAGTGCATGTGGCATGTAAATATCTTGCAATGCTGGCTACAACAGTGCCATGCAAACACCTGTTCTCACTTTCAGGTGATATTGTGAATAAGAAGTGGGCAGCATTATCTCCGGCAAATGTAAACAAACTTGTTTCTCTGAGTGATTGACTGAACAAGAAATAGGACTGAGCAGACTTGTAGGTTCTAGAGTTTTACATTTTTATTTTTGAATGCAGTTATTTTTTGTACATAATCTACACTTGTAAATTCAACTTTCATGATAAAGAGATTGCACTACAGTACAGCACTGTTTTTCTGTCAGTGTTATTGCTCCAAAATTGTGGTGTTAGTTTTAGCCAGAGGTCACATTATTAAAAAAAAAATTAAACCACTATTCAGGTGTTTGTTAAATTTGTCTAGCTTAAATTTTTGCTCATTACATCAGTGAGATAATTGAAAGAACAAAATTTTTCTATTCAATGAATTATATCCCTGATGCAACACATTTTTTCTGTGTTGGTATTTCTTTGCAATACAGGCTTCTAACTTTTTTCTTGGTCATAAAATAATTAACTAGCAAATACATCACACAATTTTGTAAATATACTATTAATTATTATTATTTATTAAAGTAGCACCTTGAAGTACAACACATACAAATAGTCATAGTAAGAGAGACCGTACCTGCTCCAAAGACCTTATACAATACTTAGATGAGTATATTGCTTGATTAAACTACTTGCAAGCATACAGTATGCAGGTCCTTAAGTGATTTTAAAATGTGACAATTTCATATATATAATTTAGCTTGTTACAGGCTAGAAATGCATGGTTGATTAGGACTGGGTGGGTTTCTGCATTTTCAGATCACCATTCCATTCACCTCAGCCCCTTCTATTTTGGCTTCTTTAAAAGCTCCTCAAATTGTACAGTTCCTCATCCTACTAATCTGACCTCTAGGACAGGTTCATTTTATAGGTTTCAGGCTGGGAGCAGTAGGAAACTTTATAATCTGGCTGTACTGTATTTAGAATAAAGATAATCATGATTGTGAGATTAAAATATCTAGGTATTTGAACATTAAAATCAATGTCTTGTCAGAATTCCACAGAGACCTAAGGAAAAGTATATCCATTTTAAGTGAATACATAACATTTTCCCTACATTATGGGGAATATTACAAGATTACAGGTGAATTAATTTCCAGGATTCCTTATGAGCATTTGTAGAAGAAATATGTATTGGCCAATCAAACAAACAAAAATTGCATATGTGTAATGGAACACAAATAAGGTGGAACAGAGATTCTGGGTACCATAGTTTGAATGGTTGTGAGAGATCTAGATTTTAGGATTTAATGGAATACATTTCCAGATCCGTTACCGTCTATAGTATCGGATTTCTGTAGTGTCCGGGCTTCCAATCTCATTTACAAACTATGGCTGAATTTAGAGTAAATGCATCTAGAAAGTTGGAGTTCTGGAGATCAATGTCTTCATGTTTTATTAGCATTAGTGTATATGGAGTTGAGGTTTAATAAATAATTTGTCTAAAGAACCACATGTACATATCTGAATTAAGCCATTCAAATTGGCACTTTGTTCCACATGACATCAAATACTATTATTTGGAGAAGAGTTTACTGTCTGTATTCAAAAATTGCCTTCTTGAGGATTCTAGAAGCCATGGTATATTATAAATGGGGAGCCCTGTAACTTCTTCTGAAGGGTCTATTTATAATACACGCTCTGTTACATGTCATGCACCCAACTACTTCATATCCTTTATAATCACTCATTTTAAAATGTTCTCATACAGTGCTCAAAATACTACACTCCGAAGGCTGGTTTTATAACTAATGGAGTGTTATACCTTGGATGTCTTTTACACTTTACACTGTTTTGATTTTTAACCACTCCTTTACAGCTATTAGCACAGCAATGTAACAATGTCTGTGAACTGAAAGAAACACAGTGTCTTTGGTTCAGTAGCATATAAGGATTTAAGCACTCCTTGCATATTTCAAATAATTTTATTCAGATTGTCACTAAACATAAATAGTACAGCACTTCAAATGATTGTATATCAATACTGGTCCACTGATATTATTCAAACTGATTTATGAAAACGACAAGAGTAAACTGGCAGAAGGTAGTTAAGATCAGAGTCCTGTATTTACAACAATGTCTTTACAATCATGTAGGTTGCTGCATCCTTTTCCTTCATCTGAATAAATGTAGAAACAGAAGTCAGAAGAGCAATCTTTGAATTGTTTCATTATTATTCTCAGATTGTTGTTTTTATTAATTTTAACCGGACATAAAATTCTTGCAACCTTAATGATCCAAAACTCCTCCATTTACTGACCATTTGTCCCCTTGACAGTTCAGGTACTTTAGTGCAACATGAACAAGTACAGTTTGTTAGACTAATAATGTAAGCATAATCCATTTAAGCACTGATCATTTATCATTTTATATAGACTATGAAAGCTAGTGCTTGGGAATGTGCATGGGATATGGGCTGTAGTGTTATATCTGGTACACAGATGACATTAAATCTCCATCTCCTCTGACTCAGCTGCTGCAGTTGAGTATCTTAGTTGGTGTCTAATTGAGAGTAGAGACTGGCTGTGAACACAGATTGTCCAAAGAAGCCATATTATGTTTGGCTGTTTAGACCTTTTGCATTATGATAAATCTCACTGGAATGCATCCAGGCTGGATCTCGTAATTGAAACAGAACTATTCCTGTGCCCCTTGCTGTTGCTGCAATATTGAGTGGAGAGGACAGTGATAAGTAGACATCCTGCATGGATGGGAGATGAATGGGTGTTGGGATAGAGTAAAGGCTGAAGGAGGGAGGGGGAAAAAAAGGACAAGGGAAAAGAAAAAGGAGAAAATACAGTATTAAATTGGGTCTTCAACCCCAGACTGGCATTTGTTTCATGGTAAATGTGTGCACCCTTCCCCTACTTTTGACTCACTTTCTATTGTAAAAATGAAATTGGGAGGTCTTCTCTATTCCAAATTCAGATTTTAGAAAAGAAATAGAGTTCAAGCTGGCTGGTGAGCCAAAATTGAAACTGAAAGGGTAACTGGCTTCTAAGGAGAAAGGAGCTGAGAGAGGAAAGGTCCAAATTGTCCAGGAAACCTTAACTGAAAAAAAGGGAAGTGCCGAGGGGTTAGAAAAAATAGTAGTAAAAATACCCTCAATATATATAAATATGTTCAGAACAGCAGAGAAAATTATTTACCACTTTTTGTCTTATCCTTTATTAGGAACCACTTCTCATAATGGAAGAATTAGTTTCATAACCCCGCTACCAAAGTTTTGTTTGAAGGATTTTTGAAATGTAAAATTAACAAGCCTTGCTCTGGTAGCAAGAAGCCACAGACCATGGTTGGCCATCATTCTAATAATGCACACTCTGGACATCATTCTAATAATGTGCAACCTTATTACCGTGCTGGGTGTAGATGAGGGCTTAGTGGTTGAAATGTAGCAAACTCCTGATTAAGATGCTTTACGCACTGTTTGTCACTCAGTCTTACAACCCAGTAATCTAATCGGGTTCCAAACTGCCGCTGGATGTTCAGGTAGTAATAGTTTCCAAGAATGCTATTGATCATCTGCACTTAGCAAGAAAGTTGTGACTTTTCTTTCAGATGTCAACCTCTACAGGGTTGATCCAGGCTTTTGTCACCTCCAAGTTGAATTACTGCACTGTGCTCTACATGAGGCTGTTCCTCCAGTTCCATCAGAAATTGCTGCAAGTGCAGAGTGCTGGGTTCATTTAAGAATTGTTTTCTGGAGGGAGTGTGCCAGGCTTGTATTCCTCAATATGCTATAAGGTGTTTGCTTTAATATAAACATTTTGGGTTCTGCTTACCTTAGGGCCGTGTCCTTGTGTGCTTCTGTGGCAGTTGCCATCAACCAAGGCATTAAAGCCTGTAGTCAACTGGTTTAAATGAAAAACGGGATTGATAGCATGACATTCTTGATCAAGGAATTCTCTGTTTTGGAACTGATTTCACACTCCTCTCCTGTACCTCCCACTCTCTAAACTTTCATTGCCAGAATTGCTGACCTTTGGAGTCTGCTACAAAGTTCATCCCTTCTCGCAGTCTTCTCTTGGGGATGGGGGTGGGTACTGAGTAAAGTTTTGGAATTGTCATGTAGATTGACTTTTGCTAGCAATAAGTCAATCTATAAACATTTATGTTTAATTTTTCTTACTGTTGTATATACACTTAGAGAAAGTTGGAACATATTTAAAAACGATAAACATGGATTTTGTAGTAATTGTAAATGTGAGCACATTACACTATATTGTATGGTAATAGAGGACGATTGATAATTGTTAGTCAAGTAGCAAAAAAGCAAGTGAGCTGATAATGTATATTTAGGGATAATATTCTCATGACTGAGAAATATTTATTCAAAGCTGTAGTAATATGTCTATATAATTCCAATGATATCTACAATATCATTTTCATACAGCTTTAAAACACTTTTATTTCAGTTTGAAATATTCTTTTGAATGAGTTAAAAAGTGGCATCATCAATGTGATCATTACTTATTTATTGTTACATTTCCATATTAAAATATAGTAGACTGAATTCTGTGCTAAAGCACACCATGCAGTCCTGTTAAAATGATGAGCCTGCACAAGGTGAAAGGCACTGCAGTGTTTGGCCTAGTTTTTTTTTTTTGCCTTAATATATTATAATGTATAATTCAAATTATTATATGATATACATTATAATAATTTCCATTATAATATATTGAAGTACCGTTTTCATTGCAAATGTATATTTAGAGATTTCACATACTCAAGGTAAAAATCTAAGTAGTTTAATCTTTACAGCTGTACTTGAGTAGCTGACACACCTGTCTATTTTATAGTGTCCCTCTCAAGCCACTACATATGCATTAATGTGCTCATTAATTATCATATGTATTAACCATATAATTATACATTTAAAAATTTTCTGTTCCTGTACTATCACTACATGCAGTCCTGTAAATTTGTAAAATCAATAAACTTATTGTATACAACAGTCCTTTAATTTTAATATATTATGTAAGATACTATATATCAACTAATTCCCATCTACTTGTTAAAAAGAGTTTAATTAGTAACCACATGACTGGATTTGAATATGAAATTGCTTGAGTGCATGGTATATTGGTACAAGACTGTTACATGAGTGATCCATGTCATTGAATTTTAAATTTACTTAATAGGATTAAATGTGTAATTACACTGGGCCCAGTTTGCTAGCCTTACTCACATTGACTTGAGGGGAGTAAGTTGCTACTCAGTGTGAATGCAGCTGGTATGTTTGGGCTCATAATTTGCAATTTTAAGAGCACCAATGTTGGTAAAAACCTTGGGACAGTATAAAAATTGCAATCTAATCACTTATCAGAATAAAAGCAGCTACAGTATAGTTTTCCTATTTTGTATTTATAGTCAATTAATATTGTTAAGGCCCTACCCTCTGGTCCCCTTTCCTCTCCTATAAGTAAGTCAGGCTCTCTCCATTACACTCAAGAAATCTATGGAAGAGAGAGCCAGTGCTAATTCTTGTCTGAAAGTGGACAAGTATAACCCCCAACCGAGTGCTAACTGAAGATCCCTTTTTTCCATCTTACATGAGTGGCAAACTCTGCTCCACATCGCATGCTTCTGTAGAAGCCCTGTTCATGGAATCTTGCCATGGCTAGCTGGAGTCCTGCAGTGACTGCACCGGGCAGTATTTTTGCTTCCTCTTGTTGAACAATCTTGTGTGCAAGATATAGTCCTGAGAATCTCCATACTTCTGCCTTGGATCAGTTTTTGACTTGAATGCAACTGAAAATATTCCCTTTGGCAGTTCTTTTAACTTTGATGGTAGTAGCAGAATAGAATAAAATGTAGTGGCTAAAACTGAATGAATGAAAAAGGATGTGTAAGGGCACTATCCTGTAAGGGGTTCAGTGCCCTCCTGAATGGGAGTCAGGGCACTGTTGTATTAATTTAGATGGAATATAGGGGCCCAAGTATGTTAATATAATGCAGTCACTGACCAACATTAAACACTGTTGAACAAGGTCCAGAGCTTGGTATACAGAGACCCTCAGCCTGTTTTAGTACCATGGCAAACACACCATTAAAAATCTCATTAACATTTTATTAAAGATAAAGAAAAGGAAGAACAGTTAAAGCATTTGAAATGTAAATTATGAAGCAAGGCTTTCATTTTAACAACATCCTTTGTTCCCTTTCCCTTTAGCTGAAGAGAGTTTTTAGAAGGAAATCTCCCTCCTCCCTCCCCCCAGCCCCTTGTTTGACACTCTCTTAAATGGTATCAAAGATGATAATAACTGTCCTTTTGGGGAAAAGAAAAGGAGTTAGTTGAGGTGGCCTGGAGCTGTTATTGCTGTTGTTAAATTCTGATCCTGTTTCTTCCCAAGTGGTGCTAGGGATTCAGTAGGAGCTGGTAGAGGTGGCGATGCCATCTGAGTCCCTTTCTCTGTCCCAGTCTGATCAGGATATCTCTCAAGACTGGGATGGTGAAGGCCTGCGGTCTGAGAAGATTGTGTGTGTGTGTGTCACAGCCATGATGGTGAAGCTTGATTCAGTAGCCTCCCTCTGTTCTTATTTGCCCCCTACCTCCCTCTGTTCTTATTTGCCCCTAAAGTCTCTTTTTTTAAAGACCCAAAAAGGGAGTGGTGGGTGGAATAGCCTATCCCCTCATTATTTTCAATTACGCCTAGCTTCTGATACACCAGTTTGGTTCATTACATTTCTCATTTTCTTGTTTACCATGCATGATCTTAACACAGACCATGACTTATATCAGGAGGCTTGTTTGTTTAGACTAATTCAGTCTTTCTCTCTCCTTGTTGTACATTTTTCCATCAACCTTTGTTTATAGGTTATTGTGACCTTTTATGAACTTGCACTTTTTACAGCTGAGCTCACAATTAGGATAAATTTGTAGGCTTAATTATCAGAACAACACTCAGATTCTTGTGGAATCAATCCCTGATACTGGTATCAAAATCTTCTGTCAGAGACTCAATGAAAGATGTTTAAAATAGACACCTGTCTGTACTGTGTGGAAAAAAATTCTGTGTATTTGTGTGGAAAGAAATATTTTGATATTCTGAGAAATAATAGCCACTATTATTTGGCTATTTATGGACTAGTTTTAGTCCATAAAAAGCCAAATAATATGTTAAGAAGTGGCTACAGTGCAGATTTTGAGCTGAGTTCCGAACATTGCCTGCTAGCTTGTGCAACTACACTGACCTGCTGCAAGCTTCCTAATCAAGACAGTGTCATGTGCTGTTCAGGATTTTTCCAAAGCAGCAGGTATCTCCTCAATGACCTTTCACAGGGACTGGAGCTCCATTCCTTCATAGTTTACCTGCACAGCCAGGACTAAGGCTTCTCCTCCCTTCCACCGCTTGTTTCATGGTTGCTCCTGTGCTTCCCCGTCCCTGCTGTTGCGCTGTGTGCTCCTCACTCAGTGCTCTACACACCTCTGCCTTGCAGAGCTTACAAATCCCACAGTTGCTGTGGCTCCACTTGTGCAGTGAATATAATCTTTGTGGAGACTAAAACCCCATTCTTGCAGAGTTTAAGCATAGGGGAGGAGGGTCTGCACACTGTCTCCCCTCTCCCTAGTCAGTCTCTTGTGCTCCCTCATACTCTGCAGAGACTTCTCCTGAGCTGTTGGACCTTCTTGCAGAGTTTATAAACTCCCCAGCCCCTTCTGGGGGCAGGGATAGCTCAGTAGCTATCCCTGAGGGGGCCATTTAGGGATTGTGGGGGGAACTGTTAGGGACAGTAATTGGTGCTGCTAGTGAAGGCAGGGGCCTGGACTCAATGACCTTTCAAGGTCCCTTGCAGTTCTATTAGATAGGTATATCTCCATATTTTTTTCTGTCACTGACTAATTATTAAACACTAATTATAAGGTGATTAGTAAGAACTGGTCTCAACTTCTGGAGACACTGACAAAATGAACCTGTGTGGTATTTGAAGAGCTCATTATATTTAAGTTTCTGGTCATGGTATAGGGTAAAATTTAAGGCTGTTAGAGTCAACTTTGGCTATGCAATTGCATCTGTTAAAGTGCTCAGGTTTTTCTTTTTAAGTGAAGCCTGGATTTCTGATTTCCAGCCTCTTTAATGTACGTTTTAATTTAATTTTCATTAAGCCAAAATATGTTTTAAAAACATTTTTCAAAAAGGATAGCAATGCATGTGTTTATTGTAAGGTGGGGGAAAGGGGTTGCCTGGGAATACTTTCCAATCTCTGGTAAAAATGAACTTGTATTATATATGACTAAATGGCTTGTTATGTAAAACAACTATCTGGGTTGCTAAAATAACATACCTTAATAAACAAAAATGCTCTCCCTCCCAGTCATCCCCTTGAACATAACTGTAAATATATCCAGGCAATACACTGGGCTTTAATGAATCCTTGAAATAAATTATTGATGATCATGAATTTTTATTCACCAAAGCCAACTAGAGCTTCACCCCTGCAGTTTTATGAAAGTAAATGGTGTCTGTATATTATAACTCTATTAGCAAAAGCATGATGTCCTGCCGCTGAAAGCCGTGGATAGAATATTTTAGCAATATGGAGGTCAGTACTTAAGTAACCCTTGGGTTATGTAGATACTAATAACACACACTTTCTTATCCATAGCATATCATGTGTGCACTAAAAAGAAATTGGAACAAGACTAAGCATAGAATAACAAATATAAAATGAGATTAGTGACATGTTCACAAGGATAACAAGTAACACATTCCCTCAGGCACTGTAGGGCTAGATAGTGTGCAGCCCTAATACAGCTTTTCAGAAGAGTAAAGCAGAGTAAGGATTCCCTACTTCAGGCGTGGCAACCTTAACGCTATCTGGATGTTGGGTCCCAGTACTCAGCACAGTGGAATCCTGCACAGTCACTGCTCCCCTCCGTGAGTGAGTGCACAGGGAGAGGGCAGAGAAGGGCAGGGAGGAGAGTAGTTGAAGTCATAATTACTTCTTTCCTCCCTTCAAATTCCATTTAGCAGAGCTGGGTGCTTGCTGTGCAATACAGCATCTCTTGGAAAGAGCCAGTGCAGTGTAATTTCTCCGCCTGAGCCTGCAATGCAAAAGGGGAGCTCGGGAGGAATTGTGCTTCAGAGGGGTATTTCTGAGGCATAGTTCTTCATGGGGCAGTGCATCTTCATCACAACCTAGGTCACAAATAGCTTTTGGATGTTTCAAGAGGAAGCTGTTGTTATCCCGTCCCACATATTTTGGGAAGAGCTGCATCTGCTCTACCATCTTTTCAAATTTGTTAACATTAAAGAGAAGAAAGAGGAGGAACAACCAGTTTGACCATGCATTTGATCTCATCCATCACTTCAACAGAATGAAATACATGTCAACTCTGCACAGCTATTCTGCTGGCAACCGTACCATATGGGATGGGGATAGGGAGGGGGGCATTAGCATTAACCCATTAAAAATTAGTGGCTCTTTAAGGCAGAGGAAATGGGACACAGACAGAAGTGTCCTGCAAAGTAGAAATCTAGAAACAACCAAGCTCACAAGGAAGCTATAGATTAAGTTTTTTCTGTTTAAGATTAAATTTTCAAAAGAGGGCAACTGTTAGGAAGGGAGAAGTTGGAATAATATCTTGGTGTGAGTGCTTGTGGGTGGGTGTCCACTTGTAGGGGACAGAATGCAGTAAAGTGGGAACTTGTTTTTTAAGAATCATTAAAGTTTCAAGGAATAGTCCCTATCGGAAGAGTACATCTCCAGGAAGCATACCTTTGTTTGCATTTTTAATTTTTGAATTAAGAGTTTCAAATATAAAAAATCCCTGTTTTTATTTTCACTTTTAATAAATACTGTAACTGAATTATTTCATTTATTTTCATTTCCCAAGAATTAACAAAGCAACAAATGTTGGATTAGCTTTAAAATAATTTGTCCCTTTCCTTTGAGCCAACTAGTGAGAGCCAATCTACCTTTATATATTTTTCTTTTTTCTTTCTTTCAGCAGTGGATGTACTGTAAAAGTGGTACACTAAAATATCTCTCTTTGAAAGGATCCATACATATTCCCACTGTGCTCAAAGAACAAAAATTGATTCTCTGTGAACAGTTGTTTTTTCACATATTATTTTGTTCTCATACATATAAAATACAAAATTACAAATAGCTGGTTTTAAAGCAAAATGGGACTTCATATAAAAGTGCTCTAGGAATGGCGCAATTCTGCTGCATCTGACTCCACAGTGCCCCCAAAGCTGCTGAAGCCGTACTGCCTACCAGTCACAGTGGAACGCCCAGTCTGCTCCCTGTACCACTTCTTTTTTATTGGGGATCCCAGACAGCTGCCCACAGTGATGCAATAGAGACATACATGTGGTGGGTGCAGTAGAGCCATGCTAATGGGGAGGCTAATCACCAAGAGTGTGGATACACAGGATGTTTGGAAGGAGATCTCGGTATCTTGGGTGGTTCCCCATTCAAGGGCCAAAGGATTTCACATGTTCGGGGAAGGGGAAGCTAGAACAATTACTACTATTAGTAATTCAGTAACTCCAGAACGTTTCAATTGCAGTGTTTTTCTTTCATCTCTCTTGGTCCTCATCCACTGGTTTTCACACAGAAGGCATGATCTGGCATGGAATTTTAATCATGCTAGAATACTGTTACTATCATACAGGATCAGGCCAATGTTTAATATAGTGTGGTAGGGCATATCAATGCAGTAATCTACCTGATTCTTCAGTGGAAGGCAACCCCAAAAAAGCAACAACTATATATTTCACCTAACAAAAATTGTGTTCCATGCTCTACATTTTGTGTGTGTGTGTGTGTGTATATGTATGTGTATATGTGTGCGCGCGCGCGCGTGCACATGCGCACTAGTGACCCTTGTAGGTCATTTTTCTGACCCTTTTGGGCAATCATTTTATGCATTTCAGCATGAGATTAGATTACCCCTTCATTTTCTTAGTTTCCATATCTAGAAATGTTAATAGTCATAAAATTATATAGTCCTTTTCATAAATAAATACATA
Source organism: Mauremys reevesii (assembly GCF_016161935.1). Lineage (NCBI taxonomy): Eukaryota > Metazoa > Chordata > Testudines > Geoemydidae > Mauremys > Mauremys reevesii. Next base: position 27,201,562 of record NC_052630.1, read on the forward strand.
AGAAAATCTAGCCACAGTATCTCTCTGACCTCTAGAAAATTCTGCTAATTGGCATATGCTACATAAAGAAGAATTTCCTTTTATTGGTTCTAAATGGATTGCCCTTTAATTGATCAAAGTGAATATAAAATAAAAGAAAGGGCACAACATTGCATTAAGGTAAAGATCATTACTTTTCTTTAAGATTTTATTATTTATTTATTTATTTTAATTGAATGATACAACATACAGATTCACTCGAGAGATGCTTTAAAGTACAGTGTAAAAGGTTGTCTTCATAAATAAATCTCAGACAAAATGCAACAAAAGGATTTTGGTTTTTTTTAATTTTTAAATTGAATGTGTTTGTCAGCAATGTATGACTTGGTGGTTAAAGTTAAGACACCCCACTTAATGTCTTGATGTGTAACAAATACTGTGGAATGAATTATTTTTTGTTGTTTTTTCTACTTTCAGAAGAATATTTTGTCAGATATAAACGTGCACTGGATCAGTTTTAAATAATTTGTTACTGACTCTTAGAAACAAATAACCAAATTTAGTATACCATATAATATTTTTCTTCGCCCCTTTCCAAGAATTCAGCCAGGAAGGGAAGAAGCTAATCACCAGTAAGAGGACATTATGTGTGTGTCAACTTGTATTCCTTTATATTTTTGTGTGATAATGTTAATCATGATGAAATTACTTCAGTGCCCATGTCGATGTAACATATAATTCAGTAGGAATTGTCTTTTAATTTAGCATCAATGCCCACCTACTTAAAGAACATTCAGATTCAGCATTACTCTTTCTAAGGCTATATTTTAGTACAATAGTACAGTGCATGTTAGAAAATACAATATGTACAGAAGAAAGGTTTTGGATTCATGAAATTGTTAAAAGAATGTCTGCTATAGTACTTTCTGCAACTTGCTGGAAACATAAAATGTGTTTCATCATAGAATTATAGAATATTAAGGTTGGAAGAGACCTCAGGAGGTCATCTGGTCCAATCCCCTGCTCAAAGCAGGACCCAAACCAACTAAATCATCCCAGCCAAGGCCCTGTCAAGCCGGGCCTTAAAAACCTCTAAGGATGGAGATTCCACCACCTCCCTAGGTAACCCATTCTAGTACTTCACGATCCTCCTAGTGAAATAACGTTTCCTAATATCCAACCTCGACCTCTCCCACTGCAAGTTGAGACCATTGCTCCTTGTTCTGTCAGCTGCCACCACTGAGAACAGCCTAGCTCCATCCTCTCTGGAACCCCCCTTCAGGTAGTTGAAGGCTGCTATCAAATCCCCCCTCACTCTTCTCTTCTGCAGACTAAATAATCCCAGTTCCCTCAGCCGCTCCTCGTAAGTCATGTGCCCCAGCCCCCTAATCATTTTTGTTGACCTCTGCTGGACTCTCTCCAATTTGTCCACATCCCTTCTGTAGTGGGGGAACCAAAATTGGATGCAATACTCCAGGTGTGGCCTCACCAGTGCCGAATAGAGGGGAATAATCACTTCCCTCGATCTGCTGGCAATGCTCCTACTAATACATCCCAATATGCAGTTGGCCTTCTTATCAACAAGGGCACACTGCTGACTTATACCCAGCTTCTCATCCACTGTAATCCCAGTCGGTCCCCAGCCTGTAGAAGTGCATGGGATTCTTCCTTCCTAAGTGCAGGACTCTGCACTTGTTGAAACTCATCAGATTTCTTTTGGCCCAATCTTCCAATTTGTCTAGGTCATTCTGGACCCTATCCCTATGCTCCAGTTTATCTATCTCACCCCCATCTTAGTGTCATCTGCGAACTTGCAATTAATCCCATCATCCAGATCATTAATAAAGATGTTGAACAAAACTGGCCCCAGGACCAACACCTGGGGCACTCCGCTTGATACCGGCTACCAACTAGACATCTGTAAAAGAGTGTTCAACATTTTCATCAGAGTACAAAAAATCCTCCTATTTTTAAATTCTTTTCTCCTACCTGTGGCAGACAGATATTTTCAACATTTGTTATATTTATATTGTTCCTTTCTCCCAACACTTGCAAAAGACGCTATAACTTGAATTTAAAAACCTGTCTGCCACACTACACAGATCAAGTACACACAGACTGCTGTGAGGTAGGGGAGATCATTTTACAGATGAGGGCCTGAGGCACAGTGACTAGGGAGCTTGGTACACAGTGCAGCAGTGTGCACTACGGGGGTGTGATTTTTGAAGTGCACCAATGTGATGCACACTAATAGGTCTGTGTAATATTGTTGGTACTATATTAAAGCACACTGGGGGACGTTTAGTGCGTACCAGCAGGGTTTACACCAACCAGTAAGAGTGCTTTAGAAATCACACCACTGGTGTGCACATTACCGCACTATGTAGACAAGCACGAAGTAACGTTCCCAAAGTTACACAGGAAGTCCGTAACCCAGCAGGGAATTGAACACAGATCACCCAAGTCCCAAGATACTGACCAAACAACTGGACTGTCTTTCCCTTCTCTTGTTTTAGCATGCAAAACTGCAAATGCAAGTCATGAGATTATCCAACTCATTAACATATATCCACTGTATTTGATTCATCACTGCTGTAAAAGCAGAAAAAAATACCCCTAGTACACTCTTTACACTACTCTCCTTGCTACTGTGGAAGTATATGGCTAAACATAGAATCCCTGCAAGCTAGTGAATCCCTGCCAACATGCCCCTCCTTCCCCAAATCAAGGATCTGGTGGAATTAATTTTAAACATTTCGTTTTCTTCAACGAAAAATCTTGTGATTTATTAGTTCATTTAAAACCCATTAAATGTTTTCTTGATTTGATTAAATCACACCATTTTAAAGGTTAATCAGTGTCATTTTAAAAAATCCTAAAAGGTGTAGTGTCTCTTTTTTACCTAGAAATATTATGATTGAAAAATAAAATTTCTGTAAATTATCCAACCTCACGTTAGAGAGCCTAATGCCTTGTAGCAGACTGACTTCTTGGTCCCAGCTGTATCTTGTCAAAACCAACAAACACCATTTTAACTTAGTTTGCTGCTAGGCTTAAGGAAGGAATGGAGACTAATTATTTTCTAGCTCTTGAACTTTGTCTTATGAAGGCTAAGAAAGAGCTATTGGCTCTATCTGTGTGTAGGATTCATATTTTAATTGGAAGAGACTTTAAGTGTGAATTAAAAGTCTTCTGTTTAGAAATATGTACATAAAATGGCCACAATGAAAATAGTTTTTTTCTACAGATGGTTTACAAGTTGAACCTGTTCATTTTGTTTTTTCTCTGAGTAGCCCCTAGTAAATATGTATTTTTAGGGCCCAATTGTTAGGGATACTGACCAGCCACATATCTAGTCACAGCTTTCATTGGCTTTAGGTGCTCAGTTCATTTGAAAATCAGATTATTAACATACTTAGAGTTAGAATCTGGTGCAGTTCCACTGTGAGTGAAAGGGGTAGGAAACCCGCACATCCTGGATCTGATCAAACTTCCATTAAAGTCAGTGGAAAGATGCCCAGTGATTTCAGTAGGGGTTGGGTCAGGTCCTCTTTGCACGTTGTAAAGCCCAGTTCCATAAAAGCTCCATCCGTCCAGTGGGTAAGAGGGACGAGGTCAGAAGGAACAAGGGTGGTGTACAAAGCCATTGCAGAATGAGATCACACTCAGAGCAAGAGGCTACAGCAGTTCAGGAAGCAGAAGAGGCAATGGGGGTGACTTAGCTGCCAATCTGTGGCATTGGGGAAGGATTCCACCTCCTGCAAACCTTGACTATCCCACTAGTTACTCAGACTAGTGAATCGGGACTGGCTCTTAGAATGAAGGAGAATGTGGGCTGGATTTTGTAGGGATTGCTGGATTTAAGATCACCAAACTCATTTCTGTCAGAATCTTGAATTTATTTTTTAACATAGTCCATGCATTTCAAAGCTACTTAATGGATTAAATTGTCATTTATTCCTCTTTTTATACAAAAACTGCCTTAAATTATGAATCCTCAGATAAGCACTGGTTTTCTGTTAGGATGTGATTAATTGCTAATAGACTCTAGTCTAATTAAAGAATTAAAAAAATCTGTAAAAGAATACAAAGGATAACATTATTCTATAGTTCAAATAATCATGTAAAAACTTTAAAAAGGTCTTTAGTCAGTTCTGCCCTTATTTATTCACCATTTGGATGAGGCTGTACTTGCCTGAGGTTTAGGTAGTAGTGCCTGATTTGTCAGGCCAAGTTCCTTGATAAGGTGGCTGCCTTAGGGTCTGATCCAAAATCTGTTGAAGTCATTGGACAGATTCCATTTGACTTCAGTGGGCTTGGATCAGGCCTAAAAGGCCCAGTCCTGTAAACCCTTAAGGTTATTTTGAGGTGAATAGCCCCATTAAGTTCAGAATAAATGGACATTTCACTTTTCTGGAAAATTGACTCCTTCAAACAAGATAAGTACTACCTCTGAACAGGTATAACATTAATACGCTATCTTACTGTGAGACTGGGATGTTACTTGTAAAGACCTTTAGTAGCAATATGCATTGGACTTGCAAGACTGACTTGTGGTTTTTTGTTTTTTTTTAAGTTGTAAGAGAAAGATCTGTGTGTTTTGGAAAAGGCCTCAGTTTCTTAGCCTGTATCAGTTTTTGACAGATTATGAGACAAGGTTGGATAGATTTATACAGTGCTCTGTTCTTACATGCTTAGAATTATCATTGGCTTCAAAAGATGCCTTTCCCCGTCCTCTAATTTTAGATGTGATTTTTGTTTGAGCTCAGCTACATTGGGAATGAAAATATATATTTAAAATGGACACGTGAGTTAAAAAAAGAGGAAAAATGTTTTTACTTAAAAACACCTGGGTTTATCATCCATCCATCCATCCAAACAACCAACCAACCAGCCAACCAAAGAGCCTTTCTCCAGACCTCATAACGGTAAGTTCTAATAATATTTTTAAAGCAGATTAGAAATAAGCTTCTGACAGTGACCTTCCCCAGATGACCTTGTGGTTTGTTGCCTTTCAAATGGGCACTGCATCATCAAAGCAATGTCTCTCTGTTTAACATGGTGTACACGAACTGGTATTGTATCTTTATCTGTACTTCATCACTGAAGAGGGAACTAAGACAGAACAGCACACTGTACAAAGTCTGCCTGCTTTGTGTAAAACACATTTGGAGAGCAGTGTCACTCAGATAATGATATGCTCAATGACATTGCAGCAGACAGAGGTAGAACAGAAGAATTCAATAAGAGGAATTTAAAAACCTTATTTTAGATTAATTTAATTTGAACTCATGGATAATTATTTGGCTATGATTCCCTTGTTTACAAAGTAATTATAGTTTAAAATCTGTTTGGGTTAGCATTTAGCTTTTCTCCATCCAAGGGGATCATAACATTGATAGAGTATCTATCAGCCAGTTCTTATGAGCTAAAGTAATTAAAAATATATCTTTACTATTCTGTGTATGATAGTAACCTATAATAAATTTGAAATGAGTTGTTCAAACATAGAGTATCAAAGCAGCGTGCTTCTGTTTCTTTGCATATAGAGAATAAAGTCAAACCTGCTTAGTTTTACAAGGTTTTAATTGAATTGAGGGCTTCTGAAATGACATAAATTATGAGACTGATGCATGAGTGGTTTAGTTACTATATAAAAAAAAGTCTCGACACTAAAATTTTAAACAGTATGACACAAACATTAAAGTGGCCTTCAACAATGACTTGGGGATTAGAACGGTGGATACTGAGAATTAAAGGCTTTTAAGGGAATAATCTTTCTATTTTGATTATTGCCAAACACTACTGATATATTTGATTTAGTTAGGAAATGCCTGTTCTTTTAACTGTGTACCATCTAATAGCTTTCATTGTTATTCCATTATAAAAAGAATGTCTATGAATTAATGTTTGAGTGTTTGCTTTTTTTTTCTTGGTTGGTTGTAATGACAGTGTGAAATAAAACAAACATACAAAAGTAATTATTATTCTGATTCAGTAATTTCAAGCTTTGGCATTAACACACTGCTTAGATTTCAGCTGATGAAGATTTGTATTCTAGTACCTTTGATCAATGTAAACTGTCTTCAGTGACTTTAGAAAAAAAATTACAATAAGGTGGTGGGAGGGAAGACTGGCAAAACTATATAATTGTGTAGTAACTGTTGACCTTGTGATTATACTCTAAGTACCTGTAGTGACAGGGTAAATTCATAATTGTTTTTGTCTTGCAAGCTTCTGTAATACCATGAAATCCTAACGTCTGTAAGCTTACATAATAATTATTTTAGAATAGCTTTTTGTGTAATATAAAGCTGTATACCGTGAAAAATGTCAGGATATTGTGTGTGTGTTTGTGTATGTGCGCGTCCACACATACAACTCTATATATCTGTATGTGTGCATGTGCATGCATATATACACGTTTAGTCTCGTGGAAAATAGATTTATTTTTAAGAATTACTTTCCACTCTTCCACCTGGAAAAACACGTAATTCCTGTGCATCAAAACTGAGTAAAAGTTTGAATTCCAGTTGTGTGGTTTTTGTAGATGCTCTATGGGAGGGGTGAATAAAATGTCCCCAAAGTCACTATAAATTATTGAATATCTTACAACTTCTGTGGCACTCCAGAGAAATAGTTCAAAGAAAAGACATCACGGCTTAAGTAATTCCCACTCAGAGAGGCCAGCCTTATGAAATTAAGTGCTTCCTTAAACACAGACTCATAATATTCGTTTGGAATTATTTTATTGCCTGGGGCATAAAAGCAACTGGGATCATCCTAAAATGCTTAGAAAAATGAAATAGAAACACTGAAAATCTGCTGACTGTCTAACTGAAATACTGCGACATAGAGTAACATTTTCAGAAGTGCCTCAGTATGTAAATATTTGAACCAGTCATGTACTACCCTCCCCCCAATCTCCTGCTCCTTGAATGACCTGTACACTGGAGTCTCATCATGAGATTTGTTTGATATCTCCCTTCTGTACCTTGCCATTTAGAAAAGTGAATACTGAACACACTCTACATTTTGCTGGTAATTAGCAAGTAATATACCCACGAAAGGCTGATATTTTGAAGTTATATAGTTTTGATAAGTCTGAAAGAGATGCTGTTGTATTATCCTTCCTTTTTGTGTGTTCTGATTGTTAAAATAAAACAAGTAGGGTATTTGTTACACTGAAGCAAAAACAAATTTTAAATGTCTGACTGTGGAGATGGGTGTGTCCCTGTGTCTTAGTCAGTCCCACTGCAGCAAGGAGTAGTTTTAACTCAAATGATTTCTGCAACTTAGTTTCATTCATAAATAAATAAATCAAGCAAATTTTCTTCTCCGGGTCTCCAGTAGTTCTCCTTGGTGGTGTGATTACCTCCTTTTTTAGGTAGAACTTTTGTGCTCTACTGTGAGTACAGGATATATAGTATTCTGGGGATGCATAAGCCATATCATGGGGTATGTCTACATTGCTACCTAAGCCCAGGCTAAAGCCTAATCCCACAACGCGTCTAAACTGCAATTGCACTAACCCAGGGCTTGGATTCAGGAGCAAGCAGGGCTGGGGGTGTGAGTTTGAGTTAAGCCATTTCTGAGCCCTATTGCTTTGCAGTGTAGACACAGCCCCACTTGACTTGGGTCGTGGGAATCAGCCGGAAGTATCCCACAGTTCCATGCGACAGCTTTCTTGGCCCTGTCTAGCCCAACAATCCACTCAATTAAAAATGGAAGTCACACCCCGTTTGTGAACAACAGCTTAGGTAAGCGTTAACTCATTCTCTTCTGATCACAGATCTGCAAGCACACTATTGGAGAGCCTCCTGGATTTCCAATGGAGAGCGAACCAATCAAGCCATTTGCAAAGCATGCTGCTTCCTGGTAACATGCAGTGTGGGCAGTAAAGTTTTCCCACAGTGCACCATGGCCCTACGGCTAGAATGGCCACATCTTGGGGGAGGGGAGCAGTAGGGATTCTGGGATATGGTTACTTTTACTCAGGTCTGTGCACTGCAGTGTGGACACCAGAGCCCTGGTTTTGAGCATGAGGTAGAAAAGCCTTAACATAGGGTTAAAGTTCAATGTAGATGCTCAAACCCAGAGTTCCCTAACATGGGTCAGCTGACTTGAGTCCCACTAACCCTGAGCTTACACTGCAATGTACACATACCCTGGGATTCAAACCTGCCCATCCTGTTCTTAGGAAGAATGAGCTGGTGTGCTAGAGGAGAAAGTAACCGAACTGCTGAGCTTCACAATCTGCAAGAGTCGATCTGCTTGGAAGATTTTGGTGGAAATCGTCTGTAAACTAGTTCCATGGTTTCTGAGCAGCCTTGCACTATATTCCCAGTTCTTCCCTCTTTTTCCTGATGGTGACATGCAGAGAATGGTACTTACTGCAATCCCAGGGCTGTAGTGATCTCACTATGTGGTAGTTCCCAGAGGAAGGGATAGAAGAGCAATCTCCATTCTGCAAAACTATGAGTGGCGACGACTGTTGTAGTGAGGGGCTACCCAAAAGAAGCCAGGGTTCCTTCTTTCTCTCTTCCCTACGATTGCTCCCGTATAGGAGGCAGCCAGGAATTGTCCAGGAGTTTTCTCTTTGAGCTGTGAGACCTATTTTAATGTTGGCCCCTGCTGGGGTTCTAGGAGCCATTGAGCATGCTTGGGTGGGCAGTCGTGTTCTCCACTTTTGGAGAGGAAAGGGCTTGGTTGGCTACATAAAGTATTATATGGAGCCCTCTGAAGTGTGGATGTATAAGAAAACAGCAGCAGCATTCATCACTGTGTAGCTTAACATGATTGTGGCTGGAGCTTCCATGGGCTGTGAGATAGTTTCAGCCAGCATAGAACTTTAAATTGTTTGGGGGCCAATCCTGCTGCTGTTGGAGCAAGTGACAGGGTGACCATTGATCTCCAATGGGTGCAGGATCAGGTCCCTGTTGTGATTCTTCCTTTGGAAAGAGCCTATTTTGCTTTGTTTTGTTTGTTTGTTTTTCTTTCTTACCTGTGGAGCATAAATTGTTGATGGAACAAAATTAACTTCTTTATAAATATCTTGTGAAGAATGAAAGTTTCATTTATCCATTGAGCTAATAGTTAATAATGGTTCTCTTTGCGAAAAAAATAAAAATGTGAATATGGGCATTTAATAGTGTTAACTTTTACGATTACACACTAACCAGAAATGTGTTCAGTACCTATGTTTTACTTGTTCCGTGAACTTTTACAGTTAATGATATTCAGCCTGCAAAAAGGATTGAAATATCAACATCGTATCTAAAGACAAATTTACATTTTGCTCCCAACACTGTAATTTAATGAAAGTTTTATAGCGTTATGGGTACTTAATTATGCTAGAGGCAGAGCTGAAATTTAATATTGTTCCACATGCAGAGAAGATTTAGTAGGATTTTCTTTTTAAAAGTCCTTTAAAAGTCCATTGTATTCAGGATGCACCATGGTATGCTGTGTTTAAAAAAAAAATAGAATAACCCAAAATTGCTGGAATAAATTTTCATTTTAGTTATATAGTAGGGACTATGAGAATTCATGTCTTTCAGTTTAATGCACTTTGAGCAGCAGATTGCTGTATTACATGGCTCTACAGTGCTGATCAATATAGCATTGACAATCTTTAGTATTTAAACCTTAACAATCTAAATATGAACAAACACAATAGCACACTGCATGAAATACTCTACATGCCTATCTGAAGCAGAAATCAAGATTGCAATCTTAAAATTATTTTAGATTACACCTGTACTTTCTCCCATAATGGTTTGTCTATAACACAATAGAATTTGCATTTTAACGTCTAACTTACTGTGTTTTTTGTAATGCACGATCGTGTACTGTGTTATTACTTTGAAATGTCACTTTTCCAATGTTCAGTCACTACATCTTCTAACTTATACATTACTACCAACTTAGTGGAGTGGCAGACATGGGTCAAAGATGTAACAGCCAGTTACAGGAGAATAATAGGCAATCTAAATGATGCAATTTACTGTTGATTCACAAAGTGTATTACAATTAACTTTATATGATGGATGGATGGATGTTGCCTAATGGCACAAAAATCTGCATTACTGTTCTTAGAGTATAATTACTTTGGGCCTAACTGGAGAGGAATATAAACTCAAGTTTTAGGGCATAAGCCAACCTCTAGTTGATGAGATCAAGCTATTTTCTTTGTAGGCAAGTTATTGCACAGCTGCTTACTGCAGGTTTTCTTGTACTTTTTGCTGTATATACTTGTTTTGGCCAGTGTTGGATGCAGGGTATAGGAGTAGATGGCCCAATGGCTTGATCCAGTCTGGACATTCTTGTGTTCCTGTGTAGGTGCTGAGAGCATACAGCTCCCACTGAGTTCAGCTGAGGTTTTGGGTAACCACTACTCCTGAAATCTGGGCCCTTTGCATCTATAGGATATTACTGAAGAAACGTTTCAAACAACATCTGCTGTCTGATTTATTGAGGATACTTCTGGACTAGTCTGATCATATTTAATTTAGTTTTGCATAGCTTTGAGAAACTTCTAGTCCAAAGTCCTTTTAACTAGGGACCAAACTTGCAAGTTTCTGGGTTGTCTTTTGTTTGCTCTTCAAAATGGAAAAAAAGTGAAGGTTCATACTGAATGGGCTTAAAGAGGGAAAACATCTGTTGTAGTTGTTAGCAGATTGCTAGCTTTTGGCTGAGTTCAGCTATGAGTGATCTTGTAGTTAAAAGTCTATATTGTAGTCAATTATAAATTATTATACAGTGTTTTGTAAGATACACAGATAATTATCATAGGCACAAATTCATAACATAGTTTTTAAAAGGTAACAGAACTGTTTAGTTTTTCACTGCATGTTGCATTCTGTTATAATAGTATGATAATTTGAATCCTTTGGTAAATAGTCTACTGCCTCAGCTTATCAGAAGCTGAAGTCCATTACTTGTGTCCAGTACTTAACAGTGAAAATAGCAGTCTGAAACAGAATGGAGATGATGATCTCTCAGTTGAATAACCCACTCACTCCTTTAAAGGCTAGTTACTTTTTGCACACTTCTGATTGGGGATTCAAATAAAAAAAGGCCTCCGTTAAATGTGTTTACTCTTGCTCCAAAACAGAAATTGTAGACCATGTGTTTCAATTAAAAGGAGCCCTGCAGCAAAATGTGTTATTCACAGGTAGAGGCTGAGTGTATCATTATCTTGTAGGAACAGCAGTCAAGATAATGAACAGCTAAGGACAATGGACAATGGAAAGTGAAGTATGTCATGTCATGAAACTGTCAATAAAATCTGAGCACTCTTAGCATTAGAAGATTGTATAAAATTGCAGGGACGTGGCTGATAGGTGGAAAAAGAGAAGACATTTGTCTGATGAAAGTAGTAATTGTAAGTATGATTTTAATGTTTTGCCATCATTAACAAAAGCCTTAAGGCAGCTGTTTTAGTGTTTAATTCCTTCTTGTGTTTGAGACAAGTAAAGTTTTCTGACTTGTATCACATTTTGTAAGAGAACACAAAAATAACTTGAGGGATTTGAGATCTGTGGGTTTCTCCCCCTCTTTCCTCTCAGCATATCCCTTATGGAAAAGCTTTAATCCGAATTATGTTGTATTGAGTTTGGAACTCAACAACAGTGTTACACACATGATTTGCATCCTTGTGAATATTGCACTGAGAATTGCTCCAAAGTCATAAAAAGATAGGCATTTATCTGAGAGCAGAACTGCAGAGCCAATGGATGGAGGAAGGATAGCAGCAGAAAGAGAGTGATAGGTACTACTGATGGCATTAGGATAGAAAGAGAGAAAGGAGGGAGGTATAGGCAGCAATTTATTTTGCAAGCCAAGAAGATGTTATTTAGAAAACGAATCTGGAGAAGTAGAGAAATTGGAGAAAAAGGTAATAGAATAATAGATTCTAGACTTTAATTACTCTGTAGAAAATTCAGCTAAATATATCCTGAGAATACCTGTTTTAAGAATGCTGATCTTTATTATTACTATATATTCTTTAGATTGCAAAAGTACCCACAGTGTGCATGGAGCTTTGCCAAACAGAAATGAAGACACGGTTCCACTTTAAAGAAGCATAATTTTTTAAAAAATATCTATTTTTCTCCCAAGTTGCCAATAATCTTTAAAAACACTACTGACATGTAGACAATGTAAAGTTATTAATATATTTTGAAAAAAAATTACACATAAGTTCAGCATGTGTCAGTGGAACTAGAAAGTAGAAAAGAAAATAACTTTTCTAAATCCACATGAGTCTGTCTGATTTTATACACATACATACATAGACATGACATATGATAGATGCATTAGTGAAAGTACAATTTGATAGTGCCACTTATTTTTTTCTGTTTTACCTATTCCCAAGTAAAGTATGAAAGCAGAAAAATAAATAATTATTTGTCTATTTCTAATTATCTCAAGATAACCATAAATGGTGATTTTATGTTTGGATTGTTTGTATGACTATAAAGTGGTCTACTTTAAAAAAATGTTACACAACATCAGAGATTCTGTAGTAATCTCCTATTCTAACTGTAAGGAAAAACAGAGGTATCCTATCGTTAACTTTTTAAATATCACTGTATTTTAGCTAAATATTTCATGTCTGATTTTTTTGTATTATGCTGGTGTGATTATCTTTATTTTAATAGGTTTCAGAGTAGCAGCCGTGTTAAGTCTGTATCCTCAAAAAGAACAGGAGTACTTGTGGCACCTTATTTTAATAGTTACACTTGTGTAAAACTGGTGGAGAACCAGCCCCAATAACTTTTAAATAACCTCTTTGGAAAAAGATGGCTATTTCGGTATAATAGAAGTTACTCTAACAGAGTAGATGAATGCTTGGCACCATACCTATCACTCTTGAAATGCCTTGAGAAATAAATAGTGGCATGGCACCTTTTCAATGTGTTTTGTAGACTTGATGATTTAACTCTGCATTCTCCTGAAGGGGGCAACAAATAAACAAACAAAAACCCTACTTGCTGACCTCCTCAAAAACTGACAAGGACTATTCAGCTGCTTTATAACTATGGGTAAAATTTTCAGAAGCACCTAAGTGACTCGGGAAGCTAAGTCTCATTTTCAAAAGTGAATGAGGGCCAAATTTCCAAAGGTATTTATACATCTAAAGATGCAGATACAGATTCATACAGATTTCAATGGGAATTAGGCTCCACTCTTGCTTGGATGCTTTTGAAAATCCAACTAGGAAGATATCTGCATGTTTATGGTCCTATGTGCTCAAATCACTTTGTAAATGGGTCTTAGGCTTTATATGTATAATAATATATTCCTAACTGGAAATTTGGCCCTCATTCACTTTTGAAAATGAGATTTAGGTTCTCAAGTCACTTAGGTGCTTTTGAAAAATTTATCTATATATATATTATTAGCAACTCAGGAGAGGAGTTAAATTAAAGTTCGGCTCTTTCTCAGTTTAACATTTTCCTTGTTTTTTAAAGTCTGAAAAATATCCCTTATGCCATTTTGCAGTTATTTTTTAAAGAAAATTATTCAGTTTCTTTCAATGAGAAAAACAATTGCAGATATCAAGGTGCACATACACAGACCTTCAGACTCAAAGTACCCTTCACGACACCCATTCAGTTGGCAGCTTGAGACTTGAACTCCTCACATTTCTGTTAAAAGATGGCCTCGAATTTATTTTGTGGTACAAATGTTGCTCATGTAAATAGTAAGATAGCAGCAAGGGGCAAGTATATGATCAATTTCTATTTTTCATGTGTTATTACATGTCATTACTGGTGGCCCTACTACAGCCTTAGTTCTATTGGTGGCCCATATTCTGTCTTCTGCCAGGTGGCAACAAAGATAGCAATGTGGCTGTTTGGCCCCCTGACCTGTAGACGGAAGGAAACAGTGGCACCACTGCATTCTCTTCTCTAGCTCCATAGTAATGGTCCCAGTTCCAAGATGGCAGGGCATGGGGGTGAGAAGGAAGAGGAGGTGGGGACCAATATTCTGTATGGTGTGGTTCACCTGGGTCCAAGCAGAAATCCATTCAGATGCTTTTGCTGCTTCAACCAACAGGAATATTCTGTGGCTAGAATAACCCCTCTTGCTCCAAACCACCTGCAGTGAATGCCTGACAACAAAACTTCTGAGGAATCATGGTGATATGTGGTTGAGGGGAGCCAAGGAACGTGTGGCTCTTCCATTTGAGAGTGTTCCTAGATCTGCAGGCTTAGGAGGTAGAAGTTTCTGCCAGTTTCATTGTGGTCAACCTCCATTACCACCAACCAGTTGGATGATCTGGAGGAACCTCTGAGCTCAGAGCCCTAGGAAGTGCTGTCTAGAGTTAGCATGTGTCCCACTCTAATCAATTGCCTACAATCTTTACGTTATGTCTAACAAGGTCAGCTTTTCCCACATAAAATATTTTGTTGGTATGTTCTGTATGATGAAGAAAAATAAGGACAACATGCAAAGAAAGCCCACGTCTGCTGTTTTGCAACATGACTTGCATTCATTTTTTTTCACTTCGCTGGCCTTTTGTGGTGACTCTGTGTGTGTCTCTTCCTTTGCTCTTCTTACTCTACAGCCCATCTCTGATTTATATTATTTGCAGAAGATATGGCTTCTAATAGGGACTATGTGAAGATGGTTTGAAAATTGCTAACACACTGACCTGCCCCCCCCCGTCCCCCCCCACACACTCCTGCATGTTTGGGCCTACCTGCCATCTCTGTTGGATGTTTTATCAGCTTAAACTGAATTTTGACAAAACAAAATAATTTATCTTCCTTCCCAAATATTGCCCACTTCCCTTTTTTTCCATTGCTGTCAACAACACCACCGTCCTTCCCATTTATTAGATCCACATTTTAGGGGTTATTGTCTATTCTTTTCTCTCCTTTGCCCCTCATGCCCAGGCCATGTACAAATACTGCTGTTTCTTTCCCCTCAATCTCTCCTAGGTCTTTTCCCCCCTTTTCTATTCCCACATACAAATGTAATGGTCAGGACCACTCTATATTCTTTGACTATTGCAATATCCTCATCTCTGGCCTCTGCTCTCCCTTCAGCTGATGCAAAATACAGCTGCTAAAGGCTTTTTCCTTGTCACTCCCCTCTTCAAAAATCCTTACACCAATTCCAATTCTGGAATTGCATTTCTTGTCCCCATCATCCATATGCTGTATAACTCAGCCGATTCCCACTTACATTCCCTTGTGAAGTTTCAAGCCCCACCCCCACCTGTCCTCTGCTCTGCTGGTGTTCCCATCCATGTCTGACAATTGTCAGCTTTTATACCATATTCTCTCCTATCCCTAGAATCACTTCCCTGAGCTCATACGCAAAGCCTCTACTCTGTCCATGTTTAAATCTGTCTTAAAGACCTATTTCTGCCATTCTGTTTAGCGGGAATTCAGCTGCTTTATATAGTAAATTCCTGTTTGTCACTTCCCTTTCACTAACCCCTGGCTACATATCTGTCTTCTTCAAGTTATGAGCTTCTCAGAGCAGGTACCATATCTTCTTGAATATTTGGAAGATAGCACTTCATCGACAATACTATAAATAAATAATAATAAATTAAGGATACAAGGCATATAGACTCCATGTTAGAGTTATTGCAAAGCTATTGTCCTGGAGAATAATTCATGTTTCCTTCAAGCATTCGAGTTTTTCTTTTAAGACACAGGATTTAGGGGAAGGATAATTATGGCTTTGAAAAAAAAAGATATTAAATTTCTTTGTAGAATTCTGATTTCCTGAAAGAATACCCTGTGCCCTTTTGTAACTAACTTTCATATTGTTTAATAAAATACGGAAGAGAGTATATTGTACAGAGAAAAAGAGACATCTGTATCATTATGGCTGAGCCATGGGGCCAGCAGATGGCACTTGAACTTGAAAATAAGAGTGGTGCCAAAAGCTAAACTCTAAATACACTTAAATTGCATATCTTTGCTTAAAAATGGAATATTTCAGGAGAAAATGCTGATGACATTGAAGTAGGCAAGTGGCACTTATTTGTTCACACTCTAATTGAGTCCTTTATTGAAGTTGTCTTCTACAAAATGAACAACTACGGCTATGATCCTTCAGACCTCTATAGAATATGGGATTGAAAGGAAAAGCTCTAGTCTTAATGGGATTTAAGGTATAATTTGCTGAAAGGAACTGCTCTTTTGTAGTGACCTTGCAGTTAAAATTGAGCATAATAATATCCACCGAAGTCTGCCTTTAAACACTTCTTCTGAAATAGTACAGGTACTTCTGATATTTTTTTATCAATTTATTTTTTAATCATGATGTGGATTTCTTATTTCAATTAAAAAGAAATTGAGCTTAGAGAACATGCCAACTTGTTGATAGATTTTTTTTGAATGATTGTGTAAATGACATATTGACATATAACCAAATAGTGCTCTGTTTCCCTTTTAAATTTGCAGAGATACTGTTATCTTGTAATACAGTACTAACATATGATTATATCTGCCATGAATGCAGTTAACAGTAGATGACAAATTTTATTAAGTTATTATGGGCCTCAATTTCTTCCCACTTACACTGATGAAAATCAGGAGTAGCTACCTTGAAATAAAAAAATTGCCTCTGGTGTAAAACTGGTGTAAATTGGAAGAATCAAGCCTGATGTGTATTGATATAACAAATTATATTACAGGATATTTAAATGCTGCTTCCCACAGTGAACAGCTGGATACCATTTTTAGCCTTCCTATTGAAGGCAGAGCCACCTTTCCATTTACAAATTAAGGAACTGAACAATGTGCTCTTGGTATTGGCTTTTAGTGTGTTACCCCTCAGATAAAATATATTAAAATATGCCTTCATTGCTAGTAAGGAAAGCAACAATGATAACAAATTCTTTTATATAAAAACACAAATTATATTAATTATTTAGGTCAAGACTATTTCATTCACAAAGTGTGAAGCTGGATGCAGTTTAAGCTGAAGAAATGAAACTGCTCTGTCCATGTGGCTGAATTGCTTCCAGCCTAACTCCTGGGTTCCCCGTTTACCACTGGTGACCTGTCCATTACAGTCCTTCCGGGGAACATTTGCACTCTTGATTCTAGTTCCACTGATCATGATACAAAGAGAGTTAGTTAGTAATCTTCCCTGACTAAGGAGTAGCATGCTGTTGAGAGTTATCAGGGGGTATGTCTACTCTGCAATTAAAAATCCTTGATTGGCCTATGCCTGCTGACTCAGGCTCATGGGACTCGAGCTAAGGGGCTGCTTAATTGCAATATATTTGTTCTGGCTTGGGCTGCAGCCTGTGGTCTAGGACTCTGTGAGGTGGAAGTGTCCCGGAGTTTGGGCTGTAGCCAGAGAGTGGATGTCTACACTGCAATTAAACAGCCCCTTATCCCAGTCCCGTGAGTCTGAGTCAGCTGGCATGGGCCAGTCGAGGGTTTTGAATTACAGTGTAGATATACCCTGAGAGTCACAGTGTTATCCCAGTTCTCCCTTGTGGCAGGAGTCAAGTCACCGTCTACTGGTCTGGCTCTACCAGTGGCAGATTACTTTTCCTACCTCAATAGCCAGCCAGGGCTCTTTCTACTCCCAAGCCCATCTCTTCCTCTTCCAGCTCCCCTCTCTCCCAGAGAGGAAGTAGCAGCTCTGCACTGTGTTCTCTCCCCCCAGCTATGCTGATAACTAATGTGGCTACCTGGCACAGAGTAGGAAGGCGATACCTAACATCTCTTTATTCCCCGTTGCAGGCTCCTGACCATCTTGCCTTTAATAAATGAATTAATTGTAGAGTTCTGTTTTAAAAACAGATATTTGAGGATTGCATATAAAGATTGTGAGAAGATAATGAATTGAACTCTGAGTAATCTTGGTTTTATAAAATAAAAATAGTAAGCTAATACGTATTATGCATGACACAAATGCAACACAACAAACGACAATATAGTTTGTTAAATACAGTTATATACCTAGAAAGTAATTCATTTACCTTTAAGTACTGCACACTAAGGAGCAAATATTATAGAATATCACAGAACAAACATTACCATTTTAACAAGTATAGTTTCTACATAATTATAATAGCCTACATGTGAACATTTGCATTTCTGATAAGAGCAAATGGTGCAAAAATCAGAGCCTTGAGCATAGATCTGTGAGACTAAAATGCTGATGACAGTCTGTCACCAGCATTTTATTCTAAGGATTCTTCAGAAATAGAATAATTCTGTATAAATTATTTAGAAAACTTATAATCAGCGCACATTAGGTCAGATTTTCAAATGCAGGTGCATGTAATAGCATGCAGACAGTTGTACATTTTGAAGTTTAGTGAACAAATGCACAATGTGCACATGAAAATTGGATATTTACCCTAGCACATGGTTGTCTTACCAGCAGCTGCAGTATCTGAATCTGGCCCATGCAATTCTTTTCTGGAATAAGGTGATATAAAATGTGTTTATCAAAAGACCATAGATTTTCTATACCCTGAAATTTAGAGTATAATTGCTTTTGGGCAACTCTGACCTTTGGAAATGCCTGGACTTTCTATCTATGACTCCCTTAAGTTAATGAAGGCTACCTTGTCAAAAGGAGCAGTGTCGGTGTCCTCATTGGTTGCACTTCTGCCCAGGCCTGTGTATGAGTATTTGAACTATTCTAATTAGGTGTGAGAATCTAAAGTTAAAGATACTTATCCTCATTTAGGGCCTGATCCAAAGCTCAGTGAAATCAACAGGCGCTTTGGGTCAACTCCTTAAGCAATTTGAGCTATACAGCTGTTGACTGTTTTCTGTGTTTTGTAAAGGCCATATGCATTTATGATATATAACTCTTAAAATATCTGAAAACTGTATCTATTAAGCTATGCCTAATGCAGAACAGTAAGAAGTGATACTGGCATGCAAAAACAAACAGACAAACAAACTCAGCCTTTGCCAAATGAGGTACAGTTCAAAACCCAGATATGTACCCTGTTTTTATTCAGTCACTAACCTCACAACCCAGTACATAATACTATGGTCTTGGAGCTACACACTGAGCAGGCTGTTTGGTGCTGCATATGGAACAAATGATTGTACTAAATGAATAGGCAAAACAGAGTTAGTGAGATGTTCATAGGCAAGCTCTGCATCTGAAATCCCTGCATAGGAAAGGATGTCTTTGGATCACAATTCCCTAGGTGCCTTCATCCCTAATATCCCACATAGCAGATGTGGCAGCTGCAATCTGGAATAAATGTGTGCCATACTGACCAGGGTGTGCTTAAACATTGAAAACTTGCGGTAAATTGGTATAATGTTTTTCCAATAAATAAGACTGTATCCTGCTCAAATTATAGATACAAGGCCTGATACATACCCGTTTTATGCCAAAATCGGAGTGTAAAAAGCAAACTTATAATGGAAAATGAGTTACAACATCAACAGATCCATCATTTAGTGACAAGATGGGGGTCAGGAGTTATCAGATCAAATCTACCCTAGTCTCCCAATGTGGTGTGGGAGAAGGATTAGAAAGGAGGTAGGAAAGATTGGACAGTTAGTTCTCTGTTCAATATACATTTTAGGTGGATCAGGCCAGTAGTTTTTCCACCAGGTCTGTACAAAAAACAAAACAGTTTTTCTGCAACTCCCCCTTCTTCCCCAACTAGGGTTGCCAATTTTGGTTGGATGTATTCCTGGAGATTTAATCACATGCCATAATCTTGAATTAAAGATTAATACAGGCCAATCCTGGAGGGTTGGCAACCCTATCGCCAACAAAACTAGAGACTTTTAAAAGCAGGTAAGTTACCTCAAGGGAGGAGGGAAATAGGGGGATGTGTTTCCTGGGAATCTTTAGACAAAAAGACCTCAAATTTGCACTACAAGTTCCATCTGTGCCCTTTGTTGGCAGAGTGATTTTCACGCAAATCTGTACATGCATGTGGATTTTTGAACACTTTGTAAAACACTTTATGCTGAACCTTATCTATGGTGCAACAGTGGTGCCACTCCCTAATACCTTTATTTATTTCAGGTGCTGATTATAATTCATTGAAGTCATTAGGAATCTGTCCACTGAATTCAGTGGTCTGTGGCTCATAAAGTTCTTCATAACTCAGTCATTACCTCAGAACACCTACTCAGTTTTTGTTGCCTTTCTCAGAACTCCCTCAAAGTCACCGTTAGGTTTCTGTTATTGGCTTTTACATCCATGGGGAAAGAGGACCAGATTTTCCTCATATTGCAACCTCTCTTGATACTGCACACCGAAACTCCAGTGGGACTGCTTATGTCAGAAAGGTTTGAAAAATTGGGCCCGCTTATAATTCCATTTTAACATATTTAAATAGTTATCCATAATATTGAAAAGGAAAAAGGAAAACTTTAAAAAGCTTTATGAGTAAATCTGAAATTTGTAAAGGATTTGCTTTGTTCTGGAGAAATCCATTAATTTTGAGCTTGATTTTTTTTCTTTAATTTTGTTTTTTTGTTGCACTGCTACAATATAGCCAAGAACTTGTGTTCAGAATTTTATGGCTGTAAAAGGTTATCATTCTTATTATTCATTAGCAAAAAAGTCTATTTAATTTACATTCACTAATCTCCCACTCTAACATTCTCATATCTTTTGCCAGCTAAAAGGAAAAAAATAGTTCATATTTTCTTTTAAGTTCAGCCCAAAGTTCATACTTAATTTCCATTAAGTGAAGTGATCGTTGGTTGAGGATGAAGGTGTCTTGGAAGTTTTACTACCATTGTCTGCGACTTTATAGTTTTGTCCATATCACTTTCATTTATTAACATTTGTAATAAATATAATTATTGCTTCATCTTTTCCTTTAAATGTTCGTATTTTATACAGCAATAATTTATATGGATTGCTTAAGTATGTGATTTGATATATTTAATGTAAAGTTTGTAACGTTCAAATAAGGGTTTGTTTCTGAGAGAGCTGATTTTAATACTCTGGGGTTTTTGTGGTAAATACTGTATCAAATCAGATTTTATATACAAAAACTACATTAACTACAGAAACTACATTAAAAGAACACTCTTAAGGTTGCAAAATCAAGAACTCAAAAGTTGGGAAATGCCTTTATTTGAATATATGGCAGTATAGATTCTACTAAGAGTGCACATGTACTGCACATGAGGCCATATTTTTGGCATGCAATGTCCATTGGGGCTGCACATGCGAGCTTAGCCGCCACATTGTCCCACATGAGGACACAAAAGGTGGGGCAGCTGGGACCTCCCTTAGTTGTCTCTTACTGCCCATGGCAGTGAGACAGAACCTAGCTGGTCTTCAATCCGCTAGACCAGAGATCGGCAACCTTTGGCCCGCGGCCCGCCAGGGTAAGGACCCTGGCTGGGCGGGTTTGTTTACCTGCCGCATCCACAGGTTCAGCTGATCGCGGCTCCCACTGGCCGCGGTTCACCGTCCCAGGCCAATGGAGGCTGCGGTATGCGCCGAGGGATGTGCTGGCCGCCACTTCCCGCAGCCCCCATTGGCCTGAAGCGGCGAACCACGGCCAATGGGAGCCGTGATCGGCTGAACCTGCAGATGCGGCAGGTTATCTTGGCGAACCGTGTGCCAAAGGTTGCCGATCCCTGCGTTAGACCTTTGCTCAAGCTAAAATTTTCTGATACTTCTGAGAATCCTCAGAACAGCCTTGTATTCTTTAATTTAATCACTTAATCTGTTCTAGCACTTGATGGCTCAAACATTTCTGATCATACCCCTCCTTGTACAGGGACCTGGAAATGGCAGCTTCTAAACCTACAGGCTATAAAGTCTTGTCCATCCTTTGATGGATTAATTTCTCTGAAAGATGGGCACAGCCGATGCCTGTTCTGCTTGAGAGTATCCCGTATCTCGAGCAGGTGCTCAGTCTGCCTATCTTCTATTAAAATAAAGACTTATTAGTAAATAAATAGGGGGAAAAATCAATGGGACAGGTTTTCAGCTACAATATGGTTCACACTTTCTTTGCCATCATGGCAATGATGCTAGGGGAGATTGCTTCATCAAGCCACTGGAGTGGCTTGTTTTTCACTTGAACTGGAATTTTACAATGGTATTTCAAGGTTAGGGAATAATTTCTCCCTTGTGTTGTACTGGCTTTATTTCCTTCCTCTGATGCATCCTGCTAAATTCAGCTATTGAATATTCGTTCTGTTCCTTTGATGGGGTTATTGCAGAAAGCAAGAGGTGCTGGGTAACTTTGCATTTGATGTTGACTTCAGTAAAGCTGTGGTCAAAAGCTTTTAAATCTAAACCTCTTCCTGAGACCTTTTTTTGGCATTATGATATGTATCAAGGCAATGTTCTTTTATTTAATTTTTTAATTCAAACTTGTTTAATCATCAGTGTGGTGTAAGAAGGTTGGAAAGTGGGTGTAAGTGATATTATTGACACTGATTTGCCATTCAGTGGATGTGCAAACTAAGTGTAACTTACACAGGCGGAGTTGGAATGAGGGATAAGCAGAATCGCACTGAACAGGATGATATACAAAATATAAGAGAAGGGAGGTGTTGAGAGCACCTGCTTATTCATGCGTCTTCTTACACCCACCTCTTGTTAGCTCTTGTTACAAACTTCCCTTTCACCCTCTCAGCATGGAAGTTACACCTATTCAGACCTACTTACGCTCACACCAAATTAAACCACCATTTATATCACATCTGAATTAGATTCATTCTTACAATGACAAGGTGGGTGAAATGATATCTTTTATTGGACCAATAAAAGCTATTGCCTCCCCCACCGTGTCTCTCTAATACCCTGGGACCAATACAGCTTCAATGATACTCATTCTGAGAATATCCTTTGGTGTGATCAGGTAATTAGTGCACCTTAAAACCTTCCAAAATTCCATGTAGGATTAATGTATAACCATAGTTTGCTCTCTAAGCCTTCTGTAATCATTTGATACTTTATGGAGAGCAATAGAGCTAAAATATAATTGTGTCTGTACATTTCCATTGAGATCCTGTTCAGGAGTGCCTGGTACATCAGAAAGCTTCTGTTTTAACCAGCAGCAAATTTCATTTGTTTCATTAAAAGTAATATTGTCAGCTTAATCCATTAACTATACAGAATGTTAATGTAGCATTGATTTTTGACTGCAGTCATAACAATTGAAAAAAACTATGTCTTTTATATATAATGATACTATATGTACCTGTGTTACAATACTCCTTGAGAGAAATGAGCTGAAATCCTGGACCCAATTAAACCAGTAGGAGTTTTGCCATGGACTTCAGTGGGGCCAGCTACCATGGTGTTTTTTTTGTTGTTTTTTTTTTCCTGCTCTTACTGATTTGAGACTCTTTGGACATTGGGCTTCAGCTGTTTGAACTCGTTAGGCAGAATGACCAATCACTGGCTTCCAGTTGTTTTCTTATTAATGAGCATCTGCATTCCCACTGCAGGTTGGCTCCTGTGTTTTCTTCATTTCATCTTCTGACCGGGCTCGTAACAGAACAATCTGTTGTCCAGATAGGCAGAAACCTGTTATGGCCAGGGCGGGCACCAGGAGTTTTGCCACCCCAAGCAGCCAAAAAAAAAAAAAAAAGCTGCCATCGTGATCTGTGGCAATTCAGCGGGAGGTCCTTTGCTCCGAGTGGGAGGAAGGGACCCTCCTCCGAATTGCCGCTGAATACCTGGACTTGCCACCCCTCTCTGGAGTGGCCGCCCCAAGAACCTGCTTGCTAAGCTGGTGCCTGGAGCCAGCCCTGGTTATGGCTGTGTCCAAATGACTCCTTTCCCCACCCCAGCCTCCAAATTGTGCTTTCAGGGTAATGAAAAATCCAACTGAAGAAAATGTGGGAGTCTTCTTTTAGAGGCAGGGGTGCAGGGTAAGAAAAAAAATCTTGGACACCAGTGATTGGTATCTTTGCCTAGTAGTTCTGGGCAGCAAAAGGATATCCACTGGCCTAAACTATCTAACATTTCATTGCAGAAACCTGATCTGCAGGGATGGGAAATCTTTCTTTCTTTGGTTGGGGAACAGATTGTAAAAGCTATGGGCACTGGATTTTTTAAAATCTATATTTATGGTATTTTGTGATTTTTTTTCTCTGAACTTTATACATTTTTCTTTCTTCCTGACAGTTACTTCTTGCTTTTTATTGCTAAACAAATCTGGAGCTCTCTGTCACTTTGTGTGGAGTGGACATCACCTACAAAGCCTGTTGAATAGCGTGTTGGAGGTCCACCACCTTGGTGAGTGGAATCATAGTTACAATTTTATGTGTTGTTCTGATTCAGGTTGTGTTTGTATTGTTGACCAAAGTGCTTCCATGCAGGCTTTAAAAATGCCTTTCCAGATCTCTGCAGGAAAGTGCTTTTTGTGGAGAAGAGCAATTTGTCCTAGCATTTTCCTTTACAGAAATCTGCTTCAATCTCTTCCAGCCCAATTGAACCACTTCAGAATACTTTACAGAGAGAAGCCTGCCCTTTCTCTACCTGCTTGGATTTTGCTTTTGTTTGAGTTGCCTATCCTGAAAGAAAGACCTGTATCAAATAGGGGTTTTAGGAATTTGTTGTTGTTGTTAAAATAAATTGTTTCTTGTTCAAGATGGACCGTTTATTCAGAATCCTAGAGCAGTAAAAATTATTTAGCCAGTCAAAGCAATTGGTTGACTGCATACTCCTAATGTTATAAATCTGCATATAATATAATATGCCCTGTGCAAAGGAAAGATAAACGAGGGAAAAAATCCTGTGAATTGTTGGTTCTTTCATGGTCCTCTAACTCACAAGACACCCTATAATTTAATTATGTTGTACATACCCTCTGGGAATTCATATAATTATTTACTTTAGCACACTACCCTAGTGTGTCCAGTAGAGAAAAGCAGGCTGTCTTTTTTAGGAGCAGCTCAAGAGGAGAAAGGAAATATAACCCCTTGAGTTGATGATTCCCCTAGAAAAGTTAAAACAAATCTAAACTGAAATAAATCATTCTGAGCTCTGCACTCTTCCACGGTTCTTAATTCTACTGTATACTAATTTTGAGGTAGATATGGCAATCCTTATTCAAGCCAAATTGCCATTGAATTCAGTGCATGTTTTGATTAAATAAGGATGGGTAGATTTGGCCTCTTTATTAAAAATATTTAGTTTTGGTTTAGTATTAAATTTCAACTGTATAAATATCTTTCAAACCAGGCATTAGATACCTTTTGGGCCTGATTTTCAGAGGTGCTGAGCACCAGACTCCAGTTGAAGTCTCAGTGGACTGGAAAGGTTCAATGCTACTGAAAAATCGAGCCATTCATCAGCATTCTATTTGTTACAGTGGCTCATTTCCCACAAGCAATGCAACTTCTTGGCACTATAAACTGACAACTTCTTTCTTATTTCCTGGCTGCGTAACTTAATTTTCCTGCAATTTATTAGAGCATTAAGGTCACTGCTACGTAATTATGATATATCTTGTTATGACGGCCTGAAGCTCCCAAATTTGCAACATTTATATTTGTGTTTATATAAAAGTTGATATATATAATACAGGGAAATTATGTGAAAGATAGTTGAAAGTAATCTAAAAATATATATGTAAAACAAACTCTTTTTAAAGAGAAGAAAATCTGGTATTTTGCAAATCTAAGTATTGTTGTGGTAATTATTTATTACATTTATAAACACATCTGTCACCTTCCATATCTAAACATTATTTTTATTTGGTCATCCTCAGGGTCACAAAAAGCTATAAAAAATGTGTTTGAGCTGAAGTTGACTTCAGTGCTCCACACTATTTAATAACCTTCTGCACCCTTGCATTGATATCAAGTAATCAAAAGTAGGTATAAGCTAAATACTGGAAGAGAGTATTGGAGATCCTTGCTCATAGGCAAAGGTTGTTTAATGGAAATGTTGACGGCTTAGTCCTCATTGATGCTCAAGAGGAATAGAATACACATAGATCTTCTCTATGAAATATATAAGGATTTTTTCAGTGACAGTTTCCATTTTGCTCCCATATCTAGCGGTAATGCTCCTTGAAACCATTTTGAGGCTTATTTCCTTCTAAGTTGCAAGAATGTTGCTGCCAATGATAGCTGACCCTCATATTGGCCTGAATGTGTTTGCCCAGTTTCTGAGGAATCTCTTCAATCGGAGTTGCCAGTCACTCCAGCAATACTTGGATTTAATTCCACACTGTATTTTGTGTAAGGAGAATATAGCTTTAAGCATCCCCTGGTATGTGTTTCCTGAGAAGGATGATGGAAATTTCAGAATATTGTCTTCTGTTGTTCAGCTACAGTTTCAAGACCCTTCCAATTAGATATACAGTTTCTTATTTGATTTTTATTGAGTCACTGTTGGTACTCCTGAATATTGTTTCTAAGTCATCTCTTTATATCTGTGCCTTAAATTCACACTCAGTCCTCCAGTGGCTGCCCTAACAGGCTGATTAAGCACCAATCCTTTTGCCAAAATGCATGGACTTCATATTCCCCCATACCTCCTCTGCTCTTGTTATCTTAAATCAGGACAGCATGTTTTTTTATTTGTTCGTTATATATTCCAGATGAGTCTCAACCTTACACCTGAGTTGTTCACATAGTGTCTTCCCAATTTCATGATATTCTCTCATGTTTCAGTTTTCAAGCTCCAGTTTTATCATCTAAATGGAGGTCTTTAGAAGGCCCTTTTTTTCCCTTCCTTTCACTGTCATGTACCTTCTTCAGAGTCTCTTCTTATTGTCAGTCCACTATCTTTTCCTTGTTCTTACTGTCAGGGCTGGTCCCAAAAGTATATGTCAGAGAGGAATAAGCTCTCTTAATTTATGTCTAAAACCTCAGTTCTCTGGACCCTGCCATGTCTGCAATGTTTGTTATTCCACAGTCCATCTACTTTTTATGTATTTTATTTTTTAATCAGTTGGACCTTCATATTTTCTGATTTATTCTGTGCTAAATGTTAAGTAAAGCATCCTGTAGGCACTTGACTTTAGTACAGTTACAACAGAATGATGTCAGTTGAGTTACACCATGATTGAATTTGGTAAGATATATATTTTAATTTATTTTACATGAAAAAGGAGCCCTATGCTCATGGTACTTGAAGACTTAGGGTTTGATTTTTCCACTGCTGTATATTTTGTGTAATATTTGTATTTGTGCAGAGTGAATGTAAGATTCTATCACTGAAGTGAGTGGAGAACTCTGAAATGATAGTGTTTTACCTCCACTTTGTATAAGATGCACGGAGGTGTATTATTGATTTAAAAAAATATTATTTGTTCTTATTTTTGTCATGGCATATGGGTTTGTTTTTTGTTGGCTTTTTTGACATTTATCCCCTGAATAGCTAACATTAATCTTTCAAAAATGCAAACACTATGCAATTTTTTTTAAGTTTTCTGTTTGTCGTAAGTTTTCTGTTATTTCATTTCTTTCAATTGATTTTTTGAATCTTTGTATTCTTGAGTATTTTTATCTATTTTTTGCTCTTAAACTGAAAAACAGCAATTAGAAGCTACTAAAAAGCTATCAGGTCTCTGAGCACTGGAATCACAAAACCAATATAACTTCTCATTGTCTATTTCTCCATTTACTATTTTAGCAGTAGGTGCAGGGAAAGTTCTATTCTATGCAATAGTTAAAATTGTTAATTATAAAGTTGTCAAATGTTGTTTGAATATTATTCTCCCATGCATTTATCACTTTTTCGTGGAGTCACCCCTCCTGATAATTTCCAATATAAGTGCAAATTTATTTTGATGGAGTACTGAATAAATATAACATTGGCCTTAATAAAACAGCAACTTTCTAGCATCCATAGAGCAGGGCAGAAGAACAAGAATAAATATGCAGTTATAATGAGGCAGAGGAGCTGGGGAGCTCTAGCCTGGAAAGCCCCAGGCTGCGGCCTAGCATTGGGCTAATAGGTACTGGGGTTGCAGAGGGCAGCCCAGGGGTAGGCCAAGGCAGCAGGCCCAAACCCAACCTTGCCAGTGATGAGTAGGCTGATACTGCAGTCTGCCCCAGAGTATGGGGCTAGACAATGACTGGCAGTAGCCATACACTGAGGCAAGGTGGGGATAGAGGGTGCGGGTTCCCTGGGGAGGGGAGACCCAGAGAGAAAGGGGTTACTGCCAGGGGGCAGCACCCCATGTAAAAGGGCACTGGGTCCAGGGAGGGACACGGGGGCCAGAGGACAGGCAGATCACCGGCCTGCAGAGGGCGCTCCAGCGCTGGAACGGAGCTAATTCCCAGGAGTCACCAGCAGGAGGCGCCGCAGGGGTGAGTTGGCCCGTCTACAGGCCCACTGGAGCTTTTATTTTAAATAGCTGACATGTCAAAGGGCTCAGTATTTTTGTGGGGGGGGGATGGAGATTTCACTTTACCTTGATGGCATTGTCCATCTTAATCCATATTCAAGGTAGAATGCATATTTAGAATATATAGTTAATAGTGGAACTTATTTTTATTACTTCCAATACTTTTACTGTTATTGTTAATGTAGTGTAAAAGTCTTGGAAGTAATAAACAGCATAGAAGAGAACTTCCCTGAACCAAGTTGTTTACATGGTAAGGCTTCCTTCCAGCAAACACTCATGGATCTGCTTAACTTTCACCATGTGAATTTTTCCATTTAAATCTTTGAAATAAGTATGTAAGTTTTCCAGAAAACAGAAATAAGAATCGTATACAAAGGTGGGACTAAACTATTCAATGAATTTGGGAACAAGAGACCCTTCCTGAACAGTGAAAACATGAAATCATTGTCAGAATACCCAAAAGGATGATATTACTGACTGTAACAACTAGAGTGGAGTTACATGGCTCTCTGCTGTAGGAAAAACCTTCTGCAGTGTGATACTACACAGGGTGAAATAGGCAGTGGATGCAAAGCTTAGAGAAGAAGAGGCTGGATTCAGCCCCAAGAGATCCAAGCTCATTGAATTGTGCTTTTTGTCAAACCTAGTTCTTGCACATACCCTGTTCTCTCACAAAGAAGTACATAAAGAAACACGGAATTCACCAGGTGGCAAAATGAAAAATCTGATCAACAACATCTGCACGAGCTCAAGATTCAACTTGTCTGTCCAAGATATAAGGACATATCAAGCTGCAGATAGTAGTAGTGACTACAATCTTTGCATTGCTAAACTGAAATTAAAATTGAGAAAGATCAGCTTTAAGCAGAAGGCGGTAAAGAGAATCAACAAAATAAATCTGAAACCAAAAGAGTACTGTCAGAAATTCCAACTTTAACTAAGGAACAGACTTGAGGCACTGCCAGAGACAGAGGAAGGTGAGAGAGAGAGAGAGACTGGACCTGAAGAAAAATGGGCAGTGCTCTATGTGATTCAAGCTGCAGCTGGATATCATCACAGACAGAGCAAGAATTGTATAAGCCAAGAGATGTGGCATCTCACTGAAAAGAAAACTCCTGAATGCTAAGACCAACGAACTATTGGAAAAGACACAGTAGGAGTATAAGAAAGCAGACAAGGCAGTGAAATATAACAACTATAAGTATGCTGAAGATGAAGCTGCTGCTTTGCTAGAAAGCTACAGAGCCATTACCAAGTGACTAAGCCCTGTGTGCACGTTTCAAAACAGGACATGGACCAATAAAAAGCAAAGATAAAAAAATGCTTATAAGTGAAGTAGAACAGAAAAACAGATGGGAAGAGCTTTTCATAAAAGTCCCTAATAGACCCAACTCTATTTCAGCACCAGTTTTTGATTAAACATGTGAACCTGATCAGCTTGACATTAAAATCAGTCCAATAGAGATGTCAGGAGTACAGGTTGCAATGAAAAAGCTGAAAAATAAAGTGACAGGAGATGATCTCATCAGATTCTCCTTATTTCCCCATTACTAATCTATTTAAAGTATGAACTTTTTCCTGGAGTTATGTGTATATATAATATACAAAAGTGACCAAATCCTCAGCTGCATTGAAGTCAATGGAGGTACTCAGATTTACAGTAGATGAGGATGTAGCTCTTTATTTACATATTATTGGATTTTCTAGGTAGTGCTGTAGAAGTTTGCATCTTTGAAATTGTTCTTGTTTGGAATTAGTAGCAGTGCAACTGGAATATGAGATGTTTGGAATAAGAGCTGAAAGTTTAATGTCAGATTACTCATTTTGCTCACACGGACTAGTATGGTTTCCCTCACTTTACCATTTAGCGTGTTAGAGTTATCCTCCTTTGACAACCAGCATCTGCAGCCATTCAGGGCATATCAGTTCTACAATATGTATATATCCATTATCATTATTTAAAGTGTCTTATGATAAATATTGAAGACTACATTGTAGTAGAAAAACTATAAAACAAAAATTGATCCAATGTTTTGCAATGCAGTAACTGGACTACTGCTGGTTATTTTTTAAGTAGTTCATTCTCAGTCAAATGAATTTTCCCTTTTTAAATATGGAAGTTGCATATTTGCCTTATCTCAGTAGTTTGTTTTTCGACTCAATCTCCTTAGCAACAGACATCTGTTTCTATTCTCCTAGTCATTACATCCAAAGAAAGTAGCTGCTTCAAAAATAATAAAGGCAATTTCTATGAATTGGGTACCTTAATTGTTGCCAAGGAACCTTAGTGTAATAATGAGGCATGCAAAAATTGACAAATATCTTTTAATTGATGTGTCTAGTTATCCATGTTGGTTAGCTCAGATATAAAGTATTACCGGTGAGTTATTGTGTAATTTACTATGTGACACATAAAAAAAGTGATATTTACTATTATTTTAGAGAGACTGTGATTTTGTGGGTTGCTTTGTAACTAATCATTCTTTATGTTGAAAGTAGAGGGTAGATTGGCCATTAGTGTGCCTTAAAAATAGAGAATTGAATATATGTGGATTACACATAGCTACTTTTGTAATTTGTCTGAAAAAGACAAAACCTAATTTAATTAAAAATAACACTTGTTTATTTTATAGTAGCTTGCTTTCACATATCATGATAGATTTTTTTCATCCCTACTAGAGCTTATGGTAAAGTGATTTAAAACTATTATTTGGTTTTACAGCAGCTTTACACTGAATGCCAGACTATTTGTGTCATATTGTTTAGAATTCCTAAAGCATATACAATTAGCTTGTGTAACACAGAAATTTAGAATGCAACCAATGATAACGTTGTCCAGGATCAGCACCTGTACATGTCTAAAAGCCTGATAGGGAGCAGTGATTTACCCTTTGAGTGTTAAGAAGGGAGAACCGGTGCCTCTAGCACCACAACCAGTGCCCTCACTGATTCTGAATCTGTGGCTGGATGACTAGCTACCTACACACACTCGGCAATTAGAGTAAAGTGCATAACAGTATCTGTTGAGACTTGAATGTGAACTACCTAGCTCATGGCACAGGGTACGTCTACATTATTCCGAATTTACATAAACCGGTTTAACAAAACAGATTGTATAAAATCGAGTGTGCGCGGCCACACTAAACACATTAAATCGGTGGTGTGCGTCCACGGTCCGAGGCTAGCGTCGATTTCTGGAGCATTGCACTGTGGGTAGCTACTCCGTAGCTATCCCATAGTTCCCGCAGCCTCCCCCGCCCCTTTGAATTTCCGGGTTGAGATCCCAGTGCCTGATGCGGCAAAAATCATTGTCGCGGGTGGTTCTGGGTAAATGTCGTCAGTCACTCCTTCCGCTGGGAAAGCAATGGCAGACAAGCATTTCATGCCTTTTTTTACCTGGATTGCCCTGGAATATGCCATAGCATGGCAATCATGGAGCCTGTTTCGCCTTTTGTGACTGTCACCGTATGTGTACTAGATGCCGCTCACAGAGGCGATTCAGCAGCGCTACACAGCAGCATGCTTTTGCTTTTGCATGATAGCAGAGATGGTTATCAGCCATATTGTACCATCTACCATACCATAAATTGGTAATAAGATGATCGTGGCTACCAGTCGTTTTGCACTGTTCCATTTGCTGCTGTCATAAGTGCCCCTGGCTGCTCTTAGCCAGGGGCGCAAAAGCCAAAATTGGGAATGACTCCCTGAGTCAATCCCTCCTTTTTGGTATCTAAAAATAGAATCAGTCCTGCCTAGAATATGGGCAAGTGTACTAGAGAACCACTGTATCAGAGAGCACAGCTGCTCTGTGTCAGATCCTGCAGAAATTATGAGCTGTATTCTATTCACAGGGGGTGCTCCTGCAACAACCCCACCTGTTGATTCCGTTCTTCCTCAGCCTTCCTGGGCTACCGTAGCATTGTCCCCACTTGTGTGATGAAGTAATAAAGAATGCAGGAATAAGACACAGTGACTTTAGTGAGATATGAGTGGAAGGCAGCCTCCAGCTGCTATGATAGTCCAGACAGGACAGTAAGGAGTGTGTAAGAGAGGAGCCCAGCATCCCCCTGCTAGTTCAGGGGCACTTGAATCTTTTCTTTACACATGAAGGGTGGGGGCTGATGGAGCTCAGCCCCCTGTTGCTATGACGATGATGGTTATCAGCCATATTGCACCATCTACCAGGAAAAATTAGGACCAGGCACCCTTGATTGACCTAACAGATGCTGGTCATCATGGTTGCCAGTCCTTTTGCACTGCCCCATGTGCCAATAGGCTGATGACGAGGACAGATACCAGTCATTTTGTACCATCAGCCAGCCATAGCGTGGGGGGAGCAAGGATGTTGGTGTTGAGTGCTGCACCATCGCGTCTATCTGCAGCATTCAGTAAAGATAGGGTGACATGTAAAAGAGTCAAGAGAGGATTGTTTTCCCTTTCACTTCTGGGGGTGGGGGGGGGGTGCGTAAATTGCCGAGCTATGCCCTGACCCACCGCGGACACTGTTTTTGACCCTAGAAGCATTTGGAGCTCAGCCAAGAATGCAAATGCTTTTCAGAGACTGCAGGAACTGTGGGATAGCTTGAGTCCTCCAGTCCATGAGCGTCCATTTGATTCTTTGGCTTTCCGTTACGCTTGTCACGCAGCAGTGCGCTGAGTCCCTGCTATGGCATCTGTCTGGAGATATTTAAAAAATGATTTTGAATGTCGTCTTCTGTAATGGAGCGCTGATAGAACAGATTTGCCTGCCCTTACAGCGATCACGTCCGCATCATCCATGCGGGAGCTCTTTCTTTATTTTGATTTTTAACTGCATCACCACCCGTGCTGATCAGAGCTCCACGCTGGGCAAACAGGAAATATTCAAAAGTTCGCGGGGCTTTTCCTGTCTACCTGGCCACTGCATCCGAGTTCAGAATGCTGTCCAGAGCGGTCACTGGTGCACTGTGGGATACCGCCTGGAGGCCAATACCGTCGATCAGCGGCCACACTAACCCTAATCCGATATGGTAATACCGATACTAGCGTTACTCCTCTCGTTAAGGAGGAGTACAGAAACCGGTTTAAAGAGCCATTAAAATCGATATAAGGTGCCTCCTAGTGTGGACGGTTGTGGCGTTAAATCGGTTTTACGCTCCTAAAACCGGTTTAAACGCGTAGTGTAGACCAGGCCACAATAGAGATTTCAGTGACAGTAGTTACTTTAAAGCAATATCAACAAGATTGCCTTAGTCCTCATCGGTAACTTTATTTGCTACTGTTTATGTCAAAACAGATGCAATTATTTGACAGTTATATTGGGGATTTTGGAATAAGACTGTATGTATATTTAGGAAAATCATTTTAACTTAATGTTTAGGGGATTTGTGATATTTTCTTAGAATAAACGTTTAATATATAAATACATGTTTATAAGTGCATTTGAATAAAATATATAGGGATTGGTTCTCTCTTTATTTACACCACTTTCATACTCTTGCAACTACACTGACTTCATTGGAGTTTCTCAGGATTTATAGATGTGAACAGAGAAGAATTGGGAGAATGGGGTACCTCTACTGTAAAGGAGTTTCTGATATAAGAAAACTGAGGCACTTCTCAAGCAAATATTTTCTATCGTATAGAGTGCTTAGTTAGGAGCTCAGATCTCGTACTTTAAAAAAATATATTTTGTCCAAAACTGTCTTACAATTAATGCCTCAAGTGTTGTATTTTATTTGGTTTGGTTTCCATTCCATCCTTTCCCTCTTTCAGTATATCTGTACAATGAGAGCCCCATAGTTTAATATTTTCATGGACTCCTTTGCAGGACATCAGTCACTTTCTCTGTCACCAGAGCTGCTATACAATGATATCAGAACTGAGTGTGTGCATCAGGGAGAAACAGGGCAGGAAGTGGGGGTGAGAGGGTGCAGAACTTCCTGCAGCCAGAGGAGTTTTCTGTGGGATTGGTCTGACCCATCCACGACTCCTGCTGCATCTTGCAGGGGAAGAGAAAGTCCTGTCCACCCCCAGCCCAACTGGGAGTAGCTGCTGAGCTCGACACAGGGTAGAAGCCCCCAGTTGGGGCATTGCCAATCCCACCCTACTCCTCTTCCGCCCCTCCCCCAGTGATTTACCTCTCTGCCTGAAACAACATGCCCAGTGCTGATGGGAAAGGATGTGTGACCACTCTTGCATCTTCCCTTTGCTTCCCTGTCAGAAAGTCATTTTTCTGCAGTGAAGCAAAGAAATCTGCAGGGGACATGAATTCTGTGCACATGCAGTGACACAGAATTCCCCCAGGAGTAATGTGAGCTTCCGTTGTTTACTTTGTTGTGCTCTCATCTAAAGGAAGTGCAGGCTGACTTTCACAGAGTATTTTCGAAGTAAATTGCTCAAGGCATTTCCTCACAAGCAGTTTCTGTATTTAGGTTTTGTATCCAGAAATCCATAATAGTTTATTTCAGGGGTGGCCAACCTGAGCCTGAGAAGGAGCCAGAATTTACCAATGTACATTGCCAAAGAACCACAGTAATACGTCAGCAGCCACCCATCAGCTCCCCCGCTCCCAGCGCCTCCCACCCACTGGCAGCCCTGCCAATCAGCACCTCCCCCTCCCTCCCCGCACCTCCTGATCAGTTGTTTCGTGGTGTACAGGAGGCTCTGCGGGGGAGTGGGAGGAGTGAGGGCACTGCAGGCTCAGGGGAGGGGGCAGGAAGGGATGGAGTGGGGGCAGGGCCTGTGACAGAGCCAGGGGTTGAGCAGTGAGCACCCACTGGTCCATTGGAAAGTTGGCGCCTGTAGCTCCAGCCCTGGAGTTGGTGTCGGTATACAAGGAGCGGCACATTAACTTTTGAAGAGCTGCATGTAGCTCCTGAGCCACAGGTTGGCCACCTGTGGTTTATTTGCTTGGGGTGGGATTTTTTTCGAAGAAGACATGCACCATTTTTTGTTTTAGATAGAAATGTTAAAATACTGTACAGCACAAAGGGAAAAAAATTGAAGCTGACATAGCTAGCTACTCAAAATCTTCTCTTACTAATATTCCTACAGATGTTTAGTTGCTAGGAATGTAAATATTCATAAGTTGATGTATCATGATGGTGGATAATGCCATCTTTCCTTGCCTAGTAATTGTACTAGTAGAATGTAATTACTTAGGAGTATTGTACCTTCTCTTAATGTCTACTGCAACTAGCTTAAATTTTTTTCTTCTCTTCATGAGTAAATTTTTGGTACTATAATAATTAATCTCCATCAGTTCATTGAATTTTAGTGTAGATCTAATCTAATTTTAATGGTTTAATTCTAATCTAATTTTATAAGGTTTATGTACTGATCTTAGATAGGAAGAAATGTACAATTAAAGTTTAATCTAAAATTTGTTCAAAGCAGTATATTGATTTTAAAAATATATGCTTTAACGTAGAATCACAGATTCAAAAGCTTCCTGGACTTGATATCCACAACACTGATCATTTTAGAAAAATGATTTAGAGATGGCTCATGCAGTCTGTATTTGTGCCATTGCTCTAGGTTCCTACTGTCATCCTTGTAGCTACTTTTTCTTACAAAACATGACTCTCTTTCACTTTTCTCCACTCCCGTATATCTCTTCTTGTAAAGGCGAATGTGCTAACTGCTTCCTAAGCCAGTTTGAAATATGGCTCTGGAGATGCATAGTCATATTTTTTCCTTCTTTGTAACTGTAAGGTTCTTTAACAATATTAGTTAAAATAAAGATGAAGGGCCAGATTCCTTCTCCTGATATAGCCACTTTGCATTCCTCGGCTGATACTTTGGGCCTGTTAACTCTGTGGGTCTCCTCAGCTGAGCATTCTGCCAATATGGGAGAATCATCAACACTGCTGTGCTCTGTTGATCAGCACCTTAGCTCTGTCA
Source organism: Mauremys reevesii (assembly GCF_016161935.1). Taxonomy (NCBI): domain Eukaryota; kingdom Metazoa; phylum Chordata; order Testudines; family Geoemydidae; genus Mauremys; species Mauremys reevesii. Next base: position 27,237,695 of record NC_052630.1, read on the forward strand.
CCTGCTGGAGTACGATAGAGCATCTCTGAGGCTCCTCTAACATGCTCTGAGGTTGGAAAAAATGTGCCCAATAAAACATCACATTTTAACCACAAACTAATGGGGTGTGATCTTCTCAGATATCTGTTTAATAACTCTGTGCCTAGGGAATTAATTCAGGCTATTTTCAGACAAATTTTGAATACCTTGATGAGCCAGAATTTGAATCACAGGTAGAAGAGCAAGATCTAAATAAGATAAAGTGACACCAAATCCCACATACCTACAGGAGTATTCCAGAAGGATAGAAATTAGAATTAGTTTGACTATTTTGCAATGAAAGTCATTCTAAAAGTCTGGAAATACATGTTTTTGATACTGCATTATTTTAAAATTGTATTGGTCAGATTTTACTTTCATTAAACCCACGGTAAATTGGGAGTAACTTCACAAAAATCATTAGAATTACATCATTGTAAAAATAACACAATTGTAAGGAGGATGAGGCCCTCTCTAGTCAGGAGAAAAGCAGATCAAAGATATTAACTTAAGTTACTAGTGGTCCAGGTTGCTAGTGTCATTGGAAGGCTCTTTGATGTCCTACTTAAAATGAGTTAGTGGATGCAGTTCCTAGTGAACCAGGTGTCCACACCACAATTGACAATAATTGGCAATTTCTTTAGCAGCCTTGGCAGAGATGCCAGGAACATATTGGTCTTGAAACTTGAACTACTCTCTCATCTCTAGAGTTGGTTCCTCCACATGACATTTATGGTGCATCGGCAGTTCACTGTGGGGAAACTTGTGTTCTACCTATTCTTCTGGCAACTAGAGAAATTTAAAATAATCCACTACCTTTCGTCAACACTAAATTCACTTTAAAACAGAAGATAGATATAGAATGTGAGCTTGATCCTGACCTACCGAAGTCAGTGGCAGAATTCCCATTGAATTTAAACAATGCGGAATCAAGCCATCTGTATAGCTTTCATATATTTAGGGTAATTGCAGCTACAATTTGTTTTAGCATCTTTCTGTACTGTTATAGTGCACACCCACCATGATAGCACTCCCTTGCATCAGGGTGTGATATTGCAGGACTCTGTGTCTCTAATGCTCCTTGCAGGTCATTGTCTCTGTGCATTATTTAGCCTTGCAGCCGAGAAGCATCTAAGTCCAACCCCCTTCAGGGTAACAAAAGCTCAAACTAGTCATCAGAGTCTCTCAACAAATCTACCTTCCTCTGGGCTGATCTTCAGTCTCCTCCTTCAGCTACTCCTGAGTCCTCTTCCCCAGCTCTGGAGTCTGTACCTCAGCTTCAGCCCCTCAGAATGAGTCTCTTTGAGATCTTTGCTCTGTTGCAGACTCTAACTCAGACTCCTTCTATGGTTTCTATCTTCACACTGACCTCTCTTCACTTTTATGGGTCCCTGGTGTCCACAAAGTTATCATCCAATGCCTTCTAGTTCCCCCTCTGGCTGAGAAGCAATGAATTAAATACATATATTGCTCCCGGACCATAATTAATTCACTGTTAACCCCTATCCTCTTGCATAGAAATGCAGGACTAGAAGGGACCTCAATAGGTCATCTAGTCCAGACCCCTTCACTGAGGCAGGAGTAAGTATTATCTAGGCCATCCTTGACAGGTGTTTGTCTAACCTGTTCTTAAAAACCTCCAGTGACAGAGAATCCACAACCTCCCTAGGTAATTTGTTCCAGTGCTTAACTACCCTTACAATTAAGAAGTTTTTTTCCTAAAGTGTAACCTAAATCTCTCTTACTGCAATTTAAGCCCATTACTTCTTGTCCTGCCCTCAGTGGTTAAGAAAAATTAATCACCCTCCTTTTTATAACAACCTTTAATGTACTTGGAGACCTTTATCATGTTTCCCCTCAGTCTTCTCCGTGTACATTATTTGCCTACTGCAGATTGATCATGGAACATCTGTTGTACCGTATAGCATTACTGCTCTTGCAACATTGTTTTGTGTTAAGGGGTAAGAACACTATATTTCCTCAAAGTTAATGTACTTAGGACCCGATTGTGATCTATCTTAGAGTAACTCTGTAGAAGCCTTTGAAGATTAAAATATTGTAGGAGAGAAATCACAATCAGGCTCATATTCATGCAAAAACATATATATATTTTCCCCCAGGCAGACTCTTAAAATACATTGTAGCATTTTAACAAAATTATAATAAAAATATTTTATCCATATAACATACTGTTTTGTAGACTTCATTGCATTCCCCAGAGTCATGTGGAACCTGAAAAAAGTACTTTTCATCCACCAAAGGAAATACAATGTTTGACAACATGCATTTGTCTACAAAATGCGATGCAATATCTGATGAAATATGCTTTGTCAATAAAATAAATTGCCAAACAAAATGTAATCCTTCTTCAGAATGCATTTAGCCTACAGACTGAAATAAGCTACTTCCACAAAGTGCATTTTGTTCTTTGAATTATTTTGATTTGCTGTCTATCAAAATGTGTAGATAAAATGGTTTTTGTCAGACACTGTATATCAATGTTATTTTATTGTATATAGATAAAATACATTTAATTCGAAGGGGAGTCAGCATTTGATAGCATACCTGAAACTAGCATTGGTTTAACTGAAGTGATAAAACCATAGATATAACTTGTTTTGATGAGAGTGGTTCTAATCTCCTTGTAACTGTGCTTGTAATTCAATTCTACAAACTATTATTTTTTCTTAGGGCCTTGATCCTCCAAACATTTCCATGCTTAACTTTACTACCATATATAGCTCATGCTGTTGTTCAGATTAGTAAAATAAAATATGTGCATACATGTTTGCAGTGTTGGAGCTAGAGTGTTCATACATGTGCCATTCACCAGTGAGATTCCATTAAAAAAAACAAAACAAAACAAAAACCAGTGCTTGTTACATTAATGATGCCCACATTTGTAGACGTTAGTTCCTTAGTAAATCTTGTCCTTCTTCAAACAATAATCTTATTGAAGCCTACAGGAATTTCACCTAAGTAAAGACTTCAGGATTGAACCCCATGTGATGAATAGCTACTCAGTCTTTAACTAATTGCAGATCTTTACACTATTTTAATTGTCTAGTGGATGTAATAAATCTCTCTCTGTTTAATGAAGCAGGACCTTATTGACAAGAAGCACAGCTGTAACTTTGCTTTTAATTATTTTAAATACTTGAAGGGGACTAGGTCTTTTCAAAGCTAATAGTAAATGAACAATTCTTCTCAGAGATTATGATGCCAAAAAAATTAACACCCCACACGAGTAGGTAGGTTCCCAGAAAGCTTCAAATTGAGCAGCTTAGCATGCATTAAGTTTGCATTGCCTTGTCTACACTAGAGTTTTTTTCAGACCATATTAGCTAACACCTTTTAACAATAAACCTTTGAATTCTACTCAAGGCAAACGCTAAAAAATGTACAGGACTTCTGATTTCTAAGGTGTAGTTACCATTTAACCCACCCATGGGTGCCTTCAGATTTTTCATTGAGCTAACTAAAAACAAAGAAAATAAGCTGTTGGAAAACTATCATCTCATCAGGCTGTGAGGAGTCAAGCAATCCAGGGCTTCAGTGATGATGAGGAAATCGGTTGATTTAGGTTTCACAATTTGGAAATACAGAGTCCAAAGGAGAACTGTGCAAGAAAATATAAAGAAGGTAGATTGTAGTCTTTCACTTAAAGGCTTCTGCCTGCAATGACATAAGGCTATATCAATCAGAGGAGGCTGACAAGATCGTACCCCTTATAGCTTCTTTCTTGATTCTCAAGGAATTCCTATCTGAAAAAAATAAGTCGTGGTTTCAGCAAAGCTCTTAAGCAAATACTTAAAGTTGAGCACATATTTAAGTGATTTACTGAATTAAGAGTAGGATACTTACACACTTAAATTTTAAAATGGCTTAAGTGATTTGCTGAATTGGTAGTATATTGCACACATTCTAATCTTAACATGTTAGAAGTAGTTGCTTTTATTCTTCCTCTAGATGGAAGTCAGTGGTGATATAGAAGAAAGATAAATGCACACGTAATTGACTGAGATTGAAAATATATCTTGAGGCCTGATCCGTCAGCCTTTACACAAGCACAATCCCATTCATTTCAGATGGAGTTGCATGCATAGAAGGAGGACTGCAAGATTAGGTGCACATATAATGAGCACTTCAGAAAATATAAAATAATTTCCCCCTTCATCTACAGTTCTGTTTACTGTACAATAAAGATCAGAATCTATACCACTATAACATCACAGCACCCATTGATGATAATGGGTCAGTTATGCTATTGGGAGTATTTAGCTGTTTTGCAGTATGAAAGATGCCTTCTTTCCCCCAAACCCATGTACTTCCACGTTAGCGTTGTTTGGATGAAACATACCTACCTGGATTAAATGATTAATATGTCTGGCTGATCAGATGTTTTTACTTGAACTTGGAGGATATTATTTCTCTGGTCCTTTTCTCTTTTCATTGTCATCTTCTGAGTTGACATAGTAATCATACATTGTAAAATGCATGCTAGGTTGGGACATTAGAATGATTCACAATAAACTTGTTTGGCAATGCATAGGCTAATCCATATATGACATACAATTTCTGGCAACAACTTCATCATTGTGTTTCCGAAAATAAGAGGTGAGCCCAGGTACCTGAAAATAACTCAGGTAAGCTGCAAACGGGTTACATTTTGAGTGCAAATTCATGAATATCAAGGCGGCTGCACTTCTTCTCTTCACCTCATTTAACACAGTAAAGCTGTTTGGGAGCTCAACATGTAGATTAATAGCTATTATACCAGAAACTGTGTATAAATCTTCTGATTATCTTTTTGGATTATAATGTATTAAATGTTGTATTATGTCATGTTGTGTAGGACAGCTAGCGAGGTACCAATAAAAAATTGGCAAAAATTCTTGCTCATGTGGATGTTGTTTACCTAATCACTTTGTTTTGTTGTTTGTTCCACAAGTGTTGTGCAGTATAAATCTAAAAATTGAAAATTTATTAAAATGGCTCTTGAAAATTAATCCTGTGAGGGCTCCCAGCTGGCATTTCCACTGAAAATACTCCATCAGCAGGGGCGGCTCTAGAAAGTAGGCTGCCCCAAGCAGCGCGGAGCGCTGCGCCGCCCTTCCCCGGTCCCGCGGCGGGTCCCCTCTTCCCGCGGCTCCGGTTGAGCTCCTGCCGGCATGCCTGCGGCAGGTCCACCGGAGCCCGGGACGAGCGGACCTGCCGCAGTCATGCCTGCGGGAGCTCAACCGGAGCCGCGGGAAGACGGGACCCGCCGCAGTCATGCCTGCGGCAGGTCCGCTTGTCCCGGGCTCCGGTGGACCTGCCGCAGGCATGCCAGCGGGAGCTCAACCGGAGCCAAATACCGCCCCCCCGGGAAACGGCCGCCCCAAGCGCCTGCTTGGCGCGCTGGTGTCTAGAGCCGCCCCTGTCCATCAGGGATAATTTTAATGCATAACTGTATCATGTTCAGTTGTAGATTTATTGTAAATAGTATAGTTACTTCTAAGATAGGGCCCTGCCCTGCAAGTACTATTCATGAGTTGATTTATACTTGTAAAAACATTAACTTGTAGCCTGATCAGGGAAATCTTGGCTTATATGCCATCTACATGCTGCTTGCACAGGTTAGCTCTATCTAAGGGGGAGTCTAAATACCAGAACTGAACTTTCATTAATAGTTTTCAGCCATGAATCAGCATTGTGGTGGGTAAACAGCTGTTTATATGATTTGTCCAACACAAACACATGACAAGCACATTGACATTTGAATCAGACAGGGAGAGAGAAAAGACGAAGTTAAAATGTGGCAGTACAGAGGGATATACCGCCTCACTAAATCCCTTCACCATTTGAATGAAGATGTTCCAAAAATTTGAACTAGAAGGAACAGGCATTAACATCAAGTGAGAGAGTATGTGTTTCTACTCAGATTTGCAAATACCAAGCCAGGAAGACCAGGAAGCAATGGCCAAAACTCTGTATGTGAAAAATAAGGAAGTATTGTCAAAAATAAAGGCTAAAGATGAATATGCACATGACCAATGTTGTTATATAGTGCATTAATTTAAAAAAACAGATAGGAAAATAAGCACAGGGGACATGAAATACATAGAAAATTCTAAAGAATATGTCTCCTTAAGGTACTTGACTGTGCTGTTCCAGTGCAGGATAAAGAACAACAGAGAAGAATGAGCAGCAAAGAATCCTGTGGCACCTTATAGACTAACAGATGTTTTGTAGCATGAGCTTTCGTGGGTGAACACCCACTTCTTCGGATGCAAGCAGTGCCACTGCTTGCATCCGAAGAAGTGGGTGTTCACCCACGAAAGCTCATGCTACAAAACATCTGTTAGTCTATAAGGTGCCACAGGATTCTTTGCTGCTTCTACAGAACCAGACTAACACGGCTACCCCTCTGATACCAGAGAAGAATGAGGATGCACTTATGCGGTGCCTCAGTTGGCACATGCTGATTGGATAACTGGTCACAAATGGATGTTATGGATACAATTATCCAACTTTCATCCATAAAACCCAGAATTCAGCAAGCCATCCTTATTCAGCAAAGCACTTATGCATGCGCTTAAGCCCCATTTGCCTTAATGCAGTTACCTTAAAGCTAAGCATGTGTTCAAGTGGTTTGCTGAATAGGGATGGACTTATGCATATCCTTAAGTACCTTGCTATATTGGGGCCAAGATCTGTTTTTGTATCTTTGAATGCACATATTTTGTCGCTGCAAGTGAGGTTCGGGTTTTTAAAACTTGCCCTTAATAAAGATAACTCTTCACTAGTTAGACTAAAACTAGAATTCACAATATATACATTTAACAGATTGAATAACCAGTTTGCTGTTTAGCATTAGGGCGGCGAAATATAATAATACATAGAGATTAGGTTTTTTAAAAAGTTATTCCTGGGGCATTTTTGTTGCTGAGAAATGGAAGTAGCAAGCTTTCATCATTTCTGATGTAAGTATTTTTTTAAAACACATATATTGTTTCTTTTATAGTTTATACATCGTATTGCTGGAAACTGTAATAGAAAAATCTCTCTCTTTTTTTTTAAATGGCTATACTTTATGTTCATGAAAGACATAAAATGAATCCAGGGAAAACCTTGTAAGTGACAGTATACAGAAGCTGATATTGTTTTGATGAAGAGCTAGTGAAGAGGTAGTGTAATTTTAGATAATTCTACATAGATCTCCGAGAACATTTTTTGAAGGCTAAGCTACGTATTAGCACTGGGTCACAAAGAAATGAAAAACTAGCAATTTCTTTCCCAACCTACTATATATTTAGGCTTGGCAGGTTTCAATTTGTTTTTTATATAGAGAAATTCAATGTTTACTTTTAAGCATTTTTAAAAATTTGTATAGATTAAATTTTCACAGTTGAGCAAAATTCTGAGTTTTAAGCATGTTTTCAATTTTCATGTATTTAAATTTCTGCAGTTGCTGGAAATTTTGGGAAGGAACCAGACAGCAATTATTTAATGACGTAGACATTGAGATTCAAAAAGTAAAAGTTTAAACTGTTAAAATAAAAATATATAAAGTAAATATCCTTAAATCAAACTCTCTAGTATGTTCTCAGGTAGTATTTTTCTTACTTTGCCTATCTGTACATTTCAGTTATTATAATGAAATATTTTTGTTGGGTTGTGTGTGTAGGGTGAAATCAATGTTTACTGACATCTACCGATAAAAATCTAATCCTTCCAAGCCTCAATATATTTATCAAAGAAAAGTTGTATTTGACTTTGATTCACTCTAAGAATTTGAAGTGTAATAATAATTACAAATAAAAAAGGACAGACAGTAACTCCTCCCTTAACATTGCAGTTATGTTCCTGAAAAATGCGACTTTAAGTGAAACAATTGTTAAGCAAATCCAATTTCCCCAAGTGTAAATAGGTGGGGGTTAGGTTCCAGGGAAATGTTTTTCACCAGACAAAAAACATATATATATATAATATCACACACACACACACACACACAGCGCATAAGTTTTAAACAAAGAATTTAATACTGTACACAGCAATGATGATTGTGAAGCTTGGTTGAGGTGGTGGAGTCACAGGATGGAATAGGGTGGGATATTTCCCAGGGAATGCCTTACTGCTAAATGAGAACTAGCATTCAGCTGAGCCCTCCAGGGTTAACACATTGTTGTTAATGTAGCCTCACACTCTACAAGGCAGCACGAATGGAGGGAGGGGAGACAGCATGGCAGACAGAGACAGAGACACATACCCTGTGTGAGAGAGAGACGCATTGCCCCTTTATGTATGCTGACACCACTCTAAGTACATTGCCTCAGGAATCAGGAAGTTGAGAAAGCAGTGCGGCCAGAAGCTCCCTCTGTCCTGAGCCCTGTTGTGTCTCCAACTGCTCCATGGATGGGGTAAGTGAGGAGCAGGACACCGTGACATTAGCCCCACTTTCTCCTCCCATCCCAGCACAGCAAGCCGGAGGCTCCTGGGAGCAGCTCCAAGGCAGAGGGCAGGAGCAACACATGGCAGTGAGGGGAGGGACAGCTGAACTGCTGGCAACTGATAGCCTGCTAGGCGGCTGCCACACAGGGAACTTAGGGGAGCGGGGAGCTGATAGGGGGGCAGCCAGTCCACCCTGGTTCCAAGCTCCCACCAGCTAGTTGCAAGAGACTGCTCTTCCTGCAAGCAGTGGATAAAGCAGGCAGCTCTCAAACAACGTTACAAGGGAGCATTGTGCAACTTTAAAGAAGCATGTTCTCTAATTGATCAGCAATGAAACTACGTTAACCAGGACAACTTTAAGTGAGGAGTTACTGTACCTTTTGAATGTATCCCTTGCAACTCTGATTTTTAGCCATTTATTGATTTCCACACCCCTGAGGTATGTAGTTATACTGACATAAATGTGTGTGTAGACCTGGGCTTAGATATTTTCCTTTAAGGGAATGAAATAGTCTGCTTCTCAGTGACCACTAGTTATCAATCCCTGATGTACTCCCTGAGCTGTAACTTTCAGAATTGCCAGTTCCATGAGATGCCACTGACCAGGAGGTTGTGTGCCTTGCTAGTCTGTTCCCAGCAACTGCTGATCCCTGTCTGCCAGTATACTAGGATGGGCCCAGTATATCGTCTACTAGGAGAACCAGAAGTTTGCATTTGTTTTCAAGGTTTAAGACCATTTTTGTTCTTTGTTTTCAGTTCAAATGTACCTCTCTCTTTTCCTCTGCTGTTCATGCTTTGTACATCCTTTTGCCTTTGCAATTGACCTGTAATCTTAAAAGCCTATTTTAGGATGCAGTAAGCCAGTAATGCAGCTCAAATTCTGAAGAGCACTAAAATAAATGGAGTTAGACATTCTGTTTTGGCCTGTATAGCTCTAGTGCACAAACACAGTAACAAATGCCTGCAAATAAATCAATTTAAGGGGCAGAGTTCATCTTTTTGATTTTTTTATGATAGGGAATTATTATAATTAAATACAATTTTGGTGGTGATTTGTCATCTTTAGTGCAATATATGTGCTGAGCAATTGTACCTTAAATTCTCCTGTATTTTCTTGTTTGAAAAATCCATTTAAATTTAGAAAAATTAGAAAAAATAAAGATCAATTTGTTGTCAAAGCTGGTAACTTAATCTTTCATGGCTAAATTAAATCTTTTGAGATTATTCTTTATCATATACTATCCTAAAGTCAGGGATGTTTGGCAAAGAAACACTAAGTGGAAATGATATTTGTTGAACCAGCATTCAGAATTAGCAAAAATAAGGCTTTTTTTTTTTAAATCATGATTTTTCAAATAATGTTTTTGTAAGAGTTTGATGAAGTTAAGAGCCTAATAAAATCATGAGAAAAAGTCCATAGGCCCGTCCTGGATCCTGCAGTTAGCTCTAGGGAGGCAAATCGCTGCAGACTTCAGTGGGGTCCTACGTTGATGCAGGGGTCCATCCACACAAAGCCAATGACAAAATCAGGGCTGTAGTTTGGAATGGCACTGGGTATACATTTCCATACAGGTGTCAATGTACCTGAGTCCGTACCTAGAGTACTGCTGCTCTTCCAATACTGGGGTCATCTGTCAGTAGTACTGATTTGTCAAATCTCTTTTGAGCACATGTGCAACAAGTTTTAGTATGCTTCATCCAACTGTTTCTTATCTTAGTGTCTCAGGACTTTTAGCCACCAATACTTTTGATCTGAAGAGTTGGGTTTTACTGTTTTGGTATACCACCCAGCACCACCCAGTCCACCTGGCTGCACCACCAAAATGTGTTTTGGTTTTGTGATGTGAATAGAGATGAGAGTTAGATTATTTAACACATATTTCACTTGTAGCTTACATTAGAAATTGAATCCAGTTCTCCAGTGATGAAAGTCTAGTATGATAATCCACTGCTCTCTCCAGGCACCTCTTTCATCATATTTTCATTCTGAATACAAGAATCACACACTGCAAGTTTGGTAGATGCATAATATATGTTGTCTAAACTTCACTCTCTTTACATATTTTACATATGAATTCTTCTTTAATTGCTACAATATTTTATTTTGCTCCATTACTGCTGTATTTTTTCATAGAGCTGTAACATTCATCCTGTCATCTTATTTTTAGTCTATAGACAAAAATAGTGAGGCTATCAAAAATAGCTTGAATCAAGGTGAATTTCGCCGGGTTGTAGATTCAGTCACAAACTCTAAACATATGGCTTTATTATGGAAAGGTCTGCCAAGATCAACAATTCTGGTCTGAACATAAAGCAAACTCTTTCTCTCTTTCTCTGCCCCATTCAAAAGATTCTTACACCACACTCCTCACCATAATAGTTGAGTGCCTGTGTTCCAGGGATTCATTTGTCTTAAAGCCATGAAAAACTCAGATATCTTTTTTCGTTCTTTTATATAAATATTCTTACTGTAAAAACTGAGGGAATAAAAGTTGAGAAAACGTATAATATATATGCCAACGAAAATGTTCCTTGACGTTTTCTGGGAGAAATCCGCAGTTCCTTACGAGAGTTACCATCGCTTAAAAAGAACATTAAGAAAAAAAAGCCTTTTTGTGAAAGAGTCAAAATAAGCATTCATTTAATTAGTTTTACAGAGGAAGAAAATTGTAGGAAAAAAGAGTTGAAGCTATAAAAACATTATGGTTTTAAATTAAATTCTCAGTGAGAATTAGGTTGTTGATAAATTGAACAAAAGCAACTGACTGTGGTAGATTCAGAAAGCAATTTGTATGCAGTTTATCAGAGTTAAATAGCTTTAGTACAAACACTATTGTTTTTTTTATCCAACATATTTTGAAGAGAGAATTATTAATGCATTTTGAATTCAATAATTTGAGAACCCTTTAGCTAGGTGTCAATACATCATCACCTGGAAAAGGGACTTCATACTGTCCATTCATTTTCCAACAGTGGAAGAGTCGCTTATAAAAGCATTAAAACATAACTTTAAAATTTAACATGATGAACCTACAAGGAACAATTAAGCTGACAGAAAACAAATGGACTTGTGAAAGGAAAGGACTTAGAATACAAGCTTCAAAAATACCCACTAATGAATAATTATTTTAATGAGAGTGTATGATCCCAGAGTAGATCACATTAGCTAACACTAATATAATATAGTTGTTGGATGTTGATGACACATATGCTTAGTTCCCATTTTAAATATCTGTTGAAAGAAAGACTGTGTGATCACATATCCAGATGCAGTGTTTTTACTTCCTTTTTCATAGGGGGAGACCTACCTGAGAGTACTGGAAAAGTCATGCAATCTTTCCACCATAGATTCCTGGGAATGCTGTCTTTGGGGATAGAGTCTGTTGGTCTGAGTGATGTATTAGTAGCCATTGTGCAGCCAAGTTGCCTTCACTACCACAAAATGTGTGGGCAAGTTATCAGAAGATATCTCTTCCCACCCAGGTATAGGCCAAAGATGTCTCGCTAGCCTATTGTTTTCTCTATGGTTCAGTGGAGACACATACTATGAAGCGCTGCTCTGCTGTACACAGGGGATGCAGAGTCCCCCTGTACAATCTCAACAGATGAATGCACATGATGTATGCCATAGAATATAACCATGTCTCTCTCCCAATTTATGTCTGTCAGTGATATCAAATGAATCACTGATGTCAAAATCTAGACACTTCCAGTGTCAATGAGTTAAAAAGGGATATTTGCATCTGCCCTGGAGGGCCAAAATGAAATGAACCAAAATCTTGGAGAGAGAGAAAATTAAAGTCATTTGAATGACCAAATGACTTGATGTGATCCTTCAGGAAGGAAGGAGTTTCCTTGGCAGATGTGGAGTTCTTGGAATCATTGTGGATAATTCTCTGTAAATATATGTTCTATGTGCAGTGGCAGTAAAAAAAAAGCTAACATAATGTTAGGAACCATTAACAAAGAGAGAGATAAGACAGTAAATGTCATAATGCCACTACATACATCCATGGTATGCCCACACCTTGAATACTGTGTACAGTTCTGGTCGCCCCTCAAGAAAAGATATTTTAGAAATGGAAAAGGTACAGAGAAGGGCAACAAAAATCATTAAGTGTATGGAACAGACTCCATATGAGGAGAGATTAAAAAGAATGGGACTTTTCAGCTTGAAAAAGAAATGACCGAGGGGTATGATAAAGATCTATAAAATCAAGAATGGTATAGAGAAAGTCAATGAAGTGTTATTTACTCCTTCACATAACACAAGAACCAAGAGTTTCCAAATGAAATTAATAGGCAGCAGGTTTAAAACAAACCAAAGGAAGTACTTCACACAACGCACAGTCAAGCTGTGGAATTCTTTGCCAGGAGATGTTGTGAAGTCCAAAACTATACTGGATTCAAAAAGAGAATTGGATTGTTCTTGGAAGATAGGTCTATCGGTGGCTATTAGCCAAGATGGTCATGGATGCAGCCCTTTGCTCTGGGTGTTCTCTAAACCTCTGACTTCCACAGACTGGACAATGGGATAGATCACTTTATAATTGCTTTGTTCTGTTCATTCCCTTTGAAGGAACAGGCATTGGCCACTGTTGGAAAACAGGTCATTGGGCTAGCGGGACCATTGGTCTGACCCAGTATGGCCATTTTTATGTTCTTATGACAGCAGAATCAATTTTTGTCCACCCAAAAATACAAATACAATTACAAATACAAAATATTTAATAATAGGTGGCAAATTTGAAATACTAACTGACCAGATTTAAGCAGTCATTGCTCTAAATAATTGCTTGATGAGTAACCATGTTAATTTGAAATTGACAAGAAATAGGCCGCTGATATGGTTAAACATCCACCAATAGTTATGTATTAGTAAAAGTTTAGTAAAATTAGCTATTAGGTGGTATTTAATATACTCAACTGAGTTTTTTTTATTATTTAATCCCAATATTTTTAAAGAGAGGCATGGTTTTATTTAACTTTGGTATATAGTTTTTAGAGAAATAAGCATTTCCCGTATTAAAAAAGTGGTTTTATTTAGTTATGCTATTTTTTTGTGTGTTTGTGGGTATGTGTGCACTCAAATTCTAGGATTCTTGCATAAATATGACATAGAAGCTTGTTATGTGAAACAAATGTGATTTGGAATCACTGAGGGGCAATAAGCAAGAGGCAATAAAAGGAGCCATTTTTCAGTCACTTTTCCAACTATATCCAGTGGAAGAAACTTAGAAGAAAAACTGTTGAAACTATAAAAATATAGCATTGTATATTGTGTGGAGTTAGTTGCATGCCCAATTCATATTATTATCAGGATGATACCTATAGAATTAAACTCTTCATTATTTTAAACTTACTTTAAAATATCATGCTGTTACCTCCAAATTTTGTTTGTAGAACACTAAGCATCTATTTTGTCTCACTTAAAATATACCACATAGAAGATATGTTGGATTTACAAATAATTAAATCAGGGATTTAACATATATATTAATCTTGTCAGTATTTCCCTTCCAGTCATAGGTCAGCTCTCACATAGAGCCTGCTGCAAGATTAGGGCCTTGTTGATAGTTAAGGAAGAAAAAAAAAATTAGTGAACATTAGCTGATTAGGTACCGTTATCTCTTTTCCTTTTTAACAGAGCTTTGGAGAACATAAGGCACAATTTTGCTTGCAGTTACTTCTGTACAGTACTTTTCACTACAGTGTGTTTGATTGTGTGTAACTACAAGAATTTGGACCTGAGGGTGAGATTTTCAAAGGTACCTAAAGCAGTTAGGGTCACAACTCCCATTGAAAATCCCTTATGCGTTTTCAAATATTGTACTGTGAATGCCTAATTAAAGGCAACTTTATCCCAGTATATGTGAATTTAAGCAAAGTTCAGATTAGGGCATAATTTTTTTTCTCTCTAACACTTAATATTCAGTAGTCTACTCTTCTGAATAAGCAAAAAACATTCTTCACATACAGAAGCCTTAAATGTGGTAAATTCTCCAAAATGAAGATATTTGTAAATTGACTGTAAATGCTACCTAAATTTAAAGTAATTAATTATGGCACTAAATAAATTTCAAGATCACCACACCTAAGGAATTAACATGGCTTTTAATGAATATATTGTTGACTGTCCGTTTGTGGGAGATTTAAAGCCTAAGAATTAGGGTTGTCAAATTATTTAAAAAATTAATAACGATGAATCATGCGATTAAAAAAAATTAATTGTGATGAATCTCACTGTTTAAATAAATGGCATTCTATTATTATGTTTGGATGTTTTCTACATTTTAAAATATATTGATTTCAATTACAACACCGAATACAAAGTGTGCAGTGCTCACTTTATTTTTTATTACAAATATTTGCACTGTTAAAAACAAAAGAAATAGTATTTTCAATTCACCTAATATAAGTACTGTAGTGCAAAAACTTTATCATGAAAGTTGAACTTACAAATGTTGAATTATGTGCGAAAAAATAACTGGATTCAAAAATAAAACAATGTGAAACTGTAGAGCAGGGATCGGCAACCTTTAGCAGATGGCCCATCAGGGATATTCGCTGGCGGGTTGGGACAGTTTCTTTACGTCAGGGGTCCCCAACCTTTGTAGGTCCAGGGACCGTTTTCGTTTGCCGCGTGCCTGCGGGAGGTCCAGCTGAGCCGCGGGACGAGCGCTCCCTCCGCAGTCGTGCCTGCGGGAGGTCCGCTGCTCCCGGGGTTCAGCTGGAGCTTCCGCCGGCACGCCTGCGGGAGGTCCACCGGCTTCAGTGGAGCTTCCGCAGGCGTGCCTGCAGAAGCTCCAGCTGAGCCCGGGAGCAGTGGACCTCCCGCAGGCACGACTGCGGAGGGAGCACTCGTCCCGCGGCTCAGCTGGACCTCCCGCAGGCATGCCTGCGGAAGCTCCACTGGGTCGGTTCGCGGCCCGGTTTCTAAGAGGCCGCGGACTGGTACCGGGCCGCGGACCGGGGGTTGGGGACCCCTGCTTTACGTGCAGCATCTGCAGGTTCAGCCAGTCGCAGCTCCCGCTGGCCGTGGTTCACTGTTCCAGGCCAATGGGGGCTGCAGGAAGTGGTGGCCAGCACATCCCTCATAATCCTTACTTTAGGAGATAAACAATTTGAGGGTTTCATTGAGGGTTACTATACTGGGGTTCAATGTAATTAAGACTCAAGCCACGGTGATATTACAGAATGAAACAATAGCAAACAACATGAGGGTGGAATGTGTTTAAAAATAATTAAGCTCTACCCTTATGTTCATACCAAAAAGAATAAATAACATGGAGATAATACATCTACCTATTAGTGTGTGAGGTTTAGAAAATTAATTCATAGTCACAAAAATAATTTCTGAAGGCACAGAATATTGTTGAAGATTTTCTATGAATCAAATGGATTTATAATTTGAGCTGAAATGGTCCTTCCATTTAAAAAAAAAATTATATTGGCAATACATTTGCAAGGGATATCTAGAGGTTATTACTATATTGAGAAGGACTTTGACCTTATAAAGACCCCCTATCCTGCAAAGACTTATCCATATACTCTGAGGACCCCATTGTACTAGGTGCTGTACAAACACAGAATAAAAAGACAGTTCCTGCCCCAAGGAACTTACAATTGAAGTTTTCCCGTTGAAGTCAATGGGAATAATCACAATGCATAATGATAAACATATGTGGAAGTCTTTGCAGGATTGGGACCAGTAAGTATGTGCTCATGTCAGTAAAATCACACATATTTAAAGTGTTTGCAGGATAAGGGCCCAATATGGAAAAATCAAAAGCACCGCTATAAACATAACAGTAAACATAACCTGGGGCCAGTTTTGTTCAACATCTTTATTAATGATCTGGACGATGGGATAGATTGCACCCTCAGCAAGTTTGTGGATGACACAAACTGGGGGGAGAGGTAGATATGCTGGAGGGTAGGGATAGAGTCCAGAGTGACCAAGACAAATTGGAGGATTGGGCCAAAAGAAATCGTGTGACCTCACCTTGTAGCCCCCAAAGAAGGAAATGAGTAGTCTAAATGGACAGTGCCCCTCTCTATCTGAAGCCTAGCAAGGGAGGTTCATGGATACCACTAGAATTTAAAATGAAAAGTAAGGGAGGGGAGGCTCTACTGGACCTGGGCAATTTTAGATACAGTACCAGGCACTTAGGGGGATTTCCACTTCTGAGCCATGGAAGCAGAAATTGACTTTTCCTTTCCAGATTTAGCTAATATTCAGAAAGGGAATCTAGCACCTGCCTTCCAGATTTGAATACCTCAAAATTCAGGAGTGCTCAAGCTCAATTTGGGCAGCTGTTACTTCATTTCTCCCAAATCAAATATACTGATCCACTGTAATTTGCTGTAGAAAAAGTAGATAAAATTGAGCAAGAAATGCTTCCCAGTGGTTTTTAGGACTGGAATTGCTATTTTCAACAGCATTGCTTTTTTTTTTAAGTTGTTTAAAAGGAAGACAGTGATATTGCATTGGCAAATTCCCCATAGAAACAAAGAGTGGAACAAAAGAATAATAAAGGCACCTTCACTTTTCCTCATTTATGGAGGACAGTCTTATAATATGCATCCAGATATCCTCCAATCACACAAGCTGAAAATTGTTCCACTTTACTGCAGTTCTGTAACCACATGGGAACTAATCCTGTCTGTGTTCTATGCACATCCAAAATTTCTGCTGAATGACCCGCCCTGGGAGCGAGTCACCAGTGACCCAGGGCTGGGACAGAAGGAGGGTGCAGGGGGGGGCGGGGGGGGGGCGCCCCGGGCTGGGGCGGCATGGGGTGTGGTTGGAGGGGCAGAGCCCAGGGCTGGGGGCAGGGGTGAGGGGGCACTGGTGGGGGGGTGCCCAGAGCTGGTGCAGCATAGGGTGTGTATGAGCCCAGGCCTGGGGTGCGGGTGGGGGGGGGGGAGCCCAGGGCTGAGGCAGCAGGGGGGTGCGGGAAGGGGGAGACCCAGAACTTGGGCAGCAGGGGGTGCAGGTGGGGGGGGAGAGCCCAGGGCTGGGGCAGCAGGGGTTGAGGGGGGGAGCCCAGGGCTGGGGTGGTGGCAGCCAAATTTTATTTTACTTGGGGCGGCAAAAAACCTAGAGCTGGCCCTGCTAGGTTGGAAGGAAACACTATTTCACTAGGAGGGTTGTGAAGCACTGGAATGTGTTACCTAGGGAGGTGGTGGAATCTCCATCCTTAGAGGTTTTTAAGGCTCGGCTTGACAAAGCCTTGGCTGGGATGATTTAGTTGGTCCTGCTTTGAGCAGGGGGTTGAACTAGATGACCTCCTGAGGTCTCTTCCAACTCTAATCTTCTATGATTCTATTATTCTAATTGTTACAATATTCCATGTATATTTATTTCAATATAAATACTCAAATAAATATAAGGACCTTAAAAAGTTGGAAGTCAGTGGAACTACTCAAGTGAGAAAACTTATTCACATTTTTAACTAGTTGCGTGACTGGGGCCATAGGATATTAAATGAAAAAAGTTGATAAATGTATTTCAGAGTGACATTAAACTATTATGTAGTAATTTGTTATGTCAACCATGGATTTGAAATGATTTTGTGTATCAAGCATTTGTTCAGATATAATGATATCTCTTGAACCAATCAGTTGCTATTGCCAGTGGTACTTAGCTCATGTTAGTGTTCTGTGGAGCCACCAGATAATTCACTACTTTCATCAGGTGGATTAATCTGTGACATGCAAAATTAAAAAAAAATACTTGTACATTTCTCAAAGCTGTGTTGTAAAAGTAAGAGTCCATTTTCATTGCAGGATTTTTCCACCCAGTAAGTGACCTTGATATTCATAGGCTCCCTCATCATTCATTCCAGATGCATAGCTCTGACACTAGACAACAATGAGACATGTTGTAGAGAGAGGATCGAAAGACAGTACAATCATAATGCCATACTTGTGGGCTGGGAACATCTGGATTCTCATTACATTTTGGGGTGGATCTCCCATGGAAATTTGAACTTCTGGAACTGGATGCTAGATAATTGTAAAGCAATTGCTATCAGCCAGAGCTGTGACATGATTATTAGAAGGTAAAACATTTCTTCTGGAAATAAATCAATGAACTTACTGTTATTTTCTGTTTGGAAATGATGATGATGATTGATAATAAATAAGTTAAAAATAATAATAATAAACATATTGTTTTTGTTATGTACCAGTGGTATGCTCATCTTTTTGGAGATACTGGGGAAAATTCTGACCCTATTGAGGTCAATGGCAAAACTCCCGATTACTTCAGTGGAGCTGGAATGTCAATCTGTAACTACACCTTACAGCAAAATCTTTGGTTCATTATCAGCCTTTTAGTTTGGAGTGTAACATGTTGGTTTTTTGTTTAGTTTTGCAGTTTTTTTGTAACTTTTTATTCGAGTGTAAATTTACTGTATTTTACTGTACATTTTTATGCTGGTGTCTCTCTCAAGAAGAAAGGCTTTATTCTTGCAGGTTTTTTTGCACTGTTGATTTCCCTGGAATTCTGATTTAGAGAAAAATCAGGAGCCAGATATTTTTCGCTTGATGGTAATGAGATGGGCATTGACTAAATAGTTGCTAATAGCAGATGTTGAGTACTGTAAGTTTTAATCACAGAGCTGAAGTATGATGAGTTCCTGACATTTTGAAAAAGATATTAGAACAAACTCTCAGCTGATTAGTTTTAGTGTATAAGAGTAATGAATAATGTACTTGTGCAATTGAAGCAAACTTACCAATTGCTACGTATACAGACTTGGTGCTGAGAAAATTATGCTACACTCTTTAAATTACTATTCCTTCAAGCCCCCCAGCACAGATAGGGAACTCCAGAAGGGATTGTACATTTCACAAGTCATTGGCACACAGAGAGAGAAAGTGAGAATGACTCTCTAGGCCAGTGGTTAGTGTACTCCTCTGCAAGTGGGGAGGGGGATGCTTGGGTTCCAGTGCTGGCTCCAATTAGTATTTAATTATTTATACAAAGTGGAACAGCTTCAACAGGAGAGCGGGAGATAGCCCTGACTCGGAAAAGGAAATAGCTTGGTTGTTAGGGCACTGACTTGTGAAGGGGCACAACTGGGCTCAAGTCCCTGCAGATTAATATCTGATATGTCCTTTATTTGAGGACTCTATATTAAATTTATTTTTGAAACAGGGAGTTGGAATCGGAGCATGGATTGATACCTTGGTCTCCCACGTCCCAGGTGAGTGTGCTAACCACTGGACTAATGGTTGTAAGTGTGGCAGTGCACCCACCTCCTCTGGTTTTGTGCATGAGATCCAGTTTTGTGTCTCATGCCTATAATATCAAAATGTTTCATTCCAATAATATCTAAATCATTTATTTTCATGTTTCCATTTTTTTCTTTTTTCCTTTTGATCAAAACAATTAGCTGAACTGTACGGAATTCCCAGAATGTTTCAGTTGCCCCTATTCCTTTTTTCTCAAAAAAAAAAAAAAAAAAAAAAAAAAAAAGTTTTGGCAGAAAAATTTTGCCCTGTGCTAGTTAACACAACTTTTCAAAAACTGCCCCCACTCTTATAGTGGCACCAAAAGGGAACTAGTGCCTTACTCAGTTCAACACAGTGAAATGTGAGATTGTTTAAATGTTAATATTATTATGCCCAGATAGTGTTTGCCTTTTTTCTTCTTAATTTTTTTTTTAAAGAGGGGAAAAATAAAAAAGAAGCCTACATAAGTATGCACAGTTAAGTTCCAAAAGACTAAAGAAATATAAACTACATTCAACAGTGCAGTACTTTTGACAGTGTAGCTGACAGTATAGATTCTATAAATTTGTATATTATACAGGAATTTTTGGCTACGTTGGTAATCCTGTATGTTCAACAACATAAATTAAAATATATCAGCAAAAAATGGGGAAATATTATATAAGTGTATATAGCAAAATTAATGTTACTTCTGGTATGTTTTTCATTTGTGTGTCATTTTGGCTTGTCATAGGAGGAATTCTGTTTTGTCTTTGACAGCCTATCTGAGTAGATGTCATGCTTTTGTCATCTCTGAAAAAGCTGTTGGTTACAGGGTCAATATCTGGCCAAAAGTATTTATTGTTGAACTTACTCACCTGGGTTCTGATTCAGAAAGGTTACTTAAATATGTGCTTAACATTAAGCATATACTTAAGTCCCATTGATTTAGTGTGCTTTCCTGAACAGTAAAAGCAACAAAGAATCCTGTGGCACCTTATAGACTAACAGACGTTTTGCAGCATGAGCTTTCGTGGGTGAATACCCACTTCTTCGGATGCAAGAAGTGGGTATTCACCCACGAAAGCTCATGCTGCAAAACGTCTGTTAGTCTATAAGGTGCCACAGGATTCTTTGTTGCTTTTGCAGATCCAGACTAACACGGCTACCCCTCTGATTCCTGAACAGTGTTGCTTTTCTAAATTGGAGCTCTATTACTGTAGGAAGTGCTTAATTTTTGCATTTCTTGATTTAAAAATAAATAAGATATGCAGCTGTGATCAAGAATCAGTGACTAGTTTGTGAGGATAGATGAGAAACATTTGACTGATGGCTTCTCTAACCAATAATGGTATCTTACA
Source organism: Mauremys reevesii (assembly GCF_016161935.1). Taxonomy (NCBI): domain Eukaryota; kingdom Metazoa; phylum Chordata; order Testudines; family Geoemydidae; genus Mauremys; species Mauremys reevesii. The sequence goes on from NC_052630.1 coordinate 27,258,730, forward strand.
AGATTATTAATGCCTTTCTGTTATAATGAATAAAGTTATATTATTTAAAATCTCTCAGTCTAGTAATTTCCAGTATATAGTCAAACTTCTGACTAATAGTGTGGTAGCCTCCAAGTGGATAGCTTCAAAGCAGCAATGTTGTAAATAAGCTGAATTGAAAGAATAAACAATGATTAAACCCCCAAACGATGTCTCTGTTTCAACCACTCACAGACACTGTCAACTTGATTTTTAAAAAATGACTATTGTTAAGCAGCATATCCTTTGTGTGTATGTTGAAGATTTTTAATAGCAGGTTAGACAAACACCTGTCAGGAATGGTCTAGATAATACTAAGTCCTCCTATGAGTGCAGGGGACTGGACTAGATGACCTCATGAGGTCCCTTCCAGTTCTATGATTCTATGATAATGCATATAGTGTTTAGTAGACTGGTTAGTGTATTCCTCTCAGTCTTGCTTTTGCTACAACAGAGGAAATGATCTCAGTTGTCATGTTTTGTTTTTAATATCAGAAGTATTTCTGATTTTTTTTTGTGAATCAAGATTTTCAACACTCATTGCTTCTCACACCTCTCAGTGGGGAGGAGATAAGAGTTCATTTTCATATTGAAGAGAAGATTTGTTTACTGGCTCTTGGCCAGTTCTCCCATAAAGACCTTGGATCACCTGCCTAAGGAGATCCCACTCCTGTGGATTAATGAATGAGTTTGGTATATTAATGCAGCTTTGATTGGTCCTGCTCTGAGAGAACCTGTGAGAGTTAGTTGTTTAGCACCAAGGATAGTTCTCCTTCATATCCTACACTTCAGATGGATCAAAGAAGAGACTGAATGTTAAGTGCCTCAGCAATTATCCCCTCTTCGCTATGCTTCTAGAAACCTAGATCATGGTACTATATTGGGTTCACTTCTGATTTACTCCTGTATAAATGAGAGGAGAATATATACCACTGTCTTCTAAGCAGCGAAACATAGGCTGTCAAGCTGTAAAGATGCCTCAGGTCCTTGGGGTCTAAAAGGCATTCTGTTGCTTCCAGTGCCTCTTTATAGAACCAGGTGCTCATGCTTCAATTCACAGATCTGGAAGGATGTCTTATAACATAAAACAAGATTTGATGTATTTCTGACTTTGAATGTTTCTAAATAGACCATACCCTGATGAGTTCCATGAGCAACAGCTATAGGGTAGGCACACTGTCTACTATTAAGAGTGGAAAAGGCAATCCATTTCAAGTGAATGCATTTCTCTCATGAGGGTCTTCCAGATGCCACAATAAATTAACAAAACTCTTAGAACAGTCCATGTTCACCAGCATCCTCATGGTGATGTCAAAATACTGGCTACAGGGGATTCTTTTCTCAGCAGGACATTTTTTCAGGAATGTTATATAGGAAATTAGCAGACCACTGGTGATTCAAGTTCAACCATGGTATAAATGAATTCAGTGGTTTAGCATAAGGTGACTGTTTTCAGAATAATAATTCTCTGGCCCCTGAAAATCTCTGATGCTTCTTGGTCTGAGTCTAAAATATAGAGGAGTTGCAAGAAGATGAGAATCATTTTGCCCTGTTAATTAGAACTCTGTGTGCCCATCAAGGACATGTAAAATCTCTTGTGTTCCATTCTTTGTTTGCCTGTTGCCAGGTGTCGTTCTTATTTCATTATTTAGAATCACGGGACCAGATCTTTGGGTTGCGTAAATAGAGCTGTGCAGATTTACACCAGCTGAAGATCTGATGCCTCAGTATTAGATTTGAACATGGGCAATTCTGATTTTTCTACAATTACTAAGAAAAGAGGTTGTATTTGAAAAACATTGGAAGATCTTAATATCATCTGGGTGGAGAACTTTTCTGCGATGTTATTGCTACTGAGTTTTTTTCATATTAAGATAGTTCTGATTTAGCATAAATATTAGAGAAGAATAACAATCTAACTGTGCAATAAACTGTGTTATTCCCAACAGATTTTTTCACTCTAAGAGGTTAACAGGCCTCTGTGTGTTGAGCCAGCTCATTGAAAGATATGTGCTGTTCCACCGTGGGCTTTCAAGACGTTTAGCCCAGCAGAATCTGAAATTAATGAATTTCGGACCTACCTTATGAATATCTTCTGTCAGGAAAAGCTGCTTTCCTACAGTAAATAGATGAAAGTCAGTAGGTCTCAATGTGCTCCTCCATTTCGGGTTTGAAACCTCTACTTCCCAGAGATGAAGACATTTTTCTTCTTAAAAAGATTGTTGGGAAAATGCAGCCTTTGATTTTAGTGTATACACTCCCTAAAGTCTTAGACCCTCTCATTGGGAAGACTGCATTTTTTCACAGGTGTGCTGTCATGCAAATATTTCAGGCTGGGGAGAAAACTTATTATCAGATAAGAGTCTGCAGCATAACATACTTCTCCATGACGTTGGAAAGGGGTGATACAACATGTAATAATATAATACAGAGAATAGAAGGGAGAGGAGCTTTTCACAAAAGCCAAAGAGAAGAGAGAACCCAAATGGGGGAAAGTGGGATGAGAGTTAACACAATACAAACCTTGAAATGGGTAACGGGCAATACAGAATACAATCAGTCTTTCTTCTTGCTGTTTTATCTTTAATGCACATTGTATCTTAACTTGCTGAAAGACAGAAACCCTTACATCTGCTTTTACTATAAAGTATCTAAATACAAAAAGAAAGAAAGAAAAGAAATCAATTTACCTTCAATGAAAGATTAGCCTCGAGGTTTAATTGGAAATATGAATATATTGTTTGTCAAGTTTAGTATTGCCATTATGACATCATAAGGAGTGGCAGAATCATTGTTTAGTGAGATAAATATTAAGGTTAGCTTTGCTACTCTGTTTTTCTCTCTCTTACAGGTTTAAATCCCACCCAAAGCATAATTTATGTATGTATCTATCTGCATATGCACAAACACAAACAGAACTTTAGCTATGAGGCCATTCAAGTTCAGATGACCATATACTATTTTATTAAAGTGATGTATTTGTCCCTTCCCTATTAAAATGACTTTTGAAAGAGGCATCCTGTTAAAGATTACTTCTCTGGTAGGAACATATGGTAACATTTTATATTCAAATAACCTAATCTTCTAAAGGAAATGAAGTATCTGAGCGTACTCATTAAGAAATAAATTAATTCATCATTTTCATATTCATCATCAATCACCACTCACTTGTGTCCAGTTTTCAGTTAAGATTCTCTTAACAAAAACATTTTCTTCCTTTACTGAAAGGATGGGTGATGAATTTTCATGTTGTTTCAAGTTTTGATGGTAGCTGAGCTGGCACAGCTTCCAGAGATCCATATTCTGTTTGGATTTGTAATCTCATTGACATGGCGGGGTTGCATGGGTTCTAACTCAGGGCGGAATTTCATGTAGGATGTCCTGTTTTGGTAGTGTTAAGTATAGCTAAACTATACTTCAGGACATACAAATGTGATCAAAATAAGAAAAGTTACTTATTTTTCAAGGTGCATATTTATGTAATTAGAAAAAAAATCATTTCACTTAGAATTTTCACTAATCGTTATGACTGGGTGAAAAGGTTACCATTAATTAAACTTAGGCTAAACTTTTAAATATCAAATACTTTTCATTTATGTAAACAGTGTAAAGCTTTTTTCTGAAACCAATTTCTGAGAAAGCATCTCTCCTGGTGGATATAACTACTCTACTGTGGAGCCTTCTAAACAGCAATAATAAAGAAAATAAAACACGTGGTTTGATTTTTTTCCAGAGTGTAAGACTTGTTTTCTGACTTTTTTAGGGATTTGGACTAATATGTACTCTGTAAAAGGAATGACTAATATGTTGGTATCCATTTAAATTTCTGTTAAGAATAAGAATGCATGAAAATGATTAACCCTGCCTGCCATGTGTCTCTAGGTTCTTATAACATGAAGATGATCACGGTCTGCCATCACGCTGTTAAAATGATGCATAAGCCAACCAGCATTCTCAAATGATGGAGTATTATTGCAGCCTCTTAAAAGTTGGGCACTGAGATAATTTGGCTGGTTTTGGAAGAAGAATGTACCATAACCCCTGTGGTTCAACTTTCATTGAATAAATATGGCATGCTGCTGTTTTTGTTCTCCTTGTGTATGGAAGAGCAATTAATGTGTCAAAAAAGAAGCATCACAATATGTTCTGACTCTTTTCTTCAGCAAAAATTGTAAAACTGCATTGAATCAGTTTTTAAAGTTATTGCCCAACACTTCAGGGTGATATACCCAAAACATGAGATGCAGTCTGTGTCTCTCACACTTTACTGAAAGGTATCATAATTTTTCTATGAGTGTTATAACAACTAACAACATTATGGTACATCTATATGTATATTAAATAAACTACCATTCTTTTAGTACTTTTACTCAAGATATAACCAGTACATACTGCATATGCTACAAAAATATCTTAATACAAAGTTTTTATTGTATATATCACGTTATTGTAGCATTGGTGAGAGGGTTGCAAGTATTTGTTTAATTGAATATAACAAACTATAACAGTAGGAGTTTACAGTGGTAAAAGGGGGGGGATTTAGAGTTATTTGTGTAATTTTATATGTGTATTTGTTTTGTATCCAGTTATTGGGGGAACCCTAGAAGACAGGGTGGCATTACATGATACATACTGAGAATGTTATCATCTATATATACTGGGTTGTTTTAAAAATGCTGTTATGCCCTAGAGATAAGATCAATATAAATGCTTGGAAGATAGATGAGATTACAAGCATAACTGTAGAGCTGGGCAAAACACTTCATTTAAAAAAAAACGTGGAAAACAAAAATACAAATATTTTTGTTAAAAAAAATGAAAAAAAAAAAAGCCTACCCTAAAATGAGTAGGTATTCCTAGAGTATGCTACTGGGAGGTATGGATGGCTTCACTAATAATAATATATAATACTTATGATACTTAGCATTTATATTTCAGTTTCTCTATGTACATTTTAAAGTGATAGGCATATTCAAACTATTGATGTGGAATTTAAACTAAGAATTCTTCCAGATACTTACAGACAGTTGAAAAATATCCCCATTATATTATGATGTGGATGCTTCACAATCCCTTAGGATAGCACTCTGTGCTTCTTGCACTGCACCCAACCTGCTCTAGAGGGTTGACTTGCTCCTTTGGGGGCACCAGAAGAGATTGTGATTTTGTAGTGGGTGGCAGATAGAGACCACTCTAACAGCCAGGAGCAACTTACTCCCTTATAATTAACTCTACTTTCTTGTGTTAATTTTTGTATATATTACAGGGTACTAGAGGTGAGCAGATAAGATTTTGCTTTTAATTTCAGTACATTTGCTCATGTCTGGGAGATATGTGGTAATCAGTTATGTGCACATTTTTATTTTATGTATATATATTATTTTCCCTACAAGGTACTATGTGCACCAGGGTGCTGGTATTTTGGCTACTCTATTTGTTCAGTATTCGATTCTCCTGAATAAATGAACCCACTAACATCCTGATAAGTTTTTGCAGATGAACTACTTCTGCTTGGGTTTCTAGTATGCACAGGAAGACTTCTCCGTTTGACCTTATGAGGGTGCTGTTGTGGAAGTCTTAATGCACAACAAACACTCTATTCAAGGATTATGAGAAAGTACAGTGCAGGGGAATGTTGACTGCTCTTAGACAATTCAGTGATAGAGCTTTCATCAGCATATAGAAAGGATCACAGGACTTTTCACAGGACATTTTGGGGAAGCCACTGTAGCTCAACACAGCCTACTTAAGCAGATGATTCTGATGCTGTCATTTTTTCTGTCTCAAATGCTATATTTTCCAAATGCTCTAATGTTGTACCACCATTGTACCTTTTCAAGAGAGAGGTTAAGGGTCAAATTCTGGATACCAATGTGCAAAGACTAATACAATAAATTTCAGTGACAAAAAGTATGTTGTAGAATGCATTCCGTTTCAAAAGTCCTGAGACAAAAAAGACATGCTGGAGATTTAGAACAAATAATTGTGTTACAGACTTGTGCTTGAAAATGGCTAAAGGGTATGTAAGCTGGAGGAGCCCCACTCATTTCCATTCAAAGGCCACACTCGCTGTAGTGTCAAAAAGTTACTTGTCCTGGGGTTTAGCTTTATTACCAAAGGGTAGCATTTGCATTGGCCTGACTCTGCTCCCATTGAAACCAATGATAAAACTCCCACCTAACAAGAATATTTTAAAAATAACATCACATAAACTCTCCTCTAAATCTTGAGAGGCTTGGCGGCTTTTGGGGCTCATTTTCTAACTGAAGCTTTTTTTTTTATGACTTTGCTGCTAGAATCCCAAGCATCTGAATCAGACCATAGCATCAGCTTAGAGGATAACTCCCACTTTCCCTTGTTCACAGTGGAGTCTAATGAGCCACATATGTACCAGTGAATCATTGGGACTTATTGTACATCTCTCTGAAGAAATCCAGCACCCACTAACATGGGGGAAACAAAAGAATCCCACTGTCCTATTACAGGGACATGCAGTAGGTTGTGTAAAACAGAGTTCCATTCTTTCTATTGTTTGTAGTAAACATCCCTTATATTACAAGCTTTGTAAGACTTGATGCCTGACAGGTACATGTTTTCAAAGTGTTGTCAATTGTAGGAATTAGTAACAATTTTGTTTCAAACCAGAAAAAAATATCCCTTTCTGTTCCTTTTTTTGGGAAGGGAGATCACAATTAACAATTTCCTGAAAGTGTCTAGCTGTATGGAAAAAATCCCTATAATAGAATATATCAGTTTTCTATAATGTGTCTAGTAGAGTCTTGCCACCCAGAGTCTACTTTTTGCATGAGTTAGCCTGTAGTGGCATACATAATAGGAAAGCAGGTTCGTTAGGATTTTCTAATAAATGCATATTGGTAATTTACATGTATGTTTTCAACCATAGCAATAATTTCTCCAGTTTGTTTCTGACAATGATTTGGAAACTGTGACAAACTCACTCTAGCATAAAATCAATACAAAGCAGCTTTCTGTATTGTGAAATACAAGGGCAAGGTTTCTTTATGCTCTAAATGAGAATGAACAATGATTTGCTTCTTTATGTGGATGCTTGTGTTTATATTGTCTAGACCAGACTTAACTTGCCAATATCAATATGTTAATTGAAAGTTAAGTGATAATGGATGAGGAGCAAGGATATTTCTATGGCAGTACAATTTCTGCAGAAGATTAGTGCATTAGTAGTCTGTTCTTTGATATCTGAACTTAGTTAAGCCAATTCATAGATCAAACGCTTAGTCTATATAGTGCATTATTCTTATTGTACATGGGTACAATACATGATCTAAAGTTGGAAATTACATACATTTACAAACTTACACTTTATAGCAAGGTTATAATAAGACACAAACTGCAACTATAGAATATTGTCCATGTTTTAAAATGCAAAGTATTGAGCATATCTAGTTGAGGGGAGCATATGCCATAAAATTCATGTGCAAATTGGGGTTTGCATACCTTAGTTGTGTGCCCCCATCTTTGAAAATGTGTTCCTGCAATAAAACAATTTCACGGCACATTAAGAGCTCAAATGGAGGTGTCATTTCACCGCAACCATTATTTGTATTTGTTTGTTTGTATTTTGTACTTTATTCCTGTAACCCTTCTGCTGGGCTGAAACGATAGCAGCAAGGGCCGGGTTCAATACATAGGGGTCCCTTCCCCACAACATAATGCAAAACCAGCTCGAGCCCCCACCCAGTGACCTGGGAAAATCTTACACACACCCCTGGGTGCCTCAAGGAGGCAATACTTCCCCTCTCGCAAGCACAGAGTCTTGGTGTAGCAGAAAAGGTTTAATACATGATAAACAACAAACATTCCAATTGGGAAAATACCTCAGCTAGGGTACATGGGTCAAACCGTGAGCAAAGACCCACCCCAGCAAATTGGGCCGTGTCCTTCTCTCGGGGCCCTTGAGTCCAGCAACCCCCAAATCACCCACAGTCCCAAAAGTCCCACAATCCAAAAGTCTCTGTCCCGGGTCAGTGCAGCCCCAGACTCCAAGAGTCTCTTTGCAGAGGTCCCCCTCCCCAGCCTGGGTAGAAAGGGGCACCTTACGTAGTTTCGGGGCCAACTGCCCTGCCTCTTCGTGGGGTTCTGCCTCCACTAGTCATCCCCGCAAACAACTCAGCTCCGCTTGCTCTGTGGGCTGCTCCGCTCCACCAGCTGTCCTGTGAGCCACTCCAGCCGTCCTCACGAGCTGCTTGGCTCCACTCACCCAGTGGCTGCACGAACTGCTCCACTCCGCTCTGCCAGCTGCTCTGCTCCACGGTATTGCTTCAGGCTCCCCCACTCATAAGCACAGTACTCAGTGCTCTCAGCTCAGCAAGTCCAGCTCTTCAGTGATTTCAGCTCTTAGTGATTCCAGCTCATAGTAGGGGAGCCCCAGTGCCAGTGAGTTCAGCTCAGTAACCTGTATCTAGATTCTTAATGGAATGAAAAAATTAACTCTGACATTCCACCATGGAGAGAGGCACACGTGGAACTGGTGCTTCTGGTTCACACAAGAAGCCTGCACCACCCAGTACAGATATCTGTCCCCAGCCTCTCTCTTTTCAATGGGTTTTGGAACCCATGTGCCCCATCTAGCAAGCGCTATCCAGCTGACAATGAAACCCCCCATCACAAGACAATTTTGTAGTTCCCCATTTACCCAATCAGGGTGACAACATTTCATTCCTCCTGCCCCAATAACAATGAAATTGGGGCTCCCACAGCTGTGAAAATAACCATCCCATGCTGCTTTGCGGTATGCTAAATGGGGTGGGAGTGCCGATGCAAATAACCGAAATACCAATGCAACACTTGAAACTTCCACTCTGCACTCCCCATAATCTACCACCAGATGTCAGGGTAGAGCTCATCCTGACTCTGCTTACATTCCTATTATTGTCAGTTTCAACTATAGAAGCCCCAGGAGTAGTGGATAGGTGTTTTGAAGAAATCAAACTATATAAAACAATACAATTTCTTAAGGAATACAAATTAATGAGATACTATGTGGAGTGTGGGCTGCCCTGAGGCGGTGCTAGAAATCCAAGGCTTCACAGATTCTTCTCTGTTCCCTAGTCAAGAATCCATTATGGCTGTGGCTACAGAGCATCTATACAGCTCCTCCTTGTCCTCAGTACCCAGCATAGGTATTCTGGTTTTGCAGAAGGAAAGGATTTGCTTCTCAGTTCTTAGGTGATATGGATTGTCTGGCTATACCAAAAGAAGGACAGGAGACATTTAACATGGGTTTAATCAGGCCGCAACTTTATTATTAGATGGCTGGGACTACATGGCAGATAAAAGTGTACAGTGCAGGTAACCCCATGTTTTCCGTAATTACCTGGGGGGCTTTTACCAGCCTCCCCCTAATTTTTCCTCCAAGTCCCTCCAGCAAATTTATCACTGGAACCTGACCATACCCAGGGGACTTTTACCAGCTTCCCCTCTTTTTCCATCCAAGTCCCTACAGCAAATGTATTGCCAGGACCTTACCATCCACCCTCCTCATAGGAGGGCTAAGGTAGGCTATAAGAATGGGTGGTTGACACCCTGCTGTACCAATCATAGGAGTCTCCAACTGCTCCCTATTTGTTCCTTTATTGAACACCGCTTTTTAAGTCCTTTTCCAAGCCATTTATCTGGTCATTGTATACCTTTCCACAAGGAGGCGCCAGTGATTAGCTTGGCTGCCTCCGCCCCAAACCCAGTCGGATTCCCAGACATCTTTTACTGCTCCCCGTTCTAAACTGGCCAAAACAAATGGGCTTCCAGGCTTTACAGGGGAACCCCATCCTCCTTGAATAATTTGGTGTCCCGGAGTGACCAAATTTCTGAGCTTCTTAAGACCCCAAGGGATTTGGCCACCTCCCAGTTAGAATATACCGAGCCTTGTCCACCTGGGTGGTGCTCCACGGCTCTCAGCTAGACCATGCGTGAATGCATGTCTGACAACACGGATCTGCATCAAGTCCCATCTTGTTCTGGCAGTAATTGAACTCCTTTACACATTCCCAAATAATGTTCCCTAATGTGTGCCACATCATGTCAGTGACTGCTGACGGGCCCCTCAGTGCACAGAAGTGGCATGAGCCGGTCCAATAACATGCTTCTCCTTCTATGCCAACACAGTCTTGCCCCATTCTGGACCTCGGTTACCAACCCTTAAGGCCACTAGGACATCCACCTATGTGCATAAGAAAACCAATCCTGTGCCCACCGATCCACACCGCCTTGTCCATGGCTGGTCTGCCCACATCTGGAATGGAATGACAGCACATTAATGGCAACTGACCACCCGAAGTTGCACACCATATTGTATGCTTCCCCATGCCAACGCCCAATTGTCAGAACTGTCTGTGCCCCTGTTCCCCGCTGCACCACTGCTGTTGTGGCCCCTGATTGTGAATGACCAAACAACTCTTGAGTGAAGAGTGTTGTGTGGATATGGATAGCTTTTTAGCCCCACTGACAAATGCAATAGCCGGGGGGGTGATTCCAAGATTGTTGAGGATGCCAGCTGACAGTTGCCTGTGACCCTGTGTTCTGCAGCACCCGCTGCTCTGTAGTGGACCATTCAATGACCAGCCTTTATGCTCCTCTAATTACATGAATTTGTTAATACTTGTCCCATAGCTCTGCCATCTGAAAGGAGGCAGTAGATCTCCATGCTACATCAGTAACCATCCTACCCCCAAGTTCCAACTAGGTACCAGAATTTACTCAAGTTCTTGGCTGGCTCCTGGTGCCAGCTTCTGAAATCTGTTATGCAAAAGTGAAACCCAGGAAAGGCAATAAAGTAATGGAGATTTTCCTGGAGCCTATTTGAGGACCAAGCCCCAGGAGATAAACCTGCAAATGTTGTGTAGACCATTGTGTACAGGGCCTTGCTACCTTGCCTTCAACTGATTCCTATAGAATCCTGCCCCCCCCCCCTTTTTTTAAACCACTAAGCCCCAACCACGCCTATGACTTTTAATGTGTTTTGCTTGACCACACTTTCCATACCCCATCCACACCCATGACGTGTAATGGGTTTTGTGTAACTGTGTATTATGGATTTTAAATCCAGTTACATCCCACTGTTTCACTGTTTATCAACGCTGAGTTTGTCTCCTCTCCAGAAATAAATCATCTAAAAATTTGGAGATAAACAGGAAAAATTGTTAGTATCTTAAGTTGCAACAGTGTTTCCATATCCCAGTAAAATTAATACAAGAGTTTTATATCTACTACTTTGGTAGTGTTTTAGTTAACTTTCTCTCACCAGTCCATTTTGAAGACTTGGGGAGGTTTTCCTTTTGTTTGTTTCTTCGCGTCTTCTCTGTTCTTCTTAGCTGTCTGTAGTAGGTTGTTCGGAGATGTAGTCAGGATAGGTTGTGACAGGGCCGGCTTTAGGAAGTGCGGGGCCCAATTCGAACATTTTCGGCGGGGCCCCGGCAGGGATGACTTAAAAAAAAAAACATGTAAAAAAAAGCCTTTCATTTCTTAGCAACCGGTTCCCTGTAAAAAGTTCTGCTTTAAGGAATGTGCCACAGTATGTATTTTTTGTACCAATAGGGTTACCATACGTCCGTATTTTTAAAAATTCCTCCCGGATGGCGATTTAAGAACCAAAAAGCTGGACATGTCTGGGAAAATACGGATGTACGTTAACCCTACGTAAAGTTCTTTTTTAAAAAGTTGGGCCTGAACTAGAAATGAGCTCTGTTTCACATGTGTGGGTCCCCACCACTCCCTGGGGGTGTGCTAGGGTGACCAGATGTCCAGATTTTATAGGGACAGGCCCGATTTGGGGTTCTTTTTCTTATGTAGGATCCTACTACCCCCCACCCCTGTTCCAATTTTTCACACTTGCTGTCTGGTCACCCTAGGGTGTGCACATGTGTGGGTCCCAGCTGTTCCCTGCCCCTCTCATTGAAGCAGGTGTGCAGGGTTACTGCCCTGGGAACTGCAGGGCACCAGTGGACATGGGGCTGGCTGCAGGCAGGGCAGGGGCTGACTGGAGGTAGGGTCTGGCTGCAAGCCGGGCAAGGGGTGTGGGGCTGGCTGGAGACAGGGGGATGTGGGGTGGGCTGGCTGGTTTCAGGCAGGGCCACAGGGGGGTGTGGCAAGGGTTGGCAGGCCTGGAGACAGAGGAGTGCGGGACTGGCTGGCTTCAGGCAGGGGCGTGCGGCAGGGGTTGTCTGGAGACAGGGCAGGGGGTGCGGGGCTGGTGCGGGCAGGGGCTGGCTGCAGGCAGGACTGGGAGTGCGGGGTTGGGTGCAGGCAGGGGCTGGGTGCAGGCAGGGGGTGTGGGTACAGGGGGTACAGCCCACCCTGTACGGTAAGTGCCTCCTCCTCCTCCCTCCCCCACCAGGGTAGTAGCAGCAGCCCGGGGCTCGGGGGCTATTTAAAGGGCCCAGGACTCCCCTGCTTCCACCGCCCTAGCCCTTTAAATAGCCATGGGAGCCCTGGGGAAGCGGCAGGGCTCCGGGGGCTATTTAAAGGACCGGGGCAGCAGAGGCAGCTGGAGCCCCCTGCTACTCCAGGACTCTGGGGGTTATTTAAAGGGCCTGGGGCTCCCCAGCTTCTACCACCCCGGCCCTTTAAATAGCCACGGGAGCCCTGGGGAAGCAGCGGGGTTCCGGGGGCTATTTAAAGGGCCGGGGCAGTAGAAGCAGCAGGAGCCCCAGACTTTTTAAATAGCCCCCAGGGCTCCAGCAGTGGGGCTCTGGTGGCAATTTAAAGGGCCTGAGGCTCCAGTCCCTGCTGGGAAGCTGGGCCACCCCGGTACAGCGCACTGGCAGGGCTTGGGTGCGGGGCCCTCTTAGGCGCAGGGCCCGATTCGGGGGAATTGGTTGAATTGGCCTAAAGCCGGCCCTGGGTTGTGAAGTGCTTGTGGTTAAAGCAGGTTAATAGTGTGTGTCTGAAGGGTGCTTATTTCAGAAATTTGAATAACCTTCTCCTTGTTTTCATGAAATTATTGGAAAATATACCTTTTCCAGACTTGTTTAGATTCAAAGGTGGTGGTTGTCATGCTGTCATTGGGTCAGTATCTTCAAGGGTTGTCCTTAGCAGCCTCTTCATCTTATGAAAATGTAGTTGGTTCATGCATAATATATATATTAGGGTTGTAATTATTTCTTGACAATTAGATTTCCTTTGTTTTTGTGGTGGGAGAGTTTTAGAACATCTTTATGTTTAGAGTTTTACCCCTTTCTTTTTATTCAATCTATTTTCTGAAATATCCCTTCAATTTTATTGGCGTTCAGCAGGAAATGAAATTCTATTTTCAAAAAAATCCAAACACTGCTTCCTTTTATAGGTAATGTTTAGCATAGTTAAGTTTGAGTTTTAATTTGATTGTTTAGTTTTCAAAACAGTCTTTTAAAAATTAAACAAATCTTAGAATGGCATTAGCTTAAATAGTTATTAAATAAGCTATTGATTCTTCATAACAATTTTTGGAAAAAAGATTTTTCTTGTCTTTTTGAGTTGGGTGAGGGATTTGCTCACTGCAAGTAATTAAGTACAGTAATTCTCCATTAATATATTCTATACTTAAATGCCTTCTTACATTAGTAATTAGTTTTGCAAGGTCATAAGATCCATGTTGGTACATAAAGCATTTTACAATTTACATAGCAGTGATATTAGAAAATTATATTAGGAACTTTCTGTTTAGTTAATATATTTGCAAGTAGGTATTTCAAAATGGTGTTTGCCATTTCAACATTTTTAAAAAGTAAACAGAAGGTTTTAAACATTTCCAATTACACATTTTTCCTGGAGGCTTTTCTGAATTAAGTTTTTTATTTCAACTGGGATATTTCTAGACTTCTTTGTGTGGATTTACGTAGAAGTTCTTCTTGGGACGGTCAAAAATCCCACTTTACCTAGATGTATTGCTCTGATAACACCACCATACATTCCTTTTCACAATCAGGTCATTTCTTAAAACATTAATGTTTTACGTTGTTTGTTTTCATGAGATAAAGATTATTTTTGTATCAAATTGATATCTTATACAAGAGGAAGGCATCCTGGTCTAGACACGACACATTTTTGGTTTGACTTTTGACTGAAGCTTCTTGGAATTGCAATCTGAAGGTTACAGCAACTACACTTTTATTGAATATTTTGCATAAAGCAGAAAATTCAGTAACCCATACATCCTTTAAACACATCAAAAAAGAAAATAATATAAAAGTTAAAGCAAGATAAATTTTAAAATGCAGCTTTTCTCAGTTTGAATAACACTCTTAGGGATAATAAACAGGTTTTATGTCTAAAGAAGAGTGATCTTCCTGATATTTGCTTGTCTCCAAGGTGACAGAAGCAGAAACTTCCTGGAATTTCTTTAATTAGCTTGAACATTTTGTAACATAACTAGCTAAACATAATATATATATTTTCCAATATCCTGACTATAACATACTTGTAGCTATATCTTAATATTTAATAAAGATGCAGATAAGTTTGTGATAATCTAATATAAAAATAATAATTTTATTAATATCACTTTTGCATCAGTATTGAAGTCTTTCCCTCACATGTGGTTAAGTCACAGGGCTAAGATAGGTTTCAGAGTAGCAGCCGTGTTAGTCTGTATCCACAAAAAGAACAGGAGTACTTGTGGCACCTTAGCGACTAACCAATTTTATTTGAGCATAAGCTTTCGTGGGTTACAGCCCACTTCATCGGACGCATAGAATGGAACATATGGTGAGGAGATATATATACATACAGAGAACATGAAAAGGTGGGAGTTGCCCAACCAACTCTAAGAGGCTAATTAATTAAGATGGACTGTTGTCAGCAGGAGAAAAAAAAAACTTTTGTAGTGATAATCAAGATAACCCATTTAAGACAGTTTGACAAGAAGCTGTGAGGATACTTAACATAGGGGAAATAGATTCAATGTGTATAATGGCTCAGCCATTCCCAGTCTCTATTTAAGCCTAAATTGATAGTATCTAGTTTGCATATCAATTCAAGTTCAGCAGTTTCTCGTTGGAGTCTGTTTTTGAAGCTTTTCTGTTGCAAAATTGCCACCTTTAAACTTGATAAAGATAAATATGATTCCAGCCGTGAGCTAGAGTGACAGCACTTCTCTGCTCTCCTTGTGAGTATTGGACCTGTGTAGTTGCAGATCCTGTGGCACTCCCTCCATGGTGTGCTCGGCCCATTGACCCCTATACTCCTTGTCCCCTCACCATGAAGTTTAAATTCTGCAGAGGGCCATAGTTAGGACTCCAGCACTGAAGTAAATTTCACCTCAAACAAGGCCTCTGCCATTCCAACTCTTGTTTATGGTTGCTAGAATGAAGTCCTATTGCTGCTTTGGAGGTCTTTAATAAGTTTCAGTTATTACACACCCTTTGGTCTTATGTAAGATATGAGCAAGAGCGTTAATTAGAGATTTGCAGATTAGAGATACCACGTGGGTCACAGGTAGAGTAAGTCTAAGTGAAGTGAGGGGTGTTTTCTTGTTGATAACAGCAATCAGAGTTGCTATAGCCAGTTTACATCTAAACAGCTAATAATTTTGAATTTTTTTAGATGTGAAGTAACCAATTTTGTGTTCTTATGATAGCATGAAAATGGGCAAAGAATTTACACAAATAACTAAAGATAAAATGATGAAAAAATATTTGGAAATATTTAGCATAATCAGCTAACCCTGAACTCTGGTTCCTTCTGGACTTGAAATCTATGAATCCCAATATCCCATTATGGTTGAAAGACCCTACACATCAAGTCTTATCCTCTATATACAATGCAGAAATGACATTATGCCTTCATCCACTGTTCCACTATGAGGCAGAAAGAACAAGCTTCCTCATCTGTACTCTCCAAACAGAAAGTAAATCCCGTGATTCCTTTCCTAGTCATGCCACTGGTGAGTAGCAAATCTACCTTCCAAATAAAGACCACATTTATGCATTTACCCAGTCCACAGTGCACAGGTCTTGAATGCCCTGGTCATAAAACTAGGCTAGTATATTACTTATTTACCAAGGAAGTTCCTATGATATAAGTGTATCCCTGTTAGATGGACAGTTGGCCAGTAATTGAAGTCTGTGTATAAACATGTCAGAGACTGCAGGAATTTTGATGCTATTTTTAACCTTCCTTTAGTGTTCAGTTCCTTATTTTTACATTAGGGCACGGTGGGCAATGGGCAGGATGGATTTTGCTCCAAACCGTGTGATGTCTAAAGGGAATGGGGGCATATTTGAAATTGGTATATCGAAAGAAGCTTTAGACACTAACTAAATTTAAAGTTAGGGTAAATTTTTTAAAGATTTGTGACTCAAAAACATTTTGACCAACTTTGTAGTAAAAGTTCCCCTTTACTTTAAGAACATACCTGATCATTTTCAAGCCAAACCTATTTTTCAGGCTAAAGGTATAAGGGGACTAAAAATTTAGCTTGTAATAGAACCAGATTACAAAATTAACAATGGAGCTATAATAACTTTATAATAATTCAAATTAATATAAATGTTGTGGGTTTCGTTCAAACAAAAGACCAATCTTCCCTCTTTCAGTCATCCGATTCCTGCTGAATATTGAGGTGAGATTCCATCCCCTATATATCTTTTCCTAAAATGCAAAATTCAACCGCAAAACTCAGATCACATTTACAGAAAAGTTTGCACAGTCTTGAAAACCACAAGCAAGGTTCAAGTAAATCCACTACTTCTGTTCAGGTATCGGGGAAGGATTTAGAAACTAGAAATGGACCTGAATCCAAAACTAAGTCCGAACACCCCAAAATTTTGGAAGTATTTGATAATGCTTGAACTTGAATACAGGTTAAATTTTGCAAGTGGCTGCTAGGGTCGTGCTATTCTATTCTATTCTGTTCTATTCTGGGTTCTTATATCACCTTCATCACTGTAGTATTTGAACATTTTCCAGTCATGCATTTAGGACTCATCAACACGGAGCAGCAGTATGCTCTAATGGGCTGTGACTTCTAAAGGCCACTAAGGTGTTGGGCATGAATTGTTCCGTGTAGACTCTGGTAATGCTTATTAAAAGTTCCTAGTATGTTAAAGCGCATAAGGGAACTTTGAATAGGCACAAGAAGATCTACACAAATCAATTCATGCAAAACATGTTAGTGTGCTTTAAAAAAATCACACCCCCATAGTGCACATTACCCCATTATGTGCACGAGCCATAAGTGATATGATTAATACCTGTCTTTCTCTCACTTTCCTGTCGTTGGAAGGGAATTGTGTTTGCAATATAGTGTTTTGGAAAGGTTTCGTTTTCTTAAATATACACACTGCTATGTGCTCATATTAGAGAAGGCGGTAGAAGAACTGTGCCTTGCACTTGGAGCAAAAGATGATGAGGTTTGTGATGAACCAAAGCTCCTGACTCAGACACCTCTGAACTTTCAGGCATTTTGGAATCCAGATCTGAACTATTTGGATTTGCTTATTTCTAAGTGGGAAATAGATTGGAACTGAAATCACAGAAGATATCAGGTTCACAATCCTAGCAAATTGAAGTGGTTAAGTTTTGCACAGAATTCGTCCCCCTGCCAAGTAGCTAAAACCTCTCCAGTTTATCAACATCCTTCTTGAACTGTGGACTCCAGAAACAGTGCCAAATACAGAGGTAAAATTATATCTCTACTACTACTCAAGATTCCCCTGTTTATGTATTTAATGGGAACATCAGGTCTTTTCACCACAGTGTTGCACTAGGAACTCATATTCAGCTGATTATCCACCAAAACATCCAAATCTTTTTCAGAGTCTCTGCTTTCCAGGCTAGAGCCCCCATACTCTAAGTATGACCTACATTCTTGGTTGCTAGATTTATACATTTACATTTAGCCATATTAAAACACATATTGTGTGCTTACTCCTAGCTTACCAAGTGATCCAGATTGATCTGTATCAATGACCTGTCCCCCAATGTTTGTGTCATCCGCAAACTTTATTAGTGATTATTTTGGTTTTTTTTCCAGGTCATGGATAAAAATGTTAATTAGCATAGGGGCAAGAACAAATCCCTGCAGGAACACACCTGTTCAATGATGATTCCCCATTTACAATTACATTTTGAGACCTATGCAGTGTAGTTGTAGCTGTGTTGATTCCAGGTTATTCGAAAGATTGGCGGGTAATATCATTTTATTCAACCAACTTCTGTTGGTGAGAGAGACAAGTTCTTCTTCAGCTCTGTGTGTCTCAAAACCTTGAATCTCTCAACAAAAGAAGTTGGTCCAATAAAAGATTTTGAGACCTGTCAGTTAGCCAACTTTTACATTTAATGTGCGCCATGTTAATTTTATATCGTTCTAGTTTTTTAATCAAAAGATTTCAAGTGCCTTATAGAAGTCTGTTACATCACACTAGTACCTTTATCAACCAAACTTGTCATCTCATCAAAAAAAAATATATCAAGTTAGTTTGAGAGGAACTGTTTTCCATAAACCCATGTTGATTGGCATTAATTATATTACCTCTTTAAATTCTATATTAATCAAGTCAGTCACTCCAGTATCTTGCCCAGGATTGATGTCAGAATGACAGCCCTATGATTACTGGGTCATCCCATTATGCTTTTAAAAAATTGGCACATTAATTTTCTTCCAGAGTTCCAAGACTTACTGAAAATCAACATGAATGGTCCACTCAGTTCCTCAGCCAGTCCAGACTGCTGATTAAAAATGTCTAATTTTAGTAGCTGTGTCTAATATCCTCTAGAGATACTAGTGCAATGGAAATGAACACTTCTGCCATTTCTGCATTATTATTGGTTTCTATCTAGTATCTACCACTTCATTTAGTAATGGACCAATACCATTGTTAGGATACTTTTTGTTCCTAATATACTTTAAAAATTCATTCTTACTGTCCTTAACGTAGCTAGCCAAGAAGTCGTCTCGTGTCCCTTTGCTTCCCTGATCAGTTTTCTACAGTTCCTAGCTTCTGAATTATATTTATTACTCTCAGCTTCACATTTCTTCTATATGATATATATTATTATATTTTTTATAGTTGCCTTCACTTCCTCTCTAAAACAGGTCATTTTTGTGAATATGGCCTTCTTCCTTGATTGTGGCTTTTTAGGCATCTAGTAGAGTGTTCTTAAACAATTCCCAATTATCATCCACAATATAAATTAAATTCTTTCTCTTTATTATTTTAAGCTTTGTTAAACTTGCCCTTTAAAGCATCGAGTATATGCTTTATACTTATTAGATATCTTCTTATGTATCTCATTGGTCTGGATTTTGTTTTGTTGGCACATTATACATGTCTTCAAAACATGATCACTTGTACGTAAGTTATTTTGTAGTTCTGTGGCCAGTTCCTTTTTATCTGTCAAGATGAGATCTGACCTAAAATTCCCCGATGTTAGATGCAACACTTTTTGAGTTAGGAAATTGTTGTCTATAATATTTTAAATTCCATGACTGTTTTAACTGTGGCAGCCTGAGACCTGTAGCATATGTCACTTAGATTGAATTTCCCTATGATCACACAGCCTACACATTATAGATAGGTGTATAAGGAGCTAGTCATCTTGTTCCTAGGTGTAATTTGGTGATCTGTAGCAGAAACCAACTAATACCCCATCTTGTGCTTTATTTGTTAGGACATTGATCCATAAGCATTCAGGAGATCTGGATTCTGTTCCCTGCTTTACCACAGACTTCCTGTGTGATCTGTAGAATGGGGATAATAATGCTTCCCATGCTTACAGATAGGTGGTGACAGGTATCACAACTTCTAAATAAATAAAATAATTATTCATAACGGAATAAAAAAAATCAGAAATACAAACAGAAATGTCTCTGGTTTTAGTTTTATGCACTTTATCATCTACAAAGTTCCATTCACATCTGTGGTGCTGAATATATTGTTTAATAACAGGTGTAATTTCACATGTCCATGGCATAAATCCACAAACAGTGGAAACTGAAGCAAAAGCAATCAAAGAAACCCAAACAAACCAAAACCCCAGCAAACAGATTCTGACTCTGAAACTTAAGATTTTTTACACAGGAAGAGTGAAGGATGGATTGTTAGACTTCACTTTGAATTTCTGCAGCTTTCAGCAGTTTGTGTCACCAGTGTAAAAGGGATGCTATTGTGCTTGATTTGGCCAGAATTTTGATCTACTTCCTTTTTCTCATCAAAGACCATGGAATTCTTTATATGTGTTTTTCACCGCTGGGAACAAATGTTGCAATGTTCTTTTTTCCCCCCATTATAAAAAAGATCAATGCCAGCAGCCTAACACTCATGAGCAATCCTTTTATAGCAAACCACTGTTCGCATATGATTCAGGGAAACAATTTGGTAAAGAAATAGAGTTAAGTTTCAAGCAGTGGAGAACAATATGATTTTAAAAATAATTGTAAGTATCCTGATATCCTTTTAACGTGATTTAGACATGTCTTTGTGTATTTATTCATTCATTTCAATTAACAACTAGGAAGTAGCCTACAGAAAGTAGACATAAAGATCAGAATGGCTCTCCGCTGTATATATTTGTTTATTCCATATTAGTTCTACTTACCTTCCTCCACTGACTTCCTTGGACACAGTAAATGATATTTAGGGCTCTTCAGGGCATGGTGGCAGTGGTCATTCAGGGGGGCAAGGTTTATGCCGAAGGTAGTTCAAGAAGGTATTCCTTTCCTGGCACTCACTAAAATCTGGATAAGAGCCTTCACCCCGTGGTGACCCTCCCCTGAGATTTCAACACTACTTCTGGAGCTGCCCTTTCCCAGAAGGGCATCTCTCTCTCTCACACATTCTGCCTCTTGAAGTCCCCAAAGGGAATATGGTGGATGAGCTTTGGGCTTTTCCTCTCCTACTTCTGCTGCTTTTCAGACCCTTCCTTCTTCTTTGTACAGTACTCCCTATGACTCTCCTTTCAGTGACCATGTTGCTCACCAACTATGTGAATTCCTTACTGCTTACTTGAAATCTTGATTTGGCTGCTTGTGACATCACAGTTATGGAGATGGTTGTGATATTAGAGTAACAATTTTGCAGTTGACTCTTCCATAGAAGGCAAAAGCAAAAGAACTTCTAAACAAAGATGAAGAAAACCACCCATACAGTTGTGCTAATAAATACTGTGGTTCCATGGTTGATAGAACCTGTGTCTTTATAATCCACAGGATAAATTATGTCCAAACGAAAATATACATTCAGACTTTTACTAACTATTGTGTAAATAAGAGTTTTAATACAGGTAAGAAGGAAATTACACATTGTTTTCTTTTTCTTTTCTTTTCTTTTCTTTTCTTTTTTGTGACTATGTCCACTCCCTCGAGTAACAGAAATGTAACTACAAAAATGGTTAAAGTATTTTAAAGGCCTGTTTTAACCTACTGCTGCAAGGACTTCTATGTCCAGGGCTGAAAATCTGGACAGATATTCTTGTTTTAATCTAAACCATTGTGTCTGATGGAGGTAGGGGTGTGTGTGTGTGTGTGTGTGTGTGTACACAATAGCATAAGCCGATGCCAGAATGTCAGCATGGATATTTGTCCTTGCTTTTATGTGTTTAAGAGTTTAAGACAGACCATTAATGTTACTCTAATATAGTGTTTTGTGGCTGAATCTTCCGTTATAGATGCAGCTTGAAATAGGTTGATTTTAAAAGGAATAGATATTACTGAATATTCAGAGAATTCTTTTTCCATAGTGCGCTTAGGAGAAGAATACCTTTAAATAAGGCATTCATTAGCTGATAGTTAATTTGGGACAAAATACCACACTTAATGTTTAGTAAATGGAAATTAGAGCGTCTCATGCTGATCAGATTCCTTGTTTTTTTGCTCATAAATTTTACTCATTGCTCTAGCTGTGGCATTTTTGATACCAACTAATTAGGTTCATTCTGTGTAGATGGACAGCTAAAGTGACTCAGCGGGGCAGAGTTAAATTAGCTCCGTCCATCCGTGCTACACTTGTTAGTAAGTCATGAATATCCTGATATTGGCTTCTTATTAGTTGGTACATTGCAATATTTTCTTTAGAGAACTTGTGAATCATAACTAAAAATTACTGTACAAGGTTTTTAGACATTTTGAAGGTGTTTATGCTCATGCATGAAAATATTCTTTAGCCTAGCACTTTGCCCAAAAATGTTTTAATGCTCTAATAAATATATCAGCTCTTTAAAGTATCTTGGAAACATATAACAATCTTTTCTCTTTTGAATATGATTTCTTCATAAACATTTGCTCATATGATGAAATGTAATGTCATTAATTGTCCTAATAAGAAATGCAAAAGTTGTTTTAATTCTTGAATTAGGTGTAATTGCATAAACATTAATTTGATGCAAATAATTTTTTCCCAGTTGCCACAGGATAAATATGTGCACCATCTCTCATTCATGTATGTATATATAGATATAGATATAGATGTCATGAGTGTAAACAGCTGATATTTTTTCAGTATCTGCATAACTTTTTTTTTAATTTTTTTTTTGGAACCAGAAGAGGTACGAGTATAGCAGTACTGCTAACCTATATTTTGATATGTGCTTAGGCTCTGGAAAGCTAGAAGAAGAAAATTCTTTACTAGGAATATTACTAAATATCCACATCTCAAGGGCAGAATTTACATCACACTGTTATATTACGTATAGTCATGGATGACTTGTATAATGTTCTTACAAACAAGGTTCTGGAGGTCTTGCTGTTATTTGTTCTTTGTACCTACTATTCTTATCATGACCCTCTCTAATTTAACAGTGTCTTCAGGGAACATCTTATACACCCATCATCTAGGTATTTATTTAATCACTGATGAACAGAGTTTGGAAGTGCAAAACCATAACAATACTGACACCACTCCAAAAAGTATTATTGCACCACCACAGTCTTTTCTAAGTATAATTGAATAGCCAACTGTCCAAAATGAAGGAACAAAATTAATTTGCCTGTGTATCACTTATTTTTTTTTAATGTGGTGAAAGCTTTATAGTCAAGAAGATATGTCACTGTACTGAGAAGTAAGAAGTTGGTTATGAGCATCTAGTAGTATTTTGTCCACTTTGAGCCACATGCTACTCACCTGGTTATGCTTCCCAGTGAGGACAATAGGAGCTTTGTGCAAATTAGGTGAGAATTAGCCCTCAATGTATTGCCCATGATCAGTGCTCCCATTCAGTGCTGCTGATGGAATCATGATACACAAAGGGTTCTCCCTTCATTCCTCCAGTGTGAACACTCCCGTTTTTCAAAGATGACTCAAGCAGATTTCCCAGATTATACATATGGCTTGTTATAAATTAGGCTTAACTGGAGGAAATGAGTTGGAAAGCAACAGTGTACTTTCACCAGTGTTATATGTGCAAGCCATGGTGGGTGATTTTTTTAAAGGATTTGCTTTCTTAAAATATAATTTATCAAACCAACTTAAATATAAATAGACTTGGAAGGATTAAATTTTTGTCAGTAATTGGTAATTTCACTACACACAAACTGTCAAAATATTTCCATGGATGCTAATTGAAATTTTCAGATGGGCTATGTAAGAAAATGCTGCTTGAGAATTTAGAGTTTGATTTAAGGATATTTACTTTGTATATTTTGATATGTGATGTTGACACTTTGTGTTTCAGCAGTAATAAGTATTGACCTGTGATCCCTCACCTGATTTTAGGGAAGGTTGTTATTCAAGATTATACTATATATCAGGGATCGGCAATATTTGGCACGCAGCCTGCCAGGGTAAGCACCCTGGTGGCTCGGTCCAGTTTGTTTACCTGCTGCATCTGCAGGTTTGGCCGATTGCAGTTCCCACTGGCTGTGGTTCGCCGCTCCAAGCCAATGGGGGCCGTGTGCCAAAGGTTGCCAATCCCTGCTATATATCATGTGCTAAGGCATGCTAACATGCTTTAAGATGATAAAATGAAAGTCATTACAGCTGTAATGCAATTAGGGAAACATAAAATATGAATCAATCTTTGAGATCAACTTCGCAATAAGTTGAAGCCTCGTAAGGCCTGTTATATTTGCTAGTTTATGTATTGTTAGCTTAAATAGCAGGTAGTTAGCATGAGTGTTTGACCAAAGGCCACAATATTTAGAAATAAGGATCTTGTTTTGTTCTTTTGCCATTTATTTGTTTATCACAACAGGTTTCTAGGGGATTTTGGTATATGTATAACCATAAGACTAAGAGCATTAACGTGTTGAAAATATTGGGAAATTGATTGATGTGAATAGCTTATGTCATCAGTCAAAACACCAATTATGGTTTCTCCAGAAAACTACACATGGATAAGGGGCCAAGGGGCAATATAAATATAGCCACCAAATACATGGGGTATATGGAAAAGGGGTACAAAATAAGGTGTATGTATCCTGTGGTGGGCACATCTGCATGACAGGATGGCAGAAGCCTGGATCATCACATCATGCTTTTGACATTCTCCACTTACTTTTCCTTACATCTTCTCGTCTGATAATTCTGATGGTCTCCATAAGGTTATGAGTACGCACAAGACAGTGGATTGTTTTGCTGTATTTACATTGCTTCTGCAACTTCTATTTTACTTGTATGTTTTTAGTACTTAAACAAAATTGTCCTGTCTGTAGGTGTGATACACCATGCATAATAAATGAATGTAGCCACCTGCGTAAAAAAACCTGTTAATAACTTGTGCAATTTTGCACTCTGAATTAATCCAAAGTTACATAAAGTTTTAACTTTACAAAAATCTGTGTCTGACTTTGACCCCGTTCCCTGACACTCCTCATCATTTCCCATAGCTGTGAAAAGTTTGATTGATAAAAATTTAAAAAATTCTTAAACTGATAATTTTGTGCAACTGAAAATTTTAATTAAAAAATGCTTAAAAATATCAGATTACACCAAGCCTAAATACAAGATAAAATTCAAACTTAAGCGAATCAAAAATCCCCAGAAAAATAAACATTGTAACAAGCAACATAACACGTTTACATAAGAAATTATGTCAAATTTAAGGTAATATATGGATCCAAGACATTCTTATATGTCTCTGTATGAGCTGTGAGTTAGTCTGGAATATTTTCTGAATTCAAAACATACTCTGGTTTGGACGCTAGCTGATGTTCATAATGTAGAAATTTCCATTTAAAACTTTGAAATTTGGGTCCTTTTTTGTTTGCTTGAAAATGGAACCGTTTTTTGAATGAAAATTTTTAAAAGTGTAATTTTGTGGGGGGTGTTTCCTTTAAATTTGGCCATATTCAGAAATGCTAACATATAAAATCCTTAACGCTGTGAGATTTGCAAAAAATTTTAAAACTTCTTTTGCACAACTCTAGGTATTCCCTTAAACACATTCATGCCTTTAAACCTTACTTACATGGAAGGGACTGATTAATTTGTTCATTATCTCAGTATAAAATCAATGTTTTGCTATTGATAATGATACTTCATTACGTTTTCTTTTATATCTGTGTGGGATTAAAGTGGGAGGTTTTCTCTGTTCTTGCTCTCTCTCTCACACCCACACGCGTGCACACACACGCACACACAATATAGGTACTGGTAAATGGTTCAAAAATACAGATTAAATTATATGTATGACATTATACAGCTGTGCATCTTTCACTGGTTGAAAAACTCTTATCCACAGTATGTGCTGAGCAGGAGAGTTGGGAAAGGACCATTAGAGAGAGTGAACAGCAGAGTGAGGTCTAGTTTCAACAGTCATTAGTTTGGGTATTAAGCACCTGACCTGCACTTTTGGGGGTCCTGAATGAATTAGATTATCTGTGCAGAGGGTCCTTGTGAGAACTGAATATTTTAACTCCTTTTCATCTTGATGTTTTAATGCCATTTTAATAATGAATAAACTTGGCTGGGCTGGAGATGCCAAAGATGATTGTTATGACCAGGAGCATATTTGAACCTTTTTTTTTTTTAAAGTATACATCATACATGTCTGCTAAAGTTAATGAAGGAAAAGTGAAACCTTGCTGCTTATCATTTTAATACAGTTTTGAGTTTCCCAAGAGAGAATTTTGTCTCAAGGTGATTTTTTTTTGGTTGTACTTAAGTTGTCTGAATGATAAATAGTGCCCTAGGTAAGTTGCAGGCTGTGTATATACGGGAAAGTAATATTGCATTTGAAAGTTTTCTGATAAAGTGGAATCCAATTTTGCTTCAAAAAACTCTGATGGATGTTAACCACTTTTTTGCTGAAATTTCATTGAGCCATCTTATGTTTATTAAGGATTGGAAAATTATTATTTTGAAAAAAATTAAGTGGTTATGGGCTGTAGCAAGATTCTTTTACAATCACTATTTCCAAGTAAGGGTAACATTGATCCTTAGTATTACTTATGTCTGAAACAAATATATTCCACATTGCTAACTATAAAAACCTGCAGATAAACTGTATTAGGTAGTTATCAACCTAACCAGATGTATTTTACAATGCAAGCAGCTCCTATCATATAATTTTGCACTTGTTCTATAGAGGGGCAAAATTCTGTGCTGACTCATGCCCAGTGCAACCCTATTGATTCATTGCATGTGGAATAAATGAAATTGGCTCACAAACTTTAATAGTATGCAGTGTAGTTCTAGCTGTATTGGTCCCAGAATATTAGCAAGAAAAGGGGGGTGAGGTAATATCTTTTATTGGATCAGTTTCGGTTGGTGAGAGAGACAAGCTTTTGAAACTACCCAGAGCTCTTCTTCAAGAGCCGAGTAAGGAACTCACTGTATCACAGCATAATGCAAGGTGGAACAGATTGTTTAGCATAAGTACTTAGAACTTTTGTAAGGGGCCATTCAAAGTAGAGTGGCCTGTTAACACCTCAGCAGTCATAGGACAAAAATAGGGAGTTAGTGAGTCACAGATTGTTGTAATAATCATAAACCCAGTGTCTTTGTTAAGTTCTATTTTTTAGTGTCTAGCAGAGTAATGAATTTAAACTCCAAGGCTCATCTTTTGAAAGTGTTGTGCAGGTTTCCTTTGAGGATGAGGACTGATAGGTCACATACAGAGTGATCGCTTTGTGGAAAGTGTTCACCCACAGGTGCTGTAGTGTTTTGGTCTTTTATCATTTTCCTATGTTAGTTTATTCAAGAGCATAATGATTGTCTGGTTTCACCCACCTAGTTGTTATTGGGCATTTAGTGCAGTGGAGGAAGGATGCAATGGAACACATGTCGTGATAGGCATGTATAGGATGCATGGAATTTGAAAGATATGTGGTGGGAGTGTTGATCATTGTAGTAATGGAGATATGTCTGTAGTTTTTGCATCTGTTGTCCTGGCAGGATCTATTGTCACTTGGAGTTGATTTGTCCTGGTCTGTGGGGAACTTGCTTCTGATGATAAGCTTTGAGAGGTTGGGGGGTTGTTTGAAGGCCAGAAGTAGGGATTCAGGAAAGATTTCTTTCAGGAAGGGGTCCTTTTCAATATGGGTTGTAGTTGTTTGATTAAACCTCGTATGGGTTTCAGTATGGAGTGGTAGGTGCCAATGATGGATGTGTGGTTGGAGAGGGTTTTATTTCTGTATTGAAGCAGGTTCTCTTAGGATATTTAGGTGGCCCATTCCACGCTGTGATCTACTTCTCTGGTGAAGTGACTTTGTTTGGTAAAGGGGTTTTTAAGTGGGTTAAGATGTATATTCCAGACTTTCTCCTCTTCATATTCTGTGGTACCTGAGTGCCTGGCTGCAGATAACAGAATGAGTTTAAGTCCAGAGGATGAAACTATCAACAATGTATCTCAGGTCTCTCATTGGTTTTGTGCTGTGTTTGTCCGGAAGTTCTTTGTCAAAGTGGCCTGTGAAGAGGTTGACATATTGGGGAGTCATCCCAGTACCCAGGGCTGTTCCCATGGTTTAAACAAAATGTTTTTGAATGTAAAATTATTATGGGTGAGGATGAAATGGATGAGTTTGACAATGTGGAGAGATTATGGTGGATGTGATGTTTGTTAAGGATTTCCAGTCAATTTTTTTTCCTGAAGCAATCAATATAATGATCAAAAGTGTGGCTTTCTCTGCTATTTAGTGTTCTGTAAGATGAGTTTTTTTTCTTGTGATTGTTGGTGGGGGTGTGGTAATTGTGAGTGGTGTCATCATTGTGAAAGAATTCTTCGAGTTGGAGATGGAGGAAGAATTCTTCTAGGTTTTCACATGTTAGTCTGGAATCAGGTTCTGTGGTGTGGCAGAAGTTCAGTCCCTTAAAGCAGTGCCTTCTCAACCCCCTGGGGGGCCACAAGCAGGTTTCAGGGGTTCATCAAGCAGGGCCAGCATCAGACTGGGGCCCAGGGCAGAAAGCCGAAGCCTTGCCGCATGGGACTGAAGCCCGAGGCCCTGAGCCGCACCACCTGAAGCTGAAGCCAAAGCCTGAGCAGCTTAGCTTCATGGGGCTCCCTGTGGCATGGGGACCTAAGCAGTTTCCCTCTTTGCTACTCCCACACCAGCCCGGGCTTTTATATGCAGAAAATCAGTTGGGACACAGGTGGGTCGTGGAGGTTTTATAGCATGCTAGGGGGAGACTCAGAAAGAAAAAGTTTGAGAACTCCTGCCTTAAAGAATACCAATACTTAAGCTCCAGTGAGGGGTAGTCTTGATATATTGATGACGTTCAGTTATTGTGTAGTGTCCGTGTGGTGGGTACTTGTGCCAAATACACAGAGAGAACCTGCTTCACTAGAGAAATAAACCCCCGTCCGACCCATCCCCTCGTTGTCACCTACCACCCCACACTGGAACCCATGAAGGGTATGATCAAAACTACACAACAGGCTAGAAAGATCAAAAAGAATACTGACAGTATCTGTTACATTGCAAAGGAATTTAGATAAACCCGGAAGGAGAGAAATCAAAAAGAATTTACTGCTGGGGAATGGTGGACAAAAATCACCATCTTGCCCTAAGTTATTGAGTTTAATAAAGTGATGTAATATGTATAATTAATAACTAGGGCTGTCAATTAATCGCAGTTAACTCACGCGATTAACTAAAAAAATAATTAATCACGATTAATCACACTCTTAAACAATAGAATACCAATCAAAATGTATTAAATATTTTTGGATGTTTTCTACATTTTCAAATATATTGATTTCAATTATAACACAGAATACAAAGTATACAGTGCTCACTTTATATTTATTTTTATTACAAATATTTGCTTTGCAAAAAACAAAAGAAATAGTATTTTTCAATTCACCTAATACAAGTACTGTAGTGCAATCTTTTGATCATGAAAGTTGAAATTACAAATGTAGAATTATGTAAAAAAAAAAACTGGATTAAAAAATAAAACAATGTAAAACTTTACAGCTTACATGTCCACTCAATCCTACTTCAGCCAATTGCTCAGACAAACAAGTTTGGTGAAATTTTGCAGGAGATAATGTTGCCTGCTTCTTGTTTACAGTGTCATCTCAAAGTGAGAACAGGCGTTCACATGGCACTTTTGTAGCCAGTGTTGCAATGTATTTACGTGCCAGATATGCTAAACATTCATATTCCCTTTCATTCTTCAGCCACAATTCCAGAGGACATGCTTCCATGCTGTTGATGCTCATTAAAAAAATAATGCGTTAATTAAATTTGTGACTGAACTCCTTAGAAGAGAATTGTATATATCCTGTTCTGTTTTACCTGCCATATATTTCATGTCATAACAATCTCAGATGATGACCCAGCACATGTTCGTTTTAAGAACACTTTCACAGCAGATTTGATACAACGCAAAGAAGGTACCAATGTGAGATTTCTAAAAATAGCTACAGCAGTCGACCCAAGGTTTACGAATTTGAAGTGCCGTCCAAAATCGGAGAGGGACGAGGTGCAGAGCATGCTTTCAGAAGAATTAAAAGAGTAACACTCAGATACGGAAACTACAGAACTGAAAAACCAAAAAAGAAAATCAACCTTCTGCTGGTGGCATCTGACTTAGATGATGAAAATGAACATGCTTTGGTCAGCTCTGCTTTGGATCGTTATCAAGCAGAACCCATCATCAGCATGGATGCATGTCCTCTGGAATGGTGGTTGAAACATGAAGGGACATATGAATCTTTAGTGCATCTGGCACATAAATATTTTGCGGGGCCGGTTACAACAGTGCCAGGTGAACGCCTATTCTCACTTTCAGGTAACATTGTAAACAAGAAGTGGGCAACGTTATCTCCTGCAAATGGTAACCAAACTTGTTTGAATGAGCGATTTGGCTGAAGTAGGACTGAGTGGACTTGCAGGAGCTAAAATTGTACATTGTTTTATTTTTGAACACAGTTTTTTTTGTACATAATTCTACATTTGTAAGTTCTACTTTCATGATACAAAGATTGCAGTATAGTGTTTGTATTAGGTGAATTGAAAAAGACTATTTATTTATTTATTTACAGTGCAAATACTTGTAATGAAAAATAAATGTAAAGTGAGCATTGTACACTTTGTATTCTGTGTTGTAATTGAAATCAATATATTTGAATATGTAGAAAATATCCAAAAATATTTAAATAAATGGTATTCTGTTATTAACAGTGCAATTAATTGTGTGATTACTTTTTTTAATCGCTTGACAGCCCTATTAATAACATTTACATTTTTAGATTTAATTACACTTGTTTATCCTGAGTGTTTCACCCACTCATTATTCCATTTCCATTTCATTACATTCATTTCATTAATCAATCTAACCTCCCAAGATCTTCCTTTTATAGTAAATATTTTTAGTGCACCTGGTAACAAATTTTAAAGGATTGCTGCGTGCAAAAACAAATAAACAGACTGTTTTTAGCCATGTCGCTAAAAGCTATGTAGTGTAGACAAGAAACGATAGTTTAAAGATTCATACACTATTCAGATTCATGGCCACTCGCTATAGAAGACTGTTGCATTTCTAAAGGTTAGGGCAGTAAGCTTATTCAGTATCTGATAATCTTGCATATTGACTTGGTTGCTCTTTTTGTATGACATAGTGATTTTAAGGTCCTCTTAACAAAAATATTAATTTGTGTTTATTTTATGCTGGAAAGTTATATAAAAGTTTGTGGAAATGATAATTTAGATGTAAAAATTAATCATTCTTTAGAATTGCCCTGCAAACTAGATAATGCCCAGATTTGGGATTGCATTTATGATTAGTTAAAACTGAGTACCATATTATGGGGATAATCTGTGATTTGTTTTCCTGATCATCCCATCTGTTTGCATGCAGTCAATCTAGCCAAAGAGCAACTTTGGTCATTTTCACTTCTTTAGAGCTTTCTCTGAGCATAGCAGTACTTGGTACCATACTGTTGGCATCAGTTTGTGGAATCTGCTATAAGAGGCCAAAGGAAAGAAAATAATCCTGTTTTACAGGGAGGGAAAAGGGCTCACAATTCTGAAGTCACATCTGGTGTCAGTAGGTCACTGCCGGAAGAAACTTGGTAAAGATGTCCAGAGGCTGCTTTGATTATAGACGACTGTGATTTAGTATCTTGCAAATAAGGCAAGGTTGAGAGAGCAGCTGAACTAATGGGAGCAAAATGCTTCAAAAAAGGATTTGACAAATAACTGAACTAACATGTATAGCAGTGAACTGTTTAATTGACACATGCTGCGAAGCCTGGCCCAGTGCAGTTAAAGGTTGACGAGAGTTTCCTTGTTGTGGGTAAAGGGACAGTCTGGGTAAAAATTGATGCTCCAAGTCCTTTTTGCTTATGGCACCTGGACAGGCTTGCCAACAATCTTGAAGCAAAACCAGTCAATTTTTATTTTGTATTATGCTGCATCATTAACACGTTGCATAAATTTGCATACGCAGAAAGAGAAAGACAGAAGTAGGAGAGGAGACACAGACAAACCAGGTGGTGGGAGAGACAGAGAAGGAGTAGGAGAAAGAAAAAGGGGGAAAGGAACATGAAGGAACAACAGCTCTGTCAAACACCCCCTCTCAATTACCAGATTCAGTAGCTTTCTGGCCTCTGCATCCCACAATTAATCAGTTCCCATTCCCTGCTCCATTCTACTCAGACAATTGGAGTTTTGTCTCCATCTGTGATCAATACCTTTCATCTCTCTGTCCACCTGCAGCCACAATTTCACATTTTTTCTACCACACCAACATTTTATGCTCTCTCCCCCCCTTCCACAAATTTCTGCACCCCACACTTCATTCTCAGTTGGTCAGCAACATTTTAGAGACTGATCCAACATTTCTTATGTATCCCAAACTCCAAATGAGCTGAGTGAGAGTTTATGAATGCTGGATTAGTCCCTTCGTTTGCAAGGATTTTTTGAATTCAGAATGTAAAATATGAATCAACTTTTTTACATAGTTTTCCCAAATAAAATTTTAGTGCTTTGATAGTCCTGATTATTGCAATTTTCATATTAGTGAAGTGATGTAATTTTAATTTATTATTAAAAAATCCCAATGTATTAATATAAATATATAGTGCTCTGAGACAAGGACTGACTTCTGTTCCTGGCTGTGCTCCCGACTTGGGCCTGGATCCTGCAAACACCTGTGTGCATGCTTAGCTTTCTTTCCTGAGTAGTCCCATTGAAAAGTAAAGTTACTCACATGCATAAGTGTTTGCAGGATCAGGGCCTTGTTTTGTGTCATTAGGCAAGTCACTTAACTTTTTGGCATCTCAAATTTAATCAAATGAAAATGAGTATAATACTTAGCTGCCCCCCAGGAGTGTTATGAGACTTAATTAATGTTTATAAAGCACTTTTAGATCCTCAGATGAAAGCTGCTATAGATGTGCAAAGGATTGTTATTATTAGATCATTCAATTACAACAGCTGTAGAATAAACTGAGATACTTTTTAATAAAACTAAAATCAAATCTTAATGCACATGTTATTAAGGGGGGGGGGAGGAGAGAGAGAAGTAACTATATAATAGATTAGCATTGTCCCTGATGTGGCAAATGAACCATCTGATG
The DNA here is from genome assembly GCF_016161935.1 of Mauremys reevesii. Taxonomy (NCBI): domain Eukaryota; kingdom Metazoa; phylum Chordata; order Testudines; family Geoemydidae; genus Mauremys; species Mauremys reevesii. Next base: position 27,291,661 of record NC_052630.1, read on the forward strand.
GCTTAGTCTCCTCTCAATGTGTGTGTAACTCCTATTAACCTTACTGAAAGTTATGTATCCATATCAAGGGGAGAAAGGGGAAAAGCCTTTACAATCATTCAGCTCTAAAAGCTATAATCTTTCCTAGCATGCTTAACATGTCAAGGACACAAGAATTTAATTATGTAATATATCTATATCTATATCCCTGCTCAATTTGGTAAATAATATGAGCACTATTAAACAACTGGCCCTAGCCCACAAGGATTTCTAACCAAGCACATTAATGCTTTATGATGTAGCTTGATGACAAATGATAAATGTATGCATGTATTTTAAATACATATTGCTCTCCTGCTGCACTGATTATGTTACCCCCTCCCTTTCTTTGTATCCCAACTCTGCCTTACCTTCTGCCTCAAGTTCAAGGGTCCTGTTTTCACCCTTAATGCTACGCACAATCTTGCACTTCACATTTCTTCTCTCGTTTTTTGTTATTCCGCCTGTTGCTGACTTTGTTCCAGCCTCCCCTTTATGTTCTGCCCTCCCTGGTGTCTGTGACTTTTTCCATGCTACACCTTACACTTGGAGCAGTTTCCTACTCTGTGTGCACCAAAATATCTCTTCTCTTTCTTTAAAACCCTCCTCACTACACAAGTAGATACTCAACCCTTCTCCCCTTGAAGTCAGGCACTTACTCTGCAAAGCCTTTTATCAGCACAGTCTGCAAGATTCCTGTACCACTACAAACTTGCCCCAGCACAATGATATACTAGCAGCATCTGTCCATACGGTTTTGTCTGTGCTGAAGCATGAAAACTTCATTCTTACATATGTGTATGTAAAGCAGTGTTGTCACTCAGTAAACAGTAAGAAATAATACATAGAGCCTTTCTTCTCTGCAATCTCATTGCTGATATTAAAGCCACAACTTATTGAAACCGAGTCTTGTGTTCCAGGGGTGTTTTAGCACATATTTGTCTTGCCGATTTAAACCCTCTATCTCAATAGAGACATATTTTCTTTAGCTTCTTTAAAAAGAAGCAACTGAAGAACAAGAAAAGAGAGGATTTCTTTCGCACCTCTTCTTGTCTTGTTAGTCCATTACTGTGTTTTAGCCCACTCTCCCAGTGGAAAAGCATGGAACGTTAGCACAGACAACAGAGTTAAGCCAGATTGTCCTGCAGAGATTCACTATCACAAAGGGTAATACTGCTTTATTGATCCTTTCTATACTGTCTCCCACAGTTGTATTAAGCCTGTGGCAAGTACAACCTTTACAAAACATGATCAGGAGAAATGTCTTACCATCTAAGTTGAATACTGACTTTAAAAATTGGATAAAAGGATGTTTCTTAGGCATGACATATTGTTGGCTTTTTAGTATACACATAATAGAAAATGGAAGAGAACCACAGAATGGAATCTCATGTTGATTTTTAATAATTAGTCCTCAACCTGTTGGCGTATGTATTATTATTGACTCTCTTTCATGCAATAACATAGTATTTCTCTTTCTTTTTACCTTTGGACCGTAAGCTGTGCTTCAGCATTCCCCCTCCCCCCCCCCCAAAATTCTGTGCTTGCTTTGTCCCCCACCTCTTTGACAGAGACAGTTACTTGTGCTGTAGATGTTTAGCAGAGGTTCAGTAAAAATAAAGAGAGACTAATAGATTTTTCCAAACGTACTCATTGTGGCACATTTTCTTATCTGTTTAATAAAGAATTCCACTGCTGAAGGGTTTTAAAAAGTAATTTGTTTAGAATGTCACAGGAACATATCTGTAGAATAGGGGTCTCAATCCTTCCAAAGATTCTTTGAAAGAAACTGTCACCATAGGAGTACAGTTTCTTACTTGCACAATTTTACTTGTATTTATTAAGTAAACCCCTTGCTGTTACATACATTTATTTGTATAACAAATACATTCTTCATCATGCATGTTTTAAGGGCTTGATATTGCAAGGTGCTGAGAACTCTGTCCTTATGTGCTTCTCTGGAGCAGGGACACCATTCTCAGCACCCTGAAGACTGAGCCCTAAACGAGGAGAATAGGATGAGAAAAGAGCAGAGCTGCGATTGAAAGGCTGATTGCGACAATTCCTGTCATCATTCCCCTTCACCTGGTGCATTCAAGCAGCGAGCTACTTTAAACTGTTTAAGCAGCAAAGAGTCTTGTGGCACCTTATAGACTAACAGACGTTTGGGAGCATGAGCTTTCGTGGGTGAATACGAAAGCTCATGCTCCCAAATGTCTGTTAGTCTATAAGGTGCCACAAGACTCTTTGCTGCTTTTACAGATCCAGACTAACACAGCCAGGGGCGGCTCTAGGCACCAGCAAACCAAGCTGTTGCCTAGGGCGGCCAAATCTAGGGGGCGGCAGGCTGGGCCGGTGGACCTGCCGCAGTCATGCCTGCGGGAGGTCCACCGGCGCGACGACGGACCTGCCGCAGGCATGACTGCGGAGGGGGCGCTCGTCCCACGGCTCGGCTGGACCTCCCGCAGGCATGGCTGCGGCAGCTCAAGCGGAGCCGCCGGACCCGCGAACCGTCCGCAGCCGTGCCCGCGGGAGGTCCGCTGTTCCCGCGGCTCCGGTGGAGCTCCCGCAGTCATGCCTGCGGCAAGTCCGCTCGTCCCGGGGCTCCGGTGGACCTGCCGCGGGAGCTCAACCGGAGCCGCGGGAAGAGGGGACCCGCCGCGGGACCGAGGAAGGGCGGCGCAGCACACCGCGCTGCCTGGGGCAGCCTATTTTCTAGAGCCGCCCCTGAACACAGCTACCCCTCTGATACTTTAAACTGTTTCTGGCTCTCACCTGTTTGCTGTGTTTCAGGACTTCATACCTCTGGAAAGAGATGTAGAATTTGGCTTAAGCCTCTTTGGTTGGGCTTTCCAAAGGACCCTAAGGAAGTTAGGTTTCCAGTTTCCATTGACTCTTGACTGGATTTGTGTGCCTAACACCCTTATTCTTATTTTAAAAATCATACCATATATCCCATTGCACCTTTGTTTCTCTTTTTTATTATTAATATAATAATACCTCCATCCTCGGATCTCAAAGTACTTTGCAAGCATTAATTAACTGAACTTCTCGGTGCAGGAGGGAAGTAACAGCAGATGGGGAAATTAGGGCACATAGAAATTAAGTGACTTTCCTAGTGTTTCATGGGAAATGTGTAGCAGACTCAGGAACACAACACTGATCTCTTGATTTTCAGGCTTCTGTCTTAACCACAATATCTCACACTTCTATAAGTGCTTTGCTCAGGGTGGATATTCATGATTAAATTGGGATGGGGCCAGTAGTAACTGCAGATAGCTGAAGTGGAAAATATCTGTGGATTAATAGTATTTTAAAGATCCCCTCTAGTTTGCCTCTGAGGATAATTCAGTCTTAGTATTTCTGAATATAAGGATAACTTGAGCAAACATTAAAGATCCCATGTATCCGATTTTAGGTGTAATGAAAATAGTGAAGTATGCTGGTTTTAGAGTAGTGAGTACTGAACAAATTGTTTACTTAAGTGACTCTAGAATAGCTAGGACTGCAGATAGATAATTGACTGATACTAAAGTGTGACTTAACATATTGTATTCTGTTTGTTTCATATGATATAGATTTATTTTTTAAAAAGTGCTTTCAAGACTGAGGAAATCATAAGAAAATCACTGAGGGCAGTGGAAGAAATGTAATTGTATTTTTCCCAATTCTTTGACAATGGGTGGATTAAAAAGGTCTTTGGTATATTCATTTCACATGAATGAAATGTACAGTACTTAGGAAGTATGTCTGTTATGAAGGATTATCTGATAAATAACAGCAAAATTCTTGATTTGCCTACATAATTTTAACTGAATGTTGAACTGAAGTATAATGGTGCTTCACTGTCCTTGACAGTATGAAATCAGTAAATAGGTACTAATTGTCTAGCTAATTATTATTATTAGGGCTGTCTATTAGTCGCAGTTACCTCATGCAATTAACTCAAAAATTAATTGCTGTTAAAAAAATTAATTGCTATTAATCGTATTGTTAAACAATAGAATACCAACTGAAATTTATTAAATATTTTTGGATGTTTTTCTACATTTTCAAATATATTGATTTCTATTACAACACAGAATACAAAGTGCACAGTGCTCACTTTATATTATTATTTTTAATACAAATATTTGTACCGTAAAAATAAGCAAAAGAAATAGTATTTTTCAGTTCACCTCATACAAGTACTGTAGTGCAATCTCTTTATTGTGAAAGCGTTACTTACAAATGTAGATTTTTTTTTGTTATATAACTGCACTCAAACAAAAAAAAATGTAAAACTTTAGAGCTTACAAGTCCACTCGGTCCTATTTCTTGTTCAGCCAATCGCTAAGACAAACAAGTTTGTTTACATTTACGGGAGATAATGCTGCCCACTTCTTAATCACAATGTCATCTGAAAGTGAGAACAGGCATTCGCATGGCACTTTTGTAGCCGGCGTTGCAGTGTATTTACATTCAGATATGCTAAAAATTCGTATGCCCCTCCATGCTTCGGCCACCATTCCAGAGGACATACTTCCATGCTGATGATGCTCATTAAAAAAAAAAAAGTGTGTTAATTAAATTTGTGACTGAACTCCTTGGGGAAGAATTGTATTTCTCCTGTTCTGTTTTACTGCATTCTGCCATATATTTCATGTTATAGCAGTCTCGGATGATGACTCAGCACATGTTCATTTTAAGAACACTATCGCAGCAGATTTGATACAATGCAAAGAAGGTACCAATGTGAGATTTCTGAAAATAGCTACAGCACTCGACCCAAGGTTTAAGACTCTGAAGTGCCATCCAAAATCTGAGAGAGATGAAGTGTGGTGTATGCTTTCAGAAGACTTAAAAGAGCAACACTCCAATGCTGAAAGTACAGAACCCGAACCACCAAAAAAAAAGAAAAAGAAAAAAATGAAAATCAACCTTCTGCTGGTAGCACCTGACTCAGATTATGAAAATGAACATATGTTGGTCTGCACTGCTTTGGATCATTATTGAGCAAAACCCATCATCAGCATGGATGCATGTCTTCTGGAATGGTGGTTGAAGCATGAAGAGACATATGAATCTTTAGCGCATCTAGCATGTAAATATATTGTGATGCCAGCTACAACAGTGCCATGCCATGCCTGTTCTCACTGTCATGTGACATTGTACACAAGAAGCAGGCAGCATTATCTCCTGCATATGGTAACCAAACTGAGCAATTGGCTGAGCAATTGGCTGAAGTAGGACTGAGTGTACTTGTAGGCTCTAAAGTTTTACATTTTTATTTTTGAATTCAGTTATTTATTGTACATAATTCTACATTTGTAAGTTCAAATTTCACAATAAAGAGATTGCAAGAGATTTTTTTTTCTTATTGTGAAAATATTTGTAATAAAAATAAATATAAAGTGAGCACTGTACACTTTGTATTCTGTGTTGTAATTGAAATCAATATATTTGAAAATATAGAAAACATCCAAAATATTTAAATTAACAGTATTCTATTATTTTTAACAGTGCGATGAATCATGCTTGCTATATTATGTAATTTAACAAAATAACTATTTATAATTATTATGATGTGTTGTTATTATTAACCATTTATATAGTACTATAATTTTATGGCAGATTACAATCTTTTTTAAACACATCACCTCTCTCCTAAAAAGTTGATAATGTAAATTAGACATACATAGAACTTGAAAAGACAAAGAAATCAGTTAAAACAATAACAAAAATGAGTCATTAAGTAATAATCAAATTCTATATGTTCTAATTAGATGTTGAGGTTGGACAAGAGAGAAGAATTGGCCAAGGGTAGAAAGGTCGTTGGCATAGAGGTGACAAGAGACACCATGGGAACAGATCAGGTTACCCAGGGTTGAGAGTAAAGGAGGGATATAAGGGAGGGATATAAGGGTGGACACCTGGGTAACACAAATGGGGTTAGGAGGATGGAGCAGAATCCATTGAAGGTAACCCCGAATGAGTTGTTAGCAAGGCAAGAGGAGAACAGTGAAAGCTCAGTCAAGGAAACTCAAGGAAAAAGATTCTTAAAAAGTGAGTAATTGATGGTGCCTAAAGCAGCAAAGAGATCCAGGTGCCTGCATCTTGAGAAGAGACTCTTAGGACACTTCTACATTGGCAAAGTTACAGCGCCAGCAGTTACAGCACCTCTCAAAGAACACAGAAGGAAAAGCACTGTTGTGTGTTCACATTGACAGCTGCCTGCGCAATAGCATGTTCACACTTTCGGCACTTGCAGTGCTATTTGGAGAGGTGCACTCTAGGCAGCTATCCCACAAAGCACCTCTTTCTCTTTTGCTGCTAAGATTGTGGGAAGGCGGAGGGGGTTGTGGGGCATCCTGGGTCCAGTCCCAATCCCCCTTGATGCATTGCTTCGCATCCCAGCAATCCTTGTGCTTCCATCTGCATTTGGTTCCATCTTTCAATGGTTTGTACTGCATGCCCTGCCTCTTTCAGGCTGCAGGAATGGATCCCGAACTGCTGACCAGTATGCTGCTCACTTTGACCAATATGCCATGAGTGGTAGTGGAGTTATTCCTTAAACTACACAGTGAAGATGAGTGTGATGTTGCTCTCGTCATGCGTAGTAGCTACAACACGAGATTGCTTGTGGTATTCATGGAAGTGCTGACCACAGTGGAACACCGCTTTTGTGCTCAGGAAACCAGCAATGAGTGGTGGGATCACATTCTGATGCACGTCTGGGATGATGAGCAGTGGCTGCTGAACTTTCGCATGAGGAAAGCCACATTCATGGGACTGTGTGATGAGCTCGCCCCAGCCCTGCAGTGCAAGAATACAAGAATGAGAGCTGCCATGTCGTTGGAGAAGTGTGTGGTGATTACACTGTGGAAGCTGGCTACTCCAGTTCGGAGCGGAAAAGGCGACAGTTGGAGTCGTGTTGATGGAAGTGTGCAGGGCCATTAATTGAATCCTGCTCCGAAAGACCGTGACTCTGGGCAACGTGCGTGACATTGTGGATGGCTTTGCACAAATGGGCTTCCCTAACTGTGGAGGGCCGATAGATGGCACGCATATTCCAATTCTGGTACCAGACCACCTAGCCACCGAGTACATTAATCGCAAGGGGTATTTCTCAATGGTTCTCCAGGCACTTGTGGATGGAGGTGGATGTTTCACAGACATTAACACAGGCTGGTCCAGAAAAGTTCATGACGCACGCATCTTTCGGAACACTGGCCTGTTCAAGAAGCTGCAAGCAGGGACTTTCTTCCCGGACCAGAAGATCACTGTAGGGAAAGTCGAAATGCCCATTGTGTTCCTGAGAGACCCCGCCTACCCCTTAATACCATGGCTTATGAAGCCATACATGAGGCAACTTGACAGCAGCAAGGAGCAGTTTAACAACAGGCTGAGCAAGTGCAGAGTGACTGTTGAGTGTGCATTTGGCCGTTTAAAATCCCGCTGGCGATCCCTGAATGTGAAGCTGGACATGGCCAATGACAATATTCCTATGCTTTTAGCTGCGTGCGGTACACTCCATAATATTTGTAAAGGGAAGGGTTAAAGCTTTACTCAGGGCTCAGTGCCTGGAGGCTGAGTTTGAACAGCCAGAGACCAGGGCTATTAGAGGGACACAGTGCAGAGCCAGAAGGATCAGGGATGCCTTGAGGCAGCAATTTTGAAGCTAAAAGACCCTAATATTTGGAACTATGCTCGGAATTGCAGTACTTGTAATGCTAGGAGGTGATTGGTGCACATGATGCAAGAAGGAGTCTTAACATAATTGTATGTTGTTTTGCAATGCTCTTTTTCCTTTCACTTAATAGAATAAAGATTTTTTTCAAACCAACACAATTATTTTATTAAAAGACAACAACTGGAGGAGAGAGTCAAATGACAAAAATACATCAGCAGTGAGGGGGAGAAGGGAAGGGAAGGCCTCCAGAGGAGAAGGGGGTCCTGGGACAGCTACAGATTTGTGTATGTCCAGGGATCATACCAAACCTTCTCCTTTGGAGTACAATGCTGTGGGTGCTGTACTTCAGCAGGGCCAAACTGCAGAGGGATGGGAGTTGAGTGCAGTGGGTAGTGGGAGTCCACACTGCTAGACTGTGAGGAGGAAGGGTTAGAATGCTGCGGGTAGAGAGTGGAGCCAGGAGGTTGATAACAGTGTGTTGGTGATGTGGGAGGGTGCATGGGAAAGAGTTTTGTGAAGTGGCTTAAAGAGCCTGGAGTGTGTCCACTTGGCGCTCCATAACGTTTAAGAGCTGCTCCGTGGCTTCTTTCTGGTGTGCTGCGTTCTCCTTTCAGTGCCTCTTCTCGTTGTCCCGCCACTCCTTCAATTCCTGTTTTTCAGCAGCGGAGTGCATCATAATCTCACAGAGAAAGTCCTCCTTAGTTCTTGGTCGCTTTCTAATTCTGCGCAGCCATTCTGCCACCAATAAAGGAGGCTGGCCTCCCAAGGTCATCTCTGTGAAACAGAAGCAGTATTGTTGCAACACAGACAACACCGATTGAGTGCTTTAAAACACAGCCAGTACTCACACACCTGACTCCAGACAAGCACACATGAGCCACAAACCCCCCAAAATAGTGAGTAGTCACAGGGGCAGGGTGAATCACTCTTCCTGGCCCCTGCTGTACACTGGGCACATGGCTCTTGGAGAGAGCCAGCACTGTAGGGGGGGGCTTGATAATCATTCCTGTCCCCACACTTTCCACAGGATGTGATCATTATGGAAGATATCTCGCTGCTGAGGGTGAGCAGGGAATCAAGGGAGGGTCTTCTCCAAGCCTGTGGCTTCCACCCTGGCCCCTATGTGACTCGCCTGTGTGAAGCAATGGTTCTTCCCCCCTGCCCCTGTGACGGCACAGAGGCATGTGAAAGTTACCGTTAATAGGGCAAGAAACAAAACAACTCTGCCAAGAACCTGCGGCAGCGGATTGCCAAGTATCTCCACAAGAGTTTCCTGGAGATCTCTGAGGGAGATTCCCATGAAGTGAGGGATCTATCAACAGCCTGTTCCACTGCTCAGAATAGGCATGCAATGGGAGACAAGCCTGCTTCTTCTTCAAGTGCTTGTTCATGTCCATCCCACATTAGATGTGTGTCTGCCACGTGCACGAGGATCAGAAACTTTTTCCTTAGCGGTACGTGTTGGGCCGGTGGGGCTTCCAAAAGTCACCGGTCCCGGTCCAGATCTCGGGAGCACCGATATTGATCCTGCAAGCAGTGGTACTAGTCCTGTTCCCGATTGGCAAGAAGCTGCTCATCAACCTCCCGCCAGCACATATCGACGGCATCGCTGTGGCCTTTGTGCTTGGCGTCGCCAGAATCCAACACCAACTCGAGCCGATACAGTTACCCGCACCGGGCACCAGACAGCAGAGAACACATGGCTGGATGGCCTGGGACACTGGATGGTCTTCTGGACCCCCTGGGCCTACCACCAGTGGCAAGGGGCTCTTTCTAGGGCCAGCTACTCAGTGCACCGGTCCCGGTCCCTGCACCAACGCTTCTCCATGCGGTAAGCTGCGGCATCCAGACCGTCTGCACCATCACCGAGCGAGAGACCTGAGAAACCAGCACTGAGTCCGGTGCCACCCCAGGGTCAGCTGTCTGGGCCCGAGCTGGATGCCCCTCCTTCAGGGGAGGGGCTCCAAGGGGACCAGCAGGAGGAAGGGGAGCAGCTGCTGACCTCCTCCTCATCCCCGGATGCAGCGGTGGCAGACACAGCGGTATCAGGACCTCTGCCAATAAATCAGAGCCCACCAACAGCTACTGCGTAACTTGGGGTTACAGGCCGAGGAGATGGTGGAGCAGGAGGACCCCGTGGTGGACATCCTGAGCCCAGAGGGTCCATCCAGAATAGCGCTTCCACTTATTAAGGCCATATAGTCGAACTATAAGACTAAATGGCAGAGTCCGGCCTCCAGCGCCCCAACAGCCAATGGTGTGGAACGCAAGTACTTCACCACGACTTCTTGTTTTGCCACCTAAGCCCATGTTCCCTGGTAGTCTCGGCAGTAAAAGAGAGAGAGCGCATGGGAAGCAAGCCCTGGCCCCTAAGCCAAGGAAGCGAAGTGCATGGACCTGTTTGGCAGAAGATGTATTCCTCAGGGGGCCTCCAGTTGAGGATTGCTAACCAACAGGCAGTCCTCAACAGGCATAACTTCAACTCCTGGGAGGCAGTAGGGAAGTTTAAGGACAGAGTTCCCAACAGGAGTTTAAGGCGCTGGTGGATGAAGGCAAGGCTGTAGCAAAGACCTCTCTCCAGGCATCCTTGGATTCGGCGGACGCGGCGGCCAGGACAGTCGCGTCTGGCATGGTCACGCGACGCTCAGCGTGGCTGCAGGAGTCACGTCTGCCGCCTGAGGTCCAGAACTCGCTCCAGGACCTCCCCTTTGAAGGGTCCAGGCTCTTTTCGGACCAGATGGACACACAGCTGCATAGCCTCAAGGACTCGAGGGCCACACTCAAGTCACTGGGTACGCACACCGCGGCGACCCAAAGAAAGCCCTTCAAGCCACAGCCTCCTCCTCAGCATCACTACCAACCTCGTCCTAGGCAGGAGCCCTACCGCAGACGAAATGGGGATAAGAGGAGGTGGCGCAATAATAACAACAATAGCTCCAATAGGCCAGGCCAAAGCCAAGGCCAACATAAGTCTCAGCCCGACCCTAAATGAGGCTTTTGAAGGTGCGCTCAAGGACAGCGTACCAGACCAATTACTGGATCCATCCCCTTGTTTCCTGGACCGCCTGTCCCGCTTCTCCTGTGCATGGTCCAATGTTACATTGGACTGCAGGGTATTACGTGGTGCAAAGCGGTTACAGGCTGCAGCTATCCTCCCTGCCTACCATCCACCCCCTTTCCCTGTCTCTCTTCAGGGACCCTTCTCATGAGCACTTCCTGGAAAACGAGGTTCACGTGTTCCTGGAGGCGGGGGCGGTACAGCTGGTACCAAAGGACCTAAGAGGGAAAGGGTTCTACTCACGCTGCTTCCTCATTCCCAAGGCCAACGGAAGCCTTCGTCCCATTTTGGACCTGCACGGGCTCAACAAGTTCTTGTCAAGGCCCGGTTCTGCATGGTCTCTCTGGGCACCATCATCCCTTCCCCGGATCCGGGGGACTGGTACACACTGCCCTCGACATGAAGGACGCGTACTTTCATATCGCCATCCAGTCACTTCACCTGCTTGTGCCTTATTTTAATCATCTGTAAAATAAGTAAAATACATTGCTTTCAAAGTTACGAGGCTTAATGTACTACATATAAAACTGCTTTGAGATCTTTGGAGGAAGGGGCACACCTTAAGAATGTGACTTACATAAAAGCCAGTAAATGGAAAAGTACCACTCTGTTAAAAATAAAACAGAACCCAACATAGGTTCACAATGGTATGAATCAGTGATAGGGTTTCAGATTTAGGGCCAGATTGTGGCTACCCTTGTTTGGGTACAGTTGCTGGAGGTGCACATTTAATTTTGTGAAGCACTTGTGCTATATACAGCCACTGTGCTGTACCTATGTGAGTTAGAACTGAGATAAACTAATAGGAACAGAGAAGGACATTATGATTTTTCTTTTTGGTTAAAATTCTTTATTGAAAAAAATATTCATCTGAAAGATTCAGATGGAAGCCTTATTATCTAATTAAAAGGCTATACCACTTGTAAAAAAACGGGACAAGTATATCAAATGTTATTTCTTTAATGTGTATTATGTAAACAATGACTCAGTCCAGGTTTATTGGTTAAGTATGCAGTTAATACTTTTTGCAGCTAAATTATTTGTGGAGTAGAACAAGATATATTCCATTGAACTGTACTTTTAAGTACCTTGCATAGGAATAGTAATAGTCCTTTTAAAAAAATACTGAAAAAAAATTCTGCTAATAAGTAATAAAGCATTTTGAATTTTCTGTATGGTAGATTTTACTATATAGATGTGTGAGTGTGTGTGTGTGTGTGTGTGTGTGTGTGTGAGAGAGAGAGAGAGAGAGAGAGAGAATTATAAGGATTGGTAAACAAACTTTGGATAATTTACATATACTTAATAAAATTCATCTTGAACTTTAGTCAAACTTGTTTTGAGATTTGAAAAAAGTTACATATTATCACTTTTGCCCAGCTCTGTAATTTCTGGTTCTGTTCAGGTTCTATTGAAATGCTGTAAGAGAGGTTGCTGTCAGTCTAAGCAGAAGCAAGAAATACTGGAAATCTCATTAGCCTGTCTATCAGATGAGATCTAAAACTGAGGTCCTGACCACTTGTGGTCATTAAAGATCCCAAGGCACTCTTCATAGGAGTAGGGGTGTTAAATGTAGTGTCTTGGCCATATTCCAACTTGTATAATTAGATTCTGCCTAAATTTCCCTTACAGTTTAATTCTTCCTTTCTTGTCCTTAGCTATTGTATAGTACTGCTGTATGCTCTGAAACAGTTGCTCCCTTGTGTACTCCAAGTATACCGGCTCTTCGTTGGTAGGAAATATCCTTTTTTCTATATCGGTTAGATTTGTTATAGTTCTAACTATAACTGTGTAACCATTATACAAAATAATAAAGTAAAAACAAGTAGGTAATAGTTATAAGCAGCCACTAGTAGCAAATGTATCAATAGAGTTTTAATATATAACCTATTTTTCTTCTTCGAGTGATTGCTCCTATGCATTCCAGTTAGGTGTGCGCGCTGTGCGTGCACGGCTCTCCGGAAGATTTCTACCCTAGCAACTCCGGCGGGTCGGCTGGGCGCCCCCTGGAGTGGCGCCGCTATAGCGCTAGATATATACCCCAGCCGACCCGTCCACTCCTCAGTTCCTTCTTACCGCCCGTGACGGCCGTTGGAACAGTGGAGTGCTCCTTTGACCTCCACATCCCTAGCTTATCTCTGGTTCTTGTTGTATTTAGTGTATATAGTTATTTAAAATAGTTAGTTTCGTTAGTTTGTTAGTGGATTCAGGGGAATCGGGGGGGCTAGCCCCTCTTTTCCCGAACCGGTGCAGGCTCATGCCCAAGGCACCGGGGTTTAAGCCCTGTTCGGCTTGCCAGCGGCCCATGCCGATTGGAGACCCTCACGACTCCTACCTGCACTGCTTAGGAGAGTCCCATCGTGCAGATAAGTGCCCTATTTGCAAGTCGTTCAAGCCGCGGACAAAGAAAGAGAGAGACTTTTGGTTAAAGCAGCTCTTGATGGAGTCGGCACTTAGCCCTACGGTGCCGACACCAGCAGCTCAGCAGTCCTCTTCGGTGCGGAGCGCACCAGCGGTCCCGAGCCGGTCCGGTACCGAGACTTTGAAAAAACAACAGCCGGCACCGGCGTCCCGGCACCGTTCCCTCTCTCCTGCGAGGAAGCGTAAGACGGCGCAGACGGCCTCCAAACCTCCTGCACCGGGACCGCTCACCCAGCCACCGCCAGTACCTCCGGCACTGACTGTGGTGGTGCACAAACCGTGCACAGTACAGTCTACTCCGGCACCGCAAGAGCCGTTGAGTCCGGTACCGCCCTGCTCCCCGGTGCAAACCGTGGTCGAGCTGCCTCTCCCGTCGACGCCCGAAACTTTCTCGACGGCGAGAGAGCTGATAGAGCTCACAGAGCCACCGTCTCTCCAGCCCCCGGCACCGCCGGAGCTGGCTGTGAAGTCAGTGGGCACACCGGCCATCATGAGGCCTCCTTCCCCTGACAGATGGGATAGAAGGCATTCCAGGTCCCGGTCCCGATCCCAGAGACGTTCGCCTTCTCGCCGATCCAGATCCCGGCACCGGTCACAATCCCGGTACCGCTCCACATCACGGTACCGGTCGCACTCCCGGAGACGATCCCGGTCCCGATCACCCAACCGTCGGTACCGACAAAGGTCCGGATCCCGGTACCGCTCGCGGTACCGGTCATCTCGCAGTCGCTCCCACCGCTGTCAGTCGAGATCTCGGTCGACCTCCCGGCACCGGCACCGTTCCCTGGCACCTTCCCGCCAGCCTTCAGTCTCCTCCCAAGCGGGCAGTGTGGGCGATCTACGCGCCGACCCCCAAGGGCAGGACCGCGGCCCCCAACAATGGGGCTTCTGGACCCCCTGGGCTTATCACGAGGCTCAAGGGGTCCCCTTCACTCAGCGGCCCAGGACTTCCGACCACAGGGCACCAGAAGCCATGGTCAGCGGACCTCCTCCATCCCTGTTGGTGGACGAACCGCCGCCACCTGTAGTGGGAGAGCATCCCACAGACGCGGAGGCCTCGCAGCCCATGGACGAGCCCCCACCGGAAGCCCTGGCCCAGGGCCTGTCATCGTCTTCCTCACCAGATGAGGCGGTGGCGGGGGCATCGGCATCGGGCCCTCCACCGATCGACCTGCGGGCCCACCAGGACCTGCTTCGACGGGTGGCCCAGAACATTAACCTCCCTGTCGAGGAGGTTGCTGAGGACGATGACCCGGTGACCAGCATAATTGGAGCTGAGGCCCCGCTGCGGTTGGCCTTGCCCTTCATTCAGACCATACAAAGAAATGCCAATACGGTGTGGCAGTCACCGGCTTCCATCCCTCCCTCCGCTCGAGGGGTGGAAAGGAAATACTCAGTTCCACCCAGCGGGTATGAGTATTTATACACGCACCCAGCCCCGGACTCCTTAGTAGTGCAGTCCGTTAATGACTGGGAGCGGCATGGGCAACCAGCTCCAGCGCCAAAATCAAAAGAAGCGCGGAGGATGGATCTGTTGGGCCGGAAGGTCTATTCGGCCGGTGGCCTCCAGCTAAGGATTGCCAATCAACTGGCTCTCCTCGGTCGCTACACTTACGATACCTTGGTGTCGCTCTCAAAGTTTATGGAGCTGGTACCAACAGACTCCCGACCTGAATTCTCAGCCCTTATTGAAGAGGGCAAGAAAGCCTCCCGGTCCTCCCTCCAGGCCTCTCTGGACTCAGCAGACTCAGGAGCCAGAACTCTGGCCTCGGGAGTGACCATGAGGAGAATCTCCTGGCTGCAGGCCTCCATCTTGCCGCCTGAGGTCCAGCACACAATTCAGGACCTACCATTCGACACCAAGGGCCTCTTCTCTGACAAAACGGACTCGAGGCTTCAGACTCTCAAAGATGGCCGAATCACCATTCGCACCCTGGGCATGCACACGCCGGCTACCCAGCGGAGGTCCTTCCAGCAGCAGCCGTACCACCAGTTTAATCAGGTCAGGCCACGGCCTGATAATAGGCACAGAGGCAGGGTGAACTGCCGTAGACCGTCGGGCAACCGGGGTAATCAGTCCCAAGCGCCCTCCAAGCCCCCTCAGGGGCCTAAGCAAGCCTTTTGATGGGACGCCCGAGGACGGCCCATCAGTGTATTCACCGGATCCTTCCCCGTTATTTTTCGACCGTCTTTCCCACTTCCTCCCGGCGTGGTCCCAGATAACAACGGACAACTGGGTACTTTGCACGGTGGAGTATGGTTACCACCTTCAGTTTGTTTCACCCCCTCCCCGTCCCTCTTCGGGGACCCCTCTCATGAGCAATTCCTCTCGCAAGAGGTCGAGACTCTGTTGAGTTTGGGTGCCATAGAGGAGGTGCCGAACGACATGCGAGGCAGGGGATTTTATTCCCAATATTTCCTAATCCCCAAGGCGAAGGGAGGTCTACGACCTATACTAGACTTCCGAGAGAACAACAGATATCTACTCAAGCTCAAGTTTCGCATGGTAACCCTGGGGACCATTATTCCTTCCCTGGATCCGGGAGACTGGTTTGCCGCCCTCATCATGAAGGACGCGTATTTCCATATCGCGATTTACCCTCCTCATTGACGCTACCTGCGTTTCATCGTCAACAACATGCACTACCAGTTTACGGTGCTACCCTTCGGCCTCTCCACCGCGCCGAGGGTCTTCACCAAGTGCATGGCAGTCATTGCCGCTGCCCTCCGCCGTCGTCGCATACATGTGTACCCGTATCTCGATGACTGGCTGGTCCGCGGACCATCCCGCCAACTGGTAGCATGTCAACTGACCGAGATCCTAGCCCTGTTTCAGCGCCTAGGACTTATGATAAACACCGAGAAGTCCACTTTAGCTCCCTCACAGAGGGTGGAGTTCATCGGAGCGGTCCTGGACTCCAATTTGGCCAGGGCCTGCCTCCCTCGACCTCAGCACCAGACTATGGTCTCGTTTGTCCGGGACCTACAATCCTTTCCCACAACAACGGTGCGGTCCTGCCTCCGACTCCTGGGCCACATGGCGTCATGCACGTTCGTGACCATGTACGCGAGGCTGCGTCTTTGCACATTTCAAACTTGGCTTGCGTCGGTGTACTGCCCGCACCGTGACTCCATAGACATGGTAGTCACAGTCACGAAACCGACCCTCGATTCGCTCAACTGGTGGCTGGACCCAGAGGTCGTGTGTGCCGGAGTCCCATTCCGCCCTCCTCGCCCATCGGTCACCCTGACCACGGATGCCTCGGCATTGGGGTGGGGGGCACACCTCGGCGACCTACACACCCAGGGTCTCTGGTCGCCCCAAGAGCTCTCCCTCCATATCAATGTCAGGGAGCTGCGGGCGATCCGCTTGGCGTGTCAAACCTTCCACGCCCATCTCCAAGGGCACTGTGTCGCTGTTTTCACGGACAACACGACGGCGATGTTTTACGTCAACAGGCAGGGCGGGGTCGCTCCTCCCGGCTTTGCACGGAAACGATGCTCCTTTTGGACTTCTGCATAACCCACTCTATTCACCTGGTAGCGTCGTTTCTCCCAGGAGTGCAGAACACGCTGGCCGACCATCTCAGCAGGTCGTTCCTCTCCCACGAGTGGTCCCTTCGTCCCGATGTGGTGCACACAATTTTCCAAAGGTGGGGGTTTCCCCAAATAGACCTGTTTGCCTCCAAAGAGAACAGGAAATGCCACCAGTTCTGCTCTTACCAGGGTCGCTCCCCCGGTTCCCTATCGGATGCATTCCTGCGCCCCTGGACGGGTCACCTGTTATATGCCTTCCCTCCATTTCCCCTCGTGCACCGCGTGCTACTCAAGCTCCGGCGGGACAGGGCCTGCCTCATACTCATCGCTCCGGCCTGGCTGAGGCAGCACTGGTACACCCTGCTGCTCGAGCTCTCGGTACGGGATCCCATTCCTCTCCCCTTCTGGCCGGACCTGATAACACAGGACTTCGGCAGGCTTCGCCACCCGGACCTGCAGTCACTCCATCTTACAGCTTGGTTCCTACGTGGCTGACCCAAGCGGAACGTGACTGCTCTGTGGCGGTGCAACAAGTCCTGATGGAAAGCAGGAAGCCTTCCACTCGAGCGACCTACCTCGCGAAGTGGAAGCGTTTCGCACTCTGGTGCGACCAGAAGGGTCGCAATCCTTTCACAGTCCCTATTCCTACCATCCTGGACTACCTCTGGTCTCTCAAGGAGCAAGGCCTCGCGGTCTCCTCCTTGAAGGTGCACCTGGTGGCAATTTCTACCTTTCGACCTGGCGTAGGAGAACGGTCCATCTTTTCCAACCAGATGGTTTCCCGCTTCCTTAAGGGACTAGATCGCTTGTACCCGCCGATACGACGTCCTGCACCCTGTTGGGATTTGAGCTTAGTTCTCGCTAAGCTTATGGGAGCCCCATTTGAGCCCTTGGCCACATGTTCCCTTCTTTATTTATCATGGAAAACAGCCTTTCTCGTTGCTATAACATCAGTAAGATGAGTTTCCGAGCTGCACGCCCTAACGGCTGGTCCGCCGTATACCATCTTCCATGCGGACAAGGTACAGCTTCGGCCACACCCAGCCTTCCTCCCTAAGGTGATGTCGGCCTTCCATTTGAACCAGGACATTTTCCTCCCGGTCTTTTTCCCGAAGTCATGAACAACACCTTCACACCCTTGACGTCCGCAGGGCCCTCGCATTTTACATAGAGCGAACGAAACCCTTCCGGCGTTCACCCCAGCTATTCGTAGCGATTGCTGATCGCATGAAAGGCAAGCCGGTTTCCTCTCAGAGGATTTCCTCCTGGGTAACATCATGTATACGGACATGTTACGAGCTTGCTCGTGTGCCAGCTAGCCGCCTCACCGCTCATTCTACAAGGGTGCAAGCCTCGTCTGCCGCCTTCCTAGCTCATGTCCCCATCCAGGACATCTGTAGAGCGGCCACCTGGTCTTCTGTTCACACCTTCGCTTCCCACTACGCGTTGGTGCAACATTCTAGAGACGATGCAGCCTTCGGCTCAGCAGTCTTACACTCTGCCACGTCTCATTCCGATCCCACCGCCTAGGTAAGGCTTGGGAATCACCTAACTGGAATGCATAGGAGCAATCACTCGAAGAAGAAAAGACGGTTACTCACCATTGTAACTGTTGTTCTTCGAGATGTGTTGCTCCTATCCATTCCAGATCCCGCCCTCCTTCCCCACTGTCGGAGTAGCCGGCAAGAAGGAACTGAGGAGCGGACGGGTCGGCTGGGGTATATATCTAGCGCTATAGTGGCGCCACTCCAGGGGGCGCCCGGCCGACCCGCCGGAGTTGCTAGGGTAGAAATCTTCCGAAGAGCCGTGCACGCGCAGCGCGCACACCTAACTGGGGGATAGGAGCAACATATCTCGAAGAACAACAGTTACAGCGGTGAGTAACCGTCTTTTTTTTTAAACAAAGAAACTCAAGTGCATGCTATAGTTGTTGATACTACATTCAGTATCCTACATTCTATAGCCAGAGCTCAGTGCTCATCCAAATAGACCAGCTGGGATGAAGTAGATCGTCCTTGATAGGCCACGGAGTGGCTATAGAACCACTGTACTTTAAATAATCCAACGTTATGGTTGGAGCAGGCTTTGCAGGCCTTTATTGGTCACACACTTATGGGAAGATCCACCAAACAGTAGATCATCCCAACCCCTCCTCTGCTTGCCAGAACATGCCTCACACCCTATATGGTGCTCTGCAAGGGTCCCTACAGAGTTGACTTCTGTGCTAAGAAAGGCATGCATACCCTTTGTGAAGCTCCGATTCCTAACATCCAACGTCACACTTTAGGGCATGCAGAACCTCTGTATTCACAGACGTTGGACCTGCATTTGTCCTTATGGATTTGTCCTGGGTTCTGTCTAATGCTGTTGTTCCCTTTGCATATAGGGGGACCCCAGAAGTGGAAGAGAGCCAGAGTAATGGCTCTACATGACACTTAACCCCAATGTGTTGTGGAGGAAAGATGGTATGGCAAGGGAGGCTTCATGTTCTGGCTATTGCTGGCTGCCAACAGCCCCATAGATTAGAGCAGACCTGAGGCTGCTGTAACTAACTGGAGGGTGAGGGTGATGAACCAGACAAAGAGCCCCAGAGTAAGAAGGCCATCAATTTGGCATAAAGCCACCTTTTTCCTTTTCTGCTTATACAAATTTCCTGCTGTTCCTCAACCCAGTCCCATTTGTGCACATCACAAATATTACGCACAGTTGGGCAACACTGGAAATCAGGCTTTGCTCAGTGGAGGCCTAGGAGTAGAATAGCAGAAGTGTTGCCTGTCAGGACTGAGGTCTTTTGGGCAAACTGTGTGAGGAGACAGATTACCTTGGAAAATTAACTGTAGTCTCTATAAACCACATGCATTCAAAGAAAAGAGCTATCTAATTTCAAATATTTGGAAACATGACAAGCATGCACGTTTAAGTTTCTCCACAGGTAGCTCTGATATGCCCACTTGACACTTACTTACATGAGATTTTTTTCTATAGTTATTCCTCTGCTATCTTGTGAAAAGGCTAAGTCCTCATAGTTTTCATACACTGCCCACTTCCACATCCTTTTGAACATCCTAGCTCCATACAACTACTTTTCAGTTTAGATTTTAGTTCTGTGCCCTTAGTATTATGCACACTCAACTTTCTATACAGTGCAGCACTTTTAACATTTTCAGTAGGAATTATACTTCTTACCCCTTTTCTCAAAGGAGACATGCTTCTGGAGCATTAGAGAATGCTTTGAAATTCAGTCTCTGAATATGCTGTTGAATCATGTGAGGAGGGGAAGGAAGTAGATATCATTATAATCCAGGTAGGTAACTGTTACCTATTATTAATTGTTACTATTATTTTATTTATTTATTATCTGTATTGCAGTAGCTCTTATGGGCCTAGTCTGTTCTTTCCTGTATGCATGCAGGATTTTCTGCATCTCCTCATCTCCTGGAAGAGAAAAGACAGTTAATAAATAATGCACAAATGGTTATTCCTTTAATATGTTATTGACCCTTCATGTCCCAATGTCCTTAGTACAACAGGGCACCACACAAAATAAAATCAGTCATATTTTGAGTTCAATATAAATGTAAAAGGATTTATAATGAATACATTTAATAAATTATAGTATGTCTCTAAATATCTGTTCAATATAAAATATACTTTATTAGGCATGTTTTGAAGTATCTTTAAAAGGTTTTGTTGACTGTTTTTACCATCTGGCCAGCATCAAGGCTGTTGAGTGAAAGACTGTTAGAGAACATTTTTATACAGCTACCATATACGCAGTATGTAAAACACTTGGGCCCTGGCCCTGCAAATCCTTATACGTGCTTGGCTTTACTAGCATGAGTAGTCCCATTAAAGTCAACTGGCATACAGAATTAAGCCTGTGCATAAGTGGGCATAAACATCTTCCATGCCCCTCTTCTGGCTTCCCTGCTGATAGATGGCATTAGTTAACCAAGTGCCTTGGGTTCTTTGAAGCTTTACAAGCCTCATCAGGGGACCAGAGATAAGCCTTCCCTAGGTCTGCTTTATTTTTGCATGGTGCCTTGTATGGTTTGTCTGTTTCATCTGTGTTCTGATATGCAACTTCTTTGACCAATATTTTTTTCTTGTAACACCTCTCTCTCCACTCCTACGTCTCTATATGACAGTGGTAACCTGGTTTGTCAGAACAACTAACAGATTTCAAGGAGCAATTGCCTCTTAATTTCTGTTTCTTAGATTTCTGCATGTTTCCCTGGCTCAGCTCAAGCTTTGCATCGCTCATAAAATCAAAACAGAGAGGATTCCAGCAAAAAATTGTTTTTAATTACAGGTTCAGTGAAAACTTTAAAGGATTTGCTTGTTTTTGGTATGGATGCCAGTTTTCTTTCCTTTTTCAGGATGACACTTTGAATTCATTTTTCTGTAGTCATATTTCATTATTTCATCCAGAAAAAAGGGCAAATAATAGTCTGAGAGACAGGAACGTTCAATTTGCTGCTTTTTCCTGGGCATTAGTACACTTAGCAGTCCTGAGTTCAAGTCTTTAAAAAAATCTTTAAAAAGAAGGTGCAGTTAAAGAGAGAGAGAGAGAGAGAGGGAGAGAGGGGTGATGTAGACAGTGTCTTTCTTAATCTAAGTGAAATCTCAAGGTAATTCCAATGTTTTTCATTTTAATTTCTTCTTGGTAGTTCATAAAAGTGTAATCTGCATTTTCCCCTCCCAAGATCTATAAATAAATCATTGATGTTCACAGACTTCCATCTTTGAATTGTGCATGCACTTAAGGACTGGTAGGTATCTTTGATTGCTTACAGCCAGCTATATTCTAGATGAGAATACCCCCAAAATATAATAGTATTTAAAGATTTTTCCCTATTTTTCTTTGGATAGGGCCACATACCATGCAAAACCCATAAAGATTAGAGGCAACTGTTCTATATACAATAAAGGAAATAATTTCCAGTGTAACATGATGGAAAGAACATGTCTTCCTTATTCATTGTAATATTTCTTAATTAGACTCTAAACCCTACAAACACTGTGTGGTGGGTTTTGTATCTTGTCACCCCTTTGAGGTTAACCCCGCCTCCCTGCATCTGCGTTGGTCTTACTACCTCCCCGGTAGTCAGGGCTGTATGGCCCAGTGGCCGGAGTCCCTATAGGACGCTCCTAAAGCAGCATGGCCTAATGACCAGAGCCTCTCTAAATTCTTCTCCCCTCGGGGGATAGCGTGGCCCAGCGGCCAGAGTTCGTCTACCGCCTTTGAGGCGAGAAAGAGGGGTCGGTGAACTATGTCGTCCCCCAAAAGGCGGGGGGGAGGGGTTAGAGACCCCCAGTAGGGGAGCCCGGGCCCACCCGCCTTCACCGGGCTCTGACCCAGGGCCCTGTCAGTGACGGCGTGATCCGCCATGGGTCAGCGGGGAATCTTACTGCAACACGCTGCCCTCAGAGGGGTGGGAGATACCACTCCCTTCCCTTCCCTGGGTCACTTCCTACCAGTCCTCCAAACATAGCAGTCCTTGTGGCATCAGCGTCTCCAGGTTCCTCAGCACCTGATACTCCATGGGGTTCCCACAGCTGCCAGTCTCTGGGCCTGCTTCCTGGCTCCTCAGCTCCCTCCTATAAGGGTTGCAACTGCTCCTGGGCTGGAGCTTCTGCTGGGCATCCTCCTTCCCCAGCCTCCAGTCCCGACTGAGCAGTTCTGCAGGCTTTTATGCTTGACTCCCGGTTGGAGCATGCCCAGTAGAGCCTCAGGGGCATGGCTTCCTCTGCCAGCAGGGAAGGGTTAACTCTCTCAGTTCCAGTGTGGGGGCAATCCGCCCCGTCACACACTGTTATATTTGCACTTAACTTTAAGCATGAATTGTCTTATTAATATGAATTAATGTGACTACTCATCTACTTAAAGTTAAGCACATGTGAAAATGCTGGCAGGATCAAAGCCTTAGGGAGAAAAAGATCATTTGGTACTCAAAACAGATTCAATGGGTTGAGTTACTGTAACATAGCTATGTGAATCTAGGTACTATCCCTTTAAGAGAGACCCTGAAGATGGAGGTGTTTGCCTTCTCTGTTAGGGTCATGGGAGTGTGCTGTTAACAAGACCAGTAACTGGACTGGAGAGAATATTTCTAGAGTTACAAAAGGAGGAGGGAGCCCTGTGAAATTGGGTCGTGAAATTGTGTTCTTCTGGCTTTGGAAGCATGGCTTATGTGTTCATTCTTTCTCATTGCTAGCTGAGATTTTGGGACTTTCGTAAGCTGGACCTAATGTAGTGAAACAGGATACATCAGAAAGGCTGTAAGAAAGTTGTTTTATTTTAGTTCAAAGGTTATGGCCACAGTTTGAAGGAAACTTCTTATCAAATGTAATTTTGAGACTTGATTTTTTTTAACTGGATTCTGTAATAGAAAAAATATTTTGTTACAAACAGCATGGAAGAGATGTTGTTATTTAAGTATTTTAGAAGGCAAGTGTTAGTTGATTATTCAGTAATCTTGAATCTGTAGGAGCTTGGTTCCAATCTTCCCTTCATCAGAATCATTCTCTTGTGTTGACTTATTTAATCTGGCTTTAAGAACCTTGTCAGATCAACTTGGTGGTCTCTGCTGAGTCTCTAATGTACTATAAACTGGATCACAGACCTGCTGTATGACACCAAATTCAGCATAATTGGCAGTCAATGCTCAAATAGGCCTGTGATATTAAATGGTATGGAGACTCTCACCTACTAGTGGGTAGTCTCTCTTGGCCAAAGCTGGTCTGTTTTGGATGTGGTAGCACTGTAGCAATGCCTGAAGTGCTTTGCAGCACTCTATGTATATAGCCCATAAGTGAGAAAGATGAGAGCTCTTTGT
Organism: Mauremys reevesii; assembly: GCF_016161935.1. Classification (NCBI taxonomy): domain Eukaryota; kingdom Metazoa; phylum Chordata; order Testudines; family Geoemydidae; genus Mauremys; species Mauremys reevesii. Next base: position 27,315,206 of record NC_052630.1, read on the forward strand.
ACTCTTAGTAATTTCCCTTTCGAAATATCAGTCACTTAAACAGTAAAAACTAAACAACAGAACCCCTTGTATGAGACTTTAATTTCTTTTAGTTAATGAGCACTGAAATTCCTGTAAATCCTTAACTTTAGATGTAACTATTTTGTTTCTTCATGCAATTCTTTGAGGTAATTGATATTGTGCTTCTGGCTGATTACAGTACTAAATTTTTGCTTCACCTTCAAATGTTTTCATATCTGATTGTGAAGGTGAGTGACTCAAATGTATTGAATGCTTTGTTATCCATTTTCTATGCTGCCAATCGGTAAAGGCACTAAACGGCTCTCTGAGGACCTATTGATGGGAATGTGTGTAGCCCAAAAAGTGCCTTGCATTAAAAAGTAATAAAAATATTTACTGCATATAATGCTTTTCATTTTTAGATCTCAGAGTGCCTCACAAAGTGAGATAATCTTTGTTATTTATGAATACTGGTGTGAACAGGTCTTTATTCCCACAATGATAAGGCAGTGCTGTTCTTTGCATATACATCTGGTTTGCATGTGGACATTGGTATTTGCCCTTGAACAAGTCCAATCACTTTTGGAAGTCCAATTTTTTAGCATAAACTGTACCATGGAACCTTAGTTACCAATAAAACACTGCAAATGGCCAACATGCACAGCTCACGAATAACAGTCAGCTGAAAAATGTATGTCAAAAATCTCCAAACAGTTTCAGAAAACAAATACATTTCCAGAAAATAAGATGGGTTTGCACATAGAATAAAGGAGTGAAATAACATATTTCTATAATTCTCACTAGCTGCTTTATTTTTAACTCTAACATAGGACAAGAATATCCATTCTATAATATCATCTTCTTCTGGAGTCAACATTAAAAATGGTCTTGAATGTGATGGCACTGAACAGCATTTTGGAGTGTTTTTACTAACTTTAGTCATGAGTCTGTTGTGGGGGGAGGAATAGGTTTTATTGTTCCACTTTCCCTCACACGCACACTCCTCTGCTTTCTACATAAATAAATTTAATTGAGGAAATTCATTCTTCTGTAGAGAGCCTGTGCAACACTTAGTACCACTAAAGTCCTGTTTTGTGGATTTAAGTTGTGCACAGGACTTTTGCTGGCCCTCTGCAGAATGGTAAACTTCACACTCTGCTAATTAAGGTTGCAAATATAACTTTCTTCATATTAAACAAACTTGCACTGGTGTAACATAATTGATTTAAAAGTGATCTAGTTAAATCTAAAATAGATGCACAAAGACTGGTTTAAATGTGTCTGTGGCATTGATCCAATGTTACCTCATCAAGTTTCATTATCCGACTGCAAGCTTTCATCAGCCATAACCCTGCTCCAACATCCCTACCCACCCTATTCCTCATGATGTCAAGCCCTTGCCATTAGATATCCAGAACTTAAGTCTGCCATGTTGAATATGTGATTTCAACAGTTTGTTTTCTGCATGTATGATATAACCTACACTAAACCTTCCAACCTATATCAGGTACAAGGATTAGTCTCCAATACTATCAAAAAGGGTGCAGGTCAGAGGCAGGATCTGTATCCTTGATATACAGCACTTATATAAGCCTTCCCCTGAACTTGTCAGTATGTCTTTAAGAGATGATTGGTGATGGCCAGCCTCCAGTCAAATGTGCAGAATCCAACTTGAGCAGGAAGAAGTACAAGAGATGTTATGGATTCCTCTATACCCCCTCAGGTTATGTTAGGCCAAACACCAGACCATGTGAGGGAAAGGAATGGTAGGGAGGATTGGACAAGAGCTGGTAATTACTGTGTGAGGAAGTTGCTAAGAGGGGCCTACACATTTATGGGCCATGGAGCAGAAATATAACCCCAGCTCAGGGTGTGCCTAAGTGGAATGGAGTAAAAGCATATTCACTTTAACTGGAGGTTTAGAGCATGAATAAGATACGTTGGAATTTCTAGGCCATGATGGGACTGTGAGTAATGGAGGTTGTCATCTCTGGACTATATGTGAATGGTAATACTGTACATGAGAAGTTGTATTTCTAGACCATGAGAGTGAGTGGATAATTAAGCAAGCAGGGACTGTAGTGGCCACAATGTAGATGTAGTAAGTTAACAAGGTCTGTGGCTCATAGGCAGAGATGTGGAGGAAGTGCTTATTGGCTCATTGAAAATTCCTTGAGTTTTTAGTATTTAAGATTTTCTGAAGACTGTAAAGTTCTATTGGCATTGGGCCCTTTGTTCTGAGTGCCTCTTTCAAATTTCTCAATGTCATCAACTCCCACTGAATTTATTGTGAGTTAAAGGTGCTCAGGTTTCACAAAAGCAGGCCTATTGTGTTTTAAAAAGGCAACATGGGCCTCGTCCAAACCTCCTGAAATTAATCGTAAGGCTTCTGTTGCTTTCATTGGTTTTTTGTTCCGGCTCTGTATGCCTCAGTTTTAACATTCTCTTTATAAAGATTTCAGTCTGTGGATTCCCTTTGCATTTCTTTTTTAATGGAGAAGTGTGTGTGTGAGAGAGAGAGAGTGTGAGAGTGAGTGTGAGATTTGTTTCTCACTTCAGCCAGACTTGTGTTTTGGTGCTGGTGCTCAGAGTATTTCAAGCTTTGTAGACTATTTTGGTGGAGCTCAGAACTTATGTGAAGCTTCAAATGAGTTTCTTTTCCCCTCACAAACATGTCTAATGTGGGTAAAAATATCTGTGTGCGCTAGTTCTTATTGTGGATTTGATTCTCATTAAGCATATTCAGTCCTGTTTTTAATTTATAAATGAAGCACAAAAAGCAATTAAAAAAAAGTAGAAAAACAATACTTTCACAAAACTTGTAACATGGCTCTTCCATTTAATGCACAATTCTTATTCTTCTAATAAAAATAATTCCTCCTCTGGGCAGAGACTATAGGTAATATATTTTTTATATATAAAGACCTACTTCCCCTACTCTTTCCTCAAATGAAACTCAGAGTTTTCACAATTGATTTATAATGGAAAGTATTAATCTTTCTCTTAAATTCTGGAATTACAACATAATAAGCCAAGTACTATATAACTTTCTTTCAAAAGGATTGCAACAACAACAACAAAAAGTTTAATAGCTAATGCAAAATAAAGTCAACTACTGCTAATATTGTGCTGCTTCTATTTACTGTTTAATTTTGAGTTTCCTTCTCATTATCATTCTCACTGAAAGTAAATGTTTCAGAAACTTTTAATTAGTCCTTTCCCTATAGCGTACTGCACGATATAAAAGTTGAATTTAGAATATTTTTCTTGAGATGTGAATTTTAATCTGTATGATCCCATGGCTAATTTAACACACATGACCCTTATTCAGTTCTTATTTTCTCTCCCCCCACATATGAAAATCATCAAAGTTGGAATCATGAACTCTTGATACAGTAGGCATTCTCTGTTTCGTATTTCTACACAATGTAATTGAATGCTTAGCAGAGAAATTTAGTTCTCAGTCCTTCCCCTCTTTCCATTTTTGTCTCAAGTATGGAGTCGCACTGGTTTTTAAAGAAGGCTGATTTACTGGCCCTTTGGACTTCTTCTTCTTAGCGTATGCTCAATGTATCTCAGGTGGCATGTGACCAAGATTCATCACCAAATTTGGTTTGCTGATTGGATAACTAGTTTCCCTGGCCTGGGCTGGGTACTGATGGGGTGCACGACATGAATGTTGATCCATACTCCTCGGACTGAGGCACATTGCCTAATTCTTGTAGAAGGAAAGGGAGAAGTTAATGGTTCAAGAAGCAAAATGGTACTTGTTGACCTTAGGTTGATATCAGGTGTAGTGAAGGAGAACTCATGGTTAGAAGAAAGCTTGGACACAATACAGCTGGCAAAATCCAGAACCATTATGTAATTGCCAGATCTTCAGACAATATTTGTTTGCTAGAGTCTCTCTGTACTTCCAGTGACTTTATCTTCTTATAACATGGCTAACTTGTTTAAAAGGGATTAACTGTAAATGAGGTGAGATGAGGCAAACAGATAATTTAAGCAATATCACTCTGCATCATTGCTATTTTACAAACTGCATTGTCACACCCAATCTGAATTCCAATGGAAAGAGATGCTTCGAAACCTTGCAGTCCCAGCTGTCTCATTGATCCCATGCCACTGGTCTTTGTAGCATACACAGCTGAATTGCTTTTCCCTCAGGGAAACAATGTCTCCAGGTGTGCTAATAATAAAATTAATAGCTTAGAGAAACTGCTTGCTGCAGCAGCAGTTGCTGTAGAATGAAAGGATCGATTGCAGTGTTTAACTGTCCTAATTCCATAGTGTATACCCTACTCAGCCACCGGTGAGCTACGTTCTATCTCACAGTTAATCAATACATCTCTGATTTAAAACAAAGAACCAGTTTCAGGATTAGAAGTCTTTCAGAATAAAAAGATGTAGGGTAAAACTGTCAAAACCCTTCAACTAGCAACTTTACACAGGGGCTAGGAATGCTGTAGCCACTGTGATTTGAAAAGAAATAAGTGCTGAGTATATCCACTTCCACTTTTAAACAATATTAATGAAAAAAACTATAGATGCTAATATTGTAAAATACACCGGAATCCATTGGGTCAGACATTACTTAGAGCAGCAGGAGCATAAAATACGTGTGTAATTTAGCTTGTGTGGAGAAAACATCAGTTGCTCTAGATTGGTTACAACTGTATCTGGATAGGGTGACCAGACAGCAGGTGTGAAAAATCGGGACCCGGGGGGGAGGAGGGGATGAGAGAGGTAATAGGCTTCTATATAAGAAAAAGCCTCAAATATCAGGACTGTCCCTATAAAATAAGGACATCTGGTCACCCTATATCTGGAACACTATCCTAAAGTCTCAATTTCACCTACCAACAGCAGTGTCTTTCAAAGTACACCCCACAGTCTCATACTACATCCAGAGGATGTCTAAATTTCAAATGAAGTGTAATATAGCAAAGGTGCTTTTTTAATTTGAAAGATGCAATGCTGTTATCATAGAAACTGAAGGCCTTGGTTTAAAATATTTATATTATACTAGTGATAGCTATATCTGAGCTTATTACAAAAGTTATGTGTTTCTATTTCAAAGTTCCTTTTCAGTTGCTTATAATTTTCTAGGTTTGATTTGCAGGCAAGGGAAACGTGTGTTTTGGGGGAAGGGGGGAGGTGTTTTGTCAAAAACAGTGGGGACAGTGGTGGTGGAGGAAGAGTACACTGAAGAGTACATGGAAGAGGAATGAGTTAAAAAACTGTATTTCTGTTGCCTTACTTGCCTATGTTAAGAGACCAAACCTTCTTAAAGGAGATTGGGTGTGACAGCGAGTGTTTGGAAGCTGGGGAGAATCCATACCCTGTGATAGTCCCTATCATTGTAACAGCCAAGTATTTAAAAATAGACATTATTTTACTTCCTTGTTAACTCTTTAAGAAAAATGTCTCGATGAGTTTATAGTTTTTTGTCGGTTTGCTTGTTTATGTTTGTTTGTGAGTGGGTGTGTTGTTTGTCTGTGCATGAGTAAATAATTTACTGAGGGAATTGTACTGACAAAGTGAAATCCACTCTTTCAACAGGGAAGATAAAAATAACTATTGAACATTTGATTCAGTCAGTGTGCACTAGCCGTTCTATCCAGATCCATATTAAGGTAATCTGAGGCACTGATTTACCATGACATGAGGCACCCTGTGGCTCCATCCCTACGATCATACCCTTGCTCCATGGCTCCATCCTGACACATTTGGATTGGTGCTAGCAAAGGGACCCCTTCATTCCTGGAGAGGTCAGGGGTCATCAGCAGAGTCCTCCTTAAAAGTAGAGGTGACAGCAGGGAGGTCCTACTGCACCAGCCAAGTTGTATCTGTTAGGTGAGTGGGGGAAGCTGTTGTCTTCTACTGAGGTGGTTGTGTGACCCTCCAGAGCAATGAGTCTTGGAGTTGACGCTCTCTTGAGAGGAATGATGCAGTTCACACTTTTCATGTCTATTATCTATCTCCGGACTTGGCAGATCTCTCTGCATTGGTTATTGTGGAGAACCTGGGAGATGTCTGTATAATTTTGGGGTATTATGCTTGATGTTATTTTGTGTGATTACCTGGAGTTAACAGCCTCTTTTGTTTTCCTTTTACTCTTTCATGGAAATCCATTTTCTGAACACACAACTGAAGGAATTTAGTGAAATGCTCTCTAAGGCCATGATCCAGTAAAGCCCTTAATCATATGACTAGTCTCAGTGACTTCAGCCTAGTTAAGCATGTATTCAAGTGCTTTGCTGGATAAGGGCCTAGATCTTCTTTGGAAGAATGAGTATCACTTATTTGATGCTCATACTGGGGTGTCTAATGCTAAGGATTCCAATGGACTTTTCTGTCTGACTTTTCATACAGTTCTTCCTAGGTCTCTATAGCCCGTCACACACACATATATATATATATATATATATATATATATATGAGACCAGGGAATAAACATTCAATGTATGTGCACATGTGATGGGTCTGTGTGTGATGGGCTATAGAGACCTAGGAAGAACTGTATGAAAAGTCAGACAGAAAAGTCCACTGAAATCCTTAGAATTAGACACCCCAGTATAAGCATCAAAAAAGTAATATATATATATATATATATATATATATATATATATATATATATATATATATATATATATAAATATGAGTTTGAGCCACAGAAAAAAATTTCCTGTTAATGATCGAATCTTGAAGTGAAGGTGAGGCGAATCTTAGAAGTGACAGTTGACATCTGGACAGCACACAGGTATCTTTCCTGCTACTAGTATTGTAATCATTTATTTTTTTTAAAAAAGTATCATGAAATGGGTTATTTAAAAAAAAAGCAACCTAAACTGTTAACAGTTTTGCTTTCATGTGAAGAAGAGTGTCAGTGACCAAATAATAGAGGGACCAGACATTTAGTTCTAGTTAATATTACATGTACTAGATTAAAACAATGAATTTTTATTAAATGGACAGGAGTAGAAGTAATTTCAGTTAAGACACTGTCACTTCATGTAATGGATGTTAGTGCAGCACAGAGCAGTAGTAGAAAGTTGACTTTATGAAAAGATATAATACATTGATAAGATCAAAGTATGTCAGCCATAGAGAAACAAACAATTATAAAAACCTACTATCTTCCTGATTTTTATTGAATTAACAATTGGCTAGAAATTTTTGCTAAATATTTAATTACTGTCTGAATACTCAAAAACACACACTTTTTTGGAGAATATTTGTCAACTATCCAGACATCTGATTTGCTGTCAGAATTTTAAGTTTTGGTTCTGAAAAATGGTAGGGATATTTCGTATAAAGTAATGAGTGAAGTTTCCATAGTAGGTGCTGATGACGTTCAGCTCTTTACAGGAATCAGTTCTTAATTTAATATGTAAATTTTACTTTTGTCCCCCCTCAGAAACATTCTATTATGTACAACTGTAACAAACTGCTATCATGTATCATCAGCAGGGTTGGAACACTTTTATAATACATTTTTCAGATGGTCATAAGATTTTTTTCTCATGTCCATATAAAGTTTAGGTATTGTGAATTCTCCAAAACCACAGCCAACATAGTTAAGTATCTGTGGTACATATTATCCACTGACCCCAACCTAGCAGTGGATAATAATAGCAGTTACCAGAATTAGTGTGCAACTTCACAAGCCCTGTATACTAGTGTTTTCTCTACTGACACTACCCAGTCAGGGCCCTGTTTAGTTTCATTTGACCAAGTTGCTGATAATCGTTTTTCTGTTTGCGGTAGTTGCCAGGAAGTGCCAGAACACACAGGTGATATTTTGTGTCCCCCGCCCCCCCCCTCGAGTATTCCATAGGTTTTAAAGCTTGCCCCTTTGTTTCTCTTTTGGCTAAACCGTTGGTGATGTACCTTTTGTCCTTCAAACATAAAAGGTGTGCATTGATAAATTGTATAGTCAATTGTTTGACCACACTTTGGCCAAATAACCAATGTCAGTCAGGTTTATTGCTCTAAGCCAATAATTATATAGTACTGGAAAATGGCCTGGTATAGAATCTGTCTCCGGGAAACTGTCTCATGCAGCAATGTTACACTCACCTTACTCAGAAGGTGTGCTTCCACAATTACACACTTCTGCTAGTATTATTTATATGATTTTACAAGTTACTCATCTCTTCACATGTCATTAAAATCCAACTCATTAGTTTGTTCTACTTCCCTAACTTATGTTTTTTCCTTATCTTTGTTTTGGACACTAGCATTCCAGGTGCTAGTCTGTGAGCGTACTTCACTTGTCTGTGAGTGTACTAAAATATAGAATAAATGTATCTTGACAAGTTTCCTATCTGCTTGTGCCAAATGCTGGCTTCAGCAAATGCAAGGTGTTATGGGATACGTAGCATAAGTGAACAGGATTATGGTATTGGTCAGTTTAGGCTATATCATTTTACAATATTTGTGGTTAATGCATACCAATATAAATGGTGCAGTCTGTATATATGCTAGCCTGTATATAGTCAATACCAGGTAATGCCCGCTTAGTTTTTATAGAGAAATGTTTCACAAACATGGATGCTCAAATCACACAGAGCCAAACTGCTAAATGCTGCTGTAGCAAGTTACAAAAGAAAAGGCTGTGGCAGTCCAATACCAAAAGATAATATCTCAAATTCCTCTATCCAATAAAATGTTACTATTCATTTACTTAGCATCAATATTTAACATAAGAAAGATATGGCTAGCATTTCAGTGCACACATGTCTTTGTCAAAGCTCAGAACATCCACCACCTTGAACAGGAAAACCCTCATTTATGGAAGAGCTTTAGTTTAGAAACAGGAACTAAACCCACCCACAATCATTAATACCAGCTAATGTCAATCACTTTTTCATGCAAATAATCACATGTTAAATAGAGTAATTATCAAATAACCAGGAAATTAAAAGCCATAGCTTTTTAAAAACAGAGCCACACTGGCATGCTATCATTGTTAGAAGGGATCTGACCTTTTTACTACAGGATGTGGGGGAATTTAGGATCTTCAGACTGATTATGCATTCAGCGGGAGTGGCCCAAAAGGCAGTGTAAAAGCAGAAAAACTCCATTAAATTCAGTTGATTTTCTGCCTTGTGTAATGGAAAGCAGAATATGATCCTTAAAATCTTTCTAAGATTGCTTTGGACAGCTGGATTCAAATGAAGGAATCCTTTGTCCTCTGTGTCAGGACCCACTCCACTTAGCTCACCGCCACTTGATAAGGAAAGAGGGAATCCTTTGGAGGAATAGATTTTCACATTTGCAGTTTGGTCTATCATGTGTTTTTTTTTTCATCAGGGGTACAAAATAATTACTCCAGGCAGTACAGGACTGACTTGACTCCTCTCCTCTGCAGATGCAACCTTTGTTCATAAAGCATTGAGTGTTTGTTCCTGAGTAATAATCCTCCTCCTCTATTCTCTCCCTAAAGGGAATGGTAGGCAGATTTTAAAAGTTCCAGACTGGTGATTCAGAGTTGCAGAAATTAGCATTTTTATCTGTAAATACAGCTTTAGCATCTCTTATACACCAGACTGGAACAACCCTTCCCACTCTAACACTTCCAATTTTTCTATTATGGATAGGTCGGATTTGTTGTTGTCTTTCTGATGTTACCATTGACACAATTAATTATAGATTGTTAGCTGAGACCTACAGTTTCCAAACTCAATAACAAAAAGAGCATTGCAGTCAAGTAGTAGGCCTCAGAATCACAGCATTTAGAATGGTAGCTGAGAGGACATATAGCCCAACTCTTAGCATTAGAGGGGGATTGTCCTTTAAGGGCAAGTCTACGCTACAGTGTTACATTGGCACCATTATAGCGCATGTGGTGAAGACGTGCTATGCCGACAGGAGAGCACTCTCTTGTCAGCCTAATTACTCCACCTCGGCAAGAACTGAGAGCATCTCTTGCCAACATAGCGCCAGTGTGGAGAGCACAAAACTTGCCCCGCTCGGGCAGGGATGCTTTTTCACACCTCTGAGCGATGTAAGTTAAACCTATTTAACCAGTAGTGTAAACCTGCCCTAAGTGTTCTTAGTCCCCTAGGTCACTTCCAATGTTATGTCCAATGCTTCTCAGGTCCCTTATACTGTGTTTGTTTTACAGTGCAAACTAATGTTATTCTGTGTACTATTATCATATTAAAAGTCCTTCTCTACCATAACTTGTGGGTTTTTGAAATGGGGGAGGGTGCTCTTCCAGTGTTATATAATATGTAAACAATATTATTTCCACAAATAAGATAAATATGCCTTTGTATATTGTTGTAATTTGCAACTCTGCCAAAGAGGTTAGTAAGCAGTGTGGAATAGGTAAAAACCTAGTATAGAGGTTTCCATCTTAGTGACAGTATTTTATCATGGACATTTTTCTGGATGGTTGGGGGATAGATAAGATGACCTGTTAAGCTTGTTCCCTCTTCAGTTTTTATGGTTCTGTGAACTACACACATTATCTTTCAAGGGCTATTTAGTGCTGTGACAAGTAAACAATGTTCTGAAAATGCTTGACAAGAAATATATGGTGTTGGTTGTCTAATCTCATTTGCCCACTGGTGATACATTTACCTAATTTTAATATTTTTTATGTCATCCATGTAGGCTTTTGAAACATGTTTATAACTTTTTTTGAATTGAATAAAGCAAACCTTTACTTAGAAGTATTATTTTAATAAGTAAATCGCACACTTTTAAAATCCTATTTACTTCAAACTTGTATTTATTTCTGAGAAACACAGTAGAGCTAGGACAGAACATACACAGTTTATAGAAGAGAATAATAAGGACCCATGATCTTGTAGGACTCACGCAGACACTCCTCTCTCTAACCTCAGTGGTGTTTTTTCCTCCTGCAGTAGGTAGGGAAGGAGGAGGCCCTAGGTATTGAGCTGAATATGTACCTTTTCCCACTGCTTCTTGCACTATTTTGCATGCAGGGAATCTAATTCTGAAACATCTATTTAAGTAATATAGTTCTCAAGAGTTTCAAATTAAAGAAAATATGATATCTGACTGTATGTTGTTTAAATCATTACTTGGAATGTACAAGATGCTTGTTTTGAAAAGTGCCTGGAATGAGTCAGAGAGGAGAATTTTTTTGTTTTAATTGCACAGTACTGCCACCTAGCATCAATTCACAGATTTGTGTGCATCTGTAAATTTCCAGCTAGGTTGCTCTTGAATTTAGATTTATTTTTCAGTGGTACCTGGTTATGATTCTTAAAGCATTTCCCCCCATGAAATGACATAAAACATCTCTCATACATGGTAAATTGGCTGTTTACCTGAAAAACCTTCCAACAGAGGGCAGGGGAATCAGAAGTAACAAGGGAAATCCTTATCAGATACTCTGAATAGTTTCGGATGACAGAAATGCATATTCATGTGTTCTAGGCATGTCTTGGAAGCTGCTTTATTAACAACTTCATAGTATTTTAGTGTAATATACATTCCTTTTTTTAAATTAATACACCCCCAAATTGCAAGTGGATGATCCTCCTTTTATTTTTATTGTAGAAATCCTTCTTTCCCACATTACAGTGCAATCCTTCTGTAGCTAAAATGTTGATTATTTATTGTCATCGTGAAATGACTGATCCCCTGCATGACAGCAACTAAAACTTTGTCACATCCACAAATAATGAGATTTAAGACATTTTATGTTGACATGGAAGAAAATAGTAAGTAAAAAAGCTCTACAGGATTTTTAATTGTGTTTTGAGTCAAGCACAATCTGAAATATTCATTATATTACTGTGTAGTGAGTTAATGTAGAACATACACTTCCTGTATATCTGTATTCTTTTAGTACTCTATTCCCTTTTATTTGACTCTTTTTAATGTGAAATACAAAAAATAATTCAATAATATTCAAGAAGAGGGAAACGCTACACTTAGATTGATGCTTTATATAATGAGTCCTTTATGAGATGTAATACCAAATGTTAATCAATAGACATGCCAGCATAGCTTCCAATAAAACCTTGTAGAGTTTTTAAAAATTAATCCTTATTAAAAATATTGATTTACTGTGACTTACTGGGGTTGTAACTGGTAAGTTTTTCATCCTAATTAGGAGGTTAGGCTCCACTGCTTAGACTGCAGATGATGATAATGTAATGATTGTTTCTTAAAACATAAAAATCAATGTGATCTACTGATCAATGTGCCGAGTGTCACAATTATGGAAATTGCTCAGGATTTTAAAAACACTTTTCTAAATAGCGTTTCCTTTTATTCTTCTTAATAGATTCAAGCAGAGCTACTTGAGAGAATGTCTCATAAAATAAAGCAAATATCAAGTGGTGCTCTGGTAGTTAAGGCCACATCTCACAGTATAATACCATTTTCAAATATTTTAGAAGCAAAGCAGAATTATTTGAAATTTTTTTAGTCTTTATAAAGCAAATAACTTGTTATGAATTCTTTCGTGATATTATCAACCTCTGCAGTTAGCACTGTGTTCTGATTTTTGGTTATTTAGCCTATCTAAAAGGATTTAGGAATTTTAATATAAATATAATGTAATGCACATATGCATAGCTTGGGTTTTTTTGCTTATTGAGAGGGAATTCATTTGGCAATTTTTGGTGTGTTCAGTAGATACATATCTCACCCTATCTTCTGGCAGCCTAGCATTGTTATGTCATGAAAAAAGTCCATGAATTGCCATTGGTGTCATGTTTAAGTGAGAGGTTACTTTATAGTGAGTTTGATTTTTGAAGATGTGATTTACATAAGTATTTCAATCTCGAACTCCATCTGGTGCAAATCTAGAGTAACTCCCTTGACTTCCATGTTTTTTAGGGGATGGAAGACTAGAGTTGCTCCAGGTATATGCTGGTGTAATTGGGATAAAAAGTGTTGGTTTTTTCATGAGGTACTTACAGTAGATAATTCCCAAACAACCCCCCTCCCCCAGCATCTCAAAATAAAAATCCCTTTTGTTGAAAAAGTATCTTAAGAATAAAGGTATGTTTTAGTGGATTCCCCCAGCTCTCCCTCCCCCCAAACCAAACTCAAAACCACTTATTACATCAGTGTTTGTTTGCTTGTTTGTTTGTATCTGGTAATGAGCAATTAATGAATCCAACACGTTCCCTACTCCCGTATAATCCATTGTTACTCACTTTATAATAGCTTGCCTGATTTATACTGCCTGTCCAACTTTTTAACTTAGCCCTCATGTTCTATAGTGAAAATGTTCTGTTGTATTTATATAGAGATTTTGATGTACTGCTTGTGTAATGGTTAATAAACACTTTTGAAAGGAATATATGGTACATTAAGCTAGAGCTGGGGTTAAGGGATGTTGTCGCAGGTTGACTGGCACTGTAAGGGGAGTTGGGCTGAGACTCACCTGTGATGGATCAGCCACTCCCGTTTCTACCCAGCTGATCCTAATCAGTTGGGGGGATCAGATGGCTTGGGTCAGTTATCGGACACACCTGCAAAGGAGTCAGGTGACTTCCTTAGAGCTGCAAGAGGTTGAATCCTGTGACTGACCTTTAATGGAGAGGGTGCCAGTAGAGGAGGAGGAGGTGGCAGGCACTGGGGAGGGCCAAACCCAGGCTGGTATTCTAGAGGTAGACCTGGCAGAAGGATCCAGCCTGTGGAGAACTAGACTGGGGGGGAAAGAAACCCTTAGTGTCAGCAAATCTGGCAGGAGATGGTCCACCATGGAGAAAGCTTTTCTGGAGAATCAGCACTCTGCAAGTGAGCAGGATTGAAAGGTAACAGATGTGTAGAACAACAAACAGGAAGAATGCTGCCCAAGAGCTCTGTCTATAGAAACACCGTTTGTGAGAGCTCTGTTACTTATTCCATTGTGCAGAGCTTTTGTGGTAGATTTTCTGTGGCAATGCAGAATTCTGCTGTGGGGTCCCCGCCTTAGGGACTTCAAGTTGCAGGATTGTCATATAACAGTTTTAAGTCTTTGAAACTTGTTCAGTAAGTCAGAGCCTGAATTCAGTGAACTTCCACTCTCACTGAAAGATTATTTTGTTCAGATGGGTTTCTGACTGAAAGTTGTTTAGTTTTGGCTATGATGGTTTTTTTTCTGTTAGGCACTTCTGGCCTAGCAATTTTATAAAGGGTGTACATGATCTGCTTTTAATATAACAGTCACTAGGTGCTTACATCACAGGAGCTATATAAGACATTAAACACAATGATTCTTGTGTGAAAAAAGAGCAGTGTAGAGCGGTATTTCTTTATGGTACTTCTCCTTACTTCTGATTTCTGAGGACTACCAGTTGCTGATGATGATAGCAAAAATCAGGTAACAGCAGAATAGACCAGCTGCAAGATCAGGTGTAAATCAATTTTTGCCTTGTCCAGGGCTGAATAGAATTACCAGCTGCCCATTTTTATTTATCTTTTCTCAAGTATTTTAACCGCTTCCTGCAGTGTGACATGTTATGGGTAGTTCGCCAACTTATACATTGCTGATTCTAAGAGATCACCCTACCCACTCCTGCATCTTAAACATCTTCAGATATGTGAGAAGAAAAAACACCCTGCTGGCAGAAGCAACTCAAGATTGGATTAAATTCTGAGGCACTTATTTCTTTCTTGACCATACAAATTTTTTTTGGGGGGAGGGGTTCCCCTCATTCCCTCAGTGATTAATATTCTTGGTGGGTCTTTGCCAGAGTTCCCTTCTAGAATTGCAAATGTACATTTAAAGCAAGGGCTGATACAGTTTGTATATATGGTGTAGGGTGGCTAGTATAATGTGAGCTCCAGTGGTGAGACTATACTGTGTTCTGATTTTATTGTACACATTTTCTATCACATATTCAGAGTCAACCAATGATGCACTTCTGTGTAAGGTTGTGAGTGGATTTTAAAGACTGATGCAAAATACTGTAACAAATCAAATAGATCCTGCACCAGTAACTTACCCTAGGTTTGTGACAGTAAAAAGGAAAAAAAAATATCTTCACTCCATCTCCACTTTCCTGGTAAAAGCAGGAAAGAGTCCTGTGGCACCTTATAGACTAACAGACAGATGCATCCGACGAAGTGGGTGTTCACCCATAAAAGCTCATGCTCCAATATGTTTGTTAGTCTATAAGGTGCCACAGGACTCTTTGCTGCTTTTACAGATCCAGACTAACACGGCTACCCCTCTGATACTTGACTTTCCTGGTGGAATAGCATAAACATTCAAAATGCGAACTACTGCCATGCTTGGTGTCGATACATTTTTTTTAACGTATCTCAGCAGGTGCAGATCATTGTAGCTCTACTGAACTCACTAGAACTAGGCTGAGTTACACCAGCTGAGAATCTGGTAGATTCATATTATCTTCATTTAAATTTTGGCTCTGAACACCTATGCAATAGAACAGGGGCTCTCAAACCTCACTGCACCGCGAACCCCTTCTGACAACAAAAATTACTACATAGCCCCAGGCGCCTGGACCGAAGCCTGAGCCTGCCCAAGCCCCGCTGCCCCGTCTGTGTGTGTGTGGGGGGGGGGGAGGAGCACAAAGCCAAAGCCAAAGCCCAAGCCCCACCACACTGGGTGCAGGGAGCAAAGCTGAAGCTCAAGGGCTTCAGCCCCAGGCAGGGGGCTTGTAACCTGAGTCCCACCTAGGGATGCCAACTGTCTACTCACACACAACTAAACACCCTTGCCCCACCCCTCATCCAAGGCCATGCCCATGCCCCACCCCTTCTCCAAGGCCCCACCCCTGCTCACTCCATGCCCCCCCCTCTGTCACTCGCTCTTCCCACCCTCATTCACTCACTCACTCATTTTCACCGAGCTGGCTCTGAGGGCTGGGGTGCCGGAGGAAGTGAGGGCTCTGGCTGGGGGTGTGGGCTATGGGGTGGGGCCAGAAATAAGGAGTTCAGAGTGCAGGAGGAGGTTCCAGGCTGAGGCAGTGGGTTGGGATGTGAGAGGGGGTGAGGACTCTGCCTGGGGGTGCAGGCTCTGGGGTGGGGCCAGGGATGAGGGATTTGAGGTGCAGGAGAGGGCTCCGGGCTGAGGGGTTGGGGTGCCGGTAGGTGTGAGGGCTCTGGCTGAGGGTGCAGATTATGGAGTGGGTCTGGGGATCTAGGAGGGTGCTCTGGGCTGGGACCAAGGGAGTTGGAGGGCATGAGGGAGATCAGGGCTGGGGTAGGGGGTTGGGGCATAGAGGGAGGAGTGTTGGCTCTGGCTGGGGGGGGTGAGCTCTGGGGTGGGGCTATGGATGAGGGGTTTGGGGTGCAGGAGGGTGCTCCAGGCTGAGATTGAGAGGTTTGGGTGGTGGAAGAGGGTTCAGGGCTGGGGCAGGGATTTGGGGCCTGGGAGGGTCAGGCATGCAGGCTCTGGGTGGTGCTTACCTGAAGCAACTCCCAGAAGCAACGGCATGGCCCCCCTCTGGCTCCTATGTGGAGGCACAGCCAAGCTGCTCTGCACACTGCCCCATCTGTAGGCACCACCCTGCAGCTCCCATTCGCCATGGTTCTCGGCCAATGGGAGCTGCGGGGGCGGCACTTGGCACGGAGCAGTGTGTGGAGCCCCCTGGCTGTCCCTACGTGTAGGAGCCGAAGGGGGGACATGCTGGCTTTTTCTTGGGAGCCGCATAGCATGGAGGCTAGCAGGGAGCTTGCTAGCCCTGTGTGCGGCACTGCCAACCGGACAGTCAATGACCTGGTCAGCGGTGCTGACAGGAGCTACATGGATCCCCTTTTTGACTGGGTGTTCCGGTCGAAAACTGGACACTTGGTCACCCTAGCCCCAGCGCTCAGGGCTGAAGTCTTCGGGCTTCAGTCCCGGCAGTGGGGCTTGGGCTTCATCCCTGGACTCCAGCAAGCCTAAGCCAACCCTGGCGACCCCATTAAAAGGGTATCGTGACTCACTTTGGGGTCCCGACCCACAGTTTGAGAACCGCTGCAATAGTAATTGACGTACTTTAAATATAATATCGTATTACTCTTGCATTGTTAAACTGACGTCCTTCTGTAGGCCACTGGGAACTGTCAAGGGGAAATTCAAGATTTACAGCACTCTCCAAAAAGAGGGGGGCATCCTGACCAGCATTACTTGTCTTATAAAACAAGTGATGTGCAGTGTTGTGTGGTGCTATTGAAGGATGTATAGACAGCTGCTTGACTTGGCTCCAAAGTCACCACACTGCCAGTATTGACTCATGAGTTTGTAATTCTTTAAGATACGTGGAATATGAAAGGTGCTGTATTAGAAGAAATCCTCTTCTAGCAGCAGAATACCAACAGTCAATCTTTTTAGACAATATTAACATTCTGTACAAATGGATATCAAGGAAATGTGTGACTATAACAATTAAGATTACATTAGCACACACATGCTGCTTTTCCCTAATCCACCATGCTGTCAAATTCAACACTACACATGAAAACAAAACAAAAATGGTTTGTACTTCAATGTTTGAATAAGGAAAAATATTTTCCCTCTGTAGGCTCTTTAAAAACAATTAGGCATTAGCTTTGTCAAATACTATATTAGGAATGAATTCAGCTTTAAATATGTGAACCATACACCCTTTGAAATTTGCCTGAAAAGACTCATTATAAAACTAATGCTATGAAAAAGCACTCCCTTTCAAACTGGGTAAAGCACCTGAATACTTTTCATAAGTGGCTGCACATCATTTGAAAGCATTCTAGTAATTCCTCAAAACCTTTCAAAGTACCTTTCAGATAATAAATTTCATATTCAGCACATCTGCAGTCCTACAAGACTTCCAATAATACTTAAATTGGTTAACTATACTTCCTTTACATCTTTTTAATGCTTTTATTGATTTGAGGCAGATAAATTCTATTGTGCTTTAAATCTTTTTTTTTTCCTGGACAAAGGGAAATTGAGTCTGTGCAGAAGAATTTAGCTTTCAATCAGAATAAGTGTCTAAACCTCACCTTTATAAGGCATATTCAGCAATTCGTGAGTTTCAAACTAACTAGCTAACACATCTGCAAATTCTTTTTGGATTCCAAGATAACAGTATAAATATTATTAAATAATATTACGGATCTTATAAGTATCATAGTAAAATAGTCAGTGCATTAGTCCATGGAAAATATACTGACAAACATTTCTTCAAAGGCTGCTTATAAGTGGAGGTGGTAGCACGATCTATTAAGGTTGCCTGACACTTACTATTAGATGACCCTATTTTCAGTTGCATAAACTTTTGCCAAACTTTAATGATTTAGACTGAAACTTTCCTTGCTGGGTGTCTGCATCAGGCTGAATTGTTGTGGAAAAACTTCAGCCAAAATGTGCTCAGCCATTTCAAAGAACAAGTATGATGGAAATATTTGTTTTTCAATGTTTAATAACAGGAATGTTTTGGAAAGCTTTAAGCTAGGGATGTGCTTTTCGCTATACCTGTGCAAATTCACCCAAATTTGACCAAGTTTATAAGTCTTTGAAAAATCAGACTTCACACAGATTCAGTAGATACTTGCTAGAGCTTAACAGCTAAAATCTCTGAAGATTCTGTCCTCGCTGAGCATGTTCAAGCCTCTCATAGCTCCTTGTGCTGACCAAACTGAATGCACAAGTGACAAATCGTCATCCCCTTAGAGCTCCTGTGTGTGACTGCACTGTATACAGACCATTGCCACAGAGCAACTCTGTATGCTCCAGCATAGGTCTACAGGGGCAAAGCCAGGCTTTTCCTGTAATGGCTGTTCCAAGCAGCTTTGAGCAGAGTGGAACCAGGTACTGCAAGCAGGAGACAGGGAACTATGGGGGTAGGAGTGGGGGCAGAGAATTTGACAAGGAGATGGGTTGGGGGAGGGGAGGGACTGGGACCTGTCAGTCAAAGAAACCAAGGACAAGAAGTCAAGGAGAGCCCAGTGCACTAAGATTGGATGAGAAGACTGGGGTGGGAGCCTGAGACTGGGAGCCAGTGGGACAGGAACATGGGATGGGAGATGGTGACTGGGGTGTGGGGAGAGAAACAGATCAGAAGGTTGGGAAAGGAGACTGGGATCGGGAATCTGGGGGAGGAGGAAGAGGGGAAGGAGACATGCTGGCTAGATGAGGGGACTGGGATGAGGAGCTAGTGGTGGAGTAGACACAGGACTGGTACAGGGACCAGTTGAAGGGGATGAGGCAGAAGGGGTCAAGCTTAGGAGAAAGGACCAAAAGAGTCTTTGTGGTCACTAGAGCACACTGCCCTCCGGAGCCTGGAATTGATTCTCACCGTTCCTCTGCTGTTAATGGATATCTGTGGATGGGGCAAAGTGTCCCATCCACATAGAGGATAACAGCCCACTACTGCTATCAGTTACCACATTAATGCAAGTGGCAGAGGTCTTGTGTTGGTTTGAAAAGTTTCAACCCTACTGATGAATCATGTGGGTGTCAATATCATGCTACGTAAAGAAGCTTCTGTATTTTCAGTTAGGCTTTAAAAAAAACTAGGAAATAGCGCACGCGCGCACACACACACAAAAATGACATTAACAGAACATTGTTAAAGTTGCAAAGTCAAGCACTCAAAAGCCAGGAAATGCCAGAATTGAGGTTGCCTGTGCAACCTCCAATTTGGCCCTCTTGGGTCATATGCATTATGCTATTGTCTTTAGTTAAATCATCACATACTATTTTTTCCCACAGTGCTCTGGGGATGAACAAGGGTTGTGTACTGAAGGAGGATGTTGTCTGTAGGACCCCTTCCTCTTTTGTTGTAGAAGCTGGAAGATGTATAATGAATGAGGTAAGGGATTTTAGGAAAAGACAGGATATTCTTAAGGTTAAGGCAGTCAAATGCTTCCTTTGAGAATTGGATTCTATCCCTGTCTTTGCCACAGAGTTCCTGTGTAATAGTAGAGGAATAGCTTAAACCAAGTTTTCCAGTTGTTTCCTCATCCTCTGGGTGCCTAACTTTAGATACTGGGGCACAGGAACCAGCTTCCTTCTCATCCCTGGGGTGCTCAACCTCCACTCCGCCCCTTCCCCCAAGCCACCAATCCTACCCTGGCTCTTCCCACTCCCGCTCCACCCCACCTCTTCCCACCCAGTTCTGCCCCTCTCCCAAGCACACCCTGGCCCTGCTCCTCTCCCCCCTTCCCCCTAGCGTCTCCTGCATACCACAGAGCAGCTGATTGCGGTGGGCGGGAGGCACTGGGAGGGATGGGGAGGTGCTGATCAGTGGGCAGCAGGGGAGCTGGCTCCAGTAGGTGCTAAGCAACCACTAATTTTTTTCTGTAGATACTCCAGGATTGGAGCACCCACGGAGTCAGCACCTATGTCCTGGGGTCTGATTTGTACAAGTTCTTAAACAGCAGAGCTGCAACTGAAGTCAATAAGAGCTGTATTTTGAGGGGCAGTATGTATAATGCTAAGTACTTAGAAAAATCAGAATCTAGGTGTCTCAAATTGGGCACCCAAAATTGGTGGATGCTTTTTAACCTTAACCTGTCTATGCCTAAGTTCCCTATCTGTAAAACAGGGATAACAATACCCGCTCATCTCATGGGGGTGCTGTAAATATAATGAATTAATGTTTGTTATGTCCTCAGGTACGATAGAGATGAGTTCCTTGGAAAAGCCCATGAGGAAAGTAATAATTCTGTCTCCAGTATAGGGTTTGAATAATGTGCAGTAAATAAGAGCTGGGGCCACACACTGAACAATGAAAAGAAAACAAAATACTGAATAGCTGTTCATTAAGTGAGCACCGTGCATTCTGTGCACTAAAGAAAAATAAGTATGTGGTCATATAATTACAGACTATAACATAATGTAGACTAACAGGTTGGCTTGACCCTGGGGCTGAAGAGCCTGGAGCTGAGCCACCGCTAATTACAGGATGGGCCCCGCCTGAGAAGAATCAGTTGATTGCTGTAGAGACCGCTGTGCTGGTAGAGACTGCAGGGCCAGCTAGAAGATTACTGCAGGGCCCTGAGTCACCATGGGGAAAAACTCAGAGTAGGAAAGGAAGCTGCAGGGAAGAGAGTGAGGAAGGAAGAAAAGCTGTCTGGGTAAGGAGGCCTGGGAGAGACCTTCACTAACCAGGAAATGGCTGGAAGACCCAGGGGGGAACTTAAGGGAGGTGGGGAGTTGCTGTAGTTTTCCCTGGGCAACGGTAAAGGAGCAAATTTAGCTGTTCAGAGCCAGAATTCAGATTAGATGGTGGGATTGGTCTGCCCTATGGGCTCCAAGGAAGGGGGTGTACAAACCCATTATAAAGGCTGTCAGTCCAGCAAGGGGGCAAGCAGGCCGAGCTGAAGACCTGCTGAGGAAGAGCCCCAGAGAGGGCAGAACAGTCTTTGTTTCTGTTAAAGGTTTTTTGGGGATCTTAGTTTGGGACAATTGAGATGCCGGAATGGCTGGACTACAGATCCCAGAGGGCTGAGTTACTAGGCAGAGAAACTGCCACAGCAACAGAGCAACTGTCTGCAGGGAGTACTAGCCCACTGAAAGAGCTGCAAAGCCATGGGCGACAAGGGGGTACCTAACGGTGAGTGAACGCTGTCACACATACACACAAGGGGACCAAATTAAGGCAACCTTAATTTTGACCGTTCTTAATTTTTCTGAGTGCTTGACTCTGCTACCTTAATGTTCTCAATGTATTTTTTGGTGTGTGTACAATATATAAAAATATACAGTAAAACTTCACCAATAACAGATATTCCCTTTGGGAATGACTGAATTTTGCAAATCTAAGCTACAGCTACTTTCAAGATTGACTGTGTTGTTTACTGAGATAATTATAATTAATTTCAACCAGTGCTTTATTGTAAGAAGTCTTGCAGCATGCACGCTCAGAATTTTTTTTTCTGTAAAATATGAAGTATGCATAACTTAATCTGACCTTCTTGGGTTTTTTTGTTCTTCCTCTTCTATATCTCCTTTTCTTCTATATCTACCTGTCTCTTAAATCTTTCACTGTTTGTTTTCCTCTTAACTTTTCTCTTCTATGCCTGCCACTCCAGATCAAACTTCTCTGCTTTCTGACATTCTTTCCCTGATTACTGACCTGATATTTAATTACTACTGTGAGTCACTAATAGAGCCCCGCTATAGTTTATTTTAACTATACAGCCTGAACATAGTATCTTCTTAAATACATTTTTATTACTTTGTGTGTTTACTAATACACTATTGTATATTTTGTTAAAAGAAGTATGAAGTTTTACTAATATAAAACCTTGCTGTTTTTCTGTTAAATCTTTGAGAACTGGGAAGAAAGAATTAAAAACTTTTTTGTGCAAATGATAAAGTAATTTAGCAAACTGAGGATTAGCCTGATTTTACAGTATTAGTGAAATGTATTAGCGTTATCAGCAGATTCATCTGATTGCTAGCAAGCTTTGGAAGTGTGGATGATTCAAATATAAAAAAGCAACCTTTTAAAAGCATTTTTATTCTTTATTTTTAAAAACCAATTAACTGATAACTCTTAAATTCCATGTCAAATTACCACTTTAAAATCAAACCCATTTGACTGGCCACATCCCTTGGTGTAGCAGTGCTTTATTGGAACTAATCCAGGTCAGAATAGATTAAATCAGGAATTTGGACTAGTGGATTTTTTTCATTCTTGTTGCACACAATTCCATTTTTATAAAGGGCCTTTCCTAGTTCTGTTGTCTTCGCTATTAGGGTGCTTTCTAACAGTCATATATTTGTTCTGTGCTGAATATGAAATCTTGCATGCTTCCAGATTTTCAACAAAGAAATGAGAACAGAAGGGTTTAAAATTTTAAGTATTTATCCTTGTCAATGCAAAACAGATGCAAAAGTTTGCATGTTCAGGTTGGAATTTCAGAGAATTATGTGAGTAGACCTGGTTGAAAATTTTCCAACAGAACACGTTTCCATGTACACAGTTGTGGCTATTTTGAAGAATCATTTTTTGGTTTGGGGGGTTTTGTGTGTGGGGTGCTTCCCTCCCCCTTGTTCTTTTTCAAATTTTGTTTGGTTTTAATAATAAAAAGTTGAAAGCTACCCCACAATAGTAGTAACTAAAAGTTATTCCTCACTGATTGCTTTTTGGTGGTGTCAGTACCATCTGCAGCAATATGGACTATCAACAGCCTTGGGGTTTGGCTACACTTGCAGATGTGCAGTGCTGGGAGTTACAGCTGTGTTTGTACAGCTGTGTAGGGAAAGCGCTGGTGTGTGGCCACACTCACAGCTACCAGCGCTGCAGTGTGGCCACATTTGCAGCATTTGTAGCGCTGTTGGGAGTGGTGCTTTATGGGCAGCTATCCCAGCTTTCAAGTGGCAGCAACGTGCTTTTCGAAAGAGTGGGGTGGGGTGGAGTGTGACGGGGAGTGGGGGAGAGAGAGAGAGAGAGTGGATTTTTGGAGCCGACACTGTGTGTCAGCTCCCTGTCTTGAAAATTTGAACATTTCCTCGACCCCTCGTTCACTCTTAACTGCAAATAGCCTGCAGACCAGATAAGCAGCTGCTCCAACGGACTCCCTTTCTCCCCCTCCCCCCCCCCCCGCTGTTTCTCTCCTCAAGCAAACACTAGGCTGTAGACATTCATCCCCCTGCCTGCCTCATTCACAGCAAGGTAGTGGGTTATCTCAATTGATTGTTCACAGTCAGTTACAGATTGATCACAGCAAACAGGAGCTGTGTTTGTTTTTTAGATAAGCAGTTCCCGGAGCCCCGAGTTCACAACAAAACAAAGAGAGGCATCATAACAAAACAAAGAGAGTAATTTAGTTAAAAGCATTCTGGGATATCTCCTAATACCCTGGAGGCCAATAACAGCGCTGGTGTGTGGCCACACTTGACGAGCAGCGCTGCATCACCAGCGCTGCATTCGTTATACCTCAAGCAGACCAGGTGTACAGCCAGCACTGCAGCCAGCTGTAAAGCCTCCACCAGCGCTGCAACTCTCCAGTGTAGCCAAGGCCTTGGTCAGTCCTCACGTGAGACACCTGTGACGGTTGGTGCTCCCCATAAGGCTGTATGGAAATATGCTTATGTTATATATATAACATCACTAGAATGTGTTGTATGCTACATATGTCACGTAACATATCTCTGTAAATGTTATGATCTACTGAATCTCTTAATCCTATTTGTAGGCATGGATAATTTTTGTATTCAAAGTTATGAATATTGGCTGCATACTTGTTTGATTCTAAGTAGGCTTTAGTGAAACAGTTGGTCAGCTTCCTGAGAAAAGACTATTCTCAGTAAGTCTGCAATCAAGAACCACTTAAGCCAACAATGAACTTGGAGACACCAGTCCACATCTGGGCTGTCCCAGGAATGTGACTTGGCTGGTAAGGAACTCAGTCAGGAAAGGACATGTGACTTGCCAAGGTGACTCCAGAACTCCATCTTGGAGCTGGACTTTGCATAGGAGAGAGGAGGAGGTCTCCACCCACAAGAGAAAATCTATTTAAGCCCATAGGAGACCGCTCCATTTTGTCTTCAGCTGGCTAAAGAGAGAGTCTCTCCACCCCCAAAGATACCTGAAAGAAACTGGAACAAAGGACAGAGATTGCAAGGGGTGTGAGTGATTGCTGGACCCAGACTAAAAGGAGATTAGTCTGTAAAAGGAAGCTTACTGGAACTGGTAAGGCTCTTATCTGTATACAGTTTCTTACTGTATTAGACATAGACTGGCGTGTTTTATTTTATTTTGCTTGGTAATTCACTTTGTTCTATCTGTTACTACTTGAAACCACTTAAATCCTACTTTCTGTATTTAATAAAATAGCTTTTTACTTATTAATTAACCCAGAGTATGTGTTAATACCTGGGTGGGCAAACAGCTGTGCATATCTCTCTATCAGTGTCATAGAGGGCGAACAATTTAAGCTTTATACAAGATAAAACAGATTTATTTGGGTTTAGACCCCATTGGGAGTTGGGTATCTGAGTGTTTAAAGACAAGAACACTTCTGTTAGCTGCTTTCAGCTAAGCCTACAGCTGTTAGGGGATGTGATTCAGACCTGGGTCTGGGTTTGCAGCAGGCTAGTGAGTTTGGCTCACACCAGGCAGGGCACTGAAGACCTAAGCTGCCAGGGCAGGAAAGCAGGAGCAGAAGTAGTCTTGGCACATCAGTTGGCAGCTCCCAAAGGGAGTTCTGTGATCCAACCCGTCACAACACCAAGAGTGGAATGGAAAGATTCCCATTGACTTAACTTCAGTGGGACCAGGATTTGTTTTGAATGGACTATAGAGGTGAAACTCTTCTTACCCCCAGAAATGGTGTTACAAGGCCAGAGTTAAGGCATGAAGGTGGATCAGTGTAAGGAAGCTTGCATTGCCTCTGTCTATGCCGAACCAGATTTGTCACTAAAAACAGGGCTTTGCTCTTCAAAAAAATTGGTGTGGTGACTTTCACATGCACTAATTCAGTTTGAAAATAAAATAAGGATTCTTTTTCTTTAACAAAGTGTGGGAGACCTACAGAGATTACTATATAATAATAGCCCAGGAGCAAACTTGTATATCTCAGTTAATGAAAAATATGTTGACCAGAATTTTTTTCATTACACAAGTGGGTGGGGTGAGGAACATTTTGTTAACAAGATTAATATATTCTATTTTTTTCTCTACTTAAGTACTGTAATTTAGAAAAAATAAAAAGGGATGAGCTAATCCAGTCTAAAGTCTACTTGATACTATTTTTATTGGGAGGAAGGAAAAAGAAGTGTAAGCCAAAATTAAAAACTTCGAATAAATTCCTGTGTATTCACAATGCGCTAACTTGGAGATTTGCTTCAAATCCTGGCTAAAACTCACTTAACCCCCCTCCGCCCCCCAAATTCTGTGTGCTTTCTTAAAGCCACCTCTGAACATAGTTACTAATAAGAGCTTTCTGTAGTCCCTTATCAAGTATTTATTCAGGACTTTGGACAGCTTTGTTCTATTGGTGTGAATTTTGATTGTTTACTGTGAGCTTAGATAGAGCCACCTTGCTCAGTCATTGTGATTGTATCACCCTTTTAGCTTTCTTGTCAACAGACAGGAAGATAGTATTGAATGTCCAGTTGATAAAGGCAAAAAGTCTCTGTTTTGTACGTTTTGCTTGTTAAAAGCATTAGCCATAGTTCATTTCATTATGTAACGATGAGAACAAGATTTTCATTTCACTAATAGATTCCCAGATTGTTTAATACATTACATGCTAGATATGTTTTTATTATAATTAAATGTGGTTTAACATTTTAGTTTATTACCTTTCCATCTCTGAGCTAAATTCTAGCACAAGCACAACTCCCATTGACTTCAGCTGTATGTGCATATTTGAGGGAATAGCTTTGCCCTTGGTTATAAATTGTGTGATGTAGAAATAACATACACTTTAACTCAATAAATTCAGGTATACTCTCTTTGCTGCCATGTATTGTTTTGTGTTTATAGGCAAAATATTGAAAGTTTCCATTAACTAGCTATGAGGAGTCAAATGTACTGGGACAGGGAGACCTCTAATTTCTAGGTAATTGTGCACTAACCTGATAAGCTCTATGCACCTGAGACTGATGCTTGATATCAAATGCAAACACGCACAGTATCTAGAATACCTAGATTTTGTAGGATTTTTATGTCCAGGAATAGTGGTTTCTCAAGTCTCTGCACCATCCTGATGAAATGTGGACTGAAGACCTGGATTTTTAATGATGTTAAAATGTTGGTGGATTCCTGGGAGCCTTTCCCTTTTCCTGGTGTCATTGTTTCTGACTTTACTGGATTGAATTTGAGCCGACTGCTCTTCAACATTTTTCACCTTTTTTCTCCACCCTCTCCAACTGCTGGGACATCTTTGTAATTTCAGTGGGTGCATCAGTGGGGAAGGAAACCTGTACTTTGGGTTATCCTGGAATCCCCATTTGTTGCACAGTCTGTCTCTAGGCCAGGGTCTTCTCAGAGTGCGGCCACAAACTCTTGCTGGTGGCCACTCTGACAATTTTTCCTAAAATACTTAATTAACTTTAGGAAAAACAAATAAACATGCATATATACATGTCCAAATCATTGTAATTTATCTATCTATATTTTTTCAGACTCAATAATAAAACTAATGTACAGTTGTCTTTGTTCTTTACTGGACTAAAACAGAATATAAATTCATATAAAGTGCTTTGAACATTCTTGTCTATTTTTTTTCTTGTTTTCCTTTTTCTTTTTTTTTTTTTTAAATTGCTAGCTATAAGTATGTTAATATCACTTTTCACAGCAGATTTACTCAGCCCCAGCAAGCCCCGTGGACAAATTAAGCCCTGGACGGGGAGGTAGGTACGGGGGGTGATAGGTGTGATGGGGTACTGGAGGAGGCAGCGGGGTCAGAGGTGATTGCGGGAGAGGGTGAGCTCGGGGCCAGAGGCCACCACCAGGCAGCCAGGGAACGGAGCCCAAAGTCCCACTCCCAGGGGATAGGGCCTGGGGACAGATCCCAAAACCCCATAGCTGGAGCCTGCCGCCTGCCACCCCAGGGCTGAAGCCCAACCCCACCACTCCTGGGAAGGTGGGGAGCTCGACTGCCTGCTCCTCCAGTTTGTGTCTCCAGAGAGTGGTGGGGCCCAACCACTGCCGGTGGCCCCTGGGGAGGGGCCACTGCTTTTCCCCTCCCGCTTCCCCAAATCACTGCCCAGGAGGCTGTGGCTGCAAGAAAAGCCCCTGGTGGCTGCATTTGAGAAATGCTGCTCTAGGCCATCCAATTTCTGTGTTGAAGAGGGTGAAAGTGGTGGGCTTTGTGGGACTTCCAATGGTAGGGATCTGGGGTGGGGAGGAGTAGGTGTCCAGTATAACCAGCCTGAAATGCCTAACTGGGCCCAACCTAATGCTGCATCAGTTATTCTTGCTAGAGGACATATTTGTGCCATTATCACTATGGTCAACGTGTTTATTGCTATTGAGATGTCTAGTAGTTAAAACATAGAGTCTCTGCCTTGTCCAAGACCAGGACAAGGTCATCCATCAGCACAGCACATCGATATACTGTGTCCTGTTCTGAAGCCTGTTTGTAATGGATCTAGCAGACAGATGTCTCTGGAGCTTGCATGGCACCACTATGTTCTCAGTGACTTTGCCAAGAATACGTAGCTTGGAAGTTAGATATTTTCAAGGTCATGGCGTCATGTGTAGGGGCTGTTCAATGCTGGCTGGACTGTTGCATTCTTTAGCGTGATGGAACTGCTTTGGAAAGAAGCATCAGTGATTTTTTTTTCCTTTTTATTGTGATTAGTCAAGTCCCATTTTCACAAGTGATTTAGACATTTAGGAGCCAAAGTCTCATGGGGGAGGAGGGGAAATCAATGGAATTTAGGACCCTAAGTCACTCTTAGATACTTTGGAAAATTTTAGTCATAGTTAGGGCCCTACCAAATTCATAGTACATTTTGATCAATTTCACAGCAAGAGAGTTTTAAAATTGGTCAATTTTCACATTTTCAGCTGTTTACATCTGAAATTTCAGGGTGTTGTAACTGTGGGAATCCCAACCCAAACGATATCTGGAAGTGGGTCTGATTCCTCCTCTCCCCCTCCCACCCCGCTGCCATGCAAGGGAAGGACAAGTCCTGTCTGTCTCCAGCCCAAGCAGGGACTCGAAGCTAGGAGCCCCCTGTCTGGGCACTTCCAGGAGCTGGGGGAAGATCAGATTTAATGGAGAATGGCTTATTTCAGAAGGTCCGTGACATATTTTTCGCAGCCGTGAAATTGGTAAGATCCTAGTCATAGTGACCTAGTTTGTGATTGCATGAATGAGTACTATCACCATGAGCACATTACCGCTAACAGCATGCTGCAATATGGACCAAGTATTGATTCAGAGAGGAGTGCCATCTACTGGGGCACCATCACTTCCTGACGCATATGTGTATATTCCTCTGGTACTGCACCATGATATGATACTAAGTCCTACAATTTCCTAAAGTAACTGGAGGCCCTGCCTTGCCTGAGGTTTCAGTGTATTGCTGCATCACAGACTAAAAACACTTAGCAGCCTAGAACACCAGAAGATAAACTATCAAATCAGGAATGGTACAATAATACTACTATATTATGCATTCATCTATACCCCATTTCATTAATATTACTCAGTACATAATAAAATTGAACAAATCCCTGGATAACAAGCCCTCAAAAAATGAAAAGACAAAAAGAAACCACCTTTCTGCAAAACCCAGCTAACCACAACTTCTGTTACTCCTGACTGAACTCAGGTCCATGAAAGCCATTGAAATCAGGAGGAAACAAGCAGGACTGAAACTTTTTTCTCCATTATGAAGCTCCCTACAAGTTGAAATGTTATGGAATTAAGAGACCTACTTTTCACACAAACATTACTTTTTATATATTAATAAAACTAGATAACATTTAAAATCAAAACTTCTCTATCTTCCTTTGAACAGTTCATTAGACAAACACACAAGCCTATTAACTAATAATAATAATAATAATAATAATTTGGGTAGATATATGGAAACTTAACTGGTGAAGTATACAATAAGGCAGTGGTTCCCAAGTGGCGCCCGTGGGCGCCACGGCATCTATGTGTTCCCACATCCTGGCTGGTGGACAAGCATCTGCCAAAATGCCACCGAAAAGCGGCATCATCAAGAGGTGTCACCGCCGAAATGCCGCTGATTTTCTGCAGCATTTCAGCGGCGACGCCTCTTGACGTTGCCGCTTCTTGGTGGAATTTCGGCAGATGCTTGTCCACCGGCCACGGTCCTCGGTGGCTCGTCGTCCGGCGCCCGCCACCCGGAAAAGGTTGGGGACCACTGCAATAAGGTAACACAGAATACATTTATCATAGAGGAATGAGAAAAATAATAGTTACAGGTGAGAATTAGAAGGAAATAAAAGTTGCATGATACAGCAAGCTCACTATCTTGGTGAGCATAGAATTTGGGAATGTATAACTATATCCTTTTGCATTCTCTCAATGTTATATAAAATAAATGTCATTTATTTTCACAAGGGGAGTGATATGAACAGCACAACTTCTGACCTTTTTGAAATATCCATTGATATACAATAAGAGGAAAGAGCAAATGAGATTTAAGCTATGGGTGTGTTGGGATCTGATTTATATGATGCTTGAAAAATTCCCACAAGTCTTCAAATAAAGGAGGGGGGAGCACTGAGTACATCTGGTTATTGAAAGCCCTCCATGTCTTTAATGAGCAAGCCAAACATGAACTTAATAGTGACATAAAATCTATTTAGTAACAGTAAGTTATTAAAATATTTGTATCTATTTCTGTAAAAAGACTGAGAGCTATACATGTACGAAGTTCAAGCTGGTTTCCTTTCTAGGAGGGAATGTAAAGGGACTTGAGCAGCAATTGTAGCCACGCAGAGACCTGAGGAAATCCAATTAGATGTACATGAAAGAAGATATGAGAGACCTATCAGGTTGAGACCACAGATGGAATAATTAAGGAGAATTAAGGAAAATGTGATAAGGCTACTAGGAAAAGTAGTGGGAAGATCATAAGGCAAATGTCTAAGGAGCCATTTGACCTAGTGACCAGGTGATATGTCTCATCTCTTTCTGAAGAGGAAAAGGCCAAAGCTGAGCCATAATCTGTCTAGTGATCAGGAATCAATAACTAATATAGAGTTACCAGAGAGGATGAAGAGGCAAGTTCTGTACATAGTGCAGAACTTGGCCCAAAATGTTCATAACACAGGAAGAAAAATAGGGATGTTATGCTGAGGCATTTTGGGGAATCCACACTTGGTAGTGCTGGGAATGGGAGTAGGGGGAGGATGCGGCAGTCGGGAGACACCTGAAGAGGGAGATCTGATACAGTTAAGAATGGCATCCGAGATATTGGCAGAGAGATGAAGACTGAGTTGACACAAGTGATGTTGCAGGTCTTTCTGGTATCAAATGAGATGGAGGAAGTATTAAGATACTGGTGATCAGCCTCTCGATCAGGTGATAATGTAAAGATAAGAGTTTAGGAGTCATAAGGCCAAAATTGCTGCTTCTATAAATTGGCCTAGTTCCACTCACTTCGGTGGAGCTGTGCCAATTTACATCAGCAGAAAATTTTGACTCTGATGCCTTCTCTGGTGACCTATTGTGTCTGAGCTGGACACAATGTCTGCAGGGGGGCTGTGAGGTAGTCCACATATCTGTGGCTGCTGCTATGCCTTTTAAAAAGATATTGAGAATCTCTCTCAGGGCCGTGCAAAGGGTGAGGGGTAAGCGGGGCTTCATTCTGCAAAGGGCCCCATTCTGTTTTGGCTTCTTTTTTTTTTTTTTGGCTTTGATTTTCACTTCTTACTCTTGTGGGTCTAGGGTGACCAGATGTCCTATTTTTCAAGGGACAGTCCCATTTTTTGAGACTTTTTCTTATATAGGCACCTATTACTCCCCACCCCCTGCCCCATTTTTTCACAGTTGCTATCTGGTAACCCTATGTGTGTCCCTATGCTCCTCTGTGACTGCTCACTTCACTTGACCTCTGTTGAACTTATCCACATTCCTGGACTCTGGCTCATTGATTTTGCCTGATATAGCTCTGAGTTTCACAGAAAGCTCTTACGTGATTACACTCAGTTTCTCAGATATTTGTTAGATCTTTTACCTACAGCCACAGTCATTCCAAACCTAGCAATTGATTCATGAAGGGCTTGATGGGTAAATTCTTACAGTAACTGACTGTTTTTCCCTCCATGATGCCTACAAGCACAAGAGTAGTGCTCAAAACCGCAAGCTGCAACAGATCTTTGAAAAAGATCCAAGTGTGAGTGGTCTACAAAGCTTCTTGATATGCCATAGTCTGATCATGCTACTGGTGAAAAATCCATGGATTGTTCTGCTACTTCCACTTCTGAGCCTTCCTTAGCTAGTGAGGCTGCTCACTGGGGTGTGTGTGTGTGCTGAAGGCTTTGGTTCTGGGACTGAAAGTTGTATTAGCAACCAACGGGCAGCCGTCATGCACATGGGCACTGAAAGCAGTTCAGTTATTGAAAACATGGGACAGAATTTTGCCTTTGGTAAGGCACATCTAGCTACTTGGCTGCAAGTGAATCAGTAGCTCCTTTTTGGTAGAAAATGGTCCTGTAGTTTATTTAGAACAAGACTTTTTGCATAGCAAATGCAAAAGAAGGCAAGCATTAAAATTGCTAATGGGGAATTATGCACACAGCCTGTATATCTTGCCTCCTTATTCTGTTTCACTTGTTTCCTTTTCCAGCCAAATACCTCCTCTTCCTTTGTGAATCATATAACTGGGTTCATGAAGTTTTCCACCATAGAAAGCAAGTAGGCCACCATGAACGTTCAAAGGAATACATAGAGGCATTTGGTCACTGGACAGAACTGTTGGAAAAGAGTCGCTATGATGGGGATATAGAAACCCCACAATGCACAATATGGGGTGAATATGCTCATGTGGCTCTGCCCTGCTGCACCTACAGGAAATGTCAGGATTGGAGGAAGCAACTTAAAAGGGAGACATTCAGCTCAGTTGATACAAGGAGAGTAGGTGTGTAGTCCTTAGCTCCTGGAGCAAGGCCTGACTAAAGGTGACCCTTCCCTGAAGGAAAGGAGTACTTTTTGTGGATGCATTTATGATGGGATTATTCTTGGATACTAGCTTGTGAACCTAGCTGGGGTCCAAAGCTTTAGAGGAGCCCTCTGAAGGCTTCTGTACTCATATTCCATCTGTGGTTCATCTTCATTTGTGCTTGATTGATGAACCCTGGAAGGGGCAGATTATCCATGGCTCAGCTCTCTTAAAACCAGACTGATGCACTGAAACACTCAGATGCTGCAGAGCAGAGGCCTGGGTGACTGCTGGAGACTGGCCCAGACCTGAGGGGTACCCTGGCATTGGAACGCTGATGAGTCGCACAGCAGACAAAGATATGCAGACTTGCTATCAGATTCACAAGAACTAGGGTTGCCAGGTTGAAAACAGACCCCAGTGGCTCCGGTCAGCACCGCCGACCAGGCCATCAAATGTCTGGTCGGCAACACAGCGGGGGCCCAGGGATAAGGCAGGCTTCCTACCTGCCTTGGCTCCATGAAGCTCCCGGAAGCAGCCACCAGATCCCTGCAGCCCCTAGGCACAGGGAGGCTCCACGCACTACCCCTGCCCGAGTGTCAGGTCTGCAGCTCCCACTGGCTGGGAATCACAACCAATGGGAGCTGCTGGGGTGGTGCCTGCGGGTGTGAGGGCAATGGCGCCACAGAGCCTCCCTGGATGCCTAGGCATCTAGGGGCCACAGGGACCTGGTGGCCACTTCCTGGGAACCACAGTACACGCTGTTGGGACCCCCCACCCCCTCTGACTCCCCAATCCCCTGCTCCATCCTGGATTCCCCTCCCATACCCCAAGCCCCTCATTCCTGTCCCCACCCAAGAGCCCGCACCCCTAGCCAGATCACTCACCCCAATGCACCCCACCCCCTGCCCCAGCCCGCTGAAAGTGAGTGAGGGTGGGGCAACGGAGGGAGCAATGGGGGGAGCGGGGATGGAGCAACCAAGGGAGTGGGGGATGGAGTGAGCGGGAGGCAGGGCAGCAGGGGTGTTTGGTTTTGTGCTGTTAGAAAGTTGGCAACCCTACATGTGACAGACTATTTTGTCATCTCTTGGATAGTTTTCTGTACTTGGGTCAGAAGTGACTAGCTTTGAGATGTTCATTTGAGAAATTAGACAGATACCATAATGGTAACCTTCAGGTTTACTTGAATTGCTTGCAAGGTATGATAGTATGTTGCAAGATCATGTGGAAGCTATTAGTTCTGGTATTGCAATGGTGATGTATTTATCAAACCAAATTCAAAATTAATTTATTATAGGATCAAGAAAAGTACAGCAGACTATTTTCAACAAGGTTAAGAAAGCTAACTACTTCTCTGTTATGTGTGATTGCATTCCAGACCTTTCCCAAATGGAACAAATGCCTCAGGTGTTAATGTTCAGACTTTGAAAGATGAAGTGAAGGTCATTCAGAGTTTTGTGGATTTCAGTGAAATCCTCACCAAAGGAGCTCAGGGTATTATGGAGGTTATTTTAGGGAAACTGACAAAAAAATGCAAAGAGTCCTGTGGCACCTTATAGACTAACAGACGTATTGGAGCATGAGCTTTCGTGGGTGAATACCCACTTCATCCAGTGCACCGATGAAGTGGGTATTCATCCACAAAAGCTCATGCTCCAATATGTCTGTTAGTCTATAAGGTGCCACAGGACTCTTTGCTGCTTTTACAGATCCAGACTAATACGGCTACCCCTCTGATACTTGACAAAAAGATGGTTTAGATATGGCTGCTTGTCCTGTTGTGCCCTGCAATGACAAAGCTAATATGGCTGCAGCATACAAACGTGTTCAAAATCGAATTTAGCGCACAAATCAGTATGCATCTTTCATCACATATGGTGCCCTCTCACTGAATCTCATTGGAGAAGCTCCTGACATGGTGGTTCCCCAAGTTGTGTTTTTTGGAGTTGTCTTTTCCACGTCTAGTAGTTGGGATGTGTTTGAAAAAACATATTAGCATTACATTAGAATGGCAAAGCACACAACAAGGTGGCCAGCCTGGGTAAAGGCAATCGATCCACTACAAAATCAGGTTTAGGTGTTTTTTGATTCTGTAGACAAGATCAAGACACCACACACATTTAAATTGGAAACTGATAGCCTGCAAATGAACACTTCTTATGGGTTTGTTGCATTGAGGAGACTGCTGCTTCATGGACTGAAATGTTAGGAATATCCGCATAGTTCAAAGAACAGTGTTCTTGAAGGAGGAAGATAATGCAGATGAACTTGCAAAGGATGAAACATCATCAGATTTCCCTTCTTTTCCCCCTCTCAATCCCCCCCACCCAATTTTTTTTTTTGAGTGCCAGGTTTTCAATCCCATTAGACACAGTATCAACACAATTGGACAACAGGATGCATAAGTATGATGGAGTCAGGAAAAGGTTTGCTTTTTTTAGTGGGTGAGAAACTGAAAAGTCTCAGCAGCAAAAATGTAAAAGGCATGCTTTAAACTTAGCAAGCAGCTACCCTGAAGATTTAAATTTGGAGTTTTGGGAATGAAATTGAGCTCTCTGCCAGTTTTTGCAAGCAAACTTTTAAGAGAGACTTGGAAACGGAGGCGCCCATTGATCTCCTTAGCTACATTCACAAGAGATGCCAGTTTCCCTAACATAAAACAGCATTGCATTTTTTTTTGGCTGCATTCCAGTAACCATGGCCGCTAACAAAAGGAGTTTCAGCAAACTAAAATTAATCCTGGGGCGGAGAGGATAGGAGCTGCTAATCTGGGTGCAGAGGAGACTCATGCCAGAGAGACAGGGTTTACATACTATCCCCTGGGTTCATGGGGGACAATGGCTTACCTGATCCCCACTGGCCAATCCATCAGCTCAGTTCATAGACTCATAGACTTTAAGGTCAGAAGGGACCATTATGATCATCTAGTTTGACCTCCTGCACAATGCAGGCCACACAATCTCACCCATCCACTTCTATAACAAACCCCCAACCTATGTCTGAGTTATTGAAGTCCTCAAATTGTGGTTTGAAGACCTCAAGCTGCAGAGAATCCTCCATACATTCCTCTCTTCTTCCTCAGCGGAGTGGGGGATCCTTAAAGAGCCACTATCTCTTTTGTCTGCTGGTCTAGCCAAA
Source organism: Mauremys reevesii (assembly GCF_016161935.1). NCBI lineage: Eukaryota > Metazoa > Chordata > Testudines > Geoemydidae > Mauremys > Mauremys reevesii. The sequence continues at coordinate 27,350,808 of NC_052630.1, forward strand.
GATCCCTCCACACTTTTGAGATTGCAGGAGGTTCATTTGCTGTTGATTTCAGTGGGACCAGGATTATGCATCTTCTCCTTGTCTGTACTAAATTCTGAAATGAATGGTAATAGTTAAAGGACTTGGTAGCTAAAACAGTTTATAGTAAACAAATTAATTTTTCAGTCTTAATGCAGACTATTTCAATCAAACTGGTCATATATATGAATGAAAAACTATTTGTTGTTCACATGCCCATAGGGAAAGAGCATGTGCTTCAGAGCTGCTGTAAAGACTCTCAATGGAAAGTGAAGAATATGTCTGAATTGATTTATGTGAAATTGGAACTCTGTAGTGACCGTTGAAAAGTTGGACTCTTGGGTATTTTGGGTTATATTTTTCCTTCATGGCTTGTCTGCTGTTCTTTAGATTTATGATGGTGCCATCATGACTCATGCTGCTGGATTATTTTCTTTTCATTTTTAGTTTTTAAGAATTGTTTCAAAGTCAGCACTATGAAATTACATATTTGGAAAGTAAGAGCTTGTGATAGTGTCTTGGGAACTTTGATTGCTATTTTTGTTAATTGTTGTTTCTTATGCTCTTATGGTCTCTTTGCTTTAGAATTCTGTTTCTGGATTTTCTCCACTCCCTGGTGGGCTTACCATGTAAATGAAGTGACACAGTATACTTCTTTTTAACTGCTCTACTTGTGTGTCGCATGGTGTGTAAACAGTTCAGCTGCTTGCTATGTAGTCTTTATGGCTATATGATAACACTATAGGTTATGTTTGCTGGCCACCTGCACCCTGCCTACACGTAGGAATTGGCACTGAGTCACTCCCTCATATTCTCACTGAATGCTTCTCCCATGTTAGGACTGGAAAAACTTGCCATTTTACAAATGCCTTTTTTACACTGTGCATTACATTTAATCTTAGTAACCTTTCATCATGGCTTCATTTTATTTGTTTACTTTCCAGACTGAATCTATTATATTTGTATCACTAGATCTTTTTCCAATGTTAATAACAGCATAACCTTAAAATTGTAAAAGATTTATCGATAGACACTTAAACAATTTTAATATTGGGAAAAGTTCTGCAACGGGATGAGAAGTATTTGAGCTTTTTTTTTTATTTTTAACCTGATAGTTGAGCTGAAAGCAAATCTGATGTTACTGTGTGATATTTCTTTAAATAAAATTTCTTCCCTTTCTGTGCAATATACATTGTGTTCCATTATTAACAGAAGAATCAAAACTGAACTTCATATGTCTACTGGCTCTTGTATTCAAAAACATAACCTACATGGTTGGAATAGTAGAATACAAAGTATATGTAGATTTACACTTTGGAATATAGTTTTTAATTTTTTTTGAATTTCTTAATTCTGGGTTTCCTGTTGCAAGAGGTAATGATATCTTTAGCACCTAAGCAGAATATTTCAAAGGCTGCATGCAGTTCTTAATACTTTCTACATATTAGTGAGGTTGCCATTTAATGGGCATGTGTTTAGAAGAAAAACACAGAACCCTGAACTCAGGTCTTGACAAGTTTGACAAGGGACACATTCTCTGTGGCATAAGATCCATCTCACTCGTTGCCTTCAAACTCTGAGGTGACATGGAGACACTGTAGGGTCAGGGGCGGCTCTAGCAATTGCGCCGCCCCAAGCAGGGCGGCACGCCGCGGGGGGCGCTCTGGAGGTCGCCAGTTCCACGGCTCCGGTGGACCTCCTGCAGACGTGCCTGCGGAGGGTCCGCTGGTCCCACAGCTCCGGTGGAGCATCCGCAGGCATGCCTGCGGGAGGTCCACCCGAGCCGCGGGACCAGTGGACCCTCCGCAGGCTTGCCTGCGGCAGGTCCAGCAGAGCCGCCGGACGACCAGACCCTCTGCAGGCACGCCTGCGGGAGGTCCACCGGAGCCGCCTGCCGCCCCCCCCCCCCCCGCTGGCATGCCGCCCCAAGCGCGCGCTTGGCGCGCTGGGGTCTAGAGCCGGCCCTGTGTAGGGTCAACCCGGGGGTCTAGAATTGGAGTGCCTTTTGTACTAGGGCATGTCTACACATACAGCACTGCAGCAGTGTAGCTGTACTGATGCAGGGGCGCCACTGCAGCGCATCTGGTAAAGATGCTCTATGCCAACAGGATAGAACTCTCCCATCGATGTAATAAAACCACCCCCACAAGCAGCATACGCTATGTTGATAGGATAAGCTCTCCTGCCGACATAGTGCTGTGCGCACGAACGCTTATGCCAGTGTAACATATGTTCCTCAGATGGTGGTTTATTCACATCCCTGAGCAACATAAGTTATGCCAACATAGACTGTAGTGTAGATAGAATCTAATGGTATGAAGACCAGTCTGGATCTGGAAGCCATATAGGAGTGTTGTCTGTGTTGGATCTGACTCAGTGTTGCAATCCAAGCTGGAAACCACATGAAAAAGGGTCCTTGTTGCTCTTCATTCTCTCAGATAGTAGAGGAGAGCAAGGAGCTCTTGATGAGTCTGAATAAAAGTTACATACCTTAGTTGATCTTCCTTTACAAGGGGCTAAGTGGTGAGAGTTTGAAAATGTCCTTAACTGCTGGAAGCAATGATGCCTGGTGTCTTTCCTTTTCTTCTAACCAAGCTTAGGTCAGGTATGGTATAGGAACTTGAATGCCATCAAGCAGATATAGGTAAACTATCATCATTTGTCCTTGTCATTATTGATGAATTTTCCAAGCTATGGCATGGGGAAGTGGGAAAAGTGTTTGCATCTCCTGTGCAGTAGATCGCCATACTTAAAGTTCTTTCACATCGTTAAGCACAAGAGCAGCTTTGGGCTACTGCCAATTTGGGTACTAATATATAAAGAAGACCAGGATGAGGAGTAAAGAGGCCGATGGCCCTAGCCCATGGCTGCCAACTTCTCTTTATTGAAGGAATGTACGTGCAGCAGCTGCATTTCCCCTAAAGTACCGGGAGGCATTACAAATTCTTGAAGTACATTGCCTCCCAGAGTTTTCTCTACAGCAATATGGTTCTGTACTGCCTCCTACTCAGAGCTGTGCTTGTCTCCTGCTGTAATGTCTGGACAGATTTTTCATGATTAGCATCTATTTGCTTCCTTCCAGGCTCTGGAACAGACAGGACCATTGACTTACTGGAGGTGTTTGTTTGCTTGTTTAAGTTTATAATATGGTACTCCTGCTAATCATAGTAACCTCCTATGTTCTTACTCTATTTTTGCATACACTTTTCGTATGGCTATAGGCAAATCTTATATCTTGAGAAGGAATGTTTGGTCTTTTGGTTAGAACAGGAGTCTGGACAGCAACACCTTGATTCTGTTCCTGGCTCTTACTGCTGACTTGCTGTGCGACTCTGGAAAACTTGCTTAGGTTTCTGGGCCACAATTTACCTTTCTGTAGAATGGTTATATTAACTTGCATATGTACTCTATTATCCTTGGCTGCAAGATGGAATAAAAATGCAGAGTATTGTTGCTCTCCTGTCTGAGACGCATCTATGTCAATGTCAAATTCATACTACTGAGTGTTTAATCCCTTGATGCCTATGTTGAATTTCATAATACATACCATCAACGCTATCTGAAGTGATGTAGAATTTAAAAATCTAGGCAATACTTCCTTTTAGCAAATCTGATTTTGAAAAAAAATCTATTGAGTTATAACATATTCATCACATGGCTTAGTAATACTTTGTTCCCTTGTGTTCCATTCCTCTCTTTTCCCTTTAACTTCTAGTCAAACTACCTTTAACCTTTAAAACAAGGGATCCCAGTAGGAAACTGTTGTTTTTTGATCAATTTTATGTGTACAAAGGGCAGAGAACTCAGAATAATGTGGTTAATGGCTTATATACACTAAAGGAATCTTTTGTGCGGGGTTTTCATTGCTTTCAAAGCCAAGTTGAATGGGCTCCATTTATTTTTGTAAATGGGTATTTTATTCTTTATTCTATTGAAATCTAAGAATTCCTTTTTAATCAGTCTTTTTATTCCAATATTTTATTCTGATTAAATTTATGACACTAAATCATATCTGCTAAATCCCTGCCCCAAAGAATATAGTCAAAGCTATTAAAGGCCAACAAAGACAAGACCCAGCATGGCCATTCTGTTAATTAAGGGTTTGGACAACTTGAGGATGAAAATGAGGAGAGAAGTGGCTTGAAAGGAAGTATTTATGAGGAAAGGGAGAGGGAAGAGTGTGCTCGCTGGACAAACCTAGGGAGGATAATGTAAGTGTAGTATGTAGTATCAGTTGTGGCATTTGGTTAAAAATTGAAGTAACCCTAGTAACTTCCCTTAGTTCTTTGTATGCTCATTACATTAGGTGAGATTTGACATGTATTGTAACTGACAGTCTCTTCAGTGAAGACCTGACGTTGCATTAGAACCCCTTCCTGGAATGTGTCTATGAGCCCTTATGATCTGGGGTACAGGAGTAGCTGGCCCTTCATGGATTCTTCATCTGGTCAAAAAAAGAGAAAAGTTTCATTAAAATAATAAGTGAGTGATAAGTGATGCTTATAGTTGGAATGAAGCATATACACTTTTATTTTCTCTGGAGCTCTGATGGTAGAACCTTTGTTAGTCTGCATGAATAAAGACACACAAATGAGCAAAGAGAAGAGAAAATAACTAGCAAAATTGAAGAAAGTTGTGTCCTATTTGGGCCAGCAGGACAGAACTGAAATGAGGGGAGCCTGGAAGAGAGAGAGCGAGCTAAATTTAGTCCAAAGGAGGGTCAATCAAGGCATGTACATGGATGGATTTTAGCAGGAATCAGAAGGATAAGGTTATTTTTGGTGATATTAAAGGGGTGGATGCAGCGATTGATTTGTGCATGTGCCATTTTGTCATGTGCATTGTTGCACATATACACTAGGTATAAGTGTAAATACACAATGTATGTGGGAGCATGAGGCATTGTGTGTTTGCAATTTGGCCAGGACTACGTATAATTTGGAAAATATAAACTAATCTAAAAAATGTCAACATGGGAGACATGACAGTTGCACTATCATCAGCCCTTACTATGAGGGAGCCTTCTTCCTGACATCCTTGGCCAAGCTGTAGATCCACTCCAACCCCTTATTCCTCTGAGAATCCCCCTGGAGTGCCAAGCTGCATATCCACTGAACACTCACAAAATTACCAGACCGCTGTTCCAAAGGAACAGTATGCTGCAGCTTACTAGTTACTCCCTAGATCCCAGCTCACACCTAGACAGATAACACGTGAATACGTTTACAGTGAAAATGTGAGTAAGTTGATTTAACAAAGAACAAGGATTCAAATGATTGCAAACAGAAATATTGGAGAAAAGGATTACAGATAAAATCAGTGTGTGTTCTATAGCCTAAACTTACTTTGTAAGATGCCCTCTTGTCTAATATGGTAGTGCTTTACCCAAAGTCCTTCCCACAGTGCTTCTCCACCAGGATAGTTGAGACCACTCTTTCTAACCCCTTCACGAGATCAAGACCTCTGGCAACTTGTCTCCCAAGATGAAGAACGACTGGACATCTTTCTGCATTCCTAGATATGTTAGACCAATCCTTTGTTGTTCACCTGTAAAACAAGGTGTGTTCGCCCTACCTGCTAATTTCTTCCCTCTGCAGCATCTTCATTGCACACTGAGTCAAATGCTGAATTGACTTCCATGGTAGGACACATAATATAAATTGGTTAAACATGGAGAGAAGTATCTCCCATCTTCTGTTGTGGTGGACTCAGTCTCAAGGCACACTACTTCAGAGTGACCTGCCCTTAACTATAAGGCCTTATGTACATATATTAGAAATTATGTTCTTATCTCCTTCCATATTATGTGTATGTGCATTTCACAAAGATTATGATGATCAGTGTGACACAGGCCTTCAGTAGAAACATAATGTGACTCTCTTTAGTGAAATAGAATGTAAATACCAGACCCCAGGAATACCTGTAACCCTTATGTATCGCTGTGCTCTTTGCCATTTGTCATCAAGTGGTTCTTGGGTCACATCTGGTATAGAATGGAGGCAACAGAGAGGAATTAGAAGGGAATCTAAATTCACTTTTGGAGAGAGTGGACCCAATTCTGGTGTAAGAGCAGAGCAGCTCCATTCACTGGAATACAATCTCTCTGGATTTACCTTGAGCTGAGTTTAGAATATGGTCCATGGAGTCTGTGCTGGCGGCAGGGCATACAAGAGGTGGATGATATAAGACTGGGAAGGGGAAACGTCATATGGGAACTGACTGTATAATAAAGGTAGCTGAACCCTGGGATGGAGTGTCTGAGAGAACATTGAGGGGATGATGGTGAGTTCAAAGCAGAAGGCGGATGAACAGGCATTGAAGGAACTGAAGTGCTAGTGAAAGTACATTCAGCAAAAGTAGGATAATAGCCAGGTGAGCAGAGACTTGTAGAAACTAGGGGTGAAATCTTGGCTCCATTGACATGAAGGGTAAAACTTTCATCAACTTAATTGGTGCCAGGATTCCATCCTAGGAGCTGACAGAAAAAGGAGAATGATCCACAATTAAATAATGAAGAAATCTATCATTCATTGCACAGACATTTAGATCCATCTGACTTTTATAAATGTTGGTTAATTTGATCAAGGTGTTAATAAAAAAATTATTTAGACAGTTGTTTCTTGATTAAAAAATATTATCTGCTGACATGATTATACAAAATCGTTAAAACATGCTTAACTGTATTGTGTTAATCCTGCAATGATTCTTTCCATCTTCATTATCAACACTGCAGCAGTTGATCGTTCTTTTTTATGCAGGGAAAATATTTGTATTCTTCAGGCAAATTTTAGGAAATTTAATGTTTAGAATGACCAGCTTGCATTTGAGCTTTAAATCTTTTTCATGGATTTATTCAGCTACACAAATTAAAACATCATAGTAAACGCACGTTAAGCTTGTTTGTATGGTGTTATGTGATTTTTTCCTCCTTTTTATCATGCTACATAAAATGCTCAAACTGTATAAATACCTCTATTGAGAGCGGAGAATTCAGAGTTAGAACTTCTGGGTCCAATTCCCAGGTATGTCGCTGACTCATTGTGTGACCCTGAGCAAGGCACTTACCCCTCTGTGCTTTAGTTGTTTGATCTGTAAAATGAGGATAATACAAACCTACTTCAGGGGGCTTTTATAAGGCTTAATTAATATTTTATAAATGATTTTTGAGTTCCTCAGATGAAAGACACTATGTAAGTGCAAGCTTCCATTGCTGTTAGTTGTGTTGTCCCCTCCTCCCCCCCAAGCAAACAAGGAAACTATTCTGAGGGGGGAAATGTGTTTTTTTTTTTTAAATCTTGGACATCAAAAATTTTAGGAATACAAAGACCTGTCCCACGTGTCATTTTCATTTTCTATTCCTCACATCTTCTTCCATTCCTTTCATATCCTTTATCCTTCTGTCCCTCAGAAACAAACCTAGGTGTATTGGGGAAACAAATCTAGGCATGACTACAGCCCATTTATGTTTGTTTTGCTTGGTAACATAGTGTAGGTTTGTCAGCCTTTATATCAAACAAGGCTTTGATATAACTGGTTGGTTTTAACTCCTTTACTAACTTGGAAAATGGCTATCAACTTTATTTCAATTAATTTTATAATTATGAAGACTTCTTTTTAATCAGCTTAGTCTTTCCAAATGGGGGAAAATTCTCTTCTGGCATGAGAGTCATGGTGAAAACTAGATGTTATAACTACTAGACTGTGATGATCAAAACGTTTAAATGTGTAAAATGCAGGAACCAATTAAAGCTGCTTGAAATAAGACTTTTCAAGAACAACATTCCTTGGATATCCTTAGTGCTCTTTCTCTGAGCTAGAGTGGTGAACACTCCAAATTTGTTTTCAGTAATGGAAAAGGCCAAATGGCTTCTGTTATGTTGCCCTCTTAATAACTGACCAAAGGGTTATGTGAATCATCATTACTTCTCACTACCAATCGTAAAATGAGCATATTGTTTTTCCAATCAAAATGCTTGCTGTTCTTATTCTCAACTGGTAGGCTCTTCCCAGTTTTTCTGGGTATGAACGTTTCTGACCCCAAAGCTAATCTGTTCAGGCACAGGAATCTGCCATACAAAGCAGTCTTCATCACTGGGGCCTGAGTGGTTATCACTGTCTACTCCTCTGCTCAAATTAAAACCCTAAAATGGTTTGGGCCTGGGTTAGAATGGTAGGACTAATTCTGATCTCATTTACACTATGGTAAAAATCAGGAGTTATCCCATAGAAGTTAGTAAAGTGACACCAAAGAAAAAGTGGTATAAGCAAGATTAGAATCTGGTTCTGTGTCTCTGGTGTAAAACCAAGAAAGCTGAGATCACTTAGTGCTTGGTGTTATAACTCCTCTCTTTTAAGCAGGAGCTGATAGTGGGGCATTTTCAGTGAAGGGCACTATACTCGGGGAACTTGTATCTCCTCCAGTGCCAGCTCTAGGTTTTCTGCTGCCCCAAGCAAAAAAAAATTTTGGCAGCCCCTCCCCAGCCCTGGGCTCCCTCCCACCTGCACCCCCTGCCGCCCCAACCCTGGCCTCTTCCCCCCCACACCACCCGCACTCCCTGCTGCCCCAGCCCTGGGCTCCCCCCCACCAGTGCTGACTCCGCCTACTCCCCCCTCGCCTCCAGCCAGTCCGGGCTAGCAGGGTCGGGGTAAGCAGCGGGGCTCCCGGGCTACGCCTCAACCCAGGGTCCCTCCGGCTGGGGCTCCCGCCTCCAGGACCAGCTGGGACCTGGGAGGGCAGAGCTGAGGGGACCGCTTGGCACAAGGCTGAGAAGCCAGGGCAGGGCAGCCCCAGAGGGAGGAGGACGCGGACTCTGCACGGCAGCGCTCTGCCCTCTAGGGCCCCTCTGCTGCTGCTGCTTCTGGCCACTCTGCTGCAGTCCCTGGGTGGCTCAGGCCGCTTCGCCCAGCCCCAGCTGCGGCACCTGCAGGCGGCTCCGTGTGCCCTATGGGGTGGGCTCCAGCACAAGTGTCCCGCTCGGAGCCCGCCCGACCATAGGGTGCGGGTGCTGCTCCCTGATGCAAACCGCAGTGGCCCCAGGGCGCCCCCCGTGCAGGATGTGCTGCTGCTGCCAGGGCTGGCTCTAGGCTTTTGCCGCCCCAAGCAAAAAAAAAAAAAAAAAAAAAGGATGGCTGGAATGCTGCCCCTGAAACTGTGCCACCCCAAGCATGTGCTTGGTTTGCTGGTGCCTGGAGCAAGCCCTGATCTCTTCTTCCTCCCCTTCACTCCCCCCTTCCTCCCAGAAGTCTCAATAAATAAAAGAGAAAATAACTTTTGGGGGTGGGGGTAAGTCTGGCTCATGGGTACAGTGGATGGCATTTAAAATTTAAGTTGCCACGGTGTGGTGTTTGACTTCACTGCTGTATTTACACTTTTGACTATTTGGTAGAATATCCTGCAAATACCATACATTTAATTATCAGAGTTGGTTAATGCTGGTTCTGCTTTTTAGTAGCACCCATGGAAAAATACAACATCCCACCAAATATCCATGCAGCTGTGGGGAAAGTGAAAAAAAACCACATACTACATAAGCTAATTTGGTAGTAGGATAACATTCTTTACATGGCCTAAAAAAGACACCTAAAGCCCACAGCATATCCAGAGGCCTTGTGTTGCATCTCTAGTTAAAGTGGAGGTGGGGAGAGAAGGGTAGGAGATGAATTGTGATGTGGAAGAATACAGATACAGATCAGTCCCAGCTCATGCAAGGACACCCTTCTGTCTCTGCGCTTGCTAGTCCATTGGAGATCCTGCTCTGTTATGGTGGAGAAGGCAATATACCACTTAAATTTACCACATGAACAAAATAAAGGAGGCACAATGACTTTGGCCTCTAAATATTTTAAGTTACACATTTTGCTTCTCTAGTTAGCATACTAGTTAGTTTTTCATTTCATCATTCTCAGGGAACTTGTTTTACTACCAAAAAAAATTTTAAAATGACCATATCATATTTCTTAGGGACCTGTTTCTTGTAATGAGATTTTTCATTAAGTAGGTTGAATACAATTTTTTTTGGAACTGACAGTTTCCAAACTTTAATGTTCCCTTTTTTAATGTTTCCTATTATTTTCATATTCTTAGCACACATACCTAAAACACTAAGTGACATTTTATTTAAGAACATTTTCAGTAAGTCTTCTCTGTCTGAGAGAACTAAAGTTGATAAAAATACTCTTATGTCAGTCTCACACAGGGATATTATAAATGTTTATTAACTATAGTAATCAGGAAAAATGTTTTTTTTTGTTTGCAAACAGTGGAAACCAAATCAGAGAACTTTAATATGTATTAGAACCATCAAGATGAGAAAACAAATTAATTACTCTGAACCTATAGGTAGAAAAAATGTTAATGTGTAACAGGTTTTAAATGCACATTGGGCTGAATACCCTAGGAGTATCTAGGAGGCACACTGTCCGAATACCCTATTTCTGTGGTTAAATGCACTGGTAGTGCATTTGATTATGGTGTTGTGCGTGGGTGGTAAACGAAGATCCCCAATCCTGCAAACACTTAGGTCTTGCATTTAAATTTGGAAAATGTGAGTAGACACATTGAAGTCACTGAAACTGCTCCTGTGCTTAAAATTAAGCAAGTGTGCAAATGGCTGCAGGTTTGAGGACTTAATGCTGCCAGGTTTAAAAAAAATCAGATATTCAAAAGTGCGCTTAGCCATTCAAACTACAGACAGTACAGAAAAACAAGAAAACTGTAGAACATTTTGAATCATCTGTTTGTTGAACTTTTGCAGTCTAACATGATGCACTAGCTCTAGTCCAGGTAGCAGCAGTACTCAGGGGAAAAAAGGATTGGGGGGAAGGAAAGTTTTTTTGTTTTATCTTTAATGTATTGTAATTATAAACAAGAACAATATGTGTGTGGGGGGGGGAACATGTTTTTATATTTCAGAGCTCACAGATTGCAGATTACATGTAGGCGTCTTAAAACAGCTGGCTCTCCTGGTTACCTAACTTCCTCCTCCTGAGAGCAAAATATAGAGAAGAAAACAACAAAAGTAGTATAAATGTCAGCGTTTGAATGCTGGGAAGAAATTTATCTGGTTTACCAACTCCACTGACCAATCACGTCTACTCTGGAGTGGTGAGCTTATTACAAACTAAAGCCCTGATCTTGCAAACATGTATGGTCATACGTAACCTTACTCACATAAGTAATCAGTCTTCAATGGGCCACTGCTCATATGAGTAAAGTTGCACACTTGTTTAAATTAAAAATGCAGATGGGATGTCAGTGATTAACAAGTTAGCCTGCCCAAGAAGTGGGACAATCTGCAAAGTGAACAGTTAAAGCTCATAGTGTTAGTTAATTAGACAGCGGTTTGAAAACAAGTTTTCTGTAATTTGGTAATATAAAGTGAAGGCATCTACTTCTACAAATGATGGAAAGAAGCAATGTGAACCCTCCTTAAGTTAGAAAATGTGGAATGTAACAAAGTTAATTCCTTTGGAGAACTCAGGAAGTACAATTGATAAACGTTGTTGGGTATGTATTTTACAGCTGTATCAAGCATGGTAAGTCTAGGTAAAGTGTGCATGTATAGAAACACTATTTGATTTTATTCATTTGTGTATTGTGTATACACACACATACACACACACACACACACACAAATGAATAAAATCAAATAGTGTTTCTAGCCGTCCAAGACAAATTTATTTTAGGATCAAACGGTTTAACAATTTCAAATGACGTCCAGAAAGTCTTTTTTCTTATCTGGTGTATATACAGATTTGCTCAATTGCAATGGTAGATTGAGAAATTTTTCAACACACATATTTTATTTCTTTAAAAGAGATGGAGGGGGGTTAGGAACGGTGGAGGGGACTGTATGGGTAAAGAAGAAACCGGTAATTATTCTGTTCTAGACCTTGCTGTACACTCACATGGTCACAGCATGTAATGTGTACCATTGTAATTCATAAATGCTGAATATTAATGCCTTATGTTTGTAACTGTCTTTGCATGCTTCAATCTTAATTGTCGATTTCATATGGCACTCCACATTCCAGGCCCTCCTGCAGCAAAAGGAAATAATTAGTTGGTTTGAATCTGTTTTTCTTTGTACTGTTTCGTTGCAAGAGCTAATGTCAGGCTGTCAGAGTTTGTGTTATCAAAGTGCATTCGGAAATCAAAAGATTACAGTAGTTTTTTTATCAATTTTTAAACTCTTCTATAAAAACAAAGTTTAAATGAAACAAATCTTACAGCTAAATGCATTTCCTTTTTCGTCTTTCCCCCATTAAAGTCAATTTATGTAAGTTTATAAGGAACTTAGTGTCAAGGTCTTATTTTCCATCAAGTTTGCCCACTTTGTGTTTCTGAACAAGTGAAGAAAAGTGAAACGTCACAGCATATTGTATCTCCAATTCTCACTCTTTATTATCTTTTGGTTTTAGGTGGTAGAGTGACCAGCCCCAGGATTAAAGATAAACTGTTCTGAAAAAGTTGATTTTTTCTACCTGACTCAGAATAATGGATATAAAAGACCGAAGACACCGCTCTCTAACAAGAGGTCGCTGTGGGAAGGAATGCCGCTATACAAGTTCTTCATTGGACAGTGAGGACTGCCGAGTACCAACTCAGAAGTCCTATAGCTCAAGTGAGACATTGAAGGCCTATGATCATGATACCAGAATGCACTACGGAAATAGAGTTTCTGACCTAGTTCACAGGGAGTCAGACGAGTTTCCAAGACAAGGTATGTGTAAGGCACAACAATTTGTTTTTCTTTTTTTTTGGTCCCAATAATCCCTGGTACACTAGCCACTGTCAGTAATGTATATGTCAGCATGCCAGTAGCATTAGAAATGCATGTAAAATGGAGAAAGGATAATGCTTGTAATTTTACCTGTTTAAAGCAGGAACAGGGTTGCATTTTCAATTAGGAAATTCATTCCCTTCCATTGTCACATTAAGCTGGGAACATTTAGGCTTCCGATCCTGTCAGAAGTCACTTTCTGTAAGTGAGGCAAACCTAGATCACTATGTTAACATATATTTTAAATAGAGAAGCACTAATGACTCCTAACCAGCTGTCATATTTGTCATATATTGGCAAATATTGTAACCTTACAGTATGTCATCTGTATTAGTTTTAGGTATAATAGTGACATTTTCACGTTGCTTTTTGTTTCTTTGATAGATTGGCTGTATTACTAAAATGAGTAAAACATTGTGATTAGCATACAGTAATTACTAATCTGGTACCTTGGAATTTCTCCCCTGTTTCTAACATGTATAATAGAAATAGGATGCTGTTTCTTTTGGCTTCATTTTGTCACTGCAGTTGGCTTATACTTTATTTAATAAAGCAAATAGCAGGAGGAAACACATAATTAATAAATGGCTATAATATATTAGCACCTCACTGAGATTCTAAAACTCATATTAAATTTCAACTTTACACAATTCCCTTTGCATTAACATATATGCAATTTGAATATGCAATATAAAATTGTTTGCTTCAAATATCTATCTAGATTCTACTGAATGAAAGAGAATCTAAACTTCTCTAAGAAATAGCTTAAAATATTTCTCTTTCGGTTAGTTCCTCACTGAACATGTTTCTGCTTCTATTTTGTGAGTTGTCTTAGTAAAGTGAAACACAGCATAATTGTGTGTGTCTTCGGGTGAGGGGGAGAGATGTGTAAACATTGCTTCAGATGAGCAGTCATTGCTTCATTAGATTCATTGGAATCTTTTGCTTCATTAGATTGTCACTTGCCCCAAAATTGCATAGAGGGGAGCTAAAAAGTAAATCAGTTCCACATGAACAATTAGATGTGGTTTAGTATGTAACGTTTGACTGGATTTAGGCAGCTTGAACTTATTAATATGCCCTCTCTTCTTACTCCCCCAAGGAGGAAATAAATCTCTTAGTAAAGTATCATGCTAACATAGGACTCCTCTAACTTTTAAGGCTACCAGTCTAATGGAATCCTATCTCCCTAACAACATGAGATTATTCTCTACAGCACAAGAATAAGAGGCCGCACGGCCCGCCAGCCTGCTCCGGCTCCGCTAGTGTCCCATGAATGGTCAGTCCTGAGACAGGTGCCTTTACTGGTTCTAGTTCCATCAATAGACCAGGTACCATTGACTCTGGGGAGACTGGGGGAAGGTTTACACGAGAAGCACTACATTAGCACTGATGCAGCTGTGCCACTGTAGCGCATCTGGTGAAGGTGGTCTATGCCAACAGGAGAGTGCTCTCCTATCAGCATAATGACTCCACCTCCGTGAGAAGCAGAAGCTATGTTGGTGGGAAAACATCTCCCACCGACATAGCACTCAGGTCACTATAACTTGCAAATTTTTCATGCCCCTGAGCAACACAAGTTAGATCAACTTTAGAGGTAGTGTAGATCTGCCCTCAGAAGCACTTCTGGCCCTCATGAACTGTTTGACCTGAAAGGAATGAGGTCTCTATGTGTCCTGGTGCACTCACCTCTGCAGAGGGCTCCCCATCTCCTGCAATACATCTACCTCCTGGCTGTACTTCCCCAATGCATCTTGTTCTGATGACTCTGTCGGTACCACCTTTAATGCAAGACCTTGACTCCTCTGAATTTGAGGATATGGACATTGGGCACAGTCCACCGCTTCCGTTATGGGAACATGACTACCAGAGGGTTCCGATGGCTCTGTGGCATTTCCTCCTGTGCGTTACCCAAGAAGCTGGTGTCTGGCTCCTTGGGCAAAGTACAACAGCAGCAGGATCAACCAGGTAGGCCATATTGGAACTCATGGCCCCAGTATACGCCTTCAGAACATTCTCGTTTGGCTTCAAAGAACTCCCTTGTTTCACTGCCCTGCCCTTCATCCAGTAGACATCCAGCAATGGAGTTTGATGATGCAGCGATCAGCCCAGCTCCAGTTGATCTGAAGAGGTTCCCTTCGTTTCCAAATACAAGTGTGTCGTCATCACCTTCCTCCCTTCCAGACAACTATCATCAGATTCAACATTGTCCTACAGACAATAGCCAATGCTCTTGAGATCCCACTGGAAGAGGTGCAGGGCAGTCTGCACCAATTATTAGGCATTCTGCATGCATCAGTATTGGCAAGGGTGGCCTTACCACTTAACACTGTTCTTCAACTGTTGCACACCATGTGGCATACCCCGGCAACATGTGCACCAATCCTGAAGAGGGCTGAGAAAAGATACTACATTCCCCGCCCCCCAAAGGGTCAGAATTTTTATTTTCACACCCTTCTTCTAACTTCTTGGTAATACAGCCTGTGTCAGAGTGGACCAAACAACACCACCAGAGACTAGACCTCATGGATTGAAAGGTCTTCTCCTCAGCTGGGCTACAGTTCCATATCTCTAACTACATGGCACTGATGGCCAACTATGGAAGAATTAGCACATAAGTTATCTCAGCGGGGTCGTCCTCAATTCCAAGCAATTTTACAGGGTCGCCAAGTCCATATATCAGGCTGCACTCGATTCAGTGGACACATCCTCATGTGTATGGGCTACCAGAATTGTCATGAGGAGGGAATCATGGTTACATTCCTTAGGTTCCTCTAGAGAGGTGAAGAACAAAATCGAGGACCTTCTCTTTGACTTCTCTTCTCTTCAACCAAAAACTGATTCCTTACACTCACTAAAAGATCTCGGAGCCACCTTACAATCCTGGGGCACCAAACTCCTTTACACTAGCGCCAAAAAGAAAATTTTATTGCCCACCACCAGTCCAACGCTGTAGAACTCCACACTTCTACTACCAATGGGCCTATGAATCTCCTCAGAAGTGCCCCTACGGTACACAGAGCCCATCCACCTGTTTCAGCATTGCAGACCTCTGAGCAATACACTTAATCATTATGAAAGCAGTATTTCTGAGTGCATCTAGATAGCAGTCAACCACTCTGTACAAAAACGCACCTGCCCTCTGCCCTTTCAGTGGTCATCTCAAGCTCTTTCTACTAGTTTGGACAAGTGGATCTTGTCTTTCATGCTGCCAGGGCCGGCTCCAAGTTTTTTGCCGCTCCAAGCAAAAAAAAATTTCCCACGCCCTCCCGGCCCTGCCCCAACTCCGCCCCTTCCTCGCCTCATTCCAACCCCTTCCCCAAATCCCCAGCCCTGTCTCCTCTCCCAGGCATGCCACATTTCCTCTCCTACCCCTCCCTCCCAGCTCACCTCCGTTCTGCCTGCTCCCCTGAGCGCGCCGCCACCACTCTGCTTCTCCCCGCTCCCTCCCAGGCTTGCCGCAAAACAGCTGATTCATGCGGCAAGCCTGGGAGGGAGGGGGGAGAAGCAGAGCAGTGGCGCACTCGGGGGAGCAGGTGGCAGTGGAACAGAGGTGAGGTGGGGGGAGCGGTTCCTCTGCCCCCCCCCGGGTTACTTCCTGCAGCCCGCTCTGCGCCCCTCACCTCTGCAGCTCACCTCCCGCTCAGGGCCGGCTCCTGGATTTTTGCGCCCCAAGCAAAAAAAAAAAAAAAAAAAAAGGGAGCCAGAGTGCCACCCCTTGGAAAGTGCCACCCCAAGCACATGCTTGGAGCACTGGTGCCTAGAGATGGCCCTGTATGCTGCTACACCATAGTTTGACCATGCTTCGTCCACGTCCCCCACCCACTCCCCAGAGATCTTTCTCATGACTGGTCACCCTCTCCCCAGAGATCTTTCTCACAACAATATTCTGATCCTAAATGTGGACTCTGAGTTGCAGAGAGGAGCAGCAGAGCTCCCCATAAGCTCCCCATAAGCAGCAGAGCTCCCCATATCACAGGACGGATTCCAGAGCCTACTAGAACAAATAGCTCCGATAACCTCCAAACCTTCAGTCTCAACCAGGACCTGCCTTTCCATCCTAGGGCACGTGGTGGTATGCACATACATCACACACTTTGCCCACCTTCACCTTTGTCTACAACTATGGCTCCAAAGAATCTATTCTCCTATGCACCAGTTCATGGACACCATAACCTCCAGTGGAACATTGAGTAGCTCTTCTCTTCATTGGTGGAAACACCTGCTACAAGTCTGCTCTGGTATGCCCATGCTCACTGACTGTGACAGTAATAAGGGACACTTCTTATTCAGGCTGAGGCACTCACATTGGATCATGCGAGAGGCCAGGATACATAAACATATTGAATTTCAGGTAGTATGCAAAACATGCCACATGTTCTTACCAGCTATCTGCTATTGCCACTTGTCAGACAACACGACCACAGCATACTATATAAACAAGGGAGCACAAGGACCCCAGTGCTGTATATGGAGGCAATTATTCTCAGACATCATATCCTTTTTCCAGCAGCCTACCTGCCTTGAAACTAGAATGTGATCTGCTGAGATAATCTGCGGAACTTTGCAACTGACCACAAATAGGAGTTGCATGATACAGTAATCACAGACATATTGCTGGGATACACCAATCAGAGACCTCTTTACATCACACCACCACCACCAACTGCACCCAGTATTGTTCCAGGGAGGACTTTGTGCCCACTCATTGGGTGATTCTCTGGTCGTTGATTTGGTCAGACCAGACGAACTACTCCCGCCCTCCCTCCCCCCACACACACTCCAATCCTGCGGTCTCCACAAACTCCAGTGCGGGAGAACATTGGCCATTCTGATCGCTCTGTTTTGGCCTCGCCAATTCTGATTCCCTCTTCTCCACATGTTGAAGCAACCTCTCCCAGTCCGGACATTTCCGTAACTGCTGAGACAACACAATGGCAGATTCAGGCATCCAGATCCATGGATGCCACACTTGACTGCATGGTTTTCAGATGAACACCTCCATGAGAATGGTCATTGGCATATATAGATACACATACTCTCTCTCTCTCTCTCTCTCTCCTGTTTACATGAAGTGTGTATGAACAGGAGAGTAGGCATAGTTTAACAATTTGCACACTGTGTTTTCAAGTATCAGGGAGTAGTTGTGTTAGTCTGTATCCACAAATACAACAAGGAGTCCGGTGGCACCTTAAAGACTAGCAGATTTATTTGGTTATAAGCTTTTGTGGGTAAAAAGCTCACTTCTTCAGATGCATCTTAAGAAGCGATGTTTTTTACCCACGAAAGCTTATGCCCAAATAAATCTGCTAGTCTTTAAGGTGCCACCGGACTCCTTGTTCTTACTGTGTTTTCAGTGTCTGCAATAGCTGGTGTGAATTAAACGCTGTGCGGTTCCAAATGTAGTTAGGAAAATGTAAAGAGAAGTATTTGCACATGCAGTTTCCAGCTGCAGACGTCTAGGAATTTACAAATGCTAATTTATTCAAAGTTCGAGTGGGTGTTTTTATGGGATTTAAATTTTGCAGGAAATAGACGTGTTTTAAATGGGTAGTCCTGAAAGTAATTTTTCTTTTCGCTACTGTAGGAAGAATTTGAATGATTTTTGCCTTTAAATGGTTTCAGATATTTTCCCAATATTTTGTCCCTTCTGCCAGTAAAGCTCTCTGTGGTGTGACTTGTTGACATATATCCGTTTGATTAACCATGGCATTAAGACTACATAAAGCAGCTGCTTTAAGTTGAGATCTTAGATGATAGTTGTTTTTGAGAATTGCAGTAAAAATCTGTCAAGTACAAGACTGAGTTGTACCATTTTCATTTTTGATCGATGAAGGCTTGACACTGAAATTCTTGATGTAAAAGTTATACTCAGGGCTGGAAAGCTTAAAATTAGACCTTCAAACTTTGGTTTGGTGTTCTGATGTGCATGTTACCCTGTCTTTCTGCTCTGCATATCTGTTTCATTATTTTGTGAGCAGACAGGTCTTCAAAAGTTATAAATGCCTCTGTGAGTTAGTTTGGGTGAAGGGGAATGGTGATGGCATACAAAAACCTCTTGCCTTTTGTTGTCAGTTTTAAATCAGAGTTGATAATGACTGAAAATCATTACAGTCTGATAGCTAGTTTAGATCCTTGTGTGAAATGAGTTTTATGGTTTGTCTAGTTCCTAGCAAACATACCAACCAAAAGAAAAAATCCTCTCCATCATAGTTGTTGACTGTCGTCAGACTACTTTGCAGTGTTGGTGTGAAAATGTGGAAAATGAGCGTGGTAGGCTATGTCTGTCACCAGGCTGCAGTGCCATTACATTTAGGAGGGATTCTGACTTGGGCATTGTCATAATCCCATAGACAGTAGCTTCATCCCATTGGCTCAGCCAAATTCATACATCAAATGTCTGAACCTGTGGTTCCTTTTATACTGAGCAGAATTACTATTGCAAAAGAACATCAATAGAGAAAACTAACCAGCCTCACAATTGTCTAAAACCCAGCTCATGTTTCATATTAGTGGGTGAACTATCCAATGCTTGGTGAATTCTGCTTCACAATGATAGTAAGAGCCGACATCAAAGGATCAAAAAGCATCATAGCTATGAATGCTGAGCTGCCACAAACCAATTATCCCTGTGGTAACTTTTCTGACACCTGTTCTCACCATTGTTTATTTTGATGTTTAGCATAGACAGAAATGCAAATATAATTCAACACCCCCGTGTGGGTAACATTATTGTCCAGTCAGTTTGAAAAATTCAGCTCTTCAGTTTATTGGGGGAAAAGATTCTAACGTTACAAATTTGTCATAAAAGGTGAAGAATCTCTTTTTTAAATGTTCCATGTTAAGATGAATAGAAATATTGTTACTCTGTCAAACCTTTGCAAAGATGTGTGAGAAAGTAGTTCTAACACCTTTTTAATATTGGAGTATCTTACAGCCTTCTGGTATGGTGTGGATTTGTCTATATGCTATGCATTTTGCTTCCAAAGAGATTCACTTCATTTTTTTTTATAAGAGAACATTTTTTCCAACTTCATGTACTGATACAACAGAAGGAAGGTAGATTAGCAGTGAAGACTTTGAGAGTAGGGGGATATGTTGGGGGTCTTGGTTTTGTTTTAAAACCATGCTTTAAAGAAGTCACTTTGAAATAAAAATGTATATATGTGGACTTTTGTAACCAGGATATATTTAAAAGATGATTTGTCACTTTAGAACTCTGCTACGTTTACAGAGAACTTGAATTGGCTGGTTGCAACTGTCCACTTCTATGCAAGTAGAGCTGGGAAGCACTAGATGCAAGCAGTGATTCTGTTGCACCCTACAGGTAGTAGCTGGGTGGAGTCCTAATCATCTCTCCACGTATTTAGTAGTATTATCAAAAGAGATGTTGCATTTTAAGTGTCCATGTTTTAGGTTTAAAATTTAATTTTCAGCTGTAGCAGTTCCAGAATCAACCTTGAGGAAAAGTGTACAAAAATTGAATGGATGCACAATTCTTGAGTTCTTCACTTGACAGTCCTGTCTCACAAGTTCTGCCTTTCTGCTTGAGCCAAACCCCAGGCTTTCAGCCATCAGAGAAAGTTGTTACTCAGTATTTGTATTGCGCTGACTGCTTTCTCATCCACTCAATCTCAAGTCATATCTAGTTCAGCAGTAAATCTCTGCTGGGAATGATCAGAACAAATAGTGTGTGCTTGAAGATATTAAAAAATCAGTGGAACAAACACAAACTTATTTAACAATGCCCAACAGCCTTTTATAATACTTGGAATATCTTGCCAAAGTGGACTGAGTATCATTTTGTATTTCATTACCTTTCCTTTTAGATAGAGACATAATATCAGTGGAGGAAAAACAAGTTATAACATGTGTACATCTCCACTAATTTATTTTTTATTCTTAACCTTATACAAATGTATATGGCTGGTAGCTTGTTCTAATTCACACTGATGTCCAATAGGAATATTCTGACATTAAGCAAGTACTTTACAATGACCATAGCGCATGATTATTTTATAGTAAATGTGTCCCTTTTACATGTCTCTATTTTAGCGCTTGCTTTCATGCTCTGTGAGTCAATGGATTATATATAATACAGGGGAAACTTGAATATATTGTGGTTAATAAAGAGGAGTGAGTCACAAAGGGGAGTAAGACACCCAATTCCCATTGAATTTCAACTTGTGTTAATATCTCAAAATAATCCTCAGTCTTTGGATATTTGATTGCTTCGTGTGTGTATATGTTGGACAAATTGTCTCTAAGGGACAAAAGAATCCTATGAGAATAATAATTAAAAGGGGAACTACATGGGGCACCTAAGCTTTCGTCTCTTCAGACAGGAGATGAAAAGTGGATATTAGTTTACTGTTCTTATTCTTGTTCCTCTGCTTGCACATCACAACGTCGCCATCCAATAATAGTTCAGTGGGGCCAGATTGTGATGACCTGACTTACATAAAACAGTATGTGTCATGGTTACAAGGCTAGCTGCAGCTCTGCTCCTGTCCGGTTGTGTCTGACAGCACCCATCTTGGGCCTTTTACCATTTATCTCATGATTGTTCCACTCTTAGACCAACATTGGGCTACTCTCTGAAATCCAAAGCCTTCGTTTCTTGTGGCCAGTGATAACAGCCTATAGGCTTCTTAATATAAATTGTTTTTATATACCAGTTGGATCCAAGCTTTAGAGAGAGTGATTTTAAAACCACAAATAGTATTTGTATATTTCGTCTCATCAAGACTTAAGCTTTGCTCTAAGCTAAGTTTGGTGGGCTTCCCTCTTGAGTTAGAGAAAGACATGAACCAACTGACCTGTTCTTTGAAAGCCAAGAAGCTCTTGGGACACAGCCTGGTCTCAATTTCTCCCCAGGAATCTGCCTCTCCTCTTAGAGAGAATTGTCATAGCCACCCACTGTCCCTTGTGCATATCTGGGCCCAATTACCACATTACTCAATGATGTCTCTGTTAGAGTCCAGCTGTAAAGTTATCCTTTTTGTCTCAGTTTTCCTAGTTAACCAGAGGATGCAGTAGGGCCACCTCCTCCTGGCCCATTGTTTGGGTAGTTGGACCCATTCAGTGTTAATGGTTGGCCTGTGTGCTGTCTACCCCTGTAAATGAGGGTAATGAAACTGGCTATTCCCTTTTGATTGTCTGGGATTATGTCTATAGCACGATCGTCAGGATACTTAAGGTAAATCAACAAGGGGTGAAGTCAATGCACATAAGTTTAAAGCCTGTTAAACATCATGTGGCTGCTCTCCAAGAGTGAAGTGGCATTAACTTGCTGTAACTTCCTCCTCCTTGGGAGAGTATATATCATCAAGTACCCCCACATTCATTGCTGTCCCTTACTTCCTGGGCAGTCCCATTGATATCAGTGGGTGAATTACTACTTACTGTGAATGAAGAGATCAGAATCTGGCCCTTGGAGAGCATTGTGTCACAGTGTAATTAGGAAAAACGCTAATCTAGGAGGAATGTGGAAAGGGAGAGTGAATGGAGGGATCATAAAATAAAACTAAGCAAACAAGAATGGGAGGGGTCTGATTCCTCACAAGGTTTTGTAATAACAGTGGTTCTCAACCACGGGTATGCATGCCCCTGGGGTACGCTGAGGTCTTCCAGGTGGTACATCAACTCATCTAGATATTTGCCTAGTTTTACAACAGGCTACATAAAAAGCATTAGTGAAGTCAGTACAAACTAAAATGTCATACAGACAGTGACTTGTTTATACTGCCCTATACACTACTATACGCTGAAATGTAAGTACAGTATTTATATTCCAATTGATTTATTTTATAATTATATGGTAACAATGAGAATGGAAGCAATTTTTCAGTAATAGTGTGCTGAGACGCTTTTGTATTTTTATGTCTGATTTTGTAAGTTTTTAACTGAGGGAAAAGTTAGGGGTATGCAAGAAAAATTAGACTCCTGAACGGGGTACAGTAGTCTGGGCAGGTTGGGAGCCACTGCTCTAATAGATGAAAAATAGAATCACTAAACAGAATGAAAAAAAATATCTGGGCAGCTGTGTCTTCAAGTTAGGCTTGGAAGAACTCAATTTTTTTAAATTGGTAAATGTTGGTAATTATTGGCTTCCTCACACCCACCCACATGCCAGTGAAACTATATTTCCATCAACGATCAAAATTTACAGATAGGCAACATAAGAAAATTATGCTTGAGAATTGATTAGTCAAAATCCAGTGATTTGTTAGAAATGGAATAGTGAATAAATAGTAAAAACAGGTATGATTTGTCGATTTAAGGATATTTACTTGATGTTGATCATTTTGTATTTTAAGTTTTTATGAAGTTTTAACTTTCTGAACCTTAACGTCTGCTATTATTAAATAAATGTCTCACATCCATAATTTCTCACTAGTATGAAAGTTTAAATAGATAATCTAAAGAATGCTTAAAATAAACATCAATATCATCTATTGAAATTATTTTAAAAAACTCAAATTGTCAAAACTAATTAGTGCATTTCCCTGCAGTATAATACTGTTGTTCAATGAAATGGTGCATTAGGACCTGATACTGGAAACCTTATTACCTAGCTCTGTGCTTGCTGTCTCGTGTGGTCCCATTGACTTCCCATGGGCCTATGCTAGATATTTACTAAGTGCCTGTAAATGTGGTCTGTTCATCACCTGCAAAAAATCACCCACTTAATTTTTAAAACTTATTTTAGTAAGAGCTGGAATGTGCAATCCTTATACCAGTGGGCACCCACTCCCCATTTCAGCATGGCACATAAGCACTTGCCTAACTTTAGACACCTGAGTAGTCTCATTGAATTCAATGGAACTGCTCACATGCCTAAAGCTGGACCCATGCTTGGGTTCCTTACTGAATAAGGGCTTTACGTAAGTAGCCCATTGACTCCAGTAAGGATACGACTGTGAGGGAGCCCTTATCAGCCGTCCCGCCTTTTGTGATAAGTGTCTTATGGTATGTGCCACTGTAATACATTGGAACCCTTGAGCAGTTCACTTCTGTGCTTCACAAGATACTCACGGGGTTACAACCCATACTACATATGCTATCATTACATTTGTACACTGAAGTAAGGAATAATATCAAATATGTATTGAGCTAGCACTGTTAAATTCAAATTCTTTTTTTAAAGGCTTCTGCATACATTTCATAGGAAAGTTGGGACATAAAAGTTGATTTGTTTTTTATTAATTATTTTTTAAAAAAATGCAAAGATATGAACCAGGGTGGATAAAAATCAATGACTAAAAAAAATGGATTTTTTAATTTAAATCAGATTTTTTTGATAAAAAGATTTCTGAGGAAAAAACTCTATATCTAAAGATAGTTTTAATGTAAGATACATTATAGCTCAAAGACATCTCATCATGGAATAGGGATTATAAATTCTAATAATATAGTATGAGACAATATATTCGTGTAATGTTTAAGAAAAGTTTTGTAAATGAGTTCCAGTAGTTCATGGATTAGGGACCCAATTTTATGGGTTCCAGGGGCTTCTGTACAGATTATTTAGGTATGGGAGAGAGTGTGGGGTGTGGGAGGGGGTGTGATATGCAGGAAGGGGCTCAGGGCAAGGGATTGCATCAGAGGAGGGGTGCAGGGTGTATGAGGGGCCTCAGGAAAGGGGTGCAGGAGGGGTGCGAGGTGCGGCAGGGGGCTCAGGGCAGGGAGTGCAGGGTGCAGCAGGGGGCTTAGGGCAGGGAGTTGGGGTGCAGGGTGCAGGAGGGGTTTGGGCTCCAGGGTGGCACTGGCACGCACTGGGTCAGCATGCACCGGGGCCAGGAAGCGCTGCGGCCCCTGGGGGGTGGGGGGCTCTGGGTGTGTTGCCCTTGCCGCGCCTCTAGGTACCACCCCTGAAGCTCCCATTGGTCGCGGTTCCCTGTTCCCAGCCAATGGGAACTGCGGAGCACAGTGCCTGGATGCAGGGGCAATGCACGGAGCCCTCTGCCCGCCCCCCCCACCCAGGGGTCACAGGACGTGGTGCCGGCGGCACCACAGGCTGGATCCAAAGCCCTGAGGGGCCGGATCTGGCTTATGGGCCGTAGTTTGCCCACCCTGGTCTAGGAGATACCATCGGGGTGCTTAGTTTTACAGTTCTCAAACTGTGGATTTGCGTCTCCAGAGATAACATGCTTGTTAACAGCAAAAATGTTTTTAAATAAATAATATATAGAGGTGAGAAATAACAGACCTCAACCCTATTGTCCCTCTGCAAATTTGTGTTCACAGAGTCAATCCCTTTTCTCTATCTAAAAGTGTGAAGTTTCAAAAAAATCAATGAATAGAAGATTGTCGGGGGGTGGAATAGATCTGGAAAAGGAGAAGTCTGGATATAAATGTGAGAAGGGAGGGACAGGCAGTAGAAACAAAAGTGAAACTGAGCAGTGTATTCCAGAAGTCTTGAGGTCTTTCTGAGTGTAGCCTTAATTGATTTGAGATCTACCATACCATTCTCTCACTAAAAGGGAAAACATATAATGGCAGCAAGCCATAAAAGATACCCAGTCTGGGAATATTTTAATGAAGTTCCTCTATCTGTGGGTAAGACAGGCATGCGTGCAAAACCCAAACAGTGCAACAAAGAAATGCAAGGCAACGTCATGAGAAGTGTTCCTTCTCAGGAGGAAGCTGCGTTGAAGATGATGAAAGGAACATGTCTGAACATGCAGGATCTTCAGCTTGGTAAACTTTTTTATTTAATGCTTCTTTCTTAAGGACTGCCTATCTTCCTTCTGGACTATTCTTGAAGTCTCATGTTTGAGCAAAAAATATAGTTGTTACTCTGGTACAGTAACTCCTCGCTTAATGTTTTAGTTATGTTCCTGAAAAATTCTACTTTAAGCTAAACAATGTTAATCAAATACAATTTCCCCATAAGAATTAATGTAAATGGGGGGGGTTAGGTTCCAGGGAGATTTTTTTCGCCGGAGAAAAGACACATATATATAATATACACACATACACACACACAATAAGTTTTAAACAGTTTAGTACTGTACACAGCAATGATGATTGTGAAGCTTGGTTGAGGTGGTGAAGTCAGAGGGTGGAAGAGGGTGGGATATTTCCCAGGGAATGCCTTACTGCTAAATGGTGAACTAGCACTTGGCTGAGCCCTCAAGGGTTAACACATTGTTAATGTTGCCTCACACTCTACAAGGCAGCATGAATGGAGGGAGGGGATACAGCATGACAGAGAGAGACAGAGACACACACCGTGTGTGAGAGAGACAGACATGCATTGCCCCTTTAAGTATGCTGACACTACTCTAAGTACACTGCCTTATTACATAGATCAGCAAGTTGAGACGGCAGCTGCTGAGAGCAAACTTCCTCCATCCTGAGCCCTGTCATGTCCCCCCTGCTCTGTGGTGATGACCCAATGGGGTAAAGGATCTGGGGCCAGGAGGGAGGGGGACACCCTGATAGCATCCCTCTTCTCCCCTTCTCCCAGCAGGCAAGAGGCTCCCGGGAGCAGCTCCAAGGCCAAGGGTAGGAGCAGTACACAGCAGTGAGGGGGAGAAACAGCTGAACTGCCCAGCAACTGATACCCTTCTGGGTAGCTGCCACACAGGGAACTTAGGGAAGCGGGGAGCTGATAGAGGGGCTGCCAGTCCACCCTGGTTCCAAGCCTCCACCAGCTAGCTCCAATGGGCTGTTCTTTCTACAAGCAGTGGACAATGCAGGCAGCTGCCAAAAAGCATAAGAGAGCATTGTACAACTTTAAACGGGCATGTTCCCTAAATGATCAGCAATGAAACAACACTAACCGGGATGACTTTAAGTGAGGAGTTACTGTACTATCATTTTAGATGCAGTTGTGATATGAAAAATAAATAGCTGAAATAGGCAGATCTTCCTTTCACAATTTCACCTTTAAAGTAGTACTGAGTGTCAATGAATGCAATGAGCAGTTGGTAATAATAATTAAATAACTGCATTGACTTATTTTATTTAGGAGAATCCATCCTCAACCTACAGGATTCTGAAGACTATCCACTTTCAAGATCACCATCATTTTCTATAGTTTCAGAGTTATCTGCCAATGATTGTGTTTCAGTCACATCTTGTATGTCACATAGCCACAATATATCACCTGTAGAAAAAAGAAAAAGAACAACTCCATGATCCAGAAATGCCAATAGATAAGATTGTGATAAGGACCTGCAGATTACAAAAAGAGGTAATTGATGAAAAAAAATGCCTGGTTTGTTTATGCAACAAACTCTCCTTTCTGTATGATTGAGAACCCACACTTCATTAACATGGTTCAGTCATTAAGACCAGGATACAGTCCACCCAACAGAGCAGATGTTACAGGCAAATTGCTGGATAAAGTGTATGAATGAGAAATTCATCAGTGTGCAAAAGGTCTAAATTGTTAACCTGAGTCTTGATGGGTGGAGCATGTCCACAATGATCCTGTTGTATGTGCTTGTGTGACAACAGAAGAAGAGAATGTCTTCCTTACAGAAACAATTGATACATCAGGAAATGCACGCACAGAAGAATACTTACAAGAAGTAGCAGTAAAAGGTATAACAAACTGTGAAAAAAAATGTCAAATATCTAGTATGCAGCTTGGTCACAGACAATGCTGCAAATGTATCCAAGATGAGAAGAAATTATTTAGAAGAGAGTGAAGAGAATCCCAAGCTAACAACATACGGTTGCAGTGCTCATTTGATGCACCTCCTAGCCAAAGACTTCAGTGGTCCAGAAATAAAGGCTAATGTTGTTGAAATTGCAAAATACTTCTATAACAACCACTTTGCAGCAGCTGTTCTGAAAAAAGTGGGAGGAACCAAGCTAACTCTCCCACAAGACATGTGATGGAAGTCATGGAACTCAGTAGTGGACTGTTTTGAGCACTATATCAAGAACTGGCCTAATCTGATGATAGTTTGTGAACAAAATTGTGAAAAAATAGCTGGCTCTGTCACAGCCAAAGTTCCAACATTGGGCTTAAGAGAAATGTTAAATGCATGTTGAGTATCCTGAAGCCTATTTCTGTAGTCTTGAACAAAATGCAGGGAAATAACTGTTTTATTGCTGACGCTGTTGGAAATTTGGAAGGAACTGAGTGAAATCTTAAAAAGAGAAATATGAAATGACAGAGTTAAATTACAAGCATTAAAAAAACAAATGGGACAAGCACTGTCTCAGCTCATTTTCTTGCAGATAGTCTCAATACTCGGTACCAGGGTCAAACCTTAACTGCTGAAGAAGAGGAGTTGGCTATGACATGGACATTAAGCAATCATCCCTCCATAATGCCCAATATAACAAACTTCAGAGCTAAGGGTGAACCATTCAAGAAATATATGTTTGCCGATGATATTTTAAAGAAAGTCACACCTGTGGAAGTCACTTAAGCACTTGGATTCAGAAACTGTTGAAGCAATAATCTCACTTTTAACAGCAGTAGCTGTTTCTGCCAGTGTAGAAAGAATATTTTCTTCCTTTGGACTAATTCATTCCAAATTGAGAAATTGTTTGGGACCTGAAAAAGCAGGAAAGCTTGTTTTTCTTTTCCAGATTATGGACAAACACGAAAATGAAAGTGAATACAACCAAGTTAGCTGCCAAAGCCAATATTTTAAGTTTCTCATGTTGACCTGGCTGACATAGTCAATTCAATTTTTTTTCTAAATATTTCAGTTAACTATTTTAGTTAAAAACAATTTTAACAGAAACAAACCTAATTTTAAAAAATGTGAATGTTTAACTAAATTAGAAAATTCATATGCTAGTTTTGTTAAAATACTATGTTTGCTGTTGAAGAAAAAAAATCCACAATATATAACATTGTTGTTTTAGTTAAATAAAACAATTGAAATGTCTGTCTGGTGATGTTCGCCTCCTAATACAACATGGCAAGAAAATCCTCCAAATATTAATGATTAACCTGTTGAATTGGAGATAGTTCACCTCCCAATGATTTCATAAATATCTGCTTCAATTACCTTTGGTACATGAAATAACCAACAATCATTCATTTTCTGATATAGCTGTAAAACTAATCTGAAACGTTTTCAAAATAAATCACTTTAAAAATGTATAGCGTACACCTTCTAAAAATGAAACCTACATCTATCTCTGAGTTGTGAAGAATATGTATTAAGGTTATAACAACCAACAAGAATGCACTTTTATGTAGAAATCCATGATTAAATTCTTCCTGACTAGTGATTTAAATTGTGATTTAAATAAATTTGATTTAAATCAAAACCACCCTAATACGAACAATAGATTGTGGAAATTGCTAATGTGGTTTTAAAAATGTGTTTTTCACCGCCTCTTTTTTTTTCTTCTGAAATATATCACCTGCATTAGTTGATATTTTACCACCTTCTTGAGCAAGATATTTTATACACTTGCTTTCTGGAATATTCCATTGATACCATTAACTGAGCTATGTAAAGGGATCATCTGAGCATAATTTTAAAAAAAAGAGAATATACCATGGGGAAAATAAGTACATTTAGAAAATTCAACTTCTAACCAGGCTTCTATCACTTAAACTTCTAGCTTTAGTCAAGTGACCCTCAGAGATGTAACTCTAAGTTCAGATGATAATGCAGTCACCCTAAAATTGCAGGTATTCAGATTTGAATCACATTAGCATAGGAGATTCTCTCCCCCTCTGCTCCCCCTCCCCCATTACTGTCCCTGGCATTCATTATAAGAAAGGCTTCTTGGAGAGGGAGTGAGGAAACATCTTTTGTGCACATGAACATATGTACAGCTTTCTTTTGAGAAACAAAGGTCATAGAAATCATAATAGTGGCTCATTCCAGCAGTTCTGGGTAGCTCTTACTCTATGGCAAGGGTCATTAAATAGCATGAGGAAAAGATTAATGTAAACTTTTCCTCTTGTGAGCTTTCAAAATATCTTTGTATTCTGTAACTCTTGCCTTACACTGACTACCAGTTATACCTGTTAAGTTGTATCTGTTGAAAAAGTCCTAGTGCTGTAAAAGGAAATTATTTAAATCAGCCAGCGAGCATAGGATCCAACATGTGATCAGTTAGTTTCAGCAGCATTGATCTTCTTTGACAAGATAGAAAAAATGAAATTGGAGTTAAAGAACTCCATAATCAATTAACTATATGTTGAAAACTGATGGCTTTGACAGATGACCAGATTAGTAATTATACAGCAGGACTAAATGTATTAAAGTGTAACTGTAACTCTAATATGTATTTGTAGCAAAAATACTAGCCTGCTTAGTAATAAAGTATAGTGATCACCATTAAAGTCAGCATTTATCTGCAGTTCACACCCCAGTATCTGAGCTAATGCAATTGTTTACAATTGCAAGTATGCAGATATAGGTAGATGCTGATTTTGTAATGGGGACCAGTTCATTCAAGAGTTCTGCTTTCTGTTTACTGCCAGAATAAAATTTCCTTTGTTTCAATATATCAGAAATTCTTTCATGTAATTAAAAAAACAAAAACAACGCAATTTAAATGTTTTAAAAAGTCATCACTGACAGGACAGATAATAGGGTAATTTGTATGTTCCTATGTATTTTCGCATTGCTGCTTTGCTTTGCTGATGTATACTTAAATAAATTCTCCTGAAATTGATTTACATTCTTTGGGAGCCACATTTGGGAGGGGGCAGTGCATGCCAAAAAACAGAACAAAACATGGTTTCTTTTGTAAGAAGAACGTATGAAAAACTCTCATAAAATCTCTTCCTACCATTTAAATTTCCCTATACATTTCAGTGTGTTTAGTGTGACTCATTTAAAAATTCCTCTTGTTGAATCAAGCCCCTAAAGTCAAGTTCACAAATGCAGACCTGTTTATTCAAACAAACAGAATTAGTCCATATTTTGTTTGCTTTTTGGAGGAGCATCTTGGTTCCTCGGTGCCAGGTTATCTTTAGACATTCTTTGGTTTACTTTTAAAACAAACTGTATTCATAGTGGGCCAAAAGGAACCATTAGTTAATCTAATCTGAATTACAGGCCATTACATTTCACCCAGTTATCCCTGTATTGAGTCCAATAGCTTGCTTAGCTATAGCATATCTTCCAGAAAGGCATCAAGTCTCGATTTGAAACCATGACGAGATGGAGAATCCATCACTTGGCTTCATAGTTATTCCCATGATTAATCACCCTCACCCTGTTAAGAATTTGTGCCTTTTTTCCTATTTGAATTTTTCTGCATTTAGCTTCTAGCCTTTCTCCAATAGATTAAAAAGCTTTTGGGGGCCTGGTATTTTCTCCCCGAGAAGATATTTACCCACTATAATCTGTCTTCTTTTTGAAAAGTTAAACAAATCAAGCTCTGTTTGTCTCACTGTGAGTCATTTTGTCCAGCCCTCAGATAATTTTGTGCCTCTTTTCTGCACCCTGTCTAATTTTAAACATCCTCTCTAAAATGTATTCACCAAAATTGTATGCAATATTTTAGTATCCATCTCACCAATGCTATGTGCAAACATCTACCTACTTCTACTCACTACTTCTCTGTTTATAAATCTGAGGATTACATTAACACTTTTTGCCACAGCATTGCAGTGGGAGATCACGTTCAGTTTTTTGTCCACTCTGACCCCTAAATCCTTGTCAGTCTAGGTTACTGAAATAGAAAAAATAGCATCCAGATATTTAAATCTACGGCTACTCTTTCTTTAAAAGTACTTAGCTGGAAGTATCATAGAATGAATACTACAGTACATATCTGTGAATGTAGACCATATTGGAAACAGAGATTTACTGTCCCAAAGTGTAATGCTTACTCAGCCATCTGATGAGATTTGAGCACTAAACTGTTTGAGAGGGATGCATAAAGCTGTTTTATTACAAGATGCTGTTATGAATTATAGCAGCTTTCCTTATGGTATACTGCTGTTGCCAAACAAGTTACATGAATATAAGCAGTTTTATTTGTAATTTTTTTTTTTTTTTGCTTCCGTTACCTTAGAATAGTTGAGTTATGGCTTCTTTTCATTCCTGTTCTTCCTCAACTGGCAGTCCCTACATATTGCTATACTCAAAGTCAATGTGTTTTTTTAAAAGTATTTAGAGAAAAGCCTATTTGGGGTACAGAGTGGGTCTCTGGTGTTTTTGTGTTTGATGTCTTGTTGAGACGACTGCTGAAAAGAACTAGCATTTTGATTCTCAAGGAGGAATATGCTTAGACCTGTTGTTTTCCCCATTCCTGTAAAATAAAATAATAAAGGAAATAATGGATTTTGGTTGAGTCTCGAATTTGTGGTAGTCAAACAAAAGGAGGGTGAATAGAATACAACACATAAGGAAATGTTATGCAAATGAGTGTAGTTATGGGTTGAAATTTTGTGGCTAGAGTCCAAGCATGGATTAAAATTCTCTTCACAGACTTAGTGTAGAATTGATTTTTCCTGGACGTTGCAAAGTGAATTTGAGCAGTTTATGACTACTTTTTTAATAGGAATAATTATAGTTGATATTAACAATAGTAACCATCATGCCTTGTGCTCTTGGCCGTCCTGTCTCATGACTGTGTGATGGTAGTCTGCCACACTATTTAATACAGTGTGGTTTTGGGGATACAGTTTGATGGTAACATATTACGTAAAATAGATTAATAGAAAAGTGCAATCAGATCACTCACTTTATCCCCCATCTAATGGAGGATTATTCCCTGAAGAATGATTTGTCCAGTGTCATTTTAAGTCTCAAGGGTGGGAATTTCTGTCACTTTCCATAACAGATCTTAACTGATCAGTCTCATTAGAGTGTGTATGGTAACACCCATTGTTTCATGTTCTCTGTGTATATATACATCTTCCTACTGTATTTTCCAATGCATGCATCCGATGAAGTGAGCTGTAGCCCATGAAAGCTTATGCTCAAATACATTTGTTAGTCTCTAAGGTGCCACAAGTACTCCTGTTCTTTTTGCAGATACAGACTAACACAGCTGCTACTCTGAAACCTTTCCGCGACAAATTATCCTAACAGTGATTGGGTATTCTATAGAATGATTTTTACTGATATTCAGCCTAACTTTTCCTTTTACAATGGGTTTTATCCTATTATCCTAGTTCTAGTGAACACCCCAGATATCAAATAATTTCCCTTTCCTGGTATTTAATACCTTTTAATTATGTGTACCTTAGTTGTTACTTAACTCAGTGTAGTCCTGACTCTCCCCTGCAACTGGTCATTCCAAATGACCAGGGGTCTGTGTTGCCATCTCTGCACTCCCTCCAGTTTATCAATATAGTTTTTTAATATATGGTACCTAGAACTGATTGCACTGTTCCTGGCGTGTTGGCATTGTATAAGCAGCTGCAAATTGGCCAAATTCAGCAATTTAAGTTAGCCTTGTCAAATTCAAAGTTTAAGTATAATTTTCTCCCCATCATCACTGCAGGTCTCTTTCAGCATACCCTATGAAAAAAGTGGAAGAACACTCAACCAAAGCTTTCAGCTGGTAATCAGCTAGCTATGTGCTGATTGCTAGTTGAAATTTTGACATGTAAATTAGTGAACACAACTGATTCACTTGCTCAATTCAATACAATGTGCTCTCTCTCTCTCTCTCTCTCTCTCTCTGTTACAGTAGTAGAATCACTCTAAGACTTAAGTCTTAGAGGAACTATTCTCAGTATATTTTTGTGCTTTGGACTAAATATGCTTCGGCAAAAGGTGGTACTATGTCTAGCAATACAATTGGTCTTGATTTGATATAATTACAAATGTCATCCCCTAAAGCAAATGGCCAACATGGGTATGCCGGCCTAACAGGATATGTTGCCTTTTTGCATTGATTTCAGTTAAGTATTTTTACAGTTGCATTTTAAAGAGACAAATATTAATTAAAACTGAATAGACAACATTATATATATATATATATATATATATATATATGGAGTTGGAGATGACCATTATCAACAACAGCTACAAGGTGACACAAAGGGAATTAAAAAAACCACAACATATTTATAGGTAGCATAAAATGTTTCTTTTGTAACAGTTTCTAGTTGTGTTGCAAACTTTTCACCTAAACATAAGGTTTCTCTAGGGAATTAACTACAATATGTGAAGAAGAACTGAAATGATGTTGGATCCCTAAGGGAAACCTGCATGGTATGTGAAAATTAATCTCAGCATGTTCCAAAGTTTTACTGCACAAATGTGTAAAAAGGTTACGATCAAGACTTTCTACGATTAAGTAATCTTTTGTAAATACCTGTTTAGTTTTAGTAACACCAGTCTGGTGGCTTGGTATCAAAGGGATGCTGCTATAATTATAATTAGTGCATAAATAGTTAACTGAAGTGCGTGCATTTGTTTCAACACTGATTTCAAGAGAATCAGCAATTTCTCGGGTGTGTGGCATGCACAATTAAATGTGTGCTTTCATAAATAGGCTATTGCTAAATTCTTGTGTGCTTAAAAAAAAATGGTACCTTGCAAGTACATACATTACCACTGAGATGTGCTTGAAGCTCTGAATTCATTAAGTAGAATGTTAATAAAATGGGGACTGCTATATCACAATTGTAATGCTGTGTCTCCCAAACTTAATGAAGGGTTATAATTTTCTAGACAACAAATTAAAAGGAGGTTAAAGTGATTGGTAAGACTGCCTACAGAATTAGCAGCATTCTAATTAAAAGAGAGGGCATTAAAGCAAATTAAAATCTTGAATTTTGAGGGATTAAAAATATTCTTAATGTGTGATTTTATTTATTTATTTATTTTTAACTATAGCCAGGAGCCAGAGATTCTATACAAGTGGTAAGAATGCAATATATTGTACTGAAAAGTGAAGGATTTTAGCCAAACATAACAGAAAAATCACGTTGTTCTCTCACAAGTACCACTGAAATCTTTGCTGACAGAGTGGGATACACTTTCAGAATTGCATAGGACTGTAGCAGCATGACTCCTACTGAAGGCAATTCAAGTATCAGTGCTAAAATCCCTATCTGAAAATCTACCTCTTCCACTAAGGCTGCTTAAATGAGTCGCTGTGCTAGGTCTGCTGATGCAGAGTAGTACTGAAAGCTCCATTATAGTGCGTTGGCTGCACTGCATGTACTATGCCGAAAGCAACATATTTTAAGCAGTGTTGTGTAGATCTGATGGCATTGATCCTTTTCCACAAAGGCCACTCCTTCAATAAATATTTACTTTTTACCCACAATATTCACTGTTTAGAATTAGCCCTTGAAAAAATTACTGACTTTGCTTTTATGATGACTTTCTACTCCAGCTGCTATTCTGGGGCAGTCTGTGATAGTTCTTTTCATGTTCTGGTATTCCAGTGAAATTTCACTGGATAATGTGAGGTACATAATGTGTTTAAAAGTACTGGAGCTGCATTTTTCTTCACATGTAGTTGGCATGTTCAGCAGCTGCAAAGTTTCAAAGTTTCAGAGCCAAGGCCCCTAAATGACGTCAGGGGAAAGGCTGAGAAGGCAACAGCATAGAACTTTCAAACCGTTATGAGTCAAGTCTTATAATATTGCAGTTTGTAGAATGTGTTTTGTCTTTTCATGTAATCAGAATAATATTTATGGAACTGAGTGTATTTGCAATAAACAGCTTTTGTGGTTATCAAACACCTTGGCATAGCTTCTGCATGTAATTGCTCTTAAAAGCTGTTTATTGCCTCATGTACTCCTCCATTGTGAACATAATGCTGTCTCCCTCCCTCATCTGTTATATAACATAACAATTTGATACCTTTATCTGTGTGTATCCACACCAAAGAATGTTGTTTGATACAGTGTTGTTCATCACAGAAATAACTGACTATATTCTACCCACTCACTCCTTATTCACCTCATGTTTAGAGAGACAGAGTAGTTCAAAGTAAAATAAATAAAACTGAAATAGCTGGTAATTGATATTTCTGTGTAGATTTCCTGTTCATTTGCCTATTTAGCTTTTGTTTGTTTGTTTTGGTGTTTCTGTGCTGCTCATAATCATAGTACGATAGAGCTGTGTAATTTTTTTTCTGTTTTTCCTCTCATTGCTGAGAGTGAATGTGAATATCTAGGTGAAGGAATAAAATTGAACTGTATCCTAGCCTACTCCCTTACCATATACCGTATCTGTGACTTGAAAAATCCATACTTTTAAAAGTGAAACACACAAGGGAGAAGACTGTCCTTAGAGTGAGGCCAGACATCTGTGAATAGTAACAAACTGAAATTAAGAGCATGACTTGGTGGATTAAAGGAACACACAGACATGAAGACCTATTTCACAGAATGGCTGTAGCAGATGTAATAATATAAAATTTACAAGTGGTTGTTCAGAAGAGTTGACTTTAACTATTATCTCTGAAACATCCCTGTCTTAAGTCATATCCCACTGTGGCATAATGGATTCTGGTGTGTGTCAGTGGACTTGAATAGGTAGAGATGTGCTCTGATTGTGGTACATTAGAGAAGTCAGAAATTGTAGATTTCAAAATAGATTTTTCTTTAGATATGTGATGTACAGTGATATTCAAATGTACAGTATTATTGTGGGCAATTCAGTTCTACCCCTGCCTATTTTCCCCCCAAATGCTAAAATTTAAGAGATACTTTTTGAGATGAAATTTTTTCATGCTTGCTTGGAGTGTAAAGCTTTTCTTTCTTTCTTTCTTTCTCAGATCATCCAGTTTCATTTGTTACAGAGTTTTTCGAGTGTGAGGGAAAAATACACATAAGATCAGAATTCATATTTTTGTTTGAAATTTTGCTTTTTGAATAACTGTAGCAAACTTAGATTGAGACACAGCTGCATCGGATTTTACTCAGGTGACAGCATAGCTTTATGCACTTGCTAACATGCATGGCAATTTAAAAGACTATTAAATTATCATTAGAAGAATGTACCTTAAGCTGCCACAGAACAAACAACATCAGGAAAAACAGTGCATCTTGTACATGAACAAGTTTAGTGGTATAAGTCAAAATACTGAACCTAAAATCCTTCTGGGAAAGATTTTCAAAGGCACACAGGAGAGTTAGGCTTTCAGCAGCTATGGAAAGTCAATGAGAGTTGAGGGCCTAATTCCCGTGTATGCCTTTAAAAAAATCCACCGTATATGTTCTGTACCCAGAGCAAATACAAGGATGTAATTTAATGTGAGATATACTGATACCATACACCTGAGAACATAAATTCAGGACTGGCTCTAGGCACCAGCAAAGCAAGCACGTGCTTGGGGCAGCACAATTCCAGGGCGGCATTCCGGCAGGGTTGTTTTTTTTTTTTCCTTGCTTGGGGCAGCAAAAAACCTAGAGCTGGCCCTGCACAAGTTGTTCACAGATAGCAGCAAAGTCTGAATTCATCCCATTATTTAGGGATAATGAGCTATTTAAAGTACCATAAATCCTTTCTTCATGAACTAATTAACTAACTTCATTATTTGCTCCTTCTGATTGAAATAGACTCTTGTGCAGAGAGCATGTAAAAGGCCTTGCATCACTTCAGCTATCAAAATAGGCCTTCAGTGAGATGGAAGTTGCGTGTAGGCCTTGTGCTGGCCTTCAGCATAGGGGAGAATTTCACCTTCTGTGATGGTCCATGAAAAGGTATTTTACTGTTCTCAGTAACTCCAAGGGAGTGTTTCCAGTTTAATTCTCTACCAAGATCTACATGCTACCAAAAACAAAGGAGGAACTCCCTTATCACTGTGGGCAACTAAATCAGCAAAGTGGAGGTATATCACCTACAAAGTCAAGCTGGGTCTTCTGGCTGAACTTCATAGCATCCTTATGGGTCTGCCTTAAATCCTGGGGACTTCTGGTTGTAAATTATAACATGCAACATACTCTGTAATATAAATCAGGGAAGAGAGGGATCTTGTAGAAGATGGCTTCTTTTGTTACTGTCAAAGAGTCTGTGGTGGTCAAATTTGTATATTCCTACTAAAAGCTCTAGTTATTTTTGGATTTGCAAGTGCAGGTAGTGGTCTTTTCTCTATTTTTAGGATACCAAATAGATTCTTTACAAAATATTTTGCTTTCTCTTCTCTCACATTGCTCCCTGCCAATTACATAACACACTCATGCTGTCTCTCCTTTCTCACGTGCATGCAAACTGTACAGAATTAAGTACTTTGAAATTTAGATTTATGACTTTCCAGAAACATTTGCTATTGAAGCTAAATGGAATGTTAATACCTTTTTGCACTGATATCGCTAAAAGGGCAGGTTAAATGGAGGTGAGAGCTGATGATCAGCAGGGAAGCCAGCCAATGGAAGGGAGAGGGCAAGAGGGGTGAGTCAGAGGCACCACTGAGGTGGGAAGCAATAGGAAAGGCAGCAGTCACCGCCAGGTGAGGATTGATAACACTGAGTATAGAAAGCAAGAGGGGAAGGTACTAGCAGGAGGCCAGGGAATTGGCACCCATTAGGAGAGCAGGAGGGAAGCCACCATTGGAAGAGGGAGAATGGGGGAACATACATGATCAGGATAATGTGAGAGACTAATTAACACTAGGAGTTGGTGCATTGGGAGGACAGGGGTAACACAGCTCTGCAAGGCTGGGGCACAGTTGGCTGATAGTTTAGGTTTTGTTGCCCATATGGCAAAAAATAATATTGAAAATAGAAACGCAAAGCATGAACCTTTGTTACCCCAAAATGGGGAAGTCAGTGCAGCCTAGATAAAAGGCTGAATTTCTCAGCCCAAATGCTTTTCTGTAGGAGGTGAGAGGAGTTAACCGTATCAGTTTTTCTGTATGCCTCCATCCTGTAATGCAAGTGGAGCTACATTTAACTTTAGAGGGTGCATGCCCTCCCTCTCTTACATAGTACTGCCTGGAAGGAAGGATATGTTGCAGTGTCTGGATACAACACATTTCTGATTTTGTGTGTGTTAAACCTTGTGTTGTAACACAAAACAAAATACTAGATAAATTAAAATGCCAGTTTTCTTATTGTATAACATGTCTGTTTTTCAGTGTTTTCCCGTCTTTCACTGTTTGAAGAGGGAAGACCAATGACTCTTTAGATTTGTTTTTAGGACTCTCCTAAGATGTCTTCTAGCACATAATGGACTCAGAGTTTTGCACCTCCTCCAGAGAGGGAGGGTTTTGCAGGTGCGGGTCAGGGAGAGGATATGTGGGTGTCATCAATCAAATGTTAAGTGACTTGATAGGCCTGCCTGACTAGTGAACACTCTCTGATAAATGGGGCACATGGCTGCTGATACATAGCAGTGTTTCTAGGCATAAGCACAATCCTGCTGATACCACTGGTACAGAACAGTGCTGAGTATGGATCTAAAAGTAAACACAAGTCAGTAAATAGCTTTTGCCTCAGTGGTAGCTCTAGCAGCAAAGTAAAATGGTGACAAATGGAAAAGGGTGTTTTTGTTTAAGCAAAAGGTTACTGTAAACAGAGGAAAAGTAATTCTAGAAGGGAGAGAAGAGCAATTGATTGGCACAGTTACTTTTTCTGTCTATGGATCAGCACTTCAGATGGCTTTAAAATCCACAGGGATATTCTTGTTAACTCATGTGCTTGAGGTTCTGCAGGGTGGGAGTTGGGAAAAGCAGGTCAGTTGCAGTCTGCCTGAAAAGCTTGCATATCTGATCAATTTGTGGCCTAGCAGAACTGAGTGTTAAACTCCCAAAGGGGCCCTGGGCTCCTGTGCACAAATAGATATCTCTGACTGGGCAACCCCAGTATAGGCTATGGGTGTGTGTCATAGGTAGCTGGTCCTTGTGAGTAAACTAGACCCAGTGTCCATGTGTCAGAGCAGGTGGGACCAGTTTAATCAATTAAAGGGGGCAGGGCTACACCTGGGGTTATAAAGGTCTGTCAAGGTGGGAAGAGGAAGAGTGATTGGACAGGCTGTTCCTGGGGAAAAGCACCACAGAGAAGTGGAGCTAGCTCTTGTGGTGGGGTCCTGGAGTAAATGTTCAGGAAGGTTGTCCCAGACCTCTGTTTCAGAATAGTAATGGATCTGGTGGAGAGCAGAACTGGCTGAATAAGGATTGGCTGAGAAGGGTGAGCTGAATAATTTTGTTTTTTGCTTAAGTTTGGATGGTAAACCTATTTAAAGGAAACTGGACAGGGCAGTGTATGCTTGGAAAGTTGGGGAGAAGCCCTGCTTCCTGACAATGTGTTTAGCTGCTACATGCCTGACTGGCAGATGTAATGCAGACAGAATTTCTCAGCTCCTCCTTTTGGGTGTTACTGATTCATGGGCAAAGGGTAGATGGCACCTCGGAGAATGTCTTTACCACATGCACTTTGAGTAATCCACCTG
The DNA here is from genome assembly GCF_016161935.1 of Mauremys reevesii. Taxonomy (NCBI): domain Eukaryota; kingdom Metazoa; phylum Chordata; order Testudines; family Geoemydidae; genus Mauremys; species Mauremys reevesii. Next base: position 27,390,865 of record NC_052630.1, read on the forward strand.
TGATTCAAATGACTTAGCAGCGGTCAGCTCCTAGTGAATTGATCAACAGCTGTAGCCTTGGCAAAAACAACAAAACCGAGGAAAGATGTGGAAGAGGAAAACAGTAAAGTATCTTCTTCCCCTCTGAGTCTCTTAAACCAGAATCATCCACTGAGTTAAAAATGGCTAATGAAGTTTTCTTCTCACTTCTTTCCAGGATCTCTATGAACTTCTCCACAAGATGATGCACGATAGATTTTACTATCTGCTAGTTATGTTGTTCCTGGGTATTTGATCAGGGAAAATTCATAAACACTGAATATTCATTCCATAAACATATAACCTCTTTTACTATTTCTAGAAGAGCCGCTAAATAGAAACTCATGAAATCAGTGTTCTGTGAGCAACAGTTCTGTTAAAGGGCCAAATACTCTCTGAACTTGGCGAAGCAGTTGAGAAGCAAAAGATGCTGTGTGGTCTTTTGTGTTTGCTTTTTAAGATGGCCTATAGAATATATTCAGGTATAACCTGTTTAATTTTGAAAGTTTTAAAACTAATTTACTTCAGAAAAATAATTGGCTGACAATTTGGGCTCTCTTAAACAAATAGAATACTGCAATATATAAAGCTACTGTTACTTCAGATATTTGAAGCTACAGGATTCCAAAGTGTGTGTGTGTGTGTGTGCATGTGTAGCACTCGCAGTGTGAACTGCAAAGTCATCCTCTTTCATTAGAGGCCTCCATCCCACCCTTACTTGGTCAAAAATGAGTTTAGTTCATTAAATAGCAATGCAGTAAGTACAGTGAAATAAAAGAATCATAGACATCATTAGCATTACATGTATTTTCAAATTTATTTGCCACATAAAATATGTAAATATCACATAATACACTTTAAAAGGTGTCAAAATTATGAAGCTGTTAAAATAAGCTAGAAGGTGAAATCAGACACGTTTGTTGCATGAGTTATAGTTACAACTAAGTAAGAGGGGCTGATGACTTTTCCTCTGACATGCAGAAGGATGTTTGTGCACAGAATTTAAATGTTGATCTGCTGACATTGCCAGTTGGGGGAGCATCGCTGCAGAGAAAATGCCCTTTCTTCTTAATAGGAATCAAATTTTAACACCTGGTGACCAGTGAACATAGCCAAATTATCCTTGCTCCACAGAGGGGTTTTCACCTGAAATCTGGAATAAGGCACAGGAAAAGTTTCCAAGAGCTATCAGGATTAAAAAATAAAATAAGATGGGAAAAATAACAAGATAATAACCAAAAGATGTTTTAACATTTATTGAATTGTGATGTGTTTGTGTGCTTGATATTGTCATAATGTTGCATCAGCCTCAGACATACACCATTTTAATACCCTTTAAAGTTTGGGATGAGTCTGTCAAACATGAGTACTATCGTTTAATAATAATAATAATTCTGGTAGCAACTCTATGGCTATTGCATACCTTATACACAGTTTGGCTTTTGATTAGTTAGTTAAATTCCAAAGTAATATGAGGTATAATTTAATGCACAGTCATGTGTAGTGGTAAACATGAACATGTTCAACTTAATGTTGTAGTTGTTAGTTGGGAAGGGAAATATCAATTGATGCTTATCTAGTTCTTTGTACATTAGAAAGAGACAGACCACATTCAGGGTCATCTTAACATGGTCTGACATCCAGTGTGACTTCTGGATCATAAATCTACCAGAATTATAGACAACGCATAAATAGGATTTGTGTAGCAACATCATCCTACCATCATAATGGTGTTTTCCAATTGTCTTCAGAGTAAACACATTGCCTCATCATCTTAATACTTTTACATTGATGTGTCTAGCTAAAATGCTGAAATTTGGACATTTAAACATTTATTCGAAGTGTAGCGTAGAAAGGTTTTGTACATAAATTCCATGGGAAACTAAGTTAATATTAATATGCTATGCTGCTACAGGCGGAGGCTGATTTGAAATAATAGGTACCAAAGTTTATAGTCTAAGGCCCTAATTCTGCAACTAGACTTTCTAGACCAGAGACTCTTGTGCAGATTCAATGTGGGTTAAACTAATGCATCTGGGTACAGAATTGGGGGTCTTACAGTATGGAGTTCTTACAGGGCCTCATCCAAAGGAAATTGAAGCCAATGGACAAGACCCATATTAGTCAATGGACTTTGGATCTGGCCCATAATAAAGTCTTTTTTTTTTTTTTAACAGATCAGCTTCACTTTGTTTGCATGTTGCTATGACCCAGACTGAAAGCAATGAGACTATGTGGTGCTTAAAGCCAGGTGCATATTTAAGTACCTTGCTGAGTTGGCTTATAACTAGAATTGCAATGCACTAAAGCGATTCAGGGGCTTTATTCTATTTACCATAAATAAAGGTTTTTCTACAATATATCTGGGTTCACTCTACAATTCTTGTTTTGAAAAATACTTCCTCCTAATGATTTTGCTATCGATATGGCAATCATTGTGTTCTGATACATTTGAATACATCATCAGTTTTATTGGTGTTCTATTATATTATGGAAAGTAACATGGCTCTGTGCATGTCTAATTTGTTCAGGCACCAAAGGAAGTGCAATGTATGTTCTGGCGTGATGCATAAAAGTTGATACCATATTAAATTAAATTAATTCCTCTGCTAGAATGATGGATTTCATTTTAATAGATATGTAACATCTAGATGGTATTTGTCTCAAAATTATAACAATGATGTGATAGGTCTAATCTTGGGTATAAAATGCTTGATACTGTCATTTTTAAAACAACATGACTACACATCTTTCTTGCTTTCAGAAGGCAAGTACTAAGGTGCTTTTTTGACAATGAACAATCTTTTATTTATGAAGCAACAGAATTAACATTCGGTGCATTTGGGGAGGAGGGTAAAGTGATAGGAAAACAATGATTTAGTACTCAGTTTGGTATCCGATAGCAAATCCGGGGCAACTAAGAATACATATATATGTATTTGTAGCGAGTGTCTCTAAATGACAAAGAGCTGGACAGACATTATTGAATTGGTATGCATGTACATTTATTATGAAAGGCAGTAAATAAGGGAGAGATTGGAAAGCAAAATGTTCTCAGTGACTTATCAAAGCTAAAATGATACGCAAAATAACTTCAAGTGCCTTTTATGTAGCAGAGCATGATGTAAAACATGAGATGACAAGCAACAAATTTTATATTCAGTATTGAAAAAATTAAGAAGATATTTACAGTAATGCATCACATTTGCCAAAAGACAGCAAAAGCCAAGACTAAGTATGTCTATGGGAATATTCCAATATCAGTTTTCTTTAAACAAATACAAACAGGCTTTTTTCAGCCTTGCTTTAACTCTCCTAGGAGTATGTACATTATTGTGTCTCCACTTACCTTTTCTCCCTCCATTCCCATTTGCAAAGTGACTTGCCCAAGGCCACAAAGGTAATCTGAGTGAGAGGAAAGAAAAGCAGACATTCCAGGCTCCTAGTCATGCACTCAAACTAATACTCCACACTTCTTTCAATTTGCTGTGATTATAGGCTATGTTTTCCTTTCTGAGACACAGCCAATGTTGCGTAGATTCTTAAGTAATTGAAAATCATTTCAATCTGTGTGAATGGATTTTTGATTAGTTAAACTGAAAGTCATATATCACATGGGAGGGATGCAGAAGATCAAAGTTCACTTCAGCTTGCTTCATATATTTGGCCTTTGCCTAATTTTTACTGATGTTGCTAGCAAATATTCATTGCCTTTGTGTATCAGAAAAATGTGGTGATCACTTAGAAATGCAAAGCTTAGAGTGCCTTATTTGCTGTTGTGAAACAGACTAATTTATAAATATGGAAGGGAAGTCAGAGTCATTCCTTTACGGGTTATAATTGACATAGATTGCCTATGATTCACATCTAATAGCTCCAGTTGTGTTCCCAGCTTTATTAATGTCATTTATTTAATAAAGAGATCCAGCATTGTTGGGACAGTGGGGAGCAGAAGTATGATGGAAAATCTAGGCTTACTAAAGGCAGATGATGGAAGTTTGATGGGGAATTGCAGAGTAGAAGAATGTAAAGTGAGAATAGCAATGAAATAGAGGAATGAATGTTAAAGAAAACCAGAAGTATCAGCCAAATGCCCTTGCTTTCCCAAATGCCTCTTGGGAAAGGTTGGGGCACATAAATGAGCAACAAACAATAGGACTTCAGCTTTGGAGCACATAAGTAGGTCTGAGTCAGTGATAGTAAAACCTTCGGTGAGAGAAACCAGTGCCAAAGAGGAGTTGGCATAATTCTGATGATCAAAATGAATTTTGTATTAATCCTGCAACTGCCCATAAAAGTTAAAGACATTTGATTGTTCATGATTTAGGAGCATCTCTTTGGTTAGGCCTCTAGGCACAGGCACAGGTTTCTTTCTGGGTGCGTGGTGTTGATGTTGGTGTTTTTTAATAATAATAGGGATTTTAAGTGATCCTTTGCAACAGACTCTTCTTCTGTGCCTGATAGTTTTGCAGTGTCCTGGTGAATCTAGAGTTCAAGGGGGACAGAGGTTGGGGGAGAATCGGATACTGCATCTCTGCTAATCTGGTCCTTTGTGTCCCTGATCCCTGTTCTGCTAGTATAACTTGCAGTCTTATGGGGCTGTTCTATTAAAACTCTTGAAGTTTGTAGAGCTGTTCATTGGCAAATACAGACATCCACCTACACAGCCACCCAACATGCCAAACTCCTACAAAGTCAAGTCATCAAAGCTTTAGAAAATAACATGAAAATCATTAACTAGTGGCAGCTGAGACAGCTTTGCTAAAGCTTTTGTGATAGTAGAAGCTTAATTATGGCTATATCTGGACTTTATAAAACAGGTTTTTTTTTACCCGATGGTAAGTTTGGGAAGGTATCAGGGGAAGAAACCTTTCAAATTTTTTCTTAGAGGAAGTTGAAAATCCCATCACTCGAAGAAGTTACACACATTGGGGCTAAAATACTTTAGGATTTTTTTATACCATGTCCAACTCAGAAATGGGTGAATTTAACCATTCTGATCATTGCAAATGGTTAGTCGTCACTGAGAAGTAAACTGCCTTTAATATTTGCAAAAACAATACAAGCATCTAAAAATGCAGTTTCACTCTTGTGCAATGGTAAATTTAGCTAAAATTTAGAGATCTGGATGATTTTCACATAGAAAGTTTAGAGCTCTGGGTGATTTGCTAATGTTCACATAGAAAGTTTGACAGATTTCAATGAGGAAATAATTTTTTGTGAATTTTTACGCTCCTTTTCATCTTAAAACCCCTGCAAATGAGGGAACCTGTTGTCCTGCTGGGGAAGGGTTGCCGAAAAGAGCTAATGTAGTCCCTCATTCATTTACTAAGATAATGGTCTGGTGGTTTTTTTCTTTTTTTGTGGCAGTTAAATAGGACCAATTGCCTATTTAAATATGTTTTATTCATTGTAAACTTACTTTGCCTTGTTCTGTACATAATTACATTTTGAGCATAAACTACATGAACCTGGATTAAAGAGAAATTTGTTTTTCACTCTTACTCATTGTCATTTAAATATCTACCCTAATGACATTCTTTGTCTTAGTGTATTGTGCAACTGAAAGCTGTCACTTGTTTCTTACAAATGATATGCTATTTGAGGTGCTACCTAAAATAGACATGCATGAGCATGTGCATACTGAGGAAAATAAAATAATTTCAGAACAGGCAGATACATCAGAAAAGAATTGCATTACAATATTTTTATACAATTTTGCTAAAATATATTATCTTGTTGTTTCTCCTCTTTGAACTCAAATGACTTGAGAATCAAAAGTTTTCATTTTGAAGTACTAACCGTGTCTAACAAAACACTGGAGAAGCTATCTAAGATTCCCAGATAGTCTCTCTCAGTTTATTTCACTATTTCTAACCATGATAATTTTTGCTTTGTCCTTGCATATGAAACTTAAGTACCCCATTTTTCTTTTTTAAAATAAACTTATTTTGAAATTTTATTTGAATTGTAGAGAATTAGCTCGATCATGCTTCCCTTGAAATAGAACAGCCTAGTTCTGTGTGCTGCTATGCTTCAGTTCTAATCCCATTTGGCCAGTATTCAGTCACATAAGATCTCTGGCTTTGTTTCTCCATCTATAACATAGGGAGTGATAATAATTGCTTCTTACAGAGTAATGTAATGGTTATTTAACATTTCCAAAGTGCTCTGAAGATTAAAAGTGCTAAAGCAAGTGCTAAGTATTATAACTATCAGTGCTGTCAAAGAAAGAAATTAAACTAATTCATCTATATTTAAATAGACTGTACAAATTTACAAAAACAGACTGTCCACTACATTATTCTAAAGTTGTAACCCTTAATATACTGTGACAGATGGGTTTATCTTTTGTCCCCATGCTAAAATAATTGGGGTAAATGGTGTTACTCTAAAGACAACCAGTAGGACAGACAGCAGAATATAGAGGAGATGGATACTTCTGAACACAGGTACATCCAAATTTTAATGGGGGGGTATCTACCATATAGGAGTAAATATTATGTTTAGAACGTCACTTTAATGTTACCATTCTAGTCAGAATAAGTGACTTGTGTCTGTTGCTGACCCAATAGATGATGATTTTGTTCTGTTCTTAATAGTCCAAGTCAAGGTGTAAATAAAGGGAAAAGAAACTGAATAGGTTATGATAAAGAGCAGCAGTAAATACACAGGGTCATTAAAGAGACTGATTAGAGTATCTAGTTAAATGAAATCAAATGATTTTGTAAGCAGTTGATTATAGTTGCAGATTAGCATTTAAAAATATTGCCCTGGGAAATTATCTGATTACTTGGCAAGCTAAATCATATTGCTTTCAACTCCTTTCTTGATTTTGCATTCTTGTTGTTCCTATTCCAGTTTGAGGAGTGATGTCTTGACACCCGGGTAGGTCAACAGTCTCTTTTCAGCTTACACACATGATCCGAAACTGATTTAGTAATATTTAATCATTTAGTAATTTAGGATTTAGTAATATGTAATCATTTACATGCCCAATCCCGAATCATGTTTTTGTCTTTACTCAGAAAAGAAAATTCCCTTTGAATACAGCAAACAGGTTTATGGCTGCTAACAACGAGTAGATCTTATTATATTGTTAGCCCTTTTCAACCTGTGTGGTTAGCCAAATTTCAGGGTCCTGCAGATTGTTTCCATTATAAGGAGAAAATGATTATAGTTATTTATTTGATGCAACCCTGCTTATTTACAAAGAATGTTTAAAAACCTGTGGATCAGATAAGCATTTTCTTGCTCACAGTTCACAGCTTCTTTCAGCTAGCATAAGAACATAAGAATGGCCATACTGGGTCAGGCCAAAGGTCCATCCAGCCCAGTATCCTGTCTACCGACAGTGGCCAATGCCAGGTTCCCCAGAGGGAGTGAACCTAACAGGAAATGATCCAGTGATCTCTCTCCTGCCTTCCATCTCCACCCTCTGACAAACAGAGGCTAGGGACACCATTCCTTACCCATCCTGGCTAATAGCCATTAATGGACTTAACCTCCATTAATTTATCTAGTTCTCCTCAGGTAAGGAGTTCCACAGGTTAACTGTGCGCTGCGTGAAGAAGAACTTCCTTTTATTTGTTTTAAACCTGCTGCCCATTAATTTCATTTGGTGGCCCCTAGTTCTCATATTATAGGAACAAGTAAATAACTTTTCCTTATTCACTTTTTCCACACCACTCATGATTTTATATACCTCTACCATATCCCCCCCTTAGTCTCCTCTTTCCAAGCTGAAAAGTCCTAGCCTCTTTAATCTCTCCTCATATGTGACCCATTTCAAACCCCTAATCATTTTAGTTACCCTTCTCTGAACCTTTTCTAATGCCAGTATATCTTTTTTGAGATGCAGTATTCAAGATGTGCGTGTACCATGGATTTATATAAAGGCAATAAGATAGTCTCCGTCGTATTCTCTATCCTTTTTTTAATGATTCCTAACATCCTGTTTGCTTTTTTTGACTGCCACTGCACACTTCGTGGATGTCTTTAGAGAACTATCCACGATGACTCCAAGATCTCTTTCCTGATTACTTGTAGCTAAATTAGCTACCATCCTATTGTATGTATAGTTGGGATTATTTTTTCCAATGTGCCTTACTTTACATTTATCCACATTAAATTTCATTTGCCATTTTGTTGCCCAATCACTTAGTTTTGTGAGATCTTTTTGAAGTTTTTCACAGTCTGCTTTGGTCTTAACTATCTTGAGCAGTTTAGTATCCTCTGCAAACTTTGCCACCTCACTGTTTACCTGTTTCTCCAGATCATTTATGAATAAATTTAATCGGATTGGTCCTAGAACTGACCCTTGGGGAACACCACTAGTTACGCCTCTCCATTCTGAAAATTTACCATTTATTCCTACCCTTTGTTCCCTGTCTTTTAACCAGTTCTCAGTCCTTAAAAGGATCTTCCCTCTTATCCCATGACAACTTAATTTACGTAAGAGCCTTAGGTGAGGGACCTTGTCAAAGGCTTTCTGGAAATCTAAGTACACTACATCCACTGGATCCCCTTTGCCCACATGTTTGTTGACCCCTTCAAAGAACTCTAATAGATTAGTAAGACATGATTTCCCTTTACAGAAACCATGTTGACTTTTGCCCAACACTTTATGTTCTTCTATGTGTCTGACAATTTTATTCTTTACTATTGTTTCAACTAATTTGTCCGGTACTTACATTAGACTTAATTGCCGGGATCACCCCTAGAGCCCTTTTTAAATATTGGCGTTACATTAGCTATCTTCCAGTCATTGGGCACAGAAGCTGATTTAAAGGACATGTTACAAACCCTAGTTAATAGTTCCACAATTTCACATTTGAGTTCTTTCAGAACTCTTGGGTGAATGCCATCAGGCCCAGGTGTCTTGTTACTGTTAAGTTTATCAATTAATTCCAAAACCTCCTCTAATGACACATACCTCCTGTATAGGCTCCCCATTCCCAAAAGTTTTCCCAGTTCCTAATAAATCTAAACCCCTCCTCTCTACACCATCGTCTCATCCACGCATTGAGACTCTGAAGCTCTGAAGTTCCCTGCACGTGGAACTGGGAGCATTTCTGAGAATGCCACCATAGATGTCCTGGATTTCAGTCTCTTTCCTAGCAGCCTAAATTTGGTCTCTAGGAGTCTTTCCTACCCTTTCCTATGTCATTGGTACCTACATGTACCACGACCACCGGGTCCTCCCCAGCACTACACATAAGTCTATCTAGATGCCTCGAGAGATCCGAAACCTTCGCACGAGGCAGGCAAGTCACCATACAGTTCTTCCAGTCATCACAAACCCAGCTATCTACGTTTCTAATGATTGAATCTCCCATTACTAACACCTGCCTTTTCCCAATGACTGGAGTTCCCTCCTCTGGAGAGGGAACCTCAGTGTGAGAGGATACCCCAACACCATCTGGACGGAGGGTCCCAACTATGGGAAGGTTTCCCTCTGCTCCCGTTGACTGCTCTACTTCCCTGGGCCTTTCATCCTCCTCAACAGTGCAGGGGCTGTCTGACTGGAGGTGGGACAAATCTACAGTGTCCCAGAAAGCCTCATCAACATACCTCTCTGCCTCCCTTAGCTTCTCCAGTTCTGCACTCTGGCCTCCAAAGCCCGTATGTGGTCTCTGATTAATACAATACTTAATACAAATGTGCTCTCTCTAGGTTTTTTTCCAGGTCTTGCTCCCCACTCCCCCCCCCCCCCGGCCCCTTGGCGGTAAACTTGGCTTTCTGTTTCTTTGCTGTGTCCTGTTTTTCTTCTGCTTCTCTCTCACGCACCCTTCAACTAAAACAGTACCCATCCACACTGATGTCCTTTCACCTGCATAATTCCTCAGCGGGCTTAAATGTGGTTCCATTTTGAGAGGTAATGTACCTGTGAATTGGTTGGATGTCCCATAATATGAAAAAGCTTAATGACTTCATACAACTATCTTAAATAAAGGGCAGTGGTTACACTCTCAGTGTCAATCAGGTTTAGCCCAAACCATAACACTATCAAAGTGGATATAGGTAGTATCAGGCTTATTGAGGGAGGGATGTCGAAATAGTTAGAATGGCCAAGAAGCACGCCAGAGGAGGCAGAGGAAAGTTCGAATCATGGATGGTGTGGATGTAGAGAGAGATGTGAAATCATCCCAGCCCTGAAAATGATAGTGTGGATGTTGGAATGGGAAGTTCTTTATTATTCTACCTCCCTCCCCCACACTCCTCGAAAAAGGCCAATTTGATGATGGATCTAAAATCTACTGAGCCTTGCACTTCCTAGTGGTTGCCATTGGCTTTGGAAACTAGAACAGGGAAAATAACTGATATTTCGTTTATCCAAAAATGTTGAAGTAAAAAGGCTTGCTTTGGATTAGATACTTGGTTTTGACAAAAATGAAACGTTTTGTTTCAATTCTGACCATTTTAAGCATTTTGGATATTTTTAACATAAAATAAAAACATTTAAAACAATATCTTAAAAAAAATCAAAACACTTTTTTTGAACATGTAGAAACAAAATGTTTTTATTTTTATTTTTTGTTTGTTTGCCGGGGAGGAATATTTTGGGGTTTTTTTTATATGAACAATTAGATTAAATTGACATGAATTCACAAGAAGTCTTGGTGTTTCCAAATCTGCTTCTATTGCCAAAAAGAGTTCCGGCCAAAAAATTTCCCCCAACTCTAATAGAAGCAAGATCTCCTTTGGAGTAGGAGGGAAGCAAAGATGATGGAGGCTAAGGCAGGTAATGGATGTAGAGTCTGCCTTAATCGTGAGTTCCTTTTCTCTGATGGTTTAAATAATTCCCTTCGTTTGAAGATAGAGATGTTGCAGGTAATTATTTTGTTACCTGGTGTCCTGGCTTAATGGTTTGAGATTGTTAAGTAGCTTTATCTAGTCTGTCTTGTTCCACAATTGTAGTTAATTACTGCTGTTTAGGGCTGTCTGATGGTACAGGACTGTTGCGATTCTAATGGCTAATGTGATGTAGTTTATGGCTAATGTGATGTAGCTTTTTGCTAAGTGATTTTTTGTGTGTGCAATACATGGTTTTTGCGGAAAAAAAATCCTTTCAAAACTGCATGTATTGCCAGTTTAGCATCTATTACATTTGCACAACTGTATTTTTTTCAGTAACTGTTGAAGCTTTGTACAAAATATTCTATACATTTTTCTTTCTCAAATGTTGTTTGTGCAGAGATATGTTGTGGTCCCAAAAGGAAACTGAATGTTACTTGGCTGTGTGTGTGATGGGTGGTTTTTTTTTAAAATATTCCAGTACCAGAGTAGATGTTTGGAAAGAGGGGAAACTGACCTCTGCATGTGCCTGTGCTGTAGCTAGTATGTTCTGCTTTCATTGTTTGTAGTGCAGCACTGATAAGATAATGTTTACCCAGATAAATACAGTTAAAAACCAAGGACTTCTAGAAGTTGCTTTTGATTCCTTTCCATATATCCTTTAGAAAGCAGAGTCTCAGTGAAGTGCTGTTTCATCCTTGCATATACAGTGCACAGTTCATGACTGCATTTTTGCACCAAGCAAAAGTTCTGAGAAGGAAAACTAACTGTGGATGAGCCTCAGCTGGCCATACTTAGGAAATGGACTGGGGCAATGAGACTAACACATCCAGCAAAGCTACAGGCAGGCAGCAGGGTTTCTGTAGTTTCTTCTTCCCGCTTGTTCATCTCCTTGTTCCCTTTGCTGTCTGGGACAAAGAGAAGGAAGGTAAGGGGGCTGTTGCCTTGAGAACAAGATGGGTATCACTGAGTCAGAATGCAAGGTAGTATGTGACAAGTACAGAGAGGCAACATGGATCAAGTTGTGAGAGCCGACTGGGGCATTGGAGGACTCATATCTTCAGTGGATCTGTGCAAGGGTTACTGGGTAAAGAATTTGGCCCAGCAAAGGGAAATGACACTGTCTACACTGCCCAACAGTTTATACTATTGTGGTGTGAATAGGAATAAGTGCTGTGCTGTAACCCCCTCCTGTAGTCCCTCAACAGGACAACATTAATGTGAACTAAGAACCTTTTAATTTGCATCTCTAGTGTCCACATGGGGGAGTTACAGCACATCACTTTGGTGTGCTCTGCAGTTGACACCCCTGTAGTCCAAATTGCAGGCCAGTGCAGGCATAGCCTTAGTTAACAATTCTGTTGTTGATGCAAAAGGCAGAATATAATCCAACGCCACTCTACCAGTGTTGCGTCTCCATTACTGACAAGAACAAAAGTAAAACTTATCTACTGATGTCTGTGACAAAAACATGATTCTGTGTGCGCACAGATACATAGCTGATGTATTATGTATGAATTTATCATCACATAGTGACCTTCTGGAGCAGAATCACAACTTGTGGCAGGTAGCTGGCCTTGTTTTTACAAACACTACAGAGTTTAAATAGCATTCTTTATCACTTTCATTGCTTATTCGACAGCAACTTGAAAAGCTTTTCTTTCCTGACTTAATTTTACTCATAAAACAAATGTAGTTAGCTACATTTACATTAAAGTTAGTTTAATGGAGTAAAGCCAACATAAAATTGTGTAATTTGATTATGTTGGCAGAGAGAGTACCTAAGCTCATTCTGGAAAAGACAATTAAAATCCTAAATTTCATAACGGAGAGCTCTGTAACGACAAATGAAGCTTGAATGGTAAACACTTAACAAGAGGGACTCCCCTGCCTTCCTACCCTCACTGTAGATTTAATAAACTAATGAATGCATTAATAAAGTGAACCTGCTTTCCATTATGCCATCTTCCTTGCAATATATCTGCAGATTCTCTTATCCTACAGACATGTGACTCTGTGAGTTGTGAGGGTTTAGTCCTCCCATGGGTTACTGCAGAATTCTCTGAATCTAACTTTTCATTCTTAAAGTGTGTGTTCTGATTGCCGAAAGCCTTGATGCTATTGAAGCACTGTTTGTCCATTTTAAAATAAGTAGCCATACTGACACTAACTATATATTGAAATAGAGAGGAGGGATTTTGCCCATTCATTTTTAGGGTCCTTTTAAAAGTTCTTTAACAAGAATAGTGTTTGGCGATATTACAGTATTTAAGGATAACTTGATGCATACTCTCTGACCTTTTCTCTTCTGAACATCTTCCCCCTTTCCCTACTTTTTTCCATATTGAAATATGGCACTAGATCCCTCATAAAAAAGAGAGCTTTTCATAGTCTTAATCAAAGCATGCACCTACACACACTAGTCCCTGTAATATTTCTTTTTCTATCCATGTCTGTATTTGGAAGACTGAATCTGTATAAGGTTGAAGAGTCACTCCATGAAATGAAGATAAATTTTATGTCAGATGTTTGGCAAGGAAAGCTCAGTGACTGGTGAAGGCTGTGACAGAAATACTGGGAGGAAGCTTTTTAGTACTGACTCTTTAGCCCATCAGTTTATTCATGTAGTGGACCTGAGAGCTCAATCCACAGAAGCCCTTTCTCCTTATTGAATACAACTTCTGCACTGGGTCCTTAGTGCAAGGATTAATTCAGAGGTGAGTGTTAAAAGTCTAGCAGAGCCATCAGGGACTATTAAGAATGCCATGTTCATTACCAAATTTACAGGGTGCTTTTTCCCTTAATAATAATTGAAGACTGCCTTCATACTAAGGTGACCAGACAGCAAGTGTGAAAAATCAGGACGGGGCGGTGGGGCTGGTATGAGGCTTTTATAGAAGCCTGTAATATTGGGACTGTCCCTATAAAATCAGGACATCTGGTCACCCTACTTCATACAGAGCCTTTCAACTTGAAGGATCTCAAATTATGGGCAAATACTAAAATGCCAGTAACTGTTTCACTACTTGCTCATTGTCAAAGCAGAAGGCTCCAGCTTATATGATTATCTAAAGCCACTCATTGGCAAGGATTCTCTATACGGGTAAGGCCACACATTTTGGAAAGGTGAAGTGTTTAATGTATTATTTCTGTTTTCATATAACTAAGACAGTTGTGATGGCACTAGGTAGCTTAAACAAAAGGGGGAAAAAAGGGTGGGGAGGGTAAAAGTGTGTATGTTGCTATCAGGTAAGTAATCTAGGACTCCTACAGTGCAGTTTGCCAGATCCCGAATGGTGTCATGGCATCTTCTTGCATTTTCTGTACAACTTGGTGAGGCTTAAGGCAGTTTAGTTTGATAAAACCAATAAATATTGTTTGAATGATCCTCCTGTGTTACGGTGATATCTGCAGTTAAAATGTAAGAGTAGGATCAGATAAAATTGAAATAAAAACTTCCTTTGTGCTCAAGTCTTGATAGTGGGGAGGGAAGGGGAAGGAGTCCCTGTGGATTTGTTGCCCCCAATTATGTCCAGCTACCCAAAGCTTTAATACAGTCTTTGGTTAAAGAATTTGGTAAGACCTCATCAAAACTGTTTGGTTTTTTTTTTTTAATTGCCTGATAAAGTTCTGAATAAAAGGGCTATCAGTGTCGTCATTGTCTGGTATTCAGAATATGGCATCTGCATCCAGTAAGACATCTGCATTAACTTGTTTTCACCACAGAGCTGTATTTATTTGCATCTGGCGATGCCAGAATGCATTATATATCCTAAATGTGGAGGCACAAGGTTGTATTTCCCCACTCAGAAGCATTTTAAATTAATTTGGGGAAATTTTAATGGTCTAAAAATTAGTCTGAGAATTGCGACTGTTGTTCCTGTTGTTGGGAACATGTTCCAAGAGCCGTTGCTTTACCTTGATCTTTTAGGGAATGTTAAATATTAGATAACTCTCCAAACAGCATTTTGCCTGATACATATTTATCCTACAGCATTTGGTGTTAATGTTCTTATTGTCTCTGTTTTAAGTGATTGTTTTTAAAAACAATCTGTTCCATAAACTAATCTAGATTGATTTCTGCTTAGGTAATTGAGTAAGACCTGTATTCTAGAACCCATAAACAAGGATTCTGGGGTTTGCTTTTTAAAAAAAAAATTCTAAATTTTGTAGCCTTTAAGTCAATTTAAGTAACAATGAAACCTTATACTACAGAACACATGATCACAAATGGTAGAGCACGTGGTTTGTAAATTCATACTCTGACACTCTCTCTCTATTAAGATGTGCCACCCAGCAGACAAAAATTTGGACTACATTAAATTGGTTCTCACTTAATATGCACCTCATTCCAGTGCAATACAAGTGCAAAGCATGATTATTTCTGTGTTAGTGTTGAGGCCATTCCTGGGTTCCCTGGTCATGCTAAAAATTCAATCTGAGGTAAGGAAAATGTATACTGTAGGTGCCTATATATACCTCGCCTGCAGATAATTTACCTTTTTATATCGTCTTTCATTCAGAACAATCCAAAAATGCGTCACACATTTCCCATCACTGATTGATTATCTTTGAGATAGAATTGTTCTAAGCACTGGACACAGGCCTAGCTGGTTTAAGACTGTAAATGAAGACAATACTCAACTGAAAAACTAAGGGAAGTTTGAGAAACATGGATTGTAATTCACCACCTTGAATTTGGGGAAGATACTGGGGTTAATACTTCTAATGCTTTGATTTTAAAAAGAAAAGGGAAAAAAAGCAATTATTTTACATATCGTCTGATGAGGGGTTATTCCAACAGCATGTTGCCCTTAGTTACAGTACTGACTCAAAGGGAGCAGCACTACCTATAGTACTTAATCATCAAGGGCCTGATCCTGGGAGATGTGGATTCATTGGGTCGGAGAAATAATGACTCTATAGCCCAGTGGTTAGGATGCTCACCTGGGAAAGGGGAAAACTTGGACTCCAGTCTGTGCTCCAGTGACTATTCAGGTATTTATACAAAGTGGAGCAGCTTCAACAGGACTGATTGAGACACCCACCCCAGCATAGCTGATAGCTGGGAGATGAGGCCATTCCTTTGAGAGGGGGAGAGACTTGGGTTTGTGTCCCTGAGGCAGAGTTGGGTGATTATTTTTTTTTCTAAACCTTTGGTTTTTTTACTGAAGCTATTAACTGAAGACCTGACTTTGGTGCATATTTTCAGTTGGCAGTTGGGGGAATGAGTTTGTATGTTTTGTGTTAACCATTTTGAAATGTTTCATTTAAACTCTTATGTTTCAAAACAGTGTTTTGATTTTCAAATTCATCAAATAAAAAGGGGGAGAAAAAAAAAGAGTGAGAAGCACCTG
Organism: Mauremys reevesii; assembly: GCF_016161935.1. NCBI lineage: Eukaryota > Metazoa > Chordata > Testudines > Geoemydidae > Mauremys > Mauremys reevesii. The sequence continues at coordinate 27,407,037 of NC_052630.1, forward strand.
AAATCAAAACACAACCTGGGATGAGGACAGGGATTTAATTGAATTAACTGAATGTTTCAGTCTACTGAAAATGAATCGAAAACCAGAAAGTTTCAAATCAACTCAAAATGTTTTGGTCTGTTCTTTTAAAATAAAAAAATATAAAAAATCAGTTTTTAGTTTGACAAAAAAAATCAAAATTTGTTTCAGGTCTAATGTAACCAGATTTTGGGGGGATTTTTTTTTAATTTGGCCCTGAGCCAAAATATTGATTCTTTGTTCTGTTTTACTGTAAGTTCTGTACCTGCCACCATGTTAGTGTACGAGTTTCAGCTAAATGCATTCATGTTTTGAATTGAATGGAGGGTTTAAATAGATATACTACAAAACTTTTGGTAGTATTAAATCATCAACCTTCTACACCAAATTCAGGCTAACACAACTGATTTTGAAGGGGTTAAATGGAAGTGAATTTCATGAAATGAAAATGCAGAAAGTCTAACTCCCACTTTCTGAATTTTATCTGTAGAAAATATTAGCCTAGCCTTGGCTTTAGGTGAGGCAGCTGAGTATAAACATTAAGTATATGCATCCAGAATGCACGTGATATTTTCTTTTTGTGAGTGCTGAACAGATCACAAAGAACAGAGGCATCTCAGAAGGAATTTGCAATTAATGATATTTTAGCTGAAAAGCCGAGCCTTTCACTATGGCCATAAGTCTCTAATAACTAATAAAATACAGTGGTGTGATAACTTGGCAGTGACCACATTGGAGAAAAGGTGGCTTTTGCTAGGTTAGCAATATTAGCTATTTTCACGGTCCTTTTTAGAAAGATGTATACAGAATGAAGATTTCTGCTATGTCTAACCATGGTTTTGTGTTCCTTGATGATGATTACTCTGCATAACAGATGATACAAGTCTGTGTTATGGCCATATGAGAGATTATGTAATTTGTAGGGTCTCTTTGGCAGCTGTCCCACAGTTCACACAGGGTATGTGTTCTTCTCTTCCTTATTGCACACTAATCTTCCCATCCCCCCCACCCCCCGAGATTTGGAGTAAGTAGCCATCATACTGATGATAAACTATATTCTTCTTCAAGTCATCTGTATCTAAGTAAGTCAGAGAGCTTTCTTGTTGACTTCTATACTTATGTACTGTAGTATTTTTTCACATTCTCTCATACCTCCATTTTTAATGTTCTTTTAATGTGATGAATCAAAATGTGCATTGCGGGAAAATATGTAGATAATTGCCTTTTTGCGACATAAATTAAAACTATTCAAATGTTGCACTAATTCTTTAAAAATGTTAACTACTAAGAAAAGGTCCTAGTTTATTACAGAAGACTAGGTAGCTTGACTGAATAATTCTTGTGCTGAATAGTCTGAATAAAGCTGCCTTCTTAGGTATGAAGGTGTTCATCATGATGGTCATAGTACATAAAATAGTCAATATTTCTGTGAAGAACAAAATAACATTGTTATTTGTGCAACTACTGACATGATGAAGTCCCCAAGTAAGCCCCAGAACAATTACAGGATTTAAATGGAATTGCACCTACTTTACACCAGACTGAATTTGGCCCACAGTACTGAAGCTGCAAAACTAGATAGTAATGTAATCAGCAAGTACCTTGTATTGATAGGTGACCTAGCAGCAAAGACTGTGTCAGAGGTAAGTCCGGTGGTGACTATGTTTTCACTAAGTGCAGCAGGGCAGACTAAGTAGAGGATAAATAAGTATCACTCTAAGCTACAAAAAGTGCCAGCTGTTAGGGCAACACACAGTAAATGTAATGATATAATTAGTGTCACTGCCTACCAAAAAATCCTACTTCTGTCTAAAAATTTTTAACACCTCCTGTTCTTACAAGTACCCCTCTCAGATAACTATCACTGAAGATGTAGAGTGGGGTCAGTCTGTTTTTTAAGGTGGTTTACTTTTGCGCATTTGAAAACACTTTTTCTGCTACACGATCAGGCTGTATGTGTGGGTATTTTCCATAGCAACAGCGTGAGAAATTGAAATTTAAAAAAAGCATGATGTGATCATAAGACCTAAAAAATGGCAGGTGACTTGGAGGCAGAAGTAGGGTGTGCAATTAATCTTTAGCTTAATTTTTAAAAACTGACTATGCCTTGTGGGTTGTGTAGGGCCCCTAAGGCAAGAGCAAGACATTTAAACTTGATATTTTGTGCAAAGGGGAGCCAGCAGAAATATGCAAAGAAGGGGAATATGTGGTCAGATGGACAAAAAGGATAATTTTTAACTATGTGTTATGGACAATGTTATGGGTGTTTGAAGGAGACATTATTCAGCAGATCTGAGGCATTCTTGAAGAAAAGAGAGAAATAAGGGGTTAAAGAAGAGGGAAGCAGTTTTTGCCAGATTTGTGTCTGAGACCATGTCTTAATTATTAACTAATTGCATGAATGTTTTGGAGCCTCCATGGGTACTCCTAAATAGAGGTTCCAAGTGTTTAATTGAATTTCTTTAGGGAGCGTGTTAATCATTCACTTAAGCAATATATTTATATTAGTCAGTGAAGGAAGGAAGTCAAAGGGCTAATAGATCTTGTGAGCAAAGAACTTGCTTTTCAGCTGCGGGCCATGCAGGGACTGCTGATCTCTGAGGAGCCCTTATCCTGGAGACAGCTTGCTTTCAATATACTCCAATGGCTGAGGAAGCCAAGGATATGACTGACAGCTGTTCTTTTTGGACCCAGAAAGAATGGATGATGCTATTGTTGCCCTTTTATATCAAAGTATTTTATATCTGGTGGATTAAATAGCTCAGGAAGGAGGTAGAATCTTTTAGTGCAATATGCATTACTAGAAAAGCCCTTGCTTTTCAATGTAGCTTTCAGCGGGAAATGTTTTTAATTCTAGGAGGCTTGTTTCTCTCTCTCTTTTTTTTTTTGTATCTATGTAGCAATGTAAGGATAACAAACTGTTCAATGCTTAACAAATTTCATATATTGCCTTTTTTCTGAATGCTCCTTTATTGGAAGGTTGTGCATGTGTGTATTCCTTGGTGGCAGTTGTACATATGTGTGAACGGTGGGCACCTTGAAAGATGATTCTGGCAGGTAGATTAGATCAGGTGGTTGGAATGTTCTGTCAATTCTTGAATTGTTGGTAGTCTGTATCACTCCAAAATATAGATCCTGGAAATACTACTTTGGGCTGCAATATCTCTTGTACATAAAACCCACCTTTAAAAACTGTGTGTGCAGTTTTGCATGTCCAAAAGATTAGATACAAGTGTGCAAGACTTGATTGTGCCTACAAAATATGTGCACCTAAATCTCTAGTTGTGTGCACACTTTGGACTTTGTACACAAATCTTTAATTAAAAAAAAGCCATATCAATTTAAAGTAAATATCTGGCATTCAGCGTATGTTTACACTTTGGGGGAGGGAGAGGGAAACCACAGCAGCTTGTGTCAGAGCCCAGGCCAGCAGAACTGGGCTTGCACTACAGGACTAAAAATAGCAGTAAAAATGTGCTGGCTGGAGCCCGGGCTCTGAGTCCCACTCCCATCACTGAGATTCAGAGCCTGGTCTCCAGCTAACCCAAGTGGGAACGTCCACTACATTTAGCGCTGTAGAGCACACCAGAGTCAGTTGACCTGTGCTCGGAGACTCGCTGCTGTGGTTTTTTGGTTTTGTTTTGCCGTGTAGACACACCCTGTGTCCTTATTCATCTATTGCAAAGTTGGAGAATGACTGTGAGCAGTTATTTTGTGGTAGCTGTGTTGGTCCCAGGATATAAGAGAGACAAGGTGAGTGAGGTAACATCTTGTTATTGGATCATCTTCTGTTGGTGAGAGATACACGCTTACACTGAGATCTCAGGTATTCTTGATATTGCCCATTTTGCACAATGCTTGCCCTGATGGATTTACGGTATTCACCTTTTGAAGTTCAGTAAGACTCGCTAATGATTAGGATATGTATGACAAATTATAATATTTTTGCAAAGTAAGTGATTCTCCACAAAAGAGAAAGAAGAGTGCTCCTAAAATGAGTATTAATGTATTTTGACACTTGTAGTTTTTCATACTTTACTGTAGACTAATGTGGTGGCATGTTCCTCAGGGTAGGAATAAAGCTTGCCTTTTATTCTTCTATGGATGCATCCGTTGGAATGTCAAAAACAGTAAATAATAGTGTTGTATGATTTTTTTTAAATTAAGTCTTAGTAATATTGGACCTTGCTAGAAGACTGTTACATCTTTAAGCTGCCAGGAGAGAAAGGAGAATTTCAGTGTGCAGGCTACTGATTTGTTTTTAGTAATTTTCTATTGCACTTCTAACTCTGTCAACTGACTGCCTATCCCTCCTACCCCACACTCTACAGCTTAGATGTATATATTGTAAAGTAATTATTTTCATTTCTGATCTTTCCTTCTTTGCATTATTTCACAGTTTATATTTCAACATAAATGAGAGACTGAAGTCTATTAGTTTTTTCCTTTTTAAAAAAAATTGTGAACGGGATGGAAGGTGGTGCACACAGAATGTGTGGGGTGCAAAAGCCTTGCCTACACAAGCTATAAAACATGCTCCTTGTAATATATTAAATAGGCCATAGTCATCGATAAGTCTTGTGTTGTATGAATGCATATGTAAATGTAATATGCACAATGTGTGTCAGTTAAAATATCAAAATCAACATATGTTATTGGATTAGTTTCAGAAAATGCCTGTTATACATTTAGAGCCTGATTTTTACCACTGACTCAATCCACTTTTGCACCAGTGTAACTACATTTAAATCGTTACATTGAATGGAGTTATAACAGTGTAAAACTGATATAACAGTGGTGAATCAGGGCTGCAATTGTTTGGGGTGTGGAGAAGGGTAGGTATCGTGGTACCTTTCTGTGCTACCAGACGCTGTCTTGGTTAACAGCAGTACCTCAAAGTATGATTTTAGAATCTCAGGATATTGAATAATGGGTTTTGTGATCTTATTCTTAATGCCACTGCCAAGTTAGGCATCCTACTTGTAATGATGATGTAACATAGACTTGTACATTTTGGTTATGTTCACCCTGCATTGTAAACTTGTGTCTGTGGGACCCAGGCTCGTGGACTCACTGATTCCAAGTCTCTGCTTGAGTGTCTAAACTGTCTTGGAAACCTGGATTTACAATGGCTAGACCCGGGCCTCACAGTTGTGCTAATGCATCCATGCAGCACTGCACAGATGTTCTGACTTGAGGCTATGTCCACACTGCAAAATGACAGGGCTTGGACCCAATTCATAGAAGGATTTGGGCTCTGACTCACCCCACAGTATGGTCCTAGGAGCCTGGTCCTGAGTGCATGCTGACCAGAGTCCAACTGATTTGCATGAGGATGGAAGCAGAGCTTAGGCTCAAACCTGAGTTAAAGCCCAGGCCTATTGTGCAACATAGACATATTATTTTAGTCCAGAGGGGACCATTATGATGATCTAGTGTCAACTCCTATATAATACAGACCAGAGAACCTGATTCAGTCATTTCCGCATCAAACCTTCTATTTGAGCTACAACACATGACAACTACAATACTGCCAAGAAAAGTGTTACATGTTGGTGTGTGTGGGGAGGGGGAGATACTCTAGAACCTCTATTAGCATTATTTTTTCTATTCCATCTCCAACTTACTATGTTTGCTGGATGTTAATTTTGTTTGACTACAAAACCTGTGAGAGGGAAATGAAGAATAAAATTTCTATGTAATTTTGAAATTAATCTGCTGTTTTATGTAATTTACAATTTGTTTACTATCAGTTATAGTCACTGCTTTCTATTGCAGGTGGGCACAATATTTTGTGGATCATAAATTCCTATTAGAAGTAGTTCCTCATTGGGTAAGAATATCACTTAAACCTTCAGTCCGCAGAGGTCCTGTGAGTGAGCAGACACCTACACTTATGTAAAGCCTAACTGAATTCAGTGTGCTGGTCTCTCTGTGGTTATGAGAATCTGCCAGCGTGGTGGTCGTGGGTTTATTTGCGGGATCAAGGCATAAATTATGTCAACGATAAACATGTAGAACATATATAATATGGTAATTTTCTGAACCTTGCCATTTGCCTCCTTTAAAAGTTGCAGTTAATACTGCCTGTACATGAATATGCTATCAGTCTTTGACATATGACATAGTTGTCATAGTAGGTATTAATACAAAATAAGAACTGTATAGTGTTCAACTTTATTATAGCCGTCTGTCAGAAAGTTCTGAGGTGTATTTCTTTAAAGTCTCTGTCTCCTGAGGAAAAGGGGATAAGGCAGTGTGTCCCTGGACAGGATCTATGACTCATTATGTCAATCAAACCCCACTTCAGAGGGGAATAAAGAGATTTGTATCTCAAAGCTGTGCATAACGACTTCTCAGCTTTTCATTTCATATTTATGAGCGGTTTACTTTGAAGTGTTTATCAGGCAATACGCAGAAACATGAGAGAGCATTGCCTGAAACCATGTTCGAGTGTCTAATCTGTTAAATGCTTGCTGAGCAGGCTAGTTCATCAGTGCATGCAATGCAAAAAAGAAAAAAATAAACTGTTTTTTAGCTTTTGAAGCAGAATCTTTATATTAACAATATAAAAAGGATTAATAATGCCAAGCATTTTGAAATAATTGTAACATATAAAACTTACAAAGGTTGGCTGTGTACTGTATTAAATTGATAGTTCCTTGCTTCAACAGAAGTTAGACATAATTTAAAAATAAACTGGCCCATTTAATATGCCCTTCCACTCTGAAGATCGGAATTTACCGTGATCACAGGATTCTGATTGCCCTCAGCCTCCTAGATTAGATATCGTAAGGGTAGAATTCTCCAGTTCTTTGGATGGAGGGCAATTTCTGGCAGCTGATCAGAATACAGCAGTAGCATTGGTCTTTAAAGGAAAGAAGTATTCCACAATATTGCCCACTGACTCTCTCTGCTGTATATACAGTGGAACTGTGAGAAGGGAAGTAGGGTTAAATGGGGGAGAAACCATAACTTTAGGCAAAACAGAAATGGAGCTGCCACCATTTCTCAGTTTTAACACGTTTAGTGAGTGGGACAGGATGGTAGATGTATACGATGCTTGCTGTTACAGTTCAGTGTTACTCAGTGGTTTATTCTCTCGCCTCTGAACTCTGCTTTTATTTATTTACATAACTATATTGTGGGGGGTGGTGAGAGTGGCTGTGTGCATGACATCTTCAGTTGAAGTTTTTAGATAAATAGGTCCTCAGGATGCCACTGAATATACTTAGGCCATATAAACTTTTTATATATGCCTTTAAAAAAACAAACAAATAAAAGCCAGGATTTCATCTTTTCAAAAATAGTTTCATATATTTTATTAATCTGTTTTTTATTCACTATCAATGTAATCGGTTCTGTGCCAAACACAAAATGCAAGTACTCTGCTACAAAGAGCTTTCTCTTTTGCTGTGCTGTTTAGGGAGATGGCTTCAGAATATATGCCAACATTTTCAAAGGGACCCTCTAATTTTGGATTACTTGATTTTTAGGGTCTTCCACTTAGGACTTTTGAATTTATGGCTACTTGAGACACTTTGGGATGGATCCTCAAAAGTCAGTGGGAACTGTGGACACTCAGTATTTCTGATAGCTAGACCTTGGGTGTCAGTTTGGAAACACAATATCAAAAACCACTTCTGGAAATGTTGGTCTTAGTTCTGTTTTCTTCATCTGTTGGTATGATGATTACATATATGTTTACCCTCTCCCAACTGTCTTAAAAGTATCTCAAATAAAATTAACTTACAACACGAAAAGGCGATTTATAAAAGAAACCCTAAAAACTTTGACAAGAGTGCAATGTAAGGGAACTTCACACAAGAATAATTTGTCAACAAATCTGCTCATCAACCTCCGTGAAGCCTTAACTAACTCACAAAGAGAGAACAAAGGAGCAAACAGAGCACCACGAAGACTTACAATCAATATGCAATTTAAAGAAAATGTGCTGTTCTTGTACTAGATATCTAGAGATGCATCGTCTGCGAGTTTTAGGGGAACCTTATAGACCCAGGTGCTAAAAGCCAATCCTGTTGTTGCACAGGGGACCATGACTGGGGCTTAAAGTGTGCAATAAGGTTATAAAATTTACTTATTATGGAAAGAGCAGGACAGGATAACATGCAAAAGATGATTCTGTTGATCTTTGAGAAGATCTGTAAGGTTCAAAAAGTGGGAACTAGCGTGAGGATCAGTGAAGAATTCAATTTAACCTTCCCCTGCTAAACCCTAATAATTCTATAATTATAGTCTATGAAGTAATAAAATTAATAGCATCCAGATATACTTGACCTTTATCAGTGAGACATGAATTTATCTTTTCACCTGTTCTGCAAGATACTTATAGAACAAGTGAAGCAACTTTAAAAGTATGATGAAGTGCACTGTAAAAATAGCAGCATGGAATAACCTGCACAGTAGCACTCTTTGAAACCAAGCAGGTTTTGGTCTGTACCTATTTGTAGCATTTACTGATAGTAGTTCATTACTAAGAATTTATATATAGGGTTTATGATATCTCAGTACAAAGAATAAGCTGTGGAGACCAGTTAGACGACAAATTGGCTTTTATAGTAGCTAGTTGTAGGGCAGAAGTGTTTTATCTTGGAATGCTTAGTACTGTCAATATTACAAAAATAGGAAGGGTGTAGTGGAAGTCACAAGCAGAAAAATAGCAATGTCTTATTTGTGTGTGTAATGCTCAAGGAGGTAAATTTAGTGGCCCCGTATTTATCAAGTGTTTAGTACTCTGGACATGGAAACCAGAACTTTTGGATGGAAAGAACAACAAAAAGGTGCACAAATGCTGGGTTTGTGCTGCCCAGGCTTGACATAGTTACCTTTCTAGCAACAATGCTAAATCAAACAGAGGGTGTTTTGTACTAATGACGTGTCATCTCTAAGCAATGTCTTTCTCCTAGGACCCTTGGATCCTAGTACAAAAGCTCTACCAGTTGAGCTAAAGGAGAAGGTTCAGTGGAACCGTAGTCATGAGTATGTCACTCCAGACACAGGGTGAGACCCGTTGCTAATAATAAAATGATGAAGATGGAAGTCCAAAGTCCGTGATGAGATTGAAAAAATCCAGGAAACATGACTTTGCTGGTTCAGATGCATAGAGAGGATGAATGAAGGGGACTGAAGGGAAGATAGCATGGCAGGAGATGGTAGTAGAAAGGAGACCCCAAGAAAAGCTGAGGAAGCAATGGATGATTACATCAAAGAAGAGGGTGAGCAGGTGGACCTTACTGCTGCCTCAGACCAAGAGGGTGGATGCTTGCACGATGACCTGCCCCTAATTGATGGGAAAAGGGGATGGGGATTTAGAAGACTGTTACAAGTAAACTGTTAAAGCGGGTCACCAGATAATTTCTCTGAGGTAAAGAGAAGGTGGATACTCACTCATTTAATTATGTGAGGTGTGTACAACCTCCTTTCTGCGATGCTGATAACATAGAGAGGGCTAATTTTGTAGAGGTGGAGGAAATGGTAGTACTCTCCTAAATTCTGTCCACCTGAGATGCCAAAATGTGACAACTCTCATAGCAGATTGATCAGATGATCAAAATCTGATCATGCAGGATTTGCTGGGTTTCTCAGGCTTGGCTTCCTCCTCAGTGGGGTTCAGTGATATTAGGGTGACCAGACAGCAAGTGTGAAAAAATGGGACGGGGTGGGGGGCAATAGGAGCCTATATAAGGAAAAGGCCCCAAAATCGGGACATCTGGTCACCCTATCCTTGGGGAGGCTGGTTAAAGGCATAGACACAATGACAGGGGCGGCTCTAGAAAGTAGGCTGCCCCAAGCAGCGCGGAGCGCTGCGCCGCCCTTCCCCGGTCCCGCGGCGGGTCCCCTCTTCCCGCGGCTCCGGTTGAGCTCCTGCCGGCATGCCTGCGGCAGGTCCACCGGAGCCCGGGACCAGCGGACCTGCCGCAGTCATGCCTGCGGGAGCTCAACCGGAGCCGCGGGAAGACGGGACCCGCCGCAGTCATGCCTGCGGCAGGTCCGCTCGTTCCGGGCTCCGGTGGACCTGCCGCAGGCATGCCGGCGGGAGCTCAACCGGAGACAAATGCCGCCCCCCCGGGAAACGGCCGCCCCAAGCGCCTGCTTGGCTCGCTGGGGTCTAGAGCCGCCCCTGCACAATGAGCACAGGGCCCTGACTCCCATAGTCATGTGATGTCCGAACATAAGCTTTCCAATAGAAATACAATTGTTTCTAGCTCTCATGGTTGTGAAGAGAACTTAGAAAATGTGACCCAAATATAGTTGGCCTGTGCTCCTGGATACACCCAAGGCTCTGCTCCTCATTCTGACCTTTTGGCTGCACAGTGCAGACTGCAAATAAAAGTAGTGGTATTTCCTAAGCACCACCCCCTCATGACACCACTCTCAGTGGACTCTGTAGATTGGTGATTTCCCCCATCTCTCTTTCTACTATGCCTTGATCAGCAGTGAATCAGTTAACAGTTCTGATATATAAACTATCATCATTGGGTACTGGACTAGGACCCCAGTGAGATAAATAGCGTGGTTCTCCTCTCCGAGCTATTGTTTGAGGTTCTGGGCAGAAGTAAGCAGGCCTCACTGAATCAATTTAAATTAATTTTTAATTTTTTCAAGCTTTTTTATTCTGCATCCATAGTGCTGAAAACAGGGGCTGCTCAGAAAATTGAAATTAGTAAAGTCAGAAATTTCAAACAAAAAACTTCATCTGAAATAGTTTCAGTTAAAGGAAAACTGTTTTCCCATAAGAAATTTCTAATTAATTTGAATTAAAAAATTTCAATTCAAATGGACATTTTGAAATAAACATTTTGTTTTTCATTTTGACTTAAAATATTTGTTGGGGGGGAATGGTTGGCGGTTTTAAAAAAAATACATTTTAAGTCTAAACAAATTTCATTGTGGCATTTCCCATGGGAGTGGAAATCAGAATTGTCACTTTTACATACACAAAAATGCAATTTTTGACACCCATATTTTTTTTAAAGGGAAATATTACCACATCTAAAATTTCAATTAGCTGTGTTGGAAACTTAGTTTTCATTTCAGGTAGATTCTGAACAACAAGGTGGTCAAATCAAAAAGAGAGTTGCAGATCACTGACTTGGCATGATCCAGTCCAAGAGTGAAAGAAAGAAGTTATGTTTGTTGAAGAGCTGGGCGGGGAAGTGACACCAAAACTTCAAGGAAAGCACAGTTAACAGTGTGAGATTGGGAAGCAAACTGAAATTTAGGCTAAATGCCCAGAGAACTGATCATAATAACACAGTAGTGCTCCTTTTAAGGGGTGGGACAGAAGGATGACTATAGTATGTACCTGTGAGCATCATAGCCAAATTATAAAAAAGCTAAAGTGAAAAATCCAGCACTTTCTTATACAGTGGATTTTCTATGGAACAAAAGGAAAGTGAGAGCAGCAGTGACATCTCTCTTTGTGTGTGGAAAATGTCACTGGAGGGAAGCAGAAAGAGGGGCCAGGAAAGGGAGTTGCATTTCTTCCTTCCCAACTTCTACAGAAAACTGATAACAATGATGTATTCCTAACAAGGCCAACCCCACAGGCATATCCATAGTGCATTTTCCTGTCAAATAGCTACTACTGTGTACATTTAAAAAAAAGGCCTGTGTTCATGGTTGCATATTCATTCTACAGATGATAGTAATTGGCACATAAAGGAAATCCCTATAGTAAGAGTGTATATTCCATCTGCAGGAAAATTCAGGACCAAAAATAATTGGCTGAGTTGCTGCCAACTACTCCATTTATAACAGCACAATAGACAATGGCCATGAAAGTAACTAATTATCTTACTAGGTTTGAAAATGAAAAGATGAAAGCAGCTTATAATATCAAGTAAATAAAGACATTTCCTGATTTCTTCATTATGAATGAAAACAATATAAAAGTGTTGCTGCCATCTATTTTGCAATAAGTACATTATCTAATAGCAGTGAATCAGTCTCCCTTGATGTTTAATTTGGATTTTTTTTTCAGCGTTCTAGTGATCAAATACATTTTTTTTAACTAAATTACCATTTTATCACACTTTGCTGGGAAGTTTCAGGAGCTATGAGAACACCTTTTTCCCTTTCATCTGTAACTGCTTCTAGGGGAGCTAAAACTTTGGGAAACTTGTTTCCAGTCCAGGTGGACGCATCTATCACTGCTAAAAGTGATTTGAGTTAGTCTTTTGGTAGATACATTTAGCAGTGTTGGAAATTTTAAGTTGTAGACTGGCACCTCTGGCATTGCTGAAGCCTGTTATGAATAACATCACATCAGAACATGCACCACAGGACCAGGTTCAGTAGTGGCACAGGGCTCTTTTATTCTATTGTATAGGATACATTTTATGGTGCCACTTTTTCTAGTTGACATGTTTACAGTAGAGAAGCTCCTTATGACTAAACAGCTGACAGCTGCTAAAGCCAATAAACTCTTTACATGTGCCTGGGGACCTTCATAAAATATTACCAATGTTCTGAACATGTGAAGTGAAGTACAAAAGAGAAAACATACGGAATCCTCTGATGGCAGCATTTGCAGATACTTCCATGACACCCAATTAGCCAGTTATAAAGGTATGAAAGCTGTGACTTTTACTGTTTCTTAAAAGCAAAATTTATTGGGCATATTCTTAGATATGAACAGTGATTGTTTAATTGTTTGCATTGGATATTTTAGCTTTATTTTAATAACAGAACAGCCAGAAAAAGAATGTTTATCTAATTAATCAAAGTATCCTCAGGAACGTGTACTTCTGATCAAACATTTTCTAGAGACTTTTCCATACAGAAAGGCAAATTTTTGTAATAAAATAATTGAGCACAGACTTGCCCACTGATGTACATAGTTTTACTGTAAAGAGACTATATCCACGGGCATGCACATATATATGGACATCAAAAGGCAACTGAGCGTAAAAGGCCTCAAATCCTTTTATGACAAATACTAAGGTGCTTTTACAACAGCATCTGTGTGACACAGATAAGTTCATGAAAGTGCCCATCTAGAATGCCACTGAAACATACCATTTCTACAAGGTGTCAAATGAGCTGATAGATCCTGCTGGTATCATAGTCTAACAAAAATGCTGCCTAGTGTTGAAGAGGCTGGATTATACAGTATGAAATGAGTAGATGTATATAACCATCTACTGCAGCTGGTTTCAATTGTGATAATACTTCGTTCCTATCCTGCAACTTGCTTGAAAGTGGAGTACATTTTGAAAATCCAATCAGTGTCCATCATGGAAAGAACTAATGGTACAGAGACAGGAGTGACTAATGGATACCGATGAGCCAATTGTTGTGAATTAAAGGTCCACTTTAAAATAATAATGCTCTCTAGTTTCTTTTATGGTTCGTATCAGTTGTATCTGAACACCACCCAAGATTCTAAAGTGTGCACATAAAGGTACAATGGTCTACATTTACTTTGTGCTTTTATAAAGTTTTCTAGTCAATGACTTAAACCATTTTATAATTAAACTTTCCAACACTCTGTAGGTAGAAACTGAGGTATGATTAGAAGCATTGTAGATATTCAGTTACTTAAATGGAGATGTAAATTGAGTCATTTGCCAAGCTGGGAATAGAAACCATCCTTTCTACCTCTCCAGTCCTATGCTTTAACCACTAGACCAACATTTTGCCTCCTTTATATGCTCTTTTTGAGGTTTAGATTGAATTTTAGTGCTCTGGTTGACTATAGTTTGGATGGCGTGCCTGGATTATGGTTGGGAAATGCACTGGAGTATTAGTAGAAATTAGTATCTTGTTATATCACTTGTTATGTATTTTCATGCATGGATATTTCTCACCTTCTTATGCTAGCAAAATTTAGGGTTCAGTTTTGTCTTGCCTTTCACCCCATATATTCTTGTTGGAGTGTGTGGTGACAGACTATAAACTATTGCAGATTCTAGCCCCAACTGACTGTCATTGCAGAGACAAGTTAAATCTTTCCTCCAGCTAAACTCATGTAACCTCTTTGACTTAATTTTAGTTGAGTTGCTACATGTGTAACTGAGGATAGAATTTGGGCCAGATTTTTTCTCCCAAGGGGTAAAGTTTATAGGCTGCTTTCAGCCTTTGTTGTGAGAATGTTAAACCAGATAGTTATGCTGCTAATTATCAATGTCATACAATAACCCCTTTGTTTATCTTCGTTATTGAGTGAATACATCTTGTCATGAGTGATGTGGTGCAACTAATTCCAGAGTGGCAGAACCACATATACTATGGCAGCTGCTCCTAAATCCTGCTTGTACAGAAAAACTGATTGTTGTAGTTTTTCATCTGAAAACACTTCTCATGTCTTGTTGCCACTTTCCCAACTAGTGCAGAAAATAGGATTAGAATTGTGTCAGGTTACTGGTCATATCCAACATCTCTCCAGGCATTCAGCAGTCATACTAAAGAGCAGGCTTTTTTCACCCCTTATGCCAGGAAGCCAACATTGTAATTCAGAATTCTGAGTTGCATGCATGTACTGTATGTGTTGTGCACAGTCAGTACACAAAATGAGGGAAGTATGGCCTGGATTTTAATTTGATATCAGAAGAATGTCCCTATATTCTAAATGGTAGATAATCAGTGATTTGTTTCATTAAAGGCAGGCAGACAGATATCAACCTTTGGAACAGAGTTACTTGCAGGCAGAAGGAAGCCTTTTTTGTAGTTGGTATGCTACTGGTGCCCTTGTAGTTAAGATTGCCTGATGCTTCACATTTTAAGACCTTCTTCTTCGAGTGATTGTCTCTGTTGTTTTCCCCTGAGGGGTAAGCATATTCACTATGTGCCTGGAGTTGGAGAACTCTGTAAGTCATGCCCATTGGTCCGTGCATGTACAGTGACTTGCCTTGTGCCCCCGTCTGAAGTGATAAAGGGCGGGGTAGACCAACTGTGTCCCCAGTTCCCTCTCATTGCTGCATGATCCAGGTTGGAACTTTCAGTGTCCACATCTGTCATGCTTCTAAAAAAATCATAATTTTACATAGTTTTTTGTTTTCTCTGTAGTTTTATTGGTTTATTTCTTTTCTAGTTTAGTACTTAATAGATTTAGAGTGACTTGAGGTTTTTTCCCCCCAACCCTCTACCCTGACCCCAGGGCGGGTACCGGACTATGCCTTGGACTCTGGGCTTCAAACACTGCATCTTCTGCCTGTGATGCTTCTTAGTCAGCAATGACCATCAATGCTGCCTCTTCTGCCCAGGAAAAGCTGACATTATGGTTAGGTGCAGTATTTGCCAATCCTTCCCCAGCCGGAGCTGAGAAGTCTGAACACTTTGTCTCTCAAAATATCTCATGGAGATGGCTATGAGACCACACTCAGACCTGGCCGGGGAACCCCCCTGTACATCAGTCTGATTCAGTGAGGAGTGCACCTCCTGCTACTACGTCCGACTCCGGTGCCAGCCAGACCATCCCTGCTGATCTCATGGTGGGGCTTAATTGGGAGGCTAGGAAGCACTCCCATAAGCAAGGGGCTAAGTCTTCCTGTAACTCCAAGAGAGTGGACACTTCCTCCACTAGCTCAGCCCAAGGGGACACAGCACATTCTAAGTACCAAAGACAGAAGAAAAAGTCCCAGAAACTATGGGATCCAACAGTTTGGTTGATGAACCTCTGGTACTGCCATCACTGGCACCCCACAAGGCATGAGACTCACCCATACAGGGGAAGTCTTCAGTGCCAATACCAATGACAGGGAAGGAAAAAGTGACCCTCACACCAGGAAGATCCAGACTTGTGTCTGAACCTCAAGCAGTCTTTGCTTTACCAGACCCTCCACTTCCAGAGAGATCATATCCCCTCCATCGGATGTGCCCAGGGTATGGAGTCTCTCACTCTCCTCACAAGTCCTGTACTCTGTTCCATTGGCTCAAGTAGTACCACTGTTAGAACCGGAGTCTGCATTTTCCTCTTTCGATGAATCAGAACTGGGAGAAGAACCACCTATACCGTACTGCTCCTGTGCATCATCATGTAGACCTGCACATCCTTGGAAACAGTTACCCCTCATCCCCTTGGAACCACTGATACCCCATGCCTTGGGTACTCCCACAACTTCTTGTGGATCTGGGTTATGTGGCCCTGGGCACAATGTCCCTCTTAGAATCTGCCTGATCCATGAGAGAATCACTGTCTACTCCCTGTCCCCTCCCGTCCCCCCGCAGGGATCCATTGAGCAGATTTGCAGATTCAATAGCGAAGGAAGACTTTTATACCCTGGTCCTGATGGTTCTACTATACCTGGCTATGTTCCCATTCTACTCACAGACAAGGGTGAGCAAAGTATGCCCACTGATAGATTTCAGGTGATGAATGCCATTATATCTTGCATTTTGAATAACCCTCATGTACCACCAGGACTTGCCTGTCTCTTCTTGGCCAGATGGCTTTGTGCACCTTTGTGACCTCTTTCAGAAGACTTCACCTTCACTGCCTTCAGACATGGCTCCAGTCTATGTACTCACCAAGCCATTGCTCTTATGGACCTCAAGCTGACAGTCCCAGCCAGGGTATTGCCAACCTTCCTATAGTAGACAGAGCCACATCAGGTATGCTTGGGAGTTCACTTTCATCACTCCTCCCCCAAACAAAAGTATCATCACAGACATGTCCCCGGTAGGCTGGGGAGCCCATATGGATGACTGCATGACTCAAGGCACACAAACACATAAAGAATCAAGGATGCACATAAATATTCTCAACTTGGAGCAGTACAAAAGGTTTGTAAATCATTTAACTCACTCATTTTGCTCTCATCATGTACTGATCATGTCAGGTAATAACACCACTGTTTTCTATATCAACAAATGGAGGAGTGAGATCCTCTGTTCTATGCCCAGAAGCAGTCAACCTCTGGAACTGGTGCATCAAATGTCAAATCATCATATCTTCCTGGGATGCAGAATGTACTCGTAGGCTTACTCAGCAGACACTTTGAGATTGACCACGAGTGGGGACTTCACGATACAGTGCTACACAACATCTTTGAACAATGGGGATCCCCAACCAGAGATCTAGGCTCTTCTAACACCAACATCAAGTGCGTCATGTACTGCTCCAGGGAGCCCTTGGTCATCGCTGCTAGGGCAATGCTTCACCTAATGTCAGACCAGCTCAACTATGCCTTCCTGCCACTGCCACTCCTGCCTTGACTGCTCCACAAAATCTGACAAGACAGGATGATTGTCATCCTCATCAATTTCTTGCATATGTTGTCCTGTCCACTGATTCCCATCCCAAACATCCCTGATCTCCTGAACCAGTATGAGGACAAGTTTAAGCACATCTGATCCACCTCAGGGCATGGTGTTTGGATGGGCTTCTACATTAGAACAGACATGCTCCTCGGCGGTACAAGACATTCTTTCTAACAGCAGGAAGGACTCCATTAGACAATGTTACAGGGCCAAATGGAGACATTTCATCTTGGGTGCAACATAAAGGGGTTCTACCAGAAGAGGTGGATATCTCCCTGATCCTGGAGTATGTTCTGTCCTTAAAGTCATTGGGTCTTGTCCTCAGCACTTTAACAGTCCATCTGGCAGCGTTCAGTGCGTTCCAGTCTCCTGTGGAGGGTTACTCTGTTTTTATGAACCCACTAACTGCTAGATTTCAGAAGGACCTCCTCAGAACCTTACTCCCACCCCTGCCAAACAGTTGCACATCAATGGGACTTGAATTTGGTACACTCAGCTTTAATGAAACCCCACTTTGAGCCACTGGCATCTTCCTCCATGTACCTCCTATCCAGGAAAGTTGCCTTCCTGGTTGCTATCACTTTGGTGAGAAGAGTCTCTGTGAATTTGGAGCTATGTTGGCAGACCCGCTGTTCACAGTGTTCCACAGGGATAAGGTCTCCTTACATCTACACTCTAAATTTCTACCGAAGGTGGTATCTTGCTTTCACATTAACCAGTCCATTCACTTATCTGGTTACTTCCCAAAACCACATACCTCTGCAGAAGAATGTGGACTCCCTTCCCTCGACATCTGGCATGCTCTGGCCTTGTACGTGCAGAAGGGCTGAAGTTAACTATGCCAGGTGTCTGCCTCAGACTGATTTTCTTTTTTAAAGTTTCAGCTACCACGGTTGATCATATTCTGAGGATGAGATTAGGGAAAAAATGTGTTGGCTCATGTTAAAAATGTCTTACAGCCATTTTGTTGGGAAACTCTGGCACCTCATTCATTGGGACATAGACTTGAAGTTTGCCAGGGGAATGCCCAGGTGTCGGGAATGTCCAGGTGTCAGAAATATGGCTTTTCCCATTTTTTGTGAAAATTTGGAGAAATTATAATCTTCTTACAAATCTCAGCACCTGCTCAGTAAGACTTGTTAGTGTTTGGCAGCTAAACTATCCAAAGATTCAATCCACTTTGGGTATGTGGCAGGCCAGGGCTGAGCAGGCCTTTCCGTGCAGTTGCTGTTTCTGGGTGTCTGTGATGCCACGCACTGGAACTCAGAGCATGAGAATTGTCTCTCCTGTGCTCTACTGGCACCCAGGGAGCAAGGAAAAGGAAGAAATCACCTGACTAGAATGCAGAAGGGTAAGAGGCAGTATTGCCAATCCCAAAGGATTAAAAAAAAATCACATTACCAAAAATTGGGGGGAGATGGGGGTGATGCTCCCACATTTATTAAGGGGAGTTTGGATGCTGATGCAGGAGCTTTTACCCCTACATCTGCCCATCCCCTGCCCAGGAATTATTCTGCCTCATAAGTTCTTACCCCTCAGCCTCATTTTGCTCCTCTGGGGGCACTTCACCTCCCTCTGCCCATTCCTAGGCCTTGTGTTGCAGAGAGGCAGCATGTTGGGGAGAAGCAGGAGGGAGCAGAGCTGCCATCAGCTTCTGGGCTCTTCCTATTCTTGTCTCCCCTTCTGAGAGAATGGTGTCACCTCCTGAGGATGGGGGGAGAACACCACCTGATTCCTGAAGCTACGCTGGTTGACTGCTGTTCCCCAGGGGCGGGGGAGGTAGCCAACTGTGGGGGTTTCCCCCAGGTGGGGGCTGGGGCTGAAATTCTCAAGTGGGCTGGAGCTTCTTGCATCACCATGAAACTGGTTGCAGCCCAGCCCTACTTGCAGGACTCGCGAAGAAATCATAAGAGCTGGCAGCACTGAAAAAGCAGACGGGAGTTAATCATACTATTTCCCCATCGTCCCATTCCCCCTCCCCGCCACGTCTACCAGTGCACAGGACAGGACAGATACAGGGCTGTGTAGTGAAGGAGGCTGTTGTGTGTGGGACCTATATCTCACTGGTTGCAAAAGTTTGAATTTGGGTAAGTGGCGAGGCAGAGGATTACAGGAGAAAGGATGTTTTAGGAATTAAAAGCCACCCTGGAGAATTGGATTTTGCTACAGCATTCTATGCTGTGCTGGGCAAGACACGTAAACCAAAGTGTGCTTCTTAAGTCACTAATTGTGTTCCTCTTTTTGTAGGTTCCTAACCTGTGAAAACTTTGTCAAATTTCCAGAATTGCTGAGCACTCATGACTGCAACTGAAGTTGACTGGAGCTGTGTCATGAACATATAAAAGTGCAAAGGGGGATTACTAATGGAGTTCCTCAGGGATCGGTCTTGGGACCAACCTTATTTAACGTTTTCATTAGTGACCTTTGCACAAAAAGTAGGAATGCGCTTATAAAATTTGCCGTGTAGCGGGACGTCGACTCACCTGGTGGCACTTCCTGTTGGTTGTCTGGGGAATTAGCTCTTCCCAGCCCAGAGCACCCTCTGCAGGCTGGTGTCCGGCCTGCCGCTGGCCCCCATGTCCCTCACGGACCCTGGTGCCCCTCTATGTCAGGGTCCTGTCCCCAGCAGTAACCACCCCGGGGAACCCCCAACCTCCTAAGCCCACCTTACCTCAGTGGCTACTGCCAGTCATCATCTACCCCTGCTCCCTGGGGCAGATGGCAGTCTGTAAACCAGTCATCATTGGCAAGGGGGCTTGGGACAGCTGCCTCTGCCTATATCTGGGCTGCCCTTCTGTAGTCCCAGTACCTTTGTGGGCCCTTAACTCGGCCTGCAGCCTAAGGCTTTGCTAGGCTGGAGCTCCACAGCTCCCTCTCCCCTTCCCCAGCACTGCTCCACCCTAGATATCCTCAGCTTCCCAGGCAGACAGGTCCTTCTCTCTCAAAAGGTGAGAGAGAGAGTGTCTCTGTTCTTCAGGCCCTCCGCCCTGATTGCACTGGCTACAGCTGTGGCTCTTTTCCCAATCAGCCCAGCTTTTTCCCTGCCACAGCCCTCTCCCAGGGCTATTTTAAGCTCTTCAGGGCAGGAGCGGGGTAACTACCCCGCTACAAACACAAAGTTGGGAGGTATTGCCAATCTGGAAGAGGACTGGAGATCTTGAAAACTGGAGTAAAAGAAATGGGATAACATTTAATAGTGCAAAGCACTAACAAGAATTTTTGTTGAAGGCTGAGGACATATCAGTTGGAAGTGATGGAGGAAAAAGACCTAGGTGTATTAGTTGATCACAGGATGATTATAAGCCACTAATGTGATGTGGCGGTGAAAAAGGTTAATGACGTCCTAGGATGTATTTGGTGAGGTATTTGCAGTAGACAGGGAAGTGTTAGTATCATTATACAAGGCACTGGTGGGACCTCATCTGGAATACTGTGCAATTCTGGTCTCCCACGTTTGAGAGATGAATTCAAACTGGAACAGGAGCAGAGAAGGGCTACTAGGATGATCCGAGGAATGGAAAACCTACCTTATGAGAGGAGACTCAAAGAGCTTGGCTTGTTTAGCCTAACCAAACCAAAAGCTGAGGGGAGATATGATTGCTCTCTATAAATACATCTGAAGGGAAAATACCATGGAGAGAGAAGAGTTATTTAAGTGCCAATGTGGACCAAAGAACAAATGGATATAAACTGGTCATCAACAAGTTTAGACTTGAAATTAGATGAAAGTTTCTAATCATCAGAGGAGTGAAGTTCTGGAACAGCCTTGCACAGGGAGCAATGGGGGGCAAAAGACATAACTGGCTTCAAGACTGAGCTTGATAATTTATGGAGGGGATGTTATGGTGAGACTCTTACAATGGCATGTAGCTGATCTGCATCTGCTAGCAGCAAATCTCTCCAACAGCTGGTGATAGGACACTAGATGGGGAGGGTTCTGAGTAATTTCAGAGAATTCTTTCCCAGGTGTGTGTCTGTTAGATCTTGCCCAAAACCTCAGGGTCTAATTGTTCGCCCTACAGGGTTGGGAAGGAGATTTCCCCACAAATCAGAATGGCAGAGACCTTGGTGTTTTTTGCCTTCCTCTGCATCACAAAGCATGGGTCACTTGCAGATTTAAACTAGTGTCTCTGTAACTTGAAGTCTTTAAATCCTGATTTGAGGACTTCAGTAACTCAGACAGAGATTATGGATCTATTATGGGAATGGATGGGTGAGGTTCTGTGGCCTGTAATGTGCAGAAGGTCAGACTAGATAATCATGATGGTCCTTTCTGACATAAAGTCTGTTTTCCAACTGTAAAAAGCTGATAACCGCTCTCCTCACAG
Organism: Mauremys reevesii; assembly: GCF_016161935.1. Taxonomy (NCBI): domain Eukaryota; kingdom Metazoa; phylum Chordata; order Testudines; family Geoemydidae; genus Mauremys; species Mauremys reevesii. The sequence continues at coordinate 27,428,606 of NC_052630.1, forward strand.
GGGTGTGGAGAAGATTGGTATATCTAAGTGATTCAAAATTTCAATCAATGAGCCCCATGAAGAAATTTGTAATTTAATTCAGTGCATGATTTGAATGGTGTGTTGTAAATAAGACTAGGACCACACATGGAATGAGGATAAAAAAATACTGATTAACTACCCATTCACTGAATGAGGCAGGTGTCTTGCGGAAAAAAATAATATAAGATCATGTAATTAAAGTCATAAAGGCAATAAGTGGAGATATACCAATCTCCTAGAACTGGAAGGGACCTGGGTTTAGGAGGCTAATGCTCAAACCACTGAGCTATCCCTCCCCCCTAAATAAATGGATATTCACAAGAGGGCTGATTCAAGGTTGCATGATCAATTTTACGTTTGGCATTTTTGAAATTTTGGTGCATGGCTTTGCAACCTTAATGATCTATTAAAATATTTTAAATGTAATATACTACTAATATCAACAAACTGGTTGTCAACAACCTCCCTTCCCCCCCCCCCAAAAAAAAACCCCACAACAAAACAAAACAAAACAAAAAACCCTCATCCAATCTGTAATATTAGACTTTGTGGTCTCTGAGCTAGCAGTGAGGAACAGCAGGATTATGAAGAAGAAAATCAAAAGGATTTTGTTGTGACTAATCAGATACTAGAAAACAAAGTTCTCTTTGGCTGGTTCAGTCCAGTTTCATTCAGTAAACTTTCTTAGATTAACACAGTGGTTCTCAAACTTTTCTACTGGTGACCCCCTTTACACAGCAATCCTCTGAGTGTGACCCCGATCATAAATAAAAAAAACACTTGTATATTTAATACAATTATAAATGCTGGAGGCAAAGTGGGGTTTGGGGTGGAGGCTGACAGCTTGCAACCCCCATATAATAACCTTGTGACCCCCTGAGGGGTCCTGACCCCCAGTTTGAGAACCCCTGGATTAACAGATGATCTTTTGATTGCTAAGAAGCTTTAATGTGTGTATTTAAACGTTTATTACCTAGAAAACAACATGTTCTGAACCCTCACAAAATTCCAATGTGAGTGTTTATCGTATACAAACACTATTCATTATTGTGCCACTTCCGTGTGCACTGTTGAGGTGGCTGCACTTTATTGATAGATGTGATTCCTGCTGTGTTCCCATACAGCTGATACGCTCAGCTAGTAAAGTCTGTAAACCACTTTATTATCTATTTGGATGAAAGGTGCTTTATAAATGTAAGATCATTAATGTTAAGCAGTTAAAGTTATACATTGGTTTAATTATTAAATGTTTGGCTTTGTGGGCAAGCAGTAGCTAGAACCTAATAACACTTGAAGTACAGAAAATAAGTAGTCTGCTGACCTTTTTGCTCTGTGGTTAACCATTACACAAAGCTGCATGGTAAAGGTCCACCTATTCATCCCTGCTATGTTTCTGTATGCTATCTCTTTCAAAACCTGTTGGCATTAGAATCAGCTGTATATCTTTTCCACTGGGAGGGTCTACTCTTCAAGTAGACTTGTTCCCTGGTGTTTTAAGGAATTTGGCCACTTTCAGGTCTGCACTATAAGTACACTACATCTTTTACTTGCTCTTTCTTTGGCAGCAAAGGAATATGTGGGGATGTGAATTTTTTAAAAAAGATGATTGTATAGAAGAAATGGCTAACCCTGAACTCAGTGTAACACAGACCATTGAATTTCACACACTAATTCTTGCCTCAAGCTCAGTAATTTAATGATGCTATCCTTTGAATGGGTGTGGGGTCTTTTTCTGAATGGGAGGTTTCTACTCTCTGTGACATCAACAGTGTTAAATAGGAGAATTTTCCAGGCATATGCATTTTAATTTAATCATGCAAACCCCATTAATCTCAGAGTCATGTGGTTAATTCCCTGCACATAACACAGAAAATGTCCCTTTTTCTTGTTCACATTAAAACAATTGAAATGCAAGGTGATGTATAAGTGCAAAGGATATATAAGCAAGTGCTCATATTAAAGGAATTTTTCTGAGACTCTTAATTTGGGTAAAACAATAAGAAAGTCACAAATGCAGGAGAGCAATAATCAGAGGCTTGGATCTTCAGACTCCTCTGAGCAAATATCTTCAGTTTTGGAGTCTGAATCTAAAAAGCACAATAATATACAATTTGAGCCAATATCTAATATGTTGGGATGTGGAATGGAACGTAAACTTAGTTGAAAAAGGAAGCCTAAGATAGCATTGACATATATAAAATATTAGGAGATTGAAAAGATTAGTATTGTTACCTTAGAAGATGAATAAAAGCGGGTATGATAAAAGTGTATAAAATGAGTAGAGAAGTGTCTGTCAGGCGTGTCTGTTCTCCCTGTCTCATAACACAAGAAGGGGAGACTTTCAATTAAATGAAATGTTGTGAAATTCAAAACTTTTTCATGCAACACAGGATTTAGACTGAAGAACCCATTGCCACAGGAAGTTATTGCCAGTATGGCAATTCCTGTGTTCCTATAATGTGCTGTTAACCAATCTAAACCTCTATCTAAAGATACGGTGAAAATACCACAGGCTTTGTTTTCCGATCTTTGTGTGTTGAGATAGTGAATAGAATTGTACTTCATTCATTTAATCACACCCTTTGGGAATATTTATGTAGCCACATAAGTGATGTAGTAGTTTACTGTAGTAAAAGTGAGTTTGAAAACTGTATTAGTATATTACCGGTAGCTTAATTTTTATTTCAATTTGTTAGAAAACTGCTTTTGTACTACGGGGAAACTACATAATGCACTTGCATCCTGGACTTGATGATCCAGTAGTTCCTTTCTGTCTCTTGATATTGTGAAGTTAAGATCAATAGCCTACTTTTACATGGCAGGTTATCTGTACCTTAATGAAACATATGGAATTAACTGCCAAAGTTTAATTAAAATAATCACAATTGAAGATGTCTTGCTGGTTAATAGCTCCTATAATATTCCAAAGACTTTTGATTCCTGGAGATTTTTTTTTTTAATTACTGATGGGTTCTTTCATTTCAACATGTTATTTTAAAGAACCAAAGCTCTTTACTCCACTCATTTGGTGGAAGTGTTTGTTTTGTTTTGTCACCAACAGTGCGATACATGCCTGTAAAGCACGTAAAGTCTTTACCTGTGGTCTGAAGGCAGAGTAAGAATAGATTCTGAATTACATTTTAGTACTTTGGATTCCAACTCACATAGTGTTTTATACTAACCTCCTACTTTGCAAGATATTGTATCTAGTGCAGATATTCTTTGGATCCTATGTACAGCACTATTGGAATACACTAAGTAGCACTAAAATAATCCAGCCATCTGCTTTACTACTAAAAGTAGTAAATTAGTTGTAATGAATTTCAGCTCAGGGGGCCAGCTTCCCTCCTTCTCTGTGGATGTAGAACAGTGTAGATTGAACTCTTTTTCCCTTTGTTCTCACAAGGTCACAGAGTTGGCAACAGATACCACTGCTCCCCTTGCCTGGGTGCTCTCTGAGCTGCAGCTTTATTTTATCTCAGGCTCAAAAGGAGCCCCGTGGAGGGCTCTTCCTGAGAGAGATACAGAATTGGATCATCTGGCCAAAATGACTCTGTAGCTTCCCAGGCACTGTCCTTTTATGTGGCCTACGCTGGCTGGCCCACTCTGCTGAAGAGTGGGGATTATGGGTATTTTGCACTACTCTGCCTCTGCTTCTGGCTAACTATTTGGCATGAGGTTCCCACATGCTGGAGTCTGCTGAGTGTCAGAGCCCAGGAAGTGAATTTGGGTACATTGTTGATTCCTGACATGAACATAATTGACTTGCTAAAGAAATGCTGGATTCTTTCAATTTCCAATTTTTTTAAATTGCATCCATACATCTGAGTATAATAATGACTTTTATCCCATGCAGGAAGAAAAAAAAGTGGTTTATTAATACCACTAGAACCCTAGTGCACAATTACAGCTGGACAAATAATATATTAATGAGCACAGTCACTATGTTAGAGAACATACGGATTGTTTTAGTTTCAAGAGCTGATGAATAAGCAGGGATATGATATCAGTATGTGAAATTAAAGAATGCTATACAGGAGACAGGGTAAATAGAAGCACTCACACCTTTTCTTAAAATCCAAAAAACAGGGGACAGTCAGTGAAACTGGCAACATTTAAAACTGGTAATTGGAAATATTTGTATACGATGCATAATTAAACTGTGAAACTTATTTCCATAGGTATCACAGAGGCAGGGAGTTTAGCAAAATTAAAAAAGGGCTATCCATTTCTACTTATGAGAACATAATACTAGATGGGATTAAAAAAAAACCAAAGGCATAAACACTCTTTTTTCAACATGCAAACTAGCCACTAACTGGAGAAGGAAGATGCTTCCCCTATGGTGTCATTAACTATACCCTGTCACGATAGGGTTTCTAGCAAAATAATCTCATACTAACTTCTGTTGGTGACAGGATCCTGACCTTAGAAGGACCAGTGTTCTGGCCGAATTCCTACGTCTGATTCCTAATTTGGTCTGTTTGTATAGTTATACTGTTATCTCTGGAAGCCACAGATATTTTTCCATACTCCCATTTAATAGAAGCCAAAACAGCTGAAAAAGCGAATTCTGTTTCTATTACCTCTCATCAACCCACTTTCATTTATCTCAGAGAAAATAACATGAACAGTCATATTAAATTCACTGTTTGCATCAAATGTTATAGTTTGTTTTTTATGTCAATACCGAATGTTCATTAGAATGTAAACATCTGGGCATTTAAAGGCTATTAAAATCTACGGAGTAGTATTAAAATACTTAACTGTGTATATAAAAGCTTAATTAAGCTAATATATTCATAATAGGTTTGTGTTCATACATACTTATGTTACCCACAAACAAAATCTTTTTTAAAAGCATATTCCACTTTTGTTGTAGTTGAGATGGGTAATAATTTTAGCATCACTTCACGTTGGGTATGTTTCACATGAGTTTCAGTAGGTCCTTGATTCTGCACTCTGCCATTCAAAATGTGCCAAAATTGCAGGATGCTGTTCACACTATGTATGAGGCACTTCTTTGGTTCAGTGTGGATGGTTTTATACCATTAAGTTGCTTTCTAAGTTTCAGATCAGTTTGAATCCAGAATGGCAAAGCCAAAACTTTAAAAAAAAAAAATCTGCCAAGTTTTATTGAAGTCTATGGACTGTGCACAATTTGTAAGTGATCACTAAAATGTATGGGATTGTGGTCAACTTAGACGACCTATCAATTTCAAAATTTCATTATGAAATTCAAATGGAATAATGAAGATTACTTAAAGAATCACTGTCAAACTACAGATGGCATAAAGCTTTGCTTTGAATTTTGAGACAAGGTCCATGAATCAAAATATATTTCTCTCAATCTGGGTATTTTCTTTTTTACACGCTGAAAACAAAGTAGTGGAGTTTCACATAATATGGGGTTTCTGTTGCAAAAGGTTGGCACATCTTAAGTGTCATATTCTCAACACACATCACAACACCTGTAATTATTTTACCAGGCAGTGAATTCAAGCAGAATAGACTCTTAACTGAAAACATTTGGGTTAATTTCCCTTAATTAAGTCTTGAGGGAAAGGAGGTGACTCTTTGTTTGTATGTTTGTTTTTCTTTTTATCTTATTTTTAAACATCACAGCTGACTAATTTGTTCCCTTAGAAATGTCCCTTCTCCCTTTTTATTTCTCTAACTCACTGCCACCTTATTGCAACAGAGGAAGGATGCAATCTGTTAATGCTGTTTAGTGTATTGGCTAAAGTGGGGTGTCTCAGGAGCTGAAAGTTGCTATTCCAGACCACAGCCATCCTCTCAAGCAAACAGCAGTCTGTGCAGTGACTGATTTACATCAGTGGGAGGTGCATTTTAGTGTGGACACTTACAGAGTTAGGTTGATATAAGGCAACTTACATTGACCTAACTTAATCCTTCTGAAAGAGAAATCACATGCTCTTCCTTTAACTGGGGGGTTTGGGGATAAAGGTTAAGTGAAACATTACTTTGCATTTTTCATTCAATCCAAATCTAATACTTTATGCATTTAAATCAGTGATACTCCGACTGAAGCTCACAAGCCGCAAGTGGTTCTTTAAGTGTGTCTTGCGACTCTTTGCAGCACACAATATTAAACAACTGTGATTTAATTATTAACCAATGAGGATGCTTTTAGTATGTTGTTAACCAAATAAGTTATCAACTTGCACTAAGTTATTAATTTACTTGCTGTGAGAATAATATATTACAAAAACTAAATATTTCCCCATTATACTTTTTAAATATGAATAGTACTAGAGTAAATGAAACAATGAATTCACATTACTGTGGGTCTTTTGTGTAATGATGATCACTAATTTGGCTCCTGAACCACTAAGGTCTGAGATCACTGAGTTAAATAGTCTTGTAGGACTTGGAAAAGATTTATGTAGCTCAATTAACTAGATATTTTAAATATATGATCTATCTTGATTGATCTGTGTGAATGGAATTGTTACTTTTTAAAAAAAATGGTTAATGAAGCATATTTAGTGATAAAAATATCTTGTACAACAGTTGCTTGTTTATAATCTGTCTTTGGGTGTCTTGATTTGATATACATGTGTGGAAAAAGAGAAATAATAAACTGTTTAAATAGGCCATAAAAGCACCATTATGGAAGCACAGACCTCAGACTAAGTTGCACTGTGTACAATATGAATTAAATAGTCGACAGCTGTATTTCCAGTGACTTGAATCTGTCTTTGTTCTTCATTTCTAGTCTGCAGGGGCGGCTCCAGGCCCCAGCACACCAAGCGAGTGCTTGGGGCGGCATGCCGCGGGGGGCACTCTGCCGGTCGCCGGGAGGGCGGCAGGCGGCTCCGGTGGACCTCCCGCAGGCGTGCCAGCAGACCCTCCGCAGGCACGCCTGCGGGAGGTCCACCGGAGCCGCGGGACCGACGACCGGCAGAGCGCCCCCCACAGCGTGCCGCCGTGCTTGGGGCGGCGAAATCGCTAGAGCCGCCCCTGCTAGTCTGGCATGGGGAACTGAAATTGCCCATGCTTTTCAAAACCAGCGTAGCCAGAGAGACCAGTGAATATTTCCTTATAGATATATTTTAAGTTTCTTGTCCCTTATTGTCTAAAAAGATACATGGTTAGTGATGAGCCAGCAAGTCTGTTCTTAGTAACCTTGGGAATATGTGAGTTCATTGTAAATGTGTCACCTACCAACTTACTGAGTCACATTATGAGCCACCATGTTTTGACATGAATTCTAGAAGGTTTACCTTCAGACATCATGCTATTCTCCTGTTGTCATTTTTTGACACAGTAACATTGCTCATACAATTTCTGTTGGGGGCAAAACTTCTGTGAATGGAGAAAACATGTGACAACTATTTCAGATGCAACAGGGGACTCAAAATATCTAACCTTCCCACATATTAAAGCGGTGCAAAATTGTGACAATTTTTCATATGTACAGTTTTCCACTATTCTGAGTGACTCTGCACTCAAATTGTTTGCACTAAGTTATATTAAATCTTTCACATTTTCAATGAAAAATAGTTTGAATTTTAAAGCCATTTCTTCCTGGAAGTGGTGGTCCTCTTTTGCGCCAAAATGGGTTGGTTTTGTCTACCTTACAAGTGATAAAAATGACATTATGTAGCAATGGTTTTGGTGAAATAGTTTGTAACAAAGGCCTCAAATAATGTTAAGCATGTGAAGTCATGCATAATATTAATCACCTACCTAAGTGTTTACAGATTTGAGGCCAAAATGTGGGAGAGGAAGGAACGGCTCAGATTTTGAGGAGTTTTATCTTTTGTTTTGTATGTTTCACAACTCTTTCTCTGCTACACACCATCTGTTTCTGAGCCTTGCCATGCCCTTACAAATCTGTCCGTCATAGACAATTGGTTATGAAGGCATGATACATACCATAACTATGAGAAGATAAGATGGTCTATTAATTTTATTTTAAATATTTTGACTAATTGTTATTGTTTCTTGTCTTCCTAGGAACTAACTTCACCCTTGCAGAACTAGGAATCTGTGAGCCCTCTCCCCATCGAAGTGGCTACTGCTCAGACATAGGAATACTTCATCAAGGCTATTCCTTGAGCACCGGCTCTGATGCTGACTCAGACACAGAGGGAGGAATGTCTCCAGAGCATGCTATAAGGCTGTGGGGGAGAGGGATAAAATCCAGGCGCAGTTCTGGTCTGTCAAGTCGTGAAAACTCGGCGCTTACACTGACTGACTCTGACAATGAAAATAAGTCAGATGAGGAAAACGGTAGGCCTGTTTCTTGAATATATGTTTTAATATATATCTATAAGAACATCTGGTGGTATTTTTTGCATATAAACGAGTCACTTAAATTTCCTTACTTTTCCTTGTCCACTTCCCTTAAAAAAAAAAGTAAATTAAAAAAATTAATTTACCAGAAATGACAGGAGAAATTATTATATAATGTACCTGTAGTATATGTTTTAAATAACACTTTAATGAATGGTGCTCTTATTCTCCAATAAACTGCATAGCAAAGAATGTGATCTGAAAAACCATGACCTATAGGTATTTGCAGGGCTTTTTTAAAGGCAACCTGGATTTTGTCTTAAAGATGTTCTCAGAATACCAGCTTATTTTATACTTTAATTTACAGACAGCAATGCTTCATGTCTATTACTGAAGAGGAAACTTGGAGCAAATTGTGGAATTTAATAATGACAAGTATGATGAAACTTGTCAGAAAAAAAATTCATATATTTGATTTTACCCACAGTGTGAAATAAGGTTAACAGTTTTCAACTTATTAAAACCATATTAACTCACAGTCCATAGGACTCTTGTTCAGGTATTCTCATGAAATTTTGAAAGCATTATCTGAATCTAAGCTTTCTAATAATTTAATGGTAAGTACATGCAAGGTTTTATAATGCAAATGTATGTCTCAGAGTGACTCAAAAATATATGTATATATCTATTTAGTATGGATTCTTAGCTGTTTAATTAAAAAAAAAGGTAAATTACTTAACGCACAACCCATGTAGGACAAAACACATGGGCAATGATTTGTTGTAAATAAAAACTACATTAACCTAACTCCACTTGAAATGTTTACAAATTAGTTAAATTCATATAAAACAACTTAAAACTAATTTCTCAGCAACATTCTGTGCCTACTTTAAAAAAATGCCTAGCTAGTAAAGATGACTTGCTGTGGATAGCAATGCAGTCCCTGCCTTCAATAATTCTCCACAGAAAAATGTAAATAACGCAGAAGTGTATAAGCCAAAATTACTCTAAAAAAACACAAAAACAATCAAGTTTAATTCTGAAATAAGTCATTTTGGGGAGATAAAGAATAGTGTTCCACTGTGGCATCAATAGAAACATTGAAGGCAACTGCTTGATGTCAACTACTGCAATAGACTCCCTACTATGTTATCTGGGGATTTTAAATTATGGTGTGTTGACACATTCAGCACCTTCAGGTATTTATCTGAAAAGGACTTTTATTTTATTTTAAGCTTTCTTCTAGGCAAAGCGGATATTCAGTCTCCACCCCCGCTCGTGCCAATTTCAGCAGTACCAGTATGTTAGGATTTGAAATGCAAGCAGTTAAATGTTAAAGAAGATGAACAAAAAACAAATGAAACTTTTCAAAATGTTAGAAATATATGACCAAGTTAGACTTAAAGAGCCAAATTTAGCCTTCAGTAGATACAAGCAACTCTCACTGATTTCAGGGGAAACAGTAGGCATGTATTTGAGGCAAGAAGTTAGCCCATAATCTTTGTACTTTCCATGAATATTGTGGCATGCATTTCTTCATCAAAGTATACGGGCGGTGTATGTTTAATAGTAATGGCAGATACTAGGAAAGCAAACAACCAGTGTTAAAAATATATATATGTAAATATACACTGACTCACTCTACTATTTGATAAACTTATGTGCTTTGTACTCTCATGCATACAATACATTCACTTAATGGCCTGACCCAGAATCCATTGAAGACCATGAAAAAACTCCCATTGACTTCAGTAGGCTTTGGATAAGTCCCAATAATTGTTTCAAATGAATGAACTGACTAAGGAAGTTCTTTCCATTACTATTCAAGCTCAAAGATTGGGTTTGAGTCTACCCCTGCTGAAGTCAATGGCAGTTTTAATATTGACCATGGTGGACATGATGACCAACATATTGGGTTTTGCCTGAGAGTTACCTCTATCTAATCTATCTAAGCTATCTAGAAAATGCATTTCAAAAAGGTAGTTTTTCAAACTGTTGTTTACCAAAACAGGAAGGACACTGTAAAATGATGTGCAAGACTAAGTATATCAGATTCACTTTTGAATGCACAGTATTAGTGTTGTATTTAGTAAAGCTTTTATGATGCTAAATGTTTCTGTATGGTTAGCTGTAAAATATTCACACAGATGTGAAATGTCTATTATACAAGCAGAGGTGTTAACTTCAGAAAACTTCATAGTCTCCCTCTCTGACAAATCCTGTTTAGCTCAAAAAATCAGTTCTTTTTCACATCACTGATTTTATGAAGTTTGGGAATGTATTATCATATAGATTGACAGGTGCCCCACTAGGGTTCAGCACAACTGCCTGGACACTTACGAAGCCATCATTAATTTCTTTCACTTGTGTCCAGCAATGGTTTCCTACATAATAAACACTGTGTCCTTCAGAACCAAATCAATAACCTGTTAGATATGCTTCTCTTGAAGAGGAAGTAACAAGAATCTACACTTCAAGAGAAATGCATTCTCCAGTACAGTTTCAGGAGTCATAGGCATAAAACAAGACATTTCTTGGTATAGAATTTTATACTTTGCCCATAACCACATTAGTTGAACTCATGATGCATAGATTTCATTGAGTTTATTTAAAGCACTGCATGCCCTTTTTCTTGATATGGTTCAGCTGCTTTATTGCAATACACTATTACAACTCTAAAAAGGTGACATTTTGATACTGAGATGTTAATCACAAATTCTATCATTCCACTTCAAAATAATAAACTGTCAATTTTCTTTTAATATTAAATCAATGTTGGTACTTCTCAGTACATTTCCAAGTAGTACAGAGGTAGCTTAATTGCTATAAATCACACTAATATTACAATTTTCAACACTTCTGCTAATTCAAATCCATTTACAAGGTTTAGGACAATTTTTTTGCTTTTAGAGTTGGTATGATTGACTGTTATCTTAAATTAGAATTGTGTGAGCCTTAAATTAACAGGTTTGAAATGCATATTGATAAATTGAAATAATTTAATGTCAATTCATTTAAATTTGCTGATTTACTTGGGCAGAAACTCTTTCCTGACAAAACAGGATATTGAAGATCCAGTTGGAAAAACAACACTTTTTTTTTTATTTTTACAGTGCTGACACTTTTTTTTCAATACATTATCCTAGAATTTAGCATCACGTCTTGAAATGTAACTTTTTTTATAATGCTGTCTGTAATTGGTGTGATCCCTTGTAAGAGAGGCATCCAACTAGAAATAGACTATGTAAGGGCAAACAATACTCTTGTGACCATGATCAACTGAATTCAGAGCTTCTGGTTAACTAAGTCATTACAGGTGTTCATCCAAAAAATGTACAGCAGACATTTATAAGCAAGTTTGATTTATCTCGCACCTGGTGTGCCTTATGCTAGGTAGGCAAAAAGAGTCAGTTTTTGGGACCCACAGGTTGTGGAGTATACACTCAAATTTATCAGAGTGCCAAAGCTTTCTGTTCTCTTGGTGCTCTGCTAGTTGCGTCTCATCTACAGGGAGCACTATTAAGTGGCAATAACAGTATCTCACAAAATCCTGGGTGGTTACTGATGGCAAATGGTGATTTATAATAGTAACCCCTGTAAAAAAGAGTTTACCATGGAGGGTGGGTGTTAAAAGAGGGATTTTGTTAATTGTGAGAGGTGGGTTTGAAGTGATGCTGTCTCCCCAAGAATAACATTGGAGATGCTCAAATCCCAACCTATGCCCACATGAATTTGGTTAGGGCCAGGTTGTGCCACTCTTACTGATGCTTAGTGACAAATTACTCACTAATGTACAACTTAGCATGAATAAAAGGGTAGAACCTGCCCCTTACAGTATATGGGTCAGATCGTCAGCTGGTATAATCAGTGTCACTCAATTAAAATCTTCTTCAGTGGTGCTACTTTATACTATCTGAAGAGCAAGCTAATTTAACCCTACAATAGTTACAGAATTGGGCCTATACTCACGTAAGACATGAGTGTGAGCTGCATATTTGTGCCCTTACATTCTATGTTGTGAAAACATGAGACTGACTTTAAAAGTAGGTTGGCTTGTAATGGAAACTAATGTAAAGCCATTTAAACTAAAAGGATCACTATCATTTGCTTGGTATATAAATATTGCAAATTGATGAATAAATCCTAAATTAACTTTTAATTACCTTCCCCATCCCCTCCAAAAGCTATTCTAATTATGTAAAAAGCAACAGAGTCCTGTGGCACCTTTAAGACTAACAGACGTATTGGAGCATAAGCTTTCGTGGGTGAATACCCACTTCATCAGACGCATGTCTAATTATGTTTTTTTTTTAAAAGACAGATGACATTGTGAGGTTGTGATCAGGTAGAGGGTATAAGACTTTACTGGGCTAAAACACTGATTTGCCATGAATTGCATTTGTGGGTGTTGCACCTTATTGATCCTGCTTTGCAACTGTCCAGTGTGGCCCTTATGCCAGACAGGCATTGTTGAAGTAGAGCAGTGCGCTTACCAGCTCTTTTACACCCAGGGCTGCAAGGGAAGATGGGGTGGAATTTGCTACCTTCACTCTATGCTCCATGAACATTTTCCAACATAGGGGGAATCTTCAGCTAGCTCGTTATAGCAGTTTTATGACCCATTTGCATTCCCGAAGCAATGTAAATTGTATTCTATTCAGGTTCTTAGGGTGCCCAACTCTATGGTATTTAAAGGCTAGGCTCTGACCCACAATCACTGATTGTGTTATGGAATGTTTTATTGATCAGCTAATGAAAAGATTAGATGTAGGGAGCAATATGTTTGAGAACATGGAATGACTCAAGATTCAGTGTTTTGGGATAAAATAAAGCCAGTGAATTAAGCACTTCAACAAAATTATAGAAAGCAAAATGGGTGATGAAAAATAAATGAACTAACCTATCAAGATCTTTCCTACTAAGCGGTATTTTGAACCAAGTAACACTTTGTAAGCACTTTGTCTATGTATCAAGAAGACAGTTATTAAAAGAAAGATCAGCTGGCACTATGAAAGCAAGTCAGTGTTGTGTTTTGGGATGGAGTCAGAACAACCGTGTCAATGGTATGGACTAGGAGTGCAACGCAGCATACACTTGGGACCAGTCAGCAATTCCTCTCCCTGAGATTCATAAAATTACTAATATTGATGTCATGAAGGCAGCTAAACAATACCTGATTTACAGCGATTAAAGAGGAGAGTTAAACAGACCTGAGTGTCAATGGCATATGAAAGAAAACACAGGCCATAGTAATGAAAAATAGAAACAGGAGACAGCATGTAAACTCAAGATACCCACCAGTAATGCACCACTGCAAACGTTGAAAGGAACAAATACAGTGCAGCTGTACCCATGAGCAACATTTTCAGATTGGTGTGAATTTAAACCAGGCTAAATGCTAACACCTTAAGGAGAATAACCAGCTATAGCATAAAAGAAGATAGCTGGATGATACTTCATATTTTACTGATGGCTTATTCCAAGGGTATTATGATGATGCATCTATGTCAGCAATCATTGAGTTAGGTTGACCACATTTGATTTTGGCTGCCACTTTCCTATATCAGCACCTTAATTGCACATACCTGATACTATCATTGGGAACAGCAGGACATAACATAACATAACATAAAATGATATTTTTTCATTATTATGTTGTTTTAAATGTATTTAAGACTTCTAGTGTAATGTAACTAATATCAAATATTTCAATTGTTTTGAAATAACTTCTTTTTCTCAGCTTTACATTTATATGTCAGAAGGTAAATAAAATCTGTTTTATGGGGAGAGGAGACCTCTCAAGACTCACGTTATATTATTAAGGTAAAGAGTGAGACTACCAAAGTGACAGATAAAATTGTATCTAAGGTGTAGTGGCCCTCAATTATATAGAAGAACAAAAAGCAAGGGAAATAAACCTATATCAGATTTCCGTAGAGCAAGGAAATATTTCAGCATTATATGGTGTTAATCTGTGCCGAAATGTTAAATGCATCCGCTGTGAGATACATGCTTTAAAATAATTACTGTATAGATAAATAAGGACCTGCAGAGAATGACTCTGAAAATCAACAGAAACAACGAGGAGTACTTGAGGCACCTTAGAGACTAAAAAATTAATTTGGGCATAACCTTCCGTGTGCTAAAACCCATTTCATCAGATGCATGGAGTGGAAAATACAGTAGGAAGATATATATAACAGTACATGGAAAGATGGGAGTTGCCTTACCAAGTGGGGGGTCAAGACAATTGAATTAGTGTGGGCTATTATCAACAGTATGAAAAATCACTTTTGTAGTGGAATCAGGGTGGCTCATTTCAAAAAGTTGACAAGAAGGTGTGAGTAACAGTGGGGGGAAATTGGGGAAATTAAAAATCAGAGGCTATAATTAAATTAAAGGCCAGATTGTTGCTTTAAGTCCCAGGCTACATTTTATGGGGCATGAGTTGAGAGGCTGCAGTCAGGAGACCCTGGGAGAGTTCTGAAGTGTCGCATAGAACTCTTGCCACCGTCCCTAGATCTCACACAAGTGAGTGACAGCTTTGCCACCATTTAGAGTGCAATATGGGATATGAGCCGTTAGCCCTGACCTCTCCCAAACTTTCTGGAGATTGTACTCCCTATTTCTGATGGGAAATGGTTTCTGCACAGGATCACACACACAGAGTACATCCTTGTGGGGCCAACCATTAACTGGTTGGGAGAATCCCAAAGGGTGAACAATTTTCAGGAACACCATCCATCAACACTAAACATGTCAAACCCTATGGGATGAAGGACTGCATCAGCCCCTGTTGACCTATATATTTTTTGTCTTCCCCTTCCCTTCTTATTTTTTTAAATGGTTTAATAGTTTGAATTTTTCTTTTTCTTTCATGGAAACAATAAGACAAGTTTACATCGCTTATTGTAACATCACTATCGAAGCCTAGCAAAATGGAAGACAGATTTGGTAACAAAAATCATATTTTTGTTTTGTATTGCAGAGGGTTTATTACACAAGAGCATAAGAGGACAAATAATTTTTAAAAATCGCTTGTGTCCTTTTAAAATTATTTTAAAGCTCGCGGTATTAAATGCCACAGTTAAGCTTGTAATGCCACTATGATGTATATTCTAAATCTGAAAAGAAATGCACTCACATAAGGTAACCTAAGTTGGTGTTGACCTTGTTTTTTGTTGCTGTCTCAATCAAAAATGGAATGAACACCATAATTTGGCATTTCCCCAAGATACCATGGAATCAGAGACTTCTATTTATGCTAAAAACCAAAAGATAAAATGTTACCACATGGGGAAAATGTAGAAAGAACAGGTCAAGATTTAGGGCTCTACAACTGAGATGTTTTACTTATTTTCACTGTCTCGATCTTGGGCATGTTGCTCTCAATATTGTTTTTCCTTGCATTTTCGTTCAACTTTATATTTCTGATTTCATAAGTTGCACATAGAAGGTTATGAAGAAAGTGTGGCTTCTACTCTGTAAAAATGATTTTTAAGCTTCCATGTTTGTGTGTCTGAATGGTTTGCCCAGTTCACAGTTAGAGATTTTCTCTTAACTGGTATCCCCGAAAACTTTGAGACCTGAAAGCCAAGCAGAGTTCTCTTGGTGCTCATCAATAGTAAAGATTCTGCAGGTGGAACTTAGTTAACAATTCTGTATTTGATATACTTGTGTTAATAGGACTACTGCAGACAGGGTTGCTTGAACAATTTGTAAAGTGGAGGTGCTGAGAGCCATTAAACCAAACTGTATATACTGAAAACCACTTCAAGACAAGAGGTTCGGCAGCACACCCAGCACCCCTAATTCCAGCATGTATGACTGCAGATACTGGGGAGTGAACTGGAGTCTTAAGTACTAACAAAAGGAAAAAGTATGGGCTGATGGGGGATACTTAGTAAAGTGAGCAGATCTAAATGGTGATATACGAAGGGAGCAGATCTCTGAAATAAGAATGTACAATTTTTACATATGCACTTTTTTCTTTATAGGCTCATTTTAAAGAGGGATGAACTGGTTGTAAGATAACATACACTTTACATCCAGGAGCAACAAGAAAACTGTAGATTTAATGTAAGATTTGAAGTACAATATTGATTTTAACAGGTGAGAAGAGTGTAAAACAACCCAAACAAACTAGAAGTGTCCAATTGACCTTCAGGGCAATCACATATCGCAAGGCGGAAAGCCTGCAGAGCTGTGCCCAGGTCTTTCCATTTAGTAGTACAGCTTATCGTGACTCCTTTCCCCACACAGAAGCAAGGATGTTGCTGGAGAGCAATGGGAAGAGGTGCCCCAGAACTAGATTTTCTTAGGTCTGCCAGAAGCTCGAGGCCATCCCAGAGAGAAGATCTGGCCCAGAGTGATTAGCGCATATTCACAAAATGGAAGCCCATACATAACACACAGAAGAGGATTTTTAAAAAGCTAATACAAGAAGTGCTGACGTGAATGGGCATGGAAATACTTTTATCTGTACTTTAGGAAAGCTTGTGAAGTACTTAAATGACAAATTTAAAAGGTCATCAAGAATGGTATCAAAGCTCAGCTGCTTAAGTGGATCCAATTTTGATTTGATCTCAAAACCGAAGGGCGCTTCTGAGAGGATGCATTTTGGGAATGAGGGAATTGACTAGAAGAGATGACTTAAGGACTTAACACTGATCATCTACAATTTTGTTCAGGTGAGTGGCTTATGCAACTGAATGCAGAGAAGGCAAGATAATGAAGTTGGGCACAAAAAATGAAGCAATAAGTAATGGTCATAATGGTCATATCAGTAATGGTCATAAGCTTTAAAACACTGAGCAAGAGAAGGATATGAAGTACTGGTTGATAAAATCTAAGACAGTTTTAAAAGATACCCAATAACCCTTCGGTGCACACCAATGCTAAACAAATACAAGCGGTGGTAAATATTCAAGCATGTCAAAGGAGCTAGGTAGATGACATCTGGAATACAGTGCTTAGTTATACATAGAAAAGAAATGTTATGCATGGTGCAGTAGCAACACCTACATTTATGTTCAGGCCTGTGCTATGCTAGCGGGGGGAGGGGTTCGAACTAAGAAACACAACTTCAGCTATGCTATTCGTGTAGCTGAAGTCGAAGTATCTTAGTTTGACTTACCTGGCCGTCCTGACGGCGGCGAGTCGACTGCTGTGGCGTCCCCATCGAGTGCGCTTACTCCTCCTGTTGAGGTGGAGTTCGGGCGTCGATTAGCAGATCGATTTATCGCGTCCAGACAAGACACGATAAATCGATCCCTGATACATCGAACTACCATATATTGTACGGTATAGACGTACAATAATAACCCATGTAATTCAGTTGCTTATAACTAGAACACAAATTATTCTGCAGATGTGCAATTTTCCTGTAGAATTCACTCCCTGACACAGAATTGTGCTCCAGAATCTGAGCTTTCATTTAAAAAAAAATGGATACTAGACATTTTGATTGCAAAGGAAACCTTGAAGATGTGAACTATAGTAGAACCCTCAGAGTTAAACACACCTCGGGAATAGATATTGTTCGTATCTCTGAATAATATATTTTGGTTCTTTCAAAAGTTTACAACTGAACATTTACTTAATACAGCTTTGAAACTTTACTATGCAGAAGAAAAATGCTGTTTTTAACCATCTTAATTTAAAAGAAGCAAGCACAGAAACAGTTTCCTCATCTTGTCAACTTTTTTTAAACTTTCTCTTTATATTTTGTACTAATTTACATTTAAAACAGTACTGCACTGTATTTGCTTCCCCGCCCCCCATTACTGCCTCATTGCGTACTTCCCGTTCCAAATGATGCATGTGGTTGACTGCTCAGTTTGCAATTCTGATGTAAAATGATGTAAGTGTCATCTGGCATCTCCTGGGAGTCTGACACAATAGCTCTGACAACTGTGGGATGCTCCATTCATTTCAATCAGTATTCTACAGTATAGCATTTTCCCAAGATGCCATGGAATTCCTTATTTTGCTGTTGTCAGGATTGCCCCACTTTTTCTGTTTTATTGTAATAGGACCTGCCTGCAGCCACTTCTTGCTCTGCAATTTTTCCCACAAGAGGAAGCCTTACCTGTGTTTTTGCATGCCCAAATACATTTGTTAGTCTCTAAGGTGCCACAAGGACTCCTTGGGTTTTTTTTGCCAATAAATTTAAGGTTGTCATGGAATTTAGAGGGTCGTGCTACAGAATTTAGGAGTTGTTACCATGAAATTTGTTCACTTTGGGTACTTCTATCTGGCCATAAAAGAAGCATGACATAGCTGTGGCTGGCCCGAGGCAGCTGATTCAGGCTTGGACTGTGGGTCTCTAGAATTGCAGTGTAGATGTTGGGGCTCAGGGACACTCCCACAGGGGAGAGGAGGATCTGTTAACTGCAGTGTAGACATACCTTTTGTGTCCTAGAATAAAGAAGGTCCTAGTTATAAATTCATCATGCATTTAACTGTTTGTGCAGATATTTTCCATGCTTGACCCTCTCCCTTAGATTTTATTAGTTGTGATTTTTTTTTTGTTCTGGTTCGGGTTTGTAACAAATAATTCAAAACTGAGTGTTGTGTTTGAATGACCTTTGATGAACCACTGGCTTTGCAATGAATTGGTAAGTTATTAGGAACTTGTAACAAAAGCCATTATAATGGAACCTCACTAATTATCACTTCCACTAACCCATCAGCCCGATACTTTTTTCATTAAACTTTCAGTTTCACCCCACGTCTTGTCTTAGATTTAATAGTAGAGGGAAGTGATAATGGGATGCCATATCATTAACTGGATGATAATTTTACAAGATGTTGTAAAATATATTGTACGCTATAATGAGGTATTATGAATGAAACTAAACTATGTTTGTCAAAATATTTTCTAAAATTTCATATTTCAAGATGAGCTCATAATTATGCAGTTATGTGAAAGGAGGGGGTTATTGATGATAAAACCACTGTGCTATGAGCTATATCTGTGTGGGTGGGTGGGTGGGTGAGTGGGTGGTGAGAGAGATAGAGTGAGCACAATGTAGATTTAGTAAAGTAGACTCAGATGATCGGGTAGGTCAACAAAGTAAGCAAGCAACAATACTTCTGCCCAAAGTGTGATTTAATTTGAATAATGCCTTTGTATATTTTTGCACAATAAAAATAAACTTGGTAAATTTGAATGTTAATATTGTTTTAATTCAACTTATCAAGGTTAAACATAGGAGTGTTTATATGTATGTATGTATATATAAATTAAACCAAAGCAAGCATCTCAAGAATATATTCTGCATTATATTTGTTTCCACTTTCTCTTTACCCAGAAAGTCTGTAAGACTTCACCCAAAGTTTCCTCTAATTCTTCTAGGATCAGATTCAGATCTTTGCTCATGTAGAACTGTACTTTCCACTGTCTGCAATCTTCTTGATTACAAAGATTTAGGTATTTCATTAACTAAACAATAGTTGGGTCAGTTTGAATATTGCATTTTTTCCAGTTATTCATTTATGCAACTAGGTCTAAGCCTAATTTGTGCATATGCAATATGTGTGTGATATGTATATCTCACACACATTGCATACATACACAGTTTATTATTAGTCTTAGAACTCATTTATATTCACATTATATAAATATGTAAAATATAAATAAAACTAGGTCTCAGCCTAACTAATATATATGAATGTATACACACACACACAATACTTAGTTTTATGTCATGCATGCTATTTCTAAATATTTCACACAATGCATTTTCTTATTGCAGTCTGCTCGATGTCTATTTTTAATTATCAGTTTGCCTAAGTACATCTATTTTGATATAATTAAAACTATCATTCTTTCTAGCTCTCTGTTCAGAAGTAAATCAGAAAATGCATAATTTTAAGGATTTTTTTAAATTGTATTTCTTGGTGCTAATTTTGTTTTTAGCATATTGGAATAAATGTAGCTGCCTGCAAAAATAAGATCCCAAATTCACTGTGGGTTTTAGTTAAAAATCAGTGTTTTAAACATTTTATATTAATCTATTCAATAAAAGCAGCTTGTGAAAACTCCACGTATTCCATTGCTTTAGCTGAGAAGAAACCTAGTTCAGGAACCATAATTCTGTTTTGACAATTCTGATCCTCTTACAGTCTTGTTTCAAGAAGCTGCAGAAATCATTGGAAATGCCTCAAGAGGTCTCAAGTCTTTGCTGTGAGACCAAACCCAAATGTTTGTTATAGGCAGCTATTTTTCCACCCCCAAAACCCTCACCCGCTGAGTCTCTCAATGCTCAGTTCTCTCACCTCTATTATTCAACATCTATATGAAGCTGTTGGGAGAGATGGTGACACATTATGTGCTGTAGTGACAACATTATGTAAACACCCAGCTCTCTGTATTATTTATGTCAAATGTAAACACACCCGTCTTCCACTTTTCTCTTTATCTATCCAAAATTGGCATCTGGACAAAGAACACCTGACAAAAATGGAAAACTGATAACACATAAGTAATGCTGGAAGGAAGACGGAAACATTTTGAAGAACTTGCTTTTCATATAAAATTCCCAGTATGGAAGGCACATGCAAGTGGTCTGCATTCTTAGGATCGTTTTAGGACTTGTCAATACTTCTGGAGACCAAATATACATGGTGGCAAAAAATGCTCACTACTATTTGTGGTTGGGAGGAGACCTGCCCTCCATATTTTTGAACCTATGTGCAGTGGATCAGCTCATTAGTGACCTTTAAAGCTTGAATGTCGCATTCCACCAAAATGCTGAAACTTTTGATCAGTGCATGGGGGGTGGGCTCATGAGTGCAGAAGACCGAACACTCGAAGAAGCTGGGCCTTGGTTATGGGACTCACTCCAGCCAGATATACTAATGACCTCCCCACATTGAGAATTAAATGCAGAATTCATTCCTTTGATAAACTAATTTCTTCCCTCCATAAATTCTTTACACACCACACCCACTTAGACAAAACATATGAACGAATTAAGCTATATTTCTCCTATGGATTGGGAATGAAGATAAAATGATTGTATTTTTTTTCTATTTTTAAGTACATTGGAGGCATTTCAATAATATAGTATTGAGGGCCATATAAATACCAGAGAGTTGAACCAAAAATCATATAATCAGAGACCAGAACTTTGCAATTCATTTTCTTTCTTTCTTTTGATTGGAGGCAGCTGAGAAAGTGATCTGACTTTTTAAGAATGCAATGGAGCAATCCTTTTAGTTTCTTTAGCTAAGGGTCAAGCCCTACAAACTTACTGCATCTTTACTATGATAAACTTCCCATTGAAGTTTCAGAGTGGTAGCTGTGTTAGTCTGTATCAGCAAAAACAATGAGGAGTCCTTGTGGCACCTTAGAGACTAACAAATTTATTTCGGCATAAGCTTTCGTGGGCTAAAACCCACTTCATCAGATGCATGGAGTGGAAAATACAGTAGCCAGGTATATTTTATACACAGTACATGAAAAGATGGCAGTTGTCTTACCAGGCGCGGGGTCAGTCCAATGAGATAGTTTCATTATTAGTAGACTATCAAGAGAGGAAAAATCACTTTTGTAGTGGTAATGAGAGTGGCCCATTTCAAACAGTTGGCAAGAAGGTTTGAGTAACAGTAGGGGGAAATTAGTATGATAAAATTAGGTTTTGTAATGACTCATCCACTCCCAGTCTTTTTTCAGGCCTAATTTGATGGTGTCCAGTTTGCAAATTAATTCCAGTTCTGCAGTTTCACGTTCGAGTCTGTTTTTGTGAGAGTTTTTCCTGAGTGAAGGCCAACTGTGACTATAGGAATAGACATTTTCCATTTCCTACATTTTCTTATCTTGCTTTTTCAAAATGAAAAACATAATTCCAAGCCAGAGGCCTGTTTGCATGAGTAATATGAATGGGCTATGGACTAACCAGGGGTAGCTCTACGTTTTTTGCCGCCCCAAGCACGGCAGTTAGGCAGCCTTCAGCAGCACACCTACAGGAGTTCCACTGGTCACGTGGATTCGGCAGCTTTTCTGCAGGTCATCTGCTGGTCCTGCGCCTCCGGCATACCCACCACCCCGAATTGCCACCGAAGCCACGGGACTGGCAGACCTCCCACAGGCATGCCACCAAAGACTGCCTGACTGCCTCACTCACAGCGACTGGCAGGCCACCAGCTGTGGCTTGCCGCCCCAGGTATACGCTTGTTGGTCTGGTGCCTGGAGCCGCCCTGGCACTAACATGTCCGTGCCAAAAACCTATAAAAGATCCACTGAATTGTGTTTAAATAACCTAAGTTTATCCATAAAGTTTCTAATACTGAAGGCTTTACTCAAGCAGAGCTTCAAGGGATTTGCCAAAAATATAAATGGGCATTTTGCAAAAGTGAGAACAGCAATATGAGGCTTAAAGGGACAGATCTTCTGGGCAAATTCTGTGGCTGGCAATTATGAAAACAGTGGTGTTCGCCTTTAATAAAGGGAACCTTTATAGTAAATGTTTTCACATTGCACATTTTTTTTCAAGTAAAATAAATCCTAGGGTCAGAATCTGCCACCCTAACACACGTGACATTGTACCTGTTGAAACAGTGGCATTGCTTGTGAAGTAAGGTACTGATCAACATGAGGAAGGGCAGCAGAACCTGACCTTTTTAATGATTGTCTGTGTACCCTGTGCTCTCTGTTTCTTGTAGTGACTAGGCCTTATAGAGAGGTTTATGAGATTGCTCTAACCCAGGGGTAGGCAACCTATGGCACGCGTGCCAAAGGCGGCATGCAAGCTGATTTTCAGTGGCACTCACACTGCCCGGCTCCTGGCCACTGGTCCAGGGGACTCTGCATTTTAAATTAATTTTAAATGAAGCTTCTTAAACATTTTAAAAACCTTATTTACTTTACATACAATAATAGTTTAGTTATATATTATAGACTTATAGAAAGAGGCTTTCTAAAAACATTAAAATGTATTACTGGCACATGAAACCTTAAATTAGAGTGAATAAATGAAGACTTGGCACACCACTTCTGAAAGATTGCTGACCCCTGCTCTAACCTTTGTGTTAAGGACTCTGTCTGCTTTAGCTCAAGCACCTAGAGGCTCATGCTTTTAGATCAAGAGATCCCAAATTCAATCTGAGCTGCTAATGGCCCATGTTGGAGCATTTCATTACTTCCACATCTTTAATTCAGTGTAATTCCTGACTTCTTAATTGTCATAAATATCAGATTGTCTACAGTTCCAAAAGCAAGAGACAAGAAGGTATAAGGAGGTTGTAACTGTGCCTCAGGGGGTCACAACTGAGGATTCCAAATTCAGGATGAACTGCTGAGAAATAGGGCAGATACACCCCAAGACTGGTGGCCAGGGGCGGCTCTAGGATTTCCGCTGCCCCAAGCAGGGCGGCACGCCGCGGGGGGCGCTCTGCCAGTCGCCGGTCCCGCGGCGCTGGTGGACCTCTCGCAGACGTGCCTGCGGAGGGTCCACTGGTCCCACGGCTCCGGTGGACCTCCCGCAGGCATGCCTGCGGATGCTCCACTGGAGCCGCGGGAACAGCGCCTGCTGCCCTCCCGTGGGACGCCACCCCAAGCGTGCGCTTGGCACGCTGGGTTCTGGAGCCAGCCCTGCTGGTGGCTAATCCCCAGTAGGATATACCAAACCAGCAACAAAAGTAAACTTCTGTTTCACCACACTGGGTAACAAGAAGTCATAAAAGCAGTTTCCTTGGGCATCCCAGTCCTTGTATTACTAGCAAAAACACTGGATTTAAAGATGAGTGGTTCTTTACAACCGGTCTCATCAAATAAATGGTTCTTCTGATCCCAAAGGACCAGCCACACACCCAGGTTAATATATAACTTCGATCTTACCCAAAAATCACACTGTTACCAATCCTTTATTACCTAAAATCTAAAGATTTATTTCTAAAAAGAAAGGAACATGAAATTTAATATTGGTTAAAGGAATCAAATACAGTAGTTGCAAAGTTCTTGGTTCAGGCTTGTAGTAGTGGTGGAATAAACTGCTGGCTTAAATCAAGTCTCTGGCTGCTTCCAAATCATTGGAAGGACCTCAGTCCATTTGTTTGTTAGAATGCTCCCATTAGTATAGTCCATAATCCAGAGGTTTGGGCAAGAAAGAGGCTGGAGCAGAATAGAGGCCTTTTATAGTTTCTGCCATGTGGCGGGCATCCCATTTTTCTTACTGTGGAAAATTACAGCAACAAGATGGAGTTTAGAGTCACATGGACACGTCCCATGTCCATGCATTTTGCCTAGTTACAGCAGGAAATTCCATTGCGTAGATGGTCCATTGTCAGTTAAGTTCTTTTCATGGGCCACTCAATTTGAAATAGCCCCTCCAAGATGTGCTGGCTAGCTACCTTGTGGGCGGTACCCCAGGAGCAAACATTTCAAATCCAAGTATAGACAATACTTATAACTTCAAATACAAAAATGATACATGCATACAGATAGCATAATCATAACCAGCAAATCATAAACTTTTCCTAGACACCTGACTTGACAACCTTCGTACAAGATTTGCTGCAAATATACAGCAATGGTTGCAACAATGATCTATATTATCATATTTTAGTCAGATAACGTCACAGAGGCATTAGGTATCAATAGGGCACTGCTGACACAGAAGGGAGGGACTTTCTGTGGATGAGATGACACTTGCTAGAATGTGCAGGATGCCCCATAAATCTATCCTTGCTTGGCATCTGTGCCCTGTTGAAAATGAGACACTATCTTGGGAGTAGGCATAATGCCATCCAATTACAACAGCATGACTGTAGGCAAGAGACAGTGTGAGAGCATCCTTTGTTTGCAAGAAGCCTGACATTCAGAAATGTTGAAAGGTTAGCAGTTGGATCCTTCCAACCAACGTTAAGTGATTTTTCTCAATGTTGGATTAACATTCAAGGTTGAAAACCTAACTTGCATTTCTTCAGAAGATGGGATGTAGGAACTGGTGAATCAGGAACAAATGATCCACAGGAGACTTTTTATAAATCTACTGCTGTGACTTGAGTGGAACTAGATAAGAAATGGGTTCAGCCGTTTTCCTTAGACTGTTACTACTTAATAGAACCTTAAAATAGGATAAGCTATGGCAAATTTATGAATCTTTGTGGTAATTAGGTTTGGAGGGGAAAGTGAGGAGGGGAATTTTGTGAGCTGCTGACAGCAGCTAAAACTCCTGAGACCTGTAAAGAATTGTATTTTTTAAATAATCCCACAGACTGCTCATGCTTTACACATAAAACAAACATGGCCCCTGTCCTAGTAATCTTATAATTTAAACAGAAGAAAGATAGAAAAAGAAAAGAGGGAAAGGAAGAAAAGAATTGTGATTAAATGGCAGTGTGAAGTTGTCTTGTCGCTCCATTTTTCTTTAAATAAGTAAACTATGACGTGATTAGAAGTCAGAAGTCCAGTGTTTAAAGTCCTCCTTCAAGAAGTGTATTTTGAAGAGGGAATTGAAAGAGAAATAGGTAAAGGCATGAAAGACTTGGTCAAAGAGAGGGTTGCAGGCATACAGGGCAGTGTGAAAAGAGGCGAGAGGGAAAGGTACAAAGGGAAAGTGGGAACAGATGAGCAGAGAGGTAGAAGAAGCTAGATTATCTTTGAAAGCAGGAACAAGGAATTACATGAGATGTAGAGCTATGGGAAGCCAGCAAAGGAATGAAAGATGAGGCATAACCAACACCTAGACATGGGGTTTTGTAGTTAGGGAATAAAGATTTTGGAGATACAACCATGCTTTAGGACTGTCCAATTGTATATAGTTAATTTGTTGAAATAGTGACACTGTTGTTTTTAAACTGAAACTGTTTGTTTAACTTGAACTTTAAAAGTGACTAATGCATCACAGCTAGTTATCACTTTTTGCTTTATTTAGTATGCAGTATTCTGCACTGACAAACTGTTATGAGATTATTTCATACCTAGTAAATGCCTGTCCAGGAAAAACTGTGCTCACCAGGGAAGCCATGCAGATTTCAAGGCTCAGTCAAATTGAACTAGGAGGGATGGGATACAAACTTGGACCCCTGCTGCAAAAAATATAGAAGCATAGGAATCAGGTCAATTCATGTAATCTAGACCCCGTCTCTCTGGCAATGACCAGCAGCAGACACTTCAGAGGAAGGTGCAGGAAACCCCATGGAGAGCATTTGGGGATTATTCTGTCCATAAAGAACAGTTGTTCCTAACCTGTCAGTGTGTGGTTGGTTTGTTCTACGAAGCATGAAGATCTATATGCATGGGGTTTTATCCTATCTAATATAACTGTGGGTGTCCATGTTATAGATAGCAATTTATTAACCTTTTTTTAAAAAAATTAAGTTCTTGGTGTGAATAATTTCCCCTGGCAATGAGTTCCCCAAGTTAATTACAATTTGTATAATTGTAGTGTGCGCATATATATACACACCCATATGTACATATATGTGTGTTGAATTATATGAAAGGAAAATATTTGAAGTTCTGTTTTCAAATTCATTGTACATTTTACAATTACAATTAATTCCAAACCCGTTAGTATGAGAGTAGTGAAGATAAATCATTTCAGCATGTGGTGTCCTGCATTTTTTAACAAATATTTTAATCCTCTATCATACCTCCCTGAACCCCATGGGTATTCAATCAGCGCAGCTTAAACACACTACCACAGCTTCACTACTCTTACACTAGTGCTGGTTCCATAGAGCTAGCTCAAGTATGTGTGTGAGAGCTGGGAGTCGCGTCCCTAGCTCATAGTCTCGATTTAGCCAAAGTCTCTTTGAATCTTGATCAACCTAATAACTTTGCCAGCTTTCTCTGTTCATCCCCCTTTCCAAATAATAAATATTTTGAACATACACCCTACTACATTACTTTGGGGCAAAGCGCTGTTAACTTTTTTGCCTTAGCCCATCTTTTACTGATGACAGTATTTGACCTTTCACCTTTCTCAGTTAGCTGGTGAGTATCCAGGCTTGACCTATATATTGCTCCTGGGGGAATTCTGCACCAAAAAATGCAAAATTCTGCATATTTTATTGGTCAAAATAATGCAGTGTAATCACACCAGTTTCACTTATTTTGGTAATTTATTTAAACTACCATACAGAAAAAAAATCTCAATAACTGTTCAGCATTTCCTAAACACATGAAAGTTAAGTTACAAATACTTGGTAACCAAGACCCTTATTTATAATAAGGCTCCTTTACACCATTCTGGTGCGGAAGGGCTGTGTGTTCCCCACAGATTTCTTTTCTCACCCATTTTTCTGCGGGGGTGCCAAGAAATCTGCGGAAAGTATGAATTCTACGCCCCCCGCAGGACGCAGAATTCCCCCAAGTGTAGACAGTCTATATACTGTATACTCATATTTATACTTTTTAAGCTCTCCATCTAATAAAACCTCAGGAAGAATTTCTTGGACAGCTTTTTATAGTATTATTTTCACAACTCCTATCTCCAGTTTTTTATTTTATTAATTTGAAATGAGAGTAGTTTGTTTTCAAGTATTCCATTAAAGTGAGGGTAGTTTATGAAATACTCCTTCCATTGAAATTGTAACCGATTGAGGGATTCTAGTATGATTCCAATTACATGTTTTGCATTTGACAATTTGGGGGACAAAAGAGAAATTAATTGGAGAAAATATATAAAATTGATACATGTCTGGCCTAAAGCCACAGCTGACGGGGATTTCAGAATCAAGAAGATGTCTTCTTCTATTCTTACGTCATGCTCTTATGCCTCAAAATGACAGGAGAACATGGAGTGCATAATCAGTCTGTAGGATAACTCTCTGTGTATGTGTGTTTCTCTCTGCTGTAACCTTTTGGATACCTAAAAAAACCCCAAAACAAATAAACCCTACAACCCTGCATGGTTAATACTAATAAAATACCTGGGCAAAAATGACATGAGTTGGATGTAGATTGTGAAGCCTTCACTCTAAACAATATGTCCTTTGTGGGTTTAGGTCAAGCCACTGATGGTTTATTTTCTAATAGTTCTTCTG
This sequence comes from Mauremys reevesii, assembly GCF_016161935.1. Lineage (NCBI taxonomy): Eukaryota > Metazoa > Chordata > Testudines > Geoemydidae > Mauremys > Mauremys reevesii. The sequence continues at coordinate 27,456,887 of NC_052630.1, forward strand.
GGTATTTCACTTTTATTATTGTTTTCTTCCTTTGCAGAAGAAATGAGGCTATTTGCCAGTCCTTGACCTTTGAGAACTTCTTCCCCCCATCCCCATATATATCTTTTTATGATACGCTACAGTGCCTTGAACTCCAAAGTTGAATGCAATTCTAGATAATCTCTTCAGTGTTGTTTGACATTGGTGTGCTCAAGTATGCTTTTTTTCCATATTGGAATGCTGCAACATGAAGACACAATATAATGTAGTGGCAAAAATTGAGACAATTTCAGCTTATAGAAATGTCTAATTAATTACATTACTCCACTGTGTGCTAATATATTTGTCTTTGGCTCAAGGAATACCTTTAAATACTTGAATTGCTTCAGATCTTTAGATGGTAAATTAGGACAGCGTTTCAAATGTTTTTGCCTGCTTGTTTTATGTTAATTTTCTTGTGGTATGTGTATTTGCAATAGCATTTCATTTCCTTAGCATGAAAGAATTGTTTCTTGACAAACAAACTTTTCAAACATTTTTAAATGTGATTTGAAGTTCCAGAAGTCTTGCTTGAGCTCTGCTGTTGATGTCTCAAAGGAGTAAAACATACGTGGCAACTCCTCCAAAAAGATTCTCTCAAAAGGACGTATTAAAGATGAAATATAAGGATTTTTAGATCAAAAGGATAATGATTCTTTAAAATCTTTACTATGTGATAAATTATTCTGAAGGTATTATAAAAATGTACAAACTTGCACAAGGGAATAGCAGAGAAAGTTGGTAGTGACTTTGAAATTATTATAGACACAGAGCTAAAGACATACTGTACTTTCGTAAGTTTGTTTGTTATAACCGGTAAACTAGAACTCTATAAATATGCACTTTAGACCTTTTTTGCTTGTCAGTCTGAGAAAAATATATAGATAAGATCACATGTTGGCTTAAAATATTTTGTGTTTTATCAGGAGATTAACATAGAAGTGAGATCAGAGGATAATAATACTGTAGTGACTTTCGTCAGAGGACAAATATTGTACTTTAGTGTCACTTAAATCTTTATATATGTATAAATGAGGCTCCAAGCACGGTGGTTGAAATTATATAATCAAAATTTCTCTAAAAATGAAGCTAACCTAGTAACATGTCATTATTGTCATAAGTGGTGCATTTCTAACAGTAGTTTTAACTAAAACTCTCCAGTTCAATAATTGTGACCAACTTCAGCCATTTGAGATAAGCACACAACTCCCACTGAGTTCTGTGACAACCAGGCATTCACAACCAAGGCCCATAATGTCTAATTTTATGATAATTTCTACTTCTCATTTTTATCTGACCAATATCTGTAACTCACCATGCTTAAAATGTATTTCTGGATGCAATATATCATTTATATTGCTCAGTTATTTATTTTTGCATCTTTTCTCCATTTTGGTGTATGTATTTACATTTATTTTAATGATGATTAGACATTTTGCAAGATATTATGTGTGAAACTATTTATTTTCAGACATTATTTCTTTAAGCATATTTATTATATTTAACTATAGAGCTGCAGGTCTTTCTACTCACAGGTACAATTGTGACCATATGAGAGAATCAGGAAAATAATAAATGTTGTAGTAAAATGTTTCCTTCTCTTATATATTTTACCCAAGTGTTTTGTAAAGAAGTTGTGTACACAGTGCAGCCCTATATTGAGTTTTAATCCTCCACGCCCCTACCACACACACAGATTACGGATGAATGTTCTTACTCCACCTGTTTGTAGTTGTTCCTTAATGAAAGGATAATTTAGTTAGTTAATTGTCCAAATTATGCTTGTTTACCCACTAGGCTTTCATTATAATAATAAGCAGCTCTGTGGAAATTGTATTGCTGTCCATTTTGACATAAGTCTAAATTTGCATATAGTCAAATAGTACACCTAGGTTCAAAATAGAGTTAGCTAATTCTTTGAATGAGAATGTGATTTACAGTTAACAAGATTGGTGCATGCGAGGAGGGACATAGCTCAATGGGGACCAAGTAATGCCTGCTGACGTAGTTAGGTTATAGGATGTGATAGACCAATGTTTTGATCCAGTGTGGCAAATCTTACAGAACTAGGAACCCGGAAGTGTGTGACCTTCTGACAGCTTGTACTCTTTTCCTATGGCCATCTGGGTATCTCTACTTTTCTAAGAAGGAGAGAGTCTTGCATACCAATATACATTGTTGTAATTTGTTTGATTACTGGCTTGCTGTTGACATTTGAGAGGCATTTACATCTGTTCTATGTATGAAATTAATCCCTCATCCATCCCACAAAGCCCAAGTGAACTCCATCCATACCCTGAACTGTGAGCTTCATGTGGTATGTTCAACAGGATTTCTTTTTCTTGGCAAACTTTTTGTAATAAATATTCTAATGAAAAATACAAAGACATGCATGCCTACAACCCAGTTGAAAGAAGACAATACAAATACAGTGAAACCTGTCTTAACAGATCAGCCACAGCAGAAATAAACAGCAGGAAAGAAGAGAATTTTAATTGTAACCTGAATACCAGCTTTGTGAGGAAGGCTTATAAAACATATTCTGTAATAAAGTTGTAGTCTATGTCATAGTGAGTTCTACTTTTTCAAGGTATGTTTTCCTTAAATAATTATGAAGAGAGTTGTTAGCACCACCGGACTGCACCAACTCTGACTGTGTAGACTCTCTGTACAGCAGCCACAGTAAATCATGAGAAAGTTTTCCAAATCAGGAAAATAACTATTCAAAATTTGTAATTGTGTTCAGTTTTTGAAACAATTGACCTAGGGTTAAAAACAAAAACCTTGACTCCCCAGACATATAAAAATTTAATTTAACACATGTAATCCTTATTTATTTATTTAAAGGGTACTACTAAGAAATATATAGTAATGAGTAAATGTGTCAAGGTAATCTATCTGCAAGAATTGCCACAATCCCTGGGCACCCATGTATAAGTAATGTGTTGCAGTCATTAAAAAGTATTCCAAATGGTGATAGTGACTGTAGTATCTACAGCTGAATGTGCAGTCCTAACTCGCATGTGTAGTCCTATTGAAGCCAATGCATCTACCTGCATGAGCAGCTACTCACCGACATGAGGAATGATTGCACAACTGGGCTCTTTATGAATAAATTGTTTCTTATACTGTTGTGCTCTGGAAACACTTGATTTCAGTTAGTTTCTGAAATTCCATGGATTAAAATGACAAACGTCATTTTTCTACATAATACTTTTTATTATGACATCATTCAAAAGTGAAGTTCAATAAGTGACTTGTGATAATATTATACTAAGGTCTTTAGGAAAGATTGATTCAATTAAGTAGGTTCATTTCAGTTGCTATTACTTTAAGTGATGCCATAATGTACTTGAGAAACAGTCCTTAGTTAATAATGGCAGGATCACTGAGTACATTGACGATGTGCTCAAGTACTCATTCATATTGTAGATCAGATATCAGGAAGTAAAGGGTATCAACTAATCCATGGGTAGTGTATTTGTCTAAAAATAAATTTCAATGTCATCCACACATTTCTGTTTGGTAAGTCATATCAAGTGATGTAACCTGATATGATGCCATATAGTCACTAGGAGTCAAATTATTCCCCCCAGTAAATTGGTTCTTTGGCCTAGAGCCATATAGGATTTGGAGGATGTAATCTGGTTTGTCTGTCTCTTCAGCCACCCATTGTCTTGTCACAATCCCAGACTGTATGGTCTCTAGGGCAAGTGAATAACTTTGTTCTGTTCATTTGTATAGTCCCTAGCACAATGAGGCCATGAACCCTAACTGAAGCCTCTAGTTGCTTCTGCAATATAAATAATCAACAATATTCTCCATCTGAGCCAGATTATGGAAAAACCGCAGAGCCACTCTGTGGTTGCTGCTTCTGCCTTTGGACTACAGCAGAGGTGGGCAAACGACGGCCCACAGGACCGTCTTGCCCAGCCCTTGAGCTCCCAGCCAGGGAGGCTCGCCCCCAGCCCTTCCCCTGCTGTTCCCCCTCCCCCGCAGCCTCAGCTCACCATGCCACTAGCGCTCTGGGCAGCGGGGCTGCGAGCTCCTGCTGGGCAGTGCAGCAGCATGGCTGGCTCTGGCCGGGCGGCGCGGCTGCCATATACGCTGCTCTGAGTGGCATGGTAAGGGGGTGGGGAGGTGGATAAAGGGCAGGTGGTCCCAGGGGGCAGTCAGGGGACAGGGAGCAGGGGGGGATTGGATGGGTGGAGGGTTTTGAGGCGGGGGCAGTTCGGGGGGCGGGAAGTGGGAGGGGGCAGGGGCCAGGTTGTTTGGGGAGGGCACAACCTTACCTACCCGGCCCTCCATACAGTCTTGGAACCGCAATGTGGCCTTCCGGCCAAAATGTTTCCCCACTCCTGGGCTATAGTATTGGTAACTAGCATTGTGCAGGGGCCTGGGCCAATGGATCTATGTAATTAATTTATCCACTGATTATTCTGTGGTCTTCTTCAATCCTCCACACTTCCTTGGAGAGAGCTACCCAGTGCTACAGCAAACAGTGGTGTGGAATCCACCTGTACAGTTTCTACTAGAGTCAGGGCCACCCAGAGGATTCCGGGGGCCCGGGGTCTTCGGCAGTGGGGGGCCCCGCTTTGGCGGTAAGTTGGTGGCGGGGGGTCCTTCCGTTCCGGGACCCGCCACCGAAGTGCTGCCCCCACCGCAGGTCTTCGGGGCACTTCGGCGGCGGGTCCCGGAATGGAAGGACCCCCCCGCAGCCGAATTGCCGCCAAAGACCCGGCTGCACTCCGGCAGCGGATCCCACTTCGGCGGTAATTCGGTGGTGGGGGGGGGTCCTTCTATCTCGGAGAGGAAGGATCCCCTGCCAGCGAAGACCGGGAGCGAAGAAGCTCTGGGGGCCCGGGCCCCGCGAGAGTTTTCCGGGGCCCCCGGAGCGAGTGAAGGACCCCGCTCCAGGGCCCCCAAAAAACTCTCATGGGGGCCCCTGCTGGGCCCGGGGCCTGGGGTAAATTGCCCCACTTGCCCTCCCCCCCCCCCCCGTGTGGCTCTGACTAGAGTGCAGTGTGAATATATTGTCTATTTTATACTTGTGTTTAGAAGGGATGAGTTACTATTTTTGCTGCTTCTGTTGGGATGACGCAATCATTGCCACATTTTTGCTAGTGGGTATTTGTAACCAATCTGTCATTTAGGATGTACAAATAAGAATGCAGAAGTGATGCACTGATGATGATTGCACTGTACAGGGAATAAGAGGAAAAGTGAAAATTTCACAGGGAAGTTACAGGAAAAATGGCTGAGGATTTAAAGTGAAATACCGAATTTACAAGCATTTGACATAGTGACAGGATGACACAACCAGAAACCATAACTGTGATCTGTTCAATCAGCATCTTTATATGTGATTCCCCCAACTTCTGCTTACCCCTCCCACCCCAGGAATTTGAAAGAACATTTTCCAGACTAACCTTATTCTGCAATTTGTGTGAGAGAAATTGAATTTATCTACTTGCAGTGCATATGTCTCTCATGTCAATCTGTTTAAAACTTAACTAAATATAAAAAGACTGCCATTTGAGTAGGATGGTATCACCTGGACTGTTTAGAGAAGATGCAAAAATTAATTGTCCCCAATTTTATAAGTGGTACTGTTCTTCCAGGCCACAGCATATGGTATCTGCGAGTATATGTGGACAATTCTTCAACATACTAGTAAACAGCTCCAAGATAGGACGTCAGATCTGGTAAATCAATGTATTAGAAATATATTAAACCTAATCTTGATTAGGAAAATAGCAATCAAAGTCTTCAACTCCCTTTTCATTTGTGGAGACAGATGGCATATCTGTTCAAAGGCAAATATCCAAAAAAAAAAAAAGTATCTTTCAAAATGTGGCAATCAGAATAATCTTGGAAAGGAACTATTAAACCTAATAAGCCATATGTTCAGTGAATTTACTCATTTTGTTCTGAGGTATAGACATAAAATTCACCTTTCTGCCCTTTTGCAATAATTTAACAATTCCCTTATTACCTGCTAAACAATTAAAGTATTTAACAAAGCTCCGGATATGTAATATATTATCCAAATACAGCAACCAGTTTTTATGTAGTTAAAATTTAAATGTATTTAGGTGAACAGTCTGTAGTTTACATTGTTTCTCTCTGTGGAGCTCATGCGTTTGAAGATCAGATCTACTGGCAGCTTCCATGGTATACATAAAACAGATCTAAAATTATTTCTAATAGAAACTCTCTGAGGAATGTATCTTCTTTTTCATTCTGTTGTACTGACACTGCAGATGTGCCAAACTGTTCAGCAGTGTTATAAATGCATTAGTGAAACACTAACGTATTCTCCAACAAATATAGGGAATTCAGGAGGTTTTCTATACCCATCTTTCACCTACTCATTTTATTTAATTCATGGAATTGGCATGCTGTTCTGCTTTTATAGCTTGTTAAAATGAGATGAGAAAATGTTTGGAGCTAATAGCTGCTGGAAAAACCCTTCCGAGCGTAGGTAGGCAGGATAGCTATTGCATTGCTTGCTTAAAGCATAAAACTTTCCAAGTGAACAGCTGTGATTTAAAGTGTGTGTATGTGCATGCGCATGTGTGTAATTCATTTGTATATATAGGAAAGCAGGTCTATTGTATATGGATATACAGAAATGCCCCGGTTTAAAAACAATTCTAGATCCAGAACAGCAAACTTTTCCTAATGTTTTCATAATACAAAGTTCCACACAAGCAGAGCCTCTATTCTGCTAATACAAATGTTCACCTTGGTAGTTGGGCTGCAAGACTGAGTCTAAATGAGGAGAGGAGGGAAAGATCCTCAAGGTCTGGGGCAGTGCTACAGGTGCTGCTCTAGGTTCCTCTTCCCACTCCCTGTAGCAGGTGTTCCTTCCCTTGGTGAGTGGGTAGACTATCCCGCTTGACATGCTCTCTCAGTGCCATTGGACTGTGGAGCCAGGAGGGACTGAATGATTGGCTTATGCCTGCTGGGGCAGGTCGAAAAGAGTAGCTTCTACTTGCTCATATTCCTGGGAAATAGCCATTTTGAGCTCCTTTGCTTATTGCCAGTCGGGCTCTGTTTCTGCTACACCCTTACCCATCCCTGTCTAATGAGCTAGATCTCTTATGATGCCGGGGCTAAGCTGATCCCAAAGTTGTGTATGGAGTCTGAAAGGCATTTTTTTCTCTCATGTTGTCTGGTATCTTGGAGGTCCAGTTTGGGGGGTTGAATTACATTGTTGTAACTTTGATAGATTTAAAAGGGTCTGATGTGTGGTTCCTGTAACCTAATGGACTATTTGGGCATGGCCCAGAGTGTGACATAGCACAGTGGGGGAATATTTCTCCATGACTCTCACAGCATCTGACTCCCTGCTCCTCATTTCTCCTACCCATGGAATGGAGGAGGGGAGCTGGTTGGGGGGACGCCGGTTTCAAGCCCAGACCCCTGGCACGGGTGAGGGTGTAGATGGAGCATTGCCCTCATATATGCCTTCAGGTTTGTTAAACTTGGAGCCATGGATGAAATCCACACTGGAACAGTCCTCCTGGGTAGTTTGGGGGGAATGGTCCCCATTGGTAAAGAGTTTTAATAAAGTTGCATCTTCTGCATTTAATCATATCATTGTAGACATAGAAACAGTGATACATGTCGGCATCAAATACAGATTTAGTTGGGCTTTATTCTTCTTTGTTAAAGTAGGAGAAACTTTCCCATTTGAAAATTGTTACAGTCCATGTGATAATATTGTTGTAGGGCAGGAGTAGGCAACCTATGGCACATGTGCCAAAGGCGGCACGCGAGCTGATTTTCAGTGGCACTCACACTGCCCGGGGCTCTGCATTTTAATTTAATTGTAAATGAAGCTTCTTAAACATTTAAACACCTTATTTAATGTATATACAACAATAGTTTAGTTATACATTATAGACATAGAAAGAAACCTTCTAAAATGTTAAAATATATTACCGGCATGCGAAACCTTTAATTAGAGTGAATAAATGAAGACTCAGCACACCACTTCTGAAAGGTTGCTGACCCCTGTTGGGTTTAGTTAAGAATTAGCATGTTCCATGAGAACTTCTTGGGAAATGTACTTTAAATTCCTTTTTTAAAGTCCTTTTAAAATTTTCAGATAATAAAATGGATCCCTACTGCCCTTGTACATATTTGTGCAAATGGAGTGTCAAAATTTTAGAGGTACAATTGCTATATAACATACTTGAACACTCCCTTCCCTTTTTCATTTCCCTTTAATTCTAGATATGTTCTACTTCCCAGTGTCACAGTGTAAACTTACATCAAGAATGAGACTAAAGCTAACAGTGCTCAGTTAACTTCAAAACATATATGTGCATTAAGAGTATTTCCTTCACATATCTTTGCTTAAATACTGCCAACGCTTCAGTTTAAGCCAGGGAGTCATATGGAGATTCTTTCTTGGGTGGGAGGGGGAAGGGGAAAGAAATCACGTTCTCTTTTGTACCATTATTACCCACTTTAAATATATTAAAACCTTCAATTATAGTTTGTGCACAATTCTTTTTAGCTGTGGTTTAAAGTATCCTAGGTTTGCCTGTCATTGCTATTGAGCGTGCATCACACTTGATAGCTCTTATTTATTATGAAAGAAAAAAGTAGCTCATACCTAACCCTCTTTAAATGGATTTGTCTTATGTAGCAGGTGAATCCTGCTTCCAACAGCAACATACGCTTTTCATCCCCCATAACAGGTGATGTATTAATGCCAGTGATAGTCTATTTGAGGAACTGCAGAAAATGAAACCTAATATAACTGTTTTAGGTTTCAGCTTCATTTGAAAATGTATAAGATCAGATATAGTTTACTGGGAATTTCATAATTGCCAATGCACCCACCTCTTCCCTTGGACCTCCCAACAACATAGAAGGATTTCAATTACAATAATACTAGTAATTGTATTGCTATGGTGTTTTATATCATATTAGGAGATGCAGACTGTATGCCTAGCATAGAGAACTTAAATTCCCTCCTTACTTTAATAAGGCAATTTGAATATGTCACCAAATTTCTGTTTTGATACCTTCTGATACATTCAAATTAGCACTGTGCAAACCTTTGTCACGCAAAAAATGAAGACACACTAGTGAAAATGTCAGTCCAAAATTCTAAGCCAAGTTGGTGCAAACTATGAGTGAGCCCTGCCAAACCAAAGCCTCACTGATCTGTGTTCAACTAAGTCTTGCAAAACCATAGGGATATATTTAAGCCCTAATTTAAGTGAGTTTTGCTAGTACATAAACTTTTTTTGCTCTACAAATAAAAGCACACAAATAATATTTTAATATCAGTATTCTTACTTTTCTAATGTGATGGATGTGCCCTCTCTCCCCCACTGCAGCAGCCCCTGAGCTGGGGCTGGGAAGGAAGGGGGAGTCTCTCCCTCTCTCCCCTCCGCAGCAGCCACAGAGCTGAAGCTGGGAAGGAGGGTCGTCTCTCCCCAGCTGCCCTGGAGCTGGGGAAAGTTGCCTCTTTCTCTGGCCGCCGCAGCCCTGCATGTCCCAAATTCCCCACACCCTCTCTTCTCACCCCACTGCCCCCTCCCACCTACCCCCTAATCTTCCCAAGGTCCCACCTCACCTTACAAGGTCCTTACACCTCACGCCTGAGCGGCTCCACTAATTAGGTGGGTGGCCCTTCATTTTCTTGTGTGCAGCCGTCCAGGCGTGTATCTTAGGCTTTGGCTACACTTACACTTCAAAGCGCTGCCGCGGCAGCGCTTTGAAGCGCTAAGTGTAGTCAAAGCGCCAGCGCTGGGAGAGAGCTCTCCCAGCGCTGTCCGTACTCCACCTCCCTGTGGGGAATAACGTACAGCACTGGGAGCCGCGCTCCCAGCGCTGGGGCTTTGACCACACTGGCGCTTTGCAGCACCGCAATTTGCAGCGCTGGAGCGGGTGTGTTTTCACACCCTGCTGCAGCGCTGCAAATTTGTAAGTGTAGCCAAGCCCTTAGAGGGAACTATGTGTGGACCACCTGAATGGAGCTCAGTTTGAGACCACAGTTTGAGAACCTCTGCTTTAGGTGATGCATGATCATTCTGTTGGTAGCCTACATCATGGTTTGCTTTGGGCTAAGGTGCCATATTTGACTCAATAACATTTTTTTTTCTGTCTCCAGAGCAGGAAGTGTATCATACTATCTGTCAGTAATGCCCTTAAAGTATTGCTGGTGCCAGAAATCAGTTAATGCATCTGTATGAATGGTAGCTGGAAAATAGAAGAAGAAATACCCTATTTATTTTAGTTGTCTTTGAGTCCTAGTTCCACCACAAAATCCAAGTGAACTTTATTTCTGGGAGAGGTTATGGAAGGTATAGCTTAAATTTTCAAAAGCACCTAAGTCACATTTGAAAATGGGTCTGAGGAGCGTAAGTCTCATTGAAAGTTGAGGGCCTAAGTCATTTATGCATTCCTGAAAAATTTACCCTTGATCTATTCAGTGATGAATGAAAATAGTTCAGGCCTCTTCCCATACAATCAGTGGATTCAGTGTGTGAAGAGCTATTTTTGTAAAGGTGTTCCAAATTGTTTTTATCTTGGATTTATTTTCAGAGTATTGGCAATATAATCTCTGCAGTTTGATCACTGTCATATATAATATGCCATCTGAGACTTCACCAATTGTGAGCATGTAAGAAGTATCTGTATTACACTATGAATTTTTAAACAATAGCAACAAAGTCAGTTTGTGATGCTGAATACTGTCATTTTGCCATCTCCTAGATGTCCATTTCCATTTTTAACTAGTATCAGACACTTGAGTACTAAGAGGTTTGCAAGCTGTCTGAGGCGCAAAGTAAGCTAAACATACAGAGGTCTACTATAGATCATTGCGCCAGTCAGAGTGACTGCAATTGATGACTTTGCAATAGGCATTGTGTAGTGAAGTTCCCAGATCTGCCTCAATACTGTTAATCCACAAATCTCTGAGGAGGGCCCCTGTGGGTGGTATAGGGTAGGGCAGGGTCGTGATGTGCACTCTTTTGTGCGTCAGTGGAGAGTTTAAGAGCATGGTATGCTGGATTGGCTTTGTCCATCATAGGGACATGACTGAAGAGCATGCAACACTGCTTTTGAATATAATGAGAGAATTGAAAGAAAGCCAGATCTTTGCAAGATTGACATTGTGTGAAATGTCAAACGTGTTATGCTCAGGATTTGGTGCTAACAGCACATATGGAGTGCCTCTAGCCTCTTCCAGTCTGCTTGTAAGAGGGTCCAGGTTTCTGACTCGTATAGCAATACAGTATAAAGATTTGATAGATCCCTGAAGCAAAGGGAAATATTAAAGGTTCCCCATTATGCCTGCGGAATCCAAGCATTTCATGATAAATTCCCTTGGCTTTTGGCCAGCCTAGAACCTCCTGAAACATTCTGGTAGGTCTGTCAGTTTAGTTACAGCCTAGGATATTTCTCACCCTCTTGGGAAGATGAGCACACAACCCGATAATATGTCACTGAAATAAATAAGGCAAGGCTATGAGCCATGATGAAATATGCCAAAGAAAGAATCTATAAAGAAAGAAAATCCACTGTGGAGGATTCTTTCTAACAAGTAGCCACTTCTATACAGTGGGAAAATGTTGTCTGAGTTGTCAAAGGAAATTCTTCTTTAATAAAGTGAACAAAAATCTGTGTTTATAATGTTTGCTTTTCCGCAGCATTAAATTAAAGATGGTATTTGGAAGAAAAATGAAAGCTCCTGGATATTATTTTAAATTAAAGTCATCTGTGTAAATAGTTTTCTAGTGCTTTTTACTACTCTCTACCTGTGCACTGTAGGGTTTATTTAAGTATCTTGAAAGAGTAAACAAAATGTGGAATAACGTTATCTAATTACGAGACTATTCCCAGCAAAAGACTGTCTTGCATTCCTAATATCAACATAAATCTTGTAGACAAAAATATTTACAGTTCAGCATGTGATTTCTAGGACATCGGATAAGGCCTGCTTCACATGTTAAAAGGACCAATCAGATGCACTTACATTTTAATGTAAAATCTGCCATTTGAATTATGTCAAACTCTTACGTTCTGAAAATCAGCTTGCCTTGGAAAATTCTCAGTTTAACTTTCTGTGGTGTGTTTTTGTTACTGCCACACCAGCTGGAATTTATCCGAATATACTGTAGTTTTCACTTCTGAAATGTCAAATAAATCATCATATTTACCCACCTCCAAACTGGACAGTACAAATAAAGCTAGAACCTCATGCCTTATGTATGGAACTGGCATGACTTATTGCAAGTCTGAGTATAATATCATAAAACATTCAGGATGTGGTTAATATATAACCATCAAAATAACAGAGTGCAATTCTAAATTTATGAGGCTGAACTTAACACTGAATCTCAAATAAGAATCACATTGATTTCTGTAGCGGATGACTTAAAAACACATTAGGTGGCATATCTGCAAGACACTACATTGATTTAAGCATAAAATGCATGGCACTCATTACTTCACCACTTAATGTTTCTCAATAATGACCAAAGCTATTGTATATTGATGAAAGGAAAATTATTTGTTTTGTTATATTATAGTGCTGAAGGAGATGCCTTGCTTTTATAATAAGTAAGTATGATTTTGAATTACATTTTCTACTAGTGACATTGGACGCCTTAAGAGGAGTGTACAGTGATTTCTTAAGATAACCATCGAATACATTTTTAGGAAGATATAGTTAGCCCACCCAAGTAACATGCTGCAGTTCAAGAACCCTATTCAGAGTACCCCTTAAGTTGTATTTAAGATCCATTGAATTTCAGTGGCACTTAAGCACATGCTAAATGATAGGACAGGTATATAAATCTATATTATGGTTGGATAGTGATGTACTGCAAAATTTCATCTTTGGCAGAAAGCTCTATGAAGGGGCCTGGCTCAGCTCGTATGGACAGGATTTTGTCCCAGTGCACAATAATGAGGTTTGGATTCTTGCCTGTTTTTGCTGCTGCAGCAGCGCAAATGGGACTTGGAGCAGTCTGGTTTGGTTTCCTGTAACTTTCAGGTTGGTTCAGCCCTTAGGAGCCCCCAGGACTCATGGCAGCAGTAAAGGTAGTTTAGGTCTTGTCTGCCTCTCAGCACAGCAGAGGTTCCAGTCCTAATCACATAGGGTTAATGGGGCTGAAACCAAATCTAATTGTGAATCCAGTCTAATCTCTTAAAAACTAGAGGTACCAATTGTTACTCGTAAGGTGTTCAAGTACAAGCGGCTGTGTGTTCAACTGAAGAAGTATATGGTTACTTTGTACACAATAATTACATCTAAAATATAGATCGTATGGGCCTGATCTGACAGCTGATGACCGCTTCTTGGGCAGTGCTGAATGCCTTCCCTCCAATTAACTTCACCTATCTCACACATTAGCTCAGCATCTTTCAGGATAAGACCCTTTGATCTTGTTGCCATGCTCACTAAGGTCAGTGGGAGCATGATTGGCTCTGTATTTGCCTGGTGTGAAGTTTTGCTGTGTTCTACTTCAATAATCAATGTTTTTTGAAGGGGTGGGGAGAGAATGTTGTGATCCCTTCACTTTCATTGTGCATTAATTTTTGATTTACTTATTTTTTCAGATTTTTGATCATATTAAGTTAATGCATTAGTCTTTGTGACATGCAAAATGGACTGAGATGTTAGAGAATAATGTTTTCTAATTATCATTGACATTTGCAGAGAAGATTAAAATTTAATAAAATTAATTGTCCATATTTGAATGGCTCACTTTGCAGTTAATCATACATCTCTGGTTTCCACTATAGATCTTGTTTTTCTTTTCATGCAGTGTTCTTTCCTTGAACTGCAACTACAATAATCAGGATAACTGACTAAACATTTATAAATATCTTTAAATTAGCATAATGTAAATAGAATGACATTTAGTGTTAACACTCATTATTATATTTTAAAATTGTTGATTGGAAGTCTATCTTAAACTTTTACAATAGTGTTGTCTTTTTTTACAGGTAAAATTCCCAATTTACCAGGAAAATATAACTTTTGGAGGTTACATTTAATGGCAAGTAGAGAATACATTGCTTTCACTGCTGTGCATCTCTAGTAATATAATTTGAAGTGCTAGGGCCCCTTGCATCCATTTCTGAATCTATTATTAGTTGATTAAATTAACTGGCTGGATCAGTACAGTGAGAAGAGACGCAGTAATGATATTACAGAATTAGTATGCTATGATGAATTGTCAAGAAAAGTAACTGTGACAGCCCTGTGGCCATATGCACTTAGCCATGCAATTTATAGTCATTTGAAAAGCCAAGGACTTTTCAGTTTTGGTTAGGAAATTTGTACTTGCTTTTGACAGAAGTTGAGGGATATGTGTGTACTGAACACAAGAGAAGGTTTACGGTGCCAGTATGAAAAGAAATCAAAAGCTTCTCTTCAACTGTTAGCACTTGGGTGATTTGCAGTGAACAAGCCATAGAGAAGGATGCCTTTTATTGTAGCTGTGCCAATTCCTTTAAATAGATTTATATGATAGTGCAGTTCCTTTACAGTTGCAGAAGATAATGTTACTTTGGGTAAGATAAAAGTAAATGCAATCTTGTATCACAATTTTCCTGGTTATGGAGGACTGTAAATCCTGGTGCAGTATATGCAATGCTTTTTTAGCAGGACTGTAAATACAGCTGGCCTTTTTTGCTTTTGGTACCTCTGAGCTTTTTAATTACTACTACTTTTAAACTACTTAAAATGTATTACTTTTCCTTCATGCAAATACTGGTAAGTAAAATAAACTGATTGTCAAATGGCTTCAAAAAGCTTGTGATTATGGTAGCTACTCTGCATGTAAAAATTGACACAGGGCCACCTAAGTAGTTAGTACACACTTTTCACCTTGGCCTGTTAATTTGCTGAACAATTTGGAAGCTAAATTTAAGACCTTGCTATTACAACACTTATCATGTTGTGGGGAGGCTCTGTGTGGTGGTTTCTGAGCATTTAAGCCAAGACTTACCCCAGGCATGTTTTCAAAGTAGTAATAAGCAGAACTTGAATACAAAAATAGCCAGACTATACCAAAGGATACCAGGTCATATATTTCATTCTCTTTCAGAAAGCCTGTAATATTGTAAGTCTCTATTAACAGTAGCCTAGATCTGTTATACACAGGGCTAAGATTCCATATGGGACTTCTGAGAATGGAATTAGGTTTCTATTATTAATTTTGTTTAAATTCATTAAAACTCTGGAGAATGTAGTCAAATTATGGTTTTCTCTGTAACTGTTTTTGGAGAATGTGTTTTTAATATATTGTATGACCACTCATAATAATATTTCTGAACTCACAGGTGCAAAATAACATATGGCTCTTGCCCAAAGAGCTTACAAATTTATACGTGCTATCTGGTTTTCTGGGGGTATAAACCCCCTGATCACAGATTCCTATACCATTCCCTAACTCCTACAGACCAGACCATCTTGGATCCACTGTTTGCCCTGGTGTTTGCCCCAAAAGAGATTATAGTTATGAAAATATTCTGTTGAGTGGATAATCCTTTATTTACATGTTTGTCATTAATTTTAACATACATTTGTGCAGTAGGACCAAATTCTGGTCCCTTTGAAGCCATGGGCAACTCTCAATGACTTAAATGGTGCCAGGGTCTATCATTTATTTAAGGATTGTGAGTTTAATTGTCTTGTAGGCAGCTGTAAGCAGTTTTGTTTAACTTGGTCCTTAAAAATTTGTAGCGTTGCACCTCCGTGATAGTCTGTCATTAGAGGGGCTGTCAGTGAGTGGTTTCCTCTTGGGTGTCCCCTTATGGCCTCAGGGCAGCCCTCCAAGTGTCCCCTCACCTGAGTTTCCCCTCTTAGTTCCTCAGTAAATTAAACAAAGCCCAATAGCAGCACCCCTTAGTCTGTTTATTAACTTAAAGTTGAGAAATAAATGTGTTCCCCCCACCCCCAATCCTAAACTGGACATAGCCCCCCAGCAACTCCCCTTGTCTCAGTATCTTTCCTGTGCAAGTCTTTCTCACTATGTTGTGTCTCAACAGCCTCCTGAGTCTCGTAATCTCTTCCCCACCCCAGGCTTCCTGCTGCCCTTTATGGGTAACAGCTGATCTCTCTCTCAGGTGTGCCTCCTCAGTAATCAGAGTGGGCTGGGCCCAGGCCTCTATCCCACAGAGGGGCAAGCTTCACTGTGACTTGCAAGAGTGTTTTGTTTATAAAGACATTTCACCTTCATTTAATCATTTTTTTTTAAATCTTACCTGATTCACCTAATACTACTGTCGTATTTAATGGTCATAAAAGCATGAGGCCTCAAAGCAAATTCTTCCACTTAATAAAAGTAGCTACAATATATACCCGTGGTTGCAAAGACCTGAAGCAGGGCCCAGATGGAGGAATTGGGATTCTCTACCCAAAGGACCATTGTGTCTGTTTCCAGTATAAGGTTTAACCAGAGATGTAGCCAGGTTTTGCAAACTGGGGGTGTGGAATGCAGAGGGGCATGCAGTGGGTCATTGGTGGTAGCCTGGAGAGTGAACCCTGCCACACACTCACCCAGCAATGGTGTTTCCTATCCTTCAGGGCTGAGTCTGGCCCTGTTGGTAAGGTTGCAGTGTGATTTGGGACTGGCCCAGCTGCCTCTCATCATGACAGAGGGGCAGCCAGGCCAGACTTGTGTAGTGGCTTTGTGACACAGTGCACTGGGTTGCAATGCCCAGAACAGGGAGCTAGGCCCACTCCCAGGTGTGTGTGGGCTCATTCTGCAGCCCTTACAAACACCATAAGGCTGCTGCGGGCAGAGCCGGCTCTACAGTTTTCACCGCCCCAAGCAGCGCACCGAATTGCCGCCACGGCGGGAGCAGTCCGTGAGCCCTTAGGGTGGCAGGTGCATTTCCGCGGCGGTAGCAATTCGGCGGCAGCTTCTATGTTTAGCTGAAGCCGCCGCGGACAGCTAAACATAGAAGCTGCCGCCGAATTGCCGCCACTGCAGAAACACAGTCCATGTGCCCTAAGGGCACATGGACTGCCCCCGCTGTCTGCGGCGGCAATTCGGCACGCTGCCTGGGGGCAAAACAACAGGAACTGCCGCCCCTTGCAGATTGCCGCCCCAAGCACCAGCTTGGAATGCTGGTGCCTGGAGCCGGCCCTGGCTGCGGGGGATGGTTAGCCCCCATTAGCTCCATCACTGGGTCTAATTTTGTCATGTCCCCAGTTTCATGTCTCTTCCCACCTCAATACCAGGATTTAGGTCAGGAATTTTCTCTGTATGTCTGTTTGGTGACATACCATCCTGATAGAATCATCCAGCCATTAAAATTGTCAAAGAATGATCATCTGCCATATCCAGCATAGAACAAACAAATTGTGTATGTGTATGTTTTGGTTATTTTTTCCATATTTCAGCCTTTGCTTTATTTTTTGAAGTAAAATATATATTTTTAATAAACCACCTTGCCCATTTATCTCTTTCAAACATAAAGGGTCAGATTTTCAGCACAGTCTTTGCACCAAACAATGGCTGCTAGAACTTCTTGAATTACACACACTGATAAAGAGGAGCACTGAACTGTACTTTTTATTTGTAACCATAAATTAGGAGTACTTTAAAAACAAATTGGATCCATACCATACTCTACCAAAAAATATTAAAACAGCTGTTGTAACAAATTTCAACATAGAATTTCTTGTGAAACTGAGTGGTCCTTTTGGTCATGATTGCAGTAAATCTATTTAAATAAAAGCACCTTTGTATTACTGTATTTCATTATTACCTGAGGGAAGGCTTCTGCTGAGGTCACTGTGTCAAAAGCTGCCCTTGCAGAAGATGAGCAAAACACCTGTTGATTTCAGTGGAGGTTGAGGGCATGTTGCTGGTCCAAAACTTTCTTCTGATGTATAAAAATGAAGAGACATTTGAGACTCAAGTATAGTTTTTTGAGCTACACCACTTTATTTCACCGTGCCTTATAATCAGGACTTCCGTTCTGAAACGCACTACAGTTGTGTGGGTTGGCGAGGTTAAATGTTATCCCTGATCTATGAGTCATACAACACTAAAAATAACTTTTTATGGGCTTGCTTATAGGTTCATATACAAAAGTACTCTGTCCCTTTTGCAGTGTGTAGTCAGCTTTTGAAAATTTTTGTTTGACAGTTGCTTTATAGAGACTCTAGGAGCTCACTATAAGGTAATAAGTGAAACATTTTATTCCAAAGAAACTGCAAGGATAGACATTTAATAATACTCAAGATTCATAAACAGGAGTATACGAAGCTGCAGTTTTATAATTGTGTATTGTAGCAATATATGCAATATATCTTTTCACCTGGAGAGGAATTGTTGCACTCCTTAGTGTCATAAATCCCTTTTAGGTTCATATACTAAATACCACCCAGAAGTGATAGTATATCAAAATGACCTGGAAAATGGTGCACCAAACATTTTCACACCTTATTCCCTACCTGTAATCTAGAGAACACTCTAAACTCAGCAGGGCCAAGATAGTTGGGCTGAAGAAGAATTTACCTGTGATACCTGTGGAAATGAATGCCTTTGATGTCCATTCACTGTAGAGAAACGCAGTAAGCAGCTAAATGCCTTAATGTGTTCTTGCCACTGAAAAATCTAAAAGCTTCCATGTGCATCATGAAGCTTGTGCAGTAAGGTTTTCCCCGTCAGCAAAGGAAAATGAATGCCTTTCAGCTTTAAAGTTTAAATGCCTTGCTCAGCAGGGAGTCCAGAGAGATTTGTTCAACTGAAATGAGCTTATAATAAGGCTTTCATCCAAAGATAAGCAAGGACAACATCCAGTAGCTCTATACTCTCTTACTAGAAAACATAAATAGGGTTATCTCTGTTATGTTGCTGTTATTGTCTTTTATGTGGTATGTTGGAATTCATGCCAGTAGATTTTTCCCATCTTAGATTGGAGTAAAGCAACGTTAACTAGGTTTTTACTTAGAAAGACTGAGAAATTGAATTGTCTGTGGTCTCTTTAAGATTTGTTGTTGTTTTAAAAAAATAAGTGTCTATCATCTACAACATTTGCAATAGCAAGAAATAATTGTATATTGTTAAGTAGTCTTGTACAGGCATGTCATACCCCTAGGTAAATCCTCCAACCAAACATCATATATTCTATTTATTTTTTTACTTAATCAAGTTGTGTTTTGACCAGAAATTAGGTTGTTCTAGGTATAATTTATGACTAGAGACTTTGTCCATTCTGTTGTTTTGTGTGTGGTGTTTGTCACTGGGTTTTCAGTGTTCCTAATGAGCTGTTAACAAGCTGTCAATTACAGAGCTCATGCAAATTAGTGAAATAGACACCGAGGGATTGATGTACCTAGAGTTGAAGTATGATATCTCAAAACGTTATGAACTAAATCATTCCAATTTTAATCACTGTCCTTTCAATGTATTCTCCTTTTTGTTTATACAGCATTTATTGTGTTTATTTCCTTTAAATTATGTTTACAGAACTTAAATATCAATTAGCCCAGGTCACATGTGTTTAAATACCAGGGCTCAAAAACCTAATGTATGACTATTAGATTCAGAAGGTTTACATGAGTCTAATTTGTTTTTCCTTTAAGTATTCTCCTCATTGTTCTTCTTTTTCTCGTTTTGCATCCCTTCCCCCGCCCCCTCCTTTGGATTTCCTTTTCACGCCTCCCTTTTCATCATCACTTTTTTTTCTGCCTTATTTTATCACCACCGTTTCCTTTTAGGCTCTCTTTATTAACTTTTCCTTATGGGTGGCAAACCAGGTATAAATCTCAGTACACTAGCCATCAAGTCTCATGTGGATGGATTTTTTTCAGTAGTTGTCAGGAATGAAGCATAATAGCTCAGGCTTGTTCTGATCCTAGACATTGTTCCCACAGGACCAAGCCACAATCATAGTCTCTTTCAAATTCTAATGGTTCTCCATCAAAATATCAACATAGATTTATTTGTTGTCCATGTCTCCTCCCCGCCCCCCGCCCCGTATTCATTGTCTTGTAGTACTTGTCCAACGTCATTGCATCCCCCATGAACAGTCTTGGCTATGTGGGCTCAGGCCATTTTTACCCCACCAGTCTTAGTGGAGTTTCAAAGGCCTCCCTTTTGTAATTACCACTGCATTTTTTTTCCTCCTCTTCATCTGGTGATGAGAAAATGGAACGAAGTAGCAATTGCTTGACATTGGTGTTTGACTGTTAAAATTGAAATGACTAACCTAACAGCAGACTGTGATGTTCAGCTGGGTTTGTGTTTAGTAAAAAAAAATACATCTGAGGTGATTCTGAGAAGTCATATAGCAGAAGAGCTTCTTTTTTTCATGAATGTTTAAAAAAAAAAAAGCTCCAGACTTACTCCATTACTTTGTGAACTTAGGTTGAGATGAGTTTAAAAAGAGTGGAGTTTACAACAAAAAACAAAAACCCACACACTGTTTGATGGGGGTGTTACTTCAGATTTACAATAGGGCAACAGTGAGCAAAACTGGGTCCCTGCAGGTTTGTTCCCACCCTAATACTAAGTGCAATTAAAGCAAAACCTAAATAAATGAAACTATAAAATACCCAATTAGTTCTGTTTTTTAGTTTGTAAATGTTTTATCGAACAATTTATTATTATTTGTGTTCTTACTGCAACAGTCATCTAGGGTTTTTGCTTTGTTTTGTTGTGTTGTTTTGTTTTTAAAAAGGACAATTGCTCTTTTATGTTTGTATCCCTTATGCATTATCTCTCTCACACAGTTCTCAGTTCTGCCAGTCTTACTTGTGCTCAGTACTACTAAACTACAAACAGTTCCATTGTCTTCAATGGTCTGCTTGCAGAATAAGGTAGTACTGCTTGCTGAGTAAAAGTGGCAGAATCAGGCCTATGGTTAGCAATTTATATTGACTCAAGCATATCAACAGTCAGTATCAACAGGATCATAATAATCATGCTGAGTATTATCATACTATTCCAGCACTTTCTTTGGTTCTTGCAGTTCAGAGAATCATAGAACTGGAAGGGACCTCGAGAGGTCATCTAGTCCAGTCCCCTACACTTGTGGCAGGACTAAATATTATCTAGACCAGGAGTGGGCAAACTTTTTGGCTGGAGGGCCACATTGGGGTTCCAAGACTATATGGAGGGCCGGGTAAGGAAGTCTGTGCCTCCCCAAACAACCTGGCCCCTGCCTCTTCCCACTTCCCAGCCCCTGACTGCCCCCCCATAAAACTCCTTCCCCATCCAACCCCCCCGCTCCTTGTTCCCTGAGAGCAGGTTAGACAAATACCTGTCAGGGATGATCTAGGTCAGAGGTGGGTAAACAACAGCCCGTGGGCTACATCCGGCCCAGAGAACCATCCTGCCTGGCCCTTGAGCTCCTGACCGGGGAGACTAGCTCCTGGTGTCTCGCCTGCTGTCCCCTCTCCCCCGCAGCCTCTGACAGTTAGGAAGTTTTTCCTAATATCCAACATAAACCTCCCTTGCTGCAATTTAAGTCCATTGTTTCTTGTCCTATCCTTGGAGGTTAAGAAAAACAATTTTTCTTCTTCCTCCTTGTAATAACCTTTTACATACTTGAAAACTGTTATCATGTCCCCGCTCAGTCTTCTCTTTTCCATACTAAACAAACCCAATTTTTTCAATCTTCTATCATATGGCATGTTTTCTAGACCGTTAATAATTTTTGGTCTTCTCTGGCCTCTCTCCAATTTGTCCACATCCTTCCTGAAATGTGGGGCCCAGAACCAGACACAATACTCCAGTTGAGGCCTAATCAGTGCAGAGTAGAGTGGAAGAATTACTTCTCATGTCTTGTTTACCACACTCCTGCTAATACATCCCAGAAGGCTGTTTGGTTTTTTTGCAACAGCATTTCACTGTTGACTCATATTTAGCTTGTGATCCACTATGGACCCCAGTTTCCTTTCCATATACTTCTTCCTAGGCAATCATTTCCCATTTTATATGTGTGCAACTGATTGTTCCTTCCTAAATGGAGTACTTTTCATTTGTCCTTATTACATTTCATCCTGTTTATTTCAGAGCATTTCTCCAGTTTGTCCAGATCATTTTGAATTTTAATCATATCCTCCAAAGGACTTGCAACCCCTCCCAGCTTGGTTTCATCTGCAAATAGGTGCTTGGCCAAGGGGAAGGGGTGGCATGTCGGCTCTTCGGCAATTCAGCAGTGGGTCCCTCGGTCCCTCTCAGAGGGAAGGACATGCTGCTGAAGTGCCGCCGAAGAAGAAAGCTGCACGGTGGAGCTGCCGCCGATCATGATCGCGGCCTCTTTTTTTTTTTTTCCTGCCGCTTGGGGCAGCAAAAACCATGGGGCCGGCCCTGGTATTCTGTATGCCGTTATCAAAATCATTGATGAAGATATTCAATAGAACTGGACCCAGAACTGATCCCTGCAGGACACCACTTTTTATGCCTTTCCAGCATGACTGTGAACCACTGAAAACGACTTTCTGGGAACAGTTTTCTAACCAATTTTGCGCCCGCCTTATAGTAGCTCCATCTAGGTTGCATTTTCCTAGTTTGTTTATGAGATGATCATGCGAGACAGTATCAAAAGCTTTACTAAAGTCAATATATACCACGTCCACCGTTTCCCGCCCCCATCCATAAGGCTTGTTACCCTGTCAAAGAAATCTATCAGGTTGGTTTGACACAATTTATTTTTAACAAATCCATGCTGACTGTTACTTACCAGCTTCTTATTTTCTAGATGTTTGCAAACTGATAGCTTAATTATTTGCTCCATTATCTTTCCGGGTACAAAAGTTAATCTGACTGTAATTCCCCAGGTTGTCCTTATTTCCCTTTTTATAGATTGGCACTAAATTTACCCTTTTCCAGTCTTCTGGAATCTCTCCTGTCTACCATAACTTTTTAAAGATAATCTCTAATGGCTCAGATATCTCCACAGTCAGCTCCTTGTGTATTCTAGGATGCATTTCATCAGGCCGTGGTGACTTGAAGACATCTAATTTGTCCAAGTAATTTTTAACTTGTTCTTTCCTTATTTTAGCCTCTTCTGATCCCACCTCATTTTCACTGGCAATCACTATTTTAGACATCCAATCACCACCAACCTTCTTGGTGAAAACCAAAACGAAGAAGTCATTAAGCACCTCTGCCATTTTCACATTTTCTGATATTATTCCTCCCCACACCCGCCATTGAGTAACGGGCCTATCCTGTCTTTGGTCCTCCTCTTGCTTCTACAGTGCTTCAGACATTTTAAGGCCCCAGTCCTGAAAATACTCATGCACATGCTTAACTTTTACTTCACTAGGTTATGTTTGGAAATAGTTAGAATTACTCAGGTAAGGGCTGAATCTTGCTCCATTATTATCAGTGAGAGTTTTCCTGTTGACTTGAATAAGAGCTGGATTGAGCCCTAAGTAGAGTTAAGCACATACACATGTGTTTGCAGAGTAAGGGCCTAACTGTCATTCAACTCAGTGGCATCATTTTCATGGGATGTTTGTTAAGCTTGTCATTTGATAAGAGCTGTTGGATGTTTTCAGACTTCCAGTGATGAGCAAACCTATCAGCTGTTTGCCTCACAGAGCACGTGTGGCTATAGGAGCTTGATTGCTAATGTTTGTATGGGGTTGAAGAGTTTGCTTCTATTCTATTTTCCGGAATGATGTACTTATGCATTAAGCTATTTAATTGGCTAGATAATTGATTAGCTCAAAAATGATCTTCACAACAAAAAGCCCCCACCAGTCACATAAATAGCTTGTCCTTTAGAGATCCTAGAATAAAAGACGTAAGGACAGATGTCTTCCAGTTGTAATTTTCCAGCTGGAACCCTGCAAGAAACATGATAGTTGAGAGAACATCATACTGTCAGGATGTGTTCAAATTTACATTTTTTTTAAATAGTCAACAACAACTGGCTGCAGCATCTGGCATTACTGTACATTTTTAGAGTTGTTAATTCCTCCAAGTTTGGGAATATTTAATCACATCTTTTAGTAGGGCTTTTTGTTTTTATAACTTTCTTAGAATAAAAGTGTGTTTTCCCTTCAAATGTATATTTTTTATATTTCCTTTCCTTTTATACAAAAACCAGAAAGATCTGCGTAACCTTTAAAGGACAAATGAAGTTGAAGTTACTTTATTCCTTTGTAGACAAGAAAATAAAATGGAAAAAATAGCATTATAGATTAAAAATAGCAATAGTGAGGTGTTTTTATAAGAAACTAAATTTTAATTGGTTAAATGTACACTTTGTAGCTGGAGAGATCACCTTGGAGTTGCATACTTTTTTGTATCTTGTGTATTACATATACTCTGTTCTTTAAATATTTTTACCACTTTTTTTCCCCAGTAATATATACTTCTATGTTAATATTATTCCATTGTGCATGAGGCTTGCATTTTTCCCCCTGGTGAGCATTTAATGCACTCACTTTCATCTATTTTATAATACCTCATATTGCAGATAAACTAAGTCTTGAGGGCCAAGTCCTGAAGCCCTAACTGGGGCAAATTTTTCGTGAAAGTCAATAGTTTCATCTGACTGAGGAAGGACTTCATGATTTCACCTTGTTTTCCTACAAGTCTTCTTCACTCACTTTTTCTAGGTGTTGTTTGAATGTAAAAGGATACCTGAATTTGTGGACACTCCAAGCACTAGGATTGAGGTGCATCAACAAGAATTCTTACATCTATAATTCTCATTCTTAAAAGAAATTAGTCTATTAGGAGCTGGGAACTGAGCTGTCTGGACAGAAAAAAATGTGAACAAACAGCAGCAAACCACTGGGCACTTGTAAGGTTGCCAGTGAGGTAAAGTATCATTTGTTCTTCTTTGAGTAGATGCAGCCGTGAAATCTACTTAGGTTTATGCGCACTCAAACACTGGAGCTGGAGGACTTTGCCTAGCAGTGCCTGTAGTAGCAGCGCTCACACCTTGTGGCCCTAGCCCCTTCACAAGCCATATAAGGGCAGCACCTCACCACCCATGGCTATAGTCAGAGCTCTGCTTGATGTTTTCACCTCATGTTTCAGTCTGGTTTCTGAGAATTTTTTTGTATAGAGTGGTTAGTAGTATCTTAGATTAAGTTTAATGTTAGTATAATAATAGAGTAGTTGGCTACCCTGTCTTATGCCCTCACCAGGGTTGAAGCATCATTTGTCATGTTGTGGGGCATCCCCAACAGCTATCCCCATACGGTGTGTGTTGTCTCTGTGAAGGACGCAATAAAGACTTGCTATATCTGCAGGTTGTTTACAAAGAAAACTCGGGTGAGGAGACACACTTGCGGCTGAAGCAGCACCTTCTTGAGCAGGTCATGAGGTCCTTGTCTAATCAGTGGTCGTTCCTATATTGGACATTTGTAGGGCTGCCACTTGGTCCTCTGTGCATACTTTTACCAACTACTGTGCTATTACTGCTGCATCCAGATCAGATGCAAACCTTGGGAAGGCAATCCTGCAGTCCTTTAAATAGACTATGAGCCCTACCTCCTATCAGTACTGCTTGAGTCATCTCAGTAAAATTCACAGTGGCATCTAGTTTAAGAAGAGAAAACAGTTACCTACATGTAATGGTTGTTCTTCAAGATGTGATGCAGATGTGTGTTCCACAACACACCCTCCATCCTCTCTGGGTCGGAGTCTGTACTTCTGATGTTCAGAGTGAAGAAACTGAAGGTGTTGGCGCAGCACCTCTCTTCTATGGCCAGAGGAGAAGGTAGGGCTTGGGCCACAGGGTGTGAGTGCCCCCCCATGCCTACCGCTAGGCAAAGTTCTCCAGCTCTGGTGTGCTGGGAGTGCATGCACCTAGGTAGAATACACGTTTGCATCACATCTCGAAGAGCAACAGTTATGTGTAGGTAACCATATTCTACGCTTTGGTTTGCTTTAAAACTCCTTGTTGCCTAAAATACTAAGTGCCATGAGTGTCTGATATAAAAAATGGCTTTTAAGCAATTAATTCTGTTTGTGTGATATTACCCTCTTTGTGCTTGAATTGTGTCCTGCGTATACTTTTTGCACTGCCTTGCTCCAGTTGAGGTTCAGTAACTATCATTTTTTGTTGTTATATGTCAGGCAATGAGGAGTTCAATCTCCAACTTCTTTAAAACTGAATATGTGGCATTACTTATCTTATGTTTAGTAGGGAAGAACTGGGGGAAGCTATTTCAGTGTTGAACTCCCCATCATGTGCAGTGCAGACACTGGATGCAGGGGCTGTGTCTTCCTTGAATATCCCTAACCCATCCCTCAAGTAGATGCATCCAGCAGACAGAGGTAGGGATAGTGCATGATAGCTCCTTATTTTCCTCTCACCTGAGTCTAAATCCACTGTCTTCACTAGAGATGCTCCTGATTTTTACTAGTGTAAATAGTCCCTCAGTGCCAGACTCTCTCTCCATAACCTTACTTACTTACCTTCACCCAACAGGCCCTTGGTACACTTCCTTCCTCTTATAGGAGGCCCAATGGCAATCATTCTAATAGTTTTCTGTTAGGTATGTGTACAATGCCTAGCATACTGGGACCCAATCCATGATTTAATAGGGTCTCAGACATGGCATCTGATTATTCTGTTCTAAATCAGAAGTAACTCCAAGTGAATGGGTTACACTGCTGTAAAAGCAATGTAAGTATAATGAAAATCAGGCCCCCAGAATGTCTCCAAGTACTAGTAAGTATCAAGAAGCTAATTTTCATAGCAAAAAAAGATCCAAAAAATATTTGCTAATTTCTCCTTGTAATTTCACAAAATAGCACTGTATATGTTTTCTAAAAACAGGTTAAGTTAACTTGACTACATTGTGTGTGTGTGCATTGTACACTTCACAGTCATGGAGTAAATCATCTATGCTAAGCGTACTCATTAGTGTTCAATTTACTTCTCCATCTCTTTGATGGCACCATGCAAATGGTAGGGGCACTTATTTTGTTTTGATTCCTTAGTGGAAAATTGTATTCACATAAGTAAGCATGCACTGAACAGCAATAAATCATTATTTCTCAGATGACCAATATCAGCAGGAATCTCATATACTTGACTGCTGGAGTTGATTTCAAAATTCATTGAATAATTATTGGTGCTGCTTTTCATAAGTGAGGAATATTTTTTTCTCTTTCTGATTCAGTTAACTTGTAAATGCTGCTTTCTCCCCTCCCCCATGTTCCCAATAGGTCTAATTAAAAAAAAAAAAAAAGAAAGGGGAAAAAATCAAATTAAACTATGGTATAGCTATAGATAATGTGCTGTGTAGTTTATCAAAAGTCTGATTCAGGATATTGTAATAATGTCTGATTCTTGCCAAAATCCAAATATGTATTGCAATATTAATATTCTGCAACAATGTAAAGTGTTTATTGTCATAAATAACTTAAAAACTGAAAATGCCCTAATAGAGAGAACTGCAGGTAGATCAGAGTAAACTACCTTCATTCTACAAATATAAAAGGGTAAAGACTATAGATATTTTAATATTAATCTGGTATTTCACATTTGAGGGACATGTAAAATTCTGTTGCTTACTTCAGAAATCATAGTGTACCAAAGGAGAGTAACAGTTTATTTTTATATGTAATACAATAATGCACCAACACTGTAAACCCTAATTCCCACAAGTTTTCCATAGTCATAGTTTTCCAGTATGAGTTGTCATATTGTAGACAATGGGATTATTTACATAAAAGTAACTTCTTAGATGAGCAAATTAATAGAAGTTGAGTTCACTGAGTGCTTCTTATGGTATGCCCTGTTACAGGTGAAAGGAGAAAATAAGATGATTAGACAGTTGTCAGATTCAAAAGGAAAACTTTGTTTGGACTTGAAAATAAATCTGATTTATACACTATTTAAATCTGTTACACCTTTGCCTGCCAGAACACTGCCATAAATTACTGTTTTATTTCTCAAAGGATTAATTGAATTTTTTGTAATAAAACACTAAAGAAATTCTGTATAATAGTGAGCCATCAATTTGTTAAAATAAGAGAGAGAAAATCCATTAACAGCAGGTAACTTATCTAGTTGGCCACCTAAGTGAATTTATGAAATATTGATCGGCTCCCAAGTCAGTTTTAATACAGACTAAATATTGTGGCTCCACTCCAAACACCCTGCCAGCTTTTATTCATATAGAAACTTTGCTAATTGGTTCAATTAATTTTAGAAGTTTAATGTATAAAACGATATCAATGGTGGGGAAGAGGTGGTCTGTCTGTAAAGACTTCAGCTACTTGCTTCTGAGTGATTTTTTTTTCTCAGCCCATAATTGATGCTTTCTAAACACAGGCATCAATTCAGCTAAGATTTCTCCTTCCAAAAGCTTTAACATTCAGAGTTCAAGTTTTTTTAGTGATTTTTCTACTGGGAATATATTTTTTTATCAATGTGAAATCTCATCAAAATACACAAAACTGCCGATCAATACCTCATAAATTCACTTTGGTCTTTCAACTTTCACAAATACTCTTCAGCAAAGTGAAACATGCAGAAATGTACAAGGTGACTACTTTAAGAAGAAATGTTCTCTGACCTAGTTTATCATCTATTAGTGTCACCTGATCAGTTACAGAATTGAAATACAATAGTTCCCAAATGTTAGTACCTTGATTACATTAGCACTCAGCCAGTTATACGGTCTCCGTATTCCTCGAAACACTAATCCTCATGTGACCAGCTCATTAAAACACTAACACCTCATTCATTTGTTCAGATTGTCTATTGAGTTTTCAAATATAACTTCCTAATAATTGTTTATAAATAATTGGAGTGCATGAAGTAGATGTATGGACACAGTATTTCCTGGACAATTCTGGTAAATCCTAATTATTCTGGAGAAGAAAAAAGTTTTGAGGCTGCAATGTGGATTTAATTTTTAAATTCACCATCCAAACACCACAAAATACATACAAAATATTCTTCACCCATCTCCAGAACTATGAACAGGAGAGCTTAGCAGCTCCCTATGATTCATTTCAGTTAATGAACCAGAAACTTAGCTTGAAATTGCACTTCAGAAAAAAAGGATAAAAAGTCAAAAAGTGGGAATGAGTTTCCATTTCATATTACAAGATTGGAAAATTTAGTTTTGCTTTTCAGGAATATAAAAGGCCTTATCTTGAGCCACTATCTAGTGACACATTTTGATATCTAATAGCTGAAAAACTATAGAAACCATCTTTAATTACAGATCATGAGCTACATCCAGATGCTGATGTAAATCCCATCTGAAAGGAGGAAACTCTCGTGCATGATCCTGAGGTGGCAAATTTGCTAGTCTAAGAGTTGGAGACAGTAGGAAGCTGCTGAATCTTCCTGTATTTGCAAGGCTGTCCAGGACAGATGATAGAATAAATTTCAGCAGCCTTTGCTGGCAGGACTCCTATGAAATTCCCATAGGGAATTAAGATCGCTACCCCATAACAGAAATCTACTGTCAGCCTTCATCCCTTTAGGGTGAATCCTCACCATGGTGTTAAGGGGTCTTGCTGGCATAAAGAGATGTGGACTGAGTGGAGTGAGATTATGACTCCAGTGAAGTCAATAGAAGCTTTGCGATTGACTTCAGTGGGGCCAAGGTTTTATCCAATAGATCTGGCCCCTTTTCTCAAATAAAATAAAAGTGGATAATTTTTAATTAAAAAAATGTTTTAATGAATTAAATGCAAGGGTAAATCAATAGCTAAGTTAAAATTTCTTGGAAAACTCCAGAGTTTATTCTACAGGTTTTTTTTTAAGTTGGGTCATTTATTGAAAAACAAATCTTAATTTAATACATTGTCTTGGCTGCATTATAGTTCGTCAGAGATCCCAGAAGTCTATAACTATAAAGAATTGCTCTGCTTCAGTTGTCATCTGCAATAGCCAGGTCTGTTGTATTTTTAAGGTAGTTTGGGTTTTTTAAAAAGTAGTCATCAAAGTGTATTGTTCCTGTGAACTGTACTAGAGGGTTATATCTTTGAAGAATAGCTCTGTGTAAGCTTGAAAAGTTCTCTCTCTTACCAACAGAAGTCGGTCCAATAAAAGATATTCCCTCACCCTCTCTAATATCTTTGGTGGGCATTTACAAATATTACTGTTCCAAAAGGAATGACAGCATTTGCATTTAAACCCCACACACCGTGTATACAGTCTCTCTAGCACAGGGGTAGACAACCTGTGGCACGCGAAGGCAGCACGCGAGCTGATTTTCAGCGGCACTCACACTGCCCAGGTCCTCGCCACCGATCCGGGGGGCTCTGCATTTTATTTTAATTTTAAATGAAGCTTCTTAAACATTTTGAAACCTTATTTACTTTACATACAACAATAGATTATTCATATGTTATAGACTTATAGAAAGAGACCTTCTAAAAACATTAAAGTGTATTACTGGCACGCGAAACCTTAAATTAGAGTGAATAAATGAAGACTCGGCACACCACTTCTGAAAGGTTGCCGACCCCGGCTCTAGCAGCTCAGACCATGAGGTGATTTTCATTACTCAGGAGGTAGTTGAGGATTTCGATAGTGGTCAGTAAATATTTTCTTCCTTTTTCTGTCTTTCCCCTTCCTCCCACCCTTTTGGGCAGGAGTGATAGTGACTTAAAATTTGTGCAGGTGAGGTTGTGAACACCTATGTTCTCCTCACCAGTAGCTCTTGACACAACAACTTCAGTGTTCAGCCACTTTAATATCTGCCACTTCCTGAGTGGATTATCTTTATCAACATTAGCTTGTTGAACCTGCTAAAAAGTTAAGTGAGATGGCTAATTGTGGGCAGTTACAAGGTCATGATAAATGTCAGGCTTAATTTAATGCACCATTGTGGGCAACAGTAGTGTTTTGCACTTTTCAGAGCTATTATTTCAGATTGGCCGCAGAATCAAGGAGGTATGCCTGAATTCAGTTAAAATGTGGAAGGTTATAGTCACAACCAAAAGACTTAGACTTTCGTCTTAAGCTTAAATTCTGGAGCACAATTATGCAGTAAATATTTTAAAATATCTTTGGTTACCCTGCCGTGCATGGGTTCCACCTACAGTACTCTGCAGAAACTTACATCTATTTAATTTTTATTAGATCTAGTTAAAATTCTTGATCCAGGATGCAATAATTCATGCAGTTTATAAGAATGCATATGACTTTTTGGCATAAAAGTGTTTCAATTTTTATCCATTTAATCCTGATATGACACTTAGAAACATGCATTGGAAACAGTTGTGAGCTCAAAGGGTAGCAGATCTTACAGCATACTGCAGTGCTCTCTGAATGCAGCCAACCTTCCTAGCTAGTTCTGCAGCTACTTCCCCTTGTAGGAGCCTCAATTTAACAAATGGGGTTGGGGAGGGAGAGAGGTTGAACGACAGGGGATATATATATATATATTAGAGGGGTGAATATATGTGTATATAAATATTCAGATAAATATTCTCATTGTCTGGTTCCATTCACATCCATTGGAGTAAATTGAAAGCCTGCCTGGATGTTCAGGTTTTGGCACTTTTGGAAATAACTTTGGGAGCATCTCTTTGTGCCCTCTTTCTTGATCCTGAATTCCTTTGTTCAGACTGCAGCCCTACCTGCTTGGCCTGCTCTATCTATTCTCTTTGGTGGGATGCAGCAGGCTGTGGATAGGTCAGGCTGAAAGATCAGCAGTTCTGCGCTGTAAGCTTCTCAGCTCAGCATCTCTAGCTGAAGCTTCCCTCCCTTCCCCAGTCCTGGCGTGTCTGGTAGTGTTTTGAGAGCGGCAGCCACTAGCAGTGCCTGCAATGTGAGCGAAAGCTCACATTTTGTGTAGTTTGGTTTTCAAATACAGAGTATCATCTCACCTGTTTGAGCTTTTCAGCAAGGTAGACCCTGGAGTAGCAGGAATACTTGAGTTGTTTCCCATTTCTGTGTTCAGGTGGAAGCAGAGA
Source organism: Mauremys reevesii (assembly GCF_016161935.1). Lineage (NCBI taxonomy): Eukaryota > Metazoa > Chordata > Testudines > Geoemydidae > Mauremys > Mauremys reevesii. The sequence goes on from NC_052630.1 coordinate 27,488,776, forward strand.
GATCATTCTGGGTTCATATCCACATAGCCCTCTAGTGAGAGTACAAGTTCCCCTGAGACATAGAGGATACACATCTGTTAAAGACCCAGCTACAGAGGCATGGCTCTTCAGCTCAGGCTTTAGCAGCGAGGGTTGCCAAGCCTCCAGGATTGGCCTGGAGTCTCCAGGAATTAAAGATTAATCTTTAATTAAAGATTATGTCATGTGATGAAATCTCCCAGAATACATCCATCCAAATTTGACACCCTGTTAGCATGTTTTTTACTTGTGGAGGTCCCTTATTACAATCCCCAGTGTGTCAGCCAAGATGACAATAATCTCAAAAGGATAAGCTGTTATAGTAAATTGGGACATTGCAGTCTTAAGTATTATGTAGTTTTGGGGGGAAATGTCTAGAAACTTTTTTTCTGTGAACGACAAATATCAAGTTAAGAACTTGAATTACATTTACATGATTATGTAATACAATATGTAATAATTGTGTGTTGCATGTTATGTAATTCACTGAGGTTGTAAAACCATGCCAAGAATTACATCTGCAGATACTAGTTTGACCACAAGTTCGAGAAATCATAGTAAGCTGCCTGGTTACAAATTTTTCATTGTTTTTACATCTAAAATAGAAATTATATGACCAAAGGTTTCATCAATCTGATGTGGATGTATTGACGATACTGCATTTTTTATTAAGTAATTTCTATTTATTAATAAAGATTTGCCTTTCTGTGTTAATAGTTATGATTTTATGCAAACCTCAAAATGCTTCTTGGTTGGCAGTGGGAGAACCCATTTTAAAAACTAGATTGACTTTTAATTACAGTTGAAAGTACTATATGGCAGCTAAAGATGAGAAGGATGATCTTGTGTTTAAGATACTGAACCAGGAGATATGGCAGAGTTCAGACTCAATTCTGTAGATTTCCTACATTATGATGGGCAAATGACTTAGGTAAAATTTCAAAAATGCATAAGTAACTTAAAGTCTGAGGCTCAGACTTTTAAAGGTATTTAGGTGCCTGACAATAGAAACCTTGTCGGATTTTCAAAAGTGCCTAAATCCCATATTCAAAAATAAACTAGGCATTTAGTCTCCTAAGTTTCATTGAAAGCCAATGAGAGTTTGATGTCTAAATGCTTCAGCCACTCTTTAAATTGAGACTTTGACCCCTAAGTCACTTAGGCACGTTCAAAACTTTCCCTCTTACTCTCTTTGTGCACCAGTTCACCACGTGCAAATAGGGATAATACTTGCTACCTCACAAGGTGTTATGAGGATAAATCAACTGGCTTGGGTTGCCCGTTCCCACAGAAAAACACTGTGGGAAATCTCGTTGACAATCAGCTCAGTGATTCCCAGGCCCTCCTCATTCTGTCATACCAGTTGTCTCCTGGGGATAGGAGAGAGGTCTATAAAATCATGACTGGTGTGGAAAAAGGCTATATTCCTAAACCCCATGAATCTATATGATGTCAGGGCCATCTACATCAAGGTTTGTGCCTCTTCTCTTCCCACCTTTGTGGCAGTAATGGCTCAGGCTGAATTATGTATTCCACCTGAACTCTGCTGGGTCAGAGGATGGGTAATGTGTGTGCCACCCCATCACTTCACTTTCCTCTTGCCCACGGAAAGTCTCCTCTACATCCTGATCTGGAGAAAAGGTTGATATAGATCATAGCCATTTTGAAGGTAGTCAGGTACTGCAGTGATGAGTTTAATAGAAAAGTCTCTATGCTTATAAAGTAAATTAATCAAGACCCTATGAAATGGAAATCCCTGTTTCCCATGTTAGGCTTAAAGCTTTTTAAAGTGGTTGAATTATGGGTTTGTAGGTTTTTTCCCCTCTCTAATGTTCAGTGTAATGCTGAAAATTTGTCTCCTGATTATAAGAAACATCTGTCATTTTATCTCAGTAACTACATTAATTAAATCCAAAAAAGTGTTATTTTAAATAAGATTTTAAATATTAGTCTGTTCCTCTGAATGTAAATGTTTAATAATATCTTATATTTCCTGAGCTCTTCATTATTGCTGTTAGGCGGCTGGTTATGTCAGGTATTCTCAGAAGGTTCAGTTTTACTTAATGATCGACCTTATGTTTTAGCAAGTTGTTTTCATTATATTTGGTGAGCTGCATTCTGCCCCAGATTTACATTCTGTGTGACTGTTCTGCATGATGTATATTTAATTTATAGGAATATGATTGCCGATAATACTGTAGAATTTTTAAATGATGCTAAATTATAAGGAGTTTGTATAGATTTTATTTCTATTTTTATTTTATATATTCCAAACACTGAATATAAAATTCAATGGAATTTGATTGTGACAAAATACAGTGGCTAGACCAGATTGACTAAAAAATGCAATATTCTAATGTGCTAAATCTCAGTTTTCACTGAGATATGATGACATATTGACACCTTTCCCTAGAATTGTATTTCAGACTGGTCTCTATACTAATTTATAACAGGAGCCAAGGTATGCTTACCTACCCGGTCCCCACTTAGGCTAGAACACAATCCTTAAAACAGTTTTATAATACACTTGGCTCATATAGGTTGGACTATATAGTCCACCTGGGCCCTTCCTTTAGGAAAGGCTGGGTAGCAGGAGGGATCTCCTACACACTCATTCATCAGGGCTGTCCTTCCCACCTACATCCACAAGAAGCAAGTGATTCAGTCCCAAACCTACACCATGCCCAGAGGGAGCTACCTGGAAACACAACTGCATTAGAGCTGCCCTGCCAGAGATTACCTAAGCCTACATTTGCCCCCAATACCTCCATAGAGGGGAGCAGGGAAAGGTTTTGCAACATGGTAAAGGGTCCCCAAGAAAAGTAACATGGCCTTGGGTTGTTCTCTCTATCATGCTTCCTTACAAAGTTGTCTCTCCCCTGCTCTAATCACCACCGTCTAGGCCTGCATATGCTGGGCTGGCATGGAAACCTTTTTCATGTCCCCTTGGTAGCTATTCTGTCCATGATCTACACTCTTTGCAGGGTTTAACTGGTACCATAGGACTTAGCTTTCGTTCTCCATCCCATTGTGAATTTCACTCATAATGTGAGACAAGATGGGTGAGGTAATCTCTTTTATTGGACCAACTTCTGTTGGTGAGAGATACAAGCTTTTAAACTATGCAGAGTTCTTCCTCAGGTCTGGAAAAATTAATGTTTGATCTTGTATTTAGCTGTCACACTCCAAGTACCTTTCCCAGACCTGGGGAAGAGCTCTGTGTAGCCTGAAAGCTTGTTTTTCTCACCAACAGAAGTTGATCCAAAGAAGATATTACCTCAGCCTTCTTGTCTCTCTAATATCCTGGGACTGACACGGCTACAACAACACTGCATACTCATAATGGGAGCATGTCCATAATAATTATAAACTTACAGAACCTACTAAAATGTAGAACTGCAGCATGACATTCAATATTTCATGTAGCTTTATAATGGAAACTCTCTATACTAGGAGAGTAGGTTCCCACTGAATGCAAACTCTTTAGAGCTACTTTGGTGATAAATTGTACGTGACTGTGCCTCTCTCTCTTAAAGATTTAAGAAGTAGGATATCCAAAAGGACTGATTGATGGGAAAGCTGCTTACTCTCTTATGTCATCAAGCAGGTGCTTCCAAGCAAAGGAAAGGAAAAAGTACTCTGGAAGGATGGATTTGACCACTACTATGTTTGATTTATGGAATGAGACCTAGGGGCCTGGACTGAGCAGATTGGCTGCCAGTGGCAGCTATACCGAAGTAGTTATTGCCAGGTATAGTAGAGGAAATGGAGAAAAATGAAAGAGTGGGATAAACATTTCTTTCCTAGTCTCTGCTTATCAACGTAAAACATCTGTTTCAGCTACACTGGCTCCCACTGACAGTCAAAATTATTGATATGGTGGAATTGCTGCTTATATGCAACACAATGACACCGTGCCTTCCTGAGCTGCATTGTAATAATTCATTACTGTATGCATATGTGTAGCATACATTGCAGGTAAAATGTAAATGATGCCAGTGCACTTTGATGAGTATTATGTACAAAAATTTGCTTCAGCACAATTAATTTTTATGTGTTATAGATGTAATGTTGCTAAGTTACAGAGAGAAATTGCTCATACTAAGAAAACACAGGGTTCCAATTGTTGTCACCAAGTCCTTTTAAACACAATTCTTTAATTATGATTCAATACAGCTTTTATTTAAAGTATGTTACATAAGTACTTATAGCTATAAATAACAAAACTAATATGCTTAGTTCATCTTTTTTATTGAGGGAAATTTGATTAGGGATATACAGAACTTGATGTTGTCAGCCCCCTCACATAAAAGAGAGGGAGCAATATATCTCCCTGTAAGAATTACATCCATTTAATAAATAAACTAGTTGCATAGAAATAGATGGCCAAAGTTTAAAGCCACAAATAAAAAATAAAATATCTGTTGTTAATAATATCACTTCATAAAGCAAGGCACTTAACTTTTTCCCGTATGACTTCCCGGTGCAGTCACAGATCAGACATTGAGGTAAAAGACAAGTGCTTATGTTTCACAAGCTTCAGAAACTGCTAAAATTAGTCAAAAGGGGAAAAAAAGGTACTGCTAAAAACTAGCAATTAGTAGCAATCTGCTAATCCTTTCTGAAAATTTGCCATGAGTTTTGTAAAATTTGCTGGGATTTTGAATCTTGAATTGTATTTTTCTTGTCCCTGTTTTTATTGCAGAAATAGATTATTTTGTTAAGGATGGCAGTCACTGCTCTGTTTTATAATTTATTATCAGGCATGCGGGGACGGGGAGATACAGCAGTTCCTTTAAAAATATTTTGTTAAAATAATATGAAATTGTTTGTTTCTGCTACTGGATCCATTTTTATAGTAAAAATTTACAAAGTCTCGGAAGCAACACTGCCACTTTTCAGATGACAAAGATAAATACCAACACCACCTTCACTATAATATTTAAGCATAGTAGCAAGTATGTTAATTGGGTGAAAGGTTTTTGACTGTATGCATCTGAAAACATACAGGGCTTGACCTTGAGTCCAGTAAAGTCAATAAAAAAAATCATTGTTGCAGGATCAAACCTTTAGAGCTTGTATGTACTAGAATGTCTTACTCCTTCATATTTCTTAGATTTAACGTGTCCTATCCCATGCCTCTAGGAAAATCTAGTGCAATTTTAAAAGTATTATTTGTTTGTTTTTGTTTATTATGGCACTTACTCTCCCTTTGTGACAAAATTTATCATTCAAAAAACTAGGATTTTTTTTTCATTAGGATTAAATTAATTTGTATCGGTTCTATTTCAAGTTTTATTGAGCAAACTTTGCTATTGTAGTTTTTTTCTTAATATCAGACCTAGCGTTATTTCACCATTTCGATTTTCTTTTTTTTCCAATGTGCCATAGCATATATTGCCATATATTATATTGTATTTATACGCACAGTATGAATAATCATTGAGTATGTAACATTTTTCAAATTTTAACTCTATTATGAAACTGATACATTGTTATAATTATATGTATTTTTAAAATCTTTGAAGATTGTCTTCAAAGATAACATTAATTTTGAAGTAATTGTTTAAACATACACAATATACAGGAGTTACTTTCAGAATCAATTTGTGGCATTTTTGTTGATCATGCTTGGTTATCCATTGCTCCCTAGGGAGAACAAGAACCTATATGCCCCAACAAAAATTTAAGTGAAGACATCTTGATCCCAAGGATGTTATAGAATCAGTTCATGGTTAGTACATGAGATAACTTAGTCAGAGACGGTAATGAACCCACTACACACACCACATGGTTTCAATTACAGCTTTATATGACTAGACAGCATGGTGCCAGAAACAAACGATTGAAACAGTTGAAATGGTTCTCTTCTTCACGGTTCTGATACCTGAGCCTCTGCTTTGTTTCCTTATTAATGCCTATTTTATTTGCTCACAGCCCTGACTCTGAAACTAAGAATTTTGTATTAAACATACATTGTATTAATGTATTAAACATTCTTTAGTTTTAAGGAATGCTCTGGTATAACCTAGTAATATTTCAATTAAGTCCTTTATTTAGAATATTTGCTCACTGGGTTGAGACCTATAATATAACAGTTACCTTGTCAAAGGTGTTTTGGTTGTAGGAGTACAAGTCCAAATATAGGCCCCAATGCAGGAAAGCATCCCTCTGAAAAACAGCACTGAAGCATGTGCTTAACTTTAAAAAAGTGACTTCAGTGAGACTTAAACATGTGCTTTAGTGCGGTCCTGACGTGCATGCTGCCATGGTACAAAGAAATGCTCTGGAACTATGTAGGAGCAAGCAGCTACAGCTACAGCTTTGTGGTATCTTAAAAAGGTTACATGGCTAGACCCAAATCAGTGAGTGCATAGGCTGCCACTAGCAGCATGTAGCATCCACTGGCAGAAAATTAGGTGGGTACATAGCTTTTTTTGAGAAGTAATAAGTAACCATCACCTCAGTCAGTGACAGGCATCCTGGTCCTAGGATTCTCCCTTGCCTGATGGTCCTAGGATTCCCCCCTTATCTGCCTACCAGTATGTGCACTAGTTCTGCCCCCTTTCAGGTCAACGGAAGCGTTGCCATTGACTTAAGTGTGAGCAAGAGTAGACCATTTGCATGGTGTCTGCCCTTAAGTATTGTAAGTTCTGATGTTTTCAGTTAATGAAGGAGAAGCCCAGAATGAAGAAATCTTTGCAGTCACTTGAGCCTGAGAGGATAGCCCTTCTGTCCATACTCATCATGACTTTCATGGGATGAAAGAACCAGGACAACTTCTGGACCAGTCCTACACCATATGTACACAGCCATGTGTCCCAGGAGCCCCATCAGAGGACCTTATCACGTGCAGACAATGCAGATCCTTTAAGCAGGCCTTTGGCATCATGTCCTCCTCCTCATTCTGTGCTGTTAAGGATCCAGCACCTGCAGGGCAGGAGGAGGATTTGGACTATGCTGTCAAAGCTTTTTAAAACTTTGCAGCTCACCTTCAGAGGAAACAGTCTTCTCCAAATATCTTAAAGCTGTCTTGTTCAAACAGACTACTTACTCGAAAGCACATCCACTCAGTCAAAAAAGCTAAAAGAATTTGGGGAATCATTAGGAAAGGGATAGATAATAAGACAGAAAATATTATATTACCTCTATATAAATCCGTGGTACACCCACATCTCGAATACTGCATGCAAATCTGGTTGCTCTATCTCCAAAAAGATATATTGGAATTGGAAAAGGTTCAGAAAAGGGTAGTAAAAATGATTTGGGGTATGGAACGGCTGCCATATGAGGAGAGATAAATAAGACTGGGACTTTTCAGCTTGTAAAAGAGACTACTAAAGGGGGATAGGAGAGAGGTCTATAAAATCATGACCGGTGTGGAGAAAGTAAATAAGGAAGTGTTATTTCCTCCTTCTCATAACACAAAAACTAGGAGTCAACAAATGAAATTAATAAGCAGCAGGCTAAAAATGAGCAAAAGAAAGTATTGAACACAAAACACAGTCAACCTGTGGAACTCTTTGCTAGAAGATGTTATGAAGGCCAAGACTATAATAGGGTTCAAAAAGAACTAATAAGTTCATGGAGGATAGGTCCATCAATGTCTACTAGCCAGGATGGGCAGGGATGCAAAACCATGCTCAGAAGCATCCGTAGCCTCTGTTTGCCAGAAGGTGGGCATGGACGATGGGATTGATCATGATCATGATGGATCATCATGTTCTGTTCATTCTCTCTGAAGCACCTAGCATTGGCCACTGTTGGAAGACAGGATACTGTGCTAGGTGGACCATTGGTCTGACTCAGTATGGCCATTCTTATGTTCTTATTTATACAATATGTATTTGTCTTTAATTGAACAAATGAATGTTGTCATCCCAGATCTCACTTTAAGTAAAGTCTATCATCCTTTCTCCTAGCAAGAAGGCAGAGAGATTTAAAAATCCTGAAAATGTCCTTGTAGTGTTCAATGGGCATGCACTGTAAGAAAAACCTGCTATATCTTACATGAGATTTAGGGTTATAATTTATCTTAAAGGAAATTTAGAAATGAAAATATTAAATGTTCCCTTTTATCCTTTATGCCGTAATAATAGTATAACAATAAAAACACAATAATCAGAATTAACAGCATTTTTGTTGATGGATCAAGCACTCAGAAGCTAGGGGACTCCAGAAATTAAAGGAACACAATCAATTTGAGATTTAGGTAGTTAAAAGAAAAAAAAATAATTTAAGGTATTACTGCACACTTTCATTTAAAGGCCCCTGCCATGTTCTGTGGTTTTACAATCACACTTTCGTGTGTTTATATATGTTTGTGTACATGTACATACACATACACAAAATACACATACACACACATCCCCAGTTGCTGAATAAGGAAACCCAACAGGGTAAAGTGAGTAACTACCTATACAAAGGAAAATGAAGTTTGACCACTCACAAAGTGCTATAAAGTGTGCAAAGTAAGCAAACAAAAGAAAAAAATGGAGGAAGGCGATCTAATTTATTGTAGATAAGCCTGACAGAATTCAGGGCATGTCACCGTGGAATTGGAGCTTTAAAGATGCAGTACAGCTCAATCAGGGGAGTCAATGCAAAAGAACAGACCTGCACCGGTAGCCCTTGCAGGAATATAGCAGGAGTCCTTCAACGGCCAGAGCAAACCTCAATATGGAGCTGCAGACTGCAGCCAGAGAGACAGTGGAGCACCTACTCACAAGTGAGGCAGAAGAACATCCAGACCCCTTTCAGTTGAGTAAGCATTGCAAGTCAATAGCCAGGGCCCTATTAGGCCCCTGGAGAGGCAAGATGTGTGGTAGAAAGTAACCCAGGGGGCAGGCTTGGTGATACTGTTGCCTAGGCAGCACACCTGAAATGCCATCCCCAGGGTTGGAACCCGGTGGAGCAAGAGGGCCCAGGGTCCCCTACTGCAAGCCCACAGATTCGAGCCTTAACTGCTACTGCCAACCCACAGATTTGAGCCATAAGGGGGCCTGGTGAGTTAGTGCTCTGACCAGCAGGGTCAGATAACTATTTAATGACCATAGACCTTGAGATTCAAGAAGTTAAGTCTTGATAACCATTAAGACAAATTGTCAATGTCACATGTCAAAATACATGAAGTAACTATCCTTAAAACAAGCTCTTAAGTTCTCAAGCAGTATTCTTCTTATTTTGCCTTTCTGTAATTTCATTTATTATAGATGGAAATATTTTTTGTTGATTTGTGTGTGTAGGGTGAAATTGATGGCTACCCACACTTACCAGTAAAAACAAATCTAATCCTTCCAAGCTTACTTTTAGTTCTAGTAATATTAGATAGTGAAAAATGCCCCAGCAGAAGTGTGATTTCTTTGAGTGTATACCTTTAGGGTTGTTAATGTTGGCAATGTTGACTTAGCCATGTTGCACATGTGGTACATTTTATAACATACATGACAGAGTTATATGTTCAGTTTTTCAGTTTGCAACATGCTGGACTTATTGTTCTGCAATAATTGACAATGGGAACAGTGGGGTTCTCAATATATTTTGAAAATTAAGTCATTTAGGAGTTTAAATACAGATTTAGAAACCTAACTTCAGGCTCCTGTTGTGGATAATCCTGGCCTTACTTCATGTAATGCTCTTAATTTCCACTGTACAGTTGAGGCAAAGTGATCGATATACTATTGAAAAGATAAACGGTCAGTTAAATGAAATGCCCTGATATTATGCTTGTCCACCTTTACCATGTGTTTTTTCTTTTAGTTTGTTTTACCTTTTTTCTATAGAATAAGCAGTGCTGGTGATGTTAGTATTCAATGATATATCTGCTTTAGAAACCCATTAGATTGCAGTTCATCAAAGTCATTTTCCCAATCACTTTGAATTGTTCCTATTTAATTGCCACTCCTATAAATTACTGCATCATCAGGGTACTTAATCACTTTATTGGAATGACAGTGACCAGGGAAATTATATATAGAAAAGAAAAACAAAAAGGGGCCATTATCTATTCTTGGGGTGCCTGAAAGCTAATACAGTAGGCTGCCAAGAAGGATCCTATTTCCTCTATTATCATAATCTGTTTTTTGTTCAAATATTCTGTGAAGCAGTCCTCAAAATCAAATCATTCAGTTTATCATTTAGAATAGCGTGAGTTTTAATATGAAAACTAATATATCAATATATAGTGTATAAAGCAACAAAGAGTCCTGTGGCACCTTATAGACGAACAGATGTATTGGAGCATAAGGTTTCGTGGGTGAATACCCACTTCATCAGACGCAACCCACCTATTCACCCACGAAAGCTTATGCTCCAATACATCTGTTCGTCTATAAGGCGCCACAGGACTCTTTGTTGCTTTTTACAGATCCAGACTAACATGGCTACCCCTCCGATAATATATAGTGTGACAGACTCAGGCCAGAAGGATATAAAAGGCAGGTAGATCAGCCTCAGAATGAGCAGGTCCCTGTTCCCTGGATAGCCAAACAAGGGCTACTCCAGGCCAATCAAGACACCTGACGTCACTTTAACCAGTTAAGGTCATTAGGCTAATGCCAGCACCTCACCTCAATTAACTGACAAAGGGTTATGGAGACAACTGGAACCAATTAAGGTCCCACTTATACTGCTTTAAAAGCTCTTCCTGCCAGCTCTCTCCAGAGGAGCCCAGGTGAAAGTTGCTGGAGGAGAGGAAGCATTACTGAACCCTGAGGTAAGGGTGAAGCTTGAAAAAGGGGACCATGGGGAAGTGGTCCAGGGAATCAAAGCAGTGTCAGTGGAGGAGAGAAGCTGCCAACAGCTTCTACCATTAGGGTCCCTGGGCTGGAACCTGTAGTAGAGGGCGGGCCCGGGTTCCCTGCTTCCCGCCTCCATGCGCTACAGAGATCCCTTTGAGATGGGAAACAGACTTTGGTACAGGTAGGAGACCAAACTGTGCCTACTGAGCTGTAAGGAGCAACAGAGACACTGGGTATTCCATCTTCCCACCTCCCCACTGGCCTGTGGCGAAAGTAGCTCAATATGCTGTAACCGTTGCCGCCATACTGGGAAAGGGAGGTCATATTGAGAGCCTTAGCGAGCTTCTGAGGCCACTGAATCTGCCAGGAAGCACGGGACCCACCAATACAGGCTCGGAGCTTTTTCATACTGAAATTCACACTATGATAAATGTAAATTATGGCAACTTACTACATACTGGTAAAAGTAACCCTTGGTTACAGCAGTATTGGTTAGATCTCTTCTACCATCGCGTTAGAAATTTGGTAAAATTCATTAGATCAACTAGTTTGCTGATAGCTTTACTGTTTAAGAGTGAAATTTTCAGACACACAAATGGGGCCCAACAACCACTGATTTTTTCCCCAATGCCAGGTGGTTACTGAGCTGCTGTTGTGCTGCAGAATATCTCCCCCTAAATGTGTCATTGGGGGGTAGCAACATATAAAATGAAACTTTTTCAGAGAGTCCAGTTTCTTTCAAACCAATCTTATTGTACGTGTTGGTATAATCACTATTTTTTTTAACTTCTTATTGTGTCAGTGAGAATTTGATATTTGGGAACATAGATTCAAGTATCAGTTGGGCTGGCAACAATTCCAGGTGGTTGTCACTTTCCTCCATCCTTTCTCATCATCAGTCAAGAATTGTGGGTTTTAGGTATTTTCTTCTAAAGCTGGGGTCACTTGTTAATAATTTTGTCTGGTTTCATTCATGGCACTAATACCTTTCTGTGCTTGCTCAATATGTCCCCAGTTATCTATAGCATCCTATCTGGTAACGGTCTGTCAACTGTACTGTAAACCGCCATTTATATAGTCATCTTCTTTTGCAAGTTGTGACATTTCCTAGCAATATCTAAGCAATCCAGCATGTAGCATTTACTAGCCATTCTTAGCCTGTGCATTTTGTTACTTCATATACACCTGCTCCTTTGTTGCCAGAAGTTCTTTGTCCTTTATGTTTAAATAAAACTTAGTTAGCACTCAAATAAGAGTGATGACTGTGTTAGAAATGTTTGGGTACGTATAGATAAGTGTTTTAGGAGATGTGGCTCATTATAGGACTGTTATGTCTTAACACTACCTAAAGTGATTTCATTTCTTCTAAATCAGACTTTAAATTCATTAGCTACATGAATACATTTTCCCCTCTTTAATCTTACCTTTTTTTAAAAACTGAGCATAAACCTAAAATGTACATTTATTTTTTTATGTTAAGCAACTTGAAATTACCATAATTCTTTGTGGTTGGTTGACTTCAAGCCATACCATCCATTCATCAGATTTAAGCAGCCAATTATCTCATGTCAATATGTCTGAATCTGAAGTGTCTTAACTTTAAGTTTATAAGTAATTTCTTATCTCAAAATGTGGACCCAGGTTGATGTCTTGATCTCTCTTCTTTTCTTTTCTTTTTTTTTTTGCCATTTTAAATTAAAGTTCAGGATCAAACTGCTCTTCCTCCATCTACTATGTTGTGTTTAAAACATTTAGTTTAACTGCATGCTATCTCTGAGATAATGACTTGACTCCTACCTAAGGTCAAAAGTGAAAATTAGTAGGGTGACCTCCTCTTAGGTCCTAACCTTGGGGTCTTTGTGCAATCTGATCGCCCACTGAAGTCCCCTTGGACTTCAGAATCAGACTTTTAATACCCAGTGTATGTTTATACCCTTCTAAAATAACCTTCACTTCACAGCATTTGTCAAAGTCAGCAGCCTTTACTGAATGAAGGAACAATCCTGAAATAGCAAGGGTGTTCCTGAGCAGGTCTGAGGTATAATGGAGAACTATTCTCAGTGTGTCTCCATGCTACAGACCCAATTATGCCCCTCATTTATACAGGCCTACTTCCCCTATGTAAATGCAAATGGAACTGAGCCCTTTGGCTGGTTTTCCTGGTGCTTATTCGATCCCTTTGCTTTCATGAAGCAACTCCACTTACAATTTTTTCTTTAAAAACAAAAAAGTAGCTCTGAATTTATCTGTAACTTGGAAAAAAATCTGTGATACTTCCAACAAGTTTCTAAAGCAGCTAAATCATTAGTTTAATTTCTATGAGAAATTTCAAATTAAGATTAAATGGATTCATCACTAGTATCCTAAAACAACAGAGAAGAAAATAGCAGAGAAACAAGCCTCTTTGTTCTAAGTGAAAGAGAATACTTAATCACACATCAGCAAAGAATTAAAAAAAACCCCAGCAGTACATGAAAGTATTCCCTTTTTTTCTTTACTGGACAAATTAATTGCCAGCAATGGCAAAACTACAAAGCCCTATTTATTTAAAAAAACTCTAATGCAATAAACTCAGCTAAAACTCTTCACTTAAGATCAGCTAACAACTGACAGTGGTTCAGAGGTTTCAATTCAGATCACTTTAAGAATATATAAATATGAAAATGCTTTCCACTAAAACAAGTTTGTGAGATAATTCTGCCTATATGCCCGCTGCAGTTGTGCTAGTGGGGTAGTATCTGTATAAATACCAAAGTGACTCTAGGTTCTTCCCCTTAATCTAAATAAAGGTGATTCTCCCCATCCCCCGAAAAATTAGAGCGCTCATTTTTGTAAAAACAGGAGAACTCAGGGAGACAAAATGGCATTTTCCTGTCCTGACAGGAAAACTTATGATGTAGCAGCATTAAACAGTAAAAAGACAACATGAGGGTGTAGAAAATGAAATGCATTATGCACCAGAGAATCAGAGTACTTTAATAACTAAAACCAGGCCAAACTGAGAAGCATTTTAAACCTTCTTTGTTCCTCCTTTTGGTACTAATTAAGGATGCATTCAAAAAGTATCAAGGAATAATATATTTATTGTACATTATATTCACCAAGGGCTGGATTTTGCCTGATTGCAGGCATGTGCACAAGTGTTGAAAGACTACACAAGGATCAAGTTACAACCAAGTAGGGAGGTAGGAGGCAGGTCCTCCAACTCTCCATCTGCCCACATTGGCCAACAGAAGGCAGCAACATGGGGATGTGCATTTCTCCTGCGAGCTGGGTTATTCCAGTGTGCCATGATAAGGGGTGGGATGGTTTACCATCACCAATCAACCCCTTGGGATAGGCTCACTTGAAGGAGATAACTTGTGGTTGAATCGCTTGAATTAATTCCCATGGCATAAGTATTCCCAGTGAGTGCCAGATTGTGTTTTGCAAACTGTCCCAGATTGAATTACATTGTTGTCCCTTTACAACACTCGGGCAGAATAAAGGGGCCATGGATGTTGCCTGAAGTGGCCCCCATGGGGGAAAAAAACCCTTTGGTGTAGTGTTATTTGACAGAGGTAGAGCTGGCATAATTCTGTACACCAGCCCTACTTTACAGGCATAGGTGCAGGAACTAGGGGTGTAGGTTGGTGCTGCAGCAACCCCAGGTTTTATATGAAGCTCTATTCCCAGCCCCGCATATGGGCTGCCGGACCGGGGTCCCGGCTGCCAGCCCTAGTCTCGGCCTCCTTACTCCTCTCCTGGTCCCCCTTTCTCAGAGACATGGCCCAACTCCCAGCTCCAGCTCTTGGGGTGGGGGTTGGGGCGGCAAGTGAACAGGAGTAAGAGGATTTGCTTTCAGCACACCCACTATTAAAACACTTCCATCACCACTGGTTACAGGTTCTCAGAGTAGAGAAAATAGCGGGCAAGAAGGCATGGCTGGAGCACTGTGCTTTGGCTATTCTGTTCTTGTATCCTGGGGGATAGCATTACAAACCAGCACATCTTGAGTAGTCCTGGAGACAGCCCAGAAATAGCGGGATGCAAAGGTGGGTTCAGGAACAGAACACAAAATCTGGGCATCTGTCTCTGTTTCTTTCTGGTTATATGGGATGTAAATTCTTGGGTCGAATTCTGCTGGCGTACCTCCATTGACCTGAAAACCTCACCTAACAGAGTGTTTGGCCCTTTATTTTGTACATAATTGAAAGGTGAAACGAAAGTTCCACTGAGGAAGTGTAAGTGTGAAAAGAGCTCAATTTTTCTGTAGGCTGGAATTTTGGATGCTGGAGTTTTGCTTAAAAAATGCAGGAGGTAGAGGAGTTCATCTTTTATTAACTCTCTCTGGCACTTATTGTGGATTGAATGCCCACATCCAACATGTTACTGATATTTTTAGCACTACGGTAAGGCAGATTTTTACTCAGTCTATTACAACAGACTCACAGTTCATCAAATTGTAATAGATCAGCAACATAACTGGATGGCTAAAATTGTGTGCCAAGATAGCTTATCTGTGATGGAAGTTTAATTGTCCTGAACCACCTCAATTTTGGAAGATAGTAATGCACTAAAATGAATAAACATTGCAAAGCGGAGCTGTGTATTTTCTTCACAACCTGGATGAGCCACGGGGATACAGAGTAGGGGCTTCTTTGCTGCTGCCCTGTTTCATCTCCGTTTACTGAGCAACACTTCTTAGCTTAGAAGATGAACAGTTGTGTTTCCTGTGTACTCTCACTATTGGCCATCTAGACCCAAAAAACCTATCATACTTTCTAATTTTCAATACCCACCTTTGCCATCTAATCAAGGGAGTTTTGAGTTTGATTTGTCAAGGGTGGTGAGTTTTAATTGATGAGCCAGAAATTAAAGGCTGATGATTAATAGTAAAATTTCCAAAAGTCCCTAAGTGGATTAGGAACTTACATTCCAGTGAACATCAGCTACTTAGGTTCCTAAGTCACTTAAGAGCTCTTGGAAATTTTACCTTAATTCCCTAAATCTTCATTCTCTTGCATTATCTCATTAAACTATCCTAGAGAGGGGCCCAAAATAAAACGTCCAACATCCTTGACTATTTTGGAAGTGCCAGGAATCAGAGCATCTAGATCTGGTTCTGAATTTTATAACTGGTTCCTATTCAGTTTAAGCAGCCATCAAAAGTCTCTTAAAGGCTGAGCAAGTTTTAATATGATCATTAAAATAAATCAGTCAGTAAAATATAAATATTGAATCGGTGATTCAAGAACCAGCCAAAATAAAATACAAAGTGGGGCGGGGGAGAACATAATGGGAAAGCTGCTGATAACAAGTGATTACAAATGGCTGAGGGGACTGACCAAGTCGAAATGGCCAGGCAGGATATATGTCAACCCACACATTTTTCAGTTCTTGGTTCTGTGGGTACTGAGAGAGTCAATCTTTAGTAATGGCATTTAGTTCAGCCCTATACTTGAGTGTTAGATGCCCAACATAGAAAGGAGACACAATCTATCCTTCCTCTTGAGCAGGGTAGGGGCTGCAGTGCAGGCTGCCATCCCCTCCACCACTGTTTCAGCTTATGGGCTGCACTAGTAGCCTCAGCTCCTTACACCATTTGTGCAAGGTGTTTGGGCCATTAGACCTGCGTCTTCATGATATTCTCCCAGGATAGCTCCCCTCCAATGCTGTTCTCTGCCTTGGCCTATCAAGCATCAGTATGCAGACGCACTTATTGTCACTCTCTCAATGCAGCCGCTTGTTGGGGCTGGATTTCACCCTATGTCTGTTGATTTGTTTCTTTGAGTGAGATGAAATGAAGAGGGGATTATGTTGTTTTGCCACATGTATTTTCTTAGGTATGGAGAAAAAAACTCTCTAGCATGAGTAGTGGTTAATTTTCTAATAGATTTGTTGCTATGATATTTGACCCTATGTCATGGAGCTGCTCCAGATGCCAGACTCCCACTAATTTCAACAGGCATCCCATGTGGCGAATGGTTGAAGGATCAGGCCCACCCCTTGCAATATTCCAAAGTTTTAAAATACAAAAAACTATTTCTACCCAATGATACTCTGTCTACTTCTGTCTTCCTCCTGGTGTATTTGAAAATAGTTCAGCTTGTAATATTTTTGGCATCATGCTGAGTTCCTGCCACAACCAGGAGACATACAGGAGTACATCAGTCCTTCTGTCAGTTACTTACCTGCCGTATGGCAGTGACATCTCTGATGCATTGGGGAGAAAATTAGTATTGCAAAAGTGGGGACAGAGAGAGTCCCCTTAAAAAATGTGATTTAAAATGGCAGATGACCCTTTTGTGTTGGTAAACACTGCAGTATAGAATCATAGAATATCAGGGTTGGAAGGGACCTCAGGAGGTCATCTAGTCCAACACCCTGCTCAAAGCAGGACCAATCCCTAACTAAATCATCCCAGCCAAACCGTGACACCCAGTGATGATGTGACACCATGCAGCTGCAGCATGAGACTTTGTCTAAAATGTGAGCATGGGGATCCATATGGAGAAACTGGAGAAATAAGCATTAGGAGTCTGTCTGTCTGTCTGTTTTTTCCCACCTTCACTCAAACCTGCATACAGTACATTAGTGGGTGAAAGGCCGCAAATCCCTGCAGTGGTTCCAGAGAAGGGAGTAGAATTATCACTGAAGGGAGGAATTTTTGAAGGAGGAGACATTCAGCATTGGTTAGGAGAGTGGAGGAAGGGAAAAGGAGAGGCTTCTGGTGGACTTGCTGGGTAGCTTGATTCGGGGAATATGATAGGGTGGGTTTCTGAGAGATCTGATGCAGGTGGGGGGAATGTACTGGGATGCTCATGTAACTAATACTCTATGCAGTGCATGTGTTCCTGGGGCATCAGGCTGGTGCAGTATTTGAAAGGTGCTGTCATTGAGAGTCACTTAAATTATATGATGCAATATCTTGGTGGATTTTTTAAACTGATATTTAAATGTATGTGGTTTAACTTTCTCCCATCTCCCGGGCACAGGGATGCCTTGTGGGCAAAGACATCTCAATCTTTCAATTTCTCAGTAGGGTCAAATCTAAGTATACAGTATAATTACCAGGAACTCCAATACTCTCACAGTATTGTAACTGTAGCTATCTAGCTAGGTATTTGCATGGTCACAGCCATTCAGTTAATTTTTATCTTCTTAATACCCCTGTTAGGCACAAATATACTAGCTCCATTTTACAAATGGAGGACTAAGGTACAGGATAGATGAGGTGACTTGCTCAAGATCACACGGGAAGTTTTTGGTAGAACTGGGAATTGAACCCACGTCTCTTGAGTCCCAATCCAGTGCCCGTTCCATTAGACCATCCTTCCTACACTTAGTTTGGCCCAGCACTGTGATTGACTGAGAGAGTTCTATTTTGAACATTTTTGAAAACAAAATAATTAAGCAGCAACATGAAACATGTTAGTTACCTACACCTCAGGATCAAGGGTTAAAGGGCTTGAGGGGCATAACAGGAAATCTCATCTGAGATCACAATTTGACTACACA
Source organism: Mauremys reevesii (assembly GCF_016161935.1). Taxonomy (NCBI): domain Eukaryota; kingdom Metazoa; phylum Chordata; order Testudines; family Geoemydidae; genus Mauremys; species Mauremys reevesii. The sequence continues at coordinate 27,507,033 of NC_052630.1, forward strand.
AGGATGATAGTTAGAAACAGTATTAAACACCTGTCTACTGTTTGGTGGATTAACTCTCTGCTCTCTTATGCCAAGAGTTCAAGATCAACTTCAAATTGAAACACCTTCAAAGATTACAGTGATTTTAATCATTTTGGTTGCACTGGCATGGGAGCCATTCCACTCCATTACCAAGGTGGATGCTTTTGATGCAGGAGGAACTATAACTTGTAATTTTCACACTACATACCCGATCACATTGCTGACTCAGGAGCAAGTATTAGCCATGAGAAACTTGCTGCTATTCCATGTAGCCCTGTAGTAATGGTTTACAAGAAGCCAGTCATGATAAAGATACATCACAAAAGTAGACACAAATTGGAGGGAAACTGCTGTTTTTTGTGCAATGTGCATTTTATTGAAAGCTGGAGAATTTTCTTTCTAGGTTTAATAAATTATCTCCATGTTGTTTTAAACACAAGGGACCATATTCATCCCTGATGTAACTCCAGTGTCTTCAGTGGAGTTAAGTTAGAAGTAATTTGGTCTGATATTTCTTTTAGGAAATGAGGAATTCTTACTTCAAATGCAGAATATAAAAGCTAACATTTGCTGAAATGTAATGATTCAGTTGAATGACTAGTTTTTATAGAAGTATTTTTTTTATTTTAATTTTACTAAGATCACACAGTGATTAATAGATTAATCCAGACTGCATTTATAGTACATCCTAATTCTGCATTATACATGTGCTAATGTCATAGAGCTACACGTTTTTAAATTGGACTCTTCTTTTCATTACCAGGTTGGGGTGGGGAGCTGTAAATTATGCACCTCCTTTGAGGAGACCCAACATTTATAAACCTATTTTAAGGAAATTGAAGAAAGGCTCCTGACCCTTTATAGAACAGGTCTTCAAAGTATTAATTTACCTGGCCATTTCAGTATGGGGAGATTACAGCCAATAGATGATTTATGCCAAGGATGGATATACTTTCACCTTTCAAGTTTTTTCCTAAAATTAGCAGGTGGCCCATTTCCTTAAAGTAAATTTTCCTAAAATAACTATAAGTCTCCCTTTATTGTAAATATGCTGAACTAGTCAACTTTAATTTAGATATCCAGAATGAATACTCTGTGTATCTGAGAATAACATCATCCATATTTGCAATAAATTCTAGGTTACAAAGAAATGCATTGCAAACCAGAGCTCTCAAATATTGTTAACGCTGGTGCAGGACTGGATTTTTTTAAGTGCATGACCATTAGGTCTCATCATTATGATGGATCCTGTGTGTTTGCACCAGTTATAATATGTCAGAAGTTAAACTCAGGTAATGATTCTGGTTCTTTTTGATATACACTCTTTGACTAGAAGTTTCAGGATGTATGGTGGAAAACAGAGAAAAGTAGCACTCCTAGTTACTGTAGGTTACATGAAAAATGCCTTATTAAAACTTTTTTTGAAAGACTCAGCTTAGAAATTTACTTTTTGATTTAGAGATCCTAAGTCAATAGGTTTGTGAGCAGCATATGAGAAGATTTATTTTTCAGAACACAGGACATCATCCTCATAGACCATCCATCCTTCCTGGCCAGCTATCATAACAACATTAATTCATTGATTTCTTAGGTGTCTCCGCCCATTCCTGGCTCCAGAGTATGATGATGCCTATATGAAGAAAGTATAGAATGGGTACCAACTGGGATAATTCAAAATAGCTATTTGGGAGCTGGCTTTTTATTTCTGTCTTTGTAGGTCACCAACCTATCAGTCCAGCTATTTTAACTCTGGTTTCTGGAAGTATCCAGAACCTCTGAATTATTTACAGTCATGCTTTTCTGATATGGTAAAAACAACGCTGGTTTTTAAGACCTTCTCGATAAAATGTATTAAACAGTATCTTCCTCCACATTACAGGTTACATCCAGGTTGTTGATTTAGATAAAAATAATAAATTGTATGCCTACTGTTTGGATAATAACTAGTATGTACAGTAGTATGTACACAAATAGCTGGCATAAAAACAGATAAGAAACACAAACATAAAATCCTTAAACAGACATACTATTACACCCAGCTCACCACTGTGTTAGGGTACGTCTACACTACGGGACTATTCCGAATTTGCATAAACCGGTTTTGTAAAACAGATTTTATAAAATCGAGTGCGCGCGGCCACACTAAACACATTAAATCGGTGGTGTGCGTCCATGGTCCGAGGCTAGCGTCGATTTCTGGAGCGTTGCACTGTGGGTAGCTATCCCGTAGCTATCCCATAGTTCCCGCAGCCTCCCCCGCCCCTTGGCATTTCCGGGTTGAGATCCCAGTGCCTGATGGGGCAAAAATCATTGTCGCGGGTGGTTCTGGGTACAGCCTCACCCCTCCCTCCCTCCCTGACAGCGGCAGACAACCGTTTTGCGCCTTTTTTGCTTTGCTTGTATCAGAGGGGTAGCCGTGTTAGTCTGGTTCTGTAGAAGCAGCAAAGAATCCTGTGGCACCTTATAGACTAACAGATGTTTTGCAGCATGAGCTTTCGTGGGTGAATACCCACTGCTTGCATCCGAAGAAGTGGGTATTCACCCACGAAAGCTCATGCTGAAAACATCTGTTAGTCTATAAGGTGCCACAGGATTCTTTGCTGCTTGCTTTGCTTGGTGAACTGTGCAGACGCCATAGCACAGCAAGCATGGACCCTGCTCAGCTCCATACCGCAATCGTGGATGTTTTAAACACCTCGCGCACTCTCGTGCAGTATATGCTGAACCAGGACCTTCGAACCGAGGCGAGTAAGAGGCGGATACGGCAGCGCGGCGATGACAGTGATGAGGACGTGGACACAGAATTCTCTCAAACCGCGGGCCCCTGCGCTTTGGAGATCCTGATGGTAATGGGGCAGATTCTATCCATTGAACGCCGATTTTGGGCCCGGGAAACAAGCACTGACTGGTGGGACCGCATTGTGTTGCAGGTGTGGGACGATTCCCAGTGGCTGCAAAACTTTCGCATGCGTAAGGGCACTTTCATGGAACTTTGTGACTTGCTTGCCCCTGCCCTGAAACGCCATAATACCAAGATGAGAGCAGCCCTCACAGTAGAGAAGCGAGTGGCGATAGCCCTGTGGAAGCTTGCAACGCCAGACAGCTACCGGTCAGTCGGGAATCAATTTGGAGTTGGAAAATCTACTGTGGGGGCTGCTGTGATGCAAGTAGCCAAAGCAATCACTAAGCTGCTGCTACAAAAGGTTGTGACTCTGGGAAACGTGCAGGCCATAGTGGATGGCTTTGCTGCAATGGGATTCCCTAACTGTGGGGGGGCGATAGATGGAACCCATATCCCTATCTTGGCACCGCAGCACCAGGGCACCCAGTACGTAAACCGGAAGGGGTACTTTTCAATGGTGCTGCAAGCACTGGTGGATCACAAGGGACGTTTCACAAACATCCACGTGGGATGGCCAGGAGGGTTCATGACGCCGCGTATTCAGAAGCACTACTCTGTTTAAACGGCTGCAGCAAGGGACTTACTTCCCAGACCAGAAAATAACAGTTGGGGATGTTGAAATGCCTGTCGTTATCCTGGGGGACCCAGCCTACCCCTTGATGCCATGGCTCATGAAGCCATACACAGGCAGCCTGGACAGTGGTCAGGATCTGTTCAATTACAGGCTGAGCAAGTGCAGAATGGTGGTGGAATGTGCATTTGGCCGTTTAAAGGCTCGCTGGCGCACATTACTGACTCGCTCAGACCTCAGCCAAACCAATGTCCCCTATGTTATTGCTGCTTGCTGTATTCTCCATAATCTCTGTGAGAGTAAGGGGAGACCTTTATGGCGGGGTGGGAGGCTGAGGCAAATCACCTGGCCGCTGATTACGCGCAGCCAGACACCAGGGAGATTAGAAGAGCACACCAGGAAGCGGTGCGCATCAGAGAAGCTTTGAAAACGAGCTTCATCAATGGCCAGGGTACAGTGTGACTGCTGTGTTTGTTGATGAACACCCAACCCCTTGATTGACTCAGTCCCTGTAAGCAACTCCCCTCCCCTTCGAGTACAGCTTACTTATGCAAATAAAGTCACTTATATTTAAAAGCATGAATTCTTTATTGATTCATTATAAAAGAGGAGAGAAGTAAGGGTGTGCTTTGGGAGGAGGAAAGGAGGGATGGAGAAGGCCATTAAAAAAATTCAGAGTAACGGCATCCTTCTGGTTGGGCTGTCCACAGGGGTGGAGTGGGCGGGTGCACGGAGCCTCCCCCCACGCGTTCTTACACGTCTGGGTGAGGAGGCTAAGGAACATGGTGAGGGGGGAGGGTGGTTATACAGGGGCTGCAGCGGCACTCTGTGATCCTGCTGCCGTTCCTGAAGCTCCACAAGACGCCGGAGCATGTCAGTTTGATCACGCAGCAGCCCCAGAGTTGCATCCCGCCACCGCTGATCTTCCTGCCGCCACCGCTGATTTTCCTGCCGGTCTTCCTGTCGCCACCTCTCATCTCGGTTGTCCCTCCTGTCCTCACGTTCACTGGCCTCTTTCCTGTAATTTGAAACCACGTCCTTCCATTCATTCAGATGAGCTCTTTCATTGCGTGTAACTTCCATAATATCCGAGAACATCTCATCTCGCGTCTTCTTTTTCCTCCGCCTTATCTGTGCTAGCCTTTGGGATGGAGGAGGGATGGTTGAAAAATTTGCAGCTGCATGAGGGAGATAAATATTTAGAAAGATACATTTTACAGAACAATGGTTATACTGTTTCACAGTGAACATCACTATTCACCTAGCACATGTGATTTCCTACAAGGTCGCATTTTCATCTTAATAGTGACCGCTTGCAGCTCTGGGTTTACAGATCTCACAGACACATCAGGTCCAGGCATCAGAATTCAGCTTGCATGCGGCCATGGTAAGCCACTGTCTCAGTGATTTACCCTCCCCCAACGCATGGCTAATACCATGCTAGCTCCCTGCTAATCAACAACCTTCCCCTCCCCACCCACGGGTGACCAAACAGAAAAGATCATCGGCATTTCACTCCTCCTCCCCGCCGCTACGTGCAGGAAAGTGTCTTTTTTAAGCTGCTGCATTCCACGAAACCAGTAGAAAAATGGCCACCCCCCTTACTTAAATTCCTGATTTTTAACCAGGTTATCCTGAACGATATCACTTTGCTGAGGATAACAGAACAAGATAAAGAGCGGATGCTTCTTGAATGCCAGCAGTCCCCGGGACCATACGCTGCGATGCTTTGCCACGCAATGATACCTGATTACTTGCTACATGCATGGCATGGTAAAGTGTCCTACCATGGTGGGCGGAACAAGGATGCCTTGCCCAGAAACCTTCTGCAAAGGCTTCTGGAGTGCTTCATGAGCGCTTCATCGAGATGTCCCTGGAGGATTTCCTCTCAATCCCCGGACATGTTAACAAACTTTTCTAAGTAACTATACTGTCTGCGAATGCATCCCAAGTCCTCTGGGCAAATCAATCATTAAAAAAGGCTTGCTTAAAAAACACTGTTTGCTATTTGCAAAGGTACACTCACCAGAGCTCCCTTCCAGGGCGTCATTCTCTGGAATAGTTGCTTGTGAGGGCTGGGAGCAGGGTAATTCCGTCAGGGTGATAAAAAGCTCCTGGCTGCTGGGGTTCACGGAGTGCTGTGTGCTCTCTGCGAGGTCTTCCTCTTCTTCTTCCTCTTCATCTTCCCCGTCTGCATAATCCTCAGACATGGCAGAGATTACAACCCCCACCTCGGAATCCACGGTCAGGGGTGGGGTACTTGTGGCGCAGCCCCTAAAATGCGTGCAGCTCAGCATAGAAGCGGCATGTTTTTCGACCTGCCCGGACCTTCCGTTTGCTTCTTTGGTTTTCTGGTAGGCTTGTCTGAGCTCCTTAACTTTCACTCTGCACTGCACGGAGTCCCTGCTGTGGCCTTTATCCGTCATCGCCTTAGAAATTCTTTCAAATACTTTTTCATTTCGTCTTTTGGAACGCAGTTCTGTTAGCACTGAATCATCTCCCCATATAGCGATCAGATCCATTACCTCCCGAGTGGTCCATGCTGGGGCTCTTTTTCGATTCTCAGGAGACAGCATTGTTAACTGTGCTGATGAGCTGTGCGTGGTCACCTGTGATGATGAGCTCTCCACGCTGTCGAAGCAGGAAATGAATTTCAAAAGTTCGCGGGGCTTTTCCTGTCTACCTGGCCAGTGCATCCGAGTTGAGAATGCTGTCCAGAGCGGTCAGTGGTGCACTGTGGGATAGCTCCCGGAGGCCAATACCGTCGATTGCGGCCACACTAACCCTATTCCGATATGTTAATACCGATATTAGCGCTACTCCTCTCGTCGGGCAGGAGTACAGAAACCGATTTAAAGAGCCATTAAAATCGATATAAGGTGCCTCCTAGTGTGGACGGTTGTGGCGTTAAATCGGTTTTACGCTCCTAAAACCGATTTAAACGCCTAGTGTAGACCAGGCTTTACTCAGGTCACTTCCTTGTACTTGGTATTCAGCCCTGACTTAAAGTAGGAAAAACTCCTGTTTAAGTCAATAAATCAAATTCTGCTCTGTTATGCCAGTGTAAATCCAAAGTAATTCCACTGACTCCAGATTTATACCTGTGAATCTGAAAGTAGAATATGGTCTGGGAAAACAATACAATAGAGGGGCAGCCTCTGTTTAAGTTTCTTTTTCCTGTTTCCATCCAAAGTGTAATTTCAATTGTTTTTTTTCACATCTGCTGAAAATCAAATCAGAGAAACAGTGCAAATTATGTTTTTTGTCACATATATGTATTTTCAGACTAACTTACGCTCAACATATACCTTAAACAACTGTTAACCTAAGTACTGAATTGCACTGGAGGTGGAATGATACACATTGAGATGAATTCTGAACTCTGACCTATGTAAAATTTGATTATGCTGGTGTAAATGAGAACAGAACTTGGTAAATTTATCTTAGATCATATCTTGCATCAGATGTAACTATACAACTGTGCAAACCTGTGCACAGCAGCTATTTAAATTAATGACTGTTTGGCCGGCGGGGGGGAAGAACCACTTCTTCCCAAGGTAAGATGAGTTATGGGTTTGTCCTTAGATGGTTAATATTTTCAATACTTGCGTATGCATCTTTGTGTCAACCAACATAGCTGTTCTGTCTGAGCCTTGTGTATTGAGAATGACATGTTTCATGACATCTGGGGTTAAAGGGAAGGTATTGGGACTGTCAGTTAACCTCCCTTTGTCAGTCTGCTGCAGAGATGACTTTATATTTATGATAGGGTTATTAGGGTGTCCACTACCCTCTGATAGAATGCAGAATGGGTTTCCTTCTCAGTATGAAGATATTTTCTATGTTCCCTAAAATATATATACTAATGTGGTCCTAAAAATGTCATGCATTTCCCAAAACATCAAGTAGCTCCAAGGCAAGTATATAAAGCAGAATGTTTCCTCTGTCTCAGTAAAGACAATTGGCAAACCTTTTGCATTAGAATTGCTTAATTTATCAATAACTATGTGGTTATGAATGTACAAAAAGCTTCATTATAATTTAAAATTTTCATTCTTGCTATAAAATTAAATACAGGCACTGAAAAGATTTTCTTTTGGAATGTTTGCCCTTTTAACAATATGGAATATTTAATATAGAGTAAACTGTTATCACCAAATGTAGCTAAAACAAATATAGAAGAAAACTTGTCACTTCATAGATTATCTCAATTTATTCATCCCTTTGTTGCTTGAATACCAAATTAATGACATTAGATGTATGTACTCCGATTGCTTGTGGCATCTTGTGGGTTATTTGGCTTACAGTACTTATGGTTCAGCATAGATTTATGTTCCAGCCAGAGATATGAATATAATTGAGCCTTATGGTATATAAATGAGCACAGATTTTCAAAAGGGAGGGATTTCTGAAGGCATCGGTGTATTAAGTTAAACTTTTTAATTAATAGGAAATAAATTTGAATTAAAAGATATATCATCTGGGTCACAGAAGGATCTTAGCAGAACTGCTGTTTGAAGCCTTTCATTCTTGACCTATAGGATTGTATCAAACTTTTAAATAATTTTCAAGGGCACTTCCGATGTTCTGTCATTTAAACCGCCACGCAAGCCCTTTTTTGTTGGCCTGTAGCCATACAGTCATTAAAATGTAGTTTTAGCAAATAGTAGTGTGTGTGCTATATACAGATTTTTCATTAAATTCCCTTCTTCCTTCCACCTCCACCCCCCGCTCTCCCCAAAAAATAGCAGAACGCTAATAGAGATGAAGAATGCTATTCAAAGGGTACACTGGTATGTGTTTAGAGGAACACTTTGAGCGAGCAGACATCGCAGGTATCTTACAAGTATATTCATTTTCACAATTCAAGACATTTAATCTGCATAGGTCAGATGTAGCCAAAGTGCAGCCACGTGCCAAATGAAACCCATGCTGTTTGGTATATTACGTATTTCTAACACAGTTTCCCTCATACACTTGGAGGTGGAGCCTGCAGAGATTACAGTTCAGTGGTCACAATTTAAGAAGTTCACTCTAGATAGTCTACCTACTTGAGCTATATGCATAAAATAGGGGATACTGGTAGAACCACTAACCTCTCTTCAAACAGGATGAATAGCTGCAGTGCAGCTAATGTATTTAGTGATTCATCTTAGAGAGAGTATTCTCTAGTGGCACAATGCTGGGAGTAGTAGAGATGACTAGATAGAGCAAGAGATTTAGTTTCTGTTCCTGGCTCTTCAACTGACTTGTTCTTTGACCTTGCACAGCTTATTTAACCTCTCTTCCACATTTTCTGTATTTGTAGATGGGGATAATAAAAGTAATACTTCCCATTCTCCCAAGGGTGATTTTAGGCTTTAAGTTATTTGTTTCTGAAGTGGCTTGATATCCTTCGAGGGAAAGCACTATCAGTGTGCAAGGTGTTATTACTATGTGTTTACTCAAGGTTTGTACACTTCATTGCTTATGTAGGATGCAATCTATATCTCAGGGCCTGTAGCAGTTTTACAGGATACTGTCACTAAAGGTAAATTTGATTGTCAAGTCATCTTCTCTTCATTGTTTTATCAGTTTCATAACAGCTTACCCATGACAGTGCCCATGTAGTGCTGGAGAAGAAACTGATCAACAATATTGTAACATCAGAGGTAACGCTCTCCAGTAATCGTAACCTTGACCTTAAATCCTAACCCTGCTGCCTATCTTGCAAGTGCCCATTTGGTCCTGCAAACAGAAGAATTTCTCTGCCTGCAGCACCAAATGGACAGTGTTTAGATTAACTAAAATGGTTTTTTGACTCAGCAAAGGTAAATTAACTTCCCTAAGCCAGACATGCTGTGGAGGGAGCCACAGTTGAATCTCCAGGTTCACTCATATTCAGTCAGTATAGCTCCTGATCTGAAGCAGCTCCCCAGACAAACAGAAATGCCATTGGTTTGAGTGTTAAGCCTCACTTTGCTCAGCCAATTATCTTGATCTGAGTGGAGGCCAATATGGTAGTGTTAATCATAGCACATGACTGACTGACTTGTGCGGCACAAATCCAATATAGTATTTTAGAAACTGAATATTTAACTCTTCATCTTAAATGACAACTCTACGATTAACTTGCACTAAGAATTCATTTTCAACTGCTGGTAATGTTTAGCAGTATGCCCTGAGACAAGATGTTTAGAGCTTAATGTTCTGCTTAAAGATATTCATGGAGCACTCCTCTTGGGTGTGTCTGAAATTTCAATTAAGGCCCTAATATTCAGGTACAAAATTATCCTCAGTGGGATTTTCTTCCTGAGGATCCGAGGCAGCAATGGCTGTTTCCATGTGACCATTCCTTTGGGTATATAAAATTTGACTTCTCTGTTGAATTGGCAGGGAATTTCTTCCGTAAAACCTACAGAGCTCCCAAATTCTGCTCAGGGCCCTGTGCATCTGCCCTGCTTTGCTGATAGAAGCCATGCCCCAGGGGCTTCCCCACTGGCCACAACCCTCACCTCCTGGGTGGCTTCGTGGAGAGAGTGAGGGAATATCATGATGACAAGGTCAGTGTTATCTCTGTTACTATGTATTCTCCCTGGAGCTGAGGGGATGACATGTCCTTGAAAGGGCTTTTTCCTCCTCCTTCCCTTCCTCTCTTCTCCTCACCTGCCAAGCCAGATTCATGAGTTCACATGCATGTCTCCTCTTCATAGGTGGGAAAGGGGGAGAAATGCAATCAACAAAGCATCCTACAAGTGTTTCATAAAGTCAGAACACATTTTTAGAATTCTAATACCTATCTTAACAATACTAATACACAGATAAGCCAATAGGTCTCCAACTATGTATTTGTTTGTGTTCAGTTGGGACCTAGGAGCCTTAGCATGTGTTTGCACCTGGCCTATCAGCATTACACCTAAATAACCCAGATCAGAGTTTCCTCCACTTGCAGAAATAGAAGGGGTGATCTGACCCAGTATTTTGAACTTACTATAGAGGCTTTTCATCAAAAATAAATTCTACAAAATGTGGAAATCAACCTAATTTCTTTTGACCTGGTTACTGGCCTTGTGGATAGGGGAAAGCAGTAGATATGATTTATCTTGTTTTTGGTTAAGCTCTTTATACATTCCCACATGACATTCTCATAAGCAAACTAGGAAAATGTGGTCTAACTGACATTATTATAATGGTGCAGAAGTGCTTGAAAGACTGTACTCAGAGAAGTTATCAGTGGTTTGCTGTCAAACTGGGAGGCTGCATCTAGTGGGTTCCAATGGGGAATTGTCCTGCATTCAGTACTAGTCAGTGTTTTCATTAATGGTTTAGAGAATGGGCTGGAGAGTATGCTTAAAAAACCCACAAATGACACCAAACTGGGAGGGATTGCATGTACTGTACTTTGGAGGACAGTGTTAGAATTGAAAAGGACCTTGACAAATTGGAAGATTGATCTGAAATCAATAAGATGAAATTCAGTAAAGACAAGTGCAAAATACTATGCCTAGGTGAAAAAAATACAGATGTACAAATACAAATAACTGGAATAGCCAGGAATAACTGGCTAGGCAGTAGTACTGCTGAAAAGGATCTGGGGGTTACAGTGAATCACAAATTGAATATGAGCCTACCTTGTGATGCAGTTGCAAAAAAGGCTGCTAATATTCTGGGGTGTATTAACAGCAGTGTTGTATCTAAGTCATGGGAGGTAACTGTTCAGCTCTGTGTGGCACTGGTGAAGTCTGAGATGGAGTATTGTGTCCAGTTTGAGGTGCCACACTTCAGGAAAGATGTGGAGAAAGTCCAGACCAGAGGAGAGCAACAAAAAGGTTAAAAGGTTAAGCAAACCTGAGGTGAGGAAAGATTTTAAAACAAACTGGTATGTGTAGTCTTAAGAAAAGAAGACTTGGCAGGGGGGCTTGATAACAGCTCTTAACATATCTTGAGACTGTTACAGAGAGGATGGTGATCAATTGTTTTCTAACTCCACTGAAGGTAGAACAGAAAGTAATGGGTATCATCTGCAGGAAGGAAGATTTAGGTTACATATTAGGAAAAACTGTTTGAATATAAGGATAGTTAAGCACAGAAATAGGTTACCAATTAAAGTTGTGGAATCCCTGTCATTGGAGGGTTTAAGAACAGGTCAGACAAACACCTGTCAGGAATAATCTAGGTGTACTTGGTCCTGCCTCAATGCAGGGGGTGAATTAACTTACTTCTTGGGTTGCCTTCCAGCCATACATTTCTATAATTCTATGATTAGGAGGAGGTCTGTCAGTGGTGAATCTGCATCTTGTAGTAAGATGTGGATCAGGGAATTGGTGACAATATGTTTAACACCTCTTCAGCCCTGTACTTTTGCTACTATGAAAAGTATATCACACATAGAATACTCTAAGGTATTTGTTTATATGAGTTGATAGTTCTATAGTAAATTATTACAGTTGACCATAACAATAGATGACATAATGAATGAACTAATTGGCTACAAAGTTCTGTTTGGGTATTGTAGCAGTTTTGATAGTGGGCTCATAGACTTTAAGGTCAGAAGGGACCATTATGATCTTCTAGTCTGACCTCATGCACAACACAGAATCTCACCCACCTGTGAGTGGCTTAACTGTATCCACTTCTCCTCTATGCTGGTTAGTCTCAGGAACAGAGTCATTCTAATTTCTAGTTCAGTAATTCAACTCTTGTAGCGCAAGTGGCCTCTGGTGGCCTGATGCTGGATCCATTCATGTTGATTGCAAAGTTTTCCTTGCATCACCGGTGCAAGATCAATTCCTAGGTGAGGCTTCTCCCAGGATACCAAAGTCAGTTGAAACAGATGAGTCCTTTCCACACCTTTGAAAAATGGACTAGAGGAGTGACAGCTGTCCCCTTCACCAACACCATCACATTGCGAATAGCAAACTTCTACAGGATAGCCATTTTCTCCTCTTGCCCTCCCCCAGACCCAAATGGTTGTTGGGTTAGCCATTTGAAAACTCCTGCTGACTTCAGTAGTTCAGGATCAGGCAATTAGGAGAGTTTTTAAAAAGGAAAGATTCGGTCCTTTCTCTTTAACATACTCCATTTATTAAATCTAAGGAATTGTCTGCACAGTCTGTAAATCTACAGTATGCTAGCCTGCTTCACATTAAGTCAGCATGTGGACCCTGTTACTGAACACTGAAAGTTGCATGCTACGCTTTGATTTACTGCTGTTTCAGAGCCGTAGACAAGCCACGTAAAAAAGGTAGCTAACTGAGTAATACTGCAATCTGTCATATGGCCGCCAATTTCCTCTGCCCCTCCTCCCTGAGATTTGACTATTAATCCACTATCGTTTGTAAAAATGTCCCTCTGTCCTTCCAAAGAAATACATAGTGTAAATAACCCTTAATAGAACCATACTTATTTTCCTGAATTTAGACTAAAATAAGTATATTCAAAGGCTGCATTTGAGCATCAAACACTCTCAATTAAAGTGTTCTTTGATACCCTATTGAGTGTACAACAGATTAAAATATGAGTGTATTCACTGTATTTTAACTGAAATTGGCCTGATGGGAAGAGACATAACAACCAGGGATTAGTTCTAGTACTGCATTAAATATGCACACTTATCTGTGCAATTAGATTTTAATAAACACTTTTGATAGTTACGTAAAAATATATATTTTTAATGCAGAAGTTGCACTCTGTGAGAATAATTCTTGAAAAAAGAGTTGCTTTTTAATTAAGGTCTGATTATGATAAGCATTTTCTGTTTTCCTAAGTAAAGATTAAATTAATGTTATAAATCGATTTTCTGACTTTTACATATATATATATAACACATTCGACAGAACACTGGAAGCTGGTTCTATTAGATTAGGACTGCTTACAGTAATTCAAAGAATATTTTTTAAATTGCAATCATGGTTAAATTTGGAGCAAAGTTTATTAAGTGTTTCTTAGGCTTTAATGTAATACATACCAGTATAATGAATTATTTACTGTTAGCAAATCTTTCTTTTTGATTGTATTTGTAATTGCTAACCAATTTTGTATCATTACTTTTTATGATTTCCAAATTTGTAAAAGTCAATTAGATGCATTTTAATTGCTTGTATTATATAAATTATTTGTTTTTTATTTCATAAAATGTTCAATAGGAAAAGTATAGAGCCCATTGGAGGAAAGATCTTAATATATGAAAATTTTTATAGATGTGTCCACTGACATAATTTCTTCTTGAATAAGGTGCAAAAGCTGACTCACTTAACACCTTATGTTAGAAAAAACAAAAAAACTGCTTCTGCCATGTGCCTGTCATTAAAGTTTTAGACTTCAAGCTGTTGTAATTTCTGTAGTTTGTTGGTAAATTCATCAATCACAAACCTGATTCTGACCCTCTGGTAGGATAGGGACTTGTAAAGATGAAATCCTGGCTCCAATGAAATCAATAGGAATTTTGGGGCCAGAATTTCATCCGTAGTATGGAGAGATGTGCAAAGGTTAGCATCAAAGGGTCCTGTGGCACCTTAAAGACTAACAGACGTATTGGAGCATGAGCTTTCGTGGGTGAATACCCACTTCGTCGGATGCATATGTTTGCCAAATCAGGCCCCTAAAGTGAACTACTACAGATTTTGTTTTTTGCATGTATAGGGCCAGATGCTCAGATAGCTCCTTAGACTTATATAGATATGCACTCTACACGGAACAAATTCTCAGGTGATTTACACCACCTGAGAATTTGTTCCGTGTAGAGTGCATATCTATATATGTGCCCTATATACGTGTAAATCAGTTCCCTGGATCTTAAATACATAAATTGTATTAATCTGTGGGAATAGGTCTATTTTAAGGCAAAATTAAGGGCTCAATCCTTCAAACAATTTCATATGTCTGCTTAACTTTAAGCAATTTATTAATCCCATTGACTTGAATTATAAGCTTGAGCATAAGAATTTACAGCAGAGGGCTATAGTTGCAAACTTAGGCCCTGATCCTGCAATGTGATGTGTGTGGTCATAGCCTTTGTGTAACCTCACTAAAATGAGTGGGCTGGGGGTCCCCTGCACACATGACATCGCAGGAATGGGGCCTTACATAGACACAAGAAAGGAAGTGAGTAGTGAATATTATCAGATCAATATTGCTCATCCTCAGGATGCACCTTTGTTATTGGCAAATTTCTATTGCTATCTGTTTTAAAAAGGTATTTTCTCATATACTGTTTTTTTAATAAGGAAAGGCTGAAAGTGTGGGGTTTTTATTTTTTAAGGGTTTTTTTTCCTCATGCTTTTCTTTAGCGTTGTCAGGAATGCCAAGTGTAGTCTGTCTTGTTTAATTTGTCTGCCTACTTTTGGCTTTGTTTTGTTTTTGTTTTTCCTGGAGGACCATTGGAAGATGTGGAGGGCACCTAACACCTTAATTATTGAAGGAGTGAGGTTTATGAAGCTCAATCCAAAATGTTAATTGTTCTTTGAAGTTAAATAGGTGTGAACAAAACAAACAACAAATCAACTGCCCTAGGCAATTTGACTAAAAAGCCTTTCACTTAATTGCTCAACTTTTACTCTCCTGGTTTTTGTGATTTCATCCTTTTACTAGTCCTCTGGTCATTACAATCTGCCAGCCTAGTCAAGACCTAAAGTGCTTTTCTAAAATGATGCTGTTTTTGTGGGGTTGAGGAGAGGGAAGCTTTTCAGACCTTTATACATCATGAAATTGGGGGAGGGCAAGAGGGGGAAGAGAACAGCTTTTTTCCCCCCTTTCAGATCTTCTTTAAACATACTCTTCATACAAACTGATGCCAACAAAAATGTGTGTCTCTCTGTATCATGCATTATATATTGTGTGTGTCTGTAGTATATATCATATATGAACTGTGATGGTATTAACATGAAGATTTCTGTTTTGCTATGTTTACTGGACAAATGCATTTTAAATGCATAAAAATAAATTTATAAACACAATACCTGAAAAAATGAAAACAATAAATCTCCCATTAAAAAGTACTCCCAATTATATTTGTTGATTAAAAGATAAGTCCTCTACAATTAATACAAGCAAGATGTGTAATTGGAATGGAGTTGCTGTGCATAACAGCAATGTTAAGACATCTTTATTCTCAAAGATAAAGATAAATGATGTAACAAAAAACCTGATCTTTAATGTGACCAAGCACAATAAATTGTTAATGTTTTTGTGAACTTGATGTATATCCAGTTTTCCTTCCATCAGCTTGACACACCTCTCTTTCTATGGTACGTAAATGGATAGATATATATTGCAGCAGAAAAACATATGAAAAGAGATGTTAAAGTGGCAAATCTTGAATTTTATAGTGAGACAACATTACAATAACCATACAATAGCCAGTTCTCCTGCGATCTCATGGAGCGTTGTTGTTGTTAATGCCTCAGAGTAAGGCCATTTTCACCTATCAAGATACAGCTCTTACTTCTGTGGTTGTGCTAACTAGCAACTATAGAACACTGAACCTGACGCAGTGGGTTAGTGAAGTAAGCAGTGCCTGCAAACTGACCACTTAATGGTAAGATCTACATATTTTAATGAGGATGAGAATATAGAAAACAGTATATACTGATGGCTGTGGTCATAAATACACCTCATGTTGCTGTTTTTTCCCTTGAAGACTGTGCATTGTTTCTTCTCATTAACACATGATAACTGGAATAGGTTTCATATCGCCATCCACCATTCCCCCTTGGCTTGACATTTTCAGAGTTCAGATGAAGCACTAATAACCTTTCTGTGCTGTACTCACTCTAATGATGTCCATTCAATAAATGAGATGTGCGCATCACCACCACGGTAAATAAAACAGCAACAGACTCGTATCTAATTACAAAAAAAAAATCTGTTATGGCAATGAATAGTTGGCATTTAAAAAAAATCATCTTGGTTCCAAATAGTTACTTTGATTGATTTTTCTTGGTTGTTGGGTTTTTGTTTTTGTTTGACCATCCATTCCTTTCTGTTTCTCTTGTGCTCAGCAAGATTTGACCAGTGAAATCACTTGTGTGATGCTTCATTCGCCTGTTGAATTAATCTTTCTCCACAACATGAGAACAATGGCAAAGTTTCTTCAGAGTCTTATCTCACACTGCTCATGAATATGCTGCAAATGTCTGACCACAGAAATAGCTGTGCAGAAAAAAACTTTGATAAACAGTGTTTATCTAATACTGCACATACTAATCCGCCATTATAGATAGGCGCAGAAAGCAAAATATGACCTCCACCACCCAAAATTCCTAAATATACATCAATATTTTTGTGTTTTCATGCTTGCCCAGGTACTTAATAATGAGTGACTTGTGAGTGTGGCAGGAAGAGAATACAAGCATTTTTACTTTTGCAGCTAAACTTTAAAAGATGAGTATAAATCATGAAGAGTGCTCCAAATGTTAAGTTAAAAATACCCACGAATGGTTGCACCATTGCAACTTTCTCATTTAGCATAACACTCACATGGGCCTGATCCTTACTGATGCTGGGCAGTTTCAAACCTTATTAAACACAATGGCAGATGCAGGTGCTCAGAACCTCTCAGATTCAGGCCTATCCACGGCGGGATATATAAAGGCTATGTTAATCCTGTTTGACAAGCTTCCTCAGCTCTCGTTACGCTTAATGGGAGTTGAAAACACTTTGAACGTTGCATACCCATCGTACCCTAGCCCAATCCTGCTCCTGCTGAAGCTATTGGGAGTTTTTGCAATTGACTTCAGTGCAAGCAGAAATGAACTTTTGGAGAGAATAGTCAATTACAGGGTTTACAAGTCTTGCAAATCTTATTTCTTGTCATTTTTTAGCAGTTGCCTGTAACCTCACCAACAGCTACTATTGAGCTCAGTGATTTCTGGTTGGGCAATTGGGGGGTTGTTGGCAGTCTCAAAATCAGAGCTGAATGTGCAGAGAATTAGGAAGAAACCATGCACTCGGGAAGGAGGGAAGCAGTGTGAAGACATCCCACCCAGGGAAGCCTCAGGCCAGTGGGGACCAGTGGGGACCGGCCTGGGGACACCAACCAACAGTGGCACCTCCCATCTCCTTTCTTACTACTGCACTGTAAGTGGGCATAGAGCAAGAGTGTCCCCTGCCTTCAGAGAAGAAGCTCCCTCTGACCTCAGCTATGCTGTCCTCCAGGATGCTAAAGTTATAAGGAAGTACCCCTCCACCAATCTCTGGATATACCTTGAGTCCAGCAGGCCAATCACTATTCTCCCTTTAATTTGTTCGGGTACAATGCATGCCCTAGGAGCCCCCAGCATATGGTAAAACCATATCTCTCCCCATCATTATTCTCTCAAAAGGCAAAGTTTATTTATGTGACCCTGTTCCGTCCCCTCACATCACATGTATATAGAGGACACCACAGAAGAGGCTGGTGATCCCTTATCTGAGTGAGTTTGTTGTTTGGCTATGGCCTTAGTGAGCCCACATAGCCTCCCAAAGTCAGACAAAATTTTACTATGCCCTTATTCCCTACAAGCCATAATGAGTCAGTCCACCAAACTCCACTTCCTATATAGAATTAAGAAAATAACTTCAGAGCTTTCCTGAGGTTTGGCTTTACTAACAAAAAAACAGATTACTACTAAAAGCATGCAGTTCAGTTCACACCTTTTCAGGTTTAACCTCTCAGAGGGATTTTGTGTTTTAGCTGTTCACCCCACATTCTAGAGAGGCAGCCCCACCTTCTTTATGTCTGTGTGAATAAACAAGTTGCCTTCCTTGGTGGGACATCAGAAACCAGCAGGATCAATACATGGTGAGGAGTGTTGTAGGCAAACACTGCCAACCTGTTATAAATTTAAAGAGTATGTGCATGGAAGAGGGTGATAGTATGGAGTCCCCTTGAGCAACTGGGTGCAATCTTTGTTCAGGCAAAACTCCCACTGGACAGACCAGGTGCTCTCTTATCCTGAATAAAGATGGCAAAACCTGTGGTGACTCATGCACTTTAAATCTTACTATCTTAATCTTCCTATCCCTGTTCTGGGAGTTTTGACAAAGTAGACTCTGTGCAGTTGGGTCCAAAGTATCAGTGGGTTTGGATGACACAGGAGTACTCATTCATAACTATTATTTTGAGCACAGTAGGATAACCATAGTTATAACAGCAGCTTCTATTACTATTTAAAAGTTAGTACAGTAATTGTTTAAACAAAGCCAATAGCTGATTTAAAATAAAGTAAACCCTCTTGTTAGATGCTATTTTAAAGGTTAAAAGCATTTTTATTTAGCTCATCTTTAAATAGTGAAAAACATAACAATGGAAAAAAGGCTTACTTAATTATTTTTTACAGTAGTGTGTTCTCACCTAAAAAAGCAAACACAAAAACAATACAATTTGTTAATCTATCTCTGCTGCCAAACTGTCTGCCTTTATTCAACAATAAATTGAATACAAAAGTTCCCCCAAGGCAGGAAGACAGAATACTAACCTCTGAAAGTCTAGCAGCTTAATTGACATTTGGTGGTAGCCTTAGGCAGAAGTTAATTTGTACCTTGGTTATATATACACATATACTTTATAAAAAGTACGCAGCTTATATTACAGATAAATTAAAACTAATTCATGTTGCAGTTCTCAGGTGTACATTTATTGGCATGGCATAAACCTATTTCATTTTACGACTGATTTCCTCACAATTAAGAAAATGTCAGCCTTTTAGAAAGAGTATATTTTCATGGGGGCTTGAAATGTTGTTTGTATAAAATTTTCATCTGATGCATACAACAATCAGTAAAGGGTTGGTGATATACATTCCAATATGAACCAGAACTAAGGGCCTGATCCTACAAGCCTTTGTTCTTGCAGCTGTCCAATTGACTTTAGTGATACTACTCCTGTAAGTAATGACTTACGGTAAGAGCTTGCAGGATAGAACCGTAGGAAGATATAAGCATTAGTTATAAAAAACACTTAAAAATCTGATGGGTATGTTTTATTTGCACATTCAAATAAATAACTACGTTACTTCTCTAATGATGGCTAGTACATAACACTTAAAACCTGTCCATCAGAAAATAAATTTGGAGTCAGGAGATAAAACAGATTTGTCACCTCAGCATAAGGCAAATAAAGAATCTCTTAAAATAAGTGTTCAATTTCTCAGTTGATGTAAACCAGCATAAATCCATTAAATCAATGAGTAAATTCCTGGCCCCACGGAAGTCACTGGCAAAACTCACATTGACTTCAGCGGGGTGGGATTTCGTCGAACAGAAGTATGCCAATTTATACTGGGTATATATCTGGCCCACTTTGTCTCAACACTATAACTGCCCATCGTATGTGTAATAATTCAGATGTTTCTTATTAGGCCTATTAAGAATTGTGGAATTTTGTAAATGAGTTGGACAGTTTAAATACGTTTATGATGGCATTTGGCCTATTTGTGAGGGACAGTGTATGGTAGAGGAGTATTGATTAATATTAGAAATCATCAACTATTTTTAAGTTCTTTGCAGCTGTAATATTCTGAAATCACCACACAGTTGTTGTGGTTTTTTGTAATATTTAAACTGAAATGGCCCCATGATTAACTTAATGAAGTCTTTATACTGGATCCAATCCTGCTTCTATCAAAATCAAAGGCAAATCTCTCAGTGATTCTATGGGAGCAGTCCTGGGCCCATAACTTTTACTCTAATGCTAGTATTTGTTTGGTGACTAGTGCCTGAGTTCAACAGTATGGGCTGATTTCCAGCTAAACATTTCCAAGTAAGATCACTCCTTAGGCATTCCCTAACTTCTCATTAGTAACAACATAAGCTTTAATGCTGGCCTGAGAACTGCAGGGGCAGACCCTTCTACTCACCTGGCACCCACTAATGCCGATGGGGCTCTTCATGGCTCCCAGTGCATGATCAGTGTCTAAGGTAAGAAATACCGAACAGTAACACTTTTAATATTTAGCTAAAAGTTACACTGTAGCTCTTTATGTAACCCCCAGGTAAGATAAATCTATAGGGTATATCAATCTGACAACACAGACTACTGTAATTTTCCTCAAAAGAGGTAAAGAAAACTGTTTTGCTGGGGCAGATGACAACAGAGGAGTTTATAAGAATGTGTATGGTATTGATAACACAAGCTGGTGGATATTCTTTGTTTAAAACACTCCATTTTTGACCCTTTTCTAAATATAAATAAGACAGGAGAGTGTTGGTAAATTATTCTGTTGGATTAATGCCATCACTGCATTTTATTTGCGAACCGTCGATGCTATTTATCAAGAAAATGTTCCGTCAGCACACGTGGTTACATACGTGAGAGATGTGGAGAACTAGTCATAGTAGATCACATGCAGGTAATCTGCAAAACACTTCCACACTGCCAGTTTTGTATTGGTAAAATTAAACGTATGGAGAATTGACTGCCTATTCGTCTTGTGAATAAATTACACATACAAACAGAGGCAGAGAGAATATAACAAATCTTGCTATTGTCCCTGCAAATCTGTTTGTGGAAATTTCTCATCATATACCTAACAGTGTTATATTTAACAGGTCATGATTCTGAACAGGCTACAAAGTCATGTTGCATTTTTTCTGCAATACAGATATTTAATATAATATTGTTTTATAAAAGTTAACAATATGATATATTATATTTGATGTGTCATAACAAACTCAATTATTTTTTGGAAAAAAAATTGTTCTGGGTTTTATTAGTCTCGATGAAACCTTATGTAGGTATAGATAAAGATGCATTTGTCAAGTTCAGAAATGATTCTGTGTTTAATTCCAGTCATGAGTGTCATCCTTCTGTATTACCTTTAATGCACAGACTAGGGTTTGCATACTAGTTGATATTTAAATGGACATTATCAGAGTAAAATTATGTATTTTAAAAAATCCTTATCTATGTTACAAATAACATTTTAGATTATCACAATTTAAATATTTTTCAAAATGTGTTCAGCTGTTTAAGCTATGTTTTTATGTTTTGCATTCTGACAGTTTGGCAATAAGGGCTAAGCAGGTTATTTCATACATTTATAGGCTAGGAATTTCCAGGTGCCTAAGGAAGTTAGGCACCCAACTCTAGGGTGCTTTTGAGAATCCTAGCCATAAGAATTTTCTTACCAATTTCATTATCAGGTACTCATGGATTGTTGCAATGCTGAATTCTTTAGATTGCAAACATTGCAAGGGAATATTTAGTTTCTTCAAAATTACTTGTATGGATCTTGTAAAACTTTATTTTTTTACAAAGCCCCATGGACTTCTGGGAACCAAAAGAGAGTACTGAGGCTGCTCTGTCTCCTCAAACAAGCACGATTTCCCTTACTTAGCTCTGCTCTACACTTAAAATGTAGATCAACCTGGCTACTTCACTTGAATTTTCACACCCCAGAGTTTCATAGTAAATCCAGCTTAAACCTGGGTGTAGATGTGGCTACTACCATTTGGAAAGGTAGATTACTTTCATTGACAGAAACCCACCTTCCATCGGTGTAGGAAGTGTCTACCCTATGATGCTGCAGTTGTTACTCCTGGGGGAATTCTGCACATAATTAATAAGCCACACATATTTTTAATTTTTTGTGCAGAAAACTTCTGACTAAATGTTGCTGCAATTCCGTCTTTTGCTCACCAAAGGGTGCTGTGGTGATAGAACAAAGCAGCAGCTCCTGGCCAGCTAGGGAAGAGAAAGAGCCTGCCGCCTTTACAGTGTCTGTCATGCCAGGTCAGAGCTATGGGAAGACAGACAGCATAGGGTATTGAGGGGATCAGATGGGCTCATAAGGGCCAATGGGGGAGGACAGACTGGGAAAGTGTCTGAATGGGAGTGGAGGCACAGGGCCACAGATGGGCGGGAGGTGCAGGGCCACATGGTAATGGGGGGAGTGGGTGTCTGAGTGGGCGTTGAGGGACACATGTTGAATAGGGGGTGCAAGGACACACGGGGGTGCATAAACATGGGGACAGGGGCAGATGTGACTGACTGAAGGTTCATCCAGGGTCTGCATGGGGGAAGCTCCCTAACAATCCTTCCGCGCCCCCCCAACCCCTCTTCTATACTTTTCCCACCCATATCCAACAACCCTCCAAGTTCACACCCAGACTCCTTCCCAGCAATTTACTTCCCTCTTCCTCAGCTCCTCCATTACCCTTGACTCCCCCAACCCTTTTCATTGCTTCTGAGGGGTGTGGGAAATACAATTCTTTATTGTAGTTTAAATGAATTATTACTCAGAGTTGCATATTAATATGCCTAGTAAGGAATCTATTTGTCAAAAATGATTTCCTGCATCTTTTTTGTTGTCTGTATTGTTACAGACATACTTGCTGACAGGTGGCTTGAAATAAATGACCAAAAATAATTGAAACTGGTGTGATTATATTGTGTTATTTTGACAAATAAAATATGCAGAATTTTGCAGAATTTTAAAGTATTGTGTGCAGAATTTTCAATTTGTTGTTGCAGAATTTTTAATTTTTTGGCGCAGAATTCTCCCAGGAGTAAACTGTGCCACTGTAACACCTGTAGTGTAGACATGCTTTTAGTGGAGGAAGCTCGACAGGGCTGAGACATAGGGATGATGTTGTAATGGGGCTTATCCTCACACATTTTCCCCTCTCACTGCAGCATTAGGATGAGAAGCACTGGGCTGTACAAAGTGACCTGCTACCCTGATATTAGATAATTGGATCCCTTATTTTCTGAAAACCTGAGGCTAGTGATTACAGCCACACATCAAGATTATAAAGGAGCTTTTCTGTTACCTCTTTTCTTTAACTTTGGTTGCCTTAATTCCTGATGGGTCTTCTAGTGTGTGTGAGCCCCATTGCAAGTCCATTGGTTTGGATCCTTTCTTTCCCTGTAGCATGGTCACAGCTTTCTGTCTTAAGGTCAGCCTCAGATAAATTTCCATGAACCATTTTCTTAAAGCTGTCAGTCAAGTTAGTACACCTGCACATTTTACCCACCCACTCACTCACTTAATGCCAAAATGTCAAAAATCATGGGGAGCTTTTAAAAAACAAAAAAATAATGGATTCTGTGACTCCTGCTGTAAAATAATATATAATCTTAATCATTAGTTTCCACAAATTATACTGTTAATGGAGCCGAGCCAAAAAAAAGAAGTATACAACTGGAAAAAGGCCTTCAGTTTTAAGAAAAGGGTATTTAGAAACAGAGAGAAAAAACAGGCAAAAATCATATTTTTAAAATAATTTATGAGCAAAATCCATCTTTGTGCAACTGCAATGATCCCTTCTGTTTTATTAAATTAGTTAAAATTTCTCTCTCTCTCTGTTAGTTGTTTCTAAGGCACCAAACACCTAGATATCTAAAACATATTCACTAACTTTAACTAATTAATACATATCTTTTAAGTGACTGATCTTCTTTTCACCATTTATATTTGTTTACAGTTTGCATTTCACTTAGCCTGGATAGTGATATGAGGCTGGTCAATTTTATTTATTTATTTTTCCCTAGTCTCCCATTTTGATTTACATGCACTATCACAAAGATATGGTGTTGGAAGGTAAGAAATATTTTTCAAAATGCTTTGCACTTACTGTGAATAAAACAAATGCACACACACGTCATAATCTTCATAGTAAGCTTAATTTTGTAAATACCACCTCCACACCCTCCAAAAAAACAGAGATCCTAAGTTTTAGATCAAACTGTCCTGCTTTTCAAAAATGTGGATGAAATACATGCCTATTGTATGTCTCCTTTCTGATGCCAGATCTCCTGTTTCCTATTTTTTTTTGTTTAGTCCACTAAAACAAGTTGCATTTTGTAAATGGATTGATTTAGTACAATATTTTTCCCATAAAAATTCTTCTGCACAGTTAATGATTTATATGTAAAAGTACATGTGGAATTCTAAGGGACTACGTATCTCTCTCAGATCCACACTCCGCAGCTGTTAAACTAGATTGTTCTCTACTTGATTGTTAGGACTAAAGCCTACTTTGTCCTGGCTATATTATAACACTCATCTTCACATATGGGGGTTTTGATGAAGTATCTCATTTTGACTTGCTTATTTCTTTTTTTTCTTTTTATATTTTAATATTTTGTAATATTAATTGTATTTGTATTATAGTATTTTATATTTCCACATTATCAAAAATAAACATTTTGGTAAGTTAGTTTTGATGGTTCTGAAACAAAACTTTTAGAATATCTTCATTTCAGAACAGGATGAAAAGAAATTTTAAAATGTCAGAATTTCCCCAGGATAGAGATTCAGTTTTCCAACCAGCTCTAGTGAAAACTCCATTTGGTCCTATCTACACAGACGAGACTAAACCACATAACAGTCAGGGCTCTGTCCTTGTATTACACCAGTGATTCTCAAACTTTTGTACTGGTGACCCCTTTCACATAGGAAGCCTCTGCGTGTGACCCCCCCTTATAAATTTAAAACACTTTTTTATATATTTAACACCATTATAAATGCTGGAGGCAAAGTGGGGTTGGGGTGGAGGCTGACAGCTTACAGCCCCCTAGATAATAATCTTACAAACCCCTGAGGTGTCCCGACCCCCAGTTTGAGAACCCTGTATTATACACTTCCCTAGCACAATGGATTTTGCAGGGTTAATTGGCCCTGAATGTAAACCATTTTTTTAACCACTCGAAGTTTATAATGATTCAAGAACTATTTACTTATTCATGTGTACTGTACCTGTAAGTTAATGATAACGAATGTGTTGGGTATAAATGAAAAGTGTTAATAATGAAAAGGCTTGTATGTTTTTTGCTGCGGGGGGAAGCCCAGTAGTTTAAAAATCCAATTATGTCATTCCTGTGGCTGCCAACTATAACTCTGTTATGAGAAGGAGCAGCTGAGCCCATACAAGGGTGCTAGTTATAAAGTATAACTGATAAATTTATGTGAGAAAAACATTCATATGGTTGTAGATTATACTGAGGCTAATGACCATAAAGTTTCTATTACAAAAGAGTTCAGAGTGCCAAGCTATAATGAGCAGCAGTTGGATTGTATTACACAATAGTTAGAGGAAGGGATTTGTCCATGCTAAATCTTATGCAGCTGCTTCTAAAATGCAGTTGTAGTCCCTCTCTAAATGATAGTAGTACATACTTGTTAAGGAAGCACTTAGCATTATAATAAGAAACATAAGACCAGGATTAAGTTTCGTTCAGCTCCTAGAGTAATGCTTTTCCAAAATCAAGTCAAATGTAAGTAGCTGGCTGAAACACTGGTCAAATTAATAAATCATGACTACAGTCTTTAAAACTGAATGTCTCTTGATTTTTATAGAGACTTGAAGATTATGTAACGGATTATATAACCAGTGTTGTGTGTTGTTCCTCTCCTCCTGCCCTCCCCCCCCCCGCTTCCGAGTAAAGAGGATTACTAATGCATTGTACCTAAGAACGTCAGTTTTGTTCTTAAATAAGCAGAGACCCTTGCCCCCACTAATACAAGTTCAATATGTTTACAAATAGCTTTAGACAATGTCTTCCTTTTGCCATAGAATATTAGAAATTAAATTAGGGAAGACATGATTTATTCCTATATTTATACAGGATCTCTTCTTGTCTAATCCTTGAAATACTGGTTTGATGTTTGCTCAGGGCTCAATCCTGCCAGGCACAAAGCACCAGTGCTGTGGTGTTGGGTTGAGGGTGCTCATCCCTTGATCCATCATTCCATTTGTCACCATCGCACTGACCATCAGTATATTTACTAGTGCCAGGCATAAGATTAGCTGTATCCAACAGGTTAAATCTGGACTTCTTGTATTTTTCCCCTTCAGCCACTTATGATTTCCTCATAGTTAGACATTCAGAGTATCCTTAATTGTAAATGGATTGTAGTCATCGGAATCTCAACATCACACAAATTGTAATCCTCCTCTGTCACTGTCAGTTGAATGGCAGTCCCTCATTATAGATATTTTTTCCAGTGGCATTTAGTTTGAGATTTTAAGATTAGTCCCAGTTTCCTTGTTTTAAAATTATAACTATCATTTTCTCTAGGGTATGATGTGTAATCTAGGAGCAACATATAAACCCAGAAAACATCCTTTGATAGCAATTGAGTCTTGAAGTTCTACTCCTGTTCATTAATTGCTTTAGCTGCACTGTCATGGTTTATGATGTTAGCACCAGCCCTCGATTGAATTATATTATTATATTCAATTAAGGACCATGTATTATTGTACATGTTACCACTGCAGACCACAGATGCCTGCCATCTGTGGTTCCATTCCCTTCCTCCAGCTCCCAAAATGAAACAATTCAGGTTGATGCTAGGAAGCAGATAAAAAAAAATACAACAAACTAATAGAGGCTCTAATAAGAATTTCATCCCTCAACATGCAGATTAGTGGTTATTTGGGTTCTTATTAGTTTCCAGTGCATTAACAAGGAGGGCCAATGAGGATTTGGAAAAAACAAAAACAAAAAAACCACAGAATATTGCTTCAGTATTAAATAAATATGCCAAAGATTTCCTTTCCAAATGTAGGCGAGTGCTTTATTAATAATATCTACATATGCAATGTATGCTAAAGTAGTAAAGCGTGTCTCATAATGAAAGGAGTAATGACACATTATGGGCCTAATTCATCGTAGCCCAATACCTTATGCAGTCATATACACCAGGGAAGAGTGACTGCAAAATGCTCCCATTCAGATCTGGTAACATTGTACACCCCCTTTGCACTGATGATAATGTTTAAACAAGGTTCAGGACAAAACTGATGCTGGCCCTATATTTGCCGGTATGTTTAGTAATAAAACCAGGCAAAAGCCAATGAAATAGTCTATAAGGACGGCCATACTCAATCACACCGATGATCTTTTTAGCCCAGTATCCTGTCTTCCAACAGTGACCAATGTGAGGTGCTTCATAGGGAATGAACAGAACAGGCAATCTTTGAGTGAACCATCCCGTCGTCCACTCGCAGCTTCTGGCAAACTGAAGCTAGGGACACGCAGAGCATAGTTTTGCATCCCTGACCATCTTGGCTAATAGCCATTGATTGACCACTCCTCCATGAATTTGTCTAATTCTTTTTTGAACCCCGTTATAGTTTTTGTCTTCACAACATCCCCGGGCAACAACTTCCACAGGTTGACTGCATTGTGTGAAGAAGTACTTCCTTATGTTTGTTTTAAACCTGCTGTCTATTAATTTCATTAGGTGACCCCTGGTTCTTGTGTTATGTGAAGAAGTAAAGAACACATACTTTCTCCTCACCAGTCACAATTTTATAAACCTCTATCATATCCCCACTTAGTCATCTCTTTTTCAAGGTGAAAAGTACCAGTCTTTTTAATCTCTTTAATATTTCTTTTTTTAGATGGGGTGACAAGAACTGAAAAATGTGGTGTACAATGGATTTATGTAGTGTCATTATGATATTTTCTGTCTTATCACCTATCTCTTTCCTAATGGTTCTTAACATCGTTAGCTTTTTTGACTGCCATTGCACATTAAGTGAATGTTTTCAGAGAAACAGTGACTCTAAGATCTCTTTCATGGGGGCAATAGCTAATTTAGATCTCATTTTGTATGTATATTTGGGATTATGTTTTCCAATGTGCATTACTTTGCATTTATCAAAATTGAATTTCATCTGGTATTTTGTTGCCCATGTCCGAAATAGATTGCGGTTCGATCAGCTTTATATTGGGAGAGGAAAGTCAGGCAGGACCAGAATAAAATTTAAAGCCAAGTGGCTGCGTTTATTTGGGGGAAAGTTACAACTTGGGCCAAGGGAGAGAGGCAGTTTTTAGCTGGGATGTTGTTAGGCAATATAAACAACCCAAAAATCATTAACAGTACAATTCTATACTGCTCACTGCACCACACTGGATAGGCAGACACACCAATCACACAAGACGGGAATCGGGTTCGTCAGGGCGGTGCCCAGTGCAACACAGGAAAGAGACCCACAGGCCACTGCCTCAACCGCCCTTGCTTTCACACTAAGGGTAAACCCAGAGTGTGGTGCGGCTGCAGTTGGGCAGATTCCACTCACACAGACCACGGGGACAGGAACCCCTTGGTCAGCTAATCCCCAGGTGGAGACAGCTCCCAGACACAAACACTCTGGACAAAGACAGAGCAGTGACTCACACACTTAAAACTGTTTACAATAAACAATTTATTAAAACCTTAGAACAACTATACACCTAGGCAATTGTGCAATTATGAGCTCAATACTTTAATCCTTAACACTGTGTACACACTTGGTACTGGGTTAGGGAGGGGAAAAATAGGAGGCTAGATAAGCAAACTGCCAGAAATTAGAAAACAAATACCGCACTCCAGGCGCAGCTGACCAGCAGAGCAGACACCAGAAGCATGATAGAATGGATCCAAACGACATGACACGAGCTAGCTATACCGGGAGGAGACCCTGGCTGAAAGGTTGATCAGGTCCTTCAGCTGACACGCGGATACTCCACACTACGAGCTAGACCGGGAGGAGACCCTGGCCAAAAGGTTGATCAGGCCCTTCAGCTGACACTCCACACAGATTTTGGGGGAAAATCTAGTTTTATAGAAAGGGTCTCACTCGTGTCAACATCTGATTGGTCCCTGGTTCCCCCTCCCTCCAGGCTTTGAGCTGTTGCCCCCCACGCCGGCAGGATTTGCACACGCACACTGGGGTATCTGGGCAGAATTAGGTCTCTGTATACAGTACCCTGGAGTTGCTGGGCAGAACTAGCCTGACCTCCAGATGACCGGGCCGAAAAAGAGCGGGAAAATGCATACTACGGAGTAGTATGGGCAGAATCAGGTCTTTGCACACTGCACTAACCTGACCTTTAGACAGCCCAACAGAAAAAAAGGCAGGAAAGTACACACAGCACTTTAGTGTTGCTGGGCAGGATTAGGTCTCTGCCCTTTCCTATGCAACAAGAACCTGGTCCAAGATGGAGGCTGCCTTGTCCTTTTAACAGGACAAGATGGCCGTGGACCGACAATTGGCCATACAGAGCCATAACTGCGTATCAGGTTGTGACAGCCCAGTCACTGAATTGTATGACATGTCTTTGTAACTCTTCGCAATCTTCTTTGGACTTAACTATCTTGAAAAGTTTTGTATTGTCTGAAAATTTTGCCGCCTCACTGTTTACCCATTTTCCCAGATCATTTATGAATATGTTGAACAGCACTGATACAAGTACAGATCTCTGGGGAACCCTGCTATTTACCTCTCTCCAGTCTGAAAATGGACCATTTATTCCTACTCTTTGTTCCCTGTATTTTAACCAGTTACCTATCCATGAGAGGACCTTACCTCTTATCCCATGACAGCTAATTTTGCTCAAGAGCCTTTGGTGAGGGACCTTGTCAAAGGCTTTCTGAAAGTCCAACTACACCATATTCATTGGAGCACCCTTGTCAACATGTTTGTTTGATACCCTCAAAGAATTCTAATAGATTGGTGAGGCATGATTTCCCTTTAGAAAAGCCATGTTGACTCTTCCCCAAAAAATTATGTTCACCTATTTGTCTGATAATTCTGTTCTTTACTATAGTTTCAACCAATTTGCCTAGAACTGAAGGTAGGCTTTCTGGCCTGTAATTGCCAGGAACACCCCTGGAGCCTTTTTTAAAGAATGGTGTCATGTTAGCTATCCTCCAATCATCTGGTACAGAAGCTGATTTAAATAATAGGTTACATACCACAGATAGTAGTTCTGCAATTTCATATTTGAGTTCCTTCAGAACTTTTGGGTGAATACCATCTGGTCCTGGTGGCTTATTACTGTTTAATTTATCAATTTGTTCCAAAACCTCCTCTACTTACACCTCAGTCCAGGACAGTTCTTCAGATTTATCATCTAGAAAGAATGGCTTAGGTGTAGGAATCTCCCTTACATCTTCCACAGTGAAGACCAATGCAAAGAATGCATTTAGCTTCTCTGCAATGTTCTTATCCTCCTTGAGTGCTCCTTTAGTACCTCGATCTTCCAGTGGCCCCATTAATCGTTTGGCAGGCTTCCTGCACCTGATGTACTTACATTTTTTTTGCTGTTATTTTTTGAGTCTTTGGCTAGTTGCTCTTCTAATTCTTTTCTGGCCTGCCTAATTATACTTGTACACTTGACTTGCCAAAGTTTATGCTCCTTTCTGTATTACTCAGTAGGATTTAAATTCCAATTTTTAAAGGAACCCTTTTTTGCCTCTAGCCAGTTCTTCTTCTGCTTCGTTGTTTAGCCATGGTGACACTTTTTTTGGTCCTCTTATGTTTTGTTTTTTTTTAATTTGGGTATACATTTAATTTGAGCCTCTATGTTATTTTTAAAATGTTTACATGTAGCTTGAAGGCACCCCACTTTTAGGACTGTACCTTTTAATTTCCATTTAACTAACTTCATCATTGGTTGTGTAATTCCCCTTACTGAAATTAAATGCTATTGTGGTGGGCTTCTTGGGTGTTCCCCATCCCCACAAGGATGTTAAGTTTAATTATATAATGGTCAGTATTACCAAATGATTCAGCTATATTCACCTCTTGAAGCAGATTCTGTGCTCCATTTAGGACTAAATCAAGAATTGCCTCTCCCTTTGTGGGTTCCAGGACTAGCTGCTCCAAGAAGCAGTCATTCACGGTGTCAAGAAACTTTATTTCTGCATCCTATGCTGAGACGACATGTACCCAATAAATATGGGGATAGTTGAGATCCCCCTTTATTATTGGGTTTTCTGTTTTAGCCTCTACAATCACCCAGAGCATTTCACAATCACTGTCACCTTACAGGTCAGGTGGTCAGTAGTATATTCCTGCTGCTATATTCTTTTTATTTAAGCATGGAATTTCTATCCATAGAGATTCTGTGGTACAGTTTGATTCACTTAAGATTTTTACTCTATTTGACTCCTTGCTTTCTTTCACCTATAGTGCCACTTCCCCAGCAGCATGACCACCTCTGTCATTCCTGTATATTTTGTAACCTGATATTACTGTGTCCCATTGATTATCATCATTCCACCAAATTTCTGTGATGCATATTATGTCAATGTCCTCATTTAATACCATGCAATCCAGTTCACGCATCTTAGTATTTAGACTTCTAGCATTTATATACCAGCTATCAGCACCAATTTGTAGCCATTTATTCTTGAAAAGCAATCAGGGCTCTGACCTAATTTTAGTTAAATGTCATACTTTTTTTGGCCGTGATGACATGATTGGCTCCTGGATAGAGGATAGTTCTGCCAAATTTCACTTTGAGTTATTACATTCTGTTGTCTAAATTCCCTCTGCAGTTTGAATTAGATATGCTATTTTTCTTCAGATCTTTTCTAAACTATTGTATATAAAATGTCTGCATATAGGGTTGTAAGTGCTTTCGCTCCCCTTGGCATGAAAGGCAGTACGATATCAAAAATTCTTATGCTAAATGCAAAAACTACTGTAATGCAACTTTAGAACTGAGAAATCGAACACACCCAAAGTCAGGAAATTCTAAGTTTTTGTTTTCTACTGCAGCTTTAATACAGCCACCATTTTTTGTGTGTGAGCTATAGCCTGTAAGTACAGTAATATAAACAACATAGAAAGGTTTACATTTAATAGAGGAAATAAAAGCAGAAAATGTTGCATAGGTACAAAGAGTTTGCCAAGATAACATTGTGAGAGACACCTTTTGGATTGCCTTTTGAGATTGTTCCTGATTCTTTGCCTTAATGTTGTGATAATTAAATGGCACTTAATTGTTTTTTTAATTTCATGCTTCTGATTGAATAATTATATCAATGGAGACAAAAGCAATATAAACCATTTAATTTCAATATTACTTTATTCAGTTTAAGATTGTGTTTTATTTACATTCAATAACATACATAATTTTCCAAGTGCTACGCTGAACATTTTAGAACAGAACATCTTGAAGCAGCTTAAGAATGCTACCAGTTTGCACCATTTGGCATATTGTCCTGAACTACTAATTATTGCTGGAAATTAAACAAGAGCTTGGCAAAGCAGAACTGTGAATTTGGTTTTGCATTTATTTTTCCAGCTTTTTTGCTTGCTTATTATTTTTTAAAGAAAAACAATGCTATGATGAGTAATCCTTATCTCAGGAAGCCTTAACTGAGCTGTCTCTTTACTGAGACTCCCTGAACTGCACACATTCATTGTTTTTCTCTGTTCTAGATTAAGATCATCATAAAAAGATGAATAGAAATAGTCCAACATATCACACAAAATTCCACCTTTAAATTTTCATAATGTAAAAATGTTTTTCTTCGAAATTGAATATTTTCCCCTTCCTCCTTTAAGGTTACAACACAAGTTGTGAAGTTCACCAACCCTTTGGGTATTACACTCACCCAAAAGGGAAACCGGAACACAAGGGGAAGGTTTATTTGTGAATGTTTTTATAATTGCACAACTAAAGAGAAGCTAAAATAATTTTGCTTCAACTTCTCCCCTCTGCCCAAAAAAAACCTACCATGGAATCTAGAACTCACTTTTTGATACAGTCGGTATTATAAACCATCTTACAAATTAAATATATATTTATCACAGAGTTTACTACTGGCACATAACCATTTTTCTGATCATATGCCCTTAAGGGACATTTTTATTTTTTATATCATCAAGACAGGGCAAAAGATGGTGTGACAAATCTTTACGTCTCTGATTACATTTTGGGTTTAATCCAAAGCTCATTGATGTCGATGGCAGTTTTTCCATTGACTTCAAAGGGCTTTGGCTCAAGCCATTTAATCAACAGGAGCAATAGAGTACTAACAGTATTATTAGATTGTGAGCTCCCTGGAGACTGTTTTCATACTGACTTTGTACAGAATCTAACACAATGGCACACCAATCTTGATTAGGGACTGCTCTTGTAATGAGAAAAATAAATAAGTGAGCAATAATTATACTTATTTTTTTTTCACATTGATCTTAAAGCACTTTGGAAAGGTGGGTAATCATCATCCCCCATTTTATAACTGGGAAACAGAAGCAAAGGGAGTCTAAGTAACTCAGTGTAATACAGACAGTAGTAGCAGCGAGGGAAATAAAACCCTAGTCAAGTAGTAGCTGTTTTTAATTGTCTGTCTTGTCCATCCCTGGATAATCCTTTTAACCTGTGATATGGTATCTGAAGAATTTATAGACATGGAGTGAGCTCTTCCCTATTTTATTCTCTCTGTTACAATTACCTGCGCTTGTAGGCACTCCTGTATCGTCTTAATGAACAACACACTTTTATCTGAAAGTCATGACCTCTAAAGTTCTAGTGGGCTAATGCTGGATGCCTGCTGTGTGTTCCCTTTACCTTGTAACTTTCTTATGCTTCGATTTTCCTGTTAGAGATGCTTCCAGGATCTCCTCTGGCATGCATCATATAGTCGTCACTGTTTGTTTTTTGTGTTTCTTAATTTTTACTTTTATTCTGGACTCTGGATTTCTATAATTTGAAAATAATGGTGTATGACATACTAGTCAGTGAACTGGGGCATGATTCCTGTGACACTATGTAAGGACTTGGGCTGGCTCTTCCCTCTCACCTGAAGAGAAGAGGATTGTGGTGAGTAAGAAAACAGTCTCAGGAGGCTTATTCTGTCTGTCCCCAGTGCAAAAAAAAAAAAAAAGACTTCTTTCCAATATGGACAGTACAATTCCCTCCATGAGGCACAGAATCCCTAAAGGAAAAAAGAAAGAGGACAATAAACCCCCCAAAAAAATTAAACACAAGAGCCCCCTCCACAAAGTATTGATAGCATCTCTCCCTTTTGGGTACCTGGCCTCCTTATATAGACTCCCCTCTTATATAGTCCCCCCCTCCTTATATAGCTCTCTTCCACTTCATTCCCCTGCTGCTCCCAATTTATTGTACAGAACCATCATCTGAAGCAGGAGGCTGGGCAAGGATTAACTATTTGAAATCTCACCACTGTGCCTCTTATTAAATGTCATTGCTTTTACCATTTGACCACATTACAGTAGTTGGGCTGTGAGGACTCTCATTAAAGAGGACTTGCAATAGCTCAGTCACTGTGTGTACTGGATATCTCTTCTGCATTTTATATGGTCATCATATACATTTCATCACAAATTCCATGGTGACAGGCTTAAGGACCTCTATCTGAAATGCTGATTAACATGCTGTTTGAAATTTAATCAATTTCAAATTGCATACGTATAGGCTATATAGTTTGGGTTTTCTTCTGCTGACATTCTGAGTTTATGAACAAAATGCACTGGAAGCACTTTCAGGTGAAAAGGCCAGAGTATGATAGACTAGTGTTAATTATTTTTTTACCTGTTTGAGTGGGGGTGAGGAAACCAAATCACAGCGGACATTTATGAACTAACCTTAATATCTCCTGTCCGGGATATAAAATGACTTACTCACCATGGGCATGTGTTGGAAAGGGAGGGGGGATGTTTCTAGTGTTAAATGCTGACAGTGATCCTGATGTTAAGTGCTGTTATTCCCCCCCATATATATATATATGTGTGTGTGTATGTATATATATATATATATACACACACACACACACACACAGTAAGTAAATAAATAAAAACTGGGGAAGAAGTCTTCCAGACTCTGCATGTGAATAAATAATCCTAATGAGAAGCAGGCCCTTGGTTTATGAAGCTGTAATTAATTGGAGAAATGACTTTGGAGTATACTCTGTAGCACATGAATGAATGAGCATGCCCTGTGCATGAAGATGTTTATTACTTATTGATATTTAAAAGTTGCTAAATTAATCTTATTTAAATGACTGTGCACCACCAAACACTATTACAATAATTTATTACGTAGTATAACTTGAGGGTTTTAGTTTGCTTTAATGTAAAACTTGCAAGAGCAATATATGGCCTGTAGGTTTTTCTTACCATTCATTGTTGCTCTAACTAATTCATCATGACTGTTTAGATATGCAAAATCCATAATACTTCAAAATATTGATTTTGCACTTTTTGTTTCCTACGTCTGAAGCTTGATTTAAAACTGTACTATGAAAAATTATATGTATCATGTAAGAAAAAAATATTCCTTCAACCTGTTTGAGATAAATGGCAACACACAGCTCAGCCAGCATAGCAGAGGATTGTAGATGTACATAAAGTTTGACAACTTTGCAAAAATATGTTATCTGTCTTAATTAAATCCAGGTTTGGCTTTTCTTCCTATTAGGTTTTGGTCACAAAAAAATTCTATTGGGTCCTTTCCCCCCTTTATTTATATATACAGAATTAAACTGTCCTCTCAGCAATGTTTACTCTGCATCTGAGAGTGAGTCTCCCAGGTTGGGTCCATGGATTTGTGTTAGTGGGGTTCATGCTAGTGCTCTAAAAATAGCTGTGTAGATGGTGCAGCTGGAGCTCTGAGCCATTCCTGGTTTGCATACATAGGACTAGATTTGCAACCTCCTTCTGTTGGAGAGCACTCAGTCCCAAAGAAGAAAATAGGCTTATTCCTTTTGAGAAACTGCTCATTAACGTGGGTATGGGTTGCTTATATTAGGCAGCAGTAAGTAAGCATCTATATTTTGCATAAATTGGAGAGGTTTTTTTAAAATATGTTTTTGCAGTTATTGGTATAGTGAAGCAGGTTGCTGGTTTGAAGTTAATTTTTGTAACTATTTTTAGTAAATAAGAGTCAGTAATCAAATAACAGATTTGCTGACACAGATTTTGTCTGAGTATAACATAACACCACTCAAGGATTTTATTGAATGCATGCCTCGTGAATGGTGGCCAGTCCCATTATAACGTAAGTATGGATGCGTGAAAAGGAGGCAAGCTCTTTAAAACTACCACTTTAACAGTTTTGTTTCATTGAATTCTTGTTTAATTTCTAGGAGTCTGAAGAGATTGATTTAGGCTCATACACAAACCATGCAAAGTGTTTTTCTTTTAAAATCATTTCAAGATTTTATTTTCATATGTTTCTAATTAATGTTCTGAAAATGATGCATGCTCCTGAATCTAAATTAAATAAAATCCAAATTAAATTGTTTATGTAGGTTTGGGTCTCCAGATAATTATTCAATCAGCAGGCATATGTCTTTTTCTAAACTTAAAATTATAATTTAATTATTAATACACATTATTAAGACAAAACAAGTTGCTAGAGGCCATTTCAAAATTTATAATTGGATCGTTTAAAAGAGGGTGAAAGAACTCAGAACTGTGCTCTACTGAACTCATTTTAATTTAGTGAAGCCTAATATTGTTTCAAGCAGGTAAATTATTACACATCTCTGAAAAAGTTTATAATACTATGAATGGACCAGCTTGACCTAACCTTACTATTCTCCAGTATTGCTCTTTTGGGGCATGATTGCAACTTTGCCCAAGACCAGGAGTAAGGGGCCCCAGGAACAGATCAGAGAAGGAACGTGACTTTGAGAGTCACAATTCCTGACCTGGTTTCCATGTCCCCCATTTCACTCCTCGAGAAGTAATCTGTTGCTGCTAATAGCAGAGTAGTCTCCTTTTGTGCCCACTCAGCTTTGCTGGATGATGAGATGAGGAGGAATACAGAGCCAAGGCTCCACCTACTTCCTACCCAGCTACACAGATTAAAGTAGCACCCTCAGGCCTGGTCTACGAGAATAGCGTAGCTGAAGTCGACGTATCTTAGATTGAATTAAAATTACTTACTTTGTGTCCTCACAGCACTGGATCGACAGCCACGACTCCCCCGTGGACTTTGCTTCCGCCTCTCACACTGCTGGCGTTCAGCAGACAACGGGAGAGCGATCGGGGATCGATTTATCACGTCTACACTACACGCGATAAATCGATCCCCGATAGATCGATCACTACCCGCCAATCCAGTGGGTAGTGTAGACATACCTTGTTTTCCTCCTGCACTTTACCAGTGATGTGGGGCAGCCACACAGCAGAGTGATAGGGCACCTTGCATGCTATTACTGCCGTACACAACCATGTTGGGCAAGTCACAATTTTGCCCTTGGAATTTTGAGCCCCATTTGCCAAACATTTAAGCATATGTGTGATATCATTGACTTAGTGATAGAACTCATGTGTGTTGTATTACGTGCATACAAGTTTGCTAAATCTGTGTCTTAGTCTTTGTTAGTAGATTTTTGTTTGCTTTTCTTCTCTCAGACAGATCTGTCCAAAGAGGCTCAGGGTGCCCTTGGTTGGAAATCAGTATCCCTTCTAGATACAGTTGGTTCATGGCACCTTATTCAGGAATTAATAAAGGGATGAATGGCGATGCTGTACTCCTCCCGATGTTTGTAGAGGTGCTTTTGGATGAGAAGAATATCTCCATCTCGGTATCTCATGCTGTATCACTTCCTCTAGGGCGGGCGGAGTTGGCAATTCACTCAAACTTTTAAATGAAAATGCATTTGGAACAGTTCCTCTGAAAAATATAGAAATAAGACTTTGGATTGATTCAGTGGCGTCAATTACACTGTTTTTAACTAAGGATTTACTTGGGCAATACAGTTCTAGTTAGGCATAAGTCATAACCAAATAGTGTCATTAGTGTCAACTCTAATCACAGCTGATTTTCTTCAGTCCTGCCAAACAATGCTATAGACAGCAGAGACTATTTTGAGGTATAGGAAAATTAAAAATGAGTCAGAGCCAAAATGCTTTATTATGAATACAATGCAAAAGTGAAACATAGTAATATCACAGTTACTGGCATTACTATGAAATTGTAGGTGGCTAAATGCTACTAGTGACAGTGGAGTTAGGGCTGCTTATCTGCTTACCTAAGTAACCTGGCAATATAACTGGAAAATTATTACATTCCACTTCTAAAGATAAGACTTTAAGCTCTTAAGGGGCCGAGACACTAAACTACATGTTTGTACAGTACAGCCCAAGTACAGTGTGGCTCTAAACCAGTTGGGGTCTCCAGATTTTAGAGCCAAGATTTTCAAAAGTGTGTGTTAAATCCCCAGCTTCAGGATTCTCCTCATTTTTGAAAATGGGCCTCCTTATTTAGGTGCCTAAGGATGGACTCAGGAGCCCAAATCTAGGCATCCATTTTTTAAAATCTTGGTCCAAAATAATATATATAATAACATTAATAATGAATGATTAGTTAAATGAGAATATGCTGGCCAGAGATACAGCCCCTCTTAATGAATTTACCAAAATAATCAGCTGGAGTTACCTGGCTCAAAAAGAGCTTAAGATACACTTGCTACATTCATCAACTTACAGTATACAGATTTGGAAAATAATTTTAGTGGAAGTAGCTCTAGAAAAAAATGCTTTATTTTGAATATCATATGAAAACTTGGTCAAACTACTCTAATTTTCTGAAAACTAAACATTTTCAATTTTTGGAAGGCTGGGTGAATTGCATTGGAATTCGTTTATCATTTTCCTTAATGGAAATGGAAAATGGGTAATATCCCACCATCTAGGTTTCCTAGTACAGCACCAAATACAAAGAAAAGACAGCAGAGGTGGTGATTTTAATTATCTATGTAAATTAAACTATGTGCTGGAGTCCTGTGAGTGAAACTCATTATTTTAATTTTGTTTGGTTATGAGTGTAAACTGCAGGCCAATTAAATTAGAAAGCATGTCTTGATGGATGCATACACATGCAGGCTTGAGGAAAATATCCAGGATAATATCCTGTATATGTACAGGGCTGTACTTCAACTATCCTTTACTCACCCAGATAATTGTATTGAATGCTATGGGAAAATATTGTTGTTCCCCGGGGTATACTAGTATGATGCAAAGAGATGTGCTGCCACTTCCTTTCCATTTTTATTTTGTCCTGTCTTGTCTTGTTATAAATCTAAACATTGGGATTTCCAGTCCTCCTTTGGTCCAAAATTGTATAATTTTGAAAAATCTTCTGACAGTTTTCAGGCTTCAGGTTGGTCAGGATGTATCCCTTTGTAGCTAAGAAATCATCTTTCTGGCCAGGAGCCATACCACCTTGGGCTGTGATCTCATAAGCCAGTTAGTGTTTGGCCTGGTCATTACTTAGGTTTTCCGCTGATGTCTCTGATCCAAGTGCTGCGTGACGTGCTGCTGGTTATTCAATAGACTACTGCTCTTGCCTTTGAGTCAGTATTGAACCAGTGCCCCATCTTGGTTTTAGGGGGTATTATGCAGCTGTGACGATGTATGTGTTTTGGATGAGACTTAAAGCAGGGAGCGTGGCCAGTAAAGAACCCATAGCTTTTTTCTCTCACATGCGCGCGCACACATGCTCATAAAATCAGGTTTTAATTTTAATTTCAGTTGGCTAAGGAGTATTTCTGTCCTAAACTGTTGCTCTGTCCATCTAATCATGAATCTCTTCAGAGATGGCTGCGTTACGTGGATGGATGAGGTTATTTCTTTGTACTGCGTACTCTCCATAAAATACTGTGGCATTCTTCTGGCTAAAACGTGTTTGTTAACATCATTGTCATTACTAGCCA
The DNA here is from genome assembly GCF_016161935.1 of Mauremys reevesii. Lineage (NCBI taxonomy): Eukaryota > Metazoa > Chordata > Testudines > Geoemydidae > Mauremys > Mauremys reevesii. The sequence goes on from NC_052630.1 coordinate 27,546,901, forward strand.
GTTAGCCTGTGGACGTCACCTTCTCTGAGGCACAAGAGATTGTCTTTGTAACTCCGAAATGTGCTTCTATGTGTAGGTCATTCCCTTGAAAAGGAATAATATATTCAGAAAAGACTGGTACATGCATCACACTGACTAATATAGCCTGTGTGTGCTACGCACACCACACACCTTTTCTCTCTTCCTTTGCTGACACTAAATCTTTAGTTCTTTAGTGTTGTCTTTGTCATTCAGGTTGGTGTAGCTGGATCTGTCTCTTGCTTTCTTTCTCACTTATTGTCCCTTCCCCTCCCCATACATGCAGAAATCTTTGCTACAACTGTAAACTTATTTGAACTACACCTTTCTCAAAAGAGAGATGCTGACGGGGTGTGAGCACAAGGAGCGATGAGAACAGGGGCTTGATTAGTGGGTAACAGCCATATTTTAGCCTCAGTCTTTGTGCAAATCTCCCGTTATAAATGGGAGAGTTGCTTTTGATCAAAGGGAGTAGCAGATGACTTAATTTCTGTAGTCCTGAGGCCCACAGACCATAATTAAAAATATAATTTGGCCCTCTCCCCTGAACAAGTTTGACATGTCCAACATATGCTCTGTGAATGAATGTTTTCTGTAGTGATGTGTTAATTTGGCCTCAATTACTTTGGAAGATAAATAACTCAAACTATAACAAATATCAAATATTTGCATTACTAAACGTGATTTGGATGCCTAGCATACAGCATGTATTATTATTTTAATGTGTTCAAATTACAAACCTTGAAATCATGTTTTTGTAATAAGCAAATTTACCGCTGGCTGATAAATTCTTGGGATTTTCTCCATGATGCAAAATATTTTATTTTAGTTTTCTTTTAAAATATGCACCCAAGATCTGGGCAGATTTACAAATATGATACACCTCATTTAAAACAGTACTCAATCACATAGCTAATGCACATTTTAAGGAATGAAAATCTTTTCTATGGATTTTTCATTTAAGGTGGAGCCGGATATATTATATGGGTGAAATCAGTGGTTCCTAGAAATGACAGGGGAATTTATAGGCCGTATATAATCATGCACAGCTCGCTATTGCAGTGACATATCTAAGAAAAACTCATAAGGTGATTAATCTTTCTGTAAGTGCTATGCACACTTATGGCATAGTAGGAATAATAAGAATAGTCTTTGTGAGAACAAATAGCGCCTATCATTTGAAATAAGCCAATTGTTACGAAGATTGACAATGTATTTTTTTAACCTTTGGAGACAAAGCACAACGTTACATTTGAGTTTTAAGATCTTCTGATTGATACCAGCTTGAGTCCACTAAAAGAACAAGATTTCAACAGGGTTCCAAACAAACAGTGCCCTGATCCTGCAAACATTTATGCATGATCTTAGATTTACTCTGGTGCATAGTCCCATTGATTGAAGCCATGCTCAAACTTTGTTCATTATGAGCTTTGACTCTGCCAGTTGCTGAGCACTCTGGCCCTGATTTAGCAAAAACACTTAAGCATGTTCTGAACTTCAAGCACTTGTGTACTTTGAAGTCATTGTAACTTTGAGCTTAATATTGAGCACGTGCTTAGGGGCCTTCCTAGATATGAGCCAGCATGTTCAGTACCTTGCAGGGTCAAGCCTTATAAGGGTCAACCAAAAAAAAAATCCTAACCAATCTATAAATTTGTGCTTGTGCAGCATATTTAGGGTTAATTTTAAGAGTTGTTTCTGGTTTCTGTATAATGTTCATGTTTAATTCTGTGTCTGATTGTCAGAGAAGTGGATCTGCAAGGCAGAAGTGGATCTATCCTGTATATTTAGTTGCGAATGAGAAGTTATAGCAATCCTCTGACATTTGGGGGAAGAAAAGATCATCTGGGCTTATTATTATTAGTATCTCACGTAGTTTGCTTTTTTGTTCTTCTTTCTTATGTTTGTTTCCCCTGCAAAGTTGAACGTTTTAATGAAGTTCCTCTGCGTAGAGTACATGTGCTGTAGTCTTCTGTGTGGCTTTTTTCGTTGCCCAAGAAAGAACGTGAAGTTGCTGTTAGATATGTGGCATGCACTGCTTAATGTGTTGTAAAGCCAGTTTCTGCTCAATAGTCAATTTTCCAAGGCAGGTGACAGAGTAGAGACAGCCCTTTACTGTTAGTCTGTGCTCCATTACTCCGGTATTTATAAAATGGAATAAAAATCACTTCTAGCTTTACACTTCATGGGCCTGATTCTCCACTTCTTTACATCAGTTTTGTGCTATATGACTCCACTGATTTCAGTGGAGGACAGGACACCAGTATAAAACTGGAGTAAGAGTGGAGAATCAGGCCTCAGATATTTTGCCTGTTGGGCAAGTGACTTACTAAGTAATTTGCTCAGACACACAAGGTGGGATAGGTAATGTATTTTATTGGACCAACAGATACTACCTCACCCACCTTGTCTCTCTAATACCCTGGGAACAACATGGCTAAAACTACCCTGCATATATAATGTTCTGTCTTTCACTGGTCTGTTTTGTGAATATCTTTTAAAGAGGACTGAAATATAATGGAGTGGGTCCTAGATTTTCTTACTGTCTGACTCCTCTGTTCCCTGACTACAAGTCAGGTGTATACTAGCATACACTCTGAAGATGCTGTAACTTTCAGCTGCTCAGATGAGACTATACGTAGGTACATGGCATCTGTGTAGGAGGCTTTCACGTCACTCTGTTTCCTCATGAAGAATTTATTAAATTTACAAAATATGTCTAAGCAACGCATCACTAATTCATAGAGCTTCCATCGTATTTTTGTGTAGAGGAGGGACATGTGGGAAATATCATTTGTGCTGCTGAAATGGTGCTCGGGAATCAAAAATGCGGAGCTCCAACGAACTATGTTACAGCTGTTCCTTATTGTACCGTTTTTGGATGCCTTTTAGATAAGGGAATCCTCTGAAAATTATTAGTGTCCAAAAAAAAAATGCAGAGCTGCCTTTGGTGTTCAGATAATTCATTTACCACCTGGCGTCTGATTTTATGGCTGAATCCTGGTCCTGAAGGTCTGTTTAAGTGCAGTAGTGACTGGAGCTGAGTAGCTTGGATGCCTACTCAGCTGCAACCCTCCCTGGGGCAGTGTGTCAGTGACTTTGTACCTTCTAATTGCCACTTACGGCAATCAGGGCACTGAAGGAGAAAGAGCCTGGAATCCAGAGAGAAATCACCACACTACCAGGAAGTTATGTACCTTGAGCCGATGGAATGAGCACAGATTTCCTCACTAGGCTTTACTTTCATGTAACTGAATATAAGTCGTTAGAGCCTGCTCCTGCTCCCACTGAGGTCAGTGACTTCAATGGGAGCAGGATCAAGCCCTTGGCTCTTAGGGATGAGATGCTCTGTCCCATTCAGGAATTACGCCTGTGTAGGCTGACAGCTGGTTTGAATGAGGCTCGGAGTAAAAGGAAGGAAGTAGTTCCCTTGCTCTACGGTAGGTTAACATAGAAGGGCAACATTTATGGTGGTGGTGGTGCTTTCTCATTCCGTGGTGGCTCTTGAATTCCAAACTCTGCCCTTTCCATATGGTCTCCATAGCTGCTGGGAATAGATAGACTATTCACAGATGAGAGCTAGCCAGGCGACTTCAGTGGGACCTCGACCCAAAGTAGGCTAATGCAGGTCTAGGGTCAAATGTACATTGATTACTTGAGTTTTGGATACACCGTTTTTGCAAGACGTGCAGTGGACAAACTGGTACTTGAAATCAGGCATGTAGTTGTGATTTTTCATATCTTTATCTTAGATACTATGGGGGGGGACAAATATTCCTTTGGGATAGTTAGCATTTAGCTTTTATTTTCTTGACTGAAATAAGTGAGACAATTGATTTTATAGAAATGAGCACGAAGTGGATATCCCAAAAAGATTGCTTTTTGTGGAAAAATCAAAGGTATAGGAAGACTTTTTGTTTGATTAATCTTTTATGTGTTATGGAAAATTTTATGAACAAAAATGGCAATGCTGTAACAAGACTATTTCCTTGCAGGTGTGTGCACTGCTAACTAAAGTATAGAATTGACTTGGAGTATAATCACTTTTAAGCCTCATTTTTTTTTATTTTAAAGCACCAATCTACTTGGCATTGTCACTTAATTTCGAGAACTGAACACTTACAACACTTAGAACATCTAAAGGGTTAACTGGTTGTTAGGTATTTACAATATGAGAGCAATAACTTCTTCACAGTAATTAGAAGAGGTTATTGTTCTTCAGTAGTAAATGTAGGTACTTAGGTTTCATTCACTGACATTTCTCTGGCAACACTGTCAAACTCCTACCTACTCTCTGTGGGCAAGTGATTTGTGTGGAACATTTATAATAGTTATTTAAAATATAATGTAACTGTATCTAAGCCACACTAATGCTGAGACTTCAGAACGTTTACACATTCTGGGCCTGATCCTGCACTACTGGGAATTGTTTTCATTGAATTAAATAAAAGGAGGATCAGGCCCTTTGAGAGTACATATTTTAATTACTCCTGTATCATGCCAAGTGTATCTTCCTGCTTTTTATAAGGTAGTCCCCCCATGATTGATCTTGACAAAAAACAAAAAAACATCCATTCTCAGAACAGAGGGATGGATGAGTATGTATATGTAAAACAACCATGTTAAAATCAAATTGTGAAAATGTCTTAATTGGAGTGATCACACACTTGAATGGATTACTATAGAAACAAGCAGAAGATCATGGATTTTGAGAGAAAGTGGAGTTAGGTTTAACAGGTTTAGAAGCGAGATATTTTTATTCTTGGAAAAAAATAATTAGTAAAGTTTCAATCCATATAAATTCATTTTGGGGGGATTGAAAACCATTGCCAAAATGAAGTTTACAGTAAAGGAGTAACCTAGAATATCTGTTGAATTCCTGTTAGCCTGAAGATAAAATAGGAAAAAAATACTTCATATTGAGGGTTCTTTTTCCTCTTCTCAGTGATCTCTGTTCTCTGACCCCATGCACACTATACAGGAAAAGTATCTAAAAACCTCTTACGATAACTTCCTGTGGATAAGGATATCCAGCTGAAATACTGTTGTTTGTTGAATCCACCCGACTGACTATTCAGGGCATTCCTTAACAAAATTATCTGCAGTATATTTTTTTGCACGTGACTGTAAAGTGCCTAAAGTGTCCATTTTGTGCTGAAATATCAAACCCTGAAGTCCTTAAAAAAAAAAAAGAGAGAGATTTAAAAAAAGAAAAGCTGATTGATTAATGGCTCAATTTGCAAAGTGCTGGTTGTGTTCTTTGATTTGCTGAGTGAGCATCCTCAGCTCTCATTGTCTCCAGTTGACTTGAAGGGGACTGGAGGGTGCTATACACCTCTCTGGAGGTGCGCTGCATTCGCAGCAAAGGGCACAAAATACAGACGTTCAAGGTGCACAGGAGTTTTCTTTGTATCATTCATGAACAATTCATACAGTTTTCATTTGGATTGCAGTATATATGTTCAAAACACAGGCATATGTCATGTGATGTGATTAGAATGAGACTGGGAAATGTGGGGGTGTAGTAAATTCTTTGTGTATTATCCCAATGTGCACTTGTTCCAATTTTTTGCCCTTAAAAAAAAAAGTATGTAACTAGGTCTGTAATCACTAACCCATTGCCTATAAGTATATTCTCAACCTTGTTAATAAACAGGCACGCTCAATGGTGGAACAGATCCTCAACTGGCATAAATCAGTTTAGCTCCTTTGTAATCTTTGGAGCTGTTCCATAAATTTATACATAGTTGGTTACTAGTAGCATCTTGGATTATTAAAACTGAAAGAATGTTAACAATCCAGGTTTCTTTTTTATTTCATTAGTTTTCTTTTTGTACTTTTTACAGCTTGAAAATCGGTTTTACTTTGTTGATAGCCAGCTTCAATTTCAGTGTCTTCATGCTGTGATGATGAGGTTGTAAACACTTCAGGGGACTGTTTTAATTGTTTAAAAACAATTAATTGGAGAAAAGGATAATCACGGAAACATTTCTGTTAAATGTCCTAAAATCTTGTTTTACACAATCTAAATTTAGAGCCAAATTTGAGTTGACATTATCCTTTTAACACCTAAACCCAACCAGAACATCTAAATCCAAAAGGAAAACTAAACCCAAAGAAAACAACAGTAAAACTAAGAGATGAAAATATACCTATTGAAAGATGTAACCTTTAAAAAAAAAAGTATTTAATTTTAAAAAAGTCCCTATGTCCTATGTTTTATAAGTTGTACTGTCAGGAGATTGTTCTGAGTAAGGATAGCAATCCATCTACACCTGCTGGAGGAAATTATAGATATTCAAGGAATCTGAAGCCATCTCTGCTTATGCATAGTGCAAACAGAGCAAGGGCAGTGGCATGGTAAGCTTCCACACAGTTCCCTACCCGATAGGGTGACCTCATGTTCCTGCACACTTGGACTATTTTGGTTTTCAAAACCTGTCTCAGTGTCCTGGCTTTACAAGACTGTTTGGTTTTGCTCTTTATGCAAAAATCTGCAGACTCTGGCCACCTGAAGGAGGCATTGGTCAGCTGAACTGGGAAAAATGGGTAGCAGGCTGGCTGAACACATGTTTTCCTCAAGGTAGGACCCCTCTTTCCCTGTCACTTTTCTTCTCCCTAGTAGGAACATTGGACTGAAGGAGATCATCAAGTGCAGTCCCCTGCTATCACAGGCAACCTCATCATATAATCCCATTTATAAATGTATGAAGCCCCATCTTCAAGGTAGTAAGATTCTTCACTCCTACTACTCCTATTTGAAGCTATTTCAGAACCTCTCTTTCCTCTAATGGTTAGAACTCTTCTAATTTCCAGCCCAAATTTATTCACAGCCAGTTTATACCCATTGTTTTTTGTGCCAACATTGTCCTTTATCTTAAATATCTTTTCCCTTGATGGTGTTTATCCCCAGATATATTTATAGAGAGAAATCCTATCCCTCTCAGCCTTCATAAGTTGTTAGGTTAAACAAGCCAAGCTCTTTTAGTCTCCACTCATATGATTGGTTCTCTGTTCCCCTGATCATCCTAGTAGCCCTTTTCTTCACCTGTTGCAATTGGATTTCTCCTTATTGAATGCGAGCAATTAGAATTGTTTTACAAGTGTCTTGTACACTGGCATGAATTCTTTCCTCTATCTCCTGGAAATACCTCACCTGATGCATCAAAGGCTCACATTTGCCTTTTTCATGGCCACATAACAATGGGGGCTCAAGCCGTCATCCTCTGTCGAGTATCAGAGAGATACTCAAAACTTTCTGTATATCTGGGTTAGAACTAATAGACCTTACTTGATCTGCTTGTCAAGGAAAGTCAACAGACTAGTTCTGCCTCTGTGCAAGAATCTAGGGCCTGACAACCTGTTGCAATCTTGTGTCCTTAATTTCAGTCTAAACAAAATCTCCATGAGTGATTTAAAAAAAAAAGGTTTATATTTGAATAGTACAATGTGACACACATTACTGTTTTAATGTTATTCATGAATTTTTTTAAGTTTGGGAGTTGTGATGTTGAGCAGATTTTCTTTTCCTCTAATGCTGTGTCATCTCTCACTAATTATCTCTGGAAGACGGAAGCCCAAATACTTGTTGTCTCTAAAAGCAAGTTAAAGAAATCCTCACTTACAAGTAACAGAAGTAATTTCAATGCTCACTTTTTAAAGTTTAAAAAATAAACAACATATGTCTAAGAGTGTGTGGGAAGTAAAAAATGGGAACACTTAAATTCTATGTTAATCAAAGTGCACAATAGATATTTGCAGAAACACTTCATTGATATTGATAGTATATGCTTGATTCAAAGGGAGCAAATAACCTTTGATAAATTGTGTAATAAAAGAAATTATATTAAAATAATCGATACATATAAATAGGAGCTGTGTTTTTAATCATAGGATAATATGTATGTTACACAGATGGATTTAGATGCAGTAATAGTATCAGATGCAGTAGTCTAACTATAGTAAAGGTCCTTAAAGATAAAAATTTAAACACATGCTTAACTTTAGCCCACTGAAGAAGTCGGACTACTTTTCAGGATCAGTGCTTAAGGATGTAACTCAATCCCGGACCCTGCAAATGTTTATGCACGTGTGTTAGTTTACTCAGTCCCTTTGTCAACTCATGTGAGTAAAGCTGTGCAGTGGTATGTTTGAAGGGTGATGGCCTAATTTCCATTTCAAATTCAGTTTATCTCTCAGACACCATATTCCTTTTAAAATGTGGTATTATATTTTTTGTGTGTGGAATTTTTGCTTTGAATCTGAGAAACTTTTCTGAGATACAGAACTTAAAAAGAGAGAGTTACTTTTTTTTTAAAGTCAGTTGCAAAATGGCTTTGCTTAAACTTTCAAAATCATTTTGAGTCTTTGCTGAAATGTAATACAAAGGACTGATTTGGATGGTTATATAGCCAGATCTTTTGGTGTGGTGAGGCTGTTTTACACTGCAAAATTAGCCTGCCTGGCTTTGGGGAGGATCACTGCAGCGTGTGGGGATCTTGTGTCAATGTACAGCCTCCTACACCATCTGCTATCAGTATGGGGAAGCTGAAGGAAAATGACTTAGCCAGGATGCCTCTTCACTATGCTCAGCTGTTTTGGCCCCTAAATTAGACCACAATTTAGGCTGCTCCAGAGAAAAGCCTTGCGCAGAGTAACGCAAGGATTAAGGGAAAGCAAAGGTGAGTTTTATGCCTCCTTTGAATCCCACCCAACCCCTACATTGTGATGCATTCTTAGCCTTAGCTGAGAATCTTGCCCATAATGTTTAACTCATGCCTATATCTACTACAGACCATACCATACCATAATCCATTTCAGTGGTGGTGTTATGATACCTTGCTTAATGACTTCCTGTGCCACATTCCCTTGGTGTATACTGATGAGGATTTTTGAGTTGTGTTACTGCTATTTGTCTCTTTTTAAGACTACTTTCAGTGTTTTAGCATCATGTTCAAAAGGCTAGTCAGACTACTGTGCTAGCAGCTTCATTAAAATTCTGTTCTACACATCATCTGACTCACACTTTATAATCTATCAGAACACCTGTTTTCTTTACAATGGCCACAAGGCAACTCAAAACACTGTGGTATTTAGCATTTAATAATGAGCACCAGATATGTATTTTTGACACTTCAAATTTTCTTTAGAAAAGTGCATGGAAAAAAGCCAAGTTTGAATGAATTATCTAAACTCCCCCCTCCCCCCCGTGTGTATTTTAACAAAACTTTAAAATTCCATAACTGAATGAGAAATCCTCCACTGGCTTTGTCAGTGGACACTGCCCTCCTTAGCTGGGGTGGAATCCACATAGCAATCACTTTAAAAGGTCATTATACACACTAATAGCTATTTTAAAAGATTTTAGAGATGAATTATTGGAGATTTGTATCTACATTTAAATAACAGTCCTTCACAAGCAATTCATTGTAACACTTTCCCTATGAGGAAGCTTTACTGTGTTGTTAACATCTGTCTCTTCATTGTTCCATTACTTAAATCAATGGTGGGCACTGCAAACAATTTTTTCTTTTAGTTGCATGCTTTCTAAATTGCAGTATTTAGTCTAATATTAGCCATTTGATATAGAAACAGTTTGAGGGATCGGCATGGGTTGATAAAGGTCTGAAAGTCTGTCACCATATTATATAAGCAAAGAAATATTTCCTAGTGGATATGAAATGCTATGGCTTTAGTGCCCTAATAGAGGACATGCTGCAAGTTGATTATTGTAATCCTACAGTGTTATCTCCTCAGTGAGTGGATTAAGGGAGTTCTTTCTGCTGAGGGGTCTGAATAAACATTTTCATTTACTCCCTGCTGTGTCACTGACAAATAGAGGTGTTATCTAGGAACATTTTAAAGCATACTGTAAACAAAATTATAGTAGTATAGCAGCTAGGCTTCTCTTGGCTGTACACTATCATGAAAATACACACTGAATCAAACTTCATACAACTGTATAACTACAAAGGGGGAAGAAACCCACCATTTTACTTGGGGAGGAATGCAAGTTTCTTGATTAACTATGCTAGTTGTTTCAGTACAATTCAGATTCAGCTGCAGTATGTTGTGTATATCATTTAGCTGTTTAAGGGGAAAATATTTTATGGTATATTCAGTCCAGTGAATCAGGAACTTAAAAAGTACGATGATATAAAGAGAGACTTTCATGGTGGGGGAAATATATATTAATGTGCAATATGTTGGAAAATGTGTTTTTTCAAGGATTCCTACTTTAAGGAAAGTGGAGTGATTTTTAGTTGCCTCCCTAGCACATTTGTCAAGAAATGTCAGAAAACATCTTTAAGTAAACTTTTTTTTTCCTCTGTGAAAAGTTCCTTTAGAAACCTGCAGCCAGAGAGAAGCCTCCTTCCCTGCAAGGAGTGATTGCAGTGCACATTTCATTACAAAGCTTTTCCAGGTAGTGAGCCTGCAGCCAAAGCAGACATGGCATCATAGCGGTGGGCAGATCAGGGGTGCTAGCTAATGCAATGGGGGGAGAACCACCATAGTATCAAAGAAAAGGACTTGAAGGCTCTAAGGCAAATGTTCTTGAGTTTTGTAAAGTATTGTCAGGTCTAGCCCAGTAGCATAGGTCACTCAGTAGTATGCTGAGATTGCACAAATGGTTAAACAGTCCAGCTCTATGACAGTAGATCTGTGAGCCTTCATTAATTCTCAGGTTATTAAAAAAAGAAAATTGGATGTGGTGGGTTCAGTGCTAGAGAATTACTTGTACAGGCACTTGGAGAAAAACACGGTCAAGATGCAAAGATACAGTGGGACTACTTTAAATATTGCAGATATTCCTTCCTCTGTCATTGTATGTACACACTTGTTTGCAGAGAATATGAAGAAAATTAAATAATGGCTGGATATCATAATTATGTTAGGTAAAATGGTGCAGGCCAAATTCTGTTCTCTGATACAAAGAGGAAATCCTGTTTTCTCAATGTTAAGATGAACTGGTTTAGCTGACAATGGAAGATGACCCTGAATCTAGGGACAAATCTTTTGCATGAGGATATACCTTCACTTAGGGGCAGATCCTCACATCACCGCCAACTCACATGTGCCCTGTGAGTTCTGATACAGTTCTTGGTAAAGCAGAGGCAGGATCTAGATTTACTGGTTATTTCTGACCCTGGAATGCAGGGATGCAAGAATCTCATAGGTGCAAGCAGCTCCCCTGCTGTCATGCTCTCAGCACACTACCTGGTTACTCAGGCTGTGCTCTGGGCACATGAATTATCCCTGTAGGTCCAAGTAGATATGAATGGAGTCAGAGGATCACAGCAAAATAAATGTATCAAGCAGAAGTTAATCAGACATGACAAAATAGATTAAAATATAGACAGAATTAAATAAAACATGTAACATTTGTATTAAAATGAATGCAAAACATGAAACAGAATAAAAGCATAACACACTAGACACAAAGCATATTAAAAACCATTTGAACATGGCTTCTCACATAACAGGTTTCAATATATTGATTATTTGACAAAAAGAGGGAAGCTGCTATAGACCCTAAAAGCAGCAGTAATGCCAAGGTCAATGTGTATTCGATTTGCTAGCACAGCACAGAAAAGATTGCTTAGATTGCTGAAGTTCCCACAACGTCCCACAGAAGTGTTGCTGGAGAAGAGGTGAGGCCCAGTGGTGACACTGGCAGTCTGGTTTGTTGTATAACCTGAATATCTGCTGCAAAAATTAGAACCGCACCCATGCTGATTTAGCTGCCAACATTGTCTTCTCAATTGCCATCAGAGCAATCTTTCTGGAGCACTTGTACTGGCATAAAACAAACCTTGTCAATATCTCTCTGTGTGAGATTTATGCAGAGTGAAATAAAAGTGTGATTTGGATACCTGATGCGTGAGTCTTCTGTATGAAGCATGACGCTTGGCAATGGAGACAGTGCTGAGATCTGCAGACCTGCCAGTTCTCACTCATTTGGTGAGACTCTATCATTTTTCCCCTTTAGTTGTACTCAAATATCTAGCTAGTACCTCTTTAAGTAATGAGAGAATTTTAGACAATGATATGCTTTTACAAAGGTGTTTTTGTTTTAACAGTGCTTTTTAAACACTTAGACACGTTTTGCTCCTCCCTCTTCATTTGCTTTACATTTTGCTCATCTATATAGGTTAGATGAGTAGTTTACTGTATACTACTCCTGCCACCACCTCTTCCTTCAGAAGCACTGAAGGTGGGATCTTGTAAGACATGGTATTTACAGCTACAGGTGAAATTCAGATCCAGGTACGGCCCCTGCACAAGGCCTTATCCACCACTGAAGCTGTGTGTTAAAGTGTCAAATTCTGATAACACAGAAGTCAGTGGGAGTTTTGCTGTTGACTTCAGTGGATCATGATTTGGTTCTCTGGTTATTACCTTTATTAATCATAGCCCCTCTCAGACCAGCAATATGATGATCTGTATATTTTTCCATAGTTATTGCAGATAGATAGATATGAATAGATGGCAGACTTCATTTTGGGATTTTTAAAAAATGTTAATGCAACTTGTAAGCAAGGTTAATGTTGTTTAAATAATAAATATAAGCACATTCTGGGGGAAAAAATAAAAATTATGCAAGTGTCTTTAAAATTTCTAAAGCCCTCATACATTCTGTTTTGTAAGATAACAAATCAACATAACCCAGAATGCAACAGACAAACATTGTTTTAGTATGGGAGGGGTGCAGCCATACTTCAGTGTTCGCAGTTGCTAGACTAGATATTTGCATATGGTACTGTTAAGAGCAGCCAGAATGCTGCTCTGCATTAAGGGACCAGCAAAGATGTCTTTCCTTCTTGAGCTCTGCTGGATGCCAAATAGATGGTTCCACAGAGCTGGCCCAGTATCTCTGTTCCATAGCCTGGTGGGTCAGTCTGTATAATGTCTCTTTAAACAAGAGCTTGCTGTTATAATGATTATTATTTAGTTTCTGATATTTACATGCCAGGGATTTGTAAACCTGTTAATACTTCCTAAATAAATAATGAGTGTAAAAAAAATAAATGAAGTTAAATTGAGCTCTGTGTGTACTGTGCTTAGTTGCTGTTGTGAGCATCAGAAAGATTTACCTCGTAAGGCACCACCATTAGTGGTGATAGCAGCTACAACACATGACAAATTTAGCTTCAATCATAGGACTGGAAGGGACCTTGAGAGGTGATTTAGTCCAATCTCCTGCACTCATGGCAGGACTAAGTATTACCTAGACCATCCCTGACAGGTGTTTGTCTAACCTGCTCTTAAAAATCTCCAATAATGGAGATTCCACAACCTCCCTAGACAATTTATTCCTGTGCTTAACCACCCTGACAGTTAGAAAGTTTTTCCTAATATCCAACCTAAATCTTCCTTGCTGCAATTTAAGCCCATTGCTTCTTGTCCTATCCTCAGAGGACAAGAAGAACAATTTTCCTCCTTGTAACAACTTTTTATGTACTCAAAAACTGTTATCATGTCCCCTCTCAGTCTTCACTTTTCCAGACTAAACAAACCCAATTTTTTCAATCTTCCCTCATAGGTCATATTTTCTAGACCTTTAATCATTTTTGTTGCTCTTCTATGGACTTTCTCCAATTTGTCCACATCTTTCCTGAAATGTGGCACCCAGAACTGGACACAATACCCCAATTGAGGCCTAATCAGCGCGGAGTAGCGGAAGAATTACTTCTCGTGTCTTGATTATAACACTCCTGCTGTTACATTCCAGAATGATGTTTGCTTTTTTTTGCAGCAGCAGCAGTGTACACTGTTGACTCATATTTAGCTTGTGGCCCACTGTGAACCCCAGATCCCTTTCCACAGTACTCCTTCCTAGGCAGTCATTTCCCATTTTGTATGTATGCAACTGATTGCTCCTTCCTGAGCCGAGTACTTTGCATTTGTCCTTATTGAATTTCATCCTATTTACTTCAGACCATTTCTCCAAATTGTCCAGGATAATCCTATCCTCCAAAGCACTTGTAACCCCTCTCAGCTTGGCATCATCCACAAATTTTACAAGTGTACTCTCTATGCCATTATCTAAACCATTGATGAAAATATTGAACAGAACCGGACCCAGAACTGATCCCTCCGGGACCCCATTCAATATGTCCTTCCAGCTTGACTGAACCACTGATAACTAAGCTATGGGAATGGTTTTCCAACCAGTTATACACCCACCTTGTAGTAGCTCCATCTAGGTTGCTTTTCCCTAGTTTGTTTATGAGAAGGTCATGCGAGACAGTATCAAAAGCTTTACTAAGGTGAAGATATACCATGTCTACCACTTCCCCCCTATCCACAAGGCTTGTTACCCTGTCAAAGAAAGCTATCAGGTTGGTTTGACATGATTTGTTCTTGACAAATCCATGCTGACTGTTGCTTATCACTTTATTATCTTCTAGATGTTTGCAAATTGATTGCTTAATTATTTGCTCCATTACCTTAGTATAGAAGTTAAGCTGACTGGTCTGTAATTTCCCGAGGTTGTCCTTATTTCCCTTTTTATAGATTGGCACTATATTTGCCCTTTTCCAGTCTTCTGGAATCTCTCCTGTCGTCCATGACTTTGAAAAGTCATGGATTTTAATCTCCTCTATTGCTATTATCCTTGAGTATTCTAGGATGCATTTCATCAGGCCTTGGTGAGTTGAAGACATCTAACTTGTCTAAGTAATTTTAACTTGTTCTTTCCCTATTTTAACCTCTTCTGATCGTACCTCACTTTCACTGGTATTCATCATATTAGATGTCCAATCACCACCAACCTTCTTGGTGAAAACCAAAACAAAGAAATCATTAAGCACTTCTGCCATTTCCACATTTTCTGTTATTTTCCCCACTCATTGAGTAACGGGCCTACCTTGTCCTTGGTCTTCCACTTATTGATTGGCTTATGCTCTATAGCAAGAGGATATATATTACTTACAATTTTTATGTTTTTAACATTTTTATTCTGGTGGTTCCCATTATTCTATAAATGTATAATGCATTTTTGAATTCTAAGTTTTGGCCTCTGTGATATTTTGTGACAATGAGTGCCACAGGTTAATTATGCACCACATTAAAAAAAATATTTTCAGTTTCCTTTCAATTTAATTGAATGTTCCCTATTTGTGATAATATGAGAATGGGAAAACAGGAGTTTACAATTAACTCTCTCTGTACCCATCTTCAAATCTCTACCATATACACTATAATTCAGAAGGTCTTATACTGTACTGTTTTCTGTGTCTATATTATTCTTAAAGAGAAAACTATTGAATAGATTATTAATGGAAATTTTTCTTGTAATATACACACACACACCGCACATTGTAAAGATTAGAACCAACTAAAGCATGCATTTGCAGTACATAGAAAAGGTTAACTACAATTAAACAACTGATCTATGAAGGCTCAGTTAATTTTATATGTGCCAAATCAGTATGTTTAATAAAATTATTGAATTATCTGTAAAGAATATCTATTACGTAAATAATCACATTGAAATTATTTTAATTATATTACTTAATTATTAAGTTTATAATTTTATGCTTCACACAATTTTTTACTTTTATCCAGTCTGAACTATACAAATGTAGTCTGTGGTTCTTTTTCCCTCATTTTGAGTAGAATAGTTCCCATAATAGAATTTTCATTAAACATTCACACTGGTACAATAAATTAGGACATTCTCACAGATCAATAGAATTAAGCTAATTGATATTTAGGTTCAGAAATAGCCCTTGCTAAGAAGGTAACATACACATTTCATTCCTTGATCAAGGATCTATATTAGTATATATGAGACAGATATTGCAAAATGTTCAGTGTTCTCAACTCCCATTGAATTCACAGTGGGGGCAGTCAGCATCTCCCTGGGAAAGGATGGTCTAATAGTAAAATAGTTCCTCTTAGCCAGACGTTGATTTACATGCTTTTTTCCTCCTTCCCTAGCTTTCTTTTCAATATTTCACACATCAGTAAACTCTTCTGTAATTTAGGTTTTTATTAGTGCTTCTTCCTGCCATGTCATATGTGTTTCTGCTGTATCCTGTGATTAAATACAGAAATAAGTACATTTTTGTTGGATAGAAAAACATTCAGTAGTGTGATACAAACCTCATAGAGCCAATTTCAGATTCATATGCAGGGTGAAATTGAAATTAGTGGATAAAGTCGTAGCTCTCTTTAGTTATCCCACTAGTGGGCACAAGTTAGTGAAACCATGGATTCCCAAACAGCTGCTCAAGTAGATTACTGCTGCCAGGAGTTAGAATAATCAGAAGATGGGAGGCTTGCACAAGAAATTTGGAGAATGCTCTGTGCTTGGTTAACTCCACATCACACATGTGTTTATAGCTACAAGAGAGATAATGCCGATGGATTAGGACCTACCAGTATCAACTCTGTGGGGTTTTGTGGTGACATAAAGGCACAACAGCTTCATCAGACCGTTCTTCCATTGGCTATCTCTTTGTTCCAAATACGTCCAAAGCCAAATGGTAATTTGATCCAGAAGAAGGTGCATAGGTCTATCCAAGCAGAGTATTTGGTCCATCTCCTTTAGGTTAATATTATTCAGTATCTCCTACCCTTTCACCACTATTCCTCAAGTAAGAGTCTGTGTAGATGGATCCCTTTGGAGGATTGGGGCTTTGAAACACACACAATTCTGAGCTATTCTGAAACTATACAAAAGACAAGAGGTTGTTTCATAAAACATTGTGTTCCTTCTGCCAGGGAACATTTAGGGTAGCTTCTAAATGGGATTGGGTGTTTAGGCGTTTAGCCAAGATATATGAAGAATGTGAAACTATATGAATCCAAATTCATTAAATACTTTTAATAACTCCTTAGAATGTGTTTTCCATTATTCTTTGATAGCTGCATAAAAACAGTCTTCTGACAAATTCCGCTTTCATTTTTTATTTAGATAAAAAACCTTCAATAATTAAACTTTGCCAATGAATGTCAAATTCCAGTTAGTGAAAGAGAATGTTAGTAAAAATGCAGGAACAATCTTGTATAACACAATGTAATGCTGATGCCTTATAATAGAAAGTATGTTTCATTATCTTAAACAAAACTTAGGCCTTTACTCTTTCTGCACACAGTCAAATGATGCATTGGCCATAGTCCAAACACTTGCTTAAAATTTGTTTTTTTTTTCTTTTAAGTGAAGTCAATATTTCCCTGGCAGATGAGTTTTGAATTAAAGATGGGTCTATCTTGTGTCTCAGGTAACATTATTCTGCTAGGAAGTGACAAACATCACACAAAGCAATGATCAGTTAAGGGAAAAAATTTAGTCATTAGACAAGCCTCATCCTAATCATACGGATGATGTCTCATGGAATAAGTGCCACAGGAAGTGTCAAAGGCTCTCTTCGAGGGCAAGCCAGCCCCTAAGACCCTTAAGGGGGCAGTGGAGTGCCGCCAATCCCCTGCGACAAAGTAGTGCTCTCCATCTCCACGCCACTGATCTCCAGCGTCACAGTCCAGACCCTCTGGGACTCACCCTTGGTCACAGGCACCGTAATCACGGTTCCCACCTCGACACAGAACACCTCGCCCTCCTGCCGGTCGCCCTCTCGGCACAGATCTCAGTCACCTGCCTTGTGGAAGCACTCCCCATCATGATTCCAGTCCCCCCAGCCACAGCTCCAGTCCCCTCGATCCCAGCACTGATTCTCCCACTCCAAACACCGGTCTCTGGCAGTGATGGTCAGCAGGCAGACACAGGTATCAACGGCCCTGCTGTGGTCACCGGAAGGGGATTCTTCCAGCACAGAAGGGCAGTTTTGACCCTCATCAAGACCCCACCAGTGTGAATGGGCAACTGAGGCCGTGTCGACGTCTATGGCACCGCCTTGGCAGCATGGCCAGTGGCCAACGCAGTGGCTTTATTGGAGTGCCTGGGGCATGCCGATGATGATGATGATGCCCCCTTTGCACCATTCATCTGTCTCTGCCTCAAAGCAACAGCTGATGGCACTGGCAGTACAGGGCTCAGTGCAAGAAAGCCACTTGGAGGTCGGAGTAGAGGAGACAGCGCCCACCCCACAACCCCCATCCTCCACAGTGGATGTTGCTCCAGAGCCTCACCTGTTGGTACAGTCATCGTCCTCATCACTGGACAAACCGGTTATGGTATCCTCGAGGGCCAGCCCGCCCAATGATTTTAAGGAACACCAGGCCCTGCTTCGATAGATGACCCAGAGCTTGGGCCTAGAGGTGGAGGAGATGGCTGAGCAGGCAGACACCTTCTTTAATGTCCTCACAGCCTCTACCCTGGCATGTGTAGCACTACCAGTGCATGACGGGGTCTTTAAATTGCCAAACCTCTGGCAAACCCTGTCGTCCATCTGTCCCACCTCCAAAAAGGCTGAAAAGAAGTACTTGGTCTTGGCCAGAGGGTTTGAGTACCTTTATACCCACCCACCCACCTCCGAGCTCGCTGATTGTCTCTGTGGCCAATGAAAAGGACAGGCAGGGGCACATTAGTTCAGTTCCCAGAAATAAAGAGGCCAAAAGACTGGACCTTTTTGGGAGAAAAATTTATTCCCGTCCCCCCTTGGGACCTGAATCTCATGCTGTCGAGACTCATGGGGCTTCCCTTTGAGCCTCTGGTTTCCTCCTCTCTCCTCCTTCTCTCCTGGAAGGTTTCATTCCTGGTCATGATAACGTCAGCCCTCAGGGTGTCCGAGATCAGGGCACTAACTTTGGAGCCCCTCTATATGGTCTTCTACAAGGATAATGTCCAGCTGTGACCACACTCAGGTCATTTCCCAGTTTCATACTTGCCAGGACATATACTTACCTATCTTCTTTCCAAAGCCTCATGCGTCAGATGAGGAGCGGAGGCTAAACTCCCTGGATGTCAGGAGGGCACTGGCCTTCTACATAGATAGAACAAAGCCATTCCATAAATCAACTCAGTTGTTCATTGCGGTGGCAGACAGAATGAAAGGTGGCCCTGTGTCTGCTCAGAGAATTTCGTCCTGGATCACGGTCTGCATCCATTACTGCTATGAGCTGGTGAAGGTGCCTCTGCTGGCGATTGTGATGGTACTCTCAACCAGGGCACAAGCGTTGTCAGTGGCCTTCCTGGCGCAGGTGCCAATCCAAGAGATCTGTAGAGCTACTACCTCGTTGTCTGTCGACATGTTCGCATCTCATTATGCACTTACCTAGCAAGCTCGGGACGATGCTGGCTTTGGCAAAATAGTGCTACAATACCATGGACTCCTAGCCCACCTCCATTGATACTGCTTGTGAGTCACCGTGAATGGAATCAACATGAGCAAGCACTCAAAGAAACAAAAACGGTTACCTTCCTTTCATAACTCTTGTTCTTCAAGATATGTTGCTCATATCCATTCCATTACCCACCCTCCTGCCCCTCTGTCAGAGTTGCCGGCAAGAAGGAACTGAGAAGGCATAGGACCAGCAGTGCCTGATATACTGATGCATGAGCGCGGCACTCAAAGGGGTGCAACAGCTGGCCCTATGGATACCGCTAAGGCAAAAAACTCCGACCACACATGTGGGTGCACACACACCTAGAATGGAATGGACATGAGCAATACATTTTGAAGAACAAAGGTAAATATCCAGGGTTTTTTTTAAAAAAAAACTAATTAAATATCTTTAACAGGTTTTGAGAGAGAACCCACAATAATACAATGATTCAATTTATTAATACTCTATACCTTATTCACATAGGATTTGTATGAACTCACCTATTCATAGAATCATAGAATATCAGGGTTGGAAGAGATCTCAGGAGGTCATCGAGTCCAACCCCCTGCTCAAAGCAGGACCAATCCCCAACTAAATCAATCCAGCCAGGGCTTTGTCAAGCCTGACCTTAAAAACCTCCAAGGAAGGAGATTCCACCACCTTTCTAGGTAACCCATTCCAGTGCTTATCACTAGTGAAAAAGTTTTTCCTAATATCCAACCTAAACCTCCCCCACTGCAGCTTGAGACCATTACTCTTTGTTCTGTCATCTGCTACCACTGAGAACAGTCTAGATCTATCCTCTTTGGAACTCCCTTTCAGGGAGTTGAAAGCAGCTATCAAATCCACCCTCATTCTTCTCTTTTGCAGACTAAATAATCCCAGTTCCCTCAGCCTCTCCTCATATGTCATGTGCTCCAGCCTCCTAATCATTTTCGTTGCCCTCTGCTGGACTCTTTCCAATTTTTCCACATCCTTCTTGTAGTGTGGGACCCAAAACTGGACACAGTACTCCAGATGTGGCCTCACCAATGTCGAATAGAGGGGAATGCTCACGTCCCTCGATCTGCTGGCAATGCCCCTACTTATACAGCCCAAAATGCCGTTAGCCTTCTTGGCAACAGGGGCACACTGTTGACTCATATCCAGCTTCTCATCCAATGTAACCCCTAGGTCCTTTTCTGCAGAACTGCTGCCTAGCCGTACGGTCCCTAGTCTATAGCAGTGCATGGGATTTTTCAAAATTGATTCCTTGAGGACCTGCTCCATGATTTTTTCAGGGACTGAAGTGAGGCTAACTGGCCTGTAGTTCCCCGGATCCGCCTCCTTCCCTTTTTTAAAGATTGGCACTACATTAGCCTTCTTTCCAGTCATCTGGGACTCCCTCAGTCACCATGAGTTTTCAAAGATAATGGCCAATGGCTCTGCAATCACATCCACCAACTCCTTTAGCACCCTCGGATGCATTGCATCCAGCCCCATGGACTTGTACTCATCCAGCTTTTCTAAATAGTCCTGAACCACTTCTTTCTCCTCAGAGGGTCCATCACCTCCTCCCCATGCTGTGCTGCCCAGTGCAGTAGTCTGGGAGCTGACCTTGTTCGTGAAGACAGAGGCAAAAAAAGCATTATGTACATTAGCTTCTTCCACATCCTCAGAAAGGGGCCCACACTTTCCTTGACTTTCTTCTTGTTACTAACATACCTAAAGAAACCCTTCTTGTTACTCTTAACATCTCTTGATAGCTGCAACTCCAAGTGTGATTTGGCCTGCCTGATTTTACTCCTCCATGCCTGAGCAATATTTTTATACTCCTCCCTGGTCATTTGTCCAATCTTCTTGTAAGCTGCTTTTTTGCGTTTAAGATCAGCAAGGATTTCACTGTTAAGGCAAGCTGGTCACCTGCCATATTTACTATTCTTTCTATACATCGGGATGGTTTTTTTCCTGCAACCTCAATAAGGATTCTTTAAATACAGCCAGCTCTCCTGGACTATTTTCCCTCTCATGTTATTCTCCCAGGGGATCCTGCCCATCAGTTCCCTGAGGGAGTCAAAGTCTGCTTTTCTGAAGTCCAGGGTCCGTATTCTGCTGTTCTCCTTTCTTCCTTGTGTCAGGATCCTGAACTTGACCATCTCATGGACACTCCCTCCCAGGTTCCCATCCACTTTTGCTTCCCCTACTAATTCTTCCCTGTTTCTGAGCAGCAGGTCAGGAAGAGCTCTGCCCCTAGTTGGTTCCTCTAGCACTTGCACCAGGAAATTGTCCCCTACGCTTTCCAAGAACTTCCTGGATTGTCTGTGCACCGCTGTATTGCTCTCCCAGCAGATATCAAGGTGATTGAAGTCTCCCATGAGAACCAGGGCCTGTGATCTAGTAACTTCTGTTTGTTGTGGAAGAAAGCCTTGTCCACCTCATCCTCCTGGTCTGGTGGTCTATAGCAAACTCCCACCACCACATCACCCTTGTTGCTCACATTTCTAAACTTAATCCAGAGACTCTCAGGTTTTTCTGCAGTTTCATACTGGAGCTCTGAGCAGTCGTACTGCTCTCTTACATACAATGCAACTCCCCCACCTTTTCTGTTCTTTTCTGCTTTTATTAAAAAACAAAACAGAGCTTGTTGCCTGAACTTATATGTATTCTGAAAATAGATACATAAAAATAGGAAAAGTTCTGTAAGTATGTACGTTAAAATTGCCTGAGGTGCAATGCACCTTTGCCATCCCTGGTGGAAATTTGTGTTATGGACTGCATCAAAACAGTAGTTGCTGCCACTCTGTTGAAGGTAGACTCGGTACAGATTCTAGCAGTGCGCATGTGATCACTCCTTTTAAGGCCATAATTGATTTCTGTGACAAATACCAGCATGTGCTTACTCAAACTGCATACTTGCTTAACTCCAATTCTCATTGAATCAGATGCATAATATACATCTGAACTTTCAGTACAGTGGCAAAACTTTCATAAAAATGCTGGCAGATATATAATCGTTCTTCAATGATTATATAATGCTTTATTTTTGTAGAGATGTGCCCACAGGTTCTCTCCTGGTTTGGTAAGTGACACCTTTACAGCAGCATTACCCCCTTTATATTGGATGAAAAGAGATGTTAGTTTAATTCAAGTAGTGGTGAGCCAGATTATAAGACTATTGTGTGACTCTCCCAAACAAGACCATAGCTTTGATTTCACATCATAACTTTAAGTAATATTATGTGAAATAGGGCTATTTGAGGTCTACAAGTTAACCTAATTGCATTAACCCTTCCCTTTAAATGGAGAAAGCTACACGGAGTACAGGAGTCAGCTGAATTAACCGAGAATCATGGAATCGTAGGACTGGAACAGACCTCAAGAGGCCATCTAGTCTAGTCCCCTGCACTCACGGCAGAACTAAGTACTATCTAGACCATCCCTGGCAAGTGTTTTTCTAACCTGCTCTTAAAAATCTCCGATGATGGAGATTCTACTACCTGCATGGGCAATTTATTCCAGTGCTTAACCACCCTGACAGTTAGGAAGTTTTTTCCCAATGTCCAACCTAAACCTCCCTTGCTGCAATTTAAGCTTCTTGTCCTGTCCTCAGTGGTTAAGGAGAATAATTTTTCTCCCTCTTCCTTGCAACAACCTTTTATGTACTTGAAAATTATCATTTCCCCTCAGTCTTCTCCAGATTAAAAGTACAATTTTTTTCAATCTTCCCTCATAGGTCATGTTCCATTAATCATTTTTGTTGCTCTTCTCTGGACTTTCTCCAATTTGTCCACATCTTTCCTGAAATGTGGCACCCAGAACTGGACACAATACTCCAGTTGAGGCCTAATCAGTGCAGAGTAGAGCGGAAGAATTACTTCTCGTGTCTTGTTTACAACACTCCTGCTAATACTTCCCAGAATGATGTTTGCTTTTTACAATTATTTTTGCAACAGTGTTACACTCTTGATTCATATTGAACTTGTGATCCAGTAAGACTCCCAGATCCCTTTCCACAGTACTCCTTCCTAGGCATTCATTTCCATTTTGTACATGTGCAATTGATTGTTCCTTCCTAAGTGGAGTACTTTCCGTTTGTCCTTACTGAATTTCATCCTGTTTTCTTCAGACCATTTCTCCAAATTGTCCAGATCATTTTGAATTTTAATCCCAACCTCCAAAGCACTTGCAACCCCTCTCAGTATGGCATCATCCGCAAACTTTATAAGTGTACTCCCTATGCCATTATCTAAAGCATTGCTGAAGATATTGAACATAACTGGACCCAGAACTGATCCCTGCGGGACCCCACTTCTTATGCCCTTCCAGCCTGATTGTGAACCACTGATAACTATGCTCTGGGAACGGTTTTCCAACCAGTTTTGCACCCACCCACCTTATATCAGCTCAATCTGAATTTCCCTAGTTTGTTTGTTTATGAGAAAGTTATGCTAGTCCGTATCAAAAGCCTTACTAAATCAAGATACACCACATCTACCGCTTCCCCCCATCCAAAAGGCTTGTTACCCTGTCAAAATAAATTATTAGGTTGGTTTGACATGATTTGTTCTTGACAAATGAATGGTGACTGTTACTTATCACTTTATTATCTCCTAGGTGTTTGCAAATTGATTGCTTAATAATTTGCTCCATTATCTTTCTAGGTACTGAAGTTAAGCTGACAGGTCTGTAATTCCCTGGGTTGTCCATATTTCCCTTTTTATAGATTGGCACTATATTTGCCCTTTTCCAGTCTTCTGGAATCTCTCCCATCTTCCATGAGTTTTCAAAGATAATTGCTAATGACTCAGATACCTCCCCAGTCAGCTTTATGAGTATTCTAGGGCCAAAATTTCAAGATTGGTGTGAAAAATGTGTGCTAGATTGTATGCCTTTTTTTGCATGAGTAATTGCACATAAAGGCTCATACACAATTAAGCAATTTGTGTCAGCAAATCTGGTAATAATGGGAACAACCTATATGTGTGAACGGTCCCATGTCCTTTATATAATTGGCCGTTTAAGTGAACGATATTAGGGCTGATTTTTCTTGGGATTTTTGTTTTCTTACAGCTTTATTTTGCTATACCATTTTGCTGAATTCTCCCAGGATGTTATGAAGAGGAACTCCAGAGTTGTATCATAGCGTCAAAAGCCAATGCTGCATGTGTCTGTTGCTGTGGCCCTGTCTGTATGTTGTTTAATCTGCTTCTCCTCTGGACTCTATTCCTGCAATTTGTTTAGAAATTTGGTGCCATTTAAATAACATGCAATCAAGATATCACATCATCTCCAGGTTAAATGGCATCAACTTGTACTTTTCTGAGCGAAACAACTTGTCATTTGCAGAGGGTGCACGCTGTTTAAACTAGAGGTGATGTGATGTTTGGATAACATACAGCCTGAACAGTTTTGGTAAAGAGTAGCTACATGTCTAACAGCATCACATTCAACAAGACATGTGGATGAAAACAACCTATTGGCAGCTTTAGTTCATGACTAAACCTGCCACAGGATATTAAGAGGTACAGATCACATTCAAGTGCCCAGAATAACTTTTGGAGTAAGAATATTTCTCTGAATTTTAAAGCACCAAAAGACATGGCCATCACCTGTGTCATCTTTAGTCTTGCTGAGAATATGATTTGCTGTGTCTGTCAAATGTGAATACCAGTGCTATTCATTCTCCTCCCACCAAATGAATGTAATGTGATGATTGTAAAATAGGTAAGAAGAAATCACCTTAATTTAAAAAAACTCCTAATAGAAGTAAATAAAAACAAAACAAAAATAGAGCACTTGTGCTTTCAAATAATGAATTGTTAAGTAACTAGTTATCATTAACAAATACATGAAGCCTTTGAATTTAAGACAAATTGATTTGCCCTAGCAAATTATAGGATAGCAAATCCACCTCTGTCTGCAAGGTTGACTGGTGATGTCTTGTTTTGGTTTGAATTCCCCTTGACTCATTTATCTGTTGGTAATTAGAAGTTGCCTAGTTTTGTGTTTGTTTTAATATGTGAATGGATCAGATCTGGTAGATTTTAACTGTCTGGCTGTTCTGTTTGTTTGTATTTTGTGGAACAGGGTTTCAGGGTGTTTTGGAAGTTAAACTATAATTTCTGGTAACTGTGGGATTCTAATCTCACTTACGCAGGTGGGAGTCAGGAGTAATGCCACTGAAGTGAATGCAGTTTCTTCAGTATAAAACAAGCATAAGTGAGATCAGAATCTGGCCCTGAATAAGTGTAAATAGATTTTTGATGTTTTACTCATGGGGTTTGGATAGAGACCTCAAAGCTACCCTGAAGTATGAACTATAGTGGCGCATGATAAATTGGCACAGGTGACCTTATTCTCATATCAAATATATGAAAAACTGAAAGCACATTGAATTGGTAGAAAATACTGTATCAATTTCAGTTTACAGAGAGCCCTTTGGGACTAATAAAATGTCTGACTTTAAGCTGAATTGAAGAAGTCTTATTGAAAAAGCATGGAACACTATAATAGCTTTGCTTCCTATACAGTATCTCGCTGAGGTCTGTTTTTTTCTGGTTCTTGGAACTTTCCCTTTATTATTGTTTTAATCATCTTGATCAGCATTATTATAATCAAAAAACATCAGCCTGAGAAAACGATAGTCTAGTCATTATGTTTCAATGTCACCTTTGTCAACTTAAGCTTAGCTATCATTTGAAATTGCTATATCAATCCTGTGATTAGATATAATTTGTGATATGACCAGCATTCATAGGTGAGTAGTTTAAAATATAACAACACCTAAGTACTCCAGTATGATATTAACGCTTTCCTCTTAAGTTATTCACATCCATCCTCCTAATACAAATGTTCTTTGAAAAATATTCGTGGAACCAAATATTTTATTTTGGTAGATAATGAAATCTTACTGTATGATCACTAAATGAAATTTATGAATTACTCTAGTAATGTGGAGTCATTTTGTATGTATCACCAAGGGTAGACAAATTCTTTGTAGTCATAGCTTTTTTCCCCTCAAAAGTCAGATACACTTTGAAAATCATTAATTACATACACAAAGTGTATCTTTATAATGCCTCAAAAACCTTTTGGAATTCACCATCCTAGAAAAATTCCTGCCGTTTTTTATATTTGTGAAAAAAAAACATTACTATATCTCTTATATTCTGTGCTAGTTACATTTAAAACAAGATAAACTTAACAAGATTGTTCAGAAATGAAAAGGATTATTCACTACTGGTTTTGCATTCTTCATTTCAGAGGAATAAAAGATAAACTGAGTTAAAAAATAGGACCATTTAATGCAGCATAAATGTGATGCATGAAATGTGACATCTCTTTAACATTGAGGGAAAACACTTCTTTCCATTGAGTGCTTGCACTAAATGCAAAATATTGACACATCCCTATTATATTAAACAAAAGGATTCATTCAGAAAGATAATCTTATAGAACGGGGAGTATCATGTGATCTTATTAATATTTATGAAATATGATAACATAGTAAAAAGGAGAACTGGGACACAGGCACTATCTTTATAGACCCTATTCATTTCAGCTTCAAAATGTTTTTCATTTCACACATCAGACACTAATTAACAAATATCTAATTAGTGTTTGAAGATTAATCGCTCATGGGAGTTGAGGCTTTGAGCTTTCATGCATGCAAAAATAGTGCCACTTTAGGTGCATTTGTTAAGGTACAGTAACTTTAAATGATGTAACTTTTTTATTTTTCTCTGAAATTGTGTAAATTACAATAAAAAGTAAAATTAAGCTCAAGTAAATAGAGAAGAAAGCTGCATTTACAAAGGAAAAGGCAAGGACTAGACACTGTAAAAGAATGGCTAAAGTACTTAAAACCTATCCAGAAGTTGGTAAAATTCCAGGGGCAGGATGGGATTTAATGTTAACGGTATTTTTTTTTTACTTTTCCTGGTGAGAAATTATTTGCAAAATTCATATTTAAATTGTACTGGATGAACTATCAAATCTTTTACATTACATTACAGAGATTCTAAATCATCTGAACATGTGGAACACAGTTAATAGTGGAGCAACTTGTGAAGTACTGTGGAATTGACATATTTTAAAGTACAGCGTGTTAAAGTTTTATAGTTCAGATACATCCTGTTGGTAAATTACTATTCTTGGCAATTCATTGTGTTTCTTTTTAATAAGAGTGACATTAAATATAATATAAACAAATTCTACTTTAATAGTGTTGTGACAGAGTGGATCAATGCATGTAAGAGGAAATGTGGTTGATGCCCACTAAATAGCATCATGCTTGCTTGAGCAACAGAACTACTAATCACAAAGAACTGCTGTTAAAATAGTTGAAATAAAGAGAAACCAGGTTTCAGTACTTTGCTTCATGGTTTATGACAACATTAATAAGTTCACCCTGGAGCAATATCAACTAGAACCTAATTTTGAAAATACATTTATTTTAGGTATGCTGTACCTGTGCAAATAATTTTAAAGCTAAAACAATCATATAGTATAACACCTAAATCTACAGGCAATCATGCAGAAATGCTTGAGGACAGCAATATGGAACCATTTTGACATTATAAAGTTTGAGAAATTTCCTAAAAGTAAAATGGCTTTAAGAAATTAAATGCTACAGTACTTCCAATGTTAAGCATATGTACTATTTAAATGTTTATAATAACAAACACCACCGTAGGATTCATTTAGGTCAATTTAGGTCCAAAATGAAAGGTTGTACAGAAAGCATTCCAGTATCATCACCATTTTGTGAGAGCAGGAGGTGTTACAGCAAGTTTTTTTTCTCTGTTCAAGAGTGCAACTTCAGAGTTGCAATAAGGATCAGCTGGTATCAGTATTCTATAGCACTATCTCTTTCTTCTTTCCTCAAAGGCTGAGCTAATCTCTCTGTCAACTTGAGTGTCCTAATTTATAGCTCAGCACCCTTAGGCTATATTTCTGCCCCCTTCCCAGTAATTGACATGTCAATGAGAATGCAAGAGCAACCCCCCCCCATGGGTAATGGGGATACTGAGACACTGCTGTTATTTTCCTTTCAAAGGATCTCTAACAATGCACTGAATTGATCCACTGCTGTATGCCTGCTCTTAGTTCCAGTGTCACTCTAGTGGCAAGTCTTTTTAAACTGAAGCCCACTTTTTTGGTAAACCAACATCTAGAGATGTGCTGCTAATAAGAGTATGTGCTATTCTGTGCCCATTATATAGTGCAGAATAACAAGCAAACTAAAAATGATTGGCAAAGTTTGTTGAATCTTTATGCTAGCTGAACCAAGGCAATCTCTAAAATAATAATGGAAAAGTAGAATAAAATAGCTACAGTAGTAACATTCTGTAACTTTTTTCATCTAATCATTTTTATGAAATTGAATAAATCAGGCCAGATTTTTAAACATCAGTTTATGGCAGACATTTACTGGTGCCTCAAATATCAGATATGCCTGCACATGGCCAGTTACACCTAACTTACATTCAAGTTCATCATTCCAAGATATGTGACAAGAAAAGTAAAATTCCAGAGTGTATCCTGAGTATCCCATGATGATTTATTAGCAAACAAGATATTTTAGCCATGGGGAAGATCCAGACAGCTCAGTTGTGTCCCCTTGTTCTTGGTCCATTTGTTTCTCACCTCCCTGTAATATGAAAAGGAAAAACAATCAAATATTTTTTGTATCTCTCTCTGGTATGGTGCTGTAATATATTTAGCATATATAATACCCTTTAGGCAAAATAGTTTGGCTTAAGCTACCTATTTACTTGTTTTCCTAATTTTTTAGCTTATGCCTCCTACTTTTTGAACCTTTCTCTAGTGTAAAAATGGTGCTGCAGAATCTCATGGATTTATGGTTCTCAACACCTTCTTTTAGGTCACCTAAGAATATTTCTTTTCCAGGGAGAATTAGCCCAACCCCTGTAACCTTACTTCTTAACTTAGATTCTTGAGACACTTGTATCTGTCTGAGTAAAATGGAGTTATTGAGAGTTTCCCCAGGGTATCTAAGTATTTATTGTATGTCACCACATGAAAAAAAAATGTATGGAGTTCTTGAAGAACAGACCAGTTTTATTTTGTTCTCCACAGGTTCCCATGTTAACATTAATACTACTGGGCCTTTAGAAAGGACTTTCTGCCACATTCTTTAAAAACAAAAAAACAAACAAAAAAAACCAGGGTATTTTGTTTCAAAAACCTTAAAAATAATGCATTGAATCAGATAAGTAAAAAGCCAAACCACTGGTTAATACTTTTTACATAAATTACGTATTAAATATGTGGTGAGAAGAAATAAAAAAAAATTAACAAAAATATGAAGTAAAAGTGGGTAAATTTGGTTAACTGTTTTGGGGAGAAATTAATGTGTAATATTTCCCCAATTTTTCTCATTACTTCTCCTCCCTACAATGTTGCTTTCTCAAGAAGTTTTGGGAGACTGTTTTTCAGTTTTGTTGAGAGAAGCATTTTTTGGTTCAAAAATGTGCACTTGTGAAAACTCACTTTAATTTGCAGATATGTTATAAAAACAACTTTTCTCTCTCATGGCCCACAGGCATGTGCAGTTTACACAAACTCATACCTCAATGGGGGGAAATCAAGCTCAGAAGATACTACACTTCACAAAAATTGTCCCACAACATCCTTGTGGAATAAGCAAATGCCATTGCCCCCAGTATTGTAGATGGGGAAACTGAGATTTAGTGGCATACTCAAATTCACACTGCACATGAGAGATAATACCTGATTTAGAAGACAGGTCTCCTGAATGTTAGGTCCTTGACTAATCCACTAGTCTGTAGTTCCCCAAAGGCAGTTAATTTAACCTCTTTGTACCATTTTCCCCTTCTGTTAAATGGGGATAATATATTTGCAATCAATATTAAAAATATACAAGATGTCCACAGCCACATGTGGGGATCCAAACAGACATAACTAACCACATTCTACAGACCTAGGGCCTGTTTCTCCACTGTGTTAAATTGGTTTTATCCGGTGTAACTTTATTGAAGTCAGTGGAGTTACACCATTTTAAACTGGAATAAAAAAGTGGAGAATCAGGCCCCTAATCAGTGGGGGGGGGGGCACATGCCCTATCACTTCACAGCTAATAGTAATGCCATTCCCCTACACAATCAATATGTTGCCAGCATAAAAATCTCTATAATAGCTCTGAAACATTGATGATGTATCCAGATTATGAAAAGGGCTAAGTAAGATTAAGGACCAATGTCAACATTTTCAAAAACATGAGCCAAAAATTAGGCTCCCACATTTGTATTTAGATGCC
The DNA here is from genome assembly GCF_016161935.1 of Mauremys reevesii. Classification (NCBI taxonomy): domain Eukaryota; kingdom Metazoa; phylum Chordata; order Testudines; family Geoemydidae; genus Mauremys; species Mauremys reevesii. The sequence continues at coordinate 27,577,433 of NC_052630.1, forward strand.
TACAAATCAGATTTCCAAAAGTGATTTAGGAGCATAACTCCCACTGATTTAAGTGGAATCACTTGTGTGAATGATTGTAAATTCTAGTCTCATGTTCTGTTATATTCCATGCTATACTGTACATACTAGAATACTAAACATCAAAAACCAGTAGTCTTAAAATATTAAATTATAATAAAATTGATGTGTTGGGAAACAGTGTGCTTCTTAAATTAATGTAGGTGTTCTGTCCTTATTTGATCTGTAAAATTGTGTAAGGGTAGAAGTAGATAATCTCAAACAGTTACGATAAGAATTACAGACAAACTGGTCATTTTTAATAGAAAGTTCACCTAAACAGGTATCAATTGCATTATCTTATCTCTGCATGCATTTATTTGCTCTGCCAGAACTATAACCAGGTGTTAGCATCTTCCACAGAAAGTTCAGATATTTTTCTTTGAATGAAAATGAAAGTTGGAAGTTTGTGAAAGACATATCCATGTGGAATTCGTAGGATTTCATGTTGTAACGCAGCAAGAAGGCTTGCCAGAAATTGCGTCTTTCAGGGTGATGATGCAAAACTTGACATCTGTGAAATTAACATCTACCTAACATTTTTGCCTTTCAGTCAAATGCATTCAAAAATTTTAAATCTTTTTTAGCTGTCAAAACAATCTGTCACAAGATATTTATTTTTTGTATAATGGGTTACTTAAGAAAAGCAGCATATGGTTCAGTGAACTGCACCTACACTACAGCTTTAGCTTAAATCTGTACTGCCTACAAACTACTGGAAAATATACATACAGTATGATCACTTTCATTTAAAAATCAACTAAATGTAGCCATAAATTTTCTTTGACCTCTGCATCTCTTTTTTAATCTGTTATGCAATCTGTTGTTCTTTTTGGGTGAGAATCCTAGGTGTATAGTGCTTTCTGCCTTTTAAACTCTTAATTTTTTGCCTAATAAAAATAAGGCCTGGTCTACACTAGAAAATTAATTTGGCTTAACTATGTCTCTCAGGGGTGTGAAAAACCACACCTCAACTGCCATAGTTAAACTGACCTAACTCCTAGTGTAGACAGCACTATATCAACAGAAGAATTCTTCTGTCAAGCTAGCTATGCCCTCTCAGGGAGGTGGATTATCTGTGCCAATGAGAGAACCCCTCATTTCAGTGACAGTAGTGTCTAAACTGAAGCATTTCAGTGGTGCGTGCAGCTGTGCCACTGTAGCATTTCAAGCGAACACATGCCCTAAGATAGCACTATAAATACTCCCACTATAACATGTCAAATGCTGGAACTATCCCTGCACTCATCTCACCTGAAAGCAATCTGAAATTAGTTTCTTTTTGGTTTATTCTGTGGTCATTCATTCCTCTTGCTGATAGAGAGAATATTAATAATAAAAAAATCCCAGTAATGACCAAAACAAAGTCTTCAAAGCAAATCAAACGTACACAGTATTGTGGTATTCTGACTATTTATCAAAAATATCATTTCATTCCAGTGACAGTGTGTGTGTGTGTGTGTGTGTGTGTGTGTGTGTGTGTGTGTGTGTGTGTGTGTGTGTGTGTGTGTGTGTAGCTTTGTGGCATGTTCAGTGCACTTTTAACATAGCCTTTTCAATGATGGCCTGATCCCTACTCAGACAAAACTAACACTAACTTCACAGGTGATTTTGCCTGAGTAAGGACTGAGAGTGAAAACTTGTCCCCACTGATGTCAGTGGGACTTTTGCCATTGAATTCAATTGGGCCAGGATGTCATGCTAAGTGTGGATTCTAGGAACACTTCTTGAACATGCTTGCTTTTTAGAACTATAGACACATTAAAATTGCAGTCTGAATTATTTTAATTATTTCTTGGGGATGAATTTATTGAGTATGCATGTTCTTTGTACTCATTTTTTTTATTTATATAAACTTTGGGGAAAAAAGGAGGGGGAGACTAGACTCGGAGCACGTAAGATGCATGTGTGAATGTGAGATATCCTGCTCTGGGAATAGCCTGTAGCTTTCTAGGCTGGTAGAGATTGAAAGTACTGAGGATATGACACACTTTACCTCTGGGAAGACAAGAAAAGTTTTCACCCACACCACTGTAGCCCTTCAGAGAGCATCCCTTATTTGCTCATTCACTGAGCTGCTTCAGTTTAGTTTCAAAGCAGGAAAAGCAATATATAAACTTTGCAGTAAATTATTGCATTTCATTAGCTAAAAAGAGAAATTTCTCAAGTGCCCCAAAAGGAATTTCTAGGCCTCCATATCAGTATAATATTTTCAGAGAAACACAGCTTTTGAAGATTGAGAACATATGGTGACATACACTGTATGGAAGCTTTCACTTAAATGTCACGTGTCATAAATTTGTCGTATCTTTAATAGTTTTAATGTCATCAATATTTTTAAAATGTAGCTTGTTTTACAGTGTAGCCAGCTTTTAAATTAGATTTCTCACTACTAATTATACACCTCAGTTTTAGCCTGGTGTTTAAAAATTAGCAGTTAACAATTTTTAAAAAGCCAATTAAGTATTTATTTGCTTTTCTAACATATATTTTATTTATCCTGCATATTCTGCAGAAACAATTTTAGAGATGTTTAAGAGAATTAAAAAAAAAACTATCTGCTTCTTGTATCCCTTCTGCTAGAAAAACCAGGTGCCTCAGTTACATGATATGAACTGTATAGGTCTCAGAGGAAGACAAAAATTAAGGGCAGTCTTCACTGGCAATGTTAAAGTGCTGCTGCGGCAGCACTTTAACATGGCTTGTGTAGTCGCAGCACAGCTCTCCCAGCGCTCTTAAAAACCTACCTCCACAATGGGCGTATCTACCAGCGCTGGTGCACAGTCTATACTCACACGTTACAGCGCTGAAACTTGCAGCACTAAAGGGCAGGGTCAGTGCAACCATTTAGGAGACCTAGGCGGTCGCCTAGCACACTAGGATTTGGGGGGCGGCATTTTCTTCGGCAGTGACCGCGGCGGCCGGATCTTTGGCCGCCCCGGTCGCCACCGGTATTTAGGCGGAGGGAGCTGGGGCAGGGGAGCGCGGGGAGGGCTGCCTGTAGCAAGTAGGGGGGGGCAGCACGCAGGGGAACTCCCTGCCCCAGCTCACCCCCTCCCCAAGCACGCCATGACTGCGTCACTTCTCCCGCCTCCCAGGCTTGCGGCGCCTAAGCTGATTGGTGCCGCAAGCCTAGGAGGTGGGAGAAGTGAAGCAGTGACGACGTGCTCTGCGAGGAGGCGGAGCAGGGGTGAGCTGCTTCACTTCTCCCGCCTCCCAGGCTTGCGGTGCCAATCAGCTTAGGCGCCGCAAGCCTGGGAGGCGGGAGAAGTGAAGCAGCCACGGTGTGCTTGAGGAGGAGGCAGGGCAGGGGTGAGCTGGGGTGGGGGGGTGCCTCAGGATGGGGGGTGGGGAGCTGCCGCAGGGGGGGCACCTCAGGGTGGAGGGGGGGAGCTGCTGCACTTCTCGTAAATAAGTGTCGCTCTGTTGACTTCAGTGGAGCTATGTGACTTATACCTGCTGAGGATTTTGGTCCAAAAACTGTAAAACACCTCAAGCTAAATTTAAAAACGATCAACGTTGCAACAGCTATCTTTGGGTTGCCTGCCACCTAGTGGAATCCACAGCCCCAAGTTAGGCAGTCAGGCTAGCCATAAAATGTCTGGGGAGGGTTAGGTGCCTGAGAATAGCCAATGAGCTGAGCAGGCAGTGGCCTAAACTAGCCAGTAGGAAAAGCCAAGGAGGGAGCTCCACCCCTCAAAGGAAGCTAAGCACCTTAGTCTGTGACAGAGGGAGGCACCTTATCTCCATCTGGGATTCACAGCCATGGAATTAGGTGCCTTCGCCCTTTCTGGCAAAAAGTGGTGGTAGTGACCACCTCCCCCCCTCTAAACTTTAGGCTAGTGGTTAGAAATCTGCCTCATGTAAAGGAGGGATTTGAACACCCATCTCAGTAGACTCCAACTATTGGAATCTGGGATGTTCTGCGGTGAGTCAATCTCAGTCTTTCCTGTTGAAGCAGTTCCACTTTGTATAAATAATTAAATATTCATTGGACCAGAGAAAGAGTGAGACTGACTGTTGTAGTCCAGTGCTTAGGGCACTCAGTTGGGATGTGAGAGACCCAAGATCAAATCTCGGTACCCGGGGCTATTTAATGACTTACAAAGTGGAATGTCCTCACCAGGAGAGATTGAGAAAGGGCATTCTCTGGAGATATGGATTCAATCCCTGCTTTACCTCAGGCAGCAATGGGAACACAGGTCTCCGACATCTCAGTGCGTGCTCTAACCATGCAGCTAAAGGTTATAAGTATGGCAACAGCTCCTTCTCCTCCTCCTCCTGTGTTTAGTGCAGGGTCCAGCTTGTACGATGGCCTCTGAGAATGCGTACTGATCAGGTGAGAAAGGCAAGGGAATGCCTTTTTTGAGGATCCCACTGGGGCTTAGGCATAACCTTAGGTGCCTGGGTGTCAGGACTCAGGTGGCTTTGCATGTGCTCAATGACAGATTTTGAAGTGCATAAGGAACTTTATCAATGGAAGCTTACTGATGTCTGACATCTTAGGCCCATCCAGTGCTTGAGGCAAGTACTGTTGTTACCGTTGTGAAGCTGGGAATCTCTCCTTCCCAATGTAATAAAGTTCCTGTTTCTAGTCTTGCAGGGCTAAGAGATACAGACTTTTAAAGCCTTGGCATTTTTAGGTAAAGAACCTGTCACTGGTCCAGAAATGAAACTTGCCTTTTCTCGAGGCAGCTGCGGTGTTGGCCAAAATAACATTTAATGTCTAGTACAGTTTCAAGAATACTTCAGGAACCCCCCTTAGGCATAACTGTATGTATTTTCACTATTTTTCAGCATCATTTCATAAAAGCAAATCTGTGAAGTTGTAAACCATACTGATCAATAAAAAGAGAATCTTATCAGCATGCTAATAGTTAAAATGTGATGGAAACTGTAGTCATATCCTTACCGTATTGTAATGCTCCATGGCCCGACTCTCATTTCACGCTGGTGTAAATTGATTGAAAGAGAGACAGTGCTAATGTACAGTGATATTATAGCCCAACTATTAGAGCATGGGGTGCTATTCAAATAAGGTAAAAACAATGCTGATATAAAACCAAGTTTTTAGGAGCAGAGATACCCATGTTCAGGGAAAAGATTTAAAATCTGAAGAGGAAGAAACCAATAAACCAATATAAGACATTTATGCTTTAAAAAGTACTTCCCTCTTTCTCCCTTCCACCTCTTCCAATCTGTTTTTCACTGCTCTGAGGAGGCAGAAGCTCACAGATATTGTGAGCGGAGCGCAAAATGGTCCTTTCAAATAATTGTTGTGTGGTTTTGTTCCCAGCGTCTCCTCTTTCAGCTTCCCTGTGAAGTGTCATGTCAATGTCTAGCTTCCCCAGTGTATTCATATATCTGAAATAAAAACTTGCTCCAGTGTGGTCAGAGTTGTATCTACTGCGTGGGCACTCTCGTGCATGTGGCCTTAATAATAATTTAAAAAAAAACACAGTGGGACAAGTGCACACTGTGATTTAAAAAAAAATAGTAAGTTAAATTACAATTTGCCCAAATAATAATTAGTAACATCAAAGTTCTGTGGAAGTGTTAACTATTAAAATGTCACAATTAAGGCTGTGAGGTAGGTAAGTATCATATCACTATTTTACAGACGGAGACACGCAAGCACATAGCACTTAATTCACTTCCCCATATTCCTACAGTGAATCAGAGATGGGATTAGAACCCAGACTCCTGACACCTAGTCTTGCAGTTGGTCAGCTAGAATAGATTGTCTCTTAACAACTGAATGAATGAAAATACTTTTTTTTTAAACACCATCATACTGAATTTTGAGAGTTCAGCTTTCAATATTGGTCTCTGGTTTTGTTGATACAGTTTTGTATCTGCAAATTACTGCACCTATATTTTTGCATGCAAAAATTAATTGTGGGCTCAACAATTAGTAGTAAAGACATCTTCCTCTTTCTGTCCACAGATTAAATTACAGAATCAAAACACTTTCTGGAAGATGAGAAACTGAGTTAATGCCCAGTTGAAAATCAGATCCCAAAATGATAGAGAAATGTCATCGATATTTGCTTATTGTCATGCCACTATACAAAGTGTTGTTTCTGTGCATGACTCTGCTGTGTGCATAGTCATTAAGAAGGAGTCGTGCATACTGATGTATTTGAATTCTAAGTAAGATATCCTGTCTATACATTACAGTTGTTGCTGCTTTGTTTTGGGTTCTGTACAGTACTTGAGGTAGATGCAACCTCTCTAGCACTGAGTGATTGTTTCATGAGGTAGCAGATAGCATCTGTCACGTGAAAGCACAAACTGGAAAGATGAAGTTAAGTCAGGGCTTTCTCATTCCTATCATCCCCAAGGGGCAATTCTTACTTACTACCCAGAATAATAAATCCCTCCCTGGCATAGTCATGTTCCAGTGTGTCACTGCATGAGCAAACAGAGCAGACTCAGAAATTGCAGTCAGGGACTACATATGTATGAATGTACAATATTTTTAGAATCTGGAAGGTGCCCACAATATTGCTTTCTGCTTTCAATATACATACAACAGAAGAATATGAAAGACCTCATTGAAGATATAACTCAAGTTTATTCTTAGACAAGGGAATTAGTTGAGATAGAGCCCCGATAATTGTTCAAAGTCTGTGACATTTAGTCAAGATATTGCAAGAGCTCCTTGTGGTCAAACTGTGACAGCACAGGTGACTCAAACAATGACGTTGTTACATTTTCTTGTTTGCATATTGTTCTAATACATTTGTACAGATTATTTGTTTCTGTCTCCCTCTGTTGTTCAGGCTCTGAGACATTTTTCCTTTTCATCTGCTTCAAGCCCAGAAGAATTAAACCAATCAGCTAGCAGGACCATTAGTTTTTAATGAGATATTTGATTTTCACTGGTTAGTTGATTTAATTTGAAGCTTTCAATTCTGATTGGCTTTGAGTCAAATATAGAATAAATTTCAATTTTGTCTTCAACAATGATAAAGTGAAGTCAGTATAATCCCACATATTTGAAATTAGTATTCTAAAAGAGGGGGGAAAGAGAGAAACCTTGTGATTTATTGGTTTTGCTTAAATGGATTTAATTTCTTGTATTCCAACATTTTGCCATTTTACAACATACTGTTAAACTGTGAACCCGTTGCTCTCTGCAGTCAGATTGTGTTAATTTTTCTTTTTGTGCAGTCACAGAGCTTACAGTCTATACCTGACTCTTAAAGGAAAAAAACTGTCTCTTTCTTCAGGCATCTTGCAGTGTTGTTATGCTGATGATTGTGGCTACTGGATCACCATTAGTGTTGGCCCTTTGGCATCTATTTTTGATCATTTAGCCTTGCTGAGTTCTTCTGGTTTTCCATGCGCATCAGGGCAACAATGGGTATCCAGATGATCTTGCTGTTTTCTGGAGCTCTTTCTCAGTTAACACATTGCCAATTTCTGGTTTACATCAAAAGATTGTTCTCCTCTCTAGCCTTAGAAGGCACTTCCTGTGAGTCAAACTGTGTTCCATAACTTTTTTGGATCGTGCTTCAGTATGTCCTATATCACTTTTGCTGTCCCCCAAAATGAAATGTGCATTCCTTTAACTCAGAGTAGAATGAGATATTGGCTAGCCTGTCATCTGAGGAGACCACCATACTATTTGCTCCTTCATCACATGACTAATGGTTGTATTTGTTGTTGCTATGAAAAATAGGTTGGTGTTAGAAATCTTGGCCTTTAATTTAGTGTAGAAGGGCAGCCTATTATGTAAAACCTGTCTAGTACTCCAATTTCTTTCCTAAAGCTGTGTGAAAGTGGTGGCTCTTAATAAAATTTCACTCTAAAGGCAATCACTCTCCAGTGCTTAAGTCCCACATTCCACCTGACCCCTTCCTTCCTGCCCTGCTCCCCTGCAAACTGAGGTGGGAGCAGCAGCAGTGGGGCTCAGGAAGAAGATGGCCCTATTCCAGCAGCTGTGGACTCCCTGCCCTATTTCTTCCCTTGTCCCCTCAGGAGCAGAGAGACAGCCCCAGGCAGGGGATATAGGAGCCAGTAGGCTTTTCTGGGTGGAGTGGGGAGAGGACAGAGCCAGCAGGTTAGTCACTTTACCTTTCACCGACGGCAGGGGAAGGAAGTGTAGTGGACTCTGAGCTGGTAAACTGTTCACCACTGGGAGGCTCCACTTCCCCCACTCCATGGAAAGTGTACTCACCAACCCTGGTCATTCTGGCTTCCCCCTACCCTCATGGAGAACTCTGCGTGCTCCCTATAGGGATGCAGGGAGGGAGGAGCAGCAGGGACCTCCTTGGAGGCAGCAGCAATGGAGCCCTGCAGAGAGGCAGGGCCTAGCCTAAATTAATAATATTGGGGGAAAGGGTGGCTAAATGTGGTTGGACTGATTGAACTGCATAGGGTACTTCATTGTATTGGTACCACCAGATGGACTGGTAATGCGGGGCATGTGCTAAGTGAATTACAATAGTAGCAGGGTGGTACGAAAGTGTGTGGGTGTATATGTGGGAGGACTGATTCAATTGCACTGCTACCAGCTGGGTTGGGAATGGAGTGGAGACATGTAGCTGACTTAACTATATAATGGAGAGTGGGAGATACAAAATAAATTGTACACCCCTTTACCTCGAAGCAACCTGGTCAAGGGCCCCCCTCTCCATGCCCCAAAATTGACTGCAAAAACTATTTGTTTCATTCACACAGTGTAGAAACATCCTTAAGAATAGTTTTTATAATTACAAAGTCCACATTGTTAGCTATAATCTGTGAACTAAAATCTGTAAAGTAGTGTGCAATGCTGATCAAAAAACGAGTATCCAATATTTTGATTATTCGTCATCCATTTTGATGGCTTGGGTCACATATTGGCAGCAGGTTTGAATGTTGAGATACGGTTAGAGTGGAGCAACCTCGGTGGTAATAGAACATTAGAAAATATTCTGAGTCATAAGAAAACACATAATTTCCAGTCTGAACCTACAGCCAAAAACAGATGTTGCAGAATAATTTGTGGGTTGAAGAGTGCACAGCCATTAGTGAAGACTTGTTCCCAACCCCTTTCTTCCTTAATGTTTATTACAGCCCCAGATTTCTGATACTATCTTAGCATAACTAAATAAGTGACAATGTAATTTGCTGTTCTTATGCCCACAATTTTAATGTTGAGATCTACCGGATTAGAAATTGAGAACTTTATTTCATCTCTCATATATCCTTTCCTTGCTTTGTATTGTATAGCCATACCTAGCATCAACAAAGCTGCGGAACCAGCATGGTGCAAAACTGCTCTAATGTAGCTGAGAATCAGGCTGTTCTCCCGTCCCCTGCCTCCCACAGTTTAGTGGATACAGTTTTGGGGGAGCTTTCTTTCTTTCTTTCTTTCTTTCTTTCTTTCTTTCAAATTATTTTAGGGGTAGCGTATGTGTGTATCAGTATGCACACATGCATATATATAGGTATGTGTCACATAGTTAAATGGCCCTCAATCTGAACTGAAGGAGTTTGAGACAATAGCTCTATACACCAAGTAAAGTGTTAATTTCTGTGCAGTACCTGTGGTTCTACGGAGTTGAAGGAGTTGAGGATTGTATTATGTGTTATTCCTACTGTGAACAGAATTAAGTAGACACCAATTTACACCTCATTGTTAAGAGTAGATTTTTCCAAAAGTGAGACCACATTTACATCATTTGTAATTAAGCCAAAGGAGGAAAAAATTACTTTTTTTTCCCTTCATTGCAAATCAGGAAGCAAATATTTAATGTTAAATGAGTTCAAATGCGAAAACATACATCAATTCTGAGAGAGGGAAAAAACCAAATCAGAGCTTGATTCTATCTTCTGCTGCACTGGAATATTAGTCATTCCAGTTTCCATGAAATGTTTTGTTTCACAAAACAGAATAAACAACTGACTAATTGATATTATGAGTGTGGTGGGGAGGGAGGGACTTTCAGAGGTTGGAATTTCAGTTTCATTTGGCCTGAATAGCCCATATTGGTAAATGACAAATTGTTCCACTGCACTGATTTCAGAGAGATTCCTTCTGTGAGTAAGCACTATTAAGTGAGTAAACGTTTGCAAGATAGGCCCTCAATATCTTGACCTTTTCAATATGTCACCCAACCACTTGTATCCTATTTAAATTAGTTTGTAAATTTTTTGTGGCAGAGGATTGAGTTTTATTATGCATCTCTATGGCACTTTTCAATATAGAGCTCTGATCCTAATTAGAGTCTCTATCCAGTTGCTGCTGTAATACAAATAATAAATAATAGTGACAATAATCATATTTATGAATATATCAGACACTTAAAAATAAGAAATATAGCACTGACTTAAACATGACAGATTGACCGTTCTAGTAATTTACGTCTTATCCACAGAACAGGTATAATACAAACTCTCCATTTTACCACATCGACGTACTTCAGTCTCTAGGGAAGAAAAGATAGAACAGCCTCTGTTTGTTCAGGCCCCGATTCCACAAGATTTCTGACATTATGAACATGAGTAATCCTATTGAATTCAGAGGTGCTTAAAATCATGTGCGTAAAATTAAGCACATACTTAATACCTTGCTGAGTCTGGGCCTCAGTCCTTGGCTTCTCTACCCAGACTAGCAACTGGGTGTTGTCACTGTCATTTAGATCTATATGTAACATGAACACCTGTCCACGGGGGGGGAAGAAATGTGTTAACAGCAGTCGGTCTGTCCAGGGTGTCCTCAGGTCCTTACTTTCAAGGTTAGAATTGAACTTGTGACTTAAAGATTAAAGCATCTGTCCTGATGTGAATTCCCTGAACTTTCCTTCCTCCTTGCCCTTTATGTGTTTAGAAATTTTTGATGCCATCTTCTGTGCTTTAAATGTCAGCAGATGTTGGAAATAGTGCAGTAGTCCTCCCTCATTGCTCTTCAGATACTTTTCATGCTGAGTAAACAAGCCTAAAAAAAAGGTCTTTTTAGTGCATACCAGAACATTTAGCATAACAGATTAGGCCCTGAAAATGAACAAACATTGTGACTTGAGAGTATTTTTGTGAGAATTAGATAAAACCATCATGGGCAGCACTTTTAATTTCATTTATGGCATTGCATGATTTATCATATTTTCCCCCATGAGCATACTTCAACTGATCACTATTCATTAATGCTCCACGAAGATGGTAAAATCCATAGGAAGCTGGACAGCTGACACAAGGCAGTACAATATAATGAATAAAAGAGGGAGAACAGACTATGTAGATGTTAAGCATCCCCAAGTAGACTAGTATCAGGGGGTAGCCGTGTTAGTCTGTACCCTTAAAGACTAACAGATTTATTTGGGCATAAGCTTTCGTGGGTAAAAAAAACACTTCCTAGTGACTTAAACACTCATGTTACTTTGGATTCACATATCTATTTCCTCTGGCCAAAAAAATAAAAATAAATCATAGTTACAGTAGCATCATATTACATAGCTTTTCTTTATTACTCCAAGCCAAATTGTGCATCCTTTACTCATGTGAATTCTCCTCTTTGTCAATGGTACAACTCACATAAGTAAAGGTTGCAAGCTCAAGCCTGTATATAACCCATTTCTTTAAACAGGTGTAAGATTTCCATTGTGGAGCTGAACCTGCTCCCATTGAAGTCAGCAACCTCATATTAACTTCAAGGAGAAGGACTGGGCACTTAACCAGTTTTAAATTAGTTTTACTACTTTTTATTTATTTTTTATGTTTCAAAAAGACTAAAACTAAAATCAGGAAGATGGAATTCATAGGAGAAGGAAAATATGGAGTCTATCCAGCAGGTTGAGAGATTTTTTTTTTCTTTCTGCAAGATTACGACTCTTAAGTGTCATGCACTTGGTGTTGCACATTAAGACAAGCACTTCCCAGGAGGTGTGTGTGTGTGTGTGTGTGTGTATATATATATATATATATATATATATGAACTACACTATATATAATATGACAGAGTTACAACAAATTATATATATATAATTTGTTGTAACTCTGTCATATTATATACAGAGTAGTTCATATATATATATATATATATATATATATATATATATACACACACACATATATATATATATATATAATTTGTTGTAACTCTGTCATATTATATATAGTGTAGTTCATATCTCTTCTTGGCAGCTTCCAGAGTTTTTTAAGATAGTCAGCATCTGAAATTGCACTGTTTTATCCCAGATTTCACAAATAACAGTCAGATTATTGTAAAAGAGAGCTTGCTGATAAGTAAGGTTTTGACTTGCTTCTCAATTGTTAGAGGACAGTATGTCAGAAAATGGCAACTACTGTAGCAAACTGGTTTGAAAAAATATTTAAACTAAAATTTATAACACTGAATTTCTTTTCTTAGGAATATGTCAGAATTTGTGTTTATTATAAAGCTTCTGCTCTGATGCCTCCAAATGTACAGTGCTGGAAAACATTCAGAAAAAATACCAAATAGAGTTCACCAATGCCTGTATCCAACTGAGTGGAAGTGATAGCATATGCTTAGTCATCAAGTTTCAGTGGCGCCAGATCCCTTTCTTCCATACAGGAAAATAAATATTTGAAGAAGCAATAACTTTTTCTAATTTAATGTTATTTGTATCTAATTTTAATATTTTTTCGGGACTTTTTGATGAAACATACATAAAAGTTTCGCTTTTTTTTTTTTTTTTTAAGTGTGTTGTCATGGATGCAGATGCAAGCATAAAAAAATATTAAATTATAGTGTGCAAATAACCTTTTTTTTTTTAAATTTGGATTGATTGAATCAACTTTAATGTTATAATACTCCACTCAGTTACAAACTGTTTCAAAATATTCAACATATTTTCCCCTCTTGCAATAGTCTTACAAAAAATACAAACATGCAATGAAAGATGAACACTTCGCACCACAAATCAATTTAGGAAAAGTTGCCCCCCACACACACCTTTTTACAAAATTCTGTAGTTTACCAAATATGTGGTGTACAGGATAGGTCTACATACATCTTAATTTTGCATCTCTGACAACTTTCCAGATAACTCAAGTATTATCCCATAGTTGACATGTCATCAGAGACCTTAGATATGTATGAATAGCTTTAGGACCCAATCATGGAAAGCTCTGAGTGCCCTCAATTCCCATGAGCTCAAAGGCCCAAGTTCTAATGCAGTACTTTACTTGTGTATTATTCTCACTTTTTCTTTGTAATATACAGTATATATCTTTCCCATATGGCAAAGATCAAGATAAAAAGGATGCTACGCTATGGATATATCAGGACTCCTCTGTGGAAGTATAGCTACATTTTCATGGGCCTGAGCCACAAAGACCAAACTTTCCTCAGGGCTGCTCTATTTCAGGCTTCTGGTTTAGGCCTATCATGGATAATAGTGCCAAATAGCAAAAAATTAGATTTTGATTCAAATGTAAATTTCCCCAAAGTTCCAGGCACCAGCCAGGGATTGGATAGCAGTTGTTCTGAGCATATATTGTCCTCACCATTAACGTGTTAACAATATTGCATTAGACAGCAATTTACATGCCAGATATTCCCAAAAACTATGATAAAGCCATTTACTTTAAGAGGTAAGTGTTAATGTTTTAATGATGACTGTTCTGTCCTACACACACGTTGTCTGTTCCATAAAGGCCTGTTCGAAACCTCACTGAAGCCATTGGGAATCTTTCATTTACTTCAGTGGGCTTTGGATCAGGCCCTGAATTGAATAGAAGATATGCAGAGAACTACACTCCTATTTTTTTTTAAAATCACAAATGTACTTTCAACTTCAGCTTCTAGCTCTATATTGAAGGGTTAATAAGAATATACAAACTCTTCAGTGGCATATGGGGGAGCTACAGTAATGAGAAAGGGAAGTAAATTAATGGTGTCTACATTGCAATTAAAAACTTGTGGCTGGCTGTGCCAGCTGACTTAGGCTTGTAGGGCTTGGGCTAAGGGGCTGTTTGATTGCAGTGTAGACGCCTGAGCTTGGTCTGGAGCCTGGGCTCTAGGACCCTGTGCGGTGAGAGAGTCCCAGAGCTCAGGTTGCAGCCCAAGCCCAAACATCTCCACTGCAATTAAACAGCCCCTTAGCCTGAGCCCCATGAGCCTTAGTCAGCTGGCCTAACTGCAATGTAGACATACCCTAAAAGGCTGCTCTTCCGTACTTCATTTTTTCTTATTTTCCTTTGCTTGACACTTCACCATGGCATTTTTTATTGCTATATGTTGCTCGGGAGGACATAAATACATTGTTCAAATTTGCTTATTAATTGCACATTGTAAATAAAGCTACAATCTTTGGGCTAAATGCAGGCCCTAAGGACTTTTAACTTGGACACACACATTCAATCATACTGCAGAGGCAGTGTTAACATGGGCCTGTATCAGGGGTGAAAGTAACTCACAGGATTTACCAGTATGGCTGGAGTCCTGGGGGTGGGGGGGTTGCCTCATCTGGAAGAGGCGTGGCCTCAAATGGAAGAGGCGTGGCCTCAAGATTTAAAGGGCCTGGGGCACCAGCTGTGTCTGGGAGTCCCAGGGCCTTTAAATCACCCAGGGGACTCCCAGCTGCAGAGGTGGCTGGTAGCCCCCGAGGTGAACCAAAGGGCCTGAGGCTCCAGCCGCCATGGAGCTCTGGGCCCTTTAAATGCCGGCCCCAACCCGGCCGCTGGAGCTGGCCGGGGCCAGGATTTAAAGGGCTCCTCCGGGCTCCCCACTGTGGCAGGAAGCTCAGAGGAACGCTTTAAATGCCGGCCCTAGCCCGGCCACCAGAGCTGCGGGCTGGGATTTAAAGGGCTCAGGGCTCCCTGCGGCTGCGAGGAGCCCTGAGCCCTTTAAATCCCCGCCGCAGAAGCCGATGCTGTCTGGCACGGCGTACTGGCTCTTGCCGGTATGCCGTACCAGACTGTACCGGCTTACTTTCACCCCTGGCCTGTATTTAGACTACAATCTTTCCACACATTGCCACTCTCCTTTCCCTTCCAGGGCTTAAAAATAGGCAGCACAAAACATGAGGCATTCTACCCAGGAGCCTGCCCCTAGTCTCAGAGACTGCTCCTGGTCACTGCACTTTGGTCAGTGGATACTGAAATTCCTTGGTGTGGGGGAATTAAAAGTGAAATGCCCAAGTTGCACCCCACAATACTTTTCTCATGGTTGGTGTTTAAGGCATGAACCTATGCTCAGCCTGAGGATTGGATCGGGCCCAAAAGTATGCCCTCAATGGCTGTATGTGTGCATTTAGCTTTACTGCTTTGTATCAGTTTCAGCTTGTATATTGCTATGTATCAACATTCCACTTCAATCATAATACATTGTTGTGATACTCCATAGGCTGGGACGCACTGGAAGTGCATTTTGCCCAGAAAATCATTCAGAAGCAGTAAAATGGTGAAGCTGCGGTAACTGGGAGAAGATGTGGGTGAATGCCAGGGCTGTTAATGCCAGTAAATCTTCCTTTACTCCTGGGAAATTAAATGTTTTGTGAGCCTAAAGCCCCCCATGGTTCAAGTAAGTTTGAGTTTGCAAATCACAGCATCAGCACTTACTTGTTGACTGTTGAAATCCTAGAATAGGAGCAAACAAGGAGAAAGGCTGGATTTGCTAAGACAGTAGAGAGAAAAGGAAGTGGGAGGTCTTCCTCTTAGTGTTAAACTTGACTTATAATTGGCTTTGCTAAGGTAATGTTCAGAGAAAGCTTTGATTAGCTGTTTTCCCTGGAGCTAAGAAAACTTCTCCGAGACTCGAGCTGGAAATCAGTTATTTACATCTCCATGCAAAATGTCAGTACTAGTAAATTTTGTTCTGCAATAGTTATTCTAATGTGGTATTGGATGATTTCTGTATGCTACTGTAATAATGGTTGAGAGTTCTTAACTAGAAACACGTTTAAGAAAGATAAAAGAAAACTTTTGCATTTTGCATTTGTGCTACCCAAACCTTTTGGGCCAATTTCTACTTGCCTTCCTGAGAAGAACAATCTAATTGCATAGTCAAAACTTCCAGGATTTGGCTCTTTCAGCAGTACTGGACTGACACTGTCAAGCAGCCAGATCAGAACCTTTGAAAAAGCCCTGATTTGGCAAGGACATGCCTAGGTCTACGCATGTGAATAGCCCCATTGACTTCACATGCTAGAAGTTAAGCACATACTTGTTTAAGTCTCTTGCTGAATTTGGACCTAAGAGGTTTGCGAGTGAAGTGTGAATGGGTAAATAAAGCCCTACAGGGAAGCCGGAAATATTTTCTTTGGATAATATTTTTAAAAAAATATCTCCCATTTAGTGCAACCTGATGTATTCTAAGATCCATACAAAATGTTCATTCTGATCTAAGGATAAAAGTCTTCCCTGACAGGGACAAGCTATCTCTCATACCTTGGCACCAATATGGATACACCAGCACTTCAGACTTCCCTGACTGGGTCAGTTTATTAACAGTGGAGTTTGGAGAGACAGGATGTAAACGTGGGAAATAAACACCCCAGGCAGAGAATCTCTCCCTCCCTAACATTCTTCATTTCTAACATAGATGAGAGAGAGAGATTACCGTATATACTCAATCATAAGTTGGTTCATTATAAGCCGACCCCACCGAGATGGATAAACCAACCCTATAATTCAGGAGTCAGCAAACTTTGGCTCCCAGGCCATCAGGAAAAGCCGCTGGTGGACCAAGATGGTTTGTTTAGCTCAAGCGTCCGCAGGCATGGAGGTAAACCTAAGTAAACAAAGTGTCCCGGCGCACCAGCTGCTTACCCTGACAGGCCGGACAGCAACTGGTGGGGACATTTTTAGGAAGGGAGAAGCTGGGAGTCAGGGGAGTAACCCCTGTGACCACCCCCCACATGACCCCACCCCTAGCCCGGGACCCCCACACTCTCCCCATCCCATCCCTTCCCACCTTATCTGGGAGAGCCAGGGGAGGATGTCTCTGGACCTGGCTGTAGCTGCTCCGGCAGGCTGGGCAGCGCGGCCACAGCATGTTCCAGTGGGCTGGGTGGCGCAGCTGCAGCCTACTCTGGGAGCGGGACAGAGCGGCATGGCTGCAGCCTGCCAGCCCCGGAGAGCAGCATGACCAGAAGCAGAGAGACTCTGGCCCCGCCTCTTCCCTTCTGACTCTGCTGGCTGTGCTGCCTGTCCTTGCTCCCTCTGTTGGGGGGAGAGGCTGTCTCACCTCTCCCTCTCTATACCTGTTCATAAGCCGACCCCCTTCTCTGGTGCTTCCCTTTTTTACTAAAAAAATTCGGCTTATGAACGAGCATATACGGTAGTCTGTTTGAGTGCCTTTAGACTGTGAGCTCTTCTGATAAGGACTTAGTTATTTTCTGTCACAGTTTACAGAAAACCATGTATAGCACCATGTACAGTTATGATCCTCCTCTTTTCCTAGAAGTAGATCTACTCAGCCAATCCCACACTCAGCTACAGCCACCTCCTCATCAGCTCACCAAAGCCACTCATCCCTGCAAGCTTATCCCACACCAGTACAATCAGTTTCTCACCCGTAACACACACACAAATACTCCCACAGCCTCTCACCCAGTTGTAGCTTCCTGCAGAGGTGGGGGATTGATGCTAGAAAATAAGTCACTCCTTGGGGCAGAGAGGGAAACCAAAAAAGTACTGAGAAGCATGAAGAGCAGCCATTTCCTAAATAGCTTCCCTACAGTGCTGTAGAACACAGGAAAACATTTTTTGTAGGCCACCAGAAGGAGCACCAATGTGCTGAGTTGGGCTAGGCTCACAGGCCTAGAGCCTGGAAGAGAAGTCAACAGAACTGCCCTGCAGGCCATATAATATATATGTTTTGCCCACAGTGCATTCCATGTGCTGGAGTTGCTGATATGGGATGGTAGCTGTTCAAGGGGCAGTTGAGTGAATCTGTCTTCATTATCTCTCTCTTTTAGGTACCTGGTATTGCCAAACTCTAGCATTAAACACTGTTAGATTGACTTGCAAAGCATGGGAGAGTTAAAAATAAATTTGGAGTCTCCATCCCGCAAGTTTGTGAACCACTAGAGTTCATGTTTTCAGTGGCAATCGTGGGGGCTAGAATCTTTATTATTAAATCTGAGATTCTCATGTAGTCATTGGATTCCAGGAGCTGGAGCTGTAAGAGAAACACCAAACTTCGTAAAACTCAAAATGAAATCATGAGATTGGTCAACACTGGGTATTTATATGGCCCCTATCACCATAGCATGTTAGCCCCTCATATACATCAATTAATTCATCTACATAACACCTTCTGCAGGGTCAAGAAATAATTTAGATGGGGAAGCTGAAGTGTGGGGAGTCTAAGGGCCAGATTTTGACAGGTATTTGTCCATTTAACTCCCATTGAAATTAATTGCATTTAGACACCTAAATACCTTTAAAAATCTGGCTCTATGTAATAAGCCCAAGGTCACACAATAATCTGTTACATAGCTGGGAACTGGACCCAGATATCCTAAATCCCAGTCCATTGGCCCCATCCTCCCTATTCTCAATAGAGGGAGGATGCTTACTAAACCCTGAGTCAGACACAGAGAGGCAGCCGCAGCAGGGACAGGATTTGTTTACTTTTCCATTGCCCCCTCAATCCTGCCTCCCTGTGCAACAACATAGTCCTCCTGTGACCTAATGTCCACTCTGCACACAGGGAACGTGACTATTGGCCAGTTGACTAGTTGCCCATTGGCCCGATTTGGTCCTGTCCTTATGTTGAAGAAGGTATAAATGAAGTATATTAAATAAAAGGCTCTAACAGTATGTTAAAAAGGGTATTAAAAGCCCATACTACATGAAATCTAATCCTACTTTAGATGAGAATGTTGCTCATGGACTTCTAATTAGAAGGAAAGTTCATAATCAAATCTGAAATTAAAAATTGTTTCCTAATCATATTTCCCAATTCTAAACCTGATCTAATGGCTAAACCTGATCTAATGTTTGACACTGTTAGTCCTAGATCAGATTCCCTCCTCTCCCACCACCTTCTAGCTTGATGTAAAAATAATAGCGTGAATGGAGAGAGAATATCTGTAATACCTGTTCTTTGACAGACAAGTTCAGCAGTGCTAATATTTTTGTTACTGTGTAAAATGCAATTATCAACATTAAGTATTAATTCTTTTGTTTACCAGTGATAGTTTGTCAGCTGTTATAAGTAGAGTTCCATCTGCCAGTTAAACTATATTGTAAATTGTTGTGGAAATTAGCAACTCAATTTTTTGTCTGTCCAAATGAATATGTGAACTAAATTGCACATAATGCATCCCTGGAAGAAGAAGAAGAAAAGAAATCACAGGTATACTACACAAGCATATGCCAATCAGGCAAAAAAACAGGCACACATTGTGATTATCTCAGTTTTCAAACCTGGAAGAGACAAGAATGTGTTGCTAAATGAGAGAGGCAGTATGTCATGCTCACTGAGATAAAAACAGAAGCTGCCAGACACTTTGGCTTTATTCTAAGAATCTTTGCTTGAAAACTCCCCAATCTTTTCTTTATGCTTATTCTCCCTCATATTCTCATTCTCTCTCTCTCTCATTGCTTTCTCATTCTCTCTCTTATTGTTCTCTCTTTTCCTGCCTTTGATGCACATACGTTGTCACATTTCATTGACTCTCCCCTCTTCTCTGTTCTTACACTCACGCCTAGTGGTGCTTTAGCCAGAGCTTGCAGCCTCTCAGGCGAGTTTTAGTCATGTGTGAAGCTCAGTTTGATCGAGCGCTCCTTTTCTGCCTTTTCACTCTTGCAAAAGATTAAAAGGTGGCGTCACATCGCTCCCCTGCTCCTTCTTGCAGGAGGGACTTAAAAGGGACAACAAAAACTAATCACTTTCAATAAGCATTTTCTTGCAAAAAAGGGACTTAGCTGTGCAATTTGAGGCTGTTGGTGAGGACTGGGAAGGCTAGAGATGCTTCATACTGCTAACAAGGGAAGGAAGCCTTCAACTGAGGCAGGTAAGAAGTATCTGAATCTGAGTGTTTTACAGAGTGGCTTAGTCAAATCAGTAGATTTTCATCATTTTGTAACTGAGGAAAGCATCTACAGCAAAGAGCAGCAGGGATCTTGTATCGGCTTCCTTCCATTCAAGATGTAAAGTACCTGTAATAATTGTGATGTACTAACATGCTGTAAATTCAATTGCAAATGGATTTGTGTAGAAGCTGCATTTACACTGCATGTTTGTCCTTCTGTTTTATTTCAATGCATGGGAGACTAGAAATAGAAAATGCAGCTTTTATGCAAGCAGGACTTTGCATAAGGCTGAATTCAGTGCTTAAGGGGAAATCTCAGTGTGCTGTTCAGTGTCTAATTCCAGCTCTTAGTCTTTCAACCTTGCAGGCACCTGACATTCTGCAATTTGTTTCTAACAACTGAACACACACAATTAATTATAATTATTTGAGGTTTAGAGTAAAATCTAGAGTGGAGTTTGTTGCAGTGATAGTGATTTGTTTGCCTGACATTTCGTCAGAAGAATAGCTATGCCCCTTTAGACGTATTGTAAAACCTAGTTCATGTTTATGTACTGTTAATAGAGATTAAGTACCATCACGAATGAAATATGGAACTAAAACTCATAAACTGCACCCGTGTTTAGTAAAGCAATCACAAATTAGAATGATGAATTTATGTCAGTTGTCAAATGGAGTTAACTCTGGAAGTGCTGTTCACAAGTACACCTGGAATACTATAAAGGGATTTCCATATAACAGCTATTGAGATCGACTAATTATAATTCAAAAGGTCTGAACTTTAAGCTGTGTGTCTGAAATAAAATTATAAACCTTAGTATCCCTAGTTTTCAGAAACATGCCTTAGTGTGATGGTTGAAAGGGATTTAAAGACAAAAGTAATTTCACAATTAAATTATGTAAAAATAGGAATATATATGTTACTTAAAGCTTTCTCCATTCACCATGACTAAAATATTTAGCTATTGCAATCTTTGTTTCAATTCCTCATTAATTTTTTTGGAATCCTGTGCTCCTGCATTTTATAATCATTGTCAGTGTGTATGACCTAACACTTTTGAATAAGAGGGATAGTATTCTATAAACACCAGGATTATTCTTTTTCTCTCCATGGTAATGCAAAGATTTCATTAACCTCTCTTGATAGTCAGACCTTCAATAGTGATTTAAAAAAAATAAAACAGCATGCAATTGTCAGGGTTACCTATTTGTAAAAGTACGGTATATTAGTAAATTAAACTGCCATTGGAAAGAGAGGTATAATAAGATAACTTTATAAGTTCCCGTGAAGTAAACATAATTTGACAGGTAGATTGGAGCATTGTTGACCTATAAAGAGGCACGATGTAGAAGGAAATTAATAAATTTGGTAGACAAGTTGTTGGTCTTTATGCAAGTTTACACTAATGCTATGATACACGGGTGCCCATCACCACATATTTTGTAAAAATCAGTGGTGACGCTTTGTGCGTACATTCACATAGCTGATTTTACAAGATAGGTAGCAACAAGCCACCATGTATCTATGAGTGGGATCGAGTCCCCAGGGAGTTCTAGTCTCCTTCCCATCAATGTACATATACATTCATATACATTATTCCCTTTACCTTCAATGGGAGATATCCATGCAAATCGCCCCATATTTGAAGGTGTGCACTGGACCCCGTAGCACATTGTAGGAAACCCCAAATGAGGCAAAATATCAAAAACTTTCTTAGGGATTTGTCAGGGATATTTTATTTTATTGTCAGTGAAATTTTACTTAACTTTCTTAGGGATTTGTCAGGGATATTTTATTTTACTGTCAGTGAAATTTTATTTAACGCATAGTTTAAAACTTTGCAAGGGCCATGACTACAGCAGTATTTTTTTCTCAAAAATTTCATTTAAGTTCTTTCAACTAACACTACTTTCACACTTCAAACCTGCATAACTGCATGAACGATCAACTTCTGCTATGCTTATAATTTCTAAGTTAAAAAGGAGGGGAGTGATTTTTTGTATCTCAGACTTGACTATTCCTTATGTAGTGTTTTAAAAGGATGCCTTCATGCTGTCTTAATGATGTTAATAACATAAAAGGTTATATAACCTTGATAATAGGTTTACATATCATTTAGTCAGTTATGATACATCCTTATGAGAGAGCAGATCTGGAAGGTCAAAAGCTTGGTGCAACTCTGGCAGCTTAAGCCAGTAGTAGTAACTCTGTTTAAAACTGAATCGCACATCATTTATCTCTCATTTTGGCAGATGCTAACTCTGCCCTACTAAACATTAACTGCATGATTTATATAAATAGCAGCATTTTACTGATGTTCCAGTAGATGTTGCTGGAGAGCAAAGGAAAGATCATTTTTATAGAGAAATAGAAATGCAGTGGGGTTCAAAAAGCAAAGAAAAAAATCTCAAACAATACTGATAGTATTTATGCAGGTTGCTGATTGATTAATTATGTAAGATCATTACATTAGTACACCATTTTACAGGGTGATTTTAAAACTGAAGATGAATTAGTGGTATTATTCCAGTTTTGTTGGATACATGATAGGTCTGTTTGCTATTTGAAATTAAAAAAAAATTGAGTTTACTGAACATTGCTATTTAGAATGCAGATTTTCTCAGAAGAAGAGCTGAAAAAGCTCTTACACTTAAGAGAAATGATCAAACACATTATAAAAATGTGCACCTGTTGCTAATATGTAATGAAATGTTAAGAAATTAAAAGCATGCAACCTCTAAACTAATTTAAATGCTCTGAGGCTGATTTCCTAGTTAATATTAACTGCTTAACAGAGCAATGTGTAAAACAATCAAAAGGATTTAATTGCTTGCTAGTAAGGGTCTATCATTATATAAGTTTGAAAAATAATAGCATTGCCCTCAGAATAGAAAAGGTAATTAAAAAGAGAAATTATGAGCAAAATTTCAATAACAAAAGGCAATGTACAGAATAAAATAGGTAGAAATAGGATAGCTGATAGCAAATTTGAGCACTGAAAGCTGTGGTGTCCTATGCTGAAACTACTATGTTAGTAATCACTCTGATAAAATGACAAAGCAGTCCCAGAGGAGCAGTGGATTCTACTATACAGACATTAACTGATGCAATTTCAGGCAACCACTGACCTCTATCTGTGGGAATATTTATTTTTGGAGATGATAATCAACTAACAGATTTCAAATTCAAAACAGTAATGCATTTTTTAAAACATAGGATACATTTTTGTGTACTGCAAAAACCTTTTTGCCTGGGTAATAGTGTTGCCATACACTTATATTATCTTGTATATCAGTCAGTGCCTTATCTGAAAAGATTAGTTTGGGGTAGGGGTGGAGACTTGGGGTGAGATTCCTTTGCATGAAGATCACCAATATGTTGAATTTAATACAAAATTTATTGTAGGATGGTTTGATTTAATACCCAGTCATTTTCTATGCTAGTATTTTGTACTTTTGCTTATGTGAGCAAGAAGTGTATAGTTAGAAGAGATATGTGTGGCAGATCTTTATATTTTGCATATTTTGTAATTAACACTGTAAATCAAGTGTATTCAGGAATTGCCTATTATTTTGTTTTAGTTTTGGTGAGTGTACTTTGTTTTTCACAGATGCAGGCTGAACAATTCCCTTTGTCTGAGATATTTTTGTATGACATTTTTCTTAAATGGACACATTTAACATAGCCACTGTTTTTTCTTCAGACTGCGCTTTTTGTTCCTTTTGTTTCTTTAGTGTGTTTAAACACACACACACACACACACACACACATACACATAGAGTACTCATTAATCTTAAATAAAATATATTCATGCTTTTTAGTTTGACATTACATAAACAAAATCCTCATCCTTTGTCTCATGCCAGTAGTTTTGGAAACATTGGAATGCTGCGAATATTGACCCAAAATTTTGTATGCATTTTTGTGCATGTTCATTTTAGACTTGCAGATCTCTCAGTGTGCACAAACTCAATTTGCATGTGTGCAATGGAAGAAATATGTATCTAAGACGGGAATGTGCACCGCTTTTAAAATGCGCGCAATTATATCTGTAAATGCCACGAGTGGGTTGCAAACTTAGTTGTCATGTACTTGTGTCTTTCTTATTTTGTTTTATTTCATAAATGTCAGTTCCCCGAAATGGTACAGAATTCACTTTAAATGGCCATAACGTATCATAAGTTAAGAGAATTCTCTGTTGAAAACAATAGGGAATTCTGCTTAAAAGCTGATGACACACTATAGCACTAAGGAATAAACTTTCTTCTTTGTATTTTTCTATGTTCTCAAACTCATAAGGAAAAAAAAATCAGCCCACCCTGAACAATTGCTGTTTTATGTGGGAAGCGGATAGATTTTACTAAAGAATTCTTTAGATTTTCACAGATGTCTATAGCAAAAATAGAATTCTATTTCTGAATACACTATAAAGAGCTTAAAACAGTTACAGTATAGAAATTATTATGGCTGTCATAATGCCACACCTGTCAACAATAGTTGATACCCAGTCTGCGTGTGTGTGTGTGTGTGTGTGTGTGTGTGTGTGTATACATGTATAAGATACATAAATTACAGCAAGTTTTAACTAGTGTACATGTATGTAGACTACCCCATATCACTTGAGAGCTGGATGAAAATACAAACCATTTTCTCTCCTGCACGCATTAATTTAATTCTTCCCATTTACTTGTCCAGTGCTTTCATCTGCTCCCTATTGTAATACCTTCAAAGATGGGGTCCCACTCTTGGCAGTCACACTTAACACTATCAAACATTATAGACATCACTTATCATACACAATTGTTTTCATAGAAGCAAAGTACAGGGAGTATTATTGTGATTAGTGTTCAATTCAGTTTAGAGTTAAATTTCTGGGTGTTTATCTGTCTGTGTTTATTTGGAATAGAAATTGGTTATGCATAGCTCTAATGTACACTGGAAATGCTTACTCTATGCACTGTATATAGTATCTGGGAAGCTTTAACTGAATGCTTCTATGTAACTCATACCATCCTTCATCTAATACACTGGAGTTAGGTCCAATTCTAGCCATTGTATAAAATACATTGTAGTTAACGGGGTTTTTTAATCCTCTACGTAAAAGTTGTGAAGAGCCACAATGCCATAAAGTTCAATTTCTGTATTTTGCTTGTACGGTACTTATTAAAACTCTTACTGAAACTGCAACTCACAACTGGCCCCAGATCATGTAAAATTTACATCATGTATTATGATGTGTAGTATGATGTAAAATTCTGTAATAACCTAATGAAAAGTAACCTATTAGGAATCAAAACCTATGGTAGATCCCTTTTTCTGATTGCTCACACCAAAATATCTTTATGCCTATTTCATACCATGGAATAATATGAAATTAAAGGATCCTATTAATAGCATATTTGTGGCATGTTACAAATATTGGAAACAAACATTAATGAGTAAATTTTCAGTGCAATACTGTAGGATTTCATCTACGTGCCTTAACACTGTATATTCTGCATGGGAAAAAATGTGCATTTAACAGGATGAACATATAATCATTTATTTATTTGTGATAACATTTTGATTATTTATATATGACCAACCTGTATTATCAGGTTTCGATTAATGGTAACCTTTTTGGTGTTAACACAGGCATGAAAGGAAAGCAGTAATCCTTGCAGCCCCGTATGTTCCCCTTTATTAATGGATTAATGTCTATTTTGAATAGGCTTTATTTGATAATGTTTGGCTCTTTACCTTGACCCTTTCTCTTTGGACTAGATGTCAAGCTCAAAATAGGCTTTTATACAAATTCCATCTAGGCAGCACAACAGAGGCAAGCAAGCTGCCACAAGATGTTACCATTTCTAAAAAGTGTTGACTCCAAGTTGTGGGTGGCATTTCCCCCCTCTTTATGCATTCAAGAATGATCTGGTAAAGTAAGGAGAATTAGAACTTTACCTTCCTCATGAAACAAACAGGTTTTGATTCTTAGAAATGTGACATATTACAGTGTTTATATCAAGAGTCACATATAAAGCTAAATCCCCTCCATGAAGCTGAAAATTAAACTATCCGTGTATATCTTGGTGGGGGAGTTGAGGGGAAACAGGCTTAAATATACCTGGTAAAAGATTCTACTCATATAGTAAATACACAAGAAATAAAACCATTCTAAACCTAATGCAAAATGGGCTAAGAAACTCATGCAGGATGTGTGTGTTTACACAGATTTATTATAGCATGTAGCGATATCTAGGTCTAGCACCAAAATGCACACACACACAAATAAATGTATAGATGTATACACACACACACACATACATATACACATATAGTCTCTAGAGGTCAGTAGAATGTAAGGAATGGGCAAATGTTCAGCTCTAATATTGAGACCCGGAGACACAGTATATCAGTTGTCACCACTGAGAAAAGATAAATATTCTGTTAATGAAATTTCAAAGTGAAATAATTAGTCACAGTTAACAAAGAGCCAAATGAAAGAGAATCATGTCTGTCTTGTTGGGGAAATTAGTTTAATCTATTTATTTTAGGCAAATTCCTGATAAATTTTCATTTATGTGGCGAGAGCCTTGACAGAAACCCAAGCTATAATTATTGTATAATAGTTCATTATAGTGTGTCTCCTTACCACCTTTTTCTGAGATGGTGTTTAGAATGACTGGAATAAAAATCGAAAAATAGTCTTTTGTGACATGGCTGAGTACTCAGCAAAGCAGGAACACAATGCAGACAATATAATTTCTTTTCACATTCATCCATTCATCCTCACCCATTCTTCATAAATTGTTTTAACCTTGTTCATCTTCTGCTAAAATTGAATATTCTAAGTGACACAAATCTATGGTGGTTTGCGGGTGGATGGAGCTGCCATTGATATTTTCCTTTTTGGGGGGAAAAACCCTGTTTTTGAGAGACTTTTTTTCTCTACTTTCAAAAGCTTTTTTTTTTTTAACCTGTTATGATTATTGGTTTGGTTTCATATTATTAAGTTAAATTTCCTCTGAGAGGGTTAGCAATGCAGTGGCACAAAACTTTCATCTCTGAAGGAGTTGGTTCAAATTACAGTTTGTGTCACAAGTAGAAATGAGTTTGGTGTCCCTAGTGGAAATTTTGTCCATACCTTAAAAACACAGTTCAACACAATTGTAATTCCCTACCCAAAAGAGGTCAACGAGTGGAATGGCTAGACGGATGCAGTTCAGGTTTGGGTTACATTAATATGGAGCTGCAAGAGAGGTTTTGCATTAAAATTCAAACAGGAGAAAGTAGGATTTACAGAAGTTCTGATTTGGATGCTGACTTTTGCATTGCAAGAAAATTTTCTTTTTTTCAACTGAAATTCTGCTCAGCAGAGAAAATATATGATGCTCTGAGAAGAAGGAATAAACATTTAAATAAATTTGACTAAGGCTGGAACACATAGAAGTGCCTTGCGCTGTGGTTCTATTCGGTCCATAGGAATACCATAGCACACCTTATCTCATTAGAAAGTTGCGTTCTTATAAAGCAGACCTATCTAGGAAAAAAAGGTGAATAAGGGCAAAGGTCATTATAAGAACATTGGGAAAATTAGCTTTGTGGAACTTGGTGGCATTCTACTAGTACAGCAACAATTCAAACATCATTTACTTGATGCACAAGGTGGACTTTATGCAAGGCCACTTGCGGGGCATTTTTGTCCTTTATACCATTTCTGTTGCTCAGCAATCAAGTGATCAGTCTTTAGTGGCTGTTGGCTCACAATCTCATTCTGTATTTTCTTTTAATATTTTTTAAGAAAAAGCAGAGGAGTCATAAGTTCTACAGTGATTGAACTTTGAAGGTAAACTTAGTCAGTACCTGCCTGCACTTAGCCTGCGCTGTGCTTTACTTGCAACAGAGCTGTTTAGTCATTTGTTTTCATAGGCATTGCATTTCCTCCTCCATCACAATGAGCGAGTCTTTTACAAGGTTTTGTTTCTTTATAGAATAAATAATAAATAGTGAAACTGTTCAGGATACATAAATAACATGGAAACATAAAGTTAAATATTAATTGATAATAGTGCTATAAAGTCATACCTTGCATAGCTACAGGAGAAATTTCACAGCATAATAATAGGTGTAATTATACAATTATAATTATGCATGGAAGCTCTTATTTTGGAAAAAAGTGGAGTTATATCAATAGAACTGTAGTGGTGATGGTATTATTTATTTATTATTATTACAGTCTTGTTTGTAAATTTGGGCAAACCTTTAGAAGTAATTCACTGGTTTTTTTTCTCTCTTTCTCTTCCTCTCCCCCCACCCCTTTTAGTTTGTCATCCTTCTGTGATACTTGAGACCTTTTTTGTTTCCTGTTTGTTGTATGTTGTGGTATAAGATGTTGATATTGCGTAGCTCTTGTATTTGGACTTAGGCAAGTTGTCCCTTTCAATTTTACTAGGTTTTTAGTTATTTTTATTAGAATGCCCCGGGGCTATCCTTTGAAAACTAAAAATCTAATCTAGAAGGTTGAAGAGCTCAACTGTCAAAATAGTTTGCTAAGCATTTTCCTTGCTAGAAATCTAATTAATTGATAAAGATATTATTCTGACTTCTCCCCAAAGTAGTTTATGAAATCAAAATTTTAAATTGTCATTTTTTGCTTATGGATCACTTACTGCAGATGATGCAGGACTAACAGCTTCAATGGGCTGGGTCTAACAGAACTAGAGCTCTGAAGATAGACAGTCCTGCAACGTGCTGAACACTCTTTGGAGATGCCGAGTGCCATCACTCTGTGACATCAGCAAAATATGAATGTGATCAGCATCTCATGGGATTAAGTCCTTATTTTCTCTATGCTATAAAAGGACTAAAACGGAGATAGTCACAATGAATATTTCTTGCACTGCAAATACATTCACTGTTCTGTATATGTCTGGCAAAATCTGACATAGCCATATCAGATAAATGTGTGTAGGACAAGAGGAATGACTTCTTCATACAACACACAAGTAACCTCTGGAACTCACTGCCATGGGATGTTATGATAGTTAAAAATATAACTGGATAACAAAGACCTAGATAAGTTTGTGGAGGATAGATCCATCAATGGCTATTAGCCAAGATGGTTAGAGATGCTACCTCATACTTTTGGCAATCCTAAACCTCTGATTGCTGGAAACAGGGAGGGGAAGACTGGGTGGACTCCCAAAACTCCCAAATTACTCTGTTCTGCACACTATCCCTGGAGCTCTGGAACTGGCCACTGCCAAAGACAGGATAGTGGGCTAGATGGACCTTTGGTCTGACCCAGCATAGCAGCTCTTATGTTCCTGTGTTCTCATTGAAGTGCATTGGAGTTCTCCATGTACATCCCATAGTAGAATTTGGACCAGATCAACTACATGTATGGAACACCTGAATGCCAATTAGATTTGCACATACATACAATCCTACAGAAGGAGGTTGCGGAGGCTGTATGGATGGGAAAGGTGGCTAGGTAGAATATTCTCTCATCCACATTGCATAGTTACTTCTCTTCCCTGCTTGGTTTGCATCTCTGCTCTTTGTGTCCCTGGGGGAAGCTGCTTAGTAGACCTGAAAGCTGTGGTAACAAGTGCTTTGTGTGGCATGTTTTGCCCTTTCTATGCAGTAGAGCTTGCAAACAAACTTTCATGGTTAGTCACCGCTTCCATGGGTATTAGTAATTCCTTGCTGCTGTGTCTTCCAGAGATTGGTCAGGGAGTTCGCAGGCTCCCAGCCACAGGAAGCACCTGTTTGTGAGATGAGGACAGGGAGCAGATCTCAGTCCTCTGTCAGAAGTCCTGACCAATCTCCTTTCCTTATTCACACAGCCACTGATCTTAAGAGAAGGATTCACTGGACAGTTAACGCTTTGAGAGTCACATGTCTTGGGAGGCCTGAACTCTCTTTCTGTGATTGTTTTACATATTAAGAAAAGAATATGGCTCAAGTGCAGAATATGATTTACAGACACAACTTCCATTATGAAATTCAACACCCATGCACATA
This sequence comes from Mauremys reevesii, assembly GCF_016161935.1. Classification (NCBI taxonomy): domain Eukaryota; kingdom Metazoa; phylum Chordata; order Testudines; family Geoemydidae; genus Mauremys; species Mauremys reevesii. The sequence continues at coordinate 27,607,457 of NC_052630.1, forward strand.
TGAAGCCAGAATTGGTGCCTAAGAGCCCTGATCTTGTACTCATGTGAACAGGTGAAGCCCCATTAATTTAAATAAAATTGTTAGGATATACTGGCAAATGTTCTGGTAAACCATGTAAAGTAGCAATATCAATGAATCAAGCATAGGATGTCTCATTTTGGGTGGTATACACTGAAGGATTTTTTTAATCTGAAGTATATATTTTTGCTTACTTAGAGTTGACATGGCCATATTTATATGTTTGCGAGCAGCCAGCCAACAAATGACTGTAAGTTAACTTCAGTAGACTACATTTTGTTTTAGATATAGGCATACAAGGCTCTTGTTGACCTCACAGAGAACTGGGTGCATGCATTTGAGGGCAGAATTTAATTGCAAATATCTCATACTGGTTTTAAAAAATCATCAATTTTAAATGGGTTAATAGTCATTTTTAATTTCATCCTTTAAATTGTATAGGAAGAAATATTAGTTATGAAGAATTGTGTGCTCCTATCTGCATGTACAGAGTATACACATGTGAATCCAACATTATCTGTGCCATCATGTCTTCTATTGAGATAAGAATAGTTGGTTACTGTATTTCTTCTTAACAAGAGAAATGGTATTTTTAGATAATAGAAAGACAAAAGTGCTTGTCTTATGAAAAATATCAACTCACTCAGAGTTATATCCATACTGCAGTAACCATGGCATCCTTCATATCCAAAGTATTCTGAAATGACTCTAATAATCAATATGACTATAAAATAATAATTTTTTTCCATTAAATTATTTAATTCTCTCTCTCTCTCTCTCTCTCACACACACACACACAAATATACAGCGCCCCCTCTCCCCCAACTCACTATTGATTTGGATGCATTTTGTGATCCCAATTATGGTTGTGGATTTGTTAATGTAAAATTGGTAATTGTTGGGCTTTGAAGAGGGATGCAGCATCTTCAGCAAGAGCTTATTAAACTGTAAAATATGGATTGCCTTTACCCTAATGGCCTCTGAATCCTATTACCATCCCATTAGAGAGTGTGGGATTTTAGTAATTCTGTTGTTGTTTCCAGTGGGCAGTGACTATAATGGGGAAGGGCAGGGGTTAATGCAATTCATCTCTTTTAATACTTGTAACTCTCAGTCCCTTATCACTCTGCATGGTTTCATTAGGTTTCATTTTTTTTTAAATGCCGAGAGATTCTTTAAGCACCTCAAAATAAAAAAAATAAATAAAGAACTTGATATTTCCTTAAGTTATCTCCATTTTGTAAACAGAGGAGAAATGAATAAGTTGGTATGTAAACATGTTGCAAAATAGGCTGCAGTGTAGAAGGGTTTTCAATTACTGTCATTATGCCAAGAGCTGTATTAAAATACCTCTTCAGTCAAGGTAATTATTATATTATTATTTATTTATATTGCAGTGGCACCCATAATGTACTAATCATTTTCTAGGTACATAGAAAGGTATCATACTTGCCCCCAAAGAATTTAACAGTCTGAAAGAGAAAAAAACCCAGAGAGTTGAGGAAGTGGCACAGCTAGTTTCACATTTTATTTTTGTCTGTTGGTCTGTCTTTTTGCATAAACAAACCCACAACTGCCCTCCTACCTTGCAGTTATTAGTTAGCTAATTTCTTACAGGCTTTCCAGCAGAAGCACACCTTGAGGAGGGATTTGATTGAGGGTGCATTAGTTCAGAAAGAGGATGCTGTGTCTGTGTAGAGGCCGTTGGTACTTTCCAGTAGTGGATGGGACCAACATATTGACTGCAACAACTGCATAGGAAGCTGGTATAATATTTCCATGTATTTTGTGGAGATTCTTTGACAGCTGAGTTCCAAATGCTAGAGGGGATTGCTTCTAATGTTAGAACAGAATCAAAATTGGGAGATTTCAAGCTGACATAGTTAGATCACTTGAAAGAGAGAGTTGTCAATGGAACTTTTAATATGCACTTTATCTGATGCTGATGTGCATGTCAGGCTGAGTTGGCATCAGAAGTTTTATTCATGAAAAATGTTTCTAGCTAATACATTTTTTTCTTTAAAAAAAAATATAAACAGCAGAAATTACTTTGCAAAACAAATTAGTTTCCCACAGAGAAGCACTGAAAGGTGTAACCATTTTCCTTAATTGGAAGTAAGAAAGCATTACAAAGGCTGGAAAGTTCATAACTTGTTTTTCCTCAGGTCTCGTAATGGATCAAAATATCTGGGTTTGATGCACCACAGTGTCACCTGTAGCTACTTCTGTAGCTAAATTAGCTCCTTCTGCTGTGTGATTGACTAAACTGTTATGCCCAAATCAAAAAAATTGGTGAGAGAGGAATGGAAAAAGATGGGTCTTTTGAAACACAATTAGTGATGCTCATAGGATGTGTTGGTCACATATAACTATATAATTATATGCCCACATGTTTGATCATAAAATATATAAAGGCAAAATAGAGTAAAGCTAAATCTAACACTTCAGCTTCAAAGCACTCTGCAAATATTAACTCCTTATGCCTTACCACACCCCTGTGTGGTGGGATCCTCCATAAGCTAAATGGCCAAGTCCACGGCTGTCAGGCATTGCAAACAGGTAGGTGTTTGCCACACAAGTGGCAGTCTGGGCACTGAGATATATGATTTCCCCAGTTGCTACTGGTACCATTTGGCTTTGTGAGGAAAGGGACTCAAGGGCTTCCCTCTTCCTCATCTACTTCCAGGCCATTATGTCAGGGCTGGGGGAAAGAGACTCAAGGATTTCCCTTTCCGTGAGTGCTGCAGGTCTGGTGAAGGAGGAGCTCTAGAACTTTCCCTCCCTTTCTCTCCCCCTCTGTTTCTCCTACTCTTACTATCCCAATGGAAAATGAGGGAGATGGTGTGTGGGATGGAGAGAGGAAGTGTTAGGAGACAATAGAAAGGCGGAGACTGAGTGGTATAGAAGAGGTGATAATGAATGAGAAAGGAGAGAGGGTCAACAGAGAGGGCAGAAGGAGAAGGAATGATTGAACAAAGGTAACAAGGAGAAGGTGATAGGGTAACAAGGGAAGGAAATAGGAATTGGGAAGGCTGCACACATTGGGTTTTAAAACTTGCACTTGGGAAAATCACTTGTTCAGCATGCAGAGAAATAGAGGAATATTGCCTGCAGGGTAGGTAAGTTATATTTGCCTTCCTTTACAAATATAAAAAGAAGCCTATGTGACTTATCATAGGTTACGTGTTGAGTGACTGTTATAGCAAGGGCTACACCTCCAGGCCTCCTGGCAAACTAGTACTCTGCTTAGACCTCTCCTTCCTTCCTGTTATCACTTATTTATGTGTATTGTGGCAGTGCCCACAAGACTCTATCAGGTCAGGACCCCATTGTGCTAAGTGCTCCACGAACTCATAGAAAGAAATGGTCTCTGTACTGAAGAGCAATCTAATCACGGGTGCTGGAACAATTTGTATATCGGGGGTTCTGAGAGCCATTGAACCAAAGTGTAAACCCTGTATATGATGGAAACCATTTCCAGGCAGGAGGTACAGCAGCACCCTTAGTTCCAGCACCTATGAATCTAACTTACAATAACATAAAGTTGTGTTATCTGATTATTGCAAGCTGCTGTTTGGCATAACCAGCTAATAGGAGACAACTTATCCTGTGAAAGAAGCTGACTCCTGTAACTTGGTCCCCTTAAATTGTTTGATAGTCACTTGATTTCAATCACCAGGATCTAGATAATGATGTTAGAGTAAGAAAAAGAGTATTTTGTGTTTGTTAGTTTGAATTTCATACTAATTGGCATGGATTACTTGATTTCAGATATCAATATTGTTTCTTAGCTCAAATGTCACAGTTGCATCATTTTGCTCTATGCCTTAGGAGAGCAATTAGAGAAACTAAACTCCAGTAAAAATACTAATACCACTACTTTATTAATATGGATATTTTCCAAAACTGATTGAAGTCAATCAGCATAGTTTAGCAATGGTCTCTCATTTTTATCTTGAGAAATAATAGGGAAATGGAATATGACAATAGCCTGGCTTTCCTCAAAATGTTATGTCAATGAAAGTGAGTATGCATGGCAACCATCACAAGGTAATTACACATAGCTTGATGCTGCATTGTGCAGGTGCAGAGTCTTGTGCATAGAAGTGCAAGTGAGGAACAGGAGAGTGAGAGCAAGGGAGCATGACCCTGCAGAGAGATGACACTTTTGAAGCGCTTAATGATTTATTAATGGAAGCCAATTCATGAGTACTCTGTGTTACGCTTTGGACGTTTCAGCAATACTTCACATGGTTATTGCTGCTCTGATCCTTTCTTAATGGAATGGGTCAAGCTATTGCATTCTCAGTGGTCAGTGATGGGATGGTTCAGATCAGATATGGTTTCATTTTCCTATGACGCAATGCAGTCTTTGTCTTCAGTGTATGTCTCAGGCCCCACTGGATTTCGTTAGGTGTTGTAGATGACACACCTATTTGGTTTCTTTCTTTCATATCACAATCACTTGCTGTCTACATCAGATCAAAACATGGATGTCCTAGTGTTTTATGAAAACAAATCCAAATTATAGAGTTATTCTGCTGAGTCAGGCTCTGTCTGTGTAATTTCTTTGGTATAATGCTCATGTTACACTATGCTTGAGTGTTGAGTGTCTTTGGGTTGCATTGACCTCTGATTTATTGATAGATAAGCATCTCAGGACTGCTAGTTAGGTGCCTTTTTATCACTTCAAAATATATCTGGACTAAGGCTTCTGCTCAATGTATAAATTTTGGTAAAAGCCTTTATTATTTCATGGCTAGACTAGCACTCTACAATTGTCGACTTCTAAACTGTACTGTTATAGGATTAGAATATACAGAATGCAGCTGCTCAGATGCTTACAGGCATTCACTTGTCTCAGAATATTAAAAACCTCTCTCTTCAAATCCCCTGCTGAATGGTTGCAAATTGTGCCATAATCCATGATTTTAAAATATTTTCTACTTATGCTGGGTGAAATTCAGCTCCATGCAGAGGCCCCTCCAAGGCCTATTCACCACATGAGCCTATTTTAAGGATTGCAATAGTAAAAAAATTCACCCACATTGTATGGATTGAGTAATCATTTTGTGTGTCCCAATCATAACCTTGATCCTTGATATAATGGGAGTCAGAGCTTTGTTGAAACTATGCTCCTTTGTGGAACTCGCCGCCTAGCAAGCTACAGAAAACTTCAGTCTTTTGTGGCATTTGAGTTTAAAATTAAAGTTTTTATTTGTAAACTCTTTGTGGCATGAACCACCTTATTGATTTGTTTGTACAGCACCTTGCACAGTGAAGTCTTGGTCCATGACTGGGTCTCCTAGGCACTACTGCAATACAAATTATGTATTGGTGATTGAAAAACTGACTTTGTACTAAAATTAAACCAAGCTCAAATCACTTCAATGTTTTACATGTATCAGGAAAAAAAAACACATTTTATTTCTCTTGCCAAAGAGCTGCATTTCCCATTGACAAACATCAGACTCTTACCCTAAATGTAATTATAAGGAATCTGAACGTAATAAACCACATAGTAGTTTCATTTTCATCTATAAAGCAAAAATGTAATGCTTAGGGAAACACTCAGGGGAGATGGAAACATGGGGAAGAAGAATTATATAGTCCTGTATGGAATCTGTCATACAGATTTGAAGATTGGGTGGTGTCCCCTGGGCTAGCAGTTTAAGAATAATGTTCAAATCTGGTTACCAGTTTGTGGTAAAGTGACATAGTCTTATTTCAGTACCTGAATTTTCAGCTTCATAGTTTCAGCTTTGTAACTAGGGTTGCCAACCCTCCTAGTTTGGCTGGGAGTCAACTGGAATTGGCGTCAATATCCCGGTGACTAAAAGCAATCTGGGAGGTTTTAATGGGCCAAAAGTCCGATTGGCGGCGCAGCTCCCAGAAGCGGCCAGCATGTCTGGCTCCTAGGCTCAGGGGTTCCCAAGCCAATGGGAGCTGCGGAGTCGGCTTGGGAACCCCTGAGCCTAGGAGACAGACATGCCGGCCACTTCCGGGAGCTGCCCGAGGTAAGCGCCTCCCAGCTGGAGCCTGGACCCGTCACCCCCTCCCACACCCCAAACCCCTGCCCCAGCCCTAAGCCCCCTCCTGCACCCAAACTCCTTCCCAGAGCCACACACCCTCCTGCACCCCAACCTCTCACCCCCAGCCTGGAGCCCTCACCCCCTACCCCACCCTGAGTCCCCTCCTCCACCCCAAATTCCTCCTCCCCAGATGCATGCCCAGCCAGAGACCTCACCCCCTCCTGGACCCAAACTCCCTGCACCAGCCCTGTGAAAATGAGTGAGGGTGGGAGAGAGTGAGCAATGGAGGGAGGGGGGATGGAGTGAGCAGGGGTGGGGCAGTGGGCGGGACAAGGGTGTTTGGGTTTGTGCGATTAGAAAGTTGGCAACCCTATTAGAAACTGCTCTTATGAATTAAGGAACCAGTCCTATTTCCATTTAAATCAATTGCAAAATTCCCATTCAGTAGAAGCAAAATTGGGCCCTAAATGGAGATGAAGGTAACTGTAGTTCCAAAGACTAATACAGTCCTTCCAGAATACACAGTTTTGAACACCAAAGAGTGATCTTATAGAGCTGTCACTAATCTTACTTCTCTGTATATTTCTATTATTTAGTAATAAACTTTTCCTATTTGGAAAATATGCTCTAGTGTGCAGTTCTGACTGGAGGATTGGGACCTACAGTGTATGCACAGTACATACAAAGGGCTATGCATTGAAGCCTCCTTTTCATATAAAGATTAGATTTTGCCCTTTTCTGTCTTTTTTGGAAGAGGGGAATTAAAGTGGGGCTTCTTGCTCAGCCTGCTTGAATCTTGGGCCCATGCCTTGGGTAGAGCACAATCTCTGTTCTCTAGCTGTCCCCTCCTGTGAACTGAGGGAGGAGAGGGTAAAGACGAGTGAAGCCTTGGGATAAGGGGACAAGTAACTTACAGCCCTTTCAAAGGCTGTCATGACTTACTTCCTCTCCTTATTTATAGGATGTGTGGAGTCACAATTTCTTCTCAGGGCTGCTCCTGTCTAGAGCAGTTACACATCTTCCTTATGAAGGGTTGATCCTGAAGGCTTAATTGTATGTACTCCTAAATGAATTAACATGCTGCTACAACATAATTATCTTCATTGTTGATGTTGGGAAATCATGGGCAAAAAAATCCCTAACAATCCACTTATGCCAGAACAACTTGAGAGACAAGGTGGGTGAAGTAATATATTTTATTGGATCAGCTTCTGTTTATGAGAGAGACAAGCTTTGGGGTTTACAAAGAGCTCTTCTTCAGGTCTGGGAACTTACTGATGGTATAGAAAATAAAAATTTTGAAAGTTTTGTTTCATAAACAAATGATCAGAGAATTCACATATTACTTAACATCAAACACAGCATCACCAAATGCTATAGATGAGAAAATTATTCCAATACAAAACACTAGGGGCCATGCCCTTTGAGATACTGAACACCTTAAACTAGTATTGATAGTGTTGGGAATTGAGAGTGTTCATTGCTTTGCAGGATCAGGCGTTCATTGGGTACATTAAGGAGAAAAAAATCATTGCACTGCTTTTCATCATACACGTGTTCTTTGCTCTTGATATTTTCCTGCTGGTGGCCAAATATAAACGTCCTTATTACAGTAGTTTGCAAACTATAGTCTGTTAATTGCAAGTTATCTTAGCAATATGATTGGACCTTTCAGATAATCAAGATCCTTTCTATTGTTTCATCATGTCATTCTCTAGCTCTGCTATTCTGCATCAAACACCAATACCTCATCATTCATTATGGGAGTTACAGGATTGCTGCCTTTACAACATGATTTACTTTCTAACTATATCCCCCAAGTGCATTTTGTTATATTTCTTGCTTAAGTGTTCTCATTAGCGTGCATAAACAGTGAGCCCTTATTGACCTCTTCAGTGGTATTGGTGTTTCTTCAGACACTGTGAATTCATTTAATGCTGTGGAATGCAGCTTCCTTTCTGCAAAATAGGCATACTGTCTGGGCAGTCCTGACACTGCATTTCAAACCTGTACTAAATTGGCCAGAGTTTCTGCACAAATTCTTTGTTGTGCACAGATATTAGTTTAAATCTAGACCTGTCTCGAGGATAACAATCCCATTTTGCAGTACCTGTGGAGATTTTTAAATTTGTTTTTGTTGCGCATTGGAATGAAAGCAATACCTTTCAAACAGTTTGGTGAAAATGTAATTGTGTTGAAGTGGCTTTTTTTGGATTGAAACCTAAGCTACCCAATTTGAAGAGGAGTGTGCATGAGAGACTCTATAAGCCTGATGGTAAGGGCATTGGGAGCCCCAGGTTCAAGTGTCTTTTTCAAAACTGAGTTTTTCATCTTAGATCACTCTGAATCTGGCACAGCAGGGACTTAAATCTGGATCTCCCAAATCCTAGTCACACCCATGAGGTTATAGGTAGGCGTGGCAGAATTCTATATTTATTTTTATTTAATTTTGATAGATAATATTGATGTTTAGTTTCAAGATTTTTTATCAATTTAAAATTTCAAAGTTGTGAGAAATTATGGGGAATCAGATGATGGGGGAGTCAAAAATTATTTAATGACATTAGACATTGAGATAGTAAAAGTTGAAGCTTTATAACCATTAAAATACAAATGGTCAGCATCACATATCAAAATATACAAAGTAAATAATCTTAAATCAAACTCTACTAAGTTCTGAAGCAGCATTTTTCTTGTTTCCTATCTGTAAATTTCTATCATCCATGAAAGTATTTTTTCATTGCTTTAGATGTCTACAGTGAAATCAATGGTTAGCAACATTTACTTATAAAAATCTAATCCTTCCAAGTCTAACTATAGCATGTGAGACGGAGACTGAGTCTTTCTCCCTCTGTCATCTCCTCTTGCAAACAGCATTCCTGACAAAAACTCTGTTGAAACTGATATGTCTCCACAAAAAGGTTTTAGTGAAATTTCATTCAGCTTGAAATGTTCCAACCAGCTCTATTTAAATCCTCAGCGAGAAGAAACTGTACGCTTATATGTAAACCAGGTACACAATAACTTTGTGTGGATGTATAAGTAACAGAGGGAAATGCAAAAGCAACCGCAGGCCCAGTTTCACAAGATGCAAATTGAGGGGCTCAGTATCCTGAATAATGTAGCTGGAGTTGACGTAGTTTAGGTCGATTTACCCTGGTGTCTTCACAGCGCTGAGTCAACGGGAGATGCTCTCCGGTCAACTTCTGTTACTCTTCTCAGAGAGCTGGAGTACCAAGGTTGACTGGAGTACGCTCTGCCATCAATTTAGCAGGTCTTCACTAGACCCACTAAATCAATCCCCGCTGCATCAATTGCAGCAGCGTCAATCTTCTCATAGTGGAAATCAGCCCCTTTTTATTGCGACTACTTAGCTCCTTACCAGGACAAGCCCTTTGCCTGAATATTTTAATACAAGGAAATTTGCAGTACAGTATTTTCATTTTTCATTGCTGTTTAAAGAAAACATCCTCTGTTATACAAGTTCTTCAGCTGCCCCAATAAGGTTTGGGAGCAGAACTGGCTGGCTTCAGAGGGAACTGCATGCTGCACCTGCTTGTGGGTACTGAGCAGTAGCTACTCTGCACTTCCCTTCCTGTGCATACTGAGGTGTGAGGGGAAGCAATTCCAGGAAGCTCCCTGTGAGGGGTAGTGTCTAAAACAAGCTTTTCTCACCTGTTGGTATTTGGTGTATCTATATTATTTTTTCTTATTAATCCTTACACACACCACACACACACACCAGGAAGGGGCATAAAATTCTCCTCTCTTGTGCAGCCTGCATTAAAAACCAGGCATAGTTAAAATGAGGAATCATGTAGGTCATGGATTATGTGACTTTAACAGATCTCCATGACTGCTTTGGCCTCAGCCCCACGCAAGGTGGGGCTCGGGCTTTCATGGTTTATTGCCCATGTTCTGTCCGTGAGTTTTACTAAAAATACCCGTGACTGAATCTTAATATTAACAATGAGCAAAGGGACTGCTACCTCTTTATTCCTTCAGCGGTAGACAGCACCCCAAAAGGGCGAGGGTGAGGAGGAGATTGGGCCAATATGGGTCCGCAAAAAGGGATGTAGTAGCAATCCTCAGGAATGCTGAGAATGTCTCCTGATGTTTCTCTGAGGTGGTCTGGCTCTGCACCACCTCTAGTGTTGGCCCAGGCTTTACAGGTGTGATTGACCTTCTAGCATTCAGTTGTTTCAAACTTGGTGGTTATATTTTATAGAGCCTCTTCACCTTAATGTTGAAGTACTGCAGCTACTCCTCCAGTCCATAGGGTGGAGTAGTTTCCCCTGGGGGTCTATGCTACATTTATTGTGAGTCTTGCAGTATTTGGTGATTTTTTTTTTAAGCCAGGTCCATGAAGTCAAGTGATTATATCCTAATCCCTGCTTCATTTAAAAACAAAAGTAAGTTTCTGACCCTCATGGTTGTGGAGAAGAGCTTGAAAACATGACCCAAGTGTAGCCTAGAGACTCAGAAACCAGAAGACATTAAAAAGAACTCAACATTTTTTTCTAAATCCCTTTATTTTTTCAGGCCCACCTTTGATTTATTTTTTTAATAGTTGGGCTTGGCACTACTGCTACACACACACTTTACCTCCTTAGACCCCTGGCTTTTTGTGAGTGATATGAATTTCACCCTGGGACAGAAGATAGGTATTATGTTTTGTCTATTAAGAAAGGCATATGGTCCCAAGGTTTTTCTGTTTAGCGTCTATAACATGGAGTTAGTCAACATAAAAGGTATGTGTGAGAGATTGTGTGTGTATAGAAAGAGTTCCTGCTTTCTTACAGGCACTCAATTTTCTCCTGAGCTAGTGTCTCCTGAGATCTGTAAAGATTCAGTGCCAAGATAATGCTGGCACCATTTTCTTATTGCCATGGTGATCTTCAGCTCTCCCGAATACCCAAGCGGGGGGGTTGGGAGACTATGATATTTTGAAAGCAACTAGAATTTTGGTAATTAAAAAGGCTAGAATGAATAATCTTTCTAAATTTTGCCACCTTGGTAAATACAGATAATAAATATAGATTATTGTCCATTATTTGGCTAATACAGAGTAGTTGTGAGCTGGAATGAACAATGAAAGTTGTGGGCCAAACTCTGGTTGGCCCACAATGGAGGGGTAGGGGCCACGGAGTCCTCCAGGCCTTTCTGTCGCTCCGTGTGGGGCCAGGCACAGTCACGGTTCATAGCCATTGGGCTCAAGTTCTTCAGCTGCCCCAATAAGGTTTGGGAGCAGAACTGGCTGGCTTCAGAGGGAACTGCATGCTGCACCTGCTTGTGGGTACTGAGCAGTAGCTACTCTGCACTTCCCTTCCTGTGCATACTGAGGTGTGAGGGGAAGCAATTCCAGGAAGCTCCCTGTGAAGGGGTAGTGTCTAAAAGTCATAATCATGCTTTGTGTATATACGTGTAGTTTATGGGATTTGAATATCATGCATGATCTGGGATATCTGAATTTTTCAGTACTTTGATAATGGTATAGATTCTGGCTCAGATCCTGTGTTTTGTCTGCCTTACAATGGGTGTAATGTGAGGTATGAGTATCAGGAAGCTGGTTACAGCATCCTGATTTCCTGTCCAGATACAGACACAGATTTTCTCACCCCAGGGACCATTTGGATGTGCTCTAGCCACTCCCCTCCCCCACTCTCATTCTTGAAACCTCTCCATATCCCAAACATCCTGTGCACTGAGTCTGCCAGGACAAGGAGCAGTGCAAAGATCATGGAGTGACGCCTTCAGTTTGCTCTGTTAATAGCATCATGTTCTTTATACATTGTTACCAGTATGTAATATATTAAGAATCCACGTTTGAATTCCCTGTGATTTCAGACTGCTTTCAGGCTAAATTTAAAGCTTCAGGCACAGTGAATGCACCTGCAAAAATGTGCATTGTGCTTGTTGGTTCTATTAAACGTGCTTTTGTGCATGCAAATAGGCATTAATAGTATGTCTACACTGCAGTCACCGGGTATTCTAGCACAAGTGGACATACTCAAGCTAGCTTAAATTTAGCTAGTCAGATACCAGAACAGTGAATCTCTGGCAGCATGGGCTTCAGCAGGGGCTATACAAGCCCACCTGGAACCTGGCTAGTTACTCGGCAGCTAGCCTGCACTGAAACCCAAGGTGCTGTGTCATTACTGCTCTCGGACCCGGGGTAGCTAGATTTCTGTGGGCACACCCAGGGCTGAATATTTGGCCATCACTCTTTAAAATGTAAGGCAATTGTTGTGGAGGGTGAGTATATGAAAAAAGGAAAGCAGTTTGAAAGTGCTTGTACCTACACTTTCCTCAGGTCACACACTTTAGTCACATAGGTAAGAGTTCTCATTTATGCCTATCAATAAGTGAGTTGTAGATCTGTATTGGATGCAAAATGGGACTCTCAGGCCAAATGCTAAAGACCTTACTCAGAAAAAATTGTTGTCGGACTACTGGATTTGACTCATGGAAAAGTCAGGGAGCTGATTGTTTCGAGGGAGCGCTTTGAAGATTGCAGATATTATACTGATATGCACTTGCACTAGGGTGACCAGATGGGATGAAGAAAATATCAGGACACATGGGGGGGAGAGGGGGAACCCGCCGGTGGAGCAACAAACAAACAAAAAAGCGGAGTCCCGCCAGCACAGCAAAAAAAAAAAACAAAAAAAAAGCACACGGAGTCCCACCAGCAGAGAAAAAAATGGCGGAGTCCCACCAGTGGAACAAAACAAAACAAAACAAAACAAACCAGGAGTGCGAAATATAGGGACAAATTGCGTCCTGACCAAACATCGATCAGAACGCAGGACAAACGCCTACAAATCGGGACAGTCCCGATTTTATCGGGACGTCTGGTCACCCTAACTTGCACAGTGTTAGAACTGTGTAAGGAAAATTAAGCCTGAAATTAGTCATATGATGATATAATAAAAGAAAATGAAAATATTCACTGAATAAGGAAAAAATACCAGCAAACAATTATTAAACAAAATAGCGGGGAGGAGGGACTGTGTCTGAAAGAACTCTGCCAATTTTAGATTCCACAAACATAAAGCCTTGTAGAAATAAATAATAAATGTGCCCTACTGCACCCAAGATGCATACCTATACCTGTCTGTACTTGCAGGAAAAGGATTGTGTAAAACTGGTCTTCTTCAGTTGTGGTGATCTGATAAACTCTCTTGAATCTGTGAAGCAGGAGAAAGGCATGCTTGTTCATTAGGAGCTTTGCAAACAAATGCAGATTTCCAGTGTGTAAATGGGCATTTTAAAATGGATTTTTCTCAAGCTACTTCCACCCTGTATTTTAGTTTAAATAAATAAGTTATTTGATCTCAGTGTTATCACTTGTTCTACCTCTCTTTTGGAAATATAATTATAAGATTATATGTGCACAAACATGGATTCTTTTTATGTTATTCTACACAGTCCCTAAGGGTGAATTAATACTTGGAAGTGTCATTTGATATCCACTGTGAAGGGACTAGTGAAGCAATTATTATTTTTGAGATTGGAAGCATTTAAAATATTTATCAGCATTTCACTATTAAGAATATTATTGATATGTCTGACCCTAAAAAGTAGGAATGGTTTCAGTTTCTAGCATCTTCCCCCTCTGTCCTCCCCCCCACCCCCCAAGCTTGGTTTCTGCTGAGCTGAAGTCTCCAACAGCTGGTAGTTTTCCTGCATGACATAGATACAGCAGAGCCCTCTTAACCATGCAAGCTTAGTTTACATTCATTATGCTATTTTAACCATTTACTTCCCACAGTGCATGCTTTTAATAGGAAATGTTTTAGCAAAATCTTTCCACATGTGCTACTTCTCATTGTATTTACCAGGGTAGCTGATTTTAAAGAGCTTGGGGAAAATACTAAGGGGCACAACATTGACTTCTGAAGAAGGGAGCTATGCTGAGAATGGTCAGACATGGTTGGGTACAGAAGACCGACTACTCAAGCCCTTCACTTTTGGGACTTGCAGAGGCTCTTCCATAGCCCTCTTTAAATCACGCTCTCCCCCGCCAGTTTTCCTGATACTGTTGTAGCCGAGGTGTGTTGAAGAGCCAGATTTTATGGGGCTCAGTCTGGGCCCTAGAACAATTGTTTGTTTGGTGGCAGAGAGGTGCATGGATACTATACTGGTTTCCCTTGCCCTGATTATCAATAGTGGAGATGTTGTCTTAAGGTGATGCCACCCTCATTGTTTCCAACCAACAGTTAAACATTTCAGAGCTGCTGGTAACTTCTAGAGCTGGGGCTCAGATACCTTGCTGTTTCTCCACTTGTCAGTCAATGGGGAGAAACTGCTCAAGCTCGGATGTTAGGGAGCATAGTTTTCATACTTTTATGTGGTGCTTTTCATCTGTAGTCCTCAGAGTGCTTAACAATGTTAAATATATATCATATCCCCATTTTGCAGTTGGGTAAAAGGAGTCTCAGTTATTTTCATGACTGGCCCAAGGCTACTTAGCAAGTCACTAGTGAAACTGGGAGTTGTCCTGATTCCCATTGGACCACGCTGCCTGACTCCACTTTGATATATGTTAGCAGGGGATAGAATCTTGGACTGTATCTTTGGGGGCATAAGTGGATTTGGAGAGCCACTCAGCTGCTGTTCCTGGGGGCAGGATTCACTCCCTGCTCTGTGGGCATTGACCCATGCATCTGTGGATAGACTCCATGTCCTTTTGAGCATGTGGGTCAGGATTTGCCTAGCAGTAATTAATGTACTTTGCCACATGGTATGCTTTTATTTTTTTGTTAAACCAGTTTAGTCTTTTCATAGAATATCACAGTTGGAAGGGACCTCAGAAGGTCATCTAGTCCAACCCCCTGCTCAAAGGAGCACACATCCCCAGATTTTTACCTCAATTCCCTAAATGGCCCCCTTAGGGATTGAATTCACAACCCTAGGTTTAGCAGGTCAATGCTCAACCACTGACCTATCAGAGATATGGGTGTATTTGAAGATATTAGTTTTAAGCAAAATTCACCATTTTAAAAAAATGGTAATAGTTTGACTGAAAGTGGATAGTTAAAGGATTTTATGATCAAGTCAAGTCCTCTAATTCTTTTTAAGAAACACTGGGCAAAATATAAATATATCTACTATTCCTTGCAGCGGAGAGAACTGTTATGTATCTGGCTATGAATCAAGATGAAAATAAATAAATAATACCCTCTATCTATACAGATATTTTTAGCTTACTTCTGCTTCTTTTATATATTATTGCAGCTCAACTTGAGATGAGACCTGCAAATAACCTAAATTAGTCTGTAGCATTTATATCTTGTTAGGTTTCCTGCTTTAGAAAATATGCAGGAAAATGATTATATGTGGTATTCATCTAGGGGCTGATGAGTTTGTTATAATTATGAAGGTAGACATAATGAGATGAAAACATCTCTTTCTTTAGGCTCTCTGAGGAATTCCTAGTCTCTCTGCTGCCATGTTGGGTTAACTATTTTCTGCCCAAGTGGATCGCAGTAAAATGATTTTTCAGCTTTCACTTTTGATGTCTTTGAGGGTGTATTGCCCCATTGGTGTTTAGGGGATTGACTGGCAAAACTCCTCTTAGTATTTACGGGAGGTAGCTGCCTAAATCCCACATGCAAATAGATGGACAATTAAGGCAAGTCTGTGTTCAGTGCAATTATCATCTTACTGTTATTTAGCATACTGGGTTTTTTTTTCCTTTTTATCTTTAATTCTTTTCAGTATTTCCTGTTTCCAGCTGAAATATGGTTTATCCCTGAATTGGACTGAAGCATAAATATAATATAAAGTGCATATTCTTGGGTCTTTATCTTGCATAGAATATATACTGTTGTTAGTACTTTTTTGTTCTTATTGTTCTAATTTTTACATTAATTTTAAAAGTAAATCTTCGTAGGTGCAGAGATGTCTGTGTCCATTTTGTAATTCCTGAACTGCTTTCTAATATTTAGTGAGCAGTTTAAAGCATTTTGCCAGGGAAACTCTGATGTATATAGAGGTTCAATTTATCATTTCCTGTGCAGCAAGGAATCCATAAGAGCATGACTATGAATCTTGAATATTTGATAAGGAATATTGAAACAATGTCCTTGATCTCAGTGCATGGCTAGATTGTGAATCAGCCTTTGATTTTTTGGTTTGGATGGTAAAATTTCATAAAAGCACCCTGTTATTTATTGCTTCTCAGTTAACAACATGTATTAATTTTGTTGATATTGTGCACAACAATGCATCTTAATCTAGCTTTAACAATGCACTATAATATAAAGTACCAAATCATTTTAATATGTTTTACATTCAGATCTGGGCTTTTTTTGCTTACTCATTTCTATAGGCTATTCATCTGTGTGATTCTATATGTACATGTATGATTGGTGTATATGTCATGTGTGTAACTGTATACATGTATCTGTGTGTATCTATATTTATGTATAAAATGTGTGTGTATATACTAATATCTCAATATCTTCACAACACACCTGAGAGGTGACATGGTGGTATTATCCTAATTTTCCAGATGGGAAACTAAGGCACAGAATGATTAAGGCCAAAATTGCCAGAAGCATTCATTAGTTTTGGGTGCCCAACTGGAAACAGTGAATTTTTCAGAGTACTTAGCATTTTATAGCACTTTTATATAGTCAAAGGATAGCTTCATTTACATTAGTTGCAGTTTTGAGTGCTCAGCACTTCATTAAATCAGACCCCAGCGGTCTTGAGTTGGGCACTCAGAAAATGAGGAAAACATAGATGACTATCTTTCAGCATTTTAAGTGACTTGTCCAGCATCATATAGATATCCTGCCTCAGCACAGCGTGATGCGCTTGATGACTTCTTGAGGTCTCTTCGAGCCCTACATGTCTGTGATTCAGTGATTCTACAACTCTGTGGTAGAGTCAGGGATAGAATCCAGTTTTCGATGGTGCCAGTTTTCGATGGAGTCCCCTGCCTCATTCACCACATACCTTCCATCTGGGATCCTACATATAACAGTCTTTCACTACACTACCCTGATTGGTTCCCAGAGCTCCATCCAGCCTCTGCACTGAATGAGGCAGGAGTCCTGTGTGATCATGTAATTTTATATGATATTTCAAATGCACAGGGGGGTCAAATTAAGGTAGCAACCTAATTTTTGAATTCTTGACTTTGCAATCTTAATGTTAGTTAATTTGATTTGTTTATATGAAATTTTCTATTTGTTTAAAAAAACGAAACAAAGGACAACAGAAATTCTATCTTGAAGAACCATATTATATGTCATCTGCAAGGTTGGAACTTTTAGATCCACAGCACAGAGCTAATGGAGCTAATGGTGTAACTGGTAGTAATAGTAAACTGTTATCCTATGTGTGGACCAGCCACTAGAGGGTGAAATGGCCCACTATACCAGAGGGTTTCACAGATATTTATTTACGTTAGAGGAATGTTGGGACTAAGGAAACCTGGGTCGTATTCCAGGTTCAAGAGAATAATATGCTCTAGTGGCTTCACACCTTTCTGTTTCTGTCCCCCCAGACGGTCCCTGCTCCTCTCCTTCTATTCTCCTATGTTCTTGTTCCCCTCCCTCTCCTAGTATGACCCTCTACCCCCATCCTTTCCCCTCTTTTCCTGTCCCTGCTGCCTTATCCCCACTCTGCTCATCAATGTATGGTATTCCACTCAGGCAGCTTTCTCCTTTTCCATGCTGTGTGGGGATGCCAGCAGAGAGAGCATTGAGAGCACCAGAGAAGCAATCTTTTTGTGCTTTGTTCCAGTGCCTCCAGCCACTGCAGTCGGGAAGAGCAATTGCAGGTAAACTGTAGTTGACATGGAGCTTAGTGGTGGTGGAGCATGTCTCAATGAAGACAGAATATTGGGAGAATTTTGCTGCCAGTGTGTACCAAGCCCCTACTGCGCATATGCAAACAGTCTTTTTCAGAGGTTTATAATTAAGGCTATGATTGGGTCATGGAGGTCACGGCAGTCACGGATTCCATGACTTTACCAGATCTCTGTGACTTCTTCAGCTTCAGTTGTCAGCAGCTGAAGCCAGGGACGGAGTTGGGCCTGTGCTCCCCTGCCTGTGACCGGTCGGTGACTTTTACTAACAATAACCATCACAAAATCTTAGCCTTATTTATAATTTGGCCAGTTTGGGGTTGTTTTTCACAGGGACAGCAAGAGGTGGCCCCTCTTTGACTCTAGAGCAACCCTTCCTTTCCCAACATGAAGCCCCTGCTTCCAAGTGTGCAGGCACTAGCTTTTTCCAGTGAAATGGCTGTAAGAGGTTAACATTGGCAAAACAGCATATTTTCCCCTAATCTCATTCTTGGATGTGGCTTGAGCCAGTTTTGCTGAAACTTTCCAAAAAAAATTCAGCCTGAGACAGCCAGGCAGTATGTACAATTTTATTGAGTGGTTACAGTTTGGAACATTTATAAATAACTTAAAACAGGGGTTTACATGTTAGGCAAACTTTATATAGGTGTCACCATCACCTCTGCCTACACATAATAAAGCCAAAACCTAGGGTAGAGATATGTTTGATACAGAGAGTATTTACCCTTTTTAGAGCAAACAGAGAACACTGCCTGATTGACAGTGCTGTTGAACAGGCAAAATAAAAGCAGCAAATATCTAAGGAGCTGCTAGCCCAGTGTCTTGGTGGTTTAATGCATTGCCACGTGGGACAACAGGACTTTGGACTGGCCTTGAGATTCTTGTTCCATAGACTAGAGGGATCTGGAAATGTCTTAATTATTTTTCAATGACAGTAAGACACAGCAGGCATGTAATTATTTTATTTGTTTACCTATTTATTGAATTTTTTAAAATATAGCAGCAGTAGGTTCCCATCCTACGTCCTTAACAATTCTCCCACAAATTAAAACACACACAGTAATACTATACGAAGGGACTATCCATAAAAAATACTGCCCAACCCACAGCCCCTTCCTCTGCTATACCTTGAGAAAAGATGGTTTTGCGTTGTCTGGAGGAGATGAATCTGGCCTGCAGTGGACCAAGAGAGTGTGGGGAGTGATTTCCAAAACTGGAGATCCCTGACAGTGAATACCCTTCCAGACTCCCCTTTCTTTTATATTGAAGGGACTCCTGCTTGAGAACTTCCGATTATGTAAAGTATGATGATAAATTGTAGAGAGAGAGGTGATAGTTCTCCTGAAGCCCATCATGACAGAAGCTTCCAAGGCAGATTCCTAGTCACAGAATGAGTGCTTGCTTGAAACAGGGATAATGCACTTGTAATGAGGGAAAGGGTAGCCTAAAGGTCCAGCCATACCTCATATTTGGAATGTGGCTATGAGTGTGAGGAAGGGGGATGCCAGCTCCATTTTCTTCCATTCCACTTTGTGGAATTGTGTCAATACAAAAAGCAATGTCTGGGACAAACTGTTTGAGTCCTATACTCTCTGTATTTAATTTGCTATGGTCTCCTCCACTGCCTGAGAAGAACTGGACCAGAATGCATCTGGGGAAATTCCTGCTAACACAGAGGTCTGTTAACTATATTCCCCCACTCATTTTTCTCAGGGATCACAAGAACTGGGATTGTTGTTGTTCCCAGCGTAAGAGTACAAAGGTTAGGGAGAACTTACAGTGCACTTATGCAGGACAGGCAACAGTCTGGCACAAAGTGTTGAGGGAGCCAAGAACAAAGTAGTATGGGAAAGATTAGTGTGATTTGATTGTGTCACTTTCTGTGATTACAACAACATTTTGCTCTCTGTATCTGCACATCCTCTGCCTTGACTGATACCTACTTACTTAACTGACAAAGAAGGAAGCCTGTAAACACTGAAGATGCAATGCAGCTGCCGTATGTGAACGTGTGAGCTGAATTCTATTCTGACTCACATATCATCAGCAAAATTGTCAGCTAAATGCTGATTGCAGAACCTTTATTATCGGTGTTGATTTAAGAGGCAGGAATAACATAACTTGGTTATCAGATCCCAGGTCAGTTTTCCAGTGTTGGCAGTTAGAAAATGCATCTGACTTTTAAATGGAATGTACTTGCTCAGGAATCATTGAGGGAGAATAAACACATGTTTATGCAGTTGTTTGTGCTGTTACTTTTCTGACTCCAGCTCCACTTTAAAGACACGTTTGGTCTGTCCCAAATTCTGTAGTTGCTAATGGCCAGATTTTTAGAGGATTTAGGTGCCTAAAATGCAGATGCTGCCTAGTGGGATTTTCAAAAGCACCTAGGTGCTCACCTTCCACTGATGTGTCCAATTCCAATAGTGTAAAGGTCAGTGGAAATGAGGCAAACTGAGGAAGAGTTAATGCTTAAAAACCCCAGCTCCCTGTCCTGTAAAAAAGACTTATAAATAGCCCCTTGAAATAGAAGCTGTCTCTAAATACAATCATCATACTGTAGAAGTAGTATGTTTTTCTTTGTTTTTAGACTTCAGAATAATTATTTGAAATCACAGAATCCAGAGCCATAACTAGGCATTTTAGTGCCTGGGGCAAGCAAGCATATTTGCGCCTCCTAGAGGCAATGCATGGGAGAGTATGTGGGGTCACATGTCCCCTCAGCCCTCCAGATATCTGTCTTTTATTTAGCACAGAGGTTTTCAAATAGCCAGGAGCTCCCCAGGCAGTGCGGGCAGCACAGCTCCAAGCTTTGCCCTGATGCACTCTTGCGTCTCCCCTGAAGAAACCCAGCGATGCCCCCTGGAGCTGGCCCCTGCCCACAGGCTGCCATGAGATGCCCTCCCCACCCCCCGAGGCACTTGCTCACCGCTGCCCTGGTGCTCTTGCCTGTGCTACTGCTCCTCAGCCAGAAGTAACACTTAACTCTTGATAGTGCGGGGGCGGGGGGAGAATATGATCACCCCATGCATTGCCTCTGAGCGCGTCAGGGCACAGCTCAGATCTGTGCTGCATGCCCTGCCTGAGGAGTGCCCGGCTGGGCAGAGGCAGCCTGGGTCAGGCAGCAGTACAGGGAGGACTGAGGGGTAGCCAGCCAGTGCCCCAGTAGAAAACCAGGGGCTCGAGCGAGCTAGGCAGCTCCCACCAGCTTCCAATCCAGTGACTCCTGGCAGGAGGTGATGGTTTACAAACTTGTGGGGTGTGCCCCCCCTCCAGCGGGTCGTGACCCAGAGTTTGAAAACATCTGTGCTAAATGGAAGACAGAAATCGGGGGGGGGATGTGACTCCATGTGCCCCCCCATGCCACCCCATTTTTCCACCTCCGCAGCTTTGCGCCCTGGGCAGCTCCCTGCTTGCCCCACTCTGGTTACAGCACTGATAGAATCATATAATATGTTAGGTTTGCCATTTTCAGTTTTTCATCATAATTGAGGAGTTTATTGTAATTTGCTGGTGGTGATGTCTGCAGGAAGATGGGGACTAAAGTGGATTCAAGTCTTTGGTGTCTGTAAATGCTTTCTAATTGAGGACTGCCTTGGCAGGCCTGACAAGCAGGGATTTACATAGGTTTACTTTGCTTGAACTCTGTTTGTAATTGCTGAATTTGGTGGCTATTCTGTAACATGCTTGGAAACAGGATTTGTTGGTAGTTATTTTGTGGTGTAGCCTTGAGAATAGACCACTGTAATTTTTAATAGCACTTTTAATGATTATTTTTAAATTAAAGTAACTCACAGAAACATAAAATAATAGTGATGGTGAGGGGTTAAAGACTAGTACTTTGTGTTGACTTCAGCTAGACTTGAGAGTTCAGCACTCTTGATGAAACAGACTGCAGATTTGGCTAATTCTTAGCTGTGTGCTTGTGAGGGCCAGCCAGGAACTCACATTTACAACAGACTGGGTATAATTAAGGAGAGCCTGTGCTCCACCTATTTATACAGGAACAGGAAGTTAAGCAGGGATTAGAAGACATCCAGCTTGCAATGGATGGTAAATTGTCTTTTCTCTTTCCCTTCCCCCTTATTTTTGATTAGTTTGTGTCTTTTGGTTGCCCTGGCACAGGGAATGTTTGATGACCCCAGTGGAAGAAAGTAAGAGGTCCTCATCTGGCATGCCAACCTTAGTCACAAGGAGTGCACTGGGCTTGCATACTCCTTTACACTGCTAAGCATTAATACAGGTGGTTTGTTTGTTTGTTTGTTTTGTTAAATGGGAATGGTAACTTATGGCATGGGTTTTAGTGATTCAGGCCATGTAGTTATGTTTGTTTAGACTCACATTTGTTTTTGTTGTTTTTTATTTAACATATGCCCCCTTAGAAGTTTCAGACAAGAGAAGTTTCCCAGAAATTCTCAATGACACCTTAATAGAAAATGAGAAATGTAAAAAGTAGGCCATGCACAGCACCAATAAACATGAAAATTTCGTTGGAGAGCCCTCCTACCCCTGACAAAGTGACCTTGGTTGGAGGAAAGATGACAGAGTGGTTTCCTGGCTGTGCCTGACAGCAGTGCGATCGCAGCACGTTTGACAAATCGCTCACATTAAATCGGGGGGCACTTTCGGCAGCATTGGCATCCCTATCCATCAGTCCTGATTACTACACAAACGTCGACCATGGCACAGAGCACATTTGTCAGAGGGAGTAAAAAGCAGTTGTTAGTAAGAGCACTACCTGTCATACTAATGGACTAAAGCATGTTGCTTTGTGACTTGCAGGAGCCAGCAGATTTGCAAATAAAGAAAACATAAGTTTTATGGCTTGGCCAGTGTTTCCTGAAAATGGTGTTCCTGTTTCAAAGAACACTGGGACAGCTTCTGTTAAACACGGAGAACTGTACACCTAAGCTCTTGAGCAAGGACATTGCAAATCGGCTGGGGCTTCTTGTCTGCCAGAAATGTATTCCAGATTTTGTACTGTGTGGTATGTTAATTGCAGTAGAAGGAATCATAATCTAAAATGTTAAAACTCCTTGAAATGGCTCAGGCACATTTTCAAACTACATTATAGCTGATCTATAACTCATTCAGAGAATGAGATATTTTTTTTAAATAAGCATAGATAGACTGATGTCTTCAGCCATAAGTCTGATTGATCCTTTACATTGCATCTTTCAAACATAAATATGATATCTGCCATTCATACTTGTAGCAGTGTTGGCCACTTCCCAGACATTCTCCCTTCCCCTCCCCACCCCCACCCCCGGGGCAGCCCTGCAAGTGGCTCCTCGCCTCAGTTTCCCTTTTGAGTACCCAGTAACTCCATGTAAGCATGTCCTCAAGTCCATCAACATAATTCCATAACCAAACAGTGCAAAGGTTCCAAAGCATAGTCCATATCACTCTAGTGCAAATAATCCTTACAAATAACAGCTTCATTCTCCCCATCCCAGTGTCTTCTGCCACATCTGGGTTCTTAATCAGTCCTCCTTTGACCCTCTTCCAGTACAGCTACCTTCCTTCTGGGGCACAACCCTGCATTTCTCAGCAGGAACTCCCACAGCTGCTCTGCCGGGAGCCTCTCTTTGCTCTGGGGCCCAGCTCTCCTGCAAGGAGATGTCAACTGATAAGCTCCTTCACTGTCTCCCCTTTCTTCAGCACACTCTGGCCCTTGGCTCTGCTCAGAGCCAGCAAACATCTCTCTTTGTGCTGCTCCTGCCTTCAGCCCTCCATCCCTGGCTCTCTGGCTCTCACCAGCCAGTGAACCCCTCTTACTGCTCTCCTGCAGTCAGTCCTCTCCCGGGAAGCACCTTCTCTCTCTGGCAGCTCTCCTCTCCTGCTCTGACTGACTCAGTCTGCTCTTGTAGCTCCCCAGTGCTGCCCTGCCCTCTTAATTGGCCCAGCTGGGAGCACCTGAACTGGAACAAGAGCTCTTAGCCCAGTTTCATTGAATGAGCCAGCAACCCTATTACAATGAAAAGATGTAGAGTTGTAAAAAAGACCATTCCCATGGGAGAAGTCATATATTGGCTTATGTCCTTATCTTCCTCTAGATACCCAGTGTAAATCAAATTTGCTTTGGCTCTTCTCACGGTCATTTTCCCCCACTTCTTTTTTAATGAATCACTAAATTGCCTTTCCTGAAACATTACAGAAAGTTTCAAACCTTTCAAAAATAGCTAAGCTGCATGAAGATTCCAGTGCTGTGCATGCAAACACAACAGAATACCTGCTTGAATATACTGGGGAAGTTACCCATTCCCTTTCTGGCTTCTCTAGAAAGTTATAGCGGCACCACTACACTGATTGACATTGCAGAGGAATGTCCTGGGTCATGTCTATGGGAAAAGTGGCCTTAGCCAACACATTTATGGGCAAATACCTATAGAAAGGATATCATTTTCTATGATATTGAATCACCCTGTAGAATAACTTCCATAGAAACCTATTGATTTTATCCTGATTAAAGAGAATAGGGCTGGTCCCAGGTCAAACTCAAGTCCACGTCTACACTGTAAAACTGGCATTTATCTGAGTCAGTTAGGGAATTATTTCACTTTAACCTCACTGTCCAGAATTCAGCTCACAATACATTAAATGAAACTCCAACATCTAGAATAACTAAGATCCAGATTCTCCCACCCTTACACACATTGAGTAGTATCCTATTCAACAAGCAGCCCAGCTAAAATCAGTTAAACTACTTGAGAAATAAGGTATTAGTGAACATGAGTAATGGTGACAGAAATGGACCCTAAAATGTTTTAAATGTGAAATGCAAATGTAGAGAGACAAGGTGGGTGAGATCATATCGTTTATGGGACCAACTTCTGTTGGTGAGAGGGACAAGCTTTTGAGCTTACAAAGAGCATGTCTCTTTCACCAACAGACGTTGGTCCAATAAAACATACTTCTCTCTCTGTCACACACGCGCATGCACGCACACGCACACACACACACATATACACCCCTACCTATCTACCTACCTACCTCTCCCTCCCTCCTGGGACCGGAATTGCAAATGCAAACTTCAAATATGTCCATACTGATAGCTTGTTGTGCTTACATTTCTTTCATTTCATTGGGATTTACTAAATTATGCCTGCCATATATTATATGTTGAATTCAAGTAAATTATATTGGTATATGAACATACAGAATATGAATGTATATATGATGTCCAGGAGAAACTTCCATATCTTCATGGAGGCAATTGAAGCTTTTTAAAGCTTAATGACCGATTTTAAAGTGACACAAAAATAAACAAAAATAACCTCACATTGCTAAGACACTCTTATATATATTGTTATGAGTAGCCCCTGAGATTAGGATAACTAAAGGAGATTTTGTGTGTTTGTGCATGTTCAGTCATTTTCACTGTTCCTTTGTCTTTCAGTTGGTTAACAGTTTTGCTGTGTAGTTGATTTACCTTACTTGTCTCTGTGGATCTTTCACATGCACCAAGGGAGAGGACGGCATTTTATAACAATTGGATAAATGTGGTTGTGAAAAAAAACAAATGCAACAATTGGCAAGTGAATAAGGTGCAGGTGTGCAACTTGAAACAACATTTACCTTACTTTTTTGAAGTGGCCTAGATATAAAGCTGACGGTGGCCCTTGAAACACCTGTAATCAAATAGAGCCAAGACCTGTTGTTCTGAGGAAGGCAAAATTTCTATGATTGTAGTGGGAATTTTGCCTGATTAAGAACTGCAGCTTTTGTCCAATAAACATTTTAAATCCAAAATGAAGTTTTCGGACCTTCAGATGC
Organism: Mauremys reevesii; assembly: GCF_016161935.1. Taxonomy (NCBI): domain Eukaryota; kingdom Metazoa; phylum Chordata; order Testudines; family Geoemydidae; genus Mauremys; species Mauremys reevesii. The sequence continues at coordinate 27,633,107 of NC_052630.1, forward strand.
AATTGTGAGAAGTCAGCACCTCAGTTCAGAGAGTCCATAATTACCAATACTATTTTTAGTTTCAGCAGCACACAGTATGTGTTGGGGACTTTCCAAACACGTGAGAAGAATGATCCATGCTCTGAGGAGCTCATAGTCTAAGGACAAACAGGTAGACAGGTCGAGGGAACGGGAGCAGCCATAGGCAATTTATATACAGTATATATTTATATAATATAATGTATTACAAGATGTGATGAGCTCCCTCAAGTGCAAGTGTGCTTCTAAGTGGCATTTTGTCGCTGCATCACATTCTGTAAAATGTCTTGCTGTATTCCACATATTATATAGAATGTTTGCATTTCTCTAAATTATTATGCTCCATTTTATGTTCTTGTTTTATTTTATAAACAGCCTTAATTTTGTCTGCATGTTTTCCTAATTAAGCAAAGGCAAAGTTCTAGCATGGCAAACATGCTTTGAAAAACATGTTTTTAAAGTAATGTAGAGGCAAGAGCATCACACAGTGAACTTAATGAGAGTGAAAGGACAGAGACACATGGAGGTTTAAGTTCTCTGTTTGTGATAGAATATATACAGTATGAGCAGCACTCTGAGTGCCTCACCCTTATTTGGTAGGACTGCCTCTAGGGATTAGAGAGTCATTCAGTCTTTTACATATGTAGGCTCAGATAGCCATTAATGATGAAGGCTTTTGTGATGAGGGCACTAGTCTACTAGGAAGTGGACTGAGATTAAACTATTTATAAATTCCTAAAAAATAAAAATGATGTTCATATTACACCTTCTGTATCAGGTTTCTGCTGTTAGTAAATGGTGTTATCATGGAATCAGAAACTTGCACTTAACTGTGGCAGTGTCATTACATTAGTCCTTTTACAATGTAAACCTACGTTTGGATTAGGTTTAGAATACTCAGGACCAAAGAATCTTAAGACCCATTACAAAGAAATATACAAAAATCTTCTGCATGTGCTATAATTTGAATTAGATTTTATTCTCTCTTATTAACTATGTTCTTGTAAACTATCAGTCCAAAAAAGAAATTATAGTATATCTGCATAACACAGCTCATCTGACAGGGCTCATGAAAATTCTAAACTAACAACTTCATCTTGTTTCCATGTGAAAATGCATTTTCAACATAATAAAGATTTTTATTATAACAATATTTCAACTCTAGGGCATGCAGTTATCATGAATGATTCTTTTCTTTGGGATTAGAAGCTCTCAAGTATGTAATTTCACCATCTACTTCAAAAGACTAGATATTAGAAGGTGGCCACACCCCTATAAAATCCTGCTGCAGAAATTTAATACATAGTAATTGGCTTTTGTAATATAGAATTTATTTACAAATGAAGCTAATGAAGCCACAGTGCATTATAAAGAACTTTGTTCATGATAAGTGATACTAATTTTATTTCCTGTAGATAATCATTATTTATTCTATTTTTGCCATTGGAAATCAGATACTGAATGATAAATTCAGTGGTAAATATTTTAGTCTTATTTCTACTGAAGCCAGTTCAGAACAAGTATGGACACTTCATGTCAATTCAGAATCTTTTGAAAGTGTCTGCATTGGTGGTGGATGGACACGAAAGATATTCTCATGTTTATGAAACACAGTGCAGTAATGATTTTTCTTCACAGGGAGTGGGGCATTATTTTACAGATCTACCAAAAAGTACAAGAACAGTAAACTCCTTAGTGCATTCTGATTAGGGTTTATTGTTTAGGGATTTTGTTAGGGCTGTCGATTAATTGCAATTAACTAATGCGACTAAGTAAAAAAAATCACAATTTAAAAAAATAATTTAAAAAAATCATGATTAATTGGTGTTTTAATTGCACTGTTAAATGGTAGATTACCAATTTCATATATATGGTATTCCATGTTGTAATTGAAATCAAAGTGTATTTTTTATTACAAATATTTGCACTGTAAAAATGATAAAAGAAATAATATTTTTCAATTCACTTCATTCAAGTACTGTAGTACAATTTACAAATGTAGATTTTTTTTGTTACATAACTGCACTAAAAAACAAAACAAGGTAAAACTTCAGAGCCTACAAGTTAATTCAGTCCTACTTCTTGTTCAGCCAATCATTAAGACAAACAAGTTTGGTTACATTTATAGGCGATAATACTGCCCTCTTCTTATTTACAATGTTACCAGAAAGTGAGAACAGGCATTTGCATGGCACCGTTGTAGCCAACATCACAAGGTATTTAAGTGCCAGATGTGCTAAAGATTCATATGTCCCCTCATGCTTCGGCCGCCATTCCAGAGGACATGCTTCCATGCTGATGACGCTCATTTAAAAAAAATGCATTTATTAAATTTGCGACTGAACTCCTTGGGGGAGAATTGTATGTCTCCTTTTCTGTTTTACCCACATTCTGTCATATATTTCATGTTATAGCAGTTTCAGATGATGACCCAGCACATGTTGTTCATTTTAAGAACACTTTCACTGCAGATTAGACAAAATGCAAAGAAGGTACCAATGTGAGATTTCTAAAGATAGCTACAGCACTCGACCCAAGATTTAAGAATCTGAAGTGCCCTCCAAGTTCTGGGAGGGCAGAGGTGTGGAGCATGCTCTCAGATGTCTTAAAAGAGCAAGACTACAATGTGGAAACTATAGAACCTGAACCACCAAAAAAGAAATTCAACCTTCTGCTGGTGGCATCTGACTCAGATAATGGAAATGAACATGTGTCGGTCTGCTTTGCTTTGGATGGTTATCGAGCAGAACCCAACATCAGCATGGACACAGGAATGGTGGTTGAAGCATGAAGGACATATGAATCTATAGCTCATCTGGCACATAAATATCTTGTGATGCCAGCTACAACAATGCCATGAGAACGCCTGTTCTCACTTTCAGGGTGACGTAAACAAGAAGCAGGCAGCATTATTTCCTGCAAATGTAAACAAACTTGTTTGTCTGAGTGATTGGCTGAACAAGATGAACAAGAAGGACTGAGTGGACTTGCAGGGTCTAAAATTTTACATTTTTTTTGAATGCATTGTTTTGTACATAATTGTACATTTGTAAGTTCAACTTTCAGTATAAAGAGATTGCACTACAGTATTTGTATTAGGTGAATTGAAAAATACTGTTTTGGTTTTTTACAGTGCAAACACTTGTGATAAAAAATAAATGTAAAGTGAGCACTGTACATGTGTATTCTGTGTTGTAATTGAATTCAATATATTTGAAAATGTAGAAAACATCCAAAAATATTTAAATAAATAATATTCTATTATTGTTTAACAGTGTGATTAATCACAATTAATTTTTTAATTGCTTGACAGCCCTAGTTTTGGGGTTTTTTTATAATGCCCGCTCCATTCAACAGAGCAAATCCCACTTTTTCCTCAAATGTGTTTGATTTATTTTTATATTTAAAACAACAAAAATTTTATCTTGTCTTGAAAAGTTACATGAGCATATAATGGAAAACAGTTCAGCTTGGAAAGAGCAAATAAATTTAATATAACTTAATTACGAACCATTTGTGGTTATTGCTAAGCTTTATGTCTTTCTTTGCTTATTTTGGGATCTATTATTCTTTGTTTTAAGGGCAACTTTCACCTCAGTGCCTATCATTTAAATCCTATCTTAACTGGGAACTCCCTCAAGCCAAACTCTCTTTGACATTAGTGAGAGTTTGGCTTGAGTGAAGACTGCAGGATTTAGTCCTTAAGTGGCATATAGATACAGAGATGATGCATAACTGTTGATTGTGGGGTGGGGAGCACAATTTAAAGGTTCTGGTGGTTTACAGTGGGATTCAGGGCAGGGCATATAAACCCTGGCAGAAATCTGGGAAGGGTACTTGACCCCGCATGCCCTTCCACCCCCAAAACACACGTCACCTTTGCATAAGTGCTTTCATGGAACCCCAGCACTGAGATGAATTTCATCTTTAATGAACCACCGTGAGCAGTAAAATTATATACTTTCTCTGTGGGTGAAATTCACTGCATGCAAAAGGGCCTACACGACACTATGGGTCCTGATCCAAAGCCCACTGAAATCAATGAAAGCACTCCTATGACTTTGTTGAGATTTGGATTGGGCCCATAGTTCAGACAGGCCCACGCAAGGCACTGTGAACCACTAAAAGCTTCATATTTAATGGCTTCACTGATTCAGGCCACTTGCACCGGTGTTGAATTTCAACCTCACTAGATAGAAGCTTGCATCAGTTCCTGATATTCCATAATAAATGGGGAGAAGAGCTCTCACTCTTTTTCAAATATTTTAAATTATTCCAAAGTGTGTCAGAGTGCTGTGCTTGCTGCCAAGATGAACAGTGATCAGCTTTTTTTTTTAAACGGGGGGGATGTGGGGGGAGGAAGAACGAGAGAGAGAGAGAGAGAGAGAGAGAGAGAAGTAACATACCAAAAAGAAATGCTTTTGGATTATTAGTAAATATGTAGTGGGGGAGGAGTGTACCAGCCACTATATTGCTTTCTTTATTTATAAGATCCTTGCTGTTTTCAGAGGTATCAGCATGATGCTTTTCATTGCCTTAATTAGATTAAGAATGGATTAGAGGAACCAAATCTATTATTAAAAAGGCAATTCCACTACATGCTGCAAAATGTAACCCCAGTTCTGTTTTTAATTACTCAGATTCCATTGAAACAAAATATCATAAGCCCAACTTGTAGCTGTGAATATATGGCACTAATTCTGAACCAACCCCCCAAAATAGCATTTTAAAAAATAAATTAATAAAGGAATCCCATTAAATATATTTCTCATCAGCCAGAAGTGATTACTTTGTTTCAATGACGCAAACCATCCTAGATGAGAGATCCTCCAGATATATATTAATTGCTTTATTACTTCCGTGTCTGGTGTGCATAAAGATGTAGATTTCTCATATGAGCAATTTCATTGATAGAAGTAGGACATTCTGAATGCAAGCACCCCTTCCGTTATCATGGCATTATTGTTCTGCATACATCTATATCCTCTGCTGTATATCTTCTCCTGTCTGTGCACCTTTATCAGTATAAAGCTATGATGTGTGATCAGTTGTGGAATGCATTTATGTCAGTTAATATAATAGTTGATGTAGAGTTAACCAAATATGAGCATCATTATCTGAAATTTCATTTGTATGGTTTGTTTGGCTTTGGGGGGGGGCAAGTTATTGAGGGTTTCATGTAACTCAGAATGACCTATGTATAGTCTTCATCCCAGCTCCCCACAACAACATTGTTATTTCATGCCGTTGTATATTATAACTCAATGTCAAGAATGAGAGGCCTATTAGCACTGATTTCTAGAGTAGGGTTTTATCTTCCTAAGAATGCCTTTACTCCCATGATACCACTATGGATAGTGGCCCAATTAGGTTTCACAAGTTTACAAAAGATGGGACTGGTCAATAGGTTGCTGGAAGATTTTTAAGAAAAAATCCATGGTGGTAGAAGAAATAGTGATGGAGGAAGTCTACTCTGTAAGTGCTGTTATCTGTGTATAACTATTTGTACATGGCACTGTATAAGGGGTGACCTGTGCCAAACAGTTTGCCGAGCTCTGCCCAAATGTGTTTACATTCTAAAGACACATGAAAGCAATCCAATATGCAACTAAAGTATCAGTCATGGGATAGCATAAGGCTGTTATAGTGGAAATGCTTTGTGAAATAGCTGGGGAGTTTAGAACGTCTTTGAATACGGCGCAGGAGGGATTTGGCACACAATCCAACAAAAGAAGAGAAATTCTATCTTAACTCTGTCAGAACACTTCCAGCTCAATCCTGGTGTACTTTGTCTTATTATTACAGCTTGTTCTTTTGAGAGGCTTCCCCTCACACACACATCTTCTGTGCACTATCACTTGGACATTTCAGCCCACTTCTGCAAGTGCTTTACACATTAATCTCCCCATAGGGATTCTCCACATGGAACACATGGAAGATCAGGCACCATATTTGTGCTTGATTTGTATATGAAAATGATTTTTTTGTGCATGCAGATTCCATCATAGGCACACCCAAGTGATAGTATGCCAAAATTAAACACAGAAAGTTGCATTTGCATAAAGGCCACAGTTGGAGAGTTTAGCTGTAGCTGACCTTGCTTTGTGTAGATTGCCCACATCTGCTTTTGTATTTTTACGCAGATTTTCTATGTATATTAAAATTTCTGGGAGACAGGAAGCTATTGAACTTGTCAGATTTTACTACCAAAAGGTCAATATTTTATAAAGGACAAGAATTTGTTCAACACTCCGTGTTCTGAATGAACATTGTTAAAGTCTTAAAAAATTGCCCACTGTCATTTTGCACATGATTTCGATGTTTCCTTGAAAAGGTTTATGTTGTTTTTTCTGGTATATTCAGTTGTCTTTTACCTGTTACCATAATCGTCATCTTATAATAGGCTTCTTCAGAACAGCACCACAATAAACTTGTCTTTAGGTCTTGATGAAACAATACTTTTCACTTATTTGAAGAAGTTCATATTATGTTACAAAATCTCCAAGGAAAATCTATTAAAGCTGATTGAGCTGCATATTCATGAGAGATTCCTGCTGACAGACGCACATTGTAAACTATTTTATATAGTGGATCTTAATAAGACTACATTAGTATACTATATTTTACACCAGTCAAAATTTATCTTTACTATAAGCAAGCTTGGTGAAATTGAGAAATTAATAATGTTTATATTTTTGTTCTATTTCAATTATCTGATCTAATGATTGTGAAAGATTTTTTTTTATTCAGCAAAAGAGGGCAACTCATTTTTTTTCTATACAAGTTGTTAAAATAATAAGGTATCTTGATAAAACTCAAACTATAGTTCATGCTGCTCTTGCATTTTTGTTCATGCCCTGAAGTACAGTATGTTAAAAATAGGGGGAGGAGGGGAAGATCTCCAGACATGACAGTTGTTTAAAGTAGTGTTTGCAGTGATGGAAATGACAGCTCTTCCCCAGGGAGGAAAAAACAGCCTTACAGTCATTCTGCTCTGTGTATGTACAAATCCAAAAAACTGGAGAGAAGCCCACTTGAGTTGGGATTTCATCACTTCGTTTAGTTTGGGTTTTTTTTTCCTTTTACTTGTTTCTGTCTCTTCTTTGCGTCCTTTGGAATTGTTGCTGACTTCCCTACATGCATAGTGTGTCAGTGATTTTGTCTTTTCTCAGGTTTACGAGTGGGCTTTTTAATGAAGACCTATGGAAATTATTTTTTTTCAGGAAGGAAAAATAAAAAAGAGGATTCTAGGCAAATGCAAATTTAAAAAATTCACTTGAATTATAGTCCCTAAAATGTTCAGATTTGTTTTGTTTTAAAACAAATCTTTTATCAAAAGTGGGATACTTTATTGCTGTGATTGAGCACTGCTAATTACTATATCATCAACATTTGTCCTTATTGAAAAGGCTCACAGTGATGAAACCAATAGAAATCACTATAAACAAACCTACAAAATGTATTAGAGAATTAAAACCCTGCCAAGGAATTTTATAGGTTAGTTTAAAAAAAAATAGATTGTCCTTGCCTATTAAATTCTATGGGCTTTTCAATAAGGTCGGCTTGTTTCAATTTGGTGGTAACTGGAGGTAATCTGTTTCCAGATTCTAAAGATCTTTATTTTAACTCCTCCGCCCATTTTCTGAGTGTTTTGTTTTTGGAGAGGCACTCTTTTTTGTTTGTTTGTTTTGTTTTTTTCCTTTGCTTTGCTACTGCCACAGAGACCACTGTCTAGTAAAGCAAAAACAAGTTACCTAACCTGTATATTTGCCCCCACGTGCCAGTATCATTGAGGACATTTTCAGTGACTCTGGGAGATGAACATGGAAATAAGGAACCCAGACTATGTTAACTTTAAAGGGACAAACAAAAAATAAAGGGGGCATTCTTATGTCTAAATATTGTTCCTATCATTGTTCCAAATTGCCCTTCAGATTAATATGACTGAAGAAGATTGAAGGCTTTTGCCTCCTTTTGTTTGTTTGTCCATTTGGCAGCACTTTGTGTATGCTCAATTTCCGTATTTATTTTGTTAAGCATTTTCCTCTTGTGGTGGTGGGAGATTTCTACACAACAAAGGAGAAAGGAAAATGTTTATAAAACTGGAAAATGTGATTGTAAAACCACAAATGTTACATTGCCACCAGAAATGACTTAGTTCATTTTTTTTTAAATTTTCTGTCTTCCATGTTGACAGTGTACCTTTACTGTCATTAAAAGCAAATGAGAGAGAAAACATCAGGTTTTGCTAAATAGAATATGATAAAAGGTATGATCTGCTTCTATTAATGTAATGGTAAAGTTTTCGTGGAGTCCAATAAGAACAAGAATCTGGACCAATTTCTCTGCTGGTGTAAACTGACACAACTGCATTAATTTTGATGGAGCAGTGCCAATTTATACCAGGAGACAATTTGTTATTCTGTTTAATCTACATATGTTATACAATTTCCACTTACTTTGGGATCAAAACCCAACATTTATAAGACTGTTTTAACATTTGCTGTAAACAATGATCAAGTAAAGATCATTGTTGCTCATTGTGTCTTTTAAGGCACCCAATTCAGTGCTTAACAGAGAACCCAACTTCCCTGCTGCCTTTTCCTTCTGTTGCACTTTTCCCTTTCTGCATCGCCAGCCCTTTAAATATGTTCTGCAAAAAATAAACAAAGAAATAAAGCATACCACAAGTACTCAGTAAACATCTCCTTTAATAAAGAAACCTGTGTTACTTTGGAGAGATTGTCCATAATGCTTTATGCCGACTATGAGCTCACCGCTTGCTAAGATGTTTCCCTTCAGATATCTGCTTTAGAGAATGCTTCTGTGTATGGCACTGACCTGGAAATGCATCATGCTTTACAGGTAATAGCACATTTCATTCTGAATAGAGAAGTCCCAGTGGAAAGAAAGGCTTCCAATACAACTGAGTGAGCTTAACAATGACCTAAAGGACAATAAAAGTGAAATGTCTCAATTGATTTTTATTTTACAAATTTTGAATTCAATAAATATAACACAGGCAATATTTAAAATATCTTCCTATGAAATTGGTTGCAGTTACTTGGTTTTGTTCATTTGCACAAAATTTGCTAAATCTAATAAAGAAATGAAATAAGGGGATGAAATAAGTCAGTGCAAGTTCCTTAATAAAAAAGCTGTATTCAAGCAGAATAATAATAATAAAAAAACCCTATAAAAATTGTGAGCAATAACCTAGATGGTACCATATCAGCATATTGTTCTTTAAAAAAATGAGGAAAGCTCATGTTCCTTTAAATATTCAATCTTTTCCCCCCTTTTTTTTAATTTACAAATGGTCAGTTTAGATCAGGGGTTGGCAACTTTTCAGAAGTGGTGTGCCCAGTCTTCATTTATTCACTCTAATTTAAGGTTTCGTGTGCCAGTAATACATTTTAACGTTTTTAGAAGGTCTCTTTCTATAAGTCTATAATATATAACTAAACTATTGTTGTATATAAAGTAAATAAGGTTTTTAAAATGTTTAAGAAGCTTCATTAAAATTAATTAAAAATGCAGAGCCCCCCGGACTAGTGGCCAGGACCCGGGCAGTGTGAGTGCCACTGAAAATCAGCTCGCATGCTGCCTTCGGCACACGTGCCATAGGTTGCCTACCCTTGGTTTAGATGATACAATATTATGATGCCAGTTTTGAATATAATCATTTTATAGTCAAGCTTTGGCAGTGGGGTGTGGGGAAACTGGCTGCCAACTAGGGATAACCTGATTTAGGAATCAGAGTGGGACTTCCTGATGCTGACTCAGCTGAGACAACAGTTGTTAAAGTGATGTGCTCAGTCCCTGGGGATAGGGTACTGGCAGTACAGTTTACAGATCCCCTCCTATCTAATCTGAAGAATAGCCATGACATTGACTCCAGAGGGAGTTGTTTGGCAGCCTTCCCTGTTAGAGGGGAAAGGTGCTGTAATTAGTGCCAATGGAACATGGGGGAAATGCAGTGGAAAAGGCTGGATTTTATTAAATTAAATTAAATGTTTTCATCAATAGCTAAACAGCTAACAACATGTAACTGTATGAATTAATTATCAAAAATGTTTGTGCTTCTGCAGTATAAACTCTGAGTAAATGCAGCTCATGACAAAATACAGCCAGTTCTGTGATACATATATAGATTTGCTATGAAATATAGATAAATAGACTGAAGAATGCCATTTCTGTACTGTTCGTTTTAGCTTCTTATTAATACCTTTTCCATTTTACAGGAAACAGAGTAAATAAATGCACTGTGTTGGTTCCTAGAAGGCTATTTGTCACCCAAAGACTTGTGCCATTGGTACTATTTACAGATATTGTTTTCTTACAAATTTAATGGAGGATTAGATTTTTTTTTCCTCTTTATGCCAGTGGTTTTCAACCTTTTTTCATTTGCGGACCCCTAAAAATTTTTGAAAGGCAGTGCAGACCCCTTTGGAAATCTTAGACATAGGGTCTGCAGACCACAGGTTGGAAACCACTGTTTGATGGTAATGACAGCCTATTGCGGACTCCTTCTTAGACATAGTCTGCGGACCCCCAGGAGTTTGCGGACTACAGGCTGAAAACCACTGCTTTATACACACTCAGTAGTGCTTATAGGTGTTCATAAATGGTATTCCCCTGACAGCAATCCTAAAAATATAATAATGCTAATTAAAGAGGATTTACAAAACATTGGTGTTAAACCAGGGATGAATTTCCTACAGTGTTTTCTTCTGCTCAAGATATAGCTCAGACTGGCATAGCACACAAATTAAGTTAACACAGTAACATAAGGTCTTAGAAAATTGAGACACTTTCTATTCATAGTGTCCAGTACATGTGTACAGTGCTAAGTATATGCACTTCTTTTTTTCCTATTTTTTAAATACAATGTCAGTTTTGTTAAAGTAGCTGGTTCACTGCAGACAGTGGATTTCAGGGTGATTATTGTACTTTCCATGGATTATAACGCTACCTAAGGCATGCTGTGATCACCCAGAAATTCAATGCTTGTCATGTCTTGCTGCTTCCAAATAGGTAGCCAGATTAATAATAGACTGACAGAATATATATAAAAAAACCAGTTATTTTGAGCAAGATGAATGTTCTTTGTATTTTACTTTTAAAACTTCCTTCATGCATTTAAAAATAAATAGCCAAGATATTTTTTGTGTTGTGTTCCAATGACCAGAATACACTTGAACCCAATAATTTTCTGTTTCAGATGACTTCCTAGTCAAATCACATTTCTGCCTTAAAAGCTTGAAGTTTAAAATTAGATGCTTGCCCTACTTCTGTAGCCTATTGTAGTAAAAACTGAAAGGTCATTCTTGCGATTTAGAAAAAAAATCTAGCTTTTGGGGAGAGGGAGGAAGGAAGCTGAGTGAAAACAGGCTCTAGACCAGGGGTCGGCAACCTTTGAGAAGTGGTGTGCCAAGTCTTCATTTATTCACTCTAATGTAAGGTTTCGCGTGCCAGTAATACATTTTAACGTTTTTAGAAGGTCTCTTTCTATAAGTCTATATTATATAACTAAACTATTGTATGTAAAGTAAACAAAGTTTTCAAAATGTTTAAGAAGCGTCATTTAAAATTAAATTAAAATGCTGATCTTACGCCGCCAGCCTGCTCAACTTGCTGCCAGACTGGGGTTCTGTTCACCTCAGCCGAGCAGGGCCTGCGGCCGGGACCCCAGACCTGGGTGGGGGGGTTTCAGGGGTCAGGGCAGAGGGTGGTGGCAGGGGCGGCTCCAGGCCCCAGCACGCCAAGCACGTGCTTGGGGCGGCATGCCGCAGGGGGCGCTCTGCCGGTCGCCGGGAGGGCGGCAGGCGGCTCCGGTGGACCTCCCGCAGGCATGCCTGCGGAGGGTCCGCTGGTCCCGTGCGGCTTCGGTGGAGCATCCACAGGCACGCCTGCGGGAGGTCCACCGGAGCCGAGGGACCGGCGAAATGTGTAGAGCCGCCCCTGGCTGCGGGAGGGGGTTCAGGGCAGAAGGCTGGGGTGAGGGGGGTTCAGGGATGAGGGCTGGGGTGGGGAGGTGTAGGGCAGAAGGCTGGGTGTGTGTGGGGGTCAAGGGTCAGGGCAGAGGGCTGGGTGTGTGTGGGGTGTGGGGGGGTCAGAGCAGAGGGCTGGGTGGTGTGGGGGCTGCAGGGCAGAAAGCTGAGTGTGGGGGGGGTCAGGGCAGAGGGCTGGAGGCGTGGGGGGTGTAGGTCAGAAGACTGAGTGTGTAGGGGGTGTCAGGGCAGAGGGCTGGAGTGCTCCGCTCGTAGGGGCTGGCTGAGCAGCTCATGGCAGGGGGCTGGAAGGGATATGCCTGTTCCACCCCTTTCCCCAAGGCTCGGTCCCTACCTCTCTCTGTCCCCTCTAGGGAACTGCCTGCACGCTGCTGCTCTTCCCCCCTCCCCCTCGCTAGGGCCGTCAGCTGATTGGCGCAGGGAAGGAGATGGGGCGGGGCAGGAAAGAACCACTCTGGGGGAAGAAGCAGGGGAGAGGGAAGCTTGGTTGCCGCAGAACCAAGCTTCTGCCTCCTGCCCCCGCAGGGGAGAGCGGTGGGCGGGGGGGCCGAGGGCCAGGACTGTGGCAGGCGGCTGCGTGCCACTCAAAATCGGCTCGCGTGCCATGTTTGGCACGCGTGCCGCAGGTTGCCGACCCCTGTTCTAGACTTTTAGAAAGTCTGTGAGACACATGTACATTGTGTAGTTCACCGAAAGCGTACATGATGCTAAAGTTACCAGTTGCCCTCTTTTTGTTCTGGCCCCTTTTCTGTAAGAAGTAAAGCCAGTCTAGTAATAGTTTTCTCTGCTGCCATGTGGGTGATTTTGGTTCCTTCTCAGTCCTAATCTCTTTCTACTATATCTAGCAGGAATTAAGTGTTTTTCTGAGGTGTGCTTCAAGTGTACATCACTGAGGGAGAAAGATGACTTGCACCTGCCAAAAATCACCCCTACATCCAAATGAGGAATAGAGTTTTTATCCTTCATAGGAAGTGCTTCCTAAATCTGCCACTGCCCAAATCGCTGAAATTATGACTATAACCAGGGTAGGGGTTATACCGCTGGAAAATGAGTACTCATTTTTTTATGGTCTGTGATCAAACCATAAACACTAACTAGATGGTGCATAATCTTTCCAGTTTTTCCACAGTCATATTGTGAATGAAGAAGTGAGAGATTTCATAAGTGAAAAGGCAACAAGCAATAACATGTTATTATATTAGAGATTAACAGGCAGGTTAGTCACTATGGCCTGGTCTACACTACGGGGGGGGGGTCGAACTAAGGTACGCGACTTCAGCTACGCGAATAGCGTAGCTGAAGTCGAACTACCTTAGTTCGAATTTCCTACCTGTCCAGACGCCGCGGGATCGAACTCCGCGGCTCCCCCATCGACTCCGCCACTGCCGTTCACGGTGGTGGAGTTCCGGAGTCGACGGGAGCGCGTTCGGAGTTCAATCTATCGCGTCTAGATTAGACGCGATAGTTCGAACTCCAAGAAGTCGAACTGTCTGCGTCGACCCGGCGGGTAAGTATGGACCTACCCTATGATATAGTTACTTCATGCAGGTCCCAAGGACAGTAAATGACTAGACCCTGGGGTGATATGACCTGCTTATTTTTGTGTTAGGAATTAGACCATTTCTCAGGCAGTCCATCATCAGTGCCCAAGTACAAGTAACTTAGGGTATGTCTACACTACGAGATTATTCTGATTTTACAGAAACCGTTTTTTTAAAACAGATTGTATAAAGTCAAGTGCACGCGGCCACACTAAGCACATTAATTTGGCGGTGTGCGTCCATGTACCGAGGGTGGTGTCGATTTCCAGAGCGTTGCACTGTGGGTAGCTATCCCATAGCTATCCCATAGTTCCCGCAGTCTCCCCCGCCCCTTGGAATTCTGGGTTGAGATCCCAGTGCCTGATGGGGCAAAAAACATTGTCGCGGGTGGTTCTGGGTACAGTCTCACCCCTCCCTCCATGAAAGCAGCAGACAACCGTTTCGTGCCTTTTTTCCTGGGTGAACTGTGCAAACGCCATAGCATGGCAAGCATGGACCCTGCTGAGCTCAAGACAGCAATCATGGACGTTGTAAACACCTCACACATTATCGTGCAGTCTATGCTGCATCAGGACCTGCAAAACCAGGTGAGGAGGAGGCGGCTACGGCAGCACGGCGACGAGAGTGATGAGGACATGGACACAGAATTCTCTCAAACCGCGGGCTCCTGCGCTTTGGAGATCCTGCTGGTAATGGGGCAGGTTCTAGCCATTGAACGCCGATTTTGGGCCTGGGAAACAAGCACAGACTGGTGGGACCGCATAGTTTTGCACGTTTGGGACGATTCCCAGTGGCTGCGAAACTTTCGCAGGTGTAAGGGCACTTTCATGGAACTTTGTTACTTGCTTTCCCCTGCCCTGAAACGCCAGAATACCAAGATGAGAGCAGCCCTCACAGTTGAGAAACGAGTGGCAATAGCCCTCTGGAAGCTTGCAACGCCAGACAGCTACCGGTCAGTCGGGAATCAATTTGGAGTGGGAAAATCTACTGTGGGGGCTGCTGTGATGCAAGAAGCCAAAGCAATCATTAAGCTGCTGCTACAAAAGGTTGTGACTTTGGGAAATGTGCAGGTCATAGTGGATGGCTTTGCTGCAATGGGATTCCCTAACTGTGGTGGAGCGATAGATGGAACCCATATCGCTATCTTGGCACCAGAGCACCAGGGCACCCAGTACGTAAACCACAAGGGGTACTTTTCAATGGTGCTGCAAGCACTGGTGGATCACAAGGGACGTTTCACCAACATCCACGTGGGATGGCCAGGAAGGGTTCATGATGCTCGCGTCTTCAGGAACACTACTCTGTTTAAACGGCTGCAGCAAGGGAATTACTTCCCAGACCAGAAAATAACAGTTGGGGATGTTGAAATGCCTGTAGTTATCCTGGGGGACCCAGCCTACCCCTTGATGCCATGGCTCTTGAAGCCATACACAGGCAGCCTGGACAGTAGTCAGGAGTTGTTCAACTACAGGCTGAGCAAGTGCAGAATGGTGGTAGAATGTGCCTTTGGCCGTTTAAAGGCGTGCTGGCGCACATTACTGACTCGCTCAGACCTCAGCCAAACCAATGTCCCCTTTGTTATTGCTGCTTGCTGTGTGCTCCACAGTCTCTGTGAGAGTAAGGGGGAGACGTTTATGGCAGGGTGGGAGGCTGAGGCAAATCACCTGGCTGCTGATTACGTGCAGCCAGACACCAGGGCGATTAGAAGAGCACACCAGGAAGCGGTGCGCATCAGAGAAGCTTTGAAAACGAGTTTCATCACGGGCCAGGGTACGGTGTGACTGCTATGTTTGTTTCCCCTTGATGAACCCCCACCCTTGATTGACTCATTCCCTGTAAGCAACCCACCCTCCCCCTTCGATTATAGCTTGCTTAAGGAAATAAAGTCACTTTCGTTTAAAAATCATGTATTCTTTATTAATTCATTATAAAAAGAGGGAGAGAACTGACAAGGTAGCCCGGGTGTGGTTTGGGAGGAGGATAGGAGGGAAGGAAAAGGCCACTAAAAAAATGTCAAAATAATGACAGCCTTTTGGTTGGGCTGTCCATGGGGGTGGAGTGGGTGGGTGGGTGCACGGAGCCTCCCCCCACGCGTTCTTACACATCTGGGTGAGGAGGATGTGGAACATGGTGAGGGGTGAGGGTGGTTATACAGGGGCTGCAGCAGCACTCTGTGATCCTGCTGCTGTTCCTGAAGCTCCACCAGACGCCGGAGCATGTCAGTTTGATCACGCAGCAGCCCCAGAGTTGCATCCCGCCACCGCCACCCCCCCATCCAATTCCCTGGGATGATCGCTTTACCCCTCCCCCCACCACGTGGCTGGTATCATGGAAGATCACTGCTAAACACCCCTCTCCCTCCCCCACGTGGCTGGTAGCAGGGAAGATCCCTGCTAGCCAAACGCGAAAAAGCTCAGCACCAATCACCGCCCCCCCCCTTCCCTCTGCTTGACTACCTGCAAGGAAGGATTTCTTTTAAGCAACAGGCAAACAGCCCAGTAGGAATGGCCATCTCTGTCCTCTTAATTAAATTCCTGAATTTCAACCAGGTTACCATGAACGATATCACTCTCCTGAGGATAACACAGCGAGATAAAGAACGGATGTTGCTTGAATGCCAGCAAACACCAGGACCATACGCAGCTAGGCTTTGTCATGCAATGATATCAGATTACTTGCTACATGCATGGCGTGGTCAAGTGTCCTACCATGGAGGACGGAATAAGGCTGCCCTGCCCAGAAACCTTCTGCAAAGGCTTTTGGAGTACCTCCAGGAGAGCTTCATGGAAATGTCCCTGGAGGATTTCCGCTCCATCCCCGGACATGTTAATAGACTTGCATCCCAAGTCCTCAGGGCAAATTAATCATTAAAAAACGCTTGCTTTTAAACCATGTTTTATATTTACAAAGGTACACTCACCAGAGTTCTCTTCCATGGCTTCATTGCGTGGGATAGTGGCTTGGGAGGGTAATTCCGTCAGGGTGAGAAAAAGCTCCTGGCTGTTGGAGAGAACGGACTGCTGTGTGCTCTTTGCAAGCTCGTCCTCCTCTTCCTCCTCCTCATCTTCCCCGTCCGCAGAATCCTCAGCCATGGCTGAGATTACCACCCCCACCTCAGAATCCACAGACAGGGGTGGGGTAGTGGTGGCGGACCCCCCTAGAATTGCATGCAGCTCAGTGTAGAAGCGGCATGTTTTTGGTCCTGCGCCAGACTTTCCGTTTGCTTCTTTGATTTTCTGGTAGGCTTGTCTGAGCGCCTTAACTTTCACATGGCACTGTACTGAGTCCCTGGTGTGGCCTCTCTGCATAATGGCCTTGGAAATTTTTTCAAATGATTTTTCATTTCGTCTTTTGGAACGGAGTTCTGTTAGCACGGAATCCTCTCCCCATACAGCGATCAGATCCAGTACCTCCCGTGCGGTCCATGCTGGAGCTCTTTTTCGATTCTCAGGAGACTGCATTGTTACCTGTGCTGATGAGCTCTGCGTGGTCACCTGTGCTGGTGAGATCTCCACGCTGGCCAAACAGGAAATGAAATTCAAAAGTTCGTGGGGCTTTTCCTGTCTACCTGGCCAGTGCATCCGAATTCAGATGGCTTTCCAGAGCGGACACAATGGTGCACTGTGGGATACTGCCCGGAGGCCAATACCGTCGAATTGCGGCCACACTAACCCTAATCCGACATGGCAATACCGATTTCAGCGCTACTCCCCTCGTTTAAAGAGCCCTTTATATCGATATAAAGGGCTTCGTTGTGTGGACGGGTGCAGGGTTAAATCGGTTTAACTCTGCTAAATTCGATATAAACGCGTAGTGTAGACCAGGCTTTAGTCCCATGCTATAACGGTATATTTGAAGTTGAGAAGGAAGTCATAACTAAGATCACTGTCACATTCCTACGTTACTAGCACAAGCATAACTCCCCAAACTTGTGACAAACAAATTATATAAAGAGAGAGCCCTCTCTGCATGTACCTTCAGATCGGTAGGGAATACGAGATGCTTGATGTCCATTTGCATTCCCTTTCTATTGGTGCAGGTGCTGATCAACAATTAACAAAATTAAACAGCATTAACTATAACACATCCTCGCCTATTCTTGCTGTGCTATTCTTTTGTCAGGATCCTTCTGTTTGCTTCTCTCACTTATTTTCTACCAAGCATCTCTCTCCCTCTTCAAATTTTGATTTTAAAACACATTTCTGCCACAAACTCATTAGACAACATAGAGAAAAAATGTATAGTATATGAATTTCAAATCTCTGAGAAATCAAACTTTAAGTATTTGCATACAGGAAATATTGTGTTACCAAAGTGGTGGTGTTTTTTTCCTGCTCATTTAAATTATCCATTCTCTATACATGAGCAGAATAGCTTTCAAACACAGGAATAAGACCTGGAAAATATAAAAATTAAAAGGAATTTACTATTTTTATTTTTTTTATATCTGATGTGAGTTTAGGCCTGTTCTAACAAAGCACTTGAACACATGCTTAACTTTAAACATGTATTACTTTTGACTTTGATGGGACCATACATACTTAAAATTAATCATGTGCGAAATGATTTGTTGAATCAGGATGCTACAGAAGAGGAAGCAAAGTATCTGTACTGGTTACTACCAGTGACTTTAGTAAAATAAATATGTATGTGGTACATATTAATTATTGTGCATACTGCTGCATTATCCACATAAAAACAAGCGGGGGCGGGGAAGGGAAGGAAGAGGGAAGGGAATCTGAACAAGTAAAACATAAAGGGAAAGAAGGATCTCACCTTAATGAGACAATTCCTGTTATATATTTCAGTCCCAATAATTAGAAGGTCACATAATATAAATCTTGTAATTTATAGGTAGATATTTACTTTTGCATAATATTTACTTGATATAGAAGATAATGATCCAGCAGGATAATCTGTGTCTACAGGATATAGAGTGAAAAATATCATGTTAGGTCATGCAGGATATGTATTTTCTGGCTTAGGCTCCCATTTGTAATGAGCTTTGCATGTGACAGTGCTCTACATGGGCTCAGTGATCTACCTGGTACAGAGCTCATAGCATGATGGTGGGAGTGCAGTCCTAACTGAAACTGATATATCCCATATAGGCTGTATTTGATGTATCCCATATAGGCTGTATTCTTTTGAATCAAGAGTGTAGCAATAGAATTCTTTATTACAAAATACAATTTAAACTGTCAGATGGTACTCCCATTGCATGCTGCACAAATGTGTTAAAATTTGCTATTATGTCTAATCAAGAGAATCTGCGGCAGTCATAATCGTATAGAATATTTGCAATGGAAATCTAAACCTCTCTATTTGTAGCCTTACACTCATTATTGGCAATGTGTTCAGATATATTTTTTTAAAGCCCTTCAATGTGGAAGTTTCTGAATTAAGTTCCTAATATAGTTATAAAAAGTCAAACAGCTGTGAGAAATTATGATACAAGCATATCAATCCATGTGCAAACAGATTTATACAGCAAGCTCCAGTACTCTTGCTAACCCTCTGCTGAAATAATTGAACACAGTCTGATGGATTTGTTAGTAATTTCCATATGATTTTTCCCCTTAATTATTATTTGCAGTTACCCGTTTTTACAATGATTAGTAACGGCCTTAAAGTATCAATGGCAGGAATAGCATTTGGGAGAGTTTAATGGATGCATTATTCTAAGCATTTGCTCATATTTTAATTAAGCTAAATTAAAAAAGGTAAAAGAGAATAGGATATGTAATAAACACCAGCTTGCAAAAGTTAATCTAATGCCAAAAAAGTAGAGTTTCGTAGCCTTGTATTTTCTGTTTGCTAAATTGGCCATCCTGTATATGTATTAGAAACCTGGATTGTGGGAGAGAATCAGTGTGAGGATACCCTGTTGTACTGGTCCATGGATGGTCATAGCTCCTGAACTCTGGAGAATTCTCTCCTAGTTCACCTGTAGGCCCAAATCCCAAATGAGTCAAAAAGGGAGGAGGTGGTCTTGGCCTCAGCGCTCATTCCACACTGATTAGCATTACTAGTAGGGTGCACAGGGAAGGAGAGCACAGTGTGTTATCCTAAAGGATGGCCTGTGGCCCTCTCCCCTTGCTCCCCCGCCAAAACCGTTTCTGAAGCACATCCCTGCCAGAGCTCCCCTTGAGATGGTGGCAGCTGTGGACCACTCCCCGTGCACCACTTTGTATCATTTAAATGCTATGCCCTGTATATTGAGGCATCTAAGGGTATGTTTACACTGGCAAGTTTCTGTGCAACAAGTTATACCACTTTTATTAAGGCGGTGGAATTAAACTGCTGTTGTGTGTCCACACTGTTCTCCTTTTGACAGTGGAGCGCATCCACATTAGCAGTGCTTTCAACGGCAAAAAGAGCAGTGCACTGTGCTAGCTATCCCACTGTGCAACTGGCCGCAGGATGCTTTGGGAAGGGTTTGCAATGCCTCATGGGGCAGGCACAGCGTCACATGATGCAGGTTTCCCAATCCCATTGTTCCATAGGCATCCTACTACATTGCCCGCTGCATTTCAACTGCAGGGGGTGGGCAGAGTGTGAGACAGGGAGTGTGTGTGTGTGTACGAAGGAGAGGAGGAAAGACTGCATTTTGGGGGACAGTGTGTGTCAGCATGCTGTCTTGTAAGTTCAGACAGTGGCAGGAAGCAACCAGTCCTGAGGCAGGAGGAGGGGGAAACCCTGACATCAGCCCCCACCTCTCTCCCCAGATCTCTGCACAGCAATCTCTCTCTCTCTGTCTCATACACCCCCCCCCCCACACACACACAGGCCTGTCTCTGTGTTCAACAGCAGGAACATACCACATTAATGGTTTGCTTTGTGCCCTGGAGCAGATGCACTGCTGTCAGAAATGGAGCTTTGAAAGGGGAGGGGTGCATGCCTTGAGGGCAGCCAGCCGAGTTCAAAACAATGAGCAGAGCGGCCACTTGAGGGATTATGGGACACTTCCGGAGGCCAATTGATTGCTTTCCTGCATTGTGATGTGTTTACAGTGCCAATACAGCGCTGGATCATCTGCGCTGTAAGCCTTACGACTCTCGTCAAGGTGGTCGTTTTGCAACGCTGCGACCAGGGCCGGCTCCAGGCACCAGCCGACCAAGCACGTGCTTGGGGCGGCACCTTGGGGTGGGGCGGCGCTCGGGTTTTTGGTTTTTTTTCGGTTCGGCGGGGTGGTGCTGGAGGGGTTTTTTTTTGTTTATTTTTGTTTCGGCCGGGTGGCGCTCGGAGGGGGCGGGGGCTTGGGCGGCGCAGCACTCGGGGCAGGGGCTTGGGCGGCACGGCGCTCGGAGGCGGGGGCTTGGGCAGCACGGCACTCAGAGGGGCGGGGTCTTGGGCGGTGCGGCGCTCGGGGGAACGGGGGGGTTGGGCAGGGCAGCGCTCGGGGGGGGGTGTTACAGTGGGGCGGCGCTCTTTTTTTTTTTTGCTTGGGGCTGCAAAAAAGTTAGAGCCGGCCCTAGCTGCGACTCTGGAGTTTCTGTGCACTAAGTGGCTTGGCAGTGTGCATACCTCAAGAGTTACACCACAGAAAACTGCTTTACTGCGCAGAAACTTGCCATTGTATACAAGGCCTGAATATCTGCCTTTAGTCAAGCACTCTGGGATGCATTAACAGGTGTGTTGTGAGCAAGACACGAGAAGTCATTCTTCCACTATACTCTGAGCTGGAGTATTGTGTCCAGTTCTGGGCACCACATTTCAAGAAAGATGTGGAGAAATTGGAGAGAGTCCAGAGAAGAGCAACAAGAATGATTAAAGGTCTTGAGAACATGACCCATGAAGGAAGGCTGAAAGAATTGGGTTTGTTTAGTTTGGAAAAGAGAAGACTGAGAGGGGACACAATAGCAGTTTTCAGGTATCTAAAAGGGTGTCATAAGGAGGAGGGAGAAAACTTGTTCACCTTAGCCTCTAAGGATAGAACAAGAAGCAATGGGCTTAAACTGCAGCAAGGGAGGCTTAGGTTGGACATTAGGAAAAAGTTCCTGTCAGGGTGGTTAAACCCTGGAATAAATTGTCTAGGGAGGTTGTGGAATCTCCATCTCTGGAGATATTTAAGAGTAAGTTAGATAAATGTCTATCAGGGATGGTCTAGACAGTATTTGGTCCTGCCATGAGGGCAGGGGACTGGACTCGATGACCTCTCGAGATCCCTTCCAGTCCTAGAATCTATGAAAACTCTGACTTCAAATCAAAGATGGGGAGAGCACAATGGCCTGCTGTGAATCACGGGATGGTTGGTTTATCCACTGGGGTTACTAGCAAGGAGCCTGAAAGGGTTTCCATAACAGTGGTTGTCAGGGCATGGGTAATTGTGAAAAGGGGATCTTTCAGTTACCACTTCCTGGGAATTTGTCAGAAAACTGCAGAAGAGAAAAGAGCACTTCACTATCTTAAATATAGGCTTGCTGTCTGGTTATTTTTAGTTAGTAATCATACAACAGAAATGCTTAACTTCTGAAAAAGGAAGCAGTTGAGCGGTATAGTAGCAGCACTTTTGCCGTAATGTTTTGGTAACTCCATCTAAGATGATAAAAACTTAGATATTGATGATGGTACAGAAATGACCAAAAAAACATATAGACATTCATAAATCCTTTAAGAATGAAGCAGTTTAGCTCACTGTTCAACAGGAATGTTACTTGCCAAGCCAACTGAATTTTATAATCGCCATGACATCTGAATTTTATAATCGCTCAGTTGTTGTCCGTCATTGGGAAGCGGGAAGAACAGGACTGTCTGCCAGGGAGAAGCTGTATAGGATAAAAATTGGCTAAGAGGATATAAATGTAATTAGGGAACCACATTTTCATGACTAGTGAAATTAGCACCCGTTTATACATGTTATACACTTGAACCCTTGTTGACATCCTGAGGATGGGAAAATGTATCTGCTAATCAAAACATGTAATTATATCCTATGAAGCTGAAGTAACACACTGAATCCTTGCACATCATGGTGTTAATGAACAGGGAAACTCATTTACCCAGTCACCTCAAATTGTCCTTTCATGCTTTATCCCAGCTCTCCAAAGGAAGAGAGATCAGGTGGTTAAACATTTAATCTACAGAGAGACAGACATTGGATGGACTGTCAGTATTCACATCACTTAAAAAAAGAAGATGCTGTCCTCAGAGGAGGAAATCCTGAATGTAGAATAGACAAAGTAAGACAGGCTAAGTATCATCTCATCGGAGAAGTGAGATTGCTGGTGGACCCGTCATCACATTTATGCAATTGACAGCTTTTAATATCCCAGAGGTGTGAGCTGTAATCTATTAGCTATCCTTGGAAGCCATGTCTACAGGGTTGGGTTTTTTATAAGTAAGAGTGCCTGATATTTTTTTTTAAAGAAATGTAAATGGATTGGACATTCAGAGGTTTTGTTCAATAAGGGGGAATTATAGCTGAGTAATATGTTTACTAATACTTTGTAAGCTTGATGATGTGCAGAAGGACTAATCTTGGTAACATGCTTTGATTTTGCATTTTGTATTCTAAAATACTGAACCTACCTGGTGGGTGTGCTTTCAATAGAGAGAAGAGTAACCATAATGCAGAAGAACATTTGATTCAGTCTGCAAGTAGCAAAACAAATAATTGTTTATCAGTTAAATGGAGTGGCTACAGAAGCAGTTTTCACAGAATCACATGGTGGGAGATGGAGCAAAAGGTAGTATGCAACACCTTGGTCACAATTAAAGTGTTTGTGTGGTGGGGGTGAGTAGGCTGGAGCAGACATTAACTCGATGTTAGTATGGCATTAAAACCCTCCCAATTATCAGTCCTCTTTTTTTCAATTTCATGTCATCTCTAGGATCAGGCTGGTGATGGTCCAGAATTTGGCAGATGCATGCAGATTCTTTCAGGGAATGTATTTAGAATCGGTCCAGTGAAGTACTAAAGAAAACAAATGAACACCTCTGCTGTAGGACAGGTTAAATACAGCTTCAGAGTCGAGCTTTGCCATCACCGTATCTCATATAATAGCTAACACTGGATTCTCTTTTTAAGTTCTCCCCTAGTCATCTTTTTCTTTTTAAATTAATCAAATAAACCAAAATATTGAGGTTCTGACACCCCTGCTTAACCCTCTTTCCTCTCCTGTTCACCTTCTGTATTTGGTGCAATTGAGGAGGGTTATTATTTTTTTGGCCAAGATAATTAAAATTAAAAAAAGAGAAAAATAGTGTACATAATACATTTATTAATTGAGGTCCTCTGAAGAACATGGTAGTATAAAAATGCATTAAGTAAAGTAATGCAGTTAAATTAACATTTTTAGTATTAAGATGACTCTTAGAATGCTGAAAATGAGCAGAAGATTCATTACTTTTAATATTTGAAGGTAAATTAATTCAGTATCTCATAGTTCTCTTGATTTCATTTTCCTTCATATTCTAATTTCATGTCAGTGAGATTGCAGTAATATTTACATATTGTCTTTGTGGCATGCAATATAGTTACTGTCTTAAATTTCCCACCTGGATCCATGTAATCTCATAATAGTTTTCTGGATGTAGACTTGTGGAACATCATAAATGTTCAGGGGAAAAGTACCACTGTGGGCTTTGGAAATTACATTAAAAACATCCTGTATATGTTTTAAATAAAAATGAGGCTGTGTAAAGAATATTAACTAAACAAATTAAACTGGTATGGTAATAGGCAATTTACATTGAATCCCTACATCTGTCAGTGTAGATGCACTGGTGCATGAATTTTCTGCTTGTTCTTCTTACTGTTATTTATAAATAAAAAATGTGCTAAGTGCTCTCGTGCATAGACAAAATTCTGCTTTCTGTGGTATGGTTCTGAATTCTAGGGTCAGGCTACAGGTCGTCATAAAATAGATCATCAGAAAAGGAACCTCTTGGCACAACTGTTATGTTCCAAGACTGGTTCTCTCAAATTGTGCTAGGCCCTAACTCTCCACTCCATGAATTATAGTAGTGGGAGTAGAGAGTGTTTATGAATCCTGTTTACAGTCAAGGCTTTAAAATTGGGGTATGATCCATATATCTTAGCAAGTGCTCCCTGAATCTGCTTGTGGCCCTATGCACACTCTTTCTTTGACTACTTAAGCATGTATAGTCTGACACTGAGACTGTGCAGAGATCATGTAAGCATTCCTGGCTAGCGAAAATGCATGTGTAAATTAACACACTGTTTTGATGAAAACTGCCAGAATGTGGCTCTTTGACTGTAGAATTTCCAGAATCTTCAGAGATAATCAAATCATACATCAGTTGCTACTCTGGGTTGAATTGGAAAGACCAGATTCAGGTTTTGAGTCCTTTGAGTTAAGACATACATTTAGCACTTACCTTTCCTTCTTTCTTTATTTTATTTTATTATTTTGCCTCTTGAGATCCTCTGTATAACAAGGATGTTTTTTGCTGTGGGTGTCAGGGATTAAAATAAAATAGAAAAATAAATCTTTTAATAACTCTCTTATACAGTCTGAAGATGCTGTCCAGTAAATAACAGTTTCACAGGGTTTTATCAGTGTCATCATGCACAAAGAAAGGTCATAAAGTTAAACCTTGATATCTTTATATTTTTGAAAAGGTTACTGCAGCAGATGCATTTTTCCTTCTTGCACCATCCAGAGTAATAGGTTTCACCTTGTAGCTATGCCTTTCTCTGAAAGGTATGTATTATTATCCTTAGGTATTATTTCCTGATGATATCTATGTACTGGGTCATTACTGAGAAGCTAGCTTGTTTCTAAAAGATATGATTAAATGTGTGGCAATTTTTAAAAAAAGTTTCAAGGGCTGGTTGTGGAGTAATTAGAACAAACTGGGGCATTCTAAAAGAGCTAAGACCAAAAAAAAGCCTTATAATTATGAAAGGCTAGTTTAAAATGTATGTGCTATGGCTAACTGTTCACCACTGACTAGGTATGAATTATATCAAAATGTGTTATCTTTAAAGACTTAGCTGCTGCATAAGGGACAATTTAGGCCCCAAACTTGCATATAGATCCCCTATTGACTACTCTGGGATCAGAGGGCATAATTAAGTCATGATGATTTTACAGTAGGGTAAGTAGGGTAAATAAAAATTAAGGAATAAGTATGTGATATAGTTAAACTGCCTTAAACGTAGGGTGTATTATATTATTTGCATTCTAATAAGGCCATTGTTTTCTGTTTTAAATTCTACTGAAGCTCATTTAAACACCCCCCTCTGCAAACACACTTCAC
The DNA here is from genome assembly GCF_016161935.1 of Mauremys reevesii. NCBI lineage: Eukaryota > Metazoa > Chordata > Testudines > Geoemydidae > Mauremys > Mauremys reevesii. The sequence continues at coordinate 27,658,908 of NC_052630.1, forward strand.
ATTCCATGTCTCCCAACCATGTCTTGTCAAAGAGAGAGAGGAGTGTATGTAAGTTTATGGACCCAATGAGATGTATAGATATAGATATATAGAGTTGAAGCCAAACCTATTTCCCTGTTGTGCCCCACTATACTGCTGGCATTGTAGCACGTGTAGAAATCAGCTCCTTTTCAAAGATGTTTGCAATAACTGAATGAGAGTCACTACTTAAACCTGTTTATGGTTAGTATCTACATTACCCAGTGGTGGTAATAATAAATAACAGTAGGAAGCCATTGTCCAGAGAAGCATGGCATACAGATTTTAGAAGATTTAAAATCAAATGGAAAACAATTAAATCCATATGGAAACAAACATATTGATTCAGCATATGTTTCTTTGCTGCAATAGTGATTAATGTATGATACACAAATCTAACCATTTGATTGTATCAGAAAACCCACAAATCCAGGAGGATGCACAGAATCACCAACACTACTTCACCTCTGCTCCAAAATCATTACTGCTACCTCTTTTGTAGCTCCCTGCCTGCCCCCTCCCTCCTTTACCCTCAGCAGAACTTGGAATCTACAGCAAGTTATTTGAAAGTCTGTTTGATGTCAGTCTCTAGTGGCTAGCTGTGTGCGACTGTTCACTCACTGAAGTCAGATGGATGACTGTCCGGAAAAGAGCGGGGGTGATACACATCACAGGCTTTGATCTCTCCTGACTCCCTGTGGAATTCTTCCACCTTTTCATGTTGGGGATCAGTTAATTATTAGATGAAATTGGTTTGGGGAACAGAAATCATTTTGAAGACTCAGTTCTCATGCTGATGCTATATGTTCTTTGATCTGTGGAACTACAGATTTAGAAGACAGCAATACATAGCATATCCTGTAAGTGGGTGATCCTTACTTGCAGAAGTGAATTAGAATAGTTGCAGGCTCCCCTACATAAGAATAGCCCTACTTTTAACTTACTTGTGAAAATCTGCTCCCTCTCTAGACTGTAAGAGTGCTATTATTGCAAGTGTCATTGTTTGTAGATAACAGCCTTGTAGAATGTATTAACTGTAAAAATCTTACATACTACAACACAAACTCAGTATTAATTTCTCCCTTTTAACATGTCCATCTACCTTGGTTTCCAATTTCACTAAACTCCTTGTTGGCATTTCTCATGTTACGCTGATTATTCTTGGTTCTCTAAATCATTTTTAATGAAGATGGAATAAATTTCCATCTTTCCTCCCAGTATTAAAGATACACATAACCCCTAGTAGTAATAATCATTGGTTTAACTTTCTGGCTGTGTTTGAATCATAATTTTCTAAGAAAGGGTTCAGGTATTGGACCTGATAATGCTGTTCACGTAATTTATTTATTTTTCTTTAAACAGAGTATCCACCACCTGGCTGATGCATGTGTAGTTTATAACATTTAACAAACGCAAAGAATTCATAAGAGGTTGTGTATGCCTTTTAAACGTACCTTGTGACACATTTTAACTGGAGAGCTAGTGGATTCAAATAATATTATATAATAATATTATATAATAATCATTGTTTATGTTTAGAATGCTGAGCTCCAGAGACAACACACACACACACAAAAAATTGAGGGTGAGGTTGTCCACAGAACTATGAGCATTTGGAACATATTTCATGCTGTTAGTAGCTGCAGCAATGTGGCTTACCTTTTGAAAAAAAAATACATTGATATACGTACCTAAATAATAATAATAATAATAAAAAAGATTAGGAACAAGGAAAAGAGTGATCCTGCCAAGCTAATAAAATAGAGCTAAACACAGTGGTGAAAGTAACTTAAAGGACTTACCAGTGTGCTGGAGTCCTGAGCGGGGGCGTGGCCTCAACCGGAAGAGGCGGTGCCTTTCAAGATTTAAAGGTCCTGGGGCTCCGGCTGTGACTGGGAGCCCCGGGGCCTTTAAATCACCTCGGAGCTACCAGCTGCAGAGGCGCTGGGAGCTCAGGGGCGAATTAAATAGATATTAAATAACTCAATATCTAGGTCTTTGTAGCGAAGTAACTTGGTAGCACAGATGTTAGTTTTACTCTAGTATTCCCAATGGTAAAGTTGCCTCCAATTTGGCATGTATTATTAATAAAAGGTGCTAAATAAATAAATGATAGAAGCAATTAAAGTAATGAAAATAAATGCTAAACAACAGAACTAGTTTATCTTAACTTAATTAGCTATGAGTCTTAAAACAATGCTAAGTAGACATTCTACTTGTTTTGCTAGTAAGTGCAATTGGAATCTCAGGCCTGGTCTACACTAGGACTTTAAATCGAATTTAGCAGCGTTAATTCGAATTAACCGCTCAACCGTCCACACCAGGAAGCCATTTAATTCGACCTAGAGAGCGCTAAATTCGACATGGCTATCTCGAATTAGGCTAGGTGTGGATGCAAATCGAACTTAGTAGCTCTGGGAGCTATCCCACAGTGCACCACTCTGTTGACGCTCTGGACAGCAGTCCAAGCTTGGATTCTCTGACCAGCCACACAGGAAACTACCCGGGAAAATTTTCCTTTTCCTGTCTGGGCACTTTGAATCTGATGTCCTGGTTGGACATCGGGGCGAGCTCAGCAGCACCTGCAACGATTCAGAGCTCTCCAGCAGAGGAGTCCATGCAATCCCAGAATAGAAAGAGGTCCCCAGCATGGACAGACTGGGAGGTCCTGGATCTGATCGCTGTGTGGGGCGATGAGTCTGTGCTTTCGGAGCTGCGCTCCAACAAACGGAATGCAAAGACCTACAAGAAGGTCTCCAAAGCCATGGCACTCAGAGGATACAGCCGGGATGCAACGCAGTGCCGCGTGAAAATCAAGGACCTGAGACAAGGCTACCAAAAAGTCAGAGCGGCAAACGGACGCTCCGGAGCCCAGCCCCAGACATGCCGCTTCTACGAGGCACTGCATGCCATTCTCGGTGGGTCTGCCACCACTGCCCCACCAGTGACCGTGGACTCTGAGGATGGGATAGTGTCGACGGGCAGTTCCTCGGCGATGTTCGCCGATGGGGAAGATGAGGAAGGGTTTGTGGAGGACGACGCAGGCGACAGCGCTTACAATACCGCTTTCCCCGACAGCCAGGATCTCTTCATCACCCTCACAGAGATCCCCTACCAACCCTCCCCGGCCGTTAACACGGACTCAGAATCAGGGGAAGGATCAGTCAGTAAGTGCTATAAACATGGAAACATTTATTTTTTAAAAAACAGGAATAAAAACTATATAAAAACTATATAAAAAGTTTTCCATATAAAACTATATAAAAAGAAGGTCCACACATATAGGGATGGAACAGAAATCCTCTTGGGACACTTCCACGAAGCTCTCGTAGAGGTGCTCGAAAAGCCTCCGCAGGAGGTTCCTGGGGAGAGGTGCCTTATTTGGTGCTCCGTGGAAGCACACTCTTCCGCGCCAGGCCATCCTAACGTACAGCGGAATCATTGCCTCGACCAGCATGGCAGCATACGGTCCTGGTCTGTGCAGGGATTCTCGCAGCATCCTCTCTCTCTCTCTCCGAGTGACCCGCCTCAGGGTAATCTCGTTCGGCGACTGCTGCATCTAATTAGGGCAATTAGTGTACTGTTACTATTGTAAATGCTTGACTTTTACTTTGCATAGCAATGACCTTCGTTTAACAGCCACGTGTTGGAGGCCGCAGAGGAAAAGCATACAGTGATCTTTCCCGGGCACAGCCGTGAGGGGCTGGAACAGGGTCAGACTTTATGCTTTCCAGATTGCCTTCAGCGGGAGGGCACAGCTATCCATTAACTGTTAAGCAGCCTATAGTGTAGGGCTTACCAGGCCTGGCTGCTACACGGATTCAGCTGTACCGCCCCGCTTGTCCGATCGCCTGTGCAAGACCGCAGCCAATGAAAGCGTATTCCGAAATCTCGAACTTGTCCTGAGAGCTCGTGAGACTAGGTGCCCTGTATGGTCTTGTTCACAGAAACTGAGTAGACTGAGTGTTCAGTGTTCGCAAACATGTATCTTTTCAAGGAAATCACTTCCTTTTTCCCATCACACAGCTGCGGCTCTTTCACGAACTGCCCCGGCATCCCCCTCACAGAGGCTGGCGCAGATTAGGCGGCGAAAGAAAAAGACTAGGGACGACATGTTCTCGGAACTGATGGCCTCCTCGAGAGCCGAGGCGGCCGAGCAGAGACAGTGGAGGGAGACCCTATGTCAGCACCAGCGCTCACACAGCGAACGGGAGGACAGGTGGCGGCAGGAAGACCAGCAGGCAACTCAAACGCTGCTTGGGCTAATGAGGGAGCAAACGGACACGCTCCGGCGCCTTGTATATGTTCTGCAGGACCGCAGGCAGGAGGAGAGAGCCCCCCTGCACTGTATCTGCAACCGCCATCCCCCGCCACAAAGTCCTGTCCCCCCCTCACCCAAAATCACAAGAAGGAGGGGCGCTAGGGGCCATGAAAACTGTCACTGCACCCCAGCAGAGCGCTCATGTACCACACAGCTCTCATGCCATAAATTTTGAGAAGTGCTTCCCTTCCTGGATCACCCAGTCCCAAATCCAAGTTTCATCCCCCCCACTGTGTAGTTGAGTATTAAAAGTAGTTTGTTGTTATTCACTGTTTCCGTCACATTTTTCTTGTCAGAAGACTTTGTGTGAAGGGGGGGAGGGTTTTTTTAATTGCATAGGACAGCCTCCATTACCAGGGTACAGACTTGGGGGGCAGGATCAACAGCAGGACACACACAGACTGCAGTCACTAGGCACCAGGGTCAGTCTGGGAGGTGTATGCTGCCCCGGGTGAGTCTGTGAGGTGTATGCTGCCCCCGGGTCCTAGCGCCTGCCATCCACAAATGGCAAGGCAGGCTGCCCTTACCATGCCCTTCCACCCTAGCCACGAGCCTCTCCGATGCCCTGAGCCCCAGCAAGAGCCCTCATCCACGGACACATACTCACCCTTCCCACACACCCCTCACCCCTTCCTACGCCCCAACCCCCAGCCCAGAGCCTGCATCCAAACTCCGTCCCAAAGACGGCACCCCTCACCCCTTCCTGCAAACCCACCCCTTCCTGCACACCCACCTGCAACCGTCCTCCCCCCAGAGACCGCTGTAGGAGCAGGAGCCTGTCATTCCTCTAGTGTAGAAGCGGTCTGTACATCAGTGCACACCGTACCCACCACAGTCTGCGTCCATGTTTCAACCCTAGAACAGGAATTCATAATTAAAGAAAACTTTGTTAATAATCAGTGTTCCATTAAATTTATTTTAAAACGTGTGTTGGAAGGGGGGAAACCTGGAGAACGGGGTATGTAACTGCAGATCGAAGTCAACAGTCACTGAAACAGGCTCAGGTTCAGCTTCCCTGTAAATCAAGTGGACAGTCATAGGTTACCCTGCTCTCCGAGGAACCTAGCTTTCAAAGCCTCCCGGATGCACAGCGCTTCCCGCTGGGATCTTCTATCGGCACGGCTGTCTGGCTGAACGTAATCAGCAGCCAGGCGATTTGCCTCAACCTCCCATCCCGCCTTAAAGGTCTCCCCCTTGCTCTCACAGAGATTGTGGAGCACACAGCAAGCAGCAATAACAACGCGGATATTTTTTTCGCTGAGGTCCGAGCGAGTCAGTAAGCTCCGCCATCTCCCCTTGAGACATCCGAAAGCACACTCCACCACCATTCTGCACTTGCTCAGCCGGTAGTTGAAGAGTTCCTTCTCACTGTCCAAGGCACCTGTATAGGGCTTCATGAGCCAGGGCATTAGCGGGTAGGCTGGGTCCCCGAGGATCACTGTAGGCATCTGCACATCCCCAACCATTATTTTGTGGTCCGGGAAGAAACTACCTGCCTGGAGGCGTTTAAACAGACCAGAGTTCCTGAACACACGCGCGTCATGAACCTTGCCCGGCCACCCGACGTAGATGTTGGTAAAACGTCCCCTATGGTCCACCAGTGCTTGCAGCACCATAGAAAAGTAGCCCTTTCGGTTAATGTAGTGGCTGGCCTGGTGGGCTGGTCCCAGGATAGGGATGTGAGTCCCATCTATAGCCCCACCGCAGTTTGGGAATCCCATCGTGGCGAAGCCATCTCTGACAACCTGGACGTTTCCTAGAGTCACTACCTTTGAGAGCAGTTGCTCAACGATTGCGTGGGCTACTTGAATCACAGCAAGCCCTACGGTAGATTTGCCCACGCCAAAGTGGTTCGCTACTGACCGGTAGCTGTCTGGCGTTGCAAGTTTCCAGAGGGCTATGGCCACTCGCTTCTGCACAGTCAGGGCTGCTCGCATCCGGGTGTCCTGGCGCTTCAGGGCAGGGGACAGCAAGTCACAGAGTTCAAGGAAAGTGCCCTTACGCATCCTGAAGTTTCGCAGCCACTCTGTGTCATCCCAGACCTGCAGCACTATGCGGTCCCACCAGTCCGTGCTTGTTTCCTGGGCCCAGAATCGCCGTTCCACACCATGAACTTGACCCATTGCCACCATGATCTCCACTGCGCGGCGTACCCTGCTTTGTGAGAGGTCTGCGCCACTCTGTGACTTCCTGTCCTCACCGCGCTGACGGAGCCTCCTCGCCCGATTTCTCAGCAGCTGACTGTGGAAGAGGTGGACGATAAGGTGCGAGGAGTTGACAACGGCCATAAGTGCAGCAATGATCGCAGCTTGCTCCATGCTCGCAGTGCTGTGGCGTCCGCGCTGTAACCGACCAGAGAAGGGCGCGAACAGATTTCCCGCCGGTGCTTTCAGGGAGGGAGGGCGTGATTGACGGTTCAATGACGACAGTTACCCAAAACCACCCTCGACACATTTTTTCCCCCAGCAGGCATTGGGGGCTCTACCCAGCATTCCAATGGGCAGCGGGGACTGCGGGAACTGTGGGATAGCTTCCCACAGTGCACCGCTTCCAAAGTCGACGCTGGCCCCGTTACTGTGGACTCAGACAGTCGAATTAGTGTATTTAGTGTGGATACACAAATTCGACTTCATAAGGTCGATTCCACAAATTCGAGTTAAGTAGATTCGAAATAGTCTTGTAGTGTAGACGTACCCTCAGTAGTTTGATTCAATTCATCAGTTGCTTGTATGACCAAGTGTTGGTTCCTATTGATGATGGTCAGCATCATAGTAACCCTCCAGCACTCTGAGCCACCATAACATTTACTCATGACTTTCAAACTTCAGAGAACAAGGCACATGCAAGGCACTTGGAGCACAGTCTGCATCATCTTCCCAATGTGAGATTCTTAACACACAACTCAGCATGTCAATGAAGAACTCCAAATTATTTGGTGTGAAGAATACTGTTGTTTAAAACTTTTTTAAAGCATATTTACAATTGTACTTATTCTAATGCTGCCCTACTCTAATCAGTACACTGGTATAACTGGAGTAGTCATATTTTGAAATTTTGGGCCTCACCTTAAGGATATGCTTATGCTGCAGTTGAAGGTGTTGTTGCAGCTCAAGTAGGCATACCTATGCCAGCTTTAATCTAACTAGAATGGATAAAAATAGCAGTGAAGATGTGACAGCAGTCACTTCAATGGGAGCTGTACAAATCGGCCTGGGCCCTGTGTACATGCTTGTGTTGCTAGCCCATACTGAAGTTTGTACCACCATTTCTTCACTCCTTTTTTTAGTTATGCTAGCTAGATTAAAGCTTGAGCTGCAGTCACACCTTTATTTGTAGTGTAAATGTACCCTAAAAGGCATGGCACAGAACTTGCAGCCCGACTGTGTGTGTGTGTGTGTGTGTGTGTGTGTGTGTGTGTGTGTGTAGGGGGGGTTATAATGGCTTTGTTACCTTTGCATTCTCTCAATTCTGGGATGCTCTGGGGCCCAAGGGGCTTCCAGAATAATGTAAACAGCCCTGGGACAGTCAGTCCCCACCTGTGTATGGGCCTACAAAATTTGTACAGTGGTACATGCTGTGGTCACACTCCTGGCCCGCCTCTCACACCCCTAAAAGGCCTTGCATAGAGGTCCTCATAAAACAGCTTGAGGCTTGTCTTCCTCAGTTCCTGTGTCTGGGAAATTTTCCCCTGCCCAGATCCAGGGCTTTTAGAGTTCCTTTAAGCTATTCTAGTCCTTTTTATTGGCATAAACAGGATGGAGCAGTGGTTAGAAGTGGTATGATGCTAGCCTGGTTTTCAAAGATGCTGAGCACACCCATCTCCCATTAATTTCAGTGGGAGCTGAGATTGGTCATGTCATAATGTTCACCCATTCTTTATGAATTAATGAGTGGGATTTTCAAAGCACTCAGCACTGTGCTAACTCTGCTCTTTTTAAATCAACAGGAGCTTACGGTAGTTAGGTCACTTCTGAATACTTTTGAAATTCCCACCCATGCTGTACAATGGACCATGTAGGTCCACATGAAAAAGATCTTTTTTTTTTTTTTTGGACGAACTGGAATATCTGCAGATTGGCTATGCATACCATTGCCTCACTTCCTCATGCACTATTCATAATGTCAGCACCAGAATCAGAGGGTGTATCACCTCTCTGTGAACATGGTCCAGAATTTGGCAGATGCATGCAGATTCTTTCAGGGAATGTAGTTAGAATCTGTCCAGTGAAGTCAATAGGACCTGAGTTGGGTCAATGCTATGTTCTTTTGAAAATCCCAACCTATTGATTTTTGTTATTGGCTTACTGTGGCTCTGACTGCTCCCAGTTTTTCTCCTACATGATATTATTTGTGAAAGCTGTGCGGAAAATGATCCCTGCTACTGATTTTTTTTCTGCTGCTTTGATTGAGATGGAAACTTTTTATCATGCACAGATGGATGTGCACCACCTCTCCCGTTTTGTAGTATACACATGTACATATTCAGAGCCAGAACTTGGTCTTGAATGTTTATATTGTTGTGAGGGATTTGGTGATTCTGTGCAATAGCCCTGTCTTCTGGCATGGACTTGGAAGGCTTTTTATCCTTCCACTAGAGGCTATTTCAGGATAAGTTGACAGCCTGCACTGTATCTTTTTATTCAGTCACTTCTATACACTGAGTGCCAGTAGTATTTTCAAAATAGCACTTATGATAAGGGAAAAGTAAACATGAATGGGCTGCTGAGAATTTATTGATACTTCTGGTTGTGTTGATCAAGAGCTCTGGCAGCACAGTGGCTCTGCCTGGCCCGTGTAATGTCCTTCCACATCCTTTCTGAGCTAGCCAGAACATTTCTTCTTCTCAGGGATAAAATGAGAGTTGGTGACTTGATGAAATAAACAGGAGCTAAGAGGGCTTGTCAGTGTTGAGCCTTGTCCTGACAACTGCCTCAGCAGAATGCATTTAATAAATTGTGATTGACAAAATACTTGAAAGCTACAGGTTGAAGTTGAAATCAAGGTATATGGGGAAGTCGATAGGATAACATTAGAATAGCCTTATAGTACAGAGAGCTGTCGTGAATCACATAACTGCTTTTAAATTGGAAAAACTTTTAACAGTGGGAAAACTTGGATGGTCGTGGTACAGTTGTCATTAAGGCCATTCCTATAACTGAGCCTCCATCTCAGGGACTTTGTGCAATATTTTGTTACTTGATCAGATTTAATGAAGCAATTAATTCAGTTTTCAGAGTAGCATCCGTGTTAGTCTGTATCTGCAAAAAGAACAGGAGTACTCGTGGCACCTTGGAGACTAACTTTATTTGAACATAAGCTTTCGTGGATTACAGCCCACTTCTTCGGATCCGAAGAACTGGGCTGTAGCCCACGAAAGCTTCTGCTCAAATAAATTTGTTAATTAATTCAATGTTAGAGAGAATCTAAAATCCAGATCTTAATATCAATGAACTTTGTGGAAGTCTAGATCCAAACTCTGAAGTTTTGTGATCATTTCTAATATTAATACAATCCTTATCAATATATCTCATTGTAATAGATTAGTTCTTATCAACAGCATCTTAAGTATAAAATTAAAATTACATGAAAGAAACAGAAAAGGAAAACATTATCATTTTAGAGACCCCAGGATCAGAATATTACTGCATTATCTGAGATGCAAAACGTTCTCACTTCATCTTTTCTCCTCTCTCTGTAGCATCTATCCCTCTCTCAGACATCAGATTATCTGGTCATAATCATCACTTAAACTTCAGCTGCTAAATTATAATCTTATAATAAGTTCTTAGGCTATTTGACTTTGCACTTTACCCATTCATCAACTTCTACTGGGCTATGTCAAATTAGGAAAGAGATGATGGCTCAGATATGCAACGGGGAGAAGGGTCACTGCCACTTGCATGGGGGAATAGGTATGGGTGAGGTGTTGGGTTTGTTAACTAGCTGGTTGGAAGGAGGCCTGTCCTGGTTGCTGATGGGAGTGTGGGTGATGAGGGTTGGGGGTAGCAGACAGGCTATATTAAATAACTAGGAGAGGGGTTTGATAAGTTAGTAAGTTTTAAACAGCCCAGTTTTCCCACTTTTTAATCATAATTTAAATGTAGTGGCCTGAATTTTCAAAAGTGACTAGACTTTTATGTTTCCAACCTGAGACATTTTAAAGGGGCCTAATTTCAGAAGGTGGATGCTCAGAAGTTTCTGAAAACAATAAATCTTTTAAAGTATCTCTACCCTGGTAGCCAAAAATAGAGGTTCTCAAAGTTAATTTTGTAAATTTAGGCCAGCATCTTTTCCTTAATTGCTTAGAGAAGATATATTTACTATAGCACAAGCATGTGGGAATACACTACAATATTTTTATATAAATCCTGAGGTGATTTTCAGAGTGTTTCTGTTCAAATTTGGTTGCAAAAATAACTCCCACAGAATGTTGTTATAGTGTTTCCAACTGTAGTGTGCTGTGACAGTAAGCAGATAGCAAATAGTCTGTTATGCTTTATAGATTGCAATCATCATACTCCAGTACGAGTTGATGCATCTGTTGGTGTTCATTCTATTTCACATTTGCATTTAAATTCCTATGGAACAAAGATAAGATAAAGAGGAAAACAAATGATGCTTATTTGTTGTTCTTTTGAACTCCGACTATAACTTTGAGAGGGAAAACCTCAGGGGAAAAATCCTATGTATTCTTTACAAAACATCATATGCCCATTCAGTCATTAACAGTCTTCAAAATCCCTGAGGCTTTAGTGAAGACATAAATCAGCAAGGAATAACCCAAAATACATTGAAACCCAAGGAAAAAAACCCATGCACAATATGATTGTAATTTGTGTCAATATTTTTAGTTCGCATAGAATACATTATAATACTGTTCTCCACCATACACACATTACTGATACATGTAGAAATATTGTCTGCATTTATTTACTTTTAAAATATTGCTCCTTTTTCATCTGTTGTAGTTCTAATTTGTTTTCTCTGTCACAGTGCACAGCATGAACTTGTAATACATTTAGGTATATCTATCTTACATCCAAGGTAATTCACCTGGCTGTTATGAACTACCCGGTTTGTGGGAAGCCTGGGAACAGTCCTTCGGGTTAGATCCAATCCACCAACAGATGGATGTGTATACTCTGTAAAATGGTGTGTGTGTGTGTGTACACAGAAGTGCAGCAGCTACCCTAAAAATAACATGCCTACATATTCGTGGATGCACACATTATATAGGAGAGCTGGAGTGGGCCATTGTTGTGAACCAGTCCATCCCTATCGTTGCTCATCCCTCTGCTCCCACCCCTTGCTTCAAAGATGTATTGACCCATAATTAAGGCTGCGAGTTGGTCATGGAAGTCATGGTTTCTGTGACTTCTGCAGCGGCTAGTGCTGGCTCAGCCCCCAGCACCAGTGGGTTCCCAGGCCACCTCCCCCAGCACCCGTGTCACCCCCGGACCCCTCCCCCCCGAGCAACTGAGCCCCCCCTGCCCAAGTTTTAGTTAGGGATATAGAATAAAAATCATGGACAGGTCCACAGGCCGTGAATTTTAATTTACTGCCCATGACCCTCCATGATTTTTACTAAAAATATCCGTGATGAAAACATACCCTTCGCATAATTACTAATAGCTCTTATTAATGAGGAAGGGCGTTCTTCTTGGAAGACCTGGATCAGTTTACGGGTGCATGTTGTATAAGTGCTGTAGATGGAGAGACAGAAAGCATTACTCTTATTAAAGTCCGTGAGATTTAATAAGTATTTCTAAGAGGAAGGATGGGCTAGTGATTAAGGTGCTAACCAAGGACTTGGGAGACCTGGGTTCAAGTCCAGATTTCCTGTGTGATGTCAGGCAAGTTATTTAACCTCGTCTTGTCTCAGTTCCTCATCTGTAAAATGTGGATAATAGCACAGTGGGAGTGTTGTGAGGATAAATAAATTAAATGTGACATGCTCAAATATGATGACGATGAGGGTCATATAAATATCTACATTGGGTTGGGCAAACTACAGCCTACAGGCTGGATGTGGCCGTGAGCCATTCTAAGCCAGACCGCAAGCCGCACCACGCACCACTCCGTCTGGGGCTCTGGGTCAGGGGCCGCATCACATGGCTCCCAGAAGCCGTGGCATGGTCCCACTCTGGCTCCTATGCACTCCAATGGGAGCTGCAGGGGCAGTGCCTACGGATGGGGCAGCATGCCTCCGCGTAGGAGCCAGAGAAGGGACATACCACTGCTTCCGGGAGGCGCTTGAGGTAAGCGCTGCTCAGAGCCTGCATCCCCTGAGCCTCTCCCCATGCCGCAGCCCTGATTCCCCTCCCGCTCTCCAAACCCCTTGATCAATGGGCACCCCCGGCCAGAACCTGCCCCCTTTCCCGTACCCCAACTCCAATTTTGTGAGCATTCATGGCCCACCATACAATTTCTATTCCCCTGTGTGGCCCTCAGGCCAAAAGGTTTGTCCACCCCCAACCTAGATAGAGGGCAGGATTTAGCTCTTAAATTTTACCAAACCTAAATAAAGATGCATATGTTGTGTTCTTTTTTATAGTATTACATTTTCACTGTAATTTAAAAGAGCCACCCATTAATGGGAGAATTAACTTCTTAGGGTCTGGTTCTTCCACCTTTCATTGCTTGGGCATTGGTTTTTCATGACTGTGAATGGTGTATCTTTTTTTAAATCCAAGATTGCATGTTTTATCAACTCTGTGAGTCACAGACTAGCAGCTGTAATCTAAATTCCCATCCATAGATCATAGTTGAGATGGGAAGAGTGATGGCTGAGTGGGTGGATAAGTAACAGCAGGTGTAGGGTGGAGAGAGATAATGACAATATCACAAATCTCTCAAATTTTCAAAAATTCATGTTTTAATTAAAATATACCATGAGTCATTTGTGACTTTTCCCAAAACTTTTTGAGACAGACCCAGCAACTTATTCATTGCTTAATAACTTACCTAAACATTAATTTTTGACTGAGGACAGTATCTCACGCTCAGAATTAGAAAGTAGATACTGAGTTATCTTGATACAGGCTAACATTTTGATAGCAGTCTTGGAGCTGGGGGGGGACGGGACAGGGGTTAATGTAATTGATTGTTAATAAAGCCTCATTCTGAATCACAAAATCCTAAAAAGGGGGCAGAATGGATACTGCCTCAGCAGATGACAGTAATATCACTGGATGATATATTATTTATGGGAAATACGAGCCTGACAAACAACAAGATTTCTATTAGAGAGAACTAGACAAAAGCTTTATCCAGTAATTTTGAAAGTTGAGTGCCAATAAAAGACTCAACATCTGCCCCTTTGCATTGTTTGTGATACCTGAGTACCGAGTGTTACCATCAGGATATCAACAATTACCATTTCAATTGCAAGTGTAGGGGGAAAACAGTCTCCTCTCACATACCACTGTGTGGCAACATTTAATGGCTATCACGGCACTTGAAGAAGTGAATGTTGAGTTTCATATGGCACCTACTATACATATCAAATGCTTCCCTATCCCAGCACTGATAATAGAACTGTCTGTGGATATTTCATCACATGAGCCTGTATCTCTGGAACACGTAAGTCCACTTTTTGTGCAACTCAGAGTGCAACTTCCCAGCAAGCAGACAGTAAATGTAGGCTTTCAGGCTCTCTGCAGGTCACTCTCATTTATTTTATTTTGTCCCTTGTTTGAGAGAACAGCCTCTCCATTTTGCCATGAATGCCTGAACATTTATGTTGGAACTGTCACAATGCTCCATTTTTGCTGACATTATCTCTTAAATTAAAATGAATACAATCTGATCAAGAATTGCTAACATCACTTTATTCCTATACTCACAAAGGAAGAAGCAGAATGGTATTTGGCAGATAATTTCCGCTTCAGTGCCTGCTGATGCCTCCTGCTTGAAATGCTTGGTAGTTCCAATGGGATAAAGCTGGATCTATTTGTAGAAAATGGACAGTTCTCATCATTTCAGATGGAAAATGTGTGTTTATTTTAAAGGAATCTTTCCTCGTGTGCACTGAAGTGCATTATTTTGTACTTGTGAGTCTGTGTGACTGTGAGGGTCAGAAGAAGTTTAATACACAAAAGCACTAGTCTGCTCTAGTGCCAGGTCAGTACACTGGCTTGCGTCCTCTGAGGCCTGTATGTTTGAGCCTGCACTACATTAAGCTAAAACTGAAGTGAGTATGTGCTCTTAGTTTAATAAAGAGTGGACAATGAGGCTATTGTCATCTACATATAAGTTGGCACAGTTTTTTGGTTTTTGTTTCACTTAGATTTCAGGACTGTGATAAAAAGGGTACTGGGGAGGTATTGACTGAAGTCAGCTTACACCTGAAGGTGACTTGGGAGGCTTTGCAATATCCAGTGGTGCCAAGAGTTATTAGCACACACTAGTCATATTTTCTTCTTGCAAGAATCTAACATCTTTGGTATTTTGGTAACATCTTGGCTGACTCATCCCTACTTTGAACTCTCCAGATGTAGAGGTGTAGAATATTAACACATATCCCAAAAATGAGGACAAATGCAGATTCCTCTTGACCGTCTCAGTTTAGCTTGTGTTGCAGCATTTTTAACTTATTCATTTAAATGTTGATAATGGTCATGGATAAGTTCCATGAATGGTATCGGTAATAACATACAGTATTTACTATATACTGTCCACTTCTAAATTTTGAGTTTGCAGATCTCCTGGGCACCTTTCTAATGCTTTTGGCAAGCTCCGTTAATGTCAATTCATCCTCTGCAGTTGGGGAGGGGACATTTTTGCATAGATTTTTTTTTGCAACTGGTTTAGACAAAGCAGTACAAAACTCTATATCATTTCTGCAGTCTGTGCTTCACTGATTTAAATAATTAAGATATTACTCTTTGCAGGTATTAGGGTGGGTCTTGGAGCACTACTTGATGTAAAAGCACTAGTCTGATTACTATTTTAAATAGCATTTGTACAGATGGTGGGCTAGCCATACAGAAGGATTTAGGATCAGGAATTGTGTAGCAGGGATATTAAAGAAAGTGCAAGTACCCTAAACCTAGCTATAGCTCCTACTTCAAACTCCAGCTTCTCTTATTAAACCTAAGTATAATTCCATTGTTTGTAACAGAGCTGCTATTTTATTTTTTAAGGCTGAAATTATGAAGTCTTAATACTAAACCAGTGCCAATAGCAATAAATGGTTTGCTTACCCACAACTGTGGAAATAGCTGTGGGAGAGGGTCTGGGAAAGAGGAAGACTCTTTCCATTGTTGAGGTTTCCATTGTTGAGTTTCCTCCAAATTCTTCTGGTGGTGGGAGGTTAAGGTCATCTCCCTTTCCTCTCTAGGCAGTGTGAACAGGTCTGGCCCCAAACCCTACAGATAGTGGGGGGTGATTCTCTAGAGGCACAGTGTATCTGCATAGCCCAATTCCATTAGAACCATGCTACCAGGACTTCCCCGGCCCGCAGCTGCTCCAGGATCCTTATTAATGGGGGTGTCACATTCCAGGGTGCACGAAAAGGCATATTTTGTACAAAGATTATTACAGTATTGTGTGGAGTGTAAATTCAGGGTTTTTCTTGATCACAGGCCTCAAATGGGGGATGGTGGCCATGGAAATTTCTCACTCCTCCTTTTTACACACGAATGGCAAGATCTGTTCTTGAAGAGTCCCTTCTTGTGAGGATCTAGGAACATGATCAGTCCCAAAGTTTTTCCTTTGATGTGGCCAACATCTGTGCTGTATGGGGAGATATTTATGGATATAGCAAGGCTATTCCCTCAATGTACGTCTTCATCACAGAGTTAACTTGGCTCTTATTCAGGTGTTGCCACTAACTCCCCTCCCTTCCACACACAAAACCCTCTTACTCAAGTTTATGGATGATAAACTTGGGGAAGTAGGTTAGTTTTAGCCTGGGCACCACTTTCATTTAGGATGATAACCCACCCACACTGCAGTGAAGATGCAGGGTATATCACACAAGTGCTGGTGGTTCTCCAGTGCCTTTCTGCAGTTCCTTCTGTGTGCCCAAAAGGAAGCCAAGTTCTCCCACAATTTCCTGGGAAAGAATCAGAGGGATTTTAAGCTTACTGCAGCACTAAGAACCATGGGATGTGCCCCCTGAAAGTCCTAGTGACACACACACAGGAGTGCAGCACTAGTAAGGACAAAGTAACTTGACTTGGCTTTGCGGAGTGGCTGTTTACCCCAGAGCTAGGCTAATCTGGGTATTCAGACCCAGGTACTGCTCGCCTGTGTTACCTCTCTAGTGAAGACTGACCTTCAGAGACATGCAGGTATTTATATGGATAATGCCTCTTAACACTAATCTGAATTATGCATGTGCCTGCGCTCTTGAATGTGAGAATAGAGCCTAATATTTCTACTAGTCCTTGGGAAATGGAGATGTAAAAGGAGAGATTTTCTTTCTTTTTTTAACAGTTACATCGTGTTTTCACATGCTGCTAATTACTTTGTTCTGTACAACCGTTGCAAGCAATACACTTGGAAAATCTGACTTCTGGCACAACCAGATTAATGTTGATAATATTTACCAACAGTTTAGGACTGTATGAAAATTCACATAAAATTACTTTCAAGTCCCATTTTGATGCAGTGGTGGATCAGAAGCCTTCATTTGTAATTTCTCTAAACTGTGCCTTTTATGAATGGGAAAGGGTAAAAAGTCGTACATCTGTAATTGATTTCAATGAGCTGCCAAAGTTACTTGAACTAACACTAGTGTCTTGTTTCCTGTGGTGTATTTCATTAATATTTTGGAAAGTGTCTTCAAATATTGAATTGTGGATTTATTTATTTAAGAAAAAATGTGGGTTGTGTGGATAGCAGAAAAGAAGAAGATACAATTCCGAGTTCTCTTCTGGAAAATAATGCTATTTGTGACTTACTATAACAATACAGTACATAAATATGAAGAAACAAGCTTTTTTTAGTTTAATTGGCTTGCTGAATGTAGTTCAGAGAAGTGAATAACTACAACTCTGGCTCCAAGGACAAGAAAAGATCAAACAACACATCATACAGAAAACGTAAAATAGAACACAATAGAATAAAACAGCAGAATAGGTAATTCTATCACTTAAAGAAAATAGAAGAAAAGAACAATTGCATAGGCCTTTTATGGTGTAAAATCAGAATAGATCAAGTGGCATGTTTTATTAAAAAGCAGAACAGCTCATTTTTTTATGTTTTTGTGGTTGTTTTTCATTTCTACTTGTCACCATCAGATTTTCCTCTAATTCTTCATAGTCCCCAATTACATATAGAGAGCATGAGTTCTCTGGTTGAAAGTACAAAACATTTAATTTTTATTTAATATTTTTGATCCAAAACATTAGGGCAGGATAAGACAACAAATGACAATACATGAAAACAACATAGAGATGGGCTGAAGGAGAAACCCAGATCCATACTGCCCTCAGCTTTGTAGAAGTTTTGATCCAGAATCTGAATATTCTGGTTTGGGCCCCTCTCTGCAAACACATATGTGATCAATGATAAAAGCCAACCAAATCAAACACTGATGAAAATTAAATATTGGCTAAGGGGAAGAGAAGGGAGAATATAGAGATTAAAGAGTAGGGGACCAAAGTCCTTAGTAATACAAACTAAAAGATGTTGAAAAGAAAGGTTATGTTTCTAGCTTATTCTGAGCAGATAAAGTTAAGAAGAAAAGAAGTCCCAAGTCAGAGGCAGCCACACGTGCAGGGTGATGAAGGGGAAGATAGTGATCCACAGCAATGAACGCAGCTAAATTGAAAAGGACAAGAACAGGCATGAGACCTTGGAGCTAGCCACAAGCATAGCATTAGTTAGGACTGTCTTGGAAAAGGCAGTAGCAGTGAGGTCAGGCCATCACAAGGAGGAAGCATTAAGGAACGCGCTTCCTTCCCACCTTCCATGCAGACTCCATCACATTCTGCAACTGGCTGTGGCATGAGTTGGGACCACGCTGTTGAGAGCGTCTCTCTCTCTGAGCTGCAGTGCCATTCAGCAGTGCATCCAGAAGCTGCTGGCAACCTTGCAAGCAAGTGGGGAGGAAGGTATAAAGGGAGGAGAAAAACTGTTGTAGCTCCTTTCTGCTTGCTTTCCTACTGGGCAGTGAGATCCCAGGCAGGCTGTAAGATGGGTGTGTCATTGACTCCACCTGGGCCCTGTTAGAGAAGGGGATGCCTAGCACAGATGTTCCCCTCCTCACCAGTCAGCAAAAGAGTAGTCTCAGTGGTGGCTGAGAATGGGAGGATCTGGTCAGACTCCCACCACAAGCTTTGGGGAAAAACCTACAGATCAACTGTAATTGGGGTAGGGAAAGAATGAGATCAATATTCTGGAGATGGTGGGTTGAGGAGCAGTGGCATAGAAGCAGTTTGCTCTGTATGCAGGAGCAGGCAGGAGCTAGACTGGAGCTAGGATAATTGTTTGGAAACAGGAGACTAAAAGGAAATTTTAGGAAACAGAAAGCCAAGTTGTTTTGTATTAATTATTTAAGCAAAGAGTTGATAGAAAAATATTATGGAAATTCAGATTTGCAAGCCTGGATTGTGTTAATAGGCGGGTTGAGGGGGGAGGAGCTCAGGAAACCTGGTTGGGAGTTATGTTATAATTATTTAAATATAGTTATATTTAGTGCTTGTTGGCAGAAAATTTCGTTGGGGGTACAATATAATACAATACAACCTCTAGCTCCAGCAAACCTATTGTAGGAACAGGTAGTGTTGTAGAAGTGAATCTTCAGGAGAGATTGGAATGAGGACAGGGGTAGCTTGGCAAGCTGGTACTAAGAAGGTGGAGGGTGTTGACATGGTGTCTAAGATCTGTGAATAACAGGAAGGTATACAAGGAAGCATAGCAAGGTCACGTGTAGTGTACTTTTCCTAGACATGGGTGAGGCCTGTGGGATAGGGACTAAAATTAAGCATAATGACTTATGGGTTTACTTACAAAAGATTTTTTTTCTTTTTAGAAGACCAGTGATTGTAGGTCATAGTCTACTCTATCCTTCCTGATAATTGCAAAATCCATTACTGTCCCTTTGAGATGGTTTTTTATAAAACACTGCATTAAATCTGAATAAAAGCTTAATAAGTAGATTAGTTAGAACAATAGTCCTCATGAGGATGTTTGATTCTGAGCGTAGCTGCTAGAGATAACCCTAAATGCAATTAGGTTTAACTCCTTGTGAGTGTCAAAGGAAGGTAATACCCACAGAGACTTCCCAACAAATGACATTATTTAAAAAAAGTGTCTCAACATTTAAATTATTCTTTCCTCCGGGCATCAGTAACAAAACCTTTGTTAAGAATTGTTGGAGAAACAGAGCCTTGGATAACGCACAGTGGAAAATTATTTTTGAAAAATTTGTTTTAGATGTTTCACATCAAAAAGATGGATGGCTCTGCTTCCGTGGGGGAACAGTTTGTTGTCGTCATCTGTAGTCTTTGTAATTGTAAGGATCAAAACTCCCAAGGTGGCCAGAGATAAGGACAAAGACAAAATAGTGATTTCACTAAACATATACAAGTTTATAAAGGGCAATGTGATCCAATGTTGATGATTTTTTCTCTGCTTGTATCTGAAATAAAAACAAAAGCTTTTATTAAACAAAAAATCCCAGACATTAAACTTCATAAATCCAGTTCCTATTCCAGCATATAATGTAGCAGACACTGTTAGATTACAAACCACTAAAATTGCTTAATTTTATTATCTGTACTGCAATGCCTGCATCAGAACTATTGCATTATAATGAGGATTTTGGCATTGATATTCAAAACAAATAGTCCCAATTACAGCAACAAAAAAACCCACCTTCCCAAACACTTCTAAAATAACCCATTATGTATGTTTGCAGGGTTGTTGTAACTGTGTTTGTTGATATGGTGTGGTCTAAATGCTTTATTGGCACTTGTTTGGCACAAGCTGCATAATTCACATATTGCTCGGTTGCTTGTGGGTAGTGTGGCCATCCCAAATCCATGCCAATAAAACCTTTATGCCACAGTACGCCATCATGTATATTCTCTCTCTCTGTGGGACATAAATATGATCTTTATCTGTGTAGACTAAATGTACATCCCACTTCTTCCACACGTTCATGCATAAATTGCATACACATGTGCATGTGTTTTGCAGGTGCCTATACCTTCACGCACACATTTGAACCTTTGTGAGTTTACAATGGTTAGAAATTTTAAAGTGCGCATGCAAATGTTTGCACGGTAAAATACATTAGTGAGTACAGATGGCAGCTGAGAAGGGAGTCGGCCAAAAACATGGTCCTAAAAGCATATAAAACTGGGCACTCTTTTGCATGTTCAGTAAATTTGCCCTTCATATAAAAGGGATGTATTGCCTTGTAGTCTGTTTACCATCTAGAACAATGATGGGCAACCCGCGGGCCGCACACAGCCCGTCAGGGTAATCTGCTGGCTGGCTGCCAGACAATTTGTTTACATTTGCACAGCCCCCCACAGCTCCCAGTGGCCGCGATTCGCCATTCCTGTCCTATGGAAGCTGCGGGAAGCGGCCACTTCTGTATTTATGAATTTATATTCATGTCTCTGTCTAGATAACAGGGTTACAGATGCCATATATATAACTGCAAGTGTATTCACTAAACAAACCTAATTCAAATCTTTTTTCCCCTTACATTTTAATATTGCATCTTCTGGGTAATCTTTGGCACCACTGAAAAGAACAAACGTGCTATGAATTATGGCTGCTTACCTGTTCTGTGACTGCTAAAAATCAGCTATCAGGATTAATATTCAATAAGGACCCCACTTTCTAGATTTCTAAATGTCTCCTTAGCTTGACTACATTTTTCATGGTATTATTCATAGCTTTTTACTTGCAATGGAGTGCCCTTGAAAAATCTACAATATTTTTCTCCCTGCTTCAAAATCAAAAGTCAGTCTCATCAAAGATAAAGCTGAACTGATTAGTCCTGGGCCAGAGTAGCTGAAAATGACTTATTTTGCATCGTTTTCACTAGGAGTTCAATTTTTACAGCACAACATACTCAACTGTATGTATGTGGTGCAACAAGGGCACTTAGTGGCCAGTTTGCTAATCACACATGCCTGTCTTTTGCTATGTGTAATTTCTAAGGATATGTCATGTTCTTTGGAACATTTTTCCACCCCAAAGTCATTACTCTAAGTCTTGAGAGATTTTATTCTTTCAATCAAGTAGCAGATGTTTCAGTTTAGAAATGATACCAAGTAAGACAGATCTCCCCCCCTACTCTTCCTAGAGGTATAACACATTTCTTTTAATGCCTTCAGTACAAGTGAAATAATACTTTTTTTCTGTATAATGGCTTTATTCAGTTATCAAACTGAATCACTGTTTTTCTATTTTTTTTAAATTATTTTTTGCATACCATAAGTGACAATGAGAAGTAAGACGGACATGTTTTCAGTGCTGATCCTGAAACTAGTGGGTGCAGGATTGGGACATTAATGAACCATGGCCATAAATTAGTAGGAGCAAGTATCTACAAGATGTTGAATATCTACTGGGAGAGGACCAAATAACCACAGGGTGAAACCCTTGCAAATTGTGGGCACTTAGACTTCCCCAAAACCAGACCCTATATGAATTACCAGGCTCATGGCCTCTTCTGGACTTTTAAGTAACTACTTGAAAATTGAGTTTTACTTCACTTTATTTTTGTTGATTAATCACCTACCAAAACTTAGTAATAGTAGTAGTAGCTGTAGTTATTAAATCCTCTGACAGATTCTTCAAGGAACTCGACATTTCTTGGGAAAATAGAAGTATAATTGTTTTTAAAATGTATACCTTTATTTTAATTCAATTTAGATTTGAAGTAGTTAAACACACTCAAATGAAAGGTTTTTGATTAGTTTCATTCTAACTGATCCACGATTGAAAGCTGAACATTTCCTTTTCTACCCTCCCAGCCCCCTTTTAATAGAGATTCTTATTGGTGTTGAAGAACTGGAATGGGTTACCTAGGGAGTTGGTGGAATCTCCTTCCTTAGAGGTTTTTAAGGTCAGGCTTGACAAAGCCCTGGCTGGGATGATTTAGTTGGGTTTGGTCCTGCTTTGAGCAGGGGGTTGGACTAGATGACCTCCTGAGGTCCCTTCCAACCCTGAGATTCTATGATTCTATGATTCTTTTTCTGAAAATTATTATTTTAGCATAGAAACTTTTGGAGAGGCTTTGAAAACCAATTTCTCAGATCATTCAGCTAAAATATATTAGAAATTGATAAAACTGTGATATTTGAAACACTTTGGATTTTTTTTATTCTGAATCACTGGACTGTCTAGTTCAAATTCAGCAGAATGAGCCTGATTATGTTGATTCTGAATTTAAATCTATGTATGCATCTCAAGTAAATGTAAAAAAAAACAAACCTTTTGGAGTGTCTCTTGAGATGCATTAGAAAAGGGATCATGAGTAAAAAGCTGAAACTGTGTTTTAAATAGCTATAACATGTAACTTACATTATGGTGCTACAGGTCATTTAGTAAAATTATTTTTCTCAGGATATTAGATGTCACTTATAGATATTACAAATCTCACTGACTTCTGGGGAACCTGTGCACATGTATCCAGAGGCAGACTTTGTTCCAATGTATATTCACTTAAGTCTCAATAACGTTTAGGGCCCCATTTGGAGACATGCTAACCTCTGCCTACTCCCACTGATGACAATGGGAGTCGAGGGTATTCAGCATTTGCAGGAATGGGTTCTTACCGGGGGTTACAAATGTTATGCCTACCTAAGCCTCTTTACATGTCGTTGATCATGTTGTATAAAATGTATAAACCCTTATGTAATTTCTATATGAATAGCATTCTGTTATTTTTTAAAAGAAAAGTTTATATTTACTGATGGTTTGAGGAGGTAATCCTTCTGTGATCTTACCCAGCTGTGTTACATCAACAGTGTATGGGGGAATATTAGGGAGAACGAAGAGTTGTCTCTAAAATTTATTTATTTTATTTTATTTAGATTTTCACACACACCTTTCTGAGACATTGAAAGACAGACAGACAGGCTGGCAGCAGCTGGCTGAGACAAAGAACTCTCTAATACGTAAGGTTTTTGTCTTGCTTAACCCGTATTCCCTATAAACGTAGAATCTGGCTAGTTTGCTTCTGCAGTGATTAGCCAAGCTGTGTTTATATTATGCTTATCACATATTTTATTTGTGGGATTTTTCTGTGTTTTCTACTGTGTAGTAAATAAACCTGGCTTTTATTCAGATAACTACAGTCTATTCACTGACTCTTAAGCTGGGCTATTTGTTATTGTACTCGTAAGAGAGGAGTGGGTGGTGAAGGAACTGCAATCCCCCTGAGCCAGCCAGAGAGTTGGCACAGGCCAGCCATGGGCTCAAGGATTTCTGGACAATGTGAGGGATGCCAGGTCTGGTATTACACAGACCTAAGGAAAGACACCATAATATCTGTACCCATAGTTTATTTACAAAGGTGGCTGCATATATTTTTGCTCATTAGTGGAAGTTTGCATGTACTGTAGATACTGCTTCAGAGATTTTGCAGTCTGCCTTTTTTAATGAGAGATTTTGAGATACCTGTGTTCATCTTTTGCCTCGACTGAATTTTTTTATCTAAACCAGTTTCAAATCCAGACAGTAGCTCTTAGTGCAACATTAAGCTTTTTATCTTAAATATCCCATATAACACAATCAGAATTTTTGTAAAGAATTACCTCAGTGACAGACGAGTTTTGTTAAAGTATATAACTGTATTATTCCCCTTGACTCCCACAGCAAGATAGATAAAATCACTTGGCAAAAGAGAGGAGTGTGAAAAAATAATTTGGCATTATTTTTTATTAACAGAAAACTTTAATAGTTGATTAAACATATGAAGTGCTTCTTGGTGTGATTTTCTATCTAAATAAAGATTCAATAAACCCCTTTCCCCTGATATCTCTTAAATACTAAGTGTTGTTTTCATTCATTGGATATGTCCAGTTGCATTAACCTTAGATCTTAGTCAATATGTTCCATTGTGCCCTTACTAATTTCCCAGGAGCCAATTCTGATAAAGCCTTATGCCCTCAAGGCTGCAATTTCTGTTTTATGTTTGACTGGCTGTTCAGATGAAAGATGCTTCCTATTACACTATTCTGCTTTCCTTGTCTTACAGCCATCATCATCTTTGTGACGTGTGTTCAGTTAGGCCCTTATTCAGCAAAGCATTTAAGCATGTTCTCAAGGGCTTTGCTGAATCAGAGCCCTAAAAGGAAACAATATCCTAAATTCTGATCTTTAAACATTTGATAGGATTGTTTTTCTTCTTTTTGTTTTTCTGATGTACTCTCTTCCTTAACATTCATTTGATTACTCCTGGAGTCTTGCAAATAATCTTAGATATGATTAGGCTGTGCTATGCAAGCATATCTAGAAATAATAATAGACTGATCAAGAATTCCAGGATAGGGTCCTATTTTGTTTTGCCTGTCTAGGGCCAGATCATGTCAAATGCTGAATACCAATGACTCCTACAAATTGCTGAGTGACTTCAACCTTCTTTATAGTCAGTGGGAGTTGAGGGTGCTCCAAAAGTCTTGGAATACTTACAGCATCTCATAGGATCAGGCCCTTAAAAATCAGTCCAGGTTTACAGTGAGAGAGAATTTGTTTGCCACAGGAATTACATTCCCATGATAGAGGTTTATAATACAGAAATCAGGCCCAGTGTGTAGCTAGTAGCTACTTAAAAAAAGATAAATTGTATAAAGATTAGAAATGATCTGTTATATCTTTCTGCATTTCTGAAGTGCCCATGACCATAGTATCTTGGCTAGTGATCTAGCTACCAGTGAAATCAAGGGAGTTACACTAGCGATGAGTTTGGCTGAAATAGTATATCACTGAATTGCAATACTAATAATAGCAATATTTCAGTGTGTCCTCCAGAATCCATTGATGCCTATCTTAGGGGCTCTCTGCAAGGCCTTTCTCCCTGGGTCACTTCATCTATGAACACTGTTGTCTTCCTGTCCTTTCTTTTTTTAATTATATTGTGTTTGGTTGCCCATTTTGTTTAGCTTTCCTTAAGAGCCTGACCCCACGTCCCACTGGAAATAGTTGGATTTATATATTGTTTTATATTGTGCAGCATCCCATGCATTCAATGATGTAGAAATGAATGAAATAGAATCTAGTGGTAAATATTAATATTAAATATATATTCTGTTTTTACAACAGTTTTAATTCTTATTCATGGTCTGCTGTAACTGGGGAAAAATATAAAAATTTAAACAGATTGCAAAGAAGTGGAAAGAAAGTAATCCATCTCTTGGGGACTTTTCTGCGTATGGAATCATTTCTACATATAGGGTTTGGCATAGCTTGTGGGAGAATGTATTGCGTATTGTGTACTGTAATTGTTACAAGAAAAGAGTGAGCTTATGCATACAGATGTTGTCACTGGTAACCGTGCTAGCTTAATCTATTATGTTTATTATTCAGAGAAGGAATTAGGACCAAGACTCAGCTTCATCTGTACTCTTTTAAAAACAAAATGCCATGGGGTCTTTAACGTCCATCTGATACTACCAAAAACTGACAGATGGCACCAACCTTGGTTTAAAGTGTCATCTGGATGAGGATACATCCAAATAGTTCTCTAACACTATTAGTGCACATGGTGTGTTAGTTTTGCAGAAGCCTTTGAGTAAAGTCCTCAGCTTTTCATTTGAGAGGTGCCCAGTTCACACCAGTGCTTGCTAAGTATGTGAATTGTTTTCAGTATACTGACTGAATGTGAGATACTCTGGTACATTCAGTATATGCCAAGGAGCAAGATGTCATCACTGCTCGCCAAAACATTCAGCAAGAGATAATCAGAGGAAGGGCAGCTAACTGCTGAGCCTAGGTACTGTAGTGATGGGCACTTTGGAAATGTAGTTAGAGAGATACCATTCAGATCTGCTTTACAGATGAGAGTGCAGTAGCATGGTCAGTCACTGGACTAAACAGCCATGTACATACTGAACTTTATTTTGTAAGATTCTGAGCACCCTAAGTTATCAGTGTGCTCCATGGTCCATGTTCAGAATCTGGCTGGACTGAGCCCATGAAAATATCCTCAAGTCTTTCACATTTTCTGCCTATTAAACAGCAGATTACTGTAGTTTTAAAACTAACTAGGGTGACCAGATGTCCCAATTTTATAGGGACAGTCCC
The DNA here is from genome assembly GCF_016161935.1 of Mauremys reevesii. Taxonomy (NCBI): domain Eukaryota; kingdom Metazoa; phylum Chordata; order Testudines; family Geoemydidae; genus Mauremys; species Mauremys reevesii. The sequence goes on from NC_052630.1 coordinate 27,685,468, forward strand.
GATATTCAGCACTTTGTCTTATAATGGCGCCTGTTACCTGCCACTTCCTGTCTCAATTTTTCACACTTGCTATCTGGTCACCCTAAAAATAACTCACTGAGGCATCCTTCTTGAGGATCATACTGGTGGCAATGTGTGTGCTCTGGCTCCACATGCCTGGCCACCAGTGTGTGGAACTTGCTGCCTGTGGATGATCTGTCTCAAGCCCTCCCATTTTTAAAGAAACTAATGAAGACACTCTTTCTTTCTTTCTTTCTTTCTTTCTTTCTTTCTTTCTTTCTTTCTTTCTTTCTACCCAGCAAGTTAGTAATGTCCTACTCTCACTTCCCTCTCAGCACAGGATCTTGCTGACTTTGGGCTGATCCACACTGAAGAGTTACATCGGCATAGTGATGTGTCTCAGGGAGATGAAAAATCCATCCCCCTGAGCAACGTAGTTAAGCCGACCTAATCACTGACATAGACAGTGCGAGGTCGACACAAGAATTATTGCATCAGCCTAGCTACTACCTCCTTGGGAGGTGGATTAACAACAGAAATGGGAGAACTCATGGTACGTGTCTGCACCAAAGCACTATAGCTGTGCAGCTGTGGCATTTCTAATGTATACATTGCCTCAGTCAAAAGAAAAAATTGAAAAGATCTGGGGCAACCTTTACCCACCTTTCCCTCTTGCCACTCTCTCAGCCCTCGTCACTGATTAAGAAGTTTCTCATCTGTTCTCCACCATTTTCCACCATCCCATCCTATTCCCGAGCTCTCTCTGCCCTTATCCTCAATGCCTTTCTCCCTCCTCAAGCTTCTCCTCCTCCTCCTCACAACACAGGCTTGCTTTAGCCTTTTGCATCCAAAACAAACACAAAAAGCACCTTTGACCACAGGTCTCTATTTACAAGTCCATTTCTCTTCCATTCATCTCTAAGCTTTTTGAACATGCTGTCTTCAACCACTGTCTGGAGTTCCTCTCTTTCAATTGCACCTAGATTGTTTCCAGTGTGATTTCTGTCTCTTGCACTCCTCTGCAGTGGCTCACACCAAAATTTCTAATGACCTCTTCCTGGCCAAAGTTTAGAAGTATTCCCAGCTTGTTGGCTGCCATTGACCTTGCTTTTCTCACAATCTTAAGCTCCCTTTGCTTTTGTGACTCCTATCTTCTCCTGATTCTTCTCCAACTTCTTTAATCACTCCTACAATGCGTTGTTTGGAGGATCCTTCCCCCGACCTTCCTGCTTTCTATGGGTGTCCCTCACAGTTCATGCTTGGCCCCCTCCTCTTCTCCTTTACACCTGACACTCTGTCTGGGTGATCTCGTTCATAAATACAAATTCAGCTATCATTTTCATGTGGTTAACTCATAGATCCACCTCCGGTCCTTTCTCCTTCTGTCCAAATTAAAATCTCGGCCTGTCTTTCTGATATCTCCTTGTGGCCAAAATAGAACTCTTAATCTTCCCCCAAACTCTTCTGCACTCTCTTTGCTAGGTTACTGTAGTTACTGTTTTTCATGCTGACCAGTATAATCTCACTGTTTCCTTGTGCTATCCTGTCTACCTTCAGCAAGCATCTACTGCACTTGTGCAAATTGTGCGCTATTATGCAATCTTAAATTACATGATCTCATACTATTTTTTCCCCTTGCCTCCTGCAGTGCACAGGATGGACCTGGTCTCTGAATGAATCAGGGTTATGTAGTGAATGAGATTGTTGTATGTAAGACCCCTGCCTCATTTATTGCAGAAATTAGAAGGTGTGTGCTAAATGAGCTGGGAAGAGAAAGGCTGGTCCTATGGTTAAGGCATAGGAGAACTGGAGTCTATGACTGCATCTTCCACAGAGGGTATGTCTACACTGCAATTAACAACCCATGGCTGGCTCATGTCAGCTGTCTTTGGCTCACAGGGCTCGGATTAAGGAGCTGTTTAATTGCAGTGTAGACATTCGGGCTTGCGCTGCAGCCTGGGCTCTAGGACTCTGTGAGGTGGGAGGGTCCCAGAGCTCATGCTGCAGCCTGAGCGCGAACGTCTATACCTCCACTAAACAGACCCTGAGCCTGAGCCCTGTGACCCTGAGTCAGTTGGTGGAAGCCAGACATGAGATTTAAATTGCAGTATAGACATAGTCTGAGTTCCTGTGCGATGCTAGGCAAATCACTTAAATCAGACATTTCAGAGGTGGTCACTAATTGTTTCCTCATTTTCTGGATGCCTGACTTGAGTCCTAGTGTCTGATTTGCACTCATAACCGAAAACGAAGTCAACAAGAGCTGTGCTTTGAACATACAAAGTGCTGTATAATGCTAAGTATTCTGGAAAATCGGGTCCTAGATGTCTCAAAATTAGTCTCACTAATCCTAATATAGTGGATACATTTGACTTTAATCTTACTATGCCTCAGGTCCTGGTCTACAATGTGAGGGATAATAATACCCTCTCACCGCACAGGGATGTTGTGAAAATAAATTTGTGAACATTTCTGAATCACTCAGAGGCCAAAGTGAAAAACGCACAAGAATAGTAATTCTGTCTTCAGAGCAGGGCTTGAATAGTGTGCAGTAAATAAGGTCTGAGGCCATGCATTTTTCAATGAGAAGAAAACAAAATATTGAATAGTTGGTCATTTAACTGAGCATCATCCTATATTGTGTACTGAAGGTGGCCAGGGGTCCATTGGACAAAATAGTATGTGATCATGTAATTAAAGACTGTGGCAAAATAGATATGTACCCGGGGGCACATTAAGGTTGCACAGGAAACCTTAATTAAAGCATATCCTAACTTCCAAGCGCTTAACTATGCAACATTAATATTCTTTTGACATGATTTGTATGTGTGTGATACACACTCATTGTATACACTGCAAATATATAACGCAAGACAATGGAAAAGACTCCAGATACGATGTTCTGTAGCATCCTTCTGGTGCTGATAGTTTTTTTAATAGTGATGGTTAAGTGTGTGTGTGTGTGTGTGTGTGTGTGTATAACTCCCCCAACAAGGTTTCTTCAATAAATATCTGTAGACTCAGTTGTAGTTTCTGATTTACAAATTAAAAATAATTTACTTATACTAGTTTCAGTGTAATTACTTTTTGAGTTGTTAATAAATAGGTCCCAGGATATTCTTCCCTTTTTCTGGGTGCGGGGAGGAGGGAGAATAAAAGGTTGAATTTTGGATGCTATTTTTGTATTGTTATTATTTTAGAGAGGGATGTAAACTAAAAAACGGGAGTACTGTATTTGGGATCTGGGGAGTCGGTATGGGTCTCTAATTTCTGTAGCATGATATTTAAAATAACAAACTCATTTCCAGTAATCTTCAGACACAAATATGTTCCATTATTGTTGTTGGAAATTATATTTACGTACACTGGACACAATGCATCCCTGTTGTGACCCATTGAAGTCTCTCTTCCATTGAAGTCAATGGAGTGACACCAGGGATTAATTTGATCCTCTCTATTTTACTGTGGATTTGAAATATTTCACTTGCATTGTCCTAGCACAAGTTTAAAAAAATAGAAACTCTTATAAAGTAGATGAGCAAAAACGTATTTATGTCCTGGGGTTTTAGCATTGATTTCTATAGCAGCCAGCTTCAGATGTAACAATTACTTTTCTCAGAACATGCTGTTTTGCCCAGAAATCATCCTCTAGAACATGTAAACTGCATAGCAAAATTTAGATATTTAAAAAATAATAATTGTGAGAATGGAAGAAATTCTGAAAAAAATATCCTTACAGATTGGGTACTAGAAACAAACAAATTCATGACAGTATCAGGTAGGTTAATCCCAAGGGCAGAGTTAATCTTTGTTATGGAATTTGTATCTTGAAAACACCATATTCAAGCTAACAAATTTGCAAACTTTGTTTGAGAAACAAAACAGATTGTGTGTTGCAAGACAGAGTTTCTGGCAAAATACTCTATCGTGTCAGATTTATACAAACCTATCTCCTGTGTATTGCACCATGTCCTAGAAAACTGGAAACCATGAAAAGAAGTGCTCATATTTTAAGGAACTCAGTGACAGCTGATAAAAAAAACAAAACATTTTCTGTGGCACTTTTTACATAAAGCTTCCACCTTAAAGAAACTGATTTGATGGAATAGGTGGTAATTTTTAACACAAGCAGTGACAAAATAAACACCATCTGTTAGTGTTGACTTATTCCACAGTATTCTCATGCTGGGTGACTTTATTTCACTTTTTTTCAGCAATAGTTAATGACACATCTGGTATGCAGTGAAGGTGCATTTGGGGTGATTAAATGTGGACATACGTTTAGACAGAGTGCTCACGGAACAGTTTTTCAAGACATTAAGGGACAATACTAAGCAACCAAAAGAGAGAGTGTTTTTAAAATGTCCCCGTGTTAAATTTCCTTCTTATTATATAGCATGCAATATGCAAACAAAGAATAGATTAAATGTTCACAGTTGATCAGGTCCTCCCCTCCTCCCCTTTCTCTGTGTCTTTGTATGCCACATTTGATGATACAATCTTATCTTTGATCTTCAGAGTCAATTCTCTGTGCTTGTCATTCATATGGTAAACAATAGGATTTTTCAGGGTGTATCAAGATGGCCTGTCTTTGGAGTTACAATAACATCTTTTCTGTAGTATAAAGGAAATAGTGAGCTAAACTGTGTGAAGAATTCTGTGTATATAAACATATTCTTGGAGAAACTGAATTAAATGTACAGGTCCCAGGCAGAAAATATTACCCTTTGCTTCTAGTTAAGGTTAAGGTGTTAAGGTGCAGGGACTTAGCAAGACCACAGTGCCTGGATGTCCTAATGGGGAGGAAAGGCATACATCAGAAAGAGTTACTGATAAGGCAGCAAGCCAGAAACCAGAGAGAAGGACAGAGATTACAGATTTATTCAAAGATCTGTCTTGCTGAAACTGTCTTAATGTTTTAAAATAATAGGATGTACATTAATGACTACATTATAGTAGAATATCTGTTATTGTAATATCCAGAAAATAGCAAATGAATTAATCATGATAAATAATAATGAATACCAAACACATTCACAATGTCTAATCTCTTTCTCTAAATAATTATTTTGAACCTTAAAGATTTATTAAAAACAAACTAACTTTTTCCATATGTGTTTCACCAGTGAGTTGCTAGGGGCTCATGTGAGCTCCTCATTAACAGAACCCACCTTTTGAGCTCTGTGAGAGGGAATCTTACCTTCTGTTTGGGGTGGAGTAAATCTCTAGTCCTTTTATTTCTGAAGTTCACCTAGTAAACTGTGTACCAGAATTGGAAGAAATATTCATCTAGGCTCCACTTCTGCATCAGAATCTACTGGGGGGGAGATTTCTTCCTCCCCCCCAAATAAAATACACTCTCATACCCTACCTTTCCATGTATAATTAATCAGTTGCTTTGCGGTGTATCCCAAGTATCATCTCAATGAACATTCCCCAAATCCGTAGGCCAGCTTTGTGCAGTAGTATGACGGTCATGGTCAGAAATCAGGTTTCATATGGCAAATTATTACTTTACAAAATGCTGAGCTTAACTCTGCTTGTTAATATTTCCGGTGTTCTCTGAGTGCACCCACTATTCCTATGACAATAGTAGCTAATGTAATAGGGACTCTGTTCTTGCTTCACACACCATTGTCTCTAGCTGGATATAGAAAATGCATCACATAGTCTTATAACCTCACCTTATCTGTACCATGGATTGCTCTAGCAGTGTACCAGAAGCTGAGGTGGCAGAGTCAAGCTACTGCTGAACTTCATCCTGCTACTTCCCACTAGTGTCTACCTGCCTGCTCAGAATCTGAAGAGCTGATACTGGGAGGGAGCCTTGACCCAACACACTCTCCAGCCTAGGAGATGAATTTCTCTATTCTGGAGTCCCTGTCATTGGAGGCTTTTAAGAATTGATTATACAGATTAAGGATGGTCTAAGTATACTTAATCCTGCCTGCATGCAGTGAGGTCCCATCCAGCTCTATATTTCTATGCTTCTCCAAGTCAGCTACCTGCCCACCTCAAAAGCAAATAAGATCCATTACCTAGATGACCACCAAGCCCAGCAGACCAACCTCAACACAGCCAAAGACCACAGGATGACTTTCCTGACACCACTATGGCTAGCAAAGGTGATAGGACTGACCATCCATCCACCTGTTGCTGCTGTGGGGAATGGCTGCTTGTTAAGGAAGCCAACTAGAGTAGCATCACTATGATACTGAGGTGAGCAAAGGGCATACTGGACCAGAGTATAAGGGATGGGAACTGATTATGGTTGGGAGCAGTGAATAGTGAAAAAATAGTATTCTACCTAGAGAATGTAGTATGGCACTTAGGTGGAGAAAATTTGAGGGAGCTCCATTTTAAAATGATCTGTTTCTTTGGCTGGAGTAGAGGGTGGGCTTCAAGTTTCTTCTAATTGTCCTTCTTTACTTTGTGCCTGGAAATCATTGAGATGCGTGATATGCTTTGGCTGGCTAGGTGAATGGATTCTACCGCCTCAAAATCTTGTGGCAGAATTGAGGCCTTGCATTGCAAGAACCTCTGGCCACAGGCCATGGTGGGTTTTTTTTGTTTGTTTGTTTGTTTTCCCTTTGTTTTTATGAGCTTTCGTGGGTGAATACCCACTTCTTCGGATGCAAGTAGTACTTGCATCTGAAGAAGTGGGTATTCACCCACGAAAGCTCATGCTGCAAAACGTCTGTTAGTCTATAAGGTGCCACAGGATTCTTTGCGGCCTTTATGGAGTTTCTAGAAATAGTTATGCATGAGATTGATTTTCAATAGAAGATTTTAGGGTTTACTCAGAGAGAAGAAGTAAATGAGTTGATGGACTTTAGACCAGCTGTGGGCAAACTATGGCCCGCGGGCCAGTCCTGCCTGGCCCCTGAGCTCCCGACCGGGGAGGCTAGTCCCCGGCCCCTCCCCCGCAGCCACGCCGCCGCGCAGTTCGCAGTCTGGCCCGCCACTCCCACTGGGCAGCGTGGGCAGTGCAGCTGGCTCTGGCCTCGGGTGTCGCGGCTGCGAGCTTCTGCTGCTGGTAAGGGGACGGGGAGTGGGGGGTTTGGGTAAGGGAGTGGGAGGTCCTGGGGGACAGTCAGGGAAGAGGGGGCGGATGGATGGGGCGGAGGTTCTGGGGGGGGCAGTCAGGGGATGGGGAACAGGGAGGGTTGGGAGTGGGAGTCCCAGGTGGCCTGTTAGGGGGCGGGGATATGGATAGGGGTCAAGAGGGCAGTCAGGGGACAGGGAGCAGGGGGAGTTGGATAAGGGGGTGGGATCCCAGGGGACAGTAGGGGTGGGGGGTCCCGGGAAGGGGTGGTCAGGGGACGAGGAGCAGAGGGCAGGGTGGGAGTCTCAGGGGGGGATGTCTGGGGGCCAGGGGTGTGGATAGGGGTCAGGGCAGTCAGGGGACAGGGAGCAGGGGGGTTGGATGGGCGTAGGGGTCCTGGGAGGGGGTGGTCAGGGGACAAGGAGCAGGGAAGGTTGGATGGGTTGGGGTTTCTCGGGGCAGGAAGTGGGAGAGGGCAGATTGGGGGGCGGGGGCCGGGCTGTTTGAGGAGGCACAGCCTTCCCTACCCGGCCCTTCATACAGTTGTGCAACCCCGATGTGGCCCTAGGGCCCCAAAGTTTGCCCATCCCTGCTTTAGACTGTACAAGCAGGGAATGATCAAGAATGACTGTGAATAGCTCTGATGATTTTGTGTTCCTGGGATCAGGCAACATTGTAAACTTCCTTTACGTTGAACTTCACAATATTAAGCCCAAGCAGTATAATCACTGATTATCTTACAGAACCTCTCATTGACCTCAGGGTCAAACTACTTTCCAGTGACTCTCTCTGCCCTTTGAGTGAGCTCAACTCTCATCCCATCTACAAATCTGAGTCGGTCAAGATAGGCCCAGGATCAAATGTTGTCTATGACAACTGGAGGCTGGAGACTATCTAGTATGTTTTTACATTGGAAGGCTCTTTAAGGGAATATGTTGAAAGATGCTGCTTTCACTGCTGCAGAACAGAAGTGAGTTATAGTCTTTCTTCCAGGCCTTTAGATAGCTGATGGCTAGTATGATGGCTAGCATTGCATAGACAAAAAGACCATTCCCTTTCAACTTCAGTATCTTTGTGCAGGAGTCACGCACAATCCCGGTTCTTACCCTGGGGAGGCAGATATTGGTTCCATTGCTGCAGTCCCTCAGAGATGGAGATGCAGGGCTATGTAACATCCAGTGTCGCTGTCCTTCAGTGAAGAGTGAGCACCATGCTTGTGAGAAAGTGTTGCAATCCCCACTGAGGCGCATTCTCCCCCATGGAGACTCTGGCAGTTAGCCAAAATACCTCCTGAGAGTCTGTACCCTTCCCGCATCCCTTGAATGCAGTTTACGACTTAATAGCGGCAATGTAGCCAATAATGCACATTGGAGATAACAGGAAACTGTTTAGAGGATGTAAAGTGAATGGAGGCATCCAGTAATGCTTCTCTGTATGTTTAAATTTAGACTCCAGAGGCACAGAGAATTAATGTTGATACCAGTTTTTCATAGTCATCTAGGGGAATAACATGAATATGGACATCTTTTGTGCATTCCCAAACCTTCGCTTTAAAAAAAAAAAAAGTGAGTTGCTAATGAGGGTTGGAGATATACCCAAATATCTTTGTAGCTGGGCAGAGTTTAATAAATCCAAATAACTTGGTATCAATATTTGTGTTTTGGTTTTCATGGCTTTTGGACTTTTAAGATCAAAATTAAAGCCAGAACTGATTTTCTCAGGGTATTTTTACTGTCCTGTAACTGAAAATAATCTGAACTCATGTTAATTAAGTCTCACAAATGACTTCCTGAGCCATTAAAAAAATCATGGAAAACATAAACACCAATGCAAATAAATAAAAATGCAAGCCATCACTCACACCTCTAGTTGTTGGATAAAATTGTTAACAGCTGTTTTTGTATTTATCCAAAATGATTCTCTTCCCTAATTTTGGTCAGGAGTATCAACTGTTTCATGTGAAACAATATAAATAGAAAACCAGATAGAAAGAAGGCTATGTGTGAGAAACCTGTACTTTAGAAAAAATTAAAAAAGCCAAAGTATGTGTAAGCAAACATTTTCTTATGTTTGCTTACCTATACTTTGGCTTTTTGTTTTTTTCTAAAGTACAGGTAACATAAGTCATCTCTCTCCTGCCATTCATCTCCATCCTCTGACGAACAGAGGCTAGGGACACCATTCTTACCCATCCTAGCTAATAGCCATTTATGGACTTAGCCACCATGAATTTATCCAGTCCCCTTTTAAACATTGTTATAGTCCTAGCCTTCACAACCTCCTCAGGTAAGGAGTTCCACAAGTTGACTGTGCACTGCGTGAAGAAGAACTTCCTTTTATTTGTTTTAAACCTGCTGCCTATTAATTTCATTTGGTGACCCCTAGTTCTTGTATTATGGGAATAAGTAAATAACTTTTCCTTATCCACTTTCTCCACATCACTCATGATTTTATATACCTCTATCATATCCCCCCTTAGTCTTCTCTTTTCCAAGCTGAAGAGTCCTAGCCTCTTTAATCTTTCCTCGTATGGGACCCTCTCCAAACCCCTAATCATTTTTTGAACTGTTTCTAGTGCTAGAATATCTTTTTTGAGGTGAGGAGACCACATCTGTACACAGTATTCGAGATGTGGGCGTATCATGGATTTATATAAGGGCAATAATATACTCTCAGTCTTATTTTCTATCCCCTTTTTAATGATTCCTAACATCCTGTTTGCTTTTTTGACCGCCTCTGCACACTGCGTGGACATCTTCAGAGAACTATCCACGATGACTCCAAGATCTTTTTCCTGACTCGTTGTAGCTAAATTAGCCCCCATCATGTTGTATGTATAGTTGGGGTTATTTTTTCCAATGTGCATTACTTTACATTTATCCACATTAAATTTCATTTGCCATTTTGTTGCCCAATCACTTAGTTTTGTGAGATCTTTTTGAAGTTCTTCACAATCTGCCTTGGTCTTAACTATCTTGAGCAGTTTAGTATCATCTGCAAACTTTGCCACCTCACTGTTTACCCCTTTCTCCAGATCATTTATGAATAAATTGAATAGGATTGGTCCTAGGACTGACCCCTGGGGAACACCACTAGTTACCCCTCTCCATTCTGAGAATTTACCATTAATTCCTACCCTTTGTTCCCTGTCCTTTAACCAGTTCTCAATCCATGAAAGGACCTTCCCTTTTATCCCATGACAGCTTAATTTACATAACAGCCTTTGGTGAGGGACCTTGTCAAAGGCTTTCTGGAAATCTAAGTACACTATGTCCACCGGATCCCCCTTGTCCACATGTTTGTTGACCCCTTCAAAGAACTCTAATAGATTAGTAAGACACGATTTCCCTTTACAGAAACCATGTTGACTATTGCTCAACAGTTTATGTTTTTCTATGTGTCTGACAATTTTATTCTTAACTATTGTTTCAACTAATTTGCCCGGTACCGACGTTAGACTTACCGGTCTGTAATTGGTAACCGGTCTGTTAGGTATTCATTAACAATCCATTAAATTGAATGGAGTGATTCATTTCTACAAAGGTTCAAGGGAAGGTAAAGGAAAACAAGGTATATAAGATTCCATAGTAATAAGTGTGGTGTAACGGCTTAGACTAACATATGAAGTTTACTGCCTAAGCCGTTACACCACACTTATTACTATGGAATCTTAAATACCTTGTTTCCCTTTACCTCCCCTTCCACCTTTGTAGAAATGAATCACTCCATTCAATTTAATGGATTGTTAGTGGCTGAAGTGTAAGCTAAACTCTACGTCCAAGTGCTGATGAGTAGACAAATATCTTTCCATTTGAAGTTGCAGAGGTTAGTGATATTTCTGATGGATATATGGCCTAAAACAAAGTCTGTTAAAATCAAATGAAGTATCAATAGATACTGGGTCAAGCTCCTAATTTGTAGGAGCAATACTGGTAGAATCTTTAAAAAGAAAACCACAGTACCTTTAGTTTTGTTTGGGTATTTAATATCTTTATCCAGTTGGGTTAGTAATAATGTAAATATACTGATTAAAGTTGGAGAAAAGCACAAGTCTGCTTACAGAATATATTGTTGGTTGCACTGAGTGCTATTATCATGTCTTAATTACTCAGGTAGGAAATACATCCCAATAGATCAGACAGACTAGGCTCACCAGACTTCTATCTTCACAGACCAGAACACATTTTAAACAACAATTGGTATGAAGATGAACCTCAATTGTAGGTTTATGTATAATGTATATATTAGATATTAATCGATTTTGAGTTCATCCCATGTCCTTTAGCAATTATATGCTGCTTTGCATAAGTTTAATAGTTATATTGGATACCTTTTTTGCTTGGCCTAACCTGTATAAACATTGAATTTATGAATTATCAAAACCACTCTGAAATACAGCCTCATGTATTATGTGTATTATCATTTTATGTTAATTTGAAACACTTTTCAACTTGCTCTGCATGAAATTAGGATAGAGGATCATTTATTTATTCATATCCATGTATGTACCTTCTGAAACTTGAATAAGAGGATAGAAAAGAGGGAACTAAGATTTTTGTCATAGTGTGCCTTCTATTTGCTGTGGTGGGGTGATTATCTCCCCTAACTGGGATTTGATCATATCCACTGGGGGAGGGGAGAATAAAAGAACAGTTTGTCAAATCATCCTAGTACCAGGATTTTTTCTTTGTAGATATTTGCTGACTTTCCAGAATACAGTTGTTCTGAGAGATTTCTCTTTTGCTTTGACAATAAGTTGGAAATGCATTATAAATAATATGCTCAGCAACAAACGTGACCAAAGTTTTGTGGCAAGATCTCTTGATTTTGTATAGCATACCCAAGCCAAATGAAGCAACATTAATTACATTTTTAATTTAAAAAAAATATGAAAAACAAATAAAAGAAATAAAATTGCTGTACTACTTCCATTACATTATTCCTTTTGGCAGTAAGTTCTTTTCAAATGTCAGTTGTGGAGTATTTCTTCCTTAATTTCTTTCTTCTGCTCCTATATTTAAGATTTTTGCATTGATAATGAATAACTGCTTTACAGAAATTGTCAGGGGAAGGCTGGAGATTTTGCCAGCTGGGTAGGTGGCAGATATGGATTTTTGGTTCCTGAAGAATCAGAGGCAGTTTGGATTTTTGGCAGTGACAAGGCAATTGAGGCTTTCAGGATGCCCCTTTTCATTTCCTCCTTCTGAGCAGGGACAGCGATGAATTGACATTTTTGCAGAAGTCTTTATTCTTTTGCCCTGCCCCAGCGTTCACACTAATAATCGCCCCCATTCCCTAACACAATATCCCCTGCTGCATTCAAGAGCAACAAGCTCTTGAGCTACATGTCTCTCCTAAAATCATCTTTAGTGAAATAGTTGATAACATTTCAATTACATTATCATAGTTACATTTCATTGCTAATACCTCACTGAGATGAATGGGTTCATCTGACTCCTCAGCTATTGTTTCTGTTGGTTTGCAAACTCAGGCAAGCAGCACTGCATCATCTTGCATTTGGTTCCCTTTTATTGAAAACCAAAGCTTAGCTTCTGCAGTCAAATTCTGAAGGAGAGGGAAGACTCTGCCACTGATTCCACAGCACTGGAATCGCAGTCAGGGGCGGCTCGAGACATTTCGCCGCCCCAAGCACGGCGGCACGCTGCGGGGGGCACTCTGCCGGTCGTCGGTCCCGCGGCTCCGGTGGACTTCCCGCAGGCATGCCTGCGGAGGGTCCGCTGGTCCTGCGGCTTCGATGGACCTCCCGCAGGCGTGTCCCACGGCTCCACCGAAGCCGCGGAACCAGTGGACATGGCAACACCTAAAGGCATGCCTGCGGGAGGTCCACCGGAGCCCTGCCTGCCGCCCTCCCGGCAACCGGCAGAGCGCCCCCCCGTGGCATGCCGCCCCAAGCACACGCTTGGCGTGCTGGGGCCTGGAGCCGTCCCTGATCACAGTAAGCATGGCCCTGAGTGATACAAAAGTTGAATGTTTACTGAAGCATTGTTTGCTGGTGCTGGCTGGCAGTAGAGAGCTTCCTGAAGCATATTGGGGCAAATCACTAAAGAATCACTGTATATGTGTTTCCACTCTCTGACAAATGCCCCTTTTTAAAGTATAACTGAAAAGATGATAGTTCATTATAGGCCTTGTGTGGCCTTATCTCCCTACCCAGGAGATACTCAGCACCTTACAGGATTAAACTCTGGATTTGGGTTCTGAAATTTTGCTTGTACTGGGACATCATGTGAAAATAAAAGTATCAGATCTTGCTGGGGAACAGAAATGGATACTGGTCCTTGAGGCCAGAATTAGATAACTGGAATGGGATGTGAGGACTGACCAGAACTGCCTCCCAGTTGGCTTGATAGCACTGACCAAACAGTGGGGTGTCCTCATTACAAAGTGCCTTTCTTGGGCATCAGGACTGGGATGTTGACAACAGTGAAAGTCCTCCTCCCTTTCAATAACAGACAGGACCTATTGCCTTTAGGTGTTGCCTTATTAAATTTAAGCCAATAGAACTCCAACCTTTTTGGCATACTTCTGTTGGAAATTATGGCTGTCTCATTGGCTCTTGCTCTTAGGAATGGATATGTTTGCTTCTTTATTTCCTTTCACGTGTTTGGGTTATAAGCAGCTAGCGACAATGTCGGCTTTTTGAGAATTATGCATTAATGCCTGATGAATATACTTTTTTCTTAACCTAAAAATGTTCAACTTTTGTTTCTGACGTAGTGTTTGATGAGTAGATTTGCATTCGAGGCATATTTTTCAGCATGACTTAAATTGAGAGTTTATGCAGTCTCCTAAATTACAGATAAAAGCTAAGAGTAGAACCATCATGATTGTGTAGTAAGGGCTAGGTGATAAATTTCTGCTAGCAGAGAGGCAGAATTTTTCTTTCTATATGTTTATAGCCAAGAAATGGCATCTTAAACACAAGGACAATGGGCGTCAGTTGGATTCAGCTGAGTCTAAGAAAGATAGATGGGACTGACATGTATTGATTTTTTTTAGTCCGTTTTGTGATACACTTTATTGACATTGCTGTTGAGATGGTTCGAAGTTGGTAAAACTCAATGTCAGGAAACTGTATGCTGTTTCAAACATATACATAATGCACAAAGGGGAAAGATAACTGCTGGTCAAAGATTATTTCTCTCTATAAATCAGGGATATGTAAAGTAGTGAAAAATGTAACATCCCTTAAAATGAAATATTAAAGGATATTTGCTCATTCTGCTTTTTGTGTGTGTGTGTGTATGATTTTAAATGTGTGGTCCAATAACAAACTAGTGGGAATCAGATTGTCTCAATTCTGAATATTACCTAATGGCAAAGAGAAGCAAAGAGAAGCATGTATTTGTTCGTGTGTATGCAATAAATACGTGGAGCTCAGCGCTAACATCTTCGGCATAAAAAAAAAGAAAGAAAAATATAAACAATTGAGGAAGATTGGTTGAGAAGAATATATATTCTTTTGTTATACTGTATATATACAAATTATATTAATTCCACCTTTCATTGTGGCTGTTTTACACCATTAAAAGGGTTTTATATACAACTAGATGCTAAACTATGAAAAGTCTTATTCACACTTAAGAGTTTTGAACTGATTGACCAATTAAGGAATGTGAAATAATTCTCCCACAGAAGGCAGTATTGGGTATTTTTTGTCTGATTGATTGGGGAGATTGTTATTTTGTATTTTGGATGGGTAAATTTGCACTTCTGTGGAGCTTTTTGCAGGGATCAGTTGTCTGGATCAGATGTATCTGGGGCTTAAATGGGTTTTGGATTGGTCCCGTAATATATTTCCTGTGATTGCTGGGATATAGGCTTTGCTGTAACTCAACCCTTCCTGCCATGAACATTCTTCTATGATTTAGCTTTTCTACTAAAATAACTGGTAATAATATAAACTGCCATGTGAGTTATGGAGGCTTCCAAAAAACTATTCACAGATATTTTCAGAAAACACTTGAGGTATTTTTATTTTGTTTGTTTGTTTTGTTTTTGGTTAGCTAATTCCTGTATTTAGAACTTGTTACAAAGATTTAGGCAGCATATTTATTTTAATAGCTTCTACCAAAGGTGAAAAAAGCTCACTCTTTCCCCCCCGTCAAAATAAGATTAAAAGATCGTGTTTTAAAATTCTCTCCTGTCTTTAAATGTTAAACAAATTAAGTGGGCATGATACTTATGAGCTGGTGTTTTTTTCATTTCATCATGGAAAATTCTAAATGTAATGCATGTGCTTAATGTTAAGTCAATATAGTAAATTAGTAAATAGTGCATTTTGCATAAAACAGCACAGAAGCAGTTACAGTTTGTATATGCAGTATGAATCCAGGCTTCAGTAAATTAGAACACATTTTTCAGTGTTCTTCCTGGTAGTAGTTCAGCATGAATAAAACTATTTACTTGCCATAAATGACACTATATTTCTTTCAACAAACATCTCTGCAAGTTCATGTGTGTTTCCGTTATTAAATGATAACATCATTTCTAGCTTCAGATTTTAGTGTGTTCCTGCTGGAGGCATCTGATTGTGGAGATCAAGTTTGAGCCTCTGCTAGAGCAGAGCATTTCTCTTCCTTAGTAGATTCTTGCATTCACAGGGAAAAAACAGTGACTTTTAAAATTATTATTTTAATGGAAATTTTAAAATCAAACCTCAGTGTTTCCATTCTTCAGACACAGTGCCAGTTTGATGTATTTTCAGCGGATTACACTAACCTAACAGAAAGTTATACCCTGTTATTTTCTCATTTGAGATTGTCTCTTTCCCCCTTTAAAAATGCTGTAGTGTATTTTTTTTAATGTTTGTGAAAGTTGCTGAATTGACAACTCTAGAAAATGAAGCCCTATATTAAGTCACTGCACAGATGCACTATGGACACCAGTGCAAGCTTCCAGGCTCTTTCCTGCCAATGTGCTTCAGCATTGTGGGGCAGTTATTTGGAGGAGCTAATTTAATGTGTGAGTTGATTACTCAGTCTCCATGTCCATTCATTTTTGTGGTCTATGCTGTGACTGTCAATAAAGGTGCTGATTAATACCCATTATGGTGGTGGTTTTGCATTGTGGACACTTGGCTTGCCAACTATAGAACCAGTTTCTCCTCCCTTGGTTTTCACACCTCAACTGCTAGAACAGGGCCTCATCCTCCCTGATTGATCTAACCTCGTTATCTCTAGCTTGCTTCTTGCTTGCTTCTATTTACCTGCCCCTGGAAATTTCCACTCTTGCATCCGACGAAGTGGGCATTCACCCACGAAAGCTCATGCTGCAAAACGTCTGTTAGTCTATAAGGTGCCACAGGATTCTTTGCTGTTTTGACTCCACTTATTAGCAAATAAACATCAATTTATTTCACACAGCCACCGCAGAGCTGTCAGATGGTTACAACTTTTAGTCACCATCAACCAGATGGATTGGAAGTGGTGAGCTAGATCTGAAAGTCCTTGGCATATCTTGACCAGCCCTTCAAGCCACTAAGCCCTGTTATTTTTAAGAGTTATTATTCATAATCTATGTATATGGTTGTCAGGATAAATAAATGAATCTCAGTTTAAAGAACATTGTGAAGGTCACCTTATAACTCTCCTCAACATATTCACACATGCACGTACACACAGTTACGTTCACAAAATTTAATGCGTGGACAAATTGGAATTTATAATTAATCAAAAGTATTTCCACACCAACTGTTTACAGGACTGAACAGAAACCACATTCTTTTTCCTAGCTACTAATATGGAGAGATTAAGTAATGAAGGTAAATTAACCAAATCACTTCACTGTGTAAGAATCCATGACCCTTTTTTCCTCACATCATAATTATTGCTACGTTATAGAATAGGGATCCATTATGGTGAAGCTGAACCTTGCAAAACCATATAGAAGACAACATTTTGTCCGTGGTAAGGTGGTCATTCATTAGGTAATATAAACATGCACCTCATGGCACATTATACCTTCAGCGCATCAAAAAAGATCATAGAATTGAAAGACATTGTCCCATGCCATTGCTGCCTTCTCTGTGGAGGAAGCATCTGCTGGGGAAGAGTGGGAATAGGCTTCCTTAATTGAATTCCTTAGGCTGTTCTTAATTTGGACCACCCTCTTTATATCACCCTCTGCTGCACTTTCAGGGCTGTTTGAGCCCATCCCCTGAGCTGATTGTTCCACTGGTCATGTTTCTGCTTCACAGGCCATTGTCACGGCTGGGCAGCTCTGTGTAGGGAATAAAAGCCTTTGAAATTGATGCATCTGTTCTACACAGTCCATCAGCACTAACATGCTGCTGCCCCACCTCCTATACGCTCACCAGTTTAAAACTGTGTTAAAATGATGAGATCTGGGTTAGAAAAAAAAATCTCCCAAATCACTTCTTACTAGGAACATAGGATTTGCAATGCTGTAAGAGATCACTGGTCCACCTAGTCCCAACATATTCAGCTGCTGAGTTGCATAGATTTTAAAATACCCAGGATACTCAAATACAATTTCCAGACCTCCGTTTCAATGTTCTTCTAATTATGGTTCCTCCTCCAGAAGGCAGCGTTTCTGAGAGTCGCTTTATATCACAATTGAATTTCCATTCAGTAGTTCCATCTTGAGCTGCACAGTTGATCAGTCCTGATATCCACTTCAGTATTTGTCTTTTCTGCTAAACTATAGCCTGAATTTGCAACACTTAGGTAAGTAATCCTTTCTTGGGTAAATTGTCCCTTTGACATCCAGTTGATCTACTTGTTGGAGTAAAGATTCCTGTAGTCTTCCTCCTAATTATTAAAAGATTTTCAAAGGAGTCTAATAGAATTAGTCACTCAATTTCCAATGACTCTTTTAGATTCCGTTGAAAATTCTAGCCTAATCTCTAATCTTCCATTTTCTGCTATACAATTGGTTCTTGGTAGTTACTGGAATGTATTTGTTTTGTTTTTGTTTTTCTTTCACCTCAAATATTATTATGTAGTCTCAACTTTTCATTTACAATAAATTAATGTCAGTTGGGATTGGGATTAGTGTTCATTCTAGTCATATACTTTTATTGCTACCTATGTACATAATTTTAAGATTATAGCCTTTTGTTAGTTAGATGAGTGGAATGCAGAATCGGTTCAAACTTTGTATTTTTTTTTTATTTTTTTTAAAATAAATATAGTGGAATGGTTTCCAGTGAAACTGCCCACAAATAAATAATTGATAAGGCTTTTCTCTTTGCAAGTCCTGTGGACATGAGTGATTATTAAGTGGCCTTTTTCAGGAGCAATGTAAACACAGGATTCTGAGGGAAGCTATTACTTTATATTTAATCTATAGGTCTGAAAGAGATGTTCCATTTGTTTTCCAATTTTTAAATCCTTTGAGATTAGCTGTTTTCTTGAGTGAACCTCTATAAATCTGTCATCATTAAGTTGTGAGAACATTCAGGAGTGCCCTATTCAGTATACAGAGGATCTCCCGAGAGGATAATACCGATCAGACCAACTTGCTTCTTCTCTTGACTTAACAACCTCCCTGTGTCTGCAATAACATTTTCTTGCCTAGATTTAAACTCCATGCATTATTGCAGGGGTCGGCAACCTTTCAGAAGTGGTGTGCCGAGTCTTCATTTATTCAGTTTAATTTAAGGTTTCGCATGCCAGTAATACATTTTAATGTTTTTTAGAAGGTCTCTCTCTATAAGTCTATGTATTATATAACTAAACTAGTGTTGTATTGTAAAATAAACAAGGTTTTCAAAATGTTTAAGTATCTTAATTTAAAATTAAATTAAAATGTTGATCTTACGCCGCTGGCCCGCTGAGTCCGCTGCTGGTCTGGGGTTCTGTTCACCTAGGCCAGCAGCGGGCTGAGTGGGGCCTGCGGCCGGGACCCTGGCTGGCAAGGGTCCGGCAGCCAGAACCCCAGACTGACAGTAGGCTGAGCGGCTCAGCCCACTGCCGCTCAGGGGTTCCATCCGCTGGCTCCTGCCAGCCGGAATCCTTGCTGCCGGACCCGCTCAGCCCGCTGCCGGTCTGGGGTCCCGGCCCTGCCCACATACAGTGGGTACCTACCTTCTCCCTGGTTCTGGCCCATTCTCTTCCTCTCTATGCACTGAGCTGAGGGTCAGAGTGCACTGAGCACAGGGCTGGGGGTGAAGGGTCTGGCCAGGAGGGAGGGGGCTCAGGGTTGGGGCAGGAGGTTTGGGTGTGGGGCACTTACCTGGTCAGCTCCCATTTGGTGGGAGGAGTGCAGGTGGGTGTGTGGGTGTGTGTGCAGGAGCTCCTGTTTGGTGCTCAGCGTGGGGGTGGGGATGTGTGGGGGGGTGCAAGAGTCAGGATGAGGGGGTGCATGGGGTGTGGGGGGACTGGGTGCAAGAGTCAGGGCAGAGGGGTGGGGGCATGTGTGGGGGTGCCAGAGGCAGGGCTGGGTGTGTATGAAGAGGGTACAGGGCTCAGGGCAGATGGCTGGGGTGTGTGTGGGGGAGTCAGGGCAGGGGGCTGGAGGGGATATGCCCCTATTCCACCCACCCTTCTACAAGGCCCTGCCCCCACTTCTTCTCTGCAGACCCCGGGACTCCAGTGCCCCATCCAACCCCCCCACCCTGCTCCCTGTCTGCCCCCTCCAGAGACCCCCACCCCTAACCACCCCGCCCGGGATCCCACCCCCTATCCAGCCTACCCTACTCCCTGTCCCCTGACTGCCCCCCGCTTATCCAACCCCCCTGGCCTCCTTACCATGAAGCTCCTAGCAGTATGTTCTGCTCTGCACGGCGGCAGGGCTCCAGGGGAGGGGGGAGCGTGTCTGCCTCCCCGCGGAGCCAAACACTGCCCCGCGGGAGCACGCAGCCCCGGCCCCCAGAGCGCTGCGTGCAGTGGCATGGCTCCAGGGGAGGGGGAAGGAGAGGGAAGGGCCAGCGGCTTGCTGCGCTCGGCCGGGCGCTCCGGCCTGGGAGCGCAGACTCTGCGGCTTGCTGCACCGGGAGAGTGGGGCCATTTGCCCACCCCTGCATTAGGGTGTGCCTGGGCACACCCCATGTGCATGTCTATGCTCTGCCCCCTGCCCCCGTGGAGGGGGGGGCAGAGGGCGGAGAAGGCCGGCCGGGCTGGGCAGTAATTTTAAAGGCATGCTGCTCCGGCGTGCCGTCTTTCGCACGCGTGCCATAGGTTGCCAACCCCTGCATTATTGGTTAGAAGCAGACTAGAAATGTGTTAAACCACCCTGAAATGATATGTATAGCTGAGTTTATGTGGTTTCAGAGTAGCAGCCGTGTTAGTCTGTATGACTAACAAATTTATTTAAGCATGAGCTTTCGTGAGCTAAAGCTCACTTCTTCGGATGTGGTTTTTACACAATCAGAAACACCATAAATGTTTTCTTTCTCCTACAGTACACATAACTTTTATTTGAATCATTCAAACATCCAGCTCTGCCGCTGTTCCAGTTAGCTCTTAATATGTGCCGCTTTTTCACAGATAAATTATTTCTTTGTGCGTTCTTAAATTATACATTGGTAACTTAATAAAAATGAGGGCTTGGCTGAAACAACATTTCCTTGATGCCCTAGATCTTTGTTATAGCATGTGTGCACCTGCTTATTGACGGTAGCACAAATCCTATAAACGTTTCTCCTTATACAGGCAAAATTTCTGTTGATTTCATGATTTGGCCTTGTGGAACTACATGATAGGCAAATCTCCCAAATGACTAATTGATTTCACGGAGTATTCGACTATTGGACACTCCCCCGACGTTATCCAAAATGCTTCGGTCTGTAAAATTGAACTGGAAATCTAGAACAAAGTATTGCAAGATTTCTTGAGCTTTCTACTCTTATTTATTGTCACGCTTTATCTACACACAAAAGTTACAATAGTTTAATAAAAATAGTTTTTAAGTGGATTTAATTAAACTAGTATAAACCTGAGTTTTAGCTAAATCAGAGAAAGTTTTATGTATAAGTCAAGGTCTCAGTCTGTAACAACCAGTGAATATCGTACACCTTTTGGCAATTCTGCTGCCAAGTAGAGCAAGGAAATGCAGAACTACGTAGTTAACTGTATTTTTCTGAACCTCACAATGGCTGAAATTGGTGAAGATTTATCTAAACCAGTTTTCCCCATCTGTATACTTTTTAATATTTTTCCCATTGCCTCAATTAGATTTTCTGATTTTGAGGGATAATTTTAAAATAACTTGGCAGGTATAATATGCAATTCTGTGTATGTTTGTTTATGCACAGTGAGGCACATAATATGCATTGAGGTGGGTGACTTGTTTTTGTGTGTATATATATATTATCTAGAGAGATAGATCTATAAATACACACAGTCAATATACATATGAATATGTATGTATATACAATAAGTGAAATCTTGTCATTGAAGTCAATGGCAAAACTCCCATTGCTCCAGTGGGCTGGGGGACAAGTTTTCACCTAATGTAAACATGAGGTAGAGCATAGCATGTACAGTATATTGCATGAATAATTGAATGCAAAGCAATAAAGGTTGAACACAAGGCAATAATTCAGACAGAGGTATTGACCTGACAACAGAGATTTCAAGCACAGCAAAAAGCCTCTGAAAAGAGTTGCCCAGTTTATTAGTGTTTAATATATACAAAATTATTTCTGTAAGCCTTCTGCTCCCTAGGTTCTTTAAATCTAAAACCCATTATAAAGTGGAAGGAGAATAACCAATATACATTTATGCAGCTGAAGGATTAAAGGTCATGTGATGACAGAAGAGACAGCTTACTGAAAAGCAAAATTTATTAGGAAATAATAATTTGTATTAAATACAATAAATCCTTGCTTAATAGCTTCTCAGTCACTTAATTTTCTGAGATATCGTATATAGCCAATCTACTTAATGTAATGTATAGGATTTTAATAGCCTTATGTCTGATATTAGTGTCCATCAATCACCTTTTAGCAACTCTGTCTACTACAGTCTGCTGTTACATTCTCAGGAATGCTACATTGTAGTAGCTATGTAATTCATCTCCAACTTTTACTCTGAAAAAGGCTATTTTGACCTGATTTCAAGGTACCATTAGGAGCTAATTAATGGACCACCTCTGCCAC
Source organism: Mauremys reevesii (assembly GCF_016161935.1). Taxonomy (NCBI): domain Eukaryota; kingdom Metazoa; phylum Chordata; order Testudines; family Geoemydidae; genus Mauremys; species Mauremys reevesii. Next base: position 27,707,598 of record NC_052630.1, read on the forward strand.
CCTTAGTTCCATTGAATAGTACATACTCTGCAAGTGGTGCCTGTGGTCTCTGTTGAAATTAGTGAAACTACTTACTATAAGAGTGGCAGAATGACGTTCTCTGTATATCCAAACGGATGTCTGACTCCATAATAATAATGTCATTTTTGTAAACATGGTATATATGCTGCATTCTTATGATCACCAGTATAATAAAATGCAGTGTATACCTGTTGGTATAAGGTGAGCTTCAAAGAAAACCCATACAATACATTTTAAATAGGTTCCATATTGTACACTTCATAAAACTGAATTAACCCTTTATATAACTACCTCATATATTCACTGTCACCTGCAGGAGTGTAAAATCACATTACTATATTTACCTAGTCAAAAGCACATACAAGATGCTCAATGACATATTTCTTTCCCAGGCACCACACATTGAACATCTATTATGTATGTTTGTATGATAGTGAAATGAAACTGTATTCCATTTTGAAGGAGGTTTGCTGAGAGACATCTAATGCCATAAGCTTCATTTGGAAAGCACATGTTGCTGAGATTCATGAAGGCATCTATCCCATTTCACCTTGCATCTTTATATTCCCATGTGTCATTTTACAGTCCATGTGCCTCTTTTAGTGAAGCTCAGCTGTGTAATTTCTACCTTCCTCCAGGCAGTGATTCTTACAAGCAGACAATTACTGGTGTCAGCAAACATGTGGCTATGGTTCACTGCATGATTAGCTCTTAATATTTCGTTAAAGGAATAATTTGAAACCTTCAGTATGATTGGAGATAAATCACTTTTCAAGTGTATCACACCAGATTGTCCGAGATTAAAAAGATGGCAGAAATATGTCCTTTTTAACTGTTAATTTTTAATAGAAGAAACATGTTTAAAATTTACTAGTCGTTTTATTAGGATATGAAACCAAATTCTGCTGTTACTTTGGTATAAATCCAGAGCAACTTCACAGACTTTATATACCTCATACTGTAAGGGTTGCACAGATGTAATGGATGGTGGAATTTGACCCAAGTGATCTATGAATGGCCTTGACCTTACACTTTTGTGCTCTGATCCTGCTAATGCTTATACATGTAACTTTAAACACATAACCCCTTAAGCTGTAACTTTTCATGCTTAATTGTCACCAGAATCAGGGCCTTAGACTGATGGATTGTCATTTGATTTTTGCATTTTAGACTACACTCTTGCAAAACACACTTATGAATAGCTTTACATTGTGCATAGTTGCATTCAATTAATAGGATTACTTGTGTACGTAAGTAGTTGCAAGAATAGGACCTTAGTTTCAGACAGAATTTCTAAACTTTCGGTGTTGAGCTTGAAAATCAAACTTTGGTTCTATAAAGTTTTCTTTTCTAATGTGCGTTAGAGCAATGAGATAATTTTCTTGCAGTGATGCTTCAGCCAACTGAAATAAGCATATTTGAAACTCAAGAAATAGCATTAGATTTTTCCCCCTTCAAGGAGCTTAACTGAGAGATCATTGTGATGTTAAATACACATGAGATTTTATTTTTTTACAACTAATTTAAAACAGGTGCATTAATCATTACTGTATTGCCAAGCATTTTAATTATTAAGGGTTTTTTAATAATAGTTTTAGAGACCCAGACTTTGATTTCCTCTTGCTTCGTTCCTCCTTTGCTGTGGTAAAGCATGTTCAATATTATCCTTACAGTGCTGTTGACCTTTTGTACTTCTAGAAGACAGACTTAATAAGATATGTAAATAACAAAGAGGATATAATACTTGTCAGGCAACTGATGACCAACTATAAAATACACTAAATCAGAAAGTGGAGGGAATATCCAAAATAGAGAATTTTACAAAACTTGATGTCAGCATTCTACACTCTATATTATTCAGACTTCTAGCCATCCACAGGCTAATCAAGATGTAGAAATGATGGATTTTCTTTTATTTTAGTTCAATAATTCAACTTCATATAATTGCTTGGAGTTTGGTTTTGTTACAACTTTACCAAAATTGGTAGCATCCCTTGGTCTATCCAGGTATAGGAGGTTAGATCCCTACTCTGTAATTCTTTAATGTCTTTCTTTGACTTTCTGCTTGACATGAGTAAGAGCTATTTGACGCTTGAAAGCTTGTCCTCGCCACTAACAGAAGTTGGTCCAATAAAATATATCACCTCACCACCTTGTCTTTTTATTTTTATATCATTGCTATTTTTATTCTAGTATGCACATTGTTACAGATTTCCCCATTGTACCTTCTTTGCTTGAGTGTATATCTGAAATTATAGCTCTGTATTTTCTTTTCAACATTTGGACTGTTTTCTGTTGATATGTGATGGAATTATTGTAATTATTAAAAGAATAAATCTTCCAAGACCAATAACAGTAATACTAGTTTGAGTGCCATATTTCTAATTTAATTCAGTTCATTTTAATTTAGCAATATAACCCTATATTATATATAGGGTGCACCTATAGTGTGCACTCGATGCAAGGATTACCATCCTGAGGTACTGCATGTGATCAACAGTATAATATGTAGATTATCCCATTCTCTAGGTTTATGTCAGGTTGTTTTATACTTTTCATAATAAAGTAATATTCTTGATAAGATAAACAAGATGATATTAAGTAAAACTGAGATGAATATCTAATGTGTATGTTCTATATTCCTTATATATAGTTAGAATTCAGCTGGAAGTTTTAAAAGCATTAATTTCCCTTGGCAGATGTGAATTGAAATAGTAAATTATGAAAAATCTGCAACACAGTTACATGAGGCAGACTAGAGAGAGGTTGACAAATAGATTTATCTTGTATTTTTACCCAAGCCACCCAATCTATCCATCTAGCTAAAACCTGCAGTCAATGGAAGTTTTGCTTGGGTAAAGACAGAAAGATTTGGCTCTTCCAGCACACAGAGGCCCTGATTCAGGAAAATACTTAGTCATGTAGCAGATGTTAAGCACTTGCTTAAATACCCCTTCCTGACTAAGGATGCTTTCCTGTCTCAAGCCCAGAGAGTGTAAAGATAGGCTGTGTCTCAAAAGGTAGAGATAATATCAGTTGAGCCTCAGTCATTGGGGCATGTTTTTATTTTGTATGTCTGCTATTTAAGAACTCCTGTGTGTTTACATTAATAATTAACAAAGACAGTTATCTTTATCTTTTCAAGTGAATTGCTGCACTCATAATATAATAATGTGGCAGTAGTTATTAATTACATAGATATTTGTAAAAGAAAGCAAGTTAATACATTCCTTTTACTATCAAGGCCAGCCTTATCTGTGAATTTTGACGTAAGCAGTCCTGTGGAGTTCTTGTAATGGGCTTGGCAATGGCTTGCTAATGGTCAAAATGGCTTAACCATGTTTAAATTAGAATCTATTGAATTAATTTATTTGAATTAGCTATTGTTAGTAGTTATCTGCATGAAAAAATCTTTGATAGGTTAATACATGTGTTTTATTGGAAAACAAACAAAAAACACCCAGCAGTACAAATATGAGCTCTCTGTCTTTTGGTAAACATTAAAATTTAAAAATGAAGCGTCTAACCTTTTAAAATTACAGCTTGAAGTGTCAGTAATGAATCCATTAATTTCTGAAAATAGCTATTTAAATATTCTATTCCATCAGCATTCACTTTTACTTTGCTGTGTCCAATCCTAAATCAAAGACTGTGTTAGTTCTACTGTTTCTAGCCAATCTATCTTGCTTTGACTTATAACCTCAGGCTTATAGAAAAAGCCCATCTGTATCATATGGCCCATTCACCTATACTGTGTCCTTGTGGCCCACTGAAAATCATTATCACCAGCTTCATTTCACATTCAGTCTTTGGGTGAAAGTCTGACTTCACAAATATCCCAGTGAGTTCTATGGGGCCAGGATTTCATCTTTTGTGCCTGGGTTTGCTCTCTGTTACTCTCCGGAGTAAAGTATGAGCAACTCCTTTCAAGTCAACAGTTTACCCAGGTATACAATTAGTGTGAGTAAAATCAGAATCATAGTAAAGGAAAAATACTACATTGTATGTATAGCCAAAACCAGACACTTGTGCCATATGCCACATTGGCAGCTAATGCAGGGAGAGAAAAAAATGATAGTACCTTATTCACTGAAGTAGTTTTACAAAACTTTGTGGTATCAATTTTGTATTGATTTGGGGTACATAACTGAAAGTTAAGCTCCTTTGTTCATTAAAACAGCACTATCAGATAGAGAGTTTCTATTGAATTATACAACCACTAATGACTTTCAGAACCTTTGGAATTATTGAAATTTGCAAATTAGCGTATAAGGGAACAACCAGTAAAAAACAAGTCTAATGCATGGCGAAAGGTCCTTTTGTTCATTTGGCTTGTTAACAATAATTTAGTTTTAATTATGTGTGAAAATAATGCATAATACTTTAGAACCTGTTCCGTAGCATGTTATTGAAGTGTTGTTGTTTATGAAAAATATGATTGCTACCTACAGCATTTGCTATTAATTTTTTGCGTAGAAGCAGAGTGAAATCAGGAATATATTGTGTGCAGATTTCAGAGTTTGCAATTTAGTGAAGCGCAAATCAGCAAGGTTCTATGGTACAGGAATTGATGTACTGGAATATGTGAACTGTACAGGTAGAATCCTGGCACACCTATATACATGGAGCTTCCATGGAAATCACTGAGTGTTTCATGCTTAGAGCTTGCAGAGCTTAGAATCTGAGTCAGATTCTGCCTGGTCCTTGTGTGGTAGCTCAGTATAAGGGAGAGTAAAGATAGAGTAACCATACATCCGTTTTTAACCAGGACTGCCCCCTTTTTAAGATAAGAGGCAAGGTTATTACCTGGGGGGTCGTGAGCTGTCAACCTCCATCCCAAACTTCGCTTGCCTCCAGCATTTATAATGGTGTTAAATATGTTAAAAAGTGTGTTTAATGTATTAGGGGGGTAGCACTCAAAGGCCTGCTGTGTGAAAGGGGTCACCAGTAAAAAAGTTTGAGACCCACTGTGCTATAGGCGTGCACTGCCTCACATTCTGGAGCTCCAGAAGTTGTCTTATGCCCCCTTGTGCTCTCGCTGCACCAGTGCAGCTTCACACTTCCCCTTACTATGTGCCACATTCTAGCCCTTAATGAGTAAAACCTGGTAAACTTGCCACATTATTAAAAGATAGACAAGCAAAATGGCCTTTGAAGTCTAATGTAATTGAGACAGCCTGAATACTGCAAATGCCAATTAAAGAGAGATCATTTAGAATAATAGTACTTAAACTATCATTTGACTAAATTACATAGCTATGTAAAAAGGTAGGGAGAGAAAATCAAGCGGCGCAAGGCCAGAATTTAACCAAGGGTGGAACCAATTTTGTTTCAAAATATCAGAGGTAGAGAAAAATTGATGTGCTGCTCTTCTGTTTGAAGCCTATGGAACTGAAATTGCTGAGAGGCATCTCTTCACTTTCTGCAGTCTTTTGGTCTCCTAAAATATGATTTTGTTGTTGGAAGGATAGGATACACAGCACAGTTAAATTAATGGTCATATACTGAGTCAACTACAATGGTCAGTAAAATAATAAGAGAAAAAGAAGAGGGACAATAGGCAGCAGGTTTAAAACAAATAAAAGGAAGTTCTTCACGCAGCGCACAGTCAACTTGTGGAACTCCTTACCTGAGGAGGTTGTGAAGGCGAGGACTATAACAGTGTTTAAAAGAGAACTGGATAAATTCATGGTGGTTAAGTCCATAAATGGCTATTAGCCAGGATGGGTAAAGAATGGTGTCCCTAGCCTCTGTTCGTCAGAGGATGGAGATGGATGGCAGGAGAGAGATCACTTGATCATTACCTGTTAGGTTCACTTCCTCTGGGGCACCTGGCATTGGCCACTGTCGATAGACAGATACTGGGCTAGATGGACCTTTGGTCTGACCCGGTATGGCCGTTCTTATGACAAATATGTGGTTGTCAGCTCAAGGATACTGTAACAAGAAGCCTGGGCTTGGAGCATGAAATACCTATGAAAAGTCATTCACTACAGGTTTCCTATAAAGTTGAATCCGTTTTGATGGGCAGCCTAAATAATTTATGTTCATTAAAAGAACCACATTCATATCTACTTTCTGAGCAGTTTTGCACAGGATCTGTAACAGATTACATTTTATTATTAAAGATTTGTAACTAGTGTGATTGTCTTGGGTGGTGCATTGCATAGTTTGTAAAGGTATGGTGCCTGCCTCAAAACACATACAATCTGAGTGGATCACCAGAAGAGAGAACTCTGGGGGAGATAAGAGGCAAGGGGACTAGAGAGAGGGATAGGCAAACAAGATTGTCACAGTACACAGGGGCTTATTTTTTATATAATTACATTTGTAAATTATTTTTATTGTTTAAAGAGAATTAATTAGATGGTAGTTGTTTGAGCAGTTATGGGGAAAGTTGGGTTTTGAGCAGGGATATGAAGAGTGGGAGGGAGTTTGTTTGTCATGCAGGATCAAAGAAGACTTTCCAGATGATAGGTGTCAGCTTAGGAGATGGGAACAAGGGGTATGGCGGGTGATGCAGAAGTGTTAGAATACAGGGACTGAACAGGTGAATGGTGGGAGACCAGGAATCAGATGTAGGCAGGGCAGAGCTGTGCAGAGCCTTGGAAGCAAGGGCAAGGAGCTTGAAAGTGACCCAGAAGGAGATGGGCTTGTAAGGGAAGTTGAAGGCCATAGTGATGAACGAGTCTAACCGACCTTGTAGCAGTTGTTAAAACAAAAGCCACAATAAATCATCAAAGCTTCAGAAGCAAGTCTAGCTTGTTAGCTCCTCCAGTGATATAAAGGAAGTGGGAGCAGCCTCCCTGGGAGAGAGAAGTATGGAGCTGGGATATGGGAGCTCATGGGGGGCAACTCTAGAGATGGCCAGCTCATGGGAGGAATTTTTTGATGTGCTGTTCTTTTTGAATTGCCAGTAAAGCCAATTAGATTGGAATTTGTGAGGGTCAGGATGGCATCCTGTGTATTTATGCAGCACTTAGCACAACGGGGACCTGAGGTTGATTCAGAACTGTGGGTTCTACCATAATATAAAAACAGCAATAATAATAATAAAAACTAGGAAAGGGGTGAGTTTGGATACTGACCCAGGGTGTGTATGATCTGTTGCAAACAGGATGGGGACTCAGCCTTTTCATAGCAAGGAAGATGAGTTTGTCAGTTACATTTTAAATAGACTGGAGGGAAGTTAGGTGGCTAGAGAGAGGGATGTTACAATAGTCTGGGCTGGAGATAATTGAGGGATGGACCAAAGGGTTTGGCACTAAGGATGGAAAAGATGGGAAGGATTTTGGATCGGCTACAAAGGAAGAAAGAACAGGATTTAGCCACAGCTTGAATATGATCAGTAAAGGAGAGAGGAGTCTACACTTACGAGCCGGGTCGACGCGGTGAGTTCGACTTCTTGGAGTTCGAACTATCGCGTCTAATCTGGACGCGATAGTTCGAACTCCGGAAGCTATAGTTCGAACTCCGGTACTCCACCACTGCAAAAGGCGGTGGCGGAGTCGACCTTGGAGCCGCGGACTTCGATTCCGCAGCGTCTGGACGGGTGAGTAGTTCAAACTAGGGTACTTCGAATTCAGCTACGCTATTCACGTAGCTGAATTTGCGTACCCTAGTTCGACCCCGCTTCTTAGTGTGGACCAGCCCAAAGATAGTACTTGACTTATTTATAACATTAACATTAGTGCCATCCTGATTGCAGAATACTATAGTAATATACTCTTGAAATATCTTGTATCCTCTGAATAGAGGGAGGGATAGCTCAGTGGTTTGAGCATTGGCCTGCTAAAGCCAGAGTTGTGAGTTCAATCCTTGAGGGGGCCACTTAGGGATCTTGGGCAAAAATCAGTACTTGGTGTCCTGCTAGTGAAAGCAGAGGGCTGGACTCAATGACCTTTCAGGGTCCCTTCTGGTTCTAGGAGATAGAATATCTCCATCCCTTGTTGAAAAGGGGGAAGTTTTTGATATCCTGCATGATTTGGCATACCTGGCAGACTAAATAGGCCTGAAGAAAACCTTTAATGGCAATTAATATCAAGGATACTATTATGAGTGAATTTCCAGCTTTTCATATTATGACATATAGATACTGAATCATTGGACTTGAAAACTGAAAAAGAACATTGACATTTCATGTCATTTGAGATGTGTAATTGTAGAGTTCCACAATTATATGAATTTGATAATAAGTGCCTTTAGTCCCTTTTCTTGTGAAGATCAATGCATTTGCGGCAGTATTGGGGAAAGGAATCCTTTTCACAAGCTTTCTTGTTGGCGATGTATAAACAAAAGAAAAGAGATTTTCCTGATCTGCTTCTGTGTTTGAGGCTAGGGAACAAAATGCACTGTATTGAACTCTGTTATAACTCCTGTTAGAGACTGTTCAGTATAAATGCCTATTACACAAGGACACTTATTGGTACCATGAAAATGTGGTAAACTTTATCAGCCTAATACCCAAAAAAGTGCAAGCTCTTTGTCACAAGAATTAATTGAAGCAGAAGTGTAAAAAAAAAAGTTTAAGCTAATACACATGCTTTTACCCAGTCTACATTCAAAATTGACTTGCTCTTGGTAGGCGCAGACACCTGCAAAAAAGTATAACAGTTGCATGCACCCTAAAATGTGCATATACAAAATAATTAACATTTGCACCCACAAAACCCATTGGCTTCCAAGTATTTTGCCATTGTGAATGTTAATGCTTGTGTATGCAGGTGTGTGTTAGGCTATTAAAGGGCTCATGGGGGAGTGATAAATGATGAAGAGGAGAGGTCACTAATTCAAAGCAATCTGGATTACATGGTAAACTGCACGCAAGCAAACAATATGCACTTTAATATGGCTAAATATATACATCCAGGAACAAAGAATGTAGGCTGTACTTACTGGATAAGGGATTTTATCCTGGGAAGCAGTGACTCTGAAAAAGAATTGGGGGTCGTGGTTGGATAATCAGAAGAGTGTGAGTTCCCAGTGTGACTCTGGGGCCAAAAGAGCTAATATAATCCTGGGGTGTATAAACAGGAGTATCTCAAATTGTAGTAGAGAGGTTTTTAACCTCTATATTTGGCACTAGAAATATACTGTATCTAGTTCTGGCGCCTGCAATTCAAGAAGGATGTTGATAAATGGAAGAGGGTTCAGAGGACAGCCCTGAGAATGATTAAAGAATTAGAAAATATGCCTTATAATGAGACTCAAAGAGCTCAATCTGTTTAACCGTGTGTGTGTGTGTGTGTGTGTGTGTGTAGCTAAGGGGTGACTTGATTACAGGCTATAAGTGTCTACATAGGGAACAAATATTTAATAATGGACTCTTCAATCTAGCAGCAAAAGGTATAACTTTATCCAATGGCTGGAAGTTGAAACTAGACAAAGTCTGACAGGAAATGAGGCATACATTTTTAATGATGAGAGTAATAAACCATTGGAACAATTTCTCCAGGATTTCAGTGATTCTCTATCAGTGACAATTTTTAAATCAAGTTAGATTTGGTTTTTTTTAAGTATGCTCTAGGAATTATTTTGGGGGAATTCCATGGACTGTGTTATACAGGAGGTCAGACTAGATGGTCACCATGGTCCCTTTCGGTCTTGGAATCTATGATTGTTAGCATATGTTTGTTTTTTTAAAATGCAGATGCAAGTGAAGACCAAGACAATAAATCTGGACCAAAGCATCAGTCCCGATTTCCTGGGTGACCATGTTAAGTAGCAGAAGATATAATTAATCTAAAGTAAATATATACAATATAAAATGTAGATTTGTAAACTAAGCATTAAATATACTCAAGCATCTGTTTTAACATACTGTTCTTCTCAACAAACTAGGGTATTTATTTAAAAGGAATCCAATGTACCCTGAGCATTGGACTCTAATCAGCCAATTAAGGTACCCAACAATTGCAAGACTAGGGTGAACACTAATCAAAGGCTAACAAAACTATATCAATTTTAAAGCAGTTCATATATTACTCCCACAGGACAACTCTGGTTTTTACTTCTGCAGTACATTCACTGCTCTTGTTGTTGCTTTTTGCTCAATGTGGAAGCAAAGCGTATTTAACAGTAAGTTTTTAGTGGCTGGACTTGTTTTGAGGACAACATCTGCCTTTCCTGTGTATGCTTCCCAGCATAGCTTATATGTAGCTTTTTTGTTGTTCCAGGAGCTTCTGAAGCGTATAATATTTAGTTCCCATGAGTCTGAACTATCTGCCTCAGCTCATGTTTTAGCAAGTTGTTTTGTCCTGCAGCTGGGTCAGGATTTATCTGTCTTTGACAGAATGGGCAAACTGTCCACAGATTTTACATGCCACTGCTTGTATATTTAAGAAACTCGGCTGTCACTCAGAAATGTATTGATGAGCAAGCTTAAGCATCCCACAAGGGTCTAAATAACATCCTTTATTGTCTTGTGCTATAATTACACCATTATTTGATACAACTATTCTCTGACTTAGGGGCTAGGGAGTAACCCCCTTGCTAAAGATGGTGTGAGGGATCGAGCATAGTGTGTTTTTTACTCAAAATGCTTAATGCACAGGACTTAATGTTTTTACAGTTGATATTAGGAGTGTTCATTCTTCTTTAGTTTTTTTTTTTTTTCAAATTTCTCATTCCTATTTACTGCCTACAAAGAGGTAATTGCTTCCCCGGTATTTTAAGTGTGGAGGGGTCCCCTTTGCATGGAACTGCCTTATCCTACATTGAGGGAGCAGTTCAGATACTTCTGTAGGACCATCCCCACTTGCCACAGCCCCGTTTTGAGATTGGAGATCCAAAGATGCCATCACAGACTGGAAGAAAAAGCTGGCAGAAAGCAGATGCAATCTGATCCTGTATTAACTGTTCTGTGATCCCTGTCATGCCAGGAAGCATGGGGGTAGGTCCCAAAGGCAGGAGTGACTAAAGGAAGTCCTGGTTATATATCTCCAATGGAGCCACACTGTCATGGAGTCTCAGGCAAGGCAGAGGACCCTACAGTGGTTCTCAAACTTTTGTATTGGTGACCTCTTTCACACAGCAAGCCTATGAGTGTGACAGCGCCTTATAAATTAAAAACATTTTTTAAATATTTAACACTATTATAAATACTGGAGGTGAAGCTGGGTTTGGGGTGGAGGCTGACGGCTCGCAATACCCCATGTAATAAGCTTGCGATCCCCAGTTTGAGAACCCCTGCAATCTGTGTAAAGGAACAGAACCTCTGTACAGATTGTCCTGAACTTCTGTGAAACCCTTGGAATCTGTAGGCTCCTTGAGGAAAAGCCACAGCCCATTCAGCAGCATTCAGGTTGGGTAGACCCTGTTTCTAGCGTCTGAAGCTTTTTCCCATAGGAGAGGGTGATATGTTGCAGGACAATTTTTTTTTCTTTCACTGGGATAAGTGCCAATTTTGTGGATCACTTGCATGCCTAGCAGATTGGCTTTAGAAACTAACATTAGCTTTACATTTTAGCCAGCACTCTTTTGAGTGGTTTCCGAGCATTATTAAGGTAGACATAATTTCTCAGAGATATGCTTAAAAGGATGGAAAAAACTCAGAGTCAAGCTTTATTAGCTCTCGAAGCCAAAACTTGACAGTTGGAGACCTCTTTGAAAGAGAAGTTTTAGAACATTTTTTAAGGCATGGAAACTGTAAACATTAATGTTTTAAACAAAAAAGTAAGTGTCTCATTAAAATGTGCATATCATGCTGTATGCTGTTTATGCCCTAAAATGAGAAGACGTCATACTTGCTTAATCAAAAATAGCAATTTCCTAATTTCATCCCTGCAGTTCTGGACTGGGAAGATGATTTATTCTGTAGCTACTAAGTTTTTACTCTTATCAGAAGTTTGATGCTAGTCAGCATCTTGATAACCTCCAACAGTGTGATTTATTTTTAACAGAATACTAAGATCCCAACTGTGCCTCAGGTCCTATGTTGAATGAGCTGTTGGCCAGTCAAGAGATTTTTTTTTATGTCATAACTAATAAAGCTAAGGCAGAGCCTATTGGCCGGACAGAATTTTTTCACATTTGTACAGACATATGGCTCCTTTGATGCTATCTGTCTGTCTTTCTAGCTGCAAAAGAACTCTGTGTAGCTCAAAAGCTTTTCTCTTTTGCCAACAGAAGTTGGTCCAATAAGATATTCTCACCCACCTTGTCTCTGTAATATCTGTCTAATCCACAGCATATTTTATAGCTTGTATACACTTCTGATGTTATCACTGCTGATCTGAAAAAGAACAGCGATCTTTTTTTGCATGATGGACACTATATAAACCCACCCTTAAATTGGAATTACTGGTTAAAACCTTGTAGTTAATTAAGAAAAGTTCTGCTTATCTTTGTTTTTAGTGATCAAATTGTTGATTTGATCCAATGTGCGAACTTTCTTCATGGGCATTAAATCATTAATGGTCATAATTATTGAGCATTGTGCGCCAGATTTAAGACATTATGTATTCTTGATGCTGAGAGGATTTTAGCAGAATTAAAGGAGGTTGCTGTTTAAGGTTTTAGTTGGATCTGGCCTCAGATGAACTTTTTCCAAATGAATGCAGGTTTCATGCAGTAGATGCAAGTTTTATCATATTTCCCTCAAGGTTATGTATGACTTTAACTAAAAAGCTGTAGACCCCAGTTTTCGTGGATCACAAAACAAGTACCCACTCCCCCTTATATTTTGCTCTGGCCATTAATATGATCTTGATACATTTACTTTGCCGTGCAATGTAGGTAATAGAGGATGGAGTAATGCATGGGTCCATACATTTTCCTGTTGTCTAGGAAATGGCACATATTGTAATCAGTAATGTGATAAATTACTTTGCCCGTATTATTTTGCTTTGTTAACTTTTTTTCAGACAGAAAAACATTTCTGTCCTGAAAAAAATATATCATTATCTCTTGTGAGTGTTACCCATTATTCAAACTTCTACATCATTCTGGATAAATGCAAGATTTGCATTTAGATTCCAGTAAATACTTCTAAGAACAGGTATCAAAGGCAAACAAAATATCTCAGAATATACAGCAGCTCCCAGGAGCACTTAAAAATATAGAAGAGACAGCTCTTTATTTTTAAATTTCAATTTTCCAGGTGTCTTTATGCTAGAATGTCAACAATTTCTTTAATACCTGTTTCACATTATTTTTCATTTGATGTGTCTATTTCTGCTACTGCTTTATGTCTTGACTGGGAGAGTCAGGAAGACTAGAGGATTTCTCATTAATGACATGTGGTGACACTTTACTTTATTGTTCACTGATGACTTTCTGACAGAGATAGATGACATGCTTGGAGTTTCCAAGAAAATGTGATTCCACCATTGAGTGGGGGAGCTTTGAAACAATTTTTGTGATTTACAAACATGTTATGGATGTGCCAAATCTGGCAAACAGTGACATTTACTTTAAAATGTGGAGCATCGGCAATGGAGTCACTTGATTGTTATGCTGAAATCTGTTTTCTCAAGGTTACAGTTGAGCATATATTTTAGAGCCCCAAAAATATTAGTGCATGTTGTATAAGTTTTATTAACAATACAGAGTTAAGGAATACTCACTGTTTGTATGTTTGATAGATTGACATAATATTAAATGCAAAAAATTAGTAAACATTTTGGTTAGTTTCACCTACAGCATTTCAAGTTTTTAAACAAAGTGGGGAATACTTTTATTGCATTGGGTTATGTGGACCTAGCATGACTGTGTAAATGAAAAGATAAATAATGAAAATGTAGAGGAAGAGCCAGGTAGAATATCATAACAGATTCACAGAGCTTCTAGGCAAAAAGCTAGGAAATTTTAATTGTGAATAACATTTGTAAAACAGAGTCAAGTAAAAATAAAAAATGACATTCTTCCTGTTCCCACCTCTTTCCTGTTCCCATGGCATAGAAGGAACTTCCTTCATACTGGGCCAAAGTACTCAGCAACAACTGTCATTGGTGTGTGCTTCGGAAAACATGTTTCCTCAGATCATAATATTCTTGTCACAAGCATAGACCCTCAGGACAATGAGCTCTCTGTTGCCTGTGGAACTTTAAATCCAGTTCAGGAATCCCAAATATAGTCCTCTGGCTGCCACTTAACCATTGAATTGCTGCTGGATATTCCAAGTGTTTCCAGTAGGGCAGAAGACACCCACAGTGCTGCAGAATGTACCACGGATATGCTTACATTCCAACATCAGACAGAATTGAGCTTTAGGAAGGTGAATCAAAAAAATCTCATCTAAACCAAGAATACTAACGTTACACAATTTACCGGAAAAGAAAATTTGCTTTAAACTCAAACTTTAGCTTGCAGGAGTCTGTTCTGAGTGTTCATAGATTCATAGACTGTAAGGCCAGAAGGAACCATTCTGATCAACTAGTTTGTCCTCTTACATAACACAAGCCATAGGATTTCACCCAGTAATTCCTTCATCAAGTCCATATTTTGTGCTTGAGTATGGGCACATTTTTTTAGAAAGACATCTAGTATTTTAAGATTCTTACTGAACCTGTAAAATGGCCATTTCTCTTCTATTTATTTTATCATTTTTACTACTATGTCTGTTTACTTTTATAAATCAAATTGCTTTTAAAAGCTCTGTCTAATCTGGGCTCTGTAACCCCTGTCCTGGAAGATGTATATATAGGCTTAATTTTGAGCACATGAATAATCCCCAATGGCTTCTATGAGACTATTCACATACTTAAAGATAAGCACTGTGTAAGTGCTAGCAGGATTGAGACCAAGATGTAGCTATATATTCCAAAGATTGTACTATTGTAAATTGTCTCTCAAGAAGTCCTGGATGTCACTTCAGACTTCCTGCTGAGAGCCATAAATTGTATTTCCTAACTGCACACCTTCAAGAGTGGTGGTAGTCAATGGTCATAATTTTACCTGGCATTAAGGAGCCATAGTGGTGGGGGGTAGGGGAAAGGGGGAGGGGAGGCAGTTCAGGATCTCACCTAAGGAAACTAATTATAACCTCTCCATCATTTCATCATAATGTTCTGCGTCAGCCCTGCAGGGGAACTAGAGATTAAAATCATATAACTTATTCTACAATAAACAAACTAGAGATTAAAATAATACAAATTATTCGACAATAAATAAACCATAAATATAAAAACTAGAGCTGTGCCACCCCAAGTGTCTCTGACTCAATTGGCTGCCCCTCCTTCACACTGCATGCATTCAGTGGATCTGCAGCGTACACATTTTGGAAAGTCAGCAACAGCAATCTTTCCACAAACCTAGAGGATAAAACAGAGGTATCGTAGCAGCTAAAGCCCCTCTTCCTTGAGTTTCAATCTGAGGTGAACAACATGCTGTGCTACTAGATTTCACATAAAACTGTCTTTCGCTCCAGTTAACAAGTTTCCTCATCTTTTTGAGTTCTAGTTCCATAGCTAAGATGTTAGTAAGTGAATGTAACAAAAGTATTTAGTTTATATTTTTAACTTTGTATTTTTCAGTACACCAACAATGTATAACTAACAACATTTTATGACTGTGTATATCCTATTTTCATCAGATGCTGAAAAAATGCTGTCATTTGATGTTAGTGGAGTTTTAATATCAGTGTTAGGGTATGTCTACACTACGAAATTAGGTGAAATTTATAGAAGTTGTTTTTTTAGAAATCATTTTTATACAGTCGATTGTGTGTGTCCCCACACAAAATGCTCTAAGTGCATTAACTCAGCGGACTGCGTCCACAGTACCGAGGCTAGAGTTGACTTCTGGAGCGTTGCACTGTGGGTAGCTGTGGGTAGCTATCCCACAGTTTCCGCAGTCTCTGCTGCCCATTGGAATTCTGGGTTGAGATCCCAATGCCTGCTGGGGCAAAAACAGTGTCGCAGGTGGTTCTGGGTACATGTCGTCAGGCCCCCCTCTCCCTCCCTCCCTCCGTGAAAGCAATGGCAGACAATTGTTTCGCACCTTTTTTCCTGGGTTACCTGTGCAGACACCATACCACGGCAAGCATGGAGCCCGCTCAGCTCACCGTCACCGTATGTCTCCTGGGTGCTGGCAGACGTGGGACTGCATTGCTACACAGCAGCAGCTCATTGCCTTTTGGCAGCAGACAGTGCATTACGACTGGTAGCTATTGTTGTCGAACTGCTGGGTGCTCTTTTAGTCGACCTCAGTGAGGTCGGTCAAGGGCACCTGGGCAGACATGGGAGTGACTCAGCCAGATCATTCCCAGTTGTACTGCACCATCTTCTGGCGAGCACCCAGGAGATGACGATGGCTAGCAGTCGTACTGCAGCATCTTCTGCCGAGCACCCAGGAGATGACGATGGCTAGCAGTCGTACTGCACCGTCTGCTGCCAGCCTAAGATGTATAAGATAGATGGAGTGGATCAAAACAAGAAATAGACCAGATTTGTTTTGTATTCATTTGCTCCCCCTCCCTCCATGAAATCAATGGCCTGCTAAACCCAGGGTTTTGAGTTCAATCCTTGAGGGGCCCATTCTGTGTGACAGTTGTTTGTGTTTCTCCTTGATGCAAAACCACTCCCTTTGTTGATTTTAATTCCCTGTAAGCCATGTCGTCAGTCGCCCCTCCCTCTGTCAGAGCAACGGCAGACAATTGTTTCGCACCTTTTTTCAGCACAGATGTTCAGCACTGGGAACATGGAACCTGCTCAGATCACCGCGGCAATTATGAGCACTGTAAACACCACATGCATTATCCTGCAGTATATGCAGAAACAGAATCTGCAAAAGTGAAACCAGGCGAGGAGGCGATGGTAGTGCGGTGATGAGAGTGATGAGGACATAGACATGGACATAGACTTCTCACAAAGTACGGGCCCTGGCAATGTGCACATCATGGTGTTAATGGGGCGGGTTCATGCCATGAAATACTGATTCTGGGCCCGTAAACAAACACAGACTGGTGGGACCGCATAGTGTTGCAGGTCTGGGACAATTCCCAGTGGCTGTGAAACTTTCACATGTATAAGGGCACTTTCATGGAACTTTGTGACTTGCTTTCCCTTGCCCTGGAGTGCCAGAATACCAAGATGAGAGCAGTCCTCACAGCTGAGAAGCGAGTAGTGATAGCCTCGTGGAAGCTTGCAACGCCAGACAGCTACCGGTCAGTTGGGCATCAATTTGGAGTGGGCAAATCTACTGTGGGGGCTGCTGTGATCCAAGCAGCCAACGCAATCAAAGAGCTGCTGATATCAAGGGTAGTGACTCTGGGAAATGTGCAGGCCATAGTGGATGGCTTTGCTGCAATGGGATTCCCTAACTGTGGTGAGGCAATAGATGGAACCCATATCCCTATCTTGGCACCGGAGCACCAAGCCAGCGAGTACATAAACCACAAGGGGTACTTTTCAATGGTGCTGTAAGCACTGGTGAATCACAAGGGACGTTTCACCAACATCAACGTGGGATGGCTGGGAAAGGTACATGAGGCTTGCATCTTCAGGAACTCTGGTCTGTTTCAAAAGCTGCAGGAAGGGACTTACTTCCCAGACCAAAAAATAACCACTGGGGATGTTGAAATGCCTATAGTTATCCTTGGGGATCCAACCTACCCCTTAATGCCATGGCTCCTGAAGCCATATGCAGTCAGCCTGGACAGTAGTCAGGAGCTGTTCAACTATAGGCTAAGCAAGTGCAGAATGGTGGTAGAATGTGCATTTGGATGTTTAAAAGTGCGCTGGCTCAGTTTACTGACTCGGATAGACCTCAGAGAAACCAATATTCCCATTGTTATTACTGCTTACTGTGCTGTCCACAATATCTGTGAGAGTAAGAGGGAGACGTTTATGACAGGGTGGGAGGTTCAGGCAAATCGCCTGGCCGCTGATTACGCACAGACAGACACCAGGGTGGTTAGAAAAGTATAGGAGGGTGCGCTGCGCATCAGAGAAGATTTGAAAACTAGTTTCATGACTGGCCAGGCTACAGTGTAAAACTTTTGTTTGTTTCTCCTTGATGAACCCCCCTTCCCCCCCGTTCACTCTACTTCCCTGTAAGCTAACCACCCTCCCCCCTGCCCTTCGATCACCACTTGCAGAGGCAATAAAGCCATTGTTGCTTCACATTCATGTATTCTTTATTCATCACACAAATAGAGGGATAACTGTGAAGATAGCCCGGGAGGGGTGGGAGAGGAGGGAAGCACAGGGTGGGGTGTGGGAGGAGGGAAGGACAAGGCCACACTGCACTTTAAAACTTAAAAACTTATTGAATGCCCGCCTTCTGTTACTTGGGCAGTCCTCTCGGGTGGAGTGGCTGGGTGGGCATCTGAGTGAGGAGGCTATGGAACTTGGGGAGGAGGGCAGTTGGTTACACAGGGGCTATAGCGGTGGTCTGTGCTCCTGCTGCCTTTCCTGTAGCTCAGCCATACACTGGAGCATATGAGTTTGATGCTCCAGCAGCCTGAGCATTGACTCCTGCCTTCTGTCAGCAAGCTGACACCACCTATCACCTTCAGCCCTTACTCTTCAGCACGTACTCTCTTCAGCCCGCCACCTCTCCTCGCATTCATATTGTGCTTTCCTGCACTTTGACACTGTCTGCCTCCATGCATTCTGCTGTGCTCTGTCAGTTTGGGAGGACAGCATGAGCTCAGACAACATTTCATCCCAAATGCGTTTTTTTTCGCCTTCTAATCTTCACTAGCCTCTGGGAAGGAGAAACATATGCAGCTGGTGGAGGAAAAAACGGGAAAATGTTAGTTAAAAAGACACATTTTATAGAACGATGGGTACATTCTTTCACGGTAAACCTTGCTGTTAACATTACATAGCACATGTGCTTTCGTTACATGGTCGCATTTTGATGGCTTCACCCCTCCCCCCACTGCGTGGCTAACAGCTGGGAACATTTCTGTTCAGCCACAGGCAAACAGCCTAGCAGGAACGGGCACCTCTGAATGTCCGTTTAATAAAACCACCCTGTTTCAACCAGGTGACCATGAATGATATCACTCTCCTGAGGATAACACAGAGAGATAAAGAAAGGATGTTGTTTGAATGTCAGCAAACACCGGGACCATACGCTGCAATGCTTTGTTCTGCAATGATTCCCGACTACATGCTACTGGCCTGGCATGGTAAAGTGTCCTACCATGGAGGATGGAATAAGGGTGCTCTCCCCAGAAACCTTTTGCAAAGGCTTTGGGAGTACATCCAGGAGAGCTTTATGGAGATGTCCCTGGAGGATTTCCGCTCCATCCCCAGACACATTAACAGACTTTTCCAGTAGCTGTACTGGCCGTGAATGCCAGGGCAAATTAATCATTAAACACGCTTGCTTTTAAACCATGTCTAATATTTACAAAGGCACACTCACCAGAGGTCCCTTCTCTGCCTACAGGGTCCAAGAGCCCACCTTGGGTGGGTTCAGGGGTTATTGGCTCCAGGTCCAGGGTGAGAAACAGATCCTGGCTGTTGGGGAAACAAGTTTCTCCACTTCCTTGCTGTGAGCTATCTTCAACCTCCTCCTCATCATCTTCCTCGTCCCCAAAACCTGCTTCCATGTTGCATCCTACTCCATTGATGGAGTCAAAGCACAGGGTTGAGGTAGTGGTGTCTGCACCCCTTAGCATGGCATGCAGCTCACCATAGAAGTGGCATGTTTGGGGCTGTGACCCGGAGCAGCCGTTTGCCTCTCTGGTTTTTTGGTAGGCTTGCCTGAGCTCTTTAATTTTCAAATGGCACTGCCGCCAGTCCCTGTTATAGCCTCTGTCCTTCATGCCCTTGGAGACTTTTTCAAATGTTTTTGCATTTCATTTACTGGAAAGGAGTTCAGCTAGCATGGATTCATCTCCTCATACAGCAATCAGATCCCGTACCTCCCGTTAGGTCCATGCTGGAGCTGTTATGCGATTCTGGAACTCCATGGTCACCTGTGCTGATGAGCTCTGCATGGTCACCTGTGCTGATCAGCTCGCAACGCTGGCCAAACAGGAAATGAAATTCAAAAGTTCGCGGGACTTTTCCTGTCTACCTGGCCAGTGCATCTGAGTTGAGAGCGCTGTCCAGAGCGGTCACATGGGATAGCTCCCGGAGGCCAATACCGTCAAATTGCATCCACACTACCCCAAATTTGACCCGGCAAGGCCGATTTCAGTGCTAATCCCCTCGTCGGAGGTGGAGTAAAGAAATCGATTTTAAGAGTCCTTTAAGTCGAAAAAAACGGCTTCGTCGTGTGGATGGGTGCAGGGTTAAATCGAGGTAACGCTGCTAAATTCGACCTAAAATTGTAGTGTAGACCAGGCCTAAGTTTCTTTTACAGACGCTACTGAAATAGAATATACTATCACAATGAATAAAAGCAGAAAGGTTTAGATTTTTTTGATTAGTGATATGTAGTGGAATGTGCATGTTTGTCAGTTGCGTACACAAACCAAAAGAATACTTGACTCTCTGTTTTACAAATGTTCTTCACAATTTAATTTCCTAGCTTTTTGCCTAGAAGCTCTGTGAATTGGTTATGATATTCCACATGTCTTTTCCTTTACATTTTCATTATTGTATCTTTTCATTTACACAGTCATGCTAGGTGAACAAAACCCAGTGCAATAAATCAAGACATGATGGCAATTACTTAGGAGTATTTACCTTTTCAGCTTGGATAGTGGACTTCAGCATAACAGTGGAGGATCTGAGGGTCTGCCATAACTCATTTATTGGGAAAAGAAAAATTGATTACAGGGGTTTAATGAGAAACCTAACCAAAGTAGATACATCCTACCAAGGTGCTCTGTGAAATGCAGAATCTGAGCCATATTGTTAGCAATAAAAAGGCAGCCATTAATTATTGTTAAGCATCTTCTCTTACTCAGTGGGCGATCTTCTAGAAAGTAGAGAATGAAAGTATCTTGCCAGCCCCCTAATGTATTAGTAGGTAACTGGAGAAAAGTGCTTTGAAAAGCAGGAATGGCTGCCCTAGGTCAGGGGAGGTATGCCTGGGCATACAAGCTGACCCACATGCATGGACTTGATAAATAGGGTTTGAGGGCAGCTAAGAGGAGTTGGTATTTGGACAGCAAGGAAGGCTGCCAATCTGACCAGAGGGTATTGCTTTCGCTTAAGTTGAGAATGCCTAATTTAGTTTCATTTATGGTAAAGCATAGATACATTAAATACATTAAGCAACCTGTGTCTTTTGTTTTAATTTCATTCTTTCTATTTTTACTAAATTTTGTTTTATTAAGATTATGGCTGTCTTGGTAATTTCACACAGACATCCCCAAAGGGAAGAGAGCTCTCTATAAGCTCTAACAAGAGGTGCTGAAGGATAAGGAGCTTGTGAAATCTAAAATCGTATTCAGTCTCGGCCAAGGGGCCCGGACAGAGGTGTTCTCTCCCAGTGAGTTGTGTTGTCATCAGGCTGCAGAAGGGAAATGCCTGAAGAAGAGATAAGCGTTGTAGGGAGTATAGGTTACAAGATATAGAAGATAAAATGGTACATAAAAGATCAGGACATTGCTAAATTTTGAGTGAGTTTTCTACACTTATAGCAAAACTGCATTGGGTCTAAATTATTGGGTCAGTTAGGTATCCATAATTATAAACCAAAATAGTCAGGCTCTATCATGCATCCTCCCATGTAAAACCACAGGAATAGATCTGTGTGGGCTTCTATGTCCTGACATGTATATTGCTGAAGAGAGTCAGTAACATTTAATTGAAAAATACTCTTCGCAACATTTTCTGGTCTGCCAAGGTTGCTTTGCTCTTCTCTGGGGATAGAAAACAACCTTAACCCCCTTACCAAGCCAGTTTATATTTTTACTGGAGGATTTCTCATAGACAGACAAAACTCTAGTGACGAAGGGGCCAACATAGCATCTCCTAGGCCACTCCCACTTCTGAACCCTGGCATACAGTTGGT
Source organism: Mauremys reevesii (assembly GCF_016161935.1). Classification (NCBI taxonomy): domain Eukaryota; kingdom Metazoa; phylum Chordata; order Testudines; family Geoemydidae; genus Mauremys; species Mauremys reevesii. The sequence continues at coordinate 27,729,483 of NC_052630.1, forward strand.
TGTCATAGGGAAAGGGGATTCGCTGAGTATGCCTACAACATGGTGATTCCTGGCTGCCAAAACAATCTCTTGGAACTCTAGGAGTCTAGGCATAATGTAGATCAGCCATGAGGCTACCCTACTTTATGCTGAGGAGTGGTCTGTGGCTGGCTGGCCTCCAGTCAGGGACACAAATTAGTTTTAAATGTGCCTTTGCCTCTCCTGATTTTTGTGGCACCAAAAGTGTTATGCTTTACTACATTTTGGAGAGCAAACCAAGAGAGTCAATAATAGGGGACCTGTTCTCTGCCTAATTACACCTGTGCAAAGTGTTAGCAGATGTTACACCCACTTTACATAGATGTCAATGACTGTCCAAGGTTCAAGACACAGGGAAACCAGCCCTTTGAAGTACTAAAGCTGAAACCTATGACTCCTCTTATTGTAACCTGCCATTGAAGGGTGTTCAAATCAATCCATAGTAAAATGAATACCACAAAATCTTGGCACAAAGTTGAGGATAATGTGCCAACAAAGTTCAGTGATTTTTATCATTGTCTTAATATTAATTAAGTGTGTAATTGCAGCAGTTTCTGCATTCTGCCTATTGATTCTTTGGTATCATATTATTGGATATACTCTTGGTGTTTAAGAAACCTATTTTGTCAATTAAGACGTGATTTTGTTCTAAAGCTTTTCATCGGTTCACAGAAAGAAAGCACACAATTCATTTACCACCAAAAAGAACAGAGTGAATGTGTTTTCTTCCTTCAAATAATGACCATGAGTTGACTTAATGGGAAACAGTAACAACAAAAGTTTAAAAGTTCTATAATTGTTGCCTAATGGTACCTCAATGGCAGTTCCAATACACCAGTTAACATATGATGTTTCGTCACAGGATGCCTGATCAAAACAGCTTTAAAAAAAACCTTAATCTCTTATAATTTGATGTAGACAAAATGAGGACTGGAGAAATGAGGAGAAAAGCGATACAGGCATATTGAACTGACTGGTAGATTGGGTTCATGGGGCAGGAGGAAAAGCACTGTTCAGAAATAAAACATGTTGGATTCAGAACATTGTATCTAATGCAATAGTTAAAGCAGCTATTCAAAAGAACACAAAGCCGAAAGAGGGAAAAATGAAAGAAGCTTTTTCATAGTGTTTGAAAATCTTCCCATTAACTGAACACAATATGCAACAGCAAACATATGGATCAGTCTCATTAAGAAGAAAGAAAATTGTTTGAAATAAACCTCAAAGAGGAAGAAAAGAGGTTGCTTTTTACTTTGGAAATGACTACACTCTTGTTGTCAAGACAAAAGAGTAATGGAGTTAAATTAGAGCAACTATCAGCTTGATAGGTTTAAGCAGAGATAGAGCTACTGTACAACAGCCAAACTCTCTCTGGTGTGAAAAAAGAAATTAGCAGGTCTGTTAAGTAGCCTGGATTTCAATAATGATCTGTTATCCCTGTTTTTCAATGATAGGAAGCACTTTCCAATTTCCAAGCACTTTTTCAGAGAAAAGTTGGGGTGATGCTGGTTTTGCAGGTACAGAACATAGTACAGAATTCTGAAAACAAGTTCTCCAAATAAGCTATAGTTTTCTTTTTATTCAAAACATTAATGCCCTCAAAAATTGTAAATACATTTGTTACCTATCCCCTTGTCCGTCCTTTGGTACTGATTCATCGGGGTATTTAAGCACATGAGTAGGCAGTGGGACTACTTGAATGCTTATTATTGGGCATATGGTTAAGTACCTTGATATGTCAAGGCCTTTGGCATGATCTTATTTTAAAAAAACGTTAGATGTTAGAAATGGGGGAAAGATTAATCCAGCTCATCCTCCTTCACCAGTTGTTCTTTAAAATACATTTCTTAGTGCTTTGGGCCTTGGTCCAACAAAGCGCTTAAAGCTGTGCTTAACTTTAAGCACACGAGCAGTCCCATTGAAGCTCAGGAAAGAATTGTACTGAATTTCTCCTCTTAAAAAACAAAACAAAACTCTGACAGCTAGAGTCTATATAACAAAGAGTGACTTACTGGATTTATTCACCAGCAACCTGAGACAGACCTTGAAAGTGGCAATCATTCATATAAAATACAGTCTGCATTTTGGGATGGAAAAATGTAATAATTTTAAGCAGATGGGCAATTTTCCCCCTCTGCTTCCTTTTTGAAGAAGTCAGCAGACATTTTTATATTTAGGGTAGATTGTGATATTTTATATGGTTTGCTCTGACTATTAATAGCACTGAATACCCTAGGTGTTCATTTTCAGGAAGCCCTAGAGGTAAAGGGCTTGTGGCACTCAGGTGCACTTTTTATCTCCCTTCTTGTGACACTGTGTAGGAAATGCAAGTGCTTATCTCCCTCTCTCTCTTTAAATAGCCTCTCTGACATAAGGCAGGAAACAGTCAACAGCCTTTTTACAAATTGACATCTGAATTTCTCCTGATGCTAATGCTGTACTAATTGGTTACCTGGATGCTAGTCAGTAATTAAAATACAATAGGAAAGGGAGCTGATAAAATGAAAATAATATAACAAAAAGGGTTCTATTTCATTTAGTATGGAAAATTAACTGCTACAGAGCTGCTTCTTGCCCCAGCTACATTCATCTAAATGCTCCTACCTTGTCCTTGTATGGCTTCAGTATGCAGGGCCCAGGGAATTCCACAACAGTGGAGACAAGGAATGTGCCATTTATGCCAAAGGTCAGACCCTTCCTTTTCCCCCAGCTGCAGGAGTCCCTGGTTGTGGGGCAACTTTTGCTTATTCATTTTGCACTAGGCTACTGTTTTTTGTTCTCTGGCTGCCTGTCCCTTCCCCAGGAGGGTGAGTTGTACTGTGTTCTGTGGGTGTGCCCCATAGCAAGATCGTTTTGATGGCTGAGCCATAAGAAAAAGCTCCCCAAGCAGGTAAACTCTGTATTGCACAGTGAGCCCTGAATCCTACAGTTTGACATACCCCACTCTATGAGGGTAAAAAGTGATCAGTCTGGATTTACTGAAAACTGTCTCTTCACCCTCCATAGCACTTGGGAACTGTCTGGTACTCTTACATGCGTGTGTTCTTTTCTGCCCTCATATCTTTCAACAGTATTTACTGAAGTCAGTTGATGAACTTTTCTCCCTCGCATTTTTTCCACAATTGTATTCTAATTTGTCTTAATTTCTGTTGTCACATAGGAGGTACCAAGTTTATGAATAGATTTTAATATGCTCTCCCATTGCACCATGCTTATTCTAATTTAATTAGATATTTAAGGGTTTAAAGCATTAAAAATGGCACCAGGGTTCTTGCCTTGACAACTTTATCACAAAACTAAGGACATCCCTAGAAAAATCCTTCAAGACTTTCAAATTTGTTGTTTTGCCTCCTTAGTTAATTCTACATTGTTATAAGATGTGGATATGTTCTTAGAAAAAATACTGTTTGGTTAGAGATCATATTATTATTTTTTTCAGAAACGGAGACAAAAATAAACTGCCAACAAGCAAAAAGTCATGTTTAATCATTAGAAGTTTCTGGCCAAGATTTTCAAAAATTGCTAGTGTTTTTGGGTGCCTCCATTGTTAACCCGCTGAGCATCCATCCACTCTTGGAAAATCAAGACCCTTTAAGGTATGCCAAGTGGGGCAGCGAAAAAGGGGACTGGATAAATTCATGGTGGCTAAGTCCATAAATGACTATTAGCCAGGATGGGTAAGAATGGTGTCCCTAGCCTCTGTTCGTCAGATGATGGAGATGGATGGCAGGAGAGAGATCACTTGATCATTGCCTGTTAGGTTCACTCCCTCAGGGGCACCTGGCATTGGCCACTGTCGGTAGACAGATACTGGGCTAGATGGACCTTTGGTCTGACCTGGTATGGCCTTTCTTATGTTCTTATGTTCTTATGAAAAAGAAGGCAGACAAAATCACAAGTCATTTTTGAAACTCGGGGTGTCTTTTAAATGGCTATGATGCCATAGTTGTGAAGTGATACCTTTCAAAAGTGCTGGAAAACTGGTCACAATCTTTGCAACATTGCACCAGCGGGTACCATAGTAACAATGTTGTACTCCAGTAGTACTGGACTATGCAAATTTGGTAAAATTGACTGTCTGCGCTTTAACTGATTTTTTCCAGTAGGACTCAACCATCAGTGTGCTATCCCCTACCTTATTTGAAATCAAACACTAAGAATTTGGAAGGATAAAGTCCATGTTTTCAAAGCACCAGAGGTTAATAGAAACATTCAGCATGCAAGTGAAGCTAATCAAGATAAATGTTGTCAGAAACTAACCTACATTTCATGTGTACTTTGTTTATCTTACTTTTCATCTGATCTATCCTCATAACAGGTAGGTGAAAGTAAAATGCTTCTGCTTCAGGTACAAGACAGGAGACATTAATTTTGATATTAGGGGGTGTCTGCCTATAAGGAAAGGAAAGGAGAGAGTGTTGCTCTTAAGATTCAATGGCCTGCATAGTCCTGACTCTTGTGCAGGTGCCCAAGTAAAAGTGGGAGGGTGGGGGAGAGAAGGGTGTTAGGAGGCGCCACTTGCCCTGCACAAATGCCAGGGACAATCACAGTCACTCTGGGACAGAGGGCCTGATGTCTGTCAATTATTGGATTTTGTGGGAAGGAAAAAATGCTAAGAGTGTTTTTTAAAAAAAACCCAGTAAATCCATAATCTCTCTGTGACCAGCTAAAGTAGAAGCAAGATACATCCACCATGAGGGCATAATCTTAACACCTATAGCCAAGAGCAATTGATAGGAAGTCAAAGGTTAATCACATTGACTTGTCGGGGGAGGCGGAAATTCTGCACTTGGAGATAGAAAAGTAGGGAAAGGAACCTCTTAGGGAAGACTTAACTCAGGTGATTGGCACCTGGGTTAGAACACCCAAATTAGCTTAGTCCAGGTGTGATCGGCCACGTAGCAAAGTTGTATCTATATTGTTCTTTCTTAACTAATGCTAAACTCATCTGTATATGTTGCAAGGGCTTCTGGGTTCACATCCCATAGTTCTTAGTGTTGCAATAAGATGAATTGCTCTATGGTTCTTTCCCAGTGAAATGTGGGAGAACTTGCCTATCTTTCTGGGAACACTTTAGGAATTGTAGGGAGGCATTTTAGGACTATCAGCACTTGAGTGTTTTAACCTAAGCCCTCACTGCAAAGTGAGTGTTACTTGACTGAGTGAAAGCTGCACCTGAGCTCTAACTTATAGCTCCATTTGGGCCAGGTAGCCCTGGTTTTAAAGCACCACCAAACTTGAGTGAGAAGGATTTGGGGGTGGATGGAAGGGGCTGGGGCAACACCTGAGTAAGAACTAGCGCTAACTCTGCATACCCTAACCCCCACCCTTCTGAGGCAATGGTGGTTGCCTGGGAAAAAAATACTGTGACATTTGCATCACAGCGGACTCCCAGTCAAACACTCCTTTGTGGAAATTTTAATGTAACCTCACCCTGATATATCAATGACCACTAACACTTAGGACATTAGTAGGTCACATAAGGGATATATGGAGAGAGGCTGACTAGGGAATGGTCAGAGAGGGACTTAATTTCCAGAGGGAGAAAAAATTCTCAAAGTATTGGAGACTCGGCAAACACTAGATGTTATGAAAAGAAACATTTGATAATAGCAAAAAGTAATAGAATTTTTTTTTTATAAAATACATCAGAAGCAGAAAGCCTGCTAAACAACCAGTGGAGCCACTGAACAATTGAGATGCTAAAGGAGCACTCAAAGATGATAAGGCCATTGCGGATAAACTAAATGAATTCTTTGAATTGGTCTTCACTGTTGAGGATGTGAGGGAGATTCCCAAATCTGAGCCATTCTTTTCAGGTGACAGATCTGAGGAACTGTCCCAAATTGAGGTGTCATTAGAGGAGGTTTTGGAACAAATTGATAAACCAAACAGTAATAAGTCTCCAGGACCTGATGGTATTCATCCAAGAGTTCTGAAGGAACTCAAATGTGAAACTGCAGGACTACTAACTGTCATCTGTAACCTATCATTTAAATCAGCTTCTGTACCAAATGACTTGAGGATAGCTAATGTGACGCCAATTTTTAAAAAGGGCTCTAGAGGTGACCCTGGCAACTACAGGCCAGTAAGCTTCACTTCAATACTGGGCAAATTGGTTGAAACTATTCATAGATTCATAGATTGTAGGGATGGAAGGGAACTCGAGAGGTCATCAAGTCCAGTCCCCGCCCTCATGTCAGGACCAAATACTGTCTAGACCATCCCTATCATAAATAACAAAACTGTCAGACACATAGATGAACATAATTTGTTGGGAAATCGTCAAAATGTTTTTTGTAATTGCCTGACAAATCTACTAGAATTCTTTGAGGGGGTCAACAAGCATGCAGACAAAGGAGATCCAGTGGATATAGCGTATTTAGATTTTCAGAAAGCCTTTGACAAGGTCCCTCACCAAAGGGTCTTAAGCAAAATAAGCAGTCATGGGATAAGAAAGAAGGTTCTCTCATGGATTGGTAACTGGTTAAAAGATAGGAAACAAAGGGTAGGAATAAATGGTCCATTTTCAGAATGGAGAGAGGTAAATAGTGGTGTCCCCCAGTGATCTGTACTGGGCCCAGTCTTAGTTAACATATTCATAAATGATTTGAAAAAAGGGGTAAACAGTGAGGTGGCAAAATATGCAGATGATACAAAACTACTCAAGATAGTTAAGTCCCAGGCAGACTGCAAAGGGCTACAAAAGGATCTCACAAAACTAGGTGACTGGGCAACAAAATGGCAGATGAAATTTAATGTTGATAAATGCAAAGTAATGCATCTTGGAAAACATAATCTTAACTATACATATACAATGATGGGGTCTAAATTAGCTGTTACGAGTCAAGAAAGAGGTCTTGGAGTCGTTGTGGGTAGTTCTCTGAAATCATCCACTCAATGTGCAGTGGCAGTCAAAAAAGCAAACAGAATGTTGGGAATCATTAAGAAAGGGATAGATAATAAGACAGAAAATATCATATTGCCTTTGTATAAATCCATGGTACACTCACATCTTGAATACTGCATGCAGATGTGGTTGCCCCATCTCAAAAAAGATATGTTGGAGTTGGAAAAGGTTCAGAAAAGGTCAACAGAAATGCTTAGGGGTATGGAACGGCTTCCGTATGAGGAGAGATTAATAAGACTGGGACTTTTCAGCTTGGAAAAGAGGCAACTAAGGAGGGATATGATCAAGGTCTATAAGATCATGAGTGGTATAGAGAAAGGAAATAAGGAAGTGTTATTTACTCCTTCTCATAATACAAAAACAAAGGGCCACCAAATGAAATTAATAGGTAGCAGGTTTAAAACAAACACAAGAAAGTATTTTTTCATACAACGCACTGTCAACCTCTGGAAATCCTTGCCAGAGGGTGTTGTGAAGGCCAATACTATAACAGGGTTCAAAAGGGAGCTAGATAGATTCATGGAAGATAGGTCCATCAATGGCTATTAGCCAGGATAGGCAGGAATGGTGTCCATACCCTCTGTTTGCCAGAAGCTGGAATTGGGTGACAGGGTATGGATCACTTGGTGATAACCTGTCTGTTCATTCCCTTTGGGGCACCTGCCATTGACCACTGTCAGAGAACAGGATATTGGGCTTGATGGACCTTTGGTCTGACACAGTATGGCCATTCTTATATGCAGGGCATGTTTGAAGAGGTTCAGTGGACAGTGCGTGCTCTCCCCATGTATCCTTGAGATTGTACCCCAAAGGGGATTGGGACAAACTTGGGCCATGCCTTCAGCCTACCCCACCTATTGAGTGAACTAGGCATGTACATAGGAGAGTCAAAAACCCAAGATAATGGTAATTTCAGGATGTCCAAAAATATTGAGTTAAGGGAGCAGCCTCATAACTGTCATCCAACTTTATGCCTCTGGAAACTTTTTTTGTACTGTGCTCACTAACAAAGCAACCGTTTTAACATTTAGCAAGAGGTCATATGAGGCATTCCCTTTTAAAGAGTTACTTTAAATTGGTGATATTTGACATTTATGATTTTTGTGAAAGAAGAAGTCATTTTATTCAGTGATACAATTTTTTGGGAAGATTGAGAGCCCCTAGGAATATTTTTCTTAATGAGAGGTCATTGTAATGTATTGGACAGTATATAGCAGCTTTTAGGAATGTGATCAGTAAAACCAGACAAAAAAGCATCAGCATAGAGCTTGTGTTATGAATAACATAGCATTTTGCATATGCCACAGCATACTGTAAGATCTGAACTGGTAATTCACGTACAAATACATAACATACTGCTTCCTATCATATGTGATGTACAAACAACCCTTCTAAAACTGCAGAGAAGGATCTCTGATGCTTCTAGATTAAACCATCTCTATCAATCAGAATGATGATGACTGGAAAGGAGAGCAAATGTTTTAGGGGGAGTTCTTTTTTAAGAGGAAAGAAAGAAAGAAAGACACCAATGAAGATGATCAAGAATGCTTGAAAACTATCCTAGTGTTCCTCTTCAACAATATGCTCCTTATTATCAGATTTTAGCAGGTTTCTTTAAAACTGCACTCACAAAATTTGAGTGCATTTGTTTTGCTTATTCAGACAGATGATTTTTCCAATGCTGTAGATGCAGTTTGAGCAGGCCTGCTGAAAATTTGCCATAACATGTCCGTCTTCTTAGCCATATATTTTACATTTTTTTAAAAAATTCAACCCTAGGGTATGAGTGAGGGAGTGACGGAGTGTGGAAATATATTGTTAGGACTCAGCCAAGCAGGTGCTCCCCTCTCTATATGAGCAGCCTCAAGGGCTGTATGCCAAGGAAAATCATGGCTATTCTAAGAAACATAGTTTCTATAGTGACCCTGTGTAGGCAGAACTCAAAGGCATATAATCTGTCCTATATTTTACCTGGAAGACGCAGATGTTCAGTGACTGAGCTGGAAGTGCCTCTCTCTTTTGGAACTCTACCTCTCTATGTAGTGCAATATATTACCAAGGAGCATTTGGTTATTCATTGGAAAAATCTCTCAAAAAGAACTTGTAGTAATTTATTTTTATGAATCACATTCCTAATTCATAATTTTTAATTAACATGAGTGACCTATTATTCTCATTGTGGATACCATTAATATTGAGATGTACTGTATAGTTAATGAGAAATTTGATCTTTCAAATTCCTATTTGAAATATCTATAAATTAGATCTGTAAATCAATAAATATACATATGGGCAGTAAATTATGTCTTACTGAGGGGCATAGCATAGAACTTTACCCTTCAGTGGGCCATTTTCAATACAATCTCTTTCCCACTTTTCCACCATGGCAGACCACATGCTCCTCATAATGTAGCTTTTCTGAGCTTGAATGGCTTTCCATTCTATCACTTTTTCAGAAATCTCATTCTAAGCAACAGTGTCTGGTCCCCACAAAGCAACTCCACATGAAGAATTAACTCTAGAACAACAGAATAAAGTAGAGTTTGCAACAGATGCCCCCCACCCGTCCCAAAAAGAACCTAACTAACTATAGTACTTCATTTCTTCAATGACTGTACACTGTTCACACTGTAAGAAAAAAACTTGTAAGACACCATGTAACAGTGTCATCTAGTGACTGCTGCTATAACAATCCTCAGGGTGCTAACCTGTTTGGATGGTCAATCTCAATAGCAATCCCATTTTCCCTAATATAATTCAGGTGAATGATACCCATCTCTTCCCCTTTCTGGCTATAAATGGACTCTAGACTCATCTGTCTTGGGCAGCTTTTGCTTCCATAACCCTTCCTGATCCTCACTGACTTGTAGCTCCAACCCAGCCTCTAGTTGCTAACCTGCTGGGCACCTGAACCACCTATAACCCCCTTCCCATACGTCAAACCCTCCCACACCCTTTGTGACCTCTGATCTGAACAGATTTCCCAGTTGCCAAAATTATTCTCTCCCTTCTTTCCCTTATGAAAATAATATGAAAGGTTTATCCAGTTTTCACTTCAAAGATCTGATCACCATAGGCCTTAGGAGTCATGGTAAGTTCTGGCTGGTGATGTCCCTTGTATATCTGAAAAGAAGGAGTGAAAGAAAATAATACTTTAATGCTTGGAAGTTCTGGTGCATTTCCTCAACTCACCAAGTGTGAGACAGACTAGGAATGAAGAAATATAGAGGGTTAAAATTTAATCAAGACAAACCAAGCTAAACATGTCCATCATACTCTGTTCTTTCAGCATTTAACAATTCTGTTGTGAAAAATATTTGAACATTTTGTAGCATCCGTCAACTGAAACATACCAGTTGATTCCAAAATGAGTCCTCAGAAACCACTTACATCTACTTAAATCAAAACACAGGTGATTTCATAGGTAAAATAACTTTTTAAATTAAGCATTATAAAATGGAGATTTGAAAGCAGCAATAAAAAACACACACACTTAAAGATATATATACCTTTTTTTAAGCACTTGTCAAAAAATGTTAACCTGGTGAGATGTGGAAATGTCAGACACATTACATGTGCAGGACGTGCAGTTGGCATTTTGCTGTCAGCAGGGGAGTTCTTCTACAACTAATTCCTCAGGAACCACATGCTGAGTCTATCTGCAGGAAGGGAAAAGGGGGTGGGGGAATGGAGGCAGATATTGTTTATATGATGGGAGGAGGGTTTCTTCCCTGCTGCAGAAGACCTCAGTTGTATCTGGCAAAGTGCCAATGATTTTCTAGAGTTAGAGATTGAGAGAGAGTGAATAAAATGCATGCTTTACTCCAGGAGTGAGACAGACTATATTGCTTATTAGCATTGCAGGCACAATTGAGTGAATTCTACTCTCCTTCCTGTAAAGAGGAGTTACAATTTTTTCTCCTCCTGCAAGTTTTAAAATTTTCTGTCTGTTGCTTTATAATGGCTGGTGTATTTGGATTTGGTGAGATTCTATTTTATTAGATTTTCTTTTCAAATATGGAAAAAGGAAAAAACCCACCCTTGGTAGCCTGCTTTAACTTGTGATTGCTTTCTCTTCTTTTGGTAAGGCTTTTTGCCAGATTCTGACAAATGAAGATTACATTGTTTGGTATAATGTTTGATTTTAAAAAAAACTTCTAACCTCTGGAATGTACAGTGTCCATCAGTTCTACTCATGCTCAGCATAATTATTAATTCTAGTCATGGATATGTAACTTAGTTGGTTGACATGCAGCTGTGAAAAACAGTTCTGAGAAATGGAAGCAAAATAATACTATAAACCATAAATAACTTTTTCCCCTAGATAATTTCATGTAAAATCAATTCACTGACAAATGTGCAAACTCCATCTGTTATGTAGATATTATTTAAAGTTAGTCCATCCACCTCTATTTGTCTCATTGTTTCTGCTGAGACCACCTTGTGGTGGATATGAATACACCATTAATGAGAATGAGTTATGTGTTTTACCCTCTCTTAGGAGCTAATATTAAAGCATTTTAAGAAAAAAATGATATTGGAGTTGTGGGGGCTGGCAAGTGATTAATTCCATGAACCCGACTTTCTTTACAGTGCTGCTCTCTTATTATTCTTACTTTGTGATAGGATAAAATGCATTCTGCAGTGCAAGGCATTCAACAGTTCCATATTACTTTACAGTAATTCAGAATGATCTGGTCCAATCCACTCCTTACTCCCCCATTTCTAAACTTTGGGGGGAATACACTGTTCTGCTCCTCCTTTTCTATTCAATGAGGCAACCAGGTTGGTATAAGTCAGGTGGTCTGGTGCATGCACTTTAAATTATGCCCCCAGGTCTACCCTTTTGAACTCTCCCATGCTCTAGGCAGGGTTGTACAGACCCTCCAGAATAAGAGTGGAAAAACCACACTATTTTTCCCAATTTTCTCTTGTGTCCATTCTTTAGTTATGCCCAGATAGAGCCAGGAGTTTGCCCTATTAATTGCAGTAGGAATCACATGCAGCTTGTTGTTCTAACTCCATTCACGATGAAACAGAAATGGTAAAACATACATGACCTTTTATTTCCTCCAAAAGGTAAGTATTTAGAATGTTTCCCTCTCATTGCTCCTTTATAAAAAGGTCACAAACTGGTTTCACAGTCCTTTGCAACAGAATCTCTATCCATAATCATATTTTTTCTAAATAGAAAGAAATGTGGGGTTTCTTTGTTTTTGATTTTCAGTAACTAAAGCCCTGATCTTGCAAACCAAGATGTAAAATCAAGCTTGGGCTTTACTCATCTAAAATCACTGTCTTAAATTAGGCTTATTATGTTGCTCTTTTGACCAGGAGATCAACAGTCGATGTTCAGTTGCTGGTTAGTCATGGTTTTCCACTTAAGAGCATGGACTTTCATGAAGGTTGTCATCTTACCTCCCCTCTTGCAGTGTCTTAGAGCTTGAACTCCAGTCCGAGCCCAAAATGTTTACACTGCAATTTTATAGCCGTGCAGCCTGAGCCCCAGGAGCTTGAGTCAGCTGACCTGGGCAGACTGCAGCCATGATGCAGGTCTTTTGTTGCAGTATAAATATACCCAAAAAAACAACAAGGAGTCTGGTGGCACCTTAAAGACTAACAGATTTATTTGGGCATAAACTTTCATGGGTAAAAAGCCCACTTCTGCCTGCATCTGTAATTTTCACTCCATGCATCTGAAGAAGTGGATTTTTAATCAAGAAAGCTTATGCCAAAATAAATCTGTTAGTCTTTAAGGTGCCACCGGACTCCTTGTTGTTTTTGTGGATACAGACTAACATGGCTACCCCCTGATATAGATATACCCTCATGCAATTTTGAAAATATTACCTTAAGCTTATCAAACATAGACTATTCCCTGGACCAAGTGATACTGCATCACATAACATTTTACATATATAAAGCCAATCAGTTTTAGGTTGTGTGGTGCAATGCACATGGGACCTGGCTCTGCCGCTGACCTGCTGTGAACCTTGCAAGTCATCTCACCTTTCTGTCGCCCCCATTTCTCTATCCGTAAAATGAAGATAATGCTATTGCTCCTTCAAGTCTTTGTCTGTAGGGATCACACTTGTGCACATACAACTCATGAGTAGTGTGAAATTGGAATCTTGACCAGCAGCATCCACTGTGGCCACAAGTACTACCACATGTCCTCATGCTCCCTACCATACATAGGACACATAGGACAGAGCAGCCCCGACCACCTTGCAGTTCCCTCTTGCCACCTATGGCAGCAAGATGGAACTCAGTGTCATAGCACCAGTCATAGGATCAAACTGTGAAGTTGGTGATTTTTAGTCTAGTTACTTTAGCACAGGACAGCCTTGTGTCCTGTTGGTACACCCTCTTAAATAACCATTGCTTCAGGCTACTACTTGGCATGGTGGTGAGGTACTTTCCCACCTAACGACCAAACCTAAACCCTCTGGCTTTAAGCCAGGCATGTCATCTGACAATAATTCTACTAACTGATGGGCATGTCAGTGCCTTTTCTGTATAGGCAAAGCCACATTCCTGGCCATTGTTAGTCCTTCTCCACCAGAGGTATTTGGTTAAAGTTCTACCTACTGGAACAATCCATGAGGGTAGGGTGAAATTCAGAAAGACATTCCTCTGACTCCAGAAAGTGATTCTCCTCCCAGAGATTCCACTCCTTCAGTGCCCCAGTAAGCAGGGGACTCTATTCCAAAGGCTTCCATCACCAGTACTCAGAAAAGGTCTGCTGTCCCTTCAGCTGATGTCTTGATCCTCAAAATCAAGTTTGGCACAACCTAGGTGGATGACGCTGAACCTGGCAACACCTCCACAATGTTAAGGCAGGGCAGATCTGAGCTCCACTTGAAGGGTGAATTACAGAACCAATCCTTTTCATTGGAATAGGAGGGGTAAGTACCCTGGCCTTTCCTTTACCAGGAACAAACAATTATCTGACCCATTACCTAAGCAAACAGTATTCAGCCAGCCATGAGTGGTCACTGAAGGGTGCTGTTCTCAAGACTATATCCCACAAATGGGCTTCCCTGTGATGCATATGTTTGCCACCAGCAAATGCCTTCTCTTCTTCCCCAGAGCAGGGTACCAGCCTAGGGTCCTTCCAGGATGCTTTCATCATCCACTGGTCTCAAGATCTACATATCTACTACATCTGTAAACACAGCTACTGATCCCTCTCCCCAGTCTCCAGGCTTGCTCTCCCAGAATTGAAGGCAAATTCTCCACCCAAGCCTCTTATTGCTACACCTGAATCCTTGGATGTTGGCTGAATGAGCACAACACAAAGGGATTGTTTCAAAGAAGCCCAAGAGATTCATGATGCAGAGCAAGAAACCCTCTACAAAATCAGTCTCCAGATCAAAGTGAAAGAGATTTTCTGTCTGGGCTTCACCACAGAGTCTGGACTGATTGCAGGCTTCAGTTCCCAGGATTCTGCATTACATCTTGCAGCTCAAATTATTGGGCCTCACCATCAGTTTTATCACGGTTCATTTAGCTGTCATTTCAGTGTGCCTCTGTCCTGTGCAAACAAGTACAATGTTCTCTCATCACACTCTCAAAATTGCTAAAAGGACTGGTTCATGCCGATCTCCCCATTTGGGAGCTTCCCCTGTCCTGGGACCTTAATGTCATTCTTGTGGTCCTTATTGAACACTTGCCCTCCTTCTGCTGTGCTCTCTTCACTACCTCACACTCAGCACTTCATTCCTGGCAGCTTTCACCTCAGCAGGAGAGTTAGGAAGATTCAAGCACTAATGACAGACTTGCCCTTACACTGTCTTTCGCAGGGTAGGTTGGTGCTGAGACCCCACCCTGAGCTCCTCACCAACATGGTGTCTGATTTTCATGTAAACCAAAGCATCACCCTTCCCATTTTCATCCCCAAACCTGAAACTCAGGAAAAACCTAGCTTCATACTTCAGATGTTTCCAGAGCTGTTCTTTATTATTTAGATAGGACAATGTCATTCAGGAAAGCATCCTGCTTATTTGTGGCATTAGGGAGGACTGTGAACGTACAAGTCATCTCTTCCTAGAGATTATTCAAGTAGATCACTCAGTACATTATAATTGGCTACCAGCTTGCAGAGGTGCCTCTTTCTTTCAGAATTAGGGCCCACTGAACTAGATCCAGGCAACATCTTCAACATCGCTAGGAAATATTCCTTTATCAGAAATCTGCAGAACCGCCACTTGGAGCTCAGACTATACCTTTACCAAATGGATTTGACAACTAGATCAGATACCAAATTTAGCAGAGCAGTTCTACAATACTTATTTAGCTAGCTATAGCTCAGATTCCTTAGACCCTTCTCCTATTGATTTGTGAAGCGCTAAGGAGTCAACATAGGTGGCTTCCACATGACCAAAATTGAAAGAAAGAAAGAAAGACTACTAACCTTACAGTAACTCTAGTTCTTTGAGATTTTTTTCTGTGGATTCCTACAACCAGGTCGCCTCCCCACCTTTGTTTCACAGTCCATCCCTGCTGGGATTCTGATTTTGCAAGGGAACTGAGAGGTGTCTAAGGCTACTTTGCCCAGTGGCTGGGAGGGAGAGGAAGTATGAGGGGACACAGAGTGTAGGTGTGGCCCCAAATTACAGTGCTGGACAAAGATTCTGATCTTTTGCACAAGGAGGCAAATGTGCACCACAACTGAGATGCTACAGGTCAGAAGCCCTATAAAATAGCTAAGGATTATTAGTATTATTGAGTGATTATTCTGGCAGATCTCACATAGTGACAAACAGAAATGAGATTATGAGGACAGACATTCACACAGGATTGGTCAAGTCTTTGCAGCTTGTGATCCTGTATTGTGATCAGTGCTGGCAGACTGCTGTGTCCAGGCAGATCCCCACTGAGGGTGGACTGCAGCACCTGTGCAGATCCCAGTGCAGGATTGTAGCCTAAATTCGGTCTCAGAAGAGTTTATTGTGATTTCTGTTTCACTCAGGAAGATATTAATTGAATTGCTGATTGGTATGCATGGAACAGGAAAATGTCTAGATGGCCTCTCCTCAGTACTGGTTTGATTACTATTTTGTTAAGATATGCATCAGCAGTTTACCACTTGAACCTCCTAGGTAATGAAATAATATATAGTTTTTTTATAAACATTTATGGTGTCTGCGTAAAATGATATCTCTTCAGACTTGTGAAGCAAAAAATCAAGTTGCAATGGGCTAAATCGATGAAGGGAATGGCATACTGTGACATTTCACTTTGTCAGGGAAAAGTGGCATTTTTCCTTTCCTTATAAAAGGTAATGAATATGTCTGGTGAGCATTTCTCCATTTCAATATTCTATAACATATGTCAGTTTGTAATATTAGCTACATAAGAGCCAGATTTCCTACCAACAGAAATTCAGTAGTTATCAGTAGGCCTTTTCACTGAAGTTCAAAGGTAGAAGAAAGATGTGGGAGTACTCTAGGTTTATTCAGATTTAAAAAATGGAAAATGTTAACTACCAATAAATTGTTCTTAATGAATCTGGCCAATTTTGTCATGTGATATTTAAATATTTTACTTTTTCTGTAAGATTTAAAATGTCATGTTAGTGAGGGGGGGAGGGATAGCTCAGTGGTTTGCACATTGGCCTACTAAACCAAGGGTTGTGAGGTCAATCCTTGAGGAGGCTATTTAGGGATCTGGGGCAAAAATTGGTCCTGCTAGTGAAGGCAGGGGGCTGGACTCAATGATCTTTCAAGGTCCCTTCCAGTTCTAGGAGATTGGTATATCTCCAATTATTTTTTTTATTCTTGTTTTGTTTATTACTTATTTTATTATGTGATAAAGTGATGTTACCTGACATAGTACATTGTATTGTATTATGCAGTGATTTTTTTTAATGTGGATAAATGCCATGTTGATTGAATAAAATACTTATGTTGACCAATTAGTAGATGTCATCGTGCCTCAGTGGATGTTAGCTGAGAGTGCCAAATTCAGGACAAACTGTTCCATGTCTTCTTTGATGTGACAACCAACAAGAATACCACTTATTACTAACTACTGGGATTGGATTTTGTGAATGTAGCAACTCATGCTAGAAACTTAATTGAGACCACCAACATACTTCTCAGTGGCATCTGATCAACAATCAGATGTTAACTATTTTTGTCTTGCCATGTTTTATATAGCTAACAATTCTGAGTATAAATCCTTGTTTCCATTATATCTGAATTTTAGAGCTCAGAAAATCATATCCAAGAGGGTGTGGGGTGATAGATATATTAACTGGAATTTATTTCTAAGATCAGTATTAAGCAGTAGCATTTGTTTACTTTTTGTTTTTTTGGTTTTTTTTTAAAGAAGTGAAATCACCTTTAGGTAATTTTATTTTGTGTTCTATTTTTCATCAATAAACTGCGAGCACTACAGTAACCAGTGTGCATATTGGGGGAAAAAAATTAACAGCTGTAGTGCCTCAACATGCTTGGGGCTAACCTGAGGATCTTATTGTTTTTCAGAACTGTGGTTTGATTCCCACTGTGACATTGCACTCTATATGATTTTATGAAAGTATGCTGATGAGTGTGAATATAATGTAACTAAAATATGCTTCATGCGAAAGGTCTCTTGTAAGGTATCATTACAAAGCTTCAGAGGGGTAGTCGTGTTAGTGTGGATCTGTAAAAGCAGCAAAGAGTCCTGTGGCACCTTATAGACTAACAGAAGTTTTGGAGCATGAGCTTTCGTGGGTGAATACCCACTTCGTCGGATGCAACAAAGCTTACAAAGCTTATAATCTACTGAGTGTGGCCATCCTATTTATATAAATGTATCACTCTTGTATCTGAAACTAGAAATATGAAATATAACTCTGAGGGCCTATTGTAATTATTCAAAGTGTGGGCCATTAATGGTGGTTTGGAATCTTAATGGCTCCCATTAACCAGGACAATTGACTGTAGATGGCTCTGTTTTACTTGTAAGTCTTCCTGTATACCTGTGTGCTGGCAAGTGGGTAATGAAGTCTTACCGTGACATGTGATCATGTCACCTGAACTGGAATCCATCTTTAACCTGGTGCTTTTCCATTAAAAAGATGGGGTGGGAACCCAGAGGGACAAAGGATTCCCTCCTTATGCAAAAGATATATAAGATATATAAGTGACAGAATAAACAAGGCAGCCATCATGAGAAATCCCCTAGCTACTACCCGATCTGGAACAAGGGCTGTACCAGGGGAAAGGATTGTGCCCAGACTTGGAAGGCATCCGGTCTCTGAAAGAAATTTATTGAAACATCTCTGAGGGTGAGATTTTATCTGTATTCAGTTTTATTACTGTATTAGGCTTAGATTTGTGTGTTTTATTTTATTTTACTTGGTATTTCACTTTGTTCTGTCTGTTACTACTTGTAACCACTTAAATCCTACTTTCTGTCTTTAATAAAATCACGTTTTACTTATTAATTAACCCAGAGTAAGTATTAATACCTCGGTGGGGGGGACAGCTGTGCAGTGTTATAGAGGGCCAACAATTTATGAGTGGATTTATTTCGGGTTTAGACCCCATTGGGAGTTGGACATCTGAGTGTTAAAGACAGGAACACTTCTGTAAGCTGCTTTCAGTTAAGTCTCCAGCTTTGGGGCATGTGGTTCAGACCCTGGGTCGTGCTGATGCAGACTGGCATGTCTGGCTCAACAAGACAGGGTGCTGGAGTCCCAAGCTGGCAGGGAAAGCAGGGGCAGAAGTACTCTTGGCAAAGCAGGTGGCAGTTCCCAAGGTGGATTCTGTAATTCAACCCGTCACATCCACATTGCCTGTTGGGTTGGGAAATAAAGTCACTGTGACCATCTAATTTCTGAATTCAAAAGAAAAAAAACTTTATTCTTTGGCGTCCTAGAGGGATGTAGAAAAACTATTGGACTTAAGCTTCTGTGGCCAATTGCAAGAAGCTCACTAGGTCCCTTTATTTTTTTTTTCTTCTTTTCGTGTTGAACATGTCCACTGTAGACAGCTTACTAGTTGTTGTTATCACACAAGGATGCTCAGAGGTTTTGTTGGGAAGGGAAGACAAAATAAAGAATAGAGAATAAGTGGGAATGTATGTTATTAATATATACACAGTGACCACTTTGTGGCTGGATTTTACTGCACTGAAGGGCAGTGTCATGTTTTTAACAGCTGACATTCCACTGGTATGCAGGGAAGAAGTGGAGGATACCATCTTGTGGACAGGGTGGTACATTTTGCCCCAGACACCCAGTGTAGTAGGTAACAACAAAGAAAACACATGCACAGATTTATTCTGTATTGATCTTCATTAATCGGTAATATTCTGACATGCTGGGCACAGTTCTTTTGTTGTGGTGCTTTTCCTAGATGTGCTGTTGCAAGTTATTCAGTCTATTATAAAGTAGTATCTGCATTCAGTTTTCACTTTGACCCAGTTTTAAAGCATCCAACTAAAGACACTTCATTACGTTTACATTGAGGTTGCAAGGCAATCAAAATTCCACTACAGTTTTAGCCAAAATATTTACTACTCCTAATTCAAACCATTTTAAAGCCACTGCCATTCTGTTTAAAGAACTACTGCCATGCCCAGGCAAACTTTATAAAGTCAGATATTTCATCAACACTCAATTGAACTGTCATGCAAGTTTTCCTTTATTTCTTTTCCATTGTAGCTAATTATCAAGGTGTTTTGCTTGTAAAGAGAAGTTGTCTCCTTTCTTCTCAGTCTCCTGCCTAGTCTTTTCAGTAACACTACAGTCCAGAGTTTGTGGTATCACTTAATGAATCAGGCCTGGAGCAGAGGGCTTATTAGAAATAATAAGGATGCCCCCATTACCCTCTACGACTCCCATACATACAAACATACAAAACCAGTGAAATGTAGCCACAGGTGGAGAGTGGCAATTAACACAGCATGTTGCACAATGGAGAGAGGGAAAATATTACTAGGGACATTGACGAAAACCTCTTCTCAAATCAAGAAGTGTCATGGGTCATTTAATGTCTGCACAATGCCTCATCTGAAACACCTTCATGGAGCTCACCTGCTTCAGAAGGATGAAGGGCTGAGTCAACCTTACTGGGTTTTTAGAAGTATTCTAATTATTTTAATCCTGATTTTCAGACCTCAATCCACTCCACTAATGACACTGGATTGGAGTGAATTCACTGAATCAGTGTGGTAGGAAGAGAAGCTTTATTAGCAAAGAGAGAACATCCATGTTTATACTCATACTCTGGTGGTCAGTTAATAATAATAGGCATATCTCCATATATTATATCTTATAGAACTGGAAGAGACCCCAAAAGGTCATTGAGTCCAGCCCCCTGCCTTCACTAGCAGGACCAAGTACTGATTTTGCCCCAGATCCCTAAGTGGCCCCCTCAAGGATTGAATTTACAACCCTGGGTTTAGCAGGCCAATGCTCAAACCACTGAGCTATCCCTCCCCATAATTATAATTGGAAGGTGAAAAAAGTAACCATTTTTGAGGTTAAGATACTTGTTTGTAACATTTGCCCCTCTGTGGCACTTGAACCAGGATCACTTACTTCTTGATTCTTCTGTGTTCAGTTGCCTTCAGCTGTTGATAACAGAGTTGCATCCGGGCCAGCAAGCCCCACTACATTGACAATATTACTGCTTCTTTGTTTCCTCATTAGCTTTGTGCTTCTGAAACCACAAATTGCACCACTGAACCCACCAGATGATCAGTAAATGTCAAGTAGCTCCAAGTGCTGTTGCCAGCACAGCTACTGAAATGCTTCAATCTGAATGTGATTTTTTTTAATTGGGTGTTGAGGTTGGACTATATGGGGGAAAGTTCATGAGCTATGACTTGAACATCAGAATCAGAACAAAATTTCAGCCCTCACTTTTGCATGTACAAAATATTTCATGTATGTAATTGTACTTTACCTTGGTTAGATGCAAATATCTGCATTTGCTAGCACTTACATGAGCTCTTTCACACTTGCAAGTCCATTGCGGCCAGCTGGTGATTGGGAAGGAAGCTGCCTGAAAATCTAGCCTAAATGAAGAATGGGTGGTGATGTGACAATATATCACTTTTAAAAGCTTGATTTCTGTTACGTGGCAGACAGACAGGGACAAGAAGAGGAGTGTGGTATTTGCTGTCCTTAATATAGCCCATCCCATGAATTAATGATAAATGACTTCTGGTTTTCCTGGACTCATTTCAGGACCTACTATTTTTTCCCTTGCTGCCCTAATATTACCTCTCTTTTAATTTTTTTTCTATTTACTTTAATTAAGCTTTCCCCAGGCTCACAAACTTGTTGATCTTGGAAAGTTTTAATTTAAAGAGAGGAGGTTTTTCCGCAGTTCTCACACCTCTGCCTTGTACACTATCTGATGAGTAACTGGCAAACAACATATTGTTAATCCCAGTTTTCTTACTAAAAAGGTGGTCCAATCAATTGAGGTCAGATACAGTCAGAACGCAGCTCTCACAATATTCCACTGTGCTTCTTGCAACTCTGATTTATCAGAATAGGTACACTTTGACATGGACTGTCAGAAAGAGAGTGAATACAATTCTAAAATCAGGAATGCTCATGTGTAAAATTATTTTGGAATATTTTCTAATCACAGAGGCATATTCCACGTGATTACTTATACATTAACATTGCCAGTTTTCAGTAGCATTGATATGTATGTTGTATACTTTTAAGTAGTAAGCTGCTTGGAATGCTTTTCTTGGCTATGTATTTTCAGCTGCACAAGAAACAATGTTTCCAAATGTATTACATTTGCCTGATCCTTTACATCTAAATGGAGTAATTTTGTAGTTGTAAAAGGACATTTGGAAACTGGGGGCCTGTGAGGATTGAGTTTTACTAGTTTTAGCCATATTCAGTCTATTACCCACACACTGGGATAAAAATTGCCAAAATGCATATTTATGATCTCCAGATAAATGTTCGTTCTCTGTGTGTCAATGGGGAGCTCAGCCAAGGCTACTGTGTGTGGCACTTTTTTTAATATGACTGATAGATATGCACATGCAAATAGGTATGCAGATGAACTCTTCAGTGAATGTTTCCAGTGAGGTCTATCTGGTGCAGACATAGAATGATAGCACTTTGGGAGATAACTTAATCCAAAGCCTGAGGTGAACATCTTGGCACTTTCATACAAAGTCATGTTGGATGCTCAACATCTAAAGAAGATGAAAGGAGTTGGTTTTATATTTGCACTTTCAGCAGCACAGCCTCTGCATATAACTTAGTGAGCAGTTGGAATGTTTCTTCAGTCCTACGGGGAAGTTATTGAAATGGATCCATTGTGGCTTGGATGCAACTGTGTTTTTTTAGTAACCGCCCTGTCATAGAGCATCTGCCCCACACTGGCATGTAAGGGGTTAATAGAGCCTATAGGAGAGAGGCTGCAAGGAGCATCCAATCTGGGCCCAGCAGGCCCATATAAGAAGAGCATTGGGCAGAGCAGGGTCAGTGGCTTCTGGGAGGTCGAGGAGAGAAGACTGCATCTCTAGTAGGCCGCAACGCTGTAGCACCTTGGACAGAGCAGTGCACATAGGGACCCGAGGATGGGCTGCTGGGACTGAGTAGGGTGCTGTGGCTCAAGGAAATGATGCAGTAGTTGAGGGAAAGGAACACAGTAAGTAACTGTTATGCAGAGGGTCCTTGGGCTGGGACCTGGAGTAGTGGGTGGGTCTGGGTCCCCCCCCCCCCTCACTTGCCACTGAGGAAGAGGCTAGACAGTTGCACTGCAATACTAAGCCCCAGAAGAGGGAAGTACATATGGTGACATGGTTGGATGGCTGTGTCATGAAGACGGTGACACGGGTCAGAGATGGTGGGCAAGGCACCACAAGGAGAATGTACCAACCTGCGTAGATAATCCACAAGACAGCCAGCAGGAGGCGCTAGCACACGTGTTGAGTGAGCCCAGTCACAAGCCCAAAATGGGAAGTGTCATTTCGAGGAAAAAACATAGTATCTTAAACTTGGCAAAGAACTTGCTGACTTTCACTGTCAGTAGGAATATTTCTGAGAGAAAACTCACATTTTGTAAATGATTGGAACATGTTTCATTGCATAAAAATCTGTGAATATGCAGTGCTGGTGTATTATCTAGATGACTCTGAGGCTTCCATCTTTTTCTTTATATCAATAAACATTATAGGCCTAAAAGAGAGAGGGAATTTCAGGTGTAATGCTGCCAATGTCAAAAATTATAAATTACACCCTAAAATCATTTAAAAAAAATTCTGTGATTTGTTTTTGTCTGCCCTTTTTGCTTTGAGTCTTGAGAGTACACTTGAGTTACGTTTTTCAGGCTTATCCCTGCAATCGTGAGGACTTAAGTAATCAGTTGTGTCCCCTAGAACTAGGGCTTTAAGATATCTAATACTGTATTGTGAGACTCTCGATAAAATCACCATTGCTGGCTACACTGATATTACAAACGTCTCATAAATGACCTTGTGTACTGTGGGCCAAATTCCACAATAACATAAATCGGACTGTATACGTTGAGTATAAATTAGGATATGTCTACAGGGTAGAAAAGGTGTATTTTAAACTCAGGTCAGCTAACCCGGATTAGCTCATTTGGATTAAAATAGCAATGAAGACACAGCAATTCAGCTTTTAAGTAAGGTCAGCAGCTCAAGTAACAGCCTGGAGAGGAGCCTGGGGTTGAACTCGAGCTGCAATCCTGAGATAAAAGCCAGGTATCCCTCTACCTTTACCATGGTACGTAGTTTTCACTGAGCATTTCATGTCTCCTGCATATGTGCAAATGTGCACATGCACACACTGCTTTATTTTTAAAGATTGTATAAGTCATAAAATGAGTGATGGCTGGTTATTTAGATACACATATGATGGGCACAGTTAAAAAGATATTTTGCTGTTTTCCTTCAGGTAATATTTTTTTCTACTTCTAATGGTCAATCCCTCTAAAATCATATCTACCACTAAGTGGTTTTTAGTCTGCTTCCACCATCTTTATGTTTGTGACTGTGCCTGCATGCCCACATCTGATTTTTTTTCAAGTGCAAAAACCTGTCTATTACAAATCGGTTGTCACTGGGCCAGGTTTACTAACATTACCAATGCGATGCAAACTTTTTTTACTGAAAGTCCAATCTTATATATTAATAGAAAATACACTATAGCAGAGAAGGCTCATACTTAATGGATATTATGGAGAGTAGTTTCTGCACATACAGCACTGGATACTTAAATTCAAATACAGTAAGTTAGCAGTTTAAAAATGCATGCATGTGGGTGTATGTATGTATATACACATGTACTTCTAAGCAGCCAACTTACTGGATTTACATCTGTGTGTATAATAGTAATATACAATATAATTTAATATTTCAAAAGTTGACGTTGCATTTGGTCTCATTCTATCCTCAATTTCAAAGGTGAAAATGAAGTCACAAGAGTTGCTTCAATGTAACTGAGATCAGAATCTGGTCCATGGTACCTAACCTTAGAAAGTTCTGGGTGGCAAAAGAGTTTTAGGAGTATACTATTTTTGAAAGCAGTGAAAGTGTGCATGGATGTATAGGTGCCCAGATGATTTGAAGCCCAGTATTTGTTATACACTCAGCTAATTGAGAGAAATACTTACTTCCATGGTCCTGCAATGGCATCTTCATGCATATGCCGTACCCAATATGGAATTCCACAGAAATCATCATAACTCTGCTCAAGGATAAGGACCTTCTGTAGCCCTTAGCAAGACTTAGGCATTAAGTAGCTAGCCATGCAATTTGTTGACTCCTTTAGAGTCAATGTACACGTGATTGCTTGCAGAGTTGGATTTGGGGCTCAAAAATTAATTGATATGGAGGGCAAGGATGGGGGAAACGAAAAACAAACAATCCCACTTGTCCTCCAGGTATTGAACAACTGTATTCTCTCTTGGTTTTGGAATATGACCACTGTAGCAGCCCTGACATTTGAAATTGTAATTTATTTAAATGAGAGAGTTTATTTTTGTGCATATTTGAACTGAGGGGAAGGAACTGCACCAGATTTTCATATAGCCAGAAAGGCTCAGGTCACAGAGTAGATCATTTTTGCCCATATCTACCCCTACAGCTCTATTAATACGTTAGTTTGCCACTTTCATAAAATCAAGCCCTAAGCACGTACAAGTATGTGGAGGGGCACGTGTGTGTGCTTGCATATCTATCTGTCATTCCAAGTCTCTATTTTCAGTCATATTTTGTTCTAGAATTACACAAAATATAAATCACATTTTAGGTACAGTTTTATATATAACTCAAAAGTTCCTTAACCAATTTAAGCTATAATTTAAAAAAATAAATAAAAGATAATTATCATATCATTTTGTCTGGGAACATGTATGCCGGCTGTCAACCTGCTGCCAATTAAAGTGTCCCCAGAACCACGAAAACCCTCCATACCAGGGTTTATATCAGAAACACTGACAGCACCGCAAGCAGCTGCTCTGAAGCTTTTTGGAATTGTAAAGTTATATGACTGTGTGCCAAGTTCTGAAAGTCCAAAGAAGCAGTTTAAAAATGAAATTTTATTATACTCAAAAATTGTTTCAGTATGTTTAAAAGTTGAAAATAATCCTCTCTAGTTCAATAAAAAAAGAAATATCGCTGCTTTATAAACCCACTTCAGTCATTCTCTCTTTTTTTTAACTTTCCCTTTGAAGCTAAACACTTGATGGATTAGCCCAGTGCTAAAGAAAATGCCCTCTTTTATGTGTGAAAGCTTGGTAATTGCTGCAGAAAGATGCTTAGTGGCTCATAATATACATATAATCAGATTAGTTTTGAATCCTACCTCAGCTGAGAATGTAGGAGTAATCCAATTCGTGGCTGTTTACCTTGGCTTTTTCTGATGATTTTACCCTTTCTGCTTGCCTCAAAGGGTGCCAGGAGCAAGGCCACATCAGCATCTTAGTAAACAGGGCAGGTAATTGTTTAGTAGTGAAGTAAAAGAGTAGGTTTAAGCCTCTAAGGAGGACTTTTTTGAAACTATTAAGACTAATCATGTTGTTTTCTGGATATGCCACTTACAACTGTAAGGCCTGGTTATGCAGTTAAACTCTCAAGTCAGATACAACTGCGTAGTGACAAATCCTTTCCCAGAGCTTTGAGCACATGGCTGTCTCTGATCCTTTAATTGATTCCACCATGTAGGACTTTTAACACCTCTCTTCAAGGGGGCAAATATCATGCAGTTAAGTTGTGCAAAATCGGAATAAATTAAACTCAGATTAAACTGGCAAAGTTTCAAAACACTCTGTATGTTATCTGGAAGCTTTGGGAAAGACCAAACACATGGGCCCTTGAGGTCTTTGATTAAAGCCCTTTTCTTCTTCTTTGACCTTTAATAGAACTTACTCCTTTATGGTAATAGCTAATTATGAGATGGGAGGCAGCTGAAATGTCAGTCAAAAAGTTTAAAAAGTGTACTACTTTATTATCCACCTAGTTCAAATGAACCAGAAATTCCTTTATATTCAAGGCAGTTGAACCTTCTTTCCCTTCTAGTCACTCATTCTCTCCTCTTGTCCATGCAAGACTTTTTTCAGGAAATCTCTCATTACTGCACAACTGCCATTGAAGCTTTACCTTTTATAGTAAGAGAGAGGGTTAGTATATTCAGATTGCTTGTGTTTTTATCATTGTATCACCTAACCTTGTTCAGAGTGGGTCTAAGGCAGGGGCGGGCAAACTTTTTGGCCTGAGGGCTGCATCGGGTTTCGTAAATTGTATAGAGGGCCGGTTAGGGGAGGGAGTCGTGGCCTGGCCCCCAACTCCTATCTCCCCCCCCGGGACTCCTGCCCCATCCAACCACCCCTTTTTCCTGTCCCCTGACTGCCCCCTTCCACGCCATCCAACCCCCTCTCCTTCCTGACTGCCCCCAGGACCCTGCCCCCATTCAACCCCTATTTCCCCCAACCACCCCGACCCTTATCCACATCCCCCCCTCAACCACCACCCCAAACTCCCCTGCCCTCTATCCAACCCCCCCTGCTCCCTGTCCCCTTACCGCACTGCCTGGAGCACCGGTGTCTGGCGGCACTATAGCCACGCTGCCCGGCTGGAGCCAGGCCACGCCACCACCGCCACCACGCAGCACAGAGACTGAGTCAGGCTAGGCTCTGCAGCTGCGCTGCCCCAGGAGCTCACAGCTCCACCGCCCAGAGCATTGTGCCGGCGACGGAGCGAGCGAGCTAGATGAGGCTGCGGGGGGGAGGGACAGCAGGGGTGGGGCCGGGGGCTAGTCTCCCAGGCCAGAAGCTCGGGGGCCGAGCAGGATGGTCCCGCGGGCTGGATGTGGCCCATGGCTGCAGGTTGCCCACCCCTGGTCTAAGGGGTAGGCAGAAATTGCCCCTTAACATTTTAGCTTATTGTTTTAATTCAGATTCAAGATTACACCCAAAGGCATTCCAATTTTTAAGTATGCTTATTAACATGGATTTCTTTTAAAATTCATTGTCTTTATTGTCAGGAAAATTTACTGCACAACTGCCAACTAGTTTTATTGACTAGTATCTAGTTTTATTAACTATGTATCAGCACTCAAGTTTATAACAAATGGATATTCCCTCTGAGTATCCCAAGGGTTATAATTCAAATCGTAGTTGCTCCTCTTGTTTAGTGGTGATGCTTGGAAGTTGAACGTTCTTCAGTTACCTGCCGTCGTTGGCATTTCTTTGAATAAAACACTTACTAAGAATCAGACCAACTGTCTGCAGTTCCTAATACATAAAAGTGGACTTTAATAATGGCCTTGATATAGATTGCCACTGTATTAGACCAATACAGATATGCACAATGGCATGGCTTGCAATGGATGGCCTATTAACAAGATAAATGAACAGAAGCATTTTCCTTGTTCCATATGTTACACCTCTTTTTAAAGTGCTGACAGGTCTTTTATTTTGAAATTATATTTAACTGTAAACTGTAAAGGATTGTAATATTTCCCTCCCAAAGATAAGAACTAAATTATTTTTAACTGTTGCCAGGTATTTGGAAGTGCAGAAACTGTAGTACAAACCCTGGAATTAAAATGACTTGGTAAAAATGTGCTGCTGTTATTTTAATGTTCATCAGGAGATGACTATAAGGATAAAGGGTTCATCATTTCAATATATACACTATGGTGGCAAATACAAGTCAAAAGATACTTAAAATGATCTTCACAATGCATTGTGATTTTAATTTTTTGTGTATTCTGTGACTGAGAATTCTGCTGTTGAAATGTGGTTAGCCTTTTTTTGACAATTTTTAACCGTCTTAAATTAAATTTTTAAAAGTGTAGAAATTGATGTTCTGCCTACTTGGAATATATCTTAAAGATACTAGCACTTCAAAGAAAAATACTGAAAGTAAATCAGATGCAAACATTTTCTGTATCCAACGTGGCAAAATTTGTTCAAGGTGTCCTGGGGTAATGCCAAATTAGAATGGTGTTTTGATGTCAGTCCAGTAGAAGTGCTGTTAATCTCATTTCTTTTGTCAGAGTGGAAATGAGGATGTGAGGGCATTTTCTCACACCCAGGAAGACACAGTACATGGTATCAACTCAGTAGATGTTTGGTTAGGATACTTAATGCAGAATCCCTCCTCCCTACAGTCAGGAAGACTTGTGTCGGTTTTTAGTCTGCTGGAATTTACTATGTCTGACAGATTTTTTTTAAGTAGTCAAATATCTTTTTCTTTTCTTACTGCAGGGTAAATTAGGTCTCAGAAACAGTGATGTGTATTATAGTCTATACCAGCTCCAGAAGCTGAAAGCATTTTTTTTAATGAAGCCAGAGAGATGGAGTGATCTGCTTGATAATAAAGCTTAGCTTTAATGCCAGCTCCATGCTGTTACAGCATATTACTAAACAGCAAGAAATGTGGCACAGATGTTGTGGCAGCCATATTTTACACCCTCCAAAAGGTCATGTCGCTTGTTATTACATTCAGAATCAATATTAAGTGAGTGTTCCAAATTTCAACTGTCAGTTGAATTTATTGCTGCAAACTGAGGCTGAAGGGTTTTCGACTGTGATTCAAGGAAGCTAACAAATTACTAATATAGGGGCATGCTTAGTAGAAAGAGGTGACCCACATATCAGAAGAAAAGGGCAATTTCAAATATCTGCAAGAAAATGTTGTAATGGTCACTAATAGGAAAGATTCACAAATAGACCAAATAGTTCTTAAATGGAAGCAAGATTTTCCTTTAAAAAAAAAAGGCCAGTATCTATGAAGTTTTCAGCTTCTGTCTTTTTTGAACAAATAGTCCAATCTCCATTTGACACATGCAGAAATTGTTTTCAAATTCAGATTTTTAGCCTATGTATGAAAGTCCTGCTTTCTGGTAATAGATTTCTATAACTAGAGTGATAACACAAGAGAGTTTGATGATTCCAAGAAAGGAAATACTCAAACTCACCAGTTGTGTTGGGGTGGTGTTATGATTAATGTTCTGAACGTTGTGTTAGCTTTGTATTGATTTTTGTAACTTTCAAGAGCAAAGATAAATTACAATATGAAAATAGCCAGTTTCCTTTTAAACTGAAACGATGTGTGCTGAAAACGAATGCCATTGTATGCAGAATCACCTGGATCGGTTTTCTCCAAATCATATTGTTTATCTCAGTGTTTTAGCCTTTACTACAACTATAGTATGTGTCACAATTAAAACCTTTCCAGTTTTGCCCGAGATAACCTGATCTCTGTACTTTTGGTATTCCCTAGCTATTTAAGAATGTTATTTTTTTAACAATTCAGAAAAAAAAAAGTAAAAGAGGGAGTTTGGTTGGAGATATTTGTTGTTGTTTTTTGCTTTTGGTGGTTACCAAGATAACTTAATTTAGGCAACTGACATGTTTTTCAGTGTAGCCAATGTACTTCATATTTTGTCCTTCCTTGCCCCACTACCTTGCTCTTTCCCCCTCACTTTTGTGACTATTTGCTTTTGCTAACGGCTCCTTCTTAATAATTAAAATGCCTTGTTAGCAACTAGATTCTTAAAATTGTATTTTTTAAAGAAATTCTGGGCTTTGGGGGGTGGGCGGGGCTGATAAGTGTTCAACTCTTTTAAGGGCTGTCATAAAGAGGACAGTGATCAGTTGTTCTCCATGTCCACTGAAGTAGGACAAGAAGTAATGGGCTTAATCTGCAGCAAGGGAGATTTAGGTTAGATATTAAGAAAAACTTTCTAACTCTAAGGGTAGCTAGGCTCTGGAATAGTCTTCCAAGGGAGGTTTTTAAAAACAGGTTGGATGAACGACTGTCAGGGATGGTCTAGATTTACTTGGTCCTGCCTCAGCACAAGGGGCTGGATTTCAAGACCTCCCGAGGTTCCTTCCAGCCCTACATTTCTGTGGTTCTATGATTCCCTCCTGTAGTTGTGAAGGAAATCCATCCTCCTTCAGATGAGTGGAGAGAGATTATTTCAGCCAAGCTGCTCATTTATATAATTTCTTCATGTTGTTTAAGTCCCAACATTCTTCATCCTGTTTCACATAAGTGCCACATACCACAATTTATGACACTTGAAGCTAAAGATGTAATAACAAAACTAAAGTACTAGGGAGCAGTAAAATAGCTTTTTTGGGTGCTTTTTGGGTGCTTTTTTTTTTATCTTTTCACCAAGGAATTAGTAACTTTCAGTTTCCTACATCTCAGTTTAGAGCAGAGATCTCAAACTCAAATCACCACGAGGGCCACATGAGGACTAGTACATTGTCCCGAGGGCCACATCACTGACACCTTTTCATATAAAGGAACAACCACCACCCCCTGCTGTCCCCAGCCCTACCCCCACTCCACCCCTTCCATGAAGCCCTACCCCTGTCACACCTCTTCCAACCCCTTCCCCAAAGTCCTCACCCCAACTCCGCCCCCTCCCTGCTACTATTCCAACCCCTTCCCAAAATCCTCACCCCTGCCCCATGTCTTCTCTGCCTCCTCCCCTGAGCATGCGGCTCCCCGCTCCTCCCCCCTCCCTCCTGGAAAGCGCTAAGTGCCACCAAACAGCTGTTTGGCGGCAGGAAGTGCCTGGAGGTAGGCAGAGGAGTGGGGACGTGGTGTGCTGGGCTGGGAGGGAGGACGGAGGGTACTCAGTGTCCTGGCCGCTCATAGTCTTTTCTTTGTTTCCGTTGTTCTGTAAACACTGTAGCTGTTTCAGTTTTCAGTGTTCCTCTAAGATTACAAATCAACAAGAGATCAAACACTTTTATACAACTTCAGTCCTGGGGGAAGAGGCATTTTCAGGGACAGCGTAAAAATGAGCATACCTTGAAATTATATGTTTTGCACTAAAAATACAAAAATAAAGAAATGCAAATATCATAACAGAAAAGAACATGACAATGTTATCCTTCAATGGATCAGTGCTCTGTGTTGGAAAATCTTAACTGGGCACTTCAGTTTATGGGATTAGACTTCATGATAAATTGACCATGAGTTCCACTTAACTTAAATCTAGCCAAGTAAATCTATAGGGGAAATTTTCATTTTGATGAAACAGAATGAGCAAGTCCTGATCATATACATCTCTCCTTCATCTGCTATACAGCACTATGAGCTGATGTCAGTGGAAGCAGCATCTGTCAAGTCTCCAGAGCTCCAGGAGTAGCAAGATGAATATGTTGTCCTTCCCTCCCCCCTTCTGCTGCACCAGTTATGTTTTATGGTTCTGCCTTTGGTTGCATGGCAGCCAGAAGTTGGCACATTAAAATTTAGAGATGGAAAAAGCCTATCCTTTTCTCTGCCAATGTTGGACTGAGATAGTTCAGGCAGACTTCAATCCATCAACCTCAAGGAAGTGGGGCCAGCATTCTTCTCTGACCACTCTGTCCCCAAAGTCAATGGGGCTTCTAATATGAGGAAGGAGAGCAGGATTTGGACCGGAAAGATGAAGTGGTAGTAGTAAAAATAATATCTAATGAAGAAATGGTATCTTTGGAACAAATTCTGCTCTTAAGTATACCTCCTTGAATTCAGTAGAGTGTGTATGATAGGGCAGAAGTTGTCAGATTGTCTTTTGGAAAGATCAGTAGTAACTGTTTATAAATCAATTCACATGTCAGAATCTGATAAATTCAGTTTAAAAGACCATTAAATTAAAAAATTCAAACCTCTCTAATCCCAATAAAGCAATCAAATTTGAAGTAAACACTAGAAATATTTCTATCATTTGTGTGTGTGTACTGCAAAAAAATTGATATACAGTAAACCTATCCATGTCTGGAGACTGCTACAGCGTCTTTTTGTACAGGAAGGCTCAGTGGGGTGAATTACACTCTTTAAACAGAAATTCTTTTGCTTGATGTGAAACCTTAAGTACTATTGATAATAAAAACAGAAAAAAAATCTTCTGTAGAAATACAGGAAAGTGAGCACAATAGGCCATATATGGCTCCAAAGGAGTATTTGCGCAACTTTTAACCATGTATTATTTACCTGATTGACCATAATGGATCCTTAGGACCCATAAAAGTTGTTGTGTAAATCTTTTTTTCTTTTTTTCAAAAGGGCTAATTTTTCACTCAGCTAAACATAATGGTTCCTCAAAGCCTTTACAGTCTGGGTTTGTGTAATGGTTTCTGTTTTCTATAAAGCAGATTTTTATTTGATACTGAGGGGGTGTTGATCTCATGTAGAGCAGTGGTTCTCGTACTATAAGAACTAGCATGCCACATTGAAAACTCAGAACTATTTGGCCTATCACCCATGTAATTTTAATCAATGCAATTGTGATGCATTCTTATTCTGAGACTATACTTTTTTTTACCAACCTGCATACTGCCTGACTGCAGTTAATTAGTATTACTAGTACATGTACCACAATTTGAGAACCACTACTGTTGATATATCTCTCTGTCTTAGGTACTTATATGTGTTGATATCCTGGTCTTGCTGTCCATCCATGTAAGGATATTCATATAGGTATCTTCACTGTGAAAGACTTACGAAAATAAATTGCTATTTGTGTGCAGTTAACCAGTTCTTAATCATTTGTACTAATTTCCTGCTTTGAGAGACTCAGGACCAGATTTTCACAACCACGTTGCACGATTCAGATGGTACACAAAGGTATTAATCCATCTGCAAATGTCCAAACATGAATTCCCTTGGCATAGGGAAACTCCCTGCTGCTGCATTTGTGCCTCTGCCTGGACCTTGTGCCTCTGCCCAGCCTATCCTGGTATAAGGGGGCATGTCGGAGGCAAGAGAGGGGGGGGGGTGGAGCTCCGCTCTGCTACTCTATTGCCCAGTGATGGAGAAAGGTTCCTATGTCAGTGGCACAATTTATATCTACCTACCAGCAACTCTGAGTTGTGTTGGGGTTGGGGGCTCCTCCTCAGAATTAGGGAACCAGAACTGGGTTCTAGATTCTACATCATTCTTTCCTAAGTGGAGCAGAGCATGGGTGCAGGAGACAATCTGGCCATTTTTCTGTCCCTATGAACTATACCTGATTTTTTATTTCAAAACAGAATTAAGTAAAAAGATGGTTTGGGTTGGTTTTAAATGCTCTTAAACTGAGATTCTGTATGCCAATTTCCTGCCCACAGAAAATGTTCTGAAAATGATTTATTCAGTGATTATTCTTATCTCTTGTGCAAACGAGTTTCCAAATCTAAGCTGGGCTCTTTTGCAAGTTCTGTCTCAAGAAGCCATAAGACATCTTCTTTTGTCAACAATTTCACTGTTCTGGTAGATTATGATAGTTTTGCAGGGAGAGGTGACCTGTCATATACCTGGGGCCAATCCCATAGACAATTTTGAATGATCAGGGCTGAGACATTGAACTGGAATTGTATTCATTGTGGAGCCAAGACAGAGAGCACAGCCAAGGGGAGATGTGCTCACAGCAACCTGTGTTGCTAAGCTGCTTTTGTAACATTTACAGCTCTTTCCAGAGCATGTAGCTTTATTCATAGATCAGTTATCTTCCCGTTTTTTCCTCTCATTTTTTTTTCTGAATTAAAACAATATTTTCTGGGCTTTTGTCTAAGTTTTCCCCCTTTTAATCACTTTCTGGCCCAGAAAAAAACAACAACCTCTTTTTGCTGTACTGTGTCATGGCCCAAGTTGATGCTCACCTTTGTTTTAGAACAGGTGATTGTAGACACCAGCCCAGACTCAGTCAGTAGCTGCCTGCATGTGGTGGCAGTATAGCTGAGTTGCAAGGAGGTTCAGCCCTCAGCCTATCCAGAGGCAGAGCGAGACTGCAGGTGGCTCTGTGCCCACATGCCTAGGAAAGGCCAATCGGAGTGCCTAGAGAGGGCATTCCACTAGGAGGGTTTGTTGGGAGCAGGAAAGAAGGAATGGGAGGTAGTAAGTGTGGAGAGCATTTCTCTGAAAGTTATAAATGCTCAGCCAGCCTGTTGCTAATTTCATTAGGTCAGATGTTCTTTGGCTCCTTCAGATGGCCAAGCTCTTGATTTTGTATATAAAAATCTGGGAGCAAAACAAAAATCTGTTTTGTAAAGCCAATTAATAATTTGAGGCAGGCCAGTACTGCCCCAGCTTGTGGGGATATATGGTCACTCTAGGCAGGTTTTGTTTAGCAAACTATTTCCATGTTTCTACTTTGTCCTTCTCAAAAGCTCCCCTATCCAATGTATTTCAGTAGACTTTGAAGATGTGTCCCTGTGTTTTTTTCTCTCCAAATGTCCCTAATTAGAGCATTCAAGTGTTGACAGGCCTGCCTGTCCTGTAGATAAACAGAGGAATCCAGAGCTGTCCATTTGGCACTTTCCCCAGTACTAAATTCAAATATTCATTTGAAAGGAAAAAATATTGTAGTGTTAAAGTCTCGAATACACTGAGTTTGCAATGGAAGTGTTGACAGACACACACTTCTGTTCCTAAATGTTAGTTAAGGCATATGTATCTATTTAATTTTTATTCACATATGTAATTGTCCTTTTTGTGAAAGTATGGTTGGTGCTGGAAGGGTTCTCCTAGTAACACACATCAATAGCAAACCTCTTTGGAAGACAGATTCACACTAATATACTCTGATGAGCATTTGGTTACCTAGGGAGAAACAAAGGGTGTAGCTTTCCAACAGAAAAGTATAACTACATTGGCCAATCCGCTGCCCCTGCTAGCAGTTATGCTGTTATATTCAATATGGTCACTGACCAGTGGATGCAGTTAGACAGGGAAATCTAGCAGTGTGACAGTACAAAGAATTTTTTAAGATGGGGGACATGGAGAAAACTGCTAGTCTCCTGGACTCCTGGAGAAGTGGGGGAAAAAAAGCCATAGCATATGCCTGCCTACACCCAAGAAGGAGTTTATTTCCCCAAGTAATGTTACTATGCAAGTACAGTCCAAAGTTCTTTCCACCCCCCAGATTACATTATATTTAGGGACTTGTAGACGCACTTACAATATTTTCCAAGTTAGAAGTAATGTGAGCATCCACTTACTCATTATACAATAGCTGTAAGCAAGCAGATAGGCCATAAATCTTAACAGCCCTGAAATCATTGGGAGTATCTTGGTGCTGTTGCAGAGAGGCTGGGGCCTTTTTCAATACATATGCATCATTGTAGCTGAAATATTTGTATTTGAGATTATCCAGTATATTTCAGATTCAACATCAGAAGATTCTGTTTTCTTTGAAGATGGTAATTAACTCTTATGTTACCTCAAAATTATTGCCTCTTGGCCTCATTCTATTGAATTAGGACTGATGCCACATATCAAATCTGACTGCTTCTTAAAGGAGGATGGGGGGAAATTGTGACAAGCTGAGAGCAGGGATGATAAAACATAGCCATCATCCCAGTTGGGTAAAAAGTGACTGTATCCAGTGTGACTTATTTTATTACTTTAAATGAGTTGAGAGCTCTTTAATGGTGCCATTCTTTCTTAATGATTTAGGTTAGTAGTGTCACTGATGGCCTTCAACTGCTGACAAAGCTAAAAAAAAGGGAAGGAAAAAGATGTTCAATTGAGAAATGAGGCAAGGGAAAAAAGGAACCAAGCAAAACAAAATTCTCTCATACTCACCTTTAACTGTCTGTAGAGTTATGCTGGCTCTCCTAATTACACTGACTGTCAGGGACACACTCATCTCCCTTATCAGCGAGTACCATTTTATCTATTTAACTGTACAGTCAACTGTACTGTCACATCTAAATTATTCCTTGTATTACTTTTAAAAGTTGGGGGGGTCCAAAACTCTCTTTCCAGAATGAACGTCTCCAGTGCCCTGCTCAGCAGAGCATTTAAGCATGTTTAAATCCATCTCTGTTGAGCAAATCATTTAAGCACATTAAATCAATGATATTTGAGCACATTTCCCAAAGTTACATACATCCTTAAGTACTTTGCTGAATTGGGCCTAAAAGTTCATTTGTTTGTTCATTATTTATTTAATGAACCAAAACGGTTCTTCAGGTGCTACAGTATTCAATCGTGATATTTTTAAGCTGCTTTCTGATCAAATTTGAACCCAAACTACTTTTTGGTCTGTTCTCTATGCAAAAATGTGAAATCTCTAAAAGTTTAGGAGTTTCTACTTTGGGTCTAAAGAAGGTGAACTAAGATAAAGTCCTGAAAGCCCACTAATGATTATTTTAATAATTAAAACCTTGTTTTAAAGAGACTTGCATCTCATGTACTGGAAAGGATGGTTTGGTGCACTGGTTATGGCACTAACCTAAGACTTGGAAGATTCAATTCCCTGCTCCACCACTGGCTCCTTGTGTGACCTTGGACAAATCACTTAGTCTCTGTGTGCCTCGGTTTCCCAACTGCAAAATGAGGATAATAACATTACCCTAGCTCACAGTGGTGTTGTGAGGATACATATGTTAAAGATTTTGAGGCACTCAGTTACTATGAAAATGGGGGCCATATAAGTACCTAAAATAAATAGATTTAAAAGCTTGGCAGTTTTGCATTTGATAAATAGAATGGTTATTTCTGTATTTGCTGTATTGTCTAAATTTCCCTTTGTTTACCATAGGCAACACTTAAAACTACTGGGAACACAATGGCAAAGAATACTGAGATCAAGTTATTTAGCTGTTAAGGCAGATTCTCAAATGTGATCATGTACTACTCAGTCCTCCAAAATGACTAGTAATTTAAGGAAAATGTCATTATATGATTTCACATCACTCAGTTGTTGTTCTGTACCTATTAACTTTGTCTGTATAACCAGCTTTGTTATGGTTGTTTGTTTGCCAGTTTATCTTGCGTTCTCTGTCAAATTAGATTTTTCATAACTAGCATTATTCTCTCACACCCAGAGCCTTTTGCACATACTTCCAATAGTTAACAAGCAGATATTTCAACCATTATGTGCTCATTAGGGCAGAAGTTAGCATTGAAATTTTAAACTCAGGTAATCTGGTATTTAATTTCAGTTGGATTCCAATTCAGTTTGTCATTGGTACAGTACCACTAGCTTCACAGTAGGTTTTGCTCAAGGCTACTGTCTGTTGTTTGTTTTTCAAGGTTGCTAGTACATAGACATAAGTGTTTTCTCCTTTCAAGTTGCTGTCTTTCTATAATTATTATATTACCTCCAATTTAAAACATCCATATCCTAAACTCCCTAACTAATGAGATCCCTTATAACTAGTTTACATGTAATGGATACCTGAAACTGAGAGATTAAGTGTTCTGAATGTGAAAAAACACTTTGTAGAAAAGAGCCACACATCACTTTGTTGCCTCTTGAATGTGTAAGGTAGATATTAATGGATCTTAGTCAACCTTTGTTTTAGACCCAGACAATTAGTTTGTTGTGAGTAGATAAAATAATCTGAGTCAAGTGCAGATCACAATATTATTGGTTTATTGGGGGAGAAATGACCTTATTAGGAAGTTAATATTCATTTTTATACAAGCATGGGAAATGTTACAGGGATTCTAAACAAACACTAAATCAATCTATTGCAATTAATAGATTATAGTAGTCCCTTCTGGTTTTACAGTCATCTAGTCTGAGTCCTGCAAACTGTGCCACAAAAACTCCCTCAGTAAATTCTGCTTCAGACACTTAGTATGATGGTTATTACATAGATACCAGTTACATATTGCATACATATTTGTGGAGATGTTATAACTTCAGGACTAATGCTAGCATGTCATAGCCAGGATTGGGCCTGATAGATATTTGGAATAAAATATTGTGGTTCCCAGAATTCAAACCACAGGAGACTGCAATCATGCCATGGCACTGTAGGGAAAAAAAAAATATTTGCAGCAGCCTGAGGTATGGGGAGACAGATGGACAAAGTGGGTTAGAAGGGTATTGAAACTGAATATGGTCTGTGGTGCCAAAGTAAATATGGATCAAGTGGCCAGAAAAACTATAGATCCCGATGTACAGAAGCAGATCCTTTACTCCATATCATTAATTGCGGTGCCAGACTTTGGGAGGACTGTGTTTGGCCACAAGTGGGTTTTGGGTAAAGGGAACGCTCTGTACCATGGGCTGTATGGTTTTACAGTGCTGCAGATTTTGTTTTTCACCACCATATGCCTGCTTTTAGTCCAGCAGTATGATTAACTATTACAGTCCATGGTGGTTGGTTTTCTATAATTATTTTTTTAATTATAAACTGCTTGGTTTTTTTTGTTTTTTTTTTGTGATGTGCTACATTTGAGTAACCTTTATGTAACCTATCTTATGGCAGCATATGGAAACACACTATTGTCAGCATTGAGCATACAACCAAGGATCTCTAACACCTACAGTAGAACCTCAGAGTTACGAACACCTCGGGACTGGAGGTTGTTCGTAACTCTGAAATGTTCGTAATTGAACAAAACATGATCAATGTGCTTTCAAAAGTTTACAACTGAACATTGACTTAGTAGAGCTTTGAAACCTTACTATGAAGAAGTAAAATGCTGCTTTCCATTAATTTTTTTGGTAGTTTATGTTGAACACATTACTATACTGTATTAGCTTTATTTATTTATTTATTTGGTCTCTGCTGCTGCCTGATTGTGTACTTCCGGCTCCAAATGAGTTGTGTGGTTGACTGGTCAGTTCGTAACTCTGTTGTTTATAACTCTGAGGTTCTACTGTATCATTTTGCTCTCCTGATAGGGATCTGCCCTTTTTGTGCAGAAGGTCTCCAGGTTCAATCCCTTAAGAGTAGCATCTGTATACATACATATATATAGCTATGGATTTGCTAAAACAGCACAGTTCTTGTTGGTTTGACCTGATGGGAGGCTCCACTTATCTCACTTGGAAGTGCTGCTGCCTGCAGCTCACATGAGTCTCAGTTTGATTCAGTGATGTGCTTTATACACCCACTGTGCATCTTCACCAGCCAAAGATATAGAAGAAAGAGTGGGGAAGGACAAACTCTGTCCTGAGTATTTGATGACTGGCTTGCATTTAAGAATACAATAGGTGTATTGCTATATATTCAACTGGGTTCATGTTTGAAAGCCACTGTTTTGCATTATACAGGTTTTCACTATGGGAAGGATTTCAACCCATCCTTAAATGGTAGAATCGTAGGACTGGAAGGGACCTCAAGAGGTCTTTTAGTCCAGTCCCCTGCACTCAAGGCAGGATTAAGTATTATTTAGACCACCCCTGACAGGCATTTGTCTAACCTGCTCTTAAAAAACTCCAGTGACTGAGATTGTACAACCTCCCTAGACAGTTTATTTCCGTTTAGTGTGAATAAGTGTAGTTGCTTTGTAGTGCAATTAATGATGTTCAGTCTGGGCCAGATCCTGAATAAGGAACTGTGCTTGATTGAAAGGACTTCACAGTGAGGAAAATACACTAAAGTCTGGGTAGAGGCAGGGTTGAGGGAATTGATTCTCAGTCCCAACATGTGCTTCAAGGCCTTCTAATTCATTCGTCTACAGCCTATCCACTGCCAGCTGCTGTAGGATCTGGGGAGTGAGAGTAAAGGATAAAGCTCGCTGGTCCCCAAACAGGCTTGATTCCCAGGGATATGCACTGTGTACAAACCTACTGGCCACAGACTGTTCGTATCTACTTGGCATCTACTTAGCAGTGTGGGGACGCACTGTTCTCTCTGCTCACTTTGCCATGTGCAAGAGGGTGTGGATTTTCTGCTACCTGGTCAACTGCTGCAGTGGCAGTGCAGCATTTCCACTGCCTTATCTGAGTGATCAGTCCTGGTTTAACTTTGACTCATTGTACCAGAGTGCGCTCATACTATGAGAGAAACTCTCTGTCTGCATTCTCTTATTCTGTCAGTAATCTAGATGCAAAGGAGAGCGTTTCCATTGCAAACTGTTAACTGTGGAATGTTACAGAAAATTATTATTTGTATTTATTTTTAGCAGTGAATTAATTCAGTTACGTAGCAAACCCTTGACGTAATGAAAATGTCTCCTTCTTGCTTTGGTCAGTTCAGAATTGCACTGACATTGGAGGAGAAACCTTCCTTATAGCTAGAGGTGATTAAACCCATTTGCCTTTATGGAAATCTCTAATGGAATGCGTTTCTGCTGCATCTCTGGATTGGTCAGGCACGCTCTTCAAGATTTTCTAGAAAGATGATGAAGCATTAGTGTTAGTTTGAATAAGTGTAGGTGCTTTGTAATGCAATTAATTATGTTTGAACAAGACTCCTGTCAACTTTTATTCTCCAACAATGAGTCTGACAGTTATTTTCCCATGGCATACCTAATACTAGCTTTCAAATGACTTATAAATGAAAGACTTGCAACTTTGTAAGCTTGAGGAAAAATTAAGGGATGCTTGAAATTGAAGGAAATGATGAACACTCATGAATAATGTTTGATGAGTTATTACAGCTCAGTACAAGGTGTCTTGGAATCATCTGAAGTGTATGGATTCTTTTGTGCCCCTGTGTGATAATTTTCCCTCCTAGTGATGTGATTTTTCACCACTATAAAGTTGGAAGCTGGAGAGTATTAATGGCAGACTCCTACTCTGCTTGTTAAAACATGTATTATCTCACCCCTCTGCTGAGATAATATAAAAGATACCAAATTCCAGAGCTACCTTAAGAACTTGATTTCCACAGCTTGCAAAGACCGAAGTGATCCCTAGATATGACTTGTTCGGTTGCAGTGTGTAAATTGAAGGTGTGCTGCTCTTGTGACACCCCTTACTTGCTGATCCAATAAAGTGTGTTTGATGGCAGCTGTGGAGATCAGCATCCACCCAGGCATTTGCCGAGGGAAATATGCTATTAGAGTATAGACATTTGTGGGGAGAAGGAGGAAGCTGAAAAAAGGATGTCAGTAAATGTAGCCCAGAAAGAGGGAGATGAGTCATAGTCCCACTCAGATTCCTGAGACACAGCAGCTAAAGAATAGAAATTAGCTTGACTATTTCATTTCTTTACATCTTTAAACTATTACTCCTAAAAGGTGACAAGACCGAAATAGCTGCCAGCTTCAAATACCATTTCTTATCAATTCCTTCACCTTAAAAGGAACTGAGTGCCAAGCTTCAGTCATACCAGCCCTCTTGTTTTCACCTCTTTTCCCTTGAGTTGTATTATTTTATTTATTCATTATGCATACAGTTCATAGGAATGCATACTGCTTTATAGACAAGTAAAACAATGGCCAGTCCCAGTCCTGAGGCTCTTGCAAACTAAGCCACAACAAAGAAAGTGATAAGAGACAAAGGGTAGGGGAAGGGTGAGGGTTATAACAATGGAAGACCATGAGCTTCTAACATGTGCATATTGTATATATCTATTTTTAATCTAATGAAGAAATATTTGGGGATAGTGTTTGGAAATAAGGTGTGATGGAGCTTGACAATGGAGGCAAAGCACAGGAAGTATGGGATGTGAAGGAGAATGATGTTGCATGACTCAGGTAGGGCCAGATTATCCCTGGCTCTTGTGTGTAGGAGGGAGAATGCAGGAAATTTCCCCTTCTGTGTAGTTGCAGTTTTTGTGCAAAGAACGCAGAGGTCGCTACTTCAGGAGGATTACTGGCACGTGAAACCTTAAATTAGAATGAATAAATGAAGATTTGGCACACCACTTTGGAAAGGTTGCCGACCCCTGAACTAGACTATAATCAAGGAGGGTCCTCCAAGCCTCGGGATTGGCATGAGAAAAATTATGGTGATGTTTGTGGGAGTAGGAGACCAGAGAAGCAGGGAGGCAAACTGACCTGTCAATGCATGCAGCGTAAGTGGTGCAGTAGCATTTGGAAAGCATACTCATGTTTGCAAATGCTTGAGGTACATAGAAGGAATTAGTGCTCCATTCTAGGCATGTGTTAGTGCATCTATTGAGTGTAGTAGCTGCTTTACAAATTATTGTCCCAAACTGACAGTTCGTAAGGAGGAACAATTTCTGTTGAATGTATTGGGACTGCAAATTCTTGAGTCTGTAAGATTGGGGCCCTATGTGGCTTTACTCATGCATATCTGAGATCAGAGGAGAACTCATGTTAGTGACCTTTTTATTTTGTTGGCTATTTGGAAAGTTCAGTCCAAACATTGTTGATAGGATAAATGTATTTTCAGATATTGTGTTTTCATTTTATGAAAGATCATTTCCACTGATTGCTTTCATAGTCTCAGAAAATGTTCCTCTTTTATTACCAGTCATCCTAAATGTATCAGTTTCAGTTTCAGAAGTGGAGAAATGGAAAGAGGAAGATGTTAAGAATGTCTTTGGAAATATGAGTAGAATTTATTTCTCTACAGTGATCAATAACAGAATTAATCATTCTTAATCAAAGAATGATAATATCAAGAGTTCCCTGCCATGTTCCAAAAATATTCCACAGAAATATTAAAATTGTTGATAGTCACTGCTCTTTATTCTAATATTGAGCTTGTGGAGCTCGAAACATACCAAAGATGTTGCAATGATTCATGTTTCAGGGCTTAGTGAGAAGAGCCAGATGTATAACTTTTCATTTACCAATAACAATAAGTTCCAGTAGAATTTCCTCAGTACTGAACTGAAAATCCACCCCAAACATTTCAGACATAGTTCCAGCCCGAATTTGACAAATATGGTTGGAAATAAATACTGTTTTCAGTGGAGTCAGACAGCGAAATAAAACTTTGGGTGTTCTTATTTTTGCTTTTGGTAATGGAACGCTCACAATTTTTAGAGCACGTTGTTTGTTGTAACTCTACAAGTCTGATAGTTGTCTTTTAGAAGTCTAGAAATAAACAACCGGTGGTGGTTTTCTTCCTTTGGCAAATAATGCCTACGCATAGTTCCACTGGATTCAGAAGGATCAACATGCAAGGTCTGAGTCTTTTCTTACTAATCAGCATTCTCATGAATGACACCAGCACAATTTAACACTTCCACATGTGTCACCTTGTCTTGCCATCTTATTTGAAAAAATTTACTCAAGCATCGGATATGAAAACGGTTTAGTATTTTGGTATGTTTGGCATAAGTCATCCATGTTTCTGAGCCGTATAGGAGAGTGGATAAAATTTTATGCCTCATAAATGCGGATTTTCACTTTAGTCGACAATTTGTTATTGTTGCAGGCTCTGTCTTGCAAAAATCTAAAGCATTTAGAACTTATTTAACAAGTCTGCAGATGATGCATGAGGAAAAATAGAACTCACTACACTCTGTCATGGCTACATTGGCTTTGCAGGGCTAACAGGAGAGGAGGAAATAGTAAAAACTTTTTTTGTGGGGGTCAGTAAAGTAAGTAGCTGCAACTGAGCCTCCCACAAGGAGCAGGTCTTTTGAGTAAAGGAATGTTTTACATGCTAATTTCTGACCATAACTATACTTCAGTATGGAAATAGGTAAATCTGTTTAGTTCCTTCTTTGTTATTCTTCTTAAGTATGGCTCTGTAGAATGTAGACTTTGAATGTCTGTGATGAAAAT
Organism: Mauremys reevesii; assembly: GCF_016161935.1. Taxonomy (NCBI): domain Eukaryota; kingdom Metazoa; phylum Chordata; order Testudines; family Geoemydidae; genus Mauremys; species Mauremys reevesii. The sequence continues at coordinate 27,773,239 of NC_052630.1, forward strand.
AGGACTTGTCAAACAGCTAATAGCGTAAAGGTTGAACTTTGCTGGTTAACACCATCTAATCCAAATGAAAACATGTTTCTCAGCTTTTCTTTGCATAATAGGAGAGGTGGGGAGACTTCTACTCTGTGTGTGTGTGTGTGTGTGTGTGTGTGTGTGTGTGTGTTTGACACTAATGGCACTTGAACATTATGACAGCTTCTACAGTATACACTGAAATCATTGCCTTAAAAGGGACTTTCTTATTGGGGAATACTTTCCCATATAAATCCATTTACCTTTCACGTTTCTAATAATTTTCCTTGCCTTTTATGCTAATTGTTGAATAGACTTATTATTCAAGACAGGATATTCTCTGTCACAGCTCATCTACTTCTACTTAAAATAGAAAGATGTGCTGTTATATTTCTAAAAAGCTGCTGCAACAAAGCTGCATCACATAGAAATAAATCCAACTTCTCAAAATCAGGTTCACTGTGTCTGAGCTGTACTGTCTTCTAGATTATGCTTGGTACTGGGACCATGTCTTTCTCTGTTTTTACAGCATGGGCCACAATAGTGCTTAATATATAGAATAATCCTGCATGCAAGTCTACTGCTGAATTTGAGACATCATGGGAAAAAGACTCTGTTTGCACTGCATAATCAAGCCAGAGATTATAGCTGTGGGGAAACCGAGGTTATAGGCATCTTATAAATACCTAAGGGAGATGGACAAAGAGAGAGCTGCAGTAATACAATGGAAAAACACATTTCTTTTGTGATTAATGTTATTTCCCATATTTTGTCTAATGAAAAAGTGCTTTCCTTTTAAAGCAAATAAAATTATATGGCAGAAGACGATGATAGGGGAAAAAAAGGTGGGTCTGATGCCTGATTAGAGCAGAAGACTAGGAAGTCAGGACTTGTCAGGTCCTGTTGTTCGTTGTGCTACTGAGTTGCTGTGGGACTTTGGGCAAATCCCTTAACCTCTCTGTTTTCCCAGCTACAAAATTAAGATAATAAAACATATCTATCCAAAAAATCAAAAAGATACCAGCATTTGAAAATATTTAATAAGGGGCACTTTGGAAGGAGAAATGCAATGGAGTAGATGAACGTTTTACCTGAACAGAAGAAAAATATTTGTCCCCCTTTAAAAAGAGTGGAGAAGGAGCAGTTATTCTTCCTAGAGTTAGCTGGCAAATTGGGAGACCTAATCAATATTGTTAAGCACTTTGAATTCCTCAAATAGTAATTCTAAATTAGAATATTTTTTAAAAATTGTGTTAATAAGCCCTCGTACACATTTTATTCATGTATATGTTTTAAATATATATGTAATATGGGTCAAATTCTGGATTTACTCCATTGTTTTCAAAAGCATAACCCCAAGGATAAGTATCAGGGGGTAGCCATGTTAGTTTGTATCCACAAAAACAACGAGGAGTCCGATGACACCTTAAAGACTAACATTTATTTGGGCATAAATTTTTGTAGGCATGGAGAAATGGGTTTTTTACCCAGGAAAGCTTATGCCCAAATAAATCTGTTAGTCTTCCCATGGATAAATATGGCCTGCCTGTGTAGCAACCTAGTATAATATAAACTGTGTGTGAGTATTGAATAGGTATAATATAAAGTATTGTGTGTTTGTGTGCAGTATTTATTTTTAATTTGTTAAAATACCTAAAAAAAACCATTTAATCCAGTACTACTGAGCACACTTTAGTTTCTATCCAAAGATCAGGATCTTCAGCTCTGAATACTGGAATTGCAAACTAAATATAGTTAGCCAGATAACAACGATGCTTCAGACAAAATAGATACTTTCTAGTTGGGTTACTAAAGCATTCATTAGCTTCCACCTGCTTGCTTCAAAACACAAATCTTATAATGTAAGACTTCAAAATTGGTAGGTGTTTTTAGGTCAAGGAGAATCTGGTTTTTTTCCCTGTGCTGTACTTCGGTGTGACAGTTTGGTGACAAGACGAAGGATACCAGGGGGAAAAAAAGGATGATAATGCAATGTGACAGCAAGTGAGGATGATATGTACCAAAAAGAACAACAGAAAGGTTTTTAGGATAACGCACTGTCTGGAAAAGAACTGCTGACTTTTTTTTACAAAAAAGATCTATTCTGCTGAAAGTTATTGTACTAGGCTAGGCATGCCGCAGCAAAAACAAAGAGGGAAAAAAGGGGCAGTAATGTGTCCCACAAGACATCTTACAGCAGTTTCTTAAAGGATTGTCTTTAACTACTTCCTTAGAGGTTCTCCCTTTCCCTATGTTCCTTACAATTTTGTGTCCCAGGCAACAGATATTCTATCGTGTTCTTGCCCAGTGTTTGGTAGTATTTCTGTTGCTGTGCCTTAGGCTAGCAGGCTACAATGTCTTTGCTGTGTGACCCTTTCTGTGTGACCCTGCTGTATGCAGTCCTTTCCTTTGGATAGCTGCCTCAGTCCAGTCCCTTCTACTTCAGGCTGTGTTTTGAAAGCACTACGCTTTCAGAATTCTTTTCTAATTTGAACCTTGTTGGCCCATAGGACTCGCCCACACAACAGTCCAGTCAATACGCCTCTCAGTTTTCCCTCCCCCTTTTTGTTTTTCTTAGTTATGCCATGGCTTGGTTTGTATGTTGCATGTACTATGTTTGTTTTTTTATTACTGCTGTCTGACTGAGCAGAACCATGGTGTCCTTGGCAGAAAGCGAGTGCTATGTAAATAGTATATGTATCTGTGTATAACCCAATTCAAAATTTTCAGCTGCTTCACTTTGATTCCACCTAGTGTGACCGAATGCACGCATCTGTTCACACCTTACACACTATTGTAATAATTTTGTCTAAGGCATGTCTTGTAAGTTATTCATTGAAAACTCATAATTTGCTGGTCAGTATCGTCCTGATAAAACGTGCGCACCAAATGACATATAATGTTTAAGATCTCTCTGTGTGGAGTTATTAATACATGTTCCAAACACCACAGCCCGGCACAAACAGGTCTGTCCTAAACAAAGGAATGTGTGATCTGGTTAATTTGCATTTAAGCAGCAAACAGGGTCATCAAGTAGGAAAGGAAACAAACAGAGTGAGATCAGTAATCCACTGAAAGCACATAGTGAGAAATTTTGTTTGAATCTAATATAGTTTGTTAGGCATTAGTAAGTGTTTTCTTTATTTTTCTTGTAACCATTTCTGACTTTTATGCCTTATTTCTTGTACTCACTTAAAACTATCTCCTTGTAGCTAATAAACTTGTTTTATTGTTTTATCTAATCCAGCATATTTAAATTGAAGTGTTTGGGTAACTCCTTTAGGGTGATAAGTTGTGTGCATACTGTTCTCTGAAAGGAATAACTGACTTTTATTGTCCAGGAGAGGGCTGGGCAGCACAGGATATAAATTTCTGGGGGGAAATCTAAGACAAGGGATGTGTTGGGGTTACCCTGCAGTATAACCAAGGCTGGTGAGAGCCAGAGTAAAACCCAAGTGTGGCTGGAGTTACGCACTGATGTTCAGGGTGTGGCTTCCATACTGGAAGGCTTTGTGAGTGGCCCCTGTGGGAGCTGCTTCAGCAAGGCATTGTTAAGCACCCAATGTTGCAGGGCATGAGTGACACCACTGTTTATTAGTCTGGATTGTACCCTGATATGTCACACCTGGCCAACTAGATTCTGTAACAGGGCAATGAGTCTGTTAGTCTACTGGTTTCTGATCTTCCAATAGAAATCAAAGGAGTCTGATATAAGCCCTCAAAGACCACTTAAAGAGTTCTAAGGGATGAATTATACCTTTCCTGAAAGTGAGGGATTAATATCAGTGACTAGAGCCATGTTATGTTGTATGATTGGGTTGTACAAAATTTGCGCATATGTCTCAATCCACATCTGCAGCAATCTCTGCTGATCCAGTTCCAAGACTTTCCTTAGCAGGAACTGCTGCAATAAGAGCAAAGAGTGGAAGAGTTTGTAATGCGAGCAAAGAGTTGTCAGAGGCATGATTTCATCAGCGACTTAAAAATGATTTTTGTTTGTTTTTCTTTATCCCATTTCTTTCTGGAGATATAGTGTAACATCTCCAGTAGGAAATGGGATAAAGAAAAACAAACTATATATAGATATATATATAAAATAAAATATGGGCGCTATTACATTTTGTCAATAAATATCCTGATAGTTTATTTATGACCATTGTAAAAAGTATCAAAACAAAATGCATTCTGGCCTTGTGTTATTCATGAACTACCTCTTTTTAACATGAAGGTGGATAATTCACTATTGCATATTGCATGCACTTGACCCAAAAAGGAGATCCTTTTTTTCCTTATCCATATTTTACTTTTGAATTGCCAGACAATTCATCATTCATATATTACCATGCAAACGTGTGACCTACAAATCTTCCTTTCTGAATTATGCACTCCTGATGCTTTCTGACTCATGAAAAAGAAAGTAGTTTAGTGGGGAAATGGTAAAGTATTCATGCAGTTCTTGGGGTTTTTTTCACTGAGGAGGCAAAAAAGAAGGAAATGAATGTATGAATAAAGTTCTCTCATGCTGGTGCAGTAGCCGTGTACTACCTGAGGGGGCAGAATTATGAATCAGCCAAGCGATTAAGTTTAAGGAAATAGTATAGCCTGAGTATATTGCAAAGTTAATACACTTGGCCTCCTGGGACAAGTGCTGCTTCTGCTCTCAGACAATTATACCAACTAGTTATGCCTCAAGAAATAAGCTGACCATGAAAGGGTCAGAAAGATATTTTTCATTGTTTACAGAATTGCACAGCTGGCTTGGTGTCTTTTCTTTGTGTGCTTTCAACCAAGGGCAAAAATTGGTCACTGATTACTCTGCTAGTAGGCTTGGAAGGATGATATTTTTATTGATAAATGTCTGTATGTTTCGATTTCACTCAACACACAAACTGATGGAAAAAATATTTCCATCTATCATAATTATAATTTACATATAAGCAAAGTAAAAATAAACTTCGGTGTTATCTGCTGAAATTGTAAAAAAATAAAAATTGAATTCTCCCAAGCCTATCTATTGGTCACTGTTAGAATTAGGTAGATGTACTTCCCACCAGATGAGTTTTATAGGGAGAGGAAGACTACCAGAATGTATAGGATTTCACAGAAACATCACAAATTATGACAGTCCTTGGCAATAGATGTTCCTCTGAAACACATGTTTATGGCCAGCATCTTTAAAAATCTCCTTGCATGTACAGTGTGCTGCCATATATATGTGCTGTGGTTGATTTTATAAAATATGCTGCAGGGCATGTGGTGTGTTTGGAGGCCAGGATTGGACAGTAAGGAGTAATTTGATCCCTCTTCGTCCTAGTTAGGTACAGTTCTGCTGCCCAAGTAGAGAGGATTGATGCAGGGGAGTTATAGAATGGATATGTCCCCATACTTTTTACCTCACCCCCCCACCCCATCTGTGCCCCTGCTTCCTGGAGCTGGGGCCACAGTTCTGGGAGGAGGGGGACACAGACAGGAGTAAGGGGGGCTGGGTCCATAGCTGGGGGCAGAGGTGGGAGTGGAGTCTCGGCTGGCAGCCGGCAGCCAGTGTCTTGGACATGGGACCAGCGGCTGCGACCAGGAGTAGAGCCACAGACATGGGACCAGGATGCTGGGCAGGGACCAGGACCAGAGCTGGGTGGCATTCCCTCGCCGCCTCCTGTGGTGGCTGGAGGCGGACCCTGGCTGTGCCCCCCCACATGTTCCTCCAGGTCCCCTATGGGGGCACGCCCCACAGATTGGGGACCTCTGCCCTAGGGGCATGGAGAGCCATCTTCTTTGTGGTATTATGCAGAGTGGGAGGAGGAAGGGCTGGAGAATCTGTTGCTGACTTCATCCTCCTGTCTTCCCTACCCTTCCCTTGGTGGGGCAAATGGCCTTTCAGGGCTCCTCCCACCATGTGTCTTCCTCTTCCTCTCCCATGTTGGCATGACTATGCAGGACTAGATGGTGGGGAAAAGATATGCCGACTGAAGTCAATCTGATTACCATAATTTTGTTTTGTTTTGTTTAAAACATTTCACTGGGCCAATCCATTCACAAATATCAACTTTTGTGTTAAGTGTGTGTGTTTGTGTGTTTGTTTAAACACAGCCCTCATATATTAACAATATCAATAGTGAAAATATCCCTGCTTTTACTCTTTTGGCTTTCTTCTGGGGAAAACAAAAAATACAGATGGTGAAATTTCATTGACGGAACTACATAGAGGGCATCATTTATCAAAAGGGAGAGGAAAAGCTTCAGATTCGTTAATTTTGTGCACAATTTAGATGAAAAATGTGAAAAGTGATAATGAATTAGAATAACAAATAGCATTCAGCATTAAAAAGTGACTAATCATTGTCTGGGCAGCAAGTAAAACAGAATTATGTTGCAACTTGATTTCACTGAATATTTTAGAATAGTTCATCTTTCTTGTTTCAACTGGAAGAATGTTTGGTGGATGATGTCAAAGTCTCTGTTTGGACTTGGTGTGAAACAGATAGATATCCTGAAGCAGTGTTTTTTGTTTTTATAACCTAAGTGTTGGGATGTTAGGGATGAGTGTGCAGATTCTGCTGTTTGTGTTTCTAACCTCAAATATTTGTAGTTATTTGGGGTATTTGTTGTGGTTCTGATTTTCAGAAGTGCTGAAAGCCCATAACTATGATAGAAGTCAGTGGGGCATACTGTATAGGTTTTCAGAATTTCTGAAAATCGGGATCCTAGTCTTCTTATGGTTTGTCAAAGTTGGATATTGCAAGTACTATGAGAAGACTAGATCTCATGTTATATCAGTCCTACTAATGGCTGCCTAATGTAAAAAGAATCGCATGAAAAACACCACTATTCAGAGATTCAAATTTATACAGACTTACTCAAATACAGAGGGACACTATTTATTTGTGCTCTTGAAGAACCCACATGCTCAGATGGAAGTTCTAGTGTCTTGACTTAAAGGGAATTGTTCCTCGATAGTTTAATATGTCTGAGGAGAAAAGTGCCTGGATTCTTTTTCTGTTGAAAGTTGGCTTTACTAAAATACCCCAGTAGTGTGAAATTCCACAATTAGAAAATGAAAGCTTGATTGTGTTATTGTAAGCAATTGGCCTCTTGGAAGCTGTCCATGTAGAAGATGACTATGATTTTCTATTGAATATAGTTGTCATTGAAGACAAAATATATAAAAAAAACCCACAAACCTCCCCACAAAAACAAAAAAGTACATGCTTGTTCAAGGCATTAGCAGCCTATTAAGTCTCTTTGTTGTCTTCAGGGGAAAAAATGCTACTTTTAAAATTAGGCATAGTTTATGTTCTGGATCTTAGCAAATTGCATACTGGAGGGAAATTTTGAGATGAGAATTATAACTTCAGTCAAGACATTGACCTATATTTAGACTTGGAAGGATTAGATTTTTTATCAGTAAATATTGGTAAACATTAATTCCACTATACACACACAAACTGACAAAAATATTTCCATCAATAATAATTGAAATTTACAGATAAGCAAAGTAGGAAAAATGCTTCTTGAGAACTTATTAGAGTTTGATTTAAGGATTTTTACTTTGTATATTTTGATATGATAATATTAACAGTTATAAAGCTTTAACCTTTTGAATCTCAACAATTACTGTCATTAAATAATTGTCTGCCCCCCATTGACTGACCCTTCCCATAATTTCCCACAACTGTAAAATGGATTAAAAAAAATTTAAAAGGTTAAGATCGAAATTTTTGTGCAACTGTGACAATTTAAATGGATAAAATTGAAAAATAAATCTTTAAAATAAACACTCATATTCATCAAAATTATGAAAAATAAAAATTGAACGCGGCCAAGCCTACTTCTGTTAGTCTGCAGAATGGGGTCACTGTATCTAAGCTCTGCCATACTTTCTAAAAGACTATGCAGATCCCCGTGTGGAAGGGCCAGAAAACTCAGAGTTGAAACTCCTAGAGTTTCCTTCAGATCATTTGGTCAGGGAGACAGGATTTGTTCCCCACAGAACAGGCAGTTGGCAAAATCGAGAGACTTTCCTGTTGATTTTAAAGTATTTGTCCATCTGATATTCCCCAAGCCACTGCACCTCACACCCAACTCACTCAGTGTCAGCATAGCTTCCTCTTAAGTCATGAAGCCATGACCATCTGATCACTGCTCATCCAAAAACCCTATCTCTTATGAGGAATTTCATTTTGCAGCATGAGAAAAGCAGAAGATAATGTTTAGAGGGTCACAATTAGCTTCCACAAGGTTTGAAGGGAAATAGTGTAATGCAGAGCCCACACTATGTCTTCTACCAATGTATAGAAGCTTGACCTCCTCAAGGATGATAGCTTTCTGTAGGATTAGGGACTGTGCCATAGAATTATGGCCCATAGCTGGTTTAATCTTTCACTTTTATCTCTCTTGAAATAATATGTATGCACCTTAACATTAAGGTCATAAAACTCCACCAAGGATAGGACAAGAAGTAATCAGCTTAGTTTGCAGCAAGGGAGATTTAGATTAGATATTAGGGAAAACTTTCTAGCTATAGGGATAGTTAAGCACTAGAAACAGTTACTTAGAGAGGCTGAGGATCCCTGTTGTTGGAGGGTTTTAAGAACAGGTTAGACAAACACTTGTCAGGCATAGTAGGGTATACTTGGTCCAGCTCTTCATTTCTGTGATTCTATATTTAACACTATTCCCCCAAGATTACTAGCCACGATTATCAGCAAACTCAAGATGTTTGAAAAGTTTCAATTAGTAGCACAAGCACAGGCTCCAAACCTTTTGAGATTTGGTCATCATTAATAACAACTAGAGACAGGTATGAACTGAAATGTCAGATCTAGAGAAACCTGAACCTGGTGAGATTTTTGGCTGCCGATTATCTCTCTAATAACCCAAACCAAAATCCACAAACTTGATTCCCTGAACTTTGGATAAGTACCAGTCCAAATCTGAACTTTACAGCTTAAGCTTTTCTATACTAATAGCCATTTGCAAGCTTAAAAATTAGATAGGCTTCCTTACTGCATTACTTCCTTCTACGGCTTGTGCACACTAGTTTATTATTGTAGAATTCCACATGAGTGCTTGGCTGTTGACATTGATTTATTTAAAACAAAAATGCACTGAAGCATTTGTTCGAAAAATGAAAACACAGAGAGAATTATATGGACTTCAGAGACTTAAAGAGCAAAAGGGTATGGTCATACTTTTGGTTTACTAACCTTCGTAATGTACCCTAACTATTTAAACCAGTGGGAACATCTACAAAGGAAGAGAATCATGATGATGCCTATGTCCTTAGGAACCTTGAATTAATAAGACAATATTAAGTATTCTGGTAAAGAAGTATCCACTTTGACTACATCTGGCTGGACTAGAGGTCTATATAAACCAGGGGTTCTCAAACTGGGGGTTGGGACCCTCAGGGGGTCATAGAATCATAGAATGATAGAATCTCAGGGTTGGAAGGGACCTCAGGAGGTATCTAGTCCAACCCCCTGCTCAAAGCAGGACCAAACCCAAATAAATCATCCCAGCCAGGGCTTTGTCAAGCCCCTGACCTTAAAAACCTCTAAGGAAGGAGATTCCACCACCTCCCTAGGTAACCCATTCCAGTTCTTCACCAACCTACTAGTGAAAAAGTTTTTCCTAATGTCCAACCTAAACCTCCCCCTCTGCAACTTGAGACCATTACTCCTTGTTCTGTCATCTTCTACCACTGAGAACAGTCTAGATCCATCCTCTTTGGAACCCCCTTTCAGGTAGTTGAAAGCAGCTATCAAATCCCCCCTCATTCTTCTCTTCTGCAGGCTAAACAATCTCAGTTCCCTCAGCCTCTCCTCATAAGTCAAGGTCGTGAGGTTATTACATGAGGGGTCGTGAGCTGTCAGCCTCCACCCCAAACCCTGCTTTGCCTTCAGCATTTATAATGGTGTTAAATATATTAAAAAGTGTTTTTAATGTATAAGAGGGGTCAGAGGCTTGCTATGTGAAAGGGGTCACCAGTACAAAAGTGTGAGAACCCCTGCTATAAACTGATTTAACATTCCTAAAAGCCTATTTCAGAATGTTCTGGGTCAGACATAAAACACAGCATGGATTCTATGGTGGTGGATTCTTTCTGAAAGCCTGTAGAGGAACTAAAAGGGGGTTTTCTTAATCATCATAGTGTATTACTTTCCATCTTTAATATTTGGAAAGGCCAGAGTGTTTTTGAGAGTTGCTTTTTCATATAAAAACAAACTGGGTCTTAACAATTCCGTATAGAAAAGTCCCATAGAATTTAATAGGGATTAAACCAATAGGGCTTATATAGAAATGTAGTATTGTTTTATGGAAGTCATTACAAAAGCCTATGTTATTAATAGAGAATGATGCAGTTTCTAATGGATTTCTGCACAGTACTATAGCAGGGATATTTTTATCTATTAAGTATTATAGAATAGTTCAAACATTCTGTAGAAAGGGTCATAATTTTCCTTTAAATGTTATAGGACTTCCCCATAATGGATGCTTTACTGCTACATCACCTTCAACATGCCGCAACTCTATCAAAGCTGGGTTCACTTAGTACCCTGCAGGAGATGGCTCAGCATTTCACATGATCGGTCCCTATGCCATATTTTGGGCTTATATGATGCAGCCTATTTCATCAGATATTTGATCTGATGCAATGTGTCTGGGTCTGTATATTACACATGAACATATCACAGACGGAATGCAACACAACTTAAAAGGCTGGTTACTTTTAAATGAGATTTTATCTAAATAGTTTGCTTCTAAAAATAATTGCTGCTCCTCTGCATCTGTGTCTTTGAAAAATCTTTACTGGAGAACTGTGTGTCATACACTCCCGAAATTTTATCACTAATTTTTAAAGGAAACAGTACCCAAATTGGGCTGCATCAGTAGAGAATTAGGCCCCAGGCCTTGCAGTAGCCAAAGTTTGATGACATTACACATCCCCTCTGAATTGTGATTAGCCCATTAGAATGCTTTCCTTGTCCGACCCAACTTTCCTGCCTTATATTCCTCCACTAAACATTTTTCACTGCAGAACAATACTGAAAAATGGGGGGAAAGTAAGAATTCACAAAATTTGGCAGATGTTTTGAGAGGGACATGGAACTATCAATTAGGATAAGCAGGTGACTGATTGGCAGGCACTTGATGGGTTAGTAATTATACCACAGGGAGGGGCACTACATTCCCCTCCCCCCTGAGCCCGGCTCTCACATACCTGGCATTGAATTGCTTCCAGTGTAGGTTTACAGGGCTTTGACCATGAATCAAACATGGACTTAATTCAACTGTGAAACCTCTCACCCCCATACCCATGAGGGGGGGTGGAGTGACAGAGGCCACAAGACTGGGTGGAGGGAACCTCAGCCTGAAAGGCTTTAAACTCCCTCCTCCCATGAGCTCAACTGCACAATCCCAGGTCTTGTTTAACTGTGGGAGCTGGCCCTTTTAGTCTTTACTTGATGCTGGCCATTGGTGGCACTAGCAGTTAGCATGGACACACCCCAAACACCCACCAGGCCTGGCACCCATCTCCTGCCTGACCCAATCCCTAATATCACAAAACCAAATGTCAGCCCCAGCATCAGACAGATATACTCTGTCCTCCCTAAAAAGCTCAGGGCCATTGTATCAGATATAGCTATGTGTTATCACTGCTGGCTTCCCCCTGCACTCCCAGAACTCAACAAATATTATTCTGGCTTACCACATGGTTCACATTTTTTCTTGTCATTTCAATGCGGGCTGGCTCTATGGCCTCCTGCCAAACTCGTCTGATAAGCATTTCCATCTAAACCAATTGAGTGTAAGGCCATAATTGCATAAACCCACTATATCTTAATCCTTAAATTTAATCCAATACAATCTGTAAAATCATTTTTGCTGAGGTGAATAATCAGGACATCAGGTAGCTGTAGCTTAGCCATCAAAGGGTGTCCCGGCTGCCATACCATCAAAGGCAGATGGTTTCAGCCTTACGTGCTGACCAGGCCAATGTCCAGCCACAATTCCTTAATTAACACATCATCCCCTCTGAATTCTATCCCTTGTGCAGGCCCTGAGATCACTTTAAGTGATCTTAGGTGGGTGCATGTTGTTCATCAGTGAATGCAGACAAGGAATGAGCTGATCCTGTGGCATGCCTCTGTTGCTGAAACACTGAATATGTATCGCTTCAGCCTTGAAGCCCACGTGCAATCCACCTGCCAACTTGGCTGCCTTCTTGAGGGCCCCAATGCGCTGTAGAGCATAGGCGCTGACTCCCTGGGTGCTCTGGGGCTGGAGTACCCACAGGGAAAAATTAGTGGATGCTCTGCACTCACCGGCAGCTAACCCCGCTGCCCCGTCCCACCTGACCTCACTTCCGCTGCCTCCTCCCCCCGGAGCATGCCACGTCCCTGCTCCTTCTCCTAGCTCCCAGCGCTTGCAACTGTCAAACAGGTGTAGCAAGCTCCCGGAGGGAGGAGTGGGAACATGGTGCGCTCAGGGGAGGAGGTGGGGCCAAGGTGGGGATTTGGAGAAGGGATTGGAATGGGGGCGGGAGGGGCGTAGTTGGGGCGGGGACTTTGGGGAAGCGGTTGGAATGGGGGCAGGAGGGGGCGGGGCAGGGGTGGAGTTGGGATGGGGCCAGGGACAGAGTGGGGGTTGAGCACCCACCAGCGCCAGTAGAAGTTGGTGCCTATGCTGTAGAGTGCCCTCAAATCCAAATATCAGCTATGCTTTGGATATCCCCTGAAATCAGAAACATACAGGGTTAGTTACACTTATTGCCAGTCCAAGCAACCTTTCCCCTGGGATGGACGTGTCCTGTAGTAGTTCAATTTCTAGTGCCCTCTAGCTTGAACATTCTGAGAGTCAAAATCTTCTGATGCTGCCATTGTGGCCACCCCAGTCCTGAAACACTGTGTAATAGAGTTAGCCAAATTGATACTGCAGTAGGCCAAAGCATTTTTCATTACTACAGTGAACTGGTGTTTTATCAGGAATCTGCCATCCAGTGTATAAACAATGTGCCCATCTTTTGGTTATCTGTGACTAGGAAAGCTCTGACTGCCCTTAAGGGAGAGAGGTGTTCATTCATACATTCCTGTAGCACCATGGAGACCCCATTCCCATTCTGGTCTGTTTTAGAGCACCTTAAGTGCAGTGACACTGCTCTGGATAATATCAATAGGTCCGATAAGTCAAATGCTCACCTAGACCTTGCTGCAACTGCCTGATGCACCAGTTCACTTAACCTGAAAATGCCAAAGGCGGCCACAATGAATGTTGCTTTAGATAAAATTACCTCCCCATCCCACAACTGTGTCTCCTGGATAGAGCATAGACTCATAGACTTTAAGACCAGAAAGGACCATTGTGATTCATCTAGTCTGACCTCCTGCACATTGCAGGCCAGAGAACCTCACCCACTCCTAAAATAAACCGCTAACCTCTGGCTGAGTTACTGAAGTCCTCAAATCACGGTTTAAAGACTTCAAGTTATAGCGAATTCACCATTTACACTAGTTTAAACCTGCAAGTGTCCCATGCCCCATGCTGCAGAGGAAGGCAAAAAAACAAACAAACAAAAAAACAACCCAAAGACCAATCTCATCTCGGGGAAAATTCCTTCCCAATTCCAAATATGATGATCAGTTAGACCCTGTGCATGCGGACAAGATCTGCCAGGCAGATACCTGACGAAGAATTCTCTGTAGTAATCAGAGCCCTCCCCATGTCTCCAGCAGTCGGGGATTTTTGCTACCGGCAGTCGCCGATGCGCCACATGCCACCGTAGGCAGTCCCATCATACCATCCCCTGCATAAACTTGTCAAGCTCAGTCTTGAAGCCAGTTAGGTTTTTTGACCCTACTGCTCCCCTTGGAAGGCTGTTCCAGAATTGCACTCCTCTTTTGGTTAGAAAACCTTCAATTTAATAATCCTGTAAGAACTTCTGTCATTATGGGGTGCTTGTTATCCCTGCCTGTTGCCTTTGGACCATCCGTCCAAGAGCTTCAGTACTATGAATCCTCTACATGGGTCTGGGAAGCCTGCTAGGTTGCACCAAAAGGACAGGCTAGCGAGTAGACCCAATACAATGGAGGGAGCCAACACGTGGTGCACCAGTGACACTGCTTACCTGGTGCCTAAGGCTGGGCCACAGATGTTGGAACTGTTCCCAAGCTCCATATTCCGTGAACTACGTAAAGCTCTGAACATCCTTTGGCAACTGCGTTCTTGACTGGTTCTATGGCTGTCAGAAGCCAAAGCTCCACAGTTGTTGGGGCATCACTGTGGATCTCTGTTGGGAAACAGGACAAGCTCCAGGAATCTGTTGTCCTGAAATCAAGACAGAGCGTCAGCAATGCCAGTGTCTACTCCTGAAAATGCACTACACTAGAAGAATGTTAAACAAGAGGCAGTTCATACAAAAGCCCTCACTAGACTCATTACCCGAGCGGACTTAGTTAACTATCTATTTGCTATATGAACCATGGGCTGGTTGTCACACCAGAAATCTTTTTGTTTCTGAATTGTTCTTGCCAAATAGTAACTGCCACTGATATTAGGAAAAAATCAAGATAGGTAATGTCTTTTGCAATACCTTGAACCACACAGTCCTCTGGCCACCTCTGTGCATACCACTTCCCTTGATACTACACCCCCAAACCTATTCCTCTTGAGGGGTTACATTACACTTGAAACTCTGTCCTCAGTATCCAGGCTAAATTCGCACTTCAAACCCTGTTAAACTGCTTAAGAAATTTCTCCCATATCTCTACATCTTCCTTCATTGTCCTGTCACTCTGACAAAATTGTGAGGTTTGTGCACCTTCAGTGTGGCAGCCACCGGACAGCCACACAGTACCTTTCCCAGGGTCACTACCTGACATGCAAATTTTAAGTGCCCCATAATTCCCCGTAGCTGTTTCAGTGTACTGTTTTAGTATCTTTGATTGCTGTAGTCATGCCCTAACAGTATCTAATTTTCCTGTGAGTAGCTGAGAAACATCCTGAAATACATCCAGTTTGATTCCCAAGTACATTAGCCTATTTGCAGGCCTTCTATTTTTTCTAGTGGTGAGGGGGAAAATTGGTAGCCCTTGTGATAACCACTTTATTGTTAATTTGAGTGGGATGGACCTTTTAAGTGCATTTGAATCAGAGAGAGAGAGAGAGAGAGAGAATAAATAAATGGGAAGGTCTAACTGTGCACATGAGGTTGATAGGATGTTGGTGGATGCATTCCAAAGCTCAAATCTGATATAAACAATATCCTATACTTTGTGTAAGCATGCTGTGGCATGTTGATTTAGAAAAAGGCAAACTTCCAAGTGAAACTGAAACTACCTACGCAGGTTTTAAAACGTGTCTATCAAGTGGTTCCTTTAAAATTACATTGCAGGGCTTTCAACATGTTCTGTTTTGTATATAAGGGAAAATAGGGAAATAGCTTAAACAGACCCACCTTGTTTGGCTAGTTCAGATTTCCAACAAGACTGTAAGAATGAAGTTCACGTAACCTGGATGGCTTTGGGGAGGAATGAGTTAATTTATTCCTGTGTGCGTGTCCCATAAGGAAGAGGACTGATCTGTCAAGGCCATAAAAGCCTGGGTAAGCATGTAGATGTTACTAACAAGATATGACTAGCCTCTTCGCAACAAAGATAAAAGCTTCTCTCTGGCCTTTTAGAGATTCCTGCCTTAATGGTGCTAGCAGAATGTGCTTTATTGTGCAGCAACCCCCCAAATTATATCCTCTAGGAGAAGCTTGTTTAAAGGATCATCTGAAATAGCCAGGAGGAGGGCCAGAAGTGACACAATGCACTCCTGGACAAGGTAGCAAATGGATCTATTTATATATAGTCTTAAAGTCATGCCACCCCAGTGATATAATTTAACTGTGAATGGCATGTGCAAGATCACAGATTACACATTTAATAAAGCACAGCTACAGAAGATTCAAGGATTGTACAATTTTTTTTCTTTAAGAGTGGGCTCCAGGCGTTCCTTAAGAGACATAGCAATTATTATGCTTACACTCCAGTGATTTATAGAAGCACCTGGAGGAACACTTAATTCTTGTTTTGATTAAGTTTTGTAAGGAATTTTGGGCCTAGAAAAGGAGATTAAAGTGGGATCTTTTAAATTTACTTTAATCTGCCTCTCAAACATGGAACGGCAACATGGTAAGTAAGTGTAGAAGGGGTGAAAATATATCTACTGTTGTACATTATTTAAAATGGTAATTAACAAATCAGCATTTTACTGATACTGTACTAACAAACTTTACAAAATAACAAGATCATCTATGTGCACTAAGGGCCTGATTCTTATCTCGCACCAGCTGTATAGTGATGTAACTCCACTGACTTCATTGGATGTACTCCTGATTTACAATGGTGTAAGTGCAATCAAAATTGAGCCTCATGAGTTCAAAGTGGAGATTTATGAGTTCAGGTTTGTTGGACAGAGATCAGAATTTGGGGCTTTATCGGTCTTCAGATCTGTGTTTTCTCAGTTGCCAGATAATGTTCAATGACTATCTGCAGACATAAACTTAAAGTACATGCATCCTTTGTATGCATTTTTGAGAGAGAGAGAGAGAGAGAGACTTTATTATGTGAACTACAAGGGAAATCTGACATGCACGAGGTAACAGCAAGAATAGTAAAGAGAATATTTCAAGATGTTTTAATCAGCATGATCTGCATATTTATTGCATGTGCACTCTCTTTGTATCAGTTCTACAGCTAGAAAATATTACCACGTATTAAGAAGAATTTTTTTTAAAAATGTTGCTCCCGAAGATAATAAATGTCAAAATATTTCTGGAAGTATGTGGAGACTTTTATAAAATGATGCATCTGCTGAGTTATTTTGAGTCCACATTTCACATAACTCATCATCAACTGATTGTCGCATTTACACCATTTACTTTTTAAAAGACAATTAATTTTATCTAAGATATTTGTAATTGCTTGTGTTTAATAATACTTTATCTTCCTTGGTGAAATGCTTTGAGATCCTCAGCTTATAGGAGCTATAGAAGTGAAAAGTAGTGGTATTATATGTTTTAGCCTATAGGAAATAATTTCCCTCAGTTTGTTTATGTACAATATTCTGAAAGCACATGGCATCATTTTTATAGCAACAAAAGAGCATGATGCTCTGACTGCCTGGAAATAAGTCGTCCTAACAAAAGTCGTGACCTGGAGAAATTTGAAGAGGTGATAGAAGGACGTAGTTGTTGGCTGGCAAAGTCACAGCTTCATGTTTAATTTAACAAAACATTAAACATTTCATGTTTAATTTAATGAAACAGTAGATTAGGATTTATAACCTTAATGACATCATGTCAGTAATATAAACTATTAGCTGCATGCATGTGTACAAGATGTGGATATGTGGAAATTATCACCAAAAATGCCTTTATTTCTGTCATTGCAGAAAAAAACAGAGAGCAACTAAAGCAACAACAACAAGAACAACACATTAGGCATGCACTACTAGTCTAGCTAATTTTAGGGGTGCTATTAGCAGGCATTTAGGCAAATCTATTAACATTTAGCATCAACACAAATGCAATTGCATTCCTACTTTTCATGTTTCTGATAAAATAAGCATGGCTATTCAAGGGAAAAAAGGATGTTGGGACCATTTGTTAGGTGTTAAAATAGAAATAGAAAAAAAGTTTAGAGCAACTCAAATCAAGAAAGAAGCTCTATTCCAAAATTTATTTTAATAAGATAGCTAAATCCTTTGAAGAATGTTATTGATCAAGTGAGATGCTGACAGTTTCAGTGTATAATCATATCTTATTTTAATCCTCAAATCATGTTGGGTTGATGGGTATTTCTTTGCCTTTGGCACAGTATGAAAAATGGTCTTTTTTTTAAATGCTGATAAATAAACATTTTAGGTTTTGTGTGTGCATTTGACACTTTCAGCACTAGCTTCCTTCTCTTCAAATTACAACTTTAAAATGTAATGAATAACATTAGCAAATAACTGAATCACCATAAGTTGTTTTGGTTTTTTTAAATGGCAATGCTTTTTATTTTTAGGAGGATCTTTATAAAATGATCACATTATTTTTGAGACTACTGTGTTACTTCATGACTTGAAATAATAAATATTGTGAAATAATATTTGTAACAAAGAGTAGAATTCTGTTTTTCCTTTTTGCATGTACCATATAGGATTTTCCATAGCAGGGGAGACCAAAGGGCAAGCTATAATTAATTATCCTGTCACTGACAGGGTCAATTCCAAAATTCTCAGTCATAAAATATCCATAATGAACCCAGGTGGCGGTACTGTGTCATAAGTGGGAAAATTCTTCCTGGACAGTATTATGCTTTTTTGTGGTCTGATCCAAAACCTACTGGAATCAATGGAAAGACCCACATCAGCTGCAGAGTAGAAAAAAGGAATTATTTTTTTAAGTGAAAAAATTAATATTATTTTCAAAAATTCAAAAAAAAATTTGACCAACACTACTTCATGAGCTTTGGCAAGACCCCTGAAGCAGGAGCCTGGATAGTCCTTTTAATGTTATCCTACCTAATATAACTTCAGATGCTTCCCAATATTTTTTTAATGACTAAGCAATATTTCTAATACACGTCCTTTGACGGTGAATTCCACAGATTAATATGTGCTTAAAAAGGTGTTTCCTTAGATTCATTTGAAATGGCCTTTATTTTCAGTAATCACTCTTTCTTGCAGGGAAGAGCAAATGGGATGCCCATTTAACCTTCTATCTGTCAATCATTATTATACCTATCTCTTACCTCTTCTTACTCTCTTCCCCTCCCCGCCCCAACTAAATAACCCTAATCTTGTTAAACTCTCCTCATTTGGAAGCCCCTGTTTTCCCACTGTAACTAATAATGTTTATTGTCTTTTCTGAACCTATTTCAGCCGATCTATCCATTTCCTTCTGGAGTGTCACCTTTGAGGTGTCCAAAACAGAACACTGTATTTGTACTGATGACATACCACCAGCAGCATTAAAATATAATTTCATTGCTTAGATATCAATGTGACAGGCACCTCATAAATACCTATGGTAGGTAAAATAGAGTGTAATATTTCCCATCACATTTAATAGGATATAATATACCATATATTATTCTTCATACTCATATCATATATAGAGATTAAAATCATATTAATCAAATTTGATAGCCTAATATTGTCTTCATATTTTTATCACGCTGAACATTAAGCCAGAAAACCTCCATTTAGCTATCTACAATGAGAGGTTTTCTGAGAGTTCACAACTAATGCATAACTAATAAGGGTGCTTGACTGTTTTAAATATTTCTTCAAGGTATTTTAACTTTTTTGCATGTATATGATAGATTTCTATCTGCCACCATGCTGGCTGATTACTTTAGTTTTACTGCATCCTTTTGGAATTCCTCACAATCCCCTCTAGCGTGGAGGGAGAGGGGGGGAAATGTTCAGCATTTCTGCCTGCCTCATTAACCACCCTCTCTTTCTGTACTGAGCAGCACTGGTCCTAGGACTGATTGCTGGAAAACCAGCAAACCAGTGACCTCTTCCTATGTTGAAAGGGGGCCATTTTTTCCCACTGCTTATTTCTTATGTCTTAATCTGTGTTTAATTCATGAAGAAACTATAGGCTTGAGTCTGCTCTGTTATCTTGGTGTAAATCAGGAATAACTCAATTTAAGTCAATGGTGTTATATCAGCATAAATCCTGAATGAGTGAATTTAGAAACCCTTTATTGCTCACTCCATTTTTACCAAATTTCCTTAGTAGACATTTTTGTAGTAAACCTTTGGAAAGTCTAAATTTATTATTGTAGAAAGCCAGTACCTCAGAGAGATTGTTGTGGCTAGGGATGGGGACTTCCTGAGATGGAGATAAGAAGCATCTCCATGCCAGAGATGTGTGCATCCCAGGAGAGAGAGGGAGGCAAGGATTTACTGCTGTGAGGACAGTTGTAGTCCTTCAAATAGGATCTCAAATTGATTGAGTCAGCCATGTGATGCAGTTGCAAAAAAGGCTGTTACCATTGTGCATTAACAGGAGTGGCACATGTAAAAACCAGGAAATAATTGTCCTGCTCTACTTGGCACTTGGGAGGCCTTAGCTGGAGTACTGTGTCCAGTTCTAGATGCCATGCTTTAAGAAAGATGTGGAGCAATTGGAGAGAGTACAAAGGCAAGCACCAAAAGTGATAAAAGGTTTAGAAAACCTGAGCAATGTGGAAAGGTTAAAATAATGGGCATGTTTAATCCTGAGAAGACTGAGGGTGGGGGCTGAAAACCGTCTTCAGATATGCTACGCGCTGTTACAAGGAGGACTGTGATCAGTTGTTCTCAATGACCACTGAAGGTAGAACAAGAAGTAATGGGCTTAATCTGCAGCAAGTGAGATTTAGGTTAGATAGTATGCAAAACTTGTAAATTATAAGGATAGTTAAACAGTGGAATAGGCTTCCAAGGGAGGTTGTGGACTCCCCTTCATTAGAAGTTTTAAACAGTAGGTTAGACGAACACCTGTCAGGATGTTTTAGGTATACTTGGTCCTGCCTCAGCACAAGGAGCTGAAATAGGTGACCTCTTGAGGTCCCTTCCAGCCCTACAGTTCTATGATTGTATTAATTTGGTGGGAATTAGAGAAGCAAGGAGGGTTTCTTTGAGCAGCTTGGAGGAAGAAGTGGAAAGAAAAAGATGGGCTGGTTGAGGGTGACGGAAAGTGAAAGAAATTGAAGGGGATTGACTTTCCTTTGCTTCCTTTCTCTCATCTGAGAATGCTATAGATATGTTACTTGTTTCTGTGTTTCTAAGCTTTAATCATGTTTTAAAACTTTCTCTTCAGTTATCAAGCTACTATACAGCTCACAGATCTAAGATTCCCATAATCATCCCCGACACAATTGTGGCTTACTGCAGTTTAAAATCTCAAGTTATTCCATCAACTTGTTCATATGTATTTGTTTCTGATGGTGCTTTTTCTTTACAATACAAAAGAACAGCCTCTAGTAGGGGGAAGGCTAAAGGGGTTCTGTGGATTTGGCACTTAGAATAGCAACTTTACATTACACTAGTGCATGTTTTGTATTTAACATTTATAGATGTAAACAATTCCTTAAGACAGAGTATTTTGAAATATTTTCTTCTTTCACTTGCCTGCTGAGACTTGAGTTCAGGATTCTGAATTTCCCCTAGCAGCAATTGATGACTTAACTAGCGCTGTTAATTAGGGAGTGCACATTTTTCCTTTGCTTAAGCATTAGAGTTGTCATTGACTGTGGCAGGGGAAATACAGAAATCTGAAATCAGCCCTAGTAATTAAGTGAAGGAAGAAACAATCTTGAAGTATTTTACTTTCTAAGTTTAATCTTTATCTCTGCATCTATGTTTTGTTATGGTTTTTCGACGTTATGCAGTCTTATTTTTGTGTTAAAATTTTCTGCTCACCTTTAACAAATTGCATGCAGGAGTTTACATACTGAATGACAGATTGCAAATGAAATTGAAAGCTCTACTGCTTCATCGACATAATCCTTATTGTGGTGAACACTCTCAACTCCCATTGAAGTCAGCAGGACTTGGAAGTGCTCAGTACTTTGCAGAATTATGCGTTATGTGCTGAACGACCAAATTAGTTGTTATAATGGAAGTACTGAATGCATTATGATCTTGAAAATCACCATATATTCAGGGTCCAAAGACATTTTCCAGTCTAGAGCTGACTTGCCTTCAATACATTGTAATGCCAAGTATGGGCCACACTGGTAATGTCAGAGCTACCACAAAAGCTGGAAAACATGTCAGAGCATAGTGTCTAGACAATTGATAGGGTTTTTTTAAGTCCCTGAGGGAATACTTATTTTAAAAGCCTTTGAAAAATACCCTTTATAATATATAAAACTCTCGACACGTGTCCAGATTCCTTTATTTCACAGAGACATTACAGCCTATAGAATAGTTGCATGCAAATTAGCTGTAGAGGTAGGGCAGTGTTTGGCTGAGTTACATTTGAGGTCACAATGGCCCTGCTTACATTATTTGAGCTGTTGACCTGAGCCTGTATAATCATAAGAATTAGATACAATAATCATTAATAATTTACCTTCATTACAATCTAATTTCTTCAAATAAAGCCTGCATGAGATTTCAGTTAATTTTAACAGTCTGAAAAGTGTGAAGTGTCTGCATAACTCTGTTTAGATCATTTGGGACCAAGAAAAAACTGATACTTTAAAGACCCAGTTTTTAATTAATTGTAGGTCATAAACCAATTAGCAGATGTACTTGTAAATTTTCAGAGAATGCATTCCATACTCAGTAAGTTTGGGGAGCTTGCACTGTATTCTTCATATGCCACAATTTAAGTGCAAAATCCAATTCAACCTTAACTAAGGAGTGGTGTCCAGTCCCTCCATAATAATACTTAATAATAAAAACATTTCTTCCCTGGCATGCTGATCAAGTCCATACTAGAGCCAAGTTTTATAGTTCCTGTAATGTAATCAGCATAGTACACACCAGCACATCACAAGGAGTGGGGCAAGGACCCATGGTAGGCTTAGATATGTGTCCTGAAAGAGAAAAGGTAGATTTTTAGGTAGCAATATGTTGAAAGCACCTCTTAGCTTGACTAATAGGGTCATTCAGCACACACTGCTGAAGTGGATGGAATTTTCATAATTTCATTTGCAATTCACCTTTCAAATGATGGTCAAAGCAATCAAATAGCAACATATTAACTTAAATTCACTCCAGACAGGTATTATTGTCATTGGTAGCAGATCATTTTGAGTGTTATAAACCTCTAAGTGTGATTGCACTGGTACTTAATGTACAGTTGAGTGGTTGATCAGTGACCTTTTAATTTGAGATGGGCCAAACAGTGTTGGAATACTTCAGTTGCTCCCAAACAGTACAATTGGGAGAATAGCAGCTACTGGAAACTTTCTGAACATGATTGTAGTAACCATATTTGTTACTCTCTGGTTGTACCACCTTCTAAAATGTTATTTCAAGGTCAGCAGCAGTCTTAGGAGTAAGTGCATTAAGCAGATTTGTTGGGCTCTGTGTTTAAGGGTTGCTGCCAGGAGCGGAAATCCAGCTCATAGGAGGTTATCTTATATGTACAGGTACGCACATGTTCACATTCTTGCTGGGAAGACAGGAACTACGTATTTCAGATATGTGCCAGAATCCTAAGCAATTTGGCACCTGCTAGGAACCATAGGTGTGGCTTAGACAAAATATTCCAGGGTGCATCCATGAAGGATGCTATATGGGGTGCAGAGAATCAACACAAATAAGGGACTTAACTGACTGGAAAAGACCAAAAGGAAAATAGATGGCTAGTGCAGGAACCGTTGTCCTTATTCATCTCTGGGGTTCCAGGGCAATTGCAACTCCTCCCTGGTGCCAACTCTCACATCCTGATTTTGTTTTTGAGCTTAACAACTCTATTTGGCTTTGGATCAAGATTGTGAATTTTCCCCATATTAAAAAGATGCTGTGTTTTAAGGAATACTGTTGCATTTTCTCAAGATGCATTTTGGGTTTGCACAATATGAAACCCTTGTAGGAATAAAACAAATCTAGAATTGACTCTCTTTGTACTTTCATAAATGTGTATTGCTTTCTTCTTAATCTGAAAACTGATGTGTTCTTTCCTCAGTCATGTACCCTTTAACATTAAGTATAACATCATGTTAATAATGAGGAACACTTTTCTGCTAACTGATCTCTGACCTAGCTGCTGTATTAAGCAGATGAAAGTGACAAAACATAAATATGCACAAATAACTTATATTAATACCAATTTTTCTGAGATAGAGATTGTTATGGATAATATAAGCATTTGGAATTGTCTTAATAATCTCTGTAGAAAGAATCCAGCAGTTCTAGCAGTTGGTGATTAGTTTTAGTTTTTAGACTGCTCTCAGGGGGAATTGTTATTCTAACAAAATTTTAATCAACTGTTTCAGTGGCAATATTGAATTTAAAAAGTTAGTAGTTACTAGTTACAGCTTGACTTCGTTAGTATACAGGAAAATCAGTCATTCTGTGGTGATTAACATCTATTCAGAGCTCAGAATGCATTATGGGTTTGAAATTATCATAGGAATTAATGCAATCTTTTTAAAGGGCTTAAAATATGGTAATAGATACAGCATACTAGCACCTGCAGCTCAAGGTACCAAAGTTATTAAAGATGGATATAATTATATTTATTATTGCAGGGATCTAGATGAAGAAAAAAACCAAAATGTAATGAGCATGAATAAGATAGGGACTCTTTATTTAAAGCCTATTAGTTAAAGAAACCTTTTCTTATATATGAGAAATATACTGTAGTTCCTGATATATTTTAATGTTCCGTATGGTCTGTTGCATACACAGCACCTCCAAAGACCCTGGATTCATATTTTGAATGACCATGCAGCTCTATTGAATAGTCTTTAAACAAAGAGGACCTAATACTGATCTTTCTTACACTGATGTAACTCAGCTGACTTCAGTGCTGCTACTCCTTATTTACACGTGTGTAATTGAGAGCAGAGTGCAGGGGCTTTACTTTTTAGTTGTTAAGCATAGTCTTTGGTTAACTGCTCTGTTTTCTTTCATTTTTTAAAGTATTAGTCACCTGCAGATTAATTTGCTAATAATCCAAGATTTTGGAAGTATCAGAAGCACTATTTACCAGTTGTTTGCTGTCCTATGACAACACATGGCAACTACTAGGGGTGCTGAACCCTGTTGTATGAAAAGAGATAAAAGACAAAAGAGGTAGGAGAGTTTAAATAGTTCTTGATATGTAAGATGTGGCCACAGAAAATAATACAAAAGCCTGTTTGAGTACTTTGCTGAATAAGGGCCTGTATGTACACATAATATGCTTTGGAGGTAGAATGGAGCTAATACCCACAAATCTTCTGTATGAACCAAAGGGAACATATTGGAGGAACAGAGTTTTCTTAGATCTTTGCTGGATCAGGGCTATGGTACAGGACAGATAAGTAACTGATCTGCTGTAGGCACCAGTTCAGCCAGGTAATTAATCCCTGTCTAACTTTAAGATCCTAAGTAGATTCATTGACCTCAATATGACTACTCACATACTTAATCGTTGGGCATGTGCATAAATACCTTGCTGAATAGGTAGCTGTACTGCTGGCAAAGAATCCAGTTTGGAGATGGCAGAAGGTAACAGAAAGTGCTTGTGTTATATTTGTACAGAAAAAGCTGAGTTTCAAATGATGGCCGAATGAATGTTTGCCATCATTACAACATTAATGGTCACATTCTACCCCGTTATGTGTGCACAGCACTCATGAAGTCAATGTGAGTTGTGTGGCCTTAATTTTCCATTTTTGTAAGCAAAACAGTGACTGTTGCCGATTGTGCAGGAAAATATGAAGTAACATCAAAAATGATAGCTAGTTCACTCATTAATGAATTTTTTTGTCCACCCAGTATAGGAAATAAGAGCCTTGTGGACTAAAAGATCATCATTTGTCCATCCTTTTGCTTCAATTTTCTGAACAGTTCTTTCAGCACTAAATGCTTTTAAACATCTGTCAGTATCATATAATAGTCTTAATGGAATAGAAAAAACAAGTTTTTACTGCATGGGAACAAGTTTAGCAGCTATACTAAGCGGTTAAAACTACTGTTTAGTCCATATGTAGATTTCCTCATGCAGCTGTAAAAGCTGGGATTGCTTCAGCCTTAACCTCAAGAATAAGAATCATTTTAAATGAAAGGGAAAATGGAATAAGTGAAGAGAGCAAGAGAAATGGAGTGGGGGTTGAGGAACAGCTAAGCATCCCACAGAAGAAGCAAGTCAATAAACAGTGTAATTACTAATTCATTCAGGAACAAAAATAATGGCTTTCTAAAGTGAAACGACCAAATCCAATAACTAACATTTTGTCAGGGCAATAATAATGGTATTTGTATCTCTTTTAATTGGCTTTAACCTTCCCTTCATGTGCGAACTATTAAAAAATTAAAGAGGAAAGTATTTAGATAGACGGACTTACGTCAGTGCTTGGCTCACTCTCTTTTAATGAGGTCAAGGTAATAAAGAGTCTGAGCAGATCCAGCAGCCTGGTTGATGAATGGCTGTCTTCTACTGCAGGTACAGAATATTGTACTTGACTTTTTGCTGCTGTTGATTGTGTATGAAGACATTGTGTATGAAAACTCTTGAGTCGTGTGTGTGCGTGCACACACAAACATGGATGGGTTCCAGTTTCAAGGCACATAAAGGCTTTAAGCCATTAAGGAAGATAACATCTCTTTAAGATGTAATTGGTAAAATCATGTGTGGAAAGTACAATACTGTATCTGACAGAGTGACTCAATCACACACAGCGGTGCTATGATCAAAATTTATCTGCTGATATGGCATTCTCCTATTGAAGTGCCAGACATCTTAGATAAAAAAAGTGGCAACTTTATTTAAATCATTAATGCCGAAGGTCAGGTGGAAGGCAGTCCTTGCCAATTTTTCTTTCCCAGGTGACTCAGTTCATTGGACACCTAACAAAGTGTCCTGACTCTCTGGCCTGGCTGAAAGCTTTGTTATGCCCCCATCTCCTTTGGACACAATTTGTGGGGTCAATTAGGGTTTCCAACATTGCATTTAAAAAATAAGGGACCGTTTTCTTAGCACACCCACCCCACTCCTCCTGATATTAATTATTGTTGTTATTATTATTTTAATAGTAATAAATAAGCAGTGCTCACCTATATTCACCAGAGATATTTCTTGCTGCTTTTTGTAGCACTCAGCAACTCCTGATCTTGTTGTACAGAGATGAAGAAATAAGGGACTGTTAGCAACCCTAGGGTCAATGCAGCTCACCCCAACTGCTAACGTAGGAGAGGCATGATCTCCCCGTTGAGCCAAGCCAGTTACCGCCTACCTTGCTTCTGCTTGGGCTAGTGATCACTCAGCAGAACATGGTCTGCCTCGTACATTGTGTTGGCTCTAAAGTTGCTGCCTGTATCAGAATATTGTACTCTAATCATCCTCTGTAATAGGGTATGGAGGGGAAGATAAAGGAATATTAAGGCAAATAATGAGGGCAAATAACTAAAGCATACAACCCTGTAGCCTTAAAATTCCACCTGTTCTGCAGGTGATTTGCACTGAATAGCACCAAATTCCTTTAATAAAGACAACCCTTTCTTTTGGGACAGGTGGAATTTCATAGCTTAAGGTCTGTAAATGAAAGTGAATCCTTATTAGCTCTTGATCCCATTTTAATTCTTAATTTTCCATGCTTCTTTAAGTCAATTTTCTTCCACTGAAAAATATCAGAAGTTAAAATCTGAAGCTGGACAAACAAGAGTCCCCAGGCTCACATCACATGTGCAATGCAATTTATACAGCAAGCTGCATTGTCTAAGAATAGAATTGTAAGGACATGCATGAATGCTGACTGTATTCCTGTGGGAAATGGAAGCTGCATAAGAAAAAGAGTAAGCCTTTTCTAGAAAGTTAGGATGAAAATCAACATTAAAGGGACTGAGAGATAACATTCCCAAGTAGTCACCTTCAACTTACTAAATATATCTTCACAATAAATTCCCTAGAGAAAATTCTTTAAAAAAATTAATGATGTAAGTCCTATTTCTGTGGGGGACCATTACATTGTTAGTACATAAGTTTTATGAACAATTCACAATTAGGTATTTTTATGATACTTTTAAGATAGTGAATTATGATGACTGAAAATACCCTCCAGCTTAATTGAGAACCATTATGTCTAGTAATTGCCACTGATTTCTGCAAACAGTCATTTTTCTCTGGCCTATTAACATAATTTGAATTTTTAATTGCACTTCATAATTGTCTGTTGGAGTTAACAAACAAGCACATTTGCTGAAGTGTTTAAGAACAAAACCCCAAATGGACTGAATAGTGATGTAGTATTATTATTAACAGACCTTGTTAGAACACTTCACTATGTCAGTTTTTGATAGGGGCATGACTTTTAGCAATAAAAGAGCACTTCGGATTTTCCACTCATCACTTCACTAATTGTAGATAATGCTGCATCTTGTTGAAGATTTGTGTGGCTATTTGCTATTTTCCTTTGTTTTCATTTAGTTCTTGGTATCTACTTTGAAATTATCTCCAATGCAGTTACAGAGAATCAGCATTCCAACTCTGTACATTTAAGGTGTTGTATCCCCAAAATATATACAGTTACCCTAAACAAAGAATTTTGACCCAAACTTAGATGGTCCCTGACTCAAGGAGATTACAATCTTTTTTTTGTGTTTTTCCAGCACCTAGCACAATTTGGCCTTGGTCCGTTAGGTGCATTAGAACTTTTAGGAGCTACGATAATGCAAATAATAACTTGTAATTATTATAATTTGTGCATTAAAGACCCTTTTACACTATGCTTTGGGGTTTCTACAGACTATAAAAGAAAGTTCCCAGAGAGTTGTTTTAAAATTAGTTACTATTTTTCATTCTTTTCATTTCTCCCTCTGATACATGAATACTTGTCAACATGATACCACATTATCATCCGGGTAAAAGGGGCCAATTTCCAATTAATATGTTATTGCAAAAGTCTGGGGCCTGAATGCCCACAAACCTCACGTCCACTAACAACCTTCCTCCACTACTTCCTGTCTTGTTAAAGCATCAGATGACCCTCACTTCACTGCAAACAGAGAAATGTTTTGCTTAGTATGTTTCATGTGCACATTCCTTTATTTCTTAACAACATACTGAAAACATAAAAGAGGCTGAGGAGTACAAAGAAGTTGATTTCATGTGTTCTCATGGCGAGCTTCCTCACTGGGCAGCCAACAACAAGATCAATTCAAATTCCTCGAGTGAAATCCTGGCCTCATTGAAGCCAACGGAAAAACTCTCATTGACTTCAGTGGGGTTAAGATTTCAAGCCTAAAGTTTATATCTGTTTCTCTTATTAGACATCATCTTTGTGTTCACTGCTATGGTTTTATCACAATTATTATGTCTACAACAATTATTATTTTGATCTGTTCAGGAAATCCTAGCTTTACCAGATACAAACAATTTAAGATAGTAGCTCTAAAAGATTGATCCTGGATCCCCATTTCTACATGAGTAGTCATATATGTATTTATTTAATTACTTATATATTACACATAAATGTACCAGTCCTAAGCTCTTGGCATATTTACTATCAATTAAAAATACAGTTGTGTCAAAGGAAAAGAAGAACGTTCGAGCCATTGGCTACTCATTATCCCCCAAAGCAGAAAACAATTAACCCAAGTCAACCCAAACCAATTTATTTGTGTGATAAACTTCCTCAAAATCAATGAAACTACCGGTGCATGTAAGGACTACTGAATTGTGTAAGGGTTTGCAGGTTCTGAAACACTAAACATTTAAGATAGGTGAAAGGGTCTTTTCCCTTGGCCAATTTTTAGTGTAAAAAATGTACATCATGGCTTCGTAAGTGTGTTTATTTAATAGCTGGGATGTAGTGAGGCAACAACAGCTTGAAAATCCAGTCCTGGTTTCTGAATTGAGAATGCTATCAAATTTTCCATAGTCTTCAAACTGAAAACTCAAAGCCCTATTTAAGTATCTTTAGAAAAATGTCATGGCAGTGATCTTTACAATATTAGCTATAGGCAAGACATGTTAGTGAAGGGAAAGGCATTTTTTTGGATTGGAAATGTCAGTACTGTTTATATAAATGCTTTTAAACAGGCTCATGCTTCATCATAACTTTTCAGAAGTTAGGCAGGGGATCATGCTACTGCTCTAAACTAATTCATACAGTGAAGTTGCTACTGCTTAATGCAATTTTGTGCCTGTAAGCAAGGCATATATTACACAAATGGCAGCAGTTAGCAATCTTTTCTGACACGTTTATCCTTTCAGACTGAAACTCACTGTCTTATTACTGTTATTTTTCCCATCACATGATCACATACTGACTGCCATTTAAAACTTAAAGAAACCACAGTGACAGAGAAATTTCCTAGCCATTCCTGTCACGCTTCTGTATACAACTTGTTTTAAACTAGTTTCTAGTACTTTAGCATTTAGACTGAGGGCCTTCAAGTAATCTTCTCAATTAGTCTCTGGGGTTTAGAGAACAGGAAAGTGCAGTTCTCTTAACAGTGGCTGAAATTATAGGTTCAGGCTAAAATTAAGGTACAGGCTTTAACCAATGTGACAAATATATATATAGATATATAGAGAGAGACAAATTCTGGACCTTCTGGATTATTATAGGGCTGGTAAAATATGTAATGGACTTTTGGAAGACAATTGTGTGATTTCCATTTTTGTGAATTAAGGTAATAACTATTCTTTTCATCCATCTGGCAGGTGATGCATCAGTCTCTGTATGTTGGCCTCTCTATATATCTGTCCTCTTTATCTTTCCATCCTCATCTGCATTCGCATTAAACTCCAAAACACTTTGTTCAGTCTATGTAGAAACTTGCATGGGAAGTCATGAGCCAATTGTTTATTCATTCTCAGTGAAATTATTTGATAGTTGATTTATTGTTTTCATCTGTGAAATTCGACCTCATACATTTATAATTAAAAAGGGTGCATAGTAGTAAATTGGTGTATTTGTCATTAAAAAATTGTTAGCAATGAAAATGAAGCATTCACTATAAGAAAAAAAATAATTAGCTTACAAACAGCTGACACTTATTTGATTGGTTGTATTGGTATTTTAATTGTAGAAAACACTATTTAATCATATCAATATTTAGCAGAGACAAGTCACAGCTGCAGACTTAATATCTGGATCCAAACTTTCCAAAAGTCTGAGGGTATTAATATTGAAGGTTTTGATTCAGCCTGTTATACATGTAGAGGCACACCACAAAACTTTTGAATTTGAATGTTCCCAAAACTTACTGGTGGGTAAAATTCAGGTGTCTCACATATGTCAACCAAATGAGTGGAAAAGGTCTTATAATCTTAGTGTTCTTTTCTCCCCTTGTTGCGTAAGTGTCACACAAAGCTGATTCTTCATGCTTTTTTGTGGGAGAGAGTGGGAGCTTCATGAAGAATAGGCAAGAAAATAATCGTTACCTTAATTATTTGTTGTCTTTATGTAAGCTTAAGCTGGGTATCAGGAATTGTCATAACCATTTTTATGATTTTTTTAAATTATTATTATTTCAGTCAGCATAAGCTGTAGTGTAGACTTAGTATTAGTTTTTCAGACCTCAAGATGATCTTTGTGTAAGCTCAAAAGCTTGTCTCTCTTACCAACAGAAGTTGGTCCAATAAAAGATATTACTTCACCCATCTGCTCCCCTTTTTCTAGATCATTTATGAACACGTTGAACAACATAGGTTCCAGTAGAGATCCTGGGGGGGACCCTGCTATTTACCCCTTTCTATTGTGAAAACAGATTATTTATTCCTGCCCTTTGTTTTCTATCTTTTAACCAGGTACTGATCCATGAGAGGACCTTCCCTCTTATCCCATGACTGCTTTCTTTGCTTAAGAGCCTTTGGTGAAGGACCTTGTCAAAGACTTTCTAAAAGTCCAAGTACACTGTATCAACTTAATCGTCCTTCTCCATATGCTTGTTGACTCCCTCAAAAAATTCTAATAGATTGGTGAGGCATGATTTCCCTTTACAAAAGCTGTGTTGACTCTTTCCCAACATATCGTGTTTATCTATGAATGATAATTTTGATGAATATATATGTACTTTCCTTTCACATCACAGTTTGCACTTGTGTAGAAAAATTGAGTTTAACATATATAGATAAACAGAGATATTTGGTAATTATTGGGTGGAGTATGTAGCATGTGTTGCTTCAATACATACTACTCTTTATTGTGTACTGCAAAGGGAAATGATATTGTGTCAGCATCCTTTTCCAACTCAATGTGAGTAGATGGTCTATAATATGTGTAGAAGGGTGTTGTAAGTTTTTGGGGGAGGGATTTTGGGATTAGAGTTTGTATTTTGTTTTTATTTTTTGGCTGGGGATCAGAGAGAGAGATGTTGGTACATCTATTTTTTCTCAAATATTTTTAGCTTAAATGGCTGATTTCATTCTACTTTTTTGTTTGACATATGAGCATATAACTCACTCCTGAAGCTGTGTATCACATCCAGATAAAATCCTCATGGAAACTTACATTTGAAATAGTTTACTTGGGTTATCAGGTACAGGCAGTTGGGCATGCTCAGTTTTCTTCTGCCCTATTTCAAATTAAGGACAAGAAACGATCTCATACTTTTAAGCATGCTTTTTTCTGTTAGATATCTCTGTTGACTGAATTTTTGACAGTGAGAATGTGTACAGTTATACTCCATCCACTCTTACTCCCTGGTTTTCTTCCTGAAGTCTCTGGGTGGGTTTAGTTATGACTTATAACTTGAGCATAGTATTTTGGGAGAAACTGAAAAAGTAGTATAAATGTAAATGTAAAAAGATACAGCTCATTCTGTCTTTGAAATTGTTGGTGTGAAAAGAACTCAACAGTGTTTTATTTAAACAAGGTCTGCTTCAACCTTGATTGACTTGCAGTAAATTGCCTGGTACGAGAGGCAAAAGGAAGTGGATAGAAAAATGGCAATCAGCACCAAATGTTTCACATATTGATTGACAAGCACCAGAGATGTGTTAGAGTAAGATAAATTGGCCAACAGGGCCCATCTTGACAGCTCCTGAGATGGGAAAATTGTTCCTGTTAATTTGCCGCTGGGACCTTGTCATTTATTGGGATATACATTTGAGTTTCTTCTAATTGTATAAACAAAGTTTGGATTCCTATGTAGCATAGTTCAACCTCCATTTGGTAATTTTTTTTTGTCTGCACCTTTTCTGAGCTGTATTTGTAAATGGCTGTAAGATCAGGGAGAAGGGAGTCATTTAAAGAAGCAGTTTAGCCTGAAATGTAGTGCATTATTCTACTGTCATTATGCATTGAACCTTAGGACCGGTTTGACTTCAGTGGGTTTTGCCTGAGTGAGAAGTGCATAACAGGGCCCCAAATCAGGTTCGTAGGATAGTCACATCCAGATTTATACTACTTCATCCTAGCAAATTTAATCATTACTATAATGAAAAGATTTCTTACCTTTTTAACACATCTCATTTTGTACTTGCAAATGCCTTTTAATAAGGTTACAGGTTTTTTTAGTACTGCAGGGTAAAACTCCCTTTTCTATAAAGAATTCTTTTCATCTCTTCAATTTCTTTTCATTAAAAGGACATTTTATCTTTTTAATTTCCTGTACTGCTCTCCCAATGTCCCCGTTAATTATAGTGGCACTCGCTAGTGCTGAGATAGTTAATGGTCTGACAGCCTTTACGTTGGAATCTTCCATTTAGAAGGGTTTTACTTGGTCTATAAAAATTTCATGTAAAGTGAAACTTAACATAAATATTCTCAGCTCAGAAGTGAATGTTTGTTAATTTTCTTTTTCTTTTCCTTTTTTTAATCCAGCAGATGCTGGTGTTAATTTATAGCATGTCCAAAGAGAGTGGATGCTTTTCTTTGGTGTTTTGTTTTA
This sequence comes from Mauremys reevesii, assembly GCF_016161935.1. Classification (NCBI taxonomy): domain Eukaryota; kingdom Metazoa; phylum Chordata; order Testudines; family Geoemydidae; genus Mauremys; species Mauremys reevesii. Next base: position 27,806,779 of record NC_052630.1, read on the forward strand.
TCTTTAATCCTCAAACTCTCAACTCAACATTGGCTTTAAAAAGAATGAAATTGTACAGACCATTATTCCACATTGGGGACTGTTCAGAATTTTATTTATTTTTCATTTACACTGGTCATTTGTGGCTAGACTCTGGTGTTGCCACAAACCCTGTGTATTGGGAAGTGCCTAGGTGTGCTGTCCCAGAAGCAGCACAGGGAAGGAACTGGGTGTTCAAGTCTCTCAGCAGACATAGTGCCAGATTTTTAAAGGTATTTAGGTGCCTAAAGATTCAGATAGATTCCTAGTAGGATTTTCAGAAGCACCTAAGCACTTCAGATTAATTTCAATGGGAGGTAGGCACCTTGGCACTTTTGAAAATCCCTCTAGACACCCATCTACTTACATACCCCAAAATTCCACTGAAGTCAATATGGACTGTATAAGGAATGCAAGATTTGGCCTTATGATTAAACAACAAATACGGGAATACAAAGAGTAATGAAAGTTTAGCTCCATGGTATTTAAATATTGTAGCAGTCACTTCAAAGTGGGTGCTTTTAGCGTGTAGTATTAAACAATGGTGTGAGCTGGAAAATGGGTTTTGTGTATTTCTTAATAATAAATATCCAGTAGCATCCTTTATCTTGAACAATCCCGGTACTCTTAACAAATTGTCTGTATAATAATTTTTCCCACCACTAAATTACAAGCATATCTAGGGTGTATTGCAATGGTTGTTTAGCCTTAAGTACACAGCAGCACTCCATAGAAATTTAGGACAGGAAGCAATGAGAATACTATCCTCAAACTGCAGAAGTAATTAACAAGTGATGAATTTAATAAGTCCACTCAGCCAGAATATCCTTTGATAGTATGTTATGCTATTTATTTGCTTTATATAGTGCTACAACATGAACTATATCTCTGGATTATAAAGCTAGTAATTGATCTGTTTAGACACTCCAGTCTTCTTGATTACCTAAAGCAACATATTTATCTGGATCCAGTGATCAAAATTATCCACAAGTGACTGTCTTTATCAAAAGGGCACAAAGAGTTAACACCAAGTCTGTACTACATTAGTTGGAAACCAAACTATCATTAGTTCTATCTGTGACTTGGACAGAGTTTATTAAATAATTTCAGCTCTGAGTTTTCTTGTGTTCGTTCAAGAAGGTGTGATCTTCTCCATCTACCACTGACTTTGGACTTACTGTTCTTCTACTCCCAGGAGATGGGTTTCTCTGTAATACAGGTACCAAAAGCAGTTAAGATCATAGTCAATAGAGGTTGTCATTCCCCACCTTCAGCGATATGTTGATGTAAGTCAAAGCTTTCTGAGGATTGATTCTTTATCAATAACAGACATTTGTGTCAAACAGGGTTGGGGGATCAGGGGAGATTCTAATAGTGGAAACCAGCTTTGTTTCCAGTTGTAGTCTAAACTCAGCTTTGGCATGAGGAGAAGCTCAACTGGTGTGTTTGCATGCACATTTACAAGATACATGGTAACTATATATCTGAGGTCTGAATTTAACCTCTTCACTGGAAGATTTCTCTGGCATGAACATTCAAAGCATATTAGCTGATACAGATTCACAAGCAGAGAAGTTAATTTTTTTTCTTCCCAGCTTTTAAATTACACCTTCATTTTGAAATCACACAAAGTTTCAAATTCAGTCCAGGTGAGGTCCCAAGCAAGTCTCCGGGGTGAATTTCTCCCAAATTATGTCCTGATTTTTAGGACTTTTGTTTTTATCCACAGCAATGGTAGAAGTAGCTCTGAGACAATGCCTTATATAGTTCGACTATAATGATATATGAATAGCTTGCTAAAGCCTTATTTTATGGTGATCATGTTAACGATAGCTTGCTTGATTAAACGTACAAGTGGATTTGTCCATTTCATCATATTCTGATGATTGGCTAAATCAGAAGTACAGTAAACATACAGCACAAAATTTGACTTTAGTGAATGATGAGAAAAATCACTGGAACAAATTATTGTTTTCCAGCTATGAAGATATCATTAAGCATATGCCAAGTAATCAGCTTGCAAGTGTAATAGGTTCATGAAGGAAAGGAGTTTTCTAATCTTATTCAGTGATGTTTTTCCCAAGACAGCAACAGCTTTTATAAAATGAGGGTTATATCTTCTCATTATAGAATCTAATCTCCCCAAAAGACATTCAACAGCTGCAAAACCCTAACATCTTTTAGTTGTAAATTGTTTTTATTATTTATCCTCATTTAACTAAAAAAGAAAGGGCTATCAGATGATTTAACAAGACAAGAATTTAGTGACTTTAGATTTTGACAGCAGCAGATAATTTCCTCACATACTGATTTTTTTTGGATCTGTTTTCAGTATGAATCTCCGGTTCTCTTTAATGTCCGAATTCTGCAAGTTTTACATAGGCCGTATGTGGATTGTGTATGAAATGGAGAATTTAACACTGGTTATTAAAATTAATCATCTCTCTTTAGCACACATGTGGATTGTGATAGCTGACTTCCCTGTGCATTTTGAAAAAAGTTGTCTGTGAGTGATCACTCTCCAGATAGTAGATACTTTTCCACATAGTACTTCACAGACATGTTATCTTCACAAGTAAGTATTTCTATATCTATTTTACAGAGGTTAATTCAGATTGCTCAAGGTCACAGAATGTGAAAGCACTAGAATCAGGACTTGAACTCAGGACTCAGGCTGAATCAAAGCAACTGAGCCACCTGTGTGCATTTTTTCACTCTCCCTCTGTCAAAGATCGAAGGTCTTAAATATATATATATTCCATTATATATTTTGAATGTTTCTGGTTTCTGAAAAGAAAACATGCTCAATATGGAAATATTTTACTATTTAATTTCTAATTCTCTCAGTCTTTTTACTTAGTTTTTCTTTGGTCCTTAAAAATAAATGACTTTTGTTTGGTGGTTGTTAGATAATTTAATGGTTCATTTAGAGACAACTCTGTACGCAGTTTCTCCTTCACTGCAGGCAAAGTCTGCTTAGAATAATGAGCAATGCAAACCCAGTTACACTTCTTTTGTTATTTTCATGAATATTATCTTAACTTCTCTTTTACCTGTTCCTTGCAATTTGAAATTACAGATTCCTTTTTTAGTTTCAGGCCTGAGGTCCTGCAAACTTAGATATTAAATTAATCTTCGGCCTTAAGAGGAAGTAGCATGACTCCAGCAGAATTGCAAATAAGAATTATCTATTTTTATTAAGACCTCTACAAAAATCCACATCCTCAACACCACCATGTGCTGTACAGTTTATAAATTGGGCAAATGTCAGACCTACACTGATACGATAATTGTCTAGGACCCTGTTCAACTAAAGAAATGTATATGTATTATGCTGATAATGGGCAAATTTCAGAACCTAGCAAAAAACAGTTTGTTACATTAAATCATATCATGTCATTCTAAATTTGGAGAGAGATGAACATTTCCAGGACCAGATGTAGAAACTGTGGATTTGATTTTTTTACTCAGTTTTGAGAAGTTTTTTATTACACAAATAATCCCATCGATTTCATTGGGACCACTGGAAGCATAAGCATTACTCAGTGTGACTGAGACTGGCTGAACTGGGCCTTGCATAAACGATGTGTTTGTGTAATTCCAGTTCAAAAAAGCAAAGGATGGTTACTCACAAAAAACACTTTCCCCCCCCCTTTTTTTAAACACAGGACACAATTTGCCTGACTGGACCAGTCTAGCCTGTATTGTACTTACTTGTGCATGACTTTTGCGTTATCTTGACTCCATTCACACCAGAGCAATAACTGGTGCTTATTTTGCATTACATACGCAATCAGGTCAGTTTATTTTAGAGTTCAGTGGTTGGTTTATTAACAATGAGGGCCATTAAAGCCATAGTAATGACATATTTCTGCTGGTTCATTGCTATTGTGAGTCATTTTGAATATTTTCTGTTTTCTCTGATTCTTTATTTTTGGCCACTGATTTAAATATTAGGTTTTTGCTTCACCTCACACAATCACCTTCTGTGACTTCCTAGTGTGACACTGTGACCCAACCGCTGTTAAACCCCTCCTTGATGAGCCTTTAGGAATTGAAGACCCACATTTTTAAAGGGGTTCAGTCATTGCTCAGCTGAGTGGAGCGATGTCTCACCCATAGGCAGCCTGCTACTTAGTGAAATTTTCAGTCCTTAGGTGGCACCATGCTGCCTAGGTGCCTTATCAAAAACTGCCCGGGGACAGTTAAGCGTAAGAAAGGGATTTTCAGAAAGCGACCATCTGACTGGGGAACCACCTAAGTTAGCCAAGAGTGAAATGCAGAAGAGAGCCGCAAGGAAAGGAGAGATGTGCTTACACATTTAAGTGGCTGACCCAGTGCACCTGGCTGTTGTGCCAGAGGTAGGTGCATCTCTCCACTCTCAGCTGTGAACCTTCTCCTGGAGTTAGGTACCTAAGCCAGATCAGCTGCTTAAGTAGTCTGTGCCCTGGCATCCAAAACTGTCTTTCTCTTTCTCCCTCTTGCTTATGCTCAAAACTTCTCTCACACCCATCCTACAGTCACCTGTGCTCCTAGTTGTGTTTGTGCAGATTCTTTGCTGCCCATCCACCCATTGATAGCCTGTATCTGGCCTTCCTGCTGTGGGTCTGATGAGTGTCAGGTCTTAGATGTGCTCAGGTCATGCCTCCAGAATTGGGCCTTGCTGGCAGGATAGGAATTCCCCTGTCTAGCTTCATCTTGAGCCTGGGCTCTGAGCAGCTCATTAGCTGTGGGGTGTGATAGCAGTGCTTAGGCTGCTTTGAAAATGCTGACCACCAGAAACTTAGAGGTCTTAGGCACCTAGGGCCTGAGCTGAAGATTGGATCTTCAGTGCCTGAGCTGAAGATTGGAAAATGTCAGTGGTGTCTGTGTGGTGGATTTAAGTGCTTAGGTGTCTGTTTAGGCATCTAAACCCCTAGGCCTTAGGGTCATCAATAAATCTGGAGTCTGGAGAGGAATGGGTTCCACATCAGACTGTCTCCTCTTATGAAGACCTTATTTCTCCTTTCATGTGCAGTGGTCACACTAAAAATATTTCTCTTAGTTTGACTGTTTTTGCCAGTGTGCTGCTTTAAAAGGTTGGAGATTTAGAAACATTTTAAGTAACTTTCCTCTGTCATACCTCTCAGCTGCCCCTTGCTTTAAACCCTGATTTACTCCTGTCTTCTCTCTCTTACATTCAAACTCGTTTGCATTATTAAAAGCTGCATTATGAAATTTAAATGATAGGAAGTGTCACTGATGCTAAAGAAATTGATCTCTCATTTAAAATGTTCTGTCCTACTTTTCTTGTGTACCTCATTTTGGACCCTTTTCTAGTCTTGGCAGGTTTTGAAGTATGTGATAAAGAGGGCTTAATTGAGTTCTCTTTAGAGGTAAATTATTGCTGCTGCTGACAAACCAACATGATCATTATTGAGCAATGTCTCACCTTTCTCCTGGGAACTGAAAGGACATATTAGTCAGCTTCAGGAACAAATGAGAATGTCAGGATTCAAATCCAGGCACTCCCACCTGAGAGCCCTTACTCCCTGGTTCTCCAGGTTGGCCTCTTTTGAGTGCGTCTAAACAGCAAATGCTGTTTCAGTTATAAAAACGGAGGCTGGTGTTACTAAACCAGAAAGCAGCCTTTTTATTTTCTGGTAACCATTCTAATTTCATCATCGATGGCTCAGAAAACTTATGTTCCTAGTGCCAATTTTGACAGTACATATTTAATTTATTGAATCTGACTTTTACTGAGAGTGCCCAGCTTGAAAGTCGCCAACCATAGACAAATCCTGCTTTTCACAAGTATTTGAAACACAACTTATTCTTGCAAAACAGCTACTCAGTGAAAGAATGGCTGAGAGTCTGCTGAATGTGCTGTACCTCAGGAAACTTTCACATTTATCTGCTGCCTGCATAATATATATTGCTGTGCACTGCGAAAACATGCATCTTATGTTATCTAATTGTTTCCTGACACATTTAGCAACATTTCACACTTTTTAAAGTGACATTAACATTGCTGACAGTGTAGGTGCTTCAATTAGGCTGGCTTTGAAGTGGAGCCAGAATGCAGTGCATGTCCCCTAACTGTGCTCATAGAAGAAGAAAAACATATGATTCACGAAAATGGGGACTTTGCCAATATTTTCATGTAGCTTCCTATTAATTGTGTCAACTCTGTGTGTATTTGCCCAGGAAAGGGTAGAGTAAGCTTCCTTTGTTATTTAAATCACCTCTAGTTATAGGCCAACATTGTCCACCACAGATACCCTCTATACTACTACTTGATGTCCAGAGGCCTTCTTCCATACTACTACTAGATAAAGGTGGTAGTTGCTAGTAAGATATTGGCATTTGTTGTTTGAAAGTCATTTCTATTAAAATAGCATCGTATGTGGGTACAAAGTTTAAGGAGTATCTGTATTTCCACAGAAATGCATGTTATATTCAATGAATTAATGTCAACATTTGAATGTTCACCACTATATTCATCTGTCTTTATTATTATGGTTTCAATTATAATGAAAATACCTCATCTTCTTTCCTCTCTGAAAATATTCTACTCTCCCCTTGAGTACCTGTCCAGCTCCCTGGCTGTCTGCATTTACCCTTGGGTTTCCCATTAGGTGTTATCTAATTGATCATTTAAGAAATACTGATGTGAAAATTTCCCATCCTATTGTCCATCCTGTGCAGTGTGCAGTAAAGTGTGTGCAGTTTCATTTTGACCTACATATAGGAAAAGAAAATCATGTATATTTGTGTCCTGGTCCTCAGAAACAGACCATAGAACAAAGATAGCTGGATTCAGTAAAAGGCATGCATTTGGTTGTATTTATGTATTATACAATCTCTAAATTATGTGGACCATCCATGTTTATCCTATATATGGAAAGATCGCATTTTAGATAAGTACAAATTAGGTATGTCACAACCTCTCGATTATGAAGATTACCAGTTTTATAAAGCTACTGAAAATCTCATTTTGTTTATAAATGCCCTCAGCTATGGTAAGCTAATTTCTTGATGTCTTTCTAACTGTAATTTTTCAGAGAAGATATGCTGTTTAACTACAAGAAGTCGTTGTGTAATATGTTGAAGATACATGTACTGGTGCAGCAGAAACCTGTGGAGACAGCACATTTGTTTACCCCATAAATGAGATTCTTCAAATGGGAAAAGGCCAAGAATGCAAAGTTACAAATAAAATAAGCTTCTCACTCTGTTTATCATTATTAAATCATAAAAGGTGATAGTCTTTCTAAAAGAATGTTTCATACAAATTCCTAAATTATGATTCATTGTGGAATGAAAAAAATGTGGGCATGAGCCTCCTCCTGTTGAAGTTAATAGCAAAACTACAATTGACATCAGAGAGAGATGAATTGATCACTTGGCCATTTTTAGAGCACTGTACTCTCACTGACTCTGTCTCTCTCTTGTGTGTGATGAATAAACAGGTCTCTAAAAAGACCCAGGGTTCAATCTCTGTCTCTGTAGGAAATTTAATAATTTTACATGGTACAAAAATATGAATATATTTGGCCAATTTACTGTACAGATGAATGGGCCCATTACTTCTATTTTAAGAAAATGCTCTAACAAGTAAATTGTAATCATCATGGCCTTTGACTGCCTCACTTATATTCTGCCCACTAATCTATTTCCCCTGGTACGTACTCTAATTTTCCGTCCCTGTGCTGCTTCATATCGCTGCCTTTTTTTAATTAAACAACCTGCTCCCAAATAAAATAAAATAAATCCTTCTCATCAATATGGAACTTTATGTCAAAAATTTTGGTATCACCCACTTTTTCTGAGCTACAAATGAGAACTAGATTATTTTTTTCTCTCTCCTTCAAATGTCTGGCTTTCTAGGAGAAGGTTTTTGGTTTTTTTTAAAAAGTCCCAATATATTTGTTAAAAGCTCTCTAAAATATTAAATATTTTTCTGTAACATATGTTTCATATGCAAAATACATGATGGCATGTTGTAATATAAAGATTTGATTGGCATTCGATTGAGCTGACCGACATAAATTTGAGGCATTACCATCATGGGGTAAATTTGGTCAAGACAAATTCGTGCCAACAAAACATAAACACAAACACTTACACCACTCACACTCCCACAAAATAACCTTTGGTATAATACAAGACTATATTCCCATATGGTACAGCATATGCAGATTTTAAAAATATGAAAAGTCTTCTCTCTTCCTTTCATCTCACATGTAGTGTTGAAACAGAGCCAGTATGTGTGAGAATTCGTTGCACACACTATATACAGTGTCACATTCCTGTCTGAGGTGTGTCAAATCTCAAACCAGCTGCTTGTTTCCAACGGAATGTTGCAGAGAAATAATTAGAAGCCAATTCTGCTCACTCATTTTCCTGGAAAGTTTAGGATATATGCTATATTTCATATTAATTCTGCACAAATTTGATGATAATAATAATAATAAAAGTTGAATCTTGTTATCAGTATTACAGTTATTTCCTGGATCAGGTTAGTGAAAAGGTCTAGGGCTAGCAAGTTGGTGACTGGTCATTGCTATAAAGTCTAGTTCATTTCAGGTTAACTTGTGTTTATATTTATGCCCATACTACATGCTAAAGGTGAAAGCAAATCCCATAATAGTTGTGTGTGTTATTTTTATGAAAGAAACACAAAAATGCATATAGAAACATAAGTGGCCTGTTAGAGCAATGCCACATTGCTTTTAGTCCATCTTCTGCAACTTCCAGAACTCTTTTTAGAGAGAAGCACAGTGTCTAATGGAGCTGGGCATTAAGAACTCCCAAGTGCTAATTCTAGTTTAGACCTTGACTCAGTATTTGCCCTTGAGCATGTCACATATTTTTTCTTTATCTCAGTTTCCCCATCTATAAAAAAGGGGTAATATTTACCTGTGTATCTCCCTGGACTGTTGTGAAGATCAATTAATTATCAAATGTTTGTAAAGTGTTACAAATGCGAAAAAAAGAAAAAAAGAAAAAGTTCTAAATATTGTTACAATTCATGTTTCCAGATCAGTGGGGATCGGTTGGAGTCAGCTGTTAATAACCACCATAACTCTTTCTTTGTACACTGACTTGATATTTCTTTCTGATACTCTTTTTGTTGACATGCAGTGCTTTGTTTTGTATTCACGCTTTTTTCCTTCCACCTTTTAGGGTCTGTCTTGCCCAGTTAGACTGTAAACTCTTTGGGGCAGCAACATTTTCACTTTTTATATTTGTACAGTGCATAGCTCAGTGGTGCTCCAGTCTCAGTTGGGTCCTGGGGCACTATTATAATACAAATAATAATGCTGTTATTTCATACCTTATGTAATGTAAGGTTGATCTCTGCACGCTTACATAATTTAAGCAGAAAAGTAGTTTGAAGCTGCGATATCATTTCATATGCATAAAGTTCCTTCTGCAATTTGATGTGTACCACTGAGGAGCTGCCCTATGTGTTACTGTACAATAAAGAAAGCTGGGGCTTCATAATGCAAAACAGGATGCATATAGTAAAAAAAACAAAAACAAAAAAACACCAAAACCAGATTTTCAAATTGTACATTTTCTTCATTGCTGTATTTTTAGAAATGTTGAAAATGAGGGTGCACCATCTAACATAGTCATCTTGTGTCTTTAATGTTTGTGGCTAACACATATGCAGCATATCTTCCTATGCCTCACTGACCTTGGCAGCATCGCAGAGGTTGCATTTCCACATGGATAAACTGCTCTTGAACAATTTCTCCAACTCACCAAACACAAACCATTTTTATTCCTTCCAAAATCAGGCATGCAGGTCTTCTTGTACTTCCCTCCCACCCCACCCCCCAAACAGACATAGTCATTATGGACAGTTAAAAGTATATTGTGTCACCCATCTGTCAGTGTTTGGAGGAACAGACTAAGGCAAGATCTTGGGCATATGGGTCCTGTTGTCAGAGAAGGGGGTGGTGCAGTGACTCAAAGACTGGGAGTGAGGCAATATTGCCCAATGCACCTGATTTCAGCCAGCTTTATGTTGGGGTGGGCTGAGCTGCCTCACTTCGGGGGAAAGATCAGGACTCAAGAGATGAAGAAAAGAGTGCACGGTGGGTGGGGAGGAGGATTCTGTACCTGGAAGATGGGACTAGGAAGAAGTGGGACTGAGAGGGTGTGAAATTGCGGTTGACCAAACCCACGTTCAGCCTTAGCTCACTCTTGCAAATGTGACTTGCCCATTATACGTGTCTACATTATTCCTGAGCAGAGATGCAGAAATGGCTCAGTCACTGCATTCACACAATGGAGTCTGGGTTGTGTCTTAAGGATTCCCTTATAATACTTCACTGTCTCAGAACTCCTAGTTATGGCCCATTTCTCACAGTAGTGTAATTTCATTGACGGGAATGAGGTAATTCACATTGATTATACTTATTACTGTCCCATGTCTTCATTAGTATTGATGGGCACCTGTAGCAAAAACATTCTAAGAGGGAGGTTCAGGCCAGATATATTCTGTGCTACATTCATACATCTCTTGTCCCATGACTCCAGTGAGTTCCCATATTCGGGCCATTGGAGGCAGTTGTCATTATTAGTAACAAAATTCTGCATGTGCTTTTTTACTTGTGCTGATGCCCACTGTGGTCACAAATGGATCGGGCTATGCCCATATTTGAAATCTGCATTCATTTCTACCTTTGGTGAAATGCTGTTGTAAGGTCAATTCATGGCTACATATGATTGCCACAACTGGATTTTTTCCTCTGTTACAGAATTTTGCAAGAAATCTGTACTTCTAATACATCATGTCCAGGATCCTGCAGAACAGACAAAAGCAAGAAAGTATAAGTGTCATCACTATGTTTTAGACATATTATATACAGTCTTGCTCCCAGTGAAGTCAGTGGCCAAGTTCCCATTGACTTAAGTGGTTTCAGGCCCATAATTTGTGTTTGCTTCCCATGCTTACCATCTGGCATGTTTCCTAGTTGCAGGAAAAATATGTGAGTAACCTAATAAAACATGGAAATTGCTTAGCAAATACAGTAAAATTTACTATACAGGAAATATTGTTGTAGACAGAACATCCAAAGTAACTAAACATCCTAATTACTTGTCAAATTGGGGGCTTCATAGAGTATACACATCAAAAAATGTAAACAAAGAAAACAATTACAAAGAATATTGTTCCAGTATCTCATGCTTAAATTGCGTTGGCATTTTGATTGTGCTGCAGTTGCATTGAACATTGCCCATAGTAGTGCCTCTGAAAATGTTACTTCTGGGAATATTACAGGGATAAGAAATAATTTTCTGTCTGAGACACAGGGATTATATACCCCAGGCCATTCCGGGGTCTAGCTGCCTCAATATAGAAGGACCATCATTCATCTTTTCTCTCTTCAGAGGTGCTGTAGGAACTGTATTTTAGTGTGGGTACGGTCCCAGTAAATATGCAGCTAGAAAGATGGCAGAAGAATGGTTTAATTTTGTATTGCTTTCTGCTTTTTTCTGCTGGTGGGAAGTGGATCTGATCATTCTAAATGGCTGAACAGGAAGTTGCATGGTTTTGCAAAATGGAAAAGATAAAAGGTGTAACCAGCGATTATCTTTATGTATCCATTTTGGCCACTAAGGCCCAAGTCCTGCAAAGCACTTAAGCACATACTTAACTTTTAAATGTGTGAGTAATCCCATTGGCCTGTTAACATGAATGGAAAGACTCCCATTAACTTTAATTGGTCTCTGGATCAAACCCTAAGCACTTTACTGGATTGGGCCCAAGTGAGCTGAGATACAGAACAGGAGAAACATAAGTACTCTGCTGAATTGAGGGGTAGACATATGCTTAATTTTAAGCATGTGCATAATCCCATTGTGAAAGCAACCTGAGGGAGAGCATTACTTTGATTTAAGAGCTGGTTCCTCACCTGAATTTTAATCTGGGAATATGCTTTCTATGGGTTTTTTTTCTGTAATAAATTATAAGTAACCAAGGGTTTGTTTTTGTATGAAAACTCTTTGGATCAAATGCTGAAATTGTTGTGACTGGGATATGCAGAAGCTCAGCACTCTCAGGATCTGGTCCTTTGGCTTTCTTATTTGTGGACATTTCTGTGGGATAGAAATGGAGCTAACTAGGCCTCCCTTCTCCCCCACCCCCTTTTCATTTAGCTGTATCTCATTCATCCAGCATCAGCTCATCTAATCAGTTACAGGCTGATGCTGTGGAGACATTCCTGGAATGATTTCACAACATAGCTGATCATTCTGAATATGATACAAAGGGGCAAGTTGGTACCAGTGATCAATAGGTATTTTGATTCTGCCCCAACTGTAATCATATATACTAATGGCCAGTTTTATGTGACTTTTTTTTAATATTTTTTTTCATTACACTCATTGCTGACCTTTGATCCCTGTGTCCTCTTTACCAGGTCGTCCCATTCCACCTACATCCTCGTCTAGCCTTCTCCCATCTGCTCAGCTGCCCAGTTCCCATAATCCTCCACCAGTTAGCTGCCAGATGCCATTGCTAGACAGCAATACCTCCCATCAAATCATGGACACCAACCCTGATGAGGAATTCTCTCCCAATTCATATCTACTAAGAGCATGTTCAGGGCCACAACAGGCTTCCAGCAGCGGTAAGGAAATTGCAAGCATATGGAATGTGATTATGACCTTTTTTTGTGTCATGTTTGCAAGTATATGTCTGTATCATACAAAATGATGACTCCTCAATATGAAAATGAAGAAAAAATAACAATCTTTTGTAATTTATTGCATTTAAGTTTTTTGGGGAAACACTGTGTATCATATTTATTTTTCCTTTATTTCACTGTAGAGTATTTCTTTTATGTTAAGAGTGATTTAGGGCATGTAAAAACTATTCGTGCATCCCTGTTGCTGAGAGAATGACTTACTCAACTGGGTGGTATGCCTTGAAGCAGTCTCTTGTAGAAAGGACGTGTCTATAAGGTACTGTACACAATGGTAGTGGTTTGCATTTTTATAGATTAATGATGTATGTAAAACAAGTTGTGAGGCTGTATACCAGAAAGCATGTCCTGCACCGGTTATTGTGTCTGTGCTCTTGTTTCAATAATATATCTAATCCTAGCTTGTCAGTCTACATATAACTAAACTATTGATGTTTTCAGAAAACTAATTTATGTCTGGAAAACATTTTAGGACCAGTTTTCAAAAGTGGGATCTGATTTTCTGTTGCCTCTGTTTGGTGCCTCAATATTTGGGTGCCCATCTTGGGCCAATAAGGCCCATTTTCAGAAATGCTGAGCCCCCATGACTCCATCTGTAGTCAGTAGAATCTGTGAATGCTCAGTGCTTTCTGAAAATGAGGCTCAAGATGTCTCAGGCTAAGGGACCCAAAATCACAGACTATTTTTGGAAATGTAAGGCTCACAAGTCTTCCCTTATTTTTTGCGTTAGGTAATTTTTTCAAGGAAATGCATCCAGTTGATATGTACCATATTCAGATATGTGTGTGTGTAATTCCTATTAACTTAAGTGGGAATTATCAGAGGACAGAGTCTGACCCTTAGTCTCTTGCCTGGGAAAGTTTCAAATATTCTTTATAAAAACGCATTTGACCCTAATTCTGCTTAATGATGCTATTCTGAACTTCTGTTTTGGAAGGTTATTCACCTACTGTTGTAGTTAACGTACATTTAAAATCCTTAGCTAATAAAAGTGTTTTACTTACAGTTTTATAGCCTTGACATTTAACCACAATGAACACACAGAAAAGTGACAGAAAAAGTAGAAGATGCAATTACTGATCACTCACAACTTCTCCCCAGGTCCTCTGTTCTCTATAATGATGTAGGTCTGCGTGACACTACAGATCCTGTGTGGCACGGATCTTTTGGTATTTATGCACGTGCCCTGTACATTTTAATTATGAAGTTTGCTGACTAAGATATAGTAGCGTTAAATCAGATTACAACACATTGGTGCACCCAGCAGAGTCATCTGCTGGATGTAGTCATACATGGGATCCCAAATGTTTGACTGGAGAATGGAGAAATGTGGCACTAAAAAGCATCTGCAGGTTTAACTGAATGACTTTTTATATTTCATTTTAAATGATAATTTATCATTGCAAGTCTTTTATGTCGTAAAGCCTCGGGGTGGCCCTGGCTATGTTTCATGTTGCTGTCAGGCTGTGGGCTGATACTATGTACCTTTATAGTATACTCAAAAATGTTTTTGAATTACTTTTTTAAAGGCTGGTATGGCTCAGCATTTTGGCTTTGTGCCCCACCATAACCATTTTCAAGCATGCTCTATTTTCCCCTTTAATAACATATCAGGTTTCTCAAGAGGGGAGCTTATTATGTTTCATTTCTAATTTTGAAGGTACCACAAACAGGTGATTACCTATTACCTCATTCTGACCACAGATGTGTGTAGGATTCTTTGCAGGGGAGGGGGGCTCTTCAGAACTTGCCAGCTACCTTAAATAACTAAATAAGTATTCCAGGTATTTCCTTTAGTGTACAAGTGAATACTGAAGATACTAATATTTACCTTAAATAGGTAACGCTCACATGTTCTTAAGCATCAGCTTGTCTAAGTGCTAAGTGTTACAATAACAAAGCTGCTTTCTACCTGCAAGACTTTCAAAGTAGCGTATGTCATCGATAGAGATGATCCTGAGCTGTAAAATTCAGACCTGAATCATAATCTGATTTTTGAATGCCTGTGAAATGGCATTTGAATGCCTTTGGATCCAAGGTTTCAGTTCAGCACATAATAGAGAGGGGAGATAGATTAAAAATTGGAAACTAGATCTGTGTTTGGATTCTAAACCCCTAGAAAGTTCAGAGCATTTTGGATATAAGGCCCAACTCTGGTTATTAATGCATGACAAAGATTTTATCTTTAAAAGCTGTGATGCAAACACTTAAATAAACATAGAAGACCATATTACGTTTTAAGAATTCTCATGTTGATCACGTTACTTAATAAGGGTGTTCATGTTTGCTGATGGTATACTTATATTTGCCTCAACCCCATGATTATAGGATAACTCCTAAATGGGTTTAAGATGTGTCCTCCTGGATGTGAGTTGATAGTCATCCATATGTACTGACCTGGGCCCTTCATGATAGCCTTTCTTGATATATTTGGAAAATGCATATGCTTAAAAAAAATTACCTAATCTAATCTTCCATCAAATGAGCAATCCATTGTTGATATTATGAAAGCCTTTAATCTACAATAAATCTTTATTAGGACTCATCAGAGCTTCTAGTTTGAGAGAAATGTGATTATAGCACTCTTAAAATGACATTACATCATTGGGGTGATTGGTTTATCATTTGGAGAAGCGACATCAATCATAACTAGCATAACCACACAGTAAATGAATTCAACCTTTCTACTGTGGAACAATGACACTATAATTGCTCAAAATCAGGCTTAAAATGAAATCAGAAAATGCACTTTCTTCAAATATGATGTTAACTTAATGGAATATATTATTAAAAATCATGTTTGAGGAAATTCTATGTAATTAAAAATATGTGGAAATGTATTCCTTTTTTCTCTCATTAGAACCTGATTTCAGTTGCAGAACCATTTTATATGCAACAGAGATTATGCTGTTTTTAATTGAACGCCCATCATTTATGTTTTCTACTTTTATTTCTTAATATACTATTCAGCAGAATTATATATTAAAGAGGACAAGAGGCTGTTGAAATATGGTGCACCTGCTAGTAATATTTTTGAAAAACTCACAAATATTATAGAAGAAAATGAAACCAAAAATGTGTAGCATTTTATACATGTAAAGATACCAGAGGGCACAATATTTCCATAAGAGGTCAATTTTGTCACTACACTATCTAGAATGGTTTCTTACAGTTAACATGGAAAACAGGCTCATTTTCTTTTGTTGTATAGACACAGGATGTGCTTTTTTGTGATTATATTTAGAAATGACCTTTATCTAAAGAAAATATTATTTTGATGTGTGCAATCAAAAATGGACAACAGTGGTTATCTGTCCATAGACTGTACATTTCATAGATAAACAGGATAGATTTTAAGTTACTGACACTCATTTTTTCTTGTCAAATTAAGATTTACTGCTATTTGAACATCAACCCTGGAAACAAGAGAAGTTTGTGTTTTCTGTTTTCAGTATAACTAACATACCCCTGGATACAATTTATTTTCTTCTGAAATGAGGACCATCTTGCATGATAAATTTTGTTTCATTGGATAGTTAATTAGAGCCTTATTTAAGATCCAGCACTATACTTTCATTTTGAATCCTCTGAGTCCTATAGATAATATGAAAGCAAATGCAATGTTAATATCTTTTTGTCTGCATAAAGTATTTTGAATTTGAGAATAGGGGAAGCTAGAAATTTTACCAAGCCCTGAGACTGAAATCTGTTCTTCATTTGCTCTGAGCTATTTTCCAGTGGTTTACAGGAATCTAAATGAAAGGATAATTTGGCCCAATTTTTCAGTGTTTATGTATCTTTTGACACAGATGAACTAATATAAAGCATTTGGCCCAGTATAGCAGTATACATTCACAGAGCATTCTGGACATAGCCTAGAAGAAAGAAATTTGATTTTTCACAGGTGCCATTGTGTCTGGGGGGACGGCGATAGGTGGAATGGTTATGAAATGTGCAGTTGTTATTGGGTATGTTAATATAAATTATTTAACTCACTGGTTTTGACCTTGCTCTCAAAGGGTCTTGGTTCTGTGTTAAACTCAGAATAAATAGTAACAAAAATCTTATTAACATAACCCAAGTTTGATATGATGACACATGTGGAATGTGAAACATAGACTCATAGAATCATAGAATATCAGGGTTGGAAGGGACCTCAGGAGGTCATCTAGTCCAACTCCCTGCTCAAAGCAGGACCAATCCCCAACTAAATCATCCCAGCCAGGGCTTTGTCAAGCTTGATCTTAAAAACCTCTAAGGAAGGAGATTCCACCACCTCCCTAGGTAACCCATTCCAGTGCTTCACCACTCGCCTAGTGAAAAAGTTTCAACCTAAACCTCCCCCATTGCAACATGCTATAATGCTGTGTGAATGCCTAGTTAAAAGGATCTACCTTCCTCAGCAAGGTACTAAGAGGTACTACAAAATACAGCAGGGCTTCATATTTAGAGATTTGGATTCAAATGCTCATAAACTACCTTTTCCTGCAGTCTGTTCCAGTGGATAGAAAGCATTGCTCTGAAGGAATCTGGGATTTTTTATTATTACATCACCCCTGAAGGTCTTACTGCAGATTCTCTTCTAGGAGTGTCCAAAACAGTCTGCTTTCTGACCTTCTACAGTTCAGAGTTACATAAACAGATGCCTCCAGTATCCAGTAGTATAATTTAACACCCTATGGAAGAAGTCATCTTCAAAAAAAAAAAAAAGAAGAAGAATCCCACAGAAAAACAATCAAGTCTCCCGCAGACAGTGAAGTATCACCCCCCACTGAATGGAAAAGTAGTTTCTGTATCCACCGGCTTACATAGTAGAAAATAAAATAGCAACAAGAAAAATCCTGAATTCTTAGCTTACTTTTTTCCATGAAGGATTGACTTCATGTTATTTAGAAGACTAAATAAAAGGGTTTGGGTAACTCAGTAGGTAGCACCTTCATCTTTTTGCCAGAAGGATATCGGTTTAAACTGTAGATAAGAAATCTAGGCATGCATATCCATCCCAGCATGATTTCAGTGGCTGCTGGATTGCTAGAGGAACTATTCTTCTGTATTAAACTGGACTAAATACTGCTGGTATTAAAGATCCCCTGGCACTTTTTAAAATAGAATGTACTGGTCAATTTTTTAAAAGAAAAAAATATATAATCTCCTTGGAAACAAACACTGATGCTTGAAAGTTATGGGCCCAATCCAGCATAAAATCCTTACTGTCAACCATCTGCACCACTCATGGAAAAGATGTAGATCTTGGACTGTGAAAGGGAAATATAAAGCATTTGGCACCAAGGCTGACCTTCCACAAAACCTACTTATTAATTTATCTCTATAATGGCATCTTTCAGTACCACACCCAGGTGGTGTCTATGCCTGCTTTCACCCCATGATTCTCTAATCTCATAGGACTCCTCATTGGTGACTAACCAAACTAGTGAAATATAGTTCCACTCTAATTCAAAGTAACTTTCTTGTGAGGCCTATGGAGAGACACACAGAGCCTCAGACCATTTCAAGAAGAGTTTACCCTTCCTGAGAGCCCTCCTCCTGATCACTGTCATGTAGGGTTGCCAGGTGTCCAGTTTTTGACTGGAATGCCCGGTAGAAAAGGGACCCTGGTGGCTCCAGTCAGCACTGCTGACTGGGCCATTAAAAGTCCAGTCGGTGGCACAGTGAGGCTAAGGCAGACTCCCTGCAGCTCTTGGAAGCAGCGGCATGTTCCCCCTCTGGCTCCTAGATGTAGGGGCAACCAGGGGGCTCCACACGCTGCCCCCGCCCCAAGTGCCAGCTCCACAGCTCCCATTGACCGGGAACTTCGGCCAACGGGAGCTGCGGGGCAGCGCACAGAGCTGCTTAGCCCACCTCTGTGTAGGAGCCAGAAGGGGGACATGCTGCTGCTTCCAGGAGCTGCCTATGGTAAGCACCACCCGGAGCCCTGCACCCCATCCCCCTGCCCCAGCCCTGATCCCCCTCTTGCCCTCCAAACCCCTCAGTCCCAGCCTGGAACAGCCACCTACACCCCAAACCCCTCATCCCCAGCCCCATCCCAGAGCCCACACCCCCAGCTGGAGCCTTCCCCCCGCCCCTCCCCCCCCCCCCGCATCCCAACCCCCTGCCTCAGCCTGGAGCCCCCTTCCACACCCTGAACTCTTCATTTCTGGTCCCACCCCAGAGCCCGCATCCCCAGCTAGAGCCCTCACCCCTCCCGCACCCCAACCCCCTGAGCGAGCCTGCTGAGAATGAGCGAGTGAGTGAGGGTGGGGAGAGCGAGCAACAGAGGGAGGGAATGGAGTGAGTGGGAGCGGGGCCTTGGAGAAGGGGCGGGGTGGGCAGTGCCTTGGAGGAGGGGAGGGGCAGGGTGTGTGGCATGGGTGTTCAGTTTTGTGCAAGTAGAAAGTTGGCAACCCTACTGTCGTGTTTCCTCTCCTCTCCACTGTTACTTTCCTTTTTCATTTTAATTTGGTCCTCTTGAGCTCCCTTCCTGGCCTCTGGAGTGGAGATGTCAGCCACGGAAGGATAGTTGTGGCTCTGAATCCCTTCATGCTTGTGCATCTAATTGCAGGTGCATGGATTAAGATGTCAATGACTTTTATTCCTAGAATCTGTGTAGTGTGGAAGGCTTCATTTTAGGCAGCACCAATACAATGCCTAAGATAAGTCAGTGACCACCTTAGGCAGGTAAGGCTCCATGCAGGCAGAGGCACATTCTTTTTTTTTAAAAGAATCCTATTTGTAGTTTCCAATCTGCCCATTTCATGCACAGTCCCATATTATATATCAGTAAAAATACCTTGAGAAACAGCATTGTATGCTCTTGAGATTTCAAATTGAAATACCACAAGCAAGTATTTTCTCTCGGTGTTTTACAGCAATGCAAGGGAGGGAATTGAAGACTGAACATTTCAATTTCTATATTCAAATTTAAAAATGCTCATTTCCTGTTAATTTGGGGTCCCAAAACTACAGGTTGTTTTTGTTTTGTTTCCCTTCCCACTGGTGCCTGCTGCATGCTGCCGCAGAAATAATAAAGAGCTAAATTAACTTGAAGAATTGTGCACTGAATGATCAATATGGAGAGAGTGAACCCAAAAAGCATTTTCTTCTCAGGAAATAGTTGACAATATATAGGGGAGGGTATCCAGCTTTCATGTTTTCTTTCTTTAGGGTAGATGAGATGGGGCAGAAACTTATTACATTTTGTCAGCTGTATATGTTTAGAAAACTGTTTAGAAAATGGTAGCTGATACCAAGGAGGACTCAGGAGCTAATGACTTTCTGTGCATATTGTTTTGAGCTGGATTTATATATTTATCAGGTATGTCTTCAAAAGGGAATTTTCTGTACTTTAGTTGTAATTCTTCACTCTTCCATCTCTTTAATTTGGGGGCACTGTCTAACTCTCCTGCTGCATCTCTTGAGCACCAACAAGGTTTTTTTTCCCATTTTAAAATGGCATAAGATTGGCATTAGAACTGGAGAAGCTGCAGAGGGCATGTTTCTGCATTGAAATTTAAAAGTTGTTTCCCCCCTTAAGAATTGGCTCCTTTATGCTGCAACTATTACTGATACTGTTGCTGCTGCTGCTAAACTGTGTAAAATCAGTTGAGGATGCCAGCAGATCTCTGAATTTCAGCCATTAGACTTGAGTTCAGATGTTAGGTATTGCAGAAACAATGTAGTTATTAATTTATGAACTCATAATCATAACAGCTAAACAAATGGTTGCACAAGTCACAAGCAGAAGGTGGTAAGGTAACAAAACCAGCTATATTACATTAAAAAAGAACCTAAAATTGACAATAGGTCCTGGTGATGTTATTTTAATCAAACTATGCTCTTGAGAGTTATAGTGACTTTCAAAGTTTCTTGTTTGTGTTTTTAAATCTTTTTGTTTGTTTTTTCATACTCGTAAAACATTATGAATTGGCACCTTTGGAGAACTGCAGCCTCTCTTTAGCAATAGAAGTTCAGCAAAGACAGTGGCAGTGCCAGCTTTCCAAGCTTCACCCCTTTCATTATGTCTCACCCCTGTTGTCTGATGCCACTTCTAATAAATGAGAAAATAGTTCAGTCTCCATGGTCATTTGATCCTTGTCAGTTTTATGCTGGGAGTGCCAGTTAATGCCAATTGCAGTTCTGCCCCATTCAACTTGTTTGAGACCACTAATTTATTTTACCTATTTAAGACTTCAGTTAAGTACCAGACAAGTAAGACAGTCCAGCAGTTGCATTGTGCAACTGTGTCAGGATATGAGTACTGTTAATAAATGGTTAATCAATTGTTATGCATAGTTATAGAGTTAAATAGGTTAATAGGCTTCTTGTAACCATCCATAATACCTTATTCTTATGTGCTTATAAACATCTGCATCACATGTACTCATGTCTGTAATATGAATATAAACTCTATTAAACATTTGTTAACTCTTTAAAAACTATTTATATATGCACCCTTACCTAAGGTGTGATCATTGTGTGTGTATTATTTCTGGTGTTTACACTGAGGCACTTAGAGTAGGAGATTGTGAACACTCGTGATCCTGAAATGGTTAGGAAAGGATTATAAGTAAAATTAACGTTTTCTGCTAGTGTTCTGTTTTACTAGAAAACAAGTATTATTTCTAAGAAGATATCTTGGAGTTGAACCAATTCTATCAGTGAATGCTCAACCATGGGAACCTAGCAATAAAATAAAGAGATGATCAGTCAGTTTTCGGTTACTGTTTGGAGCCAGTCTTTACATTAAATTTTAAAACTAAGATGACAGGTTCTTTCTCTCTCTCTTGTTTTTAATATCTCAGCAAAAATATCACCACTCCTTTTACAATTAGACAATACATGCTCCTATTCACACCCAATTGTAACAGAGAAAGCTGAGGATGTGAATGTTTGTATAAGTTGTGAATTATTGGCTTCAGCAAATACCTACTTTTCAAATATATCGACATGAAAGTGGAAGGAAAAATCCTATTTCTTTGTGCCAGCTCCCCAAATATTTCCACAATGCATTCTATGGCATTCACACTCAACTGAAATTGCATTTCAGTCTGTTCCATTTGACTGGATTCCATGTTTTCTTCCCATCTGTCGTAATGGTACACTTATTCACAGTTCCCTAGCTTATTTTTGTTTCAGTGGCCTTTTCTATGTACCTAGGACGCCTTGCCATTCAGCTCCCTCCCTTTCCCCTTCCATGCTAAGGATATTGTTTTACATGTTGCTCTCTCTCTCTTTCTCTCTCTCTGCTGCAGTAGTTGTCTTTCTGTTTGATGCATTTGTATGAGATGCCATGTTGCTATAACAGCACAGGGATCTTTACTAGCTGAGCTCTTTTCCTATTTTTTAACCAGTTCTTCTTATGCTCAGCTCAGGTCTAGCAATTTGGTAAATCAATAAATACACAGAACCAAAAAGGGACAATGCCTACTTAAAATATCATGATGACTTTCCAGTGAATTGTGATGGTAGTGGTTGTAACCTGTACTTACGTCTCTTCTATCCCAAAACTGATTAGGATTGAAAACTTGAGGGATCAAGTGGCAAAATAATTCATAAGTGAATAAGAAATTTGTATTATTTAGAGCAGGCTTTGAACTTGATGCCTCTATTTATCATCCATAAATTGCCAGAAGAGATTCTGCCTCCCGAGGTGTGTGATCTCTCCTCTAGATATATTGCAGTAAAATCTGCTTGCTGTGAACTCTTACACAGTGAAACTTTGTTTGTAATATACGGAGGGAAAGTTCCCAGTTGTTTCAGCACACTGTTGGGTGCCAAGATTCGGGCTGGTTTTGGGCAGACATACCCCAAGAGAGCCCTCTGAGGCAGCAGGTTTGTCTGCACACTTCTAGCGGCAGGCAGAGTACGTACAAAGCACAAAGCCTAGCAGGGGTATAAAAGTGTAGATGGTGAGGCACTGCTTAGGCAAATAAAGACACACCTGAACCCAAGGGTACGAACCCTAATGGCTCTCCACATGCCCGAGTATGGCCCTCCCGCTAAATTGCTATTTTTAGCAGTGTAGTGTCCCATTGCCGGAGTCTTTGCTTGCTGCAGGGAAAGGCTCTGGCAGCTCCTCCCTGCTACAGCCTGGAGATTTCACCCGCTGCAGGGAAAAACTCCGACAATGGAGAAAGGCTCTAGCAGGAGGGAAGCAGTGGGGAAAGGCTCCAGCAGTTCCACACTGCCAGAGCCTTTCCCTGCTGATAACCTCTTCCCTGACCCTTCCCCGCACCCATCAGAGCCTTTGATGCATGTGCCTATACACTGCAGTGTGGACTCAACCTGCTTTGTGCTGCGGTGGGTAGATGCACTTACCTCACATGCTGCCACCAATGAATGGTATGCAGTGTAGACGTAGCCTTGGTCATGGAGACCCCATGTCAGGAACAGGTTGGGGTGTACGCTGATTGAGCACCATGTGGTTTGGATTACAAGCTGCTTCACAGTGCTCCCAGTCACCTATAGAGATGATAATCTTAGCCCCTGAAGAATAAGATTTCTCAACCCTTATCACTGACTTGACATGGGCATATTTTTCTGTTTAACATGAAACCTCCAGGGAGTGCATTTGGTCTGGAGAGGAGTAGTGGTTTTGTGGTTAAGTCATGGGCCTGGAGCTCAAAAGATCAGCATTCAATTCCTGGCTCTATCTCAATCTTCCTGTGTGTAACCTTCTATCTTGGTCATGTATTCTCTCTCTCTCTCTGCCTCAGTTCCCCATATGCAAATCAGATATAATTAAACTTCCCTCCTTTTGTATTGTATTGTGAAGTGCCCAGATACTATGGTGTTAGAGCCATATAAGTACCAGATTCCCATTCCCCTGTTCCTTTTCACAAAACCACACCTCAGTCTTGGATACATTTCTTACTGCAAAAGTGATATAAAACTGGAATTTTATAATAAATATAAAAACTGCCAAATGGCATAACACAGTTTAATTCGATATAGAACATATAGGAAATTCAGGGTCAGTGCAAATGTATACAAAAGCTGTATTTTAAGTCGGCAGAGAAAGTTGGATGCCCAATGGTCAGGCCACCCTATATTTAGTAATATTGTTATGTATTTATTGCATTTAGATTTTAAGTGTGTTCTCTCCACTTCCCTGAGTATGTACACAATTAATACAAATCACAAAAACCTCAATTTCAACTGCTCAGTAGATTTTATCCAATTGATTTAAAGGTGAAAGGCTCTATATTATATTCGAAATCCTGAGTCATCCACAGGTTCACAAACATATAAGATTTATTCTCTATCTACATTTCCAACCACACACCATTTTTCTTTTCTTTTTTCTTCTTTATTGTTGACAGAGCTGGGAAGATTTCACTGTCTTCATTCTTGAATTCCTCTGAGATCATGCCAAAGAAATAAATGCATTAGAGAATATTGTTCCACATTCCTGCTTTTTGGAAACAACTTCCATCAGTTTCCCATTGTCACAGAGCAACTGGTAGAGCTTAACACTCCTCTTCCATTTTCTATTTTGGGATTGCTAATTGATGAGACCTAGACCCCCAACTGTGTAGCCAGTGCTGCTGGGTAACATGGAAGCTAAACTACTCTGTCATGTTTAGTTAAGAGGACAGAAACATTCATTTTTAGCACTTGTACATATTTTTCAGTGAATTTAGTGCTCATGATGCTGGACTAACAGCTCTGGAGACTGAAGTGTTCTTTTTTTAATCTATGGAACAGGTTTAGGATGGGCAGATTCAAGCTTTCCAACTTACCCTGCCAGTGCACTTTAACTCTGATCTGGAGGGGCTGCGTTTAAGGATTAAGAATGTTCCTGGTTCAAATTAGTTTCTTGGACAGTTCTTTGGACTGTCTGGCCTCTGTTCAGCAAAAAATTAAGTAATGCTTAAATCCATCCTTGTTAAGCAAATCACTTGAGCACATGGTTAATTTTAAGCACATTCTTAAGTCCCACGGAAGCCAAAATTATGATCCCATTGAAGCTGTTGGGTCTTAAAAACATGCCTGAAGTTGAGCATGTGCACAAGAGCTTAGCTGAATTGGTGACTTGAAGACTGCTCAGTGAAAATGGGTTTCAGATGTAATGGTATGTTTTTGGATATGGGCATGAGATTTGTACTGAAACCACCAACTCATTTAAATTAGCCCATCAAAGAGTCTTTGATGGCCTCTGCAGACTTGGACAACTCCATGTTTTGTCAAGTCCATTTCTTTTCATTTTATCAACATAAACACTAATTGGAAATGTGGCTTTTTATGGGAGAAGTATCTGATGTTAATTATTTTTGCAGCTGTAGTCTGGGGATCTTAATATATAGACACTCTTTAGTTAATCCTCCTGTTAGGTTTTTCTGCTTAAGGATCAAACTAATTCCTGATTTACATTGACGAGTATATCATAGCACATACGTTTTCTTTTAATAAATGTCTGAAGACATGTGACCATTAACTTTCATCTTACAAAGAAATTATGCGGTTTTATTGTTCCTATTTTCTGTAGAGTCCTCCACTGGCTGTTTTAGGAGAGCATATTTAAATAGTTATCTCTGACACGTAGATTTTGGTGTGTGTGTGGAAGGATTACTGTATAGAAACTGGTTTGCGAGTGATAGCCGTGTTAGTCTGTATCAGCAAAAACAACGAGGAGTCCTTGTGGCATCTTTTGTTAGTCTCTAAGCTGTTTGTTTGTTTGTTTTAAAAGAAACTAACTCACCTCAGACTTCACAGCACTTTGTTTAAGCATAATGCTTATTAAAGATCAGAACAAAAAATATGAAGGCTTTTCTTTTTGTATTTTTATTAACTCTACACCCCAGTGCCATAAATCCTCTATTTGAACAATTCTTTGGCTTCTGTTCAATTTATTTAACCTTTTGATAAAAATTATGTCTTTTCAGACCAATTTTAGCCTGAGATATAAAAGATATAAATGACTTTGTGGTTCTCAGAAGCAGGTATTTTCATACTTAAAATAAAATAAGGTTCCCATGGATCCCTCGCTTTTGTAATGGTACTTGTGTCTCCAGCAGACATTTTATGTTCAATAAATTCAAAAGACCTTCTACTGTAAGTGAGATGATCTCATGAGGAAATACATACATTTTGCTATAAGCTTCTGTGTTTCAGCTTCAGAGGTATGACACTCAGATTAACTACAGCCCAGAATTTTTTTTAGTAGGTTGATAAAATGGTTCCCCCATTGCAAGAAGACAGCACATACACAATACTGTGTGTATTATAATACACACAAACCTAAGTAAAAATAGTGCTTAGGACTATGATAGAAATAAAAGGTCTCCAAAACAATGACTGTCCTCTTTGCTAATATTCAGCCCTGATGTATGAGGGTGCATGCAAAGCCTTTGAATCCAAGACTAAATTTGCCCCTCTCTCTTTTCAGTAACTCTTTTGTGGTAGATTATTGCATTTCATTCAGTATACCACAAAAGATATCAAGATATGTTGATTAAGGGCCCCTGGGATATACATGCAAAATTATAAATGCTGAATATTATATTTGTGGCTGGATCGGCACACAGTCTGAACATTGGCGGGGTGGAGAATATTGTTAATGGTGCTGGTTTTGTGCAGATGTAAATCCAACTCCTAAAATTACTTCAGCGCGCACACATGGATTTGTGCCCTGTTTGGGTATAAAATAAAATAGATGAGTTATTGTCTTTCTGAGCTAGTTATTTGTCACTTGAGTGCACAAGACTGGTGAATATGCTGAAGTTTAGTCCAAAAAAACAAATGTATAAGTACATACAATCCTAATGTAAAAAAGTACATTTTGTTCTGTATGTGATGAATCTTCTTTCATTATGTGGGCCAGCTGTTGAGAATGCGAGAATAATCTCACTGCTCCCAGCTCTTTTATGCCAATGTGCCCAGAATTTTGGGCTATTAAACTTCCAAGATTTAATTTACATTTCTTAGTAATGTTTATTTGTTTCAGCTGGGGATGAAAGAATGCAAGAAATCTCTTGGCTCTAATTAGTACATTTCTGTAATTGGAAAACCGGAGTTTGGAGGCTGAATCAAAATTATGTTCCTGATTAGAGCTGGGTGAAATTTTTTGCCTGAAACTTTCTTTGGTGAAAAATGCAGATTTGGCACCACTGACACATTTCATTAATTTGTGTTGGCTATGCTGAATTGTTCATATTGGGTGGAAAAAAATAAAAAAATTCCAAAATTCCAAACAAGTCAAAGCATTTAATTTTTAAGTTTATGAAATGTTTCGATTTTTTGGTTTGAAATGACTTTTTGGTTTGAATTATCCTTCAAGCATATTAACAAAAAAAAAAAGAAAAGAAAAATCTTGAAATCAAAATATAACATTTAATTTTAGGTAGAAAAAAACATTTTATTTGACTTATTTTTTAAAAACTTTTAAATTCTCTGAAAATTTTGAAAAAATGTTTTTGGTTTGATGCCAAACAGTTCGTTTTTTTTATTTGCCAGTGAACCGAAAAGTCCATTGTTTACGATAATGAAGACAGAGAGTCTGATCTTCTACTTTCAAAATTAATAGAAAATTGTACCGCTGACCTCAATAGGAGTACGATTAAGACTGGAATTTGATAAAGATTAGCAGTTAAAATTCCATGTCACGGACCATGAAATCAGCCCTTCCCTGTGAAATCTGATCTCCCATGCTACTGGGAACTCCTAGCTGCTAGTCCGGACATGCTGGGGTGGGACAGGAGTTCTCCTTCCCCTGCATGGCTACTCTTGGTGGGGAGATCAGATCCACCTCCAGAGGCAGCACAGAAATGAGGGTGGTACACCCCCAATTCTGCACTGCAGCAGGGCTTCAGGCTTCCATTTCCCATCTACCCCTCCCCGCCCCCGTGCAGCTCCTGCCATGGCTCGGCACTCCCTCCCCCATCGGCTTCTGCCAGGCTGGGGGCTTCTGCTCCCAGTGGCTGCAGCCTGGGCTTGGGGCTTCCCCCTGCTCCAGCAAGGGGTTGGGACAGTCCAGGCCGAGGCAGACCGGGATCAGGACTTCTACCCCTACCCCCAAGCTCCTTCCACAGCTCCGGGCTTCCTCCCCCAGCGTCTCCAGTCGGGGCTGGAGGCTTCCGCTCCTGCCGTCTGAAGCCAAGGCAGCCTGGGCTCAGGGCTTCCACCCCCAGCCAGGGCAGCCCAGGCTCAGGGCTTCCATCCTTCCCCCCCCCCGCCCGCTCCAGCTGGAGCTCGGGGGTTCTACCTGGACTTGCAGCTAGGAGTCCCCAGCTAGGGCACTCCAAGCAGCCTGGGGGAGATCCTACCCACTTCCACCTCCGGGAACCTCCTCTAACTACAGGAAGCTCGGAGGCTGCTCCCTAGGCAGTACAGAAGTGAGGGTGGCAATCTTGTCCCCCCCGTAACAACTTTGCCAACCCCCCCCCACAATCCCATTTTTGGCTGGGACCCCACGGTTACAACACTGTGAAATTTGAAATTGACCAATTTAAAAACCCTCTGGCTGTGAAATTGACCAGAATGGACTGTGAATTTGCTAGGGCTCTACATAGAAGGATTCCCTTTATATTTTGGACCAAGATTTCAGAGCAGCCAGAGTAGAGGAAGCCCCCAAAGATGCCATGCTCAATTTTACCAAACTCTCCCATTCCCACCTCCATGCCACCAGAACCTCCTGCGGATCAGTGCCTCCCTCTCCCTCCCTGTGCTTTTCTCTGTCCCGCCGTGATCAGCTGTTTTGCGGTGTGCAGGAGGCTGGGAAGGAGTTGGGGAGGAGAAAGCATGCAGCACCTTAGGGGAGGGGGCGGAGTGGGGGCGGGAAGAGGCGGGGCAGGGTGAGGCCTTGGGGGAAGAAGTCATGTGGGGGCAGGGCCTGGGGCAGAGCTGGGGGTTAAGCACCCCCCCCCCAGCATATTGGAAATTCAGCACCTATGCAGCATACTAACGCTAGACTATTGTAATCATAATAATAATACTTTTAACCCAAGAATCTCAAAGCACTTTATGGACGTTGATTGTTTAAGCCTCACCACCCCTGGCCGTAATATGCATTGATATACTCATGTTACAAATCGGAAAATTGAGGTCATACCATAAAACAGTGGCAGAGCTGGGGATACAACTGCATTCTCAGCTCTGTCCCTTGCTCTAACCTATTGGACTGCACCCATTCTTAGATTCCTCCGGCACAAGAAATAACATTCCAAAGCAAAATGAGCCCTGTGGCCCATCTATGACCTTCTGTTTGCCTGAGCTTTTGCACTGAGAGTTGCACTGAGATTTGTTACATTATATCCAGTGGGTAAGGGGCCAGGGGTGTAAACATTCCATTTCCCTTCTGTAGTGCGTCACTCCATTGATTGAAATGGTCAGCCTTTGGAAAAAATAAGTGATCTGGGTTAAAAAATTAGTTGTTTATCCCTTGCTTTCCCCATTGATATAGATGCATTTTTGTCTAAAGCTCGTGGATATTACATAAATTTTACTGTTTCCCACTTCAAAGCAGTGTTCGAACAAATGTAATTAAAAGGGGAAAAGTTATTACATAACTGCCTACCACAGGGTTTCTGTCACCTTCCTCTGAAGCATGTAGTGCTGACCACTGTCAGAGACAGGATATTGGGCTAGATGAGCTACTGGTCTAGTTCCAGTGTTCCTCTGGAAATTGACACTTTTGCTGTCCATACAAACATACACATGCATTTTTTAAAGAGTTTAATATGCTCTTCATCCTTCCATTTGCCTTCTGAAACCTGCTGAAAGCATTAAGCATTTTTACTTGAAAGATATGATCACAATATGTGCATGTTGCTAAATAATCATAACATTAATCATTATACCAATTTGCACTAATGAGCATGCTTAGAAACTGAAACAAAGAAGCCTTACAGCAAAATGTTCCAAAGTGTAAACATGGAAAAACCTGTAACATTCGCTTATCTGCTCTAACAGGCTTCAAAAAATTAAAGACAAAGGTACATTTTATTGTGAACTTTCCCCAGCTGCTCTTTATTATTCTATGTTATTTGACTATGAGTAAGGGCTCTTTGTTGACTGTATCTAGTCAGCTTATTTTAGCTGGTTTGTTGCCTAATGTACTAAACTCCAGGTCAGTAGATATCTATTTCCATGCTTTCATTTTGTTCTTAAAATCTCATTTGTGTCATTAACTGAATCTGTCATGCTGCTTTAGTACCTTTCTATAATCCAGAGTCTCCCCTTCTTTTGCAATTAAGTAATGCATCGCCAGAAAAAGACTAGGAAACCTGCTATATGATTTAGTGTTCATTGCTAAAAGCAATTCTAATAGAAAGAGAGCAGTAGCATAGATGCTTTACATGTCATCCACACTTATGCTTAGTTGTCATGTGATCTTGATATAAACCTGAGAATTCTGGTAGGAATGCCCATCTAAGGGGCAATTCCTCACCTGCTGTAAATTTCAATAGCTCTATTAAATCAGTAAAGCTATGATGACTTTAGGATCTGCTCCAAAGACCTTAGAAATGAAGATGTTTGAAAGAGTGGATGAGAGTTCACGAAGAAAGAGAGAGAACAAGTGTTTGAGAAGGATTCCAGAGCCAAGGAAGTAACCAAAAGGGCTGGTGGAGAGTCCAAGAAAACTGAGTATGGTTTGAATTACTGAAATTACTGTTCCAATACAGGGCACTTTTATATATGTCTTTTAAGAGACATCTTGGATCTCTAGAGCTCTTTTTCTACTTGGTAGAAATCTAAATGAATAAAAAAGCAGATGGGGATTCAAGGCTATCATAGAGAAGGCTAGGAGATCCTGTGCTAGGGCCAGGAGTGCCGAGAAAGCAATGAGGAGAAGGTTCTGAATTCAGAATCAAACTTCAGCTTTCAGGTTTCATGTCTTTCATTTTTTGTTTCTCCCTGCTACAGCAGACCCTTTTTCATGAGATGACTGTGAGACTTGATATTGTTGAAACATGTCACCAATAAAAAAACATGTGATGTTAACAAGAACAAGCTATTAAAAGAAATGCAATGCTTCTGTTTAATATGATTTTAAAGGTAGGCTAATTTTTTGGTTAGTAGATGAACTTCAAAACAGTAAGAGGTGCTCATTCTGGTAGTGCATAAATAAACAAAATAGTAACTTTTTCTGCTGCTGTAGAGCAAAGCCAGTAAGTCATTTTATACCTGAGCTAGGTATTACTGTGCTTATCTTTTCACCACAAGTTTGCATACTCTGAATACTGCATAGTTTATACTATCAGCAAACAAAATAGCATACTAAGCTATAGACCAAACACTGCATCCAGTTCCAACAAAAAAGATGATGTAAAGCAAATAAAAGTGCAAGTGAATGTGCTAAATTAACTTGAAATATTTCACTTAAAACCACAAAAGCAAAGGGATTCACAGTGAGGGCTTCCTTGTCTGTCCTGGACTATCCTCACTGTCCTTAATTACTACAGTGCCTAAGTGTGACACACTGATGGCATGTGTATATTTCACATCTTCTGTGATCTGTTACAGCATCTTCTGAGAGACTGCAGTATCACAACTCCTACCTTCCAGTGGAAACAATAATCATCACAGAGAACAGTGTAATTAACATATGTCAGCACTGCATGCTAAATACTTCAGTATCTTAGAAAATTACACTGAGCAGTGTACATATGTTGTATGATAGATAGGTTATCCTTTCAACCTAGTACTGTTCTGACTTTGGGGATCTCCAGTAATTGTCATTCCTTCATTTTTTTAATGTGATAATTAAATTAATTGAATGTATTTTTTTATAAATCTCAGCCGTCATGTTAATGGGTAACACTTCAGAAAGAATCAACAATATTTTTCTCTTTAATATTCATTTTAAATGTTGTGCTACATACTGCACTCCCTAAGGACAGTTGTCTTCAAAACACTTTCATTGATGATAACTAAGTAATTTAAAGTAACTTAAGACATACTTAGGGTCCCTTTAAAAGTGCCTTTATTCCCAATTATTATGGCTCTTCATTTGTAGAATAGACCCCAAAATTCGTAACGGGTGTAAGTTAAAACCCATGTATCTTTTTTCTCAGAGTAAAATAATTGGGCCTGTGTTTTGAAACCACTAATTGCCTTATTAATAACCAAGTTGTTTAATTACTTCATGGTTATTATGGTGGCAGAGATAAATTATGGTACCTTCATATTTTATTAACAACAGTCTTCAGTGGTCCTGGACATATTCAGTCTGGATATAAAGGTTGAGAGAGCCCTGGAATGGGAGGAACACACACAGTGAAGTTGGCAAGATGTGTGCCTGTGCCAGACTCAGAGGGAAAACAAAATGTTTAGCTTCTGTTGCTGGTGGACAAGGACTGAACCATCTTTTATTCCTTGCCATGCTGAGTATGGAGTTATTTATAGTGTCTTTTGGAGGAAAGTAGGTTCATGTTAAAGGTTAAATCCCCTGTTATTACTGTATTTCGGATGAACCAAACAGTAATGCTGTGAACTACCACATAGGCAATCCTGGTTGATTCCCTGCTCAGGTCTATCACCACCTGAAGTAGCAGGAACTGTATGTATTATCGAAACAGAAAGCATTCTATGGCCTGGATGAATGTCCTTCTCTTGCTAATTCAGCAATTCACTGGCCAATTAAAGAGAAACACGGACAGGCTTAGAAGAGAGTTCAGTGGTCTTTGGCTGGAAGGATGGAGTTTTGTAATGTGATATGAAAAACGGAGTTCTTAGGAATGGAGATAGAGAATTATGTTTTAAAAAATATGCCCCTTGTAGTTTGTGGTTTCATTAGTATATTAAAGTTTGTAAGGGAAAGTTCTTTTCCTAGTAGAATTCATGATAGCTGAATTGGAAAACAATTTAGGATGTATTCCACCAACTTAATGCAGGTACAGGAAGATAAGATTTATTATGTTGGTTTTGAATAGAAAATCATTTTTTATGAACGATGCTAAATACCTTTGGAGGGATGGGGAGATATTTTTACCTAAAGGTAACAGAATTTAAAATTTTGGTGGAAGATACCTCTCGAAAAATTAAATGTCATAGAGTCATAGACTTTAAGGTCAGAAGGGACCATTATGATCATCTAATCTGACCTCCTGCACAATGCAGGCATCAATACATAAATAATCCTAAATACCTAACCCTAACCTATGTCTGAGTTATTGAAGTTTAAATTGTGTTTTGAAGACCTCAGAGCAGAGCATCCTG
Organism: Mauremys reevesii; assembly: GCF_016161935.1. Taxonomy (NCBI): domain Eukaryota; kingdom Metazoa; phylum Chordata; order Testudines; family Geoemydidae; genus Mauremys; species Mauremys reevesii. The sequence goes on from NC_052630.1 coordinate 27,839,655, forward strand.
CAGCGTGCCCCCCTGCCTGCCTGCAGGAAGGAAAAAGCGAGGCCTCTCCCCTGCAAAATGCAACTGGAAAAAAATGAATTTTAAAAAAAAAAAAAATATAAAACAAAGTGCTGGAAAGAAGAAGAAGAGAAGGAGATATTATACTTTTTCATCATTTTCAATTTTTCAGAAATGCTCAGCAATCATAATCAGGGTTAGATTTTCAAAGGAACTCAGTTTACATCAAAGTAAATGCCAAGAACTTCAAATGAATTCAGCATGTTGGGTTTCTGGCACTTTTGAAATGGTCTTTGTTTAGGTGCCTAACTGGGTACTTTTGAAAATCTGGCATCACAGTGCCCAGTCCTGTGAAGTGTATAGTGCTCTTATCGCATTGAAATCATGTCTGGGACAGTTTTAGAACAGTTCTACTGTCTCTGTCCTATATAGACTCATAGACTTTAAGGTCAGAAGGGACCATCATGATTACGTAGTTAGATCTCCTGCACATTGCAGGACATAGGATCTCGCCCATGCACTCCTGTAATAAATCCATAACCTCTGGCTGAGTTACTGAAGTCCTAAAATCATGATTTAAAGACTTCAAGTTACAGAGAATTCGCCATTTACACTAGTTTAAATCTGCAAGTGACCCATGTCTCATGTTGCAGAGAAAGACGAAAACCCCCCAGGGTCTCTGCCGATCTGACCTGGGGGGAAGTTTCTTCTGAACCTCAAATATGTCAATCAGTTAGACCCTAAGCTTTTAGGTTACTGTTACTATATACTGTTACTATATACTGTTCTCCTGTCTGTGATTGGGGAAATACTGGGTCAGAGAAACTTGTTCCCAGTGTTGTCAGAGAGGAATATGTGACTTGTGATATGTGTTCTACTTCTTCCACAATCAGGAAATGGAAGTAACCTCTTCCACTGCTTGGCAAGGACTTTCTCAAATTCATTAGGCTACCAATTGGGATGATGAAGTAAGGTTCAAAGAGTGGGATTTTGAAAAATGCTAATTTTTGGCTTAACTCTACTCCCATTGAAGACAGTGAGAGTTTTACTGCTGATTACAATAGAAGCTTAGGAAGGCCAACACTCAGCTCTTTGAAAATCCCATCCCAAAACTCTAAACACATTGATATGTAATTATGGTTCTCACAATTGGTACAGGACTAACAAAATCCTTAGCCACTGCTATTATTTGGCCAGTTCCTCTATGCCAGTGACTCTCAACCTTTCCAGACTACTGTACCCCTTTCAGGAATCTGATTTGTCTTGTGTACCCCAAGTTTCATCTCACTTAAAAACTATTTGCTTACAAAATCACAGAAAAATACATAAGTGTCACAGTATACTATTACTAAAGAATTGCTTACTTTCTCATTTTTACCATATAATTATAAAATAAATCAATTGGAATATAAAGATTGCACTTATATTTCAGTGTATAGTATATAGAGCAGCATAAACAAGTCATTGTCTGTATAAAATTTTAGTTTGTACTGACTTCACTAGTGCTTTTTATGTAGTCTGTTGTAAAACTAGGCAACTATCTAGATTGAGGTCAGCAACCTGCGGCACATGCGCCAAAGGCGGCACGTGAGCTGATTTTTAGTGGCACTCTGCTGCCAGCCGGGGTCCCGGCTGCCAGCCCCGCTCAGCCCGCTGCTGGCCTGGATGGACGGAACCCCAGGCCGGCAGCGGGTTGAGTGGGGCCGGTGGCCGGGACCCCGGATGGCAGGGACTGGCGGACAGAACCCCAGACCGGCAGCAGGCTGAGTAGCTCAGCCCGCTGCCAGTCTGGGGTTCTGTCTGCCACCCCCGCTGCCGGTCTAGGGTTCCGTCCACCAGCCCCTGCCAGCCAAGGTCCTGGCCACCGGCCCTGCTCAGCCCGCTGCCATTTGGAGTTCCATCCGCCAGCCCCTGTAAATGTAAAATGTATTACTGGCACATGAAACCTTAAATTACAGTAAATAAATGAAGACTTGGCACATCACTTCTAAAAGGTTGCCGACCCCTGATCTAGATGGATTGATGTACCCGCTGGAAGACCTCTGCATACCCGTAGGGTTACATGTACCCCCAGTTGAGAACTACTGGTGTATGCTAGGGATTCCTCTCTGATTCCTTCAAAATGTGTGTTTTAGTTTTTTGCTGTGCACACTTCTGAATTATTGTCATTTCATTACCAGATTTATGAATGGCTTAAGTATAAATATAGTCTTTATAATCCAGGGATGAACTTCACGTTTTTAAAATTAGATATATTGGTCCTTTCCTAGGAAGCTTTTGCCAGTGTCATTTAATAGCTGGCTGAGCATATGAAACACTTACAAATACAGTATTAGGGTTGTTAAGCTTTCATTTTTCAACATTTGCATTTTATGACTGAAAAGGGAGACTGTACTGACTATCACTTATAGATGAGAACCTGTAGAATGGAACTTCGTCGGGCAAGAAGGCTAACCTGTTTGAAGACCAAAAATCAGCTAATGTAATTTAGGGTAATCTGGAGCATTTGTGTTCATTATGTAAATATTTTTATAGGAGCATTCCATGTGTAAAATCTTCATAAGCAGAAACTAAATTCAGTGAGGTTCTAACGATGCGTTTTTAAATTTAACACTAGTAGTGAGTGGACGTGTGCATGTGTTAGATACACTGTATTACGAAATACAGTGTGTATATATATATATATATAATAGCGATACTATGTATATTGTTTGTATGAAAAGAAAAATAGATATGGAAAATAATTAAGATAAGTTCTTAAAAATAGAAAAATTCTGGATATCTGTAGTTGAGAAATTCTTTTGGACAAAAGCAAGGAAAAGGGCATTATCTGTAATTAGAAATAATAATGTGTAATTGGTTCATTTGCCATATTTCTACAGTTCTGATTTAGTTGAACAATGTGATCATTATGCCACCAGTTTTCAATAGAGGTGTCACAATGAAAAATAATTGCAATATTCCACAATATTAACTGCACCCTAATTGCAAAAGTTTTGAAATATAATTACCATGAAAGCTAATGCGACAGGGAACATTAAGCATAATTAGTGTATTAAAAAAAAGGAAAAACTGTTAGAAGCTTGTTATTGTCTCGTAAGGTAGCTTCAAATTAGCTGGATGTAGAGCACTTTCATCTAGCTTTTCTATAATTTTCATTATTAGCACAGACTGTAATAAATTTATTTGACATAGCCAACACCTGCCAGCCCTGCAGGAGAGAGCTTCTAATGTGCGCAGGTCCCAAGCTTTCCCATAGAATCTGTCAGAACTTGCAGGGAGGCAGCAGTGGGTAAGGTTATTTTTAAAAATAAACTGTTGCACAATACACTGCTCAGAGTTAATGCTTAATCTGTGTTGTAAGTAGTTCCATAGAAACCCAAAACACGTAAAAATCCTATTGTGAATTGCTCTGAACAATCAAATGAGTGAAGATTTGAGAAGACTCATAGGGCACAGGCATATATTCTCTTCAATTCACCACTGTGTATCAAGAAAAAATAGCTAGTGCACAAACCACGCAGTAGCCAGTACAGTAGCCAGTTTTCTGTGACGCATGGCAATTCACATACTAGTTCACCCCTTGTGTGAGTAGGTGCAAATGGTGTTGCACCCACTTTGCTAAGGTGCTTGTAGTCGCATGTATTAGAGACCAGGATCCAAGTCATTAATAGTTCTGAAAGTACTTATAAGGTCACGTTTTGGGTATGTATGATCACATAATCAAGTCTTTGGACTGATTATCTCTAGAAGAGCATCTTTTCAGTAGGAAGCAGCCATGTCTTTCAAATACTCTTCTCTGTGATCTTTGTATCCAGTTGATGACATCATTCAAACTGTGTTCTCTGGTAAATAATGTTCAGAGAGGGGGCAGGGTTGTATGTGCAAAAACAGCTGAAGTCAATTCTTTGGCTCTATAAATTTGGAAAAACTCCATTTACTTAAATATTATAACAGGTAACATTTTCAGAATGTGACTGAGTCGAAGTCCAGTTCTCTAGTCATTTAGAACAAAAAAATACCCATAGTCTGCCTAGTTACAGTTACTCCAAATATGCACTGATGTTACTGAGAATAGAATTAGGTCAAGTTAGTAAGTTTCAATTTTTTTCTATTGAAAGCCCCTGCCTTTCCCCTCTCCTTTTTAATATACATATAAACTTAATCTTTGAAGCTATCAGTCAAAGGTGTGTGTGTGGGAGGGGGTTGGCTTAGTCACTGAGATCTTAATTCTATTGAATGTACTTCAATTAGTAAAGAGAAAGGGGTCATACACTTAGTGATTAGACTTCATTTAAATCATGTTTATGACTCCACAATGAGACCTTTTTGTTAGAGTTTCTTTCTTTTTTTTTTAACACCAAAATTAAACCAGTTTTAATTGTCACCACAAGACAGGGCTGGCTTGTGCAAAGGTAATGAAACAAAAGTATAAATCCAAGGACATGTTAAAATATGGAAATTTAAGAGGCGTTTTTTGGAATAGCTCACCATGTGGACACTTTGTTCTGGAATAAAAGTAGCTCACAAACTAGAGTAATTATTTTGGAATAGAGTGTCCACGAGTTATTTCTCCATAGAAATGCCATTCAGTTTCCATATGTAGAGAACCTCTCAAGCTCAGATTTTTAAAAAGTGTGCTCTACTTTTGAGCAGGTAGCTCAGCTGATAGATGCCCAAGTTATGACACCTTCTGCCTGACTTTCAGAAGCACTGAGTTTATACAGGAAAACAGGGCCTTCATTTGGAGTTGTAAATGATCAGAACTTGTGAAAATCAAACCCAATCAACCCCAAAGTGACTCAGGTTGAGCACCCAAAAACGGAGCCTCTCAGCATCAGAGACCACAGTTTAAAATGTGGAGTTTAACCTTCTGTGGTTCAGTTTGCCCACTTAGAAAATAGGTATAAATAATATCAGTCTCACAGAGAGGTTATGAGCCTGCATTAATTAATGTGTGTAAAGGTATCTGGAAGTCCTCTGATAAAAATGATATACAAATACACAGCATTGTTTATTATTATTATTTATTTAAGCCACACGACTCCATTATAGTGGATTGGAGTCAAGTGCAGCTAAAGTGCACTGCAACAGTTTGAAAGTGTGCCTTTAGTTATTAATGTTGTTGAATTAAATATCCCAGTATTCAAGTCCAATCTAGGCCCAATCCAATAATAGAATCATCGAAATATAGGTCTGGAAGAGACCTCAAGAGGTCAGCTAGTCCTTTCCCCTTTCTTCCCCTTCCCCCATGGTGTGGCAGGATAAAGTATACCCAGATCATCCCTGACACGTGTTTGAATAACCTGTTAAAAACCTCCAATGGGAAATTCTAGAATAGAGGAGTTCATCCCCCAGGGTGATAAATGGGCAGGGTCCAGCTCTTGTCCAGTGAAGTCAGTGGGAGTTTTTCTGTTGATTTCAATTGGCTTTGGACTGGCCCTAATGGGCCCTAATTGAACTGCACATGTATAAAGCCTGTTCCAGTCATATATTAGACTATGTGCTTTATATGAAAAACAGAAGGTGATATGTAATTCCTGTAAGATTAAAGTATTCATCTTGCAAATATTATGCATTCTAACTCTTCATCATCTGGTATTCTAATATTAAGTAGACATTCATCTGCAGAATGAAACCTGCTTTAATCTTAAATGAATTATATGTTTAGGATATGAATTCATAATAGGTTATTGAGAAATGAGTAAAACTATAGAAGTATGCTTACATTTGTAGATGCTGGAACCCGTCATTATGCCTGGATTTTTGTTCAATCCCTGTTAAATGACTGAAGGACCATGCAACTTATGAGTACATATGCTTTAGTTATAGAAATTCAGAAATAAATATTTATGCATCAAAATCCTATTCTTAAGTGCTGGTATTGTAAAAGTCTTATAAAAATTTTTTATTTTTTTTCCTAAGATGTAGCAGTTTTTTAGATTAAGGACTCATGGAAATTATTTCTGGTGGTTAGACACATCTTTATTTTATATTCATGCTTTGCTTTAATTGAAGTATAATTATTCAGGAATTAATGCTTAATAGAGATGTGTCAAAATCAAATGGATGTTTATCTAAACTACACATATGTACCCTTAAAACTACCCACTGTTTGCAATATTCTAACCCAGCTATAGAACCATCTTTATTCTGTTTTCCCTTACCCCCCTTAGGCTTGATCCTCATCCCATTGAAGTCAGTGGAAAGACTCCCATGCATGTCAGTGGGCTTTGGATCAAGCTCATAATCACCACATGAGATCATGAAAAACTGTCCTCAGTTGTCTCACTACCACTTCAAACATACTTTGCTGACTGACTGTTGTTTCGGCCATTTGACAATCCCTCACTAGTACCTTCCAGCCTGAAGATGAGTTCTGCTGCTTACTTGTGCTTTTGCTCTTTATGTCTAAACCAAATAATCTTTGTTAACCCTTTGTTGTGCTCTCCGGACCATATTATTAAATTATTTCACCTCTCTTGCTATATCCTGAACTAACAGGGGACTGGAGTTATTATTCCAGCTATGTTTTAACTTCTCTTTTTCTGAACTGCTTCTCTCCTTCCCTTTATGCCTCTTTCTCTCTGACAAACAATTCATCCCACTTGTTTTTTATAGTAGCACCAAGGCCTTAATAGGATCAGCATCCTGCTGTGTTTCAACTAGGATCCTTGTCCTGAACAGTTTACAATCTAATCTTATTAAAATAATGGATCATTCTACTCTAATGTAATTGTTCTTTTTCCTTTGTAAATTGCTTTGAGATCCACAGATGGAAAGAGCTATGTAAGAGCAATGTATTATTATTAGGGCTGTCGATTAATTGCAGTTAACGCTTGTAATTAACTAAAAAAATAATTAATCGCACTTAATCGCAGTTTTAATTGCACTGTTAAACAGTAGAATAGCAATTGAAATGTATTAAATATTTTGGATGTTTTTCTACATTTTCATATATATTGTATTCTGTGTTGTAATTGAAATCAAAGTATATATTTTTATTACAAATATTTGCTCTGCAAAAATGATAAACAAAATAGTATTCTTCAGTTCACCTCATACAAGTACTGTAGTGCAATCTCTTTGTCATGAAAGTGCAACTTACAAATGTAGATTTTTTTTTGGTTACATAACTGCACTCAAAAACAAAATAAGGCAAAACTTCAGAGCCTACAAGTCCATTCAGTCCTACTTCTTGTTCAGCCAATCACTAAGACAAACAAGTTTGGTTACATTTATAGGAGATAATGCTGCCGTCTTCTTATTTACAATGTCACCAGCAAGTGAGAACAGGTATTTGCATGGCACGGTTGTAGTCAGCGTCACAAGGTATTTAGGTGCCAGATACGCTAAAGATCATATGTCCCTTCATGTTTCAGCCACCATTTCAGAGGACATGCTTCCATGCTGATGACGCTCGTTAAAAAAAATGCATTAATTAAATTTATTACTGAACTCCTTGGGTGTGAATTGTATGTCCCCAGCTTTGTTTTACTCATATTTTGCCATATATTTCATGTTATAACAGTCTCAGATGATGACCCAGCACATGTTCGTTTTAAGAACACTTTCACTGCAGATTTGATAAAACGCAAAGAAGGTATCAATGTGAGATTTCAAAGATAGCTCAGCATTCGACCCAACGTATAAGAATCTGAAATGGCTTCCAAAATTTGAGAGGGACAAGGTGTGGAGAATGCTTTCAAAAGTCTTAAAAGAGCAACACTCCGATGCGGAAACTATAGAACCCGAACAACAAAAAAAGAAAATCAACCTTCTGCTCGTGGCATCTGACTCAGATAATGAACATGAAAATTTGCACTGCTTTGGATTGTTATCAAGCAGAACCTGCCATCAGCATGAATGCATGTCCTCTGAAATGGTGGTTGAAGCATGAAGAGAGATATGAATCTTTAGCTCATCCGGCACATAAATATCTTGTGACACTGACTAGAACAGTGCCATGAGAATGCCTGTTCTCACTTTCAGGTGACATAGTAAACAAGAAGCAGGCAGCATTAGCTCCTGCAAATGTAAACAAACTTGTTTGAGCGATTGGCTGAACAAGAAGTAGGACTGAGTGGACTTGCAGGGTCTAAAATTTTACAGTGTTTTATTTTAGAATGCAGTTTTTTTAACATAATTCTATATTTGTAAGTTCAACTTTCATGATAAAGAGATTGCACTACAGTTCTTGTATTAGGTGACTTGAAAAATACTATTTTGGGTTTTTTTACAGTGCAAATACTTGTAATAAAAAATAAATATAAAGTGAGGATTGTACACTTTGTATTCTGTGTTGTAATTGAAATCAATTTATTTGAAAATGTAGAAAACATCCAAAAATATTTAAATAAATGGTATTCTAGTATTGCTTAATCGTGCGATTAATCGCAATTAATTTTGTTAGTCGCCTGATTATTGTTATTAAGAATACAAAAACCTGATGTTAACTTTAGTGCCTAATTCTTCTCTTATTTACATGGGACTACACTAGAACCTCAGAGTTATGCACACCAGAGCTACAAACTGACCAGTTAACCGCACACCTCATTTGGTACCGGAAGTACACAATCAGGCAGCAGCAGAGACCCAAAAAAAGGCAAATACAGTATAGAACTCTGCTAAATGTAAACTACTAAAAAAAAAAGGGAAAGCAGCGTTTTTCTTCTGCATAGTAAAGTTTCAAAGTTGTATTAAGTCAATGTTCAGTTGTAGACTTTTGATATCATGTCTCACAAATCTACTAGAATTCTTTGAGGTGGTCAACAAACATGTGGACCAAGGGGATCCAGTGGAAATACTGTACTTAGATTTTCAGAAAACCTTTGACAAAGTCCCTCACCAAAGGCTCTTAGTAAGCTGCCACAGGATAAGAGGGAAGGTGCTCTCATGGATTGGTAACTGGTTAAAAGGTGGGAAACAAATGGCAATTATAAATGGTTAGTTTTCAGAATGGAGAGAGGTAAATAGTGGTGTCCCCCAGGGGTCTGTTCTGGGACCAGTCCCATTCAACATATTCATAAATGATCTGGAAAAAGGGATAAATAGTGAGGTGGCAAAATTTGCAGATGATACAAAATTACTAAAGATAGTTAAGACCCAGGCAGACTGTGAAGGATCTCTCAAAACTGGGTGACTGGGCAACAAAATGGCAGATGAAATTTAAGGTTGATAAATGCAAAGTAATGCACATTGGAAAGCATAATCCCAACTCTCTCTCTCTCTCTCTCTCTCTCTCTCTCTCTCTCTGTCTGTATATATATATATATAATGATGGCTTCTAAATTACCTGTTACCACTCAAGAAAGAGACCTTGGAGTCATTGTGGATCGTTCTCTGAAAACATCTATTCAATATGCAGAGGCAGTCAAAAAGGCGAACAGAATGCTCAGAATAATTAGGAAAGGGATATATAATAGGACAGAAAATACCATGTTGCCTCTATAAAAATCTGTGGTCTGCCCACAGCTTGAATACTGTGCGCAGATGCGGTTGTCCCATCTCAAAAAAGATATATTGGAATTGGAAAAGGTTCAGAAAAGAGCAGCAAAAATTATTAGGAATATGGAACGGCTTCCATATGAGGAGAGATTCAAGCCCTGAGGGCCAACTTTTCAAATGCACTCAGCACCCAGAATTGGGGCCAGTTTTTTGAAAGAGTTCACCTCCCATTTAGGTACCCAAATGAAGCAGCCAGATTTTCGAAAGCACTCAGCATCTAGCAGCTTCTATTAAGTACAACTTCCCCATGAGAACAGTGGTAGTATAACACCGACAGACCCTGGTCATCGTTGGCCGGGATCAAACTTGGGACCTCTGGAATTTAACGCATGAACCTCTAATGCATGAGCTAAAAGACACCTCTCTCCTAGCTAAGGCTTTATCAGGTGCACGAATCTCTAGCTGGTCTAGCTGCCACTAGAGGGAGACAGAGTGCCACACGGAGCAGCCCTGGGTTACAGTAGCATCTGGATGTTGAGCTCTTTGACATTCTTGATCTTAGTAATTTGGACCTTTGATGCAGAATGCTGTAGTTATTAAGACTCTCAGTAAAGTCTGATTACACATGCACATACACATTCATGCCAATTTGAAAAAAAATCAGACATTAAAACAAAATCCCTTGCCTCCCATTACAACCGGTGCAAACATTTATCTTTAATAATATTCAACATGTCTAAAAGAGAGACCTGCAAATTTGTTCGTCCTTTCTGTGTGTGTAGCAAGCCTTTGTTTTTGTTTAGATTATGTTTTTAGAGGCGAATGGAAGAGGTGCCTTTCTTTTCTTCTGGAATTGCCTTTTGAAAATGAACATGTACTGGTAACTATACTTACATCTTGTATTTGCAAAAGGATTTCTGTGGTGCAGAGCATCAGTGCTTGCAAATGCAGCAGAGACACTTGCAGCACCATTATGATCCTTTCCATTCTGAATTGGTAGCAGTTTTTTGATAAAAGTAAAATGCCCAGATTTATATTTGGTCCTTGGTTGATTTTTTTTAACTTCACTTTATTTTGAAGTTGTTCAGTGAATTGGAACAAAAGGACACTGAAAAAAATTCAGATTAGATCGATGAGTCAGTCATCTAATTCCACTGTTCCACACAAAAGCTTTGCCACTGGGTCGCTGAAATCATCAATCCTTGGGAGCAAACACAGAGCTGTTCCTGTCACCAATCTCCTGATGAACTGTATGTTCCAACTCTTTGCAGCATACCAAAAAATAATCTTAAATTATTTCCAAGTGTTCTTTGATCTTTTCTCTCTTCCTACACTGTTCAGATTTAAGGGGTATTATCACCTCATTGTAAAAATACACATCTTGCTCATTTCCCTTTGTTAATATGAGAATGTGTCGTTATATATCTACAGGAGAATTAGCTTATTCAAACTAATATATTTCATATGATGCCTACTGTTAGCCCCAATAAAATAAAATAGACATTAGCGAAGTTAAATAGCTTTTGTGGGTTGTACTCTAGGATGTGTATGAATAGACTGTTTCCCCATGTAATGAAGGTCAGTCACTTTCTCATTAATATTAGGCATTCATTTGTTGTTTGTGATTTACTGCTGTAAATAAGGATCCAGATCTTCCTTCTCACAGCTGTTTGTGTGAGAAGCAGACAGCAAAGTTTATAAAACACTTCACCTTGACAGATACCTAACAGTCACACAATTCCCACACATTATGCATTTATTAAGAGGGAATCTCAGCTGTTTAGTCATTGGCTATTTTTCATGAAAAAAATGGTAAGGAGGAAAACACAAACAAACACCTCAACATGTGAATGGTAATAGTGCTTAACACTCTGGCAAACTTTGGTTAAATAAGCAAACAATACATATGTGATGTCAAACAATCCAATGATAGCCGGAGCTTTAGAGCAGGGACTTTAGTTAATCAAGAGATTGCATAAGAGAGAACTGTTTAGTCTGAACACTGAACTATTTTGAGTACACTGAATTTACAATAACAAGAATTTTGTCTGTAAGCTTGACAACATGCTTAACCTCTTCCCACTCAAGTATTTTTATTTAATTTATAACCATTCTTTCCTGAAAATATAAAAGAAAAAGTAATGCAGGCAACCAACCAACCCAACTAACAAGAAGAAGTCTAAATCTGTGACATTATTGACAGTGGAATACATAAACCATTTTAATTCAGTAGGGATAAATGATCCTGCAGTATTTCAGGCTTTTGCTAGAGTTGCCAAGTTGCTGTGCCACTGCTTCTCTGTCAGGGTAAAATTGAGATAGACTCCAAAACTACAAAAGAAGGCTCAAAACTGCTCCTGTCATGTGCAAAACAGATTATAGAAATTATGGAATCTGTTTTTCCATCAGTACATGTGCATAACTCCCATTAACATTAATATGACATAAAAAATGATAGAAGTATATAACTCTCAAATACTTGTATTGCTTTATGATGTTGGGTAGCAGCCACCAACCCATTCTGAACAAATGCAGCTGTAGAGTTATGCTTTATTTTGTCATTTTGCCTTGTTGCAGAAAACCCATATATATTTGTTTATAACATTATTGTTGCAAAGGCAAGTTAGCAATTCAGAAGTTAGTAACTGCTAGAATTAAGGTTGCCTGTGCAACCTTTATTTCAGCTTCCTTCTGTGTGCATAATATATTACAATAAAGTTTGAATTATATGATCACATGCTATTATTTCCACAGGATCCTGTCTCATTCAGCACACAGTCTCCTTTCCTAGACAGTCCCCACTACCACCTCAGGTTCTCATCTAATCTTTCTCTCTCCCCTACCTTTCATCTCCAGGGTTCCCCCCTTTTCCCAAATTCCTCATCTCCATTGGCTCCATCCCAGTCCCGATTTCCCTTCTCAGGCTCTTCAGACAATCTCAGCGCCTCCTTCTCCCTTCACACTCACACCTCCCAGATACTTGTCCCAGTCTCTTTGTCCAGTCAGACTTGGATCTCTCCTGCATCACAGCTTCTCATCAGATCTTTTTCTCCTTCCTTGTCCACACCCGCACTGGTTCTCAGTCCCGATCTCTCCTACAGCTCCTGATCTGAACTCTCACCCCCATTTCCCTGACTTGGTCCAGGTCCTAGTCTCCATACCCAGCCAATCCCCGTCTCCCCACCAACTCCCAGACACAATTTTCCTCTTTCCACTACCAGCTTCCAGTCCCAATTTCAACACTCCCTTCCCTCCAGGCTTCTTGTTCACATCTACTCCTCTGTTATTCAGGCTTTTGTCCCCTCCACATCTGAAACAGGAAGCTTCCTGTTCCACACTTCCTAGGCCAACAGAGTGGTCACTGCTTTCCGTTCAGATACCTTGACCCTGACTCAGGAAGGTCCTCAGAAGTACAGAGCTGCAGTTGCATGAGAAGCCTGGCTCAGCCTAGGGCTGGAGCAATGTAGCTGCTAAAATTCTTTAAGTCTCATGTGAGTATGTGCAAACTGAGATTTTTCAGAGGCTTATAACTTAGCCAAATTTGAGTGGATTTTCACAGTAACAGCAGAAGGCACATTTGAGGCACAAAGGCTACCTGCATGCCAAATGTCAAGTTCCTGCTGCTAAGCATGAGAGCGCTAGAGCTATTCAGAGAAAAGGTTGTCAGAATTTTTTAACACCAGCCTTGTTCTCAGCCTGAAGTAGACACCCCAGCGTGGAAAATTTCAGACCAATTGGTTAAAGTTTGGTAAAGTTATAAGCAACTGAAAACAGGGTGTTATAATGGGAATTGTCAGGCCTTGCCTACAGTGCTAGTAGCCCTGCCGAGAGAGAGAGAGAGATTCAAAATCTGAGATTACATCCTGCAGAGCAGGATGTGATGCAGTGATATGTCATGTGGATACCATCTCCACATATATGGGATGTGTGTGTGTGTATGCACACATTTTAAAATTTGACTACACTTGCATAGCTTATTATGTTACTAAAATATAATCGATTTGAATTAAACTATTTTGGGGGTGCATATCTGCATAAATGAACATATATGTTGGTGTTTACATGTATAAAAGACTTCAGAGTAATGATAGAACATCCCACAAATAGTTCAAAGTCATTAATCAATAAACAGATATCCATCAGTTTGTTGGTATTGCATAGATGTTTGCTACACACAATGGTAAAATTATTTAGAAACTGCTTACTAATGTGTAGCTCTTCTGAAGACAAAATAATATTGCTCTTATATGGGATACCTTGTATTAAGATAAATCCAACCTTTTCAAGTTATATTGTATGACGCTATCAATTCTGATAACTAAGAAATTATCTCAATTTTTGGCTCATTCTATACCACCGAGTGGAATTTATCACTAATAATACCAAAGATGCTTGTGATGGCATTTTACGGCCTCCAGATCTCCTTTCAACACTGGTAAGCTCTCCACCAGATCAGCTAGTTTACAGGCTGTTGGATCATGCTGCAGCTGAGGCTGCAGTTTGATTTTGTCTCCATAAAGTCAAGACTAGAATTGACACCAGAGTAATTAGAAATGAGTTTCCAGAACTTAACTCATCAAACAAACTGCTGTGGAGTATATATGGGCCTACTGGGGGAATGTAGTGGGAGGGGGGGCTGTCTGGAGGATAAAATTAGATTGACCTTGTAGCAATGCCCTTGCTCTTAGTCTTTCTACTGGATAAATAGCCAGCATTTGGCAGTGCTTCCCTGTCAGGAAGGATGCATCAGCCTCACAGTCTCTCTGTCCTATGGGCACTTATACCGAGACAGTAATGCCGAAGTGCCAGGGAGGCAGGGGAGAGGGGCCGGGAAGATGGGGAAACTGGGGGGCTATTCAAAATCATAGCAAAATTGCCAAGAGTACAGACAAAGTTCTTCTCTATCTGTCAAATCTAAACATCAAACCTTTTGGAGATTTTTCACTATTACTGGGTTAATTTGCAACCTAGTTTCCTGAGCAATCTGCCTTGTGATCTGGATTTCTCCATATGCATATTCATATGGGGGAGTGTGTATGTTTATTCATTTATTATGTTCTAGTACTTCAGTAATGTGTAATTTCTATTTCTTGCTTTTGTCTGGAGGCTTCTCAGATTACATTTAGATTGTATCCTTTATCATCCCAAATTGACATTTATGCTTTTACTTCTATTGTTTGCCTATCTTCTCTCTGGTATGGATCAACAATTTGTTTTAATCTATGTCACTTCTCTTATCTCCCTTGATACAGCGATGCAGTCATTTTGCACTAGCGTACGCCTACTGAGGTGGTGTTAGCAACAGTGTGGTGGGGTTTTTTCGCCCCTATCTAAAATGCTGGTGAATGTTAATTGCTTTTCCAGTTAGTTTATAAGAATGCAGAGACGACTGAATGCACAAGACCAGTTTTGACAAAAGTAATGGAATGCTAGTGCCTATGAATAAATAAATCTGATTTACATAGAAGAATATTGTGGCAATGGATAGAATGCAAGCAAATTATGGTTTCAAGATGAGTTATTCCTTTTTCTTAGTGGGGGCTGGGAAAAGCTAAGGAGCACTGAAATATGTTTCTGGTGTTGAAGAAAGCCAACCTGTTTTTTGGTGCTTTGTTTCATAAATACATTTCTCTTGAGGGGCAGGGGGAACGGTCTTATTTTTCTAAAATTACATTGTCGTAAAAACATCAGTTTGTGAATGATTGATGTGGGATAAGCAGGAAATGGTTGAATTTCACGTGTGCTGGTTATGGATTTTTTTGCTTTCTAATAGTAGATTTGCTTTCTGTTCCTGGTTGGTAAACTCCTACCCTAAATGATGCTGTTTAAAAGCTACAAAACAAACCACTCTACTGCATAAGAAATTACTAACCTAATAAGCATTTACTGTGTGAGCTGACAGATTTATTTACAGCTCCAAAGGATTGGAGGACCCCCTGGGAAAAGTGTAACCCTCCTTTGGAAAGGAGGAGATGAGGAGTTAGAATGGCCTAGCACAGAACTCTCGTATAGTAGGAATTGCTCCACTAAACTTGTTAGTGCACCAAGTAGACATGCTGATAAAGACAAGCCATTAAAATATGTGTCAGGTCCAGTGAGTGATTCTGGCATATCTCTCACTCTCCTTCATATATACAGTAGACCTGTAAATGCTTCGTTCAAAGTAGAATGATGATCAGTTTTGCCCGGAATTTCATGTACCATAAGGTCACCATTTGTTACAAAATATGACCATATTATCTCTGGGATTCTCAGGGATGAATACATGTTGTGTTGTAATTGAGAGTACTGTCTGGAGGGTGAATGGATTCCATATAAATATACCTCTGATAATGAATGTTGACTGATGTACAGGACAAGATTGCCACCAATTTGGTAAAAAGTTCAATGGCCAATAATACCAGAGGGGAAGAAAGCACATTTCTATGCTACAATATGACAGAAAAGTAGGAGAAATGTCATAATTAAGTGGAAGCATACATTGAAATTATGTATTGAGTTATTTAATGAGAGCAGCTTGCTACATAAATATGAAAAAGTATCAGGAGAAACAAACAGAACCATAATGTCTCTTACTCAAGCTTGGAAGCTCTCTCAAACTTCATAAAATCTCAAAGCTGCACAATACATTTGTGTATATTTCCTTCATCATCGCTGTTCTTCTCAGTGATGGTCTTCTCCCTTTATTCTTGGTGCAAAGTCTGTTTTTATTATTAGCATTACTTTAAGAAAATTCAATACAATTCTGAAGAGAAGGCAATGTTTAGAAGGAAGCATAAAAGGGAAATACTCTGTATGTGTGTGTGGGGAGGGGGGGGTCCTTTTGTGCTGTGGAATTGAAAGCACTCAAGCAGTACGCCCACACACAGCCCAAAGGACACAGGGACCACAAATAAAGGAAGGGATATTTCTGGCTTGTGTAAGCTGAAAGATTCCGCTGCTGCTGCCTTTTTTTTTTTTTAACTGAGGCGGACAACATGCCTGTCTCTTAGAATCTCATCAAACCTGAATAAACAACCTTACAGCACTGTAGCTCTTTAATTTATGATCAAGTGGTGTCTTATTCTGTTTTTAGCATGGAACATCTCCTTGACCAGCAACTTTGTATGCATTTTCACTAATGTATGATGTGATTAAGTTTTAATTGGTCAGAGTTAGAAAACTAGATGTGCCAGCTAATGATCTCTAAAGGAGCAAATGCTTGATAATATATGGGTGACTTCAAATCGGAATTGTTTTTATTTTCACATCAGAAAATGCTCTGTTTGTGAAATATGCAGCTCAGAGCAATATGTTACAGTGCGGCCATTTATATTTGCAGAATTGTGAAGTATTGTAAAATGTAAAATATGATACTACTGGACATCAGTTGCAGCAGTACTGTGGGTTACATTTTTGTGCTCTGTTTTAGCATCGTTTCTATTTTCCTTTTTGACACTATAATCCTGCTGGAAACTATTTGAGAGTAATATAAACATACAGCAGGGGTGGAACCGGTGGGGATGGTGGGAGCCAGCACACTTGTATCATTGTTTAGGAAGCTGTTCCAAGTCCTGAGGCTGGGCTGGACTCTTCCACTGCAGGGGCCAAAGGAGAGAGGGGGACCTGAAGGAGCTGGAGCAGTCACTGTCGTGCCCAGGATTAGGCAGGTAGAAACTGGGGTGATTGGACCAGGCCTGGGAACAGCTGCCCCAGGCAACAAAGATATGAACTGCTGGGACCCTCTTTCCAGCCTGGAGCTGGCTGCCTTCATTCCCTATGCAGAGCAGCCACGCCGACTCCACCCTACTTCTCATGAAGAGCACCCCATCCCAACTTCCCTTAAGACCCCAATTTCCTCCCACTCCCCCGACTCTACTCACTCCCCATGCTTAGTACGGTGCTTCTTATATTTAGGTTTCACTGTGTACCTCCTCCCCCTATTGAAAGCGAGATTCTGCCACTTTGGTAAACACGTCCTTTTGTACAGTAAGACCCTGGTCCTATCCCAGTATCTGCAAATGGGCCTCACTAACAAGTGGTATAATCAGTGCACTGGAAAGGATTCTTGTAGATTTTGGCATCCTTCAAAGAAGTTTTGACCAAAAAACAAACAAGCAAACAAAAAGAGATGGTTTTAGCATACACCCTAGTTATCTATAGTCTTGATTCTCAAACTCAGATATACCTGCACCAAATTGATGAAGTTATACCGTGTGTACAGAGGCATTAACAATGTATATGAGCCTCATCAGATACATAGTCAAGAAGGAATTTGCATGCCCACTAATGCAAAGAGGCAAATGTGAAATCCTGCAGATTTATGATGCTGCCTTGGGGACTTTAATCCTGATCTTATAAGGCCCTGAGCACCCTATATGCCAGCTAAAGTCAAAGGGAGTGGAGGGTGCTCAGCATCTCATAGGGTTGTGAATAGGTCATAAAACAGTGACTGGATTGTATCTAGTTACATGGAGGCTCAGTAGGTTTTGGCTCTTGCTGTTTTTAAATCTGTAGCTTTCAGAGACACAGTACTAATCTAAGTCTTCACAAATCAAGTTATTAGTAAACATTTAAAATCTCCTTACTACATGTGCCATTCTCTGCATCCGCTGAAGTGGGCTGTAGCCCACGAAAGCTTATGCTCAGATAAATATGTTAGTCTCTAAGGTGCCACAAGTACTCCTGTTCTATTTAAAATAGTCTCTCTCTTTACTTTTTCAGACTTAGAGAATGCAGTGGAATAAAAATAGCTTATACACAGTATGAGGGGACGTTGCAGCATTTTGTACCTTGCGACATGTATGCAAATGAAGTGAAAAGTATATCGCAGCCAACTTGTGACATGCCTTTCACTTCAAAGACATGCCTGGTGCATTCCTGCTGCATTCCACAAAATGCTGCAACCATTCCTATGGCACCTAATCCCTTGGTAACAGTGAGAATGCCTTGAGAGATCCTAGTACATAAGTTTCATTATATTTTCCTTTATTGAGATATATTTGGTATGTTTTTTCCAGATTATCTTTCATAGATTTTACCCAGGATATTGCACAATGAGCAGTGGCTTTCATTGAGCTGCCCAGAGTAATTCCCGGGTTTTTTTCCCCCTTCGGTGCATACAGTTAATTTAGAACCAGCAATCTGTATGAGCATTCCATATTATTCTTCACAATGTGTACGACCTTGCATTTTTCAATACTGCAATGCTTCTGTTATAGTGCTGCCCATTCACCAACCGTTGTATTGTTCTTCTGAAGGTCCTCACAGTTTTCTCTATTCTTTACTAATCTATACAATTTTTAATTATCTATACATTTGACAACCTTTCTGTTCACCCCAATCCCCAGAACTTCGAAAAACTACTGAGCAATACAAACTTCAGCACTGACCCTCCATTGTTAATTTTTTGCCCTGGAAAAAATTGACTGTTTTCTATTTCATAGCCAATTTCTAATCAATAAGAGTATTTTACTTCTCACTCTTTCCCTACATTTTCCATTTATAGTCTTTTGTCAGGGACTTTGTCAAAGGCCTTTGGAAGTCCAAATATATTTAATTAGTTGGCTCTCCTTTATTTTGTTGACATACTGAAAGAATTCTAATTCTTTAGGGTAGAAAGATAAAATTTATTTTTGCAGTGACCAGGTTGGTTTGTCTCCTGTGACATATTTTTCATCTAGGTGTTTATAATTCTACTTTAATTATCATTTCAAGTTATATGTTGGTGCTGAAATGAAGCTCACTGGTCTGTAATTCCCAAGACAACCCTAGGATCTATTTTTGAAGATTGATACAACATTTACTACCCTTCAGTCCTCTGGTACGATAGCTGATTTTAATGAGAATTTACATATTTTTATTGCAATTCTATCATCTTGTTCTTAAGTTACTTTAGAATTCTTGGATGTAAACTATCCAGTCCTGTTGACTTGTTCCCCTTTAATAATTTATTTTAATTTATGTCAAAAGGTTGTTCTTTTTTAAAAAGTGCATTATTTCAATATCTGTCATTAGTTCATCTTTGTTACCTGCAAAGAATAGATTCTGGGAAGGCATCTCCTCAAACATTCTCTGTAGTGAAGTCTGCAAATTAGCTTGCCTGCAATGTCTTAATTGCTCCCTTTACTCCCTTACAGTCCGGCAGACCTGCTGATTCTCTTTCAGACTTCCTGCTACTGATATATTGAAATGACTTCTTGTTATTTGTTTTTATATCTTTGGATAATTGCTCTTCAAATTCCCTTTTCACCATCCTAATTTCCGTCTTCAATTTTACCTGTTGGAATTATCTCTTGAGCCTTGCCATTTAACCATAATTTCTTCTTTTTCCCTCGCCTTCCTGTTTCCTTTATAGTTTAGGGTCGTGTGATCCTTATGTCTCTGTGTTATGATATCTGAATCTTAATCCCTCCTGTGCCATCCAATATCACTTAGGGCATGAACGACTCTACCATATTGGTTTGTTCTGGGCCACTTTTTACATGTCCTCTGTCGTTAAGTCCCATACATTTTCCCTCTCTGAGTACTGTTCCACAGAGGGATTCTTTTGCTTGACCCCTTTTTTGTTTTTTTGCTCCAGCTACCCCGTGATATGCCTGCCATGGCATATGCTCTGGCTTCATTCTTAATCTGCGTCCCAGATATGTCCATCTTCTTTTCTGGTTGACTCTTCAAAATGTTGCAGAGTGAATTCCTATGGAGGCTGTCAAATACTTTCTTAAAAATATATGAAATTCATGATGCGTGCTTTTTGCCATTTGATGCTTTCCTCTCATGCCATCTCTGAGGACTTTAATTTCTTCACATTTCACTTTGGGATCTTTCTGACTAATTTCATGATTATTTTTAAATGGTTTCCCATTTTCTTTTTGCAGAACTATGATTATGCCTCTTTCCATTTGTAGTTATGGACAAGGTTGGTGTAGGGGGCAGCTTGGTTCTGCCAATCTGGAGAGGTCTTGGAAAGGAATAACAGAGCACTGTCTATAGAACTTCATATGGGGGGGACACCGGGTAGGGAATATTTCAGGTTTAGATTAATAAGAAAATGCAGAATAAAAATCTTCCAACACCCAGACCTCTCAACTGTGCAGCATATCATGGTGCATCTTATTTTGGAATCAGTGCCGGCTCTCTCCTGCATTTCCACCTCCTCAGGCATGGTACCGCCTCAGCTGAGTAACAGTCATGGCAGCAACAGGCGGCTGAGAAGAGTGACTGACTGTGTGTTAGGCACACCTGCTGCATGTGTGTGATGACATCACAATGCACAGCCCACACCCACTCTGATACTAACAGACACAGGGAGGAGCCCCTTCCTGTTGCTGCCATCTTCTGCTTTATGAAGCCTGGAGCCTACACCAGTGGTGCCACGATGGTCCACATCAGATGAGAGGCCTGCTAGCAAAGGGGTAAAGGTGGAAGAGGAAATAAGTGAGTGTAAAAGGTGGTTGAGAACAAGGAGGGAGTCTATGGAGAATGACAGGTTTCAGAGTGGTATCCGTGTTAGTCTGTATCAGCAAAAACAATGAGGAGTCCTTGTGGCACCTTAGAGATTAACAAATTTATTTGGGCATAAGTTTTCGTGGGCTAGAACCCACTTCATCGGATGTCAGCTTTGTGTCCATTTGTGTCTATTTATTCTTTTGCGTAGAGACTGTCAGGTTTAGCCAATGTACATTGTCTACAGCCAAGCTCTAAGATACAGTCGCATTTGCGCCAATCCCTCAGAGAGAGACAAACACCCACAGAATCTCTATCAAGCATTCTTAAAACTGCAATACTCTCCTGGTGAAGTGAAGAAACAGATTGACAGAGCCAGAAGGGTACCGAGAAGTCACCTACTACAAGACAGACCAAACAAAGAACGTAACAGAACACCATTAGTCATCACCTACAGCCCCCAACTAAAACGTCTCCAGTGCATCATCAAGGATCTACAACCTCTCCTGAAGGACGATCCCTCACTCTCACAGACCATGGGAAACAGGCGAGTCCTCACCTACAGACAGCCCCCCAACCTGAAGCAAGTACTCACCAGCAACTATACACCACACAACAAAAACACCAACCTAGGAACCAGACCCTGCTGTAAACCTCCATGCTAACTCTGTCCACATATCTATTCAAGGGACACCATTATAGGACCTGACCACATCAGCCACACCATCCAGGGCTCATTCACCTGCACATCCACCAATGTGATATATGCCATCATGTGCCAGCAATGCCCCTCTGCCATGTACATTGGCCAAACCAGACAGTCTCTATGCAAAAGAATAAATGGACACAAATCTGACATCAGGAATCATAACATTCAAAAACCAGTAGGAGAACATTTCAGTCTCTGTGGTCACTCAGTAACAGACCTAAAAGTGGCAATTCTTCAACAAAATTTGTTTTTAAAAAAAAAAGACTCCAACGTGAAGCTGCAGAACTGGAATTAATTTGCAAACTTGATACCATCAGATTAGGCCTGAATAAAGACTGGGAGTGGTTGGGTCATTACAAAACCTAAACTTAATTTCCCCAATACTAATTTCTCCCTACTGTTACTCACACCTTCTTGCGTCTGACGAAGTGGGTATTCACCCACGAAAGCTCATGCTCCAATACTTCTGTTAGTCTATAAGGTGCCACAGGACTCTTTGCCACTTTTTACAGATCCAGACTAACATGGCTACCCCTCTGATACTTCACACCTTCTTGTCAACTGTCTGTAATGGGCCACTCTCTTACCACTTCAAAAGTTAGTTCTCCTCCCTTGATATCCTGCTGTTAATTGATTTATCTCATTAGACTGACCCCCATCCTTTCATGTATTTATACCTGCTCCTGTATTTTTCACTTCGTGCAGCCGATGAAGTGGGTTCTAGCCCACGAAAGCTTATGCCCAAATAAATTTGTTAGTCTCTAAGGTGCCACAAGGACTCCTCGTTGTTTTTATGGAAAATGAAACGTTGATATAGTGAAACACTGTAGTAAATTAGGATGAAAGCGCCAGATTTTTTCAATGCATTGTTGTGATAAATAAAGTGGTGGGGTACCTCCCTTGGATGGATACTCATCCAGCCAGTTAGTTGTAAAATCCCTCTTGGTAGCTGTTCTCTGCTTGCTTTTCCTGTAAAGCGTTAACAAGCCCACAGGTAAAAGAAAAGGAGTGGGCATCTGACCAAAAGAGCCAATGGGAAGGCTAGAACTTTTTAAAATGGGAAAGAACTTTCCCTTTGTCTGTTCTCTGGAGAAGGAGACACAAAGCAGCAATGCTATCAGCAGGAATGCTGTGTAAGGCTTGAACCAGGTGTGAAAATTCATCAGACCATACCTAGAATTGCTTATTTGAAACTCCCCAAAATATTTAAGTAAATTAGGAATGTTTAGCTAGGTTTTTTTTTTTATTTATTTTGGCTTGTAGATCTCCTCTGTGCTAACCCCAGATGCTTTTGTTTGCTTGTAACCTTTAAACTGAACCGCCAAGAAAGCTATTTTGGGTGCTTAATTTTTGTAATTGTTTCTTTTAACATCTAGCAAAAACCCTAAATTCCAGATGTATTTTTTTCCTTTTTGTTTTTAATAAAATGTACCTTTTTTAAGAACAGGATTGAATTTTTGGTGTCCGAAGAGGTTTGTGCGTGTTGTTTGATTAGCTGGTAGCCATGGCTAATTTCTTTTGTTTTCTTTCTCAGCTCTTCCCCGGAGGGGGGTGAAAGGGCTTGAGGGTACCCCACAGGGAGGAATTCCCAAGTGCTCCTTCCTGGGTTCAAAGGATTGGGGTTTTTTTTGCATTTGGGTGGTGACAGCATTTACCAAGCCAAGGTTAGAGAAAAGCTGTAACCTTGGGAGTGTAATACAAGCCTGCAGTGGCCAGCATTAATTTTTTTAATCCTTGCAGGCCTCCGCCTTCGGCACTAGAAGTGCCAGAGTGGGGATTCAGCCTTGATAATTGTACTAGGCAAATCACAATTCCAGTTCCAATGAACCTCTGTGAATATGGAGCACGGCTGCAGTCCTCATACAGGGGAAATGCCCACTGAGGGAAAATGGAAAATGTATGTGGGTTAAAAATAAGGTTGGCAAGACACGTACAACAGTGAATGTCAAGAGGCGGGGGATAGAGGGGAAATGGCTTTTCCAGAGGAAGAGTATAATGTGCATAATTCTGGGCATAATTTCCCCTAGTGGGAGCAGTCTTTGAGAAGAAGGGGGAAAAGTGGTTTTGTTAACTTTGATCAGAAATATACAGTCTAAGAGAAGTAAAAGAACTGTAGACTTACATGGTGTTCACGGTCTACCATGTCAATGCTATCATTGTGTGCAGCCCTGGAGAATGTTTCTTTAGTACCCAATTAGTTTTTATTTTATTTCTAGTGATGACTGGTAATATTAATTACCAATGTAAAAGCGAAAATACATCATAATGAAACAAATGGATGCATGTTCATGCTTAGATTAAAACATTACTAGTAATTGTGTAGAGGGACATCTCTTTGCTGTGGCAGTGGTATTTATGGGGTTATAAACATTAAGTTGTATAAAAGGCAACTTAAATTATACTATCTCTCAGTTATAGTGTAATCCACCATTAGTTACTCAAAGATTACTTCATTTATACTATATCAGTATACTTATCAAATAGTTATATAGCTCCTTGCCAAAACAAAGGTGTCATTATTTACCCACTGTAAAATAGACTAGTGTTAGTAGCATTAGAAATCATTAGCTCTATTAAGTCAGCTATCCTGTGTTAGCAGCTGGAAATAGCCTGCAACTCGGGGGTTCCGAAACGTTCTCCAGTCATTATATTCTAGATCACTTTGATTTCTTGTATGGGTAAAACTGATTCTAATCAAATTCAGCCATAGACGAGAATAGAAACTGACGAAATGGTAGAAAGAGATTTATTAAACTTTTTCTGTGTTGCTTAAAGCTGTGTTTTGTAGCAAGATAAGAGTGTTGTCCCTTAGATAGGAGCATGAGTGAACAGTTCAGCTGTGCCTTTCTGTCCTCTTCATTCACTGATTTTCAAGACAACACTGTTATCTCAGCAGAAAATACAGCCGAAAGCATTATAGATGTCTGGTACAAGTGGAACCCATATTAATGGTGGTTGCTTAAAGAAGGGGCATGTTCAGATCTGTTTACTGTGCACTCAGGAAATAGCCATTTTTATTTTCTGAGGCGTACTGAAAACATAAAAGAATCAATTTTGTTTTGGCTTTCCTCTGAACGGGGTAGACTTTTTAAATGGTATCTTAAGTGACAGGATTAAAAATAATTCTTTTCACATGACATGAGAACTTTCCCCCATTAGAGAGTGATATCTTTTTTACAACTCTGTGAAAATAATTCTTCTAATTTTTTTCTCCACTGTATTACCATGAGCTGTGCTTTCACTCCTTTTTAAAAAAAAAAACAACTCTGAAATTTTGATATTTTTTTAAGTATATGCAACATATGTTCAAAGATAACACTTAAAAAGAGGGGGGAGAGGAAAGGAGTTACATCATATTCCGTATATTGTTGTCCTCTCTTTATTCAGCACTGCTATCCTCCTGGACAAGCAATTCTGCTTCTCCTATCTTGTCCTTGATAGCTTTTGTCCGCCTCATAATCTTCTTATGCCCTTTTCCCTCTCTCTTCTCTCTCTGTCCAGGATGTTACTCACTTCTTTAAAGGCAAAATTGAAGGGATCTCCCAGAAGCTATCCATCTCTCCTCCTTTTCTTTCTCCCCTTTTAACTCTACATTCTATTCTGAGGCTGCCAAGATTCTGTCCTTCTGAAATCTATCAACTTGCAGATGCCACTCGTATCTCCTAACCTCTCTTGCTCCCCCACTCATTCCTTCAGAATCATCAAGTATTCTCTTTTCTCTGGATACTTCCCCTCTGCACTGAAGAATCTTAATATTGCCCCTATCCTAAAGAAATCCTCAACCTATTGGTGGTGTCTTGACTTCCCCTCGCTTCTGGATTCAGGTTCCCTGTCAACTCCTGTCTTCCCCCTTTCCCAGCCCACGTATCCATTTTGCATGCTCATTCTCTTTGATTTCTCTACTGCTGTTGACATCACCCACTTCTTCTCAAGACCCTTTCCTCCATGTCTTCCATTACTGTTTATAGCACTGAGAATGCAACTTTACCCCAATAACTCAAGCCCATTTAGAGCCAGTCTATATTTTTAATGTTCTGGCTAATTTGTTGTTAGGAACCTTTTAAAGTATTTTTTGTTAATAGTTTTGACTGGAATCAGTACCCTTCAGATTATTTGGCTCTCCCATGCCAGACTTCTTGTTGCACTGTTTAAGGAGGGAGTTCAGTCTCTACAATGGTACTCACATGGGTACCTACTTCTCATTCTGTTCCCCTCCCCCTACTACCACCCTGATCAAAGTTCAGTTTCCATATGAAGTGCTTCTTCCAACCTAGCTCTATCTGAGGTCCAGTTTCCATTGTCTTTAAAAAAGCACATAATAGGTATAGGAAGAAGAAATAGGTACCACATCCAATTCAAACTGGAGATGTGGCAAAATACCATATTCAAGTTGGAATTTGTTCAGGTCAAAAGGGCTAACAAACTTAATTTTTCATCAAGTAGCATGGGATCTTCACTGATCAAAAGGTATACAAGGAGGACCTTCTACATCTCAAGCAAGAAATCTTTATTTGTAATGTGTATTATTGTAAGGATGTATTGCATTTAAAATCTAAGTTCATGGAGATGCAATTAACACCCCCATAGTTAAGGGTTTTTTTTCTTTTAATGGACCTTTGCAATCTTCTGTTTTTGCTCTTTCTTGCACATACATTCAAGGTTGTGAAAGTATTTAAAAAGTTGCAGAACTATGAAGTTGTAGAAGCTCCATAAAAATGTTTTTTAAAAAAAAGATCGGTCTAAAAGCAAAACGTTGGTTTTATTTGCAGTCATTCAAAGAAAAGAGAAATCAAAAATCTGGCAGCCTCTTTTGTCCTTTTAACATTTTCATATTTTAATCAGAAAGTACAGTATCTAGGTTGCAGAATAATAGCTTAGAGGCTGAAAATGTGCAGGAATCTGACATACACTACAATAACAAGCAGACTTTTCAGTTACATGTTTGTTTGTATGAATGGTATTCTCTAAGAATTTTTTTCTAAATAGAGGGGAAAGCCTCATAAATATGTCATGTGCCATGATCTCCTGCTATGCAAATATTTAAACAACATTTCCAAAGTTGTTCCGCTTTGAAGTGTAGCTGCTGTAATTTTAGGTGAGGTCAGTGATGCAATTTAAAGGGAAACATATATGTCTTTAATAAATTAGATCCAGTTTATCAGGCTGGATAACAATCCTAATTCTTAGCTGCAGATGGAACTAGAGTGGGTGGTATGGGGATCCCAGTGTCTGCACACCAACTAACATTCTAGTTTGCAGATTTACAGGATTTATCTCAAAATGTCTCAGCCTATCAGTTTGGGGCCACATAACGAGCTCTTTGATACTGCAGAAAGGAATTACATACAGTACTCGTGGTGAGTTCTTTTTAGGATAACTGGTGTGTTTGTGAGGAGAGATGCTGTTGAATGTTAACAGAGAAGTGAATGAGCTCACCTCTAAAATGTAATTGATTTTGTTGGACAATGTGCCAAAGTGCTATTTTTAATAACAATCAAGAGGCCATGTTTATGTGTGTCAGGAAATAGTATGGCACATGCTACTATTTGTTTTAATAATAACTACTTTTGATTGTTAGGAAGATAATATAGGACATATTACTATAATATAGCTTGATCCTTCTGCTACCTGTTCTTCTTAAGAGCTGAAATGTGCATCACTTCAATTCCTGTCTACAGTATCATCTGAAGTGTTTATAACTCAAACTTTACAAGTGTTCTAAAGATAGCAGTGAAGCATTTCTATGTCAGTGAAACTCACATAGTCTGAGAGATTTGAAGCAACAGAGAAGACAAAATCTTGTTTCCTGATTTCACCATTGCTTATATTGAACTGCCTAGATGAACACATGTAAGTGAAAGAATGAATGTAGTAAAACAGAGAGGGTATTGCATTTTGTACTGTTTAGTTTATTGGCTTAGCAGTTTGTTGCTGGCATTTTATATCTGAATGCCTAAGTCCTATATAAGTTGTCTGTCAGTTGCTGTTTCATCAGGTTTAGAGGAGGAAACTGTGGTCTAGTCACTGTGGCAGAGAGACAGTAACAGATTTTGCCCTCAATTATACGATGTATATAGTACATCTGGAGTAACTCCACAGAATTCAGTAGTTACTCCTGATGTACTCCATATGACAGAGAAGAATGTCGCACACAGGTGTTTCTTGAACAAAATGCATTGTACTGTATTAATTTAGCTCACTTGTTCTCAAACTGTGGTCCACAGAGTCATTGCTGACAGATTGCAGAACAAAATAATTTGTGAACCAAGTGCGAATGGGGAAATTGGGATGGGAGGTGAGTTTGTGAGAGAATCCTTTCTCTTACAAGGGTTCTTCAGAATGAAAAAACTGAAGAACTACTGATCCATCTATTATGCTTAATCAGAATTAGATATCGGCTGGGACTGGAATCTCTCACTTGTCCTGGTGCTATACAGAGATATCAACATTTGTAACCTTGTTGTCATGCAAAAACGTTTGACTCTGATGCAAGAACCTAAATAAATTTTCTAAAATAACTTCCTGGGATTGGAAAAACTATTGTGGCACTTCCAGTTTTCAGTGGCATTGGTAAGAAAACTCTAGAAACATGAGGAGAACAGGAGGTAAGAGTAGGAAAAAAGCTTCACAAAACTGGGAATAAGAATCCACTGAGTGAAGGTGAGGATAACATTGGCTTCTGCAGCTTTGTACTTGCCAGCAAACTCTCTGAACCTTTTATGTTGTTCCAAAAGTCAGTCAAGCATGTAGAACGCGGAGCTCCAGCAAATCAGAACTTCCTGTGTGAGCTAATGTCTCAGCAGTTTTCTTGCTACAGCCATTTTTAAGGATATTTCTCTTCAGTGACCAAAGATAATTCATGTTACCATTAATATATTTCAGCACTTCAGTTATGCAAATAATATATAGTCACATACCATTCAGAAAGTAAAGGAAGCTGACATTTATATTTTATTTGCAAATAATCCATCACTGCATCTTCTTTCAAGGCTATTAAGTTAGCTCATTCTTGAGAGAGTCTGTGTTAAGGAGGATGGATTCAGGGGTGAGTCTCCTAAAGTTGGTGGACTCAATATCTTGGAGAGGACAGGGGAGAAAAAGAGGAAAATTAAAAGGCAAATTACAAAAAATAGGAACATCAAATCAAAGCTGCTAGAGCAGGTATGGGAGAAAATGGGGGAAAAGGTGTGTATAATGGTGTGTGTCTTTAAGACCTCCCCTCAATACTTCTGTTAGCCAATGGGTGATAAAAGCTGTGAGAGTGCAAAGCAGACTGCTAGAGCTCTGCCAACAAAAGAGAATTGATGCTCTATATGTGTGCATACCAAGATACCCTTTCTGCAACATAGTTCACTGGCCTGCTGTGTTTTCCCTCTCTTATTAGAACATAAGAACATAAGAACGTTCATACTGGGTCAGACCAAAGGTCCATCTAGCCTAGTATCTGTCTACCAACAGTGGCCAATGCCAGGTGCCCCAGAGGGAGTGAACCTAACAGGCAATGATTAAGTGATCTCTCTCCTGCCATCCATCTCCATCCTCTGACAACAGAGGCTAGGGACACTATTCCTTACCCATCCTGGCTAATAGCCATTTATGGACTTAACCACCATGAATTTATCCAGTTTTCTTTTAAATGCTGTTATAGTCCTAGCCTTCACAACCTCCTCAGGTAAGGAGTTCCACAAGTTGACTGTGCACTGCATGAAGAAGAGCTTCCTTTTATTTGTTTTAAACCTGCTGCCTATTAATTTCATTTGGTGACCCCTAGTTCTTGTATTATGGGAATAAGTAAATAACTTTTCGTTATCCACTTTCTCCACATCACTCATGATTTTATATACCTCTATCATATCCCCCCTTAGTCTCCTCTTTACCAAGCTAAAAAGTCCTAGCCTCTTTAATCTTTCCTCATATGGGACCCTCTCCAAACCCCTAATCATTTTAGTTGCCCTTTTCTGAACCTTTTCTAGTGCCAGTATATCTTTTTCGAGGTTAGGAGACCACATCTGTACACAGTATTCGAGATGTGGGCATACCATGGATTTATATAAGGGCAATAATATATTCTCAGTCTTATTCTCTATCCCCTTTTTAATGATTCCTAACATCCTGTTTGCTTTTTTGACCGCCTCTGCACACTGCGTAGACATCTTCAGAGAACTGTCCACGATGACTCCAAAATCTTTTTCCTGACTCGTTGTAGCTAAATTAGCCCCCGTCATATTGTATGTATAGTTGGGGGTTATTTTTTCCAAAGTGCATTACTTTACATTTATCCACATTAAATTTCATTTGCCATTTTATTGACCAATCACTTAGGCACTTATTTCTGTTTGTACTCTCATTCCCTTTCCATGCCATTCCTTCTCTTCAACAATATTGCACCATTTGAAGGACAAGCAAAGATAGAATATTTATATATTTTGGAAGTCTTCTATGCTCTTATGTAATACTAATGCCTTGCATTTAGAATCTTCCTTTGGGGGAATCTCAAAGTGCTTCAGGAACTGTCATTTACTTATCCTAAAAACAGCCCTGTGGGGTGGGCAGTGTTTATTTTACAGGTGAGGAAACTGAAACTCAGGCACACAAAGGCTAAGGCCAACAACTTCAAAGGCTTGGTCAAGCACTCAGAGCCACCTGGCCACTCATGTAAGGGCTCAGGTGGGAAATAGACTTCCTGTGAGAGCCTTCCATCCTTGATACGTTGACTTGAGGGTGGCTTTGCTTCAGTGGAGCAGCACAAAGCATCCCTAATGCCAGGGGGGATCTGGCCTAATGTGTTTGGGGTGTCTCTCCTGTTATACCCCTCAAGTCATTCTTCATACTTGAAAGTCAAAGAGGTACAAGTTACACCAGCCACATATTTACCCACCTGTTCTTCGAGTAGATGCAGATGTGTATTCCACTTAGTTGTGTGTACACCCAGTGCACTGGAGCCAGAGACTTTTGCCTTGCAGTACCCATCGAGGTTCATGCAACTTGTGACTGTCACCCCTCCCCGGGCTACCTGACGCAACGCCAGCTTGACCCCCCCACCAGTTCCTTCTTACCACTCATGGCTAGAGTTGGAGCTTTGTGTCTGTAACTTCACAACCTTACCATTAGTCTTAGCATAGCTTTTATTCTCAGTAGTTAATGTTAATTAGCAGTTTAGTGCTGTATAAGACTACCCTCAATTTTTAGGCTAAGGATTTTAGAAAAAAGTATAGTCTTATACACGGAAAAATACGGTAATCATTTTAGTTGCCCTTTTCTGAACCTTTTCTAGTGCCAGTATATCTTTTTCGAGGTTAGGAGACCACATCTGTACACAGTATTCGAGATGTGGGCATACCATGGATTTATATAAGGGCAATAATATATTCTCAGTCTTATTCTCTATCCCCTTTTTAATGATTCCTAACATCCTGTTTGCTTTTTTGACCGCCTCTGCACACTGCGTAGACATCTTCAGAGAACTGTCCACGATGACTCCAAAATCTTTTTCCTGACTCGTTGTAGCTAAATTAGCCCCCATCATATTGTATGTATAGTTGGGGGTTATTTTTTCCAAAGTGCATTACTTTACATTTATCCACATTAAATTTCATTTGCCATTTTGTTGACCAATCACTTAGGCACTTATTTCTGTTTGTACTCTCATTCCCTTTCCATGCCATTCCTTCTCTTCAACAATATTGCACCATTTGAAGGACAAGCAAAGATAGAATATTTATATATTTTGGAAGTCTTCTATGCTCTTATGTAATACTAATGCCTTGCATTTAGAATCTTCCTTTGGGGGAATCTCAAAGTGCTTCAGGAACTGTCATTTACTTATCCTAACAACAGCCCTGTGGGGTGGGCAGTGTTTATTTTACAGGTGAGGAAACTGAAACTCAGGCACACAAAGGCTAAGGCCAACAACTTCAAAGGCTTGGTCAAGCACTCAGAGCCACCTGGCCACTCATGTAAGAGCTCAGGTGGGAAATAGACTTCCTGTGAGAGCCTTCCATCCTTGATAAGTTGACTTGAGGGTGGCTTTGCTTCAGTGGAGCAGCACAAAGCATCCCTAATGCCAGGGGGGATCTGGCCTAATGTGTTTGGGGTGTCTCTCCTGTTATACCCCTCAAGTCATTCTTCATACTTGAAAGTCAAAGAGGTACAAGTTACACCAGCCACATATTTACCCACCTGTTCTTCGAGTAGATGCAGATGTGTATTCCACTTAGTTGTGTGTACACCCAGTGCACTGGAGCCAGAGACTTTTGCCTTGCAGTACCCATCGAGGTTCATGCAACTTGTGACTGTCACCCCTCCCCGGGCTACCTGACGCAACGCCAGCTTGACCCCCCCACCAGTTCCTTCTTACCACTCATGGCTAGAGTTGGAGCTTTGTGTCTGTAACTTCACAACCTTACCATTAGTCTTAGCATAGCTTTTATTCTCAGTAGTTAGTGTTAATTAGCAGTTTAGTGCTGTATAGGACTGAACTGTTTCGTGCTTCACCTCACCTGTTCGTGTCATTCAAGGGCCACATGAAGGGGAGAGTGGTCTCTTCACAGACCATCTTTAGATGGGTAACATCCTTTATCAAGACTTCATATGAGGTAGCTTCGGCTACACCTCCTCAGTGAATGTGAGCTCATTTGATGAGAGCGCAAGCAACATTGATAGCATTCCTCAGTGATGTATTGGACATTTGCAGGGCAGCCACGTGGTTTTCCATACATACATTTACGGGCCATTATACAATTACCACACCTTCCATAGTGGATGCAGGCCTCGGTAGGGCAGTCCTGCAATCCCTATTTTGGTAGACTCTGAGCCCCTGCCTACTGGATGGGATACAGCTTGTGAGTCACCTAAGTGGAATACACATCTGCATCTGTTTGAAGAAGAGACGGTTCCCTACTGTAACTGTGGTTCTGCGAGATGTGATGCAGACATGTATTCCATAACCCACCCTCTGTCCCCTCTGCATCAGTGTCCCCTCCCATGGGCTTTCGATGTGAAGGAACTGAGAGGCGGTAGGAGTGCCACTGCTTCAAATAGCCTGGGGAGGTGCCACAGCCATGAGATGTGAGTATCACCCCTCTACAGGTACTGCTAGGCAAAAGTCTCCAGCTCTGGCATGCTGAGCACGCACACATCTAAGTGGAGTACACATCTGCATCACATCTTGAAGAACCACAGTTACAGTAAGTAACCAGTTCTTATAACGACTGCACTGCTCCTAAAGTGGAGACGGGGAAAAAGTTGTCCAGGGTTGCCGGAGGAAGACAGTAGTCCTTTATGGCTGGGGGTGGGGAGAGGGCAGGGAAACAAGGTCAGAAACTCCTGCAGATAGGTGGGTGGTGGTCAGCTTGCAGCGCTGACTTACCCCTGGGAAAGTAAGGGCAGAAGGCTTTAAAGGTGCGAACCCTGACATTGGAAATCCCTTTCTCCACGCAGCAGGCAGCACCCACCCTCTCTCCCCTTGAGGTGTGATTATCGGGTATGATTTGAACCTGCTGCGGGCATCGTGCTAGTCGCTCCTTTTTAGGGCGACTGGGAAGGAATTTTTCCCTCACCACCATATTGGCTTCAGTGGAGTGGATTTTTTTCGCCTTCCCCACAGGGGGTATCAGGAAAGACCTATTATGGTGGGCACAAAAGATGGTAGGCTGTATGTCAAAACTTGTTTCGTAAGTGTGGGGCAGATGTCCAGTGCAGGTACTCCATAGGGAAGGCATCCAGTAACCAGATAAATTGCCTGGTAAAGGACTTAAAAAGGAGATGCAGGTTAAAGGAACAGAACAGTGAGGGGCTTGGGGCTCCTATGGTTGGAATGGCAGGGAGCCAACCTCCCTTTCTTATAGCCCACCTTACCCCTCCTACAAGAGGAGTGGACAGTAAGGTCCTGGCAATGGATTTGCTGGAGGGACCTGGATGGAAAAAGAGGGGGAGCTGGTCAAAGCCCCCTAGGAAGTTAGTGAATGGGTTAACTGCACTGTACACTTTTATCTGCCAGGTAGTCCCAGACGTCTAATAATAAAGTTGTGGCATGATTAAACCCATATTAAGTGTCTCCTGTCCTTTTTTCGGTATAGCCAGACGACCAATTAACCCCACCCATTCACCTTACACTGCTGTGTCACTCCTGAATTTGACTCTGCCATGGTAGCTGTACCCCTTATGCAGCCCTCATTTTGCTGCGAACGCAAACTCCTTTGGACTTGTCTAAACAGTAGGATAATGTGCTCTACAGAGGTGGAGGGAGGGATTTCTAAAGCACACTAATGTATTACACCTCTGTTTGTCCATGTAGACCCTGCTGGTGTGCTTTAATGTGGTACTTTATGAAACAGTACTACACTGAATACTTAGTTTGCTTCCTAATTGTTCCCTTGCTGATGAATAATGTAACAACATTTCTGTATTGTTTCAGGAAGGTTATGAATTGTGTAGAACCTCAGTAATAACCAGACCAGGGCCTGCTCTAAAGTTTTTGCCGCCCCAAGCAGCGCATCAAATTGCCGCCGCGGAAGGCGGGGGCAGTCCGTGTGCCTGTAGGGCGGCAGGCGCATTTCCGTGGTGGCGGCAATTCCGTGGCAGCTTCTATGTTTAGCTGAAGCCGCGGCGGACAGCTAAATATAGAAGCTGCTGCCGAATTGCCGCCACTGTGGAAACGCGCGTGCTGCCCTATGGGCACACCGACTGCCCCCGCTGTCCGCGGCAGCAATTTGGCGCTCTGCTTGGGGGCAAAACAACAGGGACTGCCGCCCCTTGCAGATTGCCACCCCAAGCACCAGCTTGGAATGCTGGTGCCTGGAGCTGGCCCTGAACCAGACAACATACAGCAACGTAAAGTGTTGTCCAGTCTTCCTTTCTGTCAATAGTTTGCCATCTTTCTCAGAGCTTTTATTAAACAATATGTTAAAGAGCCTGAAATACTGAAACAATTATTGATATGCCCATTCCAAGCTGCTTTTTTACTGTGATATGAAAAATATGTGTGGAGCACTCTTTTGAGTTTTGTAGTGATTTTTATAGTCTTGTTCCGTAGAGAATAGCTTTGGCTTCTGTATCTGAATTGCCACATCTACAAATTAGACCTTTTTTTCGTTTTGTTTTTAATGTTCAAAAGTACTTCTGTCCAATTACTAGTACTTATTCCTTGTTATATGTAACTTTTGAAAGGGTGTCCTCAACCACAGCATTCTTTTCTTTAAATGGCTACCTAATATGTCCTACAGGAGCATATTATCTTTACAAATCACTGTCCATTGCACAAGGTTGCACCATTTTTTCCCCTAATGAACTACTCTACTTAAATATTCTACCTGTAAAATCTGGCTGTTGAAAAGAAATAAAGCATGCTTTTGTGGTGTTTTTTTTGTTGGTTGGTTTGTTTGTTTGTTTTAAAGCAGAGTGGGCTGGGCTTATTTGTCATGTTAATCCCTGTTACGACTGCATAAATGCCTAAAACAGGAAGGGAATGTCTTGCGATTAAGGAACACAGATTCTATTCCAACCTCCGCCACATACTATATGCAGGTCTCTTAATTTCTTTGTGATTGGGTTTATCTGTCTGTACAATTTCAGTAATATTCCTACCTCATACATAGACCTTATGAAGCTTCATAAATGTTTATGAAGCACTTTGAGACACTCATGTGTAGACTCTGTGAAAAATACAAAGTTTTTATCATTGTTATGCAGTGGTGGTTAATCAAATAAATTGAATATGGTGTTGATTGTATGCATTTTTGAACAGACAGAAGAAAATTCTATGAGCTGGATAAACTGGAGTAAGGGGTTATGGGTTATTCATTCATCTTTAACATTCCCAGGTCTTTCCCTATTTTATTTTTTCTGGTTTTTTACTACTCACTTCGAAGTCTGTTCCCACTTTCTACAATGGCAAGTCCCCCACTCAGAAACAATAATTTAGGAATAAACCCTTGTCCTCCAAAACACACATCCTGCCCCATCAGCACCACATGTCCAATAATAATATCTGAAAATGTGAGCATGGCTTGCAGTTAGAAAATGTGTTTCCTCTGATCTGGTTGCCACATCTTATGTCTCTAGTAACCCCACCAAGGAGTATTTTGATTCCTTTGGTGTTGAATTAGACCTTATGGGTAATAAGGATTTCAAAGTTGACAACTGGGTGGAAATGGCAGGTGAATGCCTTATAGATATGGAGAAGCTATTTTCAAAATAGAGAGTGAAAGTATTAAAACATAATGGATGCCCTAATTAAAGATCATTTCTTGTTGCATTTAAAGAGTAGAAAATCTTACTAAGGCAATGTATATCGGTATACTAGACATTGGGCCATTTTATCTGCTGGGGAGCATCTAGTTAATTCTGATTTATTTTAAAATTCTTTGCAAGTGTTTGATGCTTCCACTTCAGATAGTAATACATTTTATGATGGCTAATAAAGGTTTCAGTACTTAAATCTATTTCTTCAGCTGGTAACATCATTCTAACATTTATACTCTCCTGTGAAAGGTAGCAGATGACTCAAGTTACCTGAATACAAGTGAAAAAATTAGATAAAACAACACAAATACATAAGGAATTTGCTACTCTTATTTTTTCTGCTTTTGTCTTGTTTCCTGCCAAGAGTAAGTTAATTAAAGATGAAAAGCATAAGTGTGTGTGTATAGATTGTGATGCAAATACTGTTCTTTCTTCTCAAGTTAAAAATAAGTAAGATTGCTGTGTCAATCCGTATAATAGTTCTGATACTGATCTACCGGAGCCTTTACTGGATTTTTGGGACAGCTGACTGTAATTTAATATCTATTTAATTATTATTGCTAGGCCAATTTGAGCAATGATAATTACTGTATGAGCGTAATACTATACACTGAAATTTGTATACATTTATTTTTCCAAGATATTTTTGAGGACTTATCTGTCCAGACAAAATGTTTTTGTCTACCATTGATATTGAATTTTTACATTTTTTCTTTAATGTTAGGTATGGGTTAATGTCAAAATTATTATGAAATGATAAATAAAAAGAAAGGAGGAAAAGGCCCATTGAATGTGAAATGTGGAGTGTAAAGTAGTTTAGCAGCACAGTATTTTTACAACCCAAGACTATAATCCACAATATGATATTCTCTCTAATTACAGACCAAAGAGTGCCAGTTCATTTTAAAACACAAATGAATCAAAATTTTATAGTTTTTCTCAGTGGGTAATAATTAGCATTCTTGTCAATATTCATTGTACTGTGAAGTGTAGTTTAAATGGAAGGTTAGTAACAAACTTCAGCACAGAGATGCACATACCTGTACCTGACAAGATTCTGAATTAGCCTGTTTAGAGAAGGTTTGGATGGGGGAATTTGCTTCTCCCTAAGATTTAATAATACTATATACATAAACTGTGTGCTTCTTAATAACCTCATGTGCCATATCTCCCAGGCCCCGTTTCTCCATATCTGTTGTCAACACCACTGTTCTCCTTCAAGGTGGCAAGGATCAAATGATCTTTGACTCTTCCTTGTTTCCTTTCCTCATATCCAGGCTCATGACATTTTCTGGGACTTCTCCTTCAACATTGCACAAATCTGCCCCTTTCTCTCCACTGCAACTTTTCTAAAGCATGCTCCATGATCATATCATCTCCCACCCACACTGTACCATATTCCACTTCTCTGACCTCGTTACCTTTGTTCTCTTCCCTCGCCAAACTACACAACATGCTGCAGCTAGAATAATTGTCCTTGTTTTACTGCTCAGTTTTCTGAACTACTTAAAGGACATGATTTTGTTGCATATCCCTCCTGTTGTCTAATTTCTGGTTCAATTCAGCTTCCATTCAAGTCACTGGGAGTTTTGCTTTAGATTTGAATAGGAGAAGGAACAGACCTTTAGACTTTATGGTTCTTAGTTCAGGCATTATTTAGCTATTTTTATTTATTTTTACAACATCCTAAAATGTGCTGGAGCCGAGAATAAAAAGAGAAAAATGTCACCCCTGCCCTGAATGCTGAGCATACCAATGTTACTACAGAAAGTATAAATCTCTTCCAGGTAGGATAAAATTCTGAAAGATATTTTGATCCACAACACAACAAATCCTACAAGTATTAAAAATCAAAGTGGAGACTAAATTATCTGAGCCACTCTGATACTTTAATAGTAAACGTCGCTTACTGATTTATCTGATTTTTTTTTTAAATGTGTAGATGCATGGAAACTGATTCTCTGGAGCTGATGTAAATTTGTCATATCAGCTTTCAGTGCCACTGAGCATAAAGGATTAAAAAATAAAATAGCCCTAAGGAAAAAATGCTTAACTGCAATGGACTTTTCCTTTCTCTAATGGATTTAAGCAATCTATACACATATTTCAATGGAGATGTAAAGCTGAGGACTTGAAGACTTGTGGTTATTAAAAATGCTGTTAGCACTTTTTGCAAGAGTGCAGATGTTAATCCAGAGGTTGTGGCCAAATTGCAATTTGAGTAATTACACTTTGCCCATCTATATTCCCTTATGACTTTAATTGGATAAGGTTCCGTAGTCGTCTTCACTTCCTATTCCTAAACTCTTGTGTAATATTGCTGCCATTATTATAATGGATCAAGCGTGCCACTCCAGAACAGGCTTGATCTCAGTATTGCATGGACTGAAATGATCCTCATATGCATACAGGTAGAGGGGGGAAAAACACTATATAATTCCATAAGTATTACTTCTGTTGTATATTCTATAGTTCTCAGAAATGTCATTGGTTCACTAGATGATTGTGTTAACACCAGTAATGTGCAGCTGTTATTGCTGGAGTTATTGCATTTCCCAGTACCCCAGGAAATATTGTAACTCATGAGAAATACCTGGCCTGAAAAAAGAAAAGGACAAGGTGAAAGAAGACATTTTCTTTGCTTCTAGCATTTTTTGTATGAGAACAACCTTCCAAAAACATATACGAGATCTGTAATGGATAGAATTATGGTTTTCACTCTGCCCTTGACACTTGGATCAAACAATGTTACCAACAGACGTTATGCCTTTTCAAGCATTCCACTTATTCTGGTGTTGGACAGCTTCGATGCTAGGTTATCTGCCAGCGTGACTGAAATTGTGTCTCATTTGGTTTTAAATTCAATTTCCAATTTATTTTTTCATGATAGGAAGGTAAAGATAGTGCATATTGTAAGTGGCAGCACACGGCTTATACTTATATTCTAATTGTGATGTCCTGAGCTGCCAGTTTGTGAGCAAACGATGTCAAATAAGATGGCAATAAGATTTGAGTGGATGGGAAAGAACAGCATTTCTTTTCTTTTGTAAACATACTTCTATACATAGGGAGGTGTCCTGACAAAAAGTTTTGTTTAAAAAAAAAAAAAAGTTTGTTCCCAGAATTCTCTGATAGCTCCCAGAATATAAAACTCAAGTGAGGCTTACCCTGATTAAGCTGAAGTTTCAGCACGATATTAAGAGCTTGTTTAGGATTTTTTAGCCTCTTGCAACTAGTCAAAGTTGTCTGTAGATTATTACCTGCCCTAATTAAACTAGTAAATATTTGCATCTCCCAGCTTGTAGTCACACACACTGAACTCAACAATGGTTAGGCAATGGAT
Organism: Mauremys reevesii; assembly: GCF_016161935.1. Taxonomy (NCBI): domain Eukaryota; kingdom Metazoa; phylum Chordata; order Testudines; family Geoemydidae; genus Mauremys; species Mauremys reevesii. Next base: position 27,878,816 of record NC_052630.1, read on the forward strand.
ATTCTGTGGCCTCTGCTTTTCATGCTGACCAGTATTGGTTTCCTTGCATGATCTCTGTCTGTTTGTTGTATTGACTGGTTGTCTTTTGTTTTACAGCTAGATTGTAAGTTCATCAGGGGAAGGGACAACATCTTTGTTGTCTTTATAATGTGTATCACAATGGGGACCTTATCTAGGATTGTGACCTTGAAGTTCAAATGCACTAAATAAAAAACAGCCATTGAGCTTTTTTCTTGTGACAAAGGGCAGAGATCCTTATTTCCAGGAAGCAAGGAATCTGTGTACTGATATGGTCTATTTATGTACTGATATGATCCACGAGACCATAACATATGAGCGCCTCACGAGCATTAAACTCCCTGATCAGTTCTGGGAAGGAGCAAGTGATAGGGAGGGAATGCCTAAGCCAAAGCCTGTTGAAGCCAATGGAAAGACTCCCATTAACTTTAATGGACTTTGCATCAGGCCCTGAATGCATAATCAGGCCCCAGCTTTGTGCTCAAAAAGCTATATGAGATCAGCAGCATCTACGGAGCAAGCAAGGTAATTGCATATCTGGGTTGTACCCCATTATGAGTTTTCTGTTTTTCTTTGTGTGTTCTAGTTATTTAAGATTTTTATTTGTTTCTTTTTCTATATGTGCATACACGCACATTCTTCTTATAACGAGTGCACTAAAAACCTCCAGGTTAAAACCTTTAGAAGTAAACATGCCAACCAAAGAACTGTTATTTTGTTGCTGAACTGGCTAATTCATTTCACCATCTTATGCTGCCCTCCATCATCTGTCTCACTGGCTTGAATAATAGAAGCAGCTTTGCGTGTAGAGTAGCAGCCTATATACTGCAATTTACGTTAAAGTAAACTCTCTGCTAGTGTGACGAGTCAGACAACTTTTACAAGACTTCTTATACCAAAAATTGGTGACCTTGTTTTGATCTAAGCAAAGTAATGAAGAATTAAAAATAAACTCCACAACCTTTGTAAGAGATACCAACCATGTAATACTTTTGAGTTTGCTTCTCCCCAAGGGAAGCAGTCAAATATTTGTTTCTCATGGGTAATTATTTGCTTCTTGTCTGTGTTTAAAAAGAAAGGGTATTTCTTCAAAAGCCTGATGCAACATGACATATACATCATATTTCATGAAGTATCGTTTGTCATAACATGATGCAATGCAAAGTTGACATTCATCTGACTTTTGTTTATATAGTCTAAGAAACTTTTGTTACTTGCCTTATGAGACCTGTACCCTGAGAAATTTTGGGGAGAAGGTCACCCAGATTGTAAACAATTCTGTCTTCCAGAGAGCTTTGAAATGGAATTGCTCCAGGAACCTTTATTTTGCCCTTGCCATTTGCTGGCACGCTTCAATTATTCTTGAAATTAATGATTGATATACATCAGAGTTTGTCTCCTGTCATTTGATTCTTAGGAGGCTCGATCTAAAATCAAAACTGTATTTCATTGTTATTTTGATCCTTTCCTTGTGTTCAAGGATTGATATTGTAAAAATCCTCTAACCCAAAGAAAAGCCAGTGAAATCGCAATGGGGTAAAACTTAACAGAATTGGGTTTTTTTCTTTCTGAAAAAGATTTTTCCTTTCTCTTCAGTCGTCCCTGAAAGCCTCCAGTTTTGTGTATAGTGTATGCTATGACAGAGCCTCTAAATGCAATAGTATCAGATGGAATAAGAAGAGTTTAAATTTTTGATGAATCCAAGTGCTGGGGGATGATGATAATGCAGAGGAATAATAGAGGAAATATTTCCTGTTAGAAAGCAACAATCAACATGTCATCTAGGTTTATTAATAATTTCACTCCTAAACTTTTCAGTGGGGAGACTATGGGTCTTAATAGCATTGTAAAGGTCCTCGGGGCAATTGAAAGACCAAAAATCATTACTTTCTGCTGATAGGCTTTCCCTTCCCAGAGGATACGGAAATACCCTAGGTAATGTTGATTTATTGAAATGCTCAGATAGGCATTGCTCAGATCTCACTCTGCTATCTGCTTCTCTGACACAGTTATTTTCAAATAGTCCATCTTGAGAGACTTTGTCTCATATAAAAAACATTTAATGGTTTTAGATTTAATATAAAATGATAATTTCTAGACGACTTTGGACAGTAGAAAGTAAGTGCAGTGAAGCTCCTGAAACAATCAAAATGATGTATAGCCTTAAAGCACCTGTGACTAACATTTCTTTTACACCCATTGAATACAGTTTGGTATGCTAGCTAGCTGGGTTATATAAAACCCAAAGTACTGCTAGGATAGCATCTTGGGGGGGACTACAGCCTGCACCTGACTCTTGAATTCCTTATCCTGGATAGCAAGTGCCTGGCTCCCCCTTTCATTTTTGGAAAGAGCTGGAAATATACCTACTCCTAATACAATTATTCTTACGCCACTGTGACAGTTTTCACATTCCCCCATGGACCATCCAGAGAGCAATCAGATTTTCAAGCTGTGCTCAGCTAATGATCTCCCATCTAAAAAATGTCAGCAAACCTAGACTTCTGGCCAAAACATTTCTGTCAAGAATCCTCTTTATATTGTTAAAGGGACGATATTAACTTTTAATTGGTTTTAAGTATTCCCCTTATGGGATCAAACTTGATAAGCTTTGTCATGGTTCTGCTGAGTATATAGAGTATCTGCTTTGGGAGAGAGATAGGAAGGACTCAACACTGTATTTTTCTGCTTTACAACATAGATGTATGGGCAAAGCCATAATTTGTATGTGGTGTCATATGGTAGTTCATTCAACCTATCCATAGTGGCTCTGTAGTCTAAGCATTAACTTTTGAAAGAGAGTACCTATAGTTCCTGGAGCCTCCAGTTTAAATCCCAGCAATATTAACTCAGACTTTCCTTCACTCAGCCCCTGCAGGTAAACTAAGTGCCATACAATGTGCTAGGAGGCAAGAAGGTAATTTTTCAGAGGAGAACTTCAAAACCAAGGGCCTGTCTGTTGTACAAGGTGTCCTGGTTCTTTTTATAAGAGAAAACCATTTCACCGAGGTCCTTGGCCAACATTCCTTTTTCACAACATGTTGTGCGGGGCATTGGCACTGGTTTCCTACTTGGCTGCTACCCTGTTCTCCAGTGGTTGCATTTCACTGGTGGTATAATTCCTACCATCTACAGTTGTGAAAAGCTCTGTGAAAAAAAACACTGTACAGATTAAATATATTATTTTACAAGATATAGATATGTTTTTTTCTCTTACCTCTGTATTCTCATATCATTCCTCTAACTGGGACCAGAACCACACCAGCTAAGTTAAAGTAAAGTAAGAACACCCTGCAGCATCTCTAAAGAGTGTTTATACCCACTATTATACCATACATTATTGAAAAGCTGCATCTCTTCTCTCTAATAAGGTGAGGCTGGATTCCTTTATATACCATATCTCTTTGGGTGAGTAGACATGAGCATCAAGCTTGTGCTTAGTCCATGGAAGTAGGAATCAGGGCACCCAGGCTCGGAGCTGTTCCTGTCACTTAATCACTTAACATCTATGCCTCACTTTCCTCATGTGTAAAATGGGGCCAATAAATTTGTGTTACTTAATTAATCACTTTGAGAATCTCACAGGACAGGTGTCATGCCAGTGAAATATTATTATTTAAAATGATGCACTGCTTGCCATTAATTAATAAGCCAACATTTTACCTAGTTCATATAGCACACAATGGTGTCTGAGATATTGTAGTTATTTCCTATTCTAAGTATAAGGAAATACTGAGCTATCTCAGATACCGCATCACAGTTTGAGTTAACTGACTCTTTGGCCCATCTCCTGGTCTTCCTGGAGGGTGCCAGTGTTAGGGCTCAGGCTCCCAGCTGTCACTTCTTCTGGGCGGAGACCTGCATCTCATTCCCTCCAAACCACGGGTTTAAGCTTGCAGCCCCTCTGCACCTTAGTGTGATTTCCCCAGCAGCTCTGACTGGGGTCCATCTGCGGTTAACCTTTCTCCGGGGGCTTATAGCACTGTATGCCAATTACCAACCAGCCTTAACAAATCAAAATATTCTTAGAGTAAAAGCATTACAGAGAAATCATGAAAAAAACCAATGAAAATTCTTATATGTATGCTAAAAACTTTACCAGAGGTCAACCATCAATCTTATGAGGCCCTAGTAAATCAAAGTCCTTCCTAAGCGCAGCCTTTTTATGCCAAAATCCCTTTCTTTGTGTATTGGTCTTTTGTGTTATATTTAGACCGTAAGCTCTTTGGGGCAGGAACAGCAGTATACAAATTAAATAATAATGGTTATAGTCCACAAGTGGAAGCTGATATATTGTTGTTATTATTTGTATTACCACAGTGCTGAGAAGTGCTAGTCATGGACCAGGGCCCCAGAGTGCTAGGTGCTGTACAAACACAGAACACAAAGGCATTCTCAGCCCCTTGAAGCTTCCAATCTAAGTAGTGACTCATAAGTTGCACCGCACCTTGAGTGACTTTTCAGTGTGGTTTGTACAGGCTGGCCATTCCATCTTTTCTGCCTCCGAATATTGTAATAACAATGGAAAGAAAGGAGAAAGCACATGGCAAATGGTTTAAAGCTATAAGAAATGAGAATTCATGACATCTCTGGGTGTCAGCCAGATAGATCTGCTTTTTTTATAGCACATGTTAATAACATTTTCAGAGTATGCAGATTGTCCTCACATTGTGTTTAAACTTCAGTCTTGTGTCAAATTATATGGGAAATAAAAAAAAATAGAAAAGAAACAATAGGGTTAGCTAGAGCTATAAATAAGAATCAAACCTGCAGTACTAGCTAAAAAAATGTACAAGGCTATTAATGCTTATGCTTCAGGGTATAAACTGGTCATTGGGATCACTGGTCCAGAGTGATAATGTATACATAATAAGATGCATTAATGGATTCCTATGAGGAAGCCAGTGTTAGTACAGAATACTGAATTAGATGTTTTGGTATGGCAGGTCCTTTCTTTAGAGAAGCAGTATGGTAAATCTATCTGAGCACAGAACTAGAAACTCTTTGAGTTCTAATCCTGGCTGACAGAGACTGAAACTCTCTGCATCAGTTTTACTATCGTACTGTGCATTCAATATTAAATATTGGTTAGAAGACAGTTATGTACTGATTCATTTGAAGGTGCTCCTGTATAAGGGGATTGTTTAAAGAGTCCTGCGCAGAGGATTAGGTTATGTGTCTGCAAAGAGATTGTTTCCTGACTCTCAAATGCTCATGTATAATCATAGGAGCAGAGAGCAATGGAACATGAGTAAGGTGCAACCCACATGGCTTTTCAGGGGCTCTGTTGGTATGGAACTTAGATCCAGAAAAAAGACTGCTCTGCTATTTAACTGTGTTCAGTGATATTTGTCCTGATTCTAACAGGATTTTAAGTAGAGCTTTGAGGTGGCAGTTTAAGTTGCATATCTCTCAAATCCCTATGTTGCATGGTTTTAGCAAATGTATGCAGTTCATGGGCCAGTGCGTCTCAGTGCTTGGAAAGGGATTTGATAATGTCAGAGCAGGAGTGGATGGGTGTCTCACGTTATACGGTATACAGGCAAGAGGTGATGTTTGGAACCCAAAGAGTTGTGTGTACCCATGAAAACGTACATAGCATTACCATTGTAACTATATCACCTTGTGAAATCCAGTAGCAGGTATATTATCACCAGGGCACATTTACAAATGCTGCAGTAGAACTGTCATGGTTACACTATGAGAGAGCAGTTACTCACCACTGAACAGTCTCCATAGCAGTCCTCCTGGCACTTTTGATTTGAGAGTGCTCAGGGAATGGCCAGTTGCTCAGCAAATTGTGGCTAGAAAGCCCCTTGCGCCTTCCAGGTTTCTAATTGTGTTATCTGATGTGGAAATAAACAAAGCAATGTTATTGCTAAATTTCTTCTTTGAGGGTCTGTTCCCAACAGGGCCGGCTCCAGCTTTCTTGCCGCCCCAAGCGACAAAGTGAAAAAATAAAATTAAAGCTGCGATCACTTCGTTCTTCGGCGGCAATTCAGCAGTGGGTCCTTCCCTCCAAGAGGGACTGAGGGACCCGCCACCGAATTGACCTCGACGTGCCACCCCTTTCCATTGGCCACCCGAAGCACCTGCTTCCTTTGCTGGTGCCTGGAGCTGGCCCTGGTTCCAAAGCCCGATGAAATCAATTAGATGACTCCCAGTGACTTCAGTCAGACCCTCTGTATTCATTAGAACACAAGTAAGAATGGGTTACTTACTATTCATAAATTGGAATGCAAACTTGCCCATTCCCCTCAATCTCCAAAGACAAAGTTGTAGATAGACGGTGTACTGAATCTTGGACACCAACAATGTTTCTTGAAGGATCACATCCCCACTTTAAAGTTAGATTTTCAGAAATGTTCAATACCCACAACAGCTATTACAGTTTTTAGGAATTGTGGATGTTTGTACACATCTGAAACTCGGGTCCAAAGAGAAGACAGCCCTTTTACATTTAATTTCATATGTCCAGCTCTCTACGTTTTTTTAGTTATTTAAAACAACCCTTAACTGGGATGCGAATGGAAGTATCAAATAAAGTTATGTCTGTAGTGCAGTCAGAATTTTCCTCCTTTAATTGTTTGATATAGTTTGTGTCAATGTCCTTCTCTGCAAGAGCTTTCAACACTGCATTGATCTCTACTCTGTCGAATGCTTTTTCATAGTCGATGAAGGCAATACATAAAGGAAATTTGTATTCCCTTGAGCATTCCAATAGCTGGTTTATAGTGAAAATATGGTCCATTGTGCCGAAATTCCTTTGAAAGCCTGCCTGCTCTCTCTTCTCTGTCGCTCATCCAGAATCTGTGAGAGTCAGTTTGTTATTATTTTGGTGACCAGCCTGTAAACATGTGAGAGCAGGCATATTGGATGATAGTTCTTTAGATCTTCACGCTAGCCCTTCTTGTACAGCAGAATGGTGTTGGACACCTTCCATCTAGATGATATCTTCTGCAATTCCAAGTAATGGCTAAACCTCTGAACAAGGGTTTCCCAGAGGTCTTGGCCTCCAGCTCTTCTCATTTTGATTGTCAATCCATCTTTACCTGGGGCTTTTCCTTCCTTCATTTGATGAACTGCATGTCGAACTTCGCTGACAAGGACTGGGAGCACATGCTTGTTGAAGTATTGATACTGGGACATTCATCTGAGACATAAACAATTTGGCGTAGAAATCTTTGCAGACCGCGTCCACCCCTGTTCTGTCAATTGCTGGTTTTCCATCCCTGTTCTTCAGTGCCATTATTGTTGACCTGTACAGTGTCAATTCCCTTTTCTTTTTTTGAGACTTCTCCAATCTTCAGCTGTCTTTAAGAGCCTTTCATTTCGGTACTTCTCGAAGTCCTCCTTTAGTAGTCTTCTTATCAACTTGCAGAGGAGGGAGTACTCAAGTTTGTCACCACCATTTCGCTTCATATTCCTCTGTTTCTCTAACAAGTTCTGCGTTTCCTCCGAGATTCTTCCCTTCGCTCTTTTCGGTCTTCTTTCTCGGCTAATTTCATGCATTGCCTCAATTTATCAGTGAAGTTTTTATAATCCTCATCGCAATTATTTATAAGACTCCAGACTTCCTTGGAAATGTTTGCTTTCAAGATTGCCTTGTCGAATATTTTTGGCTGCTGTCTCTGATATGCCATCTGTAGCACTTTTTTCTCCACCTTTTCGTTGAAGTTGAGCTGTGCTCTGAGCAAGCGATTGCCACTACTGGTTTTAAATGATAGTACTACTGAGATGTCTTGTACAATGCATTGCTTATCTATCAGAATATAGTCAATCTCGTTCTTGTTTTTAGCATTGGGCACGATCCATGTCCACCTCCTCTTGGCCTTCTTCTTAAACAAGGTGTTACCAATGAACATTTATTTCGTCTCCACCAGAGTTGCAAGTCGCTCTCCTCATGGATTCTGTTCACCTATGCTATACCTTCCAATGAACTTCTTACCTTCTTTCCCTCCTCCAACTTTGGCGATGAAATCTCCCATCGCGATCGTATATGTGGATTTTTGAGCGAGGGTCTCCTCGAACTCCTGATAGAATTCTTCTACATCGTCATCTTTGCGTGTGCTTGTGGGAGCATAGATCTGAATAATCTTGAAGATGCTGTTCTTGTTCAGTTGGAGATGTAGCACTCCAATGCGTGATGACTTGAACTTGCAGGAGATGATTTTTGAAGACCGTTCCCTGTTGATAATGAAGCCGATTCCTCCAACGGTTCTCACACCTTCTCCTTTTTCTAACATTATAGTATTTTCATCTCTCCACTTCACTTCCATCTCCTTTCTTTGTCGTGTTTCACAGAGACCAAGGATGTCACAGGCTGTCCTTGCCTTCTCCTCCATTAGATGGTTGATCAAATTGTCTCTCGTCAGTGTCCTGCAGTGCACACTGAGAGGGCAGTCCTTTTTCTGGCCCCCTGAGATTCTTAAAAGCCTCTCATCGACTGAACTCCCACCAAGTATGAAACAAGGAGACACGATTTCACCGAAACTCCTCACAGACTGCCTCAAAATGGTAATGAAGCAGATGAATTGGAAGAGTGGAATCAACATAAATGGAGAGCAGTTAAACCATCTCAGATTTGCGGATGATATTGTGTTGATCACCTAAAATACTATCAAACTACAGAAAATGCTGCGAGAACTCAACACAAAAAGCAGTCAAGTCAAACTGAAAATTAACTGTTCCAAAAAGAAATTTATGCGGTCTGATACCTTGCTAAAAGCCCAAATAACAATCAAGGGAGAACAAATAGAAGAAGTTGAATAATATGTCTATTTGACCAAAAAATTAACATGTGCCATGATCAGGAAGGTGAACTCTCATGAAGAAAGAAAGCTGGTTGGCACAGCAGTAGGAAGCCTAAAGATGATAAATAACTTGATGAGCTACAATAACTGTTTATCAAGGATGTCCTCCAAAGAAAAATCAACAAGGCAACATGACCCAGCCTCTTCAACTAAACAGTACTGCTGGCAATGTTGTTGTAAACCGTGCGGCCTGGGCTACCGCCGCAGCGGCGGCGAGAGGGGGGGGGTTTCCCTGCCCCTGACTGGCTGGAGTCCGCGGCACGCCCCTCAGGCCAGGGAGCGCCGGCAGGAGTCTATAGCATACCCCTCTAGCAGGGGGACGCTGGCAGGAGTTCGCAGCGCGCCCCTCAGGCAGGGGAGCACCAGCAGGAGTCTCTAGCATACCCCTCCAGCACGGGAACGCTGGCGGGAGTTCGCAGCGCGCCCCTCAGGCAGGGGAGCTCTGGCAGGAGTCTCTAGCGTACCCCTCTAGCAGGGGAACGCTGGCAGGAGTTCGCAGCGCGCCCCTCAGGCAAGGGAGCGCCAGCAGGAGTCTCTAGTGCACCCCTCTAGCAGGGGAACGCTGGCAGGGGTTCGCAGCGCGCCCCTCAGGCAGGGGAGCGCCGGCAGAAGTCTCTAGCGCACCCCTCTAGCAGGGGAACGCTGGCAGGAGTCTCTAGCGTACCCCTCTAGCAGGGGAACGCTGGCAAGGGTTCGCAGTGCCCCTCAGGCAGGGGAGCGCCGGCAGGAGTCTCTAGCGTATCCCGCTAGCAGGGGAATGCTGGCAGGAGTTGGCAGCGCGCCCCTCAGGCAGGGGAGTGTCGGCAGGAGTCTCTAGCGCACCCCTCTAGCAGGGGAACGCTGGCAAGAGTTCGCAGCGCCCCTCAGGCAGGGGAGCGCCGGCAGGAGTCTCTAGCGCACCCCTCGAGCAGGGGAACGCTGGCAGGGGTTCGGTTACACGCACCTCAGGTTCGGCCGGATAGACCGCGGCTGGCAGCTCCAGCTCCTCCCCGGGTTCTGGATCCTCCTGTCCCTCGGAGCACTCGGCGCCAGGCAGTCCCGGGGAGTCCCGTCCGTCCTCTTGGTCGGGCTTCCCTTGGTCCCACGCCTCACCGGGGTTGGCAGCCAGGTCGGAAGGGAGCAGCGTGGCGTCTGCGTCCGCCTCCCTCCGTTGTGCTGCCCCGACTGAGCAAAGGGCCCCGCCCTTTGTACTCCCCGTTCTGCCCCTCCCATCGCTGGGGTCGGAACAAACTTGGCCTGGCCCCGCCCCCTCCGGAGGAGAGTGTGGCAGTTTCCGCTCCGGCTCGGAGGGAAGCCACCCTGGCTCCCTACAGTTGTACAGCAGCGAACCATAGGCACTGACAAAGACAGAGGAGCAGCAACTGTCTGTCACGCTGAGGGCGATGGAAAGAACAATTTTTGAGGAATTTCAATCCGTGACCGAGTCCCCAATAAAGTGATCAGACAGCAGAGTGGAGTGCAGGACGTCATTGTTGAGAGCAGGCATAGTAAAATGTGATGGGCCAGGCAGATAGCGAGGCTAACTGACAACTGACAGACTGCAGCTGTTGCTGAGTGGTACCCACAGGAACTGAAACAACTACTCGGCTGACCTCCAAAGAGATGGGAAGATTTTACTGTGAAAAGACATGACCACACATGGAGAAGGAAGGCCAGGATATGAGAAGAATGGAAGACGTGTTGTGATCAGCACAATCTATATGAGGGCTGAAGGACTGATTGATCAAGGTGATCTAAACAACCCTTCCCCACCCATCATCAAAACACCTGATTTTGAATAGTACATATACCCCCTAATTGATGTAATATTTGAGGAGCGGCATAATTCTCACAGCTCTTCTTTTTCCAAAGCAAACCAATATACTTGTAGCTGCTGTATTTAAAAAAAAAATCCCTCCCCACTACACAGTTATTTGTAGCTCATCAAGTTATTTGTCACCTTTAGGCTTCCAACTGCTGTGGCAATAGCAAGAAACCACTGAGCATCACATATTGAAAGATACAGTGTACCAATCCTTCAAGCTGCTGATTCTTGATTACATGAAGAGTGATACCCCTCCTTGAAGTTCCAAGACTAAGAACGTCACAGCTGTTGTTGCAATGGTTACTACTAGCTTCAACAATGTGCCTATGCAGTAAAGTGGAGACGTTTATTTCCAAATGCAGATTTTGAGTCTCTGCAAAGTTCTGGGGTGTTCAAAACCCCGGGTCCAGTTTTGGTCCAGCTCTGTGAAAAAGCAGGTCTCTCTCTCTGGGACATTTAAGCTTACAAATACACATTTAATTTAGTTACTTATTTGATTGTTTTGTACTGTGTGTTACAATGTTTTTGATTTGATATAAATAAACGTTTTGAGATTTAACAGCTGCAGTATCAAGTCAATTCCTTAGTATAGCTGTAAACAACAATGTATATAGTTTTGTATTTAAATAATATACTTGAACTAAATTAAATGTATTCTTGGGAACTTGAACTCAACCTGTTGCCTCCTTAATCTTGCAGTCTTGTAGAAATTGTTTTTATTAGTATTGCTGTATTGACTTAACTATTGACTGATTTAAAAAAAAAGACGCCTCTAATATTGTGGCTGAAAATTTGCAAGGTTCATAGATTCTCTGTTGCAGCTGGCAAGGCTATATGTCTCAAAACTGAATTTTACAGCAAAACACTGCACATAGTTATATCTATCTTTTCCATGTTTATCTTCCCCTGCCACACAAAACTAAGGGAACTGTTTTAAACAGTTTAAGTGATTAAGTCCATTCCTATTCAGACAAGCAGTTAAGTGTTTCATAAAGTCAATGGGACCTGAGCACGTACTTAAAACTAAACATACATTTAAGTGCTGTCCTGACTAGAGATAGATTTAAGCGTGTTCTTAAGTGCTTTCATGAATCTGAGTCATTATGAATGTACCATGTAATAACGTATCTAAAATATCCTTAGTCATTTAAAACTAGCACACACCAAAAAGAAGGTATTAACTTTGTTTCCTTTTATAGATGTGAACTAGACCTACAGTATTATGAGAGATTGTTGAGAAAGTACACAGATTAGTATACGAAAAAGAGATGCTGCTTCAGAACATAGGTTGATTGCAGAACATATGAAACATTGGGCTTCCTGAAGTAACTTAATAAATAAGTGGTTGTATTTGCATTTTATCACTCACAACAATCCATTTACTGAAATCCAAATTAACATGTTTTGTTCAATGCCAAAATTCAGACTTTGGGAAAATAGTTCCACTGGGCTCATCTGTACTTGGATATTATCCAAATACATTGTCTTCCTTCTGTGTCTGACTCTGTCTCCTTTCCAAGAAGTGTACAAGGACCTAGAGCACGGTGTGTAGATTAAGCGTTTGATGTATAATAGTATGTTAGGTTAAACCACTCCTTCAGCCTACTACTGGAAGGATGAAGCATTTTAAAAATATGTAGGGCAGAATGAATAGGGCAGACAGCACACGTGATGAACTGCAAGGTTTGGGATGCACCAGTCCAAAGTAATAGACATTCTGGTAAGATAAAAATGAGAACATATGCTATATGCTATTTAGGATATGCTGTATGCTATTTCCATTTCTTAAGAGACTGTATCTAGCAGCTTACAGTACCTTGTGAAGTATAGGATTTCTTTTTGTTAGTCACTTTTTAAAGAGTCTCCTCATAGGGCAACTTTTTGCTTACACAAGTAGTTACAATAAAACGTACCCATTTGTTTCTGTCTCATCTGCCCATCACTGTGGTCTCTAAGGGCCACAAAAATACGTAGGAAAATCAACATTTCTCTCCGAAGGACAATATTCCCCACCCCCTCCCCTAGTTATGCAATCTTGAGTGAGGTGGTTCTTGTGTGGCAGTGCAGCAAGAGTGCCAGCTCCCAAAAATCCTGTCTGCAGAGGACAGGTGTGTAGATTAAGCGTTTGATGTATAATAGTATGTTAGGTTAAACCACGCCTACAGGCAGAGTGCTTTGAGAATCCAATCAGGAGAGGTCACTTTGCACTCTATAGCAGAATGCACTCTGTAAGATGGAGAGAAAGGAGGGAAGAAGCATGAATTTACCACTGTCACCTGTGGGTTGCCTTGTGCCATTGGTGGTGTTAGCATTTCCTCTTGCACACAAAGACCCCAAGTTTCAGGATTCTGGATGTCACCTGTACAAGCTGATCATGGAAAGAGGGTCCCTTTTACTCTCTCTCTCTCTCTCTTGCATAATTGCAGACCATTGGCCAGATTCTGACTTTGAATAGGCAGTGTGTTCTGGCCATAATTTTCAAACTTAAATGCCTAAAACGAAGCTCTCAAATTCATATTTAGGCTTCTGGCTATGTGGGCTGATTTTCGGAAGTGCTTAGCACCCTTTGAACAGGTGATGAGAAGCTCTGGAAAACAAGTCACTTATCTAGGAGTTTAACTTTAGGCACCCAAGTTTGAAAATGTTTAACTTAATTAATTTACAATTAATTGAGAAGAGTATATTTGCGATACTTCGTAGTTCCATGTGAAAATAGATCAATCTGGCTGTAAATATTTTCCTCAGTGATATTTTCTTATATTGTTTGAGTCATTAAATGCACAATGTGCTTCATAGTGTCTAAAAACAAACATACATCAGTATAATTGTAATTTTGTTAGTTACTTTTTCTAATTATTGTTCACTAGAAAACTACAAATTAATGTAATGATTAAGACATGCAGTTAATCCACTTACTTGTGGATTAACTTGTATTTTTCATCTCTTTCATTAGTTTTATTAAAAATTTAAAATTGCCAGAACATATGGAATTTCATTAAATAAGCTTGTTTATCATTATGTGCTTATGGTTAGAAAAGTGACTATATTTAAATGATACTTTCTCGGCCATTATATTGTCTTCCTGTGTATTTCTGAATTTTATCTGCTTACTTACTGACTAAAACAAGTTTGTATTCCTATTATCAAGGCAAAGCCATCTCAATCCTGGGCGAATGAGCTAGATTTATTTTCCCCCATCCCTTATTCATCGTCAACGACATTGTTAGCCACATTCCAGTGAGAGAAGGAGGAATAGCAGCATAATTTTCAGATTTCACAGAGTTTGTGGTACTGCCAGTTAGAAAAATTGGGCCAAAGCCTGATCCCATTGAAGTACGTGAAGGATTTGGTCCATCTTTTTCATTGTAAAATGTACTTATTTGAGGCCTGATCTCTTCTCCCTGTACTGGTGTAAAACCAGCATAAGTGAAAGAAGAATCAGGCTCCTTCCCTGGTGATTTTAAAGAGAGATTAAGTATGGAACTTCCCAGTGTCATTTTACCATCATTATCTAACTGAACCTGTGCTGTAACGGGTAAATTTTCAAAAGGCCTGAGGCTTGTTGAAGCTATTGGGCAAAAAAAAAAAAACCTGCCATCAACAAATGTTGATGACTATTTCTCTTTTTTCTTGCAGGCCCTTCAAATCACCACAGCCAGTCAACACTGAGACCACCTCTCCCACCACCTCACAATCATACACTGTCTCATCATCATTCCTCTGCCAACTCCCTCAATAGGAACTCTCTCACAAATCGGCGGAACCAGATCCATGCACCAGCTCCTGCACCAAATGACTTGGCCACCACTCCTGAGTCTGTGCAACTTCAAGACAGCTGGGTACTCAATAGCAATGTTCCACTTGAGACCAGGTAGGTCACAAGGAATGGTCTTCAGTAGGACTGCACTAAAAATACACAGTATAATCTCAATTATCTGAATGTCATGGGGACATTGAATAAGCGTGGATAAATGAGATTTCATACGATTGAGGGAATTTACAGCACATGTTTCAGATAGCAGGTATTTTTAGTTAATTGAGACTTGGAAACTCAAGGCTGTCTTATACTGAAAGTACTCCAATGTTATATAAGCATGTATAAAATCAACTGCATTGAAAAAGAACAGCTAAGAAAATACATGTGAATTTGGTTAAAAGAAAAGAGATATATTTTATTGACTTTATGTCAATTCATCTTTTACCTAACACAACATAAATATATATTTAGTTTAGAACACCTCTTATTTACTTGGCATTTGCAAATGGACAGTTAGACATCTCTTTGTTCATGTCTCTTGTTTTAATACTTGTTTGTTCATTCAGACAGCTCTTGTGTACCTAACTAATAGAATTAGCATAACATATTTTTACTCCAAAGCTCAGGGAGAACTTACTTATAAGGGTATATTGACTGACACTAATAAATTATGCATTTGGCCTATCCTGCAGTAGTAAATGAAGACTCATTTGAAATTTAGCGTTTTGGGAGACCTTTAGAAACAATCCCTGATTCAGGATTGACAGAAGTATAATTTTAATTTATATTTCATCCAACATGCAGACTCACTTTAATCCCTCCCGTACACACTAGCAGCTTGATGCCTGTGGGGCACACTGTTATGTATTAAAAAAAAAGAAGAAAGAAAGAAGAAAAAGTGCAGCAGTTATGATTGCCAAAATAAATCAATACAAAAAGAAGTTTTCTGACATACTGCATTTCTAAGCATTCAGTTTCATTGTCATTTTTTTCCATCTTAATTCTAACTTGTCTTTAAGTATCAAGAGATGCTGGTCTCACAGAAATTAGGACTAGCAACTGTGGTGATACATCTGAGCACTGGCACCAACCCACTGCTCTTTCTGCCCACTCCTATCTTTCGAGTGGGCAGGCTTGTTATTGAAACATACGGGACTATCTGATGGCGTCATAAAGCACGTATCTTGTATCTGCAATTGCTGGGAGCCCACACGAATAGATTAGAAAGTTATTGTACTTTATACATTTTGGTAAATGTAATTGTAGCATCTCTCACTCTCGAATGGGGAGAGAGGCCACTCCACCTCACTACAGGTGGGTAGTAATCAGTCTATGGGGAAGCTCTGGCCCTCTGGGGTGTAGGGGGCAAAGTGCAAACAGTCTTTAGCCCACAGCCTTCTGCCTGGGACAGACAGCAATTGTCTATAATTGGCAGTCTATAAGGAAGCTCTGGCCCTATGGGTGGGGCAGAGCCCAAGGAGTCTTTAGCCAAGAGCCTTCTGGCAGAGGCAGACAGCAGATTGTCTATGGCCCAGCTTCCTGGCTGGGGCAGAGCAAAAGCAGGCAAGCACAAGCTATCTGGCCTAAGGTGAGTAGGCTGCCACTCCAGAGATTGGGTTGGCAGTAAGGGGACCTGGGCCCACCCTTCTTCCAGCCCAGGGCCCTAACAGTTCCAGGGAATCCTGCCACTGGGTCAATGGGGATCCTGCCAAAACTCGCTGACTCACTCTCTGGCAGCAAAAGCTGGGCATAGGGGGGCTCCAGAGTCCAAAGATCCTGTGTCCCCTCTGGTTACTCGTCAACCAGCAGTACCCACAGCTCCTCAGGGCACTTGCCTGCCTCCTCCAATTGCAGGGCACAGCTCCACTTAGGGCCAAGTCTGGGATCCTGGAAGAGATGTCTGCTCCCTCCAGTCTTCAGCACCAGCTGAGCTGCAGGGCTCTCACTTTATACTTCCTGTCCTGCCCCAGGACTTCTGGAGGGATGGGGGCAGATTTAGCCCCACTCACCAGGGGGAGTGTAGTGGTTTCTTGCTCTCCAGGTCAGAGGGAACCCACTCTGCCTCACTACAGTAATGCTATGAAATAAAAGAATGGAGCAGATGGGAAAGTGGATTGGTGGTGGGATGTACTTGCACACCCATGTTTGCATAAGTTAATAGTTGGTTGAGAAGTTGGATTGTTTTCCACCTGGTGTCTCTCATCCATGGTTTTGGTTTGAAGGGCAGCCATGGCTGTTGGGATTTGATGTGAATTGGAACCTTTCTAAGAATACAGGAATTGCCATACTGGATCAGGCCAAGATCCATCTTCTTCAGTCTCTGGCTGTGGCCAGTACCAAATGCTTCAGCAGAAGGTGCTAGAACCCTGCAGTAAGCAGATATGAGATAATCAGCCCCTATTCCTCCCTCTCCTTTGGTCTTGTCCTGATCTCTAATAGCTAGAGATTGGTTTAAGATTGGCTTCTTTTTGTGGAGCTCTAGAGGTCAGTCTTTATTGCTGGACTTTATTGCTGGATAGTGGCTACATAAACTGCCTGGGAGTGAGTGTGGTTTGGTTTTATGCTGAATCTAGAGTGTGGAGCTGTTACGGTCCGTTAGTCAGAGTGGCTATACTGCAATGATTTGTTCTGGAGAAGACTAGTATTGGGGAGTTGGGGAGCAGGTCTACCCTCAGTTATGCTTGCTCTGCTCTTGTTGGTTTTGTGGCAGTGACACAGGTAGATCTGAGGGCCAAACCAGGCAGTTGATGTGGAGGATAAAAAGGAATGCATTTAACTTTGTTTATATGTATTATCAGGGGCTTTAATATTTGCCATTTCAGGATCCAAGGAATATTATACTATTGTGTTCATCTTCTAGACTCTATGGATTTTGACCTATTCTGAGACTCACTAAAGATATTCTTTAGATATTCTGCATCCAACAAAGTGGGTATTCACCCACGAAAGCTCATGCTCCAAAACGTCTGTTAGTCTATAAGGTGCCACAAGACTCTTTGCTGCTTTTAAAGATATTCTGTACCTCTACTTAATATTATTCTGCCCCACTAAGACTCTGATATGGGCCAGGGATGCTGTGGAGAAGCTGAGCACAAAAGCCAGTGGGGAGTGAGGGTTATCAGAAGTTTCAGGTGACCAAACTGAAAATTGGAGATGATGGTTCTGGTGCTGATTTCTTTTACTAAGAAAGTTGTAACAGATAAGAATATTTTGACCAACTGCCAAGACACTTTTCTTAATTGCCAGATCTGTTGAGAATAAATCAGCTACTATGTGGAACTTGATCTTACATAGTAAAATGGATCTGGCATCTATTACTGAGAACTGTCTAGATAAAAATTAGAGTCCTCTTTGGAATGGCCTGATCCTGCCCGGTAATTCACTGTCTGAGGCTAGAATGCAAAGGGAGATATTTAAGAACTCTTTTTAAGAACTCTTCTGGAGTGTAAACTGTTGCTCTTCAATACAAAAATACTTGGAACATATAACCATGCTGAACCAAGTTTTAAATTCTCCCAATTTACCAACCACTACATACTTGGGGAGAATTTCATAGTGCTTTTTCTGAATTCATATTGGTCATGAGCTAGGAGCCCAAGGGATGTTATTCTGAGAGTGTTAGATGTCAGGGATGAGTGGCAGAGCAAGGAAGACAAAATGTGATCCCAGTTCTCCGCTGTAACCACTAAAATATATTTGTTGTCTAGGGTACACAATCCTGCAACCTTAGCACAGTTAATCCTTACTCACGTTTTTTGGGATCAATGTGACTAACTACGTAAGGAAGGGTTTTTTAGGATTGCACCTTCGGTGTACAAGATGTCTGCACCTCTCAGGCACAAGACAGGGACAACAGAGAAAAAAGTGAAATATGTATATTGGCATATGTATATTTATGTGTTGATTTACATCTGTATGATATATAGGCTGCATTTGATTGCTAAGGAGTCTTACAGAATTAACAAGATAAAATTTCACAGGACTTGTCAACAGCCTTATTTTCCAATTGTGCGCCTAGCAGCCCATGTCAGTTTAATTATAGGTGATAGATACTAGAATTTTTTTTTAAAATAAAATCTCCAGCAACTCACAAATTCACCTTGAAAACAAAAGATCAGTTTGCTAATGCAGTATTCTTAGCTGATATAGGATATTCGGGGGTTATGAATTGAAGTCATTGATACACACAGGCTTTTCACAACAAAGCATCAAGATTGTAGAAAACATTCTCACTGTGCTATGCTCGAAGATTATTGCAAAGTTGTCCCATGATTGATTTTTCTTACTATCTCAGATTAAATAGCTGACAGGTCTTGATGATAAACTCCATTATAAGAATATTAACCCAGGAAAGGGTGTTTTTTTCCTTTTTATGATTTCTAGTAAGTTTTTACTAAAATTGATACCTGCAGAACCAAATCCATCTGTAACTTTCAAGATGAGTCTGTAATTCTTACCCATGTTCCAAAACTAATGTGGCCTCTAAATTCTTATTAGAGGCAATGCAGAAACGAATGAGACCTTTATGTTGCCCTTTCAGTTCAGTCTTTATTTTATAGCTTTACCTTGCTGCATTGCACTGATCCCACCAAGCCACTGGCTCTTCACGTTGCAATGCACTTTAATTTTGCAGTTTTCTTAGTCTTCCTTGAAACTTGTCAGCTTATTAATCTCAATATTGGAGCTGCTCAATAGGCAAAGTCACCATTTACAATCTATGCTGTGTATTTGAGAGGGAGGAGAGTTTTACAACTCTTACTTTTTTAGCTTTTCAGTCAGGGCCGGCTCCAGGCACCAGCCCAGCAAGCAGCTGCTTGGGGCGGCCAACGGTGAGGGGCGGCGGGTCCCTCACTCCCTCTCGGAGCGAAGGACCAGCCGCCAAAGACTGAAGCGGCAGTGGTAGAGCTGCAGATTGCTGCTTGGGGCAGCAAAAACCCTGGAGCTGTCCCTGTTTTCAGTTATCTTGAGTAAATTCTGCTCCACACCAAAATGCACATTACCAACTATCACATTTCATCCTGTTGATAATAACCCACTTTAATTGAATTGTCTCGACCCCCCACTTGGTAAGGCAACTCCCATCTTTTCATGTACTGTTATATATATCTTCCTCTGTATTTTCCACTCCATGCATCTGATAAAGTGGGGTTTAGCCCACGAAAGCTTATGCCCAAATAAATTTGATAGTATCTAAGGTGTCACAAGTACTCCTCGTTGTTATTTCTGGCTATGAAATTCAGTGAATAGGAACATAGCTATTTAACAGGAAAAAATTACGTTAGAGACACAAAATTCAGATATCAGTTTAGATTCCAAACACCACCGTGTCTGAGTATGGAAGGCACAGAATAAAGTTATAAATCTGAATGGAGGCTGTAGCTGAGTGTTGCAATGTAAATCTGGGGTATCCTTTGCTCCAAAGAAGACTGCTCTCCTTTCTCCTCTGTTGTGGCCTTTGGAAACCCATCTCTCCACTCCCTCCTTACAAATCCTGTAGTCCATTGAACGGTGCTGCAGATAATTTTTAAATATCAGTCTTTACTACTTGGATCTTATTTCAGTGTTGTGAGGTTTTGTTTGTTTTCATTTTTTGTTTTATTTTGTTGTTGTTTTATGAGACTAGTTTGGGACGGAGCTGAGTTATAAATAAATAAAATATGTCCAATGTGATTAGATCATTATGGGGATTATGGCATATGGCATATGTTTCAGTTTGGGTTTTCTTAATCATAGCTCTTTAACATATATGCAAAAGAAAAAAAAATATACACTGGTAAAATACATAGTTTTAAATGTACACTGAAAAATCACTCAAATTATTATTATTTAAGTAAATTTGATGCAGTCTCCCCACATAACCTTCCTTGCTACAGTCATTGCATGCACACACCTTGCTCTTAAGAGGAGTGTGTGAAATTTTAGGCCAGAATAAGTCATTACATCTTCTTTAAAATAGCTGAGGTATCTAATGGAAGAGCTAATATATCCTTAACTAAAACCACATGAGTACACTACCATGACACATCAAGATGCTGCCTCTAAGGTTCATTTCTAGAATACTGAGCTGCTTTACCTTTAAGCTCAGAGCTGCAGTTTAATGCTCTTTAACTTTTATTATTCTCCTGCAGTCTGTTTCAGATGGTCTTCCCCTCCTTTGAAAAAGCGCTGGGATCCACATTTTCCAGTTAAGAGGTGTTCATTTATTGCTTCCCCAATCAGTACTCTTTATGAGATTGAATAATGAGAATGCTAACTTTGAACATTCAGATATGATTTTCATCATTTTGATATGGCCAGAGAAGCAGTTTCAACTTTAAAGGTTGAAACACTTTTGAGGGATTCTTTATAGGCGCACACAGTGAGAGCACTATCACTTTACAGTGAAAGTTTACATCATTTCCTGCACTGTAATAGTCGTCTTTGTTATGGAAACTTCACACGGGGCCATTTGCAGATGCCAGTCAAAGGCATAATGGCTCATAAATGAGGGTAACCCAAGAGCTATTATAGATTTTCTTTGAAAGGATATTTGTCTGAGATTGCATTATACCTAATGCTAGTTCTTATGCCTGATGTTATTTATATTGCTATGAATTAAGCCTGCATCACTGTAATTAGCAATGCTTAGTTCAGAAAGAAAGGAAAAATTTTAAATAGCAATAGAAATTAGGCCCATTCTTCTTCATTACAAGAATATTTTTGACTGATTCCATCCATTCTATGGGTTGCATATATTTTGTTGTTCACTTCTATATACTGTATATTTGGGATTGTTGGTAGGGAGCTGTCTGTAGGCTTCAGGGAACATTATGACAGAGTGGCAGCTCTGCTGCAGTTAAGGTGGAGAGTCGCTTGCTGTTGACAAGGCAACAATTCTATGGAGTCTAAAATCTACATTTGAACTTGGATTGTCTTTAAATCTGTCACGCTATATTGGGGTATGGTGTAAGGTTAGTGGTCCAAATTTGAGGTCATTTGAGTAAAGATTCAGCCTCTCCTCCCCCTTACAAATCAGCTGTTTACAAAATCATCCGGTTCTTCTAACATTTTATGTGTGTGCGCACCCACATTTGAGGCTCAAAGGATGGTTATAATCCTCCCCAATCTTATCTCAACTAGTGCATGATATGCATTGCCCTTTTGGGGAAACAATATTGATAAAAGAACAGGAGTACTTGTGGCACCTTAGAGACTAACAAATTTATTTCAGCATAAGCATCCGAAGAAGTGAGCTGTAGCCCACGAAAGCTTATGCTGAAATAAATTTGTTAGTCTCTAAGGTGCCACAAGTACTCCTGTTCTTTTTGCGGATACAGACTAGCACGGCTGCTACTCTGAAACCTGTCAATATTGATAAAGTTGTTATGGGTGAAGTCTGGAACTCCAGGTCAGCAGGAGCTCAACTGACACACCTCAAAGACTGAAATATGCATGTGCGAAAAGACTAGGGTTCTGTGATTCCCTGAACCTGAGCTGTTCTTACTCACTGTGAGTTCAAGTCCTATCCTTGGCAGTTTTCAGAGACTATACATTGTGCAAACTAGCTAGTCTTCACCTGTGTTCTTCAGGGGCACCCTTTGGAAATTCTAGAGACCAAGATTTCTAGTCTGAGTGATACTTTAAAGTTCCTTAAAATCCACTTGCAGATTCCAGTTGTACTTCACAAGTATTGTCAAATAATTAGTAGTAATTAAATAGAGGAAAAATGAAGGACTCTTGTTAGCAGTTTGGGAAATACAATTATGACTGATATTCTTTCCCCATTTTCTGAATAATGGAACTAAGTATGATCAAAGGAAAGCAGGTCACTGGGTCATTTGGTCAAAGGCTTCCTGTTATACAATCCCCCATATATAAGCTCTTCATAACATTTTCAGATGCTCATGATCCAACCTCTGCCTATTGGAGTTTAGGAGGAAATGTTCCCTGGAGGCAAAGTATCTCACAATAATTTACAGTCTTTTGCACTTTTTTGTGAAGCATTTGGTGCTGGACACTGTTGGTGACTGGTAGGCCACTGGTCTGAACCAATGTGGCAGTTGTTGTGTCAGAACTCTAGTGTCTAGTTTCAACAATTCTTTGCAGTTTGGGTTGTCTTTTGCACTCCTTTAGGACAGAGATAAATGATTACCCAGGCCATGAAGAATCAGAGCCCTAAGTGAATGTCAAAATAACAGAAGGCAGGTATATTTGTGCTGGTATTACTGTAAGCAATATGCCCATAGGTGCCATTGCTGATGGAAACAAATCTGTAGGAACCTCTATGAGCATGAAGCATGTGTGTTTTCAGGAGGACAGACAGATATGAAGACAATGAGCACCATGGAAACACCTTGAGTTAAATAATATAATTAAGAAGGGCTC
This sequence comes from Mauremys reevesii, assembly GCF_016161935.1. Taxonomy (NCBI): domain Eukaryota; kingdom Metazoa; phylum Chordata; order Testudines; family Geoemydidae; genus Mauremys; species Mauremys reevesii. The sequence goes on from NC_052630.1 coordinate 27,901,572, forward strand.
AAGGTGTTTCCATGGTGCTCATTCCATGGTGCTCCATACTAAAGGCAGTGTCCACCTGCACCACCTACAGGCATTTCCAGGAGGGATTATGTCTGAGTGAGGTCTGAGCACACAGAGAGAGCAGCTGCTGCTATGCCCATTCATAGGGTACGGTACATTTCCCCTTGAATGTCTGGCTGGTTTGGGATGGGAGCGAGGCAATGGGTGTATTACACTCTTTTCCTCTTTGATGGCCTGTGGTCAGGGAGCAGATCCTTCAGTCACCTCATTGCCAGATGGAAGCTGGGTAGACTTCTTGTGCACCTAGGCAGCTGCCATGTGCCTTCTGGGCCTATCTAAATAAGTTAATAAATAAATGAATGAAGCATGTTAGAGAACCTGAGGTTAGTATGCGCTTTGCCCAAAAGCATCTTCAAGCAGTTTATAGGCCTTTGGGACAAATACTTGGGCGAAGTGCAGAAACATTTTAGAAAGGTCAGTTTAGCAGACCAAAGTAGTTCTAGGTTAATCTAACGAATGTAGACTCTTTGATTACCAGAAAAGGGAGAAGGGGGCACACTGGCAAAAGCACCCCTTTAAGAGAGAAGTTCCAAATAATGATAGAGATGTTCTAGCTGTTAGAAGGCAAGATTTCTGCATTCAGCCTTTGTTCTCATTCTAGTTCGTAAAGATTGGGACATGAAAAACCAACGGTGGAATCCACTTTGGGGCAAGAAGCGAGCATGTTTAAGATTTGTTATTAAAATATTGTTGTTTTTCATCCTTGATTAATTGGCCTGATTTAGGCTTTTATCCTTGTAACATTTAAATATAGTCTCTGATTGTAAGGTTATTTTATGTGGATAGCTCTATTGTTGAGATGTTTTGTAATTCAAGGAAGAATCTGAGTAAAAGGGATGTGAACAGTTGTGCGTGTCTGCACACTATGGCCACGTGGAACTTTGCAGCAGATAAAACCAAATCTTTCCTTTTCAAAGGGACAGGCTACTATTATTTCAGCTAAAGGAGAACTCCCCGTAGCTATTGGAGGTATTGGTTCTATGACACACAGTGGAGCAGTTCTGATTCTATCTAGTGCAAGTACACATGCACGTTACTAGCCAATTTTCTTGTGGCATGTTCACATCTGAAGTTATTCTCACTGATTATTTTTATTTTTAACAAGGGCCTGTGTATTAAAGCACTTTGTCATATACTGTGTCAACTCAATGCCGTTGCAGATTTTACAAGTTGCAATATGTGGCAATTCACTCTTGCCTTTCTTAGGGTAGGATCAAGCTATTGGTGTCTTGTTGACTAGATGAAGACACGTCCAGCTGCAGACATGGCACTGGTACGCTGTGTAAACTTCAAGCTCACCTCTCCCTCCCTGTACCCAATGACTTGTTTTGCTTTAGAATGTGAACTTTATCCTCTGAAAAAGTGTTGCCACTCATTAAACAATATGATGATAATGCAGCCATTGTACTGTACTGATGTTTTCTTTTTCTCTACCTGCTTTAGTTACTTTTAACTGAAGCCTCCTGCACATAGCCCCTTTTATGTTCTGTTTAATGCTGTGACAGAATAAGGTGCCCTAAAGGCTGGCACCTGCCTTTCAGTCTAACATACTACCTTCCTGTCAGGCAGCTTTCAATTACTGTGCTTCTGTGTGTCCAACTGTGTCTTTGTTAAGAGTTTCAAGATGGCAGTGACAGGTTATTCTGGTACTTAAGGCAACATGCATGACAGCCTGCCTTAACACTTGCATTTTTAAAAAGCTTTGCCTTAGGGGCCTAGGGAACCCAGCATTTAAGAAACCGTGAGCCTTTCAAGGACTGGTGTGCTGGTTTTAGATAATGCTTCATTGGAAACTTGGTTGCTGCTGAGAGGCTTCAGAATCTACTTGAGTGGATGTTAAGTGTCATAACAATATTTATGTGTTGATTCTAAATGATTGGTTCCTTGCGTAATGGCATTTTCTTGGCTACTAAACCGTGCAGTTCCTTGCATATTGATTATGTGCTGCAGGCCAAGAAACATACTGAAATAGCATGTTCTCACAAGTTTTGTCCTGTTTGCGTCAGTGGCGTGGGTTTATATGTACAGAGGAGATAGTGGTGTGTTTGTGTGTGTGTGTTTACGCATATGGTGCCTGTTTGTGTAGGTATATAATAGGAATGACAGGTACTGCATGTTCAAACACAATATATATAAAACACATATTATAGGTATATACTGAGAGAGGGATTGCATTTACAATAGGACTAAAATCCCTCCATCTGACACTTTAATGGTTGAATTAGTCTCTTTGACAAACTAATTCTTCATAGGACAATTAACTTCTATATGGAGGGATTTTAGTCCTTTTTTAAATGCAAATGTGTCTCTCAGTATATACCTATAGTATGTGTTTTATATAAATTGTGTTGTGCATGTGGGGTGACCAGATGTCCTGATTGTATAGTCTTGATATTTGGGGCTTTTTCTTATATAGGTGCCAATTACCCCCTACCCCATCCTGATTTTTCACACTTGCTATCTGGTCACTCTATGTGCATGCAGTATCTAAGTGTCACGGATATTTACATCTATCTTATCTATATATAGATAAATAGTAACATACTTTTGCTAAAGAAATACTTAAACTTGTTTAAAAAAAAAACCCCCACCATTTTTCTCACATTTCTTTTTGTTCCTCTAATTTACAACCGCAATCCCCACAGACTTCATGCATACTTATTCTGATAACATCCTGCACACAGACCACTTTTGACATTTCAAAGTGAAACATGTGGTCTGTTATGTGATGTGATTGGTGAGGTGGGGGGTATCCTGCAGCTGTGCAGGGAACCTATGAAGGGGTTCCTGATGCTTCTGTGTTTCCCCCCCCCAGCTCAGTTCTTCTCTGACTGGAAACAAATAGGTGGTTCGTCAGAGTAGAATTCCTCTCCCCTCTACGTCTCTTCCCAAGGCCCCCTTCTGAACGCAAGACCCCCCCCCCCTTTCCCCATCACCTTTTAGGTAGCTCAGATTCCCCTCTCCCCCACCATAACCCCATACACCCATCATGGCTCCTTCCAGTCTCACACAAATCCCTATTCTCCCCTAAAGCCCTCTGCTCTCTTGAGGTTTCATCCAAACCTCCCCACAGTACTGTTCCCCAGGACCCCATCCAAAGACACCATGCCCTTTCACATATAGCTACAGTGCTCCCCACATCTTTGGACCTTGCCATACTTCCATACCACATTCAAGTTTTAAAAGCTGAATGTAGCTGGGGAGTAAAAGAGCATAGCAGGTACTGGGAGCATACCAAGAAGGCACATGGGGACAATACAGGCCATGTGTAGGGCTCATTGAGAAGAATAAAGCCCTGATGAGGTTCATGGAGAGGGAATGCTCCTGTGTAGGAGGGCAGTAGGAGGAGCAGGTTGCGGGGAAGTGGCAAACATCACAGCTCTGCGGGGGCATATGGACAAAATCTTTACACTGAGTAAATCTGATACGTAGTCAGTGAAATACAAATAAACATGGAACACTGCAGTGTCATTTTTCAGAGCAGAATCACAGTTTCAGTGGACACTTTTGGAATTGACAGATCCAGGTTGTAATCTGCTTTAAAAAATCTTTTGTGGGTTTGTTTTGTTTTGTTTGTAACTAACTTCCCACAAAAAGGAAGGGCTGCATTGTTGTTTTAAAGTGCTAAATGACTGGTGAGTGCAAAAATCAGAGTATTTGGTATCTTCTCCATCCTATATCCCTGTCAGTTGTTCCTGTTTGTTGAATTCTTTCTAGCAATCTGCCTCTTAGGAGGGCAGAGCAGATGAGAAGAGTGCAGTGACATTGCATCATGCACTTGTGAACCAAGCCACAGTTGACTGTGTGTGATTATAGGTTGACCAACTTTCCTAATCTACAGTGTATTTATTATAGTGATGCAGTTAGCAGGAACATCGATCTGAGTTGAGGTTTGATATTGCACCTGTGGAGGTGCTCTCAAAAGTAATAAATTATTTTAAAGTTATCATAATACATGTTTTCAAGGTGATAAGAGCCAGAACTCATGGCACAGTGGGTACAGTCTTGGGGACAAAATCCTGCTGCCAGTACACCAGTATAAATCTGAAATAACTCAGTTGCTCTCTGTTAAATTACTTTGGATATACAATAGTATAAATGAGAGCAGAATATGTCACTTGAGGATTATGAGCCTAATTATCTTCACACTGTTTTTACTCTGGTGTAATTACATCGATTTCAATGAATTTTCTCCTACTTTACATTGGTGTAAAAGAGATCAGATTCAGACCTGACGTGACCCTGATTCTCCTTTCAGTTTATCCCATGTAAATCCAGAGTAACTCCATTGAAATCAGTGGAGTTTTTCCATATTTATACTGGGGGTTGTCCCTGGGAGGTTGTCATAAAGAAGGTATTGGAGTAGGGATTGTTTTCTGAAGATCCTTTGTCTTGATGAAAAGAGTAATTTAATATTTATTTGTTGTTTTTCTTGTCTATGTTTAAGTAGACTTCCTATGTATCTTTATCCATTACAAGTATCTCCACTTACAAAGCATTGTTGCATTGCTGCCAGCAGACACAGTGTTTCTACTCTGAGGATCAGCTCTGCAAAGGAAAGTCTGGTGTGACTATCACTACCCACACATACACAGATTTGCATAATAAACTCAGTATCTGCTGCATCAGGATCTAAAATCCTTTCCTAAATCAGGATCTACTTCCATGTAATCACAGATGTGCCCCTCACCTTCACTATGAATGCTAAAGATGTGGTATTTGCTGCATGTAACAGTCTAGCCCTGAAAAACACTGGGGACCAGAGTCAATGATCCAAGCTTTTTTTTAGCCTTTCTTATCAAGGTGACATTTTTGCTCTGAAATATATGTATTTATGTACTTCATTAATGGAGTGGCCATTTCTGCCACCAAGCTTTTATTAGAAACCAAGTTATTTGAATAAACCAATCAGAACAAAGCATATTTTTTTAAAACGTTCCAATATCTAAACCAAACAAGCTGACTTGTTTATCTAAACCAACAAGCCATGAAGGCACCACCAGAACAGCAGACTTCCACAGGCAGCAAAGATCCTCTGCTGTGTAAACTTGGCTGCCAAGTCCTGCACAGTTCTGCCCCGGAACCTGACAACAAGAGCCTGCTGTCCAATCTTAACTAATAAATGGGAAGAGTGAGAGACAATCAGCCAGATCTCAGACCAGTGAAAATTTCAGAGATTACAACCACCAATTTGAAATGCATAAAGAAGATTTTTAAATGTTCTTTAATGAGACCCAGCATGTCACAGTCCTCACTGCATCCTAGTTCTTCAAGTGAACATACCTATGTGTATTCCTCACTTGGGTTCACAGGCACACCGAATCCAGAATTTTTTTGCAAGTGGTGTCCATTGGTCTGCAATGCACCATAGCTCTCTTCAGGCTCTAAACCGAGGGCATAAGGGCAGTATGGGCAAGTGCCTCTCCAGTTCCGTTTTATTGCCACATGGTCTGAGTCAGAATCTTTGGTTTCCTTGGCTCCTTTATACTGTATCATTTCTGTAAATAGTATAGTGTAGTTGTTTCCCCTTTTTCCCACCCCAGGGAATCCCTACCTCCTCCAAGAACACTGGGATTATGCCCATGGTTCCAGATTTCAAAAACTGTTTTCTGCCCTTGCTCATTTTCTGTGAGTGATTAACATCAACACTGCCTCTGTTGCCTGGGTGAGGCTCACATCTCAGCCAAGTGCAACATATGCCACTCCTTTCCCCCCAGAACTTGTGAGGGTCGGGAACTGAGACTTAAGAAATACCTGATGGGGAAGGCAATGAGACCCCAGTCAGATCCAGGCAGAGGCCCGCCCAATACATCACGGGAGGCACCCCTCCAAGCATGAGCTCAGGAATGGAGGCTAAGACTTCTGAGCCTAAAGAGAAGGTTTCCCATGAAAGTAAGGGGCACCTTCATAGGCGTAGGGACAAACCATCTTCAGTGAAGACTGCCATGAAGAGAGAGGCTCCCTCCCTGACACCATCAAAGTTGGGAGAGTGTACTCATGGGGGCACTAAAGACTTAGGTCTGAGTACATCTTCTTGGCAAGAGACAGTGGTATGCAACGGTATGGATCCACCCAGTTTGGCACCAGTTCCATTGGCTATGGCTAAGGATAAACAGCCTCTGGAGCTCCCTTCCACATCTAGAGCTGACATGGTGTCTATAACAATGTGGCCCTGTTGGATACAATTTTCTCTGTGACCAGGGATGCTCTGGATCAGACAGCTCCACCAATCTCCCCACGTCCCAGGGTAGTCTGAGACCTACGTCTCTCTGGAGAACATTTTTGCTGACCCTGTCCTCGTTCACCCCTTCTAGCAGGACTGTCTCTATTCTGGAACATTGTTACTTCAGAAAAAGAGGCTATTCCAAGGATGCAGAGTTGTTCTCCCATCCCATCTGCCAGCCACCGGTACTGTCAGTTCCATTGGTAGGCCAGGTTCCCGCCTTTTCTTCCAGTGAGTCAGAAGCTCCTCAGGAGTCTCGGTAGTACCAGGAAGAGACAGCCCCAGACAGAAGCCCTAGAAGATCAGAATCTCTGCCTCTGACAAGACATGACTGGCTTAGCAACTGCTTGTTGATCCATCCCACTGGCACTACTGGGGGTCATGGGAGCCCTACCCTAGACAGCCAGAATCAGTACCAAGTTTCTAGATTTTAAGGACAAGCTCCTGGAAGAGGATAGAGCCCACTTCCAGGCTTTAATTCATGAGGGCAAATTCATGGTGGCCAGAACTTTCCTCCACACCACAGTGGATGCTGTGGATACTGTGTCCAGGGAAATGGCTACAGCCATTGTTAGGAGGAGAGACTCATGGTTAAAATCCTCAGGTTTCCCTAGAAAGGTGCGGAGTACCATCCAGGACCTACCCTTTGATACAATCAATCTGTTCCATGAGAATACAGATTCTCTGTCTATATCCCTGTCTTCAAGAGAAAACATCACAAACAGGGCATAGTGGGAGATCACCTCCTCAGCCCTTTTTATCATCAGTGTCATCAGGGACCATCATGTAAAAGACAAAAGGTTTATAGGCCCAGGAGCATAGCCTCTGCAACATCCACCACCACATTTGACTCTAACCCTCAGCCAAAGAGTTTTATTTTGATGTGACTGTTGAGATCCATGTCCCTTTATTGATGACACATCATTCCCCTCCTCAGATTATATTGGAAGCTGCCCTTACCCAATTTGCCTGCAACTGGAGGGACCTAACTACCAATACATTGGTACTGGAAGTTATTCACAGCAGTTATTCTGGCAACTCCCACCCACAAACCCCCTTTCCAGTTCCTGTTCAGGGACCACTGTCACAAGGAGATTCTCCACCAGGAAGGTGGACTTGCTTCTCCTCTGGGGAGCAATAGAAAGGTTTCCACCTCATCATCAGGGGAAAGGGTTCTATTTCCCTTAGGGTAGGTCCATACTTACCCGCCGGGTTGACGGGTGACGTTCGACTTCTCGGAGTTCAAACTATCGCGTCTAATCTAGACGCGATAGTTCGAACTCCGGACGCGCTCCCGTCGACTCCGGAACTCCACCACCGCGAACGGCGGTGGCGGAGTCAACGGGGGAGCCGCGGACTTTGATCCCGCGGCGTCAGGACGGGTAAGTCAGTTGAACTAAGGTAGTTCGACTTCAGCTACGCTATTCGTGTAGCTGAAGTCGCGTACCTTAGTTCAACCCCACCCTCCCAGTGTAGACCAGGCCTTACTTCTTGATCCCCCAAAAGAGCAAGGGATGGAGGCCAATTCTTGACCTACATCAGCTGAACATATTCATCCAAAAGCTAAACTCCTACATACATGTCATCAATAATTCCCTCAGCATGAAAGATGCAAAGACATTTACCCATCCCACGGAAGGTAACTTGGGATCCTCTTTGGTCAAGACCATTACCAATTTGGAGGCACCAATTCGGAGTCCTCCCCTTTGTAACACCCTGTAGATGGGCTGGACTCACCCCTGCGGCGCCTCCTGCTGGTGACTCCTGGGAATTAGCTCGGTTCCAGCTCCAGAGCACCCTCTGCAGGCCGGTGATCCGCCTTCCAGCAACTGGCCCCCGTGTCCCTCCCAGGACGCCGGTGCCCCTTTAACTGTGTCTCCCCATCCCAGGGAAACCCCCACCCTTTATCCCCACCTTGCCTCAGTATATGGCTACTGCCAGTCATTGTCTAGCCCCACGCCCTGAGGCAGACTGCAGTATCAGCCCACTCATCACTGGCAAGGTTGGGTTTGGACCTGCTGCCTTGGCCTACCCCTGGGCTGCCCTCTGCAACCCCCAGTACCTATTAGCCCAACGCTAGGCCGCAGCCTGGGGCTTTCCAGGCTAGAGCTCCCCAGCTCTCCTCTGCCTTTCCCCAGCCCTGCTTCACCCAGGTACCTTATGTCCAGCTCCCTGCAGCCAGGCCCATCTCCCTCTACAAACAGAGAGAGACTCCCAAGCTCCTGGCTCCCAGCCTCTTTATAGGGCCAGCTGGGCTCTGATTGGGGCATAGCCCAGCTGCAGCTGCTTCCCCCAATCAACCCAGCTCTTTCCTTCCACAGCCCCAGCCCTCTGCAGGCTGGCTTTAACCCCTCAGGGCAGGAGCGGGTAACCACCCTGCTACACACCCACAGCACCCAAGGTCTTTACAGAAGTTTTTTGTTCACTGATCGTAGCTCGGATGAGAAGAAAGGGATTCACCATCTTGGCAGCACCTCAACAATTGGATTCTGACGGGCAGATCCTATGAAGAAGTCAAACAGGCAACCTGATTCCTGTTGAGTCTACTGCCTTCCCTAGGTGTTTGCATCAACACAAGAAATCCTCATTGACTCCCACGAGGTCCATAAGCTTCATAGACGTGACATTGGACTCATCCACAGCAAGAGCTTATCTACCTTTTGAGAGGTTTCAGGCCATGGGTGATCTCATATGCCAGGTAACTATCAGACCCCAGACTTCAGTCAGAATTTCTTTTTCTCCCCTCAGCTACATGGCTCATGCACACACATAATGCCATTTGCCAGAATCCATTTTTGTTGTCTACAAGCCTGGCTTCTGTCTGTATACTTACCAGAGAGCAGCAACATCAACAACAAAGTAACAGTTCCATCCGAGGTTATGGACTCTCTTCTCTGGTAGACAAACCCAGAGAAAATTTGGGTGTGGATTCCTTTCCTGACGTCCAAATAATGTTGGACAATATGACAACTATCTTCTATATAAACAAGCAGGGGGAACAAGATCCTTCCCTCTTTGTATAGAGGCAGTCAGTCTGTGGAATTGATTCATCCACTATCACGTAACCCTTTCAGTAGTATACTTACTACTTAGGAGTGCGGAACTCCCTAGTAGTCTCAGCAGACATTTTTCAATGAACCACAGATGGGAGATTCATGATTCAGTTCTTGATGAAGTCTTCACCCCAGGGAGAGTGCCATCCAGGGACCTTTCCACCCGACAGGTGAACAAGGAACGTCTCCTATACTGCTCCAGTGTAGCCCTTGTCAAGGGTTCAATGGGAGATGCCTTCCTACTATTGTGAAAGGATCGCCTGAGGTATGCCTTCCCTTCCATTCAGTTAATACCACAGGATCTACAGAAAATCCACCAAAACAGAGCTGGGGCCATCTTTATTGTGCCCAACTGGCTAAGACAGTTCTGGTTTACGGATCTACTAAAGCTCTTAGGTGTTTGTGTCCACCCTAAACATCTGCCTGTTTCTGGACCTTCTTGACAGCAAAAGGCACTTTCATGCATCCCAATCCAGAACCACTGAAGCTCAGAGCCTGGTATTTGGATGGGCATTGGATGTTCCAGAATGGTGCAATCTATCCTTGGTGAAGTTTGTATGTCAGTGGGATTCAATTGTGCTCTATCGTCTTTCAGCAGACCTCCTTTTGCTCCTCTAGCCACATGCTCTATGCTCTATGGCCCATCTGCTTATGAAAGTGGCCTTTCTAATTGCCATTACATCACTCAGACGAGTCAGTGAACATGGGGTACTCTTGGAGGATACGCCATATACTATCTTCCATAAATAAAAGAGCAGAGCAGAGAACACCCCCACCCAAAAATCATCTCTATAGTTAGAGTTTCATATCAGTCAAGCCACCCACTTGCTGATATATTTTCCTAAACCATATACCTTGGAAGAAGATAGGAAGTTGTATTCTCTGAACATCTAAAGGGCACTGGCCTTTTATCTGCCAAGAACAAAAGTCGTTAGAAAGATGCCTAACTTACTTGTTTCCATAGCAGAGAGATCAAGGGGTCAAGTTATATCTGCACAGAAACTTTCAAAATGGATCTCTGTCTGTATTATCCTTTGTTATCAGCTAGCTCACATCCTGTTCTCCCCTCCACCAGAGGGGGTGAGGGCTCATTCCACCAGAGTGCAAGCAGCCCCTGCTGCATATTTGAGAGATGTGCCTCTACTAGAGATACGTAAAGCAGCTATCTGGAGCTCCTTGTACACCATCACAATGCATTACTTTTGGTCCAATCTTCTATAGCAGTATCACAATCAGCTACTACTTCTGCGACCTAGTATATAAATATTTTGCATCCGCCTTCTGTTTGACCACAGCTTGTTAATCTCCCACATGTGGAATACACATAAGAACCATCACTCAAAGAAGAAATGGAGGTTACTTAGCTGTACTAGAAATTCTTCAAATTGTCCAGTCCCTATCTTCATTCCACTACCCATCTCCTCTGCTTCGAATCCTATTAAATTCATGGTAAGAGAAGGAACTGGAGAGTCATCGGCCTGCACAGCCCCTTATGCCCTTGGGTGGGAGCAGGAGGAGATCTACTGCACATGTGTGGGCCAACAAACACTGCTTGCTAGAATTTCCGGACGTGGGTGTATGGTGTGCATGTGTACTAGCACGTGGAATACAGATAGGAACCTCTTATCTCAAAGAACTTTCAGTTACAGGTAAGTAACCTCCATTTATATACTATGCTACTTTTCTCTGGGCCTCAGTGACATTTTCTAATGGGGCATCCCCTGTTCCAATAGTGTCACTCTGCCTGTGCTACTGTGCACTGTCAGCAGACATTGTTTGAAGAAAGAGAATTGATACATTATAATGCTCATGAATTTGAGGGGTGGATAGCATTGTTTAAGGAGGCAACAGTATTAACCTAATGTATATATGCAGTATGGAGATTTACTCCCATAACTTTCCCTACACACTTCAATTTCTGAATTGCAGTATCCTTGCTTTTCTACTCTTGGCCTGTTCCAGAGCAGAGAATGCCAACTATGCAGATTCACATAATAATAGTTTTGTGATATGGACAAAAATCTATTATAGACTGGGCTGACACTGTCAAACTCAATTCACTGGTTTCCCAAACATAATTTTCGTCCCATTCTTTATCTGTGGAAGGTAAATTAAATCTACTGTGCCACTTAACCCTATGTGTATTGTTTTCATAGTGGAATTCTTGTCTTGATGCTAAGATCCGTGATGATAATTAGGGTGGAAAATGTGCTCTTCTCTATTTAATTACAATTTTACACTTAAACATGTGGACTCTGTTTAAAGTTAATTGGCTGGGCAGTGAAAGAGGTGACTTCTTTTTCATTTCATGTTGTAGGCAGTCATGGTGCAAGGTCTTTCCAATTTTACCATGAGTACACTATAGTTAATACTGAGAAATAATTGTGGCCTGCACTCATCCTTGGTCCACAGACAACTGTTTGTGCTGTAGCATGTCAGATCCCACCCAGAGATTTTCTGACTATAGCTCATCAGTATTTAGGGGCTGACCTAGGGCAAGTCAATTAATTTCTTTTAAAAGCTCAACCTGAGCTCAAATGGAAGCTCTGAGTGTGAAAGGCCATTATATTAACCATTAAGTTCTCCCTTTTCCAATTTTCTTGTGCAGCTCTGTCAATGCTCCTCCTCCTTGACCTGCTTTACCTCTTCTATTCTAGTCTTCATCTTTTTCTGAAGAGAGTGCCAATTATGTAGAATAGCATGGTGGTTATTTAACATATCTCTAGTTAAATGTTTTATTATAACTTTTGAAAACCTAATTACCGTAGTTTTATGTGGTACTGTACCATTTACTGGCTGCCACTTTATAAAAAGTACTCCTTTAGAGACAATAAACTCTACGCATTCAAAGGACATAGACAGGACCTGTAAAATATGACAAAATCCAAAGGTTTTTTTTTTTTCAAAAGTATCTTGTCTATTTTTACCTTACCTACAGGAATACATTTGGGAATAGCACAGTTCCATGCATTCATCTAAATCTCTTACATGCCCTTCATAAAGTTTCATTCTGCACATGTAGTATTAAAAATCTATAAGGGATTAATAGCCTTGACGGGGGGGCGGGGAAGCACTTTTCACCAAAACCATTCAGTATGTTTATTCATTCTACTTCACTGTGGCCAGAGTTTCACTATACCTAACTTCACTTGAACAATGCATTTATATTCAAACTTTGTTTATATACTATATCTCACCGTGTAGATTATAGGTTAAAATCCTTGACATTTCAGACCAAGGCAGCACAAGGACTGCACTTTTTTGCTTCTTGACACTGCTGAGATTTGCTCCAAGGGATAAAAAAAGAAGCTAACAGAAAAACTATTTGTTTAAGCCCGTTAGGCTTGAAACTGGAAAGGGGTGCTGGTATAATGAGGATTTGGGGGAGTTTGGGGTGAGGCTAATGGAAGAGCTTATGAGTGATCAACCTGTCACTCAAACAAGAGAAATTGATATCTCAAGAGCTGTGGTGTAACTCAGCCAGTCCTATTTCACCCCCACACACACCCCCACACAGCAATTTTCATTTTAATTAATGAAAGTTGGTCTTGTTATGACAGTAAAAAGCATCTGTAACCATTCCCTGTTATTTCTTGCAACCTTCTAAGTGGAATATAGTCTGAAAGATTTGTTTTTAATTTGAAAGGGTAGGTCACGTTGGGGCTGAAACCTTTTAATCACAGCTTCTGCCATGAGCACATTTTCATAGTCCACTTATAAAAATGTGGAAAACAAGGGTTTATAATGTTTCTAACACTTAACCAATCTCACCCCTGCAATATTAGCTACAAGCAGTAAAGAATGGCAATGTCATTTGGCAGGAAGATTAATTAGAGAACACTCTCCATTAAATAATTGGTTGGAATGATATTGTTTCTTTAGGTATTGTTTTACAAACAGCCCAGGATAGGGACTTTTTTTTTTTAAGTGAAAATGTCTGAGATACTAAGGTTTCAAAACCAACTGCTGATTATGTAGTTTTTTCTGTGGAGCTTTTCAAGCATTTTTATTATATAAGTAAATACTAATACTGATGTGAGTGGATGCACCTCTTTCTGAAATTGACAGCCATTGTGTCCACTTCCATCAGGGCTGTATTTTCCATTTAATGGTAACGTGCTAGATGATCCTTTGGGTTCTTTAAAAACTAAACAGTGAACAAGAATAACTGATTCAATGTTCATCTGACTGTATAAGCAAGGCATATTTTCAGGGACCATCTTAAAATTCCAATATGTAGTCTTAAATTGAGACTGTCAGAATTGGCAGAGCCCCAGCAGTCTGTCTTTTATTTTCGTATGATTATTTGCAAAATCCAGGCACTCCATTATATATTGGGTTTTATTTAGAAACAAATGCTTCAGTGTTCTCTAAAAAATCATGTGAGTGAGGGGATGGGGGGAAATGTACTTGGGAAACAGATTTTGGTTTCAGATTTCCAAACCATTGTTATAATAAAAGGTGACTAAATACTGATTTTAAAGCTCATAATAAGTGATTTGATGGTGACCTACTTGTTTGTTTCTTCAGACCATTAGCTTATTTCTTACATCTGAAAAAAGACCTAATATTAGGAAAGACTATGGGCCTAATTTTACAAATTGTTCAGCACCCTCAACATGTTTTGATTGCAAGAGGCACTCAGGACTTTGCAGAATTCATGCCCGTTATTTTCTTTCTCTTTCCTTGGTAGTTGTAACTCTAGCAGGTGTCTCTCATACAGACTTAGAATGCTTTTCAAGCTCTACTCTGCTACCAGTCATTGCCAAGACCATTACAAAGACTAGCACAGTGTTGAATTCAGAATATTAGTTGGACTGTAGGTTCCACAGGAAAGCCATCTAAGCCAGCAAGAGAAGAAAGGATGTTTACTAGGAGAGATAGGGATTTAGTTAAACTAATAAACACACAGGTATTGTAGATTTTGGATCTAGTTGCATGCCTTAATCAAATTCAAGCTAATAGGAATGTGTAGTGATGTCTCTTCCAGGTCTGAGAATTATGGCTAAACAGATGCCACTGCTTGACGGTGCCATCTCAGGTGATATCAGAAGGCACATAATTGGTCAGGCTGGGGTCTAAACTAACACCATGTCAGGTTGCAGCTAAACCCACAGTGAATTAAGAGATCATCCTTGCAAAAGTGGAGCTATAATTTATTTATCTTATACTTTAAAGTATAACCTTCTGTGGCATTAAGAAGTTGGTAATGATCCCAGATTTTCAGATGTCCTTAATTTTTTTCATATAACATTCTCCCTTCCTCTTGCAGTTGTTGGGATTTGTTATGGCAGACAGGGATAGTACAAGTAAAAATAACTGCTTTTAAATTTAGAAATGTTACTATCCAGTGGCTTATGCAAAATGAATTGGTGAACTCATTCCAGGTTATAGTGGATACATGCCCAGACCCAGAAGCACCCCCACATATGCAACTAATTAGCACCTATATTGGCACACTCAGCAAGGAGCCCAAGGGCTGAAAAGAGCTTGAACTATCCTCTGACCCCCCAGAGGTAGTTTTCAAGGCACAGCAGTCAGACAGTTTGTGATAGTGTTGCACAATTGTTGCCCATGCTCTCTACCTGTTACATAAATAACTGAATGGATTCAGTGTCCAGAACTGCCAGGCTGGCCTCTTTCATTAACATCATAATTGGGTTGTTTTATTTTTAAATTAAAAGTAGAGGGGAGAGGAAGAATTTAAAATAGCTGTGTTTTTATTCCTCTTTTCTCTGTAGGAGTCACTGATTATTTGCATGTAGTCTTTATTTTTATATAAAGTGGAAAGAATTGTAGATGATATTCTTACTGTTTATTTGTCAGTGACTTTATGCAATGCCAAAAGTGTGCTAGGCACATTACAGACAGTGAGACCACAGGGGATTTGATTCTATTTTGTCAGCCCAGTGTAAATCAGCAGTAGCATCACTGAAGTCAGTGGAGTTAAGAAAATTTACGGCCCAGTCCTATGCCCCGAATAGCTTACAGCTGAAGTAGACAACATGTAGATGGAGGATGGGACACAGAAAGTAGATTGATTTAATGAGGAAGCTTAAAACACACCGTGTTAGTTCCAGGATTTGTACTTGGATTATTTTATCATTTTCTGTTGTCAATTTTGTTGACACTTCTTTAAGCAGATAGGGTGGAACAAGTGTTTGTAGGCTTCCTGGAAGTACTGTTGCAAGGAGTGACTTGCAGGGCAAGATGATGGCAGCATTGTGAACCAGGTCAGCGAGGAGATTCCAGACATAATGAAGGAAGGCACAGAGAGGAGATACTCTTTCTAACTACATTATTGCACCTTTTTAACTGAGTCTCTTTTCATGCATTTCAGGCATTTCTTGTTTAAGACATCTTCTGGAACCACCCCCCTGTTCAGTAGCTCTTCCCCTGGATACCCTTTGACCTCAGGAACAGTTTACACTCCACCTCCCAGACTGTTGCCTCGAAATACTTTCTCCAGAAATGCGTTCAAGCTGAAAAAGCCCTCCAAGTATTGTAGCTGGAAATGTGCTGCTTTATCAGCTATTGCTGCTGCAGTTCTGCTTGCCATCCTGCTGGCCTACTTCATAGGTAAGTGCATCTTTCACTGTATCCCACACAAGCTAGTAAGAAGTTCTGTTTCCTGTTGCATTTTCCTGAGCTGAGTACCCAGGATTCCTATGCCAGGGCGTCCCCTGGGTTGCACTTCAGCACTTACCAAGGCTCTGCTGTGTTTGGGTGTTTCAGCGCATTAGTCCAGGATCAAGAGGCTCAGCCCTCAGTCCAAGCCCTGGGTTAATCCACCCCTTCTGGTGTTTGTCAGTAAACACAAGTGAAGTGAAGTTTCGTGATGAAATATCCCACAGGCGTAAAACTTCTCTTCCCTCAGAGGGCTTCTATAAAGCAGTGGGCCCCAAGTAGGCTCACAGGCTAGTGTCCATCATAAGTGAATCCACAACAGGTCCTCCCTTCCTTCAGGGAGGGATCACCAAGTGACAGTCACCTGAGGATTCCTTGCCTTTAGCTAGGCCTTTCCCTAGGAGCTGAGGACTGGAGATCTGCTCGTCTCACTGGTCTGTCACCAACTAAGCTGGGTTTCTCCTTCCAATTCTGGCATTTCCTGCCAGAAGGGCAGAGCAGGGTCATCATTAACCTTGTGTTGCCCATTGTGGGGTTTGTACACCCCAAGTTTGTTGTCATGCCAATTCAAAACTCAACAACTGTAAGGCTGTTATAATCCCTTCACAAATTTGTTTGCTTATAAAAGATAAAAATACTTTTTACATTTTTTTCCAAAATTTAGAAACATATCATCTTAGAGCTCTGGTCAGCTGTCAAACATCAGGGGGCTTAGGCAACAGGCTTTCTTTGCTTTTCATTGCTGGGATGCTACATTCTGATTTAAAGTATTTCATGTATGGTGCTACCTTATCAGGCAGGTATGCACCTTTTGCCATTCCTCCAAATGAGGCTGACGCTTTTGTGATGTGCTATCAACTGACTGGAGCGTATTCTGAGAGAACTGTGGTATACAGGACATACATGTACGCACTGGAAGGCTTTCTGAATTGGCATTCAAACAATGCCTAAAGCCCCATTGCACTTAAAGGAAAAGACAAATTCCTGTCAATATGCAGGTTGCCAGCGGTTGCAGTTAGCCATGCTGAGTGTGGCTGAATATTAGGTGGTCCTTTTCCTTCCCTGTTATCCACACATTCATGGGTGCTTCTCAGACACAACCAGCATACATAAAACGTCTTTTTCACTTTTACTTTTCTCTCATTGTGTCATGATCTGGGTTGCTGACCTCCCTATATTATATCCCTTCATGCAGTCTTACCCAGTTCTTCGAATACATTCCTTGAGCTTTTGGGGGCTCTCCTGATTTTACTTATTTTACTTTTAATTGGTTTGTCCCCTAATGCAATTGTCTGCAGTTGTCATCTTACAAACGTTAGTATCATTAAGACAATTTCATAACTTACTGGGCTTTCCAACCCCCTTCAGCAACGCAATCTTTTTTATGGCAATCTGTGCAAACTCCATAGCTTCCTTTGACTATATGGCATCATTCTAGCAGTTCAGTCCAACAGAAATATCATCCTCCATAGGAGACAGCACTTGTCAGGCATGTTGCACATGGTTATGCAGTTTCTGTCTTACTTGGCATGTTTTTGCAGTAGTCTGCAAACTGGGTAATTTGCAGACACTGGGAGCAGGGGAATAAAACACTTGAAAAAGATGTTGTGAGTCCCTCTCCCTGGGAGATTGTTTTGAAAAATACCTATCATTTTGTCCAGTCTTGTGCATTGCAAAGTGTGTGGGAGTGGGGAGGGTGACGGGTGGTGGCAGGGGAGAGAGTACTCTGCAAAATTATCTTGCAATCAGAGACAAAAGTGCTCCTTGATAAGGGATGGTTTAGCTTCCACAGGGTGGGTTGACCTACATCAGAAACAGAGAAATCCACATTTCCTTTCATTTGAAAACTGACATGAGTGAAACAAACTCATGAGCAAATACCATCACTGTCAACCTATGAACACGATTGTGGGCAGCAAGGGATTATGTGTCAGACTGGTTTGTAGAAGACCAGAGTTCCAAAGAGGAGTATGTCTCTCTATCTGTAGAATAACTTTTGGTCCTGTAGAATCACAATTAACGGGATGGGCACAGGCCTTCTGAAGAGGTTACTCCCATAAAAGGTGAATGTATAAAGAAATAGAAGCATAGCTGCCTGGTTCACTTTCTGCAGCCATATATAGGGCAGCTGGGTTCATAATCCATTTATTGCGTTTTATGCATCTTGTTCTGAAGTTTCTTATCCTGGCTGCTGTTGGGGGGCGGGTATGGCAACCCACAGGTCACTCACCTGATCTGGTGTGGCAATGTCCCTATGTATGAGTAAAAAAACTTTCACTTACAGTATTTTATGCAGCCTAATAGGTAGTACAGGGATAATTATGTATCTCCTGTAATAAACCTCAAATTAGCAACAGGCTTAGCTTGTTATATAAAGAAAAGTTTTTTGAAACCGTGTTAATTATTGAACTTGACAGTTAAGATGTAATAGCTGTCTGTGTGAGCAATTATACAAGTGGGAAACCATATACTGCAAGTTCAATATTTTAATCACGGATGTAACTTGGAAATGATGGATGATTAAATATATTTATCTTTGGTATTTAGGCTGCTGTAAGATAAAACAAAGCTTCGCTGGATGGTTTATTACTTTATAATCTGTCATTTCTTATTATTTATGAACTTATATTAGACAATCCATTGACCCTGGAGAACTGAGGAATGGTTTATAACTTCACATGAATAAAGCAAATGGTCAGATGGCAGAGAAGCGTTGGTGGTCACTTAACCATTATCCTGACTGGAGAATGATGAACACAATGAAGTTGTCCAGTAAGCAGAAGGAGGAAGCAGGTGTTTAAATAGGAATATTGGTGAAAAAGGGGAAACAATTAATAACCAGTTTTGTGTCATTTCCTGGTATACTGAAGGAGATGTATTTTAAAGAGCAAATAACCAAAGACATAAAAATAGATAACAAGGAATTCTTTCAGAAGCAGGAGTCCTAAGTGAAAGTTTGGTGAATCCACTAGACTAAGGGCTTGACTATACTACCAGTGAAGTCAATGTAACTTACGTTGCTCAGAGGTGTGCAAAAGCCACACACTGAGCAACGCAAGTTACATTGACCTACGCTCTGTCTACACCAGTGCAGTGTCGGCGGGAGATGCACTCCTGCTGACATAGCTTCCACCTCTCACAGAGGTGGATGTAGTGTGGTAGCATAGACTTGCCCTCAGAGAGTAAATGCAACTCTTAAGGATGAGAAGGAATTGCAGAGAAGCCAAATGAATTTTTTTCTATCAGCTTCCTCTGGAAGGGAAGCTGGGAAGATACCAACCTCAGATCATGTCTCTTTGTGTAAGAAAGGTGGCACCGTTAGAATTAAAGATGTAAAAAGGGAAGGTGTTGGAATAAGCTAAAGAACAAGTCACCAGAACTAGATGGTATACAGCCAAAATTTCTGAAGGAACTTGAGAATGAAGCATCTGAGATGCTCATACAAACATGCAATACTGCAAGATTCAGTACTAGGACTGTTGTTTCTTTTAATGTATTAACTAATGATCTGGAAAAGGAAATTAACAGTCGCGTCAAAATTTGCACATGACACAAAGCTATGTAAGTTTGTCAAGATTAGATAAGACTGGGAAGTACTGAGACACTTATCAAAGCTGGGTGAATGGACATTGTAGTGATAAATGAAATGTAGAGTTGACTCATACAAAGTAAAGCACATTGGAAGGAATAACTTGAACCATTCAGACATTTTATGGGTTCTAAATTAATTGTGTCCTTTTAGGAAAAAGACCTGGGCATCCTTGTGGGTAGCTAAATGAAAACCTTTGATATATAGAATCAAATTGATGGAGTACACAGACAGATGAAAACAATTATTAATGCTGTGTGAGGGAAGATTGAAAAGATTGGCCACTGTTTAGTTTAGAGAGGAAACAAATAAGAGGGGTTGTGATAGAAGTATACAAATAATAAGTGGTATAGAGGAGTAAATTAGGCACTCCTATTTGCTTTTTCTTACAAACAGGAACAAAGGGAAATTGAATGAAATCAAAAGGCAACACATTTAAAGCTGTGAAAAATAAATATATTTTACGCAATGCCCAATTAACCTTTGAATTCGTTGCCACAATAGATTGTTAAGGCCAGCTCAAGAGTTTAGTAGAATTCAAAAAAGAATTAGATATTTATATGTATCATGAGAATATCCACAGATTAGCCAGGATTTAAAAAAAAAAAAAACCTTTTCAGAAGGGATAGAAACACTTCAGGGCATTAGCCAGCTGCTAACTGACAGGCTCAGAGAAAATGTCCTTTATCAGCAGGTTATTCTACAGGTGTCCATTATGGGCTTTCCTGCACCTTCCTCCACCAACCCCAAAAGTTATTCTGAGCCCTGCTAACCTGGAAGTGAGGCTCATAGGATGCAGGATCACCACGTTCAAATTGGGACATCCTGAAAATATTGGCCTGGGTGGCAAAACCCAGATCCATCACAAGCAAAGTAATTCAAGCTGTGTCAAAAAGAAAGCATATGCCACTCATTCTGTTGTTGTTGGAGATCTTTGCCTCATAGTAGGGGTGGGATGAAAGCATTTGTTGTGTTTAAATTAGTTTTTAGCTCTTTAGAACCACACTAAACTAAAAAAAAAATAATAGAAAGTCACCTTGTCTTTTTTTTTTTTTGCAATACAGTAATTCCTGCCAAATATAAAATACTATGTTTCAAGTAAGCCTCTAAACTGCTCTGACTTCTGCCAATCTGACTTTGAGCTTGAAAGAACATCTGGCCATCAACATGTCAGTATGTTAAAAGTGTGGTAATTTTAGGTACTTACAGTTTTCTTTGAAAACAATAGAAGTATTATTTTCTATGGAAACTAAAAGCCTACAATGTGTTTAAAGTTGCTCCACTTGAAAATTGATATGTTGAGACTCATACTGATGAATCTTAGAGTGCTGCTGCAATTTTGTCTACTCCCATCATGCGAAACAGAGCAGGACTTGGGAAAAGAAAAAGAAAATGACAGAAATGATGAGAATAGTACATTTATATAGCATCATTAGTGTGTACACAGCATAGGAAAAATATTAGCTCTCATTCACTCTTCAGTGTTACTTGACTATAAAGGCAGATGGGATTTAAGGTAAATTTATGTTCCCTGTGTAGGCTTCAAATGTTGTATTCACCTTTGTTTTATGTAAAGGGAATTCTGTTATTTGAGACCTGCCAAAGGCTCTGGCTTGTTAATTAAGCAAATATAAGATTCTTCTTCCCCCAGCATATGTTTAAACTCATACTTCAAAATAAATAAGAGTGCTGCAGCACACAAATAGGCTGTGAACGTTCTTAATGTTAGAGAGTAGAACAGCTTTTTGTGCAATCGTTAATGGTAGTTTTATTCCTGTTCCTTATATGCAAAGGCATTCATTTTTGTAGGTCAAATAACCAACTTTGGTGGTTCAGATATAATGGACTCTAAACTTAAGGGTCTTAAGACCTCCTGAGCTTATCTTTACTAACAATGCCTAAACCACAGTTGTACAGAGATATTAATGCATTGGATGCCAATATCAAGGTGGATTATCTTCTTGGCATCAGTTAGTAAAGTGAGTGCAAACTTGTCTGTTCAGGAGGAATTTCTTGTTCATTGATATTTGCAGTTTCTTCCATTCATAAATAACACTCTGTAAAAGGTTTCAGTAAAGACATAGCTGGAGGCAATATAAACCACACATACATCTTGTGTGAGGAATTCCTTGTTCCCTGGAACTTAGATAACTAGCTAAGTGAAGCTGGAAAGGAGTTGTGTTTGGCGGGCCTCCGCCTTTCGGCATCCGCATTACAAAGTGTGTAGCTGAATTTAGTTGAAGTTCAAGGAGACTGAGCCAATTAAGGTAGAAATCTGATAGTCCTTTGGCTCTGTGTCTGTAGATCAGGGTAAGCCAAGAAAAAGAGCCAGACCTGGCACCTATGGTAACCTTATGTATCACTTTATTTCTAGTTTGTTTTTGGCTTGGAAAGCCAGTTCACATTGGCTTTCTGTCTTGTCCAGATTTAGTTGAAATCAGGTACATTGAGCACTTTGGACGCTGGTACAGCAAGTTTGGAGTCTGATCCAGTAAGAGGCTGAGAATATCTGGCAAGGTGCCAAGCACTATCCTCAACTCCCACTGAATGTGCTTTGCACCTTGCTGAATATGCTCAGCATCTTGCAAGATTAGTCCCTCCTTGCAGAAGCTTCTAGTTAACATACTCAGCTATTTTTTTCCTTTGGAAAAGCTGAACAGTAAACACACTAAAGTGTTAATATGGTTGTTCAGCACAAAAAGACAAACCACATTTATCCGCCATGGATGTCAGCTGAGGTGCTTAAATAAATTTGTTAGTCTTTAAGGTGCCACAAGTACTCCTGTTTTTTTTAACCAACATAGAGGCAGAAGACCTCTGTGCAGAAGGCCCTGGGTTTTGGTGCATTTCCTGACATCCATAGAGATCTAAGATCCATGATTTTTAGAGTCATCCCCACTGTTCATTCTATGAATTGGAGGGGGCTACCTCCACACTCCTGAAAGAAGAAGCGGATGGAAGATCTGCAAGTCAAAATACAGAATTTCCAGTCCTCATGTTGGAAAGACCAACTCATCTAGAGGGAGATTTGGGCCAGTGGTACTGCAAGAAATTGAAGAAGCTTCTCAGGAAGAGCATGCTGCAGCAGCCCTTTGCTTCCAGTTTTCATGTTTTTGGCATTATGCCTTCTACTGGAGTTGTTAGTGCCCGTCTTTCCCCTGTAGTTCCTTTTCCATTGTGTTGTGTCACTGATGGGAAGATATTTTGCAAGCATGCTCTCCCTAGGGATGACCGTCTTCATAAAAATGTGCATATTACCCTCCATTTATGACTACAGTCATGATGCAGTTCTGTCAGTTTGCTTTCGTAGATTATACCAGAAGCCTTTTTGGAGACATGTAAATGTAATTTGGGTTAGACTCAGTTCTATTCCATGAGGAAAGTATGGTGCATACTGTGTTTTGGAAGAGTACTTTTAATATAGACCTCAACGAAAAATAGAAGATGTCTTTCAGGCCCAGATTTTATTCCCAGTGTAGCCTGAGCATCTAGGCTATCCAGTAGGATTGCCTCCAGATCTGGCAGGGGAAAGGACTCTCCTCCCCAGCTGATGCTTTACAGACACTGCTCCAGCCATGGAGCAGGAGTGGTTCTTCATAGAAGTGCAGCTACCTGCCAGAGCCTCAAATTCCTGCATCAGCAATAGTAAAAGGTGGAAATAAATAGTAATAGCAGTAGTAAAAGGCAGTATGCCACCAATGCTAGAATACACTACAGTACAGGGTAACCAGGTAGAGGGCTGAACTAAAGAAAACTGTGCATTATTCAAAATGTGTGTGTGTGTGTGTGTGTGTTTAAAATTGTGGTGAATTTGTTACTTGTGAATGGTATGGCATACTGAGATTCCTCTGTTTGATCCCAGAAAAGGGATGTCATGAGTGACAGCAGTGCAAGCTTTCCATAATAGGGACCACCTCTGGGTGACAGGGTAGTTTTATCTGCATGCCTTTTCAGTTCTTGGCCTCTCTGCTGAAGGTTTTTGTGAAGCAGACACCTGTCAACTAGGAACTAGACTGAGAGCAACTCATTTCACATAGGTCACCAGACAACCCTCAGATGCTAAATACTTAAAATTGAAAACCCTTTCCTCTCCCCTAGCTCCGCCCCAAGCTTACTCTGAACCCTCGACCAGAGGCAAACAGTAATGAATGCTTTTTATTCATACCAGTTTGCATTTTTTTAGCCACATACTAGATATCGCAACACAGGGCCATCTTCAAACTGCTCCTAATCAAATCCTTTTCACTGTTTCTGGTGCTGTTGAAATATAACCTCTTCAGCTAGAGAAAGAGCCATCCGTACCCATCATGAAGCCATAGTAACATAATGTTAGTCATTTTTCCCATTATGGTACTAGCCAGTGGTAAACTGGTTATACATAGGTATTTTTATTTGACACTTACATTAATTACCATAACAATAATGTTCAATATGACAATGGTACACTTTCTTCATAT
The DNA here is from genome assembly GCF_016161935.1 of Mauremys reevesii. NCBI lineage: Eukaryota > Metazoa > Chordata > Testudines > Geoemydidae > Mauremys > Mauremys reevesii. The sequence continues at coordinate 27,925,581 of NC_052630.1, forward strand.
TTCTGTTAAAAAATGCAACAGTGGCTTCACTAGTGGTGCTCACTTTCTTTTCATTACAGCTATCCTGTCACTTCACGTAATGGAACACATTCACTCTGCTTCTGGAGGTGGAAGAAAGCATCGTGGTTTTAAAGCCACTGTGGGCCAGACTCTAGTCTCATTTGCACCAATGTTAATACAAAGTAGTTTACCTTACTTCAACGGTGTGAGTCCAGATATACACTGGAGTGTCAGAGATCAGAACCCTGATCTGTGGTATAACAGTGGCAGAACACTATGTGGTTTGCTTTGAGGAATTTCACAAGTGCAGAAGCAGATGAAAACTCCCAGTAATTAAGGGGAAGCAAAAATATTTTGAAAACCTTACACTAGTTTAATACGACATGCTTAATATTGTAGCCCAGCATTCTGACCCAAGACCACCGCTGGTGAAGGGTGAGTTTCTGCCCTATTGAACACTGAGTTTTACTAATACAGTGCTAGACCAGAAACACTTGTGTTAAATAACTTTGTGGTAATTCACTCTGAAAAGTCAGTGTTCAGTAGCCCTCAAAATTTCTCATTTCTTGCCTGTGGAGGGATGGTCTAGGGCTTGCACGGTGGCTGCAGCATAAAAGCATATAGGGGACAGAGGCTTAAGACTTCTGGATTCATTTACACTCTATGCAAGCTGTGACTGCTTTGTTTATTTGTGTAAATTTTGCTATATATTTCTTTAGTACATTTAGGCCCCAATTCAGCTAAACATTTCTGCATATAATTAACTTTAAGCACACCTTACTTAGCAAATTTTCAAGAGGCTGAATAGATTTTAAAACCTCTGCTAACGTATCCACTCTATAATACCACAAATACAAAGGGACAGAATTAGCAAAGGAGGCAAGAAGTTATGCAAGTAAAATGCTGGGAAGGCAATGTAGAAAGGTAAGAATAAAACATAGGATGTGAAAATAATAATTACAAAGGGTAACAGGCAACAGAAATTATGGAGTAATGTGCATTGAACAGTGGGAAGAGAAGTGACATATTAGCATATGAAATGACAGCAAACTTTATACACATTCCTCAGTAAGCCTAAATATGTCTAAACAACCGTATTAAAAACAGTAATCAGGAGTTAGTTTCATCTTCTGTTTCTTCAGGCTTTGTGTCAGTATCTGTGTTGCATCATCATATTTTCAATCAGCTGATTACGTCCTATTTAGATGTCAGATGGTAAGGATTATTTATCCATCTATCCACCCATCCATTCGTCCGTCTGTCCATCCAGTAGTTAAGTCGCTGGCTTTAGCTTTCACAGCTTGATAGTGTGAGTACCATCATATCAATAATGCTTTATACGACAAGATTAAATTGTAGTTATAGTTTCAAAAAATGGTACCGTCTAGCTCAACTTTTCTGGTTTCTGGACCAAATTCTACAGTCCAAATGCCCATTGATTCAAGGGTGTTTTGCCTGAAGAATGATGGAAGGCTTATCATGTGCCATTTTTTAAGAGATAATGTTAAGTGTGTGTGCCTTTCACTGAGATGAACTGGAACAGTATGTTTGGATCCGAGAGCAGAATTTAACCTTGTGTGCCTATAAGACAAACCTGTTTTTTTTTCCTTTTTACCAAAGCAAATCATTTCTACTTTAGCCGTGCATAACTAATACAGCTGGGGAAGAGTGAGTTGGCATTCTATTCTAATTCATGCATCATCGCTGACACCAGAATCTTTATTATTTGAGAGCTTGTAAGAGGAAAGAACTACTTGAATTCAAGAGGCAGGACTAAGTGTGTAGCATTGATGGTTAAAAAAATCATGTTTTGACTTATGTGCTGAGCAGATTTGATAACAAGATAATAAATATTGAGCCCCACAGTGTGATAATTACAGTCACTATCCTGACTATAACCACTCTTTTAATTAGTGCATGTGTTGGGGGGGAATTAAGCTAATGTAGTACTTGAATGGCAAAGGAACTTACGTTCAGTCATATGTTGATCTTGCGGAACCTTACCTAAAACTTTGAATATGCTTTGTTGTTTGTTTTTTGCCTTCTTTGGGGATGCCCGGATTTATCCTGCTGCATCAGGTTTAAATTTTTAAAGGTAATATACATAATGCATAACAGTGTGTCAGTTAATTTAATTTTAAGCTTTTCTTAATTTACCGGTTGGTTGATTCTTCCAACATTTTTTTCTGGGTCCTTTTTGAGGAAAGTCATGGGATAGAAAATGCTTTAAAGTCCTTGTGCCAACAAAGTATAGTGGTGGGATAGGTTTCTATTTGCCCAATGAGAACACATGCTTGCACTGTTTGCTGGATATTTTATTTGCCTCACAGAAATTGTCTTGGATTAGACAAAACTTTTTGAAACGTCAGTTGGCCCATTCCTGATATACACACTGTATTTGTGTGCTAATGGGTTGTTTTGCTGTAAGTGGTAAGTTGAACGGACATAGCTGAAATGTTTTACTTTAATTTGAACTTGAAGGGAGGGGGGGAAATATTATTTGTAACCAGAAGGAACATTATGGTGGGGTGAAAACCTTACCCAGTTTGCAAAGTGAACTTTTTAAAAAGAATGGCCTCTAACTTCACCAGGAAATCAAAAGGAAAGGCCATTTGCTCACAAAAGTTAAGTTAGAATCTGAATTATTCAGTTACATGCACCTGTATATATACTTCTACTTACATTAAAACAAAAGACCAGTAATCATCAGAGCATGGGAATGTCCTGGCCAAACCTCCTGACACAGAGACGCAGGTGGAATTGGACCCTTTGCTGTCAGGGTACTTGCCAGTTCTAGGGTAACTTTTCGTCATCAGAAAATCACAAAGCTGCCCAAATGCTTCAGAAGCTCTTGCACTTCAATTATAATGATCATATGCCATGATACAAGCAGAAGTAAAGAGCCTGGGAAAGCTAAATTTATAACTCAAGATTGTCCAGACCAGGGCAGGCTTTGTTATTTCCTCTGATGAGTGTTGTTATACTTTTCTCCAGTTTAATTCCAGGAGAATTTGAATGACCATAGCCAAGCCTAGTCCTGCAATGGACCAACACACTGTTTCGAAATCACCCTGGAGTTGAACAGGATTTGTGACAATAATGTGTTTCTGCTGCTGAAGAAGGAGAGGATAACATGGTTATCTCACTTACAGTATATTGTTGCTGGAGGATTTCTATTTTAATTTGACTGATAAGTCATACAAAAGAAAGAAAGTGATTTTAAATATGGAGCTGAGTAGATAAATAGACACCGGAGAAGGAGCTTGAGAAAGCTAAGGGACAGCTTAGCTGTCTTTCCCTGAAATGGGAATTATGTGCATTTATCTGAGAGCAGAGCAGAATTGGGCCCTAAAAGTGAGAACTCTAGTAAAATACACAGAGAATCCTGGTAAAACTCTGTCACAGGGTAAGGAAAAGCATAAAAGAAGAGAGGGGGCCTAATTTCTGCCCATTAGTTTTATTGAGCCAAGTCTCTTTGTTGTTGTTGTTATCTGAATATGTACACTTACCATCAGTTCATAACCTCTTTTGTAATAACTGGAGAGACCATTCATCCTGGAATATGTATCCATAACCGGATGAGACTAGTAGAAAAAGAACTGCTAGTGGATTCTGCCCATTCTGAAAAAATGTAGGGACTCTGAGCTTGTGCCCAAATACATGTTAGTCTCTAAGGTGCTACAAGGACTCCTCGTTGCTTTTGCTGATACAGACTAGCACGGCTACTGCTCTGAAACCAGGGACTCTGAGATTATTCTTAATCTTGCATGGTGCTTTAATAACTAATGTTTTACCCTTTTTTTTTTATCCCTTTAACTCTTGACCTAATGATTTTGTCTGTATAGTCTGACTTTATTTCTTTAGTTAACATTCTTAACATTCTTAAGTTAATGCACCTCAGTGAAGTTCTTTTACCTGGATCAGGCCTTTGGGTTCAGTCCTGTAAGAATATCTGGGCCCTTGTCAAAAGACAATTTTTTACTATACCTATGGAATATTTCCAAAAATCCCAAAATAAATAATAGAAAAATAGTGATTTAAAAACTAATTCCAAATACTAACCAGGTCTGGCTGTCTAGATGAAGAATAAGTTTCAATAAATGGATGACAGACGCAAGGCATTTCAGTATGAAGAGAAGTGAGGATGCAGAAATAGAAATGGGTTTTTCATTACATAAGTGATTATGCTTAGGCCAGAAATCCCGAATATTCTGAGGACCGCAGCTGCACTTTCTGCCCTCCATAGTAGTAGCCAGTAATAGTATAACAATGATGTGGTGCCAGAAACAGTTATTTGTTTTCAGAAATAGATGAAATGTTGGTTTTCTCTGCTTCAGCCAGTAAAATGCATGTTTACTCCATGGCATATCTTAAATTTCAACCTTTTTTGCTGCAAATGAGCTGCAAATTAATATACACTGCATCTGAGTGCTCCCTGAATGTGCACACACAGTGATGTGTGCTCTCTTTGCCACTTGTTCTCCCCACCTCTATCACCTCTTTGTCAGTTCTGGGTATCAGTATTGATAGCCTGTCCTGGATCGTTCCAATTGGCTGAACTTCATTGATCAAGCTCTACCCAACAGCCAAGGAACTGTGTTAGTAATACTGAAAGCAGGAAATCAGAGAGCATTTAAGAAAATAGCAAGAGCATCGTTAAAATTTATCTTGCTGTCTGATTAGGTTCCTGTCATGTGATCAACAGTACTTACTGTCACATTAACAGAGAGATTGGAAATAGTGTTGGTGTTCCAAAAAAAGAAGTACTTTATTTAAAGGCTGTATTCAAACTCATCAGTGTGTACTTTTAAAGGGAAACTCTTGAGGATAAAGGGTCTCAAATTTGACCTATTCTTTATACATTATTCTCCGGATCCCTGACAGAAGTGTTGTCATTCTTGAAAAAAAAAAAGGAAGAAGAAGAAGACTGCAACCTGTAACAATCTTTAATATATATAATTCTAACCTTTCATGGAACAAATGTGTAAAATGCTATTCTCCCCCCCCACACACACACACACGTCTGCATAACTTTCTTCTTCATTATAAAAGTGTCTGAGTGTCAGTGTGTGAAAACAGGTGTGTCCACTCTACCTTCTACCTCTGTATTTCTCCCCCAATTTTAAGGTAATGTCTTAAAAGGTTATCTGATCATAAGGTGAGTGTTTATCAATTCATCACTCGCCTTTCTCCCTTAATTTACTGTAAGGACAATTGTAAACATCCAGAATATTAAGCTCTGGATAATTGTGTCTTAAAAAGAGTGGTTTATTTACTGATGCAACATTTTGTACTCCATCCCTTTAGAAATAATTTTTAATATAATGGAATCTTCTTATAATAAAGTAGAACTAGATGAATACTGGATAAATTGCAAATAATTGGAAATACTAGTGCTTTGGTTTGATCTGACCATATTTGATGCCCTTAGCATTTGGAAATTAACAAAGCTTTGAAACTGGTCTCCATGATTTGATCAAATGCATGTTCTCAACGTAGATTGCATCTATCCTACCCACTACAGTTCTTGAGTAGCCAATTTTGAAGCTCAGACACCATTCTGAATCATGTGGGAAAGTGGAATTTATTTATAGTGCAATAAAAAAAGTATGTTACTGTAACTAGAGTCTCTCCTAGCTTACCTAGCCCTTCCCTTCTCTAGGGTTTTTGAGGTTTTAGCTCTCCTTTGACCCCATATTCAGCCTTGGGAAGAGTACAGTAAAGCATTCTGACCTGGATGGAGCCGGTTTAGGGGGCATTCCTTAATAAATAGCTTTTCCATGGTATCCTGCAGGACATTTATATTTGATATTGTTTTGTCTCCTGTTGATTTTTTCTCTAATAGCCTCCTTTAATTTAACTCCTGGCAGTCAGACAGGTTAACATCAAACAGATAACCTGAAGGGCATATGATATTTTTTAAAATTAATATACATAACTATCTCATTCTCCACAGTAATCCTTTGGTCTTTAAATCTGATCAATGAAGATTGCACGTGACAGTCCTCAAGGAAGATATTTGCTGATTTGGTCAGGTGGCAGAAGGCAGGTTTTGAAGTTATGCTAATTCTTCTACATAGTCATTGTTTGAACAAGTCTAAACTATAATGTTTAAGATTGTGTGTACTTGAAGCTAAAACTGAGGGATTATAACTGTGCTGAAGATAAGGAGAAATAAGGCCTTCTTTACGTTCTTTTGTGAAAGAAAACTATACATTTAAACACAATCTTTTCCTCTCCTGCCAAAGGAGAAGACACATCACAGGGGGTCTCCCCCCACACTGAGTCAACAACTGCAGGCACTCATTCGTTAGTCTGTGTAGGATTGCAGGACTTTCACCCACCTCTTCCCACTGGGACATCATTGAATCAGGGCTCCCAACAGTCCTGGGTTTCATGGGATTGTCCCATTTTGACCCCCAGGCCTCCTGTCCCACTTGAAGCGAACATTTCCTGCATTCAGGACCCGCTGCGGAGAGGAGGAGAAGGGTAATTTGCCTGGGCACACCATTTGGAAGGGCCTCCAAACCTCGAGTGCCACTCGAGTGAAGTAGCAACCCGGAGCACGCAGTCATCACATCAATCAAATGTGATTGCCTGTCTGCCTTTTTGTCTCCATATACAGAGGGTGGAGGGGGCGGGGCCAAACCTGAATGCTCCTGCTTGAGCCACTTGTAATGTTTAGTAAATACAATTTGACCTTCCTTCCAGAATTGGATACACAATACTCTCCCTTTGAATAGTCTACTACAAAGAAATTATGCTACCTTATTGGTATCGACTCTGGATGGGATGAGCAAGCCCTTTGAAATCTACCTGTAGTAGTAAGTGTGATCTCTGTGAGGTTATCAGTCCCTCTGCCAGTTCTGGAGGTGGAATTCTCAAAGTTAGTCATCAGCCTTGGCTTGCTGTAATAAATGACGTTGCTAGGCACTCTCTAGGGCAGTTGTAAATTGAAGGATTATTGCTGCTTATGAAATGACATTTAAATTGAACTTTCTGATTAGGCTGGTAAGATAACTATGGTATTATCCTATAATAGCTTCACCAGTTTGAAGCCTTTCCTAAATATAAATACTGCTTTTTCTGAAGCTTGTTCTTGAGTGTCAAACATTTGAAGTGAAGGGGAGGGTTATAATAGTGCTTTGGCTCCAGATTATAAAAAGAGTAGACGTATAACTAAGGTTGAGATTCTGTCACAGGTATTTTTAGTAAAAGTTGGGGACAGCTTGTGGGCAATAGACAAAAATTCATGGAAGCCTGCAACCTGTCCCTGACTTTTACTAAAAATACCCTGGGGGGAGGAGGGGACAAACAGAGTTCTGCAAGGGCTTGAGCGGCTCCAGCCCCAACTCTGCTTCAGCTGCAGGGGCTGAACACTGCTGCTCCAGCCCCAGCCGCTGCACCAGTGGACCAAGGACTGCTGCTCCGGCAGCGGGCCCCTGGTCAGCTGTTCAGTGGCTCCGGGGCTGACTGTCAGTCAACTGTTCCAGCAGCCACTGTTCTGGCAGCCCCAGGGCTGACCGCAGTCGCTGATCCAGCAGCTGCTGTTCCACAGCCTCAGAGCTGACCACCGGTCAGCTGTTCAGTGTTCCCCATCCGCCCCCCAGCCACTGCTCCGGTGGCCCTGGGACTGGCTGTTGGCCAGCTGTTCCGAGAGCCACTGCTCCAGGCCTGGACACTGCTCCAGTGGCCTTGGGGCTGGTCACTGCCCACTGTTCTGACAGGCCCAGGGCTGACCACCAGCCAGTTGTTATGACAGCAGCTGCTCCAGGCCTGCCCCAGAATAAGTCACGGAGGTCCTGGAAAGTCATGGAATCCATTTCTTCCATGACAAAATCGTATCCTTACTTAGAATAGAGAAATATATACATTTCAGTAAGTCATTTATTGAATGTGTAATTAATTAAAATATGCAGATGTTTTCATGCATTTATCATTTCAGATTTTTTTATTCATACATATAGGGTCATCATCAGTTTAAAAATATTATTTCTGTCTGATTGTTTCTTTTGGTTTCTTTTAGTTTTTTTGCCTACTATTATTAAAAGTAGGCAAAAATACCTAAAATACTATAACTGACAGAGGCTAGAAATAATATTTTTATTTACTTTGTGCATTTGACAGCACTTTTCATTAGGCCCTGATCCTGAAAACTTTATGTATATGGTCAGATTTGAGCACTTTTTTGGGACTACTCACAGGAGTAAAATTAGGTGATTGCTCAATTGAGGCTTTAATCAGTTTCCCCTGTTGTTTATCTGAATCCTTCAAAAGCAGGAGTTGTTTTTTTAATAGATTGTAAAATCACAATTGGCAGAGGGACTTGGTGATTGTAGTGATTGAGGGCTTGTCTACAGTGTGCATTAATCCATGCTAGAGGGGTATAAATTCTAGTGTACACTAGGTTGTCATCCATAAAGTGGCCCATACACACCATGCTGGTGTGCACAAAAAGTTCCCTAGTTAAGAATATAAGAATTTCCATACTGGGTCAGACCAAAGGTCCGTCTAGCCCAATATCCTGTATTCCAATAGTGGCCAATGCCAGGTGCCCCGGAGGGAATAAACAGAACAGGTGATCAAGTGATCCATCCCCTGTTGCCCATTCCCAGCTTTTGGCAAACAGAGGCTAGGGACACCATCTCTGCCCATCCTGGCTAATAGCCATTGATGGGCCTATCCTCCATGAATTTATCTAGTTCTTTTTAGAACCCTGCTATAGTCTTGGCGTTCACAGCATCCCCTGGCAAGGATTTCCACAGGTTGACTGTGCATTGTTTGAAAAAATATTTCCTTTTGTTTGTTTTAAACCTGCTACCTATTAATTAAACCTGCTGCCTATTAAGTTTGCACTAAAGTCCTGTTTTAACTTAATGTACACTAAGGCAGAAATTCTCAAATTGGGGGGCAGGCCCCCTGGGGGTGTGGAATGTATTCAGGGGAGAGCATGTGTTTTACCCACAGCAATGAATAATTAGCAAAGCTGATTCCTCCAAACATATCAAGGCCACAGATGAAGCGGTGCATTTGACTCTAGATGACAATGTGCATTTTGATGGATTTCTGTTAAGCTTGCATAGCGTTATACAAAGTTATTGCCATTTGTACATTAATCTGTTTGCTGGGACGGGGTGTGCACATTTAACTGTAAGCATCGACCACAATCACAGTTTTGTTTTTGCTCTTATTACAATGTATTGTTGGCTCTGTTTGAATCAATACCTTGCTGTTTTTAATATTTAGTGAGTGTTGCATGTTGATTGTTTTTCATTGGTATATGTACTTGTGGGAGGCAGGGCGTAAATTACTACAAACAGAAAGAAGGGAGCACAGTCAAATAAGTTTGAGAACCACTGCACTAAGGAACTTTTAGCTAGCACCAGCAGCGTCCAAACAGGCCAGTTAATACATGACACCCTAGTGCATACCAATTTTTACCTCTCTAGTATGGATTAATTAATAGTGTAGAGAACCCTGAAACTACTTTTAATTCATACCAAAGGGGTAAAAATGTTGGCATTTCTTTTAAATTATTACTCTAATAGATCAAATATAAATTTACAACCAATAATGAAATATAAAATTGTCAGCCTGTAGTGCAATATAAATGTAGACCCACTCCAGATCAGCATAGAGTCCAGAACAGAGCTGTGTCAGAAATGGTCTTCACATCTCATGAAGATTTTCAAGATACCAAAAAAATTCCTATCCCAAAATGGGATGAAAAGTTGAAATTTCAAAAATTTTCTGAAACCAAAAATCCAAACCAGAAATTGGCTCTAGTCGACTGAAATATTTTGTTGCAATAATTTTGACCTTTTTTAACCTTTTTGGAGTCCAACGTGACTACAATTTCTGAATGAAAATTAATTTCAACTAAAAAAAAACCTCTAAAATTTTATTTGAAAATGTCAAAATGGGATATTTAGACCATTTAAAAACTTTTTTCCAAGAGATTCATTGACCAATTTAATGAACATTTTTGGTTCTGATAAATTGGCATTTTTTGGTGAAAAAATAGTTCGTTGAAATATTCCCACCACCTCTAGTCTAAGGGAAGCTAGGTGTTCTGCCTTTCCTTACATATGTACTAAGAAGTCTTGTGAGAAGGATCAGTAGGGAGAAATCTTAAAAAGTAATGGATCAATTTGTCCCAGAATTATGAAACTGAGGAAGACCCCTCTAATGCTCTTCTAAAAGCAGCAGAAATAAAATAAAGGACCTGTTCTTACAGTACTTGCTTGGATAAAACTCCAGTTAAATGCATTAGTGGCATCTCCACTTTGAAAGCAAAGGGAATTTTGCCTGAGTAAGGACTGTAGGATTGGGCCCACACTTATTTATGTTTTAGCACTTGCAGTCAAATGTCCAGCTTTAGCAGCCAATAAAAAAGAGACGCGTCTTCCCTGATTTAGTGGCTAAGAGTTTGATAACCATTTCTCTCTGGTTAATCTGAAATAAGTCGGGCCCCTGTCCTACAAAAGGAATCTGTTAGCGTGGACCTTTATGTCTTTGCAAAGTCTTATTGAAATTCAAGGGACTCTGCTAAGGTGTCAGTGTTAGGGCTGGCAGAGCCCTCTATGGTGTCAGGGCCTTAATTGTGGCTTTTTTTTCCTTTTGAATTGGATTTCCTTTAATTGTCTTTTCAAAAGTCTTGCCTACTTGGACAGTTTTTGGCTGGCACAGCTATTGATGGTGTCTTTACAGTTCACATTATTGTATTTACTTACCTTGATTTATTAAAAAGGAAAGCACCTATCCAATAGCTGTAGGTATTTCTACACTAATTAAGCATAATGCCACACAAAATCCAATACTGATGTGCTATATACTTCCAGTGCAATTTTTCTTTTTTCTAAACAAACACACACATACCACTGTATTCAGAATGATGATAACATCCCAGGTTAAATGATTTTATAAACAGTCTTTTCTTTTTCTCAGAGAAGTAATTGTGGTGATAGAAATTAAATATGGAACCGTGGTGCTCATGATTAGCCCTAGGGCATAGGAAGAAAAAGGTGAATTAATTTTTTTAAAATAAGGTACCATTTAACTAACATTAAAAAAATACAATTGGAGTGGTTGATAAGACAGAAGTTTCATTTGTCCATATAAAATTATTCATTCAAAGTCAGTGGGACTTAAGCGCATGCTTAAAGTTAAGTCTGTGCTTAAGGGTTTTCCTGAATTAGGAACCAATCCATGCAACAAACCTCGATGCCAACTCTGCCCACATATCTACACCAGCAACACCATCACAGGACCTAACCAGATCAGCCACACCATCACCGGTTCATTCACCTGCACATCCAGAAATGTAATATATGCCATCATATGCCAGCAATGCCCTTCTGCTATGTACATCGGCCAAACTGGACAGTCTCTAAGGAAAAGGATAAATGGACACAAATCAGATATTAGGAACGGCAATATACAAAAACCTGTAGGAGAACACTTCAACCTCCCTGGCCACACAATAGCAGATCTTAAGGTGGCCATCCTCCAGCAAAAAAACTTTAGGACCAGACTTCTAAGAGAAACTGCTGAGCTTCAGTTCATTTGCAAATTTGACACCATCAGTTTAGGATTAAACAAAGACTGTGAATGGCTTGCCAACTACAGAACCAGTTTCTCCTCCCTTGGTTTTCACACCTCAACTGCTAGAACAGGGCCTCATCCTCCCTGATTGATCTAACCTCGTTATCTCTAGCTTGCTTCTTGCTTGCTTATATTTACCTGCCCCTGGAAATTTCCACTCTTGCATCCGACAAAGTGGGCATTCACCCACAAAAGCTCATGCTGCAGAACGTCTGTTAGTCTATAAGGTGCCACAGGATTCTTTGCTGCTTTTACAGAACCAGACTAACATGGCTACCCCTCTGATACTTGAATTAGGACTGTGACCAATGGGAGCTGCAGGGGTGGTGCCTGCAGGCAGAGGCAGCACACAGAGCCGTCTAGAGCCCGGCTCACCCTATCCCATGCCCCAACCTCCTGCCTCCTCCCACACCCAAACTCTCCTGCTGGAGTGGAGGGGACAGTGGCCCGAGACTTCCCCAGCTGCGGCCGATGCAACTGGTAAAGACGCTGCCTGAGCTGCCCCTGAGCCAGGCGCACCGGCCGCTGCAGAAGTCCTGGAGGTCACAGAAAGTCATGGAATCCGTGACCTCCATGACAAACTTGCAGCCTTACGTATTGCTAATGAAACAGCTAGGACACACAATGGGATTTCCAGTATAACTAACTCCAAATGTTCAAAAATCATGAAACTAGTTTAAAAGCATAAGATTTTGTTTTAAATAACAAATGTTGCATTCTTTGTATATGGCCTCTGGCTTTTGATCCTTCAGGGTGCATTTGCCTCACATTGTCAAGCTTTTCTCTGAAACACAAGAGCTAGAAACTTACTTTTCTTTTTTCTTAAATGAAAGCTGTGATTTATGCAATATCAGGATTCCAGCAGTTTGGCTTCAAAAAAGCATTAAAAATCACAAGATTTGACAACACTGTATTCCTTATGAAACATTGTGCACGCACAACTCCCATTGATGTGTACTGGAATTATGGACCCAAGGTTTCCCAAAATCAGTGGTTACTATGTAGAATTTGCCCTTTGGTGGTTTACTCAAGGTTACATGGCCAACCAGTGGCAAAGTTGAGATCAGATCGCAGATGTCGTTAGTCTCCCAGTCCAGTACAGTAATCTCAGTTCTGAAAAGTATTAAGATTTCTTTTCAGGCCAAATAACATGGACTATTTTACGTTACTTTACTTGCAGCCTGTTTATTCCTGTCCTTAGCCAGGTATCATGGTGTTTGGAAGCCCAGAATTGGCTTTAGTCTCACTGAACCATTCCCATATATAGCACAATAATATTCTAAAATCATCATTAACACATATAGGATTGATTTTGGTCCCGTAATCAGTCATTTGTAATAAGTTTCTCTTTCAGAGAAATTTTAACAACAGTGGTGCTCGAAGACCATTCTTTATCAGATTACTGAATATATTTAACTTCACTTTGGCCTTGATCCTGCAAATACTTATGCATATGCTTAACTTTACTACCAAAAGTTGTTAATTACTGTATGTATATTAGTGTTTTCAGAATTGGGGCCTTTGTGCTTCAAATTGCTCTGTTAGCCAAAAATCACCTCAAAACATGCCATGTTGTGTCTCATATAGTAAGATCTGCCAAGAAATACATAACATACAGCATGAACAAATTTTGAACTTTCACATAATTTTAAAATATCAATGTAAATCCTGTCAGTGTTACATTTTTATAATTGCTGGTAGTTGAAAAGAAAGTCTTTCTGACATACCCCACTTACGTTACAGGCAGGTTGTCAGTGGCCGTTTCTTTGGAAATGTAGCATATGGTGAAAGAAAGGAAGGATTATTAGGGTTTTAAGACTTTAGTCTGCCTAAATAAAGTATTTTGCCTGTTCCACTGAAAAGAATGTGAAGAGACTGCTTCAGATCAGCTGTAGTGACCAGATGTGAATATGAAACATTATATTAGGAGGAACCGATATGAATAGGGTCATTTCAGTAGAGAGGTCAAGTATTGCCATGGAGATGAAGTATCCTCTCTCACTGACAGGTTTAGCCTGGGAGCATAATGTAGTAAAATCTCATTCCATGGGGAAGTTAGTGATAGAAAGGTAAGGGAGGTGTCATTGATTCATAAAAATCTGCAGAATCGTAATTTCAATGGTGTCAACCTCTGTCGCATGGCAGGGCAGACTTGCTCCCCCTGCCCCACTCCACTGGCTCCCCACTCCAGGTTCTCTGGTTGGTGGTATTATCGTAATTTCCATGCCATTGGAAATGGGTCGAGTTCAATATCATTTGAAAGTCCTTCCTTCCATTAATACAATGGTACAAAACTTGACAAACCTAGACCTATGTAGATATATATTGGAGAAAATGTTTAAAAATCAACTTTTAAAATTATTCAACATAGGACTACATTATTTACATAACAAAGACATTGATCTTTGGTAATAGTGGATAAGTTAGCCTTGACATGAAGGACTGAAAACATCTATTAATCAAAGTCATCATCAACATTGTAATCTAGGGCACCTCATCCTTGCAGATCATCACGCATTTCTCCACAAAACAGGCTGCTGGGCAAAATATTTGCAGGGTGGTGAGGGTAAGCATCTGGTCTTTGCACACAAGCATTTGATTAGCTGAAGGATTGATTTGGGAGTGCATATTTCACACGCAACTGCTGTGATCAGTCTAGCCTCCAAGACGCATCTATGCCAGATAGAGGAAAGTAGTTTTGGATGCACTCAATCATCCCAAAGTCATTCCATTGCTTGATAATTTGCCCTCTTGATAGCAGGTATAAATGTACCCCTTGTCAGTGGCAATTTTTCTCCATTTGTCTGCTTAGAAAACATCCACCAACATAGTTCTGTAAGTGTCCTAAAGTTGGTTTTCAAACGGTAAATTCAGTATATGAACACTTCCAGTGCCTTTATGACCATATCAGTGACTGTCTGACATTCTGAGCACCTTCAGAGCAAAGGGAGAGTCTTCAGAGGCTGAATAAAATGGCTTTTAGTTAGATAATTTGGTCTTTCCAGCCAACGTTCCAGTACTGCCACATCTTGAAAAGGCACGAAACCTGCATCTCATGTTAAAGGTTAAAGGTTGACTGTGTTGAAATGTGCCTTTCTCCTGAAATGGTGTGGTATGATATGTCCTGACTGTCAATATCATTAGAGGGTACAAAATCTACCTCTTCATCTGACACTGTACTCAATGATTTTTCACCGCTAGAGTGAATCCCACTTTTGCAGGGTAACCAAGTGAGGTCAAGATTAGCGAAAGTAGAAAGCTCTACTGTAGTTGATTTAAATGCTGCTTCATTGAAAACTGAACTTCTTGGCTTCAGAATTTTTGGACATTGGTAGAAAAATAAGTGAGTCGGGAAGCTCTATAACAACAGTTCTTTGCAGGTCCAGGCAGCACTTGAGGCTGGGTCTGGTCCCCATTAATATGCTCCTGATACCAGACCATAACAATCTCTTGAAAGGTACCTTTGCCGTCTGCTGTATCTTCAAGGAAGTCTAAGTTATCGGCAGCACAAAATATAAACCTACCCTTGACAAGGTCTAGGAGAGTATACAACCCTTCATTCATTTCCATGAGGCAAAGAACCTTGTTTACAATTGCAGTCTCCAGGCAGAGTACTTTGTCATAGCCAGTGGAGGAGCCGGTGCTGTGCATGAGCTGCACGAGGAATTTTCTACAGGTTTTGGAATAAACTATTAAAACAACAGCCACTTGTAGTGATAGATTACACATATGCTGCACAATTGTCATTTATGTGTTGGAAATCTGCCTTTCACTCAAGCACTAGTATATGAGGCTTTGCAATGAAATGACAACCTTGTCTACACTTGCTTACTGTCATACTTGCTGGTGCTGAAGTCACTAGAATGACCCAAGTACCATTTAGAGAAGTAGTCATATGGTATTATTTTTTTCAGGTTTGGCATCAGTTATGGATTACTGAAGCCCCCAAGTATTGCAGGACAAAATATTTTCCCTAAAAATTTAGTGGCTGCAAATGGTCTTCATATTGATGTTGATATTAGCACTTTCTTCGACTTTTGATAGTGCCACATCTTTTAAGGATAGGCATTATGATTAATTTCTGCAGATAGGATTGCTAAATGCTACATCCATATCCCACAATTAATCTTCAATAAATGCTTTGAAAGCCTTTCTGCTAAGCATTTGTTCCTCTTCACATATTTCTGTATACTTAGCCTCTGTGTTGGCCATTGCCACCACTTTTCCATCCATTAGAGCCTCTGTGAGGCAGTTTATGAACTCCAGTTGATGCATGCAGTTTGCAGTAGCAAAATCAACATTCGTCTCTTTGCTTTTACCTTTTGACACAACACATTGCATATATTATTTGCATAGCACTCAATGTGATATGCAGTGTCATATATATGGGTGCCTTTTGGGATGGTGCACCCACTTTATTTTCCACGCAGTGTTCTCGCTAAGGGTGACTGCTTCATATGGTTTTTCACCTGTCCTGCAAGTTGAAATTGTGCTTAATGGATGCCTTTGGGCTTGGGGCTTCAGACTTACCACTGAAGAAGCAGGTGTTTGTCTTGAAATGCAAGCCAAATTATCTAGTATAAGGTGAATCTTGTCCACAGCTGACACTTGTCCCAGCATCTTCAACTTTTTCCTGATGCCCAATGGACTTCCTCTCCAACCTTGTCAAATTTAGTTTATGGGTTCACTTCTTATAGCAGGTAAAGTGCCGCAGAACATTGTGTTTAACCAGATCCTCTGTAGTGGTATTCTCCAAAGATTCATCTTCTAGTACAAACTTTTCATCTCTCCATTGATCCCTGCATATGATCAAGACCAAAGTAAAAATAAGGATTTTGTAATAAATTGCTTTGGGATCATAATGTATGTTATATAACTATGTGCATATCTTTTGCGAATGGATTCCAGTAATTTCTGGGTGGATGCTGATGTCTTAATCAGAGCCTCATTACATCTCTTTTGCCATAATAAACAAAGCTGATAATCAACACCACTGAAGCACTTCTTTTTTGCTGGTGATGGAAAATCAACTTGAAGCACTCCTTCCATTTTTAGTAATTTGTAACATTTTAAAAATCAGTCTGGTGTCATATTCTGAGCATGAACTGATAATACGGGACTGTCAGTCAGGGACCACAATTTAACTTTATGAGGGCTGTGTTTTTGATGTGCCCATGTTAAAGTATATTTTTAAAAGATTGATTTTTAACCTATTTTCTCAATATATATCTACATAATTGTTCTAGGTTTGTCATGTTTGATACTATTGTGTTCCATGGTGAAATGGCTTTCAAGTGATATGCAACTCAACCCATTTCTGATGATATTGTATTATCAAAACTTCCACCAACCAGAAGATCTGGCAGCTGGGGGGTAGGGGTGAGGGCAGTCAGCAAGTCCCCCCTGCATGTCACAGAGGGTGACATCATTGAAATGATGATTCTGTATATTTTTTACAAATCAGATGATACCTCCCTTTCCTTTTTATCATTAACTTGCCCTCGGAATTATACATGTTCCCAGAGTATTTTGTCTACATTAGAATCTCCATGTGTTCGTTAACAATGTTAAACACTCATCAGAGACAAAGATTACAGGACAATATTTCTCATTTACGCTAAGGCCACTTTACAACTTCAAGAGTGTGTAAATTATATTTACACTTCATTCAAGGCCCCTTTAAAATGCCAAAGCAGCATAACATGGTATTAGTGTAAATGAGACTTAGAGCCATCGTGTTTAATATTGTGTCAGCTGGTGGTGGCCGTGATGTTAGATGTGATGGTTCTTGTCTACACTCAATGCTAAGTCATGTTTAGCATCCTTTCGGCTAACACATTGTCAAATGATGTACTTTTCTAGTGTAGATAAGCCGTGAGAGAGCTATTCCTGCAGAGTAGGGTTGAAGCATATTAACAGGAGTATATGAAGAGTCTTGCAATGCTACCCCGTCCTGTGGATAAATAGAGAATTTCAGTCCCCCGGGCTATCAATCTGGTACATTTTATTAGCAGTAAATTCACTTTATAAAGACAATGATTTGAATTAGGATCTAATGTTGTGGAAACCCACTATATCAATAATAATGTAGTGCTTTACATTAATGTTATATGCTAAAGTGAAGAAGACAACTTTCATTCTGTTTCCAATACAGCTTGGGAAAGAGAATTTTGTAAAGAAATGCCAGCATGTTAACCTTTCCATTCTTAGTGATTTTCTTCTTTTGATGCAGCCTCTGCATCCTTGCAAAGCCTTTAGGAACATATCATTTCCTAGTAATGGGCCCTTACAAACTCAAGTCCACCCACCCATTTCCATTTTCCAAAACCTGATATGTTTTCCTTTTCAATGTAGCATAATCCAGTTTTGCACTGTTTTGTTTGCTTCCTTATGTGTGTGGTAGCAGCATTGATGATATCATTTGGAATGTACAAAACTGTAGGAATCTTGAACCTGATTCCACTGATATTAGTGGGAGAAGTAAATCGTTTGTTAGTTCACTGCTGAGGAAGTTTGCAAGGTTCTGCAGAAGATGGACAAAAACAGTAAGAAAGTTGTATATTAGACAACAACTATTTACTTATTGTGTGGACAAGTCTGCTTGACAAAGTCTGCAAACAGCTGCTTTTCTTGATTTTAACTAATTACTTTCTGAAAAGGGCAGTGAATTTTCAGATCTCAGTTCTATGTGCA
Source organism: Mauremys reevesii (assembly GCF_016161935.1). Lineage (NCBI taxonomy): Eukaryota > Metazoa > Chordata > Testudines > Geoemydidae > Mauremys > Mauremys reevesii. The sequence goes on from NC_052630.1 coordinate 27,943,878, forward strand.
TAATGTAATGTAGAAAGAATAGAGTCCAGTATTGCTTTTTCTACAACAGCCCACCCTATCCATCTTTCCCTTTCAGAATTTGAAGTATATTGCAACCATTACTTTATAGACATATCTCCCGGATGAGACAGGACTGAGGCCTTCATTCAGTTTGCCACAGGAGACATTGCTGTGAATACATATTCTTAAGCTAGTGTGTCATGTCTCACTGGTAACTGTACATTTCATATTTCTTCCCCACTTTCTCTACAGCTATAGCAGAGTCATTTTTCTCTCCTCCCGAGTTTTCCAGTAGGCACCCTCAATAAGTCTTGGTACTAGCAAGCAGTGTACTGGGGATGGTCTCAGTGTTTAAAATTTCTGAATCATCCTTCCTGTGATGAACGATAGCATGAAAAGAATTCATTTTGTACAATACAGTACAATCAACATTGTAATGTGCATTAATTACAAAATGAATTAAAACTGACTGGCAGTAATAAAACATGGACAGTATCTGGATAACATTTATTATAGAACACCAGATATTGTGTTTGACTTCCGTGTCCAGAACATATTAAGTTACTGTTTGACTAGCTATATAAATTATCTCTATGTGTTCTAGTTGGAAATGTTGCATTAATGTGCTTATGTCTTGGCTTATCCCAGGTGACTCTTACCTGTTTCTACAGTACAGTGAAACCCTGCTATAACGCGACCTTTGGGGTCCAAAAAATTCCATTGCGCTAAATGCGGGGTCGCGATATAGCAGAGTTTCAAATCAGGCAGGTTTTCAGTAGTCTCCAAAGCAGTGCATTGAGGTGCACCGCCTAGTGCCCCTAGTGCCTTGAAGTGTGAGAGAAGCCGCGGCCCCGCACCTGCCGGGGACAGAGAGCACCGGTGCCCGCAGCCCCAGAGTTCTCTATCCCCAGCAGGTGTGGGGCTGCAGCTTCTCTCCCCTGCCATGGTGTTGGGGATCAGTGGTACAGTACCATACTGTATTATACTGTACCTTAAAGGGGAGCCAACCTGTGATCGCGTTATATGCAATTTTGCGTTATGGCGGGGCGCGTTATGGCAGTGTTTGACTGTATGTATTAGTAAGTGCTGATATGCTTCTTGGAAATTTAAAATCTAGTTTCATGGTGTAAAATGGTAGAAGGAACCATCAGACCACATTGTCTGACCTTTATATCACAGGCCGTAAAATTTTACCAATTGCCCTGATATTGAGTCTAATATCTTGAGTTAGACTAAACATTTCAGTCTTCAAGAGCCTAAATTGTTGTTTGCCACAGGCGGAGATCAGGAGACACCAAAATGCCATCAATGCACAAAGTCTTGGCAATGGCAGGGAACTGTTTAGGTGGGATATACCTAGATAATCCTACCAGGTGATCCATGCTTTATGCTGCAGAAGAAGGCGTAAAGCCCCTAAAGTCCCTGCCAATCTGACCTGGGGGAAAATACCTTCCCAATCCATATTTGGCCATCAGTATGACCCTGAGCAGTATATGGGCAAGACTTATCAGCCAAGGATTAAGGAAATAGGAAACTCTGTACCATGTCAGAGCACTGGTCCACCCTGTTCTGTGACCTGTGCCCAGCTGTTACTAATCACTTCAGAGAAAGGTGGGAAAAAAGCACCTCAAAATACCTCTGGACAATTGTATATCTGGGGGGAGGGCATCCTTCCTGACCTCTGCAAAAAACATGCTGAGCCCCTGAAACATGAGAATTGAATATAGATATTATCTTAACGAAGTACTGCAAGTGTTATGAACATGATAAGGGTAATGCAGAGCTTCCAGAATGATCCATAGATTCACAGACTCATAGGCCAGAAGGGAACACCACAACCATTCAACCTGCCCCCCCCCCCCTTGCCCCCCAGACACAGGCAGTAAAATTTCGCCCACAAACTGGATTAACCATATATTTTAGAAAGACATCTAATCTCATTTTAAATACTCCAAGCAGTGGTGAATTCAATGCTGCCTCTGATAAGCTGTGTACAGAGAGGGGTTTGTGCATCACTTACAGGCTAGCACATTATATGTCATATATACTGTAGGGAAGGCGTTTAGTTTGTACCCTACATGGTTGAAGGGATTTTGTTGTGGTTGGCAGTCCCAACATTTAACATGCCTTCAGATATATTCATGGTCACATTCATCTCCTGGTCTCTGAAGATCTCTTCCCTAAAATGAAGGCAGAAGCACAAATCTGTTTGAAAGTACAACCGTTGTCATTAAAAAGTCACACTGTACAGAGAGAAACCACACAGCATTATCTGAGAAACTTCACTATTTCACTACACTAAAAATAACTGGTATCTCAGATAACAGGGTGATAACTGTGGATAAATGCTGATTTATATATTTATTTTTAATTTGGACTACTCCGCTCTGGGGGGAGTATTTAAAACTAGACTGGACAAAATACTAGTAAATTTACAGTAGTGAACAAACTTGCATTGCTTTGGTGAGGGATTCAGTGATCTAACATAGTCTCTAATTCAGAGATTCTCAAACTGCGGTCCGTGGACCACCAGTGGTCCATGAGCTCCATTCAGGTGGTCCATGGATAGTTCCCTCTAACGTGTGCACCTGGGCGGCGCCTGGAGAGACCCCCCCTCCTTCTCAGTCCCAGCTCAGGGGCTGCTGCGGCAGGGGAGAGAGGGCATATCCATCACATTAGAAAGGTAAAACTATTGATATTAAAATATGAGTTGTGTGCTTTTATTTGTAGAACAAAAAACCATTAATTATTATTAAGGTTTTTTTGTATAGTGTTTTTGTCCAAAGTGCTTTACAATAGCTAGCTAACGGTACAAACAACCTTTGGAAAGATCATTAAATGGTCCACCCTCAGGACTTTTCAAGTGGTCCACGAAAAAAAAAGTTTAAGAACCACTGCTCTAATTCTATGTTTTGGTGTCTCGCGTTGATAAACCTAGAAGACTAAGTTTCTTGTCAGTCCTGTAAACACAATACTCTGTTTTTGTCTGTTTATTCTTCTTGTCAGCAGGATGAGTATACAAATGTGCAAAGAAACTTCATGAACAGGGACAGTGTACTTGCTAGTACATACAAACCAAAATACAGGTTTTACTGACTTCAAGATTGCTTGTACTTTAAGTGCTTGTACTCTGGCACAACAAGAAACTGTACATACTGTATTGTGATACTTAAAAATACAATGAGAATAATCAAGGTCTACGAAGTACATATGCTGCAAGCCAGCTCCTGGGAGTTTCTCACAGTAGGTTTCGCTGTTGGGAAATATCCAGAGTTTCCCTTCTCCCAATCACAAGTTGGGAGACAATAATCACTTCCACCATATACACACATTATTTGCAAATTGTGTCTCCAAGAACTATATTTCATAACATACAAAGATACAAAATTCAATTAATGAGTATCTAAAGTACTGAACTACATAAAGACCTCCACAGTTCTGGAAAGAAAAAAAAGTGACTTAGTAGTAAAAAACAAAAAAACAAATTGGGTGAAATTCTGAGCCCATTGAAGTTGACTGCAAAACTCCCATTGACTTCAATAGAGACAAGATTTCACTCCATAACAGACAACCACAAAAACATCATACAACAACCTACAAGTAAAACACAGACTCTGCTCCAGTGCATAGGTTGGCAGCTGGGAGATATGCAAGGAGGGAAACTAAAATGGGGATCAGTCTCCCCATGTCATCCTTTATAATGGTAGCTTGACCTAGGGCAGCCACTAATCATGGACTTTCTTTGGGCCCGGAATGTGGCCAATTAAACAATACAATCAAATTCAGATTGTGTATTGAACCCCAGAAGTGCTCTCAGAGCAGACATGAGAAAAGCATCCTATGTCCCACTTCAAGGAACAGGAAGGGGCTGGTCAGAGTGGAACCTCGTAAATAGGCACAGAGGAGACTGATGCTGAGAGGTCTAAGCATACATTGACCACCCACAAAAAGTTGTTTTTGCCTCTTATAATAGTTGTTTGGTTTTTTGCAGCACTCAAGATATAGAGACAAACATTTTAATAAACATCAATCTGCAATAGTTAGCTTTCAGCAAAGAGATAGAAAAAAATATTCCTAGAATTATATTTAATCTTGCCTTATTTTTCACCAGCCTAGTCTGCTGTATAGTGTCAGTGCCTTCATGCTCCCAAAAGTAATGTTGCTGTGTCTGCCTGATAATTGTTCAGATATCTTTTCAATTACAGCATTTGACAGTGTTTGTGACAGGCACGTCATATGTAAGGATACATAACAAAGGATGTGTTTAAAGTATTTTGTTATATGTCTGCTGCATCCTTATTTACATTTACTAAATCAGCAACCTATTCTCTCCCTCTCTCACATTTATCATATGTGCTTCTGGATCATATTATCCCAGAAATGGTCCTCACCATGTTTTACTACAGGAATACTGATAATTTGGCATTGCTTAGAAATAACTCCAGAATGCCTGAAAACATCTATAAAATTTTCTGGTGGAATTAGAAGAAGAGATTTTTAAAATGTAGCGTGCTTGAAATCATGCTGTGTTGACAGCTCTGGATACTGGAATGCAAAGGTTTTGGCCCTGTTTTTACTTCCATGAAGATTTAGACTGCACTGGTTTCCCAGCAGATGACTCTTTAGCTACCCTGTGGGAAAGAAACTTTTAAAATGAAAGTTTAAATTATGTGGGAAATGATAGAAATTTCCAGAGGGAAGGCTGAGTAAAGACTGCAGGATTTGGCCCTACATTTCTTCCTTGATGTAAATACACCTTATCCATCCAAAGTCTTGTCTATACTTGCAATTAACCTTAATTTCAGCCATCGTGGGCAGCAATCAGTGTTGCTGCAATGCCACAAACCCTCTCATTTAGACAATGCACTCAAGGAGCTACTGTGGCTGAAACTGGGGCTAATTCCAAGTTCAGACAGGGCCCTAAGGTATTCATACAGTACCACTCTCCACAGTGTTTGGGAAGCAATGGCCTCTCCTTTAGTCAGGGGACAGTCATACTTCTTTTGCATTGTTTTGCATGCAACTCTTGGATTTTAGTGAATTTCATCATCTTAGCAATTATGCCAGGGATTCACATTTAGACAGACAATTATTTCTTTTTCTTTTTCTTCTGCATTGCTGGTGTATTTTGTTGGTTTTGATTGGCAGCGGTGGGGAGTATAATTGGAGCTCTGAGTGTTGTGAGTGTGCCCAAGACATAATACTGGAGGCCAAATTCTGCCCTATGATTTGCACAGAGGACTCCTGCTAAAGTCAATAGAAACCCCACATCCCTTTCTCAGGGCAGAACTGGACACTGTGTAGTTAAATTGTCCAGGATCGGCTCTAAGTTGTTATCTTTTTACCTAGGCATTTATGTCCTGCTTATCACCATGGTGGATTTATATGAGAAAACTGGCGAGACGATGTGTTGTTCAATTTGTCACCAATTGAGAGACACTTTGATGGTCAGGGTAGAGCACAGACTGTTGCAGAATGTACATATTAATGGCCTGATTCTGCAAACCCTTCCTTGCCTGCGTAGGCTTTTTGATATTAGTGAGACTGCTCCTGTGATCTGAGATTTGAAAAGCCCTGGCAATTGCTAAGATACACAGTGAAAGGTGGGTTTTTATTATTATTATTATTACACTATCGAAGTATTTTTAAGTGTTTCTCAGGTCCATGTAGCTCGGTGGGTTATATCTGAGGATTTTCTGAAGTAGAATTGTTAAAAAGAAATAAACCTGGTCTTGACTGATGATTACATTACTCCATTTTCACCGTGGCATAACTCGATTGAGATGAATGGATTTACACCAATGTAACACTAGAGTTACACGGGTGAATCAGGCCATTTATCTGGAAATTAAATCTATTTAGTGTTTTATCTGTTACGTCCTGTATCTTAAGAAAAATCAAAAGGCCAATTAAATTACATCGTCACAGTATGAAAAAAGAGGAAAATGTCTTCAATTTTTTTTACATGTAGTAAGACTGATCTGAAACATTTATGTGTTCAGAATTGTCTCACATGCACATTTTTTTCTTGCTCTGTATTTAAAAATTGATAACCTGGGGAAAAAAAGACTGCTGAGTTATAAAAACATTTTTTTTCCTGTAATAGTGTAATCTACTGGTAAGTCATTATTATACTTAGGATTTAAATTAGTAAGTGACCTTGACTAAAGTTTTATCTTTTGAAGAATTTTCTCTAATGGTTTAATGTATCTGGAAGGCCAAACTCCCTTTATGTGGTGGAAATATTATAAATATCCCCTTTTAAATTGGAGTATCCCGTATTATGCAAAAACTAGAATGTGATTTTTTTCTTCTGCTTACTTTATGACTTGATTTTGAGCACTGTTTACAAAAGAAGGAAACAACCAAAATATGCCATCAATTCAGATGAAAACTGGGTAATCTTAGGATTCTTGTTCTTGCCAATGGCTCAGATAGCCATCTTGCAAACTCTCCTGGGAGCCTGGGCTACCAGTCCCCTAGAACTGGCAGCCGTTTATTGGTCTTAGCTTTGGGAATAATCTTCACTCTGTTGATTTCCTGCACACAGAGGTTGTTTAATGTCATCAGAATGACATTGCTTTGTTGTACATGCCGCATCTTGCAAGCAGCCGAACTGTTCCTTACAGGGGAAAAAATGGCTGCAGCATGCACGCTGTATGCTCTGTACAGGTAATCCCCTCACTTGCACTGCATGCAGCACATATGCTGCACTCATGCTGTGTAAATGATATATTTCTGTAAGAGATGGTCTGTCATACCCAGAAACTATGCTCCAGGCTCAGGTTTTCTTCTTCTATTTGAGTGGTAAAACTTTATTGAATTTTATAGAATGCAAATGCAAAAATTAGAAAAAAAGGAAATGGACAAAGGAATAACTAATATAGCTTTACTAGCTGCTTGAAAAGTGGAGAATTAGTAGCCTGAATCTCTTATTCTTAAACTACTCACTATTTCCTATGGGATAAATACTTCCTTGGATAGTTTTGTGAGGCAAAGCATTGCCTATACGTGTGTCTCCCTTATACAGATGTCTCAAGTCTTATCAGAAGAACATTCTTCTCAATGTGGACTTCAGATATTTACCCAGGTTTGGTATGCATGCACTCCATTGGTTTGCGCCTGCACCCCACTCCTCCTCATGCGCCAAACTGAGGGCATAATGGGCAGAGAGGACCAACCACCTCTTCAGTTTCTTTCTGCTATGCATGGCCTGAGAGAGAACCTCTTCAATGGCTGCAGCATTTGCTAGCTTCTACTTCAATTCTACTGCATATATTTGTAAATAGCTTTTAGATAATAGTTTTAGATAGTTTTTATAGTTAGATATGTGTAATTTTTAGTAATTAGGGCCATAGGGGTCTCCCCCTACCTGAAGACTCCCCCCTCCTCTGTCCTGTACAGGGTGACTGGTATGTCCAAGATCCTGGGACTCAAGAACTGTATTTCCTGCCCTTGGGCCTTCCATCTCAGCAATGACAAACTCATGTGCCTCTACTAGCTTCGGGAAGCTCATGTCTCGTTGAAGTGCGCTATTTCCCTATTCTTCCCAAACCTAACCTGTGAAGGCTGCGAGGATAGGCTTTGGGGATTCCTAATGTATCGCACATATTGCCCCGCTGTACATCAGGCAGAGGCACTGAGACGCACCCCTCTGAGCACAGTGGGCTCCAGAGCTGATAGGAGTAGAGCAAAGGACTCCTCCAAATAGTGTCATGGGGAGGGTAGGAAACATACTTGTAAGGAGTGAGAAAAATTCTCCTTCAGGTCCTCAGAGAAGAAGAGGTGAGTCAGGTGAGTTTCCATGTCCCGGCATGGGCATGTCCAGAGCTTAGAATGACCACAGTGCCAAACTGGCATTAACTGCAGGAGCACTGATCCGTCTTGCATGGTCTTCCATAGGATTAGGTGTCCCTGAGACCACACCCAAGATGATTTTGAAATCCCATCTAAATCAGACTATTCACTTAGCTGTTTTCTGTTCAAAGCCACATGGCACCATTAAATATAGGAACCTTCATTCTCTAGATGTCCTTTTGGCATTGGCATTCTACCTGCAAAGGATTAAATCCTTTAGGAAATCACCTAGATTAGCTATATTCTTTGCACGAATATATGAGGGATGAAGCGATCTCATCCCAAAGACTGTCCAAATGGATTTTGGGTTGCATCTGGCTCTGTTACAAGTTAATGGTAACCCTTCCCCTGCAAGGAGTGTGGATCCACTCAATCAGATCCGATGCTGCATCAGTAGCCTCACTTTGAGAGGTCCCTCTCCGGGAAGTCTGTTCATGCTTTCATGAGGCATTATGCCCGGTGCAAGATTCTCCAACTGATGCGTGCTTCAGCAGAGCAGTGTTTCAATTGATCCTACAGCTAGGGTCCTCACACCCTCCTCAATGAATACTACTTGTAAATGACCCACAGTGGAATACACCTATAGGGACCATCACCTGAAGAAAATGACAGGTTACTTACCTTACAGTAACTAGAGTTCTTCAAGATGCATAGTCCCTAGTAGTATTCCATTACCTGGCCTCCTTCCCCTTTTCTGTAGAGTCTTATCCTAGGATTCTTCGCCATAGGAAGGTACCACCCCATATCCCTAGGTTTGGAGCATGAGGAGGAGACAGTGCAGACACAGCACAATAGGCGCTGCTAGCAAGAATCTTCCATTCTCAGCCACATGGAGTGTATGCGCACCCACAGTGGACTACAGATGAGGGCCACTCAGAGAACACAAGTTACTGTAAGGTAAGTAATATTTCTTTATTGAGAGATAATGTATGCGGAAAATAAGATCTGTCTTAGCAGTTTCAGTGTTAGATATGAAATATACAAGTTCCCTGGGATCACAAGTTCCAGTCCATGAAAGGCTGAAGTGTACATTCTTCTGAGCTAGCTCCTTGCACTTTACTGTGCCAAAGGTCTTTGGGATGACACTATAAAAAGGGGAGACTCTTTGGCATGATCTACACTAGGAAATTAGATTGGTATAACTATGTTGCTTAGGGATGTGAAAAATCCACATCCCGAGCAATGCAGTTAAAGCAACCTAACCCCCAGTGTAGACAGCACTTGGTCAACAGATGAATGCTCTTGTTGATCTAGCTACCACTGCTCAGGGAGCTGGAGTACCTATGCTGACGGGAGAACCTCTCCTGTTGACATAGATAGTGTCTTCACTGAAATGCTACAGCAGTGCCACTTTTGTTTTATGGATGCCTATGCAGATGATGAACTATGTCTCATGGCACCCTTCCCCAGACTTTTCTTACTTGCCTGCAGCTCCCCAACCCTGAGACTGATAGCTCCCTCTGTGCAAGCTTGTATGGAAAATGGAAGGAGAGAACACTGAAAAATGAAAATCATTCTCTTGTCAGGTATATTAGTTCAAAGCAGGCTGGTCCCTGCTTCAGTCAAGATGGGCTTCTTTAAAATCCACAGACAGGGCAGAAATTGGCTAGTTATTTTGGCATATCTTTCCACTATTGGGGAGGGCTGTGTATGTAATAGCAGGAAGGGAAATGAGAGAACAGAACTCTGAATCCAGCTGACTGACTCCCTGTCTGTTATGAAGTGAATAAACTGAAGTGGGCGGTCTGGGACCGGCAGCCACCCAGGCACAATTCTGTAGAGGGCTGTGGCTGACACATTTTGTTTCATCTGGCTGAGACACTGGCTCATGGTTTGATGGCATGCCAGCTGTATGTCCCAGCAGCATTTGTGCTAGTACCTGTCAATCATTCATGTCCTGAATGTATTTGGGGGATGTGTAAGGTGCCAGATATGGACTTTAATCTCTTCAGCAGCTTCCTGGCATCAGACTGAGATGGGATCATGAATGGGGAGCCATCTGACTGACTGACATGTTCCTTGACTGACAAATCGTGTGTGGATGGAGTGTATCGTTCCGGGGAGGCCCAATGCAACTACTCACATCCCTTAGCCAATGCTTAAAGCCCTTAAATTCCACGGTGTCCTGCATGAACATTGAAGATCTTATTATCCTTTTTGTAAGAGCAGGGGTTCAGTCCAGTGGCCTTTATCAAAATTTAACCTCTCCTCATTTCTGTCTTGCTTGGTTGTCACCCTCTACACCAAAGGTCGCACTTCAGCTACATTGTGTGTATGTAGATTGTAAAGTACTTTGGGATCCCTTGATGTTAAAGGTTCTGTATGAATGTAAAATAACAGATATATGTAAGGAAAGATCTCTACTAAAAATATTTTGCTGTGGGAAGGGTTAGTCTTCCTGCCCCCATATTTGATGGGAAAGCTTTGCTTTGGTGATTTCATCAGAGTTTCACAGTACTCTCAAGAGGCTTACCCTAGGCTTCTGAAACTTTTGGTAAATCTTATCTACTTGTTAAATCATCCTTTTTAAGAATTTGTATTCATCATGCTCTTTGTTGTTGTTTTTCTCCGTTGACCTATAGAAACTCTAAGAGATTTTGCCATCCTAACCTGGAAAAGGGTATAACTTACTGATTTTTTTTAAATGTAACATTCTTTCATCTTCACGGCTATTCTGTGACTTGGTCTCAAAGTCCTACAATTTCTTCTTACCGATGCATGGTAGAGTTTGTATAGCAGACTTTTCATAAATATCAGTCTTATAATAAAAGCTCCCATCCCATCACTTGTGTTTAGAAACAAGAACTTACCCTGCTGCAGACAGTGTCAGGAGTTTTACAGATCTTAGGCCTTAGGCACATTCATTTGAATCGTTTTAAAAATGCATATCTAAAATTCAGTGGTACAGCTGCAACATATCCCCTCCAGCTGGGTAAGCCGAGATGATTTCTAGGCCTTGGACTAGCAGAGCCTGGGTGTGATAGAGATTATACAGATAGCTGCCAGAGAAGAGATTCTGGCAGCTCTGCTACTGCACTGCTCTCTGCCTTTTGATTTGTGGAGTAACAGTGGCTTTTGTTCCAAATGGGGTCCCTTGCTGGCTTTCCTAGACACAGATTTGCTGGTGCAACACTGGCAGCAAGCCAGTGGGAGGGGTTGCCTCAAGGGTAAATGAATACAAGGTAGGAAAAAACAAAAACATCACAGTGCTCCAGTTGTTTTGAAAGTGACTGGCTATTCTGAATGCCTTGATATGGATCCAAAACGATCCACTCTGTAGGCAGGTTTAGTTAAACTGCATTCAGAAATCATAATTTATCCGTGGGCAAACACCGTTGCTTTGCATAAAGAAGGCAAGTTGTGATCCCAAATTAAATTTGCATGGTTCTTTACTCAAAAAAGCGAATGTCAGTCATTGTCCCTTTTGTGCATATCAGTGCCTTGGTTCTTTAAGCCCATTTAAGTGCACAAGAGCATGTGTTGTTGTTTTTTAAAAAATATTACCTTCCCTGTACTGCAACACAATATATAATGTAGACCCGTCTCTACATAACTGTTCAGTATTTGATACAATATTACAAATCTGTATTAAAATTATGAAGCATAAAATACTTTGGCTGCTGGATTCTACACTGCTGAGATATGTGCTATTGAACAGTGAAAATGTTCCCCTTATTCCCTGTACATCCAAAATTTCCAAATAACTGTTTTTGCACCAGGACATTTCTTATCTCTAGTGTAGTACTGCTAGCTTTGTGGAGTGTCATCACCCTGGCACTATTAGCACTGTGCCTAAAGTTGAGATAATCAGAGTGTACATGTAGGGACATTATTTAAGCACCAAATCACCGAACTGCACGGTATGTCCCCAGCTACTGAAAGGGCTACCATGAAATTTAATTTAGAATTTTACATATACATTTTGAATTGGAAATCTCAATAATAATTTTCCCTTTGCTCAGCCTTTTAACTGTGAAATTCAGTTGGGGAGTTTTGAAGCAGCAGGTAATGTCACAGCACTCTGGAGGGATTTTACCAGAATTCTGCTATAGTGCTTGCAAGTGTCATTTCCATATTTAACTAATTTCAGTTTTTAATTAGCTCTGTGTGAAAAATGAGAGTTCATGCTGAGCTAAGCTGTCAGCATAGACTCTTGTTTCCTTTTTAGCCTCTCAGGACAATTACGGGGGGAAAAAAGGAGTGCTACAATAAATGAGCTTGAGCACAGTTCTTCCAGGCCTTCACGTTGTTCATTGACAGGGAGGAAGTGACAGGGTTGGGTCCAGCTTGCCATAATGGGGAAGAGAGCAGCTCTGAAGCCATTTCAGATACAGATTTGATATATTAAAGATTCAAGGAAATTTTTAGACTTAACCTGGAATAGGAGCAGGCAGCAAAATAAATTGTATTCTCTTCCTAAACCTCTAAGATACCATATGGTCATTTACACTGTTCTTAAAACTTAATCATTCCAACCTAATTATTTATTGAACTGAATAACAGTGAGATAGGCAGCATTCCACTTTCAAAAAAACACTGGGAAACAATTTTTTCGTGGCACTTTCTGTAGCCTAAGAATGAACAATGCAGTGCACTGAAGGTCCTGCGTGTAATTTTATGTGGTTCCCTATAAAAAGATAACTGATTTTGATTTAATTCCATGATGCAGTATAGGGATGGAAATTTGTTAATCCTGCATATGAAGAGAAAATTTACCACCAGGGACTTGCACGCAAATTTAAACTACAGACTCTTCAAAAATGTACTGAGAGCTGGAATTTTTGCAAACTCTACAAAAATATTTGATGAACGGGTTTATAAAACAATTTTTGGAAGTAGAACAGATAGAGGACCTGAATTTAATTTACATACCATCCATGTTAATAGTATTATTTGTTTTTAAAAAGAAGGCATCAATTGAAACACCAAACCAGTATTTAAAAGGAAAATTAGCAATAAAACTCTGTGTTATATATAGGAATGAGTGAATTTTGTAATACTGATATTTTCAGTTCATCCACTTATTCCATGAAAATATTGGTACAGTGCATTTTACTTATAACTGATGTGGTTATTATAGACGGCCACTTATAGCAGACAGAAGCAGATTTCCTCTATTAGACTATAAACCACATACATCTTTCACAAATTAAAAAGGATCGAAGAAACCTCAGTTACAACAGACACTTTCTGAGCATTTAGGGGTGTTAGTAATATTATGAAGGGAGAAGCAAGACCCACTGAGGAAACTTGTCAGATATGGAAGTGAAATAGAGGAGCTACCAATTATTTTCCTTCAAAACTGGTGAGGGTTTGCTTTGTAAACCTGCTTTTGATGTTAAGAAAATACTCCAAAGGAGAATAAATCTACATTTTTTCCAATGAACTACTCCCAATAACAATAATCTGTTCTTCCTGTTTAAGAGCTTCAGAAAACAGCTACCATAGCAGATTTATGTGTTGGGGAAACTAGAATACCTATTACTTTCAGCAGTAAACTTGCTTCACAAAAAATCATGTACCTTGACTGCCAAGTTAATTCAGATAAATACTGAGTAGAGAGACTGAAATGCTAGCTGGATTTTGACTGCTGTATAATTTTTAAAATATATATTATTTACTTCTCCTTTGGTCACCACATAGAGCCCTATTGTACATGTCTGGGCTCTGGCTACTGAATTTTATGGACAAAAAGGAGAGCACAGACCATTCGTCATAAGTACCATCATTGTATACTTTTAGTTACATTGCCTTTTCACTGTCCATGTGTCTGCCTCTCTCTATATGTATTTCTATGAGTATGCCGTCTTTCTGGAGGAGAATTCCCAGTGACTTTAATTGCATCAGCCATAAATGTTTGTTTTAAATTTTATTACATTGTGTGACATAATTTATATACAGACCTTACATATTATTGATATATCGTGTGAGGCAAAAATTTTGTTGAGGGTGAATTCTCTAACATTATTTTATTCTATGCATAAATATAATGCATGCAATGGTACATGCATCAATTTCTCTACTACTCAAGTTCAATTCAGGGTTCAATTTAAGCTGTTGACTCTTTTCGATCATTTTTCATAGGTTGGATTGCAGTTGCCTGAGGGAACGTCACTCTCCCCAGGATCTGCTCTAATATTTCGGGTCCCCTGAGATGCTAACAGAACAGCCCTCGGGTGATATCTTGGCCCAACTGAACTTCAGGTCAAAATTCTTATTGACTGAAATAGGGACCTGGGTTTCACCCCTTGTGTTTAAACACGTTGGGGACTGGCAGTGAGCATTCTGCATAGCTGACCCCAGACTACAAAATTGGCTTCTTGACACACCTCAAGTCTGTTGACATTTAGGGCACAGTGTAAGGCTCTTGTCTCTTCTTCAGCATCTTTTTGGGGAAACAACAAGAAATTGCTTTGTTTGAGGGGATGTCCCATATTCTTTACTCCTCATAAAAGATGTAACAATATGCATCTTGTTATAGTTTTTATATGTGCCATGAGATGAAATTGGGCACATTTTTGTAAATGTGGAAGAGAATAATTAAATGAAACAATAATATATTCTGAATAAATTTAGACTCTAGTCTGTGCTTTTGAATGCTAATGTAAAATCCTCTTATCTGAAAGCCATACAAGTCAGATTATCAACTCTGTATATTGAATAAAGAACACAATAGGCCAAATTTTCATACTTGAGTGTTTAAAGATAGGTACCTACATTTGTACTGAGGTGCCCACATCCTGATTAAGGATGCCTCAGATAGATATCTATGGGCCAGATTTTCAAGGACACTGAACATCTGCATTGATTTTAATAGGAACTGCAGTTTTCTCTTACCCTTTTTCTGTCTTGTATATTTGAATTGTAAGTTCTTTGGGGGAAGGGACTGTCTTTTATTAAATGCTTGTATCATTCCTAGCAAATGGGCCCCAATCTCAGCTGGGGCCTATGGGCATTACTATAACACAAATAAATAAAAAATGAATTGCTCCCTGTTGCTCTAGTGTGGTAGATGCTAAGACACAGATGCAGAGCAAGGAAAGAAAGATCAGTGAGTTTCCATTTTGTCAGTTACCATAATGGAAAAGTAAATGAACCTCTAACCTCGAAAACCTGCCAAGAGCCTGGCTGGTACAGGACTGAAAATTGAACATGTCCTGGTAAGCCCATGGGAGATGGTAAATTGACACTCAAATAATGGAGAAAGAAAATATATTTATTCAAATATATATAAATAATCATTGAGACATTGCTCCTTTAAAAAAAGTTGGTATAAAAAATCAACAGTGCTATAGCAGTTAAATAGCACTAACTGACTAGACTTAGTTTTCTAAGGCTTTTTTTCATTTAGGGCTCTGCGCCTTTGTTCCTCCTTAGATATTGCATCTTTGGATCAATAGGACATCCACCAATCTAAAATATTAATAATACCAGGCTTACACGGATTAGAGTGGGTTGAATTCTGCATAGATACTACATATAATCTGTACTTTCCCCCTTGTATATCATAGAACATTATTTGGGCTGTAATATATAGTCTGATGTGTATCATACAAATTAACAAGCTAAAATACATGTCCACTGTCAAAAATGAATGAGAATCTTGTGGGAAAGCAGAAATGTTTATTTTCCCCTGTGGTTCTTTTATCTTTGTGATCACAGGAGAACTTTTAAATCCACAATAGTAATTCATGCCTGGAGCAAAACCTTCTAATATTATCATATGTGTAACATATTACAGTCATATGACTATTTTAAAATATATTTTTTAAGCTTTTATATTATTTCTTTTAAAGGAAAAAATGGTATTACAGACCACTGTGCTTGGAAAAGGTACTCAGCAAGCATAATGTTTCTGCTGCTGTGTTCATCTGCATATGGATCCCTCTGCTCTATGGACAATGGACTAGGTGGCCATAACATGTCATCCAAATACATTTCATTTTTGTAGACTGTATACAAAGGAATAAAGGTGTGGGAGAAATATTTCATTTGCACTGTGTATAAAAATCAGAAGTGGACCCAAGCTGCAAAATTTGGATATGTCATTTGAATCCCCAAAGCTTAGAGCAGTTAGAGTCTATGATATGGGTTCAGCCCATTTGTAGAATGGATGCTACATTTGACATTTAAATCTGGTACAGGTGTGGGGAGATAGATGTTCAGATACAAGGTTTAAATTCAGGAAAATCTATAGTAAAATATTGACATTATGCACACTTCAGTTACATTCAGTTTTAAAGCAAAATAGTATACATCATGTACTGTAAGCAAAATCTAATTCCCAGAGGGAGTAATTTAGTGATCTAAAAATAAGGTTTGAAATTCCTAGACTTACTAGAACCACAATTTCAAGTCCTGGTAAGATCAATTCAGTCCTTCATCCTCTTGATGTGAAATGGAAATTAGTTGAGTTCCATGTACGCTCTTGTGTGAGATCTTTTAAATGCGACCTTAAAATTGAGGTTCCATCTGTTTTGGTTGAACACAAAAGATCTCATGGTATGTCTTCTAAGAGTAAGGTTTTCTAGTGTTTTTGTCCACTGTCCTCTTACCCTATTCTTGTTCCACTCCAGAAGCAGTTGCATTTCAACCTTCCAGCATGAAAGGTACTATGTATGATAAATACAAATATTATTATTTATAGTCACCCAGTTCCAGCATTAAGAGGAACACAAAAGACTGCAATCTTGAATCTTAAGATTGCCAAAAGAGTGAGTTCATTTTATAGAGTCTCAAGAACTGATTAATCTTGTGCCAATTTTCTGCACTCTATACAATCTAGGGCCTGTCATGAGAATGGATGAATGGTGTGCCGCATTCTGTTCCTCTTGTATGGTTTTTGTCACAAGATTTCAGATCCTGAATGCAGCATGCAATGCTGTTATCCTTCTTGTGACAAAAATTGCATTTGGAAAGTGGCACAAAATCAAAACATTTCTGTGAGGAGGATTGAAAGGGGAGCAGACAAAAAGAATATAAAATGGAAATTCAGTCTCATCACAGTCAGAATAGAAGGCAGAGAACTAATAATGATACAGGTTGTGACTATTGTTCCAAGCTGTCTTTAACTCTGCTCTCTTGTGAGGCTCCCGGGAATTTGAAGCCAGGTCTTCAGATCATTTTTTCCCTCCATAATGTAATTCCAAGTGTGTGTAAGCTTTTCAAGTATTTTTGAAGTAAAAAGACTGAAGTTGGACATAGAAGGGTAAATTTTCAAAGCATTGCATAGGAGATAGGCGCACAAATCCTATTACTGCTAATGGGATTTGTGGGCGTATCTTTCGAGCACTACTTTGAAAATTCATTCCATTCAGTTTGTTGCAGTTCAGGAGGAGAGAAATCACTGAGTTTGTTTGAAAAAAGTGTTTTGTTTTTATATGGTGTTTTGTTTTCCACTCTCTTACATATAAGCACATCAAAAATCAAATGCCTTATTATCTTCCTTCCATCTTCTTTTTCCTCTGCAGTAATAAATGTATCCAAAAGGAAATAATTAATAATTCTCAGCAGAAGCACCCTTTTTCCCCCTGCTGCTGATTATAATATTTCACTCTTTAACAGTGTCCTTTTATTATCTGTATAATAGCAGCATACTAGGCACTTTGCAGAGGGGTTATAAAGTAAGAGCCCTGTCCCAAACAGTTAAGAATCTAAATGAGAATTAACATGTAAAGAGCCAGATAGCGCTAGGGAAATACTGCCCTACGTGGTGAGGAATCAATCCTCCCTAGCATCATGTCTCAGAAAACCACAATCCCTCCTGTATCTCTCTGGGATGTGGAAGGAGCGTGCCTGGCATTTCCTCCCTAAGGGAGAGGAGCACTATGCTCTTCTCTCTGAGAACAATACGCTACCCCATGGAGAAGATTGCAGAAGTAGGGACAAAGCTCATGCCCCTGACTTATGCCTAGAGAATGAAGAAGTGACACTCATTGGTAACTGTATTTGTGAGCCAACCCCTGTATTGGGAGGACAGTGGGTGACTTCTGGCACACTTGTGTCCCCCTTGCACCATGCATGTGACCCAGAGGTAATTTAGCCCTAAATATTTGAGGGTTTCCATATTTCACAAAACATTTCTCACAACATTCTTGTGTAGTAAATAAATATAGTCTCCCTCTGGAAAGATAATAGATTAAAAACTGTGTAACTTGTAAGGTGTTTAGCTACAGTACCAAGGTGATAGTACAGAACAAAAACATAGGTAAGTAGTATTCTGAATCTCATTCCACTAATAGGGATGTTGAGACATTCCCTGATTCTACTCCCTGTAGCATTGTGGTAACATCTTTGTATTCAGTGGAGTTCTCCAGCATTACACCACTACGAATAGGAACTGAATATGGCTCTAGGAAGTTAAATGACTTGGCCAATGACACATGATACAATACAAAAAATACAAAAAAGTTGCATGTGCTGATAATGCTTTAAATAAAAACCCCATATGTATGTTTAATTTAAATGTATTAAAGCAGTTAGTACATATTAAATAACTTACCAGTCTTATGAGAAGCATATTATTGAGGTTTAATAACTGTGAAAAAGAGTATCATCTATTAGTTGTGAAAACGAGCATAGTAAATAAGCAGTTATTTTATTTACATTTTACAATGGTCACATTAAATCTAGATCAAATGATAGATGTAGGAAATCATACTTTAAACTGTCCTGTAGGGAACAATCCTGCACTGGCACATGAAGGACTGGTGACATAATAGGTCTGTCCCAGTCTCTGACTTTTCCGATGCTGTGCAAGTGCCGTTCAGATGTTTCACATGAGCAAATTCGGTAGAGTTCTTATTCACCTAACCCTGCAGCCTGATTGCATAGCTTCCCTAAACAATTGGCATTGCACAAGTAAAAGAATATGCCCAATACAACTATTTGATTGCTTTGTCTAAAATGTATCTCTTAAGAAAATGTAAATTGTATTAGTTGTGTCTCTAAAGTTTGCTAGCATGTTTTTTTTTGTTTGTTTTTTATGTATTCACTTCTCCCACAACCAGAATTGACCCTTTTCTTATATTAAATATGTAGTGTAAGTATTTATATGTGACTGAGAACAAATTTCAGCACTGGATTGAGGAACTTGCGATAAGTGGGTTCTGGTATACTGCATTCCCAGACTGTAAAAACGTCCGAATGCTGAGACACAAGGGCATCTAAGAACCCAACTGCCTCTGGAAAATGCTCTGTGGTATTAGAACCTATGGATTTGCTGGGAAGGGTCTGTTCAAGCATTTCTCTAGGCATCAGGACTGGTGAATGGGCAGGGGAGTGTGCTGATGCCTCGGAGCACATCTAGGGGTTACGACTCTAGAGAAGGCATCCAGACTGGTGGATGGAACTGAAGATGTTTTTGCTGCAAGACACTGGGACAGGTGAATGCAGCAAGGAGAGCAGACATTATAAACAAAAGTGGCCTGGGTTTGGGGGCCAGGCTAGATTCACGCAAAACCCTAATGACAGCCCTGACAGTTTTATCTTATTCATGTCAGGCACCGCACCTCGCAGAATAGTTTTTCCCCCTGTTTATATGACACAAATAAGTGCTCCTGAACCTATTCCCTATTATTGCTGTTATTTAGATTTAAATAGTGCTCATTAGTCTGTGATATCTTGAAAAGACCCTGATGAAATCTAATTCTCTGTTAACAAACTATTTTATTGTGATACTCTATGAAGAATAACAGGGAATCTTACCCCAGGAATCTGAAAGGCAAACAGAGAGTTATTTTATCTGGCATTGTAGTGCAGGGGATATGCACACACAAAAAAAAAAAAGAAAGAAAAGAACATACCTACTGTTTATCTTAGAAATGTTTGCCATGTGCTAGATATCTATATCTATATCTATATCTAGATATAGATATAGATATATTTCAATGACAGACCACTAATTTCGCCATTTTGGTTATATTGGAGCAATCCCTTTGATTTAAGTGGGTTACACTGATGTAACTGAGGGAGGAGAATTTGGATCATAGATTCCAAACTTCCTTAGGCTGATTCTCATTTACACTGCCAAAGGGGTATAAAGAGACCTTAGTGTAACTAAGAATCATGGCCCCTGCGTTCAGCATCTGACTTTGAGACAGTTGCCTCCTCCGCCATTTAACAAAAGAAGTCAAATATTCTGCTCTGCCTCCAGTTACATATTGACATTGCTGATCCTTAAAAAATCCTCTGCTCCTCATTGCCCTCTCTGTAAACACAGCTGAGGGCTGACTGCCATGTGTACACAAGCAGAAGACAATGTCACTCTCTCTGTAACTTCTAATACTTATTGATTGGCTTTTGTCGGGTTTATTCTGTTGCCAACCATTGTGTGTGAGAAAATGTTTAGTCATGCCCCTCAAAGCTGCAGTGCCCTGTACACGAAGGACACAGTATTTGCTTCGAGAGCTGCCACTCCCTTACTGAACCTAACTCCTTTCTGGGCTTTTGCTCAGAGTCTGTTAGCTGTGCATCACTGTTAGCAGTCTTGTTCATGCTTTCTTTTTTGTTAGTTTTTTTCTGAGCATTCATGTGGCCATTTATTTTATTCAAGTGTTTAGAAGGCAAGCATCATTGTAGTATTTGAGCACCTTAACACTCATCTCTCTTTAAATGAATGGAAGCCTTGGCTAGACTCAAGCATAATGGTGTCAGGCACTTGTGCAAATTTTCTCCATTCAGTTCCTTCATTGCCCCTCTCTCTTGACCTTATGAACCCTTTCTATTCCAGTCTTGGGCCTCTCTTGAGGAGAGATTGACAATCGTGATGAATTGTGCATCCATTTTGTACTGCAGGCAAGTAATCCCTCGGGACTAGGCCTACCACACTCATCTCACTTGTGAATTGTGTCAAACTTGAACCTGTTTCTCCAGAGAGAAAATGCTAAAACACTAACCCGCTGTGTCCGCTAGCCCTCCAGCAACTGGCCACTAATGAGCAATGTGAGTTCAACAAGACCAGTTTGTGACATACATAGGTTTATGTTGCTGTGGTTAAACAGGAATTTCTGTAGTTATGAATCCTGTTTCTAAGCTTGGTAATTATTGTCATTTAATAGGAATCGCATTTGTATTTAAATTCAGTTTTTTACAAAATCATTGTGCCTGGATTCGGTTATCATGTTTTTTGTAGCTATCAGGATGTTTATTTGTTAGGACGAAAATACAAAACTTCCTTTGGTTCATATGAGTGTTTCCATGAGTTGAGGCAATATGTAGATCAGGTAAAAATTCAAAAGAGAGAAATTTTCCATAGTGTATGTATTCTAGAATTATACACTACTATTAGAAGTCTTTTCCTTCCCTAGGGCAGTGGCATTCAGGGGAGTCCTTGGCAGTATGGTTTTTCCAATAGGAAAACTCAATAGGCCTTATTTTGAACTCATGCTGGTGTCAGGAGTAATTTCACTAAAGTCAATGTTAAATTGGTATGAGGTCAGAAGTGAAGCTCACAGTATTTCTTCTCTCCTACATGAGAATAACCCAAAGTAGACAATGGGTCTATGGTATTTATTCTGTAATTCTTTTGTTGATATAAATTTGATGGACCAGCTTCTGCTCTCAGTCACACTGGAGTGAATCTGGAATAATGCCATGGAACTTACTAGCGTTAGCTAGATTTAAACTGACACAGCTCAGAGCAGAATTTGGCCTGGAGTTTATAAAAAGTTACCCCACTTTGGGATGCAGTTATGCTTGACCACTGTTGGTAAGTTTAATGATTTGAAAAAATTGCCTATGTAAAACTTAAGAATTCTGGTTGATTTTATGAAATGCTGTATTATTGAATTCCTCAGTGTATGTTGAACCAGCCATTTGCAGACAAGGCTGGTGTCTCCCAGATCTGAGCTAGGGAGCTGTGACAGGAGCAGCAAAGAGTCCTTACCCTGAATAGTCTTCCATTAGGCACCCTAGAACAATGGGATGAGTGCAGTCTAAAGGCAACTAGTTCTAACCAGGTTGTCTGCAGGTGGTGAGTTTGGAGCAGTGGAAAATCCCCAGCAGAAAAGAAGAAACAAAGTATTAGAACATGTTTTTAAAAACACATCCTCTGTAAGGTTCAGGAGAACACAATGGAACATGCACTCTGAGCTGAGGAACCTTTTGACTGCCAGTCCTGAACAAGCTAAAGGCAGCTTGGTGCATGAACATGAAGAGACTCCGTGACTGGAAGAGAAGGCTTAGCCAGAGTAGTAAGGTCCAGGATAGTATGCCCAAGAGGCCAGAGCTAGAGGCTGTGGTTGGAGCCTCCCCATGCCCAAAGGGGTCCACCTAGGGTTGCCAACTTTCTAATCGCACAAAACCGAATACCGGAGGCCCTGCCCCGAGGCCCCGTCCCTCACTCACTACATTTCCCCCTCCCTCGGTGGCTCACTGTCCCCCACCCTCACTCACTTTCACTGGGCTGGGGCAGGGGATTGAGGTGCGGGAGAGGGTGAGGGCTCTGGCTAGGGGTGTGACCTCTGGGATGGGGCTGGGTATTTGAGGGGTTTGAGGTGCAGGAGGGGGCTCCAGGTTTGGGGGGCTCGGGGCTGGGGCAGGGGGTCGGGTTGCAGGGGGGTGAGGGCTCTGGACTGGGGGTACGCCTAGGAGCCAGACCTGCTGGTCACTTCCAGGGTGAAGCGCGGTGCCAGGACTGGTAGGAAGTAGCTTGCCTTAGTGACGCAGCACCGCCAATTGGACCTGTAATGGCCCAGTCGGTGGTGCTGGCTGGAGCCGCCAGGGTCCCTTTTCAACCGGGTGTTCCCGTAGAAAACTGGACACCTGGTCACCCTAGGTCCAACACAGCTGACTGGTGCACAGCCACAAGGGGTAGCTCTGCCTGGACTGTGGCAGAAAGTAAGAGCTTGTTGGTGGTGAGGAAGATTAAGCCACAGCATCACAGTTTTCTCAGAGGTAGTTTTTAAAGAACCAAAGTAGACTGCAGGAGAAGTATAAGCACTCATTGGGCCAAATTTCACTGCTGGTGTAAGTGTGCACAACTTCTGGATATATCCCACTATTTCTAATTACGAATGTATTCCTTTGCTTCAGGCATTCTTGTCTGATTAACAGTACAAAAGGTTAATCATATAAATTTACCATCTCAGGGTCTTTTGAAGCTTGAAAGAATAGACAGCTTCTAGCTGTCACTACTCAGCTGCTTCTCAGAGCTGCAATATACAATACCAAAGTGTAGCTTTTCTCCCAGACCCATGATACATACAGATTCCCATACCGTATTCTTAGAAGAAGATTAACATGTCTCCTGTTTACAAACAGTCTTACTTTTCTTAGTGGAGTTCATCATGGATATAAGTGCTAGATAGATTGGACATGCAGAAGACTGTCATCTTCTCCCTGTTGTCTCTATAGGAGCCTATGGTACACATGCAAATCCCAGCTCTGTTAGGAGTGATTTCTAATTGTTCCTTCCTAATATGCATCTATGATTAAAGCACAGAGCAGCAGAGTTTATTAATGAAATCATGGCGCACTTGGAAGCAGATGGATCAGAGTTTGTCTTAACACCACGTTAATAAGATCTTTTTAAATTCCTTGTTTGAATTTACGTGGTAGTTATAAATTAGTAACTATAATTCTCTTGGAAGGACTAACCACTAGTTATATTTTCCTTATCTCTTCCTTGTAAAAAAAAAATGCTTCTTACTTGAAGCAATAGACTTTCATTTCTTAGAGTAAATGACCTATATTTAAGGTAACAATTGCAAGAGAAAATTAGGTACAATTTTGAACAGAAACAGCTCTCTGAGTGTTACTTCAGCATAGATACTACGAGTCTGAAGGTCCCCTATCTAGGTTATTCCCACTACAGGCTCTTAAATTCATTGACGTCTCACTCATTATTCTCTGTGTGGACTGATCCATCCAGAACAGTGAAAGTGTGTTGAGCCCTGAAACCTGCACATCACTACCAGAGGCAAGGACCATCAGCACAAAGATCCTGTGCTTCCTCGTTACTGCCAGGCCTTCTCCAGGTCCTCTGAAAGCAGCCGTGTAGCTCTCATGCTCACAGCTCAGAAGGGGGGAGCCCACATAAATTAATGATCGCTTGGTCATTATTAGCTGGCAGCAGTCTGGCCCACATGCTTAGTGGAAAGATGGTGCCATGGAGAGCAGCTGCTCCCCCTCCTGCCTCTGGCTTGCTTCCCTGAACACTGTGGAGACCAAACTCTGCAGAGCACTTTCAGAGGGGCTTCCAGGGGGTTGAGAAGGAGTGGAAAGCATGCTGCAGAGCTGGCAGCTCCATTCCATAGCCACCCAGCTGGGACAATTGGGTTCTTTTATCCTTCTGTATGGGGGCATGTGTTGATCAAAGGTTTTATTTTTAATCTTAATTTGGAGCAGTCATGCCTATATTGATACTCTACATTCAGAGATAATAACTGTATGAACCATTTCCTATGTATTGCTAATTACCTTTCCATTTTTTGTCTTACCCATCCCTATGTCAAATCTCTGAGCATATTGTTATGTGGCTCTCAAATGCTGGAGATGTGCTTTATTGGACACTGTCTATCTGTTTGTGACCATTCTAATTCTGTTGTGCATGCTTGTAATTTGCTGCATTGTCACTCAGATCTGGCGTGGCAGAACTGAGCTATTAAAAGGACCATAACTAAAGTGTTGTGTGTGCCCCGCAAAATAATGGTGAGCCTCTCCTGCCGCTGTGCCATAGCTAGCAGAAAGCATTCTCCTTGATGCTGTGTACGTTCTTGTGAATGGCATCAGTGATGATTGTGGACAGACAAATAAATAAAATTAGCTTTGTTGGCACTTCAAACACAGCAGGAAACAAAATGAGCCACGGGGCTATTATATGATGAAAGTATGGAAATTTATGCAAGTAACTTAAATTTATGCAAGGGAAAGACGTGTATATAAATCTCTAGTGCAGCACCTGAAGGATGCACCCCAAGTCCTTGCCAAATAGACAAGACCAACATTTAATAGAGGAACAAAAAAGTATTTTCAAGTTTGTAATCTGATAACACAGTCAAGAGCAATCAAAATAAAAACTGCTGGTGTCGGTTTAAATATATGAAAATAAACACTAAATAATCCAATGAGGAAATTCTGTTTGGGGTCAACTGTGCTTTAGTGTATTTTAGACCTAATATAAATGTATACTTCAGGAAGTATCACACTTTGTATTAAAAAATGCCATCTCTTTTTAACTTACTATTTTAAGAAATGTGTATAATTTGGGGAATATTGAGAAAGAAAGAGCTTGCTTCCAATGTCTAAAATTGCTTGTCTGTATGTTTTTGTTTGTTCAGAGATGGCTGATACATTGTCCCATCGTGTTTTGTTATTTACAGTACACGGTAAATGAACAAATATAAACCAAGTCAATGTGAGACTGCTGCTTTTTTTAACACATTAATTTGACCCTGGAACAAGCTGTTTTTACAGCATCTTCTTGAAGAGGGTTAATTGAAAATGACTGCTGCCCCTCCCGTTGACTTTTTAATTTATGTATTGTGTAGTTATTTTTCATTACTTTGTCTCTCCTGCAGCAATGCATCTGCTCGGACTAAACTGGCAGTTACAGCCAGCGGACGGACACACCTTTAACAATGGGATAAGAACTGGATTGCCAGGGACTGATGATGTGGCAACAATGCCATCTGGAGGAAAAGGTGAGGTTACAGCTGTATCTTTTGCACTCTATGGTCTCGGAAACTCACGGTGCCGTTTGTAATAAATGTACTTCACTAGGGGGTATGCAAAAATATTTATTTATGACCTTTACATTCTGCTGCAGTAATCTTACACTGCACTGGCTCTTTGCCTGGTTATAACCATCCGAATAGCCTTCTCTACCTGTAGTAATTCACAAAAACCTTTAGACCCTGAACTCCAAGATACTAAATAAAAAGAATACTACCAAACATCCCAGGAAAAAGAAAAGGCTAGACACAGCATGAAAAGAAGAAATACACTGTACTGTCTGCAAGGAAAGTGAAGAGAGCTTTGGCCCCTGCTGGGACCACATCTCACAATCTTGTCCTGATTTAGGCAAAACTCTTATTGAAGTTACTGGGAATCCTGCCTGAGTAAGGACAGCAGAATTTGACTCCCTAGTGAATAAGCTTCCCCTTAGTATTAGTAAAGGACATTAGAGTAGATTATTGAAGCAGTCATGCTCCATATTAGTCCAGGGAGAAAATAGAGACAACGGAGTCAAATAGAGACTGAGTGCAAGACTTCCTTTTGCTGTATTTTCATACCCCTCTTTTTACTGATTATTATAATGGTGTTATTAGTAATAATTAACACTGATCATTGTTTCAAAGAATTTCATAGTTAGCCCTCAGATTGCCCTGTGAAGCAAGAAGGTCAGATGGGCAAACTGAGACACTGAGAGGAGGAATGACTTGTGCAAAGCTACAATATTAATCAGTGGAAGTGTTTTGGATACAGAACAGGACTGTGTGGTTCCTCTGACCTGTAGTTATGGTGTTGGAATGTACACTGTCACTGATCACTCCTGAGGTGAATGATCTTACAAAGCGGAGGAGGGGGCAGTGCTCAAATAGAGTAATAGAGTAGGAGGTATAGAAAAGCTGGATCTGAGGTTAATGCATGGGACTGGGAAGCAGGAGAGTTGAGTCCAATTCTTAACTGGGCTAACTCCTGTGGTGAATCCTTAGGCATGCCTTTGTGCCTCGGTTTCCCCATATGTTAAACAGAGGTATTAATACTGACCTCACAAGGGTGTTGTGGATGTAAACTTATTAATGGTGGCAAAACATGTTTAGTTATTCAGATGAAGGTGTATGGGCCTGACTTTTAGAGATGCTGAGCACCTTCAGCTCCTGCAGACTTAATCTGAAGTTGTAGTGCTCAGCACTTCTAACCATCAAACCCTAAATACAATGCAGAATTATCATATTATATCACTGTTAAATTTTGTCCAGTGTGTACATCAGTGAGAACCCCTATGTTACTAAATAGGAACATGAATATCTTGTTGCTTTTACACATTTTACTAAATTGACTAAAATGCTAATAAAACCTTTGAAAAACAACACATTTAGGTAAGTATCCTTCCACCATTAAATATAATGAATGGCAGAATGTCTGAATGTAATGAATGACAGAAAAGCAGACCCTGATAGCAGAGAGGGTGTGAAAGGTTTTCTCCCCGCTCCCTCCATTTATATAATTTAAAGTTAATATTGCTATGCTAGCACTTTTTAGGAAAGCTTTTCACATAACAGCCGTTTCAGGTCTGCCCTTCCTGGCTCTGCAGAGTGACCTTTTATAATTGACATGGCTCAGGATGAAGCCAGTCTATTTAAAACACTGGTCTTCCAAAGAAACCTTTAACCCTTTGTATGAAAATAGCCACTTACATGCAAGCTGTGTCATCCCAGCGAGCAGGCCATTTAAAGGCAGTGCCACTTGTGCAGGTGGGGGGAGGAGGGGAGGGTGAAGTTGCAGGGAGGGGAGGAACAAGCAGATATTTCTGACTGATCTGCCTAGCTCTTATCCCTGGGCTAAATTCTGCTCTGAGTTTCACCAGTGTAAATCCAGAGTAACATAAATGATTTTACTAGTGTATGCTGGCATAACTGAGAGCAGGAACTAGCCTTTTGATAATAAAATTTTTACATTTATACACTGTAGCTCAATGAAGGCTGATGATGTCTGAACATGAGTCAAAGCTGGGTTACACCAGCATGTAAAGATCAAGCTATAGCTGAATGAAAACAGGGCATGCTTACTGTTGCCTTAAGGTCTCAAAGCTCATTTAAAAACTGGGGGATTTGAGGAGGAGGGCAAAGGGAAACTTTATTCCTTCATGCAGGTAGCAGTGCGGGTACTCTCCATAATACTGAAGTGAGCACTGGGGGATCTGGCCATCTAACTCATTTGCCTGCCCACCATGTTGCCAGGTAGAAGTGTAGTGTGTGGGTTACAGGTCTTGTCCTCAAGCCGTACGCTGCAATCAGCAGCAAGTACTAGCCATGGATGCACCTGCTTAAAGAATCAGTAAACTGCACCCACTCCACAGTGAATGCCCTTTGCCCACTGCCGGGAATCCTGCTGTGAATGGCAAGCATCTGTTTGCAGAAGCTGAGGATCTGCCCTGTAATGTTTTTGTATACAAAAACTGTCTACAAATAGTTCAAGGGCGGAAAAAAATGGATGATGGACAGTTATCATTTAGCAGAGGAAAAAGAACTGGAATAATGGGGTGAAACTGATATAGGGGAAATATTGGCTGAATATCAGGAAAAGCTTCCTGATACTGAAATCTATTAACCCCATGGAACTGTCTCATAAGGAAATTGGTGGAAGCTTGGGACAATTAAAACTTAGACTGGGCAAAAAATAATAACTGTACATTAGGGAATAACCCTGCCATGGCAGAGCGATAGACTAAATGACCTAATAGAGCCTTTCCGTTTCTGGATTCTCTGAGTCTATGCCACAGTGTGTCTTCAGTTTAAAAATACTTTGGATGCTAGACACACATCTCCATAAAATGGGTGACCTGCCATGTCCTTCATAACTGACAGAATATACTGTGTGAAAATCAACCTTAATCATCAGCACTTCTAAACAGGTGATGTCTTATATAAACAAACTCCTTTGTCTGAGATTTAGAAAACCTCTCATTCTTTTATGACCTCATAATACATCTTCCCTAGTGTTGCCACAATATTTTCTGCTTTATGTTACTAAAATTTACTGTTAAATGACACAGTGCCTTGATTTATAATTCTAGATGTAATTATTATGGATTGCATTGTGTCATAATGTTCCATTGTACCAGGCACCGTACAAACACATATTAAGGGACAACCTCTGCCCCAGAGATCTTACAGTCTAATAGTCATGGTAGACAACGCTTTGATCCCTCATAGGCTCATTCAAACAGACAATCAAAATATAAGGGCAATACATTAAGTAACCACCCACATTTCCCCTAAACTATACTGTATTTAATCACGTACTTTGATAACGTTTTAGTCAAGATACACCGTGTTTTGCCATGCAGGTTAATGTTATTAGGGAGCTACTGGGTAAATATACTGTAGGAGCAAATTAAAATGCAAGCAAGCAAAAATGCTGTAATTTGAATGCCATACAGGATTGCATATCCGGTCTTCATAAATGCTCACATGCTGTGTTCCATCTTGGGAGATGGATTGGGAAGGCAATGTAACCTGTATGATTTGATGTCTTAGTGGAAACAAAGCATTTGATTAAAATGAGAGACAACAGAATGTATAGGAGGTATTTTGTTTTATGTTATTTTGTTAGTGGCTCCAGCAGTAGTTTGTATAATTAAAGTCTATCTTGGTTACCTGTGTTATACCAACCGGAATGAAGGGTACATGTGGCGCTGCAAAAATTACTCACAGCATAATGTGTATGTTTTCTTGATTAAACATGATGAACTCATAAATCTTAATTACATCTGCAGTGAAATGGTTTGCTAATAGTTCTGAACAGGATGAGTC
Organism: Mauremys reevesii; assembly: GCF_016161935.1. NCBI lineage: Eukaryota > Metazoa > Chordata > Testudines > Geoemydidae > Mauremys > Mauremys reevesii. Next base: position 27,973,214 of record NC_052630.1, read on the forward strand.
TTAACATACTATATCCACAAGCGCTTAGAGGTGTGTTTAGATTTTTAAATGAAGCGGGGGTTTAGTGGAGTGCCTACACTACCTAAACTCTTAGGGCCAACTTGTGCTTTGCCACAGCCAAAGCCTTGGGAGCAGCCCTGGGCAGAGATTCTCCTTCTAGAGTTCCTTTCCAAACTAATCCATGATCTCAGTTCCCTTCCCCCTCGATGATATAAGCATGGGTGGTTAACCCACAAACTCCACGGATCAGTCAGTCCTGGGGACCCTGTCCCTGCTCTTGGCACCTTGACAATGTGGCTCTAGACTCTTGCCATCCTCAGGAATCTGAACAAGCCATGTCCCACCCGCTGTGCAGCTCCCCAGCCTCATGGAGGTCCAAGCATATATGGTGCCTGCAGCAGAGGTGGCTGTGTCACTCATCTACCTAAGCAGAGGCAGATCCACACACAAGGGTTCCCCCATGTGTGGAATTAGGAGATGTGACCCAGTTCCTCTTGCAATACAGCTGCTTATAGGTTGCAAAACTACAGGTTATAGTGAGCCTGGAAACATTGCCTCCTCTTCACTTCACAAAACCAGACTCGTTATTACAGCAGCATCCTTCCTGTTACTGGAGTTCAGGTTGTATCATATCAGCCTCTCCAGGCTAAACCCATATTTCCTAAAGTAAATTTATTTTATTTAGTTTGAAAAATACAGAATTTCCAGATGGATTTTGAGACATTGTTTCACTTAACATTAGGAAGCTCTTTGGGGTACGGTTTGTATGGAAGATGCTAACCTGATAAAGTTGCATTGCACTAATATTTCCATTGAAAAGGCTTGTACAGAAATATATCTTTCTAAATAAAATTAAAACTGATCTTTTTCTCCTTTCAAAATAGCCAGAGGGCCCAGCCATTTGATGGACAAAAGGACAGCTATGTTTTAGGATGCAGATGGTACTCAAACCAGCTTCACACTTACACTCATGCCTTTTAGCAAAACCCTCAGTACAATGCATCTTTAACTCAGGCAGTGTCATTCTCACAAACTGTACCCCAAAAACATTGCAATGCTAAATAAAGCAATCACACAAATTTAAATAACAACAAACAGGAACGGGAGAGGGAAACTAAATGATAAGGATAGGAAGGAAATATGTCTTTGCAGCTGAAATTTGGTAAGAGATGGAGAGATACGAGAAGACTGTTCCAAACTGCAGAAATTGCAAAGGAGAAGGCTCTCTCACCAACAGTGAGGGTAAGAACATAAGAATGGCCATACTGGGTCAGACCAAAGGTCCATCTAGCCCAGTATCCTGTCTTCCGACAGTGGCCAAAGCCAGGTGCCCCAGAGGGAATGAACAGAACAGGTCATCATCAAGTGATCCATTCCCTGTCAACCATTCCCAGGTTCTGGCAAACAGAGGCTAGGGACACCATCCCTGCTCATTCTGGCTAATAGCCATTGATGGACCTATCCTCCATGAACTTATCTAGTTCTTTTTGAACCCTGTTATAGTCTTGGCCTTCACAACATCCTCTGGCAAAGAGTTCCACAGACTGACTGTGCATTGCGTGAAAAATGGTATTTAACGACTGGTATTTAATGCAAATCCATAGCCACCAGGTTAACAAGGTAGATCATTATGGATCCTCTGGAACCGTTGGTCTCCCAAATTAGTGATACATGTTTCCCAATTAGTACAAAACCAAGCATTTACAGGGTCTCCATTAATAAAGTCAACAATTACTACCCCACAGCCACATAGTTATTTCCTATTTAAGCATAGGGGTATGAGCTACAGAATCTCACATGCAGCAGTTGACCAATATTGACCTTTAATGGCAACCACTGTATGGGCTAAGAAGGAGGGGAAAACTCCAACTGTGTATATAGTCTCAATCCAGACCCAACTCCATCTCTATAGCTGACATTAATTGACATTAACCTGATTTCATTCTTCAAGATGCAAAGGATTGAATTGTCAAGTGGTGTAAACTACCAACTTGAAGTGATTTCCTCAGTCCAAGGGTGAGGGCGCATTGACGGAATGATGTGGAGAAGCTTGCTCTGCCACTGCCATGTTGTTGTGCTCTTTCGATAAACAGAGGCTTTCAGAACTGTCAAATCGGCATCTCCAGCGAGCACTAGAGTAGACTTTAAAAAATTCATGTAGCAAAATAGTAATTTAACTGGGTAAATAATACACCTTTAAAAATGAATAAGTGTTATTTGGTGGCTAACAAGCTTATATATACAGGTACTTAAATACATGTTTGACTGAAAGATTGGAATAGCTCCCCTGGGTTAGAAGAAGGAATATGCATTTAAAACTCTCTTTTATAAAGGTTTATGAAAAAGGAAAATCACAGTAAAAATGTTTAAATAACCATGAGAGATTATGAGCTAAGCAAGCAAGCTTCAAGACAGCCACTCAGAGCATTGTTAATTCACACCAGGATTTATTTGTTCACAGTGGCATGAGTTCTTCAGGTTGGCCTTACTTCTCAGTTTCCTCCCAGTTTATGTAACATCCAGAACTTTACTTAAATGCAGTTGATGGTCTTTGAATATGATCTGCAGTGGTCCATTGAGATAGAAGAGGCTAAAAATAGAGAGAAGGCGAGGAGTGAGTCAGAGGGAGGGGTGCACTCTCACTACATTAGGAGGTGAAGAAGACCAAAAGGAACTGTGCTATGAAATAGTTATAAAGTTTACTTAGAAATTCTCTAGAGGCTGTGGAGGAGACAGAGCTTTTAAGTGGGGCCATTAGTGCAAAATGTGTTACTGTGAATATAAAAGTTGCAAGGGTGGGCAGTGTACTGCACTTTTAGTCCTAAAAATAAGGAAAAACTGCTGAAGCCTCAGCCAGCCACCCAGTGAGAGGCTCAGTGGTTAGATTGACATTGCCCCTTCAGAGTTCCCTGTTGTATCATGTTGGGACTAGATTTATTTTTAATGATGTTTCTAATTTGGGGAGAAAGAGACAGAGGGGGAAAGCATTGGGAGCTCAGTTCCACTCTCAGGTATAATAATTATAATATTACTGGCTTATATTTCTCTAAAGCCTCCATATGGGGATCTTAAAGCACTTTTCACAAACTATTGAATTAAGCCTCCCAGCATCCCTGTAAGGTAGGCCAGTATTGCTGTCCACATTTTGCAGATAGGCTTCAAGAATTTAAAGAACTTGACTGGGATCACACAGGAAGGCTGTGGGCAAAGCCAGAAATAGAACCCAGATCTCTTCACGCCCAGTGCTGTGCCTTACCCACACTAATTAATTTGGCACTGAAAGTAAAAAAGCCATATTGCAGATGCTTCACCTTTATGAAATTAATATCTATTTGCATCAGTCGTAATGAAAGGAATGTGCTGCTTTTCTACAAATAACCCGCGTTTGCATAGATATGTAGGTGCAGGTATTTATCATTTACTTGCACCTGCTGTAGTTATTTTAGGGGAAACATGAATCAATAACATATAATCTCCAGGGATTTAAAAACTTTGATTACTTAAACCTTTGTGGGAAAGTTTATTAATTTTGCAAATGCAAAACTTAATATAACGAATTTTAAGCTTTTTTTTAATGGAAATTATTTCAAAAGTAAAAATTTAGGATTTGTCCACACTTACAGTGTTGCAGTGAAAACGCTCCTCCACTGTGTTGATGGGAGAAGCCATCTCATCAATATAGCACTGTCTCCACTGGGAGTTAGGTCGGTATAACTGCGTCGCTTAGGGGTGTGGATTTTCTACACCCCCAAGTGACATAGTTATACTGATATAAGTTTGTAGTGTAGGCCAGGGCTTAGAGGCAATAAAAGTACAACATGCCATGTGTAGCAGTATTGATTATATCTTTAAAACTGGCCATGGGGATACATTTTGCATGCTGGGAAAAGCATAACACAGGGATCTGAGTTTAGGTCACTCCAGGTATGTATAAACTGCAGCTGCGAGCAAGTTGGCATGCTAAAAATAGCAGCTTGAGCTCTGACCTAAGGGTAAGATGGGCTTGTATTAGGGTAGCTAGCCTGTGCTAGCAATGTCTACAGAGTTATTTTTAGCACACTCACTCGAGCAGAGCTGGCATGCATCCATCCACCTGGACTGGTAGGCACCTCAGAACACACAGGTCAACAGGTAAATTGTACTTTTGCCTAGTCAGCAGAATCTGCACTAATTTTTTAAGCTAATAAACCACTGAAGTCCAATTAGGAAAAAAATAAGAAAATTTTATTTTAATGAGATTTTGAGGGAAAGAACTTTGTCTACTTTATTAATGTCATTCATAAAAAACAAAGAGTCCTGTGACACCTTATAGACTAACAGAAGTATTGGAGCATAAGCTTTAGTGGGTGAATACCCACTTCGTCAGATGCACGTGGGTATTCAACCATGAAAGCTCATGCTCCAGTACTTCTGTTAGTCTATAAGGTGCCACAGGACTCTTTGTCGCTTTTTACAGATCCAGACTAACACGGCTACTGATACTTGACATTAATAAAGTAGACAAGGTGGGTGAAGTCATATATTTTATTGGACCAAGCTCTTTGGTGGAAGAGACAAGCTTTCAAGCTCCACTGAGCTCTTCTTCAGGTTTGGAGCTTGAAGGCTTGTCTCTTTCACCAACAGAAGTTAGTCCAATAGAAGTTATTACCTCACCCACCTTGTCTCTGTCATATCCTTGTGCCAACATAGCTACAACAAGACTGCAAACCATTAATAAAGTAGTTTGCCAGTAGGGGACATATCTAGAGCATTAAGGCCAAAGCTCCTATCCTCTTTCCCCTTGATGGCTGAAAAATTTTCCTCAGTTCACTTAACCTGCTGTGTTTGGGTGCTAGTCAAAGGTGAAGGTGGGCCAGTACAGCATACTGGTAAGGAAGTTGCCACTGGTACTGGCCCGGACACAGCCCATGTTAAAGTGCTGGCACTTATTCCAAGCTTTAACGTTGCTGCCCCTTTCCTGCCCCCCCAAAGGCTGCCGATGTGGTGGGGGGCAAAAGGGGCAGCCGCCCCAGGGCCTGGCGATTTAAAAGGGCCTGGGGCTCCTGGCCACCGCTACCGTGACCGGACCCCAGGCCCTTTAAATCACTACCGGAGCCCTGGGCGGCACAGGCCGGGCAGTGTGGACGAGCTGGCTGGGGGAGGCTGACTCCATCCCCGCCCCTTCTGACCAAGGCCCCGCCCCTTCCAGGGGCCTGGAGTCAGGCCCCCGTACCAGTAAATAATTTATCTTACTTTCACCCTGATGCTAGTGAATTTTGAAAATGAACCACCCACACCTGGAAACACAAAGCACAGTTTCCTGAATCAAAAATGAAAATATCAGGGCTAAATTTAACCAAAAGTCTTAAATCTGGAGCTTCGGTGGGAGGTACGGTATGTCCTTTATTAGTGGTAGTAATTGAATGTACTTGCAAAGTTACAACTTAAGGGAATGTAGACTCAGCAGACTGGGAAGCAAGGGTTATTAGCAGAAGTCATTGATGGCTCAAAACCATAATTGTTTTCTATCATTTGTGGTGTAGTGTATAAGTTGCTTTAATAGACTATGCAGCAGTAATCTGCAGGAAAGACTGGTCTTCTTGCAGTTGAAATGAACTATGAGCTAATAGCACTGGTTACAAAATGAATGGGAATGAGGTTTAATGGCTTAGACAATATAGAGAATTCAGTTTTATTTTCTGTAGATAAAAATATGTGATGCAGAGTAATCTTTAAAGCAGATTTATGCAAAAAGCATTCTAAGTTGTATTAAGTTTTAAAAGTATTCTAATAAAGCTTCATTTTTATAGCTTGTTTTGTGGTATAATTTTATTGTTTCCCATTTTTGAGTTTTACATGAAATATAGTAACATTTTCAGAACTGATTAGCAGATAGTGCCTTTATGGATCAGTGTAATTTTTTATCATCCTTTTTGTTTAACTGGTTCGAATATTAGATACCTGTTATGGAAATGTACAATATCTCTAAATTTACATGACTACTCTTCCATAGACTTATAGCATCTGACTGTACTGGAAAATTGATCAGTAAAATATTGCCTTTAAAAACCCGCAGCTATAATCTTAGGACATGTAATGAACTACCTGAAACTATTATTTTCTAAGTATTGACTTCACAGGGGAAGTTACAGTTGCCTAATAAATAGTCTCCCTGATACAAGTGGGGGCATCAATGATGGGAAAAAGTGTCAAAATTCTGAAGTGGATTCCAGCACACTGGAGTCCCTGATTGTCAGAGGCTTTTTGTGGGTTCCAGACCCAGCATCCATAGTACAATGTATAGCTTTTCATTGTAAATTACAGGACCCTTTCAGGGCCTGATACAAAGCACATAGAAATCAGTAAAAATGTCCACTGGCTTTCGATCAGTCCCTTATATATTCATGAAGATTGAAAAAAGCATAAAGCAACTAATTAAGTGATTAGGCACTCTGTGTGAAGAGTTAGGATACTTGGAAGGCATGTGGACCCATTTGTGGGTCTCTCTACCTTCATTCCTCATGGCTCCTGCTATGTTAAAAATATTACTTCTCTAGTACTTCCTGGTAAGGAGGCTGCAGCACTGGCCACACAGCAGAACTACTTCTGCGCTGTGACACATTTGGAAGTTTCACAAACAAGCTTCTGCACAGTGGGTCACTGGGTAATTTGAAGGTTCTTGAGTAGTAGATGTGGTTGATAGGCATATAAGTGTCTTCACTCTGAATGCAAAAGATTATTTGCAGAAGAGACAATTTTTAAAACTTGGAATAAGTCCACATTTTGTCACTGTTACCTAAAGCAGAAGGGTGGTCTAATTCTTAAAGCAGATGATTAGGAGCCAGGATTCCTGGGTTCACTTCCTATCTCTGCCACTGATTCTGGGTGATACTGCACAAGTTATTTAGCTTCTCTGTACCACATTTCCCTATATATAAAATGAAGGAGCTACTACTTGAACTGCAGTATTGTGAGGCTTAATTCATTCATGTGAGTAAGGCACTTTGAGATCCCCTGATGAAAAACTATAGATGTGCAAAGTAGTAGTATTCTGACTCATAACCTTTCTCAATGGGTGTGACACTTCCCAGAGATACTTAGGATTGAGAAGCAGCCTTGTCCGTGCCTTCTGTTGCTCAGCAGTCTGAAACCTACAGCTTCTGGCAATGCTAGCCCCCACAGACTTCTTTCTCTCTTTGCAGTCTAGTGGTAGGCACACACCAACCCCTGAGTCCCTGGAGCACTCCCTTGCAGTGTCCAGCCCTTAACTACTGTACACTCATAGAAATTACCAGGTAAGCTGTCCCCAAAGGAACACTGCACACACCAGTTTGTTTGATTCAACTGAGGTTTAGCTATAAGATAATGTCACTGCATTGAGATATACCTATAGTGAAAATAGCCATAAGTTTATCATTAAAGGCAAAGATTTAAGGGATAGTGAGTAACGATAATGGAAACAGAAATAGCTATATATAAAACAGCAACATAAAATGCAAACCTGGGTGAACACTTATCAGTGGTTACCTTTCCTATAAAATAAAGTAGTTTTTCGTTCCAAGGATTCAGTCTTTTGGCAAAGATAGCTGGATTTCAGTCAAACCAGGATCCCTGCACCGTTCTTCAAGGTGTTTCCTCAGTGAATGCATAACAAAATGTGTTTTTGCTTCTCCTTATATTTCCCAAAACTCATTGTTTTTGTCCTCAGAGTCAGGATGATTCCCTTCCTAGTATGCTGGCTCCAAGTTGCCTTTATATCCTCCTGTTGACTCCATTTGCAAAACCAGGCTTCCATTGTGTTGTTTTACAGTGCTTAATCTCCATATGAGCCAAAGCAGACAGATGAATCCATGTCCCTTTGTCTGGCAAAACCTGTTTGTCAACTCTGCCTGGGACACCGATTTTAAAATATATTGTCAGTACATATACACAACTTTTGAAATATCATCCAGACGTACACTTCATAATGATTTTGAGAATCAGTATAGCGTAAGCTTGTGTTAGGTGCCTCACTTTACCCTCTTTGGACAAATACTATAAAAGCTGTATACTAGGTGCGGTATGTTTGTCAAGCCTGATAGAAGTTGCTGTTATAGAAGACCAGCTGACACCGAAAGGCCTGTCACAGTGGGCATGAGATGTCTCATCAGGCACTTCACTGGACATCATGTTAATCCTTTTTACTCCATTTGCAGCCCACACACTCTTGCAGTTTCCCCTGCTTTTTTCTAGTGCCCTAGTATTGCTGAAGACCTGTTAACCTAGAACATTCAAAAAGACACAGCCTATTAAAAACTGCAGTTTAAAGATTAACAGTTCTTAGTCAAAGCATTCGTTTTACCATTTAAAGACATTGCCCATATAAAAGTTCTAAGAGGTTTTTCATTACATGCAAGCATAAGTACCAGGAACCTCGGTAATTTGGAATTTAAAATTGAAATCGTGCTGAAGTAGCTATTACAGTTAAAATAATAAAGACAGAGTAGGTGTTTGGTACTTACCTGCTGGGTTTATATGCAGGTCCATGCTATGCTATTATGTCCTTCCTGAAAGCACTGCCTCCAGAGGCTGGCATTGGCAAAAATGTCCCATAAAGTGCTGGAAACTGATTCACTGGTATTCAGGGATCCTGTCCAGATATGGTATCTGGTAGAAAAATGGGCAAAAGAGCTAAGCTCATGATGGATATAAGTAGTATGCGTTTCCTTCCATTTCAAGTATCACCACTACCCAATACTTAGTTGTAATTAAAGCCACCAAGAAGTAGGTTTAGATGCTTGTGAGCATAATAGATATTCTCTGTGGTTTTCTGACCTTTATTTAATTTATTTAAATAACGTGGCACTCATTACCATGGCATCTGGGCATATCATACACTGAAGCAAATATCAATGTATGCTGGAAATTGGGGGCATTGCTAGTCTCCTCTCTCTTCCCCTATTGACCATTTGCCCAACAGAAATGTCTGAAGTGTAGGACCAGTAAACATAATGCCAGACCCATCCAGCTAAGGCTTTGTTGAATGGATGAGTTTTTACCATGTTCGGAAGGCTAACAGTTTCATGGATAGAGAGCGAGACTTGGTCTACTGGAAAGGTCTTGCCTCTTGTTTTCAATAATGCATATCTAGGGACTATCAGCAAGTGGAATTCAACTGACTGCAGCCAATACATTTGTGCATGGGGGAAAGAAATGGATTTTCACGTAGCCAAATCCCAAGCTATATGGGGCTTTCAAAGGTTATCAAACTCTTTTCTCTATCTCCTTATTACTGTGTTCTCTTTTATATGTGATTATTGTTAGTTTATGGAGAGGGGCTTAATGGACCTGTTTAATATATGAAATCTGACTAATAAAGTCTGCAATCAGTGGGTTTACATTGAAATTACCCTTTTATAATTATTTCCTGGTTATTTTTACATCCTGGTCACATTAAGGATGTGGCTGGAAAGAGCACAAGGAGATTTATATGTGCTTAGCTGGCTCTTAGCTCTTATTATACTTGATCTGGAAAGAGTAATCACAAAATTAAAAGTGGTGGGGGAAAAGCTGCAAGCAAGTTTTCAGATGCCCTAAGGGGATGAATTTATAGCTTTCTTATTTAAAATATAAGGGTCAGAGAAAGCAATGGGGTTGCATGAATGTAAATGAAGGGAGAAACCAGTCTTAAAAATGTTAAGCTTTGTTTTAAAGGGTAAAATTGCCACAATGGTTCATCATAAAGGGCATTACCAAAAATGTCTGTATTGCTAGAAAAAGATCTCACCTGGCTAAAACTTGTTCCTGTCTTCTAGGACCATGGGCTACTAGAAACAGCAGCATAGATAGCGGGGAGGCAGAGGTCGGACGCAGAGTTACCCAGGAAGTACCACCTGGAGTATTCTGGCGGTCTCAAATCCATATCAGCCAGCCGCAGTTCGTGAAGTTCAATATCTCCTTAGGAAAGGATGCTCTTTTTGGTGTTTATATAAGAAGAGGACTTCCACCATCACATGCCCAGGTACTGTATGACTATGCTTAATGGATTTAAAAGCCAAAAGATAAATGTACTGATGATCTAATGGCAATTAGTTTTAGGTGGTAAGGGCTTGTGCTTTTGAAGTTGAGGGTCCTGGATTCTTCCCCAGTGCCTGAAGGCTATGATTTACCTCAGAGCCCTGGAGCTGGTTGTTTGCAACCACGGCTTTGTTACAGATTGGCATCCTCTAACAATAGATTATTTACAGGAGTGGCAATTTTTCTTTTAGCTTGGAATAAATTAAGGTGTTTTCTTGCAATCTTTGTAATGTCACCCTTTTAAAAAATTAACGTCTGCAGTTTGCCATTGTCAGTTTAAAATACTAGTGATGGAAATTCAGAGCATGAATCTGCGCTGTTGTGCTGTAAATCAAAAACAACTCCACTGAGGTCATTGGAATTACATTAGTGAATAGATGGTGGGAGATTAGAATCAGGCCCACTATCTCAGAGTAACATACCATAGGTGATTGGAGTGCTCTAAAAACAGAGACAGTCGCAACAAGCCTGATTCTCCCCTCATGTGCTGGTATAAATCAGGAGTAGTCTGTGAGGTTATAAAGATGCTGACCTAGTGTAAGTGAGAAGATATTCAGGCCCAGACAGTGTTTTCATAAGGGACTTGCTGCTTTGACTTGCTGAAGAAAATCAGTTGGCAGAGGTTGGATAACTGGAAGTTTTCTATTCCATCACCACTAGCACATGTTGTTTAGATGTGGGTTTTCATGGTTATTTGTGTCAGTGTTGGGTTAATTTTAATCCCCTTTTCCCAATGACTATACCCAGGCCTCTTCCATCACTAGGTCACTAGGCTATGTATGCAGATTTGCATTTTCTCTTTCATTTATGGAGTTAAGTCTGGTGCTTGTCTTGCATTTTTTACAAACAACTGTAGTGAAAACTGATCAGTCCCTCATTTTTATGCTGACCCAATAATACAGAGCAATGGGCACTCAATAAAAATAATGGCTAACAAACTTAGAAAAAAATATAAGCAACTATTTCTTCAGAGGATGTGTAGTGAGAATTTGGAATTCATTGCTTTAGGAGGGCACATAGTCACCGCTGAGATTTGATTTAAATAGCTTGAAAATTTTGGCCAGATCCAAAACCCATTAAAGTCAGTGGAAAGAGTCCCATTTACTTTGATGAGGTTTGGCTCAGACTCCTCATGAACAATAATATATTTTGTAGTTATGCATGCCAAGAAAAAAAGAAACCCCCATTCTTCAGGGAATGAGCAAAAGCACAGATGACTACCAGTTTCAGGAAAGGATTCTTTCACTCATGTACAGTCTTGAAAATTAGCTCTTAGTACAAAGATTTTTACCTTACATTTAGAAAGCTTAACTTGACATTTGAACTCTGGAGAGCAAGTGCAGAAATTTAAGAATCCCTCTTGGGAATGCCCCCATTTGACATTCCTAGACACTTAGACCCAATTTGCAAAGAATTTCTGAGTTACATTTTGTCATTTGCCAAAGCAGATTGGAGTTACACAGTTTTATATACGGTTACATTATATGATTTTAGTTGCATATACACACACCCCCTGCACAAAGAGTGAGTAAATGAATTTTGTATGGGAAACTACACTGGAGTCTGAAGATTCTGATTTATGGGCTAGCTCTGCCCATAGTCATTCCGCAGCCCTAAGACTAGGGGCCAGGAACGATGCACACTACTATATTCAAGGGATTATAACCACCATATCTACATAATCCAAGAGCAAATGGCCCTGTGGTTGTCTAACCACCATTCCCCTCTGCGGTGGCCTCTATTCAAATGCGCCCCCTTCCCCCCTAATGCAGCCACTCTACAAATAACAAGAAATTCTTAAATCATCCAGAAGCAGAAAGCCTGCAAAACAATCATCAGGTCTGCTAGATTGCCAGGAAGTAAAGCCCAGCAAACAGAAAACAAATAGTAGGGATCAGTGGTCAGATTTCCATGTGAAACATTAACATTGGAGTGCCTTGAAGTTTTGTACTACAAGAGGGCTCCCTGGGGAGATTGCAGAAGATTGCTGCCCCATTCTTGGACATGTCCATAAAGGATGGGAGATGGCCAAGGGGAATGAGTTCCAAAGGCAGGGACCCTTTTCTGAGGCAACCTTGATTTTTGCCCTGGGAAATTCAGTCCCATGAACGTGACAGCAAGAAAATCACATTTGAAATTAATTACCCCAATAGAGTAAGAATGAAATGTGGTTAGTCCAAAGACTGGGTTCCAAATCATTCAGCTTCTTAGAGATTTTTACCACTCCTTTTAATTCCCCCAGGAAATGAACAGGCAGTCAGTGCAGACACTAAGCTAGGATGTCATGTGCTCAGAGTGACCTGCCCTTCTCAGGAGCAACCAAAGCTCCAGGAAGATTTCGAGGGTAGCCTTAAGTAAGAGTGAATTGTAATTGTTTGGCTAGGAGGAGACAAAGGCATGGACAACTCTTGCAATAGCCCTATTAGGAAGGAATTGATAGTTTATTAATTTAGGCTGAATTTTACGTGTTACTGCCCTACAATCAAGTTTATCTACTGTGTTTCAGTAGAAACTCTGACCAGGTGGACTCCTCCTCCTATTCTCTCAACACAGCACCAACATACCAGATCCAAAACTCACATCCTTTATTGTTATCTTAAATAATAAAAAATAGCAACCCTGTAAGTCTCAGCCTAAGCTTCCTTTTCTGCATGGTTTCTACCTACAGGACCTTTCTTTCCCAGTCTCTAGTTAGAACTTCCCAAGAAGAGATTCCAGCCTTTTTTAAACCCTGGATAGAATTAACAAAATCCATGTGCATGATCATCAGAAGTTACTCTCCATCATCATGCAAGGTGTTAGCATTCGACAATAGGAAGACTCAGCAGAAAAGCCCCACATCCTTATGCAGGATCCTAAATCCTACCAGCCTGTTGCACATAGAAATGATTTTAGGGAAAAGAAAAGAGCCTGCTGCACCTCTGAACTTTAGAAGAGTAGCCCTGTTCTGATTCCAGAAAGGAGCAAAGATTTCTGTATTAATGAAAATAATCTGAATTTGACACCAGATGATGTGCTAAAGTTGTACTTTAAAATCCTTGTTACTGCAAGTTAAGGACTTGAGCAGTAAAAGCAGTGAACAAGTTCACTTGACAGTTCATCACTGATCGGTGCTGATATGTCAAACCAAGTAAAATCCTTTGCGGAAACAAGTCAATAATCAGCAAATTAGGTACATGATTACCCTGAGACAACAAGATGCAGTTCTTCTCTGAGAGCCCTGCTGAGATTTAACCTTCTCAGTATTACTGTTTAGCAAATATTCCAAACGCCTAGTTTAGTCAGTCAAACTGATGTAGTTGTAAGGCCATCCAGAAACAGCTTGGTGTAGTACTGTGTCTAGGGAATGTAGCTCTGCAGGGGGAACATACAGACAGAAATGCAGGCTTGTGTGGCAAGTGAGCTAGAAATAAAAGCACTCACTATATTTTCAAGAAAGATTTTTCCAGACTATGTAGTGGTACAGCCATGTAACAAAACGTTCATAGCCCCCTTAAAAAGTGGCCCTTAAACGGTGGAAAGCAAATGAATAAAAGGCTGCACACTGCAGATAATATTTGGAGAAGAAATGATAAATCTCTTGGATTAAGCACGGATATGCTGCTTATATAGTGATCCAAGCAAACATTGATATTACTGCTGATCTGCAGACTATTTCAAATGATAGCATGAAAAAGTAAGTTTATAGAAATACTATTAGGAATGCTTGGCCAAAGCAATCCACCAGAGCATATTACATCCCTTTCCCAGGTAGTATTTTATTTGCAAAAATCTCTCTCTTGCCTGGGTGAGTAAACCACTCGTGTTTTCAATTACAAGTGGGACTAACTGGAAATCATTTGAATAGTGGGGCAGCCAGGATGTTCTCTTGCTTCATAAACACCATTGATATTTTCATATTTTTGATGCTCCCAGCAGTCACAAATCAGAATATCATTCTCATCAATTCAGTCTCTGTTATATGTCACGCTTTGCTGTGCCTTATGCTGCTTACATTATGTCATACTGAATCACGTACATTCAAATATTAAAGTAAATTGTTTGATTGGCCATCAGCATGGATATCAGATGGCTGGTGGGTGGGTATTTAATGCATAATCAACAATTTGGATGTTTATGAAGTACTAATTTTAAAACACTTTGCAAACAAGTTTTTTTTCCCCAACACATGTTGTTCAGAGCTTGTTTGCAGTGAGTAGATCTTATGAAGTTTTGGCATGAGGATGAGCTCTCACCACAATATCTAAATCTATATCTGGATTTTGAACACTTGATGTTCATGAGTTTTTAACTCCATGTTTTGGTTTATCCCATTATTAAAATAAGGTCTATTTTAAAAATCTGGGTTTATATCCTGATTTCAAACACTCTTGGAGTTTGGTTTGGACTCATCTGTAATTTGGAAGTGCAGCCAGGTATCAGGCTTTAGGACACTCTGTGTGGAGTTGCAAAGCTATTTTGCTGACTCACACTAGCTGCCCGAGCAGGTGGGTCTCAGTTATTCTCAGAAGTATAAGAGAGAGGGATAAGATGCCTTGAAAGGAAACATTGTAGGGACAAATTGATCAGGAAGAACTTAGGTTAACGTTGAGGTCTGTAAGTACAGATATGCTTACATAGGGTGAAAAAAGAAGAGCAAACCCAAGGAAAGGATAAATTTGGACAATTAACCCATTGTATTGAGAGTGGGCTCAAAATCTCACCTTTTTACAGGAGGCCTGATCTGTATAAAGCACTCCTCTCATGTCTGCAAAATCAAGTCAGGAGTTCTACAAGGACAGGTGATCTCATGCAGTTACTGGTGCTTTTTGTTTCTGGACAGTCTTCTGTCATTTCTGATTGCAGATCAGTCCTAAGCCATGAACCATAGAGGAGTATAAAAATAGAAGTCAGCCAAACTTTCAGACCTCTATAAAGGTTCAATTTGAGTTGTAAATAGTGATGTGTGGCAGTTCTTAATACATGTGAGTTGGTATCATCCCTAGCACTCTGTGTTCATTGTGTGAGTAGAAACCTGCACAATTTCTTCCTGATGAGCACAGGTGCATGTGCTTGCTTTCTGTATGTGACACATGTCTCACACTCTTATCCGTCTATGGGTGGCTTTAGGACACGTGTAACATTTTCAACAGAACTTTGTGTAAAAACAGTTAGTAAATCAGAGGATCAATAGAGCAACATGATGCAAAATAATGATCTAGCTGGGCATGTGGTGAAGCAGAGCCAAGCCTGGGGATGGTCTTGATGGCCTGTTTCCTTGGTCAGTCAAGACTAGACACATTGCTCTGGAGTGTGTTTGTTAATGTCCATACAACACTTGGCAGCTGTATACACAGATAAGTGTTAGGTCTGATTATGGCTTCTGCATAAGGAGCAATTTGGAAAGTCCACACTCAGCTAGAATAAACCCCATCCAAGCCAGGTTTTGCAGTGGCACGCGTATAGGAGAATATGCCGGGACCTTCCATCTCTTTCATGTCTCCAGGATCAGGAAGGATAAGGGGGCATGCCCACCATACATAGTGCGCCTCTTGGGGTTTATGCTGGAGGGTGTGCTCCACCTAGGGCCCCTCCAGAAGGCATTCTGCCTCCCTCCCCCTCTTAGGCCTTGTCTACACTACAGGGGAAATTCGATCTAAGCTATGCAATTTGAGCTACGTGAATAGCGTAACTCATATCGACGTAGCTTAGATTTACTTACCACGGGGTCCACACTACGCGGTGTCGATGGGAGACGCTCTCCCATTGACTCCCCCTACTCATCTCGATCCGGTGCAGGACAGGAGTCGATGGGAGAGCGATCTGCGATCGATTTAGCAGGTCTTCACTAGACCCACTAAATAGATTGCCGATGCATCGATTGCTGCTCATTGATCCCCCGGGAAGTGTAGACAAGCCCTTAGTGCTGGCCATTTCTGACTGGGATTGAGACTTGTCGTGAGTGAGCTTCCACGAGTGTTGCCCATGCTGTACCTGTACTGGAATTTTAATATCATGGCTCTCGACCGTGGACCTTTCCTAACCACTGAATTCATCTTAATGAGAAGTTTTAAGGAGGAATAATGCTCAGCTATTGAATGTTGGTTATGGATAAAATTTTAATGATATGGACAGGCCTGCAAAGGGACCTGCCATTGCTAGGTCACACCCATGATCACAGGAGGAGACTGGGGACACTGCAGCTAAAGCTGCTTCAATCCCTTTTAGCTCTTCCAGGCTGTTCCTCTTCGATCCCACCAACCGCTGAGCCTGCCCTGAGGTAGAATCAGCATCAGACATGGGGGAGGCAGAGGAGCCTGCCAGCACAAGCAGACCAGAACAGCATGTTGCCAATGAGAAATGTCAGCTTTTATTGCTACTTTCTTCCATGTCGACTGTCAGTGAGCAAACCTTCCAAAGAGCAATAAAAAAATTTCTGAGGTTGTTGCCCCACTAATAACATTTTCCAAGAGTGTAGTGAGTCCATCTTTAACCTCTGACTGCTGGCAGGTAGGTTTTGGTAACATTTCCAAAGGTCGCTGATTTAATGGTCTGATTTACAAACAGGTTTGACACCATTTATGCTCTGAAAGTTACTGACATGTCAGAATTGTGTAAATCCCTGCTGTGTATTGGCTTATCCCTAAACTGAATTATTTTTCCTAGCCATGTGCCATGTAAAATAGGTTTGGGTGGAGAGCACACAGGTATTTAGTTTAGTCACTTCTTGCTATTACACCCACCCATCCACCCCCCAAAATGCTTTACAGAGAGGAAGGATGGCCCAGTGGTCTGTAACTCTAGGAGACTGGGGTTCGGGTCCCTGCTATATCACAGAATTCCTTAGGCAAGTCACTTAATCTATGTGTGTCTCAGTTTCCCATCTATGCAATGGGGATAATAGCACTCTCATACCTAACAGAGGAGTTCTGAGGATACATACAGTAAATATTGTGAAGTGCTCAGATACTTTGGTGTTGATGATACCTTTAGTCACAGAAGTTGTCAGACACTACTACCCCTAACTTGAATGCACCTGAAAACAGGCAGGTACATACCATGACACTACAAATAGTTCCATAATCCTGAAGACTTAAATTTCTTTCTCTCCTACAGAAGGGAATATATTATTAATTATTATTATTATTTCTTATTTCTTGTTTATTTTCTTATTATATTTTAATTTATTTTCAGTAACTTGGTATTAATTAATGGAATTCAGCCTGCAGTGCACAAAGTCCTCTGCAGGAGAAGTGGCATGTTTGGAGTTCAGGACGATAGTTATTTTTAAATAAAAGCAGAGTGTTTCTGTTTTTTGAGCTATCACCAGCCTGGGCTGTATGTGCTAGTGATAACAGAGGGAAATGCAATAACACTCCTGGCAAGCAAGCACGTACTATTACTGTATTTTATTGAACACATACGTCTTGCTTTAGACATATCTATTTATCTCGATCTAATGCTAGATAGATAGATGTGTCTAAAGCAAGACATGTTTTCATAGGGGACTTGTTATATAGCTATAAAAACATTAGATATATTGGTTTTGGTGTATTTCTTAAGGATTTCCTCATATAGAGGCTGTGGGGACTAGTGGGTTGAGCGTCGTATCTGCCTGGAAGTTCTAGAATCACAGAAGTTACGGATAGAAAAAGTCTATTAGGTCATCTAGTCCAGCTGCCTGCCTAGGCAGAATTATTCCATGTTGGAGATTTAACTAATATTTCTTCCAATCTTGTTTGAAATATACCAAGCAATGGAGTTTCCCTTGGGAGATTATTCCACAGCCTAATAGATCTTACTGTTGGGAAGATTTTCCTGACACTCTAGTTAAATTTTCCCTTTCTTAATTTCATCTGAATACTAGTAGCACCCCTCCTCTGTGCTAAATAATTCCTTACTTTGCTCACTGTTTTCACCTTGCGAATTGTTAACATGTCCCACCTCTACTGGAACTTATCCAAGCTTGCCATCCTCAGTCTTTCCTCATAAATCAGTTCCTTATTTCTGTTGTTCCTTTCTGAATCCTCCAGTTTGTCAGTAACTTTCAAGCCATGAGATGCCCCAAACTGAACACAGTTGCAACAGAGCCAACCAAAGCCCTGGCTGGGATGATTTAGTTGGTGTTGGTCCTGCTTTGAGCAGGGGGTTGAACTAGATGACCTCCTGAGGTCTCTTCCAACCCTAATATTCTATGATTCTGTGAATACTTTCTTTCTCTGTGTGGTGATGCTTCTACAGTAAAGCTTCAGTCAGGTACAGAGTGGGATACTTTATACACCTCTACCTCGATATAATGCTGTCCTCAGGAGCCAAAAAATCTTACCACGTTATAGGTGAAACCGCGTTATATTGAACTTGCTTTGATCCACCAGAGTGCACAGCCCCGTCCCCCCGGAGCACTGCTTTACCACGTTATATCCGAATTCGTGTTAGATCGGGTCGCGTTATATCAGGGTAGAAGTGTTTTAGGCAAAAACAATGAGCTTTTTCCATATTCACAATGAGGAGAGTTTCATTCATTAGTACTTCAGGTGGCGTGTCTGAGATTTCTGTGCCAGTACTATGCCAGCAAGAGACTGCTGTAGGTGATTGCTGGGGAATGGGTGAGTTTCTTTCAAAATGAGATTTCCTGATTTGAGAA
Organism: Mauremys reevesii; assembly: GCF_016161935.1. NCBI lineage: Eukaryota > Metazoa > Chordata > Testudines > Geoemydidae > Mauremys > Mauremys reevesii. The sequence continues at coordinate 27,991,872 of NC_052630.1, forward strand.
TTTATATAAGAACCTAAGACTTGCTATGAAGGATCCAAACATTAATCCACCGCATCCTGAATCTTGCTCTAACAGTGGCCAATACCTGATGCTTCAGCAGGTAAAAAATCACATAATGTGCTTGGCCAGCTGAACAATGCAGTACATAGGGGAGAGTTGGTTCCTGAACAATATTCTTACACCCTGTGGCATGAAATCTTATTAAAGTTTGCATGTCTGCTGTACATATTATCATTGGTCTAAAATCCATTCAGTATTTTTTTAGATGAAAACAGACAATGTAACTAATTAGCAACTTTCTTCAAAAGCTCAGACTTTGGAGGACTTTTACTTAAAAACTTGCCAACATTTTTGCAGAGTGCAGACTCTTAATTCTGTCTGTATCACATTATCAGAAAGGATAAGCGAATTGCTACCAGACCCATAATGAATAAGGAAAGGCTGGCTTCAAATTGCCACACTCTCCAAATAAGGGTTGAAGGGAAGGGCATTTGGAGGAAGAGTGGGCAAGATATTATGCCAGATTTTGATCTGTAGCATTACTCTAAATTCAGGTCTCTCTGTTTCTGTTTTACCACACAGTATGATTTCATGGAGCGTTTGGATGGGAAAGAGAAATGGAGTGTGGTGGAGTCCCCCCGGGAACGTCGAAGTATCCAGACCCTGGTTCAGAATGAAGCTGTGTTTGTTCAATACTTGGATGTGGGTTTGTGGCACCTGGCATTTTACAATGATGGCAAGGACAAAGAAGTAGTCTCTTTCAATACAGTTATCTTAGGTATGTATGCCTGCATGCTGAGGATCTTCCCCTCTGTTTGCTTATCTTTATTAAGTGTGGAGGCCTTCTATCAGCTCTCTCTTTTTGTGCATATTTTGCTTTAATCCAGTAATATTTGATGTATATTGAGTGTAGGTAGGAAAAGAGGGAAATCTTTCTAGGGGTGAGTTGTGGATGGTTTTGTGTTGCCTATATTGAAGGCCAAAATCTGTGATCCTGTTAATATTTAGCTGTCTTTCAAAAAGAAAATGAATGAACCCAGAGGCTTTACAATGGACAAATCTTATAAGTACAGATATTAATAATAGTGGTGTATGGCTGTTCCTGCAAAGCTGCGTTCGAATTGGCTGTTTGGAGATTGTTCGTGTTGTCACACCCAACTGCCAGCAGTGCATAGCTGAGACTTCATCACTGAAACACTCACCAAAACTTTACATGGGACTTAGGTGGTGTCACGATAACAGGATAAGCAGTGCTTTAAATCCCTGTTAGTCCCCCTTGAATACACCCCTTCAGGTGATGGTTTTACTACCTTCCCCCCCCTCTCAGGGTGCAACCATACCACCTTTTGACTGGATTGGTGGGCTGCACCCTCTGTTTACCAACCATGATAACCTGACAGGTCCAACTAGGTTTGGCACCTATAAGCCTTTTTCCTCTCGGGGCTGTGACCAGTGAAATGATTAAAGTAGTTCAAAAACAGCTACTAAAAACCAAAGCATTATATATGCACCCAAAGTTATATAACATGCAGAGCAAAGATTAAAGCCAATAACGGCCTATATGCATATAGCCCTTAATCTAAACCGTAACCTTTCCTTGCAAACTTTGGTAAATTCCATTCAGCCTGGTTACTTCCATCTCTGGCGAGGGGGAAAGAGCCTGCTTTCTGCAATTTCTATGTCGTCATGGTGTGTCTTTCAGACACTCCCCCCATGGCCATTGCTGAAAGCCCACTTATCCTCCTTCCTGCCTAGCCTAGCATCTTCCAGGTTTTCATATCCTCTTTAATCATAGGCCTAGACCTACGCGAAGAAAGCTGTTGCCAACCTGATTGGACCCAGGCAGGGACATTTCCCAATTAATAGCTTCCACCATTGTTCCCTTAAAGAGACTTATCTTTGTCATTGTTTCATTTCTGTTTGCTTCACCCATAACAGCCTCCTTTGATTTAACGCCTCATAGTCCAGCAAGATAATATCAAGCAGGTAAACTATTATTTTTATAAATATATGATATTTATAAAAAAATACACATAACTCCCTCTTTCTGCCTATTGATCACTAACACTCCAAAAGAAAGAGGAGGTGAAAGTATGTTACCCAACCATCCCCTTGCCACCTCTGCCCCCAAACATCTGAGAGTGGGTCATCCCCTGAAGGCATGAGAATGGAAGGAAGAGGGCCACTACCCTTTGCTCTGAGAATAAAATTATGATGAAAGCTTGAGGCTTTATGAAGAGGGACACTCAAGAGCAGAGAGGATTCCATCTTAATCAGGCAACTGAAAACCAAAACCAGGCCAAAGTCCCAAGTCTTTATCAAAAGGTGTGTTGAAGTTGGTTGAAATGCTTGGGAAACCTTTCTGAGTGTCGCTGTCATAGCAACACCTGAAACCACAAGTGAGTTTCCCCTGTTTAGTAAAAGATTTTCACAGCCTACGAGTTGCTCACTTCCTCTCTGCTGATTAAGGAATTAAGAAGCTGGGCTTTGTGAGTCTTGTGTAGTCCAATTTGTGAGTCTCGTGCAGGTCCTATTCAGCTAGGAGGAAGGGGATCACGATCCGCATCCTCAAGGGAGAAGTTATAAAATGGTGAAAAATAGAGACATTTTCGTTGCTTGAAGGATCAGTGCTAAAAAGACAGATGCACTATGGGCCTGATTCTCCTCCCAGGTATAATCCTGGTATAATCCACCAAATTACACTGTGTAATCCACCAAATTCACTCAAGTGAGTCCTGATTAACACAGGTGTGAAAGGATAGTCCAGCCTTGAATCTTTAGGCTTGAAGCAGTTATTTCTGTTAACCTGCAATTTGAGATATGAATAATGATTTTCCCTTCATAATCCACAAATGATTTTATAAGTGTCTTTGTGTGTGCATGTATATGCACATGAATGCACACACCCACAGACAGACAGACAGTCCGTTCATATATAGATAGAGTTTTCTGCAACTCCAAATGGCATGTGAACCTTCTTGTACAGGTCCCTTAGTGGTTTGGTATACTCCCCCAACCCATCTTGCAAAAGCTACTCCTTGATATGTGATAAACTGCTTGTCTTAATGTTGCCAGGTCTGGACTACATCTTAGAAGAAAGTCAAAGGTAATAGGTCTGATAGTCAGGTAGACATCTTGATAGAGCAATGATAGTAATCGGACTGAAATGCAGAGAAAAGTACAGTATTTTATCTAGTTCAGAGGTTCTTCCACATATATCTATTATCAGAACTTTCACCAACGAGAGGCACTGAGAGAACTGAAAGCCTCTTTGATATGAAACATGAGAAAGAATGTCAGGCAAGAATGTCAACCACAGACCCCACTAAATATATGGTACCTTTGAACACAGGGAAAGTACTTTCATGTGCTGTGCAGCAAAGGAAACAAATCCTTCCGTAGTCAAGTGTCCTCTTCACAAGACAATGAAATGGCATTTTTTTTAAGAGTCACACATTTTGGCTTTTGTTTTCACCACTACCAAGAATACTATCCAATGGCCTAGCTGATGGTTATTGGTTGAGTTTTCTTTCACTTTGTGGTCTATTTTCTGTATCTCAATTCTTTACTTCAGATTTGAGATTTGTTTTCTGTTCAGAATCCTGAAGTATGACATTAGCCTAGAAAGGAAATGTAGTTTCTCTGTGAACTCTGACTCGTAAAGAGTCAATGTGTGACCTTGAGCAGGTTACTAGATCTCCCAGTATCTCAATTTCCCTGTCTGTGAAATGAGGTTGATACTTACCTATGTCAGGTGAAGTTTGTTGTAATCACTGTTAGATAGTATTTTAATTCCAAGTAGGTGGAAGACAAAATCAAGAAAACAAAAAAAAGGTTATTTTTAAAAACCTAGATCAAAACCATATTTTAAATTACAATTTTTCAAATCCAATAATATTGAGTAAACATAAGGTTCAGAAATGTTAATGTGATAGGTTGTCACCCCCAGGGTGAAGCTTGGAAGCCACTGGAACCTCTGTGCCCACAACCCATTCAGCTGGGTTGGCCTCCCATACTGCTCTGCTGGTGATACCCAGCCAGTCCCCCCCCTGCCCCACCCCCGGGGACTGTTATCACCCAACTCGACAGCGGGTAGCACCACACACCCAACTGAGTCACCTGAGTGCTTTACCAGCAGCCAATTTCCCAGCTCCCCAGCATTGCACCCCTACTGGAGTATAAACCCAGAATTATACAGTCTTGCACTGGACAAGTATCTGTACAGTACAAGCTCATTAAATTAGTACGCTTCCCCCTTGATGTGGGAAAGATATGCATCAGCCTTTTACCAGAGCTAAGATTTCCAAATGCTTCACTCAAAGACACACTGGTTAAGATAAAACATAAAACAGGTTTATTAACTACAGAACGATACATTTTAAGTTTTTATAAGTGATAGCAAACAGATCAAAGCAGGAAATTAAAGAAAATCGCAATCTCAGTCTCGTACAAACTAGATAGGATTTGAATCAGCAATATTATACAAGCAGGTTTTAGCTTCCTTACACAGACAGGGCTTTCTTCTTTCTCACCTGGGACCCCCTTCTGCACTCCAGTCTTTGTTCCTTCGGTGTTTCCAGGTGTTGTCTGATAGAGGAGTGAGTCCTAGGTATGATGTCATAGTTTTTCCATATGGCGGGAACTCCTTTGTTCCAAGCCAGATTCCAAGCCCAGTTTGTGGAAAAGTACAGGTACCAAAATGGATTCCAGTATCATGTGATTTGGTCACAAGCCCTTGCATGCTCCTGATGAGTCATGGCAGCTGTTGCCCATAGGCTGTCTGAAGCCTCCACAGGTGAGGATAAGTTTTTCCATAGTCCACTGTCTTTGCTGATGAGCCATTAGCGTCTTCATTGTTGTACCTGAAAGGTTAGTTGTGGATGTTTCCAACTTCACAACATTTTTTAGTAACACATACATAACAAAATGTTATAACTTCACATACAATGATAGCACATAGAATCCAACAATATATTAATATTTAGCAGATCAAGACTTTTAGAATGATACCTCACAAGGCATACACTCAACATATCATAATTATATGACAGTGGCGAATATGGGGGTGCCTCGGTGTCACAGTAAATATTTAGCATTTTTTTAAAAGTGACCTGTCATCATCAAGTTGAATGCAAAACTTGCACTGGATGTACATTCAGCCCTAGCTTTCTTTCTGCAGCCAAGAACAGGAATAACTAATGTGTCTTTGATGTCTGTCTTTCAGATTCAGTGCAGGATTGTCCACGTAATTGTCATGGGAATGGCGAGTGTGTATCTGGAGTCTGTCACTGTTTTCCAGGATTCCATGGTGCTGATTGTGCTAAAGGTACCATTTACCCTATGTTAATCATTATTCTACAGTGTGTGTTAGGCTTTGACATGGGAGTGGATCTCCAGAACAGGTTAGTTACATGGATTCTATTGAGACCCAAGAAGTGGATTTTATATATATATTTACTTACACACACACACACCTACCTTTATCTTCGATCTGGCGGAGTTAAAGCAGTTGGTCAAGTGAAAATAATGCTGTATTGCTGATGAGCCTGGATAACCGTAGCTAGTTTCTGTGCCAAGATAGGTAGGAAAGAAGAATTTACTAAAAAGAAAAAGCTTCATTTCCAGTAAAAGCAGCTGAATTACCATCAATGCTTTCTGATTATCATTAATTTACCTGTAATAGAAGACTGAGCATCTTCTTTACTTGTACATTTTATATATTCTTTCTGGGCTACACATGTTTGTAATTCATAAAGGTTTTTTTTTATCTTGTAATCTTTTAAAACTGTAATACTTACAGGACTTTCAGAGAATGAGAATGAGGGATTTATATTCAGGGAAGTATAAAAATATAAAAGGGAAGTATAAAAATAACCCTATCTTAGAGACTTATTTTAGTGAATTAACACTATGAGGTCCAGTGTCACAATTTGAAAAGCTAACTACAAATGCACATCCATGGATGGATGATATTGCGGTGTTATGTAATAAATGCTTCTAGCTATGGGGTAGGTATTTTTGAGGGGTAGTGTTTCTGGTAAACATATTAAACTACAAAAAATACAGTTCAAATCGTGTTCAGGCTCTGTCAGACACAAAAAAGCCAGAAAACTGAGAGTCAAGGAAGATACTCGTGGCTTAGCCTAGCTACTGCAATAGAGCAATAGTGTATATAATCAACTGCTCTGTGGAGATCCCTGTAATTCGTGGGCATGGTGATTGTTATTTTAAAACAGGCTTCACTCTCAATTTCCTGGTTTGTGTGGGATTAAGTCACACTTTCAGTACTGTGTGTTTGGGATTGTTTTCTTTGGAGTGAGGGTTCATTAATGTTCAAAGGGGGAAATATGTATTTTGGATACTATTTCAGATTCAGTGGTGACCTTTAAAAATATACCCATTTTGCCCTAAATAAATTAATAAGTATACTTCAGTACTAGCCTTGTTATTTATACTTACTGTAGGGAATACCAAGGCAACATTATTATCTGAGACATTAAGATAACTGGCAAGTTTTACAAAGGAGACCACTGTATATATTCAAAGCATACGGCATTACTGTGTGTGCTGTACATGCATATTGACACTGGTGCACATTTATTTGTTGTTAATCTGTGAAAAAGTGTGTGTAGTACCTTCATGCTTCACTGCCACTCTTTAGACATCTGCATCTTGGCCATTAAACATCTCATGTGCCTTCTGCGTTATGCAGCAATAATTCTATATTACTAAGCCACTTTTGGTGCAGCGTTCTTACATCATCTGCTTTAATACTGTACTTCAGATTTATGGCAGAAAACACTGTTCGTTCAGGCTCCATCAGACTAACAGTCATATTCTAGGACACTTGTCAAACAGTTATATCTCAATAAGTCTACTAGCACCACTCAATCAACACATAATGCCTCTCCCTATCTTTCCTGCTCTCTTCCATGTGTTGTGTCTTTACCCTTTCAAAAGCACAAGTATAATAGTAAGTTTCATGAATTCTGAGAAGCCCTTAATTTCTTTCCCCTTTATTAATGTTTGTAGTTAAACACCATGGACTATGTTTTTAGGGGCAAAATGTGTATGCATGCAAACTTCACATGTACATGTGCAGATAGATAAGTTACTGGTCTGGAACAGACCAACAACTGTAGGGTTGTACACATATGTGCATTATGAATATCTCACCCATGGAACACGCCTTTTAATATCTCCATTCATTTTTTATGGATTTTTCTGTCTGCTTCAGTGGATACTGTATGTGAGAGCCATTTGAGAGGGCAGAATTTAAAATTAGGATTCTATGTAATGTTAAGCTTAAAATAATAACATGATATACTGAAGTAAATCAGTTTTAATGAAGGTAGCCTTAAGCTATTAGTTCTGTTTGTAGATAATATGTTTTCAAACTGATTTTAATTTCTGAATTCCCTAATACCATACAATTCACTTTCTCCAGTTGTCCACAGAAATCTTTAGAGTAATGGCCAATGTAGCTAAAGTATGGATTAGGGGGTTCCTTGAACATCTGTTAGAGCTTGATTCATGCAGTAATACAACAGCCTAGCAGCTTCATATAGGGTGAAAATCATCTCTGTTACAGAGGGCCAATGCAAGGCCTTTCGCAATATCTAACCCCACTTAGGGGGTTTGCAAGCGGAGTGACTGCCCAGGAGTGCCTGCACACCCCATATGTGCCATGGAAAGGGTCGTCACACACCATCCTCCCATAGTTTGTGGTGGAAGGCCACAATGGGACGGGCTCGTGGAGGGACCACAGATCCAACTTTTGTGTATCCAGTGGCCCCAGCACTACATGTGACTGCCATGCAAGAATTGCAGCTACTAGCACAAGCCATAGGCTGGAATATTAGCCCTGGCCCTGGATTTGAGTGAAGGTTGCTTTTACCTCCCCAGTACTCAGGCTTCATGTGAGTAGAGTGACCAGATCGCTAGAGTGAAATATCAGGACACATTGGGCGAGCTGGGGAGTGAGAGGAGGGAGAGACAGACACAGGTGCACAGCCCCGACCAGAGCCAGAGGCACACTGGTCCGCCTGGTCTTGTGCTACCAGCGTGCCCCTTCCTGGTGGGCCCATGCTGCGCCACACAGCTCCCCTGCCCAGCGCCCCCTGGATCCACTATGCCCAGCGCCCCCCTACAACTCTTCCACCACAAATGCACAGTGCTGTGTACACACACCCCGCCCAGCGCCCTCCTCCCCATAGCCCCACCACAGCTGCCCAGCACCCAACACAGAACTCCCCACTCGCTAGTTTCCCAATACACACCGATTTCCCCTCCCTCCCTTCCTTTCTCCCTCCCAGTGCCCTTCCCCACAGCCCCACCACCACACCTACACAATGCCCCACACAGACCTGCACTGCCCAGTGCCCTGACACACACAAACCTCCCCCACTGACCAGCGCCCTTCACACCCTCACAGCCCAGCAACCCCCACACACCTCCCAGACACTCACTCCATCACACCCTGCTCCCTTCCCTGGCTGCACTCACCAGCCCTGCTGGGAGGTCTCTGGCTCCTAGGGTGAGAGTGGTGAGGGGGGTCTCCAGACTCTTCACATGCTGCACCTGCCACAAGTGTGAGCTCTGTGGCTCCCATTGGTGGGGAAAAGCGCCAATGGGAGCTGCTGGAGCCGCAGAGCGGGGCTTGCAGGAGCCAGCAGCATGCAGAGCCCCCCCACCCTAAGAGCCAGAGGGACCTGCCACGGGGTGAGCTGGGGAATCCCGGTGGTGCTCACCTGGGGTGGCTCCCATCCCGGGAAGCACGTGGCAGGCTGGTCCCCCTGGCTCCTAGGGTAGGGGTCGGATCGGGTGGGGGGGCGGAGGGCTCTCTGCCCACTCCCGGCGCCTGCAAGCCCTGCCCCTACAGCACGTGGCACTCCTGCTGGTGGGCAGGCACCGGGAGCTGCCCCAAGAAGCAGGAAGCGTCAGTGCCGCGGCTGCGGTCCAGATGGTCCCCAATATCGGAACAAAGGGCGTCCCGACCGATGTAAGTTCAGGACACGGGACAAGTCCCCTAAAATCAGGACTGTCCCAATAATATCGGGACGTCTGGTCACCCTACATGTGAGTGGATTGGATTTCACCAATAGTAGAGAAAGCTAATACCATTATGGATCCAATCCTGACATTTATACTCAATCCTCACTCAGGCAAAATTCCCTTTAAAATCAATGGGAGTTTAACCTGACTAAGACTTTCATTTACCATATGAAAAATTCACATTTTACATTTTAATCTCAAGTGATTGAAGCACCACAGAAATGTAAAAGCTTTTAACTCAGAGGATAATTCAGTGGGTGTGTGTCTGTCTTCAAAATATGTGTTTGCTTTAAACTGGCGCAGAAGCGGCCATAAACTCAACTATATTGCTGGTAACTTCATAAGTGGTAATATGTCCTTAAGTATTAGTCATAAAAGTGCCCAATGACAGAGGGACAAAATAGTGTCAAGGAGGAATTCGGGGAATATGCACTTTGTAGAGCCATGATTATGTTACTTTGACACTGTGTTACATTTATTTTGTGTGTTCAGTTGTATTTTTCCATAATTCCCATGACTCCCCTTGGGAGGTATTAAACACATCTTCTTCCTCACCTTAACAGACCCTAATGTTTTTTCCTGTTCCTGTTCTAACACTAGTTTAGCTGCATTCAATTGGCCAATGTCCCTTGCTAAGTCAATAAGCAGGAATGATTCCTTCTGCCCTGCTTTTTGAGATTTGCAATATTTGTTGCTGAAACAACCAACTGATCTAGGATCTTTGGAGTGTATCAAACTTACTATAATTTGTTTTACTCTTATAATGTTTTGAAGGGCATGTAAATTCTCTCACCTCAGGAAAAAAAAGTTTATCCAAAGCCATCATCATACTGTTTTGCAAATGTGCTGGTATTCATACCTCTTTGAATTATACCTTCTAAGGTGAACTTAGAGCTTGCATTATGAAATTGTTTAGCTAAACTCAAAAGGTGAAATTCTGCCCAGACTTGTACCAAATGCAACATCACACAGGGTTCAGATACCATAATGATGAGCGTGGTATAAACATCTACATAAATGAAAGGATGCGGAATTTGACCTGAACTGTTTGAAAGCTGATGACTGGCATTCTTGGTTTGTGAAGAAAAATTAAGAGTCAACTAGTGATAGCTCCTGATGGTGGCCATTAAGTTGGCATTTAGCAGATAAATTTAATTGATTATGCAATATAATAAGCAATTTGTTTGGATTAATATCTTGATCTAAAATGTTTTTTTTTTAAACCAGCAATGTGTAGCATGTTCCATCAGTTGCTTCTCCTGTCTGGCTGTAATAGATCTCAGCATTTCCTATTCTTCTTGTGTGGCTTTTTCATTATTTTATTTTCATTCTGTTTGTTTTTGGCTTGCTGGCAAAGGACGGCGCCATTTAAATAAGTATAAATACAAGGGTAGGTTTTTTCTAAATTATTTTTTTCATTTTGAGCTCTTCATTTTATTGTGTTTAAAATAATTATTAAGCCCATATACAATTGTGGCATATTTCTTTTCTTTATTTTGAAAGCATTTCGTATTTCTAATGGTTGCCTTTAATAAGATAGAAGCTCTTATCATTACCACTCCTTCTCTATTGCATGTGTGCTTTTGACCTGCTGTATAACACTTAACAGGTTAGATGCTAAATTATTGGGTAAATAAGTAGCTACTAACTACTGAAAATGACAACTCCTGCTGCCTATGGTTGTCATTGAAGAAAAATAATGGTAATATTACAAAACATAAACTGTTTTAATTAGAGGCTGGTGAAACTGTTTTGGCACTCTCTGAACCTGGGGTTATTCAGAGACTTTTAGGCAGAGCAGGGATTTTCCTTTGTGCAAATAACAAGCCCCATGCCAACAAGTAGGTTGCCTGGCCTTGCCTTCCTAATCTAACACCCAGAATGCTCCCATTGAAAATAAACACGTATGGGAGGGATTGCAGTGTGAAGTACTTGAAGGTGAAAGGGCATCTGGCTGATTTATTGATCACTCAGTTCATTTCTGCACTATACATCAGACAGGGGCCATCTCTTTTATCTATGGTGAGTGAGTGATCTTCTGTCTGTGCTAATGAGTAGCCCTTCTTAACATTTCCTTTGTATAGGATTAATGGAAAAGATACTTGTCTTCTTAATTTGATCTGAAATTATAGGAGGTGAATATAGAACAGGTGCACCAAGGACCCCAGGCCATTCAGGGGAAGTGGATGGTGTGTGACAGAATAGCCTTGGCCTCTTGCCTGTCTGGCTGATGCTCCTTTACTCTGTGAGGGAGAAATGTTCAGTCCATGTATAATGCTACCCCATTCACTGCCTGTGGTGTGTTATTCAACTAAATCACTTCAAATTGGCACATCAACAAAACAGGAGTCAACAGGAAAACAAGGGTGCCCAACGGTGAAATGCTGTTTGTGGGATCAGCAGAGCTAGAACAGGAAAGAGGCCAGAGGCAAGGAGAGTGGGAAGGATGGTGGAAAGATACAGAAGTGACAAGAGGGGAGAGGGAGGAAAGGAGAAAGGGTAGTCAGAAAAAGCTTACTGCCAAATATGTTCCATGAGCTCACAGCTCAAGAAGAGTCTCAGCATGTGGAATATATTTGTCAAATAGGTACTATTTCTTTTTAAAAAGCTGTATTCATGATTTGCAGCCAACACATACCCCACAACCAAGGTATTGGGCTGACCACATTCAGCATATTCAGCTTCCTTCTTACCATCTCTTCTTATGTCTGTCTTTGGGTATTTCTTTCTGTGTCCACTGCAATAGCAGCTGCAATGTGAGTCTTTCATTCCTTGCTTTTTTATCTCACTGTGAATTTATGCAACCTCCAAACTCTTACCAAGATAAGACTGGCTACTTTTTGGTTATGTGCCTGTTCTGAAGTTTTAGCCTGTGTGAATCAGCAGCTGGTGATGAGTGCATTATACATTTCCAAATCCTCATCATGCTAATCCCATATTTTGTCAGCTGATTTTTTGCATTCCTGGCAGATGAGCAATACCATTGGTTGTCATGAAAAGATCTCCAGGTTCAAGCTAGCATGGTGCTTTTAGTGTGAGTTTTCACTTTCACTGTGAGTTTCTTCCCAGTTTCACGAGTGCTGTCTGCCCTTAAAAAATTACATCATTTGCATCATTAAAATGTCTTTTACTCCGTTACATGCCAGATATAACTGCAGAACAAATAAATTGACTTGCAGCCCAGCTTGATAGTTACGGATGGTCATTGGCATCTGTCAGCTGTTTCATGGGCTTTGTGAAATGAGTTTGTGGCCTTAATCCAGTTCCTAGTGGACAGGTGTCCCCACCATAAAATCCAGCATCATGATTGCCAATCTAAACAGATGCCAAGAACTAAACTTATTCTTAGGGGTGATCACTCCAAAACCGGGCTAAGTCACACAGCCAGTCAATAGCAAAGCAAGGAATAGAACCCAGGAGTTCTGACTTTTAGTCCTCGGATCTCACCCCAACACACATGGATTTTACTGAATATTAAAGGTTAAAACAGGGGACTGGAAAGTCAGGACTTCTGAGTTCTATCTATAGCTTTACTATTGACTCCCTGTCTGACTTAAGAAAAGTCACTCAACTCTCTGCATTTCAGTTTACTATTCTTCAAGAACACAATATCTGACAGGGCCATTGTGAACATTCATTAATGTATGTAAAGTGTATCACGTATGGGGAAAGTATAGTTATGACACTGGTGCACAGATTATGCTGTAGGCCATGCAAAAAAGACTTAAGAAGCCTTCCATCCCTGCGTTGCTATAAATGGTATTTTTGGAAAGGGATGATTACCAGCTTCTAGCCTTGTGAAGGTCTGAGGTAACAGTCTTTAAAGTGACTACAATTTAGGCATACAAAAACTATTTTAGGTCATCGTTTTTAGAGGTTTCTATGACCTTCCTTGAACTCTGAGTTGGACGCAGGATAACTAAAGTCCCTGGCTTTACAGACAGAGGAAATAGCCTTTTTTTAAAGCTTTCTAAAACTTTTCTAAAATAGTTTTTCTGTAACCCATGTGATGTATACACAATACATCATGGTGTGGTATATGATTTTATTAGCATTCCTTTTGGATTACCTTTTCTCAGAGCTTCATCATCCATGAATACAGTGGCCATTCCAAACTCATGCCAATAAAATCTTTATATCACACCATACTATCAGACATTCCTTGTATGTGCATGTGCATGTGCATGGTGATTTGCAAGACTGGAAGTGGGCATGTTCCCTTTCCCAAAGAGTTGACAGTGAGAGGACAAGAGTACATGTAATGGGGACAAGCATGTTGTTGAGGAGAGTGAATAGGAAGGACTGCAGAAATAAGAGGAATAAAGAAGGAATCGGAAGCTGAGAAAGAGAGCACTTGTCAGGCAAGAAGTTTGGATCTTTGAGGGCAGCATACCAGTATCTACTGACTCAAAGCTGAGAGTGAAAGAGATAGCAGGGTGAGAGGATGGGAAGGACTGACTGGGGGAATTATATAAATTGGCATAAGATTATACATAGAATTATACACTAATATTATATCCTATAGTGCAGTGTGTCTTGTGTTGTCCATATTGCCAGATGCCACAGTTGGCCACCACACGGGTAGGTGAAAAGTAATGACATTGTATGACACGATGGTTCTCTGATTCCAGAGTGTTTCCATCCCAAGCAGCACATCTGCTTTTGCATTTCCTCAGTAGTTAGCAGGGGCGGCTCCAGGCACCAGCACACCAAGCGCGTGCCTAGGGCGGCAAGCCCCAGAGAGCGCTCTGCCGGTCGCCGCGAGGGCGGCAGGCAGGCTGCCTTCGGCGGCATGCCTGCGGAGGGTCCGAAGGTCCTATGGTTTCGGTGGACCTCCCGCACACTGCCGCTGAATTCGCGGGACTGGGGACCTCCCGCAGGCAAGCCGCCGAAGGCAGCCTGCCTGCCGTGCTTGGGGCGGCAAAATACCTAGAGCCGCCCCTGGTAGTTAGGCATCTTACTTTCAGGGTTAGAGACTGAGGCCAAAGACTCTGCAACAGAATTACCTTGCTTTGTGCTCGTTCCTTTAAAGTAGGACTGAGGTACATTGGCTGGCGAGTGTCAGAAAGTTTGTGCTGCTGTTACTGATGCTTGAAAGCTTCTGGAAACACTGGTAAAATGTCCTCATTAACAGTTTTTCCATGGACAGCATTGTAATAATAAGATTTTCAGGCTTATTAAAAGGTGGGCAAGGTGCACCCTCATTTGTTCTTTCCGGGTCTGGTCCAAAGCCCATTAAGTCAATAGGAGTGTTTCCAGTGACTTCAGTGTGCTTTGTCTCAGGGCTTGTTCCCTCCCCTATATGCATGTGTGTGTACATTCGGAAGCTAAAATTAATGTTCATGTCAATGGATCCCCTGTGGTTAAGAGCTTTAATAAGGTCCCCAGTGCATGAGAAGTTGGCATCCCATGTTTGGAGATACCTGGGATTTTCCAGACCATATCAGCCCTTTTATGATGAGCTAAAAATATTTTCCCAGTGCTATGCATCTTCAGCTAAAGTCTGAGAATCATCATGCTGCAATAACTATGCTTTGCAAGGCTGTGTTTTACTCACTGTGATGTAAGGTCTTTCCTCTTGTGTACTTAACATTGCTTGAATGTAGTTTATTTTAGTGTTTAATTGTCTTAGCTTACCTACGGGCATTACAATCTGCATTTTGTTTTCTTTTCAAGTTACATTGTCTCCATAGCCTTGCACTGATATATTTTTTTTCCATTTAGTTTTGACTCTTTCTCTTTGGGCTTGTATGTGCCGTCATCTTGAAAACTCTGTGATGATGCTAAATGTCATTGAAGCAACTGGTGGAGTCGCATTCATTGTTGCAAATTAAGCAACAAAATTAAGTTGCTGTGTCAACTCCCTATATGTTTGTCATATCTAAGTAATAGGAACAGTCCTGAACCAAACCCCCCAGATCTGAATGTCCCTGATCTTTAGAGAGGGTAAAATCTGAATTTGAATCTAGACTTGACTCTTTGGCTTGGACCCATCTACATTAAACACCAGTGCTTCCAGTTGAATTAAACTCGGCTGCCAAACTGCTTTACTTGCTCAAATGAAATTATTTCACTGCTCAAATTTAGCAAAAAATGTCAATACCTGAAGCAGGCTTATATGTATAGAACTCGGTAACTTAAGCCTTTCAGTTAAACCATCTTTGGTAACAATGATAACGTATATAACGTGAATTAAAATGAGACCCAAAGCATTTTGAGAATATTTTGGTATTAAACACCTCAAAGTTATACTGAGAAACCCACCACAACCCTATTCAGCCTGCCGCCACAGTTCAGCTTAGCTGTAGCCAGGCTGCTGCCTCAGTTTAGGCTGGCTTTAGCCAGGCAGCCCTAACGAGAGCACAGTCACAGGAGCAGCTATGATATAACTAAGGGTTACACATTCTTCCCTTGCAGGTTAGCCAAAACGTTATCTAAAATATTTAAAGAGGCACCTCTTTTTTTCCCTGTCCTTTTCCAGGTGTGTGTTGAGGTTTGCATGGTGAGTCAGTGCATGTCTGTTGTAGAACTGTAAGGAGGACTTAAGGCATTGTACACTGGGCAAGGGAGTTCAGCTATTTAACTTTTCTTCTCTCTCTTCTTTCCTAGAAGCTTGAAACCCCATCTGTTTTTCACCCTCATTGGCTGTCTGTACTGGAAGAGCAGTGGAAGTGTCCAAGTTTAGATATTTTAGATATCCCTTCCTCCTCCCTCTTTTCAGTGATGAAGTTAACAGAGCTCTAACTTAGGTTCCCAGGTGCTTGCCTGTGACAATTGTCTGTTTCAACTTCTATTTTCCCCAAATGCTCCTCAGTGGAGGACAGAAAACACTATTTCTTGCTGCATACATTCCTGGGTTTTATCAGCCAAACAATCGCTGTTCCGAGGATTCTCAAAGCTGAGGACCAATGTTCGTGCTCACCAGAGATGACTTAGTTGGGGATTGGTCCTGCTTTGAGCAGGGGGTTGGACTAAATGACCTCCTGAAGTCCCTTCCAACCCTGATATTCTATGATTCTATGATCATAAATGATGTTTGAAAGCAGGAGTGCTTGTATTAGTGTGATATTTGGACCCTGTATCACCTGATTTCAAATATCAGCTAAGATGTTCCCTTCCCTTTCCCAGTCCCCAAAGAACTTTCAATTCCAATTTTCCCCTGCCTGAAACCCTTCCCTAGCAGGTCAGCACCCTTGTTTATCCCTAGACACTTCTTTAGACAAGATAGTGGCATCTCCCCCACGCAGTTAGGGGTGCAACCAGATCTTCAGAGGTAGCTAGCTGCATTACCTCTCCTCACTTCATCTTGGTGGAGGCGGCAGGTAGGCTCCCACCTCCTCAATCTACCATTAAATATGGGTTCAGGCATTGGACAAAGGATATTTGGTCCACATTTGTCTCACTGAATAGCACAAATATTTGTCATATTTGAATGGTTTTTTTATTTGTCCATTGCTAGGGGCTGGTTTATTAGTGATTATTAATTGTATTACTGTAGAACCGAGGAGCCCTAGTCATGTACCTGGACCCCATTGTGCTAGGTGCTGTACAAACACAGACCTAAAATGATAATCTCTGCTCCCAAAGAGCTTACAACATAAGATTTGTTATGGGTCCATAATGATTAGTCCCAGTGTACAGGGTGCAATATTCCACCTGGTAACCACATGTGTGGAGATACACTCATCTTTGTGAGCCTGTTCTTTACATTATAATATCTATAAGCAAAGCAGCCATCTAATGGAGGTAGATAATTTGTAGGACAGTGCAGGAAGGGATTGCAAAAGCTTTCACTCTGACACCTAAGATCACACCGACAATAATAATGAGAAAAACGGTGACCTCTTTGATAAATTTTGGCCAAAGCAAAAGCTTCCTGAGCATTCAGAAGGATGTAAATATTCATTATATAATTAATGCTGCTCAGTCACTTCTTAAAAAACCCTAGAATTTTTTTGTAGAGCAGCTTAAGTACTTATCGATTGAGAACTTTTATAAGTCTCAAAATGGAGGCATCCCCATATCTCTACAGGTATTTTAAATGAATTGAATTAATCATAGGCTTAAAAGTCTCTAGCGATCTTCGTTAGCTTCCCTGGGTTTAATTAAAACATCTGTGCGCTTTTAATTTATCGATTCATCCAACTCATATGTCATGTTTTTAACACACCCCAGCATGCTCTGCATCATTTTTAACCCAATTTCCACTTAACTAAAGCAATTAAATTCACCCCGGATTAATTAAAGCATCCATACTTTAGTGCTTAAGTCAGCGTGTGCTGCTTTCCCCACATGGTTTCTGAATGTCAGAGATTTGACACACCTGATGAGTTTTTTGTCCTTCTGGAAATTTTTCTGAGAGTCCCTTTCTTGCTTACTAATGTGCAGTTTGATAGAACTAGAATAGGGAACTTGGTAAGCCTCAAGTCTGGACCACAGAACTAAAGACTTGTAGATCATGGCTGTTGTGAATGACAGTGCATTTTGAGTCTCTGTGCATACCTATTTCACCACAGCCCTGTCAGAGTCCCACAACCTGGCATCATATTTGGTTAACAATGACAGCAAAGCTTTTTGCCTAGCAGACCAAAGTTTAGGTTTTTGTATATCTCCTGCAACAGCTGATGACATTCCTAAAACTAAAAGAGAGAGGGAGCATTCCTTAAACTTCCTTAGGTGTTAGTGAAACAAGAAAACACTGAATCTTGAACTGGTATCTTAGTGGGTAAGTAAAGAGGTAAGTAGTTTTCAACTGTTGTCGCCCAAATCTTGAGCTGAGCGTTCACTGCAGTTCAGGATGTAGTATACAAAAGTTGCTTAAAGTCACTTTGGCATTTCCCTGATCCTGGGTTGATCTGTGCCAGCAAACTCCTAAACATAAGTACAAACAGCCTGAAGGCTGCCCTAAGGAGCCCTTACAACAGCTAGCGATTTCCAGGGCATAAGGACAGTTCAGCCATTCCCGTTATTTCCTGGACACATATCCTTCACCAGATGGATGGAATAGCTGGAGAAGAGGGATCTTGGGGCCACTCAATCTAAGGATTCCCCTATACTGTGCTGGATTCTCTAGTGAACAGTTATGTCAGATTTAGAGCAGCTTTGTTTCAGGGGAGCAGCACAAAGATAACCTAGTATAGCCTGGGATCTGGCCTTATATCTTATTTTACATTTTCACATCTATACAGGTACCTATGATAAAGCTCTTGGTCCAGTTACGGGTCAAAATGTGCACCTGGTTGATTAAAATGGGTCTGAGCAGAATTCAAGAGAGCCTGTTTTGTCAAACAAAACCAGCAGCTCCTGAAGTGCCTGCTCCTGAAGTCCCCATACCTGAAACATTGATTTCTCTGACCCCTTTTGATCTCTGATTTTTAGCAAGCACTAGATCAAGCAAAACCACCTTTGTACCACCTTTCTGATGTTTTCAAACAGGTTGCCTAAAGTCAGGCTCCTAAATAAAAGTGGGCTGAGGCTTGCAGCTTATACTGATTTCAGTGTCGTTAGTGGGTGCTGAGTTTTTGAAAATGAGGCTACTTACATTCAGGAACCTAAATAAGATTTAGGAGGCTAACCTTAGGCATCCAGGTTTGGTCTACATCTAAATATGGAAGGCTTTGATATATGACTGTAGGACTAAATTCAGCCCTAGCATTAACAAAGTATAACTCCACTAGCTACACAGAAGTTTCACCGACTTGCATTAGGGCAGAATTTGCCCACTAGAATTCATATAGAGAGAAACTAGCATATGCCATTGAAATGTTTTACTTGGGTTGCTAAGGAAAAAACCAAGAAGGAAACAGGTAGTAGAACCTTACTGTAATGTTATTTTGCAGATCTATGAAATAGGTTGTTGTAGGTGACCTATTTCACATAAATCTTTGCAGCAGTAGGACCTTATTTCCAGTTGAGTTTGATGCTGAGAGTGAAATGGTTGGTCTCAGTGTAGTTTCTTGTGAACGATAATCCATCTCCCTCTCACACAATGTGCACACACACACTAAACATGCATATTATATCAGTAGCAGCAGCTTAATCTTTGTTAAGAGGAAGTCCTGGTTTGAGTTATTACAGAGGCTGAATTAATTATTCCCTAGAGAAAGTGTTCCCAGAAGGTCAGCTTTGAGATCATTGGTAAGAAGTTCACACTATATCTGTCTCTACTACAATTTCAGTGGAATAATAAAGAACTTCATTTCTAATTTGGCAGTTCTGTATTTTATATATCATATAAACACATAACTAGGAAACTGTGCAGCTTTGTCTAAACAGCATACATGTATTGCTCTACCCTGGGAATGCAGATTTTTTGAGAGAAATTAAGCACTGAGTGTTAATGAAACAATATTAAGAATCTGAAAAATAATTCTACTGTTGCTATATTCTATATTACAGAAGAGCATATGCTCCATGTTTATATTAGCTGTTAGAGATGCTATGAGAGAGTTAAAAAATCTTAATCTGGGCTCCTATTGACTTTTTGGGTTTTACATTGTGAAGTTACACACTTTTCATATTAAGAACCAAGAGGAAATGGAGTTTGGATATAGAGATCTTTTCTTTCTTTCTTTCTTTCTTTCTTTCTTTCTTTCTTTCTTTCTTTCTTTCTTTCTTTCTTTCTTTCTTTCTTTCAATCCACTCCTCCTCCCCACCAGCAACACATTATAAGGCTATTTTGGCTCAGGAGGCAAACCTAGCCTACCACAGATGAACTTCTCCCTACATTTCAGGAATGGGAGGATGATGGGATAACGTCATGTCTGCAAGTCCAGGCACACAAAATTTAGAGTTCTGTTTTGTAGACTCAAATGTGGTTGGTTCACATGAGCTAAGATTGGATTGTGTAAATATTTAGTTGCTGGACCCCAGCAAAAATTAGATACTTAGGTTTTATTCAAAGACAATTGACCATATTTTCAACTGGCCTCATGCATTCACATTTGTGCATGCAGTTCATTGTTTGATCACCCAGTTTCTCAGTCTAGACATGCAAATATGTGTGTGCATGTACAGAACATGTCTACACACAGTGATGTAAGTACACGTACTTGCATGCATATTTTTGGGATTGCAAAATCAGAGGCTGTCTCTGAGCACATGGCCCTTACTATATATCCTTCTGTGGCAATTTGCATGTGAACATCTGTCATTTTTAAATGAATTTAAAAGATAGTAGACTGGAAATTACTGAAATTCTTTTGAAGCATCTTGCGGGGTAGGTCAACTTTTAGGCAGAGAGCTGGTTAGAAAGGGGCTTGAAGCTGTGAGCAAAGAAACTGCCTCCTGCCTTTTGATTCCTGCTGTGTTCAGAGAAACAGAACTATGTACATTCTGTGTAAATAAATATGACTGCATCACAGATACCTGGCTCTAACATCAATTTCACTTCTAAGGGGAAAAACCCGCACGGCCTTGAATATTGGCTAACTACTAGGGTCAAATTGAGTAACATTAACATTGGTCTGAATATATTCCTTCTAATCAATCCTTTCATTTTTAAAAACGTATAGATTATTGCAAACTAGGACCCAGTCTTCTTAATGGGATCAATGGGACAACTCAAGGGAGTAGGACTGCAGGATTAGATCCCAAGTGTATAATGCAGAAATAGCTGAAGTACCACTGTGAACTCATTTATTCATTCTACACCTGATATTTCAGTGCTTCCTGGTTGTTCAAGTTAAGGGGAAAATAATAGTAATCATACAATAAAAATAAAGGCCTTTTTAAAAATGTAATGCAGCTCTTGTGCACCAATATTTTTACCTTTGTAGAACTTAGCGTTGCTGTCCAGTCATGGTGGGGAGTGGGAAAAGGGGAAAACATTCTCATAGTTTTCAGCAGGTCTACTGCCACCAAACAATACCAGGCAAAGTAATGCATCCTTGCCCCTTCTTAAGACCCTCTCTGTCTGTCAGTCTTGTTTTCTCCATTTTTGTGACTGGTAATAGTCCTCCCAGTCTTTGGCAGGCACTGCAGTTCATATAATTGCCATTTGCACTGTTCATTCTTTCTCAGTCGCAGCCTTTCTCCTAGTGGCAGGATGAAAGTGATGCAGATGAAGGCTTGAATTATTGCTTTGCCCAAGTAGCCCAAAGTTATGGTCTAAAAATGATGAAGTTTTGGGTAATTCAAAACACCATGTAAAAAAAAATTGGCCAAACTAGTGTTGTATAGCAACATGCAATGGGACTTACTTTGAATGCATCATTAGAGCCTTACTCTCTGTAAATCAGGAATTACTCAGGTGTAAAACCAGTGTGACATCAGAATCAAATCCATTCATTTTGACTTGTTACTGATAATCATTGCAGACTTCTCCATAGTTCTGAATATTAAGTCAACAGTCTGTAATGAATAGCAGCTATATATTGAGTATGGACAGCAAATGTGTGTGCTTGTATTTATTATCTATAGATAATTAATCATACTCATACTTTGAGTAATCGAATACTGAATTATTAAAGTCTGACTTAGCATTTTCCATTAAATTAACACCTTTAAATGCATCAATCAGAAGCTTAGCGGTTTATTTTTAGAGCACTTTTATGGGCTTTCATATATGACTCAGTGTGCTCTCTTTATCTCATTCCATTTTCCAGCTGCCTGCCCAGTTCTGTGCAGTGGCAATGGACAATATTCCAAAGGAACCTGTTTGTGCTACAGTGGTTGGAAAGGGCCAGAATGTGATGTACCCATCAGCCAGTGTATTGATCCCTCTTGCGGAGGTCATGGTTCTTGTGTTGAAGGAAACTGTGTCTGCTCTGTCGGCTACAAAGGAGAAAACTGTGAGGAAGGTAAATGCTACAGTACAAACTCTGTCTCTGCTTTGAGCTTGTCTTATGGTTTGTGGAGCTAAATGGGAGGGAGGGCAGGGAAGAGGAGAAAATGCTATGATTATACTGTAGTGTAAAACTATTATAACAGAGAGTACTGAGGAGGGAATTTCAAAATTTTGGTACCTCCAGTTTTATGGGCCTGTGAAACTTTAAATTATATTTTTTTGATCTGCCATGTAGTTAAGGTCCCTATTTTTCTGCACTGGTAGAATTGTCTGCCACAGGTAAATCTGAGTGTTTCTTTTGTTGAAGAGTCAAGATGATTCTTTTCTTTCTTTTTTTAATGGGTTATATTTATTGAACATTTAAAAAATGTAAAATGGTGAAACAAACAAAAGAGAGAAGTGGTATAGAAAATGGCATAATTGATAACTGACAAAAGGTAAATGTTTCAGTCATAATTAATGCAGAAAAGAGGAGTTGGATTTAGAAGACTGCAGGTATCCTTGTCACTTGAGGCATCATGTAGGGTAAATCACTCTTGTTACAGACAATCTCATAGAATTAAAGAAAAGTAGATGGTACATAGGAAAGACACCAATTTAATGAATAACAGGACTAGCACCTCCTTATCTCTACTAGAAATACCTCACCTAATGCATCCCAAGACCGCATTAGCTTTTTTAACGGCCACATCACATTGCTGACTCATAGTCATCCTGCGATCAACCAGGACTCCGAGGTCCTTCTCCTCTTCCGTTACTTCCAACTGGTGCGTCCACAGCTTAGAACTAAAATTCCTTTTAGTCATCCCTAAATGCATAACCTTACACTTCTCACTATTGAATTTCATCCTATTACTAATACTCCAGTTTACAAGGTCATCCAAATCTCCCTGGAGGATATCCCGATCCTTCTCCGAATTGGCAATACCTCCCAACTTCGTGTCATCTGCAAACTTTATCAGCCCACTCCTACTTTTGGTTCCGAGGTCAGTGATAAATAGAAACCAGTTTCTCCTTCCTTGGTTTTCACACCTCAACTGCTAGAACAGGGCCTCATCCTCCCTGATTGAACTAACCTCATTATCTCTAGCTTGCTTCTTGCTTGCATATATATACCTGCCCCTGGAAATTTCCACTACTTGCATCCGACGAAGTGGGTATTCACCCACGAAAGCTCATGCTCCTAAACGTCTGTTAGTCTATAAGGTGCCACAGGATTCTTTGCTGCTTTTAATATATCCACAGTGGCTCTTGCCAGCTCCAAAAGGCTGAGTTTAAGGTTATGGGGCAACCTTAACTCTTTTTTGTCCTGGTTTTCAGAGTATTTAAGTACTACCTGCGCAGAACATTTTGGAAGGGTGTGAATGCCAATCAACTTTAACTGTGCATTAACAAAGTTTCTGAGCAGTGAATTTGTATGTTAGGAAGGAGGATGTATCTTCGCAGGCAGGCTTGCTAGTGAGGAGGGCTTTAAACTAGGTTCACTGGGGGATGGTGACCT
The DNA here is from genome assembly GCF_016161935.1 of Mauremys reevesii. Taxonomy (NCBI): domain Eukaryota; kingdom Metazoa; phylum Chordata; order Testudines; family Geoemydidae; genus Mauremys; species Mauremys reevesii. The sequence goes on from NC_052630.1 coordinate 28,015,214, forward strand.
AAGCCCAGAGGTAAGTGGGGAAGTGGCATACTGGGAGGAAACACAAGAAGGAGGGAAGCCTCCTGATTCATACTGAGAAAATAGGGCAATTGGCTAGTTATCTTAGGTGCGTGTACACAAACTCAAGAAGCCTGAGAAACAAGCAGGAAGAATTGGAAGTCCTGGCACAATCAAGGAACTATGATGTGATCAGAATAACAGAAACTTGGTGGGGCAGTTCACATGACTGGAGCACTGTCGTGGATGGGTATAAACTGTTCAGGAAGGACAGGTATGAGAGGAAAGGTGGAGGAGTTGAATTGTATGTAAGAGAGTGGTATGATTGCTCAGTGCTTCAGTATGAAACTGGAGAAAAGCCTGTTGAGAGTCTTTGGGTTAAGTTTAGAGGAGAGAGCAACAAGGGTGATGTCATGGTGGGTGTGTGCTATAGACCACCGGATCAGAAGGATGAGGTAGATGAGGCTTTCTTCGGACAACTAACTGAAGTTTCTAGATCACAGGCCCTGGTTCTAATGGGGGACTTCAATCACCCTGACATCCTCTGGGAGAGCAATACAACAATGCACAGACAATCCAGGAAGTTTTTGGAGAGTGTTGGGGACAACTTCCTGGTACAAGTGCTAGGAACCAACTAGGGGCTGTGCACCTCTTGACCTGCTGCTTACAAACAGGGAAGAATTGGTAGGGAAAGTAGAAGTGGGTGGCAACCTAGACAGCAGTGACCATGAGATGGTTGAGTTCAGGATCCTGACAAAAGGAAGAAAGGAGAGTAGCAAAATATGGAATTCAGAAAAGCAGACTTAGACTCCCTTAAGGAACTGATGGCCAGGATTCCCTGGGCGGCTAATATGAGGGGGAAAGGAGTCCAGGAGAGCTGGCTGTATTTTAAAGAAGCCTTCTTGAGGGCACAGGATCAAACCATCACGATGTGCAGAAAGAATAGCAAATATGGCAGGCGACCAGCTTGGCTTAACAGTGAAATCTTCGGTGAGCTTAAACTCAAAAAGGAAGTTTACAAGAAGTGGAAATTTGGACAGATGACCAGGGAGTAGAAAAATATTGCTAGAGCATGCAGGGGGGTAATCAGAAAGGCCAAGGCACGATTGGAGTTGCAGCTAGCAAGGGATGTGAAGGGTAAAAAGAAGGGTTTCTACAGGTATGGTAGCAACAAGAAGGTGGTCAGGGAAAGTGTGGGCCCCTTACTGAATGAGGGAGGCAACATAGTGCCACATGATGTGAAAAAGCTGAAGTACTCAATGCTTTTTTTGCCTCGGTCTTCAAAGACAAGGTCAGCTCCCAAACTGCTGCATTGGGAAACACAGTATGGGGAGGAGGTGAGCAGCCCCCAGTGGTGAAAGAACAGGTTAAGGACTATTTAGAAAACCTGGACACGCATAAGTCCATGGGTCCCAATCTAATGCATCCAAGGGTGCTGAGGGAGTTGGCTGATGTGATTGCAGAGCCATTGTCCATTATCTCTGAAAATTCGTGGTGATCGGGGGAGGTCCTGGACGATTGGAAAAAGGCAAATATGATGCCCATATTTTAAAAAGGGAAGAAAGAGAACCCAGGGAACTATAGACCGTCAGCCTCACTTCAGACCCCGGCAAAATCATGGAGCAGGTCCTCAAGCAATCCATTTTGAAGCACTTGGAGGAGAGGAAGATGATCAGGAACAGTCAACATGGATTCACCAAGGGCAAGTCATGCCTGACCAACCTGATTGTCTTCTATAATGAGATAACTGGCTCTGTGGATATGGGGAAAGCGGTGGATGTGATATATCTTGACTTTAGCAAAGCTTTTGATACGGTCTCTCACAGTTAAAGAAGTATGGATTGGATGAATGGACTATAAGGTGGATAGAAAGCTGGCTAGATTGTTGGGCTCAATGGGTAGTGATCAACAGCTCGATGTCTAGTTGGCAGCTGGTGTCAAGCGGAGTGCCCCAGGAGTCGGTCCTGGGGCTGGTTTTGTTCAACATCTTTATTAATGATCTGGATGATGGGATGAATTGCACCCTCAGCGAGATGACACTAAGTTTGGGGGAGAGGTAGATACCCTGGAGGATAGAAATAGGGTCCAGAGTGACCTAGACAAATTAGAGGATTGGGCCAAAAGAAATCTGATGAGGTTCAACAAGGACAAGTGCAGAGTCCTGCACTTAGGAAGGAAGAATCCCATGCACCGCTACAGGGTGTGTTGGTCCTGCTTTGAGCAGAGGATTGGACTAGATGACCTACTGAGGTGTCTTCCTATCCTAATATTCCATTACTCTATGATTTAATAAGCAATGCTTGAAAAGATAAGGTTTTTAAAAGAGAAATGGATTGCCGAAGGCAAGCTGTATTAACTGCAAACTTGGAAGGGACAATAACATGAAAAGAAAGGTTAAAATAACCTTTTGCATACATCATTTGGCAAATAAAATAAAAATTCCATAGCAATGACATTGCTACCTCAAAATTATTTCCCTTCTGTAAATATTTTACACATTAAATCAGGAGCTGTTGAATAAAGGATGGAATATGAAATGGTTTCTCAACATTTTAAGCATTCACCCAGTCTTATTTAAATTTTCTAAATGAATTAACTGCATAACAGAACAGGTAAAGATACCTGCTTTTATATTAAAGTATGAAATCTCTTCTGTTGATTTGTGTGTCTGAAAAGAATGGGTCAGTTTGATTCATATGCCATTTTCCAACTGGGAAAAGGAATTAGCAACTGTGGGTCAGCATTTTTTTCTTCCTGTTAGCTTTTTATTTCTGATATTCATCATAGTCATATCATTCAAACAATTTACCTGAAATGGCAGTGGCACCAGAATCGATATTTGCAAACCACAGTTTTTGCTGCATAAACACTCTTGCTCTATTAACAAATTTACACATGAAAATGAAATGGCATATTTGTCAGGTTTCATTCAATATGGTTTGGAGACAGACAAGTGAAATTGACAAATTAGGTTAACAGTGTTTTTCTTGTCAGCTTCATGGTTGAGTCATTTTTCAGTGACATTTAACTTCATAAGTGTAATTCATGATTCTTTGGAGGTTTAGAGTACATATTGTTCGGAAAACTCCTTGACCTCTTTTTTTGTCCTTAGGGATACAAATTGCATTCTCTACCCTTTTTGTCAAATCTACAGAGAGCCCAACACTAAATGAGTTCTAATGATCTAAGCTGCCAAGGGGCTGTGGGTTCTAAGTCTCACATACTTAACTGCTAAAGCACACTATCCTTTGTTTAAACACCACAGAGAATCCATTTCTAAATCTTTATTAAATAAATAACCCCCTTCTGAAGATGTGGGGCTAGAACCTTAGCTGGAGTAAATCAGTTTAGCTTCACTGAAGTGAATGAAGTTCTGCCAGTTTACACCAGCTGAGGATCTGACCCTAGATATCAACCCTAAAAGCATTGTATAAAATTGGAACAAGATTTGAAACCAAAGTAAACTCACTGCTCCTTTAAAGTCTGAATGCTCTTACTCAGGAAGATGATGGATTTTAAATAGCTGTAAAATGTATTTATCTAGAACAATAGACAGAGAGGTTTAGCGCAAGTTATTCTATAACATAAGTGTGCGTATGGATTGGGGGTGATGATAGGTGTATTCTGAGGTAATAAATCTCAACTGCTTTTCCTCTGCCTGCGTACCATAATTCAAGAAAGTGGAAAGATGGCTAATTCATCTGTAAGAGGGATGTATTTTTCATTCTTTCTGCACTGCTTTTATTATTGCTTCAATTTTAAGTGGATGGTTAGACATTCCTAAAAGCTACCCCACATCAGTATTCAACAATACTTTTTATGGCTATCTGTACTTTGAGGCAGAAATTGAAAATAACACACATTTTATTATCTCTTTTTAAAAAATAAACTTTGGGATTTACCCATTCCAAAATTTCTTTTAAATATAATAGATAAAATTCACCAAACTGTAATCTTTTCCCTAGAGTCAGGATGAGCACTGAGGTTCATTTAAAGTTAGTTTGGAGGATCTTTTAATAATAATAATAAAAAATTAACAAATAAATTGTATGCTGGATTGAGAAGAAATACCAAAATACCATGGAAGAGACTATTCTGACTTTTGACAGTACTTTGGATCCTGCCAAAAGCAGAAAGTACCAACATCTCAATGGGGACTCTGTTCTTCTGAAATATCCAGCTTGATTTATAGACCAAAGAAGTTTGGATAAACTTCTGAACTTTTGGAAGCTTATCTGAACTGAACATCCAAACCCTCCAGGTTTGCCTATAAATAGTAAAAGATGTTATATTTCCAAAACCAATTAACTGAATATTAAATTATTTGCAAAAATGTGGCCAATGCCATCATTATAGTCCGTAATCTCACTAGAAATGCTATAGTAATTTATTCCTGTAGTATTGTAATCTGAATTAAAATCAAAACAATTTTGATTACTCCTGTTATCTCTAAATTCGTGTCTGCTTCAATCCTGTGCAAAGTACCTGATCTATATACTCATGTTTAAAGGTTCTATAATGTCTTAAAATAATTTGACAAGAATTTGTGTTTATGGAAAAGGCTGAGATTTGAAAGATCAGGTATTGTTCATGCAGAGTTCAGTGAAATTGTCTCTTTCTTCATTTAGAAGGATAATCTTTGGGAAAAGATGAGAGATAAATCACTTTCATTATACACTCTGTACTTCATATTGCCTCAAGAGCAAATGCCAATCATTCTTAGTTCTTGAGTTGTGAACTAATATACACTAGTCATGGCATTAATTCATTTTACTTAGGATAACAGTTTGATCTTGGTCATCAGTTCCATAGTGGAAGGCTGTTCATAAACCTTTAGGTTCACATTTACAGTAAAGTGCAGTTCACTTAAACAAACACTTGATATAAGGTAAACACTTTGAAAACTATGATGTCACCGTGAGTTCACTTCTGATACAACAATAGCATCCCATTGTTCAGTGAAATCCAAGATGATACCTGCAAATGTCTTTCCACCACCATAAAAAAATCCCATTTTAAACAACTACCTTTTTTTCAGATTGAGACATGGGGAAGATGTATCTGTGGCCACTGGCTTTTGTTAAGAGAAGAAATATGGCTATTGGTTGGAACAAGGTTTAGGCAATTGGGATTCTTAGGTTCTAATCACAGCTCAGCCAATGACTATGAATAAAATATTCAAAAGCTCATGAGTGACTTAGAAGCCTAACGGAACCTGAAAGTCAGTGAGTCTTAGGCCCCTGAGTATTCAAGTCACTTTTGAAAATGGGATTTGAGCTCCAATGTCATGTAGGTGCTTTTGAAAATGTTAATCTCTATGACCATGGGCAAGTCACTTTGCAAATCTGTTCTTCCATTTTCCATGTGTAACATGGGTTTAATAATATTTCTCTTTTACAGTACTATAACATTAGTAACAATCATAACAATTAGTTAATTATTTTTTTCAACTTTTAGAGCCTGTGTCCTAGCAAATAGAAAGACATTTTGTATTCACCAGTTCTCAAAACAGATATAAATGGTCTAAAAAACAACTGCAAGAGTTTGGTATATTCACTGCAATAATATAAACTTACAAAGCACTGGTCCATCCAGCAGTATCATCCAAACTATACACTCTAGGAACCAACCTTTATTCACACAGTATTTGTTTTGTTTTCTTTGTTCAGTTGATTGCTTGGATCCAACCTGCTCCAATCAAGGTGTCTGTGTGAATGGAGAATGTCTCTGTAGCCCGGGCTGGGGTGGCCTAAACTGTGAACTTCCCAGAGCCCAGTGTCCAGACCAATGCAGTGGGCACGGGACATACCTCTCTGACACAGGCCTCTGTAGCTGTGATCCTAACTGGATGGGTCCTGACTGCTCCGTTGGTAAGAAAAATATTTCTACCCTGCTTTGCAATAATCTGCCTGTCCTGTGTACTATACTGTTAACATTCAAATATCAAATACAAGTTTAAAATACAAATTATTTACATGAGACTTACATTACTCTTTCAGCATCTGATCAGTGAACAGTTTGTTATACTCTAGCTATTATAAATAAGCAGCTACATGGTAGATACTGTACATTGTAGTGTTCTGAACACAGGACTGGGATCTAGGAAATACTGTGTTCCACCTCCCTATTCTGACACTGTGGCCTGTGGTAAGTCACTTAACCTCTTTCTGTCTCAGTGTCCCCATTTGTAAACAAAAGGGTTTATACTAATAAGGAATAATTTTAAAATATTTTCAGAATTGTGATATGTATCAGGCCTTCTCTGCCCCCAGCTGGAGGTGCCCTGATACACACAACCTAGGAAATATCCACTCTGGCCAGGGTACCAACAAAATATAGTCCTTCAATGGCCTAGATCGGGGTGGGAAAACTATGGCCCACGGGCTGGATCCGGCCCGTTAGGGCTTTGGATCTGGCCTGCGGGATTGCCACCCCTGTGGTGCCGTGAGGCTAAGCAGAGGGAAGCGGCTGCCACCACATCCCTGCAGCCCTTGGGGGTCGGGGGGGCAGAGGGCTCCGCGCGCTGCCCTCACCTGAAGGCACCGCCCCCCGCAGCTCCCATTGACCAGGAACGGGGAGCCGCAGCCAATGGGAGCTTCGGGGGAGGTAACCACAGACGAGGGCAGCACATGGAGCCCTCTGCCCTGCTCCCCCAGGGGTTGCAGGGACATGGTGCCGGCCACTTCCAGGAGCAGCGCAGCGCCAGGACAGGCAGGGAGCCACCCCGGAGCTGCTCTACGTAAGCGGCCCTGGGCCAGAGCCCGCACCCCAAACCCCTTCTGCAGCCTGCACCCCAACTCCCTGCCCTGATCCCCCTACCGCACCTTGCACCCCAGCTTCCTGCCCTGAGCCCCTCCCGCACTCCATACCCCCTCCTGCACCCCAACCCCCTGCCCTGACCCCCTTTTACACCCTGCACCCCTCCTGCGTCCCAGCCCCTTGCCCTGAGCCACTTCCTGCACCCCCTCCCACACTCCGCACTCCCTCCCGCACCCCAACCGCCTGCCCCAGCCCTACACTCATGTCCCTGCATGCAATTTGCCCACCCAGATGTGGCCCTTGGGCCAAAAGGTTTGCCCACCCTTGGCCTAGATGGGCTAGTAAGAGAAAATAACCAATCAGGAGCCAGCAGACAAGTTAAGAAAGATTGCCTGCTTTAATTTAGGGGGAGTGCTGGGTGAAGCTAGGGTGGGAGAGGAGTGCTCTAGTCCAGTGGTTCTCAAACTTCAGCAACCTGAGGACACACATTTTTATGTAAAAATTTTTGGGGACCTCCAAATCCTCCGTTCAGCCCCAGGTCCTGCCCCAATCCACCCCTTCCCCCAAGGACCCAAACCTGCCCCACTGCTTCCTTCCCCCACTCACTCTATCTCCCCTCCCTCCATCGCTCACTCTCCCTCCACCCTCACTCACTTTCACCAAGCTGGGGCAGGGGGTTGGGGTGCAGGCTTTGGGAGGGAGTTTGAGTGCAGGAGGGGATGGAGGATGCAGGCTCTGGGAGGGAGTTTGGGTGCAGGGTTGGGGTGTGTGGGGGGGTGAGGGGTGCGGGCTCTGGGAGCGAGTTTGGGTATGGGCTTAGGGCTGGGGCAAGTGGTTGGGGTGGGGGTGAGGGGTGCAGGCTCTGGAAGGGAGTGGAGGGTGCAGGGTTGAGATGTGGGAGGGGGTGAGGGGTGTGGGCTCTGGGAGGGAGTTTAGGTGTGGGCTTAGGGCTGGGACAAGTGGTTGGGGTGGGGGTGAGGGGTGCAGGCTCTGGGAGGAAGTGGAGGGTGCAGCTTCTGGGAGGGGGTCAGGTGTGGGCTCTGAGCTGGGGCAGGGGGTTGGGGTGCGGGAGGGGGTGAGGGGTGCAGCGCTTACCTCGGGTGGCTTTCTGGCAGTGGCTTCTAAGTGGGGGAGCCAGAGGGTCTCAATGCACAGCCCCTGCCCACAGGCACCGCCCTTGCATCTCTCATTGGCCGCAGTTCTCGGCCAATGGGAGCTGCTGAGTCAGAGCTCGGGGCAGGGGCAGTACATGGGGACTCCCTGCCCCCGCACAGGGGCTTCAGGGACGTGCTGGCCACTTCTGGGAGTGGCAGGGAGCCAGGGCAGGTAGGGAGCCTGCCTTAGCCCCACTGCGCCGCTGGACTTTTAGCGCCTACAATCTCCTGGTTTGGCTTCAGTAGCCTCCGGGAGATAGAGCTGTTCCCTGGTGTGCAGACGCTGGGAGGGTGATTTTTAATAAAAAGCAAAGTCTCATTTTGGCGGGCATGTGAGCATGCCACACTCTGCATATAGTTTACAGGAACAAAATGCCAATTCTAGTCACTTTTCGCCACATGTTTAGTGACCCATTCCCAATGACAGTGCTCAGTTGTAATCCTAATTCTGTTTTTTTTTTCACCAGAAGTGTGTTCCGTAGACTGTGGCACGCACGGGGTGTGCATTGGCGGAGCATGCCGCTGTGAAGAAGGCTGGACAGGAGTGGCCTGTGACCAGCGTGTGTGCCATCCCCGCTGCACGGAACACGGAACCTGTAAAGATGGGAAATGTGAATGCAGAGAGGGCTGGAATGGGGAGCACTGCACCATTGGTAGGCAAACGACAGGCACCGAAACAGGCACATATTGCTTTCTTTTCATAAATCGTAGAAACATAGTTACTATTGTGTATTGTAATAGGCTGTTCCTTTAAGGACCCCACTGCTTCTAAACATCAGCTCAGCCTCTCAAAACCCAGGGTAAAATGCAGAGGAACTTCATTTGAAGGGAAAAAAAAAAGAACAACCTAATGGACATTAACAAGTAGAGATGTAACAAATGGTCCATCAAGGTACCATCTGAGCCAAGCTGTTTAAACTTAACTAAACATTTCTTTGTGTGAATGGCATCTTTTTTAATTTCCTGGTCTGGTGCATCAATGCTTCCCTGCTACTATATATCACATCCAAACCACATCATCACAATACCCACCAAGAGCAGGGGTCAAGTTGAGGGGGAATAAGTGCTCCTGTTGCTACAGAAATAGCTCCCTAACATTTTGCCCCGTTGTGCTGTGACAGTGGGCATGGTGTTTGCATATAGACAGTCACAGCATGGGAGGGTCTAGCCAGTACTATAGCATGCTGGTGTACCCTTTCCTAATAGCATGCTGCTTAGTATAGCATTGGCATCATGCAGCGCGCCGTGACTAACATGATTGCATCTCAACTGTGATACGTCACCCAGGGAAGTTCCAAAAAAGATTTTATATGTATATAACATAATTTCAAATTAAAATGATTTAAATGTTATTTTCAACAGGAATGAGTTATTGTGAACTCAATTCTTTATTTCACCCTCATAAAATCAGTTAGTATAGTGTTTATTCAAATTCTCATAAAATTGCTGAAAATGGTATTTTCCCTCTGCTGTGAGCAAAACTGGGGAGAGAATGTTTCTAATTGGGCCTATGTCTACTAAGAAATTTGAGCAAAACCACTGCGAAACAGTGCAAATTGAAAGAATATGCACTTTAAAGGCAGTGTGGTTTTCTCTTTGCAGTCAAATCTGTCCATTCCCCATAGCCAAATAAATGATATAGGGAAATCAAATTCTCTTTAAAAAGTCCAGTGGGTTAGAAACATAGATGACATTATTTTAATTACCTTTAAAAAGACATTGATAAATTTAGCAACAGAGAGGAAGCATGTGAATTGAAATTTTCATGGCAATTGTGGACCCTAATGGGACAGACCTATTACTAGTGAATTGTTCTTTCTTAAACTGAAACTGTGGTCAAAATCTTGCACCCCTTGAGCTGCTTTTCTTTTAAGTTCCACCTTTGAATCTCTCTGGGTATAAACCTTTTGGGAAACACAGATTGGATACCAAAAATATACCCTTATACATTAATTAATTAATTAAATGTGGCCTGCATATTTTTAGGGCATATCATTTTACATTGTGATGCTGTATGCTTCAGACATGGTATGATGATATAATTTAAATCAAAGATTTTGTGATTCAGCAGTTTGTCACCAACCAACATGTAGAGTGTTTTTTCCACTTTTGCCCTCTGCATCTATTGCCCCATTATCACTTCTTCTGCTAGAATAATCATGATATTTTATCACTGTGCTGTTTAATCTCAGACTTTAAAAAAAAACAATAACCGTAATCCCTGCACTGTGTCAAAGTGTGCAGTAATTACCTTTTCCAAAAAGGTTTACCACCTTGCGCTGAATTTTTTTTTGCTTTGTAACCTCTTGAAATATATTCCTATATTTTGGTGTCATTGAAATCTACATTACTGTGCATACAAAAAGATGCCTATATTGGATTGCTTGATAAAGTTTTGTGCTAAGTGTTACATTCACTAGTTAATATCCCAGATTATAAATAGGATAGGTGACCTATGAGGGGAGATTTTTTTACCTTTTTTTCACAGGTATGAAATGTATACATTTTGTTAATGTTATCAGCATACGTTACCAAAATTGTTCTCACAAGGAAGGAAAAGGTATTTCTCCTAAGAAGAATAAGATATCTTTATGCCGCTTTTTCATTAGAAAAGCATGTGTCGAACTTTTGTCTGTGTCTGTAGCACAGATGGGATTTGGGCAGAAGTACAGTTCTGTAAATGTAATTATCCCATGTTTTAATATCAAGCCTGTCTTTAGTATAAATAATGAGCGGTTTAGACAAATACATATATATGCTAATTCTTGTGATTGTGCTTGGAACATAAAAGAATTTCATATCTCTGTCATTGGCCTAAGTTGATCTCACAGCAGCACAGAAACTGTTGTCACTGAATTCAACAGAGAGTGAGATAACAGTATTTTCCCACTGTTTTTATTTTTAGCATAGTGATTTACCACTTTTTTTTAAGGAAACTCTCATCGACATATATAAATTAAATGACACAGTTTAAAACTGTAGAATTTGTTGTTCTCAAGGAGAGACTAATAGTTTTGGAGGAGAATATGTTATTTAGTTCTTTGTAAATATTAGAGTTGGAGGTAGATGTGCACTGAGAATGGGCTTTGGGGGGTAGACGAATTAAGATAAATACTCTATTTTGTGGGGAGATGGAGGATCTGAAACACACTCAAATATTTTTTTTCTTCTCCTTGAGTTCCTTTAGGAATAGATCACACTGTACTAATGTGGCAGTGGAAAGGTGACAGCTGTTGCAAACTGGAGGTGTTCACACTAACTCAGAACATTTTACTTTATTTGATGCCGAATTATTCCTTTCCAGAAATCAGAACATATTTTAAGCATTCTATGTGACATTTCAACTCAGACTGTTACAAGCTAAGTTTCCCTCTGGCTAAGTTCTACAGAAAGGGTGGTTTCTTCCTCTATTATTGCATTCTAACAAGGGAAATCTGAAAAGTCTCCAAAAATCCTAGTGTGAGCTCATTGGAAAATATGTTTTAAATCCAAATCAACACTTTTCTGAATGTAGCAGTAGAGCTAAAGTATAAAAACAGAAGAACATTAGTTCAAAAGAGAAGTTGCACACAGACTTTGTAAATGCACATGTGTCAGTGATCTATGGATAGCCAAATAACTGAAAAGAGAGAGGGCAAGTGGCTAACCCTATGTAACTGGTGTATGTATCAAAGTAAAGCTCTACAAGTGACCTCATACTTCACTTTCCTACTTTAGTTAGTTAGGGAGAGAAATAGCTTACTGTGAGCTGATGATAAAGAAAATGAATCTTTAACCAAGGTAAAAACAGACATGTTCTATGATGTGCTTATTAAGTGATTGTAATTGTGGATGAGGTTATAACCAAACAGTAGAGAAAAATCAAGATAAGAAAAAAAATAAATTACTCCAAAACTAATAAACAGCAAAAGACCAGGTACAACACTAACTAAATCCTGGACCAATTTCATGTATGAATTTTATGATGAGAGATTTTCTTTCTTGCTGTTAAAACCAAATGTCTTGAAAAATAGTTGAATTAGTCCAATCAGAAATGAGACTTTAATGGTTAGAACTATTGCTTATTACTAGAGTATGGGAATCTATTTCTCTCAAAGAGATACATTGTGATGGTAGACAAAGGAAAGTACAGTATATGCAATAACCTGAATGAATAGCCAGAAGCAAATGCACTTGCACCAGTCCATCACCTGGAAAATGTCTGTCCGTCTGCAAGTCATGTTTGAACAGAACTGAGCTTGAAATCCTAGCTCTCTTGAAGTTAACGGCAAAACTCCCATTGACTTCAGTGGGGCCAGGATTTCATCCTGTGCATTATGCAGTCCAAGTTGTGGCAGCCTATGCTTTGTGGTAAGGTTTGCCTCTTTGGACAGGAGAGGAGGCACCAATGTTGTCTTTGTGTCACTATTTCCTACTCCTCAAAACTCTTTTCTCATTTGCCTCCCCTGCTATATTATATGTAGTTTAGACTCAGTCTGGGTGGATCAACACTTTCTTTCACTCACTATCAGCAGACAGCAGTGGCAGTGGTCAAAGATATTTGATAATATAGACATTCTGATCTACATGTGTCAAGTTGGCTAATATTTTTTTTTCCTTTGATCATTTTAATAATGCTGCTGAAATGTGCCACCTTTGATAACCTGGAGATTGAGGGTCCACACTGCAATTAAAAACCCATGGCTGGCCCATGCCAGCTGGCTTGGCTTGCGGGGCTGTTTAATTGTGGTGTAGATGTCTGGGCTCGGGCTGGAGGTTGGGCTGTAGGACCCTGTGAGGTGGGAGGGTCCCAGAGCTTAGACTGCAACCTGAGCCGGAAAGCCTCCACCACAATAAAACAGCCCTGCAGCCTGGGTCAGCTAGCATGGGCCAGCTGCAGTTATCTAACTGCAGTATAGATGTACCCTGAAGACTTCCATTAACCTACATATTGGGCACAGCACAAGTAGTTCAAGCTTCCTCACAATATGCCTCAATGCCATCCTGTAGAATCCATCCCGAGGAATAAGAATCAAATTCCATCTCCTTCCTCACCGAGTCCTTGGCCTCTCTACTAAGTATGCCAATAAGTGTGAAGTGCTTAAGGGCGATAAACTTATCGCTAAGTAACAGAATTTGGAAAGTGACATTTCTTGTAGGCAGGTTATTTTGTAATTGCCCTTTGTAGGGTTTCTTATATCTTCCTCCAAAGCATCTGGTACTGGCGATTGTTGGAAATGGAACACAGGACCTAGATGGATCACTAGTCTGATCCAATATGGCAGTCTGTAAGTTCCATTGTTAATTGGTGCATGTGGTGGTTTGGTGTTGTAGACATCTGCCCACTCAGCACTAAAATGAGATGCCACACCCCCAACTCTTTCAACATAGCCCATACGACAGCCATCAAAAGGCAGTTACTTTCAGACATTGCCAACATGGGCTGGATTTAAACCAAAAAAGTAAAAGACTTGGGTTCTCCCTTGAAGCATCCACTGCCACGGATCTGAGTACTAAATAGGAAGTAAGCTACCTTGATTTTTGACAGATTTGAAGAGGTCAGTTGTACAGACTGCATTCAGAACACACCTTTCACAGCCCTCTGTCCATGTTCACTGGTTTCTCTGGGGAGGGAAGAGTGCCACATATCAAGAATATTGCTTATTTATTTTTTCATTTTTGTATAATCTCAGTCAATAATCAATAAAACCATACCTTTGTGGTTGTCTTCCAACACAGCAGGACAGTTTTGTCTCATTGGAATATTCTTTGTAGCAAAGAACGTTTTCTTCTCTTTTACTGATTTTCTTAAATTACAACAATAGTGATACAAAGAAAAGATAATTTGCAGGAGAGATGGAAGGCAGCGTATGAGAGGAGATAGCGGAAAGGCACTGTATCTAACAAAAACAAGCTGTGTTGAGGGAGGCAGCTACATGTATTAGACTTCTTCTTTTATATGTTGATAACCACTTAAATCTGATTTATAACAGAAAAAATGTGTAGCTTGTTAAGGCAGCATATAAGTATATTTACTGCCTGGAAGTAATCAGCCAAGTTTCTCTAATGATTATAGGGTTTTAGATTCTTTGCTTTGTGGGGTTGAGGACCCTTTCTTTCTCTTTGTGCTTGGAAAGTACATAGCAATTTGTGCCACAGCCACAATTGTATGCAGACATGCCCGAATGTTAGAAACATTCACATCTGGTTTAGCACTTAGAAATTCAGATGTATTTTCATTTATTGCCCTACCATCTTGATACCCGGTAGCAGACCACTTGCCTAGATACAGTACCATAGAGTTGTGATGGAGTTTTTGTTGAAGTTGTGTTACACTTTATTTTTGAGTATCACAGCTTGGACTTCCTCACCACTTTCCATCCCCAGCAAAGCAGAATAAATGGCAGGGACGAGATGAAGAAAGATGAGGGATTATCACAGATTCTTGCTATTCAATGCAAATAATTTACATTTTGATTTTATGCTTGCAAACTTAGATGGTTTCAGAGTGGAGAAGTTACACCTTCCCCTATACAAATTTTACAGCAGTTTTGCTCTGTGTTGGCATGTAAACAATAATTTCAAGATTGATCTTGACCTGTTGTTTATTGTTATTTTTATTACATTTAGAGAGAGCTCTATTACATTGCATGGCGCTTTACAGAGATTCTTAAAAAGCCATGGTCCCCTCCCCAAAAGAGCTTAAAATTATATCAAACAAATAGAGAAACTGAAGATTATAGACCCTGGAAGGTAAGAAAAGGAATGATCAGTTCTAGCCCAATCTACATATACAGATTAGGCATCCAATTGAATGGCCTGAAACCTCTGCTAAGTTTCGAGTGGTTTAAATAAAAGATGATATACAGTGATTTAAGACACGTATAGAATCATAATAGCTTGTTACTTTTCCAACCTAACTTCACAGAAGTTCTTTTAATTAAGAAAATATTTACTGTGTGGGAGCTATAGTTGAGACTCCCTGATATGTCAGGAGTTAAAACTACAATATATATATAATTTTATAACCCAACAGATGTAGACATTGCCATACTGGATCAGACCATTGGTCTAGCTAGAATAGTATCCAGATGCTCTAGAGCACGGGTTCTCAAACTCGGGGTCGGGACCCTCAGGGTCATGAGGTTATTGCATGGGGGGGTCGCAAGCTGTCAGCCTCCATCCTAAACCCCGCTTTGCCTCCAGCATTTACAATGGTGTTAAATATATTTTAAAAAGTGTTTTTAATGTATAAGGGGGGTCGCACTCAGAGGCTTGCTATTTGAAAGGGGTCACCAATACAAAAGTTTGAGAACCACTGCTCTAGAGAAAGGTTCAAAAAAACCGTAAGTGAGTAATTATGTACACATCTGCCCAGAGGGGAAGCTTATTCCTTAATTCCTTCATTTATGAAGTTTTTATCCTTTCAAATATTTTTTAATTTTATTAATGTAACTGTGGATGCTGTCATCCCCCATCTTTTCTGCATCCTGCTCAGCTCTTAACTTCCATGATATCTGATGGTCAGGAGTTCCCCCAAACTAATTGTGCACTGTGTAAAAAATGTTTCCTATTTCCAAATCTCACTCTAAGCTCTGCTTCTACTTTGTAGTTCTTTTCACAGATCCACACGAGGAACTAAAGTATTATTTGTTGCTTTTACATCTGATACATGAATAAACTTTTCCCAACAATATCTGCAAGATAAGACTATCGGAACCTAGCGTATACATCCTATAACTCCATCCTAGCTAAACAAGACAACATATTTGCTTCCAAATATATAATCCGTTGTGTATAGATTATCACATAGGGATGGTGGTTTGAGTATCAGGGAGTTTGAGAAACACAATTACTTTTGATATGTCAGTCTCAAGGGGAACAGTTGGGGGGATATTTTTTGACTAAAAAGCAACCTACTCCAGTAGGAACCGCTCTTTTGTTTATGTTCCTCATTGAGGGACTCCTGTAAAAAAAATGGAACATGCTGCTGAGCTGCATCAGGCCACTCAAATGGCTTATTTTTTTCTCCTTGTGTCGGATATAGTCACAACAGGGCATTATTTCTTCTTTTTCTAAGTCAAAAAAGCTGATCGTATTTTCAGCTAGGCACCCCACATTTTGCCCAGGACTTCAAAGATGCTCCCAACCGATTCTTGTAAATAGCTTCCCAATTTAAATCATGGTATATCTTTCCTTTGGAGGGGCTTCTGTGTGGGTCATATTGATTTCTGGCCAATTCTTGAACTTTCACAAAACCAAAAAATAAATAGGATCGATCAAGCTGCTGATCTAAGTAGCAAAAGGGCAAAGCTGATTTTGCTGTTCTTAGGAGTATTCACAGCACCAGCCAACCCCTAATGTTCCAAAGATGATGTTTTCTGTGTTATTTTGTACCCTGTGGTGTCAAGCACAGGTTTCAGCAAGTGAGTGAATTACATGATATTGCTGGATACAAAATAACAAAGACATTAGAACAGTTGTGAGGGGTCAGTGTTGGGTGGCATCAGGATAGGCACTGTAGTATTTCAAAAAAGAGCTTGGAGAACATTTTTATTTTACTAACACAAAAAGTTAAACATTAAAACAACATAGCAATCAAAGCACAAGAGGGAACCATATCTGACTCTTTAATTGAAGGATCTCATTTGATGTGTTCTAAAATGAACATGTTCATATTCTTGAACCACTTATAGCCCTACAACTCCTATGCCTCTAGGGTTGGATGGGAAACTAGGTGTCTAAAGATGCAGATGGCTGCCAACTGGGATTTACAAAAGATCCCAACCAGGTTAGGCGCATAACCCACATTGAAAGTCATTGTGTCTTAACTCACTTAGGTACTTATGCAAGTCCCCCTAGGTGCTTATTTGCATCTTGAGGCACCTGAAAAACATGGTAAATATGGCCCTGAATCCCCATGTTAGTGGCCTAGAGAACATACATACTATGGTTATGCCCAGTGCTCTTCTATTAACTAGAGATAGAGAAATTTCAGCAGAACCAATAGTCTGTCAGAATGTGCAGTTCCATAAAATGCTTGGTGAAATTGTGTCCATTTCACTGGATTTTTGTTTTGGAAGAAAACTCAGTGAAGGCAAGTTCCAACAATGTCACAATCTCCCATTTTGACATTTCTGGAACAAAATGTTTCAACTTTTCATTTTGAAATGACTTTATTTTTAATTTTTTTAAAAACTGTTTTATCTTGTACATTATAATACTAATAAAGTCAAAATAGAAATCAAATGTTTTTGCTGAAACAATGTAAAATGGACCCAAAATGGGAAAAAAATATTTCCCTTCATGGAGAATTTTTGGTATTTTGCTCCATTTCAGAATGAAGCCAAACTACAAAATATCAAAATAAATCACAAAATGGAGTTTTCATCCTGTACGCCGCTCTGCTGTTAATCCTGTGCTCAGTTGCTGAGTGTACATGTATCTTCGTATGCTCTGGTGTGGGCTGTGTAGTCTTGATACAACATGTCCCAGTATTATGCCAGAGAGAGGCACTGTTAAACCAGATAGTAGAGCTATTGCTGTGCAATAGGCAGCACAGGCCATTACCCTATTATATTCTGTTGTGTTTGTGTTTTAGACTGATCTGAATGAGTTTCTTCTCTCCATCAGCACAGACCCTGGCCCTGCCACAAATTCTGTTATAAAATGGAATAAATATTAGAAACAAAATCCCAGAGGCAAACATTTTAATTCCACATATTCAGCATTCTAGATATGTTTGTCTCCTGAATTTTGTCTCTTAAGTCTTAGTCCTGAATTGTTTCAAATTGAAAATAGAGAGTAATGGAATGTGTGCTCCTAAATGATGATGTCTCATCCCTAGAATTTTCCTGATTGGACAATATGCCAAAAAGGGGAGGGGGGGGTGCAACAAAACACCACCACCACCAATGTCAGAAAGGAAATTAAAAACGGGAACAGACTCCCTAAGAACTCCAAACTGGGGATATCACTTCAGGAATTTGCTGCATGCTCTAGTTATACTTTATTTTCCTTTCAAAATTTCTTTCAATAAACTTTCTTTTGGCAGCACAACTGGCTACTGTCCATGGTTCTGAATAGAAATTTCATTAGGGATGAAATACACAAACAGTGCAGAGTACCCACACACAGCCCATTGCACAAAGCTTTGATCTCCATGTTAAGGCATTCATATGGATTTTAAAATGGGGTTAACTGGTGAACGGGGTGGGCGGGGGGCTTGTACTACAGGCCATCTGCACTGGGTGAATTATATTCTCTGGCATTCTAATTCAGTAAAGCTCTTGCAAAGTTGCTGTCGCCCACCTCTTTTCTCTCATCCCATCCCCATCTTGATCCACTCCCAAAACCTAATCTGTATGTTAGGGCAGGGATGGCCAACCTGAGCAGGAGCCAGAATTTACCAATGTACATTGCCAAAGAGCCACAGTAATATGTCAGCAGCCCCCCATCAGCTCCATCCCCCCCACTCCCAGTGACTCCCACCCACCAGTAATCCTCCCCACACCTCCCAAACAGCTGTTTTGTAGCATGCAGGAGGCGCTGGGGTGGGGGAGGAGTGAGGGCATGGCAGGCTCAGGGGAGGGGGCGGGAAGGGGTGGAGTGGGGGTAGGGCCTATGGCAGAGCCAGGGGTTGAGCAGTGAGCACCCCCCAGCACATTGGAAAGTTGGCACTTGTAGCTCCAGCCCTGGAGTCAGTGCCTATACAAGGAGCCGCATATTAACTTCTGAAGAACTGCATATGGCTCCGGAGCCACAGGTTGGCCACCCCTGTGTTAGGGCAATCCTACCCTTTGTAAATACCTCTTTCTATGATTTTAAATCTATTTTATTATTTATTATGATTATATACAAATATAAACATAAGTGAAGCACCCTCTCAGTTAGAAATCTGTACAGATTATTATTTGTTCAGATAAATTAATAACATAAAGATACAGATGAGTGTGAGGTTTCAAGTTTGCACTCAGGTCTGAACTTTCTCACAGTTCAAGGATGCTCCAGTTTGAGGTTTTAGGTTCATCTCTAATAAACACTGAAGGATAACAGTTCATGCGTGGTGCAGGTAAAGCAGCCTGTTAATGGAAGAAAGGGAGGGTTTGTTAATCTCACTTGGAATGCTGTTGTTAACAATGGGTTATGTAAACTAAGTGATTAGATTTAATCATCTTCAGCATACACTTTGGACTATTACATTTTCCATAGTATCAGTTTGTGCCTTACTGACCCAAGCAAGGCAACTCAATGGATGAAATACATGGACATCCAAACCTGTGCAGGGTGGACTTAAGCCCAAGACCAGAAACTAACTGGGTCCTCACTGCAGTTTACAGTCTTGGTGTTTGTCAGCCAAATTTATAGATACCTGAGAGGAAACTAGGACATGAGTTGCTGAGGTTACCGCACAACACTCAACCTCATTCCCACTCCTCATTCAGCAACAGAGATGGAGCAGGGGATGACATACTCCAGTACCCCCCTTGCAGTCTTTCAATCTTAAAGCTGGCCCCGAGCACTGGCTACAAAACATCCAAGCAGAATAGTAAGTTAGCAACTCAATGCATAAGTTGCATGTTTTTCATGTGAAAGCAGTAACTTTTATGTTCACAGACAACCCAATGTCTGATGAATCACTCACATAAATCTTACCAAACATTAGGCAGATCAGTCATGTGCTGTCTTCTTATCCAACCAAAGCTGTGTCCACACTCATCCTAGTAAACTAGAGTGACCAGACGTCCTGTTTTTAAAGGGTCAGACCAGTATTTAAGCCCTGCAGGTGTCCCAACTTTTTCTTAAAAATGGGAAAATTGTCCCATATTTTCAGTTTCCCTCCATCAGTACTAGTGGGTCCTGTTGCTGGACAGATCCCTGCTCATCAGCCGCCTGCCCACCAGTGATGAGTAGGGGGTCCAGTGGCAGATGATGGGGATGGGTGTGTAAAGCCGGTGGCGGGGCAAAGATGCAACATGCAGGGCTGGCCGCTCCCCCTGCCAGTCCATTAGCGCAGCTCCTGCTACGTGTCAGCTCTTGGCCAACAGGGCTCCGCCCCCTGTCCCATTTCCAACCGGTGCTGGCTGCACACTGCATTGGCTGGTGAGTGTACCAGCCGGTTACGTGCTGCCTCTGCTGCCCACCCATCTGCCCTTTACATGCTCCTCCTCTCACTGTCCTCTCCCTGATTTGCCCCTTCACCCTTTCCCCAGTCCTGCTGCTCCTCCATAGCCTCCCAGCAGGGCACGTCCTGCTCCCAGCACTGTGCGGAGAACCAGCCCCTGGTCGGAGTGCTCAGCTCACCAACAGCCTGGCCAGCAGGCTCCTTCCTTCCCCCGCACACCCTCCTCCTCACCCCCCACCCCCGCCTCTGTCTGGGCCAGTGCCCTGGGAAAGCCCCAAACTCTCCAGCCCGGGATGCTGGCCAAGAGGAACCAAGTCCTGCATGTGCCAAAGCTCCACACAACACTAGCACAGGGAATCCTCTCTGCCCCTCAGCTAAGCTCTGGAGTGGTGGGGAGGGGGAAGCAATTTCCAGCCTGTTCACACCCTGGCCCTACAGGCTCCACAGCAGCCCCCCTGGACAGGGACTTAGCACCCGCTTCAGCTGCCCCTGCACTCTAGGTCCTGCCCACAGGGAGCACAAGGGTGCTACATCCCCTAGGCACCTTCCCCTGCTTAGCAACCTCTCTAGCCAGTTTCGCTGAAGCCCATGAAGCCAGGTTCCCTGGGCCCGGGTGCACAATGCATCCTTAGGACTTAACCCCTTCCTGCCGGCACTGAGGCGGTTGGGTTATGGCAGTAGTGTTAGCTGCCTTTCAACACTGTGTGGGTAGGAAGGGACAAGGAATGGGGGAGAGAGATGAGCTCTATAAAGACACAGGCCAGGTCATCCCTCCCCCACCCAGCTCCTTCCTTGCAGCTGAAAGCAGCTCCTATCCCTTCACTCCTGCACAGTTCCGAAAGGCTGCTGCTGGCACATTCTGGTATGAACCCTGGCAGAAATCTGGGGAGGAGAGTATGTGACCCTGTGTGCCCCCCTACATTGCCTTGGGAAGATGTGGCGCAGCCAAGTGTGGAGAGTGCCAGGCAGGGAGCGTGGGTCAGTCAGTCACCCTCCCTGTTTGAGAGAGGTGTACGGGAGTGTTTGTGTTTCACACCTCCCCATGTGAACCCTAAAACCTTACAGAGAAGAAGGTAAATAAAAAGAATCCAACTATGCAGTGTGTTAAAAGGGGCTCAGTCAACTTGATGTTAATTTGAGTGTTTGTACTCCATAGTTCTGATTTATTGCCATTGAACTCGCTTGAATACAAGTAATTTTACCAGGTATCCCATATTCAGCACAGGGAAATATGGTCACCCTATAGTAAACTTAAAAGTGACTTTTATTTCTCCCACTTTACAATGTGCCGGCTCCATGGAGCATGACCTATCTGTAACATCTGGGATTCATTGCCTCTTGTTATGTTGTCTCATTGGTTATCAGGAGCCATGCAGTGAATCCCAGATGTTCAACTAGGAGACAGGCACCACATTTTCTCTAACACTGTTTGCTTAATGATACCTAAACCTTACCTGCACTCACTTCTCATCTTATATTCCATTACACAATGCATATTAAAAGGCTTTGGGTTTATTGCAGTCTGTAAATAGGGAACTATAATTTTGAAAAACTGCCAATCACTGGCAGGGTTTATGGCTTTTTTCCTAATCCCATTGTATCTTTAGTTTCTATTCAGTGTCTTTAACAGTCTAATGCAGAGTAGCTCGCATCAACAGTCTGTGTGGCATGCTTTTTATATGCCATAAAGTAAGATAGCATGCAAAATAGCTGCAAGTAGAGATTTAAGACTTTCTTCCTAAGCATTCTTGGGGTGATTAGCCTGAAATGAATTATAGGAGCTGATAGAGTTAACCATTAAAAAATAACCCACACATGTTTATGTATTTTCCTTGTTACCTTTATAAGGGAAAGGTCTGTCTATGTTGTATTCATTCCAGTTAGTTAAATGGTGGAAAAGATGTTTGTTTAGGTATATGTTAAATAGGTAAAAGCATTAGTGAATATTACAAGTGACTAAACTGCATGATAAATCTTAAATACATACATTTTAATTTGTCTCAAAAGAATTAATTTTTCAAATGATTGAAAGCTGTGAGCTAGTGAATTGCAGCTGTTCAGAATGCATTCCCAGTGCTAAAGCCTAGAAGAAACTGCACAATTAGCACTAAAGTGACAGGCCCTTTCCAGCGTGGTCTTATCACTAAACATATAAATGGGATGGTGCAATCAGGATCATGGTAAGCAGTATTGCTTTTGTTAAAAACAAAAAACAAAAATGAGTTTATTACAAAAAGTATTGTCAGGTTGTCTTATTTATTCATCTTGGGAAAATGCTTTAAAATTTAGAAGTAACTATCCTACAAGCCTAGTAATATTTTTATTTATTTTTCTCTTACATGCTGGTGATTTATTGATCAGAAAGATAGTTGTGCATCAAAACCCTGTGATCTCCAATTGTTAGGAATCAGAGGTGATTGCTAGAGCCTTTGTGGAGTGAGTCCCACAAGGACAGCAATGATGTTATTTTTTGTAAATTCAGTATACACAAACACAAAAAGCCTAAATGTCACAGATGATTGTAATTGTTACACAGCCAAAGAGACATCAGTACAGATGAGAGAACTGGCTTTTTGTTTTAACCACTGGGAGTATCTGAAAGTAGAACTAGGTTCCTTTAGCATGTTGCCATCAACTTTTCAGCACATTTTGAATATAAACTGATCTGACTTCTTTTGCTTTTCATTTAATGAAGCAAGGCAAAATGCGTATCTGTTAGGTTACAGACCAATTCCCTCTGGGACAGGGTTTCTCAAACTGGGGTCGCCGCTTGTGTACGGAAAGCCCCTGGCGGGCTGGGCCAGTGTATTTACCTACCCCGTCCGCAGATCCAGCCGATCACGGCTCCCACTGGCCGTGGTTCATTACTCCGAGCCAATGGGAGCGGCTGGAAGCAGCGCAGGCCGAGGGACTTACTGGCCGCCGCTTCCAGCAGCTCCCATTGGCCCGGAGCAGCGATCCGCCGCCAGTGGGAGCCGCGATCGGCCGGACCTGCAGACGGGGCAGGTAAACACACCACCCGGCCCGTCAGGGGCTTTCCCTGAACAAGCGGCGACCCCTGTTTGAGAAACCTTGCTCTGGGAGTTGATGGGGAAATTACCATAGAGACTCACAGTGCCAGGCAGTGTGTCTAGAATTAAACAGTTAGAAAACAACAACAAAAATTACCCTGTTTTTCTTTTGCTTTTAAATTATGTAATCACTTACTTTTAAACAAGAAAAGCTATTATTTATTATTGAGAGCAATAACTCAGGGCGTGTTCCGTGATCTTTATTTGCTGTTGAAAACAGAAAGCACAACATAACAAAAAGGTTAACTGATTCTGACTAACTATATTCCGTATAGACTTTTTGTCAGTCATCTAATAATGGTATGGGGGGAGCAATATCAGCATGCTTTTTCTGTTCTTGTTTTCAGTGAATTCTAACAGATGCCAGAGATTTCAGAGTCAGAATCACACTGTCTTTTCAGGAGTTCATTGGAAATGGGTAAAGTAAATGCAGGTTGACATTCCTTCCCATGCACCATTATTAATTGATGGTACAGTTAGAAAAAAACTATAGGAACATAGATTTTAGATCCATGGCATCTCTTTATGGGTTTCATTGGAAACTTGAAAAAAAATTGCATTTGCCTCTCTTAGATCATTAGTAATTGATTCATTACTGTGAAGCCAATCAAAACATATTCTTATTGTGTTCCTTTCAGGATAGAACCTACTCTGCCAAAATACAAATAGGCAGAAATACATCAGATCTGCCAAAAAAATAAATATACTTAGGGACCTGATTACTAGAATCAAGGACAATTTGAGTTTGTGAAAGTTGAAAGGGCAACATTTGCTGTAGGGAGATTCCAGACAAGTAATATTTTGTGGAAAACTATGAACTTGCATAAACAGATCAAGTGCTACCATCTGTAAATAGCCCCTCTACAGAGTGGGTTCTGGACCAGCAAATCCAGCTAATGAATATCCTTCTGTGTTATGACTGCACATATTGCTGAAAAGCTGAAGGGGAAATGAGAAACCTATCAAAATCTGTACTGATTTTTAAGCATTAGCTTGCTGTATCAGCCTTTGCTTAATTCAAACCCAGGGCAGCTGCATGAGTTATCAGTTTATGTTTTTCATCAGAACCTTTTGTCAACTTATTTTATAATAATAATGCTTGCTTATATGTTGAAAGAGAAAGATCAATAAGTGAACTGAAACCTTTAACTTCGAACAGTAGTTTATATCCATTTGCTACACAATTTAATTACGTAAAGATAGCAGTCAGGTGCCAAACTGTGTGGATACACTTAAATGACTCTCATAATTGTTAATGCTTTCTACAGTAGATGAAATTTAGTTAAATCAAATGAAGATGGCAGCTCATTAAAACCTGATATTTCCCCATTCTTTTCCATCTTTTAATCCCCTATATATAAAGCAACATGTTCTATTGAATAACACTCATTAATGAAAGTTCATCTTCTTTATGCAATGTATTTTTGGTTATTATGAAAACCTGAAGATTCTTATACTTTAATTGTAAAGGGATTGCTGCTTGGACATTTCTAAGTGTGAAACACTGACTCTTTAAAATTTTATGTATGGGGAACAGGAGGGACATAAATGCTCCTTTCACTTGAGAATGTTCCCTGTACCTCCAATTTTATTATAGACATGTTGTTTGCCCTCCTGTAGTTAGGGCTGCATCAGCATTTCCATTAAAAACCCTGTATTTTTGGAGTTTACAAACAAGGACTCATATTGTGCTGCTGATTTTTTAAGCAGACCTCCCCATTGAGATCTATGGAAGACTCTGCTTAAAAAGCAGTGCCATGATATAGCCCAAGGTTTAAAATGTTTTGCTCCAGGATAAAACTCACCATTCTAGACCTTCACCCAGGAACAAATTAGTTTATAAAGTAAAAGAAAAAAATTGTTCAGCTGTGACCAACTTGTAACAGGAAAAAAGGGACGGTGCTTTTTTTTTTTAAACAAGTGCTCCAGATTTTTGTACTCATTCAACTCAAGAACATTATTTTGCTGAAGGAAACTTCATTTGGGGCTACTGGTCTCCCATGTGGACTCATTTGCTTTGCCTGGTGGAGGAAATAATTAAAATGAATACCTTGTTTCATTGAAAATGAAAAGCAACTATGCATGTTAAAAATTTGCTAAAGGATCTATAGTTTATGGATTTGTACATTGACCGGAAAGACAGTCCTAGCTCATAAAACAGCTGTGATAGTCTTTCCAGTTAATGATGCTCAGATTAAGAAGGATTTCTGCAAACAGACCATAACCATTCAAAGAAGCTATTACAGTCATGGAGTAAGTAATATGCACATGTAAATATATTCCCAAATATGTATTTACTTCAGAGTCTGAAACTGCTCCAAAAGTTCACTTCACTTAACTAGTTAACAAACACACTTTAGCACTTCCCATTTTGGGCTGTGAAGAGCTCATAAACTCAATAGGGTCAAACTGAATCAGTGCTCAGATGGGAGAACTCGAGGTGATATTTAGATGCTGCACAAAGTGGTGCTGGGGAGGATCTGTCTATTTACAGTTTTGAAAGACACAATGGTACGTTTTATGAGTTAACCTCAAGGTGCTGGCCAAGTTCTAGGTCAATAATTGCCTCTGCAGTTTGGGTTAGATACAATATTCTTCACTTTCTACTCTAAACTCTGATGTGATGTTGCTGGGCACTGTTAAACAGCTGCCATGTTCCACTGTAGAGGTGGCTGCATTTCTCAATGGTTGATTAAATAATTCCTGTAATTATATCTCATTTCCTATTTCAGAAAGTGTGTGAGGCTTAATTAATAAGTGTTTCTAACCTGCTTTGAAATCCAGTGTGGCAACTGCTTAACAATGCAAAAAAAGTGAAGATAAATACTACATCAAATTGAAGTTGGTGGAGGCAGACAGGTTGTAGTAACTCAAATTACATTTTGATCAGACCCCTCCTCCTACAAAACAAAACCAAATTCTTGTGGTTTCTCGCCTACACCTTTGTAAGATAATTGATAATATGGATAGAAGTCATAAAAGTAAAGTTTCGTCATATGATCTATCCAGAATATGTGCTAAAATTCTATAAACTTCTCCAGAGAACTGATATGACAGAAAGCTTCAGTGGTGAAAATACAAGGCAAGCTGCAAAGAATTGTGGCAAATAGAGATTTACATATGTCATGCAGAAAGGTCTGATTTTTTTTTTCAAAATCTTATTGGAAATTCTCTTTACTATCCACACCTCTATTTTTCAGAACTGATAAGTCAGCATTAGTCCCTGACAATTTATAAACCTATTGTATATGTCATGAAAATACCCAATTCTGCACCTTCTGAAATTTAATCATGATGAATCGGTAAATGCGTGGAATAATACAATGTATTGATCATGTGTACATATCACAGCACAAGTGGAGTATTTATTTGCTACCCACTCCAGCTTGTTTACAGATTGTGTTTATTTTCCATGGGAACAGTTCCCAGAAAACAGTTTCACTATAATTACTCTCGTCCTACTCATCCTAGCATACTTCAAAAACTGTACCAAGTACAGATGCAGAGCTATAAAGTTAAAAGCCCAGTGGTAAACACCTGGTCATTTCACATGCGTAAAGCAGGGGAGTTGGGCAGAACCATTCTGTTCAGAAGCACAAAACTGACATGTCTCTTGGCTTAAAATTTGATCTAGGAAATTAGTGGTAACACTGCTCTTTGGGAACTGTTGGGTGGGTGTGAGGTAAACTATGGATTATCTGGTGGTAAACATTTTAAAAATATAGTTACACAGAATGTAAAGGCCTTTCCTTTCTGGTTAGTATCAGAAACTGATTAACCATTATACATGCAAAGCTTTATACATGAGTGGTCTACCCAACCAAGTGAAATCTAAAATATATTTATTTATTTATTTATTTATTTATTTATTTTAAGTATCACATAACTCTTTTTTACTACTTTAGGAAATAAATTACCTTTATTTCTTTTCCACATGGACAGCTAGAGAGGTCATGAACAGGAGACTTAATGACACACCTTAATCCATCTATACATGCAGAGTAAATGACAGTTCAGAGATTAACCTATAATAGCACAAAAACAATATTTATTCCCATAGCTCTTTATCAGTTACTTCTGCAGTCGTTGTATAAAAATAAAAAACTATTATAAAAAATAATTTCCTGAAAACATTATTCATGAGGCCAATACATTCAGTAAAGAGAAGCTGTGTACTGTACAGTGCACTGTAGGATGAAATGCAGGTGTTAAGAAAAACAAATAGGGTGTTACTTACACTTACTCTGTCCCCAAAATACATGAATAGCCAGATAGTCTAGCATCACCCACATAGTCTACTGTGTCTCTCTTTATTTATTTATCTATCTATCCATTTATACAAACACTCCAAATGGAGGCGTGCCTGCACTTGAGTTTAGGTACTATTTGACAAATTTAAAAGTAGTTGTACTACTTTTACTCCAGGAATTCCCCCTTCATACAATAATTAGCATAAAACATATTGCACATTTCTAATTTTCAGATATTTATTTGTTATCAATTCTTAATCTGGTTTGAACACTCACAAAGACTCAGGATTCCCAAAATGCTGGAAGGAAGTAGAATTTGCATACAACAGAGTAGTTGTATATTTTTAATGTTTCCTTCATTCAAAACCATTCCAATGCACCTCTGAAAGGTTTTTATTCCTTGGCCCTTCATTTGATTTTCCTGCAGGAGAGTTGAGATGCTTGCATACACTAGTCTGTAAAGCACACGCTGTGCAGCCGCATATTGGAATCCATATAATGAATGCTGTAATAAGGTCGGCAGTAAAATATCATACTGAGATCTTATTTATCTAGTGCCTCCTGATAAGATCCCAAAGCATTGTACAAATGATAGGACAAATTCTCACAGAGCATACCAACATGCTGAGAAATGTGTGTATGGGCAGTTGAAAAACCAAAAGTAAGTTTGCTTGTATTCTGGCCAGCAGCCTCCCTAGCCATCCTTTATTCCTCTGATACACTGATAATCCACAAACAGTCATGCAGAAAACAAGGTATGTGAATAGGGACCATTGCTATATACAGACCTTATTCCCTGATTATTATTAGTGGTAAATATTTATATTATGATAGTGCCCAAATAAGAGTCAATCTCTGCCCTGAAAGATTTACAATCTAAAGCTCCTTAGGCCCTCTCCCAGAATGCCATTGTGTGCCTCTTTTTTTGGCAGGTAGCCTGCAGAACACTTCTCTTCTAGTCTATATAGGTTCTCATACTGCACTCATAACCATAGTTAGAGTTCCTTCCAGTAGTGCATCAAGCAATGTAGCTAAAATCTGATACATGTTGGTTGTTCTCTCATCCTCTCTCTAGTTGGGAGGAGCATGTGTACTGGAGTGTTTTATTTTGGAAGGCTTTTTTTGGTTTACATAATGCAATGAATTTATGTTAGAGCTTAAAGAAATGTGCCTTGCTCTTAGAGCAAAGGTGGTGAAGTGTGTGATGGTCTTTAGTTCCTGGAAGAGTTCATTCCCCACTCTAAGACCAGCCCCTGAGAATGTCATGTCTCCCATACAGATGAGCTTTACCCTTATTGTGGAGACTTCCGTTGTGCCAGCGGAGCAGAGTTGTTAATCCCAGAGTTTTGGATGAATTTTTTTTTTAGAACTCGTGGGCCTAGGCCATGAAATACATTGAAGCTAAGGATCAAGACCATGAACTTGATTTGAAAAACTGTGGAAAGCCAGAGTAGAGAGTGAAGAACCAGTTTAATGTGCTTGCAGTAGCCAGTGTTGCTGCACTGTTCTGTACTAGTTGGAATTTCCTAAGCACTGGAGTCTTCATGCCCAGGTATATTTCATTGCTGTAGTCCAGCCAAGAGCTGACGAAGGCATGAATAGCTGAACTCAGGTCATCAGCTGTCAGGATGCAACTGAGTTTCCTAGGTGACTGGAGATGACAGAAAACATGGCTTGCTGATGCTAGTATGTAAGAGTTTAGTATCCATGAAGAATCCAAGAATTTACCAACAGGCTGACTTTATCAACTATAGATGTGTACCTTTGACCAAAGAAGACCGCACTGTGGTTGTGCACTCTTCAAAATGTTTGCCTCTGCCCACCAGCATCATGTCTGTCTTGTTCAAGTTCTGCTTCAAGCAGCTGTTCCTCATTCATGAGCTGATCTTATCCAAGCACTGAGCCAGCTTGGTGGTATGTGGTTGTATGTGGTGAAGGACAGGTAGAGCTGTGTCTTATCTGCATATTGTTGAGTCCACTTTGTCTCACCCATTCAGCTAGTGGCTACATGTACATGTTATAAAGGCTTGGAGAGAGAACTGATCCTTGTAGGGATCCACAAATGAGTTGGAGGTTGAGTTTCCCATCACTACTCATTAGATGCCCAGGAAGGACTCAAAACATTTTAATGCATTACCCTGGACATCTGCCAACTCTTTCAGGTGAGACAGCAATATCTTATGGTCAGCAATGTCAAATGCTGTAGAGGGGTCTCGGAGGATGAGAATAGATATCTGCCCTCTATCCATTGACAGATCCTCTGTCAGTGCCACTGAAGTGGTTTCAGTTCCATGTTGTGGCCTGTGCTGAGTCTAGACTATTAGCTTGAGTTAAGTGACCTTGTAGTTGGCCTCTGGCTAGTTTCTCTGTGAGCTTGCTCATGAATGGGAGGTTTGACACTGGGTGGCAGTTGGCTAGAACTTATGTATCCAGGGTGGGTTTCTTCATTGTTGGTCAGATTATTGCATGTTCGAAGGAGGAAGGGGAGATGCCTTCTCTTAATGATGCATTAGCTACTTCAGTCAGGAATGACACTGTTGGGTGATGATTCTCTTTCACAAGTCAGAAAGGGCATGCAGCAGCAGCACTTTACGTGGCAGTGAAATGCAGCACCTTTGGGTGAAGCACTGCAGCCAGCTGGACAGCTAGTTCATGGCATATTGCACAAAAGTTCAGAGGCAATAGCCAAGAAACCAGAGTAAATCTTATGAAAGCGACCATGGATCTTCTCCTTTCTTTGACAAGTAGATAGGGTGTTAGATGTTTAGAGTTTTATTTGAAGGGCCTCAATGTAGTAAGCTGATGTAAATCAATGTAACTCCTTTGAACTCACTAGAACTTTGTGAGTTTACAGCAGCTTAGGATCTGGCTCTCAGTTTATCTCCTTCACAAGGATGAAGGGTTGAGTCATCCCAGTCAGTTTACCAGGATGTTATCTCAGGGAATCTTGATATTTCAGATCTGATGGTTAATTCTACTACAGTAAACTTGGCCAGTTTTGCTTCAGATAAATAGTTATGATTACCTTACTATTTCAAGTATTCACAGAACTTACCCCAGAGAATACCTAAGGAATCCTGCAAATACTGAGGTATTACATAATACCTAAGCCAATTAGTAGCTTTGTGTAGATTTTGTACAGTACTTTAAATTGAGTAAATATATCCCTTCCTATTGTTCTCTCTTGTAGAAACTCATCGTGCATGTAAAGTAAGCAGAATTTGTGAATGCATTTGTTCATTACAGGGCCATCTAATTAAGTTGCCTTTAAGGTTGTGCCAGTGTTCCCATTGCAAACCCCATTTTTAAAGGGGTAATGTGCTGTAAAGTCATTACAACCATGAATCTAATTTCCCAAGCACTTTAACCTATAAATCTATTCTTTCACCTAACAGCATGAGAGGCTGTGTTTGTTGCATGCTCAGTTTCTCTCGCCTCGCCCTCTATGTCTTAGGATAGTTTTGCCTATTTACTAAAAGCAGCAAAGAGTCCTGTGGCACCTTATAGACTAACAGACGTATTGGGGCATGAGCTTACGACTGTCAGTCTATAAAGTGCCACAGGACTCTTTGCTGCTTTTACAGATCCAGACTAACACGGCTACCCCTCTGATACTTGCCTATTTACTGTTATGCTTTCCAACCTTCTACATTCTGGATTTTTAGAGTACATGAAAGAATGTTTCATCCATGTCATTCAGATCATCACTGAACCAGACTGTATTTGCTAGTTCTGTCCAGAATTGAATCAACTTGATTATTTTATTACAAAGTGTTGTGGAAAAATTCACCCACGCATCATTTTTGATCAGAGACTCAGCCTGAGGCCCGTTTATTGATAACACACCAACACGTTGGGGGCAGCAGCTATTTGAACTTCTCCCCTGAAGCAAAGCATACAGGAGCTTTTAAAGCTTGAAACCACAAACAAATTACACATACTTGAGTAGTAATTACCTTATTTGGAATACATTGCAAAATTAATATAGGTCAAGAGTTAGGGTCTTTTTGGTACTTTCCAGCACCCTTTTGCAACCTTGCCTTGTATGGATGTAATTGAGTTAGGGTCTCCTTGGTACTTTCCAGCATTCTGTCACCACCTTGCCTTCTATGGGGTGCAATTACACAATTGTCCTCTATGGGTTATGGTTACACAATGGGGGAGGGCATGAGTTACATTTATAATTGCTTCACACCTATAGGTTACTTAATTGCTTCACACAAGCGGTTATTGCATTTTTAAAACAGTAGGCACATATTGCAAATTGTTCTGTTTCAGGGGCTTTCCACCGCCTTCCCTCTGGCCCCTCCCTTCTTGTCTTAACCCCCTGACCGCTGCTGTCAGGGAGAACAACACTTAGCTTAGCATCATTTTTGGGCCTGCTAGCTGCAAGGCAGGCCTAGACCTAGCAAATAAAAGCTTAGACCATCCTGGCCAGCTTAATTTTCTTCCACAAAAGTTAAGCACAATGTCAGGTCTTTATTGAAGTTGAGGATGTAAGTCAAAAGAATATTGCAGAGAGATTTTGGATATAAATGTTGGCATTGTAGAGACACTATATATAGAACCATGGAAGTTCAGGCTGGACACTGCCTCCCCAAGCTACCTGCTCTGTATCAATGTTCATGCAGGCTTGTTCTATTCCACACACTGTCTCAAGCAATGAAGCTTTGACCACTTCCCTTGAGAACTCAGTCTAGCAGATCCCTTTCCTAGGAAGTTTTCCTGCTGTTCAGCCAAAATTTTCCTTTTCTTGATTTGAACACATTTCTTCCAGTGATACAGTGGTATACAGAGACACTGAACTGGCTGGAATATATTCAGATAGGCTGAGAATAATCAGTCTTTTTGGGTGGCTTGGGGAGGTGAAATCCAACTCCCAAAGAGGGTCAAAATATGGGGCTGAAACATACTCCACAGCCTCTACTGCAAACTAAATTCTGAAGCAACTACCATAGTCCCTACAAGACATTTGCATGTGGTGTTGGAGCCAATGAATCTGTATAAACATGGAGCCCTGGGCTCCCACCTTGCCACTTTCACCGCCCTTGACTAGTTCATGTAATGCCAGACCCAGGACTTCTTGTGAAGTGTAGAAGGGGCAGGGAGGTAGCCCTTGGTGTCTGCTCTGCCTTCAGCCAACCAAATATAGGGCTTAAGGGGTGTGGCATACTTTGCAGTAGCCCTCCACCCCATGGATGAATTTCACCCAGAACTTTCTGGCTAGCTATTGCAGAAAAATTAGATTATAACAAAGGTTGAGGCTTTAAAGCTCCAGGAAACAACTTTTTAATGAGTCTTTGAAGCTAATGTGAGATGCTTCTCCATACATTGCCCAACTGATCCAGAACCTTGCTGTGGCCATGATTATGCCCTGTATTGCAGACATTAGCCACCATATCAGCTTTCAGACTCTGCAATGTTAAGGAAGAATTTTGTTTTCCTTTTATCTTGATTTTTCCAATTGGTTCTCTATAAAAATTGTTTATTTGAAGATATAAAAGTAACAGTTGTATGTCTGTAAAATGCATCGCCTTTAAACGTTAAAATAGTGCTACTATTGGATGGTATTTTCTTAATGGCAAGCAATTACTGGTCAGAAGGAAACAATAATTGAAGTCTTCCCCATCAACCCAAGAAGATACCGGGGGAGGGTGGAATGCACCTTCTATGTCCCTGACAGTGTTGCAGTTGGGTAGAGCAGTGGCTCTCAACCTTTCCAGACTACTGTACCCCTTCCAGGAGTCTGATTTGTCTTATGTACCCAAAGTTTCACCTCACTTAAAAACTACTTGTTTACAAAATCAGACATAAAAATACAAAAGTGTCACAGCACACTATTACTGAAAAATAGCTTACTTTCTCATTTTTACCATATAATTATAAAATAAATCAAATGGAATATAAATGCTGTACTGACATTTCAGTAATAATAATAATACTTAGAGCACTATAAACAAGTCATTGTATGAAATTTTAGTTTGTACTAACTTGGCTAGTGCTTTCTATATGGTCTGTTGTAAAACTAGACAACTATCTAGATGATTTGATGTACTGCCTAGGAGACCTCTGTGTACCCCCAGGGGTACATGTAGATCAGAGAGTGCAGGTAAATGGCTTGATCACAACAATACTGCTGCTTTCATGCACCATTTAAGTCAATGGGATCTTAGAATGTAAGCTATTTAAGTCAGGGACGGTCTTTTTGTTCTGTGTTTTTACAGCACCTAGCACAGTGGGGTGGGTGGTGGTTCATGGTGAGGGTTCCCAGGTGCTACCACAATAAAATAATAAATAGTAATCTTGCCAGTCATTTCAGTGGGTGCAGGACAAGGCCTCTGGCTAGCTCTCTGCAGTCGCTCACTCCTGTGGTAGGAGCAAGGAGTAGCTGCCATTAGGAGGTGACCTATGGTAAGAACACAGAAGTTTGTAGGTCTCTTGCACCATGGCACCCTACACTGGAGTTTTCAGTTGGTTGAGAAGTGCAGTGTAGAGTAACAGGGTCCTTTGCTCCACTCGAAGTAGAGTTGTGTGCAACTTTCATCATGAAACATGAAACTAGACACATCTTTGTACTCACCTGGTTTCATGCTTCCCCACAAAACCAGAATACAAGCTTGGACTGCTGACCCTTCAGTAAGTCTGGGCTGACCATTGAGCCCACCTATGGTCTTGAGGTGTTTTTTCATAGTTTCCTATACCAAAGCCAGGTAAAACGTAGCTATTTAGGCTGGGTTTCACTAATTTCCAAAGAGTTGTATGAAGTTCAGCTTGAAATCTAAACTTGGGAGTAGGAGGGGCGCACTATGAACCCATGGTACTAAATCTCATTTCCTCCTGTTCAAAGATCACATTAAATAAAAATTGCTGTGTGTTCTTTGATCCCTATCTCCATCAACTCTGTTCTCTCTCTACACTGCTTCTACAGCAACCACATAGAATGGTACAGAGTGTGTCCCTGCATAGCACTGACTGTACAGTATGTATATTATCCTTCCTTGCATACCTACATATGGTTTGTGTTAAGTTCTTTAAGGGCTATGGTTAATATCAGGCACATGTTTTAAAGCAAGGGTTGGCCATTCATGTTTAGTCAAGTTCATATTTTCACCAACATGTTTTGTATAAATTAATTATGCAAAACAGTTTAAAATTACAGTTCTCACAGCAACCATAATTCTACCACATATATATTAAGGCATAAGTTTAACATAATGTTTCTATAATTAAAAAAAGCCCTGCATGTGTGCAAGGAGGCTGAGTTACAGTTGCTGTGGTAACCATATCATTGAATGTCCTGACTTTTATCATTCCTAACCTTTAAATTCTCAACCATAACACTGCAATTAGCATGGTTTTATTGTTATTGCATTTTAATTAGATTTGTGCCTGGAGTTAGATATTCTCTGTTTTGCACTTATGCTAAAGTTCGTCTATCATCCCTCAATTTGCTAAACCCCCACATACTCACTCTGATTCTTGGGCCATGTTACAACTAGGGCTGTTGATTAATTGCAGTTAAGTCATGCAATTAATTTAAAAAAATTAATTGCGATTAATAACACTGTAAAACAATAGAATATCAATTGAAATTTATTAAATATTTTGGATGTTTTTCTACATTTTCAAATATATTGCTATCTATTACAACACAGAATACAAAGTGTACCGTGGTCATTTTATATTATTTCTGATTACAAATATTTGCACTGTAAAAACGATAGAAATAAATTGTATTTTTCAATTCACCTCAGACAAGTACTGTAGTGCAATCTCTTAATGGTGAAAGTGTAACTTACAAATGTAGTTTCTTTTTTTGGGTACATAACTGCACTCTAAAGCAAAACAATGTAAAACTTTAGAGCCTACAAGTCCACACAGTCCTACTTTTTGCTCAGCCAATCGCTAAGACAAACAAGTTTGTTTACATTTACAGGAGATACTGCTGCCTGCTTTTTTTTTACAATGTCACCTGAAAGTGAGAACAGGCATCCGCATGGCACTGTTGTAGCCAGCATTGCAAGGTATTTACATGCCAGATATGCTGAACATTCGTATGCCCCTTCATGCTTCGGCCACTATTCCAGAGGACATGCTGATGGTGCTCGTTTAAAAAAAAAAAGTGTTAATGAAATTTATGACTGAACTCCTTGGGAGAGAATTGTATGTCTCCTGTTCTGTTTTACCTGCATTCTGCCATATATTTCATGTTATAGCAATCTCGGATGATGACCCAACACATGTTCATTTTAAGAACACTTTCACAGCAGATTTAACAAAACACAAAAAAGGTACCAATGTGAGATTTCTAAAAATAGCTACAGCACTCAACCTAAGGTTTAAGAATCTGAAGTGCCATCCAAAATCTGAGAGGGACAAGGTGTGGAGCATGCTTTCAGAAGTCTTAAAAGAGCATCACTCAGATGCAGAAACTACAGAACCTGAATCATCAAAAAAGAAAATCAACCTTCTGCTGGTGGCATCTGACTCAGATGATGAAAATGAACATGTGTCAGTCTGCTCTGCTTTGGATCATTATCAAGCAGAATCCGTCATCAGGGTGGTTAAAGCATGAAGGGACATACAAATCTTTAGTGCATCTGTCACTTTCAGGTGACATTGTATACAAGAAGCGGGCAGCATTATCTCCTGCAAATTGCAACCAAACTTGTTTGTCTGAGCGATTGGCTGAAGTAGGACTGAGTGGACTTGTAGGCTTTAAAGTTTTACATTGTTTTATTTTTGAATGCAGGTTTTTTGTACAGTATTCTTCATTTGTAAGTTCAACTTTCATGATAAAGAGATTGCACGGCAGAACTTGTATTAGGTGAATTGAAATTTCTTTTGTTTTTTTACAGTGCAAATATTTGTAATCAAAATAAATATAAAGTCAACACTATACACATATTGTGTTGTAATTGAAATCAATATACTTGAAAATGTGGAAAACACTCAAAAAATTTAAATAAATGGTATTCCATTATTGTTTAACAGCGCAATTAATCGCATGATTAATCATGATTAATTCTTTTATTGCACAATTAATAGTAATTAGTTTTTTTAATTGCTGGACAGCCCTAGTTACAACATTATATTGTTGCCAAAATATTAAAAGTAAGTGATATTTGTGCAGAGAAGGCCTCCTCAGACTATATTTGTTTGGCTTTTCCTGCTGGAAACAATGACACAAACTATAAAAAGGCTCATGTCAGTCCTCTTACCCAAGTATCAGACAGCTTAATAGAACCTATGATTCTGGTTGTGCTGTTGATTTTGTCTGTAATTCCATCCTAGGATATCATTAAAATGAATTGTATTATTATAAAATAAATGTGAAAGACACATCTTAAATGTGAATTTTACTAAAAAGTGAGAGTCCTGTGGCACCTTATAGACTAACAGATGTATTGGAGCATAAGCTTTCGTGGGTGACTACCCACTTCGTCAGACGCATGTAGTGGAAATTTCCAGAGGCAGGCATAAATATGCAAGCAAGAATCAGTCTAGAGATAACAAGGTTAGTTCAATCAGGAAGGATGAGGCCCTCTTCTAGCAGCTGAGGTGTGAACACCAAGGGAGGAGAAACTGCTTTTGTAGTTGGCAAGCCATTCACAGTCTTTGTTTAATCCTGAGCTGATGGTGTCAAATTTGCAAATGAACTGAAGTTCAGCAGTTTCTCTTGGGAGTCTGGTCCTGAAGTTTTTTTGCTGCAGGATGGCTACCTTTAAATCTGCTATTGTGTGTCCAGGGAGGTTGAAGTGTTCTCCTACAGGTTTTTGTATATTGCCGTTCTAATATCTGATTTGTGTCCATTTATCCTTTTACATAGGGATTGTCCAGTTTGGCCGAAGTGCATAGCAGAGGGGCATTGCTGGCACATGATGGCGTATATTACATTGGTGGACATGCAGGTGAATGAACCGGTGATGTTGTGGCTGGTCTGGTTAGGTCCTGTGATGGTGTCGCTGGTGTAAATATGTGGGCAGAGTTGGCATCGAGGTTTGTTGCATGGATTGGTTCCTGAGTTAGACTTACTATTGTGCGGTGTGTGGTTGCTGGTGAGAATATGCTTAAGGTTGGCAGGTTGTCTGTGGGCGAGGACTGGCCTGCCTCCCAAGGCCTGTGAAAGCGAGGGACCGTTGTCCAGGATGAGTTGTAGATAACTGATGATGCAGTGCCACAGAACTCTTCGTTGCTTTTTACAGCTCCAGACTAACAAGACTACCCCTCTGATACATGAATTTTACTGTGTCTTTCATGTGTATTTTTGGGGTGTTAAGTATTAATCTTACTATAAAGTATACAATGTGTAGCCTAGGTTGTAGGGGACATATTTTTATCTCCTGCTTGAAGCCTGAGTGAATGGGATCCTTATTTCAAATTACTGCCAGGGCACAAAGCAAGTTTGCAGCTGTTCTATAGGTGCTGCATTCTCGGGACCGTGGGAGTTGCCCATCTTATGCAGGAGTTTTGAACTGTGAGTTCAAGTAGTTTTGTACATTCCCAAATTTCCCTTCACACAGCCAGAGATAGTCACTATGGAGCACACTGAGCTGTGCCCCCTGTTTGTCAGCTCTGTGCTTGTTTTTAACCATATGAGTACATGCAAGAGTAGGAGGAGTCAATATTTCGCCCCTTAGCCCCTGCATGCAAAATTATTCCTATAGCTGTCCATATAGCAATACATCATAACTTATTCAAACCCTGTAAAAGCAGAGCATCTTGCCAAAATCTTATACACGCCAACTAACTGCATCCGGACCTATTATGCGGTCCCCTAACAGGATGCTCATAGCAGAACTAGAATATAAGTAAGGCTAAATTCTTATGAGGGCTGATTAGCTTGGTCTCATTGACCATTTTCAGAAAGGCAAAAATCTTTCCAGCTTGTTATAGATTCTCTAGAGGAGATTCACAGCTGTGAGAATGAGGTCTGAGTTTGTTAAGAATGTAGCAGTTCCATCTGTAAGAATTATTGATTTTTGCAGCTTTATTGGAGAAATCAGTCATGTTTTTCTTTTTCAGGGGTTGGCTATTCTGTGATTTGATGTTAACTCTGCAGGTTAGCAGCTGGATAGCATCTCTAGTGCATCATCCAGTTAACTATTTAGCTATGGCATGACTTAGAAGAGACAGACTAACATTTTGCTTTGTTCAAAATGTTTTTCACTGAAGGGCTGACTGTTCCTTGGGTATGTGACATGGAGGAGGTGACAAACCATGATCTCTACTTCCTGAGCACATCCTCATTATCAGCATGACAAAGAATAAGGCCTGTCTGATACCATGAACATTATTTGACAGCAATACTGCAGTTTGTGCCGGAAATAAATTTTGTGATGTCCAAGTGGTCAGTTAATCCTTAACAGAGTGTAGATCTGTATTTTCCAGATTATGATAATTCAGGTACCTACCCTACGCTGAGCACATCAATATGACAGTGTATTCCATTTCATGTTTCCAGTAATACAAATTGTCATGACCAATGTTACCCTATTTGTCTCTGACAAAAAAGTAGTATCACCCCAGAGAAAACCCAGGAGCGCACTTACTAAATCTTTCTACGCCCATCTGTGTCATCTAATCGGCCAAATTCATCCTTGGTGCAGCTCCACTGATGTCAGAGGAGATACACCAAGGTTGAATTTGGCCTATCGTCTGTTTATATATGTTGCAGTCAGAACAACTGACATGGGGCATTGGGGCATGTAGTGATGTCGAGACTCACCGCCGCAGTGCGTCCAGCTGGTCGTCCTGGGAATTAGCTCTTTCAGCTCCAGAGCTCCTCCTTCTGGCCAGTGTCTCACCACCTTAGGCTTCCATGTCCCTCCCAGACCCTGGTGCCCTTTACCTCAGGGTTCTGCCCCAGCAGTACCCCTACTCTCTGGGTCTTCCCTCTCAGGGAAACCGCCAGCCTCCTAAAGCCACCTTGCCTCAGTGGCCACTGCCAGTCATCATCTAGCCCCCTCTCACGGGGGCAAACTGCAGTCTGTAAAGGCCACTCATCATTGGCAAGGGGGTCAGACCAGCTGCCTCTGCCTAGCCCCGGGCTGCACCTCTGCAACCCCTGTACCTGCTTTGGCCTTTTGCAAGGCCTGCAACCTGGGGATTTGCCAGGCTGGAGCTTGTGGCGGCAAAAAACCTGGATCTGGCCCTGTGAATGATATTACCTACGGTTTATATATATAAAGGTCCCAATTCTTGGGTCTAGCTGTGCTATGTTTAGTGCAGGACTCACGCTGCATTTTGCTGACCTCGACCCTAAAACCAGCTCCACCTCCAGCACAACTTAGAGCAGCCTCTGTGCTGTCCCGATCTGTGTCCATATGCCAGAAAACCCCAAAGAGCCATTCTAACAGCTACTGATTGCCAGAATGCAGTGGTGCTCCAGCTAGGCTAGGGCTATGAGGGGAATTTTCCCATAGGGAGTAATAGAAGCCCTACTGTTTGAATAATTTAAAACCAGATTGAGTAAAACACTTGAGAATATATTGTTGGGCGCAGTCCCCATTGGCAGGGAGATGGACTGTGTGACCTACTAGATTTTTTCCATTTCTAACTTATGTGATTTATGCAGTGACATGATCGCTCCTTCTTTCATTTTTCCTTTTCCCTTCTTGTATTCCTCCACCCCAGAAAGGTAGGTTAAGGACAAATTAAGTATTCCAATAAGCGGCTGCTATGGAGACTTGCTTTTTTGTATATCAACAATTGAAACCCTGCCAAGGGATTTAATAAATCTACAATAAACAACTTTGCATCTTTTCCTCTTCCATTTTTGTATTTTATTTTGGTACCTAGATACGGTGGCAACTGATACCCTGTAAATACCATAAGCAAGCAGAGAGAGAGATTAGATAGTTACAAAAATAAATAGATGGAGGAGGACATAGAGATTAGAAGAGAACTCTGTCATACTGTACATCCCCAGGCAAATTAGGGAAATTAACTTAACATCATAATTGTTTGCACTATGAGTAATAGAGTGGAGAGGAATCAGTAACTATTTTAAAATGCCATATAATAGAGGCTTAACCTGTAAGAGGACCAAAAAAATGCCACCAAGGCTAAACAACAGAGTAAAAGAGGTGATTAGAGTCAAAAAGGCATCCTTTAAAAATCGGAAATCCTATTGAGGATAATAGAAAGGAGCATAAACTCTGGCAAGTCAAGTGTAAAAGCATAATAAGAAAGAACAAAAAAGAATTTGAAGAGCAACTAGATAAGGATACAAAAACTTACCGCGAAAAAAAAAGGTAAGTACATCAGAAGCAGGAAGTCTGCCAAACAGTGGGGCCACTGTATGATTGAGGTGCTGAAGGAGCACTTAAGGAAGATAAGACTGTTGTGGAGAAGCTACATGAATTCTTTGCATTGGTCTTCACTGCAGAAGATATAATGGAGAGCCCCACACTTGAACCATTCTTTTTAGGTGACAAATCATAGAATCATAGAATCATAGAAATTAAGATCAGAAGGGACCATTATGATCATCTAGTCTGACCTCCCGCAAGATGCAGGCCACAAAAGCTGACCCACCCACTCCTGAAATAATTCTCTCCCTTGACTCAGCTGTTGAAGTCCCCAAATCCTGACTTAAAGACTTCAAGTAGCAGATAATACTCCAGCAATTGACCCCTGCCCCATGCTGCGGAGGAAGGCGAAAAACCTCCAGGGCCACTGCCAATCTACCCTGGAGGAAAATTCCTTCCTGACCCCAAATATGGCGATCAGCTGAACCCCGAGCATGTGGGCAAGACTCTCCAGCCAAACACTCAGGAAAAAGACTTTCAATATCCCAGCATTGACCCTCGGTACTAATTACCAGTGGCGGCGCGTTATTGACCTATTGACTAAATCACGTTATCCTATCAAACCATTCCCTCCATAAACTTATCAAGCTTAATCTTAAAGCCAGAGAGGTCCTTCGCCCCCACTGTTTCCCTCGGTAGGCTGTTCCAGAATTTCACTCCCCTGATGGTTAGAAACTTTCGTCTAATTTCAAGCCTAAATTTCCCGACTGCCAATTTATATCCATTTGTTCTCGTGTCCACATTAGTACTGAGCTGAAATAATTCCTCTCCCTCCCTGGTATTTATCCCTCTGATATATTTAAAGAGAGCAATCATATCTCCTCTCAACCTTCTTTTGGTTAAGGAAAACAAACCGAGCTCCTCATACGACAGGCTTTCCATTCCTTGGATCATTCTAGTGGCCCTTCTTTGTACCCGTTCCAGTTTGAATTCATCCTTCTTAAACATGGGAGACCAAAACTGCACACAGTACTCCAAATGAGGTCTCACCAACGCCTTGTATAACGGGACTAGCACCTCCTTATCTCTACTAGAAATACCTCGCCTAATGCATCCCAAGACCGCATTAGCTTTTTTAACGGCCACATCACATTGCCGTCTCATAGTCATCCTGCGATCAACCAGGACTCCGAGGTCTTTCTCCTCTTCCGTTACTTCCAACTGGTGCGTCCCCAGCTTATAACTAAAATTCCTGTTAGTCATCCCTAAATGCATAACCTTACACTTCTCATTATTGAATTTCATCCTATTGCTAATACTCCAGTTTACAAGGTCATCCAAATCTCCCTGGAGGATATCCCGATCCTTCTCCGAATTGGCAATACCTCCCAACTTCGTGTCATCCGCAAACTTTATCAGCCCACTCCTACTTTTGGTTCCAAGGTCAGTGATAAATAGATTGAATAAGGTCGGACCCAAAACCGAACCTTGAGGAACTCCACTGGTAACCTCCCTCCAACCCAACAGATCACCTTTCAATACGACCCGCTGCAGTCTCCCCTTTAACCAGTTCCTTATCCACCTCTGGATTTTCATTTCGATCCCCATCTTTTCCAATTTAACCAGTAATTCTTCATGCGGTACCGTATCAAACGCCTTACTGAAATCTAAGGAACTGTTCCAGCTTGAGGTGTCAATAGACAAGGTTTTGAGACAAATTGAGAAATTAACCAGTAATAAGTCACCAGGACCAGATGGTATTTACCAAGGGCTCTGAACTCAAATATAAAGTTGCAGAACTACTAACTGTGGTATGTAACTATTGCTTAAATCAGCCTCTGTACCAGATGGTTGGGGAGTAGCTAATGTAAGGCTGATTTTTTAAAAAGGCTCCAGAGACGATCCTCGCAATTACAAACCAGTAAGTCTAACTTCAGTATCAGGAAAATTGGTTAAAACTATAGTCAAGAACAAAATTAGCAGACACATGGATAAACACAATATGTTTTGGGGGAGAGTCAACATGGCTTTTGTAAGGAAAAATCATGCCTTACTGATCTATTAGAGGTCTTGGAGGGAGTTCACAAACATGTGGATAAGGGTGATCCAGTCGATATAGTGTACTTGGACTTACAAAAATCCTTTGACAAGGATCCTCAACAAAGGGTCTTAGGCAAATTAAGCGGTCATAGGGTAAGAGGGAAGGTCCTCTCATGTATCAGTAACTGGTTAAAAGATATGCAAGAAAGGATAGGAATAAATGGTCAGTTTTCACAATGGAGAGAGGTAAATAGCAGGATCCCCAAGGTTCTATACTGAGACCTGTGCTGTTCAACATATTCATAAATTATCTGAAAAATGGAGTGGACAGTGAGATGGCAAAATTAGCAGCTGATACAAAATTCCTCAATATAGTTATGTCCAAAGCTGACTGCGAACAGTTACAAAGGGATCTCAGTAAACTAGGTAACTCAGCCACAAAATGGCAGATGAAATGTAATGTTGGTAAGTGCAAAGCAATGCACATTGGAAAAAATCCCATTTATACATACAAAATGATGAGATCTAAATTAACTGTTACCACTCAAGAAAAAGATCTTGGTGTCATTGTGAATAGTTCTCTAAAAACACCTGCGTACTATGCAGCAGAGTCAACTAGGTTAACCAAAAGGAACAATTAGGAAGGGAAAAATAGTAAAACAGGAAATAGCATAATGCCACTATATAAATCCTTGGTACACCCACACCTTAAATTGCTGCATGCAGTTCTGCTCACCCCATCTCGAAAAAGATACATTAGAATTGGAAAAGATGCAGAGAAGGTCAACAAAAATGACTAAGAGTATGGAACAAGTTCCATACAAGGAGAGATTCAAAAGACAGAAACTTGTTCATCTTAGAAAAGAGAAGACTAAAAGGGGGATACGATAGGGGTCTATAAAATCATGAATGGTCTGAAGAAAGTTAATACGGATGAATAGTTTGGAGAAAGTTCATTAACACAAGGACTAGTAGGTCACCCAATGAAATTAATAGCAGTTTTCAAACAAACAAACATGAAGTACTTCTTCCTACAGTGCACAGTCAACCTGTACCATGGGTTGTTGTGAAGGTCAAAAGTATAACTGAATTTAAAACAGAATTAGATAAATTCATGGAGCATAGGTCCCTCAGTGGCTATCACCCAAGATGGTCATGGACACCACCCCATGCTCTGGCTGTCCCTAAATCTCCAACTGCCAGAATCATCTGGCATTGGGCATTGTCAGAGACAGATACTGGGCTAGATGGACCATCAGTCTGACCCAGTATGGGCATTTTTATGTGTTCAAGGTTGTTGATGCATCTTGCTTGCTCTTTGCATCTCTCTCAGCTTGTGCAATGAAAGTCAACTAACCAGTTTAACTTTTGAGTCGGTTTCACTTTCACATCCTCACTCACTAGCACAATGTTTGTTTATGCTTAGTGTAGCTATTTCTTTATTTGTACAATGTAAGGGAGAATTGTTTAGTGACTTCATTAGCTTTTCAGTATTCGTATAGTTAAAAAAGCATTTAGTTATTTATTGTTATAAACTGATTTCAGTTTAGTTAAAAGATAAACACTAACCATGCAGTAAATAACTGGTCAGTGCCTACATCTCTACTGTGTGTCATTTGTATTTTTATGCCTCTCCTGTGGCTGTAACTATGCCCAGTGGGTATAGGAATTGGATGGTTAAAAGTAACAAATAAGAAATCGAAGTCATGCTCTGATTTCCATACTCCTTGGCACCTCATTCATTATTTGCTAGACGGCACTGGGAATATCAGTAGCTCATTGAAGGAAACAGCACAAAATACAAAAACAATCTGATTACCATCCAAAAGCCAAATGAAACAGACTATT
The DNA here is from genome assembly GCF_016161935.1 of Mauremys reevesii. Lineage (NCBI taxonomy): Eukaryota > Metazoa > Chordata > Testudines > Geoemydidae > Mauremys > Mauremys reevesii. The sequence goes on from NC_052630.1 coordinate 28,059,689, forward strand.
GCATTGATTACCTTTGTGGAATTTCTATACATTCTTAGGCATTGCCATGCCCTGTGCTCCTTTTGCATATTACCCACTCTGTTTATTTCAGTTGTACTTCGGTTGAGATTTTAAACATAATTTTTAGAGGGACAGGTAGAAGTGGAAGTTCCTCAAATTAGGTGGTACTTGTTGGGGGTTTTTTTGTTTTTATTTTCCTCCCTCACATTAGTTGTAGCTGTCTTTAAATACAAAAGTTTGCATCCAATATTATAGCTCCATTAGACTGACAATTTAAATGCAATAATGATACTTTCATCCGGGAAGTGGGAACTCCGTCACCCGAGTGATTTAAAACTGGACTGTCCAGTGCAAGGGGAATGATTAGGTGCCTGATCCAATGGTCATTAAGTCACTGGAAAGACTCCCGTTGACTACAAACAGCTTTCGATCAGGGCCAGATGACCTAATTAGTTTCTCTCATGTTGAATTGATTTTATGGACCAAATAAATGCATTACCATCGTGGGGTCACTAAGTGGGGAAAGGCCAGGGGAATCCATTCTGTCTCCCAGCAATCCCATGTCTTGTGGAGGAGGTAGAGGAGAAAGCCATGATTTGACTGTCTAGTAGACTGGGCTGGGATTCGGAAAACCTAAGTTCAATTCCCAACTCCATCCACAGACACCCTGTGTGCACTTGGGCCTCAATTCTCCATCTGTAAGATACATATAATACTGCTTTATCTCATTGGGGTGCTGTGAAGATCAAATCCATTGATCACTATGAGCCACTCCTATGGTGATGAGGGCCAATTAAGTGCCTGGATAGGTAGACAGAAAGATTTCCCTGCTTGTCCTTCGCTATTTCTTTCGACATGTCATCATCCCCCTTTTTCTCTGTTTAAAAAAATAATACGTGCTTATTATTGTAAACTTTTAGAAATTTGGAAAAAGAGTAAACAGATGAGTCTTGCCCATTTGGGAAGAGTTTTTCAGACTCTGATTTTCCCTGTATGCTCCACTCTCCCTCCTTCCTCTTCCAAGGTGTCTGGCTCTATCAGAACAGAGAGTGCTACTGATTATAGATAGAATCAAGATTCAGAGGGAAAAGCCAAGTGAAGCAGTCAGCATGAATTTGGACTTTGACCTTCTATCCAGAGTGTGACAAACTACTTTCAGTTTCACTAATTTTAAAACTAGTTCATGCCAAGAATAACTATTATATTTATTTGTGTGTGTACATGTGCGCATACATGGTATTCTTTAATATCACTCAACTGAAAGGGGTGTTTTTGGCAGACATTCATCTAAAACTGGGTTGAAGTTTTCCCTAGAGTGCCTATATATAGCAAATAAATTTACTGAGCACCATCACTGCTTAGTTTAAATGGGCACTGAATCACTGATGATAATTTATCCCCAACATGGTTTTCACTGTATTTATAACTTGAAAATAAGCACATAAATAACAGGGATGGTTTTGTTTACTGTTTGTTTGAATTCTGCAATGCAATCTGGATGAATTTCACCTGTCTGCAGGGTCACTGCATTATTTAAGTCCTATATTTGTCTTCAAAATAAGCTTAAGTGCTGCATAGATTTTTCACTGGCCCTCCACACAGAAATGAGAGAACATAAACAGGAAAGGTCCAGTCAGACCAAGTGGTGCATCTGTGGTCAGCCAATGGCCACCGCCACCTGCCAATGCCAGGTGGTGAACTCAATGATCAATGGATCTCTGATGCCATCCATCTCTATCCTCTGATGCTCAGAATCCATCCTACTCTACCTCTTTCCCATCAGGATAGCCAGCCATTTATGGACTTAGCCACCATGAATTTATCCAGTCCTTTTAAACATTTATATCCTCCTAGCCTTTCTCCCTCCCTCAAGTAAGAGTTCCAGTAGTTGAAGACAACTACTGTTTGAAAGACTTTCCTTTTTTTTTTTTTTTTTTTAACCCCTTTTTAATTTCATTTATTTGACCCCTAGTTCTTGTATTATGGGAAGTAATGAATAACTTTCTTCTTTTTTTTCTCATCATCATAAATTTTTTATTTACTTATTATATATGTCCCCTTTTTAGTCTTCTTCAGTCCTTCTATCCTGAAGCCCTCTCTCTTCCTTCTTTTTTCCCCTCTCTACCCTCCCCTCTAATCTTTTATTTTTTCTTTTCTCTTTTCTTTCTTCTTTTTTTTTATGATTTTTTTGATCTGAGACACCACATCGAGACAGTAGTGTACAGTGTGGATTTATATACATAATATATATTATAAATATAATATATATATATATTTTAATGATTTTTACATCCTTTTTATTTTTTTTCATTAACTTTTCTTTGACTTCTGCATCCTCTGACATCTCTGAGACATCCAAGATCTTAACTCCAAGATCTTTTATCCATCTGACTCGTTGTATAGCCCCCCATTGTGTTCATGTTGTTAATGTTAGTTTTTTTTATTTTATTACATTATTTATTTTTATTTTTTTTTTGCACCATTTTATTTTTTTGTTGCTTATTTTTAGTTTTTTTTTTTTTTCTTTTGAAGTTCTTCACAATCTGCTTCTTCTCTCTTATCTGAGTAGTTTAGTATAATCTCTGCAACCACTTTGCTCACTTACTCCTCTTCCCTTTCTTTTTTTTTTTTTTGAATAAATTTTTGAATTTTGAATAGGGATGAACCCTGGACCACCTACACTATACCTCTCCATCTCCACAATGAGAATTTACCATTAATCCCTTTGTTCCCCTTCCTGTGTCCTCCTCCTTTAGTTCCTTGAAAGGATTTCCTTTATCCTTTCGACAGTTTAATTAGTTTAATTACTTTTTGGTGAGGACCCTCAAAAAAGCTTTCTGGAAATCTAAGTACACTCTATGTCCGTCCCCCCCCCTTCTTGTTTTGTTGTTTCCCTTCAAAGAACTAATAGATATTAGTAATTTTAATTTACTCCTTTACAAAAACCATTTTGACTATTGTCAAGTTTTTTTTTTTTTCTAGGTGTCTGACAATTTTATTCTTTACTATTGTTTCAACTAATTTGCCCGGTACCGACGTTAGACTTACCGGTCTGTAATTGCCGGGATCACCCGGCATTTCATTCACTGTGAATATAGGAAATTTAAATTATGACATTAACAATATTCTAATTAATTATTATATATTCCCCATTTACTTTTGTCTCATCCAACATTTATTAATAACGATAATTTTATGTATTATTTGTATTGCAGTAGCTCCTAGTACCAGGGCCTCATAGTGGAAGGTGCTATACAAACATATAACCAAGAGCTTACATTCTAAGTATCTCTTGTCTTGTGCATTGTAAGCTCTTTAGGGCTGGAATTCTCATTTTCTATAGCTCCTACCACAGTGAGGCCCTGACCTGTCTAGGTGCTATTGCAATATAAATGTTTAATCATAACAGGATATAGGAAACTGGAAGAGTTAATTTCAAATGTTAAAGTTCTGTAGCTCTTTGTATTATTAGTGACGCTGGTGTTCTTAATTTTTTATTGTTGTGTTTATTATTTATATTTCTGTAGTAGCCCCTACTTTGTGTTTTGTGCTTTTCAGAAAGGCAAGAAAGATCAGTTCCTGCTACAAGGAGCTCATAATTAATTGTTTTGATAGAAAAGCTTCTATATGTTTTTTTAGTATTTGTCTTGAGCAGGGCTCTGGAGCGGAGCCCAGAGCTGGAGCGCGGAGCAGCTCCAGACCAGTGGAGCTGCAGGTTTTTTCCTGGAGCTGGAGCGGAGCCAGAGCACAGCTCCAAAGCCCTAGTCTTAAGTAATTAGCTGGTCATGTTTTGATCCTAATTCCATAGATAGTGTATATCAGCCAGGTGTCTCTTGTTTGAAGTGTTGTGGTCATGTTTGTGCTGAAACTGGCCTAGGAAGTGTGACTGAAGCAATTCTAATTAATTACCAAGCAGTATGGGTATCTAGAGACTGTAACATCCCTGGACAATGATATATTCGTAAAGTATTTATTAAATTACTGATTGGTGCAATTAAGAGTTACAAGACTGTTCTCAAGATGTACCTGATGATTCCCATAGCATTCAATGATCTGATACTACTTGCCAATGTAGATGTAGTACAAAAGTATCTTGCCAAGAAATGGCCTTGTTGACTATGAGCAAGCTATGTATATCTGATCCTTGTCTGAGCAATGAAGAGCAGAGGACTCAATGAAGTCCTCTAAGGAGCTTGCTGTGCCCATCTAATTTACTTGGGAAGCGCTTTAGAGACTTTGGTGGTGGTAGCCATGGAAAAACCTAAGATAGAAAGAAAGTGAAACCAGACATTAAGGATCAGTCTCACAATTCTGAAGTGATAAGATTATACGGATTTGTTTTTTCATTGGCAATTTATAAAGCGTCACAGAATCTCAGCCTTGTGGAACACACAGTTTTTGAGTCAGACTCTAATATCAAGAAGAGACATTCTGGTTTTACTTTCTCTTTTTCTTTACCTCCCTCTCCCAGTGTTCTCCTTCCACTTACACATGCATGTAAGTGTGTTTGTCTGTAATGAGGAGGAGGGATGTTTCAGTATGTTCCAAGATGTGCTTGATTTTAATCTCAAAATCCTCTCTCACTCTCATCCTGATCCCCTTACAGCATTGATCCATTATTTTGTCAAGAATGGTGAAACATTTCTTGATATTATTAACTGTGAACCCCGTCCCCCAGAAACTCTCTTAAATAACATCTTAAGGCAATTCCCCCTGTGTGCACACACTTCCCCCTTTCCCCCTTGTAACATTCCTATAGGCAAGTCGTGGACTGAAAGGGCATAAGACTGAGCTCCTTTCTCAGCCCCAGATGCAGTCTCTCCAAGTCATTTTGAGGTACGCTGCTGGAGAAGTGTGAGAAACTTGCATTGCTGTTGACAATGCTGAGCCCGTTCTTTGGATAAAAAGGCCGTTAGATTCCAGGGCTGTCAATCTGACACTTTAAACAGGTGCTATATCCTGAGTTTTGTAGCTTACTTTGTGACATTTTCCATTAAACGTTATAGAAAAGATAAGAAGGAATATTCTGCACACTAGGAATATCTCTACCTGTCTTCTCAATGATGACAGGCCCTTTCTCAGTACTATAGCTCTGCAGTCCCAATACAACGGTGAATTAGTTCTCAGGGCTAGATTCTGATATTCTTACTCTCATTGAGAGGAACTTTAATCCTTCAATAGCCTCACTAATTTCATTAGTACTGCTCAGGGAGTCATATGTTGTTCAGTGTGAGTGAGAGTGGCAGATTCTGTGCAAGCTTTTGGTGCCCAATCACTTAGTGCTGGGAGCAGTGCCTACTTCCACGAGTGCTCACACTGAAGAAAGTACTATTACCTGTAGTGAATATTTGCAAGATTGGGACCTTGCTTTGTATCAGAGTCTTAACATTACTTCATTTGGCAGGGCTTGATTTTCATTCTTCAAGGTGGCTTGACAAAAAGCTTCAAGCCCCGCTAGCCATGTACAAATACTGAGGATATGTCTGCACTGCATTCTGCATTGTGACCTGTGGACATGTCTGATCTTGCTTTGATCCAGCTAGCTCAAATAACAATAGCAGCACTGGCTGTTCAACCCCATCTAGGACCTTGACTATATGCTTGAGTGGCTAGGCGGTGCTGCCATGGCTTGCCGCTATTGTTATTTGGGCTGGCTAGATCAAAGCTAGCTGCGGTATCTCTACAAGTGCAGTCACACCACTGATCGCAGTATAGACATGCCCTGAGTAACAGACTGACGGTATTGGCTTCAAACATTATGCAGATGCACAGTTAGGAAGTTTTTAAAAACAGGTATTTTAGACCCACATAAAAGTTTGTTGCACAAATATAGTTTAGACCTTTTTTAAACCTTTTTTTAGAAAGCTGATTATTTACTCTGTAGCTCATAATGGAGATGTTTTGGTCTATTGTGTAAACAGGCTCTTAGAACCACTTTTTGCCTAACAGACCATAATGGCTCTCCTGTCATGTAAGTATTTATTTTGAGATAATTTTTAAGTGCCTTTTTGTACATTTTAGTAAAAATCCAGAGTAGCCACTACCTGCCTATTCACTTCAACTTAAGCCATTTTTCATAGCTAAATACATCCATCATTTTAACAGCTTTTTAAAGAAAAAAATCATTGCCAAAAATAATTAGATCTCATTGTGGCCTAATTATGTGCTAGCTTTTTTTTCTTTTTTCTTCTTTTAAATTGAAGCTGATTTTTACGTTACTGGAACACAAAGTCTCTCTCTTTGGAAGGCCACAAATTGAATGAACTCTACAGTGGTGGCAAAGTGTTTCCTAGCAACATCATGCCTGCACTAGTGCCGCTTCCTTCACTCTTCAAGCTAAAAGCAAAGTCATGTCCATTAATTCCCAGCTGCACCTAAAACTTTTCAGAGATTTTGCTGGCTTCCTACTGTTCATGTTTTCATCTTGCTCATATGTTGTGGAGCAAACCTGCTACTGTGATGTGTTTATCTCTCTCTCCGGTTCCCCCACAAAAAGCAAACCCTGAGTATATAATCACAATTAATGTTCATTTTACATTTAAAACAAATCATTTGTCTTACAGCATGATGCCTCCCTTGATGCATTATCATTTTAGTCATTCAAACATGACAAGCCAAAGATAAAATAAAATGTCTTCAAAATATTTCATATAGTGCAGTATGCTGGCATCATTTTTCTGCTAAGATCTGCAATGCAAAACCTTTCTTTCAAGCAAAGGGGGAATTGTGTAGTTTAAATACACAATAGCAGCATTAGAAGAAAACTCATAGGGCTTCTTAGTATCTGCGTGTCTACATAGAATGAGTTTAATGGTCTTAGCCCCATCCACAAAAGACAGGTAGCCACATCACAAAATGCATCATAGTTTACATCAGGGATCGGCAGCCTTTGGCACGTGACTCGCCAGGGTAAGCCCCCTGGCGGGCCGGCCCAGTTTGTTTACCTGCCGCGTTCACAGGTTCAGCCAATCTCAGCTCCCACTGGCCACAGTTTGCCGCTCCAGGCCAATGGGGGCTGCGGGAGGTGGCACAGGCCAAGGAATGTGTTGGCCGCCACTTACCCTGGCGAGTCGCGTGTCAAAGGTTGCCGATCCCTGGTTTACATTCTTATCGGCAGTCTCAGCAGAGATGCCAAGCACTGAATGGGCATGGAGACTGAACTCCCATTTAACTGCTAGAAGTGATCAGGGTTCAAGCACAGTGGCGGGACAGAGTGTAGAAACTTTGACTGCTACCACCTGTAATGGATCTGGTCTGTGGATAAACACAGGACTTTAGTGTGAGAGCTCTCAAGCGAGGACCTTTCACAAGCTCTCTGTTCAAATAAAAGAAACATACAAAAACATGCAGATCTAAAGATGAATGATGCCAAGTACATCCCTCACTGTTTTCTAATATAAGGAACAGCCATGCTTTGCTAGGATAGTTAGTCAATTTTACTGTGCCCTTGGACATGGGAGTGGAATAATCCATTTATTAACCGTCACAGCTCTAGGTCAGTGTGGCAAACACAGAGAGACCTAACATATGCTGCTCCACACATATTCTCCCAGGAAGATCCAACAGTACTGCTGCAGGCCAGATGTCAAGGCTGGCCCCAGATTGAGAATACGGTTTGCCACAAGAAACAATCTACTAGCCCACTGCTATCCAGGATAAGGAAACCTTCCCTGATGCATCCTGTGGATGAGTTTGAAAGGTTCATCTGAGATCAGTGTCTTCTGGGGTTATTTGGACTATAGTTATAGAGAATTAAAATTAACATAGAAGCATGATTTGCTCTGCCAGATCAAACCATTGGTTCTTCAAATCCTCCTTCCAGTAACGGCCAGTATGTGATCCTCCAGAGGAAGGTGAGAGATCCCCATGATGTACATAGCCTGGTCTGCAAAGCTTTATATAGGTGGAAACTTGCTGCCTGATTCCTGCAGCAATAAGATTAAATACCAGGAGCAATTACTCAGTGTTCTATAACGATTATGTAGACAGCATGATTAGGAGATTGGATTTCAAACCCTAGTGAGAGGTTTTGAAGCACAATGATCCTGTTTCCACTGTAGATCAGATCATTTTTTCTATCTCCATTTGTGGCAATTCTGTCCTCTTTCTCCTATTTATGCCACCCACCCCCAGTCTGTATGTAACGTGTGAGAGAGGTTTGTTGCCTGACTCTTCAACTCAAATGAGGAGTTACTGGAATGGCTCAGATGTGGAGTAAATAGTGTAGTGAAGAACTATTGCCACCATGTTTGTATCAGGCCTTGAAGGCTTCCCCCCTTCTTCCTTCCTCTCCCTTCCCACGCTTTCATTCCCATCAGTGGGAATTCTGTCTATTTTCAATAGGTATTCAGGCCAGCTACAGTTCCACCTACTGTGACAGTTTCACCTATGGGAAGTAGATTGACAAGTTAAGGTATCCCATTATCCATGAACATTTGGTTGATACATACAGGCAGCCTACCAGGTAGAATATTTCAATCCCAATTCAGCTCTACTAACAATAAATAAGAGCACAGCTGAAGGCAGTCACACTATACATCATTTGTGGGATATCCCTGCTAAGGTGTCTCTCAGGAAAATATAACATGCTAAATCCTGACATGAATAGGCTTTGTAATAAGTAGCTAAGTCTTTTAAAGGTAGGCATTTAAACCTGACTTCTAAAGAGAGGTTTTTTTAAACAGTTTTGCTGGAGGTTCTTTATATTCCAACTTTATGTTAGGAGAATCTCTGGAGCATTCTATAATACATATAAGAGACACAGGGCATGTTGTCATCTTTGTTTTAAAAAATTCTCCTATGTTGATATATATGGATGGAGGAGTTATTTTATATAAAAATGGGCATAAAATGAGGATTTGATCCTGTGTCAGCAGACTGTCAATTCTGTCCATAACAATTAAAAATTAACCCAAGATCTTAATGTTTTGGGGGATCCAGTTACATATCACTTGAATGTGACACTTGAATGCATACTTTTTATGAAGGTGTGGGCTAAATATGAATTTCTTCCCTACCTTTCCCCTCCCCACTCAGCACCAGTGAGGGTATTTATTTAGCCCACTAGCTGAAGCTGCTTTTTGTATGCACAGTGGTATTGTTTCACCTGCCTAGAGTGTAGAATCTTAATGTGAATTAGTATTTCTAGTACTTATCTTCTTCATTTCTTTAACCAGATGGCTGCCCTGATTTGTGCAATGGCAATGGGAGATGCACGCTCGGTCAGAACAGCTGGCAGTGTGTCTGCCAGACCGGCTGGAGAGGGCCTGGATGCAATGTTGCCATGGAAACCTCCTGTGCTGATAACAAGGATAATGAGGGAGGTGAGCAAAAGTCTTCCCATTCCCAGTCCCTAAAGAACAGAGGGTTATATGCACTTTCGTCATGAGTCACTTTACTACAGAAAGGCCCTCTCATACTATTGTCAATATTGTTGTTACATTTCCTTTGAAACAAATGAGATGGAGAAAGCTGTGTCCTTGTGGAAAGATGGTGTGACCTGAAAGGCCTCCTTTTGAAGACAGAGGACCAGATTCCGCCTTGGTATAAACCCCATCGCAGACAGTGGAGTTTACATCAGTGATGAATATGGCCTAGAATCTTAGAAGTCAATCCTGCCCTCAGATATGCAAGCTCATGCCACCTGGTGAATTGTAAGATCACTTACTGTGCATATGTGCAGAAGTGTAATAGCTGATTTATCAGGATATTTAGCAACATTTATTCACCTTTGTACCAGAACCCAAGGTCATGTCCTCATATGCAAAAACCACATAAGTCCTCATAGCTCACTGTGTCATATTTCACTGCCCACATGAAGAGCTGTAAAGGACTGGATCAGCTGTGCTGAACAAACCTATCTGTATTTACATCCTGAGGTCTTTATTCAGTTTTCACTCTGTCCTTACCCAGGCAAACTGACATTAAGTAAATTATGATTATGGACTTCAGGATTTGGTCCAACATGGTTTTCAAGGAGGGCTGCAGTACATCTTGTTTTCTGGAAACTTTCATTGTAGAAACTTCCATTGTAAATCTTATAGAATTTAGAGCAGAGAAGTTCCTAAAAGCTGTACAATGTGGATGTCTAGTCTCCTAACAAATACATTGAGTCATCCATAAGAAAGGGGAGAAAAGACCTCTAACATCTGTAAAATGCTGAGATTTGTGGTGCAGCAGGTAGGCTAAATAAACAAGGATCCTCAGAAACTGTCTTGTTTTTCCTGAAGTAACTTTTTCATCTTGTTCCCTACACTTCTTTTGTTTGCCAGCCATAGAAGCTTTTCAGCTCTCTCCTTTTCTTCTGATATTCATCAGAACCAAATATTTCATGTAGCTTCTTTTCTTCAGTCTACTACTTTTGGTTGGACCTCATTTATTTTAAAGAGCACATCTGTTGTGTACTGATGAAGTATTTCTTCTGGAGCAGTAGCTGCCGAGAATGTTTTGGTTGTGGTATTTCCCAAAACTTCAGGGAGACTCTTTATTCTTTGGATGATTGCTTCAGCAATGAAATTGCCTTTAAGATGAGTGTCCTATTCTTATATAATTTTAAGGCTTACAGAAATTGTTTTAAACCCCCAAATCCAAAAAGGGGGGGAGGTTAGTTCAGTAATGTTAACCAAACACTGAACAGCATTTATAATCCCTTAGGTCCAGATCTTCTGAAGAGCTCAGGGTCAGATTTCCACGTGCTCAGTGCTGGGGAAAGATTTTCAAAATCACTTAACCCACAAGGTTAATAAATTCTAGCAAGTAGTGCCAAATTCTGCACTCACATACCCAGATATGAACACCCTCAAATGTTGTTGTCAAAATTGGGATCTGAATCTCAACTTGGCAGCTTTTACCTTACTCTGTAAGAACCAAATAAACCTTATGGATCTGAACACTGCAAAACTTCACAGTTCAGGGCTATCTCTAGTAAATAGCTCTAGCCATATGACCATACAGATAAAAATACCCACCTTATGTAATATTACTGTGTGACTTAACATAATAAATTTAAAAATGAACTAGTTTTTATGCCAACATTGATAACTATCAATGCAAAATTAGAAATTCTCCCCAAAACCAAAAGTGATTTTTGAAAGCAATTATAATAATAATGGAATAAGAGATTTTAAAAAATTAGTAGGGAGAATGATTTCACTCTCTTTGTTTATTTACTTGTTTAACCTAGGGTATATTACACATGTAAAACAGACATGCAGGTTGGGGGGGAAATCCTTTGGCTCTTGTGAGACCATTCAACTGATCACCCCAATTTAAGAATTACAAACCTCAAAGACTTTGCTCACAGAGAGCATTAAAGTCAAAGAATATATAAAATGCATATGTGAAATGACAGAAATATAATATTAATCATCACTTGCAAGAAGTGTGATTGTTAGTTCATCTTATTAATAGCCAAAGGGGAAAGGGTGCAGACTGCCTTTACATGTGGGAAATGTGAGGTTTATGAGACTTGCAGACCATCTGGCCTCTGAACACTCCCATGCACACTCAATCTATACACATATTTTCTAGCATTGTATTCTCTTCATCTGTTCCATGTGTCACCAGTTGTAATTGATTATAAATGCTCTATGTCATCTACTATAAGCTGATGGAAATGTGCAAAGTGTTGTTTAGAGAGGAAGGATCTGCTTTTGTGTTCTCAAACACGATCTAGCCTGTATAGAAAAATCCTATAAAATAGATTTTTTACCATCTTATAGAATGTAATAAATATTTCCCTTCTATAGAATTGTTAAATTTATAAGGATATAAGTCTATTACATTCTGTTTGTGTGTAGAGTAATCTCTATAGAACCATATTACATTTCTGTAGAAGTCTATTATTATTTTTATCATCATTTATATGTTGCAGTAATGTTGTAAAAGTTCCAGCCAAGATCCAGGCACTATTGCACTAGGCACTGAGACAGCAAGAGTCAATCCCTGTCACAAAGAGATTATAGTCCATATAGGCAAGAAAGATAGAGGGTGGGAAAAAAGAAATAGTATCCCCATTTTACAGATGAGGAACAGAGGGCTAGAAAGATTGAGATTATAATTATCAGAAGGACTCAGCGCCCACAACTGGGGCCAGAATTTTTGAAAGAATTTAGCTAGATTTTCAAAATTGCTCAGCACCCTGGGTGCTGGCTACTGTGCAGTTTTAAAATTCTGGCTGTTTCATTTAGTGCCTAAATGGGAACTGGATTCTTTGGAAAATCTGGTCCTGATTGCAAGTACTGAGCACTTTGGAAAGACTGCCTAGAGAGCCAGCCCTGCCCTGGAGCAGGGAAGGAACTACATTTCCCAGCATTCCCTTGGCCTCTATCAACAGGAAAGGGAGAGGGAAAGAGTGGGGAAGCTGAGACCCGATGCGCTGCAGCTTGCTGTGAATGGGGAGCTGGCTGCTAGAAGGGAGTGGCAGTGTGAATGGGGAACAAGTATGCCCAAGGAGTAGAAAGCTTTGGTCCAGACATCATCCTCAGAAGACTTCCCCAGACTGGATTAGGGATGCTGGTGTGACCCTGCCTGGCAGCCCCCAAAGAAGGAACTGGGTGGAATGAATAGACAGGGCACCTCTCTATCTGAAGCCTAGCAAGGGAGGTATGTGGACCCCACCAGGAGAAGTTAAAATGAAAAGTAAGGGAGGAGAGGCTCTACTAGAGGACCTGGGCAGCTTTAGGTACAGTACCAGGCACGCAGGAGGATTTCCACTTCTGAGCCATGGAAGCAGAAATTGACTTTTCCTTTCCAGATTTAGCCAATATTCAGAAAGGGAATCTAGCACCTGCCTTCCAGATTTGAACACCCTCAAAATTTAGGAGTGCTCAAGCTCAATTTGGGCAGCTGTTTCTTCATTTCTTCCAAATCAAATATACTGATCCACTGCACTTTGCTGTAGAAAAAGTAGGATAAAATTGAGCAACAAATGCTGGGGTCTTCCCAGTGCTAACTAGGACTGGAATTGCTATTTTCAACAGCCATTGTTTAAAAAGAAGAAAGTGATATTGCATTGGCAAATTCCCCACAGAAATGAAGAGTGGAAGAAAAGAATAACAAAGGCACCTCAACTTTTCCTCATTTATGTAGGACAGTCTTATAATATGGATCAGATATCCTCCAATCACACAAGCTGAAAATTGTTCCACTTGACTGCAGTTCTGTAACCATGCGGGAACCAGTCCTGTCTGTGTTCTGTGCACACCCAAAATTCCTACTGAATTCAGAAGTGCATTGCTTTTGTAACCATACTACCTGATATTTTCAGGTCTGGTAAAATAAGCAGGTTTACATTTAGTAATTGGGTAGAAGGCCTCTCAGAAAAAGTTAGGTGCTGTAGGAGGTGTTGCTTATTCACGAGGTAATGTGAGACCTTCCTATTACAATAGTAAACCAGTGCAGTATAGAATGCACTTTGCTTGTAGAGTCTAGAATGGAGTCCTTTGATTTTAGACGCAGCCCATTAAAGACAATTAAAAGACTCCCACTTACTTCAACAGGCTTTGGACAGAACTGGTTATACACAGGGTAACTCCACTGTCTTCACAGAATCCTGGTCCCACAGTGGAGGGGGGCCATGTCAGCTTCTTGCAGAGCTGCTGCTCAGGAATGGGAACCTCCTGACACGCCAACCTCCAAAATCATTCAGGCTGCACTTTCTGCACGACTATGTGCTAGCTGAGGGGTGGGTGGGACTTGGTGGCCTCTGCTGCAGGTGATGGGCATCTCAGGTACTTAAAGCCATGGCCTAGAGGAGGGACACTCCTAACTCCAGAGTCTGCAGCTGCCTAGGGCCAGCGCTGAGGATTTAGAAACCCTAGTGCCGCCATTGCAAGGTTCAAGCATGCTCAGCCTTGGAATTGCCAGACTAGTAGCTGCAGCTATCTAAGGCTGGCCTCTGGCAATTGGCTGTAGCCAGAGAAGCTGCAGGTGGCTCTCTGACTACTGGGGTCCATTAAGCTAGAAGCGGATAAAGAAACTGGAGTTAACCTCAAGGAACAGAGGTCACCTGTAGGAAAGGAATGTCAAGGGGAGCAGGGGAAAGAAGAAGCAGATCAGGCTTGCAGGGGGAGATTAGCCCCAGCTGGCTAGGGAGCACGTCCAAGGTAGAAGGGAAACAAGCATGGGAAGAGGTGGTGGTGGTGGTGACCAAATAGTAGATTCTCATGTAGATGGGAGCAGAGGGAGAAAGGCTGGTGACTTCAGGTTCCCAGGGGCTAAGTCCTCACTTTGGGGAAATGGTGTTTGCAAGTGGCTTGCTCAAATGGCAGGATGGGTGCTGAGGGAGGGATTTGTCAGAATTGATCCAGTATCTGCTGGCTGTGAAACTTTATTGAGCTGAGACCAGAACCACATACAGTGATTGGTGACATAGGGTGGTACTGGAGACATGGCTATAGAAGGTCTGAATGAGGAAGGAAATAAATCTATGGGGAGTTTCTCCTGATCACTGTGAAATTATTGCTCGCTGTGGACACTGGTAAACCCATGTGGATATACCGCTTAATGAGAAAAACTGGGGGCTGAGGGAACTGTGTATGGCAATGCATATAGTCATGCAGAGGTGTGTGATCAAAATGAAAAATGTCTCCGAGATTCAGTACCAGGTATACTATGGCACCAAAGGCACTGCCACACAAGGCCCACACTCGGAGCCCACAGCAACTACATGGGGGCCCACAAATATGTTTGGCACCAGGGCCCACAAAAGATTAAACAAGCCCTGTTCTTGCCTATTAAATGTTTCTCATGCAAGCTTGGTGCTTTTAATATAACACATTTTGTGTAATCTACAGGATTATTTAGTAATTTTTCCATGGGTTTTTCTTCTATGTCCAATGCCTGATGATTTCTCTCAGTATGTGTGTTCCTTTTATTTTGTTTTCTTATGTCTAACTTCTAGAATTAGGTATACCCAGCTGCTCATGAGAAAGATATTAAACTGTAATGCACCAGGCTCTCTGTAGAATGGCTATTAGATAGATCCACATCCTTACCTAGACTGGATTTTCTTGTCACATCTAAAGTTGTTGGGCCAAATCTACATGTCACTAATGTCAGTAGGAGTTTTGCCAATGGCTCCACTGGGACCAGAATTTTTCCCTTTGTTTTATAATCTATTTAAGTCATAACATGAGCTCTAATTTTTTTCCAAGAAGGAGAAAAATCAAACTACAAAAGATTATACCTGATATTTCCCTAAACTTTTTGAGACTAAATTCAGTTGTCCATGAAGCATGTTATTCCCAGAAGTTACACATTGGTCCTTGTCTCATTGGGAATTGTGCATGATTGTTGCTGGTTTACTGCTATACCCTGCAATCAGTATGGGAATTCTGTGGCCCTTAATCACACGAGTGCAGCAGGGATCCAGGGAGGGTCTAAGTCTCTCAGCAGTATTTCTTTTCAAGGACTCTAAGTGCTTTTCTACAGACTCCAAGTGTAGCCTTGGGAAATATTTCTATTTTTATCCTGACTAGTCATGGATCAAGTTCAGACATGTGCTTAATCAGGTGTTTACTCTGATCATGTTCGGATCTGCAGTGATGCTCAGATAGCTTTGTCAAAAAAGTTTCAAAGGCAGGGTTTGGTTTTGTTTTTTTAAAGGAAGAAGCCTCTTAACAGATAGGATTTTCCTGGGACCAACTCCCTTTTTTTAAATCTTTTTAAATTGTGGTGCTTTTGGGTATCTTTAAAAAAAGATGTTTGAAGTCCATTAAAACACTCATTCTGGCCACTTTTAAATTTAATCCTCTTCTTAATCAAGCCCCGAGTAGTTTAAATAGTTATTAAGCATCTTTTGTAGGGGAATTATAGTTATTCAAGATTATATGTAGGAAGTTTAGGTATTAGAAACAAAATTTCAGGGATGGCAGAAGGATGCATTTATTTTTAAATTAATTTTTCTTTTGGACTTCCTCTGTTCTGTGAGCAGTTGGACTGTATGTGAGCCCATTCAGTGGTGTCTTTCCTCTTCAATTTTTTTAAACTTCTGATAATTAGGCTCCTTCTAAATTCTGAAGTGGTTATAGTGTATCAATACAGTCTACATGAACTGTGTATGTCTTGCCAAAGAGCACCCAGAACAGGGATCAGCAACCTTTGGCCCATGGCCCACTAAGGTAAGCCCTCTGGCGGGCCGGGCCAGTTTGTTTACCTGCTGCGTCCGCAGGTTCGGCCGATCGCGGCTCCCACTGACTCCTGGGCAATGGGGGCTGCAGGAAGCGGAGTGGGCCAGTGGGAGCCACAATCGGCCAAACCTGCGGACGCGGCCGGTAAACAAACCGGCCTGGCCCACCAGGGGGCTCGCCAATCCCTGACCTAGAAGCAAAGTTGTCAGTGTAGTGGAAGACAAAACTCGCCCTCTTTTTCTCCAAAGCAACTAGTTTCAAATATGAGACAAGCTAAGGTAGCCTTGTCAAAATGCAGGCAGGTGAAGTGTTGTTAACTTCTTTGATGTGCATTACCCTTGCCACAAAATGCTACATCCTCCTCTCATTTTCTAGATCAAGACTTTCCACAATAAGGCATTCTCTGAAATAAGGCAGTAAAACCATTAGTAGAAAACAGTGCCCATTTTCATCCTAGAATCTGGCATTTCAAATATTGAGACAAAAATATTTTCTGTATATGTTTCTACATTTATTCATGCTGGGTGAAATTCACCTTTGTTTTAGGGGGTGCAGAGGCCATGAGTGAAGTGGAAAATTTGTCCATCATTCTGCCAAAATTAATTTTTGGGTTTTGGTACCAGTTTTCTGCAGGAATTATTCCAAGCCCACAAAACAGTCACTGAGTGCTTTCCTGGAACTTGCATAGAAGTTCTATGCTTCAATGCATAGAAGCAGCATTGAGCATTGTTTAGTGGTTATATCGGGGGACTGGGAGTCAGGACTTCTGGTTTCTGTTCCCAGCCTTGCTGCTGACTTGCTTTGGATATGTCAACACAATGTTTTGGAGCAAGCTCAAGCCCAGACTGACAGACTTGGGGAAGCAGAGCTCATTCTAGTGCTCTAAAAATAGCTGTGTAGACAGTACTTTGAAGTTGTAGTTCAGGCTGGAGTTCAGGCCCCACCCTGCTCCATAGACTTCAGAGCCCAAGCTCCAGTCCGAGCTGCAACTTCAAAGTGCTGTCTGCACACCTGTTTTTAGAGCACTAGCGCAAGCCCTGCAATCCCAACTCTGTCGACCCAGACTGGGAGGCTTCCTCCCAGGGACTCTAAAACACTGTGCTGCAACAGCTAGCAGAGCATTCTTGTCTGTCTTCCTTTGCCTTGTGGTACTTCAAAAATTTGAATGGTCTCTGGAGAGTTTGGGATTTTACTCCTTGTAAACTCCAGGCATTATATGAACTCCTGAGGATTTAGACACCCAAGTTTGATAGTGCTGGCCTTAGCTTAGTTTCCCTGTTTGTAAGAGGAGGATAATAATGTGTATGTACCACACAAGAAGACAGTGAGGATTATTTTGCTAATGTTTGTAAAGTGCTTGTAAAATTCAAAACCTTGTGTAAGTACCAAATACAGTAACAGCTCTTTAGCCTCCATGTTGTTTCAGGGCTTTGCACAAGTTGGCTGCAGCGCTGAGGCTAACTGCCAGCGCTGCAACACTCACACCACACTACAAGAGTGCAGCTGGCTGCGCTGCTGCTCGCTGGCTCAGCGCTGCTGGGCACCAGAGTGCAGCGCTGGTTGCACCCACCGCTCCCTACCTGCCAGCTCTCCTCCACCAGGCCACCTGCAGTCCCAGGGCAGGCAGCTCAGCCCACAGAATTCCTGTTCAGCCTCTCTCACCTGTTCAGCCTCCTGCTCAGCGCTTCTCTAACTGCCCAGCAACCTTTAAAAATGCCCCTCTGAAAATCAGTTTGCCTCATCAGTTAATTGCAGTTAGTCAGTTGCACATTTTAGGTAAATCAGTGCAAACAAGCAAACAGCATGCAGCTGCATGGCAGGTGTGGCAGCATCAGGCACATCTGCAGCCAGGTGTGGGTTTGGGGTTTGTGCAACAGCAGCACAGCAGCAGCACTCTGTGAGCAGATATCGAGCAGGAGAGCAGATAGCAGGTGGGTGAGGGAGCAAGGGGAATGCAGGGGAAGGCGGGTGAGGCGCAGGGTGCAGATAGGTGCCAGAGGGAGAGGGGCTGAGTGCCAGGGAGCAGGGCCGAGACGGGACGGATCCGCCACTGAGCCGGGATGACTAGCAACATTGGACGGGGGATGGGGACAACACCCAAGGAGTGATGGCCACGACAGGAGGAGGCAGGGGGGGGGAGGAGGGGAGGAGGAGAGGGGAGGAGGGGAGGGATGGATGGGGGGAGAGGAATGGGCTGGGAGGGGGGGAGGAGCCTGGAGGCAGGAGAGGAGGAGGCAGGGAGCCAGGAGAAGCTCCTGAGCCAGAGCAGCAAGCAAGCAGCAGCAGCAGCAGTGCACAGAGAAGAAGCAGGAGAGGTTTCTGGGTGCAGCAGTGCTTATTGCTTGGGAAAGAATGGGGGGGGAAGGGGATGGGGTGTGATCATTGCTGCAGATGTATGGTGAGATGTGTTCTCTATCACGGGTCTATGGTTCATTCAGCAATCATGGCAGATCTCGTCGGGAGGCGTGCCCAATATGCCTGCGCAGTTTCGCCAGCAGGCCCCCGTGTCCCTTGTGCCAGTGACGGTGCGAGCCAGCGCCACTGCCGGCAGGCTGACACGCAGGCACGCCCATAGGGTGGCCAGCGAATCCATTCAGGGTCCCGGCCACTCCGGACCAACCCCAGTGACCCCCCTAGGAACTCTCCTCTGAGAAGGGTCCTCCTTCTGAGCAGCACAGAATCTTGTGAAAAGAGAGAGGGAGAGATGAAAGAGAGGGGAGCATCTGCATCCACCCCCCCCTCAGCTCACTCCTCTGACTCAACCAGCCTCCTCACCCCTCCATTACCCAACCTCCTCAGCCTCCCTCTCCTCAAGCCTCCCTCCTCCCCTTTTCTCTTCACTTTTGTTGTTCTCTCACTCACCAGAGAGAGTGTAAAACTCCTCAGTCTCAGTGTAACAATTCATGTCTGAGATTCTGAGATGTGTGTTAAATGTGGTCTGTGTGTTGTGTGTTGTGACTTGTCATGACTGGACTGTTGTGACTGTGAAATGTTTCAAAGAAATACAAAAAGAAAAGAAAAAAAAAAAAAAAGAAAAAAGAAAACAGAAAGAAAAAGAAACTGTGAGAGAAGAAAGAAGAGAGAAAGAGAGAGGAAGGAAAAAAGAAGAAAGAAAAAGAGAAGAGAGAAGAGCTGTGGCCAAGAGGAAAAAGAGAGCTGCTGAAAAGAAGAGGAAAGCCTGAGAAAAGCAGAGAGAGCAGAGCACCACAGCATACAAGCGCCACCTGTGCCCCTCCCCCCCCACCCCCCCCCCCCCACCCCCCTGTGTGCCCCACCCCAACCCCCTTTCCCCCCACCCACCCACTGCCCCCCCACCCAACCCCCCCCCACCCACCACCAGCCCACCCCTGATACCTACCACCACCCCCCCCCACCACCACCACTACCCTCCCTACCACCCACCAGCATGCCCCATCACAGCCATTCATATGCAGCCCCAATGCCAGACCAGACATGGCATATGCAAACATGCAAACTTACAGTCCACCCCCTTTGTGTTCACCTGTGTTGTGTGTGTGTTGTGTGTGTGTCTGTGTGTGTCTGTTTTTCTTTTCTTTAAAACAATCTCTTTTCTTGCAAACTTTATTATAGCAGATAGTGAAAGACACTTAGCACAGGTAAAGAAGCAAAAGAAAATTAATTATTATATTAGAAAAGATAAATTATATAACATATAAAGCATGCAGATTCACTGCACTGCAGCAAGGCAGCCTCAAATGCTGGCTTTCAAAGGCAGCAAATTCCCTCCCTCCATCCCTGCCCCCCCTCTCCCCCCCTCCTTCCCTCTCTCTCCCTTCAGCTCCTGCTCTGCTCTTCAGCCTCAGCCTCTGCCTGCCTGACTCCATCCTCTCCCTTCCAATTCTTCATTATTCCTTCACAAATATTATAGAAACTACGGGATGCTAATTCCTTACAAGTCTAGCTTCCCATACAAACTGCTCAGCGCCCCTTTCCCCCAAGTCCAGCTACTTCCATTAAAGCATTCTCCACTGCCCAGCTCACGCCTGCCACATTCCCCAGCTCAGCCTCCAGTTGCCTCCCCCTCCTTGCTCCAGTCCTAAGTGTATAAGGGTATGTTTCCAAGTCCAACAGTGGGCAAGGATCACCAAGGATCACAGGATCTTCCTGCATGGGAAAATCCCCCCCTCCTGCATCCCTGAAAGGCAAAAACCTGCCTCCCTGATCTTCCTGCTTCTGTTCCTGATGCATCATGCTGATGTCCAGCAGAAAGCCATGCTGCCAGAATGTGCCGCGAGAGCCAAGCCTCCAGACCGCCGCGAATAAATACCATCAATGCCCAGGTGGATACGAATATCTGATGCATGAGGAATAGCCAATGCCAGACAGGGAAGGCCATCGTCCCCCACCCAGCCAGATCCCAACCCATTTGTCCCCATCCATCGGTGTCTCTGCACAGGATGCGATTAATTCTTTCTTGCATTCTTGCAAAATGCCTCTTTCACGCACTGCTCAAAACGATTCCAACTTTTTCCCGACCACCACCAAACTGGCTCCCGGTAGCTGTCTATTTTGCAGCATGCCAGATTGCCACCCTTTTCCCCTTCAGCACCCCTCTGGCAGCTTTCAATCTTGTCGCTGCGCGCGCAGAGGGGCGCGAGCTCAGCACACAGTCACATGAAAGTGGCTTCCAGCAAGAAAGTTTTTCTGCCACACTCCCGTCATCCAGACTTTCCATGGCGATGTGATCCCACACAGTGTTGTGCTTCCGCGAGCCAAGCGGTTTCCGAGCCAAGTGAGCATTGCCATGCATTTGAGCAGCACGCCTAGTGTCCACAGCACCAGAACGACATAATCCATATTATCATCATCTCACACTCACTCGCTGGCTTGAGAGGAACACTTCTCGACTGCCAAGTGTGTTGTGCTGGTGAACTCAGATCTCATCAGCTCTCAGCAGATCGCTCCATTTGCCATTTGCCACAGAAATCGAGATTCACAGAAGACAACAGAAAGACACAATGGCGCCACGCGCTGCGATGAATGGGAATGGATGCTGGGGATGCACTGGGGGCTGGCGCAAACAGACAGCGGAATGAGCTTCCACTTCCTTCCCTTCCACCACACTCAGCGCCAAGCAAAAACAAACGAGGTGGTGTTGTGTGTTCTGTGCCACAATGCACCATGCACCTCTCAGAAGAAGAAGTGCTGTGGTGTGCCTGCACACTGCAGCTGCAGTAGCTGTGTGTGTCACACACCAGCGCGCTGGCCCTTACACAGCTGCATGAGCAGCGCTGTAACTCCCAGCGCTGCAACTTGTAAGTGTAGCCAAGCCCTCAGTCACTTCTGTGCTGGTTTGTTGTTTCTGGGTTTGTTGAGTTTTTTTTTATGATGATTATTATTTGGTGCCCATAAAATGCTGAACAAATAAATAGCAAATGTTGTATGAAGAGTGCTCTCAAATGTTAAATATCCACTAATGCCTGGGTGAGAAAATGGATATGTTTTCATTGTGCTCTGCTCTCTGTAGTCTGCAAGTGCCCCAATGCAGTTGGCAGGGATCAGTGGAGCAATGAGGGTCAAGTTAGCTTTGAGGCCTACCATGACCACTGACTGTCCACTAAACTCTAAAAACTTTGGTATCACACAGCCTTGTAAGTGAGAACTCTCTCCTGGTCTGAGCCAAAATCAGCTCTTATTTTTTCCAGAGGTTCTCTCCTTCCCAGGGCTGCTCTCCCCTTCCCCTAAACTGCTCTTACCTGGATCTGCATTCTTGCCTTTAGTCTTCTTTTTTGTTATATTGCTTGCAGACGTCTAATGCTGCTTTGTATGTCTAAGCCCACCAGAGCTTTTCTTCTGTGATGCCAAATTGTGGCTACCCTGAGTGGATGAGCAAGATGTGTGAGAATAGAGGTAGCGCCTTTCCTCCTCTGCACCCATGCAGGAAGCGGCCACAATGCTTGTATTCCCTGCACTCTGTGCTGGGTGGAAGGGTATCTAGCACTGCTAGCTATACGCCATTTCTAGCAAGGGGGAACACCTCTCACCAGGGGAGAGGAATGCTAAGGAGAGCATAGTAAACATGGTCCACAGCTGTAGAAAGTGCTGCTTTACAGTGGGCTCCCATTTCCACCACCATCCCCAGCCTCCTAGGGGCATTATGCCAGCATAACAGTTCCCTCAGCCACAACTTACATGCTATGTTCTAGGCTATGCCCCCAAGTATTTGACTGTCTCTTGGAACCATAATTTAACCCTTTACTTTCCATATCCTTTTATATTTATTTTACTTCTTTTTATAGCTCTTACTGCCAAGGTACTTAAGCGCTGCCTTTGCAGAGAGAAAAAACAAAATGGACAAAATAAAATCAATGAATCAAATGAAAAGCAAAATATTATAGGAGTGAGCAGAGGGGTTTACATAAAGCCTCAGAGCTGGCTAGATTCTGCCTCTGACCGGCTGGCCAGGAAGTGAGTTCCAAATGAGGGAATCGCCCCAACTTGTTACCTTCTGCTGTCTTCTTTACAAACTGAGCTTCTGAATCCATTAGACTTTTGTGCTAAATTTGCTTTGGATTGGAATAAGGGTGCAGAGAATATGAGTAATCAGGTAACCCCAAAACTGACTGTGCCCTACCACTGGTTATATTTCCTCACAGAACACACTTCATCCAAAAGCTTAATTCTCCAAAGGCACTGAAAAAAAACCCAACCCAAATCACAACAGATGGAGTATAAATGTTAAGTAGAATACAATGGAATTGAATCCACACTGTTTGCTGGACAAACCAGTTTTTTCTACTTCTTTTCTTTTATAAATCCCTTTCCAAGTTAGTTCTAGTTTAGTGACTCAGGGCGAACTTCTGCCCCTGGATACGTGCATACACCATTCCAGTGGGCTTTGCAGAGAGTTGCGCACTTCTCATATTTTGTCCTTCGATATGTTGCTGTACAGCAGTAACACTCACTATGAAACGCAGTCAGTGCTAATGCTGCTTGGCACAATAGACTAAAGATAGTGAACAAGAGAAAGTGAGTTATCTGTTCCAGTGTGAGGTTTTCTTCAGTTCAAGGATGAAATGAATTTCTGGAACAATACAATGTTCTGGGCAATGTATTTGACCTATTGAAAGGCTGTGTATTTGAGTTTGCTTAGAAAACGTCATTTCTGAAATTAAAGAAAGAAAGAAAGAAACTTGCCCTTCTGAAATAAGCATTTGGACAAGCTTTGCTTTTAGAGAACTATGAATCCTGTGATTTGATACTGCATCAGGCTCGTGACATTTAAGATAATACAAGTATTTCACAGCACAAAAGCAAATCATGTAATTTAGCTTGCCTCAACAAGCATTGCCTCAGCAGGGGTCTCTAATTCAGCACAGACAAAAGATTTTATGAGGTTCTCAATACAAATACCCACAATACTCTGGGAACAGAAAGACTCCCCAGAGTCAATACAATGGACATAGCGCACATAGTCATATTTAGACTATCTGATGTACTGAATACTTGAAATCTGTTATTGATAGTTTTGGGGGAGAAATATTGTGCAAACTTTTAATAAACTTCAGTGTGGCATCTCTGTCAAAGCTGGCTTTTAAAAAAGTTTAGCAAGAGCCAGTGAATCTGTGTGTGCGCACTTGTGTGTGTGTGTTTAAATTTAATAAAGTGACTCGGGCATGTGGCATCTTCAAAGCATCTTGCTAAACAGTAAGTAACTGATCCTCACAATAGCCCTGTGGGGTAGATAACAATGTATTATTATACTCATGCAAGTGATGGGGGAAACCAAGGCAGGGAAATTAATGCTTATAGGTGCCAAAGCTTGCACAGGTACAGTACCCCTGGTGCTCAGGCACAAGTTGCAGTTGAGTGCACATGTTTTTTTTTTAAGATTGGTTTTGGTTATAGCCAAGTTTATGAGCTCTCTGGGTCTCTCGTGCTCCAAGGGGGTGTGGGTTTGGAGTGTTAATTTCGGGGTGAGAGCTCAACATGTCTTCCAGGGTTCTCAAACATGACTCAGGTGCTGTGGACATAGTTGGGTCAGAAGCATGATTAAGTTAGAGGGCACAAATTTAAAAGTATTCAGATAGTACCTCCCCAGCCTTCTCTTCCTCCCTCCACCTTTTGCTCCTTGTCACAATAATAGACATTGCTTTCCTCTGAGTGCATGAACCCTGTGAATCTATTGCCATCATCAGAACTAAAATCCTCAAAGTAGGCAAAGAAGGTGTAGCTCAGTGGCCCCACCTGCTACACACTGACCAGCAGAGCTAACCGCTTGCTGAGGGAGCTTTTCCTGCACTCCAAGAAACATTGCACCTGGAGGGGCTCTTCTTAGGGCCATACTGCTCCTTACCATAGGTTATGGCTTACACTCTTCTGAAATATAGCCTGTCCTCTGAGTTAGGTTTGCAGTTCTCAGAGCATTCTGACTGGTCCATAGCAGGCCTTTGTCAGGGCTTAAAATGGAATCATATAAATCCATGTAATTGTATACAAACATTTCTTTAGCTTGGTTAACCACCAGCTAATGGGGGAAATGCCAGTCTGTAAAAGTTTGACATATGTTAACATCAAGGATGGTGGGGAATTCTTTAGCACGATTCATGTGTGTATAATTAGTAGTAACAGGTTCTTGTTATGAAAATGAACATTTAGGCTGAATCTGAAGGTAAAACTTAGTGAAAGTGAGAAGTATAAGTCTGTGGAATAGTCTCCCTGGGGAGAGGGTCACACTATTCCATGGGATTTACGCTAGAAAAATATACTGTAGGAAATAATCCTGCATTGCCAGGGAAAAGGACATGTCTTTTGATTATCTGACAGGTCTTTTCCATCTCTCACTATAATGGCCCCATTCACTTTGGCATATTGATGCTTCACAAATTATTAGAAACTACATAATTTTCCCTTACAGTCCTCAAAGAGACTTCTGCCTTCAGGACTCTTAGTAACTGCATCCTTCTCTCCCTAACCTTTTTTAGAAATATTTAGCAAAACACCCTAACTGAAGAAATGCTCCTGGTACTATACTCTGAAGGTCACCAAAGCCTGGCTTGGGTGAACTCTTAGAGAGCCTTCCACTAAACATGCTTTACAAAGTTTTATTCTGGAAACAGATAGCAGGAAGTATCCTGTTGATTTTAGCAGTTGGGCATAGAGGAGAGAGATAGTACTTCTAAGTGCTGGCCCTGTGGGTATTCACGGTAGGTGTGCATGCACTCTATGCTGCTGGGACAGGAAATTCTTCAATAGCAGTGTCCATTGGCCTGCACCTGCATGCTATGCCTCCTTGTGCTGTGAACCTAGGGCATAAGTATCAACACAGACTAGCCACATCTTCAGTTCCTCTTCTGCTTGTGGTTTGGGATGGATCCCTTGCATGTCTGCATTCTCTTCTTCCACTCAACATTTACCTGTAAATAATTGTAAATATTTATTTTTAGTCTTTCTTTTAGCTACTTAGCTTTAAGTCTTGTGGATTTGTAGAGAGAAAAGGTAGGTGAGGTAATAGTTTTTATTGGACAACTTCTGTTGGTGAGAGAGACAAGCTTTTGAGCTTGCACAGAGCTCTTCCTCAGGATGGGAAACTTAATCAGAGTGTCACTGCTAAATACAAGATGGAGGAAAGTGGTGGGGGAGCAATTGGGGGGAGTTTAGTGGGTTATAAACTGTTGTAATAAGCCATAAATCCAGTATTTAAGCTTCCAGGCTCATCTTTTGAAAGTGTTGAGCAGGTTTCCTTTGAGGATGAGGACTGACAGGTCAGATATAGAATGATTGCTTTGTGAAAAGAGTTCACCAGTAGGTGTTGTGGTGTTTTTGTCTTATAATTTTCCTGTGTGAGTTCATTTGAGAGTATAGTGATTGTCTGGTTTCCCCCACATAGTTGCTATTGGGGCATTTAGTGCACTGGATGAGGGAATACCACATGCTAAGATAAGCATATGTAGGACCCATGAAGGTAGGTGTGGTGCTCTGAGGGTTTCTTGTATATTGTCTGTAGGGTACCATTGTTGAAGTTGATTGTGGTGTCCAGGAAGTTGATGCTGGTGTCAGAGTATTCCAGATAGAGTTTAATGGACAGGTGGTGGATGCTGAAGTTCAACAACCAATGCTTGTTCATTAAATACTCTCTGGAACGCTCCCACCATCTTCCCTCCAGACTCCTCAGCCTTCTAAAAAGGCATTTTGTTGGATCAAGAGCCAACCAGTTGTTCTGTCACCACCTTCACCCCTGTTTGGCAGTCCCTAGCCCATTTCCTTCTACGATGGCAGACCTTAACTTTGGACAAATGGATCTTGGACATTATTTCTACTGACTATTCCATTGCGTTCCTGCCCACCCCACCTCCCAATGCGCACACACACACCCCCTCGCAATCCTCCTTCAGAGACCCCTCTCAGAAGAGGATTCTCATACTGGTAGTGAACTCCTTGATCCAGCTAGGAGCCATATAGTCTGTACTTCCTGAATACAGAGGGAAGGGATTTTACTCCAGGTACTTCCTACTTCAGAAGAAGGTGGGGGGTGGGGGGTGGAGGCCAATCCTAGACCTCTGCTAATTGAATGTCTTATTTGCCACACAAGATTCAGAATGTTTACACTGGCTGTCATAATCCCATCACTGAATGAACAACTGGTTTGTGACTCTCGATCTGAAAGATGTACATTTCCCACGTCAATAAACAATTGGCCTTTACAGTGAGCACAGACCACTTCCAGTACTAGATACTCGCCTTTGGACTACCAACAGGCCCTCTGGGGTTAGGGTATTAAATTCATAGCAATGGTGGCAGCCCAATTCTGCAAGCTTGGCTTTCACATATTTCCCTACCTCAGTGACTGGCTGCACAAGGGCCGGTCCTATCAAAAAAGTACAGATAGCAATGACCACTCTACTTGATCTATCCAGGAAAGTCTGCTTTAACACCTACATGGACTATAGAGTTTATTGGAGCAGCCCTGGACTGAACCATGGCCAAAACATGCTTACCACTGTACAGGTTTCTAGCCTTGGGGGATCTCAATGTCCAAATCCACCGCAGCCCTCACACTCATTGCCAACACATCTCTTCTGGGTTGGGGAGCACACCGGGATGATCACATAGCCCAAGGCTTGTGGATCCTCAGGAGTCCACACTCCATATTGTAGGTGTGGCTTGACATGAGTATTTGGACATAAGGGGAGGCCACATTTTGTGGGAGTCAAGAACAGGGAGGTAAAGAGATCAGCAGGCTGAAAACAGAATGTCTGTGCTAATTAAGGTAAGGGAGAACACCCAGGAAACCATTTACAATGGACAAGAGAACAGTAGATCAGATAAATCAGGAATGTAAAGATGAGATAGAGAGAAAAATTGTACATGGACAGTGCATTGACAGAGCATGCTGTACAGGGATTGATTTCTACAAAGTAACTAAGCCAACTGCAAAAACATGTGATAACAGTGGATAGTCAATGTGATGTGTAAATGTGTATAAAGGAAGAGGGTTTCTGTGTAACTTTAGATGTGTGGTACACCCTATAATCACCTCCATGTGTGAGTCTGATTGACTTAGTGTAGCTTCATTGTATCCCTAATGAAGGAACCTGAGAGATGAGACTGGAGTTGGACTGAATTCTTGGAGAACCAAATGGAAGAGGTCTCAAAGAAACCACGACACATATCAACCTGCTAGAGCTACGGGCTGTCAGCAAGGAGTGCAGATGCTTCCTACCCATCATTCAGTCTACTCACATCCAGATCAGGTCAGACATGACTGCTGTTTACTATATAAACAAGCAGGGAAGAGCAAGGTCTCCACCACCGTGCAGGGATGTGATCCACCTATTGAACTGGTGCATCTAGCACAACATCACCCTTTCAGCAGTACATATTGCAGGAATCATGACAAGCTCAGTAAGAATTTCAACAAAGACCACTCTTCAAGGATTTTCATCCTGGATCCTTTTTGCCACCCAAGAAAATAAATGCTGAGCTTATGCTCTCACTCCAGCCAGGGTCATGACTCCAGGGAGGATGCCTTCCTATATCCATGGTCAGAACCATTATTGTATGCCTTCCCTCCTATCCCCCTCATGCCTCCAGAAGATCCAGAGCACAGCAATTCTAATAGCATATGGTGGCCTTGCCAGTTTTGGTTCACCCTGGCCCTGCACCTGGCCTCTTCCACATCCTGGCGTGCCATAAACATTACCTCTCTCCAGAAGAGTCAGAATGTCCCTGTTGAACTATCTTCTCTCCCTAAAGGCACTGGGATTTTGAGCAGCTCATAGAGAGCGCATTTTGTAACAATCAATGCACTTCACCCTCCTAGAGAGAGCTATTTTGTTTTCACTCACCCGTGACATCCTGATTCCTTATAGGCATTGTCAGAACTTTCCTTCCCCTATCTCGATCTACATCTCCTGAAATCTGAACTTAGAACAAGCAGCACTTCTGAGGCCACCCTTGGCTTCCAGCTCTTTCCTGTATTTATTGATGAAGGTGACATTCTTGACAGCAGTTACTTCAGCTACTTCAGCTAGGAGGGTAGGTGAGTTTTGTGCCCTCATGGTAGATCCGCTTTCACAGAGACAAGGTATCCCTCCAGCTACATCCTAAGTCTCAAGGTCCCATCAGACTTCCATTTGAATCAAACCTCACAACACTAGAGATGGCAGGAGATTACTCTCTGTAGATATTCGAAGGGCCCTTGCTTTTGACTTGGATCAGACAAAACCAGTTCAAAGACCTCCTCAGCTGTTTATTTTATTTGCTGAGAGACTGAAGGGTGATGCCATCTCTTCTCTGAGACTCTCGAAGTGGGTCTTGGGCTGAATCCTCCTATGTTATCAGCTTGCAGAAACTCCTCTGTGTGGCATCAAACCTCACTCAACTAGAGCGCAAGCTGCCTCATGGCATCACTGCAAGGTGTCCTTTTTTATGAAATCTGCAGAGCAGCTACTTGGAGTTCAGTCCAAACATTAACCAGGCACTGTGCCCTAACTCAAGAATCAGCAGATGATGCATTCTTTTGTTACCCGGGGTCCTTTCAATCCAAAGCTCTTGGTAACTTTTACTCTGTGCGAGGTGGTGTCAGGAAATGAATCACGGGGGACACAGCCATCCGACCAATAGATGGCTGGCACAAACAGGACAACACATGAGTGCTTTCATTTAAAGCTAAACTTTACTTAGTCTCAAGCAGTTACACACATCCGCAACAGGTTAGGAAAACACCCCCAACCCTCGATAATTACCGAATCTGAGTGTGGCTCTCAAGTGACACAGCGACAGGCTTCCATTGGCTAAACTTCCATCTGCCAATGTATCCAGAAGGAGAGTCCAGAAGAGTCCAACTACCTCAAACTTTTTTCCCTTATTTATACATTAGTAATACGACAAGTCCCTTAAAGAAAACTTGTTAAGCAGACAGTTTCAGTGGTCAAGCAAGAGGTTTCCTTCTGATTATTGATTAACCAGGTGTGGGTTTTTCCCAGAGTTTGCAGCCTTGAGGCCCCAGTAGACATTCCTGAGGGCACATCCTGCGCTTCTAAAATGCATGTATTAGCAACTTCAACACAATTCTTATCAGGAAGGACGCAGGGTCAAGCTGCCCTTTCTGTGTCACCCCAAGCCCCCTCCCCTCCTGCCTTGGTTAAGCTGAGGCTGCTTCATGGCCAATTTACAGCCCGCTGACTTGGCTGCTTTTATCAATAAGCAATAATGGTTTCAGGCACTTCACTGGTTTGCCAAAATCTCCCCATACACTTTGGTTCAGCAGTGCTGCCAACTGTGGTGCCAGATATCTTCTCAAATCCTCCTCTTAAATATGAAGTGCTTTGGAATTGCCCATAGTGAACACCCATAGGGACCAGCACTGGAAGAAGAAAGGGAAGTTACTTACCTAATAGTAACTGGAGTTCTTCAAAATGTGTGGTCCCTATAGGTATTCAAAACCCAGCCTCTTTCCCCAATGCTTTGGATCCTCACATGATTTGTGGTAGAGTAGGAACTGAGGCAGTCTCTGCCACCCCTTGTGCCTTCAGTCCACAATCCGAGGAGGTGTGCTGTGCAGGTGTGTACCAATGGACACTGCTATTGAATAATATCTGGTCCCAGGCACACAGAATGCATGAATACTTATAGAGAATATTGATCTGGATCACTTATCTCAACAAACTCGTTGCTATAATTTCCTTTTCTCAAGTAGGCTGGTCACAGACCATATAGGGGTTTAAACATAACAAACATCTTGAATTTTATGTGGAGGTGAAAACTACAAGTAGTAAGGGCAGAGTGTGGAGGACAGGTGTGATATGCTCATAGCAGGCTTCCCCAGTTAGAACACAGAGCATCATTCTTTGCTGGCTGATGTTTCCAAGGGAAGCCATAGGCACAATGTATTGCAGTAATCCAGACTTTTGGTGGCAAAGGCATAGATGACCGTAGGATAGGCTCTTGGTTAGGCATAGATGGAAAAGACCTCTATCTGAGAATCAAGGAACAGGGGTAGAGCTAGTAAAGCATTGAGACTGCATGAAAACTATTTTGGCAAAGGGCAAACTCCCTCAATAGAGCCAGAAGACACAGGCCCCAGGTCCTTCTCTAGGTGCTTCCTCTTGTCAGCTGCTATCACTTTTGTCCTTTTCAAGCTGAGATACACCCAATACATTTCAATGGAGTTCTGCCCATTTCCACTGGCAGAGAATTTGGCCCTAAACCTTATTCTAACTGACCAATAACTATATATGTGTGCCATATAGACATTTTATACACATGCACACACTTGAGTTTGTTAATTATTCTTGAATCTAAGAAAGGAAAATTGTTTTGTCTGAGTCAGAGCCAAGAGTGACCTAGGAGCTTTCTTTCAAGGCCTGAATGCTATACATTTTGTATTGACTGTCAGCAAGACATAAGCTATCACTACCACTAACATATTTGCATGAAAACTTAAATGCCTCTATGCTCCAGCTCCTAGTGCCAAAGCACCAATTTCAGTAGGGACCATGTCACCTTGAGTTTGTCTCTGTGATTTTGGCTTTGTGATAAATGGGAGAGTCCTGGATAAGAAAAACAATCTTCTTCTTGTCTTCTTTCAACCTTCTGTCAACCAACATTTTTCTTCTACGTGTCAATACAGGACTTCGTTGTTACATATGTGTTCTAGGGCAGTAAATCTTCCATGACAAAATTGTAAGGTCCTTGCAGCTCTTTCCTTGCCCTCAGTCATCTATTGTAGTTTCACCCTACAGGGCAAAATTCTGTGCCAACTCACATAAGCACAGAAATTGGATGATTGGTATAAAGGCAAAGTGATGTAAATTCCAGTGATGTGGAATTCTGTAGTAGTGCAAAAGTTAACTCTACTCAGATGCCTAGTTGGCAGAAAGGGGCTGTAGCAGAAGAAGGGGTCCTGCCAGGCCTTAACCTGAACGTGGCCAGGAAGCCATAATCAAGAGCCAATAGTCAACATGGCCAAGGGACAATTTATCATAGAATAAGAGGAATAATTTTTGTGAGAGCACCTTGCGAGAATATTGTTGGAGCATCATTGTCTCTCTCAGTATCCGAGGGCAGACAGGTATGTAAAAGCAATTCTTGAGGGTCATTATGGCTTTTCTGTACCACTTGTAATCAGAAATATCACTCTTAAGAGAAGAGAAAGGAACAGTGAGGGGTCACAAATGTGTCGGCAGCCCACCTGGAAGAAGATATCATTATCTCTGCTGTGCACTTTTTAGGTCTTGTAATATGGAAACTGTGATCAAGAGGAAAAAATAACTAATTGCTCCAGAAATTCAAAATGCACAAGTTAATATTTTAAAATTCTGCTGTTGTGCAGCAGGGCTAGATCAAAGCATTTAATCTGTAATAATGCATATGCATCATTTAACAATAGGCAAATAAATGGGCAAATTTCATTAACAAAAAGTTAAGTCTTTAAAATGAACACCCTGTCAGTTAATCTGTTGTTAAAAAGGCTTGATAATCCGAATATTCAAGAGTAGCAATGAAGAGCTAATCTTGTGCTGCCAGTTTAAATCAAATCAGTTTCCTATTTCATTCTTCTCCAGGTTAAAGCCAAGTCAAGAGTACTTTCAGTTATTTCACTCTGACTTTTAAATTGTTGGAAGGGATGCAGTATCATGCTGACACCCAGATACAGTAGTTTCCCCTGGTGTGTAGGTAAGAGCGGTTCAGAACTCTGCTAACAGTCATTGCATCCACTTTATCTCTGATATGTCTGTTGTGAAGAGAAACAGTGCCTGGGTGAAACCAATTAAAGCTTCTGTCACTGGATTAACAATATAAAAGTGCTTAGTCCTGTCTAGAAGGTCCTGAACCCATCAAAACTCTGGAACATACATTTAAAACAACTCAAACTAATCTGTAATAGAAACAAAGAAAATGTTCATTGCAGAGTTTTGTGTTGCAAGAGTATGTTGTTATGAAAGCTCTTTTTTTAGGAACTAACTAATACTGTTGTACTGGTTATATGGCAGAGGCAGACAAACTTTCCCATTCCAGTTTAAATGTCATTAAAGGAAACAAAAACAAATTAATTAATTACACAGTTGTGCCTGTAAATGCAAATAGTTATGAAATGAGGTGTCTGGATGGCAAATTTTGGCATAAATAGAATAGAAATGCAATTTGTCTGGCGTTTTGCACCCAGCACAATTTATAAGGGGTTGCAAAGGTGGCTTTACACCACTTTCAGTCATGCCACTATTACATACTGGGCCAGTCCCCAGTGTAATATAGAAAGCAGCCTGAACTCAGAGCCTCAAGGGGCCATTCTAACAGCCTGGGCTCAACAACACAGATGGACACATGGCCTGACACCCTGCCCCCTGACATTATCCTCTACACGGGGACCGTGTTTTTAGGTGGAGTTGCACAGGTGTAAATGACAGCAGAATTTGTCCAGTTACATGTGTTTGTTTTCAGTGTGCGCATGTTTTTTCTTCTTATCATGTTTTGATACATTTTCTATAAATTCTTCAATTTAGGCACCCAGATTTTTGATATGGAGGAAGTCCTAAAATTTGCTAACTGTTGCTACCCCAAATCATTGGAAATGAGATCATTTAAACTTACTGTTTTAGATTTGTGTGATGAAGCTGTACTCTGGGCCTGATCTAACTAAGCTTAGGTATAGATTTTGAGATGCTTTGTTGTTTCTTTTTTTCACATACTTTTATAGGTTTTGTATTTTTTCCCCCACAACAGTATATTTTGTGCACTAAGATCCACTTAGATCTATCTCTTTGGGTAATGCAAGTTTAGAGTTACCTCCCAGTCACAAAGCTTCACACTGATCTAAAATACTCATAGACTTTAAGGTCAGAAGGGACCATCATGATCATCTTAATTAAATGAAGTGTCCTTGCTTCCATACATGTGGTTACTAACATATCTGAATTAACATAATGAGCATAATAAATTAACATGATGAGAATAGTGGGCTGTAGTTAACTTCTGGGATGTTTAGCAGTGTTTAAATTCCATTTAAATTACCATTAAAGATGATGTATATTGTATACTGCCATGTAATGCTGTAATTTAGCTGTGTTTTATTTAAAGGAGCTTTTTATTCTCCTCAAATTTATTGTGAGGTGGAGTAAATTAGGAAATGTTAAAAAGCAGTATGATGTCAAAGACAAGGAGATTAGGTTTAAATTGTACATTAAATTATTGCACACTTTTGCCCTTTTTGAGGCTGTAAGTGTGTAAACATCTGGGGGAGGGTATATGCGTACACACACACACCTCTCTATCGCTAGATAGAGAGATGGAGATAGAGAGATATATAAAATCATCCATTGTCAAAGGAATAATATGCATGTTTCTCACTGGTATTGGATGGAGATGTTTCTAGCCTCCCAGGTCCTGAACTGGCAATTCAGAACAGTTTGATTGCCTGCTTGATTGTTTGCGAGATAACTGTAAGATTGGCAGTGACAGGGTAATTTACTGAAGATTGCAATGTCAGACTATATCCAAGGGGGCTTGCTGGCATAAAGATGTGATTCTCATGACTGACAGGCCACTGGGAGATTGGTGTGCCAATTTAAAGTTCACGGTGTCGTCAAAAGTGTTCGGTTGCAGCAGCCCATAATCATGCTGCATGATGAGGTCATTATAGACATAACATATGCTCACATATAATAACAGGCATAGCAAAAATGTGCACTAGCTTGAGCAGGTAAATGTAAATTTGTAGATGGGAGTAATTTATATCCTATGTTTTGCTTTTGCTATTTCAGATGTGTTGATAGGATTCTCTTGACTGACAGTCGCCTGAATAAAAGCACTGAGCAAACTAAACAGTAGAGAATTTTAAGTTCATGGTTGTGAAGGTGTCACAAACCCAGAAAGAGCAGGATGCTGAGGAAGAAAGGCTCAAAGCTTAATAGGAAAACTGTCTTGAGTTATTATCTGAACCCAACGATGTCCTCCCATTGATTATATAAAGTGGGTGGTAAATGGACTGCAGAAAAAAAAATTCCCAGCTCCAGGATGGAAGGGGCTCCAAGATGAATGGGGCTCCTAATGTGAACAGGCCGCTGACCTTAAAGAAATCTATAGCTCTAACAACAAGGGAGTTCATCTAACTTAAGAAGTTTCCATGGATGCTGAATGAAAACACTGCCAACGTACCTCAGCAGTTTTATTTTTAAATCAGAAGCAGTCATTTTGATTGCAGTTGCCATCACTCAATTCAAGCACAATCCATGGGACCTAAGATGCTAATTGCAAAATTCAGAGCTCTGAATAGGACCCCTCTACTCCTGATACAGTCAGTCGTTTTGTATATCAAAAATTTGGTAAAAGATAAAAGATTTGGGGATATTAATTCTGTCTTACTATAAGGAAATTATTATGTGGTCTTAACTCACCCAACTATTCAGTATGTTTCCAAGCCATTCATTGCTTCCTATGGTGCTGTCCAAATTTCTAATATGAGGGAGAATTTCTGAAATTAAAGTAGTCTACCTGAAATTTTACAAGCTTAAATGTATTCCAAATTGAGTGGCTAGTTTCCATAATTTTACATCAGTAAATAACTGCAACTTTCTCATTTGTTTGCTAAAAGGAAGGTAATATTTTAAAACAATTGGACAATAGCTAAATTACACTGGAACTCCAATAAAATTACACATTTCAATTAGGTTACTTATACCAAATGAAAAGGGTAATGCCTAAAATTATGTTACAATGTATTTTAAATGTCGGGCCGACTTTAACTCAGCAAATTAATATGCATGGCTGGTAACTGTCTCCCAGTTGAAGGTTCCATTCTAATTTCTGCTGCTGCTAAATAGATTAGAATTTTCTTAAGGGCAGGTGAGATGGATGACATAGTATAGAGCCTGCTGACTGAACTCAACAATAGCATGATTGAGCCCTTCTTATCCAAGCACATTGTTGCCTAACAGTTCAAATTTGTCGAGGAAGGGGAAGGAGAGAATTGAATGTTTGAAGGGAAGCATCCCAACTGCAGCCCCATCACCATTTTTTCATAAATTGGCAAATTAGGCAGAGAATATAATTTTTCTTTTGATTGGGTCATGAAAATATTCCCAATTTGCGCTCTCCTCCAAAAAAATAAGTAAAACCCACAGCTCCCTCCCACAAAAAAAAAAACCCAGCAACAACACAACAGTAAAAATGTGATGTCCCCTCCTCTGTCCTGTGTTCAATTTTTTGATGTTAAGCCGCCTGAGGGCCTCAAAGAAAGAACATAGCTTCGCTGGCCCTGACTCTCCTCTCGCTTACACTGGTGTAGGTAAGCAGTTAACCCAGGAGTGGGCAAACTACAGCCTGTGGGACAGATTCGGCCCGCCAGCCGTTTTAATCTGGCCCTCGAGCTCCTGTTGGGGAGTGGGGTCTGGGGCTTGCCCCGCTCTGGCGCTCCTGCTGGGGAGCAGGGTCGGGGGCTATTCCACACAGCTCCCGGAAACTGCAGCATGGCCCCGCTCCGGCTCCTATGTGTAGAGGCAGCCAGGGGCTCCACGCTGCCCCCTGTCCCAAGCACTGCCCCCGCAGCTCCCATTGCCTGGGAACTGCAGCCAATGGGAACTGCAGAGGCAGCGCCTGAGGACGGGGCAGCACGTAGGAGCCACCTAGCCGCGGCTCCTGTTTGGAGCTGGAGGAGGGACATGGCCACTGCTTCTGGGAGCCGCTTGAAGTAAGCACTGCCTGGATCCTGCATCCCACAGCCTCTCCCCATACCCCAACCCCCTGCCCCAGCCCTGATCCCCTTCCTACCCGCCGAACCCCTCGAAACCAGCCCAAATCCCCCAGCCCCACCCCAGAGCCTGCACTCCCTGCCGGATCCCTCACCCCCCATTTGCACCCTACTCTGGAGCCCCCTCCTGCACCTTGAACTCCTCATTTCTGGCCCCACCCCAGAGCCTACACCCACAACCAGAACGCCTACCCCCTCCCGCACCCCAATCCCAATTTTGTGAGTATTCATGGCCTGCCATACAATTTCTATTCCCGGATGTGGCCCTCGGGCCAAAAATTTGCCCGCCCCAAGTTAACCTCATCAAAATCAATAGAGTTGATTGAGAAAAGTGTCTCAGCCTCAGCTTTCCCATCTATATAATGAGAACAATGACTTTAACCCCACCTCACTGAGCTGTTGCAAGGATTAAGCAGTTAAAATTTGTCCAGTGCTTTGAAGATGTGCACTAAGTATTATTTGGTAGCACAGTACAGCTGGCTTAACTTTGACGTTCCCCCTTTTCAGATGGCCTCACTGACTGCCTGGATCCAGATTGCTGTCTCCAGTCTACGTGTCAGAATAGCCTGCTGTGCCGTGGTTCACGTGATCCTCTTGACATCATACAACAGAGCCACTCTGGTTCTCCAACTGTGAAGTCATTCTATGATCGAATCAAGCTCTTAGTGGGGAAGGACAGCACTCATATAATTCCAGGAGAAAATCCCTTCAACAGCAGGTAGCAGCTATAAATATTTCATTACATCAGCCTGGGTACACTGCATGGAAACATCCCTCCTAGAGATTTTATTCATGTTTTAACGTGAAATGGTGCTTTCAGCAGCTATATCTGTTTCTGTCTCAGGGAACAATCCTACTGAGGGCATTCTGTCACAATTTATTAATATTGCCTTTATTTCATAACATTACACTTTGCGTTCTATCACCCTGGCAGAGTCTAACACTAAGTTCTCTATACTGAGAAGGAGTAGCCTGGAATTTTAACGCATGAGAACTCTAGGATTTACATTGCGGGACGAAATGGATACTAGTTTTCAATTAACAGGACAGTTGTATTTTGTGTGGTACGAATAAGACAAATATTGAAACACAACTTTGGAATAATTAAGTCAGATTTTTTTAAAGATAAATTACAGTAAATTAGATATCTTTGTTTTGGTTTATCATTTATTCATTATATAAATCCATTTTACTTTTAGCTGACCCACTATAACACCATCATATTATCTCTGTTTTCCTCTTTCTTTTAAGCTCTGGGCCTGGTCTGCATTATTTCCTAATTCTTTATTTATAAATAATCTAAAAGCCAATTCATCATTCATTTATATGTGATGCCCCATAAGATTAAAAAAACCTGTTTTCCTATTTACAGATATTATTCAAATGTGTCTGCATTTTAGCCCTTCATAGGGAATCTTTAAGAAATTGATGAATATATTCATTATGTTCATATCTTCCAAGTCAAAGCTGAAGAGGGAGCTGCATCTGGTCTTGTGCCTAATGCACGGCACTGGGTATCAGGGAACTGGATTTTCATTCCTGATTCTTCAATAGACTTCCTGGGTGACCTTGGGCAAGTCATAAATGTATCTGTATCTCAGTTTCTTCATCTATAAAGTAGAGATAATATTTCCCTATGTACCAAACAAAGCATTGTTTTATCCATGTGCTGCTCAGATACTACAGCAATGGGTGACATAGAAAACCCTAGCAATTAATAAGTGATCTGTCCAAAAAACGAAAAATATTTCTGTAAATTTAATGTTTGTTGACATTAACTGACCAACTCTGTAAATACTACTAAACATTGCCTTTTGCTTTACTGGTGCATAAGGAGAAAAACAGGCCAAGAGCAGAAACCAATCAGCTAATGCACCAAGCTGTGTGACATATCCAGAAGGGATATGGTCAATTCAGTGGCTGAACTGACAAAAGAGCCCAGGTGTTGTGACTCTCAATCCCATGTCTTATCCACTGAGCCATGGTGCCTCATACAAAGTGTAAGTGCAGCTATCCTGTCCACCAGCCAAAAGTTAATTTTAACCAGAACTTCCATTGACATCAGTAGAAATGGCATGACTTCAGTCAGGGTCAGACTTTAAAATGTAAAATTGAAATAAGTATTTACCCTTTCTCTTAGCTTCTATGGTTTAGAATATCTAGTTGTATTTTGTTACATGGTGACACAATCTGACAAATTGGAGGAGGGTTAAAGTTAATGCTAAAAATCTATCCCAAAGGCTTTACCACTTTAACTCTCCTTACACGTTATGTCTCAGTAGTGCAGGAACCTGTGCTCAGTCTCCCATGTTACAAACTGTAGGTCTTGCAAAGTCTAAGGCCAGGAAGTCTGAAATTTCATTTTTGGCTTACCTTCACTGTCAATTCCTATTTGTTCAAGTCAGGAAAATTAAATTTGGGCTTGTGTGGATAAATTTTAGTGAAAGGACAAGGGGTTAATAATTATAAAAACAATTCCTACTCAACAGTAAAAACAGTAAAAAAAATCACAAGCTAAAAAGCAACCAATGTATTGTTCTCCAAGCTTCTAACTTAGAAATAGCTCAATGTACATTTGTGGATATGGGTTGGGATTTTCAAAAGTGCCCAAGGAAGATAGGTGCCCAATTTCGATTGAATTTGGGTGCCCAAGTCAGTGAGGCTCCTTTGAAAATCCCAGACTTGCTTTCAAAATGTTGCTGCAAGTCACCTAAGATAAAATTTTCAAAAGTGAAAATCAGTGGGACTTAACTTACTCAGGACCAGATTTTGAAAGGTATTTAGGGACCTTAAGATGAAGATAGGCACTTAGTGAGATTTTCAAAAGAAGCTAAACAGGTTCAGCATGTAACTCTCATTGATAGTCAATCTGCTTTGGTCTTTTGAAAATCCCACTAGGTACCTATCTTCATCTTAGAAACCTAAATACCTTTGAAAATCTGCCCCTACAGGCACATCTACATTGGAATAAAAGACCTGAGGTACGGCCGCAGCTAGTCCAGGTCGGCTGATTTGGGTTTGCGGGATCTGGGCTGCGGGGCTAAAAATTATTGTGTAGAGATTTGGGCTTGGAGTGGAGTACTGAGCTCTGGGGCCCACCCCACTCATGGGGTCTCAAAGCTAGGGCTCCAGCCTGAGCCCAAACGTCTACACCACCATTTTACAGCCCCCAAGTCCGAGCTCTGCAAGCCTCAGTGAGCTGATGCAGGCCAGTCACAGGTGTTTAATTGCTGCTTAGACCCTAAGTGAATAAGTCTCTTTTGAAAATAGGAGTTAGGCTCTTAAATCACTTAGGCCTAGATCACTAAGGGACTTAGGCACTGAGATGCTGAGCATCATGAAGCGTATCTTATAGGTGCCTAGAAAATCACAGGATCAGCACTGCAATCCACAAACCTGAGTTAGGCATGTAGGCCCCCGATACAATGAATGGGGAGAGATAGGTGCCTTGGAATGCAGTCCACAAAAGCCAGCATGCTAGGCAGCTCTCCACCCAAGATAGCCAATAGGCAATGTGGATGAGAGGGTTGTATGCCAAGCTCTTCCCGCTCATGGAGATGAGCATCCAAGTCTGGGCTGCAGGGAGGTGCCAGTCTCTCATAGCAGTCCATGACTGGGAGAAGATAGGTGCTCCTCTGCTTAACTTGCAAGTGGAGCATCTTATTGGAGGATGAGGAACAGAAGCTCCCTTATAACCTCTAACCCAATGGTTAGGGTACTCTCCTGGGATGTGGGACACTCCCAATTCCAGTCCCTCTTCTGCCTGAGGGGGAGAAGGGATTTGAACAGGGATCAGCCACCTCTCAAGTGAGTGCCCAAACCACTGACTCTCGAGTCATTATAACCCTTTCTGACCCAATTAATAAAATAATTAATTGAAGTGGAACAACTTCAATTGGCGAGATTGAGGGAGACCCACCTCAGAATATCCCATAGCCCGCTGGCTAGGGCTCTCAACTGAGAGATTGCCCATCCTTGTTCAAATCCCTTCCCCTCATCAGGTAGAGGCAGGACCTGAACGAGTCGTCTCTCACATCCTAGGTGAGGATCCTAAAGGTTATCAGAGAGGTTGTCATCCTTCTCCTCCTTCCCCTTAGCTGTTTTGTGTAGATCTATGCAACCTCTGAGCCCTCCTATGCAACTGGGCCTCACATGCAACTCAGGCAGCTGACTGCCTGCCTTCCCCCAGATGGTGAATCACTCTGAGGCGTAGGCAGTGAGGCAGCAGAGCACATGCCAAGAGGCTCCCAAGGAACTTTTACTGCAAAAACATAGGTGCTGAGTGAGTTTAGGTACCTTTGGCTGTAGGTGGCAGCTGAGCAGGGAGGTTGTGGATTGCAACAGTGCCTGAAAATGGGGCTTAGGTGCCTGAGTACCTTTGTGGATCTGTGCCTTAGGCACTTTTGAAAATGTTACCCCATATTGGTATCACAGATGCCAAATTATGGACAGAAGCAAATGGTTGTGTTCAAGCCTGAAATGCTGAAACTGGGGGTTTAAAGTGCCGACATAGCCTTCAGAGAAATGCTGTCAAAGGTTAGGCCCCAAATTTTTGCATACATTAAAGCTGTCTTAATCCCATGAATTATAATGATCTCTCTCCTCCTGAGCTCTTTGTGCCACTCCATTGCAAAGAAATGGAGAAGAAGGGGGAGGAAATAGGCACTACCATCCTACAAAATATCTTTTGTTCCACCTGTTGACTCTGCAGGAGCAACTAATAATCAATAACATAATTCCCCAAACGATGCTTACCTCATTGCTCATTCTGGCACACAGACAAAGATGTGGTGGTCTGAAGCTGTTGAACAAAAACAACCATGTTAATTTGTACTGCATTCACATTTGACTTCTATTATGTGAAAAAAGGAAGAAAATTGTTTGAGGAATATAATTATTTTCATGCTTAAGAGGCAATAGCCCACAAAACAGATTTAAAAAAAAAAATTAAATGGCATCAATGGAAAATCACTATAATTTACTTGTTAGCTTGTCTTATCTGTAGGATTATTATTGCAGGTGAATAATCATAAATAGAAATGAACCTATATCATGCCTTTCTGATATTTTTGTTTGTAAATTTACTGTACATTAAAGTCATGTGTGAAGAATCTGAAGTAACAGACTTGTTAAAAATTGCGTGTGATGCAGGCTATTTTTCTACAACATTTTAAAAGCATGATTGATATATTTAGTAAAATAATTTGAGAAAAAACAGTAATGTGAAGATACTTGGCTTGTTCCAAAGTATTCCCAATTATATGGTCTGCAACATGCATGGATTTCTGTTGAGGTCAATATCATGTTACAGTATGATGATTTCAAAAATTAATATTTGACCTAGAAAGTCAAGAAATTTTGGTGTGGTAATCATTAAAAAGCAATAGAAAGGATTATTTTCATGAACTGGTTATGTTTTTCTGATATCAAGAGAATATTACAATGTGCGTGGAATAAAAGAAAAATGAGAACACGTTTGTTTAATAGCCAGTGGAGTGCACTTAGAAATTCACATTAGAGCATTTTAAACATTTCAAAGTTCATAAAAAGGTCTAAAAATAATCTTTGATATTGCTAATAAAGATAGATGTGCCCTCAGGTCTGCATCCCTTCAGTAATTGATCTATAAGGAATAACATAAAGCAGTATACCTATCCTAAAATTCAAGTGAATTTTGACAAGTTTTGGCAAAAAGCAGGTCAGTTTAATCCCCGAGTCTTAAAACTGGGACTCAGTCCAAGAACCTTAGGTGTCAAGAATCTGTGTCTGCCAAATTACCTAAAGTCTGTTAAGGCCGCCGAGCAGCTGCAGACCTGCCAGTACGGGGTCAATTCAGAAATGAAGCATTTCATTATCTGCTTTCTCTGTGTAGCTGCAAATTGAAGCTGGTGGAAAATGTTGAAAATGCTTCACGATAAAATGAAAAGTTTTCAGTTTGGGTTGAATAGTGAAATCTCTGCTCAGTTTTTACTTATTCCTTTCTCAAAACAAACTCCCAATTGTTTTCCTACTGGCTGAGTGAAAACAAGGTATTGGAGATCAGGATTCAGGGCCAGGTTTGCAGATGTCAGCCACTTACAATTTGGATGAGGTTACACAAAGCTTAATTTGGAAAATTAGTTGTGAAAACTACAGATATCCCCTCCCCACCTCTGTTCTTTTTGGAGTGAATTTAGGAGTTGATTGTGAGAGCTTAGTACTATAGGAAGGAAAAAAACTGACAGGGAAGGTAGAATAGCTCTGTACAATTCTAGTGATATCATAGTCAGACAATATGACAAAGTTCAAAAGTTGGGAGAACATTCTCCAATGGTAAATAAACTATCAGAAAGCAAATGGACCTCGTTAATTTTTCACTGACACTGGTGTGGTTGGTGAGTAGCTCCATTGAAATCAGTGGAATTGTACCAACGTAAAACCAGTGGAACTGAGAGGTAAATCTGACACACAGAGCCAAAGTGGCAAAGACTTTAGGTAATTTGGCAGACACAGATTCTTGACACCTAAGGTTCTTGGACTGAGTCCCAGTTTTAATACTCGGGGATTAAACTGACCTGGTTTTTGCCAAAACTTGTCAAAATTCACTTGAATTTTAGGATAGGTATACTGCTTTATGTTATTCCTTATAGATCAATTACTGAAGGGATGCAGACCTGAGGGCACATCTATCTTTATTAGCAATATCAAAGATATTTAGGCTCCTAAAGATGTAGATAGGCACCTGTTGAGACTCTCTGAAATACCTAAGGAGATTGTTAGTTTTGATTTAAATGGGAATTTAGTGCCTAAACTGCTTAGGTGCTTTTGGAAAACCTACAAGGCTCCTATCTGCATGTTTAGGTGCTGAAATACTTTTGAAAATATGGCCCTAAGTGCCTAAGTCTTTTTTGAAAATGGGACCTAGGCTCTTTTGAAAATGGGATGTAGGCATTTTGGCACTTCTGAAAATGTATCCAAAAATCTTTTATTGCTAGAATGACCTTCAATGAGTCATGTGGCATTCCTTTTCTATACATCGAAGTGCTACCAGACCTGGAGGAATGGTTCAATAATCACAGCTCACCCACCCAGATAAAGACATTCATCTCCATTCAGCAAATATAGGCCTCTCTATATGGATTAAATATGAATTTATTTGAATACATATTGATCTGAGTTGAGTGTGTGTGTGTGTGTGTATATATATATATATATATATATACACACACACACACACACACACTCACACACACACTCAACTCAGATCAATATGTATTCAAATAAATAAATAATTATATGGGCAATATTCTGAGTTGTTTTGGTGTAAATCCAAAGTAAATCGGATTTACACTGGAGTAAATGAGATCAGATTAATGTCCTTGTCTGTTTATAAACACCACAACCCTTGTTTTCATAGCCAACATTAATTGTGTTTCTTTTTCAGTCTTGTGTCTCTTATAAGAGGCCAAGTAGTGACTACAGATGGGACTCCACTCGTTGGAGTCAACGTGTCATTTGTCAAGTATCCAAAGTACGGCTACACCATCACTCGTCAGGATGGCACGTAAGTGTAGTTATTTCATTCTGTACCTACT
Organism: Mauremys reevesii; assembly: GCF_016161935.1. NCBI lineage: Eukaryota > Metazoa > Chordata > Testudines > Geoemydidae > Mauremys > Mauremys reevesii. The sequence continues at coordinate 28,103,602 of NC_052630.1, forward strand.
TAGTATGTAATATCTCTGCAGATTGACAGATGGTGCTATCTAGTGGAACCATGTGGTATCATGCATAGAATTCCTACTGGGCCAAACAGCTATCAAGTAAACACAAAAGTAATTTTTCACATAGCATTTTGAATACTAACGGAAAGTAAATATGAAAAGGCTGACTTTTGATAATAATGTGTTAGCAGTCAGACTTCCTTTCAAATAAATTGCCCTGTATCTATGAAAACATTTGTGGACTACTGCAATATCCAGCTGAGACCAGAAATATTTCATTTTAAAATGCAAGGCAGGCCAACACACTGCTGGAAAAAAAAAGTATCATTATAGAACAGTATATTTTATTAAAAGTTCCCTTCTGCCTCTATCTTTCCTTTTTGAAGATCCACTATCTTTAGAGTTTCTTTAGGGTAGAACATAATCAAAAGAGTCTAATTGAATATACTTAGACAATTCCCCGCTGTGCGAAGAACTGCTTTTTTCCCTCTTGTATCATCTGATTTGAAATGCACACCAGTTCAGCTCAAACAAAAATGAAAGTGTCATGGTTTATCTAATTTATTGGACATGGCACTAAAACAAAACATCTATGGAAAATGCACTGTAAATATTTGCAGTTTTATGTGTATCCATAGTCCAAAAAACTGTGAATTGGAATAATTTACATGAATCAACACAGGGGATATGTAAATTTCCATACAGTCCAGTGTATTACTACATTATCACACCAGTGTAACACTGGAGTAACTCAATTGTGAATCAGGCCCTGTTATGTTATTGTTTTACATTATTCCATGTACTTGTAATTCAGTTCATTGCATTGCCAAGAGATAATATGATACATGAAAAATTAACCATTTTCTAGCTCTCTTGCAAAAGAGATCTGTGAGTATTTTATTTATTGAGGCTAGATTTCCAAGGGCTAATACGCATGCACATTTACATGCACAAATCATATTTGGCGTGGGAGTTAAGAGTAAATGTTTAGTGCTTCTTAGAGGAGATATGTGTGGGGGGCACATGAGGTAACATGCCCCCCGATTCCTGCCAGAGTTTATATGCCCTGTCCTGAGCCCTGCTGCATAACATTAGAACCTTTAAATTGTGCCCGTTCCCACTCACCTCCACCCCACTATCAACAGTTACATGTTGTCTCTGGTGCTTCTGAAAGGTGCCAGATCACTGGTCCTGGAGACGAAAATTCTTTGTTGAGCCACAGAACCGAAACAGCACAAGTTTCCCATCACTTCTCTACCAGTGCCATACACTATAGTGCTGTTCCAGGGGGACAGACCCTGAGAGAAAAGATAGTTCAGTATCCAGGCTCAGTAAGCCCTTGCAGTTTCTGCTGAGAATGTTTACGAGGGTGCTGATTAACATCAGATCTGGTGGTAGTGGTTTTCGGAGATGGACCTTTGTTCACTTAAGAAATAGACTTCTAAGAGTGACTTTATGTCTACACTGCACTTTCGTCAGTAAAACTTTTGTTGGTCAAGGTGTGAAAAAATACAACCCCTGATCAACAAAAGTTTTACTGATTAAAAGCGCTGATGTGGGATAGCTCTCTCCTGCCGACAAAGAGTGACTGCACTGGATACCATACAGCGGCACTGCTGTAACAGCACTGCTGTACCACTGTAAAGTGCCCAGTGTAAACATAGCCTAAGTTACTGCTGATCATGTCTGAATTTCAACCAGCAGCTTAGAAGTTAACAGTTCCACTTCCCATTGTGACTAGCCTGAGCCAGGATGTGTGTTTTAAATCTTATCGTTAATTTCCATTTGCTGGGAATGCTGTCACTGTGGAACTATTCAATCTGGTCACCTCTTATGTTAAGCCCACATTTTCCTAGGTTTGACTTGATTGCAAATGGTGGGGCTTCCCTAACTCTGCACTTTGAGCGAGCCCCATTCATGAGTCAGGAAAGGACGGTATGGCTGCCATGGAATAGCTTCTACGCCATGGATACACTAGCGATGAAAACTGAGGAGAACTCCATTCCCAGCTGTGACTTAAGTGGCTTTGTCCGTCCTGATCCAGTCATCATTTCATCGCCACTTTCAACATTCTTCAGTGATGCTCCTGGTCGGAATCCCATAGTACCAGAAACCCAGGTATGAATTGTGGGAGTGAAAAGAACGTAGAAACAATCACTCCTTGTGATAGCCACACATCAGAGATGATGCACCCAATTATCAGAGTTTTACCATCCACTCACCAGACTTCAACTGGCACCTTTGTGTATTGATTCTAACAGATGAGCTAAAAGACAGACTTCTGTAATGAATCTTGTAGAAGCTGTGCTAGGCTTATCTCACCCAGGCATCTCTCTCGACTACCTTACACTCTCTCCTACTGCCTCTCATTATCACATTGTACGTCAAGTCCTGTGTATTTCTAACTATAGCTGAGGCTATTTCAAGAGAATTTTGCAAAAACTTTGTATGTGCAACTAACCACAACCTGCTTTCGCTTATGCTAGTCAGGGGGATAAATGATAAGGGGTTATTTAGTGATCTACACTGGTATTATTTATTATTATTGCTGATTTATTCCATTTTGGCATCCCTTTTGCTTTATACCAATTGCCAGTGGAAGTCTCAGGTTCGTATAATTGCAGCCTCTTGTGGCCCCATGTATATAACTAGCAATAAAGCCTGTTGTTTTTATTTACAATTTTTCCAGCAGACTATTTTCAAAATGAAAACATGATAGTGACACACAATTATTAATCCAGAAATCATAACCTAAACCTAAACCAGCATGGCAAGGATACAAATTTTCAATTGTAGAAAGTTGTTAGTTCTTAAGTAAAGTGCAAACAGATATCTCTTCTAAATAAAGTGTACAGTGGCAAGTTTAATATGTCTATTCTGTGTTTCCATCCAGGTTCTTCATGAAGAAATTGAGTTTCCTGGCTCCAACCTAAAGCTCTGTTATCTGAGTTCCCGTACTGCTGGATACAAATCTTTGCTCAAGATCACCATGACCCAATCTCTTGTGCCTCTGAATCTAATTAAAGTTCATCTGATGGTAGCAGTGGAAGGGCATCTGTTTCAAAAATCATTCCAGGCATCCCCTAATTTGGCATATACGTTTATCTGGGACAAAACTGATGCATATGGTCAGAAGGTTTATGGGTTGTCAGATGCTGTAGGTATGTCATAACATTCAAACTCTAAAACTTTCAAATGATAATGTAGTGCTTATAATGGCTGATTTAGTAAGAATACTGAAATAAGGACTGTTGAAAGAATTTACCTATAGATCAAATACAAACTTTGTAAATTCTGCCTTCTTTATACAGTTTTATCCTTGGATTGAGCCTCATCTACCCATTTAGTAGAAGAAATAATTTGGTCTCCATATATCCTGTTTGGTAAAAAGTGATTCTAACCTTTGGAATGGCATGCATACTCTAGTCCACTTGGAATCTAGTGTATATTGTTGTTAGTGCTTGCCTGTATTGTAGTATGCTTACAATTAAAATGGTATTTTCTATCAGAGGTCATTTCTGCACTTTTATAGCCATTTTTAAATTGCATAGAGAGAGATCTTTATTCTAGCAAGCAACAAAAGAAATGACCTTAAAACCCTTTGTAACTTTTATAGTTGTACCTGAAAATGTGAACAATTGATGTAAAGATTTTACAAATGTGCATTAAAGCAATGTGAATCTGGAAAGAAAATTGTATTTTAAAGATCTGCTTGCTCTTGCACTTTCACATTATTCTAAAGACTTGCAAACGATAGCACCTCTTTTTCCAATAATTCACAGATCCCAGGTTAATGTATGTAGTGTATGTGTGTGTATATAAATATACATGCCAATACAAGCCTTCTATAATCCCATTTTAAATGAGCTGTTACATACCATATGAAAAAAATGCCATTAAATATAATAAATAAATCTGGTGAATATCAGGCTAATTAAAAGTAGAAGCCTGTCCTGTCATTTAATAGCAGAATTTTTATTAGATTTTTTTAATGATTTTTCCTACTCTCCCCTCATCAAACTGGTCACTTCCCAAAGCCAATTATTCAATGAAAAGGTCATCAGGTCCCTACAGAGTACAAGGGAATCAAGTTTCAAGGTTGAATTAAGTCAAAGATCTGAGTTTAATATTGTGGAATGAAAGAGCGCATAATCACTCTATCTCATAGAAAGTGTTTGGGAGCCAGTTGTCGTTCTGTTTGGAAACCAGTTGTTTTACTATTTGAAAAACTGTCCAGTCATTTTCGTCCATTGCTTATGCAATAATCATCACCATTTTTCCCCAGTTTCTGTGGGATTTGAATATGAGACATGCCCCAGCCTGATCTTATGGGAGAAGAGGACAGCGCTGCTGCAAGGCTTTGAACTAGATCCCTCAAATCTAGGGGGCTGGTCTTTGGATAAACATCATGTTCTTAATGTCAAGAGTGGTGAGTTAACTGATTCCATGTGTTTTCTGAACTACATGCCATCATAGCAACTTCTATCCATCTGTAGAAACTTCACTGCATGGTTTATATTTAAATTCTGAAAAACACAGTTCCACTGCTTTTCTCACTATATTTCTGAAAAGTTTTGTAAAGTCTGAACTGTTTTTGTTTCTAAGAATAATTGTGTCATTTTCCAAGAATTGCTTCTTACCCTGTCACAGAACAGCACATTCTTAAATTTCCAAGCTTTTCCTTCTGCGCCTCTGATCCTTTTTCTTCTTCCCCTTATTCTGCCAATGTTCTCTGAGCCTTTTCCTGATTTCTTGTTTTTGCCTTTGGCTCCTGTAATCCTCCTGAAAGATAAACCCAGGGACAACTGAGAGACATGAACTGGGTGAGCTGGGAGACCCCAGTCCCATTATAGTCATAATATCAAACACAAATTGGACACAGAGAACAGGATTTTTAGAGAAGTTAAAACAGAGGCCAGGGATGTGGCAATCAGAGAGAACAAATGACATCAGAAGAGGACTCTGAAGTCCCCACTTACCTTGTGATGATAACACAGATCTACTGCAAAAAACACTGCCAAGTTATCTAGCCAACGGTTGTATGATGTCAGGTTGACTAAACAAATCCATTTACCCCACCACCGAAGGAAAGCCAACCACCATGGCCTACTGGGTCAATTCTAAAAACAATAAATAATCTCTCCTTCCACACTTTTTCCTTTTGGAAAATTTTGCAACACTTAGGTGTTCTTCAGTGTGAATATGTTTACATTTCCTTCAAGCCATCCATTCTGCAGCCACAGCAAGCAGTCAGGTACACAAAGATGTTGCTGCAGCACTAGCAACTGAAGAGAGTTCGAGTTCATTGCACAATAACTCTATCCCAAGCAAACCTGAAAAAACACCTCCTTTGAACCTACCACGGTGTCAGGGACTTGCGATACTAGGAACCAGAAAATGTCAGGACAGTTAGCTAGTACCACAAAAACCAGCGAGAAATACTTTGATCAATTTCTTCCAGCATACAGGGTCTGAGCTTTGTGTGTTTTTCCACTGGGTGTGAGGGAGATGCACAGAGAGTAAAAGCAGACACTTTGTGGAAATGTTTGCATCAACTTTGAAGACATCAGGAAACAGGGTAGTAGATTTAATTGTAACTTTAACTTTTCAGCCCTCTTCTCATTGGGTTCTAGAGGTAAATTATATAGAAATAGTGTTTCCATGTTTTTACCTTCTGGCACACTCTGGTTCTGCTAGTTGTATTGAGTTTTTTGGCTGTTTCTTTATCAAATTTACTTGACTAGACTTTAGCCAGGGTGAAATAATTTTCAGAAGAGCCAAGTGCAGGCTTGAGAAGACAGTGGAGACTGGATTTAGATAATGGCACCACTATTTTTTTGATATGTTAAAGCAGTTACTCTGGTAAATGCCAGTTTTGACTATGACTGTAAACATCTGTTTAATGAGCTAACTGAAGTATTAGCTCTGTCAATTTGTGAAAAACTTATTTTAAGGAGTCTTACGCCACCAGAGATTCCCAAGAAGCTGGTCAAAAAGAGTTTAGGTGGCATTTGTGGGTCAGTAAGAGGCTTTAAATGTCAAAGAACTCAGCACACAAGTTATTTTGTATTGTTGTAACTGTACCACTTTGTGTGTATGATCCATGTAATTGTGTAATTTTAGCAATTAAATTATTAGTATTCTTTATATTATAACAAGCACCTAAAATGGGCCATGTGCTTCATAGACATATAGGGAGACATAGCCTTAGCCTAAGAGCTCACAGACTGAAAAAGGATAAATACCTCTACAGTCATAACATTGTTAATTGTGCATTGCAAAACAAAGCAAAGCTCCATTAACTACTTAATATGCAGTTGCTAACTATTCTCCTTCTCTCCAGTTATTCCTGTTGGTCCATTCCTGTCATCACTTCTTCTGTTTCTCTCTCTCTGTCTTAGACTTAAGTGCCTTGAGCTAATAGCTATGCAGGCAGATCTAAAACAGTTACTGTTCTTCACATTTTTTACCAATAGAACTAAGGGAGTTGGAGACTTAGCATATCTTTTTTTGTGACCCTCGCAAACTTTTTTCGGGAACCTTCTTTCTGTTGCTTGCATGAGCAAGTTGCAGAATAGTTCATTGCACAAGAAGCCTAGGTGTCGTGTTCAAAATCAGTGAGGTCAGTTTATTTAACACATACTTTCATGGATGCTGTGTGGCAGGTTGAGCGTTGTGGCATTGTACAAGCATGTGCATTCCACCCTTGCATACGGTGTCATAGTTGTTACAGCTGTCAGTGGTGACAGCTGCACTCATGGCCGTGCTATAAATCTCTTCACTTAAAGATATAATAATTGGATTTCCAAATGAACATGCAGCTGATAGTTTCCAACAGTATTTTCCATACTATTTGACCACATTGTTAGCAGTAGCTTTTCTGTGCTGTTTGGAGCTGGGGTATCCTGGCAGACCTAGAAGAGGCAGGACTCACATTATCCCTCAGAGTGGTTGGCAGTCCCAATTCAGACATTCCTCCCACTCCCAGAAATGGGGATGCTCCTCTGCCTTCCACACTTTCTCTCTAGCCCTTGAAAGCCTCTTCAGGCATTTTGCTCTTGTCTCTGAATTTTCCTTTTTCCCCTTCTTCTCCTTCCCTTCATCCCTTTTCCTGTCCTTGCTTGAGTGAGAAGGACAATGAGAGGGAGCAGGAGAGGGAGAGGCGAAGAAGGACGAGGACAGGAAAGCTGACACAAGAGCGTCCATATAATAAAAAAAATAAACTGAAGGCAGAGGAAGCTCAGGGGCTAAGCTTATCGGGGCAAGTGCTCTCAGTTCTTTGCCTCTTTGTTTTGCTTTCTAGTTGATGACATTATAACTGTAGCCCTCTTTTAATCCGCCTCTGTAGGATGGGAGAAGAAAGAGATGTATGACAATGGTTTGACTCATAATGACTGTAGTGTCTTCTAATACGACCCAACATTACACCTTTAACTTTACTGCTTATTGAGTAATTCTTGTGCTCCTGTGCCCTGAAAACACCAACTATCCCTCTCCTCACTATAATCTTGTGAGACCATGCAACTGAAGGCACTTCACCTTACATCCCTGAACCAGTGTCACATCAGTTGTTAAAAGCAGGCCCTCTAAAGGCCAACTTTCCAAATTATCATAGTAACCACTTCCATTTCCCTTCACCGTTAGGTATATTGCATAAAGGCAGTGGAGAGAATCGGTTTCTAACTCAGCAGCCAGCCGTGATTACCAGTATTATGGGGAACGGGCGCCGAAGGAGCATCTCCTGCCCAAGTTGCAATGGTCTTGCAGAAGGAAACAAGCTTTTGGCCCCTGTGGCACTTGCAGTGGGAATTGATGGAAGCCTCTTTGTTGGGGATTTTAACTATATTCGGCGCATCTTCCCATCTAGGAATGTCACCAGTATTTTGGAATTAAGGTAAGGTGTCAAAAGTAGCACTTTGACTTGGGTAACCTGTGCTGAAATCAGACTTTCCCATTCCTTTTTATGATTTTCTAAAACATTGTCACTTGCCACCTGATAAGTTTCCAATGGAGAAATGGGGCACAGAAAAGCATAGCTCAATATCTATGGATGATAGAGTGATGAATGTTAGAGAGAAAAATTGAAAATGATCAAAGAAGAAATCAACTTGTTTTCTCTTTTTGTTAATCACTTAATACAATCTCCCTTTACTATTAGACAAAGCCTACCTAGTTTCGAAGACTATGGGATTGACTGCCTGTCATTGGTGAGCCAGAGCAATACGCCAGGGCTTAAAAGCCTTGTGAGTTCAGAAGAGTTTTTGATATCAACATTTTTTTGTGGCCATCGTCCCCACTCCTTTCCCCCTTTCCCACATTTTTAAATATCTTTCTTTAGATTTGGTCAGTGCAGTTAAAATCAGGTTGATATCACAGAGTCACATGCATAATCAGGATACTATAATTCTTTAAAATTATCTCACTGTGCACAAACAATTGCTGAGGTCACATAAATAGAAAAGGCACCAGTGTATAGTGGACCATTTCACCCATTTCTGTTCACTGTCCTTTTTCTTCCCTCTGAGAGAGGAAAGGGCCATTCCTGAAAACCCTCACCCATGTGACTAGTCCTTACTCTTACTGCTCAGTCTCTGGAGACAAATTAATTACCCACGTGAGGAAAAACTATATGATTGGATCCTACGTGAACACCTTCTTGGTATTTCTGCAGCTCACTTGTTGGCTGTCAAGAGATGCAACATGATCAAACTACTGCTCTTGTAAACTTTAAAAAGCTGACAAACACCTTGAGAGAATTTGAATAGCTAGCCTATTTCTCTGATACTACCAATAACCAATCGCTTCACTTTCAGTGCCTGAGAAACACAACAAAATGATTGGGCTAGGAAGAGATGATAGACCTGGTTCTGGTCTCACACCAGTTTTCCACTGATGTAAATCTGTTAACTTCAGTGGAGTGAGTCCTGATTTATATTAGCATAAGTGAGGTCAGAATCGGGGCCGCTCTATGCTTAAGCCCATTCCCTGATACCTGTCTTGTGCATCACTGCACATCAATGCCTCTTCACCCCTGGGAACATCATTCTAGAAAACAGACTTACGATTATTATCATCAGATGTGAAATAAAACTGGCCATGCTTCCTATTAGCAGATCAGTATATTTTCCGAGCAGGTAGTTTGTGTGGCTTTGTGACCCACCATAAACATTTATCATTGTAGAACATCATTGCACTCTATGACTCCTCATTTTATATGATTAATTTAATTCATCCAGTTGGGTTGTAGCCTGCCTTCAGACACATAGCTCGGCACAAGCTGGGAGGGATTGCAAGCAGTTCAGAGAACTGAATGAGAATTCAAAAGGACCTTGACAAATTGGAGAATTGGTCTGAAATCAACAAAATAAAATTCAATAAAGCTAAGTGCAAAGTACTTCACTTAGGAAAAAATCAAAATGCACAACTACAAAATAGGGAATAACTGGCTAGGTGGTAGTACTGCTGAAAAGGATTTAGGGATTATAGAGCAACATAAATTGAATATAAGTCAGCAATATGATGCAACTGAGAAACAGGCTAATATTGTTCTGAGGTGTAATAACAGGAGTGTTGTATATAAGACACAAGAGGTAACTGTCCGGTTCTACTCAGCACTGGTGAGGCCTCAGCTGGAGTACTGTGTCCAATTCTGGGCACCATACTTTAGGAAAGATGTGGAGAAATTGGAGCATGTCCAGAGAAGAGCAACAAAAATGATAATAGGTTTAGAAAACCTGACCTATGAGAAAAGGTTAAAAAAACTGGGCACATTTAGACTTGATAAAAGAAGACTGATGGGGCTTGATAAAAGACTTGATAAAAGAAGTCTTTAAGGGCTGTCATAAAGAGGGCGGTGATCAATTATTCTTCATGTCCACTGGAGGTAGGAAAAGAAGTAATCAGCTTCCAAACGATGTTGTGAAATCCCCATCTTTGGAGGTATTTAAGAATAGGTTGGACGAACACCTGTCAGGGATGGTTTGGGTTTACTTTGTTCTGCCTCAGCACAGGAGACTGGACTTGATGACTTCTTGAGGTCCCTTCCAGCCCTACATTTCTATGACTCTATAATGTTTATAAGTAAAGGCCAACATTTTCAAACCGAGGTGCCTAATATCAGGCATTTATTTCCATATCACCTCAGCATCTCTGAAAATCAGGTCACTTTTATAGGTGCCTAGCAGTAGGCTTCCAAGTTTGAAAATGGTGGCCCAAAATTTACAAGAGGACTTGCTTGATCACTCTTCCCTTCTGGCTGTGCAGGTATCAATCTCAGCCTCTTTAGAATATGGCAAAAAAGTAAGAAAGCACATCAGCAAAGGTCAGGGTGCTTATCCTTTCTTTATGCTTCTATCTGGCTTCCCTTGTCTTTTATTAGTCAGTTTTCCATAGCATAGTTTTCTTGGCCTCTGTAACAACTACTAGCAATGAACAATGAAGCTATTTCGTGTTGGGTACTGTTGAAAATCTACAACAGGCTTGATAGAGTCTTTGGACTTACATTCGTTGGTTTAACTCTGTGTTCTCAGAAAGGAATCTGGGTCCAGTCCTGCAAATGTTACTCATAGAAAACATCCTCTCTCAGAAGAGTAGTCCCATTAAAATCTGTAGGACTTACATGCGCAGGGGTTTGAAGAATTGGGCCCCTAGGCATATTAGCAATTTTATTAAAGCTTCTAATATTTCCATAATTAATACCAAAATATTCCTTCATTTGTGGCAGATAACGAACACCAATCTGGTCTTACATATGCAGTGTAAATCACGATGAGTAACTCCATGGAAGTCAGTGGAGTTACACCAGTGTAAAATTGTAGACAAGAACAGAATCATGCATGATATTTCACTTTCACTAAGCAGTATAAAATTACCGCAAGACATCAACTGATATCACTGGCTAATCAGAAGTTTGAGCCAGGACTGTTACATGGTACAATTTACTGCGTGAACCTTGCAAAGTTCCAAGCTTCCGACTGTGCTGTAAGAGCTGCAGCTCAGGAGTTACGCACATCATCGTATTCCACTCAGTGTGTATTTTTAAACAAAATGGTATACACACAATATCACACACTAGGCGCAAAAAATACATTAATTCACATCTGGGAATATAGAGGGTACTTGCTTTTTGGCCTTGTGCCTAGACAGCACACTAGGCATCAATTGATACAACACAGTTCACGTCGTTCAGTCTCTTATTGCTTTGTTATCAAATAGCAGTAACCAAAGAATTACTTTGATCAGCTTAGAGAGTTTCTTGATCAATGGCTGCATTTACAGTCAAACCTGCTTTAAGCAACTACCACAGGGACCAAAGGGGAAAAATGTGTTGCTTAGTAGAAATTGGTCTAAAGGTTAAAAAAAAATCCTTTTGGAAACTACTTTTTGGTAGTTTAAAGTATTTGCTTTCCACTGTTAGAAGTGATCCTAGTGCCGGTTTCACTGTATATTAACCACACCTCTCCGCTAAGCCCACTGTTCCATGTGGTAAGCTGCCACCTTCTTCCCCTCTCAGCACACAAGATGAACATTTTTCCACATAGTGATTATTTCAATGATTCAGAAAGTTTCTTGCAAAATATGTCTTGAGGGAGGGTATCATAGCAGGGAACTATCTGGTGATTACAAAACCCCCTGGCGAGCTTCATCCTGAAACCAACCTAAGGCTAGAGCTGAAGAGAGATTTCCTCTCTTGTGTCCTTTTGTAAAATAAAAACAAAATGCTGTGTATGCTTTACCATCTATTCTTCAGCTAACTGTTTGTTCTTTTTTTTCCTTTTGTTCCCTTTCTATAAAGAAATAAAGAGTTTAAACATAGGTAAGACGAAAAGCTCTTTCCCATATAATTTGATACAGTTTGTTTGCTTCACTGTGTTTGCTTTTTGTGTTGTGCTTCTTGTGTAACATAATGTTTTTCATGTACCAAATATAGTAACATTTTATGTGCTAATTGTGTGTTATGAATATGATAAACGTTAGCAATTATGAAATGCAGTCAAAAAGAAACCAAATAAGTTCTGACAGTAATTAGGAATTTCTAGTGGAATGCAAGTATAATGAACCCAAAGTTAACTTTTACAGAAGCATTTCTCCCTGTGGTCTGCAATTGGTCAAAACGGTTGAGGCAAACTAAAGTAGTAGCTTTTGAAAATGCTGGACAGGGTTCACAAAGGCACTAATGAACTGGAAATGGGTCAAAAACTCATTTTCAACTCATTAATAATTCTTTCTTTCTTTCTTTCTATTGACTGACTGTTAACAATGTGGTGGTCTGGTTATATAATTGATTAGTTAGTTTAACTGGAGTTTAAAATCCTTTTCTAAGAGCTTGTCTAAACTGGCAAGCAACATTGGCGCTGCTGCGAGCAATGCAGTGGCATCGATTTAGTGCAGGGTTTCTCAAAAGGGGTTGCCGCTTGTGTAGGGAGAAACCCCGGCAGGCCGGGCCGGTGTGTTTGCCTGCCCCGTCCACAGGTCCAGCCGATCGTGGCTCCCACTGGCTGCGGATTGCTGCTCCGGGCCAATGGGAGCTGCTGGAAGTGGCGCGGGCCGAGGGACTTACTGGCCGCCACTTCCAGCAGCTTCCATTGGCCCGGAGCAGCGATCCACAGCCAGTGGGAGCCGCGATCGGCCAGACCTGCGAACAGGGAAGGTAAACACACCGGCCTGGCCTGCCAGGCACCTTCCGTACACAAGCAGTGACCCCTGTTTCAGAAACCCTGATTTAGTGGGTCTGGTGAAGACATGATAGGTCAATGGCAAAGCGCTTTCCCAGCAACTTCAGTACTCCACCTCCCCGAGAGGCAGAAGGTAAGTCGGAGGGAGAGCATCTCCCGTTGACATAGTGCAAAGTAGACACCACGTTAGGTCAGTGTAAGCTGTGTCTCTCCAGGGTGATTTTTTCACATCCCTGAGTGATGTAACTTACAGCGACTTAAGCAGCAGTGTAGACCAGGCCATGAACAGAGTTCTAGTTCATAGGCATTAAAGGGAAAACTCTTTTTGTACTACATGAACACCAAACCCACTAGCCATGTGTCCCCAGCAGTTGTACAGCTGGCATAGCCAGCCCCTGTGCCTTCTTCCTCACAGTCCCCAGTGGAGAGGAGAAGAGGAGTAAAACAAGGAGAGTGGTCAGCATATGAAGAGCTCTGCAATCCCCAGATGGTGTATGGTCCCTTGGGGACCATAGTCTGATGGTTCCCCATCTCTCCTGAGCCCAGTATACGGAGCCTAATGGTGTGATTCGCCTCTCGCAATGCAGTAAATCAAGAAGGAGGCTGAGTCAATTAATTATTTTTATGATTATTTGTGCTGGTGGGTGGCTATTAGTTGCAGCTGTAAATCTAACTAATTGTTGGGATGCTTAGAGCTTTGTGTATGGCAGCTTTTCTTAGTATTTAAATCGAAGAAATAAGTGAAGGGGATGGAGTTACTCTGGTGTAAGTGAGTGGAAAATCAGACTCTTAAGGGCAGGTCTTCACTACCCACCGGATCGGCGGGTAGTGATCGATCTATCGGGGATCGATTTATTGCATCTAGTGTAGATGCGATACATCAATCCCCAATCGCTCTGCCGGAACTCCACCACTGCTGAGAGGCGGAAGCAGAGTCAACGGGGGAGCGGCAGCAGTTGACCCTGCGCCGTGAGGATGCGAGGTAAGTCGATCTAAGATACGGCGACTTCAGCTACGCTATTCTTGTAGCTGAAGTTGCGTATCTTAGATCGATCCCCCCGCCCCCAGTGTAGACCAGGGCTAAGACCCCCTCCTGCCTACGCCAACTCCCAGGCAACCTGCTTCCTGATAGGCTGAGTCTCATTGACCTCATAGTACTAAGTGTTATGTTCACTAGTAAGCGCTATGAGATGAGGCCCTGTAGTAGTGTCTCTCCAAGCAATACTGATTATTTTATTAAAAACTGTTTTAAGCAAAGGATATGTTCCCTGCCTTCATGTAAATCTAATAAAGAATTAAAGGGATTTTTTTAATGGCAAAGGGAGAGGCCCATGCTTCTTAGCCAGTCAAATGCTAGTTTGGGAACTCTTTATTTCTCCAGTACAGTATATATGTCATGTCTGTATTTGAGAAAATAAGCCATTAGCTCTTTGTGGGAGTAATGAACGTGCATCATTTTAGATCAGTTTCCGTCTGCCAAATTTGATTTGCCCCATTATCAAACTTGGAGAAAAAAGTCCTTCATATCTTGTGAGCTTGCTGCTGAGTTTGGTGGATAGGCTCACATCCTCTCTGCCCTTGTTCAGCTCACAATGGAGAGCAAACACATATATAACAGGTCTGCATCTGTGCCAATGAGTTGCTGAAACAAATGATAATGAATGCTCTGAATGAGATCACTGCATCATGATCGTAGCCTGAATGGAATTCTGATGGCAGGGAGGGGCAGGGAGCTCAGTGTATATATTGATGACTGCATAAGAAAGATAAAGAGGAAGAGGACCAGAAGGCACCCTCTATGCCCCCTTGATTTCAGTAGTACCTGCTTGCAGAGTGAGGCACTACTCAAAGTGAGTATTGTGACAGAACCTGCTCTTCAATGTTAAAGGAAAGCATGTCTAACAGCATGAAAGAGGGGAAAGCATCAAAACAACATTTAAAACTTTTTTTTTAACTAACAAGCCTGGATGTTTATCTTCTGGAAAGCTAAGAGGTCCTGTTAGCTAAAGTCAACATCTTAAGGGCTTTACCTTGAACCCAGCACTTATCCAAGGCAAAGATAGAAAATTCAGTTAAATATTTTTTGGTGAGGAAAGAGGAAGGGAGAGGAGGTGATGAGATGACCTGGTGGGAAGGCATTATGCTGTAGAAGACAAGACAAAGGACTGAGATATTGAGTTCTAATCCCAACTGTTCCACTGATCTCACTGCACAAGTCACCTAATTGCTCTGTGCCTCAGTTTCCTCCTCTGTGAAATGAGTATAACAGTACTTACCCATCTTTGTAAAGGACTTTGAGATCCTTGCATGGGATAAAACTGCTAAGTATTTTCTAGTTATCTATTGTACTTCCATCTCTTCATTTTTATGGTCCTATGAGTCTTCTGCAGATGGTATTATCTCTTCCCATTTAATTTCAGCCAAATCAATCTCCTTTCCAGAATCTACTGTTTTTGAGCAAAGTGCAGAACATGCTATTGACTCAGAATCATGCCATATTACAGGCAGTGTCAGTCTGTTGCAGAGAAGGAGGATTACAATAGAGAGTGTTTTCTCTGTCCCTCCTCACTCCTCAAAATCTGGCTGTACTCACATATGCACAGTTGTCTGTGTACTGCTGATAATCCATTTGCAGAAGGTGCCAGTGGCTGTATTTCCAGTGAGAGTCTAATGAAGAAATGGCTTATTTTCTCCATCATAACTTGCCTCAACATATCCTCACTCTTGGAGTTGTGCACTTTTGCCATATGAATCCAGGAGTGTGGATCTTTGGAGGCAAATGACTCCATTTACTGGTAAGTAACCTGCCTTTTCTCTTGCTGGCCTCATTTGTCCTCCACACTTTTAAAATCTCCATTGACCTTAAATAAGGTCACCATAGGCTCACAAGACTGGTAAATATAATAGAGATCTTATTTAAAAACACATTAAAGTGAATCCATCTTGTTCCTCTGCTCCAGCTCTAGTTATATGTGTTAATGGCTGACTGAAATTTCACAATTTGCAGATGGTTTGTTAAAATAGTTCCAGAATTTGATAAGCTGTCAAAAATTATAGTTTCATTAGACATGTAGCAATACCTCTGAGCATCCACTTTTATAACAAATCATGACTAGTCACTGCAGAGTAGCCCAGGTAAAAGCCAAATACTTGGGCTCTCTCTGATTGTAGTTACACGGCTAACTTCATATACTATTTTAAGAACAAATGAGAACAAACTTGGTTTAAGGATAAATTTGTTATGCAACTACTTTCTACTTATGTAAGACCTCATGAGTTTGGTGTCAGAGTATTCATGACTCAGAGGCTGGTGCTTTGATCTCATTCCTGAGATTTCAAGGGAAGTACAAGAATGACAACAGTTAGAGATGAACCAAAGAGATTTGGCCTCAAGCAGGTACTCCCCGCTTCCAAAGCAGAGTGTAGCAGCATCTTTCCCCATCTCAACTTATTATATGAGTGCTGAATGAAGAATCTAATGTTCTTTACTAGTTTACTTCAATACATTAAACACTCGCTTTATGGAAACAGTCTCTGGCAAAAGAATAATAAAGAGATGTGATAGTCCACACTGGAAAAAAGTCTCTCCTCAGCACATTGGTTCAACACAGTGAAGAATTCAGCCCACTTGGTGGTGGATTTAGAGCTTCACGCTATGAGCAAGGCACTTCCATTGTCTCACTTTTTCAGTACTAATCCTTCTGAGCATGAAACCATTGATACGTAACATTTAGGAACACTAAATGCCAGATTTATCCATCTAACTCAGGGGCTAGTCATCTTTCTGGCAAGCATACAGGGATCACAGTGGGAGGAGGGAAGGGCCTTTTGCATGAAAGTAATTTTAAGAACGGGGGGGCAAGCTCCACACTCTTCAGAAAATGCTGACCAATCTGTAATCAGAACCCAGACACATTATCTGTTTTTCATTCCTTTTTTCCTTCCTTTGGTTCCTGTTGCACACAAGCCAAGCCATTGGTAGACCTTGGAGCTAATGTATTTTTCAAAGAATTGTGCCCAAATGAAGCAGGAATATATCAGCACTGTGGGAAATAAAGGGTTTCAGTAGGAAAGTATAACAAAGTCCTGAAATGGAAGTACCTCAGACCCCTCAGAATATTAAGATGTCAAGCTGTCCTTTGCAGTTCTTTAAATGGCAGATAACTGTCTATGGCCAAAAGGTCCGGGATGTTTTTAGATTGCTCAGCCATCTCTGTTTTCTGTTTTTCCCTCCTAAAGCAACAATCCTGCCCACAAATACTACCTGGCTGTGGATCCCGTTTCGGGTTCACTGTACGTATCAGACACCAACAGCCGACGAATTTACCGAGTCAAATTCCTCACTGGTGCAAAAGACCTGGCCGGTAACTCTGAAGTGGTGGCAGGGACTGGAGAGCAGTGTCTGCCATTTGATGAAGCCAGATGTGGAGATGGAGGGAAGGCAGTGGACGCAACCCTAATGAGCCCTCGAGGTAAAGGAAGTAAAAGAGACTGGAGAAAGCAATTGTCTGAGGCTAGGCTGGATCTGGATATAATTATCTAGTAATTAAATCACTACTTGCTTGGTAATTTTTATTCTGTGCTTTAATCACAGCGGATTGGCAAGCGATCATGCTTTAGTTAAAGCAAACTTTATTACCTCTTCACTGCTTGCTGCAAAAGGAGATTTCACTGAATAGGGTTTCCTCCTAAAAGGAAACTTGCAGACAGGAGAAAACACCATTGTTTGAAATACTGTCCTTTTTGGGGAAGAGGAGGGATGCCTGCTGTAGTATTTTTCTTATTTTCTGTTCTGATGTTCATTCCTACAAATAGGAAAAATGGATCTGTGTCTTTTTAAGCTTCTTTATAATTTATAGTAAGGAGCCATAAAGAATTTTGGGGAATTTTTAAGTATTTTGTAATCTCAAACATAATCAGGAATATAGTCTTGTCTTCACTATTTTGCTTGGAGCACTGAAATCGGTGGCTTGGGAGCCTGCTAATTAAAAGGGTGGGTTTGTTGAGTTGTTAGCAAAGAGAGTTTTTCTTTCAATTCTTCGCATTAAGTAGGTGTTGTTAAAACCAAATAGAAAAGCCCCCACAAAGGCTCTTACTCTGCAAGCACTTACATAGTTGCTTAAATTTATCATGAGTAGCCTGAGTGAATGCAGTGGGACTACTGGCATGTGTAAAGTTAAGCACATGTGTAAGGGCTTGTCTACATTTAAAACACTGGAGTTGCTGTAGTGCTTAGAATATCAGGGTTGGCAGGGACCTCAGGAGGTCATCTAGTCTAACCCCCTGCTCAAAGCAGGACCAACCCCCAGACAGATTTTTGCCCCAGGTCCCTAAGTGGCCCTCTCAAGGATTAAACTCACAACCCTGGGTTTAGCAGACCAATGCGCAAGCTACTGAGCTATCTCTCCCCCAATGCATCAGTGAAGACGTTTCCTAAGCCAGTCAGAGGGTTGCTCCCATCAGCATAATTACTCCAGCTCTCTGAGAGGTGCTAGCTACATTAACGAGAGAATTCTCCCATCAACCCAGCACTGTCTACAGCGGGGTTAGGTCAGTTTAACTGCGATGCTCATGGGTGTGGATTTTTTACACCCCAAGTTACGTAGTTATACCAACCTAATTTCTGACTTTAGACCAGGCCTGAGTGTTGGCAGGACCGGAGCTCAAAGAATTTTAAAACATCCTGAGTGAAAACCACTTCCACTCTCAGTTATTTTTGATTATGTCTCTGGGGTCAAAACCTACAAGTTCTTGAATTACACATAGAGTCTTCCAGGAGAAATGAAATCTGAATGTTTCATGTAAGAATCAAGGAGAAAAATCTTTCTTTAAAAAAAATAGTTTCAAGTTTCTGTATACAGAGGCAAAAAAGAGAATCAGTCAAATTAATAAGTTAATGCGAGATTCAAGATTAAGGTTGACTTGTTAAAAAAACACAGGATAAGTCAGCATAGTTCCATTGACTTCAATAGAGGTACATTGATTTACCTGAGGATCTGGACTGCAGTATCAGGGGCTGAAGGCCTGAAAAAATAGGGAGGAACAAAAAAGCAGCACCTTGTTACCATCCATATTTGGAATAAATTTATCAATAAAGCATGAGACCAGAGCACTGACTGTTGCTTATTTTGCAAACCTGTAGGAATTGCAGTGGATAAGTACGGGCTCATGTATTTTGTTGATGCCACTATGATTCGGAAAGTTGATCAGAATGGAATTATATCAACTCTGCTGGGCTCTAATGACCTAACTGCTGTTCGACCACTAAGCTGTGATTCCAGCATGGATGTCACCCAGGTAGAGTTTTACTTCCTCTTTGTGTATGTGCCACACAACAGATGGCTATTTACTTTGGATAATTGCCTAGCCATTCTCTGTAGAAAATACAGTATGTTAGACTCCTCTGAAAAAGGATTTAAAGGATATTGATGACATTATGCAGGGCAGGATAACAGCTTATATAATTAGTTACTGAAAAGAGTGAACCTACCCTCTTGCAGTGGTTAATACATGTTGTTTACACAGTTATAGAGAAATAAGTTTGAGAGAATGGAAGTTATTGTATAATTGCCTTTTATTTTTCTGTACTTGCTGTCGACTTTCAATAATGTAGCATTCAGTCCTTTGCAACAGATACATAATTAACCAAAGTTAGCACTGTCCATAGCTTTAATTTGTACATGCAAGTATTAAGTAGAGCACTTAGTTCCATGATTTACTCTGTTAAACCATTGACTAATTTTCTGCCGTTTCATATATACTTATGTGTTGAAAACAATTTACTTCTTTGGTGTGAGTTATAAAATAATAATGAATTATCGTGTGGTTCATAGGTGCGGCTGGAGTGGCCAACTGATCTTGCTGTCAATCCTATGGATAACTCGCTTTATGTCCTGGAGAACAACGTCATTTTACGGATCACAGAAAACCACCAGGTTAGCATCATCGCTGGACGTCCCATGCACTGTCAGGTTCCTGGGATAGACTACTCCCTTAGCAAACTGGCCATCCACTCTGCGCTGGAGTCAGCCAGTGCAATTGCCATCTCACACACAGGAGTCCTTTATATCAGTGAGACAGATGAGAAAAAAATTAATCGACTACGCCAGGTAACCACCAATGGAGAGATCTGCCTCCTAGCTGGGGCAGCTTCAGACTGTGACTGCAAAAATGACGTCAACTGTAATTGCTATTCTGGGGATGATGCTTATGCCACTGACGCCATCTTAAACTCCCCGTCCTCCTTAGCT
This sequence comes from Mauremys reevesii, assembly GCF_016161935.1. NCBI lineage: Eukaryota > Metazoa > Chordata > Testudines > Geoemydidae > Mauremys > Mauremys reevesii. Next base: position 28,123,523 of record NC_052630.1, read on the forward strand.
GTGGCACCAGATGGCACTATCTACATAGCTGACCTTGGAAATATCCGCATTAGGGCTGTTAGTAAAAACAGGCCCGTTCTTAACTCTGTGAACCAGTATGAGGCAGCTTCTCCAGGAGAACAGGAGCTATACGTCTTCAATGCCGATGGCATCCACCAGTACACCCTCAGTCTTGTTACCGGAGAATATCTGTATAATTTCAGCTACAGCGCCGATAACGATGTCACAGAGGTGATCGATAACAATGGTAACTCCTTAAAAATTCGTCGGGATAACAATGGAATGCCACGCCATTTACTGATGCCTGACAATCAGATTGTCACACTGGCTGTCGGCACGAATGGTGGACTCAAGGTAGTGTCTACCCAGACCCTGGAACTTGGATTAATGACTTACAATGGAAATAGTGGGCTCTTGGCAACAAAGAGTGATGAAACAGGGTGGACGACCTTTTATGAGTAAGAAAGTTTTTTTAAATTTGTTGAGTATGCATTTCTCTTTCAAGTGAGAGTGGTTAGGGCCTAATATAATGTCCGTTGAAATCAATGGTAGTCTTTCTTTTGGCTTCAATGAACATTGAATCAGGCCTTTAAATCTTGATGTAATAGGGTACTGGAGCCACGTGTGTGATTTTGTTAACTTCAACAGTCTTGTGATGTCCTTGCATAAGGGCCTGAGACGGATGCTTCCTGTGAGCTGCTGAGCACCCTAAAGTCCCAGTGCAGAGTATGGATGGTGAGGGAACTCCCCCACCTCCCTGCAAATTGCTAGCATCTTGCAGGATCAGTAACTTGCATTTACACTGCTGTTTGCAGGATTGGGCCCAGCTTTCTTTGCCATAAGTGGGAGTGCAAAGAAGTCCCCTTCTCCAGGTTGGTCTGCCCAGTTCACAACACAATAATTTGTGGTTACACCCCACAGGGCTGCCTCTGTCAAGAAATTTCAATATTAGTTTCTTTTGGAACTGAAATTACAAGTCTTGCTGTTCAAATGTCAGGATATTGGACCCATATTACATATAGGAGATAAAGTGTTGATTAACTTTACTGATTGCTCATTCTTGAGATAGGTGAGGAAATTAGATCCCAAGGTATCTGTAAGACCCCAGTGTGACTTACATAATTTGTAGATAGCCCAAAAGCACATTGGTTTTCATGAGCAGGTAGATTAAAAAAAGACAGAATTTCCTCTTTAACTGAAATGGATCAGAGATAAAGTGCCTAGGTATATTAAAAAGCTGGAAAAGCAAGCCAGATTTTCTCTAACAATTATCTTGTCCTTAATAGTATTATTGTAATTTACTTGGCAACAAGGGTTTCCTAAATAAGTAGCGCTCTATATGCTGAATATGTAAAAGTGAATATTTGGGTTTTTAACTATGGCAAGGCTGTCTGTCTAGAGCGTGAGAATTTTGATGAAACACTTAATTAGTGATACATTTAGTAGTAATTTTTTCCAAGTTAGACTTACACAATATTTGTCAAGGTTTATTTATAAATGACTGGACCTAGATTTGTTTTTCTAAGATTGTCCTCTGAGCAATAGGTTTGCACCTCTAACATTTGCCAAAGCATCATATTGTCGCCTACTACTTAGACACCGCTGACTTTTTGTAAGAAAATAAAACAAAAACAGTACCTGAACACAAGTAACTGGTTGATCTAGCTGGAAAAATAACTGAATTATCAATGCACATCAGCATTATCTGTGTTTTGTGTTTGGTTTATAAAAAAAGAAAAACAGTGCCATCTGGTGGTCACTGTATAATTTGACCACTAATTTGAACTTCGGTTCGTTTTCATCTATCTTATAGATCAGGGGTTGGCAACCTTTCAGAAGTGGTGTGCCAAAGTCTTCATTTATTCACTCTAATTTAAGGTTTTGTGTGCCAGTCATACATTTGAATGTTTTTAGAAGTAAACTATTGTTGTATGTAAAGTAAATAAGGTTTTAAAACTGTTTAAGAAGCTTCATTTAAAATTAAATTAAAATGCAGAGGCTCCCAGACCAGTGGCCAGGACCCAGGCAGTGCGAGTGCCACTGAAAATCAGCTTGCATGCCGCCTTTGGCACGTTATAGATAAAGCTGCATAATTGTTATCTTTAATACATAACAGGCCTGTTTCTTTAACATATGTCAGATATTTAATTAGTTACATTACTGAGGCCCAAGAGAGTGCTAAATACTGATCACTGAATCAGATTAATATTAACCGTATCTGACTTTTGTGAAACACTCCTGATGAGGAGATGTGCATGGGATTTTAGACAGACCTTTACTTAGTTGTTATTGATTATCAATAGTTCAAAGCTCACCAGATCACAGGCAGTAGCAACTAGTTTGTTTCCTAGAAACTACACTTTAAATCAAACAGCACATATTTTAATGAATGGATACAAAATAATTACAAGTGCACAGATTTAGATGAATAAAATGGCAATATTACAATAATTTAGAATAATTACAAATTACAAAAACTTATTTTTAAAAAATGATAATTAGACATTATTATTTTTTTAAATTACAAAAAATTCAAAATATACAATATTGATTTACCTAAGGCTTATTAAAAGTCATGATTGAGACAGTACGTTGGTGTGATTTTACAGGAAAACTTCTGATACGTTTTCTCGGACTACTAAAGTGGAAATATGACTTGCATGTTCTGTGATGTGCCGACATGCATCTTGAAAGTATTATATGTTATTTTTACAGTGTTCACAAAATGGCTAGGTGCTTTCAGTGGGACTATTTCTGGTGCTAAGCACCACGTACTAGTATGCCTGGTACTAAGTAGTACAGGATTAAGCACTAGATTAGTAAATTAGTATGTTTGAGAAAGGATAGATAGTAGCTAATTATCTCCTCTGCTTTGCAAGTAAGTATTGCAGCTGGGCTCAGTACTATGTATAACAATATATAGCCAGTAGACAAGAAAGGTTATGCTTTCTGTTTATCTAGAATGTCACCAGTTGTATATGCATTAGCACCTTGATCATATTCTATATCCTTGCAGCCCAAGTTTCTTTCATGTAATTAAAGAACAGAGCCACATGATCAGCTCTATCTAGGTTACAAAACATCTGTAGTGTGCAATCCACAAAGCTGTCTGTGTCTCTGGGGCATTTTTAGTTATAAGAAGAATGTGCATTATACCAAGTGTGTGGGAAACAATGTGTAAAGGGCAAAACTTAACCCAGTGTGTAAGATGCAAATTCTCCATATGGAAAAATGTGACAAAAGATAAATAGAGTCATCTAGTTGGAGCTGACCGTGGGTCAGCCAATTTACTGTGACTCTTTAACATCCTGAATCCATCCCAGCACAAAGCTGTTTTGTTAATGAGACGGTAAGTAATAGTTAAATAAAATATAGGAGAATCCCTGTCGACACAGCACACTGTATTCGTTTACATTTTAGATTGAATGTGTCATGTATTTCCAGAGAGATAACTCTCTCTCTATCATTGCTGCATTTGTTTTGGTAAATATAGGATCATAGCAATTAAAGATGGAAAAATCTATTGGATCATCAAGTCTGCCCTCTGTAAAGGCAATATGTGTTACCTCCAACACCATTACATCCTCACATTCAAATACAAATAATGAGTCCCCCTTATCGTAATAGGTCAGTGGAGTTGTGAAATGACCACACACAAAAATCTTCTAAAAAGTAACATAACATAACAGTTGCCCTATTGAAATACAGTGCTACCTTATTTGGTATCATTGTTTTTGTGCAACCTATATCTGCCAAAAGTTTTACATAATTATTTTTTTTAAATGCACTTAATTCACATTATGAACAGTCAAGGCTCATTAGTAATACAACAGCTGACAGCAGGCTCACATAAAATAATTTAAGCTTGTTTTTGGGCATGAGGAAGAGATCTTTGAAGTGGTCCCTCATAATATCCCACTTGACTTTTGGAGTATCCCAAGAAAGTGATGAAGTTTTCCCTTGACTCAGGCACAGAATAAGGATATATTTAAATGTATGTGGATATACACCTTGCCTATCTCCACATTAGCGCAAAAGCTGCTGTTGTACCTTTATTATGCTTCATATCTGAAACCAACCTAGCTAAATCCTTTCTATAGGCTGTCAAGCAGTTGCATATTTTAAACTTCTAAAGGTCAGAACACAGGCCTTAAAGAGTGCACAGGGTATTTAGGTGCTGAGATGTTAGAGCAATGGACACATTATAAGAATTCTAATTCTAACATTATAGAATGCAGAATAGAATATTGGCGCAAACACGCAGAAGGGATGCACAATGTAATCAACAATACCTGGGACAATTCGAGAGGCCTGCAAACAATGTGGCAAAAATGGTGAAAGGACCAATTAAAGTCTTGTTTCAACATATTATTTATAACCTGAATATGTATGTTGAGAGATGTTTGAGACTAAATGCTTGGATAATCACAGTGCATTAAATCTTTGGAAAACCCAGTACATGCCAACTGAATCTACTTCGCCCATTAACCAAAAAATAAAAATAAAAAAGGATCCATTCACCTTTCCCCTCTTGTCATGTTGCAGTGGTAATAACAACTCCGGGTCAGAGCATTTCCTGAAGATTAATGGCTCCCAGCTGAGTCTTAGGTACTAACTTCTCCCAGGCACTCATCATTTCCCAGGAAATGTCCTGCTCCATCATAGTCATTGTTTAATAAATGCATTATATCTGTCTGCTGCCCAACTCCAGGAAATCAGTTTATGAGCCACCGACATCACCCATTAAGGAAGTTTTCATCAACTGTCCTATGCAAAAATGATGTCCCTATTTCCAGGGTAGCTCTTGGTCTCACCCCCATGTCATTAACTCTGCTACTTACATTTCCTCCTGGGCAATATTGTAGGTACAACATGGGGCAAAATCCTGGAGCCACTGACATCAGTGGTAGAATGCCCATTAACGTCAGTGGAGCCAGGATTTCACCCTGGGACTTCATTTTAGGAACACAGGAATTGCCTTACCAAATCAGAGCAGTCCAGAATTCTGTTTCAGAGAGTGGCCTCCACCAGCTGTTTATAAGTGGAAGCAGTTCCACAGGGTAATTATACATTGGTGTGGGGAGAAAGTATTTCCTTTTGTCAGTTCTAACTGTGCTGCCTGGGAGTTTCATTAAAATTCTATTTTTCTATTGGGACAGGATTAAGTAAGATTGTCCTATTTAACTTCTCTATATATTGATGGGTACAATTTATATGTATCATTTATACAATGATTTTGTATACCTCTAGCATATCTCCTCTTAAATTAAACAGCCCCAGTCTGTTCAGTCACTCCTTTTATGATACTTGTTTCATGTTTCTAGTAATTGGCATCCCTTCCATTTCTGCTATATCTTTTTCAAGATAGGGTGATCCAAACTGAACTGTGTCCCATGCAAGGGCATACCTCTGATTTATATAAATGTCACTGGAATATTTTCTATTCCATTCCACTTTGAACAGAGATGTTCAATGAGCTGTCCACAGTGATGCCCAGCTCCTTTTCTCGCATTAATTTAAACCCCAGCAATGTGTATGAGTTGTTCAGATTATTCTTTCCAATTTGAATTATCTTGTATTTAACAGTAAAACTCACCTGCCATTGTGCTCTGCATTCACTTAGCTCTGAGATCACTTTCAAGTTCTTCATGGACTTTTCTAGTCTTAATCTCAGGGGCGGCACCAGCACGCCAAGCGCATTCCTGGGGCGGCAAGCCACGGGGGATCGCTCTGCCGGTCACCGCGAGGGCGGCAGGCAGGTTGCCTTCGGCGGCATGCCTGCGGAGGGTCCACTGATCCCGCGGCTTCGGCGGACCTCCCGCAGGCGTGCCACCGAATCCGCGGGACCGGGGACCTCCCGCAGGCAAGACACCGAAGGCAGCCTGCCTGCCGTGCTTGGGGCGGCAAAATACCTAGAGCCGCCCCTGCTTAATCTAAATAATTTTTGTCTTCTGCAGATTTCACCACCTCCTTGTTCTGTTCCTTTTTTGATAATTGGTAAACATATTAGTCCACACTGGTGCAGCCTGGTACAGACCTTTGGGGACACCCTACCGTTAACCTTTCACCAAACTGAAAATTGCCCCCCCTCCTTTTTTTTTTGCTCTTTATTTTCTGATTCTTAGCTGATTTGTGGCAGAATTTTATGAGTGCTTCTTTTTCTTAATAGCCTCTTGTGAAGGACTTTTTCTGGACTTTCAAAAAGCCTTTCACAAATTACATTAACTAATTGTCTCTTATCCAATATCTTGTTGGCAAAGAATTCTAACAGATTACAGAGGCATGATTTTTCCATAGCTAATCCAGTTGTAATGGCTTGCAGATATTAAAATATGTATTGATTCTGGGCCTAATACTGTTCTCACTGTCAACATTGTAAATCCAGACTTACCAGATTTACATTGGTGCAATAGAGACCAGAATTCGTCTAGAAAAACCTTAATTCACAACCAGAGATTGTTTTCAAATACAGCTTATTGAGCAACTCAAAATGTTCTAAAAGATCAAGATCTGTTTCATGCCATATTTTAGCAAGAAGCTGCTGCATTAATATTGTCTACTAACTGAAGGCTATAACTATACACATGCTTATTTTGCTCTCATTAATTTATCTATTAGCTATGACCACGAAGGACGCTTGACCAATGTAACACGTCCCACCGGAGTGGTGACCAGCCTTCACCGGGAAATGGAAAAATCTATTACCATCGATATAGAGAATTCCAACCGGGATGATGATGTAACAGTCATTACCAATCTCTCCTCTGTGGAGGCTTCCTATACAGTGGTTCAAGGTACAAGAGTGTACTTTTCAGCGCTTTAGACACAAGCACCAATATCTCCCTAGAACTTTAAGGGAGCCATTCTCAAAAGATTCATATCATAAGTGCACTTTTGAGCAGGAAAAAACCCATAAGGTTCTTGGAGGAAACTCCCATACATACTCTCTGAAAATGGCAGTACCTCAGGACAGGCAGGGGAAGTTTTGTCTATCCTAGTTGAGTCAAATACAGTATGATCATTACCTGTTGTAAATTGGCTCTGCTGATGCCTTTCGTGTCAGGTTTACTTTACCCACATTCAGATTGCATTGCACTCCAAGGCAACGTTAGCTATGACTTTAGGGACAAAAAGGTAGATTCTTCACAGTGACGTAATGAACTTGTACAAACTATCTCGCTGTAAAATCCTAGCTGAGACAAGGTGTAGACAGTTTTTAATCATAGTATAACTTGATGAGATCAGCCCCCCAGCCCTGTCATCCTGATTTATCTAAGTTAATTCTTTCAAGTTAATGGAACTGCTCATTTGAGTAAAATGCAGGACCAGGCCCTTTTCTAATGCCATGACAAAAAAAATCATGTGCCATGTTTTCAGTGCAACATTACCACATCAGAGAATGCTGCCACAGGTGGCATACCACAGAAGAGATCAGCAACAAAATAGTTAACTGTTCCTTTGTGTGAAACTTTCTGACATGGACCAAACATTGTATATGACACAGTGTAAACAGTCACAGTTACCGAAGATAGATTGAAAGGAGTTTAGTGGATGATGTTTTTTTAATTAAGAGATAATGTCACTGGAATAAGAACATTGTCACAGGACAATAGTCTCCTTCTGACATATAAATGTCAACATTTATAGGCTATTATCCTCTGACACCTCCTGTTCCAATGACTTTATTTCTGTTATACCAAATGATTAATTATGTAGATGCTGTCCTTTTGTCAAATGGATATTGATGCTTTGGTGAGCTGCGCACAACTGAAGTACTGAAAAGCTCCATTCTGATTGTCTTACAGAATAGAGCTGGCTGTGCCAACCAGTCAGAGAATAACATGGCTATAAAAGTACAGTTTTATTTTTATAACTTTTATCAGTAAGCGAAAAGGCCAGACATCTGATTGGCTAGCCTAGCTTCTTTATTGTCGGATAAAGAATGACACATAAAGGATTGTGTCTGCCAGCTTGTATTGTTGGGGTATCACACCTTTGGGATTTAAAACTAATCTATAACGCTGTGCTGTGTATCTGCCGGGAGGGCAGTTTTTAAAAGACTGAAAAAGAAGAAGGGATTCGTTGTTCACTTCTGACAAAAGATTCCAATGGTCTCTTTTTACATCACAGCGTTTAATAGGCTTGTTATTCATCCCACAGTTCAGTTAAAAAATATAATTTTCCCCTGGGTTTTGCTCATTTTAGAAATGCATCCACATAAATTATAGAGCTGAAATATGTCAGTATATGTTTTGATTTACAATTCAGAGTACCGTATATACTCGAATTTTAGTAAAAAAGGGAAGCACCAGAGAAGGGGGTCGGCTTATGAACGGGTATAGAGAGGGAGAGGTGGGACACAGCCCCTCCCCCCAACAGAGGGAGCAAGGAGAGGCAGCACAGCCTGCAGAGCCAGAAGGGAAGAGGTGGGGCCAGAATCTCTCCCCTTCTGGCCACGCTGCTCTCCCCCAGCCTCTGAAGCAGCTGCAGCTCTGGGGCTGGCAGGCTGCAGCTGTGCCGCTCTGACCCACCCCCAGAGCAGGCTGTGGCCATGCCGCCTGGTCCGCCAGAGCACGCTGTGGCCGTGCCACCCGGCCCAGCCCGCTGGAACATGCTGCAGCTGCGCCGCCCGGTCTGGCCTGCCAGAGCAGGCTACGGCCGCGCTGCCCAGCCTACCAGAGCAGCTCCAGCCAGGCCAGAGACATCCTCCCCTGGCCCTCCCCAGATAAGGTGGGAAGGGATGGGATGGAGAGAGTGTGTGGGGGGGTCCTGGGCTAGGGGTGGGGCCATGTGGGAGGTGGTCGCAGGGGTTTCTCCCCTGACTCCCAGCTTCTCCCCCAGTTGCTGTCCCAGCCTGTCAGGGTAAGCAGCTGGTGCGCCAGGACACTTTGTTTGGTTAGGTTTACCTCCATGATTGCGGATGCTCAAGGTAAACAAACCATCTCGGCCCACCAGTGGCTTATCCTGATGGCCCGGGAGCCAAAGTTTGCAGACCCCTGAATTATAGGGTCAGCTTATGAACGAGTCATAAAAATTTTCCATTTTTACTTATCCATCTTGGGAGGGGGTTGGCTTATAAATGAACTGGCTTATGATCGAGTATATATGGTAAATGGAAAACAACAGTATAAACTATAGCACCTCTGCAGGCTAGCAACATTAATACCATTGTTCTTTACATAAGTCAATAACATTGGTAATATCTACCATAGCACAACGCAGGAAGACTTCATTTGACATCAATGGAAGTACCATGAAAACCTATTAAGTTGGTGCTATCTTCTCTTTATGACTAAAGTAGCTAAATATTGTTTTTTATTATTTTACTAGATCAAGTGAGGAATAGCTACCAGCTCTGTAATAATGGCACTTTGAGAGTGATGTATGCCAATGGAATGAGTATTAGCTTCCACAGTGAACCTCACGTCCTGGCTGGTACTGTGACCCCTACCATAGGACGATGTAATATTTCCCTGCCAATGGAAAATGGCTTAAATTCGATTGAGTGGCGCCTGAGAAAAGAACAGATAAAAGGCAAAGTGACAGTGTTCGGAAGAAAGCTCAGGGTAAGTGGAACTCACTGTTACAACAACAGTCTTTTGTCCTGTATCTAGACTGTTTTCTATTCTACATTATATTTTATTCAATTCTACTTCATAAAAATGAATAAGACAATGAAGTGGACTAGCAGTGGTGACATTTTATGTATTTGAGAGGCCAAATAAACCGATGGAGTAGTCTGCTACCAGTTATCAGAAGCTCCATAAACTAGAAGATTCAAAAGGAGGCTGGTAAAAAATACCCCGGAAGGAGTAAGAGTCACTATGTTGGTGGAATTGCCATCTTTCTAATGAGCTGCAGTATCAAAATCCTGACCACTTGTTGTCTATCAGTATACTGTGGAACTCTTCACAAGAACTTGGCTGAGTCTCCAAAAAAATTCTAGTTCATGTCATTACATTCTACTAACCTAAATTCCCCCTGCAATTTCTCTGAGATAAGTAGTTGTCTTCATTTCCTTTCATAAACTGCAAGGCTGTGCTAAACAGCCACTATTTTCCCTCCCCCCTACTTCCCCGAGGTGGCTAAAATTTCACTGTGGATGAAGTGGCTCCAGTATGCAGACATTGGAAGGCACATTGGGATACTGAGAAGAAAAATGCAATGGGTCTCATCCAAAGCCCATTCAAGTCAATCAGAGACTTCTGTTGGCTTCATTGGGTATTGGATCAGGCTGTATATAGAATCATAGAAATATAGAGCTGGGAGAGACCTTGAGAGGTTATCTAGTTCAGCCCACTGCACTGAGGCAAGACTAAGTAAACCTAGACCATCCCTGACAGGTTTGTCTAACCTGTTCTTAAAAGCCTCCAAAGACAGGGATTCCACAACCTCCCTTGCAAGCCTGTTCCAGAGTTTAAGTACCTTTGCAGTTAGAAAGTTTTCCTAATATCTAACCTAAATCTGCTTTGTTGTAGATTAAGCTGATTACTTCTTCTCCTACCTTCAGTGGGTACGGAGAACAATTGATCATAGTCCTCTTTATAATACACCTTAACATATTTCAAGATTGTTATTTGGTCCCCACTCAGCTGTCTTTTCTCAAGAATAAACATGCCCATTTTTTTAATCTTTCTAAACCTTTTATCATTTTTGTTGCTTGCCTCTGGACTTTTTCCAATTTCTCCACATCTTTCCTAAAATATGGCGTCTGGAATTGGACACAGTACTCCAGTTGAGGCTTCACCAGTGCCAAGTAGAGCAGGACAGTTACCTCCCATGTGTTATATACAACACTCCAATTGATACACTTCAGAACAATATTAGCTTTTTTTGCAGCTACATCACATTTTCAACTCTTGTTCAATTTGTGAGCCACTATAACCCCCAGATCCATTTCAGCAGTACTACCATCTATTCACCCACGAAAGCTCATGCTGCAAAACTTCTGTTAGTCTATAAGGTGCCACAGGATTCTTTGCTGCTTCTACAGAACCAGACTAACACGGCTACCCCTCTGATACTTGACACCATCTAGACAGTTATTCCCCATTTGTAGATGTGCATTTGATTTTTTTCATCCTAAGTGAAGTATTTTGCACTTTTCTTTATTGAATTTCATCTTGTTAATTTCAGATCAATTCTTCAATTTGTCAAGGTTGTTCTGAATTCTAATCCTGTCCTCCAAAGTGCTTGCAACCCCTTTCAATTTGGTGTCATCCACAATTTTTATAAGCATACTCTCCTCTGCTATTCAAATCATTAATGAAAATATGGAACAGTGCCAGGCCCAATATTGACCTGGTGGGACCCTCTAGACACACCCTCCCAGTTTGACAGTGAACCACTGATAATTACTCTTTGAGTATGGTTTTTCAAACAGTTGTGCACCCACCTTACAATAATTTCTTCAAGGCATTATTTCCCTAGTTTGTTTATGAGGATGTTATATGAGATAATGTGAAAAGCCTTACTAAAATCGAGAGATATCACATACTACTTCCCTATCCACAAGGCTAGTAACCCTGTCAAAGAAAGAAATTATCTTTGTTTGGTATGATTTGTTCTTGACAAATCTGTGCTGGCTAGTCCTTATAATGCTATTATCCTCTCGGTGCTTATAAATTGATTGTGTAATAATTTGTTCCAATATCTTTCGAGGTATCAAAGTTAGGCTGACTGGTATATAATTCTCCAGGTCCTCTTTGTTCCCCATTTTAAAGATAAGTACTGTGTTTGCCGTTGTCTAGTCCTCCGGGACCTCACTCGTCCTCCCTGAGTTCTTGAAGATAATTGTTAACAGTTCCAAGATTGTTTCACCTAGCTCCTGAAGGAATTGCATAAAGTGTTCTTATCATTAGATATTATACACCGAATCAACTGTTTAGTTATTTGCAGAGAGAAATAAGACAGGAGATGTTACATTTTAACATTCTCCTGATGTTTAGTGGTTAGCAAATTCTCAGCGCTGAGTTATCAGTATTTCTCCCTGTTTTCTTTATGCTGTCTGTATCTTCAGAGTTGCATACTCCTGTATTTTTTTAAAAAGACAAAAACTGGAATGAGATTAGCAGCTAAATCCTTAATGACTGGATTTCAGGACTGTGTAATTGATTTTTGACATGCTGTACTGTAGAAGTTGATTATAAGTAGTAATCACTCCTTTTCTAAGATAAATCAGCTCTGCATTTTGACTAGCCTTCAAAACAAAAATAAATGAGGCCCTAAAATAAAATGGCTATAATCCTTACTCTAAATATTAAAAACTTAATAGAGGTACTTGTGGTAATTAGCTGAAGTTAAATGCACAAATCTTAGAGCTGAATCCTTGCCAGAGTTAGATTTTCTTCCATCATGTTTATGCAAATCAAAACACAGCTTTATCTATCAACACCTCAACATTTAATTGTCTGGTGTTAGTTCCTGTAACAATAATCACATATCCATTTAGCTCTTTTAAATGGAAATTACTATGAGATTATAGCAGGTTGAGTGGACTGAAAATGCAATTTGAAAATGAGGGAGAAAGCATAGAATTTATTTGCATCTCATTTATTTTAATTCACCTTTGTAAACTGTTTAGTGAATGAAATAAAAGCAACTGTACTGGAAAATTGCGAGGGAGCAGGTGGGATGCAAGGTAGACAGGGAGGTGAAGCAGTGTGGTATAGATCAGCATGAATGGAGGGCGCAATAGATAATGAGTTATAGCTTCCATGAGTATTTCAGATCAATCTGAACACTCACACCTCTTTCAGCTGAGGCCCAAATTTGGGACAGAGACACAGAACCAGGGGCATGTGAAAGGCGTTAGTGCAGGAGTCTGTCCTTGTATGTGATTAATTTCTTAAGGTAAATACTATTTTCAATATTAAATCTCCCTCTTGAAATTTCTCATGTAAATATTAGCCAGGATTGAAGTGAGATAACATCAGCTTTGTGTATGGGACATGGGTACATTTCAGTCTCAAATTCAAGAGACTCTTTCTTGAGGCCTCTCAGTTGAGAGGTCAGATGCAGTCATTCCCTGATTGTTGGTGCTCAGATACTATGTGATGGGTGTCGTACAACATCGTATATCCATACTTTATTGGTGTGTTGTATGCTGTCAGCATTGTGATCACAACCTCACAAAGCCACATTCTGCTCGGCAGAAAAGTCCTGCTGCTCAACATGCAACTATCCACTTGTAGTTTACCACATCAGCATTATGGTAGCCCAATACTGTATTAGTAATTCTGTAGTTTATCCCAGCCAGGGTCATGGGGTGTTATTGAGCATTACATTGCACCATTAGAGAGATGAGCTTTGTCTCTGTAGTTTATCCCAAAGTTCACATGACTTATGAATTTTTGAGCACTCCCTGAGTGGAAAAGAGAAGGGGCCATTAGTGCTGATGGCAGGAACAAGTCATGGTAGGGCGAGGATGTAGCTCTCCCCCAAGCACCAGCTCGTACCTGGGGCAAGAGCATGCTACATCTTCTCTAAAGGTTTAACAAGGGCCCCAGTGAGCATACGCCCCACAGTGGCTGTGGAGGCATTATCCCTGCTCTTGCCTATGCCAGCATAAAGCTCCACTGCTTGTAGGGAAACCTCTCCCTTAGTATGGGGTCAGGATTAAAGAACCATAATTAAGCCTATATAGGAAAATGTGTAATTTTTTTTATATTAACCAATTTACATCAGGTATTATTGTTTACTGGTACATTATCAGTAGTGTATTGAATGTTATGCAGGCAATTTAATACAGAACCCAGAGAGAGAAAGAGAGAGAGATTACACTTTCGGGTTTGTTTGTTTTTGTTTTGTTTTTGTATATACTGTAATATCACTCAAGTGAATTTTGCTGGAAGAACCATTAACCAACGTCTAGAAGTGCTCTTCCCTATTGTGACTTACACAGCAACAGCAAAAAGAAGAAGCAGATGTGTGTGTAGGTAGCAGAACAAAAGAAAAATAGCTTGCTAGATAATCTTCAGTCATGATAGTTGTATTAGTGTTATTAGCGTTCCCCAAAGGAGTGGGAGTTAGTCATTTTGTTTGGGTTTCTATATAATTAATATGACATTGCAATTATACTCTGTGGTGTTACTTATTTTACAAATGAAAACTAAGTTACTGAATTATCAAACAGGTGCTTCTTTATTCTCAGAGTAATGTTTTTGTGTAGCTATTCTGGTGTATAATTGTTCAGAAAGCTGGTACTTCAACTCACTGTGACAAAAACCTAGTAACCTTTGTAAAGTAGATTCAGCTTCCTTCTGAGTAAAAGGAGAGAGCCCTTAAACTCACGTTTACTAGCAAAGGCAGGGTGCAGGATACAGCTGCTGTGATGAGGCAAAAATGTCAAGCTGTTTATAAAGACGCAAAACTCTTAAAAGAGCTGAATTTTCAAACAATTGTTTTCGTCTCACTCCCTCCACACAAAAAACATCCAAGAAGGCAGGAGATCACCATGCCTCCTACAAATAAAGACAACAGAGGAGCAAGAGCTGGTTATGAGGTTTTGGTGCTTGGTGAGGACCTCCAGAGGTTCAGACAGCAACTTTGTGGTTCTCCCACCGCTGGCTTTATAGGATCATAAGTTTCAGTGTTGACAATGGGATTTTGTTGCTCTTGTATGTTTGTGCATAGCAACACCGCTTACTGATGGAAACCCACAATGCAAGAACACATATAGCAGTGGAGAATTTATGATCTAGTAATTTTAGGTCTAGAAGGAGAAAAGATCTTAAGGAAATCTTGGAAACCTTTAAAAACCCTGTAATTAGGATAATTATATACAAAAGTAATTTAAAATTCCCTCTAATCCTCACAGACACATATGACTAATAGGAATTTATTAGCCCAATTTATTTGAGGAATTCACCAGGAAAGTTTTTTTCATAATTTAGTTACTTTGGAAAGAATTGAAATTTCAGAGCTATGCTAGAATTTTCCTTTAATTGTACAGACATATGTCTTTAATATAATAATCAGATACCCCCTATTTTCCCCAGTAGCTCTTAAAGTGCAGGGTTTCCATGGACATTTGACATGTACACAGATTTTGCACTCACAGAAATGGTGGCCACTTCTGAAAGTTTGCCCTCTATGGCTGAGTTCTGCTTCCAAGATTTCCTTTCTACTAAAACCTTGAATAGGGAATAAGATGGAGCATTTCCTTTCCTAAGTTTTTTTCTTAACTACTATTATTGTCTTCACATCAGAGCTAGTCTATTTGTCAATAGCAAAACCTTCTATGGGAAATCCCACATGAAGAGCAATTTCTAAGACTTACTAAGGAAATGAAAACTGTTAAAAGAGCTGAATTTTATTAACTGGAAAATATCAGACTGAGAAAAATGAACAATTATTTAAAATATTTTCTTATGAACACAAAATTGTATTAATTTTAAAATTGCTTTTTATAGAACTGAATTCCTACAGAGCGGGGTGGGATGGGAATTGGGCTTACTCTGCCAGTGAAAATAATTCAGAATAACTTTTATGTCCTCTAGGAAGGCTCAGGATTAATTTACATATTGTTTGATGTGCAGTTTAAATTTGGATAAGAGAAAATGTTGCTTAATCAAAGCTACTGTAAAATATAAGCTGAAGAACAAATTCCCAGGAACAGATGAATACTTCTTAAGTAGTCCTTGCTGTCAAAAGATATCTAATTTAAAGACTTCTACTTTATTAATGGTGCGTTCACAATTAAATTACTTAAGAAGCTTTATTAGATTACAGCGCTGGCCTGGATTTTCTGTGGCTTGGCCTCCAGTGAGTATACTGCTTTATCTTTCTTATAGCATTGGCAGTAGTGAACACTATAGTTGAGGTTACATATTCAGTTCTTACAACCCCTTGTTCTCGTATGCTCGCAACTTTCCAAAAACGTTTCCTGTGGGACTGAAACTTTTCATGCTGTGTTGTGTTGGTTTTTTGAAAGTCTTACTAAAGAAAGTGAGAAAGTGAAATATATTTACTCAGCTTAAAGAAATGTATGGGATTTTTATTGCTTGCTAGGGACCTTAGCTTGCAAGATGCTGGGAGTTCAGTTTGCTCAGCAAGCACCTTGTGGGATCAAAGCCCAAAGCCTCAAAAAGGACTGAACAAAAAACATTCTATGTGCTGGCATCTCTGAGGAAAAACCTCTCTGTTGAAAGTGGGGGGAGGAGAAAATGTTGAACGCATGGATTCTCAACTTGGGGGTTGTGACTCCAACAGCAGTCATGGCAGCCCTCTTATTTATATGGCTAGATTGAAGGGGGAGTCCTCAAAACTCTTTCCTGGTGTACTGTGGGGTCATGGTATGAAAAAATGTTGAGAACTACTAGTGCAAGCAGTTGAAAAATTACTTCTGGGCGTACTCTGTGGGTATCTACTAAATGTTAACAGCTTATAACAAGCCCAGGGGCTGTTGCTCAGAGCTTACTGCTAGCCCAGGATGCATTGTAAAATGTCTCAGCAAAACACTGCATTTTTTTTAGTAAATTCTGGGAAATTTAATTGTCCTTTCAATTTATTAGTATTTTCACTATAGCAGTTAGCATGGACTAGGATTTATCAATTCACTGAACACAGCCTTCTTCCATTTGTATAGGTCCATGGAAGGAACTTGCTGTCCATTGATTATGACCGAAACATCCGCACAGAAAAAATATATGATGATCATCGGAAGTTTACACTGAGAATAATTTATGATCAGCTAGGACGTCCTTTTCTTTGGCTACCCAGCAGTGGGCTTGCTGCTGTCAACGTTTCTTATTTCTTCAATGGACGACTGGCTGGACTTCAACGCGGTGCCATGAGTGAAAGAACAGATATAGATAAGCAAGGCCGAATCATATCCCGCATGTTTGCTGATGGGAAAGTGTGGAGTTACACGTACTTGGAAAAGGTAAGTGGCTTAATTTAAACTACAGCAATAGTTACAAAGGCTGAAAAGGTGTTAGGCATTGGCACAAAAGGTGTTAGGCGTTGTGACGCTGAGCATCACAGCACCTAACTTTTAGACATCTAGAAAATCACTGGATTCACAAAGCCTGTGTAAGGTGCCTAGGCTGTCTGTACAGTGAATGGAGAGAGAGAGGCACATTAGAGCCAGGTTGCTAGGTGTGAAGTGCAGCCTAAACTAGCTGATGGGAGATGCCGACCAGAGGAATGTGTGCCCCTCTTATGGAGACAGGCACCGAAGTCTGGGCTGCAGGGAGGGGCCTGTCTCTGTTAGCAATTCACAACCAGGAACTTTGTTTGGAGTTAGGCCTTCATACAAGAAGCTGGAGGTGGGAGGAAACCTACCTCATAACTTTTAGCCCAGTGGTTAGGAGACTTACCTGGGCTGTAGGAAACCCCCTGTTTGTGCCCCCTTCTCCCCTTCAGGTGAAAGGATGTGGAGTCTTCAAGGAGAGACTGATGGAACCCCGCTCCCCCCATTAGAATGCCCTCACTACTGGGCTAAATGTTCTGAGGGAGCTCTTCCTCCTCCCCCCACCAGCCCCAGCTGTTCTGTCAGAACTCGCCTGAGGGATGTGCTCAGAGGGCACCCACCGGATTGGGCCACACACGATTGCCTGTCTGCCCCTGGTTTAAGTATAGCTTTGGGGCTTTGATGGGAGACAGGTGTTCAGATGCCTGAAGGGAGCCAGCAGTGCACATGCAAAAAGGCAGAAGCATAGGCTTCTAATGTCCTTTTACTGCAAAAATTTAGGGATCAAATGCATTTATACACCTACAGGATTAGTTGGGAGTTTTGTACATTGTAGTGGTGCCCAAACTGGGACTTAGGCACCTAAAACAGGGACTTAGGTGCTTAAAGTCTTTTGAACGTTCAGGAAAGAGACTGCTATTACATGTTCATATATACATACATATACATGACGTAGGATTCTTAGTGTTCCAACGGTTGAAAAGCCTTTTGTGCCAGATCTGTGAATTTTTTAGTTTTTCAATTAATCAAAGGAAATACTTTGTTCATGGTTCAGTTCTTCTGAGATATCCATAAAATAGAATAGGTCACCATATAATAGCATGAACTAACAGGATGAATTTTACTATTTTAAAATGCATGACTAAGCCTGACAGAACATCCCAGTAGCTCCAGATATCTCATCTCTAATCATTATTTATTAAGTGAAAATATGGTAATTCATTTCTATTTAACCTAATTTAAACCACTTTGATCTTGAGAGTTTATCTAATCCTTAAAAACACTGCATGCCATGTTCCCTAAACCCCCTCCCTCCCAGCCTATTGTTTTAGATATGCTAGAACAGTTCTCTCTGCTAACTTCTCCACACATGTTTTACAGTATTCAGTGTAAATTAAAACTGCCAGAGGAAATATAAATTAGGGCATTAAACTCGTTTTTCCCAAAACGGTAAAGGAAGAGAGTGGAAGAGGTTGATACAATGTTCCTTCCATTTCCTTCTCGGGATTGATCTTTTTCTCAAAGAGGAAAATTTACTTATCCCAGATGTTGGCAATATATTCATATTATTGGGCAGCATTGCACCTTAGATGTATTTGGATTTTATTTATATTTTTATTATTGTAACACTGAAATCTATTCAATAAATATTTTATTTAAAAATGTGCTTTTTCCCCATAAATTCAGAAAGTGAAAGAAACTGAAAGACAGTAAAAATATATAATCTTTGTCTTTTTATTTTTTTAATAGTCCATGGTACTACTGCTTCAGAGCCAACGGCAGTACATCTTTGAGTACGATTCCACAGACCGTCTCCATTCTGTCACCATGCCTAGTGTTGCTCGGCACAGCATGTCCACTCATACATCTATTGGCTACATTAGGAATATTTATAACCCTCCTGAAAGCAATGCTTCAGTGATTTTTGATTACAGCGATGATGGGAGGATTTTGAAAACATCTTTTTTAGGAACTGGTCGACAAGTCTTCTACAAGTATGGGAAACTATCCAAGCTGTCTGAAATTGTTTATGATAGCACTGCGGTTACTTTTGGATATGATGAAACTACTGGAGTTCTGAAAATGGTTAACTTACAGAGTGGTGGCTTTTCTTGCACAATCCGGTACCGTAAAATCGGTCCTCTGGTTGATAAACAAATCTACAGGTTTTCTGAAGAAGGCATGGTCAATGCAAGGTTTGATTACACCTATCATGATAATAGCTTTCGGATTGCTAGCATCAAGCCTATAATAAGTGAGACTCCTCTTCCTGTTGATCTGTATCGTTATGATGAGATCTCTGGCAAAGTAGAGCATTTTGGCAAATTTGGAGTCATTTATTATGATATAAATCAAATAATTACTACGGCGGTGATGACACTGAGTAAACACTTTGATACCCATGGGCGCATTAAAGAAGTTCAGTATGAAATGTTCAGATCACTCATGTATTGGATGACAGTCCAGTATGACAGCATGGGAAGAGTAACAAAGAGAGAACTGAAGCTTGGACCTTATGCCAACACAACCAAATATACATATGATTATGATGGAGATGGGCAGCTCCAAAGTGTGGCAGTAAATGACAGACCAACCTGGCGTTATAGTTATGATCTGAATGGGAATCTTCATCTCTTGAATCCAGGGAACAGCGTACGGTTGATGCCACTACGCTATGATCTAAGAGACAGGATTACACGTCTGGGTGATATGCAGTACAAAATTGATGATGATGGGTTCCTATGTCAACGAGGCTCAGATATATTTGAGTACAACTCAAAAGGTCTCTTAACAAGAGCTTACAACAAAGCAAGTGGATGGAGTATTCAATACCGTTATGATGGGTTAGGGCGAAGGGCTTCTTGTAAGACTAACTTGGGGCACCATCTTCAGTACTTTTATGCTGACCTTCACAACCCAACGAGAATGACACATGTTTACAATCATTCCAATTCAGAAATTACTTCTCTGTACTATGATCTACAAGGCCATCTCTTTGCAATGGAAAGCAGCAGTGGAGAAGAATACTATGTTGCCTCCGATAACACAGGTACACCACTGGCAGTATTCAGTATTAATGGCCTCATGATCAAGCAGCTTCAGTACACTGCATATGGAGAGATATATTATGATTCCAACCCTGACTTTCAATTGGTCATTGGATTTCATGGAGGGCTGTATGATCCTCTGACCAAACTGGTTCATTTTACTCAGAGAGACTATGATGTTCTAGCTGGGCGTTGGACATCGCCCGATTACACAATGTGGAAAAATATCGGTAAGGAGCCTGCTCCATTCAACTTATACATGTTCAAGAGCAACAACCCTCTCAGCAATGAACTTGATTTAAAGAATTACGTAACAGGTGAGAACTCATTAGTGGTTGTTTACTAAAAGGTTTTAGTGCAGATTTCTAAAGTATAGAATTTTTTGTTGGAAAAAGAAATAGATCAAACTTCTCCATTCCAGGACTTTCCTTCGGCTATCTCCTCATCCACCTGCAGAATCCTTCTCCCATCAAGCTAGGACCATCTTCCCATTCGGTAGTATGAAAAGGACAGCGTAGTCTTGACCCCTGACTCTTGGTTGTGACCCCCAGATTAAGAACCTATGAAAGGGAGGCACACATGACTATTAAATAAAGGGGAATCATTTTCAACTAATAATAAATAATAATCTTTAGTTTTTATGTAGCACTTTTCATGTAGATTTCAAAGTGCTGTGCAACGGACGGTACCATTATCCCCACTTTGCAAAGGGGAAAGATGAAGACAGATGAAACTGAGTGCCCCAAGTCATCTAGCAGGTCAGTGGCAGAGTCAGGAATTAGGACTCAGGTCTCCTGACCCCCAGTCCAATGCCCTGTCCCTTCAATAGTATCCTCAGAATTACCTACTGACTTTGTCCATGGGCACAACATGACTTACTACTAAGAGTGGCACTGATTAAACATTTATTTACTTTCCCAATTCTGCCTTTAAACTCCAACCTATTTTTAGCTCTTGCTTTAAGAAAAGAACCTTAATGTTTTAAACAATGTTTCCTCTTGGAAGACTGAGGAACATCTGTAGTGTTAGGATGTGGAGACAATAAATCAGTTTAGATTGCATGTACTGGGTTTGGGTGACACATCTAACTTCCTCTCAATTACTACTAATTTGCCACTTAGTAGGATCACATAGTACTTGAACTAGCTGCAAACCATTTTTTAAAAAGAAAGGTAATTAAGATGTATTCAGGAGAAACTCTCTGAGAAGTGAGTCTGCAGCATGTTGTAATTAAAAACAGTAGTACGATTTAAAAAACACAGTTTTTAGTGGCATCACTTCAAGAAAAGTTATATTATGACTATTAGTTCTTTGTGACTATGACTACATTGTGCGTGCATAATTTCTCAAGTTGCCGTTCAGTCATTTTGCATTCTGAAGACACTAGTATTTGCTCTTGATACTGGGAAAAAAATTATCAGTGATCAAAAATATCTTGAATTCTTGGGGTCTAATTCTGTGGTCCTTAATTGAACAAAACTATCAATGTCCGTTAGGGTTTGGCTCAATTAATAACTGCACACTTTGGCCTCTAGTGATTAACTTCAGAAGCCCCCAAACCCAGTGGATCCTGTCTCACTTTAAGAGATTTTATTGCACTCAGAAGATGTTATATTTATTTTCATTCTTGCAGCCACAGAAGAAATTCAGAAAAGATACACTAATTGCTTGTACAGTATGAACTTTTAATTCCACCAAAAAATGGTTTATTGCTAATGCAGATACGTGCTGTTATCATAGGATTCCCTGGGCTAAAAGAATGTTCTTGGAAAAGAAGTTGTTATATAGAGAGTTAATTTTCATAAGTGAGAAATACATACCACCTTCGTACACAACCCTCTAGACATATTTACAGTTAACACCTGATGCTGATTTGCTGACAGCTTTTTGCTGCAGAAAAGAATTTCTCCAGCTGTGTAACGACATCCTGTGAAGAACATTAGAAATAGAAAATAATGAACTATTAGAATGAGAGAGAACCTCCTCTTTATTGCCAAATGAGGACAGCTAAAGTAAATTGTTTGGGAGGTAATGTTCTACCATATGATAACAAACTGAAGCCATGAGAAAAAAGAATAATGGTCCTATGCTGTATATAGCTGAAGGGAAAATGTATAATATAATCGAAGATCTGTACACATTTCTTTAATGTAACTGGGATAGAATCTGAAATTTTGTACAATGTTATTTATTTCAGTATCTAGAGGAACAAAAATAATTAAGCTTACACATTTAAAACTTCTCCACCCACTAAAATTAGATTTGTAATGGCTCATTCCACCCCACCTCTAAAAGACACTAGGAAAACAAGATTGTAATATGCCCTGGATGTCAACAGATTCAAGCTCATCAAACTTTTCTTAACTTCAAACAATTAAAAACAAATTTTTGAATTTTTTTCAGTGAAACCTCAGAGCAAAAAGTTTTCATTCTCCCTCCCCATTTTCAGAGAGAAAGGAATAAGGGAGGGAAAAATCAGAAACATTTTCAATAAAAATGTTCACAACATTTTTTGAATAATCCAAAAGCCATTCCTTTCCAAAACTTGCAGACTGAATATTTTGAATACTTTTGGAAAAATTCTTTCAACCACTTAAGTCATGTTGCTTAATGCACTGCTGGAAGATGTTCAGATACTACTATGATGAGCGCAGGATAGGAACCTATATAGAATAGAGCAGAATCATCTGGTAGTCAGGATCCAAATCAGATAGAGCTTTTTTGGGCAAAAACAATACCTTGGACTTCACAAAAACTGACATTGGAGCAGAGGAGGAATGCTCCCTGTGAAACATAACTGTGTAAGGCCTTGATCCTGCAAAGAGTTATGCATGTGTTTTACTTTATGAAGTTGACTTGAATGGAACTACTCACCTGCTTAAATCTTTGCCGGAGTAGGGCCTAAGAGGGGAACCATGTTTTGTGCCAGAAGAAGTTTCCAAGCGTTCTCACAAGCATTAATCCAGTATCACACAGAGTATAGCCCCATTGTAGTAATCCAATCAGGAGGTGACAGAGCTATGGGTAACAATGGTGAACTGTAGGAAATGTTTAGGTCACTCACATATTGGATGTCAGTTCCATATGACAATATGGAAAGAGTAACCAGAGAGCTAATATAGAATAGAAATGGAGGGCTGGAAGGAACCTCAAGAAGTCATCTAAGCCATCCACTGAGACAGGATTAAATATACCCAGACCATCCCTGACAGAAGTTTGTCTAACCTGTTCTTAAAAACTTCACTTCACAGAGATTCCACAACCTCTGTAGGTAACCTGTTCCAGTGCTTAACTATCCTTCTAGTTATATGTCACTGGTGGCTATTTACAGTGTATTTAAAATAGTCATTCTTGCATAAGTTCACTCTGGAAGAGTACAATTGTGAGCGCTGCCAAGCAATAACAGGTTAGAAATTCAGAGGCCAAACTCTACTTGAAATCAAGAGTTGAGGCCATAGATTCTCTGAGATACACATTACACACCTTCATTTTTCACTCATTTATTTACTTTTGATTTTTAGATGTGAAGAGCTGGTTGGTGATGTTTGGATTTCAGCTCAGCAACATCATTCCTGGTTTCCCTAGAGCAAAAATGTACTTTGTGCCACCTTCATATGAGTTGTCAGAGAGTCAAGCCTGTGAAAATGGACAGGTATGCTGAAGTTCTTGGTGTCTTAAATAGATTTTGTTGGTCTTATATTGTATTGGGGTGTCATTTTATGACTATAGACAAAGGGTCTACAATAAATAGAGTGCACAATATTTGTTTCATAGTGATATGAAATTCAGTATAGTCAGCTTTTGTAGTATTGAACATGCCATCTTTCTTACCAACCTAGATTATTACCATAATAGCAGTATCATTAGTTCTTTGTATATACCCTTGAGTTGTTACTCAATTAACAATAGCAAATGGAAATCTCAACGTGTAACTTACCATCTGTTCTATCTATATCATTATAATGCTTATGCCTTTTATTTATATCAATAAAAATGTGGTTTGTAATTACTGTACTATTAAAGAACAGTTTTACTCACAATACTGTATAGGGGAAAAAATCATATTTTTTGTTTGTTGGGGGTTTAATTTTTGGCAGGTTTGGGTTGTAAGTTTTGGTGTTGCAATTAAAATTAAAAGTAAACTGATGTTTACTTCTTTGCCCAATTAGGAAAGGCATATGCGCTCTCTCTCACACACACACACACACACATGCACGCACACACACACACATACTTGAAATTACTTACCCAAATACTGGGCCAATTTCTAGTCTCAGAAGTCAGTGGAGTTACTCCACATTTATAGTAATGTCACTAGTCTTAGAATAAAATTTTAAAAGCATCTAAGTAAATCAGGAGCCCAAGTTCTATTTTCAAAAGTAATTAATTTTTGGCCTGGTCTACACCTAAAACTTATATTGCGCAGGGAAGTGAAATATTCACCCCCTTGAGAGAGGTCATAAAACCAACCTAATCCACCTCTAGGTCAATGAAAGAATTCTTCCATCCACCTACATACTGCCTCTCTTGAGAGGCAGGTTTACTACAGTGATAGAAGAACTCGCAGCTGTGCTGCTGTAGCATTCTAGTATAGACATACCCTAAGCTCTGAGGTGCCTATATCTCATTGAAAGTCTACAAGACTTAGGCTCCTAAGTCACTTTTGAAAATATGACTTAGGTTCCTAAGGCACATGGCACATTTTTACCCTTATATCTTCTAGGTCAGAATGTTCAGAAAATATACATAATCTGTTAATAAATTGGTTCCATTGGTTCTACAGAACCTCTTTAAAAGTTTTAGCTGATTGACTCCTGAATACTCTTGTGATGGTCATGGTGTAGATAACCAAGATGGATAAATCTGTATACATATACTGTATCTGAAAAGACAAATGCACAAAAAGTATTTTTATCTAACATTAATCAATTCTATGGTACTTTGAAAATTGAGTCCTTTATGTTGGTTTAGGTAATTGCAATATGTATATCATAGAATCATAGAATCTCAGGGTTGGAAGGGACCTCAGGAGGTCATCTAGTCCAACCCCCTGCTCAAAGCAGGACCAAACCCAACTAAATCATCCCAGCCAGGGCTTTGTCAAGCCTGACCTTAAAAACCTCTAAGGAAGGAGATTTCACCACCTCCCTAGGTAACCCATTCCATTTCTTCACCACCCTACTAGTGAAAAAGTTTTTCCTAATGTCCAACCTAACCCTCCCCCTCTGCAACTTGAGACCATTACTCCTTGTTCTGTCATCTTCTATCACTGAGAACAGTCTAGATCCATCCTCTTTGGAACCCCCTTTCAGGTAGTTGAAAGCAGTTATCAAATCCCCCCTCATTCTTCTCTTCTGCAGGCTAAACAATCTCAGTTCCCTCAGCCTCTCCTCATAAGTCATGTGCTCCAGCCCCCTAATCATTTTTGTTGCCCTCCGTTGGACTCTCTCCAATTTATCCACATCCTTCTTGTAGTGTGAGGCCCAAAACTGGACACAGTACTCCAAATGAGGCCTCACCAGTGCTGAATAGAGGGGAATGATCACGTCCCTCGATCTGCTGGAAATGCCCCTACTTATAGAACCCAAAATGCCATTAGCCTTCTTGGCAACAAGGGCACACTGTTGACTCATATTCAGCTTTTCATCCACCGTAACCCCTAGGTCCTTTTCTGCAGAACTGCTGCCCAGCCATTCGGTCCCTAGTCTGTAGCAGTGCATGGGATTCTTCCATCCTAAGTGAAGGACTCTGCACTTGTCCTTGTTGAACCTCATCATATTTCTTTTGGCCCAATCCTCTAATTTGTCTAGGTCCCTCTGTATCCTATCCCTACCCTCCAGCGTATCAACCACTCCTCCCAGTTTAGTGTCGTCTGCAAACTTGCTAAGGGTGCAGTCCACACCATCCTCCAGATCGTTAATGAAGATATTGAACAAAACCGGCCCCAGCACCGACCCTTGGGGCACTCCACTTGATACCAGCTGCCAACTAGACATGGAACCATTGATCACTACCCATTGAGCCCGACCATCTAGCCAGTTTTCTATCCACCTTACCGTCCATTCATCCAGCTCTCTTTAGTTGGTTCACTGCATAACACTGTACAGTGTATACACCAGCAACAACAGTTTGAGTGGTACCTTCTATAGCAGAGGTGGGCACACTATGGCCCGCAGGCCACATCCGGCCTGCAGGACCATTCTCCCCGGCCCCTGAGCTCCTGGTCCGGGAGGCTAGCCCCCAGCCCCTCCCCGCTGTTCCACCTCCGACGCAGCCTCAGCCCACTACGCCACTAGTGCAATGCTCTGGGTGGTGGGGCAGTGAGCTCCTGGTGCTCTGTGCTGCGCGGTGCGTGGCTGGCTCCAGCCAGGCGGCACGGCTGCCTGTCGTGGTGCAGCCATGCCACCAGCCACCGATGTTCCAGGCAGCACAGTAGGGGGGCAGGGAGGTTGGATAGAGGGCAAGGGAGTTCGGGGGGTGGTCAGGGGCTGGGGTGTGTATAGGGGTCGGGGCAGTCAGAAGCAGGGAACAGGGGGGTTGAATGGGGGCAGGGGTTCCAGGGGCAGTCAGGGAGATGGGGTGGTTGGATGGGGTAGAGGTCCCAGAGGGGGCAGTCAGGAATGAGAGGAGGGGTTGGATGGGGTGGCTGGGGGCAGTCAGGGGTGGGGTTCCGGGGCGGTCCGTGGACAGGGAGATGGGGTGTTTGGTTGGGACAGAGGCCCCGGGGGGGCAGTCAGGAAGGAGAGGGGGTGTTGGATGGGGTGGGGAGGGGGCGGGGGGATCTGGGGGCAGTCAAGGGTCAGGGAGCAGGGGTCCAGGGGTGGCCATCAGGGAATGGGGGTGTTGGATGGGGCAAGAATCCCAGAGGACCATCAGGGGTGAGAAGCAGGGGGGGTCAGATAGGGGGCGGGGGCCGGGCCACGCCTGCCTGTTCAGGGAGGCACAGCCTCCCCAAACTGGCCCTCCATACAATTTCTGAAACCCGATGCGGCCCTCAGGCCAAAAATTTTGCCCACCCCTGTTGTATAGCTTATAGTTTTTTACAGCACCATTTCTCATTGTTCTTTTTAATAAGGTTTAAAATGGGACTCTGAAGTCAGCATTTTCAGGCTGTGTATATCTTATTTATTTATTTTTGCAGCTAATTACTGGAGTCCAACAGACAACAGAAAGACACAATCAAGCATTCATGGCCCTTGAGGGACAGGTCATCTCTAAAAGATTACATGCCAATATTAGAGAGAAAGCTGGGCACTGGTTTGCAACAACTACTCCCATTATTGGGAAAGGGATCATGTTTGCTGTGAAGGAAGGCCGCGTAACAACTGGCATTTCCAGCATAGCCACGGAAGACAGCAGAAAAATTGCCTCTGTGCTTAACAATGCTTACTACCTGGAAAAGATGCACTACAGCATTGAGGGAAAGGATACCCATTACTTTGTCAAGATTGGCTCGTCTGACAGTGACCTTGTCACCCTGGCGATGACCAGTGGGCGGAAGGTATTGGACAGCGGAGTAAACGTCACAGTTTCCCAACCAACCCTCCTTATCAATGGAAGGACTCGAAGGTTTACGAATATTGAATTCCAGTATTCTACCCTGCTACTTAACATACGGTACGGACTGACCCCCGACACACTGGATGAAGAAAAGGCACGCGTGTTAGACCAAGCTCGACAGCGAGCCTTGGGATCAGCATGGGCCAAAGAGCAGCAGAAGGCACGGGATGGCAAAGAGGGCAGCCGCCTATGGACTGATGGAGAGAAGCAGCAGCTTTTGAGCACAGGAAGGGTTCAAGGTTACGAGGGATACTATGTACTTCCAGTGGAGCAGTACCCAGAGCTAGCAGACAGTAGCAGCAACATCCAGTTTTTAAGACAGAACGAAATGGGAAAGAGGTAACAAATTAACCTGCTGTCATCCTCTGCTGGATGAATCAGTAGTCACAACTGTTATCTCCTCTCCTAAGGAGATGAAGACCTAACTGGGGGCACTAGGCTGAGCTACTTTGGGATAGTAAAGTGGCAAGAAAGCTCACATTTTTTGAGTTAAATGCTACTGTTCAAGTGATTAAAAACCACATCCTGAAGTGGACTAAAGCCAGACTGATAACTTTAACCATACAAATTAAAAAGTACCCCTAAAATATTACCCACTTGTTCTGGGTCTAAAGAAAAAAAAAGAAATAAAAATAGAAAAAAGGCCTCATATTATATTACCTCACTCCATTCACACGTGAGCAAACTTTAAGAAATTCAAGAGGGCCACCTTCTCTAGACCAGCTGATGAAACAAAAATGATTCACACTGCTTGTTTGATAAATATTCAAGAGGTTTTCGTTTAAATCAAGATACAGGTGCATTTAAAACATGACTTTGGGGTGATTTGTGTGTAATAACTGGAGGAAAATGAGAATGCGAGCAAAAGACCACTGGAAATACTAAATTAAAAGATTATTTAAAAAATAACAAACCTGCACTTGCACTCAGACCCTGAATTTGTCTGGCCTGAAGTTTAATTTATTCAAAGAGGGCAGAGTGTAAAGTTAAATTCAAAATGGTGGCTATAATCACTACAAATAAATTTCATACTCTGTTTGTCTTTGAAGATTCCATTGTGGACAGTATAACACAGTTACAGGGTGTAGTCTGTTTAGATTCAGTAGTTTGTTGGTATCAGTTCCAGTAGAGCTGTGGGCATTGTGTTACACTATTGCAAATGGGCACCACTTCAGATCACCCTGTACATACATCAGCCAGAAGGCACAATCACTGTTTCAGATTTTAAAATTATTAGTGTGTTTGTTTGGTCGAGAAACTGAGACAATCACATTATGGTCACCACAAAAAAATTAAAAAAAAAAAAAAAAAAAGCTAAGAACTTTGGTACAAGAACTTTTTTGTAATATACATGTATGAATTGTTCATTGAGTTTTTATATTAATTTTAATTTGCTGCTAAGCAAAGAATAGAGACAGGCAAAGATAATTTATGGCAAAGTGTTTAAATTGTTTATACGTAATAAAGTCTCTAAAACTCCCGTGAATTATTTGTCTCTATTGTGGAAATGTTTTGAGAAAGAAAATTGTGTAGCTGTGGGTCTGTCTATATAACCGAGTATATGAAACCTTTTAGATGCAGAAATGGGATCTAGTATCATACATTATACAAATTCTATTAATATCCCTTCCTCTGGACTCCAGGTAAGCTATACATTCACCAGCAGCTCTGTTACAAGTGTTAAACTGGCGGACATTTTTGAAAGCGTTTGCCATGGAGCAGAACAAGAATAATTTGGGGAAACCAATGAAATACAAGTTACGTTAATAAAGCAACTGAAAAAGTTACGGGGGAGGAGCCCTACAGGCAGGTGTACAGGTATAGGACCCAATTCTGCAACTGGATATGTAAACCGCAAACAGAGCCATTCTACCATCACTGACTCAGTTTTAGAGGCAGGGCCATAATTACTTTATTGCATCCTACCTTTACCAAGCCTGCAGCTGTTTCTATCTACCATTGTACAGACAGTCGGACTGCTACTGCTCCCATTTACATTGGTGCACATTGACTTAGCGGAGGTTTTTTTTCTCGACTCCTGCTAGTGTATCTCTGAGCAGACTTTGTTCTAGTGACATCTTATTCAAGGTTGTTGTCCAGTTGGTGAGACAGCTGGCATCAGATATCAATGCCAGCCTTTTAGAAACTTTTCATTTAGCTCTAGTGGCTACCACTTTGGGGTTCTTAATTAGGGTTGCCAACTTTCTACTCACACAAAACCGAACACCCTGCCCCGCCCCTTCTCTGGGGCCCTTCCCCCTGCTGATTCCATTCCCCTCCTCCCTCCCTCCATCGCTCACTCTCTCCACCCTCACTGACTGACTCATTTTCACTGGGCTGGGGCGAGTGCTCCACCTGGGGGTGTGGCCAGGGATGAGGAGGTTGGGGTACAGGAGGGGGCTCTGGGCTGGGGGTGGAGCCAAAGGGTTTGGAGTATAGGAGTGGGCTTCGGGCTGAGGCAGGGGGTTGGGGTGTGGGAAGGGATACAGGCTGTGGGCTGGGGGTGAGGGTTCCAGGGAGGGGCCAGAAATGAGGAGTTCAGGGTGTGCGAGGGGGATCCAGGCTGGGGCATGAGGGGTGAGGGCTCTGGCTGGGGGTGTGGGCTCTGAGGTGGGGCTGGGGATGCCATTCTTTGCTCGTGCAGGAGGGGGCTCTGGGCTGGGACCAAATGGTTTGGAGGGCGGGAGGGGGGATCAAGGCTGGGGCAGGGGGTTGGGGTGTGGGAGGGGGGGTCAGGGATGGCGCTTACCTCAAGAAGCTCCCAGAAGCAGCGGCATGTCCTCCATCCAGTCCTACATGGAGGCACGGCCAGGTGGCTCTTTGCACTGCGCCGTCCACAGGCGCTGCTCCTGCAGCTCCCATTGGCTGCAGTTCCCAGCCAATGGGAGCTGCAGAGCTGGGGCAGGGGCTATGTGAAGAGCCCCTTGGCTGCCCCTATGCCTAGGAGCCGGAGTGGGGGACATGCCACTGCTTCCGGGAGATGTGTGGCACCACGGTAGGCAGGGAACCTGCCTTAGCCCTGCTGCGCCAACCGGTCAGTGATGCTGACTGGAACCGCCAGTGTCCCTTTTTGACTAGGCATTCTGGTCGAAAACCAGACACCTGGCAACTCTATTCCTAATTCAAGTCCAAACACCTGTGCTTCATTCTATTAATAGTTCCAGATGGCTTGCATGGCCAGATTTTTATATGGCTGAAGGAATGCTGAAATGCATCTGAGCAGTTCTGAAGCGGAAGCTATACTGAGTTTTATTTATTTTTTCCTGAACTAAGACAGTTTATTCACGTTATGCAGAAGTTTAATTTTACTTTTGTGAAAGGCTGCAGAGAAGATATATTGCTATTTCCACTGATATCAATGAATATACACAATTCATTATGTCCACTTATTAGGCCATATTAAGAGGCCATATTAGGCCACTTATTAGGTCCTTATTAAGAAGTGAACCCGATAATTTCAGTTGCATTTTTTAAAAAAAGCGCACACACATTTTTGTCAACTGCCTGATTGCACCACCACCACCACCACCCCACCCCCAGGACTGGTAAACATGTCATTGCCATTCTTTGCTCGTGCAATTAGCAAATTTCTTGAATTTCAATTTTATTTTTGAGTAGGCTTCAAAAGACAATAAAAAGTGATTATCAACAGATTCGCTCTGTTGATGAGAAACAGCCAGCCATGAAAATAAAGTTAAATATTTCTGCTATCTGCAAAAACAGGAGGAAAGTTTGAAGTTTGTCAGTGTCCAGTTTCCTCCTGCTTTTAATTTATTTATGTAATTAGTCAGGAATCATCACCGGGTGAATTTAGAGAACAGTTCTACATTTGGGACTTGGGGCCTCTTTATAACCCAAGAGGTGATGTTCTTATGAGTTGTGATGGCAAGAGAGACCCTTGAGTTAATTGCAGGCTTGAAGTCACTGCATTCAGTTGTGCTGGAAGCAAAACAATGTGACAAGTTGTGTTGTATCTTCAGCACTGGGCAAGTGCGTCCATTTATTAGTATATAAAAACTAGTGTAGAGTTTGCTCTATCTAAAATAAGTTTTATACAATAGACTCAAAAGCTGTATGTTCCCCTCTGCTGAATGACTTAGTACATATTTACTGACCACATATGAGCTATTTTGTTTATATCACATTGACTGTTTGCCTGGGGTGTTGGACTTGATGCTTCATTTTATTATCTGACTTTTGACTACAGGGACTAAACAGGTGAGTTAAGCAGTGGGTAGCAGTTGTTGGAAGTTTACTTTGCCTTCAGTGTAGATGTGGGTTATTTCTGGCCTGCGCTAATAGGCGGAAATTTCAGTCCATTTTGTACTATGGGATTGTTTTTGTGGTAAGGAAGATTTGAGGATGGTGCGGAGGCGTCCCTGCAATTCCTCCTTTATTCCTGTACTGAGATCCTATATATTTAAAAATCAGAATCAGTTCTGCTTTATATTATCCCTCTGCATTCTGTATTCTGCAAAGCAAAAGGAGTCATGATTACAGACAAGGGTTAGGAGCTATTTTATATTTAACTTCTACTAAGTGGGGAAAAGGGGGCTGTATCATGTGCCTACATTTTACTTCACTAATACGATCTGATTGTTATGAAGCATTGGCATTTCATTTAATGTGTGTTGATAAACATTACCCATTTCTTATGCAATCACGTAACAAGGGGCTCTCTAATAAATGCCTCAGAGGAAGGTGACAGACTGAAGACAGCATTCTCTGAATTGATTTAAAGCTTTAATAGACTCCCCCATAACAGAGAGTACGTAGGATTATTTTCATACCAAACATCAGACAGAGCTCCAGCTACGTACTGCAAGTGATATAGTGCACATTGAAGAGAACAAATATTAATAGCCCCTAGGGATGTGGAATCTAGGCATCAAAACAGATTTTGCCCTCCATAGTTGATCAACTAGAGCTTTTATTGACACTGTATGTCTGTCCTGAGTTGGTGTTACACAAAGGGCTTGGCTACACTTTGCAGCGCTTTAGCGGCAGCGCGCTGGCGCTGGTCATCCAGTGCTGTGTGTGGTGTGTGGTGTGCCACACACACAGCAGCTAGCTGGTGGTGTGTGGCCACATTTGCAGCATTTCTGTTGGGAGGGGATGCATATTAGGCAGCAGCTATCCCAGTGTTCAGTGGTGGCAGTTTTTTTTTTCAGGGGAGGGGGTGGAGGTAGTGTGACAGGGGGGGGGGAGAGAGAGAGAGTTTTTTTTTTTTTGCCTGTGTGTGTGTGTGTTTTGACTGAAAAAAAAACATTTTTTTTTCTAACCTTAGTCTCTTAACTTAATTGCAAACACAGCCTGCAGGCAACGACTCCCCGCTGTTTCCCTGCCTGCCTCTCATTTGATACACACAAGATCAGAGCAGTGTTTTTTTTTTTTAGCATAGCAGCAGGCAGCAGTGAGGACAGAGAGCAGTCACAGAGGGAGTTCAGGGGAAGGGGGGGATTGATCACAGACAGATCACAGCAACAGCAAACGATAAGCAGAGCTGAAACAGAGCTCCGGGGTAGAAACAACACAAAGAGAGGCTGCAAAACAAAAAAAAACAAAGGGAGTAATTTAAAGCATTCTGGGATATCTCTCTATCCTGGAGGCCAATTAAAAGCAAAGGTGTGGTGTGGTGTGTGTCCAGCTGAGCAGGAGCGATCACATCGCCGCTATCCCCCCCCTACCCCTGGGGAGCCAGCAGCGCTGCAGCCAGGAGTTGCAGCGCTGGATGTGCCTTGCAGGTGTGGACGGTTACTAATTGCAGCGCTGGAAAGCCTCTACCAGCGCTGCAACTTGCAAGTGTAGCCAAGCCCAAAGAGTAATGAGTGCAGTGTGAGTGTTATAACCAGCACTGTTGACTTTACAAAGTTATGAAAGTATGTTATCATACACAATGGCTACTTGCTACCTCTTTTCAATGTAATTACAATAGAGGAAAACTTCTAGTGTAACCCTTCTGCCCCTCAAAGTTGGCAGCAACAAGGGCCGGGTTCAGTATCCAGGGGTTCCGTTTCAATAACACAATGCAAAACCGGCTCGAGCTCCCACCCAGTGACCTGGGACAATTACCTACCCCCCACCCCGGGCACCTCTAGGAGGCAATACTTCCCCACTCACAAGCCCCACTCACAAGTCCGAGTGTAGCAAAATCCTTTTAATAAAGGAGGGAACCAATGTGGCATCACGTTGGAGAGACACCACAAACAGGACTATACACAAACCATAAGCAAAAAAACCCACCTCCAAGTACATTTGGCACTGTCCTTTCCCCCTTAGGGTCTTAAGTCCAATCACCCCAAAGTCCAACAACCCAAAAGTCTCTGTCTCTGGTCAGTGCCACCCCAAAGTTCAAAAGTTTATCTACAGAGTTTTACACACACACCCCAGCCTGGGTGGAAATGGGGGGGGGCGCACACAGGGTGTTAAGGGACACCTTACGTGGGCCAGGGCCAACTGCCCCGCTTCTCCGTGGAGTTCTGCTGCAGCCTTCACCACGACTGGCTCCACTCCACCAGCTGTGCTGTTCCTTCAGCAGACCCGTGAACCACGTCAGCCGTCCCCGTAAACCGCTCCACACTGCTCACTGTTCTATGGGCTGCTCCAACATGCTGTAGACTGCTCCGCTCTGCCAGCCACTTAGTGATCGATCTTCAGGCTCCCCCACTCAGTGATCTCAGCTCAGTAAGCTTAGCTCTTTTAGTGATTTCAGCTCTTAGTGGTTTCAGCTTGTAGTAGGGGAGCCCCAGTGCCACATTGGCCCAACATGAATTCAGGTCAGCAGTCTCTAGAGGGACTCCTAAAGGATTCAATATTAGCTCTGCTCTTTAACAGTGGAGAGAGGAGGATGTGCAATTGGTGTTCCAGGCCCTCAAAAGGGGCCCATACCATCAGTACACACACCAGTCCCCAACCTCTCTCTATCACTGGGTTTTGGAACCCATGTCCCTTGTTTAGCAAGTACTATTTAATGTAGGTTGAGTCATTTCTGTCATAAAGCAGTCTCATAGTACCTCATTCACATAATTAAGGTGACAGCACTTTTTTTCCTTCCTGCACCAATAACAAAGAAATTGGGGATCCCACAGCTATGAAAATAACCATCCCAGGCTGCTGTGTGTTATGCTAAGTGGAGTCGGTTTACCAATGCAAATGCACATTCTTGAAATTCCTTTGCCCACTCCTCATAATTTACCACTGGATGTCAGGGTAGAGCTCATCCTGACTCTGCTTACACTAGTATATTTTACTTTCCCATTAAAAAGTTTACTCAGGCCTGGTCTACACTGCGGGGGATCAATCTAAATTACGCAACTTCTGCTACTTGAATAACATAGCTGAAGTCGACATACTTAGATCGACTTACTGTGGTGTCTTCACTGCGGTGAGTCGACTGCTGCCGCTTCCCTGTGGACTCCGCCTGTGCCTCTCGCAGCAGTGGAATACAGGAGTCAACGGGAGAGCGCTCGGGGATCGATTTATCACATCTAGACTAGACGCGATAAATCAACCCCCACTGGATTGATCGCTGCCCGCCGATCTGGTGGGTAGTGTAGACATACCCTCAGAGTATGTAGGACTTTGCAGACTTCACTTTCAGGATTTCACTCATCCTAATTTCTGAAACAGAGACTGCAGCTGCAGGGAGATTCCAAATTACCCTAAAACTTGTTGCCTTAAGATGATCTTCCATTTCTATGCTGAAATATTAAGATAGCTGCCCTGCAGCTGGCCCCAACTACCTCCTCCACAGGGCTTCTCCACCTAGTGGTTCGCAGGTAGAGCTGATTGGAAAATGTTACAAACACCATTTAAATATTAGCCAAATAAATTATGATCAGATACTATTCACCTTTTTTCTTTAGATATTCTGGGTGGGGTTTTCAAATGCATTTGCATAACTTAGGAAAAGCACAAATCCTGTTGATTTTCAATAGAATTTTTCCTGAGTGTTTTGGGTATTTTGAAAATGCACCCTTTTATAGCACCTACTCTACTGGTATCCACTCAGCCTCCCAATAAAATCTTTAAAGTGAACTCATGGGAACCTCAGGCTCCTCTTTCCTTCCCAGACAAGCAGATAATGCCTCTCAGAATTCCCAGAGACATTCCAGAGGTTACGAATATGCCTGCGTTCGTAGATCAACTGACTCTTCTTATCCATTGACTATTCTGCTAAAGGCCACATAAGTCCATTTCAAAGCATCTCTCTCTCATCCCACCCACCCTATTAAGCTTCTTCTCATGTTTCCATGGAGAATCTCTACTATGTATAAGCAGCAAAGAGTCCTGTGGCACCTTATAGACTAACCAACGTATTGGAGCATGAGCTTTCGTGGGTGAATACTATGTATAAGGATCTGTCTTAAGTCTTTGCATGATGCCTCCCAAGACTGCTTGCCAAGACCTCTGCAAGTTATACAATTGCTTATAGAAATCTAATATCCCAAGGAACTCTAGCACACAAATAAATAGTCCTCCCCATGCCAATGATTGTTTTGTAAGGAATGTCTAAATCACACCGTTAGATTCTTAGCCAAGAAAAATGCTGTGCCCTTCACACAATAAAGAGCCCTAAACTTCCACTCCAGAGACTTATTGCCCAGTCTTGGCTCTACTTTTTTAGACAATTTGCGCTCTGTCCTAGAAAACAGGGAGAGGAGGCAATTTTCATTCAACACTGTCACTAATCAGAGGTGGTCTCCTACAGTTTCAGCAAGGGCAAAAATATATTGAAAATGAGTAGTGAACCCCAAAGGTGTGGCACTGGTTTGGTTTGGATAGGCACCCTAATGCTCGGGTGCTTTTCTAGACTTTACAATACAGAGTCACCCACTGCTCAAGCTAAATGTGAGGGAGAACTGAGTGGTTATGTTCTTGGGTAGGATCAGTCAGAACACTGGCTCCTCTGTGGTGGTCTTTATGTTTTCCCCATTTCCCTTTGCTGAATCACCTTGTTCTAGTGTCCCCTCCCTTTACTTTCCCCGTTGTCTCTCACCACGACGCCATCTGACATATGTTCATCCCCTCATACCTCTTTGAGGGTTCTCCATTCAGATCGGCCTCTTTTTGCTACCTCTCCTCTACTTTCTTTTAGGGTTACTTATGGGGTTGTGATTAACCTAACACCAAGGCCGGAGTGGAGTAAATCCCGTTTCTACTGTGGGAAAGCGATTTAAGTGATCACATTTCACTCTCCCAGGTTCCTCAGTTACACTGTCCCAACTAGCCAAACCTGCCTTTACATTTCCTCCACTTAAACTGCATTTGGTCATGTGCCAGACTAAGGATACCCGCTTCACAGAAGTCTTTGCTCCCAAGCCTGCTCTCTCAAAATTCAATGCACTGCTGGGTGTCACAGTCACTCCCTTGCCAGGCACAGGCTGGCCTCACTCTTCAATCAATCTGAATATTAATTGTTTTTTGTCTGGTATATCTGCAAACAGGTATGAAATGGTTACCCATTTGAGATGCAAGCCAGCAGCACACTGTGGCTCAGCTATCCCCAGTGTCCCTGACATGCTAGGACAAAGGCTGCTCGTATAGAGAGGTGCCTTACTCAGCAACTAGCCTCATAGATGTCAGTGGGATTATGCCTGAAGAACAGTACTCCTCAACGTGAGTTAGAGGAGCAGAATCTGGCCTGCTGTGACCAAATGACATGCAAGCTGCAAATACACAACTGTGTGACACGTACGTCTGCTTTGACTTTTCAAATCCAAAACTCAAAGGGTGGTGAGGTGAGTCAAGATTCTGCTGCACTGTAAACTTTAAAGCCCAAGAATATGGTTCTGTTTTGCGCTACTGGTACAGTCAGGTGGAGAGACAGTGTTTAAGAACATGTTTCCTTAACTGCAAGAGTAGTAGCTTAGTTTTTTTTTTATAACCAAAGGAATTCTACAGGTCTAATTTTGCATTTTTAGCTTCAACAAGTGAGAAGTCAGTTTTGCTTTTCTGGTTTTCATGTATTAGCACAATGAATAGGCTGGGCCATGGTTGTGAATACTTAGAATGTTTGATTTTAAAAGCCACCTGCTAGCATTGCTTTTTACAAAGTTATGGAAACATTTAAACGTTGGTTTTAAAATCAAAATTGTGTTTCATCCTCAATGTGATAGTGTCCCTTCAGCTGCCTGTGGAACTTAGAGCTTTTTTTTCCTCTTGAAGCTGTACCACCACCCTAAAGCCACACGGTGGCAACTTTGTCTACAAGATGTTCAGCAAGTCAGCGGCCTATTTTTGTTTTGTTTTTGATAGAATGAAAAATATGCACTTTAAACTTCTGGGTTTGTTTTACTCAAGAGTGTTGCAGCCTGTAACAAGACAAAGGCAGTGGATCCAAACACCTCTGATTTTGAGAGAAAGGAGTGTGGAGAAGGAAGCTTTTAGAGACAGATTTCTATTTTATTCAAGCACCTTTTTCTCTAATGGCTGACCTAACACTAGATCAATCCTTAGACCAGAACTTGCTATCCATCAATTAGTTTGAACAGCAAGGTGAGAAAGATACACAGGGTTCTGCTGTTCAGTATCTATCTGAAGAATGTCAACAGGCTTGGATACCTTAGGACTGTTTCTGTAGTATACTTTCATTAACATTGCATTAGAAGAGCTCTGGTCTCTATGGAGTCCTCAGGATCTCTACTTCCTGTAAATAACTACTACTCTTGGAGCATGTGATACTGCTTCGCTGCCCAAGAGACCAACTAGTGACCTCCTATGAGGTCTTTCTGGGTTTGTTGGTCAAGTGTGCCTACGTTAATAAGTAAGCATCAAACTTCCCTAACAATCCAAGTGCATCACACCTGACCTACACTGCCCTGGGAAGCAAAAGGTAATTTACAATTCAGTGCTCTATGCTACTGCATGTCTTGTGCCCAACAGATTAATTCTCTTGTTAATTGTCTAGCAAACATTTCTAAAGGATATATTAAGTGTAGATCCAAGATCCAAGAGTGTTCAACATTAAGTTTTCCAAGCTAGGAAATTCAGAAGGTAAGGTCCCCACAACATTTTCCACTTCATCACCTTGCTCATCTGAGGGGCTTTCACTATCGAATCACAGCAGGCTCACTCACCTGAAGGGACACACCCTCACTCTGGCAAAAAGGAGACTAATTAGCTACTCCTGGCCTGTTCAACACCAAAGAGGCACACTTGCAAGGCTTGTTCTGCGGAGGGGGTTAAAAGGGAAAATCTGGCCCAGGAAGGGGTGGTGAACAGGAAGTGGGCTGTCCTGCCTTGTCTCTCTGATGGCTGAT
The DNA here is from genome assembly GCF_016161935.1 of Mauremys reevesii. Classification (NCBI taxonomy): domain Eukaryota; kingdom Metazoa; phylum Chordata; order Testudines; family Geoemydidae; genus Mauremys; species Mauremys reevesii. The sequence continues at coordinate 28,162,306 of NC_052630.1, forward strand.
ACAGGAACCCCAAGAGAGAGTCAGCAAGAAGCATTGCTGCTCCCAAAGCTGCAAGACCCAGCTGCAGAGCAATATGCCCTACAAGGAGGAGCTGGAGTAGACCCCATTTACACTAAGCCCAAAGGGCTGACCCAGGAAGACTGCCTAAGTTCCAGGTCACCCTTACCCCTCTTTATTTTCCCTATGGACTCTCCTCTCTCATAAGAGAAGAAAAAGGGGAGAGGACTCTTCTTTTGTTTGCCCCAAGAACCCCCTTGGGCACCCTGCCTTCTCTCTCTGGATTCTAGGATAGAGAATTGTCTAAAATGGTAGGGCCATGACTGGGGAATAAGCCTCTGAAGTGGAAGTTTGGGCTCTTTATTGTGTGGAAGACCACTGATTTTTTTTCCCTTGGCTAAGATTCTCAGGACTTGATTTAGGCATTCTCTACAAAGACAGTGTAAAGACCTGAAGCGGGGTCTGGAGGGGACCCCTGCTGCCCACACATACTAACCTAGTATTTATTTTAACTAGGTGGAGCTGTGCAAAGGAGTCTAGATCACTGCCTATATGAGCCTGTTAGTCTGAGACCAGTTAGCAAAGATTTTTCTCTTGAGCCAAAACCTATTCAACAATTTGACTTTCTCTTCTTCAAAGAAGGAATTGGGAGTGGAGGTCCCAACTGAGTTAAACAGAAAATGTGGAATATAGGAAAGTGTGACCATGGGGCTTGGATGAGTTATCCATTTAGTACAGTAGCACCATTGACAGTTGACATTACCAGGTGCTTCAGTGGAATATGGGAGGAACACTGTAATAGGCAGCTGTAGAATAATCTGCCCATAGGGAAAGTTTCTTCCTAACCCCATTCATTGATGTCCTGAAGTAGGAGGGTTTCTCTTTTTCACAACTTAGTTATTTCAATCTTTACTCCAAAACTTGTCATGTGGCTTTTCCATATATGCAATAAGTAATCCATACTTGGTGAGTCACACTAAAATCTGCCTCAGTGATACTGTGTGGCACTGAGTTCCATTGTCCATGGCCACAGAGGAAGATGGAAGAGAACCATTAGATAATCAAATCCCTCCCCCCTGCACTTGATCTTAGCCAAAAGCCCTAGAACAGCACCTTTAACCACCAGCCTGTCAGAGAAGAGATGCCTCAGTGCTTCAGAAAAAACAGTCAGAACTCTATCCTGGCAATTTCATCTCAGAACATTTGTTATGATTAAAACTTTATTAAAAAATTCTATCAGAGCCTCTCCAGAAGGCCTGGTTAACACAAGATCACTGCACTTAGCAGGGTTAGATATGTGGTTCTGAGCTTTATGTTTGGAATACTCTAAGGCAATGATTATTTTATTACTCTAACCAATAGAGACGTTCACTAGTATTTAACTGGCATCCACAAATTCATCATATAACACCATTTGCAGTGAGTTTCATTAGAATTTACAGAAATCCATTACATTAACCTGGCTAGATTAGTAGAATTCATATCAGTTTATATATTTCACGTTGGGTTTGATAATATGGTATATACAGAAGAACCAACCTACAGTACTTTGGGCCAGTCAGAGACTACCTGAAGTCAACTACCCAGTCAAATAGCACCAAAAGGCCCAGAAGAAGAAACCTGTCAGCAGAGCTTAAAGTTACCAAAGGGGCTGGATCAAGGCTGCCAGCATGCTCTACCCCAGCAAACCTAAGAATCCTGTCATAGGTGAGCACAAGTCACACTACAGAAGGGTCAATATAGACCAGATTTATCTAGTACTGCCCCAAAGGGCAGTTGGGAACACTTGTCAACACAAAACACAACAGGTTTTTGCTGCCTCAGCACAACAGTTGCAAGCCTGCCAGTATCTCTCACTGGTGGGGCTTTGTATCTTCAGTTAGTTTACAGTAACTTCTCAATGTAATTAGATTTCAGTGTCCTCCATTTTGAGCCCTCCCCAGGACAGGAGAACTAGTTTGCTGTCAGATTCCTGTAGAAGTCTGCTCTGTTAATATTGTGTCAAGTAATGAAAAAATACCTTTTGTTCTAAAGGTTGGGGTTCTGGCAAAGTTAGTCAGAGTTTTGCAATGACTAACGTGCCTTGTCTCTATTTGAAACAGTGAGGGTCAAACCCAGAACCATTTATCCAAATCAGCCACATTATTCCCCATCCTCCTCTTCTGAATTTGAGAGACTTTCAGTTGAATGAGCCCCAAATCCAAACCACTCCTAGTCTTGGTTTTGCATAACTACACTCCATGTACTAAGGTGTGGCACAGCCACCACCCACTTTTGGCTATCACTGTTAAATAATTACAGGTAATAACAAGAGATTGGAGCATCAGAGATGTTCCTAAATTTCCCAGGGTTGTTGCATACTTATTTGTGTAGTTTTCCTGTTCACACAAGACAAGATTCTGTTCTCAGGTACACTGATGTAAATCTAGAGTAATTATATTGATTTCATGGTACTCAGATACAAAACCAATCAGCACAGGCCAGATTTTAGCTAGGTATTTCAACTATTATGTATACAATCATAAGCAGAGATTTTACCAAGATATAGTAAGGTACTATTACTATACAAAATATTACAATAAGCTTTATCAATAAGCTGAACTTTAAAGAATCGCCCCTCAAAATTAACCACGTTATAATGACTTTTCCATAGAAGGCACATCCTCTCTCCACTCTGCCAGGTGGAGTGATACCAAACAGGAAAGATTATAAGACCCTTAATTTTAAAGTAAGCCTGTTATATAAGGATATGAGGGAAAGTATGGGCTTTCCTGGTAGTCCCAGTGGAGGTATTACATGCGACTATGGCTCTCTCTCTCTCTTTAATTGCAAGTGATCGGTCTTTAGTACTTTAGTTTAATACTTGTAACTCAAATGCCTGAATAATTTTCAACAGCCTAAATAAAAAATCTTTGCCCGCAATCAGATTCCACTTATATGTCATCTCTTGATGTCATGATCTTAGCAGTGCTCTATTCATCTAGACTCTCTTTCTGGAAAAACAGGGTAGACAAGACTTGAATTTCTAATATTAAAAACTACACCCCTTTGAGACTTTTTAAATAAGTCACAAAGAAGCAAGTCAGGACACATTTACTTTTTTTCCTTTGTGCTACAGTGGCGAATTAAGCAGCCTCAGATTTTCTCCCATGTTTATGGTGTTTAGCCTGAAGGGCAAGGAAACTGAGAAGTGGGGGCATACAAAATTCAGAACAACAACAACAATTAGAAAAGGCAAGTGTCCACAAAGAGATTAGAAAAGATAATGGTTTGTTAATTGTCACTAGAGGTGAACAAAGATTTTGGGCCAAAACATGCAGGTTTAGTGACACTGAAAAGTTTTGAGAAGTTGTCTGTTTTGCCAAATTGTTTTAGTTTAAAAAAAAAAATCAGAAATTTTGAACTTCTTGAAATGTTTCAATTTTTCAGTTTGAAATGACTGTGTCCAAATTTCCTTTAATTTTATTTTTAAAAGTCAAATATTTTAAGATGGTCCAAATGAAATATTCAGATTTTGTGACAACAAAACATTTTGTTCAAACTGAAAAGAAACTATTTTCAATTTTTTGGCCTTCCCAGCAAACTGAAAAATCCATTATTCAGACTGCACTGATTGCCACACATTCTTCATTAATAGTCCACTGGAAACAGCATGGACTCTCCTCAGAGAGCTAGAACAAGTATCTCACTAGGCGACAAGTTCTGTTTCTGATGGGGGTCAATGAAGCCTGGGCAGGCACAAATAGTAATTTGGGCTTCAGTCTCAGTAGGAGCTGGGTAGCCTGGGTGGGTTTCGAAGTTGTATATTGCTGCACCCATGGGCGGCAGGTGAAGCTTCCCCTTCGGAAGGCTAGCCCCCTGCCCCGCCTCTTCTGGCTGAGGCTACATCTCCACTTGCTGCTCTCAGCCCTCCCATGACCCTGGCAAGGGGGGGGAGGAGGGAAAGGGGTGTGTAGCTGACAGCTCGGCCTTGGCTGAGACCACACCAAAGCTCTTGGCCCTGGCTGGAGCTCTCAGCCCAGAGCCCCTCCCCCATTCCGCCCCTTCTGCTCGCAGCCTCACCCATGGTCTGACCCCCTTCCACCTCTTCCCCTGCAGTCCTACCCCCCCATTCTGCTCCTACTCCACCTCTTCCCCTCCAGCCCCTCCCACCGCTCGCTCCTTCCCCCCGCCCCCACTGCTGCCCCAAGATTAGAAAAGCTCTGTGCCCCGTCGCAGCCCCAGGGCCACAACAGGGAGTGAGAGCTCCTCCAGCCCTGTGGCTATGGCAGGGGGAGATTTTTCTGGGAGCCCCAATTCCACTACTGCCCCCCTCCCAGTGGAGTGAGGTTTGGGGAGGCTTTGCCTCCCTGAGCCTCCATTACACTCTACCCATGGCTGCACCCAAGCAGTCAGCAAGATGCTGATGCCATGGAGCTGAAGAACTCTAAGGAGGGTGCTAAAGATCATTTTCGAAGCACCCAGGGATACCCAAAAGTTAAGACGTAAGATAGGTACAACTAAGCCAGAATGTACAACATTAGGTGCTCAGGGAAGAGTTCTGCATGGACTGGCTGTTTAAGCCTGCCATTCAGCACACAGACTAAGGACACATCCATGATAAAATTATTTTACTGTGAGTTTATAGGATTAATACAGGGAAGCATAGGCACCAGCTTTTTCCTTTGCCTGGGGGTGCTCAACCCCAGCCCCCACTCCACACCTTCCCCAAGCCCTCCCCACCTCTTCCTGCTCCACCCCTTCCCCAAGCCCTCCCCACCTCTTCCTGCTCCACCCCCACTCCACCCCTTCCCCAAGCCCTCCCCACCTCTTCCTGCTCCACCCCCACTCCACCCCATCCCCAAGCCCTCCCCACCTCTTCCTGCTCCACCCCCATTCCACTCCTTCCCCAAGCCCTCCCCACCTCTTCCTGCCCCACCCCCATTCCACCCGTTTCCCCAAGCCGCCACCCCTGCCCTGCCTCTTCCTGCCCTGTCCAGCTCCTTCCCCCACACACCTTCTGCACACCACAGAACAGCTGATCATGGCAGGCAGGAGGTGCTGGGAGGGGGAGAAGTTGATTGGCGGGGACGCCAGCGGACAGGAGGTGCTGGGCTGAGGGGAGGAGCTGGCTGCCAGTGGGTGCTAAACACTTGCTAATTTTTTTTCCCTGGGTGCTCCAGCCCTGGAGGAGCACCCATGCAGGGAAGGAGGAGGAGAGTCAGGACTAAGTCAGTAGTTAGGAGGATGTGGAAAGCTCTAGGCCAGTGTGTGGTAGGAAGGGGAGTTACTGTGACTGCCTCCATCTTGACTCACAGCAGAGACTGAACCCAAAGCATGAGTCTCTACAGCTCAAGTGGCAGGCTGTGTTGAGGAGGGTTGCAACAGACTCACATCCTCTGTGGATCAGGCACAGAGGAGGATATATAACACACACTGGTGCATAGGCATTGACTCCGAGGGTGGTCCGAGGCTCAAGCATGCCTGGGGAAAAAATAGGGGGTGCTCAGCACCCACGGTCACAGCTATTAGGCAGGGCCGCCAATGAGCTGTTTGCCAGCTGGCAGGAGCCCTTGGGGGAAGAGGTGGAGCAGGGGTGGAGTGGGGGGCACCCACCCAGAAAAATAAAAGTCAGAGCCTATGCACTGACGGGTGAGTTACATACTGCAGGGAGTTTTCAAAACAGCACTGAGACAATGTGGGGAATCAGTGTACGGTTTAACTTGTTTGATACTAGAGACTCTATGTCAGACTGCAAACTCCATTTTGAATGTGGGACTTGTCTGCTTTCTCTGTTGGCTTTTTACTTCCATATTGGATTGAAATTCCAAAGGATGGGGACACAGGGCTAACAATGGAGGGCTGTTAAACCTTCAAGATCCTCTAGTCAAATGGAAAACCTCCTTGGACAATGAGTTGGCTTCTGCCCAGCAGAACCAGCCTGCTAATTTAGCTGGTAACTAAGCAACAGATCACCTTGTGGGGGACTTTGATCACCTGACAAGGCTGATCAGGAGATCACCTGACAAAAGGGACTGGAGGTTATAAAAGAAAATGTCTTTCACATTGGGGGAGGGGGAGAAGGAGAGCCCAAAAGCAGAAGGCTGGTTGCAGAGGCAAGTGGAGACTCCATGATCTGGGGGAGAAACCACATGGGGAGAAGGATCCTGGATTCCTTAAAAGAATCTGACCTGAGCCCAAAGATAAGGAAGGTGAGGCAGGAAAATGTGTATTGGTGTTTTATCTAGCTATATTTCTTGTAAAGTAAAGAATAATTGTATTAGAAACGTTTGCACAATCTGCATATTCTGTGCTTAACTATCATGCTCTCTCAAGAGGTTAAAAAGTAAATCAGAATGCCCACAAGGTTGAAGCTCAGGGAAACATGTGCTTAAGCACCTGGTGTGTCTTGGGAGGCAAGAACTGTTCCTGAGGCCTAGAGCAGCTGGATTGCAATGTCCCCCTTCCACAGTAGGGTAACAGACACTCTGCATCCAGGAAACCTACCGGAGAGGCCATAGAAAGGGAGAGTGCGGCAGCCTACCCAGATTAAGGGAAGCTTAAAAGCACATTGTTCTCAAGTGAGAGACCTATACAGAGCAGCCTGAGGAGTGTCCAGCAGGCAGAGCTTGACCAAAGCTGTGGCAAGCACCAAAGTCAGGCTGCAGTAAAGGCCTGGGTCTGTACTTCATGAAGCAACTCAGGGAAAGGAGGAAGTTGACAATGGTGGGCAACGTGTCCTTACCCTTTGATGAGGATCTGTTATCTTCTGAGGAACCTACATATGCTCAGGAGACAACAATGCGCCTCTATGATTAGATGAAAAGTTGCGGGGAGGCATATGAGCCTCTGTACAAGTCAGGGTCACCGTAGCATACAACATTTTTTGTAGAGAACCATCAGCGACACTGCTATTCCTAGAGAACTTTGCAAGCGCTAGCATTTTTACACAGCCACAGATCCATTAGTTTCCCTAAGGCTGGAAAGCCCCAGAACCAAATCTTGCAAAAATTTTGTCATGGAAGCTTCCCATATATCCTGGCCATTGTAGATAACATTAGGAGTTGGTGTCAGAGGGAGCACCTCCTTTGCTGCTTCAGTGATGATTGTGCAAATTTGAATAATCTGGTGACATCTATTGGAGAGGAGGGATAGCTCAGTGGTTTGAGCATTGGCCTCCTAAACCCAGCATTGTGAGCGCAATCCTTGAGGGGACCACTTAGGGATCTGGGGCAAAAATCCATACTTGGTCCTGCTAGTGAAGGCAGGGGGCTGGACTCAAGGTCCCTTCCAGTTCTAGGAGATAGGTATATCTCCAATTATTATTATAAAAGAGCTACATGAGAGGTGTTTTTTCTCCGCAAAAGATTGCAAAAGCTTTTGGAAGATCACTGTAACTTGCTCAGCTTGGCACTGCCTAGGACCATACTTGATAAGTTTCCCCAAGACCGTACTGGGAAGAAATATCAGACACCATTTTAAAGAGAAACAAAACCACATACTATAATTGCCAAGATACATGTTATCATGCAGAGTCAAACATATGACCTGCCTACTTTGATGGTTCACTATGTTGCACATGTTACTGCCATGGGGATTTTAAGTTGCCAGCCTCACAAATAATGGTAGAAATTATTATTACATCTGAGATTCTTAAAGTCCCCAGCCTGAGTCACTTTTTATGCTAGAAAAAAAGTTCAAAGGAAAGGCTGCCGCTCATTTAAACAGTTACAGACATGCCACCGGGAAAGCTGGAATAGCACATCACACAAGCCTGCTGATGCCCTTAAAACCCTGGCTATTAGGGAGTGAAACCCAAAACTGGGCAAGACTGATTACACACCAACTGGTCACACCAAGATTTCTCATTCTAGTTAAAGATAACTAATGTTTTGTCTCAGATGTGACCAGAGTGTGGGCTAGTCATTAAAGATTAGACAAGTTAATTTCAGTGGCATGGAAAGAATGCCCAAACCAATTCCTTTGATCCCTCTGTATCATTTTAATTTTTCAGCTTGCTATCTCGTATAGCAAGTATATTAAGGCCCCGATTCTGCAAGCATTTAAGTCACATACTACATAACTTCACCCATCTCCGTAGTCCCATTGGTTTCAGTGTGACTACTCACAAGGTAGAGTAACACATACACACACATGTTTGCAGGATTGGGACCATATGTGAAAACTAGCCCCAGATTGCTAGAATCTCCAGTTTAACTAGAGCACTCTAAACAACATGACCAATCCATCAGTATCGGTTACTAATAAGCAATTAAAATGCATCTGCAAGACAACATGGCTCAGAACACTGCTTGGGTCAGGGCAGACATGCAGTTAAAGAAATAACTGATAGTAATTCTAGGAGGAAAAACACAAGTGTTCAGAGCACATATGGTCAGATCACTCCCTGTTTCCGTTCCCATGCACCGATGGGTGTATAAAAGTTTGTCCCTTTTGTATTTCTAGGTCTTCAAAAGGCTTATGATGATGACTACCACTGTTTTGTTACAAATATTATTCATTAGAACTAAACATACAAGTAAACTGTGCTTCTGCAATTTGAAGATTTCTCTTATCATACACACTAAATAGATTTAATTTGTTTTATAAAATCAATATAACACCACTCCAAAAAAAAATTTTTTTTTTGCAAGATTTGGCTCTGCACTGTAGGAAAGACTGCAAACAACAAGCAATAAGACAGCAAACTGTAAGACAGACATTCACCGGTGGGAAGATTTAAAGGGTGACACACTAAGCCAAATTCATCCCTGCAATAACTACATTGCACCCCAGGGAAAAGGTCAGTCCACTGAGTTTAAAGCAAGTTGGCCTGGAGTTTCATAATATGAATCCACAGGATACAGAGAGACCTGAACCCTTAAGAAACTAGTTTGTATTCATCACTTATTTTGTATGAGTATTTTTATGCTGCAGAGACTGGATCTTATGAAGGACGAGGAGCTAGTCATGGATTTCCTCACCGAGTAGCCTCATGCTTCCTTGTAAATTATTTTCTAATATTTTCCATTTCCCCTTCAGTGGCTGCTGTTTAGGATGGTATAGCTGTGAAAAGGTGCGGCATTTGACACACCCCCATTAGCATTGGCCTGCCCCAAAGCTTCTAGGCTCAGTGGCAGTATGCCTTTGCTCAATTTTAACAACTAGACATAGGAGTCTCTGTAACACTACTGGCTCCTGCTGCCTAAAGATTTCTTTTCCAATCTGTTTAAAATACAGTTTTCACTTTTACTCAGGCACGATATTTTTTCTGAGAGGTACATCTTTACTCCAAAGTATGCAACTAACCATCAGTGAGAAATTCTACACCAGAGATTCTCAACCTTTTTCTTTCTGAGGCCCCCCCAACATGCTATTAAAAACTCCATGGTCCACCTGTGCCACAACTGATTTTCTGCATATAAAAGCCAGGGCCGGTGTTAGGGGGTAGCAAGCTGAGCAATTGCCTGGGGCCCCATGCCCCATGCCCCAGGCATGTAGCTCAGGCTTCCACTTCCACTTCAGCCCCGGGTGGCAGAGCTCAGGGCCCTGGGCTTCAGCCCCATGTAGTGGGGCTTCGGCTTTCTACCATGGGCCCCAGCAAGTCTAACGCTGGCCCTGCTTGGTGGCCCCCCTGAAACCTGCTCGTGGCCGCCCAGGGTCCCCAGACCTTTGGTTGAGAACCACTGTCCTACACAAATTAAAATAAAACTGATAAAGTGGGTGCTACTGAGTGGCACTCAACCCCATAATCATCATCCAGGCTATTCTAGGCACAAGGTACAGCTGTTTAACTAAACCAGTGTTTCCCAAACTTGGGACGCTGCTTGTTTAGGGAAAGCCCCTGGCGGGCCAGGCTGGTTTGTTTACCTGCTGCGTCTGCAGGTCCGGCCGATCGTGGCTCCCACTGACCATGGTTTGCTGCTCCAGGCCAATGGGAGCTGCGGGAAGTGGCAGCCAGTATATCCCTCAGCCCACGCCGCTTCCCGCAGCTCCCATTGGCCTGGAGCAGCAAACCGCGGCCAGTGGGAGCCACGATCAGCCGGACCTGCAGAGGCGGCAGGTAAACAAACCAGCCCGGCCCGCCAGGGGCTTTCCCTAAACAAGCGGCATCCCAAGTTTGGGAAACACTGAACTAAACCCATCCATCCCATTACAACAGCTCTTATCAAAGTTACAATGTGCTTTCCCCAGTTCACTCCAGTTTTAAAGATGAATTCACCTTTTGCATTTGTGTGCCAGGAACTTTTGAGGGATCCATTTTTACTAGACAAATATGGGTGTGTAAGGCAAGATCTAGAGCACACATACTTGAGTATTTGTGGAAATCAAATTTCAGATCTGTGTGCACTAATATTCAGATGCTGTATTTTAATGTATAATAGTGCATAGATCTGATTCCCTGCTAAGTTCCAGTACCAAACATTACCACAAGAAAGCTTTTAAGATCTAATCTACATTCAGTAACATCCCCAATTCAGCAATAAGCCGATCTGGAGACAGTATGGTTAACTATACAAGAGTTAGGGCTTGTCTACACTTACATTTTATAGTATTCTAACTCGCTGGCTCAGGGGTGTGAAAAATCGCCCCCCTGAGCACAGCAAGTCTGAACGTTTTAAAGCGCTAGTGTAGATAGGCTCCGAGCGCTCAGAGCTAATCCCCTCGTGGAGGTGGATTACCAGGAGCGCTGGGAGAGCTCTCTCCCAGAGCTCATGCGCAATCACACTTGCACTTCAAAGCGCTGCCATGGAAGCATTCCTGCGGCAGTGCTTTGAAGTTTCCAGTGTAGACATACCCTTAGACTAATTTGTAATGCTGTAGGCTCCTTTTCAAGTTATAAGTAACAAGTCCCATTACAGGTCAGCCTTAGACTGTGTTGAAAGGTTTTAGTAACTGCAAAAGTCCTACCAAATCACAGAAGAGCTCTGGGCCAATGTGTAAACTTATCTCTTACCTCAATGCTACTTTCTCCTCACTGCTGAAGGCCTTTATCAAATGGTCTTTAAGGAACACATCACAAGGAGGTAGGAGAGGGGAAGGATAGCTCAGTGGTTTGAGTAGTGGCGTGCTTAAACCCTGGGTTGTGAGCTCAATCCTTGAGGGGGCCATTTAGGGATCTGGGGCAAAAATCTGTCTTGGGATTGATTCTGCTTTAAGCAGCAGGTTAGACTAGATGTCCCTTCTAACCCTGACATTCTAGGAGGAGAAAGCCTGGAAAAACAGCCTATGACTGTATGCTCATTTGTCCATCTTAAAGATAAGAAGTTAGTTTCCTATTTTAAGTTTTTACATCCATACATAAAAGGGAATCTGTGTGTGCCTGTCTCCTCAATAGTCTGCACTGAGATGAAGACAAAGTGCTGCCTGCTACCACAGACAGCAGAGTCCCTGGAGATTTAATCTCCATTCACAAAGTAAGGCATAACTCCCCCCACCGAATCTCTTGCTTTGCACAACATTAGCAATTTACCTGAACTTTCTTCTCTATCAATACACAAGCCACCCTTCCACTGATTGCAGCAATGTCTAGTTCTTAATTCTTCACTTTCCCTCATTTTGTTTAAAGTACAGGGTTAGTTTCGCTTTGCCCTCAGCACAACTTGAACAGCTGTCTCACTCCCCAACACGCACATAAAGTGCCTATTACTAAGAGCTATGGATAGTCAGATTGGTATTACCTGGCAATATGAGACACTTGTGAAGGCTACTGCTTCTTTCTTTAACCCTTCCTGTCCTTTTTACAAGCTAGGGCAGGGGTGACAAACCTTTTGGCCCAAGGGCCACATCCGGGTATAGAAATTGTATGGCAGGCCATGAATGTTCATGAAATTGGGGGTTGCGGTGCAGGAGGGGTGAGGGCTCTGGCTTGGGGTGTGGACTCTGGGGTGGGGCTGGGGATGAGGATGAGGGGTTGCAGGTAGGAGGGTGCTGGGACTGAGGTTCGGAGGGCTGGGGGAGGGGGTTGGGGCATGAGAGGGGGGTTGGGGGTGCAGGCTCTGGGCAGCACTTACCTCAAGTAGCTCCCCGAAGCAGCGGCATGTCCCCTCTCCGGCGCCTATGCAGCGGTGCAGCCAGGCAGCTCTGTGCACTGCCCTGTCTGCGGGTGCCACCCCTGCAGCTCCCATTGGCCATGGTTCCCGGCCAATGGGAGCTGCGGGGGCCAGGCTAGGGTCGGGGCAGTGTGCGGAGCCCCCTCACTGCCCCTACGCATAGAAGCCGAAAGGGGAACGTGCTGCTGCTTCCGGGAGCTGCGTGGAGTGGGGCAAGCCACCGACCCTGCTCCCTGGCGGGAGCTCGAGGGCCGGATTAAAACATCTGGAGGACCAGATGCAGCCCTCGGGCTGTAGTTTGCCCACCCCTAAACTTGGGGGCTTGTCTATAAATAACACAAAGGTCTAGATGTGGAGCTATCTTAAATTAGCTGATGCATACAAATGTAAAGTTTGGGCAATGTGATGGGGTGTGTCCCCCCACCCCCAGGCTTGAAAGGGTTAAGGTGGTCAAGCAGGACAATTAACTCCCCAGGCTGTGCCTGGAGAAGGAGCCAGGGAGCAGGGATTTAATTAGAAGAAGTTGAGTTAGGCAGGAAGCTGGCAACACAACAAGCTGCAGGGATGTAGACTGCAGTCAGTCCCTGGGAGGAGGGAGGTGTTGTCAGGACTATAGAGGGCAGCCCACAGTTACTCCATGGGAGGAGGGAGTTGGGAGGCTGGCAAACTCAAAGAGCAGGGAAGCCAGGAAGGTAGGAGAAGGCTTGGAGGAAAAAGTAGCAAGGAATAGGAGTGCAGACCTTGGCTGCTGATTTGAAGGGCCCCTCTGGAACCAGAGTAGAGAGTAGACCTGGGTTCCCCTACCAGCCACTGGGAATGTGGCACAGACCAGGCAGAGGACAGTGCACTGCCTGGGATAATTTGTTCTGCAAAGACTTTGTTACACACATTCCCCGCCAACCCCCAAGGGAAATACTAATAGTCATGTGGCTGGAGGGCTATGTCACAAAGAGGAGGCTGCAGTTCCTGGAGCAACAGGGGTCCACAGGCTGAGAGGATGAAGGGAGAGCCACAGCCAGAGGAGAGTGCAATGCTTGGCCAGACCTGATCCCCAGAGCGACCAGGAGGAGGCACATCTAGGCATGAGTGCAACCCACGACAGGGAAACAAATTGAAATCAAGAACTGATAACAAACTAAGCATGTATTGTATTGTTTTCCCATCCACTTGTGAAATTCTCATCCCCACACACAGCCTGAAAAAGAGGGATTTATGTGAGGGATCAAGTCCTCCCAGGGCATGAACACCTTCACAGCTGTCCCGTGACAGCTGTACAACTCCGCTTATGGGCGGCAATAGAAAATGATTCAGCCTCTTTCAAATTCATCCATGTAGTGTTTATTGCCAGTGGAACTGCACAGTAAATGGACTCAATCCCCAACACAACCTCCCCTGTGATCACAGCGGAGTTCCACAGCAATGTTCCCTGCCAGGGCCGGCTTTAGGCCGATTCCCTTGATTCCCCGGAATCAGGCCCCGCGCCTAAGAGGGCCCTGCGCCTTAGGTGCCTTTTTAATTTTAAATTTTTTTTACATACCTGGCAGTGGTCCGGGTCTTCGTCGGCATTTCTGCGGCGAGGGGTCCGGAACGAGTGAAGGACCCCCCGCCACTGAAGTGCTGCCGAAGACCCAGACCGCCCTGGGTATTCGAATTGGGCCCCGCAGTTCCTAAAGCCAGCCCTGTTCCCTGCACCATTTCCCCTCAATCTGTGCTCCTGCTTGGTTTGGGGCCTTCTGCAGCTAGAAGGCTTCTGCCACATGCCCCTGTCCTCTTCCCATGATAATGTAAGAAATCCAGGCAGTAGAAGGCCTCAGGGGCAGATTTTTTAAAGTATTTAGATGTCTAGAAATGCAGATAGGTGCCAAGTGGGACTTTCAGAAGTGCCTAGGTGCCTTATTTTCATTTTAGGTGGCAAAGTACATTTCACAAAATTGGCCCTAAGTCCATTCCTCTCAGACAAAGTTTGGCTACAATAGTTAAAACTTGAGTGTTCATTATAGTGGCTGTTCATCACTAGAAGACACCCCTGGGCTGCAGTGATGCTCCCATGAACAGCTATGCTGGCTTCAGGGCCACTTTGCATTTGCAGTGCAGCACAAAGCAGTCCAAACGCAGGGGAGAATGTGTGCCATAGACCAGAGGGTACAAGAAGTGCAGCCTTCTCAACTGTAGGCCCAAGGAGCTGGAATACCCTCCCAAAGGAGAATGGGAGGAGACCTACCCTCGCTATCTTCAGGTCACAAAGCCAACCCCCACCTCTTTGCATGGCATCAGGGTAGAAGAGAACTACATCTCCCAAACAGAGTCAACAAATAAACCAAAAGCAGAGAAGAACTACCTGAAATAAAAGGCTAGATCAGGGCAGATATGTTTGAAGATCTGGGCCTTAATTAACCTATCTAGGTGCCTAACTATCATTGATTTCAGTAGGAGTTAGGAACCTTATTACCTTTGAAGATATGGGCCTCTCCACTGGCAGGTCTCCCCTGTTTTGGTATTTTTTATGCTTATGTATGATGCTTAGATATTGTGCCAAAGGGTGCTTTAGAAATGCACATAGACAGAGTACTCAATTCTCACAAAAATTAGATTACTAGGAGTAGATTAATATTCTTCTTAAGGGAATACCTGCCTTTTTTTAAGATTCTCCCACCCTTCAGTGTCTCTCTAACATTTGCAAGACTTCCTTAGGCTCTGCTGTCAACTTCGATCACGGCATTTTCATGTTTGCCCAACAGAGGGAGGCTTTAGGATTATATTTTCACTGTTATTTATTATGAATTTTTTTAGGTGTATATTTAGATAATTACAATAGAAATCAGTTCAGGACATACATTTTTATACCAAATTTAGCCTGCTAGCTGGTTCATTGATTTAATAAGTACTGTGTTGCTTTGAAATAGCTCCAAAATATTAAAATATAGGCTTTGATTTGGTGCTCCTAATATAACAGGCAGTCTCCGAACAGAGTGTGTATGCAACCCTCTTGCTGAGGTGTGCCACCTGAGTTCCTGGCTTATACTAGTTCAGGGTTGGCAACCTCTGGCACGCGGCTCACCAAGGTAAGCACCCTGGCGGGTCGGGCCAGTTTGTTTACCTGTGCGTCGGCAGGTTCAGCTGACCGCGGCTCCCACTGGCCGCTGTTCACCGTCCCAGGCTAATGGGGGTGGCTGGAAGCGGTGGTCAGTACATCGCTCGACCCGCGCCGCTTCCAGCAGCTCCCATTGGCCTGGAGCAGCGAACCGCGGCCAGTGGGAGCCGCGATCGGCCGGACCTGTACACACAGCAGGTAAACAAACTGGCCCGGCCCGCCAGGGCTTTCTCTACACAAGCGGTGACCCAAGTTTGGGAAACACTGCTGTAAGGCATATATCTGTCAGTGCTTCAGCTGAAGACTTCTGCCTAGCAATAGAAAGCCACAAATGACCAATAGTACATTGAGCTTGTGTAGGAGCATGTCTCTGGTCATGGTAGCTCTAAAACCTGTTATCTGTCAGCTAAAGGAGAGCTATAGCTCAGTAGTAAAGACCTGTGGTTTTGGTGCTGAATATACTGGGTTGGAGTTTCACTAAGAGCTGTATGTATCTGCAGCTTCGGTTAGTTACATAGGTCACAACTAAGGATTAGAAAGTGCTGATTAATATGATGAAAGAACTGAAAAATCTGCATGTGACTGGTGTTCCTGAGGGAGCCAGAAGAACATGATGACCCTGAACCATTCTGTACTTTTTTGGCTGTTTTAAAGTCTTTGATCTACCTGGGTACATGCACTTTGAAACAAGTTCTGCCCTCAGATTGACTTCACTGTGGTTGCATGAGAGCAGAATTTGGCGCCTTAATTCAGTCTCCCTAGCAACTAATGAGAGTGCAATTCAATTCATGCACCATTCTGATGTTCTGTGTATCTTTCTGTGTTGCAGAGGCTGCTCTTGGACAGTGGTTCACAAACTTTTTTACTGGTGACCCCTTTCACACAGCAAGCCTATGAGTGCGACACCCCCCCCCCTTATAAATATATTTAAAAGTGTTTTTAATTTAACACCATTATGAATGCTGGGGGCAAAGCGGGGTTTAGGGTGGAGGCTGACAGCTTACGACCCCCTATCAGAACCTCATGACCCCCTGAGGGGTCACAACCCCCAGTTTGAGAACCCCTGCTCTAGGAGATATATAAAGCCCTGCAAGCCAGCTTCCCAGGCAAACTGTCAGTGGGGGCTGTCAGCTGACTATGGCCTGCAGACTCAGGCACATTGTTTGCTACTGAGCCAGCAGTAGAGCACAAGACATTGCTTATTTTGTAGGGTCTACTCTCTCTCTCTCTCTTTATTAATTTATTTATTTATTTGAAAAAAAAAAAAAGACAGGACAAAGCACTGGCTACATCTTGTTGCAAGGCCTGATCTCGCAACACACCATGATGCCTTTCACGTGCTGTGTCCCCTAACTTCCACTGGAGACCATGAAAATAGGGAGTGCCCAGCACCTCCTAGCAGTGCCAGTGCTAGCCCACTGGGGGTGCTAAACAGGAATATTTTTGCTTCCTCCCCACACACAGCACATTCCAATAATTAATAGGGGGTCTCCTTGAGCTGCTCGGGGCCCTATGCAGTTACTTAATCTGTTTATGCCTAGTGCTGTTATAAGAAGCACATGGAATCTTTTTAAAAAGGGGATAAGGCAATATGCCGCATTTATTGAGTAAAATTTAAGCATTAAAATCAGCAAAAGGTTCTGCAGCTGGGTTTTATAGTTACCAGTCCTTAGTGTTGCTTGGTCAGTTCCAGTGGCCAGCTGAAACTGCACACAAGGTAGGGGAGCTGGGCCTCTGTCAAACACATTCAAAGCTTCAATGTTGATGCAGAACAAACCCACAGTCCCAGGTGTTGTGTTTAGATGTGCTTGTAATTATTAGAACTGGGAGCACTGGCTGTTGGGAGTTCCTGAAAGGACAGGAAACAGGAAGGAGGGGGGAAGAGTTGAGGAGGCTGAGTGAAAGTTGCAGAGTGTGCAGCAGCAGCTTGGTAAAGGGGTTTTGACTGTAAAAATAAAGTCCTGTTGAAGTTTGTTAGTACCTTGCCTGCTTGATACAACACCAGGGCAATACACCCTTCTTTTATATGATAAGGTTCCATATGGACCTTGCTGTGTCACACCAAAGCTGTCAATCACAAGATATTCAAGGTTGTTCTTAATTAGCATTATTTTGAGTTGTTACCAGGAGGCTCTGCAGCTATTTCTTATCTGTCCCTTTGGCTCAACTCCTTATCTCGTCCTTGGGGTGTATGCCTTTGCTTTACGGTAGTCAATCTGTCAGCCAGGTGCTTGATAGTAAAGTTGGTGCCTCTTGACTCCTCCACTCCCTGCCCCGTGGTCCTTTCTCAGTTAATTACCATACATTCTTCACTCACACCAAACAGTCAATAGGGCAACTACAGCCATAAAACTTCCATCCTTCTAAGAACAAATGTTAACACAATCAACAAAAAATAAACTCAGAACAATTTCTTCTTACTAATTCAAGGCTACAATTTCTTCTTACTAATTAAAAGCTAGCACAATGGAGTATAAGGCATAATAAGCAAAATGGAGTATAATTTTACTTGAGACAATATCTTCCCATTAGGCTTTTGGCCTACAGTGTGGACTCTGCCTCATAGGAAAGGAAGTGATCGCACCCCCTTGTCCTATATGCAGCCAGATGCTACACAGGCTTCTACACACAGTTCTTCAAGTGTACCTCAGTCCTGACTTGCAACTCATTTTTATTCCAGTCTGTGGCCTCCTTAGAACAAAGAGAACCAATTTGTGCAATGCAATAATTCAGCATAACTAACAAGACTAGATTGGTGCAGCACATTCATCTTGGCTTGTGAATTATACCAGATTTTAAATCCCAGTATCCATAGCTAGAGGACTAAAGAAGTAACCTACCATGGTGCCTATTGATTAGCACACTGCTGGTGCCATAACTAGACACTTTTCAGATACGTACAAAGATATGACCCTTGCCCCCAAATAGCTTACTAGCTAAATAAAAAGCACTAGCACCCAGCAAGGAAGTAGCATATTAAAAAGACATTTAGAATCTAGACTTCTCCCATATGGGCCCTAATTGCTATGACATCGCCTGGTGGGCTTTGCATTAATGAGGCGCGCTTCCCACATGTGTTTTGCACACTCTTGGAGAATTTAATCAGCTGTGAGTCACTAGCTACAATACACACTTGCGGTGTTTTAATTCATCTGGGTTTAGCAGTCTCTTGCCATCTTTCTGATTGTATGCTTGGCTTAAGGCTGCTCTAAGAACCACTAACATCATTGTTCTAACTACACTAGAGCTATTGCTGTCAGACCTTCTCAGAAGCTGTTTACTCTAGATGCATAATTATCAATCAATCAACCAGACGTCCCGTTTTTAAAGGGACAGTCCTGTTTTTAAGCCCTCTTGCAGGTGTCCTGACTTTTTCTTTAAAATGGGCAAATTGTCCCGTATTTTCTGTCTCCCCCACATCAGTACTGGCAGGTCCTGCTGCTGGCCAGATCCCTGCTCACCAGCCACCTGCCCACCAGCGGTGAGTGGGGGGTCCAGTGGCCGACGATGGGGGATGGTGGTGGGGCAAAGCTGCAGAGCACGGGGCCGACTGATCCTCCTGCTGGTTCATCAGTGCATTCCCCTGCTCTCGGCCAGCAGGGCCCTGCCCTCTGTCCTGTTTCCAGCTGGCTGTGAGCTACAGTGGCTGGTGAATGTGGGCAGGTGGCAGCCAGTTGTATCGCCTCTGCTGTTCACCCATTAGCCCTTTACGTGCTCCCCCTCTTGCTGTTCTCTCCCTGCTTTGCCCCTTCACCCCCTAGCCCCACTGCTCCTCCATAGCTCCCCCAGCGGGGCGCATCCCACTCCCAGCGCTGGGCAGAGAACCAGCCCCTGGTCGGAGTGGTCAGCTCACCAACAGCCTGGCCGGCAGGCTCCTTCCTTCCCACATTGTTTCTGGCTGGGCTGGCGCCCCAGGAAAGCCCAAGACCCTCCAGCCCAGGCACTGACCAGGAGAAGCTGAGCCCTGTGTGTGCCAGAGCCCCACACAGCGCTGGCATGGGGAAGCCTCTCTGCCCCTCAGCTGAGCTCTGGAGTGGCCGGGAGCGGGAAGCAATTTCCAACCTGCAGACAGCAGCCCCCCCAGGCAAGGGCTTAGCACACTCTTCACCTGCCCCCTGCTGCCCTGGGTCCTGCCCCCAGGGAGCGTGGGGCTGCTCCATCCCCTAGGCACCTTCCCCTGCTGAGCTACCTCTCTAGCCAGTTTCGCTGAAGCCCCTGCAGTCAGGTTCCCACAATGCATCCTTAGGACTTAACCCCTTCCTGCCTGTGCTGTAGCCAGGGACCAGGAGGTGACTGGGTTATGTCGATGGCCAGCAGCAGCCTGGAGGTGTTAGCTGCCTTTCAACACTGTATGGGCGGGAAGAGACAAGCTGCTTCCAGCCATAGGGGAGAGGGGCTTGGGATGGGGGGAAAAGAAATGAGCCAAAGATATGGGCCAGGTTAGTGTCGTCGTCCCACCCCCGCACGCATGGCTGGAGGTAGCTCCTGTCCCTTCCCTCCCTCACAGTGCCGAAAGGCTGCTGCTGGCCACATTCTGGTGTGAACCCTGGCAGAAATCTGGAGGGGGGGGGGCACGTGACCTTACATGCCCTCACACATGTTGCCTCGGGAAGACATGGCGCCAGGTACCAGAAGAGGCAGGTCCGTCCCCAGGGCCCAGCCAGGCATGGAGGATGGAGAGCACCGGGCAGGGAGGGTTGGGTCGGTCGGTCACCGCTCCATGTGAGAGAAGTGTACGGAAGTGTGGGTGTGTCACCTCTCCCCGTGTGGGGGGTGGGGGGAGTATGACCTCCCCCATGTGAACCCTAAAGATAAGGTAAATTAAAAAGAATCCAGCTTTGCAGCATTTCTTTTTAATGGGCTCAGTCAACCTTATGTTAATTTGAGCATTTGTAGGGCATAGTTCTGATTGATTGTCACTGAACTTGCTTGAATACAAGTAATTTTACCAGGTGTCCCATATTCAGTATGGGGAAATGTGGTCACCCTATCTAATCAGAGAATTCATAGGTTGATCTTCTGCACTGTCCATGTTGGCTAATAATTATACACATGTTGGTTTGTAAATTTGACAAAATAAAGAAAAGGCCTAATTGTCATCTTTGCCTAATTAGTACACAGCAGAGTGAGTTCTTAAGCTTACTCCATTAGGGACAAATTTATACCCTTGGATATGTGCATATTGTTCCCATTGAAATCAATGTCTATGCTGTATATACATCTGAGTGCATTGTTTATGGTTAAGGCTACGTTTTAGTCATGGGTATTTTTAGTAAAAGTCATGGACAGGTCACAGGCAGTAACGGCCCTTGACCTGTCCATGACTTTTACTATATACCGCTGACTAAAACTTGCGGGAGGGCAACCCGGTTGCTTGGGGAGGACAGGGACTAGTGGCGTGTGGCCTGAGACCCTTGCTGGTGCTGGTGGGGGTGCGGGTTTAGCAGGGCTGGCAGCCTCCCCCCCAGCAGCAGCGGAGTTTGGGTGTGGAAGGGAGCAGGTGGTTGGGGCAAGGAACAGGGTGAAGCGGGCTCTGGGTGGCGTTTACCTGGGGGACTTCTGAGAAGCAGCGACATCCCCCCTCACTCAGCTACTAGGTGGAGGCGTGGCCAGGCAACTCTGCATGCTGCCCCCGCCCAGAGCACTGGCTTCGCAGCTCCCATTGGCCTGGAACCTGTCATCTGTACAGAGACACCTTTAAGTTGGCCTATAACATGTAAGCGTTTGGGGATCCTTGAAATGAAAGATGCTATAGTCAGCATCTTTGATGTTGGATGACAGTTATGTACCTAAATCCATATTTAAATATATAAAGAAAGGTCTCCTGATTTTCTGAGGTGCTGGCTACCCACAACCTCCACCAACTTCAGAGATTTGCCTCGTCTATCTCCTCTAACTATTCCATCTCAAGCACACACATTTTACTAGCCCAGCAAATTCTTCAACTACTACACTCGTTTCTCATTCATCCTCTGTTTCCTTTGAGACATGCTAGGTGTATAAACCCGCCCTCTTATTGCTCTATCTGGGAAATAAGTGTTTACATTCCTATGCTGATGATCCTCATTTAGTTTAATAAGAATCAAGTCTCTTGTTTTATTCTATGGGCTCTCTTGAGAGCAAAGGTATAATGATGGTAGTGCAACCCAGTAGAATTTAGTACCACTTCACACTTCAGGATCGGGGCATAAAGCGGTAGTCATAAAATAGCATCTGGACTACTTAATCAAGTAATAAGAATTCCTTAAGGAAAGCCCCAGTCAGATGGTAGATGTCTCCCTAGTGAAATGATAGTCTTTTAAATAAACATTGTTTCTTTCTTGATTCTAATTTGCATAGTGTCTTGGTGGGGGCCACCATGTCATTAGCAGTTTCAGTCAGTCCCCTTGCTCCAAAGACTTTTTTTAAATTATTTATCCACAGTGGAAGAGCTTCAATAGAGTGACTGAGGGACCCACTTCTGCCTCCACCCACCAGAATATCCTGTAGCCCAGTGGTTAGAGCACCCCCATGAAGTGGGGGGTGGACTTGAACTGGACATCTTCCACCTCCCAGGTGAGTGCCCTAACCATTGGGCTAAAAGTTGAGGGACGTCCACCGTCACCATCATTTTCAGCTAGTAGCGCCTGCTCTAGTGAGTAATGCCTGGAAACATGTACCAAATCAGACCCTACAGGAGAGTAAGGTAGAGGAACGCCTGTCTGTTCCTGGTTTGTGCATCACTCTGAGGCTTAAGTGTCACATGGTATGGTTCAGCAGGGCACATGCTCAGAAGCATAGATGCCTAGGGAACTTTTACTGCAAAAATTTAGGTACCAAGCTTGGGGGCCACTGAACAAGGGTTTTGTGAATCCCAGTTATGCCTGATTCTGGGATTTAGCTACCTAAAGTGGAAGCTAGGTGCCGTAGTGGGGTGGTTACCCCACTCCAGCCCTGAAGGGGTTAAAGCAGCCCTGGAGAGGGCTGTGGCTGGAAAAAAGCTGGGCTGATTGGGGAAGCAGCCACAGCTGGGGCCATGCCTCAATCAGGCTACGGCTGGCTCTATAAGAGGGCTGAGGCTCAGAGGCTGAAGAGGATGCTCTCTCTAGCTTCAGAGAGAGAAGGACCTGGCTGTCTGGGAAGCTGAGAAGAGTATCTAGGGTGGAGCAGTGCTGGGGAGCTCCAGCCTAGTAAAGCTGCAGGCCAAGCTAAGGGCCTACAAACGGGTACTAGGGTTGCAGAGGGGAAGCCCAGGAATAGGCAGAGGCAGCTGGTCCAACCCCCCTTGCCAATGATGAGTGGTTTACAGACCGCCGTCTGCCCCAGTGAGTGGGGACTAAATGGTGACTGGCAGTAGCCACTGAGGCAAGGTGGGGACAGAGGGTTGGGGGATTCCCCTGGGTGGGGAGACCCAGATTGTGGGTTGCTGTGGGTGGGCAGAACCCCTGGGCAAAGGGCCCCAGGGTCTGGGAGGGACATGGGTCCAGCAGCAGGCAAGACACCGGCCTGCAGAGGGCACTCAGCACTGGAAGAGCTAATTTCCTGGACAACCAGCAGGAGGTGCTGCAGTGGTGAGTCATTGCCCCACCACAGGTGCCTAAGTCCTTTTGTGAATCCAGCCCTTCAGTGCTCTCTGCCTCAGTTTCCCCATCTATAAACTTGAGGATTGTGACAGTGACTTCCTTTGTAAAGTTTTAGAGTTCTAGTTAAATTATAAGCTCTTTGGGGTCAGGGAATGTCCTTTTGTTCTGTTTTGCAGCACCTAGCACAATGGGGCCCCAGTTCATTGCTGGGTCTCCTGGGTGCTATGATAATAAACATACTAAAAATAATTACACTGATTTAAATGTGCTAGATAAAAACATGGTGGTGGTATGAGAGGATGCCCAAACAGCGATGGTGGCAAAAATATTCACTTTTATCTGTAACCAGCTGGAGACTGGCAAAAGACTGGCTATCAGACTCGGACATTGCCATGGCACTCTATATATTTGCAGCCTTGAGGTTTGATTATTGCAACTCGTATATAGGAATGAAGCCACATAGCTTGAAAAAGCTGCAGCTGATACAAAATGCATCTGCTTAGCAACATAAGTTGCCATGAACACATCACTCCAGTGCTCTATTCACTGCATTGACTCCTTACTGAACAAAGAGCCTAGTTCAAGCCTCTGCCTTGACATTCAGAATTCACCCTGAGATTGGCCCTAGTTATGTGGGATTCTCATCTCTTCTTCCAGGACCTGGATTACCCATAACTGCTATGCTCCTTTACAAAAGAAAATCTATTAACCAATAGTGGGAGGCTTGTGTAGGAGACTGAACTACAAAGTAACACACATTGGAAAAATAATCCCAACTGCTGTATACACTGATAGGTTCCAATGTAGCTGTTACCACCCAAGAAAGAGAGTGTAGAGTTACTGTGGATAGTTCTCTGAAAACTACATAGTGTGCAGCAGCGGTCAAAAAGGCTAACAGTAGATTAAGAACTATTAGAAAAGGTATAGAAAATAAGACAAAGTATCATAATGTCACCATATATAAATCTGTGGTGTGTGCCCATACCTTGACTACTGTCTGGTTCTGGTAGCCCTATCTCAAAAAGGATATAATGGAACTGGAGAAAGCTCAGAGAATGGTAACCAGGATGAGCAAGGGTATGAAATGCTTTCCTTATGAGAAGAGACCAAATATATTAGGGCTGTTTGTCTTGGAGAAGAGTTGATGACTAAGAGGCAGGGATATGATTGAAGTCTATAAAATCATGAATGGTGTGGGGAAAAAAGTGAACAGAGAAATGTTATTGACCCTTTCACACAATGAAATCAATAGGTAGCAGGTTTAATACAAACAAAAAGAAGTACTTTTTCACACAACTAACCTGTGGGACTCATTGTCGTGGGATGTTGTGATGGCCAAAAGTATACCTAGGTTAAAAAAAGAACTAGATAATGGATTTGAGCCAAGATGACCAGAGATGCAACCCCCCATGTTCAGGGAGACCATACACCTCTGACTACCAAAATTTGGAAGTGGAAGAAGGGGTGACTCGCTCCATGATTACCCTGTTTTCTACCCTCACCATGACACTCTGGGCAAGATGTACCATGGTCTGACCCATCATGGCAGCTTCTGATCTTAACTTTCCCAGCATCTAATCTAAACCTAGACTCTGGAATCCACTTCTGCGACTCTATTACTACATAAGTAGTGAAAGAAACAGAAGTGTAAGGTAAGTTTATTAAACAACATCTATTTTATTTAATGCTCTGTCTGTTCATAATCAAGGATATGTTGTTGTCATATCAACTTTGAGAATGCTTGGGTAATGTGTCAATAAAGGTATATGATTAATTTTGAAGTGGTTTGCCAATTAAATCTGTTTCAAGTTATAAGAATCAGGTATATGTCTAATTTCATCAAATCCTACAAACAAGCTTCTCAATTACACCACTCCATAACTAAATCTACAAGTCTGATCCTAATGAGATCTTTTCTACCTCATTTCAATAAGTTACTTAAGATCTGTGCTATTCAATAATATGAACTGTATTTTCTACATTACTTACAGATCAGTTTTTGTATTTCATTTTCTTTCAAAATTACTCCACCAGTATAAGGGATAGTAATTTTAAGATTAGGTTGTTTTCTGATTTGATTTTGTGTTGTGGACCATTTTTACAATATAATGCAAAAATTAAAAGACATGTTAAAGAGTTTCAGAAGTGCCCAATGTTATTGCAACTATTTAGACAGTGCACTGGCATGTAATAAGGAAAGACAAAGTTTTCTCATCTTCTGGGCAACTACAGTGAGGCAGCAGGAATTACAAATTGACTGAGACTCGTGCAGTATTTGTGCTGATCCATACAGATTTTTTAGGAGGTCGGGGTGGGAGGCTGGTTTTGTTTTACCTCTGCTTTTTTAACTAAAAGGAGCTGGCAGTATGGACCAAATCCTGATCCCACTTCAGCCAGTGGCATAACCACTAATGGCTTCAGTGGGAGCAGGTCTAGCCCTATATCACAATAATCTCATTTTAAATAGGGAGTGGATTAACAACAGACCCTTGGGCTCCCACAATCAGGTGGGGCAAGATCCTGCCTTGAGTTAGAGGCTGAGCAGCAGGCAATGACAAGGTGAGTTTTAGCTCTCTGGGAGGCCATATGTGGCAAGGAAATGAAACATGTTGGACTAGGAGACTCCATTTGGGATAGTGGTAGCTGCAATTTCATTGGACCCATTTCCTATATAGTTTTAATCCACTGTGTGTTTGTAAAACAAGTAACAAGCACCTCACTGTTCAGTCTCCTACCCTCTATGGCAGTGGTCCCCAAACTTTTTACCTCGTGCCCTCTCTTACTCCTGTCTGCTCCCACCTCTCCATCCCCAAGCTGAGGCCACGAATGTGGGGGGGGAATGTGGACAGGGGAAAGGGGGCCAAGGTGGGGGCCACATCTGGGGAGCGGGAGCAGAGTCAGAGCCCTCGGGGCTGAGGCTGGGGTGCTGCTGGCTGGAGGCCAGGAATAGAATGTGGGGCTGGCAGCCAGGACCCCAGATGTGGGGCTGGGAGCAGTGCCCCAGGTGTGAGTCTGGGGGCCAGGGCTGGGGCCAGGAGTGGAGCGGGGTGGTGCTACCTCCCCAGCCCATATGCCAGCTGGCCTGGGCCCCAGCCGCGTCCCCTGAATGTTCCTCCATGGCCCACAGTTTGGGAACCTATGCTCTTATGGTTTAGGAGGACATCAGAGCAGAGAGCTGGCCCAATCTTCCCACCAATCAAGAGTGAGAAGAGCACAGCTCAGTTATTTGAACATGCATGAGAGTGTGACGCTGGCAGACTAGGTGCCAGCTCTTGCCAAGGCTTTAGGCCTCAGCCAAACACTGACAAATGCATTGGTGGAAACCAGTCCAGCTAACCTGGTATGGTTAAGATGGGTACTGGGCTTAAAATAATGTTTAGAATTTAGACTTTAAGTTGCTACATATATAAATCCTACTTATGTCTGTAGCCAATGCTTTAAGTATTATGCCTTATGTGTTTGTTGTATAGGTCCAAACAAACATTTTACAGCTATGTAGCTCACCCCACAAGAAAAAACTTTACCTAGCGCAAAATGTTTAAGCCTTATGAAAGATATTAGCTCTTGTCCATCAGGAAAGACTGTCAAAACTAAATAGGCCATTGTGGGTCATCACAATACAAAGACTTAAATTGCCCCTTCACACTCATGAACAGGCTACATGCAAAAGGGCTCATCCTATCAGCTTGAATTCTGGAAGAAGTGGGGTGGGGTGGGAAAGAGAGTGAACAAGAACATTTTTCATCTGTTTTTTGCTGTTTGGACTCAGGGCCCAGAGCTATGAAACAGAAGCAGAGATCCTCAGGGTCATCCTGGGTTTGCCCTAAAAGACATTCAGTGCTGACAGATTACTACAACTCTGTCATGTTTTGTAACCACAGGCCGTAACACATTTGTGTATATCTATTTGCCTATTTTAACCTGTAAATAACTCTCATTTCTTTTTCCTAGTTAATAAATCCTTAGTTTACTATAGGCATTGTCTTTGATGTGAACTTTGACATAAAAATTGACCTGGGTAAGTAACTGGTCTCTTGGAACTGGAAGCAACCTGAATCTTTTGTGATCTTCGGTGTATAGCAGCGTTCACTAAGTCCAGCTTGCCTATGTGGCAACATACACTGGAATGCCCAAGCAGACTGTCTGTGACTCCATGGTAAGATTGTTACAGTGCTCCAGGAGTTCATATTTCAGGGTTGATGATCTATAATTACATTTCACACAAGCAGTTTGAGGTCTCTACCCTGCTTCTTGACAGTCTGCCCTGGGGCTGGCACGCATGGTCGGAATCACTCCAGACAGCGTGGCGGGGAGGCTCTAACAAAATACTGAAGATAAAGGGCAGATTGTAAAAGGCAATTTGTTTTAGGTGAAGAAAACAGGTGGGTGACCTTGCAGCACCTGGAGGTCACCAGGAGGAATTTATTCCCTCTCTGCAGACCTGTTTGCCAAGAGATAAATATCTTTTTAATGCAGGTGTACAAAGTGCCAAAGATTGCAAAGGTGACATGTAGCAAACAGACAGCTGAGTAACTTATAATCACGAGCCCCGAAAGTGAAATTCCACATGACTCATGCTTCTACAGCAGGTGTCCTCCTGAGAGTCACGTTCCACTTGGACAGAGCTCATTTTAAAGAATGTTTTCATTGGCTTTAAGAGAGAAGCTATCTCAAACTTACCATATTGTAGGCCAGTTTCTCTCAAATTGGGGTTGCCACTTGTGTAGGAAAAGCCCCTGGCAGGCTGGGCGGTGTGTTTACCTGCCCTGTCCCCAGGTCCGGCAGATCGCGGCTCCCACTGGCCACGGTTTGCTGCTCCAGGCCAATGGGAGCTGCTGGAAGCAGCGCGGACTGAGGGACATACTGGCCACCGCTTTCAGCAGCTCCCATTGGCCTGCAGTGGCGAACCGCGGCCAGTGGGAGCCGTGATTGGCCGGACCTGCGGACGCGGCAGGTAAACAAACAGGCCCAGCCCACCAGGGGCTTTCCCTACACAAGCGGCGACCCTAGTTTGAGAAACACTGTTGTAGCCTGTTAAGGGAAAAGCTCTTGAGTGTTTGTTTGCCCTTGTTGTTGTAAATATTTACAACATATCTCATAGAAACCCCTCTTCGGACAGTGCTGAAGCCCTTTGCCATAATTATGAACATAAAGCCATCAAAACATCCTGCTCTTGCTTACATAACTAAACCTATGTGATGTTGGGCCCAATCATGCACTTATCATTCAGGATTCTTCATTAGGCAAAATGCCCACTGAACTGGGCATCAAAATATTTTCCATTTGAAAATATTGATCCATGTTAAAGCCAAAGAATTTCCCTGCAATGCATATTTCTTTATTGGATAAAGGCTACAGCCTTTAATGGAGTTTGCAAAAAAAAAAAAGGGGGGGGAATATCTCAGCTAACATTGAATTGGAATCACATGAAAGGCTGAGAAAGAGGCAGCAGGTAAGAGAAAAATAACATATCTTATTCCAAACCTGATTTGTTAATTCCTTGAAGTTTGCAACTAACAGGAGATCTTATTCATTATTTAGTATTTAACATGTCTGATTCCTTATTTACTCTCTCAGTCTCTCCAAAGCCTTATGCTGAAGAAGTTGAAATAAACAGCTGCATAAATTATGTGAAACTTCTTAAGGAGTCATTTGGTTTCCTTGCATACTATGATCAGATTTCTTTAGTAACTGGATGCAGTTACACTTTATACATCTAATCATTCATTTTTTCCATTGCTCTAGATGAGATCTGTTACATAAAATTCATGTTTGCTGTAACGCTAGTGCTGTAAATGGAGCTGTGTCTCGGGTGGATTTAGACTATGTAGACCAAGGCCCTGATACTCAAAGGTATTTAGGATCCTAATTACCATTGATTTAAATGGGATTTAGGCACCTAAAGACCTCGGCCTAAGGCCCCAATCCTGGGAAGGGATCTGTTTGGGTAAACCCCCTATACCAAGTCCTACTGATTAAGTGTTGCCAACATGATCCTATCACAAGTCTTGAGATATCTGCTGTTTCTTAAAGCAGCTTTTATGATTTTAGATTTTATGGTTGTAGTGAAAAACTTGAGGAGGTGGCCAAAGTGTACCCAACATCCTCAAAACCTGGAAAGTAAATAACAGAGCAGCTGCAATTTATTTTAAAAAAATCTTATGATTTTAGAAGTTGTCATGATTTTTGAATGCTTAGGGCTGGCAATACTCTTGACTTCGGTTTGATTTGCAGAATTAGGGTCTATATTACTAGGGTTGCCAGGTGTCCGGTTTTCAACTGGAATGCCCAGTCGAAAGGGACCCTGGTGGCTAAAAGTCCGGTCAGTGGCACAGGAGGGGCTAATGCCTGCCTGCCTGCCGTGACTCCGCATAGCTCCCAGAAGCAGCAGCATGTCCTCCCTCTGGCTGCTACATGGAAGCGCAGCCAGGTGGCTCTGCACGCTGCCCTGTCCGCAGGTGCTGCTCCCGCAGCTCCCATTGGCCGGGAACTGTGGCCAACGGGAGCTGCAGGGGAGGTAAGCTTCCGGGAGCTGCCTGAGGTAAGCGCTGCCTGGAGCCTGCACCCATCACCCTCTCCTACACCCCGTCAAGCTCCTTTCACTCTTTACAACAAAGAAAACAAATAAAGAATTAAGCAGTGTTATCAACTGGCCTTTTTTAAAAGAGTTCAGTCACTTGTTGCTCCATGTGGGCACTCTATTCCAGAACAAAAGTAACTTTATACCAGAATAATTAGTGCACTTCCCAATCAGAGTAATTCTGAAATAAAATCATTTTATTCCAGAATATCATCTGCTTGGGGAGCTATTTCAGAATAGCTGGTCTGGTCAATTTCCCCACGTACAGGAGTCCTAACGATCCAAAAAAACCCAACCCACTTCTGAGGGCCTCGTAGCTCCAACAGGCTCCACGCCAGACTAGCAGTAATCAAAGCCCATTTTCTTTTCCCTCTGAAAAGCCACTTCTCTAGGGCTGGTTCCTGTTTAAATAGCTGCCTTCCTGGGATCTAGTGAAAGATTCCATGCCACAATTGGCGGGTAACAAAGGTTTCATGGCCCTAGGGTGACCAGATAGCAAGTGTGAAAAATCAGGACAGGGAGTGGGGGGTAATAGGTGACTATATAAGAGAGAGCCCCAAATATCGGGACTGTCCCTATAAAATCAGGACATCTGGTCACCCTACGTGGCCCTTCCCTTGTCCTGCCTGACTGCCTAACTCTTGTCTCACTACTGCAGTGTGGGGTATGCACCCTCCAGGACAGGTGGCTTCTGGTGTTTTCACCATGTTAATTACATCCCAGTGTAAGCACAACTGCAGTGACTTGTGTTTAGGTCAGAACATAAGTAGATTCTTAAATAAATAAAAAAACATACACCAGGCTTTGGCCAGCAACTCACTGTTTACTATATTTAGAGAGATCATGGCATTAAAATGGCTGCTGCTATCTAATAATTTATAAGATAGTCTATCAAAATGGACTATACAAAGCTACAAGGTCTAGCACAATTGGGTTCCTTGGTGCTCTGAAAATACAATAATAATCAATGGAATGGCAGTGGATAGCACTGAGCCAGGAACAGAATGTAAGAGTTCTGAATGCCTTGTTCTCTGCTCTGTCCTACATACAACACTTCCTTTTCCATATGTAAAGAACTTACCTATGAATCATCTCTTCCCTTTGTTTGCTTGTGTGGCAATAGTCACCTGTTTTTTTATTACTTCATAATTCAAACAGATTTTGATAACACTGAATTCCTTTGTTGTGAGTAAGAGTGGTAAAAGGGGATGAGTTACAATGCAATAAATTCCTGCTTGTGTATATGCATACATTTTAATGTGCAGACATTCTTAGGAGTTTTTAAAAAAAGGAGCGAAAGAAAATCATGGAATAATAAAGGGCTTTCACTTGAAGTTGAATATGCCTGGAAATATTTTCCTATATATTAAAAAAAATCCTGTTTAAAACAATACATCAAAGGATAAATACAACTTAAATATAGTGTGCGTTACAAGAGAAGACTATGCTATCTGAATACACATGTATTTTGAGCTCGCTGCTCTCCTTGTTCTTTCTCTTTTTTCCTCATCCTTCTATGTAATTTTAAAATGTTAACTGCTGCTGATCTTTTTCTGCTATACTATTACCTAGCTCTCTTATAGCACTTTTCATCTGTAGACCTCAAAGTGCTTTACAAAGAGAGATAAGTACCATTATACCCAATATAAAAATGGTTAACTGAGGCACTTGCCCATAACAAACCAGAGGCAGAATGCAGAATAAAGCCCATGTCTCTTGACTCTCACTCCCAGATCCTGTCTAGTGGACTGCACTTCTGTAAACAGTTTTGATTATTCACTAATGGACTGACCTGTTCCCAGTAAAGTCAATGGTAGTTTTAACGTAGGGACACAGGCATTCCTATTCTGGATCAAGTCAGGGGACCATCCAATCTAATACCCTATCTCTGACAGTGGCCCATCATAGATGTTTCACAGGAAGCTGCAAGAAACTCCACAGTGAACAGTTATGGAATATCCAATTATGGAAGCTTCATCTAGTCAGTGGCTGGTTTATGCCCTGGAGCTATGCCTTTCTATTCCCTTTAAAATTCATTTTTATTCCTTTCTAACGGTGATGCTCTCATTATCTACAAATAGGATACCTTAAAAAAAATCTACTAAGCCCCTGGCCTCAATGATATCAAGTGTCAATGAGTTCTGCAGGTTAATCAAACTTTGTGTATTTTTTAAAAAAATTGTTTTCCTTTCATCAGTTTTAAAATTTGCTGTCTTTCAATTTAGTTGAATGTTCCCTTGTTTTTCTGTTTTCAGAGAAAGAAATGAGTGCCTTATTATGGGCAATATGAACCTTTCAAGAGCCAAAAGGGGTGTCTCCTGCTTAATGTTTCTCCATGCCCCAGTTTTGCCTCACCAAAGAAAGAGGTGAGGGGTAGATAGAACCTAGAGGATGTTTCCCCTCAGCAGCTCAAGAGAGCTGCAGCCAATCAAGGGGAGCATATAGAAACAGGCAAACCTGGTAAAAGGTGGTTGCGGCTCTACAGAGGAAAAGGAAAGAGAAGACAAACACATGCATATGTGTGCTACTACCAGGGCCGGCTTTAGGAAGTGCGGGGCCCAATTTGAATACCCGGCGGCAGTCCGGGTCTTTGGTGGCATTTCAGCAGCGGGTCCTTCACTCACTCTGGGTCTTCCGCAGCACTGAAGGACCCGCCACCGAAATGCTGCCGAAGACCTGGAGCGAGTGAAGGACCCGCTGCTGAAGTGCCGCCGAAGACCTGGACCACTGCTGGGTGAGTAAAAATTAAAAAGGCGCCTAAGTTAGGCGCTGTTCTTTAGGGTGCGGGGCCCTCTTAGGCGCAGGGCCCGATTCGGAGGAATCGGCCTAAAGCCGGCCCTGGCCACTACCACCACACTTTGTGACCAGTAGGCTTTCAAGATGTATGTATTTTGTTTGTGGTTTAATTTCTGCTCTGAGCATTACTTTTTCAGGAGGTAGTTTCAAGAGCTGAAGATTCTATTAAAGGAGTTTACTGTATGGTTTTAGTCCTTTTAAAATAGGGTGACCAGATGTCCTGATTTTATAGGGACAGTCCTGATATTTGGGCCTTTTTCTTATATAGGCATCTATTACCCCCCACCCCTGCCCCAATTTTTCACACTTGCTATCTAGTCACCCTATTTTAAAATAAATTACTCTCTTCCCAAAAGGCTTCTCTTTTTCTGCAGGGCTGTTTCATACTCATGAGAAGGCTGATAAAATCAGGCACAGAATATGTTTATATCCTTTGTAGATCTTATCATATCCCTTCAGTTTTCCTTCAAAACCAAACAGTTCTGATATTTTGTTAGTTTGTACAGAAACTTTCCTTTGCCTGTAATACTCCTAATGTCTGTCCCTGAATTTGTCTCTACTTATGCTGTTATCCTTTTTGAGGTAGGATGACCTGTTCTGAAGTAAATGCGCTATTTTTTTTTCTCCCATACCTTATGACTCCTGATGCTTGCTTGCTTCTTGACCACTAGCTTCTCCATGAGTGGCTGTTACTTTGGAACCTAGCAAAGTATAAAAGTAGTTCAAGCTTTTCCTTACCGTGAAACTATTAATAATGGATGTCAGTTCCCATTGTGATGTCCATTTAATTAGCTTTGTTAGGTCACTTTGCAATACCTGTCTTTATTCTAGACTAGGGTTGATGATTAATCGCAGTTAACTCACGCAATTAACTCAAAAAAATTCATTATGATTAAAAAAATTAATTGCACTGTTAAACAATAGAATGCCAATTGAAATATATTAAATATTTTGGATGTTTTTCTATGTTTTCAAATACACTGATTTCTATTACAACATAGAATACAAAGTGTATAGTGCTCACTTTATATTATTATTTTTTATTACAAATATTTGCACTGTAAAAATGTTAAAAGAAATGGTATTTTTCAGTTCACCTCATACAAGTATGGTAGTGCAATCTCTTTATTGTGAAAGTGTAACTTACAAATGTAGATTTTTTGTTTTGTTACATAACTGCACTCTAAAACAAAACAATATAAAACAAGTCCCCTCAGTCCTACTTTTTGTTCAGCCAATAGCTAAGAAAAACAAGTTTGTTTACATTTATGGGAGATACTGCTGCCTGCTTCTTATTTTACAGTGCAAATATTTGTAATAAAAAATAAATATAGTGATCACTGTACATTTTGTATTCTGTGTTGTAATTGAAATCAATATATTTGAAAATGTAGAAAACATTCAAAAATATTTAAATGGTATTCTATTATTAACATTAAAAAAAAAATCAATCGCTTGACAGCCCTATTCTAAACTAACCTATTCTTCTGTGTCCTTGACAAATTTTGCCACCTCACTGCCTTTTTCAGGTCACTAATAAACAGGTCAAATACTAGTCCTCACACAAGCTAAGGAACCTCACTATTAACATCTGCCATATTGAAAATTCCCCATTTGTTGTTTTCTCTTAACCAGTTTCTCATTCATGACAGAACACCACCTATCAGCCCTTGTGAGGGACTCTGTTGAAGGCTTTGTGAATGCTAATTAAGTGCTAGTGGATATTTGGCTAATATGCCCAATAGCTGTAGTAGGTGAGAAGCACAGCTTGCCTCATGTATCATCCTGAGCTCCTGCAGATCCCCTTTGGATCTCCTAGGTTTGGAGTTAGGCCCTGGAACATATTTTCTATGGGAAAGTTTGGGGGCGGGGGGTTGGGTAGGGTGAGACTTTCTACCTGGGGAGATTATCATTTAAATTTCCTCCCCAAAATGTCCTTTGGCATAATCAGAAGAAGAGAATGAACTGGGCCTGTATATAGCACATATGAGAAAATAGAGTCTTGCATTCTGTGGCTTACTGGTATATCAGGTTTAAAATACCTAGGCTCTTTCAGACAGCTCAGATTTGCTCTTCATCCGTCCAAGGGCAACCTCTTCAGTATGGGTTCCTTTGTGTATACATGTCAGTCACTGAGATTCTGTTAGCATTAAATACACCATGGGACTTTTCACAGGAGCAGAGATTTGTCCCTATAGTCTTGCCTAAACGTGTCTCCTAGTAATACGAAAGTGGCAGCCTTCCCTAATAGAAGTGGGTGTATAGTTCACAAAACATGCTGGAATGAAAAAGGATGTATAAATCAAAGGAGACTTCTCTAGTGGTGAAAGAACACAAATGGGAGAATGGGTTTCATTCCTGACACTGACTTTAATGACCACAGGGAAAACCCCCTAAGTGCTCTGATCCTCAGATCTTCCTTGCATGGGTGATGGTATGAGTATAATAAATGAAGTGTTTTGATATACTCAATTGGTATTAAACTGAAAGGATTAATAAATGTATTTTACCTTAAAATGGTCACTAGTCAAAAAGTATAGGTAATCTAGCTAGCGTGACCAGATAGCAAGTGTGGAAAAGCGGGACAAGGGGTGGGAGGTAATAGGCATCTATATAAGAAAATGCCCCAACTATTGGGAATGTCCCTATAAAATCAGGATATCTGGTCAACCTAAATCTACAGACACATCAGGATGCTTTCAGCATCCCAAGAAACCTAGGCCAGTACAGTGTGTGTGTTCAGCTTTGTGCTTTCCATATAGTGCTCAGTGTGCCTAGGATTATTTTTCTCTCTTGGTGCACTAGATGTGTAGGGTGCAGGGGCGGCTCTGTTTTTTGCCGCCCCAAGCACAGCAGTCAGGCGGCCTTCGGCAGCACGCTTGCAGGTGGTCTGCTGGTCCCACGGATTCGGTGGCATTTCTGCGGGTGATCTGGCGGTCCCGTGCCTTCGGCGTACCTGCCGCCGAATTGGCACTGAAGCCGCGAGACCAGCAGACCTCCTGCAGCCAAGCTGCCAAAGGCTTCCTGACTGCCGCCCTCACAGTGACCAGCAGGCTGTCCCAGGCATGCGCTTGCTGCGCTGGTGCCTGGAGCTGCCCCGGTAGGGTGGGAGCCACAAAGGGACATAGGCATTGCAATGGTGAATGTCACAGCTCCTAAACTTTAGGCACTAAGAAAAAACCACAGGAACAGAACTACGATCTGAGCTAGGCACCTGGGCAGCTAGGCACCTATACAATGCATGAGGAGAGAAAGGCAAGTAGGAATGTGATCCATAAAAGCCAGCATGTGAGGTGGGGAGCTGCCTAAGCTAGCCAATGGGAGATGCCAATAAGGGGGGGTGTACTTAGCCCCACCCTGTCAAAGACTTAGACACCTAAGCACCTCCCTGCAGCCTAGACTTATCTCTGCGTATCAACCCACAAACAGGAACCTGCTGCCCAGAATCAGGTGGTTTAGGTGCCTATGCTGCTGCTTGAGGAAATGAGTGAGCCCCTGACTCACTTCACACAAAATGGGAGGCGAGATGGTGATACCACCCCTTTAGCCCCATGGTTAGAGCACTTGCTTGGCATGTGAGACCCCAGTTTTGAATCCTTCCCCCCTCTGGCAGAGAAGGGGAATTGAACCAGTCTTCCATCTCCCAGGCAAGTGCTGTAACCACTGGGG
This sequence comes from Mauremys reevesii, assembly GCF_016161935.1. NCBI lineage: Eukaryota > Metazoa > Chordata > Testudines > Geoemydidae > Mauremys > Mauremys reevesii. The sequence goes on from NC_052630.1 coordinate 28,198,033, forward strand.
TAAAAGTTAAAGGTGTACCCCGCCATGTTCTTCTCTTTCCCCCCCCCTTGATTTTGAATGGACCCAATTCAGTAAGTGACCTCTGAGCTTGTGAACTGGATCAGGCCCTGCACACAATTGACGTGGCTGAACCCCTACCTTTCCTGGTTTATGAATCACTCTAGGGTGTATGCAGGAGCTAGGTATGTGGATGCCTAGAGAGAGGAAGCAGTGTACATGCCCAGAGTCTGCAACACAGGTGCCTAGGGAACTTTTACTTTAAAAATGTAGGTGCCAAATGAGTTTTGGTACCTAAGGGTTCAGTGCAGGTTTTGTGGAGCCAAAACTGGGACTTCCCTGACTAAACGCTTTTATGGATCTGGGCCCTAGTTTCTCCTTTAAGTTCTCCTCTGAACGCACTGACTAAATCTACCAGCTTTAATCTACCACCCAAAGCTTTATTTCTGAAAAAAAGGAGTGGCGTGTGTGGAGGGTGGGAGGAAACCACTGCTAACAATGTATGCCACGCCAAGGTGATGTATTCCTCCTGTGATCAGCTGTGACTTTCTGGATTGGAATGGTAGGGTTTCGCCTGTAAACTCACTGGGGTAAGGGCTATGGCTACTTACCACTGTGTACAGAGCAGAGGCATGCTGGGCTTGGCAAATAATAAATCCATGCATTCATGCTCCAGCTCACAACCATGTTCACCTGAGCACAGGGGGAGCTCAGTATGGGGACGCTAGGGCAGAGAGAGCCAAGGTGATACAGAGGGGGAGGGAGGCAGGGACGGAATCCCGCCAACAGGTCCCTGTTCCAAGCACCAGCCCATCGCCGCCTGGGGGAGCAGATGCCTTGGGGCCCCCCTGACAGAGGGGAGGTGCTGCGGAGGGCCCCGGACGGTGCCCGGGGCAGGTGCTGCTCTGTGCCCAGCCCCCAGCGCCTCCCCGCCTGGGCAGAGGGAGGTGCTGTGCTGTGCCCACCCCCGTGCCCTGGGTAGGGGGCGGCGCCTGGCTCCGGTGCGCCCGTGTTTACAGTGGCGGCGGCGGCAGCGCTATTACCTGCATTACAGTAGCACCTGGAGGCGTGAGGCGAGCCCAGCGCTCCCCGGGCAGGCGGGGCCGGGCCGCAGCGGCAGGAGCCGCCTCCCCCGCTCTGCCGGCGGAGGTGCCGGTGCCAGGCTGGGCCAGGAGCGGGAGGATCGGAGCCACCCCCAGGCCCCGGCCGCTCGCCGGGCGGCAGGAGCCGAGCGGAAAATGGAGGCGTGAGGGGAGCCGCCGCCGCCTCGGGGCGCTGGACAGCGCTGGGGAGCCTGTGCCGGTGATCGCCTGGCACCGCCCTGCCCCCCCTTAGCGCCGGGCACCTGGCACCGCCCTGCCCCGCTCCCCCCGCCCGGCATCACCCGGCACCGCCTTGCATCGCCCGTTGGCCCCCGAGCGGAGGATGTGACTCCCGCCGGTTCCTCCTGGCAGTGATCGGTGCTGCCCCCGGAGCTCTGGGCCTCGCAAGGAAGGGGAATCCTCGCCCAGCCCCCCAGCTTCTTCTGCTCGTGCGAGGACCAGGGGCTGAGCTCTTTATGGGGCAGTTCAACCCGGCCTGGAGAAGATGCCAAGGAAGGAGCTACCTTTGCCAGAGGGCTGGGAAGAAGCCCGGGACTTCGATGGGAAAGTGTATTATATCGACCACACCAACAAAACCACCAGCTGGATCGACCCGAGAGACAGGTATGAGGCCGGACCGGTTTGACTCCCTCGCTGCCATTCAGGGAAGCCAGGCAGGTGCAGGGAGAGGTGTCTGTTCACCCAGCCACCGCCTGCCCTTGGGCCGGAGGGAACAGGCAGTGCAGGAGCACAAAGAGCCTGATGCTAAAGGGGCACCTTCTTGAGACCTAAACTGGGGCTCACGGGACTTCCCCCGACAGCTGGCCCAGGAGATAGCTGTGTTTGTTCAGCGTGTGTTGCTTCAGTTGCCAATGGCGCAGACCAAAGAGGCTTTATTACCAAGAGTTGTAAAGCACCCAGCACTGGGTGCACGTTTACATGGCTTGGATTACTTTGATTTACCTTCAAACCACTTCTCTTTCTATGCGGAGGGAGCTCTCACCACTATAGGATATACCGCCAAACCTTAGGGAACCAGCGCAAAGAGGCTGGAGAAAGTGATGTAGCTACCTTGAATTTTGCCTGATCCCCACAATCTTTTGTCAGGGCACTGCTAGGTTGGAGCTTGACCCGTAATAGCTTTCATATTGGTGGAATGAATATACCAGAACATATTTTCAGGGACTCCTGGTGCTAATCTGCTACTCCTGGATAAGGTTTTTAGTAAACAAGTGATTTGGTTTTCCTTGATGAATAAATGCATTGATCAACCATATTTATGTATTGATCCTGACTGGCACTTCTAAATGCTACTATAATAGAAATTTAAAAATGGTTAGGACTAAATTCTCTGTACCTCCCTCAGTGTGTGGGATGGGGACATTACATTCATACCCAAGCCTGCAGTTTGACTCCATTGAGATGATTCAGTTTATAGTCTTTAATGAAAGAGGGGGATTTCCACTCCTGTAACTTTGGCTACTAAGAGCCCTACTTATAATGTTCTTTTTGTCCTCTAATCATAAAAAGTGACTTCTTAAAGTTTTGATCCTTAAATACATTATGATAATATCTTACTATATAGAGTGTGACTTGGGGAGTTTACCTTGGAATGTCCTGGTTGCTTTAAATTTGTCAGACTATTAACATTCTGCAATTTTGGGCCACATTCTTCCCTAGTTAGACAGGTGCAACCTGACTGATTGGCTTTATTATTTTTGCACTGCTGACACTCAGGGTTGACGTTAACCTTTTGTTTATGTGTGTTAGAGAGCTAAGTGGCAGTGTAACAGCAACTTGGTAACCATTAGAATGTTAATGAAAGTGAGAGACATCCCTTGGCTGATGTCATGACTTTCTAATTGTCCTGTATGCTATAGTGAGCCTCTTGCTCAGCTCCAAAAGTGCCCATTGCTTGAAGCGTTTTCAAAGATCTGCTTTGGTGTGCTAGTAATAGTCCTCTTAGATGCCTACCCTTCAAACTAATTTAAAATTCATAAAGCCACCACCTTATTCTCTCTTTCTTTTAAATCTATTTACAACCTGCCTCTGCCATGATGTCTAGATATCATTTCTGTCCAGCATTGGTAGGGAAAGTGGTCAGCTGAACTGTGTTTTGTTTTCCTTAGCCTTTCATCCATCCCTCAAACCTAGACTGTAAATTCTCCGTGGCAGGAACTATCTTTGTTACATGATGTACAGTGCCTAGCACAATGGGGTTCTGATCCTTGATTGGGATTTCTAAGCGGTATTACAAATATTTGGGGGAAGGGTCCTTGTTCTGGCTTTTGTTTCCAATTTCATTCTTTTCACACAAGTGTTTTGTCCCCTTTGTTACTTCAGTGCTCTTGCAGATCTGACATGCAAGCTATTCTTGTTATCAAACATATTGAAATCACTATTGCTATTTGCATTGTGGTAACATCCAAAGAATCCAGTCAGGATTGGGACCTAATTATGATGTGCTCTACAAACACATAGTGACTATGGGACAGGGACTAACAAGCTAAGATCAGTGGTGATATTACTATATTATAGTATACCAGTGCTATACTATAGCACATTCTAGGTTTTGGCACATCTCTTTAAAACAAAATATCATGACCTACATTCCTATAGGTTGTTCATGGAGTCATTCATCTCCCACAGTGCTTTTCTTTTTCTCTTTCTCCTTGTATTACTCTTCAGCTTCCTTCTTGACCCTCTTTGCTCTGATGTGTGCACTATTCTTGTGTTGATCATTATTATAAATTACACTCAAGTATTAAAAGCACCTGCTGTGCATGACCATACCAGTTACTTTTCAAATGTTTTGTCTACTTAAGTCTGTAAGTCTCTCTCTAAAATTTTACAGTTAAAATTAGCAGCATATGATCAATTCAGTTTTTTTGCTAAATGATGGAAAAGTCACTGAAACTGTCAATTATACTTTAGGAAGAGATATAGGGTGAGGAGAGACAGATAATGTTAACAAATTTTAATTACTTGTATGTTTACTGCAACTGAAGAAGGGAACTGCGCCTCAAATACTATGTTAAAATTTCTAAATGCAAGAGAGATCTACAGCTATAAAATGTCATACTTTGTACTTGATGAATTTCAGGATTCTTTGACTTAATGAAACTATTTTTTTAAGAAGGTCATAGTCCAAAACAATTGTTGTAACGAGCACAAGGTGTTACAGAATGCTGCTGTAATAATTTTAAATAGTTAAATGGAGTAAGTCTCTTAAGAGAGTCTTTCCTGTTGTGTGATAATTTACAGGTCTGGTTCAAGCTAACTTTTTAAATTGATTATCCCCCTCCCTCCCCAGCAATTGATTCTTTGTATCCGTCTTCCATTATATTTGTCAGGATGCCAGTGCCCACACATTCATTTGATTCTAGCTCAGTTATTCATCTGACAGCCAAATGTTTGTTAGCCATGAGAATGAATGATTTGTCCACTTCCTAACTTTACAGGATTTCAGGGAGCAGCGGCATTCCAGGAGTAGCCTTTTTTGTGCACTCTTATTCTTCTAATGAAACTAAACACAAACCAAAAATCTGTTAACACTAGTGAGGACTAATAGTGGCTTCTAAAAATTCTGGTCTTTTCCCATATAGGTAATCACAATAGAATATAAACAATTGCAATGTACAAATATGCACCTTATTTTAGGTGTGTTTGTTGTGCTACTGCAACAACATGGACTGTGTATTTACTACTGATAACCAGGTTTTCAGTGTTTTCTACAAAACAACCTGATATATGAAATTTTTCAATAATATTATGCTAGAAATACGTATGGTACTGACAAGCCTTGAACCTGAAGCTGTTCTTTCACTGGTATGAATTAGGAATAATTACTGAACATTGGAGTAACAGCAGTGTGAAACTGGTGTGAGGAGGCCCACCAGGCCCTAGCGTATTTTCAGACTGAAATGATTTTTTACCTAGTACTGTTACAAGTACAGTAATTTTAAAGGTTAACATAGTTCACTGCAATTGATAGCCATTTGCAAATAGTCAGCTTCACTATTTTGGGAGGGAGAGGGGTCTTTCATGCAGCAAAAAGGCAGAGATAGTATATAAAAAAGTGATTTGCTGTAAAACCACAGATTGCAGTGGATATGGAGGCAGATAGGACTTAAAACTCCTTTTTGAACTCATTTCCTTCAAATTGGCCAGATTTCAAGTTGACAATGCCCATATAATATCTGGTCAATTCATTCAGCGAGTCACAACTGGTAACTAAAGATAAGAGACTCAACTTTTAAAGCTTCCCTAAATCCCTCTTTCCAGTTTAATTTAGTGTAAAGAAATATGATTAGGGATACTGTATAGGTGCAGTGCTTAAGTTTGTCTATATATTTTTTGTTATATCAGTTGATGTTGGATTTGTAGTTAGACATGTTTTGTGTTAACTGAAGCTTGTTAAATGAATTACTGCAGGAGTGTGTCTGGGGATGCAACATAATGCAACACCGGGAAACTTTAGATACTTAGGAGAAGTGACTGGCAGAAAGAGGGTTCTATAATCATCTAAGAATCAGCTGAACTACTAGAGTTGATCGTATTATCTGAAATTATCCAATTAAACTGTAGAATAGAATCTTTGGCAATTTTTTTCAACAGTCTATCATTCTCCTGTCCATAAGAAGCATGGTGTCACAGCATCTTCTTGCTTATATGTATAAACAAGTGATGTATGACAGCACCAGAAGGATTCAGAAGTTCACTCTCATGCTGGATAGAATGAGCCAAAAATTGTATGGTGTGCTGCAAGAGACATGCCTTCAAAAGCTGACCTGAATTTCAAAGCCCTGAAGGCTTAAAGTGATGAGGAAGGATGGTCTAACTCAGGAGTCCTCAAACTTCATTGCACTGTGACTCCTTTCTGACAACAAAAATTACTACATGACCTCAGGAGGGGGGACTGAAGCCTGCACCTCACTGCCCCAGGTGGGGATGCCAAAGCCGAAGCCCAAAGGCTTCAGCCCCAGATAGGACACCTGTAACCTCAGCCCCACACACAGGGCTGAAGTCCTTAGGCTTCGGCCCCAGGTGATGGAGCTCAGCCTTGGGCTTTGGCCCTGGGTGGTGGAGTTTGGGCTTGGGCTTTAGCCTTGGGTGGTGGGGCTTGGTCCCCGGGCCTCAGCAAGTCTAACACCAGCCAACCATTAAAAAGTGTTCGCGACCCACTTTGGGGACCCTGACCCACAGGGACCCTGACCCACAGTTTGAGAACCGCCGGTCTAACTTATTCCTTTGAGCCTCAATTTTGCTGTGACCTGTGTTACAATGGTCCCTTCTGCCTTGAATCCATAGCTTTGGTCAGAGCAGAAACAAGTGTGAGGGATCCATGTCTGCTTTCTCAGTTGGTCTCAATGCATTGCAGAAAGAGAAGGGTGTATAACAGGGGTGGGCAAACTTTTTGGCCTGAGGGCCACATCTGGGAATAGAAATTGTATGGCAGGCCATGAATACTCACAAAGTTGGGGGTGCGGGCTCTGGGGTGGGGCCAGAAATGAGGCGTTCAGGGTGAGGGAGGGGGCTCTGGGCTGAGGCATGGGGTGGTGTGGGCTCTGGGGTGGGGCTGTGGATGAGGAGTTTGGGGTGTAAGAGGGTGCTCTGGGCTGGGACCAAGGGGTTTGGAGTGCAGGACGGGGATCAGGGCTGGGGTAGGGGGTTGGGGCACTGGGGGAGACTTAGGGGTGCAGGCTCTGGGTGATGCTTACCTCAAGTGGCTCCCGGAAGCAGCGGCATGTCCCTTCTCCGGCTCCTACGTGGCGGTGTGGCCAGGCGGCTCTGCACGCTGTCCTGTCCGCAGATACACCCCTGTAGCTCCCATTGGTCGTGGTTCTTGGCCAATAGGAGCTGTGAGGATGGCACTTGGGGCGGGGGCAGATGCAGAGCGGAGTCCCCTGGCGTCCCCTATGCATAGGAGCTGGAGGGGGATTATGCTGCTGCTTCTGGGAGCCACGTGGAGCGGCCCCTGGCCCTGCTCCCTGGCTCCAGCGGGAGCTGGAGGGCCAGATTAAAACAGCTGGTGGGCTGGATTTGGCTCACGGGCCGTAGTTTGCCCACCCCGGTGTATAAGGAGTGGAAGAACTTTTGAAAACTCCTATTTTGAGATTAAAGGACAAAGATTAAGAAAAAGCAACTATAATAAATTGCTTGTATGTTGCACGTATGGCATCATTTTAGTAGCATACAAATGTTGTACAATACAAATATTTACCAATGCAAATATCTTAATATATATAAACAGTGGATGTTCACATGATGGTAAATCTTCTCTTCCTCAGTCAACATAAGTTTTAGACTAGAAAGCTGTCAGGCATTTCTAATAGCCTGCTAAATTACTTCACCTAGTCAAGTGGCTTAGTCATAGTGTGTTTCTGCAACATGAAGTTGAAGTAGCTACTTATTTATGAAACTGTGAATGATGAATTCTTTCCTTAGGGCTAATTCAGGATTAGGCTTCCTACAGACTGTTGTTCCAGAGACCTGCATTATTCAATAATGCATGTTCCTGAAACGATCGTATTCTCTGAGTGACAGCTTCCTTTATGCTGATGCAGACCACTCAGCACACATCTTGATACAATGGCGCTAGAATTCTCATGGTCATTTTTCAAATGCAGAAGGCACACCTGAATAGTAATTTAGGCCCTGGGTTTTAAGCTGTTTTTATGATTACCACTTCGTTTTTACATAAGATAAGAGAAAAATCCCAGAAATGTGATGGTTCAGGCTGGTATCTGATCTCAAACTTAGCTGTAAGTCAGGAATTGTACCAGTACAAAATTAGCTTGATTTGAGACAAGAATTTCACTTATCTTTATAGAATAGAGAAGAGTGTTTTGATTCCAACAAAGGTATTGTCCCTGGATCCTGCTAGGGAAATAGGGGTATTGTTCCATCTTTAGAGCCTATGACTAGCTGGAGTCTGATTAGTCTGAAACTCCCTTGTGCTCTGGAATGGAGAAGCATATTCTCCACCGCCTCCTCCAATTTTAGGTCCTCACCACAGTAAATAGTTCTATGCATTCATGCCATGGTATGGCTCACAGTCTTCCAAGGTTACCTCAGAATGAAATCGACTGGACTCTGATCAATTCACCTCTGATCACTAGGCAGTGAAAACTGATAAGATTCTGGCCAGTTCTCACTTTTCTGCAGCAAAGCTGCAATAAGCATCAGAGGCATTAGAACTGTCTGTAGACTCTGGAATACAACAAACATCTGTTAGCCTTCCAAATGTGGAGTATAATCTCTGCAATCCTAAAGGCTTGAAAACCTTATAAATTGAGAGTTCAGATTTTGCAGAAGTTGACGTTTGCCTGGGATAGCTTTCTGCTCCAAGTTCAAATGGATTTCCAAACTTTGGCTATATGAGCCTACAGAACAATTAACTCTTTGGAAAGGGAATAGAGCTTCCAGGAGCAGTACATGACTAATAGAAGAAACATACCATTTAGGGGAAATGTTGATGTTCTATTCACTACAGGTTGAATTTTCTTATACAGGGATTAAGATTGAAACAAATCCTTAGAATTTAGGAGTTATAGTTTTGAAAATGCTTGCTATGGATGGGTTAGACCCAGTATGTATCGATAGATTGCAATAGCCTGCATATAAATACATTTTTCAGGTTTGGTGTGATACTTCAGTGTGTCTTGGCTCCTCTGTTTGGTTTTACTTTTAAAACAAAATTTCACAGCCATAAGTATAGCTCTGTGATTCACTGTCCATCTCTGCTATTGGCAGCTCAGTGCATTAATCTGCTTCAGTGGAATGCAATTAAATTTAGCTAACTAAAATGTGAAAGCTCTCCACATGCCTCAAAATAAAAGGGCAATGAGAAGCACAAACAACAAATAATGGTGCAGTGCTGATTTGCAAATGAAAACCAATAGTGTAAGAAGGAAAAATCTCAAAGATGTGGGGCATTTCTCCTCTGCTTTTGTTCCGTATCCAGACTACTTTCAGCATGCATACTGGAAGAAAGAAATGTGGTTTATGCAGCTGCAGGCTTTCCTAACCTAATGCCTGCTGTTGCCCTTTTTTATTGGTAGCCAGCCAAATACCCGGTTGTAGTTATGTGAATCTGTTTCCCTCTCACATATACACTCTCCAAAGATAGTTGTTAAATTAATTATAAAGAGCAGTCTGTTTAAGTTACTGCTAAGCACCAGAGTACAGATTTCACAGGATTCTGAGTCTATCCCTGACTGTGTGGGTGATAAAGGGAACTGAGGACCCTTTCCTTTTCCCTATGACAGTTTTGTGTTCTTCAAGTACTGTGCTTGAATACAACTGTGTTTTTATTTTTTCAGAGCAGTAGGGTTGAGTGGGTTTGTACTTGTGTATGTGTGTACACACATGCTTGAAGGGGAATATGGAAAGCAGAATTATTGAGGCATATAAGACTTTTTGCTTAAACTAGAAACATTGAATCTTACAAGATGAACTGAATGCAATTGGTCAGGACTGGAGGTGCTTCTAATTGAAGCAAGTAAGTGAATCAGAGCTTGAATGGGGAGCTAAAATCAATTTAACCTCTTCAGTCGTATAAATCAAACTTCCTTTTGGTTATCTAAGACTAACAAGACAAACCCCACATTGGAATTTGTGATCATTTTATGTGGTTGCAAAGACTACTTGTAGTACAGTGGTTCTGTTTTCAGTTGAGTATTAACACAGTCATATATGGGAAAGGGCATTACTGTTAAGCATCTCACAATTTACCGTCTGAAGTATACTGCTATGGCTTTTATCTTAACTATAGTAGCCTCTGTCACTAGTTCTGTTTCAGGATGATAAAAACCTCGGTTTTTTTTATCCTGTGTTAGATTCATATTAATACTTGCCTAGCCCTCTCATTGATCTCACTGCATGGCCAACTGTTGAGATATATCTGCTTTATTATATAAATATTAGTATTAAACAAGAGTGTGAGCTGAAATATCAAAAAATGTTTTGATTCTGAGAGAGCTTCACCAAACTGAAAGAGAGTGGGTATAAGGACAAATCTTTCCTTTCCCCAACTGGGACGTGTATGTGTAATTCAGATGAAATCTGCTGGAAGTTGATTCTTTACCAGACAGGTCCTTGCTTATTCTTAACTCTTTTGTTAAGAAATTAATAGCAATGTGCACATGGTCATATGGTAAATTGCAGGGAAGGCATAAGAATTTGCCTCTATCTAGAACCTTAGCCCTGATCTATGCTACAAATTTATGTCAGTATATCTGCATTGCTCAGGAGTGTGGAAAATCCACCCCCTGAGTGATGTAGTTATGCCGACCTAACCTGCAGTGTAGACAGCGCTTTGTCGACAGGACGGCTTCTCCCATTGACATAGCTACTGTCTCTCAGGAATGTGGAGTACCTACGCTGACGGGCGGAGATAGCATCTTCACTAAGTGCTACAGTGCCTGTGCCACTGCAGCACTGTAAGTATAGGTAAGCCCTTAGTTGTAGTCTGGAGAAAAAAAATCTACTTCCAGGATCCTTAATTTGTTATCGGTGACATTACTATCAATCACTCCCTCCAAGAGAACATTTATCTTCCTTGCCTACTTATTTCCAGGAGATGATGCCTAAAAACTTCTTGATTAACACTCTAGTCAGGTATTATACAACATCTCACTAGTCATCACTATGGTTAAAACACAGAGTGACACTTTGGAAACTTTTTGATACATCTCCTTTTAAAAAACTCCACTGCTATGAGAGCACTAATATATTTTTGGAAACTTTTACATCGGCCAACTTCAAGACTGTGCTAAAAGAGTTACTTTATCTGATATTCTCAAGAAGAATTCAAACTTGCTCCTGGGCTAGGCGGCCACGGCAGCAAAGCAAAAGGTGCTGGGCGCTAGACAAATCTAGGCGTCCCCTGCGGCAGGGTGAGCGCAGGGGGAGCAGGGCGGACCTGGCCGCGCCATGCTCATGAGGAGGGCCAGGGGCCCGGGCCGGGACCGCCGCAGGCATGACCGCGGGGCGGCGAGGGGCGGCGCGGCTGGGGCTCCCCCGGCGCGGGCTGACGCTCGGCAGCAGCAGCCGCGCAGCGCGGCGCGCCGCCGCCCGTCCGCGCCAGGGGGCCAGCGAGCCAGCAGAGAGGACGGACGGACCCCCCGCGTCATCATGCCCGGGTCCGCCGCTGCTCCCGCGGGAGGGCGCCGCGCCATGATGACTGGGGGGGGCTAAAGCGCAGAGCCGCCCCTGCTCCTGGGTAATCCACTCAAATATGGTTGAAGGTCTATTAGAGCTGTCTTGTATCCAGACTTCACATTAAAATGTTTGACCAGTGGCGAATTTAGAGTTAGTGGGGCCCTGTGCGCAGCTTCATGTTCAGCCCCTCCCTCCCCCCAGGACCAAGCCAAGAAAAACAACATTCTTTCTTAGCTCCCCTCCTCCCCCCATTTTTCATTCTTTTTTTCTTTGTCCTCATTCTATATTATATGTAATGGGAAGTAAATGAAAATAAAGTGAGGTACCTTGATTGGGTCAGGGAGTTGGGGTGCATAAGAGGGGTCGGGGGCAGGCTCTTGTAGGAAGTTTGGGTGCTGGGTGCAGGCTCTGGGCTGGGGCAGGGGGTTGGGGCATGTAAGGAGGGGCGAAGGGTGTGGGCTCTGGGAGGAAGTTTGGGTGCGGGCTCAGCTGGGGAAGGGGGTTGGGGTGCGGGACGGGGGTAGAGGGACAGCACTTACCTTGGGCAGCATGGCTCCCAAAGCGACTGGCACACAAACCCCTCCGGCAGCGGCTTCTAGGTGGGGGAGGCCAGGGGGTCTCCATGTGCCTCTGCCCGCTGGTGCTGCCCCTGCAATTTCCATTGGCCAGAGTTCCCAGCCAATGTGAGCTGTGGAGTCGGCACTTGGGGTGGGGGCAGTGCATGGAGACACCCCCCTCCCAGGGACATGCCAGCTGCTTCTGGGAATGAAGTGGCACGGAGAGAGGGAAGCAGAGTGGGCAGGGAGCTGCCTTATCCCTGCTGCTGGCACCTCTCTATGCGCAACTTAGGGGGAGGTGGGTCAGCAGGTCTCTGGGCGCTGCCCAGGGCAGTGCAGCATGCAGCGCCCCCCCCACTCCCCCCCATGCCAGGGGTACACGGAGACATGCCAGCAGGCGGTTGCTTCCAGGAGCAGCGTGGGGCCACCAGACATGACATGAATGCAGGCAGCCTGCCTGAGCCCTGCTGCTCCACTGGCCAGGCCTCAGGGGTGGTTGTCAGATATTTGTCCTGCATTTTGGGTGCTCCCCTGTCATTGGGGGCCCTGTGCCACCACACAGTTTGTTTCATAGTAAATCCGCTCCTGTGTTTGTCTAATAAATATTGAAAATACAGGATCTTTATATTATTTACATTATTACATATCTGTTGGTATGATTTCAAATCAGGACCGATGAACAGCTGCCGAAGTGCTGGGTCTTCGGTGGCAATTCGGCGGCGGGGGGCCCCAGGCCTCCTGAATCCTCTGGGCAGCCCTGATACAGGGCCTATATGTCTGTAAAAAACTGACTGCTAAAACCAAACCTTACCAAAATCTTCCTTGGGTACTCCCACTCCAGCTGGTCAAAGGTTTTCTCAGTATCCAAAGAAAGCAGCACTCAGGAACAATTGCTAGAATTAGCATTATAGATCAAATCTGGAGTTTTTCTGATATCAGCAAAAAAACCCAGAATGGTCAAGGTGAACATATCTGGGCAAGATGACCGTCAGTATGTTTGCTAGTACCCAGACAAAAATTTTAGTATCCATGTTAATTTGAGAAATAGGTCTGTATAATGAATAGTTGTTAAGCTCTTTTCCTTCTTTAGGAATAACCACATTTTTGTCTCTTCCATGAAGCTGGAATCTCGTTCCCCTGCAATATACCATTAAACAATTCAGTTGAAATAGGAGATATAACTTGCTTCAGAACTCTATGCTCCCCAGAAAACTCATCGGGACCTGGAGCTTTGTTGGATTTTAAATCCCTAATTACAGCTTAATCTGGAGTAATTTGCCCATCAAGAGCTGCCACATCATCTTCTGAGAGCTGACGTTGTTTCATGCTTCTCAGGTATCTATAAGTTCAGGATTTGGATGTTCTGAAGTGTACAAAGTATGGTAAAAGTTAGCAGACATTTCAGAGATCTGTTTGATGCCAGTTCCTAAATCTCACTTTTTATTTCTAATCAGTGGGATGGCTGATTTATCCTTTTTCTTTAACTTTCTGTCTAAAAGCCTGTCAGTTTTATTTCCCTTTTCATAGTATTTTTGTTTTAAGTATTTGCTCAGCCTTACCTGTTTGTAACAGGTTAATCTTCTCTCTTACCTCTTATAGCTTTCTTGCAATTCTTGTCCTTGTACCCAGTACAGCTTGAGCAGTTTTAAGGAGCCATCTCTAGATCTACTTCATTTCTTTCATTGTGGTGTCTGTACTAAACCTGGCACCAAAACTACTAATGGTCTAAATGTTTGGGAGGTTAACTGTTAACATGCAAACTATCTTGAACTACTTAGCTGCCTTCAGTAACTGTGCTGTCTCAGAGAGAAAGCATTTGTGTGTTCATTAAGTTTATTTTATTGAACAGTAAGTACTGAAACCATACAGACGCCCTCTGACTTACGCAATCGTTCTGTTCCGGAAAGCCTCATGTAACTCGAATTTTGTATAAGTCGGAAACATATACCCGTATGTTATGCAAAAATATCCGCAGCTCAAAAATCCTATTTCTAGCTTATGGAATTTTTTCCGTAAGTGTGAATTTGCATAAGTTGGATCTTGCGTAACCTGGGGAGCGTCTGTAAAGTTTTGCTTTTGTAAAGCATCTTTTGTAAAGTTTCCCAAGGTTCTTTTTTTCTCTTCTGTATGTTGCCTTTTGGATGATCTTATATTAAAGTGGGCTTTCCTATTGCATACATTCTGATAGCATTCAAATACTTGTGAATATGCTTCTTACTTTTGACTTTTCCTATTTGTTGCCTACATCCAAGCAGAAATGCCTAGAAATACTAAAGTTGAGTCAAACCTCCTATACTTTTCCCATTCTTTAGGGCAGTCAGTCCAAATTCAGTTTGCTTAAATTACCTTGAGTTTGTTCAAGTTTCACAGACAGGACATATGTGCTTTACACCTGCATCTCATGTCACTAACCTGTAAGATGATCTGACAATGTTATCTCTTGAGTGCATCTAGGGTAAGGTTCATGCTTAATCAAAGAGATGCTGCTTCATTCTTTAACAGCTGTAAGATTAGAATGTTGTAAAGCTCTTTAGTCAAGCTTTACACTGTTCGGACGTGAACTTCGTTCAGAATGTTGCCACCTATTTTCTCTGATCTGATCATATGATGTTGCCTCTCTGACTTTCACTTGTGTATTATAATTTCTGGATCTGTTCAGCTAGAGTTTGTGTCTCAGGAGAGTTCTTTCATCCAAGCACCTGTTTATTTCCTTCTTGAGTATATTCACAACATTAGCTTCTGTTGCTGCCTTTTATTATCCCAATTTTTCACACATGACCCCTCAGCATAGGAAGGGACACATTCAGAAGTTGACTACATAGGTGTAACTCCATTAACTTGCATTGCTCTGAATGTACCCCGTGTAGCAGAGACCAGAATCTCTCTAAATAGAGAATTCAGTATAAGTAGGGCATAGCTTTAAGGTGGAATAAGATTTGTCACTAATTCACTTTGAGTGAAAAGTCGTTGGACTACACCTGTTGATTCATTTTTGAAGTTATTTGTAGCCATATTAATGTTGGCTGAAATCAGTGAAACTACTCAGAGTATTGTCCTACTCAGAGGAATTACCATACTGACTGAGACCCAAGATCAATCTGGTCCAGTATCCTATCTCTGATAGTTACCAGCACTAGATACCTCAATAGCTTCTTATGCCAGTGAGTTTCACAATTTCATTACACATTGTGTAAAAAAAATAAAATCCTTTTGTTGTGTTTGCATTTCCCACCTTTTAATTTCACTGACTCTCCTCCTGTACTTTTGAGACAAGGAAAATAAAAGCTCCCAATATACCTTCTCTAGACCATTTCTTGTTTTACATACTTGTGTCATGTCCCCACTTCATCTCTTTTCTATGGTCTAGTCTTCTCAGATAGGAAAAGTCAAAAGTAAGAAGCATATTCACAAGTATTTGAATGCTATCAGAATGTATGCAATAGGAAAGCCCACTTTAATATAAGATCATCCAAAAGGCAACATACAGAAGAGAAAAAAAGAACCTTGGGAAACTTTACAAAAGATGCTTTACAAAAGCAAAACTTTACAGACGCTCCCCAGGTTACGCAAGATCCAACTTATGCAAATTCACACTTACGGAAAAAATTCCATAAGCTAGAAATAGGATTTTTGAGCTGCGGATATTTTTGCATATCATACGGGTATATGTTTCCGACTTATACAAAATTCGAGTTACACGAGGCTTTCCGGAACAGAACGATTGCGTACGTCAGAGGGCGTCTGTGTGGTTTCAGTACTGACTGTTCAATAAAATAAACTTAATGAACACACAAATGCTTTCTCTCTGAGACAGCACAGTTACTGAAGGCAGCTAAGAGAGACTGAGAAGGCCTCTTATCACATTTGTTGCCCTTGTCTGACCCCACTCCTGTTCAGTTTCCTTTTTGTGATTGGGTAACCAGACCTGCACACAATATTCCTGATGAGGCCATAGCATTGATTTATATAAAGGTAACTATAATTTATGTATTATTGACTAGCTCATTCTTTATGCAACCTATCATCTTGTTTTTTACTTTGATCACAGCTGCATGTTGAGCGGAGTTCTCATCAAGATGTCTGTAATGATGCTCATGTCCCTTTCTTGAGTTGATACAGTTAATTTAGAACCTTGTCAGATGTAAGAATAGCTTGTGTTTTTCCCTCCAGTGTGTATTACTTTGTATTTATTGACATTGAATTTACTTTGCCAAGGTGTTGCCCATTCACCCGGCTTGTTTGATCCTGACTAAACTAAATAACTTACCCACCTGAAAAATTTTGCTTCCTCATTTCATGCCTCTTTTTTGAGATAATTAATAAGTATATCAAACAACACAGAACGTTGTCTGGAACCTTGAGGCACCTGCTCCTAGTCTGTCTTTCTTTCTCTCTCTCTCTCTCTCTCTCTCTCTCCCCCCCCCCCCCCCAGTGATTGTTCCATTGTGGATAAATACTTAAATAGTCATTGGACCAGAAAAAAAGAGGGTGAATGACTCTGTAGCCTTCTAGTTATGTTACCAACCTGGAAGGTGGCAGACCCAGGGTCCAGTCTCCCTGTTCCAATCACTCTTTCATGATTTATCCACAGTGCAGACAGCATCAACAGAGGACTGAGGAAGGCCCACGTCAGAATATCCCATTTCGCAGTGGCTAGAGCATGTCTCCTGTGAGGTGGAAGACCCCCGCTAAAATCCTTTCTCCCCTGGTGGCAGAGAAGGAGAAACTGAATTTTGGTCTCCTTCATCCCAGTCAAGGTCTCCGATCACTGGGCTAAAAGTTCTAAGGTGGGTGGTGGCACCACCATCTTCTCCTCTGACTAGATTTTGAATGGGACCTGATCTGGTAGATGGCCTCTGAGAATACCTCCCTAAATACCTACAATCGCTCTAGGGATTAGGTGGGAGATTGGCAGCTGGATGCCTTGAGGGAGGCAGTAGTTTGCAGGCTGATGCAGAAACATGGTCACCTGAGTGAGATGTAGGTGCCTATAAGGTTCAGCAGCAGTTTTGTGGATCATATTGGAGCCAAAACAGGGAGTTAGGCACCTACACCAAGGACATAGGTACCTAAGTACCTTTGTGAATCAGATCCCTAGTCTATTTTTGATTAGGTTTTTGTTAATTCCTTTATCTGACACCCTAGTGACTTTACAGAATTTATCTCCATTCTTATCCTTTCCCTGTTCTAGTTCATTTGTAATTTGCACCTCAGCTGTCATTGGATACACAGATACCATTGTGTTACTCATTCCTTTAACAGATGTCTGTCTGACTTAAGTGCTCCTCAGCTCTCATTTGCTTCCCCCTAGCTCCTCTATCCCCAAGCTATTTATTTTACATTCCAGAAGACTGGTTCTGTTTTAAAACGGAGACCACCCCTCTGTCTAGGCTCCACCTTCTTCCAAATGTACCACAGTACCTAATAAACCCCTCTTCTTTCTACCATCTCCAACCATGCAATAAGATGCTGAAGTTCCCGCTATCTAGTTGGACCAGTGCATGGAACTGAAAACACTTCAAGGAATCTACTTCTGGAGCTCTGGACCTAAATCTTCCACCAAGGAGCCTATATTTAGCTTCCAGGAACTCTCTCCTACTTTTCCAGGAACTCTCTCCTCTCTCCTACTGTCATTGGTACCAACGTTCATCATGACAACCAGTTCCTGTCCAGCTCTCACTAAAAGACTGTGATGTTTTATACATGTCTGCTGGGAGCAAAGGTGACAGGTAAGTCATCAAGCAGTTGTCACAATAATCACTGTTATGGTTGCAAGTCTAGCTGCACCCTTGATTTCTCTTTGGTCTCTGAGTTCACTCTCTTTAGATCCCAAGTCACATGCCTTACGGTGGGTGGAATCCTGTGAGTCTCTCATTCTTAGACGGATCTGTCATCCTGGTCTACAGTACTCTGTGTATCCGCTTGCTTGCCCAGCTGGTCCAACTGGGTTTGTGCACCTGTGGGTCTTCCCCTTGACTGAGAGTCTGTGACTAGTGGCATAATGACTCAGAAAAACTTTCTTAACACAAAGTATTGTTTAATCTTATCAGTAGGAGCAAAGCATAACAGAAGTGATTTTTAAAACAAAAGTTTTACACACATATTTGGGGGTCTGGGTCTCTTTCCCCTTAACCACCCCCTCCCCTTTTTTAAATCCAGCCTAAGTTCACCCCACTCCCACACTTGGACCTGTGGCCCAGAAACAGCTGGAGCTCTGCAGAAGGGGATCAAGACAGTTCATCAAAGAAAATGTCTCTTGCATAGTCTCTTAAGCATTGGCCAATGAGTTGCTGTCTGAAACCATTACAAACTTCGCTGTCTGTGTGCAGTTAGCCGTTTCTTGTATGGAAACTTGGAGTTAATTCAGTAACCCTCTTACAACAAATTGTATTCCTAAACTATTATAGGCAGCTCCAAATCTGTCACAACTACATACCCAGTCATCTCAGTTCTTGACTGAATGACCTAGCATCACAGCCTGTTTCTTCATTTTAATTCCATCCCCTGGAACAACCTCCTTGGTGCATGAGGAATTGTTATTCTTTATTATCTCAGATTGAAAGAGGACTTTCTTGAAGGGTATGTGTCCCTCAATTCCACTTTCCCAGGTCTCCAGTTGAGCAAGCCAGTTTCATGATGGAAGCCTGTTCTGAGTTGGGCCTACTGAATAATATCCCTAAGCCATATATTTAAATAGTTCTGTCCCACTCTTCTTTCAGCTCAGTAACACTGGGCTCTACAGACTATAAGCTGCTTGCACAGGGGGCATATATAAACCACTTGGCCACAAAGGAAGTACTGATACGTCCTGCACTCTGTGCAATAAATTGGGTATCACTCATCCTAATTAGTCTGCTGCTGGTCTCCTCCTGCAAAATAAGACTGTTATTTTTAACTCCTGAGTAGAGATGGATTTAACTTTTGTGAACTGTTAACTATTCTCCATGCATCTGAAGAAGTGGGTTTTGACCCACGAAAGCTTATGCTCAAATAAATCTGTTAGTCTTTAAGGTGCCACCAGATTTCTCGTTGTTTTTGTGGATACAGACTAACATGACTACCCTTCTGATATTCAGAGGCAAGGTCTTAGTATAAAGGTTTTTAATTTCTCAGTCTACTAGCCTATTATTCATTAAATGTAAAGCCTGCTTCTCCATGATGCCTAATTCCCACTTAATCCAAGCTCCCCTGTGCTCCTCCATCTGTTGTCTATTCACTCTGTCTGGGGCCTCTCTTCACTCAATGTGAGAGGTGGCAAAATCTGTCCCTAAAGACTGTTGGATGACGCCTCAGGCTTAGTGCTCAAAATCTGTTCTTCTCTTTCTTTATGTAGCTCCCTTCTTGTTGTAGGCTTACATTTATTTTAATGTATAAATGTTTGGGGATTTGACTTGGTCATATGGGGTATTCTTTTCTGATTAAGAGTACAATATTAAGATAGGGAACTTTTTAATTAGAAATGTATTCACAAACAGATCTGCAATGAAATGTCTAAATTAGTTATTTCTGTTCCAGTATAGACAAATGCTTAAGTATATCTTCATTTCACTTTCTCGCTACTTTTAATGCCACATTTAAAACATATTTCAAGTCTCTGTGAAACCCCCTGATGTGGCTACATTAAATGCACTATACAAATAGAAGACTATACTTGCACAGTTCATAAACTTGTTTCTTGTATTTGGAACCTGTTTAAATCATTTTTTTTAAAAGCAAGAAATTAAAGATCAAAATAGACTTTTTTGTGCATTGGCTAGATAGGCTAACGAGGATAAACAGTCTATTTGGAGAAATGTTATAGGATTTCTGTTATGATAAATGGCCTATGAATATGCACATGTAATTAACAAATTCTTTTAGAGATTAAACCTCTCCATCCAAACTCGGTACAAATAAGTGGCCTTCCTGTTGAAGTTGATGGCATCTTAAGGAGACCAATCCTTCACTGGTAGAGGAATGGACTAGAATGACCTGATAGACCTCTTCCATCTCTAACTTCTGTAAACTTTATAAACAAGGTCTGCTCATTTTGAAAAGCAAACCATTTTCACAAGAATAGCCAGTAACTCTTTGATGGAATATCTGAAGCAGAGACTTACAGAAAGTGTTTACTATTCTGTGTGTATGCAGCACATAGTGGGGGATTATTAATCAATATAGTAAAATTCTACTTAATTGGAACTCCTGGTTATCGATTCAGTTAAGCAAGTCTCCCCATCTAAGGTACTATCAAATCTCACCAGTGACCTATCACATGCTTCCCATGAACCACACGAATGTCTAATTACTGAAGGAATTGAATCAGTAGTACAGAGTGTATGTACATTTTAAGTGCTGTAGAATGGTACAATGGACCTATTCAGAGGTTCATTACAAAACTCAGTGTAAATGGTTTGTTTTCTCCTAAACAATGAGTTTCAACATTTAGTGTGTTATCTACTAAATATCAAAGTTCAGACACGTGAGAGAGGAAGGAAATAATATTCGTAGCTGAAGGAAAAAACATGCAGGCGTAGACTGTCCATTGTGGGTGAAACATACCCATGGTGTGGAAGGCCAGTAAAGCTTTCTCTACCTCTTGAGCCCTGTGTCATGAGTGTGGGCACAATGTTCATGCAGAGGTGAATCTGCTGGACAAAGATCAGTCTGGATACCTTTATTATTTTATATCTGTCTTTAAAAACATTGTACACTGCACTCTGTCATATGACTTAAACTACAGTTGATGACTCCAAGGGCTCTGCACGTCCATTAAAGGATTTTTCTGTACTCTGAAGAATGTCAGTTACTAGCCTTTACAACCAGGAGAAATCTGCTTACTTGCAGTGTAAATGAAAACATTGTTATTGACTTTTGAGCCAGGATCTCAGAGAGTCTGCAGTATGAACAATAGCATCAAAGGGGTCTTTTCGTGGTAATTGGAAGGGGACAAAAATGTCATGTGGCTTGTCTGACAAGGCAGTGTAACTGGTGAAAACATTCATACTGTGAGTGTATATATTTTCTCAAATTAGTTTATTGTGCAAAACATTTTGGCTAGATATGCTTCCAATACTTGGTTTTCCAAAAACACAAAAAATGTAAATATAAATGCTTCAGAGATTTTTTCTAACTAAAAATCTAGAGTAACAAACGAGTTCTCACAGTAAGTACTACCACATCAAGCATGCAAACACAGAATAATATTAGCACCTGATGCAACACTGTAGTAGGAATTTTTACCTGTATAATAATGTTGGTTAGGGTTGTGAATCTTTTTACAATATTGTTATATTAGCAAAACTCCCAGGGTGGATGCAGTTATACTGGCTAAAAAGCTAAATGGGGGGGGGGGGCGGAAAGGCTGGTCTTATTCTAAATAAAAGTGTCCATGAAGAATTTAGGGTTGCCAGGTGTCCAGTTTCTGACTGGAATGTCCAGTCGAAAAGGAACCCTCGTGACTCCGGTCAGCCCCGCTGACTATACTGTTAAAAGTCCAGTCAGTGGCGCAGTGGGGCTTAGGCAGGCTCCCTGAAGCAGCGGCATGTCCCCCCACTGGCTCCTAGGTGTAGGGGCAGCCAGAGGGCTCCATGTGCTGCCCCCCCCCCCAAGCACCAGCTCCGCAGTTCCCATTGGCTGGGAATTGCGGCCAATGGGAGCTGCAGGGGTTGTGCCTGTGGACAGGACAGTGCACAGAGCCACCAGGAAGTGTTTCCGCACAGGAGCCAGAGGGGGAACGTGCCGTTGCTTCCAGGAGCTGCTTGACGTAAGCGCTTCCTGGAGCCTGCACCCCTGACTCCCTCCCACACCCCAAACCCCTGCCCTAGCCCTAATCTCCCTCCACCCCCCGCCGCTCTCTAAACCCCTCAGTCCCGGTACTACAGGCTGTCAGTATCTGTGTAAAAGGTGGTTTATTTTGTTGTGATGGAGCTTTGGATGTTCATTGGCCAGTTGGAAGATCTTATTTGTATGCTGGCTTATATAGCCAGCATTGAGAATTGGAGTCTCATCCTATCTTGTCAGATCATCCACTCAGGTAAGTTGGTGGCCATCCACATAAGGGGAAAAATGTAACAATTTGCTTCTTTGTGGAGGTTTAAGATTCTTTTTTGGCACTTGAATGGGAGTCAGAGGAGGAAGGGTAGAAATAAAGCCCTCTTTCTTCTTGGATTGAAATCTAAATGGAGAAACTCGACCTATGGGTAGTCATCTGTTAGCCATTATTTTTGTGTGGTGGGGAGGGAATAAGAATTGAGGTAGGCTTGATACCCTAGCACTTCTGGGTTTATAGGTATTAGCACTGTGACTTCCTCATGCTTTCACCCTGCTTCAGAAGCCAATCTCCAACCTTTCTCCAAGTTTTTCTAAAGCAGTAGTATTTGATAGTGACTCCTCTTGCAATGTCTTCAGAGATATGAATGATGAAATTTATATTGGGGTTAATGTAGAGTTGAACACTTCTAATTATCCACTTTACATGAGCTCCCCCTTTTCCCTTCTTCCCACCCCAACACCAGCACTTTGTCTATGCTAGCAAAAATGAGACCTATAATGCTCCATCAGTGCAGTGCAGCTACACCAGTGTTAGGAACGATAATTTACTCACTTCTACATTATAGCATCTGTGTCTGTCATTTCATGCATGTCATTTCTGTCATGAGTTACTACTGTGGGGCTGTGCTGGTGATAAACTAGAGCCCCTAGTTCCTAGTATAGATGTAGTCAACACTTCAACCCAGCTCTCTCATTCTGGATCTGTCGACACTGCAATTAGACACCTGCAGCTAGCTCATGACAGCTGACTCTGGCTCAGGCTAAGGGGCTGTTTGACTGTGGTGTAGACATTTGGGATTGAGCTGGAGTCCGGGCTCTGGAACCCTGCAAGGTGGGTCATTCAAACAGTCCCTTAGCCTTAACCCCACGAGCCCTAGTCAGCTAGCATGGATCAGCCAGGAGTTTTTAATTGCAGTGTAGGCATGCTCTCTGTCTCTACTGGTATTACCTGCTTCTCTTGAACAACAACTCTGCAGAGAAATGCTTGGACCAATTTCCCCATGATTCTTTTTCCCTTCCACTGACATCAGCTGGAGTTGTGGGTGCCAGTACATGTAGAAATCTGGACCTAAGATGTGTCAATTTGGGCACTCAAAATTTGTCCCTTTTTTTTTTTTATGTCAGGAAGACACAGTTGGGGCCTGATCCTGTTTCTGACTCAGAAAAAAAACTCCTTTGGTTTCTTTTGATCTCTGAAGGAGGCTACCAGCCTTAGCCAACTGAAGCAATGGTATTTGGTCCAAGAAGCAATACTGGGAAACTTTCAGCAAGGGTATGGCTCAAAAAAAAAAAAGTTCTCTGGTGAAAGTAAAGGTAAAGCTTAGGGTCTGACAGAAGTTTCAGAGTAAAGTAGAAAGAATAGATCATGGTCCTGGACCCAGCCTTCATGAGTAGAGAGCCATTAGACTTGCGGTCAAAGTGACATTCTGAACAGTCACAGGTGGTGTTTTTACAGTAATCACCAGGAAACACACAGAATGAGAAATATGTTTACACTACTGTTGGGTTGTAGATGTACTGCTGCACTTTAACCCTTGTGTACCATATTGATTCTTCATGGTGTCTGGTTTAATGGACTTATTGTGGCAGACTAGCATCTGTGTGGATCTCATTGCTGGCCTCTTGGGGTATGTGTACATTGCAGTGTAAACCCAGGGGTTAGTGGGACTCAAGTCAGCTGACCTGTGTTAGGGACCATTATGATCATCTAGTCTGACCTCCTGCCCCTGGACTTGCTATGTTGTTTTTTAATTCATATTAAGACTTTTCTAACCCATACCTAAATCTGGGGCTTTGGCATCCACACTGCAGCATGCATACCCGAGTCAAACCAACCATATTCCGGAGTCTATAGCAGGGGTAGGCAACCTATGGCACGCATGCCAAAGATGGCACGCAAGCTGATTTTCAGTGGCACTTACACTGCTCAGGTCCTGGCCACCGGTCTGCGGGGAGAGGGGGGAGGGAGGCTCTGCATTTTAATTTAATTTTAAACGAAGCTTTTTAAACATTCTAAAAACCTTATTTACTTTATATATAACAATAGTTTAGTTATATATTATAGACTTATAGAAAGTGACTTTCTAAAAACATTAAAATGTATTACTGGCACGCAAAACCTTAAATGACTTGGCACACCACTTCCAAAAGGTTGCCGACCCCTGGTCTATAGTGTCCTCCCAAAATGTGACTGCTGTAGCCCTATGACCATGACACGTTGTGGGCAAGCTTTACTGCCTGCTCTGCACATTACAGGAAGTTTGAACAGTCCACCAACACAGTCTGCGGAGCAACCATTTTGGCCTGTGAGCTCCCAGCTACCAGATGGAGCCAGCAATGTGGAGGAGGCGCCATTTGAAGAAATTCTCTTGCTTGTGTTTTCACTCCTGTGTCAGGAAACTGACAGAGCATCTGTAAGGTGCTAGTGGACATTTTGGTGCTGATTTCTGTCCCACCAAAGGTACCTGACAGATTTCCTGATGGAGCAGCAGCAGGAGGAGGAGGAGTACCCAGGCATGGCAGATTTGCACTGAGCAATGCAGCTCAATACAATTGGCATAGCTGCTGATGCTCTTTGCATAGGCCAGCTCTTATGGCGCAGGGCAACAAACACTGATGGTGGGATCACGTCATCACGAAGACTTGGATTAACCAGCAGAGAGTCCAGAACTTTTGCATGAAGAAGGCTCTATTTCTGAAGCTTTGTGAGCAGCTTGGCCCCATCCTCCAGCATAAAGAGAGACAGCTGAGGTCACCCTTGCCAATCCAGAAGTGGGTTGCTAAACCACTGGTCCCCTGCTATAGCCAGTGTTTCCTCTAATTTTTCCCCACACATGTGTGGAATGAATTTTATTATGTGCACTGATATGGACGTGATGAGTGACACATCACCGCCATATTGGTGCGCATAACAAAATTCATGTGGCGGGGGTGGGGCTGAGGGGTTTGGCATGTGGGAGGGGCCTCAGGGCTGCGGCAGAGGGTTGGAATGCAGGGGTGTGTGTGCAGGCTCTGGAGTGGGGCCAGGGATGAAGGGCTCAGGGCTGGGGCAGTGGGGTGAGGGCTGTGGGGTGGGATGGGGATGAGGGGCTTGGGGTTCAGGCTGCCCCTGGGCTATGGTGGGGAGAGAGGACTCCCCCCGGCTCTTTATTCCTTGCAACAGCACTTGGCCTTGGCTTCTCTCCCCACCATGGCAGGTCTGGGCTGGGTTGGGGCCGGGGGAGGGGCACCTTTCCCTTGGACACGGCAGGGCCGGGGATGGGCTGAGGCTGGTGGGGAGAGGTGCCTCTCCCCACTGCAGCAGGTCTGGGGCTTGGGGAGAGACATCTCTCCCCGCTGCAGCCCTGAGCACCTGCACAGCGCTTAATAGGCTGCTGCATGGCCGTGCAGCTTAGAGGGAATTTAACTGGCTACCTTAGATTGCTACAGATCCATTGCCAGGTTGGTATTGGAAAGTCAACTGTGGTAAAATGGTAGTGTAGGTAACTGAGGCAATCAGACATGTGGTTTACTCCAAGGTGGCAGGCATTAAAGGTATTTCGGAGGTAATTGCTGGCTTTGAGAAAATGGGGTTCCCGAACTGCACCAGGAGTCGTGCCCATAATTTGATCTCATCAAGGAGCAATTGAGTACATAAACAGCAAAGGGTACTGTAACGGCTTGGATCAAAGAATCCTCCTTGGGAACTGCCAACTGATGTGCCAAGACTACTTCTTCCCCTGCTTTCCTTGCCAGCTCGGGACTCCAGCACCCTGTCTTGTTGAGCCAGACATGCCAGTCTGCTCCAACACAGACCCAGGGTCTAAACCACATGCCCCAAAGCTGCAGACTTAACTGAAAGCAACTTGAGAAGTTCCTATCTTTAACACTCAGATGCCCAACTCCCAATGGGGTCCAAACCCCAAATAAATCTATTTTATCCTGTATAAAGCTTATACAGGGTAAACTCATAAATCGTTCCCCCTCTATAACACTGATAGAGAGAGATGCACAGCTGTTTGCCCTCCCTCCCCCAGGTATTAATACATATTCTGGATTAATTAATAAGTAAAAAGTGATTTTATTAAATACAGAAAGTAGGATTTAAGTGGTTCTAAGTAGTGACAGACAGAATAAAGTGAATTACCAAGCAAAATAAAATAAAACATGCAAGTCTAAGCCTAGTACAGTAATAAAACTGAATACAGATAAAATCTCACCCTCAGAGATGTTTCAATAAGTTTCTTTCACAGACTGGACGCCTTCCTAGTCTGGGCACAATCCTTTCCCCTGGTACAGACCTTGTTCCAGCTTAAGGGTGTAGATTGCCACGGACTCGCAGGGGCAAAAGAAAATGCAGGCCTGTTATTTACCAGGCTGCACATGGCAACAGACTATATTGGTAAGGGATGCAAGGAGAGTGTGGGTCACGATGCAGACTGCAGACACACACACACACACACACACACACACACACACACACACACACACTAAACTTAATCAATTTAAAAGTTTTATTGGGGATAATTACAAGGGGTAAGGGAGCAGTGTATGATTAGCTAATAGAGTTAATGAAACTTAAAACACACAATGACTAAAATATCTACTAACAATATTTATAAACAAAGATGCAGCATTTAGTAATAACTGATACTTACAAATACAAACCAACGCATAACGACCGGCAAACGTAGAAGCTCTGTTTGAAACACGTGAGCTGAGAGAGAGGCTTTGAGGTGATCAGGCTCGGTTACGGGTATACACAGGATACACGGGTATACACAGGATTCGTTTTTCTTTCTCCTCTCCCTGCCTGTACATGGCAGGCAGGCCAAAAAGTACCCACTATGACATCATAGAAGTGTCATAGGGGACGGGGCCCAAAACCTGATTGTGTCCGTTTCTGATTGGCACAAGCAAAGTTTACACCATGTAGGGGAGCAGGTGCCTTAACGTCTGGCTTCGCCCCCAAAAGGTGAGGAAATGCATATTGGTTTAGAATGCATACAACACTGAATGACAAAAGAAGAGGCCAGGGCAATACCGGTATGGGCAAGTTTTACAGGATGCAGACAGGAACTCATCTCAACAAAGGGGTAGCTAGGGGATTTCTCATGACGGCCGCCCCCTTTGTTCTGTTCCACTCACTTATATATCTTTTGCATAAGGTGGGAATCCTTTGTCCCTCTGGGTTTCCACCCCTCCTTCTCAATGGAAAAGCACCAGGCTAAAGATGGATTCCAGTTCAGGTGACATGATCACATGTCACTGTAAGACGCCAAGCCTTCATTCCTCTCAGCCTGACTCACAGGAAGGCCTGCAAGCAAACAGAGCCATCCACAGTCAATTGTCCTGGTTGATGAGAGCCATCAAGATTCCAAACCATCATTAATGGCCCATACATTCCATAATTACAATAGGCCCTCATAGTTATATTTCATATTTCTAGTTTCAGATACAAGAGTGATACATTTATACAAATAGGATGACCACACTCAGTAGATTATAAGCTTTGTAATGATACCTTACAAGAGACCTTTTGCACAAAGCATATTTTAGTTACATTATACACCTCTACTGCACTATAACGCTGTCCTCGGGAGCCAAAAAATCTTACCGCGTTATAGGTGAAATTGCGTTATATCGAACTTGCTTTGATCCACTGGAGTGTGCAGCGCCCCTCCCCCCCTCCCCCCACCCGGAGCACTGCTTTACTGCGTTATATCCGAATTCGTGTTATATTGGGTCGCATTATATTGGGGTAGAGGTGTATTCACACTCATCAGCATACTTTCATAAAATCATATAGAGTGCAGCGTCACAGGTACTGCTCTATTGTTGTGTAGGCCCTCATGGATCACAGAGGTCGATTTATGAATGTCAATGTGGGCTGTACTGGAGAAGTTCACAGTATTTTTCGACACTTGGGAGTCTATATTCATGGACAGGCTGGGACCCTATACCTGCCAAATGACATTGACACAAACGAAGTTACTGTACCCACTGTTATTCTGGGACTCATCCTCACATACCCCATTTTGTTTTGGCTTATGAAACCATACCCTGATTTCAGAGGCCCGGACAAAAGAAGGTTTAATTTATTATCGGCAGATGTAGGATGGTTGTTGAATGTGCTTTTGGAGAAGAGAACGTTGGAGAAGTCTACAGACCCATTAAGATGCCTGTGTCGTCAATGCTGTCCGCATTACTGCGGCTTGTTCTGTTCTTCACAACTTTTGTGACGCCAGAGGTGAGCCATTTCACCCTGAATGAACCTATGGCAGTGAGGGGCTGCTGAATCGGTACCCTTAGTCAGAAAGTGTGGCTACCACTGCAGGAGAAACCAAGTGGCAGCAGAAACCAAGGATGCTTTGTGTTCCAACATTATGGACTTGCATGGCCCAGTGGAAGAGGGGGAATAGTACCCATATGAATGTGCTTTTGACAGGAGAGGGGCTAATTTGGGGCCCCAAATTGGAAGGTGTGTGGGCTTGATTACCATGCAATATTATTATGAATAACATGATTAATGAATTTGGGAGGGGGATATAGGTTTATGTGTGGAATTTATTGAAATGTGAATTACTGTACCTTGGTAAATAGAGGAATATAGTGTTAGTAGTAATTATACATTACTAAACAATGTATCATGGGATGCAGTGATAGCAATAAACTTTATTGAAGGCCTAAAAGGCTTTATTTGTAAACTGGTTTAAGAAAACAGTACAACAGTCACCCAGTGCTAGAGCAGCTAGCTGCCACAAAACAAGTACCAGAAGAATTTTTTTTAAAAAGGTCTGAAAACAGCACAAACCTGACCCAGACCTTCTACTACTACATGCTTCCTGGCCCTGCATTCTTTTTCCCCTTCTTTCTCCATTTTCTGCGCCTTTGGTGGCAGTGGACGGGGATGGACATATCCACAAGAGAAGGGTTGAAGAAGGAAGGCTTATACGGTTTAACTGCCAGGCCCAGCTGCTCATGAGGTCTGAATGCCTGGGCCTCCCTGACATGGAGTTATCCAGGCTACTGCATGCCTGAGGGTATGTTGCACGGGGATCAGGTCATGGTGCGGAGGAGGCAGCAGGAGACAGTGCTCTTGCAGTCATGATGAACATGAGTTGCTGAAACAGTTCTCTGTTGAGCTCTGTCCTCCTCCTTGAGCCACCATTCCTGTTCCAGAAACTGCTTTGCAAGTGCCTGCTCCCTTACTGAAACCCTGACCTCCATCTCGATGGCAATCATCAGTCTTTCCTCCTGCCTGTCAGCATGCTGTTGCTCCAGTCTTGTGTTCCTCTGCTTCTAGTATAGGACCAGCTGGTCTGCCTTCTCAAGAACATCAGCCATAACTTCATCACGAAAACGCTTCCTTTTGGAATGGTCTGTGAAGGTACATTGGGCCAGGGATCAAGTTCCTGATGAACAGTGGGCAGTAGAAGTTGAGGGGCCTGAAATAGGACAAGAAACAGAGGGTTACTGTCTAAAATAGCTCAGTGGAGGAGCACAGAATTAATTCTTGTGGAATCTCAAGGACATAAAATGTTACATTTCTAAACTGAACCAACTGACGGGGATGCTTCAGTCCACCTACTCTTTCTGAGCACAGCCTCATTAATCACAGTTACAGAATTGCAGAGACAATGGTAAGGTTAAAATTACAACCTTTTTTCTGTTTTATAAAAATGTCATAACTAATCAGCATATGGAGTGTGTGCGGGGAGCACAAGTGCCCTTGCTGCAAATGTCTTTTTCCATCATTTCAAGCCTTTCACACTTTGGAGGCCATGACTGTTCTTGTGTGCCCTACTGGCAAAGAGAGATGTTATTCCAAGCTGCTGGTGGGAAACTTGCAGTGTATGCAGCTGAAGTATTCAAACATATAATGACTGAACAACACCGTGTGCTCTCAGATGTGAAGGAGTTGCATTTACCCACTTGTGAGAGAGCCCTTTGTGCTAATGACTAGTAAAGATTGGTGGGGAGGTTTGGGTTTCTCTGTACTGGCTAAGTCTGTTAATACTCCCTCTTGTGAAATCAGGATGCCAGCTGCTTTTACACAGCAGCAGAGGCCCGACTCAACAAGCCATCCAGTGTCACTAACAAGCTTCCCATTTCTCACCCCTCACCTCCTGATTTCTAACCTGCCATCCTAGGGTGGTGCTGAAACTGCTGCAGTCACACTGAACTTGTCCTTGACCTCATACAGTCTGACTTCAGGCATGAGTCTGCTAAAGTAGCATTGCCATTCATGGTTGTCTCCTGCTGAGAGGTGTAAGCATCAGTGCTTTTTTAACATTTTTATCCATGTCAGCCAGATTGCACAGGTGAGACCCACAACAGTGTCTGTTCCTTCTTGGACATCACACCTGGGGTTCACACACAAAGTTGAAGGGTGCCATTTTGCCTTCGGTGTTCAGTGTGTTTGGCCATTAAGGGAGCTAGCAATACTGCAGACACTCACTAACATTAGATGGCATTGAAATTCTCTCCTTTCACTGATCCCAGACACTGCAGTTTCTGTTATCTCTGTATCACTTGTTCTTCACCAGGGCTGCCCAGAGGATTCAGGGGGCCTGGGGCAGGGCCGGGTCTTTGGCGGTGTGTCCCTCTCGGGGAAGGACCCGCCGCCAAATGGCCACCAAAAAATGAAGCGGTGGCAGTAGAGCAGCCTAAGTGCCGCCGATTGCAGCTTTTCTTTTTTTTTCTTTTTTTCCCCGCCGCTTGCGGCGCTTGTACTCACCAGGTGGCGCCCGCCGCCGAAGTGCCGCCGAAAACCCAGAACAGCTCGTGGGGCCCCTGCGGGGCCTGGGGCAAATTGCCCCACTCTCCTCCCCCTCCCCGGTGGCCCTGTTCTTCACATATATTAGAAAGCAAAAGTTTATTAACTTGTTTAATCTGGAAAATATTGACACTGATGCAGGGGAAGCATTGTAATTAAAGGAAAGTGCACACTTGGTTTCTCAACCTTTTACCAGAGATCCTTGCAATACAGTTTGCAGTTAAGAACCCTATAGGATCCATTGCTGCTCCTCAAATCTCCTAGGAATTACCATACTGGATAAAACCTTTGGGCTTTCTAGTCCAGTATCCTATCTCTTGTCAGTGGCCAGTACCAGATGTTTCAAAGGAAGATAAAGAAACCGTATAGTAGGCAAATAGAGATATTATGTGTTCCCTCCTGGAGTCTCATCCTCATAGCTAATTGTGCTTCAGCCAAACTATTTGGTTAGCTATGGATGAGATGCTGTGGGCATACCACCATTCATACTGAGCATTCTGCACTGGCTAATTCAAGGTTTTGGTTACAGTTCGTAAAGTCCTGGATGATGTGGGCTCCATTTAATCTTAGAGCTTGCCTCTCTTTTGATGCTCCATCGCTGGAGTTAGTCTAGGTTGTTCAGTTGGTTCCGAAGATCAAATTGAGGCTGGTTGCAAGGCATCTTCTGGAGGGCCCATATTTCTGAAATCTGCTCTCCACAGCAGTCAGCCAGGCCTCATCTGGTGTGCTGCAGGGCACATTGCAAGATCTAGATAGCCTTTTAAATAAACCTAAGGATAAATATAATAGATTTTAGATAGGTACCCACATGCTTTAGCAATAGCCAGTGATGAATATTAACACATTCCTTGGCATGTATTGTGTGATCCATAAGTTATAACCAAATTACTGGGTCAGGTAACCACGGTGCCTACTGCATTGGGGGTGGGGTCACTAGGCACTACTGCAATGCAAATAAATACATAACCGTGTTCAAGCACAACAGAAAAACAACTTTCCTCAAATGATTAATAGACTCTACACAAGTAGCAAACACTATAACTGTTGCGATGGCCATTCTCAGGCTTGATTGGTTGTTTGGTTCAAGGTGCATGCAGAGGGCCTTTGAGGATGCTGATGACTTCTTGTGGTGATCTTTCAGATAGTACTTTCCTCTCTGACTGCATTGTTTTTGCTTTCACCAAATGTTTATCTTCATGCCATGAGTGTTCACTCCTTATTAAGTGCCATTTGAAACGGTACTTGCTTTATTTCAACTTCCTCTTATTATCATTGTTTGTTATAAAATGCTACAGAAGTAGACACTTCAGCAAAAGTATGTGCCAATTTTTCCCTTTCATTGGTCTTGAACTGCTGGTTCAGAACAATGAGTATCTTACATTCGCTTTGACGAGTCTTTCCAGTTCCTCTCTTTTTTTTTTTTTTTTTCATTGCTTTTTTGGAACTGTGAGGTATGCCAAAAGAGGCACGGGTAACTTCCAATAATGTTAATCTATAGTGAAGAGAACCTTAAAAAAAAATGTGAGCCAAGGTAATGGGTACAGAGATGTCTGAGGCTGTGTCAACACTACAAAGTTTGATTGAATTTAGTTAAATCAGCTTTACAGCCCTCAATTTTGTATGTTGCTTGAGTGTGTGCACTCTTGGCTTATTTGAGTGTTGAGTGTCCTCAAAGAGCTGGAACAATAGCATGTGAGGTGTGAACTGCCCTCTTCTTCTCAGAAGAGACCCGGTAGTGATGATTTAAATAGTCAACATTGTCAACTTCCTTCTTGAGGTAGGGCTTGTCTACACTGGCACTTTACAGCGCGGCAACGTTCTCACGCAGGGGTGTGAAAAAGCACCCCTCTGAGTGCAGCAAGTTTCAGCGCTGAAAAGCGCCAGTGTAGACAGTGCACCAGTGCTGGTAACTACACCCCTCGTGGAGGTGGTTTTTTTAGAGCGCTGGGAGAGCTGCCGCAACTACATAAGCCACGTTAAAGCGCTGCTGCCAATGTAGACACGTTGCCAGTGTAGACAAGCCCTAAGAAGTGTGTGTGTGTGTGTGTGTGTGTGTATTGCAGATCTGCACAATTTACTAAGTCACCACTCATTTTGGTGTCACAAATGTGTGACATTGGGGAAATACCACCACTCTTTTTCCTTAGTCCAGGAACCAAGCAGGCCCATAGGTATAATCAAGCCCCACTGAGGGGTACCATATATACTCGATCATAAGCAGGTTCGTTTATAAGCCGACCCCCCTCCCCCCAAGATAGATAAGTAAAAATGGAAAAATTTTATAATCCGTTCATAAGACATCCCTATAATTCAGGGGTCAGCAAACTTTGGCTCCCGGGCCATCAGGATAAGCCGCTGATGGACCGAGATGGTTTGATTACCTCAAGCGTCCACAGGCACAGAGGTAAACCTAAGTAAACAAAGTGTCCCAGTGCACCAGCTGCTTACCCTAACGGGCCTGGACAGCAACTAGTGGGGAAATTTTTTGGGGGGGAGAAGCTGGGAATCAGGGGAGTAACCCCTGCGACCACCCCCCACATGACCCCACCCCTAGCCCGGGACCCCCCCACTCTCCCCATCCCATCCCTTTCCTCCTTAGCTGGGGAGGGCCAGGGGAGGATGTCTCTGGCCTGGCTGGAGCTGCTCCGACAGGCTGGGCAGTGCAGCTGTAGCCTGCTCCGGCAGGCCAGACTGGGCGGCGCGGCCGCAGCATGTTCCAGCTAGACTGGGGGCGCAAGGCCGAGCGGCATGGCTGCAGCCTGCCAGCCCCAGAGCTGCAGCTGCTTTGGAGGCTGGAGGTAGAGCAGCGTGGCCAGAAGCGGAGAGACTTTGGCCCCACCTCTTCCCTTCTGGCTCTGCTGCCTCTTCTTGCTCCCTCTGTTGGGGTGAGGGGATGTGTCCCACCTCTCCCTCTCTATACCCGTTCATAAGCTGACCCCCATCTCTGGTGCTTCCCTTTTTTACTAAAAAAAAATCGGCTTATGAACAAGTATATACGATAGTAGCAGTGTTCAAGGAGCCCAGCAGGGCCCACATAGTCATACTCTGAACATCTGCCTAGTGTACTATGAGCAGCATCACACTTTGCTGACTTGTGGGCAGAGCTTGTTGGGTGTGTGGCGTGTGGAAGAGTACCACTACCTTAATGCCCCAGTTTAAGCCCATCTTAATTGGAACTAAATGCTTCAAAGGGAAGAACACCCTCTGCATGGGCTATCGATAAGCGGATGCAGAGGCCATGTCTATACTAGGAAAAAACTTGTGTTTTTACCTTGTTAGGTAATGTATTAAATTCCCAGTGTAGACAAAACAGTTCTGGGGGTTGCTTTGTTTAGTTCACATGTTAAAATCTTTTCTTGTGCATAACACCTAAAGAATCGGGATCCTAATCTGCCATTTTCTCCTCCTGGTTCTTCCCCCAACTTTGTGAGGAAGCAGTGGGAACAGTTTTTAAAACTGATGCTCACAGGTTTAGCTCTTTACTAGATCCTTAAAAAATCATATGCTTTATTATAGGCATCAAAGGGTCTGAAATCCTTAACTTTGAAGCTTACTTTAAACAATAATCCTATTTTTAGGATCATAGTAGCTAGAGAGGGGAAAAGACTATATCTGAGTATTGAGTGTATCCCTCTGAAAGTGAAGAATAAAATTTCCCAATAAAGGATTTATGTGATAATAAGCATTCTATGGGGGTAAAGCCAATCAAAGGAATGGACTTAGTTTTCAGGCATTGCAAATCACTTTGATTTTCTTTTT
This sequence comes from Mauremys reevesii, assembly GCF_016161935.1. Taxonomy (NCBI): domain Eukaryota; kingdom Metazoa; phylum Chordata; order Testudines; family Geoemydidae; genus Mauremys; species Mauremys reevesii. Next base: position 28,232,382 of record NC_052630.1, read on the forward strand.
GTCCCAAAATATTCAAACGAACCCTATCCCAAAGAGCGTTTTACCCAGATAGGTGCCAGAGCCTCAGTGAAATCTACGAAGGATTTGGTTTTTAGGGTAGTGACTTTATGTGGAAGGTACTCAGATATTGCAGTGATGGATGGCAGTATGAGATCTTTGGATAGCTAAAGGATGAGAGAGCAGGTGGCATTTCAGAAGTAGTTATGAATTCCAGGTTTTGTGCCATTATTTATATTATCCTTTACAATTAACAATATTGTAACATTACAATTTACAATATTTTCTTTGGTTTTTAATGTAAAGATGGAAATGTATCAATGAGCACTTGACTCTCCAGATCTGTTATGGTCTCTTGCATAACTGTATACTCAGCCCATTTTTAAGGATATATTGCTTATCCATTTGTATATAGTTAAAGTACATTTTAAAAAAATACAGCTTAATCCCACTGACACTGAAGTCAGTGGAAGCAGGAGTGAGTGCTTACAAATAAGGACAAATAACGCAAGCAAAGGGAAAACCCAGTGTTTTAAGGGCTGACAATTTACAGTGTTATCTGTCTAGGACAAGTACCTCCATCTGGCATCCTCTCAACTGTACACTACTTCTTAACAGCTCGGAGTGGCTGCTGTCATAGCGACCCAAGGATTCCCTCTGTGCTAGAGCACAGTCTGGAGGGACCTGAGTTTGGGATTAAACTCTTGATTAGTTGCATGATAGCAAGTGGTGCTACAGGCTTAATAGCTGGGCTGCTTCCACCATTAAAGTAAAGCAAATTACCAGTTTCTCTCTCAACCTTTATTACACCTTCAAAGTGGGCATAGTTTTTGATTTTTAAAAAAAGTTTTCTACGTTAAAATCTGTGCAGTCTCAGCTTGTTGCAAAATGTTTCTTTATCTTGCAAGCACCAGAAAATATGGAGGATTAAAATCAAACACTGACCAAACTTTAAATTAGTGATGCTGTGCAGGAACCTATAGGTCACACACATTCAGTTCACTTCTTGGAAGTCTGTGGCTTTCAAAGATACTCAAATATACTGAACACAAATGTCTTTAATATGTGCATCGTACTTGCCTCTTCTTGCTATGTCTAGGCGCACAGATTTCAATAGTGAGATACATACAAAGCATAAATCCCAGTGTGTTTTGACAACTGAATGGCAATATACTGCCTGCCTGCCAGGGGCGGCTCTAGGAATTCTGCCGCCCCAAGCAGGGCGGCGCGCCGCGGGGCGCGCTTTGGCGGTCGCCGGTCCCGCGGCTCTGGGGGACCTCTTGCAGATGTGCCTGCGGGGGGTCCGCTGGTCCCGCGGCTCTGGTGGACCTCCCGCAGGCACGCCTGCGGATGCTCCACTGGAGCCGCGGGACCAGCGGACCCTCCGCAGTCATGCCTGCGGGAGGTCCGCCGGAGCCACCTGCCGCCCTCCCGGCAAAATGCCGCCCCAAGCGCATGCTTGGCGCGCTGGGGTCTGGAGCCGGCCCTGCTGCCTGCATACTTTTCCCTGTGGATCCAGGGACAGAATAGGCCCACTGCTCTTACTGCATGTAGTAAGAGGTGACTAAAAGGGGGCTGCCTGGAGAGGGATGGGCTCTGCCAAGTTATAAATTTTTCCAAGATACACCATATGATGAGCAAGTCAACCATATCCATACCAGATTGATCGCAGCCCAGCTTAATAATGAACACGCCATCCATCTCGCACCGGGGCGGACGTGACAAGTATACTACTTGTGTAACCCCAACAAAGAGGATCCATGGAAGAGATAACATCACCATAGCCACATGGAATGTAAGGATATTGAGACAAATGGGGAGGTTGAAAGAACTCACGTACAAAATGGAACAATACACCTGGCACCTTCTAGGAATCTCTGAGGTCAGATGGAAGAACTTTGGAAAGGCACTAACAGAAGAAGGCCATGTACTCTATTACAGTGGAGAGGACAAACATGTCAATGGCATAGGATTTCTTGTGCATAAAGATACCAAGAATTCAGTATTAGGATGCCGCCCAATGTCCAGCAGGCTTATTTCCATCCATCGAAAGGCTGTACCATTTAATATCACAGTGGTACAAGTCTATGCCCCTACAACAGACTATGACGATGAGCAAACTGAAGATTTTTACAATCAGCTCCAAGACATAATCAATAAAGTACACAAGAAAGATATCCTGATTGTACAGGGAGATTGGAATGCTAAAGTGGGTACTGATGCACAGGCAGATAGGGCCACAATAATCTTGCCAATCTGTAATGCAGTAAACAATGAGAGAGGATTGAGACTTTTTTGGAGTTTGCCAACTATAACAATCTAGTTCTTGCAAACACATTAGGAGCACATAAAGCATCCAGACGATCAATGTGGCATGCACCTCATGGTCTACATCACAGCCAGATCGACTACATCATGGTGCAAAACTGATTTCATTCTGGGATTAACAGACCTAAAAAAAGCAGCTTCCCCGGTGCTGATACTGGAAGTGATCACGACCTTGTGATGCTAAATTTTTGGCTGCGGCTAAGGAAAATTGTCAGGCCAAAGTTCACCACAACCAAGTTTGACTCTAGAAAGACTCAGAGAGCAAAACATTGCAGAGTCATTCCAAGCAAATGATCGGCAGAAAATTTGCCCCGCTGCTTGCTCTAGAGCAGTGGTTCCCAAACTTGTTCCGCTACTTGTGCAGGGAAAGCCCCTGGCAGGCCTGCTGCATCCAGGGGTTCAGCCGATCGCAGTTCCCAGTGGCCGCGGTTTGCTGCTCCGAGCCAATGGGAGCTGCTGGAAGCGGCGGACCATTAAAAATAGCAAACGAGCCTTCCAGGCGGTAAAAGATCTGATAAAGGAAAAATGGACCAAAGCTAATGCAATTCAAGACAAAGAAGGGAACAATCTTACAGAAGAAAGGAACATCACCAATAGGTAGACAAACTACTGCTCTGATTTATACAACCATCAGAGAAATGGAGATCCTAGTGTCTTAGCCCAGATTCAACAGAGGAGGATGACTTTCCAATACTGCATGAAGAAGTGGAGACAGCTGTGAAATCACTCAAGAATGGAAAGGTTACAGGTATTGACAACATCCCAGCCAAACTGATGAAATTCCAAGGTCTGCAACAAGATCTGGCAGACCAGCGAGTGGCCCTCCATGTGGACACGGTCACTAATCATGACTCTGCCAAAGAAAGGCAACCTGCAACTGTGTCAAAATTACCTGACCATAAGCTTAATTAGCCATTCCAACAAAGTGATGTTGAAAGTCATATTGAACAGATTGAAGCCACAAGCAGAGAATATCATGAAGACCTGGCTGGCTTTCATGCTGGAAGAAGTACCACAGAACAGATTTTCAGCCTTTGTGCTCTGTGTGAGAAGTACTTACAGCACCAGCAGGATGTCTCCCACGTCTTTGTTGACTTCAAGAAGGCGTTTGAGTCACTACAGAGAATTCTTTCCCAGGTGTCTGGCTGGTGGGTCTTGCCCATGTGTTCAAGGTCTAACCGATCATCAAATTTGGGGTTGTGAAAGAATTTCCCCCCAGGTCAGAATGGCAGACACACTCAAGGGCATGGGGCACAGGTCACTTGCAGGTTTCAACTAATGTAAATAGCAGAGGAGTTCAGACTAGATGATCATGATGGTCCCTTCTGACCTTAAAGTCTAAGTCTATCTTGTTCTGCTGCCACAGGCAGAGAGGATGGGTCAGCCTGTGAGTTGTCTGCATTTGAGGTTGTGTGTTAGGGAAGTCCCAAACAGCTGCTGTGCTTAAAGATAGCCCTGATCAGCAGGGCCGGCTCCAGACCTCAGAGCGCCAAGCGCGCGCTTGGGGCGGCGTCCCAGCGGGAGGGCAGCAGGCGGCTCTGGCGGACCTCCCGCAGGCATGCCTGCGGAAGGTCCGCTGGGACCGCGGCTCCGGTAGACCTCCCGCAGACGTGCCTGCGGAGGGGCCGCTGGTCCCGCGGCTCCGGTGGAGCATCCGCAGGCGTGCCTGCGGGAGGTCCACTGGAGCCGCGGGGCCAGCGGACCCTCCACAGGCACGTCTGCGGGAGGTCCACCGGAGCCGCGGGACCGGCGACCGCTAGAGCGCCCCCCGCGGCATGCCACCCTGCTTGGGGCGGCGGAAATCCTAGAGCCGCCCCTGCTGATCAGTTCTGTGTAGAAATGTGCTGCAAAGCATACAGTGGGAATTGGACAGTCACAATATCAGGATCAGTTTTTAATTCCGACTATGCCACCTTCCTGTTAAGTATTTTGTTAACTTGCAAGTGCACATTGGATATATTCAAGGTGCTTGCCCCCATCCTCTGTTCTACAGAGACATAGTAATTGGGCAGTTATGCTTAAGTACAGGAATAACTGTTGGTCTGCCTGGAAGCAGGTAATATTCCTCAGCTCATCGGCTCTGAGGTGTATAGCAGCCTAGGTAGCCAATTTTAAAGCAAATAATAAGGCTTTGGTTTACTGGCTCAATGGAATGTGACAGGTTGATCTGGTATCTAGGATACATAGAGGGTGTGAATATAAACAAGGGCCTACCACTACATTCTTGGAATTTCACTTCAGCTGAGAAAGGAGGGACGTGAACAGGACCTTGAAGTACTTGCAAATTCTTATCTAGATAAAAAAGTGCAATCAGTGAGCACATTCCTCCTAAATAAATGCACTTTACACTGTACACTACTTAACTATACTATCAGTGACTGTAGCCTGTATATCTGTAATAAACTGCTTCTTATTAGAGGTCCTGTAACTTCCTTTGGAAGTTATTTTTCTCATGGGAGGAGGTTATAAACATTCCCCTGTTACTTTAAAGTGCATTTTGCCAGGAGGAATGACTCCAAGTGACTGTCTCTCTAACATTTTTAAATGAAGTGCAGTGATCTGATAACAAAGCGTAATGTGGGCGAACATGGCATCAGGGCAAGGTTAGAATGCTAGCAGAGATAGCAGCCAAGTCAGAAACTTGGAAGTGTGTTCATTCTGTTGTAGAATAGCTACGGAAATCCCAGTGCACATCCCAGCAGTATATGTAGCTTCGTGACAGAAAAAATTACAGGACTTGCACAGAGTAGTGGGAGAAATCCCCTTCTCTAGCAATATATCCAAAAATAACCAAACTTTTACCATTGATCCTTAGTGCGTACCACTTATCTTCTAAGCTCTACCCCTTCTGGTTATCTCAACCAGTACGCACAGAATAGTAGTATTAATCCCTCCCTAAAAATGCTTTCCAGGCAACTTTTAAAGGGCCACTAATGTTCTCTTTAAATTCCTCCCTTCTCCACTCCAGCTATTGTATTTTTAAACTTGCTTTCAGCAATGGTGATTTATTGTTTACTATCTCACCACAAAATTACTTGCGATCATTTGCCAGAACTATGCAATGTGTGCGCACATGACTGTTTGAATAGCAGTAACTTGGGCAATGTCACTACGAGGACAATTCATGACAAATAACCTGTCACTGTTGTGTGCGTATGGGTAGTACAAAATCATAACTACGTGCATTCTGTTAAACACAAATAGATTTCCAGCTTGCACAAGATGATATGATATTCTTGGCATTTAGCTTAGAACTAGGGGTATGCATCTGATATAAACTGCTTAAATCTATTTTATTTTTATTATCTTTCCAGAGGAGGGAAGGAGAGCATTCCCTGTATAGTATGGGCTCTTTCCTATTCCCATTGCCTCATCCTGATCCCAGTAAAGTCCATATATATTTGTTCTTCTGCTGTTCTGGAACAGTCTACCTCTTGCTTATTTAGAAACACCATAGTATCTATGGTAGAATGAAGGGCATACTTCTGTCTCTGTGAACTTGTGTTCATTTTTCAGTTGCAGTTGTTGATGCGAAGAAAATCAGGACAGTTGCATAGTCTCTTCAGACAGAGAAGGATCTGAACCCCATAAAGAGAGCTTAGATTTATGTGCCACTGTTAAAACTGTGTTAATCAACTCTGGAAATTCATTTTCTCCCAGTATTCAAAAGCATGTTACCAACTTAGCCTTCCTAAAGTTATTCTGGACCCATTGTGAAGGCAATGTTGAACACATTTACTCTCTGCTATATAAAAGGCAGGAGAGGAGAGGGAGAATCAAACACTGCTGCTTCAGAAATTACTACCAACCTCCTTTACCCTGAGCCAGGGGCATGCGCAGGAATACAAATTTGACCACTCTTGAAGGGGCACGTTCTGTGCCCTCTCCTCTCCCCTCACAGCACTGGGTCTAGAGGAGCTCACTTTCCTCTTTACAGTCCCAGGGCTGGAGGAGCTCTGTGCCACTTCCAATTATGGGAGGGTGGGGCGTGCCTCTGCTTGCCTCCCCTTGTGCATGGCCCTGCTCTGAGCCAATGTCCAAAGCCACAAATCTGATGTACCAACACCTTTGATATAAGATGAATATTTTTTCTTTGGCCATCTGCAATCTTCAACCAAATATTATATGCTAATTGTCCTATCTGTTGACACTGTAGTTTCTCATGTACGTAATCTTTTTTTACAAATGCCCTGTATTTCTCATTTGAACAAGTGGAGTTACTTTAACTTAAATCTATACCAGATTTCTATCTAGAAGCTTGAGTGAAATGCAGAATCTTCAGATTCTCAAAGCTTATTTTTGGTAGGTTATAATTATATAATCCCTTAAACTATTAATAATAAAAACAAACTAATAAGTAGGCATCCTACTCTGATAAGAACAAATCACTGGAAGGAGAGCATCATCAAACACTGACCCATCTACATCTTCCACCTCAGAGTTCTGAAATAAACAATTTGTGTGGTCATCCATGTATTGTTGTATAACCCACACACCTCCTGGGTGTGGTGCTCTGTCGTGTGTGTGTGTGTGTGTGTGTGTGTGTTCCCCAAGGAAACGGAAAGTAGCAATTCTTTCATGTCCACCCCTCTTCATCTCAATAGAGTTGTATTGTTGTGTCTGAAAGAAGAAGTTGGTTCTGGGGCTCCTGCTTGGTGCTGAGACTGTGTAGTTCCTATTGACACCTGGAGGTGGATGGTGTCCAACTCTTTTAAATCAGGCCTGTAGTTCAGAAAACACAAGGAAGAATATTACAATCTGCTTTTGTAGTGTTTGGAGATGCTCCTTTATCTTGCTGGAATCTTTCAATAATTTCAGGAGTGACATGACATCCATTTGAAGAGCAATGGATTCTGATTGCAGGGTGAGATGTTATTTGAGAATGATAAGGAGAGCTTTTGTGCTTTAGTTTCAGCAAACAAATGATAAAGGACTGGAGAAACTATAAGAAGAAACTTTTGATGTCAGTGGTTATCTTTTGTCTAGAATTTATTGGGGAGTATCATGTGGTGGCAGGATTTATGACTTGCATAGGGATTCAGGGCACTTCTCAAACTCCTGCTGACCCATCCTAATAGTAAAAGGGTTTAACCTGATGAGGGAATTTTTTCAGACCTGTTGTATGAGGGTAACCTCTTTACTCCACCACAGTATAAGACGTGGGCATGAAGGAGCTATGATCAGACTGGGAGGTTCTGTAGGAACATTGGGGCAGTTTGGGGCTGAGGTTTATGTTCTTTTGTCTGTCACCCTTTTCCTGACGTTTGGTTTTATTAATCAGTTTTACCTTATGCTCTCCTCATACCATACTCCATATGAAGACAGGTTTGCCCTTCCATTCCCATGCTTCCTATTAAGAAGAATGAGTTTGTATTTAACATGTTAGGGCAAGTTTTGTACAGCACTTTCATATTGCTTTATTGTGTAGTCATTAGTTATTTATCACTGTTAAGTGGTCAGGGATCAAATCATTGTAATAAGCAGCTTACATCTTGCAACATTTTAAAAAAAGCTTTTGCAATTGGGCTTTACAATTCAGAAATACAAATAGGAAGGCAGTGTGGCCTAGTGGAGAGAATACTGGACTGGGACCTAGGTTCTACTTCTGGCTTTGCCACTGAATTGCTGGTTAACTTTGAGCAAGTTATTGCACTTCTTTGTGCCTCAATGTTTGCATCTGTAAAATGAGGATAATGACTTAACTCCTTTTGTGAAGTGCTTTGAGATCCACAGATGAAAAGAGCTAAATCAGAACTGGGTCCTCGGTAGTGTCAGTCTGATTTGCTCTTTTCCACATTGGAACAAAGGGTAGTGCCAAAAAGTCCTATTTGTACTTGACAAAGGTTGCCTGGAGTAAAGGTACGTAAATAGGCAACTTGCTAAATAAATATTCAATAAAATGTTTTGACTCTGATAAACTGAGATATTTGTCACTATCTAGAGATACCGTGGCAGAGCAGAGTATGTATAGGCATCTTATAAGAGGCTGGACCATGTAGTATAGTGTTGTTTTCCTATCTTGCTGGAGGGTTTCTATAGAATTCCATAGGCTTTTTGCAGAGCATTCTCGGTTAAAGCTCAAATATTTGCTAGACTGATGTTAGTGTAAATGCTAAGGGCCAAATCCTTTTCTTAAATGCATAGGTGTGACTCCTATTTAACCTCAAGTTGGGCCCCACATGTATATCCAAAAGCATTTAAAATGTGTCCTCATACATGGCTCAGGGAGGGTGTAGAAAAGGAGATGAGTAGAGAAAAAGGCGGCTAAGAAAGGGACAGTATTAGCACTGCCTATGTGCTTATCTTTCAGACAGCAATCAAATGTGGCAAATCCATGATATAAGTTGGAAGAACAAATTTGTGTCTAAAGTTCATATGGAAGATATAAAGATCATGTGCAAAGGAACAGCGAGGTAGCATAGGCAGAAGAATTGAAGGGGTAAAAGTTGTTGTTTACATTTAGGACAGACCAATATCTAAACTCCAGAATAGTCTCAATGCTTCTGACAAAATACATTTTTATCTTGTCTTGTTGAGTGCCTGCCTGGGAAATGCAGACTTGTACCATTTCCTTAAAAGAACAAATTGCTGATGTCTGGGTAGCCATATGTCTCATTTATCAAATGCAAGTAGCAGTACAAATCACTTGGGCTTTGTCTTCACCACCAACGAGGTAGGTTTGTGTGTGTGTGATCATAGGATAACGTGTAGTAGGTATCCCATTGTAGAATCCTAGTGGAGACAAGGCACCTGTAGTTTTTACTGTTAGGTAGCTAGGTGAGGTCAACACTGAACTGAAGCCTGTGATTGATCTTACCTACCTATCTCATAGGAAAAACGAAAGGTGCCTTATCTCCAGTAGGATAGCTAATGCATGTTTGTTATCTCACTGCGAATAAACCCACCTCTTTTGGACTGAAGACACGATCTGTTTCTTCCAACGCTCTTGGTTTTGGTGTCCATTTATTATTCTTGATCACAGACTGGTTTATTACTAATACTTAACTGTCATGGTTTGAATTTTTGTATTTCTCTTAGGTTGGGCAATGAAAACTAATGAAGTCAGTAATGCTTGTTCACAGACAGTTTTACTTTCAGATTCTCAGTGCTACAGTGTTGGGGATATATTTGTGTTTAAGCAACCGTTTCTACTGGTATTCTAAAAATGTTTGGGATATTTTCATGGTCTCTGTTTCAAATATTTAATCGTTGGTTCAAATTTGAGTTGAGTATATCTTTAGAAGGACACTGGCAACTCAAAATCTAGACAAATGTTATGTGTTCAAAAAGAAAAAAACCCACTAACAAACAAAAACCCTTTGTTTCAGATATGACCTTTCCTGGAGTCTCCTTGCCAATGTTTGTGGTTTTTTCAAGCACATTTGTTGTATTTCTTAAATATTTTTCTCTTCCCTGTGACTGTGAATTGCCCACAAACAAAGGCCATTCAATAAATATACTGCCAGTGTGCAATGAAGGATCATTCAAAATAATTACAATTAAATGATGCTTGTCCAAGTGAATGAATAAAACTTACATTTTGATGCAAATCTCTTATTTTGGTGCCCACTTGCTGGTTTGCAAGTTTCAGTAATTACTGATTTGGACCAATGCCTGCAACACCTGAAATTCTTTTGCATCAGAACCTGAATACAGCTTCCTTTCTCTTTATTGGTCAAACTATAGATGCACTTCAGAAGTTTTTGCTTATCAGTTAGACTTTATTATAAATACAACCTCTGGTTCATGAGAGTAAAACCAAGGTGGTAAGATTGTACTGATGAACCTGTCTCTTTGCCCCCTGTGCTTAAATCTTCCGTGATGTTTTTGCACAGTTTGTCCATACACCCTATGCCCTCTGCTAGTTTTGACTTTCTCAGTAGTTGATCTGAATTTCTATTTGTCCTGACTTAGGCATTCAAGGAAAACAATTACATCAAAACCAACACCAGAGATTATAGTGCTAATGCACAGTATAGTGCAGGGGTCGGCAACCTTCAGGAAGTGATGTGCCAAGTCTTTATTAATTTAAGGTTTCGCGTGCCAGTAAAAGGTTTTGCATGCCAGACTGGCAGCATGGGTGGCAAACGGAACCCCAGACCGGCCTGCTGCCGGTCTGGGTTTCTGTCCACTGGCCCCTGCCAGCCAGGTTCCCAGCTGCCAGCCCCGCTCAGCCCGCTGCCAGCCATGTTCTGTCCATCCAGGCTGGCAGTGGGCTGAGTGGGGCCAGCGGCCGGGACCCAGCTGGCAAGTGGCCCGCAGCCGGGACCTCAGACCAGCAGTGGGCCGAGTGACTCATCCCGCTGCCGGTCTGGGGTCCTGGCCACCGGCCCCACTTAGCCCACTGCCGGCCCGGGTTCCATCCATCCAGGCCGGCAGTGGGCTGAGCGGGGCTGGTGGCCAGGACCCCAGACTTGCAGCAGGCTGAGTGGCTCATCCGGCTGCTGGTCTGGGGTTCCATAATCCAGGCCGGCAGCGGGCTGAGTGGGGCCAGCAGCCAGGACCCCAGCTGGCAGCAGCGTGCCACTAAAAATTAGCCTGTGTGCCGCAGGTTGCCGACCTCTGGTATAGTGGATGCTGCTTATTAGCATTCCTGATATTAACAGCTTCTGGTGAATTGCAACATTTTGCTAGGAACCAATCCCATCCCATTGACTTACCAATATTCAAAACCTATTAATATTTAACAGCATGCTGCTTATTGACAACTTTTTGGTGTGGCTTCTCTGGCTGCAGCCCTACCAACCTACCTGTGGCTAGAAGGGGTGGCTGTGGGCACGGCAGTGGTTGGGCAAGGGGCTGCGGCCCAGGTGTTGGGTTTTCCACAGGGTGTGTGGTATCTCTCTGTGCTCTTTGGGTTGTGCCTTGCCCTGGCACCAGGCATCTGGGCTTGGCACATACCTGCACTTCCTTCTTTGGCTGCAACAATGCAAGCCTGCTTGTGGCTCTGCAGCCAGGGAAGGATGCTGGAATGGGTGGAGCACCAGCCATAGGCAGGTGTGTGGGACTGCAGCTGGAGAAGGAAGCTCTGGGACACGCCAAGCACTGGCCACAGGTAGGCTTGCAGGGCTGCATTCAAAGAAGGCATGTCCCAGCGCTTCCTTTCCTGGCTGCAGCTCCGCAATCCTGCTTTCCAATTATTGGCTATCTTTGGATAATAGCAACTTTTTGTTGAGAACCAAATTTGCTAATAAGCAGAATCTATTGTATGTGGAGTTGGAGTCTCCTACATTAACCAATGTTGGACCAATTAACTAGGTGACGTGACTTTTTAAGCTTTCCTTACTCATTAGAATAGCTACTAAAGTCTCATATCACACCTTTACTATGAAATCTCTTTAATTCAGAATAGAAAAGCCAGAGAAGTCCCTTGCCCAGGTTAGATGATGGATACTTTTCGGCACATGGCATATCCACTTAGCTTCTTCCTTGAAGACTTGGGATCCTCACACTTTTTTTTAACTAACCTTATTTTATAACAGGTAATCTTAAAAATGCCGTGGGATACAACAGCCATGCAAAGATTTGATTCCATTATCTTAATCCTCCACTGCAAATTACAGTAGTGTCTCTGCATTTATATTAGCTCAGTCTGATGTGGGGGACAGGGCTGATGTGCCCTGCAAGGTTTCATTTCATTTGAGCCTAGGTGTTTTTTGTGATAGGACCTGAAGAGACTGGGCAGGGAGCGGAAGATAAGCAAGTGCCAGTTGATGATCTTGATACCACTCTAAGGATTTGTTTACATGAGATTTTATTCTAGTCATACCTGTATAACTCCCTCGTGGGGATCCTCTTTCTTATTTCAGAATAAAATGGGCCTTTTTTGGCTTCATTTAAACTGCTTCCAAAGTAACGTAAGCTAAACCAAGAAAAGATAATTTTATTATGGAATAAGAATGGCCACCTCTGTCTAAATTCACAGTATATCTTATTTATACTAGTATAGTTTCCCCATGTTGACAAGCTCTGATTGAAAGGATTGAGGACCAAAGCCTGAAGAAATGCAAAAGAAACCGTCTGTAAGCTAATGGGCATTTTGGGGAATGTTATTTGAACATAAGCAAAGATCAAACATTTCCAAGTGCTTTATGAAACCCCAAACCTGTAGTGTGTTCCTCCCTTCTGTGTGCCTAATTCAAAGGTTCAGAAGTTGAAACATGAAAGCTAGTTCTCTTGAGACTTTTTTTACAAATATTTTTGTTAGTTTTCAGAACCATATAGATTACTGTAAATAAGCATATGGGCGGTATATTAAACAATTGTTCTGAAAATATTTCAGTCTTTGTACAGGGGTGATGGAACAATTTGTATAGTGGGAGGTGCTGAGAGCCACTGACCCACACTGTAAACCCTGTATATAATGGAAACCACTTCAAGCCAGGTGGTGCAGCACCCCCAGCACTCATAGTTTCAGCACCTATGTCTTTGTATATATGAGTAATGTGACTTTCATAGATTCAGTAGCACCAATATAATAAACTGCAAGGAAATTGCCTGACCAGGGCAGATCAGTGGCCTGGTCACCTGTCATGGCTAAAATATTAAACTATAGAGGAAGATGCAAGAAACCCTTTGGCTGATAATTTACAGAATAATCTGCCCGTAGCAGAAGTTTCTTCTTAGCCCTTATTGGTCAGTAGTTGGAATATGTTCAGAAGCATTGGGTTCATATTCCTGATAAATATTTTAGCCCAGCTAATGTTACTCTGGATGGTCTTATCCATATAAGTGTTCCATATATATAAATGCCTAATCTGATTTTGAGTCTTGCTAAGCCTGTGGCCTCTGTCGCATGGCAATGAATTCCACATGTTAACTATGTACTGCGTTTTTAAAAATCCTCTTAGTTTTGAAGGGTACTGCCTTTCACTGGCTCATTCCTTGTTCCTGTATCATGAGGATAAATAGAAGCCTTGACATTATATCATGTCTATGATGTATTTCCTTTGTAATATTTTCAGTCTCTCAATGTCTCTATCTTCATTGTGGTTCTCCAGACAGACTCTTCCTATTTCTGCTGTATTTGTTCAGGTACAGAAATGCACAGTATTCCAGGTGACTGTTTATCATTGATGGCACTAAACTTTCACTGTTTACTATCTGTCATTTTCACTTGTGGTGGCTGCTGCACACTTAGTTTATATTACTCAGCCTGTACTGAAATACAGGCTTTTCCTATGTGACTACTTCATTTAGAATCCAGCAATGTGTGTTTTAACAGATGTTTCCTAAGCTGTATCCACCAACAATCCACTATCTGCCAAAAGAATAATAAAATAAAATGAGATTCTTAAATATAAAATGTCTTCACACTAAGCGTGTGTGTGGGGAACCAATAAGGCCAAATTGTGGCATTTAGCCACTATCTGACCTTTGGGCAGGGGAGGGGTGCCATGCAAAGCTGTACCACCTGTGGGGAGAAACTTTGTCTCTGAGAGATGCTATCCCTCTCTAAGTGGCCTGGTGCACATTGGGACTAGGCTTGCTGCATGGCCTTTAGAACAATACAGCTTGTTTCCTCTGGTGCATCTGGCCTGAGTATTTGGGCCAGTGCCCCTTTTTGGACAAACTCTGGGAGCACGCCTTGTGAGCTGCATTTATGACAGGTCCTTCTGTGGGCCATGTAAAGAGAACCAGAGGCTCCCTGCATGCTCCCCCTGTGTATCTATTTAAGGGCCTGTCACAGTCTCTGGCTCTTAACATGAATTTAGCATGCTTGGGGTCAGGGGCGGCTCCAGGCACCAGCGCAGCAAGCGCATGCCTGGGGCGGCAAGCCGCGGGGGGTGGCCTGTTGGTCGCTATGAGGGCAGCAATCCAGCAGCGTTCGGCAGCATGCCTGCGGGAGATCCGCCGGTCCTGCGGCTTCGGCGGCAATTCGGCGTCAGGTATGCCGAAGGCGCGGGACTGGCAGATCACCTGCAGAAATACTGCCGAATCCGCATGACCAGCAGACCACCTGCAAGCGTGCTGCCGAAGGCCGCCTGACTACTGTGCTTGGGGCAGCAAAAAACATAGAGCCGCCCCTAATTGGGGCCCAATTCTGTGATTACTGTTCCTACCTTTAAAGGAAGGGCAGTGGAACTCCTCATGGACCCAGATGAACAGATCCCCCAGTGATCACAAACATGGGGATAGAACAACTTTTAAGTATATCACTCTATTTTGAACTTTTCGTATTTGTCTAATTCCTTAAGTTGATGGACTAATTGATGTGTTGATTGGAGCCCAGAAGAACCCAATTAAAAAACAAAATCTTCAATTGAAGCTGTTTGTGCAAGACAGAAATTACTTGAAGGATGGAAGTGTTTATATGTGCTCCAGAAGCATAAAACACTAGAGGGATGAAGAGGTTTGGCCAATTGGACTCCTCATGTGAGTAAAATTGTTCATGTGGCAATGACTGCGATATATCATTAGTGGCATGAATGGGTAAAGGGCAAGGTGGGTACAAATATGTTGCAAACCTAGGGCATACTCCCATTCATTCATAATAGCTTTGTGAATGAGGACAGACTACATGGTCTTGAGAGCCAATGTGTGTTTGGAACGAGATATTCTGAGGCTTTCTGAAGGAGCAAGGGAAGGGTATTTTGCTCACTTTAATTGGGAGGCTGTTCCAGGCACAAGGAACAGAATGAAAGAAGATAAATCAGGAGTGAACAAAGGAAGCAGTTGAAACTTTGAGTATGTACCAGTATCTATTTGTGACTCTAATAGCATTTATACTGAGCTCCTCACAATAGTATCGGAGCCCCTTTCAGCAGAAACCTAAAGAGTTGGCTGGAGTGCTCTGCTTACTTTGTGCTTCAAATTTGAAGGCTACACAGCTTGCCAAAGCTAATCAGTTCCCATAAGCTGTTCCCTGTAATCATTTCTGGAGGGTTACATATGTCACCATCAAGACATTATTATTTTCAAAACTAATGACACTGTTTCATAACCCAAGTATATTTTGAACATGCCTATGCTTGACTTGAACTTAAGATTTCCCACTATGGCCTTAGTGGTGAGAGTGCTAATGTGGGCAATCTGCCAATCTCTAAATCACTGTATGGTGGTGCTGATCAAAGCAGGAATATACACAGTGAAAACACTGGCGGCTACTTGTGTTCAGTCTACATCAGTGCATCTAGCAGTGGCGGCAACACTGTGAAACCTGAAGAAAGTATTTTGGCCCCATCTGTGCTGAAAGACAATCCTTCATGGCCTAAAACAACCAGCCCAGTTGCATGTTAGTCTTTCTTGAAGCTGTAGCATTAGCCTTTCTTCATGTTGTAATATAGCACAGTAAAACATTTCAGGTAATTGTACAAAATTAGTGACTACTGACTGGATTTTTTGTTGTGCTTTTTAGTGCTTCACCTGAAGAGAGAATGCTATCATGTTCATGCTAACATAAGCCTGGTCTACACTACGCGTTTAAACCGGTTTTAGGAGCATTAAACCGATTTAACGCCACACCCATCCACACTAAGAGGCCCTTTATATCGGTATAAAGGGCTCTTTAAACCGGTTTCTGTACTCCTCCCTAACGAGAGGAGTAGCGCTAATATCGGTATTACCATATTGGATTAGGGTTAGTGTGGCCGCAGATCGACGGTATTGGCCGCCGGGCGGTATCCCACAGTGCACCACTGACCACTCTGGACAGCAATCTGAACTCGGATGCAGTGGCCAGGTAGACAGGAAAAGCCCCGCGAACTTTTGAATATTTCCTGTTTGCCCAGCGTGGAGCTCCGATCAGCACATGTGGCGATGCAGTTAAAAATCAAAATAAAGAAAGAGCTCCCGCATGGACCATGCGGACGTGATCGCTGTAAGGGCAGGCAAATCTGTTCTATCAGCGCTCCGTTACAGAAGACGAATTAAAAAACATTTTTTAAAAATCTCCAGACAGACGCCATAGCAGGGACTCAGCGCACTGCTGCGTGACAAGCGTAACGGAAAGCCAAGGAATCAAATGGACGCTCATGGACTGGAGGACTCAAGCTATCCCACAGTTCCTGCAGTCTCTCTGAAAAGCATTTGCATTCTTGGCTGAGCTCCAAATGCTTCTAGGGTCAAACACAGTGTCCGTGGTGGGTCAGGGCATAGCTCGGCAATTTACGCACCCCCCCACCCACTCCCAGAAGTGAAAGGGAAAACAATCCTCTCTTGACTCTTTAACATGTCACCCTATCTTTACTGAATGCTGCAGATAGACGCGATGCTGCAGCACTGAACACCAACATCCTTGCTCCCCCCCGCCATGGGTGGCTGATGGTGCAAAACGACTGGTACCCGTCCTCATCATCAGCCTATTGGCACATGGGGCAGTGCAAAAGGGCTGGTAACCATGCTGACTAGCATCCGTCAGGTCGATCAAGGGCGCCTGGCCCTAATTTTTCCTGGTAGATGGTGCAGTATGGCTGATAACCATCGTCATCATAGCAACAGGGGGCTGAGCTCTGTCAGCCCCCACCCTTCATGTGTAAAAAAAAGATTCAGTTGCCCCTGGACTAGCAGAGGGATGCTGGGCTCCTCTCCTCCACACTCCTTACTGTCCTGTCTGGACTATCATAGCAGCTGGAGGCTGCCTTCCACTCATTTCTCACTAACAAGTCATTGTGTCTTATTCCTGCATTCTTTATTACTTCATCACACAAGTGGGGGGACAATGCTACGGTAGCCCAGGAAGGCTGGGGGAAGAACGGAATCAACAGGTGGGGTTGTTGCAGGAGCACCCCCTGTGAATAGCATACAGCTCATAATTTCCGCTGGATCTGACACAGAGCAGCTGTGCTCTCTGATACAGTGGTTCTCTAGTACACTTGCCCATATTCTAGGCAGGACTGATTCTATTTTTAGATACCAAAAAGGAGGGATTGACTCAGGGAGTCATTACCAATTTTTGCGCCCTGGCTGACAGCAGCAAATGGTGCAAAACGACTGGTAGCCATGATCATCTTTTTACCAATTTATGGATTGGTAGATGGTGCAGTATGGCTGGTAACCATCTCTGCTGTCATGCAAAAGCAAAAGCATGCTGCTGTGTAGCGCTGCTGAATCGCCTCTGTCAGCGGCATCTAGTACACATACGGTGACAGTCACAAAAGGCAAAACAGGCTCCATGATTGCCATGCTATGGCATCTGCCAGGGCAATCCAGGGAAAAAAGGCGCAAAATGCTTGTCTGCCATTGCTTTCCCAGAGGAAGGAGTGACTGATGACATTTACCCAGAACCACCCGCGACAATGATTTTTGCCCCATCAGGCACTGGGATCTCAACCCGGAAATTCCAAGGGGCGGGGGAGGCTGCGGGAACTATGGGATAGCTACGGAATAGCTACCCACAGTGCAACGCTCCAGAAATCGACGCTAGCCTCGGACCGTGGACGCACACCACCGATTTAATGTGTTTAGTGTGGCCGCGCGCACTCGATTTTATACAATCTGTTTTACAAAACCGGTTTATGCAAATTCGGAATAGTCCCGTAGTGTAGACGTACCCATAGAGCACCAATTCCAAAACAGTTTCCTGAACTGGAATTCAGACTACCAGCTAGAATGGAAGGCACTGAATTATGATCACTGTAAAACAAGTGTGGGGTTCCTAAAACTATCTATTCCATCATCTTATTATTGATAACCCTAAAATGTGAGTTTATGTCTATGTTGTGACTTGAGACCATCTCCCTCTATTACATTGATTCTGTATAGATTCTGGCTCCGCTATTCAGGACAGTGAGTTTTGTGTAATAGAGGGATGATGAGATGAGGGATTAGAAAATTATGAAGACATTAAGTTCATTTAGCCTTTTTAGTTGTAAAAGGAACCTCCCACAAGTTGTGGTCTCTTCTTCAGTCTGTGCAAAGATGGCTCCAGCCCATTTGCTGCTCATAGCGTTGCCAAGGAGCTACACAGTGAAATTTGAGAATAGTTAATTTCTTTCCTGCTACTGGGAACCCTTGGGGAACCAGTGGAACTGTCAGGAATCAAGTCAGTTTCATTCTGCTACTCCTTTTGGGAAATATATGAACAGCTGTTGAGGAAGACATTGGAACTACTCACCCTAGAGGAGGGCCCAAAGAAGGGAAGCTGCAGGAGGGGGAAACTCTCCTTTCTGCAGTATTCAGGAAGCTGGGGAATGGGTAGTGTTAACATCAGTGGTAATTAAGGAAACCAGTCCTGAGGAATACTGCTGTCTGTGTTCCTTTGCATCACTTGTAATGACCTTTTTATTCTGGTTTTGATGTATGCTCAGTTCATGACTACAGGCCATAATTCTTAGATTTGTTTCACTCAAACAGAAGTTTTAAAATGAGCTGCAGCATTAGCCAGAGCTGTGACTTCAGCCTTAAAGTAGATAAAGGGAATGATCCTGCTCCCCGGGTCCATCATCTTAGTGACACCAGGGTCAGGCCTGTAATGTCATACAAATTCACAAGCATCAAAGTTCTGTGTTAAGGGAGCCAGAAATTCAGGAAGAATGTGAAGCAGGAGTGGCTGTACTCAAGGCTTAGAACAAAGTCCAAGTTAAAGTCTTTGAAATCTTTTACCTTTTGATCTCTCATTCAGTTTCCTATATGGTTCTATGATAAGCTGTGTGTAGCATTTTTCACTAAGCAAAACCACTGAGAACTTGACTGTAAAATTCCCCAGTGTGTAGATAAGGAAATGTAAATTTCATGTAGTTTAAGTCCTTTCTTCCTATAGAATTTCTCCCTGCTTGCCTGGAAAGAACTTTCTGACTCACCGTTTGTGTCTGTAAGCATTTATCTATTTTAGGGATTTTTAACATTTCACAGTGCTGTTGCTAGTGTTCATATCTTATAAGAACATTCCCAAGTGTTACACCTTTTTATGAAATAGTTTGGGTAAAAGTTGTGATTGGAATAAGTAAAGAGGCTGCAAACTTGCAATGCATGCACAGACTGGATTAGAAGGTTAAACCCCATCGGACAACTCTGTTGCATCACACCATCAAAAAAAATTAATATACATTATTTAGTTTAATAAAAATCAAATTATTCGGATGTAATTTCTAGTATGGAATACTTTTGAAGTTGCTACGTCTATGCAGAAACTAGACACCCGCAGCTGACCCATGCCTGCTGACTTGGGCTCATGGAGCTCAAGCTGTGGGGTCGTTTGATTGCTGTGTAGACTTCCAGGCTTGGGCTGGAGTCTGAGCTCTGGGATCCTCCCAGCTTGCAGGGTCCCAGAGCCTTGGCTCCAGCTCAAGTCCAGAAGTCTACACAGCGATGAAACAGCCCTGCAAGCCTGAGTCCGCTGGCATGGGCCAGCCGTGGATTTTTCTTTGCTAGGTAGACATACCCATAGTCTCTTCATAAAGTGCAAAGGCAGCTTTACTTGCACCTGGACAGCTACTGGAAATGGTTCTTAGGGTCTCCAGTTTCAGAGTTTATCAGAAGGATGTCCCTCTTAATTACTGATGCTGCAGATTACTGCACTGTAGTGTGGCTATTGAAATATGAACTCCAGTCTAGAAAGATTTTAAAGAACTCTTACCTTATCTCAGCCACCTGAAACACATGGGATTGGGCAATTCTTATGCTAACGTTTTAGCAAAAGATCATAGCAAGGTCTTGCAATCCTGCTGAGGTTGGTGTAACTAAGGGCACAATTTGGCCACATGCATGGCTGTTGCTTCACTTCTGTGGATACTGATCATGGGTCTTGCACTCTGTTCTCATCACCTCTTCCCTAAACTGTTGGAGTTGGAATCCAAGGGAGTGTTTAGTAGTCTTAGGTTCATGGTGACTGCGTGAAGAAAGACCTGGCAGGGATACCATCAAAAAGAGCCTCTTTGCTGCCACCCCTCCTGCCTCCAGAGGTAATTCTATCCACTCTGAGAAGGCACTCGTAAGGAAAATCAAGTGACTATAGTGACTAACTGCTCTGATGTTCTTGAGGATTGGAGCAGAAAACTGAATAATAAATATGTAGGTGCATAAACCTCACAATTGCTCTTGTAAAGAGAGGATTTCTATAGTCTTAGCAAACTACTTGCTGAGATAACTGTGCTATACAGTCTAGACCAAACTGTCACCGTGAATCTAAGCAGCAGCATTACTTTTATTTGTTTTAGAAGGATTGAGACATGTAAAATAATTATTTGTACTTTAATATTGCCTTTCATCAGACATTGTCAAGGCTCTTTACAAATAGTGTGCCTCCTACCATCCATGTGATGAATAGCAGTTGTTATGCTCACTTTATAGATTGGCGGACTAAGGAACGGAGACTAAGTAACCTGCCCAAGGTTATCGTATAGCTAGTTCACTGGCAAAGCTAGAACTCAGTGGGTCTCCTACTCAAACCAGTAGATAATAAATCTTATGAGATTACACAAATTGAGTTGTGGATTTTGTTATTTGACAGGAACAAGACCTGGTAGAAATGTGAGGCTATAAGTTGACATTTATTTCTCTGCTTCACCCGCAAAAAAACAAAACCAAACTCTCGCTCCTCTTTTCTCCTACAAACCTAGGGTTTAAAAAAAAAATCTTCCAGTTTTGCAAGAAAAGTGGTGCAAGGACTTGCAGACATTTCACCTTGCATGCATGACATAGTCGCGTTTGAATTGTTGCCCATGAAACCTACAGGCTTTGTAAGAAACTCATCTGGTGGAGGAGGAAATAAAAATAATAAAAAAAAAGGGCAAAGTTGTTTAAGCAATTAACTTCTAGTGCTAATGCCACAGTCTTAAGTAGAATCTGACACAATGTGCCTCAGTGATCCAAGGGTTCTATTTGTCAATTATTCAGTAGGCTGTAACTATCAGTCCAGTGAACTGTAGGAAATACCCTAGTCTGGAGGTCTGCCACTTATAGATAGCCAGTATCGTAAAAGGTTTTATGTGAGTTCATGTGATCTACTCAGAAAACAATTCTGAATTCATTAAATAAGATTACAAATATAAACCCTCCCTTTATTTCTTTGAAGGTATAAGAGGAGCCACGTGGCATGGGGGTCAAAGAGGATTTAAGTGAAATGTAGAAATTTGAAGTTCCGTTGTTATCTGAGGGATTCTTGGCACTGGAGAGCTACACAGACTGTGCAGTACATAGACACATCACAGCAAGCAGTATGTGTGGCTTTGGGTATGACTCTTAGGCACCAGCAAGATATACTGAAACCAAAAGGTTATAAAGATGACTTTGTATCTTAAAATGTAAATGAGCTTTTATTATAAGTGCCAAATTGATACATTATGAGTGTATTATTAGCAAACTATTCTGAGATATAGAGGTACAATTCCCATTATTCTGTAGCTTCAGTCAAAAACCTTATTGTATATGGATGTGATGTTACAGCCATGTGTAACAAACTGCCTGTCAATCAAAAGTCTTGTTATACATGTATTTACCTTCAGATGTGTATATATAACGAGGTTTTTGATTGACAACCGAGAAGCTGGATGGAATATATAAAGACTTTCTTAATTTGAAATGAAGGGCTCTCTGATCTAATAGTGTTTACACAAGATTGTACACCAGTTTATATAATGTCTGAATTAATAAAAATGAACCCACTGACTTTAGCTGCCTTGATAAATAGAAAAATACAGAAAAAGCACTGAAACATTAAAAATCAACATAACTTGCAATATTGAATCAAGGAAACTGTCTGTATGCCCCTCTGCATTGGGTAACTTACTTATAAAAAATTTTGATGCATAAATATTCAAGAATTATATGGAGCCATAAAATCTTTCACAAATTAAGGAGATGTTTAATTCTTAACTTTCTAGTTCCTGCACTAGTACATGAGGAATAGCACTAACTTAAATTTTGTTTTCTTTGATTTTTTTTTTTTACTAATCTAAAATCCTAAATTAGCTACTTCATATAAGTGTATTATCTTACAATGCAGGAGCCTTTTTCATATGCTAACAAAATTCATCTCTGCAACAGCATATTATATCCTGTGCTCACTATGCACAATTCAATAGCATGGTTACCAAGTGAGACGTGCTAAAAGATAGAAGCTTTTCAGAACAAGTAATTCTGGGCCACCTAAAAGCTTACTAACATCAGCTTCCAAAATATTTAATTGATCAGTTCCACTTAGGGTATGAACTGTATCAATTGAAGGCAATTGCATCAAAGTTGGGGCTGATTATAGAGGAAATTTAAGGAAGGAGAAAGGAAAGCAGTGAAACGAATGACACACATACCCTGTGTGCCAAGAAAATTAGTCTTGAAACTCCAACTGAAACTATTACACTAGTACTCCTGTTCTTATTACACTAATGTCTTTTCTCTCTCAAGCAGAGGTAAGGCAGCTAGAGAAGAGATGAACATAGGTGATTTCTCAGCAGATGCTTGTGAATGACTTCTAGTGGTCTAGAAGCACTGAGTTATGCTATAATTAACAGGAACATCATTCTTGTCAGGCACTGTCTGGCTGAGGTTACTTGTGCCCTCTGGGTTACTGGAAGTGCTTCTTGATCAATGACAAATGTAGGTGATGACCAGAGTTAATGGTTGATAGTAGTAGAGAAAGGCAATGGAGCAGGTTAATCCAGAAAATGAGGGAAAATATTCCTGTGCTTTTGTGTCCAATAAAATATAAATAGGTTTATCGTCTTAAACTTCTTATAAACTTTATAAATTCCGTATAAATCATTCATTACTCAGTTAATGGGTGCCTAGGACTGATCCCAAACCTCCTATCCTTAATTTGAGATCCCTGCCCCCTTCTTCTGCCCCCAAGTACCGCTAACTAACAACTTGGGGGCCAGAATTGCAGCCAGAAATCATGGCTATGTCACTTTAGGGCCATACCCCTGGGGATGAGTCTGGAATAGCAGTGTACGAGTGCTGTATGAGCTAGATCTGTGCTGTGCTAGATTTCTGTTGTGAAAACATTAATGGGCAAGCTCACCAAATGGTGCTGGGCATGACAGATCATTTGGAGGTGTGCACAACCTGATCATATGTCAATCAGATGTTGGCTATTGTTCCATATTTCTTTTATCTCAACTGCCAGAACAAAGCCGAGAGATTCTTGCAGTTATCTGTCAACTTCCAAAACTGTCTGGATTACAGAGAGTTAATCTATTGTGTATAAAACTGTATTTGTGTATTACAAAATACATGCATAGGTGTGTATATAAGTATATCTCCTAAAGAGAAAAGAGTAGAAGACTCCATGATGTCTACTATGGACCTTTCCATATAGATGTAATTAACCTGTGAACTGTTTGAATACTACACCAATGGACACTATTAAAAAAGCCTAAGATCTCTAGCACATCTTTCTGTGTATGCCTTTTTCTTAAGCATGGAATGGAAGTCTTCATGTATCTGACTTGGTTAAAGTAGACTTAGAGCAGTACTGAAATTCATTCTCTAATAAGTTTTTGGCTGTCTTTCTGATATTTGACTCCTGATGAGTTACGTTTTCAAATACGTATTTGGAGCTGATTAGTTAGGAAGAGGTGATGTTCCCTTGCCATGTTACTTGCAGCATTGTTGGCTAAACAGCTCAGTGTATCTTCATGAACAGCTGCAAGAGAAGGAAAGGTTGAGGTGATTCCTTTCTGACTCCCCCTCCTGACTAGCTCCTGTCAGACTCTCCCACTACTGTTCTGCTGCTTCCTCCCCCTGTCCTAGGGGGTGAGAACAAGTAGGCCCCAGATCTGAGTAGCACCTGTAGCCTAAGCAGGGGGGGCTTACTATCTCATTCCTCTGGTTTTCAAAACTATTGTGCCATCACTGGGAAAGGAAGGAATGGCCATGTAAGGCACTGGACTGAGACTTATGAGATCTGGGTTTAATTCCCACCTATAAACATCTCATGTGACCTTAGGTAATTCAAATGCAAAAGGATTTCCAAGAGGCCCCCACGAGGTGCTCTACAGAGGATTTGGTAAAGGTGAATCTTCCATGCAGAATGTGAGTAGTGCTGTGCTGTCCGATTTCTCAGCTGATTGCCCATCTCCTGGTATTTTCAAACCCACAATGCTATTATGCTGTGCCTATGCTCTCCCTGTTTCTAAATATCTCCCACCTCTGAGTCCAAGGTCATTTAATTTATGACACTGGATTTATGTTCTCTGTATGTGTGTATATATATATATCTCCTCACTATATGTTCCATTCTATGCGTCCGATGAAGTGGGCTGTAGCCCACGAAAACTTACACACAAATTTATTTGTTAGTCTGTCAGGTGCCACAAGTACTTCTGTTATTTTTTACTGGATTTATGGCTTCTTATAACACGTTGTAACCCACTAACCCTCTCTTTTTTTCTCTATGACTGCAGAGGTGTTAACATGCCACTTTGCATTGAATGGTCTCTTAAAATATCTACTAACTAATGCTAAACCATCTGTTCCACCTTGCATTTTGCTGTGAGACTGGGAGTACCTTTCCCAGACCTGAAGAAGGGTGTCTCTCAAAAGCTTGTCTCGCTCATCAACAGAAGTTGGTCCAATAAAAGATATTACTGCATCCATTTTGTCTCTCCAAGGTCACAAGGCATTTCAATCTTCTCATGGGATATCTCTGGCCTGCTGGAAGAGTATCCTCAGCACCCTCAAGAAAAATAACAAATAAAAACAATCAGAGTAGAGTCTTTAATCTTTCCAGTGAATCAGTTTAGTTCTTCTTAAAAACAAAATTAGTCCTTTTTTGTAAACAGAAAAAAAAATCTTTGCAGATAGGCTTTTCTGAGAACTCGCCGTAGAAAACTAGAATGGTACATTCGTTATTAGTGATGTAGTGAAATTCTGCTATGCTCCCTTAATCAAAGATAGACGTTCTATTTGTAGTGGTGCTTTCATTATGAAGATGAGGCCAGCAAGGTAGCAAAAGAGAGTGATAAAAGTAATGTCTAAATTTTTGTTGCGGTTGACTGACTTTTGGTTGTTTTCATTACTAGTGCTCTGCAATGATAAATCACATAAATAAAAATATGTATGTGATTTATCACATGTACTCAGTGCTTTGGCTTGTCATTTGACTCTGGCTGACTACCATTTCCAGTTATTTGGTATTGGGACAAATGGTACAAAAACAGTTGAAACACCTGAGTAATTTAATTGTTTTTGTTTCTCTAAAAAGAACACTCCTCTCTAAAGCGAGCCCAAAAATATATTTTGTGAGCACAAGATTTTTAATAACCCTAAAATCAGTAGAAGTTACTCAATTTAAAAACACACTTTTATGACAAGAATTTTTTTAAAGAGAATCATTCCCTTGCTGTTGAAAAGCCAAACTCTGTAGTACTAAGGACCTGAATGTGAACAGGACTATAAACAGAAGTGCAACCACCTTCATAGATTTCCATTTTCCTGTGTAAGAAACACACACAAAAGGGTATAACAGTGACAAAGGAGACTTAAACAAACAAAACACCTTCCCATTTGAGAATTCCTAGGTGATGGTAACAAATGTGGGTTTAAAACATGCACCTCTTTAGTTGAAAGTATCCTTTTAAACCTGCCTTAGGACCCAACCCTTAGTCCTGGTCTACACTACGAGTTTAGGTCGAATTTAGCAGCCTCAACCACCCACCCTGCCACAAATGTCTTACTCTCACAGATATTGTGGAGCACACAGCAAGCAGTAATAACAATGGGAATATTGGTTTCACTGAGGTCTAACTGAGTCAGTAAACTGTGCCAGCAAGGTTTTAAACATCCAAAGGGACATTCTACCACCATTATGCACTTGCTCAGCCTATAGTTGAACTGCTCCTTACTACTGTCCCGGCTTCATGAGCCATGGGAGCAAGGGGTAGGCGGGGTAGGTGCAACCGCGCGATGCTGCTGACTGGGAGAGCAGCCTGAGGCAGAAGCCTCCAGCTGGCGTGATATTCCAGGCAGGACTGAATCTCCATTAGATGAAACTTAAAGAAGAGAATGACCTGGAGCAATTTCCATTTTTGTCCAGATGCCCCTGACCGACCTAACCGAGGCCGGCCAGGTGCACCCATGGGACGATGACGATGGCTAGCAGTCGTATTGCACCGTCTGCCAACCGCAAGGCAAGGCAAGGGGATGCTGCTGTGTAGCACTGCAGTACCGCGTCTGCCAGCAGCACCCAGGAGACATACGGTGACAGTGAGATGTGCGGGCTCCATGCTTGTCAAGGTATGTCGCCTGCATGGGTAACCCAGGAAAAAAGGCGAGAAACGATTTTTTGCCATTGCTTTCACAGGGGGAGGGAGGGGGGCCTGATGACATGTATCTAGAACCACATGTGACAATGTTTTTGCCCCATCAGGCATTGGGAGCTCAACCCAGCATTCCAATGGGCGGCGGAGACTGCGGGAACTGTGGGATAGCTACCACAGTGCAATGCTCCGAAAGTTGACGCTAGCCTCGATACTGTGGACGCACTCTGCTGACTTAATATGCTTAGTGGGGACACACACTATCAACTGTATCAAATCGATTTCTAAAAAAACGACTTCTATTAAATCGACCTAATTTCGTAGTGTAGACATACCCTTAGTGGATGAGTGCCCTCAAAGCCTGACTTCAGTGTGCGAGGAGGGTGCTTGGCTCACTGCAGATTTGGGCCATACATACCTGGGGTGAAATCCTGCCCCCATTGAAATCAATTGGAGCCTTGTCATTAATTTTCAAAAGTACTCAATTGACTTTGGATCCCAAGTGCCATTGACTTCAAAGTTAAGACATGAAATTCAATGAGACCTGCTCCTACATCATTTGGGTGCTTTTAGATAATCTCTCCCCCGATGATGCAATATGATCTAGTCTCATTAAAGCCAACCTCCAGGGGTCACCCACATGGAATAGCTAGCAGGACTGGGCCTTCTTTTGGAATGCCAGATATTTTTATTGAACTACATTTGATGGCTACACTTTACCCATCTGT
This sequence comes from Mauremys reevesii, assembly GCF_016161935.1. Classification (NCBI taxonomy): domain Eukaryota; kingdom Metazoa; phylum Chordata; order Testudines; family Geoemydidae; genus Mauremys; species Mauremys reevesii. Next base: position 28,259,569 of record NC_052630.1, read on the forward strand.
TTTAATGATACCTTTAGTCTTAACTGTCTCTTGCATAGGAACAGCATTATTCTGTAGCATGAACCTTACTAAAAATGAAATTTCTTTCAAGTGAGTAGGAATCTGAGGATTAAATCATGGCAAAATGTGCTTCTCTCCAGCCAGATCAGTCTCTGAATACAAGCTCTTTCAAATGTACAACTTTCTTAACTGAGAAACTTTCATTTTAAAAAGTGCGTTATGCGCTGTCTGAGCGCAGGACTGGAGCGTGGGATCTCTAGAGTTTAAATTTGTTAAGATTACATATAAAACATCTGGTTGAGATGTGACTTTGGACACATCCTATACATTGTGGTTCTTCTCTAAGAAGTGATTATAAAATGGCATAATGGGGTTCCATGTTCACTTCTGTTAGGGTCTTATCTAAGCACCACCCAGGAGATGCTACTTCCATGGATTATAGGGGAGTTGAGGATGCTCAGCACCTTGCAGGGTGAGTCACTGAAGCTTTCTCGAAACTAGGAGGAGAGAGGTCAGGGTCAATGAACCCCTAACCTCAAAGTCCCTTCCTCATCTAGGCAAACCTTCAGCATCTTCCTTATCACATCTGATCAGTTTCAGTAAATACCCTTTTCCTTTTTAATTCAACTTAAAATCTGAGTCAGTTCAGTCATTTACTTTTTCATAAATTGCCACCAGTAAAATTCTTTTTACATCTATTATCTTTGTAGAGCCAACATAGCTAAGAGTGAGCAGGATTCTCTTTCTTTATGCATCAATAAGGATTGTTCATCAAGTTCCAGTTGGTTACACTTACTCTCACACACTGAAGGCTAGTGGAGTTGCAGAGGTATCACTGAACCAATAGTGTGGTGACAGTAGGGCTGTATGAGTGTAACCCAGGGCATAGCTTGGCCTGCAGATCTTAAGACACCAAAGTTAGTCTCCCAGAGTGAATACACAGGGACTGATTCACCAGTGCTCCCTGGGCAATTTACACTGGTTACTCTAGGACAAAGTTGGTAGCGCAACTTTGGTAAGGCATGTCTTGAGCAGAGGCAGATTAGGGGTTTGTGGGGCCCTGGGCCAGAGCAAGTGGGGGCCCCACCCTGCCCCTCTGCCTGGCACTCCTTCTGGAGAGTAGAGTCAGGGCATGGGGGCTTCCCACGCTCCCCAGCAGGAGCACCAGGCGGATGGGTGGAACAGGGCAAGACAAGACCTCACACCCTGACCCTGGCAGGAGCGCTGGGCAGGCCCGCAGAGCGGGTCAGGGTGTAGGTATTTTTTGGGCATGGGCCCTGTTGGCCCAGTGGCTGATCCTTCACTGCTCTTCAGGCTGGACCTTGTTGTCTGGGGAACAGCTGGCTACCCTGCATCTGCATGTTTCTGGTGTGGCAAGTGTTCCTGGGATGTGGAAGAGGCGTGAATTGAGTATTTTTATGCTTTGACTATTTCATGGCTGTTGTGAGGCCGATAGGTCCCACACTGGGACCATGCCAGCCCATGTACAGAGGAGGCACACACTGCTTTCTGCTGTCCTGGTGCTGGAATGAATTGGATCCATAGTAAAACCTGATATTAGCCTCTGTCTCAGTTTCCCATCTCACAGTGGTACTGTGTTCTATTAAATTGGTGCTTATTCAGCTCTTTCATGATGAGAAATGCTATACATATGCCATGTCATAGTGGGATATGTTAGGAACACTTCCTTTACTTGGATCTATGTGATTGACCCTTAGGTAACTGACAATCTGAGAAGGCATCCTAATGTATCAGTAAGCTGGACAGGAGAAAACAAGACTTGCTCAGCTTCCCCAGTTTATACAGCTATTTCACCAGTAAGCAAACCCTTCACTGTAAGTCTGGAAGAAACTGTGAACTGTTTGCTGCCTGAGTAGTGCCCCTTCCTTCTAGCCACATACAATCTCACAGAAGGTAGCTCATTTTTGAGGGTGCTGGTTTATGCGCAGTGTATAGAATGAGCATAATATCTGTCTGTGTACTTGTAGGGGCACAGGGAAACTAAAGGAGGGTCTGAGGAGTAGAGGATGAGATGTTTGAGGTCTGTCTCAAAGGAGCATCCATGAATGCATGGCAGCATGCTCGTTCAGTCTTAATCACAGAACAGGGGGAACCTCATGAGTGCAACTTCATTAGTCATGCAGACGCTGCCTGGAGTAAGGACCTAATCTTGTAGTGCTATCTCCCACAGATAGAATTGGGCCTGTAATAGAAATACTATTTTGCTACACACAAAAATCTAAGTGTTACTAACTTCCTCAGATGATTCTGGGTCTATGCTTGGAAGCCTGAAGCCTGGCTTAAAAACCTTAATTTGTTTTGCGGCTGGAATTTCTTTAGAGAGAAACTTTTAGTAATATGTGCACTAACAGTATGAAAGGTAGATGGACACATGGGAAAGTCACATGTAGTTAGAGCCCACCCTCCAAGTGGAATAACACTTACATGAGTCAGTTGGTACAGTCCTTTAAGAATGTGTGTGTGTACGGTGAGAAGGAATGGAATCTTCAGGAATGGTTACCACAGGGATGTTTCACATAATGAGACAGAAGGACAAACAAGGTTGACTCTGATTCTGAGCGCTTCAGCTCCTGTCAGTTGTACCTTGACAGGAGCTGTCCAAGTATTGTGCAAAAATGACATGTCGATAACTGAAAAGAGCCTCACCTTTTAAATGCCTCATAAAATTCCTATTGCGTAATGACTGTGCTTAAGGAGGGAGACACCATCAACTTAAAACTACACTTGTCTGAAAGCTTGCTTATCACGCTATAGTGACAAAATATCCCTATATCTGAAGGAAGAGAGAACATTTTTCCCCCCTTCCTTTTTTACATTTCATTTATTTCATGAATCTGGCTATACAAAATACTGTCAAGTTCGGTTTCCACTAGATAGATAATGCCCCTCACCCAACCCCTCTGTGCATTTCAAAAAGTAACAGGGGAGAGAAAAAATGGATGAAAATTAGGAAACTCCCAAGTCTCATTAAAGTCACAAATATGCAGGGGGAGTAATAGCAGGCAGATGTAGTACCTGAAACAAAACTAGGTTTATTTTGTCAGCTTTAAACTAACCACTTTCTTCACCATCTTAATGAGGTATCTGTACTTGTGTCTGAATCTATAATAATGCTCTTCAGTATAAGAAATATGTCCTTATCTTGATACACCTCTCAGATGAACAGGATGCAACTTGCATCCCCTCCCTTGGGGGCATCTGCACTAAAACAAGGATACAGTGTGGGAGGGGCCAGTTGGTACCTTTACACCTCGCCTAGGGACAGTAGCTTCAAACTCTCTGGTCACATACTAGGGTGACCAGATGTCCCGATTTTATAGGGACAGTCCTGGGTTTTGGGTCTTTTTCTTATATAGGCTCCTATTACCTCCTACCCGCTGTCATGATTTTTCACACTTGCTATCTGGTCACCCTATCACATATACATAAGATCCTTGTAAGTGGATGCTACCTGAATCCATGCATCTTGCAGATTCTCTAACCCTGCATACTTTGTGGATTGTGCTGGCCATCTCCAGATCTCCAAGCAGACCTGGAGTTGTAAATGGCTTGTACTGCTGCAAATGGATTTTCCACATCTGGAGGACTTGAGCCTGGGTTCCCAGGGCAGAAGTCAAGGCATGAATCACATCCACTATCTTTAATATAAAAACAGGAATGTATTGTAGCTTCTTCATACTGGACTTCCTGCCATTGTAGATATGATATTTTGCTATCAGTTATATTGTCTCATCTCAAACATCTATTTACACCTATTTTCAAATGTCTGTATAAGTCATCTTGTCCAGTCCTCTGCACTCATGGCAGGACCAAGAATTATCTCTATACCATCCCTGACAAGTGTCTAACCTGCTCTTAAAAATCTCCAGTGATGGAGATTCCACAACCTCCATAGGCAATTTATTCCAATGTTTAACTATCCAACAGTTAGGAAGTTTTTCCTAATGTCCAACGTAAACCTCCCTTGCTACAATTTAAGCCCATTGCTTATTGACCTATCCTCAGATTGAGAACAATTTTTCTCCCTCCTCCTTGTAACAACCTTTTATGTACTTGAAAACTCTGTCTTCTCCAGACTAAACAACCCAGTTTTTTTTTTCAATCTTCTCTCATAGATCATGTTTTCTAGACCTTTAATCATTTTTTTTTGCTCTTCTCTGGACTTTCTCCAATTTGTCCACATCTTTCCTGAAATGTGGTGCCCAGAACTGGAAACAATATTCCAACTGAGGCCTAGTCAGCATGGAGTAGAGCGGAAGAATTACTTTTCATGTCTTGCTTACAACACTCCTGCTAATACATCCCAGAACGATGTTTGGTTTTTTTGCAACAGTGTTACACTGTTGACTCATATTTAGCTTGTGATCCACCACGATCCCTAGATTCCTTTCCACAGTACTCCTTCCTAGGCAGTCATTTTCCATTTTATATGCATGCAACCAGTTGTTTCTTCTTCTTTGTAATTGTGCTTATTGAATTTCATCCTGTTTACTTCAGGCCATTTCTCCAGTTTGTCCAGGACATTTTTGAATTTTATCCTATCCTCCAAAGCATTTGCAATTCTTCCCAGCATGGTATTGTCCAAAAACTTTATGAGTGTACTCTCTGTCATTATCTAAATCATTGATGAAAATATTGAACAGAACCGGACCCAGAACAGATCCCTGCAGGACCCCACCTGTTTGTTAGACTCAGACCTGAACAAAACCCCCAGTCCAAACATCCTGGTCTCTGGGAAAGATATGAACTGTAGCTTACCCCTGTTTTAAAAAATAGATTGACCCAAAGCGTCATATCCAATCTGAACTTGATCTGCATGATATAAAGAAGTTGCTAAATAATCATTGCTTTAAAACCTATTTGTTATATTAAGCCTGTATTACTAATCAAGTAAACCACTGGAAAGACTATTTTGAGGTTGCTGTGAGCCTTCTAATAGTAGTGAGTGACTGTTTTTCCTTTGTTTGTTTGTTTTTTGAGTGCTAAACATAGTTTTCACAGATAATTGAGGTTTATTGATAGAATGATTTGACTTCCTCCAGGTTCTGAATTGTCACTAAGTAAGTGTTCTGCTTATCATCCAGAATGAATTGAATTCCAGTGGTGAAAAAGCCTCTTTTGCATTGGTTTGGATTGAGCAGAGAAAAACCACCCACCCAGGAGGAACGAAGAAATATAATAATACACAATGGTCCTAATAAAGCATCCAGTAATGTCATTCTTCCATGTTTCCCAAACCTGTATGGAGATGGGAGCCCATGTCCTAGAGGCTTTCATATTCAGCCATTATGGGGTAAATTACCAGAAAATAAGCACACGGTGAACAATTTAGGAAATGGGTCACCTTTCAAACTTATTATTTCAGCCATAAGTAAATCCAGGGGAACTTTTTAATTCTTGATAGAACAGAATAGGAGTGCAACCTCCTAGGGCATCATTCTTTTTAAGGACTACCTACCTGGATTGTCACTATTTAAAAGGGGAACTGTGTCTGCTTAGTAACAGTGTGAATACTCTCTCAGAGCCTGGAGGTAAAGGAGTGCCATTCTGAGACTTGTTGTGCAATCTGAATTATGGCAAACATGCATGTGAATTACCCAAGGCAATAAGGAAAGGCCAACTCAATTTCTTGTTTAAGCTTGAATGAGAAGAATAATTAAGCTTGTAGCTTATGTTTTAAAATGTGACTTTTAGGATCCTATACTGCCCTCTTGCTCATCTCTGGATTGTGGACCAAGGGATTGGAGGGAGTTTAAAGAGTCCTAAACTTATGAGAACAGAGAAGAGCCAACAGACTATGCTGACTTCTTCTTTCACAGGAAATTCTTCATACGTGTTCTGCACAGGTGGGGCAGTGAGTGAAGGGGGGATGCTGAGCCAAGAAGAGGGTGAGGGTGGGGAGTAGCCTCTGCTTTTTTCCCATGATTATAAATCTTTCTAAAAGGTGACAGGTATATTAAATACTGTCACAATTATTTTACAGGGTGCTATTTGAGAAGAGAGAGTACTAGCTTCTGTTGAGATGATTTTTCCTGGGTTAATTTGGCAGCCATAAATGTTTAAGTAAAATGTGATGTTCATATTGAGGACTGGAACTGGAGGATCCTGACAAATGCTTTTGTATATCTAAAGTGGGGTTCACAGGGTAGTATATGAACATCTCCATTGTCACATTGCTATAACCTTTCATCATATTATGCTGTATTAATCCTGTTCAGAGAAACCTTTCATTATTAGAAGTCTGTATTTTGATTAACAGCATCTTTGTCTTCAATAGGAGTTTTGCCCTAGTGGGGGCTGCAAGACTGAGTCTTTGGGGCCAGATTAATCCCTGTGTTGGGAGAGAAGGAACGCTGGTTGGACCTCTCAGTATTGTCTGCTGCTGAGGGCCAAGGCAAAGCTAGGGCAGCTCTGGGGCTTCTCTGATTTGGACTTCCTACAATAATAACCTGTGTTGTGTTTATAATAAGAGGTAGCTGTCAGGGCGTGGCCATGTTCCCTCCAGTTCACCTTGCAGGGGCCCTTGGGCCAAAGTGATTTCAGAGACAGCACAGAGCTGTTGGAACTAGCTCTGCACTGGGCTGTGAACTGCTCTGCATCAGGTGAATTTCCAGGGGCCTGTGTGGCCCCTCTGTGTCAGCATAGCATAGCTAGTGTGAAGTGGCTACACTGACCTCACATATATCCCTGGGCATGTAAGGCCCATAGTCACTAGGGAGAGAATTAGACTTTTTTTTGTGAAATGAAGTCAAAGTATTTAATGCTGCTGATTTTTATAGCCAACGACATTTTCACTTTAACCTTTTGAATTTAGTAGAAGCAGATGCAATTGTAAGAATGAAAAATGAAAGACATCACTTTAGGTTACACCAGGGGTCGGCAACCTTTCAGAAGTGGTGTGACGAGTCTTCATTTATTCACTCTAATTTAAGGTTTTGCGTGCGAGTAATACATTTTAATGTTTTTAGAAGGTCTCTTTCTCTAAGTCTATAATATATAACTAAACTATTGTTATATGTAAAGTAAATAAGATTTTAAAAACGTTTAAGAAGCTTCATTTAAAATATAATTAAAATGAAGAGCTTCCCGGACCGGTGGCCAGGACCCAGGCAGTGTGAGTGCCACTGAAAATCAGCTCGCGTGCCACAGGTCGCCTACCCCTGGGTTACACAGAGATTGCCAGAGGGGTTTTTTCCACCTGTTTAAAGAGACTTGGTTTTAAATACCTGATTTTGATTAATTGTTAATCAGGACCTATTTTTGCCTTCTTAAATGTCTCTGGCCTAGTTGGTTTAGGGTTAGGGTTGAGTGGAGAAGAATGCAAATGTTAGTATCTTTTTTTTTTTATAACACTTGGCATGTGTACATGATGCTTTAAAACAATTGCTGTTTGATAAAAACATGAAAAAAGTAAGCTGTAAAATGACTGTAGCTACACTAAACATCCCATTTTAAGGAACTGTAGATGGCCCAATGTTCAGGGCTCATATGGAATCTTGGGCCTTGAGTGAATTCTAGGGAATTTTGCTTAAATCTGCTGATGTTTGTTGGTGTGAGCTTCTGTGCATATCAGTGGCATAGCTAGCATGGGACATTTGGGTGGGCCTGGACTTCGGGTGGGCGGGCAATGACATAGGGCAAGAGGAGGGAGAGTAGGAAGGATCGGGGGGCCCGCCTCTGCCCTCCCCTTCTAGTCCAGCCAGCCTTGTGGGGGACGATGGATGCTCTACCCAGAGGCTCCTGGGGGCCCCGCACATGCACCCATCTCTGGGAGGGGATGCCGCTCTCCAGCATGCCCGGCTCCTGAAACCTGTCCCCATCGCACTGCCCACGCTGGGCCTGGTTCCCCAAGGCAGCAGGCCTACGTTTTTGATGATTGTCGCTACTGGGAGGGCCAGCCGGCCATCCTCCTCCTCTTCCTTCTCCTGCTGTGGCATGCATGGATGCTAAGTATGTAGGCCGCAGCCCACCAGACCCACCCATAGCTAAGCCTCTAGTGCATATATTTATTAAATTTCGTTATTCATTTAATGAATAATTGATATTCAAATCTAATATCCGAATCTAATCTGAATTTTTGGTGCCCAAGGAATGCAAGATTGGATCCATGCTGGGAAAAGAAAACATACACAAAGCAAATGAGCCATGAAGTGCAGAGTAGTGTAATATTGTAAAGCAAAACAAATAATAAAAATGAATGGGAAAACTCTTGTATAGAAGCATCACAGCAAACAGGTTATTTTAAAGGAATAAAATGGTTTTATTTCAGCAAAACATTTCTGATTTTTTTTTTTATTAAACTGATCTATTTTGGTTCATCTTGCTGGTTGGTAAAGGGTTATTTGTTAAACGCTGCAAAGTTTATTGAGGAAACCAATAAAGAAAGAAAAAGTTCTAGATTTACTCTGAATATGCTACTGGAGGGTCAAGTCAGTGACTGAATGGGGATAGTCTGAAACCTTTGTGTTTTAAATGTTTCAGAGGGCCGTGCCCTCGCCTGCATGTGCTGTTTCTGCCTAGGAAACAGGGAAACTTCCTTTACATTCTCTCATTTGGGGGTGGACAGTCCTTGTGGGCAGAAGTAATGGGGTTTGTTGCCAAATCTCACCCAAGATCCATGGAGGCCAGGGCCCTCTATGTGCAGGCCTTATTTCCATGCTGACTTTCAACCTCCTCCAAACCTTAGTAGCATACTTCCTGTGAGAACCATATCTCCAGACCCATTGGCTTAGGTCCCTCACAGTAATGGAAGTTCTGCAGCCTGCAGAAGGATGGCAAGTACAGTGAGCTGCAGTGGAGGTAACATAACAGTGGAGAGGGCAAATGATGGTGCAGAGTGGTTGGCCCCCTGGCCAGTCCCTGTGTGTGTGTGTGGGCGGGGGGTGTACCATGCCACCGAATTTGGTGCTTTTTGTCAACGGCCCATAGTTTTGCCAGTTTTTTCTCTCCTCCGCCCATGCTGAGAGGGCTGATGTGTCCTAAAGTGATTAACTTCCAAAAATCTGATTAGATAGTATGTCTTATGACTTCTCTAAACATTTTTGAAGTCCAATTGAATATAATTATACGTGGGAGCCAGTTTATTTTGGAAAGAACATGCCATTTCTATACTCCCTCGCTTTGTGGATAGGAAATTATAGTGATGTGCTAGCTATGACTATGGAGTTATAACTTGGTGAGGTACTCCAGTTTTAAAGGACTGCTAAACACCATAACATCTTCTGGGTAAACATGTAGGTTTCAGAAATAAAATACCTTGACCCAAAGGTACAACATTGAAGCTATAAGGAGAATAAAATCTCATACAGCTCTACCTCGATATAACGCTGTCCTTGGGGGCCAAAAAATCTTACTGCGTTATAAGTGAAACCATGTTATATTGAATTTGCTTTGATCCACCGGAGTGCGCAGCCCCCCCTCTCCCCAGAGCACAGCTTTACTGCGTTATATCCAAATTTGTGTTATATCGGGTGGCATTATATCGAGGTAGCAGTGTATTGATAATCTTATAAAGATGTTATTTGGACATATTTCTTTGTTTTAAAATATTTGTAATAGAATTTTACAACTATTTACCTGGTGATTTATAGCAATCCTTTACTGACATGAATACTTGAAATCTATTTGTACATTTTGAGTTTTGCTAGGGGAACATATTTAACAATTTGCTATAGTAGACTAACTACTTTAAGGGAACACATCTAATAAGGCTAAACGAAAATGCAACAGAGATTAGGTTTAGAGACCTTCTTGTTGTCTTACATAGCTTTTATATGGGATCAAGGTTTGGGATCTGGAAACCTGAGAGACCCAGACAGTGACAAACTGTATTTTTTTCCTTGTCAAACATATTTTAAATGTTGGTTTTACCAGGCACATAAAAATGTCTGTTTGTTCTAAAGTGCTGCTCTATTCTGAAAAGTAAAGATATCCAGGATGAGAGAAGTGACGTTCCTTGTCTGTCTCTCAGTGACTCTAGATTAAATTTGCTCAGTTTACAAGTAAATATATTACCTACCTAGCCAGCCTTGCAAACTTGCCCTTGGATCTGAAAGCCATGCTGGGTTCATCCAGGCTCGTGTCTCTCACCAGTAATAAAAGTTGTCTAATAGGAATATAGTTAATATATCTGTTAATGTGTGAGTCAGAATAGAATCCAGCTCAGTCTCCCTGCTAGCTCTGCAGAGCAACAGGCGTAAAATGCAATATGAATAACTTCAGTTACTAAAATCAGTAGAACTGACTCTAAAAGTTTTCAGGGAGTAGGTATGTTGGGTGCGTTCTCTTTTTAGCTGCTTTTCTGACCATAACTGTACTTGAGGATAGATCACAGGTAGACTCTATTAGAAAAGCTAGTCAGAATAGTTCTTATTGAAGTACATTAGAACAGCCATACTGGACTAGACCAGTGGTCCATTTATCTCAGTATCCTGCTTCTGATGGTGACCAGTGTCAGATGCTTCAGAGGGAATGAAGAGAACAGGGCAATTTTGAGTGATCCATCCCCTGTTGTCCAATCCCAGCTTTTAGCAGTTGGAAGATAGAGATATCCACCACAGGAAGTTGTTTCCCAGATCACCTAGGCTAATAACCATGGATGGACCTATCCTCCATTAAATTCTCTAATTCTTTTTTGAACCCAGTTATATTTTTGGCTTTCTCAACATCCCGTGCCAATGAGTTCCACAGGCTGACTGTGCATTGTGTGAAAAAATACTGCCTTGTGTTTGCTTTAAACCTGCTGCCTATTATCGTCATTGGATGACTCCTGGTTCTTGTGTTATGTGAAGGGATAAATAACACTTCCCTGATCTCCATCCCATTCATGATTTTATAGGCCTCTGTCATATCCCCCCTTAACTGTCTGTTTTCTAAACTGAACAGTCCCAGTTTTTTTAATCTCTCCTCATCTGGAACCCATTTCAAAGCCCTAATCGTTTTTGTTGCCCTTCTCTCTACCTCAGTTCTAATGTATCTTTTTTTGAGATGGGGCAAGAGTACTCAAGGTGTGAGTGAACCATGAATTGATATTGTCTATATCGTTCTTGATGGTTCCTAACATTATTTCTTTTTTTTACTGCTGCTGCACATTGAGCAGATGTTTTCAAAGAACTACCAACATTGACTCTCAGATCTCTTTCTTGAGTGATAACAGCTAATTTAGACCCCTTCATTTTGTATATATCGTTGGGATTATGTTTCCCAGCATGCATTACTTTTCATTTATTAACACTGAACTTCATCTGCCATTTTGTTGCCCTGTCATCCAGTTTAGTGAGTTCCCTTCGTGACTCTTTGCCGTCTGCTTTGGACTTAACTATCTTGAATAATTTTGTATCATCTGCAGATTTTGCCACTTTACTGTTCACCCTGTTTTCCAGATCATTTATGAATATTTTGAACAGCACAGGCCCCAGTGCGTATCCTTGGGGGACGCTGCTATTTATCTCTCTCCGTTATGAAATCTGACCATTTATTCCTGTCCTTTGTTTCCTGTTAGATTTTAACCAGCTACTGATCCATGAGAACTTTTCCTCTTATCCCATGACTCCTTACTTTGCTTAAGAACCTTTGGTATGGGATCTTGTCAAAGGCTTTCTGAAAGTCCAAGTACACTATATCCAGTGGATAATCTTTGTTCACATGCTTGTTGACACCCTCAAAGAAGTTTAATAGATTGGTGAGGCATGATTTCCTTTTACAAAAGCCATGTTGACTCTTTCACAACATATCGTGGGTATATTGTATATATAGATATTGTAATCGCTAGTATCACCTCTAGAGCCTTTTTTAAAAATTGGCACTACATTAGCTATTCTCTGGTCATCTGGTACAGAGACCAATTTTAAGCAATAGGTTACATACCACAGTTAGTAGTTCTGCAGTTTCATATTTGAGTTTCTTCAGAACTCTTGGGTGAATACCATCTGGTCCTGTTGACTTACTACTGTTTAATTTATCAATTTGTTCCAAAATTTCTATTGACATCTCAGTCTTGGACAGTTCCTCAGATTTGTCACCTTAAAAGAATAAAAAGAACTTCACTTTTCAATTAGTTATATTACACATTTTTGTAAAACTGATCTAATGTAATGTCATTAATAAAACCAAATTTATTGCCATGCAATGACTGACGTCATATGGCAAATGGTCCCACATTCCTCGCCTCCTTACTATTGATTATGCAGCTTTAGCTATTCACACTTTGTAAATCACATTTCTCATCTTGCTCCTACTTGTCTACATTTTTTTTTTTGTTTTTTGTTTTTTTGGATGCATGACTCGCCCACAGAGAGTCTTCAGTCTTTCAATTATGGGAGCAGAACTCTTTCTGGCAAAGTTCTTAATGTTCTCCTGTTGAATGAGTACTGGCTGAACCAGACTAGGGCTGGGAATTTTCTCAGAAAGTGAATTAATCTTGCTGTTAATTTAGACAGAAAGAACAACTTGTGGATGATCACTAAAAAAATGAACCCTTTAAAATGTAGGCTTCCATTATTTTCCCATTGAATCTTTTCAAGAAGGGCTAATATATTTTTAAAGCACTTAGCTGGAAATTTAGTGTGTAAAATCAAATTTATTTTTTTTTGCATTTCAGGTATACTAAACCACTAACCTTTGCTGACTGCATTAGCGATGAATTGCCATTAGGATGGGAAGAAGCTTATGACCCTCAAGTTGGAGTTTATTATGTAGACCACAATTCCAGTAAGTGATATATGTTCTGCAATACATTATTGTGTATAGCCCACTTATTTACTGATTTATTATGCACACATTATCATAGCATATTAGAAATAAGCTCCAATGGCCAAACAACATGATCACCACAAATAGACCACTCCCTGCACCTTGACTCCACCCAGAAGACCTAAATCTCCAGAAGCTGGATTCTCCCTCTCGCAGGATGCAAATATCTCCTTAGGAGTTGCATTCATAGTGTGAAGGGGAGAATTGGGCCTCTGCAGTCCAGCATCCTCTATCTGCTATGAATGGTTTATCACTCCCCAGCTGATGAAAAGGCCAAGTTCCTAAAGGACCTGGGTGCTGAGGACGGCAGTCCACTCTCTGGATGAAATTCACCCCCGTGCAGAAGGTCAGCTCAAGCACTTAAATGGTGCAAAGACCTTGTGCTGGCCTCCACACATGGCTGAATTTTACCCATTGTCTCTAAACACTTCTCGGAGTTCTGTAAGTGTATGGGGGAGGTGTTTGCTTAATACAGCTCTTCAGTCTCTCTTCAGAAGCAAAAGTTTTAGTAAAGTAGATTTGGAATATAATAAATAGTACACCATCTTGAGATTGTTAATATTTGTAAGTTTTCATGCAGTTTGATTCTCAGCACTAAGGCTAAACCATTGGATGCCTTCTTGATAAGGCTGCTCCATGGGCCCAAAGTATTGTGCATTACAAAAAGCTTAGACGGCTTTCAGAGAAATTGAGTGCAAACATGCATATTTATTTCAAAGTACAGTAGCTGGATACATATTACAAAGGCTGCCAATATGAAATATCAGTGTAAGTTTGTTTTTGAGCCGTATTAGAATCAGACCCCTATAAGGCATAGCTCTTGCAAAGAAATAAACTTCATTTGCTCCACACTATTGTTATTTAGAGTATGGTAAGAGGGCAAGCCATTTTCCCAGTCACGTAATCATCCCTTTTAACGAGAGTGTAGATAAGACCAACCTTAATAGGGTATGGTCATCTTATTGTCTGTATTTGTTTTGAGTAACAAGGTTATAATGGAAATGGTGACAGGCAATTATTGACAGCCTTGTGCACTGCTGCTGATGTGACACAGGATTTCAGGGTATTTAATTTTTATTTGGGGGCGTGTGAGGGGTATCATAGCAGCTCCTAGATACCCAGATCAGGTTTTCTGTTTAAAATATAGTTCTCATTCTGATGCTGGGTACAGCAGTGTGCGTTTGAGATTCAGCTACTGTGCATGATCTAATGTTCCCAAAAGATCACAAGTTCTATGGGCCCAGGTGGCTGGCATTGGAATGACGACTGAAGTGAATGGCAGGGCTAAGGAGAAGCTCCAACTCTGGTGATAGGGTAGTGCAGGGAGAGACTCGATAGAACTCATCCAAGAAACAGATGTGACTTGACAGATTCTTTTTGGAGAAGACTGTTCCAATCAATCATCCAAAAACCCACCACAGTGCAATGTCCAGACCCTTTCATAGTTAAATTTCTGTGATTCACACCAAAAGAGAGATTGTTCTAAAAGACAATAGTGAGGGAAAGAACTGCACTGAAGCTAGTAAATGAGGGGTGGGAGAGGACTTCCCCCCCACCCCAGGACTTCAGCAGAGAACTTGAAAACAACATTTTGTGGCAATTTAATTTCTAGTGTTCATTGAAATAAAACAGGTTAGTTTTGTATGCCTTGAGATGTATGTAAGCAGCTGATAAACTGTTCAGCTGTTTTTTTTAGACCATGCGTCCCAAATTTTTAGCTGGCCTGAAAATATGGCTGCAAAACTTGTCATTAGTTTTCTGGGCAAAATATACAGATAATTGTAGGTGGGCAACATGCCTGCAATTACCTGATTTGCAGGTGTTGCAGTGTTACCCAATTTTCACAGGAAAAATACATGTTCTCATATACACAAATATGCTAATTCAGAAAACTGCTGAAAATTTAACCTGTTTCTTACTTGCTGCCTTCCATGAGAATAAACTTGAGACAAATTGCAAGTAAATACTGTATGATAATATTTTTGTGTATTAAACATAAAACAAGTATAGGTACTTTTTATTTCTGTTAAAAATAAGTTACCCAACCTAGCCCTGCATAAGATTCAGATATAAAGTGAATAAAATTCAATGCAAATACCAGGTGCCCCATTTCACTTCTGAAAGTGACCTGAATATTTTATCTTGTACTTATATGGCCCCCATCATTACAGTATCTGAGGGCCCCACAAACACTGTGTTTACTTTAGCAACACCCCTGTGAGCCAGCGAGTATTAGGATTGCCATCCTATAGCTGAGGATACTGAGGTGCAGAGGTCTTAGACCCCTGCCTAAAATCAAATGGGAAGAGTGGCAGAGTAGGGAATTGAGTGGAAGGCTCATGAGTCAGTTCTGAATCACAAGACAACGTCTGAAGTTCTGTGTCCATAAGCTAGTTGTTTTGCCAACACATTCTCCAAGACTTTGAACATTAACATTCATGCTCCCACAAGATAAGGGCTGAATACTCAAGTCCTTACTCAGTTTAATTAGGTATGGATTGCTCCCTCTGCTGCCCATATCCACAAATGGAACAAACCCTCTGTGCTTGGAACTCACTCATCTCATGTGGGTGTGCTTGTTGGGGAGAAAATAACTCTGCAGCACTTCCTTGTCCCTGCCCCACATACCTCCATTCCTAACGCTGCTAATTACTGGGTGTACAGGAGAGGGGAAGGAGATCGAGCACGCCAGCAGGATGAGTTCATGAGAGAGGGTAGGGAGTGTTGGCCTTCAGGTGAACATATTCCATTCCTCCTTGGTCCAATCCTACAGAGACTTACTAGAAAACAGTATATAGCCTGGGACTTGCCTTTCCAAGAATTCTTGTTACCAGGGTGCTAGGGGACCAAAGGCAATCCTGAGGCATGAATGGTCCAGACTCCTGTGGATCCTGAGGAATTGCCAGGTTTGGGAGCTAAATGAGCTCCACAACCTCTTCTGGTGATAGGGGAACTCTGCCTTGATGGATTAACAGAGACCTCCACAAGGGGAGTCTCTGGCGTGATCCCTATGAGCCTGCTCCCAGCGGTTTTGCCCATAGAGAGGGGTTGACCTGCATTTTTACGTAGTCATAAACTCCAGATGAAGCCAGAGGACCAGCTTGACTCAGTGTTATTCTGCCTGAATAAGAATAATTAGATTTGGCCCCCCCAAAATGAAATCACTTTACTCTAGCATATATAGAGAAAAGTAGGCCTTGCTTTGTGGAATAAACTAACTTGCTGTGACTCATTCAGACTGTCAGAGCTAACAGATGCTCAGAGAAATACTTTGGACAGGGATATTGGAGGCAGAGTATTGAAGGCAATTCTGTCATTAAACTGCAAGAGGAGTTGCTCTGTTAATCTTCCCAGCAGGATTCTAAAAGGAATACAAATCAGCTTTGTCTAGCTATTTCTTACCACTGACTCTTAAGAGAAGAACTCATCAGAGCAACTCTTCAGACAGGGAAAACTCCAAAAAATGTTCCCACTGGCCGTCCAATCTTGCTAATTAGCATGGTCTTTAAGACACTATAAAGAAATTTAAAAATAGCCTACTAGTTCTTGCTGACTCATTCTCACTGTAAGCATGTATGACTTTTATAAAGTAGCCTATCTTGCAGTAATATCAGTCAGTTATTAAATTAATAAACTGGTATAAAAGAAAAACATATGGTGGCCATTTTTATTCAGGGCAGAGAAGGCATTCAGTGAAGTTTGTTGGAAATACTTGTTCTGCTTTCTCCATAAATCTGGAGTAGACAATACTTTTCTGTAGCTGCACTGGGCTCCTGATACTTCAGACTGATTCACATTCGCATATCCTCATAGAAGTCAGTGCAGCTTTGCTCGTGCAAATCTAATTGAAGGACTGAGGCCTAAATGACCACTGTTACTCTTAAAAGCTTTGGTTTCTTATGGATGGCAAACCCCACAGATATTGGGCACCAGACAGTTTAAAGAATATTGCAGGTATGTTGGTGGCATCAGAACCAACTCAGAACTAGAACTGGCTTGAAACTTTATCAACAAATTTTGATTGGGGGGGAGGGGAGAAAAATCACTACCCCCATTTTCCAAATGAGCTCTATTCATAACCGTAGTAGATCAAACCATGTTCAGCTTTCTGTGGCTGATCAACAGAGACATCTTTGTGTTGCTCTCTTACAGAATCACTTGGAGAAGAGACTAAAGTGTTACCACTCCCCAGGGACTATTTCATATTGCACTGTAAGGGAAGGAATTTTCAGTGTGGTAGCAGGTTTAAAATATTTCAGTCTAATTATAAGCAGTATGCCCAAGGATAGAGCTAAATGAAATCTAACGCCAGCAACCAGTCAGATGAAATGAGCTGAGAACACTTCTAACTTACTATCTGAGATAAAGTAAACATAATTAAATTGAATTGCATACCAGAATATTATATATCCGTAGTACATTAATAATGAACTTCCCAAGTTAGTATTTCTCAGACTGTAATACAACTTTTTTTCAGAGCTTCATTTGAGATAAGCCAAAATTCTCTTGCCAAACAGTGATGCTAACAAAGGGCTAGTCTACACTTACCAGCCGGGTCGACGCGGTGAGTTCGACTTCTCCGAGTTCAAACTATCGCGTCTAATCTGGACGCAATAGTTCAAACTCCGGAAGCGCCGCGGTCGACTCCGGTACTCCACCACTGCAAACGGCGGTGGCGGAGTCAACCTTGGAGCCGCGGACTTCCATTCCGCGGCGTCTGGACGGGTGAGTAGTTTGAACTAGGGTACTTCGAATTCAGCTACGCTATTCACGTAGCTGAACTTGCGTACCCTAGTTCGACCCCCGCCCTTAGTGTAGACCTGCCCAAAGTGAGCCTTTATTCCTCAAACATGAAACCATACTACGATTCACTTACAAGTTCTGATTTGAATGATAGACACAAGCAAAAACAACAAATTACATTATATTATTGGTGCTTGTATAATCTCTTCATCTGACAATCTCAAGGCACCTTCTCATAGCAGCTGGGATGAATCGAGCCCTGTGCCTGAATTTTATTGATCATGATTACATATTTGGTAATTGGAGCTCAATTAGTGCTGCAACTAGGGGAATGTAGCTTACTGCTTTGATTACTAGTTGTGATGAGTTAAATGTTTTGATGCAAGAGAGAACAGACTGTGGTTTCCCTATACAATTGCATAGTTGATTTTCTGTATTAGTCCCCTGCCAAGTATCACTTACGTGGATGAGACAGATTTGCCCTTGCTGTGTGTATTATGTCAGCTGAAGTGTTCTCCTTTCAGCTCATCCTCCAATGACCAGATGCTGTCAGGGCTTCCTCTCTTTTCCCTTCTGGCTCCCTCACCCCTGCCAGGCTTTCCCCCAGCAAAATTCTGTCCCCTTTGTAGTGTAATGCCAACAGCTTTGAGGCCTTGGTTAAACTGCTGTAAGTATTTAGAGGTATGTCTAGGGTTTTCATCAAAATGTGTTTGTTTCTCTTGATCCTATATCTTCCAACCATGAAGATAATACTCTTGCTGACTTTAGACCTCTTCAGAGCTTCAGCTCTGGCAGTTTCTACTGAATATTTAAAGAAACTCTTAAAATATGCAGACTAGTGTCCCACAGATGGTTTCAACCAGGCCCTTTTTATTAATTATTCAATTCTTGGTAACTAGACATCCTCATTCAAGCATGATCAGTTCAGGCATCCTAGAGCATTTAAAGTCAGCTGAATAATGGCAGCTCCTGTTTTTGCATTTCAAATTGGCACATACAGTAGAGCTGAGAGAAGAACGAGACATTTTTGAAACACTTGCTCACACCACCAAAATGAAATAATAGAATTAAAATATAAGTTGTATTAAGAGTGGCAACTTATGTGACCCTTATGTGACTTTTCTTCATAGAAACCCCAGAAGGCTGTGAATTCATTGTATTGGAATAATGGAGGCCACAGAGTCCATTAAACTATCCATTATGTAAAAACGGTTTTCCTATAACAGTTCTTCCCCTTGCTCCTTTGTCTTAAAATAAGTAGAATGATAATGCTGTACATCCTTTAAATGGGGAAAATAGAAGTTTAGTCCTTTCTCAAGGCACCAATGATGCAACATAATTAGGCCATTTTTATAGTATGGGGCACGACTGCCACAATGCCATCGTATAGATGTAGACTACAGACATGGAAGGTTTTTTTTCAGATGTTGTAGAAACAACACTTCCTTGAACAGTGGTAGCTAGGTTGATGGAGGCATTCTTCTATTGACCTAGCTGCCTCTACATTGAAGACTAGGTTAGCATAGCTACAGTGCTCAGGGTGTGGATTTTTTACACCCCTGAATATTCGTAGCAAAGTTGACCTAGGTTTGAAGTGTGGACCAGGCTTTAAAGGGATGCACTTGGCTACATTAAATGACTTAATTCTCCCGTATTTGTAATATTCTTTTAGAATCTGATGAAAATATTGATTCCCCACTACAGACTTAGTCCTTCTTCACTGTGAAACATTTTATTTTGTAGCCTTTGTTGCTGTGACTATAGGGAAGTCACAGGGATAGTGTTGTATCTGTAACAATGTTTTCCTTAAAATTCTTGGTTAGTGAAGTGGCATTTATAAATTACATATTTAGAACAGATGGTGGCCCCCAATAGAACACATCTGTGAAAAGTCTCAAGCCCTCAATATTTTTTTGGTCTTTCTCTAAAAAAAATATATTAAGAAGAATAGAAATTGTTCCACAATAACTTTTTGTATGACTAGAATCCGTTGCTGAAACTAGCACTTATTATTTTATCATTTATCATTTTTATACAGTAATTCAACACAACCAGTTTCATTTTAGATCAGCAGATTGCTAGACAACTAACAGACAAAAATGATTAGGAAGTTACATTCTAAATACTGACATAAGTGAGGGGAGGTGATGCTAGACACACTTTTTCTCTTGGTGTCTTTGTTTTCTCTTGAGTGATATTATCCTGTCAATCTTTTGAGTAAGGACTTTTATCTCTGCTAAGAATCCACACAGATAGAGGACCCTCGTGTGCAATGGCGGCGGGAGCAGGAACATATGCTGAAGGACTATCTGATACTGGCCCAAGAGGCAATCGCTGCTCAGAAAGAGATCTACCAGGTGAAACAGCAGAGACTTGAATTGGCCCAGCAGGAATACAGGCAGCTACATGACGTTTGGGAACACAAACTGGGCTCTCAGATCAGCTGTAAGTATTAAACTGTCTAGCAAGTGGGAAACAGCATCATGATAGAACCAGGAAAACAGTTTGTAATAAAACTGTCTGGTTTTGTAACTTGTTTTAGAGTAAAGTTAACTCTTTGCAGTTGGCTCCTGATAGGACAGATCTGTTACATCAAGGGCAGTGTCTTGCCTGTTCTCTCTGGCTTATCTGTATTCAAAACATTTCCCATTTTTAACATTTATTTTATAAAAGTATTGCAATCCCTTTATATGAAATCTCACTGCATCACGGTCTACTAAATCACTGCGGAAGAGGAGAGACACCAGTGCCTCAGGTGTGCAAATGATCAGTATGGGGATTAGCAAAATGCAATTAATGCTAGATCCCCAGCTGTGCCTGCCAGTGTGTGGTGGGAGGGTAAAGGGACATGGTCAGATGTGCCTATCTGCCACCTCTGTGCTCCTCTGGAACCTGGGGCTGTCAAGGAATGGTTTGGTGCTCACATTCAGAGCAGTTCCCTGGGTGCTGTGTAATTATACTTGACAAGCAAATCCATCCACATGCACTACTTACGATGGGGCTGGATGAGCAGTAGTGTAGAGCTAGCTGTTTCTGGTCCACATCAACCAAAGATTCTACATGTGATGTTTCAAGTTAGGCAAAATCAAGGACTGCTTCTGAAACTCTGGCCTTGAAACAATTGTCAATAGCTAGTAATGATTCAAATGTTCATCTTATTTCACAGATATGTCAACTGTATGATGACTGGAGTGTTATCTCCTGCTTTGTAGCTGAGCAGTCAATTTTATGAAGATTCCCTGTCTTCACTTTCTGTATAACTGGTCTTCAGCCACTTCTTCCTGTCCACTCACACTACCTATTTTCTCTTCTCCTTTCATCTCACTTCCTACTGTTCTCTGGGTCCATCTGTGTGAGTGCTGGGCCTGACCGCACCACTTCCAGCGGCCACTGGGAGCTGCGAGCGGCCATGCAAATGTAAACAAACTGTCTGGCGGCTCACTAGAGGATTACCCTGACAAAGCCGCATTCTCTAGATGTTCTCATTATCCATATAAATGACCAAACCTTTTAAAATCCTACTGAGCAATTTTCCTCAATTATATCTTGTTACTGTGTTCTATAGGCTAATTCAGGATTACATTAAAAGGTGTTTACGCAATTTAAATTTTGCTACCTTTCAGTTTCATTGAAATGTTCATCTCCACTAGGAGGATAAATAGAAGCGCCCAATCTAACTTTGCTATGCCACTATTCCAGCTTGTATGTCATTATGTCCCCTGTCTCATCTCTGAAGTAAACAGCCCCAGACATTTTAGTCTCTTCCTGAAGCTTTTCCCGGTCTCTGAATCCCATTCACTTCTGTTTTATATTACTCATGACTCTGTGAACTATAAACTGTATGCTCACGCTGGAGGGTTCTGTTAGCATCCTGCCAATGTCTCTGAAAACAAAACTACAGTTTCTTACTACAGGGCATAAATGGATCATTGCACAGATCAAAAACAGTTTCTTTGTCCCTAGCCACCCCCTAAAATAGCTCCCAGTTGTGCAGTGCTGTGCCTTCTGAAGCATAAGGGTTTTGTCCACTGATGAAGACAGGATGCTCCACTTGATGGAACATTGGTCTAATCCACTGAGGCACATCCTATGGTCTGCCACATCCTCAGGCCCTTCAGAAGGCTGTATTGCATTCTTCAGTTTTCTTGTTATGTTGTGTATTTGATGGATTAGTTTACAAGAAAAGCCTATTTTAAAATTGAAATCCTACATACAATCTCTCTCCCCCCACTCCTCTCAACTGCCTCCGGGGTGTGGTGAGAATGTTTTATTTTTGTTAATGGATTTGGTATTGCAGGAGACCAAGCAACTGGGCATGGACCTAGTGTTTGGGCACTGTGCCAAGTAGAAGGGAGGGATTTTGATTGCTAGGAACTGGTGCCATATCAGGACTTACAGATGGAGCATGATCTGCATCTCCAACTTTCTCTGGCATACATTCCCATTGTGATTATTTGACCGTGCTGCTGGGTGCTGTCACACTGGAAGAAAAGGTGCAGAACTATCATAGTGGGGAGAAGAGGATCTTGAGGTTGGAGAGAGCTGGGGGAAGTCTTGTTTCGCTCAGAGTGTGGGGAGAGAGTTGGAGCATGAAGTGAAGCAGAGAAGATGAAAACAAATAAATTGGTCTCCTCAGGAGAGAGCATTAGGGCTCCAAGAATAAATATTTACTCTTCAGGTTGTGTGTACAGTATTGGAGTCGTCCTTTCAGATTTGTGATGTGTTGTAAAGCTCACGCTACCGTAAAATAGAATTCTTAATTCAACATTTTCTCTTCATTCCAGTGCACTCTGGCTCATCGTCTAGTTCTAAATATGACCCGGAGATTCTTAAAGCTGAAATTGCTACTACAAAATCCAGGGTAAGAAGTACATATGGACCTTTGCTTTCTGCTAATGATCTTAAGGAGCTTCAAAACCTCATGATAAATATTAAAGGAGATGCCAAGGCAGCTGAGTGAACTAATGCTGCTGCCCTTAATCTAGAATATAATTATCAGAAAGTCTCTGAAGTCAGTGTCCCAAAGTTCAGCTATAATACATTTTTCTTGAAGGCTTTGAGCTTGCCTGAAAGCTGATAGAACATATTTTGCTATAGATATTATCAGATATTTAACTACGTGGTGACTTTGTACTGCAATTTCAAATACCTAGGAATGGTCTGCAGACATGGGTAGCTATTTTGTGTTCAGTTCAGTGCAGACTGTTAGAGTGCTGTCCTTTCTCATGGAGACTTTACTTCTGGTCATTTTTGTTCCCAATCTAAAGCAGGTGAGACAGGCTTCTATGGAGGAGCATAACAGAGAAAACTACAGGGTCCATGTATTTACAATTTGCATTATCTTCCCACTGTGTTAGTTGTACAATGAAATCTCTTGACTGGGAAAGCCCAGTAGGTGGCTTATATTATTGCAATTAAGCAGTTGTCTTATTATTTAACCATTTTTTTAAAGTCAGTAAAGACGTTAAACATTGAATAAAAATGACATTCATTACATTCCATATTTGTCTCCTTTTAATCTTTATATGTCAACTTGTATATTTAAGAGTTAAGAATTTCACATCTCCTGCACCTAACTTGATGCCACATATATTCATCCAGTTCCTAGAAGTTATCTCCACTAACGGGTGATTTTATAATACTGTCCAGATGAAGTAGTAGTTATGGCTATTCACTGTTGTTGTGCTAAATTGATATTCTAGGAGATTCAGCCTGAAGTGCCCATCCCGATTAAGCATTGTGTGGATAATACCATGCCTTTAATCATAATGGATGTATCAGTCTGAAAATGTAACATTTTGCTCTTCCAATTACTACAGGTTAATAAATTGAAGAGAGAGGTGGCTCATATGAGGCAAGATCTGCAGTACAAAGAGCATGGCTTCCAGACACTAAAGAAGTAAGTTTAATGCACAATCTTATTTTCCGGTAAAAAGTTCTTTCCCTTCCCACCCCCTCTCCCCGGTTCTTTAGCTGCTTGAATAATGCAAGAGTTTTCTCTGCCTGTGTGTGCTCCGAGGGTGCTAATATCTGGGCACACAACTGACAGACTCGAAAAGCAGTACACACAGCACATACTAGAATCTGTCACTTGCGCATGTAAGTGCTAGTGTAGTAAATGTGAGCAAGTACAAACTGACAACTCCAAAAAGGACTTCCAACAATGTCATGAGGCCACATTATGTCATCATTTAAAGTACAGTACTGCCCACTGTATCTAGTACTGCTTAACACTGATGTCATGGTAGGGCCCAGGTTCTTGATTCAAGGGATCATTGTTTTTTGGGGCATTGAAAAAAAACTGTAAAAAAAAAAAAAAAACAAGGACCCTGATGCTTACCAGTGTAGGAATAACAGTTGGCATTTCTTAAGTAAGGAGGCATATAGTGTAGGTGGTTAATTTTTACCACTTACAAATTCATAGATGTGCCAGCTCCTCTCAGTAGAATTCCCTTGGGAGGAGGGAACGACCAGCTGTCAAGTTGTTCAGCCTACTTCTGTTGAAGAGAATACACCACTTCAACATGACGTCTGTGCCCTGTTTAATATGCAGAACATATCAAAACTGGTTTCCATACAAATTTGTAGGAAGTCTTTCCTCTGTAATTTACAAACCAGTTGCTTAGCCACTACTATATTGGTTTCAGATATATGTCACATCTCTGAGGAGTATTAATTTATATTACCATGCATCCTAGAACCCCTACTGATGGACCAGGACCGTGTTGTTCTAGGTGCTGCACAAACACAGTACAAAAATGACTTTTTCACAGCTTCTGTCAGAGGCTTCTTAAATCTAAACCCACCAATCTTTCTCCTACTGTGATGAATTCAAGGAGAATTGGGGGGAGGAATAGCTCAGTGGTTTGAGCTTTGGCCTGCTAAACCCAGGGTTGTGAGTTCAATCTTTTAAGGGGCCATTTAGGGATCTGTGGCAAAAATCTGACTGGGGATTGGTCCTGCTTTGAGCAGGGGGTTGGACTAGATGACCTTCTGAGGTCCCTTCCAACCCTGATATTCTATGAAAATAAAATTATCCTGTTTACTGAAGGAAGATCTCCAATGTGGAAGCAGGGAAAATGTGCAGATTCACTTTGCCTGTCATTAACCAAGAGGATTTGGTTAATGACACTTTGAAGGAAGGAATATATTAACTTCATGGAGTTTAATGTCTATTTTCTGGTAGTGTATAGGAAGACTCCTAAGTTTGTTGAAGTTCATGGTTTTCAAGGGAGGGCAGTATCGAGAGAAAAATCTGTGCTAGGGCACCACTAAGGAGGAAGAAGAAAAGGAATTCCTGTTGCATGGATTTGTCTGCCTTTTGCAGATGTCAAAGACCTCTGGGCATAACTCTCAGATCTCAGTCTTGGCTTATTCTTGTATATACCTTTTACACTAGCACTTACTAGTGTAAGTGGTATATTCCAACAACGTGTTTGGATGATGACATTTGTGTATGCAAATCCCATTTTCCATGCTTGCACCCGGGTGCTAGCATGCCAAAAGTGCCAGGACTAGCAGAAACCACGCTGAAGCCCTACCGAAATGCAGGCCCTGTATCATCAGGAAACCTAAAATGGATTATTAGCTTTATATGGGTTGTGGAATCTGTAATTGTCACTTTAGGCAGAGAGGTGGAGTGTGTACTAGTTGTGGCTTGAAGATCTCTGTGTTCAATATTTGTGCCTATTAATGTCTAAGTGGTACTTACATCTTAACCTGTTTTAAAACGTTGGAGTCAGTCCTGTACAAATATATTAAGCATAACTCACTGTGTGGTAGATCTGTGCAGATGTCCTCACAACCTCCCTGCAGGCTGCAGATCTCTACCTGCTGCTGTTTGAAGTAGTACCAACAGCCATACTTCTAGGCCAGGGATTGGCAACCTTTGGCACGCGGCCTGTCAGGGAAATCTGTTGGCGGGCTGGGATGGTCTTTTTACCTGCAGCGTCCGCAGGTTTGGCCGATCGCAGCTCCCACTGGCCGCAGTTCGCCATTCCAGGCCAACGGGGGCTGTGAGAAGTGGCGGCCAGCACATCCCTCGGCCCACACCACTTCCCGCAGCCCCCATTGGCCTGGAACGGCGAACCGCCAGTGGATTTCCCTGATGGGCCGCGTGCCAAAGGTTGCCGGTCCCTGTTCTAGGCAAATACTTCCTCTTACTCTCCCCCTATCTGTGGTGGTCCTGCTTGGTCCTCGGAAGTACAAAGCTCTTATACTAGAATCGAGAAGAGAGTACTGTGAGGGGGGTTAATATGTTTTAATTTTGTACTCACACTGAGGTGAGACTAGCCTCATTTTGCTGCTAAAATGTGTCTGATACTCTAACTTTGGAGCACTGAGCTGACACTTTAGGTTGCAATTTTCAGATTTATTTGTCATTCAGGAATACCATAGTCCTTGGGTTATACAAGTTTACTTACATGTTTTTGTAATGTACATTGTAAAATACGTTGTTTTATATTCTACTAACATAAGTGATATAGAAAACAACAGGCGCTCCTTCATCCTGAAGATATCGAAGTAGCAACATGCCCAGTACCTGGAGACTAATTAAGGGCATATTCTATAAAACTCATGCCAAAAGTGTCTCCCTTGTACCATTCTGAATACAAATTTAGACTGATCCTGCCATTGTCCATGTGGCGAAATCCTTGTAATGTTCTACAATTTTGAGACATCTGAAAACACCAGATCTGAAGATTCATCTTAACTTTTCAGCTGAGCCAGGTGCTTTCTGGAACATGACTTTTGGACCCTCTAATTCTGAAAATGCTTATCACATTGTGAATAGGACAATTGAGTATGGTGAGCATTGCAAACAGTGTTTGCAGTGTCAAGCTGTAAGTTGTCACAGAGATAGGAGAGACATGTTCAATAAGTTAGTTCTTTTGACATTTCCAAACACATGAAGGAAGTCAAGTAAAAGCATCTATGGTCCAGATTCTGCTCTTGTTATATGGGCATCAGTTTGGAGTAATTCCATTGGAATTTGACTCCCAACATATAATGTTGGCAATAGTAGGAATTTTATTTCACTGCACTTGTTTCTCATTGTGGGCATGTCAAAAACCAAAGGGATGGCATTAAAGTAGCCCCTCTTAGTTAGCTTCAGAATAGTGGAATTCTCAAGGTTAATGTAACTGCATATCATGAAGTAACTTATTCAAAAGGGGAAAAGAACCATGATCATTCACTAACTCTGTTCTCTCCTTCTTATGGGTGAGGACAGCCCATGATTAAGAATGTTTACATGCTTGGAAGTGGACACAGAAAGTTCATGTGTTTTAGCATTTGAAACGCGTTCACCTAAAATTTCTTTAATAAACTTGAACTACAGTGTCACATGCCTAAATTATTTTGGGCATATCTTGAGTGTTTTAAGTCTCTTTCCTCTTTTTATTTTGTAACTTTTCATGCAGAATTGATATGAAAATGTCTGATACTCAAGGTGGATACAAACTTGATGAAGCACAAGCCATATTAAGTGAAATGAAAGCTATCAAGAAAGCAATCACTTCAGGAGAGAAGGAAAAACAAGATCTCATTCTGGTACTGAAATAATTTTAAATAATGAGCTATTGATGGAAAGGACAAGGCTTTGCCTTGAAACACTCTTGCAAAGTTGATCTTATGTAACTAGAAATGTTCACAATATCTAGGGCAGACTAAATCTTTTATTTCAAAGAATGTAATTATTAGTTTAGGAGTTAATATAAAATGACCCAACATCATGTTTGGAGTGGAACTGTCATCCTTTTGGTTTTATTTATTGATCACAAACTCAAAGATGGTATGATGTGACATTGGCTTCAATTAAATCACTTTATCATCCCCAGATCTCTAAAATGAGAGCAAGAACATCAAAGAAAAGCTTGCTCTAAGATGCATATTCCTACTAAGGAACTTTTTATCAAAGAAGGGTCACTGTGATTTTTACTCAAGCTTAAATATCTCATTCAATGTAATGATGTTGTGCAGCTGGTGATATTTTTTCTAACAAGAAAAGAGATGACTTTGTGAATTCTTGTTTTAGAGCTTAGCCAGGTTAAAGGATGGCTTTGTGACTGACAGAGGATCACAGTCAGACCTGTGGGACAGCAATGCATCCTTATTACCTCCACAGTATCTGGATGTTAGCTCCCAAACAGATGTTTCAGGAAATGTGAGTAACACGTGACACAAACACATGCAAAAATTATTCCTCTGCACTGGATCAATGTTGCCATATTGCAAGTCTTCAAGCTAGGGCAAATAACTATTAATTGATGAGCCTTCAGAGTTTCAACATCAGTGTGGTTTTCATTGAAGTTTCATTTGATCTGTTAACATAAGTCTAACGGCAAGTCCATTCAAAATGGAGCAGGTAGTAGCGGTGGTGGCACCGGCCCAACTTATAACTTTTAGCCTAGTGGTTAGAGCACTTGCCTGGGAGGTGGGAGACCCAGGTTCAATTGTCCCCTCTCTGCCAGCAGGGGAAAGATGATTTGAGCAGTGGTCTCCCACTTCCCAGGTGGGGGCCCTTACCACTGGACTACAGAGATTTCTCTCTCTCTCTTCCCTCCCTCCCTTCTTCCTCCCCACCTAATAGTCATTGGGCCGGAGTGTGGGAGAGTGTTTCTATAATTCAGTGATTAGTGCACCCACCTAGGAGGTGGGAGACCTTGGGTCTGGTCCCCATCTCCAATCACTCTTTCATTATTCTACCACAGTGGAGTAGCTTCAGTAGGAGAGACTGAGGGAGCCCCCCATCAGAATATCACATAGCTCAGGAGTTAGAGCATCCTCCTGAGAGGATTTGAGCTGGGCTTTCCCACCTTCCTCCCCTGCTGAACCTGGGTCTCCCATGTCCCAGAGGAGTGCTCTACCCACTGAGCTAAAAGTTATAAGGTGGGTGGCAGCAGCAACTCCTCCTCCACCACCTCTGGCCAGTTCATGTGCAGCAAGAAGCAGCTAAAGCGTCTAAACCCCGTGACTCGAGGAGGTGCATTCTGATTTGTGGATCTCAAGCGGAGATTAGCACCTCCCTACAGTCTAGACCAGGGGTCGGCAACCTTTCAGAAGTGGTGTGCCAAGTCTTCATTTATTCACTCTAATTTAAGGTTTCGCGTGCCAGTAATATATTTTAACATTTTTAGAAGGTCTCTTTCTATAAGTCTATAATATATAACTAAACTATTGTTGTATGTAAAGTAAATAAGGTTTTTAAAATGTCTAAGAAGCTTCATTTAAAATTAAATTAAAATGCAGAGCCCCCAGACTGGTGGCCAGGACCTGGGCAGTGTGAGTGCCACTGAAAATCAGCTCGCGTGCCGCCTTCGGCACACGTGCCATAGGTTGCCTACCCCTGGTCTAGACTTAGGTGCCTATATCTGTGAACAGGGCGGGACTTAACATATATCCCTCTGATTGGCATCTCCCATTGGCTAGCTTTGCCGGCTCCCTGCCTGGCATGTTGGCTTTTGTGGATCACATTCTAAGGCCTCTATCTCTCCCCATGCATTTTATAGGCACCTAACTTGGCTTTGGGGATCCCAGCGTTATTCCTGTGATTTTTTTTTTTCCCTAGGCACCTAAAAGTTTGGCACTATGATGCTCAGTGTTGCAAAGCCTAAGTCTCTTTGTGGATCTCACCCTTTCCTCCCCCTAAATATTTCTTCCTTGAGGCATGGAATATTCTGTTAACCTTTCAGTTATAAGGCAAGCATTATGACGTAGGGAACGTTTTGAGGCTACCTATGGATTTAGCTTTGAGGAAGATTACAAACTTGCAGGGCTAGGTCATTCATGAAGTTAGTTTCTACTAGCTGGGAATTTGAATTGTAAATAAGTAATGTTACCAATTTTTTTAAAAAAATTCAACTCTTTGTTACAATTTGTTACAATGCAACCCTGTGTAGAGGACAATCGCAGCCTTATGCACCTCTTAAAAACATAGGTGGCACTTAAGTGGTGCATAACCCTTGTGCTGGCTCTCTCCACAAGAGTGTACTTTACCCTTGGATCCTATTATTGTAAATGGGAATTATGGAATAGGTGCAAATCCTTCTTGCCACTTCTTAGTAAGATTTAATAGCAGGTTGCTGTAGTATGGTCTTGTATTAAAATTATAAACTTTCATGGTGCGGTACAAACATTGGGCTCTGATCTGGCAATCGGATCAGCGCAGGCAAACCGGTGTCACCCTTGACTGGGGCTTTGCACAGGGACAGCGGGGACAACCCAGATGGCAGGTTTGGTATCATTGTGACCAATCCTGCAAATCCTCACTCGAGTGAATAGTTCTCTCTACTATAGTTTTATTTGTGTAATGCATCTATTAGCCCAGTCCTAATAGCCATTATGTTCCTTGCCCTAAAGATTTTTCAATCTAAATAAGGCAGACCAACACAAGACATATTGTAACATTTCAGAGATAGTAAAAATTACCTTGCAAAAAGTCCTCCGCTGTAGTTTTAAACGCAAAGGGGGAAAAATCTGGGCCCCAATCATAGATGTGAATTAGTCAGATTCTGCTGTACTCTGTAACTGGAGAGCAAGATAACCCTTGCGTCTTATATCAGTTTTTAGACCCCTGAAACACATAATCATAAAAAATCAATCAAAGGAAACAATTTTCAGTCTGATCGCCTCTTGAATCTATGAATTTAATTCAATTGACAAGTTAGCAGCATTACAATTTGAATATAGAATGTCTCAAGGCACAACAGCTGTTTATTAATTCACTGGTTTTATACTTTATTTCCTAGTTTATCACAAGCACTAATAATCAGTTGGCTGAGAAGGTCAGATTACGCCTCCGATATGAAGAAGCAAAGAGAAGGTAGTTGGTGTTTTGTCTGTTGTTGCTTACCATCGGGACGGTACAATTCAAAATGTAAACAGATATCTGTGATTGAGGGGAAAACCCATTAAGAGCACAATTAGAACTTCATTGGAGGTGGTGGGGCATTCACTGAAACTTTTGAAAGATCTTTTGTGCTTAGGGGCCAGCATGCAGCAACTGTTTCTTTGAAAGACTCCAGCTTTTAATGACAAGATAGACTGTGTGGAATTGCAAATCAAATGTTAGGATGGTGTCTTAGTAATTAACCAGAACACTCAACAGAGTAAATACAAATTTTTAAATAATCACAGTACAGAAGATAAACACAGATTCTACCCTTCTCCTTACTTAACTTTTAAACCATCCTGTATGACAAAAATGAAATGTAAAAAGTTAAGAATAAATTGATCCACTTATGTGAAATTAATTTTCTTTATAGCCTAAGTCTTTTCTTGACCAGGTAAATAAAGTAATTGTCTGTATAACTGAAACATCATTGCTACATAACCAATATTCAAATTGTTGAGCTAGTGAGGCAAAAGGCTTCTGAGTCAAAACTGGGGAAATCATTCTAATTCTCAAATGACAAAAGTAACGTGGATGGCATATACTGTTGTGCCTCTCAGTGCCTCTAGGCCTCCCCTCCTAATGAGTCAACTGTGTCTGAAAACAGAGCTATGAAGTCCCCCGCAGCTTAGTATTCAAAACTTCCAAATATTTCTCAGATCTATGGATGACTTTTAAAGCAGAGCCTGGGAGATGTGTGCGTTGCATTAATGCTTGATTATTTACAAACATCTTCAGTTCTAAGCTTAATGAAAATTCTTAAAGTTCTGACCAAACCTTATTCCTGAAACCCCCAAGAATGCAGACATTGAACTTGCAAAAATCTTGAAAATTTTGAAGTTTTAGACTTAAGCTGTTCCTCCGGACATGACCTTGGAAGCCAATGTAAATTCATATTATGAAATTGCAACTAAGAATTAACAGAGACATTGTGCTTTGGTAGATACAGAGCATTCACCCACCTTTGTCCTACATAAAGCATCTGGGGCATAATTGAGGAGATGACGTATTCTCAGAAATGTATTTGGTATTTGATGATCTTTCCATCCCCAAATTTACACACATAAACATTTAATGAGATAATATAATTCAATAATATAGTTTTTGAGCACAAGGGTTATGAATTTTGAGCTGTGAACAGTCTGAGAGCCTGTGCAATTAAATAACTCCGATGCACACTAGAAAAACAAAGAATTGTTTGCATGGACCAAAAGGCTCTCCCAGTAGCTTCCTGTATACATTTATCCCATTCACAGCTGAATGCAAAGCATATAAACAGATAAGAAAAGGACTTATCCTGTTCAATATAGTGGTCATCAATTATCCATTTATGGAACTTTGGTTTATGTCCAAAAGTAAATATTTTAGTTTTCAGCTAATCTATAGTTGTGTATTCCTGCTGATAAAAAATGCCAAAATCCCATAATGGACATTTCAGACTCAAAGGCGTTTGGGACAACAGAACCGTACCTGCCTATAGCAGGACACTGGTCAGTTCAGAATTTTAGGGGCAAAATACTGCTTCCCCTCAAATAGGCCCAGTAAAAATTAAAAAGAGAGGAGGACAATAAACCATGATACACACCCTTTATAATAGACATAGGATCTGTTAGATTGTCCTTCCACCCCATCCTAACCCTGGCCATTGTTTGGCCAAGAAGGGATCTCAAAAGATAGTTAACCTGAGACCTTACCAAGCCCTTGCAAGTTTCTCCCTAAAATGGCTTCTGTCAACAGACTTAAAAGCAAATTTCAAATCAGTAAAGGCCACATAAAATATTCCCTCATTGGGGGAAACAGTATTTGGAGATCAAATGTGACAGCATGAAACAATTAACTATAGCTGAGAAGCTGTATTCCTAAAGCTGTCTAGTTCTCTGCAAAAAGGTTACAGCTCTCAGCCCTAAGAGATATCTGGAATAGAGTTTGAAGACCGCATCTAAAAGGCTGATTGGATGGTAATTCCCAGGTTTATTTCTATCCCTCTTATAAAGTGGGACAATAATAACAGTAGACCAACCTGCAGGGAAGTCCCTGTATTATTGGAACCAACTTTCAAAATCTATTTAAAATTACACAAAGTTTGCAGCCCCAGGTATTTCTTACCTTCTCCATAGATTGGCAAAGTGGAATTAAAAGAAAGGCCCCTTATGCTGAGTCTGTAGGAAGAATAAGAATGTCTCTGTCCCCAGGACCCAGTGGAGCATTACTCTCCCAAAAGAACCAAGTAAGCTAATGGGTACTTTTCCATAAGTGAGTCAGGGATTCAAGCACTATGTAGAGAGACTCATTGTAAACAGGAGAGTCCCAGTGGGAAGAGTAAACATTCAGGGCTTAATAAAACAGATTTATCTGGAAAGATAAAACTGAAGGCCTGGAAATGGGGGTTACTTGATGTTAACTTAGTTATCAGGGCCGGCTCCAGACCCCAGCGCGCCAAGCAGGCGCGTGGGGCGGCATTGTCCTGGCAGGGCGGCATTTGGCTCCGGCGGACCTTCCGCAGTCATGCCTGCTGGAGGTCCACCGGAGCCCTGGGACGAGCGGACGTGCCGCAGGCATGACTGCGGAGGGTACCCTCTTCCCGCGGCTCCGCTTGAGCTCCCGCAGGCATGACTGCGGCGGGTGCGCTGGTCCCGCGGCTTGGACGGAGCTCCCGCAGGCATGCCTGCGGATGCTCCACCAGAGCCGCAGGACCACGGGACCGTCCCCAGGCACTTCTGCCCCGGCCGCGGGACCGGGGAAGGGCGGCGCGAGCGGCGCGGCGCGCCGCCCTGCTTGGGGCAGTGGAATTTCTAGAGCCGCCCCTGTTAGTTATAACATTTAATTTAATTGAAACCCAAAGGGCCGGACTACTTGTAGGTCTCCTGCTAACATTCTTAACATCCCTTTCTGAAAAGATTCAAGGGCCTGGTGATAGTCTCATCCTTAGCTAGCTGGGCTTCTCGAAGGAAAGGTCAATACAAAATGACTTGCGCCAGCCTACTTTTGTAGTGCTGAGCAGGCCTAAGGGTATGTCTACACTATGGGCACTATAGTGGCATAGTGATGGTGCCATAGCTCTGCCAGCATAACCCCATAGTGTAGGCCAAGCATGTACCATGGAAGGGGTTTTCCCATCACTGTAGGAATATCATTTCCCCACATAATGGTAGTTAGGTTGATGGAAGAATGTTTCTGTCATCCTAGCTGTATGTACACTGGGAGTTAGGTCGGCACGGCGATGTTGCTCGGGGTGTGGAATTTTCAGACCCTGAGCAACTTAGCTATGTTCACCTGAATTTAAAGTGTAGACCAGGCCTTAATCAAATTGGGATAAACAAGGTTGGAATTGGACAACAGATACCAGCCATTGTGACTGAACCCTTGACCAAGACTTGTCTTAGAAGGTCTTTAAATGGATGTTTTCATGGCTTAATGACATATTTAACACCATTGCTGCAGCAGTTGGAGCATTACAAAAGTTTAAGAATGTTCTTGCGAGCACACTTCCTAAAGGTCCGCCTCCATTTTGGTGGGTGCCATTTCATCAGCCATTGAAGTGCAGAAGCAGGTCTGTCTACTTGAATTTCTGATTGATTTTGGGTGTGTAACATTGACAGATGCTGGTTGTCGGTGGGTATGATTGAACCGGGGCCCTTTGGGGCTTAGTGTATGAGCCTCTGCCGCATGAGCTAAAAGCCAACTGGCTGTTAGCTAGGGTTGTAGAGCAGACTCATTTTATCTCTCTCTTTAAGTGGTCTCAATGCCACTAGATGGGACACAACATCACACCCAGAAGGTGTGTAGGTTACAGGTGCACACAGGTATAGAAGTGCACATGCTCTGATTTGTTCCTGCAAAGAGGGAGCCACTTGTTTGGGTCAATAAAGGAATCAGATTGCATATCGTGATAGCAAACAAACAATCTAGAATTATTGTTCTATTTAAAAAGAGTACCGTTAAAAATAAAACTAAGCATCCTTCCCTCCACTTCCTTCAGCCTCAGAGGTGATATGCACTCAGAATGACTCTGTGCCTGGCACCTCAGAACCTACTATTGCTGATTTCTTTGTATGCAAATCTGGACTTGTGCGTGAATGATATGGTTTAAATGCTCAGTCTGTGAAAGCTGAAGGGCTGGAGTTTTCAGCCAAATGCCAAGTCATTTGCAAAGCATTTATTCCATTATGATGAAATAATTTTTTTGGACTTCAAAAATGGGTTTATTTTTTTAATCCAAAAAGCAAAGAATGGTTGCTTGCAAAGCAGAGGCAAATTCAGGGTTAGTTTAAAAAAAGGTGTAAGAATGTGTGCAGAGCATTGAGAGCAAATTCCATTGAAAAGCCATAACCATGCAAATGTATGCCAGGAGTGATCAGATTAATACCAAGCAATCCTCTTATAAAAATTCATATTCCTTCAAAATGCACTGAGGAATTCTTGGATTATAAATTAATGCCACTGTGAATTCTTCATTGGAGCACACTGTTGCACTTAATCAGGCAGTCAGAAACAAAATAGCTCTAAGAAAGCCTAAAAACAGTCAGGATGAATTTCTAATAATTATAGAATTTAAATTAATTAAGAAGAAGCAACAGTCCTGTGGGAACTGGCTCTGCATTAAGAATGCCCCTCCCCCCAAATGTGGCTTCTGTGCAGAAAAGCGACAGAAAAAGTGTTAATGTCCATTGTAGTGTCCATGAGAATAAGTTAGATAGGCTTAGTCCTGGCTGGCCTGGTTGCCTCCCTTTCATAGATCCCTATGGACTTCTGGTCTTCCTGTACTTTGGAGCTGGAGGGCGGAAGTTGAATCCTGAGAGCCTTTGATAACCATGTAACAGTGGCTGACCCCTTTTCTGTGATCCTGCTAACTCTGACAAGCCAATCAGGGTTTGAATTTAGTCTGTACCTAAGGGTATATTTACACTAAGATTTTTAATCCCAGTTAGTTGGCTGCCCATTTACCTGAGTTAATAAATATAATTGTATATGCTCAGCCTACCATAAACAGCAAACATTTGTGTTCTGGAACAATGTAGTATGTCCAGAGTACAAAAAAATTGGCAAACTCAGATTGGCAACCAATTGACTTCAGTTTAACTCCAGTCTTAATACACCCTGAATGAGAGGTGTAACTACTGTCCCATGAGGGCAATTTGCATGCCAAACTTCATCTTCCCAGACACCAGCCTTTTCAGCTGTAGAGCTGTTAAAAAAGAATCCCCCCAAACAAACAAACAAAACCAACCATCTTTCATATTTTATATCAAAACTGCTGAACCTTTTTTTGTATAATCTTTTCACAAAGGTCCACGTTTTGTCAGAGAAAAAGCATGGAAAACTTCATCCTTAAAGGGGGAAGCTTCAAAAACCTAAGTGACTTGAGTCCAGGTAGCTAGAATGGAAATTTATGCGATCTGATCTGCTATATAGCTACCCACTAAAACTCCAGCTATTACTCTATTTAAACCATTATAGTTACTGCTATACCAGCTATTGCTGTTGATTCCCTTCTTTTGGTTATTCAGTACCTATCTGTCCTTTCTTAGGTTCTTGAACATATGATGCAGCCCTGAAGTACCAGTTACTATAAAGTTTAATGTTGGGCTTCGGAATAATGCCTGTAATCAAAATAGTTTTTATGCTGTATCCATGTAAGTGACTAGTGATTCAGAGTGATATTTTGTCACCCCTTTGACTGTTCATGTACACATATGTTGCTGCTGCCTGAGGTTTAAGTTTTAATGCTTTGATTTTTTTTCAAATCTGGACTTGCACTGAGCAACCTTATTCAAAATAGCAGGGTGCCCTGAAACCCAGAGCTGAGAGTTTAGGAACAAGCTCGTTCACACGGTATCCAGATGCATTAGTTAGGGTTATAAATGTTAACATAACCACTCAGACTGTTACACTTCTGACTAGCAATATATGATGTAACTGTACTTTAATGTGGCCTGTAAATGTGCTTTACTAAAACTGTTCAACATTCAATATTCAGATTATTTTAGTACTAACTAGCATCATATTAGCTTTGTCAATACAAGATCAGTTTTTTCATTTGAAATGTAACTGACTTAATCCGGTATCCATAAAGAGCACTTCACAGTCCTGAAGTACAAAGTTCTGTCAATCCACAAAACAGGTAGAGCACTGACAGTGGCAGCGTGTATCAGCCTGTGTGTATCAGCTCTGACTTGGATAGAACATCTCTAGGGTTTATACCAAGATGTTTTTCACTCCCGTAACTTCTATTGGGTACAGCTGGTGGAAGCAGTAGTGCAGGCAATTCTCAGATGGGTCTGGTGTCTATCACTGTCAGAAGATGTTGTGGTTAAAAACTTCTGGGTCTTACATACATTGCAATTTTCTGCCACCTGTTGTGCTGCACTGTTGACAATCATGGATCTGGAAAATCATAGTGTAAACAATGCCAGCAGGTCAGAGTAGTTCAGTCTCTAGGCTGAGCAGCTTAGCAAGGATGCTCATTGTCATGGTGGTTCATTATGCAGACATGTGTCCAGTAGCAGCTGGGCTTAGGCCACTAAACACAAACACTGTATGTGAAGTGTACTTTATTTTTTTCTATAGAATAGCAAACTTAAAAATACATTTGGCTAAACTGGACAGTGAGGCCTGGCCAGGTGTGCTGGATTCAGAACGGGACCGACTAATATTAATCAATGAGAAGGAGGAGCTCTTAAAGGAAATGCGGTTCATTAGCCCCCGAAAGTGGACTCGGGGTGAAGTGGAAAGACTGGAGATGGAGAGAAAACGTCTAGAGGAAGACCTTCAAGCTGCAAGAGATACTCAAAGCAAAGCCTTAACAGAGAGGTATGTAACCAGAGCAGAGCAAAGCTTAAATTACTGGCTGACAGATAGAATAAGAATAAATAATCAACTTTTCTCATGGCAAAATAGCAGGGTGCCCTGAGGTTCTAGGAAGGTCCACGTGCAGCTAAGAGTCTTCTGCTTTTAAGGTTTTGTCTGAAAGAAGCTCCCCAAGCACTCACTTCCCTTCTCTTTTACTCTGTGTAATTAGCTGCTGTCCTACGCAAGTATGCTAAAAATATATTCATGCATATTGGAAAAATTCCAGACACCGAAGAGATCCCTGATCGCATGAGTTTTTACTATTGTGAAACACTTCTAGCTAAATGAATGGCTCCTACTACCATTCCAAAATTAACTCCTTTATTGGAGCTTATGGAAACTCTCATTTTGGGATGTCACAAAAGAATTGAGGGCAGGAGCAGGGAGGAAAAGCTCACTTTTAGACACATTGCCCCCTTTGTTAATGATGCCACTGAGAATACCATTTGACTTTTGCATCAGAGGGGTAGCCGGGTTAGTCTGTATCCACAAAAACAACGAGGAGTCTGGTGGCACCTTTAAAGACTAACAGATTTATTAGGGCATAAGCTTTCCTGGGTAAAAAACCCACTTCTTCAGATGCACTTGACTTCTGCATCAATCAAATGTTCACCCTCTATGAAGCACAGTGTACTCAGATATATGTGTACACTTTGAAGTGTGTACAGCTATGAACTTAATTAGTATTTCATAAGTTCTCTGAAGTGAGATGAAACTAGAATTTCAGCTAGAAATTTAGTCTAACAAATTTAAAAACTACCCTCAGCCCAAAGGTATCAATCAAGAAAAGCTTACAATGCGACAGCTGTCAGGGTAGGGCTTCTATTTTTCAAAATAAATTATGCCTTATGAAGTTGAAGATACTTTAATATCATTAGGACAGGAAACATATAATCTAAATGTGCGAGTTCATTAAAATCTCCATCTGGTTTCCTCACTGCAAAACTTGTAAGCCCTGAAAGCTTGCTTTTCAGTGCTTGTGCTGAGTTTTCTCTACGTGGAAGGGCTGGATTCAATGAGAACATCATATAGCTAAGTGATCATATTTTGCTTTCTAATCCCTAGTGAACACCCGCTGCTTCAATTGCGTGGGTTATCCCACTTTTCTCTACTACAGAAAATGTTCTAACTAAGGGCAAAAATGCAAAATTTGCTCTCTTACACTATTGTAAATCTGAAGTAATGCTAGTGCTTCAAGGGAATTTCTCTTGCTTTACCTACATACATATAAAATATGGTTGTGATCTAAATCATAGAAGTGTAGGACTGGAAGGGACCTCAGCAGGTCATCTAGTCTAGTCCCCTGCACTCAAAGCAGGACTACACAATAACTAGAGTATCCCTGACAGGTTTTTGTCTAATCTGTTCTTTAAAACCTCACCTGATGGAGATTCCACAACCTCCTTGGGCAATTTGTTCCAGTGCTTAACCACCCTGAGAAGAAGTTTTTCCTAATGTTCAACTTAAACCTCCCTTGCTGAAATTTAAGCTCAATGCTTCTTGTCCTATTTTCAGAGGTTAAGGAGAACAATTTTTTACCCTCTTCCTTGTACCAACCTTTTATGTGTTTGAAAACTCTTATCATGTGCCTGATCATCTTCTCTTCTCCAGACTAAACAAACCATTTTTTTTTCAATCTTCTCTCGTAGGTCATGTTTTCTAGATCTTTAATCATTTTTGTTGCTCTTCTCTGGACTTTCTCCAATTTGTCCACATCTTTCCTGAAATATGGTGCCCAGAACTCTCTCAGGACACAGTACTCCAGCTGAAGCCTAATCAGCATGGAGTAGAGCGGAAGAATTACTTCTTGTGTCTTGCTTATGACACTCTTGCTAATACATCACTTTTTTTGCAACAGTGTTACACGGTTGACTAATATTTAGCTTGTGGGCCACTATGACCCACAGATCCCTTTCCGCCATACTCCTTCCTAGGCAGTCATTTCCCATTTTGTATGTGTGCAACTGATTGATCCTTCCTAAGTGGAGTACTTTGCAATTGTCCTTATTGAATTTCATCCTGTTTACTTCAGACCTTTTCTCCAGTTTGTCCAGAACATTTTGAATTTTAATCCTATCCTCCAATGCATTTTCAACCCCTCCCAGCTTGGTATCATCCTCAAACTTTAAAACTTTCATGTGTCCTAACTGAGTTGGCCTTGGCAATCTGTTTTTTATTGGTGTTGTAGTAGTGGTTAAAGGCCCCAAAAGAGAGTCAACTCAAATTGTACTAGGTGCTGTACAAATATATAGTGAGAGAAGGCCCTGAACCCAAAGACCTTCTAGTCAAAATAGACAATGGACAAAGGATGGGAGAGGAAACTGAGGCACTGAGGTAAATGACATGCCCAGTAGCAAACAGAAGGTTAGTGATGGTGCTTGGAACAGAACTCAGTGCTCCTGATTGCCTGCCTAATGCCATATCCAGTGGGCCATGTTGCCCATCTCACTCCCATGCTCACTCTTTATGCTTTATTGTGTAAGTAAGTAAAGATTGTTCCTGCTCCTCCTATTGGTCTCTAAGTTGAACTCTTCAGGCTTGATGGCAAGGCTTTTCCAGGAGAGAGTTCTTTGGTCTGGAACTTGTTTTTTAAGTGGTCCAACACATTTTGGCCATTTTAGACAGGGAGCTCTTCTGGCTGCCTTTTCCATGACTCCTGGGATTGTCTAAACGGTGAGTAAGTCTGCAGCAAGCCAGGGTGT
The DNA here is from genome assembly GCF_016161935.1 of Mauremys reevesii. Taxonomy (NCBI): domain Eukaryota; kingdom Metazoa; phylum Chordata; order Testudines; family Geoemydidae; genus Mauremys; species Mauremys reevesii. Next base: position 28,299,526 of record NC_052630.1, read on the forward strand.
GCAGCAAACAGGGTCCACATGGCAAGTTGCTGCGTGACCACTGGTGCACTGTAGATTCACATTCTCTAGCTTGCCGCACACTAACTGGCTGCGTAGACTAGCCTGGTTTTAGCTAGACTGGATTTAGACTCTTGATGGGGCATGAAGCCTCAGGCAGTGTCTGTATACTACCTAACATTCATCTTTGTTTCTATTTACATAAACTACCTACCGGGTACTATGGTGAGGAGTTTCTAATAAAGCTCCTTCAGTGGGAGGAGAGGTGTAGGAGGGAAGCACCTGAAAAAACCCACCTTTCCCATTAGGTGTGTGTGTGTGTGTGTGTGGAGAATCTCCCACTGAAAACCGAATCACAAATATATCATGCTTCATTACCAATTATAGAGGCAGATTCTGTGGTCTGCTATAGCTGCTTAGCAGTGTTCTGGTGACATTAAGTAGCTGAAGGAAAACAATGGAGCTGCATGTGCTCATTAGAATTTGACTGCTTAGAAATATGTTATATAAATCTGGAAATGACACTGGATCATAAATGTCTTTAGCAATTTGATTTTTTGACCTATTTTATTTAGTTAAATATTTGACATGAAAAATGTATTCCTGCTCCTTTTTTAAATTGAGTGAAAGGATAATTCACAAATCCACATTTCTGATATATTGACTGTAAGACTCTAACTGTGTGACTGGCAAAATGCCTCCTGAGTTATCCAAAAACTACCACCAAATGTCTATGTACTGATCCTAGAAACACAACCAGGTATAGTGCTTGCTACTCTACCCAGAAATAAGCATTTGCAGGACTGGGCCCCAGATTTTAGTGTTTCTTGAAGCTGTTTAAAAAACCAAGAAAACAAAAAAACATGAAAAAATTGTAGAACTGTGTGTAGAACTGTGTTACAGAGGGCTGATTACTGTCCTAATTTACTCCTACTTAGTCTCAGCAGAATTTCATAGTAAGGGCACATTTTTTTCATTTTAATTTTAAAATGTCATTTTAACTTATTGTCCATCTTTGCTGTCTTCTCTAGATTGAAGTTGAATAGCAAAAGAAATCAGTTGGTCCGCGAACTGGAGGAAACAACACGATTAGTTGTAACGTTACACACCCAGCTGAAAAAGTGAGTTTTCAGTCTTTCAGAGATTTACATATTTTTTAAATGGGCATCATGTGACTGCACTTTCTCCCTTATTATAGTGCTCAAATTTTGTATAATAAGAGTTGAAATAATAAAATGCTTGGATTCGGGTGAGGGATGGGAATAATAAAATAACTCATCACAGAAGTTGACATTGCTAAAGGCCTAATCTTAGCAAATAAGTATGCATTATTATGCCTGATAATTAAGCCACTTACAGCACATGTATCTCTGAAAGTGGACTTCAGATTTATGCTCCTGCTTGTAAATGGTGCCTATTGTATTTATGGTATCTTTGAACTTGTTCTAATGAAATATTGTGTACTCAGTTTGTTCAGACTATCTTTTTGGAAAAGGATAAGGTTGGTAGCTTTGGAGACAAGTACACGTATTCAGGCACTAAAATCATCCTCAGAACTTTGGCCCATCCACTGGAGAAATAGGGTTTCTATCAACTGGGCAAACTGAGCTGATGCTATTTGCTGTTTTTCCTTTTGAATTCTACTCTGAGGCCTATCCTCTTTCATTAAGGCAATAGTGAAAAGAGCGGAAAGAAATTTTAGTGCAAGATATCTGACTCTTAGAGAGACCACTTAGAACTATTGCAGATAGGCAGCTATTCCCATGTGGTGAGGTAGGCATTATTTCTAGCACGTCATGCATTCATTTCCCAGTTCACCGAGTGGGCTGTATAACTCATTATTTCCTTACTCTGTGCGCTGTACTTTCTGTTCTTGACACACTCACTCAGTGACTAGGGCAAACACACAGTATGAGCAGATGCTTGTGTGCATGTATTTGCATGTGCAGTATAATGAAGTTCAGCCAAACTTTCTGTCACAGGGAAAGAATAAGAAGCATCCTTTGAAAAAATGAAATTATAACTGTTTTATAATAGAGTGTATTTACTAGCTCTCAGTAGTCTTACAAACATTACCAAGGTTCCTACTCAAATGCTGGTGGCCTCTTTTAAGCCATGCTTCACACAATAGGTGTTTTTCATAAGCCTGATGTGATACACATCTGCCATCCTAGTGCAGAAGGCAATCTGTGCTAAAACTTTGCTGAAATCTGCATGTTTTCCTTAAAAGAACAAGCATATGGTGTATGATTTATTTAGCACCACTCCTAGACAGTGTTGCTGATCCATAAATCACAAATAATTAATGTTATGCTTATTAATTAGCATTCCCCTAGCTTTTTCAGCATTAGGAAATTTTTTTTTAAATCATGTTAAAAATAACCCAAGTGTAAGTTTTTAAACAATAGCAAATCTAGATCTGAAGTGAGGACTAAAGGCTCTAAGACTACTAGTGTTTGCAGTATAGTACTTACTATGCTGAATAATTCCATTGACTTAAATGGAACTGTTCCGCGTACTAAGTACTGTACTTGGTAATTAAGTATTTGTAGGATCATGCACCAAGGAACGCCTCGCTGGTAACATATGTGAGGCCTAAGGGGTTATATAGTTCTGTTTTAGTTTGGGAATGGTATTTTATTTTGTTCTTTCTGATCTCATAACTGACACAAAAATACAAATTGTTCATCATCTTATTAAAACAAATCTGCAAGTCCAGCATTCTTACTTCAACAAAATCCTCTTACACACTTTACCCCATTGCCTTCTGCTTCTCTTAAATAAAAGTTGGTGTGAATTTCTCACTTGTGAAATGAAAGCCAAATAAGGCTAGCTTAAAACAGTCCTAATACAGGCTTCCCACACACACATCTGCCAATGTATTGCTGCCTGATTTATAACATCTCCTATGTCATTTCTGAGTTTCTACTGAGCAGAAACAATTGTGCAGAATTGTCGGGGTCTTTTTATGTGAACAAGCATCCTCCAAGGACTCAGCTAACATTTACTTCACTTGAGATTATTTCTGATTTGATGCAGATCTCCAGATGTAAATGGCTAGTCAGAGCTGTGTTTAGTGACTCACTATTGTGGCACTGGAATAACTGAGACTGATTCTGCTTGGCAATCCTAATTTTTCACATAGATGAATCTTGCAAGTCAGCTCAGAACAGTGAGTTACTGGGCCCATCCCAGATAGTCGCAGGCTGAACTTCACAGCAGGCCATATACTGGGTTGGAGTTTGAGGTTAGACAACTGGAAACTATTCCTGTGACATGAAGAGATCATCATCTCCTCACTGTGGCATTAAGCTCATCTTTCCTGTATGGGGCCAAGGACCTGTTCTCATGCTCCATCTTGAAGGTTAAGAAGAACCAGAGGGCCTCCTCATAACTGAACAAAGAATGCTGTTACTCTAATCCTTTGTTGCTTTGAGTTGACGATTATTTGTGTGTGTGTGTGTAAGAGAGGGCTCATAGGATGATGAATACAGATCATTAAAAAAAGCAAATTACATCACCTATTTTCATTGAAGTGTCTTCAATTGAAGTTTGGAAATTTTCAATCAATTGTACTGCTGGGTGACAATTCCTGTGTGGATTTTAATTCTAAATAGTCAGTGTGTCTTGTTGTTTAAAAGCTAAAATAGCAAACAGCAGCAATTTGGTGAGTGTGGTGATGAGTCATGCATAAAAATGTCATGGTGTCTTTCAGAACTCATATGATGTTAAAGTCAAGCTTTCTCTGACATGTTTGTATTTCTCTGCAGCCTCTCTACCAGCATGCTTTCCCTCTCTTCGGGCAGCAGCCATGGCTCTCTCGCATCGAGCAGAGGATCTCTTGCCACCTCTAGCCAGGATTCTTCCACCTCAGCCAGTTTTACTGATCTCTACTATGAGCAGTGGGAACAGTTGGACTCAGACTATCAGAACAAAGTCGACTTCTTACTCTTGGAGGGAGCCGCTGGATTTAGGCCTTCAGGCTATATCACCACTATTCATGAGAATGAGGTGGCAAAAACTCACAAAACAGATGCCACCGGTCGTATCCAGGCTTTGAGATCTTTGTCTGGGACTCCCAAATCAATGACATCCTTATCTCCAAGGTCATCTCTGTCATCTCCCTCTCCACCCTGCTCCCCACTAGTGATAGACCCTCTCTTAACTGGAGATGCCTTTTTGAGCCACATGGACTTTGAAGATACAGATATAAATATAAGTCTTTCTGAACTCTCTCTAAATGCTGGAAGTGGCAGCTACAGATTGGAAGAGCCTAGGGCTGGGGACAAACATCTAGGCCAAGGTACAGTAACAGCTCAACCTAAAAGTAACTTTAAGATCCTCTTTTAAAACAATATTTTTAGTTGGACTGCAAAGCAATAAGCTAAAATTCAGACATTGCAAACATTGCTCAACAGTCTTTAGTACAAGGACTTCTGGCAGCCTCCATCCAATAATGCATTTGTGACATCTAACTATATACTTTACCCCAGCTGGAGAAGAGTTGGTGATTTAATTCATATCCAGGAATGAATTTCTTTCCTAACCACTTCAGTCCCTAACTAGGCTTAGCAGCATTTGATTTTTATTTTTCCTAACAATTATAAACGTTTTATTTTTAATGATTTTTGTTTGTACAGATGTGAGAAATTAAAAGGAGGTAGGGTTGGAATTAGAGTTCAGGCAGCGCTGGCAGTGGGGCTGCACTAGGCTCCCAGCACTGACAGCAAGGCTACAGGGGGTTCCTTGCATGGCCAAGAGGCCCAAGTCACCAGGACACAAGGTGTGGGGGAGGCTGCAGTCCTGGCTCAGCAGAGCAGAGCCTCTGGTCAGGACTGCAAGGAGGAGGATGGGCCCCGGCTGTGGGGTGATGCAAAACAGTTCCTGTCAGGGGATGGCTCCCACCTACCTGGTTGGCAAGTGAGTGAGTGGGACTATGACAGCAGAACTACAGAAACCTCTCTGCTTAGCTGCAGAGCCAGTGATACCCAATCTCTGCAGGCACAAGATGTGAGGAAGACTGCAGATCAGTTGGAATAGAGCAGAACCCCCCACCCACAGGGGAGGCCGTTCTGCTGCTGAATGGCTCCTGCTCAGGGATGGAGCCATTCAGCAGCGGGGTGGCCTCCCCTATGGCCGGATGTCATCTCTATCCTCCTTGTAGTCCTGGTCAGAGGTCTCTGCTTTGCCCTGCCAGGACTGCAGCCTTCCCCACACCATTCACTTGCAGGGATTGGATATCAGAGGCCCTGTGGCAGCACAGGAGTGAATGTGTGGGACCGTGACAGTGGGGCTACAGAAGAGTCTCTGCGCTCCTGCATAGCCAGTGGCACCTGATCCCGGCAGACACAAGGCAGGGAGGCTGCACTTGTGCCGATTGTTATGATCAGGTGAAATTGACATTTACTGGCAAATAATATAATTCGAATGCTGCCAAGCCTGTCTATAAGTGTCTCTGTGTGTGCGCGCGCACGCACACACACACACACGCACACGTAGCGTGGAGCTAATTTTCAAACTTGAGTGCCTAAATTAGGGTGCCCAGTTCTCCATCAAGGTGCTTAATTTGGCACTTCAGAGCCCAAATACCTATTGTAGGTGCCTAGTGCCTAAGCATAAAATCGAGTGCCTTAACGTGAACTCCCTAAAAGGACACAGTAAAAAAGCTCACGGGTGGAAATCTGCAAGGTGGTCCTGCAGGTCAGTTACTCAACAATTGGAGAACCAAAAAAATCCCAGAAGGAGCACATTGGGACTGACTTTGCTCCCAGGAAATTCAGTGGTTAGCCCTTCCATGAACTTCCGCAGAACAGGGATGGCTATGTTTTGAGAACTAGCTATTTCAAAGGTGAAGTCTCTTAGCAACAATAACTTGTTTGGATAATAAGCATGATAAAAATGAGACACTTAAGAATACTGGATTTTTGTTAAAAGGGTTCAATACAGGAGCAAACACTTTCCTTTGTGAGGCTACTGACCTTGTGCAAATAAATTAAAAGCATCAGATACCAGTTAGTACAATCGATCCACACAGGCAGACACTAGCATCTGTCAGATGTCAGTGAAGGTGGGGCCTATGTGAATGAAATGGTTATTTTCTACTTCAGTGGAGAAAAAAAGTAGAAAGTCAACATTAGTGCTGTAGGATATGTTTAAAAAAAAAACCTACATGAATGTAGGGGAACTAGTGAAATGTGATTACCACCTGATACCATTTTGTATCTACACAGTTGTCATTTTAAGGCTTCATTTCATAATTAAAATTCCCTAAAGTGACATTACCCTCACCCTACATGATAGATGCTTTTTCATCTGAGTATGAAACAGTGTTTATTCCTGTTAGAACTGGATGGTGATTTGTTTTAACCTTTTTAGCTCTTCATGATTGTCAAGGCTGTTAAATGAAAGCTAAGGTGTTAAGCAGATTAAGTGATTAGTGCTGTTATTCAGTCAGCAGACAAAGTAATCGCCATAAGTAGTTTATTTCAGGGCAATAAGGAGAAGAGATTTCACTCTCTAGGCATTACTCACACAATTCAATGTAACACTAAAACATTGTGGCTGAGTGTTATGGTCAGTACTTGGCCTCATTGGACAACATGTGCTCACGTTCTTGTAAGCAGAATTAAATCGTATATCCCTCAGGGGTTTTCTTTTTTTAACAAAAAATGTGACGAAGTCCTTGCTGCTTTGAAATATGCTTTCTTTTCCATCTTAAATGTGTGGTGGTTATAGAGTCTAGTTATTTATCATTGAGAAGTATCAAACATGTATATAACAAGTGTATATTGTGCCAAATTCTGATATATCTGCAGAGTAATTCCATTGAAGTCAACGGTGAAACTGAACAGAATCTAGTCCATAGAGAATTATAAAAGAGCTTTATACTCTGACTTCAGATGTTCGTATGGCCCACAGTTGCTTTTCTGAGAGCAGCTGAAATTGCATGTGTGAGAGATTAAGAAAAATCCTACTAAGAACAGAAATCAAATCCATGTTAGTGGTGTGACCAAATTTAATGAACTCAGATTTATGTTGTCATTTCATTTATATCTTGCAATAGAGCCTGTGCAGTCGTCCGTCAAGGCAGAGAGTCGGCCTGTAATAGGAAAAGATCTATCAGCAGTGGTTATAGCAAGAGACTTTAGCTACAGCTACACTACAGAGCGTACAATGGCAAAAGATGCAGCGCTGCTAGTGCAGATGCTGTAAAATGGCAGGAGAGAGCTCTCCCATCGACTTAATTATTCCAGCCCCTGCAAGCGGAAGTAGCTGTGTCAGTGGGAGTAGCTCTCCTGCCATCATAGTGCTGTCCATGCTGGTGCTTAGGTCAATGTAACTTACATCCCTCGGGGGGTGTCGTATTCACACCCTTGAGCAAGCTAACATATCCATGTAAGCTGTAGTGTGTACATAGCCTGAAAGCCAGTTGTTTGGTTCAGTTCTTGACTCGGGGGTGGAGGGAATCGGTAATTGGTATAAAATGGGGATTTAAAGCTTCTGTTCAGTTCTTATCTCACTCTATTCTTTCTAAGAATGGCACATCTTACTGGCAAAGTGGTGTCACTCCTATAATTTAGGTGTAAGGCCCTGAATAGGATAGAAAATATTCTTTTTCTGAGATTCATCACAGATACTATATCAAATTCCATATGGAATTTGGTCAGGACAATAAAAGAGAGTAAGATATAGTGATTAGTTAATTTGATTATTATTCATTTGAATCCAGCCCTTGATGGTCTAAAAGGGTTACCTGACAAACACAAAGTTGCACATAATTGGTAACTACTGGCCTAATCTGTGTGGTTTTTGATGGCTTCAGGTTCCATTTATTATCATGTACAAAGACTTGTATAAGACACCAATATGGCTCTTTTACAGAATCACTTCAATGCAGTGTAAGCACAAATTCGTGATGTCTTCCTCTTCATGCAGTTGTAAGAACCTCTCATGTGCTGATGTTTTCTTTCTCACATGTTTAAATTTCCTGGCTTGGACATAATGGTATCAGATGGAAAAATGTTTGCAACTCTGTTATCAGATGAATACCATGGCTGTAAGATTTTAGTTTTTAAACAGAACTCCTCAGTGAATTCAATTGATGGTATGAGGTGGCCCTTAAAAACACCCTCACAGCAGTAATTCTGTATTTAGAGACCTGATCCTGCAACTCGTTACTAATGTGACTAATGGTATCACCGGGATGTGGGAGGCCCCCTAGTGGTGGGGCAGGAGTCAGACCGAGTCAGGTACCAGGAAGTTAAAGTCCAAGACAGGCCAGAGGGCAGACTGAGAGTCAGGCTCCAGGAGGCAGACCGGGTCAGGTTACCAGGAGATCGGGGTCAGATGCTAGTTTACAGGCAGCAATTGAATAGCAAAGGCAAGGACAAACCAGGGTCAGAAACCAGAATCTAGGGTCTACTGCAAGCAGGATCTGGAGCAGAGATGGGCAGGCAGTCTGTGTCGTTGCTCAGACAGCTTCCTTCATGGCGTCCTGGTTTAAATACTGGTACCAGCCAGTCAGTGGCTGTTTAGAGCTGCCACCCACATCCTGCTGTGCAATACTTCCTGCCGAGCCCAGCCGCACAGGATCCTTCCATGGACACCCAGCCTAAGTCTCCAGTGGTGATGCACAGGTGCCAGCAGCCCAGAATGCTCATGGTCCCTAGATTCCAGCCCTGGAGGTTCTTACAAAGGGTTTGCAGGACTGGGACCTAATTCCCTTAACTAATAAATAAAAAAAATACACTGAACATTTATCAGAACTTCTTAAACAGTTTTAAAAATAAAACAAAAAGCCTTCTGCTTACTACTTGGGACGAGTGCTTCTTCAAATGTTCCACAGCTGCTGAAGAAGAGATTTTCCCTCTCAAATCTCTCTTGGCTTTAATGACTGTGGAGCATGCGTAGGCTGGTATTCACAGACAGCCCTGGCTCTATCAGCCCCATTATGCTTGCTCTGAATATAAAGCCTTTACTCTGGAAGTGCCTCCAGTTGTGTGACAATAGGGTTGCCAACTTTCTAATGGCACAAATCCAAACACCTGTGCCCCAGCCCCTGCTCCGCCTGCTCCCAGGCCCTGCCCCCACTCACTCCATTCCCCCCTTCCTCTGTTGCTCTTTCTCTCCCACCCTCACTCACTTTCACCAGGCTGGGGCAGGGGATTGGGTTGCGGTAGGGCTCTAGCTGGGCGTGCGGGTTCTGGGGTGGGGCCAGGGATGAGGGGTTTGGGGTACAGGAGGGGGCTCCAGGCTGGGGAAGGGGGTTGGGGCGTGGGTGAGGGTGAGGGCTCCAGCTAGGGGTATGGGCTTTGGGGTGGGGCTATGGATAAGGGGTTTGGGGTGCAGGAGGGGGCTCAGGGCAGGGGCAGGAGGTTGGGGTGCTGGAGGGGGTGCGGGGTCCAGTGGCGCTTACTGCGGCTCTCAGGAAGTGACCGCCAGGTTCCTGCAGCCCCTAGGTGCATGGACAGCCAGGGAGGCTCCGCGTGCAGCCCTTGTGTCCACAGGCATCGCCCCCACAGCTCCCATTGGTTGTGGTTAGTGGCTAATGGGAGCTGTGGAGCTGGCACGTGGGGCAGGGCAGTGCACAGAGTCTTCCTGACTGCCCATGTGCCTTCAGGGCCACAAGGACCTGGCGGCCACTTCCAGGAGCTGCATAGAGCTAGGGCAGGCAGGGATCCTGTCTTAGCCCTGAGCCACCGCTGCACCGCCGACTGGACTTTTAACGGACCAGTCGGTGGTGCCAACTGGTACCACCAGGGTCCCTTTTCGACTGGGCATTCCAGTCGAAAACCAGACCCCTGTCAACCATACCCACCAACTGCTTTTAGAGCTTTTCTAGCCTATTCAGGATGCCTATGGTATGTTAGCTCTGATAGCTTCTGTTATGTCTATTTTCCATAACACCCCTATCCCAAATATCTATGCACTGTGGCTGTAGTATCTAAATACTTCTTTTTTACTATTTGTATATGGTATAACCCTCATTGTGCTAGGTGTTTCCCAGACAGAGCATGATCCTTACCCTGAAGAATGTGAGGGTTTTTACTAGGGCTGTCAAGCGATTAAAAAAATTAATAGCGGTTAATCGTGCAATTAATCGTGCTGTTAAACAATAAAAGAATACCATTTATTTAATTTTTTCAATGTTTTCTACATTTTCAAAAATATTTATTTCAATTACAACACAGAATACAAAGTGTACAGTGCTCGCTTTATATTTATTTTTGATTACATATATTTGCACTGTAAAAAACAAAAGAAATAGTATTTTTCAATTCACCTAATACAAGTACTGTAGTGCAATCTCTTTATCAAGAAATTGAACTTGCAAATGTAGAATTATGTACAAAAAATAACTACATTCAAAAATAAAAGTGTAAAACTTAAGAACCTACAAGTCCATTCAGTCCTACTTCAACCAATCACTGAGACAAATAAGTTTGGTTACAATTTGCAGGAGATAATGCTGCCCGCTTCTTGTTTACAATGTCACTTGAAAGTGAGAACAGGCGTTCGCATAGAATAGGCACCGTTGTAGCTGGCGTTGCAAGATATTTACGTGCCAGATGCACTAAAGATTAGTATGTCCCTTCATGCTTCAACCACTATTCCAGAGGACTTGCATCCATGCTGACGATGGGTTCTGCTCAATAACGATCCAGAGCAAAACGGAGTGATACCTGTTCATTTTCATCATCTGAATCAGATGCCACCAGCAGAAGGTTGATTTTCTTTTTTGCTGGTTCGGGTTCTGTAGTTTCCTCATCTGAGTGTTGCTCTTTTAAGACTTCTGGAAGCATATGCCACACCTCCTCCCTCTCAGATTTTGGATGGTTCTTCAGATTCTTAATCCTTGAGTCAAGTGCTGTAGCTGTTTTTAGAAATCGCGCATTGGTACCGCTTTGCGCTTTGTCAAATCTTCTGTGAAAGTGTTCTTAAAACGAACATGTGCTAGGTCATCATCCGAGACTGCTATAACATGAAATATATGGCTGAATACAGGTAAAACAGAGCAGGAGACATAGAATTCAGTCACAAATTTAATTCATGCATTATTTTTTTAACGAGCATCATCTGCATAGAAGCATATCCTCTGGAATAGTGGTCCCCCAACAAGCCCCTGTGCATCCGGATCCCCCACTGAGCTGCCCAGATTGCCCCAAACAGAACTCTCTCAACACATACTTGGATCCCCCCACACACACACACACTAAGCTCCTCCACACTTGGATCATGCTTTGCTGAGTCTGCTTGTCAATACTTGGTGCACCTGGCACAGAGGTGCAAGGCCCTGGGATGTTTCCGGGGCAGGCCCGGTCCTTGCACTGTGTCAGGGTTGGGTGCAGCCTCACAGCTGAGTCCATGTCCTGGGGTGGAGCTCCACTGTGATCTCCCACCTCCGTGCAGCCACTGGCCTGTGCTTCCCAATGCCATGCTGTAGCCTCCACATTTATTTGACAAATAAAATTAGCAGAATTTTAAAATACTGTACACAGAATTTGGGGGTTTTTTGTGCAGAATTTTTAATTTTTTGGTGCAGAATGCCCTCAGGAGTAACACTTTGTATTCTGTAAAAGCGACAGAGTCCTGTGGCACCTTAAAGACTAACAGAGGTATTGGAGCATAAGCTTTCGTGGATGAATACCCACTTCGTCAGATGCAAGCTTATGCTCCAATACCTCTGTTAGTCTTTAAGGTGCCACAGGACTCTTTGTCGCTTTTTACAGATCCAGACTAACACAGCTACCCCTCTGATACTTGACACTTTGTATTCTGTGTTGTAATAGACATCAATATGTTTGAAAATGTACAAAAACATTCAAAAATATTTAATACATTTCAATTGGTATTCTATTGTTTAACAGTGTGATTAATCCCCATTAATTTTTTTTTAGTTAATCACGTGAGTTAACTGCGATTAATCAGCAGCCCTAGTTTTTACCCTTATCTTCTGTGTAAGTCAGTGGTGGTTCGGGATGGTTTGTTTTTCTTCCCTATATTTCAACCCCGTTTATCTGGATTACTTTTTCTGATTCCAGTTTAGCAGTTTTTCTCTTTTAGAAGCACAAAAGGAAAGATTCCCTGGGGGCACCAGGAGCAGGCATGGAGCGCTTTAATAATGGCTGACCCTGGCTTGTCTCCATTCAGGGAAAGTTGCATTGGTAACGCAGGGGTGTATTGCCGGCCACCTGAATGAACTTCACACCCAGAATGTCGAGAAGAGACAGCAAAAACAAAAACAAAATAAAATTTTAATAGAACTAAGTGGTCTCCCTTAATCTCAGAGAAGTATGGGTGTGTGAGTTGATGGGGGGGGGGGATGACAAGGACAGGAAGAAGGCGGGAAAGGAATAGTAATTGAATTAGTAAGGGAAAGGATGCTATCTGTCCTTAGGGGGGAAGGGATAGCTCAGTGGTTTGAGCATTGGCCTACTAAACCCAGGGTTGTGAGTTCAATTTTTGAGGGGGCCATCTGCAGCAAAATCAGTACTTGGTCCTGCTAGTTAAGGCAGGGGGCTGGACTCAATGACAGGGTCCCTTCCAGTTCTAGGAGATAGGTATATCTCCATTAATTTATTTATTACTTGTCCATTGTAGCAGTATCCTGAAGAGTGATTCTAAATAGGAGGACTTCATTTTTCTGGGCCACAAATTACTCAGCTGAAGTGATCAAAAACCAGACGCTTTCTGGTTGAAGTGTTTAAATGGCATTGGTAATTGAAAAGGGACAAAGAGCTCTGGTGTGTGAGGACTAACTTGCAGTGTTCTTGCCTAGGAAAAGAATATATATAGATCTACACACACGCGTATGCAAAATATGACTTCTAGCTTTGTATTTTTGGGGGCAGTGTGTAAGTCTCAACTGACTGGCTATAAAACAAGCTACCAGGGAAGTTTAACGTTCATATTAAAAGCCAGGGAGTAAAGGCTATGCCATGGTAATAAGGAAAGAAACACAGAGATTAATCATGCCATCCCTTATATCTGAGCCATAAATATAGGGCTTGCTTTGATACCTACAGTAGTCCCATGGATTTCAGTGGGAATACAGCAGGAGTAAGTCTGCTAAGACAGCACAAGAAAAAATAAATAGGATTGTGAATGTCATTTTTAGCCCTGTCTTCATCATCTGCCTTGTTTAATGACTACTACACCATGAATGCTTGCTAGCCTGTTTTATGTTCTAAGGGGGAAAGCTTAGATTACTTCTCTCACTGACAGTACTGTACAGGAATGCAAGGGAAAATATTCCCCCGCAGCATCTTATAAAAATAACATTGATACTAGTTCACGCTGTCACCTCTGAGCCGAATCTTTGCAAAATTAATCAGCAATTATAGGAGTTGCCTGTAGTGCCATCTTCAGTTAACTGTAAAATAATTTATTTTATAAACCCCTACTTTCATCTGTAGTATTCACCTTTTGGACTGAAATTTTCAAGATTGGCCCCTAGCTGGAAGTGACGTTTTTATGAGTGTGCAGAAGTTTGAACAAAACTCTTTCAACAGTTTGAGTTAGAGGAGAGTGAGGAAATAGAATTGTTTTACGATCTATTTTACAAGAGGGAAAATCAAACTACACTCTTTAAACAGGACTACAGCCAAAATGGCTAGTGTCAAACATGGATATAATCCTTAATGGAGTACATGCTTTGCTAGGTTTGAGGAATGGGGGGGCTGTTAAAAAAAGCACACTGATGGAAAGTTACATCCAACTTTTTGCCCAGTGGTCCTGGAATCCCTGCCAAGGCTGCTGCTCTCAAGGTAACACTGGTACAATGTGTACGCAGAAGATTTTCTGAAACCTACACAGCAAAACCTCCCCCTTCCCTTCCAAAAATAGCCTTGAGTATACTTTGGGTAGCTAAAGTTAAGAGAGAGATCTAAATTCAATGTACAGCTATAGCAGATAAAATTCATATCCTACCACATACCTCAACCATTTTTTCTAGGTTTTATATTTTTCTCAATAGGTTTTCGTGGTTCGAATTGAGGCACCCTTCAGGCTATGTGGAGAGGCTTGTCCTGCTGCAGTCTATGCAGTGTCTGCTGTGAGCTCATACACCCATGGATGGAAATAAAGATACTGCTCTTCCTTCTGCTGTCTTAGGTTAAAGAGAAGCTTTTCAGCCATCAAGGCTGTCAGTGTGGCCCTGTCCACCAGGACTAATTTCGCACCAGCTAAAGAGTAGTTCCATCCAGAGTCAGAAGCCTATTATCACTTGACACATGAGCAAAAGAAAGACACTTGCCTAGAAAGCTGCAGTTGCAGATGCACCCAGCTCTTTTTCATTAACACCTTTGTTTTTCCTCCCTTCATTTTGTCATAGGCGTAAATTCAGCTGGAGGGGCCACACTGAAGGTGGCATGTGTGTCAGCTGCAGTGTCAGATGAATCTGTTGCTGGAGACAGCGGGGTGTATGAGGCAGCTGTACAAAGGTATACTGCAGATTTGTTTAGTAGGAACTCATGATTCAGATATCAAGCCAGCATTACCAGACGTGATTGTAATCCTTTTTGCAATTTGGTTAAGATATAGACTCTGGGATTTTACCAAATTTCTGTAGACATGATAGGTAGGGCAGGCAGCACTGCCTGTTATGGTTACCTGATATTTTCCATCCCATAAACAACTGAAAAGAGGGTCATAATTTTGCCAAACATGACTGTTTGGGCTGAAATATTTCATACCAGGTGTCTGCCTCAGGCTGAATTTATCTGGAAAACTTCAGCCAAAAAGGTTCAGCCACTTCAGAGAATGAGGCCAGGCGACATTTCCAATATAGCTTTCACTCCTTGAGTTTGTCTTTCCTCCTATCTCACATTTTTGCTGGCAGCAGAGGGAGGGCATGTAACTCACTGTAAATATGTATCTCTAATTTGCACACTTAAAGAAATCCTAAGAGAAAGCAAAATCCCTTAGCAGACCCATATGCCCAGTTCCCTCAAAAATGTGTGTGGAGAGGAGAAAAGGTTGTGCCTCCTAAATTAACTGTGTCTTATTGAAATTCCACAGGCCCTTAATTGTCCTTGATTTCTTTCAGACTCTGTGTGTCAGAAATGATAATGTTTGACAGTGATCATACAGAAGCAGCTGGGACTGCCAAAGTGCAAATTGCTATGAAGTAAGCTGAGTGGCTTCTGTTGTTTTTGAGACTCTGATCTTAATAGTTCTTGATATATCTTGTTCTCATAAGACTTGCATGCTCTCTACATCCTTCTCCTTCCAATATATTTTTTTCCTTTTTATTGGACTAATTTTGCTTAATGTATGCTATAAAGTGTGATTATCACCTTGTTACCTGGACGCTCTGGGCCTGGTTTTGCTCTCGCTCACACCAGTGGAAATCTATTGGTGTTATGTTCACCAAGGTAAATCAGCAATGAGAGAACTGAGACCTTTTGTTTGTGGCCTCAGTAGACTAGATGCATCATGGAAAAAATAGGATTTGGTCTCTGGAAATCATCTTGCTGGGTTTCTCCATCCCCTGCTGACCAACTAATAGGGTGGCTATTAGTAACCCTAATAATAAATGCCAGGCTAAATTGGCTACCCCATCTGTATGATAAGAGCAGCAAGAGGGGTTGGCAACATGATGGGCTGGATATAGAGGGCCTTACTCAAATGACTGGGGAACCGCACTAGAAACAGCTCTGAAAAAATAACTAGCACAAGACCACTCGATTTTGTTTTATTACTGATGTTATGGATTGTTTACTCCTAACTTCTTCAGCATAAAAATGCCTGAGCCACTGAGCATTCTTAAATATAATTGATTTTCTTTTACGATGCTATTTTTACCTAAATATGATTCTAAATATCAAAATCTTATTTGGAATTCAGCTATTTACCTGAATAACAGGTAAAAATACTCTAATGCCTTGGTTCAAATTTATAGTATACCTTATCTGAATGCCTTAAACCAGTATATGTCCACTGGTTGTTATACAAAAATTGTATACATAACTAGAATGTGATTGATTGAATTATACGTAACAAGTTATCGGAAAATAATTTTTAGACTCCCATGGTATAGTTTTCATGTCAGATTTCAAATATCTTAGTGCAGCAAATGTCAAATCAGCAAATCTGAAGGTGTCTTGAAAACAGAACAGTTTTTCATTGTGTCTAAGGCAGTTTTGTTGTTGCTAATGTGTCTTCTCACATTTTTCCAATTAATTCAGGTATGATGACAAAAATAAACAATTTGCAATATTAATCATGCAGCTGAATAATGTTCCTGCTCTAATGTTACAGCAAGATCAGAAAGTGTAAGTAGATTAAATAAACATAGTAGAAATGGTTGTAATAGACTTCATCCGGGATCTCACACATCTTATTTTATTTTTCCATTTTATATAATGCATGTAGCCCTCTAAGCACATCCCATTTTTTATCCTACATTTACCATCAGTTGTGAGCTCATACATCCATGTATGGAAATGAAGATGAACTTCTTCCTGCAATAATCTTTAGATTCATTTTTTTCCTTTGTTAGGAAAAAGTTTTATGGAATTAACATTTAACAGGCAAGATTGTCAGCTGTGGCTGATTGCTCAGTACAACTGAGCAGAGGGTGTGCAGAGTCCAGAAATGTGGACTTTCATGGTTTGCCAGTCTCATTTAAATGAAAAATTAAGCATTAACTCAGTAGATCACATTCACTGCTGCCAACAAAATAAATGGAAGATGTTGCTTTCACATCAAAAGTGCTATGAATGCCATGTATGGTGAGCCAGCAGCTATTTGGCAGTGTTTCCAGCCCTTGCAGTCCCACATTTTTGGTGCAGATTTTTTTTCCCATTTGCAACTAATTTTTTGAGTATCGTAAATACAGCATTACAGAACTCAAACACTTCAGAAGTTCTCTCCAGGACATTTAAGCTTTCTAGCTTTGTTCATTTTAATTCCATCTCTTCATGTTTTTTTCTCTCATCTAAATGTCAGTGACTAGTCGGTGACTTTAAGAAGACTCTAGATCCTGTTTTTAGATACATAACTCCACTTGTCCTAAAATTATAATACTTTTCATGTTTGTTTTTAACAATTTATGTGCCTTAAAAATTACTCGCTATTATAGTTGAGATTAGTATTCCAAAGAGGAGAATCTGACTATGATAGATGCTCTCATGATGGAGTGGGGAAATAATAGTGTTTTGTGATTTATGGTAATCTCATAACAGATGCTTACAGCAAGTTAATATGGCACTAATTAAAATATTTTTCAATAGGAACATTCGTGTGGCTGTTCTTCCTTGCTCTGAAAGCACAAGCTGTTTGTTCCGCACACGACCCATGGAAGCTTCAGATAGTCTTGTATACAATGAAATATTTTGGGTTTCAATCTCTTACCCTGCTTTACACCAGAAGACTTTAAGAGTTGATGTTTGCACTGTGGATAAGTCTCACCTCGAGGAGTGCCTGGTTAGCATTCATTTCTGTGTGAATCTTTTTTTCTATCCCTTCTGCTTAATTTGACAGATACCTAGTGTTCTCAAAACTCAGATTTGGCCAGTTTTGCAAGCTTCCCTTATCGTCCTTGGCTGTAGGACCCTGTAGAGATGGACTTTCATTATATCGGAGAATCCCAGTTATGCCAATAAGTACAGTGGCTTAAGGTCTGCATTACAAACCCAATTCCTCAAACCACTAGACTTCTCTTCCCTTGTGACTTAAGGATGTGAACCACAATGTGCACCCACCCCTTAGGGAAATGTTCTGTAGAATGTAATAGAGAATGATCTCCTTTGTAGAGGATTTTTTTAAAAAATCTGTAGAATTCTATAATGGAGGCAGTTTTATTAAATTCTTTAAGATTTTTACAAAATCCTCTTAGAAATGTGATCATTCTCTCAAATTCCATAGAAGAGTGTAATTTGTAAAGAACCCTATAATTTCCATAGAACTCTGTTGGTATGAGTTCAACTATCCTTTTTAATGGTCAGTATTCCCTTAGTAAGGGAGTTGATTTTAATTAAACTGCTTCTGGAGTAAGTTATTTTACTTAATATGAGTAAGGCTTGTAGAGCTGGGGCCTAAGTAATTGCAAAGCAACAGAAATTTAATTCTGTTTGTATGTTTCTGGAGTCTTTCACGTCTCCCTTAGTAGATGCTATTGTCTACATAAACTTTGGTTGGGAATCCCAGCACACTTCTATGATGTTCTTGCTTTGCTATCTTAACCTGCAAACCACACTTGGGCTTAAGAAACAGCAAGAAACTGCTGTATTCCAAACTGATTTCCCATCTGGTAGCCCACATGCTTCTACGTGCTTATTGCCTCGGTAAACTCCAGATTGGGCTGAATTTAATTGCAGGAAATCTGTGCAATATAAAATTAACTGTACTAAGCTCATTAGTAGTGTCTGCTCAAGCACAGGCCATCAAAATTGTAACAGAATTGCAATATATCATGCATATGCTATGATGTAGTAAAACAAGACAAAATGAGGATTCACACTGGATCTAGGCTGAGTGGACACAAAAACAAGCAGAACCTTTTTAAATGATCAATCGCAAGCACCTATATCTGAAAGAGCAATTTGATGAGCCCTTGAGGTTTCTTAAATTAGAAAAGAATCCATCTCTTTTTTAATTGTTGTCTTTTATTCTTCCTAATTGAAAGTGATTGCAAGTTACCATGGCCACAACATAATTGTTCATCATTCTTGACACTTATTTGCACGCAGCTGCTGAAGTGAATCTTTCTTGTATATTGACCCTTGGAAGCTCCCAACAATATGGTTCAATTTAATATCATCCAGTCATCACCAAGACGATGCCTGAAATAGCGAGAGTGTGAAGATTGGTGGTGGTGGTGGTTTTTCTCAGGGATAATTAAACCTTCAGCTCCCAAAGCCTTATTTTTTGCTGTTACATATTTCTGCTGACATTTTATTGCTGCAGTCACTTCTTTCTGATACGGCACTCACAACTCTTTTTTTTTTTTCTTGGTTCAAACAGGGTGGGGCACAAATTAGCCTGGCTGAAATATGTCGATCTGGAGAGAAGTCAACACGCTGGTACAACCTTCTTAGTTATAAATATCTTCAGAAGCAAAGCAGAAAACACAAACAAGGGGATATTTGTTCTGCAGTATCCTGCGCTGAAAAAACAGTAAGGGCAAATGCTAAACGGAAGCTTGCATAAACGTCCTCTATAATATACTAAATTGCTGAAAAGAAATCAGGAGTTGTGTGTTTGCATGGCATTCTTATGTGTAAAAAATGTCATTATGATACTAATAGGTCAATAAAACTAAAAGTTTGATTTAGGCTGTAACTTTTTACCTGACTGATGGACCTTTTCCTATTTTACTGTGAGTAATATGGAACACTCACTCTGATAGTTGATAGGGTTTAGGAATGAATACTGTCTTTAAATAAGGCCCTTTCTTCTATACAGGACTCTGTATCTGCACTGCTGGAACAGACTGCTGTTGAACTGGAAGCAGTAGAGAAGAAGCTGGAAGAAAGCAGAAGCACTTTAACTAGTGGAGAGAATTGGTAGGTGGCATCCTATTTGCTTATCATAGTGTAAGAGTCTGTGGATTCTATGGGTTTGACATAGTGTTTCAGATGAGGATGTCAGTGAGTAAAAGTTTAATGTGATAATATGCAGACAAAGGTGCAATTGTGTAATATTGAAATGTGTCTAGTAGCTGATCAAAGTTCTTGAACTTTGCAGAAGATCATTGCTGGCATCTTTTTCTACATCCATAGCAACAGAAGAGCATGTGCCTGAGAATTGAGACTAGAGCTAGTAAAAGTTAAAATTGGAAGAGATAAAATATATTAATCTGTGGTACATAGTGCTTGATGGACCTGTGAAATACCATACCTTCAGTTCACAGGGATTTGCATGAGCTCTTTAACTGGCTGTGAATTACATGGTCAGTCCCACATTTCACTGAGTGTTAGGTTCAAACCAACCACAAAATTCAATGCAAAACTTAGCACAAACCTTGGTGGGGAATCTACCAAAATACATATTTGCGGTCAGGTTTGCCAAAAGATTCTCAAAAACATGTTGTTTAACATAATTCTAGCTTTCACACTGAGAATACCTCCGTTTGGGGGAATCTCCGAGTCAGCCTCTTAAACCCACCATATACAGTTGGCCCAGCAGCACTAAGTCAAACCCAAATGCACAAGACCCAGTATACAGCTTGTGGCAGAAACTGATGCAAATGTATTCAACCATAGTCATCACCTTACCATAGAATGAAAGATGAGAAAATTCCCTTTAACTGTTTCACTGCTGGTTCTTCCACTCCAACCGGTGTACTTTTGTTATTCCCTTGTTCCATGGAACATCATGAGGGATCTGGTACAACTGGCAACACTAGAGGTGCTTTTTGATCAGCATACTTAGGACACCAACCAGCATCAAGGATGCTATGGGGGTATTGTCCCAAGTGGGTCCAGCCCAGTAACAGAAGCAGTTTATATGACAGGCAAGATGAGGAGGTTGCTGAGCAAGAAGAGCAGGATGGGAACAGTGACAATGAAGCAGAAGAGGAGGAAGAATTCTGTGATGGAAAAACACTCTGGGAGGTGGAAGAGAATCCAGAATCCCAAGTGCATGCTGAGTCGATAGCAGTAAAGGTAAAGCCCAGAGTAAATGTTGTCGCTTCCATAAGCCTGATATTTAGTAAGATGAGTTAAGCACTACATTGTTCACTATTATGATCATCCCTAATTGCTGGACTTGATGCAATTCCTTCTGCTTTTTGGTTTCTTGGAAAATTACATGGAGTGTTTTTCTGTTTCTTATAGCATCACAGCAAGCAGCACTTCAGGGGAAATAAGAGGCTTGGTGGAGTAATTATCATACTGTGGGATGAAGGTTGTGGGGAAGGTGATCCACTTCAGTTTGGAAACGTTTCCTTTTATTTTATTTTAGTTCTAATCATTGTAGCCCAAACGACTTACCACAGGCCTATCAAATGAAAAGCAGACTTACTACAGCTAATATTAATGTGTTCATCTGCAAAAGTGCATGTACATATATATTGTGGCCATTCAGCCCTGCATTTACCAAAAACCTCCTGCATGTGCATAAGCAAATCAGGTCATTCAGATGCTTCCCTGTTCAGTTACCTGATTTACTCATGCAAATACAGGAGGCTTTTGTTGCAACAGGGGTGTACATTTGCATCAAATTCATTTTGAGGGGAAAGCCCACGAATTTGCATTTTTGGAGGAAAATTTGCTGGCACAGCTTCCAACATATCGCCCTCTTAATGTTTTGTTTTGGACTACATACTTGTCATCGTCTGAATTGCTTGTATCTTTCTACTGCTGCTTTGAAGTTTTAGGATTTAAAAAGAGCCAAAAATAATTCTGAGTGGAACATCTTCATATTTCTTGATCTCATTCTTTTCCCTTTGTCTTATTCACTTGTGATAAGTTTTTTTTTGCGGGCCCTGTGTTAATTATAGAATTGTAGAACTGGAAGGGACCTGGAGTGGTCATCTAGTCCAGTCCCCTGCACTCATGGCAGGACTAAGTGCTATCTGCTGCAAAGATGACTAGGCCAATGTTGAATTAAGCAGAGCTACGGGAGTCAGATGAGTTGAAGATCTCTCTTACATTAAAGTCAAACCTCAATTTTAATAACACTACATTTATGAAATACCATTTAATCCAAAATGCCATGTGTCCCCTGGTCTTGGAAGCATTCTTCACCTAGCACTGTCAGACAATGTGATTAGCACATGGGATCTCTTAATGTAATCCTAAATGATATTACTATCTAATCACCACCTATTTACCTAATCAAAGGCCTGTTTTAATGCTCAGATTGTCTTGTCTCTGTCAATTGTGGGTGTGCAATAACAGAAAGGTGGTCTTTAATGGATAATCTAAATTTAAAGGCTTGATTTTTTTAATCTGCTACATTGGTGTAAATCTGAAAAGTTAGTGGCGTCACTCAGGATTTACACAGGTCACTTGCAACTGAATCTATAGGAAATGATACAGTTGTAGAAATTGCTCACAAGTTTGGAAAGGGCAGGACTACAGTGTATTGCATAAGGAGCGTCAAGAAAGAGACACAACTTTGTCTGCTCTAGATCAGTGCTTCTCAAAGTCGGGCTGCTTGTTCAGGGAAAGCCCCTGGCGGTCCGGGCTGGTTTGTTTGCCTGCCGTGTCCGCAGATTTGGCTGATCGCGGCTCCCACTGACCGTGGTTCGCTGCTCCAGGCCAATGAGGGCTGTGGGAAGCGGCACGGGCTGAGGGATGTGCTGGCCGCCCTTCCCGCAGCCCCCATTGGCCTGGAGCAGTGAACCGCAGACAGTGGGAGCTGCGATTGGCCAAATCTGCAGACACGTCAGGTAAACAAACTGGCCCGGACCGCCTGGGGCTTTCCCTGAACAAGCGGTGGACTTACTTTGAGAAGCACTGCTCTTTTGTAGTTTAATTCATGAAAAGCTGCTCTTTAGCGTGTGAAAGTAGAAGTAGGATTTCAGGCGAAACACAAAAGCAGTTGTCATTGATGGTTTGGTGGGGGGACGCAGTTACAGGGATAAATAACAAAACAGTAAATATCATAATGCCACTGTACGTATCCATGATATATTCACATCTTGAATACTGCATTTAGTTCTGGTCACCCAGTCTCAAAAAAGATATATTAGAAATGGAAAAGGTACATAAGAACATAACATATATAATGATTAAGGATGTGGAACAGCTTCCATATGAGGAGAGACTAAAGAAACTGGGACTGTTCAGCTTGGAAAAGAGACGACTAAGGGGGGATGTGATAGAGGTCTATAAAATTATGAATGGTGTGGAGAAAGTGAATAAGGAACTGTTATTTACCCCTTCACATAACACAAGAACCAGGGGTCACCCAAATGAAATTAATAGACAGCAGGTTTACAACAAACAAAAGGAAGTATTTCCTCACACAACATACAGTCAACCTGTGAAACTCATTGCCAGGGGATGTTATGAAGGCCAAAACTATAACTGGGTTAAATAAAGAATCAGGTAAGTTCATGGAGGATAAGTCCTTCAGTGGCTGTTAGTCAAGGTGGTCAGGGATGCAACTCTAAGCTCTGGGTGTCCCTGAGCTCTGATTGCCAGATGCTGGGACTGAACAACAAGGAATGGATCACTTGATGATTGGCCTGTTCTGTTCATTCTCTTTAAAGCATCTGGCACTGCCACTGCTGGAAGACAGGATACTGGGTTAGATGGTCCATTGGTCTGATCCAGTATAGCCATTCTTATGTTCATTAAAGTGTGTTTCTTTCAGGTAGATAAAGAGACAAACACAGAGAGCCTTGCACAATCTTCTACTGTAGTTCGTCCAAAAGAGAAGAAAGCAGCTAACCCACCGCAAACTCAGTTTGTCAGAAGTAGCACCATAATCCGCTCCAAAACATTTTCGCCGGGACCACAGAGTCAATACATCTGCCGGGTAAGGAAACCACATCCCCAGACTTCGTCATAAATGTTTTTCCTTAGTGATTGCACAGTATCTTTAGTTCATCTGATTATACAGTGCACTGACGGTCGGTGCTGGGAGAATATACAGCATCCTCAATGACTTTGAACTTCAGTGGAAGTTGAGGGTGCAGCACGCTTTCTTGACATTGTACATCAGAGGACCACAGAGCATTTCACACTTGTTAAGTAAACCTCACAATGGGAAGTGATAGTGGAATCACTACACGCTCCTGAAATGCAGTTGTTTTAGCAGTTGTACCACAGCAGCACAGTACCATAGTACAGCACAGTACCACAGTGGCTTAGGGCAGGGAGTGTAGAGAGAATGAATATAATTAAAACGCTAGCATGAATTTAGGTAGGATTAAGATAATTACCCAGATTAGAACTTGGCCATAACAGTGGTGTTAGTACCTGCAAAGGTTCTTTAATAAACCAAGTGGTCAGAACCTCACTTTGCCATCTTTTGTAGGAGATGTCACTTTAGTAGCATGATACCCCTGACACCATGCTCAAACGTTAGTGACTGACATTACAGAAAGCGCGGTTGTCTTGTCAATACCAAGTTGATTAGCCACTGATCTGTAATAGTCTGGGGTAGGCAGCTTCCAGAGGGCAAGAGCAACACACCTCTGGACAGGTATGACCTCATATCCCGGCAGTGAAAGAATGCAGCTCCAGAAATGTGGCATTCTTCATACCAAAGTTCTGGACCCACTGCTGATCATCCCATGTCTATGTGATGTAGTCCCACTGCTCTGCACTTATGGTCCTGGTCTAGAACTCAGCATAGGGAGATTCCTCTACCATTAGAAACTGGATCCGCTATCTCCAGTCCTCCATCTCTGCAGACTGCTTGCACATCTTACTTAAAGCACATTGCAGTATTCTTCTGGCACCAACCCCCTGCCAAAGTGCCTGCCACCACATCTCATGTCCTGGTTCTCCCTCCTCTTGCAAATAAGTTGCATTAGTGCCAACATTTGGTACAGAGTCATTGCTCTAACATGGACCATGACTTGCCACTGGTTGGAATGAAGGCTTCAGACAGAAATATGAAACATGTCAAACTAGAACTGGGTCAATTTGGGTGAGTTAAAATAAATAACAATTACTAATTAAAATAGCACATATGTCAACCAAGAATCTCAATGTCTTACCAAGGTAGGCAATTAATTTTACAAGTGAGGAATATACATAGACAGATTAAGTAATTTGCCTTGGATCTCAGAGTGAGGAGTGACAGTACCGAATAGAACCTTGTTTCATGCTCAGGCCCCTTTTGTAACCAGAGAAGCCTTGCTGCATTAATGCTGCTTAAAGGTGAATATTAAGGTTATCATCAGACAGAGATGCTGTAAGTGTCTGACTAGTGTTTATCTCCTCTAAAATGAAAGGTCGTGATGGAAATCAGAAAGCAGAGATGACTAACTTCAATTAGCAGCATTGAGAGAGCGTGAAAGACTCCACTGTGCTGTGTGTGACACTAATTGAACGATCTGTGTACTGAGTGAGGATGTCAGTGCCACCTCTTTGATTAAATGTTTATTCATAATTAATTAGTTCCAGGATTGAGGATCAGGATACACTATAAATAACTCCTTTAGCTTCAACCAGTGTAGAATACAAGTAAACACTGTCAGGAAACTGCTTTTGTGAAGTATGTGCTGGTCTAACAGAAGATTGCGGTGTTCTAGTAGAACATCAAGGGCTGCCTAACATTGAGTGCATCAAAACAGTACTTCAAAAAACCTGTATCCAGTTCAGATGAAATCAGGCTCACAGGTGTAAACTGTTTTACCTTTGCTTTAGCTGTGTTTAATTCTCTTCACTACAGTCTCGACCTTTGAATTGTATCTTCTGTTTGGCCTGTGAGCATTGAGCCATATAATAAATAGCACTCAACAGGGCATTTAGGCATAGCAAAGAATATCCATGTTTCAGGGCTCTAGAAAGTACATGGCCCAGGGCTCAGTGGTTTCAGCATCCAAGGGGCACCTAGACCTTACTACAGATCCTGGAGTACAGTAAATTAGTGCTCATATCAAATGGAACATTTAACATTAAACAGTTGTGCATAATAGGTACAACCTTGTGATGCCAACCTGCACCTTCCCAGTGGAAGCATCATATCCTGGAGCTCCCTAGCATGCAGGAGGCACATGCCTGCTCCTCCAGCCCTTGGATTTCTGCATTTGCGCTCCTGAATGCTTGGCCCAAAGGTACACAAGAAGAGAATTGTCCCTATGCTTGGATTAGGATCGTGTCCAGCTGCTGTGGAAGTAGCACAAAGGAAAGAGGTTTCTTGCTCCACGTTTCCAGGAAAAATCTGACCCCAAATATATAAAATGCTGCAAAAAAAAAAAAAAACCTGAAAAAAGTCCTGGTATCCACATGACGCACTAAGTTAGTTTCATATATAGAAATAGTTTGTTTGAAAAGGGGAAAAATAATACTTAATCCTTCTCCAATGTTATGCTCTGCCTATTCATAGAAGTTACGGATAGAAATGACTTAATCCCCAGCCAATGCAACATTGTTCATTACATCTTAATTTTCTAGTCTCTTGTCTGACCTAGTTATTGATGTTGAATAGGGGAAGGGGGACTGTGTTGTTACCTGTGCAGAGTTCTAACCGAAAGTGATGGTATCTTCCAACCTCTTCTCAAACAGCAGCATTGAAAAACAGAGGGGAGGAGGCCAGGAAAGGACAGTGGCCATGGAAAACAGCCAGATTTGGGCACCGGGTGGGTTTCATTGCACTGTTACATGTGACTTTCTTAGATAATTCTCAGTCCGTGGCTTTCTATAAATGTCTGCAGCTCTGTGGGCTCATTCGTAATAGCCTTGCACTGCGTGCTTGTTTCATAACAATTACTTCTGTCTCTCTTTCAGCTAAATCGCAGTGATAGTGACAGTTCAACACTGTCTAAGAAACCACCCTTTGTTCGGAATGCTATGGAGAGGCGAAGTGTCAGAATGAAGCGGGTAAAAACTTCATCTACAAATTTTTCCCTTAGCTGGCATTCAAGAAAACAAGCATGTTCTTAAAGCAGTGGTTTGTGAGTTACCAATAGATAATTCTATTTTAAAAGAGGTTAGCAAAAATAATTCAGGTTAATTTCGGATATAAACCACCTGTCTTCATGTGCTCATAGTGTTAACAGAAAATCTCTATTTGGGCTGAAACATTCTTACTAGTCTGTCAAAAG
This sequence comes from Mauremys reevesii, assembly GCF_016161935.1. Taxonomy (NCBI): domain Eukaryota; kingdom Metazoa; phylum Chordata; order Testudines; family Geoemydidae; genus Mauremys; species Mauremys reevesii. Next base: position 28,326,197 of record NC_052630.1, read on the forward strand.
GTGACAAATGTCTGTTCCCTTGAGTTACTAGAACTCCCACTTTGAAAAATTATTTCTCACAATTTTCCTTCCAAACAGAATTCAAAAATAGCTAATTTTTTAGATGTGGCATGTAAAATATGCTCTCATTGGCTCATATCCATGCCAAAGGAATTGGTGGGATAACTAATTTGTAAGCAATTGAAATTTTCAGATGTTCATTGAAATTTAACTGTGCTTAATGAGCTCCACACCCATTAGTGACATTATTGTGCACGTTCTACTAGGATGTGAATGGGGTGGAATTGGGCTGCTGTTCTTGGGAGGCCACTGAAACATTTTGCATGAGGCTGACTGTCTGATTGAAATCCTCACCTTGTGCACTCCTCAACACTAATGTTCCTGACATTGGGGGCAGGAGAAAATCCAGTGGTGTGAAACCAATGCTAATATGTTGATTTGCAGCATTCTGCAATATTCTGTTAATTGAGGTTTCTGAGTAATGGTGTAAGGAAGACACTCCTCATTTCAGCCCATTGTCAGCTAAGTACAGAAGCCCTTGGTTTACTTCAGATACCATTAATGTTGATGGAAGCTGCAGCATGGGCAAGCTTACTTATAAGACTTTGCTAGACTGTGAAATTGCAAATTCGGGCGAGCAGCCACCTTGCAAAAGCAGCATTACCAGAGATGTTGCACATATTCGGACCAGATGGGAACAGTTTGACACTTTTTATTCCAATCATAAATCCCTTCTGTTCCAGCCTTCGGTTAAGTCCTTTGGTGCAGAGCGTCTAATCCGAACTTCACTAGACCTGGAGTTAGACCTGCAGGCTTCAAGGACCTGGCACAATCAGTTAGTGCAAGAGATCTCTGTACTGAAAGAACTGAAAGAACAGTTAGAACAAGCTCAAGGTCAAGGTGAAAAAGAGCTGCCACAATGGGTGAAGGATGATGAGAGATTCCGGCTTTGGCTGAGACACGTCGAAAAACGGGTAAGTAATTCTGACTGGGTTTTTGTTAATATGTTTAGTCAAACACATTTTCTCAGTCTTCTGGAGACCAGAATGTTCAAATCTTTAGTGCTGCTATCGTCCAAATCTTCCCCCTTTTAAATAAACTTATTTGATGGAGCTTTGTACTGAAACTTCTGTTTTATTAACTTTACATACTGACAAATAATTAGAATTGTAGCCCTTGCAAATGCCCTTTCCTACTATTTGAATTCCACTGTCACTTGTCATTGGATGCAAGGCCAGGCGCAGGAGGAGTCTGTGACTGGTTCCTCCCTGGGGTGCCACCTGGAACTAGGGTACCACTGAGCCCTCTGACTCACCAGCCTGGGCTCCCTCTCACACTGTGTTGCTGTGACAAGCTGCAGACCCGCTCCTGGTCCTACACTTCCACCAGCATTCACACAGGTAGGGACAAACCCAGCTGCAGTTACATACAAGCTGACCAGCCACTGCACGAACCAACAATAGAGAGGCTACAGCCAAAATAACCACCAGCTTCTCCAGTCTAGGACCCCAGAGCTGTACCACCCTGCCCTGGTCAAAACCCTGACCAGTATGAATTTGTTATGCAGTTCGCCTCCCCCTCAATCACCTGGATCAATCAGTCTTCAGCTATCGTTAAGACTGCACCGATCACAACACGTCCGCCATTCTTCTTGCATTCTTGCCTTTCTTCTCCATGTTCTTCCAAAACGTTTAACAATGTCATCTTCCCATCTTCTTGGAGGCCGACCAGGTGGTCTTTTTTGTTCTTGCAGGTACCACTCAGTAATGATTGCGGTTCACCTATTGTCCGTGAACCATGCTATGTGGCTCGCCTCAATGTGGAGAGGAAATGCAACAGCTTTTGCCCCTTGAGCTAAGATTTCCAAGCACTTCATTCAGACTCACTGGTTTAGATAAAGCAAAAACAAGTTTATTAACTACAAAAGATAGATGTACGTGAATATAAGGGATAGCAAAGAGATCAAAGAAGATTACCTAGTAAATAAAAAAAAATTCAAACTATGCTTAACATCATAGAATGATAGGATTTGAATTAACAATCTCTCGCCCTGACTGATGATACAAGCAGGCTTGCAGATTCTCAGCTTACAAGATGCACTTGCTTTACAGCTTGGGATCCCCAGGTTTTCATACACAGGCTAGAAATCCCTTTAGCCTGGAACCAGCATGTCCCCTGGTTCCATGTTTTGTTCCTTAGGTGTTTCTAGGAGTTTTCTTGTGTGGGGAGTGAAGGTGTCACTCCCTGCCTTATATAGCTTTAGCATATGGTGGGAACCCTCTGTCCCAAACTCAGTTTGTGGAAAAACAGTGGTATCCAAGATGTAGTTCCGTGTCATGTGGCCTGGTCACATGCCCTTGCATACTTTGCTGAGTCATAGTAGCCATTATTTACAGGCTGTCTGGAGCATTCTCAGGAAGGCTCACCCTATGGGAGATAAGCTTCTCCTAAGGCCTATTGTTCTTCCGAATGACCCATTACCTTGAATAGGCCTTTCAGAGCCAGCTGTCTAGACTGGAAGCATTTTGCCTAATGGGTATCACTGAGGTGTGACTACATGTGAAATACAGATACATAGTTAATATTCATAACTTCAGATACAAAAATGATCCATGCATACAAATAGAATAATCATATTTAGCAAATCATAACTTTTCCAATTACACCTCACATGACCAGTCTTGTACAAAATGCATCGTAATTATGCCGTAATAACATCAATATGAAAACTATGGAGTGCAGTGTCACAGAGTCATTGGCTTCAAGTGGTTCCTGCATGTAGAAGGATAGTACCTATTGGCTACTCCTTTCTTTTGTCTAGCTCCATTCTTTTCAAAACTCAGTGGCAGACCTGGAAAGCAGTGATGAGAGAGAATCTGGAACTTAATGTACCCATTGAATGTTTCATAAAAGGTCTTTATCAGGCGCACACAAAAGTTGCACCTGTGGGGAAAGTCTGTTTCATGCACCAAGAAGGAGTATGTTGAGGTCACATTTTGGGGGGCTGTGACCTTTGTTAGTGGGGGAGTGAGTGCCCAGACCATTAGGGAGGGAGGCACTAGAATGTCTCAGGAAAAATTGGATCTTCTGGATTATCTGTATGTTGGTTAATAAAATTATATTCTGTTTTGCCTTCTCTGAATCTGTGTGTATTGATGGATTATAAAATGCTGTAATATGTTTAAAGTACTATAAACAGCCTTCTAGAAAAATCTGAGGGTTCTAGAAGCCCATGATTACAAGATGCTGTAGAATTTAATCCACAAGCTCTGCTGACTATCCTGGGCCCAATTCTTGTGCACTTACCACTTATGGTATTGTTGGAACTCCTTGCAGATACTATTTGGTGGAAGGGCTAGTTTACATGCAGGCTTTACTGCTTTAACGATACTGCACTAGAAAACTGCACTCATAACCAAAGTAGTTTTAGTAAAAAACTTGTGTGTAGACTAGGCCTAAGTGCTTTAGAATAAGGTCCTCTGCTATTAAACATGCATAATTAATGCAAAAGTCAGAGCTCGCCTTACTGAAATCTCAATAGATATTTGATACAGTTCCACATGGGACATTATTAGTTAAATTGAAGAAGTTGGGGATTAATATGAGAAGTGAAAGGTGGAAAAGGAACTGTTAAAGGAGAGACTACAATGGGTCATACTGAAAGATGAACTTCAGGGGACCAATCTTATTTAAAATTCTTATTATTGACCTTGGCACAAAAAGTAGGAGTGTGCTAATAACATTTGCAGATGACACAAAGTTGGGAGGTATTTCCAGTACAGATGAGGACCAGAATATAATACAAGAAGATCTTGATGACCTTGAGTAATAGAAATGTGATGAAATTTAATAGTGCAGAGTGCAAGGTCATGCATGTAGGGACTAACAAGAATCTTTGCTATAAGTTGGGGACATATCAGTTGGAAGTGACAGAGGAGGAGAAAGACCCGGATGTATTGGTTAATCACAGGATGACAATGAGCCACCAGTGTGATGTGGCCATGAAAAAGGCTAATGCAATCTTAGGATGCATCAGGCAAGATATTTCCAGTAGAAATAGGGAACAATTAGTAACATTATACAAGGCACTAGTGAGACCTCATCTGGTTACTGTGTGCAATTCTGGTCTCCCATGTTAAAGAAAGATGAATTAAAACTGGAACAAGTGCAGAGAAAGGCTACTAGGATGATACGAGGAATGGAAAACCTACTTTATGAGCTTGGCTTGTTTAGCCTAACCAAACGAAAGCTGAGGGGAGATATGATTGATCTTTATAAGGACATCAGAGGGATGAATAACAGGAATATTTAAGTTAAGTGCCAATGTGAGCACAAGAACAAATGGATATAAACTGGCCATCAACAAATTTAGGCTTGAAATTGGACAAAGGTTTCTAATTATCTAGACCTAACTAGCTTCAATACTAAGCTTGATAAGTTTATGGAGGAGATGCTACGATGAGCCTGCCTAAAATGACATGTAGCTGATCTGCGACTGCAAGCAGCAAATATCTCCAATGGCTGGTGATGGGACACTAACTGAAGAGGGCTCTGAGAAATCTTTCCCAGATGTCTGGTTAGAGGATCTTGCCCACATGCTCAGGGTCTAACTGATTGCCATATTTGAGGTCGGGAAGGAATTTTTCCCTGGATCAGATTGGCAGAGACCCTCAAGGTTTTTCACCTTCCTCTGCAGCATGGGACATGGGTCATTTGCAGGTTTAAACTAATATAAATGGTGGATTTTCTGTAGCTTGAAGACTTTAAATCATGATTTGAGGACTTCAGTAACTCAGCCAGAGGTTATGAGTCTATTACAGGAGTGGGTGAGTGAGGTCCTGAGTCCTGCAATGTGCAGGAGACCTAACTAGATGATTATGATAGTCCCTTCTGACGTTAAAGTCTATGAGTGTGTGTAACCCCTAACAGAAGCGGCAACTTGTTTTAGTTTTCTGCTTAATCTTGCAGTTCCAGATCTCTATTATAAGCATAAGCAAACAGAGTGCTAGTCACTTTGGTTTTCAAATATCTAGTGAAACTAAATAAGCTTACACTAGAATACAAATTGCTTGGTCACTTGTCATTTGTCTTTGAAATGCACAAATAAATGGGTCTTGTGATTCAAGCTGGGGAATGCTATAATCTCCTTTGAGAGAAATCAGTAGCAACATTGGCTATTAAACTGCTAGAAAAAGGCAACCTCACATTCTTCTTTGAACTTGGTCACAGCTTCTGTCATACTTTGACTGACTGTAGAAAACCAAACCAGGAGGATAGTGAAAGATGACAGACAACTTGACCGATGTTTATGTAGTTTCAATATTCATCTTCTAGCAATCGTGCTTTCAGAATAGGTTTGGTATAAAAGAAACATAAGGCACTAACTAAAATTTTTCAACAAGTATTCCTTTTGGTTTTAAATCACTAGAATGGAAATCCTAGGTGTCCTACCTTATGTCAAAAAGAAATGATTTGGGAATATTAATCATGCAGGATGCACAGTTGGCCAGATTATTAAAACTGCATTTTATTTGACAGTTCTGAAAGCATCTACCATCAAGGAGTGGGTTAGATGGCAGTGATGAAAAGGATACTGATGAAAATTGGAAACACTAAAGATTATCACACAAAACAATTTTTTATCTTTCTGAAAGTTGCCTTTCTGTTCAAAATGCATTCCCCTTCTCTCTGGAGAGTCTAAAAATAAAACTCAGTGCTTCAAAAAGAATGGGATTTATAGATAAGGTGAGGGAAGCTCCAGAAATGACTGAATAGCCCTGAGTAGTATACTGCTCGATAGCATTCATCACCATGCATTTTTGTCAGGTTTCCATGCCCCATTTAGGGCTTATGTCCCGCCTTCCCACCCTGTTTCCAATGGTGCTGAAGTTTGGTGCCGTCAGCCATTTTGAAAAATTGTGTGTGTGTGTTTGACTAGGGGAAGTGTAGTGTGTGTTTGTGCTTGGGTACATTGAGAGAAAAAGGTTGAAAGAATAGTGTGAGAGAGTTTAAAGATGAAAAAAGAAAGTTTGGGTAAGGTTTAGAGAAAAGGGAAAGAAAGGTTATTGGATGTGGTTGAGTAAGGAGAGAGGTTTGTAAAGGACAGGTTATGAAAGGATAAAAAGATTTTTGTTTTTAAAGGTCTAGTTTGAAAGAATAGAGATTTTTAGTGAGTTTGAGTAAGGAGAAATGATGGTAAAGGCCTAGGTTGGTAGGCTATTGAAGAATAGAAAATTTTGAGATAAATGTAAAAGGTGTATTAACCATCAGGGTGGGTTAAGAAAAAGTTAAATAATATTGAAAACTAGGTTTAAAAAGGGAATTTACTAAGGCAGAGCCTGTTTAGTAAGCACATGGTAAAAAGGTGAATAAAAAAATGCATTTAAACTATTAAATACCAGTGTAGGTTAAGAAAAAAGAGAGGTTAAAAGAAAGAACAGGGCAAAAAAGGGGGGGGGGAAAGAGCCCCCTTTGCAAAGGGCAAAGATAGACAGCACATGGTTGAATCAGAAAGAGAATGAGAGAGAGAGAGAGAGAGAAAGAGAGAGAGAGGCAGGCAGAGCCTGTTTAGTAAGCACATAGTAAAAAAGTGAATAGAAAAGCATTCAATAATAGGGTAGGTTAAGAAAAAAAGGGAGGTTAAAAGAAAGAACAGGGCAAGAAAAGAGAGCCCCCTTTGCAAAGGGCAAAGATAGAGAGCATATGGTTGAATCAGAAAGAGAGGGAGAGAATGAGAGAGAGAGAGAGAGAAAAATTTTACCTTTCAAGTCTTTCTGTAGAATGAGGCAACTTCCCAGGTTCAGACCCTCTCAGACTTGTTATTACCACCTTTGGATCGGACCAATCAGAGTTTGTTCTACAACAGTGTCATATAATTCATTTTCCTGAACCAATCCTAGAGTCCCAAGATTTTAAACAAGAGCCATCTCCCTCCTCTTTTCCTCCCCCTTCTCTCCCCCCTCTTAACTGTCTTATTCTTATCTAAAGAAACAGACCCCCAGCATTTTTCCTGCCATGTAGCCCTTTTGCATAGGGTTTTTTATAAAAGTTAAAACCATAAGCTTTTAGTAACAAACAATTTTTTAAAGTTTTCCCCTAGGTTTTAGACTAACGGGTTATTTTTTAGTAAGCACAATATGAAACAACAGGCTTTTGCAGCAAAGCTCCTGTTAGCAAAGCAGCCTCCTTTAGTCAGTGGATCACAGAGAAGGAGTTTGCGTCTCTACCTGCTTTTTAACAAACACAAGTAAAAGTTACATTAAGTTTTGCAAAGGTTGAAAAAGACAAACCTAAGACACATCCCTTTATTTACAGGAGTGTTTCAATAAAAAAGAGCAGGCAGAAGCACCCCAGGTTTTTAGTAACAGACAGTTTATATACCGGGTACCCCTTATTTTGCAAACCAGTGGATTAGAGAGAAGAAGTTTGTTTCTTTCCCCGCTTTTTAACAAATAGAGGTGAAAGGCTTGTAAAGGAATAAACACTTAAAAAGACAAGTCTATCTAAAGACACATTTCTTTATTTAGTCCCCTTGACATAAGTGTTTTAATTTTAAAAAAAGCATGCAGAAACAACCCTGGGTTATAAAAGTAATGTATAGTGACAAAAGTTTTAGACTAATGTGGGTTATGTTTTAGTAAGCACAATTTGAAACAGCATGCTTTTTTAGCAAAGTCATTGTTAGCAAAAACAGCATCAGTGAGCCAGTGGATTAGAGATAAGAAGACTCCTTCTTCCCCAAACTTTTTAACAAACATATGTTAAAGTTACATTAAGTCTTGCAAAGGGATAATTACTTGAAAAAACAAACCTAAGACACATCCCTTTATTTATAGGTATGTTCTAATAGAGCAGGCAGAAACACCTCAGGATTAAAACCTCAGGTCCTTAGTAACAGCCAGTTTATATTTCCCTTATTTTGTAAACCAATGGATTAGAGAGAAGAAGGTTGCTTCTTCCCCCACTTTTTAAAAAAGACGGAGGTGAAAGTCTTGTAAAGGTATAAACACTTGAAAAGACAAGCCTATATGGAGACACATTTTTTATTTAGCCCCTTAGGCATAAGTGTTTTAATAAAATATAAGTATGCAGAAACAGTTCAGGGTTTAAAAACACAGAAAACCTGTTTATAAAAGTAAATGTATAGTGATAAAAAAGTTTTTCCCTAGGTTTTAGACTAACATGGGTTGTTTTGTAGTAAAAACTGAAGCTGCAGCAAAACCCTGCTCTGCTCTTATCCAAACAACCAGGACCCTGTAACAAAAGCTGAACAACACATACTATAAACCATTTTAAAATGCGTTTTTAAAGTAATGTTTAAAACCTCCTCTTTTTAACTTATTAAATAAACACATGAAAAAACAAACCTACCTGAAGGCACATTCCTTTATTTATAGGAGTGTTTCAGTAAAAGAGCATGCAGAAGCCCCCCGGACCTAAACCCACAAAACCCTTACTAAGAAAAAGTCACCCCCCAGAGTTTTTAGTGAGAACCACTTGAAACAGCCTTTTGAAGGTAGTGGATTAGAAAAGAAGACCCCTTTGAAAAACAGGCTACCTGAAGACACTTTTTTTTTTTTATTTAGCCCCATTGGCATAAGTGTTTTAATAAAATGTAAATATGCAGAAACAACCATTGGTTAAAAACACAGAAAACTTGTTTATAAAAGTAATGTATATTGATAAAAAAGTTTTCCCCCAGGTTTTAGGCTAGCACTGGTAATTTTTTTTAGTAAGGACAGTTTGAAACATCAGGCTTTTGCAGCAAAGCAGCTGTCAGCAAAAACAGCCCCTGTAAGACAGTAGATCAGAGATAAGAAGGCTGCTTCTTTGCCTACTTTTTAACAAATACAAGTGAAAGTTATATTAAGTTTTGTAAAGGAATAAATACTTCAAAAGACAAGCCTATATGAAGACAGAGCCCTTTTTTTAACATTTTTACATGCGTGTTTCAATTAAAAAAAAAAAGCATGCAGAAAATACGCCAGAGTGAAAACCACAGAACCTTAGTAACAGCTAGTTTATACCCCCCTTATCTTGTAATCCAGTGGATTAGAGAGAAGTTTATTTTCCTCCCCACTTTTTAACAAATCGATGTGAAAGTTATGGTAAGCTTTTATTTTCCTAGGGCTTTTAGATTTAAGAATGAATTTTGTTGTTGCATAATTAGAATGTCTTTGTTTTTAAATGTTTGCAACCCGTGTGCTGAGACACAGTTACAAGCTCCTGTGTTTGTTTTGGGTCCATAGATTTTATTAAAATAATACAACACAGGCTGGAGCTTTCTTTACATTTTAAAACAGATAAGACTAATTAGGCTAGCCAGTGCTTCATGCACTCTAGTCTGCCTTAGCAAGGCTCTAGGGGTTACTCCTTCAGTTTGCTTGGTTTTTTACACAGACTTCTTTTCTAACTTGTTTTTTAAATGCTGTTGAAGTTTTTTAAAATAGCGAGATGGCATTGAAAGATACTTTATGAAAGTTATAACAAGTATTTTATTCCATTTACTGATTGTAAAAGACAAAAACCACCGCTTTGTGACTGCGTGAAGCTTAGAGATAGCCTATCTGAAGAATATCCTCACCCCTTAACTTCCCCCCATACTTTTAACACTTGCTAAACATGCAGTGTTTCATTATATAAAGGTTTTTAACATTTAACACAAAAATACAGAATTGACTGAGATGTAACATAATGTGACCTTTTTAAAGGATATTCCATAGGCCTCACTGCATATTTGAAGCATTAAGTTTTTGGTTTTTTTAAAGTTTATTATGAAAAAGCAGTATTGCCTGAGCTGTAACAAAACAAGGCCCCTCTTAGTGATATTTTGTAGAAGTTTAGTGAACTAAAAAGGCTTAAGATACTAGCCTGTTCTTTTTAAAACAGTGTTTTTAAAGTACCAAAACAACGACTGGGTATGAATATGAAAACTGGCAATTGAGGGGAGTTTACATATGTGTTTTTTAATTAAAAAAAAACAAGATTGCTTTTTTAAAGTTTGGATTTATACAAAAAACACAAGAAAAAATAGCTTATGTAAAACAGTTAGCTGTTTTTTACCAGAGTGATAGAGCCTTCCTCACCCCCGCTCTCCCCCCCCCCTTTTTTTTTTCCTTCTTTTTAAATGCTTTTTTAAAATCTAAACCAGGGACAAACAATTTTTTTTTTAAAAGCCAGAGCCACAGAGATCAGGCCATGGGAGTAAGAAAGCTGTCCTGAGTTTTAGGGGGCATGTTGATAACTCTTTTAGTGAAACGGCTTTGTAGGCAGCCTGTCTGTGTTAGTTGTTATGCTTTAGCGTGGGCAAGCATTTATCATTTGGAAGCACTTTCCCACTTTATGAGGTATTATCTCCACCATTTTACGGCCGATCAGAAATATTAACAAAAACAAGCTAAAAGATACTTTGTAGCAAGCTCTGCAAAACAATAATTACAATTTTGTTTATCATTATCTTGTCTAAGCCCCTAGAGGATATATTTTGTTTTGTTTTTATAGAACACTTTTATGCAAACTGTAACCCTAGATTATGTACAGCATTAAATAATATGAAACAGTAGACAAGAGACCTGAGACATTGTTGAAATCAGAGGGGCTATGATTAAGTCCTAATGCAGAGGGCCTTGGGGTGGAAAATGAAAAGGTACAGCCGAAGTGAAAGATGGTATGATTCAAGAGAGGTTCTGGGGCTGCTTTGCAACGGTCCATAGGGAGTCTATAACCCTCATGCACAAACACCAGGGCTGGGTGAGGTGGTTGGGCCTTTATTAGAGGAACAGGCCGTTCATATACCTTTTCTTGTTGTTGACAAACTGTAACCTAACTTCACGTATACTACAGAGGCAACCTACCGCCCTTTTGATAAATCCCACATCCCTTGAACTCCATAAAAACACGCTTTACACCGTTATTTTCAACTGACATTTTATTTTACAACACGGCCCATTTTGTTCCCAAAACACGCTCTAACTGTTAGTGTTTTTTCTTAGCAAGATTTTGTAATTTGCTGAATGAAGAAGACGTTCAACATTTTGCATTAAACATTTATTTATCGGTTTGAGTCTTTCATCTAAAACGCTATTTGGGTCCTCGGCCTCTGTCACTTTGTCCACCAATTCTGCCCCTAGGGCTAAATGTTTCTGGGTTACACAGAGGCACTGCAGTGCGTATCCTAGCATGATGATGACATTTAACACACTCTCCATACACAAACTACCGCTAATTTCTTTAATTTTACAATTCACATAATCTAAAGACCAGTACACGGAGGCATGATGCCTCTGACCAGGGGCGTCTATGGCACACCCAGGACAATACTCATTTTGTTTCTCAGGCAGTGCTTGATGATTCCGTGCACAGCCGCTCCCACAATTGCACGCATCATGGTTTTATAGTTATGAACTCGCACCGGCTTAATACCGAATTTCTCCCTCAACTTTAGATAGTACAGGCCTACAGAATAAACGTCCCCCGCTGTTTCGGCATTCTGTGGAGCATCTGGTTTTGTGTCTGGGCAAAAACAGATCGGGCCCAAAATACTTGGTCCTTCGGAACTATCGGTGTCCAAAACCTGCAAGTCCTCTGAAGAACCATCGCTCAGCTGCTGAAAAATTGACAGTAAGAAATGTGTGTAAGGCATCTTTGTACTTTTTCATAACATGATTTTAAAACCTTTTACACCGTGTATCGAGAGATCCCTTCCGCAGGCAGCTTTTAAAAACAACAAACAACAACAACAATTGAAATATGTCTGGTCAGAGGATCTTGCCCTGAGATGCTCGGTTGGCTAGAGCCTTTTGGATCAAGCCTGCACAGAGACATATTTCAGTTGTTGTTGTTTGTTGTTTTTAAAAGCTGCCTGCGGAACGGATCTCTTGATACACGGTGTAAAAGGTTTTAAAATCATGTTATGTAAAAGTCAGCATGTTAGACCCTGAGTATGTGGGCAAGATCCTCTTGCACGCATTTCTTACTTACTTCCTGTCAGTTTTTCAGCAGCTGGGCTGAAGTAGAGGTAATAGCAAAGTGGGCAGGTTTCTGGCAATTTCACAAAAAAATGGGATTGTTTTTTATTTGATTATGATAATCCCTTTGATAATAGACTTCTAATTGTTAGCTAAACTTTCAACTTTTTTTCTTTATCTTAACTAGTTCCCCAAGTTAGTCCAGAGAGAGTGCATCTGGAGGCACAGTTCTTTCATCCTCTTTCATATGAAAGGCACACATCTCATCCCTCTTATACTTCAGCTTCCTAATCTTGTAAATGGCACATCTCTCTCTCTCTCTCTCTCACACACACACACACACTCACACTCTCTCTCTCTCTGTGCCATTGACTTATATTATTCCTTCTGCATGAAGTCCACCCAGGTGCTCAGGGCTCCCTCTATACCACACAGACTTTGCAGGAGCCCCTATGCTGGAATTGAGGCAGACAGTACTGATGTGCAGGGGGGCTTTTGCATCTGCTGTGCAAGGGTTTCATTCTGGCTCTGAACAGGCTGGCATGCAGGGGGCTTTTGGGATTGAGCTGCTGAGGGTACTGCTGGATGCTCATTGAAGCTGATCTGCTGGTCTCAAACTCCCAGACAGAGGGGTTGCCCAGGGGTCAGCAGCCACAATTCCAGCCAATAGTCTGGAATAGACATTGCAGAAGGGCTGCATTGTATTCAAAATGAATGGGCATATTAGAGGTGGAAAACTCCTATTAAATCTTATTCCAGCTTCTATGGTTTATGGCCCCACATAGTTGATCTCACCAGAATGCCTTTATTTCTCCTCTTCAACATACAAATGAAATACCCTTTTTACCATAACATGAGCTTGTTGCTTTAGGGAAGAATGAGTTGGTATCTTCTATATTGTACATAAGATTTCACTCTCTTCATCACTCAATTAGGCTGAGAAAACAGAACACAAATGTGAGCTGAAAGCGGATAAAATGATGAGAGCAGCTGCCAAGGATGTACACAGGCTACGAGGACAGAGTCGTAAGGAGCCCCTGGAGGTACAATCATTCAGGTAGGAATGTCTCTAAAGAGGAGAAAGTTATTGCTGCAAAAAAAAAAAAAAAACTTTTTTTTTCTTTTGGATAACTTCAGTTCACCACAAATTTAAGTGTCCTTTACAAAAGACAGTTACTGTGCTGCCTGAGTTAGAGAGATCTGCATTTTCTTATCCAAGACTAAAATACTGCGCTCATTTTAATCCACAGAATTCACATTGATTTCAATGAGAACAGGATTAGATCCCAATATTTTCCGTTAACAGGCAGTAGCACAATGCTGCTTAATTTGTCTATCCCTTTGTTTAATAAATGAATCACCTATGGCTGTCTTTTTGTAACACACTTATGAGACCTAAAATGGTATGATAGTTGCAAAGTGACACTTTTTTGTAACAAGTACAGTTTTGTTAGTTTTACTGTAACCACTTACAATGCCTGTCTCTGAAATGTAAATGAGGCGTGTTTTGTGTGTGGTGAAGCATGGGGCTTTTATTTTTGTGTATTAGTTGCCTGGGCAGTCTTTCGCCCGGGCAGTCGTTCTTCTCTTAGAATGTCCAAATCGCTGGTGGATTCTTTATTGTATTAACAACTGATGGTGGTCTTCTTTTTAGAGAGAAGATGGCATTTTTCACACGACCGAGGATAAACATTCCAACCCTCTCTGCAGATGATGTTTAATCACCATAAAGTATTTGTTTTCCCTGACCATTCCATAAATACAGTTTGGTTTTGCTGAAGTTATTTATGTGGTATTATGAAGGTACCAAGTCATTTGTACATTAGAGCTTTTGTCGGTTTTTTAATGTCTAAAGACTTTTTTAGTTTTGTTCTATCATTAGAAAAACCAGCATTAAAGTGACAAGATTGTATAGTTTGTATATTTAGGAATGTATTTTTGGGAAAGAATTTTAAATAAGAACAAATGCAGCCTGAAGTGCTGTTCTTAAATAATAATATTCTATTTAGACTTATTTTGTACAGCTCTACCTTTTAGAGGTTTTACTGCAATAAAATAAATCTGAAGGAACCTCACTGCTATGTTCTATGGCTATAACACATCAAACTCTTCCTACTTAATATTTTGTACAATATAGAGAATGCAGGGAACCATTTTTTGATTCTACAGTGCTGTGAACGAATACTCTGAGCTGTGAAGTGTTTGCATTTCCTGCTAGGTCATAAAAATGGGTGTGGAGTTGAAATACTTGCACTTTTTTGAGATTTGTACTTTCAGCTCATGTTTATAATGGATCTGTTTGTTTAACAAGTTCCAAAAGCCCATTGAAAGCCACTGCTGTAGGAGGAGGGCTACATGGAACATATGTCAATTTTAGGGTTTTTTTTTAATAAAGTGAGCTTTCTGGATGAATTTATCTTTTTTCTCTTTTTTGTTTTTTTTAATACAACTATTCCCATCAAGTGGGGCACAGCTAACTCATTCCTTTTCTAATCCACTAACCTGGGATAGCTATTCTACCATTTTTAAACTCTATTTTCAGAGTATTTTTTAGCAAGTAACTCAGTGGGACTTAGGCTCCGAAGTCATTCAGGTGCTTTTAAAGATTTTTGTCCTTACATATAAAGAGAAGTCCCTACAGTTGCTTAAGGAATATTTTATTACTTATTTTTCTACAGTTTAAAATAATAATGCAGAAAAAGCAACTAATATATGTATACAAATAAACAAAGCAAACGTGTGAAAGCACCAGTGTTTAACCATCCCGTCTTTTCTAGCACATCCCAAATTGATTTGCATGATATACTTGACAGCTTTGTCACTAATTCATCTCTGCAGACAGTTTATTCTTAAATGCTTGTGTGACTCTGAGCCCAGCTTTCAGGTGTGGGTGTTCAATCCACATACGGGTGTTTAGTAAGAGCTGAACTGCTCAGTCTATTTTAATCCCAAGTGCCAATTGGAGTATTCAAATGGCAAGTTTGGATCCAGTGTATCAAGAGATTATGCTTTCCATAGTATTAGAAATACTATTTATTTTTTCTGCACTCCTATAGATTGAACTCCCTCTCACAAAGTTTAATGTATGCATTCCTTTGGATCATTAATTTGTTTGGGGCGTTTGATGACTGAACAGGCGCTCCACAGAATAGAGCACTGGAAGCTTTATATGATACAAAAAAGAGTTAAGTGAGTAAACTTTCACCCTCTTTTCTGCAAAAATTGACTGTTTCAAGTAAATAAGACTCTCTGCAGAATGAGGGCACTACATACTAATATATATGAAGGACCACAGTTAGCCCCTGTGTGAGAAGGTGTAACTCTGCTGAAGTCATAGAGCTGCATCCCGGTGCTGAATTTGACCCAATGTTGCACTACCAAGAATCCAATTCAAATTTTTAGCTGTACAAGTTGCACTGTTTTGTAGGAGTGGGAAAAAAACCCTGATCATTTTAGGGCCTGATCAAAGTCCCGTTAAATTCAATGGAGTCCTTCCATTAATTTTAATGGGAGTTATATCAGGCCCTCCGCCAGGTCAATACAATGCATTTCACTTCTCAGATTTGTTATTGGCTGTTTGTAAAAGATATTATGTCAAATAATGGATTTCCAGTCAGTAAAAATAAACTATGAAACTTGGTATATTGCTGCTAAAATCAAAAAGCTCTTAAAATCTTATAATTTTGTAGTAAATTACCTAGTATTGAGTACTTGAATAATGCTGCTTTAAAAAATATCCTCCATATTGCTGTACTCTACAGAATTATGAAAAAGAGATGTTACTACTTTGTCCAGAATTACTGTAATTGATAGCTAAGTTTTATCAAACTACTAGCTGCTTTGTTATATAATATTTGGGTAATTTAACTTGAAAATGCTGATTTGAATGGTTTTTATTGTGCTAATTTTTTATTTTCTCAAAAACTTCTAACCTTTGCAAACCACCTTTATAGTAATGACTCTACTATGGTGGGGTGGAATTGGGGAGAGAATGCAATTAAGTCCAGAATAAAGACTAAATTACATTTAGTCTCTGTCCATTAAAGCTGACAAATACTTTTAAAATGCAGGTCTCTTGATGTATATACTATTTTTCTATGTCTGAAACATTTTAACAGGCAACAACTATACATTTTTATCCTATGTATACTGTAATGGTTTTGTCAGAATTAATGGTAATTAAAAATATTACAAAATTACATAGTCGGTCTACACACTTGTATGTTTGGGGTGGGAATAGGGGATGTTTCTGAACTAACTTTAAGTGGTCATAATAAAATAAACCTGCATCAAGTCTTTAAAAAAGATTACTCCTAAGAAATTGTATTTAACTATAATGTAAAGTAGGAGATAGACTTTCATGTGGACACTTAACATATAAATCTTATACGTTAGAGGAAACAATAACAGTGGCCCTGGATGTTTCGGCATAGTTCCCCATAGACTTCTGGACACAGGGTTTTAATTCTCTGCCAAACACTCAGTGGAATCTGCACATCCTCTCACAGTGGGCTACAAGAATGAGGAATCCTTTGAAGAAAAATACGACTGGTGGACCTGCTCAGTGGGAATTGGACCTGGACAGCGGCTTGTTCATTAGGTCATAGATATCTTACAATTGTATTTAGCTTCCAAAATATGCCAGATGCATTCCAAACCTCTGAAGTGCTCAGTTTAACAGTCTTATTCATGAACAGCTCCACCCTGTAGCTTTAATTTAAAATTGGTATCCTCCCTCACAGGCGCCAACAGCTGTTTCGCAGTGCTAAGCGCTGGGAGGGAGGGGGAAGAAGTAGGACGCAGCAGCGTGCTCGGGGAGGAGGCAGAAGCGGAGGTGGAGAGGAGGCAAGCTAGGGCAAGGGGGTGGGGAGCTGCTGGCAGGTGCAGAGCACCCACCAATTTTTCCCCGGGGGTGCTCCAACCCCGGAGCACCCACAGAGTTGGCCCCTACGTCCTCAGTGAATCATGTACTTAATACTACAGTGTTGAGAACTATACACAAATCTTAAAGCTAGATTAGATGTGTTAGGCAGTTAACCCGCTTAATAAAGCGCTCAATTGACACAGCATTCTTCATTAAAGTCTCTTGACAGGAGAGATCTTAAGACTCCCACTGCTTGATAATGCAGTGATATGTGGAAAGAATGAACTTTGTATAGGGATTTCATATGTTTTACTTTACTTGTAGTGACCGTGGTAGTTAGACCATGTATAGCAATTTATGCATTGATTTTTGGTGTGACCTTCAAAACTGACTGGAGTTAAGAAAGTGGTGGAATAAAAAGGGTCACTTTGTAATATTAGTACTGTAATACCTTTTGATACCTCTGTACTCAACACTGATTCACATATAGCAACCTTCCCAGTTATGATTTAGAACAATTAGTAAAAATATAATGTAGTTAATATACATGCCTTCCAATATTACATATATTGATGAGCTCCGCAAAGAGGGAATATGTAAATCAGTAATATAAGCAACCTTCTGGCTATCTGATTTAATGGTAATTACATATTGAAAACAGAGTATGGTTACTCAATAATTGTAATGTAACTATTTTGTAATTACTGTACTCTTAAAATGCCAAAAGTTAGCTGAAATGTTAGTCTTTGATACATCCCCACCTAACTATGCTAGCTAAACAAAAGCTTAAATTTTAGATCTCTACCTTGTCTCCTTCAAGTCTGTTTTAGTAGAAAACAGCAATCCAGCACTTGTAGGGAGATGGATTCAGCAATACAAGGTCTTTGCCATCTCTAGCTATATTTTGAATTTGAAAATTAGACATGTTGGAACCCCTTGAATAGCAGTTTCTAGCTAGCATATAAGAAGTTCTGAAGTGAACAGTTAATTATATGTAGAATCCATGGAGAAACAGATCTCATGAATGACCTTAAAGATGGCTAAGTTGTAATCACATTATTTTAGTATCAGCTGGCCTGGAAGTAAAAAGCTTGAAAAAACTTAGGCCTGGTTTACATGGCGCTCCCTCCCTCCCCCTCATGGCGGCTGACCCCGGCCCTGCCACATCCTCCTGAACATTCCTCCATGGCCCCCTGAGAGGGTGTGTCCTGCAGTTTGGGGACCACTGATCTAGCCAGTCCCAGCAGACAGCACAGATGAGCCCAAAGAAGGGAAAGGGACCTTGGATAAGTGTGTGCATGCATTCTTCCTTACAGGGTTTAAAAGATAGCACCTAGCCCATCCCCCAGTTAACTAACACAGGTATTGACTTCTCATTGTTTTACTTGTATGAGAAGAGGTAAGTACAACACACAGAGGTAGAGTTGGCATCTATTTTTCATTCTGCTGTTGGGTTAGGCTGGGGGAGTGAGAGAGAGGGCTATGCAGAACATCTTATTTATGCATATAGGGATGTCTTTTGTAACCTCAATGAAATTTCAGGGAGATACTCTGCAATCCTCTCCCAAAGGTTTCTAGGGATGGCTGCCTTATTTCTTCCTTTGTGGTAGGAGGCCATTCCATGCCACTCCCTGGTAAGACTGGATGACCCCAATGCAGTAAACAAGTTAGTGGTATATGGGCTCAGGTGGCTTCATGATGCTAATAGCAGCTGTGTTTTCTATACCTTCATTACTCTCAGCACTGAGATGTCAGCTAAAACTACCACTGCCTGTAGCAGTATAGTAACAATATTCAGTGCCATTGCCCTATACTCCTACCCATGGTATGGGGGAAAAAATCGTATTAGTTCATGCAACCAAAAATCCATTACGCCCCTTGCCATTACTAGGGAGAGTGGTGCTGTGCAGAGGCGCTTCAATGCTGAAGCACCAATAAGCATGTCTTATTAAAGCAGTTATGGGAATAAGGGAATTAACACTGTATGTGGGCTATTGCTGGGCTGCTTTCCTAAACTTGGAACTCTAGGGAATTCTTCTAATGGCACGTCAGTAATCATTAATCTCCAGCTGCAGCCTCACAATGACAAATTCCCTTCTGCTCTGTAAATTCTTCCTCCTTGACTCTGCTGTAGCAGTTCACCCCATCTCACCCAATTTATCCCCCCTATACCCTATCAGTTTGTTTATGCACACTACATAACAGTACTGCACATTCAGTTGAATGAGTCATTGTTGCGCCGAGGAAAGAGGGTGGTGACTGGCACTGCATTCAGAGCTCCTGGTGACCACCTGCCTGGACTCAATGTGACAAGGCCTCTGAGGAAATATCTTTTATTGAACTAACTTCTGTTAGTGAGAAACAAACTTTGCACCTACATAGAGCTCTTCTTCAGGCTCCAGGAAGAGCTCTGTGTAGCTAAAAAGCGTCTCTCTCTCACCAACAGCCGTTGGTCCAATAAAAGATATTTCCTCACCCGCCATGCCTCTAAAAGCCTGGGGCTCACTCAAACCGCACCCCATGGAAAACAGGGAGAGCCTCTATTGCCAAACAGCTCCGCGCTAGGCAGGCACCCGGGCAATCATTAGTACAGAGGGGCAGGCTCTGGCGCAAGGACACGAACTGCTGCTGCTGCCCTCCGCCTGGGGGGCCGTTCCGTGCCCGCCGCCGCGGCGCTGGGCCCGTGCGCAGGTCGGTCACGGTTCCATGCCGTCGCAGCCAGCGCGTTCACCGCCCTGCCCGCGAAGCAGGGCGGCCTCTGCTCCAGCCCGGGGGTAGCCCCAGCAGCCCCTTGGAGCAGCGCAGTGCGACACGCACTAAACGCAGGCCCGGCTCCGCGTGCGCAAGGGTCGGACCGGCACGTTCCTTCCGCTTCCGGCGCGTAGCTGTTTCCGCTTCCGCTTTGCCGAGCCGCCGGGGCCCCGGTGAGAATGGAGGCTCACGTGGCTCAATATTCCGCTCGGCTCCTGCAGCAGGTTAGCCCCGCCTCCCCCGGGAGAGGGACGCTCGCCCCAGCTCGGCTGGCTCCATGTTGCGGGTTGTTCTGGTTCCCGCTTCCGCCCTGGGCCGGAGGGAGGGAGCCCGGCCGCGCCGCCCGCAGCCTGTCCTGGCGCAAGGGCTCAGTGGGTGGGAGGCTCGTAGCGGGGCGTGTCCACTGGGGAGGCTGCTCCGTGGCACCGCGGGGGGCGGGGGTTGGGTTCTGTTGGCCCCGGGGTAGGCAGGCTGCTCCCCGGCCCGGGAGGGTCCAGCAGCCCCGGGGGTAGGCAGGCTGCTCCCCGGCCCGGGGGGGTCCAGTGGCCCCGGGGTAGGCAGGCTGCTCCCCGGCCCGGGGGGGGCCCGTGGCCCCGGGGTAGGCAGGCTGCTCCCCGGCCCGGGGAGGTCCAGTGGCCCCGGGGGGGGGGGTTCTATTGGCCCCGGGGTAGGCAGGCTGCTCCCCGGCCCGGGGAGGTCCAGTGGCCCCGGGGTAGGCGGGCTGCTCCCCGGCCCGGGAGGGTCCAGTGGCCCCGGGGTAGGCGGGCTGCTCCCCGGCCTGGGGCTAAGGTGGCGCTGCTGGGTCTGGGGGGGTGGCACCGGGGCCTGGCTTGGGACTGTGGCGCTGGGTGTGGGTCTTTGGTGGTGAGGTCACACTGCGCCACAGTGCCATGGTGACACTTCACCACCCTGAGCCACTGTGGAAAAATCAGGGGGATCTTACCAAACTGGGGCAGTGACACCTGTGGGAGCATCTGCCTGTTGCTTAGATTGTAAGCACGTCGGGTGCAGGGACTGTGGCTTTGTGTCACGCAGGGTTGAGTACAAAACACTTGGGCCGCTGCCGGCTGGCTACCAATCTGAGCCCTACCGATTGCATGCTAACAGGCCAATACCCAAATATACTGCCTCCTCTTGTGACAATGCTGCTGGACAAGAGGCCGGCCTGTAACTTCATTCCACACCAACCTGGGATTCTGTTTGTGCTCCAAGGTCTTCTCTGCACACAGTGTTGGTATCAGTATAACTATGTGGTATGGGTGTGCTTTAAAAAAAAAAAAAAAATTGATACAGTTCTACTGGTACAACCAGGGATGGCTCCAGGCACCAGCAAGCAGGTGCTTGGGGCAGCACATCGGGCTCTTCAGTGGCATTTCGGTGGCAGGTCTCTCGGTCCCTCTCGGAGGGAAGGACATGCTGCCGAATTGCCACCGAAGAAGAAAGCGGCACGGTGGAGCACGTGCTGATCGCAATCGTGGCTTTTTTTTTTTTCCTCCGACGCTTGGTGTTGCAAAGCCCTGGGAGCCAGCCCTGGGTATAACCCCTAATGTGAATGCAGTTCTGCTGGTATAACTGCATTCATGCTAGGGGGATTGTACCACTTCAGCTATACTGGCTTAGTTAAAGCAGTATAACATTTGTGCGTAGGAAAGCCCTTAATTATGTCAGCATGTGTGTCAAAATCTCTGAGAGAGACATCTGCTGTGCATTGTTAGCCACTCACCACATACAAACACCCTGCTGTACTTACCTTGTCATTTCTTACAGGGGTTGCTACCTAACTATTGTATCACTTCAGAATTGCTGTACACGGTTTTCACCTACAGAAGGAAAGATTAGTCACATATAATACAGGCAAAGTATACATAAAGCATGATTGCTAAAGAGAGCACTAAAATGAAGGCAGGAAAAGGTCAGAGGCAAAAAAATGCACAGGAAGGCAAGGAGAGAAACAAACAGATGGGGTGAGCAAGGTAAATAGAAAAAAAATGAAGAGGGAGACATCAGGCATAAAGGCGCAAAAATAAAAGAACTATGCTGCCCACCAAAGTTTAGAGAAGGGCAATATTAGGCCCAACTCAGTGCAACTCACCATGGGTGAAGGGATCTTCAGAAACCTATCTGACTACAGGATCAAAGCTCAAATGTGTGTAGTTAGCCTTCTCTTTCATATAATAAAATGATTTGTCCAATTCTCAAGTAGTATAATGACTTTGGCTTAAAAAGGTAATCTACAAAGGGGAAAAATGGGTTTGTTTTGCTGCTTTGCGATGTGCTCAGAAGGCCAACAAGTGTTAGGCCTACACTGAGGTAGGGGATCGATCTAAGTTATGCAACTTCAGCTACATGAATAACGTAGCTGAAGTCAACGTACTTAGATCTACTCGCCGTGGTGTCTTCACTGCAGTGCATCGACTGCTGCTGCTCCCCCATCGATTCTGCCTGCGCCTCTCGGAGCAGTGGCATACAGGAGTCGACGGGAGAGTGTTTGGAGGTTGATTTATCGCATCTAGACTAGACGCGATAAATCGACCCCCGCTGGATCAATCGCTGCCCGCCGATTCGGCGAGTAATGTAGGCATGCCCTTAGTTTTTTTCCTGCTTTCTCTCCATTAGAATTCAGAATTTGTCTACCCTCGAAGATGGTGGAGACCTGGTAGGATTGTGACAACACTAATCAAGAGATTTTCTGAAAGGGAAAGAGTGTTTGAAGATCTTTTTATATTTTGTTTGATAGTAACATCTGCTTAACTAAACGTTTGGAAGAAATTATGTCTCTTAAGGAGTCAATAGCCTGTCCCCTTCTGTGGAGGTCTCAGAAAAGTCCCACCACATACATCTGAGACCTCAAATGAGTCTTCCAATAAAATGAGGAGGTCTGCCATTAAAACCTGGTGAGGCAAAGGGAAATTGGAGCAGTGGCTGGGGATACTCAGGCAGGGAAGAGAGAGTTGTGGCAGTGGTATAGTGGCAATATATACATCCACAATCAAACACTTAATCTCTTGCTCACTGGACCAAACAGGGGTGGTGATAGAGATGCTTCCATCCATCAGATGGAATGAGGAGCATGGCCATGCAAGACCTGGCGTAAATAGTGAAACAAAGATACAGGAGGAGAAAGAAACACAGGAACAATAGGGTGGATAGAGGGAGAGGGGGCAGCAGAGAGGAAAATAAGTTAAATTCAAAGGTGCTCAGGTGCTACAGTAATAACCATGGTGTAAATGGTATATAGCTAGACAAAAGGAAAAGATCCAAAGAAAAAGAATTGCTCAATTTTAGGGGAAAGATTCCATGTGACTGTTTTGATTGCTGATCTAAATAAAGAAGGTAGTTGGTTGTTGGTAGCTGAAATAAATTTTTGGAGATAAACATCTGACTCTACCATTCAGGAAGAACACACACCTCTCGCCCCTCTACCCCCCCCCCCCCAAACCCGGTTATTCCATATTTAATTGAGTGGGCATGTGTTAGTAGGAGCTAGCCCACTGCTCACAAATAAAGGCAATCCTTATAGTGTAATACGTGCATGCCACTTTAATGCACCATTCCCTGGTGGTATCTGTGGAAGTTTAAGGGCAATACTAATATTGTTAAAAAAAGCTTTAGATTTTGAATTCACCGGTGAGGGGAAGATTTCTAGAGCACAGCTGACCAAAGAGCCTCTGGAGATGACAGCATGGCTTCATGAGAAGCTGTGGTGAATGCATGAAGTGGTCATCAGGTATGACCTTCTATTGACAAGTTGTGTTTAGGCCGAGGGTCAGGTTACCCTAGCACGGCAGCAGTGAGACAGATGGCGCTTTTTCCTTTCCTCTCCTGGTTATCTTTCTCTTGGTTACACATGTAATGCCGTCTCCCACTGTTGTTCTTCTAAGATAGTATGAAAGAGAAGTCACAGATAAAAGATTTGTAAGCCTTTGCGTGAGTGTACTTGTGCACCCAGGTTTCGTGGTATGAATTTCAGATGGAAGATAGAGAATTGATAGTATCCCATTACTGCCGTTAGGGATTCACAAGTGATTACCCAGAGGGCTAGATAAATCACAGGATTTGCATCGCAACAGGACATACCAAAAGAGTCAATATGTGAAGTTTTGTACTAGGTTGATCCCGGCACCCGGTTTAAGTTGTAGCTAAACAGGAGTAAGCTGAAGTGGTTTTACACAGACAGAACCTTATTAAGTGGCCAGTTTCCAGGCTGGCAGTTTACTTGAGGGCAGATCATGGATAGTGCCCGTTTGGATGATACTGCACTCTCTATGGGCCAATGGAAGAAACCACACTGGGTCTGGCTAGTCTCTGAGACAAAGCTACTTATCTATGCCAATTCCTTCTTCCTGCTGCTGCCATTTGTGTTGTGGTGTGCTGAGGCAACACCACAGTTCTTCAGTGGAACTCACCCTGGGGTCAGAACTCACCGGGGAGAGCCTTACAACAGATGGCTGCACTTGAGCAGGAGCTTTTAAGAAGTCTTGATGCTTTATGCTAAGTAACCTTCCTACTGCATTCAGACCAGCTTGTGGTGAGCAAATACTGAGGGCCACCAGTGGCAGCAAAGAAAGGTGGGATATTTTAGAACCTGTCATATAATAAAAGTCTTTGCTTCCCCCTATGGTTAAGTAATGTCAGGGATTTGGCTAAAACTTTATAAAGGAGAGAGGGAAAAATGACGTTTCAAGTGACAACCTAGGCTGACATCTCAATGTCAGATCACTGTGAAATGGGGTCAGCCTCACTGCCACATGAGTGCATGGGACATTTGTGCTGCAAACCTGTTGTTTCTGTACAATCATGGTGAAATGTGTGAATGTTTGTTGGGGGTATAGGGGAGGGGGGAGCCTTAGTGGGGAAGGGCATGATTTTTCTTTGTGCAGGATAATCATGCAGCAGTAGACAAATATCTCAGCATGAACCCTGCCCTTTAGATTGGTTTTTTTGGTGGAAAAATGCAAGCAATTTGGCCATTGGGTTGGGCCATGAATTGCATTCATTTCGAAAGTGAAAGTTAAATTCCTTGATAAGGATAATAATTTTCATTTCTCAAAAATCATTCGGTGGCATTGACCGACTAACTTGTTACAGCACTGCTTTGAAGCTGTTGCTGACGTTGCTGCAGAAAAGGTATTGTATGAAGATTTCAATTGGTGTGCAGTACTAGTGTTAAGAAGAGTGTGTGTGTTTGCTTTCCTTAACGCACACACTGACTTTTCTGAAGCTTAAACTTGAGTTCACAACACTGCTGCTGGGTATATTGACTTCTTTGTGGTGTAACTTGTGTTATTCTATGGAAAAACTTAATTGTAAAATAGTAAGATTCAATTAACTCTGTCTCTATTCATTTTGCAAGATCTTTAACTTGTATTTCAGTCTGAAGCTCTTTGAAAAATGTGTCTCCAAATGATATCAAAGTGCAAATAGTTTGGAACCGTACAAAAATATGAGGATGGGTGAGAAATATCCTGTCCACCAGTTAGGGTGGTTTTTTTTTCTTTTTTCTTTTCTGTTAGAGCAAATTGGTCATTGATTTATTTTGTCTTTGACTTGCATTTATTTCAAAAACAGAAGTTAAATACCTGGATCAGGGAGCACCTGTATGTGGAATGTTTTAAAATGGTAGAATATTGTGTATAAAGGAAACCTCAGGAAAGATAGTTTGCTCTCTGCCTGATCACAGGAATTCCTATAATGCAATTTTATCATGAGTCTAGTGATGATATTAGGTTATTTTTCTTAGAGACCCTAGAATCTCAAGAGACTGCATGAGAATCCCAGACTTCAGTAAGTTTCTGACCTTCATGCTTGCAGAGAAAATTTTGAAAATGTGAAGCATGTTCACCTAAGCGCTCAGAAAGCAGATAAAAAGAACCCCACATTTATTATTTTTAAATCTAATTTTTTACACCAGCCTCATTGGGGTTTTTGTGGCCTGACTCATGCTTTTGCTTTGCTTGAGGTTAGACAGTACTGGAATTCTTAGAAAATGCTGCTTGACATACTAGGAAAATATAATTCCAAAAGTTCTGAAGACCTAAATTGTTCAGTTGATACAAATAAAAAGGAATATGAGGTCACATGACAGATTATTAATGAAGCTGAGCCTGTGGTGCAATTGCAATGCAAATGTTTCTGTTCTCAGGGGCTTCTATGGCTTTTAACTTTGGTAGGATAAAATTGCCCATTAAATGCACCTCATTGCTCTGCACTGTAAAGAGAAGCAAGTGGAAAGGTGAACAGAGGCTCCATTCCGCGTTGTCTCCCATGGAGGCCCCTTTGCTTTAGCTCTGCAGGGTTGAGGCTCTTTGGCTTTAGGGGAGGTCTGACTGGAGCTGGGAGAGGGGAAAACCTAAGGAGCAATCAATCTCTGGAACATGCTTCCTTGGAAATCAGCCACCCATGAGTTACTATTGATGGGAATTCTCTGGGTCTTTCCCCCTTATCAAGGGGGAAGTATCAGGAGCTGTGCTGCAAGAATGGAGAAGAGGTTAGGCAGTCAGATGGGAGTGAGGATATCTGCAGAGATGGCTTCACTGTTCCCTGTGGATCTACTCCCTGAAAGGCTGTAGCCCATTCTCTTGTGTGTGAGACCATTCTCTCTCCCCCCCTTGGAATCAGTGAGTCAAAGGGTATGTCTGCGCTGCAATTAACAACCCACATCAGGCTCAAGCAAAGAGGTGGTTTCACTGCAGTGTAGACATTCAGACTCGGGCCAGCGCCTAGGCTTGAGGACCCTGCAAGGCGGGAGGGTCCCCAAACTCGGGCTGCTGCCTAAGCCACAACGTCTACACTGCAATGAAACAGCCCCTCAGCCTGACCCCCACATGCCTGAGTCAGCTGGCACAGGCCAGCGGCAGGTGTCTAATTCCATTGTACCTCAAACTTCTCGAGGCTTGGACTTGTACCACCTAATATGGATTTATCCTCAGAGGAAAATGTGACCCTGCATTTGGTCTGATGAAACTGAGTGTGAAAACTCTCAGCCTGAGGGGGACTTTTAATAAAATCAGAATGGTATCTGTGTGCCTTTTTTTCCCCCCAAAAAAAAGAAAGGTGTGGGGGGAGGGGCTCTAACTTTGGAGCTACTTAGCTTTAGCTGTAGCCCTCCCAGCCCTCAGTTGGCAGAGGAGAATGGCTTACTGCACTGAATATAGCCTTATTGTTAGTTAAAAGGGCTATTTAGTTAAAAGGGCTATTTTTCCTTTGTGCACTAGTGGTTTTGTAAGGTACTTTTTTCATCTGCAAAAATATTAGACCTTTTAAAAAAAACAAAATGATGAGCTGACCCTGCAGACGCTTACCCCTGTAACGAGTCCTATTAAAGTCCCAGTAATGTCTTTGAAGCTAATAGGACTACCCAAGTGAGCACAGTTGCTCTCATGTTTAAGTGTGTGGGAGATAAAGACCTATAATTACTCTGAATTTTCATTAACAATATGCTAGTATCAGTGTCAGAGTCTGTCAAAAGACACTTGTGCTAATTGTTACTAATTACTCTTTTATAGCAGTGTTCAGCTTCGTTAATGTTTTCCTTTTGGGCTATATTTTAAAGAAATGGGTTAATGATCAAAGTTCTGATGCAATCTACTCCAAGAGTTACCTCAGATGCAAATGCAGCAGCTGACGTTCATTATTTTATTTTTACTTATCAGGAAAAAGAGATCAAGATCTTGGCTGCAGAGATTGATCGACTAAAGAACTTTGGCTGCTTGGAAGTATCTCCAAGTTTGGAAGGATTGCGAGACGAAAACACAAAGCTTAAGTACCGGCTAAACGTTCTTCAAAAGGTGAGGGTGGAAAAAGGAATCGGCAATATAGTACATATTGGTATATGCTTTCCTTTACATCAGGTGAAGAGATTTTATTTTGTTATAGCTAATACTAGGTAACAACTTGTTCACCCTGCACTCTGCTCCCACAGTTGTAAATGGTATATTCATAGAGCTCTGTTCTTCCACAATTCTTTGGACAACATGGCTTTTTGCTAACATTTTACGATAATTGCCTGTAGTCAGTTAAGCACACCCTATAATCTCTTCTGCATTCTTGGAGTAGGGCACTCCTGTTAGAGTTGAGACCCTACTGAGGTCAGCTAATGGGCACATACATAAAAGTATGAAAAGGTTTGCTATACCTGAACCAGTGAAAGTATTAACACTGTTAAGTTCAAAGGGTGGGGGTTCTGTACTAAAAATCTGGGAATGAAAGCTAAAGTGACAGTGGTAGGAGAAACTATTTAATCTAGAAAGTAGTAAAAACAGGGAATAAGGTATTGCTGTGTAAAGGCAACAAAGATAATTGGCATATTTCAGAAGAGATATTTAGTTAATAAATATGCGTATACGGTGAAACTCACGCCAAAGCAGAGGGATCCAGGCAAGTTCCTATGCATCACATGAACGACCCATAATGCATACAGTATGAAAAGGCCCAATCTTTTCCCCATTGACTTCAGTGGGAACAGGAGCAGTATTAAGTCCGACCGTTGTCAGTAAAAAGTTCCTAAAATAAAATTTGTAGAGCTTACTTGAGAATGTATAACTGTAGGGTACATCCAAAGACTATGTACTGTGGAAACTGAGAGCCAAATTCTTTGATGATAATGCTTTTGCATTTCTGTTGTTTGTATTGCAGTAATACCTAGGTGCCCCAGCCTGATCTGCTCTGGTTTGCCAGGCAGCTTTTGAGTGAGAGTGTGAAGTAACTTCTCCTAGAATGTTGTGACCTTGTGTTTTGACATTGTTTGTTTTCTTTCAGAGTCTTCAAGAGGAGAGAAATAAGTCAGTGAAAAGCATGATTAATATCAACAGCCGCATTCAGGAGATCTTTAGAGATGCCATCAAGGCTGCATATCCGGATTTAGAAAACCCCCCACTGGCAGTCACGCCAAGTCAACAGCCCAAATTTGGGGATTACCAGTGTAACAGTGCTATGAGCATAACAAAGGTAACTATTCAAAAAAAATTCTTGGTGCATGGGACTTCTGTGGGGTCTGAAGCTCTTTAAGGATATATCCAAAGCAATATCAGGTTCTACATTAGACATGTTTTAGAGTCTGATCCTGCAGTCTTCACTTATATGATGACATTGAACTTGGGGAATTTTGGGTGCAATAGGAACGGGCCCTTAGACTTCTGTTTTGATGAAAAATGCAAGACTAAAAGGATTCTGAAGACCCTCAAGGCTAGCTGATCTACCTCTGCAGTCTAGGTTTTTGTAGCTAGGTAAGGGGCAGTGTTTGTGCCTTCAAGGGAGTATGTGTTGCTCTTTTAAACATTTCAAGTACTTTTCAATTGTAAGTTAAAGAGACTTCAACCTCTGGCTTAATTGTTTTATTGCCATAAATGCTTTACACTTGTTCCCATAAAATAATCCACTATTTCTCCTCACCTTAAACACAGACTTGCTACAATGTTGTACAGTGTTACTACAATGAGTTCTAGTTGTATTAATTAGACAACAGTAGAACTGCAGCCAGACACAGCAGAACCCCATTTATCTGACTCTCCCTTTACTGCAGGGGTTCTCAAACTGGGGGTTGGGACCCCTCAGAGGGTCGCAAGGTTATTACATGGTGCGGGGGGGTCGTGAGCTGTCAGTCTGCACCCCAAACCCTGCTCTGCATCCAGCATTTATAATGTGTTAAATATATAAAATAGTGTTTTTAATTCATAAGGTGGGGGGGTCACACTCAGAGGCTTGCTGTGTGAAAGGGGTCACCAGTACAAAAGTTTGAGAGTCTCTGCTTTACTGGTTTGCCCCGGTTACAGAACAACCAGGACTGCAGGGCCAGAAGCAGGCGATCTCTCCTGTGGCCGCTAGATGGCACTGCAGCATCACTTTTTCCTCATTCTCTAGTTTATCCAGAGTTTTGATCATTGCCCCAGTTAGACCGGATAAATGGGATTCTGCTGTAATTTCGCCATGTGGTCTCATGCACAAATGCAGTACTTTTGGCACCTTATTTAATGAATGTAACATAAATCAATGATGTCAAGCTTAGTATGCCCCAAAATTATGCATTGTCTGAGCTGCACACCACCAGCAAAAGATAACATGCAGCAAAACGTACTGTATAGTTTTCTGTCACTTGCTCTGCAAAGTACCTGTGAGAAAACAGTAATATTAACCATTGTTCAGCAAAGTGATGTCCAAGAAAGTTGAGGGTGGGCGATGAAAAAAGAAACTGCAGGAAGGGAGAGCCAGTAATCCTTTGTGAGAGAGGTCGGATAATAAAGGAGAGAAGGATGTCAAGTAAGAATGCATGGCATGGAGTTGTTTTAGAGTGTGTCTTCATTGCAGAGTTAACCCAGGTGATGGGCACCAGGGTCAGCCTAGCTCAAACCACTGAGCTATCCCTTATTCATTTATTAAACATCATAGCTCTTTATTTCAGAGCCCTTGTTGTAATAAGCAAAATGTTTATTTCCCCATGGCACGCATACAGGGGTTTGTCATGTGCAAACTGCTGGTCTCATGGGGTTTCACTCCTGGGCAGCATTGATACTTGCCAAACAGCAACCTCTTGGTTTGAACTGCCAATGCAGAAACAGCTCTCACAAATGTGTGTTGTCTTCCTTAGATCTCATTAGCATATTACGACAGCCTCCGCGGAAAGATCTGTCTGTCTCTTAGAGTAACAGGTCCTTGGGTGACTGCACAGATACAAACTTTCTGAGTAATGCCTTTTTTTTTTTAACATCTCTTGACCGCCACTTTACCCCAATTAAGTCATTGTTAGGATTCTCATACAGCACTGTCTTCTCTGTGTCTACTTTTTTTTCATTACTTGATGCCCAAACGCTTACTCGCATTT
Organism: Mauremys reevesii; assembly: GCF_016161935.1. NCBI lineage: Eukaryota > Metazoa > Chordata > Testudines > Geoemydidae > Mauremys > Mauremys reevesii. The sequence continues at coordinate 28,356,594 of NC_052630.1, forward strand.
CAGGGTCATTTATATAGTTTCTCAAGTCCCAGACTGTCAGAGGAACTGATGCCTTAAGGCTTGCTGTATTGGACTTCAATACAGGCTTCGTTCTTTCCTTACGCATGTCTGTAGAACTCTCTGTGTTCATACAGGACTAACAGTGTGCTGTGCACTACGGAATTGTAAAGGAGCATGATTCCAACTCCAGTTAAGCTCCCTTGTTATAACGTGCACCTTGCTAGATCATGTGGCTCCCAAGAACTGCCTTCAAAAGAGAGAGAGAGAGCAATCTGTACACTGCTGCTGTGTGGTAGCAGGAATGAATCTGACCCCTGGGCAGCACTGTTACGTGCCAGCCAACAGCCTCCCCATTTGACCTGCCAATGCAGAAACTGCCATCACAAATGTGTTTTGTCTTACTGGGAGCTCATTAGCATATTGTAACGGGGCTTTCAGCCAGAAGCACTGCTAGAGTAACAGATATATAGGTTATTGCCTTCATAAAGACTTGGATACCATCACCTGTAATCATTGGCTCAATATTTATTTCCCCTGTTTTGGCAGCTTATCCCTTGTTGAGCCATTGATTAAAGTTATTGCTGCTGAAAAGAGAGGGTATTTTCCTTGCCTATTCTCAAGCTTTACTCAGGCCATATTGTGTTGATGGTAGGATCAAATGAATCATATAGTGCTGCATTATATCTGAAACTGAAACTTGTTAAGCTGTCACATATCAATAACTCCCCCTACCCCGTATTAAGTTTAATGAAAAGAAATGCTATTTTACAACAAATTTGCTAAGCTCATAGATGTTTCATTGCACTGTTCTCCTTACAGTAGTCCTAATGCAAGACGACAGATCTGCCTGATTGTGTTTCACATATCAGAATGTCATTTGCAATACTTAATGGCAGCCCAGCTCAGTCTTATGTAGTTATTTCTCTGAGATAATAGTTTTACAGATTCACTGTCAGGTTAAAAATCGTAATAAAAATAAAACCAATACACTTCCTTCACTTTGTTAAAAATAACACTTTCGGTTACCAAAACTAAACATTTTACAATTCTGATTTGCCCATCCCTGTTTATATTGCATAGTTATTTTTCATATGATTCTTCTCACTTGTTTTTTTCCTAGTCAGTTTCACATTTTGGCTCTCAGACACTAGCACACTGTTGTAATGTCCGAGTTCAAAATTGGGCAGGGGAATGTTTGTTTTAAAATCTGATCCTCATTACATTTTGTAAAGTAAATTTTGAAGTTTTGGTGCTTCATAGAGGACCGATATGCCCAGTTTTTGGACAACGAGGGAGAATTATAAGGGACAATGTGGACACTGTTTACTTTTTAAAAATCTGCTTTCCAGACTGGGCATCCAGCTGGTGGGATTTTCAAAGTCACTGTTGTATGATGCTGTACACACCCGGCACGGCTGCCCTCCCGGTTTCTAAATATTATTCCCCTTCACTCCAGCCAAAGTCACTCAAAACATGTTAGCATCCTTTTGTTTTCACCCAGGGCCTGCCAGGGCAGTACAGTGACCTCACGTGCACTTGAATGGATAGAAAATCCCCCCAAATTTGGCCATGATGTGGGGGAATTAGTCACTGATATTTTTAAAAGTGATATTAAAGCTGCTTTTCCCATTCGGTGCTTGCAGAAGTGAGGAAGAAGCAGAAAGGGTCAATTCTACACACACACATCAACTTTTTTAATGCTTGTGCAGGTGCAAATTGCCAACTGAGCCCCTCATCAGATGCTGGGTACTGTGGGGATTTTCAGATCTAGTTTTGGCTGCACCCAAGGTTGACTAAATTAGAAAAGATGCCTTTGTTTTTGTTTTAAATTCAATTAGTGAACATGATTTGAAACAGCATTCCACGCCTCATGTAGGCACAGTTCAAACCACACAAGCTGGTTGCTGTGTAGCCTGGAAGAAGCTTAGGTTACAGCCAAGACCAGCTAGCATGATTCGAAAGGTATTCACTAGGTGCTGAGTGGTGCTTCAAATTAAGTTGGCTAACTCGATAACAAATAAAAACGTAGTCTAGAAAAGGCCCAGATTGCCAGAGTGCTTAATCGGGGTGACCTGAGAACAAAAATGTTTTACATTTGTCACCTACACATAGGCTTCCAGAATAGCCCTTTTGCTAGGTTTCATTGGTCATTTTCGCCTCAGTGGCATCTCTGTCAGCTGCTCTGTGTACAGTGAGAGGACAAGATCAGAAACAAGAGTAATCACAGCCAACCCCAACAACTGCCGCCTCCAGCACTGGTTCAGTTTCAGTAGCTTTCTTGGTATGGACATATCAGAATGGAAGACCAATGAATTCCAAAGCATGCGTGTCAGCGATCACATGGGTGCCAAAAGTTTGATGGTACAACAAGATTGCCAGTGACGGACATAAACTGAATATACAATCAGATCACTTTAAGCACCTTGCCAGAGATCAATCCGAGTGTCTCTTGATTGCAAGAAGGCCATGTTCATTTGAGATTTCCCATGATGATGATTAGTGCTTAGTGGGATTTTCAAAAGCAACCATGCAGATTTTCTGGGGGTGCAGTGGGTTCACATAGCATATGATATGCTAGTGAGGCCTAGATACCCAGTTTTGAGCAGAGTAAAAACTGGTTATATTTAGACCTCTGGTGCACATGATGAGCAAAGACAATATTTGAAACTAGCTAGTTACGTATGTTGCAGTTATATTTTTCTTTGCACTTTTCTATGTTATAAGGTGTAATATCACCAGGACATCTTAAGGTGGTACCAAATTCCACAGGTTTTAGGACCAGATCTTGGCAGGGCTTTGCGTGTAGCACTCCTGTTAACACCCATGGGAATGCCATGCATAACATGGTTACAGATCTAAATTCTTAATATTCCACAGAGATTATTAGAAGAGAAGAATTTAGTGGGTCTTGTCAGTGTAGTATCAACTCAGATTATATTTTATTTTCCATCAGATTCCCCCCAGGATTAGACTGTACTGAATCCTCTCATTACATTTCAGATGCTTCCCAAAACCAGCGAACAGAAAGTGAGCCCAAGAGAAATTGCTGATAACATTTCCAGAAATATTCCTGAAAATGAATACATTGAGAAGGTTGAAATCGCTGGTCCTGGTATGGTGACTCTATTGTTGTACCTTCCCAGCATTTAAATTTGATGTTGCAGCTATTCTACCAAGTGGCAATAAAGGAGACAAAATCTAGTTTGATTATTTTTTAGCTTTATAAATAGAATTAACATTTGGATTACATTCAGTTTTGCCTGATTAATTTGGCAGCATAAAATCTGCTTACTAGCACTTGCATTAGAATCAGTGGGTGAAATCCTGGTCCCAGGGAGGTCAATGGGAATTTTTCCATTGGCTTTACTGGGATCAGGATTCCACCTTATAGGCTTCTAGGTTTTGTCCATAGTACAAAATCACCACCAAAATTGACACTCTTGTGAGAAAATGATTGGGCCTGGAACCCAACCCAAGCTATCCTCTCATCCTCAGAGGGAGATCGTTCCAGCTCAGAGCTAAGGCACAATGGCAGAGCAATGTGGAAAGTATGACACTGCTACTGCTCATGCTCTGAAGGAAGTGGAAGACTTCAGTCTCCTTGGCACTCACTCTGACGCCATTCATAAGTACTAAATAAAAGGAAGTATTTTGCAGATGGATGGGGAAGAGAATCTCTGTTAGCCCTGCAACTCAGTAAAATCAAAGCAGTGCCCAAATGTTCTGCAAGTCTGAATTTTTCTAAATGTGACACCGTGGTTTTAAATATATGGGAAGTGGTGGCACTTGTACATAGTAAAGCCTCATGTGCATAAGTGCCTACAGGATAACTCACTGGGACAGCTGTGAGTAATGTCACTTAGGTATACAAGTGTTTGCAAGATGTGTTTGCAAAACACCCCAAGATACGTTTTTTGTCAAATATTTCACTTTTGGGTTCACTCTTGATTACAGAAGCCCCAAAGAAGGTTATATACTTATCAGATCTTGTAGCATTTGATATGTATAGTTTAGACTTCTTTGCTTAATAGCAATTCGTTTGTGGAAAACAGTCTCTCATAACCTGGTAAATTAACTCTCTTTTTTCAGGGTGTGATCATGGTTTTTTTCCTGTTACAGAAACAAAAAGTTTATTAAGATGTTCTGAAGTTAGTTTTAAATACTGTATTTTCCTTATATCTAGGGAATTGTGAACTTTGGTACACAATTAAATGGCTTTCAAAAATAGTTTTACAGCACCAACTACCATTGTTTTTCCTCTAAAGGTTTTATTAATGTCCACTTGAGAAAGGATTTTGTGTCCAAACAACTGAGCAGTTTACTGGTGAATGGAGTTCAACCACCGGCTATGGAAAACAGGAAAAAGGTGTGCTAATAAACTTTCATTAAAGTCTCAGTACTGCTTTCAGTCCAATAGCAAGTGCTGATGAATGGTTCTGACCCTGATTTTGCTTGGTATGCATGTACTTTCTTGCTGAGCTTATAATGAAGCTTTTAACAAACATTCCAACTACAAATACACAGGTTATTACTATTTTAACAGTGGGCACTTCGGGGTTAGTCAGTTTGCAGCTGTTGGGGCAGCGGGGGAGACTTGGACTGACTTGGCAAGGAGATGTGGACGAAAAGCCTGAGGAGTGGAGACTGGGCTGTTTAGGGGAATGGGACATGGGGACATGGGTGGGGAAGAGACAGGAGAGGGACAGGTGGGAGGGAGCAGAAGGGGTCAAGCTTGGGAGGAACGGACAGAAGAACTTGTGTCCACTTGAGCACTCTCCCTTCAGAGCCTGCAATGAAACCCAAGATTCCTGAATCTCACTATTCCTTTTCTGTCAGCAAGTATCTGTGCAGACCATGGGCAAAGTGTATGTCTCATCCCCTCCTCGTGTGGTCCACATAGAGGACGTCAGCATACTATCGCTATCAGTTACTCAGCTCAAGTGGGAGAGGTCTGTGCAGTGGATCTAAAGGTTTCAGTCCTGCTCATGACCCATGTGGATGTCAGTATGATGCCACATGATGGAATTTCTTGTTTATTCAGTTTGCTGCTTTGAAAATCTAGGAAACTCCACACTCAAAAACTGTTAAAAGAAGGTTATTAAGGTTGCAAAGTCAAGTATTCAGAAGTTAAGAAATGCCAGAATAAAGGTTGCCTGTGCAATTGAATGCTGCCCTGAGAACTGTATTCTATCCTGGCCTGTTCCAGGGTTGTAGTTGTGATGCTAGGAAATTCATTTGTATCAGATTTTTCACAGGTGGACACTAATGCATGCTCTTTATTTTCTGAGTGCCTGGCATGACACCCTGAGTCTGATTTGCAGAAGTGCCAATCACTCTCAGCTGCAAATGAATTCAATGGGAGCTGTGCTTTGAATATATAAAGTCTTGTATAGTGTTATCTGTGCTGAAATATCACGCCCTAGTCATCTCAAGTTGGGCACTCAAATTTAGTGGAAACTTTTAATCTTAATCTCTCTGTGCCTCAGTTCCCCATCTGTAAAATGGGAATAATATCCCCTCCTTGCACATGGGTGTGGTGAAAATTGTTTGTGAAGCACTCAAATGCTATTGTGATAGGCGCCATAGAAAATCCCATGAGGAGATTAGAGTTCACACATTGAACAATGAGAAAACAAAATATTGAATAGCTTCTCATTAAATGAGCACCATCCATCCTGTGCACTGAATGAAGCAGGGATCCTGTATGTCATAATTAGGGCATAATTAGGGCATAATTAATCGCAGTTAACGCACACGTTTAACTCAAAAAAAAACCCCACCATGATTAATCGCATTGTTAAATAATATGTTTAACAATATGTTAAACAATTGAAATTTATTAAATATTTTTGATGTTTTTCTACATTTTCAAATACATCAATTTCAATTACCACTCAGAATACGAAATGTACAGTATTCACTTTATATTATTTTTATTACAAATATTTGCATTGTAAAAATGATTAACAAAAGAAATCGTATTTTTCAATTCACCTCATACAAGCACGCTAGTGCAATCTCTTTATCATGAAGGTGCAACTTACAAATGTAGTGTTTTTTGTTACATAACTGCACTCAAAAACAAAACAATTAAAACTTTAACAATGTAAAACTTTAGAGCCTACAAGTGCACTCAGTCCTACTTGTCCAGCCAATCTCTAAGACAAACAAGTTTGTTTACATTTACGGAAGATAATGCTGCCCACTTCTTAATTACAATTTAACCTGAAAGTGAGAACAGGCGTTCGCATGGCACTGTTGTAGCTGTCGTTGCAAGATATTTATGTGCCAGAGGTGCTAAAGTTTCATAGGCTCTTCATGCTTTGGCCATCGTTCCAGAGGACATGCTTCCATGCTGATGACACACGTTAAAAAAAAAAAATGTTAATTAAATTTGTGACTGAACTCCTTGGGGGAGAATTGTATGTCTCCTGTTCTGTTTTACCCACATTCTGCCATATATTTCATGTTATGGCAGTCTCGGATGATGACCCAGCACATGTTGTTCGTTTTGAGAATACTTTTACTGCAAATTTGACAAAATGCAAAGATATCAATGTGAAATTTCTAAAGATAGCTATAGCAGTTGACCCAAGATTTAAGAATCTGAAGGGACGAGGTGTGGAGCATGCTTTCAGAAGTCTTAAAAGAGCAACACTCTGATGCGGAAACTACAGAACCCAAACCACAAAAAAGAAAGTCAACCTTCTGCTGGTGGCATCTGACTCAGATGATGAAAATGAACATGCATCAGTCTGCACTACTTTGGATCGTTAATGAGCAGAACCCGTCATCAGCATGGACGCATGTCCTCTGGAATGGTGGTTGAAGCATCAACAGACATACGAATCTTCACCGCATCTGGCACATAAGTATCTTGTAATGCCAGCTACAATGCCTGTTCTCACTTTCAGGTGACATTGTAATTAAGAAGTGAGCAGCCTTATCTCCCGTAAATGTAAACAAACTTGTTTGTCTGAGCAATTGGCCGAACAAGAAGTCGGACTGAGTGGATGTGTAGGCCCTAAAGTTTTACGTTGTTTTGTTTTTAATGCAGTTTTTTTTGTACATAAGTTCAACTTTCATGATAGAGATTGCACTACAGTACTTGTATTAGGTGAATTAAAAAATACTATTTATTTTGTTTTTTACAGTGCAAATATTTGTAATAAAAAATAAATATAAAGTGAGCACTGTACACTTTGTATTCTGTGTTGTAATTGAAATCAATGTATTTGAAAGTGTAGAAAACATGCAATAATATTTAAATAAATGCTATTCTATTATTGTTTAACAGTGCGATTAATCGCAATTACATTTTTAATCACTTGACAGCCCTAGTCATTATGTAATTAAAATCTGTGTCGTAATGTAAATGCACACCAAGTCTGACCTCAAACCTGGCATTTCCTGATTTCTGAGTGCTTGACTTTGCAACATTAATAATTTTCTTTTAACAGTTTTTATATGCAATATATGTATAAAATCTCTGTACATCCTTCTTGTTTGTTAAATGATCCTCTTTTACATAGCATTGTATAAGTTTCCTGGGGGTGCAGGGGTCTGTGCCAATGGATCTGATTTTCAGGATTGGGCCTAAAAAGGGTGTTTTTTGCTCTGAATTGTTTGCCGGAGTTTGGAGCTAAAAGCCACGTTTAGAGTTTGACGTGCCAGGTCACTGGGTGGTCATTCTATTTTTTTAAACCTATCCTATGCTGTGTAAAAGAGGAACATTTATTTTTAATTAGTAAAGATTTGTTTGTAGAATGTAAGTAGGGATGCAGATAATTTTCATAGGCAAAAATATGATGCAGCCAGAAGAGTTCTAGATATTTGGTGCTGATTTGAAAATCAGGCTCTAAACTATAAAATGACTGCGGTTATACACATGCAGAAAATTGAGCTTGCCCAAATGGCCAGTTGTAATTGACCATTTGCCACATGCAAATACATCACTTGTGTATGCAGTCATGATGACTCCACATATCCATGAGGCACGTATCCACAACTTTGAAAATCTCACCCTGAGAGCAGGACGTCGTACAGTGCGGCATTTAATAATGTTTCTCCCTCTCCATTTGTTGCCCTGTCCAAGGTGGTGGTTGACTTCTCTTCCCCTAACATTGCCAAAGAGATGCATGTTGGTCACCTGCGCTCGACTATTATTGGAGACAGCATGTGCCGTCTGTTTGAGTTTGTGGGCTATGATGTTCTGAGGTGAGCAGTGCTGGACTTGGGACACAAGTTTGTTCATCTCGACTTGTACAAGTGCACCAATGATGCCTGGCTGTATGTTCTAGCCACCCTTGGTATAACTTAAAAATACATCATAACCAATACACCGAGTGTATTAGCACAATTCGGTATTACCCCCACATCCCCCAGCAAGCCATGTGACTGAAAAGCTCTAATCACCCTTCCCCTGCCAACAATGTTCAGCCTGTTTTAGTTCTGATTTCTCGTATGATGCATAATTTTGTTTTGCACTCTCTAATTGTTGTCCAGGTTAAACCATTTAGGAGATTGGGGCACCCAGTTTGGAATGCTCATTGCTCACCTCCAAGATAAATTTCCAGATTTCCTGACTGTTTCACCCCCCATTGGGGATCTCCAAGCTTTTTACAAGGTATTTTAGCTAATATGTCCACTTGTTCTCCTCTTACTTTTAAGCGAAGTAATAATTCAGAACTGTTGTGAATGACCAGAGTAACATTGTTGAAACAAAATGAATTTTAACTGGATATGTTAAAGAAGTAAATAATTGCTTTTTGTAGTTTATGAAATACAGGTATCTGATCTCAGGAATTGTATACTGGTTTAATAAAAGTAATTTGTTACCCTCTCCATTAAGCCACACTGCATTCCTTCCACCAAATAAATAATTGCTTTAAAGTGTCAGAAATACTGATTTGCATAGGAGAGAAAAGACTTTTTCTTACGTATGGTTTTTAACCTAGGAATCCAAGCGGAGATTTGACACAGAGGAAGAATTTAAGAAGCGAGCCTATCAATGTGTGGTCCTACTACAGAGCAAAAGTCCAGACTTCATTAAAGCATGGAAACTGATCTGCGATGTATCTCGGAAAGGTAACAGTTAAAATTAGTGTCTCTTTCTTTAAACCAGTGTTTGTTTTAAGTGGATCATTTTATGTTGATCTGAGACACAAGTTATTTGTTGGGATAAAAAGGAGCAATATAGCTGAGGAAGGTTTGTGCCATAGAACTCCACCATACATAGAATCATAGACTCATAGACTTTAAGGTCAGAAGGGACCATTATGATCATCTAGTCTGACCTCCTGCACAACGCAGGCCACAGAATCTCACCCACCCACTCCTGTATCAAACCCTAACCTATGTCTGAGCTATTGAAGTGGTTTAAAGACTTGAAAGTGCAGAGAATCCTCCAGCAAGTGACCCATGCCCCACGCTGCAGAGGAGGGCGAAAAACGCCCAGAGCCTCTGCCAATCTGCCCTGGAGGAAAATTCCTTCCTGACCCCAAATATGACGATCAGCTAAACCCTGAGCATGTGGGCAAGACTCACCAGTCAGACACCCAGGAAAGAATTCTCTGTAGTAACTCAGATCCCACCCCAGCTAACATCACATCACAGGCCATTGGGCATATATGTTCCACATTTGGATTCAGAATTCACTTAGAATGAATACATCCGCACTTGAAAATCTTAGGATCCTCAGATTTGCCCCAAACAGCTTTATGGATGTTGCCCTTAATACTGTCTGGAAGAGTGGTTTTGAAGACTTAGCACCAATGACATTAGCACCAATGTAGAGTGACACGTAAGTATTATGCTGATTGATGCTCATCAATCATTTCCAAACAAAATGTCTGACCCTCATTCTTTCCTGCACCTCTGTTTAACAACCTGTTTTTCAGAAGCAGACAAAGAGAGAAACCCTTCATCTCTTTCTGACAGCTTGTTGAAGTGTTTATGCTTTTACTGGATAGTATAGTATTGCTGTGGCCTGTTTTATTTATTAAATGTTACTTACCTTTGTAATATGGCATTCTGTCCAATATGGCTCAGAAATTGAAGGTTTTGCCATATTGCCTTAGTATCTGAGTACTTCCCAGTCACTGATGAATTCAGCCTCCGCCCCCCCAAGGTAAGGAAGTACAGTAACTCCATTTTACAGATGGGACATGAGGCACGGTAAACAAGTGACATGCCCGTGGTCACAGATTGCAAGAGAGCTGGAACTGAACCCAGATCTCTTGGTTCCCAGGCTAAAGGCTTAGTCTCAGGATCATCTTTCCTCTCATTTCAGTCATATTTTAAGGGGCCTATTTGCTTCGAGTCTTAAACATAGTCAGTCAAAATCTTGTACGTGTTATTTTTTTATAGTCCTGTCTGTTTTCTCTACTCAGAGTTCCAAAAAATCTATGACTGCTTGGACATTAAACTAATAGAGAGAGGGGAATCATACTACCAAGATATGATGAAAGATATTGTGCAAGAATTTGAAGAAAGAGGTAACATGTTCCTTAACATTGTCAAAAAATCAACAATTGTATAGTCACCACTTCTTTTTCAGTTTGAGAGAGTTAATTTCCACTAGTTTGTTTAGAGACACTTTCAAGATTGATGTTCCCCAGATTAGACACTGCCTTTCATCCTCTCTTGTCTTTCCCCTCCATTATATTTTTGACTAGAAAATGCTCCCCTGCTGAGTGACACAGGCTATTATTCTTGTTTTTGTCGTTCAGAAAGGTCTGGGAATTTGGGGCCCTGATGCAAAAATGCATTAGGAGTGTGTTGGGTCTATATTGGGAATTACCAGGAGCTAGAATGTGGCATTACACATATTTATGTTCGATACAGTTAAGCTAGTCAAGTAACACTGTAACATCGAGATGAACCAGCACCTTAGATTGGTCATAATTAGTGGGGGGCAATTCTTTCCATAGTAAAACTTCCGAGGGCCTACTCCAGCCAGGCTGGGGTCCTGTGACACAAAAAACATTGTGAAGTGACGGACACACTCAATTCCCATCGACTGTATTATTGTCATGAAAGAAAATGGGGCACAAATAATTTACAGGCTCCCTCTCCTAAAAGTCGCCTTTTCAGATTTCTCCCTGGTCTTAGCAATACTTAATCTCTATCCATCCATAGGCCCCAGCTAGCCACACTTATAGGTCGCTTTTGAAAACCACTGAGTTATTGATCGCTATTGGTTTCCACATGCTGCCTCTTTTGTGGTGTTTTTTCCTTTCAAATCTCACTTTCTAAACACCTTCTTCACTGTTGCACTAGTACATCAGGATACCAACTTACAATGGTTTTAAAATCAAGCTAGAACTCTCTTAATAATAGCCTATTATTTCACCAGCAAAACTAGATTTGTATAAATCTATGTGCTCTTTGCAAATTATGATTGGTGGTGTGTGTTTGTTTTTAAGAAATCAAGCATTTAATGTGATCTGCACAAAATGGGTAGAGTTGTCTTTCAAGAATGTGAATAGATGGGAGCAACTGGTTTTCACAAGCTTTAGAGCAGTGTTTCCCAAACTTGGGACACTGCTTGTGTAGGGAAAGCCCCTGGCGGGCCGGGCCGGGCCGGTTTACTTGCCGCATCCGCAGGTTCGACCGATCGCGGCTCCCACTGGCTGCGGTTCACTGCTCCGGGCCAATGGGAGCTGCTGGAAGTGGCGGTCAGTATGTACCTCAGCTCACGCTGCTTCCAGCAGCTCCCATTGGCCTGGAGCACCGAACCGCAGCCAGTAGGAGCCGTAATCCACCGACCCTGCGGACGTGGCAAGTAAACAAACCAGCCTGGCCTGCCAGGGGCTTTCCCTACACAAGTGGCGACCCAAGTTTGGGAAACACTGCTTTAGAGCATTATCACTTCTTACATGTAGCATCTAACAAGGTGCATATTTCTTCAAATCTCTCCTGAATGCTTACCCTCAAATGACCTCTTTCCCTAGGACTTGTACAGATAGATGACGGGCGGAAGATTGTGTTTGTCCCAGGAGGCTCTGTTCCTTTAACAATCATGAAGTCAGATGGAGGTTTCACATATGATACATCTGACTTAGCTGCTCTTAAGCAAAGGCTATTTGAGGAAAAGGCTGATATCATTGTTTATGTGGTGGATAGTGGGCAGGTGAGTACCCAGACCTCTGCTTTGTTGTTCAGTCAGTCACTAGATACTGCTCTAGCCTAGAGGACAGGGGCTAGAAGGTGTTACGACATGATGGCTATTTATTGGCCCTTATGTGAAATTATTTGATAGTTACCGTCCAGTTCCTGATGGGCTGTGCAGGGCCGCCTGAGGGGCGTGGGGGGCAAGTGGGGCAATTTGCCCCAGGCCCCGCAAGCCCTGGCCCGGTGGCGGTCCAGGTCTTTGGCGGCGGGGGGCCCTTCAATCACTCCGTGTCTTCGGCGGTATTTCGGCAGTGGGGGGCCCTTCAGTGCTGCCGAAGACGCAAAGCGACTGAAGGGCCTCCTGCCGCCAAAATGCCGCCGAAGACTCGGACCGCCGCCGGGTGAGTACAAGCTCTGCAGCTCCCTCGCTTTGCCCTAGGCCCCCTGAATCCTCTGGGCGGCCCTGGGGCTGTGGGCCAATCACTGAATTCGCCACCACAGTTTAGACTTGTGACGATCTCAGCAGAGCCCAAGGATTTAACACTCGGGGAAACTAAACCATCTGCACATCTAGGTCAGTGCTGAATCTGAATGGCTGGAGAGAGTGAGAAATCTGCACTGTCACTGCTCATGCATTGCCTTATCTGTGGAGTCTTCAGAGCTGTCCGTTGAGTACCTTTCACCAGCATTTACATTCACTTAAATGGGAACTGTAAAATGCAGGCGGTGGTGATGTCCTTGTCACACTCTCTTATACCGAGAATTGGGGAAGGATCTTTAAAAGTATCAGGCATTGATACTCTCTGAAAATCAAAATAGTCTGTAGAAACTGATGAGAGTAGTGGTTCATCATTACAAGGGTCCTGTGCAATGAGTCTAAAGGTGATCAGTTAAGGGAAGCTTTCTTTTTCCTTGTAATAGCACTCTTGGTACAAAAGCATTTTACAGTATTTATACCAGACTCTTAATGGGAAAAAGACAATTGGAAAATGCAGCTGACAACTGCTTTTGATTTTCCTATTCCTTTGCAGTCAGTGCACCTGCAGACAGTATTCGCAGCAGGTCAGATGATTGGCTGGTATGACCCTGCCGTGACCAGAGTAGTCCATGCTGCATTTGGAGTGGTACTGGGAGAAGATAAGTAAGTTAAATGAATCGCCCATTTCGTGGTACATTTAATGGATGCTGTGATTATACTCTGTCAGGCTGTCTCAGCATCAGACAACACAAAAAGAAAAGAAGTCAGATCATATTGCAGTTTTCAGGGTCAGATTCCAGTAGACTCTGAAATACGTTTGAGACATATTCTTGTATGGGGACCTAACAAACCGGGAAGAATTAGTAGGGGAAGCAAAAGTGGATGGGAACCTGGGAGGCAGTGACCATGAGATGGTCGAGTTCAGGATCCTGACACAAGAAAGAAAGGAGAGCAGCAGAATACGGACCCTGGACTTCAGAAAACCAGACTTTTGACTCCCTCAGGGAACTAATGGGCAAGATCCCCTGGGAGAATAACATGAGGGGGAAAGGAGTCCAGAAGAGTTGGCTGTATTTTAAAGAATCCTTATTGAGGTTGCAGGGAAAAAAACATCCCGATGTGTAGAAAGAATAGTAAATATGGCAAGTGACCAGCTTGGCTTAACAGTGAACTCCTTGCTGATCTTAAACACAAAAAAGAAGCTTACAAGAAGTGGAAGATTGGACAAATGACCAGGGAGGAGTATAAAAATATTGCTCAGGCGTGGAGGAGTGAAATCAGGACGGCCAAATCACACTTGGAGTTGCAGCTAGCAAGAGCTGTTAAGAGTAACAAGAAGGGTTTCTTCAGGTATGTTAGCAACAAGAAGAAAGTCAAGGAAAGTGTGGGCCCCTTGCTGAATGAGGGAGGCAACCTAGTGACAGAGGATGTGGAAAAAGCTAATGCACTCAATGCTTTTTTTGCCTCTGTCTTCACAAACAAGGTCAGCTCCCAGACTATTGCACTGGGCAGCACAGTATGGGGAGGAGGTGACTAGCCCCCTGTGGAGAAAGAAGTGGTTCGGGACTATTTAGAAAAACTGGATGAGCACAAGTCCACGGGGCCAAATGCACTGCATCCGAGGGTGCTAAAGGAGTTGGCGGATGTGATTGCAGAGCCATTGGCCATTATCTTTGAAAACTCATCGGGATTTGGGGGAGGTCCCGGATGACTGGAAAAAGGCTAATTTAGTTCCCATCTTTAAAAAAGGGAAGCAGGAGGATCCGGGGAACTATAGGCCAGTCAGCCTCACCTCAGTCCCTGGAAAAATCATGGAGCAGGTCCTCAAGGAATCAATTCTGAAGCACTTAGTGGAGAGGAAAGTGATCAGGAACAGTCAGCATGGATTCACCAAGGGCAAGTCATGCCTGACTAACCTAGTTGCCTTCTGTGAGGAGATAACTGGGTCTGTGGATGAGGGGAAAGCAGTGGATGTGTTGTTATTCCTTGACTTTAGCAAAGCTTCTGATACGGTCTCCCACAGTATTCTTGCCAGCAAGTTAAAGAAGTATGGGCTGGATGAATGGACTATAAGTTGGATAGAAAGCTGGCTAGATCGTCGGGCTCAACGGGTAGTGATCAATGGCTCCATGTCTGGTTGGCAGCCGGTATTAAGCAGAGTGCCCCAAGGGTCGGTCATGGGGCCTGTTTTGTTCAGTATCTTCATTAATGATCTGGAGAATGGTGTGGACTGCACTCTCAGCAAGTTTGCAGATGACACTAAACTGGGAGGAGTGGTTGATACGCTGGAGGGTAGGGATAGGATACAGAGGGACCTAGACAAATTAGAGGATTGGGCAAAAAGAAACCTGATGAGGTTCAACAAGGACAAATGCAGAGTCCTGCACTTAGGACGGAAGAATCCCATGCACTGCTACAGACTAGGGACCGAATGGCTAGGAAGCAGTTCTGCAGAAAAGGACCTAGGGATTACAGTGGACGAGAAGCTGGATATGAGCCAAGAAGGCTAATGGCATTTTGGGCTGTATAAGTAGGGGCATTGCCAGCATTTCAAGGGATGTGATCATTCCCTTCTATTCGACATTGGTGAGGCCTCATCTGGAGTACTGTGTCCAGTTTGGGGCCCCACACTACAAGAAGGATGTGGAAAAATTGGAAAGAGTCCAGCAGAGGGCAACAAAAATGATTAGGGGGCTGGAGCACATGATTTATGAGGAGAGGCTGAGGGAACTGGGATTGTTTAGTCTGCAGAAGAGAAGAATGAGGAGGGATTTGATAGCTGCTTTCAACTACCTGTAAGGGGGTTCCAAAGAGGATGGATCTAGACTGTTCTCAGTGGTACCAGATGACAGAACAAGGAGTAATGGTGTCAGGTTACAGTGGGGGAGGTTTAGGTTGGATATTAGGAAAAACTTTTTCACTAGGAGGGTGGTGAAGCGCTGGAATGGGTTACCTGGGGAGGTGGTAGAATCTCCTTCCTTAGAGGTTTTTAAGGTCAGGCTTGACAAAGCCCTGGCTGGGACGATTTAATTGGGGATTGGTCCCACTTTGAGCAGGGGGTTGGACTAGATGACCTCCTGAGGTCCCTTCCATCCCTGATATTCTATGAAAATGCAAATATCACACAAGTACTTGCACTTTGAAAATTTGCTTTACATGTTGACATCTGAAATAATGAAATAAAGTTCACTTATTAATGAGTTTTTTGCATGTCTGCTGTGACTGTCTTTCCATATATTCTGTTACTATTCTATAAAAGTGCACAATTTTTCTGGAATCTAAACAGATCAAGTTTTTGGGGTGTTTTTTTTAAAGCCACCTCTCTTTCCATCCCAAACCAACTACCTCTGCCCTATTTTCATTTGAGAAAATTCTGTCTTAAAAAAAAAACCCAGATTTCATGTAAATTAAGTTCATGTATGTCTAAACTAACATTGCAAACCAATGTTTCATTATTTGTTGGTAAAGAAACTGCAAAATAAGACATCTGAATTTATTTTCCATAAGAAAAATATTTTATGTATTATCCTGGCTCAATCATACTACCTAGATTGTGGATTTAGATTACATATTGTTTGACAAGATTATTCTGTCTACTCCTTAGCAAATGTGTTTATAGCTTGTGTTTCTGTTTTGGTAATTGGGAACACCTTTACCACAGAATTGTCCTGTAGGATTCTTTCTGTGAAGGGGATATATAGCTAATTCCAAATTTTTTTTACAATCCTGTTTTATCCTTTTGCTACAAATAGAAGTATATGTGGCCCACAAGAATCACAAACTAATTCCAGTATGGCTTGAAATTCCATGTCTGTTTTTCGCAGCTTCACATTGCAGTATTGTGACTCTGTGTCACAAGGAACATATCGCATAGCATGTTCAAGTGTTGTACTGTGGGTCGGTGCGACTCCACTCTAAGCTATGTTCTCTGTCTCCCTCTTTTTGGTTGGTGAAGGGATGGTTTTTGTTTCTCCTTCACCTCCCCCATCTCCCTCGGGCTGCATGGATATTGAAAGGGATCCCAGTGCCCTATCTCTAGGCCAGATACTTATCACTCCATCTCAAGCTCCTCTTGCTTCTTTTAGGTGATACTGCAATCAGACCTATGCATTCTGCAAGCGCTCCGTGTAGCTGAGAGTCCACACGCTGTCTCCTTGCTGTTGCATTTCACTATTAAAATAGGGGGAAATATTTTGAGCTGACAATTTTTGTTGCTCTGATGGTACAGGAAAACTGTCCTACACATATGACTGACACCCTGGCCAGCCAACTGTAAACCTTCTTTTTTCTCCAATTAGTTTTATTACAGTTCCCATCTGCCCTTATAGATGCACCAGTTTGATGCCTGTTTTATACGTTTTAACTCAGGGGCCATTGGAATGTGCAGCTGACTCTATTGGACTATTGAGAAATGTGGGCCACCCAAGTAATTGTAAGATTTAATTCTGCAGGAGCTTGTATATAATGCTGATTGTGACCCGGGGGGTTTCTATTGAGCCAAGCAGGATTTTTGTCAATGTGCTTTCAGGAAAAAGTTCAAAACTCGTTCAGGGGAAACAGTGCGGCTCATTGAGCTACTGGAAGAGGGGCTGAAACGATCAATGGACAAACTGAAGGACAAAGAGCGTGACAAGGTAATTGTGATGGCTTACTTTCCTTCTTGGAAACAAGTAGGTGGTGAGTTTCATCATGTACTGGCTGCTTCTGCATAATGGATCCAAGGGGAATATATACAGAGCAGGACTTTCCCCTCCATCACATTGGCTTATTTTCAGTGTTACCATTCTACTGCATGTTGTGATTAGCAAGCAGCTCTCTTTTACGGCCTGGAATTGTTCTTGACGCCAGTAGGAGAGACTCTCCACCTCTGAAGCTCTTAAATTTCCCTGCACTGTGGAGAAGACACTGATGCTAATTCCTAATGGATTTAGTGCAATTCTGGGTTAATCATAGCTCATTTGAGCTGGCAGGATTGCACTGCAGCCAAAGCCTCAGCACTGGCTGGACATGGTAGTTTTGAAACATGTAGTGTCTGGGGGGCTTGTCTGCATGGGGAAGGGGAATTTAGTGGGCAGGAAGCTAAGGTGTGAATTGAAAACACATTAGCTACTCTGCACTTAATCCCAGTGGGGACATGCTGAATGCCCTTGGGCAGTTTAGCTTAATGCATTTCTCAAATGCCTTAAGCTACTATGCAAGAAGACTCCCTTACTGTGCACAGTAAGAGGGTCCATATGTGTGCACTAGGTACTCTGCACTCACTACTGTCAGCTTTTTCCTTTTGGAATATTTATTGCACAGTTGGATCCAGGAGAATAAATTAGGATATTAAAGCTTCCAGTGCTGAAAGCATTTACTGTAATCATCCCCGCACCCCTTCTTGCTCTGCCTGAAGCTAGTGCAGAATGCTGAGCAACCTGCTCTTCGGGAACAGCTCAGAATCTGAGTTGTCGGAGACTGTCCCAGCATGGTGCCAGGAGCCTTTTGGGAGAGCAAAGATTTTTAATAGGGAAAAGGGTGAGATATGAGCAAGGTTTAGAAGGGGGCAGGGTGTGAGATGAGTAGGAGAGACAGAGCCAGCAAACAGGCAATTGAGGTTGATAAGCAGCTCCAGGACTTGATCCTGTTGTTTGGGACAGAAATTCTCTTGCCAGCAATAGGTGGGGGAGGCTAGTTAGGTGAGGAGATGTCACAGGCCATAGAAGAGCAGGAGCAAAGATCGATACACTAAAAATTAAAATGAATGTTCAGTCCACCAGGAACCCCATCTTAGCACTCGCAGAGCTGCTATACCAGTGTCAGCAGTGGCCACCTGGTGGAAACAATTTAAAAAAAGAGGTGAGGCAGGTCTGAGTGAGAGAAGTTCCTGCATTGTAAAACAGCGTTAAATCTCCACTGGTGAGATGCAATGGAGGGAACAGCTGATTTCTTAAAGGTCCAGCAGGTGGTGGTAGAATACAGGGGGTAGCCGTGTTAGTCTTTAAGGTGCCACCAGACTCTTTGTTGTTTTTGTGGATACAGACTAACAGATTTATTTGGGCATAAGCTTTCCTGGGTAAAAAACCTCACAAAAGCCTATGCCCAAATAAATCTGTTAGTCTTTAAGGTGCCACCGGACTCCTTGTTTTTTTGGTAGAATACAGAACACTCAATGCAGTTTTCCATACAGTGCAGCCTTTGTTGCCTCAGTGAGCAAGGATGTATGTTGAGACAGTTAACTTGATTCACTTGCTTTGATGTGAGCTCCAATATGGCTCAAACCTTTCCTCTCTCTGGATTGCCTCTGTGGCATATCTACTGGAATCTCTGCATGATTAAACTCCTACGGGCTGTAGCTAGTTATTTGCTAAGTTGTTGGAATTAAAGCAGGTCACACATGAGACTCCATGATCGCAAAGGTATAGAATTCTATCCGTGCCTGAATTGTGGGCAAGTCACCGTCTGATTTCAGTATGAGTGATCCTGTGTTACAACCAGGGCTTTGGAGCGGAGCCCAGAGCTGGAGCACAGACCAGTAGGTTTTTGCCTGGAGCTGGAGCGGAGCAATTCAGAAATTTGATTGCTCCAAATCGCTAGTTACAACAGCCTCAAAATAGCTTCAAAAATGTATAGCACGGCAGTTTGCTCTTGCATAGCCTTCAGCTGTGTTGCCTTGTTACATACTGTATTCCACTATGTGAGGTGATCTAATTTTGAAGAGATCCTCATTTTCTGGAACATAAGTCAGAACTTTCAGACCATTCTGTTATGCTGATGGGGGAAGAAGGATGCCCTTTAGAATATAGGAGATCATGCTAAACTGTTCCTGTACTCTCTGAGGTCAGTCAGACTGGGGCAGAATACTGATTTACAGTTACATGGCATTTTCTGCCTTCCAAAGCACTTTATCAACAGTGCAGCTTCACCACTAATTAGGTGGGGGGGGGGGCACAACCAGCTGGCATTTTGGTTAAAGGCACTGGGCCCAACCACTAATTTTGCTGTCCATGCACACACGACAGGGCCCCAGTTTTAAGTGGCACAGGAATAAAACCTGCATGGGACCTCTTTGGCAGCAGGAAATATTGTGCTGATCCTGCTGCATTTCCTATCGCATAGAGCTGGAAGGGACCTTGAAAGGTCATTGAGTCCAGCCCCCTTCCTTCACTAGCAGGACCAAGTACTGATTTTTGCCCCGGATCCCTAAGTGGCCACATCAAGGATTGAACTCACAACCCTGGGTTTAGCAGGCCAATGCTCAAACCACTGAGCTATCCCTCCTCCTAGAGCTATAATCTAGGTGTCCACCTTGTAGTAAGCCTTGATGAAATAGAAAATTCACTTAAGGGATAAGGACATTTAGCTGAACAATCATCAGTGCTTTGAAATAGGTTCTTACTAGTTAATTTCCCTCTGGAAAAAGCAGTCAAAGCCCATGAGTTGACCGTGTTTTCCCCCAGCATGTTACTTGGCTGGTGCCTCTAGAATATTTCCTGCTGAGGCTTTTCCATTTCTCTGGGTTTGTGGTGAAGCAAATGCTATGTAGGGGACAGAATGGTTACAACTTGTTTGTTTGGGGTTTTTTTTGGTCTTCTATAGGTCCTAACTGAAGAAGAACTGAAGGCTGCCCAGACATCAGTTGCTTTTGGCTGCATTAAATATGCTGACCTCTCCCATAACAGGATGAATGATTACATCTTTTCTTTTGATAAAATGTTGGATGACAGAGGAAATACAGCTGCTTACTTGCTCTATGCCTTCACTCGAATCAGGTAGCGCAAGAGTATTTTGGTCGCTTTAAGACCTAGTTTAAAATGAGTTGTCCTTTAGATTGCAAAAAGTGTAATATGTCTATGCTACCTTTTATTAACTAAAAATAACAGAATTCATGGGGGAATCTCACTGTGGTCTCCCTTGCTCGCCTGACGCTTACTCAAAAAAAAAATATTATTTGTGTTTGGGGCCTTAAGCCTGTTTCATTTTGTGTCCCGAGCTGCTTGCCCTGATGACATCTTTAAATGCCCTAGGAGAAGTCTAGCTGGAGCCCTCTGAAAAGCTCTGCCTTGCTTAGTGTAAAATATCTACCCTGCTTCATAACAGCTTAGCCTGAACTCTGTGCTGGGCTGAAACGTCTTCTCCCTTGGTAAATGTGTTACCAGTATTATCAGGTGGTGCATGCTGTGATCTACGCCCCATATGTTCTGAGAGGGCATGGAAGTGGACCTCCTCCTTGGCCAGTCACTGCAGGCTGTCCTGCCAGCTGGAGGGAGAGCATATCTAATTTTTCTAGCAGTGTGGCCATTGTCTTGTTTTCTGCCTTCATGTCTAGATGGAGCCTACTTAGTGAACATGTTCAGCTTCCTCCCTCAGAAGGGGCAGGTCTGTTTTCGGTGCACATGCTCCAGCAATGTGTGGAGTTTTCCAGGCAGGCATCTCTGAGTGACATTACAGGGTAGAGCTCTCTCCCAAATGAATATTTTTATAGGTTTATTAATAATTACATAGCCCACTCTCACAAGGGAACTGTGCACCACCACCTCTTTTGAGTACATGTCCCTGCTTCTCTCTCCCATCTGTTACTGCTTTCCCTCTTTTTTTCCACTGCCCCCACTTGAGCCTCCAGGCTTCTTCCCACATCAACGCCTGGTCACCTTTTAAGCTTCTCATCCACTCTTCCTCTTGACTGCATGTCCAGCCCCTTGCTGCTTCCATGCACTAATGCCTCCACCCCGTGCATGCCTCCTGCATTAATTGTCTATGTTCTTGCAATGTACTGAATATTTTTCTGTGCGGTTCAGGCTGTTTTCTAACATCCGTTTAAGTTACCACTCCGTAGCTAGAGCATTCAAAGCAGAACCCCTTTGCTTTCAGCCCTTCAATCCTGTTGCAAAATTCCATACATAAGTATGACCAATGCTGGGCTGGTTTTTTTGTCAGATCTATAGCACGTCTGGCCAACATTGATGAAGTGATGCTGCAGAAGGCAGCTAGAGAAACAAAGATATTACTGGACCACGAAAAAGAGTGGAAACTGGGCAAGTGCATTCTGAGATTCCCTGAGATTCTGCAGAAGATTTTGGATGATCTCTTACTACACACACTCTGTGACTACCTCTATGAGCTGGCTACCACCTTCACAGAGTTCTACGATAACTGTTACTGTGTGGAAAAAGACAGACAAACAGGTGAGTACAGCCTTTAAACTTGCTTCCAGCGACCACGTCTCTGTGAGGTTGTAATTGGAGAATTCTAATGATACAATTGATCAGGTTTGCACCAGCATTCCAGGCTGAAAGGTCGTCATAATATCCAGGAGTGGGGAGTCTTAATTTTGTGTTAAGGATGCTGCTACTACAGTAATTCTTGGGTGCAAGGTAACTAATGCACAAGCATGTCAAGGCAGCTTTTTGTTGTTGTTTCTGCAGAGCTACTGCTAATAGTAAATAATATCTAGTTTTTATGACAAGTGTTACTGATTTTTATAAACAGGTGCATGTCTTGGCCTATTCAAATAATAGAGCTGTTGCTGTGTTTGAAGGAGGGCTGTCTGTGGCCCACGTTGACTGCTTTTTCTCTGCTTTATAGAAGACTCAACAGATCCCCTTTATGTTTAAAAAAGAAATTTATCATATATATAAAAGCAGCCTCCAAGTGCGCAGAATACGTTTAGTTTTCCAAGTGCTAGCACACGTAGCAAAACTTTCTCGAGTAGAGAAGAAAGTGGGTATTAGTGGTCATCTCTCGTGAAAAGTGCTACTTGCTGTACCTCTTGGGTGTATTAAATAGTGCATTTTTACCAATCCCTTTTAGTGTAATAGAAGCTACATAATTCTAACTGTACTACATCATGGAAACAGCACAAATGTCGTGACTGTAATGTCTAATTTGTGAAGCTTCCTGACCATCTCATTCAAGCTTGCACTATTTTTCTTTCTTCTTCAGGAACGATAGTGAAGGTGAACATGTGGAGAATGTTGCTGTGTGAAGCAACAGCTGCCGTCATGGCCAAAGGGTTTGACATCCTGGGCATCAAACCAGTCCAGAAGATGTAACTACTTCTGCATTTGGACCCCTTGTATTTTACTAAACTAGTTTTCTTAGCTGTCGGAGTGGAGTCTTATTGAAAACCTACTTTAAAAATAAAAAATTGCTAATGTGTGGATTGAACTTGTGTATGCTGCCTTGTATGTGGGTGGCATATTGTCTGTGTGATGGTTTAAAGGATATGTGACTCTTACACACAGGTGCCTGAATTTATATATCGCACGCTGAATAGGTACATAAAAAACAAGGTCACGAATGCATCAATACTATAACCTGGAAGAGAGACAAAGAGAGAACAAGTGTTTGAGGGCTGCACCTTTATTAGAGGTGCTTTGTCCAGGCCGTTACAATCTGAGTATTGCAACCAAAAGTATTTACAGAAAAGGAACAAAACTGAGTAAATACAAATGTGAGGAAAGTGGTTAAATTCTTATGCATATTAACATTCCAGACTTTCAAAATATATAAAGCTATAGTACCCAAGGCTGCCCTGTGCACACTACGTTGCATAGCCTCTTAAGTTTAATTATTTTGAAAGATGCAGTTGTAGACACACCAGTTAGATCAGTGATACTCAGATCGCCAGGGGTGCAGGAGACAAAGAGCCATAGGAGCGTGAAGTCATTGTTTCATTCTATATGTTCATATTTAAACAGTATGATGGGAAATGTTTAGTTTTTATTTATATTATTCTCACAACAAAAGGCCTGACCAAGTATTCTTATTTTATCAACTACAATTAAATCACACTTTTAATATCAAAGAGCCACAGGGGAGACAAAGAGTTAGTTTATTTTAAGTTCAGTTGAACAGATGCCTGTTTTGCATCTTAGTACTATCGAGCTTAAGTAGTTTCACCCATCACTTGTCTTAAATTCATTCTCACTTATCAGCACCTAGAAAGAAGACAGTTAAAACACTGTTTCTAATACTTACATATGGTACAGGGATGTGGCAAAGCCTCCATAAATTACCAGCAGTTGACACATCTATGTTCTGCAGCTACAGCTGTGCCAGTGATGTCAAAGGGTTTTTTTAACAACTGTAAACCAGAAATAGATTAAATAAAGCACCTGCTTATACTGCAGCATCGCATACATCCAGCCAAACAAAAAGTTTCCGCTCAGGGCATTTAAAATCATTAGCTGCTAGTGTACAACACTAGCCTCTCTCACTTTTCATTGTAAATGTGGTACACTGGACTTTAAAAAAAATCGCTCTGTAATATGTAAGCTTTAGAAAGTCATTTGCTGTTACAAAATTCAGTATGGCATCCCTGACCATATATTGCTATATTTTTACATGCATTGTCATTGTTTGGGCTTACATCAAAATGTTTAGATGGGTGGGTTGCTTCGTTTTTCTTAAAAAGCTGCATTAGCATTTAGCAGAGGCTGCAGTGTTCTGGAGGTAGATTTAGACCCAAAGTTGTGCAAAATTATCTCCAAGCCTGGCTCCAGGTTTAGCTGTGAGACTTGTTAGCAGCTAGTAACAGAGCTTTTACATTTTTAATCTCCAGCTCAGGAAAACTTGTCACCACCTACATTTCCAGTGCTGCAATAAAGTTAATCTGGCAGCATTACTATGAGCATGTGGGGCCTAGCGTCTAGTTTTCAGTGGAGTTTAAGAGCAAAATGGTAAAGTGGCGTTATTGTGGGTGCTAGTAAGTCTGCTAACGTGCTCTCTCCATAATACCCAAGAACAGCTATTCAGGGTCAGCCCAGTTGTCCATCGAGCCCAGCAGCCTGTCTTCTGACAGTGCCCAGTGCTTCAGAGGGCCTGACTAGAACAAGCAAGCATTGCACTAACACTCAGCTTGTGGCAAAAAAGAGGCTAGGGAACATGCCACTGATGGACCTATTCGCCATGAACGTAGCTTGTTCTTCCTTTGAACCCTGTTAGTATTGTTTTGGCCGTCACAATGTAAGGTCCATAGATTGACGCTGAGTCATGTGAAGAATAACTTGCTTTTCTTTGTTTTAAACCTGCTGCCTAGGGAGGGCCCCCTGGTTTTTGTGTTATGTGAAGGAATAAATAACTTCCCTTTCTCCACACCATTCACGGTTTCATAGACCTTCAGCGTATGTGCTTTGTAGTTGTCTATTTTCTATACTGAACAGTCCCACTCTTTTTAATCTCTCCTCCTAGGAAGCTGTTCCATACCCCTAATTGTTTTTGTTGCTTTGCTCTGTACCGTTCTCTTTCTTTGCAATGAGGTGACCAGCCCTGCATGCAGTATTCAAGATGTGGGCATGCCATAAATTAATTATAGTGGCATTATCTAGTCCTTGCCTCATGATGCCTAACATTGAAAACAGCTAATGGTGACCAATCCAGCCAAGGTCTTTTTTCTTGAGTGGTAAGAGCTAATGTCGTTTGTATAGATGGGCTTATGGTTCCCAATGTGCATTACTTTGAATTTCATCTTCCATTTTTGTTGTGCAGCTCAGTAAGAGCCCTTTGTAATGCTTCACTGCCACCTCATCGTTCATGTTGGAATGGTCCCCATATAGCTCCCTGGGGAGGGGGCACCATGCTTTACCTTGCTCCCTTCTGAAAATTAGCCAGTTATTCCTACCCTTTGGTTCTGTGTTTTAACCAGTTACTGATCCACGAGGGGCCCTTCCCTCTTTTCCCATGACAGGTTTTTTTGGTAAAGGACCTTGCTCAAGTATTTTATCAATTGTCTCACCCTCAAAGAATTTCAGTAGATTGGGGAGGTATGATTTCCTGTTACAAAAGCCCTGTTGACTCTTCCGTAACATCTTTTGTGTCTGCTAATTCTGGTCTTTACTATAGTTTCACTCAGTTTGCCTGGTAATGAAGTTACTCTTACCAGCTTGTAATTGCCTGGATCACAACTGCAGCCTTTAAAAATATATATATATATGGGTGTCCCATTAGCTAGCCTCTAGTCAGCTCGTACAGAAGTTGATTGAAGTAGGGTACATATTACCCTTAGCACTTTCTTATTTGCGTTCCTTCCCAACACTTAGGAATAAGTCAGCAGAAAGCATTCAGCTGTTTAATTTATCACTTTGTTCCATAAACCACCTCTATTGCCTCCTCAATCTGGGATAGCTTGCATTGTCACCTAAAACTAATACACCTCTACCGTCATAGCCCTCCCTGAGGGAGGGATAGATTAGTGGTTTGAGAATTGGCCTGCTAAACCCAGGATTGTGAGTTCCATATTTGAGGGGCCATTTAGGGATCTGGGGAGTGCTGCTTTACTGCATTATATTGGGGTAGAGGCGTAGCTCACATCTGCTGCAGTAAAGGCTGAGTCAAAGAATTCACTTAGCTTCTTGACAATAGCTTGCTCTTGCTTGAGTGTTCCTTTAACACCTTGGTCCTTCACCATTCCTGATTCTGCTGTTCTTAAACTTATTTTTGCTGTGTGTCTCTCTTGTTCTTCAAATTCTTCTTTTGACTTGCTCGGGTTTATGTTCCTGTCAGTTCTCCGCAGTAGGATTTGACTTTCACGAATTTTTACTTTGTTGGTCCTGTTTTTTTTCTTTTTCCCCATTTGGGACCTTCATTATGGTGTGTTTGAAGTGTTTCCATGCCACTTGCACACGTTTCACTCCTGTGGCTGTACCTTTTCATTTATAGTGAACTAAGTTCCTTATTTTTTCTGTAATTCTCTTTTCTAAAGTTAAATGCTACTGTAGTGGGCTTGTGCGTGTCCCCTCCTACCCTACCCTCTCCCAATGTTGTTAAATTTATATTATGGTTGCTATCAGCAAGTCTTTCAGCTCTATTCACCTCTCTGCCAAACATGCTCCACTTAGGACTCAATCAACAGTTGCTTCTCTCCTTCTGGATTCCAGAAGGAGCTGCTCAGGGAAGCAATCATTAGTGGCATCATAAAACTCTTTGCTTCCCCTCCTGAGGCAATCTGTGCCCAGTCCATGTAGGGATAGTTGAAATCTTCCATGTTTACTCAATTTTCTATTTTTATAACCTTTCTCCCTGACCATTTCACAATCACCATCTTGGACAGGCAGGAGATAAGAATATAGCAGTAGAAATATATTATTGAAGCATAGAATTTCTATCCATAGACAGTCTGTTACAATTCGATTCATTATGGTTTTTATTGTATTTGCCCTTATTCTTTCTTGCACATCTAGTACCACTATGCCCTCATCCATCAGCACTACCTCATCTCTATCTTTTATACCTTCGTATCACTGTGTCCCATTGATTGTCATCCTTCCCCCCGTTTTTGTGATGTCTATTATATCACTATCCTCATTCAATACCGGACACCCACGTTCACTTATCTTAGTATTTACACTTTCAGCATTGGGAGACAAGCAGGCACTGATTAGCTATCGGTCATTATGTGATGTAATTGAGTAGGACTCTCTTTCATTTGTCTCTTCAGTTCCTACTTGTGCTTTACCGCTCTAGTTATGTTCAACCACACTAGCTCAGAGCCACTGATTGCTATGCCTACTGTCCAGGTGTCCCAGCTCTTATGTAGCACTCAGAAATCTATTGGTGACACACTGTTCAGAACTTCTACTTGCTGTTGGTGAGACACCGATAACTCTCACATCACCATCACTGTAAGGATGTAACATTGCTACTTTGCATGGCATACACCTAAGCAACTCAAAATCACACCTGCAACTATGAATGAGTTCCAAGACGACATAAATCAAGATCAAGTTAGTTTTACAAGAACTAACAACAAAAAAAAGACTGAACATTCTGCGCGCCCCCATACCCAGAGCTGTGTAAAACATTTAACCCTAGGAGTAGCACCTTAATTATCTGTGTACACACACTTTTTGGCTTCCATGATGAGCAGCTTAAAGGTACACAGGGAATGTTTAACCACAATTGTAGTTCAGAAGACAAGCACAGTGCCTATGACTGAGCTCAAGTAATTGAAGTTGCAGGTTACATTCAAAAACCAGTTTCTGCTAGTCCAGTCACATATTTCTGCTTAGAATTTAGCTTGGTTAGGTTGACTTATGGCCCTTATTTAACAATTGAAATGTATTCCTAAAGCTTTACCAACTGTCAAATGCAGGAACTCTACCCATAACATTAAACAACCACCCCCACCAGATTTGGATTTTTATTATGTAAAAAGGAAATATCAAGAGTTAACAGCACATGCTAAAGTATTTAGCTCCCTCTAGTGAGAGGCATAGGTTTTCAGCCCTATTTTCAACTGTAAAGAGGTTAAAATTAAATTCACATCTCCACCACCTTATTCAATAAAAAGAAAATTCAAGAGACATAATACTCTAGAATGCATAAAAGTCTACACTTATAAAATACTTAATGCGTATTTGGAAAAATACCATGTTTTTAGTTTAATAACTTACTTTATAACTATAATTTTGAACCAGCATATTTAGTCTTTCCTGGATGTAACAATTGCATTTTATAACTTCGTATATATACACATACACACATTTGACCTTTTAGCTATCTCTGTGCAGCCAGTTCAAGAACAGCTTCCTGAAACTGGAAAGAAAAAAAAAAAAGCAGCTTTATAAAATTACTATTTTACATCACATTTATATGCCATTACAAATTACTTTTTGGTTTATTAGTTTTAAAATATAGGCAAGTCTATGAGTCTATAGCTTTTAAAATGATAGAGGAGCAGTTCATGCCTCAGCAGCAGCCTCTGTTGAGAACCAGGTGCTTTAGATTTTCATTTCCTTTGTGTCATTCCTGAGAGGTTTGAAGGAGTCTTTTATCCTCATCAGTTCTGCAGCACACATATGACCAAAAACTCTGTTGTACCATTCTGTTGTTCGTCCCCTGTAAACCAAGAAGTCGATTATTAGCAGCCCTTAAAAGATATTTAAACAGGACTAAGCAATTCATTTTCTTTCTGTCCATTACCTTCTTAATTTGTAAGCACATACACACCTAATTATTATTAGTATTACCTACATGCCCCCACCCTCACTCGTGTGTGTGTGTGTGTACGTACAAAAGGCCAACTCCTCCCTGTAAGATAGCCTAATGAGTAGTTTGGCTAGGTCTGGGAAAGAGGAGGATTTAATGCAAAAATGCATTAATTCCAGTGGAGAAACAGTGGAAGAGGTTCATTTTCTTATCACACCTAGGTTATAGAATTTTTGACTGGTCATCTTGGTGTTAGCGATTAATGACATTTTGCTAACTGCTGCAAATCTCTTCCCAGTGGGTGTTGGGAGCACATCCATCAAAAATCTTCCAAATGAGCCACTGCAGCCATTCCCCAACAGAGTCCCACTTGTTTTTCTGTTCAGTGACATTGGTGACTATTTTACAGCTTGATGCAGACTGTTTAGCCAAAGTGGTGCCACTTTGCTTGGGACTCTCGCCCCTTTGGGTTTTGAAACAAAATGTAGCAATGGTTTGAGCATTGGCCTACTAAACCCAAGATTGTGAGTTCAATCCTTGAGGGGGTCATTTAGGGAACTGGAGTTTAAAAAAAAAAAATCTGTCTGGGGATTTGTCCTGCTTTGAGCAGGGGTTGGACTAGATGATCTGCTGAGGTCCCTTCCAACCCTGAGATTCTGTGATTCTAATTCAAGTCCATTGGACATTTCACAGTGTCCTCAAAGTTGACTCACATTTCTGGGAGTTTTCCAGAGCTCAGACAGGACGTGAGTCATGCACAGAGGTAAAGCACACATGAAAAAGAGAGACTACAGTATAACACTGTGCCTCAAATGTTTTTGAAATTGAGACATGCAATTTAAAGCTGACCCTTCCATCTCCCCAGCAAGACCATCCCTTACAGAATAAGTCACATCTCTTGGCAGCATAGAGGTTACTAGAATTCACTGTTCTTGGGCAGAATATGTTGTGTATGAGTGAAATCTAACTTTCCTCCAACATCATAGGACTTGACTCTCTTCCACCAGCTTATTTATTCTGAAACACCATGGAGAAAAAAATCCCTCTATACATAATACCCCATTAGCCTGCCTTTGATTAAACTGTGTGCTATGTCCCACTCTACAGGTCAGGAGCAAGGCATATCCTGCAGAACAACTACTCTGTGCATGATTGAAGCTCCCACTTCAACGGTTTTGCATGTGCCCCAAGATTTTAGAATACTGGGGGTTAACTTGTACCTGTTTGTTGTTTTAGGGAGACAGATTAACAAGAGTCATCTTGGTTTATAGAAATCTAGCTAACATCCAGCCCCCATCATCACTCACGAGAACGGCTTCACCAGCAGAGAATGTGAAGCAATCATCTTTCCCAGCTTCTAGATATTCAGCATTGGATTATACCAGTTGCTTGCCATTTTCTACCTCTCTCCCCATAAACCCACACAGATCATTGCAGCCACAAATAGGCCAGAACTATTATAAATAGCTCTGTAACAGCACACAATAACACTGTGCGACAGCTTCGGACAGGATGTGAGAGTTCTAGTACTCACTGTGTTTGAGGCAATTAATATAAAATTCATAGTAAAAAAAAAAATCTCAGTAAAAGATTGTGGGATTTTAACTACCATCTGTCCCAATACCAAAGTAGCTTTGTTGATGATACTCTGGGGGGACAGAATACTTCTCTACAGTGAGCACAAACTCAAACCCGTAGTAGACAACCCACTTGGCAAAGACATCTTTGCCAATACACAAAATAAATCAACAGGCACTTCTTATCCAAAGACTTCAAAGTGTTTTTACACAGGTGAGGAAGTAGCATTATCCTCATGTCACAAGGGGGAACTTTTACAAGGAAGAGAGATTAAGTGGTTGCCCTAGATCATCCAGCAAGTTAGTGGTAGACCCAGGAATCGAACCCAGACCCCAGCCTCATGCCCTCTCCACTTGAGTGCTAAGTATTATTTTATGTTAATTTCCACTCTGTTACTGTAGAATACGTGTGACAGAACATATTGGTGGCTGGAAGCTGTGCTCAGGACCCAGCAGCACCACAGGGCTAAGGTAAAGAAGCATAAACTAAAAATACCTCGTGTCTGTCCGGCAGACGTGAGTCACTTTGGATTTCTGGGAGCCAACTGGTTCTAAGAGATACTGACACAAAAGGACATGGGCCAAAATCCCATGCAGAGTAGCTCCTTCACTGTCAACTGAGGTAGCTGCCAAAATACAGGTGCCACTTTGGGGATCAGTCCTCCAAGTCCTGGAACAAAGAAGGGCATTTTTAGGACGTTTCACACATATGTTTTTAAATGGCTGGACAATCTGATGTTCTGCCTGTGGCATAAAGCAATATTCTGATGGGCAGAGACCAAATCAGTTAATGCACAAAATGAATAAAAATCTTTTCCATGCCTCAATCCATATGGAGGCGGCTTACAAATCCTGCCATAAACGATCTATTATTTGTGTTGCACTAGCACCTACAGGTCATGGATGAAGGTTCCTTTGTTCTAGGCACTGTTCAAATGCATAATAAAGACAGCCCCTGCCCAGAAAAGTTTACAATCCATATAGAAGAGACATATGGAGGAGCTAACTAAGCCCTGGTCTACACTACACACTTACGTCAGTATAACTACATTTTCCACACCCCTAAACTACATAGTTATAACTGACCTAACCCCCTGTATAGACAGCGCTATGTCGATGGGAGGGCTCCTGTCAACATAACTACCACCTCTCTGGGAGGTGGATTACGTACACCGACAGGAAAAGCGTAGGTAGCATCTTCACTCAGCGGCACAGCTGCACTGGGGCAACACTGTAAGTGTAGACAAGCCCTAAGGGTCCCAGTGCTGCAACCAGATTCCTGCACCCTCATGAAACCACACTGCACATGAGCACAACGATCTGCTCAAGTGGATCCAGGGGCCTAAATCACCTGAGCAGATCTGGGAAAAACCCCAATCAATCCACAGCTCCCACCTATACCTTCTTAGGAAGAAAGAGTGATAAAACAGGATCTAGTCATTGTCATACTGGGCTACAATTTACATTTTTTCCAGACGCAAACCAAGGATTCTCAAACGGGGGGATAATACAGCTACAACAACAAACGTTTGTGCTGTCATTTTTAGAAGAAAAGAGGCAGGAATGTGGCAACTATTTCTGAATCTCGGCAGTGTAAGCCTCCTACTGAGTCTGTAAGCTCTTTGGGGGAAGACTTATTTTTATATGTGGCACATTGCCTGGCAAATGGGGCTGAGGGTTCTAGGCATTACCGCAATACACACTGTGTCATAGTAATGGACAATCAGATCAGTGGTTACACAGTAGGTATCCAGAAATAGGGAAATGCACCCCTTTTTGATTGACATGGAACTGGAACAACCCAGCATAAAATGCTGGGAAGCAACACACAGTTGGGCTATAAATTGTGTTTGGGAAACCAATGAGAAAAGTCACAGCAGTTCCTTACCTCAAAACCACATAATCCCGCGGCAGGAGGGGTGACATGCTTTCTGTTGTATAGTGATAAACATCTGTTTCATCATCCCAGGTCTCCAGGATTTTAGCCTGCTGCAGACTTGGGTCCCACAGATGCTGCTCTGTCAGTATGCGTTGAAGGATTACTTTAGGAGCAGCATTGATTTCAGTGGATGCCTTCCATAACCGGACGTGGTAGTTATCTTCCACCTTAGAAGACAGGTGATGGACACTAGTAGTCCTCAAAGGAGACTCAAAGAGCTTGACTTGTTTAGCCTAACCAAAAGAAGGCCGAGGGGGGGATAGGATTGCTCTTTATCAGAGGGATAAATATCAGGGAGAGGAATTATTTAAGCTTAGTACCAATGTGGACACAAGAACAAATGGATATAAACTGGACACTAGGAAGTTTAGACTTGAAATTAGATGAAGGTTTCTAACCATTAGAGGAGTGAAGTTCTGGAACAGCCTTCCAAGGGGAGTAGTGGGGGCAAAAGACATATCTGGCTTCAAGACTAAGCTTGATAAGTTTATGGAGGGGATAGTATGATGGGATAGACTAATTTTGACAATTTATTGATCTTTGATTATTAGCAGGTAAATATGCCCAATGGGTCTGTGATGGGATGTTAGATGGGGTGGGATCTGAGTTACTACAGAGATTTCTTTCCTGAGTGCTGGCTGGTGAGTCTTGTCCACATGCTCAAGGTTTAACTAATCGCCATATTTGGGGTCGGGAATGAATTTTCCTCCAGGGCAGATTGGCAGAGGCCCTGGAGGTTTTTCACCTTCCACTGCAGCGTGGGGCACGGGTCACTTGCTGGAGGATTCTCTGCACCTTGAGGTCTTTAAAACACGATTTGAAGACTTCAATAACTCAGGCATAGGTTAGGGGGTTGTTAAGGAGTGGGTGGGTGAGATTCTGTGGCCTGCGTTGTGCAGGAGGTCAGACTAGATGATCATAATGGTCCCTTCTGACCTTAAAGTCTATAGAAGAGTATATTTAGTGATCCATTCCCCCTTCCACCACTCCCTCCCTCCAGCAGAAACCTAAACAGCCTTTCACCAAGGTGTGTCTGCTACAGACGAATGGGTCTAGGAGCCAAAGTGTAGTAAAGGGGACTTTATAATAGGAATAAACCGCCCAGTCAGCATGGATCATGAGTACTCATGTTTCTGGTATCTACAATGAAGGCCCTCCCTTGACTTTTTCCTACAAGATAGGTATCTTGCCCAGATAATGGTGTGCTGTAGGTGAAGGTGTGCAAGTCACAAGTGGGCAGCTCAACTTTGATTAATGCTAGATATAGACTACAAATAAAAAGGCACCAGGGAGTTGCCGCTAGCTCAAAAAGGGCTCTGGGGCAGTTGCTGAATTGATGTTAGGCAGAAACACAGCTAGTTTCAGCGCCTCCGCAAGCTCAGAAAGGTGCATGATTATTAAGTGCCATCTTTGCTAACACCCCAGCATCAGATTTACCTTTTTATTCGCCAATTCCACACGTTCCAAGTTTGAACAAGTAACCCAGCTCTTGAACTTTTCTTTGGCATCTCGCAGCAAGTCCTGCATGGAGTTCTCAAGGGAAACCAGCATGGAGTGTCTCATTGAGGTGGTCTGATTAGAAGCCTTTTCACTCAGGCCATTCTGTTCATACAAGTCATCACAACACTGATCCAGGCAATAGTCGGGCATCTGCAATGGGAGGGGATGTTGGATTCTAAACACAGTCCCATCACGTTTATTCTTACACTGGGAGAAAAATCTGCTAGGATAACGATCCTTAAGTGAATGTGAACTCACTATTGGAGACTCTTCATGTAAACGTTACAAGCGCAAAAGCAAGTGCCAACAAATATTCTAAACTGTTCCTTGAAAGAGCTGGACTTGCTAATGCGGCGAGACTGTGAATGAATGATCAGCAATCAGGAGCAGCCCAACACATTTTATAGCACTAGATGTGAAAATAAAAACCACTGCCCTAAGAAATGGGAAAGCTAGTTTAAGGAATGACGTCCTCTCTCAGCAGCTGGAGCACTGCAGTGGGATTCCTACATTGAACTCCTGGCTCTTCCACCACTTCAGTGTGCAATGTGGGGCTAGTTGCTTCACACCCATCTGTACAACTGGAAAACGTACTTACCTAATTGGAGCGTTGAGGCTTTAACTATAACGTCTTATGCCAGGAAATCAAATGACTAAGTCCCATTAAAAGTGTATCTGCCTATAAATGTGTTTGAAAACTACACTCATTAAACCCCAACACCTCTAGGAAGATTTTATATTAATTCTGCAGAGACAGTAACTGAGGTAAAAGCGCATGACTTGCTCTTCCTTGGGTTAGGCTATCTAGATCAATTTCATATGAAAGCCACAGCCTCAGATGTTCCAGCTAGTGAGGTTACAGCATTTTCTGGCTCATACCGAGAGATAGAGTAAGGTTTCAGACAGGAATTTCCATTTCTTAGCAGCAGTTCCTGGCTTATGGACAAGGGAGAAATGACTGATCGGAGACGAGATACACTATCTCCTTTGCATGTACATGACTTGCCTGACCTTACAGAGCATGCCTGGGAGCTGCTTACATCTTTTATACTATGGAGCCAGCCATCACACTGATTATTGTGGGGGCCGTTGGCTGCATAGGAAGGAGGTCACGCCTGCCTACTAGGGAGAGTATACGCCTCAAGGTCTCATTGAAAAGCACAAGACAGACTTAATGGGCTGAGAATTCTTTTCTGATAAGGGAGCCTCTCCCCCACTGAGAATGTCTTACCAGTCTGAGAGAAGCTGTGATAACATATGGTTAATGGAAGAGTGCAGGGTTGCGGGTATGCTTGCATAGGAAGAACAGAGCTCTTCTCCAGAGCAAACACCACATGACACTTCATTAGTGTTCTGCTCTAGCACCTTCCATCTGAGTCTCCCAAGCTGCCTTGCAAATAATGACCAAGCCTCTCAGCAAGGGAGCTATTATCCGCACCTTACAGACACAATGATTAAAGGCTCCTCAGTGGCAGTGACACCACTGCAAACCTGTCACAGGCACATCCTGCACCAGTGCAAAAAGGGGCTTGCTTGAGTGGGGCTTATCAGGATATGGCCCATCTGACACTGGCAGAGTGCATCTACATTGAGGGTTTGCATCTGTAGCTACCCCAGCCCAGGCCTACGTGACTTGCTCTATGTGACACAGCCAGAGGCAAAGCTGGGAACAAAACCCTGAACTTTAACTTCGTTATGCACCAGAGCCTGTTGCAGGAGGTGATGGCTCTTCTTTTCCACCCTATTCTTTGGGGCTTCCCCCCCGCCATCCCTTTTCTATTCCCCCTCTTCATGCTGCACCATTTCTTTCCTGTGCTCACTCTTCAAATACAGGCCAACACTGAACATGGTATGCCTAAGCCCAGGGAGGAGGCTGGAGGGATTGGAACATCACACCCTCCTTGCCAGTGAAGGTATTTTGGAAAGCTCCTCTGGCCCTCCCTGAAGTTGAAGTTTTTCCAAGGGGCCATTTCAGCACCAAGGTAGAAGGGACAGCCTGGCACCAATTAACAGACATGTGAATGCTGCCAAGGGGAGTGGTAGAAGTGCCTGGATGCCAGACTGATTCTTGATCCTTATCCAGCTCTTGCCTCCACGGCATAACTGCAGACTCCCACGTGCAGGCCAGTTAGCCTGCTGGAGGGAGCTAACCAGCTGCCAGCGAGGCTGCTGTGCAATCTTCACAGGAAAAGGAAAAATGAGGGAGGAGAGGATGCAATTAGCTGCCTTCCCCCAGGGCTCCCAGCGAGGGGGAACACGCACATTTCCCCTTGTGAAGGATGTTTTAAATCACTCTGGGATGGCGAGCTCCCTTTGTTACACGCTTATCATTAGAGCCCTGCATCCCACAGATAGACGGGGCCGGCCACTGCCTACACGTAGGCTACACTCAGCTCAGGGTTGTAGAGATACCCTACCCGAGTCAGTCAAATGTTGGATATAGAGGATTCCTGGAGGCATACGCCTGTGGGGTAAGCATTGCCAGGTGAGGCTGCCAAGTTATTTCTATCTCTAACTGGTAATACATTTAGAAATGCTGTCCTAAGCCAAGCTAGATGGAAAAAACAACTGCACAGAAATGGGACATTTTAAATAAACTGAGTTGGATTTTAAAAAGAATCCTCGTTCTGAGTTCTCAATACAGTGGGGCTAAACCAAAACCCAAACCCCACCTCAACCTCCGTGGCTCAGGCCCACCTCCCACACAGATATATCCAGAGCCTCAGGACTGGGTTTAGCACAGAAAGAAGGAAATGGATGGCAAAATGTGATCCTGTACAGCAGATACTATGACCTCTGCAACAGAATTCTCCCTGTATTACGGTCAGTAGGACACAGATACCACACTAAAGCGATAGGAATTGCAAGCAGAGGAAAGAGCAACAGGATAGTGAATCATAACTTAGCCCAGGGGAACTATCATCCTCAGTAAAAACAAGCCTTCAGGGTTTGCTTCAGGGGTTGTTTGGATTATTTTAAACTGTATTCAAGCAACAACAGGAGGACATTTACTCTTGCCAATAGGCAGCAAAGAACTTGCAGGCATGTCCAGTTTCAGTTTCAAGGCTGGAGCATCCTAATGGCATATTCATTTTTCTAATGAGCATGATGGACACTTTCTGTAATGTTGTAACATAGGGGGTGTTATAGGAAGTGACATACCTGGAAGAGTCTGTTGCACTCCATTATCATGTGGGCCAAGCCTTGGGTGGCTGCCAGATTTTCGCTCAAATCTCTCTGGTCTGGTTTTCCCAGGCTGTACTTCCTCTGGCTGGACCTAGAGAGAGGGTTAACAAGGATTTTTTCAAAGGCACAGCAGAGTAAATCAAAAAAGTAAGAGGTGAAACATCATCAGCAGCAGCAGCCTGGAAGCTCTAGGGAATTTTCTCATTTACTCTGGTGTCTGAATTTGTGTGTTACAATGAGTTCTGTACACAGACAGCTTCACTAGACAAAGTCTCCTGTCATCACTTTCACATGGACAACATTGTGAAAGCCACAGTAATCGTGAACAGTAAGCCGAATAGAAATGTTTCAGAGTGGTAGCCATGTTAGTCTGTATCAGCAAAAACAATGAGTCGTCCTTGTGGCACCACCTTAGAGACTAACAAACTTGTTTGGGCATACGCTTCCATGGGCTACAGCCCACTTCATCAGATGCATTAAGTGAAAAATACAGGAGCAGGTATAAATACATGAAAGTGTGAGGTCAGTCTAATGAGATCAATCAATTAACAGCAGGATACCAATTGATTGATCTCATTAGACTGATCTCACACTTGATTAAGCAACCCCCATCCTTTCATGTATTTATACCTGCTCCTGTATTTTTCACTTCATGCATCCGATGAAGTGGGTTCTAGCTAATGAAAGCTTATGCCCACATAAATTTGTTAGTCTCCAAGGTGCCACAAGGGCTCTTCCTTGCTTTTGCATAGAAATGGTAGCCTTGAACCAAATTGCTGAGATACCAAAGAGCACTAGTGCTACTGAGGCTTAACAACATTTTACAAGTAATACGGTCTTTTATTGAACAGTAATTAGAAAGGATTAGCCAAAGAAATTAATGAGCTCTCACTGATGTGTTCAGCATCGAGTTAAGTGTTTAGTTACATCAACAACCTATGTAGGCTGTCTAAAGACTTTTTATAAAATCATCACAATCCACAAAAGTGCTGCCATATTGCTATGTTTTGCTAACTCATGTTATCAGCATTTTAGGTCTTCCCAGACATAATCTTTATATGACACTAGTAACACTCACTCACAATAGCTTTATCTTGGAACATTCCCACTGAACAACTTTAAAAAGTGCAAGCGATAAGGACCCTTGACTATTCCTTAGAGCCAAGCCTTTTAGAGTATGTCCCTTTGAAGTCTGAATCCTAAGGTAAAACATTAACAACTAATTATCTGAATTTAAGGTTCAAAGCACCCTTGTTTCTAAAATGATTTTAGGCTTCTTGCTGTTGCAATGTAGAGTTAAAAGTAAATCCAGTGGTACAAACCACTAAACTAAAAGAGTCTCAATCTCCCAAACATTACAGATTGCTTAATTCTGGTCAGGATTTGCAATTGAAAAGCTATCAATCACTCTGCCACATTCCTGGCTCCACTCACATCTTCTCTCACTATGATCAGCAGTGCTGTCATTGTTTCAGCTTCAGTGTTAGCTCTTCCCAGCAAGAGCTGAGCATCACAGGACTTGTTTTATAGGTAGATATGCATTTTGAGATGCTTTGCGCTTCTTAAAAGCAAATTCTTTACATTTTTCATCTCTATTTACTTTTCTCAGAGAGTGTCATTAAATCTGAAATGCACAAACACCATGCATGTGACATGCTTCCTCACCTAAATGGAACGCAATATCCTTATCATTAGATTGCATAAGATGAAGAAGCATCTGCTTTGACAAGGGCATGATGTTTCTGTCAAAAGAAAACAGCCCTTTCCTGCCTCAAAACAAGTTTATCCACAAGCACAGCCGTACTGTATAGCAAACAAGGCCTTGCACTGAGGCTAGACTAGATCCTGAATAAGCATTCTCAGAGGTTACTGTACTGGTTCTACCTAGTGATGGCTCCTTCATCACTGCATGAACTGCCAGTAAACGTTACACAGTTAGGATATTGTTGCTTATTAAAATTAAAATCACTCAGTCCTCCGGCATCCTTATCAACAAAAAGAATTAGTACCTGAGCTGGACACTAGCTGCAGGAGCTTGAATATGCAGCTGGGTTTTTACATGTAAATACTAACAAAAGTTTCGAAGCCCACTTAAATAAATGCTTTCTAGCTACCCATTTCTCTGGAATACAGCCATCTTTATTGCATGTTACCTGAGTGCAAGCAGAATTATAAAAAGCAAACTTTGTCAGGAAGACTATTCTGACCCCTCTCTTCATAAGCACACACCGAATGGGTTTTTTGCTGTCTCCTTTGGCATAGATATTGGGAGAAACCTAATCTGAGTTTTTTTGTAGCGGAATCAGGCTAAGCTAATGCAAATGATACGTCTTACCACCTTCAGAATCTTATCCCAGGCACGTGTTAACTAAAACTTTGGGCATCCACAAAGAGTAGAGTTGTCTTAGGGCTTGGCTACACTTGAGAGTTGCAGCGCTGGTGGAGGCTTTCAGTGCTGCAATTAGTAACCGTCCACACCTGCATGGCACATCCAGCGCTGCAACTCCCTGGCTGCAGCGCTGGCTGAACACCTGGTCTGCTTGGGGTGTAGCGAGTGCAGCGCTGGTGATCCAGCGCTGCTCATCAAGTGTGGACACACATCAGCGCTGTTATTGGCCTCCAGGGTATTAGCAGATATCCCAGAATGCTTTTAACTAAATTACTCTCTTTGTTTTGTTATGCAGCCTCTCTGTTTTGTTGTGAACTCGGAGCTCCGGAGCTGCTTATCAAACACCTCCTGTTTGCTGTGATCAATCTGTACCTGACTGTGAACAATCAAATGAGATAAACCCTGTGAATGAGGCAGGCAGGGAGTGAGTGTTCGCTTGACAGAAACAGTGGGGGCAGAGGGGAGAAAAGGAGTCCATTGGATGCAGGCAGTTTGCAGTTAAGAGTTAAGGGTAAGGGATCGGGAACATTTTCTGATTTTGCAAGTCAGGAAGCTAACACACAGTTTTGGCTCCAAAAATCCACTCTCTCTCTCTCCCCCGCTCCCTGTCACACTACGCCCCACCCCACCCCCCTCTTTTGAAAAGCATGTTGTTGCCACTTGAACGCTGGGATAGCTGCCCATAATGCATCACTCCCAACAGCGCTGCAAATGCTGCAAATGTGGCCACACACCAGCGCTGGTAGCTGTGAGTGTGGCCACACACCAGCGCTGTTCCTACACAGCTGGATGACCAGCGCTGTAAACTCTCAGCGCTGCAACTTTCAAGTGTAGCCAAGCCCTTAGTGTATGATGCTTTTGAGGGGCGGGGGTGGATTACTGAGATAACTGGGGCCCAGACTACTTAGGGCTTTGAAGAACAGGGCCTTAAAATTGATCTCGTATTTGACAGTCTAGCCTCAGTGCAGGGAGCCAGAAGAGCTGAAGGGTGACGTAATCTCATCTCCCCTAAGGACTGAGCTATCACATACAGGACAAATCTGGAGCACTTCCAGATTTTTTTAACAGGCAAGGTACATTTTGGCTCATTTTATTTATGCAGTCAACATGGCACAGAAACACTCTTATTTAACAGTTCAGCTGTTAGAACAACGATACCTAGATGATGATGAACTCTCTCGCCTTAAAGTATTGAGATGAAACAAGGATGGCGCGAGACAGACTGCAATGTTGGTCGGAGTCATCTGGTTTTCTTCAACAAAAGCAACTACATCTCGGAGAAAGAAGAGAAGAATTTTCAGAGCTTCCCGATTTTCGTCTGGGAGCAGAAGAATGGCAGCCTGGACTGCATGAAACTGTTGATCCTTTGGCAAATCTGAAGATAGAAGAATTAGGAAACTCATGAGAGGGTTTGATAAGATAAAACATTAAATAAAAGAATGAACGCACTATCCCCTAAATAGGGCACCAACTCCATACATCAGCTCTCCCATTACTCAGGATCATAGGACAGTCCTCAGAGATGGCAAAGAGCTAAAAGGCCACCATTCCAGGTGTCGACACACCTATTTGCACCAGTTTAGTAAAGCCAGTTAAATTAAGCCTCCACAAGAGGTTTACATAGTGGCTTATTTCAGCTGGTCTTAAAGCTCTTCGTGATAGGCAGGGTATAGCTACACTTAGAGCTGCACAGCGCTGCCGCGGGAGCACTCCTGTGGCAGCGCTTTGAAGTGTGAGTGTGGTCGCAGCGCCAGCACATACTCCACCTCCCCGTGGGGATTAGCTTACAGCGCTGGGAGCTGCGCTCTCAGCGCTGGGGCTTTGCAGCGCTGTAACTTGCTGCGCTCAGGTGGGTGTTTTTTCACACCCCTGAGCGAGAAAGTTGCAGCGCTATAAAGCGCCAGTGTAGCCAAGCCCTTAAACTGAAATAAGGCTGTTTAAAATCCAGATATGGGCTTGTCTACACCTGGAGTTATTCAAAGACAGTTACTCCTGAATAATTCCCTGTTCAGCCATACTTACTCCAGAAGCAGAATGCCCACCAGGGTAGGCTAAACAGGAACAGCTGTTTAACTTTAAAAATAGCCTTTTTTAATTAAAAAAAAAACAAAACAAAAAAAAACCACTTTATCCAAAGATTTGGGATATTATTCCATATTCTACAGACAGGAAATAACAAGCAACTAGGACTAATGTAGTCAAGGCTTTGCCTCAAGGCAGCAGGATGCATGTTCCTCATGTCAAAATAAAGCCATGTAATACAACAAAACTCAAGATTTAATCTTTTTAGAAAGCTTGGGCTTATTTAAAGTTTAAATGCCTTTTTCAGGTTACAGAAAAGACTGTCATTAAAAACCCTTGAGGCACCAACATCACATGCCTCCAGAACAAGTTCTTGCTGCATCTCAAAAATGAATTCAGTTAAAAACAAACAATTGGCGACAACTAATTCAAAGCAATTGCAAATGATGTAGTTTGCCTTATGGTTTAGTCTTCTTTCAGACAATGTAGACAGGCTGACAAAACAACTAGAAATCAGCTGGTATTTCCAGTGAAAATGCCATAGCATGAGTGCTGGTCCTGTGGTAAGGAGTACCTGATATCAAGGTGCAGTCTTATTGAAATGAACAAGACTACT
This sequence comes from Mauremys reevesii, assembly GCF_016161935.1. NCBI lineage: Eukaryota > Metazoa > Chordata > Testudines > Geoemydidae > Mauremys > Mauremys reevesii. The sequence continues at coordinate 28,398,321 of NC_052630.1, forward strand.
TGCATAGTCAGGTGCTCCTCAATGAGAGTAACAGATTATGCCCTAATTTAATACACAGAAACAACCATTTAAAAATCAAGTCAGAACGCCAACCACAGAGTACTGTTAAAGAGATGTGTGTGTGAGAGAGACAGAAAACACAAGGGTGAGGAAAATACTATTTGTTATATAATCTGAGACCAATATTTTCATATTCATTTTAGAAGCCCATCTTGAGACACGCTGGATTTTATTTGAGAAGTGCTGAGCACCTGCAGATCCTATTGACTTCAACTGGGCTTAAAGATGCTCAGAACTTCTGAAAAGTCACACCCCCAGCAGCATAACGTTGGATGCTCAAAATATGAAGAACACAAAATCAAGTTACTTTTGGCCTAAATGTCCAAGAAACTCAGAAAATTAAAAAAAAAATTACATACACTGATAGATGTGGAGGAAGGATTCACAAAGCTTGCTAGTGAATATAGGCTCAGGAAGATCTCGGAAATACTGCTTTACCATATCTGCCACATCAAATGCCGACTGTCCTTCATATGTTACATTGTTTGGGTCATTTTCATTCATTTCCCTTAAAGAAAGGATCCTAGATTTAACGCCTGATTTTCTGAACAGGCCAACCTATTAAGAAAACAGACAGACGTAAGAGCCCAAACTTAAGTCAAAATAAGCAATTTTTCTCCTTAACTCTGACACTGAAGTACTTATGATGGCTGTGCATGTACACACTGTACACGCGACATGATTTTGCTCACAGGTACATTAAAATATATCCCTGACATTGCTCTGAAAAGTCAGCTACTACCAATGCACTCTGATCTCTTCAGAAACAGCTTGGAGATTCCCTATTCTCCAGCCAAACCACAGTGGGACTCTTGGTGCATCAGTTAACCCAAGAGTGAGAGAAGTGAGAGTCCTCACTGAAGACTTTTCTTCCTTTTAAATCTATTTGTATTGGCTCTCTCAATTTATATCAACAGGATACGATGTTAACACTAGGTCCGCAAGTGCCAGTGCACTTTGGATGTTATATACAAATCCTTTTCTCTTTGATACACAAGTATGAATTTAAATTGATACCTCGGTAATTGCATTAAGCACCAAGCAGGATATCCAATCGCCTATTTTTAAGAGTTGGATAAGAACCACAATTTCCATTTTGTGGGAAATATTTCAAATAAGTTAATTTCAGTTTGGAATGAAAATTGGAAAATTTTAAAATTTTCCATGAGACAAAAAATTCTGAAAAATTCAATTTGAATAATGTCAAAACATGTCATTTCAATAGTATTTCAATTAATTTTGTTTCAACTTTTATAATATTAAAATATTTAGTATTATATATTTTAATATATAGTAAAGTTAATGTTTTAATGTAATATAAAGTCAAAGCCAAATGAACCAAAGTGATACTATTGAAATGACATGTTTTGACGTTGTTACAGAATATATATTCCATTTTTAACAGCAAGATATAGATTTGTACACTAACCCCATAATATGTATTTGGATCATTTTTTCATTTTGCATAATATTCTTATATATGTCTACACAAATCTGCAAATTAAACACTGTATTGACAAATCTTCCTTTAATATGCACACAATGACATACAAGGCGGCTCCCCAGTTTAGTTTTCAATGAAGAGAGACTTTATCCCAAATCCAGGACTCATGTAAAATGGTTTTCTAAGTGAACTGAATCTTTTTTTAAAAACAAAAAACCCACAACCCTCCATGGGTTTAAGTTATATGAGAAAAAGATTAATGAACCCTAACTAGATTTGTGAATCCAAACAGTTGGAGAGGGATGGAAAACTTCTAACTTTACACACTTTCCCCACCTCATTACAGAGGTACTGCAGCATATAGTATGTGGCTCATAATTGTGGGCACTAATCTAATATCTTCAGAGCAGCGGATAAATGTAACTTAGGCACAAAAAGTTGTTAAGCACAGCCCGATTATACGCCATAAAAAGCTACAGCTCAATTCTTAGAGATGTGAAATGAGAATTCCAATGTTGTGATGCTTTCAGACTGTACAGAGCAGACACAAGAGGTGCTACAGGTGTTGGATTTTGCTTTTTACCACCAAAATACCACTAAGAGAAGGCAGTTGACCCACATTTGCCAAGTGATCAGAACAACTGCAGGTGCTATAAACAAAGAAGGGCAGATACATTTATACTGGGGTGGAAATAAGGTATCCACAAAAGGAGAACAATATCGCTATTCCCTGTAGGGTGCCCACTCAAGCCTGTTCAGACACCACTGTTAGAAGCCTTGGAGAGTCTCTTGAAAGGGTTGACAAAGCAAAAAAAAACAACCAAAAAACTGGTCAGCTCTCTAGGGGCTCCAAGTTAAAAACATACATGGAATAAAGTGTCACTCAAGTCATATTTAGGTTTGTTTTATATTTGTACCTGGTCAAGAAAGTGGCTTCTTAAGTACTCCATGGCCTGGATAATGCTCTTTGGAAGCGGATGGCTTGTTCGCTGAACATTTAGCAGTAATGGGACCCCAAATACATTTTTGTCCTTATAGTCAGGGGCTTTGATTTTTCTAATGAACTTTGGAACGGTCCTGAAAACAAAAATAAGTACATTCAAACCATTAGCTGCCCTTCCATTTAGGCAGTTTAGAGCAGGGGGCACTGAGGATGTTCCCCCCCACACACACCCCTCTCTTTATGCTGTGCACATTTAGGAAGTCATGTGCCACCTTTGTTCCTTCCCCAAATGCTGCAGCCTTATTACACTCATGGCAGCACAAAGAAACCAACACTTAAAAATACAGCAACAACCTAGGCTGTGTGTCTTAAAGTCCCTTAAATTAGCAGGGTGCAGCTCCCATAAAGAAATCCTCATTACAAGCTGAAACTCTTGCAGAATATACTACCATCCTTATAAGAGTGGCAGGTTTCTCTGTTATGCCCCTATGTTCAGGTGCTAGAACCCCGCATAAAGATGCAGAATTGTTATTGCTGATCACAATGGCAGGTGAATTTTATTTATTTATTTAAGCGACAATCAGGATAGAAAGGGTTGGAGTGGGTCTCTGTCCCAGACCCTAATTCCCTCTATCTCAGAGGAGTTCTTTTAGAGAAAAGCCCTATGAACAGGCAAGCTTCGGGAGAAAGCAAAGACTGAAGCTTGGTCTGTTATTTAAGTTATCAATAATGCCAACTGTAGGAAAGGGTGAGAGTCTGGGTGAAATCCTGGCCCCACTGAAATCAGTAGCAAAACTCCCATTGAGACGGTGGGACCTGTATTTCACTCCAGATGTGCATATTCAGTTCAGAGCAGGATAAGAGCCATCTGCTTTTGCCAACTGTCATTTTTCCTGAAGTAGACTATGTTAACATAACAACTTACCAGTTCCAGCCCTGTTTACTGGAAGGAGAGTATTTGTCCATTAAAGCAGTGAGTTTCAACAAAGCAAGTTTCTGTATTCGGTTTAGGTGGGCTGCTGACTGGTTATCAATTTGTACAGAAAGGCTTTCCAAGTTTACAGTCTCCTCTGTAGACCAGTGTCGCCTCTCATGTCTAAGGAGTAAACATTATTTAGGTTAAAGGAATGTTCTTATTGCTCATGTCAGGTCTCTGCCTAAAGCAATGGAACACTTATGGAACATTTTGTCCTATCAATCACTTCAAAAGTGACCTGCTGTTTCCAAGCAGATTTTGGTTGCATTTTACAAAAAAGGTCTAGGCTATCAGGTACTCCACCAATGTGAAAGGTTCAAATTAGAGAGAGGAATGAGCCACAAAGTTTGGATCTGGATTTATCTCAGTGTTTATGTGGCCATCATCACCATGATCCACAGCACCTAATACTTGGATCTGGTTGGTTCAGGTTTGACTCTAGTTGAAATGGATTTAAATTTCTCATTGTTTTGAGAAGGTGATTGTGTTTTGGAGTAAGGGGACGACAGGGAAGTTCTTGGAGGTAGGACAGAAGGAGGAGGGGAAAGTTATAAAGAAAAATGAAGCTGACCTGTTGGAATGTGATGATGATGATCCCATCTCTGAATCTGTTATATATGCCAGTTCTGGGGAATCAAGCTCATTGCCATGCTTGCAGTTCTGTTTTCCATCAGCAGCTGGTAGATCTGCCAGTTTCTCTACTGAATGCTTTTTTATCTCAAGGTGGATTTCTTTAGGGGAAGATGGACATGGAGAGGTTGAGTCGTTCGCAAAATCAGAGTCTCCATCATCTGAGAACTTCTCAGTCCACTGATTGACCAACTTTCTGAGCCCATTGACATGTTCCATAACATTGTCTAGTTCTGAAAAAACGTCGTCATCACTAACTTCCGGTGTCTCCATCTTATTAAGATGAACAGGAATGTTGGGCACATTGTCATAGATACTCAGTCTGTTATCTATAAACGACAGAGGACTCAGAGGGGTCTCAGACTCCTTAGAACTAGTTCTAATTCTGTTCCGCCTACATCCATGAAAGCTTCCAGTTCTCCAGTTCACAGAAGTGTTGTCTGTGGGAGATAAGAAACTGTTTGTAAGTGCTTTGGGGAAAGTCCCAGGCTTATGGCCTTGTGGTACGTGAAACATTTGGTTCGCATGCAAATTGATTTCATTTTTGAAGTTTTGCTCAGATACATCGTTCCACAGAGAGAGCTTGCTGGAGTCGGAGTCCTCCGCATACACGCCTCCCCGTTTAGCATAGCTCCTGACTCTGATGATAGGACTCGGAGTGCTCACTGTGCTGCTGGTCTCAGACTGGCTGCTGCTGCTGCAAGTGTGGGGAGAATAGGAAGAATTCTTTTTCATCTGGCTGTCAGAGAGGTCACAAATTTCTACACAATTAAGGTTCTTCAGCTTCTCTTCATCCAGTCCCTCCAGAAGAACAGGTTCACCAATAGTGGGTTTGGCCTTTGACTGAGCCACTCTCTTTACACTGGAACTCCTTATGCGTAATTTCTCCATTTTCTTTAAAAAGCTCTTCCCCTTTTTTTGTGGTGGCTTATCCAAAAGCTTCTCCTCGCTGATGATGTTTAAGAACTCACTAGGAGAAGGAGAACAACTAAAAGTAGAGTCAGGAGAGGCCAGTTTACTTGAGGAACACCTTGAGGAACTAGTGCTGGTCTCAACATCCTCAAAAGTCTTAGGGAAGCTGATAATGTCACTGTCCCCACTGCTAGTACTGTGAATTGAAGACACATCATGCTTCTCTCCTTGGTCTGAAAAGGATATCTCCTCACTACCAGTGCTCTTAAGTCTTGGACTGTCTGGGACTGATGCACTAGACCCTTTTTCAGGGAAACCTTCTACGCTCTCCAGGCGAGACCATCTCTGACTGCACCTCTCATAAGCCCATTTGTTACTTATTGCACAAGGTTCATCGTCTTCAGATTCATCACTCTTAAAGTAAAGAAAGTACAGTTCAAGGGGCAAAGTCCAGCAAGTTTTAAAATATCTAAGATGCAATGAAAAAGGAGGTTTAACTTTTTATGCTTATTTTTGCATCACTGTAGTACTTTTAAATTTAGATTTCTACATTGTAACAACATTCAGTCTAAAGCCCTTCAGCATGAGCTTTGTTTTGCTTGAGAGGGTTTGGGGAGAGACAACACCTAAGCAGGCTGGAAGCTTTGTTAAGAGAATAGAACTGACTGGATAATGAAAAATCTGTTTCATGGCAACTTTCAAAGTTTGGTTTCAAAATCTAGTTTCTTTCAACATCAGAACAAAGCCAAAACCCCTAGAACATGTTCATGAAAGTGAAATTGTGTTGAATTGTCTGTTTTTTCAGATCAAAACCTGAGCTTTTCTATTAGGGAAGGGGCTAGCTGGGTGAGTAGGTGCATGCAGGGGATGGGTGTGTGTGTCTGTCTGCCTCCAAGGTGGCGGTTAGAGCACAGGCTTAGGATGTGAGAGACCCAGGTTCAAGTCCCTGAATCAGACAGAGACGGGACTCGAATGTGGATCTCACATCCCAGGCTAGCACCAAAGCCACCAGGCTAGAGTGAGAAAAAGTCTGGCTGTCTCTCCTATCCCCAAAAAACTCTCAAAAGACATACGTTTCCACAAATATATTGGTTTCAACAAAATAGCATATTTTGATGAAATTCCATTTAGTCCAAAGTGTCCCAACCAGCTATAAAAGAGAAATCAAATACTTTCAGGGAGGCACAGGGTGGGATTTCTGGAAGTAGCTAAATTGGGTGACCAGGTGTTTGGTTTTCTACCGGAACATCCGGTCGAAAAGGGATCCTGGTGGCTCCAGTCAGCACTGCTGACCAGACCGTTGAATGTCGGGTTGACGATGCCGCGCAGTGGGGCTGGCAGGCTCCCTGCTAGCCTCCGTGCTGCGTGGCTCTCGGGAAGCAGCCAGCATATCTCCCCTGCGTCTCCTACGCACAGGAGCAGCCAGGGGCTCCGCACGCTGTCCCCACCCCAAGTGCCATCCCTGCAGCTCCCATTGGCTCAGAACCGCAGCTGATGGGAGCTGTGGGGGTGGCGTTTGCGGACAGGACTGCGCACAGAGCCACCTGGCTGCGCCCCTGCGTAGGAGCCCGGGGGTGGGGGGCATGCTGCTGCTTCTGGGATCACCCTCCAAACCCCTTGGCCCCAGCCTGGAGAACCCTCCTGCACCTGAACTCCCTGCCTCACCCTGGAGCCCCCCCCTCCCCCATACTCCAAACACCTCGGCTCCACCCCCCAGCTCAGAGCCCCCTCCTATGCCCCAAACCCCTCATCCCTGGCCCCACCCCAGAGCCCGCACCCCCTCTCACATCCCAGCACAGTGCCTCAGCCTGGAGCCTCCTCCTGCATTCTGAACTCCTCATTTCTGGCCCCAATCCAGTGCGCCCACACCCCCAGCCGGAGCCCTCTCGCTCTCCCACAAACCAGCCCCTTGAGCCAGCCCAATGAAACTGAGCGAGTGAAGGTGGGGAGAGTGAGCAACAGAGGGAAAGGGGGAATGGAGTGAGCCGGGGGGGCAAGGCCTCGGAGAAGGTGTAGGGGGCGGGGCAAGTGTGTTCAGTTTTGTGCAAGTAGAAAGTTGGCATCCCTCTAGCTAAGTGACTTAGGCACACTAGTCCCATTGACTGTCAAGGGGCTTTGTGCTCTTAAGTGCTTTAGAAAAATACATCCGCAGTGCGCACTCCATAATTCTCTAGCCACTCATTTGTCTGAAAACAAAAGGCAGTGTCAGTAGCCAACAAACAAGTTAAAAATGTATCCAAATCAAAGGACGAGCACACTGAGTGCAATAAAACAAGTGTGTGTAGGTTCAAGTGACTGACAGCGATATATGGAACTTTTCACCTAATAGCATAAGAGAAGCAAAACCTTCCTTAATCAAAATCCCATTCTCATAATGGGCACCTGCATTGGCAGTCTCAAAGGGTTTGTCCACGCTACGGAAAATGGTATGAGTTTTTTTAAACATGATAATTAGCTCTCTTTAAAATCCCAGTGCAGAATGGCAAAACTAGTCAAGGGAATCCTAGGCTTTTCCCTATTGTGGACAAGCCCATGGAGAATAAATTACCTTCTCACTTGAAGACAGACAAGGTGAGTGAGCAAATATCATTTATTAGACCAACTTCTACTGGTGAGAGATGCAAGCTTTTCAGTGAAGGCTATGTCTACACCGGCAATTGAACGACAAAACTTTTGTCTTTCAGGGGTGTTTAAACCCTCTTGCCCCGAAAGACAAAAGTTTTGCCGCGACAAGCACCAGTGTGAACAGCACATTGTAGGCAGGAGCGCTCTGCCAACAACACAAACGCCACTCGGTGGGGGGTAGAAGTTTTTTTGTCAGTAGGAGAGACAAACAGCAGATACGCTGCATGACTTTTAGTGGCATGGTTGTGGTGACACAGCCAAAAGATGTGTCGCTAAAAGATGTGTAGCATAGACAGCCTTACACAGAACTCTTCTTCAGTTCTGGGAAACGCATTCACAGTGTTACAGCTAAATACAAGGTGGAACAGATTGTTTAGCATAAGTAGTTAACACGTATTTCAAGGGACCATTCAAGCTGAAACCTCTCATTAACACCTCTCCAGTCACAGAGAAGGGGGCGTGGGTAGTTAGTGGGTTAAAGACTGTTGTAATAAGCCACAAATCCAGTGTCTCTATTTAAGTCCATGATTTTTAGTGTCTAGCAGAATTATGAATTTAAGCTCCCAGGCTCATCTTTCGAAAACATTCTGCAGATCTCCTTTGAGAATGAGGACAGAGGTCAGACAGAGCGATCGCTTTGTGAAAAGTGTTCACTCACAGGTGATCTGGTGTTTGTCTTATTTTTTCTTTGTGAATTAATTCAAGAGCATAGGTGACTGTCTCATTTCACCTATATAGTCGTTATTGGGTCATTTAGTGCACTGGATGAGGGACACCACCATGTTGTTTTAAGCATGTGCAAGACCCATAGATCTTGAAAGGTGTGTTGTGTGGGATGTTGATCATCACAGTGATGGAGCTATTTCTATAGGTTTTGCATCTGTTGTTCTGGCAAGGTCTGTTGCCACTTGGAGTTGGTGTGTCCTACTCTAGGGGGGAGCTTGCTTCTGATGATGAGTTGGGGGATTGTTTGGAGGCCAGAAGAGGAAGTTCAGGCCTGAATAAGAGCTTTGTGTAAGCTCAATAGCTTGTCTCTCTCACCAACCTTGTCTCTCTAATATCCTGGGACCAACATAACTACAACACTGCAGAACCTCACCTATAGATCAGTTGAGATACAAGGATACAGAAAGGTTGCACAGAGCCCTCCTCTGAGCACAATTTTTCAGGCCCTGACTCTGAAGAGTCTCCCTAGTCAGAGCAGCACTTAAGCACATGTTGAGTCAGGGCCCCTGTGCAGTCCACTTGTCAATTCATAAGCATTAAAAATCTATGAGTAAAACTTTTGTCTTACTAGGCAATGACATGTGCGCCAAGTTATGTTATTTTTTTTAAATGCTCTATTTGGCTAAGTTATGAAATGAAAATTTAAAGACATACCCGCTTTCTCTGACGACTTATTTCCACTTTCATTGCTGCACACTTGTTCAGTGTATTTAACCGTCTAGGGGAAGGGGGCGGGGGAGGGGAGAAAAAAAAAAAAAAAAAAAGGACTTGAGACCTTAACCCAAATTATTTTCTTGAATAAAAGCAGACAGACAGACATTCTCATAACTGCTCTTGAACTCTTAAAAACAGTCTGAACTTCTGCCAGTAGTAACTGACTTTCTGCTGTGGGTTCCTGAAATGCCCTCAAACCACCAACCCAGTTCTGCAGTTACATGATGTCTACAGCTAGAGTCCTCCCCTCACCAAGTCTGAAGAGAGGACTATAACCAATCATTAATAAAAGCTTAAGAAACCTTTGGTGATTGTGAAGGATGCTACATCAATGTAAGACTTTGGCAAAGAAAAAAAAATCTTGGTCAAATTAATGTTTTAAAACATAAGAAAAAAACTGATGGGACTAAAGTAGATCACTAGGACTATCTCAGGTTGTTTGTTTGTTTTTTTAAATCATATCACATAAGTAATCACTTTGGCATCAATGTGAAATGCTGAGATGTGATTCTGATGGTGAATGGATTAAGTGATAGCCAGAGTAGTATATTCCATCGCACTCTGTACACAGAGAAAATAGCTTTGCTATAGAGAAACTCATTCACTTAAGCACCTACTTAACTTTTAAGTATGTCAGGCCATTGGTTTCAATGGGACTTAAGCATTTGCTTAAGAGCTTTCCTGAACTGGGATGTTAGACAAGTCATCTGTTAAACAAAGAAAAACAACATACCCTCAAAAGGAGTATGTTAAATGCTAAACATTATAAGCATAATTTTCATGTGTGCTAGGCTGGGGGAAAATTCAAACTAATAATATTTACCTGTACAGAGAATCAATAGCATCTCGATCTAAAAATTCATGATCTTTCCTCACAGTTTTAATGTCGATAGGAAACTGCATGTCTGTGAATACAAAATATTTATAATTAAGCTTGGAGGGTTTAGATTTTTATCAGTAAAACATCAATTTTATCATACACACAAAAAGCAATGAAAAAATATATCCATCACCATTAATCGAGATTTACAGTTAGGCAAAGTAAGAAAAACACTGCTTGAGAACTTAAGAGTTTGATTTAAGGCTATTTACTTTGTCTTCATCACATATCAAAATATACAATGTGTTTTAATGGTAATAAGCTTTAACTTTTTTCTTCTCAACAACTCATTTAAACAGTCATAAAATAATTGTCTGACCCTTCCATTGCATGACCTCTCCCAATAATTTCCTGCAACTGTGAAACTTAAAAAAAGATAAAAATTGAAAAAAGCTTAAAAAAAAAAAATCACACACTGATATCTCCTGAAATTATTTAAAAAAAAAAAATTTAAACAAATTAAATTCTGCCAACCCTACTTCTCTTTTGACAAGGATCATAATATGAACATCTGCAAAGAAGTTAAACAGTACTTGCCATCACATTTCATTTTAAGCTAGATAAAACTAAATAACTAAGGGCCCCATCCTCCAAGCAATTACATATGCATAATTTTACGCACATGCCCTCAATGGGATTACTCACACGCAGGGCTATCCCTAGAGGAGGTGCAGTACCTGGGACATAGGCGCCGAGTTTCTAATCTGCTGGGGGTGCTCCCCCCAGACCTCACCCCACTCCACCCTGCTTCTTTCCACACCCACCCCACCCAAACACGCTGTGCTTTTGCTCCTCTCCCCTCCCTCCCAGAAACTCCTGACCATGAAACATCTGCTCCGCAGCAGGCGCTGAGAGGGAGGGGAGGCGCTAATCGGTGGGGCCTGGCTGAGGGGCAGGAGGTGCTGGGGGGAGGGGGAGGTTCTGGTAGGGCGGCTCCTCCTAGCCCCCGCACCTGCTGCTCACCTCCTAACCCCACTCACCCACCTGGCTCACCTCCTCATGATTTTATCGAAGTGCAGGGCCCCCCAAAGCGTGGGGTCTGGGGCAGTTGCCCTGATTCAATGTAACCAAGGGACAGCTCTGCTCATTTGCATAAATGTTTGCTGGACTGGGGCCTCAGTGTTTACAAGACTAGGCTATTAGGTTGCATTAAACCAAGGTTCTTAGTTTTATTTAACTTAAACTGAAATGTGATGGCAAGCAGAGTCTAAATATTTTGTCAAAAAAATACCAAAATTGCTAGAATCACGATAAAGTTACGATATGGCAATACCTGTATTTATAAAACTGGAATTTCTTACAAAAATCTTGTCTATGGTAAGGACCTGCCCACTACACACAGCCTAGACCAGGGATTGGCAACTTTTGGCCCACAGCCTGCCAGGGTAAGCACCCTGGCACGCTGGGCCAGTTTGTTTACCTGCTGGGTCCGCAGGTTCAGCCGATCACGGCTCCCACTGGCCGCGGTTCACCGCTCCAGTCCAATGGGGGCGGCCGGAAGTGGTGGCCAGCACATCCCTCGGCCTGCGCCGCTTCCCGCAGACCCCATTGGCCTGGGACACTCTGCTTAAACTTTAATGAGTTCAACAAAACATGCAACACCTGAGTAAAGTCAGTTCTCCAGTTTAAAAGTATGATTAAAGTTTGACAGCCCAGATTTTGAGATCTACCCTCCCAGATCAAGGAGCCTGCTAGTTCCACTGGCAATGTTTTTCTTGGATTCTTTTATTGAGATTTAGATATCAAGCAAAGTCAGAACACTGCATTCCATCCTCAGGCTAATTCAGAGAGCATTATGCAGTATGGTACCCTGAGTATCTACACAAACTGTAAGGCTGCATATATAACGCTAGTTTATATCTACTATCTATTTCAGTCTGACAAAGGATATCATGAGACACCACATTTTAAGGCATATGACTTCCAAGCTCAGCTTTGACTATTTGATTTCTCAATCTTAATGTTGCAATCACTGATTTGTTTGCTGGTCTGTTTTAAAGAAAGGAAGTGTTGCCAGTGATGTTTGTAACTTCCTTGATCTATAGCTATTTGGTTTCACGTCCCCTCAACCCAGCTATCCTAAATCAAAAGTTTAGACTGATAAATATTAAAAAGCATACTTCTAACATGCACACATAAAACTGCTCTGTTTTTAAATGTTTATAACTTTAAAATGACAATCATTTTTTTCCAAACTTGGAATTACCCTTATAGCCCAATAACACTATGAGAACAAGCTGAGACTGAACTTACAATCTATTTGAGACATTTCTGATTGGAAGAGTATTCCCCCACTTTAAAAAGTGGTCAAACAACTATGTTCAAGCATTTCTGGAAGGGTAGAGAGAGAGCTTGAGGGATTGCTAGGAGTAAAAAACTAAACGTGGAAAATTTCAGCCAAAAAGGAAGGAGATTGAAAAAGTTCTGAGCTATTAAAAAGTAGGGAAACTGAAATTCAACCTGAATTTCAATCTCTGCTACCAGAGCATATTACTCATATTTGCTCCCCATTTTTTTTAAACCCTTTACATTGCTGCTCAAACATTAACTTAAGATATAGTTTCCATGCGCACAACTCAACTCCATGTTTTGTTTGTTAAACTGTATCAGATTAAATTTGTATGAACTGGTTACAACAATATGGCTGTGCCTACAGTATAGTGTGGTCAAAGGTACTGGGCTCTGAACTTTTTTTTTTTTTTTTTTAAAGGGATTCTAGTTGGATTTAATATCAGATGTACGGATCATACAGTACCTTCAAATAACTGAGCATATTGGGGGAAACCAGCAGCCCTCAGCCAGTCACAGGCTTCTTTGGCTTCAATTTCTGTAATAAAACAAAAGGTTGACTTTCAGTGGTGAACAAAAAATTTAGAGATCAAGCAATTAGGGTAACTTTTTAAATAAGCAAGGTTATTCTGTATGACCCCACAAAGGTGGATTCCTGAGGACACCTGCATATGTGAGTTCTGCTAGTTTACCATTTGGCACCACACACACACACTATTTATTCCACTGTAGAGTAGATGAAAACATACAAATATGTTGAAAGTGGGGTATATTTACTATATAGTATACCAGTCTACATCATCCATTTGTGAAAATCTTGTGCTCTGAAACATCTGTTATACGTTGGAATGAACAAAAAAGGATATATGATACATATGTCCAGCTACTGGTCCAAGATATCAATGCCCAGTCACACATACTGACTCTTAGGCATGACAGCAGGACATACACATAGCAGAGAATACTACTTTATTAGTTAAACTGGAAGGCCAGCACACCATTAGTAACATTGAACACCACTTACTAGTTCTTAGTAACAAGAATTTGCTCCAGTATAGTACGTTGGTAGAGTCTTAATATTTTGTTCCTTGCCCATTATCAATTCCACTTGGTAGTTACTTCAGAACAACAGATATCAGGAATCAACTGCTCATTTTATAGCAATTATGGCCAATACTATAACATTCCCACAGGAGCAGAGGCAAAGCATAACCTTACAGAAATACAGAACACTCACCAGATGCCTTAAAAATGTAAACAAGTTTAGTATGCTGTTGGAAGAGCACATACCAGCTGCTTCTAAACTGTGCCAATATTGGAAGTTACTAGTGTCTGTTGTGGAGGAGAGGAATCCTGAACTGCACTCGTCTCCTTCCTAGGTATACTTCTAGTTGAGTTATGAGTACAACCAAACTGTCAAGGCTTGTCTGACACACAGACAGTCCCTGTGCATTCTCCTCAAATCTTTAGGAAGAGCTTCAGAATCTGGCATATTAGACTGAAGGAACAAACTGGTTTGTTAAAATATGTTTTCTAAACAAAAAAAATGCATTCCATACATTTATGCATAGGAATGCATAGCCTGATTTTGCTTGAAATATTCAGCAGTAAGTTACCAGTTTAGTAAGGTGAATGAATTAATCTATGTATTTCTAGTTTTTTCATGAATTTACTGCTTTGCTCCTTCTTCATAAAGTGAATTTTAAATCTCTCAACTCTGAATCTATTTTATTACTAAGTCAAATAAGCTCAGTTTGATTAATTTAGGTAATCCTATTGCAATGCACACCCAAGCAACCATTTTCACCTTCAAGTAAGGAGGTAGGTTGAAATGACATTTGTTTTAAATAGACTGATTCACTTCTCTCCATTTTTTAAATTTTTTCACAAATACTTATTTCTATGCCACTATGCCAACTTCAACAGTCTAAATACACCATTGCTGCTGCTCTCATAATACACATTTCAGGTCCAACTGCCCCTAGTTTGCACATAATTTTATCAAAGCATAGCCTTTAACAAAAAAAAAAAATCAGGAACAGATTGATAAATCACACGCACATTCCTAAATGACATACCCACAATAAGGGAAAAGAAGAAGAAATAATCTTTAGGCATTACCTTTACTAGGAAAAAAGCTTTGTTCTTAACTCGAGCTGTCTTCACTAGAATTTGACCTTGTGTTAGGTAAGGCCATTTTAGTTTTCACACAAATCAGCAGGTCAAGGAAACCCTAAGTTCACTCAACCTACTAATTCCGCAAAAAGTAACTACGCCCTGCCTTGTCTTCATTAGGACTTTAACTCGCGTTAATTAAGTTAAGCACATCTTTTTTCCAGCAAAGACGGAAGAGTCTACATAGTCCCATAAATGTTAAATAGTTTCCCAGGTTACAGTAACCCAGAGCTTCCTTCTGAAACTACAGCTACATTTCCACTGCGAATTGAATCAAGAAAAAACTAATCCAGGAAGGAAGCTTAAAAAATGTTTCCATTAGTAATTTTTCCATCAGCTAATGATCCTGGACACAATGACCTTATCACCCCAGTGGTGGTCCCCTCTGGAACAAGGTCAAGGCAGCTTCGGAAAAGTTGTACTGCTATCACCTCTATTCTGTAGCTAAATGAACTTCTACCTTCAGGTATTTCAATGCAGCACTGTACACAAAGGTTACAGATACTACAAAGTTCTTTACTTTGGCCTGGTTTACACTACGAGTTTATCTCGAATTTAGCAGTGTTAAATCGAATTAACCCTGCACCCGTCCACACAACGAAGCCCTTTGTTTTGGTATAAAGGGCTCTTAATATTGATATCTGTACTCCTCCCCTTTGAATACCTTCATCTTGGCCTGCTGCCCCTCTGTTACCAGGCTTCTGTACAGGAAGCATCAATACACTCCTTACTCTATATCTGTTCCCATGTTACAACTTTTGAAACAATCTAGCAGTTATTATTTCACTGATAGAAATGGTTGCCAAAATGCTCTAAAAAGTCGGTGGATGCCACGGACATCCAGGGAAGATTTAGGTGCAGTTCTAATGGGAATTAAGATCATTGGAAAATAGAGTCCCAGCTGTTTAGATATGATCTAAGGACATTCCCTACTCTTCCGCCCCCCCCCCAAAAAAAAACCTTTACCAATATGATACTAATCAACCTGAGAGGAGGAAATAAACCTTATCAAAAGGAAAATTTGTGTTGACCTACATCAGACTCCTGATGTGCCAGGCCAGTTTGCAGCCTCACAGCAAGGAAATTTAAGACATACGATGTCTGAAGAGCTATTTGGCAGCAATGGCATACATATTAAATACCCAACTGATGTTTTCTATGGATGCACACAGAGTGTTCCATCACCCCCAAAATGTTAACACCTGAAAAAAGGGCAATACTCATGAAGGCATGGCACTGTATTGCACCAACAGTATAGTATCAAACTTGGGCACCAAGTGTTAGAGATGTAACAAGGAACTTCTGAATCCTGGTTTAACTGAGCTACTATAATCATGAATATTATTGCTCTGTAAACTAACACAGTGCTTTAAAAGCGTAGCTAAGAGCCACGAAAGCTCAGTGAGGACTAAACTGGAGTCTGAGATATCCGTTTATGTAGAGCAGAGCCCATCGCCTTACAAATAGTTATTTAGCCTGTTGAAATGGTCACCCATGTTACTTTTTGATCAGGGAAGCAGCCTAGCCTAGTAGTTTATGCAGAAGAAAGAGACATGAACTCTTGACTCCTAATACCTGCTCTGTCCCACGGCCACTTTGCCCCTCCCAGTCTCAGTTCTCTTCAACTGTGAAATCAAGGTATGTATTTTACCTTAAAGTGGTATGGGGATTAATAAATATTTGTACAGTTCTTGTAACAGGTGTACAAACTTTGTGTGTTAGCCACTATCGATAACTACCAACCTCACTAAATTATTAGAATTGTTTTTGCCCCTATACAATTACACAGATACTACAACAGGATCTATCAATAGACTTATTGACCAATTCTTTAAAAATAGAGATGCTAGTAAACACAGGATGATTCTAACTGCTTACTCTTTTTTTATGCCAATATAGCTGCTCAGATGCTTGTAGGGAAGGAGTCAGCCCCTCCTAAATAGAAGCAGGAAATGGGAGATCCTTTGAAAAGCTGGCGCAGGAGTGACACTCCAAATTCTATTACAATTACATCCTCTTTCTCAGGATTGAGCAGAAGGCAGATTCCTAGAGATCGTACGGCATTATCTGTATATGGTATGAAATACCAGAGTTACTCTGACATGGCAACTCCTCCTCACACATTAAATACACTGTTTGGTTTTATAAATATTTAAGCAGTTGGAAAATTTCCATTTCCTGCAAGCCCCATTAGTTTATCAGAGATTAGAGGCAGCACTTTAAAATTAGCTGTTTTCTCTTGCGCCAAAGGTGATAGGGTCACTGCCAAATGTTTATGGGAAGCAAAACAAAAATGCATGACCTGTGCCAATTTTCCATATAGGATTGTAATAGAGTTACGTAGGCTGGTTATCACATAACCAAAATTTAGAAGGGATGATTAGGTTCAAAAAACCAAACAAATGCTCACATTAATATGAATGTTCATGTTTTTATTAAAATGTCAATGAAGATTTGAATTTAAGCATACCCTCTGCAGTGTTTGCTGCCCAAGAACAGCAGCCCTGTGATAGTAGAGGAAAGGCAGAAAATGAAACTAACCAGAAAGAGCACATGAAACAAACTAGTCTAATCTCAGTCTAAAATGATGAATACTTCATGTAAACAAACAGTATGAATGGTGATTAGTACTTTAGAATTTAAAAATACTAATATCTTAAATTATTAAAACAAAGTAACAGTTAAGGATATTTGTTTAAAACTACAGCATATAAATTTATACTTGACAGTATTGCTGCAATATACTGAACATAAAACTCATTCTTAATGTATTGTTTGGGGGGGTTTTTTTGTTTTGTTTTTAAAAACAGTTGTCCCTCGCTACCATTTCCTGCATTTGAAAACTATAATATCTCCATAATCAAGATCAAGGTAAATGCACATCTTTCTCCTTCGTGTCACAATGCAGTTTTCCAGTTTTGATGGATAAGAATTAGATGGTGATCGGGGTTTAAGAAAATTGAAGAGGGAGGATTTTTAAGTCTGAAATTGTTCCAAAACCTTGCAGATGTTGAACATTCCTGCTGCTTGCAGCAACTCCATACCAATTATCCCAGGACTCTCCATTTCAGGAGCACTAAATTGCTTAAGAAATTGCTATGAAAAGTAAGATTTGCTCAACACTCCTAGCTCACCAGGAAGTGTAGCAGCATCTCCTCCTCACTCACAGCAGGTACAAAGGAGAGAACAATTAGTGTAGAATTAATTTTAACTTTACATGATTAGGCTAGGATGCCAATTTGTGAGGCTATAGAAATAATTCAAAAGAGTTTTGTTCCCTCTTGATCCTTATGTGACACATGAAGGATTTTTTCCATAATACAATAATCTTACTATGACAGCAAAAGGCAAGCCTACACAAAAAAAACCATACAGCAAAGCAGATGGCCCTAATACTAATCAGATGCTGCTGCCTCCTTCTGTTACTGGTAATGCTGAATCTATTGTCCTTCTCAACCACCTCCATCTGCTCCAGAACTGGAGTTAACATGCATGGGACATGCTTGGCAGCTGCAGCAGCCAGATGCCAAACTCCGGAATGCATTGTTCCTACAACAAATTAGCCTACCCAGCACCTACTAAGCTAACAGATTCTTCATGAAGCCTCTTGCTTGGTTTCATTGTGGGCTGTGATTCAAGCTGTTGTCTCTGGGGCTGATCCGGGTTGCAGATAAATTTATTAGTCCTTCCTGTCATCCTTGGTCTGTATTCCGTGTTGCATCTGTAAAATTTCTTATCAGTTGTCCATAAACTTCAGCTCCGAGGAAGCCAATTCCCATCTGCACATGTGCGGCGGAAAACACATCCATTGGACTAGATCCACCCAAATCCCAATGTGTTGCCCAGCTGTACACCAAAATCCCAACAGGTATCACAAATCAGATTTCTAGCCTCCGGCAGCACCACAAATGTATTTACAAACACTTGTAGTTCTAAACAAAAAAATATACCTCACAATCCACTTAAGTACTGGATATAATTGTTTCTGGCCATTCACTTCAATTAAAAGCGTATGCCCTCAAACCCTTTCCATAAATAGATCCTTTTCCCCTAAAAAAGTACATTATGTTTTCTCTGGAGTACTGCTGTCACAATTCAATGTCACTGCCTGCCAGCATATACACTCACCCACATTACAGCTCTGTCCTTGGGAGTCAAGTCTTCCAGTATACCCCGGAGACACAACTATTTGCTTTGGCTCAGCTTTGCAATCAATGCCGCAGTTGTAAACTCCCTTGGAACCACATGAATTTGAGCAGCACCTTGTGCACTACCAGTGTTAACTGGAGAGTCCCTACCAAATGTTTAAATCATAATCTCCTGGCAAGGTGAAGGGGGAAATGCCACCCCTCCTAACACATGCCTATTTACTTGTTTTGAACGGAATACACGTGAAGAGTAAGTGTCCTGTTGCAGTTAGGAGGAGGAGGTTTTTATTTGTAAGTGAGCTAAAGCGTAGTAGTCACCTAACTGCTCTGTGCCTCAGTTTACCCTACCGCATGTACTGCGGGAGACACACAATTAGCGAGTTCAAGGTCAAGATAGTCTCTGAAGAATCTAGGCCACTGACTTAGACGCTTTAAAGGGAAGTTGTTTAGCAGCAGAACAACACCAGGGAAAAGAAAACCTACGTTCTCTCACCCGGCCTGGCCACAAGCCCGACTGCAGAAAGACTTCAGCTAACGGGTGAAAAACTGGGGCGTGCCCAACTCAAAGCCACCCCGGCCAGCACTCTGGAGGGATTGGGGGGGGGCTATTCACTAAGGTTAGGAGAAAGAGACGCGCACCCCACAGCCCTCACCAAGGCAGGTTTCTGGGTAGGGTGTCGGTCAGAGCCCCCCCAAAGCGCGGGGAGCGGGTGGGCCCGAGTCCGCAGCCAGACAGCGCAGCCCCAGTGGCAGCCCCTGGCGGCTCACCCAGCCGCCCGGCCCCCATCGGTCTCGGCCCCGCTGCTCCCCTCCGCCGCCCCGCGCACTCACGTGTCACTATCATCCTGCCGGCTCCCCGCCGCGGCTCCCGCTCTTCCCAGCCCCGGGCAGCCGGAGCCGCGCGGCGGGAGGGCGGGCGCTGCGCTGCGCCTGCCCGCGGGGCACGGCCCTGGTGGAGTCCTCCAATCCGGGGCGGAGGGCGCGGGAGGCGGCCTGGGCGCCCCAGGCCAGCGCAGCTGGGAGGGACCAACCGGCCCAGCCCCGGCGCGCTGCCACTACTGCTGGAGGGGGGCACAGCAGCTGGGCTCCGTCCGTGTGTCCCGGGCTCTCCCCCTCCCCCGAGCCTGGGGGCAGCTGCCTCGGCAGCCTCGCCGGCTCCTGGCCCGGAGCCAGGGGACAAAGGGGTGTTAATGAAATTAACTTGGACAATTTTTTTCACATCTGACGTGACTGAGGGCGACAAGGACGCCTGTTACCCACCACTGCTTTGACAGACGGCTCGCACCCATCCCCCCGCCCCTTTCCGGGCTAACTAGAAGCGGAGAGTGATTTTATCCGTAGGGAGGAAGCCAGAATCCAGTCCCCTCCACTCTGATCCTTGCCCTTCAATGGTCAACAACTCCAACACGGATTTTTTCCTGTTCGCTGTATGATCCTGGGGCGTGCACTATCATTTATTAAGAGCTGTAACAAGTGCTCTTAGGAATTTTTTTCCCCAATAAATTAAAAGTAAGTTTCACTTAAGTAGCTAGATGCACTGTCAGGTATGGTTCACGCTGAGATATTTACCCCAGTGTGCTGTTTTGATACTATTAGCATAGGACTCTTCCACCTCCAGC
This sequence comes from Mauremys reevesii, assembly GCF_016161935.1. Taxonomy (NCBI): domain Eukaryota; kingdom Metazoa; phylum Chordata; order Testudines; family Geoemydidae; genus Mauremys; species Mauremys reevesii. The sequence goes on from NC_052630.1 coordinate 28,418,462, forward strand.
CTTTGATGGTTCACTAAATAAACTGCTAAAGACTAAGATTTGTAAGTGTTTCTGTGCTCAGCATTGCAATGCATAATTGATTTAGAAGTTTAAGACCCTTTGATTGTTAATGCAATTTTGACTCCTAAATCAGTTTAGCTATTGCTATACTGAGCATAGCAAAACTACCTTATTTTAAAAATCAGGGTTGAAGGACCTGTCTATATGGGGAAGCTATTGCAAAATAAGGTAAGGTGTGGATTTAAAGTTCAATAGCTATTCCACACTAGCTCCTAGAATGGATACCATACTCTTATTCCTCACTAAGAGAGTGCCTTCATGCTGTTAATCCTGTGGCTAGTCCCCTGTGTAAACAAACCCTAATAAGGAGTTATTCAACAGAAAATGAAGTTTCATCAAAAAATGGAAGTGAAATTTCTTGATTACCTCTGATTTATGGGGCATCAAAAATAATAGTTGGTCCTTAACTTAAGCATACTAGAATATTACTGTACAGCACACATTGCAAAATTTTTTTGCAGGGGGAGATCAGAGAGAGAGGGTAATACACCAAATACATATTACTACACCTGTGCCCCGATAGTCAAATCTATTAGTTTTTCCATAGTAACTTCTTATTTTGAGACATTTCTAATGAAAGATTTGTCATAGGCCAAAGTTCATGACACTTAGCAATCTCACATTCTTGCTGACACTAACTTGTTGGTCAAAGAGCTCCTCACAACACTCCTGCAGTCTCAGAGTCCCAGGCTAGCATCTGAACTACCGGACAGTCTTTCCTCTCACGGGTATTGATAAAGTCACCCTGTGTAATCCACTTGAGCTTATTTGTAAATGGGTTTTGTTGCACAGTACATCAAACTGTACTTTAAAAAGCCTTAAAATCAACACCCATGTTAGTTTACTTAGAAAAGTAGCAACAGTGTATTGTTTGGATGGGAAAAACTTGTGTGAAAGAATATCCCCTTGGTCAGTCAGTTGTCAGTTCTTTAATTGTGTACCTGGTGTAAATGATATCTGAAGAGCACCAGGGCAACCAGGCATGGCAAGACCTATAAACTGAACTTTACACTGGCATAATAGGCTTTCAGAGGGGGCTTCTGGGAACACACCAGATCTGCTGAAGCTGGCACACTAAAAATAGCAGTGTGACTGCAGTGGCACAGGCTAGCCCTGAGTACAACATACTACCACGTTCACACTGCTATTTTAGAGCACCAGCTCGAGCAGAGCTAACACACAGCTGTCTACCTGTGCTGGGAAGTACCCTCCCAAATGCTCAGAGACATAGTATGTCACATGGGTATCATAATGTAATTTGGCACTCTCTTGATTGTGTGTTAAGTGGATGCAGACAGTTTAATCATCACTTCACACTTCTGATTCAATTTTCCCCTACAGGCTGCTTCTAGGATTAGTATCTAGACTGCATCTGCATTAGACATTTTTCCTTAAAATTTCCCACTCTTGTTACCAGCAGCGCAGTTGTCTTAACCTCTTTGTTGTGTAAGCCAGCTCTAGTCAGGAGTAGACAACGACTGCAACACTGGCAGCCTATTGCCATTAGTGCTCCCACTGTTCCAATTGTGGAGCTACACCTGTGGTAGTGCAATGGTGTAATATTGTAAGAAAATGTCTAGGGCAGATAAGACCAAAGATTAGAGTGGAGAAGTTTCTATACTTTGTACATTTGAGAGCATTTTGTGTAGAATCATTTTGCTGTTTTCCCTTTTTGTGAGGATTTTTCACATAGCAGCAGTGGAGGGAAAATATTGTTTCAAAAGGAAATACAATTGTATCACCCTCCCCACACACACACCAAAAAAAAACTGGTTGCAGGACTAAAGGGCAGGTATAGTACCTGAAACTGCTTTTCTATTTTAAGCAGTCTAGATTTCCAGGTTCATACTGTCCCTTTAACATAACAGACTTCCACTGTACTGTGCCAAGAGTCCACGCAATAAGGGCCCATACATTACATTTTGGCACAATTCATCATAATGCTTCCCATAAACCACAATTTTATGCCCATATATTAAGGAAGATCAGAGTGCTATAGTACCAATAAGTCTATGCGGGAGAGGGTATAAATACACACACACACTTTCTGAGGAAGTCACCAACCCAATACAGCTCAGCTGGGGGAATTCTGAACAGCCCAGGCACAAGGCTTTCAAATATGCACCAACATGTACTAAGGCTGGCATGATGTACTGATACCCCTCAGTCAATATTAAAGACACAAGTTAATGTGCCATGGAGATTACATTGGGTCCTATTTGAGGTAATATTTGTAATTTCATTGGGATTGCAATACATATGTTAAATGAAAAATGTTTTGTCATTAAAAAGAAAATTAGAAAGTAAAGTTAACATTACTATTTCAACCAATACAAGCTAGGAAACAGATGAGAGACAGTCTATGACTCTTTTAGACTAACCTTTTAGTCTAACAGGCACCTTTTAGACTAACAGACGTATTGGAGCATGAGCTTTCGTGGGTGAATACCCACTTTGTCGGATGCATGTCTAGCTATGACTCTAGCTAGACCGTGTCAATATCTGTTCAGACATAAAGGTAAAAAAAGATCCTGAACAAAAACAAGTGTGTTGTTTTTCCTAAAAGAGCTGCTCTAGAAATTATTTTGGCCTGTGTTATACAGGAGGTCAGAGTAGGGATAGTAGCACTTCAGCATAGACACTGCCTACACCAATGGGAAGGCTTCTCCAGTTGGTGTAGGAAATCTACTTCCCGAAGAGGTATAGCTAGGGCAACAGAAGAAATTCTTCCACCAACCTCGTGCTGGTCTATGCCCGGGGTTAGGTCGGCACAGCTACGTCTCTCAGGGGTGTGGATTTTTCGTACCTGAGAGATAGTTATACCGAAGTAAATTCCTAGCATAGACCAGGGCTAGCTGATCACAGTGGTCCCATCTGGCCTTAAAATGAATGAATCTATAAACCTAGATACTATGATATAGCAATTTCCTTGTTCTTGTCAATTTATCATTCCACAACATGCTATATATTACATGGATTAAGTATTTAGGATCTCTCAGGCACATTTAAAATGAGTCACTAATAGCTGCAACTCTACCCAGCTGTGTTCAGTTTAGGGCCAAGTGATTCTGTTTGCACCCACTGAGAATTAATTGCCACAACAAGTTCCACAATTTATTTGTCTGATGTAATTAACATGCCAATTACCTCAGCTCTAGTTGGGTAGCTTCATAGTCTGATATCAGTGCCCTGTTATACTATTCTAATATGATAGACATTACACTAACAGCTTACACCTGTTTCTTGGAGGAAATCTATTGCACAAAATGAGAAATTTGATAAACTTGACAGCTGAATCAATTAAGATCTGTTAGTTTTAAAACAGGTTTACTCCCTTCACTTTCCATCAGATGTAGGTAATCTTTCTACCATTGCAGAAATTCCAGATTTTGAGAGAGGCTATTTTATATGTCAAAGACTTTTTTCATTTGAAAAAGCTCTTGTTGATTCTCTCACGTTGTCTTGCACCTTTCTTGCAGCTTAAGGTGCTTTAACATGCCTTGTGTGGTCCCGGCTCTAGAAAAAAAACAAAACACCTCAATGACGGGAGTAGCTCCTAGCGCTCCAACTTGCTGCGTTCAGGGGTTGTTTTTTCACACCCCTGAGCAAGAAAGTTGCAGCGTTGTTTCATTGCCAGTGTAGACAAGCCAAAGATTTAGTTAGTAATCCCAAACTAAAATATCTCAAATTGTAAATCTCTGATTAAGAAAAGGATCTAAAAGGTGGTAGTGGAAAAATCTAAAATCCATCAGTTTAGTGTATAGTAGCATGATTAATTACAAATCTGAGGGAATCAGGAGACTTGCATTCTATTTCCAGTTCTAATGAGTGACTTAGATGTTGTTAGACAGGCTTCCTTGGACTTTTGCAAGAGATAAATGAGATTTGGGCTCATGATTAAAACCCACTTTGGGTCTCATCTACACTGCCAGACTAAACCATATCATGGGACTACTGTGTTATAATCAGGTCCATTGGCATAACAGATTTTATGGAATAGAGAGTACCTTTCAGACTATTTTGCTTATGTAGACTTAGTCTAGACAAAAATAGTTTGTGGTCTGAAATATGCAAACTTGTTGAGCAATGCACTCGTGTGCTAAAAACATTCTGAACTTTGTGACTGATCACGGATTTCTCTGCATTTGCTCTAGGCTGTTTTCAATGAACCCTTTGATTATATATTTTTAATAAACCAAAACAATTTAATTAGCCAGCCTGATATGACATTTCCCTAATGTGGTTTATCTCAAACTTGTAAACATTTTCCTATTCTGCAATTGCAGAGGCCACATATTTTATAATTAAAAAAATTAAGTCTCTGTCCACATTGTTTCTGGAGCCAAGTTAAACCATACATTATGGTGCATTATAATAAAAATATTTGAACAACCTTTATGGATGCTTAGAGCCATATGGTACATGTGGTTTGGCTTCAGAAGCATACCTTAGGTTACTAATCACACATTTTCTTTCAGATACACTTTAAATCAAGGTTAGTTTGGTGGCTTTTGAATTGTTAAATATGAGTAGAAAGGGGAGACCCTCGAAAGGATGAGATGCTTTGATCATTCTTCAGGTTCAGATACTTATCCAAAGTCTATGAACTACTTCAGATTGCAAAACTGGGTTAGAAATTTCCCTAAAACAACATCTTGTGATGTTTAGGCACTTCCAGTTTGGAACCTGAAGTGCACAAGGAGATAAAAATGAAAAAGAATGAAGTAGTTAATCAAATATATTTTTAAAACGTCAAATAAAAGTTCCTTTTGGGTTTGGTTTGATTTTTAAGTGAAGATTTGAAAAGCAAGGCTATGCAAGTTTCTGTTCAATCCATTTTGCCCAACCCTAATTGTGATAGCCTGATAAATTTAAGGGCTCAGTTCATTAAAATTACATCTGGTTTCCACATGGTAAAAGTGCCCCATAAAACTTGGTATTTTAAGATTTGTACAGCCTTGTGAAGGAGCCAATTCTAATTTGAGTGGAACTGGCCTCTAAATTGACAAATCTTTATGACAGAATAATGCAACTGTATTATTATGCTCTTGATTCGCTGAGCACATGTGCAACAAATGAGATTACATAAAACTGATTTAGGATATCCAACGGTGATTAATTTAGAAATTGTTGCCAGTCAAGTAAGAGATTCACCCATTCAATGTAAAAAGTACACACCCTTCACTGATTAAATTCTCATCTATGCACTGGGGTTAAGAAGACAGAATGTATTATTGTCAATTGGGGAGAACATCTGTAGACAGAGTTTCGATATGAAAAAAATGCTCCATTTGTATGATCATACAATCTTTTTCCCACTCTAATTTTCCTTTGAACAGCTGCCAGTATGTGATGAGACAGGAAGAAATTAGAGTTAGTTTATTAGTAAACAATGTTTACAGTGATCATGAATGCAAGCCTCATATTATATAGGTAACTGATCAAGAGCAGGTAGGCAGAAGAGAATGTTAATATGGTAGGGCCTGGTCTGGTCGAGTGCCGTGCAGCCATGAGGTCAGTTCTGAGTAGGTAGGTGCTGATCCTGCACTACAATGGAGGTGGATGGACCCATGTACCCACAAAGAGCCCCACTGAGGTAAATGGGACTGTGCCTCTGCACTAGAGTGACTAGATGTCCTGATTTTATAGGGACAGTCCCAATATTTGGGGCTTTTTCCTATATAGGGTCCTATTACCCCCCACCCCATCCTGATTTTTCACACTTGCTATCTGGTCAGCCTACCCTGCACAGGGGTTTCATGTTGCAGCATCTCAGGGCCTTTAGATTTTAAAGTTTCTTGAGGCAGAAACTGTGTGTGTTCTACCATGTCGAGGCCCTTGTACTAGATTTTGGATGAGACCTTTATGTGTCACCATAATTTATATAAATACATCAAAATTCCCAAGTCCAGTTCCAGGGTGGCACACTGTAGAGATTCGCAGGACAGGTGCGTGAGACGGTAAGGAGATATTTCCCGCTTTCCTATGCTTCATAGTTCCTGATTCCAGAGCCCATCCATGCCCACTACCGCAGAGTCACTCAGCTTACATATTGCCACATCCCAATAACTAGAGTAACTCTCTGGTGCTGAACTTCCTCTCTTCCAGTTCATATCAATGGTTTATAAGCCTTCTGCTTTTTCACTGTCTTGCATCCAGAACAGAGCTATTGGACAGGAAAAGTCCAATGCCACTGGGTTGGGACCACTTTCAAAAATCATCTCTGCTGAATGCCTGACACTGGTGGGATTCTGGTGCTGGATGGCACAGATAGACACCCTTAGTACTTTGCAAATATTAAGGACATGCAGTCCCTTTTTCAATCTAAAACGCTACTGTTTGCCTATTGTAGCAAACACGTGTAGAGATTTTATACACGGTATCTCCAAATCAGAGGCATTCCGGGTTGCTGAGACTCCTAGATTTACCCAAATATGGTGAAAGATACTTCAGCAAGTCATCTTGGAGCAGTTCACTTGAAACAAATTCACAAGCTATTTCATGAACAAAATTAACCTTTTCATAAATGGAAATGAACTTTTCCCTCTCTTTCCTCCTCCCTTATACTTAACCAAAATTGTAGAAATTGCTCTGAAAGTTACTCAAGCTACTTCAGACAGGCACTGATCCCATCAGTGGAGTCACATCTCATTAAAAGCCAACCCACTGCATATTTTAACTCCGATGTCATTGGAACATTTCCCATGTAAACATGAATCTACCAGAGATCCCACAGATCACCTCTCCCTGGTTGCCTCACCCCCACCCCTAAATGAAGAACTGTATAAAGGAATGTCCTGTGCTCTAATTCTGGAAGCAAAGCCAACTTCATTTCAGCTGTGATTAAATTCTGTGATCATGTTTAGTGAAGGGTGTTCTGCATAGACGTACTGCTTCACCATAATACTCTATGCTCTGTAACATACTGTACAAACTACTCGATAAAACATTCCTAATCATCCAGAAGTAGCATCACTGTTTCAAAAGCAGAGGCCCTGAGGTTTATTTTAAACAGTCCACTGGAATCAGTGCTTCTGTATCCTGGGAAATTTCCCAAAATCTGGAAATTTGTGAGTAAAATGTTTGAATGAAAATTCCCAATTTCCCAAGTTGAAACATTTTACTCACCAATTCCCCAGGATATAGAAGCAATGTAAAAAACTTTATCTGGGAATTTTTCACCAGATTTGGGAAATTTTTAGCACTAGGTTGGGAAAAGTTGGCATCATGATATAGAAGCACTGGCTCCAGCCTGGAAACCCCCCAGGCTGGGGCCTAGTGGAAGGCCAATTAGGTACTGGGCAGTGCTTCTATATCGTGATGTCAACTTTTCCCAACCTTGTGGTAAAAATTTCTGAAATCTGGTGAAAAATTCCCAGATCAAAGTTTTTTTTACAGTGCTTGTATATCCTGGGGAATTTCCCCAAACCTGGGAATTTGTAAGTAAAATGTTTCAACTTGGGAAATTGGGAATTTTCATTCAAAACATTTTACTCAAAAATTCCCAGATTTTGGGAAATTTCCAGGATACAGAAGCACTGGTACTGGGGTTGTAGGGGGCAGCCCACGGGTAGGCAGAGGGAGCAGGCCCAAACCCCCCTTGCCTATGATGAATGGCTTTTATACTGCAGTCTGCCCCAGCGAGCAGGGGCTAGATGGTGACTGGCAGTAGCCCACAACTGAGGCAAAGTGGAGATAGAGGGTTGGGGATTTCCCTGGATGGGGAGACCCTGAGACTACAGGGGTATTGCCAAGGGGCAGCACCCCAAAGACAAGGGGCACCGGATCCTGGGAGGGACATGGGGGCCAGTGGCAGCGGGACACCGGCCTGCAGAGGGCTCTCCAGAGGCTGGAAATGCTAATTCCCTGAGACGACAAGCAGCAGGCACCGCAACAAAAGTGAGTCGCGCACTGCAACAGTTACCATATAAATAAATACTGTTCACCACATACTACACTGTATTTTTCTGTCACCTAAGACACACATTCAGCATTGCATGTTGCCAAGATTCCCTTTTGTGTACGTCAGATGGAAAGGATATGTTCAAAAAGCAAGCTGGACATTGTGTGGCCTACAAATATCCAGAGTTGTTATAGTTAATGTTGAAAGAAAGTTTGGAAAGGGAGATAAACTCTCACGCCTCAGAGCTTAAGCAAATCTCTAATTATTACAGAATAGTCTGAGACTTTAATGTGAGCATATTACTACTGCAGGATTTGTGGGGAGGGATAGCTCAGTGGTTTGAATATTGGTCTGCTAAACACAGGGCTGTGAGTTTAATTCTTGAGGGGGCCACTTAGGGATCTGGGGCAAAATCAGTACTTGGTCCTGCTAGTGAAGACAGGGGGTTGGACTCAATGACCTTTCAGTTCTATGAGATAGGTATATCTCCATATTATTTCTTTCACTTTCTTCTAAAGCATGTGATGCTGGCCACTATCAGAGACAGGATACTGGAGTGGGTGGACCATAGGAATTGCCATACTGGAAACCAACCTATGTTCCTAGCTACATAGAGGAACTCTGGACTTACTCTGGATCACACAGCAAGTAAGTATTAAATTTGAAACCTATATCTAATGAACTGGAGTATTCCTGCACACCCAGAAAGGAAGTCAATCGGTCAGTTTTCCCACTCATGAAATGCAGCTAATACCCTGAACTTGCATAGTACTTTTTCATCTCATCTCAAAGCACTTTGTAAAGGGAGCAAACCCACCTTCACAGATATGGCAGCTGGGGTACAGAGAGACTAAACAAGTGTTGGCAGACTCAGGAGTAGAATCCAAATTCTCTTAGTTCCAGGGTCAGTGTTTAACCCACTATGCCACAGTGCCTCCTCCTAGCCAAGTCCTTCAGGGTATGTCTACCCTGCAACTAAACACGTCACTGGCCCATGCCATCTGACTGGGGCTGCAGGGCTGTAAAATTGTGGTGTAGACATTCAAGCTTGGGCTGAAGCTTGGGCTCTGGGATCCTCCCCTACCCCCTGCTGTTCCCCCACCCCACCCCACCCCACCCCAGCAGGGTCCCAGAGCCCCGGCCCCAGCTGTGGGTATTTAATTGCAGGGTAGACATAGCCTTTGAGTGTCTGTTTTTAGTGGCACTCTCTGAAAAATTTAGAGTGTTTTCATCCAGCAAGCTCAAAGTGATCTACAGAGGTAGGTTTGCAATACTTCAATTTGCAGAATGCCTAACTAAGCACACGTGTTTAAAGCAATTTGCCTGAGAGGCACTGCCATATAGAATATAAGCCTCTGGGTCTACCACACCAGCAACCTATGCTCTGTTCTCAGCTCTGCCCTAAGCTTCTTATGTGTCCTTGGGTAAGTCCCTGAGAGTAAAATAGTCAAACCTGAATATCTGAAATCAGGCACCTAAATACATGTCCTGATTTTCTGAGATGCCAAGCACTTGCAACTCCTACCTACTTTAATGGGAGCGGTTTGGTGTTTAACACTTCTGAAAAATCATGCCACCTTTAATGAGAGAGTGTCACAAGTCACCCTAAGTGCACTTGAACTGCTCAGCCTTCCTGTCTTCCCCCCCCTCAAGCTTTCCAAGAAGAATCATCTCAGGACAGAGTCCAGCTCTTGCAGTGAAATTGTCCAGGCTTTATCATTTCACAGATTGATGAGGTTCTCAAATTTAAGTTTGCAACCTCAGCTATTACCAGGTCTCCACTCGAACAGTTCATTGAACTAGTTTCCTTGTAAAGGTTAATTGGCGAACATGGGTGTATTTTAAATGTCTATTTCTATGCATGTTAATTCACACTAAAAAACTGCTGTATTGAAGTCACTTTTTTTGTTTCTTGGAACAATGTCACTATGGGTGCCCCAAGCCTGATAAGCCCCTTCTGTACATAAAAATAAATGTAAGCAGAGTCTCACTCTTCTAGTGAGAAGGGAGGGCTTTGTTGTTAAGGCAATTGTCAAACTGAGGAGAACTGGGTTCAGAAGCCAGATGTGCCTCAGACCTCAGTGTGACTTTAAGGTGATCACATAATGTGTCTGTACCTCAAGTCCCCATCTGGGAAAAGTGGACAATCTTTTTTCTCCCATGCTTTGTCCATCTTGTCTGTTTAGATGAGGGATGTATTATTTACACTGTATTTATGAAGTTTCTATGTAGAGTGTCTAGCACAATGGGGCCCAGATCTTAGGGCTAGTCTACACTGGCAACACTAGTAGCTACCAGCGATGTGAGCGCGGCTCCCAGTGCTGGTGCACTGTTTACAGTGGTGCTTTACAGTGCTGAAACTTGCTGTGCTCCGGGGCGTATTATCGCTTAGGCCGAGAAGGCCTAGGGCGGAAAATTTGCAGGGGTGGCAAATTTATAATAGTAGCATTTTTGTAATCGCGGCATCGGTAATGCCACGATTCTACCAATAATAGCGCGTATTGAAACCACCAATGACGGCGCAATGCCATTTAGTAAACATATTCGCGAGAATCCTAAACATTAATAATATGACCAAAAGGAAGATATTAAGCGGTTCTTAGTTTAAAAAAATGCTATACAAAAGAAAAAAAGGGAAAATGAAATGATAGCAAAAATGCGCAAAATAGATTCCTTTGTTGTATCAGTTAGTGCCGACAGTGAGACAGTAAATAGTTGAAAGTAGTAGTGAATTAAAAAGTGAAAATATTGGTGTTGATATTGAAAATACTGATGTTTAATAAGATCATATGGGGGCAGGGGCGGCAATTATTTCAGGGCCTAGGTGCGGCAAAATCATTAATCCGCCACTGCTTGGGGGGGGGGTGTTTTTTCACACCCCCGAGTGAGAATGTTGCAGTGTTGTAAAGTGCCAGTGTAGACAAGCCCTTAGGCTCTGTTGTAATACAAAAGAGCAAGTAGAATAACAGAATTGGAATCTGAACACTGCAAAGCAATAAAGCAGTTCAGACTTTTTCCTATATGAGGAGACATAAGAATTTTGTTCTACTAGAGTTCACATTGAGTTAATTCAACTCAGTGCAGAGGGCCTATGCAATGCTGTCTAACGCACCACGTAAAATGCATACTTGCAGCTTATGGAGGTCTTAAATGGTCAACCTTTTATAAGTCCCTTAGCAGTTTGGTGGATTTCACCCCAGAAGGCCATTCCACTGTATGCTTACATGATTATATATTAGATACATTAAGACTGGAGTATTTGCCTTTGTCTATTACATAGCTCCGCAACAATTAACATTTATAGAAACGAGAAGAGCTTCTCGCTAAGATCACAACTTTGGTACTCCGTTTCTGGGTCTAACTCACTGGAATGAACTATATTGAATCCTTTGATTACATTCCTTTATTATTTACAATTCCTAGCGCCTTCAAGTAAAAGTGTTATTTGCTTTGGATGAAACATTTTGTTTATGTAGGGCAAATTAAGGTCCCTGTTCAACATTGTGAAATCTTACGAGTTTTGACATACTGATAGCTATGTATGAATCAGTTCTTTGTTTCAGTAGTTAATACAAAAGCTGGCTCCAGATGCCTTACTGTGAAGACAGATAGTCTACACGTACCCAGTCTCCACTCCAAGACCCAGAATAGTTAGGATGTGCAGGCAGACAGGAATACTACTGGAGTAAACACTAGATACTCAAACGTGCGCACTCCCAAGCCTAACAGAATAAGGTATATTCACACTGGGTAATATAGTTCAAATATAAGACTCTTTACAGAAGAGATCACGTTAATGGTTATGCATGGTCAGTTTGATCTCACCCTAAGCAACAGCATTATCAGGGAAGCATGTTAATTTCATTTCATTTTGATAGAGAAAAAAAAAAAAACAAATGTGCTTCCTGTGCCCAGAACTGGTCACATTATTTTGCACTGCCTTGCAGTTTTGAACTATGTTCTCAGGCCATAGGTGCTTTCCCTCCTTATGGAAAATGCATCTTTAAAAAAATATAACAAATGTTTATGATATTTTGATGAAGAATTGCTGCAGGCTTGATTTCTCTCTTTCTAGTTTTCAGCGAGGGGCAGCAGATAGCTAATCCTCCAGGGCAGCACAGGGAGGGAACTATGACTCTTAGTCACCTCTTCCTGTTTGTTTCCCTCATTTACTCCAGTAAGAAGTAATCAGTGACTAGTTCATAGTAGTAAATGGGGACAATCTGCAATTTGACTGACTCATCAAAAGCCTCCTAAACCATAGAAAGTAATGACTAATTACACTGCTGTCTGGTCTAGCTAATATGTAGCCTCTGCACCCTCACACCTACAAACCTCTTTCAGAAAGAAGGGAAGGGGAAGTATATTGCAAAAAATACATTAAAATTAGAAATAAAATATTGCTCTGAGTGTAAAAAATAAGTTAACAGCCCTGAATTGACTTATGCACTAGTCTGCACTGGCAGTAGAGAGCCTCAAAGACTGCTCTAGTCAATTGGCCTTTTGCACACAGTAAGCTTGCCAGATGTACTTAGTGTATCATAAGAATGGTGAGGGCCTTTTTAGATGTTACTTCTTCCCGGGGCTTGACTTTCAGGGCCAAATGATCAAAGGCCTCTGAAAACGTCTCATGGTTCTTGCACACACCTCTTTCTTGGCAGTCTGCCAAGGCCAAAAGGGGAACGAAGATCCAAAATGGGGGGGGGGGGAATTATTCAAGCAGGAAAACAAACTGCTGTAGGATTCCTTCCTTCCCTTTTGTAACCTCTGCTGCATAATTCTGCACCTTTGAGGTAAATAGTTTTCAACAAAAAAATTTAAGGTACATCCATTTATTTATTTATGTAGGACATAAGTAACTTTGGGTCTAAAATTAGATAACAGGTATACTGTAGACATCATACAAGGTAATAAGAATCATTTCCTTGTTTCATGTCCACTTTAAACACTGCAGCTCCAATTTTGCAACCATGAATAAGCATCTGTTTTAGTCCTTTTGAATATTAAATGTGCTGTGCCAAACAAAATTAGAAAGTAAATAGTTACAGACTCAAATACATGACTTTAGCAGAACCTGCCGTAATATCTTGAGTTTCGTCTTACCCACCCCATCACAATGCAACTCCATCACAATAAAACATCAGACAAACTTTTTTTGTTTGGGTGGGGGGAGGAAGAAGGGAAGGAGTACAGAGCTAAAGAAGGATGAGAAGTGTAATCAGCATTGGCCAGGAAGCTAAATTTCCATCCTGAGAAATTTTTGGCATTTTTAGTCCAACACCACAAAAAACACAACAACCACCCACAGACCTCAACATTTTTCATGGAACTGAAATTCAACAATGTTTCATTTTTGTGTTTCCAAAATGAAATATGTGCCCCAGAATCCCTGGCAGGCAGCCTGCCCAGCTCTCTGGGCTCCCGGGTTAGCAAGTCAAACAGGTAGCCCAGCAGCTCACCACGTGTGCTGCTAGGGAACTGGGCAGCCCAGAGAGCTGCCAGTCTGCTTGGTTTCCATCAAAACTGTCACTGTAACAGAGACATTCCCGCAGAACATTTTGTTTCCATTGAATCAGTATTTTCCAACAAAAAACAAGTGTTCCGTGTGAAAATTTTCAACCAGCAGTAGCAGTAACCTAAGTCCGGGTAACAAAATGAATGCCATAATGCATCCAAAGAGGGGTCAGAACCAGAACCCAAATCCAAATCCCTCCTAATTGCAGAAAAGCACCACAATATACACATTTTACATTTCAGGACTAAATCTGAACAAAACAAAACAAAAAATCAAACATTTAACATTTTAATCTTTGCATCAATGGAAATGTGTAGATCTAGAAACTGGTGCACTTTGGTACAAAAAGAAGCTTGTCTATCCTAATAATGATGTGGTGACCCTGCAAACATGCATAATTTTACCTATGTATAATCCATGCTTAAGAGTTTGCAGGATCGAGACCTTGCTATATTTTTCTCATCCCAGTGCTTATTGGTGCAACCCTTCATTAAACACCTAAGCATGTTCATATATGCACATGTATAAGTATGCACAGCCTCCCAAAAGAAAGAAGGGGGAAGTATTCTTCAGTCCTGCTCAGTCCCGTTGCTATGAGGAAAACTTATTGGGCTTACACTTGCTCGTTTTACTCACACTGTACTTCCCTCTCAACTGACATTTATTCATATGGACCACTTTTTCCAGATTTTATATTCAGACTTCAATCTTGGGACACAGATATGAGTAACTTTACACACTTGAGTATTTCCACCAATCTCAGTATTTGCATGATTGGGGTCACAGTCTTTGCTGTATAAAAGGCTTTTAAAACTAAGTAATTTTTCCTGCTTCTTAGGAACAGACACAGCTCTCATCATACAAGGAGCCAAGCAGCCTCTTCAGATGTCAATTTAGAGACAGCTGTGTCTGGATATTATCACATGACCTGCTCTGAATGCAGCCAAGAGGTCCAAGCCCATTGGAGTGACATCGTAACAAGACATCTGTGCAAAGAGACGGACAGACCCAAAATCTGCAGAGTTCCAAACACTTCAGCAGCAGTATTTGGGAAATGAAGAAACAGTTGTAGTGCTGGGAAATAACATACTTTAATGGTTATTTTCAAGAGGGTCAGAGAGACAAAAAACAAAACAAAACAAAAAAACCCCACAACCCCTGGCTAAGGCTCAGGATTGTGATTCCTTTACTTGTATTGAATAACACCTTACTCCACAAGAGAGTCATTGACCTCAGTGGGTCTTCTGCTATTATTACTGTTACTACTACTCCTTGTGGAGTAAGGTGCCCCTAAATGTGAGTAGGGGCTTGTCTACAGCTAAAATGCTACAGCCACAGCTGCATTGTTATAGCACTTCAGTGTAGACACTACCTACACTGACAGGAGGGGTTCCCCCGTCAGCATAGGTAATCCACCTCCCTGAGAGGTGGTAGGTAGGTTGACAGAACGATTCTTCTGTTGACTTAGCACTGTCTACACTGGGGGTTAGGTTGGCTTAACTACGCTGCTCAAGAGTGTAGATTTTTCACACCTGAGCAATGCAGTTAAGCCAACTTCATTTTTCAGTGTAGACCAGGCCTAAATTTATTATAATCTCTCTCTGTCTGTCAAACCTGCAAGATCCACAGGGGGTTTCTTTCTCCTTATCTCCAAATTTAAAAGTTTTTCCTTCTTCCAAAAATTTCCCATTATCCCCCAATTTCATTCAAACGATCTGAATTTACTGGTAGAAAAAAAACAAGGATGGGGCAACTTACATATGACAGCTGCTCTTTGCCATTACATGCTGCTGTTTATGCAATACTGTGAAGGCAGCATTAAAGAACAGGAATTCCAGCTGTTTCCCTCTTGCCTAGCTACATTTTTATTTATAAGACCATGACTATATATAATCACACCCTGTATTAGTTTATCCTTATAACCCACCCCACCCACTTCCACAGAATACTATTTTAGTATTAGAAAATACAAAGAAATACTGCATTGTTTTTAATATATTTGGGTTTCCAGAGATCACATACAAATGATCTCTTCTTCCCCTAAGACACTTAGGCCTGGTCTACACGGGGGGGGGGGGAAGAAATCGACCTACGATACGCAACTTCAGCTACGAGAATAGCATAGCTGAAGTCGATGTATCTTAGTTCGACTTACCTCGCGTCCTCACGGTGCAGGGTCAATTGCCGCAGCTCCCCCATCAAATTTGCTTCCGCCTCTCGCCAAGCTGGAGTTCAGCAGTCGACGGGAGAGCAATTGGGGATTGATTTATCGTGTCTACACTACACACGATGAATCGATCCCCGATAGATAGATAGATCGCTGCCCGCAGATCCGGCGGGTACTGTAGGTAGGAATTGCCATACTAGGGCAGGCCATCTGTCCATCTAGCTCTTATTCATTCCTAGACAGTAGCCAGTATCAGGTGCTTCAGAGGAGGGTGCTAGGAACCTTCCGATGCACAATTATTTAATAACATACCCATAGGGGAAGTTTCTTCTTGCTGCTCTCAGTTAGTGGTTGGCTTAAACCCTAAAAGGTGAGGGATTAGTATCCCTCTTTTAAAAAACAAAACAAAAAACACTTTTAACGTAATGAAGTTTTCATAATCATTAAAAGTAAATTAGCCTTTTATATCTAGGCTTACATTCTCGGTAACATCTTGTGGCTGTGAATTCCACAGGTTAATTATGAAAAAAAATTCCTATGATCAATTTTGAAGTGTGTTGCCTTTCAATTTCATTGGACGTTCCCTGGTTGTTCTATAAAAGGCAGAGGAGTGTGAAACAAAAAAGTGCTTGATCTACCTTATTCACACCATACATTGTTTTATATACCACTATCACATTCCCTCTTATTTACCTCTTCTCTAAACTAATCAGTCCCAGACCTTTTCAGTTACCTTTCAGGTGGGAGTTTTCCATTCCTGTAATCGTTTTCACGTGTCCCATCTCTGAACACCCTTCAATCTCTCTTGATACAGGCTGGCCGGAACTGAACATTGTATTCTAGGTGGGGGCATATATTAATTTATACAACAGCATTATGTTTTTGGTATTGCTTTCTGTACCGTTCTTTGTAATTCCTAATGTTCTGTTTCCCTTTTTGACCACTGTTGTGTACTGACCAGAGGTTTTCGGCAAGCTGTCCAAAGCTACACTAAGAGAAAAAAGCCTTGGGTGATTACAGTTAGGTTAGAAGCCAGGTAGCTCAGATTAATTTTTTTCATAACTGACCTATGTTTTTTCATGTTCTTCACACAGTCAAGAGTCACATGAATCAACTTTAATAAATACACATAGGCAGACCTATTTTCCAGCAAATTTCAAACATTTTTTGTTATTAGAATTGATCAGAATAACTTAAAAGCTAAGAATATAGTAATTATCCTGCATGAACTGAATGCTATAGTAGTCACGTAAGCTTTATAAATAGAAACAGAAGGAACCGCATACAGTATGTTACTATGAACTCTTTTAGTATATTCAGGCTGTTAGTTTCCCAGTAGAATATAAACATCCACCTAATTTGAAGATGGTGATGCACACAGCTATCTATTAAACTAGCCAGGATGTTCTGTCCAAATAGGAACCCTGAATTCGAAGCAAAAGGCAGTGGATCATTAGCCATCAAATCCCGAAGCTTCCTTCTTTAGCTGTATTACTGATCTGTTGCAGTAACATTTAGACCTAGATACTTATTTTTCGTCCACCATCCCAATAAAAAGAAAAACAACCTCTATTTAGAAGGGTACTGTAACCACAGATGCATTGTAACATGTAATTTTGTAGACCATTAAAGCTTTATAGAAAAGTAACGCCCCCACCAAATGCATGATCTTAATTCCACCTCTGTCCCTTTCTTTTCACCACCACCAAAATTACAAGACACTGAAAAAGATACTATCAAAAGGGCTTTGTCAGGCTACAAATCCTATTATAAGAGAAGAAAGCCCTTACATGTGTTACTAACTTCTCACTAAGTACATTGTAAGATCTTACTTCTTCAACACTTTATGATCTTTGCACTTCACTGAGCATGGACAATGAAAACAGACTAGTGAAGTCGCACTGTCTGGTTCTCATGCACTAGGTACAATGCTGCATGTTTGAGAAGCAGAGGAATGTTTAGACTCAATGTCTCAACTGAATTTTTTAAAAATCATGAAAACCAATGAACTTTTACTATTAGGGTTTTGTAAATAAAACAAACAACATTTCCCTAAAGCCAAAACTTACATTTTGGAATTAAATTACTCAACAGCATCCCTTTAAATAGCCCTTCAAATAGTAACTTTGGTTCCTCTTCTTGCAATAGTGAATGAAACCCTCTAACTGCAACTGGATTGCTGAATTATTTGGAAATAAGCGCAATATTTGTGGTGATACTTTCTATTACAGCCCATCCTACTCACAGGCATCCAGCCAGGAAGGAACACACTCACTGAATAGTCTCACTTGTACCAATTAATGGAATAATTATTTATTGATGGAATTACAGGAACACCTACTTATCCTAATCAATGATCAGAGCCTCACTGTGCTAGGTGCTGTACAGACGTAAAGTGAAGAAGACAGTCCTTGCCCCAGAGGTCTCACAACCTACATCATCAGACTATACAGAAGAGGAGAAAACAGACTAATAGGGTGTGGGAGGATGGGAGGCTGAGTGAACAAGGTGGAACAGGAAAGCAAAAGTTACAGCTCGTTATTTGCCTAACCAATGCCAGCCAGGAATGAAGGTGAATGTATGGAAATGGATTAAAAATCTTAGTAATGTATTACTGAACCAAATTAGCTGTCTCCAGGAGAGAGGGGTGGAAGGTGGGGGAAGGAGACTTCTTAGCAGTCAAAAGTACCTCTTGAAATGAATTTAGGATACACTGAACTACTTATCTTATTAGCACCTAACTAAACTAATCATATCATTTTTGGGCAGAGCAATATTAAAAAGAAGATCATATCAATACTTTCAGTCTCTTCTTGCCAAAATGTCTTGAAGGAACTTAGAGGGAAGCTGAACAGGAAATTCAGATCATGATATATGTTCTCTGTAGATGTGTGGTCAGGCACATTACTGCTCTTTCGTAATAACCCGAGCAATACTTTGATACCAACAAAATTCTCAGGGTATAATTGGGTTAGATCAGGGGTAGGCAACCTATGGCACGCGTGCCGAAGGCGGCACCCGAGCTGATTTTCAGTGGCACTCACACTGCCTGGGTTCTGGCCACCGGTCCAGGGGGCTCAGCATTTTAATTTAATTTTAAGTGAAGCTTCTTAAACGTTTTAAAAACCTTATTTACTTTATACTTATAACAATAGTTTAGTTATATATTGTAGACTTATAGAAAGAGACCTTCTAAAAATGTTAAAATGTATTACTGGCACGCGAAACCTTAAATTAGAGTGAATAAATGAAGACTCGGCACACCACTTCTGAAAGGTTGCCGACCCCTGGGTTAGATATTATTTGGCTGGTTGGAAATCTTCCATAGAAACTTTTTTTCTGACAGAAAACTAAGATGTTTTTGGGCTACCAATTTTTAGCATTTTTCATTTTTTCAACAAAATGTAAAACTTTCAGGATAAAAAGAATTATGTGTTGATCAGCTCTACTTAGAGTAGCCAACCCTCATGGTTTGGCCGGGAATCTCCTGGAATTGGGCTCAATCTCCTGGAAGCTACTGAAGCCAATCCAGGAGATTTTAGGCTGCTAAAAGTCTGGTGACACAGTGGGGCTAAGACAGGCTTCCTACCTGCCCTGGCTCCATGCCATTCCCAGCAGTAGCTTCTAGGAGGAGCCATGGCCAGAGGGTCTCTGTGCACTGCCCCCGCCCTGAGTACCACCTCTGCAGCTCCCATTGGCTGGGAATGGGGAACCGTGGCCAATGGGAGTTGTGGGGGCGGTGCCTGCAGGCAGAGGCAGCGCGCAGAGCCGCCCTTGAGCCTAGGAGCTGCTGCTAAACATGCTGCTGCTTCCAGGAGCCACCCGAGGTAAGTGCCACCTGGGTGGAGCCCGTACGCTGAACCCCCTCTTGTACCCCAAACCCCTGCCCCAGCCCTGAGCCCCCCCCACACCCAAACTCCCTCCTGGAGCCTGCACCCCAAACCCCTTCCTGCACCCCAGCCCCCTGCCCAGGCTCAGCCCCGAGCCCCCTCCTACACTCTGAATCCCTTGGCCCCACCCCTTAGCCCAGAGTCCGCACCCCATCCTGCACCCCAACCCTCTGTCCTAGCACGGTGAAAGTGAGTGTGGGTGGGGGAGAGTGAGCGATGGAGGGAGGGGGGCTGCAGTGAGTGGGGGGATGGGGCCTCAGAAAAAGGGCGGGGCAGCGGTGTGGCCTTGGGGAAGGGGCAGGGGAAGCATGTTTGGATTTGTGCAATTAGACAGTTGGCAACCTTAGCTCTACTTAAATACAATTCTGGGGCTATAATGACAGAAAAATGAAGGATCTGGAAGCAATTTATAATCATAGAATGTCAGGGTTGGAAGGGACCTCAGGAAGTCATCTAGTCCAACCCCCTGCTCAAAGCAGGACCATTCCCCAGACAGATTTTTGCCCCAAATCCCTAAATGGCCTCCTCAAGGATTGAATTTACAACCCTGGGTTTAGCAGGCCAATGCTCAAACCACTGATCTATCCCTCCCCCTAGGTTATAGTGTATTTGGATTACTTGTCTTTGTCCCAGGAATCATACTCCATAGGGAATATCCTGTAGAAATTAATGGAGAAGAAACAACCAGGTTCTATAGACATTTTAAAAGGTTAAGATTATGGTGCTGTGATACAAACTTTTTATTGCCCTTAATTTAAAAAAAAAAAGACAAAAAAAGACAAATCTGCAGCCATTTGTCTAAAACAGAATTCTATCATCCCATTCTCTCCACATCATTTTCCTCATTTCTATGTTAAAGATAAAACTGATCTGAAACACACAAAAATATTCTTGATAACTTGATTCTTACATGCCTGAACCTGTTCTCAGCCACTTCTACCATAAATGCAGATGCAAGGCACAGTAGTGTGGATGGATGGTTCAGTTTTATGGTTTACATCTGATGAATTCCAATACACTTTGAGCACATTTTCCCTTTGCATTAGAGAAAGTAGCAAAGCTAATTTCATCCTGCTTTTGTGACATTTTCTATTTTATGTCCCTACCCTTACCAAAAAGGGCTCTGGAATACGTACATGCAGAGCAGATGGAACCTGAGTTTTTAAGAATGGGATGTTGAGAGTGCTAGCCTACCTCTGCTCCCACTGAATCATTAAACCCCTGGTTTTGTTGTTTTTTGTTAACCTTTAAATCAAAACACGCTATAAAGAGCTGTAAGAAAGATCTCAATAAAAAACCCCAGACATGTTCTTCCCTTCAATTAAGGGCTAAGAAGCTCACAAGATTCATCTTAGTACCCCCAAAAGAGCCCTCCAGTAAAACCAGAGAAGACTAGACTTTGCATTTTGGCTATTTCAGGGCAGGAAAAAACCCACAAACTTCCATTCCACCTTTCCCCCATCATAGATGCAAAAAAAAGGGCCCTAACCTTGAAACACTGCAGACCTCTAGTGGAAACTAGCCCTTACACATTCATCACAAGTAGAAATATGTAAATTTAGTCTATGAGCAGAAATTCTGCAAAAAATGAATAAAAGTTACAGAGACACTGAAATTCGGGGATTAAAACTTTTTGCACATTTGATTTTCCACTTGCTTTGCTGGCAGTCTTGAGCCAAAATTAAAGACTAAGAAATATAACCCTAACAGTCACTTTACTGTCAACACCCAGCAGAGGGGGCTATGGCAACAAGGGGCAAGGAGTTTGGTGAAACTCAACACAATTAAGGGGCTGGAGGAATTGACTTGTTAGGAAATATTAAGAGCAAAATACATTTAATGCAGAAAAAGACAACTCAAGTTGAATAACAATTAGGGCTGGGTAAAATTTTCCATCAATTTTTTAAAATAGAAAATTAAGTTTTTGACTAAATAAATATTTTTGTGAAAAGCATCTGCTTTCCTTGAAAATTTTTGATTTTTCATTCAAAAACTGAAAACTAAAAATTTCGGTTTTCAGTTGCTGACAATTTTCAATTTTTGGTATTTGGATGAAAGTGCAAAGTTTTCTACCAAAATATCCTCCATTTTCCCCATCAGCTCTAATGATAACCATCTATATCTGTCTATTGAGAGGGACAGAAGGGAGTAAGCTCCAGAGAAAAATAAATGATTTAGCTTAATGCAAAGGATTTTAACTAAGTAATGGCATGAAATTAAGAAATGGAAGATTTAGGCTGAATGTCAGGAAAAGCTTCTTGACAGAAATCTATTAGATTGCTATATAATTTCCTCAAGGATAGTGGATGAAACCTTATCACCTGGGACATTTAAAGCAAGACTGGGCAAAGCATTAGGAAATATATTGAAGGAAACAAACATGTACGGGCAGAAAAGAGGACTGGGTGACCAAAGATGCCTTTGCCATCTCTAATAAGGATAAGCTGAATACAATTAAAGCTTTGAAACTGCTTAACAGCAGGAAAATGATAATGTACAGAAGATTCTCAGATACAGTATATAGTAATGAAGGTTCAGAGAGCAACTGTGAGAAAGTAGAGAGGCCACTTTTGGAAGTGAGTCTATTACCAGAAGCTGAGGACAATCAAAACTTTCTAGGGACTCCAGGATTTTATAGTTTTTCAGAAAAGTTAGGAGTTAGAAAACCTAGGCACAGAGGAAGTTAAAAGTTAATACACTGAAAATAGGAGTCCCCTAAAGGTATTGGGGACAAATGAGTTCCCTGAAACATGGGGAACAAGAGGACCCAGACAATTATAGACCAGTCAGCCTAATTTTGATACCTGGTAAAATACTGGAACACATTAAAACATCAATTTGTAAGCATGAACCTGATCACTAGGTTTAAGGCAGGAAGGTTATTCTAAGTTTACAGTAAAACTGAGTATCTTGTAGGGAATAGAAAAGAGAAGGAGGAGAAAGTGGATGAATGAGACATCATGCAGAGGGGGAGATTTTCAATGGCACAAATGGTAATTAGGTGCCTAATCCCAATTGAAAAAAGAATAGGAGTACTTGTGGCACCTTAGAGACTAACAAATGTATTGAAGCATAAGCTTTCATGGGCTTACAGCTCACTTCATCGGATGCATGTAGTGGAAAATACAGAAGGAAGATATATATATTATATATATATATACACACACACACACACACAGGGAACATGGAACAGTGGGTGTTACCATACACATTATAAGGAGAGTGATCAGTTAAGGTGAGCTGTTGTCAGCAGGAGAGAAAAATAACTGTTTGTCGTGGTAATGAAAATGGCTCATTTCCAACACTTGACAAGGAGATATAAGGAACTGTAGGGGGGGAAGACAAGCCTGGGGGAATAGTTTTACTTTGTGTAATGGAGTTAGGCCTCTCACTGTCATTTGTGCCTTTAAAAATCTCCCTCAGAAAGTGCATGTGCATAGGCATGCACTGTGAGAGTAGAGGTCTGAGAGGCAAGAGCATTTGGCAGGCCACCAACACCTAGGGTGACCAGACAGAAGTGTGAAAAATTGGGACAGAAGGTGGGGGATAATAGGAGCCTATATAAGAAAAAGCCCCAAATATCGGGACTGTCCCTATAAAATCAGGACATCTGGTCACCCTACCAACACCAATGACATAGTTCTCCATAAAAGTTGAGACAAAATGGTGCAACTTAAAGACAATGAGAGCACCAGGTGGCCTAGCACTGAAGTGAGCACATCCCCCACTCAGTATATGCTCCAGCCAGCATGAAGGTCTCAAAACCAATCATTCAAATATCTTCATTATCAACATTTCAAATTCTGACCAAAAAAAAGTTTCCCCATTTTTCAGCCAGCTCCACTCAACAGCTTTTCCTGGATTCTCCTGGTTTCACACAAAGCACAACTACAGGATTCCAATGCTGACCTGGTGAACTCCAACCCCTAACTGACTCTGCAAAGAGTTCTCCCCCACTATGGGTCTCAGTAGAAGTCAGTGAAGCCCTCATTCTCACCACCACACCTTCCCTTCCAAACGCTGCCATCTAGGGCTAGATGAAGACACCACAAATCACCTCTGGAAAAGTGCCCTCACTGCCCATGCAGTGGACGATGCCAGAAAGGGAAGGACCGTCCCTCCCATACAATAAAGGAGAATGAGCTGCCCAACCTCACATTAAAAAAACGCAAACCATTCTCCAAAGGGAAGAAGAAAATATTCCTTCTTATACCTGCCAATTCCTAGGAGATAGTTATTAACTACAATCATATGCAAAGTAGTATCAGTTGCTGCAATCGTAGCAACTATTCTAAATTGTGTTATAAAGAAGATGATCTGATGGCTGGAAGGCAAGGGGGACTATTGCATTGTATAGCTTAAGTAAATTGACTTTCCATCTTCCATCCTTCTTAAAAACCCCACGCCCATGACCATTAGAATTGTGCAGTGCTTCTGTTGTTAATACAATCCAAGATTCAAGTTAACATATCCTCACTCATGTTGGAAGTTTGACATTTTTAAAAGGGAGGAAAAAATTATGCTTAGGCTATGAGTTCCAGGAATTTTCCCAGCTATAATTTTTATCATCAGACTAAACAAATTGAAGAACTACCAGTATATCTTTATTAATGAAGTCTATGTCTTAAAGGCAGGTCAGTCAATGCAGGACAGGACATTTTGTTTCATTGTTTCAACACACAATTAAATTATTTGATTTTAAAAGCTCAGTAAACAGAGGGATTTGTAATGGTTGTCTAGGATTCCCTTATGTGTTGTTCCTGCAAGGACTTTGGGTGACAGGGGATGGATCACTTGATGATTACCTGTTCTGTTCGTTCCCTCTGAAGCACCTGGCATTGGCCACTGCCAAAAGACAGGATATTGGGCTAGATGGACTTTTGGTCTGACCCAGGATGGCCATTTTTATGTTCTTTTGACTTATGCACATGCTTAACTTTTCTCATTGTAATTTCTCCCATCAAAATCAATGGGACCATGTTCTGTGGATTACGGTTAGCACGTGCATATGCCTTTGCAGGATTTAGATCTGAGTTACTACCCTGGGCTCCCATCTGAGTGTCATGGGCAAAGCAAGGTCTTTGAGCTTAATTTCATTCTCCTATTCCTCCTCATTGGATGCCTCAACTGCCCAGTCACTAGGCTAATGGTGTCATTAAGGGCATCCTGACAATGTTTAAGTACATAGGCACATTCAAACTTCAGTGTTTAATGTATCTGTAAGCACAACGTGGATCACTTTTGGAAGCAAAATGGTCAGGTCTACAGTGTGATCACTCATTTATTATTTTATTCTGTTAGTGCCCATAACATACTATGTGACTTTCCACATGCATAAAAAGACACAGTCCATGCCACAAAAGGTTTATGATTCAACATGACCTCTTCGCAGATCGAGTGATATTGTGTCAAACAAATCATATTTTATGGGACTGCTGCTTCTGATTACTAAGAATTGCCCTCATCCTATTATTTTTGTTATCCTCCATCACCTCCTATTCTAGCCCCCTTGCTTCTCTCATCGACCTCTTGCATCTTGTCTTTTAGACTGTAGGCTCTTTGGGAGCGGGCGCTCATTTTCTATATGTTTTGTAGAGCACCTAGCAAAATGGGGGCCCTGCCTTGGCTGGCTTCTGTGAAATAATGTTCAGTACTACTTATTCTATTTTGTTTACAAAATAATAAAGCTAGTATGAGCATTAGATCTGGCCATCCTTATCAGCAATACTACAATATACACCGATGATTCAAAGCACTGGAGATTACAGTACAACACTACAGTTTCTACTGTAAAGTCTTTTTTCATATGAAAGCATTTGGCTATTTTTCTGGGTACTCTATAGCAATGGTTCTCAAAGCCGGTCCGCCCCTTGTTCAGGGACAGCCCCTGGCGGGCCGGGCCGGTTTGTTTACCTGCCACGTCCGCAGGTTCGGCCGATTGCGGCTCCCACTGGCGGCGGTTTGCCGCTCCAGGCCAATGGGGGCTGTGGGAAATGGCATGGGCCGAGGGATGTGCTGGCCGCCGCTTCCTGCAGCCCCCATTGGCCTGGAGTGGCAAACTGTGGCCAGCGGGAGCCACAATCGGCCGAACCTGCAGAGGCGGCAGGTAAACAAACTGGCCAGGCCTGCCAGAGGCTTTCCCTGAACAAGCGGCATTCCAGGTTTGAGAACCACTGCTCTATAGTTCCTGCCACACCTGTTGTTATGCTGAGGTTGCCATTCTTCACAAAATTCAGCACCATCGATTCTATGCCACCATAGATGGAAATGATGCTGTGCCACGATAATTATACAGTACATTGAATGTGGAGTCCGAAGAGCTTGCAAACTAAAGGTCCTATCCTGTTCCCACGGAAGTCACGGCAAAGCTTGCACTGACTTCAGGGGGAGCACTGCTGCCACAGAAAACCAGGCTCTAAAATGGCATATTAAAATACTTTATTATTTGTATTCCTCTTAGAAAGCATGATTGAAGTCCATCCAAACATTCTTTATGTCCATGATATAAGCTGTTTTCCATAAAAGTTTATCTAGATTTACTGGATACTGGTATCACAAAGCTAAACCTCCTGACTGATCAAGGAAGGAATTTTAAATGCACTATATTTAAAAAATTAGCTAATCCCTCTTTATTCTCTGTCCAGCCCCTAAATCAAAATCTGAATATAAACATCCTATCTAGCTTAGGAGAATGTAAAGAATAACTAAAAGTGTCCAGAAAAAAGCTGATTAATTGATCGTAAAAAGAGATTTAGATTAGAGACCTAAAGTGAGGTTTTTCTGTAGTGTGAATTGAGTGGTATTAACCCAGGTTTGATAGGCCTGGGCACCAGATACGCAGTGTTATCAACTTTCATTGTTTTAATTACATATTTCATTATAGTTGGTGTTTTTCTTGAAGTCTCAGCTGCTGGAGTCAAATGATTAACTGGAAATCTCAGTTTTCATTGTAATAATGTTTCTAGCCCTCACAGAAAAGAAGAAAAGCTTAAAACATGAAGTAATTGTGGCCTAAAGGCTCAGAAGCCAAATGACAAATAAAAATAACCCATTTAAAAAAAATTCTTATGGTTTTGGGGGGCCTGACTCCTGATTTCTGGATAGAGAAGACGCAGCAGTAATGCAAGCTGCCCCACAGAAAAGAAGACGTTGCTGGGAAGTAGCACAGAACCGACTGCATTTTTTGGAGCAGCTTCACTTTTCTGCTTGGTTCACTTTTCACCTGAAACATGATCAGCTGTTCAACTGAGCAGATAACTTCTCCCGCTCCCAAACCTCAGCACCATAGATACAATACACAGCTGCTGAACAATCTCTGAAACAGGGATTCTCAAACTCAAGCTTCTGCCCTATGGGCAGGGCCGGTGCAACCACTAGGTGAACTAGGCGGCCGCCTAGGTTGCCATGTGGTTGGGAGTGCCAAAAAGTGCGCTCAGCGGAGGCAGTGGAGTGGAGGTGAGCTGGGGCAGGGAGGCGCGGGGACAGCTGCCCGCAGCAAGTAATGGGGGGGCATGCAGGGGAACCGCTCCTCGCCCCAGCTCACCTCCGCTCCACCTTCTTCCCTGAGCACGCCAACCCTGTTCTAATTCTCCTCCCCTCCCAGGCTTGCCGCGCCAAACAGTTGATTGGCACGGCAAGCCTGGGAGGCGGGAGAAGTGGAGCAGCACCGGCGTGCTCAGGGAAGAAGGCAGAGCGGAGGTGAGCTGGGGTGGGGAGCTGCCGCAGGAGGGGTGGGGAGCTGCTGCAGGGGGGTTGCCACAGGGCAAAGGGGGGGCGCAAGGTGGAAGTTTTGCCTACGGCGTGAAATATCCTTGCACCAGCCCTGGGTGGCTGGTCACATGATGCTGGCTCTTCCAGCTACTATAATGCATTGAAAGACAGCTAAAAATACAGTACATACTTTCCTACTGTTACTTTTTCACGTAAGCAATTGCTGTATCGTCTACAGGAGTGTTACACAATCATGAATGGAGGAAGAGTGTGGTCTCAAATAGTCAGCTTGTCTATTAAGGTTCAGTCCACACTATAAAATGGCAAATGGAGGTGAGCAAAGACGAATTGGAGTCTGACAGGCTTCTTGGTTTGTTGTTTGCCAAGCTTCTCACTCAGCAGCCAAGCCCCTCTGAATTAAACTAAAAACTTAGGACAATTTGGTCATTCAATGCAACACACACAGACACACACACTTAGTTGGGTATAATTGGGGGGGCGGTTACTTTTTATTCTACATTATTTAAGGCTCTCTCTAACAGCAGGCATGAGGATGGATATTTCATGAGCAGCATCCATCCACACTATTGGCACGACAGCCTCCACATGGAAGGTGGGAGCCCCTCATTTCATCCTGTCGCCCCTGACAAGAGCAGCTGTACAGAGTAGTTGGTTGATAATCTGTGTTTTTTCTGCTCTGGAGGAAGAGGAGAACTATTATTCCCATCACATTCCAGGAGGCAGAATTTCCTCCATGCACGGCACTGTTGATAGAACATTGACTCCAAGCCAAAGAACCTCTTGTAAAGAACTCAAACAAGAGTAGGAAATACTTTTTTTTTTTTTAAAGTCACTTATTAAAGCAGAGCTTCGTCATACCGTTTTCACTGCTGCCGTGAGAGGTGAACTCAGAAAGGAAGTCCACCCAATTTCAAAGTTATATAAATGAAAGTTTCATGCTGCTTCCCACCTGATTTTTGCCAAAAACCTGAGGATATTACATAAGAATGTTAAGTGCCCTGTGTTTGTTTTACTCTGTTTTCATGGATTGTGGGATGAGCTCAGATTGTTGGCTAGCAACAAAGGGCTTGCTTTTAAATCAGAGGTTCCTCCAAAGTTCACAAAAAAGTGTTAAATAAGGGATTTTTTAAATAAAAAAATGCTTTTCTAAATGAGAAAAAAACAGCCCACCCTGCTACAAAGCCTGAAGTCAAAAGAAAGGATGGAATTCACTACCCAGATGAAATATATAGTCCTTCGCACAAACTCTTTATATTTGGGGCAGGGACTGTCTTATTATATGCATATAGTGCCAAGAAAAATGGAACCTCTACACACTATTGTAACTAATAATCATAAAATCACCTTAAATTTGTAGCGTTAACATTATATGTGTTCATGCAATATGTAAAATCTATTATTTTGCAATGTTCTTAGCACCCCTTGGAAGTTTACACTTCAGTTCTTCCTTCTGATAACACTTGGGAGACAGCTTGGATAAACAGAAATGGACTCCAAGCATGGTCCAAAATTCAATTTAACCCAAGCCAATAGCCAAGAAGGTTTGAAAAAGTTTAGTTAACTTATGCTAAAGAAAAAAAGTGTCATGACTGGTAGTTTTTCATTCCCTTTTGTCTATGCATTTCCTACCTCCAGTTAGGCTAAACATCCTCTGTTACGGTATCTTGACATTTCTGTATATAGCCACCACTTGAAGTGCTTCCAATATAAAAAAAACCCCACTTGCTCTTGGGAGATTTCCAGCTCCACTTTGCAGATTTAAGACATTCAGTCAGCATAAACAACCTGGTTCATCCAAACTGAACCTCCAAAATTTTTGCAGTTCAATCAGTGCTAGCTAGAGTCACAGTTCAGGACAACTCAATCTGTAGTCCTCCTTTATGGTCCAGCAAAGGGCACCCACTCTAGGCTTCCAAGCCATCATCTCTCTTGGATGGAGACACACATTTCACTCACTTCTGACTAGAGTATTTCCAGGCTTCACAGTTTCCTGACTATAGTTTGGTATCCCCAGCAAAAGACAAGCTGCCTACATGGGCTTCTTTTGCCTTCTCTTCAGAGACGGTAAACAGTATAATTGTCACAGGTACAGTTACCACATAGCTATTTCTAAGAAAGCACATTTTATTCTTAAAGTAAAAGCATTACAGAGAAAACATGTTAAAAACAGTAAAGGAAACTACACACATGCTTATAAGCTTACAAGGGATCAACCCAGTTCTAAAATGGGCTCTGGCAAGTTGTCCTTCAAAACCACACACGGGTTTTCCTGTAGTTTCAAGTTCATAACACTCTTTGTTCAGCACAAGAACACTCATGACTCTGTAAGTCTTTCATTTATCCACTTTGGGCCTTTGAAGAGACCATGAATATGTTATAAGCCAATCAATGGTTTTCTGCTCAAGGCGCAACTTCAAAAGGATGGATGCAGAGATGCATCATTTGCATTCCCCTCATCTCAAGTGTTTCCTAGGTAATCCACTTCACACATATTGTCCCCCAAAGTCCTTTGAAGTTCCTGGTGCTTCCCAGAGATTGCATTAATTCTGACTTCTTCTTAAAGAAATTCTATATACTCTCACAATAATATATAAACATTTGCATTTTTAATACATTGGACTCCAAAACTTTATTGAATTAAGTATTTTAACTTAATTCCATAAAGTTTGTTTCAGATATTGTCATATCTGTCATGGGTAGAGTGCAGTGTCCCTCCAAAATAAAACAATGGGGATTATCTTGAGGAACATTTTTGGGCCTCACCTATTCATTTGTGGATCTGTGATACTTTGAGACTAACATTTAGCTCTTCTAATGGCCAACAGACAAGGGCCTTTAATATTGGTGTTTTGGAAAATTTGCTATTGACTCCACTTTTGTTTGTTCTTGACTTGAAGCAGTGTTATTTAACACATTACATGCATTTTTACATGCCACAGTCAGGTTGGGATCTGTAGTGAATTCTGAAGGAACAAGGTGCTCCCTAGAGGAATGTCACTTGAGAGAAATCCAGAAGAGCAAGTCATAGCATAGTCTTGAAGAGCTATGCTAAATTATGTTCAGTGGTTTGAGAGAGTAGGGTCCTGCCCTGGGCAATACAGATCATTGCCAAGGCCTTTACATAAAATGGGAGGGAGCAGAGAATCCCATTCTCTCTCTCTCTTCCCAGAAGGGAAGAGTCAGTGTAAAGGAAAAATTTGAGGTTTCCCTATTATAATCTGTGTTGGTCTGGGAACAAAAGAGAAGCTTCTTCTTTTGGCTTCTCATAGGGAAACAGTCAATGTAATTAGCCTTGGCTGACAGGTATGTATTTCACAGGTATCCTGCCCACTCCATGTCCCTGGTTACAGTATCTATTTAATGCATCTAAACCCGACGGTATTATGAAATTAAATTGATGATGAGTTATTTGTTAAATATGTATGCATGTTAGATCTTAAGAAATTGACTAATATTTTATTTCCTTGGCACCAACTCTCAAGTTTTCAAAAGAGGGCCCCTCTCCACTGTTTCTTATAAGAAGAAAACGGGAGGTGCAAATTACTATGTACTGGAGCTCACAGAATCTTTGGACTGGACTCAGGACCACAACAAAAGTAGGAAGGAACGGGTGTGAGAAACATCCATAGTCAGCGGCAGGCCCCCTTCCTGGTTATCAAGTCCAATATAATTATCTAAGCTACTAGAGTTGATGTAGTATAAATGTTTTTTAATGGAGACTTAAAAAAAGCTTTTCAGACCATGTCTTCCTGTGGACGGAAGAGAGTTCATGTGATAGTGAGCTGCATTGTTCAGCTTTACATTCCACAGAGATACATCACTTTTTTACATAAAATACCTATTATAAATCACTTCTATACCACTGTAAAATACATGGCACTTCATGTCTAACTATGTTCATAGTCTTTGTGCTGAAGAGTGTACAACCTATGGGCTAATTCTGAAAGGTTCTGATCACTCTCAGTTCTCATTGATTTTAATTGGAGTTGAGAGTTCTTAGCACCTTCAGAGGGTTATCAGTTAGCAGAATTAGACCCTAAATATTGGGTACTGGTCAATTTAATTAATGTTTTTCAAATGTTTCTGCCATAACAGGGGAAAAGACAACCATAGAGAGATGACCATTCTGTTTTAATCTTATATTTAACTTCTACAAGTAAAGTGTTAAAGCCTCATTCAAATAGATCAGAGTTCGGCCCCAAATAAAGTCCCAGAGCCATGCATCTGCAAATGTAAGAGGAGTTTAGAACTGGATCCAAACTTTATAGCTGACAGTTTCTCTCAAATGGGCTGAACCACACTCTCTCCATTTTGTGCAGAGTTGAGATCCAGCTATACACTATGGCTGAAGGCCTTTTTTTTATTTTTAAACTTTGTGACTGTTTTAAAAGGTCAAGAAAGAATAGAACTAATAGAATTAACATGAGCTAGGCACCATATGTGATTCACCATTCTGCTCTGTCCAACACACCTCAGTACTGACCTACATACTACTTCTATTCCTCTTTAAAAGATTGGATTTCAACCTCATTCTCCAGAGGAACAAGACTACCTAAATTCAATTAATCATTCTTAATATTCTTCTCCAGATTGCTAGCAAAGGTGATTCTGTGCAGGTAAAACAACTGCCTTTATTTTACCTGCATGGTACAGCATGTCATGAGGATAGAGCCCAATATTATCAGTGGTCCTGCTGCACGAAGAATGTGAAACATTTATAGTAAATCCCACTCATTCCTCACTTATTTTTTAATGCTTATTAAAATGATGGATTGCTGCACAAACAACTCCATTCTTTCACCTCCTGTATCTACAAGAATCACCTGCCACCTCCAGATCAAAGTTCACTCCTGGAATAGAACTGGCCTCCACATTGTGCAGTTAGCACAATGAGGAAGGTATAAAGGGAGTTTAATGTACTTCAAGTTAAAACATTTTGGCAAATGAGAGGGCATAAAAGCATTGGCTAAAATAAAACAATCTATGTATAAACCAACCTCATAAGAATTTGACAAGAGTTTCCATTAAAAAGATTCCAACTGATTGTGAAAAACATTTTTAAATAAATGGTGGTTTGTTTTAATCTTATGAAAGTGTCTTCTTTTTAATCCCACTTGCCCTACAAGATTAAATACACAATTAACTGAAAGCCAGAACTGTGACTGAAGTATCTTATTTAGGGTTGCCAGGTGTCCTATTTCCATTAAAAGTCTGGTTGGTGGTGCAGCAGAGGCTCTGCGCGCTCCCAGAAGCAGCAGCATGTATCCCCTCCGGCTCCTATGCGTAGGGGTAGCCAGGGGATTCTGCATGCTACCCCCACCTCCACAGCTCTCATTGGCTGGGAACCACAGCCAATGGGAACTGCAGGGGCGGGCCCTGCAGATAGGGCAGCATGCAGAGCCGCCTGGCCGCACCTCCGTGTAGGAGCCAGAGGGGGTATATGCTGCTGCATCCCACTTCCGCCCTCCAAACCCCTCGGTCCCCACCTGGAGCCCCCTCCTGCACCCTGAACCCCCTCATTTATGGCCCCATCCCAGAACCTGCACCCCCAGCCCAGAGCCTATACCCTCTCCTACACTCCAACCTTCTACCTCAGCTTGGAGCTCCCTCCCATACTCTGAACCCCTCAGCTCCACCCCCCCCACCCCGGAGACCCCTCCTGACATCACCCTGGAGTCTGCACCTCCAGCCGGAGCCCTCATCGCCTCATCCCCTCCCACCCCCCCAACCCCCGCCACAGCCCAGTGAAAATGAGTGAGTAAATGAGGGCGGGGAGAGTGAAAGACAGAGAGGGGGGGGGATGCAATAAGTGGGGGCAGGCCTCGGAGGAGGGGTGGGGCAGAGGGCAGGGCAAGGATGTTCAGTTTTGTGCAAGTAGAAAATTGGCAACCCTAATCTTATTACCATGCTATCGGATTAGGCAGTACTGATTTCCAACTGTATTTAGGCACCTAAAGAGCCAGACAGGTGCTTCTGAAAACCCCTTGACATGCCTGTAACGGGTCGGACTCACCCCTGAGGCGCCTCCTGCTGGTGACTCCGGGAATTAGCTCTCTGCAGCGCTGGAGCGCCCTCTGCAGGCCGGTGATCCACCTGTCTTCAGGCCCCCCGTGTCCCTCCCTGTACCCGGTGCCCTCTTACATGGGGTGCTGCCCCCTAGCAGTAACCCCTTTCTCTCTGGGTTTCCCCTCCTCAGGGAACCCTCACCCTCTATCCCCACCTTGCCTCAGTATTGGCTACTGCCAGTCATTGTCTAGCCCCACGTCCTGGGGCAGACTGCAGTATCAGCCTACTCATCACAGACAAAAGGGTTTGGACCTGCTGCCTTGGCCTACCCCTAGGTTGCCCCCTGCGACCCCCAGTACCTTTTGCCCTATGCTAGGCCGCAGCCTGGGGTTTTCTAGGCTGGAGCTTCCCCAGCTCCTCAGCCTTTCCCCAGCCCTGCTTCACCCTAGGTACCTTGTCTCAGTTCCCTGCAGCCAGGCCCTTCTCTCTCTGAAGGCAGAGAGAGACTGTCTGGGCTTCTGGCCTCTTCTGCCTCTTATAGGGGCCAGCTGGGCCTGATCGGGGTGTGGCCCAGCTGCGGCTACTTCCTCCATCAGCCCAGCCTTGAGAGCAGCCGCTCTCAAGCCCTGCCAGGCCACTTTTAAACCCCTCCCAGCAGGAGCAGGGGATCCACCTTGCTACAATGCCTAAGAAAGTTAGGTGCCTTTCTGCATCTTTAGGTGCCTATATACTTTTGGAAACTGGACCCAAGGTCACTGAGCCCAGAAATAAACTGGAAGATGCACAAAGCCTCTTTGAGAGCCTGTCAGCATGCCAAGTATATCTGTGCCTTCGTCACGAGATCCTGACACACTCACCTCTTCTGGTGACAACGAGCATGGATTAATTGGGTCCACACAGTAACTTCCACCCCACCACCATCCTCCAAACCATCATTTATCTAGACATTTTGCTACCAGTGCATTCTAGGAAAAGTTGGAAAGCTAACCCATGATGCTTCAGCTGGTAATTGAGTGGCAGGGAATTATGCACAAAGAGCAGCTACAGCAGAATATGGAGCAATGCATTCTGGGATCTCTTACCACAGAGACCGAGGGGAGAAAGGAAAGTCTAGTTACATGAGTAGTTATGGGAACCCTTCTGCACAGTAAAAAAAGTGTTACAAGCTGGTTACAGGAAGATGTAGGGTAGGTCAGTGGCTAGGGTGATACGTGGATAGCTACAATGGCTTTGAGGCAGGGGTGCTGGAACAATTTGTATAGTGGGGGTGCTACAGCATCCCCTGCACCCCTAGTTCCAGCACCTATGCTTTGAGGTGTTGCCTGGGCACAAATCACATTAGTAACTGGTTACAAATGGTTCAAGTCACAGCATGGACCCTAGCAATAGCAGCTGAGTGTCTCCACCCAGTAAGGCACTAAGTACACTAGCTGCAGCTAATATTCATTAAATCAAACTCGATTACACTCCTTCCATTTCCAAGCCCACTCTACCATACAAGCCTTCTATGGCCCAATGCTGTAATTTTCCAACTTGGCTTCTAGTTTTGCTTTTTGTTTTATGGATACATGAACATTTCTCTCTTCTCAGTGTTTAAGTTGTGTACATAACTCATGCTGACCTCTTCATCTCTCACTGAGGCGTGCTTCTTATCCAGATTTCCGTCAGGCATCACAATGCTACTTATTTGACACACTATTTGAAAATATCTCTCAGACATTTAAACAACATTTCTGCTGGTATTAGATGTCTAGAACACATCCAAAAATGTCAAGAGTACCCAAGTTGGTTGAAGCATAGCACTAAAAGGATTTTATGGGACATTCCACAATCTCAGTCAAGTTAGACTGGCTCATACAGAGGCCCTGACAGGGTCAGGAGATGGCTCTCCGAAGCTTGAATTAAAACAAAACAAACAAACCCTCAATAAATCAAGTTAAAATCCTTTTAAGTCACTTTATAAGTGAGGACACCATGCCATAACTGCTACATGTCATAATCATGGGTATAATCAAGAGTGGTGTGTAGGGGCTATAGCAGTGAACTGTAAGTCAAGACTCCAGGGATCTATTCTTGGCTCTGTCTGTCTCTGTGACCTCTGTCAAACCATTTAAATGTTCAGTACCTGACTCTCAATCTGCTGTTTAGTAGCAAACACCACTTACCATCACTGACTAACAGTTCTATGCAAATTCAGAGAGAAGGATGTAAGTTTAGGTCTCAAAGCTGCCATAACTAAGCATCTCATTTCACATAGGATCATGATCTGGCAAAAGCCCAGATGCGATATTAACTGTTTTTCATACTGACATTTTCTATAATGTTCCCACTTGTCATAGGATGTCTACAGACATAAAAAACACATGAAAGAGACCACAGTCCAGGACACAAAGTAAGCAACATTTTTGCCCAGTTCTTTTACCGGCAACATACCGTGGCTGTAAGGCATGATGCAACACAATCTGTTTTTCACAGCTGAACAAAAATCTTTTACCGTCATTATGGATTTACAGCAGTGGAGATACAGATATTGCACATGTGTGGGTTTGACCAGTGTTGCTGCTAAGGTAACTGAAGCAAGAACTTTTGCATTGAAAACATATTAAACCAGAGTACTGTAAAAATTAAGGGACCTTAAAATCGGTCCCATTTTTCTCTTGTAGCTGCTTTGGAGTGCCAGCGCTTGCTTCAAAAAAGAAAACAAAAGCTCGTGACTAATAAGCTAACAGATGTACATAAAGCCGTGTATTCCTCAGTGTGAATCAAATCCCACAATTTAGGTGGATGTTTAGCCAAACTTTTTTTTTAAATGGATGGATTGGCCTATATTATAGGATTTGGAGCTGACAGCTGGGAATGGGGTATATTGTGCTTGGGAGAAGGGGTAACGAGGAAGGTAGGGTTTTGAGCAGGGCCGGCTTTACGCCTATTCCACCAATTCCCCCGAATTGGGCCCCGCGCCTAAGGGGGCCCCGTGCCCAGTGAGAATCCCTTCCCTGGCTAGAGGCGCCTTTTTAATTTTTACTCACCTGGCAGCGCTCTGGGTCTTCAGTGGCACTTTGGCAGTGGGCCCTTCGCTCGCTCCAGGTCTTCGGTGGCACTTTGGTGGCGGGTCCTTCAGTGCTGCCAAAGACCTGGAGTGAGTGAAGGACCTGCCACCGAAGACTCAGAGCACCGCCCAGTGAGTACAAGCCCCACGTGTTTTTTTAAAGTCATCCCTGCCGGGGCCCCGCCGAAACTGTTCAAATTGGGCCCCGCACTTCCTAAAGCCGGCCCTGGTTTTGAGCACCTGGAATGTGAAGCACGTTTGAACTTCTAGGGTTTCTTTCTTTCAAACAAGAAGCCTGGACAAGGCAGTGTGCTTTTAACACATGCTAAACTGGTTGATATAAAACTTTAACTTGACCACTGTAAAGCATGTTAAAGGCACACTGCCTTGCCTACACGAGACTTAACACTAACGTTGTCTAGACTAGGATTTGGAAGGTGTTAGGAACATGTTAGTATTAACAGCCTAGCGTAGGCACAATAAGGTGTGTTACAGTGGTCAAATTAAAGCTTTATATCTACCAGCTTAGTATGTGTTAAAGGCACACTGCCTTGCCTACACCAGGTTGTTAATGTATTAGTTAACACCTTCCAAATCCTTGTCTGGATAAGGCTTCTCAGTCCCATTCTGACCCCGCTCCCATCTTTTGTAAAAAAAAATAAAAACAAAAACAAAAAACCACACTTTCAAAAGACTTGGAGTTTAATTTGAGATAATACAAATCTGTTAGGTATCGCTTATCTGTATATCTCAAAGTACTTTGCAAAGGAGAGATCATCCCCATGTTAGGAATGGGGAAAATCAAGGACAGAGAGATAAAGTGACTTGCCTAAATTCTCTGCCATGGCAGAAACAGAAATAGGATCCAGATCTTCTGAGTCCCAGACTAGTGCCCCATCCACTGAATTATACTCCCCAAGGCATGAAATTTGGTTCCAGATTTCAACTTTTGACAAAGTTTAGTGGTATTGAAATCTCCATGTAATGAGCTGGCCAGTGTACATGAACCACTGTCCTCTACAGGATAGATTCAGAACTTCAAGACTGTGTCCAGGGCCGTCCCTAGACATTTTGGTGCCCTACACAGCCCCCACCCCGCGGGGTGGGAGGTGGCTGGCCCCAGACCTCTGCAGGGGGGCGGGCAGGAGCAGGCTTGGGGGACAGAGGGAACCGCCCCCCAGCATGAGCTAGTGGAGCAGAGTCCGGGTCACTCTACTTCCTGCTGCCCAGTGATTGCAGGGAAGGCTCAACCCCGCATTCACGGGGTGGCGGGAAGTGGAGCGACCCAGCCCCAGCCCACACTGCTCTGCTACTCTGGCTTCCAGCTTTGGGACTTGGGGGACAGGGGGGAACCACCTCCTGGCCACCAGCACTCACTGGCGGAGTGGAGAGGGTTGGAGCCAGATCGCTCCACTTCCCACCGCCTGGTGAGTGCAGGGTGAGCCCGACCCCTGCTGCAGTCCCCCGGGATGTAGCTCTTGGTAAGGGGTGGAGTGGGGGTGGGGCTGGGGAAGAGCGGGGGTGGGGGCTTTGGGAAGGGGTGGAGTGAGGTTGGGGCTGGGGCAGAGCGGGGGTGGAAGAGGCAGGGCAGGGGCAGAGCA
Organism: Mauremys reevesii; assembly: GCF_016161935.1. Taxonomy (NCBI): domain Eukaryota; kingdom Metazoa; phylum Chordata; order Testudines; family Geoemydidae; genus Mauremys; species Mauremys reevesii. The sequence goes on from NC_052630.1 coordinate 28,456,384, forward strand.
GGGGTGGGACTTTGGAGAAGAGGCAGAGCAGGGGCAGCTTTTGTGGCGGGGGATTGGGCTGGCTGCTGAAGCAGCACGCAGTTGCATAGATTTCCCAGTGCCCTACACAGCTGCATAGTTTGTGTATGGGTAAGGACGGCCCTGACTGTGTCAGTCGTAAGCCATATAAAGCCAACAGTTTAGGGAGATTTTCCTTAAACTGAAGAGGGCAGGGTGTGTGCTTTTAGACTAGGAAGACTGGAACACTCATGCTGGCAGCTACTGCTGTGAAGTGCCAAGTGGCCAAATTAGTTTCCAGCTGTGAAATTCAGATGCATTTTTGTAACATGAGTCTCGAGTTGAGGGCTGTTTGGTTCCAGTGGGTTCACTTAAGTCCATCTCTACTTAAATAACTTTGGTAGCTCCTTGGTATCCTCATATGGGAGATTCTATAAAAATACAAAGGCGTTTTTTTTCCCCCACGGATGCCCCCACTTCGTCTTTAAGGACTAAAACAATTTAAAAAAACCCTGGCAACTGCTCTCTTGCAGTGTCAAACCAGCGTAAGCCGTGACAGCACCCACATGAAATATTTTACCATTAAAGGCTAAAAAAAAAAAAAAAAATTCAAGATGACATAGTGACACCCAACAATCTGAAGTATTACAAGCTTTATACAGTCCCATTTAAAATTTATAGTGCTTTAATGAGAAGGAGTTACTCTCACCCATACCATCATATTTTATTAATAATTTCGGAAGGGTTATAAAAAAAACCCCACAGCTGAGCTGTATTTGTTTTTCTGCTACATTTAGAATGTGCCAACACTTAAATCATCAGAGTGCATAGCTTTCATATTTACCATACCTTTTACAAGCATGCTTAGCATACCGCCCGAGAGAGACTCCTGTGCCCACAGAAATGAGGAATCTGGATTAATTTAAAGGAGAACATTTCACAATCCATTTCCCCAGAATATGAGAGCAAGGAGCTGCTCAGTTAAATTAGTGGCAAGTAAATTTTGAACAAATAAAAGGAAATTAATCTTAACGCTATGTCTAGCCACGATGTGTAATTAGGTGCTGATGGAATTCAAACTCAGGCATTGTGGCTGGAATTTTTTCAAATGGTTGGATAATCCTAAACCCAATAGTAATAATATTATTTTTGTAGACTGGCATGATAAATTACAAGTAACCAGAACTCAGGCCTCAGAATGTAAAATGACAATCCCAGAGGGGCCAGATGCTCATCACGCTATATACTGCTAGATGGGTAGGTGCATTCTGCGGTGCTGGTTTACCTTCTTCCAAAGCATCTAGTAATGGTCTCTGCCCAAGAGAAAGGCTACCAGCTGGATGGATCAATGGTCTGACGTATTATGGTATATCCTATGGTGACCCAGCAGGAGGTGCTATACTACACCTTTGACTATCATATATGCTTTAGTTTAGCAGACCTAGCTGTGGCCCAGAGGGTGAGGAAAGGGAAAGGTAGATTGAATAGCGTAGAGGCCTCACTGCTCTCTATAAATCAACTTTTAGCACTAACAGACACTTTAAATTGTACTAACTAGAACCTAGAACTTCCATACTGAAAGACACACGAAATGCATTTCAGCCTTCTCAGCTCTGCAACTGTTAGTACTTTATTATTTATTTACTTAATGCCCCAGAAGGCGCCAGGTTAACAGATAAAAGACCTTGAAGAGCATATGATCTACTGACAACAGTTTCCAGAGAGAGACGCAAAGGAACACAATACAAGATTGTAAAATAATTTCACTTGTGCTACTTGACTCCTGCCTTGCTGATACTAATCCAAGCCTGTCATCTTTTGTAGGGAATTTTTAACTTTGCCTTTTTCAGGTTTTAAACATTTTTAAAATAACTTTTGCTTGTTTCATTTATTTTTAGTTTTAACTCACCTCCTCTTTAGATTTTAACCCTTGTATATTCTATATATTTATATTTCACCCTACCCTTTTCATACTAGCAGAAATAATAAGTTGAGATTCCCAGAAAGACGACTCCACAAAATTCAGTCTCTTTGACAACCATTAGTTTAGTCTGCCAGTCCTTCTCTAAAGTACCTCAGAGTACCTAGTGGATTTTAATTTGAGTTAGTTTTCACAGATTAGGCCTCATCTAGACATCTTTGCCCCAGTTACAGCCAATTCAGCGTAACCAGACCAGTGCAACCTCTAGCGTAGGCTGGCAAATCCACTATTGATACTCAGGGAGCTTTACCTCTGCTTGAAACCATGGGATGCTAAAAGCAGCTTTACTCATCTGCACTAAGGGTGTCACCGGGATGGCTACACTAATTGTTGGCCATTAACAACCAATCGAGGCAGGGCTTTAGAGCTTTTGTGATGGTGCAGAGGCTTTCAGCCCAATGAGAAAAGAGCTTAGGGTGACCAGACGTCCCGATAATTAGGCGGTTTTTTTGCTCCGCCAGTGACACCCTCCTCCCCCCATGTGTCCCGATATTTTCTTCCTCTCATCTGGTCACCCTAAAAGAGCTATCATGCATTCCCCATACTAATGCCCACAAAGGGAAGGAAGCTAGGAGCCCCTATACATTCCTAAAAACTACCTTCCAATGAGTTAATCTGCTACTGCATTCAGAGCCTGCCCCCAGATTAACCTGCTACCCAAACACAGGCTCGATGGCCCCCCAATTAATGTATCTGTCCCCCCCCACCTCTAATTAAAATTCTGCCTCACCACCACACACACACACACACACACACACACACACACACACCTCTCTGCTGTACCCTCTCATATTGCTCCTGAAGGGTGGGATCTGCCTCTTCCCCCAACTACTTTAGTCCCTCACAGCCCTCAACTTGCTGCAGGAGGCCAAGCAGGGGTGGGAGCAGCCCAGAGGCTCTTATCCCCAGAGGCATGGGGGAGCTAAGAGAGAATTTCTTCATGCTCACAGGGGCGTGGTGAGGGAGGGAGGGTTACAATGCTGGAAGACAGAGGTGAACACTCACTGAGCCAGCTGAGGAGCAGGAAGGCAGAACACTTCAGGTACTCTCCTGAGCCCTTAAAAGGGAGTAGGCCAAAATCCCATCCACATTCAATGTGCTGAAGCAAGGAACCTCTCAGCACATGAAGCACCTCTACTTAGTGGCCTTTCCCCAACAGGGCAAGTTGGAAAAAAAACAGCCAGAGTAATTGTCTCCATAGACTGACAGGTTTTCAAGTTTGAGGAAACTGAGGCACAGAGAAGTTAAGTGACTTGCCCAAAGCCTCACACAAAGCATGTGGCAGCCAGATATACTACCACAATCTCCTGACACCCTCCCCCAGCCCTGCACTCCCCTGCAGGCCAGATCCTAAGTCACCAGATCGTCCAAGCGAGAGTAGGATATCATTATAGATATATAGGTCTCTTGTGTCACGATTGTCTCCAAGCAGAGATATCAAGCACTAAGCCCTGCCACTACTGCCAGAAACATTCAGAAACTCAAACCCTGTAATTACCTAAAACCTTTCCAGGTACAGCAGTTTGCAGCAAATGAAAAATCAGTCAGACTCTGTTTGGTGGCAATAGATTCCTTCTATTAATTCCTAAGTGCTTAAATCATTTCTGAAAAAGACACTTGGGTATTCTTGAAAATTTTACCCATTGAATCTGGTTGTTTGCAAGATTTTCACTTTGAATACATTGGGCTGGAATTAGATGAGCAGAAGTAATCTTCCAAAATATTTCTTCCCCTTCTTCCTCTTTGCCAAATAGTTTTTTGGTGTATTCTTCTAATCCCATCCAGCCATAACAGCTGCCATGACAACATATATTTTAATTACCTGTGTTTCTGTTCCTCTTGTTCATTGACTGTAGTGCTGGTAAAAGGTGATGGACTGAGAGCCCTGGAGAGGAGGAGTGGTCTAATGGTTAGGATGCTAGCCTGTACCTTGGGAGATCTGAGTGCAATTCCCTGCTTTGACATAGACTTCCTTTGTGACCTTGGCCAAATCATCTAGTCCAATGGTTTTCAACCTACAGTCCACGTATCCATGGGGTCCAAGATTTCCAAAGGGGTCCACAAATGAAAAAAGGTTGAGAACCACTGATCTAGTCTCTCTGTACCTCAAGCCCCCAGGTGTGATGCGGGTTAATAATGACTAATATGGTTAATAATGTATTAATGACTGCAAGGCACTTTGGAGGAGGATAGGGGAGGATTATATAAACACCTAGGATACATGTTCTTATTGAAACAGCATTTTGTTCAGAAATTTTGCTAATTAAGAAAAAAATGAAACACTCCCCAAAACAACCAGAAACAAAAAACTGAAAAAAAAATCAGTTTTTAAGAAATTATTCAGTCCAGCCTCCAAGCCAAAATCTGTTATTTGCTCAACTCTCCCCATGAGCAATGCAACATATTCTTGAATGCTGTCTATAGGTGCCTTATATGTAATAGCAGCAATGTTACAGTAGTGTCTAATTTACAGTTGCACTAGGCCCTGTACAAGTCATGCACATAGTAAGAGGCAATCTCTGCCCTGAAGATCTTACAATCTAAACAGACAAGACAAAAGGTAGGGAAGGCGCACAGATCAGTGAAGTGACTTGCTCATGCAGGTTGGTGGCAGAGCTAAGCATAGAACTGAAGACTTACTGTACCAACCTAGTGTCTACCCTTTGGACCACACTGCCTATATTTTGAAAGCATCAACAGATATCAGTTACATTCTCTTATTTCGTCGAGCTGGCTAGGAAACTCAGTTCCACTTCAGGAAAAAAAATTTGAGGTTTGGAAAAATTTTCAGCCTGATTCAGGCTGGAAAAAACAAAACAAACAAACAAACAGAAAAAATTTCAAAACTTTTTGCCAAAGTAGAATTTTGCAAATTTAGTTTCAGAAACACCGAAACATTCCTACAGAGGGAACATTTTGGTGTTTCCAAAATAAAATACGTTCCCTGCATTCTCAGGGTCCCTGGGATCTGGAGCTTTAGCTGCATGGTTGCCTGCCTGGTGGGTCCTTGAGGAGCCAGAGGAGCCTGGAAGCCCAGCAGTCACCAGATGGGCTGCCAAGAAATCTGCCTGACTTTCTTTACAAAAAAAAAAAGAAAATCCACCCAAACTGACAAATTCCCATGGCATGTTTTGCTTTCAATGAATCTTCATTTCCCAACAGCAAGTTGTTCATTTGAAAAAATTTCCAACCAGCTCTGTTATTCTGATACTTCAGATTGTATCCAGGATGGTAATTTATGCACTAAATCTAAGTGCTGCAACACTAACCAGGAATGGTGACAGGTTTCAGAGGGGTAGCTGTGTTAGTCTGTGTCAGCAAAAACATCCAAAAGTCCTTATGGCACCTTAGAGACTAAATAAATTTGTCAGTCTCTAAGGTGCCACAAGGATTTGTTGTTTTTACTAACCAGGAAGGTGTTGATTTCCCTCTTGGTTTACTTGTTTGTTTCTGCACCTTTGGCAAACACCTTCGCCTTTTGTTTTCTGGGACGATTTCAGCTCAGTTTTCCAGGCATGTACTGCAGGGGATTTTTCACTAATAGTAACTAGATTTAATTTCACTGCCACATTGAGATGGCTATAAATCTCAGCATGCCAATTCACAATGAGCCTTGAGTATGAAAGCCCTGTTTTACTACAGGCTAAATAGCAGTGTCTATTTCAGCGATTTAAAGTGTTTTTCAAATAACACATTTGTACAGCTTAAATGGAAACATATTGTCAGCTTCTGGCAGTTTAAGTGCAAACATCTGTCTTGAAAGATGTGTGGTACCACAAGAGCCTTTCTGATAGGAAGTCAATCAATAGAGATAATAACTGGAAGTGATCTGAGGATTTAAGATATTCTAATTCGCTCACAGAATCATAAACAGACAACTTTAAATGCCCTCTGATGGGAATCACACCTCTGCTCCTGGGAGGCAATGCCATAGCCCTGAGGGAGTTCAAAGAGGCTTCCCCCAGATACTTAATTCTAATTAAATTTTCCCCTCTGAATTTCATAATGTAGCCTTATCTATAGTTATAGGTCTTTATAACAAGATTACCCGCCCCAACGTGAGGGTTTACAGCTACTTTAATCTGTGAGAGTCCAGCTCCCAAAATGGACTACAGTAGAGAGGTGATCAATCAGAGGAGGATCCCATGGTGCACAATAAACACCACATAGTGCTTTTTCTATAATAATTACTTTTACTAGCCCTACAATACACACATAGCAATCTGGTGAAGGAGAGAGAGACAAATACAGTATGTGTTGTATTTGCATGACTCACAGCATGCCTTGTGGGAAAACCCAGAGTGTTAGTCCTCATCCTCACTAGGATCGCCCCAGTGTTTGGCATCTCCCCCCCATCAAGGCATGCAGACACGTAATGCATTATGTTGACACCCATGGGGGTTCATACATATTTATGAAAGTTTTAACCCCTTTTCCTTATTTGAACTTCACATTTCACAACTTTTGGGGTATCCTGTTTTTCACAGGCCAACTCATTACCATTTACATCACTTTATCACCACAGTAACCTTAAGAAAGTCTCTGACGTTATACCCCGGTACCAACAGTCATCATGTGATGTCTACTAATCTCTGGTAGACATTATTAACCATACACAGCAACTATTTTCAAAATATCAGCATATCACAGAGACACAAGCTCAGCAGGTTTATTATTAACTTGCTTATGCTAACTTATCCTAGATCCTAGGGCCTAATTTGGCTAAGCTAAATATTTTACAGGCAAGGAGGCCCTGTGTTACAACTTTAATTAATGCATATGTTGCACCTCTATATCCTAAATATCCTGGATATCTTTTGTCCTTGGCTATGCTAGTACTCCTCTTTATTCCTATTCAGGCACCCTGAACATTTCCTCTCCCACCAGGGTGCTTACACACTATTAATACTGGAAATAGTTGTGTTATAACCACTTGAATTGTGGTAGCACTTTGGCATCCCAGGACCTCATGGTGCTAGGATCTGTACAAATGCAGAACAAAGACTCAGCCCCTGCCCCCAGGAGCTTCTGCCCAGATGTAGAAACCTTTTAGTCCAGCTATCCACTTTAATTTTCCACAAAAAGTCAGCCCATTCATGCCCCTGTTCACTTTTGTTGCTTTTTCCTTAACTGAGGTAGGAGTTTAAATTATGTTAATGTGTACGTTTACATTTAGAAGGCAGTCTACACATTATTTATTGCAATTCATATAACAAATGGACGGACTTCTACTTATCTACGTGTACAAGTATCCTCAGTAGCTTTTTTAAATGAAGTTGTTACCACAACTCCATCAGCCTTACTACATCCATCCATCACTTGCACTTAAGCAAAAATGATGAGGCCTAAAGAAGACACTGAAAAATGCTCCCCACTTACCACCTTCCATATCCCCACCACACTGGAGCTATTTGGTACAAAGACGAGGAGTAAGTGCCACAGGCAAGGGGCAAGTTTTTGGGTAGTCTTCATGGCAAAGTAGTTTAAAGTATGATAATGAGTTAGTTTTGCAGATGTTTATGAGGAGCTTCTTTCAAGCATGAGGGACAGCATGAGAATTGAGTAAGAGGGTGATGAGGTGGACGTTGTGGGCTGATCAGATGTAAAAGTTGACCTTTCAGTTCTGAATGAGAGAAGATAGGTAAGGCAGGGGTTGACCATGAAGGGTATTAAAAATGAAGACAAATAGCTTCTTTCTTATGCAATGGAGAAGGAAGAGCCAGTGGAAGAATGCAAAGAAAGGGGTGACATGGTTAAAGCAATTGGCTAGAAAAAATGATCTTTTCAGCAGCATTCTGAATGGACATGAACAGATTAAGATTGTCAAGGCCAGAGGGAAGGATGCTGCAGTAATCAAGATGAGAGCATGGACGAGAGTTTTAGCAGTGAATAGCTAGGAAAAGTCGTATCTTAGAGACGTTATGCAGAAGATTCTGAAAGATTTAAACATACCCTGGATGTGAGGACCTAGAGAGAGGTCTGAGTTGAAGATGACACCAGTTACTGGACTGCTTGACACACAGGATGATGACATTGTCCATAGTGATCAAGAAAGGAGGCAGTGGGGAGAGCTTGGGGAGGAAAAAAGTAGGATCTCTGTTTTAGCCATGTTGAGCTTGAGCTGCCAGCTAGGCATCCATGAGGAGATGTCAGAGACACAGGCTGACATTGTTAGTTTGGACAGGCTGGAGCAGAGAGACAAATCTGTGAATTGTCCACTTAGAGAAGGTAGTTGAATTTGTGTATATGCTACATGTGACTCCAATTTGGAACAGGGGTGTTCCATAGCCTGTTTACAACACAGGTGCAAATTGTATTGTGGATGGGGAAGACCATCTGTGCTCTCTAGCTAGGCTAAAGCCTGGGACTTGCAGCTTTAGTCCAATGATTGAGCAGATAGGTCATGTCTACACATTCTTGACATAACTAGGTCAAGGGACAATTGTGCTGCTATTGGTTTAGTTAGAAGCGAAGGGCTGGAAGAAAGAAAGAGACTGAAGGTTTATTCTGCTCAGAGCTTGTTCTCCAAACATTCCTACTTTTGATCAAAAAAACATTGTATATGCACTAGGGAAAGTCAATTAAGGAATCTCAAAGGGATAAGTAGCGTGATATTCTTATAAATCAAATCAAATATGCTCTTCAGGGCAAGGCCTTGTCTTGCTGTATGCATTGACAGACCATAGCACACTGTGGGCATTATGCAATAATTGTCCTATGGTGACTGATATCAGATTCTATTAATTATTTGCATTATGGTAACATCTAGAAGCCTCACTAGAGACTGGGGTCCCATTGTACTAGACAGCCACAGCCCCCTTACATTCCAAGTAGAGCAGAGGGGCAAAGCGTGACACCAGAAACACACACAGAGGTGAAATAACTAGCACAAGGCCACATAGCAGGTCACCAGAAGAGCCAGGATTAGAACTCAAGTCTCTCAGATTCCACTCTAGTGTCCTCGTCACTGGACTGGACTGTCTATCAATGCTAGGCATTGGCTTTTGCAGAAATGCCTTATGTAGCATGTGATGCAGAGGGTTTTTCCACACTGCAGTTGAATTCCTTCCAGAAATGCAAAGCTGGCTCTTACACACTCACTGTAGTGCTCTCTTGCCCTTGTCAAGTTAATACACTGTACTCGTAGCCTCATGCATAAAGAAGTGGTAGGAAAGTTGCATAAGTCCTTGTGACCATGCTTGGTAAGTATTTTGACTGAGATGGATGTGTCAAAAGAATTTTTGACCAGTGTCATTTTAGCAAGCTCCTTCTCTGCCACTTCCCAGCATCAGGTCCTGTCCCCTGAACTATACTGCCATCTCTCACGCTCTTGGGAAGATAGACATTAAATAAAATGTGTAAACATATTCCCCAAACTCAGGAAGTTCAAAGGTTTCACAAGTTTATTTCCTGAAGTGCAGAGGAATTCAGCTTTTTCTTTGGACTCACTGACTGCTGCACAGCAGTGGTCATGAAAGGGAGGTGTCCCTTTGGGGAAGTGAATTCCTTTGCCAGCAAGTGAGTGGACAAAGAATTGGAAGACAAAGTCAGGACAAACATTTTAAAGAGACAGAACAGGAAGACAATGTTTCGTAAAGAGCAGGTCCCTTTGAAATTCTCTCTGGGTCAGGAGACTGTGTGTCTGGATTTTGCAATGGCACAAGGCAGAGAAAGCTCTTTGAAAGGAAACTGACTGCCCAGAACAGAGGTGGACTTGCACTGCTAGGACAAGTGGCTCAGCAGCTACACTACACACTATTAGTGCATGCTTGTATTTGGGTTTATGAACGAGAGAGGGGTGCAAGCGTGGATGGGGATCTCAACTGCTGCAGAGATGGGAGGGGGTGGGGGCAGTGCAGGACAGAAGCAAGGATATTGGATCCAGTCTGTGTCTGCTCAGGACAAAACTGCATAAAACACACAGTTGTATCAGTTGGCAGGGGCTGTGAAAATATTGTCAGTTGATGTGAGTTCACACTCTCACATTCTATATCCTAAGAGTTGTCAATAGGGGTCTACTGTGCCTTCAGTCCCAAATGCCTGCCACCTAGGCTCAGGACAGTGGGAGCTGGACAGCTATCAGGATGCAGGAAATGCCACAAAAGACATAACACCTAAGAAGGCAAAACACAGCAAACCATGGAGTAAATCTCAGGGCCACCCAGAGGATTCCGGGGGCCCGGGGTCTTCGGTGGCGGGGGACCCCCGCTTCGGCGGTAAGTCGGCAGCGGGGGGTGTCCTTCCGTTCCGGGACCCGCCGCCAAAGTGCCCCAAAGACCCACGGCGGGAAACCCCCTCCGCCGACTTACCGCCGAAGCGGGACCCGCCGCCGAAGTGCAGCCCCCACCGCGGGTCTTCAGGGCACTTCGGCGGTGGGTCCCGGAACGGAAGGACCACCCCCTGCCGCCGAATTACCGCCGAAGACCCGGCTGCACTCCGCAGCGGGTCCCGCTTCGGCGGTACGGGGTCCTTCTGTCCCGGAGAGAAAGGACCCTGCGCCAGCGAAGTCCGGGAGCTAAGAAGCTCCGGGGGCCCGGGCCCTGCGAGAGTTTTCCGGGGCCCACGGAGTGAGTGAAGGACCCCGCTCCAGGGGCCCCGAAAAACTCTGGTGGGGGGCCCCTGCTGGGCCCGGGGCCTGGGGTAAATTGCCCCACTTCCCCCCGCCTCTGGGCGGCCCTGGTAAATCTTAGGAACATTTTGTAAAGCCCTTTTCTCGTGCTCCCTTCTGTAGTGTGGAGTAGACACAGTACGAGCCAAGACAACTCTGGTAGGAAGCCATGGGGAACCGTGCGATAAAGGTAGAGACTGGAAAGCTGGGAGAGTCTGCACATGACCAGTCATATCACTCTCTTTCCTCCCCCGCTAGTCACATGTCCATCCAGTACCAACCTTTCCCCTAGTTGCAGTCACATGAGTGATCCAGCCTCAACCAACCCAGTGAAACATTCTGCCTTATCACTTCCTTAATAAAAGTGGAAAAGGCCCAGACTGGCAACAGCTGCAAAACTACCCTGAAACCCAGTGAATTTCCCCTCTCTACATCCTGCCATTACTCTTCACCTTTAGACAAGGCTTCAAAAATCCTCTTGCCTACTTTACCATGGGCAAGTAGGACATTTTGTTTTGCAAATTTGTGAGCTTAAATTCTGCAGATATTGCTCTAACCTTGCACTGAATTAAGTTTCCAATTCACCTTGGTTGTGACAACCTTTCCAACAGGAACTGCTGCAGTGCTGTTTTCCTCAGTGTGCAGACAGACACCCCAGTGGCTGCTGCTCAGAGTTTTGACCAGGAACAGCAAAAGTGAAATTAAAAGAGTGATTAAAAAAAAAAAACCACAACACCTGTTGTTAAGATTCCTAAGGAAAACTTGCATGTGAGGGACTTCAGCCTAGTGGTTAGAGCACAGGCCTGCACACATCAGGAGTTCTAGTCTCTGCTCTTGCTGCTAGCTCACTGTGAATACTTGGTAAGTCAGCCTCTCTGTTTCTCGGTATCTGTAAAATAGGGGAGGAATAATAATTACCTTCTTCAGAGGCATGAGGAGAGACTTAACTGACTGTGGAGCACCTGGAACTCCTTGAATGAAATGGTCTACAGCAGTACAAGGTATCTTATTATGTACAGCTGAAAACCTATCACAGCTTCACACCCATGGGTTCTGTGATTTTGGGATTTTTCTTGCCTTGTTTAAAAACATCAGCCTGTGTTTTCAAATTTGGTGGGTGCCTATGTAACACTGACAGACCCCAGTTGTTGGTGAGCAGGATTGAACTTGGGACCTCTCAAGCTTAGTGCATGAGCCAAAAGCCAACTGGCTGTTAGCTAGGGCTGTAGAGCAGACTCATTTTATCTCTCTCTCTAAGTGGTCTTAGTGCCACTAGATGGGACAGAACAGACAGGAGGTGTTTGGGTTACACTAAATACTAAATACTAAAAAGAGACACACTGGAGAGTTGATGGCTGCATAGTCATAAAACAATTGGCTAGTTCAGGGATCGGCAACCTTTGGCATGTGGCCCGCCAGGGTAAGCCCCCTGGTGGGCTGGGCCAGTTTGTTTATCTGCTACATCCGCAGGTTCGGCCGATCACACCTCCCACTGTCTGCGGTTCACCGCTTCAGGCCAATGGGGGCTGCGGGAAGCGGTGCAGGCTGAGGGAGCCAGTAGGAGCTGTGATCGGCCAAACTTGCTGGTATACAAACCAGCCTGGCCTGCCAGGGGACTTACCCTGGCAGGCCGTATGCCAAAGGTTGCCAATCCCTGGGCTAGTTCCTGCTACATGTAAGCTTTCATGTAGAACGGGGGTTCTCAAACTTCATTACACCACAACTCCCTTCTGACAACAAAAATTACTACATGATCCCAGGATGGGAGATTGAAACCTGAGCCCACCTGAAACCTGGGAGTGGCGGGGGGAGAGGCAAAGCCAAAACCTGACCCCCACACAGGGGGCCTATAACCTGAGCCCTGCCGCCCAGGGCTGACAATATAAACTGATGCATTCCTAACCTCTTTACCCAACATGGTGAGTTAGCAGCTGCAAAAGGACTTGTATGCAATCTAAACGAGGTATCCTTCTCAGAACCTAAGTGAACCCATGCAAGCTAGTCCTGAATGAGCGGCAGGTGCTGAAAATCAGATGATGAGAAACTTTCAGCTAGAAACCAGGCACTTTCACACACAGGGCCAAATTCTACCCTTAGTTACACCAGCACAAACCACATTGACTGCACTGGGATTGCACAGGTAAAACTAGGGGCAGAATTTAGCCATTGTCTTAATACTGTCTAGTCCTTTCCTCTTTTTCCACATGAACTCTGCCTACCCTGTCCTGCCCAAGAGGGCTTTCCTATCCCGCCCTTTGTCTGCACAGAATCTGGGGCTCTCTATGCCCTGATCCCTCTGGCCTTCTCCCTTCCCCATAGCAACCACCACAGGGACCCTCGCCTATGTCCAGCGTAGGGCACGCAGTTCCTTTCTGGACCAGCCAGTACATAAATCATCAGGGAAAAGAGTGCTATGGAGTCAACACGCCTTGCAAACAGGCATATGACTTTTCAGGGCCCGGTCTGTTAATGAGCTGAAGAGTAGAAGACAGAATACTCCGCTGTAAGCTTAGGTGTCCCACTTTGCTGCCTGATAATGTACAGTTGTTGCTTTGCTGAGTTGATTTTACCTCAGTGCATCTCTCATAGAACTTACAGAGACAGTAACACCACAGCAATATGAAGAATTGAGCAAATACATAAGACTATTGCAATGTGCAAAGAATTGCAAATAAATCCTTAGGGAAAAGACCAGACCTTCACCAGGGAAGCTTCATATTCTTTTCTACAATATTCCAATAGCCTTGGTTGCAAAGGTCAAGCATTATCACTGCTCCCAAATCTTTTCAAATTAAAAAAAGAGAGACTTTTTAAAACTGGAGTCAGGTTGCTTGAGTTACCATTGTAGGCTCTGGAATTTCTAGACTCTAGAAGCAAGTCAATTCCTCAGTGCAAAACCATTCATTTCATATTCCATGCCCTATTCTTGCAAGTACACCAAAAGTAAAGGTTATCTGGGGGTATTGACAATGCCCATAACTGCTGATATTTAAAATACATATTTCCATGATGTTCACTACATGAATAACCTCACTGAGATTTTTTCCTTAACGCTTGCATGACCCCAGCCCTAGTCAAGTATCATGTATTTAAGGGATTAGAAATAGGTCTCTAATTATTTAATAGGGAAAGGGGAGTCACTTATAATGGAGCAGTCAGTCCCAAAAGTAATTACCATAGGGTGATCCGTTCCACAAGAGGTTCCTGGTAATAGCCCAGTTCCTGGTAAACTGAACACTAGGAGGAAGAGTTGTATGTGGCTACATCTTCATCTACCGCATTAAGCTCCATCTTGGTTCGTGGAGGAGGAATCAGTAAGGCGGGGGGGGGAGGAAAGCTCCAACAATTACATTTTAAAGTCACAGTGCTCATGCTGAGCATGCCCAGCAAAGCTTCTCATTGATTCCCAGGATAAGGAATAGATTTAAACTCCCTCCCCTCCCAAAAGCTATTTGCCTCTGGTTGAAATGCTCTTGGATATTGGGAGAAGTCTCACAGAGCTGGTATATGAAGGTTGCCTCATACTTTCCACCATAAAGCATTCTTGCAAACTTCTTTGAGTAGCTGTCAAACCTCTATTGTTTGCAGCAAACCTTTGATATGGGGTAGTGGAATCCCCTTAGGCTACAGAAATGCCTTTTCTTTGCCCCATGAAATTCTGTGCAGAATTGACTGAGATAGAAACAGTTTAAAATCACTAATTCCCTTCTCCAACTTGCATTCCTCAGGGAAATTTTGACAACCTGCCAAAAACACTGAACATTCTGAGGCCACTGCCAAAGCAGCAGCACACGCTATACTAGGAACTTGGATAAGGCATGTGCTGGGGAAAGAATCAGGCCAGGCTCCTCTCCCTGCTCACCAACGGACCCAGCACGTGGCTTTAGTGGCCCATTAACCCCCCCACCCCGCAATCTCACACAGGGAGGAGCTCCCTCAGACCTCAGGCAAGGAGAGAGAAAGAGATAGTACAGACTCCCAGCAACCACTCTCCAACATGTGATGCTAGCAGCCAATCCCCTCTCTGGGGTAACACCTGGGGCAGGAGCTCCCCCAACTCTAGGTGTGGGGAAGAAAGAGAGCCAGGTTCAGACCATATCCTAGACCCAGCAACCCTTACTGCTCTGAGATAATAGCCTTCTCCTGCTACTTGCTGGTGCTATTCGTGCTAAAGCAGGGGTCCTCAAACTGGGGGCTGGGAGGACCCCTCGGGGGTCATGAGGTTATTACATGGGAGGTCATGAGCTGTCAACCTCCACCCCAAGCCCCACTTTGCCTCCAGCATTTATAATTGTATTAAACATATTTTAAAGTGTTTTTAATTCATAAGGGGGGGGTCACACTCAGAGGCTTGCTATGTGAAAGGGGTCACCAGTACAAAAGTTTAAGACCCACTGTGCTAGAGCTCAAACTACACTGCTAGACGTGAGGGTTCAGACCCTATTGGTGTCGTGTGGGATTTTTTGGGGGTTGGGTGGAGGATGTAAAGTTGCACATAACAGAACTTGTTTTTATCTTTTTCTTTAAAATAAATACATAAATAAACAAACCTGGGTTTGTGTGACCATAAATCTGGCATTTTCTAACGTTTTGAGGGTTTTACTTTGCCACCTACCGGTACATTCTTTTAACATAGCTTTTTTTGTGTAATTATACATAAACCACAAAGGTCTCACAGTTAAATCAGCTGCTCAGACAGCTTTGAAAGAGCTGTGCCATGAATCTCAAACCCTGAAGCACGGGAAAGAAAAAATGACCTGCTGGCCCCAGCCCAGACCGTGGGAAAATGGCTCTCCCCCTAGTATGCCGTAGCTTTGCTGGGAGCACAGCACAGCACCAGTTCCTGTACTTCCCAGACAGTTCTAGTTTTGCTCTCCCTTCCCCATCTTGCTAGCAGAGAATGAATGTGGAGGGGTTTAGCCAAGAGCTGCAAGCAAAGCAGCAGCATCTCCCGTCTCTGGAGGAGGAGGAGGCTCTTTGGGCTTTTCCCAGTTCTCAGTATTGGCAGAAAGAGCTATAGTATAGGGACAGCTCCTCAGCCTATGCACCAGAAATACCATGTGATCTCCAAGCAAAAGACAGAGTGTTTTAAGCACTTAACATAAATCGAAACATTTTATAAAGTGAATATAGTTTTCGTGTCTGGGGGTCAGATTGTCAATATGAAACTGCCACCTTCTGTTTATCCACAGATTAGATACAGCATAAGCAACACATGCTCCTGACAACATGCTTCAGCCTTACACTGGAGGAAGCAGCTGGAATGGATAATAGGTTCATTCAGATTTTATATCTACTCTCTGACTGGCTAGTGATTTTCAGTGATTTTGCTGAGCATGCACCTTCTGAAAAGCAGGCCCCTTTAAAGTTGCTCATGTTCAGCACCCAAAAATCACTAGTCACATCTGAAAATCTTGACTGTATATATACATGCATATAAATACTGGAGCCAAGCACATATAGGCACTTATTATGCTGAGATTGCAAACAACCAGGCAGAAATTCTCCCACCTGGGGATATGAAAAATAGCCATACTGTAGTGGCTTATATCCTGTGGGAAGAGAATTAGACCTAGGGTGACCAGACAGCAAGTGTGAAAAATCAGGATGGGGGTGGGGGTAATAGGAGCCTATATAAAAAAAAGCCCCAGATATCAGGACTGTCCCTATTAAAAAAAAACAAAAAACAAAACAAAACAAGACATCTGGTCACCCTAATGAGACCAAAGGGTGACAATTGTCTCAGTGATATTTGTGATGGTGACACACCAGTCCACTAGCAATTGGACTGAAGCTACAACTCAGTTCATATCAGCCATCAAAACATTTGGCAGATAAGACAAACTTCCTGCATGGGCCAGATTCAAAGCAGTGACCTTAAAGTAAATGACTGTATCCTGCTGCCAATCCTCTGATCTTCTTTTAAGTACATTTTTAACATTCTCTCATGCCAAGTCAATAGAATTTAAATGTCACATTACGATAAGATCCCTTTCCAGCATGCTTGGATCATACCTTAAGTATAGACTAATCTCACTTGAATCATAAGGGCATGGGCTTTAGGGAGTGAGCTAAACCAGATAAGGACATAAGTTGAGGAAATGCTAAAGATAGGAATTTGCGATTTATCCAAACTCTTCACTCGAGATAAACCCACCTCATCAGCTGCAATAAATAACAGTTATTTTAGCCGTGCAGGTTGAAGTATCAGTTCAACAGTAGAATAAACTTGTTACGAAACCTAATAGGTGTTTTCTTTGGCAGCAGTGAGAGACATACTTCAAGGAAAAAATTGGAAGAATTTTGAAATGATCAATTTACTAGAAAAAATCCCTTTTGGTTTTAATCTCTGGGGCCATAGAGGTAGCAGCATGCACTGAGCCAAATTCTGATCTCAGCTACATGATCCAAAATCCAGTGTAACTCCAGTGGAGTCCGTTGAAGTCCATTCCACGGACACAGACTGTGATCCTGCTAAGACATACATGTGCCCCATTGAGCTCACCAGGTTTAAAATTAAATGTGTGTGTGTAAATCTTGGCAAGATTGGAGCCTTATCCCAGATTTACACCAGTGTGAAAGGGAGCAGAATTTGGCCCAAATTTTTCATTATTCAGGGTGAAAAACCTACTTGGCTGGGAGCTGTGGACTATCGTGAAAACAAAACCAAAATGGAAAGGTCTTTCTAGAGAGATTTGGTTCCATGTTGCAGCTGACTCTGTGTACCCCTTATCTTTATTCCTCTTATTAGGATTGTTTGACCTTAAATGTTAAAGGATAACATGAGTCAGAATGAATGTTTAGTATGTACCAGATATTTTTATTTCATGTTAGTGAAACTTTTTTATAAAGCATTTAGGCAGAGGTTCTTTTTACAGCTGTGTAACATACCCGGGGTGACAGACTGTAGCTGTAATCTAACATTATTTGTCTCATTAAAAATGCAATGAAAAGGATGCAAATTAAAAAAAAGAAAAAGAAAAAAAAGAGACCGACTGAGATCAAATAGCTTCATTTTGGTGCCTATCTTTTCCCATTCACTTCACCTGGGACATCAGTGGCTCCTTGTTTTGAGGCTTTGTAGTAGCTGGAGTATTTGTAGTGTCTAATTTAGTTGTGGCAATTGTCACGGAGTCCCTGGGCGATGCTCTGGAACTGCTCCCTACAAAGCCAGTCAGGACTTTGGGGAGCCTCCTCTCTCTTGGAGCAGACTGTCTTCAGGGCAAGAAGCTCACACGGCTTCACCTTCCTGGGTCTGACCTTGGAGCATTCAGCATATGCCCCTCTGTGCGCTTCCCACAGCAAGTCCGCCCAGGTGGGGTCCTGGGGAAGCCAGAGGGTCCTGCATGCACCCCCACTTCGCAGTCAGATGTGACTCTTAGCAAGCCAGTAAAACAGAGGTTTATTAGATGAAAGGAACACAGTCTAAAACAAAGCTTGTAGGTACAGAGAACAGGACCCTTCAGCCAGGTCCATTGCAGGGGAGGGAGGCATGCGAGCCAGACACCCATGTCTGCACTCACTCCTCGTCCCCAGCCAGCTCCAAACTGAAACCCCCTCCCACCCCTCCTTTCTGGCCTTTGTCTCTTTCCCGGAGCAGGAGGTCACCTGATCTCTTTGTTCACCTTTAGCCATCCCCTTGCAGGGGGGGAAGGGCCCTGGCCATTTGTTGCCAGGAGACAGACTGTCGGGCATTTATACACGCTGGAGACTTAAGAAATGCATATGGGAAATTGAGGCACCCACACAGGATTCAGAGGAAACATTAAGAACAGTCCCACTTTGTCATAGCAATACCTTGTATTTCTGTAGTGCTTTTTATCCATAGATCTCAAAAGGCTTTACAAATACTAGTGAATTAAGCCTCATAGCACTCCGGTGTGGTAGGTAAGCTTTAATAGCCCCTTTTACAGATAGGAAAATAGCAGCACAGAGAATGTAGAGCTCAGAACACTGGGACACATAAATAGACATTCCCCAACTCTGAGGATGTTTTTGAAAATTTGGGCCCAAGACATTTGACCAAAGCTGCGCAGCTGCAAAGATGACTGGAACACAAAGGTGAAATCCTGATCCCAATTGACATCAGTGGTAGTTTTGACTTAACTGAGATCAGGATTTCACTCCAGTTCTCCTGATTCCCACCCCACTGATGAATGTATTGAACTCAGATAGAATCACGAGTCAGATTCTGTCAATCTTGTTCACTTTAAGTTACTTCATTACTCTACAGTTAGTCCCAGAGGTGTCAGTGGGACTATTGGCGTCATACAGCACTGCTTTATATGAGCCAGGGCGGTAGAAGCTGGCCCTATCATTGCTAATCTAATTGTCAGTGCTTATCTACTCTGTTTGTAAGGAACATGTTAAAGGAAGAAGAACAAGGAGTACTTGTGGCACTATAGAGACTAACAAATTTATTTGAGCATAAGCTTTCGTGGGCTAAAACCCACTTCATCGGATGCATGCAGTAGAAAATACAGTAGGAAGATATATATACACAGAGAACATGAAAAAATGGGTGTTGCCATACCAACTATAATGAGACTAATCAATTAATTATAACGAGACTAATCAATGTTCTCTGTGTATATATCTTCCTACTGTATTTTCCACTGCATGCATCCGATGAAGTGGGTTTTAGCCCATGGAAGCTTATGCTCAAATAAATTTGTTAGTCTCTAAGGTGCCACAAGGACTCCTCGTTGTTTTTGCTGATACAGACTAACACGGCTACCACTCTGAAACATGTTAAAGGAAGGAAGTGATTATATAATTATGTTTGTTTTACCTGTGAAAGGACCTTAGAAGTTATGGCCAAATCCATGCTGCTTTTTTAAGCCTCTGATCTGTTTGATATCAAACAGGATTTGCACCTAAAATCTAATAGACACGTCCTACAAAATTAAGATGTGTATTAACCACATTATTACACATTAGACTTCCAGCAGAATAGAATAGAAATAATATTCCTTATTATACAAACACATCCCAGAAAAAAAATAACATCAGGATCTCCTTAAAATCACTGATCACCACTATGCATGACCAGTGACTGATTTTTTCCCTTACAAGCCTCTTCCTGAGTCATTTATTCACTTTGAAGACCTTTCTTCAATCAGCATTATTGCATTCTGTGCTCAGTTTCTTGTCTTGTTCATGTACAGCAGGTACAGGTAATTGCAACAGCAAAGACAGAAGCTGCACATCACTTCCAAAATCTCGCCTCAGAAAAATATGATTTGGTCATTCATTTTAGCATGGAGATTTGTTATCTACAGTTTTGGCGAAGAACAAATCTAAATAGACAGATTTGCACATTGAATAGTTTTCACTTTGAGGTGTATTCTCCACTGCACATTAAATATGTGCATAGTGAGTGTGTTGCAAGCTCTTACACTATCTATCTGTGTCAGCAAAGAAAGAGAGGCTCAGTAATTCAGAGTATCTTTGATTCAAAATCTGGAGATACCATAACATAAGAACAGCCATGCTGGGGCAGACCAATGGCCCATCTAGCTCACTATCCAGTCTTCTGAGAGTGGCCAGTGCTAGATGCTTCAGAGGAAATGAAGCATCCCATCATCCAGTCCCAGCTTCTGGCAATCTGAAGTTTAGGGACACCCAAAGCATGGGGTTGAATCCCTGACCATCTTGGCTAATAGTCATTGATGGTCCTATCCTCCATGAACTGATCTAATTCTTTTTTGAACTCAGTAATATTTTTGATCTTCCCAACACCCCCATGGCAATGAGTTCCATAGGTTGATTGTGTCTTGTGTGAAGAAGTACCTCCTTCTGTTTCTTTAAAACCTGCTGTCTATTAATTTCATTGGGTGACCTCTGGTTCTTGTGCTGTGTGGAGGGGGTAAATAACACTTCCCTATTCACTTCTCCACATCATTAATGATTTTATAGATCTCTATCATATTCCCCCCCCCACCTTAGCTGTCTGTGTTGAAAGCTGAAAAATCCCAGTTTTTTTAATCTCTCCCAGTATAGAAGCTGTTCCATACCCCTAATCATTTTTGTCGCCCTTCTCTTTACCTTTTCCATTTCTAATATATATATTTTTGCAATGGGATGACCAGAACTGCACATAGTATTCAAGGTATGGGTACACCATGGATTTACATAATGGCATTATGATATTTTTCTGTTTTATTATTTCTTAATGGTTCCTAACATTCTGGTAGCTTTTTTGACTGCCTCTGCACATTGAGCAGATGTTTTCAGAGAACTGTCCACAGCAATTCCAAGATCTCTTTCCTGAGTAGTAACAGCTAATTTAGGACCCATCATTTTGTATGGATAGTTGGGATTATTTTTTCCAATGTGCATTACTTTGCACTTATCAACATTTGCCATTTTGTTGCCCAGTCACCCAGTTCTGTAACTCTTTGCAGACTGCTTTGGATTTAACTATCTTGAGTAATTTTGTATCGTCTGCAAACTTTGCCCCTTTTACCAGATCATATGTGAATATGTTGAGCAGCACAGGTCTTAATACAGATCCTTGGGGACCCCACTATTCACCTCTTTCCATTGTGAAACTGACCATTTATTCCTACCCTTTATTTCCTGTCTTTTAGCCAGTTAGTGATCTGTGAGAAGACCTTCCATCTTATCCCACAACTGCTTACTTTACGTAAGAGCTTTTGCTATGGTACTTTATCAAAGGCATTCTGAAAGTCCAAGCACACTATTTCAACTGGATCATCTTTCTTCACATGCTTGTTGACACCCTCAAAGAAGTCTAATAGAATGGTGAGGCAGTATTTCCCTCTACATGTTGACTCTTCCCCAACATATCGCAGGGATATTGTATATATCTATACTGTAATTGCCATTTTCACCTCTGGAGCCTTTTAAAAAAATTGGCGTTACATTAGCTATTCTCCAGTCATCTGGTTCAGATGCTGATTTAAGCAATAGGTTAGATACCACAGTTTGTAGTTCTGCAGTTTCATATTTGAGTTCCTTCAGAACTCTTGGTTGAATACAGTCTGGTCCTTGTGACTTATTACTGTTTAATTTATCCATTTCTTCCAAAACCTCCTCTACTGACACCCCAGTCTGGGGCATTTCCTCAGATGTGTCATCTAAAAAGAATACTGGTAACTTGATTGTGGGAATCTCTCTCACGTCTTCTGCAGTGATTTCATTATGATTGCTATTACTGTGTGGTTCAGCTATATTCACCTCTTGGATCTTGTGCACCACTTAGGACTAAATCAAGGATTGCCTCTCCCGTGTGGGTTCCAGGACTAACTGTTCCAAGAAGCAGCCACTAATGGTGTCTAGAAAGTTTCTCTCTGCATCCTGTCCTAAGGTGACATGTTCTCAGTCAATAGGGGACTAGTATAAATCCCGATTATTATTGGGTTTTCCATTTTTGTAGCCTCTCTATTCTCCTCAAGCATTTCACAATCACCATCCTGATCAGGTGGTAGGTAATATATTCCTTACTCTTATTACTGAAGCATAGAATTTCTATCCTTGGAGATTCTATGGTACAGTTTGATTCATTTAAGATTTTTACTATATTTGACTCTTCTTTCTTTCACATATAGTGCCACTTCTGCACCAGCATGACCTACTCTGTTGTTCCTATATACTGTGTACCGTGGTATTACTGTGTCCCATTGATTGTCATCGTTCCACCAAGTTTCTGTGATGCCTATTATATCAGTATCTTCATTTGATACCATGCACTCAAGTTCACGCATCTTAGTATTTAGACTTCAAGCATTTGTATAGAAGCACTTATAAAATTTGTCAATATTTAGTTGTCTGCCCTTCATGTGATGTAATTGAATGGGACTCTTTTTTGTTTGACTGTTTCTCTTCAGCACCTACCTGTACTTTATCAACGTCTAGCCTCTCTTTGTTACGAGGATAGAGTATCTCCTTTAATAAATCCTCCCCTAAGCGATGTCTCTGTCCGAACTGTGTGGTTCCCTCATACATGTCAGCTTTCCCCCAGCCCTTAGTTTAAAGAGTCCTCAAAGACATTTTTAATTTTATATGCCAGCAGTTTGATTCCATTTTGGTTGAGGTGAAGCCCATTCTTCCTATATAGGCCCCTCCTTTCCCAAAAGATTCCCCAGTGCCTAATAAACCCAAATCCCTCCTCTCAACACCACCATCTCATCCATGCATTGAGATTCTGCAGTTCTGCCTCTCTAACAAGCCCTGTGTGTGGAACTGGAAGCCTTTCAGAGAATACTACCGTGGAGGTCCTGAACTTTAATGTCTTACCTAGCAGCCTAAATTTGGCCTGCAGGACCTCTCTGACTCTAGGGATAGAGCTAGGGTGACATTTCCAAAAGTCCCTAAATGATTTAAGGGGCTTCAGTTCCACTGAAGATCACTGGATTTTAATGGTATTTAGGTTCCTAAATCACTTTGGTTATTTAGATTTTTACCCTATTCTTCAAATATACAGACTTTAGCAATGGACTATTGCCTGGAGACAGGCTTTCCTTGGAAACACTAAGAAATAGGCAGTGTGGGCTATAAAGCAGGAGTCTGGGAACCAGGACTCCTCCACTTAAACTGATCACTGGTATAAGTGAGCACAACTCCATAAAATAGTATCATATTTATGATGTGCAGGTACTTTAAGTGATATACCAAGGATACAGTGAATCAGTAGCTGAGCCATCAGCAGTGTCTAGAGGCCCTATTTATTGCTGATCCAAACAGGATCAACTGAATTGACTTCAGTCAGCATTATACTCGCTTAGCATATGTATAAAAAGAGGTACAGGGAAATTCAGTGATTTGCTGAGGATGACACAGTAAATCAAGAGCAGGGTTGAGCTTAGATCTCAAGAGCTAATTTCATTCCAGCTGTAACCAGGCACAACCTCAGCAGTGAATTTGGTCTCTGAGTTTTCTCTTCAGATCTGCTATTGACTAGCTTTTAGGTAAATACTTTGACCTCTCTGTGCGACAGTTTTCCCCATCTGTCCACTTGCCTACCTGGAGGGCATGTTGTGAGTCTTACTTAATGTTAGTAATGTGCACTGAAATCTTCATATGAAAGACACTAAGGCTTTGTCTACACTATCAAGTTTTGTCACCAAAAACTGCCTATTGGCAACAAAACAGTGAAAGCATACACACTGCAATGCAACTTTTGTCAGGAAAAACGGCTGGTTTTGGCGACAAAAGAATACCACCCCATGAGAGATTTTTGTTTCCCCCCCCCCTTTACTGTCGACAAAGAGCCAGTGTAGACACTGCTGTTTGTTTTGTCGACAGAACTGGCTTCTGCCAGTATCCCACAATGCCTGCCCTGATCGCTCTGCTCAGTGTTTTGATCTCTGATGCCCTGCATTTATCCCTCCCCTTTCAAAACTGTGGGAAGTATCTGACACAGCGGTGGGCAAACTTTTTGGCCCAAGGGCCACATCTGGGTATAGAAATTGTATGGTGGGCCATGAATGCTCATGAAATTGGGGTTGGGGTGCAGAAGAGGTGCAGGCTTCAGAGTGGGGCCAGAAATGAGGAGTTCAGAGTGCAGGAGGGGGCTCTGGGCTGGGGCAGGGGGGTGAGGTGAGGACTCCGGTTGTGGGTGCAGGCTCTGGGGTGGGGCTGGGGAGGAGGGGTTTGGGGTGTAGGAAGGTGCTCCGGGCTGGGATCAAGAAGTTCGGAGGGTGGGAGGGGCATCAGGGCTTGGGCCGGACGTTGGGGTATGGGGAGGTGGCTCATAGGTGCAGGGTCCCGGCAGTGCTTACCTCAAGCAGCTCCTGGAAGCAGGGTCTGGGGCTTGCACCACTCTGGTGCTCCAGCCAGGGAACAGGCTCGGGGGCCACTCTGCACAGCTCCTGGAAACAGCGGCATGTCCCCCCTCTGGCTCCTAAGCGGAGGCATGGCCAAGCAGCTCTGCGGCGCACTTTCCTGTCCACAGGCGCTGCCCCCACAGCTCCCATTGGCCATGGTTTCTGGCCAATGGGAGCTGCGGAGGCGGTGCTTAGAGCAGGGGCAGTGTGTGGCACCCCCGGCTATCCCTACACATAGGAGCCAGAGAGGTGACATGCCGCTGTTTCCAGGAGCTGCGCAGAGTGGCCCCAAACCCTGCTTCCTGGCTAGAGCCCCAGAGCAGTGCAAGCCCCAGACCCTGCTGCCCAGCGGGAGATCGAGGGCTGGATTAAAATGGCTGGCGGGTCAGGTGCAGCCCATGGGCCATAGTTTGCCCACCCCTGATTTGACAGCTGAGTGTGCTGCTCCATTTGGGGAACAAAGAGCAAATCATTCTGCCCTGCACTAGGAACACAGCAGCGGGCAGACTGCAGTCGCAGGGATGTGGGGAGGAGAGATTGCTGTGCTGCTTTGACAATCCTCAGCACAGATTGCTCACAGAGCGGTCCCGGCCGCTGAGGAGGCTGTGGGAGAACTTGGAGGGAATCCTCCCAAGATGTGCAGTGATCAGCTCCACTTCCCACAACACTGCACTGTGGGATACATACCCACGGTGCATGGCTCACACTGTCCATGATGGTGCTCACAATGTGGACATGATCTGACAACAGAGGGAGCAAATGTGAACACCCTTTGGCAATTTTGTTTTGTCCATATTTGGGTGTCGACATAAGTTTTGTCAACAAAACTTGGTAGTATAGACAAAGCCTAAGTAACTTGGCTCATATATCCATGCTGCCACTAACAACTATGACCATGACGAGCTGCTACAATGCACTTACCAACAAGCTTTTCAGATCTGCTTTTCACAACCTAGCCTTTAGGTCAAATGTTCCAGTGATATTTCTCGTAAAGGCAATTTCCTGTTTCCTAATTTGAACGGTTACTTTAATCATTCTTCCACTGATGTTCAAGTGTTGTTTGAAAACATCTAAACAAGAAAAAACCTGAATTCTTCTCCCTGAACATTCTGTGCCCTCCTCTTTGGAATGTTATTTAAGTGCCAAGTGCTGGAGTGAATCCACAACATGCCAAAAGGTGGACGTCATGTGTTCTATTCCTCTTCGTAATAGACAGTTTATGTTTGTGTTGTGGTTTTGGAAGCAGGTTGGATTTTGCACAGGTTGTACTTTGCATGCCCCAACTGTTGGGCACAGTCTGAGTTGAAATGTTCAGTGGCCCCATTAGATAGAGATCAACATCCTTATTGAAAGAGCCCTTAATATTTACCCACTACATACTCCCAAGTCACTGTCATTTATTTGGGCTTGATGGCGTACAAATTGCAATCAGCATCTGAGCCTGCATAGAGAGGTTCCTGAGTTTAACCAGGGGCAGCTCCAGGCCCCAGCACACCAAACATGTGCTTGGGGTGGCATGCCGCGGGGGGCGCTCTGCTGGTCGCTGGGAGGGCGGCAGGCGGCTCCGGTGGACCTCCCGCAGGCGTGCCTGTGGAGGGTCCGCTGGTCCCGCGGCTCCGGTGGAGCATCCGCAGGCGTGCCTGCGGGAGGTCCACTGGAGCCGCAGGACCAGCGGACTCTCCACAGGCACGTCTGCGGGAGGTCCACCGGAGCTGCGGGACCGGTGACTGGCAGAGCGCCCCCTGCGGCGTGCCGCCATGCTTGGGGTGGCGAAATGGCTAGAGCCGCCCCTGAGTTTAACACAGGTGGTTGGGAATTCTAAGCCATGAAATAAAGGGAGAGTCAGTATGGGAATGATCCAAAGCCCCTGAAATCAATTGATTCAATACAATTCAGATCAGGCCCTGTTTCTGCTAGTTGTTAGTCAGCTTCTTTTCTATCCATTGCTGGGGGGAGAACACAGTTTTTGGTCATTTGTTTTTACTGTGAAATATATTGGCTCTATGTGTCGCCAAGGTCCTCTTCACCCTTTCTTCATTTTCCCGGTAGCTGCAATGAGAATTATTCCAGCTCAGGAGTTGTTTAATTTATTGTTTAAAATACTTGCTGAGTTTTAATTACCAGGGTCCCGATTCTGCTCTTACACTGGCATAAATCAGCAGTAATGCCACTGAAGTCAGTGGAATAACACAGGGGTAGAGCCATCATAAGTGAAAGGAGAATTAGGCCCCTAGATAGATCTGTGCATATGCATGTGTTTCTCTTAGAAACCATTTATATTAGCCACTCCACTGAAAACATCAGACATTTATCTCACTGCCAGCTGCCAATACCA
This sequence comes from Mauremys reevesii, assembly GCF_016161935.1. Classification (NCBI taxonomy): domain Eukaryota; kingdom Metazoa; phylum Chordata; order Testudines; family Geoemydidae; genus Mauremys; species Mauremys reevesii. Next base: position 28,483,095 of record NC_052630.1, read on the forward strand.
ATCCTATTGTTTTTCTGTCCTTTCATTAGGAAGTCCTATGCCCCTGGAAATCACATGCACAGGAAACAATAAATAGACTGGCTTGCAGGTCTTCCAGTAGTTTGGTATTGCTGGGGGAGGTCATGCTGGAGAATGAATTTGAGATTGACGACAAGCACAGAAAATTAGCTATCCCCTAATGTCAGCACTTTGCAATGAGTTTCCTGCTCTAGGTCCTTAGTAGCCATCTATAGATATAAACCTTTTAGAAAATGTCACTCTCCCATGCATGTCACTTTTATCATCAGATGGAATAAGGCATCACTACTTCCCCTTTTGGCAGCAATTTTATGCTTTGGGCTGAACTAACATTATTCATTCACTGTTAACTGCTTGGGTTTGACTTGAAAGTTCTGTACAAACCTGTCAGCATGAGCCACTGATTTACCTATCTGATTTCTCTTGCTCTATCTGCCTTTCATTTTGTTTTCTACATTCATATATAGAAGCATTTATGTATAACCTTAGGCTGATTAGCAGAAGAAGGGCTCTGCAGTGACCATGTCTCTCTCTCATGCTGCACATCAGATTCTGAGCATGTGAATTAGGACCAGTCTAAGTATTCCTGGTCCAGGGACTAGAATGTGGGTCCCACGTGTTACAAGAGCGCTTTATCTCTGTATATACCGTATGTAAATATGCAGTGTTGTTGTAGGCATGTTGGTCCCAGGATAGTATAGACACAATGTGGGTGAGGTAATATCTTTGATTGGACTCATTTCTGTTTGATGTGAGAGAGAAGCTTTCCAGCTACAAAGAGCTCTTCTTCAAGTCTGGGGCTATGGCTACACTTAGCGCTGCACAGCGCTGCCGCGGGAGAGCTCCCGCGGCAGCGCTTTGAAGCGCGAGTGTGGTCGAAGCGCCAGCGCTGGGAGAGAGCTCTTCCAGCGCTGCCCGTACTCCACCTCCCTATGGGGATTAACGTACAGCGCTGGGAGCCGCGCTCCCAGTGCTGGGGCTCTGATCACACTGGCGCTTTGCAGCGCCGCAACTTGCAGCGCTGGAGGGGGTGTTTTTTCACACCCTGCTGCAGCGCTGCAAATCTGCAAGTGTAGCCATGGCCTAAGAAACTGACACTGCGTTAGTTTCCTAGACCTGAAGAAGAGCTCTGGGTAAGCTTGAAAGCTTGTGTCTCTCACCAACAGAGGTTAGTCCAAGAAAAGATATTACCTCACCCACCTTGTCTCTTTATATGTAATTAGTCAGTCGTATTATAAGGCACCAATAGATGGTGCTCAAGAATGTGTAGCACTGATCGTAGGTAAAACTGAGCGAATAACTGAGTTTTTGGTTTGTGGACTGAACTGGATAATTTAAAAAAATTGTTTGATTCAAATTGAAACTGATTTTTGTTTGTTTTTTCATTTAGTTTCAGTGTTTTCTAGTGTTTTTCACTCCCCTTTTTAATTACCTACATTTCTAAACAAAATACAACACAAAATCTCTCTCCTAGATATTTATATAATCCCCCTCGTATGCCTTACAGTCATTAAAGCAATCCCCTCCCCCATCCTTGTAAGGGAGGGCAGTTTTATTCCTATTTTACACATGGGAGACAGGCACAGGAGATTAAGTGACTTGTCTAAGGTCAAAAAGGAAATCTGTAGCAAAGCAGTGAACTGAACTCAGATCTCCTAAAATACAGGCTAGCACCCTAACCACTAGACCACTCTTTCTCTCCAGGGCACTCAATCCGGTACCTTTTACCAGCACTACAGTCAATGAACATGAGGAACAGAACCAGAACTAATCAAAATACATTTTGTCATGGCAGCCATTATGGCTGGATGGGACTGGAAGGATACACCCAAATCCAAAGATGGAGAACGAAATATTTTGGAAGATTCTTTGTATTAATTCTGAACAGCCAACTGTCAGTTACCTTCCACTGAGTGTAAGTGAATGTGATTTACATGTATTCTGGATTAGTGTTGTGAAAAAGGCCATCCCTGCCAACCAAACTGACTGTGTTTTAGGTCAAGAAAATTCATGTGGTAATGCTTAAATAGTGCCATGTTGCTTTAGTTCTACCTCATTCATCTTGTCTGCTACAAAGAGAATGGGCTCCACAATGTTTTTGTAACATGATGCCTGACATTCAGAATGCAAACAGTCATTATAATTTACCCAAATATAAAGTTCCCCTTGTTTAAATTGACTATCTGGTTTGAAAGTGGCTCAAGGAAAATCCCTGCGATTTCTCTTTCCATCTGCTTCAAACTACTCTCCTGTGTCTATAATTAGTAGATTAATTAGTTAAGGCTGTAGAATGCTTTGAACATGTAAAGTCCTACATTATGTTATTATTAAACATATTGTGTTCCACATGATGTTGGAGGCTCTATCTAGGAAATTAGATGGGTGGTGACTACACAAGCTAAATCCATTATGAACAAGGAGGATTTAAATTAAAAGTGAACTTACTTTCTTTTAAAGAAGTTTTTGAAAACCACAATCTTTTTAGGAATGTTTTTCTTAACCTGGTGGACCTTTTCGAAAAGTCCTCCTTATTGACATATTGACTTTCCCTGTGATGCATTACACATGCTTAAATGGCATGTAGAAAAGACATGGGAATGGCATATCTGCATTGGACTTGTGGAAAAGAGGAGGATTTAAAGAAAAATTCACTCTTCAAAAAAATGTGGTTTGTGAGGCAAAAATTGCTTCATTGGTTTATTCTTTGATGACAGAGATTCTGAAGACATATTGCCCACCACATGCAAACTTGAAAGGACTCTTTGTGTCTGGAATCTTTATAGGTAACTTCTAAGCACACAACTATCCAAAGTGTGTGCTGGTAGTCAGTCTTCCTGAGAGTTCACACTGTAACAGCGGCAGTGACTGTTCCAGAGACATTTGGAAATCTAAAAGGTCCAGTCTCTGCTACCCATACTCGCCATGAGTAGTACCCTAATGCTCACATAGTCCCTATGAAGTTAGTGGGATAATTAGAAAAGTAAGGCACTACTCAGGTGTGTAAAGGTATTATAATCTGTCCCAATGTAAGGGAGCCAAATAGCACATGGTATTAGTGACATGTAGACCAGTGGTTCTCAAACTTTTGTACTGGTGACCCCTTTCACATAGCAAGCCTCTGAGTGTGACCCCCTTCATAAATTAAAAACACTTTTTTATATATTTAACACCATTATAAATGCTGGAGGCAAAGCGGGGTTTGGGGTGGAGGCTGGCAGCTCGTGACCCCCCCATGTAATAACCTTGCGATCCCCTGAGGGATCCCTACCCCTAGTTTGAGAACCCCTGATGTAGACCCTTCAGGCTGACAGTAAATGAAACTAGCTCTGGATGGAGTTAATGACATTCTGATGGCTCTTTGGTGGCTTGGGTGAGATGAATTTGATGGTCTCAATCCAGTCTAAAGAGGGCAAGTATCCACATTTCACAAACTACCATAACAAGTGATAGGAACTGACCCCTTTGCTGACATGTTTGCATTGTTGTTGTAGCTGTGTTTGTCCCAGGATATTAAAGAGACAAGGTAGGTGAGGTAATATATTTTATTGGACCAACTTTAGAGAGACAAACTTTCAAGCTTACACAGAGCTCTTCTTCAGGTCTGGGAAGCGTACTCAGAGTGTCACAGCTATATACAAGGTGGAACACATTGTTTAGCATAAGTAGTTAACACATATTTCAAGGACCATTCAAGGTGAAGTGGCCAGTTAACACTTCTCCAGTCATGGGGGGTGGGTGGGGAGGGGAAGACAGGGCAGAAGTTAGTGGATTATAGGTTATTGTGATAAGGAATAATTCACTGTCTCTGCTCAGTTCATGATTTTTAGTGTCTAGCAAAGCTATGAATTTAAGCTCCCAGGCTTGCCTTTTGAAAGTGTTGTGCAGGTTTCCTTTGAGAATGAGGATGGAGAAGTCGGATACAGAGTGATCATTTTGTCAAAAGTGATCACCCACAGGTGATGTGGTGTTGTGTCTTTGCTGACAGTCAACAGACCGGTCCGGAAGCTAATAGGCAGGGAGACCTGGCTGACATCTTATCCTTCCTACTGGCTCTTCCCAAGTACTTACGGTATATCTGCAGACCTGTCAGTCTGGCATCTTCCATTAGAAGCAAGAGAAAGACTAAGGTCACGGTAGGCCCGTTACTTAATGAGGAGGAAAAAAAGAACAGGAGTACTTGTGGCAAGTACTTCAGGGCTGCTACTCTGAAACCTGTTAATGAGGAGAGAAACACAATAACAGAAAATGCAGCAATTGCTGAAGTCTTAGGGTATGGCTACACTTGCAGCTGTACAGCGCTGGGAGTTAAACCTGTCTTTGTACAGCTGAGTAGGGAAAGCGCTGCAATCTGTCCACACTGACAGCTACCAGCGCACTGTCATGGCCACATTTGCAGTATCTGCAGCGGCATTGGGAGCCTGGCATTACGGGCAGCTATCTCAGCATTCAAATGGCTGCAACACGCTTTTCAAAAGGGGGGCGTGGAGTGTGACAGGGAGCGTGGGGGAGAGAGAGAGTGGATTTTTTGAGCTGACACTGTGTCAGCAGGCTGCCTTGCAAGTTCCAACCCCCTCCCCCACCCCTCTCTCACTCACTGAAAGCAAACAGCAGCTGTTTTTTTCCTCACAGACCAGATAAGCAGCCGCTGCCAAAATGGACCCTCCCCTCCCACCCGCTGTGCTGCTTCTCTCCTCAAGCCCCCTCCCTCCTCCTCTCTTCAAGCAAACACTAGCTGTGGGCATTCCAAAGGGAGCCCCCTTGCCTGCCTCTGCTCATTCACAGCCAACACTAGCTGTGTTTGTTTTTTTGATAAGCAGCTCCCGGAGTTCACAACAAAACAAAGAGCGGAACCTTCACTTAAAAGCATTATGGGAAGCTTCTGGAGGTCAGTCACAGAGTACTAAGATTATTCCCTGCTTACACTGGCGCCCCAGCGCAGCAGCAGCAGCGCTATACTCTTTATTCCTCTTGTGGAGGTGGAGTACAAGCAGCGCTGTAGCCATGGAGATACAGCACTGTATGTGCCTTGCCAGTGTGGACGGGGAGTGAGTTACTGCGCTGTTGGTGGCTTTATTGCACTGTAACTCTCAAGTGTAGCCAAGGCCTTAAATGCCTTTTTTGTTTTAGTTTTTCGCAAACAAGTTAGCAGTGATTGGGTGACTAACATAGTAAACATCAGTGTAAATGGGGTAGGTTCTGAGTCTAAAAAAGGGAAAGAACAAGTTAAGAATTACTTAGGACTTGTCTACACTTCTGGCTAAATCTGAATTGCTGTGATCAATGCAGTGGTGTTGATTTAGCAGGTCTGGTGATGTCAAGCTAAGTCGATGGCACAGCGCTCTCCCGTCGACATCTGTACTCTACCTCCCTAATAGGCAGACGGTAAGTTGGTGGGAAAGTGTCTCCCATCAACATAGCATGGCATAGGCACGGCTGTAAGTTGACCCAAGTTACATCAACTTCAGTTGTGTAACTTATGTAACTGAAGTAGCGTAACTTAGGTTGACTTACAGAGTTACCGTAGACCAGCTCTTAGACAAGTCAGCAGGGCCTGATGAAATACATTCTAGAATACTTAAGGAACGGGTTGAAGAGATCTCTGAGCGATTAGCAATTATCTTTGAAAACTCATGGAGAATGGGAGAGAGATCCCAGAGGCCTGGAAAAGGGCAAATATAACACCTATTTATAAAAAGAGGAATAAGGACAATAATGTAGGAAATTATAGACCAGTCAGCTTAACTTTGGTACCCAAAAAGAAAATGGAGCAAAAACAATAAATTTAAGCACCTAGAAAACAATAAGGTGATAGGTAACAGCCAACATGGATTTGTCAAGAACAAATCATGTCAAACCAACGTAATATTCTTTTTTGACAGGGCAACAAGCCTGGTGAATTGGGGGGAACCAGTAGATATGATACATCTCAACTTTAGTAAGGCTTTTGATACAGTCTCACATGACCTTAGAGTGACAAGGTGGGTGAAGATATCTTTTATTGGCCCAATTTAGGAAGAGGGTGGTGAGAGCATACAGAGTGATGGAGGCAACAAGGGATAGACATATCAAGTGGGGTCCTGTGGGGATCTGTCTTGGGTCCCGTTCTAGTCAGTGTCTTCATAAATGATTTGGATAATGGCATAAGGAATACACTTATAAAGCTGGGAAGGGTTGCAAGCACTTTTGGGGACAGGATTAGAATTCAAAATGATCTTGACAAATTGGAGAAATGGTATGAAATAAATCAGATGAAGCTTGGGAAGGAATGATCAACTGCACAAATACAAAATGAGAAATGACTGTCTAGGAGTACTGCAGACAAGGATGTCGGAGTTACAGCGGATCACAAACTAAATATGAGTCAACAATCTAACACTGTTGCAAAAAAAGAAAACATCATTCTGGGATGTATTAACAAATTGTGTAAGCAAGACATGAGAAGTAATTTTTCTACTCTACCTAACACTGATAAGGCCTCAATTGGAATACTGTGTCCAGTTCTGGGCACCACACTTTGGGAAAGATGGGAACAAATTAGAGATAGTCCAGAGGAGAGCAACAAAAATGATTAAAGGTCTAGAAAAGATGACCTCTGAGGAAAGATTGAAAAAATAGGGCTTCTTTAGTCTGGAGAAGAGAAGACTGAAGGCAAACATGATAAGTCTTCAAGTATATAAAAAGTTGCTATAAAGAGGAAGGAAGTAAATTGTTCTCCTTTAACCACTGAGGACAAGACAAGAAATGACGGACTTAAATTGCAACAAGGGAGATGTAGGTTAGACTTGAGGAAAAACTTCCCAACTGTAAGCATATTTAAGCACTGGAAAAAAATAACCTAGGGAGAATATAGGATCTCCATCACCGGAGGTTTTTAAGAACTGGTAGACAAATACCTGTCAAGGATGGTCTAATACTTAGCCCTGCCTCAGTGTAGGGGACTGGACTAGATGACTTACTGAGGTCCCTAACAGCCTTACATTTCTATGGTTCTATGACCAAGATCCAACAAAGCACAAAAGCATCTAGAATGGCATGATACATTTGGCTGTGCTCCTGCAATGCAACCTGCTAGCGTGTGCTCCTGCATCCATATTTATTTTCATGTTGATGTTATCAAACATTTTCCCATTTTTGTCTATGGAAAATGAATGTAGTCGTATAGTGTTCATATTAGTCAGCCATTTGATATGTTTACATTTTATCAAAGTGCAAAATGCTTTAGAGATTGCAATTCCCGTTCCAGAACAATGGGGGCTGCGGGAAGCGGTGCGGGCCAATGGATGTGCTGGCCGCCACTTCTTGCAGCCCCCATTGGCCTGGAACGGCAAACCGTGTCCAGTGGGAGCTGCGATTGGCCGAACCTGCGGACGCTGCAGGTAAACAAACCGTTCCGTCCTGCCAGCGGATTTCCCTGACGGGCCACGTGCCAAAGGTTGCCCATCCCTGGTTTAGCCTATAAGAGTAAAGCCTTCTAACAGGATGGATACATTTCCACAAAACTCATACAGTTTTTTAAAACAATTCTGTATATGCCATTCCAGAAATACCCAAACCCCACATACTCCATGGCTAGTATACTCTACCATTTTACAGAGCAATGTTTAAAAAAAGAAAGCAAGCTCAAAACCAGACTAACACCACTAATGCTACAGAACTGGCTAAAGAGTAGTTCAGAAGAGATAGGAAACACATGGTGAAATGAAGCTTCCTGTATATGGCTATGAATAGCCATGTGATAGGGATTATGCAGAGTTCGGCATAATACATCTGGACAAATTCTGCCATCTGTTATAACCTCGGACTCTAATTCAAAGGGACTGCACAAGTGTATTTGAGGGAAAAATGTGTCCTGTTTACTGGTTAGTACAACATAGTCTCCAAAATGCCAGACCAACTGTAGATGGACTATTTCCAAGACATTGAGCCCAATCTTGCTTCTACTGAAGTTTATGGGAGTTTTGCCAGTGACTTCTCAGAGAGCAGAAGCAGGCCCTTTGAATAACCGGTGACTGAGTAATATTAAAGCAGTCCATTCTCCCCTTTATGCTGCTTCATTGGAATATGAAACTTTGAAGTTTGAATTTATGACAGCCAAAGATCTGGCCAAATCTCATGGAGAAGATTCTTAATATTTAACGTATAGACTAGTTAATCTTTTCCCTGGGATATAGTCATTCCTGCTGGTATCAAGATGCAAATTGTACCAGTCAGACCTGATGCAAGTCAGGGAGGATACACCTCAGTAGAAGGCGCAAGTTACGTCCCCTGCTGACAGCCTGGTGCGGGGGTGAGGGTTAGGAAAGGCAGCATTAAAATCTGTCAGGGGTTTCATAGGATCAGTGCATCCTTCAGCTACTTTAACCATGTCCCACCTCTGCCAGATCTGCCCGCTCTTCCCCCCAACAGAGTAGCAGTGTTGTGGCCACTTTCTATCATTGCAACCTTCCCATGCTGGATTTTCTGCTACTGGCAGAGCCTGTGGGTGGTTTTAATAAATATTATATATAATACAATGCTAGGCAAAGGTGCCCGAATGCCAGCTTTACAGTTAGACATCTTTTTAACCACAGAGACGCAAAAGCTAAGGCCACGAGCAGTACAAATTTCTTTTCAGTGCCCATCAACAGGTCTCCAGACTTAAGGTTGAGAGTATAGCCCAGTCTCCATGTCCAAACCTTGGCTGATCTGCTCTGAGCACCAACAAGAATGCCAATTAATGCCACTTGTAATGATGGTTTTTATAATATCCACTAGGAACTAGACTGAGACCACCAAACTCATTTCATAGACTGCCTAAGATGGACATTAGATGGTAGTGACTTTCAATCGCTACCACCCTGGTCTTGATTTGAACTCCCAGCCTGGTTATGAAAATTCTGAATCTCATTATTACTAGTTCTCAAGGCTAATCCATTTCCAATAACCTATCAGTCTCATTGCTTTTGCTGCTGAAAGGCACTGAAGAAACTTCCACAACGTCCAGGAATATTTCAAAATAATGCCCTAAGAAAAGGGTGGGTGCTTCTCCTCTAATTAGACTATGAGGACATTGTGTTATTTAGTGTGTGTCACAGATGCACCTTAATGAAGTTGTGATGTCATCAGCTTTGGACTATCCAGTACGCAGAATTTGTAACATATGTAGTAACATTTTTACTCTTCTTCCTACAAAACCAAACATAGTGTGACACCTAGTGGCAGGACATCACATGAATAAAACAGTGACCCAGTGAAAGCTGTATGTTTCATAACCATTCACATCATCCCTTCACAAAGGGCTACAGGCTTGCGAATGGTTATTATGCATTTTAAGTACTTTTAATACCCACCTTTATAGATGTTAAAAAGGAAAGATTTTTATATTACAGTCATTCTGCCCAGCCCCTTCATGTCTACTTTAACAATAACATGACACAATACTTCTGAAAAAAGCAGTGCACCAAGGTTAGTATATTTAAATTGCACTCATTTTTGTGCAATACTTTTTACAAGTATCCCCCCCCCCATCTTTTCACACTTTTGATGAAGTTTATGAAAGCAGGCTTGGCAAGGTTCCTGTAATGCACTGTTTGGACACGGAAAATTTAAAAAGGATGAAAAAAGGATGGTAAGATCTCAGAGGCAGAGACTGTGTTTTTGTTCTGTGTTCCTAGCCCCCAGCACAAGGGAGTCCTGAGCCATGACTAGGGCTCCTAAGCACTGCCACAGTACAAATAATAATGGCAAGTGAACACCTTTGTCAGTCCCTGAGTTTTTTTTCCCTCCAGGACAGGCTTGAAGAACACTGAAGGGCATGTGGAGATGTTTGCACTGCTGCTAATTGTACTGCACCTGCTCTGTAAAAAGGAGTTTAGGTCACAGGCAATCCAGCACCTTTAAACAGTACTAACTCAAATGGAAATTAAAGTGATATTACTGCCCCTGTCCTAAAATGGATACAACATGGCTCTCCAATTAACATATTTCCAATTGCTTTTATTTTGTACCATTAGGAGGAGTAAAGTAATGCTGGAAGAATGAGGATAACCTACACCAAATGTTGTCGAAAGGCCATCGCATCTTATAGTAACACTTTACTCTGCTGTTATAATTCTCTGTTAGATTATCACTGCACACATTTGACAAGAAAAAAATGCCAATGTGACAAGGTGCAAAAAAGCCAATGCAAAAGACTGGCCTCTTGGCCAGAGCAATCCGCTTTAACCATTGTACTCTCCTTTTCTTTGGCTATTACCTGCCTTGCCTCCAGATAGGACCAGCCCCCTCCCACGTCCTACGCTCTCTCGCAGTGCTCCCATGCAAGAGAACACCAATCCATCCAAAGCCCTGCATGTATAGACTGTGACTTCTCTTTGGACCAGAGACTTTCTTTTATTATTTATGTGTTCAGGGCCTAGCGCAAAGGGACCCTACCATAATAAATATGATTAATAATAACAACCGTCAGGCTGAGAACAAGCTGCAAGGAGACAGCTAACAATGAGGAACTCTGGAATCAAATGAGGATTTTGTGAAGGGGGCATGTCAGGATTTATGTTAGAGAAAAGTCCCATCCTGTCCAAATTCTTTGCTCCTAGAAGCCTTCATCAACCTACACCAGCAGCTCCAGCCAAGGAACAAAGCCCCCCCAAAAGAGCCATTTTCTAGCTGTAACCATTGGAGAACCAGCCGGCTTCCGATGGGTTTAAAAGGAACTTTCAGCAGAACCAGTGTCCAAAGCTTCCCCATTTCATCCTGTTGTCTTCCATTTATCTACTTCATCTCAACAGGTCTATCCCTCATTATTAAGAATGATTAGAAACAAAGAATTATGTCATACTTACAGAATGGGTGACTCTATCTTGGGAAACAGTGACTCTGAAAAAGATTTTGGGGTCATGGTGGATAATCAGCTGAACATGAGCTCCCAATGTGACTCTGTAGCCAAAAGAGCTAATGTTATCCTGAGATGCATAAACAGGGGAATCTTGAGTAGGTGTCGAGAGGTTATTTACCTTTGTATTTAGCACTAGTGTGACTGCTGCTGGAATACTGTGTCCAGTTCTGGTGCCACAATTCAAGAAAAATTGGAGAGGGCTCAGAGAAGATCCATGAGAATGATTAAAGGACTACAAAACATGTCTTACAGTGAGAGACTAAAAGAGCTCAATCTATTTAGCTTAACAAACAGAAGGTAAAGGGGGGACTTGGTTGCAGTCTATAAGTATCTATATGGAGAACAAATATTTCATAATGGGCTCCTCAATCTAGCAGAGAAAGGTCTAATATGATCCAATTGCTAGAAGTTGAAGCTAGACAAATTCAGATTCGAAATAAGATGTACATTTTTGACAGTGAGGGTAATTAATCATTGGAACAATTTACCAAGGCCATGATGGATTGGATGTTTTCCCAAAAGATCTGCTCTAGGAATTATTTTGGAGAAAGTTCTATGGCCTTTGTTACAAATGAGGGCAGAGTAGATGATCACAGTGGTCCCTTCTGAATGTCTAAATGAGTCATGCTCACTCACACTCTCTCTCACCCAGTATTGAAGCTGTTGCACTGCGGATAAATAATGAAAGCATCACTGTGGGGAGGGGGAGTGCGCGCACATGCACAAGAATGATGCTGTAGTGTGGTGGTGGATAGACAACACCCCTAGGAAACCCTGGATCCAGTCCCCCTGCTTCAATGACTTTTTAAATTATTTACCTTCAGTGGAACAGCTTCAACAGGCAGGACTGAGGGAGCCCCACATCTGAATATCCCATAGTGGCTAGAGCACTCATGTGAGAGGTGGCAAATCCCTGTTGAAATCCCTTCTCCCACCTCAGGGGAAGAAGGGGATTTGAACCAGGCATCTTCCACATCCCAGGTGAGTGATTTAAGCACTGGGTTAAAAGTTTAGAGGGAAGCTCCTCCCCACATGCCAACCTTCTTGCCAAAAGGGAGCCTAACACCACATCTGACTATCCCAACTAGAAGGTGGTAGGGTGGGGCTTAGCATTTCCCATTGGCTGTTTTCGGCAAGGATCATCCAGTGTGCTGGCTTTTGTGAATCCCTTTCTAAGTTGCCTATCTCATTCATTGTATAGGGAGCCCAGGCACCTAATCCAGGCTTTGTGAATCCCAGTGCTTTTCTAGGCAGCTAAAAGTTAGGCTGAGTATCACCACACCTAACAGTACATCTACACAATTAAACACCCACAGCTGGTCTAGGTCAGCTGCCTCAGACTCATGGGGCTCAGGCTGTGGGGCTCTAAAAGTGCTGTGATGTTGGGGCTCAGAGTGGAGCATGAGCTCTGGATCCCACAAGGGGGAATGGTCCCAGAGCCTGTGCTCCAGCCAGAGCCTGAACATCTACATAACAATTTTTAGCCCTGTGAGCCTGAATCAGCTGACCCAGACCAGCTGCAGCCAGGCTACAGGTCTTTTATTCCAGTGTAGATGTACCCTCAGTTTCTTTGTTTATCTAGACCTTTAGCACTAGGACAAGGCTATCTGGCCCCAAACACCTGCTTTTCTAGGTTATCTTTACCCACACATGTATCATTTACCCTCTGATTTAATGCCCTTTCCTACTCACATGGTTCCTTCCTTTTGATCTCTCTCTCTCAACAGTTCTCTATATACAGCTTTGAAAACCAAGCCTTAGCCTTTGGTTTATAAGCATCCCCAGCCTGAGTTCCTCTAGGCTAAGTCTCCTTTTGTACCTCTCACCAAGTCTGCAGAGCTGCATCTCTCTGTGAGCTTTCATAATATTCCTTCTGCCATCTGCATGTGATTGCAAAATGAAATAAGTGAGTCATTAACCCTGCTCCCCGGCTTATGGTCTAATGCAGAGTGGACAGGGAGTTCACTGGATGAATCACTCCTTATGAAACAGATTTTAGATTAAATCATGTTTTTGTTTCTCAAGCTCAGTGGGTCATTTAAACAAAACATTGATTCCTGTTCATATTTTTGAGACTTTGGATGGTTGAATACCAGAGAAACTTATGGTTTCTATTATACCAAATGAAACAATCTTCATTCCAGTTTGTATGCAGGCCTATATTTTTCCTCAAGATTATGTCATAATTTTGGATGTCCTGGAAGTTTTTATTGAGGGAGCATTAGGGAAGCCAACATTTCATGGCTCAGGTGCTCAGATACTATGGCCAAAGGGGCAATATATGTACTTAGACGATAGCTCTTGCTTTCCTCACAGCAGTAAGAGGCAAGAGAGCGTAGTAATATTCCTTTTACAACATACGTGTTAAGTAAAATGTACCCCTAGTGCTGGTCCATGGATCATGTATTCTGGCTTTAATGTATCATTGGCACTAGATAGGGTTGAATACAATTTGGCCAATTCACTGTTTGACACAGTTTTCCTTTTTACCTCAAATGATTTATTTAATGGACCAATTGTTCCTAGTATCTGACCAGCTCTAATGGCTATGTAAATGAAACCCACACACCTCCTGAGTGTGGTGTCCTGTCTCATCTAGGGGCACCCAGACCACTTAAAGAGAGAGAGAAAATGAGTCTCCTTAACAGACGGTTGGCTTTTAGCTCATGTGGTAGAGGCTTATGCCCTAAACTCCAGAAGTCCCCAGTTCAGTTCTGCCCACCAATGACCGGGGTCTGTTGGTGTTACATAAACTCTTCACAGAAAGTGGATGTATTCTACTGCCACACAAGGCTGGTATTGGGGAACAGCAGCCAAAGTGTTAATTATCCTCTTTCCTCTCACATATCACATCCAGTTATATTTCTTTCCTTTTACAAGGGATCATTTTCATATTTTGCCTTCTGTTTCAGAGCTAGCTCCATTTCATGAACCATCAATGACTTATGCTATACTAGCCAGAATATGTTTCAAAGAGATTAAGTCAATACAGTTTGCATCACCAATGGAATGGCTACAGCGCATCAGAAGTTCTTAGTCACATGAAGTTAGATAGCTAAAACCAGGGAAATTGACTAATGAATCACAATTTTACATGTTGAAAGAAGAGCAATTGCTAACCCATGTCTGAGAGGTTACTGTAGTACGATGAGTGGAACTGGAGAAAGGTCAGGTTTCAGAAGGGCCTTAGTCTGGCGTGAGACCAGGGGTTCAGTAAAGCAAACTGGGACCAGGCTGTTACCAGACAAACACAGACCTCTCTGCATGTAATGCTGACTGGCTTCTCTGCATTCCTACAACTTTGACACCTGCCACATCACTGATTGCTAACGAATAGAGCTGGACAAAATTTTTCCTCCAAAACCTTTTTCAGTAAAAAATGCAAATTTGTGTCAACAGTACATGTCATGAATGTGTGTCAATTTCACAGAATTGTATTGGTAAAACAAAACACACACGCACATACCCCTCAAATTTAAAAAATGTTGAAACATTCTGACATTTTGAAATGAAACTTTTAGAGTTTTTGAGTTGAACAACTTTTTGTTTTGGAATCTCCTTCAATTTTATTTTTAAAAATGAAAAAAAAAGTATTGTAATCTAAACAAAATGCTTTGTTTGTGCCAATGCATTTTTTTTTTGTGTGTTTTTTTTATTTGCCAAAAATTCAGAAAAATTTCATTTTCGGGTTGACCAGAAACATTTTTTTTTTATTTTTCAGAACTGCCAACAAACCGAAAAATCCATCATTTGTGGAACTCCACTAATGAAACAGTTACAATTTCTAGAATGGCCAATCCCAAACATAAAAAAAATCACAAGCCTGCCTCCCCCCAAAAGGCAGGACATTAGCTTGAAACTCCTGACATGTTTTAAAATAATACATGTTGGGTTGATTTTATTTGCCTTCTGAGCTATTTGGATGCACTCACTTCACATTTTCCAACTTTTCTCTGCAATCATGTGGTCTAGAAAAGAACTTTTTAAAGACAAAAGAAAGCTGAGATTCTTATACAATGTTAGGATTCCAGAAACTGGGGACTCATTAAACTCATGAGAACTATCAGCACTTTCAGTCTTTCAAATTGTTCCTTATTCCTCCAACTTTTTTATTTTTTTTTATGGTAAAAAGTAACCAGTTATGAAAGTTATTTATTCAACTGCCAAATCCTGTTCCTTCCCCACTGACTGTGGAGGGGCCTGCTTGCCCTGAAAATACTGCAGTTCTGTCCTGGGGGAGGGAAGGGCAGGACTATAGAATAATTTTGCCCATGGAGCCTGGATGCACTCCTGACCTCACAACATAAGATCTGGGTGATCTGGTGGTGTCTGGGTAAGGAATTTGTGCCTATTTATTGATAAACAGTGAGGGTCACATGCTCAGTAGACGTAAATCAGTGTCACTCTATAGCATATGGCCCTGAGTCACTGATGCATTTGCCTGGTAGGGTTTGGAGAACTGGGTAGGAGGCAGGGGCGGCTCCAGACATTTCGCCGCCCCAAGCATGGTGGCATGCCATGGGGGGCGCTCTGCTGGTCGCCAGTCCCGTGGCTCCGGTGGACCCTCCGCAGACACGCCTGCGGGAAGTCCACCGGAGCCCTGCCTGCCGCCCTCCCGGCGACTGGCAGAGCGCCCCCCACAGCATGCCGCCCCAAGCACGTGTTTGGCATGCTGGGGCCTGGAGCAGCCCCTGGTAGGAAGGGCATTAAAAGCAGCTAATATTCATAGAGAATTATCTCCTTGTGTTATTAACATGCTCGAACACCCCAGAGTAAATGCCAATAGCCAAATTAATGCTCCTACAAGCAGAACCCCACTCGGAGGGAGAGGGGTACACGGTATTGCCTGGAGGGATTATTCTTGCATTGGGCAGGACTCTGATCCCCAGAAACCCTGGTTACACCATTAGAAAAGTGGAAGCACGCATCCCCCAACATGGCCCTCCTAATGCTGTCTGGTGCATGGGTAACTGCCTGCTCAGGCATGCTTTCCAGGCTGGTCAATGCTGCTGTCAGCCCTAATAACTCCCCCACCTGCCTTTCCCATGAACACTAGGAGCACAGTCAGCAAAATGATGACTTCCTCCTGCATAGGGATGCTGGGAGGGATATCACTCCATGCACAGTGTACAAGCATTAGAGCAGTTGTCAGTTATCCTCAGTGAGCAAAGCAACTCAGAGCCCAGAGGACCCACCAGGCATGTGAAGGTAAATGAACTCTGGCTTTTCCTGTATTAAAACAGGCATTCCATCCTCTTGCTTTGCACTCAATTTATTGCATTATAGGTCAATTGCAAAATATTCTCCTATATGTGACTATTTGGCAACATAACTATTATCCTCTTTGAGATGTTTAGCTTATTTGATCACTTCAGTCATTTGCTAAAAAAAATGTATTGTTCTACTTGGGGGGAAAAAAAGATACAAATTCCCATTTCCTAGAAACCCTGCCTGTACACTGGGCCCTCAATCCTGGCTCTCAAGTGCTGCAAACTAATCACATGTCATCATAACTATAATACTCCATGGCATGCAGCCAGGCTGACTCAAACTGATGAGAAATAAATTGAGTCAGTACTTGGCCAAAGAGCATCTGCAAGTGGAGAGGTTTAGTTTACGGTGGGGAGAAGAGTGATAAATGCACATTTATTCTTTGCTATGGCTTTTGCTATCAATTTGCCAAAACAAAAGTCCAGTAACATGCAATCAAGCTGGATGATCTAAGTTATATTGGGTGTTATAACCTTGTGCTTTTGCAGCTGAGGAGAGCTACATGTTAATTTCCTTTGGAAACTCTAGAATATTAAATTGATATTCATCACAGTTGGCATATGGCTCAAAGAACACAGCACATTTAATGCTTTCCACCTCCTGTGCAAGGAGCTCAGTGTTTTACAAGTAGTCATGAATTAACTACCACACCTCTGCAATATAGGTAAGTATTCTTCCCATTTTACATATGGAAAATTGATTGCAGACTTGTCCAGTACAACTAAGCAAGCCTTTGGCAATGCCAGGAACAGAGCGCAGATTTCCTGAACAGTGATATAACAGCTAGACATTGTTTTCTCTCTTTACTTTCCACACTGGAATTGTGTGGTGCTTCATGGCAATGCAACTACTTCTGGGGTAGAACACAGCAACCATTATAACAGTCCAGCACAGAACAGCAAAGATGAATATCAAATTCAAATGCAATAGGAGAGGATTACAAGTGAGAGGGCAGTTGCTGGATCTCAGTATATCAAACAAGCCGATATAGCAAATGGATTCTAAAAAATACCTATCTCCTCACTAAAAAAAACAGGAGTACTTGTGGCACCTTAAAGACTAACAAATTTATTTTAGCATGAGCTATCTCCTCACTGGGAGGGAGAGAGGAACTGGGAATAATGCTGGGTTATCAAGAGGACACATGCTACTGGATATTTTATCAGGTAGCAACACCCTGTTCATAAATCTTTCCCACTCTTCTTCCTCCACTGAATGAACTGTTAGAAAAGCTAGGAGAACTTCTAGAGTCATGAAAAGAGTTCAGTATAACATCGGTAGCTGCAGCACCAGCACTAGCTGCATTGCCAATCCAGAGCCCCAACAGAGAAAGAAGACAAAATGATGGAAAGGAAAGAAAATCATGTTCCTGGACTTCTCTAAAGAGTGAACAAAAGCAGATTTGCTTAGATACTAAAGACTAAGTCTTAGCATCAGATTCTGCCCCATTCATTTCCTGTCCCCAGGCACCCTCTCCCGCTTTGCACCACTCTGGGATAAAGCTGTAGAGAGCCACCTTTGCCATGTGAAACACAGCACAGCTGCAGCTTCCACCCTTAATTTCTTTTTTCTGTGTTGAGATCATCCATTTTCCATCATTCTTTAGCAAGTAGCATTAGTGTTCAGGCTAATGTTTTAGTTTGATTTTCTTTCTAGTGTTTATATTTTCCCAAGAGTCAATTAGCCTTCCCTGATGGAATACACATGCTGCAATTCCCACACAACAATCCACTTCCACGTCTCACATTAACTTAACTTGCATTGCAATTTTCCTATTCAAACCCAGCTAAATAGTTTTCTTCACCCTAATTATATTTATGTCCCTAGGGAGGTCCTTATCAATTCAGGCAGTGACAGATTAGGATGATCCTTTAATGGCAGCCACTCTGCACTCCTTTGGCCCGTCATTTCTGATGAGGAGACACTCAGTATCCTAAACCAGTGACTCAACTTTTCCAGGGTACTGTTCCCCTTTCAGGAGTCTGATTTGTCTTACATACCCCAAGTTTCACTTCACTTAAAAACTACTTGCTTACAAAATCAGCCATAAAAATAAAGAAGTGTCATAGCACGCTATTACAGAAAAAGTGGTTACTTTCTCATTTTTACCATATAATTATAAAATAAATCATTTAGAATATAAATGTTGTACTTACATTTCAGTGTATAGTATATAGAGCAGTACAAACAAGTTATTGTCTGTATGAAATTTTAATTTGTACTGACTTCGCTAGTTCCTTTTATGTAGCCTATTATAAAACTAGGCAAATATCTAGATGATTTGATGTACCCCTTGGAAGACCTCTGCATACCCCAGGGGTACACGTACCCTCCAGTTGAGAACCACTGTCCTAAAGCAATCCCAGTTCTGTTTCACTTTGGAAACATTTACTGTTCTTCCCTTCTGCTCTCTCTCTGGCCACCATCCCCATGCGAGGACAGCACATCCTGGAGTTGATATTTCAGTGGGGCACTATATATTTCTTTAATAAAACCCAGTTTACTCTTCAATTTGTGACTTTCATTTCTCTGCCAATCCCTGGCTTTATGGCCAATACAGCTGTGAGAGGTTAAAAAGCAGCAACAAAACCATGAGAAATCTCTAAAGTATCATTCAAGTAGTGCTTGCACTAATGCTGAGTATTTCTTAGCTTTCATACCCTTTATAGATTTGCTTTTCAATTACTGCAGGAAAGTCCTATGAAAGACAAAGTCATATTTATATAAATCAATATCAAATGCTTTATGCATTTTCCTTGGAGAACAGGCCTGACTACTGGAGAGAAGATAACTGCTACCCTCTAGAGGAAGAGTCTGCTTTTATTGTTAATGAAAAAGCCCTTAAATTCTATTACACTGATGCATAAGACATTAGATTTTGTTGTAACATTTCAGGAGCTGGGGTATTGGATTTCATTGTCTCTATTTATCACGTTAATTTTTTTTTAGTACCACACATTGTGTCATTGTTAAATTTCCCATCTCCTCTAACAGTAAGGTAAGTGTGAACTGTATCAGGATTCCATTAGCCTTTTCCATTTCCACCCTTTTCCACCCACACTCTTAGAAGATTGAAAGAACAGAATAAACAAAGAAAGAGCAAACCTCCTCCTACCTTCCATGTGAAGAGTGACTTGAAATATATTACTGTCCTGTATGGAAAACATAAGAGCCCCTAAAAAGTCACCCAATGTAAATCCAGCTTTAAGGAAACTAAGGTTGTAACATTGCCTGTTTGGCTTTAAGCAGAAATGTCAGGACCCCACCCATGGCTGGGTGGAGAATCCCTCCATGAAAAGATGGAAAAACAGTTCACTGAAATGTCTCCAAAAGTTTCAGCCTCTTCCAAGTCGTTCTTCACCTCTCTTCAGTACTTTTGACTTGCCATTTCCTTTTCTCTGCATTATTCATCAGGAGCCACAATGACTGCGAATAGCCGGTCAGCATCAGTATCAGCAACATAGTTTGCAATATAATATGATGTCTACTGCATCATATATGTGGATGGTATGGATTTATAATAGAGACTGATCTGTGCCCCAGGGAGCTTATCATTTAAATCAGTCATAAAGAAAGGGATAAAGTGGGGTGAGGTATGTGAAGGACCAGAATTACAACAGTAAGAGATCCTGAGATAAGCTATGGCATGGAAGAGTCAGAAGTGACGTTTTTTTCATTACTAAAGAACAAAGGCCACCATTGTCTATTGCTCTGAGTTTTACCATTGGCACCACCAAGAGTTTGAAAAGGTGAAGAAAAAAAAATATTGTAGATCTGGTGCTTTTGCACTTGAGCCGCATTCTGTATTGAAGATATTTTCCATTTTTAAACAATTACTTTTTTTTTTTTTTGCAATTAAAAAAGAGTCACACAGAGAGAACGTTCAGTTGTAACAGATAGGCACTTTTAGCAGGAAGCTGTGAGCTGGTTCTGCAAACTGAAACCCCACACCAGTCGTGGCTCAAAACCGAGTTCCATTTTATCTAAGCCACCAAGGCCAGTTCTGGGGTCTTACGGAAGGAAAGGTATTTTGGTTAGGCCTTGCTCTAACTATCCATTTTCACAACCAGTCTCTCTTTCAGCTGAAATTTTGCATATTTGATTACAGGCCAAGAGGGATTAAAGAAAGATTTAAAGATAAATAATAAACAGCAACAAAGCAAGGCCATTGAGTCATTTTGGAACTATCAAGGTGCATTTTTACATTTAAATGTATGGTGATAAGAAGGACAAAGTAAGGCCAAACTTTAGGTTGCCCCATTAGCTCAGCACAGATTGCTCCTTGAACTGCCTTGGAGTAATCCATTCCACATTATTACAATTTTCTACATGCACTGCTCCAGGGGCGCATGGTCCTCAATGAACAAGGGCTTAACCTATCTATCTAGCGTGTTATATACCCATTACCAGTGTAGTACTTGAGCAACTCCAACTATTCATGGATGTAGCCTCAGAACACCCCTGTACAGGAGGGATGTATCATTATCCCTATTTTACAAGTAGAAAAAAAATGGTTATTAACCTTGTAACTGTTGTTCTTCGAGATGTGTTGCTCGTGTCCATTTCAATTAAGTGTGCGTGCACCGTATGCACGGCAGCAGGAAGATTTTTCCCCTAGCAGTATCCATCAGGGTTGGCCTGGGCACCCCTTGGAGTTGCGCCTTCATGGCGTTCAATATAGGACCCTGCTGACCCGCCACCCCCACAGTTCCTTCTTGCCGGCTACTCCGACAGAGAGGTAGGAGGGTGGGTATTGGAATGGACATGAGCAACACATCTCGAAGAACAACAGTTACGAGAACCTTAATAACTTGCTCATGTCAATTCCAATTAGGTGATTTCCAAGACTAAGTTTTGGAGGCGGGATCAGAGCTTAAATGTTCACAGACTGAAGTACTGCTCTACCAAAAGCTGCATTTTCTCTGGCCTGCTGGGTAATGGCATAATGCGATGTTAATGTATGAATGGAGGACAACATCGCTGCTCTGCATATTTTCTGGGTTGTAACGTGTGCCAGAAATGCTGCCAACAAAGACTGTGCCCTGGTGGAGTGCACTATGAGCGGAGGGTCAGGTACCTTCACCAGGTCACAGCATTCCCAGATGCAGGACGTGATCCATGACGAAATCCTTTGGGAGGAGACTGGGAGCCCTTTCATTCTGTCCGCTACCACGTTGAGCAACTGAATGGACTTCTGGAACAGTTTGATTCACTCGATGTAAAAGGCTAATGCCCGGCGAACATCCAGTGAGTGAAGCCTTTGTTCCCTGCAGTTTGCCTGCGGGTTAGGGTAGAAAACTGAATGAAAGACATCCTGGTTGACATGAAACTGGGAGACAACCTTAGGGAGGAACGCTGGATGCTGTCTGAACTGAACCTTGTCCTTGTAGAACACAGTGTAGGGAGGCTCTGATGTTAGGGCTTTGAGCTCAGACACCCTCCTGGCTGAGGTTATAGCTACCAGAAACACCACCTTGTATGAGAGAGAGAACAGAGAGCATGTTGCCATCAGTTTGAAGGGTGGCCCCGTCAGTCTGGAAAGGACCAGATTGGGGTCCCAGGCTGGGACCAGCTCTTGGACATGTGGATATAGCCTGTTGAGACCTTTCAGGAAACAGCTGACCATAGGGTTGGCAAAGACTGACCAGCTCCCTGCGCCTGGATGGAAGGCAGATATGGCAGCCAAGTGAACCTTTATTGACGACATGGACAGCCTCTGCTGCTTAAGATGGAGAAGGTAGTCCAGTATAAGGGGTATGGACACAAGCGTCAGAGATGGACAGTGTTGCACCGACCAGATTGAAAACCTCTTCCATTTGTCCAGATAGGTAGCCCTGGTGGAGGGTTTCCTACTGCCAAGGAGGACTTGTTTGACTGAGTCTGAACAGGAGAGCTCCATCGGGTTCAGCTAGGGAGCTTCCACACCGTGAGGTGCAATGACTCAGGGTTCGGGTGCTAGAGATGGCGGTGATCCTGAGTTAACAAGTCTGGGAAGAGCGGTAAGATGACTGGGGCTTCCACGGACATTTCTAGTAGAGATGTGTACCAGTGCTGGCAGGGCCAGGCTGGGGCTATTAATATCACTGAAGCTTCTTCTCTCCAGACTTTGAGGAGCACCTTGTGAATGAGAGGGAATGCATATAGGAGGAGGTGTCCCCTCCATGGGAGGAGGAACGCGTCCAAGATGGATCCTGAGCTGTGATTCAGGAAGGAGCAAAACTGCTAACACTTCCCATTGTGTCACACGATGATCTGGTCTATCTGGGAAAACCCCACCATTGGAAGATGGAGTTTGCGACGTCCAGGAACAGGGACCACTCGTGGCCATGGAACGACCAGCTGAGGTCTGATGCAGGTGTATGGAATGAGCTAGACAAAAGTCCCACAGCATGAGGGCTTCCTGGCACAGGGGAGAGGAGCATGCCCACCTCTGCTTGTTGATATAAAACATCACTGTGGTGTTGTCTGTCATGACTGATACACATCTCCCTGCCAAGTGCGCTCAGAAAGTCTGGCATGCTACGTGCACCGCTCTCAGCTCTCTGACCAGACCACAGGCCTTGTGTCCTGAGGTCTCTCAGATGTGTGCCCCAACCCAAGGCTCTTGCGTCCATCACTAGCGAGAGGAATGTCTGAGGACTGGTGAAGGGGACCCCTGTGCATACTACCTGCGGATTGAGCCACCGCAGGAGGAAGTCGAGGATTGGACAGGGCAAAATCACAACCCTTTCCAAACTGTTCCGAACTGGCTGATACACCGAGGCATACTCCAAGAATACTGGAGTCTGAGCCTGGCATGTTGCCCCACATAGGTACAAGTGGCCATATGTCCCAGGAGTTTCAGGCAATTCATTGCTTTGGTGGTGGGAAACTGCCTGAGACTTCTTCCAGAGTCTGGAACCTCGATTCCAGGAGGTATGCCCTGGCCTGTGTAGAGTCCAGTACTGCCCTATAAATTCTATTCACTGAAGATTTCCAGCATTGATTTCCCCATGTTCAGGAGAAGGCCCAGTTCATCAAACATTGTTCTTATGAAGTCAACTTGTGCCTCTACTTGAGCTATGGCGCTGCCCTTGATCAGCCAATTGTTGAGGTAGGGGAACACCTGTCCCTGCCGCCTATGCAGAAACGCGGCCACGACTAGCTAAATGGGAGGACAGTGAACTGGTAATGGCTGTGGTTGACCACAAACCTGAGGTATCTTCTGTGGGACAGAGTGATTGCTATGAGAAAGTATGCATCAAGGGCAGCATACCAGTCCCCTGAATCCAAGGAAGGGACGATGGAGGCCAAAGAGACCCCGTGGAACTTCAGTTTCTTCATGAACTTGTTGAGATCTTGCAGGTCCAAGATGGGCCTGAGCCCACCTTTGGCTTTTGGTATTAGGAAATACCGGGAATAGACGCCCTTGCCCTTCAGCTCCTGAGGAATCTCTTCCACTGCCCCCAGCAATAGGAGCGAGTGAACCTCTTGTACGAGGATTTGCCTGTGAGAAGGATCCCTGAAGAGGGATGGGGAAGTAGGGTGGAAGGGCAGGAAGACAGAGGATTGGAGTGAGTATCCTCTCTCTACCATGCAGAGCACTCAGTGGTCTGTTGTAATCGGGCCCATGCAGGGTAGAAAGGGGATAGTTGGAACGAAAAGGTAAGGTGAGGTGGATCCAGTGGAGTTACTGGTGTGCCATCCTCGAAAGCGCCTTCAGAAGGCCTGCTTCTGACCTGAAGACTGCTTAGACTGGCCAGAGCCCTGGCTCGAGGAAGGGTGTGGCCTCTTCCTGCCATTTCTATTCCTCCTCCAGGAGTTAACTACAACTATATACACTGAAAAGTGGACACTGCCAAGGAAGCGCTTGCCAAGACAAAAGCAATGGGGCATTCCAGCTAGCCGTCACTGGTGGTAAGAAGGAACTGAGTGGGTGGCGGGTCATCAGGGCCCCATATTGAGTGCCATGAAGGCGCAAATCCAGGAGACATCCAGGCCGACCTGACGGATACTCCTAGGGGAAAAATATTCGTGCTGCTGTGCACACAGTGCATGCACACCTAACTGGAATTGACATGAGCAATCACTTGAAGAAGAAACAAAGGAAATAAGTGAATTTCCCAAGCTAACAAATGAAGACAGAGGCAGGACTAGAACCCAGATCTCCTGGATATGTAGTTTAATACAGCACCACAAGATAATCCAGTTCCCCTTACCATTCATTCTTCTGCAGCTCCTTTTTCCCTCTACTTGCACAGGTGCTCAGTGGAAGACTATAAACTTACTGAAACAGAGAGGAGAAGCGACAAGAAGGGAGCATTCCACACACACTGCTCTAAGATCGGGGAAGTTTTCTGACGTATGTTTTTGCCCATTGTGACAAAGTTCCTCCTCTGCTTGGTAGGTCTTGTGCTTATTGGTGGATTTCCTCGCCTCACAGATTCACCCTGTGGGTCGGGAAACAGCCCAGAGACCTTCCCTTCTGGTAGACGCCACAGTCCAGGTCAATTTTTCCTGTGTTTGATCAGGAGTTGGGAGGTTTGGGGGGAATCCAGGCGTGCCCTCTACTCCAGGTTCCAGCCCAGGGCCCTGTGGACTGCAGCTGTCTAGAGTGCCTCCTGGTACAGTTGCGTGACAGCTACAACTCCCTGGGCTACTTCCCCATGGCTTCCTCCCAACACCTTTATCCTCACCACCAGACCGTCCTCCTGATGTCTGATAATGCTTGTACTTCTCAGTCCTCCAGCAATATGCCTACTCACTCTCAGCTTCTTGCGTGCCTCTTGCTCCCAGTTCCTCACACACACTTCCTCTCCTCTGGCTCCCTTTGGCCTGACTGGAGTGAGCCTTTTTATAGCATCAGAGGGGCCTTAATTAGAGTCAGGTGCTTAACAGCCTCACCTGACTCTTAGCAGGTTAATTGGAGTCAGGTGTTCTCATTAGCCTGGAGCAGTCCTTGCTCTGGTCACTCGGGGAACAGAAAACTGCTTATCCAGTGGCCAGTGTATCTCCCTTCTACTACTCTGCTGTCCCCAACTGGCCTGGGTCTATCACACCATGAAAACTTGTTTTGTTTGATCTCTGGTTAGAAACATTATCTCTGAGGATGAGCCCTGACAGACTGCGTCTGTGTTATTGTTTCTACCCAGTACAGCCAACTGAGAATTTTCAACATATTTGGGGGGAGTGGGAACGGAGAACAATTTATCAAAAACTGGACAATTTTTCAAAAAAGCCCCTATTTTTGGACCATCTACTGCTGAGTCAACCTGTCATCTTTCATGTAATCCTCAGTCTCAAAGAAAAACAGGCATGTGCCTTTGACATTTACAAGAATTCAAAATAAAGTGGGTATTTTATTTGGGAAAGAAAAACCCAAAAGCCAAAAAACTCTCACCTGCCTCTGAGTCCTGGAGAAAGCAGAGCTCTTTCACAATACATTTAGTCTCTGCAGAGATGGCTCTGAGCCTTACACCCTGATCCAGCTCTCCAACGTGAAAGCTGTGTGGATTCAGGGTTCCAGTTCAGGTCTATTGGAGAGTGATGCCAGAGACATGAAGTTTGGATTCAGCTTCCTCAAAGATCTATTGGTATTTCTAGCTATAGATTCAAACAAGTAATGAGTAATATACTCAGATCTCTCTCCAGTCTGCATCCACTTCCATTTCTTTCTTGGAAGAAGATATTTCGTGTACATTCAGTATGACGCAAATTCTGCTCTCAGTTACCCTAGCCTACATTGTACCCTAGCCTACACTGACTTTCCTAGAGTTACTCCAGATTTACATTGTTGTAACTGGAAGCTAACTCTGGCTCTATCTTGTAATTCTAATTGGGATCTTAGAAAGCACAGTTTATTCTTTCTCTGGCAATCAGGAGAAATGAAAATACACTCCTCACGTGGGCCATCTGCCAGAAAAGGGATCCAAGAAAAACCTTATTTTCACTTTGGCACCGGGTGCTGGGGTAACTTGGAGAAGGCAGCCATTTGTCACAAAGCCTGGATTAGTCAACATGCTATGATCTGGAGGAACAGGATCACTTTAGTGAAGGCCTACTCTCATGGGCAGTGGGTATCGAAGGCAGGGGAAGGCTCAGGCTCCCAAACTGCCTGTGTGACCTCACCCACATTCCACTCCCAGACCCCCTCCTGCTTCCCACCACACTTTGCTGTGGCTCTTGGCTGGGGCCTGAGTCAGTGGCACCAGAACTGGGAGGGTCAGGGGGCCATAGCCCTCCCTTCCCACTTTTTGAAAGTGGACAGGCCGGCCGCCTGTCCCGTTCACTTTTTGTCAGGAAGGACCCTGCCCCCTTCCCCTCCTCTTCCCCCCAAGGCCCCACCCCCAGCCAGACCAGCATGGAGCCCAGCTGGGGAGCCGCAGCAGACCCTCCACCTGCCCAGGGTGCGGGCAGCCTGGGGGCTGCTCAGGCCCCCCGCACCGTGGGCAGGTGGAGGGTCTGCTGCGGCTCCCACAGCTGCCCGCTTGGCTCTTATCATGGCTGGGCTGCGGCTCCGAGCCCCCCCCCCAGCCCCCAGCTGGAGCTGGGTCAGAGAGCTGCATGGGCGGCTGTGGAGAGCCTGGATCCCTCCACCTGCCCTGGTCGAGGGACCTGGGACACAGGCAGGGGGCTGCCTTTGCCTCCACAGTGGGTGGGTGGGTGGGTGGGCCCCCCCCACCACCACTTTGGGGAGGGCTCTGGCGCCCTTGCTCTGGGCTCGGGCTGCGGGGGACCAGCCTGCAGCCAGGCACTGTAGGAGTTATGTAACATGTAGGATGCTGTGTTCCAAAACTGTTGGAAGTGAAGGTTATCACCTGATGCAGGGAAGTCTCAGAGCTGACTCAATCAACACTGAGAACAATCGACATCTGTGGATCCAGCCCAAGCCCTGTGTTGACTGTCTGGACCAGATGCAGGCTTCAGCATTTACAAAAAAGACAAAAGAACCCCAAGAAAAGTTTCTGAATAGGGGACGTAGTGGCTAAGAGACAATAGTCTGTAACTGTATAGAAGGGGCACATTATGGAGGAGAAACGCTGCCAGCGGATGTGCCTCATGAAAGGTGGATCCCAGCTTTCTGGTCTGGACAAGCGCTGTAAGGACTGACCATTGGCTTGGAAATACTTTATTAGACAGGAAACAGCTTATTAATAAGTATAGGCTATAGATTGTGTTCTATATTTTTCTTCTACATGTAACCTTATGTTTCGAAACCCTTGAACTTGCTTTTATATGAATCTCTATCTCACGCTCTGTTAAATAAACTTCAGTTTGGTTTTACTCTAGACATGTCTATGCGCCTTTTGCTAAGGATAGTGTTGAACAGAGGTGAAACCGGTCAACTGGGGTGCGCTACTTCCACAGAGGCTGTGGACTGGGGAGCGTCCAGAAGACAAGGGACTGAGGGCACTAAAGTGTAACAAAGTGGGTGTGTAAATTGTGAGGCTGAACTGGGAAAGAATGGGGCTTGTGGACCCTGGAGCAGAGCGTTTGTCTTGCCAGCAGCCAGTAGTTGGGGAGTTTTCTTTGGTGGGCACAGCCAAGAATCCCTGTCGCTGTGAGCAGGCAGTGGTAGTGATTCACCCTGGATACCTCAGTTTACTCCCACAAGTGTCACAATTACCCTCCAGGTGCTTATAACAGAAGCTGTGTTTTTACATTCCCAGGAATGGTAATGTCTGTTTGGGACTCTATATTTCCACTATCTTGGCCCTCTTTCTTGCAGAGAGCACTTCTCTTACTGCAGTGCATTACTAGATGGGTGTGGGATTGCGTCAGACATGAAATTTGGAACACTAAGGCAAGTTCATTCCCAAACAAACTCTAAACTATTTTTCTGATCATAAGAAAAAGGAGCGTAGATACGCTTTCGCCTTCCTTCCACACACCTTAAAGCTCAAGGCAACCCTGCTAAAGAAGCAAGCTACTTGACAGTGGGGATCCCTGCTAGCCAGGAATTCCCATTTTAGGCTCTGACTAAGGCAAGGCAGCTTTTGCTTTGCTGTTTGACCCCTTTGACTCTTTTCCTGACTGTCAATTCTTATTTACTCCATAACTTTCAAAGATTGACGTTTTCCTGGGGAAAAGTTTTCTGTGTCTTTGAATGCACTATCATAATGTCTAACTCAGACCTTCCCTTTGTTCCCAAGGTCAGGAATCTTGGATTAATCCCTGACTCTGAACTTTCTTTTCCCTCCTCCATTTCCCTTATCTGTAGATCTGTCTATCACTGCCTCCCTCCAGCATTGCAAGAATTCTTCCTAGTCTTGGCCTTGACTCCACTGTGATACTTATTCATTCCCCTCCCTCTCAGTCTTTCTAAATCCCTAATCTTCTCTAAATTTCAGGGATCCAGAAAATCATGGCCCAAGGTAGTTTCTTGGTCCAGAAAGCAGGATAATTTTCAGGGGAGTCCTGTCTACCTCAACGTCCACTTCAATATTGCCCACCAGGTATTCATAGAATTCTTCAAGCATGGGTTCCAGTCAACCTTGGATGACCTTATATGTTCACCTACATGTTCATTCTGCTCCAAATGATTTAAAGGATTATCAGCTAAGGGGAGAAGGTGGCTGTTTAAAAACAAACACCTCTGCTTTACTTAGAGATTTGAGTGCAGTTAATGGGAACAACAGTGCCAGTGAGGGCCTGAGTACGGCTGCTTGTCAAAGCTCTGTGCAAGAGCACATAGAAGGAAAAGCACTACCCACTTACAATTCCCTGGTGTGCTTTTCCCTTAAAATATTGTTCAATGTGAAAGTTTTTAGTATACCAAGCTTTGTTCAGCCCATGGAAACACAGCTGAGTTTCTTTCCCAGAGGAAACTGCAGACCCTGATTGCTCTGTACAAATAATTTTTTTTACTTACTAATGAATGCTACATCCATCAGAATTCCACCCCCTCCTCCTTCCCCCACAAACTTGTTTTTACCAAGTACTCTTAAAGAGAGTTGTAAAGTTAAAGGCATGACCCCCCTCTCCCCTTAAAATAATCAAGGGGCCTAGGGACATGAGTATGTATGCAACTGGCTGATTCATTGAAAGTGACGCCTTATGACAGGTAATGAAAAGAAAATCATTGTCCCTCTGAATAATTAGTGGCATGTTCATGAGAATATCCAGGCAGAAACCATGTTCATCTATTTGGCAGGGACACAAAACAAGCTTCTTTACTAGTACAGTTCTTCACTATTACATATCCCAGATCAGGGAGCGAAGTCTATAAATCAGAACAGACGTGCTCCTCTTTGCTGAAGGAAGCCGATAACTGTCTCTTGAGAAGGAGGACATACCAAGTGCTCCAGGATGGGATGGCTACCTGGGCCTACAAAGATATGACAATTTTGGGGAAGAAATACTCTCACCCTTTAAATTTATCGCAAGACGAAGGTGAGGACACACAGACCTCAATCAAGCAACTTTTTCTCTGCTGCTGGTGTTACAATCCATTACAAAACAGCACCATTGACATTATATTGAAGGATAAAATGGTGATTTGCAAATATCTTCGATTTTTCAATGTTACCTCAAACACATAAAGTTACCAGATAAAATCCTGGTCCTATTGAAGTCATTGACAAAACTCTAAGTGACTTCTATGGGGCCAGGATTTCACCGCAGATCTCCACAGTGTGCTTCTGTTCATGCGAAGTATGGATCCTTATTACAGCTCAACGCTGCATCCAGCTTCCCTCTATAGAATTGTTCCATTTTCATGACAAACTTGGAATCTAGGAGTGTCATAGGTCTCACCCCCACTTGGAGCTGTTGGGTTCACAAGATGGGGACCTGCATGGATCCTTCTAAACTTAAATCCTAGTTTAGATCTGGTAAAAGCTGCCACCACCCAATAATGTACGTGTATTGGGACACAGTCCTTCCCCAAACTTCCCCTGGGGAACACAGATTCAATCTCCCTGAATCTCTACACACAGGGAAGCAGCCCACTTCCCCCCTCCCTCTCTCCTAGCCACTCTGGAGAGATTCACACCGATTCAACCCTGTGAATCAACCTCAGGAGGAACTCACTCTTCCCCCCTCCCCTTCCCTTGAATCTCCACAAGAGAAGGAATTAACCAAGTCCAAAGAAAAGAATTATTAAAAAAATAAAAGAAAGTCACTGTCTCTGTAACCAAGATGGAACAATATACAGGGTCTAAACTTATCAATCTCTGGAGAGAATCCCCCCTCCTTTCTTCCTCAGTAAAAGCAAAGTAACAGCAAACAGGAATAAAGAATTTCCTTCTGCAAACACACAATTGCAAATGTAGAAATCAAATTATAAGACTAATCCGCCTTTCTAATTAATACTCACTATTGAATAGTAGGAACTACTCCAGGAGAACTTGGAGACATGTCTGGCCTCTCTTAGATCCAAAAAGAGAACGCACAATCCAACAAAGAACACAGACAAAGGCTTCTCTCCACAGAGATTTGAAATTATCCTGTCCCTTGATTGGCCCTCTGGTCAGGTGTTTCTCAGGTTACTGAGCTTGTTAACCCTTTCCAGGTAAAAGAGACCTTAACCCTGATCTGTTTATTTATGACAAGGAGTCTGTCAATGTTATGCACTACCTACCCCGTAAGAAAAGGTTTTACAATGCAAATGTTCATAGAAATGTTTATATAAATTTATCCCAAGCTTCAAGGAAAATAGTTTTGTCTAGATTTAAATATTCCCCTGACATGCTTGCAGCACAAAACACTGTGGCGTGGTGTTAGCACATGAAAACCAGATAACAAAACTTACTACAAACAAAAAAACTGACTAGTTTAATTGGCCAAACTGAATGAAATTCATAAAATAATTAATCATATATAGTTGTAAGCAGAGTCAGGATGAGCCCTACCCTGACATCTGGTGGTACATTATGAGGAGTGGGCAAAGGAATTTTAGGAATGTGCATTTGCATTGGTAAACCCACTCCACTTAGCATAACACACAGCAGCATGGGATGGTTATTTTCACACTGTGGAATCCCCAATTTCTTTGTTATTGGGGCAGGAAGGAAAAAAAGGGGCTGTTACCTTAATTATGTGAATGAGGAACTATGAGACTGCTTTATGACAGAAATGACTCAACCTACATTAAATAGTACTTGCTAGACAAGGGACAGGGGTTCCAAAACCCAGTGAAGGGAGAGAGGCTGGGGACTGGTGTGTGTACCTGATAGTATGGGCCCCTTTTGAGGGCCTGGAATACCAATTGCACTTCCTCCTCTCTCCACTGTTAAAGAGCAGAGCTAATTTTGAATCCTTTAGGAGTCATCTAGAGGTTGCTGACCTGAATTCATGTTGGGCCATGTGGCAGTGGGGCTCTCCTACTACAAGTTGAAATCACTAAAAGAGCTAAGCTTACTAAGCTGAGATCACTGAGTGCTGTGTTAAGTAGTGGGAGAGCCTGAAGATCTATCACCAAGCAGCTGGCAGAGCGGAGCAGTCTGCAGCACGTTGGAGCAGCCCATGGAACAATGAGCAGTGTGGAGCGGTTTGTGGGAGACGGCTGACGTGGTTCACGGGTCTGCTGGAGGAGCGGCACAGCTGGTGGAGTAGAGCCAGTCGTGGTGAAGGCTGCAGCAGAACTCCACGGAGAAGCGGGGCAGTCGGCCCTGGCCCACGTAAGGTGTCCCTAGCCCCCTGTGTGTGTGACCCCCCCCCCATTTCCACCCAGGCTGGGGGGGGGGGTAAAACTCTGCAGATAAACTTTTGAACTCTGGGGTGGCACTGACCGGAGACTGAGACTTTTGGGTTGTTGGACTTTGGGGTGATTGGACTTAAGACCCTAAGGACAGTGCCAAATGTACTTGGAGGTGGGTTTTTGCTTATGGTTTGTGTATAGTCCTGTTTGTGGTGTCTCTCCAACGTGATGCCACATTGTTTCCCTCCTTTATTAAAAGGATTTTGCTACACTCAGACTTCGTGCTTGCGAGTGGGGAAGTATTGCCTCCTAGAGGCGCCCGGGGGGGTGGTAGGTAATTGTCCCAGGTCACTGGGTGGGGGCTCGAGCCGGTTTTGCATTGTGTTATTGAAACGGAACCCCTGGATACTGAACCCGGCCCTTGTTGCTGCCAACTCAGAGGGGCAGAAGGGTTACATAGTCAAAGGCAAACTAGATTTAAAAAAACCTATTTCATATTTTAGAATCTAAAGTGTTGTAGGGGCAAGGAAGTGTGTACTTTGTATGCACACATATACATACACTTCCCTCCAACTTTTCTCATAGGGTGAGTCCTTAGCCCTTCATGCAGTGTGTGCAATTCCAAAGTGTGTGTGTGTGTGTGTGTGTGTGTGTCTCCCTAGACCATGTTACAGTTAAGGTACAGCTATACTTATGACGGCATATAGAGTGCAGACATTGCACACCTAGGTATATATAGCAGTGTAGATTATGAGGAATGGCTTATGAGCCTTTCCCAGCTGCTGCCTCCCACTGGAACCTTTCACTGCTGCATGTAGCTACTCACTACAGAGACAAGTGTGGGGACTGCCTGCCTTTCACTGCAGCACATAATGACATGTACCCTACATGCTGCTGCAAGGGAACACAAAACATTAGAGCAGTCTGGCAGCTCTACAGTCTCCTCCCAATTCTTCTGCAAGAACAGTTAAACTCTCACACCAAGTGGTAACGTCCAGCCTCCGGCTCAAGTGAGATAGGGAGTGCACTGTCTGGATCCAAATGGAAGAGCAATATTTGGGTACGTCTACACTGCACCTGGAAGGCATCATTCCCAGAGCTGGTAGATGTACACATGCTAGCTCTGCTCAAGCTAGCACACCAAAAATAGTGGTGTGGCTGCAGCGGCACAGACAGTGGCTTTGGCTAGGCCCTCAAATACATACCTAGGATCTCAGACGGGATTTTACTTGGGCACAGCTAGCTTTCATGTATGGCCCTAGAGCAGAAAGAGGGTCCTGGGTCAGGGAAGAGGAAGTTGAGGAAGTGGTGCTGCTGGGATCCAGGCAGAGAAGTCCCGGGGGAAGCAGGAGGCAGAGAAGCGTCGCTGCTGGGTCAAGGCAGTAACAGGAAATGGATGGGAATTCCCTTATCTCAGGGGTGAGGAAAGGGTAAGTGATGTCTCCATCTGAGCAATGGGAGGGAGGTGTGCATTGTATGCAGTGAAATTGCTTTTCAACTTTTCAACCTGAAATTATCACACTCCCAGGGGCAGAGGAATAGAGGTGAGTTAAAGAGTAAAAAGACAAAAACATCTCTGACTGATTTCTTGAGGTTGGCAATACTGTGAAATGCAAGCATGCAGGTTACACTAACCCCCCCCCCAAAAGGGTCAGGAGAGCAATGCAGGCCCCTCATCCTGCCTCATCCCCCCTCCCACCCCAACCTCTAGAGCTCCCCCTGCAAAGGCTGGTGCCCTGAGAGAATGTTTTTTTTTTATTACGTCTTCTGCAACGACAGGAAGTTACAGAGTGTGAAAAGTGCTGTACCTTGGGGCAACGTGAGCTAATAGTTCTCAAAAGGGTTTTCAGCTGTTTTTTAACTATGAGCTTCTTAGGCCCCCCAACTCCCACTGCTCCCCCACCAGTTAAACAAAAAACAAGGCACAAGCCATATTCGCCGAAACTAAACATTCTCCTGTTGGTCAAAGAGCCCAGAGGGACAATTTTCTCTCTAACTCCTGCATGACACAGATACTCTGCAGGGTTGGGTTGAGCGGGGAAGCCTGCTCCAACAAGGTAGGCGAGTTTTAAAGAGGAATACACTGGCTCCCAGAGGTAAAATGACTAGCCCCAGAATGAGCCAGTGACAAAGGTTGGACTAAAACCCAGCAGGCTGCCATTGAGATCAATACAGTATGGAGAAGACCAGTATGCTAATTTTAGTTTTGGTAACAACTAAGCAAGTTTGCAGTTACTACAATGCCCACCATCAAAGGTCACATAGGATCTCTAAGCAATGACTAGTTTATTCATGAAGATGCAATGTGTTACCATGGAAACCCATTCTGTTCCTATGACATTTGCAGTGTGAATGCAGTATTCCCAATTCCAAGCATTCAAATATCATGAGTCAGGCCCCCAAAGCCATGACCATGGCTTAAAAATCACAAGATTTAAAAAAGTTACATGTTTCAGCTTCTGGTTTCTGAATCTTTACGGTGCACTTGGCTCATGTTTTCAAACTTTTCTCTGCAACAGTGAGAGCTAGGAACTTATTGTTTTCCTTTAAATGAAAGCTGAGATTCTTACATAA
The DNA here is from genome assembly GCF_016161935.1 of Mauremys reevesii. Classification (NCBI taxonomy): domain Eukaryota; kingdom Metazoa; phylum Chordata; order Testudines; family Geoemydidae; genus Mauremys; species Mauremys reevesii. The sequence continues at coordinate 28,517,453 of NC_052630.1, forward strand.
TTGCAGCAGTTTGGAGTTGAGGCTTAAAGAAAAACTCCAGATTTTGCATGAAGACTCACAATGAAATTGCAGGAATTGGCAACACTGAGCATCACTTAAAGTGTGTGTACTGCTGTCTCAACAAACTAGCCTGTAAATTCAGAACTGTAATGATTTCAGAGAGAACTAGACAAACATGCCCTGATTTTCTAGAGTTCAAGAGAACACAGGAGAGAATTTGAATTGGGGTGGCCCTTTTGTTTCTAAGAGCAAAGGTTATAATGTTATGATTTTCTGAGCTGCTTCTATTCTTTCAACCCAACTGGGAAAGGTTTGCCTCCAGGAAGACAGCCTGACCCCCACCTTCATTCTCGGACTCTGAAGGCCAGAGCTATCTAAGAAAAAACAAGGGGATATTTTTAGACTGTTTACAAAGAAAGAACTGTATTCTTTTAAATGTATCTGCCTTCAAATTGTAATGAATAGAGCTAGTGCAAATCACTGCATTCCTATAGTTATGTAGAAAGAGGACTGGTCATCTCATAAATAAATGTGGTATTTTGCCTGCATTGGTGCTGGCATTTTGAAGAGAACCAGAATGAAAAGGGCGCCTGGGAATACACTGTAGCAGGACCCGATTCACACACTTGGAAAACACTCAGTCCTCCAGGGTTTTCAGCTCCCAAACACCTTTCTCACTTCCCTCTTGTGGTAGGAGCCTCAAACTTCTTCTGTGATAGCAGTTCAAGGTTAGTATTTCAGCACTGTGAACTTCCTTAGATGCCTTCCTTGTAAGTCTCCTTCGCTGTGTCCAGGGGCGGCTCCAGGCACCAGCGCTCCAAGCGCATGCCTGGGGCGGCAAGCAGCAGGGGGCGCTCTGCCGCTGGTCCCGTGGCTTCGGTGGACCTTTCATGCTTGGGGTGGCAAAATGACTAGAGCCGCCCCTGGCTGTGTCCCATTATTTTGCATGAGACAAACAAGCGCTCTCCCTGAATTCTTCTTCTTGAGGATGCTGGCTGCCCCTTCTGGACTCTGCCCTGTGCAGGGCAGATCCTCCACATGAGGGAGAAGGGTTGCTCTGGCAAAGGCTGTTCATGGTGGGATAAATGTCTATGCATTTTACTTTGGTGATTGCTTTTCTCATTTTTCTTCACTGAGTGGGGCCCCACATGGCAGAGAAGCAGTTACTGATGTTCATCCTAATTTAAAAGAAAAATGTACCTCACCATCTCTGTTCCTAGCCCCAGCTCTTTGGCCACCAGTGCTCACTGCTTCCATGCTTGCCAAGCAATGCTCCTCTGGGCTCCTCTGCAGTATGTGTTTTGCCATTTTTCCCTGCCAAAGTCAGACACATCCCTGAGACCCACCCTGCTCTTCAACTAGGAGACAGAGCCAACACCACTGATTGTTTGTTTGGGCTGTTGCACAGTGAGGGACAATGTAGTGAAGTTGTGTGAATTTTCCTTGTCTAATGCCGATTGGAAAATACTGACCACAATTCCTCTTTCACAATCAGTATTTTAAAAATATTTCCAGGCTAATTACTTTCTCACAGTCCAGCATCTCGTGTAAACAATTGTCTATTCTTGAAGGTCACGTGGGTCAGAATGAGTCAACATAGGATGTAACATCCCAAAGTGAGAAATTGCTCATAGCTGCATATTTGGAAACAAACCCAGTTGAATTGAGACCAGGTGTGTGATCAGCTGGTACAATACAGCCAGAGAGAGGAGGCCTCAGGGTCACCAGAAGCTGCTAACCAGATGTTGTCACTGTATGAAACTAATAAGAGCTTTTGGGGTGCTCGCAGTCTCTGAAAATCAGGACTACTAGAGGTGGGTCAGAGCTGGAATGTTCTAACTCAGTCTGGATCCAAATTTTAGGGACATTGGGTTTCAGTGGATTGGCCCACTTCTTGCAGGCAGTTCAGAAATGTATGGGGATGTTCTGGAAAAAGACCAGTGCCCAAGTAGAGAAACCAGTCCTCTTCGTTTACGTAACATTTAAAGGGAAAAACCATCTTTGTGTAGTTCGTCAAGAGGGACCAATGTATCTTCTGCATGGGGATTCCTGTTAGCCAGGGCAGGAGTCTTCATAAACAACCAAGGAATGGGCTGTACAGCCAACGCATTATACTGTTCCTTGGGACAGAAGCAAATCATATCCTGGTTAAAGTTTACTGTGGACTGCAGCAGGAGTACCGTTCAGGTAAGTGTCTGGACACCCCCACTAACTCATGAGGATATGATTCCTGGGTGATGCTGTATGAGGGCTGGTATGTGTATTTCAAGGTGTATTTCTTAGGTGCTACACAGACAGCTTATAATACAGTGTGCATGGGGAAGCTCCTTGGATGGTCTTCTCCCCTTCTCCCCATCAGCACAGCAAGGGACAGGAGTCAACTTTCAGAGCACAATTGATCGATCCATTCACAACTTGCAGCATTGTTTATACATGAGTGGCCCACAGACCATACGATATCAATGCCCAGCTCTAACCACCGTAGCAAACTAGGAAAACTATTCACTAATTCTCTGCGGAAATCAGAGTTCAGGTCTTTACTGGCACAATCCCAGCAAGTGTGAATTGCTGCTCACCTGGCACAACTGTTTCCCTAAAGGTCCTTCTTAACCACACTCTAATATTTAATGCCACTTAACATCACCACTCAGTGGCCAAAGATATTCATTGCATCTAATATTTATCTAGATATTCTGGTTATCCAATTCACACGTCTATCTAAACTTGGAGAAGAGCTGTCAAGAGAATTGAAGGACTCTTATTGCGTTACAGATCACCAGGGCCTGAACTGAGGGAGATCCAGGAGGAAAGGATGCCCTGTCAAAATTTAAATATCTAATCTACTGTAACTTCATTTTAAAACCAGACAACCTTTCCTCCTAGTTGGAGCCCTGATGGTATGATCAGGGGCGGCTCTACAAATTTGGCCGCCCCAAGCAATCATGCCCGGGAGGCGCCCCCGAGCCGCGGAGGGTCCGCTGGTCGCGCGGCTCAGCTGGACCTCCCGCAGCTGCGGGCAGTTCGCTGGTCCGGCGGCTCCGGTTGAGCTGCCGCAGTCATGCCTGCGGGAGGTCAGCCGAGCCGCGGGACCAGCGAACCGTCCGCAGTCATGCCTGCGGCAGGTCCGGTCGTCCCCGGGCTCCGGTAGACCTCCCGCAGGCATGACTGCGGCAGGTCCACCGGCCCAGCCTGCCGCCCCCCTGGGAAAGGGCCGCCCCAGGCGGGTGCTTGCCCCGCTGGGCTCTAGAGCCGCCCCTGGGTATGATAAAGTGAGTGTGGGGAGGAAGGAGAGATGTAGTGGGCTTCCCATCCAAGGATAGTTAGATTCTGTTTAAACAACAGTAGAAGAGAAAAGGATCCTCTTATTTCCCTTCCTCTTGTAAACTATTCAGATTCAAGCAGAACTAGATACTCTTGCTTATTACCCGTATGGATGTCATTAACACCTCATGAGCTTATGCTGCTGATTTGTAAGGGGACCAGATACAGCACTATGAAAACTTAGCTTGTATCATGTCATAAAACTGAGCCCTCATGGAAAATCAAGACAAAAATTACTTTCCAAGCCATCTATTTGCCTTTGCATGTGGGGAATGTAGAGGAAAGAAATGTGATGGGGCCTAAGGCATATTTTACTGCTTAGATTTACGTGCTGCCAAAGTGTGTTGGGTTTTTTTTTTGAGGGGGTAAAGGAGGGAGGGAAGGATTGTCATGTTTCTGGGTGGTTATTCCAGTACAGAGATAGTATATAATAGCTGTCAGGGCAAGGAGGACTTAAGTCAAATCCCACTGGAAACAATGGAAAGTCTGCCATTGACTGTACAGGGCTTTGGAATCAGTCCCTGGTGTGGTGGATAGGTATCATTTTTCCTAAACTTAAATCAAAATTAATGGAAAATGAAGTGACATAGGGCACAACTTTCACCTCCTGCTAGTCCAGGAGGAGTTTGAGTGGAACCCTCCTATGTTCAGCAGGACCAAATGATTTATACAAGAAGGAACAAACCTTGACTATTCTGTTAAAACTTCACTCTTGAGCCCTTCATTCCACAGGTTGGTTCAACTGGCACAACAAAGTGATTTATGGTGAAGGCTTTGGCTTTTCCTCCCCTTGCAAGCTCTCACTGTAGTTTACATTATGGACCAGAATAGTAACAAATATTTGAAACTGCAACTATTTGTAGGAGTTTCTCCTTCTTCAAACATGATCTGAACCTCACACTGCATGGAGGGGAGCCAGGAGAGAATGCCGCACTAAATGAAGTGGTGCTCGCAGGGTGCTAAATAAATGTAATTTTTCATATCCTGTTAGCTTTTCATATATTATTACTATCAGTTCAAAACCCCTCCACACGGCTGTATTTGTTATAACTCATTCTTTTCTCAAAACAGTGCAATGGAGTAAGGGTTGAAGGTTCTTTTCCCCACAGTTACAACAGAAGGCATAACATATGGAGTGGGTCACTGTCGTCTATAATGCTGAGTGTATTATACAGATCACAACCAACCAACTAGAGTAAGAGGAAGTCTGGCCCACATTTATAACAGTGTTTACAGGACAGAAGTTTCTTTGAATCACTGGGAGCAAAAGCCACTTCCAAGGGATAAGAATGTTATTTTGTTGCGGGGAGGGGACAGGAGGAGGAACCCACTAGTTTTTAACCCTTTGTTAAACCAATCATTCTAAACAAGAAGAAGAGCATTGACTAGTTCCCCTGATTTCTTCCCTGGGAAGATTTATCACAACATAGTTTTAAATGGAGAACATTTGAGATAATATTATGCAGGGGAGTTCTGGCTGTTTTTTGTACTCTCAGCATTGGTTTAACAAGTCATTAATGAGAGTATCAGAGGGGTAGCCGTGTTAGTCTGGATCTGTAAAAGCAGCAAAGAATATTGTGGCACCTTATAGACTAACAGACATTTTGCAACATGAGCTTTCGTGGGTGAATACCCACTTTGTCGGATGCAAGATATCCGACGAAGTGGGTATTCACCCATGAAAGCTCATGTTGCAAAACGTCTGTTAGTCTATAAGGTGCCACAGGATTCTTTGCTGCTTTCATTAATGAGAGGGACTAATGATACCTGAGGCATGACCAAGGTCAGTTATGATAGCTTACCAGTATAAATAAATATAATTGGAGATAGAAGAGATAGAATTTTGCTGAAGACTTCATTCCCTCTCTGTTTGTCACCATTGTATCTCTATATTGCGCTGAGTAAAGGGAAATAACACTATGAACCATTCTTTGACAGGGTGAGAAATGTATTATGTCTGATTTTCTTCCTTCATCCTTCTTCAATATAACCTAAACCAGGCCTGCATAACTCGTAAAGTGGCGAGGGCCATATTACTCCAAAGAAAACAGCTGAGGGCCGAACCCCCCCAGCCCTGCTGACCCCCCCCCAACAGCGCTGCCAAGCCCCCCTGAAAAACAACACACCCCATCACCGCCCCCCCAACATCTCCCGCCCCGTGGAAACAAACCCTCCTTCCCCAGCGCTGCCCTACTGAAACAGCAGTATTGAACCTTGGTAATATGTTATAGCGGGCCCCCTAAGGCAGTATAATTAAGGTAAAAGAAAAATGTCTTTTTGCTAGAAGTAGAATAAGATCTTCCCCACACTTTGTAATCAATTGCCCTGTTGAATGAATGAGGAAGACATGGAAGGCAGCACCTCCAGACAGCTGCAACCCTTGGAGAGGGGATGGGAGCCAGACCAGATCAGTAGAACAGGTCAGCCACTGACTCCTCGCTCGCCTCCTCAGCCCCCCACTCCCCCCAGCTCGCCTCCTCAGCCTCCGCCACTGCTGCCGGCTCACCTGCCCCCCCCCACCACTGTCCACTGCCCACCCGCTTGCCTCCTCAGCCCCCCACCTCCCCGGCCCACCTCCTCACCCCCCGCCACTGCCCACCTGCCTCTTCATCCCCCTTCCCTCACCCGCCACTTGCCTACTCACCCCCCACGGGCCGCACAGTGAACCCACCTGCTCACCCCCCGCGGGCCGCACAGTGAGCCCATGCAGGCCGCATGTGGCCCCTGGGCCGCATGTTGTGCAGGCCTGACCTAAACTATCAAACATGCTCAGTCCCATGATCACAGGATCAAGAACATTTTACATTTACTGTCTATGTGGCCCTTAATCCCAAGTCACTTAACCAACAACTGTCTATTTATCCAACACCACCTTTGGAGTGGCATCCTCATACTTTTAGGGTGCACAACAGGGTAGGGTGGACATCGTTGGTCAAACATACTATGAGAAAACCCACATTGCTATAAGAGTTTCCATGGGATTAGAAATAGGCTCTGGAGAGAGATTGGAATTTGAAAACCCCACTGAGGAGTGTTTGGAGGCAGGTTCATAATTCTGCCCCCTCTCTAAATGTCTATGGAGAACAGACATGACTTGGGTTTGAAGGTCACATCTGAAAGATCCAGATAGAATGAACTTATGATGCTTCTCTTGACCGCTTACTTAGTAAGAGAGGGGAGACTGTAATGTCCAACATATGATGTTCTATTAAAGGTCACGTTGTGATAGGAATTAGCTCTCAAATGACCTGACTACCCTCCATCTACTTCAGTGAATCATGATGGGAAGCTGGACAGGATAGATTTAGAGAAGTACATGAGCAATTTAAGCTTCAGTAATTTAGAGGAGAGAATTTGGAACGAGAAGAGCCTAGTGTATGTATTTATTTACACAGGGCCTATCCCAGTCTATGCACCATAAAAGTGACATGAAACAATGGTGAAAACACCTTCCAACAATAGTCCCCCTAATCCAGCCAACACACCCTATTCATCTCCAACAGAGACCTAAAGGTGAAAAATTCCAGGCTTCATTAGAGCAAGGAGGGAGACCATTCCAAAGTTAAAGACCCATCACTAAAGTCTCCTGCCACCAGCACCCTGCCATCCAAAGAGATCAGAAGGGAAATTTTCCCTGTACATATATAGTAAAGAAAAACTTATGTTTTTTCTTTGCTGATGGGTCCCTATGACAGATACTGCTACTCACTGTATTTGCTCTAGTAGATACTGCTATTCACTGTATTTGCTGATTTCCAGGGAAGGGAAAGATTGCTCTGTTCACACAGCCTCCTTTTTATATTCCCAAACTGTAGGTCTAGTTACAAAGAGGAGATAGAATTTTGCTGAAGACTTCATTCCCTCCCTGTTTGTCACCATTGTAAACCAAACAGATATAACATGTGCAATAGGAAAATGAGGGAAAGAGAAAAGGTCAGCGATAGGTGAAAAATAATGTGACACCATTCAGAGAACCCAGTCCATAATTTAAGTGGCCAAGTTAAACAATACATAATAAGGGCTGCACAGGCCTTCAGATTCCAATGTGCATGTCTATAAATTCCTTGTGGGGAAGGTACATCTATCCCAATTGTCTTGTTTAACTTGGACAGCAAACCTGACGTAGCATAGTTTAGTATGTTCCTGGACCAGATAACAGCTGGTTGTGCACCTATAACTTACAAGTTATGCACTTACAAGATATAAAGGGGTGACAAACCCTTTATGAGAAATAATGGATACAGGCCCTCTGATTCCATTAGGAGATTTCCAAACATGACGGCACCTTATTTGTTCTATATGCCAGTGTTTCCTGTTTATTAGCTCTGGGTGGTATCACACTCTCAGTTTTTAAGCCAAAATTTAAATGGAAGTTTGTCTTAAAAATCAAAGGGAATTATAGCCCTAGGTCATTGTCTTATGCCCAGAGATAGTGATATTGTTTAAAGAAATATATACCAAAGATATTTTAATTGCCCTTTTTTCTGCCAGTGCCATATAGAGTAAAGGAAAAAATTCTTCAAAAGGATTTATATTGACTTCATTTCTTGTAACCTTTTCATGCTTTCTAGATATTTTCCATGGGGGTCTTGGTTTCTCATCTGGAAGCAGGACCTGATCCAAAGCCCCACTCAGCAGTGGCTCCAGGCTCCAGCGCTCCAAGCGTGTGCCTGCGGCGGCAAGCCACGGGGGGCGCCCTGCCAGTTGCTGTGAGGACGACAGTCAGGCTGCCTTTGGCAGCATGCCTGCAGGAGGTCCGCCGGTCACGCAGATTCAGCGGCTATTTGGCGGCGGGTACGCCAAAGCCAAGGGACCGGCAAACCTCCTGCAGGCAAGCCGCCGAATCCGCAGGACCGGGAACCTCCCGCAGGCGTGCCACCGAAGGCAGCCTGCCTGCCATGCTTGTGGCGGCAAAAAAGCTAGAGCCATGCCTGCCCCCACTAACATAATCTTCAATTGACTTCGGGTCAGGGCCCATATGGAGCTCTTCCAGAATTCCTGGCAATAATAATGGACCTAATCCTGCAGGCCACACCTAGCCAAAGCACCTGTTGACTCCAATGGAAGAATTATGAATCAATTTAGCACTGTGATTTTCAAAGGAATCTAAGGGAATTAGCTGCTGGGCCCTTAACTTCTTAAGGCTTTATTGAAAATCCCAGCCTAGACTGATATACTCTTTGGTTTCCCAAAGAAACCCACATCGGTGGGACATCACGACTTACATCTATAATGCCCTCCCCCCCCACAAATCCACCCTGAACTCAACATGCAAGTCAGCCCAAACCAATAACTTTCACTTCATTTTGATGCAAAACAATAAAATCAGAGTCAATGAGTTTGGCTCAGAAGGCTAGCAAGCTTTTCAAGTAAAAGTAGATGGCATTTCTAGCATATAATGGATTCCAAATCCAGCTATGTTTCACTGACATTGGCATTTTGTTGTGAATATCTTACACAGCTCTTTTCATTAATCATTGAGGTAGCAGAGCTTTTTTCTTTCCATAATCCCAATCAATAGATGTGTGCAGTCACTGAAGGATTAACATCAGTGGAACAGCCCTATTGTGTGCATGGGTGCATGCTGTAACTTTTATAAATGCAGCAGCACTAAAGAGGTGAGCCTCATGCAGTGAGCATCCTAGGAAGTGCTCCTTTCTTTAATACCCCAAACCACTGGAACCTAAAACTAGCCATACTGGGTTAGACAAAGATCCATCTGGCTCAGCATCCTGGATCCAGCAGGGCCCATACTAGAGCTTCAGGGGGAGTGTACAAAACAGGGCAATTATGACAATTATCTTCCACTCCAGGTTTCTGGTAGTCAGAGGTTTAGGGTCATCCTGATCATGGGGTTGCGTCCCTGATCTTCTTGGCTAATAGCCACTGATGGACCTATCCTCCATGAACTTATGTACTTATGCTTTTGGCCATCATAACATGCCATGGCAAAGAGTTGTTTGTTGTGCATTGTGTGAAATCTTAGGGTGCAATCAGATGGAAAAGGAATGTTTGGGATGACAACCAAGCTCATTGTCACATATGAAGTGTTGAGAGATTTGTTTATGGTCAGAGAAGTATCTGTAGTCATAGGGATGGAGTGTGCCTATTAAATACTATCATGATTGGAGTAGCCATGTGGAGCTGCTCTGGGAGGGGTTAATCCCCATGGTCTGTCTCGGTAATGGGCAGAAACAGAAGCCTACATGTGAACATTGCTAATCTTTGGGGTGAGCAGGCTATCCAAAACCCCAACCAGATCTGAACTTGGACTTCAGGTCCATGATTATTATGAAGCAAAACTGATGATTTGGGGGACCTTCCTATGCACAACTGATGAGCTCAGTTTGATATTATGAATTCTCCACCTCACTCCACCTCTCAATGTGCAGTAAATCAGCCATTGGCTGACACTGACCTGGTCATCTAATATGCTTCCTGTCTGGAAGAAGCTACAGAACAAACAAATGAAGTCATTAACATTAAGAACTGTTCTCTGGCAGGACAGTGGGTGTGCTAAGGAAGGTGCCTGAGCTGGAAGAATCCAGTTATTCCAGGTGGTCTGCACAGAAGGGAGTTGGAGGAGTGGAAAAATCCCCAGAAGGAGAACAAACAAACCAGGTGTTAGGACTGGTGTTTAAAAACTCAGATGATGAAAGACTCTGCTTCCTGAGAAAGAGAAGACCATTTGACAGCTGCACCAGCCAAAGCTGAAGGAAGATGGTCAGAAAAGAGACTATATGCTCCAGGGGAGAAGCCCTGAGCTGGAGGAGCAAGGTCGGGGGTGGGGGGGGGGTTTAAAACCTTGAAAGGACACTGACTTAAATCCCAAAGAATATTCAAGAGTGGAAAGGAAACTGAGATAGGGAATGGTGTGCAGGTGTTTATTGTTTTGTCTATATCTGTATATCTCTTGTGCTGTCTAAAGTAAAGAGTGAATGTTTTATAAATCCTTCTGCAAAGTCTGTACTCTATTTGGCCTCAGCTATCACATATCCCTGAAGAGTTAAACTATAAGCTAGAGTACCTAAAGGGATGGAGCCCTTAGACAGCTGTGTTTAAGTTACTAGGGAATCTTGGGGCTTGGGCAGCTTGACCATGGTCCAGCTCCCAAAAAGGGGCACCGATCAGAGAATCTGTAACGAGGGAGTGAGCCTAGGGGCCAAACATAGAGAATGCCTAGACTCTACACAGACCAAAGGGGAGCTGAAAGCACACAAATCTAGTGTTGGGATCCAATCACATCAGCCTGGTGAGTGTCCAGCAGGAGGAGCTAAATCAAGGCCATGACAAAAACTATGAATGTTCTCACTTAACAGAGTTTTGTGTAAATCTCTGGGAACAAGTACTCTTTCTGCTCTGGAATGAACCTTCTATATCCTTCCATTGACATCCGAGAAAGGAGAATGGTACTTATAAGAAATCTTACAAGCAGTAAGTGGGATAAATACCATGTAAATCTCTTCTCTTTCTCTGCAGAGGTTAACACAAGCCATTTATGTCAGCAATGGACAATTCTACCAACAACCCACAAAGCTTCTTAAAGAAAAATATTTATAAAGCCAATTTAAGTAACTAGAACATTTATTACTGTCATGGCCAATAGAGCTTGTATTTATTTTATGAACAGAATGTTTTATTTAACTGCAGAACTACTCTAGTGTCTCCCACCAGTGGAAATAATAAAGATTATTTCATATGAGAGTAATTGCAGCTGTTGAGCAACAGGCTACCTATGTCCTGAAGAGAGGGATAGAAGTTCTTTTCATCAGAAGGAGAGATAATCAGCTCTTTCTAGAGTGTGGAACCATCTATTTTAATTCTGGCTAAGTAATTTTGAGGCTCAATAAGTCGAATGTAACTTCACCCCATGTAACTTCACAGCCCATTGTCTGCCTGTGACTTTGTTCCAAGACCTGTTGGCTTTTAACATAAACAACTATTTGAAAGTCTCAGCAAGATGAGTTCTTGTTTCATCAATGTTCAATGGGGAAAGCTACATTGTGCAACATTTGTGCTGCTACATCTGCTCTGTCCAAGAAGGGTCTGCTCTGTCCAAGAAGGGCTTCACCTAGGGGGCAAAGCTAGTGGTTTGTACCACAGTTCTTACCTTGGGGCCTACTGGAGGTGGACACCTTTAAATATAATCAAGTCTCCATAGGAGCCCCTTTGGTTACAAATCTGCTGAACTCAGTTGGCTGCCTTGGCCATTTTGTACAGTGAGGTTCACAGGTGCTGTGTGCCCACTGCGACCCAGCCCTCCAGTTGATTTTGGAACTGATGGGGATCCTATGGGGTGGTCTGCCAGGACAGGACCCTGCATGATAGAAAGCCCATCAGGAGGTAATAGGTTTCCATTCAGTGGGCCTTTTCATATGAATAAAAAAAAGTCTTCCACTGACATGTGACGTGTTCTGGGCAAATTTCTCCCTCCAAGGAGGCTATGGGGCACTGGGAAGAGGAAGAGGTGCATTGCTTGAGGGGCATGACCTGCAGATATACAGCATCCATTGGCAGTGATGAGAAGCATGCTGTGAGGTGGCTCTTGCTACACTCTATTCAGTTCTTCTGATGAAGATGGGCTGTGGTCTAACCCAAACATGCCTTCTGGGCTAGCCACCCTGATCCACTCTGTCGCTCTCTGTGCACCAAGCAATCCAAGAATGGCTATCCCTCAGGCAGGAGGAGGGAATGCATGGCTTGCCCCCCTCCCACCTACTTCTGCCTGGGAGAGTGAGGGGTGAAATTACACATCAGAGAGAAAAAGCAGGAAAGTCACATTCCCTAGCAATTCCGTATTAGTGGCAGTGGAGGCACAGATGAGCACAAATCCACCTGAAACCAACGGGTATGTACTTGACAGAGCTCAGCTATGCCTCTGCTGCCACCGCCTTTAGCATCGCAGCTACACTGCTACTTGTACTCCTGCTAACTCGATGAGAGCTAGTGCGTGCATGTGTACACGAATCACACTCCTTGCTCTGTGGCCTCAGTCTCAGCCTCAGTCAAGGGAAAGGAAGTCAGAGTGCCCTCTCCCACACCTCCCCCTAGCAGGAATCCCCAAATTGAAAGGTCAACATGGCCCTGAGTTTAAAATCCAGGATCATCCACAAAACTGATAAGTCAGAAGAAGATATTGTTATGATCATCAAATCTGACCTCAGGTACAAAGCGGCCAAAGATCAGTGCTAGAACTGGGAAATCATGAGTCCAGCTCCCCCTCTGCATGCTGACAGGAATAATATGCTTTTGTAAGTAAAACAGTCAGAAGTGCCAGAATACACACTGGAAGAAATGGAGTAAGAAGGTGCCAGTTTTGCAGTCACTTCTCAGACCTTAGCCACACCATTCTAGCAATATGGATGCATGGATAACAATGCTCATTTGGACATGTTCATATACAGTGTAAGAACTTGGATTGTAAATAATTTTTACACTGTATCTGTTACTTTTAATATCCAATAAAGACTTCTTGTGAAGAATGGGAAGGTCTGATGTACCATGTGCCAGCAATGCCCCTCTGCCATGTACATTGGCCAAACCAGACAGTCTCTATGCAAAAGAATAAATGGACACAAATCTGACATCAGGACTCATAACATTCAAAAACCAGTACAAGAACACTTCAATCTCTCTGGTCACTCAATAACAGACCTAAAAGTGGTAATTCTTCAACAAAAAAACCTTCAAAAACAGACTCCAACGTGAAACTGTAGAACTGGAATTCATTTGCAAACTGGACACCATCAGATTAGGCCTGAATAAAGACTGGGAGTGGTTGGGTCATTACAAAACCTAAATCTATTTTCCCCAATACTAATTTCCCCTTACTGTTACTCACACCTTCTTGTCAACTGTCTGAAATAGACCACTCTCATTACCACTTCAAACATTATCTTTCCTCCCTTGATATCCTGCTGTTAAGTGAATTGTCTCATTAACTGACCTCAAACTTGGTAAGGCAATTCCCATCCTTTCATGTATTTATACCTGCTCCTGTATTTTCCACTTCATGCATCTGATGAAGTGGGTTCTAGCCCACGAAAGCTTATGCCCAAATACATTTGTTAGTCTCTAAGGTGCCACAAAGATTCCTCTTTATATATATATATATTCCAGTTACGCCTTAAATTAACCTCAACTGCATCACTTATTGCTATTCTTTATCCTCCATGGCGCAAGAGCTTATCATCTGGGAGAGGTTTTTTCCCCCTATACGGAGATGCTTTCGCAATCAGGTACATATTTGAATGGTTGCCAGTATGGTAATTTACAATCGCCATGTGGTCTAATAAATATATGAGAGGAATTCTGCTGTCTCTGCAAACTGTACCAATAGCTTTCTTGTACTGTAACAGCATGAGGGGAGGGCTGTGAACATCACAATGCAATCTGAATCCAGAGCATCTGCATCCAGATATGCAGGGGAAGAATTCTGATAATTCAGCTCACAAAAACCTCGTTACATGTTACCTTTCTAAATATATATCTTTGGGAAATTGCCTGTCTTGGGTTGGATGCCCATTTAGAAAATGCCTGTATCTCCTATGCTCCTCACATAACTAACACAACGGAGGAGAATGGACCCCAAGTCTTAGCATGGGTTGCATATGCTGAAGCTTCAGTGCTAACCATCCAAAAATATTATAGTACCCTGGCTACCCTAGCCTCAGATTACATATTTGTAATCTCCAGGCCCTCTCTGAAATCAGCTAGACTAACAAACTAATTTGCACAATAGGTCAGATGCACAATGTTTTGCCTACGAGCTGTTTGTCAGCTATTCACTTTGACTATTTGCAGTATGTGATCGGTCACCTAAGTCACATGCTGTTTCAACCAACCAACTGGCAAATTTAAAATTTGTAAATAGAAAAATGAAAATTTGCCATGTTATTTGCTCTTGGTCACATGCACAGTCCCTAGTGTACATCCAGGAATACCTTTGCTTGCGTAGAAATACATGTGCACTACTGAGTAGGAATGGCTATTTACCAAACCAACCAACCACCTTGTCACATGAGCAACAGTTAAGAGGACATGAACATACAGCTGTCAGCTGTTTGGCATTTGATAGAGTGTTTATGAGCACTGTTTTTGCAGGACTCAGCCAGCTCTATTTCAAAACATTTGTGTATACTTTGAAACAAAACATGAAGGCGGAAAAAGCCCAGGGATAGAATTTCAGGGACTTATCTTGGATTATAGTAAATACATTTTGGAAGCTGATTTAGCTGTAGTATGGTGATCACTCTTAAAAGCATCTCAAGCGCCTTGGCTTGATAGATACCAATTAAACTTATTAGAAGGAATACGTACAGTAACGCCTCACTTAATGTCCTCTCACTTACAGTTGTTTTGATCTGTAATCAATTACAGAACCTGCTCGATTTAAAGTTGTGCAATGCTTCACTATAACGTTGTTTGGCTGCCTGCTTTGTCCACAGCTGGCAGCCCCCTTATCAGCTCCTCTACATCCCCCCCACAGCACCTCCAGCCTGCCGGCAGACCCTGCGGATCAGTGCCTTCCCCCTCCTCCCCCCGCCTCCTGCCCGTGGCAATCAGCTGGCTTGCGGTGTTTGGGGTGAGGAAAGGAGCGAGAACTTGACATGCAGACTCCCCCTCCCTCCCGAACGCCGCAAACCAGCTGATTGCCGCAGGCAGGAGGCAGGGGAAAGAGGAGGGAGGAGGAGCCTGCGCACTGAGTTCTCGCTCCTGCTCCTTCCCCCTCCCTCCTGCCCCCTGAACTTTGCAAGCCAGCTGAGTGCTGCGGGCAGGAGGCGGGGGGAGGGAGGAGCGAGGATGCAGCATCCGGAGTAAAGGGGGAGGAGAGGGAGGAGAAGAGGCAGGTTAAGGGTGGGGGCTTGAGGGAAGGGGTGGCATGGGCAGGCCGAGGGTTAAGCCCCCCTCTCCTAGTGCTTGCAGAGTGGGGGAAGCTGCCACTGCTGCTGCGCAACGGGCTTCTCCTAGCCTACAGCGCCTTCAGCCTCCTTGCCTGCCTCACTGTCTCCAGTGCCAGTGGGGTGTGCCTGTGCGGGGTAAGTAATTATAGTACTGTACTGTATGGCAAAAAAAAATTTTCCCCTGGAACCTAACTCTCCCATTTACATTCATTCTTATGGGGAAATTGGATTTGCTTAACATTATTTCACTTAAAGTCGCATTTTTCAGGAACATAACTACATTAAGTGAGGAGTTACTGTAGGAGATACTACAAATGCTGAGGTATGGTTAATTATCTACAGCAAAACTGGAAAACTTAAGGCAACATGCAGAGGGGACCAGATTCCCTGATCTGAACAGACCTTGACATTGGGAAACTTTGCAACAGGAAACTCTGTATCTAGAATTAAGTGTTTATAGTGCAGTATAAGCATTCTGCACAGCTGCTCACTCCATTATATGTTTCTTGCTTATAATTCTTTTAGAAGAGTTCTGCTCTCAGAAAGTAAAATCTGACTTTTTTTCTTTATGAGTAGATGTAAATGTCAGGATTTGGTCCTGTCCAGACAGGAAAGCAACCTTTCTCTGAGCAGCGCAATGGTTTTGTGTGTGAGAGGGTTGAGAATTTCCCATTTTTGGCCAAAAAAACACCATAGGAATATTTTTTCACATGAGAAATGTAAGAGGATTTTTCACATGATTCCACAAGGGAACTGAGTGTAGAGGTCAGGCAGTAAGGTAGGATTCCTGCAAGGTGTAGGATCAGGCAGGCTTTCAATGGGAGTTTGACTATAAGCCTGTTCCTGAGAGGTGCTTGGCACTTAAACACTCCCTGTCATTATTTTCTAAGGGTACATCTACACCATAAATGAAAGTGTGACTGCAGTGCTGGCAGACATACTCATGCTAGTTTTGATCTAGCTAGCCCAGATAACAATAGCAGTGAAGATGCGGTGGCACAGACAAGCAACCCAAGTACATTCCCAGAATCCCTAGTGGGGTTGTACTGGGGTGGTTAGCCCACACCACCACATTCTCACTTGTGCTGTTATTCTTGCCAGTGAGATTAAACCTAGAGCAGGTATGCCTACCTGCACTAGAATCACACCTCCTTGTACCCTTACCTATATCCTTCAAGACAGCCATCTAACTCTAACAGAGCAACACTGTTATATTGCGAAGATATAGTTATGTAGCACAGTGGTGCTTCCACTGTATGTAGAATGAACAGATATTTATGTCAGCATTTGCAGGACATGCAACCAAAGGATAATGGACCAAATCCTCAGCTGATGTGAACTGATGTAACGCCATTGGCTTCAGAGCTCCTAAATTCAGCTCTGGATATGAACTTTTAATGGGCAGATCCAAATAACCTCCAACTATGTGTAAGGATAAGGGCTCTCTGCAAAGCCCAGATTTGTCATTTCTGACCTTTCCCACAGGTTTTGATCCAGGCTTTTAATTCAGCTCCCTCCTTAACAACTGAAGGTTATAATAGCTCTCCTAATATTGGGTTTGTGATGTTGTGAGAAATAAGCCCAATGAGAGTTCCAGTTTGCCTTACTAATCTTCTGATCCTTTATTGCATGTTTCGTTCATTTACCTGAATGTTACTCTGACTGATGCAATTCCCAGACTTAAGGAATTAAAAGTAGCCATGTTTGCCTTATTACTAATTTTAATCAAGCTTCCTGGGTCGTTTACTCTGGCTGCCTTCACACTTGTCCTGTCTGGACTGCTCTTGAGAGAGTCAGTGCAGGTCCACAGAAACTGACTAGAAGAGATGAAATTTGTGACTCAGAACCCTAACAAGGAACTAAATCTGGAGGCTCTTATTCAGTTCTCACACAAATCAACATCCATTGCATTCAGGGCAGAGTCAAAGCTGAGTAAGGAGGATTTTTTTGCCCCATGCAATTAGAAATTGGGCCAATTGCCATAAAAACAACCCAACCTCAACATTGCCTTATAATGCTGGATTGATTGTGAAAAATATTGCCATGTCCCATTCCTAGATTTGACAGTCAAAGAGAGCTCTGGGGAGGATTAGTGTCATATCATCTGGGTTTACATAGAATTTTTACTTCAAACCTGACAACTTTGAAGTCAAAGTTCTGGGAGAAACTTGCTCTATTTGTTTACCTGATATAGTTTACATCCTCTAAACAAGCATGCATGTTTTATTGCTATAGAATGTCAGGTTGGTAACCCAAAAGTCAGGCTCCCTTTCTTAAAAAGAATGCTTTCTAATAACAGCAGTGTTCTTTGAAGAGGCGTTATATAGAGTACATTTTACAAGCATTGATTTTATATTACCATGTGACACCCACTCCTTGTTTAGAGTGTCAGAATTCAACATGTCTCTGCATTATCAAGTAATCATTTAGAGGCTGTATCATGCCTATATTCTTCTGAGCATTACAACAAATTCATCCAAAGCCGGAAGTCTAAAGAAAAACTGAGCTCCACATACAAAAAGATACCAATTCCCTTTTTTTGGTTTGGTTGAGATTTGTTTCAGGGCTTGTCCTTGCAGCTGTTCATGGTCACAAGCTTTGATGGTTATTTGTGTGCACAGAAAATAGTATGTATGACATTTTGCAATATAGCATTTGACAGAATTCCAGATTATGCAACTACTCTTATTACATACTTGTCTAACACTAATAAGCGCTGAAGGCCTATGTCATGTATAGAGAGCAGTTCATCAGATATTATAAAACCACAGCACAATTGATTCCAATCAGTTTCTTGGTGCTTGGAAAACTCCTCATTGTGAATTAACATTCACATTTCCTGACAATTATGACTATAAGAGTTTGATATGCCAATGCCTCCAAATCAGTAAAGTGTCTTCAAAACTTCAGTAAAAGGACAAGCAGTATAAATATTGAGAGGTAGAAATTCAGGTAGAGTACTTGAGACTCTGCAAATTGGTGCCCATACTGAATATCGGCCTAAGACAGGGGTCAGCAACCTTTCAGAAGTGATGTGCCAAGTCTTCATTTATTCACTCTAATTTAAGGTTTTGCATGCCAGTAATACATTTTAACATTTTTAGACAGTCTCTTTCTACAAGTCTATAACATATAAATAAACTATTGTTGTATGTAAAGTAAATAAGGTATATAAAATGTTTAAGAAGCTTTATTTAAAATTAAATTAAAATGCAGAGCTCCCCCCAGACTGGTGGCCAGGACCCGGACAGTGTGAGTGCCACTGAAAATCAGCTCACGTGCCGCCTTTGGCACGCGTGGTCTAAGACATCTACTCTGTCACATAGATAAAAAAGCAACAGCCAGGGCTGTAGGGCCATACCCACCTAACCTTCTAAAATGACATACCAGTGCAACACGTAATTTTAAGTGCCTCTTCCATTGGAACAGGGGCACATACATTTTCATTTTCTGCCACTTCCACCGCTTATTTTGCATCAGTTTGAATAAGTATCCCCTGTGACTGACCTGATAAGCGTTTTTCTCTCGCGCTCTTCCAGAACACATCCCATGCTTTGTTGGTTGAGTCCTTGATATGCTCACTGAAGGATCTCCTCAAACGAGATTTCTCTGGATATGCCATCCTGGCTATCAAATCCACTAAGGCAGTTTTAGCCCATTAAGATCCAACAGCCTGAAAAAAAAATCCCAGCAGACTGAGAACTCAGTTCTCCCAGCTTTCTCTTCTTAGACTGGTCAGGCAAAGTTACTCTCTAGGAAAAGTCTGCATGGAATTTGTTAACACCCCTCTCGGAATGAAAAAGAGAGAGAGAGCCCTCCTTCCAAACAATCTGGGGTCAGGCAGTGCTGTAAAGGAAATAGCAGCCCACTTGGGTCCCCCGCGCCTCAGAGCAAAATGCAGTTCTGCATCTCAGCAGCCACATTTTATAAACAGACTTGATCGTCTGCCATGCAAAGCAATAAATAAAAAGTTAGGCAACAAGGCGTCACTTGGAACAGGAATGAAATGTTAGACAATGCACTGTACCTTCAGTTTCCAGCTTCTTTGCATTAACTGTATGGGGAACAACTTCCTTATTTCCAGGTTCCTTCTGTTGTTGCTTTTTATGTTATATGTGCATAGTAGCGCTCGTGCCTGCAGTTTTCTTCGCTATGTTGCAATTGTTTATTTGGAAAGCATTTTTTTTAACTATTTGAAACAAAGAGTCCAGCCTCTCCAATTTCATAATGGGAAGTTTCTCCTTTAGTATCAGCTCAAACTCACTGAGGGCCTGATTAAAAGATTCCCATTGACTTCAAAGGACTTTGGATCAGGCCCTAAAGTACTGATTAATTAATTACCCTAATTACCTACTTACCCCCCTAGAGCAACACTGCTTCTCACACAACTATTATCCAAAGGTACTTAATGGCCTCCATTATCTAGTATCTAAGATACTTATTGCTCCTCTGAGGTGTGGTAGCAGGTGTCCAGGGCCTTGCAGGTAGGCTTTCCAGCAGACAGCAACTGTCTCTGCTGTTGCCCAAGGATTGACTTTGCTGCTACTTGCACAGCTCCCTCAACCCACAACCTTGCATAACAAAACTAACACCCATAAGATCTTTCAAAGACTGAATATTTTCTAAGGAAAAGAACATGAAGTCTATGTAACAGCACCCCCTGCTATGACAGCAGTGCCTGAGTTCCTCACCATAGGCCCGTGAGGTAGGGAAGTGCTATTTATGCCCATTTTACAGATGGGGAATGAAGGAACAGTGAGACTAGGTGGCTTGTCCATGATCATACAGGAAGACTGTGGAAGAGCAGGAAATTGAATCTGGGTCAAGTTCCCATCTAGAATCCTAGCCACTGGACCAGATGGACCCCTTCTTCAGATTGCCAAAAAAGAAAGACTCAGCCCTGGAGACTAAACTAGTAAAAAGAGGTCCCTCCAGGTCAGGGTTGAAGTGATGAGGAAACTTGCCCTGTCACTGACTATACCACACTTTTTCTGGAGTTAATCTGCCTTCAGTGCTGTATGCATCTCAGTTTCCATGTCAATTAGCACTTTTCACAAGCAATTAATCTAATAATATAAAAGTGATCAAATTGGTTCTCAGTGAGACCAGAACAACCCCAGCTGTGATTAGTGTTGCTGAGCAGAATCTGGTCGACTTTTAATTTTATACTGACGTAGCTAGATAGAATATATCCTGGACAAGTTTTATTGGCATGCATTTGGGATGGCTTATTACTCATGAATGGTGATGTTGCTCATGAGTTAAGTTGCTCATCCCAGAAGAGAACAACAAACCTTCCACAACTCACCCCAGCGACACATACATTGCATGTGATATGTTACAGAAAAACACTCCTAAAATAGCTTGGCGGCTCTGTTTTAATTGGTAACTATTTCCTGTATCCATTCCTATCAAGAGTCTGACTGCATGGACTTCAGAGGGAACCATAAAACCTTTGAAAAGTACCTAAAATACATCTAACCCTGAAAGCACAAGAATGTTCCTCATAGTTGTATCACTTGTCTAGAAAAAGCTGTTTCCGGCCCAGGTCCGTCCTGCCTATCCTGGGCTCTGGACAGGGATAATTTCCAGGAGGAGGAGAGTGGAAGAGGAAGCATGCCTGCTGAGGGTTTGTTTGAGCCAGTTGAACCTGCCCAAGGGTTTAGAACAGGGGTTCTCAAACTGGAGGTCGGGACCGCTCAAGGGGTTGCAAGGTTATGACCTGGGGGGGTCGCGAGCTGTCAGCCTCCACCCCAAACCTTGCTTTACCTCCAGTATTTATAATAGTGTTAAATATAAAAAAAAGTGTTTTTAATTTATAAGGGGAGCCACACTCAAAGGGTTGCTGTGTGAAAGGAGTCACCACTACAAAAGTTTGAGAACCACTGGTTTTAGAACAATAGAACAGATCTCAGGGATGATAGACAGCAGTTTTACATCCAAAGATGCATGTGCAGTTGCACAGACGGGCATTATTAAACACATCCATCACATACCTGTGTAGATTATCTCCACACAAATAGCCTTTTATAAACTTGCTTTGGAAGTAATAGAGGCATATGCATGTGCTTTGTTAAACTGTGCATTTTGAAACATGTACTTCAGATGGGCCTCAGTATATTAGCCTTATATCAGAAGCAGCACTATACAAAGGGCATATCCCAAGCTCTAACTGAGTGTTGAAGAAGCAGCTTGGGAATAAATCTTGCCACAAAAGGAAAGTATTTAATGGAGAAGTGATATGAGGTAGATCTTTACTAGTCTTCACCATACATTTTATCTGTTTATGTTTCTGCAGGAGGTACAGCTTTACCCATAAATTGAGTACTACCAGAGTTTGAAAATTGAGGGCCTCTGCTGGTGATTCTGTTGGAAAAAAGTTCAGCATGTATCAGAATTTGTAGGGGCCACAAGCATAAAGCCAACTGAACATGAAGAGAATGTGACTGTATATGCTAGATCTATTAAGTCAGAAAATTCAATCAGCCAACACATAATTCTCAACAAGAACATTGCTGCATTTGGATGTGGCCTCATATCTTTGTTTTTTCTGGGTGTCCTCAAGGCCAAGCCCTGTTGATGTCAAAACCCGACAAGAGGAAAGATGACTAATTTCACCTTCTCTAAAACTGATAGATCCATGCCAATGCAGGGTGGCATCTCTGCTCTACTTAGCACTGAAGCCCCTGAGATGACAACCCCACAGGACCCCAGCAATAGGCAAGGAGAATGACTAATCCCCTTGAAATCTGAAAAGCAGAACTCCAGCAATGTGGTGAAACTAAAAAAATAAAGTTACATTAGACATGTCTCTTTTCTTCACTTGCTATAATTGAGAGAGCAGGAAAGTCCAGTTTCCCCATTCTATGGCACAGAAATGGCTGAGGCAAAGAACAACATATGAACATGTTAGTTTTGCAATAGTTATGGGGCAGCCAAAGTAGAGCTTGGAGAGCGTTTGCAGCTACCCTGCTAGTCAGATATAAATCCAAGTAAGATAGTTTTTATGTTACTTTAATGTCAATTTATAAAGTCATAAAAACCTTTGCTTCTAACTAAGCTGATGTTATTAAATATGTATTCTAACAACCTAAATATTTTGGGTTGGAAACGCTGCATAGAAAGGTTCTCTATTTGGATGGTTTATAGTTTGAAAGAGTTTCAAGCTGGGGGTTGGTTGAAGGGAATGTGGCCTAACGGTGAGATTGGGGGTAGGACTTTAGAGATCTGTTCCTGGCTCAGATAGTGACTTGTAGCCTAAGCTTGAGGACAATTCACCTCTTTGTACCCATTTGTAAAATGGGTATAACACCAGCCTCCTTCAAATTGCCCGTCTGAAGGAATTTGCTAAACCAAACCAGGACAAGTCACTGGATTCTTTCCTGAAAAACTCACAGGGTTGACAGGAAAAACACTTAAGATAAGGTGGCAAGCACACTGGCTTTTCTGGGCTGCCAAGAAGCTCGCTGAGAGCTAGAAGGAGCTTACTAATTTCCTCAGGGGACCACACCTGCCTTCCAACCAGCCCAGAATCCTGGAAGTATAAAAGGTGCTGTAAAGGCTCTTTTACTCTATCCTCCTCTTGGCCTGCCTGTCCCTGTGATATGTCTGAGAGGGGAAACGGTGTCTGGCCCATGGTGTGGGACCAAACAATGTGTGTGATTTACTGAAGCTGCAAACCTGATTAAGATGGGAGACACGTTATTGAATCAGTGTCTCCAGTAGGTATGGTTCCCAGCAAAAATAAATCTATAACTACTAGAGAAAGGTGTGCAATCATTTTGGTGCTGTGTCTTACAGCCCTAAGCTCTCTTTCTAGAGTTTTAGCACAAAGTTAGCACGGAGCAGAGAATGTAGTGCTCAATCATAAGCAAGGCGTACAGGATGGAAGGTACTATAGAAATGCAAGCTATTTATTAATTTTATCATACTGGCTTTAAAAAAATGGTTTTATAACTCAGGATTTCATGCAAATCTTTATAAGCCTATGACTTTACTACAGGGAGTTTGATTAGCTCACATTCATTGGGAAATCAGTGTTTATTCACTATTCACTTAATCTTTTGTCTTGGCCATCACCCATTTCAATAGACCAGAAAATACCTGTGCTCTAGAGCCCTGGCCATTATCTGGTGACAAAAAGTGCACTTTTCCCTTTTAAAAAGAGTTAGAATGTGATTAACCTAACTCCCCACAGTGAGTAAAGTCAGCCATTACATACAGTAGGAGCTTGTGGAGTACTAGCCAATGCATATTAATTTTGCCAACTTTCACTGACTATTGTCCCAATTACAAACTCCTTACTTGGTCAAAATTCCATTTTATTAGACGGAATTTTGTGTGGAGGTGGAATTCAAGTATCAGGATGTATATTGGCTCTCCTAAAATGATCATAATAACTAACAGAGGATGGAGAGTTAAGTAGAGAATATAGTAGTGAAGGGCGTTATTGACAAAGAATCAAATATTGGCAGAAAGATTTAGCATTCATGATCCTGTTGTCCATATTCAGGAAGATAATTTTCTGCTGAAGCTTTTTGAAACACATGAATTAAGTCAATTTAGCTGAGCTGTCATTTTTATAAACCTTTCCAATTTTGCCATAACAATTTTATGGGCAACAGTTATAAAGATTTCTTCCATATTAGTACAGACATGTGGATTACAATGGTTAAACAGTGGATTTTAGAATAACTATCATTTGGGATAGCAAAGTGTTAAGGTCTATGTAAGTGATAGTAAAGTCACTCCTCTCCTTCAGATCCAAGTTAAATCAATGGAACAATTCTCAATTCCTCAGTCAGTTCTCTCTGCCTTTGTGTTTGGATTGTCCATTAGATTATACACCTAGACATGCATTTATGTATAGAACTTTTTGTAACAGATACAATGAGGGGTTTACCTTGCTTAATCTCCATTTAGAAAAAATGACAGGTAATATTCAGAGCTCCACCTACCAGCACATAACCTCATTCATAAATGTGTAGATTCAATAAAGATGTTATGTATTGTAAGTGGTTTCCTGACTGCAGCAATTAACAGAATGTAGAAATTTTGGCATATTGGACTGAATTCTGCTCTTATTTATACTGATGTTAAACTAGACTAACTCCATTGACTTTAGTGGAGTTACTTCAATTTGCTATACTGCAAGAGAGTTACCCAAGTATAAAAGAGCAGAACATTAGCTCAGTTTAAACTAGAATAAATTCTGTCTACTGCTCTGGACTCCGGAATGTTTTTCCTATCCACTATGTAATGCTCATAGAGGAACTTGTAACTAAGTGCCGTACACAAAATTATTCACTTTGTTCATCTTCGTGTTTAAAGGAATCTGTGTTGCAGTAGTGATTAACTGTTAAACAGGTGTTTTAACTGTAACCAAGACTTTAGAAGCAAAAGTAAACTCTTCCAGAGTACATACACAACAGCGAGTATTGGCTTCCAAAGAGAGTCAAAGCAGCAGTTTTGCCTCTGAGATAGTAGGCAAGCCAAAATTCAACTATGCCTCACATATCTGCTAGTTTATTTTGAATATACTGATTCATGGGCAGAATAGCCAAGTTTTGTATTGCTAGTAAATAGCTTTGTTTATAAAAACATATTCATTTGCCTTTGAAGTCTCCTGGTTTGTAAGATCAATTTATGTGCATGACAACTTTATTGGTATGTGTGTATAATTTATCACATTCTCTTGCGTCTGTGTAGATTACAATACAGGCCTGCCAAGCAGAGAAGTGGCACAGTTTTCCTCCTCCTCTCACATCTCATTCAGATACTAAATTAGGATAATATAGAAAACATTTAGGATCCAGAACAAAACCACCTCTGCTCTTGCCCCCACATTCTCATCTGAACTGTCTCATAAAGATCAGGAGGTTAAGTTTTGGGCCATATCTGAAGGAGAGGTATAATTATGAATATTCAGATCCCAATCTTATTATAACCAGTGTCTGTTTCCAATCAAGTTTGGTGAGGGAGGTTGAATAAATTTTGGGTCAATGGGGTAGGTATAGTTTATCAGCTTTTTCATGAAGGACATAATCTTATGTGTTTTCCCCTTACTGAACTGGTATTTGCCCAAAGTCTCATTACTAGTCCATTATAAACTCCAATATTATGTTATTAACTACAGTTTCTGAAGCCCCTCTAGCCATTTTCCCGGTACGGGAGTGTATCATACTATGGCAACGCGGCCTTGACTCAACCTACAAACACTTAAGAGATGTTGGCAACACCAGAGAGGAAGTCTAAAACTAAGACCCCTTCACTTTAGAAATGGACAGCTAGAACCTAGGCTCGTTGTACCTGTGACCATTTGTTACAAAGTTGATATTTACCCATAGGTGTACATAGTTACAGAGGGTTCGGCTACACAAATTTCATTACAGTCAATTAGGACAAAATTCTGCTAATCAGTCTGTATGAAGTCAATGGGATTGCAAAGCTGTCACACTTTTCCCAAATGGAAGTTTTCAAAGAGCTGCATAGGGTATTTAATATGAGGAGTTTAGGCTTGAGAGTACAGAACAGTACACAAATTTCGCAGCTTCAAGTCAGAATTACTAGTTAATGTCATGTACTGTGGATGGCCAACTCTGTGCCATCAAGAGGTGTTAGAGTGAATAGACATTAAAAAGGCTTTCCTGTAAAACATGTGGAAAATATAAGGCCTGTCAGAAAGGATTCAACAGAATATTAACCTAAAGAGCTGATTCCAGTAGTGAAAGCCAGTTGACTTTTGCCAGACCCAACTACAAAGGGTTATCATTCAATATCCTATACTGTAATGTATAATCATCCCCAAAATAGCTATATTTCTGTCACAAACAGTACTTTTTGTCAGTGGGTGCTTGAAATAGGGTTATTAGCCTTTGAATGAACTGGCTTTGCAGAATAGTGTATTAAAAAAAATCAAACCTATGTTTTTGGAACTGAACTTCAGCTGACTCTGCTGGGGTATAGCAAGCTGGAACTAATGTAGCTGTATAAGAACATAACATAAGAACATAAGAATGGCCATACTGGTTCTGACCAAAGGTCCATCCAGCCCAGTATACTTTCTACTGACAGTGGCCAATGCCAGGTGCCCCAGAGAGAGTGAGTCTAATAGGTAATGATCAAGTGATCTCTCTCCTGCCATCCATCACCACACTCTGACAAACAGAGGGGAGGGACACCATTCCTTACCCATCCTGGCTAATAGCCATTAATGGACTTAACCTCCATGAATTTATCCAGTTCTCTTCTAAACCCTGTTATAGTCCTAGCCTTCACAACCTCCTCAGGCAAGGAGTTCCACAGGTTGACTGTGCGTTGTGTGAAGAAGAACTTCCTTTTATTTGTTTTAAACCTGCTTCCCATTAATTTCATTTGGTGACCCCTAGTTCTTATATTATGGGAACAAGTAAATAACTTTTCCTTATTCACTTTCTCCACATCACTCATGATTTTATATACCTCTATCATATTCCCCCTTAATCTCCTCTTTTCCAATCTGAAAAGTCCTAGCCTCTTTAATCTCTCCTCTTAAGGGACTCATTCCAAACCCCTAATTATGTTAGTTGCCCTTCTCTGAACCTTTTCAGAGATATATCTTTTTTGAGATGAGGAGACCGCATCTATACGCGGTATTCAGCATAAGAACAAAGAACGCAGGCTAAACTTAATGTTGACCCTCCTTTTAGGACTTTAGATGTTTATATATATAGTGGAATTGTATCCAAAATCCCAGCCAAAAGCAGTGAATGATTTTGTTTGATACAGGTTGGCTCATAAAGATTGCCTAGAGTTAGCAAAGTCATGCTCAGATGTAGATGACATAAAGCACTCATTACTGAACAGTTTAGTCAGCACTTGGCAGGGATTTATGGGGATATTCCTGTATCCTCTCCTTAATGGATGAGTAAGGAGCCTCTTCCAGTGAAAGAAATCCTTCTTCATCCGTATGATTTCCCCAAGACACTCAGAGTGCCTGTGCCAATTAGAGTGAAAACAATGAAAAGAGGAAGAAGCCTGCATTGATGAGCAAGTTAATCATAAATATAAATAGGAACATTTTTCAGAAGTCATGTATTCCAGTTTGATTGAGACCCCACACTGATGTTCAGAACTATGTTTGGTTGGCATCTCTTTGCTGCCTCACAGCTCAAATAAGTCATTGGTGGTATAGTAGTTGGAGTAAATTAGACCGAGTCAGCTTTGCTCCTTCTCAACCCCAAAGAAAGTCTTGGCCGTTAGGGAACTTGCTTAGCTAGTGGTTCTTGATGTTATCAAGTTTGACAAGTTGTAGGCCCAAGGCAATACGACAATTCCCCATCATCCCCTTATCCCTGGGTCTCAGCCAGTTCAAGACAACCATGTAATATCCTTCCTCATGCCATGGGGAGGGAGAAAAGTACTTGGAGAGAAGGGTAATTCCATCTTTCATTGTGCTCTAGACCTGCAGCTTTTTGTACCCCATATCTTGGTATCTGCGAGTAGCAGTGACACAAGCTTGTATTGTGTTTGTACATTAGATGGCCACTTGATGTATGTGAAATGACATCACATTAACTGTGAATGAGGCAAAGAAGTTTCTGTCCCCCTGCATGCTCACCAAGTGTAGACTGCTATGCTCTGGTCTACTGTCAAGCTGGACTTCTTCCAGTGTCTTGTTCCTCCATTTAAGTGTGCATCAGCAGTAGCTATTTTGAGGTAACAGACATATTACTAAGAATTGTATCACTGTCTGAAAACTTGACGAGACCCTCATTTGGCAGATGAGCCAAAATAGATATCACTCTCTTAGGGATGAGAGAGTGCAAGGACCATTTCACCCACCACTTAAAATGCAGCAAACACACTCGAAATATGCCTTTGACCAAATGAACACAAGAGCCTGGACATGAGCATGTCTGGTGCTATTTTGTGATTAGCAAACAGCCAATATTTGAGAAATTGAAACTCAAGGTGGGGCCTGGTGAGTCAAATGACAAGGCCCTAAAGGCCAACATGGTCCAAAGTACATGGCAATATCTGAAAATAAGTAGGCAAACTGAATTCACTGAACATAATTCAATCTGTAAGTAAAGATCAACCTGTTTGTGACAGAAAATAGCTTAGGAGGAAGCTTCCCATGAGGAACTTTCATTAATGCGGTGATAGGGATGGGTCATATGGCTTTTTTTCTTTAAACAGTGCAGCCGGGTTTAAGCACCTGATCCTAAGATGTTAAGTACCCACAACACCCATTGGTGTCAAAAGGTGCTCAGTACTGCAGGATCAGGACCAGATATCAGAATGTGGAGCTTGATCCTGAAAGATGCCAAGAGACTCCTGTGATTTAAATGAGAGTCAAGGGTGCTCAGCACCTTGAAGGATTGTGCCCTGATTGAAAATGCTTTTAAAAATCCTTAGCACAACATGTGTCAGAACAAGGTGAAGTACCCAACCAAGAATTTTGGTAATGGGCAAAATGTAATTCTATTAGTCTGGATTTTCATTAGCTCACTCGTCTCCACCTCTAGCACAGAGCTTGGGCTGCTCAGAGATTGGATTTTGTTCAACACCATGTCTCCAGAAGTTGACCCAAGGAAAATGCAAAGTTAGCAAGATTTACTAGCTGGCAGTCACAGTGACCCTACATAGCATGTCATTTTGTATATTTTTCATACCTCCTGTGTATAGCCTGCTCAATCAGTTCAGCATGTGCTTTGACTCTTAGCACTAAATGACACCCTTAGCTTGGCTCAATCTTTACCTTGCAAACCTTCTAGTTTGCCAAATCTACATGGAGAGCCCCACAGTAAAGTTACAGCCACAAGCTAAATATTTTACTCCAGATACACTCCTCCCATACTGTCTGGAAATAGGATGCAAAAGAACTAGTAATTCTGACCAGAGCTTAAATTGGGATAGTGTGCAGTGGTCCAGCAAATGGATGCTATTTTTCTGGTCGCTGCTATCTTGTGATTCAGAATCTTAGCTTTGCTAAGTCTCTAATTTTCATGGTTGTGTCATCTTTTTAAGGCTATCATAAAAGTAAACCAGTGCAGCAATGTCTACCTGATTCTGCAGACAGCTTGAAACAAGAGCTTCATTAAAGAAGGTTAATGCTTAATCTAATGGATCTAGTTTAAATGTTAAGCTTATTAGCTATTTCACTGCTGCTCAGACACCCAGGAAAGGAGAAGGAATATTATATTAAGTTTGTGATTGTATGTTGTGTTGGTATCTCAAGAGACTGGAGCTTCAGTTTTTCACTACTATTCCTCAGTCATTTGTATTACCACCCTTTTAAAAGGTGAATGTTTTAAAACTAAAATAAGAAGTTGTGGAAAAGTGCTTAATTTTGTATTCCAGTAATGATCTGGCTTCCAGATATATTAGCCTTAATCAGAGTTTAATAAACTCAACTGACCTGGATTCTTCCATGAATTTTAATACTTTGAAATGCAATTGAAATTCAGTGCTTAGCTCTTCAGATCAAGTGATAAAGGTGTATAAATTACAACTCCTGGGATGCAGGTATTTATTATGTTCATTTAACTAAGAGGTTAACTGAGGCAGAGAGAGATTAAAGGCTTTGCCCCAGGTCACCCAATATGTCAAATGGCAGAACAAAGGAATGGAGCCAAAGACTCCCAATTCCCAGACTCCTACTCCCCCTGGTGTGGTCAGAGGGTGGCAACTAGCTGCCAAGCAATACTTAGTGCAGGATTATGAAATGCCTAAGCACATGCTTCAGCACTTTGCTGAATAAGGATGAAGATACATAAAGCATGTGCTTCTGTGCTTTGTTGCACTGGGGCTTAAAGTACTGCACCTGCATAAGAAAAGAGGGATTCTCTCCCCTCAGAACTTGCAAGCTCACTCAAACCGTAATATATTCTTTCCATCACAAATGCCTAACCAATTTCTATAGTTTGCACATCTCATCCTGCAGCCCTTATACCCATAGTTCTCCCACTGACATCAAGGAGACAAATAAGAATGATGAGGATTGCCCATATCGTTTTATGGTTCTGCATGCAACATCCTCCTATTTAAAAGAGATCCAAAGATATTTAAACTTGAATCTGATTATGATGCAGGATGGCACTTGAATAAGGAGCTGTGTTGTACATATCCTAGGTTCACCCAATTTAATATCCAGTGATTACTGAGCCAAAAAATCCCTCACCTTCCATTTAATATGGGGAAGGAAAAAAAAAGAAAAAGAAAAAAAGATGTGTTTGTATTCTGAAGCCTGCACAGCTTCAGGAATTGGCAAGAAAACAAGGTTGTGTCCTGTTAGTGCAGAACTGGGCTTCATTCCCACCAGACCAAAAGCAGCTCAGTGGGGCTTATCATGAAGCATTTTTAATTAGAAACTTCTGCTGCTCTGGGATAGGAAAGAGCATCATGGAGTGTGGGTAAGAGATGGAAAATATCAATTAATGCCCATTTCAGTTGGCCCAGTACTTTTAGTGTCCCCCTCTCCGTAAAGCTGGTTGATAAGGTAGTCAAAACTTGTTACTAGAAACACAGTTTCTTCATAAAAAAAAAACGGTGTTAAAAATGTGTAGCCTAAACAAAATGTAACCATTGCAAACCTTGGAATAGAAATTGTGTTGACATTTCTCAGAAGTGTATTTCGACCAGCTCTGTTTCTTACACGTATGGGAGGAGGCATTTCGAGTCCAAACACATGGAATAGGAATCAAGACTCAAAGGGACGATGAAGGTTAGTAGGCACTAAGGTGTATCTACCTCCTCTAGATTTTCTCTTGAACTACTTACAGTTAAACACTCCCAATAAACTTTCAACAAGAGCCACAGGATGCCTGGCCCAGCGCTCTGCAGTAGTCCTGTCCTCCAAGAAGGAGAGTCCCTTGGCTGCAGAATGAGTGTTGTTCTGCTGTACGGTGGGAGGAATGGATTTGAAGGCCATGTAATCCTTATGCTACACATGCTTGTCCCTGTGTGATCTTTGTGTAGCATCATGCGGGGAGGGGGCATGGGCATGGGTTATAGACATATCTGGAGGATCCAACACTGCATAGCGGGCCTGTTCGGGGCCCTTTGGGGGCTGCAAGAGCCAGCTGGAAGGCAGCCTCAGGCTGTATTATCTTGCACTGTGATCCCCTGCAGGCTGGGTCACAAGAGGCCACCTAGATACTTGCCTCACCTTCTCCAATGCCAAATAGCTGCATCTCCCCAGAGTCCCTATTGATGGGTTCCTACAAGTGTATATAGGGAAGTAGGAATATACCACTAACTCAGAACTTTTTCATAGGTAGGTGATACCTTTTGTGTGAAGAGAAAGAAAAAGGCTTTAGAACATCATCAAAGACTCAAATTACCTTTTTTCCTTTATAAGGTAATCCTTACTTGCCCATTCTTAACAAGTGGCACCCTCAATAAAAGCAGTAGTAATTGTGAACTCTTCCTGATAGGCTGTACAGTGAGTTCTATTTGGCTCCATTTGGTCCTGAAACGAAGACTAAAGTCCCTGACAGATAATCAGCTGGAATCTTATGAAGATAGTGAAGACGCCAAACAGAACAAATCAAACATGCAGAGCCAAAACTTAAGCAAGAAATGTAGCCAGGAAGGACATTCAAATAATAGGAGCGAAGCATGCTCTGTACCTCGCAGGAAAAGACTCTACAAAAACAGAACTGAGAAACATGGCCAAGAAGGAGACACAAGTACTTTTAAGAGTCTCAATATAGACATGTGAAAACTGAAGCACTTTAAAGGGATGCTGATAGTCTTTCCTGAAACATCAGGCCCCTTTAAGATGGTCTCAAGCTGGGCATGGAAAACTAGATATTTAATCAGAGGTCACTTTTGAAAATATTTGCCTGTGCTTTTTGTTCTGATATTCCCTACTGTCAGACACAGCAAGAAGCCAAAATTCTGACCAGCGATTAGAATGTCTGCTGCATAAGCAATATGAGCATGCCCACTGAATTAAAGGCCACAGTAACAATTATTATGTACAGTTTAATATTTCACTGATTAGGACTTTATTTAGTATTTGCAGAGCACCCCAAGTACTCATCTGCTTTAGATTTGGAGTGTGTGTGTGTGTGTGTGTGTGTGTGTAATTCTCCAGTTTGAGTTGGCTCTTTCTGGAATCCATGTATTTTGATACTGCTGGCTTGTGCGATTTGTCAGAAAAATTATTTCAAGTTTTTTTTAATGACTGTGCTTAATTTGAGATATAAGCACAAGTTTAAAGAGAGCTTTATTAGCTTACATGCAAGAGTATTTATTTGTGTATAAATGCAAAACTACAGTTGGAAGATAAGAAATAACAGTTTATCTCTTAGCCAAAAGCAAAGGTCCCTTATAATACCCAAGGCATTTTGTTGGAGAGAGTCAAGATGTGTCCTATCTCTGAACTGCTTATGGCTGCAGTTGTAGCCAACCTGGACCTTGTTTCAGTGTTTTGATTTCTCATTCACTGGCTGGACATGACAGGACCCCATCTCCTCCAGTAAATTGGGAACTTGAGTACTTCAGACAAACTGAGAGAGATGCAGAACAAAGCTCATGGCATGGCACATGCAATATCACAATGCAACACTGCTCATCTAAGAATAGCCCAGTAAAGAGGCTCCCCAGTATTTTAACAGATGGAGACTTAGCAAAGAGAGAAGTGGTCTGGCCTGAGCCCCATTGAGGGGAAGTCCAGCCTAAACTTCTGCTTTTAAAAAGCATGCCTAAATATTTAAAAGATACTTTGCCTATGTGCTGACTCTAGGGCCCAGGGTGTCCCAGCTGCACTCCAAGACAATCAGCACAGGGCATTGCCTCTGACAGCCACCATTTTTATAGTCTTTCCCATGCAGAAGAGGATCCTGGAAGAGTTATAGTGGCCTCAGTTTGCCTTCATTTTTTTGCAGGTCATTAAGTGGGAAGAACGATATGCATCTCATCAGCCCTGCTCTTCAGCTTTACCTTTTCACCATGGAAATCCCTCCCTTTCTTCTGAGGTTCCTGAGGCATTTTGCATGGGTGGGCAAGTATTTTCTTTGTTTTATTCGTGAGGAAATAAAGGTATAGAAGTTAAGACTTGCCCAATATCACTATACAAGTTAGCAGCAGAACACGAAGGAGAGCAAGCCAGGTCCTTACGACTCTTAAACCCCAGTGCTAGCCACTAGAACATGCTGCCCAACCACTGTCTTCAGCCATAAAAACGTCACCATAGTTAAAGATGCATTTATACTATTTTCTAATCTGAATTGCATACTGCAGAACAAACTATGCTTGGAAGATCAGTGACTTGCACACCTCAAATCAACTGAATTTTGTTCTCATGTGGATGGATGCCAAAGAGTACCAACTATGATGATGGTTTCTTGTCTGTGAAGTGTTTGGCCTAAATCTAGTTCTTATAGGCCACAAAACAGCTGGAAATGACACACTGAATACTAGTTTGTGGTGTTTACAACTACTAGAGTATCTCACACCATAAATGTTGGATCTAAATTAATTGAGAATTATACAACTTAAAATTTAACCATTTTACCAGATCAAGATAAACAAGGAGTATAGTAAAAGCAGTTCTGCTTCTGGGAGAGACCTTCTAAAGGCTACCAAGTTCTTTTTAAAATATTAATATTACCCAGAATTCTCTAACGACTTTAAAAAAAGGAAATGCATTTTTGATCTGAAATTGTGGCTTTTAAAATGAAATCATGATGAATTTATCATCTTCCACTTACTTCAGTAATTAGCATATTTTCATTAATCTCTTTTCAGTGTCCAATTTTAGCAGCATTTCTTCCTAATTTGTTTCATATTCAGAAATCTTTAATGTAGTTCCAGTCTTCTGGCTTTTGTTTGTATTTAAAAAGAGATTTTATCACCAGTTCCTTTTTGCATGCAAAAAATTTATTTCTGATGGGCCTCTTTTGTGGGGAGTTCATCTACGACAATGAACATCATTAGGCAAGTTTATGCTAAAAACCCAACAGTAACTACTAAAGTATTTTCCTTAAAGGGCTATAACCTAGTGCTGCACTATAAACTGACATGCAAAATTAAGAAAAGTCAGCACTTAAAATCAATGGAATGTTTCTTCACTATACTCTTGGCACTTCACTGGGATCCCTGAGAATGGATTGTGACATTGTGTCCATATCACAAATGGAATTCAGGTCATTCTGTAATCTACCTGGAGAGGGTTATTCCTCTGGGTGGAAGAAGTATGGCACATTACATGTTTAGGGACACATTGTTAAAGGCACGTGTGATGCTGAATGCGATGTCTAATATTAACATCCCCTAATGCAGACAAACTCTAGGACAAATATGCAAGTTTGTTTCTTGCTCCTTTATACAAGCAACTTTGAACCCTCATCTTTATGGCTACTTCACTAACCCAGAAGACCTGCAGACATTTCTGCTCTCTCACCAGCTTTAGATTAAGACCAGGCGCTCTCCCATGACTAGTTCCCCGAAGAGCCAGAAATAGACCATAATAAGGGAATTGTTTCACTGTTAGAGAGGAAGTTATACTTACACCAGGGAGCCCCTATATTGTGTTTACATTCTCAGACCAAGGCTGTCTTCCCTGGTCCCTTTAGGTCATAATATTAGTAAAAGTTTCAAGGTGGTCACAGTAGACTGCTTCCCTAGTTCATTAAACTATGTTCCTTGAGGAGATAAATAGTAAATATGTATCTTTTCCCCATCGCAGGTTCCTGCTATTTGTATTGTAGTGCCTAGAGGCCCCACTCAAGAATCTCATTGTGCTAGGTGCTGTATGAACACACCACACAAAGAGAGTTCCTGAAAAGCTTGCAATCTTAGCCTTAGCCTTACATACACAACCAATTGTGTAGAAGAAATTAGTTTAAAATGTAAACTCTGTACATTAAACCTAGAAGAGGACAGCATGTGCCTATATCTTTCATCCAGGTTTATATATTGCACCGTAACCATAGTAACTGACCACCATTTTTCAATCTCTTAGTCTGAAGTACTTTGAAACTGCTATGCACCAGTCTGCAGAGGAGCCTGGCTATTGTGCGAGCGGGGGTGGAAAGAACTAACAGAACGAAGGCCTTGTCCTTATACAAGATATAGAAGCCAAATGCCTTTTGCTCAAAGCTTGAAAGCTCTTCTAGAGGGACTGCTCATTTCTGTGTATTTTACAGTGCCTCACACTGTAAGGGCCTCCTTACTATCTCTGATGTATGTCTAGAGTCAAGAACTACAGAAAGAGAAGAAATGTGCTAAGTCAGTCAAGTCTCCCATACTCCACCCTCTCCATTATATGGATGGAGCCACTCTGCATAAATAAACAAGAGCTACAGAAGCAATAACTCATGTTTTCTTAGACTGAGGCCCTGTCCCTCAGAGTGGGGAGCTCTTGAAGCTTTTGTGAAATCTTTTGTTGCTTTTTGCAACCTTTGCCTAACTTGTCAGAAGTCAGACCCACCAAACCCAGAGTGTCCTAGCTTGATCAGACTCACCCTTTCTTAGTCATCATTGTTCTTTGGAAGGCCGGAAACCTTCATTTGTTGTGACATCAAAGCAGCAGCTCCCTAGGATAGGCAGCGTTCCTGCAGGTTTTAGGACCAACCATTTAAAGAAGAACAAGGGAAAAAGGAAGAACAGAACTAGTGACCAGGGCAACTGGCGCAGAGCGAAAATAAGGCTGTATTTTTGGTAGTTCTGTTTTCTGGTAGGATTGGGTCTCACTTCTTAGAGCTTGTTCTATAAAGAAATTGCACTAGTTTAAATTTAATTGTTTTAGTTAAACTGGTTCAAACCTGTTATGTGGACACTTAGGTCACTTGGCAGCAAGCTTAATTAGGATAAACTAAATTGACTTAAGTCAGGAGTAAACAGCTTTAAGATTTATCACATACATCACTCTGAAAAACCTTTGGCAGAGATTAGCAGATGAGACCACCATGGATGCCCTCATAAGTATGTCTGCTGCAAAACAAGATACCTGTTTTACATGCAGTTAACTGTTTGCAAAAATTCCCATTTACGTGTTTGGTTATCAGTTTTACACACGCAGATTTTTTCAGTGGCAAAAATGTGTCCCTGTAGTGGGGTTGTTACCCGCTCCTGCCCATCAGGGCTTAAAGCAGCCCCGGAGAAGGCTGCAGCTCTAAAAGCTGGGCTGATTGGGGAAGCAGCCACAGGTGGGCCATGCCCCAATCAGGCCACAGCCGGCCTGTATAAAAAGTCTGTGAGCCAGGAGCCCAAGCAGTCTCCCTCTGCCTGTAGAGGGAGAAGGGCCTAGTGGCAGGGAGCTAGAGATAGGGTACCAGAGTGGATCAGGGCTGGGGAAAGGCAGAGGAGCTCCAGCCTGGAAAGCCCCAGGCTGTGGCCTAGCATAAGGCCAACAGGTACTGGGGGTTGCAGAGGGCAGCCCAGGGGTAGGCCAAGGCAGCAGGTCCAAACCCAGCCTTGCCAGTGATGAGTAGGCTGATATTACAGTCTGCCCCAGGGTGTGGGGGCTAGATGATGACTGGCAGTAGCCTTATACTGAGACAAGGTGAGGATAGTGGGTGGGGGTTTCCTGGGGAGGGGAGACCCTGAGAGAAAGGAGTTACTGCTGGGGGCAGCACCCCAGCTAACAGGGCAAACGGAGTCCAGAGAGGGACATGGGCCAAGTGGTAGTGGATCACCAGCCTGCAAAGGGTGCTCTGAGCTGGAAATCGAGCTAATTCCCTGAGAGACCAACAGGAAGTGCCCCAGAGGTGAGCCCGCACCCTTACAGTCCCTGTATTGCAACATGGCACAGTGGGCACAATGATGGTCCAAACCATCACTATTGTAAGCTACATTACTAGAGTGTTTTGGACCATGCCTGCATAATGCAGTGGTACAATATATATTTTTAATAAGATCACAAGAAATATGCACCTCAATTCTTCTGTCTAAAGCTGCAAGTCTTCGCTCCATTAACACACACTTTGGATTTCAGGGAGCAAAGATGGCAGGATTTGGAGCCGTTTGGAGTTTTTAAAGAACTAACAGCACTTCCAGCATAAACACTTTGCTTATACTTTCCTGGGAAGAATTCAAAAGTGCAGAGAGGCAGTTCAGCCTGGATCAAGGTCAGTTAGCATAAACCAGCAAGAACTCCCCTCAGACAATCAATAGTCCTATACATAAGACTTCTAAAGCTTTACAGATGGTGGTTTAATTTACATAGAGTACATGCAGATT
This sequence comes from Mauremys reevesii, assembly GCF_016161935.1. Classification (NCBI taxonomy): domain Eukaryota; kingdom Metazoa; phylum Chordata; order Testudines; family Geoemydidae; genus Mauremys; species Mauremys reevesii. Next base: position 28,554,850 of record NC_052630.1, read on the forward strand.
GCATGGTGAGGTGATAAGATTAAAAATGGGACCTGGAATTAATAATTTAAAAGCTGCTTTTAAGGTCTGACTTTTTAGAAGTCTTTGATTAATTCCTATCTCGGTTTCCACCTGTTCCTCTCCTTTCACTTCTCTGCCCCCTTCCTTCCTTCCCTTTCCTCATTCCTTTATTATATTTTTTGTCTTTTTGTTGTGGTTCTCCCCGTGTGTGTGTGTGTGTGTGTGCCTGGGGTTTGGGGGTGGGAGAGGGAAGGGATTCAGTCAATCAATAGAAGCAGTTCACATCAGAATGCATTAGGAAGGGAAACAATGGCTTGTAACTCAGCAGGACTCTTAACTGTGGAAGCAACTGGGCATTGCAGAAGCCTACCAAGAGAAGTGTACTGACTTAACACTCACTTAACATCCCTTTAGACTGAACAGTATTGGAAATAATACAAGGATTAGTCCTGCAAATGTAGAACCAGCATAGAGGATCCAGATACCTTGACTATCTAAGAATCTATTAAAAAAAAAACCAACAACAACTAATTGTCCTGTGGGCTGCTACATGACAGGCAGCCAAAGGAATCTAGTGGTGTGCCATTCATTTGTATGTAGGAAGCATAACTCCCAAATGGATTGTGATCTGAGCAAGCTAGAGACCTAGAAGGGAAATTCTCAGCAAGCAGCCTCTATCTGTGAGCACACCACTTTATGTCTGCACACATTTGATACACCACCTGTGTACACACCAGATTGAGCATGGTGTGCAGGGTGAGGGTTTTACCCATGTTAATTCTATGACCTGTATATATAAGTGACAGACTCTTATTTACACAGACAAGCATTAGAGTTTCAGAAATGTGCATGGGTGTGTGGGCAGAAGCGTGCCCTTTAAATGAGTGCTGGGGTGGGGAAATCCCTCTGAAAAAATAATCAACCTATAATGAACAAGTACTTTAAATAAATATTCAGCACAGGAGTATGTGCCAGATACTAAGTATACAGATGAAATTTAGAGAGACCCATCTCTCCGGAGACAGTAACTTTAAGTCAATGTACACCATAGTTCAATCCTCCATACCATCTCCATCCAGCACTCCCACACAATCCCCCTCTTCGTATTGTGCTGCCAGGGATGCCCACCTCCACTTCCCCTGGCAATTTTCCTAGAAGGATATAGCACAGTCCAGAGGAACTCCTCAGAGGAGTTAATACAGCCTGAGGCTCCATTAATATTATTGGCTCCACCCCCAGTTAGGGGAGAACAGTGTATGAAGAGCACCTATTCCTCTGGTCCAGCGCTCTTCAGTCCTTTTCTTCCCAAGAAAGCCCCTGCCCCTTGGAGGAGACACTGGGATGGTAGTGGAAGTGAACCTTCAGAGGTAATAGACAACTCATCCATTCAGTGTGGCAAGAAAGGGAGATGCCCACATTGGGAATGCCCTTTGAATGTGAGTATAGCTGGAAAAACTGGGTCCTATGTTATTGCAAATGAAATTACCAACGCAAAGAACTGCATTTCCCCCTGGTTGTGACAGTGTCAGTGTCAGTATGGGGTTTCAAGCATTATGTATTTTCTTTCTTTTCTATCTCCTGAGTTTGATAAGAAACAGCACTTCCTTAGCTTTGGGACAATAGCTCTTAACACACACAGTTCAGAATTCTGGATGACAAGGACCCGCTGTGTAGCCGGCACCACTCAGTCTGATTTCCTTGCTCTTTATCTTGGTGGCTTTGTACAAGAACTACAGAGAGATTAATAACTTAGGTTAAATTTCCTCTTCTGAGATACCACATTTACACATTTTATTAAACAGATAATAAGGTATTTATAACTCTACATTAGATATGCGGTTAGCTTCTTAGAATTGGATGGGATTATGTTTTGGCATGGATTATACTGTACATGACTAAACTACCCATTGTTGAGAAAGATGTGATGATGAGAGCTCAGATATTCACTGATACACATAAAACAGATGTTATTTCTAGCCATATGTTCATTTCTGTATATAATTGGGGAATCTTAGAACATAGGGTTAGTGCCTGCACTTCAGTTCACTATATATATATATAGGGGGACAGTATAACAAAAGGAACCCCAAAATGAGAGTCAAAGTGAAAAATACAATCTAAAACTTCCAATAGTTAAACCTAAACGGTGAATGGCAACTGCTATTCATCTGTTAACTGCCTTTTCCTGAGGGACCCATTTCAGGTTGCCTCTTGGAAAATGATATTGAGTGGCTTTCTTCAGCAATTTTGACTTCAGTCTCACAGTGCTAGTGCTGCATTGTAAAAAGCTCTAAGCCAGTCCCAAAGGAAAATTCAGACTAGAATTTATTTTACAGAGCTATTTTAATAATGGGAAAGCGGCTTGTTTGAGCACTCATACCTGTATGTGTAGGAGTCTTGTTTAAGACCACGCTTTATTATAGCAGATTGTATTACATGGCAGCATTCCCATTATGTAGGTGATGAGAAACTAGGAGGCTTTGCTCATGATTGCTGGCTATGACACCAAGCAATGGAACTTTTGATCATGGGTCTTTTAACACCTAGGCGGGGCCTCAACCACCATCAGGGATTATGACTCGACAGTTTGATGGCACCTTCCAGGAGGAGAGATCCAAAAGCCTTTTAAGGAGTTCAGACTCTGCTATGGAAGAGTCATTTCAGACACCACAAATATAGACACCTTTCAGGTGAAAGGCAATGCTATATATCATATCTCAGGACAGGAGGTAAATATTATATTCAATTGGATACCAAAGGAAATTTAGCCAGCCAGAATGCAATCAGTTGTAAATTGCCTAGGTCTTGGTGGTTAGTATCCCTGTCTTATTAAGAGTACCTGGGGTCCTGTGCCTCCTTAGTTTTCTTCCCCAGTCCCTGGAGTTACCTTATTATGGTGGTTGGAGTCCAATGTTCTTTCAGACAGGAGCGTCCGCTCCTCCTGTTTCATCAAAAACAACTTGTGACTTTCAATAGTTCAGAAATTGAACATGACATCAATAGATATTGAATATTGTAGTTTGTGAACACGTCTAGGAATGAACAACAAGCCACAAGGCATCCAATTCCCCTCCACCATTACCAGCCACTGTTAAAGTAGCGCAGAGAAGAGCTGCAAGATGCCTCCAGCGATATACCCTAAAGGCCAATAGGTTTGGGTTCTGGGGCCTAAGGCCTCACACCAAAAATGCCGTACAAGAATATGCTGACCAATTTCCACTATCATCATAGGCTATGAGGTGGGGAGGAGAGGAGCTGTTTGGATAACAAATCCTAACTAACGAGGATGGGTGCAAGGAGCTCTGGATGGCACATGGAACAGGAACTGGCTACATGTCCCACATGTCCCCTTTTCCCTTCAATAAAATGTTATCAGGACAGTTTGGGAAAGCACTATGCTGTCACTGAATTGGGGTGCTACAGGATCCCCTCACGGGAGGAGTGATCACACTCACCCAGCAGCAAGAGTCATGCCACCCAATGCACATCTAGCTTTGGAAGAAAGACAGACCAGTTTGAACTTTAGCATAAAGTGACACAGCAGGACAAAAAATGAACAGAACCTGGAGCAAAGCAGAACTGACACATTTTAGACATCTCAGCCAGCAACTCCACAAATGGAAACTCCACAAAGAGTGGCCACATTACTTCTAGCGAGGAGGGGGCGAGACCCATCCCCACTGACATCTTTAATCTAAGGCTCCCTGGATTAGAAAAAGGCAGATGTGGTAACATTATTTTCTGCTGATGGGAACTCAGCTCCACTGTCAGAACTTCATTTTTAGTCTTTGCTTCTTCCTCCCCCCCCCCCCGCCCCCAGTTTTAAATATGTTATAATATCATTAATTGAGGAAAGTAACATTAACTTCAGTGTACATATGTCACTGATAGGTTCTTAAGATTTAGAAATAAACCCTAGCTTCCAAGCTTAGAAATGACTACAAACAATTATATGTTTGATTTTGCTGCTGTCTCTAGTATCTTAACATCTGGCTTTGCTTTTTTATATTCTCTTCTCTTTGTGTACCCCTTGCTATTTCTCCCCCACTTGGGTGTATCTTAAGTAAGAGAAAAAATAAGCAATTTGAGTTTGCACACATCTGGTTCTCTATGCCCCTTGAATAGCTAGAAGGTGTGTTCCACCCTCGTATCTGAAGTGCTTGCTTCAGGGTCTACTACAGCTGACTCCCCAGGCAGCCATCAGCCAAAGAGACAGCCCCAAATCCATCAAGACTAATCTTCCCTGGGAAAAGCACAAATTTACCAGCAATCAGAGAATCTCGCAGCCCCCTTTGCCTCTCCTCGCCCCCACAAAAAAACACAAGACTATTTTGCTTTTATTCTGCCACTTTCACCTAAAAGCAGATAGAAATTGAGAGCTTTTGTCCTTGGAAAAATGTCATGAATTTTTACAAGATCCCATTGTTCTTTAATTCTGTTGTAAACAACCTGTCAAGTTTAGCTGGGATGTGCAATAAATTATCTTTCACAAAGAGAAAATTGTGGAAAATTAGCAGATTATCTGTTAATACATTCCATATGGTGAAATGGAAGAAGCCAACACTCCTGTCAGCCTATATGAAACAGGGCTAGAAGTTGCAGGGTTTTCTCTGCAGCGCCACAGCAGTTTTAGTTCCTGTCGTAATTCTCAGTTAAAGCCAATGTATTAGTTTTTTCAGATGAACATATTCTGTACCAAGATAGCTTGATTCCCTGGAAGGGCATAGCTTGGTGATCAAGCTATCAGGTCTGAAATATCTAGATTCCTAAGAATCACAGATTCAACCTTGCCCTTTTAAAATACATGATGGAGTTCTAAGCAGATTGCAAAATCCTGTCTGCTTTGCATGGTGCTTTTTGTGATTCCAGGGCTTTGCCCCAATCTCCAGAGGAAGCTCACTCTGCTTCGGGTTCAGTGAGCCCGAGTCTGCCACCCTACAGATATTCCCTCTGTGATATAGGTATCTAATTCTATGTCGATAGTTTGCAGACTCAGGAGTCAGACCTACCATGTTTGCAGCAGCCTGCCCCCAAGCTTTCTGAGCAAGTCTCGATGACTTGAGTGGGAGCTGGGGATGATCAGCACCAATTAAAACCAAGACTGAACGTAGCACTTTTCATTTAAAAGTGCATCACAAGGGCAGATTTTGTCTATCTTGTACCATTGAGGAGCCTGAAGAACAGAGGTCACCACTTACCCATACTCACACAGCAAGTCAATAGAGTCAGGAATAGAGCCCAGGTCTCCAACTACCAACTCCCTTACACTAGCCTCTAACTAGCTAATGCTGCCCCCCCCCCCTTAATCAAGGTATCTGAAAGCCTTTGGGTAAGACTTTTCAGTCCTGTACAGTCTGTAAAGAGCCAGTAATATCTTAAGGAAACCATATAATCCTACCAAAACCTTCATTTGTGTTCTCTCTTCATTTGTGGCCAGGTGTTTAGACATATGGCCCTAAGAGAGAAGAAAAAAGTAACACAATGGGCCAGATTCAGGAGATGGTTACATGTTGATAACTATCAGAGGGGTAGCCGTGTTAGTCTGGTTCTGTAAAAGCAGCAAAGAATCCTGTGGCACCTTATAGACTAACAGACATTTTGCAGCATGAGCTTTCGTGGGTGGATAACCCCTTAGTCGGATGAAGTGGGTATTCACCCACGAAAGCTCATGCTGCAAAACGTCTGTTAATCTATAAGGTGCCACAGGATTCTTTGCTTATGTTGATAACTGAGTGTAAAGAAGTCTAAGTTAGAGTAGGTTGAAGGCAGCATGCCGTGGCCTCCTAGTAAGCAGTCAGACAGATTGAGTGGCTAGAGAGAAGGCACTGTACTTTTGGTAACTGTTTCAGCACTCTACTCAGGAGGAGTCTGTCCAGGCTTTTGCTCAGAGACTTGTTATTAGCATAGTCAGTCACATATAAACCTGACATTTAACTATATATCTGCCTGGTACCATTGTGTCCTGCCATATTGCTCTTCCAACTCCTTAGCATGTAAGTTATACCAGCTGGATTCCTTTAGGGCCACCTAGACTCATTAGTTACCTCATTCGCTTATGCAAGGTGGCATAAATTACCTGTGAGTATATCACCTCTGCATTTGTTCCAATATATGGTAATTCTCTCTCAACAGAATAGTCCATTTATCCATGGTATCAGAGGATCTTTAAACAGCTGTATTTATATGACTGCCTTTTATCCCAAAGCCACCCAGAATGCTTTACCCATTGAATACATGCAGTAGTACTGAAATGCAGCTGCTTCTGCTGTGGAGGGCACTGGGCGGGCAGCCAGCATTGAGTGCAGGGCTGAAAATGAAGTCTGGAACAAGGACACTTGCAAACCCCTACATGCTGGGGGATTCTTAGTATCTGTTCAGGCCATTCTGTTATGGTCTCATTCAAAAGCTGGTTGATTTGTAACAGACTTTTTCGGAAAAGCCCATGGGTAGAAATGAACAGAGGTAAGACTTAAAATGCTTTTAGTCTTCTCTGCTAATGTGCTTTGGTAAAATTCTCTTGCTACTGTGATGCAAACTGGGTCAGATTGTTGATATAATTCGTACCCCAGGTATTCACTGTAGGTCAGCAGATTTTTTATTTCTCCAATTTTTTGGCAGAGGGAGCTAGAGAAAGAGGAAACAAACATCTGGCACGTGTCTATGGAGAGTTGTTATTAAAGCTAAATCTCAGATCAGATCCCCAGGAAATTGGTCCCCATGAAGGTCTGGGGAATTTGCATCTGGCCCTCTGTTTACAATCTTATCACATTCATTCCTATTTCTCACGACCTTAACACCATGCTAGCTGTAGCAAAGCATTTGGTTACTACTAAAAAAGGTCAGGGCCCTCCAGAGGCCAATTACTTTCACATGAAGAAACTGCCTTCTAGAATCCAGTTCTGTTCTGCAGAAGTTGAGCCTCCTGAGTAATATAATAAGATGTGAGGTACTGAAGAGTAGCTACACTCTGAAGAATTTATTGGACTGCTGAAGCCGTCCATCCAAGTTTTCTACTTGTGCCTGTGCCAGAACTGATAACACATAGGAGTTGGATTTTTTTTTTTTGCAATAGTGAGATAGAGTCACCTGAAATTTTGTTGTATAGTACCGCAAGAGCTCATTCCTTCATTGCTTGTGCACCCAGACTCCTTTTGACCTTAATGGTAGTTTTGGATATGGAGGAAATACTGGTTCTCAAAATGGAAAGTTTGATTTCACACAGGTCTGTGTGTCTAGCAGGAAATAGATTCTTTGGAAGTCACAAGTTCAACTCCCACCGGAAAATCATAAAAGACAAAAACACCACATCACCAGTGGATGAACACTTTTCACAAACGATCACTCTATATCTGACCTATTAGTCCTCATCCTCAAAGGAAACCTGCACACTTTCAAAAACAAGCCTTGGAGCTGAAAATCGTTAACTGAATAGAGCACTGGATTTATGTCTTATGACAACAACCTATAACCCATTAAGAAACCACCAGCTGCCTCCCACTCCCCCTTCCTTCCACAGCCTATGACTGGAGGGGGGTTAATCGGTCACCTTGAATGGTCCCTTAGAATATGTGTTAACTACAATCTGCTCCACCTTGTATTTAGCTGTGACACTCTGAGTACACTTCCCAGCCATAAAGAAGAGCTCAATGTAAGCCCAAAAACGTGTGTCTCTCACCAACAGAAGTTGGTCCAATAAAAAAAAATATTACTTCACTGACCATATTTCTCTAAGTTCAACACCTGGCAGGGTCAAGGCAACCCTTTGTGCTGCTAGGAAGATAAAGAATTTGTGGGTGATTTTTCAGATAAAAGCTTAACACCCCAATGGCCAGATCTGATCCTGGGGGCTGCCAGGGAGAGAACCAGCCCCCAGCACAGGATAGAGCAGCCTTAAAGTTCTAACTTTCTCTGGCCAGGTTTGCCAGGTGAGAATCAGTTTGGGCCCACCCACAGCATACCCTCCCCCATGCCGTATCCTACAGAGGATGCCACTACAACAAGTCAATGTACTGCTGTTACTTTAAAGCCATTAATACTTTAACAGGATAAAGAGGACTTAAGGATCAAGGATCTGGGCCCAAACAAGGTTCTGTCAGAGCTGCATGCACTTGCCAGCTATGCACCAGTTAATGCTTCTGTAACATGAATTTAACATTTAACTGTCTCACAGATATTGGGGATTCTTTGATTTTTTGGTAAAGCATTTAGAACACCTCAAACTTTGAGATCCTCCAAATGGCTTTAAAACAGCAAATGTCCTTCTTTATCTCTTTACTGTAATGTCAAGCCTAAGGCATTCATGACTAGATAAAGGTTGGCATCTTACTATTTTTCAAGACTCTGGAGTGAGTTGTTATGCTTCTAAAACATTTTTACATGGACTTGGAACTGCCTAAGTGACAGTAACAAAGCATGATGAATGTAGAGAGTTGGAAGACATTGTCCTAAGGGTACTGTATAGAACAGGGATTGGCAACCTTTGGCATGCGGCTTGCCAGGGTAAGCCTCCTGGCGGGTCGGGCCGGTTTGTTTACCTGCCGTGTCCACAGGTTCGGCCAATCATGGCTCCCACTGGCCGCAGTTTGCCGCTCCAAGCCAATGGGGGCTGCGGGAAGTGGCGCAGGCCGAGGGATGTGCTGGCCGCCACTTCCCACAGCCCCCATTGGCCTGGAATGGCGAACAGCAGCCAGTGGGAGCCGCAATTGGCCGAACCTGTGGACACGCAGGTAAATAAACTGGCCCAGCCCGCCAGGAGGCTTATCCTGGCGAGCCGCGTGTCAAAGGTTGCCGATCCCTGGTACAAAACAACACTAGGCCCACTCTTATCCTATCATTTTTAGGCAAGAGAAAGTAAAGTACAAGTTCACTCAGCTGATGAACTGGGAACTGTTTCAAACAGTGCAGAAAGAAAGCAAAAGGGAGTGAAGGGGTTAGCATTGTGGGCAGGAAATAAGGAGATTTAAGATGGAAAGTTGCAAACAAGTACACCTGGAAAAAATAATCCTCACATATATTCAATGGGAGATATTTTATTTAGAAAGCAGTAAAGCCAAAAGGTGCTTGGGGAGCAATAGTGAGCAGGAAGTCAGATAATTACGCGATGTGGTAAAGCAGCAAGAGGTCTGGCTTGGGGACCTATACACAGGGCCAGCAAAGGAAGCAGGTGCCTGGAGCAGCCAATGGAAAAGGGGCAGCACTCAGTCCATTGTCGGGGTGGCACGTCCGGATTGGTGGTGGTGGTACTTCAGCGGCAGCTCAATCAACCCGCCCTGGATCGGCAGCAAGTGGGTCCTTCACTCACTATCTTGCTCCTTGGCAGCACTTCGGCGAGGGTTCTTCTTCTTTTTTTTTTTTTCGCCGCTTGGAGCAGCCAAGGACGTTGGGTTATGATGAAAGAGTTTGGAGAGCCATAAGGACGTTGGGTTATGATGAAAGAGCTTAATACCCCTAGCTTGGGCATATGATAGCCTATACATATTTGTGTTTACATGCTTCAAATGGAGACATGACCAGCAGTTTCTCTGAGGAAATAACTAAAAGTAGACATGAGTGAATACATCTTCAGTTGCTTCACTAGCAATTGACTGTTTTCAAGTGTCAAAATTTGATGAAAACTTTCTGCCAGTAATTCTTGGGTTATAGAATGTACCCTGTAATTTGAATGTACTTGGTGTCCAATCAAATCCAATGGGCAACTCTTCTATTCTTCCACTGGACAAAAATTATTCTTAAATGTGAGTAACTGCAGCGCAAAAACAGTTCAAAATTTACTTTGCTTTTCGTATTCTTTAAGGACACGGCTGGCTAGGTGAGTGAGTTACCTTTTTGTTACTGGATACATCTCTCTTAATTATAGGCCAGCAAAAAAAAAAAGTCTTATTGTAAAGGAAAAAACAAAAACCTAATCAGATGGCTCACTAGTTTCTAGCTTGGTGCCAGTGAGAATTATGGATGCTCAACACATAAGAATCAGGCTATTTTATCTTGGGCTAAGATTTTTTTGAGTGCATACTCATCTTTGGGATACTCATCTTAAAGGGGCTTTGTCATAAATATAAAGGAAAGGGTAACAACCTTTATGTATGCAGTAACATAAAATCCCTCCTGGCCAGAGGTACAGAATCATTTACCTGTAAGGGGTTAATCAGTTCAATTAACCGAGTTGGCACCTGACCAGAAGGACCAACGGGGAAAGAAGATACTTTCAAATGAGTGGGGGTGGAGGAAGAGGTTTTGTTTGTGCTCTCTTTGTTTGTTCCCTCTTGGGACACAGAGAGAGACCAAGCAGGTAAACCAGCTCCTAAAAAGATACCTGAAATAATACATCTAAAATTACAGAAATTGTAAGTAAAGACAAGGAAATGTGTTAGATTATCTTTTGTTTTAGCTTGTGATTTTTCCTATGCTAAGAGGTAGTTTTATTCCTGTTTTTTGTAACTATAAAGTTGAGTCCAGAGGGGAGCCCTCTGTGTTTTAAATCTGGTATTACCCTGTAAAGTTACCTTCCATCCTGATTTTGCAGGTGTGAGTCTTTTACTTTTTTCTTTATAATAAAGTTCTTCTTTTAAGAACCTGATTGATTTTAGTGCCCTAAAGATAAAGAGTCTGGTCTGTACTTATATTAAAGGCAATTGGTTGGTATATTATTCTCAAGCCTCTCCAGGAAAGGGGGTGAAGAGGCTTGGGGAAATATTTTGGGGAAATAGGGACTCCAAGCGGTCTTTTTCCTGAATCTTTGTCTAAATCACTTGGTGATGGCAGCAATACCATCCAAGGACAAGGAAAGGATTTGTGCCTTGGGGAATTTTTTAACCTAAGCTGGTAGAAATAAGCTTAGGGCATCTTTCATGCGTGTCCCCACATCTGTACCCCAGAGTTCAGAGTGGGGAGGGAACCCTGACAGGCTTGATTTTAAGAGGGATGCTTTTCAGTATTTTTTTAAAGTCAAGCCTACAGGTGTCAGGATGGACATCCAAAAATCATTTACTTGAAAGCCTGGGTGCCTTATTGAGGCAGTTCAATTGGAGACTTTTGGCCAGAGATCTTGCTTTTTTCTGAAGCTCACTAACTCAGGCTGTGATCAACCATTAAAGGGAAGAGGTTCCAGGGGTGTGAGGTTGTAACATTCTGTGGTGTAATCCAGACCGATGAAGAGTTGTGTCACTTCTTACCCTGTAATCCTGAGGGCCTGACAATGCCTTGCTCTTCCTGGGATGCCCATTCAGCAACAAGCATGCACTCTATGTCTACGTAGTGTACATCTCTGGTCCAAAGCTTTGGATTCAGGAGCCTGCCTGCAATACCACAGACTTTCACTGGTCTCCACCAGCCTTGGTTAACAACTGGTGAGGTGACTCCACACTCTCCCCAGCCCCACATTTACCTCAAAATGTGTGTTCTGAAATGTTCAGCCCTGTCCTGGAACAATGAAGAATGTCAAGGTTTGTTGCTCCTTTAAAGGGTCGATATTCAATAGTTTGTTACTGTAACTGTTCACTGTACAAACAGTTCACCTGAAACACAGTACTGGATTGGTTTAGGTTAAAAATAAAGTAAGTTTAATTAATTACAAAAACATTGAGTGAGTACAAGTATAAGGATTAAAGTCACAAATAGTTACAAAAGAAATAAAGATAAAATGTCTTCTAGTTACTAAAACTTAACAAGCTCCACTTGGGTCAAGGTAAAATCCTCACTACCTTTTCCCATTGTTATACATGAAGAAGAATTAGCTGTCTAAATATCTTTGAAGTTATGGACCTAAATGCTTAGGCATTTCTTATACCATGGCAGGGCTGGTGGCATCAAAGCCATAGACAGAAAAAACAAAAGTGAGAGCCACCTAGCAGATCTTAAGCTCCTGCATTGGAACATTTTTAAAAGCATGCCCCAGCTTCCACCAGGAAACGGTCAGCCTTTATAAGCCTACTTTTTGTTAGCGTGCATGTTAATGCAGCCTTCAAAACAAATGGTGATGCACTTTACTCTGATGGGTGAGATCTACACATTTTACAAGCCATGCAAATGTTTGTGACATTTCCAGGTTCTCCTCTTTCAGCTGCTATCCTATTGCACCCTGGGAACTGGCACTAATAGCTAGCAAGTTTGCCAATTCAAACAAAGTTCTATTGCCAAAGGAAGAGGGAAGTTTTAGGCAAACATTACAACATGCTTGGAAGCTCTCTTACCACATGGATATTGTTACAAAATACTACGCTTTATGTTCCAGTTTTGGAAATGAACACAATATTAATTTCAAACAGTTTGGATAATAGAGAGATCACGAGTTACAGTTGTACTTTCACCTGATTTCCATCCTCCCTGGTATTGGATCAGAGAGCTGTGGGAATAGCCTGTTAAAACCTCATCGCCCTGCACCCTTCCATTCACACTTTCTGGGAACAGAGGCATGTATAGTGTGGAGGATGACTTCCTGTACTACATTTCACCTCCTTTGTGTAACGAAGCTCTTGGATGAAGTTACCACTCACAGTGAAAGCTTTTCTTGCTGCAAGATGATGTAGGGCGATATCTGCAGACCTCAGTTCCTTGCCCACTTTCTCCAAGAACTGATTAGGAGCAGTAATCCACCATTCTATTTATTCATCGCCCCTTGCTAGTGAGAGGCATCACTTGTTTGAACCACTGCATCCTGGTATAGACAATTTGGGCTAAAGTTCCTGGTGGCATACCCTCAGAACATCCAACTTCACCATCACCAAGATATTGCATGGAGGCTGCCTTCGAGAGGAGGTAGAAATGGGGAGAGCTAAAGCAGAGGCAGAGCTAGCAAGTGCCAATGGAGTTCGTTACGAGGTTTTTGAATATTCATTACTGCTTCTGAATGCTTGGATTGTGTAAATGATGTGATTGGTAAATACTGATGTGACTCAGCAACATTTGGTGGTTTTTGAGACAACTTTCTATCTGAATTTAAGAATTTGCCCAGTAAAAAAATTCCTATCAAACCCTTGATAGAAAATTGGGTTTTTGATTAAACAAAAGATTTTCTGGAAAGTGTCTGCTTGCCTTGAAAATTTTATTTTCTTGCCAGAAAACTGAAAAAATTTGGTGCATAGAACAAAATTTTTGGATTTTGAGGAAAAATATTAGATTTTTGATAGAAATTTATGAAAATGAAAGGTTTTAGTGTTTGTCCAGAATGTTTCATGAAAAAAAAAAATTCAACCAGCTCGAACAACCACCCAAACTCCAGCTACAATCTCCACTCTCCAAAGTGTGAACCTTTGGATCACACTTTGCAGTTAAAACCCCCCTTTATGCCTGTTGCTTTAAGAAACAAACATTATTAAGTTTCTTTCTCAAGGCACTTTTCCCAAGATTTTTTTTCAGACCAAATGTGAAACTTGCAACAGATAGACTGTGAACAACGGAAAATGATGCTAAAAGGAAGAGTATCAGAAGGGTAGCTGTGTTAGTCTGGATCTGTAAAAGCAGCAAAGAGTCTTGTGGCACCTTATAGACTAACAGATGTTTTGGAGCATGAGCTTTCGTGGTTGAATACCCACTTCGTCGGATGCAGTGGGTATTCACCCACGAAAGCTCATGCTCCAAAATGTCTGTTAGTCTATAAGGTGCCACAAAACTCTTTGCTGCTAAAAGGAAGAGAATCTCCTGCTTAAAAAGCCAGCATTTTTTGCTCCCTCCAAGCTTTGGCTTGCTTTTTTGGGCCAAACATATTTTATATTTAAAAAAATAATTGTTGATCAGTTTGGAATGTGTTTCATTGTTAGAGAGGAACTCATGTCTAGCTACATTTTTAGATATAGACTCAGTGGCATTTGGGGTTTTTTTCTTTTAAGGTGTGTAACTCATTTGCCTCCCTGAATAATGGTCTTAGTCCTGTAAGAATGCCCACTTCCCTTTATTGCTAAATCTCTACTTTTGCAACCTTTACAGCTTCTCCTCAAGGCAACTCAAGCATTTGTGCTTGTTAATGTCCTCAGACTGTAGATCGTTTAAACCTGGGAGAACTAATCCCATTTCTGTTTGGACTGGCTCCCACAGGGTCAAGAGCTACATTGCATGGTGGTACTTCCTACCTAACTGCTCTTCTGCTGTCATGGAACATAGTGGTTTGCCCCATGGGCTGGAGAGCCTGGGGCTAAGCCAACCTAATTACAGAATGGGCCCCACCTGAGAGAAATCAATGGTTTTTGTGTAAAAGGAGCCAGGTCTAAGTAGTGATAAAGACCAGCTGGGGAAAGAGCTAGAGGGTGGTTCCTATAAACACAAGCAGCTCACAACAGGGAGAGAAGTAGAAGAAACTGCTGTTATATCTTTAGGCTAAAAAGGCTCTTGCAGGGTCCTGAGACAGAGCAAGGAGGCCTAGGAGAGACCCTGACTGAACAGGGAAGAGGCTGAAGAATAGCCTGAAAGAGGGCAAAAGGTTTTGATTTTGTGTTAAGACATTTGCAGACTTTGTTTGGACAGCTGTGACCCAAGAAGGGGGTGGACAAAAGACTGACCTGGCTGGAGGGCCAAATTACTGATAAAGACACCATGACAGTGCTGGAGTGACCATTGTCAGGGGGCTTGGTGAGCAAACCTGGCTATGAGAGGGTGAGTGGACACTGTGCTGGGTCATTTTAATAGTTCCTCTCCAAAAAAGTATCTGGATCTAATGCTCTCTTTTGATATGCCAGAGAGATCTTATACTTCTGGAATCTGACACTGGCTCACATTCAAGGAGGTGTTTTTGTGACTCTCTCTGTAGTGCCTCACACTTTCATCAGTTTTTAGGAAAATTCTGAACCCCTCCTCCCCCCATTCACTACACTAAATAGGTGTGAATTATTCTCTCTACAAAATTTTTAGGTAGGATATGGATGCTCAAAAGTGCTGAGACACCTCTAGGGCAGTCATGTTCCTTCTAAATAGGAGGGGGTCCTAGCTAGATGTCAGACAGGCTGTGTTATAGAGAAAGGGGGGTGCCTAGCTACAATCAAGGTTGAGAAACAGTGGATTAAAAAAATAGAACTTCTCAAAGCCTACTTCCTCTCAGACCAGGCCTTCCCTTTCCACTAGCACTGGGGAATAGTAGAGCTCCCACACACTTCTCAGAACTCCAGTCTTGAAAATCCTAGCAAAAAAATAAAATAAATGGAACAAGTCTACCTTATTATTTAGTGCTAACTTGTTCTCCTGAAAACCTTTTCTCACTCCCCATAAACAGCTTTCTTGTCAGTCTCTCTCTCCTATTCTTAACCTAGTACTGCCAACCCTAAGCAGTCAAAAATAGGGGGAAAACCCCAAACCAACAATGCAAACAGAAAATCCAAGATTGATATACAGTTGTAACACTTTGAGGAAATGTTTGCTTCTTTTTATTTGCCTTCTGGTTTGAGCCTTAAGATAAGCATGAACATGGGACCCAAGTGTATCTATACAAATGAGAGAGCTAAACTTTTTTTAAAGCAGAGACTCCAGGTAATAACCTGATTGTAGCAGTTGAGCCTTTAAGGGAAACTCCAAATATCACAGGAGTCTCAATAAAACACTTGCCATTCTTCCTTCATCAAAATCCCTCTGACCTGGGAGCCCCCCCCTCCCCCACAGTTAGTAGTGCACACGTTAGGTGACCAAAGAGGGCTGTGGCTCTTAAAAGAGAATTTATGAAACCAAAAAGAAAGTGGTGTTCAAACTTCAGTGCAGCTGTAAACAGAACCCTGCAGGGAAGTGGGGTCAGGAAAGTTTGTTGGTGCTGAGAAACCACATGCATACAGATGCATACTGTATACATATGTCAAGTCTGATGACTTTAGCATTAGATGCATTCTCTCGGGTGGTGTGTTTTCAGATGAACCGGAGAAGTTAGGCATTTGCTATTCAGAATCCTATAACTCTTTGAATGCCACACTGGAAGTTTACCCAGCAAAGATTGTGTCCCGCAACCCTATGGGGCTTCATCATATTACTATGTCACCCTGAGGATGATATGAACAACATTGACCAATATGGGATGTTGTATGCCATGATGGAGGAAAGTAGTTACATTTTACATTAAATAGTGGTTATGTTCTAGAAAGGCATTCTGTTTGAAGACAGACAGCGTTGTCCCATGTTTGTTTTTCTTTATCCTACTCACCCTAGGATATTTAAGATGAGCTGTGTTCTCTCCAGCTGTTTCACCACAAATAAAGCCTGCAGTTAGACATCGGTTAAAACTTCTGCTGATGTGGTCCTTAATGCGACCTTGAGGACTGATGTTTGGGGGATGGAGGAGGAAGGAGATAGAAAATTACAATACGGTCATAGTACCAACAAGAGGGAAATCAGTGGAGGATTCTGCTCAACATCTTAGATGTGTATACACAAAGTCAAGGAGTATGGGCAATAAATAGGAAGAACCTGGAAGTCAGTACAGACACTTTGTGGGATAAGTCTGATGACTGGAATATTGGCATAGAAGGGTGTAGTTTGTTGAGGAAATGCAGGCAGGATAAAAAGGGAGGAGGTGCTTCATTATACATCAAGAATATATATCAGGGGTAGGCAACCTATGGCACATGTGCCGAAGGCAGCAAGAGAGCTGATTTTCATTGGCACTCACACTGCCTGGGTCCTGGCCACTGGTCCGGGGAGCTCTGCATTTTAATTTAAATTTTAAATGAAGCTTCTTAAACATTTTAAAAAGCTTATTTACTTTACATACAACAATAGTTTAGTTTTATATTATAGACTTATAGAAAGAGATCTTCTAAAAACGTTAAAATGTATTACTGGCATGTGAAACATTAAATTAGAGTGAATAAATATAGACTCGGCACACCACTTCTGAAAGGTTGCCGACCCTTGATATATATTTTTGTTCTGAGGTCCAGAAGGAGGAGAGAGTCAGACCAGTTGAAAGTCTCTGGGTAAAGAAGAACAGCAAGAAGCCATTATGGCTCCATCAGGAGAAGTTTAATGACCTGAAAATCAAAAAGGAATCCTACAGAAAAGTGGAAATGTGGACAAATTGCTAAGGAGGAGTACAAAAGAATAGCACAAGCATGTAGGGATAAAATCAGAAAGGCTTAGGCACAAGATAAAGTAAACCCAGCAAGGGACATAAAAGGAGAGGTTCTTTAAATAAACTAGGAAGAAGAGAAAGACAAAGGAAAGCATAGGTCCTCCACTTAGCAGAGAAGGAGAGCTAATAACATCAAGAAGGCTGAGGTGTTTAATGCCTCTTTTGCTTCTATCTTCACTAAAAAGGTTAGTGAGCAGATACTCAACCCAGTTAATTTTAACAACAAGGGGGAAAGATAGTAAGCCAAGATATGGAAAGAACAAGTTAAAGAATATTTAGATAAGGTATCTGTATTCCAGTCAGCAGTGCCTGATGAAGTTCATCTTTGGGTACCTAAGGAACAAGCTGAAGCAATCTTGGAACCATTAGCAATTATCTTTGAGGACTCATGGAGGATGGGGGAGGACCCACAGGACTAGAGAAGTGCAAACATAGTACCTATTTTCAAAAAGAGAACAAAGACAACTCAAGGCCTATCAGCCTAACTGTGGTACCTAGAAAGATACTGGAGCAAAGGAGTAAACAATCAGTTTGTAAGCACATAGAGGATAATAGGGTTATAAGCAATAGCCAGCATGGATTTGTCAAGAACAAGTCATGCTAAACCAAACTAATACTCTTCTTTGACAGGGTTACTGGCCTAGTGGATGGAGAGAACCAGTGGACACATTTTGATCAGAATAAGGCTTTGATGCACTCCCATATGACAGTCTCATAAGCAAACTAAGGAAATGTAGTCTAGATGAAATTACAAAAAGGTGGGTGCACAACTGGTTGAAAGACCATACTCAGAGTAGTTATCAGTGATTCACTGTCAAAGTAGGAAGACGCATCTAGTGTGGTCCCACAGGGGTCAGTCCTGGGTCTGGTCCAATTCTGGGCACCTTCACATATCTGTTTAGAAAAATGCGACATTTTTACATCACTACTTTTTGGACCATACTATATAAGGAAATTGTTGAATGCTACAGAAAATTGAATCTCTGATAAAAACATGAGCAACACAAATGTTAATGTCAGACACTTCACAAAGTGTCTTTTGGCTGTTCTGAGTGGGATACCAGAATAATAAGAGTTATTATATAGAAATATTTAGTTTTCTTATAGTAAAATAGCTGTAGTAGCTAACAATATTAAAATTACTTCTGAAGTAGAAATAATGGTCAATTTAGCATTCTACCAAGCTAACACATTCTGGGGTGCAATCCAGACAGTGAGGGGTTGTCATCACCTGCCTGGCAAACTTTGGTGCCTCTCAATGCTTTGTGGTTGTAGCTCCCAACCTGGGCCGCTCACAAACAGCATACAGGTCATATCCTGAGTGTCTGTATATAGCTGCAGCCTGCCAGCAACATTCTAATCAACACTCTGGCTTTCTTGTTTACCACTTGCTGGGTGATCCCAACACACACTCAGTCCCATATTTTCCCCCAAAATGTGAGCTGCACTGTCCAGCCCTCTCCTGGGCAATTCAGATATTAGTGGTCTGTTGCGCCTGTAAAGGGTCAATATACAACAGTTTGCTCTTTAATGGGAGCTAGCAAACAATTCAGTTTAAACACAACACTAGATGAGTTTTTACTGAAGAATAAAACAAGTTTAATTAACTCCTAATTAACTAGGAGAGAGATTTTAAGTTAGTACAAAGTATTAAAGTCAGAAATGGTTACAAGAGAAATAAAGATAGATAATTGCTTCCTAGTACCTAAAACTTAAACTAGACTTGGTTCAAGTTAAAATCCTTACCATGTGTTCCCAGCCTGACCAAAGTCTCAAGTCAGGATCTGCTCCCCAAAGTCCAAAGGGCTGGTTCAAACAGTAAAGCAGAAGACATGGAGTCTGGGGGTACAGATGCCCCCATGCTCTTTCTTCTCCCCTGTATATGCTGAAACACAGATCTGCCTTGTCTCCTTACTGTCTCAAGGACCCTGTTCACAGGCACTGGCCCCAGTGGTGCTCAACCCCTGCTCTGCCAAGACCCCATCCCCCACTCCACCCCTTCCTCCAAGCCCCCACCCCTTCTCTTTCCACTCATTTCTCACCCCTTCCCCCAAGCATGCCCTGTCCCCGCTCTTTCCCCTCCCTTCAGCACCTCCTGCATGCTGCAGAACAGCTGATCCATGGCAGGCAGGAGGCACTGGGAGGGAGAGTAGTTGATCGGTGGGGCTGCTAGTGGGTGGAAGGCACAGGGGTGGGGAGAGGAAGGAACTGGCTGCCAGTGGGTGGTAAGCACCCCTTCATTTTTTTCTGTGGGCACTCCAGCCCTGGAGCACCCCTGTAGTCAGCACCTATGACTCTGTTTACTACTTATATGTAAAGTGAGGTAAACACACATTCCTTTATTTAAGATAGACCTGTTTAACCACTCCTTCCTAATCAGGGCTATGTGGGTTTGAATATGTGCTACCAACATCATACAGGCGGAATTCAGAACTTTGCATATACCTTTGCTACATACATGTTACCATGATATTGACCAGCGAGTAAGTAGTTTTCAAATGAAATCTTACAAGGCATATTTTGTAATGTGTAGGGTATGAATACAAGGGTGCATTTGGTCACATAAGCATAAAATATCTGGTCAATAGTTAGGTAGTGCTGGTTTGTCAATGGTGTTTTAACTGTTCTCTAGATGAGCATTACACTCCTGAATTATAAGGCTGTTGAGCATCTGAAATTCTCATTTCTTTCCAAGTTATGAGCGTGGAAATGGGTTTGTATCTGACCACAAATGGGGTCAGTGCATTATGAAAGACACCATTGCACTCTTTGTCATATAATGTGTATGTGTGTCTTAACAGTCATGTTTTCCGTTAACTTGTATAAAGTCCTTTAAGTCTGTAAGTGAAATCTGTAAAATGATTTTTCCCTTACTCTTACTGTAGGGTTGATCATGGCATTGTCATGTGTGACACTAGTGCATTAAAGAGAAATACTTACAATAAGTTTGGAAAGAAGAATAAAAGTAGGTCTAAATTTTGAGTTTGCTAGCCAAGTGACTAAAGAAATTCAACCCTTTGTGCTGCTTCTTAGTTTCCACGGACAGTGGGGACAGTCTGAATTTGGACCAACGTTTTGCTGTGAGAATGCATGGACTCTTCTTCTGAACTATGGCACTTTGACTCACATCCACACTAATCTAAACCATCTCAGATGTAAAGCACTCTGCTGCAGTGCTGGGAGGCAGTGGATTCTGGGATACTTCTGGAAAGCCATCAGAGCACTATGGGACCACTTTAGTGGTATCCATATTGGCAAACTGAAATGGTTCAGACTATTATTACATTACTATGTAGCTGTGCTGAAAGCAAATATAATCCAAATGGTATTTGGCATGTATGCTGTCAGGAGGACTGTTGAGTGTGGATGCAAGAGAAACTATGAATTAAGTATCCAAAGTGCTGCCACATCTAAAATAGCAGGAAGCCAACTCATGGGAGCATTTCTTTCATGTATACAAAATATTGTGCAAAGAATCTTTGGCAGCTGAATAGCAACAGTTACTCAAAGAAGCAGAACCAATTTTTAAATGTTTTGTGACGGGATGGTCTGGTAACTATTCTGGGTTGCTGTGTGCGTGACATTAGTGAGAAAGAATGGAGTTTGAATAGAGTAAAAGGAAGTACAATATTTTTCTTCTGCTTTCCTGTTTAATGCTACAGTATTGTCTTTGTCTTTCTATAATCCCTTTTAGAAAAGCCAGCAAATACATGCACCTAAGGATTAGATGTGGTTAGTAATGGCTACCATGAAATGAAGCTTGGAGAATCAGCTGAAGAGCCTCAGATTGCAGTGGAGGGAAGTGGCTGACTAACCAGGAACCCTGTCCTTAAACTGGCTGATGACATAATCCTGATGCTGTTAAGACTAACACTGAGTGAGCAGGGTTCAGGTGATAGCCTGGGACTATGGAGGTCTGGGGTCAGTTCTCTGCTCCACCATGGACTCTAACAGTCAATGGGTGTGTCTATGCAGCAAAGAAAAACCTGTGGCTGGTCCATGTCAGCCGACTCAGGCTCCTGGGGCTCAGGCTATTTCATTGCTGTGTAGACTTTCAGGCTCTGGGATCCTCCCACCCTGCAGGGTCCTAGAGCCTGGGCTCCCATCCAAACCCAGAAGTGTTGCCGGCACAGAGGGCCCGAGGGGGCAACAGCGGGGTTCGTTGCCCGGTGTGCTTCACGCCAATGAACACACCAGGGTGGAGAAGCAGACAAAGTTTATTTGAGATCTCGAAGCAGTGCAAGGAGACTAGCACGTCTCAAATCAAGCGCACAGATACAAGCAGCTTTCCCTTCTTATATTCAAGTCGTTTGCTTCAGCTTAGATTCTCCCCTTTCTCCCTCCCCCCACCCCGTAGCAGCTACAGTAAGCAATCCTTAGCTGTTACATTCGCAGCTTGTTAGCAGACTCTCTCAGACCTGTTATCTTGTCCTTCACAGAGGCATGTAGACTCCCTTATCACTACTGCTTCAGACTGCCTTGAGCTGTACGCTGACTGTTACACATTCTGTTTTGCAGCTACTTAGGTTGGTTAAAGTTCATCATGGAGGAACCTTGGTTCACTTAGGCCTAGAGCAGGGGGGCTTCATCGACACTCATGGTCTTCCACCCCCCCGAGTTACCTAGAGTTATGCTTAGTGACACCAACAGAAGTGTACACAGCAATGAAACAGCTCCGTAGCCCAAGTCCCGAGAGCTCATGGGTGTCTAGTTGCTGTGTAGACATACCCAATGGGACCTAGGCTCCTAAGTAAGGGAGCCTCATCAGCCCAGGTAAGTGAGGCCCAGCCTAACCAAGAATCCCCCAAAGCTACAAAATTACATACAGATTTAAGGACAAATTAGGATTTGATTTAAATGTCATAACTCACTCTCTCCAGCAGCAAAACACAATGCCAGAAAGCTTGAAGAATGTAGTGCTGTGTGAGGCTCAAACCTTGGTATAGCTAAGAGTGCCTTAAGAGGCTGCGGTGTTATCATGACAATTTACTGTGCCTGGGAGTCACTTGGTAAGGGCGTTGCTATGGTAACCAGTGCATGGTGGGGCCACTGCAGGATTGTAGCAGTTAAGCCAGGGACTGCAGGAGTTTAGCAAGAGGCAAAGGGGGGCTGTGTGCATCTCCCTGGTCCCCCTCCCCCATGGCTCAGGCCCCCTGCATGTGCACAAGGAGATACCACAAAGTCACAGGCTCACCTCAAGCTCCGACCCACATGTTATCCCAGGTAGCAGCAGCTCCAGGGTCCACCTGCTACTGCTTCACTGTAGATAAGGTAAGCTTTTAAAAGCTATGAAATTATCCATTGGGTGGGGGGGTGAAAATAACTATTTTGTGATATGTGCCTCACCTGTTGAAAAAGTCCCAGGCTACCACTGCTCCTAAGTGCCTAAATCCATTTTGAAAAAGAGATTTAGGATCCTAAATCAGTTAAGTGGTGCAGTGCTGAGCACAGCAAAGCCTAAATACCTTTAAAAATCTGGGCCTTAGTCTTTCTGTGCCTCAGTTCCCTGTTTTACAGATGGAGTTAATACAGGCCTGTCACATGGACGTTATACATTAGCTGTTGTGAAGTGCTCAGACACTATTGTAATGAGGGGCCATATTAGATAGCTGTTACTAGCCTGAGTTGTGCAATTTGTTTGCTTCTTTGTGTTTTGGCCCTTCCCTGACCCAGCCAGTCAGGGCCCATAGCCACATCCACACAATATATACACATACACATACACACACACAACCTATATGGACCTGAGGATGTCACATGGGCCACAGGCTCAGCTTTGAGCTGATTGGGTTCTGGATTGAGCTAGATATAGGCACTGAAGTAGTGAGGTTTCACCACACTCTTCTATTGGCTTTTACATTAGTTGTCAGCTTTGCTATTGTTATGCAAACCTAAATGAATTAGAGAGCCGTTAATTAAAAAAAAAATCACTCGGCTAGTTTTGAAATAGTTTTCAAGGCTCATTCAAAACAATCACACTCTGCTGGTTCAGTGTCTGGAGGTAGCTGTTTGGGACTAGATCCAAAAAATCACACGTGTCTGAAACTGTACTGTGTAGGCAGCAAAGAGAAGAAGTCAGATCCCTCAGTCTACTTGCAAGATACATTAAATATTTCTGCCTTGATTAGCTTGTTTTGCTCCAGGATAGATTGATGTATACATATGTTAAACACTAGAGATGGGCCCAGTCTGCAAGCAGAGGTCCAATTCTCCATTTCCTTATGGTTTGGCAGAGGCATGGGTGTGGCAGGGGAGCAAAGTTTGAAAGTAGAGTTTGTATTCAGCCCTTTAAAATCTGAAGTTTCCCAAACGCTAAATGTCTTTGAATCTGGTTTGTGTACTTCTTGTTAATATCCATTGGAACTGTCAGTGTTAAAGATCTGATGCAGAGATAAGTTGCTTAATGTGTAGGTAAGTGTTTCATTGAATCTAGGCCAGACTTCCATCTCAGGTATATGGATGCAAATCCAGAGTTTCACATTGGTGCAGTTAGAATCAGAATATGGCCCTAGATGAATGAATCACAAGACAAATGAATGCTCAGGAAGTCTGATGTCCTACTGCTGGATGGTGGGAGGAGGATTTGAGAATGGGAGTCTTAACTATATATATTAACTGAAGAGCAAGAACTGGCCCAGATCTTTGCACCTTCCCCAACCTGACTTTTCCTGCTATTTTGGATTGGATTGAACAGGGGTCCCCTCTACACACATTTGGATGGTGACATGTGGGTGCCCAACAGCTACTGTAGCCTCTCTTCTACATCCCAACACAATCTTAACCTTGCACACACTACAGACATCTTCCCAATGAACTGCATGTCAGTTCAGAAGAGACTTCCATTCAGTCATACTGGGATCTAGAAGAGGGCTGCCATTAGCCTGTTGTATCAGAATAGTACCGAAGGAGTAGTCCTGGAGTAATTTAAATACATTAGGGCTAGCCCTATTTGTGGGAGCTTTATGCCAAATAAGATATATAGAAGTAATATGTAGGATCCTGCCCCATCCATCCTTATCTTCTCCTCCAAACTTTTATACCGACTGCATAGCTTCTGCATGAGGGCATATACAAGCCACCCAACACAGTAGAAGCATAAGCAACAAAAGGAAAAGATATCTCTGGTGCATTCTTACTAGTTCCCATTACACTCATGCTACAGTACTGTAAAGTAACAGACAGGGAGATCAGTGAGGAGAGGCAGCTGGACACTTGCAAACAGCTGGCCCACTGGCAGCTCTCCTAGAGCTGTGTTATGATTATCTATTTAACAGCAGGGCTCTGGCTGCATAGGCCTAATGTAGTCACTAACTACAGACTATGCAAATTTTGAGTTGAGAGCTTCAGTTGGGTTGCTTTAGGTAACAGTATGAGAACCTTAGGCCAAAAATATCGGGCTGACTATGTTCTTTCATCCAGTGGTAAAGAAAAGTTGGTATGATTTCTGTATAGACTATAAATGGTACAGGAGAAGAATTTTTGTATGGCATATGAAGACACCACAAAAAAGTTGCAAGACTTGGTGCATTAATGATTTGATCTGCTATGACAAGTTCTCTTCCTAAGGTACAGTAATCCTTTGAAGAAGAGTTGGGCCACAAGCCACAAAATTCAGATCCAGGTATGAATCCACAGATTTCAGGGGATTCAGATCCAGTGGTTTGGGTTGTCCGTTTATGTAGGTAAAGGTCAACTATCTTCCGCTGGAAAATCTAGGCTTGACTTATGAATTCCAACAATTTGGGGATGTTTGGATCTCTCTTTACACTTGATTGGTTGCCATTAAAACTCAGCCTATACCAACCATTGCCAAGCGTTACTACAATGGTATCTGAGATAGCTCAGTGTCATGACTGCTAATAATGGCTTCTATAGAATGGGGATTACTGTAACATGCAAGACTGGCAGCGTCTCTTGATCTTATTCTTACTCTACACATCACAGGAGGCACTCATTAGCTTTTTTAAATTTTACAGTGAAATATTCTAAGCAGATGATTGTTATTGTCAAAGATATGCTCATCTAAATTTGTTAAGGTTTTTGTTTAAAGTATTGCACATTGAACTTAGTAGTAGTGCATAGTTATGAAAAAGAAAATGTGTGTACACCAGCACAAAGTCTATCCTGCTGAGAATTTAAAGTAAAATTAGAAGTATGATATATCGTGGGATAGAGAGATGATCAAGCATTGGAATAAGACTTGGACATCTTTATGTTCACAAGAGGATATATAATAGGATTGCTGACAGGCTAAGCAAATACAGTTGATCAGACACTGTAATTTTTGTTCTGCGAAAAAATTCGACCTGATCACAATGTCTTAGTTCAAGATGTCTTGTTTTGATTGTTTAAAATATTAAACATGATATATAAAAGCTAGCATGAAAACAAGAAAGCCAGGACAAATAGTTTTGACTTCATCCTGAAGAGTTTGACAAAAATCAACACATTCTCACACAACGTTTGTTTCAATGAAACTGCACTTTTCAATGAAACATTTTTCAATCAGCATTGTAAGCAAGAAGTAATCCATAAAAGCACAGGTTAAAACATTTCTTCCCCCATAAACACTGATTAAAAAATTGCTTCAGTTGTATTTTTTTTAATTGTTGTATAAAGGACAGCTATTATGAGTCAGCCATCTTGAAACAATCATTTTTAGACAGTTACTTCTGTAATATGTTCCAGAACATTTGTTTGTAAAGTGTAATCTGCAAAATGAAGATATTCCAGCCACAGAAATCGTGAATTGAGTTTCTGAACAACTGGATGTTGGAGAGGTTACAGTTTTAACAATAAAGGGGAACTGAGTTATATACAAGACAACTTAGTAAATTAGTAAAAACGGCTTTTTATACAGTTCAACAGTTCTTCATGCCATACTACCTTCACAGTTGGCATAAGCCTTATATGATCCTGTGAGAAAAAAACATGTCTTATTGAATAAGAGAATTCTCATAAGGATATAGTTATTACTGTCGCATTTTAACTTTTCTTATAGTCTAATAGAGTATACACTTACCTGTACAGGAAGGTTTGGAGAATAACCCC
This sequence comes from Mauremys reevesii, assembly GCF_016161935.1. Lineage (NCBI taxonomy): Eukaryota > Metazoa > Chordata > Testudines > Geoemydidae > Mauremys > Mauremys reevesii. The sequence continues at coordinate 28,580,936 of NC_052630.1, forward strand.
AGGGCCTTGACAAAGAAACCCATAGTAAATATGCTGCTATAAACAACCAAGAGGTAAAAAAGGCAGCAATACTACAATGAAGCTGCGTCTACAGCAATTGGATATTCAGTAATCTCTGATTGGCTCGATATAAGCCTATTGAGAATTGACAGAACTATAAAAGCTGGCCAATCAGAGTAGGACGCGGTTAATGTGAACATTGTGGATGAGGAAGAAGTTTTTGGTTAGCAGTCTTGAAAGTGACAGAGTTCAGTTGGGTAGGAGCAGAACTTAGGTTTGGAGGTAATTTTTCTTAGAAAACTGTGTTGGTGTCTGTATTGATTGTAGAGCCAAGCTGTTTGGTCCTGAGGGCTCTTTCAGTTTTCCAGATACAAATGTTTATACAAGATTCTGTAATTTCTCACTAATATATAGCATGTATGGGTTTTGAAGCAGGGAGGTATGTATGTAACAGGTTTGTGTTGGGTTCAGTTAAAGCCCCCACCTGAAGGCATTAGATGAAATGGAACATGGAAAAGTTTCTAAAAAGCCTTTAAAAGCTCTCTTATACTATCTTCATCTGGGTCTTTATGTGCTATCTTAGACTGTGTTGGTAATGTCTGCTGAATAGCAACTACTCCAAGGTCTTAAATAGAATGCAAATAGGGAACTTTAATAACTGAAGAGCAAACAAATACAAGCTCCAGTTTAAAAGCCATCTCTTTGGTGGGAAGCTTAGGTTTGTATGAAGATGGGATCTCTCTGCCTGTCCCATTGAAACTCTAGTTACTGGGAAAGAATGGCAGTGGGTAGCACCAGTGCAAATATTATTTTCAGCTAGCTTTGTTTTGAAATTTTAGTTAAATAAACTCTCAGGAGACTAGTATCAGAGGGGTAGCCGTGTTAGTCTGGATCTGTAAAAGCAGCAAAGAGTCCTGTGGCACCTTATAGACTAACAGACGTATTGGAGCATGAGCTTTCATGGGTGAATACCCACTTCGTTGGATGCATGTGACCTCAGGAGACTGGAGAACTACTCTGTCTCTAACTGTGCTAACAAATATATAAAACTACAGTAGTGATTGTGAAGCACTCTCCAGCATGCGTAGAAAGAGGTTGTCATTCTCTATATCTATACCATTTTAACTTAAAATTCAGGGTGATTCCAATTGTATTGCATAACCTCAAACAGAAGTTAGCATTAAGTGCTTGTGTTTCTCCCAGGTAATGCTGGTCAGTCGTACTTCTGTTATAGTTCTTAAGTCTTTTTTTTTTTCCCCAAAAATAATTTAATCTTAAATCTGGCTACAAGAATTCCATGTCATGAAAAACGTTGAGATTTTAACATCTGTTTCTCTTCTGATCCAGAACGAAATGGATACAAAATAGAGAGTAACATCCCAGAAGTCTGGTGGGTAGGGCACACGCCTAGGATGTAAGAGATCTAGGTTCAAGTTCCTTGTCTGAATCAGACTGAGCAGGTTCAAATGTCCTAACCAGCAGAATATTAGACAGCTACCTCAGAATAGCTTTTTCAACAAATATGTTTCCACAAAAAGTTCTGGCTTCAAAAAATTATTTTCCAGTGAAACAACATTTTTGAACCTGCTCTACTTAATCTTTGTCTTCCTCTGTAGGAAAATGCCTAAGAACATATTCAGTTATTGTCTTTCAGATATTTCATGATCCCTGACCAAATACCAAGGCAGTGAATCAGCCATGAGAATCTGCTGGACCCATATCGTTTATGCTAAAACTCCCACAGAACTAGCTTGTGGTTTTGTCAGACTCTGATTATACAACATGCGCTAGTTATAATGAAGCTCTGTCAAAAATAGGTTTTTGCTTTCTATACTCTGTTCACATGGTTGGTTTTATTTTATTTTCATTGATTTCCAGTATAAACCATAGTATAATACAAAAAACTTAAGTGAACTGAAAGAAAAACGTTGGTTTAGAGTCCTGTTTTCCTGTTCATGACCTCCCTAACATTAAAAATAGTGAAAATGTTTCCTTACACTGCCATAAGGCCATGGTTAAAAGCCTATTAGGCTTCAGTGGGCTTTAAATCAGGCCCTCAGTGTCTGGGATGCTACCAGTGCCAAGCAGGAGTGGAGCTGCCAAACGCTGTGTTCAGTGAATGCCAATATAAACTTGATCCATTAGGTGATACAACTCACATTTGGAAGTTCCCCTTATACCACACATCCTAGCTGTGGACTTGTGCTCAGGTCCTAAGTTCTGAGGTTTGTTAGGAATAAATATAGGTAGGTTTTGGAAGTGCAAAAGCAAAATTAGGGTTGAGTCAGCTCTGGGTCACATTTTAATGGAAATGCCAATATTTGAATTGTGGCTGGGTGGGGCATGTTTTGGATATGTAGTTATGCTTGGCATCTCTGTATTTAACTTTTCTCATTGAAAGTTACGAAATGCATATCATTTTAAAAAAGAACCCTTAACTTGGGCCTCCTGATTAGTGAGCAGAGCAGGAATGGCTTTTTTCAAGCAATGTACTTAGTTTTGTAGTTGCTGCTCAGATGGCCTAACCCTGCAGTTTGGGTTAGGATCTCCTCGCTGCGGAAATTCAGATTGGGACCCGAACCACCCTGAAGTACAGGAATGTTCAGTTCTGAGCTTTTTGGTTCTGTATTATTCTAAAATAGGCCTCAATCCTGCAAGTGTTTATACACATGCTTAAATGTGACATCAGTGTGACTACTCACAGTGCCTAAAGCTAAGCACATGCTTAGGCCAGGTCTACACTAGGGACTTCTGCTGGACCATATAGCTATGTTGATAAGAGGCATGATCCCTGACCAACATAGCTGTGCCGGCAGAAACCACTAGTGTAGAAGCATTTATGCCAGCAAAGCTGTGCTTTTACTGGTATTGCTTGTTTAATTCATGGGCATGTGGTTTTACTGTACCGGTATAAGACTACGGCTAAAGTGTTTCTAGTGTAGACATTGCCTAAATTAAGTCTTTGCAGGCTTAGGGCAATAAAGTCTACAGGTACTTCACACCTGCAATTTGCACCTTCCTGCATCTGTAGGAGCATCTGCATTTGAGGAGAAATTCACCTTTGGAAGAGTGTCAGGGCTTGGCTACACTTGAGAGTTGCAGCGTTGGTGGAGGCTTTCCAGCACTGCAACTTAGTAACTGTCCACACCTGCAAGGCACATCCAGTGCTGCAACTCCCTGGCTGCAGCGCTGGCTGCACACCTGGTCTGCTTGGGGTGTAGCGAGTGCAGCGCTGGTGATCCAGCGCTGCTCATCAAGGGCTTGGCTACACTTACAAGTTGCAGCGCTGGTGGAGGCTTTCCAGCGCTGCAATTACACCCCGTCCACACTTGCAGGGCACAACCAGCGCTGCAACTCCCTGTTGCAACTGTCCCAGTTAATCAACTCCCTGGTTGCAGCGCTGGCTGAAAACCCATCCGGGTTGGGGTATAAGGAGTGCAGCGCTGGTGATCCAGCGCTGCTCATCAGGTGTGGACACTCACCAGCGCTGTAATTGTCCTCCAGGGAATAAGGAGTTATCCCAGAATTCCTGTTCAGCCACTCTGCTCATCAGTTTGCACTCTACTGCTCTTGCCTCAGGTGACCCGCCCTTTAAATGCCCCGGGAAATTTAAAAATCTCCTTCCTGTTTGCTGCAGCCAGGTGTGTGTGGAGTGAAATCAGTTAATCTTTACAGGTGACCATGCCTCCACGCAGCAAATGAGCCCCAGCATGGAGCACTGGCGAATTGCAGGACCTCATTAGTGTTTGGGGGGAGGAAACTGTGCAGTCCCAGCTGCGCTCCAGCCGTAGGAATTACGATATCTTTGAGCAGGTATCAAGGTCCATGCTGGATAGGGGCCATGATCGGGACGCACTACAATGCAGGGTTAAAGTTAAAGAGCTGCGGAGTGCCTATTACAAAGCCCGCGAGGGCAATCGCCGATCCGGAGCTGCCCCCATGACCTGCCATTTTTACAGGGAGATGGATGCGATACTTGGGGGTGACCCCACTGCCAATCCCAGGACCACGATGGACACTTCTGAGCAGGGTGGTGGACAGGAGGAGGTGGAGGCAGAGGCGGCGGGGGGGGAGGAAAACGCGAGTGAAGCTACTGGGATGGGGGAAGACACCCCAGAGTCCCAGGGGGCATGCAGCCAGGAGCTGTTCTCAAGCCAGGAGGAAAGCACCCAATCGCAGCAGCCAGCAGTTGCAGAAGGACAAGCAGAGCAGCGGGTTACCGGTAAGCGGCTTTTATTTTCTGGGTGGAAATGTTTCTGGAGAGGAAGGGGGGTTAGGGCTGCATGCATGCCAGCCTAGATGTGGAATAGCCCATTGATGTGGTCTATCATGTCGCGGTTATCAGCTGCAGTAATCTCCTCAAAAGTTTCAGCCAGAGCGTGGGCAATATGCCTGCGCAGGTTTATAGGGAGAGCCACTGTGGTCCTTGTCCCAGTCAGGCTAACGCGTCCGCGCCACTGTGCCGCGAGGGGTGGGGGGGACCATTGCTGAACACAGGCAAGCTGCATAGGGTCCAGGGCGGAATCCACATTGCTGTAGAAGAGCCTCCCGCTCTTCCCTAGTGACCCGCAGCAGGGAGATATCTTCCAGGAGTAACTCCTGTGAAAAATGTTGGGAGACTCTTTAGTGAAGATAGTGATAGAGATAGGGAGATAGTGAAGATCACCCCTGCAGTTGCATCTTCACTCAACCCCTCTATCACTGCAGCTGTTCAGTGCACTTCCCCGAAGCAACCAGCACCCCTCTATCACTCAAGCCCCACTTCTCCCTCTATGCAGGACCCCTCACTCACCATTTCGTGTCTTCTGTTGTGTTATGTGTGTGGTAAAAGAATACTAAAGTGAGGACTAAGAACTCCTTCAGTGTGTGGGAATTACTGTCTGGATGAGATAATGAAAACAATGCTACCCTGTTAAATGTTGTCATTTCTGCCTTTCTAAAGTGACCTTGACTGCTGGACTGACCAGATGTACCACAGCACAGAAACTGCAGAATTTGAGGAAAAATCCCCGAAAGAGCAAGGAGGACATGCTAAAAACTGTTATTGATCACTCTGCTAGAGAGAGTAAAAACTTGCAGGAGTGGAGAGAAAAGGAAAGCAGGATCTGCAAGAGAAATGCAGTGGCCAAGAGGAAAAGCACAGAGCAGCTGCTAAGCATCCTGTCGCGCCAAGCGGACTCTATCGAGTCACTCGTTGCCATGCAAGCAGAGCACTACCGTGCTACTCCCCCACCCCCCCATCCCAAAGCTTTTTGCCTTGTGCCCCAATGTCAGCTCAAACCCCCCTTCCCCAGCATCCAGGTTCTTACCACCAACAACTGCCTCCAACACCTGTACGTTCACCAACCAGCCCTGATAACTACAACCCTTACCCTCTGCACTCAACCCCCATCACCATGCAGTTTATGCACCCTGAAGTGCAGGATTCATTGCACAGCACTCCAGACAGGACATATGCAAACTTGTGACTGTGCAGTTCACCAACCCACACCCCTGCCCTCTTGTGTTCATGAAATGTTGTGTGTGTCTGTCTGTCAAGGAAGTTTTTTTCTTTTCAATAAAACAATTCTTGGCTTTGAAAACAGTCTTTATTATAGCAGATAGTGAAAGATACCTTAGCCCAGTAAAGAAACAGGCACTGCAAATCATTTTAGGGATAATAGAATAACAGTGTAAAAACTCCACTTCACTCCCATGCAAGGCAGCAAACATTACTGTTGGCTTTCAGCCTCAAATTCTTCCCTCAAGGCATCCCTAATCCTTGAAGCCCTGTGCTGGGCCTCTCTATTAGCCCTGCTCTCTGGCTGTGCATATTCAGCCTCCAGGACTTGAACCTCGGTGGTCCATGCCTGACTGAATGTTTCACCCTTCCCTTCACAAATATTATGGAGGGTACAGCAAGCGGATATAACCGCGGGGATGCTGCTTTCCCCCAAGTCTAGCTTCCCATACAAGGATCTCCAGCGCGCTTTTAAATGGCCAAAAGCACACTCCACAGTCATTCGGCACCGGCTCAGCCTGTAGTTGAACCGGTCCTTGCTCCTGTCAAGCTTCCCTGTATAGGGTTTCATGAGCCAAGGCAGTAACGGGTAAGCGGGGTCTCCAAGGATCACAATGGGCATTTCGACGTCCCCTACTGTGATCTTCCTGTCTGGGAAAAAAGTCCCTGCCTGCATCTTCCTGAACAGGCCACTGTTCCGAAAGATGCGTGCAATCACCTTTCCAGGCCAGCCTGTGTAAATGTCAATGAAACGCCCACGGTGATCCACAAGCGCCTGGAGAACCATAGAGAAATACCCCTTACGATTAATGTACTCTGATGCCAGGTGGGGGGGGGGCAGAATAGGAATATGCGTCCCATCTATCGCCCCTCCACAGTTAGGGGAAACCCATTTGTGCAAAGCCATCTACAATGTCCTGCACGTTCCCCAGAGTCACGGTCTTTCTTAGCAGGATGCGATTAATTGCCTTGCAAACTTGCATCAACACGATTCCAACGGTCGACTTTCCCACTCCAAACTGGTTCCCGACCAACGGGTAGCTGTCTGGAGTTGCCAGCTTCCAGATTGCAATAGCCACCCGCTTTTCCACCATCAGGGCAGCTCTCAATCTTGTGTCCTTGTGCCGCAGAGTGGGGGAGAGCTCAGCACACAGTCCCATGAAAGTGGCTTTTCTCATACGAAAGTTCTATAGCCACTGCTTGTCATCCCAGACTTCCATGACGATGTGATCCCACCAGTCAGTGCTTGTTTCCCGAGCCCAAAAGCGGCATTCAACGGTGCTGAGCATTTCCGTGAATGCCACAAGCACTGTAGTGTCACACGCGGCAGGCAAATCCATATCGATATCATTGTCGGACTCCTCACTGTCACTTTGGAGCTGAAGGAATAGCTCGACTGCCAAACGTGTTGTGCTGGCGACACTCATCAGCACAGTCCTCAGCAGCTCGGGCTCCATTTCCCACAGAAATCGCGATTCACACACAGAGAGTAAAACAGAAAGACACTCACAATGGCGCCAAACGTTGCCAGAAAGACTGAATGCTGGGATGTGAAGCGATGCACCACGGGGCGTTGGCACAGGAAGCGGAATGACCCACACACTTCCTTCCCCTTCCCACAATACTCAGCGCCAAAATGGGACGAGGTGCTCTGTGGGATAGCTGCCCACAATGCACCTCTCAATACAGCGCTGGAAAGTGCTGCAAGTGTGGCCACACTGCAGCACTGGTAGCTGTCAGTGTGGCCACACTCCAGCACTGGCCCTACACAGCTGCATGACCAGCGCTGTAACTCCCAGCACTGCAACTTGTAAGTGAAGCCAAGTGTGGACACACACCAGCGCTGTTATTGGCCTCCAGGGTATTAGCAGATATCTCAGAATGCTTTTAACTAAATTACTCTCTTTGTTTTGTTATGCAACCTCTCTTTGTTTTGTTGTGAATTCGGAGCTCCGGTGCTCCAGGAGCTGCTTATCTAAAAAACAAACAGCTCCTGTTTGCTGTGATTAATCTGTACCTGACTGTGAACAATCAAATGAGATAACCCCTGTGAATGAGGCAGGCAGGGAGTGAGTGTTTGCTTGAGGAGAGAAACTGTGGGGGGCAGGGGGGAGAAAGGGAGTCCGTTGGATGCAGGCTGTTTGCAGTTAAGAGTTAAGAATAAGGGGTCGGGAACATTTTCTGATTTTGCAAGGCAGGAAGCTAACACGCAGTGTTGGCTTCAAAAATCCACTCTCTCTCTCTCTCCCCCCCCGCTCCCTGTCACACTACACCCCACCCCACCCCCCTCTTTTGAAAAGCACGTTGCTGCCACTTGAACACTGGGATAGCTGCCCATAATGCATCACTCCTAACAGCGCTGCAAATGTGGCCACACACCAGCGCTGTTCCTACACAGCTGGATGACCAGCGCTGTAAACTCCCAGCACTGCAACTCTCAAGTGTAGCCAAGCCCTCAGTATCACTGTTACCTTTCCCTTGGCAGGGCAGGGCAGGGTAGCTCTTTTAATCAGGTTGGGACTCCATTAGGGAGTTATAAGAGTTGTAACTTGTTGTAAGATCCAGAGGCCGAGGCGAGCTAGGGGGCAATCCAGAGGAGTAGTCAAGTGTGCATAGGTGGTCAGATAGCCAGCAGGTCAATCTGTAGCAGAAGAAGTCTGGGACACTGCTCAGAGGTCTCACAGGGGTCAGTAGCAGGAAGATCTAATCCAAGGGACTGGGTCAGTGGATTGGGGGGGGACAAGGTCGGTGAGGCAGCAGAATAAGGTGGTTTAGGCAGCAACAAGTAGACAATGGTCTGTTGCTCAGACAGCTGATTCTTCCCATTGGGGCCTTTGTATAGTCCAGGTATGCTGTGAGAGTGATGAAGGCAGACAACTGAAAAGTGACAAATTTTATAATTGCATACAAATGCCAGAAGTTTAAATACTTAGATGGGTGAAGTTGAGCATCCAGTATTAAATGAGGATATTGATATAGTTATCAAAGAAACTTGCCTCTCACTGCTTCTTTTACTTTGTTGTTTAGCCACAGTGGCTCTTTTTCGGTTTTCTTAACTATGTTTTTTAATTTGGGGTATACATTTAAGTTGAGCCTCTATTATGGTGTCTTTAGAAAGTTTCCATGCAGCTTGCAGAGATTTCAGTTTGGGCACAATACCCTTTAATTTCTATTTAATTAACCTACTCATTTTTGTGTAGTTCCCCTTTCTGAAATTAAATGCTACAGTGTTGCATTTTCTGTTTTACAGTACTGCATTTTCTCGCAACATTTTCTGTAGTTTGATAGTGGTTTTGGCTAATTAATGAGGCGGATGAACTGGAAGGGTGGAATCAGCGTCAGAGAGCAGTTAAACCACCTCAGATTCGCAGATGATATTGTGTTGATTGCCAGTAATATCAGGGTACAAAATATATAGGAATCACAGAGTAGGTCATGCTGGTGGGGGAGTGGTACTATATGTGAAAGAAAGGATAGAATATAGTAAAAATCTTCATGAATCAAAACTGTACCATAGTATCTCTATTCAAGCATGGGATTTCTATCCATAATCAGAGCATGGCAGTAGGAATATACTACCAGCCACCTGACCAAGATGGTGATGGTAACTGTGAAAGGCTCAGGGAGATTAGAGATGTTATAAAAATAGAAAACTCAGTAATAATGGGGGGATTTCAACAATCCCCATGTTGACTGGGTACATGTCACCTCAGGATAGGATGCAGAGATGAAGTTTCTAGACACCATTAATGATGGCTGCTTGTAGCAGCTAGTCCTGGAACCCACAAGGGGAGAGGCAGTTCTCAGTTTAGTCCTAAGCGGAGCACAGGATCTGCTCCCAGAGGTGAATATAGCTGAACCACTCGGTAATAACGACCATAATATCATTAAATTTAACATCTTTCTAGTGGGGAAATACCAAAGACGCCCACCATCATAGCATTTACCTTTAGAAAGGGGAACTTCACAAAAATGAGGAAGCTAGTTAAGTGGAACAGTCACAAGAGTGAAATGTCTGCAAGCTGCATGAAAACCTTTTAAGAACACCATAAAAGAAACTCAAATTAAATGTATATCCCAAATTAAAAAAAAAAAAAAAACCTTAGTAAGAGGACCAAAAAACACCACCCTGACTAAACAATATAGTAGAAGATGTGGTTAGAGGCAAAATGGCATCCTTTAAAAATTGGAAGTCAAATCCTGCCGAGGAAAACAGAAAGGAGCATAAACTCTGGCAAGTCAAGTGTAAAAGTAAATTGAGATGCTGAAGGAGCACTCCAGGAAAGCAAGGCCATTGCAGAGAAGCTAAATTAATTATTTGCATTGGTCTTCACTATAGAGGATGTGAGGGAGATTCCCACATCTGAGTCATTTTTTTTAGGTGACAAATCAGAGGAACTGTCCCAGATTGAAGGGTCAATAGAGGAGATTTTGGAACAAAATGATAAATTAAACAGTTAATAAGACACCAGGACCAGATTGGTATTCACCCAAGATTTCTGAAGGAACTCCAATATGAAATTGCAGAACTAGTAAGTGTGTTATGAGAACTATCACTTAAATCAGCGTCTGTACCAGATGACTGGAGGATAGCTAATGTGATGCCAATTTTTAAACAAGGCTCCAGAGAAGTTTCCTAACATAGTCAGCAAAGGACACGCACCAGGTAATGAATCTGACTCTATATATTAGACCTGCAATCTTAAGTAGCTTTTGAAAATGTGTTTCAATGTTGTGAAGCTCTGTAGAGTTGCTGTTGAAGTATGAGCTAATTCGTGTGTGTGTGTGAGTGAGAGAGAGAGAGAGCCCCTAACAAATATAGCAGGAATGAAACACAAAATGAATTGGATGTATTTAGAGGTGAACAAATTCCTCTTGGATTAAAAAGAGAGAGACCTAACCAGAGTTTTTTGGGCTATACCCAATGACAGTTAACTTGTTAGTGACTAATATAAATATGAAGTTTCAATAGCAATTTTTTGGTACACTGCACGTGTGTTGAATGGTATTTTTGCTCTCTACTTTGTACTGGGGCTTGGCACTTCCTGGCAGTGCAGCAGGGACTGATCTTATTCCAAGAGGGAGGGGTGTCATGATTCAGGCCATGTCTACACTGACCAAGGATCGACACTGCTGTGATCAATGCAGCAGGGATTGATTTAGTGGGTCTAGTGAAGACCCACTAAATTGCCCGCAGAGCGCTCTCCGGTTGACTCCGATACTCCACTGGAATAAGAAGAGTAAGGTAAGTCAATGGGAGAGCATCTCCTGTCAACGCAGCGCGGCGTAGACACCGCAGTAAGTCAACCTAAGCTACGTGAACTTATTCATGTAGCTGGAGTAGCATAATTTAGGTTGACTTACCCAAGTAGTGTAGACAAAGCCTCAGAGATGGGCTTGGGATGTGGGAGGCAGGAAATGTTGAATGGGAACCATATGCCATTCATCTCTGCTTAGCTTCTGCTTGTTAAGCATTGATACATCACCTCTCCTTCAACATAACTGTATCAACTTCTTAAAGCTCATGTTAGTTGTTCTTGTTGAGTATGTTTAGAACATACTGCAAAATGTCAAAAGACCTGCAATGTAGAATATGACTTGATAGAACTTTCAGTCACTCCTGTTCATTCATCACTGGTCTGCTCGCATTCCTGTTAGTAAATGGTATAGCTGTTAGGGTGTGCGTGGGGAGAAATCTTCCCTATGTGGGAAACTTCAATGCTTCAAAATTACTTTCCATTCTGAATCAGAAGAGTCACTATAAAAAAAATCCAAACAGTTTAGAATATGACCTTCTAAATGGCTTTTTCAATTAGAACGAACAATTAGACATGTTGAAACACTTGTCATTTTGAAATGTTGATTTTAAGGAAGACTCTTTGTTTTGAGTACACCATTCAAAATGACTTTGACATCCACACTTTCTCTGCAGAGGTTTTTGACAAAACCACACTTTACAAAAGGAAAATTTTGGGGATGAAAAATGCCATCAAGCTCTAGTAAACTGCTACTCTGACGTCACACTTGCTATCTTCAGTGGCAACTTGGCCATTTTAGACATAGACCTGGATTGTGAAGTTTAGGCTAAGATTTAATCTTGCCCAGATTTTGGAGGTATTTGGATCCAGACCCATATCTAGTTCTGGTAGCGTACAAAGATTCAGCCCCTGCTTACACCAAGGCTAAGGTGTATGGACCTAGCAGGTTTTAAAAGACAAATTCATGGAAATAGATAAAAAGCTAAGTGCCTGATTCTAATCTCACAATTCTCCATACTTCAGTGGCACTGCTCTAGATTTTACAACAGCATACTTTAAAAATGGCTGTTGGCAGATTTCATTTGGGAGAACTAAGCAAGTGCTTCATATCCAGATATGCTGCATTGTTAAAACAGTTAATACATCTTACATTAAGCATCTTTAAAGGCACTGTATTACAGGGCATGGAGACTTGCAATCTGTATGAATGTTTGACTGATTGACAAACTCCAGGGATACCTGCTTTTGAATGACAAACACATGTTATGAAGTAGCCCACACTATTCTTAAGCGGAGGGAGGGAATAGTGGAAGGACAAGTTGACTTTTTTAACTTGTTTTCAATGACAATATTTATGTAGTAAGAATGAGTGAAAATAGCAAAGTAGTAAATGATCTGTGTGAAACTTTTGCAATGAAATCTGAAACTGTGAAGTTGAGGTTTTTCAGGGAACAAAATGTACTAAATTTCTGCAGATTTCTGGGCCCCATGAAACTCCAAGTGAAATGTTTTGCTGTCTTTAGATGAAAATAATGTTTACGGTTGAGTTTCATACTTTTGGTCTTGTTTGGCAAAATCTGTGATAGTGCGAAGGGGAGTACAGACTCCTTAATATGAACTCTGGGCTAGATTCACAAAGGTGCCTAACTACCAATTTAAGTGCCACTTGTAATCCACCAAAGCCCTGCTTGACTGCAGCCAACGTTGTAGGTGCTTAAATTCACTCACCTACATTTCTGCTGTAAAACTTTCCTGGGCACCTAAGTTTCTGCCTCTGGGCATTCTGACTGCTGCCTCACTCTAGGTGCCTGTGCAATTCACAAAGCAGGGGAAGCTAGGTGCTCATCCACCTATCTTGCCTGCAGGGCCCGATCAGGTAGGTGTGCTCACACAAAATGGCAGGGGGGAGGGAAAAGAAAGATAACCTCCCTCATAAGTTTTAGCCCAGTCAGTGGTTGGGGCAGGTACTCACATGGGATGTGAGAGACCCCCATTTTGTGCCCCCCACCCCTCTGCCTGATTAGAAGGATTTGAACATAGATCTGCCATTCTTCAGGAGAGTGCCCTAATCACTAGATTATGGGGTATTCTGATATAGGGCTCTCTCAGTCCCCTATTGAAGTTGTTTCACTGTGTGTAAACAGTCATTGGGCCAGAGAGTGAGAGAGATTCTGTAGGCTGGTGGTTAGGGCTGTCATATAGGAGACCCAGGATCCAGTTCCTCTGCTCCAGTGAGTCTTTAATTATTGATACAACAATGAACAACTTCAACAGGAGAAACTGAGGGAGCCCCACATCAGACTATTCCATATCCAGGGGTTTGGGTACACATTTGAGGGATGGTTGATCCTGTTGAAATCCCTTCTCATCAGGCAGAGGGGGACTTGAACTGGGGTGTGGGGTCACATAACCAGAGGGCTAGAAGTTATAACGGAGGTTTGCTGTCACTTCTTTCCAGGTGCCTGATTTTAGGAGAGGGTTCCCAGCTGTGAACCCCAAGCAGAGATATCAAACTCCCTGAGGGTTGAAGAGCTTAGCACACACCTTGCCCAGGGCCGGCTTTAGAAAGCGTGGGGTCCAATTCGAACAGTTTCAACAGGGCCCCGGCAGGGATGACTTAAAAAAAACAAAAAAAACATGTGGGGCTTGTTCTCACCGGGTGGTGCTCCGAGTCTTCAGCGGCACTTTGGCAGTGGGTCCTTCACTTGCTCCAGGTCTTCGGCTGCACTGAAGGACCTGGAGCTAGCAAAGTACCCGCCGTCGAAATGCTGCTGAAGACCCAGAGCACCGCTGGGTGAGTAAAAATTAAAAAGGCGCCTCTAGCCATGGAAGGGATTCTCACTGGGCGCGGGGCCCTCTTAGGTGCAGGGCCCGATTTGGAGGAATTGGTGGAATAGCCGGCCTTGACCTTGCCCCTCCTGGTATCTCCCATTGGCTAGCTTAGATGGCTCCCAGCTCTGCATTCTGCCTTTTGTGAATCCCATTCTTAGGAGTCTGTCTTTCCCAAGTTGCCTTGCAAATATCAGTGATTTTGCCCCCAAGCACCTAAAAGTTAGCCATTGTGGTGTTCAATGTGCCATCTCCTAAGTGCCTCTGTGAATCTAGCCCTTAGTATCTGAGATGCTCTCTCTCTTTCTGAATTAAAAATAAATCTTGATGTTTGAGACACAGTAGTACTAACACTCCCACTAAATGACACAAAGTAGGCCAAATAACACATAAATCTGATTATCTTCCTCTCAAACTATGACATTTCATCTTGATTTTCCTTTGTGGGCGATCAACCTCATTCCTGTGTTGGGTTTAGCTTGCCAGTCTTGTGGGAAGCTGCAATTATTTTAATTTCTAAGTTTTGTAACCTGATCATACCACAGCTGTGAACCTGTGTCATGTGCAGTCCAAGTCACTGCTTTCTTTTGCACTTGATATTCTTTATTTCACCTCACTCATCTGCAGTCTGAGTTGCCTGACATCCTGTAATACATCAGGACCACCCATCATGTCTTTGTGGAATTGCCAAGCTTTTATGTTTGCACGTGACTTTTAGTACATAGCTTAAAATAAAGGGGGAGTTTGCTTTTGCTAGTGCTTTCTCAGAGTCACAGGAAACTGACATCACCTTGTGAAAAAACATCTGCACATCAACTCTGGAGTCCATGCTTCGCTGCAGCTTAGCTACAGGGAATTTTTGGTTGAACTACAGGAATAAATTTTCTCTTTGTTTAAATATGGATTGAAAATGACTGCCTTTAAATACAGCTGCCACAGTCAGTGATAAAAAGAGATGTGAGAAGAAAGCAAAGGAGGCTTTTTGAAATATATTAATTATTTCTGTACCCCCCCTTCCAAAGGATTTGCACTTTCAATGAATGAAGTTCATTTCAAGGCACATGGATCTGTACAAGAACGTCTGCACCATTTCAGCCCCACATGAAGGACTGAAGTGATACAATAGTCTCTGCATTAGGATGAATTCTGTCCTGTGAGCATAGTTAAAACCTTTGTTCCCCTACTGATTACAAAATAAACAAGGAGGAACATCTGAACTACCAGGAGTAGGATACCTGTAGCCAGGGCCCTGGGGTTTTGTTAATAGCTCTGCAGCTGATGTGCAACATGGCAAGTGTTGTCTCAGTATTCCTGTCTGTGAAATTGGTATAATATTGTCTTTGCCATAGTTGAAGGCTATAGCAAAGTTGAGACGTCTGCTATAGCCACCCCCATTTTCTGTGTTATTGAAATTAGTTTTTAAGAACACTAGAATTGCCAGACTGCATCAGATCCCTGTTGCATCTATTCCAGTTTATCTCCAACAGTGGCCTGTACCAAATCCTTAGAGGAAGGGCAAGAAATGATGCAATAGGCAGTTAGGGAATAACCTGCCTGTAGGAAAAGCTGCTGACCCTGTTATTACAGGTTGGTTTATGCTGTGAGACATGGGGGTTTCTATCCCTTTCAAAGATCTGCACTCTAATTCTTCTTGACTGCAGAAGAGCTCCAGGGCTGTTGGCAGTTGACCATAAGCTAAAGAAGGCCTAAGGCTCCTCAAATTTATACTGTGGGCCACATCTCAGTGTCTCCTGAAGATGCACATTGGCCATAATGCCTAGAGAAAAGCCAGTTAACTTATACTGACTAGCTTGGGGAGTTCTTGAATAGGTTGAATACACACTCAACCTAATTGAATGAGAAAAAATACCCATTAACTTTATTACCAAGACTTGGCCAAATTCAATATTCTGCTTGTATGTTGCATGTCTCTTTCTCCCGTTTTATCTTTAGATTGTATGAGTGTCTGGGCAGGGATTATGCCTTCTCCTCAGTCTGCTGAGAGCCTAGCAGGCCCTGGGTGCTATTTATTTCCAGCAATTGTACTTGTATGATAAAGGGTTTTATTTGTCAGTGATTGGGTAGAGCACATCACCAACCCTACAGCAAGAGTTCCACTTCCCAGTCTTCATCTAGAAACCCCCGTACCATAGCAAACAGCTGAGACTTCTCACTCTCTCTCTCTCATAGTCCATGAGTGGCATTCTGTATTGGCCATTGCTGGTTCAGGGGCTGCTTCCCTGGCCTTCATGTAAGCATTACCTTGTCCCCTGCCACAATCTACCTAGGCTTTGCCATACTATAAATATGCATTACGATATTATTTCAAGGTTTTCTAGTAATACGGCTCCAAGGGCCTCTGCCTCTGTTCTGGTCGGCTCATTTCCTTGTCATTTTAGGAAGAATGTTTAAAGATTCTGAAAAAAATCCTGAGACTATTGCCAGCATGGAAATGCTGCTTACTGCAACTACACTTACAGCTGTGTCATCACCCTAAAAAGACAGGGACATGTCTTTGATGACAAATATTTATTTTTAAAACATCTGTGAGAAAGCTTAATTTTCAAAAATCCTCTCCAGCAGGAGAAATGGATATTAAATAAAACTAGGAATGTGGCGACTTGTCTCTCTGATGTACGCTCTAGGCATTCTGTTTAGGATGGGAAATCAAACATCAACAGCAGGGGAGAAATAATGAATTAGAGAGCTTCAGCTATGTATTTTTTGCCATTTTAATTTAAGCCTTTTATCTGTCACGTTTGGGGCTTGAGTCTGTGGTGTCCGGAGCAACCTCCATTGACTTCCATAAGAGCTCAGGGTGCTCAGCATATCACCGGATCAGGGCCTGTGTGATTTTTTGAGGGGGTGGTCATTAATGGATGGAAGTTGTTCTGACTCAGCTGAGACCTCCCCAGTTCCCTCTGCTGTGATATTGTAAATGACTCCAGATTCATGTTTTTCCACAGTAGAAAAACACATTAAGTCATTTCCTTGTCTTAAAAACATTAACAGAAAACAAAAAATCCCCTCTCAGTTCTTCCCCACCCACAATAAATGTGTCCGGGGAGAAATGTAAAAGTGAATGTAGGTATCTTCATGACTCCAATGCCAGCATGGCCCTGCCTCTGAGGTCTATTTAACTGTGACATGCTTTGGGAATGCACATGACTGAGTTTTCCCAATGTTTCCTCTTGTCATCTGAAAACACCCATCTGTCCCCACACTGCAGTGGAAGGAAAGAATTCCATCCAAAGATGTGAATCATGGGCTGATGTCACTGACTTGCTTTGTAGCTCAAAGGGCTGCTTAACATTTAGACCCAGTCAGTGGCGTAGCCAGGTTCTAACATCAGGGGGAGCAAACACATAAAAAAAGGCACCACCCGACATATCAAATAACACCTCTAGCTCGATATAACGCAACCCAATATAACATGAATTCAGATATAACGGGACAAAGCAGTGGTCCGGGAGGCTGTGCACGCACCCGGTGGGACAGCCTCTCTCATCAATCCTGAGGGGGCTGCTCTGCAATCTGTGGCCCCTGGAAGCAGGCAGCACACAGGAGCGGGGGGGGGGGGGCACAGTCCCCCACATAAGAGAGACAATCGGACAGAGGTGGGCAGGGTCTGTTGGGGGTTTGCATGGGGGAGAGGGAGCTGCACTGGGAGACTCTCCGATGCAGCACCTAGCCACGCTGCCTCTGTGCATCTTGAGGCCACTCGGGAAAAGGAGGCAGCAAGAGAGAGAGGCCAAGGAGGAGTGCCCTTCCCCTCCCAGCTGGGTCTGTGAGTCCCTGATCTCACAGAGTCTCAGCGCTGCAGGCACCCAGCCCCCAGGTACTGGGCTGCAGTGCAAGCTAGAGGGTCTGATACAGAGAAGTCAGGACCAGTCACAGCACTTCTCATGTCATCATGAAAACTCACTCCTGGAAAACTGGGTGAGGTAATATTGGGGGGGGGAGTTAATATATATCAAGGTGGGTGAGGTAATATATTTTATTGGACCAGCTTCTGTTGGTGAGAGAGACAAGCTTTTGAGCTTTCACAGAACTCTTCTTCAGGAAGAAGAAAGAACTCCATGGAAGCTCCAAGAATCAAGGCTCTAATTTCCTGGGAGATTAGCATACAAAACACAGCGTAAAAAAATGCAAGATTCATATGAACAGCACAGAGTGACCACCATCACACCAGGACACTATTTTCACGATTCATCTTAGCATAAAGGCATTCATCTTCTGCAGAAGAGGACCTAGGGGTTACAGTGGACGAAAAGCTGAATATGAGTCAACAGTGTGCCCTTGTTGCCAAGAAGGCTAATGGCATTTTGGGTTGTATCAGTAGGGGCATTTCCAGCAGATCGAGGGATGTGATCATTCCCCTCTACTCAGCACCGGTGAGGCCTCATTTGGAGTACTGTGTCCAGTTTTGGGCCCCACGCTACAAGAAGGATGTGGACAAATTGGAGAGAGCCCAGCGGAGGGCAACAAAAATGATTAGGGGGCTGGAGCACATGACTTATGAGGAGAGGCTGAGGGAACTGGGATTGTTTAGTCTGCAGAAGAGAAGAATGAGGGGGGATTTGATAGCTGCTTTCAACTACCTGAAAGGGGGTTCCAAAGAGGATGGATCTAGACTGTTCTCAGTGGTAGAAGATGACAGAACAAGGAGTAATGATCTCAAGTTGCAGAGGGGGAGGTTTAGGTTGGACATTAGGAAAAACTTTTTCACTAGTAGGGTGGTGAAGAACTGGAATGGGTTACCTAGGGAGGTAGTGGAATCTCCTTCCTTAGAGTTTTTTAAGGTCAGGCTTGACAAAGCCCTGGCTGGGATGATTTAGTTGGGTTTGGTCCTGCTTTGAGCAGGGGGTTGGACTAGATGACCTCCTGAGGTCCCTTCCAACCCTGAGATTCTATGATTCTATGATAATGTCATCATCACACCAAGGAAGTAACACCATCAGCACAATGAGATAAATACAGCCACATGTGCATGCCAAAAATTCACAGTACAAGCACACTGGGATCCACACAGCAGGATAGTAGTGTCAGTTTAGCTCTCAGTCTCTGAGTCCATCCCCACTAAACTAAGTCCAAAGTTTCAGCTAAACACAAGGGCACCTGCAAATAGCTGTACTAACAGCAGGAGCTACACTGGCACAATAGGAGGAGTTGCATGTCAGGGCACTAATTCCCAATCCCAGTGCAAGGCAATATGGGATCCAAGCACCAGGTCCTTAGAACCAGAATTTGTACTCACAGGAAAGTGGGATGAAATTAGAGAAGTTATGGAAGGCAACTCCCAAGAAACAAGGCATTGACCAAATGGCTGGGTGGATGGTAAACAACCATCACCAGCCATTGTGTGCAGCAAGTGAATGACAATTAGTAACTTAATGACCACCATCACCAGAGAATTACTCAACCCTGGGACTCAGCAATGCCCCCCCCCCCCCAACATGATCACAAGCCCTTCCCTTAGGAGACAATTCAGGTTTCCCCTGATAGGAGAGGGAAAATCAGGCTACCTCTCCCTGTCCCACAACATGGTGCCTGGACTTGTGTTTGCCAGAGCACATGGGCTAAACTAAACACATACTACAGCAGCAGATAGTTCGTTCCAGCCTTCCCTTGGGAGACAATTCTATCCACACCCCCAAGGCAGAGATTGTACTGCTATGAAGATTTCCCCGGATAGTCTCAGTTTTCCTCTCCTACACCCCCCCATCCCTTCCCCACTGCCTCTTCCCTTCCACCCCTCACCCCCTAAGAGGCAGTCACCCAGATGCCAGGGAGCGGGAACCAAGCACACTACATGGCCACTGTCTCTGAGAGGCAGGTGTCTCTGCCTGGGCAGGGAGGGCAAGCAGGGACCCCACAGGAGACCAGGAGATGCGCCTCTCCCCCCACCCCCACCAATGCCTGTCCTGGTCCAGCTGCCCGGGTGCAGGGGATGTTTTTGGAGATGCCTCTGGCTGAGCTCCCTGCCCCCCATGCAGATGGCCATCCCACCAGCAGCCAGGTGCTGGCTCTCACAGCCACCTGGGGGGTTTCCAGTCCCCCCCCCAAGAAAGACCCCCTTGGAAATACACTTACCAGCTGCTGCTACTGGCTGCCTTTAGTTGGGTGAGAGGTTAGGAGCTGCTGCTGCTGAGCCAGAGAAAGCACACCGGCCACAGTGCCACAAGAAGCTGGTAGGAGAAGGTGGTGAGGTGTCTCAGCTGCTCAGCCCCTTGCTCCAGGAGCAGTTCCCCTTGCTGATTGGCTGGTGGCCAAAAACCATCTAAACAGAGAGCACTCACACTCCCTTAGCTAGCTACCCTACTACCCCTGCCCCCACCGAACAGCTGATAGCTTGTGGGCCCCCATGGGCCCCATAAACAGTTGACTGGTGGGTGGGTGCCCCTGCCCCCTATAGGGGCATGCCCCGACCTACCCCCTTCTTCCCCAAGGCCCCAGCCTCTCCTCCTCCCCAGGAGCCCAGCTTGCTGGAGCTCATTTCCCCCTCCTCTCACTGATTAGCTGTCTGTCTCCCTCCTGCTGGGAGACAGCAAATCAGGGAGGCAGGGTTTATGCAGCATACTAGGGGAAGCCAGCAAAGCCTGCCTGCAGAAGCCCAGCTTGCTGGAGCTCAGTTCTTTCCCTCCCCTCCCTGCCACGTGATCAGCTGTGTCTCCCTCCTGCTGGGAGACACAGCTGATTGGCAGGGGCGGGGTATGCAGCACGCTGGGGGAAACCGGGCAGGCCAAGCTTCAGAGCAGAGCATCTGCCCCGCCCCTGGTGCCATGGTAACCCCGCCTAAGGTGCCTCTTTTTTGAAAATGTGCTGAGGGGAAGCAGTTGCTTCCCCTGCACCCCACTAGCTACGCTACTGGACCCAGTTAGTGTTTTCTTCTGAAAGAGAACTTGAAGGGAGCACAGGGTAACTGATTTGGAACATACTCCTTTGGAAGAGTAATGTTACCTGGGTTAATCCCAAGCCTGCTGTGGCAGAATTAGCGGTAACACACATACATAGCTGAGTTTATATTCTGGGTAGTGTATAGTCTACTTCAGACTGGCACAACTCGTAAAGGAGCCTGGGCCATATTACTCCAAAGAAAACAGCTGAGGGCTGAACCCCGCTCCCCACCCCGAAAACACTCCTCACCCCCGCACCAGTGCTGCCCGCCCCGCAGAAACAAACCCTCCTTCCCCAGCACTGCCCCACCACAACAGCGGTATTGAACCTTGGTAATATGTAATAGTGGGCCCCTAAGGTAGTATAATTAAGGTAAAAGAAAAATGTCTTTTTGCTAGAAGTAGAATAAGATCTTCCCTCCACTTTGTGATAAATTGCCCTGTTGAATGAATGAAGAAGGCGTGGAAGGCAGCACCTCCAGACAGCTGCAACCCTTGGAGAGGGGATGGGAGCCAGACCAAGGACAATTAAACTTGTCAAGTGGGCTGACTAGAGAAGAGCAGACATACTGAAGGCCACGGGGGTTAGAAGCAAGCGCCTTCCCTTGGGAACACCCTCTTTGCAGCATTGGGACAACCCCCAGGCCAGAGAAAAGCAACAAAAAGGACCAATTTTTATGAGAGACAACAGGGCTGGCTTTAGTCCGATTCCCCCGAATCAGCCCCTGCATCTAAAAGGGCCCCGTGCCCTAAAGAAGAGCACCTAACTTTTTAATTTTTCCTCACCCAGCGGTGGTCCAGGTCTTTGGCGGCATTTTGGCAGCAGGTCCTTCAGTGCCGCAGAAGACCCGGAGCGAGTGAAGGACCCGCTGCCAAAGTGCTGCCAAAGACCCGGACCACCGCCGGGTATTCAAATTGGGCCCTGCACTTCCTAAAGCCGGCCCTGAGAGACAAGGTCAGTAGAACAGGTCAGCCACCAACTCGCCGCTCGCCTCCTCACCTGCCCCCTGGTATAAGCCCCCACCACCACTGCCCGCCCGCTCGCCTCATCATCCTCCACCCCCCGGCTCGCCTACTCACTGCCCACTTGCCTCCTCAGCTCCCCCGCCACTGCCCGTCTGCTCACTTCCTCAGCCCCCGCACCCCCCCAGCTCACCTACTCACCCTCCGCCACCCACTCGCATCCTCAGCCTCCCTTCCCCACTGTCAGCTCACTTCCCCCCCCACACTGCCTGCCCACTCGCCTCCTCAGCCCCCCCACCCCCCAGGCTCGCCTACTCACTCCCCCCCCGCTGCCACCACCAGCTCACCTGCCTGTCCACTGCCGGCTTGCCTGCCTGCCCGCTGCTGGACTCTTACCTTCTGCCGCTGCCCCCGCCCCCTGCCACTGGCTCACCCTCACTCCCCAGCTTGCCACTGGCCTCTTCACCACCCCACCTACCCACTGGCCAGCCAGCCATTGGCTTACCTCATCCCGCCGCTTGCCTACTCACCCCCTGCAGGCCGCACAGTGGGCCCACGCGGGCCACATGCAGCCCACTGGCCGTATGTTGTCCAGGCCTGGTCTACATAGATAACAGTCCCTTGGCTGTGTGAATTTATAGAAGAAGCAGAGTTTTTTTATAATTAATTCAAAGCTTGCGGGACACTGAGAACCTGGGAGAGCTATAAATTTCATTTTAACTGCAGTCCAACTGTTCACATATGCACTGCTAGGCAGTTTTTATATTTAGGGGATAAATTCACGCAAACTGGTATTTAGAGTCCACCTGTATGATGTTTGCATCCTCTGAGATTAATTCTGAACAACTCCACAAAATTGAAGGTAAAATTCGGCCAAAACAGTTTCAGACTAGTGTCTAGTCTGTTTCCTTCCTTTGTGTAAATAAACCTCTCTAGAATTTCAGTTTCACGATTCTTCACTTCTGATGTAAATACCTTTCAACAATAAGTGGTGGGGACACCAACTTTATGAAGAACATAGTTAACTTTGGGACTGTAATGGATAATGTCCCTTGAAATGATGGTTGTTTGAGAGGGCATATGTTTTGGAGAATTAATCATACGATTACTAGTTTATAAACTGTGCTCACTAACCATTCATGATACGTAATTAATAGAGGTGGTCAGGTTTTCTTTTATTCAAAACACTTTTCAGTGGAAAAAGGCTTTAATCAAAAGGGACATTTCTGTGGGAAATGTCTTTGTCAAAAAACAATTTTTTGTTTTGTTTTCCCCAATCAGCTGAAATCTTTTGGCTTTCAGTTGCTGAAAATGGAAAAATCTTTGGTTTTGGGGTTGTCAGTTGTTTGCTCACAATCTCTAGTGATTAGTCACATTGTATATTGGTCATAATAATCAGGGAGCAGAAACTGAATCAGTTGTTTTATTAGATCAAAAATTCTTGACCATATTATTAAGTGGTTTTATTAAAGTGTGACAAGCCTTGTTTTAATTCTAAAACATGACTGTACAGCTGCACCAGGGAGAAGCTACCATGAGCCCTTGCTACACAACAATTTGAGATGGCAGAAGTGGCTCTTCAGAGCAAGCAAAATACAACTTCAGTATTTTCAACCCCAAGTGGTAAAAATATGACGAGTTGAGCGCTCCAGGTGTTGGAGCTTTTAAGATTCTGTGAAGATGTGAAAGGAAATAACAGCTTTTTCACATTCACTTAGCTATTTAGCAGATATTTTACAGCAGTTTTTCTTTTAATGGTGTGAATTGAAACAAAACCCAAACAAATATCATCATAATTGACAGTGAACTAGAATGATGCCAAAAAGAAAATGCTCCAACGAAGTTATTTTGCCCATTGGGTTTAACTTGCAAGTCAGTAGCTGGAGACTTCAGTAGTCAGTGAATAGGTAGTGTGGGAGTGTTTCACTCCCCTTGCAAAAGAAGTATTTTGTAAGACTGCAGTAGACTTCTTACATCAACTTGATTTGTAAGTAGCTGCAGTATATAGATATTAGTATATATATTAAAGTTCTGTTCTGTAGGTACAACTGAACACTGGTTCTTAATTCCATCGCTACATAAAAAATGAGATGCTACTTTAGATGTCCACATTTTATTGCAGATTGCCACAGGTCTGGAGCTTTTTGGTGTAATCTTCCTGGAACAGTTTCTGTGGGATAATATTTTGTTTACATAGTAGCCTAAGCAGTCTGATTATATATCCTGCAACGAGAAGCATATTGCAGCATCTCTTGCAATGTAACTATTAAAGATAAGACCATTGCCAAAACCACATTTGAAAGCTAAATTGTTCTCAGGGGCTTTATGATAAAAAGAAACTTGATCCAATGCATTCATAGTTGCCTATCTGGTCTTGAACTTATTAATAGCTTCCATATGTAAGAATTTATATAGAGTGATGCCTTTTTTTCTGGAATAGCATCAGCTCAGATTTACAATTTAATAGTTTAAACCTATTAGTGCACCCAGGAAAAACAATTTTGGTGGGACAATGAGCTTAGCCCTAAGAAGGGCTACCTATACCTCAAAGGTTTGTTTAACTTTCAGTGACTCAGATTCTCTCTTAATCTTTGAACTACCAAGACACTTGTATTGGCTAGATGGCACCTGGTCCACATAGGGGTCAAAATTCATGCCTATATATAAACTGTAGGGCAGCATGTGAATGTACATATCAGACTTCAGCATGGGAACTGCTTATGAGCCCTTCTTTGCAGGGGCGACTCCAGGCCCCAGCACGCCAAGCGGGTGCTTGGGGCAGCAAGCCACGGGGGGTGCTCTGCCAGTCACCACGAGTGCAGCAGGCAGGCTGCCTTTGACGGCTTGCCTGCGGAGGGTCCGCTGGTCCCGCGGCTTTGGCGGACCTTCTGCAGGGACCAGCGGCCCCTCCGCAGGCAAGCTGCCGAAGGCAGCCTGCCTGCTGTGCTTGGGGTGGCAAAATGCCTAGAGCCGCCCCTGCTTCTTTGGGAGGACAGAGGAAATGTACCAAGGTGGCATACATAGATGAGGCCAGATTTCAAAGTTAGGCATGTTCTGTTGCTCACATACATCTGTGACACAGAGGCCTAATTGATGCCAGGTGGCAAAAGGTTCACTACTGTGGCAGCAGCTCCTATCAGGCCTGACAAACTTGCTACATCCAAGACATTGCTTGTATAGTACTTATCCAAAAAAGTGTCTTGTAATGAATTTGAAGTGTCTTCAAATGAAAGCCGACGACACACTGGGTCATTGCAGAATAATATTAATGTATGTACTGACTCTGTGTAAGGAATTGTATGTGTGTTTACTGAAATTAAGGTTTAAAGTCTGTAACAAGGCAGAGTAGATAAATAGGTCTTCCACTAGACCACAGCATGCCTATTACCTCTCTTTGTCTCTGATGTAAGTTAAGCTTTGTAAAGCCAATACAGTAGAAACCCCATGTGGATGTAAAACAGTGATTCTCAAACTTTTGTACTGGTGACCCCTTTCACACAGCAAGCCTCTGAGTGCAACCCCCCCCTAAAAAAATTTAAAACACTTTTTTATATATTGAACACCATTATAAATGCTGGAGGAAAAGCGGGGTTTGGGGTGGAGGCTGACAGCTCATGACCCCTCACAACTCCCCTGAGGGGTCCCAACCCCCAGTTTGAGAACCCTTGATGTAAAATAAACAGGAAAAAATGGTTAACAGGGAAATGTGAAACCAACGTGGGGGAACACACTGGAGAACAAGAAAAGGGGGAGAAGAGTCTGATCTGGAGATGCATTTCAAAAGGGGCATTTCAAAGATTTATAGGAAGGGAGGGAAAAAAGGACCTCTTTCTTATCCTTCACTAAGGAAGCAGAAAGGCCAGAGCTTTTTGCATTCATGAAAGTTGGATCCTAGACATGTGGGGTATTCATGCTGGGATGTTGCTTTAGATGAGAAATTGCTTTTAGACCAAGATGTTAGCTTGTTAGAGTTAAGATTAGACTCTAGAAAGTGTTATTCCTTTGGTTTTATGTGTCAGCTGTTTTCCTAGGACACATACTCTCTCAAATCTTAATCTTTGTAAATAAACATATTTGTTTTCACCATAAGTAGATTCTAGTGCTGTGGCATTATAAAGGTCCTGCTCCTGAGTAGTGCCAGTCAAGCTGTGTGTACACTGGGTCTTCATATACAGCTCACCAGGTTATTTCTGTGATTGTCTAGTGTCAGGAACTGGATGCTACCAAAGGGGTTGCTCGCAGAAGAGTTCAGGTATTGGTGTGTGTGTCTGTAATTAGTCTGCACAAGGGAGAGGGCTATGGTCAGAGGCTGCTGGTTTTGGGGAGCTGAGCTACAACAGGCACCAGGCAAGAATGCTTCACACTAAGGGCAGGGGGTGGTGAAATCCCTCACAGCTCTGGGGACCATCATGTCTTTCTTGTGCTCACCAATACAGGGGAAAGCATGCACAATGTACACATGCAGATACCTAAGTGGCAGATGCACACGAGATAGCAGCACAAATAAACTATGCCCATACACATACCCGACTTGAGAAATATGGGTTATAATGTACATTTTACATGACATTCTGCCCCCGTAGTTTTGTCTCTGTGGGCAACTAGCAGCATGTGATTGTGATAGGGTAGTTCTACCACCTACTATATTCCCATAAATCCAGGCAGCTCCTTCATTCTCTTGTTTCTGGTGTTAATGTGTAGGCTTGGAACATGGGGAAAATCTAGGCTTGAAATCCTCACTAGTGAAAGGCAAAGTTTGGTGCAGAGGATCACTAAAAATTATGAATAATTCTCTATCTATGGATACTGCTCCAAACCTCTTATATGTACAAAAGTGGGCTGAAAATCTAATGGACGGTCTCATCTGAGTTTTCTTTACTTCCTAAAACCAACTAGGAAGGAACTACTGTGAGATGAGTTTCTCTCACTGTATTTTAACTCCGTTGCTTTTGAACCCAACCAGCCCCCAGATACATACAGGTGCACAGAAGTGAAAAACATAGGGAAGCTATCAAAACTTTTCACAGCCTCAGGGGTTAGTTCTAGTTTGGGGTGAAGGGTTGTCCTTTTTTTATCCAAACCATTTTGTCCCACTAATCTTCACAAGCCAACAATGAAGAGACTCTGTTGCTATCCAGATGTAAGTTCTGTTGCCTGAAGAGTAAAGAGCTTGTTATTGACATTTGTTGGTGAAATGGGAGAAACGTGGCCCAGAACTTTGGGACAAAGGCTCCATTGGGGAGAGGGCTTTCTGCCAGCATGTGTTGGTAAGCAAAGGGAAAATGACTTAAAACACCCAGCCTCATTTACCTTTCAGTGTTTTGGGCAGTTTGGTCAAAATGCAGTTATGTTTTGAGTTTGGGGAAATAAAACTTTATTTTTGTTGAGAAACAAAAGGACAAGAGAATTGCCCAAAACATGACTGGGATAAGAGATCACCCTAGCCAAAGCCTCCATTTTCCACTGCTAGAATCTGGAACTGAGCTATCACCAGAAGATGGAAAAGACTCTGCTAAGCATCCTCTGTCACTGATCCTTCTCTGAAGACTGTGCAGTGAGGTGGTGGATGGACCTGAGGCCGCTTTGGATGAAGTTGCATAAGGCAACAGCATAGTTAAGTAACTTCAGCCAGGGTCCCCTTACCCAATGCCAATAAGGCAGTAACCACTACTGCTGTGATGGGTGGTAGAATCCCGCTGAGCAAGCCAAGCAGCCCTTCCTTTAGAATACAGGATCTCTGTGAGAACTTGGTCAGTTGTTATAGAGATGAATTTCATGCTTTACAGCAGGCTGATCTGGTCTAGGTTTACTCTGTAAACTCATCAGTAAAATGGGGAATCATACCTACTTCACACAAGCATTGTGAGGATTCATTAAGTAATCTGAGTTGGACAGTGAAATAGAGAACTACTGTTACCACTATTCTTAGACTGAAATAGCACTGGTGTGATTGACTTCTTTCCTGTTTTTGATATGCAGAAGAATCCTATAATAAAAACCAAAGAACAAATTGTATAGAGTTTAAAGTAAACAAAAATCAGTATTGCTAGACCTCTCTAGACTAGCCCTGTTCCACTTCTTAATCACCAGGGTGATGTCAAATGAAGATTTCATAGGCTGTTTTGGGTTTTCCAGAAATCTAACTTCCAAGCTTCCTCAGAGATGTTGGTTTGAATCAAGCTCAATGTACTTAGCAGAGGGACCAATTCAGATTCATAAGTGACCTAGCCTCAAATCAACCCCCATTTTTTTTCTTCTTATTCTTACTACATGCCACCAATGTGATCAGAAAAATGTAGATGTGACAAACTGCAACAGTTAGAAGCATTCATGGAGTGGAAATGAAACTACTAGTGATGTGTCCCTAGATGAAAAAAATATCCAGTTTGCAGAAAATTGTACCCTAGCATATTTATCAATAATTAGAGGAGAAACTATTCATATAGAAATTTGCCTACAAAGTTACATCATGCAGTTTCCTGGCCTGTTGACTGCACTAATAGCTTCACTTGTTATGAACCTCATACAGAAAAATAACCTGTTGTGATTAAATAATTTTTTCACATCTTGTAAATCCCTACCTGTGACTGACAATGCCTCGAATCAAGAAAATGGAAAGAATTGTAAAAATCTATATTTCCCCATTTTGCTGTTTACCTTTTTTGCACTTGATTCAGCTTGGACAATGGAAATAGTCAGCCTGATTTGCTTAGTTCCACTTTCCGGTTCTGAGGGCATATCTATACTGCAACTGTAAGGTATAATTTCCAGCTCAGGCAGACATCACTGAGCTAACTTTGATCAAGTAAGTATGCTAAAAATAAAATGTAGCTGTGGTGGTGGCATGGGTGGCAGGAGAAGCTAGCTGCCAAAGTATGCACCTAAGGTCTTGGATGGGATTGTACTAAGGATGGTTATCCCATTTTGCTTCTTGTGCCATGGTAGCTACACTTCTATTTTTAGCACACTAGCTCAATTTGAACTAGTGAGCATATGTCTGCCCAAGATCAAATTACACCTTTCAGCTCCAGTGTAGTCATACCCTAAGCATTGGCAGCACCATGCTACGTTTGGCAGTAAATACTGAATGTTTCAAGCCATGTTGCCCTTAAATCATGGAAGAAATATATCAAGTTCAATAAGACTTCAGATTTGGTCCCAAGCTACCTGACAGTGTCCCTTTAAGTCAGCCCTTTACCATCTTGTTGCTATTATTGCTCCTGATCTGATAATATTCCCTGTGTGGTGCTAATACCATTCCTTCTGTAGAAGGATGTCACCAATGTTGTATTTATAGGAATACAGTGTTTCAAGTTAACACCTACCTTACAGACAGCAACTGACCCAAATTCTACCTTCCAGTGCTTCAGTTTTAATACTCAGTGCGTTCACTTATTTCCCAAGAGAAATGAAATAAACTGAGCTGTTAATAAAAGCACCAGGTTCAGTGCTCTCACATTTTGGTTTTACACCTCTTCATGAGTGTTCAGACAACTGCCAAATAGTCACAAAGGCATGCAAATTCTCAAAGTGCCATAGATTTAAGTACAATTTTATCCAAAAATTCATAATGGAAGTGTGTCTCCATTCTTCTGATCTAAAAAAGTCATTCAACAGAGCAACGATACCATATGATTTAGGAAATCATCTACACAACATGAATAATACGTTTCTAAAAAAAGATATCCCTTAAATTGAAAATGATTCATACAAACTGCTAAACAGTAACAGATTTTATTCAAAGACGAGGACTGATTTGTGTGACTTGCTACTCAAAAGGGCTACATTATTAAATACTGGACCATATCTTCAACTAGCATAGCTCCATTGACTTCAGTACTGTTATCTTCAATAGAGCTACAGCAACTGAGTCTCTGGCCTAGTCTATCACACATTACAAATATCTGGACTCTCTAGTCATTACATTCACAGTTGGAAAACTTTGGTAATATGGATGAAATTTATTCCTGAAAGAGAGTTTATTTAAGGTTAATGTTATGTTCAGTTATGTTTCTAATATATGGGTCCATAAAAGTCAAACCCAGTGAAAAAGCTATGCAGAGATAAAACTTGTTAAAGCAATGATTTGATAAAGTGATCAGCTGATTACAGAAAGAGGAGTTACAGCTGCAATGTAACGAGCAGCACAAAACAATCATACTCTG
Source organism: Mauremys reevesii (assembly GCF_016161935.1). Classification (NCBI taxonomy): domain Eukaryota; kingdom Metazoa; phylum Chordata; order Testudines; family Geoemydidae; genus Mauremys; species Mauremys reevesii. The sequence continues at coordinate 28,610,547 of NC_052630.1, forward strand.
GCAAGTCAAATACATTTTAGCAGTTCACTGACCTATCAGCTGCTCTTTTCCTTCAGAGTTGTGGAATGAAGCAAACTTATTCCTTGTAAAATCTCTTGGATTCTACATGGTTGTCACCTGAGTCTATATACTAGTGAAAGTATTTGAGAAGTTGGACTGAGCTAGTTTGCATCACCTAGCATATGCTCTTACCAAAAGACGACTGTCCCCTGTAGTATGTTTCTAGGCACTTGCTCCTGTGCCCATTGAAGTAAATGGGTGTCTATCTAAAGCCTAGTAGAGTTAATGGAAAAAGTGAAATCAGTTGTTCATTCTCCCTTGCAATTACTCAAGTGACCTTCCAATACTTCTTGAGAGAGTCTATTCAAGACTGCAATAGATCTGTTAAAATATTTTCCCAATAGTAATCCTAAATTATCTTATTGCAGTCAGAGGCAAATTAGCAAAATACGTTCTGCAAGTACTCGGTCGGATTTTTAAATGAATTCACTCAGACTATTTTTGCTCATTTTGTGTTTGTTCATCAGTTAAGCTAGTGAACGTCAGGGGCAGAAACATTCATTGGGGGAGAAGGCAGCAACTAGAGCCTGCCAAAGCTCATCCTTTGGAGAATGATAAAAATACAGCACAGCCTTATCTGCTGATGGTTTTAAGGGCACCAGCATGCCTACTTCCCCCTTCCTTGCAATGTTCAGGTATGGATGGCAAGCCTGCTCTCTCCTCCTCTCCTAGGACATTGCCTCGTTCCACCTGACAGTTCCACAGGAGCCTCTGTTTCTCTCCCCTTGGGGATGTGGGAATGGGGTGTAAAAAGGAGTGATTCACATGTGTACATATATTAATTGGGACTTGGGAGTCAAATTTTGCACACACGTAGCCCCTTAAATGCCTACCTTCACTCTTTCATTGCAATAATTAAATTGGTAAAATCTTTTGCCTGATACTGGTTGGAGGCTGGATACTGTTTTTAGATCTTTTTGCCTGGCTTGATTCCTTCCCCCCCCACCCCAAATATGTTCTGATGATTCTATTCAGGCGTCTGTTCTAATCTGGTGTCAGCCTTCTTGCATCATCTTTCATTAGGATACCAATGCAAGAAATAAACAAATCAATCAGCACAACATTTACTGTCAGCTGCATTGATATGCCACTTGCCTGTGCAGACAGCTGACTACTTAAGCCCACTTGAGCTTAAAACTCAAAGAAGAAAACATCAGATTGAGTGGTTTATTAACAAGCCATCCCGGAATAATGAGAGGTCACAGCAAAGGAGGACAAAATAGTCTCTGATGCAGGCTATTCCCGCACACTGTGTTGCTCCTCCAGACCCTACCTTTGGGGTGTGCTCAGCTTCTGGCTTGAGGCCCAGCTCTCACTTAAAATTTTAAAACTTTGTTGGGCTGCTCAGCAACAAAAACATAATATCACTGAAGACGTAAACACTCTGTTTAAATGTACAGATTTCCTTCTGGGATGTTCCTTGGCTTTACCTCCCTAAAAAGGAATGGAAAGTTAGAAGGCTGAACAGGTTTGCGTCTGTTAACAAGAGATTTGTTAGCGCAGACATTTAATTAGGTTTTCCCTCCATCATTTCTTAATTTAGACATAACAGATAAGGTAAAATCATTTATAATTCTTTTATCCTTCTGATTATAATTGCTTTTTCTTATATAGACATGTACACACAAACACTCTACATGGAAATACTACTCTTCATCTGAATCTTAAGACCCATAGTTCTAGGCATACTCTTGGATTCCTTGCGGATACTGAGGTCTCACGTAGCAGCAGCCAGTGTAATGTTTTATACCATTTCTACTTGCTTAGGAGACTCTGTCCCACCATAGCAGAGAATGACATGGCCTCAGTTATTCATTCCTTCATCACCTCTCAGCTAGACTACATCAATACACTATACCTCAGGCATGAAGCCTTCAGCACTTAGGAAACTGACTAGTACAGAACGCTGCAGGGCATCTCCTCAGCAACACAGGCTACTGTTAGCACATCACACCTGTCCTCTATTCTCTACACTAGCTTCCCATAGAAGTTCAAAGGTCTCAGTCCTTATCTTCAAAACGCTCCATGGCCTGGGCCCAGAATCTCTAAAAGATCATCTAAAGCTCCAGGATGACAACTCTACTCTGGCACAATGGAGCCTTCTACAATAAGGGCAAAGCTCATCCATGTGGGAGAAAGAATTTTCTTAGAGGTGGTCTGAGACTGGAACAAACTTCAAACCTTTCCTACAAGTGCAAGTTGCATTTCTTTGACCTTCCCTAACACACACATAGGAACTGGCATATAACAAAATAAAAAGCACTCACTACAAAAACAAGACTCCAGTGAACACGCTTCTCCCAGTGAGGAGAGAGAGAATGAAGAACATGTGACAGGCATGTTGCTTAATGCATTACCGGAAAGCACTTGGGTATTATGGTGATGAGTGTGGGATAAGAACCTGTAAAGAAACAAGGCAGAAGAGGTTTTACCAGGGTGGCAACTATTCCCATTTTATAGTTAGAGTAACTGAGGTACCAAAGGAGGCACTAGTCTCATTTCACAGGCAGGGAAATTGATGAACAAGCTAGTTAAAAAGACTTGATGAAGGCCACACAGAGTCAGCAGCCATCAGGAATTACAACCAAGATCTCTAAAGCTTGTCCAATGCTCAGTGCACTCTAGCTGCCTTTATGTATCAAAGCATGTTATCAATTAAGTACCTGTATATGACGACAACAGCAGGAATCTCAAATCCCAAAGCCACGAGTGGAACCAACTGTTACACACAAGCCACCATCAAAGATTAACTTCAAGCTGCACTAGGATCTCAGTCAACAAAAATACTTTCCTTAAAGAGGAAAGGGACTTTATGCCTAAGTAACAGTATTGCCACTGTATAGACTACAGAAAATGGATGGTCTCTCTGCTCCCTCTGCTGGCTCAGCGTGAGAGCTGTAAGAGAAACCTGAGAACACAGTTATAAACTTACAAAGAGTCCTGTGGCGCTTTATAGACCAGGAGTAGGCAACCTGTGGCACACAAGCTGATTTTCAGTGGCATTCACACTGAATGTCCTGGCCACTGGTCCGGGGGACTCTGCATTTTAATTTAATTTTAAATGAAGTTTCTTAAACATTTTAAAAACCTTATTTACTTTACATACAACAGTTTAGTTATATATTACAGACTTATAGAAAGATCTTCTAAAAACTGGCACGCGAAACTTTAAATTAGAGTGAATAAATGAAGACTCAGCATACCACTTCTGAAAGGTTGCCGATCCCTGTTATAGACTAATAGATGTATTGGAGCATAAGCTTTCTTGGGTGAATACCCACTTCGTTCGATATTCATCTGATAAAGCGGACATTCACCCATGAAAGCTTATGCTTCAATACGTCTGTTAGTCTATAAGGTGCCACAGGACACTGTCGCTTTTTACAGATCCAGACTAACATGGCTACCCCTCTGATACTTGAGTTAAAAACTTATTACTGTACTTTCCACACATCATATATAACTCTCCTGCACAAGTTATTTACATGTCTGAAATGACTCTAAATTCAACTCCATACACTTGCTTTATTTAATTCTGAGTGATGTACCAGTGGACTGAACAGTCTGATTAATAGGGAAGTGTTTAACAAAGCAGCTAAGGAAATGCATATCCACACCATGGCTGTCTAGAAGACAGTGTGGTGCTCTGCTGAAATAAGCATCAAATTCAGTACCTCCAAAATAAGTCATTCAGGAAATATTTTGAGATGGGTCCTAATGAATCGAGGGAATCAAAAGGACAGGTTTGCTAGTGTACGCATGGCAAATTATGTTGGCAAAAAATAAGCTTTTGTTTCATGACTTCGTCCTCCACATTTTTTCCTCAGTTATAACTGATAGCAGGGCTTGCAAGGAACTGTGTCCCAGAAGTAGTCTCAAAGACTGTTGCCGCAAGTAATTTACAAGTAAAACTTTACCTGCACTAACAGGAAAAACAACCAGTATGAAAAGTAGATTTGTAAGATACTGTAGCCTCTACCAGGCTCCTGAAAACAGATTCCCAGCTAGGACAAGGAAAGGAATCCACAGTAGAATTTTCCTGTGTGCCATGGTTCAGGGAAAGCAGCTGGCTGGGAAACCTTCTGCCTGGAAGCAGTGTAAACTGGGAAAGCTAAAACCCTCCCCCAGTGACTGACAGATCTGGTTCTACTTCCCCAACAGTAGAGCAGAGGGAAACAATTATCTATATTTCTAAAAGTAGGTGGAAGTTAATGATTTTTACATTACTAAAAGACCATGCTGCTGGCTCCTCAAGATTAGCTTTATACTGGGATAACTGACTGAATAAGCTTATGGATAAAATAATGTGAAGTTACCTAGTTTCCTGGAAACATGACAGCACTGACATTAGGAAGTCGTTCTTAAGGTTTTCATAGTCTCCAGGGTTAGGCTAGACCTAAATATTTATAATACTTCATAAAGCAACCTAGGTCCTTGTTCTTGCATAGTAGGTACTAATATGAGGGTTTAAACACCTCAGCTGAGTTGCACATCTGAATGTAAAAGCCTTTTCCAGTGACCAGTACAGTAACCCCCATTCAACATAAAGTATCTCTAAACTCATTTAAATAGCAACCCAGCTGTAACCAGGAAAACTAAACCTTCCAAAAAGCTAAAGAATCTTTGTCTTTTATGGGAAAGGGGCATCAGCAAGTATAAGGTACATGAAACCAAGAGCTTGTAGTTATGACAACATATCCACCCCACAAAATCCCTGAAGCCTCTCCTCACTATAGCTCTGCTTCAAGTTATTGAAAATCAGGGCTGTGTCAGCCACAAAATCTGATGCAACTTTTCAGATTCAGGGATGTTTGGATTTAGACCAACCACCACTGAAAACAAAAATAGACGTTTTACAGACAAAACTATAGATGCTGACCAGTCCAACCTCCAATCCTGATCTCCTTCGCCACCAACTCTAGCCCTGACCTCTTGCTCCTGAAACTCCCTTCCAGCACACCACTAGTTGTCTCGAAAAACCTATCTGCTCCAATCCTCGGGTCTCCCCTACTTCCTCCTACCACTCCAATCGAGCTCTAGCTAAAAAACCTCACCCATCCATTTGTTCCCCTCTCACTTAGCTTCCACCAACAAGGGTATTTGTATTCTACCCCCAAAGAAAATCATTTAGTAAATATGCAGTGAGGATTTATACTAGTTTACTTCAAGACAGCCACTACATTAGAATATGCATAAGGGTGCAGAGATCCAAAACTGCTATTTAACATAAATCTGTAAAGTGATTTGAGGTAGTATTTTGAAACATAGATCCTATTTCCTGTGCTCTACAACATGTAGAGGATTAATCATGGACTATTTAAAAAAAATCAAGTTAGTATCAGCAGTACTGCATGGATTTTTAAAAATTCATGTTTGGGGTTAACAACATACAAATGCAAAGAACTTTTACTGTAAAGATTAGTGAAATAAGCTAGCTAGTGTGCATCATGACTTTACACTTCAGTGCATGTTCTACCCATGCTGCTTTTCATCCAGGACCTAGAGATGGAGAAAGAAGTATTTTACATCCCAAGAAGCTGCAGAACTCCTCAGGTCAAACAAAACTAGGCTCTTTGGATAGTGAAAACAAAGGACAATTCTCCAGGATGGAGCATTATCATCTTGTGCTCAAGAGGGTTCAGACTGGTAATTTAGAATTCTTGAAATATTCATGAGCTAGTCAGCCAGTGTAACAAGTAAGTGTTGAACGGAACTGAAAAATCAGTCTGAGTAAGCACAGCCAGGATGTATCAATGTATAATACCGCCAAGTAGCAGTGAATTGTTCAGGAGTGCAAGAACCAATATACATTCCCAAGGTAGGAAGAAAGATAGTTTTGATGTGAAAGCTTACATTGCTGTTGTCAGGGTCATACTTGTTGCATAGGCTCTATTCTTCAAGGCTATCAATGTAGGGCCATTTATGAGTTGTACATTTAAAAAATGACAGCTACATCAAAATTTAGTTATATCAAACACATTTAATCTTTTCTTTACAGATTTTCCTCTACAGGAAGAACTGGAGAGTTGGTCCCATCGTGTTCCCCTACTGTTAAGTTATATGCAACAGTACAAAGTATATCAATTACAACAGCAATATGTGATGCTACATATCGACTAACAAAGGAGCACAAAGAAAAGGAACAATGGAGGCACGATTGAACAATCTGGAGTTATTTATTAGGAAAAGTAAGACAGTACTGTTTCAACATTCATACTGAACAGTAACAAAACCAGAAAAATAAACTACAAAAAAGTAGGTCCATTATATTAAAGTTGGCTTATGGCAGTACAGTACAAACAAGTAAATTAAATCCAAACCTCATTTATGCAAGCAAGCAGTAAAAGAGTTATATACAGTTTTGATGGGGATGGATTACATTGTAGGCACAATCAATTTGGCCACAATGAAAATACTTAATTACATTAAATCTATTCTGTACATTCAATAATGAGCAGCTATAAAATGAAAAAATAAATTAAACAATTTACAAGAGATGTACTACAGTTTACATAAAGGTATAATTTAATAAAGTTAATACAAATTTGCAGCACATTGTACTTTTTACATCATATCTTCAGTGTCAGAACAGTAAACAAAAACTCAGACATAACATAAGTACAATACAATAGAATAAGGCAACTTAACTGAAATGGCTCTTATGGAGAACATCCTCCTCACATGGGTCTGGAGTTTATGGATTTGCTATCCCTTTTGCTAAGGAACTAAAAGAACTCTGAATGTACGATTTGGTCACTAGAAGGCCTACACATGGTAAGAAAATTGCCTAGCAATTAAGAGATAAAATATATATGGTTAAAATGACAAATGTAAAAACAGATGGTGCTGACTATCAAAATACAAGAGACAACTTTTTGCGTATGTCCCATCTCAATCTGAACACCAAAGTAACACAAATTTTCAGGTTCTTGGTACTGCAAATTTAATTTTTTCCCCAAACATCCTCATTCCCTAAAAAATCTGTTTAAAACGAGTCTTTTGTAATGTTCAATCTGAAACCAAATGTAACTGCTTAAAGACTTTGTATTTACAAAGATCTAAAACATCCAGGCTGAAGGAATAGTGAAATTTGAACAGATTAAAACTGTTATTGCTCCAGATTAACAATTCAGAAACCCTATTTCAGTTTATTTTATGGATAGGACTACTTAACAAGTTACACCTTTAAAATTAACTTTAAATATTCACAATTTTCTACAAAAATGGTAAATACTTACAGTAATGGCTGTACTTTTTGAAGTGCTAACACAGAAGGACACACGGTGAGCCCACAGTAGTTGGTACTAAAACTTTGTCTACTCTAAACAGCTACAATGACAAAGCATGGGAAAATATAAGATTAACAGCTAAAGCTAGTTTTAAAACTGAAATTCTAGTAATGGAAAGTGATCCATGTCATAAAATGCACAAATTGAATGTAATCTGCTTTAAAGAAAGCAGCACAGAAAGCCAGCCCCATGAATGTCTTGACTTTAATGCATTTCAATCCAAATATATAAAAAAGGAAGCTCAACGTAAGGCCATGAGAAATCTTTGCAACTTGACAAATTTCAAGTCTGTCAAAAGGACCAGGCCATAAATATTAATTCTATTTACAACTTATTTTGATTCTAAATTTTTCAATTGATTTAGCACCAGCAGCAATATGCAAAGTAGCACTACAGTTTTCCCCATTTGAACGGCTTTTTAAAAAGAATCTTGGGGCCAAATGTTTCATTACTGCTAAGAGTAGTTCCCATTTAAACCAACAGACTACTTAGTAACTAAGACAAGCAGGATTTGGCAGTCAGTGTTACAATAATACAGTGATACATGTCAGAGATCTAAGCAGGTAAACATCTTGGAAAACAGACTTGTTTGCAGACTTTATGTTCTTTGTCTTCAAGTCTTCTTTAAAGGTATTATTAAATTTTAGAATACTGGTAACAATATTTGGAATATATTAACAAGAAAAGACAGATACAACTGATCAAGAGGGTTTAGTAATATGCACTTCAGCATTTTGTGGACTATAAGTGGGGAAATTATCGCTCTGTGCTGTGAGAAGGCATCTTAGTGCCCCCCCCCATTCAGCTCCATATCAAACACAAACTTCCATAAGCTTGATTAAGTTTTTGCAGACAATTAACCCACCAACTCTATTCTTAATGAGCTGAAAATTTCCTGTGCCACACTGCTTTAGCCTGAAGGGGAAGAATTTTATCAAAATTTAACTTCAACTGTATTTATAAAATGTGCTTGTCGACCTATTACTGTAAAAGACACAGCTAGGTAATACTTAGTATGATCCTCAATATTGTTTAAATTCCTTAATCCAAACAAAACCCAGCAACAACTGTACACATTGCAGGTTTTCTAAATACCCGTATGTGGGAAACACAGAAATATCTGTTTCATAAGGAGAACATGAACATAAGAAATAGCCAGCTTGACTGCACATTAAATTAGATGCAGGAGAAAGTGGGTTACACCTATTTAGCTGCATTGGTTCAACCTCAATACTGGTTTTGCTTGAAGTAATCAGTAACAAGACCATCTTGTCTCCAATTCTGTTATGAACTAAACTAATCTGTCTCCTTAGGATACCAAAAATTCATTTACAGAGGTTTTATAATGAATGAGATATTTACAAAACAGTAAAGGCATGAAAGATTATATGATGAATAAACATAATAAGACACTGATTAGTCTTTAAAGAGCACAACTTTGCTCTAAGTGCAAGTACCTTGAAATACTTTCAAATGTTTAACTCCCACAGCTATCCTAAAACATTAGGAAATATAAGTTATTGCCACAGTTATTTAGAATGGGCCAGCTTCTTAAAAAAAAACCTCCCGAAAAATGTGGTGCTTTATTAAATATCTACACTGGTTCAGGTAGAATATAAAAAATTGTAATATAACAAAGGCTGTTTATTCTCCTCACATTAAAAAGGCAAGGAATACCTTACATGTATATACAAGACGTATACTACCAACCACCTGAATGCAATAGGAATAGAACTTCTCAATACAACTAAGTATTAGTTGAAGAACCAGAATTGTTAAGCATTTCTTAAGTATCCCTTAGAGATTGAAAATGGGTAACACAGCCTGACTTCCAACTCTCTTAATGCCAAAAATTTAAATAGCACTGCATGTGGTATTGATGCTTCATAAGCGCTTTGTTGCTGGATGTAGGTCACTGCAAGCAAAACTTAATGACAAAAAAAAACGGGAAAACTGATCTGTTCAGAGTCTTTACATTCCCAGATTCTAAATGGAATGATGCTTTATAGAAAAGTTGTTTATACAAGTGGCAATATTATTAGATTCACTAAAAAAAGACTTAACAGAAAAACGTAATGCCAGTATTCTAGATTTGGTCTTAAATTTAAAGGTCCAAAATACGCAGCAAAAAGGAGTTCCTTAAAGTGCAGTTACCTTAAGCCCAACTAGAAAGGTGTTGGAGAGTGGTTAGAGGTTTGTTAGCCATACCAACCAGTCCATGATATCTTCATATAAAAATGAAGCATCCAGAAACAGCCTGTACTTGTGGAACAAAAAACAAGCATCATTGCAGAGACACAACGACGTGCTAAACATTCTGACATAATGCATGGACAAATCCAATGGGAGGGAGGGGAGACAAACTGGTAGGCAAAACTACTCCAACAAAAGTAGACTAGCTTGCCATGAAGATGGGAGGCCAGAAAGCTCATACTGTCTTCTTGACTGGTCTAGCGGATCATCTAAAATGCTGATACAATTATTGTCCACATCTACAGTAAACAGTCTGGGGTGACGTATTACTGGTACCAAGAAGGCTCAAACATGAAGTTGCAGTGCAAGCAAAACTAACATCATTGGCATCACATGAGAAACTCAGGGCACTCGTCTGGCTGCTTGATCTGAGACCCACTACATTGAGAATGAGCTTTGCCTTTTTCTTTCAAGGGGAAAACCTCTACTTGAAGAAAGTGGTTCCCTCTTTGAGAAGTCAGCAGTAGCCATGAGGATCCACAAGCTTGCAAAGAAAGTTGTTGCACTTCCTCTGCTATAGCATGTGACCGCTTGTTTGAGTTCCTTTACTGTAAGAAAACTCCAAGTAGCATTGAAACAAAGGAATGCCAAATGTGAAGGTAAAAGCATTGAAGATAAGACAGAAATGAATCTACTTCAGCAATTCACTCTAAAGGGAGTCCTGGCAAGGTTCTTTTGGTCTGCATACGAAGGTCTAGATGAAGAAATTTAAAGCGCCTTTCATTTGTATTTACAATGCTTAGTGACCCCACTAAAGGTACAATCAATCTTTGGAAACTCTTGGATGACAAAAAGCTGTATTTGTACGTTTTTGGAAAAAATAACCAAATAAATCTCAGCAATTGTGCCTGAACACTCTCCAGCAAAAAGACCAATAACCCTCTGTTAGGATGGATCTCAAGGGGTGCACTTATAGGAGGGCTAGAAAGCTTTGCTTGTAGTCTCTGGGAGAATGGTGGGGGGTAAGAAGAAACAACAACCGAATTATGCAGAAGGAACTAAAAAAAGGCCAGCCAGACTTTTTCCAAAGTTGAAGGAAAAAAATATATAAGGTAGGACATGCATCTTATTTCTCATGAGCAATACTAATAGCATACGCAATACAGCTATTCAAGAATTCCTTATGAATTTATTCCGGTGTCCATGTTAACTTCAAAAATGTATCATAGGCTACATCAAATTAATATTTCTTGAATTTACGAAGGTCATGTGTCTCAGACTGCCTTGCTACAGAACTGGAAAAATAATATTTTAGCTAAACTTACTTTCAATATCTTCAGGTCAAAATATACAATCTATGAAATATTGCTTCAAAAGCAACTCTCAGTTTATGCTCCAGTAGTACAGGATGTATATGGAAGAAGTAATCTATGACAACGGATATAGACTAGCTAAAGTCATTCTTGCCAAACAGCATGACATGATGCTGAAGTATTATGTCTACATCCCTCGGGAAAGACAAGCATCTGGGGTGTGAAACTTTGTATAAGGCTAATACAACCTGCAGAAAAATAAGTCTTCAAATAATCTCTGTGAAAAGTTCATAGAAGGAACAAGTTAAATTACTTCTTCCTACTACTGGCTGTTAATGAAAACTAACTAAGCTACTAGATTTTACACTCAGTCATGGTAAAACTTCTCGCAACTATCATAAAGACACACGTTACCCAAGCTGTACCAACTTGCTTCATAGACTGATGCTGCCTTCGCTCAACGATAAGCATAGTTCTAGAAATTATTCTATTTCTTTCCAGACTGAAGCCTCAATTGAAAAGTCTTAACAATGGAAATTTAGCTTAGGTACTCAGCAGCAATGACAAACTATATTCGAAGTTGGCATTGTGCTGGGTTGAATGAAATGGCCTCCTTCTCACCCCTATAAGAGAGTCACTGCACTTCTGGCCTTAGGAAATTTTATGGAATTCAACTAAAACAAAAACAAAATACCCCAAACGCCAGAAAGAGTAATTTTTACTTACTATTTTCAGTCCCCTTTATGCACATTATGTGGAAAGGTAATGTGGCTAAGAAGTTCAGATGCTGCTGTAATGCAACATAGCAATGTTCTGGAATATTTACTCATTTACTTGATTTAGAGTCATATCCATTTAAAAAACATGTTTAATTCCAACGTATCAATGAGTTCTAGTCAGATATAGCTTTTTATGCATATATAGGAAATACTTAACATTAATTTACTTACTGCAAAATTGGGTATTTCTTCTGAGGTACACTAAAATATATATATATATATATATATATATACACACACACACACACACAGACATAGCTGGCTTGACTTCTGACATGGTCTTTCTAGTCTAAAGCCTTTATCTCCTGCAGCAGCAGCACTTCTCACAGTAAAACAATTATTGTAAAATTTAAAATAGTCTGAGAACACAGTATGTAGACAAAACAAAGGCTAGTCTCAGAATATGGAGTTTATCCCAAGGCCACAGTTTGCAATAATGGGAATTGTTTAACAAAGTATATTAAACACTGGTCCTTTTGACTCTGCAATACAAACTCTGGAGCTACAAAAACAAACTTCCAATTCAAAACAAGATAATTAAAATCATCCACCTAGATTTGAGACTATTAGAAGTGAAATATCTTGTTTATGATTAATGAAATGAAGGACTAAATGTTTTCAGATCGGTAGAGCAGGGATAGAATTTGTACAAGCTTCCTCAAAAAGATATGCCAAAGCAACAGAATTGCAAGCTGTAATAATTCTAGTCCCAGGCCTCTTTTGGGTAGATATACTCTGCAAGTTTTGTGGTGACTTTCACAAGTAGAGGAGAATGAAATCAAAATTTTGTGATTTAGAATGTAAGGTCATGGAATTTTGGATGTCAGATGCCTTTTCTAAAGGCTTGCTGTTCCTTGAATCATGAACCTAATCCAAAAGGGATCTTCCCAAAATACCATATCTACCTTTCAATAAATGAACTGAACAAATGTAAAGCTTCACAAGAGTACAGATATGTGGAAATGCAGTACTGTATTTTCACTTAATATATTTGCTAAAAAACTAAATTAGATATTTTCCCATGAGACATTAAAATTCTGCAATTACTGGAACATATTAAGTGCTGTAACACTTTATGCTGTCATACTGAGAAATGATCTTCTACACTACATAGCTTTGCTTTCTGTTGATGGCACTTTGGTGTTTTCAGGTCAATTGTCTTAAACATACAATTCTGCTCTTAGTACAATGCAGTAGTGAGACAAAAAACCAAACATCAAAATAAACCACTTTCATCAGATTATCTACAAAAGATATTTGCTTAGCACTAAAGCTTCATGTTTAAGTCCACACTATTGTAAATGATGGACACCTAAAAGGGCTGGAATTCTCTTTTGGAAGCTTGTTTTTCAGAGGATGTATTGCATATTAGAAGTTCAAAACTGGCTACAAGCACTGGAGATCATAAGGCAAAACCCACAGGTATTTCACTTAAAAATGCCTTACACAGCAAGATCCCACTTCCTTAATATGGTAACATCCAGCAGTTTACCACTTAAATTTAAAAACAACTGCAGCAAAACTGCTGCTTTTTTTCCTTTGGTTCCCGTTGACTTAAACAATGTAGTAGTAATGCCAACCAAGTGGAAAACAATTCAGTGTAGTGGCATCTGGTACTTCAGCTGAAATTCGGCAAGCCAAGAAGAGCACCAACAGCACCAAAGTATCCCTGTTTAAAAAAAAAAGAGCCGTCATTCCAAGTTTCAAATACCACATTAAAATTCTGCATTTTTTAGCCACAGAAAGGTACGTGGAAGGCTCACACTAAGTATGAAGAACAACATACATTTGTAATATACTGCCTTTTATCTGAAGTACTAAAAACGTAAAAAACCAAAAGTATTTAATTTTGTAAACTAGCATGCCCTGGTTAACTGCCTCCCCCCGCCTCCCCACTAAAGCCTATATATTACTGAAAACTATTTTTTTCCCCATTTGTTTGTAATAATAGCTAATGTATTTCGAAGGCACGTATCAGTGGTATCTGAGCACATATACCAAAACTGAAGGCTTTTGAGAAGAGGCTACAGAGATGCTGGCTGATCTTTGAACTCAACAGTACCTCTGAGGCAGTAGTTCAGCACTTCTTATCTCAACTCTCCACCTTAAGTTTCTCAAAAGGTATTCTTCAGGCCTGAACAGAGCCAGCTATACTTTGGACTGGATCTTTAGGCTGCATGTGGACAAACACAAGAACCACCTCTCTATCTGTGGACCACTTCATAATCAAGGTGGAAGCAAGAATTTTTTCCCCCCATCCAAGACAAAAAGACCACTATCATGGTCCCTCAAAAATCAAACCTTAAAATCTACCCCTCAAAAGTCCAAGGAGTAGAACTAGCAAGGAATTTCAACCATTCACTACTGCTATAGATACTACCATTTCTCCCACCTTATGCTCCCATAGATCATCATTGTTCTGATGACCAGTCACAAAAGGAAATGAAAACCTGAATACTAGAGGAAGAAGAAAACCTCAGATACAGACTGTCTCCATCACAGCAGTGGCATTCTGTAGTTTTATAGAAGTCGTATTAATTTTTTTCTGTCCTCTGCCATAGAGGCAACAACTCCACACCCTGCTGGAGCAAAATCACTTAAATTCTGACTGTCTGCATTCAAGCCCAGAACATGTCCTCTCCTAGGAGGAGGAATTAGCTTATGTCAGCAGAGGCTGACCTCAACCAGGTTAGCCTCCAACCACCAAAAAAAGGTAGACAAATGCCTTCCCAAGAATTTGTACCATTCACTGCAAGTATCAGTTGTGGAAGAATTAGAAGTCAGGGTGGCTCCTAACCTTTCAAGATATAAAAGCAAGCTAATCAAGAGCAGCCAAAAATACACAATAGTACTTTGAGCTGCCAGCATCCTATATCCCTCAGGTGGGCTTCAGGCTTCAGAAAGGTACTAGTAGCTAATATTCCACCCATAGACAAGGAAAGAATATCCACATTCATTCTGTTGGACCTCTCTACAGCTGGTGACAAACAAATATCCCTGTATTGTCCCCAAGAATGTACAGGATGAAAGGAAACCCCCAAAGTCCTGGGACCCAGACTGAACCCAGAGAACTGATATTGGCAACTATTTCTTCCTGATGCTTACCTATAGAGTCCCAAAATACCAGATCCTAATCCCCACATGAAATAGATATGAGACAATCTGAGTTAAGTGCCTGTGATATGTAGATTACACCCAGCTCTACATCTTCCAGAATTTTCAATACCTCACTGAAACATCCACATTAAAAATAGTTTGTTAAAGCTGAACCTTGTAAAAACTGAGATGATGCAGGTTAAAACAGGGAAGCACTGTAAGGGAATAAGGTTCAATTGCATCTTCAACTCCTGAGAAAATCTGCCCTCAAATTAAGACTGCCCATAACCATTTGAATCCGTCTAAATGCTAGTAGCTCCTGTGGCAAAATGCCTATTTAATTTAACTGACCAGAAGACTGTCTCATTTGAATAAGAGACAGACCTGGCTACTTTGATTTATGTATTAATTCCTAGATAAGTTTCAATAATTGAAACTGTGTGGCTGAAGCCAGATACCCTGAAATGCTTCACCTCGTAGAAAGCAAAGCAAAACACATTCTGATGCCTTCCTCTGTGTTGGTATCCCATTCAAAGTCCCCAGATGGGAGTGGCACTCGCTACTGCTCCCCCTCCATAACTGTGATATGCCGTAAAAGCTGTTCCATCAGAACAATGCAATGGTCCACCCACACAGGATGTGGCTTATTAATACAGAAGATAGAAGCAGACTCCAGAATTCATTGATGCAAGAAAATTACCACAAAATAAACTCTTTCACAAGTAAAGTCAAGATCCATTCCTTGGACTTATCTTGCCTTCTATTTCTTTATTTATACTCAACCACCTACACAAAACCAGCTATTTCTCTATAGGCTAGGAAGAAGAAGACAAAAGTGATACTATTGTGAGTGTTTTATAAATATTTGTAAGGTGACTGGATACTACAGTTATGCGGTCATTTGAAATAGGTATTAGGGATTAAGGATAAGGTACAACACATATGTACATGTAAGTGTCCTTCGCTTACCTCATGTTCTAGGAACAAGGCTTTCAGCTGGCCTTTTGACCAGTAATCCAGTGCATATGCAAGAAGCTTCATTGACAAAGTGTTCACACGCAAAAAGTTACCAACAAAGACAACTCTGTTTATTTTCTAAAAAAGGAAAGAAAACAGTACGAGTGTTATGACAAGTTTCCTCACTGTCCAGTGTGGCTTTAAAACGCTAGGACGAGAAGAAAACAGGTCGTCACAAAAAGGTTTAAATATTGAATGCTTCAGAGTAGAGGGGAAGAGTACAGACCCTTAAAACAAAAGATCAAGACTCTTACAAAAAACTATTGTAATGTAATTTGAAAAATACCAAAGTATTTTAAACCACGGATATAGCCTAACTAAAAGTCCAACTAAATCAAACGTACTTATTCTTGGTAGAGCAAGACTTAATGCCTTCATAGCCCTGTACAATGCTGCTTGATCCATATGCAACAAGGCAGCACTGTAAAGAAGCCGAAGACAATGAGACATTCCAGATGTTCATTTCTTCAGCTGTTAATGAATGCATGGTATAACTCAATTAGAAGTGAGACTCCAGAGTTCACATTTAATATGTACATTTAATTTAGTGTAGTTTAAGAATTTTTACAAAATTTTCATTGAATTTTCCAGTTATGGGGTCATTGAAGTTGAAAATAAAGCTGACACTCACTGATGGCAAGATTAAAATCCAATAACTGAAGGAGTCTGAGAATTAAGTATATAAAAAACACAAGTATGCTTTATTAAAGTTCTAACAAATAACTGATGTGAATATTCACATCCAAATTGTTCCAGAAACTTGTGCAGTAGGACCAGCCACTATCTATACTCAAAGGACTGACACTTGTCAAGATAAAGGTGCAGGAGGGGTAGACAAGTTCATAATTTAAAGGTACAGAAATGCAGTTAAAGCACCCAAATAACCTGGGTGTTAGTACTGGACAGAGGTAGAAAAAATCTAAATACAATTAAGGTTGATTTTGATGCCTCAGCTATTTATTCCCTTACCTTAAGGTACAATAATTTGACATTCCTAGGTTCACTATTCTTAGTTGTAGGATAATGACAATATTCCTGTAATGTACTTTAGCATTAAGTTACTGGTATGTACTCTCAACCTTATACCCTTCATACAGATTATACTAGGGCTTGGGAGGAAGGGGAGCGGGGGGGACTTACTACCAGGGGCAGATATGAAAGAAGAGGGAAGGGGATCGCCAACCGTGATGTCAAACACAGCATCCAAATGCAAAACCCATCTTGCCCACCTCCTATTGTGGAAAGTAAAGGTCCTTGGATTTTTAACAGTGCTGTCCTGGAAGACTCCAAGCAGGGTCCATATTTCACACAGGCTTCTGGCTACTAGGTAACTATTAAGGAATTTCCACTCTAGCTCAGCTTTTTCCAGCTCCAGCAACTTTCTCCTCATCCAGAGCTTGCTGGTGAGGGGACATGGGTTTCCACTACCCTATACCTCAGCTGCCACATTTGGTCCTGTTATTACTGGTTTCAGTGTCTTCCTGTGTTGATCAAAGCTTCTTGGCTGTCCACTGCTGTATGGAGCTTTAAGTACCCATAATGAAAATGAACCTCAAGTTTATCCTAATGCTATCTGGCAAAGTTCTGAGAAGCAGGAGCCTCAGGAAGAGAACACCAATTTCACATAAATTAACATTTCAAATTTTAATTTGGAAATAATTAGAAGCATAACTTAAAAAAATTAGCTTAAATTCAGCAAAAAACAAAGCCTTTTCACCACCACTGTTAATCAGAAAAAACATTTTATTTGCCACTACAAAGTACATTCTCAAGCCTTATGAACCTTCCCAAAAGGTACTAAAAGTATTCTGACCTGATGCCAAGTTAACAGAACCAAACGGCCTCAGCTAGGAATTTGATAAAGGACTTGAAATGAAAAGTGTTTTATACTACTAGTCCTCTGAATGACTGAAAGCCACCACACTACACATATGCAATGTTTTGATTCCCCTCCCCCAGCTCACCTTCCGACTAAAGACATTTACCTCATTTACCGCACACATCCGTGCTATAGACCCAATATTATTGGTGATCGTGACCAGTGTAGCTCTAGCCAGGTCTTCTTTACTAACAGATTCTCTCTTCTCTTTGTAGATCATATTCCCAAAACTGGAGAGAGAAAAAAAGCAATACAAAGTGATACATTTGTGTTTACAACAAGTTTAGAGTACAGTTTCCATGCTGTAGAGGAAATTACATCTCCTGTTTATCCTCAGTCTTAACTGACCCCCTTTTTAAATGACCATTGAACAGAGCAATTTGACCACTGAGATTGTGGATGGTTACGTATGTATCTGCATCCATTCCTTAAAAAGAAATATACTTCCTCCAAACATTTTAAGACAATGCATCCCTATGAGTTAAATCTTTCTGATTACCCTACAGAATTCCATGAAGGAACACCTTAAATCACAGCTGAACAAGATTAGTCCTCAGCACTAGCCAGAACAAGTAAAGGTAATTCTGAGCCCTGACTGATGTATTCTGCAGCTTCTGAAAAGTCAGCCTCACTTCTTCACTAAACAAAACTATTTTGCTCCATTCCTGCCTTTAGGTGCCACTGAGAAAAAGATAACCAAACACAAAAATTTCAAGTATAATAAAATAGACCTGGGGATTTAAAGTGACTACATAATCATAAGAATCATACAAATTTACTGGTGCTGCCACAATTCTAATTTTCCTGGGGCTTAGGAATTCTGCCCTACCGCTGGCCCTACATAAAGCAAGCAACTTCAGCTCATATACCTTGTCAGTGTTTTGCCTGTGGTCTCTTTCTGGCAGAAGACACAAGAACCCTCACCCTGTTCATATGGAGTGGCTGAAGCAAAACTGGGGGAACATGAAATTAACAGCACTGTTTCCCATCCCAAGCCCCTCTGAAATTAAAGACACTAGTAGTTTCAGAAGGAGGGAAAAAGTGGGTAGAGGAGGTATACAACAGACTCCAACGGAGGGCAAATAAGAAAAATCAGAAGTAAGATCTCTCTGGGGAGGGGCAGAAACTATTTAAAGAAAAAGAAATGCATACAATCATAGAAACAGTCATTCAATTTTTTACTTCTAGCAGGACTGATAAACCCATTATTTGTTCAGACTAAATCCTTGCTTCAAGTTTATTTTATTCTCATTCTCCAGTTTCATCATTCCTCATTCCTGCTTCCAAGAACATGGATGCTGCTCCATTAGCCACCAACTAATGAGCAAGCTGAACATTGAGCAGAGTAAAATATTAAACCTTCCACCATTGGAGGACTGCCCAATTCTCAAATTTGCTCGTGGCATAATTACCCACCATCCTGAGACAGACCTAAGACTACTTTGCAATTATGAAATCTTGTGGTAGGCTAGCAACTGTGTTTGACAGAAGCTAAGGAAATAATTGCAATATGAATGACTGAATAATAAAGTAGTTGATCTGAAGGTTTAACAGAGGGAAGGTCTCAAGGTAGAATAAAAATCAAAAATAAACCATGAGGACGTCTTTTCATTCCAGTATTCAAGTGGAGGATCTCAGCTCTTAGAGCTGACAAACAGTTGTAATTAATTTGTAGGAACCTAGAACTTTTAAAGTTGAAGACATGCCTCCATGGGTTTGCACTTATTAGTGACAAGCAGACTATATGCAGGCAGCTGGAATCCTGATCTTCAATAGTTTTGGCTATTCTTAAACTATGACAGCTTATACTAGATTTGGTGGGTAAATTAAACCAATGACTACAATAAGATTAAAAATATTTTCCGAATTGAAGAGCTTTTCAATGTCCATTAGACAGCAAGTATAAAAATATAAGCATACTCAAAACTACACTAATTCATCTAGCACCTGTTGAATGCTTCTGAAATGCTGTATAACTGAAAACAGTGGTTAAATCAAAATGCTTTGCCTGGGTGCCTGACTGGTTAACCTAAAAAGGTATCAAAGTGAGGAAATAAAGCCCAGACAGGAAGAGCTGTTGTAAAATGGAGAAGTTGTCAGATTAAACAATGCTCTCAAAGATCCCAAACAGCCAATAAAAAGGTTTGACAAACATTTTCATTAATTTTTATTTCCTCTTTCTACGCCTGACTACTCTTTTACCTGTGCATAGTCTATGCAAGAGCTTGTTTGTTTCTTTTAAATCTACACTTGCTGTTTTTTAGTTTTTCAGGAATAAATTACACAGAATGGGATTGCCTTGGCATTCTTTCTACCTAGTAATCAACTACTACTATCTGATTTCAAAATGTTCAGAAAGGTTAGCTGTATATATTTTTAAACACAAAAGTAATTTAATTGAAATAGTAAGACTGCAAAAACTGTTCTGCTAATAGATACTGAACACAGGAATCTTAACACCTCAGTCTTAATAGACAAGAAAAGGTGATATTTCCTCATTAACAGTTCATTATAGTTACGACTACATTTTAGTCAGATATTTTTACTAAAAGTCATGGACAGGCCACGGGCAGCGGACAAAAATTCACAGGCCCGTGACCTGTCCATGACTTGTACTATCTACACCCCTAACTAAAACTTGGGCCAGGAGGCCATGGGTGCTCTTGGGGGGAGGGGGGGTTTACCTGGGACCCTGCTGATGTGGGGGGTGGTGCACAGGGGGAAACAAGCAGCAGCGCATGTTGCTGGTGGCAGGAGGGTTGGCAGGCTCCATGCTGCTCCCCAGAAGTGGCTGGTATGTCCCTGCAGCTCCTAGGGTGAGGGAAGGCCTGGGGGCCTCCACAGGCTGCCCCCACCACAAGCTCCAGCTCTGCAGCTCCCATTGACTGGCAACCACAGCCAATGGGAGCTATGCAGGCAGTGCCTCCAGGCAGGGGCGGTGCCTCCAGGCAGGGGCGGTGCCTCCAGGCAGGGGCGGTGCCTCCAGGCAGGGGCGGTGCCTCCAGGCAGGGGCGGTGCCTCCAGGCAGGGGCGGTGCCTCCAGGCAGGGGCGGTGCCTCCAGGCAGGGGCGGTGCCTCCAGGCAGGGGCGGTGCCTCCAGGCAGGGGCGGTGCCTCGAGCCCTCTGTCCCTCTCCCTAGTAGCTGTAGGGACATGCCTGCCACTTCTGGGGAGGACCCCCCTCACACCCCGAGGTAAGCGCTGCCCCTCACCCCAACTCCCAGCCCCTTCCTACACCCAAACTGCACCAGCAGTGGTTGGTGTGACTGGCCCAGGGGCTGCCTGATCTGCTTGAGCCAGCCTCACCGGCCACTGCAGAAGTCACGGAATCTGTGACTTCCATGAGATACACAAAGCCTTAATTTAATTAAATAAGTGAGTCTCTTGCTTACCTAGAGGCTACTGCCCATCCTGGCAAGGCAAAACGTTCATAGTCCCCTCCATAAATGTCCCGGACAAGCTTATCAGCATGTGTACTGTCCCCTTTGGATGCCATTTCAAGAGCTTCTTCAAAACTTTCACAACCAGTCAATAAACTGCATAAACCGAGAAATGTCCCTCCACCTAAACTAATGAAAGAGGAAAAGAATGACTTTTAAACAGCATTCTCACATTGTGCAACTAAATGCATTCCTTCAATTAAAATACTGTTTTGTCTTCCTTCTTGCTCACAGCTTGGTATTGCTTAGCAAAGTCGTCAGTTGTGAATCATGGCAACAATGTTTACACAGGTGTCAGCTAATGTGCACAAATATAATAAGACTTTGAGCTGCAAAGTTAAGTAAACTGTTTAAAAATAAATGTGTTTTTGCTGTTTCAGGTGCACCTAAGTTAAGGTACCAAAATTCATACTTGCAATAGGTAAGTGAAATAGGTGTATCAAAGTGCCAGTGGGAGGGAAAACTCAGATGAGGATGCCCAGAAGCACCCACATCTGATCATTGGCTTCCGGTCCTTGTTCCTCTTTCTGCATCACTTCAGTGAATGCTTTCTCATTTTTCTTCAGTACAGCAGAAGAAACATAAGCATGTTGGAACAACACCGTGCAATCAAAAAAAAAGTTACAAACCTAAAACCACACACTACTGATATTAGTCTCCTGTTGCAGGCCACACAGCAGAAAAAAACTACACCCCCTTCTTAGAGCCATGGAGATAGCTTACTTAATGCTGCTGGTAATTAAACAGGACATGAAATCAGTTTATCAAATGGAAAAGACATGCAAAGAAGTTATTTGAAAGCTTAAGAAAATATTAGGGTCATTATTCCATACAAAAATCATAACTTAAGATTTCATATCACTACCTTGTTCCAGTCACTCTCTTATAGCTGTCTTTTGAATGGACTGCTAAAATACTGACTCCTGAACCAATGTTTACAACCAATAATGGGTATGGGTCATCCAGGTTAAAAGGCATCTTTTGGCATCTTTCAGGTTCTGAGGCATTTTCAAAGTAATAGCACTCTGCCTGGCCATTGAAACTGACAGAGTCTATATACAACAGGCCTTTGACAAGACAGTCAAGCTCATCCAGTTTGTGCAACTGAAGGTTTCCAATCTGTGAAAAAGGAAAGGACAAAATTAACAATTCATGAACTAACTATGCTGGACATTTAAGTAAGCCCATCAGCACTCTACTAAAGATGGATGATGTTAGCTTTCCACGAACTTATGCTTTAAGCTATTGTTCAAAAAATTACCTTTTTTGCTCATTTTAGACCAACAGCAGTTAGCAAACACCCAAAAATACCCAAGTATTTTATTAGTCAAAAATCACGTTTGCAAACCTGTGTACCTTAAAAGGCAAAACGCTCATTTGTAAGATACCAAAAAAAGAAAAAAGTTCCTGACTACTTAAAAACTTAAACAATGCCCTATTTAACTTAACCATTACTTCAAGGATTGTAAGAAATCTAACCTGCAGTCTACCTGGCTTCCGTCAATATTTAATCTTAAAATGTTTCCTAACACAGAAACACTAATAATAGAAGGACATTTTTTATATATATATAAAAAAGTATCATACTTAGTACCTATATGTCTCAACTCATTAATGTAATCTTTTAACTAAGATTTTTCAACCAGATCCATCTAATGAATGCCAAATCTCATCTTCCTTTTTAAAAAAAATATAATCTGATTATTAATACCAATAGAACAAGCTAGAAAGAATATTTCTGAGGTTACAGCATTTAACGAGTAGTTACTTAGCCTTTGCATGTCAAAGGTATGAAAAGATTGTCCCAGAAAGACACTGCCTATCTTCTACTGATAAAATAGCTGTGACCAATTATTTTTGTTTGTTTTTTTAAACAAAGACCACAGTCCTAGGGAAGGTAGGCTACCTACTGTGCGAAAATCTTCTTCAAACTTATAAGCGCCGCCTCCAGTGGCACAAAGCACCGTGTGTAGTGTTGAAAAGTTTTTATTTCTTCCCATTTGGATAAAAGTAGGCAAGTCATGAGTTGGGAATCGAATAAAGTGCAAGTTTCCCCTTCGGCCAAAAAGCGTCAAGTCTTTCAGTTCAAGGTGGACATCTCGAATGCCAGTGGATCCATAGGCTATATTGGAAGTCAAATATTTGCGGATGCTCTTCAAGCTTTCAACTTCCTCCTGCTCCTCTTCTGCAGTGATATCAATAGGTTCAAAATATGCAAGTTTCACCAGTGTTCCCCCAATGTCCATGCCAAACCATGGAAAAGCTGTGGAGATGGAAAAAGTATTCCATTAACATTGTTAGAAAGCCAAACTGACATATCACTTAAATTGAGATTACAAAGACTGAATACTCTTTCAATTAGGAAAATTAATTTTTTGTTTTCTTCAATGCTAGGGAAGAATTTAAAGTTTGGAACCAGACAAGAAAAAAAGTGAAGTTATTAGCCACTCTTTTGAAGTTATCTTTGTAAAATGTACTCCACTGGACCTGGTTAAAACCAAATACAAAGTAACTTATTCCTCTCCCCCTGACTTCATGTGGTCTCCCAAGCTAATTCAAATCCACTAACACAATGCTCGAATAGATGTACTGTAAAGTATTCTACTCCCCACAGCCTTTTAAAGAGGAAGTTTACCTAAAATTTTCCAAGACCCATTTTCTCCTGACCATATAATACATTTAATAATTCTTTTGAGAAATAGGCACTCTTCCACTGATTTCTGAAGAAAGTACAATAGAACCAAGAGAGCTAATTCCTGGAGATGAAAAAGGAATTGTTGTCTAGCTCTCAGAAATTGCAGCATACTAGTGCCAAGTATGTGTATTAAAAAAATATGCAAGATATTGAATGTTACTGAGTTTGGGTTCCAGCGAGTGTTTCTATACCTTCTTCTCAAAAAAGGGAATTTCTTGTATGAAAACAGAAGTCATCTTTGTTAAGAAACACTTCCAATGCTACTGAAATACTGGTGTTTTGTCTCAATCACATTTCCTTCACTGCAGATGTTTGAAGTGACAGTGTGCAAAAAGATGATTTTCACTGTAGAAGCCTAAGCTATATAATAGGGCAAGATCACAATTGGTATATCCAAGCATCTAGTAAAATCAGTTTACAGAACTGTGTTGGAGAGGATTGTGAGTAGTTTCATCTAGTATATTCCCATTTATTGTGGCACAACTGTTGTTATCCCTAAATAATCTCCAATAAATAGATTTCAAATCTAGCCCAAAGTAAGTCTGAAAATGATACTTCCACCAGCTCTTAAAATAGCTTGTTGCACTGTTACTATATTTGAAGTTCACAGCCTAATATTTCCTATTCTAAGAGTGTTCTCCCTATCTCTGACACGTATATGTCTTTCACAAAAAGTGTGGACCAAAGAGATTCTCCATGTCTCCTACATTGCTGCAAACTATTTTAACACAGTACCATCTCTTTGGATTGATATTGCATCATTTAAAAAGGTGTGAGGAAAGGAAGAAATTGTGATTAAAACTGAACATACTTTGATGTAAAAATAAATAAATAAAAAGCTTTAAATAGGAAGAAATTGGCTCACATGTCCTTTGCTTTAAAACCCAGCAGAACCCCAGCAAAAAGTGATAATTATCATTCCATATTAGCTATAGATAAGCCTGTTGACTACTGTGACAGGGGCCAGGCTATTAAACTCAGCACACAAAGTCTTTCTATCTTCATACCTAAACAGAGTGAATGTGTGGGGGTGTAGAGAAGGACAGAAGAGAAGTCAGTTGTCTTCAATGATTTAACTTCAATGACACAGATCTCAACAAATATCATAAAATAATTTTCTGGTTTTAGAAACATCTGACTTCCCAGCTGGACCTTCTGAATACCAAACTTGGAATCTCACATTTATTTCTCCAAGTGCATGCTGAATGGGACAATTAGCCTCTTATTTTTCCAAAGCTACTCAGAACAAGCCCTTGTTCTTAAACATAATTGAGATCCAGTTTATACTGAACACTGGTGCAGGATTCAGGGGAAAAAAAAAAAGAATATGTCCAACATGTCCAAAATTTAATTCCAAATTGTATCAGATAATTAGTGGAGGTGGTACGGAGATAACTGAATACAACTACAGATGCTCCCCGACTCATGCAAGCGTTCCGTTCCGGAATGCCTTGCATAAGTCAAATTTTGTGTAAGTCAGGAACATATACCAGACAATTACACAAAAAAAAGCAGCTTACAGAACTTTTTCCATAAGTGCGGATTTGCGTTAAGTTGGGTTTGCATAATCCAGGGAGTGTCTGTATAGCAAATTAGTCAACGCTTGCCTCAAGCTGTTTATATGTGTAAGATCATTAATGCCATGTTTTAATGGACATCCATGCAAAACTTGGAAGGGAAAAGGAACTTAAGAGCTGCTATAGATCTGGAGAAATGGATTCTCATAGAACACTACCAGATGTTAGAGTATGTACAAGACAGGAAGAGAACCAGCCCAAACACATAAATAATTACCATTTAAAAAAAAATCATCTACTTGAGGGCCAATACTTGCACTTGGAAGTAGAAAGTTCTTATAAATGTCTAGACATTGGGAGAAATGATTCCTCTGGCTCCCTGACCTCCCACACAGATATTCTACAAGTAATTTTCATCTGGGAAGCTGAATTTTTGTTGGACCTTTCTCCAAGAAGCTAGCACCACGTTTTTAAGTCTAGGTAATGTTTCAGTATATTGCAACTAATTTTAGTGCTAGGCTAGCAATGGTTTCTGTAGTATTAATAGCTCTGAATGTTTAAATATCTTATATTATTCTATTTCTTTAACATATCCAATAAAAAAAATTGAACTCAGTTTCATTTTGCTAGTCAGTAACTGTCTACACCTAGCAGTTCACTTATCAGGTACCATGTTCTTTGGCATCTCAAAGAAAAAATAAGTGAGCAGGTAACTGCCTATAAAACCGCAGACTCATGAGTCCATAACTTTCTCCCCCCCCAAAATGGATCAGAAGCATGGTAAGGAACACTACTGGCACACTGAGAGCCCAACAATCTGAATACAGTATAGTGAAGACAGCAGCCAAGCGTAATAATGGATGCAGGAACACAGGAATTCTAATCTGCAGACTATACATACAGGGTTTAATACATGAAAACACCTCTCTGCCCAACAAGCCACTCAGATCAACTACATAAAATAAAAAAATCTTCATGCGTATCTAGTTAACATATAGATGCATGCTTGATTTGCAGCTCTACTCCAGATTTTAAAAGGTTTCTCATTTTATTAGCCAGTAGCACTTGAGTGAAGTGAAGACTAGAAAGGGGAAATTTTATTTACCTAATAAACCAGAAAGGGTCCTTGGGAGTTGTTTTAATCCATTCAGTTAATATGTAATTGGAACTTTAAATAAAATACAAAGGATCCTTTCTGCTCTATGGAGATATTATGTAATTAAAACATGTTCTTTTGCTTGTTTGTCACCCAATAATTGTGAAAGAATCCCCGGCATCTGCACAGTAGATACTTCTGATTTCAGCTGTTAATGTTTAAAGTTTGTGGAGAGAGGCCCAGGACTAACTTATGAATTTAGACACCTACCAGTCTTTGGAACTTTAATCTGATTTACAGGAACAAGTGTATGCTTCTTGGATACCCAATAAAAAACAGGCACAAAGCAAAACAAAAAAACAAAAAACAATTGAGGGAAACAGAGAAAGCCAGCTTAAGATGAAAAGCTTCCCATTTTTCAACTTGAAACATATTTTTATGCCAGTGTTATCCAATACAGCTTTCTTTTGGGGGTATCTACTCGCTATTGGAAGGAGGGTATTTTCGACACCAAATTACAGAATTTAGAGAAGGATCAGATTTTTTCCTTCTACCTCATGTCAGAAGATGATAGAACCCTAGAACATAGTTAAGTCAGTTATGGTCAATAGGTTTTAAAAGAAATTTAAAAAAAATAATCTTTTATTTGTGAAAAGGTTGCAACCTTAACATAGGGAGGTTTTTGGGGGTTGTTTTACTGCATTTAACATGCAAAATGCCACTAGTTCACTATTTATATTAGAACTATGAAACATAGGTAAGAACCTTTTTCAGAGAAGTTTCTTGGTTATATAAACCATAATAATTTAGTTTATATGAAATTTGCTCCCAGGAAAAACAGCAGCATTTTGCTTTCTTACTAAGTGGGTTATATGCAGGGCACTGTAGGAGCCAGCTGTACACCTTGACAGTGACAAAATAAGAAAATGTATCCAAGTTTATCAATCCTACAACAGGTCTCTAGAGCTGTAAGCAGGCTAGAGCTAGAACCAGACTGTTAAAAAACAAGCAAAAAAACCACCAAAACAAACCCTACTCCTGAAGAGACAACTAGTTGAGAATTTCCATACTGCTGGAGTCTTTGTAATCTTTTCACACTCTTGAACTCCTCACTCAGTAGAAGCTGCCTAAAATGGGCTCATTATGTGTATCTTTATTATGTGAAAGAAAATACAGGTAAGCACATATACATTTCCTCTTCATAGAATCTCGCTGTGGGTGCTGATCAATCAGCAAGATTAACATACGGATGGCAATAAGAAAAGTTCTGGTTCTAACACTATTTAGATACAGTTTGCTCAAGCTCCAGGCACTACTTCCTGCTTGCATCACCACCTTTGGACCACTTATGACACGGTTGAGGATTTCACATCTAGTTTGTATATTTCCTTATACAAGGTCTATGACCTCTCTATATAAGATGTTGATGTATCTCTGAAATGGGGCATGCTCCGAAATGGAGATTTTCTTTTCACCTTATGTTCTACCTGATTCATCAAGGGAGTTAATTTTGAGGCCTTCTTGCCTTTGAGCGTGGTTTGATACAGCATGTACAGTGCTTTGGACTTGGGATGTACAAGGGCATTCTATGAGCGTCATTTTCACATTCAGCATGGGCCATGACTGTTTTTTTGGATGAGAGGGCTAGGGATAGACTGATGGTAGTATGATCGCAAGACCAAGGAAAAACTGAGTTGACTGACAACACCACCTCAACACTATGCTGGAAGTGTAATGGTTGTAGAACTATGCCTGGCTGGGGAGAGCTCCCAACCCTAAGATCTAGTCAGGGGAAGGAGAGCATTCTTGCCTTTTCCTTTTTTGATTTCTCTATTCTTCCCCTGAGCTATTTCGAAACGAGATACAGATTTCAGCTGTTGTCCTCACAAAATATACCTTGTACTTGTCCTTCCAAGGTGTCTCCCACAATTACAAGGGTCCAATACACTTGGAAGCAGTTGACAGAAAAAAAAAAAAAAGAGGAAGCAAGCTGTTCTTAGCCCATGAGATTAGGTCTTGAAGACTGACTGCACAGGGCTGCTACAAAACAATGCCTTCTACTCCTGTAATATTCTTGGGTGTTGGACTTCATTAGAACATTAGAAAACCAGGCAATGCTCAGTTAAGGTCTCTCTCCCACAAAGAAAGGTGAGCGTTAGAAGAAAGGAAACTTGCAAATATCAGGAAATGATAGTTAAGGTACTGCCTCAGACATATACAGCACCAACATTTTAAACATGAAAATGCAAAATTTCATGCAACAGCATGAAAATCTCAATTTCAATTAGCCAACAATGCAAGAGCACTTTACAAAACACCTGTACAATATCACATAATCTAATCATTTAACTCATCTCTAAAATATGACTTCTAGCACAGATCTTGTTAGATAAATAGGTTTTGTTTGTAATCAAAACTAACCCAAATCTTATTCCTAACCAGACTGCACTAAAGCAAATGCATAAGCATATACTTCAGTTTAATTAGCTAGTAGTTTTTCACCCATTTTTAAACTCCTGA
The DNA here is from genome assembly GCF_016161935.1 of Mauremys reevesii. NCBI lineage: Eukaryota > Metazoa > Chordata > Testudines > Geoemydidae > Mauremys > Mauremys reevesii. Next base: position 28,639,440 of record NC_052630.1, read on the forward strand.
TAATTTACAGGTTAAGTTTTAGGCAAATATCAATAGTACAATTTGTATATATAATCTAACTGTTGGGGAAAAAAGATGAATTGGACGAAATACTCTTGAGAAAGTAGTTAGTTCAAATCTGTGTGTTTCCAACTCTTCTGAGTCACATGGTAGAAACACAGTAAAAGCATAAATATTGAACTTTGAACTTGTTTCTCTCCCAACAGAACGTAAAAAAGTGTCCACATGTACATGAAAACTACATGACACAGAATTTGAGTTCTAAATCAAGTTGCATCATCAGTATGGTTTAGTAGCAACATTTATCTAATATAAGATCTAATATAAATCTTATACACACTACATTAGTGAAAGAATTAACTTGCTTGAAGTTCTTTAACACTGAAAATTTTATCACTTACAATATATGAAAATTTGTATTATTTCAGCAGCTCTAACAAACTAATTTTTTGCTGTAGGTGTCCCCAAACTTGCCACATTTGGGCTTGTAAACAACCCTCCTCACAAATAAGAACTTTGACTAGTAGGTGTGTCCGATGCTATCCCCTCCAGCTGAGTGGGTTTTTTTTGTTTTTGTTTTTAAAAAGTCAAGTTTCTTTATTAAGGGGGACTGGGGGGAACAGACCTGCCCCCTTGATACCCCCCTTCACCCTCACCCCACAATTCCCTCTTCTTCCCCGCTGGCAATGAGCGAAATCGCCCCCCCGCCAGCGAGTGTTGGAAGGTAGTAATCTTACCGTTCAGAATTTAAATCGAGCACCTACAAAAGGCAGTTCAGTGTCAGGAAAAATATTAACCTGAAACTTGTCTATAGTAATCAAAGTTAAGCCTGTAAAAAAGAAAATGGATGACAAAATGTCACACACCATGTTATCTTCTACAAAAATCTATTTCTTCAGTCCTTCCAAGAACTTGTATCTTTCTAGCTCTTAAATTACTTCTCTGGTTTTGTGATTAAACAGAATGTACAAACGCCTGTTACAAAGAAATACTTTCTTCTTACGTAAAAAAAAGAATCCCTTTCCCATTCATTACAAGCTTCTCAGTCAAATGAGAATCAGTTGTGACTAAGAATGTCATGACATAGTTGTCTTAGTAAGATCAGGCATAGGAAAATCTTGCAACACAAGTAACTTCTGTAAATTATTGGTTGAATTTGCCCACAAACACCTTCACAAGCCCTCTCCTACTGCCCCATAGGAATTAGAAAAAACTGTCAATCTGTAAAGCAAGTACCATCCTTTCTTTCAAATGCCTCCAAAAGTTACTTCTGCTGTGGTAAAGAAAAGTTGCCATCTAGCAATAGCTAGGCAGATGCCAAGTTATGACTACTGTTATTCTTTAGTCTTATTATATTTCTTCTGCAACAATTTCCGCAAAGAAATCCCCTCTTCCATGATGGCTGCCATCTCCCAATGCTTTCAAAGTGGGGTTAAAAGTAACTTTAACTAAGATATATATTTTCAAAATGGTCAATGCATTTCACTAGAAAATGTGAGTGTGAAGCCTAGTTGCCCTCAGAGAAAATAATGCTATCACAGGCCACCATCTTCTGAGAGAACTAGGCTTCACTTTCACTGTCTCTACCATCAGTGGAGATACACTAGTACTAACAATAGAGAGAATTTGTTGTTGTTTTTTAAAGCAAAAAAAACACAAGTGGGGGCATTTCTTAGAATTCATAACATCATTGTTAAAGCTGCAGAGGACTAACTGGGGTGCCAGTATTTTATTATAATCCCTTTTACACTAGGAAATTTACCCATTGCAACCATGCTTTCTTTAATTGTGTTGAATATGGTTCCATATTGTCTACACTTGTTCTTAATGCTTTTTAACCTATTTCACTTCCAGCCACTACTGATATCTGTTAGCAACTGGCACATTTCCTTTTGTAAGTAAGACTTAGGCTTTCCCCCACCCGCATGTGCTATTTGCTCAGTAAAACACAGTTATGTACTGACATATCCCCCAATATTTACTGAACACTGATACTTACTGTCTAGTTATAAATTTGGATAAATCTGATACTGTTGGTCCAATTCTCAAGCCCTTATTCATGTACCTACTCCTTACACCTAATAAAAGCAGCAAAGAATCCTGTGGCACCTTATAGACTAACAGACGTTTTGGAGCATGAGCTTTCGTGGGTGAATGCCCACTTCGTCGGATGCATGCAGTGGAAATTTCCAGGGGCAGGTATATATATGCGAGCAAGAAGCAAGCTAGAGATAACGAGGTTAGGTCAATCAGGGAGGATGAGGCCCTGTTCTAGCAGTTGAGGTGTGAAAACCAAGGGAGGAGAAACTAGTTTTGTAGTTGGCAAGCCATTCACAGTCTTTGTTTAATCCTGATGCCAACTATGCCCACATATCTACACCAGCGACACCATCACAGGACCTAACCAGATCAGCCACACCATCACCGGTTCATTCACCTGCACGTCCACCAATGTAATATATGCCATCATATGCCAGCAATGCCCCTCTGCTATGTACATCGGCCAAGCTGGACTGTCTCTACGGAAAAGGTTAAATGGACACAAATCAGATATTAGGAATGGCAATATACAAAAACCTGTAGGAGAACACTTCAACCTCCCTGGCCACACAATAGCAGATCTTAAGGTGGTCATCCTGCAGCAAAAAAACTTTAGGACCAGACTTCAAAGAGAAACTGCTGAGCTCCAGTTCATCTGCAAATTTGACACCATCAGTTCAGGATTAAACAAAGACTGTGAATGGCTTGCCAATTACAGAACCAGTTTCTCCTCCCTTGGTTTTCACTCAACTGCTAGAACAGGGCCTCATCCTCCCTGATTGAACTAACCTCGTTATCTCTAGCTTGCTTCTTGCTTGCATATATATACCTGCCCCTGGAAATTTCCACTGCATGCATCCGACGAAGTGGGCATTCACCCACGAAAGCTCATGCTCCAAAACGTCTGTTAGTCTATAAGGTGCCACAGGATTCTTTGCTGCTTTTACTGATCCAGACTAACACAGCTACCCCTCTGATACTTTACACCTAATAGTTATTCCATTGACTTTGACTGGGTAACTCATACGAGTAAGGGTTGGAAAATGGTTCCAACGTCCACTTTAAAAACTGAAACTATTGCTGCCTGTTCAGGTATCAGCTACTAAAATGACACATTGTATATGTACACTTTTTTAGGATTCCCTATATATTTGTTTGACCAGGAAAAAAATTAACAGCTTAGAGTATCACCTTTTTTTCCCTTTTGGCCATGAGCACCAAAATAAATTCACTAGTTATCTGTCATAAAATGAAGAGTATCTTCAGGCCAAACTTAAAATTCATTGATTAAATATATATGAAGCTTTGAAGTTACAGACCTAAAACTGTTAATTCTCATGTTCAAATAGTTTCAGTTATTAGTGACAAGTCTTAATGGTGTCACTGATGATCCCCTAACAGCACTTGTGCAACTCAGAGGTGCTACTAAAATTAACAGTTCATACCAGTTATGTGCAATCAGACTAGCATTGTTTTAAAATATTGATCTACTATAGAGGTGTAGCCCATTACCATAGAGACTGACAGCACCCCCTGAAACTGTTTCAGTTTGGAGACAGCATTAGAAGAAAACGCTCTGTTCAGAGGACATTTTCTAAAAATCAGTATAAATGTATTGTTCACTTGAGAACAATTCTGCAGTGTACTTAGCAACCTTAGTTTCCACTACAATATGGGGTACTTAATCTTTTTCTAGTGCATAAAATAAGTGTTAACATAACAAAAATATTTCTTAACTTAAATCAATTTTATGTTTATAACCCTGCTTCTACAGCCTTACTAATATTTCTTCCACGATGTGCATATTTAATGGCGTTTTATCACATGACTGTTTTAGCAGTAGGGTGCTGACATTTACTATATAATTTTTCAACCATTAAGCTTTTCTAAGGGGAAAACGAACACACACATAAGACCGCAACTTTAAATAAGTGAATGAACGTCACAAACAGGAAAAAGGTCAGGCTGTTTGGGTTTGCAAACTTTAACTGTGTTAGTTTTAAGTAGTACATTTCAGCCTGTGATATTCCTTAAATTTGACCAACAGAAAAAAAAAAAAAAAGGATAATCTCTAGACGGGGGACTCAAAATAGGTGGATGGACTCTGCTTCCAGCTCAGAGAGATCTTCTTAGTGATCCTAGGCAATCTCTCTGTACCTCAGCTGATCAACCGTAACATGGGAATAATACCACTCACCGACATCACATAAGTTCATATGCTATGGTGATGAGTGCTACCCAAAAGCCTTAAAGTTCTGTGGGGCAAAGACTATCTTTTCTATATCATGGGTGTCTAGTACCTAGCATAACAGAGGTTTTATCCCCAATTGTGAACTCTAGGTGTTACCACAATATAAACAATAATGAATAGTAATAAGTGTAAGAAATATCATTAGGACTACACTTGTGAAAAGAGTACTTAAAAAAACAAAAGTCATCTTGTAACACTGATTAATTTTTTAAAATATGGTTCCCCTTCTGTATCCCCCCACCCTACCTTTAAGAAGCTTTATAAGGCACAAGAATATCCAAGTAACTGACTGGCCACTGACATGCAACTTCTTGATAACTTGGATACACTGATGAGTTATTAACAGAATAAAGTCTCATGCCTCTCACCCCCTCAAAACAATGCCTGTCCTTCCTTCCATCTGTAACCCCCCCCCCCATCAGAAACACTTTATTATGTAACTACATATGTAGCTCCCATTACAGGGGCTCCCATATATTTAAAAAAACACGATTAATTCTAGTTGCTAAAGAAACATGATTTCAGAGCTCAGCTGATTTTCTAGAACAGCCAACCAAGAGCTGAAGAGATTCACATAAACCAGAAAACTTCTGTACTTAGAAGCAAGATCAATTTGAAGAAAGGGAGCCCGATTTTACACCAGTCTTTCCAACCCTCCCACAAATGGAAAATAAATGCCTCTTCCTTCCTAAACCAAAATTTGTGTGTGTAATTACACCCAGGCTTACATGGTTTCTTGGCATCCTTGATCTTCATGTCTTTGCAGTTGTAGTAGCTCTGTGTAGCTTCCTCTCCTGATATCGGTGGGTGCGAGGAGCAGGAGCAGCACCTCTGAATGGGTCTCTTTCTCTCTCTCTCTCTCCTGATGGGGCGGGAAGTGTCAGCAGCTTGTCAGGGCTGGGTCTCCTATCTCCTGATCTGGTGCGTCGGGCTCGTGGGTGGTAGAAAGCAGCAGAGTTCAGTCAGTGGGCGTCTCCTCAAGGTCTGGGATAGCAGCAGCACCTGAACTGTTTTTCTAGTTCAGGGGAAGAGGCACAAGCGTGGGGGCGGGAAGAAATGGCTCCTCCCTAGGTTAGGCTGGTAAGGAGTGTCTCTCCAGCCTGGGTGGAGTAGAGAGGCAAGGACCTGGCCCTTGGAGTCCGGGCAGGGCTCCGTTAGGAGGACCCGCCTCCTCTAGGGGATGGTGGCATCAGTTCTAGGGCAGTGCAAGTCCTGCTGGGGTGGACACGGCTTCCCTCTCCGTGGGGCTGCTCCCGTTTGCTGCTGTTGCGGCGGCAGGACCGACGCAGGCTATGGGGGAAGGGGGTACGGAGGAAGAGGAGGGTGCTCCTGCTCGCAGCACCTACAGATCGGGGTGTAGCTGGCTCTAGACGGGAGCGGCGGCAGGCCTATTGCACGGGGTAGCGGCGGAGGGGAAGCCGCTCTCTCGAGGCGGGTCCTCTGCCGCGACAGGGCCCTGAGGCGATGGAAGCGGCTCCAGGCAGCTGGGAGGAGAGAGGCGGCCCCACTCGCAGTCCACCTTCGTGGCCGGGGCGCCGGGTGCCCCAGTGGGCTCCCACCAGCACAAGATGGCGGCCGGCACCGGGAGCCGCGGCCGCTCTAGGGCTCCACACGATGGGGAGGGAGACTCAGCGGCTCCTCAGCTTCTAGCCCGCCCGCCTCGATCGCCGCTGCCGCAGCGCTGCCCTCTCCGCCCCGGCCCCGGGGTCCCGCGCAAGGAACGATGGGAGCCGCAGTCTGTTAGGCGCCTAGGAGCCGTTCTCCACCTACAGCGCCCAGCATGCCCTGCGCCACCCTCCTCTTTCCGCCTTCTGTGCGCGTGGCACGATGGGAGATGCAGGACGTCAGGAGCAAGCCAGCAGGCTTTGCCTACAACTCCCAACAAGCAGCGCGGCCTCGGCGCCCCAGCTCGCCCCCGCCGCGAGAACAGCAGCGCTCACCCCACCCACCGCCGACCAATCACAGACCGCCGCCTCTTCCAGCTCCCCCTCCCCCTGCCGTCGCCTGTTCCTGCCGCGGCCCGCTCATCTTTCTCTCTCGCCTCTCCCCAGGCTTGTGCAAGGGGTCAGGCGTTTCCGGGGGCGCCCCTCCCCGGCAACGCAGCTGAGGGGACCGCGAGGCGAACTGCCGCTGGCCCTTTAAGAGGCGCAGCTAGCATCCCAGGAGATGTGCCTGTGCTCGTTGGGCCGGCTCCCTGCCCACGCAGGGTGGACTCCCCGCCCCTAGCTGCTGCCCCTGCCCTCGCTGCTCTGGCCTGGGCTACACTGCAGGGGAAGGGCGATATAAGTTGCATCACCTTGACCTGGCTGTGGAAGTGGCCTCACTTAAAGTTCTGAACTATCCCTCCTCCCCCCCCCTCACTTAAAGTTGTCCCCCGCCAAATGCCGATATAGCCTGTCTCTGGTGGTTTAGTAACACCACCTTCTTGAGCTGCCTAGAGTCACACTACTTTATTAGGTCGATGCAATGTCAGTGTGGACATTGCTTATGTTGACTTTACTAGCTGTCAGGACCCATCCTGCAATGCCCCACACTGACAATACAATCAGTACAAGCGCTCCTGGTGAGGACATGCCCCACTGACGAGGAGCCACGTCTGCACACACACAAGCGATTTAATAACTCTGATGGCCATAGGCTGGTGTAAGTTAGGCCAAGTTTTGCAGTGTAGACATAGCTTCCGCTGGCTCCAAGGCTTGGCTCAGCAGGGGCAGGAAGCAACAATGACAGGCAGGTCCCACTGCTTCGGGAGGTGCCCTGGCAGCAACTGAGAAGGATCCCAGACCAGCCCCTTGCCTTGCCTCAGCCTGCCTCCTCTTCCCTCCCCCCCACGTCACCGAGTGTGTCAGCCGCTCCCACAGCTGTTCTGCAGCTGAAGCCAGACAATACCTACCTTCTCAAATGAGCTTGCACAGACACATGAGAAAAAGATAAAAACACCTTCTCATCTGGGGCAAACACCACAAAGTCATTGCTCCATGTCTGGCTTCTCAGTCCTCATCCTCATGGGAAAACAGCTCAACACCTCTCAAAAAAAAGAGCCTGGCAGCTTAAATTCATCATTGTGCTAAATTGGGGGGGGGCACTTTTTGGCCCGAGGGCCACATCGGTTTTCTGAAACTGTATGGAGGGCCGGGTACAGAAGGCTGTGCCTCCCCAAACAGCCTGGCCCACATCCCCTATCCACCCCTTCCCACTTCCTGACCCCTGATTACCTCCCTCAAAACCCCTGACCCATCCAACCCCCCCTGCTCATTGTCCACTACTGTCACCTCCCTGGAGCCCCTGCCCCTAACTGCCCCCTGGAATCCCACCCCCTAGCCAAACCCCCTGTTCCCCACCCTCTTACCATGCTGCTCAAAGCACCAGGACTGGCAGCCGCACCATCTGGCCGGAGCCAGCCACACTGCTGCACAGTCTAGAGCACCGGAGCAGGCCGGTGGCTCTCGCAGCTGTGCTGCTCAGCAGGAGCTCACAGCCCCGCTGCCCAGAGTGCTGGCAGCACAGCGAGCTGAGGCTGCGGGGGAGGGGGGACTGCAGGGGTGGGACCAGGGGCTAGGAGCTCAAGGGTCGGGCAGGACGGTAGGCTGCAGTTTGCCCACCTCTGTACTAGATACTAAAAATCCTGGTGTGACTAGAGACACTGGATTTACATCTCATTACAGCAATCTGTAACCCACTAATCCTCCTTTGTGCTATGACTGCAGAGTTGTTAATTGCCAACTTCATCTTGAATGGTCTCTTCCAACATGTGGTAACGCCTTATGCTTAACAATCTGTTCCACTTTGTATTAAAGGCTATGTCTACACTACCACGGTAAGTCGACCTACACTACGCAACTCATGTATTCACGTAGATGGAGTCAATGAGTCGAGTTACCCTGGGGCCTACACCATGGTGGGGGGGGGGGGGAGTTGATGGGAGAAAAATCTCCTGTTGACTTACCTTACTCTTCTCATCGGGAGTAGACTACAGGGGTCGACTGGAGAGCGATCTGCAGTCGATTTGGCGGGTCCTTACTAGACCCGCTAAATTGACCACCGGTGGCTCAATCTCAGAGAGCCAATCCCTGCTGTAGTGTAGACCTGCCCTAATTGACATTCTGAGAGCTCGTCTACATTTAGAACACTAAAGCAGCACAGTGTAGACACTACCTACACTGATAGGAGGGATTCTTCCATCAGCATGTGTCAAGGCTGATTCCCCACTCTGGCACTTCGAGTGCAGAAGGTGGGGGCCCACAAGGATTCTAAAAATTAATACTGGCCACTCCAGGCTTGTATTAAACTCCCAATGTTACAGCTTCTCTCTGACCTTGGACAAGTAGATGCTGCCATCACCCAAATGCAAAAAGCAAACAAAAACACACCCCTTTTAAGATCTCAGAAAGGCGCCTTTGGGAATTCCTTCCTGTGGGATACTCTCAAGCCCTTTCACACACACACACACACACACACACACACACACACACACGGGAAGAGCTGAGAAAGAAAAACAAAGGAAATCAGCTGTTGCCACCAGCTAATTAAACATATGCACAAACCTCACAAAAATCCAATCCTGTTCTTAAAAAAAAAAAAGGTAAATTTTATAAAAAAAGAAAGACAATACATCTGGAACTTAGGCTTTTTGCTAGATCTTAAAAAAACAATTACAGAAATTAAGCATCAAGACACCTCTCTTGAGGTTCAGCTTAAAAGTTACAAGCAAAACAAAAGCACCTGGGGTTAGCACAGAGAAGTTCACAAGCCTTACAGAAATAAAATAAATAAATCTAATTGTGTCTTCCTTGACATTCCCTGATCTACTTACATATCTGGGGTTTCAGATAAGTAGGTTCAAGATATAATTTGATGATTTTTCATGCCTGGTTTTTAAAGCTTCCTATAGCATAGTTCAGCCCCGCTTCAGACATGCAAAAATATTTTTCATTTATTTGTAATTATGTTTACAATATGAGTTAAGCTCTGTGTCCCCTCTCTCCGGAGAACAACAACAGACAGCAAATGGGGAGTCTTGTTTCAATTTTAACAAGTTCTAGCCTTCCCATTGGCTCTTTTGGCCAGGTGCTCCCTCATTTCCCGTTACCTATGCGTGCAGTCAGACTTTTTAACCCTTTACAGGTAAAGCAAGTAGAGAACAGTTCTGTGTAGCCTGAAAGATTTATTGGACCAACTTTTTTTGGTGAAAGAGAAAAAGATATTATCTTACCCACCTCAATCTTAAACTCTGTTACTCTAAACATAATGGCCACCATTGAAGTGAAAGAGCTAGAAATGGCTAAGTTCCTTAGTGGTCAATACACCTAATAAAAAGATTGCTTCAGACATGCAAAAGTATTTTTCATTTATTTGTAGTTATATTTCCAATGTGAGTTAAGCTGCACTCATCCAAAAAAATAAAAAAAATTCAAGCTAGGCCAGGTCTACACTACAAACTTACGTTGGTATAACAACATCACTCAGGACTGTGAAAAATCCACACCCCAAGCGATGCAATTATACCAACCTAACCCCTGGTGTAGGCAGCACTATGTCAAGGTAAGGGGTTCTCCCATTGATACAGGTACTGCCTCTTGTGGAAGTGGATTAACTACGCTGATGGTAGAAGCTCCCACATCGGCGTGGTAGTGTCTTCACTGAAGTGTTACAGCAGCAGGATTTTAAGTGTAGACTTGCCCTTAAGCTTATAATAATTAGCAATTATTCTGTCATTTGCCTGATTTTTCAGGAATGAGAAGCTGGAAAGTCAAGTGATCTGCCAAACCTGATTAACAAGATTGCGGAGTTTTCCCCAATGACTAAGATTCAAGCACTCAGACTTTGCATTTTAAAATAATGTAGACTAATTATAAGCAATATTTTAATTGTTCTGATACACTCCAGCAAAGAAGACATTCATGTAAATAGGGATTTGAAATAACTGAAAAATCTTTTCAAATTCATGGGATGGCTGCAGGAGCGGAGCAGCTGGTGGAGTGGCTCGTGGTGAAGGCTGCTGCAACCCTAAAATCACCCAAAAGTCCTTAAAATGTATACCCCAAATTAAAAAACACAGTAAAAGAACTAAAAAAGAGCCACTGTGGCTTAACAACCATGTAAAAGAAGCAGTCAGAAATAAAAAGACTTCCTTTAAAAAGTGGAAGTCAAATCCTAGCAAAGTAAATAGAAAGGAGCATAAACACTGCCAAATTAAGTGTAAAAATGTAATAAGAAAAGCCAAAGAGGAGTTTGAAGAACGGCTAGCCAAAAACCCAAAAGGTAATAACAAAATGTTTTATAAGTATATCAGAAGCAGGAAGCCTGCTAAACAACCAGTAGGGCCCCTTGACGATCAAAATACAAAAAGGAGCGCTTAAAGATGATAAAGTCATTGCTGAGAAACTAAACGAATTTTTTGCTTCAGTCTTCACAGCTGAGGATGTTAGGGAGATTCCCAAACCTGAGCCGGTTTTTGTAGGTGACAAATCTGAGGAACTGTCATAGATTGAAGTGTCACTAGAGGAGGTTTTGGAATTAATTGATAAATTTAACATTAACAAGTCACCGGGACCAGCTGGCATTCACCAAAGAGTTCTGAAAGATCTCAAATGTGAAATTGCGGAACTAGGGTTTGTAACCTGTCCTTTAAATCGGCTTCTGTACCCAACAACTGGAAGATAGCTAATGTAACGCCAATATTTAAAAAGGGCTCTAGAGGTGATCCCGGCAATTACAGACCAGTAAGTCTAACGTCGGTACCGGGCAAATTAGTCGAAACAATAGTAAAGAATAAAATTGTCAGACACATAGAAGAACATAAATTGTTGGGCAAAAGTCAACATGGTTTCTGTAAAGGGAAATCGTGTCTTACTAATCTATTAGAGTTCTTTGAAGGGGTCAAACATGTGGACAAGGGGGATCCAGAGGACATAGTGTACTTAGATTTCCAGAAAGCCTTTGACAAGGTCCCTCAAAGGTTCTTACATAAATTAAATTGTCATGGGATAAAAGGGAAGGTCCTTTCATGGATTGAGAACTGGTTAAGAGACAGGGAACAAAGGGTAGGAATTAATGGTATGTTTTCAGAATGGAGAGGGGTAACTAGTGGTATTCCCCAAGGGTCAGTCCTAGGACCAATCTTATTCAACTTATTCATAAATGATCTGGAGAAAGGGGCAAAAAGTGAGGTGGCAAAGTTTTGCAGATAATACTAAACTGCTCAAGATAGTTAAGACCAAAGCAGACTGTGAAGAACTTCAAAAAGATCTCACAAAACTAAGAGATCAGGCAACAAAATGGCAAATGAAATATAATGTGGATAAATGTAAAGTAATGCACATTGGAAAAAATAACCCCAACTATACATACAATATGATGGGAGCTAATTTAGCTACGAGTCAGGAAAAAGATCTTGGAGTCATCGTGGATAGTTCTCTGAAGATGTCCACGCAGTGTGCAGTGGCAGTCAAAAAAGCAAACAGGATGTTAGGAATCATTAAAAAGGGGATAGAGAATAAGACAGAATATATTATTGCCCTTATATAAATCAATGGTACACCCACATCTTGAATACTGCATGCAGATGTGGTCGCCTCATCTCAAAAAAGATATTCTAGCACTAGAAAAGGTTCAGAGAAGGGCAACTAAAATGATTAGGGGTTTAGAGAGGGTCCCATATGAGGAGAGCTTAAAGAGGCTAGGACTTTTCAGCTTGGAAAAGAGGAGACTAAGGGGGGATATGATAGAGGTATATAAAATCATGAGTGATGTGGAGAAAGTGGATAAGGAAAAGTTATTTACTTATTCCCATAATACAAGAACTAGGGGTCACCAAATGAAATTAATAGGCAGCAGGTTTAAAACAAATAAAAGGAAGTTCTTCTTCACACAGCGCACAGTCAACTTGTGGAACTCCTTACCTGAGGAGGTTGTGAAGGCTAGGACTATAACAGCGTTTAAAAGAGAACTGGATAAATTCATGGAGGTTAAGTCCCTTAATGGCTATTAGCCAGGATGGGTAAGTAATGGTGTCCCTAGCCTCTGTTTGTCAGAGGATGGAGATGGATGGCAGGAACAAGATCGCTTGATCATTACCTGTTAGGTTCACTCCCTCTGGGGCACCTGGCATTGGCCACTGTTGGTAGACAGGATACTGGGCTAGATGGACCTTTGGTCTGACCCAGTATGGCCGTTCTTATGTTCTTATGAGAGGCGGGGCAGTCGGCCTTGGACCATGTAAGGTGCACCTTAACACCACTGTTCCCCCCCCCCCGCCCCGGGGCTGGGAGGTAAAACTCTGCAGATAAACTTTTGAACTCTGGGGCTGCACTGACCAGGGACAGAGACTTTTGGGGTGTTGGACTTTTGGGACTTTAAGTGATTTTTTTGGGTTGCTGGACTTAAGACCCTGAGGGGAAAAGGATACTGCTAAACTTATTTGGGGGTAGGTTGGGTCTTTTGCTCATGGTTTGTGTTATGTTTGTGGTGTTTCCCCAACATAATGACACATTGTTTCCCTCCTTTTGGATTTTGCTACACTCAGACTCCGTGCTTGCGAAAGGGGATGTATTGTCTCCTAGAGGTGCCCAGAGGGTGGTATGTAATTGTCCCAGGTCACTGGGTGGGGGCTCAAGATGGTTTTGCATTGCATTATTGAAACGGAACCCCTAGATACTGAACCCGACCTTTGTTGCTGCCAACTCAGACGGGCAGAAGGGTTACACTAGGATAAATGTATTACTGTACTTGTTTTTTAAAATACAGGTGGACCAATGGATGCATGAAGAAGTTAAGTGATTTACTCAAAGTTACATAGTAAGATGACAGCCAAACGAAGAATGAGTCTTGGGGTACGTCTACACTATGGGATTATACCGATTTTACAGAAACCGGTTTTTTAAAACAGATTGTATAAAGTCGAGTGCACGCGGCCACACTAAGCACATTAATTCGGCGGTGTGCGTCCATGTACCGAGGCTGGTGTCGATTTCCGGCGTGTTGCACTGTGGGTAGCTATCCCATAGCTATCCCATAGTTCCCGCAGTCTCCCCTGCCCTTGGAATTCTGGGTTGAGATCCCAGTGCCTGATGGGGCAAAAAACATTGTCGCGGGTGGTTCTGGGTACAGCCTCACCCCTCCCTCCGTGAAAGCAGCAGACAACCGTTTCATGCCTTTTTTCCTGGGTGAACTGTGCAGATGCCATAGCACGGCAAGCATGGACCCTGCTGAGCTCAAGACAGAAATCATGGATGTTGTAAACACCTCGCACATTATCGTGCAGTCTATGCTTAACCAGGACCTGCAAAACCAGGCGAGGAGGAGGCGGCTACGGCAGCGCGGCAATGAGAGTGATGAGGACATGGACACAGAATTATCTCAAACTGCGGGCCCCTGCGCTTTGGAGATCCTTCTGGTAATGGGGCAGGTTCTAGCCATTGAACACCAATTTTGGGCCCGGGAAACAAGCACAGACTGGTGGGACCGAATAGTGTTGCGGGTTTGGGACGATTCCCAGTGGCTGTGAAACTTTCGCATGCGTAAGGGCACTTTCATGGAACTTTGTGACTTGCTTTCCCCTTCCCTGAAAAGCCAGAATACCAAGATGAGAGCAGCCTTCACAGTTGAGAAGCGAGTGGCAATAGCTCTCTGGAAGCTTGCAACGCCAGACAGCTACCATGGAGCTCTTTTTCGATTCTCAGGAGACTGCATTGTTACCTGTGCTAATGAGCTCTGCGTGGTCACCTGTGCTGGTGAGCTCTCCACGCTGGCCAAACAGGAAATGAAATTCAAAAGTTTGCGGGGCTTTTCCTGTCTACCTGGCCAGTACATCCGAGTTCAGATGGCTTTCCAGAGTGGTCACAATGGTGCACTGTGGGATAGCTCCCAGAAGCCAGGTCAAAATGCAGCCACACTAACCCTTATCTGAGATGGCAATACCGATTTGAGTGCTACTCCCGTCGTCAGGGAGGAGTACAGATATCAGTTTTAAGAGCCCTTTATATCGATATAAAGGGCTCCGTTGTGTGGACGGATGCAGCGTAAAATCGGTTTAACGCTGCTAAATTCAGTATAAACGCGTAGTGTAGACCAGGCCTTGGTCTACATTTAAAATGTACACTGATGTAGCTATGTTGGTCAGGGGTGTGAAAAACCACACTCTTGATTATCATTGCTCTGCTGATGAAGCCCCCAGTGTACATGCAGCTATGCAGATAGAAGAGTGATTCTGTCAGCATAGCTAACATTGTCTAAGGAAGTGGTTTTCCTACACAGGCAGAAAAACTGTCAGTGTGTGATGCCCGCCTCTACAGAAGAGGGCTATGTTGGCATATGCACTGTAGTGTAGACATAGTCTGTGTCCAAATTCCAATTAACAGTGCCTCTACTAAACTGGCCATCATTTGGTCAAGACTGCAAGAACACGAGTTAACATTGTGTGTTGTATTTCATAAAGTAACTACCTGTGTGTCAAAACATTGACTGCTAACGCCACTAGATAGAAACAGCTACTACTAAACAAAGAAAATTATACATCCCTTCCTTGTACATCCTCCATCAGAAAAGCCTTTCCTTTCCAGCTGTGTAACAGGCCTAATAAACTCCCTTCCCTCTTTATTATTTTAAAACAACCCTCCCGCTCCTTTCTAAAATTTAAGCAGAACTATAGATACCGGTATTACCTTTCTCTTGACCCTGGTCACTCTCCTGCCAGAATGCCACTGCATCCTTCCTTTAAAACCCAGAAGATAGGTCTGATACATTACTAAGATCAGCTGCATGTGCTCTTTCACCTTTCCATGTCTGTTTCTCTACTACTGCAGAGCCAAGAGTGAAACAAAGGGTCCAGCTAGGACTACTCTCATGGATCAAAGACCCAAATGTACAGAAGCCATGGGGACCTAGATGGGTAGTAAATTCAAAGAATGCATGACAGGGTGTATTTCCTTCCCCACAAACAAATACACAGCTGATGGGATTTTTTTGTAAGAAACTAAGGCCCAAATCTGTATTCATTCCTTAGGCAAAACTCCAATTGACATAAGTAGGAGTTTATGCTGAGAAGAGTACTTAATTAGGCTCTACACCAGTACAGCTCCACCATCACTTGTCAGTTTGCCAATCCTTAAAGCATTAGTAATGCCCAGCAGATGTCCTTAATCAAAGACCTTGTCTTTTACAACTAGAATAATAAAATATCACATTTAATAGGTTTGATCTGAGAAGTCTAATTGTCTAGTACAGCATCCAATATACCGTAATATTAATTCTTTATGCAAGCATTGTATAATTTAATAAAAAGCTCCAGAGGTCTTGTCAATTTATTGCACTTTTAAAGGCCTACCTTCTTTTAACATTTAGAGCAGAAGAGTAGCAGGCCCAGTTCAGGCAAGAAATTAAGAATCCTAAGTCTTGAAATTCAGTGTGTACTAGCTGACTTTCACAGTGCCCAGCCACAGAAAATAATTCTTACCAGATATCTGAATTTGAAAGGCTTCCTTCAGCCCACTTCCTAAATGAATAAAAGGGTGGCTCTCTGTAGCCAAAGTTTGAATCTGTCAGAAGCCTTTCCTCCTTTTCACAAGCATGGACAGCTACCTAATACTCATTAGATGAGATTCCAGAGGATACATCCTTCCTCTAATGAGCTGGGGTGGGGAGATCACAGCTTATCCTGATAGAAATCCATACTTCCTTCCCCAGCAGGTTTCCTGAGAAGTGCTTGCACTGGGGGCAGGCATTTGTGATTTTTCTTCTCAGTGAAAACCCTCACTCTGTCAAGCTCTGGAAAGGTCTAAAAACCCATCACAAGGGGACTGTATACATTTTAAAACCAAATAGGAGTTGAAAAAGTTTACAAAAAATGAAACCGTGGACACAAATTTTCAATTGCCACATTTCCTTTAAAATTATGGATTTTTTTTTTAACATCACTTCCTCCCCCAAGAGGAAGTTATAAACATAGCTGTACAAAACTTCCTTTCCTTTCCTGTAAGCCCCAAGAGACTGTGGGAATTCCCAAACACTGTTTTTAAAGAAAGGGAATTAAGTTGCAGTTTTGTGGTTTGCTGTGTAAGAGGCAGATTACGAATAGAATGTACAAAAAACTATATTAAAAGAACATTTAGATTGCAGCGTCAAGCACTCGTGAGTTAGGAAATGCCAGAATATAGTTTGCCTGTGGAACCATAATTCTGCCCCCTTCTAAGTATGCATTTGATGCAGCCTTTAGGAACTCACAGTACACAGGATGGACAGTGCTTAGGGAATGAGGCAACTGTTCAGTATTTCTATCATTGTTCAATTAGTGGTCCCTGCCTTATTTACTGCACACCATCCAAAATCCCCAGTCAACACAGAATTAATCACTGCTTCCAGGTCTTTTCTAGGACACTCATTGGGGGTCTCGTGTGAGGAGAGATTAAAGAGGCTAGGACTTTTCAGCTTGGAAAAGAGGAGACTAAGGGGGGATATAATAGAGGTATATAAAATCATGAGTGATGTGGAGAAAGTGAATAAGGAAAAGTTATTTACTTGTTCCCATAATATAAGAACCAGAGGACACCAAATGAAATTAATGGGAAGCAGGTTTAAAACAAATAAAAGGAAGTTCTTCACACAGCACAGTCAACCTGTAGAACTCCTTGCCTGAGGAGGTTGTGAAGGCTAGGACTATAACAGGGTTTAAAAGAGAACTCGATAAATTAATGGAGGTTAAGTCCATTAATGGCTACTAGCCAGGATGGGTAAGGAATGATGTCCCTCGCCTCTGTTTGTCAGAGGGTGGTGATGGACGGCAGGAGAGAGAGATATCAATTGATCATTACCAGTTAGGTTCACTCCCTCTGGGGCACCCGGTATTGTCCACTGTCAGAAGACAGGATACTGGACTGGATGGACCTTTGGTCTGACCCAGTACAGCCATTCTTATGTTCTCTCTCTTCCCACAGTTACCTACTGTGTTTTCCACACACCTTCCAGTTTTAAGGTAAATGAGAACACCCTTCTTGGATATACAAATTTTGGCTCACTTGGTGTATACACACAAGCCAGAAAAACAGTGCCCAAACTTGTTTTGTTGAAGAATGCATGATGCATGCCAGCTGCCCCAATTCTTACTCTGCTGTAATATACAGAAAGCTTGCTGTGCAGAACCTAATGGGAATCACAGAGGAACTTAACACGTGCAACCTTCTCTTTCCAGATTCATGTGCTTTTTTCCTGGCCTGGGCCCTTTGACTTCAGCATGGATGTTTTGTCTACTGTTCTGTACAAGCAAATTTTAGTGTTTTAAATGTTGATTAAGAAAAAAGAGATTTAGTACATAAAATTGGTCAAAACACAATGCTGCCCCTCTTGCTATTTGCTCTTGTTTTTGCACAGGAAATGCAATTATTTGAACCTGTTGTGTAGAGTATAACTTTATGGCAATAAAATAGATGGCTGTATAATAAAAATGATGTAATTAATAAATCTGAATGAAACAAGCACTACTGTTCATTACAGAAAGTTAATGACATATTTAGCATGTATTGCACTGTAACAGGGCACAGACTCACCATGGCAGCTCCTCCTGCTGGTTGGTTTGTGAATTAGCTTTTTCAGCTGTGCACCTTTGCTAGTGGTGTCGCAGCCATCGTTACTCTCTTCATCTCCAGCGGCCTCACAGTCAGACTGAAGTCACTCACAGACTGCGGTGTCTGCTTCTGGACACTGCCCTCCAGCTGTGCGTGCTCCGCTGGCTCTCCCCGCTTTCCAGGGGACCAGCAGCTTCTGGTTCTATCACTCGCCTCAGTGGCTCACTGCAGTCCTCAGTCTAGCCCCTTCCTCTCAGGGCAAACTGCAGTCTGGCTTAGCCACTCTCATCACTGGCAAGTGGAGGGAAAAAGAATGGGGAGGGGGACCAGGCCCGCCTGCTATTCTGGACCTCAACCCAGAGACTCTCCAGCAGCAGCCTCTTATTGCCCTTCTCCAACTCTCGTCTACTGCCTACTTCCCTGGGTCACTTCTACATAGCCCCAGTCCCTTCTCTGTCCCTTTGTGTCAGGGCCCCAGTTCGGCAGTCATCAGCCTAGAGCTCTCCCAGCCTCTACTGATCCTGCCCAGCACTGCTCTGTCTTCTCTAAGAGCCAGTTCTTCTCCCTTTGCCCTCCAGGGACAGACTCCATTCCTCTCTGCCCTGCAGCCTTCTTATAGGGCCCAGCCTGGCCCTGGATAGGCTGCTTTCAAGCCTCTACTTGATTGGCTCCCAATAAGCCCTTCCAGGATTGGCTGGGGCTCTGCGCCGCCTCTTTGGCTTGCTTTAACCCCTTCCACACCAGAGTGGACTACATGCACAAAGCTACAATACGTGGGGGGGGGGGGGGGAGACTCTGATTCCCTCCTCCTCACATGCAAGATGAAGGATTCAGTTTAATATAGTTTGGTGACAAGCTCAGAATATTATCAGGTGAATATTTAGCTATACTAAACAGAGATGGGTATGAGCCAAAACCCTAATTTCAAACACCCAGAACTTTGGGGAAGTTTGAAGAAAGATCCAAACTTTGTCACTCTGCTCTATCTCTATTAACAGAAGACATGTACACATGGACACTTATGTGTGCTAGGTCTTGTTTCTGATTTAATGGGTTGGTGAAACTCAAACAGCTGAAAATAGATTTCCTTATGGGAAAAGATATATAGAACTGAACAGATATTAAGCCAAAAGGGTCCTATAGAAACTACCTAAAAACCTATAGAATCTATTAGAAAATTATCTAGAAAATTATTTTTAGTTTTTGTTTTAAACCAGCCTATGTAATTCTAGACCAGGGATATAATTCTCTATAAATTGTATAGGACTTTTCCATAAACTTTACCTCACCACTTTAATTTAGAAAGGAGTCAAAACTAGAACAACTTCTCTAACTTTTTATGGTGCTGGTGGGTTCACTTAAATGAGGACTTGGAGCCAAACAATTATGCATGGCTTGGAACACCTGGCAAATATTTATAAAACCTCAAATCACCTTGTAGTTCTGCCCTAAAATCTCTGAAAAAACCCATACACTAATTAGTTCCCACAATTTGGCTCCTACTCTTCTTGCAGCTCGGTCACGTGGCATCTTGTGACTCAATGAGAAAGTGCAGTATCACTTTTATGAAGCCAGAAAAGGGTCTGTGTTAAAAAATATCAGACCCTTGGGCTGACAAGGGAAAAAAAGATACACTCCAAATGTCAAACAAGTTTTACATTTCAACTCCCTCATCACCAGAGCTGTACGGAACATCTCCCGCATTCACACACACAAATGCATCCTGATATGGCAAAATCTCATTTAAGGAATTTAGGTGAATTGTTGTCAAAAACAATTCCTGGCCTATTACTAGAACTTAAACTTCTACCTTTTGAAAAAAGGTTTGAAAAAGTGGAATTAAAGACACATCGATTTCCTTCTCCCACAGGCATCTCTGTTAAAGTGACCATATTTTTAAAATGGCTCACTTTTGTAGGGGCACAGAATACACAAAAATATACAGTACACTTTTTATAATGTGTGCTGGTTTTACTACTGCCAGCTCTGGACGGAACGGCAGCACATGAATATTTTTCAGAGGGGAGGATCCTTTCTTGTAATCTAGTGTACTGAATGAATTTAGCATGAAACACCAAACAGGTGTTAGTAGCATTCACTTTGAGCAAAAGAACAACTTTGGCAGCTTCTATGCTCATTCAGCTTTTCTCTTCACTCCAAATACTGTCCATCAAACTGAACACTCCTTTCCACTGGACTCTGTTCCTGGGAAACATGGAACAAATTCCACATGTTACAGGACCAGGGTTCCGTGGTTGTAAAAGAACCAAACTTTTGATTGATGAAATGACATTTCAGGGACCTGAAAGACATTCATGGGATGTTTTGATATATGAAAAATCATGACTGTCCCCATATAATTGGCATGTAAGATTTCTAATGTCTGTGGCTTCTTCCATGATACTCCTTATGTTTGGAATCCCAAGCTGCTTCCTTCGTAAAGATTAACTTTGGTTGTCTTGTCTACAGGAAGTGAGGGGGAAGAAAATGTTTTTCAATAAAAGTATTGCAGCTTTCAATATGAATACATGTTCCATTGACTTCAGTAACCATGTGTCCCTTTGTCCCTTTTCTTTTTATGACCCTAGCTTGTTATGTCACATTTAGACTACATGTGTAATGCTGACAGACCCTGGTCATTGGCAGGCAGGATTGAATTGGGGACCACATGAGCTAAAAACCAACCGGCTGTTAGCTCAGGCTGTAGAGCAGACTCATTTTATCTCTCTCTCTCTCTAAGTGGTCTTGATGCCACTAGATGGGACAGAACACCACACCCAATAGGTGTATGGGTTACACATGCACTTGTGGATAGGAACTGGCTGTTCTTGTTTCTGTGAGGCATCAAAGTTGCTTTGGGTACTCAATAAGTAATAATGAATAAGAATATAAGAATGGCCATACTGAATCAGACCAACTGTCCATCTAGCTCAGTATCCTGTCTTCTGACAGTAACAAATGCCAGGTGCTTCAGAGGGAATGAACAGACCAGGCAATCATCAAGTGATCTAGCCCCTGTCATCCATTCCCAGCTTTTGGCAATCAGTGTGCATGACAAATTGGTGATATTCAAGAGATCAGACGCTGTGTGGAACGGACAACTAAACCCCTCTCTGTGCTCTCTGCACTGGTTAACCATTTGTTCAAAATCCAGGTTCAGGTGCTGGTTATGAGGTCCAATTTCAAGTGCTGGTGTAGGACCTGATTATTTGAGAAGCTGTCACTCCCCTCCATCTTTCACCATGACTGGTAAGTCTGGCTGGGGTACTTCTGCTATCAGGTATGTGCTAATGCTTTTTGGAACTGGCAATGGAATGTTTTCAACAGAGGGCTGTTGCTTGAATTATATAAGCCCTTGGATGATTCACAGGGAGAGTTTGGTGTGGGCAGGTTTCATTTGTTCTAGCAGGCTTTTAATTGAGGCTTTTAAACTGTGGCTTGGATTGAATCTTTTATACGGCAGCTCTTTATATGCCTGTGTAACATGGCAAAATCATGAGATTGCAACAATAATATCCACAGAAAATTGGCCAATTATGTTAAAACACTCAGGCATCCAAGATGATAGAGATCTAAGTGTGTATATGAAAACAAAGCCATAATATATGCAGCTGTTTATTATTCACACATGCTTTGTTTTGGGGGTAGATGGAAGGGGAATTTTTTGCTTGGGCTGTGTGTCATTTGTTTACCAATATGTACAGGATGAACAAAACTGTATGCTCTATTTTGATTTTTTAAATAAATGTTATAAACATAAAACAATTCAATAAATGCTCCATACAGAGGCAAGCAGAATAAGGTATTTTTTAGCCAGGAGGCAGAGTGACCTAATGGACAGGAGACCGAGTTAAGTGTTCTGAGTTCTGACCTGACTAGGGGGATCTGTACTCTAGTGTATTATACAGAGTTCTAGAAGACGTAGGCCAAAATGCTCAAAAGTCTCAAATTTCAAGTTGGGCCCCCAAAATGAAACGGACACTTTGGAACATTTTGGCAGCTATGTTCTAATTTGGTCTTCCTGACAGTGACTCCGTATATAGCCCTGGCCACTCCTCTTAATTCCTTTCCCTCTGTAGGTAAAATACCGTTCATTTGGGGGATCTAAACTGCTTTAGCTAAAATATATAAGTTGTAGTTAAAGTAGACTGAAACCGCTCTTGTCGCACTGGCTAAGGAGTGGGATGAACTCTAGAACAGGGAGCTGTGCTTCCCATCCACCCTCTGCCAATGTACTTTAACCCTGCAATAAAAATGCAAATTATTAGAGGTGAGGCTGAGAGTATCGCCTTTTATTAAAGTTGCCCCACACTTCCTATCACAAGACCATGTTTTTCAGTTCCTTACAACTTTGCCAAACTTAAGCCATTTGGGGCGGTGAAATGTGGCATCCTGGGTGTCTGCCTCACTGCATTTTTTTTGGAAAATTTCAGCCAGAACTGTTTAGCCATTGCTTAGAACAAGGGTGGTGCTGGTGCCGGGGGAATCTTGCTTTCTTCATGTTAAAACATTCTGGTGACCTGTTCTTTTAGCAGCTCTGGTGCACCCATGGCTTGGAATAGGGACTTGAAATTTGCCAGGTGGTTGGCCTTTGGGTTAGGGATGTGCCTATTGCCATTCTTATGAAAATCAACCAAATGTGGCCAAATTATAAGCCTTTGAAAAATATGCAGTATGCACATGCTCAGTAGAGACTGCGCATGCTCCAGCTGTGTCTGGGCAGGACTTTTCCTACAATTGCCGATCTGGGCTGCTGCAGACTCTCCTGGGCCCTAGAACCACTTTATATCTGCTAAGTGCTTTATGATCATTTTCTGATTAACCCTCACAACACTCATGAGAAGGAGGTAAATTGTGTTCTCTAGTTCACTGATGGGCAAACAGACACGGGAAGAGAAAAAGCGACTTGCCCAAGGTCCACCAAGGGAGTAATGTCAACAACAACAATAAAAGCCAGGAGTTCTTGGCTCCCAGTCATAGGATGGTCTTCTCCCCCGCACTTACATTTAATTCTTCTGGGAGAAAAGAATGCTCTATGCTCTTGGGGAAGGCTGTATTAAGACAATAATGGGCCCTTTCACAAGAGCACATCACCAGTGAATTACAATTCTCTACAGCGAAGCCATTTCTCCCCAGCCTATGTGTGTGAATTGGTGCAACAGTGACATTTACAGTGATGTAGCACCTAGGTTAAGGCTCACATAGATGAACCCCAGGGCACAAAATGAGCAGCATCCTCAACAAATCAGAGCAGCACATCATTACCAGATACTGTACTATACAGGCTTATTGTGCAGGGAGCAATCAACACAGGGGCCTGTGGTGGGAACATCAGAGGCAGGAAGTGATTAATATTTAAAACTTGCCAGAAAATACAGATTTGAGATAGAAACTGCTAAAAGTCTAACTAAGGCTTAAGGAAAGGGGAATGTTTTCCTTCAAACAAAAATGTTTGTAAAAGCTCATATTTTTAGAGTCATGAGTTTAGCTGAAGATGCAGAATGGAAATATCCCTCCTGTTTGCCAGAAGCTGGGAATGAGCGACAGAGGATGGATCACTTGACGATTACCTGTTCTAGTCATTCCCTCTGGGACCCCTGGCACTGGCCACTATCAGAAGACAGGATACTGGGCTAGATGGACGTTTGGTCTGATCCAGTAGGGCCGTTCTTATGTTTAGTTCTCAACATATTTTCATACGTATTCATAAGATTATCTCCTAAAAGTTATCCCCTTAAGACTTTTCTAGATTCCTTCCAACATTATGTTTAATCCTAGTTCTGTTGGGTACTGACTTCACCTATGTCTGGATTGTCTTCACCCACTTCTTTTGTCAGCTGTAGGACTCTCCTCTTTAGAAAAGAACTGTGCAATATGAGGACCAGTGGTGGAAGTAAGCCGGTACGGGCAGGTACGACATACCGGTAAGAAAGTGGCCACCAGTATGGGCTGGTATACTGCCAACATTAAAGCACTGCCATGGTAGTGCATTAAGCACCATACCAGCAGGGCCACTGATGGGCTTTTTTTTTTTTTTTTTTTTTTTTTAAAGGGGCAGCTGGGAGTCCCTGGGGTCTGACAATTTAAAAGGGCCCAGGGCTCCTGGCAGCGTCTGGAGCCTCGGGCCCTTTAAATTGCGGCCAGAGCCCCGGACGGCGTGAGCCTGGCAGTGCTGAAAGGCTGGCTGAGGGAGTCTGGCCCCAACTCCGCCCCTTCTGCCCAAGGCCCAGCCCCTTCCGGGAGCCCAGAGCCACCCCCTACCACCGTGCCCAGGACCCCGGCTGTCCTGTGTACTGGTAAAGTTCTTTAAGTTACTTTCACCCCGATGAGGACTGAAAAAGTTATGCATTCATTTTTCTAAATAGCATGATTTCCACAGTTGTCTGGGCTTCAGACACAAATGACTTGTTAGAAATCTGAGTTTGTTACTGCTGATGTGGTTTTGTGATTCTCATCAATAATACATATAATGATAAAAAAATCCAAAGAATTATTATCAAGCAAAACAATACCTGTTAGTGCAGGTCAAGAAAATAGAACTGCATTTTCACAATTTTGAAAAAGGAATGACAATGTTTAGAAAAGAAGGGGGCAGTCCGCACAATGAAATCTGACCAAAAGCATACCATGAACATTTTTGTTTTGAAAATGGTATTTGAAAAAAATATATTTTTCCATGAAAATTTCTTTTGCTCAACAAGTCATCAGAAAAATCTTTGATGGAATTTTTTTGACTAGCTCTAATCCCCTGGAGCTTTATGTTAAAAGAGGGCTGACCCTGACCTTCCTTTCACTGGTATAACTCAGACCTAATCCCACTGAAGTCAATGGTGTTAAACCAGCATGCAATCAGAATTGGTGTGAACGTATCAAAACAGATTTAGATGATGACATTCTTTTAAAAAAATCTATAATTCTGGAATTTTAACCCAGTAGATTTAATTTTTTGTGCTATTCAGCTATTTTTCCCATTGCTTGTCTGAAAGTACGATACCTGTCACCAGTCAGCAATTTCGGCAGTAATCAATGTAAACTGTGTGTATCTCTGCCCTAGTATATTACATGCCACTTTTGTAGAAAATTTTTTCTAGGAAGTCTAGGACTTTTTGACAGCCTCACTGTAATGGATTTTATTTTGGAATATTGTTCTTTGCTGTTTTCTTTCTTGCAGGTCAGTCTCTCATACATTTAATGGAGTTTCATGTCAAAGGAATCATAATAGTTCATCTAGTCTGACCTCCTGTGTATTACTGGCCATTAGATTTCACCCTGCTGTCCATTGGTTGAACCCGGTAACTTGGGTTAGAATCAAGCAATCCAATCTTTGGGAGACCAAATTGTGGTGTACCACAGGCAGAGAAAAGGAAAGACTGAGGTGCAACCAATGATCAAGGCCCCTGCAATGGCAAGAGATTCATAAATTCCAAGGTCAGAAGGGACCACAGTGATCATTTACTCTGCCCGCCTACATAAGACAGGCCAGAGAACTTTCCCAAAGTAACGCCTAGAGTGTATTTTTTTTAAATAAAAAAAACAACCGATCTTTATTTAAAAATTGCCAGTAGCGGGAGAATCCACCACAAACCTTGCTAAAGGTGGGATTTGGTAGGCTAGGCCCAAATGATCCTCGCAGATGATCGGTGTGCTATGCTGCAGAGGAAGGCAAAAAAACTCCAAGGTCCCTGCCAGTCTGACCTGGAGGAAAATTTCTTTCCAGAATCCAAATCTGGCTACCCTGAGAATCAGCTGAACATCTAAGAAAGAGGACGTCATGTGGACAGGTCATGTGAGCAAAGATTTGCAGGGTCAGATCAGTATCTGTATTCTTATTAGCAGGGATAAAATAAAGAGGAAATCAAGGGAGAGCAATTATACCTAAAAGCACAGGTAGCACTTCCTCCACTCTCTGTGTGGTCTGAGACAGCATTGTCCTCCCTTCTCTGAGTTAGTATTGCCAATCCTAAATGTTTAAAAATCATGAGCCAGCTCCCCCCAGATCATGAGACTTTTAATGTAATACATTGGGGGGGTTCTAGTTCTTTTCCTTCTGACCTCTGAGGCTCTAGCACACCCTTGGGCCACCTTTTCCAGCATTTCTCTACAACTAACAAGGCTAGAAATTTTTTTTAAATAAATGAAAACTAAGATTCTCACCTAATCCCAGGACTCCAGGAGCTGGGGCTGAAGAAAACAGATTTTGCAAGACTTGTGCTAAAATCACAACAGTTCACAACAGTAGTTTCTGGAGCTGACCTGAGGGTGGCTTGCTTTTAAGTCCCACTGTTTGTGTACTTTTTCTACATTGGCAGAGAGCAACTTGAGACCATTGTGTACAACAGTGCCACCTAGAGGCATGCACTGCACAGTGCAGAAGGGTCCCACTTACTAGAGTGGTGTTTCTCAAACTGGGGGTCCTGACCCAAAAAAGGGGTCACAAGGCTATTGTAGAGGGAGGGTCATGGTATTGCACTGCCTTCAGAGCTGGGTGTCTGGAGAACGATGGTTGCTGGCCAGGTGCCCAGCTCTGAAGGCAGTGCTACTGCCAGAAGCAGTGCAGAAGGAAGAGTGGCATGCATGGGAAGGACGGGGGGGAGGCGGCTCATCGTTTTTTTAGGGGGGGTGGGGATCAGCACAGCCAGAAATATTTTCAAAGGGTGGGCCCAGTTTAAAAAAAAAAAAAAAAGTTTGAGAACCCTTGTGCTAGAGCGTTGTGCACTACTTCTCCAGGACCCCGCCCAGGAGAAACTCCTCTGGCACAGCAAGGGACAAGTAGAGGGGAGAACAAGCCTTTCTGCTGGTCAGCAGCATGTGGAGGAGTGAGGTAGGCCGAAGTTGCTGAGCATCCTCTGAACCAGTCCCTCAGCCCTGGAGCCCTTAGCATGTTAGGACAGGAAAGGGGAATATTGGGGTGAGCAGCCAGCCAGGATCCCAGCAATGAGATGATAGTGTTGGGGCTGGAGAGGAAGAGATTGAATTGGGGGAGGGGTTTTATTTTTGTTTATTTAAATGTGCTGGGAAAATGGCAAACTACCAACTCAAATGATTTTAGCCCTTTGAATGTTCCCTGGCCAGAATCTACTCCTAGGCCTTAAATATGTTGGTCTTTCTCTCCTCTGAAGGCAGGCCTAGGGTTGCTAGGTGTCTAGTTTTCAAATGGAATGCCTCTCGAAAAAGGACCCTGGCGGCTCCAGTCGGCACTATTGACTGGGCCATTAAAAGTCCGGTCAGCAGCGCAGCGGAGGCCCAGGGCTGTGTTGAGCCAAGCAAGGTTGGGGTCGGGTCGGGGCAGGAGATTTGGAAGAACCACTGAGAAGAGCCTGCCCCAGTGGGAAGAGCACCTGAAGGGAGCCCACTCTATGAGAAAAAGCACCTCAGGAAGGTGGGTGAACCCTGACGCTGGGCGTAGTTGTAAGAACAGGGAGTGAAAGGGAGGTGCAGGCAGCAGAACTCGTTAGGGAAGCCCAGGCCTCAGCAGAGGAGGGGGTAGGTTGGGCAGGTGAAGAAGCCAGGTGAAGCCTGGTGCATGACATGGGAGTGGGAGGGCCACCCCTGGAGGGCACCCCCTTCCCAGATATGACCTTGCTCCCCGCACCCGGATATGACCTTGCTAATCACTGCTTGGTGCCCATTTTCCAAAGCTCATGAATCTTTCCCCCTAGTTATACTTAAACGAGAGGAAAAAAAATGAAGGTTGGGCTCCATTAGAAAAAAATCTTGTGGGGGAGGAGCGGGGAAAATGGTAAGAAAAATAAATGTGGTGAAAGTTGTAGAGTGACCATATTTCCCAAAGAGAAAACAGGGCACCGCCTGGGGCTGGCCCTAGCTGCTTGCCTGAGCCCCCTGTCTCACGCAGGGCTGGCGTCACTGTTTGCCTGAGCCCTTCCTGCCCCCTGCACAAGGCTGGGGCTGGTGTTGCTGCTTGCCTGAGCCCTGTCTCCTCTCCCTCCCCTCATGCAGGGCTGGCATCTCCACTTACACATACACACACCCCCTCCCTGCATGGTCTTCTGCACCCCACTTTTTTGACAAAAGCGGGCATTTGTCCCATTTGCCAAAAAAAGGCCAAGACAGGGCTTAAAAAGGGGATTGTTCTGGCCAAAATGAGATGTGTGGTCACCCTAGAAAGATAGTTTCCTTGGGCCCAGTCCTGCAAAGTGCTGAGCACCTTCCCCTGTTAACTGTCCCTTGCAGGGTCAAGCTCTTTTTTCAGCTTAATCCACTGACCTCTGCAAAAGTGGTAAATTGTAGGCCAGATTGGTAGAGTTTAATGAAGCAGAGTACTCAAAATCCATAACCAATGATATGTGTAAGTGCTATGGTGCCTCACTGATTTATCCATGCATAAAGCTGTGGGAAGGCAGCAGGTGTCAACTCACAGTGTTGAGGTTAAAATTTGAATAAAATCGGGTCATGAAGTTATAGCTTCATATATTTTAAGGCCAGAAGGGCCCATTGTGGTCATCGCATCTGATCTCTGGCATAAAACAGGCCATAGGACATCCCTGAATTCATTCCTTATCCTACGCATACTGTTGACATATGCTGAGTAATACATTCACCATCCTTTCCCACAATTCAGCTACCTTTAGTTACAAAGAGTCCTGTGGCACCTTATAGACTAACAGGAGCATAAGTTTTCGTGGGTGAATACCCACTTCGTCAGATGCAGGTAGTGGAAATTCCCAGAGGCAGGTATAAATATGCAAGCAAGAATCAGTCTAGAGATAACAAGGTTAGTTCAATCAGGGAGGATGAGGTCCTTTAGTTGTAACACTTTGATAACATTCTATCAAATCAAAAGTTGATTCACACTATTACAAGTAAAGTAAGCAATAATCGGTATATTGCTGTTGCAGTACTTTTACATTGCAGAGGGCACATTGGGCTAGTATGTTTCACCTAGGTAGTAGGCTTAATCCTCAGGTTTGTTAAGTGTTGGAGAATAAAATGTAAATTTGCAGGGTTTGTAAAATGTTCCCAAGTGCTATTGGGACAACTAAGAAAAACAATCAAAAGGTGATGATTAGGGTTGGGGTTATGTTAGCCTGTGAGCAACCATTCAGTCAATAAGCATATTATTTCTAATGTCAGCTAATAAAAGTCACACAACCTTAGTCTGGCAATGAAATGGAAGCAGAAAAGCTACTTTAAAAAGAATATCCAAGCAATTCATGGACCATCTGTCCCCTCTCTCTAGGTACGTTTACTGTGCTCAGTGTAGTATTCGGTTCCAGCACAAGCACTTCTCGTGGAAAGACAGGGTCGTCCTCAAAGACACAACCATTCAAGGTCATTGAGCTAAATATTTTCGGTGCCACAGTCTCCTAGTCCTTCCATAATTCTGACACCTTACTTACTTGGTTTGTTGTAGCACTGCTGTGCTAAGCACTGTACTACACTCCCCTCCCTATAACCCCTCCCCCACAAATAGTTCCTGCCACAAAGGGCTTACAATCTATAGTCACTAGCAATATTTAGCAACAATGGTGTAGCAGCAAATTTAAAATAGGTGATTAATGTACATTGGGGTTTTGAGGGGGGTCCATGTTACTCGCTGGTTGACTGCAACCCATTTTGAGGACACAACTTGCATTAGTAAGTGTTGTTGTGGTCCATAAATGCTCAACGCCATCCATGGGTGGTTGTGCGCACAGGCATGCCCACTATATTCTTTGCATGCTCTAACCACTAGAGGAAGACAAAGCCACTCTGTTAACATGGTTTACACAAGAGGTATTTCTTGCATTTTTTTACATGACTAC
The DNA here is from genome assembly GCF_016161935.1 of Mauremys reevesii. Lineage (NCBI taxonomy): Eukaryota > Metazoa > Chordata > Testudines > Geoemydidae > Mauremys > Mauremys reevesii. Next base: position 28,669,049 of record NC_052630.1, read on the forward strand.
TATAATGAGAAAATGAACAGTACAGTAGAAACTGGGAGATGCAGGCCAGATTCTGTGGAAGAGGCTCTCCTTGGAGTTCCCCTCCTAATCATTCTATGTGATGAAGGGGCTCCATGGAAAAAGTAGTACATCTGTAAGCAAACATCTGACTCTAATGGGAATTGGGTTGGGCTCTGCGAATGGGTGGTAATATTTTACTATATTTTTAATGTGGTGTACAGCAGTATATGTGTGTGTGTGTGTGTGTGTGTGTGTGTGTGTGTGTGTGTGTGTGTGTGTGTGTGTGTGTGTGTGTGTGTGTGTGTGTGTGTGTGTGTGTGTGTGTGTGTGTGTGAACTATAAAAATGATTGGGTAGCTGTGTTCACTCAGGGTTTGTAGGGCTCATGTGACATTCCGTATTCTGAATGTATTTTAAGTTTCACAGCAGAACTCTGCCATCTTACCACAACACACTTGCTTGATGTGTGTGAATGATCTGTGCCTTCTGTTACAGCAATAACAGTACTTATTTTTGTTAGCAGGCAGCCAAGAACAAATGACTTAAGCCACACTGCTTGCCTAGCATGGCTGTTTTCTTAAATGCTCGCTTTCAGTGCTGGTCTTTTAACCCACTTTTTTGGGGCTCATCTGTGCTGTTGCTGTGACTGCAAGACTAGGAACTAGCGTTAACAAACTAATACTGGACGACAGTGTCTAGGACGGACTAATCAGAAAATGGGAGAGGATGTCACCTAGATAACATCACATAAGTCTTGCAAAATAATTAGTTTTTGAAAGCTCTGACTGACCGACTTGGGTTCCTTTGACCTTATCCTGACCTAGTTGATTTCACTGGCTTTCCTACTCTGTGTTATCATAAACACCACATTATGGTTCAACCTGTTTCTATTTCAATCATCTCTCTCATTGTTTGGAAAATCATGAAGATTTGGTGATTTAGGACCATATTGTATCTCTGTGATCACAGGCTACAGGGATCCAGAGGATTCCAACCTTGGGTGGTCCAGGCTTGAGCAGTGCCACCTCCACAGCAACATATCCCTGCCTTCCCTCCCCACCACAGAAGGCCCTTAATGGGAGTCAGGATCTGTGTGGAGAGAGCCTGGGGCCAGGGAAACATCACTCACTGTCATCTCATGCACCTTTCATGGGTAATCTTACACTGCTCCACTTTTTCCCTCTGTGCCACTGAACTCCCTGTCAGCAAAGGCTCATACTGACAGCATGATGGAAGGGGCAGAGGCACAACGACTGTGCCAGGGTGACTTCATGTCTCTGGCTTCATGAAAATCTCTGGCAGCTGCTGATTTTGGTGGCAGACCTCTGTGCACAAGGGGGAGGGGCAATCTTGAGTAGGTCCTGTGAGTGCTACTATAATGTAAATGTTACTACTTCGGTGGGGCAACTGCAGCCCCTTTATGCCCAAAGAATGTGATGGAAACTCCAAGAGGGGAAAATTTTCCAGCCCTTATGCATTGGAGTTGCCTGTACACGACGTTATGTTGTCGCTATGATCAAAGTTGTGTATGTTCTCATTGCAATACTTCAGCTACCTCACTGGTACAAGAGACATGAAGTGGCCAGACCATGATACCCAAAATACACAGTCGAGAGAAATAATCTGCATCACACCACAGGATATGTTATGATCTTCCATAACCCAACACTTTATTTAAAAATTACATCACAATGAGAGTCTGTTAATAAAATACACTAATTCACACCACTTGTTTTTTTTTTTAGGGTTAGCATCTTTCTTCACTTTATTAAAAACTCAATAGTGTTAAAAATAACTACTGCATTGTACCTACAGCAGCTGGTATCTACTGTAACAGGCAGGTTACAGAGGAAACTTCCCGAGCTAATTAACACTTCAGTTAAACTCATATTTTTGGCACCATTAATTTTTTTTTAATTAAACCAAGCAAAGTACTTCCATATTAAGCCAGTAAAATCACCGATCTGAAACATGGCAGTGATTGTCACGCAACTGCTGTCTAGAAATGTGTAAAAATGCTTCTTTTGGTTTAAAAAATAGGAATTCTGAGTTATTTATATGTCACAGCACTTGACTGTGATTACAGAACAGGGCCAGCCCTACTGTACTGTAGCTGTTATCATTTTGCTGTGAAGTTTTGGTTTACACGTCAGTCTGCGGTTCATTTAAGCGGCCACTGATGGCTTTTTTGCCTTTGGTAACAGAGTCAGAATTTAAAAACCTGTCAGAAGATTGGGGGGTGGGGATAGGAGGGAGGAGGGGAGGAAACATTATTTTCTCTGTCATGCTGCTGTTTGGATGAAACCATTGGCTACAACTTCAATTTTTGGGGAAAGCAATGCCACACAATGCTTTGGCGGTTTACGGGCAGCGAATTATCCATCTTACTAATGAGACTTTAAAACATTAAGAGTGCTGAAGCACTGCTATTCACTGGTCAAGTCTTGATTTGTCTTCCCTGAAATGATGGCTAACTGCATCTATGAAAATACATTGAGAAAGAATGTATCATTAATAATAGTGGATTTGTACCAGGACCATGTTTATACAAGCATGTGCAGTTAGTTGCTTTTGCAAATTTTTAGAATCTACAGATTGGGGGGGCAGGGAGGGTTTTTTTTTAACTTTATAAACTACAGCTGCTTCTAGCGTCACATATTATCACTCGAAATGAAATGAAATCTACGCTATATATAACCGGGTTTTTTCTGGCTCCTGAACTGTACTATTTCAATCAGTTTTTGGCACATTAAGTAGTGATTGTTTTATGTTTCACTGATTGCAGGCTCCATTGTACTAGTATTTATTCTGAAAGACGCCTGTTGTATCACTCAGTCCCCTCCTGCCCAAATTACTCTGGGAAACAAAAAGGAACGCTGACTACACTGTTATGGATAAAAAAGGTTTTAATTAGAATAAGGCCTGTAAGCATCTTAGAGCTACTCGTTCCAAAAAAGGACAAAGATTTACATTGTAACTGCACTAGTGCCTGTTTTTTTCCTGAGGGGAATGTAAATTTGTACTGGCTATGACAGAAATCTGTTTCATGCTTTTTTTTTTTCTTTAAAGCCTCATTCAGGGAAAAGCACTAATTATTTACTTTTTTTTTTTAAACTGTTGAGCTCTCTTTCTGCCCCTGCTCTTAAAGGGTCTGATCCTTTCCATTGACTTCAATGGGCACTGGATCAGGACAAAACTGCAGGGCGTAAGCTCTGTCTTAGCTGTTTCTCACAAACATACTCATTGAAGAAAGGACCACTATACTCAGTACCCTTGCAGGGAGAAAGAGAGAGAAATTACTTAAGGAAACAATGGAACGGTAATTGACAGGGAGGTTTGAAATTCATGGTAATAGAACACTTCAAGGCTTCTGTAATGTAATGACTGTCCCTAACAGGTAACCCTGGCAAAACCCCCAACACCCTAAGGGTAAAAATCACCTCTCAGATTCGCACTGAGAATCTGTCATCTACATGGATCTCTGCTGCATATTCAGAATTCATTCTGCACACACAGTTCCTGTTAAAGTCAATGGGAGTCCTGCAGGAGGAACAAGTGCAGAATATACAATAGTGCAGGTGAAAACGTTTTTAGCGTGGATCAGTCAATCTGTATAGTAGAAAGCAAGAGCAAAACTATATGGAAATATCAAGAGTCTCCTTAAGAACAGATGACATCTCTGTTAAGGTGGGACAGACAGCAGACCTATAGGAATTCCACATGCGTACAGTGCAACTTACACTAATTTTGAGAAGTAGCAGGTGGAGAAGCAGCATGTTGGCCATGTACCACAGAGTGTGTATTAATAGGCAACTGTGGCAAGCAGTAAAATTTTGGCTGAAATAACTGAAAGTGGGAATAAAGTACATTATATCAGCAAGGGACATTCTGGTTCTTGGGATATTTTCACTCTCTTTTAAAATGGATTTATACATGAACTTTGAAAGCTGCAGCGTCTAGGTTTGCCAAACTTCATTGTAGTGTATTCCCCACATTTAATATACTCAAGGCTGAGAGCAGTGAGGCATAAACCTGGGAAATAACACAGGAAGGGTAAGTAGTAGTTAGTATGTTGCTTAATTGGAGTCACTTAGCACTTATTTTTTCCTTTTTGGACAAAAACTTCCCACTCTGTCTTTACCACATTCTCTCCCCCACTTCCTTTTGGATAGAGTTGTCCGTGCTAAAGAGATACAGTCACTCACGCATATACTGGGAAGACAGATAAAAATACAAAATACAAAACAAAAATGCATTACACTATTATAGTACTTGAATAATGGAGTCAATGTCAGACTTAGGCTACTGCCAGACCGATGTACTTTTTGGGGAACTGGTTCAAGAGTATCAAGCTGAGCCACTGTACAGGAACCAAACACAAACTAGCATTATTAGGCAAGGGTAAGAATCGAGAGGGAGACTTTTTCAGGGTGCACAGATAGAAGAGATGGCTGTCAGATGTGAGAATGTGCTTTCCTATTGTACCCACCAGAACCTCGGAGAATATTTTTTTCAGTCTGCATCTATCGTTTTGTGGCAGGTCCTTGAAATATCTTCACATTTGGCCATCGTGCATGCTTATAAACTTACCCCATTTCTCCTTTTGTTAGGCTATGATTTCTTTATTTTTTAAAAACATTTTAAATTTTTTTAACAACTGTTAAAAAAGTTTTATGGTAAAAATAACTCACTATATGATACATATACCCGAAATGGTGTGATACTTTATATAATAAAAGATGAAAATATTCACTTTCCATAATAAAAATAAGTTCTATTTTTTGTTTATTTTACAATATACTTAATATTCTTTTCTTCTTCTTCTTCACGCTGAAAGTAAATAGTCCCATTTTGAGAGCACTTCTGAGTCGATTAAAGTGGCAAGAGACTGGAGAATGACTTATAAGCATTTTGAGCAGCCGCATTCCACATGCCTCTCCAGTTCTTCCATGAAGGAGGATCCATCCACACACTGAAAGATGTATTTCCGCCTTTTGCTCCGGAGGGGAACGCAACACTGCCCATTACTGCAACTGCCACGACATTCCATCTGGGGAACTTTGGAGGCAGTGACACATGAGCTGTAGCCATGCTGCTTGTGGATCACTTCTCGGACAATCTCCCCCTGGCAAAGATTCTCTGTTAAGACAATGGAGAGTGTAGAGATAGGTTTGTAGAAGATTATAATTTAGAGACGCTCCCTCATAAGGGACAGTATTATGAACATAGGAATTTGGAGATGTGCCCTGGAGGCAGGGGTTGGGAACATTGCATGGCTGTGCGCAGCAGTTCACCAGAGATGCTCCCCAGTTTGTGTTCTTAAAGTTTTATTCCTTTCACATTCACTGGCTTGTTACTTAACAAACCTCAAGATCGTTAAAGAGAGGAAGGATGGGGACAGTGATAATTATCTTGTAACCCCCTCCCCACCAAACAGCCTTGTGCATGTACTGACATTTATTTTATTAAAGGCAAACAACAGTGCACAGGTTCTCCATTCTCCACTGCTTTGTATGAGGTGTAAAATGCTATCAGGACAGAACAGTACTCTCTTTGTGCAGGTAGGTAGTTATACAGGGCATTGTAGAGTCAGGCCTGTTGCCTTCAACAGAACTGGAGATGCTTTAACAAACAATAGTTATTTAAGCTTCCAACACCCCTGTAAAGTATATATTATTCCCATATTAGATGGAAAATGGAAAAATATATTAATAGTAAGACCGTTATTAGCCATGGGAATGTTTAATGGCATGAGACTTACATTTGAAACACTTAAGCTCCCTCGAGCCACAGAAACAAATCTGGGTAAGGTCGATCTGTTCTTATAGCCTTTCAGATTAGATATATGGAGTTCCATGCAGTGTGCTCTGTGTAGGTCTTTAGAGGAGACCCTCAAACCCAACATTCAGCCTACTCTGTATGAACTTTAATAATCTGAGGTTTGCCCAAGTATACTGGGCAACATTTCCTGTCCTAACCTATTGTGCCGTCACTGTGCAGCAGTCAGATTCATGGAATATGCAGACTGTGATCCTTTCAGATGAAAGCTGCTACCTAAATAAAACATTATGGGCCAAACTGTTGCTTTTGTGGGGGAACAAAGGAAGGACTAGAAGACTGAGTTATAACTTTCTGAGTTTGTAATAGGCCATTTAATTTGGGGGCAAAACAGGTGTGGAACAGACATGGGGCTTGGCCTCCCCAAAAGGCCAATAGGAATATAGGAAAAGCTAAGAATTTTCCTCGAGACCCAATTTCAAACCTAGACAACTCAGGAGAGGGAAGGAATGAGGGCAACTCACATTACTTATCCTATAAGTAAGTCACTGCTCCTATAGGAACCATGCTTCCTGGGAATTCTGCCTTTACCTTTCTGAACTTCCCCATCCTGGCTGTGTTTCAGTGTTGGTGGGGGGAGGGCGGATTTTCATCCCCAATAATGCAGTGAGGACAATCCTTGTAGTGTATGAAGGGAAAGATGACACAGAAAAGCACCCACATCCCAAGCCCTCTCCACTCACACATCCCACTCAGAAACAACAGAGCTACAAACCTCCAGGATTCAGGAGGAACAGAGCTATTACCATAGATCTACCCTTTTCTACACGTTCAGACATCTTCTGGCCAGCTCTTGTGTGGTTTCCCTCTCCTCCTCCCTCAGTGGCTCTGAAGGGGCCATTGTCCCGTTAATAAGAGTTAAATGGAGGAAGAGTGAAGACAAACGTGAATAGAAATGACAGTAAAGCAGCATCCCAGGCATCGTAGCCAGGCATACCTTTGTCACAATGGTCTCCGCTATAGTTAGGGTCACATTCGCAGTATGGCTCCCCGTGTTCTGAAATTTTACACTGCCCATGGCTGCATTTCATAATTCTGCAGGGGTTTGAGGAGTCATTCTTCTTGTCGCAGTACATGCCCATATAACCCTCTGAGCACTTACATGTGTAAGCAAAGTTGGCAGCCGTGCATTTACCATGGATACACCTGAGAAAGAAGAAAAGTTTAGAGCTGGCTTATGCTTGTAAACTTTGAATTAGGGCAGGAAGAGACCTCAATTTTTCCAGGAATGTTTACGTTGGATGTCTTAGCTCCCATTCAATTTCTGGCCAATATTCCAAAGCAAAGACGTTCAGTGCCAGGCATGTTGGCAGAAATGGCAAGAGGATATTGGATAATATTCACAGAAAGCAAATTCTGAATTTAATGATCATGAAATGTTCTCATGGGAAACCTGAGTAAGGGTTAGGCTCATTCACTCATGGATCAAACAATACAATTTATCCAAACAAAACAGCTCAGATTCAGAGCATCAATACTTGAAACAAACTGCTCACGAGCAATCCACATGTCAAAGAGTACTTGGAAAAATTATTCTACCGATTACTCACATGATGAATAAATGCAAGGAAAATTGCTGTCTGTGGAATTTGTGGACAAAAAAGAGTCTAAATTACTCCAAAAAACTTGACTCTGAATGGTTTCACGATGCAGGAGTCCTGCAGTGGGATTTGGTATTTCTGGAGAGGTGATGCATGATGAGGAGCTGCAATAGATCCCCATTCAGCGGGTAAATGAAGGCTCAGACTGGAAGCAGGGCGAGGATATAAAGGTGGCATCTTTAGGCTGGGGGATGCCATCCAGCGGTACAAACGTTTCATATATACAAAGCCCTCGCTTATATAAATTTTCCCATTTGTTATTTTTACTCCTGGCATTTAAAATTATTTCCCATTTTAAAAAATGTTTATTTTAACTCTTGCTAGTTTCGTATGTGTGCAAAATAGGCAAAAATAAAAAAACAAGAAATAATAAAAGCAACAATGAGGTCATGATACAGAAAAAAAGGGTAATTAAGTGGAGTCACATTATTTAAAATAAGGCATTTTCAACAACACTAAACTAATTCCTGCTCCTGGATCAGTAACTCTTGTTACTCATCCCCCCTCACCCCCCCTCCCCTCCCCATGCCATCTTCTCAGTTTGTATTACCACGTCTCCACTTAGATTGTAAACTCTTTCGTGTGGAGATCATGTCTCTGTATGTATGGCACCTACCACTCTTTTGGAAACAAACCTTCACCATTTAAACAACTGCAAGTCCCTCATTTTTTCCTTGCCCAGCCATCCTGGCTAATTGCTGATTTTGAAAACTCAGGGGACTGCTTGTACATCCTCCTTGGTGAAATACAATAACAAAAGGCCAGTTTAAATAAAAATCAAATCAATATTTCAATATTGTTTAGGGTTAGGGTCATGTATCCAGATCTGTCTCTTATTTTACCCCACCTAGTTTTACTAAAGCTTACAACTTAAAGGGCTTCAATCCTGTGAGGTGCTAGGCATACTCAGGTCTCCAGCATTGAAGGCGGTCAATACCTCCCCTGAGAGGTTCAGCACCCTGCAGGATTGTGCCCAGAAGCTAGTTTAAAATGGTTGCTGTGCCAAGTGAAATTCCTGTTCACTCCAATCAATCACATGGATAATTACAGATTGGGTCACTCTGCCTGTCAAAACCATGTGTTTGCAATATCCCTTTCCCACAGATTCTCCAACAGCTTACCATGGGAGTAGCTTCTAATACAAAAGTATTTCCATCTGTTTGAGATAAGACACAGGGCTACATAGACCATTGGTCTGTGCTCGTTTGTCTATTTGTGTTCCTGTCAGGAAATTAATGTATCTATCCAGTGCTCTGACATGAATGTGCACTTTGTTTCTTTGAACTGTAAATGCTTCACTCATAAGCCCGTTCCCTGGGACTATACACTATTCCTTCCTCTATTGCTGTTCTTCAGATGTCCTACTCCAAAGGGAACTCTTAAGGACAGCTGAGTTTTGGGGTATTCCAAACCAGTTTAAGTTGGAATACATAGTTCTGAAGAACAACATTGATGGCCTTTGGAGAGTTAGACTCTGAACATCATGTCTAGCACATGCTGTAATGGGCACTTTCTTTTGGATGTGGATGCATCAACAAAATGTGCATCATTCCCCTACAGAAAACTCATCCATGGGTAACGACATGCAATCAGTGGATCAAACGCAATGTGTATGATTGATGTGGAGTTTATGTATGCAATGTGGGGCTGTGTATTTTGGCAGGCACGCCCACAGCTGAAAATGTGGCTCTTGATATAAATGCCTCAACTCCCCCTGAACTGGAGAGCAGATCTATGGCCTGTCATCATTCTAAACAAGAAGTGGTTGATGTAAATTTTCAGAGGTGAAGAGGCTTCACAACTCCTAATGGCTTCAGTGGGAGTTGTGGGTATTCAGCACCTCTGAAAATGAAGCCCGGCTCTGCAAGATAAAAAAGTTAAAAGTCAGTTTATTGAAGAGAGCACTCCCATCAGCACCAATGACCTTACTTGTTAGTAAGGCAGGGGTCTCCAACTTCCTGGTCACACAGTGGGCCTGTCCAGCCTGGGTGACACTCACAGATAACGCTTGTCTTCTCTATGGACCGGCAGATACCATGCTTGCAGATGTTACAGGATTTGCAGCCAGGAAGGACTCCTAATGACTGCTGGGGTAGATCCTTAAAGTCCTGCAGCTCGTTATTAATGCGGACGTCATGGATACATCCATGAAAGCCATTTGACATCCTATCTGTGCCTTGGCGCAATGAAGATAGCCCAGTAGATGTTGGGATCCCTTCAGATAAAACAAAATATAAAGATTATCTTGCATTCACAATAATACTAGAATAAATTATAATGGCTAGCACCTTCCCTTTGAGGATCCCAAGGCCCTTCATAAACAATAATGAATTCAATTTTAGGATACCTCTTTACAGTAGTTCAGTATCATTATTCCCATTTTGCAGATGGGGAATTGGAAGGGCAGAAAGATAAAAATATTTGCCCAAGAATGCACAAAAAGGTGGCAAAGCAGTGAATAAAGTCCAGCTCTCTGGACTCACAGCCCTGCATTTCAACCATTAGATCATGCATCTTCTATTTATATTTTTATAGCAACTTTAATCCCAAAGTTCTTTAGAAATTATTTAAGAATTTCTTAGTTTGCCAGTGAAATGCTGCTACCTCTGGAATGCAACAAGAAAGCTAACAGTACTCAGCAACAATATGCAACAGTCAGGACTGGAAATAGTAATGTAGCCAGTTAAAACTATTGCAAGAGAAATCTAGACAGGCATAAAATAGCTATTTATATTGGACAGGACACTGTGACTAACACTTGTTAAAGTGCCTTGGGAAATTTAGTGAGTATAACATTGCACTTAAAACATGATCCTTATAGAGTCTTCATGGAAGTAACATCACATCAGTCCTTTGAATTTATAAAGCTCTCAGTCAAATGTTTATGCTTTCAATTAAAAAAAAAGACAGAATTTTGCAATATGTCTAGAGAGGAGCTATCTTTAGCAGAGCTATGTTAGGAAGACGTTGACCTTGCAAAGGGAAGCAGTCAAAAACCAAAACTACTTTAATTCTCCCCATTATATGCTTATGCATTACAAAAGTCTAATTACATGATCTTTTTCTGCTTATTTCCATAGAACATACTATTTATGTTTCTAGAGCTGTATCTCTTACGCAGATTGGGTGGTTCAGGGGAGATGTTCTCATAGCTCTGCTGCCAGATCATCTCTGCTGCATGAGGCTCTTTAATCTCTGACATTCTGTATATGAGCCAATTTTTAAGGTTCAGCTCTGGCCAAAACAAGATTATCCAGTTTTCAGATTTGTGAGGATAAGAATTCAGCGGCCACGTAGAAAGGGATTATTAAAAGGGATTATTCACAAAGGGACTCATCCAGCACACAGTGAAGCCAAAAGGAATTTTACCATCAGCTTCAATGGTTTTTGGATCAGGCCCAATGGCCCTTAGGGATCCATTATAAACCTGCAGCCATTTGTGCTTGGTTTTAATCTAGTTAATTTGGAAAAATCACAGCTGAAGAGCAGATGCTCCCTATCCAATCCAAGTTCTGCCATGCCCTTTACTGCAGTATCTCCATGCATACCCTGCATGGCTTCACAGGCTGTGGAATTAAAGAGGCTACTAACATCTCATCAGACCATAACATTAGAATGTCTTATTTTTTCAATCTCTTAATGTATTTATTCCAGGCAAATCATTTTCATAGCAGCAACATGATTTGATGGGAGATGCCAGCTGTATTATTAGCTGAAGAAACTTTTGGAAAATTGTCCAGGGCTCAACTATTGTTGCGAAGAGTGAGTGAACATACCTCCAATGTAGAGTGGGGTATTGATGCTGACTGTGGGTTGTTTCTGCAGTTTGCCAAGACTCTTGGGGGTTCCTTTATCCACAACCAAGTTCAGTGTTTGGTTCAGCATAACCAACTCCACACTGTGAAACTGTCCATCATTTATTGTTTCCACACTAAAGGAGAAAACAAAGAAGGAAGAGAATCAGAAGGAGCTTAGCTGTGACTTTCTTGCTTCTGTTACAGGCAATCACCCACTTCTACCCTTGGAAAGAAAACGGCAAACTGTTGGCTGCTTTGTGATCCGTTGTCTTTTTTATACTAAGCACTTTGCTAAGGGTAAAGAACTTAAAAGGTGCAACTTCAGACCTGTGTCAACTCTCATGTAATAAATACATACACAGATTCACCTCTTGAGATGCTTGTTAGTTACTGGGGAGGTTGAGAGGATTAGAAACAATTTGTGGGCTGGAAAATAGTCAATTAACATGACACGAAAATGAACTCCATATTTGTTGTTCCTAAGCCAACAGATATTTTTATATGTGAAAAGAGTTTCAAATAAGTTAGGCACACAATCTCTCCAATAATTGCACATGCTAAATGTCAGTTTGGATCACTTGCACAACACATAAAATTACCTGTTCTTCACATGCAGTCAGAGCAATTACACCGAAATTAGGAGCACCAATTGTGCACTTAAGCTTTTCTGAACTCCAGCCCAATACACTGGAATAAATTTTATCCTTAGAGCAACTTAAACTCTCAGCCCTGTAAATTGCACATTGCAGTGCCATGAAACAACATGGACATTTCATTCTATTCCAAAGTGCAGAGAAACGAGAGGGAGATAGGAGAGGGATGCAAAGGATACACAAGGGATTAACTGCTCTTTGACAAATCAGTGGGTTTTTCAAAGTGCACTCATAGTGAAGGAAGTGAAGAGATTTTTCCACTGATGCAAATTTAATTAAACATTATAGTCTCTCTTCATTGTACACACGTGAACTTTAATACATAATGCGATACTAATAGTGATGGCTACACCAGGTGTTAAATAATGTGCTATGTAAGCTACCCATGCAGTCAGCTTTGCCAATGAATATCATTCTTGACCTGCTGCAAGCCTTGTCCAGTGCCAGGTCTCTCCTGAATAGACTCCCCAGTTGTGTGATGGTTCTGCCAGGAAAGCATGGGGGCAAAAAGACATTGTGTGGGAGTGAAGAATTCCAAGATGTTGCTTAGTCTAGAAAACTAATTTGGAGTTGCTGGACAAACCATGGTGACAGATGAATAGAAGTGCATCAACTCATTTATTCTCAGTCAACTGGACCATATGCCCAGCTTCATATAGCTGATTAAGTTAAAAGTATATAGGGGCCAATCCTGAGCCACTGATGTCTATGGAAATTTTGGCTTTTAAGATGAGACATTTAGAAACAAGATACTCAAAGGAGGAAGTGACCAAAATTGACTTGTTCATGGAATAGTTACAATTCTACAACAGCTACGATAGACCTGGTACAGCTGATAATATGCAAGCAGGATTAGCCAGAAGCCACCAATATGTAGACTTCTGAGGAGCACCAGAGTGCACAGGGAAGTGGTATTGCTGACTCAGTAGGTAACATTCTGCGAACAGTCTGAACCAATGCCCCAACACAGTGGTGGAGGTCTTGTGCTGGGAAGGCCTTCCGGATGAAAGAGGACATGAGCACTTGTGGTTATTAAAGGTCATGTGAAATTTTATGGAAGTTTGAGGTGCTTAGATATTATGACACCATATAAGAAACCAGATAGACATATAGTGGATTCACATTAAAATGCTGTAAAAGTACTTCTTCTGCAGAACAATTCCCACGGAAATGATGCTTATGGAACTTTGTGAACTTGCATTTCCAGTGAGTCCTTTGTGTTGTGATTGTTGTACATTCTTAGGATGGAGAGGGGACTCTGAGGAGGCAGGTATTGGTAGTTTGCACTTGATGCTCCTGTAGTTCTCGCTGAGACCTAGAAATGTTCCTTAGGGAAAAGAGACCTCACACCACACAGAGGACTAAGACTTATTTAGCTGCATTCCTGAAAGATTTGATAGAACAGATTAAACCAGTTTCCTGGACAAATTCCATCTGGTCATATTTTACCAATTGAAATTCCCTCTGCAGTGTCCGTTGGATAGAGTGGTGTTGACACATTGCTATAAACTGCTGCTTAGATGTTCTTGTGGGCTATCTAATATCTGCCAAATTCCACCGAGGAGATGGCTGTGTTTCAGTGGTGGATGAAATGATCCCTATATATCCCATAACAACCTCAGAGGATGTTCTGAGGCTTAATTCACATTTATAAGCATTTTGAGATTCTCAGACCAAAGATGTTTGATAAATGCAAAGGCATATTTTTAATTGTTAAAGCTCTGTAGATAAGTCAATGAGAAAGGAAGAAGAATAGGCAAAAATATTTGCTCTGAAGCATGTGAGTTGAGGAGCAAGGATGAATGGCTGTTTAATAAGCGACCCCTGTCCTAGTGGGATCGATGTCTGAAGATGAAACAAGATTACATTCTTATCTGAAGAAGCCCAAGCTGCGACTATATGCAAGAGGACAACATTATCACATTTGGCAGTGCTAGTTCTTATTTGGGCCAGGACTTCACAGACATTAATCATTAACTCCTCCACAGCATATGGTTTTCCAGATTAGGGTTTAAGTGCTTTGATTAACAGGCAAATGGAGGCCCATGTGTCCTGTTGATGCGTCTAAGCTTCAACCCCTAATTCTTCACTATTTTTAGCGTACTCACAGCTAACATTTTAACTCCAGTGGGGAACTAGAAGTAGGGAGGGCTTCTCTGGTGCCATTCTGAAGTTGTAACTGGCTGGAAGTTGTCAAATTCCAACCTTTCTCCTTTAACCCACCAAAGAAAAATCTTTCACGCCCAAACTTTGCGAAACAGAAAATCATTAGTTGCCCTAGCCAACCATTTCAGTTTATGAAGCTGACAAAGTCAAAACAGCCTGAGCACACATTTTCTTTTAAAATAAATGCTCAGACACAAGGAAGGGGCCAAACGCTAACACCCAAAGGAAAAGGGGCTCTGAGAAAACTGAGATAGTGGATAAATCAAAGCATTTGTTGTTGTTGACAGAAGAGACTTTTAAAAGGCTTTGGAGTCTGAGAGAGACACACACAGAGTAAGGGTGAGGGGGAAGTGCTACGTGAATTCTTCCTTACAGCTTAGTGTGCCATTGGGCCTCTAGGAGACTCAGCAATCGTCTGAGACAGTTGGAGACAGTGGCTTGGCGAGAGATAAAGGGAAGAAAGCCACAGATGCTGAACAGTGCATTGTAACTGGGCTCAGCACAAACTTGCTGTGCTCTGCTGTTTTCAAGGGGCTTCTTCCCGACCAGGCTCTCTGTGAGGTTTTTATTAAAATGCTAATTGAATTCTCATTGGTGATCAGGTGGTTTTACAGCTTAACCACCTGAAACAGTCCTCAGTATATAACTACCTACCTGAGTCAGGGATTTGTTGCCTTTCATTGGTATTTTCATTCTACAAAGCTACAGAGCACAGTGCCAGAGGCATTTGAGCTTTTAAACCTGCCATGTTGACATTGGTAATGATGTGACAAACATGAGTGGTAGTGTTAAGATAGAAAGGTGTAACCATTTTATGTATCTGCAAGGCCCAGAGGCACTCAGAAAAGGCAGCTGTTTTCACTGTGATGCACAATGTACTCTAAACGTCTACCACTAGATGGAGATGCAGCATCACAGAACGTATTGTCAAGTTTGAGAAACCATCCATTGATATTTTTGTATTCTTCCAATTCCTCATCCCACATCAGAATGTTAACAGCTTGATACACAAATGAATTTTGCATTAGGTTATACAGTCAGGATACAGAGCTTCAAAAATTAAAACGTTACAGGATGGGGTTGAGGGTTTGTTTTTGCTTGTTAGAATTTACTGACTAAAAATAAGCTTTTGTAGTTACACACCTGCTAGCTGAGATTACACAGTTTCTCCCTTTTTTCAAATGCTTTTGTGATATGTGATTAAACCATAATCACTTATCTGAACAAACATGGAGGGAGTGGAGTCAGAGTAAAACACGAGCTGGATCAGAACCAACTCTGGTTTTGGAGTAAAAAACCAAGTGCTAACTCTTGAGATTTTCCAGTCGATTAAAAACCAGTCCTGAACTTTTCATCTTGGGCAGCCTCCAATGGAACAATTACAGTATTGTGGGCCTTTACCATAGAATACCCTATGTTTATAATAGATACTTATTAAATAGGGGAAGGAAATATTTTAAATGTAAACATCTGAACGATGAGCAAGGGTTGTCATGAATTTGATTTAACAGCACAACTTGCCCAAAAGTAAACAGTAGAAAGAGCCTACGCACCAGTTTTATATCCAAAATGTGGGAATCGCCTCACCAACTGTCATAAACAATCTGTTAAGGACCCCATGTTGGTCACCGACAGTTCACTGATTTTTACTTCAGTAATTAAGATTTATACATTACCTTCATCCTGAAGCATTTTACAAACATCACATGGAGGAACCATTTCACCTACCATCTGAGTGCAGCCATTTCTAGCTCTTTGCTCATAGTCATATCAAGCAACAGAGTAGAATAGGAAGTGAGGAATCATCCAATTGAAACTGCAGGGGGGGATTCCTTAGGCAAAGTCTTTAAATCATGTTTTGAGGACATCAGTAAGTCAGCCAGAGGTTATGGGTTTATTACAGCAGTGGGTGAGTGAGGTTCTAGATGATCACGATGGTCCCTTCTGGCTTTAAAATCTATGAGCCTATGAGACAGTAATGACCTTGATGCAGCCTTACTCTTGCCAAAAGTGCCATGGGAGCATTAACAGTCCAAGAGCTGTGGTTCTTGGTTTTACTGGTTTTCTTCCAACAGTGCAGTGCCCTTGCAAAACATGCAGAGGCAATCGTTCAGCCCTGACTTAAAGAAAAGAGTAGCATCTACTGAATCACCAACACCACTTCACCCTGCATCTAGACATTAGTGGGCGGTCTACTCTCCATTTACTTATTGGTCCTGACTCTGTTTAGCTTATAAAATCTGACAAATCACATCTTCGGGATTAATAGCTATGGGTGGTGATGTTCCTCCAGACCTGCTAAGTCTCCCATTTTTCTTGGAAGATTTCTGTCCTGGGTGCTTGAATTTGGTGGGAAACCTACTCCCACATACTCCTAGTCTCTATGGGCTCAGTAAGGCTGAACCTATGGCTGAAGCAACCTACCTGAGACCATACAGACTAGTAGAGAACCTCACCACCATTTTCCAACCTCAGAACTATGACAATTGACTCCAGCCAAGGATCTGCCCCACAAATATTAGCAAGACTAGGTCCAACACCAATTGAGGCATTACCCCTTGGATGCCTCCCCCAAGTGGATATTTTGTCCTGGATGGAAAACTGGTTGAAACATCAGGAGTAATGGCAGTGTTCATATACATGTCTGGGTATAGTACCTTAGATTCCCTCTGTATATGAGGCAGGTGGCTTTCAGAGTGGGAGTTGTGCAGCAATAGCATAGCAGGGCCTGGAGCTTTCCAGAAGTTGGTCTTGTCTGTCTGATACAAAACCCCCAGAGACAGACAGACAAAAGTGACTCCCCTTGAAAGGCCCAGGAGCCTCAGAGCTCCACCTGACTTGCTAGAAGTAATCACTTATATGATGATGGTGCCCAAACCTGGGGCCCTATTGTGCTGGACACTTTACGAACAGAAGATAGCCCTGAAGAATGTATGCTCAAAACCACAAACAGATGAAAGGAAATGGATACAACATACAAACCAAGAGAGTATGGTGAAGAATGTCGTTAGTTAAATGATAGCAGGAAAATGCACTGAAAAAAATCATGTAAAAATAATTTCCTTCCTACTATAGTCCCTCTCTCCACCTCACTCTGCTGTGTAAGCCCCTCACGCCCCACTACTCAGTGGCTGTCAGGGATCGAGAGAGGAACCCCTATAATTTTGTCAGCAAATAAAAATACTTTTTCAACCACACCCCAGCATTTAACTTCATCTTGTAACAGGATCATTTAAGTGCCTTTGGCTGTAGCAGAGCAACTGATACTGTGCAGGAGATGGAATAGAGGTAAGAAATAAAATCAGCTTTTACTAAAAATACAAAACATGTAAACGAGGTAATACATAGCCATCAACTATGCAAATTAGGGCATGTATTCGTTAGCAGAAATCTCCACATTTCCAGACCTTCCATCTAAATAGCTCCATGCCTCATTTAGACAAGAGCACTAGGCAAAAGTGGAGCTCTGAGTGACTGAGGAGGTGAAGCAATGGAAAAGGCTAAAGTGAGGGAACTGTTAAAGTGCAGAATGAAAGAAAGCAATGTGAAACCACTCTTCAATAGACTCTAATAATCTCACAGCAGAGCAGGACAAATTCTGGAAGAGGTGTGCCAAGGTGAAGAAATATCATTTGGGGTCTGGAATGAGGTATAGTGGGGCAGGAACAGGGAGCTCCATCTCTGACAGCTTTGTACCTCTGCTGAGTTTTACTTGCGGTTCTTGCCCATCCTTAATTCCAATTATATTTTAAATTAGCCCCTGAGCTAAAATTAACGTAAACTTCCTCATGGTAATAAAAGCAAAATGAACGAATTACAGTAGCATTTGTAGCCATTGCTGCAATGTTCTGTCACTTTTAGTACTAACATCATCTGAAGCCAAATTAAAATTTATATTATACATGAAAATTTATATGAATAAAACTCAGGATCAGAGAAATATAAATGCAAAAGACCTATCCAATTACTTATATCCAGTCCCTCGGTCAGTGCAGGATTATCCCCCAAAGCATATTCTATGTTGTTGCGTTCAGTCCAGTTTGGAATGACTCTAGTGGCTTTGTGTCAGTACCACAGCCTACCAGATCTCATCACTGGTGTCTGTTTCCCTTTGCTTTTTTTATCCCATTTTGCTGAGTTATAGCTCCATAGACCACCCTAAACAGTTCCCCTCTCTCCTTGGTGTTTACAACCTTGAAATGCTTACAGCTGATTACACTATGTATCTCCCTAAATGATCATTTAGCCAAGCTGCGCGTAGCCAATCTCCACTCAGAATTTGATACCTGCAGCACACCTGCCAACAATGAAAGTTATAATGCTACAAATATTTGGAGAGAAAAAACAGACTTTTTAGGCCATTGTAAAATGTAATTAACATGCTCTTGACCCCCCCCTCCCAGATTATTAATACAGGAACAGATCCTCATCTGGTGTAAATTGTTCCTGCTTTGAAGTCAGTGGAGCTATGACATTTTACTCCAGCCAAGGATATGCCCCACAGATGTTAGGAAGACTAGACCCAACCCCAATCTCTGCATCACCCCTCAGATGCCTCCCTCAAGTGGATATTTATGTCCTGGATGGAAAACTAGTTGAAACATCAGGAGTAATGGCAGTGTTCAGATCCAAGTCAATCTGAATTTATTTTTCAAGCCAGAGATTGATCTTGGATATTAGGGCTGTCAATTAATTGCAGTTAACTCATGCAATTAATTCAAAAAAATTAATCATGATTAAAAAAATTAATCATGATTAATCGCACTGTTAAACAATAGAATACCAATAGAAATGTATTAAATATTTTTGGATGTTTTTCTACATTTTCAAATATATTGATTTCTATTACAACACAGAATACAAAGTGTAGAATGCTCACTTTATATTATTATTTTTATTACAAATATTTGCACTGTAAAAATGATAAACAAAAGAAATAGTATTTTTCAATTCACCTCATACAAGTACCATAGTGCAAGCTCTTTATCATGAAAGTGCAACTTACAAATGTATACTTTTTTTGCACTCAAAAACAAAACAATGTAAAACTTTAGAGCCTACAAGTCCACTCAGTCCAATTTCTTGTTCAGCCACTTGCTAAGACAAACAGGTTTGTTTACATTTACAGGAGATGCTGCTGCCTGCTTCTCTCTCACCATATCACCTGAAAGTGAAAACAGGTGTTCGCATGACAATTTTGTAGCTGGCATCACAAGTTATTTACATGCCAGATATGCTAAACATTCATATGCCCCTTCATGCTTCGGCCACCGTTCCAGAGGACATGCTTTCATGCTGATGATGCTAATTAAAAAATAATGTGTGAATTAAATTTGTGACTGAACTCCTTGAGGGAGAACTGTATGTCTTCAGCTCTGTTTTACCTGCATTCTGCCATATATGTCATGTTATAGCAGTCTCAGATGATGACCCAGTTTGTTTTAAGGACACTTTCACAGCAGATTTGACAAAACACAAAGAAGATGCCAATGTGAGATTTCTAAAAATAGCTACAGCACTCGACCCAAGTATAAAGAATCAGAAGTACCTTCCAAAACCTGAGAGGCATAAGGTGTGGAGCGTGCTTTCAGAAGTCTTAAAAGAGCAACACTCAGATGCGGAAACTACAGAACCCGAACCACCAAAATAGAAAATCAACCTTCTGCTGGTGGCATCTGACTCATATGATGAAAATGAATATGCATTGGTCCGCTCTGCTTTGGATCGTTATTGAGCAGAACCCATCATCAGCATGGACGCATGTCCTCTGGAATGGTGGTTGAAGATGAAGAATATATGAATCTTTAGTGCGTCTGGCATGGAAATATCTTGCGACGTCGGCTACAACTGTGCCATGCGAACACTTGTTCTCACTTTCAGGTGACATTGTAAACAAGAAGCGGGCAGCATTATCTCCTGCAAATCGTAACCAAGTATGTTTGTCTGAGCGATTGGCTGAACAAGAAGTAGGACTGAGTGGACTTATAAAGTTTTACATTGTTTTTTTTTTCAATGCAGTTATTTTTTTGTACATAATTCTACATTTGTAAGTTCAACTTTCATGATAAAGAGATTGCACCCTGAGAAAATATGGATGACTGCAGACATCACAGTAGGACTGGCAAGGACTGAGGGCATGTCTACACTATCCGGTAGATTGACACTGCTGCAATCGATGCAGCAAGTGTCAATTTAGTGGGTCTGGTGAAAACACGCTAAATCGATGAGAGAGCACTCTCCCATCGATTTGTGTACTCCACCTCCCTGAGAGGCATAAGGGAAGTCGACAGGAGATTTTCTCCCGTCAAGACAGTGCAGTGTGGCCACTGCAGTAAGTGGATCTAACTACGTCGACTTCAGTCATGTTATTCACATAACTGAAGTTGCGTAAGTTAGCTCGATTTACTGCAGTAGTGAAGACCAGCCCTGAATGACTTGTAGCTCTAAGACAAGTACTGAAATGCAAGAATCCTAACTGGTCAGAGAATAGAATTATTTTACAATTAGGTACCTGTATCACTGACAAGAATGAAGCCACCAAGCAGAGGGAAAACTTGACCTGCACATGCATGCCTCACAACGAAACATGGCTGCTGGGTTTCATTTTTAGACCTCGTGTCAAATCACCACTGAAAGCAATGTTGGCTTCAGCATTCAGTATGGCATAAATCCTTTGCCTCTTCTGACAAGAAAATGTAGCAAGTATCTTCAAGGGTCCATTCTAGAATAACGAATGCTTAAAGCCCCCACCAACAATGGCCCTTCTTTTATGCTTTTGAAAATGTGTTGGTACACACCATTCACAAGCAGTTGCTGGTGACAGTGACCACTGCTGCTGCTGAAGGTAATTTAAAATGCTTTCAGCTTGAATGACAGGGAGTGGATAAAATTGTTCAGCTGAAATTGGAAGCTAGGCACTAAGAAAGAGAACTAGTGTCTAGTTAGAAACCTGATATATAGCCAGGAAATGAAATACTTTCCACTTTATTTTCTGGTGGCGGTGTATTCATAAGTACGTGCTTCACCTGCCCTGAAAATAAACAAACTCCACTCCTGTTTGGAGACCTGGAGAGTAGCAAATGTCTTACCTACCTGCTAAAAAGGCACTAGGGTGACCCTGGGAGTTATAAAGGAGCAAGCCTAACTTCTGCACCAGGTACATGTATTGAAATAACTCAGTAAAGAATTCTAGAACACTCTTATGCTTTGGGTGTAAACCATCTACTCGTGGGTGGAGAGCTTAGAAAGTTATTTTCTCTATAAGCAGTTTTATTCCATAATATTGTATTATGGGGGTCTTTGCACCTTCCTATGAAGTATCTAGTATTGGCCATTGTTGACAACAGAACATTTTATTGTGGATCAATGATCTTTTAGGACATTTAGAAAACAACTGGCTTGGGTTTGCATACCTCTCTCACATATTCACTGGAAGTGGATTTCAGCATGAGACCATGGTTCATATATGCAGAAACAGAACTACGTGGAAGCTGGTCTAGTATCAATTTGCTTTTACTTGTGCTCACTGGGTGTCAGAAAACCTTGCTCTGCTCTGTCATATTTTAAGTGTCAACTTCTCATAAGGGAGGCAAGGATATATTGTGGATAGACTGAAGACTGAATCAATTACCTGCTGGGGTGGAGGACATTCTTATCATTTAACAATTACACCTGCTGTGGCCATGCAGTTCCTAACAGAAAACCTGCACTGAATTTATCCCAGCTCATCCCAGCCACTCAATACAAGGAACAGGTGACAAGTACCCTCCAACACACCCAAATGGACTCCTGAATATTTACTAGCCATTTCAGTTCACACTTAAACCTCCACAGTATCAGGCAGAATGCCACAGAAATAAAAGGAAATAGTGATATGTTGATTGACAATAATTTTCTTCTCATTGGATAAGGATGTAAGGACTTGATCCTGGAAAGTAGAAACCCTGCAACTGCCACTGTAGTCAGAGTTACTTACAGGTACTCAGCAACCCTCAGGATTTAACCCTACCTACCCACCACTGATTCAGCCTATTACAACATCTCCCTTCCATTTGCTTTCTTTATTAAGTGCCTATATACACACCACCTCTTAATTCTTCTTTTGACCAATACTGCTGAACACCTGATTCAGGTACAGCAGAAGACCTTGCAAATCCCATGCTTAGAAGCAGTTTTATTGTTTTATTGTATGGAAGCTGCACAGGGTATTGTAGTTTTCTCCTTTTTCCAACACCATGACACAATATTGCAGAGCAATTTGCAAACTAGAGTGTGGCTAATACTAACTTACGGCTTAGAATAGTGATACTGACCTTCTTTGTAATGTGTTTGGAGAGCTACTGGTGTAAAGTGCTATATAAGAGATAGATATTGTTGTTATAAAGTCAAGGGTACTGGTTTATCTGAGGTTGGAAATAAACCTATAAAACATTAGCATAGAGCATCTGGATTTGGTTTCTAGATGTTAATATTGTTTCTAGGCACTCTGTTATTATGTACTGAGTGCAGGACAGATAGCTAAGATGTAAAAAACCCCAATATCATTTAAGCATATATTCTCATACTTAAGGGAATGACATATAAAACATCTAATGCCAACAGGATTTTGCCTATATAAATCCAAATGAATCCTGAAGGATGAAACTATACCCTCAAAGCATTCAGAAGCAGACTGTTCCTGAATAACACAAAATCAAGTATTTGATTCCTAAGCCTGAATTCATCCATCCTTTGCCTTGGCTCATGCAAGATGAATTTTACAACATTTACTGTGTAGGTCAGAGATTAATGCCAGTTGCTTTCATTATATTTGATGCAAAAATCTCTAAGGGGGACCTGAAAAAATGAAAGTGTGGTAGAGAGAACAAAATGAATTGCAAATACTCATAACTGTTAAGGACCTGCTGACATCTCATGGAAATCTCTGAGGACAGTCTATTTGGAGACTGTTCAGCAGCATCAAATAGAGATCCCACTGGGGATCAACACAGCAAAAGCTGCAGGGGATAAAGGTATTGGAATAAAAAGGACCAGTCATACAGACAGTCAGCTTCTGCAATCAGACTTTTGATGAATATTGTATTTGACAAACTCTAATAATTATTCTAATGATAATTAATGCTTTTGCCCTCCTATAGCACTTTCCTTCTGTGGAGCTCAATGCATTACAGAAGTAAGGCTCAACTCTCTGGGGGGGGCAGAGAAGTCATATTACCCTTTACTGATGAACAGTTAGAGGTACAGAGATATAAGGGGAATATCCTGTCTCCCTTTCCCTGCCAGCTGGAGGTTTTTACATACAGGGGAACTGCTGCGGTTCCACTGCTTGAGGAAGGATTTGGGGAGCCGCTGCACACTACAGAACCCAGCTCTGCAGGGGTTGACAGTTACCTATCACATGCTTTGGAGTATGATTGACAGTAGATAAGGATAGATGGGTTGAGATCTGGTGGACCTCATGTTCTTCTGCCCCATCAACCATTGCGCTCTGTAAAAAGGTTCAACAATAGGCACAGAGTAACACTCGATCACTTTGAGGGCCCTTTTCTGGGCATGAGAGAATCCATTTCTGTTCTGCAGCCTTGTGGAGGAAGAAATCCTATCTCTCAGAGATCCCCAGCACCTAACCCAATTACTTGAGACATGTACCATGAACAGGATTTACACCTGTGTCCTTCACAAGGTCACATAGAAAGCATGTGGTAGAACCAAGAAAA
Source organism: Mauremys reevesii (assembly GCF_016161935.1). NCBI lineage: Eukaryota > Metazoa > Chordata > Testudines > Geoemydidae > Mauremys > Mauremys reevesii. Next base: position 28,692,819 of record NC_052630.1, read on the forward strand.
AAACCAACCTCAACTATTCTGACTTCAGGTCTTGTGCTTTAACTATAAGAACAGCCATCCTTCCTATACACATACTAATCAGATCACTAGATTTTTTTTGTAGACTACTTAATGGCATTTTATGTAATGTCTATATTTTATGCAGTAGACACTAGCTGAACATTCTTCTAAATTTTGTAAAGAACTCTGGCATTATTTGGGATTAGACACTGAAAGAGAAACAGTCAATATGGTAAGCAGAATTAATACTAATAATTTACATTTCTACATTTTTATTGCTGCCAGGAAATTTACATGAAATTTCTATGTTTCTTAGGAGATCACTGACTTCTGCTTCGCATTCTTCACCTGAAGTGACAGTCTGGTTGCAACATGTCAGTTACAGTGGAGAACATTACATTATCAGATTGTTGGCCAAAGTCTGATCTCACTCAGAGCCATTAAATAAGGAATAATTCCATTGAAGTCACTGAAGTTCACATCAGTGTAAATAAAGAAGCAGAGAACAAGGTCATGCTCTGGATCAAGAACATAACAGAAATAGAAGATAGTTGAAATTAGGAAGCTCTTTACTCTAGAAGACAAATGCATGAAGTAAATCTAATGGCTTGAAGTTGGATGTAGAAAGTGGCATCTTAGTTCCAGTTTGGAGTTTTAACCACTGGACCAGCTCAGCGGGAGGAAGTAGTAAGTTCATCATCACTTGGAGTTTTTCAGCTGAGACTGGTTATCCTTCTAAAAGATACGTTCTAGTTTATCCACTCATTATTGGGTTCAATAGTGTTCAGTAATATAGTGGGGAAGAGTAATTCTCCCCACTGAAGAAATTACTGGGTGAAAAGTCTATGGTGTATGTTATTGGTGCAATCTGGCTTTAAAAACTAGAATGCTCACAAAACAGAATTTTGTTTTCCGACATATATCCTCAGCAATAATTAAAGTGATGAGAGGAAACAATGAATAGCAATGCTTCTGTACAGAGTGGATCTTTTGTAAAATGTTTACCATGAGGTTCAGGTTGTCTTTAATTTGCAATTCAAAAGTGATCCTCACCCATAATAGGGCAGTAGGATGTTTTCTTAAAGGCCAATTTTAATCTAGAGTTTTTCATATATTAACTTCCATCTCCTTGCAGCTTGGCAATATACTTTGTATAATCTCATACAATGGATATTTGCTGACTTCTACCTGACTTTATGGCTAGTACTCAAGAAAACATTAATTCAAACTTTGACTTTTCCATCCAAGTCATAATACAGGAGTGGAGAAATTTAAAGTAGGTCCAGAACGAACAGCCAATTACCATATATACTTGTTCATAAGCCAAATATTTTTGTTAAAAAAGTGACGCATCAAAGAGTGGGGGTCAGCTTATAAACGGGTCTACACCAAAATTTAATGATTTTAAACTCTATGGAATCATTGAATTGAATATCTAATACATTGTCATTTTGTTTACCTGGAGTGTCTGCAGGCATGGAGCCCCTCAGCGCCCTGTAGCTGCGGTTCGCCATTCCCAGCCATTGGCTGGGAACGGCGAACTGCAGTCACAGGGAGCTGAGGGGCTCCATGCCTGCAGATGCTCCAGGTAAACAAAGCATCCTGCCAGCAGCTTACCCTGACAGGCCAGGAGCCAAAGTTTGCCAGCCCATTTATTGATGTCAATACAGCAGCCTTTTAAAGTTGCAAAGGCTTTGTTTAGTGGACTAGATTGGCTTGAAATGGACCTCATAAGTCTCAAGCCAATATGAAAATATAACGTGCAGAATTGATGGTATTGCTAATAAAATTGAAATAGCCTGTTATCCCTACAGACATGCCAATCTACAGGGCTGCTTTGAAATAAACAAAGAACAATAATAATTTCACAGTGATAAAGCAGGTGACATTCCTATATAAAGTCCTACAAAATCTACAACTATATTAATAATAATCTATGTTCATACTAGTATTTAAAATGAACAACGGTGAAATCAAAAGAAAAAGGTCTTCTTATCATGCAGCATTCAAACTTAAAGTTGTTGAATATGCAGAAGCAAATAATAACTGCGCCGCTGCTTGTGAATTCTGTATCAATGAGGAGCAAGTAAGAGAATGGTGAAAAAATAAAACAACACTAAAAGACATGCCTAGAAGCAAGAAAAAATGTCCAACAAGGTGCTCTTCATTTCCTGAGCTAGAGAAAGATCTCAATAATTGGGCTGTTGAATGTCGACAAAATGGGTACATTGTCACTAGAACTGGAATTCATTTGCATGCTTTGCAAATGTTGAAAGACGACAAATACAAGTCAGTAAAGCCATCAATGTTTGTTACATCAGCGGGTTGGTGTACTTGCTTCATGAACCGTCATGGTCTCTGTCTTCGTCAGCAAACAAAGATAGCGCAAAAGCTGCCTAGAGATCTGGAAGAAAACATCGAATCTTTCCAAAGGTTTATTATAAAATATCAAAAGGAATATGCATTTGAACTGTCACAAATAGGAAATATGGATGAAACACCAAAGACATTCAATTTCCCGAGCAACAGAACGGTAACTGGTGTTGGTGAAAAAAAAAGTTTTACTTAAAACCACTGGCCATGAAAAAATCCATTTTATGGTGGTTTTATCATGTTTGGCAAATGGATCAAAGTTCCCTCCTGTTGTTGTTTTTAAAAGAAAAACCTTGCCTAAAAACATGAAATTTCCTGCTGGTGTCATCATACGTGCACACAAAAAGGGATGGATGAATGAAAGTGGGACTATTGAATGGCTGGAAAAAGTGTGGAATAAGAGACCAGGAGCACTTTTCAAGAAACGTGCTATGCGTGTTTGGGACATGTTCAGGGCACACAAGACGAATGAGGTGAAAAATGTGGCCAAAAATATGAAAACTACTTTGGCTGTAATACCCGGAGGCTTAACTTCAGTTCTACAACTGCTTGATGTCTGCCTGAACAAACCCTTTAAAGACAGGCTACACAAAATGTGGTCTGAATGGATGTGCTCAGGCACGGGAAGTTGACAAAAGGCAGGAATCTTATGAAGCCCGAAATCAATCTGGTCGCCCAGTGGATCAAGGACACGTGGGTGTCCATTCCCTCGGAAATGGTAGAAAAATCATTTAGGAAATGCTGTATCAGCAATGCACTCGATGGGTCAGAAGACGATGCCATATTTGATGATGACACAACAGAGGCTGATGATGAGAAGGAATCTGACTCTGAAGACAACGCTGCCGACATCTACAATGACAATGCAGCTGTGACTGAAGCTGAGTTTATTCAACTGTTTGGTGAATCAGAGATTGATTCAGACTTTGAAGGATTTTAAGACTTTTTAAAGTCTCATATTGTTCTAAGTTACTTGTTTTAAATAGCGATTTACTGATTTTAAGTTTTGACTAATTTTGAAGGCGAATACATATTTGTTCAGTTATTATTATAACAACAACAGGTTTTTCGTTAGATTACATTAAAATAATTCTAGCAAAACTTTTGAGTGTTTCTTGTGATGCCAGATTTTAAAATATAGCAGGGGTTGGCAAACTGGCTCCTGGCCCATCAGGGTAAGCCGCTGATGGGTCGGGACATTTTGTTTACTTGGAGCGTCTCCAGGCATGGAGCCCCTCAGCTCCCAGTGTCCGCGGTTTGCCGTTCCCAGCAGCTCCCATTGGCCGGGAGCCAAAGTTTGTCAACCCCTGAAATATAAGGTTGGCTTATGAAAGGGTCATACAGTTTTTGCTAGTCTTACCTATCCATCTTGGGGGGTCAGCTTATAAATGAACGGGCTAAAGAACAAGTATATACGGTAGTCTTTTCCTAACTAACTTTGCATTATAATTCTACTTAAACAAAGGCACTGAAGGGAGCAAGTAAGATCCTGCAATGTGTATCCCCCTAACCCAAAAACAACTACACACCCAAAAACAAAAACAAAGCAACACACCCAACAGGCAGTATAAGCTACTTTCACCTGGCCTGCTAACAAGCCATTTTCACCATGCTTGATTAATCCTCCAGGGTAACAGTCCTAAGGAAGCCTATCATCTCAAAACTCCAAAGCAGGTGAGGTGAAGTTCAAACTTATAGATACAGATTTCCCTTTTCTTAATCATACCATTTGAGGAATACCACATGTTACTGGCACTATACTAACAAGAGGGGAAATAAATCTGACAGAACCCAGCATGCACTCCTCATCCATCTTTCTAGCACTCCTTACACCATCATTAGCTTGCGGGAATGGTTTAATAATCTAAAGCCGCCAAGTTTGAAATACACTGAAACAGCAGGTTCAAAGCCAGGGAGGGTCAACTGAACCCATTATAATCAGATAAACTGAGATCATTCCAGGCAGTTTGCCATGCATGGGTCTTTAGGATGAGATTTTAAAAAGAACAATGTGTGAACATTATGGATCACGTGGCATTTGAGACAAGTCAAAGAAATTTTTTTGAAAAACACGAAGTTAGAAAGCCAAAACAACATCTTATCTCCCCCCGGGATTAACTATATTAGTCACTCATTATCTTTATTTCATTGCTGTTCTACTGTTTTAAGTCCACTGGGCCACGTTCACTTGACTATGCAGACTATGGCTCAGAATCACCAATGATGGAAAGACTGCTAGTGGGCCTGTCGTGAACCATCCACAGCCAGGACAGCCCCAAAGGTCCCAGAATAGCACAGGGGCTGGCACAACAGAAAGAAGGTGATCTGCATCTTCTCTGCAGCCTCAACTGATGAAGAGCCTACTGAAGAGCCCCTGCTTGAATGTAAAGCCTCCCTCTTTCCCAGCAGACACTTCTTATCCTTGCCTGGGGGTATATTTCCCTTGGGGTGCAACAGCTCTTGGTGGTACTTGTGGGCTAAATCTGGTCCAAAAGATTTGAAAGAGATCCTCAAAGCCAGGCAGTATATATCTAATGTAAGCCTAGGAGTGTTCAGTCACTTTACATAACCCATTTGACCACATTAGACATGGGAGTAGCAAGGAGATTTCACCTCTGTATATGGCATTGGTGAGCCCGATACTACAGTACTATGGGCAATTCTGGTGCCCACATTCTTAAAAGACTATTGAAAAGTTGGAGATGGAGAACATGCCTCACAGTGAGAGATTTAAAGACCTCAATCTGTTTAGCTTGTCAAAATGGAGATTGAGAGGTGACTTGATTACAGTGTACAAATACATCCACAGGAAGAAAGTACATCTCTACCCCGATATAACACAACCAGATATAACACGAATTCGGATATAACGCGGAAAAGCAGCACTCCAGGGGGACTGGGCTGCATGCTCTGGCGGATCAAAGCAAGTTCGATATAACGCAGTTTCACCTATAATGTGGTAAGATTTTTTGGCTCCTGAGGACAGCGTTATATTGGGGTAGAGGTGTACCAGGTACTAACAGGTTCTTTAATATGCAGAGAAAGTCATAACGTAAACCCACGGCTGGAAGTGGAAGTCAGACAAATTCCCACTGGAAACAAGGCATACACTTTTAACAGTGAGGGTGATTAACCATTGGAACAAACTACAAAGGAAGTAGTTGATTCTCCATCTCTTGCTATCTTCTGAATGCCTTTCTGGAATTTATGTTTTAGCCTAGCACAAGTTATGCATTAGTCCTACCCAAGTTACTGGGGCTCAATACAGGGATAACTGGGTGAAATGTAATTGCCTGTGATATATAGAGGTTAACTAGATGATCTAATGGTCCCCTCTGACCTTAAACTCCATGAATCTATGGAGACAAGCAGGTTTCTCTCCCTTCCCCCATCCTTAAGGAAAACAAGTTTTAAAATTCATTTAGAAGTCTCTTTTTGACATTCTATAGCTGCAGTTTTTCTCAATCAGCCTAATCTTTTCCCATCAAGCTTCATGCTAATCCCATTCTGCTGTACTCCTTAAACTAATAAAAGATTAGGGTGACATTTCAGAAAGGGCATCGCATTAAGCAGCAGCTTTCCCATCTCAACAGATCACACGGTGCCAAACGTAGTGAACAGGCCATTAATCTTATGGTAACGAGGTGTCTTTCTGAATGGAGACCTCCTCCTTATCAATACGAAGGGCACGGGAATAATGAGGACACTGATGCTTGCCATCTCCGGCAACTTTGCCAGAAGGTAGCGGATCCATAAAGCACAATGATGTCAGAAACAGCTCCTGTCACTGCACCATTCTGCCATTGACAATTGAGAGCAGGCTCCCACTAGGATCTGTCACCTGGTGTGCTGTCTGCAGATAATGAGCCTTCCCCTATGTTCTAATTAGTGGCATAAAACTGTTTAACAACTTTGGCTTTGCTCTAACATGGAATCAATTAGGATTAGCAGCTGAATAAAGAGTAAATTTTCATGCCTCTCTCACTAAGCCGGCATCACCGGTGAAAATCACCAACAAAACCCTTTGTTCCTTCCTAGGGTGGACAGAATAGCACAGACCTAATCACGGGCCTTCCTGTTCCAGTACAGGACCTGCTGATAGCATTGCATTGCCTAATTAGTCTTTACACCACATGAATAGAAAGCAGCCCACTGATTTATTTTCGTTTGTTACATATATCTCAGCTCTCAAAAGGAAGAGACAGCAACTAACGCCAGAGGCAATTATACGTCTGCCTTGTTTCTGGGGGACTAAAATCTCACATGAAGTATTGACAAAATCTTTAGGAAAAAAGTTTCAGCATCATCCTCTTTACCTGCATATAAACTGCATCTTTATAATTGCTGTGATAGGGGACTACCCCTTTAAGAGCAAGACAAGCTGGGTAACCTCACCAGCATATAAAATAAAGCCCTGATTCCTGCAATGACATCCATGCAGGCAGACCTTGGCACCTGTCACTGAATTTAACAGGCTCTGTATGGGTAGAGGGGTATGACCATATGAAACAAGTCTGGCAGATCAGGGACTAGGTTAGCAGAGGGAAGTCAGTCTGGAGCAGGCTCTGGTGGAGGAAAGACCTGTGGGCACTGCTGTCGGGTCCTAATAAAAGAAACTCACTTTGGATATGGCTTATGCCCTTTTTGTCTTTGGTTCTCTCTCTTGTGGTTAATGAATTGAGATTTGCTCTTGTATCCCTCGGAATGTCTGAAATTCCAAATTGCAGGCTTTTGGAATCCAGATGACTCTGTGTCACACTTGTCCTTCTGTTTAATTCCATTAGCGATGTTTTTTATTTTGTTGTTGATGCAGGTATCAGTGCTTCTAAAAACATCTGCTCTGTAATAAAGTCAAGCCCTTCCTGTCCCATTTTATCAAACTGCAATCCTGTACCACTGGCATTACATTCTATTGCTGTCTCTCTCAGGATTCTGAGATTACTGTAGATATCCAGAGGAGGAAATTGATTACAATGAACAGTTGCAAAGTCAGCATTTACCAAAAGCTACCACACTGTAATATCTGTGAAATCACAGTATTTCCTTTCTCTCAGAATAGGAAATAACTGCAATAACTCGTATACAACTGGGAAGTAACTGATAAAAACACTGACTTCTTAGCAGAGGTTAATGCAACCACCCTAATTTTGCAGTCTGTGAAGACAAAAGATTCCCAGTTAACGAAACAGACGTTTTAGATATTTGGAGATGGGGGGAAGGGGGAAATGCAATTTCAACCTGGGACAGATAAGTAAAAAATAAAAGAGCTTGTCACGTACTCTGACAAAGATTTTTCATAGACAGTCCCACCTCTCCATCTTTTGGGGAACAGTGCATCCTGTAATAGATTAGGTGGAGGAACTTACCTGTACACTGTGGTGGGTGGAGAGGTCAGTGCGTCATAGATAAGCCTCACATGTCCTTGGTACAACTCCAAAGCCAAAGGGTCATTGTCCCCTTTGTACAATAAGATGCCATTGTCTTTATCCGTCGCTACCTGTGAAACATCAACAGTTAGGTGAGGATGCTTTAGAGTTAATAAAAATGGAAACACTAAACCTGTATCATATGGAAGGATCCTATATTTAGACTAACAACTCTACTGACATTTTTAAAATCAGATACAGCAAGAGCATTAGCAATGAAAATTCCCCCAAACTGCCTCAACCATTGACCATGAACTGAGGGGGTAATTCCACACCCATTCTATCCTTGGTGTCTCTTAAGACTGTCAACAAAGGTTTAGACTGTAATGGTGAATTTTGCACGGTGGACTCTAGGTATTGGACAGGAGCCGCTAAACTCATTTTATATAGGCCATTCAGTTGCCGTTATGAACTTTGGTTGGCAGAGGCAGGTCAATTCTGCAAATACTGTTTTGCTAAGAGCCATTCCCATTTTTTTAAGTATTTACTTAGGCCCTTTGAAATACATTCCCTGAACATTTGTGCAATGGAATTTTACTAGTGCAAATGCTCATGGGCCGTGATTTTTAAATCTTGCACTTTCAAATGTTAATGGAAATTGAACTTAAAACCCAGTTGTGAAAACCTCACATCTCACTAGGGAATGTGATTAACCCCGATGTAGTGTCTTTGTGTGAATGAGCGAGTGACTGAGATGTCATTTAGCTGCTGGGCCTTGACACAAAAAAAGGACTTACCATAGCCACTAGCCCAACGTGCTTTCTTTAGTAAAAATGGTAGAGACCTCTATTTTAGGAGGTGAAGGGGCACAATTCTAATTCCAATCTTTCTCTCTTGAATCTCTAAGAGTGAATTGTGACTGTTTTTTGGAAGCACATGATTCATTTAACAATTCAAGCAACAGCTTGAATTAGGGATTTAGAGAGGCAAGATACAGAGTCAATTAAGTTATCAAAATTGCAAACAAATAAACTTGAGACCATTTCAATCTGATCATGGACATTCTGTGAACACAAAGAGAAACTAAAGTGTGCCTAATGGATTATACATTATAATTATTCACCCAACTCTAGTTATCACCAAGCCAGGCTGATCCAGAGGGTCAGAGTATAAGAACCTTTCAGTCCCTCCTAGATTTCCATCTTTAGTGTCCTAAAAGATACCCAAAAGATACCCAAAAGCCTAAACCCACAGGTGATGAATTCACCTTCCCATGAGGTGCCCCTAAAAGTGAGAGTAGAAAAAGTAGGACAAGAAATACTTTGAACAAAATCTGCCTCAAAGTTATTTTTGCAACAAATATTGCAAAGGTTGGTTTTTTTTAATAGCAGTTAAGTGGCACAACTAAACAGTTAAATATTTTAATCTATTTTTATTTAAACAAACACTCTTCTTTGCCCCTTAAGAGAGCATGATTTTCATTCTTTTATGAGTATGTTTTAATAGGAAGCTCTCTTTAATCCCCCTTTTTAATGGCCATGGAGGTATCCCAATTTTACATTGTTGGCAATTAATTAACAGAAGCAGAAACAATATTTAAACTGGAAAATAAGATTTGAGAACACCATCTGTGGGTGTTCTATGTAACAAGCAGGCCTGGCCCCCGAGTTATTGCTGGGAGACATTTCCTCCTTGTACATTTTACTTAAAGGGAAAATGTCAAGGGTTTGAAGCTCTGAACTTAGCCTATGGTACAGTGGAGCCCTTGAGAATATCAGACTTTCTAGAGTCTTTGAGAGACTTTCCTATGATCTGAAATGAGAGAATTTGGAAAAAATAAAAAGGAGAAAGTAATCTGTCTACATGGAGCTAATTGCTCTCTCATATAAACTGAGTACACAGACTAGTTGGCCTCTGCATTATCTACATCATAATAAAGATTATTTTTTAAAAAGCAACTTACAAAGAAATGCTAAGCAAGTCATGCAATGTTCGAAAATTATTTATATTTTCAACTGGTTGAATCTTCAGGAGGTGAGGCCTTTGATAGAGAGGCAAAATTCTGATCTTATGATTCCAGGCGGTTCCTTTAGCTATGATAGAAGACATTAATCTAAACAGGTGGTGGTAATGTTGGGTCAATATAAAACTTGTTAAAGTTAGTGGAAAGAGTCCCATCAACTTCAGTTGCCTTGGGATCAGGCCCTTCTGTGGTTTTTGGCAAAACCCTTTATGAATATTATTTGTAGATTTTTTTTGTGGCAGACATAGAAATTTACAATATTTTTTCAGTCAACAGAACAAACTTGGTAGAAACCATCTAAATAAGCCTTTGAAAAAATCAGTTCTTAATCCTGAAATCTAGTCCCGTCTTGAAAGTCTTTCCCACTGGTGTTTTGACTATGTTGAATTTACGCTCTCACAAGTAGTTCTGGAACACTACTTGCACCACCAGAAGCCATTTCTTTTTTAAACTGAGAAAATAAAGCAAAAATGAAGGAAGACTAATGCGATAATCTCTCTCTCTCTCACACATATCCTCATTCATCATCTAAAATGCAGTACCACTTTCATAGGGTGAGGCTGGGATGGTAGCAGTTCAGGTGCCTAAGTAGTGGGTATATGGAAGAGATATATTATGTCACAGATTAATTTTATGTTTCTCTTTTCTCTTTATTACAAACTGTTAAAAGGGGCAGATTTTCCCCCCTGTTATCCTAGGCCAATGGAAAAATAATTATAATTCAAATGAGATAGGCATATTTTAAAATTGTATTTGTATGTCCAAATGACTTCCAAAAGACATGGATCTAATATTGGATTTAGTGGCTCCAATCCAAAGCATCTGTGATCCAGAAAATAAAAACAAATACTGCAGGAGAGTCATGGTAACCATAATGTTTATTTTCTGTTGTCTTCTAAAACACATAACACAAAGCAAATTGATGTGATCTAAGCAGACATTAAACCAAAATCTACCCACTTTTGTCTAAGTGAAAATGCAAAGTAATGCCTGAGCAGTCTAATTTCTGGAAAAAGCCATTTAAAGAAGCATCTTTTTACAATGCTGTGCCCTACTATTAAACATTCACTGATGAAGGATAAAAGGCTAACCTGTACATCAACAGTCAGACTGGGAAATTTGAAGATACAGTCCCTATTTAAACAGCCATTACCACCTTGTTATGCAAGTCTCAGAACGTAACAGGGTGGAGAGGCTGGGGGTCAACCAGGGACGGGACTATCTCAGTTGCTGCATAATGTGACAGCACAGTTGCAGAGCAGCCACTGTCACCTTCCCAACACGGCACCAACTGTCTGTCATTATGTGGGTCAATAAATGCACTTCCTCTGGGATGAAAAGCACTGAAAGGTTATCTCTTGGAAGGACACTGGGCTGACAGATGAGCCATTACCTCTTCTGTGCAACATACCTGAAGGGAGATGTTTGCCTGGGGACGGATTTTGGCCGATGGCAGCTCAACATAGGAATCCTTCCCAACAAAGTTGACGGTGATGAGTTTCTCGCACTTTTGGCCAGCGAAGCCAGCCAGGCAGCGGCAGACTGGTTCATGGTGCACTACAATGCATTGAGCCCCATTCTGGCATTCATAGTGGTCACAAGGGCTGGTCTGTAGCAGAACCATTGGTGGGGGATTTTCACAGAAGAGTCCACTTTAAAGGAAAAAAAAGCACCTGTAATTATCACAACCCTTTAGCACTCTGGCAGCATTTCCAGGATCTGAGATTCAAACACCGCATTGTATTGTGACTCCCCAAGTCTAATAAACCACATGGCATTGTGATTCCCAGCTGCTCACAGATATTTGGAGGAGGCCTCTTCAAATTACATTCATGCAAATAGGGTACCATTAGGCAAGGGACTGAGCCAAAACTCCAGATCTGATTGTCACCTCCCCCTACACACACACACACCTTCGAAACATTTCAGATTCAGACTTTGCAGCTTGAGCCTATCTCTATTTTTACAACAGCAGCCATGAGGCCAAAGCCCTGCTTTTAAATGTTTTAAAAGATCTACCTGTTTGCTTTACAGTAGGGCTATGTCTATACTGCAATCCAAGGTAGACATGGATAGACATATCCATGCTAGTATGCTAAAAAGAGTGGTAGAGGCTGTAGTGTGGGCTTCAGCATGCACTGGTGGTACAAGCAAGCTGAGTGTAGGGCGGTTCGGCCGGGTCCCGTCCCCTCTGGGGCAGTGGGGAACCACACGCGTCGCTACTTCGGTCAGGTGTGCTGGGGAACTAGCCTGGCTGTGCGGCAAACACTCCGTAGCTCAGGCCCTCAGGCAGGGGCTGAACAAAGAGTTCACTATGAGCAAGCCCAGGCCCTGGGCCCTAGCAGCGGTAGAAGACCTGCTGCTGTGTCAGTGGGGATCCTGGCCACAACACACTGACATTGGCTCTGGCGGTGTTGCAGCCAGACTAGGGTCGGCTGCCCCCAGGCTACTTCCTACCTCCCCCTCTAGAGGTACCTGGGTCCGGATAGCGTCCTCCAAAGGGTCACACACCATGGGCTCCTCGGGGTAAATGGTGAGCGGCAAGCTTGGCAGCGTCTCTGGGCTTGGGCTAGCATCAGACATTGGCTGGTCTGGCCAGTCCTCGGGTTGACTGCCGATTGCCGTGGCCTCCCAAGTGGGAGCTACGCCACAGGCGTCTGGCCTCTCTGGTGGCTGTCTTCCAAGTGAGCTCTGGGGTCGGGCTTTTATACTTCCTGGCCTGCGCCTTGACCTCTGAGGGGTGGGTGCAGGGTTCGCTGGCTCCTCTCACTTTGGCATCCAGAGAGTCTCGTCCCCCTTCGGGGTGGCGGGGAACCAGACCGCCTTGCTACACTGAGGACCCTCGGTATGTACTCATGTTGCTAGCCCAATGCTTACACTGCTGTGTCTACGGTGCTATTTTTAGCTGCGCTAGTGTGGGTGAAGCTAGCATGGGTATGCCTACTATCACACCCCAGACTGCAGTGTAGACGTACTCTCTATGTATAAAGTGTAAAAAAAAAAAAAAAGAAGTGTGCTATCTCTAGCCATGTGACCAATTTCTGAAACTTATCAAGACTAAGGCACTGACACCATGTTATTTGCTGGGCAGTTTCCTAATGATGCTGCTTCTAGCAGCCACAGGAACATCAGATCCCTCTTAGGTGAGCTTCTGGTTATGTTAAAGGACTGAAAAAGTTCTGAGGAGAGTAAAGTCTGCAATAGTTAGAGGTGGCTGAAACCAGGAATGTCATATCTGAGCACTCATGAAAGCTGAGGTGGGGAGAGGGATATTTTGATCCAGAGCCATACTTTGTGTCTGACTTTATCTGTCTAATAGGCCAAATCTGTGCGCCAAAACAATGCATACACACATGAACTTTGTATCTGATCTGGCCTTTGAGGCTTGGGCCCATATCTACAACCATAGCTATGGTTCAATTTCCTGTGTTGTTTCCCCGACTTCATTATGTCTGGAATTTGTTCCAAACTACTTGCTTTCTCCAACAAGCTGGGATGATGAAATTTCATTGAAATATCAAAAACAATATTGTGGGGGTGGCGGGAAGGGAAGGGAGAGTGTAAAAAACTGCAGTGATCTTACAATGTAATTCTACTTGACAAACTAAACAGTAAAAAGCAGATTGAACATTTCTACCCAGTACGCCCACTATGCTCATACCATCCATGAGCACTGCTAGGCTGCCACATTAAGCAGACAGTTTGCTAATCCCACTGAGACGCTCAAGCAGAAAAGCACATCAATGCACCTGCTGCATGCCCTGAAGTTCCTAATTACAGTAGCTTTACAAAACCAATAAAACCTTTGTGCTAAGGAATACAGCATAAAGTTCTGTGATCACTTGGAACCACTGGAGCTTGTGAATGACAAATGAAATGATGAAAAATCTTTGCTCAGTGCACAGAGAATGCAAACAGAACTTTGCTGTTATGTATGCTCAGTGCTCAGAGATGCTTCACGTTCCAACCACGGTCTCCATCCCCTTTTTGATAAGAGAGTTATGGAAGACATATGCATACACACAAAATGCTAGAATACCCAGTACAGTTCTGGAGAATTAAAAGCCAACCATTCCTGCTGGGAATTTCCTGCTCTGCAGGGAAATTCCACCGAATAACAGTTCTTATTAAAAAAACAAAACAAAACAAAACTCCCTTCCTGTAAGGAGATGAAACCTCTAGGCTCCACGACTATATATGGAAAGCATCCCCAACTGAAGTTAGAATACAATCTTAATCCCTTTACTAAGCAGTAGTACTAGGAATGCAATGGTTGTTAGCAAATAGGACAGCTGTTATGTATTCCATAAAAACTTCAGCTTAGCCATGAATTTACTTTTGTTGAGATAGAAGTTAGTAAAGAAATTTGGGTTATGGCATCCTCTACTTTTCACTGTTGATTTCCTCATGGGTAATTTACCAGAGAAAGGAAATAGTTAACATCTCACTCAACAGGTGGCATGAGTGCAAAACACTCTAATATTTCACTGCAGTGATAGAATGATGTTGGACTTAAATCTATTGATGTTTCAGTAGGCAGCCAACTGGGCCATCTTGGTACCATACAATAGAGGTATTTGTGTCTGAGGAAATGTGGATGGGTCAAGTTTTGAAGCTGATGATATTACTCTGGATTTACACCATATTTGAGAGCAGAATTTGGCCCAGTATTTTACAAACAGAAGAGTAAGTAAAGTACAAATGTTGATTACATTTTGGATTCTTCAGTTGAACCTGCTTCTGCAGCACTCCTGCTTTCACAGCCAGTAGAAGGGTATCCCTGGTTTGGGGGAAATGCAGATGCAAAAGGGAACCTCCGCTTTCCTTTTTCTTTCTGACAGTTAGTTTCCCGTCCTTTCCTTTGGGCAAATAAGCTTGAAAGAATAAGCCAGTGGCTAAGGGCTGGAAGGAGTAAGCAGCTGAGCTCTACCTACTTCAGGAGGCAGCCAGTGGGATCTAATGATCTCCCGACCCCCATCCACACACACACTGTTTAAACAAACAGTCTGCTAAGTTTGAGTTGTGCCACAATAATCCTCTTGTTAACTCTCCCCCAAATCCACAGCCTGGCCCTGTACATGGCGGCGTCATTACTGCAGACAGGAATCTATTACATAGAACTGTGAGGTGGGAGTGGGGAAAGAGGTGGCAAAATCCTGTTCAGCAGGCCTGGCCTTCAGTGCTCAGGCTGCCTCCGCCTACTTTACAACGTGTATCACCCCTGGGTTTGCTCCAGTCCAAGGCCAGCATGACACAAAATCCAAATATACTAATGTGGCTAAACACTCTTTCTTCCTTGTCAGCCACCATCATCTCACTGGGCTTTCCAGGATAAATTGCATTTCAACACTTCTCTTATTGTATTACCAAATGCTTCCCTCATCTGCCACACAAACGCAGCCACATTACACAGCCGGACTCCACATGTGCACAGAAGTACTGCCTCAGAGCGAATGCTCTTCTCTTAGGGAACAGTGCTGGGGAGAGCAGTAGTTAATTAGGAATCTGTTCCTTTCCCATTGCTTGGAGCTCATGCATTGTGCTTTTAGGGGTCACAGTGACGGTATTTAGCACAGGCTAAGGGGAACATTGCTCTTGGAGCCCTCTGTCTCTACCCAGGCAGCATAGTTTTGCAGAGGGACTGGACAACCTATTAATATATTTTCCCATTTAAACAAAAAAGTGTCCTCAAAACTGTAGTCTAGGAGGCAGTGCTGCTGGGCAAACATAAACCACCACTTATTTATATTTTGCTCCTGAGAAATATACTGAGCACGTTGCTAGCATAGCATTCTGTTCAATTCATCAGCGGAAACTAGGGAGGCCAGCTAGAATTTTCTGAAGTTGGGAGTCCTCCCCAGGGAAATTGTTCTCTTCCCAAAACTTGGTTCAGTCTGGTGCATGCCAAAGACAAATACGCACTTTAAAACATTCCTGATGAGTAGCAGGCTAAAAAGTTCTCTCTGGCAAGTGTGAGTTAGCTGTATCCTGAGAAGGGGTGTCACTCCATCTGAGGCAAGGAACCCAGTCTTCAATTGGGTAGCAGAGTTTTTCCATGAGCTCTAGTTACTCCCCACAAGCCCTTGTCCAGTTACTTTACTGGGCAATACACCCCTTACATTTTCTACAATGGAGTTATCTGGGGTCCAGTCTCCAAGAAGGTAAGGGAACAAAAAGAGTAACGGTGTTGTCAGAAGCTAACCTAGATACACAAAGGAGCACTGCTAACATGTCAGCTTGCTTGCCAATTTAACCCAGCTGCTAAAGTAGCTCAGACCCATGGATGCCCAGGCTTGACTGATTATTAGTACTCTTGTCAGTTGCAGCCAGGGAACTAAGGAAAGCTTGAGGACTAATCAAAGCAGATTCTAACACCAGCCTCTACAACTGCTAGCCAGATACTAGAATGGACAAGTTGAGTTACAGAGACAAAGGCCTGGTCTACACTAAGCATTTAAACCGGTTTTAGGAGCGTAAAACCGATTTAACGCCACACCCGTCCACACTGAGAGGCCCTTTATATCGATATAAAGGGCTCTTTAAACCGGTTTCTGTAATCCTCCCTAACGAGAGGAGTAGCGCTAGTATTGGTATTACCATATCGGATTAGGGTTAGTGTGGCCGCAAATCGACGGTATTGGCCTCCGGGCGGTATCCCACAGTGCACCACTGACCGCTCTGGACAGCAAACTCGGATGCAGTGGCCAGGTAGACAGGAAAAGCCCCGAGAACTTTTGAATATTTCCTGTTTGCCCAGCGTGGAGCTCCGATCAGCACGGGTGGCGATGCAGTCCGAAATCAAAATAAAAAAAGAGCTCCAGCATGGACCATGCGGATGTGATCGCAGTAAGGGCAGGCAAATCTGTTCTATCAGCGCTCCGTTACAGAAGATGAAATTCAAAATCATTTTAAAAAAATCTCCAGACAGACGCCATAGCAGAGACTCAGCGCACTGCTGCGTGACAAGCATAACGGAAAGCCAAAGAATCAAATGGACGCTCATGGACTGGAGGACTCAAGCTATCCCACAGTTCCTGCAGTATCCGAAAAGCATTTGCATTCTTGGCTGAGCTCCAAATACTTCTAGGGTCAAAAACAGTGTCCGCGGTGGGTCAGGGCATAGCTTGGCAATTTACGCACCCCCCCACCCACCCCCAGAAGTGAAAGGGAAAACAATCCTCTCTTGACTCTTTTACATGTCACCCTATCTTTACTGAATGCTGCAGATAGACGGGAGGCTGCAGAACTCAACACCAACATCCTTGCTCCCCCCCGCCATGGGTGGCTGATGGTGCAATAAGACTGATATCCATCGTTATCATCAGCCTATTGGCACATGGGGCAGTGCAAAAGGACTGGTAACCATGCCGACTAGCATCCGTGAGGTTGATCAAGGGCGCCTGGCCCTAATTTTTCCTGGTAGATGGTGCAGTATGGCTGGTAACCGTCCTCATCATAGCAACAGGGGGCTGAGCTCCATCAGCCCCAACCCTTCATGTGCAAAGAAAAGATTCAATTGCCCCTGGACTAGCAGCCGGATGCTGGGCTCCTCTCCTCCACACTGCTTAATGTCCTATCTGGACTATCATAGCAGCTGGAGGCTGCCTTCCACTCATTTCTCACTAACAAGTCACTGTGTCTTATTCCTGCATTCTTTATTACTTCATCACACAAGTGGGGGGACAATGCTACGGTAGCCCAGGAAGGCTGGGGGAAAAATGGAATCAACAGGTGGGGTTGTTGCAGGAGCACCCCCTGTGAATAGCATACAGCTCAATTTCTGCAGGATCTGACACAGAGCAGCTGTGCTCTCTGGTTCTATGATACAGTGGTTCTCTAGTACACTTGCCCATATTCTAGGCAGGACTGATTCTATTTTTAGATACCAAAAAGGAGGGATTGACTCAGGGAGTCATTCTCAATTTTGGCTTTTGCGCCCCTGGCTGATCTCAGCCAGGGGCACTTATGACAGCAGCAAATGGTGCAGTGCAAAAGGACTGGTAACCATGATCATCTTATTACCGATTTATGGTATGGTAGATGGTACAGTATGGCTGGTAACCATCTCTGCTGTCATGCAAAAGCAAAAGCATGCTGCTGTGTAGCGCTGCTGAATCGCCTCTGTGAGCGGCATCTAGTACACATACAGTGACAGTCACAAAAGGCAAAACAGGCTCCATGATTGCCATGCTATGGCATCTGTCAGGGCAATCCAGGGAAAAAAGGCATGAAATGCTTGTCTGCCGTTGCTTTCCCAGAGGAAGGAATGACTGACGACATTTACCCAGAACCACCCGCGACAATGATTTTTGCCCCATCAGGCACTGGGATCTCAACCCGGAAATTCCAAGGGGCGGGGGAGGCTGCGGGAACTATGGGATAGCTACAGAATAGATACCCACAGTGCAACGCTCCAGAAATCGATGCTAGCCTCGGACCGTGGACGCACACCACCGATTTAATGTGTTTAGTGTGGCCGCGCGCACTCGATTTTATACAATCTGTTTTGCTAAACCGGTTTATGTAAATTCGGAATAATCCCGTAGTGTAGACGTACCCAAAGTGAGCGAGGTAATATCTTTTATTGGACCAACTTCTGTTGGTGAGAGAGAGAAGCTTTTGAGCTACACAGAGCTTTTCCTCAGCTCTGGGAAAAGTATTCAGAGTGTCCCAGCTAAATACAAGTTTGATATTACCTCACCCACCTTGTCTCTCTACTATCCTGGGACTGACATGGCTACATGAACACTGCATACAACAATGGAACATGTTCAGTTAGGGCAGTCTCCTGGTTTCATTGTGTGCCAGACTGTCGTCTCAAATCAGGACTCTTGTGATTGGCTGGTGAATGCTCTAACAGGGCAGTTGGAAGTGAATCTCTAACCAGGGCCAATTCAGTGGGAAGCTAAAACAGACTCTTTAAATGTCTTAGGCTGTCCCACACATTAATGGTAGTACTAGTATCTCAGCACTTAGGGTATGGCTACACTTGAGAGTTGCAGCGCTGGTGGAGGCTTTCCAGCGCGGCAATTAGTAACTGTCCACACCTGCAGGGCACATCCAGCGCTGCAACTCCCTGGCTGCAGCGCTGGCTGTACACCTGGGTCTGCTTGGGGTATAACCATTGCAGCGCTGGTGCTACAGCGCTGCTCGTAAAGTGTGGCCACACACCAGCGCTGTTATTGGCCTCCAGGGTATTAGGAGATATCCCAGAATGCTTTTAACTAAATTACTCCCTTTGTTTTGTTATGCTGCCTCTCTTTGTTTTGTTGTGAACTCGGGGCTCCGGGAGCTGCTTATCTAAAAAACAAACACAGCTCCTGTTTGCTGTGATCAATCTGTAACTGACTGAACAATCAAATGAGATAAACCCACTACCTTGCTGTGAATGAGGCAGGCAGGGGGATGAGTATTTGCTTGACGAGAGAAACAGCGGGGGCCGGGGTGAGAAAGGGAGTCCTGGAGCAGCTGCTTATCTGGTCTGCAGGCTGTCTGCAGTTAAGAGTAAGGGGTTGGGAAAAATTTCTGATTTTGCAAGGCAGGGAGCTGATACACAGTGTCGGCTCCAAAAATCCACTCTCTCTCTCTCCCCCGGTCCCTGTCACACTGCACCCCACCCCCCTCTTTTGAAAAGCACGTTGCTGCCACTTGAACGCTGGGATAGCTGCCCATAATGCATCACTCCCAACAGCGTTGCAAATGCTGCAAATGTGGCCACACTGCAGCGCTGGTAGCTGTGAGTGTGGCCACACACCAGCGCTTTCCCTACACAGCTGTACGACCAGCGCTGTAACTCCCAGCGCTGCAACTCTCAAGTGTAGCCATACCCTCAGCCTGTATATTTTCATGTGAATTTAGGAAAATCACCTGGCCCATACCAGCCTCCACTAGCAAAGAGGAAGTGCTACAGGAAGCTGTTTTGCCTGTGGTCAGTTTCTTGCTCAAAGATTTCTAAAGCATTCTAATGCCCAAATCTCCACATGAATCACTGGGTAATTTACTCCCTGCAATCACATCCCATTTACTGGCTCTCTCAGTGAGCTGTAGCTGTTCAGCTACTAGCATCAAAAAGTTACACTACACACAAGTGTTTGTCAGGGGCTTTTTGTATACCCAATGATCGGAAGTCAAAGTCTGGCCCTTCTTGTCCAAGCTGCCTGAGTCTACGGGGTTATATAATCCTTGTTTATTTGAATCATCACTGTGGAATTTTCTGCAGTGAAATATCACAAGGGGCAGCTCTGAAACAGCCACACAATGGAGAAAAACACCAACATGGTTTATGTAAAGCTCAGCAGAGTTAATATATGTTTCCCCTCTGAAGCAACATTTAGCAGAACAACACTGCTGTTCCATGGATTGCTAAAGAGAACATTTGACAAGTCAGATTTTGCCCAATAGGGTTTCATGAATTGTAGAAACAGAGTTCATCCACAGGGTAAACAAATCATACTGTGGACAGACGACACATAAAAAACATTTCAGGAAGAAAAGCATATCAAGTATTTGAAAATCACACTAAGTAATAAGCTACCTTAAAGTACTGCACATAGAGCAACTATAAATTAGCAATTAATAGCTCACACCATAATGAAATGACGTGTGTGAATGCACACTACTATTTCCTACTGAATGGCATTCAGAGGTGCTTAACTCTACACCTGAGGCCCTAGACTGCTATAGCTAATGGTGATTGTCCCTTGTGCAAATATGCTTCCTCAGCAGAGGAATATGGGTTTTAACCCCACGATTACTGTCCCATCCATGTGACCATGATGTACAGCACAGTCATAACCACAAAGCTGTTAGGGAACCATGCATTTATTACAATAGTATAGACACAACTATTGACTGATTATTCTGTACACTCACTGAAATGCTTTCTGATATTTAGCCAAACATGTCTGTGCTCAGTTTCATCTCATACCTCCTTAGTTATCTTTCCTAGGCTCCTCTTTCCCTCAAACCTTCTCTCCCTCTGTCAGTATTTAAACATTTGCAAAGTTATCCTATCCTCTTAGTAGTTTGATGCCTATGGCATATATCACTGCACATCTTGCAAATGCACAGGAGGTGATTTTGCATGCCTGCACATCACAGATCTGAACTCTGTCCCTCAACATGTTTGCAATTACAATCTTAACAAAAAAAGTCACACTCCCATTCAGAGCTGTGTGCTTTGAAACTACAAAAGGCCAGAGGCATGAAGAGAATAATGAGCAGATAGTTTTTGTTAGCAGAATTTTAATGCTCCTTATGAAAAAGATCAGATACTGTTCTGGATGGGCAGTGAGAGTGGACTAACTCCAAGAGCTTAAGGCAAATTCAGTCTCCAACGCCCATTCAGCCCGTAAGCCTCTTCTGAGACTACTGGGATGTGAGGCAGTCAGTGATCGTTGTGATATGGTGATGTGAATACCAGTAGGACCTGAGCTGAAACCACCAAACTCATTTCACACAAGTTGTCAGTAGAGCTCGAATCTACATTTCAAGGCAATTTATAAGAACTATATGAAAAAAATCAGAAGCTGATTTCTAAAACAGTTCTTCCTCACAGTGATTTATTCACTGCATGGAATCGTAGGAATTTAGAATCAAAGCTTGAGGGCGGTGGTTTAGTCAAGGGCAATGGACCGAGGAGGAGGAGATTTGGGTTCTAAAATCCTGGCTCTGCTATTCATTTGCAATGTGAATATAAGGAATTCCCTTAAGCTCTCTGTGTCATTTCCTCCTCTGTAAAATGAGGCTAATACTGCCTACCCACTTCATCCTATGGCTGAAAAGTGCTGCATCAGGGCTAATCATTAGAGCTGTGCAGAAAACAGTAAAGCCATTTCATGGTGGCTTTTGATATTTGGAAATCCAGTTTCATTCTGATTTGGAACAACTGCCAAAAAGATTTGAAATTCTCCACAAAAGGGAAGGGAGCCCCAGCTCGGGGACAGGCTGCATATGGGCTGTTCTAGAGCTATGGGTCCTGGGCACTCTAGAGTCCCCAGCTCAGGGGCAGTGCACCTGCTGGGTTGTGGAGGACCTGGGATCCTAGAAGCCCCACTTTGTGGCAGACCACCAGGTGAACTGCAGAGGAGCCTGGGTGCTTCGGAGCTGGGTTTCTCAGGCTCTTGGACAGCCAAACAGCTAGAAGCCTGAAAGTCCAGGCTGCCAAGGAGCTGGGCAGGTGAGCTTGTAGGAAATCAGAGAAGTTTCCATCAGAACTCTGCCTGGGTTCCGTTGCAATGGGGTCAAAATTGAAATATGTCCATGAAACATTTTATTTTTGACTCATTTACATACAGATAGGAAAATGTTCTATCATAGAATTTCCAACCAACTCTATTCAGTATATGATCCTTAGTGTGATTTCTTGAAGACACACTTTCAAATGCTTGTTAGTACCTCCCTCTTGAGCACCAACTGAGAGACATTCCTTAAAACACAGAACAGATCACCACTCTAGCTGGGGTCTCCTAGAATTACCACCATCTGATAACTGGCTTGAGTTGGATTTGAATAGGCAGTGTAGAGGTACATGAGTCTGCAGTTCAAATCCTTGAATATGCTAACAAATAGCAAGGCTATTCAGTGATTGAAATTCTACCAGGAAAATGTCTACCTTGTACCCTCTCTAGCCCAAGTATTGATGTAATCACCAGGGGATTTAAGCAGGGAACGAAACATGATGGAAAAGGTTTGCCTAATAAATTCAGGGGTTTCCTCTTATATTTGTAAGATTTGGTCCTGTGAAATTGCTGCTTACTTTGCTGTAAATACAGTGTCAGTTCAATAGGAGGCTGACTGATTTGCAGTAAAAATACTAGTTGAGGAAAAAAAGAATAAGGATGAAATAGAAGAATAAAAAAACTGCTATGCACAGAATAGAGTTTATAAATGCCCATGCAATTTTTGTTTTGTCCAGGCTGATCTTTTCAGGTATTTCTCTCTCTCTGTTTGTTTCAAATACAGAAAAGATTCAATTGGAAGGAAGCCAGCATCTAACCTCAGGCACTGATTAGTGAATCCGTTTGGAGAAGCACTCTCATCTTTGACAGACAGCAAGATTTTCAGAAGTCTGATATATCGGCAGCTGTCAGAGTTGGAGACTTGAAATGCACAGGCTAACTTGTGCAGAGTTCGTCCACCAACAGACACAGAACATTCAGAACCCTATCTTTTGAGGGCTGGATCTGCTGTGGGTGAGTCGGTATACATATCTCAGCTGAAAAGGCTAGACCTCCACTTGACCTAACATCCCAGCTGTTTCTCTGATGGAACTTGCATGTTCTCTAGTGGGGTGTGTGCAGGACATGGAGCCAGGATCTCATGAGGTCTCATTACAGCTCTGTGTAACAGAAGAGACATTTCTACAAACAGGTGAAGTTTCACAAACAACTTATTTGGTAACAAAACATGGAAAACTGTAAAACTCGGCACACCACACGATCCAGTTTTCACAGAAAAATTTTACAACAACAATATCAAGAGAAATCCCTGACATTTTCTGTTCTAAGTATTTTACTCACCTGCTCTGTGGATGTGTGTGTCAGCAAGCACAAGTGTTTTGTGTGTGGCTATTAAACCACACACAGATATAATAAAAAAAGTACATGGAGTTGTCTTCAAAGCATGACACTAATCATCCAAGTGACAACTTCACTCTCCTTTTTCCCTGCCTTATAATCACTTTCTGTTGTCTTGACTTAATGTAGAACTGATCCTACAATCCTACTGATCCTACCCACTTCCTGGTGCAGTAATTACTAATGTGCACTGTTCCACGGATTTCAAAGTATTAAGTGTGGTGCTGGTTACCAGGTGTCGGCAGAACTGACTCCTTACATTGCAAATTTTTTGAGTAGGGAATAAGTCTTTATAGGGTATGTGAAGAGCCATATCTCTAGTGCTAGACACATGCACAGAGTGTATATGGGCCTGATTCTGATCTCACTGTCACCAGCGAGAATCAGGAGTCTATGGCGTTCCACAGACATAAGCAAGATGAGATGTAGAAAAGAAATCACTCCTGGATTTTATATGCCAAGCTTTTTCTCCATATGAATTTTATGGACAGTTTACAGAACCTTCTAAAATGGGAATGGAACAGAATGAGTTGGGCCACTATAAGAGTCTGTATACTGAAAAGCCAAAGGATTGTTTTTGTTTTTTGTTTTAAATGAAGGCAACAGGCATTACCCTCACAAGCAGGTTTTCCATTTCCCCCTGTTCATTGGGGTAAAGTACAGGTTTCCTAGTAAGAGTGTTTACCCCTCCCACCTGCTTAGATGTTTGCAGATTTCCAGCACAGTAAGCTTCTTTCTATCATCCCCTTTCCTAGAAAGGCCGGATAATGTAGGAGGGCTACAGCAGTTAGAGCAAGTGACAACAGGAACTCTAGCTCTCTCACTGGATGTGTAAACACAATCCTTTATCTGCTCTAGTACGCCACAGCGTGGAGAGCCACCAGCTCAGAGTGACATTTCATCCTCCTGTACACGTTTTTCAGCTTCTCTGCCACTTTGCCCCACTTCCATAGCCCACATCTTGGTGGCAAGTTGGGCTTGAAGCGATTCCTCTTAGCTGACAGCACTGCTGTGCCTCTATCAGACACAGGGGTCGCTGCAGAGTGATACAAAGCAGTTTCATTTACCGGCTGAGTGGACAGCTCCTCTCCTACCCCTCCAAGCTCTCCTCATTGCTGCTCGCCCAACGCTGAAATCTAGGTCGCTCACATACTAACAGAGTATTGGACAATATGCCAGGCCCTGAGATCTTTTCTATTTTCAAAGTAAGGAGAGAATATTTGAGTATCTGGCCCCAGCCCATCTGCAAGATTAAGAGCACTGAGCCATCAGTTCACACAGTAAATTATGGATAAATACCACATCTAGATGCTAGTTTGAGCAGTTGTAGAAAGAGACCAGATATTATGCAGAGAGTACACACAGTCTGAATGATGAGCACAACTCTCTGCTTACCTGAACCCTTGGGGGCAGACACAGGTGTAGCCATTGACTGCATCTACGCAAACTGCACCATGGCGACATTTGTGGCTCACACAATCATCATCGTCAGTTTCACAGTGTTTGCCACTGTAGCCAGGTAGGCACTCGCATCTGAAACACAAGGAAGATCATCATCAGTAGGCTGCATCCCTAGCATCCATCGTGATAACACACACACAGGTCAATGTCCGATTTGATCAAGGTATATGGTTCATGGTGTAAGAATGGCAGAGGTAACACTCTTAGAACAGTCAAAGAAAGAGCTAAACATTAACTTTCAGAACTGTTCGAGCTTGAGCTCCTTTGACTGCTGGTGTTACACATCTTAGGCCGTCAAAGCAAATACTATGCCATATAATTTCACTTTTCCAAGTCTGCTAAAGAGTGGCACTGCATGGTCATGTACAAGCTTTCTTTTGATATATGAGATAACTAAGTTCACTTGGCTAAGCTTATAAAAGTGTTTGACATGTTACTGACTCAACATTTAGAAGGACTCTACTTTCTACTTTTAACAGCATCTACTCAGCTGAGTCCCAGCAGGAATGCCGAGCACAGAGGTGACATACAGGAGTGTCATTTTGGAAGCCTGCCTGGGAGATCCTGGGCAATGGAGGCCAGACACATTGCAGAGGTAGTACAGTCCATGCAAGAATGGGAAAAGAGGATCCTAATAATGTCTCTTTTATGATTTGAGCTTCATTCGTAGCAGCCACTAGGGACAGAAAGGTCTTCAGCCTTCAGACAAAAGAGAATGTGCACACAAATAATAAATGAAATCATGTAAATGACTTTGAAAGGCAAAAGAAAATTTAAAGGAGGTGATCATCAGTTTTTAATCCACCACCTGTTCGCTTTTTCACGGCAGATACTCTATGGGAGCAGTAACAACAGAATGTTTCCAAATCACACCTCCTGCTGAAATACTGATGCAATGCCACTTTCCTGCCATTAGGTGGCAACTCGCTCCTAGGATGAAATGATATGGGATGCAACCAAAACTGCACGCATCGGCTTTTTTTATTATTATTTTTTTTTATTACAGTTGTTAAGTTTGTTGTGTTAAGGTTGTGTCAGCATTTCCATTATAAACCCTATTTTCAGAGGTTTATAACTTGACCATAAAAATGTGCTCTAGGCTGAAATTTGGCATCCAAGGTCTCAGGCCAGGAACAGATCTTTTTGGAAAGTTGAGCAGACTCTTTCTAGCCTGTGGACACTAAATTTTAGTCCGGCTTGAAGGCATTTTAGTCCATAAACCACATTTTACTTCTCCCAGCTGGATTTTATTCCACAGCTGGAAAATAATAAGCATATCACTTAAACCAAAACAAAGGGGGAGCCCCAATTATCTCTTAATGTGCATGTGTATTTTACAACACACAGGTTTGTATCTCCCTGAATTCTGGATTACCCCACTTGGAGTGGCTATGATCACAGCTTTCACACTCTTAAGGGCAAAAGTAACCTCCTTTCCTAGCTGCAAGGTTCCTTTGGAATGGGTGCAGTTCCACTGGGGATATAGGTAGGTTCTGCAGGGGCATGTATTCCATGCGGCATAAAGCCCTGACCCACATGAGTTCTGTGGGGATATATGCAGGGACAGGAAGGATTGAGGAATAGGCAATCCAAGGGAGGTGGCACCTGAAGATCCACTGCTATGCAGATACCCCTGTCCTGTTCTCTCCTGCCCCAGAGGGGGTTTGGAGGGCCACGTGCATTATAAGATGTTACTTCAGATATTAGGCTGAAATCTCTGCAGAGAGACTCCATAATCCTGGGAGGGGAGGGGAGGGGAAGGGGAAGCGATGGGAGGAATGGTAGAAGAAGGATTTCTCCACTCCCTGGACAATTACTGGGTGCTGGGTTTAGGATTTGTTCCTTAATGAGAACTTGTATGTGATTAATTATCACGTAGTGTTTGCCCATCAGGGAATTATGGACTCACTCTGACGGAGTGCCAAGCACTGTCAGTGCCCATTGAGGGCAATAGGAGTTGAGGGCACTCGACACTTTGCAGGAGTGGCCACTTATGATGGGGTGTCCGCCCCACACAAGGCCTGAAGGGGTTAAGGTGGCTAGGTGAGCCACCTGCAGGAGGAGCCAGGGAGTAACAAAGGTTAATTAAAGAGGAAGTGCAGCTGGCCAGGAACAGGAGGGGCCTACATAAAGCCCAGTAGCTGAGAGTAGAAGGGGCTACAGAGAGAGAGAGGTGGCAGTCACTGTCAGGGTGAGAGAAGGCAAGGTAGGAGGTAGCCCAACGATACAGCAATATGGTTCTGGACTGTGCAGCCCTCAACTGCTTGTTGTAGGGTCTCTGGGTGGGAACCCAGTGTAGAGAGCAGGCCTGGGTTCCCCTACCAGCCACTGGGTAGTGGCGCTGTTAAGGGGCAGTGAAAGAGAAGATGGCCTGGGGCAGTGGGTCCCAAGGAACTTTGAGAATGCAAAGTTCTCCCCGCCCCAGGAAGGGGAAACTACAGTGACCTGGCCAGAGGGCCAAGCCACACAGCAGGAACAATTGAGTCCCAAGAGAGTGAGACACAGCGAGTGTGACAGAGTGCAACCACGGGAAGGGGCACCAGCCTGGCAGTGCTAATCCTCAGACATGGCCAGAAGGAGGCGCTCCAGCAGAGAGTGGAGCACCCTGTGACATCCCTACATATGACGATTCTCTCTCTTTTAGGCATTTGTAAGTATTAATAATATTGGCTCTTACATGGCACGTTTTATCCTTAGACGTGGTTGGTAAAGCAGCCAGTACCATAGTATCTAGCCTTCTATAGCATCTGTAACACACCTAGCACTTACTGTGGCTGGGTAAAATGACACACATCAGTCTGAAACCAAAATAATCTTATCTGAGAAAGCAATGTGAGTGACTGAAAAAGTAGCTACTAGAACAGAATCTATTAACTTAGATTCTGCAATTGTGGCAGCCCTCAGGAGCCAGAAAGGGGTAGGGCATGGGGTGATTGAGGTTCGAAGATCTGATGCTGTGCAGATCCACCAATTTCCTTCTCCACCCTCAGTGTGGTAGGGGTCCCGGTAACGGCCATACGTAAGCACTCTTTAGTTGACATTCTACCTCTTGATGTCTTGGTGGCTATAGGAACAGCGTGAATAACGTAGTGTTGGAGATGATAAAACAAAACCCAAGACCATTCCTTCCCCAAACTCTGTAAGAGCTGAGCAAAGTTTTTCAGCAATGTTTCTGTCACACCTGCAAACAAATAACATCCATCTAAAGACTTTGTGGGGGGAAATGCAGCATTTAATCCTGTTGTTTTTTTATTGATCCCTGTTGTCCTAATATAAAGTGATGTAATAATGAATGATGTGCAGTTCCTTATTCAAAACTGCCATGTATCACTTTTATGATGTGTATTGGCCATCACGGTAATGATGGAACCACCACTTTTCTCTGCAGGGCTGCATTAAATCAGTGTTCCATGCTGTCAGGTAGTAATTCCATGCTTCGGAATAATAAAGCATATTTATATTGTGCTCTAACAGAGCCACAGTGAGTGGAAAAACATGCTTCTTCCCTGAAGTTATTTTTTAAAGGCATTTCATTGCATTAGCTAATTTTTTGGTCTGGGATACAGAAAGCTGGCCTTTTAATAATCATAGCACAATAAAGATCTGGAGGCTAGAAGTGAAGAAAGCCACCTGCAATTCTAGCTCAAAGAAAAAAAAGAAAAGAAAAAACAGCAAAGAACCGAGTGCAGCCAAAAGCACATACAAACATGTCAGTTTGCTTCCTAAGCTGAGATTTGGCCGTGCCCTTTAGAAGCACAGAATTCTTTTCTGATCTGATATTTCTGTCATTTTAAAGTTTTTTTTAAACTTTGTCACATCTAGGCTGGATAATTTGGAGCTACCCCACCAAGCACTTGATGCCCCCAGGAACATTCCAATTGTTCATTTACAAGGCACGTACAAAGTCCTGCTTCTCTGAACACGAGAGGAACCAAGAATAAAAGGAGCAGTTTCTTAGTTTACAGCCCCCAGTCTCTTTAGCTAACACCAGACTCAAAAGCTCATTCTTTCTAGTTTTTTCCAGACATACTGTCTTTTGCTCTCTTCTTCCCTCTCTCAGTTTGTGCGTATTATGCCTTCTCTCTCTGTCACCCCCTCCCTCACAAACCCACCTCACTAACACTATAAGCAAAATCCCTCTGCCCGCACCTAGGTGAGTTCACAACCCCCTTTTGTTTTAAGTGGGGGACTTCTGATTAACCCATCCTGATAGAGAATTTAAAGGGCTCGTTCGCATCCTGCCTCAAAGAAGTTTGTGATCAAAGCAGTCAGCAGTATCCCTCTATTGACACCGAGCACTTTGAGTTAATTTATAAATGTTCAGTTTTGGAACCTTTCAGAGAACTTTGAACCATGCACAGGAAATGAAATGCTACCTCTGCCTTGTAACATGCTGCAACTAATGGATTAGTCAAATAATGGATTAGCTGAATGAGGATGCCTGAAGCAATGTCAGGTAGTTGCAGGTATCACTGTACCACTCAGAGGAGGTTACTTCAGGAACTGTCCTAAATTATTTAACAGTTTCCTTGCCTTCAGGAGTTGGAAGAGGCTCTTTCCCAAAGTCCTTCTCCTGTCAACGAGCCATGTGACCCTGCATGGGATGTCTGGTTAGCAGAGAATAGTGTGCGTTCAGCTGTCTGAAAGACCCACTGCTATAGGAACATATGTTTGTAGTGTGGCTACCTGACAATTTTGCTCTGACTCCCTTTAACTGTCCTGAAATTCATGAGCCTAATTTATTATTTTTTAGTAAGCAGAAGCATGCTAGGTGCTTCACAGGACACAGCCCCTTCCCACAACACGTGCTAAGTTAGACACTGATAACAGTGAAGCCAAGATTGCTACTGCAGCATATATACCTCCTTCCCCTGCTCCAGTTTGGAATGGGCAAATGCTCTGCTCTGTGGCCTCTCCATTTTCTTTCTGATCTCCCCAATCCTAATGGCAAAATCAAAGAGGAACCAGGAAGGGAGTAAGGTGGCTATGTTGTCAGCTTTGGCTGGGCACACAAGCTGGCTTCAGCTTCCCTATATGCTTTCTTGAAATCTCCCCACCACCTCCCTCTTTCTCATGCTATAGTATGTGGGGTGTTTTCCCATAACTCCCACAGTTGAGCTCCATTTTTGAACCTTTGGTGTGACTTATCCTATTAACAGCACCAGTACTCTTGGGGGAATCCTGTGCCACTTGCTTTCTGATGGGGAAGCAAAGGGAAGCCACAAAAGCAGTCATGCGACCCTCCCCAGCAGTATGTTTTGGGTGACCAGGGCTGCCTGCAGAGAGGTAAATCACTGTGGGTCAGGAGGCAGGACTGGGGAAAACCCAGCTGGTGGCTCCTACCCTGCTCAGCTGCTAGCCCCGGATGGGCTGGGGAGAATGGGACTTTCTCTTCCCCTGCACAGCATCCGGGGCTGGATCAGATACACCCCCAGATTTCTCCCCCCGGCTGCAGGAAGCTCTGCAAACTCCCCTCTCTGCCTGCTTCCTGCACCCAGCACTCCTCAGCTACAGAGGGAGGGATCCCTGTACAGGGAACTGCACCTCCATTCACCTAACCCCCATGCATCCAGACTCTCTCACACCAAGACCCTCCTGCCGAGACTCACCCCCCAGCACTCAGAACCCCCCCTGATGAGCCCCACTCCCACTGCACCTGGACCACCCCAATGAGCCACCCGCACCCGGATCCCCACTGCACCGAGCCCCACTCCCCCAGCATCTGGATCCCCAACCCACTGAGCCTCACTTCTCCAGCATCTGGATCCTCCACTGAGCCCCCCGCACTCAGACCCCCCGCTGAGCTCTATCCCCCCTACACTCAGACCCCCCCCACTGAGCTCCAACCACCTTCACCTGGACCCCGCTTCAGAGTCCCATTACCATTGCACCTTGCGCTGTGCCAGGATTGGGTGCAGCCTCATCGCTGAGTCAGTGTCCTGGCGGTGGGGAGGAAGAAGTGGGGAGTTGCACAGTGATCTCCCACCTCCGTGCAGCCACTGGCCTGTGCTCCCCAATGCTGTGCTGGAGCCTCCACATTTATTTGACAAATAAAATTTGCAGAATTTTGAAATATTGTGCGCAGAATTTTGAATTGTTTTGGCACAGAATGCCCTCAGGAGTAGCATAGGAAGTAGAAGCTCTCACTCTTGCTACCTTCTTCTGGAAGCCCATCTTTGCCAGTGATGAATATTATTACTAGGCACATCTCAAGCACCTTCCATCCAGGATTCTCCAAATGTTTTATAGACATTAAGCTTTACTTTACCTCTGGGATGTAGGTCAGTATCACTCCCATTATGCAAAGGAGGTGCAGAGAGAGGAAGTGACTTGCCCAAGGTTCCTCAGGAAGTCTATAGCAGAGCTGGGAACAGAATCCAGATCCCGACTCCCAGCCTTGTGCTTCAGACACACAAGACCATCCTTTCCCTCTTGATTTAAATGTGATTTTTAAAAAACTGACTGAGTGCCAGAGGAGAATTACAATGGGATTTTTTAATGCATGAAGTGAGCCTTGTTATAGGAGTTGCATGTCACTGGGGACTGCCAGACAGATCCCTCTGCATATGGACATGATAATAACTCGTTCTACTAATGAGAAGATTTATTTTCAGTTTCCTAAACTGTTGTTTGGCTGGACATTCAAGCAAGGGAGGGCTTTTTGAACATGGGCAGACTGTCACGTGGAAAAATACATTGGAAAGAAGGTCATATGTCTGAAAAGTGTGATGAACTATGCATCCTATTAGTGCACACTAGCATTTCCAATACCAAAGACATACAGAACCTATGAATGCATGAATCTATGTATCTTCTGTACTGGAAACACCAGCGTGCACTGACTGCGTGACTAGTTCACCACACTCTGCAGTCAGATGACCTTCTTTCCAATTTCCCCATTCCTAAATGCAGTACGTATCCATCTGGAACGACATTCCAAAGAGAAGACTTACTATGCCTAAAATTGAAAGGAGTGCAAATCTAATCCAGGCACCCAGTTTTCAGGGGCTAGCCATAGTTTTCCCTAAATCTTGGAGGTGAAAGAGGGGGAAAAGGAATATCTTGTCTTTGTTGAAAATAGGTATGTATCTGTTTATGTTCAGTTCATTTCTGCCATCTGGTCAGGGCTGTGCCTAAATAGCACGATATTAATAAAATATATGGTACGGCCAATTTTAGCTGTCATTTTTGTTAGCTACACTACAGTGTGTGATCGCTTTTTCAATCACAACAGCAGCGTTACAATTACTACATGATTAATTGCCAGAATTAATCACCATGCGTCTGTGCTATGCTTCACGTGGAGGTCATTCAGTGTGGTGAATCCTGCTCTCCTTGGAGAAGGGAGGACCAAAGACTCCTGTTATGTGAGAATAGCAAAAGTGATGTTGATATGTCAGCCTGCACATAGAGTGGCCACCCTTAAAACCTTGCGTATTACCTCGGTATTTTCCATTTTACCACAGGGAATACTTAGAGAACCTGTGTCCCCTGAGGAATCTAGGGCAACTGGCAGGTTTTTTGAAAGGGTAACTGTTGTCCTTTGCTTGATTTTATTTGAGAATAGTTACTCTGCTTTGGAAGCGCACTAATTATTCTTGGAATAAAATAACAAATTCTGAGGCGCTGGAAGAAAATTGAAGTACACCACTTCACACATACTACTTTTCAGTTTGGCTCATTAGGTCAAACTCATCACAAGTGTGACTGCACTGTAGTCAGTTGGCCCAACACGTGAAGACAAGGATACACAGACACTCAC
The DNA here is from genome assembly GCF_016161935.1 of Mauremys reevesii. NCBI lineage: Eukaryota > Metazoa > Chordata > Testudines > Geoemydidae > Mauremys > Mauremys reevesii. Next base: position 28,725,381 of record NC_052630.1, read on the forward strand.
CTGAATCCTCTATCAAGGGAGATACATTTGGACTCATGTTTGCATGGATTTAGCTCGGGAACACAGTGGTTGATCACCTCATCACATAGCTCACCTGTGGCAAAGAAAATTAACAAGGCGTAACACATCTGCTACCAACACAACTCATTGGCTTTGCTGAAACAGCTCTAACCATGGTGTCCAGGGATGATAAACCCACCAGCTCTTGTGACTACAGAGCTTACTAAATGGAGGTGATCCAGCAGTTCAAGAGGAAGCCCCATGACAGTACCTGTTACGATGGCAGGACAAACTAAATAAGGGTGGGCTCGCTCAATACTGGCTAGTCCAATTCTAGCTACATTTAGCAATTCCTTAGCAACTGAGCTACACTGGGTGCAATAATTTTCTCATACAAACCTTACAGTCCCGATTCAAAAGACCTAACACTCAAGCCCTCTCAACTTCAGCTGGAGTTTTGCCAGAGTAAGGACTGTAGGGTCAGTTCCTGACCTCAAGTTGCAAGCGTCACAGAAAGCCAGTGACATACAATGTGGATATGCACATTAACGGAGTCCTTAAACTTTTCACACCAAGTGATATTCTAGTCATAGTTGATCCTTTACTGTCCTAGGAGATGATCTGACATCATTTAGAAAAAATGGCTTTTCAATAATAAGAAACAGCTTTAGGGCTGCACATAATTATACAACCCCCACTATTTACAAGAAGCGCACTGACTCTATTGTACTCATACAAGATACTGTTTTCTATAAAAGTTCCTTATATGCAAGCATTGCTCAGCTGTTTCCAGGTACTGTGTGTAGAATTCAGTGCATTTCTTTGGATTTGTGTAACTTTTAATAATGAACAGTTCCAGAGTGTTCAAAACCATCCTTCTTCTGAGCCCTAAATTATTAGGTTACACTTCAGTACTCAGGACTTGAGATCCTGCCAGAGACTGAGCATAAACTTTGCCTTTGAAACAAACTTCTTTAAGGGAATGAGCAGGTCAATTATTCTTAGTATGGAAATCCTCAAACAAAATCCAGTCCCAAAGCCCCTTTTGCAGTAATAGTGGAAGACTGCATCTGCACAATTTCAAGGATATAGGCATGCGCAATACATACATATGCTCATGTGCATGTGCACGCAGATCCTCTGAAAGTAACAACCAAACAGTAAAAGTGATGCTAGATAAATATTCTCTGGATAACCTCTGATAAAGCCTTCCAAGTACAGGGTGGTATAAAATACTTAATTAGATACAACAGCTATTAAACATCAAAATCTAACACAACAGCCTGCAATATTGTCAATATTTTCTGTGCTGTGGCTCCAACTCTGGGCCCTGCTTTGGCCCACTATGTGCTATTCCACCTGTGCACAGTGGCGCAAAGCCCAGCATACCCAGTCCCTTGAAAAATGTCTCTCCATGGGGACTCCCCTCATGTGGTTCAGATCCGTTGTAGCTGCTTCAACACTGTCCTCTCTCCCAGCTGATGGTATAGGAGGCATGACTAGGAAAAAGGTGGCATTGGCTAAGGCACCCCTATGAATGGTTCCAGTAACTCGGAGCCCTCCCCATCCAGTGTCCCATCTCTGGCCACTGGAGATATTTGCTACGAGCAGTTGCAGATAGGCCATTGTAGGCAGTCTCATCATACCGTCCCTTCCATAAGGCTGTTGGAACAATAATTTTTCAGAGCTTATTATTGTGACACCGGCAGACCAAGTGCCAGCTTATGCTAAGGCCTGTAGGCCTCACTGACCACTGACAAATGCATAGCTGGAAACCAGTCAGACTCACCTATGTATTAGCTTTGTTAAAATAGATGTAAAGTTTCTAAGAACTTAGTGTTTAGACTTTATGAAATGCTTGTAAATTGCAGCAAGCGTTAATCTCAGTTATAATATCTATATCCTATGTTTAAGGTAATATTTAAGAATTTGCTCTGCAACTATAAAAGTGTTTTCTGTGAAACTGGAAACCCCCGCAGTCAGGAGAAAAGCATTACCAAATGTGAAATACTAGTTCATCACAAAAGGTGTCATCTCCTGATCCCCCGAAAAGATGGCCCACAGACACCAGACAAGCCAATGTGGAACATCAATGGACAAAAGACATTGCTGATTGTTTTCCCCACACCTATGAAGAGGGGATGAACACAAAAACCCGTCCCATCACATTTTGAACTCTAACAGAAGGGAATAAAAATCCCTGTCAAGGAGGAATTGTTATTGCTATGCTGCCTGGAATTCAGAGAAGGCAATATTTCTAAGCATATCCAAAGGATCCCCAAGCTGCTTGGCTTGGGTTAGGCCTAAAGGACATATGGAGCTTGGCTATCATAGGAACCACTATTACCTTTTGGAACCTATGACTGTATCTCACTTGTGTGTGTATATTTACCTGCTTTAACCTTCCATATAACTCTTATTTCTTTTTCTTAGTTCATAAACCTTTAGTTAGCTCATTATAGGATTGGCTACAAGCTTTCTCTTTGGTTTGAGATTTGAGATACAATTAATTGACCAGGGTTAGGTGACTGATCCTTTGGGACTGGGAGTAACCTGAATATTGTGATGTTTGGTGTAAAGGACCATCTATCACAAAGGCAGGCTTACCTCAGTGTCAAGATAGACCAGAGTGCCCCAGGGGACTTTCTGTGACTCCATGGTAACACTGTTATAGTGCTTTAGGAGTTCACACTTGTTACTTGGTTGGTGAAATCTAATTACAGAACACACAAATTTGGTATTTGTGCCTTTCTTCTAGACCAATGTTTCCCAAATTTACAACACTTGCCTATCCCTTTTGAGACATTTGTCTGACTGGCGTACCCCTTCTCCGGTGAAGATAATTTGTGGGGGGAGAATGATAGACACATTTTTATAACACACTCCTAATTCGTTTCATTCTGGATTAAATGTTGATTAGAAATAAATACAAAATTATATTACATACAGTTGAAACAAAACTTTTAATAGAAATAATAGTTACATATAGAAATAGTACTAAAAATAATTAAAATAATAGAAGCAAATCAACAGTCTGGCAGAACAGCGTGTATGGTGAATTCATATCATTCTGAAATTAAAATATGCTGGTTTGTTTAGGTTAGTGAAGAAAGCACTAGTTTTAATACTTTCTATTTCGGTATTGAAAAATTTTCAGTACAAACCAAACTATTTAGGGCGAGGGATGGAACTGCTTTTGACCAGACACTATCGCGGGGATATCTGGCTTGATGTTTGTGATCTTAAGACGAAGATGGGGCTCCACGTCAATAAAACCATTTTGGTTTTTTTGTTTTGATGCCAACCAGCACAGAGAATCCAATCTTGCACAAATATGAGGTGGGAAAAGGCAGAAGATACTTGACAGCTTTGTCCGACAGAGCTGGATATTCAGAGCTAACTCCCAACCAAAAAGATGACAGCGTGTTTTGCTCAAATTTTGTTTTCAGGAAACTATCTGAAGCCAGCTCCAAGAGTTGTTCTTCTTCTGAAGTGGAGAGGTGATTTGGCAATGTTTGAACACTGATGATAAAGAGGTTCCTTATCCATTCATAGGTGCCATCTGGTTCAGGGAAATATTTACGAAGATCTTTCTGCAAGCTTTCCAAATGCTGCTTCATGGTTTGCAACACATCACTATCAAGTCCGTTAGTCAAGTTTATTACTAAGTCATGAAGAGATGGAAAGGAATCCAGTTCATGACAACTAAGACATTTATGCCACAGTTTAAATTTTGTGACCATGGCGCTCACTTTGTCTTGAACACGGAATATGGATATGACTTTCCCTTGCAAGGATACATTGAGGTTGTTTAAATGAGCAAAGATATCTGCAATATATGATCGTTTGCATAGCCATTTCCAGTTGTGTATATGGTCTCGCAGGTTAAAGGTTTCATCTAAAAAAACTTGCAGTTCTTTCAGCTCAAACAGGCAATTCAGAACTTTTCCACGCAAAAGCCAACACACTTCAGTGTGAAATAGGAGTTGTGTGTAATCACTGCCCATCTCACAGCTTCATCCAGTACTTGCTTTAGATCTGCCTGCATGTTCTGGATGGCGAGTGCTTCCCTGTGAATGCAACGATTCGATTTTGCTTTTGGCGCAACAGCTTGAATACATGCAACAACTCCTTTCTTCGAACCAATCATGGCTCTGGCACCATTCTTGCTTATTCCAACACAATGACTCCAATCCAAGTCACTGTTTTTAATAAAGTCATCAATAACTTTAAAAATAGCTTTTCCAGTTGTATGTGTTGGCATAGGTTGGCAGAATAAAATATCATCGTGGACTTCATTATTCAGCTTGTATCTGACAAACAACAAAAGATTAGCTAAATTCACAACATCAGTGGATTCATCCGCTTGCAGTGTATAGTAGCGACTCTTTTGTACTCTTGACAATAATTGCTGCTTTACGTTTTCAGGCATATCTGTGATTCTACAATGAACAGTGTTATTTGAGAGGGGGACACCGTCTATAGCTTTGCTAGCCTTGTCTCCAATCATCACTTGTACCATTACTTTGGCTGCAGGTTTTACTAATGTCTTGCCAATCACTTCAGCAGCTCTGGACTTTGCAATTAAGTACACCACACTATATGAAGCTTCCAAAGCTTTCATATTTTCACCTGCCGTCACATTACGAATTGTTTTCTGGGACGTTTGGAGATCTTTGTGCCTATTTTCAAAGAATTCTACAGGTTTTCCCTCTATGTTTGCTATCGAAATGGCATTTTAGGTTGGATGGTTTCATACTTTCATTTGTGAGAGTCTCATAACAAATCACACATAGTGGAACAGGCCACCTCATCACCAGTCCACGAAAATCCCAGTTTAAGATATTCTTCAATGTATTTGCGGGCTTTTTTCGTTTTCTTTGCAGCTGATACGTTCAATAAACTTACAGATGGTTCACACAGTTCACTAATTTTGTCGTCACAATTATCTGATGTAGCCATATCACTGCATTTTTCAGCATAATTATCACTAACATTCGTATTTCTTTCATTATTTTCTTTTGTACATTTCAAACTTCCCATTTTTAGCCAGCGATCCATTGTAAATGGGTTTAATAAAAACAAAAAGAGAGAAATTTTGTATATTAATACACACCAAGTATGTACTCGCTATGATCTTTAGATTACTACAGGTAGTTATTCATTTTTATCTTTTATCCGTCAGTATGACTTCTATGCATGCCACAAAGGGAAGTGTATTGCCCGAGCCACGGTAACGCGCACACGTGGTTTGCGTCAGCACGTGAGCCGATTTTTACTGGCACACTGCTGCCAACCGGGGTCCCGGCCACCGGCCCGGCTCAGCCTGCTGCCAGCTTGGGTGAACGGGACTCTTGGCCGGCAGCAGGCTGAGAGGGCCAGCAGCCAGGACCCCGGCTGGCAGGAGCTGGTGGACGGAACCCCAGACCGGCAGCGCGCTAAGCCACTCAGCTTGCTGTGGGTCTGGGGTCCTGGCTGCTGCCCCTGCTCAGCCCGCTGTTGGCCCCTTGCCACCTGGAGTCCCGGCCACCGGCCCGGCTCAGCCCGCTGCCAGCCTGGGTGAACAGGCCACGTACCCCTTGAAACCCTTTCACGTACCAGCAGGGGAACGTGTACCACACTTTGGGAAACACTGTTCTAGACAGTCTGCCCTCAGGTGGGCACTCCTGGTCGTTAGCCACTCTAGACAGCTTGACAATCAGCACCTAGTTCTTATATAGCACTGACCTTGAAATAACTTGGACAAATACAAAGAATGCATCTGGCTTGGAATGGGGGATATGCCAAAGAAAAAGAAGTACTTGGTATATTTGAATCCCTAGGGACACGAGGGAAATTAAAGCATATATTCTGCTGGGTTTGGGTTTCTGATGTTTGTTCTTGCACCTCATTCTTCATCCAAAGCAAGCTGGAACATTCAGTAACAACCTGCATGACTGAAACTATTGCTGAAGATATTCAGTAACATTTTTGAGGTGGCACAATTGGAAGTTTACTTTTACCTCCAAAAAAAAAAAAACGACAACCTAATTCAGCCAGCTAGCAGAGAAATTGACATCAATCAGGGTATGTCTACACAGGGCTAAAAGACCTGCAGCACGGTTGCAGCTGGCCTGAATCAGCAGACTCAGGCTCACAGGGCTTGGGCTGCAGGGCTAAAAATTGCTATTTTGACACACAGGCTCAGGCTGAGCCTAAACTCTGAGACCAGAGGTGCCGACTCCGTGGATGCTCCAAAACTAGTTGGTGCTCAGCACCACCAGCTGTAGCTGTTTGGTGGCTGGGGAGGCACTTGGAGGATGATGGAGAGCAGCAAGCGGTCAGCAGGCAGGGCCTCAGGGGAGGGGTTGGAGTGCGGCCAGAAAAAGGTGGAGCGAGGGCTGGGCCTCAGGGGAGGGGGCGGAGTCTTGGGGCGGAGCATCCCCGTGGAAAAATAAAACTCGGTGCCTATATCTGGGACCCTCCACCCTCGCAGGGTCCCAGAGCTCAGGCTCCAGCCCAAGCCTGAGTGTCTACACAGCAATTTTTCAGCCCCAGAGACCAAGCCCTGTGAGCCTGAGTCAGCTGACCCAGAGAAGCCACAGTTTTTTTTATCCCTGTATAGATATACCCCATCAGGTCAACCTTGGCTTCTAACTTCCCTCAGTTTGCCTTTTTTGTATATTTGTATGAGCATAAAACATGAGAAGCATTCCTTAAAAAAGAAATCCAGAGAATTTCTAACTCGATGGTGACATGACAGGAACTCAACGTTCTAAAGCCTTCAAGTATCCTTTTGAAAGGAAGCCTTTTTTGTTAATAGAATACATTGGAGATAGATGCCTTAAGCTGTATCTTTGCTACAATATCCATAAAAGCTTCTTTTTTTTTTAATAAAGGAAAACAGACTTTTGAGAAAAGTCAGAATAGTGGTATAAACTTCCAAAGGAAATCATAATTCTTCTTAAAGTATTCTTCTCAGCCAGCTTGGAAAATTGACAAATGCATAGAAATCCAGTAAAAATTCCCCCCAAATGTATACACTTGTCAAATATGACTCACTGTGTCATGCTGAAAGCACCAGTATCAAAATTAGGAGGATTTCAGGCTTGGTACCAAACACAGCATCCAACTAATTTATCATTGTTCACAGAAAACTTGGAATGTTTTAGGCTCCTTCCTGTTACTTATTTTTTCTCATCTCTCTTTTATTTCAGATTTCAACATTTCCAGATTTCTCTTGGGAATGTCGAGGAACCCAGACAACCTCATCTCGGGGAAGAAAATTCCTGTTGATAATTGAACGGGCTTCACCGATGTTTACTGAATGGCAGACAGCACGGTAGGGAAAGAAAACACTTTTTAAATAGTGATACTCAAGGCAAGAGCTAAACATAAGAAACTATGTTTCCTTCAGTTACAAAGTATTTTGGGCAAAAATCTTTCTTCAAACAGGGTATGTAACATTCAGTGGCCATCTGATTGCATGTTTTTGAGGGAAAAATCTGGCTCTTTTTACTTCTGTGCATGGCTTTGGGCTCCTAGTTATTGTAGCAATTAAAGGTCTATTCTGAGTTTTTCTCTGAATAGTGGTATTGGATTCAAAATGATACTTCCAAATATTGTCATTTTGTTAATTATTTGCACACGGGTTATGCTGGGCTCTAGAGGCATTAAACAGCTTTTAAAATTTTTATCAAAAGTGTTTTATATAGAGGGCATTCCACCACATTAAAGCTATAGCTACTGTGACAGACCCAGACCAGTGGGGTACAGGAGTCTGGTCGAGGGCAAATATACTGGTCACTGGATGAGTAGTTTTCTGTTCCCTGAGTGACCAGAGCAGGGGCTGCACTAGAGTAATTAGGAACCTGCTAGAACCAATTAAGACAGGCAGGATAATTAAGACACCTGGAGCCAATTAAGAAACTGCTAGAATCAATCAGGTCAGGCTAGCTAATCAGGGCACCTGAGTTTAAAAAGGACCTCACTTCAATTTGTGGCATGCATGCGAGGAGCTGGGAGCAAGAGGCACGAGGAGCTGAGAGTGAGAAGACATATTGCTGGAGGACTGAGGAGTACACGTGTTATCAGATACCAGGAGGAGGTGTGGTGAGGATAAAGAAGGTGTTTGGAGGAGGCCATGGGGAAGTAGCCCAGGGAGTTGTAGCTGTCATGCCTCTGTTACAGGAGGCACTATAGACAGTTGCAATCCACAGGGCCCTGGGCTGGAACCCGGAGTAAAGGGTGGGCCCGGGTTCCCCCCAAACCTCCCAACTCCTGATCAGACACAGGACGAATTGACCCAGACTGTGGGTTCCACCAGAGGGGAAGCAAATCCGCCAATAAGCACAGGACCCACCAAGGTAGAGGAGGAACTTTGTCACACTACACTAACAGCAGCATGTAGAATACATACACTGTATCTCCCCCGCCCCCAGCAGAGGTATAAATAGCAGTGTATATGGTGAGGCACTGCTTAAGTGAGGAGAGTCAACACATGCCAGAACTCTACATAGTTCTCTACACGCCCAAGCAGTGCCTCCCACATCTACACAGCTATTTTTAGCTCCTCACTGCCTCCCCACTTCCAGAGGCTTTCCCCACCACTGGAGTTTTTTGCTGCGGCATGTAGCTACACACCACAATGCAGATGCAGCCTGCCTTTCACTGTGGCATTCAGCGACATGTACCTTACACGCTGCCACCAGTATAGACCTAAGAAATGCACTCACCACTGGCAGCACCTTCCCAACCACCAACATCATCCTCCACATCAACCTTCCCTATGCAACTCCTCCCTAGGTATGTACAGGTAAAAACACCAGACATACGTACATAAAACCAAAATTTTCATTACTTGCCCAACCAAAACAAAATCCACACTGTATATCCCACACCCTTTTCTTTCACCAAAGTCTGCAAGAATGGACAGGCTTTGCAGCACACCCTGCTGGTCAGCCGGACAGGGTTATGGCAGACCACGAAGGAGAAACGAGTTGAGAGTCTCACTGAAAGCTACCTGAGCCATCAGCCCTTTCCTTTCTAAACTGGTGGAGGTATTAGCTCAGGCCCTCTAGCAGGTCTAAAGTGCTGTGGCAGGCTACGAGGACAGGATGTCTATTAAGGTAGGCAGGTACCCAGGTGATACATTACATGCATTAAATGCATTACATTTAAGATTCTGTATTGCACATAGAAACAGACTGGTAACTAGTGCAGATCAAAGCATACCAGAGGCAGAGCGGTGAATGGGCAAGGAGACTAAGCTACCATCCTAGCCTGGAAATGGAACCTTCAGGGCCGTGTTGAGCCCCAGTGGTGGAGTGACATGGGTGACGCTTGCCTTGTTCCTAACCATGCACTGGATCACTGTGCTTTCTCTTACACCTGGGTCTGTCAATCTGGCACCTTTCAGTACACTGACCTTTTCAAAGCCACAATAAAATAATTACCGCACTCCTACAACATTCCCCCTTTTTTATTTGGTTCAATGAAATCCTAAAGAGGGGACATTGGTCATTCTAAAGTAATCTCTTTTCACAGGCCTCACCGCTTACAAAGAGCTGCTAGGCTGGCATATTTATACAGCTTCATGATCTTCCACAAGTCCAAAACCAAACCAAAACAACAGAAACAGAGACAGAAACTTTTGCATGCAGTTGGTTTGATATAATTATTTTGTTTGTTATTTAAATGACCACATTGGCATATGTGCTATTCATTTCACACCACGTTAGATTTTTAGAGCCATGATCTGAATTATATTGTTCCTTCCTAATGGGAAAAAAAAGGGTGTGTCAACATCTTTTTTTTTTTTTTAAATTCCAACTTTCAAATGATCATAACACCCCCGTTGTAACTTGCCGCCAAGTACCATGTGTTCCTCAGTTTTATTGTCTGCAGTGTCACTTAGGCAATCCTTTGCTCTCATTCCTAATATTAATCAAAATAATTAATAACATGGCATGGAAATATTCTCAGTCTTATGTGAAAACAACTTTTACAGAACCTCAGGGCTAAGGGTAATGCTGTCAAGAACTTCACAAGATTAAATAGGAAAAAGAAAAGTGTTCGTGGGGAATGTTGCCTGATTTTAGGGGATTAACATTATTGTTTATGTAATATAGGTTTAGGATGGAGCAATGGATGGAGACAGGCTGGCTGTTATCTATTGGGCTGACTTTTACAGCTTGCAAAGGAAAGATATATATATTTGAATTGTTAAGTAGTATGTTACAGTCCTCTTAATTGTGCTCAGTGAGCCAAAATAGGGGCGTTACCTCTGGCCACACCAGTAAGAGCTGACTACACACTACAGCTGTCCTCGTGATAAGTTACTCATTGGATACCTAATAGCGACTAATGTTCCACAGAGACTGGGATTCCCCTGCTCTTTCTCCTTCCCCTTCACACTGGAAAAAAAAAAGTGGAAGGTGCCAAGTGGAAATTTCAAATAGTCCTTAGCAATCACGGCCACTAGCAGCCAAAAGCTGATTGGCTTCACCAGTGGTAGACGTTACTGAGAGTGTGCCAGATCATGCTGTGCTGAGAAATTATTGACAATCAGGAGTAATGCTGATGCTTGATGAAGTTTAACAGACCTGAGACAAAACCTTGGATCCACCTATCTTGGATACTCCAATAATGCATTTCACAACAGATAAGAGTTACAGATCCAAACACCCACAAACAGGGGTGTAGTTTCAGAAAAATCAGAGGGGAGGAGCAAAGTTATGTCAGTATCCCCACTTCCACATTCCCACTGAGGCACACCTGAGGGGCTGGAGCAGTGGCATGCCAATCCTGTCCCTTGGAGGGGAGTGTCTCTCTCACTGATGGCTGGCTTGGGGCAGGGACTGGGGCCTGACCCAGGCCATTGCTGCTGCTTCCTATCCAGCCAGTGGAATACAGGATTGGTGCTAACAATGAGGTGATTAGGAGCCCTGGCCCAGACAGCTCCAGACTGGCTCTCACTCGCCTGGGGGGAGACACCGCAGTTCTGTTGACTGGCAAGGTCTGTACGTGGGGAGGGAAACTGCCTCCCACCTCATAGCAAATGATACCTCTGAGCACACAATTTTAGGAGAGGTTTCAGAGTAGCAGCCGTGTTAGTCTGCATCCGCAAAAAGAACAGGAGTACTTGTGGCACCTTAAAGACTAACAAATTTATTTTAGCATGAGCTTTCGAGCTGCCGAAGAAGTGAGCTGCAGCTCATGAAAGCTCATGCTAAAATAAATTTGTTAATTTTAGGAGAGAGGTGTTAAATTTAAACTTGGAACAGAATCTCATGGCTGATGGGCTCTTACTTTTATAACGGGCTGAGCCCAACCCCTGAACTCCGAATATATTTAAAGACCAGATCCACACTTCTTGGATTATTTTTTTACATGAGACTCTTCCTGCTGGACAGGGTTTACCATGCTCAACATTTAGAGATAAAAGCCAAGATTTTCCAACCCCAGATTTTGCCTCAATCCATTGTGTTTGTTCACTGAAATGAAGCAAACAGGAAAGTTGCAGCCAAAGTCCTTATGGAGACAGTCCATTCAGTTGCCAGGCAAGTGCACCAAGCCTATCTGCTAAAAATTCAATAAGAGGTTTTGTTGCAAAAATTTAAGGCTGGATGCACAGTAGCTGATTTCTAAACCTTCGTTCTGGACTCAACCTTTGCTTGACAAACAAAGAATCTTGAACTCATACGTTTTATCAGGAAAAATAATTATTTTAAAAATAATTTAAGGCTGCTTATGGTAAACTCCAATATTGGGGGAGATTTTTTTCACCTTCAAACTTTTCAGCAAGATTTTGAAAAGTAGGAGCCGAAAGTTTGACTCCTAATTCATATTTAAGTACTCAAGTAAGGGGCTTGATTTTCAGAAGTACTCAGAGCCAAGCAGCTAGCACTGCCCTTTGTGGTACCAGCGAAGCCAAGAGCTTAATGAGATGAAATGTGGGGAGAGAAGCAGAGATTCCAGCAATATTCCCACATGTTTGAGCAAAGACTGTGTTCTGCTTCTCTCCATTGACAAGATAAGGAAAAAGCTCATACAATCTCCCAAAAGAACACTGCTTCTTGTTTATGGTACCAGAGAAGATGTGGCCGTAGAACAAGATGCTGTAGTGTACTGATGCCCTGGGACATCTTTAAGGTGAGAAAGGACATCAAACCCTAATCAATCACAGAAATTTAAAGATAGACAAAACATATTACTTTGAAGAGAGATATCACTATAAGTGTTGTACAAACATAAGCTGTTAAATCATCTTAGTCTATTTCCCTGCCAAGCTTATGACAACATTCAGTGGGGATCTTTTACAGCATTGGTGGCAATTATGCTGTTAGATATTTATATAAGAATAACCATTTACATTAGCTCTGCTGAAGATTTTGTAAGGGACAAACCCTCAAGCATCAGGGCAAGAGTGAATTACTAACTAATGGCCGTTATTCAGAAATTCTGCCTTTTGGAAGGATATTCCACAAGTGTCCATTTTGAAGTTTCTTCCACCATCGTCTGAAGCATCTGATATTGGCACTGTCAGAGACAGGACACAGGCCTAGATGGACTATTGGGCTGACCCAATATAGTAATTCCTATCTTCTTATGTTGAAGAAGAACTGAAACTGGAATAAGATATGTCCCTGTGCTGAAGAAAATCCCTTTTGTGCCTATTAGTGTAGTACCGACATTATTTGTGGATAGTTTATCCTTCGGTTAGGTCCCTGTAATGCTTTCAAGGCTAATGGGAGATTTCCATTAACCTTGCATCCCCAAACACAGCAACTGAACAAATTTAGCCAAATTATGCTCCAATTTATGGGAGTAAGTCACAGGAATCTTCAGCCCACTTTTTTCCTTTGAAGTTGGCTGCATTTACTCTAATATCTAGCAGAAGATAAATTACAGCTTGCTTCTTTGTATACCAGTTGTTAAAATATAGCAATCTTCTTAGAATAATTTATATACAAGGATACCTGCTTACCTCTTGCTGGCATTTCTAACCTGCCCACTGAGTGCCGAATACAGTAATTAACATTCACACCGTTGTCTACAGAGTTGTCCACTCCTCCTAGATTTGGCAGTTTAGCATGCTGCCTTATTTATTGAATATTATAACTTGCTCTGAAAGTGGTTAGGTTTGTGCTTGGCTTCTAATCCTCTGGCAGGATGTTCACAGGTTGAGGCTAATCCACAAAGAGCACCCTATGTTCAGATCTCACAAGCTTTATCCTCCTAGGCAGTATTAGTCTCATTGTTCCATAGATGTGTAGCTGTCTTGGTGGGCCATGAATGCAGAGGAAGTCTGCCATTTGGGTCCCAAACCATGGGTGGCATTAAGGATTAGACTAGGGATTTGAACTGGCACCAGAAGCAAGCGGGGCACCAAGGTAGGGTGCAGAGCACCAATGTGATGCATTGTTCATGGATTTTCCTGCTAAGGAATCAGACTATTGTATTCTCAGTTGCTATGCTGCTTCTACCTTCAGTCCCAGCACAATAAATTACCAGAGTCTGACCTGAGGGAGGTAAACATGTGGATCGCTGTCAAGGAAAACTCAGACTGATTTCGATGCGAGCAGGAATGGGTCCAAGATCTTTGTATCAGTTATATGTATCCAGCTCTTTGATTTGATTCTGCAAGTGAAAACTTGGGGTTCTTGCTTTAGTCTTCTTTACAAAAAACAAACAAATTTCACATTTTCTGAGTAAATAAACTGGAAAACTTCAACCCAGAGCAAGAATCTCTTGGATGAAAGGATGGGTGCACCAAACCCTAATCATTAGTTGCTTTGTCTTTCAAGCAAATTATGGCTAAGGATGGTCTCATAGTTCTGAAACCAGCTAATAGTTAGGAAATTGTTTAGGCCTTAGATAGACATATAATAGCTCAAACCCTTGGTGAACTTACAGAAGAAATACTTCAAACCACACTATCAGAAAACTTCCAGCTTGTATGTGTGACACATGAACTAAAAACATACAAAGGCAAGAAACCAATCTAAAGAGCTATGATTCAGATAAGTTTAACTCAGCACTGCAATTGAGGCCCCTCACTGAGATTGTTCTGAGCCATCGCACCACAATGGTTAGTTATGTGAAGCAAGCTAGCGAAGCTCCATCAACTAGTGGCAACCACAAGACACCACAAAGCATCTTTCCTCCAGAGTAATTTTGTTTACTTAAGTGCTTGGCTTTGGACAGGCAATAGCACTGCAGTAAGCTGGGCCAGAGGGAGGGGCTCTAATCACTCACAAACAATGAATAGTGTTGAGTTGAAAAGGGAAAAAACAACACAAAAATCTGTGACAACAACATCTAAACCAAGAGACTGCAAAGTCCCCTGAGGTAAAAATGCTTTAGGCTCATCTTGCTAACATGCAACACCAGAAATGGTTTCTACTAATTTTTCTGCAATACAAGTTAATGGCGACAAATCTTTCACAAGGAAATAAACTATTTAAAACATTTGGGTTTCCAAGATGATAATCTTACAGCGCCCCCTTCCCCTCTCCTTCCCAGGATGCCATCTGTTTTAGGAAGAGGCCATTTTATTTAATATGAGTAAGTTTTTTGAAATTGTTTCCAAACCTGATCCCAATTTCCAGACCAAAGCGGGTTGAATACATTTGCTGAGACTCATTAGATCAGGCTCTTTAAAGAAATTTCTAGTGTTTCCCAAATTCCTTGTGGCATCTACTCATTTCTGATTCTGACTAAGGATAAAGAGTGCAGGGGTGTGTGAAATTAAAAAAAAAAGACACAAAAGTTTAACTAAAATGTTTCAAAAACTTCAAAGACCAGCTCAGGTTTGGGATTGGTCAGATTCTGGCCAAAAGTTCACATAAATTCATGGATGATCATTTGAGCTGCCAATCCCACAGGGATGACAGTGTTTGGATACCACCATTAAAACAGTAAGACAGTACATGCAAGACTGATGAGGGGGTGTCCTGGGTAAGAACAAGCTCTGGGTGTCTTTCTCTCAACCCATGTCCCCCCAACTCACATGAGAACAAGTCAAAAAGGAGCCTGGGAGGCAGATGGACAGCTAGATAAAGAACTCTAGGGAAAGGGAAATGCTGTGGGCTTTGTTAGAGACTCTTGGGGCAGACAGAGCTGGGGTACACGGAGGGGGATGGTTTTAAGCAAGATAGCTAGATATAGGCCTGGTCTACACTACGTGTTTAAACCGGTTTTAGGAGCATTAAACCGATTTAACGCCACACCCGTCCACACTAAGAGGCCCTTTATATCGATATAAAGGGCTCTTTAAACCGGTTTCTGTAATCCTCCCTAACGAGAGGAGTAGCGCTAATATTGGTATTACCATATCGGATTAGGGTTAGTGTGGCCGCAAATCGACGGTATTGGCCTCCGGGCGGTATCCCACAGTGCACCACTGACCGCTCTGGACAGCAATCTGAACTCGGATGCAGTGGCCAGGTAGACAGGAAAAGCCCCGCGAACTTTTGAATATCATTTCCTGTTTGCCCAGCGTGGAGCTCCGATCAGCACGGGTGGCGATGCAGTCCGAAATCAAAATCCAAAAAGAGCTCCAGCATGGACTGTATGGATGTGATCGCTGTATGGGCAGGCAAATCTGTTCTATCAGAGCTCCGTTACAGAAGACGAAATTCCAAAGCATTTTTAAAAAATCTCCAGACAGAAGCCACAGCAGGGACTCAGCACACTGCTGCGTGACAAACGTAACGGAAAGCCAAAGAATCAAATGGATGCTCATGGAGGGAGGGAGGGAGGGGGGACTGAGGACTCAAGCTATCCCACAGTTTCTGCAGTCTCTGAAAAGCATTTGCATTCTTGGCTGAGCTCCCAATGCCTGTAGTGTCAAACACATTGTCCGTGGTGGTTCAGGGCATAGCTCATCAATTTACCCCCCTCACCCACCCGCAGAAGTAAAAGGGAAAAAAATCCTCTCTTGACTCTTTTAAATGTCACCCTATGTTTACTGAATGCTGCTGATAGACGCGATGCTGCAGCAGTCAGCGGCAGCATCCTCGCTCCTCCTCCTCGGTGGCTGATGGTACAATATGGCTGATATCCATCGTCATCATCAGCCTTGTGGCAGATGGTGCAGTACAATAGGACTGGTATCCGTCTTCATCATCAGCCCGTGAGTGCTCCTGGCTGGTCTCCAGTGAGGTCGGCTGGGGGCGCCTGGGTAAAAAACTCCTGATCATTCCCAGTAGATGGTACAGAACGGCTGGTAACCATCTTCATCATAGCAACAGGGAGCTGAGCTCCATCAGCCCCCGCCCTTCATGTGTAAAGAAAAGATTCTGTTCTGCCTGGACTATCATAGCAGCGGGATGCTGGGCTCCTGTCCCCCACACTGCTTAATGTCCTGTCTGGACTATCATAGCAGCAGGATGCTGGGCTCCTCTCCCCCACACTGCTTAATGTCCTGTCTGGACTATCATAGAAGCTGGAGGCTGCCTTCCCCTCATTTTATCTCACTAACAAGTCACTGTTTCTTATTCCTGCATTCTTTATTACTTCATCACACAAATGGGGGGACACTGCAATGGTAGCCCAGGAAGGCTGGGGGAGAAGGGAATCAACAGGTGGGGTTGTTGCAGGGGCACCCCCAGTGAATGGCATACAGCTCATCATTTCTGCAGGATCTGACTAGGAGCTGCTGTGCTCTCTGATACACTGGTTCTCTAGTACACTTGCCCCATATTTTAGGCAGGACTGATTCTGTTTTTAGATACCATAAAGGAGAGATTGACTCAGGGAGTCATTCCCATTTTTGTCTTTTGCGCCCCCGGCCAATCTCAGCCAGGGGCACCTATGACAGCAGCAGATGGTACAGCACAAAAGGACTGGTAACCATCATCTCATTGCCAATTTACAATGGCATGGTAGATGGTACAGAACAGCTGATAACCATCTCTGCTATCATGCAAAAGCAAATGAATGCTGCTGTGTAGCGCTGCTGAATCGCCTCTGTCAGCGGCATCTAGTACACATACGGTGACACTGACAAAAGGCAAAACAGGCTCCATGGTTGGCATGCTAATGGCGTCTGCCAGGGCAATCCAGGGAAAAAGGGCGCGAAATGATTGTCTGCCGTTGCTTTCCCAAAGGAAGGAATGACTGACGACATTTACCCAGAACCACCCGCGACAATGATTTTTGCCCCATCAGGCACTGGGATCTCAACCCAGAATTCCAAGGGGCGGGGGAGACTGCGGGAACTATGGAATAGCTACGGAATAGCTACCCACAGTGCAACGCTCCAGAAATTGATGCTAGCCTCGGACCATGGACGCACACCGCCGAATTAATGTGCTTAGTGTGGCCGCATGCACTCGATTTTATACAATCTGTTTTACTAAACCAGTTTATGTAAAATCGGAATAATCCCATAGTGTAGATGTACCCATAGCCAAGTCCCAGGAAGGAAGTTAAGAGACTAGCAGAGTGAGGGAAGAGGCCATAAACAAAGGAAGATCAGAAAGGCTGAGATAGGAACCAAGTGGTAGGTTCCTGTTTTGCAGTCCATGGCTAGGAGTTCACCCGCCTTTCCCTGAATCAAGAGGAAAGATTGCTGAGACCATCAAGAGAGGGCTGTGGCCACAGAGGGCTCCAACAAACTGTTCAGCTAGTTTCTGGTCCATTGTTAACCTTAGACTTCTTCTGAACATCTATCCTGGAAGAAGTAGAGTGTTTTGTTTAGCTGTAGGGCTAAACTACCCTCCAGTGAGAGGAAAACGGAGGCAGGGAGAGTTAAGGACACTGTGTCACAGAGCCTAAATATGGCTTTAATTGCTTACATTTAGGCACACAGATTTGCAAGTGTTGAACTTAATGAATAAAAAGGAAAACATTATCTGGTCTTGTGGTTAAGGCGTTGAGTGAAGACATTCACGCCTTTCCCTTTTGTTTCAGTCATTGAATCTCTTTGTCACATTCAGCCAGTCACATGCCATTACTATGCCTCAGTATAGACTTCTGTAGATTATTCTTACCTATTTCAAAGAGTCTGTGAGGCTCAGTTCATTCATGTTTGTAAAGCACTTTGAGATCACTGGAAGAGAAGGAACTCAGAGAGTCAAGAATATTTTTAATAATACCAAAATCAGACCTCAGGTGTGGTAAATTCCTCCCCACTAAAGTCATTTACCATATTGGACATTTTTCATCTAGGTACAGCTAGTAAAGGAAAAAATTTGGAAAACTAGTCAGTGAAGAGAGATTTACAGCCTTCATTATTTTAACCAATGAAAGCACGATTCATACTTGGCATATTTTTCCCAAAAAGGGCATAATGGTAAAATGAGAGAGACAAGATAACAAAGCAGGGCGATTCTGAGGAAATAAAGGAAACCTTGGATACTTCCAAGAGAGACTGGCATAATGGAAAAACCAGGAATGCATGTAGCCCATTGGAGAATTCTGAATGTGGGAGAAAATTCCTTTCTGACCTCGCAGTGGTTAGCTTATTCTTTGAAGCATGATATTTCATTACTCTTATTTTAGCTTGCAAAATCATGTCATTAGTTATTAGGTTATCTTGCTCATTTTTTTTAAGATATAGCCACAATATTGTTATCCCTTTTGACCTGAGCAGTTTTGACAGAGCACATCCATCATGTACTGAGTTCAGTTTCCTTTTCACCCATCGCTAGCATACCAGTATTTTACCCTAAGATTTTTTGTTGCAGAGAATTCATCAGAATAATTACAAGGTCTGAATAAATATTCTGTTTGTACTAAAATTAGCCTGCAGTTAATTTGAGTGACCCTGAGCTCACATTTCACAAGGACCTTCACATTTTTAAAAAACACAAAGTTCCGCTAACTCTTCTCCTCTCCAAGTGATTTTTTCAGCCTTTCATTATATGCAAGTCTATCACACCTCCACAACCATGCATACTACTGGTCTCCAGACTTTCAGCCTTATTGTTTATAGTTATAATCAAATTTGTTTCAATTGCAATCAAAAGTTATTGGCTGTACAAAGGGTTAATATTATAGGCCCCAGATATTGTATTCTATATCCGGCAGTGTGTATCATGCATCTGAAACTAGAATCAGTTCCAAGGAGTTTAACTGCAAAGCAATTTGATGATCTGATGAACAGCTTACAAAAGGCAATATTCAGTCATTCATTCTGGTAATAGTGAGCTGGATTATGATTGAAAATATCTGCAAATCTGACTCTGAAGTGTCATAAAAATTCTTTGGCCATGACCAGAAATGATTCACTGACAGGTACTACCTGCAGAAAAATCCCACTCCATCCTCTTTTCTCTGTTTTTCTCTGCAAGAGCCATTATATCCCAACATGAGGCTGTTAAAAAGGACAGATCAGGTCCATTGTGCATTGGATCCAGTTCCTTGCTAGCTATCTCTTGCTTAGCTGCTCAAATACACTTCCTTTTGTAAACCTAAAGCCGTTATCACCATATAAGGAGTTCTATTTGATATCAGCAAGGTAAGGCTCACATACATGCAGTACATGTAAGAACAATTGGCTCAACATACTAGAAACAAAGTTCTTTGCTCTGGGCCAGCCTAAGCTTTGCCGAGTATTTTGGCAGAAGGAGTAGATAAAAACTCTAATAAATTTTCATTCAAGTCATAAGGCTTTTCCCAGCCAAAGATTTACACAGACCTCTCATATTGGCCATAAAAAAGCATTTTAAAAGAGTTTGGGAAATTCTAGAAGACTTCCCTGTCACTTACCAGGCCACTCCAACTTTATACTTATTAATTCCAGTGATATGTAATACCCTCCAGCTTACGAGAAGCCCGTCATTAGTGCACCATGCTCTAGAGTAACAAACCTATTTCAAAGCATCAAAATAGGAACTAACTCTGTATACTGAGCAGAGGAGATCAGGCTTGAGTGGCTTCTGATGAGTGAAGTATCTACTCCAGCAGTCATCTGAGAGGCAGCATTTTTACATTTTTGAGCTGAGAGGGTTCCTAACCCTACAGAAGATTTAGGAAGGAAGACATCTAAAGCACAGGACAGAGAGTGAGGAGATCTGGGTTCTATTTCTAGCTCTCTCACTGACTCACTTTGTGACTGAGGGAACTCTGTGCCTTAGTTCCCCATCTGTAAAATGGAGGTGACTTAACCGAGGTATTGTCATGGTTGGTTCATTAATACATGCAATGCTTTGAGTTCTTTAGATGGACGTTATTTTATAAGTGTTACTATTATAGTATAATTTGAAACAGAAATCACTTTTATTCTCAGAAATGCTAAGCAGACGTATACTGAGCTAACTCAGTACTGGAAACATTTTTGTGGAAAAGTACAAATTTCTCTAACCAACAGATGAACCTGAGGATTTCTTGTTTATATAATTTTAACTGTAGTTCCAGTAACTGCGATGAGTACTTCAGACCTAGGGAAGGGCATGTGTAAAAAATATGCCAAGACAGTAATAGATTTTCCCCTCTGACTCTTCCCAAAAGCCTTCTTCTGATATGAATTACACTCTCTCGGGGTAGCAGTGATCTCTCTGGATGAAGGGTCAGACATATTGCTGGAGCAGCATCTTGGCAAAACTATCCCCTTTTCTTGCCTCTGTTTTCTGGATGAGCAGGAATTCACTGACAACACACTTGCAATTTGGATACTTTAAAATCTACTCAGAATCCGGGTTAATTCCATGTATGTGATCTAACCAAGTGGGAGTGGACCAGTTTCTTATGATGCCCCAGGTGGCTGGAAGTTCCTTCAACTGCTCCCCTCAGTTCCTATGCCCTTTGGCTGGGGTCCTTCCTTACCTGTGTAATTAGGAGGGCAGAGACAGACATAGTTGTTGATTCCATCCATGCACGTGGAGTTATTCTCACAATCATTATCTTCACAGTCATCTGGGTTTATTTCACATCTCTCCCCCTCATACCCTAGAGGGCAAGAACAGCTTTGGAGGGGGATAGAAAAAAACAGAGGAAAAGTTAGTTTGGATTTCAGAATTTGCTTTTGAGCAGGGAGGAAGTACTGGAGTGGGATGAAAACTGATACAGATGAGCTGTACTCTCTGCTGCTACAACGCAGCAGCATTCACATTACTAGCGAGTAAGGAGGATGAGGCCCTCTTCTAGCAGCTGAAGTGTGAAAACCAAGGGAAAACCTAATATCTGGACAGTCTCTACGGAAAAGGATAAATGGACACAAATCGGATATTAGGAATGGCAACATACAAAAACCTGTAAGAGAACACTTCAACCTCCTTGGCCACACAATAGCAGATCTTAAGGTGGCCATCCTGCAGGAAAACAACTTCAGGACCAGACTTCAAAGAGAAACTGCTGAGCTTCAGTTCATCTGCAAATTTGACACCATCAGCTCAGGATTAAACAAAGACTGTGAATGGCTTGCCAACTACAAAACCAGTTTCTCCTCCCTTGGTTTTCACACTTCAGCTGCTAGAAGAGAGCCTCATCCTCCCTGATTGAACTAACCTCGTTATCTCTAGCTTGCTTCTTGCTTGCATATATATACCTGCCCCTGGAAATTTCCACTACATGCATCCGACAAAGTGGGTATTCACCCACGAAAGCTCATGCTCCAAAACATTTGTTAGTCTATAAGGTGCCACAGGACTCTTTGCTGCTAACATGGCTACCCCTCTGACACTATATTCCTATACTCATCTACAGAAAAGGTACAGCATGGGCAGAAGAATTCATCTCCCCTGCACCTCCATTGCCCTGCTTGATGATGTGCCTCATCCCTGTACGGGAATGAACAACTCTAGGGTGACAGGTTAAGCTCACTCACCAAGGCTAATCAAATTCTTGGTTTCTCTGCATAGCCAACAAGGGTGTCGATTGCTACCACAGTGTTGGTTATGTAGGCACCAGTCCATCAAGAACAGGACTGAGGACACCAACACACATCATTACACGTGAATAGTAAGCTTTTAAATGGCTCTAACTCTTTCACCATTAACAACCTAGACTGGATTTGAATTAGGAAGGTAGAAGTGAAAGTTTTCATCTCATTATCAGCTTGTCTCCAATCCAAACAACAAATGTTTGTTAATGGATTTTCCAAACAGACTACTTTCACTGTTAAGGAATCAGCACTTTTTCAGCTCCTTCAGTACCATGAAGAATCAACTAGGAAAGAGTAATTAAATTAAATGGTGTGATTGTCTACATCCTAAGTATTTATGACTCCCAATACCTGAAGAAGAGCTCTCTGTAAGTTTGAAAGTTAGTCGCCCTCACTAACAGAAGTTGGTGCAATAAAAGGTATTACCTCACCTACCTTGTCTCCCAATCCCTTGGTAACATACCCAAACAACAGACTAAATAAACAAGGACAGAAATACTGGGTTTGTAAGGACTTGGACACAGAACTACTGCACTAAATACTTTATTTTCTGAAAATGTAGAGTGTGCCAACTTAAGGGAGTATGGAGGACTAGATGGCAGTGCAGAAAGGGCTACATTGTCCCCTAGAGTCTCCATGTTAAATTTTTAGGATATCTAGTTGTTATAGTTGTGAAGAAAACCTTGAAAATGTGATCCAAGTGTAAACCAATGCAGAGGGACTGAGTTTGCAGAGAGCCTTAAACTCTATGAGGAGCAGAGTGGAGCTGAGGTTGTGGGGTCTAGTGTAGAATCAGCTGAGCATGGTCTCAGGCAGCCTTCAACAGTTTGCATATATGGGGGAAATGGATGGACTGGAAAGGTTGGGAGTTGGCTGGTTCAGAGACTCATCACAGGAATGTATTGCCCCATCAATACTCAGGAATAGCCCCTGATTCAGGAATTTATATAGCTGCCCTTTACTCGTAGACAAGGACAGTTAGGGGTTTTGTTCCAACTGGGCCTATTAAAACATAACTGCAAAACCACATTGTAAAGCAAATCCTGGCTTGCCTTTGTCTACAGGACGGCATAGCCCAGTGAACGGAGCACTAAGGGGTCCTGGGCTCTATTTCCAGTTCTGCCACTGGCCTGCTGGGTAACCTTGGGCAAATCACTTCTCCTCTCTGTGCCTCAACTTCATCTCCAAAATGGGGATAATGATACTGACCCTGTTTGTAAAGGGTTGTGAGATTGACAGATTAAAAGTTCTAAAGAAGAGGTAAGTATTAATTTATTATTATTATTACTACTGCTGCTGCCTGGAGTGGAAAGCACCAGTGCCACCGTGTCAACTGCCAGCCACTGACTGCTGAATCAAGACTATTTCCAAATGCAGACAAGGCTTGTGCACAGTGCTAATGTTTACTGCTCAGGTGGCCAGGCTGGGAAGGGAGTACTTATCATGGAGGTGTGGGTAGGACTGATGCATATAGACAAGGGTTGGTGTTCTGTGGAGGCTCTGCACTGAAGAAACAGGGAGGGTTTGGTAGCTGTTAGCAGAGCCACAGACTCTAGACTGGGTGCATGGATCCACTATGGTGAGTATGACGCTGGCTTCCTCCTCTGCTCTAAGGATTGGCTGCACATGAACACTCCACACATGCCTCAGCACGACCTCAAGGAGTAAACTTGGGTTTCCCTGAAACATGGGCAGCCGAAACATCCACTCCCATGGAAACCCAGGGAATAAAAACTGTGAAGGAAAGTGTAAGAGAGAGAGAAAGAAAGAGTTTGCTCATGCTCTCTCAACCCAGTCACAACAGGAAAGCTTCCAGAAGGGGATTAGCACAAGTGAATAGGTTAGCAGCAGACAGCTACGTTCCTTCAGACCTATACTGACCATTCACAGGTCATGAGAGCTAGAAGGGAGGGGATAGTCTTCAGAGCGAATGACTAAAAACAAATGGCTCCAATCAATTCAATTTAAAACACAATAAATCAATATGAAATATTTTCTTTATCTGGCTCTACCTCATTAGTACCAATAAAAAATGTCCTCTTTCTGACCCTGCAACGATCCAGGGGATCGCAGGAGGAGATAAGGAAGAGAAGAGCTGGCACAGCACCTTTTGTGGCAAGGGGAGCGGAAGGAGGGTAAAGAAATCTAACTGAACAAAGTCGTGAATTTATCATGTCACCCATTTCCATTACAAAACCCTATTTTTCAGGGGTTTATGACTCAGCCTTAAAAATGTGCTCCAGGCTGCAACTTGGCATTCAAGGTCTCAATTTGGGAGGAGACTTCTTTTTTTCAATGTAAAGGAAAACAATAAAAGAAGATTGTGCCGGTGATTTTTATATTATATGACTATTCCACCCTCTTCTTGCCACATCCTGACTGGGACTGTATGTAATGAAACACTGCTGTAGTAATGGTCCAGTGCACCAAAATTTACAACAGGGACATTACGGGGATTGTTATTGTACAATATTGCAATTGGAGGGTTTGTTGGGCTTTTGTTAAGAATGGAAATGTCACCATAATTAATGAAATTTGGCAACCAGTTACTCTTTTCTAGGGCAAGTCTTTGCTTTATTATTTACATGTCATTCTTTATTTCAATTTGTGGTCAGTTGTTCCAATTCAGAGATCTGGGTGCAAGCATAGGCTTGAAGTGGTTTCCATCACATACAGGGTTTACAGTTTGGTTCAATGGCGCTCGGCATATATCATCGGTGCAAGTGGAAATTAAATGATAAAACATACAAATTAGAACTCTGGATTGTATGGTGGAAGAGTTGTCAGTTGGGAAGATCTGCACATATTTTCCCAACACAGCCTGGAAGAAAAGTATGAGGTTTTCAGTGTAATCTGAAGGACATCAAATTGGGGTTCCTGCTAAACAATGGTGAAAGTAAGCTCTAGTCAGGGGCGGCTCTAGGCACCAGCAAAACAAGCTGGTGCCTAGGGCGGCAAAATCTAGGGGGTGTCCCCTGCGGCCGGGGGGGGGGGGCAGGCTGGGCCGGCGGACCTGCCGCAGTCATGCCTGCGGGAGGTCCACCGGAGCCCGGGGACGACTGGACCTGCCGCAGGCATGACTGCGGAGGGGGCGCTCGTCCTGCGGCTCGGCTGGATCTCCCGCAGGCATGACTGCGGCAGCTCAAGCGGAGCCGCCGGACCCGCGAGCCGGTCCAGCCGAGCCACGCGGGACCAGCGGTCCCTCTGCAGTCATGCCCGCGGGAGGTCCGCTGCTCCCGCGGCTCCGGGGCGCCTGCCGCGCATGACTGCTTGGGGCAGCCAAAAACGTAGAGCCGCCCCTGGCTCTAGTTACGAGTATACAGCATGGCCCAGTGGATTAAGACTCAGGAGACCTGAGTTCTATTCTTGGCTCTGCTGGGTGACCTTGGCCACATCACCCCACCATATGCCTCAGTTTACCCATCTGTGTAATGGAGATAACAAAGGCCTCTTTTCTAAAGTGCTTTGAGATCTGCTGATGAAAAGTGCTATATAAGCACTAGTTATTATTATTACTGAAAACTTCCTGGGCTCTAGCCTGCTGTTGATTAAGCTATGGGACTGTTTACCTGAGCACTCAAATGTTACAGTTTCACATAGGGAGAGGTGGTCTCCTGGATACTGTCACCAAAACCATTAAAAAATTAAAATTCAGCCTGCTCTTCAAGTTCAGTTATTTCATGACACTGCTGTTCTCAAAGACCCTGATGCTCCTGACTATAATTTCCCTTTTACTGTCCTGCAGTATCCTGGGCACAAGTTAGTTGCTTCCTTCTACCCCAGAAGTGGCTGCCCTTCAGAGGTGCAGTATCTACAGAACTTCTGAAGTGCTTTGGGGTGAAAAAAACAAAAATTCTTAGAAGTTGGCTCTACTCTGAAAAGTGATTATGTAAAATTATCAACATCTTACACAACAGACCAGCTTCTTGTGCATATTTAGACATAGATATGTTGATCAAGTGATTATGGCTTTTTACTTCTTCTTACACTGTGGTCTATTATTTCTTCTGCATCATCAAAATCCTAACATACGAAGTTCAACTTCCGGGATCAATCCAATTCATCCATGCAACTGAAGGCATAATTTGAAGACAGTGGGGTTGCACAGTTGCCACTGAGGGCAGAATATGGTCTACAGAACCTTTATTACGAGGGAAAATGCATGATATGGAAAAAAAACAAATGATTTTCGGATTCCAGGTTGAGTTTTCAGAACTGGCTATTAGAAATACATAACTTTTTACTTGTAAACTGAGCACATTTATAAGGAGCCATTGAGATGCAATGGAACAAGGAACTTAACCGTGCCATTGTTAGAGTCACTTTTCAGAGCTGAACTGTATAGGCAGCAAACTCAAAATGGTTGGCTGCACTTGTCCATGCTATGATTAATCATTTTTGTATTTGGATAACAAAATAAATACACAGACGATATATCATGCTTTAAAAAGTCAGCTCTTGTGTAAACAGAGTAAATCTTTTCAAGAAAACTATGGCTTTTTGGCAGATGAACTTTGTGCACCTGCATAACAAGTGAATGACTTGATAGCCTGTAAGAGTTTCATTTATCCTTGATCAATGAGGCATTGACATTGCAGAATTTATCAGCTTCAGGTTTTTACATAGATAAGTGAACTTAGTGTTTGTGGAAGGCATAGGACTAATAGTCCTTGACAATGAAGCTCTCTTTATATACAGAATTGGACAGAGCAACACAAGACTATGTAAGTTTCCTCACACTTCACTGTCAATGATCTGCTGTTTATCGGGCGCTAAATCTGAGTTAGAATGGGTAGCTCTGTCTCCATGACCCAGGCGGTCCTTGATTGCAGTCTCAGCGGAGTGACTACAAGATACTAAATGACACTATTGGCTTTTGTGACACAGATGTACTTGACACTATTGTGGCATTTATGAATCCCACCAAGCAGCTTTCACTGTGTGACCTTTGTCCTAGCTGACCGAGTCGGAGTTGAAGCAGCAATTTAGAGGAAGGGAAGGCTTTATGTTCTATTACCAATCCCCTGAGCTACCTAGTTTCATTTATTTATTTTATTTATTTTGAAAGAAAACAAATCCACCATGATAAAAGGCATGAAAATGATTCAGAGTAAAAAAAATGTTTAAGAAAAAAATGGCGACAAGAGAATGGATCTGAGAACTCGAGCTGAACCTAAGCCCTTCACCCACTCCATTGTGGCTAGCTATTACAGCAACAAAAATGAGAAGTGAAATCACCTGCTGTTTAGAGCCCCTTGCCCTATCTATGCACAGCCAGAGGGGTGTGTGTGCGAGGACACAGTCTCAGCCTTAACTGTGAATTTCCTGCCTTGGGCTGGCTTATGTCACCACCTTACCATTATTTAAAGGGTAATTTCGCTTGTCTGTGACTACAGAAACTTGAGAGTTAAACCACTTGGCATTTTATAGGGAGGAAAGCTTTAGCTTAAGTTTCCTTTTACAAGAGTAAAGATTTGACAAGCTTGGCAGCTGAGTTTGTATATTAATGTATTCCTCCAGGGAAGAAAATCTATAGAAGATATAATTTCTTTCACAGGCCACACAACTAAAAACTCCAAGGGGGCCTCTCATTAAAACATTTTTTTTGACATTCACTTCCTCACAGAATACAACCTAAGAGGATATTTTCTCATTTTGATGCACACAAATGTATGCATGTAGCTCCAGTGGCTGCCAACAGGAGCAGCACATCCATGGGAGAGAGAAGATTTCCCTCCAGACAATCACTGCTCAAAATGTTTCCTCATCTTCCTCCTCTAGCTCTCCGCCACTCCTAAATCTATCAGTGCAGATCCTTTTAGATAATGCCTTATACTTCTATAGTACATCTCCTCTAGCAGGATGAGATCCCAAGGGACTTGTAATACGGTGGCCATCATCAGAGCACCTCCTCATGGCCAAAGGTTGCTCTGCGACAACCTGCCTCTGTTTTCCACATTTTCACTGGGTACCAAAGATTCACCTCATTTTCCTCTTGTACCAGAGGCTGATTTAAGTGCCTGCATTCCCCCAGCATGTGGGACACAGCAAGGCTTCTCCCCAGCTAAACAAGCACTCATTGCCACGCCCAATCGCCTTTAAATAAGTCTATTTGTCCAAATATTATCCCATAATAGACAAAACACAGTTCCTCAGCTCACCCTTTCTCCTACAGTATCATCGCCTCTCCTCCAAGGGTCTTTGGTAATCATGCTTTTTGCAACTTCCCAGTCCCAGCAAACTTCCCTTCTCACAGGCAGATCTCATTCAGCCAGCTCTGCTCCCAGCCAGTTCTGTTCCCTTTGGGAACACTGGCCACAGGGCTACCTCCCTGACCATCTGGCCACTTGTTCCAGGATCCACCACTGGAGTAAGCTCCCTCAGTGGTTCCTCTCCTCAGGCACAGCCAGTCCCAAACACTCCTCCTCTTCCTGCTCTCCAACAGGACTTTATAGCTCCAGGTTTAGCCTGGCCCCCTTTACTTGGCTCAGTTGCGCCCACCTGCTCTGACTTGGGGGCAGTGGGCCTGGTCTACCCACAGGGACTAGCTACTCAGTGACAGTGTTGTAGACTGAATATATAAAAGGGAATTGATGGAAAGCAGAGGTGTGTGGGGGACAGACAAGCCTTTTCATAGAGGATTTTGAGATTTCAAAATTTGACTTCATTCCAAATCGGAGCAAAAACAGAAACCTTCAGAATTGTCCATGAAGAATTATTTTAAAAAAATGGTTATGGGTCATTTGAAACATTATCTTTTGGAAAAACTAATGTTTCAATTTCGACTTGTTAACATTTTTGCATTATAATAAATATATAATATGATAAAAAATAAAATTCAAGATGAAATGTAATTTCACAATGAGAAATGGAGACATTCCATTATGAAAATGTCAAAACAGGATGTTTGGACACCGTTGGGACCTTTTTTGCATTTTTTTTCTAAACAAAATTCTGGCAAAATTGACTTGATTTCACAATGCATTTCAATTTTGACAGAACTGCATGTTCCAGTGGAATACTGTTCCATCAAAATTTTCTCTGATCAGCTTTAAAAGAAAGCCTGATTCATGGAAAATGTATTTGATGATGTACTACACAGTATAATCCTCAGTTGGCTAAGGGTGGCCTAGCCAACCTAAACAGCATTTTCCCCATCTGTGACCCTTACAATTCTGTGTCTCACTTCAGCCATCATTGATATGCTGCATATGGGAAAAGACAAAGCAGTTATTCCTGCAACGGGAACACCACGTAAGCCTTTTGTCCTGTATGCAACTGGAACTACAGTACGAGGGAGTTTTGAGTAAAAGATAGCATAAATGCTTTAGTAGCAATTTTTTCATGACCGTAGCAACTAATGTCCAAAAAGCATGCTAGCATCTTTAACGCAGATAAGTGGCCAGAGCCTTAGTGTCATGTTTCAGCTGAAAAACAACCCCTCTGTGCAGTGCAAAGTCCCTTAGACACACAGGACAACTGGAGAAACACTACCTCAGAGGCAAGAGTAATTTTTTCTAAATCACCACCATCAGCACTTCATGCAACTTCCCGGGTTCCCCTTGGAAGTCTCCTATCTGAGCAATGTCTAGGCTGCACCCTGTTCATGTGGGGAGACTGAAGCCCAAGATGTTAAGTTATAGAGGTTGTTCTCTTATGGGCACTAACATAAACTGACACAACCTCTCAGTTGTTCGATTGTTTCTTTAAAGCCTATTTGACTATGAGATTCTTCAGCATGAAAACATTTTGCATCTGGCTGTCTAGCAACAGATGCTCATTTTACAAATTAAAAAAGGGTGTGTGTGTGTGTGTGTGTGTGTGTTTGAAATGCCCCAAGGAAAATTAGTCTCTGGATAACACAAAGCAGATCAGGGGAATGCTCAAAACAGCTTTTAGAGAGAGTCCCATTACGAGAAAATAAGGAGGCCTGTTTTAGAGGAAACAATATGTCACCAATGAAACCAAATTAATTTCATGTCTAGCAAGGAGAATTATTTGTCACGTATGGCAGTTTCAATAAAGAAGCCATTAGACTTCATTAGTGTAAAATAGACAAATGTAAGGTAAATTCATCTCATCTTGCTTTAAATGCAATTCGCTCTCCACTACCTGAATCCGTCTTTATTTGCCTCAGTGAGATGGCAGGTCCCTCCATTCTGGCATGGATTCTGAATGCAGGCATTAATGGGCATATTGCAGTCTCGACCCTATTGGGAAAAAGTTCAAGAGAAATTCAGTTAGTAACACACAGAGCAGCTGGACTAATCTATCTTGTGTATTGGGCTTTGTTTTCATTTTCCCATTTGCATTGACAGAAAGAATGTAGTCTTCAGAGCAGTCACATCACCTAGCATTCTTTACTGAATGGCAGACATTGCTTAAACCAGGCTTTTGGGAAGGCAGGGCTACAATAATGGCTAGTATTGGTGAGTGTATCGGGCTACTGTTTGGGTTTGAAGTCTCTGGCTAGTTATTTTTTCACCTGTTGGTTTGGAGAAAGCTGTTGGGTTTAACTTTATAGAATATACTTTATTCTTTAATATTAATTACACATTGAAATGAGCAAATAATTCTGATGAGAGGTACACCCAGAGCAGTGCAGAGTCAGTATGCACTCAGCAGCACTTACAAGGACTCAGTCAAGTGTTATGGCAGCACACAGAACTCAATACTAAGGATGGCCAAAACTTGAAGGTAAAAGCTTATGTTTTCTGGGAGGAGGTCCAGCTGAAATTCCTCTACAAAATACAGTGACATCTATTCAAAATAGCATCCTTACTAAGCAGCCTTGTGTTTTTAAGAGAACATCCACAAATATCTTCAAGTGCATCAGCTACTATAATTCCGTCCCATCTTTACTAGAAGATTACCTGTGTTAAGCAACTGATTTTTGTTGGTCCTTTGAGTGGCTGTTAAAGCAGGTTCACCTGGATTTGTATCCTGCTGGTTAAAGCTGAATTTGCTATGGAGTTGATATCTACATCTTAGTACTGGTCCTTTCCTTTGAGTTATTTCAGAACAGATTATAAATTTAGGAAAAGTCTCTGGTCTGCCAAAGTCTGCGCAATCACAGGAAACTGAAGGGATCTGCCCAGTGGTTTTAGGGGATGATCCCTTAGCAGTGTCTCTCTCTATTTGATTTGCATCACCAAGTAATCCATTGAGTCAATTCTGTCAATAAATAACCACATTCTAAGCTAAGAAAAATATTTCAACTTAAACTAAAAGGTTATTGAAATAACATTTTTCATTTAAAATCACGGTTCACATCCTGTGTTACTATAATAATATTTTTGTGACTAATCTGTAATAGTCTTTACAGGGGAAGCAGTCCCCTGAGTCAACAGGGGCAGAAGAAGTGGCTGCATGCAACACTGGAGAACCTAGCTTTCATTTTAGTGTTCAGTGGCAGGTTTGATGATTTGCCTTCGGCTGGATTCAGGTTTGGTTAACTTCTTGCAGATCTGTCTGCACTCAGAACAAGATGTATATATATGATATGCTGTCCCCAAGGCCCTCTCTTAATTGTTACATCTTGCAGTGCTCAGTCAAAATATAGGCTCCAATCCTGCAACTGGGTCCCAGACGGGTGCAAGGGTCCACATCCATTGATCCAACTGCAGGATCAGGGCTGGAAAGGAAGCTTATCAGGGTTGTTTCAATGGCAGCTGAAGCGCCTATCATGTATAAATACTATGTAAATACCAACAATCCAAAACCCCTGCAGGCTTGCTACCCTGGCATTGATGCAGTCTCATCAGTTTCAACTAGTCAGGAATTTTAGAAAACAACCAGTAGTCATGAGGAGCTATAGAGAAATTGTTGAATATGGTTGATAGCTGCTTTTCCCTCACATTGCTCATGATGTATATTCCATCTAGGTGCTTATATGCTCCCCACCCCAGTTACCATAGATCTGAGTCCCGCAAATGTTAATGATCAACATAGTGTGAGGTAGGGAAATATTCCCATTTTACAGATGGGAGAAACCAAGGCAGAGAGAGACTAAGTACCTTGACAAGGTCACACAGAAGTCTGTGGCAGAAATGGGAGTTGAAACCACAGTTCCTGAGTGCAAATCCATTGGTTTAGCCACAAACACACCAACCCCAGCCATTAGGCAGAGGGGAAGGCTTGTGTTCGTTGTGCTTGTTTGTTTTCTCTCCAGGCCAAAAGAAGAAAGGGAGAACATCCATCAGGATGCTCCGATTCTGAAGGTCAGGGAAGCAGAAGACCAAGGTCCAAAAAGCAGGAGCCAGACCTGATCAAATACCAGAATGACTGGGGACTAGCAGAGCCCACTCCCCAAATTAAGAAGAATGAGTGGGCATGGTGGGGCTTTGCTCAGGAACTGGCACAGGTACCTTCTGCTTCACCGATACCCAAGCCTCTGCCAAACAGCTTGGCATTCTCCATTTGAATCATTCACTTTAACAGGTCTCGGGGAAGAGGGGAGGATGCTGAAAGCAAAGAGGAAAGCTCATGCAGCTTTTGTTTTGGCACCATGTGTTCCACAGCACTTACAGGATGCCAACCACATCTAATACACTACCACCTGCTGCAGTGTTGCCTCTGCTTTGTCCATCTGTATTGCAAACCCTACATGCGCAACATGTCATCCTAGTGAAGCTGGGATGATGCCATGCTTAATATTTCTCAAACGCTCAGCACAAATGCTTTTCCATATCCCTGGTAAATGGAGTATTTTGCAGATGATTCAGTACTGCAGATATCCTTTCAACTTCACACATACTCTGTGTTCTCTTGGCATCGAAGTCTGAAACCCTCTGTGAGCTAAGTATAGCAACACGCAAAACAAAAAACCCAGCATTTATTTTTCCAAAAGTTCTACACACACTCTCGCAACAGCCTTTCAAACACCATGTGTGACAATATTCTTATTACCTTTCATGCAACTATGCACCTTTCCTTGGAAGTTACTGGTGACTATTACTAAAGATCTGTGTTAAAATGAAAGCACACCCTTCAAAAGCATTTTCTAACCCCTCCTATCTGCACATGAAATCCTGATGATTCAGAGCCCAGTTTTCACTTCTTCTCTACATAAGCCTGTGTTATTGGGTTTTCAGGGCTTCAGTGGCCTCAGGCACCCTGGAAACTGAACAACGTTTTCTGCTGAATCAGACTTTTAATTATAACATTAATTTGCTGTGTAATACTAGGTAAAGCAGAACCTCTGCCTCAGTTTACCCATTTCTCTCTCTGATCTCATGAGTGTCAGCTGTCTGTTCAGCACTCTGAGTTCTTTAGATAGAAGGTGCTATGCAAGTGAAATATTTTATCGTACACAAAAATGTGGAAAACAAAGAGTAAGCAGAGACTATTTAAAATATCAGTATTGAGTAAGCTACAGCCAATCAGGCCACTTCACTTCTGAATGAGAGAGACCATGCAGGAGTCTAATGTGCTTTAACTTCACAGCTTGAGTTAATGCATCTTGACTTTCCTGAGTGTTCCTATATAGACGAGCCCTAAGACATGCTGAAAACATCTTTCAAATAAAGATTGCAAGTCTCTGGTCCCACTTTACAACAATACTGGCATATTAATTTCTTTAAATGTCAAGCACCAACCCTCAACTCAGTTCATTTACTCTTGAACTGAAGACAACTATTTGACCTATATACCCTGAAAATTAATTATGCCTGTTCTCAAAAAGGGAAAACATTGAACATTTGGTCCAAGACTAAGGGTGTGTGAATTAAGCTGGAACTGGAAAAGGAGGTGCAAGCTTTGCTTCCAAAGATCTGGCCCGTAGACAAAAACAACATGATTGTCTCGGTGATTCATGTCGCTAGATTGGAGGGTCTCCTTTTGACTGTAACTGTATTTTTAGGGATTTGTAACTCTACTCTAAACATTTTGTTGTAGTCTGATGGTAAGGCAAAAGCATCAGCCTAGAGACATTTTCTGGTGAGTTTTGCAAAACAACACCTGCCCACCCCAAAAAAATCTGCTTGGCCACTCCCATAGAAGAGGGACGGAACAACATGGATTTTGGCATAAAGTTCCTACAAATGGCAAGGCAGAGTGCATACAGGTCAGGACCACATTTGGATTTCACATGTACCCCTGTAAATCTGGAGTAAATCAACTGGCTCCAACTTTAGTAGAGTTGCTCCAAATGAACATTCCGGTGAAAAAGCAGAATCTGGCCCATAGAAAACATAAGTTCTTCTTTTAGTCCCAGCACTAATTTAAATAAATGATACTGAACAGTGCTGTACATATAGGCTGTAGATCACAAGAATTGTATCAGATCCTGGATTCAATTACTGGCCTGTACTTATTACATTTTCCAGGATCAAATGCATCATAACAGCAAAAAGCCAAGAAGAATTGGCATAATCCAACGGAGAGCTGGGCAAATAGGGCAAAGAGAGGTTATGTGAATACATGTTTGATGAAAAAACACATTTGCTTTGATAATATTTTGACCATTTAAATTGGTTTGCTGTCATAATGTGGAAAGTGCATATTTGTTTGTGCAATGGTTTGTGACATAAAAGTTCACCAAGCCATCTGATATTTTAGGTTTTTGTCCACCTACTTCTAAAAGAGTCAGCCAGTCACAGATAATCCTATTTGTTCATCATACCCTAGAAAGAGGGCTTCATCCTGCACTACTGAAATCACTGTGTTTGACCAATAACTTCAATGGGTGCAGCACCGAGCTCATAATGAAGAGACAAAGTTAAAGCAACTATTTCATGGACAACCCCTAGGCTGAAAAATGTCTGCATTAAGTGTCTGAATAATTAGAAATAACAGACAAAACCAGTCTGCTTTTGCACATAATCCATGCACAAAAAGAAAGCCAAAATTTGTAAAATCAGTGGCTGTAAATTATTTCTCCAGCTCTACTGTAAATAATAATACCACCTAACACTTTGCATCAGTAGATGTCAAAGCACTTTACATTATCATTATCCCTATTTTACATACATCTGGAAACTAAGGCACAGAGAAGCGATGTGATTTGTCCAAGGTCACCCTGCAGGTCAATGGCAAAGCAGGGAACAGAACCCAGGACTCCACCCATTAGGCCACACTGACACTCATAACCACTAGGTAGCCATATTTTTCAGGTGAGTTAAAAATAAATTAGGCACCTGCTGATACAGAGGCTATTATTTCATAATATACCGGTAATAAATATTTAAGGAATCCATCTCATAGTACCTGTGTGTCATTAACTGGGCAAATACTGCAATAATATTTCCATCAAGATTCACTTGGTATTTTAAATTAACTTGATTTGCCTGTGCCCATAACCCCATTGAGTTAGCACCAGGCAAATTTCTCAATTAAGTTTTAATAGCACAAATATTCACGGAAAATGAATTTCAAGGTAATGTACACAGGAATTTTCAGAAATTGAATTTTGAATTTCCACCCGTATTTGCATCACATGTATCCGACGAAGTGGGTATTCACCCACGAAAGCTCATGCTCCAAAACGTCTGTTAGTCTATAAGGTGCCACAGGACCCTTTGCTGCATTTGCATCACAAGTGCTTGAGCACTAATTTAACCTGACCAATCACTGCCAACATAAACAAATCAAATACTATCTACTGCAAAAAATCCTCATGTTTATGCCATGTAATTTTAAGAATTTACAAAAGTATCAAGAAGTTCTGGGAAGAAAAAAAAAAGAGGAAACCAACCAGTTCACAGATATTCTCTGAGCAACAGACTAAATAGACTGGGTATATTATTCACTGAAAATTATTCATTTCTAAGCAGTTTCCCCTTAAAGAAAGGAACATATCTGGCTCACAGATTAAAGGCACTGGAATCATTTCCCTACTCAGCTTTTTGGAGGAGGTTTGCAAGCAGAAGAACCTTGTATCATATCCTAAAAGCAGCAAAATTTAGATATGGAGTTTTGATAGATCAACAGACAAACCACGAAATATTATAATTCTCTTATTTACCTCTCATAAGGCAACTCTTATTGCTGCAAAGGACCTAATTCTGTTCAGTTAAACTAGAGTAAGAATGGAACAACTGTATCAACCTCATTGGAATGATTCTGTATTTATACCCCTGTAGCATAAATCAAAATTTGACAGACTAAAGACTGTTACCCACTGAAAATGTGGAAAAACCAAAAGTTTTCATTGCAGGAGACTTGACATACCACTTATATGTGACTCCAGAAAAACTCAAAGATACGCTAGCTAGCCACTGTCTACCAAAAATGAAGTTACAAAACCTGCTGCTGACTTCTTATGTTATTCTAGAATGATATATTATAATTATCCTTATAAAAGGATGAAAAACCCCTCCACCTCCCCATCAGCCTGTGCTGTGTAACATTAATCACTGCTGACTCATGCTGAGTTTAAAGGTTATTGAAATGTTACGAGATACAATATTTTTCAGGGTACAGAAAGTGATAAGACAGAAGGCATAAAATGATTATTCTGTGTAACTAGGAGAACCACTTTGTAATTAAGAGACATTTCCTGTAGCTGTAACATATGGTGACTCAATTCAATAAATGATCATTTTGTAAAAAAACAACGGCAGACCTCAGACAACAGCAGTGACAGGGAGCCAATAAGATTCTTATGCACCCATGGAAAGAGACTAAAGAAACTCTGAGCATCTGGGTAGGCAGAAATCGGAACCACAAGGGGATGAGCAGCAGATTAAGCTGCTTTTCAGTAGCCACTGTCCTTTTTGGCCTCTGAACTGGAAGTGCAGTAGGCTCCACACCGGTAGAGACACAGAGGCCCACAGGGCAGCCACTGAGCTTTTTTTTTCCCCCTGGCTGATGGGAACCTTGTTCAGTGACTAACATGTCTTTGTATTGGCAGCTGATAAAAAAGTACTCTGGGAAAATGACTGCAGGAGAAAGAAAAAGAGTTTCCAAGCAAATACACAGAAACTGTTAACTCTTCACCCTATGTTATTCCTATTACTAGATTTTGTTGAGGCAGTGCATGGGCAGAACATATGTCACAGTTTTCATATATTTAGTGCAGACTCTACGCCAAACCAAATTCAGTGAGACAATTTTGAAGTAAGACCTAGCCATGTTCCTTGATTGTTTTAAGTATCTTAACTCCTTAAATATAGCTAGATCTTCCCGAGAGGTCAATCACTCAATTGCAAAAACATCATCTTGAAAACATACTCCACTGATACTCCAAAATATCAGTGTAACATCCCACCACCATCACCACCACAAACAACCTCACAAATGCCAGTGCACTCAACTTACTGGTGTTCTGAATAAAACCCAATAAACCCGCTTTACTGAACAAGAAAAGAGTAAATAAGTTCTTTACTACACAAGAAACTTAAAGGGCCACTTTCCAGCAGCTAAACCAAAATGTAAACTACCTTTAAGCATTTATCTGTCCTGGGATGCCCTCCTAAGCTGAAATATCTACTGGATTTAATAGTTTAGTTGTCCTGCTGCTGTGAAATTAAGAAAAGATGAAATGTTTCCCCCTTCCAAAATGTATTAGTGCATGACTCCATTCTTTAGCCATATCTAACTAATAGGGGGATCCCAAGTTTCTTAAGTATTCAGAACTATACTGCTACCTGTGACATTACTGATGATTGTCCCAGTTTTGCAATCATTAATGGCACTCTGCAAAGGCATAGCAACCTGCCCACTTAGATCAGATTTCAGGGTCAGGATGTAAGTTGGTGAACATACAAGGAGGTAACTAGAACAAGGCAAAGCGATGTTTGTTTTTGCTTTATAAGAACCATCTCTGGTTTGATGCGGGAGAGCGGAGAGGAAATAATCAATGCACCAATGAGTGGAAAAGACACAAAAACCCTTTAGAGAAAGGCAGGTTAATTTCAAACTTCTATAAAGGATATTCAAAAAGAAAACACACACAGATTAAGGAAGTATACAACAGCTTCCCTTTAATAACTACATGAGATAAACACAAGCTGTAAATACAAATTAAAAGAAGCAGGAAGAATTTTACACAGATGACTAAGAAAACACGAAGGGATGAAGTCAGCTATCCAACCAATGCACTTAATTATAAGTTTGGTAGAAAAAGACTATCATGAAGTTCTGTTTACAACTGTAACATTTCAAAGCCCTTCATTATAAAGGAAACCAACGTTTATATGTTGAGAATGTTAAGAAAAACCAAACCTTAATGAAGTGTGCTGTAAAACTAAAAACAAACCATTACAAAAACCTTATTATGCAAACTGTTACACAAATGAAATTGGGGGACAGCTACACAAAGGGAAATATGTGGATTGCTACATCCATATCTGGTGTAATGAACCTAAACCAGCTGCACATCTGTGTGAAGAAAGGATCTGGATCTCAACAGAATGATTACTGATGTTGCAGAAGTGGAGAATGAAACTAGCTTTGAAATATCTGATTCCTTTGATGGGATAGATATGAAAAAGAACACCCAAAACCACAGCCTATTTACTGTACCATTCTCTCCCACTCACTTTTTACCACAGAAACCTCTTAAGACAAAGGATTCCATATCAAATCACATTGCCTTGGGAGGCAATATACACAGATCGCTGCACGAAGTTGAGGTCACTCAGATCTGTCTCCTTTTTGGCAGATCCAGATGATGCAGTTTCCTCGTTTATCCTGTACCTGGCCAACATAAGATGGCTAAGGCTCAACCGGGATAAAATGCAGATGATGCTAGCTGGCAGGGTTAGGTAATTAGAAGAATTGTCAGGGTGCATGTCTGATCCATCTGTTGGTTGCAGATATACAAATTATTTGACAAAGCAGGTATTTTGGACAATATTAAGGTACTTTTGAATCTGACTGCTCTTAGATAGCAAGCTAGAAGCAGAGACTCAGACAGATTTTGTTAATTTGTGTTTTGCAAATGGGCTGTGCCTATTCTTAGCCGATGCACACCTTGCACAGTCATTCATGCCTTTGCCACTGTGACACTGGCAGACCAGGTACCAGCTCATGGCAAGGCCCATAGGCCTCGCTGAACACTGACAAATGCATAGCTGGAAACCAGTCTGGCTCACCTGTGTGTTAGCCTTGTTAAAATAGACGTTAAGTTGATAAGAATGTGTTTAGACTTGATGAAATGCTTGCAGGATGCGGCATGTATTGCTCTCACTTATAACCTCTGCAGTCCATGGCATAAACTTATATTGAGTGTTCGCATTGTAAATCTCTATAACTGTGGGACACCAAACAGGAAAGAAGCATCAATTAGTGTAAAGTGCTGGTCCTGTGGGCAAGAAGCCTCATTGAAACCACATGAGGCATTGTGAAACATCAAAGGACAAAAACTTTGATGACTGCCCCCCACTGCCACACCCACCCATGAAGAGGAGATGGGTACCACACTTGATTCATCAGTTTGAACTATGGGGGAAAAGAATAAAAATGCCTGATGAGAAGAAACCGTATCACTATGCTGCTGGAATTTATCAAGGGAATATTTCTAAGCATGAGCAAGGAATTCCCAAGTTGCTTGGTTTGGATTAGTCCTAAAGGACGTATAGAATTTGCATATCATAGCAGCTACCTTTTGGAATCAAAGACTGTATCTCATTTGTGTGCGCATGTTTACCTGCTTTAACCGTAGAAATAACTCTCATTTCTTTTTCTTAGTTAATACATCTTCAGTTAGTACTATAGGATTGGCTACAAGCGTTGTCTTTGGTTTGAGAGCTGAGGTACATTTGACCTGGGGTAAGTGACTGGTCCTTTGGGACTGGGAGTAGCCTGAATATTATTGTTAATTTTTGGTGTAAGGGATCATCTATCACAAATACGGGCTTGCCTGGGTGACAAGACAGATTGGAGTATCCAAGGGGATTGCCTGTGACTCCATGTTAAGGCTGTTATAGTGCTTTTAGGAGTTCACATTTGGTTGGTGAGGTCTAATTACAGAACACACCCAATTTGGGGTTTGTGCCCTCTTCCTTGACAGTCTGACCTGAGGTTGGCACTCACGTTTGTGAGCTACCTTAGACAGCTTGACAGCCACCTCTAGGTTACATTACTGCAAGTGATAATAAATTAACCACATTCCTTGGTATCCTGTTCCAATGGTTGATTACCCTCACTGTTAAAAAGTTGCATTATATGATTGTTAATAATCCAATAATCTAATTTAGTTAATGTGAGAAAAAGTTTCATTCATTTCTAATTTTGGTCAAAGTTTCAGATTTGGTTTGATCTCACCTGGAGAGTTCATTCATTTATTTTTGGCTGACATAGCAACCTATCCTAAACCCTGCCCACTATTTTTCATACATGGTGAGAAATACTACTTGCTGAAAGCCACAGAAGGTGATTTCAGGAGAAGAAATCAGTTTAGGTTTTAGCCTCTGAAACCTTCACAGCATTGGTGAGTGTAGTAAAGATACAGACAACTATTACTGCCTACAAGGCTGTATACAGTAATCTTCTGCACCAGTTTGGCTTCAACTGGCATCTGATTAAACAATAATTGGACATGGCAGCAGCACTTTTTAGTGACTTCCTTGTCCTTATTAATAAATCCTATTTGTCAATTTATAGTAAATTAGGCCAACTCTTCTCTCTTCAGCCTCATTTTATTTTAATCAAAAAGATTTATGACCCTCCAGGGTATACTACACCTTCCATTATCTTTGTAGCTAGTAATCAAGATTATGTCTGTCAAAGTCAAGGTGCAAGGATTTGAGGTATTATTTAAAATATTCTGGCATTGGCGCCATCAGTATGAAATTTGATTCTCGGTGGATGCTTGCGGTTTACTTGTTAATAATATACATTATTGTGTATTTCTTCTTGCCTTATGGACCTCTGCTTACATAAGCATGCTGTATTTCAATGCTTGCGTAAGCAGATGCTATAGATAAAGGACTTCCGGGCTTTCAATCAGCAGAAAGAAGAGGTGGAACAAGTCTACCACATGAAAAATCCACATCCTATACTAATGGACAGGAAGCAGTCTCCATGAATCCGATGTTGGAACCTCTGGAATACTTCCAGAAATGTAACTACTTAAGATGTAAACCAAAATCCTAATTTCAATCGAAAAGAAATCTTTGAAGTATCCTAAAATATCCTATTATAGATGTTTCCAGACTTATTCAGACTACAGGAAAGATGACAAAGGAGGGCTTAATTAGAATTTCAGAATGATAATGCAAACAAACTGCAAAATAGAGGAAAATTTTCTCTTGTCTCTTTCCATTAATGTACTGATCTTAGGTGTTACTTGTAAAAAGCAGGTACAAAAACTTTTCAGGCAAGAATTTGATTTTCAAGAAGACAATGTCCCTTTAAAGTGTGGCTTATTTCCTCCAAAAAAGTCTGTGACATCAGATCATGCCACAACATCATGAAAGACCAAGTGTGACATGAGTGATGGCCATGTGTAATGTTTGGGTACTGCCACATCCTGTGGCTGATGTGAGATGGATGGACACAGTTAAGTCAGTTCGGTTAAATGGTTCTAGAGAGAGTCAGTAACAATCAAAAATAATTAAAAGGACAATCACGTTTTATTCTCCTTTTAAAACCAACAATCATAGTAAACATTTAATATTAGAGCATTTTGTTCTGTGGAGGACACATAATCCCTTGGCACCTAGCATGACAGGAGCCAGTGTGGCACTTAACACTGGTTTATTCCAGGCACACAAATCAGGAGCCAAAATACTGATGTTCAATTTTGTGGATTAAGCATTTAAGCATGTGAATAACCTGATCCCCCCCTTACCAAAGCACTTAAGCACAGGTTTACCCCAGAGATTCTCAGAGGTATAAGTAGGAACAGACTCCAGAGAGAACAGAGGAGGCAAGTCTTTCTGACCTCCACATGGCTCAATGACTGAGACTGTGAGACCAACGGGGAAGAACTGATAGAATGCAAGAGGCTTTGATACAACTGTACCTATTGCGCATGGGCTTTGTCTACATGAGCCGATCACCCGTTCTGAGGCAAGATATGGCATTGCACCCTTTCCGTTCTATAGGAGGTAATGCACTCTCACTTTCCAATGAAAATTGTTTTCTCTGCTGCGTTAGCTTGCTTAGAGCAATTTCACGCAAAGCCATCCCAAGGGAAGGGAAAACAAGGAATTAACCTCTGAGGAGAGGTAATGAGCTTAAATTCTGCTGAGGGTCTCAGACAGAGAAAGACAAAAGCTAGAAGGTCATGTCTTATGTGGTAAAGTCAATGCCAGAGCTGCACAGGAAGGGTAAAAGAAAAGAGCCAATCATGAGAGGCTTTAATAATAAGGAGGACTGTCTGGTGTGACCGATGGCTTCAATTGGGTGGCTGGTCAGACTGGAGAAAGATTAATAGTTAAATACGCACAGCCTGACTAAGCAGGGACATAACAGTCTACAGATACCTGAAGGATGAGGACACCAAGGAGAGAGAGAAATTACTTAACATAATAAGAGTGGGTATAACTAGGACTGAGAGGATGATATTAAGAAAAGGAAATTCAATTTGACATTAAAATAAGCTTCTAAGAGTGAGATTTATTAGAGTGTGGAATGGGAAAAGAAAGGGGTGGGAGCTTCATCTCTTTGGACACTTAAAACTAGACTGATGAGTAAATGTA
This sequence comes from Mauremys reevesii, assembly GCF_016161935.1. Classification (NCBI taxonomy): domain Eukaryota; kingdom Metazoa; phylum Chordata; order Testudines; family Geoemydidae; genus Mauremys; species Mauremys reevesii. The sequence continues at coordinate 28,767,780 of NC_052630.1, forward strand.
CAATGGTGAACAATCCTGCATTGGCAGGGGCCTGGAGGAGAAGTCTTCTTTATATCAATTCTCGGTTATATCACCAGCTGAGGCTCTGACACTCTAATTTATTTAAAGTCACCTTTATTGTGGGGAAATATTTCTCCTGATCCCTTTCTCCTGATGCAGCACTGAACAATCAGAGTCAATGCCTCAAGTCACTCAACATCTGCTTTCTCACTGCCCTAGAGCAAATGGAAACATTTCCTCAGGCTTGGCTTCATTGTTAACAGCCCTCATTAGGCCACAGCATAACACATTACTGTGCTTTTTACAGGGTTCCTGATGAGTATGTGCCTGCCTCACCACCCTCAGCCAGCAACTGTGGCCTGTAATCCTTGCTTAAGCCTTTTATTTGTATACTCTAGTGGGTGTAAATCCTCACTTTTCCTAAACCTACTGTAGCAGGGGAAAAGGATCCCTACACAAATCAGCTAACAGATGCATAGTTATGTCTTGGGAAGCATGAATAAAACCTCCAAGTGTGAACAGGTGGGTGCTATGCTTTCCTCTTTCACAGTCTTCCTGTCTTGGGGGCATCAGATGAAATTATAACCCCTGCTGGTGCCAATGGTCTTTGCCTACAAAATCCACACACAGGGACTCTTATTTTAGAGGGCCAGCCATTACTCTTCTCTTCTCTCTCAACCTCTCTGGCTCTCCACTTTATCTTGCAGAGAGCAGGAAGTACTCCTACATTCACGGATAATTATTCTAAATACTGTAGCTTCATCAGAAAAAGGCTTCCAAGGATGGCATCACAGGATGGGAATCTAGTTCACTGAGACAGAATCTCCTAACAGCAGCAATATTTCGCTGCACTGATTTTTTTCACACTAATCAAACTTGGCAAGGGACTAGCATTCCACTATCTTTCCCCCCATCCTGATGCTGTTAATGGAAAGAGGCCCAGATAGGATAACATGTAAAGACCGAGACGTTTGAACTCCTTCATATGTGGAAGAGTGCAGGCAAGATTTAAGAGTTCCTTCCAATTTCTCCTCTTTCTGGAATTCAGACTGAAGGATTTTTCTTGCACTGACTGATGTACGGGGGATTTATGCACATATGTTAATAGACCCAAAGAAATAAAAGAAAAAAGTTGTTTTCCCAAATGGTATAGTCTAAGAAATTAGAGCTGACATATAGTCTCGTACAGTTGACATGTATCATGAGCCAAATTCTGCTCTCAGTTACACCCATGCAAACCCCAACTCAGAGCAGTATAACTGAGGTTACAGTTTGATGTTTTCCACAGACTGTTAAGCACAGATTGGGCCAAACTTTAGTAAAGAGATGGGTCTTGCATTCTGACCTGAATATTGTCTGACTCGGGCATAGTGTCAGATCTTCTCTGTTAAAGCATTCCAAAACAAGTTCCTGATACAGAGAATGTTCTGTCGCAGTGCCCCAGAGACTTACCTAGCACTTTTCCAGTTGCACTGTCCTCATGAAGAATACCTGTGTTGGTTAATTGTAGATGCAAGTTATCCCTCAAGATAGTCAGGTGTCAACACATTTAGGACTGTGTAAATTAAAATATTGACTTTGATCTCAATCTGGAAATGAATAGGGAGGAAGTAGAATTTGTGGAGCAACATTGTGATGAACTCACATTAGCCTCTGTAACTTAAGAGGTGTGCTGTACCAGTTGTACCTGTTAAGTAATGCTCACCTTAAATCTCAGAGAGATTTGCAAAAGCCTAACACTGAGTTGATGAAGTCATGGGTCAGCCAAACTCGTTCCATTTTATCCAAACCACCAAAGCTCAAAGAGGTGATGAAGAGGGGAGGGCAGTTATTCCATTAAATATGTTCATTTGGCCTTATTCTCACATATTAAATACAGCACAACATATGTTTTAAACTCTTCTCCTTTTATTCTGCTACTCCCTTAATTTGGGAAGGGAGAAGAGTGATTATTGTCTAATGGAGATGATCCTCCTTCGCTTGTTCCTGGCTAAGCTCACTATCAAGGGAAACTATTAAAAAGAACAAATAAAAGACCAATAAGTCATGCATGTCCAATGAGGTCATTATTAGAATGTAGAAGGCCAGAATATACTTATCATATTCCTCGGGTCTCACTAGCACACCTACTCTAGTAATGTGTTACTTTTTCAATTCTCAATTTGATTTTTCTGTTTACCATATATACTTGATCATAAGCTGGTTCGTTTATAAGCCGACCCCACCAAGATGCATAAGTAAAAATGGAAATTTTTTATAACCCGTTCATAAGCTGACTCTATAATTCAGGAGTCAGCAAACTTTGGCTCCCAGGCCATCAGGATAAGCCGCTGGTGGGCTGAGATGGTTTGTTTACGTCGAGCGTCTGCAGACACAGAGGTAAATCTAAGTAAACGAAGTGTCCCGGCGCACCAGCTCCTTACCCTGACGGGCTGGGACAGCAACTGGTGGGGAAATTTTTTGCGGGGGAGAAGCTGGGAGTCAGGGGATAAACCCCTGTGACCATCCCCCACATGACCCCACCCCTAGCCCGGGACCCCTACACTCGCCCCATCCCATCCTTTCCCACCTTATCTGGGGAGGGCCGGGGAGGATGTCTCTGACCTGGCTGGAGCTGCTCTGCAGGCTGGGCAGCGCAGCCGTAGCCTGCTCCGGCAGGCCACACCAGGTGGTGCGGCCGCAGCATGTTCCAGCGGGCTGGGCCAGGTGGCATGGCTGCAGCGTGCTCCAGTGCCCAGGCGGCATGGCCACAGCCTGCTCTGGGGGTGGGGCAGAGCGGCCTGGCTGCAGCCTGCCAGCCCCAGAGCTGCAGCTGCTTTGGAGGCTGAGGGGGGGGAGCAGCATGGTCAGAAACGGAGAGACTCTGGCCCCACCTCTTCCCTTCTGGCTCTGCTGGCTGTGCTGCCTCTCCTTGCTCCCTCTGTTGGGGGGAGGGGCTGCGTCCCACCTCTCCCTCTCTATACCCATTCATAAGCCGACCCCGTTCATAAGCCGACCCCCATTTCTAGTGCTTCCCTTTTTTACTGAAAATATTCAACTTATGAACGAGTATATACGGTAATTATAATTTATCCATGACCTGTGTACTGTCTATCATAGTGATTATGTAAAAAATGTACTCAATAGACTATGTGAATTAAAATCGTGCAATTATCTGCATACACAGGAGTCCATATAGTCCTCAAAATTCGGTATTCAAAGATGGAGAAAAGCCAGAAAGAAAGACTTCAGAATCTATTTTATAGTGATCCATCCTCAGATTGACAAACATCCTACAAGGGAAGGCACAGATATTTTTTAAATGATGGTATCTATGATGGGGAAGGGAGAAAGCAATCAATATGCTGGCCGAAACCTTGAGAGCTAAGAGTTACCAGGTTCAGACACACGCACTGATCATTGGAGCCTTGGGCGCATGGGACTCCAGTAATGAGAGAGTGCTGAGAGAATGCGGAATCGGTCAATGCTACACTTGGCTGATGCACCAACTCATGGTGTCGGACGTCATCAGGTGGTCAAAGGACATCTACATAGAACACATCACCGGACATCAGCAATACCAGGAGGAATGAGCTGGAGTGCTGGTGAGAACTGCAGTCAGGAAAGTAACTGAAATACTTTCCTCATGGATTGTATTTTGTAAATGGACAACCAATCTAATTCTCAATTACTGAGGGACAATCTTCACTCATTGATATATTTTGCTTTCCACAACCAAATCTCTGTACAACTTTTCATGAGTGATGTACCCGAGTATTCAGATTCTAATATCTAAACTCTATTGTTAAATCTATTTTCCTAAATTTGGGTTATTGCTAATTATGTACTCTATGTATCATTTGACTTTAAAAACAAACTTGTTATTTGTGGATAATTTAAGCACTATACCAAGATGTACAGGCACTCTTTTCTCAACCTATGTTTTATATAATTTTTTTAATATTAACTTTAATAAAATGTTTAAAAGACTCATACATCATTGTTTCAGTGGAAGTTGTATAAAGTGAACTTCAATTAAACAGCTGCATGTTAGCTGACAATGACATCCTGGTTATTCCCGGTAAATCCTGCTAGTCCCCATAGGTGGCACTCTTACACTATCCGCTGCTTAGACACCAATGCTCTTCAAAGGCAAGAATCCTGAAGGCAAGATTTCCTACAAGGCTTATCTGTAACAAACACATTCAGTACCCAATATGGGGACAGAGCAGCAGCAGAGATAACTATCAGCACTTACTTTCCCTCATTTTAAAGCCAGCATATTTCTACCCTCATCAAATGGAACTGTCTGTCCCACAAGCCTGCCAGCTCAGATTTAGAGGGAACAATTCATGAGCTACCTCACTTTTAAGTCCAGCCTAAGATATGCAGTGTTATACACAAGAGACATTGCTAACAAATATTTACATGTGCATTCCAGTGGGAAAAAAGACTTAAAAGGACACCAAATGTAGCATTCATTGTGCAATTGTACCAAAGGCCAGCTTTAAATATGGTAACACAAAGAAGATTACAAGTCTATTGCTTCCACTGCCATGCTATCTATAGCAACTGGAAGAAACTCTTGATACCATAAGCTGATTGGTCACTTGAACCAAATTTTCTGCTGAGTGGCACTCTGTGATTTCGAATGGCCACCATGAATACTGAAACCTCAGATAATTTAACACCCCATTTCAGGGAACCTAGAGACACCGTATACACTTCAGCTCAATTGAATGAGGTTATAAGGAAAATAAGGGTGGTTAGTGCTTTTTTCCTCCAGTGATATACTCCTCCACACAGGATTTTCTCCAAACATACATCAAACAAGGAAAAACAAATGCTGTGAGGGAAGATTTAGGGTAATTTATCAAGATCTGGGAAATAGCTTCCAGATGGACAGAGCTGTTCGGTGCTGGCTGGTGAGAAGGAAGCAAGGTATTGTTATTGAATTAGCATGAATCTCTGGCGGAGAACAGCTTGGTAGAAATAGAGTGCTCTCTTCATATGGTTTACATTTGGACCTGTCAAATTTTACTTTTACTCAAAAACCCACGGTGAAGACGCAGGGTTCTTTTTTACTCATTAAATTTTCCCCAGTTCTCCCTGTACTAGTTACTAGTCAGTATTTTTAAGCTGCCTGCTTTGCTTTAAATGCCACACCTAGCGATGTTCACTCTTTGCTATGCTTGGATGAGAGTTTGGTACTTGCAAGCTCAAAAGCGGTTCTATATCAGGCCAAGTTCACACAGTGAATGTCACCTGAGAATGTGAGTCAGAGAGGGCGAGAGAGAAGAAAAGCTAAACTTTCTATAAGATATTTAAAATAAGTCACCTCAAGGTTTGCTGGTATAGCTCTACATGGATAAGGCACAAAGAGTCCTGTGGCACCTTATAGACTAACAGAAGTAGGACATGCATCTGACGAAGTGGGTATTCACCCACGAAAGCTTATGCTCCAATACTTCTGTTAGTCTGTAAGGTGCCACAGGACTCTTTGTCACTTTTTACAGATCCAGACTAACACAGCTATCCCTCTGATACTCTACATGGATAGTTATACTAGCAAACCCTCCTAGTGTAGCTGCAGCTTTTACCACCAAAAAAACCCTGCATCTACACAAGGGCTTTTGCCAACATAAGACATGTAAAAAACCTCACCTCCCCAACCAACATTATATTACCAATGAAAGTTTGCAGTATACACCTGGCCTGCCTCACACATAGCTACTCCACACCCTGCCAGCACGGCATCGGCAGTGAGTATAATAGACCAGGGAAGACTTAGCCTTCCCCGGCACTGCCGCTGACCTGCTGCCAGACACCTGGGTCACAATGGCCCCCACCTTGCCTGAGGCCCCCACCCCCTGCTGCTGCTGCCTGCCTGGTCTCTTCCACTTCACCCTCTCCCTCTAGAGGTCCCTGCTGCTCACCACGTCCCTCCTCCTCAGGAATGGGGGAGTGAGGAGGGACACAGAGAGCCAGCGGCCAGAGGGAGGAGGATCGGCTGGGCGCTGGGGCCAGCAGCTTGGGGTGGGGGGGGCCTCAGGGGTGGGAGAGACTGGCACTGGGGCTGGCCTGGTGCCCGGGGGACTGGCAGCAGTGGGGGCCAGTGTCTTAGCTGAGGGAGGGCTTTCAGGGCAGGGCCCAGGCCAGCACTGGCAGTGGGAGCTGTGGCTCGGATCGGGGAGAGCCATCAGGGCGGGGGGGCCTGATGGCTTGGCCTGGCGCTGAGGCCGGCCCGGTGCTGGCTGGTGGGGAGGGCAGCGACTTGGCAGGGGGCGGGTGGCTTGGCCTGGTGCTGGGGGGGTGGGGAGGTCTGGGGGGCTGGTGACTCAGCCTGGTGTGGCTGGGGCTAGTGGGCCGGGCTCCTCCGGTTGCAGGGTGTGTGTGTGTGTCCTCGGGGCATCTTCTTTTATGGGGGTGGTTTTTGAGGCTCCTGTGTGCAGGAGGGGAGCAGGGCCATAGGGGGAAGGGGTGGGCCCGGCGGGCTAGCATCCCCAAAGCGGGGGTTCACCCACTGCCCATGCAGTGCGGGTATAAATAGCAGTGTAGATGGTGAGCCACTGCTAAGGGAAGTAAAGTAGATTGCCCTATATGTCTGTAACACAGGGTATGTACTCTATGCTGCTCTCTACATGCCCGAGCAATGCCTGCCATTTTTAGCAGTGTAGTGTCCTCTGTCTCCCTGCTGCAGTGAAAGGCTCTGGCTGGGGGGAGGCAATGGGAAAAGGCTCCGCCAGCTCCCCACTACTGGCATATTTCCACTCTGTCTCCCGTCAGCTGGAGCCTTTCACTGCCATGTGTAGCTTCACACACCAAAGAACATGGACGTAGACTGCCTTTCACTGCAGAATGTAGCTAACTGTACCTTACACGCTGATGCAAGTATAAATAAGGTCATAGAGAGGCTCCAGTGTGATACCACAAGGAAAGATTGGTGTGAAGAGGCCTGTCCAAGGCAGCAAAAGTTCAGCTCAGCTTGTTACATAATTGTTTGTGAAACTCAGCAAAAGCTGGTGACAAATAGGCTGGTACAAACTGGATTGTTTATGTGAAAAGAACTGTGATAAGGGGTCTGCAAGGTTCCTAGTAGAGCTACGGCTTGATATGACGATGAGCTGAAAGATTCTAGAAATGGGAGGAAACGTTTATAGCTGAAATCACCAAAATGTGTTTTGATTGGTTAATGTTAATAGGATGAGGCTGAAGTTTCTTCTTGGACAGATAAGACTGTGTGTTGGGCCCACTTTTCTCCATCAGCAAGGTGGCAAATAAGAGTCACCAACAGAGACAGCAGCAGTATTTTCTATCTTTGCTGTTCTTTTCTGGTCTCTTGTTTGTGAGTGTATTTGTTTTATTTTATCTTCCAGGGAACAGGAGCAGACTTCAACAACAGCAGCAGCTCCAGACTATCTCTAATACCATCCAAAAGACTGTCAAACAAGGGGGTTCCCCTATCAAAACTCTCTAAAGTGAAAGGGAAAGGAAACAAGGGGCGATTGTTAAAAGGAAAGCTTTACTTAATACTTCACGTTTCAAATGCTTTAATTGTTTTCTGTTCTTTTTCTGTATCTTTAATAAAAAGGTTAAAAGATTTGTAACGGTGGTTGTTACGGGGGGGGGGGGGGGGTCACCAGGGATAACACAAAATCCCAGATTACATTGAACTGATTACACAATGTTGTAAGCATGAACAATGATTTCATTAATATTTCATCCCTTGTGGGCCAGACACATCACCGTTTCAACACAACAGGATAAAGCCCATGACTGATGCCACCCGCTTATTAATCTAAAGGGGATGCCCCATTCTTTATACTTGACAGCCCAGTCCCTGACATGTCTGAACATATGATTATTTGCATTATTTAATTTTATATTTTAAACACCATAACTACCTTATATGTCATGCTACCCCTGATAATTCTATTAAGCTCCCAGTTATCTCAGTGGGAGCTGGGAACCTAGAAGAAAGGCAGCATGTAGCCCTATCATTAACAGTGGAAGTTCTACACCGGCACTGAGGAAATGGTATTGCTAAATGACTAGATTTTCCAGTACACTGTACTGGAATTGATAGTAAAGTGTTCTTTGTCTCTCTCTCTCTCTGATACTGCTACATATTCTATTACTAAGGATATGTGTACTTCACATCAATACTATTTCACATTTTCAAATTACTATACAAACATTAACACTCACAACTGAGTTGAATTAGTGTTACTGGACCCAATCACCAGCTCTGTACAAAATGAGTATGAATTAGTGGTTACCATAAAGCAACATCTCCTATATATAAGCACACTTATACAGGTGGTGGTACCTTACACCCACTTTTCCCAGATGTACATGACTACACAAGGTGCAAGACTGAAGAATTAGGCTCATTATCCCAATCTGAAAGAGGAAGACAGTTTACATGACTTCGCCAAGGCCACACAGAGTTAGTGACAGAGTCAGGATCTAATTTAGACCTAACTTCTAGCCTCAGTCTTCTTCCCCCAGGCCTGGCTGCTTCTAGCATGGCTGTTTTGGTGCTGATGTTAAAAATGAAATCAACTTGCCCTTTTACATTCTCACAGTATATAAAGAGTTTAAAGAATACACACATTACATGGAAAAAACATCTGTAGCTGTGTGCAGTTGAAAGGCACACAACCTACTTGAGCAAGGGACGTTTGAGCTTAGTTGCTGTACAATTGACCCCCCTATTGATACAACATTGAGGAAGCCAGCAGAAAGCTGAGAATACTGTGTGACTTTTAAGGTAGTTCAAGTATAGTCATACCTTGAAACCGAATGGACAAGTACATCGATAAAACTCCACTGGATCATTGTTGCATGTCCCATTGTTCTTACATGGACTGGAAAGGCAAGGGTTACACTTGGACACAATGCTGATATCTACTGGTCCTGCAAAAATGAAAGTGTAGAATACAAGTGGAAAATGTGGATTGCAAAATTCATTCTTAGTTAATGCACAAGATACTTACCAGTACCAGGGGCGGCTCTAGCCATTCCACCGCCCCAAGCACGGCGGCACGCTGCAGGGGGCGCTCTGCCGGTCGCTGGTCCCGCGGCTCTGGTGGACCTCCCACAGACGTGCCTGCGGAGGGTCAGCTGGTCCCGCGGTTCCGGTGGACCTCCTGCAGGCACACCTGCGAATGCTCCACTGAACCCACGGGACCAGCGGACCCTCCGCAGGCACGCCTGCCGACCTCCCGGCGACTGGCAGAGCGCCCCCCGTGGCATGCCGCCCCAAGCACGTGCTTGGCGTGCTGGGGCCTGGAGCCGCCCCTGACCAGTACTGACACTGTTTGTTTTTTGCCCCCTGCAGCAACAATAGTATGTGCCATTGATAGCACTTCATGTGATAATGTTTAATCACAAGGGATTAATTCAAATTTGAAATCCTTCAAGTGTTGGACAAATCTTAATGATATCTGGACTCTTGTCTAAAGAGAGAGACACCCAGCCTGCAAAAACGGACTGCACATGTCATAAGATTGGCTTACTATCAAGATTTTTGGAAATTTCCACTTCAATCAATGCTGGAAATCTGTAAGAGCAGCCTCTTACTGCTAATATTTGGCATTTCTAGTTTGTGGATGAGACCAAAAGAGAAAGTGCAGATTCAGCAGCAAAAATTAAAAATGGGTACGAGACAGTTGCACAAAGATTTGTGAAGCTCAAGAAAGGTTCAATTAGAAGTTTAGGAGATGGTTCAATGTTTCACAATCCCTAGTTTTAACATGGTTTATTTCTGACTTAATTCCCTCCTGTTCTTACTGTAGGAAAAGCAATATGCAAAACATAGATATATCTGGGAAATGATGCAACTGTTATTGCCCTGGATAAGCACACCAATCCATATTTAAGCCATTTAATAAACAACCATTCCAAACAGGTAGGGGAGGGTATGACCAAAAGTACCCCTGCACTCACACCTTACATACTATTATAATAATCTCTGTACAAAATATGCCTTGTGAGGCGTCATTTGAAAATCAGTAATTCACTGGTCAATAATATCATGCTGAAATATATGTAGCAACATTACATGTTAAGTTATGAAGTCCCTCTGTAGGAGGTTCATAGCACATGTTTAAAGCCACAGCCCTACCCAGGCAGAAGTATTCTGAACGAAGATTTACCTCAATTTACATATAAGTAGTGAACAGGGTCTTTGAGACAGCAGGGAGAGGAAATGGCAGTAAACAAAGCAAATTGGCATTACAGCAAACAAATATGAGGAGAAAGAACATGAAGCCTCCTTCACCACCAGACTCTATGTCACCTTCTTGACTGTTTGAATAAACTTTGCTTTGAGGGGTAACTCTCAGAAGAATCCATTTCAAAGACTATCCAATTGGACTATAAAAGAAAGGGGGCAGAAAACCCCAAGCTATCTCTCACTCTCTCTTTTGCCCAAGAAGACAAAGGAACCAGATCTTTGACTTTGGGGGCAGATCCTGATCTTAGAATTTGGTCAGCCATGTTGCTGGGAACCTGTGGTAAGAATTTTACCTTGAACTAAGACAAGCTCGTTATGTTCTAGGAAGTGTTTTATCTTTATTTTCATTACCATTTCTGACTTTAATACCTGATACTTGATTTCACTTAAAATCCTATCTTCTTTTGTTAATAAACTTGTTTTATTCTTTAATCTAAACCAGTCCAGTGCTGTGTTTAAACAGAACTCTTTGAAAGCTCCAGTTAAAGTAGTTGACTGTTGAACATTAACCCTTTACAGGGATAATGAGTCATTAATAGCTAAAGTGCCCAGGAGAGGGCTGTGCAGTGCAGAACACACGTTTCAGGGAGTATTCAGTATTGGGAGTGTGTTGAGGCCACCCTGCAGGTAGTAACCCAGGCTGGTGGGAAGCCAGAGTGTGACTGGAGTGTTGCTGACAGGCTGCTGGGGCCAAAGCTACTGGGCCAGGGCTGCAGCTAGACACAGACACTCAGGCTATGACCTGCATGCCCACAGGCTCTTTGTGAGTGGCCCTTGTTGGGAGCTACAACACCAAAGCATTGTGAGGCATCGAGGGAGGCAAGGCAGGCGATGACACAACCCTCATTGGTCTGGATTGCACCCCAGAATGTGACAGAGTGTTTGTGGGTCAGCAGGAACCTGAATACAGCCCATAATAGTGGAATTTGGAGACTCAAGCTGAAAGCCCAGAGCCAGATGAAAATCGTTTTATCCCACAATGAATACCAGCCTCCAGAAACCACTGTAGTCCTCTGTGATTCCCCTATACTCCGCACAGTCATCTGCCTATATTGTCTGGCTTGCTTGCTCCTTGCAGATCCTAACTGCAGTAACTAGCTCCTGTTTGCGGAGGGAGGGAACTGCCTATGTGGGGAAAGGGAGTATTGATGCTGAGGGAGAGGAACAAATGACGGGGTAGTGGAGGGTTTATTGCAAGTGTAGGGAAATGGGGTGGCAATAAAACTTCATATGAGCATATTAAAATACATGAATTTAAGAATCAAAATGGTCTTGTCAATCTTTCTTAAATGTACTGCTTTGTACACAAGAAACACAACACTCGGACATGAGAGAAAGTCAGTAAGTTGTTTTCATACCATTACTTTTGAGCAAGCAAAATCCCTGTTTTAACTCCCTAAGGCACTGAGAAAGGTCTGTGAAAAAATGTAAATGAAAATAGAAACACACGAATAATTGAAACAAACACGGACACTAGACGCCACACACTCAGGCATCTACACCAAACAGAACTTATGGCTTCTTGTGTAAACACAGAATTACCCAAATTTAAAAACAAGTATTTATTTACTGGACCTGAATAGGTTGTCTGCAGGGCAAAGCACTCAAATTGTCAAGGACACTCCATCGGAATAGTTACTGTCTACACTGTCCACCTCTAGAATGGAGTTGGGTACTAAATCAATCAATATTACAGATCTGCTGAGATGTTAATAAAAATAGGTAAATTTGGAAATGTGGAAATAAAACGGACTTTGTAGTCACTAACTTTCAAATATTAATGACTCAAATGGTTTTAAAATGTAAAAATGGTCAAAAGAGGCTAATTTATTTCAAGCAGAGAAGGTCTTAAAGCACTTTATTTCCTTTCTATGAAAATATTTCTTTTAAGTGCAAGGACTTCACAAAAGTACGGGCAATAAGTAATAAATTTTACATGACTTAGGACAGACCAAGCACATGACAGATGGGTGAGGTGGGTTGAAAAGGATTTCATGAAAAGTTGGTAAAATCTGTTGTTTATTGGCTGAGGTCATTTAGTCCACGGTGAATTTTCATCTCTGAGTTACGTCTGAGTGAAAAACATGCTTCATGTTTGAAATACTAACAGACCCTTTCACTGATGGCCCCTTTTGAGCAGTGCAAAATTAACAACCAGGTGAAAAAGCAATGCTGAAGAAATAGGAATTCTTTGCTATTACTGATTGTGTTAGCATTCCATCATAAAATAGTGACAAACACCCTCCTTGTGGCACATCTGCATATGACAAATGTGTCACAACTAAAGAGAAGAAATAAGTGATGAGCAAGACAGAAGAAAACTGACTTTATGGACTTACATCTTAAAAAACTTCAGTAATTCAGTAATTCACTGTCCAGTAATATAAAAATCCATGGTAGGGTTTGCTTCTGACCTAGCAAACCCTAACTGGGATATTGACCTATCAAATCATTATTAATATTTATTATTTACATAGCACCAACAGGCAAAGGGCTTAACAGATATGTACATTGACAAGGACTCTGCTGCAAAGAGCCCTCAATCTAAGAGGCAGATTCTGATGCCCTTACTCACTTGCTTACGCTGCAAGTAGTGTCACTAAAGTTAATAAACTACTAGTAAAGTTAGGTACTATTTAGTTTGAATAAAGGTATTGAACCTGGCCCTAAACAATACATTACCAAGGAAAAGGGCCCACAAAGAAAGGAATATATACAAAAGAAGACTTTTCGTCTCCTTTTCTGTGTTTGTGTGTTTTATATTTAATCCATTCCTGTCCTGCTTTATTTTCACTTTTTTCCTATTTGCCGTAAACTCTAGTTAGATACAACAGCTTGCCTGACTTCAGCAGAAGAGATTAGTCTGAATGGCTGTAGTTATGCCCGTGGGCGTTTTCTCCTTTATGCACTGCTCTTCTGTTGCTTCTCCCAAAAGTGCACGAGAGTAGCTATTTGAGGAAAACAAGGTGGCCCAGGAGGCAATGACACCAGCATGGATTATACTATACACTATATATAGATATATACATACGTGTACACACACACACACACACACACACACACACACACACACACGAACACAGTCTATCTATCCTATGGCATTGATCAAAGCCAATCAGTGAAGGAGCTAATCAGAGCACCAGCACTTAAGTACCCTATTTCTTTGCCCTTGGGGGTTTGATTTATAAACCATGTAGCAAAAATGTTCTCAGTCTAGTACATTCCTTTCTAATAGTGCTGCAGACAAGGAGGACAATTTAATAAAATACAGAGCTGAGTCTGCACTATTTATGCCTCAAGTCCGGTCCTGTTTGCACTGTTCTGAGACAAGGCATGGACATTTGACTTTTAGTCCAAACATGGGTTAAACCACAATTTTGACAAAATACACGTTAATTTACAAAGCCCTGAGAGTCATTCCTCAGCCTTGTCATATTGTGACTGACAGGACTATGGCAATAATGAGGGGAAGGTAGTGGGCTGGAATGAAGAGATTGTTTTTATTAGGATTTAATGGTGGAGCTCCACTGACTTCACTGGGGCTCTGCACAGGTGAAGGACAGAGTTCACACACAAGCAATTGCAGGATCGGGGTGTAAGTGTGCGTATGGGGGGTGACAGATTGCTCTTGTTAAGTTGACAAATCTTGTACATTTGTTTTGAGTGAGGGGGAGGAAGACAGTGGGAGGAATCCAGAAACTGTCCCCATTCTAAGCCAGCACACCAGCTACTCTATTTTTTCCACAGACTGCTGCTCGGCTCACGTGGTGGGCAAGGAGAATGCTTCGAGGAGAATCAGGCAAAGCCATTTCAAAATATGAGAGTTTCAAAAATAAAGAGATAGCTACTTTTTTTGTTGCATCATATTTCAAAAATAGCTTCATCTACAGATGCCACGTTTGTTTTCTTCATTTTTCCTCAGTGAAAGTTAGCACATTGTTGGGTGTTTAGTTAGGAATATTTGTAACTCTCAGCAGTGAAATTATAAACTCAGCAAAGAGCAGAGAGCTCTGATTATGATTTGCTGTCCGAAAGCTATCATCACTTTTAAAATAACTGAATTTGAATGTTCTAGTTATTAAAAATGAAGATGGAAGGTCATTAAAGCCAGCTCCGGTTTGGGAAACAACCTTAACTTTAGCTCTGTGTCAACACCCGTCCTCTATTCAGAAATCAGTTTAATCCCAGCTGCTATACAACCATCCTGCTAAGCCAGTGCCATTATTATAATTTATTATTACATATAAATGTACATGGCACTTCATAGATAAACAACAAGATGATGTCATTTCTCCTTCATTTCCAACCACAGACCCTCTTCTCCATTACTGTAAATAGTAAATACACCTCTTCACACTTCTGTCTTCACATATAGGCTAGCAACCCAAACAAACATTTCACATTCCAACAGTCCTTGACAGCAAAACCCACAAACATATCCTCAGAGTTGATAGGACTTAGGGTTGGAGTTAAAGTTGTTTGTGGTACAAATGTCCTTATCACCACATATTTGCTTTCCACCTGCAACTTCTTTCCCACGGCTTTCAAACTTATTTTTATAACTATAGCATTCTCATTTTTTTCAAAATGTAGAATTACTTACTGAATAAACCTTCTCTTACCTAAGTTTTTTGGGGTCTCGAAATAAATTATTTGATTAATTATCCCTAAAATGACATTCCATACAATAATTTGCAATTATATTATCTGATGTAATGACAGTGTTGCTAACTCATGTGAGATTTGGTGTTTCTCTTAAAGCCCCAACTGCCAGAGTTAAAGTGATTGCATGAGAATATCAGCTTTCACTGTAAACAATGAAGTTTCTAGCCCTTGTTAGTGGAGAAAAGCTTGAAAACATATCCCAAGTGGGCTCCAATAGCTCAGAAACCACAAGGCACAAAAAAAGAGAGTCTTAAATTCGTTTTACTATCTCATGATTGCTGAAGCTGGAGGTTGGCGATATTCTACCAATAAAGCTGTTTACACAAGATAAGCAATGGCACTCAAATGGTTTACAGACCTCAGCCAAAGGGCTTGTTCCTACCTTTGCACTGGAAGTGATGGGTTGGTGTTGTGAGAAGCAGTCTGTCTGCCATGTCCTCTGGCCCACTGCAGCGTGCAATCCCTGGCTCTTTGTACCCTGCCTTCACCCATTCCGAAAGCCAGCGCAGACTGCAGTCACAGTTCAAGGGGTTGGTACCCAGAGCCCTGGTGATGTAAAACAATGAACTTTTTCCTTTGCTGGCAAGCAAAAATAGCGCCCCCTCCCAAATGGCACATTTTACCCATCTCTCCACATTAACTCCAAAGAACTGGAAACCTTGATTCTAAAGAGCTGGAAAGAAAATCCTTTGATATTTAACAGAATTTCAATGTCTGATGTCTCCAAACAGGCCTTAGAAGATGTATTTGGGCAAAAGTCATAATGGTAGAAGTGGGCCATCAGATTTTCATTCTCACCTCACGGCTCCATTTGTGTTCATTTCAAGGCTTTGTCTATACTATGCACCTTTTAGTGACATGGCTGTGCCACTACAGCCGTGTCGCTAAAAGGTGTGCAGTGTACCGCTGTTTCTTGGCAGGAGAGAGCTCTCCCACTGACTAAAAACATCCACCCCCAATGCAGTGGTAGCTTTGTTGGCAGGCAAAGCGCTGGTCACACCAGCACTTTTTGTCAGCAAAACTTTTGTCGTTCGGGGGGGGTGTGTTTTTTTCACGCCCCTGAACAGCAAAAGTTTTATCATTCGGTTTCCAGTGGAGGCAAAACCCAAGTCTCAGTCTCAGGCCTTCTTTCTTCTGCTATCCCTAGAACACTGATCCCATGCCTCTCTGACTGAACAGTCTCTCCCTGGCTCCTTCCTTAAGACTAACCTCTTCCAACAATCCCTTCTCATACTCTTCTTCTCATCATTACTCATCAGAGTTGAATAACTTACTACTGATCATTTATTCAAGAAATTGAGCCCATTTCCACTTGAGCGATATCTACACACACAGTTTCTCTAAATGTATTATTTTAACCTGACAAAATTCAGGTGTTGTTTGTTTGCTTGTTTAAACTCTATGGCCTCAATGATAATATTCCACGTTGAGCTGTCTTGCTTAGTTATCATTTTTAAGACACTTTTTTTTTCTTAATAGAAGTAACCCCATTGCAGGCAGTGGCACTACACTCATGAAGTAGAGTTTGCAATTGCAGGTTAATTGTGAAGACACATTTTCTACATCAGAAACTTTCATCTAAATAAACCAGGACAACAGTTCATGATAGGGTGAGTGAGTGAGTTATTGATGAAAGCAGCAAAGAATCCTGTGGCACCTATAGACTAACAGACGTTTTTGCAGCATGAGCTTTCGTGGGTGAATACCCACTTCTTCGGATGCATCCTTCGGATGCATTCTTCTTGCATCCGAAGAAGTGGGTATTCACCCACGAAAGCTCATGCTGCAAAAACGTCTGTTAGTCTATAGGTGCCACAGGATTCTTTGCTGCTTTTACAGAACCAGACTAACACGGCTACCCCTCTGATACTTGAGTTATTGATGGATATCAGCAAATAATGTAACGGTTCTGTAAATTATTATTTCAATTTTTAAGTGCGTCTGCTCAGGGGCGGCTCTATGTATTTTGCCGCCCCAAGCATGACAGTCAGGTGGCTTTCGGCGGCGTGCCTGCGGGAGGTCCGCCAGTCCCGCGCCTTCGGCGTACCTGCCGCCGAAGCCACAGGACCGGCGGACCTCCCGCAGGCAAGCCACCGAAGGCAGCCTGACTGCCGCCCTCACGGCGACCGGCAGTCCGCCCCCCGCAGCTTGCCGCCCCAGGCAAGTGCTTGCTGCGCTGGTGCCTGGAGCCGCCCCTGCATCAGCTTTAGTCATGCTCATGCCCATTTTTGTTTGCTTAACGCAAACACTCAAGGGATTAAGTTTTACTAGCAAAAGTTAGCAGGAGGTGACTTTCAAAGTCACACGCACAAATTTTTGCAGAAACTAAGCTTTAATTTTGAACATCTAGGTATTCTTGGGGAAATGCTTATGTGCTGAGCCAATCAGGGACCGCAAGAACACCAGGTGAGCTGTCTGATCAAAACAAAGAATTTGAATTGGACTTAAGCACAAACCTGAGAACTCTTCCTGGAAAGGGCTATTTCCTGCATTAGGGTCTAAAGTTGTAAAATGTATTAATGAAAGACCTCTCTCTCTCTCTTTTTTTTTTAAACCAAGTTTTGGTTTGTATTTTTAAAACTGTAGAGATGGGTAATATCAGGCATGTGAGTTACATTTCTATTTTTCAAACTGCTATGAAAATGCATCAAAAGTAAGTAGCAGATTTCCTGTTCAATAATGAAAGTGAAATATGATCTAAATCTGCTAAAAGTAACTTTTTTAATTCAAATCTTATATATTTTTATGTGAGATATTCAGGCAACAAGCTGAAAGAAGAAATAGCATCTCCACATGAGAGAGAGAACCAGTCTCTTGAACATTTTCTAAATGGATGTCTGTTCTTCTTTGGCTTAATTTTTAATAAAAATATATATAGAGTATTTATTGCTTTTTCTTTTTTTTAAAAAGAGGGACTGGATAGCCCTCATAGACCATGCATTAATGAGGGTTTCACAAAACTCTGGAATTGCACTAGTTTTTTGAAACATGACATTGCTTTCATTCCAGCCAGCAAACAGTTCCAATTAAGTTTGTGTGTGGTAGTCTGGTGATGTGAACTGCACACATGAGGAAACTGGGACTAGCTTGAGACACTCAAACCTACTTTAAGGATGTAATCCAAGTCACACTTTAATAAAGGTTCCCAGACTTGGATGGTTAGTGAACTAACCCACTGTGCCTTAGAGGCTGCTATATTTGAGAGTGTTAGTTATTTATGGATTGCTGCCAACTATATTTAAACATCATTGTTGGAGTTTGGAGACCAGGGTTCTGTTTCCAACTCTCTCATTGATTCATTGTGTGACCCTGGGCAAGTCACTTAAACTTCTGTGTCTCAGATTTGTAATTTTTTTAAAACAAGGAGCTCAACCAAATATATTTCCCCTTGGCCTGGGATAAATCCCATGTAGCAGAGATGCATATACTTGCAACCACAAGATGGGAGAATCTATTGGTTTGTTTTCCCATTTAATCAGAACTGTTTTCTCATAACCAAGGAAGGAACCAGCACTCCCAGGGAAACAAATTTATGTTAAGCTGCACTTTGCTGGACATATTTCTATTTTGCTCCTGGAAAAAACAAGAAGATAAACCAAACCAACAACCTAGAATTATAGTGTGTTCAGCTTGGCAAACTTGTAGAGTGGTTCAGGTCTTGTGCTAAGCTAAACCAGTGGCTCTTAACCTTTCCAGACTACTGTACCCCTTTCAGGAGTCTGATTTGTCTTGTGTACCCTAAATTTCATCTCACTTAAAAACTACTCGCTTCCAAAACCAGACCTAAAAATAAAAAAGTGTCACAACACACTGTTACTGAAAACTGCTGACTTTCTCATTTTTATCATATAACTAAATTGTAAAATAAATCAATTGGAATATAAAAATTGTTCTTACATTTCTGTGTATAGTGTGTGTGTGTATATATATATATATCTACCCCCACACACATATATCAGCATAAACAAGCCTTTGCATGAAATTTTAGTTTGTACTGACTTCACTAATGCTTGTTATGTAGCCTGTTGTAAAACTAGACAAATATCTAGATGAGCTGATGTACCCTCTGAGACCTCTGCACACCTGCCATACCCCTGGCTGAGAACCACTATGCAAGGGTACACTCCCCTCAGATATTTTTTTTAAATACTAGTTGTTTAGGACAATCTGATCCAAACCAAAGGCAAAAAACTGTTTCTTTAGAAAGAGGCTGGGGATAGGTCATTTCTGGCCGGTAGGATTTAGGGATAATTCGACCAGAGGCAAAAACAATGAGGAGTCCGGTGGCACCTTAAAGACTAACAAATTTATTTGGGCATAAGCTTTCGTCGGTAAGGGAAATCACCCCAACTCATCCTTCAATTTGCTACCAGAGTTTTAATAAGAGGCTTTCCCGTGAGTTGCTGGGAGTCCCATCCAAAAAACACTGTGTGACTTGCATCCGACGAAGTGGGTATTCACCCACGAAAGCTCATGCTCCAAAACATCTGTTAGTCTATAAGGTGCCACAGGATTCTTTGCTGATTTTACTGTGTGAAATGTGAAATAAATGCAACCTATTTTTCCATTTCAATGAGGCTGCAGCACAAACAAAATAAATGCATTGATGTTGGAGGTAAGACCCAAACAGATGAACAGATGCAATGACATCAAGCCAGGCCATGGAGCCCATGTGCCTCACAATTAGGAGCAGGAGGAAAGAAAGAAAACAAAATCCTGTAAAGACTGGGGTTTTCAAAGAAGCCTAACAGTGGAAGGTGCTCAACTCCCATTGACATTTAGCGGGAATTGTTTGTCCAACTCTCTTAAGCTCCTGGAAATCCTGGCAAAAACGTGAGCACTTGACCAAAGGCAGTTTAAAAATAATCAGCTTTGACGAAATGCACATTAGAAGTCTATGGAGTTACTTTTTTGAAAGCAATGAAGGGTTTTAGCCATGCAACTCTCTTACTTTAATACGTGACTAAAACACTGTAAACTGATCTGGGCATTTACAGGCATCAAAAATCTACAGAAATTTTGACTTGGAAGGAATTATCACACGAATGATGCAAATTGCTTTTTGAATTTTAGCTTTACCCCATGAATCAGACTACAAATCATTTTTTAAAATAATGTTTTGAACTCAAGCTTCTTTTGGATAAAAACGTTCAGACAGGATATTAAGAAAGGAAACCCCACTAAATTTGTTGATACATTTCTATGGGAGTGACTAATGAAACAGCCCTAGACAGACTCAACTGTAGAGTTCATGGGTTCAATCCTAGCCAGGGCTCATTCATCAAAATTAAATGTGTACAGCAGCAATGCCTGAAAACCCCCAAATCCAGCCCCTTTTGTAGCTCCATTGCTTACAATGGAAAAACTCCAGGGATGACCTTTTGACCCCATCTGCAATGAGTTGGCCCACTTGTGCAAGGCTAAACAAAACCCTACATTTCAAAGTTCATCTAGAAATTACAGTTAAACATTTAGCACTGGACAAACCCCAATACACACAAGGTGAGAAGGAAATCACAAAACGAACACTGAAACATACAGGTTAATCAATCTCTCTAATGTAGCTTGAAGATGAAGCTGCTATATAAATGCTAGGAATAATTTTGTTCAATAAGCTGTATAAATTAAGAAGTGTATTTTTTACTTTCCACTAATTTTTATGTACCACGGCATGCTTGTTTCCACTCACTTCTCCTTTTATTTCTTTGGTCAATACAGCAAAACAATTCCTGGAGGTTAATCATCTCGTACTGCTATGAAACACGAAGGGTCTTTGCAATGAAGGGCAGATTTTTTTCCTCTCAGATTTACGTATTCCTCATTGAAGGGCAATTAAAATAACTATAGATGAGATGAACTAGAGATAGAGAGCATTGTGGAGGGTATAGTTTATTTTTATAAGTATCTAACATGAGCTTGAGTAAACAAGAGACGAATCAACAGGGACATGAATCTGAGCTGTTTATGTAAAGAATATACGGATCTCAGACATATTTTTAATAATGTGTTCTTTACCATGCTTTTGATAAACTATCTGGGAGAAGCCCTCACCAGAGAGTGGTACCTGGTAGTCCACTGCGTCAGGTAGTTTTGGATGTGGATAGCATGCACAGGCACTGAATGAATGCATGGGAGATCTCAAGCTTGCTTTGTCAACTTTAAGGCTGCTCTTACCCTAGCAAATTTAGAGCCTTTTTTAAAGCACTAGTATAGGAACTAGTGTAGACAAAGCTCAGACATTTTTATCATGGTGTCAGAAAAACACTAAGTTTGCTTGTGAAGACACAGCCTCAGCTGGAGAATATTCAGGATCCTTACACTGGCACAGATTCTGTACTAAAAGAGTATGTGTGTATTCCATAGATAAACCATCCTGTCTTGATGGAGCTAAATATATATACACACACCTTTCAAAAATCTACTTTAAAAGAATGTTACGTTTGCAAAGCAATTTTGGTGAAAATCTTTCCCTGTGTTTTGAGCAGCTTTGGAAAGTAGATTAGAGTAGGCTAGATCTGAGTTTTTAAATTTCCAATTTCAAACCATATTACAGCTGCAGCTGTTGCAAAAGGCTTTGACCAAAAAAGTGAAACATTTCGTCTATACTAGAGAACTGTACCTTTGCAATTTACAGTGGTCCATTTGAGCCATCACAACTTGTAACAACGCTGTGTGTCCACACTAACCGTTTTGGCTAGGCTAACCCTGTTCAACATCTTAACACTCAGCATCTCCTCCAATGCATTTTAAGTTCCACAATTTACTATGGATTCACACTGTTGGCAAAGAAAGTATCTGTCACATGTACAATTTTATTCACTCACAAGATATATGCAAGTGAAGCATGGCACTTTTTTGTTCCGTTTATTTGAAAATGCCACAGCTACAGACTCTCTCAGAGATATGTGAATCCCAGAGAGATCTATCTCAGTGTTCATAAAATACATTATTTTAAATTGCTTACAGCTTTATTGGTGAACTCAACTTCTTCAATTGTGTCAAAGACACTGGCCCTCCTAGAGTTACGGAAGGCAAATGTTTCTTTAAAGAAACAGCCGAGAACAATTGCACGGTAGACTTTAATTGTTCACTGAGAAAATTATACCCTAGACAGGTCTTAATTATTTTATGGATCCTACTTATTACCATTCATTTACGCTTTGTGTACTTTACACTGTCAGCAGCACATACTTATAAACAGAGGGGCTACATTGACTGTGCTGGGCCAAAGGGGATTTTATGACTCTCTAGGGTGAACAGTTTACCTAGGAAAACTGTGCCTGCACTTAGTTTAATGTAAACGCCGAAGAAAACCCAAACAAATGGCACATGACACGTTTATCATTTCAGTTCTAAAAATGCCCTTAGATGCCAGCTTCCCCTGTTTGGAAGGCATTTCCAAGTAGAGACAAAGGAATTTGGTACAATGACCCTGAAGTCATCCCCGGACAATGTCTAAAATGAATTTACTATACTATGAACACAGCATAGAATACAAATATCTGTTATACACAAAATGTAATTAAACATTTTATCTAGTACAGGCTAAAGTTTGAGGCTTGGATTTGAAGCTGAATTAGGGTTAAAGCTCAGGTTCAAATTCATGTAAAATTGTGTTGAAATCCCTTTAATTGTTCACACAAGATTTTGTCCCAAATAGTAACATTTAGTACGTATCACTATCCCTTATTTTGAAAGGGGAAACTGAGGCATGACACTGTTAAGTGACTTCTCCCACAGAAACCTTGAAGCTGGGACTAGGACCCAGGTCTAGAACTGAGAAAACAATGAAAGTTTTGGTTCATTGGTAGTTCTGGAGGGAAAAAAAGTCAATTTATTGGTTGTTGTTTCGGGTCCAACAAAACATCATTTCAAGTTGGAACTTAATTAAAAAATAAAATAAAATTGAAGGAAATTTTGAAACAAAACAAATTTGCAAAATGTTTCTGCATATGCATTTTAAATATTGCCCAGGTCTCCTGACTGCCAGGATATACCAGTCTGATGCCTTATTCATTGGACTATGCTACCTCCCATCCTGAGGAATGGACATTTCAAGAAATCTGTTTTTGCAAGCTATTTGAACACCCAAGTCACAACTGGATCTGAACTCTGGATCTGGCCTGAAACCAAATCATAGGAGTATGTCTGGAGCCTCACAAATCAAAAGTGAAAGATGACTGATTAAAGTTTACCAATGTTGGTCCATTTCTAGGTGAGTGACTGGTCGAAGGCCATTAAGGAAGGAAGAAAGTGATGGAAAAACTAAAACAGACATTTGGATTTTCTTCTCACTTGGAAAGAGCAAATATATTTCATGTGTATGGATAGTGTGTCATTTTTAGAACATATTTTATATGCATGTGTGGAGTGAAATACACAAAAAGTTCACTTTCATTATTAGTATATGTGAATGATTAGTTCATGTACAAAATACAGTAAGTAAAACATGAGACATTTATTATGCACAGAATCCACATATAAGTTACTTAATGTTCTTGGTGGGTGGCTTCCTGTCTCATGCTCAGGCTTCTGGACCATCATGCTCTCTAAATTTCACATGCAAAGTGCTAGATGACTTTTATGCACAAATGCCATAAAAGAGGAAATGGTCATATTATTCCTTCAACTGTTTTTCCTAAGAAATTTTTTTGAGACTAAATAACAACCAGTCCAGGCATTTATTTAATTTAATTTGAACAGGTAATGTCTGAATAAAGACAGTAAAATGCAGAGAGAAAATGGGCACAACTCAGAATAGTTTAGAAACTAGATTAGCAGCACAACCTACATTGTGTTAGTAAAATAACACAGTCAGAAACATTAATTCAGAGCATGGGTACTTACAGATGTGAAAGGGACACAAGGTCATTAAAAGAACCTTCGGGAACACTGGAAATATCATTACCATGAAGAGTCCTAGAGCAGGGAAAGAACAGTAAGACGTTAGAAACACTGTATTATCATGCTCCACCCCAAAATCTGAACAAATAGTTAGTTCTGGAACCAATATTTAACTGTCCCCACTGCAGAAACCCTACTAGCTTCATAACCCACCAGAGTCAGTGCTTTGTTATTTGTACTTTTACACAAAGATTTAATAAATAATGTTATCTGCAGTTAAAAATGTTAATCATTAATTTTTAATGTAAAAGGTGTTTTTTTTTTGTTTTTGTTTTTTTTAAAAAGAATCAATATCATTTACAGGGCCACCCAGAGGATTCAGGGGGCCTGGGGCAAAGCAATTTCAGGGGCCCCTTCCATAAAAAAGAAGTTGGAATACTGTGGAATACTATATTCTCGTGGGGGCCCCTGCAGGGCCTGGGGGAAATTGCCCCACTTGCTCGCCCCTTTGGGCGGCCCTGATCATTTAAGCACATTTTCTTTCAAACAGAAAAATAGGAAAGCATCTTTTCCTCCCTGCCACAGACACCCTTACTGCTGCACAGAGTCCCATTAGCTGAAAATACAAAGAAATCAAAGGAAAAGAGGGAATGTGAAAGATTAAATTAAACATGGACTACAATGGAACTCCAGGAGTGAGTGAGGGTCCACATGTATAGATATATTTGCAGGATCAGGGCCTACATTCCTACATCAGTAGCAGAGTATATACCAATAGGCAGTGACAGGCAAAATACTTGGAAATCAGTTCTTTGAAGAGCCTGTCCACCCTGGACAAGGAAAGCAGCCCCTTCCTAGTATGACCAGAGTATAAGCACAGTCTTTCCTAGAAGGGTTCTAAATGTTTCTCAGACCATTTGAAAAAGGTATTTTATTCCCCACCTCTTCCAAGAAGTGTATTATTTCTATTTATATGGATGTCTGGAAGAATTTTTCTGATAATTTGTGGAACACACTATTTGAAAGGTGCTACAATAAAGGTAAGTCCTTATTCTAAATATATACAGTTTGTATTGCAATAGTAATCAAACACCACAATCTGGATTGAGGGATCATAATGCCATACAAACAAACAAAAATGTACTTCTTGCACCAAAGAGCTTACAATCAAATTGAAAGAGCTGGCCCAAAAAGTGAGTGCATCAGGCTATGGGAAGGAATATAAGAACAGACATACTGGGTCAGAACAAAGGTCCATCTAGCCCAGTATCCTGTCTTCTAACAGTGGCTGTGCCAGATGCTTCAGAGGGAATGAACAGAACAGCACAAATTAATGAGTGATCCATCTCGTCGAGTCCCAGCTTCCACCAGTCAGAGGTTTAGGGATACCCAACACATGTGGTTGTATCCCTGACCATCTTGATTAATAGCAATTGATGGACCTATCCTCCATGAACTTATCTAATTCTTTTTAGAACCCAGTTATACTTTTGGCCTTCACAACATCCCCCAGCAACAATTTTCACCGGTTGACTGTGTGCTGTGTGAAGAAATACTTCCTTATGTTTGTTTTAAACCTGCTGCCTATTAATTTCATTGGGTGACACTTGGTTCTTGTATTATGTGAAGGAGTAAATAACACTTTGCTATTCATTTTCTCCACACCATTCATGATTTGATAGACCTCTATCATATCCCACCCATAGTCATCTCTTTTCTAAGCTGAACAGTCCCTGTCTTTTAAAACGCTTCTCATATGGAAGCTGTGCCATACCCCTAATAATTTTTGTTGTCCGTCTCTGTATTTTTTCCAATTCTAATATAACTTTTTTGAGATGGGGTGACCAGAACTGCACACAGTATTCAAAGTGTGGGCATATCATGGATTTATATAGTGGCATTCCCAATGCACACCCATTGGAGCTGAGGCCAAACTGACCAATGAATGACACGCACCTCCCTGAACCAGTGAGAATTTGGGCTTTAGGTTTTATTGGTCCTTCACAAGCCATGGACTATGCTACATGTTCATCTACTGGCACACTACTTTTTCACATATATTCAGATACAGAGATTCTCAAAAGTAGTCAAAGCAGAAATGGAGGGAGAACACACCAGATCTTGTAAATCTCCCTCATGGTGTACATGGACAAGGAGCAGCTTTAGTTCCTGCCTTGTTACGTTGCCGAGATTTGCAACAGAGGTCATCCATGTATGGAGGTGTAGATTTCCTGGACATGCACTCTCTGCTGCTTTGGGTACCAGTACCCCGAAAGCCTTGTTTTCTCACTGCTCTGACCCTGAAGCACCGTATTAAGTGTTTGACCCATCAAGAATAACTTGTGGCACTGACAACTTGAGCTGAATCTCCAAGCAATCCACCTCAGCTGGAAGTAGGAGCAGTCCAACGAACAGGGGACACTTATTAACAAAACTAAAAACGAGCAACTCACTGGGCATTAGATGGCAGCCTTTACACAGGAAATATTGTTACTGGTATAGGGACTGCAAGATTGGGCCTGTTCATGAAGTGCTCAAAAGCCAGAAGTGAATATAATGCCCTTGAACTAATTACCATTAAAATGAGCTCACTACTATGTTACATTTCTGATCTCTGCCATTACTTTTTTGTATGCCACAAATGGGGGATACCTAATTCGCAGGCAACGGTGCAGTGGGAATGGAGTATTTACACTGATTTCCTGGGTTGTCTTAAGCCTCCTTATTTAGTAAATATTTAAATGAAAGCTGAGTTCAGCTTGTAAAAGCCTAATCCCATGAGGGGCTCAACACCCACATAAAGCCTGGATGCAAGGGCTCCCACAGCAACCAATCCATGTTGAGGGTGCTCAGACGTCACTGGAGATCATAAGCACCCTGTATTGTGTGTCTGTATATTTTAGGTTACATTTGACCCAAACAAGTCTTTAAATATTTTGCCAGACATACACACACATTAGTTCTGTTCATATAAAAAATTAATGAAAACTAAATTAGATGTCTAACCATGACCAGGACACTTACATTTCAATTTGTGCAGCTTCCAATCAACTAAACAATCCTGCATAAACTGGATATAAAAGCAAAGTGGTCCAGAGGAAGAGCACCTGTTGGGAGTTTTACCAGCACACAGTATGCTATATTGATGGGAATGTACCTTTCCCACAGTGTATGTTTTTCTATATTTACATGCACCCAACTACAGTTTACATTTCACTATATATCAATGACCCTTCTGGGCAGCAGTTCTGAACATGTAAAACCGGTGGAACATTTTGTAACTCATTTCATGACTGGGTCGTCACGTTATTGCAAAAGTCATGCTAATGACTGAGGCCTGGATTCTGCAAACACTTACGTTGGGGCTTAACAGTAAACATGAGTGGTCCCATTCATGTCAATGGGGACTGCTCATGCGCCTAAAGTAGTGCATGTGCATAAGCACTTGCAAGATGGGTTCCGAAAGAAGGATAACAAAATATATATATGAGCGAGAGAGACAGAGAAGCTGAGCAGCACAGCCAGAGAGAGAGAGAGAGAGAGAGAGAGAGAGAGATGACACGAAACATGTAATTAAATTATCCATTCATGGGTATTCTGATTTTCAGATATGTATATTCTATTTGTTGTTAACAGAATAAACATAAAGAAAGCAGAAGGATTTGGAAAGATACTGAATCACGCATGGAAGAGGCCAGTTACCTTCAGAGGCAAGCACAGCTCAAGATGGTGAAATATCGCATATACTTTAAAAAACAACAACCAGCAACAACCCTGAAAAGGTGGAAATTGTTTTGCTGATGTTTTCTCTTTTAAATTCTCCTGAGAACACAGCTAATACATGACAATAACAGATTGCACACTGTCACTCGGAAGCACTTTCTCCCCTCTGGAGAATTGATTTTTAATAACAACATAGATGACATGTGGCAAGAGTTGTAGCTGACACCAGAGTTTTGTAGACCATAATAAATCAAATCAATCTGGAGGTTTCCAAATGTATAGAGCACAGACAGAGACTCCCTTTTGGGCTTCATTTCACTAATGTTGTTTTGTGCAGGACTGAGAGGGCTCAGTGTTATCTCCCTTGAAGCAGGAGGTTCTTCTAAGATTTGATTAGCAGTTCTTCAAAGAAAGCCAAGAGCCAGCATTTGAATTTTTAAATGCCACCCTTTGTTTGTGTTGCAGTCCAGGCATGACCTGTAGAAACTGAAATTAAATTATGACTCGGCTACTAAAACCCCTGGAGTGACCAACAACTGGGAATGGAGACATAGTTAGGAGTGCATGCCCAGTGGGAAGAATGACTTTAAGAATTTGCCATATAACAGCACCCACAGCCACCAGGAACCTCTCTGAGCCCTAATAATTACATTTAGCTTTTCTATATAACCTTCTATGAAGGATCTCACAGCACTTCGCAAATACTTAGGGCATTTTTTGAGATGCTGCAAACCCACAATTCCAGAAAAGTCAATAGCATCTGCAGATGAACAGCAACTCTGAAATCCAGACCCAAATTAATTAGGCCTCACAACATCAGTGATACAGCTAAGTATTAACGCCATGCTAGAGATGGGGAAGTTAAGGCTCACATGGGATGTTTGTGACAGGGACAGGAAACAGAGCCCAGATGCTCTGACAAGTAGGGCTGTGCTTTTGTCACCTGACCACCTTTTCCTCTCCAAATGCACTAATCAAACCCGGCTTGAAATCTGCATAACAGCCCAATGCCCAACCGCTAACTATTCTCCTTTCTTGTTTTAATCTGAATTGATGACCTTAGACTCTAAAATGCAGGAATGACCACATACAACGCTAATAGAAAAGAGTATGCCTTCAAAGTAAGGAAGAGAACATCATTTCTTCTCTTCAGCCCAACTATACTGCAGAATGAAAACACACAAGAGGCTAAAATTTCAGGAGCTTACATGTAATATTTAATTAGGAGCAGAGGTTTGCAAATGAATAGTCACAAGGATGACAAATGGCACACAGAATCTTTTACCATTAAACTACCAATTAAGATGTAGCAATACGTTTAGGTCACAACTAGAGCTAGGCAAAAAATGTTCAGTGAACAGTAAATTTGCCTTACCAAAAAATATTTTTTGGGGCACTGAAACTATTTGTGAATTTGAGTGAAATTCGGCAAATAGTTTCAACTGGAAAAAAAATGAACACAAACATTCTGAAAATGTGGTTTCAAACTGACCTTTCATTTCGAATTGTTTTCCTTGACCCAAACAATTTTTTGGCGGTGGGGGAGGGGGCCTTTTTGTTTTGACAGGAAAACTAAAAAAAAAAAAATCAGTTTTGTTTGAAATGAACCAATTTCCCCCCTGGATTTCCCATTTTCGCCATTGAACCGAAAAATCAACTGTTTGCTGAGCTCTAGTCACAGTCAGACTTGATGGTTAGAGGCCTATAAGAAAAGCTGAAGCTCTCAATCCAGTGACCAGTGGACAAATGACCTCCACCCAATTGGCACATTCACTTATGTCTCAGCAGAGGCCAAGCATTGAATGCACATAGAGATTTCACTATTCTTCTCACCAGGGCAGGATTTAGCACCTTGAAAGGGCAGTTTGGAGAAAATCATGCCGTGGGTGCCCATGATGTAGCTGTTTGGTGGAGAAAGAAAAGTCTTCAATCGCTAAGGCTACCAGTCTGGCACTCGTCATGAGCATTGCATTCACTGAGTACTTAAAATCGAGCCTAATAGAAAGGTCAGAGCTCTGGGAAGATTTTCGTTTCCTAAATCTTACTCCTCCAAAGTCCCACTGCAGCATTTTAGCCGGCAGTAGCAAATCCCCAGACAGCAATCAGTCACTATCTGCCAAATAGCTCTGTGAGGTAAGTGGTCAGTGGGGTGCACAGTACAGTTAGCTCTATCCCAAATCCTCTTATTTCGGATGGGAGGTGTGGAGATAAATAACTCTCAGTGCTCAGAAAATACTGCCCTCTAGGAGCATTAACCATCTCTAAGCCTCCTTACCAGCCTCGCCCTTCACAATCAGTTATTATTTATGTGATTATGGCCTGAAGGATTTTCCTTAACAGTAACACGAGGAACTATAGTTTGAACGTGAAGAACTATTACCACTAGAGTAACTCTGGTTTACTTTCCTCCCCAGTGTTTCATTTAAGATGTAGAAACTTGTCATCTGTACAGTTTAGCAGGAACAAATCAATGCAAGATCAAACCAAAGCGGACAGACAGTTACGTTAATAACAAAAATACTTGACACCTCTACTGCGGTTTTGAACAGAAAATCCCAAATCACTTTGCAATTTTATGCAAAATATGCTCATTTTATCAGTGGGGAAACTGAGGCACAGGGCAGATAGGAATCCTGCCCAACTTCACACAAGTCAGAGGCAGAGCTGAGAAAAGAACGTAGGTTTCTTCATTCTTGGTTTATATTATGGTAGGCCTGGGTGATCAAAGGACTACCTTGAACAATGTGGCAGACAAGAATGGTCTTTTGCGATAATAATACATGTAAAGTGGATTTGCTGGCAAATATCTAGGGGGAGGTGAATGCAAATCTGCCCCCCAAACACACTGTTCCTGGAATCTGAAGTTCAAGGCCCAAACTCTATAAAGTAAAGACTGAACTTATGTGGCAACACTGTTCATAAGTCTTTGGAGAGAAAGCAAAGTGTAGACACAGGCTTGTTTAGGCAGTCTCACTTACTGAGGATATCACAGTGTTGGCAGGGAACTGTGCAGCCTATAAAAATCCCTGATCAGGAGGGAGACAAGCAGGTCTCTGCGCAAGAGAGGTGATGACTGAGGAGCCAGGAGCCTAGAGTGAGTGCTTTTTGTGGTCCATGGATGTGAAGTACAGATACAGTTGACCTGAACTGTGATGCTCAGATGTGGCCATCCCATGTGTGTTTGAATCTGAGCCCCAAACCAACTTTACAAATGGATCCCTTTCTTTACAATGAAAACTGTGGCTCCAAACAGCCCTAGACTTGAGGGGGCTTGAAATCCACATCTGTATTGCACCACTTGAGCTTAACTCTTCTAAGAAGAAAGAATATGAAGCTTCATTTCTTTTACAGCAGGGGTTCTCAAACTGGGAGTCGGGACCCCTCAGGGGGTCACGAGGTTACTACATGGGGGGTCACAAGCTGTCAGCCTCCACCCCAAACCCCGCTTTGCCTCCAGCATTTATAATGGTGTTAAATATATAAAAAAGTGGTTTTACTGTATGGGGGGGGGGGTCGCACTCAGAGGCTTGCTGTGTGAAAGGCATCACCAATACAAAAGTCTGAGAACCCCTGTTTTACAGTACTTGAAAGTTCCTCCTACGCTACACAACCTAGGGAGCGGAGTTTTGCGACCACTAATCTTGGCCATCCTGCTGCTTCATGATATACCAGAACTTACTTAACAAAGGGGAAAAATATTCTCCTGCAAAGCCCCCAAACCTTAACAGTGGTTATAACTTTATATGGGTAGTTCCAAAATACTTTGTACCTGAAGTCAACGTATCTTAGATCGACTAAGATTGACTTACTTCGCATCCTTGCGGCACAAGATTGACGGCCGCCACTCCCCCGTTGACTCCGCTTCCGCCTCTCGCCCTGGTGGAGTTCTGGAGTTGACAGGGAGCACGTTTGGGGATCGATGTATCGCATCTAGATGCGATACACTGATTCCCAATTGATCGATCACTACCTGCCGGATAGACATGCCCTCAGAGTCGTGTATCTTCTCCAAACTGAGGGACATTAGAAAAATGGTAGTGCAAGCAGCTTAATGTGAGCTGAGGTTTCATCTCTGAGCATAAATATTTACTACATGTAGTGTAGACCATTGGTGATATGGGGAGAGATGATCCCCAGAAAATTCATAACAATTGCAATTTTCCTTCCCAATATTTTCTTTTGCTGATCATTCATTGGGTTTAAGTCATTTATTTGCATCCACACTGCCCAAATAAAAAAAAAAGATGGAAAGCCTGTTTCTCCTCTCCATATAATACTCCTGGTCACTTGGTGCTGACTCAACCCTTCTCCCAACTATTAAACTGAAACTGCATTACTAACAGCTACAAATATTAAATATTTGTGTAATGTTACTTCTCTATGTAAGTTATAGCTTTGGTTGTCACAGGTATGTTATACAAGCACAGATGGGACAGGAGGTGGTCCATGATGATATATTATATGGTCTATATGAAATAGTTTGAGAGCCTCTATTATATAGCATCACTTTCATCCTTATATATGTTTGATCAGTAATTTACAATAATAAAAAGAGAGATCGATGCAGGTTTGTATATGGTGGTGGCAAATTTGAGACGAAAGACATCCCTTTACAGGAGGCACAGTTCTTGTGAGGTATGATCAAAAGAAAATTTCCTTAAAGGAAAAAAATAATGTTTTTATTGCATGCTATAGCAAGGAAGTGGAACAATAACACTGAGGTGTAAACCATTAAATAGGGCAAGAAGAGTTATGGATTGTCTTGCACAATCAAACCTTGTATCATTATTACATGGTAGATCCTCATTTCCCTCTGATCTGAGAGGTTCTCATTTGTCACAGCAATTCACAGAGCCACAGGTAAGATGTATGAAAGTAAAGTACACAACCAGCCTGTTGCAGTCTTTTCCCTGCCATGTGAATGTTTCTGCTCTGATTCTTGATTGCCATTAAGTACCAGGTGAGCAAAACATCTTGCAGAGTAGAGCCATGGTAACTTAAAAGAGTTTCGCCTGCTTTCTGCATTCAGTATGCCCTTCTCCCCATGCTCATCCCATGATTTTGATCCTACTCATAATATGCTTTCAGTGCATCATATCACAGAGGGGATTCTCACTGGCTGGCCCATACTGGCAACCAGCTTAGGCAGACAGCTACCTCCAAATCTACGTCACACTGCTTGCCAACCTTACCATCCTTGGGAACAGTGAAAACAGATACCTATACCCATCCTTGTAGAGGCACAGAATCAATGTTGCAGGCACTAATTTCTCAGCCTGACACTTCTTAATTTGGCTCTCCCATGCCAGCACATTACAAAGCCATATATCTGTCTGGTATAATCATCTCTGTTCACACTGGTTTCTGTGTACTACACCATCCAGGAACTGTCCTGTGAAATTCAGTAGGGTTCTACAGAAGTTTAAGCCTTGTTAAAAACTTTTACGATTTAAAAGAGACATACTTGTTACAGCTTCTGAGGCATCCTCTAGAACAGGTGTCGGCAACCTTTCAGAAGTGGTGTGCCAAGTTCACTGTAATTTAAGGTTTCGCGTGCCAGTAATACATTTTAACATTTGTAGAAGGTCTCTCTCTATGTCTATATTATATAAATAAACTATTGTTGTATTTAAATAAATAAGGTTTTTAAAATATTTAAGATTCATTTAAAATAAAATTAAAATGCAGATCTTATCAATTTAGTGTGATCCTTGTCTGGGGTTCCAGCCACCAGCCCTGCTCAGCCCGCTGTCAGCCTGGGGTTCCATTCACTCAGCTGGCAGTGGGCTGAGCGGGCCAGTGGCGGGCTGAGCGGGGGGCTGAGTGGCTCAGTCCGCTGCCGGTTTGGGATTATGGCTGCTGGCCACTTGCCAGTCAGGGTCCCAGTTGCTGGCCCCGCTCAGCCTCCTGCCGGCCTGGATGAGTAGAACCCCAGGCTGGTAGTGGGCTGAGGGGGGCCGGCGGCTGGGATCCCGGCTGGTAGGAGCTGGCGGACGGAACCCCAGACCAGCAGCGGGCTGAGCGGCTCAGCCTGCTGCCGGTCTGGGGTCCCGGCCACCGGCCCCGCTCAGCCCGCTGCCAGCTGAGTGAATGGAACCCCAGACCAGCAGCAGGCTGAGTGGGGCTGGGGGATGGAACCCCAGACAAGGATCCCAGGCCCTGCTCAGCATGCTGCCGGCCTGGGGTTCTGTCCGCCAGCTCCTGCCAGCCGGGATCCCGGCCACCAGCCCCCTCAGCCCGCTACCAGACTGGGGTTCTGCTCACGCAGGCCGGCAGGAGGCTGAGCGGGGTCGGCAGTTGGAACCCCAGACTGGCACCAGGCTGAGTGCTGCCGGCACCTACTGAGTGCTGCCGGCACCCAAGACTGGCAGCGGACTGAGCCACTCAGCCCACCGCCGGCCCCGCTCAGCCTGCCGCTGGCTGAGTGAATAGAACCCCAGGCCGGCAGCGAGCTCAGCGGCTCAGCCCGCTGCCACTCTGGGGTTCCGGCTGCCGGCTCCTGCCAGCCGGGGTCTCAGCTGCCGGCCTGCTCAGCCTGCTGCCAGCCTGGAGTTCCCCACGCGTGCCGTAGGTTGCCGACCCCTGCTCTAGAAAATTATACCCATACTCTAGAGTTCTATCGGTTTCTATAGGCCACAGGGGAATAAATGGAGAAATGTTTTCCTCCATTCTGCACAGGCTGCTACCATTTTGTGTTCCAACAGACAAATACACTGTAGGCTGTCCCATGGAGACCTTTCTTGCTCATTCTTGTCCCCATAATATTAAAGCAAGGACATTCATACTGAAAGTATAGGGTTACTCTTTGCATATGAAAAAGCTTACCATTCACCTGCATCACCTAGATGTAAAGGGAAATGATGCCTCACCAATCTACTAGAATTCTTTGAGGGGGTCAAAAAGCATGTGGACAAGGGGGGTCCAGTGGATATAGTGTACTTAGATTTTCAGACAGCCTTTGACAAGGTCCCTCACCAACGGCTCTTAAGCAAAGTAAGCTAACCTGGGATAAGAGGGAAGGTCATCTCATGGATTGGTAACTGGTCAAAATATAGAAAACGAAGGATAGCAATAAATGGTCAGTTTTCAGAATGGAGAGAAGTAAATAGTGGTGTCCCTCAGGGGTCTAGACTAGGGCCTGTCATAGGTGTGGGAAGTAGGGGTCCCAACTGCCGGCCCCAGCTACTGACCACAGATGCAAGGTCTCGCATCATGGCTGCTGGCCCTGTGCTTGGGGGTCCTGGCTGTCAGTCCTGCTCCTGGCCACACACGTGGGGTCCTGGCTGCTGGCTCCACTCCTGCCTGCACACATGGCGTCCCACATCCTGGCTGCCAGCCCCATGCCCACCCCGCTCCTGGACATGCATGCAGGGTCCCGACTACCAGCCCTGCTCCCAGCTGCGTATGTGGGGCCCGGCTGCCGGCTCCACTCCCGGCCGCGCACACAGGGTCCCAGCTGCCAGCCCTGCATGTAAGGCTCTGCTATTGGTCCCATGCCTGTCCCCAGCCGTGGCGCCAGCCTTGACTTATTATCCCTGTCCTTGTCCCCCCTTCTGGAGACATGGTCCTGCTTCCAGCCTCAGCTCGGCGGGAGGGGGAGGGGGCAATGGTAGGGGGTGCATGAGGTAAAATGTTTGGGGAGAGTTTTGCTGGTTTTCATCATCCCTGCTATAAAAGTGTTCTAGCACCACTGGGACCAGTCCTATTCAATATATTCGTCAATGATCTGGAAAAAGGAATAAACAGTGAGGTGGCAAAATTTGCAGATGATACAAAACTACTCAAGATAGTTAAGTCCCAGGCAGACTGCAAAGAGCTACAAAAGGATCTTTCAAAACTGGATGATTGGGCAACAAAATGGCAGATGAAATTCAGTGTTGATAAATGCAAAGTTATGCACACTGGGAAACATAATCCCAACTATACATATAAAATGATAAGGTCTAAATTGGCTGTTACTACTCAAAAAAGAGATCTTGGAGTCATTGTGGATAGTTCTCTGAAAACATCCACTCAATGTGCAGTGGCAGTCAAAGTTAACAGAATGTTGGGAATCATTAAGATAAGATAATAAGACAGAAAATATTATATTGCCTCTATATAAATCCATGGTATGCCCACATCTTGAATACTGCATGCAAATGTGGTCTCCCCATCTCAAAAAAGATATATTGGAATTGGAAAAGGTTCAGAAAAGAGCAACAAAAATGATGAGGGGTATGGAATGGCTGCCGTATGAGGAGAGATTAATAAGATTGAGACTTTGCAGCTGGGAAAAGAGATGACTAAGGGGGATATTTTAAAGTTCTATAAAATCATGACTGGTATGGAGAAAGTAAATAAGGAAGTGTTATTTATTCCTTCTCATAACACAAGAACTAGGGGTCACCCAAATGGTTTAAAACAAACAAAAGGAAGTATTTCTTCACACAATGCAGAGTCAACCTGTGGAACTCTTTGCCAGAGAATGTAGTGAATGACAAGACTATAACAGAGTTCAAAAAAGAACTAGATAAATTCATGGAGGATAGGTCCATCAACTGCTATTAGCCAGAATGGACAGGGATGGTGTCCCCAGCCTCTGTTTGCCAGAAGCTGGGAATGGGCAACAGGGGATGGATCACTTGGTGATTACCTGTTCTGCTCATTCCCTCTGGGGCACCTGGCATTGGCCACTGTCGGAAGACAGGATACTGGGCAAGATGGACCTCTGGTCTGACCCAGTGTGGCCGTTCTTATGTGTCAGTTGGTACAGGATGTGTTGCACAGAAGTACTAGTACACTGAAGCTAATTGTGTGAAAATATTTATGGTGTATTGAATCAAGTGAAAGCCATCTGCTCATTAAAAATCCTGCTGTCATCGACAGCATCCTAATAAGCTGTAACCCAGATTTATTGAACAAGTATTACTTACAGCACTCGAAGAGACTTGAGTCCATTAAATGCATGGGTTGGAATACACCGGAGTCTGTTGTAGCTCAGGATCCTAGGAGAATCAGAAAATGCAGTTGCAGTGTTATATGTTTCTTTGCTTATTTTGCTACTAATTTACTTAAGAAGCACTATGGAAAGCCAACAGTTTACATAACAAGAGAGATACTCATTGTTTAATGCAACTGGTTTTTTTGTACTGAACAACAATTAAAACTGATGCCGGAACCACTGATTACTTACAGTGTTGATAGCTGAGTCATGTTGATGAAGGTGTAATTAGCCAATATGCTGATGCTGTTGTTGCTCAAGTCACTAAAGAAATACACACAGCAGATACATCATTTATACAAATGACTTTAAAAACAAGTCATTTTTAAATATTAAAGCAGACTCAAGCAGCAAAGTAAGCAATTTCAAAGCTAACCATTATCAATTGCCATCATCTCTTATAATCAGCCTTGGAAGAATCCTACAGCAAGGCACATCAGACTATTTCTCTATGAGTCTCTCAAGCATCTTCTAGAGCATATTTTCAGTGCATCGCAACATAGGAGTGGATGTAAAAAATTTCTGGGCAGAAACTGGACAGGTGAGACATTCATAAGTGCACAACAAGTTTATCACATGGATCTGCAATTTGTCACATTGATATCATCTCCACGGGTAACGTGTACGTATTTTGTATACACATACACATGCAACTACTGCAGAGTACTAGGGTGAACAGAGTCTGATTGTTGGGATCTATTTTGAACCTACAGTTACGACAACTCCACTTCTTATACATCAAAAAAAAGAAAAGGCTTTGTTAGATGCCTTCATTTTTTCAGTGCTATAATATCATAAGCAATGGTTTAACCATAAGAAATTGATGTCTGCCTTTCAAGCCTACCAGTGTTGTACAGGTAAATATGCCACACCCAACTACAGTCACATAGTACATAATAGTTTTACGAACACTTAAAGGAAACAATGGCTGGCAGAAAATGAGTGCCAAACAACAATTCCCCATATTCCACTCAAGACACGTGCAGGAAAGAATCATCTAATTTTGCTGGCGTTAAAACCATGCATTTCTTACATCAGTGTCAGGTGTCTGAAGGTCGACAGCTCCTTTGGCACAGCTGTTAAATGGTTTCCTTCCAGATATCTGAAAAAGAGTCACATTTTGATGATTAGGCACACACATGAACATGAACTTTGGCCAGGTCAAGCTGTGTCCCTTGTATTTTTTGGGAAATGCAGGATCTATTAGAACTTTAAAAGTAGTAACTAGGGGTGGAATCTTTGAATCATCACAGCTTTGAAACTATACTAACACGCCACTAGAATTTATTTGCTTTGCAAATCCATAGTTTCCAGTCCAAAGCATCACAGTAGCTTGTTGGTGGTTTGCTCAGAAATTTGAAGTGAGTATAGCAAGGACCTTTGACCTGCAACTCAAATAAAAGCTCATTTAGCTCTTCTTAGAAGACTCTTATAGAAGGAGAAAAAAATAATCACACACGGTGTGCCCTTGGTATAAGGTTATATTTAATTAAAGTTTTTACAAGCAATTCCGAATGTTAATTGACCCCATTAGAACAATTTCTGCCCTCTGACTGCAAACAGCTTGTACAGACAGTGTTTAAATAAACCCTTGTCTGGTATGTTGCATTACTTGATATGTGTACATCAGAACCTCACTCATTCCAATAGGGCCAACCCAAACATCTGATTATTTTAGGAAAGTTTCATTGCAGTATCTCCTATCTGAGACTTCTTTTTTATTATTATTATTTTTACAATCTATAGTAATACAGGGGAAGAAAAACACAAATCATGGTTGATTGTTTAACTCCCATTTGTACACACACCCCCCTCCAAAATCTCTCCTACATTCAGCACGTATACTTAATACAATAGACTGTATTTCCAGGTTAGGTATGCACTGCAGCGCCATTGAAAAAATGTATTTTTTTTTAAAGACAAAACTAATGTTGTTCACAGGAATTCACTCTGCAGAGCAAGAAATCTCCTTTAACACAGGAGGAATTTTAACACAGGAGGAGTATATATCAATATAAATATTATCGGTTTAACACCAAATACATGACAACACGTTTTTAGCCCTGGAAGGTTCTACTTATACCCGAGAACATGGTCAATTTTGGGCATGTAATTTTCCTTAACGTTCATGTATGCAGAAATCCCCACATGTCAAGATGTGAAGACTACTCCCTAAGATTAAGTACTAAATGCACCAATCATTGAACAGGAGCAACATGTATACACACTATACATGCTGGACTATAATGTTCTCTTCCAAAGTTATGACCACTTACTCCATAAATACATTTCATTATTTAATGAAATATATAAAGATTGTAATAGCTCTGGGGCAATTGCAAGTGTCCTCATACCAGAGACACTCAAATCATCACTTAATTTCGATCTGGAAAAAAATCATTATAACACTGCTAAAATTTTGCCAGGATGTCCTCATTTAACAATGCTGGTTACGAATCTCCATTGCAAAGCATCAGAAATTACATATTCAATTATGTGGTTCACCTTTGCACACATGGATGTGATATATAGGTGCTTATCCACCCACACTTGTGCAAATTCAATTTGCACAAAAACAAGCAGTAGCATATATGCAGCTGGGTGGAAAAGAATAGATCCTTTATGTCAATTTGTGACTTCCCATAAAAGCTCTCAATTTTAAATACATTCCTATTTAATATTATCAGGTCAAGGTATGCTTGGTACAGTCAAAGTATTATAAAGCAAAGAAAATGCAAGAGGGATTAATTATGGAAGTATTACAAAATAGAGATATTAGGAATGGTGGTTAAGGATTTGAAAGTGCTTCAAATACCAGATGGCAACAGTATATAGTCTCACTTCAAGTGGGAAACAGTACATTTCATTTCATGTTGTTAACTGGGCTGTCAAGATCTATGCAGGGTCCTCTCACTCTAGTGTTGGACCCTGGGTATCCATATTTAAGATCTGGAGGGCTTGCTCCTGCACTCCTTACTCAAATAGCCCTCACTGAGATGAAGAATGTAGAATCAGGCCCTTGAAAGCCAAAACTGCTCTTTTAAACTAACTCCGTGGAAGTGGAGCAGGAAAATGGCTCTACATCCTAAAGGTATTTCAGGCAGAAAGTGTAACATGGCTTCCCATGTCTACACCTTCTTACTGCGGAGACTCCAGTATGGGAGACCCATGGCAAGTGGGAATGGTTCAGATAAGTAGATGCCTTTCGTATTTGTAAGAAAAACTACCATGAGTGTAAGACATAATTAAAAAAAGAACACTGAGCCAGATCATAGCCCGTACACCTACAAAGAGGTGATGGACATTCTGCACTGAAGGGGGGGGGCTTTGCTGCTTCTCTAGCACCCTCTTCTTGCACCCCAGGAAGCCGTGGAGGGTGCTCCAAGGTCATGGGGCTGCAAGGAGGTTGTGATAGGGCAGATTGGGGTGGGGTACATGCATTGTCCTCATTTTGGCTCTGGAGAAATTAGTCAAAAATAATATAGCTCTAGTTCTTTCAGCTTTCATCCCAATGTTTTGGGGACAGCTGTGGCCAGTGGGAGGCAATAGTAGAGAAGTTCCAATGGAAATGTACTTCCAGTAGGGTGACCAGATGTCCTGATTTTATAGAGACAGTCCGGATATTTGGGGCTTTGTCTTATATAGGTGCCAATTACCCCCCACCCCCATCCTGATTTTTCATCCTTGCTATCTGGTTACCCTAACTTCCAGTGGGGAAAGGCCAGTACAGAACTGTAGGACTTAACTTGACTTTGGCCTATGTGACTCCACAGGCATCTGCCAGTTTTCCGTGCAACTCCAGTGGCCTTTTCTACAGGGGAAACAAATCCTGCTTCCTCATATACGAGGGGTGGGGGAGAGAAAGGCTCTGCTTCAGTCAATGCATGCAAAGATTTCATCCCTCTGAGGCCCCTTTTTGGTGGATTTCTCCATAGATAAACCTAGGTTATTGCAATCAATATGATGTCCTTCAAAGGGTTATCAAGTATCACCAGGGAGTATGTACACCCACACACAGTAGAGTATATAACACAATGATCTTAGAATCTGTGCCACACACAATTTTTATTTTCTTTGGTAACAAACCTATCTGGTCTGCATTTATAACAGTAAACAACAATAATTACAGAGACTAACATGTTATAAAAGATTCTGTCTCCATGTAGGCTGCTACAATGCCAAAGAATTTTGTGCAAGCTATTTGGTCTAAAAGACTCTTGCTGCAAGTTGAGTTTTTATCTGCATTATTTAAAAGTAAATAGGCGTATACAGAAAAGCTACTGCCATTTATTACAGAATATATTATTGATATCAACTCGTGTTTTATTTTCTCTCTTCTGTTTCAGACTAATGCCCTCCCTCATTTTCTGTTGTCTCAGCTTTGCCTTCTAAACTAAACAAACCCCGGGGAGAATTTCTCATATGATATTAGATGCTGGAGCCTAATAATAAATTGAAAAAATCCTCAGCTATCAAAATGAATAGAATACAGTGATGAAACCTTCAGAATACATTTTTGGAGATTTTCCAATTTATTTTGACATGAAATAGATGTCAATTTAAACAGCCTTTTTTTTTTTTTTTTTGCTAAAAATGGTCCTTCCCCCCTTTTTTCTTGGTATCTGGTGGGTGTTTAGCAATTGAACACTGAAAGGTGTCTGTTGTACTCTAATTCTTCAGTAGTCTGACTGAGACAGAGACAAACCTCTGGAGCTGGACTGCTACAGCATATCTTCTTTGCAGAGCATATTCAGCTACAATATTCTCAACAACTTCCCAGTTGTCTTAGGGTATGAGCACAAAGGGTAATATTTATACCAATGGAACACTTTGTGAACAGAACACAACAGCTTCCTAATAATTTTACTCTGAAAAATTAATGATTATATCATTATCATGCACAGCAATTATTAGGGGTGCACAAAGCTTTCCTATTTAACTTTCTGCCATATTATACAAATGATGGTGACAAATTCTAGAAAAAGAATTTTCAAAGCCCATTTAAGTTGAGTTAATTTGAAACAACCACAGCTTTTCAGAATATAATGGGAGACATGTTAATTTGAGTTGCTGCATTTGAAAAAGCACCACCATTTACACAGGACCAAACTTGATTGGATTCCACATCATACTTTGTGGTGGAACTTTATTCTCATGACATTTACACAGAACTAATCTAATATAGTAGCTAATGCTCCAATTCAGAGTAATACACTTAAACCTAAGTCTAAATATTTCAGTGAATTCAGCATACATTGAACAATAATGTCTTTCCTTAGTGGCTATCCCCCATTTAAGCGAAGAACCTGTTTCTAGGTAAAGCTGCCTGCCTTGTAGCTTGGATGGTAAAAGCTTTTGGAGACAGAGGACATCATAGTGTCGCATTTATAGAAAAACTTACAACCAAAATAATACAGAGGAGAGATTTTGTTTTCATTTCTTTCTTAGCCAATGAAGCAAAAGACACAATGAATTCATTCACTTGACCTTTAGTAGGCAAAGAAACTATGGTATGAACCAAAAAAATGTACTTTTAAATTTATCTCCCAGATTAATTTAGCTACAGATTAGGTTAATAGATTCCAAGGCCAGAAGGGACCACTGTGATAATCTAGTCTGAGCTTCTGTGTAGCCCAGGCCATAGAACTTCCCCAAAATAATTCCTAGAGCAGCTCCTTCAGAAAACCATCCAACCTTGATTTAAAAATTGCCAGGGATGGAGAATCCAACATGGTAAATTGTTCCAGTGATTAATTACTCACTGTTAAAAATTTGCATTTTGAATTTGTCTGGTTTCAACTTCTAGACACTGGTAATACTTTTCTCTGTTAGACTGAAGAGACCATTATTAAATATTTGTTCCCCAGGTAGATTCTTATAGACTGTGATCAAGTCACCCCTTAGCCTTCTCTTTGTTAAACTAAATAGATTGAACTCCCTGAGTCTAACATTAAAAGGCAGGCTTTCTAATCCTTTGATCATTCTCAAAGCTCTTCTCTGAGTCATCTCCAATTTTCAACTTGAGTGTACATCAGCTGCCTTAATGTAGGAGAACTGTCTGGAGACCAAAATAATATATTTCGATTCCTAATGCTTTTAGATGCTGTAGCTCTATAGTTTTAGATTTAAATATTTGGGCCCAATTCATCCCCACTTTAATTTCAGCATCACACCATTGATGGAGCTGGTCCAATAGGTACACTTAAAATTCCTATTAAGTTTTATCCATCATTCTGATAATAAATTAATATCTGCCACATCTCTGATGCAAAATAAAAAGGAAAGTGCAATCAGATATAAGCCACCTGAAAAGGTTTTTCCAACCCTGCAGTTCCTAATACAGATCTGTCAAGTAAGGATTTAAGCCCAGATCCTCAAAAGGTATTTAGGTTCCTAACTCCCACTGAGTTCAATAGGAGTTAGGCACTTTAATGCCTTTGAAGATCTTGGTCTTAGGAACTCTAAGAAGGTGTCAATTTACCTTCATTTTGTGAGTACTTATTTTATAAAATGTATGGATAGTTAAGCATTTGTACAGCAACTTCATCCTGTAATCTCAAAGAGCATTACAAACAGGTTAGGCATTTAGTTAAGCATTTGTACAGCAACTTCATCCTGTAATCTCAAAGAGCATTACAAACAGGTTAGGGCATATTGAATTAGCTGCTGTACACACGTATTGTAAGAGAAATTTATCCCCTGGAATCTTACAAACTATATAAACAAAATCTACTCTCAGACAAAGGGATAGGGGAGAAGTGTTGCTATTTTACAGAGGGGAAATTGAGGCACAGAGAGTAAAGGACTGGCCCCAGGCCACACAGGAACTCTACATGGCAGAGCCAGGAGCCATCCTCTCAAAAATTACATACGGAAATTTCAATCTTCTTTCCCAGGAGAAAGGACAAGCCCAGAATTACACAGCAAATGAGAGAGAACAAGGAGGGACTAAACTATTGATTTCCAGACCTGTGCTCTAACCACTACAACATACACTACCTCACAATGACTTTACCAAAGTAGATGAAATGGCTCAGGATTTTGGTAGTGCGATATAGATACTTGCCCCTTCAGGTTGCTCTTGTGAATCGAGGTGGGTCAGTAACAAAGTTGTTATTATCAAATGTGTATTACAGACTCAGAAAAAGGAGATCCAAGTTCTCATAAATAACTCCCCACCACGGAGCAATAAAAGTTGCTCAGCTCCTTTCTGGTAATCTTAGCGAGATCAAAGCCTGAATGCCTCTTCCCCTAAGGATGGCCCTTCTCTCGCTCATGGTTGTGGCACATGGGCATGCCTTGAAGTGCTGCTGCATGCACTCTGCTTGCTTTGAAAATAGAGAGGGCACCTCAGACTCCAGGAATTCCCTCCAGCACCTTTCACAGGCACTAACTTTACATAAAAAAATAAAAAGAAAAATGATGCATTTAAAATGACAGTTGCTCCTTTTCTAACTTGTCAATTTTTTATATCAGTGAACACTTGAATTTGAGGTGATACCACTATCACAGGGTGCCAAAGCGGCATGTAATGCTTTGAATCTCTTGTAATTTTTTGTATAATAGAATGCCTGCTTGGCCATAAAGGCAAGTCCACAGGAGCATTCTGTGCTAAGAGAGGAAGGCAAAAGGAAAATACAGTTCTCAGACAGTAACTAAAGAGGCATAAGGGAAGGACAGGAAAAACTATTGTAATTTGGGGATTAAAAAAAAAACATTTAAGATAAAAATTAGGAGTTGCTTGGCAATGCTACATCTAAGTTCTAAAATTAAGTTAGGGTCAAAATATTTTTGATGGGCTGTTCAGAACGTTGTTTGAAATCAAGGCAACTTTCTTTTACCAAAAAAGTTAGTCTGGTAGAAAGTGAGGGAGTGAAGTATGAAATGTATCAGGAAATTTCAGATTTCAATGACTTGAAGAGGTCTGGGGTTTCAGTTCACTTCACCAAGAAGACAGGGGCATTTGCAAAATTTGGATTCAGATCTAGGTTTAGGCTTGAATTTTGAACTCTCTGAAGTATGAGCAGGGTTTTATCTTGGGCTCATCTCTACAAAAATTGCTATTTAAAAATGACATGCAGAAAATATGGTTTTGTTTAAAAGACAGTAATGAGGGCTCCAAAGCTAATTTTTTCTATCATGCTCTGTTAGTGTTGAAATCAGCTTTCTGAAGACTGTAAGACCTTAATACCCACTCAAAAGGCCATTTTACAACTATTGATCTATT
Source organism: Mauremys reevesii (assembly GCF_016161935.1). Classification (NCBI taxonomy): domain Eukaryota; kingdom Metazoa; phylum Chordata; order Testudines; family Geoemydidae; genus Mauremys; species Mauremys reevesii. The sequence continues at coordinate 28,812,441 of NC_052630.1, forward strand.
TCCTTTTTTTAAATTGTCAGATTTGAAATACTGATTTAAATTCTCTATTTTGGCTATAGCTAAAAATACCCTTTTACAGAATAATTCAAACTCTCTCAGTTTGAAAGAGCTTCCCATTTACAGTATATTAAGCAGACTGCAAAATCTTTCCTGACTGAAGCAGCCCCAAGGCCAAGTCTGCCTAAGCTTTCAGCTAAATTGTTTCTCTCCTTTTATTAAAAAAGAAAATTAACTTAACTGCGTGTTAACTGTTAGTGCACAAATAGTGCTGATTGCCAGGAAAGGACAGACATTTGCATCCACAAACAGATATTTCTATCAGATATTCCACTACAGGCTTATCACATTGATTAGCAGAAATGAGGCAGATGGTAATATAGAAGCACTGGGAAATGGCACACAGCATGCTAGTAAGTCTATATTCATCTCAGCTGACTCCTTAGAGTAAATTTGCTTGTATCTACTTGATTGCAACAGGTTGAATGTACAGTACTCAAAAGTAATGTTAATGCTGAATGCACAGTACTATACTGAAAACTGCTGCTGCTACTTACTCTAGGCCACTATTACAAATTGGGTGTTATCCCAGTCTCACTGGTTAAAGTAGAGCAAAACAGGATGGAAAGCTCACCCATTTTGGTGATGGTCACTGTAGGCCTTGATGTACAGCAGGCATGGGGGAGAACATTGCTTAACTTGTGGTGACAGGTAACAGCACAAGACGGTGGGGACAGGAGGAGGAAAAATGTTTTCTAAGAGTTCATCTCTCCAAAAGGGCTCATAGTCAGCCAAGCAAAAGTGGAGTTTGTGTGTGTGCATAGAGCACGTGGAGCTGTGTCAGGATTTATAACTTGAGCTCCATACTCCTGTTCCTGTCATGTTTATATGACTGACCAGGACAGAGAATGGACACTATTAAAAAATAAATCAAACTGGAAAGTCTGGGCAGGATGCAATGGGCCAGTCCTTGAAAAACTGAAATATCCAATGGAATGTCCACCATGGTAGATGAAGACACTTCAAAAAAATTCTTAGCAAAATTATGTATTCGTGTTTTCCCCGAACAGTAGCATTTCCATTGGAGTATGATAGTGATGGGCTACCTGCTGTCATTTATTAGGATCAGCTGCATTTCCAACTTGTGTCCAGAATGCCTAAAGGATAGGTACAATTGATGTGGCAAGACAACCTTCACAGTATCTAGATGACCCTTGTCAGTCAGGGAGAGGCTGAGTGACAGAGCATGAGAGAGGGGGCTTATGGGTGCTGCTGAAAGAGACCAGGTGATGATCAGAGAGAGAGAACTGAGCAACAGAGAGGTCAGAGAGAGCAGTGCTGGATGAAGACTAAGTCAATTGAATGGCCCTTTTAGCAAGTGAGAATTGAACCAGATCTGCAGGTAGAATAGAGAGGTGAGGGTGAGGAAATGTACAGCTAAGGGGTTGGATGGGTCATCAACATGGAAGCTGAAGTTGCCAAAGAAGAGAATGGGAGATTGTGAGGAAAGGAAGAGAGAGTGAGAGACAGGAATACATTAAACATTTTGTATATATGCATAGCAATACAAATAAAAAAAGGCACTAAAAGAGTTGATGTACACCTAGGTTTTCATACACCCCTATCACTGTTCTATCGAAGTGCTTAGGGTCACCATAGTATTATGAGTCCAGAGACAGCATGATTGATGTATATTTAATCTAAAACTAGACTATGTTCATTATAATAACATAAGTAACTCCAATGTTTTCTCCTCAATGCAAAACCTTGCTATTTCCCATAGACCTAATAACAGCAGCTGGATACTGTCAGGCCTTTATTAGATACAGCCAGGCCTTTATTAGAGATTACTGCTCCTTTTAAAAAAAGAAATAAAACTCAAGTACTGGGGTAATATATGGAAAGCATGCTTGGGAAAGTTGCTTCAGACAAAAAAAACTTTTCTATGGCATTGATGTGGAGGGAAGTTAGGCTGTATACTAGATCAGTATGCTATTCTTTTACTTCCGACAGCAAGACTAGAAATCTGAGCAAACTCAAAGGACAACTCTTCCCTTCAGAACCATGCACAGAGCAAAGGAAGCAGGTAGGTGTCATTTGGCAGCATGGCTCCAAATGTCAAGGAAAGAATGGGCTTTCAGGTATTGTCTTCCATTTCATACCTCCCCGCAAATCTGTCCATCTGCTGTATGGCCGTAGGCCCAATCTGTGATCCCATAATAGTCCTACCATCCCTTTGAGGGCAGACCTTTCACTCCTTCCCCAGTTAATCATTTGTCCAAAACGTGGAGTTGGTAAGACTTGTGGTGTTGCACATGTCTCATGGGAACTTCTGAAGATTTGACCCTACCTGTATAATTCCAGATTTCTGCACATCACAGAACCAGGCCATTTACTGGGACTTGATATGACTGGCAATCTCTACATTTAGAGACACTGGAATAGCAGGATGGAAGTGTGTTGGCAAAGCAGTATGGGGAAAACCTGTGCAGCACCTGTCTGCACTACGCCTAGCTTTGGATAGTTCTATTAACCCCTGATTTTGAGACTTCAATTAACGTACAAATTACAAAGTAAACCTTCTAGAATGTATTTCATATGTAAAAAAGGATAAAAGCAATAAAGTTAAGAGTAATTGCTTCACTGTGGGGACTTGATGCAAGTTGCCCTGCCTTAAAGTTGACATCAAGGGCACTGAGACACAGTTTCTATGTTCAACATGCTTATGAGTCTCTATAGTCAATCCAGAATGGAAACCCAGGAGGAAAATTGGAGAGGCAGAGCCTAGGTTTCCAGCCTGCCATCACTGTAATAACACTAGAGCTGATGCTCTACTTAGGCTTTTCCGCTGAAGTAGGATATGATGAAATTCTACCCACTGCAGAATGAAATTCTCTGTCCCCTTGTAAGAGGTATATTCATTTCAGCACTTTGTTATTTAGTACCTGTTGCACTTAGAAATTTCCTGTTGTAGAGGTATTTTGGAGTTTTATATGCAACACTAATTTACTGGCTTGGTAAGCTGTATGGCCATGTTCTTTTATTAAAATGTGATGTATAAAGTATGTTACATTTTAATAAAAAGCATTTCAGCTGACAGCTTGTTGCCATTCTAACATGGAAAATGGGAGTTTATAAATGCAGACTCCACAGCATTCATCAAAATTCCACTAAAATATTCCCCTTCATTACTTGGAACACCACATCAGACCCCTCCCAGAGAAAGAGCCATGAATCATCAGGAAAATAAATGCTAGATCCTTGCCCCAGCCATCACCAAGGGCTCTGTCCACAGTGACACAACTACTATTCTAATGCATGTTGTGAGGGGCAGGATACAGCCACCCAACATGAGGGGAGCCATTGCTCTTCAGGGCTCACAGCAAACCAGCGTGCAGTATGTCTGAGAATGGAGGCAGGCTGGGGGAGGAACTGGTCATTTCTCCCTTGTGGGAAGTCAGCACCTGCTGAAATGGTAGGCAAGTAATCAGTCTTTTGGGGAGTGCTGGAGTATGAGTGGCTGCAGTGATAGCCATGGAGAGGCCACTGCCACTCTGGCTGGGGAGGTCAAGGATTCCCTTCTCATACAGACCATTGTGGATCTTTTGTATATATAGACTAGCTACTCAAAAGCCATGCAGTTTGAAGATTTGATGTTGAACCTGTCACAGGAATGGTTACTTAAATAATTGGCACCACTTGCCAAAGAATAATTGCTCACTAGTAGTATAGAGCATAGAATAATAGAATATTAGGGTTGGAAGAGACCTCAGGAGGTCATCTAGTCCAAATTCCCCTGCTCAAAGCAGGACCAGCACCAACTAAATCATCTCAGACAGGGCTTTGTCAAGCCGGGCCTTAAAAACCTCTAAGGATGGAGATTCCACCACCTCCCTAGGTAACCCATTCCAGTGCTTCACCACCCTCCTTGTGAAATAGTTTTTCCTAATATCCAAACTAGACCACCCCACACTGCAACTTGAGACTATTGCTCCTTCTTCTGTCATCTGCCACCACCGAGAACAGCCTAGCGCCATCCTCTTTGGAACCCCCCTTCAGGTAGTTGAAGTCTGCTATCAAATCCCCCCTCGCTCTTCTCTTCTGCAGGCTAAATAACCCCAGTTCCCTCAGCCTCTCCTAATAAGTCATGTGCCCCAGGCCCCTAATAATTTTCGTTGTCCTCCGCTGGACTCTCTCCAATTTGTCCACATCCCTTCTGTAGTGGGGGGACCAAAGCTGGACACAGTACTCCAGGTTTGGCCTCACCAGTACCGAACAGAGGGGAACAATCTCCAACAACAATCTTGATCAGCTGGCAATGCTCCTACTAATACAGCCCAACAGGTAACAAGGGCACACTGCTGACTCATATCCAGCTTCTTGTCCCAGGTCCTTTTCTACAGAACTACTGCTTAGCCAGTCGGTCCCCAGCCTGTAGCAGAGCATGGGATTCTTCCTTTCTAAGTGCAGGACTCTGCACTTGTCCTTGTACCTCATCAGATTTCTTTTGGCCCAATCTTCCAATTTGTCTAGGTCACTCTGGACCCTATCCTTACCCTCCAGTGTATCTACCTCTCCCCCCAGCTTAGTGTCATCTGCGAACTTGTTGAGGGTGCAATTAATCCCATCATCCAGATCATTAATAGCATCTTCAAGGACTCAGAATGTATTGTGTGATGTGTTGAATATAGACCGGCGAATGGCTCTGATACATCCTTATGTCACATAGCAATGCTTTGGTGAGAAGTAAAAATATCACCTTCAAGGGTTAACTCTAAAATCTAGTTTTCCTGCAAGTTACTGAAATCTGCTGGAGAGTATCCTGGGTTCCAGTTCTTTCTTCCAAATCTACCATCTTGCTATAGAAACAGAGACTGGAAGACATTTGTTTCATAGTCCTATTAAACCTGCTGGGGTGCTCCTGTTTCTGCCAGAGCAGGTAATGAATACATGGTGGTTTAAAGCAGTAGTTGATGCTATTAGAGAAACACAGACAGTTTAGAAATGTCTGAGCTATGGAAGTCAAAACTAAGGCCTGGTCTACACTGGGGGAGGGGGGGGGGCGTCGAACTAAGGTACGCGACTTCAGCTACGCGAATAGCGTAGCTGAAGTCGAACTACCTTAGTTCGAACTTCTTACCTGTCCAGACACCGCGGGATCGAAGTCCACGGCTCCCCCGTCGACTCCGCCACCGCCGTTCGCGGTGGTGGAGTTCCACAGTCGACGGGAGCGCGTTCGGAGTTCGAATTATCGCGTCTAGATTAGACGCAATAGTTCGAACTCCGAGAAGTCGAACGCTACGCGTTGACCCGGCAGGTAAGTATAGACCTACCCTTAGTAGTTTAAAAAATCTGTTAAACTTTAACTGTCCTCAATATATAGCAGGGACATGGTGGGAGGCACAGAAGAATCTATGATTGCTAATAGAAAATTAAAATCTTCAGGTAGCTTTTACCCCTGAAATGCAGTTTTAAAAAGCTTTTAAATCTAAAACTTTTGGAACTCTGACAGATAACTAGGTCCTAGATGACACGAGGCTTTTTAGAACATAACCAACATCTGGACCTGGGCCTGGAAGCAAAGAGGAAACTTGTGAGCTTGATTATATTCTTTTCATTTCAGACCTGTTATGCTTTGAATCAAAAGATCACACACCTTTTGCTTCAGGAATTGATGTCAAGATAAATTTGCCTGGCTTTGTTTTTAGTGACAAGCTGGAAGCTCAGCTCAGGTTGGCTGAAAGAATCAGCAAGTGGCAAAATCAGCTGAGACTGATTCAGGGTTTTACTTCCAAAAGAAGCAATATTGAAAGCACACACAAAGAGGTATGGTTTGGAGCTAGTTTCATTACTAAGTTTTTGGATTTAAAATGCAAAGCCAAACTAGAAGGTTGCAAATTCAAGTAGATTAGACTGTTCAGTTCCATGCAGCTGTACTTGTAATATCACAGACTGCTACTTTCATTTGGAAAGAACGACTAAAGGATATAGCAAACTGCAGGAATCTGTGATATTGCTGTTACAATAGGAATGAAGTTAATTCATGTCGCTGGTGTATAGCATATAAAATATTATTACACTCATCATAACAATCCTGACCATAAAAACATCAGTGTTGCACAGTTATATGGAACTGAAGTAATACCTGTAATTCCCCATTGACTACAAATCATGCCCGAGGGAAGTTCTGGAGCTCCAGCATGATGAGGGCAGAATCTAGTCTGCAGTAGCTTTACTACTGGTGATGACACATTAGAAGGATAAGAATGGACTTGACTTTCAGATGAAACCATATTATTACACCATGAACTGAACAAATTTGACCAGAAATCACTTTCACTCCTCCAATTAGAGTCAGTTTTCAGAGCAGAATTATACTTCATTCAGCAAGAATTTCCTTTAATAACTAAAAACCAATCTTGAGCATTTTAGGTAGTAATTGGTTTTCCCAGTAGTGTGTGCATCTATGCAAAACACCCAGGAGCTATATTTTACACCAGACATGACACCACACACACTCCCTATGGATTTCTCTACTCTGGAACACTCACAAAAGTTAAGATTAACTTCACAGCTTTACTTGAATAATGTGCATAATTAGAAGTGTATTAAACCCATGTGTGGACATTCTCTTTCTGAAGTAAAGTGGCCATAGTTTGCTGTTGCTTAATCCTCCCAAAAAGACATCCATGGAAGGTGTCACATAGTGTTTGAGAAAAAAACTCTACACAAATACAGCATGTGCAGCAGCAGCGCAAAATTCCCTCCACTGAACAGGAGGGGCTAACCCGAAGAGTGAAACTGTAACGCCTGTTATATTCCTGGTCTCTTTTGTGTCTACCAATAATAGTGCTAATTAGCATAAATCAGATATGGTTCAGTAGGAAATGGACTGACTAACTTCATATACTCTCATCATATGGTAATCAATTTCTTTCATATATAAACAGTCATTAGCTGCTAACAACGTCCAGTAACTACTCAGCTGGGCTAGATTTCATTGTGTGACCTAAAGGTGAAAAGCTCTATATTCCTACTACCAACCCTTCAAGCCATTCAGTTCCTCTAGTATTATGTTTTCTTTCCATGGAAAGAACCAAAAAAAAAAAAAGTACATTCATAGCAAATGAAGAAAGCTAGAATGGCTCCCTCAGCTCATGCACATTCACTTTACAATTTAATCTAATTACCTCTGTTATTTTAGACATTTCATGAGAAGAGAAAAGAAAAGAATCCACTGTTTGTTTTCCCTGCTGTTTCTTTTGAAAAATGCCATGCAGTAGGATTATTAGTCCACAGGTGCGTATGTAGGGAATATATTTCCCATAGCTCTTTCAAACTGTCTATTGTGAACTCAAGCTGCTAAAAATGCACTATATATTATACAGTATTGATTTATTCATTTGTTCCCCACATATAGAATGAATAGAAACAAATACATGGCTTGCGTACAATTTAAAATGACATCTCCTCTCTATGCAGAGTAACATAGGCAGTTACAGCCTACTCGGGCACAAGAAAAAGGCCACAATAATCAAAAAATATACGGAAAATATCAAAGTACAATGATTCATTCACTGAAGTCAAGGGCAAACTTCCATGGACCTCAACTGGCACAGTACCTAGTGCCTTTTCTTGTGAAAGGAGTAACATAAAATGTAACTTACAGCTCAGTCACATCCTTGGGAATGCCTTTGGGCAGGATGCGCAGCCCTTTGTTACTGCAACGCACTACTGAGTCCACGCAAGTACATTGATCAGGACAACGAGGAGAGAGCAGACAGCTGCTTTCATCATTACCTGCAGAGAGAGAGCGAGAGAGAGAACACATGAGAGGATCCTGATATTTGGGAAGGAAATCAACCATGCAGGCCAGGAGGGCTCGCTTCAGAGGTAATTGCTCACATCTAATACAAAACAGGGACACCCATAAGTCTACAACAGTTGGGTTGTCAATTGGCCCCTAATATTTAGTGTCTCCCCAACATCACATACTGGATCACTGGTATCAGGGTGCAAAACTGTTCTGAAAAATGCTGGCTACTGTTTTAAAAGGAAAAGGAAACAAAGTTTTATAAAAAAGTTAGCCAGCATTTTGAAATTCTACAAATCTTCATCCATTAAATAGCCTCTCCCTGTCACCCCAACACACACACCCCGTGTTTGCTGAAACAGAAAACTTTACCAGACTATCAGCCTTAATTTTATCTTGACATAAGATTACAAGGACTCTTTTAAAAAAAATAACTATCTAAGCTTTATGTCCTCATGATGTAAATCTTTCAATGTTAAGCGCTGACTTTTAATGTTGGCATGGCACTTCGTTTATCACTTTAATTGAAAAGCCTCATTGTTGACAAGAATAACTAGGCAAAAAACAAACCGAGCTATCCTCTCAGAATTGCTGGCAATGCATCTGTGCATGCAAAAAAATATTTAATACTCCTAAAGTGGATTCAAACATCCATAAACAACAGATTAAATCTCATAATTGAAGAACAACAGGGTTTGCATGGAAGAAACCAAGTCTTTGAAGTTAAGAACATTAAAGCATGGATTTTCCCCAAAAACAACATGCTTCACAAAACATTAGGAAAATACAAACTGTAGTATCAAGATGCATATGAAAGGAAACATTTAGTGAAACATATTCTAGATGATCATGATAGGAAGTATATAGATGTTTATGAATGTAAACAGACTGAATGTACTGAACATTGAAATAGTAAAGTTAAACCATATGACCATGTTTCCATTAGATATTTTCATTTCTTTAAGATGGATACAAAGACTAATTGAGGCAGAGATGATTTTCCTTCCTTCATGAGTCTGCCAGGTGTATGCTTGTGCCTTCAGGTTTAAACAAGACTGGAAGCCCTGCTAGAGGTCTGAAAAGTAATGCTAGCAACTTTCACTCATGAGTGTGCATGTCTGAAAAGGGATTGTTTGCAATAAAAATGACGGCGGGAAAAAGAAGAAAGGGGAATGAGAAAATAATCCCATCATTACAAAACAACCTATGCCATCAAGATAACTAAAGAGCCACACGATCTTTTACTGTAACTCCTGGTCTGCCCTGCTCACTTCCCCCTATTGTTTACTAGACTCACTCATTACTTGCTGATCCTGCAAATGCTTAAGCCCAAGAGCAACTTTATGCACTTGAGTAGTCCCACTGAACCCAAAGGAGGTGAATGTGCATTAGGTTACTCCACTTTCATTCTGCACTACTGCCCCCAGATCTTGCTTCACGGGGAGGTAGAGGCTGATGTACACAGGGAGCACAAACCGCCTCAGATTCTGTCCCCACACAGAGCAGAACTGAAGCATTTCTGCAAAGTCCCTTGGATCACAGACCGTAGTTTTGTTCTGTGTTCGTACAGCACCTAGCATGACGGGGGCCTGTTTCATGTCCAAGACTCCTAGCAGTTACAATGATAGAAACAATAACAACAGCAGCAACACCTGGGGTCCTCCGTAGCAGAGAAGGAAGGGTCAGAGTTTGCCCCTAAATGGCCACAGCCATTCATTACACTTCACTGAATCTTTCTGACTGATTTCTAAATCTCTAATATTCCTATATTCCCATTATATTTCTGCTGAAACATCATCGCCCCAAGATCTAGTAGGTTCTCCAAGTAAGCCCCATTCCCACTGTCCTCAGAGGTTAAAGGAATGAGAGGAAAAGTCAGTAACTGCACTGGAATTATTCTCAAGGAAGATTGCTTTGTTAGTCAAACTCCCTGGCAAGCGGCTGAATGCACTTGGATTCAAGGGTGAAAAAAAGGTGTCCAGATAAACCAGTCTCAGCTGATTGCACAGGGAAGAACTCATACTTTTATTCTATCTAGGCTTGGAGGGAGGGGGCCCAGAACATGGGAATCACTAAGGTACCATCGCCAATAAAAACACAATTCCCAGATGATATTGAACAATGACATTTGATTAGAGACAGTTCTCTCCCTCATGACTACAATAGAACTTCAGGGTTATGAATACCAGAGTTATGAACTGACCAGTCAACCCCACACCTCATTTGGAACCAAAAGTATGTAATCAGGCAGCAGCAGAAACATTTTAAAAAAGCAAATACAGTACAGTACTATGTTAAATATAAACTACTAAAATAATAAAGGGAAAGCAGCATTTTTCTTCTGCATAGTAAAGTTTCAAAGCTGTATTAAATGTCAATGTTCAGTTGTAAACTTTTGAAAGAACCACCAAAATGTTTTGTTCAGAGTTACAAACAGCTCAGAGTTATGAACAACCTCCATTCTCATAACTCTGAGGTTCTACTGTAAATTTAATTCAGCTCTTTTCATCATGATATCGTGGTGCTGATTAGGTAGAAAAACCAGCAGAGATACCAATCTGGTAGTGAAATACCAAGTCCCATCCAGTTTCCTTACCATCACAGGTGAAGTCCTGTATGGCCACATCTTGAATCGGAATCTCCTTTAAGAAAGAGGGTTTCTGGCAACGTGGATTTCCGCTAACAATTCTCCTTTTTCTCAGCCATTTCCCCAGCCATGCCAGGTGGCAATTACAATTAAAGGGATTAGACAGCAAATTACTGAAAGAGAATCAAAACAAAAACACGTTGAACATGGTCAGCTACTACAGACATTAAGTGACTAGCAAAAACCCATATATTCAGAGCTCAAGGATTGCACTCAAGGCTCTGTCCCTTATTCTCAGTGAGAGCCTGGCCAATTCACTTAGGCTTGTTCTACACAGAAATTTTGTACCAGTATAACTGTCTGTAAGGGGTGTGTGTTTTATACTGATACAGTTCTAGTGAGGATGCGGTTATATCGGTATTACATTGATATAACTTATTCCCTTTCCCTTAAGGAAATAAACTATATTGGTATAAGCACATTTATACTGGCATAACTGTGGCCACACTGGAGAAAAAGGGCATGTACCACTTTACCACAGCCTTTGTGTATAGATAAGCCCTTGATGTGAGTGAGTTTACTCATCTAGAAAAGGCTGTGATAGTTAACTGCCTCACAGCTATTGTGAGATACACACCATATCTTGTAACTGCTTCTGAAATATCTTTCAAATGCAGTCCAACTGTTGTAGCACGGCATGCGGCTATGCTAGCATTGTAACAATTCATGATAAGAGAGCATTGGATGGGCTGCCTAAGAGGGGTAAATGTATATCACAGTTTGGGCTAACAGTTTTTAGAAAAAGAATCCCTATGTACTCCAAATATCAACAATCATGCTGTCAAGCAAGATTCCTGAGGAACTGTGGGTAACAGCTGTCTTTTTAAACACATCTGTATCTCTAATACCATTGCTGAAGTCACTGTAGGCAGAACCTTAGTTCTTAGTTCTTAAAATATCTCTTAAAGATTTCTGGAACCTTTGGATGAAAGCTGCTACATGTAAGGTGGTGTTATATTTAACACATTCATCAGCCTAGTTCTAGGATAATTGGAAAAAGAACTGAGAGAGTCTTGAAAGAAGATAAATGCTACCTGAGACTACAGCTAATACATTGAAATGTCTATACTTTGCGTTTGTGTTGTTTTAAGCTCAACAGCAGACTAGGAGAAGAGGGTGATGTTCCATCTGATGTATGAAAAGCAGCAGTGGCTTCAAGTTTTTGAAAGACATCCCCAAGGAAGGAGAATGAACATGGGGCTTCCACTATCCCCCAAAATGTCAAATGAGGGGCTCAAAATGAAAGCTATGGAATCCTCAGGGTCCCCAGTGAACCATGATAATTTGTGAGTGGGCAGGAGATCTCCAGCAAGACAGCAGGAATTTTAAGGCCTAAATGAATGCAGCATCTCTTGTCCACCCAGCAAGTGTGTGGATTTAGCTAGAAACAGTGATATGGAGACGCTGGAGGTGTTTGATATCCTACATGCTCTTAAAAATCTGATGTCCCAGTCAAATAAAGCTATATCAAGGTTTCATCCAGTCAATCGTCCTTCAGATTGCTATGGAATCTTATAAAAAACATCTGAGTGAACTGTGAGGAAAACGAATAATCATACCACTGCCCAAACTATATAGTTTTGGGCCAACACCACATATGGTTTACAGACACTCTTAGAAAATTGGCTAACATTTTTAGTAAAAAACACCCCAATGGTAGCAATAACCCAGAGCAATGAGTGTGTAATTACAAGTTGGCCTAGCACAGACTATTGAAATTTATAGTTAGAGTAAAAAAGGCAGAAGGGAACTCAGCACAATGTGGTTCAACTACCAAAACCCCCCAACTTTCTTTGTCTCCACTATGACTCCACTAACCACTTCATTGTCAATAAAGAGGACTCAAAATGAAGAGGAAAGGAGCAAGTTTCAGAGTCAAAAAGTCATAAGCAAACATCTTTTCTCAGGTGAAAACAGGCACTGAAAGCATCAATGTATTTCTAGTTATTTTCATACTAAATTGTTTTCCCATTTTCTTACATCCATAATAGGACCACAGACAGGATGTCCTGTATATTTTCAAAATGGACTTACTTTGGCACAAACAATGCTTCCATGAACCAAATGTTTAAACCTCCAAAGCCAGGGCAGCCAGTGCTTCACAGGCCATTTGCTATATTGCCCATAAGAGACTTGAGTCATGTTCACACATAAATCCAAAGAACAAAACACTCCACAATTAGTAGCAGATTATATGTATATACAATGAGTTTCTTGAAGAAAAGGCTATATTGAACTTAAAGAATATTTCACACATCTACAGCATCTTTATTCTGGGCATCTCCAAGAGCTTCATAAATACGAGTTTAATCCAAACCCTCTTATGAAGGTGATTATTGTCTCCACTTTACAGATAAATAAACTACATCAAAGAAGGATTAGTGGAATAACCCTGGGTCCCAGTGATTCAGCAGATGATCAGGGAAGAGAACCCAGGTTTTCTGACCTCTCCTAGTGCCAGGTTCTAACTTATTAAACACCATTTCTCACAAACGAGACCATCTTTACTGTCAGACTCATGAAGCTGTACTGATTTCTGGCTCTATGGCTTTCTAATCAAGAAATAAAAGGTGAAAATAGAGAAAACAAAAAAAAGTAACCTTACTCTTTTATTCACATTTCAGGGTTTATACTTTATACACCTTTAACTTACTGAATCCACGGCAAAGATCTCTTTAGTGTAGAGTTTTGCTACATGGAAAAAATATTATAACTCAATTATAAGGCTCTGAATCTGTCATTTTTATTAATTTGGAGCAGTATTTTAATACACAAGCAGTCCTAATGTTTCCAACAGAACTACTTGTGTAGTAAGGCTCTGCTAGTATGAGTGGCATGAACTGGGTCCTAAGGGATCATTGAGTCTGCTCATTCATATTGTTGAAATTTATCAGCTGTTTTTTGATTCACATCCAGTTCAGTTTTTCAGACCTCCACTGCGATCCATAAGAACATAAGAACAGAAGAATTGCCATACTGGGTCAGACCAAAGGTCCATCCACCACAGTATCCTGTCTACCGACAGTGACCAATGCCAGGTGTCCCAGAGGGAGTGAACCTAATAGGTAATGATCAAATGATCTCTCTCCTGCCATCCATCTCCACCCTCTGACAAACAGAGGCTAGGGACACCATTCCTTTCCCATCCTGGCTAATAGCCATGAATGGACTTAACCTCCATGAATTTATCTAGCTCTCTTTTAAACAGTTATAGTCCTAGCCTTCTCCTCAGGCAAGGAGTTCCACAGGTTGACTGTGCACTATGTGAAGAAGAGCTTCCTGTTATTTGTTTTAAACCTGCTGCCTATTAATTTCATTTGGTGACCCCTAGTTCTTGTATTATGGGAATAAGTAAATAACTTTTCCTTATCTCCTTTCTCCACATCACTCATGATTTTATATACCTCTATCATATTCCCTGTTAGTCTCCTCTTTTCCAAGATGAAAAGTCCTAGCCTCTTTAATCTCTCCTCATATGGGACCTGTTCCAAACCCCTAATCATTTTAGTTGCCCTTCTCTGAAACTTTTCTAATGCCAGTATATCTTTTTTGAGATGAGGAGACCACATCTGTACACAGTATTCAAGATGTGGGTGTACCATGGATTTATATAAGGGCAATAAGATATTCTCTGTCTTATTCACTATCCTTTTTTTAATGATTCCTAACATCCTGTTTGCTTTTTTGACTGCCACCGCACAAGTGCGTGGACATCTTTAGAGAACTATCCACGATGACTCCAAGATCTCTTTCCTGATTAGTTGTAGCTAAATTAGCCCACATCATACTGTATGTATAGTTGGGGTTATTTTTTCCAATGTGCATTACTTTGCATTTATCCACATTAAATTTCATTTGCCATTTTGTTGCCCAATCACTTAGTTTTGTGAGATCTTTTTGAAGATCTTCACAGTCTGCTTTGGTCGTAACTATCTTGAGCAGTTTAGTATCATCTGCAAACTTTGCCACCTCACTGTTTACCCCTTTTTCCTGATCATTTATGAATAAGTTGAATAGGATTGGTCCTAGGACTGACCCTTGGGGAACACTAGTTACCCCTCTCCATTCGAAAATTTACCATTTATTCCTACCCTTTGTTCCCTGTTTTTTAACTGGTTCTCAATCCATGAAAGGATCTTCCTTCTTATCCCATCACAAATTAATTTACGTAAGATCCTTTGAGGGACTTTGTCCACATGTTTGTTGACCCCTTCAAAGAACTCTAATAGATTAGTAAGACATGATTTTCCCTTTACAGAAACCATGTTGACTTTTGCCCAATAATTTATGTTCTTCTATGTTTCCGACAATTTTATTCTTTACTATTGTTTCAACTGATTTGCCCGGTATTGACGTTAGACTTACCAGTGTGTAATTGCCGGGATCACCTCTAGAATTCTTTTAAAATATTGGTTACATTAGCTATCTTCCAGTCATTGGGCACAGAAGCTGATTTAAAGGACAGGTTATAAACCCTAGTTACTTGTTACTGTTAAGTTTATCAATTAATTCCAAAACCTCCTTTAGTGACACTTCAATCTGTGACAATTCCTCAGATTCAGAATCATAGAATCAGAATATCAGGGTTGGAAGGGACCTCAGGAGGTCATCTAGTCCAACACCCTGCTCAAAGCAGGACCAATCCCCAACTAAATCATCCCAGCCAGGGCTTTGTCAAGCCTGACCTTAAAAACCTCTAAGGAAGGAAATTACTGTGTCCAGTTTTGGGCCCCCCACTACAAGAAGGATGTGGAAAAATTGGAGAGAGTCTAGTGGAGGGCAACAAAAATGATTAGGGGGCTGGAGCACATGACTTATGAGGAGAGGCTGAGGGAACTGAGATTATTTAGTCTCCAGAAGAGAAGAATGAGGGGGGATTTGATAGCTGCTTTCAACTACCTGAAAGGGTGTTCCAAAGAGGATGGATCTAGACTGTTCTCAGTAGTAACAGATGACAGAACAAGGAGTAATTGTCTCAAGTTGCAGTGGGGGAGGTTTAGGTTTGTCACCGACAAAGGATAGGGAGATTCCCAAATCTGAGCTAACATCCTCAGTCGTGAAGACTGAAGCAAAGAATTCATTTAGTTTCTTCGCAATGACTTTATCGTCTTTATGTGCTCCTTTTGTATCTCAATCGTCCAGGGGCCCCACTGGTTCTTTAGCAGGCTTCCTGCTTCTGATCTACTTAAAAAAATTATCACCTTTTGAGTTTTTGGCTAGCTGTTCTTCAAACTCCTTTTTGGCTTTCCTTATTACATGTTTACACTTAATTTGGCAGTGTTTATTATGCTCCTTTCTATTTACCTCACTAGGATCTGACATCCACTTTTTAAAAGATACCTTTTTATCTCTCACTGCTTCTTTTACATGGTTGTTAAGCCATGGTGGCTCTTTTTTAGTTCTTTTACTGTGTTTTTTAATTTGGGGTATACATTGAAATTGGGCCTCTATTATGGTGTCTGTGAAAAGTGTCCATGCAGCTTGCAGGGATTTCACTCTAGTCACTGTACCTTTTAATTTCTGTTTAACTAACCTCCTCATTTTTGCATAGTTCCCCTTTCTGAAATTAAATGCCACAGTGTTGGGCTCAGGGGTTGTTTGTTCTGTATCATGAGAAAACAGCCATCATTCTTAAGAGTGCTCTTTAAAGAAATGGAGAGAATAAAGCTAAATCAAACAAAAAATGAGGCTCATGACTTCAGAGTAACTGTTTAACAATCAAAGTTGGATGAACAGTAAAATAAAGAGAGCTTACCAGGAGGGATAATGCCCCTAGTGTGGATTGTTCTGATATAATACTATTTACCCTTTAGTATCTTATACACATTTCTCAACATCTTAAACTCCTCTCTTGGTGGTTTTCCACAGTAGGATTTCTTGTTTTTTGGGGACACTGTCTTGCAGCCAAACAGATTTTACAAAGCATAACTTTAAGACCAATTCAGTGACAAGGACTCAGAGTGAGTCCTTAACACAATATTTTTCATGTGGTGGTATTGCCAGAACATATCGGGCACATCTGATGTACTGTAAGCACAGCGAGAGTATAATTATTATTACAATACAATCCAGTTAATTATGACAGAAGGGCAGGGATTGCAACAGTTAAGACTGCATAATAATATCTGTGCTAGCACCTGTTTTCAGCTGAATTTTGCCCCTTTGAGGATGAAATGTTTCATACTTGGTCTCCACCAAAAGGATAGGTTATATATTATATTATATTATATTATATTATATTATATTATATTATATAAAAGGTAGAAGCTGGAGCAAAAATGGGTTAGCCAATTTTATCCACATGGAGACTAAATGCCTACTCCTATCATAGAAAGATTCTTGACTTTTTTTTATACCTGGAATGGCTATGGTAGGAAGTTGAAAAACAGCATGACAAAAATAAGCCCTTCAGGAGGAGAAGTGTCTTTTTTTAAAAAATCTGATGTTGTATGTTCAAAGTACATTTTGCATGGGGGGAGGTTGTGTAAGCTCCTACCTTTTATGTTTTCTCTGTTTTGACCTTTTATTTATGAATTAGGAGGCCCCTAGAGCTGAAGACCAGCACATCCGTATTATATTCTCAGAAGTAAACTAGGGAAATGTGACTTAGATGAAATTACTACAAGGTGCATGCACAACTGGTTGAAAGATCATTCTCAAAGAGAGGTTATCTTGATCTGATGTCAAACTGTAAGCGTATATCTAGTGGGGTTCTGCAGGGGTCAGTCCTGGGTTTGGTACTATTCAATATTTTCATGAATGACTTGGATAATGGAATAAAGAATATGCTTATAAAATTTGCAGATGGCACCAAGCTGGGAGGGGTAGCAAGCACCATGGAGGACAGGTTTAGAATTCAAAATGACCTTGCAAATTAGAGAATTTGTCTGAATTCAGAAGATAAAATCCATTAAAGACAAGTGCAAAGTATTTCACTTAGGAAGAAAAAATCAAATGCACAACTGCAAAATCAGGAATAACTGGCTAGGTGGTAGTACTGCTGAAAAGGATCTGGGGTTATAGAGGACCACAAACTGAATATGAGTCATCAATGAGATGCAGCTGCAGAGAAAGCGAATAGGATTCTGAGGTATATTAACAGAAGTGTTGTATGTAAGACACAGGAGGTAACCGTCCCGCTTTACTTGACACTGGTGAGGCCCCAGCTGGAGTCGTGTATCCAGTTCTGGACACGACAATTTAAGAAGGATGTGGACACACTGGAAAGAATCCAGAGGAGAGGAACTAAAATGATAAAAGGTTTAGAAAACCTGACCTATCAGGAAAGTCTGAAAATACTGGGCAAGTTTAGTCTTGAGAAAAGAAAACTGAGGGGCAATCTGATAACAGTCTTCCAATATGTTAAGGGCTGTTATAAAGAGGACAGTGATGAATTGTTCTCCTTTTCCACTGAAGATAGGACAAGAAGTAATGGGCTTAATCTGCAGCAAGGAAGATTTAGGTTACATATTTGGAAAAACTTTCTAACTATAAGGGTGGTTAAGCTCTGGAACAGACTTCCAAGGGAGGTCGTGGAGTCCGCATCATTGGATGCGTTTAAAAAACAAGTTGGACAAATCCCTATTGGGGTGGTCTAGGTTTACTTGGTCCTGCCACAGAGCAGGGGGCTGGACTTCATGACTTCGAGATTCCTTCCATCCCTACATTTCTATTATTCTATGATTTGTCAGCTTCTGTGGGTAAGCTAGTGTCTAGAGAAAAGTAATGGGTTGAGGAAGGGTTTTAAATTTTCCCTACACATTTGGCAGGATATGGTGGGGCTGAGCAAGGTGTGCTGAAAGGGAGCGGGGGCTGAGGACATTCTTCAATTTCTGCAAGGTGATCCAAGCTCAGGGACCCTTTGGTCCCCTCTGGAGCGCACTGAAGTTAAAGAGGCTCCACATGAGTGTGGAGGTCCAGCCATGCAGATCGGCTTGCAGGATCAAGAATAAGGTACACAGGAGGAAGTTCCCCTCTTGGGCATTTTAGGAATTACATAGCTGGGGGAAAGCATAAGGCAGCCCAACTCTGGCATTGCCTGACCTAGCATTACACAGTTAAGTTTTCTCATGGTAAAATTCACCTCTGTTTACAGACAGTACATGGCCTCTTGGCACTTCACTGCCACATATAGGGCTTAAGTGACACAACTGCCTTGAACAGTCTCTCTGCTAAGGGGTGAATTTCACCCTTCATATAATTTCTGGTATGGGGAACATACATTCACATGTCACAGTAATCTAAGCAACTTTTGATAATTTCATTTAATTAATTTTATTTTAAAAAATAAACACTGTTATAAACTAACTTGGCACCATATTCAGAGGGCTGGAAACTGAATAGCGAGGCGGCGTCTCTTTTATGTGATTGCATGCAGTTAAATGTAACCCCTGGCTTCAAATTTTCCCATTTATTGTAAGTCTGAGATGGATCTGTTCCAAAACCCTGGATCCAAACACCCAGAAGACTGGCAAAGTCCTATAATCTGGTTCCAGTCCAAATTTTGTAATTCAAATATTCAAGTGTAACTTTTGTTTATGGAGGAAAATTGATAATGTTATTGCATAGTCTATAGTGGGAACAATGAGCAAATCTTTTCTTAATGTTACTGTCTGAGGAAGCACGGATTATTCATATGTAATGGTGCAATAAATATCACTCAATTAATTAAACTTAATATTTTTCCAAATATACTGATCCTTTCCCTAATCCCTTTTGAGATATATTATATATTAGAAAACTAGATAGATATATTTTGGTACCAAAACAGCTCGAGCTGTTTCCAAGGAAACATGATGATGCCACTTGGCAGTACCATTAGGTCAATGAATCTAAGTATCACATGGAACAAAAGCTTCACTATGCAAAATTATTTCTGATGATAAGCAATTTGAAAGCCTGCAAGGGACAATAAATTGCAACAGTGTTAGGATGGAGTTTGACTGAGGCTATTAAAGTGGGCATTTTCAGATCACAAACAGTAATGTTTGACAGTTGAAATGCTATAAAATTAAATAATCAGATTTTCTATACCTACTGATAGTAATATAGCCACTCACATTGAAACAGGGCAATCAGGCTTTTAGCAAAGGTGGCTTTTTAAAAGGTTTCAGTCAAAGATGCAAGAATAATTTTTATAGAAGGAGTGGACAGAGCCCTTGAAATAAGGAAGCAGCCAGTCAACCAGAAGTGTCTTTATTAAAATTTGCGAAGAGCTATGGAAGCTGAAATATTTAAAAGGAAAAGTTCCAAATTGCAGCCTGTCTTGATACTGTTATAATCAGCTGGGAAATATACACTAAAATCTAGGCTGATATTTTAATATTGTGTAAGTGTGCCCTCTTAGCATGTTTAATTCATGCAAAATTCACTGTGGATAAACATGCTTGCCTAGGTATTAAAATACATGCATTAGGACTGGGCCTGCAGAACTGCATGCATACCTAAAAAGTGGGAACCTAAATATCTATTTATTTAACTTATCCCACTGGTAGTAAGAAATAATAAAAACCGCTATGCTTTTGCAATGACACAAAAAATAAATGTATCTGCTCCCTCTGCTGGAAACCATTCCTTTGAGTGCTATTTTCAGAACTGTATACTTTCTGATAATATTAAGAATAATGACTGTAAGCAAAAAGTAACAATGCTGCTTTTAATCTGGTGAATGACACAAAATATAGTTTCCCAAATAAAAAAATGGAAAGAAATATTAGTTTATAAGTGGTTATTATATAAATGAATATAAAATGGAGTGGTTCATAGTTCTGTATTAATAAACGGAAAAAAAGTGAAACTTAAACACTGATTAATCTTCACAATTTAGGGTGAATAGGACAGTCAATGACCTGAACTCTCTAAGTCATGAAAGTAATATTTAAACTCTAGTAGCATCAGTATGCAGGCACAGCCAGCCATAATGGAATGCTGTTATGAAACACAGGTTGGGAAACAGTTCCTCATTTTTCATGTAAAGGTGCGACTACACTTATGGGGCCTGTAAAGTACAGACACTGCACCCTCTGCTAGCATAGGGATAAACAGCAGTGTAGATGGTAAGGTACGGTTTAGTTGAGGAGAGCAGAGTGCCCTGCACACCTGAACCCTACGGTAAATACCCTACACCAATGGCCACGCAGTACCTACCATGTCTACACTGCTATTTTTAGCCCGTGCAGTGTACTGCAACCTCTCCACGCCAGAGCCTTTCCCTGCTGTGCCCTGCTGCGCCCAGTAGCTCCCCGCTGCCTTCCCCCACCAGAGCCTTTTACTGCCACGGGTAGTTACACACCACAGTGACAAGAGTGGATGCAGCCTGCCTCCACTGGCAGAGTGTAGCTATACATGTAGTGCCTGTACTCTACTCACTGCCATAAGTGTAGACACAGCATGTATCTGAATGATATGACACCAAATCCAAAGTCCAGTGAAGTCGATGGGGTTCCTGCCATTGACTCGAATGGGCATTGGATCAAGCCCTATGTGAAAATCTGTCTGAGTGAACTTCCTAATTCAAACATGGATAGGAACACAATGTCCATCTTCCATGGTCAAAGTGACTACTAAAAGGCATTTTTATGCCAAAGCAGCTCAGTCAATTATCATCAGCTTTAACACACTGTCAAAGGCTGTGAAAATCTTTACGTGCAGCTAAAAAATACCCACAAAGGTGAAAAATTCTTTCCTGCCATTAAATATGACACAATCACAAATTACTCCCAGCCTTATTTGTGCAACCAATAACCCAGTGAACTGTGTAAACAAAGGGAAACATCAGCATTATTTGTTTATGTCTACACGGCACTTGAAATCGTGCTTGACCTAGGCTGCTAAAAATAGGAGTGTGGCCACCGTGGCAAGGTGGCTGCTTGGGCTAGCCACCTGAGTATATAGCCAGCGGGTTGGACAGGACTGCATTTGGGCAGCTAGCTATGGCTATCCTGCTATTTTTAGCACATTAGCTCTGCTCAAGGCAGCCTGTCTGTCTACCTGTGTTGGGAAACACTCTTCCAGCTGCTGTGTTGACATACCTTTTATTTGAGAGCATATGATGAGCTAGTTCCTTTCCTGACATTCAAGAGTAAGTAAATGAGGGATGGTTCCCTGTTCTGAGGTCACTTGTAATAGCAGAGAAGCACACAGAGATTAGGAAAAGGGAAACAGAGGGAACTGTTAAAAACTGAACAGATTCACTGTAGACAGCATAGCAGAGGTGAGTTTTTGAGAGAGACTTAAAAGCAGACAGGGCATGATTCTTGGGGACTAGTTCAAGATCGTCACTCCATACATAGGGGATGCATGGAGGCAACTGCAAGAAGCAGGGGGAAAGGCAGACAAGGCTGGGAATGCTGGCAGCACAGAGAAGCACATGTGGAGTACTACATTTTGGAATGTATGGTTTGACCAATATAGAAGAATGAGCAATGCAAATGGTGACCAGTGAAAATGAATTCCACTATAGTTAGTGCCCTTGTCCTTCAATCTGCAGGGTGACTTTTAGGAGGGTTGTTTACCTCTCTCTCCCTTCTACCAAAGGGTGAGATGCCACAGCATGAACTGGCTGGTTGGGGAAAGGCTATTAACAAAATTGATAAAAATAAAGGAAGGAGCAACAAAACATTGCAAGACCTCTGCTCTGCTACACCCCTTCCCCTCAAAAAACAAACATATACATTATATTTAAAACAAGTAAACACCACAGAGGTTACTTTCGAGCCAAAAAAAATGCAATAGTAATAAAGAGTTTGTTTTGTTTGGATAGTTAGGGTATATTTTCAGTGCAGAGTGGATGGGATTAAGTAGACAACTTTCATTAACAGTTGCGCCAGTTTCCCATTCACAGCTGGAAGCACAGACCAGACTCTCTCTCTATTTAACAATGTGTACTTGTATGAAAATAGATACATTAAGAAAGGAACCCAGAAAATATATAAGAAGAAAAGTCAGAAATATTATAGAAAAACCTTGAAAACTCTTTGTAAATGTTTAGGCTGGGATTTGCAAATTCCAATGGGAACTGAGTTCTCCTTCCTTTTAGGTTTAGATATTCATTTTATAGAACAACTTTTTGACATTTAGGTTTTTTTATTAAATTGAAAAAACAAAAACAAAAACAAAAACCCCAACCCTTTTCTCTGCCCTCTGTCTGTCCACACTGAAACTGAGCATGGAAACTCTAAAGCAGTCGCAGAAGTTCTAAATTCTCCAAATCTTCAATTTCAGTGAATTAAAAATAAAGGAAGATGGTTCAGATGGTTCTCCCCATCTGAACACTCAAACACTTTGATTTCACAACTAACAAATTCTCTGAAAGTATGGGACAATAGCAGGGCCGCACAGAGGTGTTCAGGGTCAGGGCCAAAATCTGAAACTGAAGTGCCCACCCATCCCTGCCCAGTACCTAAGGCTCCAATGGTGGGGTGGTAGGAAGAGTGAGCCCACCCCACACGCACCCTGTACTGCTGGCCCTTGTCCCATGGAGCTGGGCCCAGCTCCCCCCTTCTGGTGTTGCAACCTGGCGCGTGGGGTCCTTGTGCTGATTTGAGTCCACAGTGGTCGGGCCAATGGACCCCTTTCTCCCGCCCCAGCCCAGGCAGTCCTACCTACACAGTGGCACCATCAAAAAAAAAACCTAAAAGGATTACTTACATCGTGGACAAAGAGACAAGTGTATTGAAAGCTCCGGGAGTGATGGTGGTGATGCGATTGTCGTAGAGAGAGAGCAACCTTACTGAGCTTAGTCCTGTGAAGGTGTCATTATTCACACAGCTGATCAAGTTGCTCCTCAGCATCCTGCAAAGATTCAGACATGGAATTAAAATACTCCTGGAGACTGTAGTGAAGGTGGTGGTGGTGGCCTAATCTAAAGGCAGGGGTCCACAAATGCCATTTCTAACATCCGTCTGTTGTAATACAGGACAGTGACTGATGCTAAATGAGCATCAGACCCTATTCTGTTTTGACTCTCAAGAGTACAAATAGCTAACAAAGGGTCCTTCTCACCTCAAAGGTGTACCATTATGAATCTCAAACTCCATTATTATACTTGTTCACACATGGCATTAAAGAGTGGTGGACACTCTGCAGTTGAAATTACAGTGGGACCAAAAACCTTCGCTAGCATCAGACATGCAGTCAGCTTTAAAAGTCTAATGATTTACTGAGCCTGGGAGTAATCTAAAATGAATTTCTGAGGCCACCTGATATGGACTTTGGCTACCCTCTGAGCATAACAATACTTACATTGCTTTAACAAAATGACTATCCTAAATAGCTTTTTAAAATTTGTATTTAAACAGTATGAAAGGAGACAACAACAGTGGAAGCTTATGTATGGTATAGGAAAGAGTTTCCACACCAAAACCAGCTCTGAAATCTTATTATCATCATTAACTTTCCTATAGCAGTCAGAGGGGAAAAAAAGTTATGACCCCATAAAATGCCTCTTTGCTCAACGCTTGTACCAGATGAACATACATTGCTGTGAGTTGTTATGGTAACAATGAATTTGATGGTAAAGCCTAATTGAATTGAAATACTGTAATATCTAATTTTGCTTCATAGCCACAAAGGCTTTAGAGCTATTCAAGAAGCATGTGTCACATTTCATATAAAAGACTGTAGTGGTACATTAATGTCACTATTCATCTTCAGATTAAACATTATTCAGTATCCAAAGCATACCACCAGAAGGTCCCAAAACACATGCGATCATGTGCTCCCACTCTAATAATCTAAGCATGTAAACTAAAGGGGAAATAATTCTCTGCTCTGAAATCCAGGCAGTCTGCACTGAGTTCAGTATACCCTGTTGTCACATCCCACACTGATACCAGCCAGCTAGGCAGTTGGATACTACATTGATAGGAGGTACTTTACCATTGCCTGAGAGAGATTAGATTTAGCAAAACAGGTATAGATATTTACATTGTAATCAGGCATTTGGTGTGAAAGGCCATGACTTGACACTAAGTTTTAAGTGGATAAACTTCCAAATCCAGTTATCACCTCAGACACCTATAATATAAATAGATGGGCCCTAGTGCCATAAGCAGTGGTTAAATAGAGCATGTTAAAAAATGGGGAGACCAAAAAGCACATGACAAGAGATGTTAACAGGACACCAAAAAGTGGGGGGAACTTGTCCCTTCATGCAATGGTTCCATTTATGCCATAAACTCTAGAAGGAACATGCTATTATAAGAGAAGGGGGTGTCTAAGGCCCTGGTTGGATTAGGTCAATTCTGGAAATACATTATATTGAAGTCATGTCAGAATGACTTTTTTTTTTGATTCTATACGTGTTTTAGATGGTAACTTCACATAGCTAGGCAGGTTTTTAAATGCCCGTCCATCTCAATAACTATTTAATACATTTATAGAAGCACACAGGATTTTCAAAATCAATGCGTGCCTCTGTCCAACATGGCCTCTTGGTTTAAGGCTATAGTTTTTATGCTCAAAGAATGCAGGTTTATAGATCCAAATATAGTCTCTGAAGCCAACTCTGGATTCTCTACCACACACTGGGTGCCCTTTCTGAAGGAAAACTTATACTTACAGATTTTCATTTCATGCTGTGTATATTTAGACTGCTTTAGCAGCTTGGGAGAAATGCAGGTCAGGTCAGCAGCATAGCGCAAATGCTAAATATCTTTCTATGAAAAAATACTTATTTTGTTTGGGAGCCCTGCCATGGGCTGCTTTCATAGCATAAAAAGTTAATTTAGTATCCACAAACAGTATTTAAAAGTTTCTCAGTAAAACACACACACCAGATGGACTAAGCCAAAGAAAAGCAAAAGTTGAAGAAACAGTGAAGGAAAAGTTCTCCAGTTTTTGTCTCTACGGGCCAAGTTGTGAGGTCCTCACTCAGGCAAACCTCCAAGTCACGTCAGGGTTGTTTTGCTTGTGTAGGACTGAAGGGTTTGGCACTATGATACTCTGCAAACTAAGAAACACTTGTTGCTGTGACTAAACTGAGCTTTTTTAAAATTCCACTTGGCATTTTGGAGCCAATTGCAGGGGGAAGTCACATTGCTCACATGTTATGTCCTCCTAGAACAGAGACATTATGCAAACAGGATATCTGTCAAGTGGTCAATCACATGCCATCATTCTTTCTGATTTTACTGGAAGCTTTATCTCCGGTGTATGGAGCAGAAGCAAACTATGATCCATTTTCCAGTGTCTGCTGTTTGTCTATATGTCTAGGCACTTACGTGACCCCATCACTGTAGGAACCTCACATGCATTAAAGAATTTATCCTTAACACTTATGAGAAATTGGAAACTTAAAAACAGAGATATTAAGTGGCTTGCAAAAGGCCACATGGGAAGTCTGTGGCAGAGCTGGGAATTTAAACCTTAATATCCTGGAATCTAGTACAGTGTGTTCACCATGAGACCATATTGTGTTATACAATCACCATTATCTCTGACATAATCACAGATAATGCCACAGTGAATTAAACCAAAGTAAATTTTAAAAGTCAAATTTTAGAAAGGATCTTAATTAATTCTAACTAACTAAAACAGCTACATGATTAAATCCACTCAGCTTTGGCCCAAGACAGCTTCACTGTCAATTTACTAATTCTTGAAAATCAGTTTATAAAGAAACAGCAGATACCTTATCACTCGCAGAGCACCATAAAAATACACAGTGCTCTGTGAACACAGTAAGACTCATTCCCTGTCCCAAAGAATTTACTGTCTAATAACTGTGGTGTAATTAGGTATGGCTGTAACCAAGCTCTCCCAAACAAGCAGCCATACTTTTCAGCAGTTGGACATAGGTTTCACACTTACATTGTCTTGAGTCCTGTGAGGCCTCTAAACATTCGCCCTTGCACAGATTCCAGCTGATTCCCTGTCAGCATCAGTTCCTGCACCCCTATTGCCCCATCAAAGGCACCTTCTCGGATCTCCTTGATCTTATTGTTATTCAGGTTTCTGGTGGGGGAAAGCAAAGGTAATAGGAAAAAGATTTCTGTCTTGTTCCAAACATTTGTCAGAACAAGAGACAGAGAGGCTTAATGAAGGCTATGTGCTTTGCAGAAATTATCCAGCCAGGTTTTCAGTCTGTAACATAGGGCAAACTGCAGTTTGAAATCATAACATACAAACAGCTCTCCTTTCACAACATTTATCACAAACACAATCATACCAGGATAGGAGACAAAACTGAGGTAAGCATGTGAGACAAAAGTCAAAGGAACTGTGCCCTGTTACATCTGGTCTGAATCAGGCTCTGAATGGGCTCGATCCTGCAAGATGCAGAGCATTCTGGCACACCACTTGTGCATACAGTTAAACACCTGCTTAGGTGGTTTTGCTGGAGTGGTTTTCCTGCAAGTCTTATCTAACCACAGGGAGAAGAGCACATAACCCTGAGATATGGACCATCTTTACTTGTGTCTATTGTACAGCACCAAACACCACACTGGCTTTAAATGTGTAAGCAATAATGAAGTGGAGAAACATAAAGTCAGATGCAAAGGGAATGATGAATGTAAATGTACAACGTAATTAAACTACAAAATGGTTTAAACCTGAAATGAAACCTGGGCTGAAAGTGCTGTATTTGTGAAAAAGCCAAATGGATTGAAAACTTCCATTTGATAAAATGCTGTTAGAGATTTATTAAAATAGGCTACTCTTATTTATGAAAATCATGCCTTAAGTTCTTCAGAACCTTAGAGCTCAACCCTGCAAACATTTACTATGAGGCTCAGTGCATGCTACTCTGAATAATCCTATTGACTTCAGAGTTACTGCTCATAATAGTAAGCACTATTCTTTGTAATAAGGCTCTGAAGTATAGGGCCATGCATAAAACACATTTCCGTTCTCCAAAAAGCATACTGTCTAAAGGCCAGACTCTGACACCGACACTCATATGAGAAGCAACTTCTTGCAGAAGTAGTCCCATTGCTATTCAACACGAGTAAGGGATTCAGAATATGTGCCTAAATGAGGGAAAACAAGCAAACAAGAAGGCATTGGACTTGTGCCTGGGCCATGCTTTTCTGAAGAATGGACAGTTTGATTAGGATAAAAGTTAATGGAACACATGGCAGCAGTACAATTCTGGCCTTAGATGCAAACAAACACTGTGGGGCTTGCTCTTTGCAGAACTTGTCCCTGAATTAAAGGAACTCTGTAGTCTGGAGATGAGTTTCATGTGGTAAACTCTGGTAAGCTGGTTTATGTCTCCTGAAAAACTGTCAGATACTGGGCCATACAGCATGTGACCCATCACCTCTTGTGCGTTCTGCAGCCAGCAAGGAGGGGAAAGAATGCCAACTATAAGGAGGAAAAAAATCACAAAAATATATATACCTTTTTTTTTGAGGGGGGGGGGATTCAAAAAGTTTCTTGTGCTTTGTACTTTCGTCTATGATGTGAAGACAAGAGTTTATGTTCAGTGTCAAAGCCAGCCTAGTATGGATATTATGACATATGAATTTAATTTGGGGCTGAACTGTTGTCTGATGAAAGTTTATAGCTCAGTATCTCTTTTGTGTCTGTTTTGAATCCATACATTATGTTACTTCTCCTATTGCTCACAATGACGCTTTTTCCCTGGTGGTGACCATAGAGTGATGCATATTTGCAGTTTTGTTCTCTGACTGGTAATATACAACACCTTTGACCTGTAGTTCACCATTAATAATCCAACCTGCACTTGTAGTGATTAGGTTTCATTACTATCTGAAGGCTGTTTGGTCATCCATGTAAAAGAGTGGTTGTAATCCACTTCCTAGAGGACATATACTCATGTTGCAAAAACCAAACACTCTTAGTAGGCTGGCCAGAGACTGGAGAAGGCCTTATCTTCTCACCCTACAAATTGGACACACCAATCAGGTCAGGAATAAGGCATATTAGTTGACACTGTGTCAAAGCTTGCACCTTTCACTGTCAGAAGATGCACAGAGTAGAAATGGGACTTCAACCACCTGGATTATTGAACTCTGCTCCTTTCACCAGCAGCACATTACTACTTTTTAAGTGTCCAAAAACATGCTAGGTGTTTTACAGAATAGACAAAAATATATCCCCTGCCCTGAAGATCTTAAAATTCAATATTAAATAGTACAAGCTAAACCAAACAGTAGAGGTGAGGAAAGACCAGGCTTACAACAGTAAATGGAGACAAGACTGTTCTGCAATCCCGCTGGGATCATAGTCAAAGTAGATGTCTCACCAAGATCGGTTCCCTTATTTTTCTTCCTGAACCCATTTCCTCTCCATTAGAGTATAAAAAAAGAGATGGGTAGCTGACAGCAACTGTCCTGTATAAATATCTACCATTATGTGAAGATGTCCCTAAAGCCTGACTGAAATTTTGAAAGATTTACTAGAATCCTAGACCCTGGAAATAAGGGGCTTTTCACATTCAAGCTGCATAAAAAGATTCTCCCTGATGGCAAAATGGTGAGGAAAAAAATCAGCAAAACTTTAACTCTTCTTGTCTTATAATTTGGACAAAAAACAGGTTACCATTTTCAGAGGTGACAATGTAAATTCATAGCGAAAATGGCATGTTTCCATCTGGAATAAACTTCTGAAAAAACTCTGACTTCACAGCAGACTTTTACTACTTCAAACATTACAAGCCATGTCCTTCAGGAATGCTGAGATTCCATCCCAAATCATACTTGAAACAAGTGCTTTGAAATAATATTAGATCAGTCTTGGCAACCTTCCAGCTCAATCCTATTTTCCATCTGTTACTCTGGATTTGTTTTACAGAGATACATGAGTTTCCTTTTAAGTGAATTTGTTGGGGGCGAATGATGCTGGGCTAATCTCTATCTGGTGAGTGGGTCATACTACAAGTGGCAGTAGTATAGGTTTCTTCATGCAGCCCTACTGGTGCACCTTGACCCTTCCATACAGCCTCTCCTCCTGGCTCCCTGCCCATTGGTCTTTCTGCTGGGACTGCTGGTGGGGCACACACAGTTCAGAGACGTGAATCTCTGTCTTCTGGAGTCAAGCCTCCAACTCCTTGACATACCCCAATTATTAACTTTTGGTTACTACCAACCTCAGCTAAATTTGATCCTGTATTACCTAGACATGAGGGGATCAGGGTCCTATCATCCTAATTCAGAGCAAAGGAAGTTTCAGAAACACAGAGAACCATAATTCAAGCTAGTCCAGAGACACAGAAAACCAAAGGGTAGGCTTACCCACCACTAGAGCTGGACAGGAAATAATTTTCCCATCCCACAAAAATATTTGAAATTTCAGAAAATCTTCCCTGCTCCACAGTGGGAGGAAACCGAGACCTTCAGAAACGTCACAAATATTAGAGTGAGAGAGACACATGGCCATATGAGCCAATAGCCTGGGGTTTACTGTACTCATCCGGGATGCGAGTAACCCAGTTCAAATCCCAGTTCTGCTTCATTTGTAGCAAAGACTTGGAAACCAGGTCATCTACATCCCAGGTGAATGCCTTAGCCACCAGGCTATCCTAGGGCCTTTGTTTCTTTCTCTCTTGTCATGACCAGAAATTCCATCCTGGACCTGAGGAAACCTCTCTCAGTGAAAGTTTCATCAAGCCAATCCCTTCTTGCAAAAAGTTTTGAGTTTGGCAAGTCAGCATTTTCTGACTAAAACCCATTTCGTCAAAAAATTCCACACCAGCTCTACTCACCACCTTTGCCATGATATATCCATCCTGGACTTAAAATAAAAATCCTTGAGTCCAAACAATCCAGCACCCTTCTTGCTTTTGAAAAAAAAAATCCAAACAAACTGTGAATAGGATTTCAAAGTTTGAAGCCTACTTTCCAGGAGAGAATGTGGCCTTGTAGCTAGAACATGAGGTTTCAGGTTAAGAGTTCCTAGCTCCGACACTGACATGTGGCTGACCTCAGAAAAGTCACCATCCACTTTCCTGTGCCTATACTGGCTCCGACTTACATCCCTCACCCCCTTATAAATATCTGTGACAGCTCTAGAAAGTGTAAGATCCATTCCCCCCATGCATCCACTTCAGAATGAGAGCATAATAATTGGGGTCTTTTTCAAAAATTCATACAGCACAACTTTATTAGATAGACCCTGTAATGGCTTTGTTGTATCCATGATGAGCTATCATGTAAATTAGTACCAAGAGACTTCTTAAAAATTAGACACATTTGATTCCCAGATTCAGGGGTCAATGAATCCTTTGGGACCATTTAAATACATGGCTTATTGACAGAACAGACAAAGGCTCCAAAGTGAAAACTGCCCGCACATGTGCCATTTCTAGGGAGAAAGCTGCTGCCATTGCCTCCCCGTACAAATAGGTTAGGCTACTGCGCTGTACTATGGGAGTTCAAATGGGCATAAATACACAAAGATTGTGAGGTGCTCAGATACTGTGGAAATGGGGTGCATAAAAGTACCTCACATAGCTTGAGGGGAGATTTCTTTGTTATTGTTAAAGGCAAGAGTCACTTTACCACCCAGTATTATAATGAGTGTTTTATCCAGCACAACCCTGGCACATAGTGTTACATGTAAGGTTAAAAATGAGGGGAACAGGGAGCACAGAGGAACCCAGACCTGTGTTGATGAGTGTCCACTGTGTAGCTGCCAGCTTAATCCTGCCTCGCAGTTGCAGGAGCGAGGCATGGATAAGGGCTTCATTACTATGAAGATCATTTCAGGCCATGACTCCACAGACACATCCATTCTCTGCCTACACACTGTCCCTTTTATTTTTAAGCTTTGCACTTGTGCATATGAGAGAAGGATCACAGAGGGCTTGATACCACTAATTACCCACTGCTGTGTACTAAACCTAGGGCTCTAAATCTCATTTCTGTTCACAGGTAGCCTCCACCAGCACTTGTGCTGGGGTGCAATAGTCAGGCACAATGCACAAAGACTAGCAGGATCAATGTTCTGCATCTACAGAGCTCTGGTTAATTTGGCTGTTTTTACATAATAGTGATAACCACTGACATCCCATTGCTATCATGCAATAAAATCCACCAAAAATGCATGGACAGCTGAAAAGGAAATGGGTCCTGAGGCACGTCTGTAAGCACTTAATGTGCATAGGCATGTATCAAAGGGGAACACCTACAAAGCCTGGTCATCATTAAAGACTTTGCTCTCTAACTTGTACCTGTTGGTAAAGTTTAAACCCACATCCACATCTTGGGAGAGGAGGAAAAAAGGAGTCTCTTGGAAGACTGGGCCTATATCAAAGTGTGTCTCTGAACACACAGAATGAAGATCTATTAAGTTATAGAAGTGCCATTTTTAGAGGGCTACTGCTCAGTGTCTTAGCTTTTTACATTAGTGGCTAAAGTTTATAATGGTGTTATACCTGTTGGTCATGCAGTGTTAACATAGCTATGGGAAAGGAAGATGGATTCTATTCTGGGTCATACATCAACAGAATTGTTTATCCTGTGCTAATTGCTGGGTTAAATTCTCTTTTAGGACTTTATCCTGCTAGTCATCACTGTAGTATGTAAGCACTTTCCACATAAAATCAATAACAGCACAGTCCCTAGTGGAATTTATGGAGTCTCTGGAACTTCTCCTGTTTCAGGGTAAAAATGCTGCTTGTGTTAGGAGTTAAATTTTTAACTATTTCAATTGCTTTTTCTTGGTTTTAGGTTGATTCTTTCCGCAAGGGTTTTATAATTTTTTTTTAAGTTGGTAAGAGAAGAGGGTTTGAGTACAAAAGCACATTAGTCATTCTTATGGAAGAAAGAACTTTTTAAATGTTTGAGCCATACTGAAGACAACTGAGCAATTTTGATTTGGGATCACTGGGCCACAGTGAAGATAGAACTCACAAAACTGATGATAGAGTGAGTTGTTTTCAGAGCAGAACTGCTCTTTAAGGCTTTAATTATTAGAATAAACACTGCAATCCACTATCTACCAGAGAGTGTAGATTGAGGAAATAAAGGAAAAACTCAGGTGCACTCAGGCTGCTAGATTCCATAACACTCAATATCTGTCTATCTATCAGGTGAGCACCAAATAAAGTCCATTACAGTAACCCTTGGTAGAGGTAACGAAGACATGGGTTGCCAGGGCAAGGTCAGTGTTTTGAAGAAAGGATGGCAATTTAGGAATATTTTAAAGGAGAAACGCCACTCTTGGCCATGGGTGACATTTGAGATTCTATGTTCAAAAATGACCCCACATTGCAAACCCTATTGGCACACTTGGATCAAGGGAAGCCATTGATCAAGTGATTCTATAGACATTTTCCCTTACCCATAAGCAATTATTCCTGAGATTCCAGCTGCTGTTTTGCATCCACTCTGCAGCGTCAGCTGGAGAATTGCTGTGGTCTAAGACAGTATAAAATATAGGTATGTCTGGCATTCTGCTAATACTATAGACCAGCGGTTGCCAAACTTGTTCCGCTGCTTGTGCAGGGAAAGCCCCTGGCGGGCCGGGCTGGTTTGTTTACCTACCACGTCTGCAGGTTCGACTGATCGCGGCTACCAGTGGTTGCGGTTCACTGCTCCAGGCCAATGGGAGCTGCTGGAAGCGGCGTGGGTCGAGGGACATACTGACTGCCACTTCCAGCAGCTCCTGTTGGCCTGGAACAGCGAACCGCAGCCACTGGGAGCCGCAATCGGCTGCACCTGCGGACACGGCAGGTACACAAACCGGCCTGGCCTGCCACAGGCTTTCCCTGCACAAGCGGCGGAACAAGTTTGGGAAACACTGCTATAGACTGTTCCACCCTATATATGGGATTATATAGTTAATTACTGAAGTTAATCAGGAAAAAATTGATAGGCACAGAAGTTTTACCCTTTTAAAAATCAGTTCTGTTTAAAAAAAGTTCATTTTAGTGGGTTTAATTTCTAAATAAAAGGCTGCCTAACTTGATATTATGGGGTAGTGACCTTTAGAGTTTCTGTACCAAGGATTTAATTTCATTTGTAGTCCTATAACATGTAAAATCAGTTTAATCCTAGGCTGTAATTTCATACATTAAGAGTCTGCCTAGAAGGAATATTTTCAAATTATTTTAACCACTGGATGTAATTGTATATCACAGGCCAGGCTGTTGCCTATGAACCTTGCCTGACACGTGCCATTATGAGACTCTGTTTTCAGTTGCTTGTAACTTTTTCAAACTCTTGCCATTTGGGCAGATATTTTCCATGCTGGGTGTCTGCCTCAGGCTGACCTTTGAAAAACTCAAGTCTCCCTAGGCTTTGAAGCAGGGACTTGAAATTTGGCCTTTGTGTTGGTCTACACTTACAGTGTGTGCAGAGTACCAGTATTGCACACCCAGCAATCATGGGCATAAACACCAACACAGACGGTGAGGTATTGCTTAGGAGAGTAGAGCAGAGTGTCCTACATGCCTGAATCCTATGGCATACACCGTGCATGGCTCTCTACATGCCCAAACAGTGGAACCCACATCTACACTGCTATTTTTAGCACTGTTGTGTCTTGCTGCTTCCCCTTTGCTGGACACTGGCCCCTCTGTAGTGAAAGATTCAGGCAGCTGGGAAAGGCTCTGGCCAGAACTTTTCCCTGCTGCCTCATCCCTGCTGGAGTCTTTCATGCCGCATTTAGCTACACACCACTGTGAGTATGGATGCAGCTTGCCTTTCACTGCGGCATGCAGCTACATCTACCCTACACATCAAACCACATGTAGACAAGTTCACAGAGACGTGCTTTATGTCATTCCTGTGAAAATCTCCCCAAATTTGGCCAAGTTAAAAGCCTATGAAAAACTGCAGGTTGCATATACTGCCAAGCGTCTTGAGATTTTAGTGTTAAAGTCCCCAAAAATTCTGTCCATAATGGGCATGCTCCAGCCCAAGGCTGAGCAGGACTTGCCCTGCAGTTGCATTCTGGTGAGCTATGCCAGAGAAGGGTCTGGGTCCAGGCACCTGGACTGTGAGCAGGGAGACTCTCTCTCTCTCTCTCTCTCCTGTGCTTTCCGTGCCTCCTCTGCTTGGGCTTGGCGGTGTGGAGAAGGAATCTGCCTGATTTGAACACAGAGCGGATAAGAGCCAGATGTGTTGGGGGAAACCTTAGAGTGGCGGGGGTTGACTACGAATGGCAGGGGTTGAGAGAAGGAAACTTGGACTGAAAGTTGGGGTGTGGGGGAGACTGGGACTGGCTGGGCAAGGAGACTGGGACAAGGAGCCAGGAGAAGGGAAACTGATACTCTGAGGAGCCTGAGGAAGGATTTTGGGACAGAGTGGGCATGACTGGAGGCCATGGTGGGGAAAGGGACACACTGGATGGGGACCTGGTGAGTGGAGATTGGGGACAAGGATCTGGCCCTGCACTGGGGGTGAATCAGGGGTATGTAGTAAAGGAGGCTGTTGTGTGTAAGCCACTCAGCCTCATTTGTTGCAGACGTTGGAAGGTGTGTAGTGAATGAGGCAGGGGATTGCAGGAAGAGGCAGGACAGTTTCATGGCGAAGGCAGTTGAATGTGGCCCTGAAGAACTGGAGTCTAGTCCTGCCTCTGACAAAGAGTTCCTAGGTGATATTAAGCAAATCATGTCTCACAGATGGTCACTAATTGTGTGGGCTTTATTTTCTGGGTGACTGACCTGAGTCCCTGGGGTCTGATCTGTAGAAGAGCTGAGCAACTGAAGTCAACGAGAGCTGTGCTTTGAACATAAAAATGTGCTACATAATGCTAAGTATTCTGAAAAACTGAGTCCCAGGTCTCTCAAATTTGGCATCCAAAATGAGTAGGAACTTCTGATTTTAATCTTCCTGTCCTTCAGTTCCCCATCTGTAAAATGGGGATCAGAGTAAGGCCTTCCCCCCGCACCATCTCACAGGGTGTTGTGAAAGTAAATTCATTGTTTGTGAAGCACTCAGATACTACAGTGATAAGTGCCATAGAAAAGCTCATGACACACGTAACACTGTCATGTGGTGCTTAGAAATGAATGTGGTAAAGACCCTCTCAATGATGTCCCTAAAATGGTGGTGAAATCAGTCTGCATTCCACACCCACACTGAAAAAAAGGGGGCTTGATCCAATTCTCTTGCTCCTTTTATATAAAAAAGTGGCAGCAATGGGTGGCTGTAAGGCTTAACCAACATCTTTTCCACCACGTTCCCTGCCATACACAATAAGCAGCTGTGTTAGAACAACCTGCAACCCCATCCACCAGTGTCTCCCTGGCACAGACACTGCTAAGTAAGCCCCTTGTACTACTCACTGAAGCAGCCTATCACTTAGTAAAAGGGCATTAGTAAAGGGCAAGCAATGACATACAGGGGAGCTATTTTTCTGGCGGCTCAATTGCTTTATGGATGCTTCTAAAGCCATTTTATGAAAGTGTGTGTCTATAGTGTTTCAAACAATGGGAAGTGGTGGCATAATCAAGTTTGATGCACGCTTTTCAGGAAAACTAGCTTAATC
The DNA here is from genome assembly GCF_016161935.1 of Mauremys reevesii. Classification (NCBI taxonomy): domain Eukaryota; kingdom Metazoa; phylum Chordata; order Testudines; family Geoemydidae; genus Mauremys; species Mauremys reevesii. The sequence continues at coordinate 28,848,299 of NC_052630.1, forward strand.
TGTTTTAAAGAAGTCAATGATCTCCAATACTTTTTTCTATAATCCCAGCATGTCATGTGGGACAACCCTGTCACTAAAGGATCTTCAGGTAGGGCAGGAAAAAATGAAACCCAGCTAACCAGCATGGCTAGAGAATTCTCTTCTTGGAGGCTGCTACTGAAAATCTATATGAGGCAATGCTTTATTATGAACTTCAGGGCACAATTACCTCTCCTTGCCAAATCTTTCATTGCCAGAATCCGGACATCTGAACTGCACCTGTAATCTTACATTCTTATCTTCTGCCAAGAATAAAGCAATGAAGATTTATTGCTTCGTAGGAAACAAGCTCTTAAAACACATGGCTGTTTCATGCTGCATTTATGAATAGCAACGCTGCCTTGTCAAAATGCCCCAACTCCTTATAGATCTATAGGCACAAGAAGGACAGCTGCTCAATCTGTCTATTTTATGTGTCAAATGAAATCAAGGAAATGATCCCAACTATCACATCTCTTATTTCCAACTAAAACATGATCATGTGAGATTTTTTTTCACAGTTGTATATACTTATTTATTTTTGCAGTGCTATTTACTTTATGTAACTACACACTATGACCTCTACAGGCAACAGGGCTTTGTGAAAATATCACCAACATTTACTAAAAAGCACCAACATGCCTTCTTCATGGTATCTTTCATTGTGTTCTAGGCTTACAGATATGACTAAACTCCCATGTTCTCTTTCAACTCTGAGATGCAGGATCTAAAATAAACAGCATCTGAAACTTTGGCAGCCTTCAAATTGACAAAAACGATCCTCACCAGGTTTGTGTGTCAGATCCTGAGATCTTGCATGACTTGAATCTGCCAGAAGATTCCAGATGTTTAGTAACATGTGGAAGTGAAAAGAATGTGTGTTAGGGAGAGGAAGTGTGGTTGGTTGGTCTTCCCAAACTTGGTTTGACTGACCGATGTAATTTTGCTCAGTAGAAACCGTAGATGGGGTTTGGGTGAGGGCAAGAGAGTTCAATAATAAGGTCTGATAAGAGCCACTTTCTAAGATAAATTTAAATAGAGCCCACAAAAATCCTTTTATAATAGAGCTCCAATGCGTACATTTGAACCCATTAATACTTGCAGCAGAATATTTATCAGGAGAGATCTCATATTACTGAATCACCCAAAATATGACTTATTCAAATATGCACACTCCATAGGGATAGAATGATGCATAGGGCTTATAAAGGGCTATAGAACCATGCATGTCAAAGGCAGCAACTTTTTTCTTCTCTACAGAAGATTAGTGAATGCAAGAAGTTGAGCTCATTTACTTCCCATTACAATATTTTGTGTTTAGAATATCTGATACTACCATGCTGCTTGGTGGCCTATGTGAGATACAGCATGGTCTTAGAAGTTGTGAGTGGGCATGTGTCCACATGACAAAAATCAACAGATTAAGTAATATCTTGTTGGCAGTCTCAGGTAAGAGGCAGAGTACAGAATTGGCATGAAGGCTGAACTGCCTTCATTCTCTTCTGGTCATATCTTGGGAAAGACAAGGTGGGGGGAGGTAATATCTTTTATTGGACCAATTTCTATTGGTGACAGAGACAAGCTTCCAAACTCCACAGAGCTTGTAGAACTCAAAAGCCACTCTTTCACCAACAGAAGGTGGTTCAATAAAATATATTACCTCACCCACCTTGTCTCTCTCACGTGGGATCAACACAGCTACAGCAACCCTGCAAACATATCTTTGGAAGTAAGGGTTGACGTACTTGGGACAACATGGGAAGCTTGTGGTGTCATTGCCTGTCCCGTACCTAGTCTGTCGATAAACTGAGGACTTTGCCTTCCAGGGCTGTCAATATGACACCTTGTCCACTAAATTCACTTAAATGTAAATGGAAAAAATAGAGGACATTCTACTATTGCAGTATGGAACTGTCTAAATGGGACTCCTCCCCTTCCTCACAGTACAAGGTATCAGGGATTATATTACATATGGATACTTATGAGACAGGAACTTGAACTTACATTTTCCTTAGGCTGGGCAGTTTCTTGAAGACTCCAGTAGCTTCTAGAACTGAGATATCATTGTCATTTAGACGGCTGGTGGGAACAAACAAAAAGGCACTTAATGCTTCATGGATCTCTGTAGATGTGTCTCTATGGTGTACAAGATTGCTACACAGAAAATGATGACCTTTGTTAAACAAAAAGAAGGATCTCACCCTAATTTCCTGCCAACCCTCTATCCACCACCTATTTGAGCTCCATACAATAAAAGGCGTTATAGACAAAAAACATATAAAAGTAACTATATAGAAAGTTCTGTGCAAATGAGAGGGAGTGGCTTACAGAGCATTTTCTATACGGCCCCTTAGATCTGAAATTTGCTTCCCATGTTTGGGTCTGAAATAGCCCATGCCTGTTGATCCTCAGAAGTACTGCAAAGACCATTCATTAGCAAGAGCTATTAAGCAGGGCAGAGGGCTTGGGTGGGAGGCTCTATTGCCCTGATTGAATTTGTACCTGGTTACATTTAGTTTAATTTTGCTGTGTGCATGCTTTACTATGCACCAAAGGATTCAGATGTGGCTCAGCATTTTTTCATTTAATTTCTTTCCTTTTCTTTTCATTAAGTGGAAATAAATAAAATACCTTAAATACATGGAAAGATTTAAAGAGGACATAAGCACTATAAGAGGACCAAATACTGAAGATACTATGTTATATCCAATATTGTCTTATACTCCATTAACTTGGATAATTTGCCTTTCATCTGAATGGATCCCCAAAAGTAGAAAGCATACATAGAACATATTAGCTCTTTTATATACAGAGTCTCTTCACAGTTTAATGTATGCAGACAGTTCTAAGGTGCAATGAATGAACTGTTTCACACCCTTACACAAAGATTTAGGCCAAAGGAATACTCCCTTTTTTTTTTAATTAGCAGCATTGCATTTTGAAAGGTCCAATAAACAAGCAGTTTAAAAAAAAAAAAGAGAGAGGAAAAATGTGCAAAGGATGTTCAGAACGTCAGCATTCACCATAACCACCTCTGGAGGGCATGCCACTTACAGATCGGTAGCATATTCAGGAAGGTGACTTGGTAAGCGGGTGAGTTTTTGATTGGAACAGTCTACAATTGTTCCTTCGCAGCGACACTTTTCAGGACAGACAAGGTCCATGAAGCACTCCCCGGTGAACTTACTTCTGTAATCCTCTGAACCTGCAAGGAAATGGAAATGTATCCAGGTAAACAGCCTGACAATTAACAATCACAGAAATCAGAGATTGAAAGGAGACCCCTCAGTTCCTTCTCCATCACCCCCATTCACTCCCCCCCCGACTCCCCCAGCCAGTGCAGAGCTGCTCCCTACATTACATTCCAAGGTGTTTTGTCCAGCTCTTTTTTCAAATGACTCGAGAGGATGGGCTCCTGTCTCTTTCCTTCTTCCCTTGGGAGATTATTTCATAGTCTTATAGGCCTCCCTTTTAAAACATTTTTTTCTTAATCTTGTCTAATTATCCCTTTGGGGTCCATCCACAGGCCTGCACACACAGAGCCTCGCTGCAAGTCAGGTTTGCCCATGTGCACTTCACTCTTGCATCAGGGTGCAATAATGATGTCAGCAAGAAAGATGGTGTATTCAAGTGAAGGAGTCATTTTAAACAAGGGTGTTCAGAAAGGATTCTTTTACTAGCTATTAACCTAGCATAAGCGAGCCTGGTCAATTTTGCAACAATCCGATATCTTGACTAACTACATTAAACAAAAAGCAGTTGAAAATAATAGCAGTTTAAATCATGTTCATTTTAATCAAGGTAAGGACAGACTGTACTTAGAGAGAATCACTCTCTAACATGCCATTATATTGTAATTGCCAGACCTCTTTGACAAGGCTTTTGACCCATTCTAATGAAATGCTTTTCCAATTAGGTTCAATGAACTACTCAGTACTTTTCAGCTTTTTTTTATATTAATAATAAGGGGTTTGAAACTTGATCTCTATGCTTCTGGAGCCAAAAGTATTAATAAATGTGTATGTAAATCCAAGGGTTGCCAGGACAGATCTAGTCATGCAATACTTGCCTGCTCACTTCATATTTCATTATGGAACCACCAAAAACTTCTTTGGAAACATTTGTTTGCTCAAATGATCATAACAACCCAAACCATATTTTTAACTTGTCCAGGGCCCCCAAAAGCCAATTGTAATTGTAAAAGGTCTTTGTCACTCCAAAAAACACTTAGTTGAAAATAACTAATTCAAACAGGCAATACCCTTTTCAGAGTGATTTGAACAAGCTTGTTTTTAAAGAACTCTGAAAAAAATAATAAAAAATAAAACCCAAGCTGAAATTTGCCTTCTGAGAGTTGATCTCATTTTTATTCTAGTTTCCCTGTTGAGGCTGATAAAAACACCACTACTTGTTCTATGATTGCTATCCAGAAGAAGAAGAAATGAATCATCCAATGGTACCATTATTTTATTAATTCCTGTTACATAACACCTTACCAGAGGAATCCAGTGAAATTTGGTAGCTCCAAAGTTCTAGCACTTTGATCATCAGACCAGCAGGTTAAAGTCCCATAGAAAGACTTGCATTTAATTTATAACACAATGGTTAAAACTACAGTGCAGAAAGGAAAGCAAGTAACATGCTTGTATAGTACAGATAACAGGGTGATGAATGCTTTGCAAAAAGACTGGTCATCATTCTGTTGAGAAATTAAATTAAGGTCTGATCTGTCTATTGTTTTTAGCCTGAAAACACTGGAAACAGATCTTGGAAATATTTAAAACTGAAAACATTTGTGCTCGACACTTCCTTATTCATTTAAAATCACTTAAAACATTAGGCAGCTATATCCCATTGTATGTTTTAATGTGCTTTAAAAATACCTATTACAAAAACAGCAATAACAGCCAACTATCTCCTGAAAGTCCCATAACTGGGGCACAAGTTAAAATGGTGACAGACAGGGGCGGCTCCAGGCCCCAGCACGCCAAGCGCGTGCTTGAGGCGGCATGCTGCAGAGGGCACTCTGCCGGTCGCCAGGAGGGCGGCAGGAGGCTCCGGCGGACCTCCCGCAGGCGTCCCTGCAGAGGATCCGCTGGTCCTGCGGGTTTGGTGGAGCATCCGCAGGCACGTCTGCGGGAGGTCCACCTGAGCCGCGGGACCGACAACTAGCAGAGCGCCCCCCCCCCCCCCCCCGCGGCGTGCCACCTTGCTTGGGGCGGCGAAATGGCTAGAGCTGCCCCTGGTGACAGGTGAACACTACTGCATACGATGGACAGCACTCTACATCTGAGTCCATTAGAACTTCAGAATTGTTGTTACACCACCCACATTGAGCAGTCCCCAGGAATTAAGTAGTGACCAGAAACAGGTTTGAGAATATATCAAATTTAACTTCTGAAAAATTCACTTGTACCTTTCATTATAAATTCATTTCCTGAAAGAATAATTGTGAATGCAATAATGTGGTGGCAAGTAACTGTCTATTTAGGACTCTCTGTTGCTGTTTATTTAGGCATTTTGTCTACTTTGGACATATACCCAGTGTCCTGTGGGCAAATGAGAGATGGGTGATGGAGTGGAAAACCTAGGAAAAAAGGTAGAAAGGAGCATATATTTTTTGAGGGATGTAATATATTAATTTCTAGACATATTTTTCTCAACCTTTTTGGAAAAGCTAATAGAAAGAAATTTACCACGTGACTTTGCAACTTCAAATTCCAATTCTCCCGCTGTGTACATCTCTCATACCTGCATCAACCATTAGAAACCCATCTAGCCAGGGCACCAGTTCACCACCGGCATGCTTGGAACAGGTGAAAACCCTTCAGAACTCAGCAGGAGAGAAAGGAAGCAAAGATTTAAAGGAGAGTTATCTGTATAAGCACGGAGTCAAAGTGATAAATAACACACACATCCTCGTCAAGTAGTCAAAGTCATCCATTAGGCTGAAAGACAGCAGGAATCAGTTGCCAAAGATTAGATAAAATTTACTATTTGACTAGAGCCTTGAGATCACTTGGACAGGTGGCTGCTCTATTAAGTTATTCCCATCAGGGAAACTAATGTGAAATGCAGCCATCTGCTTGCGGAACTAGTTAAATGTGTATCCCCATCTCTACAGGCAATATTTTATCAGCATATTGCCTCAGAGGTTTAGGTGGATATGGTATGATTTAAAAAGCACAGTTAGAGATCATGTGCAAATACTACTTCCTCTATTCTAAAAATTAACCTTAGTGAACCACGGAGAAGAGCTACCGAAGAAGTGCAAAAGATTTTGTTTCAGACTAACCATTAACTCATATTTTTATACCATTTTAGTTGGAAGATCTGTGAAGCTAGCCTGAATGTAAAACATGATATGAAACTTTAAGGTAATTTCCAGTATTGAAACATTATTTGAAACATTAATTGAAAAATTAAGTTGTCTCTAAAAAGGAGTTGCCAAAGACAGAAACTGGGGAACTGCATTAAACTGAAGTGCCCGTTACTGTTACAGATTTTTTACCTAATAATATCAAAATCACTGTTACAACAAACAGCTGATAAAGCAACAAAATGTCCTACAGCAGATACAGGTTTTTCCTATCTCACAAAAGGGTACATGGTGACAAAGTTAAGCACAAAATTTTCAAGACTGTCCATTAAGTTGGAGTGCCTTTTTTTCTGGTCCTCAATTTGAGAAATTAAAGTTCTATGGTCAAGGACTTTTTAAAAAAGGGGTTCTTTGTTAAATTCTGAAATGCCAGACAGCCAGCAGCTCCCAGTGGGTGCTCAGCACTTCTGGGAAATCAGGCCACATATAAGCACCTGGATGCCATTTTAAGCACTCATTTAGATAAAATTTTGACATAGGTGTTTCAAATTGACCACCCAAAATTAGTTGACGAAACTGAAAATGTAGTTCTAAGTGCTTTAATGAAAGCCAGAGTGGCAGAGAAAACAACAAAACCAAACCAGGATTCCTGACACCATTTCTTAAACTAACCACTAGATAACACTATCTCCGGGTTTATTGGAAAAAATAGCCAGGGCCTGCTGATTCATTAATTCACAGCAACTCTTGTCAGGCCTGATGTATTCGTTGCCCCAACTCACTGCTGTCATAATCTGTATCTAAAAGATGTCATGTAGGGTAGCATAAACAAACGGGTAACAGGCGGGTCAAGAAAATCATTGTGTGGGGTATGAACAAAGAGTTATAAATATGTGCTAGAATCACCTTCTTACAATTGGCAAGCAATGCATAAGCTCAGCCTGCCCTAGACAAAGAAATGTGTATTTGCTTGTCTGACCAGGCAGAGCCAACGAAGGTACTTTACATATAAGGTGAACAAAGCTAACAAGCAAGGGAGAAGACAGCATGGTGTCTGTACCTCAACAGGAGAAAGAAACTTTGCCTAGGCTTACTTTTCAAAGAATACATTTCAAAGGTTTATTAAACTATAAAAAGAAGGGGCGAGAACCCCATAGTCATCCTTCATCTAAGGAGACAAAGAAAACCAGGCGCTTTGGACCCTGCGATTGGATCCTGGCTAAGGAGTAGCCAGCCATGCTGGAAGAATTTTTATGGTGAGAAAATTTTGAACAAAATACTCTAGTTTAAGTTGAGTTCCAGCCTTAATAGCTTATTTTCACATTTGTTTCTTTGTAACCATTTTCACATTTGTTTCTTTGTAACCATTTTTTATCCCTATTACTTCTACTTGGTATCACTTTATAAACTTGTTTTACTTACTGTGAATCAATTCAGTGCTGTAATTGAAGAGAAGATTGTGTTAACCCCAGTTAAGCTAACAGGCTGCTGTGTACTGTCTCTGTAAAGGAACAGCAAACCTGTAATGTTTCATGAGTGTTCCAGCGTGAGGGACTGAGCACTACAGGAGAGAGAGTTTTGAGGAAACGTGGGGCTGGAAGGGTTGCTGAATTCCCCTACAAAAAGTAACTTGGTGGTGGAAGCCAGGATGTGCCCTGGAAGCTTGTCTTCGGGCTGTTGGTGTCAGGGCTGTGAGGAACAGCAGCATAGCATATAAGACACCCAGAGTTGCAAGGCAGATGTTGACGGAATCCCTTACTGGCCTGTTGGAACCCCAAAAGGTTACAGCATCTCTCAATGTTATTTGATACTAGTGTTTTCAATCCTTACAAATAACTGCTTAGATAATTTAACTGCAGCAAAAATGTTTCTGATGTTAGCACAATTTATCAGTAAAGCTTCTAAACAAAATATAGTGCTACCTTACTACTAAGCTTCCATGTGAGGCTCTCAAAGTACTTTATAAAAAGTAGACGTCATTATCCCTATTTTACACAGGGGGAAACTTAGGCAGAGAGAAGTTAAGTGACTTGCTCAAGGTCACAGTCAAGGATCAGATCAAGAAAAAAACTCGAGTATGCTCACTCGCAGCCTTCTGCTCTAACCATTAGAGAATATCACCCTCATGTTAGAAAATGTTTTCCGTTTCAGTAGACATACAGCTATGGAGACTCTCCTGAAATGCTCTATCAAAGTACTTTCTTTCTAGTGTTAGTTCAGTCCTGAGATTCTGTTAAGTAGTTGACCTATAATTACACATAACATTGCCTCAGCTGTGATTCCAAGGTGTGGTTCATGCAATATAGTTCATGGAATAGCTTTAAAAATAATTACTCAAATTACAATACCTCTAGCTAATTAAATGAACATGATTTTTGATCTTGCTAGAATTATCACTGAAGCCAGAGCCAAACATAATTCATCAACAAGATGTCCAATGTGTTCACTTTATTATCAATTAATCAAATGAGTTATTTAGGGACAGTTATTCTGCATGCAGGCCCTCTGAAAAATCACTTTGAAACACTACTGTTCACTGGGGCTATCACCCCGAAACCTGGAGTCAGCTGCTCAGCTGTAGGTGGGTCTATTTATAGAACACAAATAACCTTTTTATCTTTTCCTGTGAGAATGAGGGAATCTCTCACCTTTTGATGCTTCTGAAAACAGCAGAAGTATCCCAGCATGCCATGCGGCAGGAAAGTATGCAGCCTTCCATGGTGCTTGACAGAACCATGTTCAATTTGTATTGTTCTACCACATGGTTAGATCAAGCACAAAGGAAAACCCCATTAACAGCCAGAGTCAGTGTTAGGCAGCGCCAAAGAGAGAGGAGCGTTGAGAGGAAGCAGCATGGAGAAGCACAAGCTGGAGATTTCACTGAGAGCTGCTGTCCATTTCACCCATGCAAAAAGGAGCTGAAGTATAAGAGGTCAACATTTTATGCTACAATTGTAAGAACACTCTGTACAGGACAATCTGTGAGCATAAGAGAACAGGGACCAGAAGTTTTTAAAGGCAGAACTACTGCAACAGAAAACACTACCAGAGGACTGCAAATGGCTGCATCCAGTAGGTGTACACAATAGACTGTACAGTGAGCATGTGGAGCTAGGAAAACACCTATATAAAATACCTGATCTATGCTACTATGTATTGGGCCCCCTTACTCTTCTTTGGTGACTCCTTTCAGAAAATACAGTGGTAAAGCATACTCAACTCTTTTTGTTTTTTATTATATGATCCACTAAAGAAGCCAGCTTGGAGGTACAAAAAGCCAACTTCATATGCCAGAGCACATACTGGTAAAAATAGGATTCCAGCCTGATGACCAAACTCTGGCTTCAGATGCTCGACACAACTCACTGAAGTCAATGGGAATTGTGATTTGGGACCTCAGGACAGAATATGTCCCCCCGAAATGATTACACACAACAGTGGGAATATTTACAAGAGAGTAATAATAAGCAGCAGTAATCATTGCTTGATTCCTGTTTTTTAAAGCCACACTTCAAAATGAGGACATAGTAGAGAACAATTGCAGTTTTAAATATAAACGAATCTACTGCTATTGCTCCTTCTTAACATAATACCTGTAGTTTTCCATAGGGTAGGCAGTGGCTGAAATTTGGCTAAATATTAGTTCTTGTCCACCATGGATCCATACAGTTAACATGGCAAGCTTCCCTCCTTCCCAGATCCCAGGCTCACTTTCTTATAACTCACTCCCATGTTCTTGACATGAGGGTGGAACTTTCAAACATGCTTGGTGTTAGTCTTACTGTGCTCCCCGTGAAATCTACTGTAAACTCCCATTGACTTCAGGGGGCGCGCAGCTAAGCCAACAATGAGTGCTTTGGAAAGACTCATCTCAGATGTATTTACACAGATCGCAAGGAGCAGGACTGAAGAAGGGAAGGCTCTATGCAGTTGGTAGGAGCTGGTAGGATAGCTAGTATCCAGAGGACTGCGGTCTTTGTCAGGGTAGGCCATTCACTATAATGACACAGAACAGCTTAAAAAATTTTGCAGAGGCGATAGATAAGAGAGCTGGGTTAACTACTAGGAACAACATATGTAATTGTAAAATCCCTTAATTTTTACAAATTTTGTTTATTAATTGACTAATATATCGTATGATCAAATTTCAACCTGTTGATTGCTTGGGAACTATGGTAACTGAGTGTAATTGCTATGTGGGATGCAGTTCCATACTCATATTCCTCCTCCTGTTTAACCTTGCATCCACTCAAACCCTGGATTTTTTGAATAAAATCCCCCCCACCAGGTACTCTGTTATGCAATGAGCAGACATATTTCTTATCTACCAAATGCCTTTATTCAATGAATCCAACATTCATCAGAGTCCCTGTAAACAAAAACAGTAATTTTGATGTGGGTGCACACTTTCAATCATTGTGGAGCAGGACATGTAAAAATCACCAAGGCAGAGCTGTGGGGAATATTTGAACAAATCTGTGTCCCTCTGTTGTGTTAATTAAGCATTTCTCTTTTTTTAAAAACTATCTGCACTAGCCATGAACCACCATGAACAAGAGGTAGCAATGCAAAGAGAAAGGAGTCTACCACAAAGGCTAGTTCAAGTCCTCCTCAGACACAAGGGGACAGGCTGCTCAAAAGCACCACTACACCTGCTTTGCAGTTACATTTGGGGATTTCTGTTCATGGCAGCAGTGGCAAAAATATGCAGGTAAACAGCCACTTTTGGGGATAAATGTACAAGGGAAAGCAGGAAGCTTATTGCTTGTGCTTTGGTCCCAAACACTTTGCTGCTTCATAAAATGAATTTCAGTTTGGGGCCCAAAACTCATCTTCCATGAGCCTTTGTATGAACAAAACATCACTCATATAAATGTTTGCAAAAAGTAATGTTTAAAAAGGGGTGACTGACATGGAAAATCAAAATTTAGTTGCCAATTCACTGAAAAGTTGACAGACAATTTCCCCTGCCATTGGCCCAGCTCAAGAAGAACAATGTTAAATGTAAGTTACATCAAAGTAAAATTGTATGATTTACTGTAAAAGGAGATTCCAAACTGTGGTAATCAAAGGTCTGTTATTTCAAACCAATGGCTGAATCTGTAGTTTGACAAGGAGTTGTGTATGGTTCACTGTTTTCAGCTCTGTCATTAGATTGCATCTACTCAGCAAACTGTTTAGGTATCAGAACAATCGGACAGAAGATTTATTGATCTATTTCAGGATCATATGTCACTGCATTTGTTTTATTTAACATGCCAATCTCTCTCTCTCATGCTTTTATTTTTTCTATTTAAGTGGCTTTTGGTGCTCATTAAAAGGTGCTAAAGTCACTGCTCCGGCGAGTGACATTCAATTTAGCCACAAAACAAGTGTAACAGAGGCAGTGGCACTTATCCCCAAACTGGAGGCACCATCCATTAGGGGTAGCAGGTAATTCTGTGACCATCCCTTTTCTGCCCAGTGCCTCTCTGCATAGACTCCCAATGAGGGTGTTGGCTTGTAATTTTTACAGACAGGTGATGATCTGTTGTTTACTTTCAGTCAAATGTTCTACTTTCATCAGAAGATTAGGCCTTAAAGTAAACATTTAATTGCGCACCTTCATATTTCACCCTCTTTTGGGGACTATATTCTCTGGCAAACAAGATCACATATTTTAAGATGGACTTGTGCTTCCTTGAGAACGAAAGCCTATAGTATAGATCAGACCTGCACAACATACGGCCTGCGGGCCGCATGCGGCCTGCGGAGGCTCACTGTGCGGCCCGCGGCCGGGAATCAAAGGGCTCTGGGCTGCCGGCAGCGCGGGGAGCCCTGAGCCCTTTAAATCGCAGCCGTGGCCGGGATTCAAAAGGCTCTGGGCTGCTCGCAGAGATTCCCGGTGGCGTCTGAGATTTAAAGGGCTCAGGGCTCCCCGCGGCTGCAGGCAGCCCAGAGCCCTTTGAATCCCGGCCGCGGCTCCAGCAGATGGGCTGGGGCTGGGATTTAAAGGGCTCGGGTTCCCCTCAGCGGCAGGAGCTCTGGGCCCTTTAAATCCCTGCCCAAGCCCCGCAAAGCTCCGGGTTCCCCCAGCTGCCAGAGCCCCGGGCCCGTTAATTTGCCCCTGAGGGCTCCCAACCACCTCTTCAGCTGGGAGCCCCTGGTTGATTTAAAATCAAGTATCACCTCCCCACCCCCAACCTTTCTTTTTGGCCCACAGCTGTTTTGGTGGGGTGGCGCTGGGGAAGGAGGGTTTGTTTCTGCAGGGCTGGACGGTGATGGGGCGGAGTGTTTCCGTGGGGCCGGGGGGTTTCGGCCCTCAGCTATTTTCTTTGGAGTAATGTGACCCTTGCTGCTTTACAAGTTGTGCAGGCCTGGCATAGATCAACAAAGCACTGGAGGAGACCGTTTATATATCCCAGGACACTCACAGGGTTAGCAAGTGAGAAGCTGGAATGACAGGAAAAAGAAACACAGAGATCTGAATTGCTTCCAAAGCTTTTCTAGAAATGAAATAGTAAGATCAGTGTCATAGTTAAATCAACTGTCTTTTTCAACTGGAATATTTTTGGAGTGAAAGGAAATTAAGAGCTCTTATTATTCAAGACCAAGTCATATTCCTCTCTCTTTCAAAGTGGCTAGATAAAAAAAGGAAGTAAGATGCATAGTGCCATGTAAACCTAAGCTTGCAAATGCAGTTCCGTTGTGCAAAGACTTCATATTCATAAATATGATCAAATACAAAATTCAGTTTGCTCATTTCTCTTCTCTAATAACATTCTATTCAAACAGATTTGTTTAGCTATATTATTATGGCAAAAACTCACTTGGACAAACTTTTAATTTCCTTTCCCATCTGCTTTCGTCCCAGCAAACCTGGAGATGAGCAACAATAAGCAACATCCTAGCTTCACTATTCTCTAAGACCTCTGGGGGCATTTTCAGCCGAGCTTTCATCTGTCTCTTTCAAAAAAGGAGGTCAGGAGACATAAAATGTAATTGACCTTAAAAACCAAAACAAAATAAAAAATGTTACTTTTCAGCTGCCCAGATCACATGGCACTATTTCATATGTCTGGAAGTTTGGCCTCAAGCAAGTTTTTCTGCAAATGCGACTAGGCTTCAGAGAAGTCTGTTCAGTTCCAGATAATCCCCACTAGTGTCAAGTATAGTATGGGCTAACATAACAGCTGTCAGGTTTCAGTCTCCACCTCCAGCTAGGAGCTGCTGGAGGCCAGCAGGATAAGAGCAGGCTGAACAGCAAATCCCTGACCAGGTGTTACTGCAATACTGTAACTAGGCAGATTAGGGCATGGGGATATCTGCATTTATTAAAAGAGACAGGGATGAATACTACAGGAATATGAACATCCAGTATGTGAATGATGGTCGTTGCTTAAGAAAATGGGGACAATTTGGAAAGGATGCATCATAGTGACTTGCAAGTTATAGGAACCACTACTAGCATTTAAATAAGACATTTCATGTGGAAAACAGCTGATTACACTCACTTAACGTGCATAAGTTTTAAACATTTAAAGGAATAATAATAATACTTTGCATCTTTCATCTAAAGATCTCAAATAATGTAAAGTATACATGCATACAACTCCACTGCAGATATGGAATAATTATAACCACTTACTCTAGGGAAACTAAGGCACAGAAAAATTAAGCGACTTGTCTAAGGTGTATTAGTAAGCTGGCAATACAACTGGAAAAATAAGTTCAATTACCAGGCTCTGCTCTCATCATTAAATAGCCCTATCTCTTCATTCATGGAGTTCTCTATGTAAGGTCCAATCCTGAGGCCATGAGTTTTTTGCTTCAGTAAATGCAGTGTGCACCTCAGCCTTGGGTCCACACTATAGAGGGGTGAAATTCCAGTCTGGTGTACAGGGAAAGGCCATCACAATCACAAATAATGGGGACTACGCTCTAGCCTGGAGCTCCAGTTCAAGAAGTTTGAACATGTTTACCACCAAAATGGTTGCTTAGAACCCAAATGCAAATACAAAGACAGGGAAAGACAAATTGCAAGTACCATGAACAGCTTTTATTAGATGCAGCTATTGATAAAATACATCATTCTCTAGTCTGATAACAAGGGTTATAGAAGAGATATGAAACTGTCCTTGAACATACAGGTGCTTATGTCTCCATTTTCAACATTTGTATCAGGGCTGCTGCCTTCTGATTGGATTGAATTACTGGGAGGCAGTGTCTGAAAGGATAGATTTGTGTTGGCAGATGGCTCATTGTCCTTCTTAAATAGTTCACCCTGTTTTTATTTTGTACAGACCTATCTGGTGCTGTAGCAGCTAATTAAATCAGTTAAAAATCACAGGTGCCCAATGCAAGAGGAATTAAGGAGCCAGGTTTAGTTATTAGGGCTTCAAATGGGAAAGAAGTTCATGTTTCTACACTGGAGGAGGGGAAGCTTTTGTGATTTGGCGCTCTTAGAAACAAATATTCTTCAACCATCACCAAAAGCGGAGTGGGGAGAGTTGGGCAGGTAGAACTTCCATCAGTTTTCAAACACACAAGAAACTGACATTATATATATAAAATATAGGCACTAGTGCATGAAAACGTATATATACACATTACACAAACAAAATAGGAATCTTGAGTGCAGGAGAGCTCCGTGCAATAGCCATTGTATACAGAGTAATCAAGGATTCTGACATTTCTTGAAGTGACAGTGAGCTACCACAGAGGCAGCAAAACCTAGTACTGGATCCTTTTTATTCCCCTAAAGACCAGTGCTGCTTTTCAAAACAAAGCTTAACTTAGTCAAAAGCTACCAGGCAGAAGAGCTTTTTTTTTTTCCCTGCCGAGGATGGGATCCTTTAATAACATAGAACTGACATGTCCCACTGAAGAAGCACTCTGTGTAAGCTCAAAAGCTTGTCTCTTTCACTCATTCTGTCTCTCCAATGTCCACCATATCTTTAGCTGAGAGTGAGCAGATGCTGCTGAGGAAGGAAAATCCCATCATGCTCTTGTATTGTTGCCACTGAAAATGACACAACATCCCCCCTTTATGAGCATATTGGAGGAAGCTTGCACTGAATCTCCTTCCTTGACACACTCATAACTCTGTGAAGATGTTGCTGCTCCATCATCATCAGGTACCCGGCAGTAAAAGCTTGCACCACTGGGCTGGGAGAGGAGAGCGGGGAGCTGCATTGATGATGGAACAGTCCACAAGGAGAATACAATTTGCCTTTGCAAATACTAGCATGAAGCAATAGGGAGGGAATAAAGGCAGAAGAAAGTACCAACTCAAGAAAAAAGCCTCCAGAAATTAATTACTGTCTTGTTTAAAGTTTATTGTTTTACTTATCTAAGCCTGAGCCTACGCACTTCCGTCTAACCACGTATCTCCAAATGCTGTCCTGACACCACTCCTAGATACTGACGTCTCAAACTGCACTGGGCAAAACTTCAATGTCTCATCTTTCCTCCCAAGCCCTTCCCACAACTCCATTATCTTCCCCTTTCACCCCAAGATGACTTCTGAGTCACCTCCACAGCTCACTTTTTACCCCCCTCTCTCCTATTCCACGACCACGCCTTTTCTCATTCAAATCCCTCCTGAAAAGACACTTTTGTGAAACATTGGAGAATCCAAAGGAAGAAGAATCTGCACTGCTTTGGGGTTGGGCTTTGTGGACTTTCTGGGATGGAACTCCATGACATGGAGGCCATTTCTTCCCCAGTTGCTATAATGCTAAGTACTCCGAAGGTGAACTAATTGTGGGTCTGATCCTGAGATAGGCTGGGCACATGCATCTCCCACAGATTTCAACAGAGCTTGGCATCCTCCACACCGCTCAAGTTCAAGAACCAAGCCAGGGTATTAAAATGGGGCTGCCCTCCCGCTCCCCTCGAAAATTATAAATACATTGACTACTTTTTTGACTGAAAGACATGCTTATTTCAGGCAAATTAACTTTGGAATTTATTAAGGGGCTAACATAAATAAAATGAAAATACCAGTAGCCCTAGATGAGAAATTAATTTTGTAATCTCTGAGCAGGAAGGTATGAACTGTAGATTTACAACAGAAACTATTTTCCCATTCCTTCATTGAGCAACAAATGCAAGAATCAGATGAGAAGGATCCCTGAGTCGGCAAAGATAAACGGACAGATCATTAAGTATTCTCATCACAGCAGTCCTGATGCAGGACTGTCCCTGTGAAAAGAGATGCATTGCACACCTCTGTTTTTGCTTTAAATACATAATGATCCCACATTTTACATCCCTTTCTGAAGACATGTTGTGGCACAGCCCAAGATAACATCATAGTCCTCAAAAATAAAAAGTGGAAAAATTATATTTTTCTGTTGCATTCTAAGACAGAGGAACAGGTTAAGTTCTAATGCTGCCTCCTTGAATGCACTCTGAATCAATTTACAAACAATGATTCTTCAAAATATCTGATGGAACAGTACTGCAAAATTTCCGCTCATATTTTAAATGAATAGAAGAATGCGTAGCGAGCTATGATTCTCATTGCCATTTGGAGCTTTTACTAACAAGGATGAGGACAAAAACTCTCTTGAGTTTTTCAATAGTGTTAGTTTTCAACCAACTTAAAGCCATGTTTTGGAGCCTGCACACTGCATGTCCTCCTCCCCTGAAGCATACACCAGGAAAGCTCGAGGTATGCCTTCTCATGGGTGTTTGATATTATTGAATTGATAAGCAAGGCTGGAACAGATGGACTGAGAACATGATGGACTGAAGAAAGAACACAACAGAGGAATCCAGACAAGACATTACTCTCAACACCATTACGTGAATTGCTGACCCTTCTCAACTCTGATCCTTCAAAAATTGTATCAGATGGTCTCAGCTTTTTTCCAATGGCCTGTATCACTGCATAGGATAGGCACATGTAACACATTTTGATTATTGCTTCGCCCTATTAATAGAGTAAAATAAAAATGGCAGATTGGGATAGATTTAGAGTCATTAACTTCTTCACAGTGTTCTTTATTTTGTAAACACACCCCTACCCCGATATAATGTGGTCCTAGGGAGCCAAAAAATCTCACCACCTTATAGGTGAAACTGCGTTATATTGGATTTGGTCTGGTATGCCATTCTGGACTGGACCAGCTTCCCTGGCGGGGATTTAAAGAGCCCAGTGCTCCAGCCGCTGCGGGAGCCCCAGTCCCTTTAAATCACTGCTGGGGCTCTGGCAGCGGGGTTCAGGCGGAGATTTAAATGGTCCAGGCCTCCCTGCAGCGACTGGAGCCTCTGGCCCTTTCAATCACCGCCCAAGCCTGGCTGCCAGAGCCCCGGTGGGGACTTACAGGGCCCGGTGCTCCAGCTGCTGTGGGGAGCCCTGGTCCCTTTAAATCACCGCCAGAGCTCTAGCAGCGGGGTTTGGGTGGAGATTTAAAGGGCCTGGGGCTCCCCACTGCTTTACCGCATTATATCCGAATTTGTGTTATATCGGATTGCATTATATTGGGGTAGAGGTGTATCCATGACTTCTCCATTCTCATTCCAAGTTTCTTTAAAGGCGAATATTGATGACTAGTTACTACGCTACAGTGATGGGCCTAAACCAAGTCCCTGGATCCAACACCCCATAATTTAATAATTTAAGATTTGGCTCTAAACTGCATGACTTGAGCCTGCAACTCAAATTACTTGAAGGCTTTAAACCCTGCCTACAAGACTGACTGATTGCAAATGAAGTTATCCTTCTTTTATTTTATCAGTAAAGGGCAGTTTATCTGAGAATACTGTTTGCTGAGACACACAATGCAGCAATGTCTTGTTTTGGGCTGCTGCCATTCATTCTCATGCTACATCAGCTTATAGTGCCATCAATCTTTTACTGTCAGGAGTACAATTAATCACGCTGTTTTTTCGGGGGGTGAGGAGGGAAGAGGACAAAAATGATAGTAATTTTTATAGAAAATACTGAAAAGTATTTCATCAATGACAGTCATTTTTCTTCTCAATACATAGCAACAGATTTTCTTACACTGAAATTCTGCCTGTTCCTAAAGCATGTCACAAGTAGAGTAAATCTGAAACCTATGCTACCAGTACAACACACACATGAACAAACGGAGTCTGCTAAATTAAGCTGCATAAGGCGATATCCCTTTGTTGACATCTGGTCTGGAAGATGAAAAAGAGCTAATAGTACAGTTTATGAGGTGGTGGGGATGAGGAAGAGCTGTATATACTACTTTTCAGATTATTTTCATCATCATCAACTAATTACACATACAGTAAATAACAAAATCTGTGGATCATACCCTGAGGTCAGTTTTGATTCCTTCCTTCCTAGAGGACAAAAATCCACTGACTGCAAAGGCAGCTTTGCTTGAATGAATAAAAATTAAGGTAAGAGCTTCTGGGTTGGATCTGCAGAAATTAGTTATGGATGGTAAAGCCCTGCTAATTCATATGGTCTATTTCCTCCTGTTCCCCTTCGGGGGCACAATTGTTCCTTGCAGTTTACGTAGGACCTAATCCACCACAAGGTTATTTTCTCTCTCTCTCTCTCCCCTGCGCCTCCCTCACCCCCCCACTCCCCGCACTTTTTTTTTTTTTTTTGCTGAGTACTTACTCAGGCAAAGCTCCCATTCAAGCCAGGATTTGGCCCAATGTACATCCAGGTTTCCGCCCTTCCCAAATACACCATTTGGCATGAGAATTCATCTGTATCTCCACTGGTTTTCATAGACATTTTATAACCCAGCATTCTTTAAAAATTAAATGTCAAGGATTTTTTAAAAAAAGACAAGCTACAGACTGGGCTCTTTTTTAATCCATAAGGTAATTGGTTTTCTGGAGGACTAACTGAATTTCCCAAATTTAATTTTAAAAGATGCTCCACAGTATCCATTATAACAAACACTGTCCTGCAGATTTGATTAGCAGGCTCTCTGGACCTGCTTATTTCTGAATTGAAAGTGCAGTACAGCCTGGATAAATGAATTACCTGAGCAGCGGAACTTCTTGCTCTTGATCTGGCTGATTCGTTTGTTGGCAAGGCGACGTGGACTGCTGCATCGAGCGCCGCTGGTTTCTATCGGATTATCCTGCAGGTAATCAGCCAGCCACTTCAAATGGCAGTCACACACAAATGGATTCTGAGCTAAATGTCTGCAAGAGGGATGGGATGTTTAATCAGAAATGACCTGTGACTCTGTACTCCATCATTGTTTTTCACAAACGCAAACCTGAAGAGTAGAGTAATTGAATAAGCTCCCAAAAACTCAGGCCTGGCGGAAGCCACATGGAGCTGCACATGAATGGGAAAATTCTGTGAGCTATCGTATTTCGTAGCTCATTAAGCCTGCTGCAAGTCCTTTCATGGAGGAAGCAAAAATTAATACAACAAAGCCTGATTTAAAGGATACAGCTCTTCTGTCCCAGTGTTTTCACTTGGAAGCCTGACATGATGCATTGTAATAGAAACACATCTTTCTAGAAACATCTGATTTGACAGAACATTTTGTGCCCTGGTTTCAAAAGATGGTTTATTGACAAGCTCAGCTTCCTAGGGATAAAAATCTGGATAAGTAAAGGAGAGCACCTTGGATCAGTGGGTAAAGCCACAAATGAGCCAGAAGCCTTCACTCAAGAGTGAAATTAATGTTGCATATCCTGTTCAGGGCTAATAGAGTTTTTCTGCATTGATTTCTCCTTGATCTGAAATTTTAACTTTTCAGAATAGACAGCTGATGCAAACTAGGGCCTGACTAATATAATTCAGCAAACGCCCATGTGAAGTACACCAGTCTAGCTGGCAAAGTATTTCACCGGACATTCAAATTGCGGTGATAAAGTTCCTCTGGATTGTCTACAAATATTTCAGGTAGAGGCCTCTTCTGCTCTGCTTAGGCTCCCAGAGGTTAAGACAAAACTTATTTCTGCAGTTGTTTTGGTCCTCTTTGTTGGGCTCAGAGAGGTATGAAATAAAGAAAGTTTGTCAGGACTCTCCCTGAGCCTGCTCCCATGGAAATCAATGACAAAACTCCCACTGACTTCAAAAGGGAGCAGGATGCAGACCTCAATCATGAAATGGCCATGGTGCGTACTTATGTATCCAAGAAAAATAAGGGGTTTCTGACCACTCTCCTAGTCCTAATGCTTTAATATCGTCTCACACTAAGACTCAGAGAAAACACAATAGATCCATTTTTTTTTAATTAATATTTTTACCTGGACCAAATGAATAATAACTTACAGTGATACACATTTACCCCACATGCCTAGAATGTCAATTAAAATGTAGCTTCAAGTCTTATGAACTATGTAGCAGGTCTCAATGTCCAGTATGGATAAATAATGAATAC
Source organism: Mauremys reevesii (assembly GCF_016161935.1). Classification (NCBI taxonomy): domain Eukaryota; kingdom Metazoa; phylum Chordata; order Testudines; family Geoemydidae; genus Mauremys; species Mauremys reevesii. The sequence goes on from NC_052630.1 coordinate 28,868,960, forward strand.
ATATGCTCACAGAAAACCATTATGGACATATTTTTAAATATATCTGAAGTCTGCTGTGCATATACCCTACATAGAGTCAAATGCACATGCCCCGTATCGTCCCTATTTAAAACCACTGAATGTCCCCAAATGAAATATTTATATTCATTAATAAATTTATTATATTTATAAGACCCCTGGAAAAGAGGCAGAACCTTGTAGAATTTGGCAGTACTGAATTTATTCTATACTTTTCTTTCATGTTTTTCTTTTATTTCTGCCAAAAAACGGAAGCTACTGGCCTTGGGTTTCTTCAATATTGTCTTAATACCAGATGCAAAGGCAGTGTAAAGATAGGGAACATCTTTGGGGAAAAGGGAAGAGCTGTCAGTTGTAGTGTGTCTGCGTACTCACAGAGTCTGGATCGACTGGAGAGGTGCAAAGAGCCCCTTGCTGATGGTCTGCAGTTTGTTGTCATAAAGAGATAGCAGGTTGAGATTATGCAGATCTTGAAACGTGTTTACCCTGAGGCAGTTGATCTTATTGGCATTGAGAAGCCTGAAAGCAGAGGAAAGGTTTATAATTCACTAATATTGTAATTACCAGATAAACAGAGACTGAACTTTGGGGTTAACCTAAAAAAAATGAAACCACTCAAACCAAATCATTCTGCATTAAAGGTCCTTGGTCTGTCTGTTACCTTAAAAGCAAAACACCCTACAGTCACCATTAGAGCTATCAAACTGAGGGACATATACAGACATGGGTATACCAGAGCTAGATAAGCAAAAAAAAAAAAAAGTCCTGCAAATATATTTTTGTGCACATAATTTGTACAAGATAATTCCAGAGGAATATTGCATAGGGTTCATGGAGAGAGCTTTCACCTTAATAATGCTTATATAATTTACATAAAGAGATGGTCAAATAGTTGCCTTCCCCCACATAATGGCTATTGTATGGAAGTCCACTGTAAGAGGCAGACAGGGCACTTCTTTTAACCCGCAGTCAGCAGGTGCTTGAACCCCGCATGAAGCTGCTGAAGTTCTGACCAATTCATTGCAGTTGTTGTGGCTAGTTAGTTCTATCAGAGAACTGAAGAAGAGAGAGAGTCTCCTGAGGGACAGGAAACTAGGTAGGCAGTAGGTTCTGGAACAAAAAGCTCCCTTTACAGTTATGCCTGTTACAGGCTGAGTTACTAATAAAGCCAAAACCCAGGAATGGGGTGAATTTGAACACTTCACTCAGGGCACGCTTACATGCGGGACACAGACTGGCAGTTCACCGTACATAATTGCATACAAAGTATTATTATAGGAGAATATTCCATTTAGCTTCCATAGACCCTGAGCTATTTTATGCTGGCTTGCGATGATATGCAGAGATAGACCCTTTATATTTAGTGTAGTCCATAGGTATCACAAGCAACATGGTTTCTATGATGACCATAAAGAGATAAGAAACATCAAAGTCAATCGCACTTCTCTATTACCTTGTACATCCCGTCAATCTATGTTCTGTCTATGGGCTGTAAACTCCAAGGGATTATCTATATGCGTGTATTGTACAGTGCCAAGCATATAATCATTGCCAAACAAGTACATAAGTAACATAATAAATAAATGTTGTGTGAGTCTTATTTAAGTCTCATTGCTTCTAGTTTCACAGCTTATCCACCAGCATTAACTAATTGGAATGATCACTTTAAGCTACTGGCCACATTAGTGCAGAGGTGTGAGAGAGGCCATGTAGCAGTGGGAGCTTCAGGAAGAATTCTGACCAGCTCAGCCAGGATTTCTCCAGAGGCTTTGGGGAACGCAGATCAGAATGGGAGTTTCACAACCCTTATGAGGTGCAGGTTCACTCACTCCTTTGAGAGAATAGTACAAACAAGCATAGTGCCTGCCTTCTCCACTTCAGTTATGTCAGTCTCTTGTGCAGATGTGCAAGGGGAATAGTACAGAAGAAGGCACTTCAGTGCCTCTCCCACCTTGCACATCTGCACAGAAGACCCATAATAATCCAAATTTAGTCCATTCATCCAGAAAATCAATACAAAATGGATAGCACCAAGGAAAGCTTCCCCCACCACCCAGTCATGGTCACATCAACTCTGACATGTATGGATAATCTTCATCAGTAATAAGGGAGTGCAGTCTTCATTGCCCATTCAGGCACAACTTTCAAGTACTACCAACATAAGCCATACTCAAGACTGTGGCCTACACACATAAGACCTCACGCCAATCTAGACATCTTTTCTGTGTTCTACTGTAGTTTCTGAAGTGGCTTATGTTTCTTCAGGACCTCTGAAGTGTCTTGGCCTAAAGCTTTTCCCCAGAGTTGTTTACCTAAAGAATTCTACAGCATTTTATTTTTTGAAGGGATACCTACCTTTGTTGAAACAATTTAGTAAATCTGTCATCAAACCTATATGAAACTGACCTCTCCATTTAACTTCAGTGATCCACCAAAGTTATCCACAAAATCCTTAACAATCTTTGAGCTTTCTGAAACTGACAATGGACTTTCTAAAAAGGAAATCTTATTCTAGTTGGTAAGACTGAAACAGTAAGGGTGAAAGTCTGTTGCAATGGGACCTGAACCTGATTGCTGCTTCTGTGTGCTGCCTCAATAATAGTAATAGGGTTGTGTTTGCGGGGCGAAAGGTATCTTTGATTCCTGAGCAAACTAGTATGAAATCTTAAATAACACACAAGTACTGTCTCCTGCACTAGCTTGCACCTCTAGCCCTAAGGACAATAGGGCACATTCTGTCAGGTAGAAGCACATGCCAGCTAGGGTCATGTCTTGCTGCTCCCTTTCTCCAACAAAGCATGCCACACAGAGCTTTCTTTGTGCTATCCTACCCTTCAACTACAAGAAGTCTTTCATACAAATTAAGGCCACCACTACTCTGTGCTCTCCATTTTATTTGTGGGGTGCCCCAGATATTGCACTAAAGTGTTACAATAGTTGTGCTAGTAAAAACTCAGTTGTAATACTTGGAAACAGAGGGTCCTTTTCTCAAGGATTTACAGTGTCTAGATCTTTGATGTAATAATGTGTCAGAATACAGCTTCCCTGCTTAACCAAGGGGAAAAAATCAATATTAATTCACCTGGATTTTCTTCATGATGCCGTGCAGCAGGCTACTGGCCTATGATAGGCTAAGGTCCAATAGAGGGCAATGAGGGATAAATGTGGGCAGCTCTTGCTTGAACAAACAGCTTACAGCATTTTACAGAACTGAAACCTTTGTCTCAAATACGGGGCTTACAAGAGCACCCTGCACCCTGGGCAGCTTAAAATTCTGTGACCGGTGATTATGTGGCATGTAACCCAAAATCTTACTGACCCTAGCTGTACTACAGAGTAATTTTCACATTAGGACACTTGAATAATTCCTCCAGTGTATTAGGCATGCTGAAGCTTTGCTTCAACAGCAGGTACCCAGATCATCAGTTAATGACTTGTTCTTATGATTTTCACTGTGTCCAAGACAAAGTAATCACCATTATCTCTGAGTTCTCATGCAGTACATGTCTCTCTCTCTCAAACTGATACTTCATCTCTTTATGAAACACAGGTCAACACATTATAGAAGGCAGCATAAAAAAGAGGCTAGGTTTTGAGGTGTTCCCCCAAACAGGCACTTATGAGCCCTTCAGCTATCACCTCTCTTCTTATCTACTATCCCCACTTGCTATTTCCCTCTTTTAATGTAACATTCACTAACTACTGTGTTTCAAGAGGAGTGTTCCATGATCATATTAAAAACACATTGTAGTACTGCTCACAGTGCCCCGAACCATCCTCCAGCTGTCACTTGCTCAGAGCTGGATGATTTCTTTCAGACCCAGACACTTGTACTGATGCACCAATGTTGGATGAAGTAAAGCGCGCCATCTGCAAACTGAAAAACAATGCGCAGCCAGTGCTGATGGCATTCCCTCAGAGCAGCTAAAATGCGCTATGGGCCCTGGAGTGGAATCACTTCTGGCTGTCTTTTGCCTGGTGTGGAAAACTGGAACTGCCAAATCCCTGGAAGGACAGTAATGTAATCTCACTTTATAAGGGTAAAGGACTGTGCAGCGAATGTAAGCGCTACAGAACCATCACCTTGTTGTCCATGCTAGGGAAGATGTTTGCGCATGTTCTGCTGGTGTGTTTGGAGCCCCTGCTGCATCAGAAGAGTTGCCCCCAACAGTCAGGCTTTACGAGGAACAGGTCCATGTTAGACGCCATTTTGGCCCTCCACTTGCTGTCAGAGATACATCATGAGTTCAAGCAGCCCCTGCACGTGGCGTATGTCAATCTTAAAGCTCTGTTTGATTCAGTTGACTGAGTCATGCTCTGGAAGGCCTTAAAGGGCGTAGGTGCCTCAACCACTTGGTGATCTCTCGCTCTCAGACCTTGGTTATGTAGATGATATCGTTCTTCTAGTACAGAGCCCCAACAGGTTTTGCAAGGCGCTCCAGCAAAAGGAGGAGGAGTCAGCTAAGGTTGGCCCCCATGTTTTGTGGTCAAAGACAATGCTGCAAAATCTAGGGATCAGGTCCTCCCACGACCCCAATCTCTTTGACTAATGAAACTGTCAAAGCAGTCTCCAGCTTTTGCTTTTTGGGATCTGTACTCAACAGTTCCTCACATGGGGGTGCTTCACCGGATTGGCATCGCAGCATCTGCCATGGGTCTTTTACAATGAATATGGAATCAACATCATCTCGGCACAACCACCAAGTTCAGGATCTATTTCAGCTGTATCCTCTCCGTACTTCTGCATGGTTGCGAAACATGGACACTATGGCACTCAGACTGGGCAAAGCTGGAGACTTTAGATACAAAATGCCAAAACTGTACATTGGGCATAAAGTGGAACAACTTCATTTGTAATGCAGATGTTTACAGTTGCTCCGATCTACAGACAGCATCTTACGCTTTTCGGACATGTCACAAAAAATGCCACAAGACATTCCAGCAAATGCTGGTCTCCAGGTGGCTTGTAACATCCGGGATAAAATTCCACCAACCGAGGATGGAGGGGACCCCGAGGTAAACCCCCTGTTACATGGGTGTGTCAAGTCTGTTCCGATGTTGGACTCTTGGTCTGTCTAGCCCTTGCTACCACATAGGAAAGGACCAAATGGTGAACAATCACTATGGCCAACCATTCAGCTAAGTGTTAAAGAAGAAAAAGTAGTACTGATGCCATATGAGATTACAGGGGCACATGCAAATCCCTTCCCTTTGAGTTTGGAGGATAGATTTGACTTCACATCCAAATTGAGAATCTTCTCCATTGTGCCTCCTTTTCTGATGTTCCTCCAGCTCTCTCTGGATCTCTCCAACAACCCTCTAACATTCCCAGTAGCTGTTGTCAGTGATTTATGGTGCTGCTTTTATGGTGCCCTTTTAACCACTATCCAGAATGGTAACCCCACATTATAATGCAATCTCTCTCTCATTTCCATTTCCAGCCCCATACTGATCACATCAACAGGATCTCTGACTTCAGCTCTGGATTTGAGTATCTGAAGGGATATTTTTTATTTGAAGCCAAAATGTTACTTAAATCTTCACACATGCCTGTGCAGGGTTGTGCACCACAATTTGAATCAGAATCAGCTTCCAGAGTTCCTGCACTATGCAACTGAAGGTAGCATTTTCTGATATTCTGCACCACTAGCTCCGTTTTTAATGACTGAATTATTATCTCACATTAATGTGTGCAGATATAAACCATGCCCTTCAGTTCAAACCATGTACTATGGCAACAGCAGCAGAAGAGGCACTGAACACGAGACACAACAGTGGCAGCACTGGGAACAAACTATTTTAGAGTAAGTACTCCCAATTCTTGGAATAAAATAAACCACTTTCTGTGAACCACACCCTGACAGCGGAGTGATTGCTCAATAGAGTGCACCCAACCCACCAATCCAGGAAAGAATTTAACAGAGAAAGAGAGAGAGAGAGAGAGAGATAGCAGAACTTCTACACCTAAGACTGAGAGACTCATTGAGTGGCTGAATTTTACCAGTAAGTAAACAAAAGTAGAACTTTAGGAAAATGCAATACAAAATGTGTTTAAATTTCTTGCCAGTGGTGGCACTACTAGCTCATGCCTATGGGCGGCTAAACAAGATGCACGACAATAGGAATTTAAAGAGTGGTGCCCCTTCCATGCTGTACATCCCTCACCTGAGGTCTAAAAACTATACACAACAATATTTATAATATATTTATAACAAAAAGGAAAGAAGATATTCTTAATAGACTTCTATTGTCTCATAGGGAACAGGCAACAGGAGCAAGAGCAGAGTAAGAGACTTACTGATCATATAAGTACCATACATACAGAAATATCTCTAAACAAAATGGTTTTCAGAACTGTCCCTGAGGCATTTTAAAAGGAACTGTGTGTTAACTATAAAGTCAGCATTTAAATAAATAATAGCAAACAATTAGGAAAGGAGGAGTAAGAAAAACTCAAACACCCATTCTGAGCAAATCATGAACTTCCACAGTATTAAAAACTAGAATTTACAAAGTTTGACTCTTTCCTGGTAAATATTTGCCACTATTTGCAGCAATACAACCAGAAACAACACTGTGAGAGGTACCACTGCTGTGAGAGGTACTACAGAAATACAAACGTAGAGCAATTAAGTCTATATATACACCCAAGATATATAGGCATACTTCCTACTTTAAGGGTAACAGAAAGTAATGAAAAAAGGGACTTGTTTATGTGAACTAGAATGAGAACTCACATAACCAATTAGAACTGGGAGCTCAGTTAATACACAACATACTTCTGTGACCAGCAGTTGCTGTTCTGTAGAGGATATACAGTACCCATGAAATATACCTCTAGTACCTGAAACTACACAGGACAGATACAGAAAAAAACTTAGAGGTAGAGCAGGTTGGAAAGTTTTTGTCAAAACATTTCTGACAGAAAATGTCATTTTTTAACATTCAAAGCATTTAAAAACTGTGTAAATTTTGATGGAAATTCTCACCCAAAAATATTTTTTTAAAGAAAATTTTCATTTAGGAAAATACTGGATTTTTTTTTCAGATTTCTGCACTTAGTTTAGATTTTTTTCATTTTTGTATTGTTTTAATTATTTTAATTATTATGTATTACTGTTATTATTACTGCATTACTGTTGTAATAACCCAGTTGGACACTGATGACAAACAGGAGATAATTTGATCTAGTAAAGAAGATAAGTTGGTTGAATCAGTACTATTTAGCAGCTGATCTTAATTTTAAAATAATAAGATAAATCACAAATATTTCAGTGATTATATTATGCTATTTTAAATAACATAAATGAACCATGAAGTAGGCATGTATGGAACAGACTACCCTTCAGGAAAGTTTCTTCCTACCCCCCTTTAGTTAGAAATTGACTTATACCCCCAAAGCTCTTAATTATGCTTTACTCCTATTATAACAACTTTGGATATTGTTTTAATCCATGCAAATGTCCTGTTTTATCCTGTTAAGATCCTGACCCAAATCATTACATCAAATGATTAATTATTGTACTCAAACAGGTGCATTAGGTAAACCCATGAAATAAATATTGATCTAAATTCCTGTAAAATATTATAGATGAGAAAGCCAGCTATAACTCAACAAGCAGAAAAACTGATTCTGTTTAGACACTGCACCTTTTAAAAACTGTGCTAAAAAATGACAAGAGTTTCATTCTGTTTAGAGTGTTTTTGAAAGAGGGGATAGTTAGCAGTGTATTTTGCAGCCTTACCTTAGTAGGGCCTTACCAATATTTCTCTTGCAACAAATTATGGTTAAAGTAATTTCCACTAATTTTTCTCATTGTGTTATCAACCTAATCAGATGTGATTTATACACTGGTTCCACATGTGGTACAACATTCAAAGAGAAGTTAAAGATTCAAGAAGAAATAAAACCACATGCTATTTAGAGGGATGATGGATTATTAACTCAGCTCTCTGTTTTCATCCATCTGGACATGTTAAAAAAGTGTGGAAAAGATCACTCAGAAGTCTAAGATCCCATGTCTCCATAGTGTAAGGGAAAGTGGCTAAAGACCTGTGGTATGCACTCTGTTAAAAGCCCTGAGCAGAACACAACTCTATTACAATACTATGATCGTATTACCTGAAGGAGCAAATTTGTCCAGGCACGCTGTAATAATAATGTGTTTCAGCCAAGTCCCTTGAAAGAAAGTGTACTGAGCTGGCACAGTAATGGTATCAGATGTTCCTAAATTCCATCTACATAATTAAGATGGTCTCCCAATTGAATTATATACACAAGCACTGTCAAGTAATTAACATTTAAATAATATTTTGAATTTCCAAAACAAAATGATTGAAAATAATTGGTTTTTAAGAGTAAAGAGGGATGCTGATGAGGCTTGCACTCCAGTAGCATTTTTATTTTCTGCTCAGTAAAGACAAGTAATCAAACTATCAGTAAATAACGATATAACTCGAAGTTTGAAACAGCAGCCTAGCAACCTTAATGCACTCGGAAGACTGCAGGTTGCTCTCTGTTGCTAGTGGATGGATCAGAAATCATTCTAAGTACATTAATAAGCTGAGGGAAAGCAAAGGGGAGAAAAGCTGCACAGAGCCATGGTGAAGCTATTTCTTCTTTCTTTTAGTTAGCTTTGTATTATGCTAACAATGACAATACAGCTAGAATTAAAACAGCCAATATTCTGTCACTTGACCGATGGGGCCCTTTGGGGACTTCTTTGGGGAAAATAAGAACAGGATGGGAAAGATTAGGCTTAAAATACATAAGAGATTTGTAAGGAGGTAGGTGACTGAAGTTATTTGCATGGATAACAGTAGAATTCAAATCGAATGCACACAACTCTTATTAAATACCTACAGCAAAAGGCTTTACCTACATTCAAAGTCCCTGTGTGGGAGATATTAATGTATTTCTATACTGCAAACCTGTGTCAGCTGACTCGGGCTCACAGAGCTTGGGCTGTTGGGCTATTTAACTGTGGTGTAGATGTTCTGGTGCAACCTGCAGCCTAATCCCTGGGACCCTCCCACCCCGCAAGGTCCTACAGCCTGGGCTCCAGCCCGAGCCTGAACATCTACATTGCAATTAAACAGCCCTTCAGACAGCAAGGGTCAGCCATGGGTTTTTAACTACAGTGTAAAACTAAGAAGGGAGGCTGCACCAAGACACTGGGAATCAGGACTCGGGTTCCATTGACTCACTTTATCATAGAGCAAACCACAACTATTTTTACTCACCCATATCTCAAGGGTGATGTGAGGCTTAATTAATGTTTGTAAAGGTGTTGGATCCTCAACTAGCTGGTTACATCATCATTAAAGCCAGAAATTAGCATAGAGTGGTACCTAAGATTCAATACGGATAGCTGTGGCCACAAGAGTGTCTATATACAGTATTTTGACACCTTTACAATTTCTATCTAGGAGGAGCTTCCCAAATGCTGCTGTGATCTATTTGAAATATGGCCACCAACTGTTTGTATACAAATTGTATACAAATTTTTTTCTGAAAGTATTCTCCTCTTGAAAGGTATTCCAAATATTGATGTCTTGAGCTAAAAGGTGTCTCCCTCTGAGAAAGATGGAATACATCTAATGCCATTTGTTTATCAGGCATCAAAGTATTAACATATCAGTGGATTTCACTAAAGAGACTATTATTACAGAATAGTTGAGAAAGTAATGAGAAATTAAATGTCATTATTTCCAACAAAAACTAAGCACTGAAAGACCTACGCTCTTTCCAGACTTAAACCAGTATAATCCTCTTTGTAGTAAAATGGTGTAGAAAAGGCTAAGGGCTAGTCTACACTTACGAGCCGGGTCGACGCGGTGAGTTCGACTTCTCGGAGTTCGAACTATCGCGTCTAATCTGGACGCGATAGTTTGAACTCCGGAAGCGATAGTTCGAACTCCGGTACTCCACCACTGCCAAAGGCGGTGGCGGAGTCGACCTTGGAGCCACAGACTTCGATTCCGCGGCGTCTGGACGGGTGAGTAGTTCGAACTAGGGTACTTCGAATTCAGCTTCGCTATTCACATAGCTGAATTTGCGTACCCTCGTTCGACCCCGCTTCTTAGTGTGGACCAGCCCTAAGATTTGAAAAGAATTCCCCTCCCCCACCAAAAATGAACTCTTAATATGCATCACTATGATCCAGTTAAAAGAAAAAAAAGTGCTTGTCACTACCAGTAGTTGGCATAACTACCAATAAAAGATATTACAAAACTGTGATTAGTGTGCTATGGAAGATGAAGTCTGATATGAAGAGCACAAAGCTTGCAACCTGTCATCTGCTTCAATATATTTAGAAAACCACTGATGTATATCTTTTTCCATATTATGACTGACCACCAACATTTCTGCCAGGATTCAGCTGACAATGCCAAGAGCTAATTCACTATCAGTTTTTGTCAGCAGTTTAGAAAAGGAGGTGAAGACAAAGAATTGTTCCGGTGGAATTAAAAAGGGAAATTCCAAAAGGTACAATTTAATTATTCATGTTGGAATTTAATCATGGTGCAGTCTAACATTTTTTACTTTGATAGATTTTAAACGCTTGTTTTACTTCTCCTCCAAAAGATGGCAGTTCAAGTTGAACAATGACTAACACTATACTGGGGTATTTGTGACTGTGAGGAAAGAGAGCAGTTGAATTACCAACACCTCTTGTCACAGCCCCTGGGCTTCTTGATAGGTTCTCCCATTTAGATACTGACCCAGTTCAGCTTATGAAAGCTAATGAGATCATAGCTGATGTACAGGCACATAACACATCAGCTAAGTTTGTAATATTACTGCAAGAGTAACAAACACAGAAAGACTGAAAGAAAAAAAAACAAAAAACACTGCAAGCAGCCTGAAAATATTTTTAAAGCTTATTATACAGATCTATACAGAGAACCTTCTTCTCGACTCTGGATTAGACACTAATCTGATAGACCTCCTGTTCTCCCCAGGATTGTATTAAATAACAAGACAAAAGTGTCCCATGTGATTCTGCTAAGAATTGAAGATGGTCACTTGTTCCATAAGTAAATGCTGTGATTGGTGCCACGGTAAGCAATCCTTTGTTTAGAAATGACAGGATACAATGTAAAGCAAAATGTCCCACTGTTTGTAAGGTGCCCAGTAAGGCCCAAACTCAGAAGGTACTCAGCTCCCTGTAAAGGACGGGATTCTGGGAGATGCTCAATGCCTTCTAGGACCACAGCTTCTCCAAGGTATAGGTTCCTCACAGAATTTAGTAAGTGAAAATCTGTTGATTTATCTGGCTTTCCAGCAGATGCTATTTATGTATGATATACAACAATCCAAATAAATCACAAGAAAATGTGAAAAAGTTTAGACCTATACAACATTTGCTCAGTCAAACACTATATTGCATTCACTAAGTCTGCCTGTTTCTAAAGTAACCATTTAACTTGAGCAGGGGTGGCTCTATGTTTTTTGCTGCCTCAAGCACGGCAGTCAGGCGTCCTTCGGCAGCACGCTGGTCACCTGGATTTGGTGGCATTTCTGCGGGCGATCTCCTGGACTTGCACCTTCAGCATACCTGCCGCCGAATTGCTGCCGAAGACACGGGACCGGCAGATCTCTCGCAGGCATGCTGCCGAAGGCTGTCTAACTCCTGCCCTCACGGTGATCAGCACCCCCCCCCTGCGGCTTGCCACCCCAGACACGCACTTGCTGTGCTGGTGCCTGGAGCCGCCCCTGAACCTGAGATACAGAGTATCTTAATGGAACATCACTATCCCCTGTAGCGCTTTCAAGCTTGTTTAATCTGCAGTGAGAACACAAGTGCATGGTCTGCATAACTTTTTCAAAAGAAAACAAAAACATCCTCACTTTTTAGAAGGATTGGAATAGAGGCGGCACGGACTACACATATTTCTATTTGGTTTGGATTCATAACCATTTAATTTTGCTTTGTTCTGGGTTTGCTCAATTCAAAGCAAAATAAAGTAGAAACCATAAATTATTCTTTTAAAAATGCAAAATCATGATATTGACCCAGATTCGCTCAGAAATACAAGTGGCTTAAGTCCAAAAGTTCAGATGCGTTTGCTCAGTCAGAAGTGTAATGAGTTGACAAACACAGAAAGGTGTGGGTCGGACTCTTTTCCTGAATATTTATTGTGTGTTCTGAAAGAGTTAAAAAAATGATCCAGGCAAGAAGGGACATGGACACACACACACACACACACACACACACACACACACAAAACCCTCACTGGTTTGAAAGACAGTTAAGTATTTTCAAGAGCAAGAGAGTGCAAATTCATTTTAAATGATTTTTCATCAATACCATGGGATTACAGAATGTTTTGAAGACTGGACTGCAACTGCATCTGGTTGTGAACAGAAATTGATGCTTAGATAGTGGAAAATCTCTAGGGTCCTAGCTTCAAAAGACTGGGATGTCAGCTTGGTAGAAATTGCTTCATCCAGGCACCTTATTTATAAGACTAAGGGTAGGTCTATACTTACCGGCCGGGTCGACGGGTAGCGTTCGACTTCTCGGAGTTCGAACTATCGCGTCTAATCTAGACGTGATAGTTCGAACTCCGAACGTGCTCCCGTCGACTCCGGAACTCCACCACCGCGAACGGCGGTGGCGGAGTCAACGGGGGAGCTGCGGACTTCGATCCCGCGGCGTCTGGACAGGTAAGAAGTTAGAACTAAGGTACTTCGACTTCAGCTACGCTATTCGCGTAGCTGAAGTCGCGTACCTTAGTTCCACCCACCCCCCCCTAGTGTAGACCAGGCCTAAATGACTAAACAGAAGAATTTCATGGGATAGGAAGAATTTATCTTTTATCAGAAGGGAAACACAGGTGTGCTGATGATAGGTGTGCTGATGAGGTCACTAGGGAGTGTTGGTGGCAAGCAATGAATGGTGTGCAATGAAGGATTTTGTTATGGAAAATTATTGTTTGTTCACAGGTTTTGTTATTTTTATATATAATTTTGTAGCACTGGTTAAAACTAATAAAGATATGTTACTTCAGAGATTATATTGGAGGTGCTGGACTCAGTGGTGCAGAGCTTGGTGTTTTCAAGTTTGCAGAGAGCCCGTGAGAACTTTTCTGCCTTACATCACCTTGGGTGGGTTAGCACCTCTCTACATTCTCTTTGAGCTTCCAATTCTAACTAACTCAAATCCAATGGCTAAACAGCAAGAATTTGGTGGAAATGCTGTGCGATAACTGAATTCCATGTGGCACTCACCTAGAATTATAAATCAACTCACAGGCTAAAACTGGCACATAACTTCACCCAACCCTCTCTGGAGCTTCTCTAAGTGGTCTGAATGGCTTGGTGGTGCAAAACTGGGCTGGAGATGTTGTGATAATAGCATCTCTTGTGGAAGTACTGGAAATCTCATTACCAGCCAAAACCCACAACACAGAAGCAGAGGAAAATGAAAAGCAATAAGTGTTAACTAAACAAAAGTTTGATTGGCTTTTAGAAGGAAAAGGCTTGGGGAGAGTGTTCATTTGCACCAGTTTTCAAATGTCAGTGCAATTTCTCACTCTGTATAAATTAGTAGTTAACACCACACAACACTACAATTAGTGGCTTGGATCTGGGGTTTTGACTTGAGCCCATCTCTAATTCTGGAACACCTTTAAAATGTGTTTTATCTCTTTATACTTCAGTCTACAGGCATTAGTATGTTTATAGCTCACTCCCCCTTCAATGCACACATTTAACTCTGATGCTCACTGAAATCACATACATATATAAAATGAGAAGAGAACCGTAAGCTTCTTGTGGATTGTTATGGAGGTGAAGCTACAACAAGCCCATCATTTTCCAGGTACAAGCTCTCCAGCACACTGGCATATGGAAAGAGTAAGTACAGGGCTAGATACAAAAGAACAGAAACCACCCTGGGAAACTTTTCTTGTGCATAATTGTCCAATTGACCTTAGCGAGCTCAATTTCTCAAGATTTAAGATCAACACATCACAGCACTAGTATGACCAGTGACAGTGCAAGGCAAATTTCCTTAAGGAACAAGGTTTATTGAAAACTGACACATGTTAGACACTTGATAAACCAGATTACATTCCCCACTTAGGTACCTAATCTCTTTAAACAGAAAATGTTATGATATCCTTTTGGCACCAGGGACGAAGATACCTCAAAGCATGTGGTGTTTGACGGCAATAAAAACGGTCTGGAAATGTTTGTTTTAATATGGCTGCATAAAATGCATTGTTCAGATATGAAAAGGACAGTTAGATTCTGTGTGCATTATCCACAATTCGTTGGCATGAACCATTTGTCATAGCTCTGTTTCGCTGCAGGATGGCGTTGCAGATTTAGCCACGAGGGGGTAAGCAGAGTACCGTAGTCATCAAGCTTATCTGTCAAACTGCTGCAGAGAAAGAACGAGCCGCGGGGTGTTAAGTTTTACCTACTGCACTGTGATTGGCATGTTATTTGGGAAACTCAGGAATTCTTGAAAGGTCTTGTCCATGTTCCAAGAAAATTGAAAGACAGATGACTAAGTTGCTTTAATTTTATTCCAGCCTCCAGACAGACCAAGATTAGTTTAAAGCCTCCTGGAAAGATAGTAAAACTGACTGTGGCTAATGTTTACATGAAAACATCCATCTCCAACTGAGGCACGTTCCATTTCTGTAATATTCATATCCATGTCAGACATGCAATGCTAATAAAGCAAATGCTGTTCTACAGCTGCATTCTCTTTCTATAGATTGTTGCCACAAACTGGAAATGAAAGTTAAGGTCACTAATTAATTCATACTCCAGTTTTCCTTCCTGAAAAATAGTATACCTCGCTACAGGAAAATCTTAGTCAACTAAAACCCCGAGAGGCACTTGATACAGCCCGACAAGCTGAGTAGAAAGAACATGATCATCACTTCCATGAAAAAAGTTGAAGGTCAAGAACAACCACCCAGAATCTTTACCATTTGGGCTACAAGAAGCTCAGAACATGACTAGTTTGAGCTTGATACAGTCCAAGAAGAGAGGTCCCACTTGCTCATTAGGATGCTAGAATCTGTATTGCAACTGGATTCCATGGATATTGCTGGTTTCACTTGTGTATTTATGGAACAGTAAAATCCGGGAGAGCAGCATTCTAATTGAAATCCAATTATAGGGTTATTTATAACTATACATTAGGTCAGCCAATTAGTAAATTAATCATGGCACAGACTTAAATTACATGTATCCGCCAAATTTTAAATTAATCCAGGAGGGTAATAAAGTTAAATTTAAAAAGAAAAGATGGATACTGTCTAACTATGCCTTACTGCCTATAGTATATATGCCTCACCCACCCCTGTATTATCTGAATGAATTACAGAATCCTAACCACCATTCTAGGCGGTCTAAAAGTAGACTAAAATTATGATCTTTTCCACACTCAAAGGACAGACAGGATTGTTAAAGATATTATGGGTCAGATTCTACCATCCATACTGAAGCTGAGCAGCACCTTGCTGTAAAAGCAGGCCACTGATTTTAGTAGAACTACTTGCAGAATTAAGATACTATTCTTCCTAATTAAGAGAGGTAGCATGTGGCCTTACTTTATTATTTTATATACAAAATACAAGGATAGAAAAGTTTTTGTGGGGCTTAAAAGAATAGAGAGTAATTGAGAGCAAACAACAGAGATTTAAGAGATTTTCCTCCTAAACCAAAACCTGAAAGCTCTGAGAAGGACCCATGCTCACCCTCCCTTCCTAACAGCATACACTGCTTTACAATGTACCGATACATTTTCAAAAATGGTCCAGTTCAAGCTTAGAAAATTACATTGGCTACCAATGTATTCTAATCAGAGCATTTTTATCAGTGTGTCTACAGACTAATAAGAAGAAATCCAATCTAGAGCTCACTGAATGCTAAATTAGATCTAATCAGAGGGCAGTTTTCCAACTGTTCAACAGCAGGTCTAAAACCAATCCATGCCATTTATGTTTTAGGGATCCATTAAAATACAACAAACAAATCTGTAATAGCTGCTTCAAAGCCACGGTCGGAAAAATGTGCAGATATTTGTTTGCATTTAAGCATGATCATTCAACTTTATCTTTGCCAACAGCTACTTTGCATTCCAAATACCTTCAAAAAGTCATTTAAAAGCCCCCAAAGTAACATTATCTGTGAATGCCCTAACTCGGACAATCTTTTAAGATTTATCCATTTAGATCTTCTCATCCTGATGCGGCTCAAATGGTTTAACAACAGTATCTCTGAACTATTTCCCATTACATGGATTTTGTCACTTTAACAAAAAAGTGTCACTTTAGCTAATCTCAGTAGTAGTGTTACAATATTTGGCTTACAGAAGTAACATCAAATACGGTGTTACATACACAGAAGGAGTAAGTGCAGTAAGTAAATCTATCTTTATGTTTCATTCAGAGGTTCTACAGACACATTTTTACAGGACATTTAGATAGCCATATGTTAAGTGATCTTTTTTTTTTTTGCTACTGAGAAGGAACCCATCTGTAACATGTCCAGCTTTGAATCCAATGACATAGCGTCCTTTTAAATTCACAGCTGTAAAAGGCATCGTGTGAACAGATTTTGATCAAGCTGAATTCTTCATATAGTTTCCTCCAACATAACAAAAAACAAACAAACACACACACACACACACACACACACCCATAACTAGATTGAGGATTATTTGAGTTAAAGGCTCTTTTTGCTTGAAGTTCCTTCATTGACTGTATGCTGCTGTTCGAGAACTACAATAACTAATGTGCCTCTTGTATCAATTGATAATGCACCCAAGTTTCAGAATATTTCAGGGTCTACTGTCCTCATGCATAACAAAACAAAAAAAATATTTCATACCTAGTCCACATGCTGGGACCAAAAGTAATTTAAGATACAGAGGAGCCTGCTGTGAATGGGGCAGGCTGACAGGAAAGGAGCGTGCAAAAGGGAGGTAACTGATTGCCTGAAGGAGAGGAACAGTTTGCAGAATTCGCTCCTGAAGACTTATAATAAATCCGCCTTGTGTGCTCTCTCTCATCTTGTCTCTTTCCAGAGAAAGGTGATCCAGGTTTGCAACTGAAAAACCTATTGACTAAATTACACACATGAAGTGAGAAGAGAGTAATCCCCTGTGGATTATCGCTTATAGCAAAATTACAAATATTTTAACTCATTTTAGCTTTTGTCTGTACCAAAAAGTTTATAATCCAAATATATCTCTGTCCTTGTACGGCCTCTAGTGCAATGGAGTGATGACACAGCTTGAGGCCTCTGAGTAATACAGTACTATAAATAATAATAGTTATCATTTGGATTTTCAACACAGTGTATGTTGAGACAGACCAAGACTTATAAATAAGAAGTCTTTTGACTAATTTTGTTGTAGTCCACCTAGAAATACTTGATTTCCCTATTTTCCATTGCATTCACTGTATGTGTATTATGTGATGCTAGCCTATATGGATCAACTTCATTTATTTCTTTGTCTAAGCACATCTTCAGGGATGCTAACTTGAGCTTCAGGAATACAGTTTAAATCAATTTAACTTTTACCCCCTCTACTGGATGGCTGAAATGGTGGCTGATTTTTTTCTCTCTCTTGAGATAGGTTCAAGGTGCTAAATTTTGTTCCCCCAAAGCGAAGAAGGTTTGGATCTGGTATTTTAATTCTGTTCCATCTCTATTTTTCCCCAGTCCTTAGATCATGACATTGTTTTAGTGTAAACTAAATCTGCATTTTAAACTACTTGACTATGTAAATATACTAATGGCACAGGACTGAGACCATTTGCATTCAAATAGATCCACAACCAATGTAATAAAAATAATAAAGATATGGAACTAGACACTCCAGGTAATTGCAATATCCTTAAATATTACTATTTTGCTTATGAGCACAGGCTATCTGCAACGTGATTGTCAGTGAGGATCTACACATTCACCCACATATGTTACAAATAAATAGAAAATATGAAAAGTAGTATAAACATTATCAACTGGAATCATCTTACTGGCATTTGGTGGTGACTTTCAGATCTTGAGTTTCTTCATAATTCACCAACAAGATACTTCCCCTCTTAGAATGATTGTATTCTTCCTCCCGCAAACTTAATCTACTGTATCAGCTGCCTGATACAGTTACTGAGCTGAAAAAAAAATCACACTCACCTTTTCTCTTTTTCTCCTTTTCACCCCATTGCTATCCTAATCAGTGAAATGTCTCAATGAGTTTTCAGTGCATAAGGTGATGGGCCAATATGGGATTTTCTGAAGTTAAAACTAGAAGCTGAAAAAACTAAAAATCTGGTTAGGCTGAATAATAGTAAAAGAAGAGATCATACTCACAGCAACTGCAGAGAGACAAGTCCATCGAAAAGGCCTTTGGGAATCTCGGTGATCTTATTTCCATAGAGCACTCTGAAAGATACGGGGAAACAAAATAATAGTAAGTAACAGTCCAGCTTACTATCCTCTCATCCCTCTCTGAATTATCATTTTTATTGATCTCATGCACCATGACCATGATCTGTAGCCATTTCATTTAACTACTGATCTCATTTTCTTTTCAGGAGGGCACATGGTATTAAATGAGTTGTTATGATTCAGACTTTGTCTGGTGCTGAAAAACGTCTTTAATGCAGAAACTGGACATTTTCCAAAAACTGTATTTCACTATTTTTCAGCCTGTCTTCTTTCCATTCTCCCTGTACGAAATGTTTTAACCATTAAGACCCGCTGTTCACGATGCAAAAAGTATAGAATTCAGCATGGTGATGTTGCACTGTTAATTTCTAACAATCTTGAAATACAAACCAGGGACGAGTACATTTTAAAGGACCCTGTCTGGACGAGGTCTGAACGTCTTATGACAGCTGAACTGGGCACAGAATGTTACACAAGCAGCATTTCAGGAGGTATTCTGCCCCCACCAGTTGCAATCTCAACCTGACCCGGTAAGTGCAATGGAGCTCAAGAGGGGAAAATAAGGATATATGAATATTTCACAACAACAAAAATGATTCACTTATGAAACTGAGTAAAGATTTGGGAGCATACATGGGAGTTACTTTGTATCAGCTGGTTCACTGAAAATGCCAGGTGCCTCGATGATGTTCAATATGCACTAATATTGTAGTAATATCAGAAAAGTTCCAAAGGGTTTCCCTCAACCCAAGCCAAACATACAGCTGTGAAAGCAGTGAAAACCACCACCACAGCTCAATGGCATCATACTAAAACAAAACTTTAGATTTTTAGAAAAAGAAAATAAACATTTCCAAGTCTAATGGGGCTGCACGTGTGTGGCACATTAACATTGGAACAAATAACTGACTAAACAAAAGTCAGTATGAGAGCTCAGGCACCCATTTGTAATTCATATTAATGTTCAATGCTACACTGAGCCAAATTAGCTAATGTCATTGTCTGCCCACCATGTCAAAGTGGAAGTCAAACCTTCCCATGCAGCAGCAGAGAAACACAGGGGAAGCACATGACATTGCATCTGATTTTCCTACATCCCACATTTCCATTTATTGTTTCTAATTGAGAGCCTGGAAACATTTACGCAGGAGCTGCTTTGATTAAGTTTGAGACAGGCAAATGTTCAAATGCCCACGTCTGCCTGGCTGTTGTCAGGTCCACACTCCAAAGATATTTTGTCTTTGATATACTGACAATGGCACTCCTGAAAGTACCGCCGCTAGTAGTTACTTACAAGAGATGCATCTCCATACTGGCCAATATCACACCCAATTACGATATCCCCAACCTTCCATCTTCCCGCCTCTCCTGTACAAATTAGTACACACACCGCAGTGTTTCTGGAATACCACCATTTAAGTCAGGAAAACACACCAGAAAGTATGCAGGAAGACCCAACTGATCATTTCAATGATTCCACATACTCTTAAAGATGACTTTAGCAACAAGGGGCCTATTTTTGGAGGTTTACCTACAGAAATAAATGCTGTAAAATGCATGTGCATTTACTTCCCTAGCTTGAACATTAGTCATTTCTGCTTTTAATGCATCCAGTTTTCTAGTTGTGTTTGCAAATTTGGCACATAAATGTTACATTGCATCCCGCAACACCTGAGAATCACACCCAAGGTATTTTGCATTAAAATTATAGTCATGCCAAGTAAAATACACACTAAAACAAAGTAAATAAAGAAAATGGCTCTATCACACAATTAGTGAATCAACAAAGACACTTCTACCCTTATTTTTTCCCCTTGGAGTCTCATTAATGCTTCATTTCCTTCACAGGCTATTTGGAAGAATGAAAGGGTGGCTTTGTAGGGATTTATACTTGTCATTTAGTGCCAGGTAAAGGAAGAAGTTTACAGATATTATCTCCCCTTGCGGCAGGAGAAGGAAGAAGACTTCTGGCTGAATTATACCTGCAGTCTGATCTCCATGCTCTTGATTTGAAATTTAAAAATGAGTGAAAGAGGGTTAAAAGGGACCGCAAGACTGCGTCCTCTCCTCTTCCCTGCTGCTCCCTTCCCTCTCTTCCAACTATAAATACCCACAGTGGTGGTCTTTGTTCAAGACAGATACCAATCTGGATGTAGATGAGAGCCATGAAAACAAACACACAATCCTATGTGCAAGACTGCCCAGTGCATAAGTTGTATTCTGCTCATCCCTGGTACTTCTGACAAGGCTGTTTCTTCTAATGCCAGAATAATTAATACTGAAGAATCATTTGCTATCTATTTGAGTCAAGCAAACTTTTCACAATACTGCAGGTGGCTTCCTAATGTTAGCGTGTTGTTGTGGCATATGTACAACTGAAGCATTTTTAAGAGCATGTAGAGTCATCAGCCTGCCAGTTCACAGCTAAATGCTTTCAGCATGGTTGCGACCCACATGCTACAATTCTGCAGAGCACCGGGCAGATTAGGTGGATTTCAGCTAGCAGCAATTTCCTGACTGTCATCAGCCTTCCAAACACTGGTAAGAACAGTGCATGAAAAACCCAAACTGCCAGCTGCAACGCAAACATTAGAGCAGAAGCCTGGGAGAATCACCCTGTTAAACTGATGAGGAGATTCTTCACTAAAAACGATAAAATAAAAGCCCCACAGTTATATTCAGCTGTTCATGGAAATTAAAAGTGCTCCTAGAAACAGGCCAATTTATTTTACTGATTTAACTAATTGCTTGGATTCAGAGAACTGAAAAAAGGAGTAATTTTTTACATATTCTTTCCCCTTTATTATATTTAACTAACGATGCATTCCGAAAGTGAAGCTTGTTGTTCCTTCACTATTCCAAATAAAGTAGCTTATCTTGTTAGCTCTTCATAGCAAGAAAGACAACAAGCAAATGAAAACCCTAATTAAAGAGGTCAGACACGCCTTCAAATGTACCATGCTCGTCTGTTTCATACTGTTTGTTCACACACTTTTATGCTCTTATATTAAAAATGTTATTTATTTGTTCCCATAATATAAGAACTAGAGGCCACCAAATGAAATTAATGGGCAGCAGGTTTAAAATTAATAAAAGAAAGTTGTTCTTCACACAGTGCACAGTCAATCTGTGGAACTCCTTGCCCAAGGAGGTTGTGAAGGCTAGGACTATAACAGGGTTTAAAAGAGAACTAGATAAATTCATGGAGGTTAAGTCCATTAACGGCTATTAGCCGGGATGGGTAAGGAATGGTGTCCCTAGCCTCTGTTTGTCAGAGGGTGGTGATGGATGGCAGGAGAGAGATCACTTGATCATTACCTGTTAGGTTCACTCCCTCAGGGACACCTGGCATTGGTCACTGTCAGTAGACAGGATACTGTGGTGGATGGACCTTTGGTCTGCCCAGTATGGCCATTCTTATGTTCTTATGTGTCTGCCAAGAGATGCCATTAAACTTGAAGAAAAGTTTAGCAGAACATGATATTTTGTGGGTTAATTTGACTCAAAGTGGTGCCAAAATACCACAGTGGCTGACAGTCTGAGCAAATATTGATAGATTAGATAAAATAATTAGACAGAAATAAGGAAAATTCTCTCCACAGTTTGACATCTCAGCTTCTGGACTAATCACCTGATGTAAGTGGCTGAAGCACTACTTCACACCCAGCATTAGAATATATTGTACAGAACCCATGAAAATATTAAACATGAAACAATCCTGCACTGGCAGGAACTTGGACCAGAAGGACACTAATGCCTTTTCTACAATCTCTAGAAGTTCTGGACCTCTTTAACAATCAGAAGATTAAGTAATTTGGGATCACATGAGCAGCATAATATAGTATAGGCCTTCCACAAGCACCTTCCACTGCTTCTCAAGTACCTGAAATAATGGGTGCAGATTTCTCTCTATTCTCTGACACTTCGGCATGCATTCCCACAATCCTAGTTGCAACTTGCTCAGTTGAGTCAGAGTTCCAGAACATAAAGCTTTTCTCCTGAAAGTTGACCCAGAACTTGCTGGGTATAAAAGCCCAGTGCTGAATCCTTTATGCTGTACCATATGTTTTCCAGCTAATAGTTCCTTTATTTTGGCTTGGTTATAACGTTCTTAGTGACGTGCCAAATCATGACTCTGTGCAATAGCTTTTTCAGCCCTCAAAAGCCTTTTAACTATCTTTCAGACTGTGAAAATGATTCTTGTTATGAAGAATTATGTTTCCAAAATTATGAGGACAATGGCATAGGTTCAACAGGAATAAGAGCTCTCAAAACAGCAGCAAGGATTGTGGGTAATAGGAGCATTAAATTTCTGATATTTTAGGAAAACTTGCACCTTTTTTTGTACGGCATTTCATATTTCTCCATAACAATTAGGCCAAATAAATCAAGGTAAAAATACTGGCTGCAATTTGTTACTCTAAAATAGATTCAACATTTATTTAAATAGATAATGTTTTAGCCCAGAATGACACCAGATACATCATCACACGGCATGTGATGATGTAAAATATGAATGACATGCCAAACACTAAGAATAGTCTGTATGCGAGCTGATCTAAACTGATAAATCACTTGTGAGCCTAATTCAGATTTCTCATTTTACACAGTTCTGAAATCTACTCCTTCACAACTGAAGGGCTTAGGCTGCTTTGCTGCATCATACAAAATGTCTCCAGACTGTCTGGATAAGGTCTTCAGAACTCTGGCACAGCCGAATTAAATGTGCAGAAAGTCTACTGGCTCCCAGAATCCTCTTGTATCTTTGGTACTATGTACAATAAGCAGACACTAATCCCTCATCCAATACCCTCTCTGATAGTCAAGCCAGATGTTTCACTGGATGAACCAAAAAATAATTTATTTCAGAAAGTCCAGGAAACAGGAAAGCGTTCTGAACTTATTCACAATTTCCAGCCTTGTGTATGAAACTTGTATTTTATTAACAGTTACCTAATAAAGGCAAAATAATACTCTAGTTACACAGGTTGTAAATCTAATATATAACTAACCTAGCGGTTTTCAAATGTTTGCTTAACACCGAGACAGTGGAGCCCTTTCCAATCAATCTTTTCTGCTTCCACGTCTTCCCTACAACAACATTATCTCTCACACAAAAAGTAATATTAGGATAGTATTATGCAGGCAAGAGAATAATGAATATACCTAACATGAATATAGCAGCTGCATTGTTACCACTTCTTTTTGTATCTGTGTTGCTTACTTATCCTTAGGTTAAGGACTTTGCTTTTACTTCTATGTATCTTAAAGACTTATATGGACCCCAGTACTGTAGTATCTGGGCACCTCACAATGTCTAATGTATTTATCCTCCCAACACCCCGTTACATAGGGACAGGCTTTTATTCCCATTGCACAGATGGGAAACTAAGGCCATGTCTATACTTACAAGCTTACAGTGGCAAAGGTGTAATGATACAGCTGTAAGATGCCACTGTAAGATCACATTGTAGCCACATTATGCTGACAGGCGAGAGCTCTCCCATTGACATAATAAAACCAACTCAATGAGCAACGATAGCTATGTCGGCAGAAAGCGTCTCCCACTGACAGCACTGTGCACATGAACACTTATGCTGGCAACATTTATGATGCTCAGGTGGATGTTTTTTCACACCCATGTGCAACAAAAGTTTTGCTGACATAAGTGCTAATGTAGACATGGCCTAAGACACAGAGAGATTAAGTGACTTGCTGAAGGTCACACAGAATGGGAATTAAAACCAGGTCTCCAGAGTCCCTCTATCTCCACACTAGATGGCTGCAGACCTTCACTTCTCTAGTCACTCTAAATCAACGTGCACTTTGGTTTGATCCTCTTATGTGTTCAGTGTAATTCCAAAATAGGATCATGGTTGAATTTACACCAAACATCCACCCAAACACATGAAAAGAGCCTGCAGGGATGTGTTTGTTTTTGGTGAGCATTTTTTTAAATCGCAGCTGGTGACCAAATAAGTTTCTGGAAACTCCAAGGGTACTCTGAACTCTGCTTCAACTATTGTAGCAGAAAGCTTCATAGCTTGAAGACTGACAGGAGGATTCACCACTGTAACAAAAACAACTCCATAAACTACCCAGAAGCATGGACAATCAGTGACCGACAGACCATAGACTGAGAGCAACTTTATGTGGCAGAACAAAGTGTCATGGGGAAGAATGGAGGCACTTCAGGGTATAGTCAATGCTCTCTAACAAACGAGATTTATTCTCCTTGATTCAGGGCTCTAATAACTAACTCAAAAGGGAGTTGAGGGAGGGGCCAGAGCTTCCCTTTTTCTGTGTATTCCCTGGATTTTCTTTCAAGAAGAAAAACATCCTTACCACGAAGACTGATTCCAGACATGGCTGGAGAGCAAACTTCTGCTGAACATATGGGCTAGGAGAAACCAGCTACTTAATTTCCTTTTTACAAGACATGCTGGCAATGGAAGGAGCTTGGGGCCTTATGCTGGATAAGCTCTTCTCCCTCTTGGTTTGTACTAAAGAAATCACTGCCAAGACAGGAAGTGCTGTTCTAAGGAGCTGAGTTTGAGTCTGAGCACGAAGAGATTTCTTGTTTGAAAAAAGATTTTTTATTTTTTTAAGAAAAAGTCTGGCGACCTTGTAGTGCATAGGCCACTAGTCACGTTTAAGAGATTGGATTTTGTATAGCATGTGCATATGCTGCTGTAATTAGCATCACTATGTTTATAAACTACTGCACACCTGTTTTCTTCTATTCTACTGTAATTATGGTGGGCAGAGTACCCTGCCTCACCGCTGAGGCCTCGCACCACTCAACTAATTACAGGAGAGTTTGGATTGGGTAAGCTACTATATAAGGGGCATCCACTCGTCAGTTGCTAGAAAAACATTCTTGGCAGCCTTGCAGATAGGCCCTTTCACTCTCCTGGAAGCAGAGAGCACCACAAGCGCAGTCAGCTAAGAAGGAGCAGACAATGTGGGCTCTGGAAGAAAAGGAAAAGAATTCAAACAGTGTTTATTTTTTAATGGGCACAAAGTTGCCTACTTTCATTTCTGCATTAGTATGTCTTCTTCCTTTATCATGGTTTTAACTCTGAAAGCTACAGGACCAGCTGTACCATATGCAGATTTAATCTCAATGTTGGCAAACATTCTTATCAGATAACCTAATCACATTCAATATAAAGATAAGAAAAATTACTCAGCTAAGACAATGCACTGTAGACAAAGCTGCGCCTATTCAGAAAATGGAGCTGAATAATGCCACTGGGCCATTAGGGCTCCAAAAATAATGGACCACTTAAAAAAAAAAGTGAGTGAATTCTCTCTTGTTCCCTCTTATTCTGCTCCATTTGGTAGTGCCATAGGATGGGGACTGCCCTTTAAGGGGAGTTGGCTTCAGCCCCACTTCTGCCTAGTTATCTGCCTCCCAGTTGATGGGCCAGGGCTGGTGTCTGGCTCAGATGACCACGCATCAGATATTAATAGCCTAGGAGTAGGGCTTCCTATAAGAGGAAGCCAGCTCCATCATGGAGGAAGACCAGATGCAAGAAAAGACCTGAGGGGAATCTTTCTAAAGATGCCCAGATTCTGGAGTGGGCATAGCGGAGCTTCCCAGCTCAGAGAGAGCTAGAACCTGATGCACAGAAACAAGGATAAGGAGAAGATACATCATCAGGGAGGTACCTGCAAAGGAGCCAGAAGAGACCCATGGGTAGGGAGTACCAGGGAACCAGCAGTCCCTACCAACCAGATGGAAAGGCCTGACTGCAGTTACCTGCGGAGAATGGCAGGAGCAAAACCTTAAGAGAGAGTTTAGAGCCCATGAGGCGTATAATGGACTAGTGAGTCTCTAGGAGGAGGCCAGGAATTTCTAGTTTTTAATTTAAATACCTTTGTGTAAATAATACAGTTCCTGCAAGGGGATAGCAATTAGAGCACAGCTGTAGTGATTAGTTTGGCTATAGATGGAGGCAAACTGAGGAAGAGGCAGTGTCCAACACTGGGTGAGGGAATACCCTGCTATAGGCAACTTCCCTCCTTTTATCTTCCTTTTGCTGCTTCTGGCCAAAACTATCCCTATCTCCTTGATGAACTACTTTGTGATAGGCCTCACCTATACTTTACCTGAACTGGTCTGGAACAGTTTTAAACCAACTGAGGCTCATTCGGTTTAAACAGAGTTTTGGACGACAAGCCAAAGAATACTCAATCCCCTTACTCGTTCTGGGGCACAGCATGGTTTTGGTTCTGGCTTCCTTCTTGTACCCCAGTGTGCCACCCCAGTCACTGAGGTCAACTTGTAGGCTTGTGTCAATTCTACCTAAACTTGAATGCCTTTGAGCTTGGCAGGGCATTAGCACTGGAGGTGCCTCGACTCTGAAAGTCGCTTCTATCTGTTTGCCTAGAGCACAAGCCGTTGAGCAGTGCTAGTCAAGTACTGTGCCAAATTACATTATTCAGTGAACATCCCCTTTTTTCACTGAATCATTTGCTAACATTTTTGTGGAATTTGACAAGATCCATAGCAGGTTGACTGGCAACAGAATACTCAAATCCACAAGTTACTCAATAAATCCTGGTAACAGTATATATCTTTGGCATTCTACCAGGTGTGTTTAGGACACAGGATAAAGCCCATCTTTTAGTATTCTGCCTCAAGGGCTTAATACAGTATATAGTATATAGTTTAATGCTGATAAGTCTTTCTATATTTGCACTGATTAAAAAGTTACACAGGTTATTTACTAATGTTATTCAGCATCCAGAAAATGCAGTGATGGCAGCATTTGTAAAGTGCATAGTGGTCTCTAATCCATATTAATCTAAATTGTCTTAAAACCATATTTCATATTAACTCAGGTAATGCCTTTCCAAAGCTTTAGACTCCTCTTCCTACTAGGACTTCTTCCCAACACTTTGTCTTTAGTTCATTTTCTTTATGCAGCAAATGACCTTGTATTGCTCCGTCTTTCCTATTGCAAGCTTCAGTGTTTTAAAACAGAACTTAAATAGAACTAGTGGTGTGAGCTGGCTAAAATACAGCAGTATTCAAACAACTGGAGACCGTGAACAGTTTCAATTTTCAAAAAAGAAAATATTAGTTACTGAGATTCTGTTTTCCCCCTTTTGTTTCTGTAGTAATATTTTAGTCCAGGTACCTTGTTGAAAAAATAGTACTTACAGGTCAAAAATATGAACATTTTCTTGATTGGCTGAGGTCCTTCATTATGTAATTGCAAAAAGGAAAACAGAATCTGAATGCTGCTGAGAAAATGGAAGAGGGGGCGGGTGTAGAAAAGCTTTTTTTCCCTAAGTTCTTTATAAAAGCACCACAGAAAAGTGACTTTGAGCCTTGCTGTGTTTTTGGACACCAAGATGAGGCAGGCAATAAGCCTACATAACCACATACAACACAGTTACAGAAAGAATATACTCATTCAATGGCTTTGGAGAAGTAAACAAATAAGTAACCTTCTGGGTACTCATCTATAAAGGAACTTATTAGAGTTGTGTAAACTGTTCCCTCTTCAAGTCTGCAGGATCAATTTCTCATTTACGAAAGATTAGGTTCTTCACACTACTTGACGACTGTGCACAGAAACAAAGCATCACCAGCCACCACTTACTCTATTTCTTTTACATTCAGATTCTCCCCAAACAGTTCATTCAGCCCTACTTACAACGAGGTGAGAGATTTCAAGCCATGGAATGCATCAGGAGCAATGTCAGATATTTGATTCTTGCTGATGTCTCTGTAAAGATACGGGGTGGGGAATGACAGGTTACTTGTAAATAGGAATTTGTTGAAAAAAGTTAGATTTTTTTCAGTGTTATAAGCATTTTATTACTTATTTCATTATTATTGTTATTTGTTTGTATTACCCTAGCAGGTGGGAGCCCCACTCACCATGATCACATTGTGATAGGCATTGTACAAACACAGAACAAGAAGATGCTTCCTGATCCAAAGAGCTTACAACTGCAGTTTAAGATAAGGGACAACAGATGGACACAGACAGATGGGGGAATTCAAGAAAACAATGCAACAATATTGGTCAACATGATAGGCTATGTTATCAGCGCAACAGTACCCTAAGTGTTGTCAAGCTTTTAGCAGGCATCATGGCAAAGGAGAGTTTTAAGGAGGCATTTAACGGTGAGGTGGCTTTGAGGATGTTTATGGAGAACAACTCCCAAGCAGGCGGGGCAGCATGGAAAAAAGCACAAAGATGCTTGTTTGAAAATTTAACAAGTGGGGAACTGAGGCTGGTATCATTAGCTTACCAGAGGCAGGAGTCAGTATTTCCAGACTGAGATGATAGATAGGATAGCAATAGGCCATGAAAGGCTTTAAAAGTGGAGACAAGTAGTTTATGTCTGATGCAGTAGAGAGGGGGACACAGTGGAGGGATACAAAGAGAGGGATGACATGGTCAAAGCAATGGGCTAGGAAAATGAGCTCTACAGTAGCATGCTGAATGGATAGGAGCAGGACAAGACTGTATTTGTCAAGGCTAGAGAAAAAGATGTTGTGGTAATCAAGATGCAAGATAGTGACAGCCAGGACAAAAATTTTAGCTTCATAAACAAAACAAAATGTGTTAGCCGTGTTTAGGGTTTATCATGGGTTAGAGTATATAACCATCCGAAGAAATGCGAGTACTGGGTTAATAGATAAGTCTTTCCTGTGCCAGATCTCTGTTTGGCAGCGGAGTATGCTTGTATGGGGGAATAGATAGCCCTTTCTCTGATTTTAAAGACCAGCATTAGTGCCACTCAGAACTGGTGCTGGGCAGTAATAAATTGTGCCACTGATGTAAGGTTCTTAATGAACACTCTTGCCCGTTGTGGATGAGCAGAGCACATTCTACTGCACCCCTCATCCGAGGGGAACTCTGCTGGGAATTTAAGCCTAGATTATGACCCTATTCTGCCATCAGTATGGTGTAAAGGGACCATAAATCACTACAGAATCTGGTCAAGGCACTAAGTTTCAGTAAGGTCCTCTTCACACTCCCATTACAGCTGCGCTGGGGCATCTTGTCACAACATGCTTTTACTGTTTCAACAGAAGTTTTGAAAATGCTGAAGACCCAGTCCATCCTTTATTACAGGTGGGATATGAACATATTGTGTTGGGTGCCCCAACATGGCAATGATGTCAAATCATCTTCTCTAAAGTACTTAGTACATGCAGAACTTTAAGCATATAAACTGTCTTTCGTTGGAATGGTACCTGCTTACGTCAACACTGACTCTGTTCCATGATTGTTCAGGCTAGTACAATCAGACACAGGTAGTATTTCACATACTGCATTTCCATTGTCACTCCATTTCTGCTAGAAGACATGTTCAGAACAGTGGATGGGCTTATGAAATAAACCTCATTTGAGTAGCAGCATCCTAACATCTCTTTAGGAATCTACAAGGAATAAGGTTTTCTCACAAAGCTCTTAAAGTGATTGATCTAATAATGTTTCCTTCTATAGCGTTTTGCTTCACTTTTGTCCACTGGAGTTTCATTTTTATGGTTTATCTTTAGCTATACTCACTACAGTCAAGTCTGTGGTGAGTATAGCCAAAGAAGAACCCCTTTCATGCCCCTTTGAAATCTGTTTAGGAAATCAGTTAACATTGATTGCACTTTGTGTCTAGACAGTAAGATGCAAATAGCAGCCTTCATAGAAAGAGCCAAATTTCTTGGCACAGAGTTTATACTATGGCATCTATTCAGAAATATTTTTTCAACCCATTACAATGGAGTAGAGCAATGTGATAGATCAGAACCCTAACATCTGAAAGGGGAACCTTAGTTTTAGAATTAAACATCTCAATGCAGCCTGTTTCTGTATATGTCACATTTTGATTGAAACAAAAGATTCTGTCCCTCCTCCCCTTCTCCAATTTAGGATGTTAATCTGGGTATAACTAATGGTGCCTGAACTTGCATAAATAGCATGCTGGGAGATGACATTCACCCACCTCTTGCGGATGTGGTATGATCAGCATTAGAAGTTAATTAGACACATTATTTCCTTTCCATTAGAGCCAAGGCTCCAGTGCTGTTGCTTAGATAGCGAGGCTGAATCTCCTCCTGCCTTGATTGAGGCACAAGGATTCAATTAAGATTTTGCTTTTCTTTTTTTTCCCCTTTCTATGGCCTGCTGCTTTGTGGTAGGTTCACTCCACTCTAGTGCTTCATTTACACCAGGAAAGAGCGGATACATGCTTTCCTAACCTTTCATTACTAAGTCAGTTTAGGTCACAGAGCACAAACTTCCATAGTTTTGGATATCACTAGAATCCTGAGTGAACTGCAGCTCTTTAGCTGGGAATTTAATAGACTGATCAGGATTCCATCCAGGCAGAGAATTCATTAACCATCTCAAAGTCTCATCTCCTTATGCCCATGACAACACAGAAGTGATTTCCTTTTTGAAAAGTCTGGTAAACACACTCTTTGAGCAGTGGTGGGCAACCTGCAACCTGTGGGCCACACGTGGCCTGTCAGGGTAATCTGCTGGTGGGCTGCGAGACAGTGTTTATATTGACCGTCTGCAGGCACAGCCGCCCACAGCTCCCAGTGGCCACGGTTTGCTGCTCCTGGCCCATGGAAGCTGCGGGAAGCAGCGCGGGCTGTAAGGACGTGCTGGCTGCCGCTTCCCGCAGCTTCCATTGGCCAGGAACGGCAAACTGGAGCCGCCTGCCGCCCTCCCGCCTGCTAGTGGATTACCCTGACGGGCCACGTGGGTTGCCCACCACTGCTCTTGAGGGTGACTGCACACAGCTGCTGTGTAGGAGTACAAATTGCTTCTTTCTCTGCAGCAGGGAACAAGGCATAGCTTGTGCTTCTTGGATAGCATATGAAGATGATTTAAGTTTCTTTACTGCCCTCTGTAAGAGCTTTTGAGACAAACTACTGAATAATATTTAGAGCTGGTTGAAAAATGAAAAACAAACCCACAATTCATAAAATAATTTGAGGAACAGTCATATTGCAACATTAGTTGGATGGTTGTGAAACTTTGTGACCTGTTTATTGCTAAGATGAAAGGTGTTAACGTTAAATATCAGAAAGAAGTGCAGTTATAGTGTTATAGCCACACCTTTCTGGGGGTTGGAGTCCTCAGTCTTGTGCCCAAAATGCACCTGAGAAGCACAAGTAAAATAGTAGGAGATGGCTTGGTGATGTTTCTATAAATTTTCAAATCCGTAGTCTATGCAATCATATATTTGTCTACTAGAAGGGTGAAATCTTCCTTCTGAGCTAGATCAATTGAGTTGCAGTAGTTAACCATGTGTGGAGGCATGAATAAGTGTAGTGAGGTCTATGACAGATGAAAGGTTGCAACCAAGAGAAGATGGGATAAGTTCTCTTGGACACTGCTGCTTCCTGAACATCCAGTGCCAGTGAAGCATCCACTCTAAATAGTGAGTTTTAACTAAAAGCAAGCGTAACTTCTCAATCCAGGGAACAGCTATAACTTCTTCCCTCTCCTCAGAATGTTGCCCTCACCCCACCTCTGTCTTATTTAGATGGAGCCTCAGTTAACCAGCTCTAACTCAAGGTCTAAGCTCAGCCACACACTGGGAAATAAAAACTTCACCATCTTTTAGGAAACTGAGCTAAGTACCATCAAAATATTGAAAAAAACATCCTAACATCCCCACACGTAGACTGAAAGGATAGAACCTTCTGGTACTAAACAGCATTGACATAATATCACCCTTTGATTGCTTTCACAGAAAAAATGGAGGGACTTTTGTTCTCCTTGGTATACTCCTGTTAGGGCCCACAGACATGTTATTAATCCCGCTGATATGAAAGGCTCCTGCCATTTCTAAAGAATCAGCATGAACAAGTGCGCTTTTCCCCATATCAGAAGGTCATCAGCCAATGAAGCCAGCACAGTCTCCAGGTCATACCATAACTAGGTCTAACAGCAGAGAGAAAGGAGCTAAGAAAATCTGAAGACTTCTGATTAGATGCCAGAGCTGTCTAATTATCTTCTCAACGCTATCTCCCAAAATATTAAGATTAGAGACATGAATGGTGAGCCTTTTAGTATTAAGAGTGAGTTTGACCACAATTCAGGCTTGCATTAATAATACTAGCATCTTGCAGTCCCAAAGGGAGATGGCAATAACCACCAATAGTAATGGAACAAATAGATCTCCACTAGATTTCACAAACCCTGATGAGCACTGGTCCAGATTACAGATCCTCACTGTCCCATAACAATTCTGAACCTCACTAAGGAGACAGAGAAATGTCACGTTTATCCTGCCACACACTGACAAGGACATCTCTTGATCTCCATAGAAGCCATCTCTTCAGTGTCAATGAAGTGTGTGAAGTACTTGGGGATTTCCTCGCTAAAAGTGGATAAATAATGTAAAATTAACATCTGGCATAATGGTTTACTGTTTCACTATCATGGCAGGAATAGTAATAAGGCTGTGTAGAATCAGAACTGCAATAAAGGCTGTCTTTCCCATATCTGTATATACATTTTTAAATTGAAAAGACCTATTTTTAATAAGAACATAAGAATGGCCATACTGGGTCAGACCAAAGGTCCATCCACGCCAGTATCCTGTCTACTGACAGTGACCAATGCCAGGTGTCCCAGAGGGAGTGAACCTAACAGGGAATGATCAAGTGATCTCTCTCCTGCCATCCAGCTACACCTTCTGACAAACAAAAGCTAGGGACACCATTCCTTTTCCATCCTGGCTAATAGCCATGAATGGACTTAACCTCCATGAATTTATCAAGTTCTCTTTTAAACCCTGCTTTAGTCCTAGCCTTCACAACCTCCTCGGGCAAGGAGTTCCACAGGCTGACTGTGCGCTGTGTGAAGAAGAACTTCCTTTTATTTATTTAAACCTGCTGCCCATTAATTTCATTTGGTGGCCCCTAGTTCTTATGTTATGGGAACAAGTAAATAACTTTTCCTTATTGACTTTCTCCACACCACTCATGATTTTATATACCTCAGTCACATCCCCCCTTAGTCTCCTCTCTTCCAAGCTGAAAAGTCCTAGTGTCATTAATCTCTCCTCATATGGGACCCATTCCAAACTCCTAATCATTTTAGTTGCCCTTCTCTGAGCCCTTTCTAATGCCAGTATATCTTTTTTGAGATGAGGAGACCACATCTGTACGCAGTATTCAAGATGTGGGTGCACCATGGATTTATATAAGGACAATAAGACATTTTCAGTCTTATTCTCTATCCCCTTTTTAATGATTCCTAACATCCTGTTTGCTTTTTTGACTGCCGCTGCACATTGCATGGACGTCTTCAGAGAACTATCCAAGGAGTCCAAGATCTCTTTCCTGATTAGTTGTAGCTAAATTAGCCCCCATCATATTGTATGTATAGTTGGGGTTATTTTTTCCAATGTGCATTACTTTACATTTATCCACATTAAATTTCATTTGCCATTTTGTTGCCCAATCATTTAGTTTTGTGAGATCTTTCTGAAGTTCTTCACAGTCTGCTTTAGTCGTAACTATCTTGAGCAGTTTAGTATCATCTGCAAACTTTGACACCTCACTGTTTACCCCTTTCTTTAGATCATTTATGAATAAGTTGAATAGGATTGGTCCTAGGACTGACCCGTGGGGAACACTAGTTACCCCTCTCCATTCTGAAAATTTACCATTTATTCGTACCCTTTGTTCCCTGTTTTTTAACTGGTTCTCAATCCATGAAAGGATTTTCCCTCTTATCCCATGACCTTTGGGACCTTGTCAAAGGCTTTCTGGAAAGCTAAGTACACATGTCCACATGTTTGTTGACCCTTTCAAAGAACTCTAATAGATTAGTAAGACATGATTTCCCTTTACAGAAACCATGTTGACTTTTGCCCAACAATTTACGTTCTTCTATGTGTCCAAAAATTTTATTCTTTACTGTTGTTTCAACTAATTTGCCTGGTACTGACGTTAGACTTACTGGTCTGTAATTGTCAGGATCACCTCTAGACCCCTTTTTAAATATTGGCGATACATTAGCTATCTTCCAGTCATTGGGTACAGAAGCAGATATAAAGGACAGGTTACAAACCATAGTTAATAGTTCCACAATTTCACATTTGAGTTCTTTCAGAACTTTTGGGTGAATGCCATCTGGTCCCGGTGACTTGTTACTGTTTAGTTTATCAATTAATTCCAAAACCTCCTCTAGTGACACTTCAGTCTGTGACAATTCCTTAGATTTGTCACCTACAAAGGACGTCTCAGGTTTGGGAGTCTCCCTAACATGCTCAGTCGTGAAGACTGAAGCAAAGAATTCATTTAGTTTCTTCGGAATGACTTTACCGTCTTTAAGTGCTCCTTTTGTATCTCGATTATCCAGGGGCCCCACTGGTTGTTTAGCAGGCTTCCTGCTTCTGATGTACTAAAAAAACATTTTGTTATTACCTTTTGAGATTTTGGCTAGCTGTTTTTCAAACTCCTTTTTGGCGTTTCTTATTAAATTTTTACAATTAATTTGGCAGTGTTTACACTCCTTTTTATTTACCTCACTAAGATTTTACTTCCACTTTTTAAAAGATGCCTTTTTATCTCCCATTGCTTCTTTTACATGGCTCTTTTTTAGTTCTTTTACTGTGTTTTTTAATTTGGGGTATACATTTAAATTGGGCCTCTATTATGGTGTCTTTGAAAAGTGCCCATGCAACTTGCAGGGATTACATTCTAGTCACTGTACCTTTTAATTTCTGTTTAACTAACCTCCTCATTTTTGCATAGTTCCCCTTTCTGAAATTAAATGTCACAGTGTTGTGCTGTTGTGGTGTTGTTCCCACCACAGGAATGTTAAATGTTATTATATTATGGTCACTATTTCCTAGTGGTCCAGTTATAGTTACCTCTTGGATCAGATCCTGTGCTCCACTCAGGACTAAATAATACTACTTAACAGTATTTTCAAGAATAGTCTTTTATTCTTTTAGATTTATACAGGTGACTGAAAAAAAATAGCCTACTATATTTGTTTTGAAAGGACATACAATATATTGTTACAAAAGTTCAAACCCCTCTTGTAAGAACCATCTCTCCTGCCTAATCAGTGGCAACTGAATTAAAGTGATGCAAATAGATAGGGTGACCAGATTTCCCTATGCTGAATATGAGACACCTGGTAAAATAACTCATATTCAAGCGAGTTCAGTGGCAATCACCTAGAACCATGCACTACAAACACTTAAATGAACATCAGGTTAACTGAGCCCCTGTTAAAAAGAAATACTACGTAGTTGGATTCTTTTTATTTACCTTATCTTTACGGCTTCAGGGTTCACACTGGGAGGGGTCAGACACACACTCCGCACACACACGGGGAGAGGTGACACACCCACACTCCCGTACACGTCTCTCACACGGGGGGTGACCAACCGACCCAACCCTCCTTGCCCGGCGCTCTCCATCCTTCATGCCTGTCTGGGCCCCCAGGAAGACCCACCTCTCTTAGTACCTGGCTCCCCATCTTCCTGAGGCAACATATGGGGAGGGGGCATGCAGGGTCATATGCCCCCCTCCAGATTTCTGCCAGGCTCACACCAGAATGTGGCCAGCAGCAGCCTTTCGGCACTGTGCAGGAGGCAAGGGTCAGGAGCTGCTTCCAGCCACAGGGGAAAGTGGGGGATGGATGATATGGCCTGTGTCTTTGCAGAGCTCATCTCTTCCCCCCTAACCTCCTGTCACTGTGACTGGAAGCAGCTTGTCTCTTCCTACCCGCAAAGTGTCGAAAGGCAGCTAACACCTCCAGGCTGCTGCTGGCCACTGATATAACCCAGCCACTTCCCATCCCCCAGCTACAGCGTGGGCAGGAAGGGGCTAAGGCCTAAGGATGCATTGTGCACCAGAGCCCAGGAAAGCTGACTGCAGGGGCTTCAGCGAACCTGGTCAGAGAGGTAGCTCAGCAGGGGAGGGTGCCTAGGGGATGGAGCAGCCCCACGCTCCCTGGGGGCAGGAACCAGGGCAGCGGGGGGCAGATGAAGAGGGTGCTAAGCCTTGCCTGGGGGGCTGCTGTGGAGCCTGCAGTGTTCAGGGCATGAACAGGATGGAAATCACTCCCTCCCCCGCACCCCGGCCACTCCAGAGCTCAGCTGAGGGGCAGAGAGGCTTCCCCGTGCCAGCGCTGTGTGGGGCTCTGGCACACACAGGGCTCAGCTCCTCCTGGTCAGTGCCCAGGCCAGAGGGTCTTGGGCTTTCCCAGGGCGCCGGCCCAGCCAGAGTTAATAGGGGAATGAAGGAACCTGCTGGCCAGGCTGTTGGTGAGCTGAGGGGCTGGTTCTCTGCCCAGCGCTGGGAATAGGACGTACCCCGCTGGGGGAGATATGGAGGAGCAGTGGGGCTGTGTGTGGGGTGTGTGAAGGGGCAAAGCAGGGAGGGGACAGTGGGAGGGGGAGCACGTAAAGGGCTGATGGGTGGGCAGTGGAGGCGACACATAACCCGCCTCAACCTGACACCTGCCCGCACTCACCAGCCACTACAGCTCGCAGCGCACAGCCAGTGCTGGCTGGAAACAGGACGGCGAGTGGGGCCCTGCTGGTCAAGAGCCAGTACGCAGCAGGGGGCTGCGCTGATAGACCAGCAGGAGGAACAGCCAGCCCCATGCGCTGCAGCTTTGCCCCACCACCAGCCTTGCACACTTATCCCCATCCTCAGCTACTGGACCCCCCCACTCACTGCTGGTGGGCAGGCGGCTGGCAAGCAGGGATCCGGCCAGCAGCAGGACCTGCCAGTACTGATGTGGGGGAGACAAAAAATTTGCCCATTTTTAAGAAAAAGTTGGGACACCTGCAGGAGGGCTTAAAAACAGGACTGTCCCTTTAAAAACGGGACATCTGCTTACCCTACAAATAGACATCTGAATGCAGAAGAGAAAATAATTATAACTCAAAATCTTCTCTGTGGAAAGGAATTCAATGTTTAGAAAGAAATAAAGGGGACATCAATTAATTACTTCATATGCTACACAATAGAGAAGTGAATCTGCATGTTATTAAGGATTTCATGCACTGTTAAGCATCCTGGGCCAATTCCATGCTGCTTTATACTTTGAAAAAGAGTTTATCTATACAATCCTCAGTAGTTTCAACATTTGAAAACAAAGAAGATAAAATTCAAAATAGTACAAGCTACAAGTATAATCTTCCATGTTAGTCTTAGTTTTAAACTTACATTCTCTTAAGTTTCTTGTACTGGGAAAAAGCTCCAGGAGGAACTGTTTTGATGGAATTCTGTTCCAAGCGTCTAAAAACAAACAGAGTAATATAAACATTAAATATAAGATTGTAACGCAGGAATAACATTAAATGTTATAACGTCTTTTTGTACAAATATATAAAACTATATTTGAAACAGATTTTCTTTTGAAAGCCAATAAAATTCAGCAAATGGCTTTTTTAGGAAACAAATTCATCTTCCTGACTAACCAAATTTCTACCAAAAAAAAGGAAAACCCAATTACAGAGCATTTCACAGTAAGATGGTAAATTTTGTTCTGTGGGAGCTAAGCTTACTTTGTCCTTTCTCAAGATAGACACATTGCAAATCACCATCAGCATCTTCAGGGCCAACTAAATTAATAAAAGATTTCCGATGTATATTGTAATATTTCTCACCAAGGATAAGGTAAAAAATATCAATTCCCTCCAAGTACAAAGCAGTTATCACAAAAGGATGGCAAATTTCCACCTCAAATAAGTTGCTTTATTATTCTTGACTGAAGTAGATAAAGGACCCTTTCGAGCTGACTCAGATCTAAGACAATACTTTCTACGCATATGTTCACAACTCCCAATATAGTCACTTATCTTAAGACAGAATTTGGTCTGCAATGTCAGACCACTAGGCCATGTTCTCTCATGGATAAGTAGATCTGTTTGTAAAGCACGGGGGTAAAAGCAAGGAACTCTTAAGTTCTAGACCTGGCTATGTCACTAACTCACTGTGTCCCTTTTTATTGAAAGCCTTATAAATAACTTCTTTATCAGTTTTACCATTTGTAATTTGGGAATAATAATGCTTTATTATCTACCTCACACAGGTGTTGCAAGGATTAGTATATATTTGTGATATACTTTGAAAAAAAGGAAATGCTATATACAAAGCATAAGGCTTTTTGCCTCTTCTGATGCCATTCAAGAAATAAAAGGAGAGGTCCCAAGAGATGAAACAAAACACCTTTTTCCACTACCTTAAAATACTAGGGTCCATTTTTAATGCCACAGAGAGGCATCCCATATAAAACACTATGGATGAGCTTAACAGTAAAATAAAACACAAAAAATTGCAAGATTGACTGAGGAATATAAAACTTATAAGCTTTTAAAATATTTGTTCATAAAAAAGTTTCTAAGTAGACATTTTAAAAGGTTCCCATAATCCTCAAGAACAGGCCGTGTGATCTCCCAGGTTAATAATAAAAGTGAATCCCAATAAGCTAAACTTAAAATACTCAACTTATCATGTTATCAAAAATTCTTATATCCATCTCTGACACTGGCATTGAAATCTACTAAGCCTCTATTTTACAAAAAGAACTTCATAAAATCCTGAGTTTTAACTGTGTTGGCATGGTCACCAATCACTCTTGTTGGAAATGATAGAGGGTTGAAATACAAAAGCACCTCACCTATCCCAAAGGGGCCCAGGCAACCCAATACACTCCTTTCTTTAAAAGCAATCGTGGTGATAGGTGCTTAAGAAAACAATTCCCTGAGATGACATGGAGTTAATCAGCATTGATTCCTGCTGCAACCACATGGAAGAGAGAAACAAAAACGTGAAAGTATGAGTATGGAGATAAAATGCAGGGCAGCAAGAAGATGAAGCATGTGTGTCTTAAAGGACCGCAGGAGAATGAAGAGGGAGCGTATGAAGCCTATAGCTCTTTGCCTCAGAGAATATTCTCCAAATGATCTGTGCCTGCAACAAGTAAGCGAAAATCCCACTTCCCCCAATACATTTTCAGTATTTTGGCTGTCTTATAGGAAACAGTTTAGTGGAACTGAAGAGCAAGTAAAACAATGTGTATGTAGTCATTGCCATTAAGCTTTACTGTTACCATTCCTATTTTGTGGATCCATTATCTGACTTAATTATCTCAATTATTTTGTGAGTTGAGTCTCTGTACAAGATTTCCCTCCCAGTTAGTCCTAAATAGTATGGTACGCACATACACTGTACTGCAGGGGAATGAGCAGTGAAATGCAAATTGCTGCGAATATCACTGGTGTTTTAGTGTGCATGTGCTTCGCAGAGTTGCAACAGACTTTTCCTAGACATTCAGAGGTCAATTTTTCAGCAAAACCTTTTGTTTTACAAACTCACAAAAGTTTCCATGTGCACTAATTTCTATGAACAAAGAAGGGAGTTGTTTGCCCAACTACCCACTTTGCAGACACAAATTAGGGTTTCACGTGCTTCAGAGGTGCATATCCATTTCCACAGGAGCAATCAATTGAACAGAATTGCAAGACGAGGTTAGGATGGGTGAAAACTTGGCCCTGTATTAATAGTTCTTTGAAGTACACAGGAAAATGTCACACATAAAGAACAGACGCATTTATATGTAAAAGATAGCAACTCCCCTCCCCCTGCTTCCCCAACATGCACACACACCAAATTGCAATCACCAGGGATTAAAATCCACACTTTCTGCAAATGTGAAAAATAAATAACCTAGAGGAGGACAGAGTCGGGGGAAAGAAAGAGAAATTAGGATTCCAGAGGGTTGTTTCACAGGGAGTTGGCCAGTAACACTCAGAAGCAGCACTGAGTTCTTCGCCATTCACCACAAATGAGCAGCAGATGGCCTGTGATGAAAATAGATGGTCAAGGGTGGTATCACATGCTGCTGCATTTTCAGCTTAGTTCCGCAATAAGCTCTTGATTTTATTTAATTTTTAAGAAGTCCTTTCTGTGGGGGACTAGGCTGAACAGATGATGCTTAGTGGGCCCTATCATAATAATGAGGTCATGCAAGTAGATGCATGTAGATTCCAAACTTGCCACAAAGCACAGTCGACATTTACTGTATAATATTAAAACAAGTAACTGGAAAATATGA
Source organism: Mauremys reevesii (assembly GCF_016161935.1). NCBI lineage: Eukaryota > Metazoa > Chordata > Testudines > Geoemydidae > Mauremys > Mauremys reevesii. Next base: position 28,909,487 of record NC_052630.1, read on the forward strand.
AGTAGAAACTTGGGCTTTACAATTTCTTTATTCATAAATGCACGTTATGGAGCTGTGGGTACAGGTTGAAAATGGCAATTAATTTTTATATTATTAGAAATGTGAACAACGTAAGTGATTTACATTACCAGTTAGTACTACTACCCTGCCTAACCTCACTAGCTAAGCAACATGCATACAGGTCAGCATTAGATGGGAGATATCCAAGGAACAATTAGGTTCTGCCAGAAGAGGCGCTGATGGTTCTGAGAGGTCACTCTTCACTCTGAGTCAGTGCTGACTCACCACTGAATAATGGTGAGTCTTAAAGGTGTCTTAGACACAATCTTTCAAATGAGATGCAAAATGGAGGTTCTTACTAGATCATGTAACACTTTGCAAAACAAAATAAAAACAAAAAAATGGTGTGTGGTAACCTGAACATCTTGGTTAAATTCTGTTTTAAGAGTAGAGCTCGGCAGAATGAAATGGATCTAATTTGCATCTTCAAGTAGACAGCATTCTTTAGCCCATGTCCTAGTGTGTTGGATGGTGTTGCTGTATGTTGTTAAAGAGCAACTATTGTTCTACAGCAGAGGTGACTGAGATTTCAGTGGCTGGTGAAGTGATCCATTATGTATCTTTTACTTGCCTCTCTGGAATACGAGGAAACAATTTTTGAGAAACATTCTGAGATCTTCTGATGAAAGATGCAAGCACAAAAGAATAATCTGTATTGGCTATTTGAACCCTTTCGCCCCTGTTCTAGATTTCTGTACAGTTTGGATTTGAAGTGAAAATGTAAAAGTAAATAGTTGGAAAATGAAGAAAAAAAAATCAGGAAAATTTGTTTCCATTCAACATCCAAATTTCATTTTCACTAATATTTTGCAACCAGCTGTATTTAACAGACACAGCACCAAACAAGTGGAATCCATGAGAACACACTGTAAAGAATGATGGAATAAATGACTATATATGAAAGGTACTGTTAAACCTTCTCATGGGCTTTTGCTCGTCCATTCAGTTATCCTCTTCATTCTGCCATGTCAGCTGCTGCCTGAGAGCACCGTTCGTACTGCCCAGATGTATTATAGATGCTGCACTTCCTCCTTCTGATATGAACAGTGTTGTGTCTGCCTTTGGAAGTTTTACTTTTAAAGCTTCAATGACAATGGATGTCAAAGGACAAGAGCAATTTCCTTTATTCCCCTCTAATAAAGTATCAGAGCCTGGAAAATGCAGAAGGCCTGATGGATTCAAATATATTTTTCTTCTAATAATGTGACATGGGAGATCTTTTTGATTTTTAAATGACTTTGTGGCACTAAGAGCAGATAGTAAACAAAACAGTTAGAAAAAGCAAGGGGGGGGGAAAGGACGCACTTAAAGGTGACAAATGATCCTCTGGCAAAGAATAAGCACTCAAAATCCCATCCTAATCCATCTCAAGGTTCACTGGGTGCAAATCTTTTCGTCATCTCCTCATCTGGTGCTTACACTACTCAAACACATGCAGGAAAACACAAAAAGATAAAAAACAACCACCTAACGCCGCTTTCTTAGAGCCAGATCACATACTTTGGAGTGACAAAGCCATTTGTCTTGAAGAGTAATGCCCATTGCAGAGTGGGGGAGACAGCCATATTAATTTGGGTCTCAGCTATCTCTTTTTCATTGGGGGAAAAAGAATTTGTTACGCGGCTTGCTAATGGAGCAGTTTGCTAGCAATTTTCCCATTTCAAACAACATCTCAGCTGCTAATGCGTAATGGTTTGTCAAGCCTACCCATAACACAGACAAATCACTAGCTTGGGAAAAAAGAGAGAGAGGGAGCGAAACATCAGTACTGATAATTCTTAGCTGTCAAATGAATAGAGTCTACAAATGAGACAGCCACGGTCTATTAACAGTGTTGTTGTGCTGTGCTTGAGATGTGTCAGAAAACGTCCCTTCCGTAAGAGGCAGCCATGAACATGGCTGGGAGAGGGTAAAGTAACGTACAACCGCCAATCTACTCAATGGATCATGTTGCTCTGCTTAAATGGCCAAAGTTCTTACAGGCTTGCGCCATTTGGGTGGCCAAGAGCTGAAAGAAATATCTGGTAGAAAGAGGGACATCAGTACCTTGCTAGTTCTCATTTGTCTGACAGGGTACACAGAGCCTATTCAAAGGTCATCGGGAAGGTGTTAGTCCTCTGTCCCTGGCTGGAGGAAGGATAGCCTATCCTGCGTGTAAAGATTTGCAGGGTCGCAAGTCAAGGTCAGTGGTGGGAAATTACTTAATTCCTCCCAGTGCAATGTGCTGTGAAGAGTTGGGGATTGGGACTAGCAGTGTCAGGGAGGAAGGTGGGGGATCTCTAGGACGCATCAGAGACCAAATGAGAAGTGTGATTCTTCCTGATACTTGAGTAAGATGAGCTGCATTTTAAAAGTTGCCACACTTATGCTTGGGACTTTGATGAAGAAAGTCTGCTGAATTTGTTTGGCCCTTAACAGGAACTGGTCAGGCATCAGATTTACTCTTCTCTTTGATTACAAGTTGCCTCAAAGAGGTGTTGAAACCTGACCTAGGTCTGATTAACCCTTTCCAGCCTTGAATGGCCTGTCTCACTCTGCAACATTAGTTCCATCATAATTACACTAACATATCCCTAGGTCACTGTATCAAAGTATATATCAAAAGGTAAGCACTATGTAAAATGCATCGTGGTTATGAAAAAATACTGCTTTGCATTTATCCAATCAGTACCAGCTTCTTACTATGTAATTAAAGGAACAAAGTAAAATTCTATTTGTACTGAAGAAGCAGCAAAGAATCCTGTGGCACCTTATAGACTAACAGATGTTTTGCAGCATGAGCTACTGAGTTACTGCAGTGCACAACAAAACAATGCCAATAAGTGATTTGGACAGCACCATGTAAACAAAGTCTGAGGTCAAAATGCACAGTCTTACTGTTTCAGAAGCTTTGCAAGTTGGCACTGCTGAGTGCCGGCCTTTGTACCTCTTCTCTCCCTTCCTCACCCTCCTCACCCAAAGGACAACAGAAATGCTTTAACGGCTGTGTGTTTGGGGATAGAGGAACACCAAATATTCTAAATATATCTCTTTGCACTCTGCTGTAGTTTTAAGTAATGGATATTTAAAGCTTTCATTCCCTTCCTAATTGGAGCTGTTGCTACTACCATTATACAACACTGAATATATGTGGTTCTCTCACTGTCTTAGGGATTTATACTGCCACCATCACCAGAGTATCTGAGTGCCTTCCAAGTATAATCAATACTATTTATTATGAATCATAATGAAACCATTATTTTTCCACTGCAACCAAGGGAATTTACTTCTTCCCAACAGACTCACCTTTACCTTCCCACTTCATGGCTTCTTATGGGGTGGAGGAGCTGTGGTCAGCAACCTGCCCTCCGAGGGAGGAAACAAGAGGGCAGCTAGCAACTCCCCTCCACGTACCAAGTGTTTTGTTACGTATTGTTTTTTTAGGGAACTAGCTGACTATCTCCCATGCCCTAACCTCCATCATCTTTGAATGGTATTGGAAATCTGTCAGCTTCAAAAATTAGCCTCACAGAACTTGGATCTAATGCATACCAGAGATCAACATGTGACTTTGGATCAGAAATGATTAGACTGATAAATATCTAAGCAGTTTCCAAGCACTCGGACACTGCAGATTCATTCACCCACAAAGTCATGTTGGTCAACTTTTGCATAAGGTCTGAAACATTACGGTAGTTTTAAGGAAACATGAGTTAGGTCTCAGGTATGTCCATTAAAAACAAAAGATTCTTTACCTACATGGACTTTCATCCACTTATCCAAGTATGACCATGTCTTCCTAATTACCTTTTCCTTTGGTTTCTCAAGGCACTTGCTCTTCTCTGTCTGCACCATTCCATTTCAACATAGCTGCAGATCTTCAGGTTTAACCCAGAGTCATGGAGCAGGAATCAGGGCCGGCTCCAGACCCCAGCACGCCAAGCGTGCGCTTGGGGCGGCGTCCCGCGGGAGGGCGGCAAGCGGCTCCAGTGGACCTCCCGCATGCATGCCTGTGGAGGGTCTGCTGGTCCCGCAGCTCCGGTGGACCTGCTGCAGGCATGCCTGCGGAGGGTCCGCTGGTCCCGCAGCTCCGGTGGAGCATCCGCAGGCATGCCTGCGGGAGGTCCACCAGAGCCGCGGGACCAGCGGACCCTCCGCAGGCACGTCTGCAGGAGGTCCACCGGAGCCACAGGACCGGCGACCGCCAGAGCGCCCCCCACGGCGTGTCGCCCTGCTTGGGGCGCCGCAAATCCTAGAGCCGCCCCTGGCAGGAATATGAGTTTTCACCCATCAGTTCAAATCTTCTTACAAGTGATAATGAACAGTTGTTCACACAACTACGGGCTGTAGATTCTTCTGATCCATACTGCATCTTTAAAAAGCTAGTGATGGAATTCTTGACTGAATTTTTAACTATTTTTCTAACTAAGGGCAGATCTTTAGCAGCCAAAATTCCCATTGGAATTGTCAAGCCTAAAATGGTCTCTTAAAATAAATCTGTGTACACTAACCTATTTGGATAGCAATGCTCAGCAAAGAGCTCTCTAGTGTGAAAGCTGACAACTTTTAGAGTAGAAACAATGTAGTTGCACTTTAAGGGCTTGTTCTGGCTTCTGATATAGCTCCATGAAAACCCATTAAAAACTCAACAATTGCCACACCATGGCATCTGCAGTTCATTGAGTCCAACAGCACTTTCACTACCAGCTTGTAAATGCTGATTTTAGCAACCATTGTATGAATCCATGAGATGCAACAGAGTATTTTCCATATGCTAAAGAGGAGAGGCCTCAGTCTGAATCAAGCACTTCCTTGTGTTAGGTACTCTCCAAACAGACAGAAAGATGGTCCTAATTTTTCTCTCCTGCTGCCGTGCTCTGTGGTAGCTTTCTGTTTTTGACCCTAGTTTATCTATAACGTGGATGTGTCTTTCTTCAGAAGCAGCCGGATGACCGTGACATGCTGATACATCTGAACAAGAGGGTCCCAATCTTTCTGCCTCAACACTGATGCATGTGGCAGACCCTGGATAAAATACTCTGCCCTTCGCTTTGCTTCTCAATAAATCCATCAGTGTCATTCTCTCCTGCCTCCCTCCCTAATCCATTAAGCCTTCCACTTTCAGACACCTGCAGGAGTCTCAACCCCCATGCTTCTGCCTCTCATGACCTCATTGAGACTTCAATAGGTGGCTCCCCTCCTTGGAGGTTGTTCCTTAAAGCAGCAGCAGTAGTGAGGGTCGCAGGAGTTTCTCTTCTGGCTGGTAGAGGTGGGAGGAAGAGGGCTCCCAACTCCCTCCTAGAACCAGGTGTCAATTTGTGGGCAGGGGCTGAGAAGGAAAACGGGCACGAGTGGGGCAGGTTCCACGGATTACTGGACTTCCAGTCAGTGCAGCAGAAACTTGTCTTCAAATACCCTCTTCTGTATGCTTTGCTGTAGTGGTGTGGTAAGGGGTGGTGAGAGGGTCTATGTCTATGCAGTTTCTCACCCATAAATAGCTTCAGGGACTAATGGGGAGCTCAACAGGTGACTGTTCCCCTTATGTTAACTGACATGGTCATAGCAACAGCAAGAATGCTTAGAAAGGGGGGGGGGGGCGGCAAGCGTTAAACAAGGCCAAACACAGTTTTTCTGGGTTGAATGTGGAACAATGTTTTGCTGCTTCCACCATTAAATATAACCCATTTTCTGTCCAGGATCACCCCACTCTGCATGGGGCTGCCTTGCCCATGCTTCCACAGGGGAGTGAGAGGACTGTGTGCATGGGGCCTCTGTGTGTGGATCTGGGAAGGAAAGACTCACTTTGCTTGAGGGAGATATTTGGCTCTTCCCAACCCTCCGCTGCTGAAATGGGGCCTAGAGCTACACATTCCATTTGTTGGGTGTGCATTGGTACACATGGGTCTATCCTTTCAAGATGCCTTGGCAAGAAGAGGGGCAAGAAACTTAGGACCACTTCAGCATTAAGAACTTTGCAGGCAGACTCCTGTATCACATGCCATCCCACTAACTTTAGTGGGGCTCTGAATGCGTGGTTCTCAGTGCAGGATTAGGGTCTTAATTTTTATCATATATAAACAATGCAACTCTTACAGGGCCCAAAGGCTGAATCTGTTACCAAGAGGCTTGTTCAACCTCTGAGCACTCTGCAGCTCGGTAGTATTTGAGGATTCTGGTTTAATGTATTGGAAAACACCCTTGCACCTTGCCAATTTGATTGTAGTTAAATTTCACACGTGTAAACAAGAAGTGGTTTTCAACTAATCAGTATTAACTAATGTGTATGTGGCATTTGGACTTCTCTCTGCTTTTTTGTTCTGCTTTGTCACAAGAAGAACATATAGATCCTTAATGAGCCACATCTCATTATGCTCATTAATCCTTAGCAGGCTGACATCCCATCCTCAGTCTCCAGGGCTTACAATTCTTCTATATGTCAGGCATAAAACCTCCAATATAGGTCCTGAACATTAGCACAGCAAGACTGTTTGGATACCAGAAAAACCAATGCTGAGCTTTGAGGCTGTGTGTAAATTTACAATATTGACATTTCGTCGTATTACTTTCTTGAAGTTTTAAGACATATAATTCTTTTAGATTTGCTGGGAGCGTTACCTAATAGTAAACTGTTTGAAAGGGAAAATAGTCATCATATAATTTATTATATAATTTGTGCACAATCCCAGTTTTTTAAAATCTATTTGTACTACATACCTACAACATTGACAAGGAAAAGGGATCTGAAGAAAAGGTGAAAAACAAGGACAGGTGGGAAAGGTGCAAATACTTTCCCTGTGCGATAAAGTGCTGTCACTTATAATATTTTTGTCAACAAAACAGATGTTTTAGGGCTCTGTTAACTAGATTCTACATGTTGTATATCCTTTCAGTGAAAACATCCATCAAACCCCACAAGTTGATTTAATAAAACCAGCAGAAAAACAAACATACAAATCAAACATCATAGCACCTGCCTGCAATAATAAAACTGATTAGCACATTTTATATAAAATTCATGCTTTTGTATTCCATATTTATTTTCCCTGATGTCTTCTGCACTTTCATAATGAACTTTCAAGATGCATACACACATGATACAATACAATCTCCTTCCTGCAATATTTCAGCCAACACTGTATATTGTGGCTTTCAATACAAGGTACAATTACAAGTACAAAAAAGACTGTGCTTTGCAAAATACAATGTTAGAAGCTACCTTTGAGTGACATTCACATTAGATAAAACAAGATCTCTGAGGTTTTTTGTTCTGAATGTCCTAGTCAGCATTGCTTGATCTAAAGTTAGTCAATTTGATAACTTGGTATATGTTATTGTCCTTACTGTTCATACAAATTCCCTTTTATTAACAGAGCCAGATTTATGTGTCTGGTGAGCTGAAAGGATGCTTCAGAAAATACTCCCAAAATTACAAACTCTTACACAGCTTGTCCTGGTGAAATTCATCTGCATGTGGCTACCTTTTACAAATGTCAAAATTCTAAATCGGCCAGACCAATCTAAAAAAATGATGATGCAACCATAAAAATGAATACAATTATCAGACTTAGTAAAAACATAACGTACCTTCTTGAGGTTGGAGGTGACAATAGTCACATTTGACAAATCAGAAAGTAAGTAAATATCTAAGATACAAAACTTAGCTTGATCTAACAGCTGAAATCTTGTGTAGTGATTGCTTATTTGTACCTATTTTAATATCTAAACATCTTCTATGTCAAATATCTCATTCAACAAATCTGGAAATATTTAATTACTGATCTACCTCACTCTCTTCCCTTTAAGGGTCTAGCAAATACTATACAAAGCAGAATTTACCTACTAGCAATTTAAACAGAACCTGAACATTTCCGTTCAAACTGCACATTTTGATACCCAGACAAAGCAAAACGACATGTCCTCCTTAACCCATCTCTGCACATGAAAGTATTTTTATTCCCACCACTTATCACTGATTTAAATCCTCTCCACTGATTGTTCAGTTCATCTAAAATAGCTGCAATTTTCATGTCCTTGTTCTCAGTGGAAAGGTGGCCCTGTACATGTTTTAAGCCTAGAGAGTAGGAAATTGTTTCTTGATGTTAAGCATAAGCAGTCAGTGACAGTTTGCCTGGTGACATCTGAAAGCAGTAGGCAAATCTGACATGTAAAGATGTCCAGAGCCACTTTACAGCAGTGAGTGAAGATCGTATTATATAACTCAAATAGAGTAGAAAAACTACCCTGGGGAGCCTCCATTGGAACAATCAATAAGTGTGTTCAGAAATACTATACTGGTCTAAGCCACACTATATATCGGAAAACTGATGGGAAAAAATCCATTATTAACTTCTTGAGCAAGGACCATTTGAATTGCTGACCTATCTTTCTTCTGCCCCCAAATTCAACGGGCATTACTTTTATTTAAAAGGAAATTAATTTTGAAAAAAAAAAAGCTAAAGACTCTCCTCCAGTTTAAGATGTTAAAGCCAAATTTCACTGCAATACAATTTCAATGCAGACCAAGTTCTTATGGTGCAGTATAAATGACTGAAAATAACAGATTTATTAATAAGAAATGCTTCACACACTTCCTATTTTAAAGGATTCTGTTGGTGTAATTTAATATATGCAAAATCAAATTTGTAAAATGACATCATAGAAATGTCTATTTAAAAAGACAATGGAAAGGGTATTTTGCATTTCTATAACACTTTCATTCTTACAATCACACAATCTTCACTCAGAATTAATTATTTAAGTCTCAACACCTCTCTGAGGTACATTCGGTGGGTATGATCAACAAGAACTTCCCCAAAGAGTATCAATGAAGCAGGAAGAGCCCCAGAAATAGAACCAAGAACCTTGATATTGAGTTGCCTGTTCTACCGACTGTGCAACAGTCCCCGCTGGGACTCCCTCCTACTCCCACTCACAAAATCAATTCCCTAAAATGTAATCGTTTGGCAAAGAAGCAAATTTGCCAAAGGCAGAATGAACAGAAAGTTAAAGCTGTTTTCTCAGGGAAAGCAGCTTTGTTTGCTTTTCCTTAGGTAGTCAGAGGAGATAATGAATATTTAGAAGTGCAGTAACAGATATTTCCACAATGGTAAGTGAATATCTCTTACTTGTCTCAAGCTATAAGAAGCCATTATTTACCAAAATGAAGTATATATCCTACATAACCAACGATGTTGGTTAGCAGTAAAACAAATCAATATTAAGAATCGGTAAACCAGATACTAAAAAGACATCTGATCTGAAGATCTCACTAAACTTGAAACAATCCCAGACTCTGTTTTGAGGTTTGAAAAAGTTTGGTTGAACTCAAAAATTTGGAACACCCGATTAGTTACTTGTACTGGCTAGTGCTGGAAGTGCAAAAGCATAATCTCAGTGAAAACAGTTGCTCTTACTGTATTATTGAGCTGATCGAAACTAGAACCCCCGATGCATTTCCAACTGGTTTCTCAATATAAAAGGTTCAAATCAGCATCTAAATCAAAGTCCCAAACTTCAATGTTCAGCCATTTCTGATCCAGGTACATCAAGTTCAATTCAACTCTCCATTACTCCAATTTTATGCAATCGTGCCTCCATTCATTTCAGTGGAGTTATTCTAGTGTAAAATTGGAGTGACATATTGGTGAATTAAGTCCAATAAAGGCATAGGTTTAAAACCTCCAATATGAGACATAAAGATAAATCTACAACAAGTGTACATCTTAATAAAGTGTTAATATACTGAGTATATACATTGGGTTGCTGAAGTGTGATGCATGGTGATGATACAAATTTGGATATCATCCTGGGGTTCGTAATCTGCAATAGAATCATATGTGAAGAATGGAAGAGACCTAATATTCTTCCACCAAAATTGTTCCCCTTTATACATGTTTTTAATACTCTATTAAGAGGACATTATGAAGGTTGCAAAATCAAGCCCTCAAAAGTTAGGAAATGCCAGAATTAAGGTTGCCTGTGCATATGGATTAGGATGGTTCTTTAATGACATAATCTCACACTATTTTTTTTAGAGGACCCCTGTGTCATTCATTGCACAGGATGGATAATGCTCACTTCATGTACAGTTATTCATTTTCCCCTTTGTTCAGTGTATGGCCCCATTCCTTATTTACAGCACACTATTCAAGCCCTGCTCTTAAAAACAGAATTTTTAATTTCCTCGTGGACCTTTCTATGGCATTCATCACTATAGTCTTTGAGTGCTTCACAAACACAAATGTATTTTTACAACACCCTCGTGAGAGGTGAGATTTTACAGATGGGAAACTGAGGCACAAAGCAAATAGGGTCAACGTATCTAAAAACGTAGGGTGCCCAATTTGAGACACCTATGTATGACCAAAGAATAATATCAGACTCCAGGAAACTTCATATTAAGTTCCTCTCCAATCTGTGACTCTAGCTGCTTCATCCATAGAAGATCAGTTAACCCATGGCAACTTCCAGGTACAAGAAACAAAAAGGATACAGGTCAAGAAGTTGACAGTACCCTTTACTACTGAAAATGGAGCCTTGATGGGAAGGTGATCAACACTCCAGTTGTAAGAGTATATCTGACATATGCTCGCAGCATTACGGAAACCACAGAAATCTAAACAACCAATGAATCTCCAAAGTGTGATGCTGATGGAGGTATAAAATAGCCCTTCCTATCAGACAACTTACTTGGGGGTAACTCCAATATAGGAATTATCAGAACCAGACCCAGTGATGGTCTGGTCTTAAGTGTTCTGTATAAAACCCCAAAAGTTTCCAGGAAGATATTTTTGCTCATTAAAGCTGTTGTCCTTTTTCATGCTGACATCCACCAAGAAAATAAGCCATTAGGAGCACTGACATCACCTGGAATATTTCAGCTGTGGAATCCTCCATCTAAACTGGTTTATTGTCAAGAGGAAAAAAAACAGAACCATAAACTCTGGTCCTGTCCTTGGGGCACAGGAAATGGTCAGAGGCTTAAAAAAAATCTCCTCTCTCCACATACATACATATGAAGCAAGATGAACTTATCACAAATTATTCCCCCTACCTCTTCACATTTGAGATTAGTAGACTATTGAGATCTTGATCAGAATCAACCATTCCAAAAATGGCCCTGCAGCTTCATTCAGTGAGATGTCAGTGATACATGTTAGACATTATGATGGGTTGGTGCAGAATATTCTCAAAAGAACTAGTAATATCATATGAAGTTCTCTGGTGGATTCTTCTGCTACCCATGGGAATTACAATTCTTCTCTAGAGCACTATCATAATAAGTACCTCCAGACCTGTTATCTTAACTTCCTAATCCACCCAGTTCACCAGACCCATTGCCTCCCCACAAAGAATCATTGTTCATCTATGCCAGCATAAAACACCACATCACAAGAGAGACAGAACAAGTAATGGTATAGGAACTCTCACTTGATTATCTTCAAATAAAATAGAAACAAAGAAGGCACACCCCTCTAACCTCCCCACTCTCTTGACAATTGCTCATTCCTTAAGCATATCAAAAAGTTACAAATTTAAGAAAAGTCTAAAGGAGCTAACATTTTAAAAGTGTGACTAGAAAGTATCTCTCTTAAGCTTAAGCAAAGTAAACAATCATGGGATAAGAGGGAAGGTTCTCTCATGGCTCAGTAACTGATTAAAAGATAGGAAAGAAAGGTATGAATAAATGGTTAGTTTTCACCATGGAGAAAGGTAAATACTGTAATGGGCTTCCCCAAGGATCTGTACTGGGACCAGTACTGTTCAACATATTCATAAATCACCTGGAAAAGGGAGTGAAGAGTGAGGTGGCAAAATTTGCAGATGATACAAAGTTACTCAAAGCAATTAAACTTAAAGATGACTACAAAGAGTTACAAGCAAAGGAATCTCACACATTTGGGTGACTGAGCAACAAAATGGCTGATAAAATTCTGTGTTGATAGGTGCAAAGTAATGCACATTTGAAAGCACAGTCCCAATTATACATACAAAATGATGAGGTCTAAATTTGCTGTTACCACCCAAGAAAGAGATCTTGGTGTCATCACGGATAGTTGTCTGAAAACATCTGCTCAATGTGCAGTGGCAGTCAGAAAAGCTAACGGAATGTTAGGAACCATTAGGAAAGGGATAGATAGGGGATGGACCACTCAATAATTACCCTGTTCTGTTCACCCCTCTGGGGCACTTGGTACTGGACACTGTCAGAGACAGGATACTGGTCTGACCCAGAACGGCCATTCTTATTATTTCCCTTCTCATTGTTTTGTACTTACACATTCTTCAGGGTGTTTCAGATACTGTGGTCCTTCCATCTGATTCATTTCTTCCAAATGTTTCTTAATATCATTTGTTCCCTCTGTTGCTCTCAGATTAATGGAAATCTGAACATATCTTCCGCCCACAGATCACTAACTTCCAGCAGCAGGTCCCACATAACTACCCAACTGTGCCCCCACCCTGTCAGCTTCAATATAAAACTTTATACAAAACATCTTTCTCTATTATTTCTTCACACCAACACTCTGAATTTAGTAGTTTCCACACTCTCTAGAACAGGGGTGGGCAAACTTTTTGGCCTGAAGGCCGCATCAGATTTCCAAAATTGTATGGAGGGCCGGTTAGCGGAGGCTGTGCCTCCCCAAACAGCCAGGCGTGGCCTGGCCCCGCCCCCAATCTGACCCGTTCTGCTTCTCTCCCCCGACGGCCCCCCTGGGACTCCTGCCCCATCCAACCCCTCCCCCCCGTTCCCTGTCCCCTGACAGCCCCCGGAACTCCCGCTCCTGACTGCCCCCAGCTACCCCATCCAACATCTCCTCTCATTCCTGACTGCCCCCCTGGGACTCCTGCCCCCAATCAACCCCCCTGTTCCCCGCTCTCTGACCGCCCAAACCTCTATCCACACCCCTGCCCCCTGACCGCCACCCCCCGAACTCTCCTGCACTCTATCCAACCCCCTGCTCCCTGCCGCCTTACTGCGCTGCCTGGAACACCGGTGGCTAGCGGTGCTACAGCCACGCCGCCCAGAGTACCAGGACAGGCAGCCGCGCTGCCCAGTTGGAACCAGCCATGCCACCGTGCAGCACAGAGCCCCGGGTCAGGTCCCAGCTCTGCAGCTGCGCTGCCCCAGGAGCTCGCGGGGCAGGGGGAACAGCAGGGGAGAGGCCGGGGGCTAGCCTCCCAGGCCAGGAGCTCAGGGGCAGGCAGGAGGGTCCTGCAGGCCGGATGTGGCCCGCAGGCTGTAGTTTGCCCACATTACTCTTCTAGAGCTTCCCAAACAGATGCCCATAGCTGCATCCTTATTACCTCAGCAAATCTTTCATATCATTATTTAAAACGTTCATGCCTACAGTTCTTAAATCTATCATGTTATAAAACATTACACATATACAACCATATATTGTATGCCTATAGGTATATATTGTTTGGAATGCAAATTCAAGACTAATTTTTAGTACTTCAGATGTAATTTATACTGTAATTTTCAGGAGTAGAAATAGATTCCTAGTTGTCATGTTGTACAGGATGCTGTAATCCCAATAGAAGACTGTACATGCCCGAACTTTTAAGGGAAGCAAGTGTTCAGAGTTTCTAAATTGTCATCAAGCACGTGACTATTTTTTCATTTCCAGTAGATTAATTTACATGCCCAGGTTATCGTGGGCAGTGTAACTTTAGAGCATTGTTTACATCTAACATATCTGTTCAGTGAACTTGCATGTTTAAAATATCTTTTTTGATATGAGAATTGCAAAGTCCACACCGAACATGGAAACTGATTAAATTAAGCATAGTGACCTACTTTATAATGTGCTGAGATAGTAATCACAGAGATTTTGAGCTGAATCCTAAATTATAAAAATAACCAGTGTAGTGACAGAGGAGTGCACATATAGATCAGAGCACCAGTGAAACCTATAGTTAGAGCATTTTGGATAAGCAGAAATCCTCAAATTGCTGGGAGTCAGATATTAAATTGCAATGGGCCAGCATATAAATGAGAGAAGCAGCTAAACTTTGTCCCAGAGAGCCTTGCAGTCTAGCAATATTTCTGCAGAGATGAAAAGATGAATTGTTACAGTAACTATATGGATACGATTGAATCCATAAAGTTAAGGCTCTTAAAGCTGGTTGCAAGAGGGACACTATCTTACAACAACCTCTGAAGGAAAATAACCATTCCCTATGGGACAACCAAAAGCAATTCTGTTTTATTTCACACTAATCAGGACTGTGGTAGATTGTGAACTGCTGTAACAGACAAAACTAGTAAAAACAAGTACATCTGAAAACCAATATCTGATATGATGATACAAGAAAGTGTTGAGATAAGTGTAAAAGTTTTGGGATAAATGAAATATAGAGGTCAGAAAAAGAGGACTTCTAATGTCAGACTTTAGCAAAGAAGAACCCCCCACCCTGCAAGTTCACTCTGTCTGTCTAACATGAGATACTTCCATTATTTTGGGAGAAATCACCAAGGTAAGTTGAAATGTGAAAATAACTCTGTTAAGGAAAATATAAAAGAGGAGCTGATCTATTTTCATTTCCTGGCCTCTAGATAAAAGTGACCATACTCCATTTGGGGGGGGGGGGTAAAATACAAATTGAAATGAATTTGATGAGTATTTGATCCTGTTCTCAGATGGGCAGGGGTATGTTGCACAATATCTCATTTTGCATTTAAGACCTGGATTGAGCCCTAAAATCGAAAAATGTGGGGGATAATGGCAATGTGACTGGCAAATGGCCATGGTTATCAGCTTAAATGGTTAAAAATTGCAGCTCCCTTCTACAAGTTAAGTGGACTAGATCTGGAATGACCTTTGGAATGAGAATAGTAAGTTGACACTGGCACTTACATTTCCACAATGCCCTCTGGTAGGTTAGATGGAATTTCTGTTAAGCCCTTGCCTCGACAGTCCACAATGTTGTTGCTGCATGTGCAAGCGGATGGGCAAGTGATGGAATTAGCATTGCAGGATGGAGGTTCAGAGTGGGAACCTGAGAATGTAAAGACAGTACCAAAAATATCAAGATTAGATTTGCAAACTAATCACTTATTTTAACAATGAAAAATACAGCAGTCGGCGAATTTTCAATTCCTGTTTACATAATAAGTGGCAATCCCTTTGGATTAAATTAATGTATTATTGTGCCAACTTCAGAGAAAATGCACAGATTATAATTTTACTATTACACCATCTCCATTTTATTAATTTATTGTTCCCTCTGACCCTTTTTACATTGACCACATATTTCCATTTATTATTTGAACCTAAATTTTGGAAAAAGAAGGCTGAAGATCCAAGAATACTTCCAAATAATGAGATCTACTGGCATACTGAACAATTTTGTTAGGAACATGATCAGAGCTCAATCTCTGGGGTCGTTTAGGTAAAGACAGGACAATAAGCTCAAAATATCCAGTATATGAAGGAACAATCCTGAATTGGCTGAGGAAAAGGCTAGCTGACCCAGTAGGTCTTTGCTTCTCCAGTTTCTATGAAATTTTCAAACTTTTGAGATTGCACATACTAGCTATGAGATAGAACCATTTTATTACTGATTAAAGTACAAAGGATGGGGATAGTATGCTAATTTTCACAATACGAAGCAATGCAATTGATGGAGAGAAAAAAATACTCATAAAAATTAAGAGCTTTGTCCTGCAAACCTTTATTCAGTCCAGTAGTACCACTGGAGCTAAGGAAACTACTCATATGAGAAAGGCTTTATGGATGAGACATCTAGATGTATACATTCTGAAGAAATCATTAAGTGAAAGTTTAATTTTACTTTCATTAAAGTTTCCAAAAGTTCATCACTTTCTCCAATCTTAATCTAAATGTTACAATTCACACATACACACAAAATATTTTAGTGCCAAGCCATAACTTTGTGTGTGTGTGTATATATATATATATATATACATATATATATACACACACGCACACAAAGAGAAAATCTGAGTGGTGGAAAACAGTTTTTATGCCTATCAAATTTTACAAATGATTGAAAGGTCTTGGTCAAACTTCCAAAATTTACATACAATGTAAGAGATCGAAGACATTTTTTGGAATTATAGCCAAATGTACAGAGCTTACCAATAACTGCTACAATGTGATAGGCTTCTCTCTCAAGGCTATGATTAGAGCTAATTGGTAATTTTTGATGGAACCTTTTTCCATCAGTAAATGCCAATCCATTGAAACAAAAACTTTTAATGGAAATATATTTGTTTTGACAAATATTTCATCAGGAAAGTTTCTCAGATCCAAACTGGGGAAGGGGGGGAGTAGGGCGAGACTCACTCCAGAATTGCTACTATCCCAGTGCTTAGAGCACTTTCATGGGATGCAGGGGACCTGGGTTCAAGTCCTTCCTTTGAATCAGGAAGAATAGGGACTTGAACCTGGTTTCTCGCATTCCTAACTACTGGGCTATTGGCTGTTCTCAGGGGCAGGTCTCACTCTCTCTCGCCCATGTTTTTTCAAGAAAAAATATGAAAGGTCTAAGTATTGGTTCCCACATGGAATGAAACCAACTGTCAAAAGCTCAGTTTCTAATTCTTATTTTCTGGCCAATCCTAGATGAGATACAAAGAGGTAGTGACAAAATCTTAACAAAGTGATGAAAAGCAGAACATGCTCAGTAGACAAATTCCATTCCTCTGGTTATAAACACTAAATAAACTCCATAGTGTTTAAATCACAAATTACAGATGAAATGTGGAAAGTCATAAATGAAACTCTAAATTCTTTAGGTTTGTGTTTAATTAGAAACATGTATGACATTAAGCCAGAGATTGGAACTGTAGCTGGCAATATGGTCAAGAAGGTCTGAAAAATTCTGTTCTCATCAAATATAAAACATTATTATAACCTGCTTCTTCTGACTTACATCTACATTCCATCCAGATTATAGCAAAACCTTAATTGTGCTAAGCCTCCTAACTGGAGAATAGCTAATGTGACGCCAATTTTTAAAAAGGGCTCCAGAGGTGATCCCGGCAATTACAGGATGGTACGTCTGACTTCAGTATCGGGAAAACTGGTTGAAACGGCAGTAAAGAGCAAAATTGTCTGACACATAGGTGAACATAATTTGTTTGGGAAGAGTCAACATGGTTTTTGTAAAGGGAAATCATGGTTCACCAATCTACTAGAATTCTCTGAGGAGGGTCAACAAGCATGTGGACAAGAGGGATCCGGTGGATATAGTGTATTTAGATTTTCAGAAAGCCTTTGATAAGGTCCCTCACCAAAGGCTCTTAAGCAAAGTAAGCTATCATGGGATAAGAGGGAAGGTGCTCTCATGGACTGGTAACTGGTTAAAAGCTGAGAAACAAAGGCTAGAAATAAATGGTTAGTTTTTAGAATGGAGAGACATAAATAGTGGTGTCCCCCAGGGGTCTGTACTGAGACCAGTCTTATTCAACATATTCATAAATGATCTGGAAAAAGAGATAAACAGTGAGGTGGCAAAATTTGCAGATGATACCAAACTACTCAAGATAGTTATGTCCCAAGCAGACTGCGAAGAGCAACAAAAGGATCTCACAAAACTGGGTGACTGGGCAACAAAATGGCAGATGAAATTCAATGTTGATAAATGCAAAGTAATGCACATTGGGAAACAAAATCCCAAATATACATATAAAATGATGGGATCTAAATTAGTTGTTACCATGCAAGAAAGAGATCTTGAAGTCATTGTAGATAGTTCTCTGAAAACAAGTACTCAATGTGCAGTGGCAGTCAAAAAAGCAAACAGAATGTTGGGAATCATTACGAAAGGGATAGAAAAGAAGACAGAAAATATCATATTGCCTCTATAATAATCTATGGTACACCCACATATTTAATACTGCATGCAGATGTGGTTGCCCCATCTCAAAAAAGATATATTGGAAGAGGTACAGAAAAGGGCAAAAAAAATGATTAGGGGTATGGAATGGATGCCATATGAGTAGAGATTAATAAGATTGGGACTTTTCAGCTTGGAAAAGAGAGAACGAAGGGGGGATATGATAGAGGTCTATAAAATTATGACTGATGTGGAGAAAGCAACTAGGGAAGTGTCATAGGAGTCACCAAATGAAATTAATAGGCAGTAGGTTTAAAACAAAGGGAAGTATTTTTTCACACAAGGAACTCTTTGCCAGAGGATGTTGTGAAGGATAAGACTATAACAGGGTTAAAAAAAGAACTAGATAAGTTCATGGAGGATAGGTCCAGCAATGGATATTAGCCAGGATGGGCATGGATGGTGTCCCTAGCCTCTGTTTGCCAGAATCTGGGAATGGGTGATGGGATGGATTGCTTGATGATTACCTGTTCTATTCATTCCCTCTGAGGCACCTGGCATTGGTCACTGTCGGAAGACAGGATACTGAGCTAGATGGACCTTTGGTCTGACCCAGTATGGTCATTCTGATGTTCTTAACTTGAACACATGTCACAGCCTACAACTTTCCCCAGTCCTATGTGTTTGTGTTTATACACAGACACCCTATATGCCCACTGTAGGGAAAAGAATTTGAATGCAGTGTAAACACCTAATGGAAAAGTTACCTTGCAAAACATAGCACAAGCCAATAAAACATTATTTCAATGACCAGTAGTGTCAGGAGGCTCTCTTGAATCTGGGAAAGAATAATTTCTAGACACTGCTGGTTCAGAGCTCTGCTAATTGCAAATACATTTTATATTGGAAAGTTCTGAGAGATTGGGATCGGTTCATAAGTGGCTGAAAGACAGCTCCAAACATCTCCACTTTGAGATGGAGGTTAGGCAAATACCAGAGCCTTTTCATACTACTCACAAACATCACCTAATTTCAATGATGGATAAAGAAATAGCATATGAGTAAGTAACTTGCATCATATCATCCCACATCAAAAATATATTTACATTGATATGGCCATAAATGTCATGATTTTGAAATGTAGATCCAGTTCCCAATAGCTGCAAAATGAAAACTGCTAGTGATTGGCTTACACATCCAGGGTGGATGTCTCTTGACAAAAGGAACAGAGAATTACTGCAAACTCGTGCCTTCTGTCTGAGAAATGTCAGAGCTTCCACTGAGAATTGGTATGTGTGTGCTTGAATTTCCATTAGCTCAAACCGATTGCGCCTGATGGTCATCCCTCTTTTGATCTGTCAATATTATGTGGATAGGAAGTGTCAGAAAATAGGAAAGGAAAGACAATATCAACAATGACTTACACTTTGAGGTATGAGAGTCTTAAAAGTGTGTCAAAAAAGTGTTCATCCAACTTTTATAGTGGTTTCAATTCCAACAGAATTAAAGTAGGGTTTATTTTAGAGACTTCCTCTGAGACAGCTGTGTATTTCACATTTTCTCACATTTCGTTTTTTAAAGGAACAGTGACAATTATTAACTAGCCTTTCCTGAGTAATAATTGCACATCAGACTATTTAAGATGAAAGAATTATATAATTGTAATTTAATTTTCACTTTTGAATATTATCATTATTGGTGGACCAGGTAGCACTGCTTATTATTAAGGTTGCCTGAAACTTCGGATGATAAAACCCTGTTTTCAGTTGCTCATAACTTTGTCAAACGTTAATCATTTGGTATAAAATTTTGTGTGACAGATGTCTGCCTTGGACTGATTTTTTAAGAACATATATTGCCTTTATATGTTCAAAGCAAAGATGCCACTGATTTCAGATGCTGCTGTGAGTAATCAACATTTCTGCAAGTCAGACAAAGGGTCTCAACTCAGGTACTGAAAAAATGAGGAACATACAATAAGTGTCCACCCATGAAAAGTTTGGTTTAAGTGATTTGACTAACATCACACAAAAACTCGGTGGTATAAGCTGTGATAGAGTCCATTATCCACAGAAGTATTGAAGTGCTTTAACTATGAGATCATCCTCTTTCCCTTTCTACAATTCCCTGCCTCATTCACTACACACTTTTAAACTTATGCAACAAATGAGACAAGCAGTAGTCTTACAAAGTCTCCATCACTACACAATCCTGATTCATACCCTGAGCAGGTGCATTCTGTGCAAAGAAGGAGATAGGAGTCCTGTGGAAAAAGTAGCATCTGATCATGTAATTAAAGACTGTGCCATATGCACATGCAAAAGAGGGCTGAATTAAGGTTGCATAGGCAACCTTAATTCTGGCATATCCTATGTTCTGAGTGCTTGGCTTTGCAACCTTAATAATATTCTTTTAACATAGTTGTTGTGTATAATAAACTATTTATATTGCAGTAACATCTAAACACTTCAAACACATTGGGGCCTCATTGTACTATTATGTCTAAACATATAGTTAGAGACAGTTCCTGTTCCAAAGAGTTTACAATCCAAATTTAGGACCAAACAGGACAAGAGTCCATCCCTCTTTGGCCCATCTTCTGGTTTAAAAACATGGGGCCGATCCTCTTCTATTGTGAATCAATGTAATCCTTTAAAGTCAATGGAGCTATGCCAAGTTACACGAACAAAGCATCTGGTTCTAAACGTATGTCCTAAAAATATCTGAGTGTCCCAGTAAATTTTCGTATCTCTTTTGCATATTGAAGGTTTCCTGAGCTCCGTTTACTTATTTTACGTTGGGGCAAAGGTCTTAGCTATTTTTCCATCAGAACAAAATGTTTCAACATTGAAAATTCACTCTATCACACTCTATTTTTCTCCTTCCTTGTTTTCTGTCCACACTGATTGTGATGATCCAAAACAGACCCACAACCATGAAAATAGGAAGCAACAGTTGATAGTCTTCAGAGACAGGCAGAAGTGTACACATTAAGAAAAAGAACTTCAGAGAAACGTTTGCTCCCTTTGAGGAAAAGACAAGTTGGTAGTTAGGTCAAATTTTCTGCAAACATTTCAACATTTATGTCTTGTATGCTTTCTGAACAGGACTTGTAATGGGGGTTGTGGGGAATGCTGTTTGCACTGATATGCCTTGTAGTATAACACTGTGGTCTATTTGAGGAGTAGTATACTCCCTTTTCATTAGAGTGTGGTGTCAGAAAATCTGTACTTGTATTGCCAGTTGGTGTTCAAGTGTCTGTATCGCATAGTACATTTAATTGACTACATACAAGTTAGCTGACTTCAATATCTCCTAGAAAGCTCCAGCAGAGCTCAAATTAATCATTTAATCATTTTGTATGACACAGTATTCCACAAGAGGGCATCATACAAGGTGATCTACATAAAAGGGGGCTATTTTGGGTAGGATGACGGGCTAGAGTTAGGTCAGAAGCACCAGCCTTCCTTGCTTGGAAATTAAGCAGCAGCAACAATAATAAAAGTGCTAATTAATTCTCCCATTACAGCTTACTATCTTGAAGATTTCTGGTATAAGTTTTTCTGTGTGATAAGCTTGCAGCTACTTCAGATTACTATTCCTGCTGGCCAGTGAGCTGTGGAAGTACAGATTCGGAGAACTAACAACAAGGGATCTTTTACTCTCCGTTCTCTATGAACCCTTTCAGATCCACTCCATTCAAAGGCCCTGATTCCATGCCTACTGAAAACAACGGGGAGTCCCTTCCATTGACTTCAACAGGTATGGATTGGGACCACAAAGCAAGTTTCCACAGGGAGTGAGGAACTTTTCTGAGAAGCACACAGCAGAGTTTTCTGGCTAGAAGGGGCTTAACCCACCACAGTTTTACCATAGAGGGAAAGCGATGCCATGCCTTTATTCTCAGGACAAATGTAACAGAGAAGTGGAGGGAAGAAAAACACTATCAAAGTTTTAAGCAAACAGAATCCACTGAGTTTTCATTAAGGAGAAAAATGTCCAAATAAATGAAAATGCAAGAGAAGGAGGATGGGTGTGCATCCCCCCCAACCTCCACATATTCTAGATACTTGATAGCAATGCTTAATTTTTCCCATTCAATTAAAAATACCCCCAGAAACTAGAAAATTTTTTTGTAAACATAATATCATTATTCTATGTTTGGCTTAATATACTCTGTATCGGGTTTTCAAAAATGTTAAGACCTATATCCCGTTGCAGCACACATTTTTGTGCTGGTTTGTGTGACTATCTTTTGATCATGTATCTAAATCTATTATAGGTCTTTTGTAGTCAATAAGCTCTTCATTTTTTAAATGAGTTGCAGCAGATCTTGGCTGTTGGTTTTCAGAGCACCTTATTGGAACAAAAAATCTTCATGCATAAATTGCAGAATCGTTTCAAACATGTGAGTGGTTGGTTTTTTTTTTTTTGGTATTTTGTTTTGTTTATTTTTGGCAGAAGGCAAACATTGCTTTACATGCAACAGAATTTTATTAATCTGTGTATTGTACATTCCACCACCATTTCAATCAACATTCATCTGCTCATCGTAAGGTTTCTTTAATCAAACTATAAAGAGAGTCTGAAAAATGATTTGGATTAAATAGTTCCACCTAAATGATTGTTTGTGTTACTTTTACCTTCACGCCAGGTCTATGTGAATCTTGGGTGTAAGCATATTGACAGGACAATGAAACACCATGGAGACAGAGTTTAATCAGAAATCTTCATTGTTGGTGATCTGGAGGAGATATGTCCATACTAAAAAGAAGACTAATCAATTGTCCAAATCTAAATATCCCTAGAATCTGGAGTACTAGAAATGCAGATCTGGATCTGATTTTCACACATGGCATTTATCTTTATAATTATACACCAAACCCCTGGTTCAGATCACCATCAAACTAAGGATGTTCAGATCAGGCACTGAATTTCCCAGCTTTCTGGGGTTACCCTAATCCAAAAAAGAGAACCCACCAAGAGACTATATTTTAGAGCTCTACTGCTTGTGGTAGCTAATAGTTTGGTAAGCTACATACCAGGCGAGTGTTACCAAAAGACATGGCCATGGCATACAGAGCTGTAACAGGGTAGCTCACCTCCAAGTACTATCGGGCCCAGCTTTCCTGTTCCAGTCCAGGTGTTCCCCAGTTTGGTGTAATGAGGAGGGCAGGGCTACCCTGGGAGTTATAAATGGGAAGCAACCCAAGAGTAAGAGTTCAGAACCCAAAGTCCAGGGAGGGAGAGAGCTCAGAAGAAGAACAGAGCTGGGCTGAGAGCTTCAGGGAAGGGATGACTCTGAGGGAAGAGAAGTGAGAGCTCTCTAGTGAGCAGTGGAGCCAGGTCAGGCTGGTGAAAGCAGAAAGCAGGAAGGTAGTTGCGGGGAGGGTCACCTATAAACTTCCCAAAGCCAGAGAGGCAGGGCCAGAGAAGGCTGGGGCAGAGGTGTGGGGTGGTGGATGAAGGCTGACTGCAGCAGAGGGAGATGCCTGCTGGCTCTCTGAGCTGGAAATCTGAAGGCTGGGGAATGATTCAGGGTGGGAGGGGGAACTCATTGATGTCTCAGGGCAAGATCTGGAACCATACGGGAAAGAAAGAGGGCAAAGAAATATCTCAGCTAGAGGGGCTGGGTGGTGAGAGATGCCAGAGCTGTACCTGGGAGCTGAAGCTTGGTGAGAAATACTGGAGCTGTACCGGAGAGTTGGAGCACAATGAGAGACTCCAGAAGTGTAATGGAGAGCTGCAGCATGGCAAGAGACTCCTGAGCTGTGCTTGGGGTGCCGATGAATTGCTGGAACTTGAAAAACTGAATGTATTGTTTGGATGGTGCTGTGGAGATTTGAATTATGGTTGTGGGATTTTTTTTGTAATAAATTAACCCACAAATGGCTATTTATACTCTGAAACCTTATGTGGCGTTACTACCGACTCCAGAAGAAGGAGAAACTGAGGGAGGTGTCCCAGTCATGCCCCAGCCTGCCACAAGAGGGCACCCCAGGAAGGGGTCGCCATATGACGGAGGTTCTCACTACTACCTACAACTCAGAGATAATGAAGCTCCACTTCTCCAAGTAAATTGTATATTTAACTTTATAGATAATAGAACACACTTCATTCCTTTATATATATATGTGTGTGTACATACACACCCCCCCTATCTCTTTCTATACATAGATAGATAAATCTGAATATCTTTTGTACCAAAATATGCACAGTTGGATCAGTCATCAGGCTGGCAAAAAGGATAGTTCTCATCTATCTCTCAAGAACCAGAATGGCATCTCTAATAATTGTAGTGTTCGGTATCTTGTATGCTAAACTGCAGCATTTTGTTTTAGAATCAAAGTCCATAGGTTATGGAGGAGGAGAGGGGAGACTTAGGGCCTTGGAGTTTACTGAGAAAAGTTAATTCCTGTTTTCAAATTAAATATTTCATTGGCCCCTAGCCTTTTAAGAGTAGCCAATAGACTGAAATTGCAATTAGAACAGAACAGTTGTAGATTATAAATGGATGATTTAAATGCCACGGGCATTTAAATTAAGTTTTGAAATGAGTAAATAAACCAAATAATCCCATTCCTATTGACATCCAGTTACGGCGCTTTAATAATTAAACATAGGAAGTAGGTCTCAGTTTAGTCCTGCTTCACCTAACCAATTGTTTTGATAGAAACCTACAAAATGCTCCTTGTTTTTTCGGAAGTTCTGCTGGCTTGAATATAAACCGGATAAGATGAATTTACTGGGTAAAGATCTATGATGGGTTTAAAATAATTGTAAGTCTGATGGATGCAAAGTTATTGATTAATAAACAAAATGGTACATTGCTGCAACAAATGTTTGGATATGTTATGAAAACTGTGGTCCTTGACCGCTTGTGAGTAATTAAAATGGCTCTATGGTATTTTTTACAAGGGTAGGGCTATCAGTCCTGGTATCTGGATTAAATACAACTACACGATGTGTATTACAATTTTCACTAAATTTGAAATGAATAAATTTGTCTCTCTCTGCTTTCCTAAAACAACTATGTTGCTGGTTTTGAATGGCCACTGCTTCCTAGTGGCGAGATGTCACCCCTCCATGTACAGAGCAAAACAGACAGAGCTGAGTGAGCCATTCATCATGAACATGGACAGGGTTTCTTCTCAATTTCTTGATGCTTGGCTTTTCCCTCCTACTTACCCAGTTGGGAATTTCTGTGAAAGTCCACCACTTTCACAGTCTGCCTCTTCCACAATTTAACTATTCTGAGCTTTGCTTGTATGCACTCTTCTGGCTGAGAGAGAGAGTACAGACAGTTCCTAATAAGCATCCATGAGCCAGGTGGGGCATTTACTCTTCTCTGAGTACTTGTGGCATCTTAGAGACTACCAAATTTATTTGAGCATAAGCTTTCATGGGCTTACAGACAGTCCCCAAACCTGAAGCAAATACTCACCAGCAAACACACACCACACAACAAAAACAGTAATCCAGGAACCTATCCTTGCAACAAAGCCCGTTGCCAACTCTGTCCACATATCTATTCAGGGGATACCACTATAGGACCTAATCATATCAGCCACACTATCAGAGGCTCGTTCACCTGCACATCTACCAATGTGATATATGCCATCATGTGCCAGCAATGCCCCTCTGCCATGTACATTGGCCAAACCAGACAGTCTCTACATAAAAGAATAAATGGACACAAATCACAAGTCAAGAATTATAACATTCAAAAATCAGTTGGAGAACACTTCAATCTCCCTGGCCACTCAATTACAGACCTAAAAGTCGCAATATTAGAACAAAAAAACTTCAGAAACAGACTCCAACAAGAGACTGCTCAATTGGAATTAATTTGCAAATTGGACACCATCAAACTAGGCTTGAATAAAGGCTGGGAGTGGATGGGCCATTACACAAAGTAAAACTATTTCCCCATGCTTCACCCTGCCCCCAGGTTCCTCACATCTTCTTGTCAATTGCTGGAAATGGGTCAATTTTATTACCACTACAAACAGTTCTTTTTCTCTCCTGCTGATAATAGCTCACCTTAACTGATTACTCTCCTTATGTATGGTAACACCCATTGTTTCATGTTCTCTGTGTATATATCTATATATAGATATAGATATAGATATAGATCTATCTATCTATATCTTCCTACTATATTTTCCACTGCATGCACCGATGAAGTGGGCTGTAGCCCACGAAAGCTTAAGCTCAAATAAATTTGTTAGTCTCTAAGGTGCAACAAGTACTCCTGTTCTTTTTGCGGATACAGACTAACACAGCTGCTACTCTGAAATCTTCTCTGAGTGTTACACTTCCACCACTCTGCCTTCTGCTGTGTAAGCCTGGGTTTTTGTGCCCTTCCAACACAACACAAGTCTAGATTCCTGGAATCCCCAGTGGAATCAGTGTTGAGTAATCCCATTAAGGCCTATGCAACTATTTGAATGAGTCAGGGTGACAGGATTTGGCTCATACCAAGTGAGAAGTCTATGATATCACCAATTTCCTACAAGTATCATTCTATACTTCAGCCAACGGTAGCAGTAAAACTACTCCCAATAATACAGTTTGAGTTTTAAATCTAATTTAAATTCAGAGAGAGTGGACACAGATTCCATGTAACTCAGTGTGTCAGTCACACATGCATTGGAATTTTCATGTATTTTCTTGAAAGCAGTTTTTACCTAATTTCCTATGCATTATTAAACATCATAGATACATGCTTCTAAATAAGCAGCAGAGGACACAAATGGCAAACAGAAAACTGATCGTCAAGTCAAGAAGATAAAAATGAAGAGGTTGTCCATTGGACACCATCAAACTAGGCTTGAATAAAGGCTGGGAGTGGATGGGCCATTACACAAAGTAATGCTTTGTCAAATGCTTACAAGAGTTTAAGTCCAACTTCATTCTTCCCTATTCAACAATATTCCTGTAAGTGAACTACAGCTTCAGAATGGCATTCCATTAACACAAGTAAATGTAGCACTTCCACTGCATACTGAAATACTATTAGTGTATTAGTAATAAAACAAGCCATTAGGCTTAGAAACCAAGACAAAAATGTAATTACATTAGCACTCTTGGAGTAATGGCTCAAAAGCTGACTTCCTGTATGATTATACTTCAATCCAGAATCATTAAACAAGTAGTAACACTCCTTTTACAGAATTCTGCTTAAGGGGAAAAAAATCCATGGCAAACCCAGTGAACATAACAAGCAGAGAGAGAAAAAATAAGAGGGAGTACTCTGATGCTACTCCGTTCCACATAATCTTACTATAGTTTAAGGACAATTTTCAGTCATGATCTCCAGAGAAATCATAGTAACAGAGCTAGTAATGGGAGCTACTTTGGACCAAATTTAGCCCTTGATGTATGAATGGGGCTCACAATTAGCTTCTTGTGAGCACATTCAAAGGCAGAGCTTGGTCAGCCAATTATGGATGACATTGACTTTCTTGCACAGAAACCGGCTTCGCTGTATTTAGAGTAAATATTTCTATTGTTTCATGCTATGTAGTGCAGTGCCCCTCATAGCAGAGAAGAGGCAGGACTCTGCTGTTGTGAAAGTACAGGAAATTAATTATTCAGGCCAGGACTGGTGCTAGTACTTTAGTGCCCAAGGCTGCTGCTACCCAGTGGTGCAACCTGGGCAGAGCAGTTCTAGCTGGTGTGGGTGGGGTTGTCAGACTGCAGCATCCCCTAAAAATTAGGTACTTTGGCTATTGCCTGTGTAGCCTACCTGTAGCACTGATCCTGATTCAGGCTAAAAGTCAAAGACCAAATCTTGCAGTTCTCCCTTTTACTCTAGATTCCCAACTTAGCATTACCACACAAGGTCTCACTAAGTCTTGGACTAAGCAGTAACAGAATTCTATTCTACACATGTCAGTGCATCATCTAGATAAATTTTTTTTTGCTAAAACAACAAGTTGAAACAGGTCACCTTTATAACAGATGAGGGGGCCACTGGCACTGAAATTTGAAAGCTACTTGATAAGCATTGATACGTTTCTCTAGAAGGTTTTTGATCCTCTAGGAGGCTATTTAATTTTCTGTTTCTGCAAAAAAACCAAAACTTATACCTGTTTACATGGGCGAAGGTTCACTGTCCAAAGTGCTATGTACTGGTGAGGTTTCTAGCATTTCTGTCCAGGTTTTCACTTGGCCCTGATCAATGGAGTCTACATGCTGTTTTTATTAAATTTTGCTTTCCTTTTAAATGTGCACCTTCCTAACAGAGCTCCCATGGTACTGAGAGATCTCTTCACTTTACAGGTTAGTAGGGATAGATCCTGAGAGAAAGCAAGAAGCAACAGGGTGAGATTTTTTTTAAATATATACCTGCTACCCCAGAACTTAGCTCTACATGAAGAACAAGAAGCAGAAGTCATCTGACACTCCAGCAACAGCCTATTGAAAAGGGGCCTGAAGGCACAGTCTTGTATCTTGCATAAACTTTGCGCCTGAAACAGTTTTCACATGGGAAAAACTTCACAAGTTTTCACATATTTGGTCAAGGCCAAATTATTTAACATTTTACACACCTGCTAAAGAAGTCTTCCCCCGCATCAACTCCCGGTTTTGCCGGAGATGCCTCCCCACAGTCCTCAACATAAAAAGTCTCTATCATCATCCTGGGTCAACCACAACCAGGACTTCTTATTCTAAAACAGTGTGTCTGCAACTGTTATTAAAATTAGCAATAAGAATGCAAATAGGGATGCTTCAGAAGGTCTAAACAAGAACACACTTTACTGATCTCAGTTAAGTATTGGAAAGTGTGTTGGGGTATGATAAAAGGTTCAAGAATGCTGACACACACGCATCCACCCAATTTGTCTTTTTGGCTTTACTTTTTACTACTTCTGGATGGTTGCTTAACTTTTGTGTGTGGGATTAGCATTAATAAAAATGTGAGTCTGACAGACAGAAACAGAAGCCCTCCATTTAACCAAAGGAAAAGTTCAGTGTAGACAGCAGTACTGCAAGCATTCCCAAAACATTCTACCAATTGGGCCTTATTTTAGAGAGCCTACCTTTAGGAGACTTAAGGTAAAGAACAGTACCCACTGAAATGTTTCTTTAAACTAGATCTCAGTTAAAGTTGGTGGTGACAAGAGTTGTTTAGTAGGAGCTGAAAATCCTTTTGAAATGTCACTGAAGGGCACCAAGAATAAATTCAGATCCCGATTTTCTCAAAAGGCATTAAGAGAAATGAACAAACAGTGTTAAGTCCTGCAGCTTTGCCCAGATTCCAGTTTAAGAATGTTTACCAGTACTCTTGGGGCTCTCAAAGGGGCTAAAACCCTATCTTAGAGAAAAAAAAATGGAGATATACCTATCACTGGAAGGGGCCTTGAAAGGTCATTGAGTCCAGCTCCCTGCCTTCACTAGCAGGACCAAGTACTGATTTTTGTCCCAGATCCCTAAGTGGCCTCCTCAAGGATTGAACTCACAACCCTGGGTTTAGCAGGCCAATGCTCAAACCACTGAGCTATCCCCCCCACAAAAAAGTATTATTGGCTAATTTAACCCACAAGTCACTCATATAGAAACGGGCAAAAGTTGGAGCAAATAGTTAAGTTGATAAAAAGTTGGCAAATGATACAAATACTAAGATCTGGTATTTAGTGGTAAACTAAGGATAGCAAAGCCACCTGAACTGAAGCTTTGCAAACCAACCAACCAAACACAAATACAAAAACCACATAAAAAAAAACAAGAAAAAACCCTGACTCTGGACAGGTGTAGGGTGCATTGCTACCCCCATCCCTGCAGGAATTGAGATCAAACGGTGGTGGAGGAAGGAGACAAAACCTTCCCAACTCCCTCAGAAATTATTGTTGCTGCTCAGTTGGAGCAAGGCCTGCATAATTAAGTGCATCACTTGATAAGATGTCCCACTCATTTCCTTCTTCTCTTTATTTTGCTTTAATCTACATTCCTTCTTTTTTCAGGGGTTTACCACTTTTACCAGCTATCAGTACCTCCAGATAACATTTTGTAAGTAGCAGATGATTCTCTCTCTCTCTCTGTATACATATATACAGAGAGAGAGAGAGAGAGAGAGAGAGAGAGAGAGATGTATTACTGCATAAATGAAATATAAGCATTTTCCCCTGCTTTTCTCTTGGCATTTTTTGAATGTTCTATCATGATATCTAACCTATGAGTGTTATTTATGTTAGTTTTTCATTCTATTTTTCCTCCTTAACAACGTCCCATGAAGTAAAAAAAAAAAAAAAAAAAAAGATTAAATCAGTCTAGTGATTCTAGAAGCCCTGGCCAGAGATTAATGATTTTAGCACTGCTAGATCTTTTCTCAACACCAACCAAACAACCTTTCCTTCCTTGCTCTGGCTCTTGGTGTTGTGCCAAAAGGCAGTAATGGGATCGAGATACTGCATTACCCTCCATATTACACCTCACAGAGAGTTTTATCATAGGACTCAGGAACTTTGGATTCCCAAATTAGATTTGTATCAATTCAATGTTTCCTTAAAATCACTGTCAGCTGCATTAGTCAGAACAGATTGGAAGTTTGACTCTGGGATTGATTCTCCTCTGACCCCAGTTTCAGTCTGGTGTAACTCAACTGAACTACTACTGATTTATACTGCTTCAAGTATGTGAGAAGAAAATGTGGCTGTGTGTGAATAGAGAGTGAGGAACAGGAAGCAGAAAAAAACCCTCTACTTAATGGAAAAAGAAAATTATTTAGGTAACTAAGTTCCACCCTTTCAAACTCCAATTTCATTGCTCATTAAAGAAAATCTGTCCTATAGGAAGCAGTTCAAAAATTAAATGTTTAAATTTATGTATTGTTACATTTCCTATTGGAGAGTACATTGAAAGAAATAAGTAAAAAAAATCAGCTATGAATTGAAGGAGATTTTAGATACTGGTAGTACCATTTACATTAAAAAACATCATCTTTTTTATTTCTCCCTTGGAAACTTATACCTCTGGTTCTTACCCTACTTTTATTTCTTTAAATGGTGCCCACTGTGAAGTATCCCAAGTGACTAGTAAAAAATTATGTTATAATATTGTAACAAACCAGTGCCGACCTAGGAGTTCAGGGTCATCACTATGCCGCATGCCAGAGCCACTCAGAACTTGAAGCAGCAACAGGGACAAGCATACTAGCCAGTGCATTACAGTATCATACGACAGGCTCAATTTTCTTATAATGGAACTGCTTTACGCTCAACTGTTTAGTTTGAATGAATATTACTTTATTTCTCCTGAGTCTCTTTCCTCATTCTCCTCATATATGCCCTTTAAAAACACCAGAACTTAAGGATGGTTTATTAAAATATTTTGAAAAAAATCAAATTGTGATCTAAAATGGGGGCATTAAGCGGATCACCCACAAGACACTGACAAGGTCAAGGCACTTGCTTGCTAACTGTATGGCTTCATACACTCACCACTTTAGACTGCAAGGCATTAAAGCAAGTGACAAAAGGCTTTGTGACTCAATGTAGCTGATCAGTATGTAGATTAAACTCACCTTGAATGAACAAAGATCAGGTAGGAGAAAAATCAAAGAGCCACAACTCAAATTCATGTAAGAATTAAGTCAGGGGACCTAGGGAGATGAAATAGAACAGCTACCCTAAGGGGGTAGAGCGAAAATAATTCAACAGTGTAATATCTAAACATTGCTTGGGATCTTGTTTTCACCTAAAGCCAAGATTGGAAGGCTCAAATAGGTACCAACAACAAGCTCATATCCCCCCTCCCTCAACTGCTTCCCTGATACCTAGAAGAATATGAAAATAAACAGTCCCTTTGCATCAAAGCAAAGCTGATATTTCAGCTGACAGACAAGTCTTTCCTCGGTGTCTTGTTACTCTTTCTTTCCATAATGTGGTTGGGAGTTGGAGAGCTGTGGTGGAGGAAGATAGGAGAAATGTGTCATACTATTTGTACTTCATCGATTGGTATAATCATCCTTTGGTTGAAAATACAATACCATCCTATTTAGTATGGTGCCTTGCATGCAAACTCTATCTCAAAATGTGTTGCAGAGTTAAATAAAGCAGTTTCACAGGGGAAAAGATGTGTTTGCAGATTAATTCAAGCATTAAGACAGAGTTCTGACAGAAGCAGCTGCAGAAGAGAAGATCGAGAAATGGACAAGTTATGTTAACAGCCAAAGAGAAGGCTCATGATAGATGAAGAGAGGGCTAGTTAACAATGTGGAAAGCTGCCCGGCATTTCTTCACTGCTCTCCCACAATGGTAAGACAGGATGCCAAATTATTTTTGTCACCTAAAGCCAGCACTGTTCAGGATCATATAATTTATGTTTCTCTGCTGTCTTCAGTACTACAAATCTGATTAGACATCTTTTGAGCTGTATTTGCAAGCCAGCCTCCAGGTTGCTGCACACAAATCTTCCACAGACACACATATGCCTGAGCCAACCCCTCATTTCCACGAACAAATCCCAGTGTATACAAACCATTCAACTAGCATGTGTAAAATTTAGGTTCACAAATTGAGAGGCCTGCTTGAAAATTTAGTCCTTCAAGTTCTTTTATTCTGAATGTATGCATCTTGCCCATCTCTCTTACTATACACATTTACCATACCAGAGAGGTAGCATGGTGCTACATGCCAGGCACTAGATATAGCACGTCACAACCTGGGTTCTTGTTCCAGTTTTGCTATGAGAGTTTGGGTGACTTGTTGCATCAATTTGTTCTTCAGTTTTCCAACCATTCCCTGTTAGGGAGGATTCAGTATTTAGTTGGAGCCTTAATGCACATTAATTCAAGTTTTAAAATTTGCTATGAAATTAAAAATGTGTTTTTGGGTAGTGTTCTGTACCAGTCTGAAATGATTTTCCCTAGTTCAAATTTCAAATGCGTAATATGGTGGTCAAAAAAATGAAGAAATGTAAAGATCTCTCTCCTCTCCCTAGAAAAATTGCCCATTACTATAAAGCAGTTCTGTTTGAAACCCTGAACATATACTGAAACACAATGGTGCAGCACACTGTATTCCAGCACTAAGCTTGTCACTATGAAACATAGAAGCCTTTTAGCACCACTTTGGGGCTTGTTACTGTTGTTCATATCACCTTAAATTATATAAAATACATTCACAGTGAGACAGGGCCTGCACAGCACCATCGTCTTGCACCAGTCTGATCTGAAGTCGCTCTATATTAAGATCCAGTAACTTCATAGTCAAACAATGACGTAACTAGTCTGTAAATTCAGGGAGGAGAAGTTGGCATGTGAAACAGTGGGGCCAAGGTTTAAGATTTAAGATGCTCTTTAGAATGAATAAATCAGGGGCATCTTCAGTAAACTGTGCACACGTTTTTTTTGTTTTGTTTGTTTGTTTTTAACAAGTGGGCATTAAATGGGATTCTGTGCTAAATCTTTCCCTGTGATGAACTCTTGTAGATTTCCATTTCATCACACACCATTTACAATTGGGGGCTAAGGAATGCAATCTCAGGACTACATAGCTGACAGCTTTTTTGTTGTGTGTGCTTTTGTTTGTATTGTTTTGTTTTTTAAATAAAAAAACCGGCTACCCTTAAGAGAGTTACCTGATAGGATGACTAAGGAGTCCTATCTGGTTTCCTATCTCCCCTATTCAACTGCATTTCCTTTTCTCTTTTGGGACAGCATGGTTGATACAGGACAGTATTTATTCGGGCAGGTACTTCTCCCCTAGGGAGGAGTTTCTCACAGTCCAGTTACACCTTAGCTCTCCTGATTTAAACATCTCCTTTTGTTTCACTGCACAGTACTGTTTTTCTGGAAGCATCGGTTGTTGAGTTCTTTACTTTTTTCATAAGGAAGGATTGGTGTGGTTACTTCCCTAGTAAAATGAGGCTCTGTCAAGGGCAGTTTTCTTACCCATGTTTTTTTCTCCTCTTCACTTGTCGCCTTCACCATGACCTATGGTAGTCTGTCTAGTCTTATCTTCGTAACTTAGATTTTAATGGCCTGCTTTTCAGAAGTGCTGGGCATCCACAAATCCCACTGAAGTCCATGGTAACTACATGAACATCAGTCCATACATGATCCTTGGTGCAGGATAAACAAGCAGGGGCCTTGTTTCCTTTGTCTCTGTTACACGCAACGCCCATCTCTAATTTTTTAAACTAACTGATTATCAACAATGCACTTAAGACTTTGAACAGACCCTTGTACAACTATTTACCTCTCACTTGTGGTCACAAATTAATACAACAATGGTGAAAAGCTTGCAGATGTGCCTGCCCCCACAGCCATCACCTGAGCACCAGCCATTTCTCAAATGTTCCTATTGCAACCATCACAATTACATTTCATACAGCTGGCACTGCCTCCTGTGGCACAGCACTGCCAAGTGGCCCCCATAGAAAGCAACAGCCATCTTGTACAAACAAGCACACAAGAACTTGACAACGTCCTGTCCCCTCCCTTATGTAGTTCTCACATTTTCTCTCCTTGATCAATCTATACACAAAAATAACTAAAAAAACAGAGTTATTTGTACTGTACTATTTAGGTCAGACGTGTAAGTTTTAGCATTGCTTCCTTCTAAGGTCAGGCTTAAAACACCTACAAAAGAACATAATCTCTCTATAAAATGGGGGTTTTCCTGCTGTTTGCCTCAAGCTCTTCAGACTTCTCAGAGAGGCTCAGTACCGCTCTCTGTATGTAATATGCATAACTGCTTTTTTTTCCTTTAAGTTTGGCTTACACACCTGCGGTTAAATTGACTGGCAAACTTGATGTAAAAAGGTATTCGTCCTGCACAAACAGTTATACAGCATGTGGATGGTGGGTATACCTTCCTCTATATCTCGGAGCACAGATCACATGAATGAGGGTAACATACCCAATCGTCAAAGCTTCCTATGAGAGCAGGAGGTGAGCATAAGCACATCTCTTTCTTTGCCATCTAATACTATTACGACCATGTATTACTGATGTAAGGGACCAGAGTGACAGCCCAGAGAACATAATGGCCAACACCATTTCAAGCTTCTGCACACTACCCCACTAATGTGCCTCAGTCCTGATGGACAACCTCTAACAGCGAAGGAAAAACATTATCTAAGATCATTCAGTCCTTGGCCTTTTTGCTGACACTGCCAGCAATTCCGGATAGTATAATGATGGTTTTCATAATGCAGAACCTTGTAGTCATATGAGCACAGAGTCAGGAATAAGCGACTCCTGCATTCTACTCCTAGTGCTGACAAGAAGCTTGTTGAGACACTTTGGGCAATTCACTCGGCCTCTCTGTATCTAGTTTCTCCATCTGTAAAATGGGGATAATAATACACTGATAAAACTTCAATAAATTAGATAGATAGATAGATAGATAGATAGATAGATAATGATCATGCCCATTTTACCACTAAGGAAAAATCAGGCAGAGAGAAGTTAAGTGTCTTGATTTCAAGTCACAAATGAAGTTTGTTTCAGAGCCTGGAACAGACCTCTGGACTTATAGTCCATGCCTTCATAAATAGACCCGATTCCCACTGGATCATACCCCATTCTGGAAAAAGACCAATGTATACAGATCAGCATTTACTAATCCTTTCCCTTTTTAAACTAGTCAGCTGTAGAGATTAGAGGAATTTTCTCCAAATTACTACTACTTAATTGTCCTTTCACATTAAAATCATTTCTAACACTACAGCTGAGAAAATAATTTGAGAACAGAATAATTAAGAGTCCACCACTTCGTATGAGATTGAACAAATCATAACAATTTACAATATTAGCAAACAGTTTAGCAGTGATATGACCGAATCAGCACTGGCACGGAATGACATTTAAATAAGACTAATAATAATACTTCATTCACTGGTTTTGTGTGAACTTCATTATAAAAATGTCAGAAGATAGAGAAATGAATAATCAGTGCCATACCAGAGCAGACGTATTCCTTTTTCTGAACATCCGCCACATTAAAACCCCTTAGGTGCACGGGTGCCATGCAGAATGTGAACTGCCCAATCGAGCGTCTCTGACGCAGCCAGTCAGACAGCCAAGCCAAGTGGCAGTCACAATACAGGTAATTGGAGTGAAGCCGCCTGCAATGGGCAGAAAGAGTCACATCACATCTGAATGTTTCAGGAACAGTGATTAAACAAAGCAAACTCACACAAATTTTCAGAGACATTGTACTAAAAACCCTGCACACATTTTCACACAGGAGTAAGTTGAATTATTAGAGATAAATGTTGAGATTAGAGGATGAGGGGATCCACAAAATTGAAGGAGCTCTCATTTGATCAAATTGTCTTCTCTGTTATATTGAAAAGCAATAAGTGAACCTGACAAGAAGCAGAGCTCCAAGTAAGCATCCAAAAGGATGGGTGTGCAATCAACCCATGAAACTGAAATTTTTCCAGCAGACAGCAATCTTGGGTGAAATTATCAGTGCCAGGAGTACCATAGCAGCTTCATGGTAGTTAGAGGCTTTTACCTTAGGGGGGCATAGACAAAGCACAGAGGACCCCAAAAAAGATATAATCTATTAACTGAACTTTTTCTAATCCATGAAAGGTTTAGTTCACATTTAGGTGAAGATTCATCCTTCCCCATCATTAAGTAATTTAATACAAGCTTCACCTGTTGTCATGGCCATCCATTGAGCTTCTAAGAGGAGTCTGAGAAGTATTGTTCAGCAATGGGATGTCTATTTTACAGACTCACAGCAGATTGGAATCTTAGATACAAAATACTCAAATTTTGAGTACTTGTGCAATTTTGCTGCAGGTTTGCAGCATACATTAATTGCTTCTCCTGCCCCCTCCCTCAACCATCAGTTCATTTTTAACATGATGCAATTTCACAAGAGAAGATGTAAACTTCTAAGTTTATACTAACAACTTTCAGAAGCATCATCTATCTTTAATCCCTCCCTCCCCCATATCTTTTAAATAGTAAACATATAACCAGAGAATGAACCCAATACTTTTTAATAACTACCACAAACTTTAGGTCAAAGTTTAATAAGTTAAAACTGGCAAGATTAAACATTTCATTCCTTTTAATGAGTCATGAATTTGTAACATTATGACAAAGTTGAAATGACAACCACCCCATCCCCCGTCGAAGACTGAAAATCCTGTAAGATATAGTTAGACAAAGCATTCTTAACTACAGTGCAGTAATATATCAAGTATTATATTAAAAAAAAACAATTGGTGTGCACACAGGATTTAGCCTTGCCAGCTCCAGAAGAAATTAACCATCAATCTAGAGATATTCATATTACACAATAGCAGTTGAGATCAGTGGTGGCGCCCGAGCTGACAGTCCCTAGATTTGTATGTCTGGGGGGAACCAGTGACACATCTTCAGTGGCTGGACCTCAAGCTTGGAATTCATTTCCATGCTTTGGCCAGTAGCACTTACATCTGCTGGGTACACTTCAGGGCACAATATAAAGCAGATCTATTCACCCAAGATTTCAATGAAGTGGCAGGGTGGGGCAGCAGTGTTATTACATTTTGTGAAAGTTTCAGATGACACTGCATCAACTTAGAACTGTGGTAAAATGTTTTTATTATGAATTGCTTTTTATTTCATTTTTGATAGGCACAGTATATAAACTGAAAGAACAAATATATACATTCACAAAGCTGAGAGAACACTGTCTAGGAAAAGATCACCCTAATTGCAACAACGCTGTGTCAACGTATAGATGAACAATTCCATACAACTAACCTGACAAAGAATTAGCATCCCTTTCCATCACAACATTCAAAAGTAGCCTATGATGATATTCAGAATTATACTTTCTAAAGAAAGTAGGAACATGCCTTTTTTTGTTTTCAGACAGGGCTCATATGATAAAAATTTCACAAGAACTGCTTCCATATCTCCTATTTGTTTTCTTGCTAGATATGTAGAACCAGGGGTGGCTCTATGTATTTTGCCGACCCAAGCACAGCAGTCCGGCTGCCTTCGGCGGCATGCCTGCGGGAGGTCCGCTGGTCCCGCGCCTTCGGCGTACCCGCCACCGAATTACTGCCAAAACCGTGGGACCGGCAGACCTCCCACAGGCATGCTGCCGAAGGCAGCCTGATGGCTGCCCCCTGTGGCTTGCCGCCCCAGGCACGCGCTTGCTGCGCTGGTGCCTGGAGCCGCCCCTGGGTAGAACTAGTTTCTGGGTTTAAATATTTTAAAAGTGGGAACTATATTCCTCCTCCTCAATCTGCCTGCATTGTCCCATGTAAACCTTATCTTTAGACCTGATGATGTTATTTGTGTTGAAATTCTGCAGCATGCCATGGGTGTATGGGAATTGCTCTTGGTTCATTGTAAACAAGCTGTCAAGCTTAACCAGGTAGCATGTAGGAATATGTCTTTGATACACAAATTAATGAATACAATAAGAATGCTTGAAAAGGGCTTCCATTGTGGCTGAGAAACACAGCACAACAGTCCCTTGTGCAAGTCAGGAACACTGCAGCCATTTGGTGGGTTTTGGTTTTTTTTTTTTTTGTATATTTTACATATTTTTTTAAATGTAATCATTTACCTCTGCAGTCACTCACAGATGCAGAGACAACAGGAGACTGACCATTAAAGAAATTAATACAGAGGCCATGTTTAGCATAAATAAAGTTGTTTCACGCAAAAGCAGATCAATACAAACTAATTCCTGTAAATTCTAATCACGAGGCAAAAAATAAATAAATCAATAAAACAGACGAAAAACAACAGAAAAGAGGAGTTAGGTTGAACAGATCAGCATAGAAGAGCTGATTTATTTTATTTTTAGAAAGGATTCTTAAATGCTACAATTACATTAGTACATTTTTCTTTCCCTTAAAGGTCATATTGACTGAACACTCTTAATTTTTCCTCCCATGTTCTTCACAATGGAATGGATTTTTTGTTTTTTAAACTTTACATGACTCTTGTCCTTATAAAACAAGCTGGATTGAGAGCACTGAGAATAAACTTTTTAGCTACAGAACAAGTCCAGTACAGGCAGCTTCCCCAACTGCCTGTCAATGGACCTCAGCACTCACTATAAAGAATTACATCCAGTGTACTCTACCTAGGCCCATTCAATCTCTGGCCTCTCTAGTAAACCTGCTAACACAATAGCCAGGTGTGATGATATTTTTGTGATATGGACACCTAGCCACTGGGAACTAAATGAAGACTGTATTCATTCTATCTAAGGTACTGCACAGTCATCAGAGGGCTGGATTTGAACCATTGACTGAAGGATCAAATACTACATCCTACCTCCCCAACCCAAGTCATCATTCCTGCAACAAATTCTATGCAACTTGCTTTCTCTCATAGATTTTGCCCCTTTATGAAAGCAGCTTCTTTGAGGTGTGTATTAACATGGAAGAGAAAGAAAAAAAACCATACAAAGTAAAATCAGAAATGTGACATGAGAGAAGGTATTGCTGTCCCACCCCCCATTAATATCTTCATATAAACATTTTACCTAACAGAACAATAAGAGACCTATTTCTAAGTTGATTTGTGCAGAGATGCGTTACCCGGGCAGTTGCAAAGGGGCATTATTACCTATTTCAGCAAACCACATGTTTAATATCAAAGCCACATTATCCTGCAATATGTACCAACAATGGTTAAGGGTGTTTCTAATCATTTTTATCTATGAAAAATAATATTAATATTTAGACATCATCTTTGTGAGATGTGATGGTGATGATTTGAGGAGAATGAAACAATTCCAGGAAGGAGCAGTGGAAGAAGTCATGGAATATTTGTGGTATCTGTGTTTATCTTACATTTATTATTCTTTTGATGGCTTTACTATCTCTGACAAAGTAGGGGGAAGGTAAAATGAAAAATTAAACCACTGTATTACAATTCTACCCTTCTGCATGGGGCTTTTAAAAAAATACTGAACTGTTTAGAAGGGATGTAATTTGGCAGTCTTTGAGACTCATACATGCCACTTGCTATTGATGAAACTACCTTTGTAGAACATAAGGTGAATAAATACAAATACCAGCTTTTAAAGGTGCCCTTTTAGCCACAGAGTCTAAATTAAATTTCCAGCAAATCCTTTTAGAGTGGGTCAGCATTTGTGTTCTGTAAAATGTGGCTCTCAGAATTCAATATAAAAGCTTCTCTTTATAAATCCCATTTATGACTTCCTTCCTTTTTTTTTTTTCGTTCCCTTTTTTTCTTCTTTAATTACAGCAAAGGGGGATTAGTCAGTGTAAGTCTCCAGGGAGCGATATACAAAGCCATCTCCGAAATTAAACTAAAGAGAAAATGGCAGCAGGCACTGAGCTCTGGGAACAGACAAGACTGATTGATCTGAAGTAGTCAGGCAAATATTCTGGATCGTTAAGGGAGAGAAATATCTTAACCCACCCTTCAACTCCCCCCACAAAAAGACAAAAATATAAATTCTCTTTGATCAGTTACATTAATGCTAGCATCTTTTAATGTCATCCTTCAGAGAAAAAAAGAAAGTAAATATAAATCAGTAGTTATCACTTTACAGAAAACAGCCTATCAGTATGGACAGATAAGAACCATTTTTCTTCAGTTCACTTAACTGGCCTACTGTGATTATATGAAAATATATATCCAAACATAGCATTCTGCTTCCCACTAGTATGAGCAGGCTGCTAGTAACTGGCTTGCTGAACATTTTGGAGTAAGCACATGTTGGCTTGTTTTTATACGCTGGAGTAAAACCAAACAGGTGTTTCTTTAAAAAATGACTTCTGGAGCTGTGTATTCATTTCAAGGGAATGATTTTGGAAATGGCTGGGTGAGGTAGAGCTGCAAAGCTGATGGCATTACCGTTTGGAATTTTACCTCTAAGCCCTCGGTCTAAATTCCACAAAAATTACACACAGGTCAATTTAATTCCCCTTGTATAAGGTTCTCCTAGAGCTGGTTGGATATTTTCCAGAGGAACCTTTTTCTATTGGAAAAAGCAGATTTGTCACAAGAGAAAATGTTTTGCAAAAATGGGACAATTTCTATTAAATTTTATTTGGAGAGAAAAAATTCAAACAAAATATTTTAGATCTTTTGGTGCAAAATGACTTTTCGTTTCAAAATGTATTGTATGTTCTATTTAAAAAATAAAAGTAATTTAAAATGTCAAAATCAGATTGAAACATTCTGACTATAAAAATTAAAGATTTTGACTGACAAACAATTTTTTAATTAAATTTTGTTTCGAGGATATTTTGAAATTTTTGGGTTTGTTCCATTTTGGAACAACTTTTTTTTTTTTTAACCTCACAGAATTTCCCACTAAATGAAAAATCTTGTTTCTGCACTGCTCTGATTTCTACATTATCCTAGGTGAAACTGTGCATGCATTTAAAAGCTGTGTGACCCCAACGTATTGAGATTTGCATCTGCTGTAAGGAAGGGTTCAGTTTGGCCTCCCAGTATCAACTAAATAACAGAATTACATTTCATAATCAGCATGTGACGACAATTAGGCTCAATTGGTAATTTTTTTCTCCCAAAACTAGCTTGAGCTGGTTACCTTGGGGAGAGACTGAAATATGTTCTCACTCAATAAGAATTTACCTCATTCCTGTTTACAAGGGGTTAATGCCACAAAATAAAGTTTTGGCTTGATCTATTTACTGTCCTTTTGTTAAAGAAAAGTGGTTTAAAAAACCTTTATAAAAGTATTCCTTGAATAAAGACAAATATTCAAAGCAAAGACAGAGTTATCCAGGCTGCTACTTATTTCTGAATTTAGTACTTACAGAGTCCTGATCTTTGGCATATGGTTGAAACTGGTAAGAGGGATGCGGGTGATGTTGTTATTGTTGAGAGTACTGTTAAAAAAGAAAGAAAGAAAAGAAAAACAGAGTGATCAATTATTTACATTGCTTTACCAGCACACTCTTTATAGAAATGAACTGCTTCAACAACGAATAATAAATCTATAGTGCTGCAAACAAGAAGACGTGCTGACAAATATCTCAGGAGCGATTTGTGAGTTGTCAGGAAGGATATTTTTATTGCAAAGTAACCAATAATTGCGCACAAGTAAGCAAAAATTGCTATTTAACATGCCCTGCCCTGCGTAGCAAGTAGCACAAGATTTTATCCACTAGAGTATTTGTTTTCAAACAAAAGGGGAGATGTTGGCACTTAAAGCCTTGTTAGCACAGCCTGTTTGCAATAAGACATACAGCTCAAATTGCTCTGTTAGAAACACATGGATGAATGAGGAATTCTTGTTTGGTTTCCTTAGGAAGAAATATATGGAATGTGGAATGTACCAGAATAAACATTTCCTGTTCAAAGCATATAAGGGTTTCAAATGGAAAGTCCATCAAGTATATTTTATTAGAGCTGGTCTTAGACAGAATGGGACCCCGGTTGCCATTAGGGACCCCAATCATGTTTTTTATGATAAAATGACTAGTTTAGCATCAACTGGAGTAGGTTGCCCTCATTTATGTTGTTCCTAATTATATCAGTGACTATCTGGAAAATAAGAAGCTATAAAGTTTATCAATGACGGCCTGGGAAATGGAACACACACATCAGGAGGGTATACTTCCCACATTCCAGTTGCTCAGAAATTGCAACTACTGCAGCCTACTGTGTCAAGAGACTTGATCAAACCTATCTGTTATCTACCATGCTTCACTGTCCATCTTACTTCTAACTGAAATGGTGAAAGCTCTTCACATTTCCCTTATTTAAAATGCAAACACACAGCAGTTGTTTATAGCAATGGCCCAGCAGGCTGTACGTTAAAACAGCCATAGTGCAGTATTTTGGGCGATTACTGTAGAAACTAATAGCTTGGGCTTGTTTTAAATTAAGGGCTGTAAGCTTTGTGCAGGTGATAAAATAAACAGCCACCTTAAATAATACTTTAAAGCATTACTACTGTTACTTACACCTGAATTGTTCAGTAGTTATGATATTATGTATTTGTGCAGGGCATTTCATAAAAAGATTTTCAAGAGCTTTACAATAATTAACTAATTAACCTTCTAATTCATCTGTAACTTCCTTCCAACAGATGACTCGTTTTCTGTATACTAGAGATCAGCGTGTACAACAGAAACCTCTCAGTAGATTCCCAGTTTGCACAGTGTTAGTGTACCATAGCCTACAAAACAATATATTGCAGTATTTTAGCTCCACTAGAAAAACTGGTAATGTCAGATGTTGGCTCAAATCAGAAATCACTCTCAAATATGGAGGGGATAGGATGTCCGAAATCCAGACCTGAACTAAGATACACATTTCACAATTTGAGCCTAATTGGAATCCCAAATTCAGAACACCCCAATTTCATTGTGAAGGGCAAAGAATTAGGGAGGAAAGTACTGTCAATATCTGGAGTTGAATCCTGGATGCATCACTCATGGTACAAACTACTCAGGATAAACTGTGATGCCTCACAGTGAACTTCTCTTGAGGCTGAAAAGCTGCTTCATCTGTCCCACAGAACTCCCTTCTTAAGGGCATCATAATACCAAAATGAATTTTCCACTATAACAGTTTCCACTATGTATTTTAAAATAAAGCTCTCTTTATATGTAATTATTATTGCTAGATTATGGTATCTAGCAGATGGTGCAGGAATGGAAGTCGGTGGTAGACAACTAGCCAAAAGAAGTGTGTGGCACAGAAATTTTCATTCAGACGAATGAAACACTCTGTAGGAATAAATGACAGCAAATATTGTCCAGTGGTTCAAGCAGAGGATTATGATTCAGAACTCCTGAGTTCAACTGCTATCTCTGTCACTAATTCTGCCTGTAATCTTGGACAAGTCACTTAGCATCGGCCTCTGTTTCCCCATCTGTAAAATACTTATCTGCCTAGCCACAGAGATACTGATGCTTAATGTGTGTAACACAGTCTGGACGAACCACCTTGGATGGGCTACAGAAGTGCTAAGCATTATTACTGTTGTTATACCTGTGTTCTGATTTTGTTCACTTGTCCACCAAAAGAATAGAGGCAAAGTGTAAATGTGTGTTAGTTTAAGTGGCATATATTACAGAGAGCATTAATATAGGAAAGAACTCCATGCAGGGACTGGGATCATAAATCGCCAAAGAACAACCATGCGTATAGTCAGTTTTGAAAATTAAATTGTACACAAAGTTGACAACTGAATATGTCTGTGAGGGCACTAAAGGATCCAATGCAAGTGAAACTGAATTCAGTGGAGACTGTCCATTGACTTTAACAGAATACAGAGTGGATTCAGAGAGTGAGAAGTGACAATGAACATCTTTCCCAAGTAACTGAGAGATACATTCTGTACACTATTCCCAGCACAACTGTTGAAAATTCAATCTGTACTATCAAACAGACTCAGATATAGCTATTGTAAAAAAAAAAGCCACATATTTAATAGACAAAGTATCAGTCTAGTAACCCAAATCCTAGCTTTGGTACTTACACATTTCCAACATTAAGAACCCATTTGTTGCTAGAAATAAGCAGGAAGATTTCCATAGGTCTCCAATAAATAAATAACAAAGCAACAAATAATGAGGAATACAGTTAATACTGAATTAAGCCCTATTTCATTAATCTACTAATTAACTACAAAATTTCAAGTATAATCGTAGCAGATAGCTACTGCACAGAAGACTTATTAATGCATTATTACACTGATATTTAAATGTTAACTATTATGAAGGCAATAAGGCATTTATGATTATAGCAGTATTTCAACACAAAGAAGGCTAAATACAGCTGTACAGCTCTCATTGCTCCACAAAGGGTACTAATTGACAGTGAACTGTCTGCATTATTGGTTGTGTGAAGTTAACCCCTTTGCAATGATTCTTCAGCGTGTGATAGTCTAATGTAGCAGCATTCTTGTATAGGCTCTTTCAGGGGAGCCTTCAAGGTAGATGGAGCAGTGCTAGAGAGACATTTTGCAAACCTGAATACCAAGTACATGAAGCGGTTGTCAAGTGTCTAAAACTCATCATCCCAGTAGCGATTTTTAAGCCTGTGTGTTATGGTGGAGTCCA
Organism: Mauremys reevesii; assembly: GCF_016161935.1. Classification (NCBI taxonomy): domain Eukaryota; kingdom Metazoa; phylum Chordata; order Testudines; family Geoemydidae; genus Mauremys; species Mauremys reevesii. The sequence goes on from NC_052630.1 coordinate 28,954,337, forward strand.
AAGACCATAATGCATTTATATATGGAAGATGAGGGGGAACAGAGAAAATCCATCCCCACAATTGTCTATTAAGTGCTATGAAGCCCAGTAGATATTTGAAACAGACTAAGAGCAGAAAACTATGTGAGGTCCTGGACTCTCAGAGCATCCAGGTTCCCTCCGCATCATATGGGGAGACTGGAGACTCACATCACACCAGACTGTCATCAGGATCACACCTCTAACCTGTTGCTTATTTTAGAGCCAAGTTTACCCTCATCCCTCACAAACTCACTGTTATCATTGTAAGGTGTTCATTTCCAAAATGCTGAATCAGTAACCTGAGGTTAGAGAAAATGTTATTTATGGCTGCAGACCTGCAGATCTTCAGATCTTGCAAGCAAAGCAGGCTCAGGATGCATCAGTACCTGGTGGGCTTCCAAGAACTACTTGGGAGCTGCACAAAATGGTGTTAGCCAGCTGTAGGTGGCACTTCCCTCTCTGAGGCACATCCTCAGCTGTGGTAAATTGTCAGCTCCAATGACTTCAATCTATACCAGTTGAGATCTGCCCCCTGGGGCAGCATGCTGTTAGGAGGTACTCACTTTCCCATAAGATATAAAACTGACTTGTGGTCATTAAAAGATCACTTAGCATTTTTTCAAAATAGGAATGTTGGCTCTGGAATCTTGTACATATGTATGTATGTATCCCATAACGGATTTTCATGACATTTGAAGGGCAAGTTTTTATTCTGACATTACCCATCTCCTCTTTGGATCTGGAATCCTGGTTCAATCCCAAATCTGGTAAACACAATCTGCCTCCTTCCTCCCATTTCCCATGCAAATTTATTTGCATTCAACATTCATACATACTTCCTAGTGGCACTAAACTGTTGTGCAGCATTGCAGTGTACTGATGAAAAAAATACTGAATTCCACCCTAAAAGTGGCTGCATTTTCTGGTGAATGACATGATCCTCTGTATTTCCACAGTTGCTAAAGTGCTTTAGATGAAAGGTGCTATATATATATATATATATATATATGTAAAATCATTATAATGTGAGAGGAATTAATCCCACATCATTAAAATATTTCTACTCTTGTTTTGTGGCCTCCCCATCATTTTGAGTGGGAAAAGAGGTGCTAATGGGTGACTGATACTTATAAAGATTAGTATATCCCAAATTCTAGAACAAACATAATAGCTTCTAGGCACAGTCCAAATGCTCTGACCAAAAAGTGATAAGATTAGATTTCTAATCTTCCCAGACTAACTACTCAGTTTGAAAGACTCAACCTAGCAGTCTAACTATCTCCCCAAACCAGCTGGACTAATTAGGAACTGAAAAATCCTAGGACTTTTGCTGAATGGCCAGAAGAACTCTCTCTTCTCTCTCTTACTGCTTCAAGCTACAGGGAAATATTATGGGTTTTGTTCCTCTTTGTTGTGTCTTTGCACCGCCAATAATAAAAACTACAACACATCCACCCTACCTACTCCAGTTAAGTACTGGAAATATACTGCAAGACCAAAGAAATCTTCCGGCAATGCCATCAGAAAAGGTTGCAAACCAGATGTAAAAAGATTATGTTAAATACCTATATTACAACAAGTAAAAAGGTAACAATATTAAACCCCTTGCTATTTTTGCAGTCAACCACAACTTCAAGTGATAGAACAGGTGGGCTTTTTTTTGGGTTTCTTTTACAACGAAAGGGTCCTATTATATAACAATGATTAATTATCATCCACTGTAACCCAGCTAATGCAAGTTTTGGCATTCTATTTTATCAGTGCTATAAAGAAAAAAAGACCTCATAGCAAAATCTAATTTTCCTCCTCTAAACAGTACACTTTTTTCATAAAAGAACACACACAGGAAAACAACTATCAATACAATATCCGCAATGATTTTTTTTTTACGCACAGGATTTGAATGGATGTAAATGACAGAAAAATCTACATGCAACACTAGGCCAGAGCTGAGGGCACGCTTTGGTTTCTGCATATAATAGGGACTGTGATTTTCTTTTACATCCCATTTCTGCAGCTGATTAGCACAAACAGCTAATCAAATTGAGAAATGATATGGTAGATTATATTTTTGATTAGCACTTTTTTTCCAAGTATTAATGAGCATCTACCATAGTTACCAGGGGTCTGCTAGCCATTCAGCCTTTGATAAGCACCAGGCTTCTTTTGTGTATCATTTGGCTCTGCTGATCAAGGGGGTTTGAAGCATTTGCTGAATTCTCAGCTATGAAGAAACACTAAGGCCCACAGGAGATCAGATCCATGAGAGGGAGAATAAAAAAAAAATGTATAGACAAACTACTGTAAGAAATATACTTTCAAGTGGTGAGGGGTAAATGGGAAAAGAGAAAAGAAACACAACCAGCTCATTTCCTGTATTTGTGTTGCTCTTTGAATTTCTTCTTCTTTTGCTCACTAGAGATTAATAGTCTCTGATTTGTTTGCCAAAGTTTTGTAGTTTAAAAAAGAATTGTTTGAACCCTGGAAATAACAAGCATCATTTGGCAACACACAGCTCATGCTTATAGGGACTACAACTTTAAACTGAACAGACACTCTTTTAATTTTCATTCTCCCCTCTCCCCACAAAAAAGACCAATTTGCTTACTTTTCTAGCTGTGTGGTAAACCTGTTTTGAATGTGTGTCTTTGATTTGCATGATCCGGGCCTGGAGTTGAAAAGCAGACCTCTGAGGCTGGTTGGAGCAGCGGCAGCTGCTGTGTTGCTGGTAGTGCTAACAAGTCTAACATTTCCCTCTGTCTCCTTTGATTAGACCACTGCTTTATCACAGTGTCCTTTTTTTGGCTGTGTGTGTAATCTGTGTGTTGTGTGTCCATAACACCATGTAATTGGCCCTAATGCAACATTATTATCTGTATGCAGGCAAGGACTGGATACAAATGGTGCATATGCCGGCTCACAACATTCCGGAGTAGGGTGATCAGATTCCCAATTTTATAGGGACAGTCCTGATTTTTAGGTCTCTTTTTCTTATATAAGCTCCTATTACCCCCCACCCACCACCTGTCCTGATTTTTCACATTTGCTGTCTGGTCACCCTACCCAAGAGTGAGTTACTCACCTGTCATCCTCCCTGATTATTGCCTCTGCCATAACTGCCAAGCTTTTCATGTTGCTTGTTCCCAAAGCAAATGGACACTCAGTACAAAGTGGAAAGGTAAAGGAGGGTGGAATTCCAGACACACACACGCACATACCCTCAGTTAAACAAAACTGGAATTTTGTAACTAATTTGTCTAGGAATCTCCCAGCACAAGTAAAAACACAATTAAGCCTCAGAACACCCTTCACTTAAACAGTATTGCTAAGATTGTTATCCCTATGCAGGGATGGGTGAATTGAGGCAAACAGAGGTTAAGCTATTTGCCCAAGGACAGTGGTGTAGCTGGGAGAAGAGCCTTGAGGAGCCCTGATATATAGTCCCCTGCTAGCCAGGACCAGTTAGACAGCACTTTCCAGATAGGCAAATATCTCATGATTTCAAAAATCATGCGCTCAAATCATGAGAGACATTTTAGAAGTGTGGGTTTTTTTTATTTGCCTTCTGGTTTTGGGGCCTTTGCAGTTCACATTTTCAAGCTTCTCTCCACAACCAAGTGTGACAAAGTTTTTTAAATGAAAATTGAGATTCTTATATAATCACAGGATCTGGGCCTTTAAGAAACACACCAAATACCTCAAGACTCAAAATAAAATTGAGAGTTGGCAACTTTTTTTTTTTTTCTCAGTTGATCACCGGACTCCTCTTTATTTCAGACTTAGCTGACACCATTTTGATGCAATACAGACCTGGAAAAATACTGTAACCACCACAACATGAACAGTAACAGGGTTCCTATGACTTCATGTTTACAGAACTGGAGGGCAGGAAATCTTTTAGTATCTATGTGACTAGATTGCAGAACCACAATGCCACCAACACTGTGTCTTTATGCATTATATAGAGATGACGTACGTCTTGGCTTCCAGGATTTTTCCTCTCTATTTCCATAAAGTTTATTAGATTTACCTTTTCTAAAGCATCAACCCTAATAAGAAAGCCCATTTTTGGGGGGGACAAAAATTAATAAGACTAGATTTAAAACAGTGGGCAAAGGTGTCATGCTGCCACTAATACATTCTATGGTAATGACAGTTATGGTCATCAATGGCAGCACTATCTCTTAGGCCCCTGCCTACATTGACACTTTAATCTTGCAAGTAGAACTGGTTTTAAATGTCGTTTTAAACCAGTTTCTGCTAACAAGGTTTAATCATGTTTTACTAGGTCACCGTAGACCAGACACACTCATTTACAAACCTACATGCCAGGTCTTGTCCACAATGGTTAAATAACTCCATTTGGAAAAGGTTTTTTATTGTCCTGATTCATAAGGGCACTGCGCACCTACGGCTCCGACATACCTCACAGGAGTTAATACTGTTCAGCACCTCTGAAAACCAGGCCATAAATCTGTTTTCAGTAGTTCAAACACAGTTTGTGCATTTTGTATACAGGCATAATTAATCCACATAAAGAACATTTGGATCCTGGGATGAAAGTTGCTGTATTTTCATCAATTGTAAAAAGGTTATATTAAACATAAGTCAAAATAAATCAGCATTAAATAAAATGCATAGTATTTCTCAAAGAGGTGAGTTGCCTCAACAACGTCACCCTCTACTTTCTAAATGGCCAAGCAAAGGAAGACCCAGTGCTCCCATGGGTTGTTTTCAACTTTTTTTTTCTTTTCCAGTTCTGAGTGCCTCCCATATACAGTTTCTTGATCTCCCCACAGAGCATTTAAATTAAAGCCCATAACCGCTGTGTGGGCATATAATGAAAGTAACTGATGCTGCACTGATTAATCCATTACTCTCAACTGTTAGAAAACATAATGATCTCACAAGGGGCCTTATTCACTGACGTAGAGCAGTTGAGCTGTAATCTGACACCTCAAATTAGCAGCAAAAGCAACAACAGCTGGGATTTTCTCTCAGTATTTGTACCCAACTCTAAAGTGATTTGGCACCATATAAGTGTTATTTTTAAACACAACATTAACACAGCCAACTAACGTTTTAAATGGTCTCCAGGTGTCATGTAAAATCCACAGAAATAAAAACAATCAGTTGCCAATTTGGTTTCTATTCTGCTTTTATCTTAATAAACAGATTCACCATTAATCCTAGGTGATTGTTTTCTTTTTTCAAATGTGTTATCAAAGATATGAGAGGGTCTTCTATTGTTATCTCAGGTGTCTGGCAATGGAAATTTAAACAAGCCAAAGGAAACAGGAAAGAGAAAATGTCCCTTTTTGGAAATGTCTGAGTGAATAAGCTTCATGTGATTAAGACATGCATATGCTATGCAGAGCTGGTAGCACCACCTATTATTAAGGTTGCCTGACACTTCCCACTATAATACCCTGTTTTCAATTGCTTTATATCTTTTCCAAACTTACCATTTGGACTGAAATTTTCCATGCTGGGTGTCTGCCTCAGGCTGCATTTTTTCAGCCACTGGTTCAGCTATTTCCAAGAATAAGGCTAGGGAAAAGTACACTGTTTTGTCCCATGTTAAAAAATTCTGGCAACCTTTTCTCTGAAATGCTCAATTGCTCTGAACAAGGCAGGGGTCCAGTGGAAAAATAGTATGTTATCATGTAAATAAAGAACATTATAATGGATATGCACCAGGGGGCTAACTTTGGCAGGCATGAATTTGCAACCATAATAATGCTCTTTTACCATAGTGTTTTTATGTTCTCAATGTGTGTGCATACATGCACGTACTCACACACTTCGTGCACTGAATGTATTTTTCTGATTATTGCTGATTTATACCTTTGACATGATATTTAGGTTTCTCGTGATCTATGCCTTCATGATCTATGCCCTCCCAAATATGGGGAAAAATAAAGGGAAACAAAGAAGAAATGAATAAAAGGAATAGACTTCTAAAAATAGATCTTCACCACAAGTTAACACAAGTTAGGTACACTCAACTTTTGCCACTCAAATTAGCCTTGCTCGCGTAAGAGTGGCCACATTGAAAAATAACATTCAAGCTGCTGTGCTGCACTCACTCACGTGTGGCACTAAGATGTCTAGGGGCGTATCCCAGAGCTCTTTGCATTGCAGTAAGCTGAGCCACTCCGTGAATTCTTTCCCAATGAAGAATCTGTCAGTCCTTTCTGGGCACAGGGGGAATTGTGGGAAGGCATTAGAGGACTTAAGTGGTACTAGCCTGAGTCCATAATGCAGAGTGGTCTTGTTAGCAGCTGAGTTGTGCTATCTCAAGCTTCAGGCTGTATCCCCTGACCGGCCAGCCAACTCAAGTAAAAAGCTCCTCCACATGCTAACTAAAGGTTCTGTGTGAGGACAGGACTCAAGTTACAACTTGATTTAACTTTTCAATGATGTTAATCTGTAACCAAGTCTCAGCTGTCAGGGGTTTTCTGGAGAATTATGTTCTATTTCAGCTGGTTAACTGAAATTCCTGAGAGTTTGTAGGTTGGTTTTGCATTTGATTTTTTCATTTAATACCGAGCAAACAATGCTTTCAGCAATGAATTTACAAGAATTATTGTCTAGCCTTTTGAATAGGGGTTGCTTTTTGTCTTTCATGTATATTATATACATCTCCAAACAATTAGATCATAAGCCTGTCAAAGCACAGACCATGTGTTTACTCTGAACCATGTAACATACTGTGGGTGCTACAATAACAATATTATTAATAATACAAAATATTTTTATACATTCCTTCATTCTGCTATATCTTCTTTAACAGAACTTAATTTTCCTTTGTGATTGTTGCCATGTTTTAGAGTGTTTTCTTGACATAGGAGATCTCTTGCAATAGGGGCCATCATTTTCATATTAGCCATAAAGTGCAAATTTACGAAGAAATAGTATTTCCATTTTTGGTGCACACAGATGAGGTTGTGAAGGCTAGGACTATAACAATGTTTAAAAGGGGGCTGGGTAAATTCATGGTGGCTAAGTCCATAAATGGCTATTAGCCAGGATGGGTAAGAATGGTGTCACTAGCCTCTGTTCGTCAGAGGATGGAGATGGATGGCAGGAGAGAGATCACTTGATCATTGCCTGTTACGTTCACTCCCTCAGGGGCACCTGGCATTGGCCACTGTCGGTAGACAGATACTGGGCTAGATGGACCTTTGGTCTGACCCGGTACGGCCTTTCTTATGTTCTTATGTTCTTATGACATCTCAAGATGGATCATTCTTTACAGAGTCCATAAAGAGCTACTAAAACATAATTAAAAATTCTTAAACTTTTGAACTTAGAAGAAAGAGCTTTAAAATACAAGAAAGCATCCTCTATACAGTGCCAATTTAATCCAAAACTGTATATTTTTGTATTATGAGAAAGGCCTTCTTCCAGCTCCAATATAAAATATTTTCATTTAGTATGTGATAATGTCTAGCACAGGAGATCCAGTGGGCTGGAAAAGCATACTTGCCTATCAAAATAGAGAAACAAAAAAACAGGATACTGGAAGATGTTTGATTTAAGACCATGTAAATGCCAGTTCCTGGGTTTGCAACCACCAGAGCTCTCAACTCAAATGAGCTAATTGATTGTCACTGAGATATCTAAATCCTAGGCACAGCCATTACAAATGAAGTTCAGGACTTGAGGCATAGGGGAAAAATGACCATCAATACTGCAAAGCCTGTGGTAGAAAAGGTAAAACGTAAGACTCAGTGCTCCTTCAAACAGTTCACTATCTCAGATCATTATATTTACTATGTATATTCTATTATATATAACCAAGTGGATATAAACTGGCCACTAATAAATTTATGGTAGAAATTAGAAGACAGTTTCTAATCAACAGAGAAGTGAGGCTCTGGTGCAGCCTTTCCACAGGAGTAGTGGGGACAAACAACATACGTAGTTTTAGGATGGAATTTGATGCATTTCTGAATGGGATTATATGATGGGGTTGTCTGCAGCAGCAAGGGACTGGACTTGATGACCCAAAAGGTCTCTTCTAGTCTTACAATCCTAAACCTTTCTATCCTTGAAGAGGGACTTCAGCACAATACCTCTCTCCATTTTAGACCTAAGCATATGATGCCTTGAGTAATTCTTGTTCAAAGAAAAAGATGACTGATGAATAGGCAACCCAGTTGCCTCTTGTTGCAAAAGTATTTCAGTGATGACGTTTTCCCATCTTCCACCCTAAATCATTTGCTGTCCCCATTGTTAAACACCTTCAATCTTTCAATACAGGCAGTGCAACTCCACTGAAAGTGTTCAAGTTGCGTCTCACACTGAATTTCTTGTTTTAATTTGGGGTAAGAATAGTAGAAGTGCAGTTATTTTATAGACCCTTTCCCTTCAGGAATAAAGTCACTCTCACTCAAAAAAATAAGACAAAAATGGGAGCTAAAATAATTGGTTAAAAGTAGATATCTTAAATTATTGGTGGCTCCTTATGCATGTAATATGCTTGTCTTTCATCGAAGGACCTGAACATACAAAGTAAATGATAAGCCCATGACACTCCTGAAAAATGGATTTTACAACTATTTGACATGTGGGAGACTGAGGCATGGAGAGATTAAGAGTCTCATTTTACGCGGATTGAAGTCAATGGGATTTAAGCATATGAAGTGCTGTTCTGAACAGGGATGGATTTAAGCACATATGTGAGAGTTTTCTATGAAACTGAGGCCTTACGTGGCTTGTTGAAGGTCAACGCGACAGTGAAAGAGCCAGGGAGAGATCCTAGGAGTTCTGTTTCCCAGTTCTCCTATTTAACCATTAGATATCAATCCCCATTCGATCTATGTTTCATTCCTGAATGTGCTTCAGTTTTATAAGGCTGATGCTACATTAGACTCCCAATTCAGCTCCATCAATGGGGCCGATGGCAGCAGCGCTGGTGTAGCCAAGGCTTCACAGGCACCAACATTTTTACTCCTCTGTTGTCTAACCTTTGCCACCAAACAACGATGATGATAAAAATACGGAAGGCCATTGGCACCATGCTCAAACTACTGCCAGCACCGGTGGAGCTCAACTGGTGGTAAGCACAAGGACCACATAAGATCATAAGACCGACAGTGGCCAGTGCCAGGTGCAGGTGGCCTGAGCCAGTGCCCCTGAGATCCCAACAGGCAGCTGCCTCAATCCATCCTCCATCTCCATTCTCTCTCACAATCTCTCTCCAGAAATGAGACCATCCTTCTCTTACCCATTCCATTCCTCCACCATGCCATTCATTAGTCATCTCCAATTTAAACATCCATATTTGAGTTTTCACCTTTTTAACCTCTTCCTCCTCTCCTCCATTAGTCTTTCCCTTTTCAAAGAACTGTGCAACTTCCTTGTTTCCTTTAAGTTCCTTAATTTGTTTATTTTTTATTTGTATTTTATTATTTTGTTTTATTTATTATATTTATAAGTTTTCCTTTTTCACTCTCTCACTTTTTCTACATAACTATTTCTTTAATCTACTCTTCACACCTCTATCTCCTCCTCTTTTCCTCTTTCCTGTCCCCTTCCTCCTCTTTTCAATCTTTCCTCTTCTCTCTCTCTCTCTTCCCTCTTCTCTTTTCTTCCTCTCTCTCCTTTTTTTTCTAGTTTTCTTCTTTTTTTTCTTCTTTTTTGATCTTTTTCTTTTGAGGAGAGACAGATGAGATGTGGAGTATTTTTATATGATATATATAATATATATTATATAATCATTTATATATTCCTTATCTATATATTCTCTATTCCTTTTTTTTTTTTTTTGCTTTTTGTTTCTCTTTTGCTTTAGATCTTCTCTTATCCTCCACTAATTTCTTACTATTCTTTTTCCTGACTCTCGTCCCCTATCCATTTTGTATCATGTTGTATGTATAGTTTTTGTTATTTTTAGTTTTGTGTTTTTTTTTATATTTCCACATTAATTTTTATTTTTGCATTTTTCATTGCCATTTTAGTTTTTTTTTTTTTAGTTTCAGTTAGTTCTTTGAGATCTTAAGTGGTTCTAATCTCCTATCTTCATCATCAAACTTTAGTTATTCTCTGTTGCCCCTTTTTTTGCCTCATCTTTCACTGTTTTTGAATAAATTTGGTCATGAACTGATGAATTGATTGGAACTAGGACTGACCACTCCCTACCTTGAAATAATCCCTTATTCCCTCCTAATCCCTACCCATTGTTCCCTGTCCTCCTTCCCTCCCTCCATCCATCCCCTTTATCCCATGACTTCCTTTTTATCATTAATAGCTTATGACTTTTTGGTGACTGACTTGGTGACCTTGTTCTGGAAAGAATTTCTGGAAATCTCCCCTTGTCCACATGTTTGTTGACCTCTGTTGTTTCTCTTAATAAAGAGTACTCTAATAGATTATTTTAGTAAGATTTGATTTCCTTTTACATGTTGACTATTTTATATTTTTTTATGTTTTATGTTGTTTTATGTTTTATTTTATTCTTTACTTTAATTTATTATATTTGCCCGGTCTTTGCTGCCGATACCTAGACTTAATTGCCACCGTCCCCCCAGCCCTTTTTAGAGCCCTTTTTTTTATTGCTAACTTACCAGCATTGGGTACCACATTGGGTAAACAACATTTAACAGGTAGGTTATTTTCACACATGAGTCATTTCAGTTCTCTTTCTCTTCAGAACTGGTGAATGCAGAACTCTCCTGTGTTGAGTTTATCAATTTGTTGTTTATCAGTTAACCAAAAACCCAAAAAACTCACTCACCTCCATCAGTCTGTCTCATCTCTGTCACCAAAGTCAGTCTCTCAGCTCAGATCCTCCTCTCTCATCTGAAGAGTGAAGACTGATGAAAAGAAGAAGAAGAATAGTTTTTTTTGACTTTTTGATTTTATCATCTTTTTTTTGTATTTTTGCCTTTCAAGAGGCCCCACTGGTTGTTTAGCTGCTTCCTGCTTCTGATGTACTTAAAAAAAATTTTGTTTTTTTTTTTTTTTTTTTTGGCTAGCCGTTCTTTTCTCCTCTTCTTTTTTTTCTCTTTTCTTCTCTTTGCACTTTTTTGTTGTTGTTTTCTTTCTATTTGCCTTCACTTTTTTTGACTTCACTTTTTTTTAAGTCTTTTTTTTCTCTCTTCTTTTCTTCTTACATTGTTAAGCCACCACGTGGCTCTTTTTTTTTCTTTTTTGTTTTTTTTTAATTTTTGGGGTATACATTGAAGTTGGGCCTCTATTATGTCTTGTAAAAAAAAGGCTTAAACTTGAGCAGATTTCACTTTAGTCACTGTACTGTAACTTTTTTTCTCTAACCCCCCTTTTTTTTATAGTTCCCCCTTTTGAAATTAAAGGCCACAGTGGTAGCAATGGTATATACTTTTGGGAGAAAAAGACAAGTGAAGACAAGGCTTAAGGGACTAAATCATTCTCTTTCTAGGGGATATTGTTCATTCAAGCACTTATTCAATCATGGGTCTCTTTTAAACAAAAATCACCAATGGTACTGAACTATGGTGTTCACGCTGGATTATTTTTTACATCCATTTCATCAGGATCCTCTATTTAAAGTCAAAGGTGCTTTCAAGTTGTGATTCCAGAAGGGGCTGTGCAACTAATTCCAAGTCATTATGTCTGGAAAAGCAAGTGTCCCACCTTTAATTTCACTATGAAAACAAGAGTACCTCCTCTTTAGAGGACTCCACTATTCTATCTAGAATACTTAATGCCATTCATTGCTAGCTACCTCGGCAGCAACTTCATGGTACACTATGAAGTACTCCATAAAGCCTCTCTCACTGAGTGAAAGCAGCTCTGTGCTTTCCCCTCCATCCTGTTGCAATTAGTCAATATTGCATTCTTCCCTGATACCTGTACCCAAAGATCTGCAGAAATGCTGGTCTTATCTTTGCAATCTTCTACACATCACAACCAATTGCTCTCCTAGACAGAAAGTGAAACTTAAACAGAAAATCCAGTTGTAAAAGGATCACTGCAAAGGCAAACTAAAAACTTTTTTTATTTGTTTGGGATCAATATTATTCACTTGTTTTGTTATATTTGTTGGCTGTTTCATTTTTTTATTTTTAAATAAAGTGTGTTTCAACAAATTATTTTAGTATATTTAATAAAAGCACAACAAAGTCTGGTTTTACTTACCTTTTCATAAAGAGGAGACTTCATGAATTAAAGGTTTGCATAAAGTGTTTAAGTATTTCAGTGTAGCACGCTGAGAGAGATTATGTTATGGATCCAAGCCTCAATAGTTTAATAATTGTGTAAATTATTCTGACAAGGGGAAAGACAACCACACCCACAGTCACCGAATAAGCTGTATTATAGCAGTTTTTCATGATAGTACAGTTGTAGTGGCATGGATGCTTGCATTTTGACATCTAATTTCCAAGCATTTGCAGCTCAGCCATAAAAATGCACTTTAGGTTGTTCGTATATTATCACCAAATTTTTACATTCAAAATTTTGGTGAGTGAGTTTATAACTCAAACACAAACCTCCACACAAAAACACAGATTCATTCTACTGAATGCAGAACTCAACCACACCTATTTGACTAACTATAAAATTTTAAAGTTATTTTTGTATTTTGTTAATGGTATCACATAAGTTGAAAACAACTTCTCCTTCCTGTAGGGGTGCGAAAAACTAGTTAAAAATCATATGGTTTAATTCTTGCCTAAAACAAATCTGAACCAGTGAGTACCATCACTGCACCCAATCCAATGCCCATTGAAGTCAATGACGGACTTTCTACCAAATTTAATGGTCCCTGAATTAGGCCCTTGCAGTCTATTGATTTGGGCAAGGATTTTCAAAGGAGCTAAGGGGATTTAGGCACTGAACTCTCTTTAAGTTTCAATGGGATGTGGGCATTTCAGTCCTGTAGGCTCCTTTAAAAATCCTGGACTTGATCAAGAATATGCTCTTATCAATAATTATTTTGTAGATCATGTTTTATGTAACACAGTGATCACCTGTAAAACAAAACAAAGTAGAATTTACCAAATGGTGAGCTTTCAGCAGTGCCCCCTGTACATTATCATTCATTATATATTACAGTTCATGAGACTGATTTAGCTCCCACTGAAGTTAATAGAAGCTGGATCAGGCCCTATATGCATAATTCATTTAAAGCATACCTGAATACATATTCACAAGGAAGACCAGCAAGAAGAGATGAGCTGAAGGGCACTCATGTGAATGCCTAGTTCAGAGCCACAGCCTCTGGGCAATGTAAAAGAGAATCTCAGCTTACATTTTAAAGAGTTATTTATACCCCTTTCCATAGCAGAGACAACCTTAAAAATGTAAACCAAGTCAAAGTAATGCAATCCAACTGCTAGGTTTGAAAGGAACAAGCAGCTGGACTCCACTTCTGCAGCGAGATGCTGGGGGAATCCAATGATCAACATGCCGCAGTTCCCAAATAGAGAAGTCCTATAGTATAAAATCTATTGAGGTCTATCTATTCAATTGGGCTATACAAAGAGAAATTCTAAATAATAATCATAATAATTTTCTAATTTAATTCAGAAGAGAATGGTTTCATGCTTCCAGTTATCTTTTTTTTATTTTAGTTTCTGTAAGACTTCTCCATTGATGAGCACACAATTGTTTTGGCAAAACAAGTCAGCTGAGTGGTGGGGAATCTCCCAATAAAACACCTTCCCAAAATCCTCAGGTCAACCCCATGCATGGTAGTGTGATTATAGCAGACACAAATGGTTTCCCTTTTCAGGTATAGAGAAGGATCGCAAAAATTGTCTTGTATACCCACTTAAAAATGCTACGATTGTGTCTACTTGTTAAAATGTTCCCCCTCTCCAAGGTTCTCCCTGCACCAGCTGCCGCCAGTTGCCGCAATGCGGCATTGTCTGCTATAACTGAAGTAGCCTGCATGCCCAACTTAGGCCACTAGGAGCATAGAGGGACAAACTCTCAAGCTCTATACACCACATTGCCAGCTACACCAAAAAGCATAAGGATAACAATGAGTAGGAGGTGGGACCAAGATAGTACTTAATTAAGTGATACGGCTGCAGCCCACCTCTTCCCCCCACCATTCTTTTCTTATCAAGCCTCATCCCAGAGTCTGAAGAGGAGGTTTGGGAGGAAGTCTAGAACCCCATTCCCACCTGACCCTCCACACTTATGACAGAAGACTGGCTTTCCCCAACTACCTGCTATGATCTGCACCCCCCACAATAGACAAGGGGGACATGAAGAACCAAACAGTGAAATGATGGACGGATATGAAATGGGGAGGAAAAAATGACACTGATTTTTTTGAAGGGACTTGAGAGAGGAAAGGAAATGTGTATTTTACCCAGTGAACACCACATGTATTGCCAAGTAAGACAGAACATTTCTCAGGAAGCCCTTTGTTAAAATTTTAGGTTCTAAAGAAGTACGTATAGCCCTCATGGTGAAGTTACATGCGTTGTACATTAAGGTTGATATGTAGACTATTATAAATACATACTAACAGATGGGGCATGTGTCTCACACTGAAACTGGAAATTTAGAACTTGCATGTTCAAACATTCACATTGGAAATGTTATCATTTATATAGCATGGGAAACTGCAAAACAGACCTTTGCCAAACCCAGGCACAGAGGCAGCTATTTGTGCCATACACATTCTTTTGGGTGAAAGTGCAAAGAAGTCTGCACTTAGATACTAAACTAAAAATGAACTGTTTTTGTAGTAATGGTGCTTTAGGCAAACCGTGTCTAACTTAGAAAGTAAAAAGTTAAAAATCTGCTAAAAATATCACCTCGTCCTGACTAAATTTCCTTAAGGTGCAGCTTGCCCAATTGCCAGAGCCAGGAGGCTTCTTCCAGTCCCTAAATGATTACAAAAGTTAGTTAATTCACAACCACATGCTACGCGCAAAGAAACCAACCCAACTTAAATACTGAATACTCACAGTGTTCCATTCATCTTCAGTTCACAAAGTAAAAACTTGCAAAACAAAATAGAAGCTTGAATAAATATGAAACAGTCATCTGATGGTGAATATTCTGCAAACATGAAAAGAAGCTAAATAAATGAAGTCAACTATTCCTAGTAAATTATTTGCTCAGCTCTAATAGCTATACACATGCACAACAGGGTATTAACTCCGCTTTGGATGATTTGCATCTCAATGTAGAAATGTAGCAAGTATTAGCTCAAGCACCTCACCTGATTTCAAATGCCATCACAGTAGATGGGGAGAAAGGTTGTTTCTGAGATAAAATGGATCCAAGCCTTACAGGATTTTATAGATCAACCTATCTTGAATTATATCCATGAGCCAATAGGCTGCCTGTGCAGTTGGAGAATTGCTGAAATAAACTCCCTGCTGGTGACTCCGCCCAGCAGACTGACAACCTCATTCTGCACCAACTGGAGCTTGTGAGTGGGCTTCAAGGATAGTCTCATGTCTGCTGCATTGCGGTAATCCATGGATTACTGTGGCCATGTCCAACTCGGAGACAGATAGTTACAATCACCCTCACTAGACAAAAAGGGAGGAAGGCACTTTTGGTGACTGACACCAGCCAAGATTTCAGAAGTAGAGGGTGTGAAAGGACCTCCAAACTATGCATCTCTAGGCAAAGGGCAGGTAGATGTTTTCATTAAAAAGTGCACAAATCCTTCCTCTGTACTCTCTAGAGCTTTCTGCCTACTCATCAGTCTCACCTCTACCTTGTTTGAATTAGAGGAAGATTCCTCAAACTCAGTCCAAATCCCACCTTTACCAGGCTCTAGGAAACTGCAGACACAACGGTGTGAGGAAAATGAGACAGAGATGGATATTTGCTGAATACTATTGGTGCTGCGGCTCAAAATATTCTGCAATCTCCCTCAGTGCCTCCTATGAAATAACAAAAAGCCTTGTAGAACCTCACTTAGTAAATCCTATGGGACAGATTATCAATTGTCCAAACCTCCACTCCAAGCTCTCTAAAAGCAAGGAGTGGAAATACACAAGAGCAATACAGTCTACCCCAGCTAGGGTCTATGTGTGATCCAACAAAACCTTAAAGTCAACGGTATTTAAAGAACATCAACATAAACATTTGTCCAATGTTAGTACACAATGAACATATGTTTAACAATAATTCACCCAATAATGTAAACTCCTCCAATTTATATAGGATTAATACACCTCTACCCCGATATAATGCTGTCCTCAGGAGTCAAAAAATCTTACCGCGTTATAGGTGAAACCGCGTTATATTGAACTTACTTTGATTTGCCGGAGCGCGCAGCCCTGCACCCCCCCAGAGCGCTGCTTTATCGCGTTATATCCGAATTCGTGTTATATTGGGTCGCGTTATATCGGGGTAGAGGTGTAATATTAATTTATCATGTTTTGATGTGTTTTCTTCCTTTATTAAGGCTGAAAATTACAAAAAAAGTGTTCTACCAAAATTAGGTTTGTGATAATGTTATTTTAAAATTAAGGGTCATGCTTCCATCCTTAACAAATCCTCTTTCACCTTCCTTTCTTTTAATAAACAAAACAGCACATGCTAATTAAAGAATTGAGCATTTTCCTTTCTGTATCCTATCATAACATACGTGTGATTGTCTCATTAAAAATTCTCAGTTTTTCCTCTGAATTTCTTGTGTGCATGTGAATATATTATACAAATATAATTTTAGATCTATTTATGCTAAACGGATATTTATATACAAGTACAAAGTTAAACAATAGACAAATCTGGGATTGCCTTCTTTTAGATCAAAAGCAGCCTAGAATTCTGCACTTGCAATTTTGTGCCGATCAATTAATTGGAGAGGCCTTTTTCAGGCACAAATGTACCTGATTTGCAAGCACAATTTCTATCTACAAATTAATTTCTTAAATGTCCATATGCTACCATTTCAATCACCAATTGGTTGGAGATGCAAAATTATTGGCCTATCTGGAAATTTTTGGAAGCTTTAATGTCAAACATCATACAGACTTCGGAATCTCAGCAGCTACAGTTTAAAGTTAAATATTCGGCATGGTGGATGGTGCGCTGGACCCACAACTCTGCTACAGGGAGCATCCTAGATACATTCTTTTCCACCATATTCAAAATTTAAACTCAAGAGAGTCTAATTTGAGAAGAATCAGGGTTATTATGGACTAAATGGGGGAATGAGTGCCTTAGTCCTAGAGCCCTCATAGAGGTGCCAGCACCACTCTCTCTCTTATAATGATTGGGATCCAGGTCAAGCGCTTGTACTGTCCGCAGCTGTGGCAGTATGGCAGATGGAGAATGACAAAAAGCAGATTCCAGGCCATTTAGAACTTTATAGGTCATGACCAACACCTTAAACAGCACCCGGAAACTGATAGGAAACCAGCATTGATCCCAGAACAGTGGAGTAATGCACTCCCAGCCATGTGCGCCACTCAGTGAGTGCTGCTGCATTCTGCACCGTCTTCAGTTTTTGAAAGGTTTTATGGCGCAATGCTATGTTGAGCATGTTGCAACAATCTAATCTTGAGGTGACAAAGGCTTGAACAACAGTAGCAAGGTCTGCATCAGAACGGAGAAGTTGCAACCTGTTGGCCACGCAGATGGTAAACAACTGACTGGGTTACTGCTGCGCCATGATCATCCAACAACAGTTGGGAGTCATAGCTGGGAGTTCTGGTAACTAACAGCAGATCCACTCCCTCCACTAAGGGATTCATAATTTACCTTCCCTAGCTACTTCCCCCAACACCACCTCAGTCTCATCTGGATGGAGCTTCAGCCAGCTCACTCTCACCACCACTCTCCCTCAACTACACATTAGCTAAGATGTTGAACTGCATAGTCCAATTCAAATGAGTGAAAGAAACACAGCTGGGAGCCTTCAGTGATAAATTGGTCACTTACATCAAGACTGACAGTCAAAGTTAAAAGCTTGCCCTATGTTTCCTATACAACTGATGGAAATACTATATCAGACAGAGGGGAGGAAGGAGTAGCAAAGTAGTTACAAGATGAACAGAGCCTGCAAACGAAAAAACTAATATCATGGGAAAGCGAGTCTGGCAGAAGTCCCTGGCAGGTCATAAAAACAAGTCCCTCTCAGAAATGTATTTTGTTCTTGATTCATGAATATAATAGTTCCAAATTGGCACTGCTCTTATCTTGATGTGTTCTGCATCCCTAAGGGCTCCTGGGTATTATTAGTTTAAAGGCGATAAAAACACCATGATAGTGGGGGTAGGTGGGAAATGAGCACAGCATTCAAATATACTTCAGTAAGTCGAATCCATCTTCTGTAGATATAGGATATAGTTAGGCATCAATATTGATTTTTCATGGACATGGCTAGAATACTAATACTAATAGGACTAACAAAATTACTAGTTAAAGTACTTATGTGAATATACTGAACCCATCCATAAAGCAACTACCATTAAGACCATAACAGGCTTGAAAGACTCTTACAGAGAGCCTCTCTTCCCCCTTCTTATTTTGTTTCTGTTGGTCTTGATATAAAACCTGTCACCTTGGTGCCATCTGGATATTGTTCCTCTCACCGTACACTGTACTTCCAACCTCACATTTTTGAAATATGTTATACAACCAAGGTTATCTCACATTTCATTTCCATACTGTTAGCAATAACAATAGATGTCTCACTGAAAATTTTCATCAAATAACATTCCTTATTAAACATTAAAACATTCCACACACCCCTGCCTCCCCGGTGCAGAATTCTTCATTTCCAATTGATACAACATGCTAATCGCACACATCAGGGTTTCAGTATATTTCAGAAAGTTCCCAGGACTGGAGAGAAAGTCCTCTACTGCACAGATTTCCTGTTCCTCTTATCTCCAATTTGATTCTTGTAATGAAAAGTGCAACAGCAGCCATGCTTTTTGGGACCGCTGCTCACTCCTTCACTGTAGAGATCTACAATCAGACAGAAACTGATGGGGAAGGACAGTTACTGGGCATTCTCGTAATGCTTATCACTGGAGTAGGTCCAGATAGCTAATGAAGTAGAGAAAAGAGGAACTAGCCACCTGTCCAGTGATACCTCTATACACTGGGGCAGTGGTACTTCACCACAGCTAAGTCTACATTTGTTTCATCTCTGGCTGTCCTGTGAGAGTAGCTTCCTGTCATAACTTGGAGGTGGGGGGGATAGAAGCCTGGTGATACTGTTAGAAAAAGCTTGTATTCCAAATTATTTTGGATTACATGCAATGGGATTAAACCGTATAGTCTGATTACCCACACCTTGTCACTAGTAACTCCTTTTGAATGTTTGTTTTCATCACGTGTCTTATGTGTACAATTACTAGTCAAGAAGTTAATAGATTTTTAACCCAAATTCATTATGAGCCTAACTGTATTATTTTCCATTTATTTGTTATTTTAATTCAACTGCACACAAGCATGAATGACTAAAACAAGAATTATACATACAATTTATTGTGAAATCTAGTTCCCACTACAATATTCTGAGTGCACTGTAGCAGTTAAGAATGCACCTCACACAGTTCAAATTTAATCTTGATTGCCAGAACTGATCGTAATTTGCAGAAAAATAGAGCAAGAAATCATTCTCGTGGCATTTTCAGGCTTTCATTAAGCTATGACATCTCATATATTTAGAATTATGTCATGACTTTAACGCCCTGCCTCTCAAGATAGCTGAAGCAAATAAAATGCTGAGATATGCCTGGCAAAGCATTTTGTAAATAAGTAAAACTGGCTCTCTGTGTGTATATACACACACATATATATGTGTGAGTAATTATATGTGTGTGTGTGCGTAATTATAAGCAGTAAGACTGTAAACAGAAGAAAACTGGAAGAAAAAATAAGTTATGCTATATCTGAACACCCTGATTCATGCTCACAAAAATGTTTCAAGTTTGTTCATCTGAAAATGCATTCACTGTGTATTATAATCATACAGCTGAAAGTTCACTGTCATAAGAGGCAAAAGTTATTTAACGAGTTATTGTGGAATACTGTGTTATTTTACATGTTGGAATATTACCCATGGTAACTTGTAACTCAAGGTAAAGCTGTTGAATTCTCAACATAATCTGTGGCAACAGAAATGGATTGAAGTAGAAAGTCTGACTAAGACGCCACAATAATATATCCTCATTCTGCTTGTGAAAGTTTCGTTGCTTGTCAACGTGTGTTTTACACGTAGTCCAAGGGAACCATACTATCCGAATTTAAACTGTTCTAGTAGATTCTGATGTGTTCTCCAGAATACAAGCTTCCATCTAAAGCAAATTTTAAAAAGCCAAGTGCATGATTTGGATCATATTGAGATCTCCGTATTTCATAGTCTGCATAATGAATACTTTTTGAGATACCAGGTTCCAGTTCATTATCTGAGTCAGAAAGAAGACTCCAATGCTCCTTTTTTTGAATTTTCATTTTCAAATTGTGTTTATTTATTTGATAGTCCCGAGCACTTTTCGCTAGGTTTGAGCTTTGGGACCTGGAAAATATTTTTCATAGTTTCTTTTTCAGATCAACGCCTACTTTTCAGACACTTACAAGCTAATGACTAGAACTGAGGTTCTGAGTTTAGTTTTTGGTGCTCAATTCATGTATTAGAAAATTTCAGGCATGATTTAGGTTTGCTTTAGAAATCTGGCTGCTAGGGTTGGGATTTTTTCAAACTTTGTGAGTATACTGTGGATGTATTCCACCCTAAATGTCTTTTAATATTGAATGCCTCTATACACAGTTTGTTGTCCATTAATTTAAACAAGATTATTCACACAAGTAGGACTACTCATGGCAAAAGGATTGGAAGGTTTAGTCCACAGCTTGGAAAGCCTCAGAACCCAGGATGAGAGGCATAAGATGAATGAGTAATTATAACAGTAATTAACAGTATTAACAACGTACCAAGAACAAAACTGTGGATTATTAGAACTGCACAGTGAGAACAGTGTGTTTGAAATGACACTCTTAGCACAGTTTTCTTTGGGAAAACTCTTGGTAATGTGAACTAAATTGAAAAATATGCTGTGGTCTTTTTGTTCCTTTCTATATTGTGAAATCTGCAACATTTAGAAAGTTTTCAAGCTCCAATTTTCAAAGCTATTTCAAGTAACCAGATCCTCAAAAATCCCAAGATTTTAAGCATTTCATTGCTGCTGATGATAGCACAAACACCCAGCTAATATTCACATTAGCTTGTCCAGTTTGGATGGACATACTGAACTCACCCTGACATTCATTCTTGTTGAAAGGATGTCCCACAGGAATGAAGATGAAATTCTGAATGTTGAAATACTTGTGTCATCTATTCAATATTCTTCGGATTAATTGGCTAATCAAGATGTCTGCTAACACCTTTACAAATAAGGATAAAAATGGCACCAACTAAAAAGTGTTGGACTCCTGGGATATGGATTGGAGGATGTTGAGGTTTGTTTTGTTTTTTTTAATGAATCCTAGCCTGTCGACAGCTAAGCTGGTTCAGTTTAATAATCTAATAAATATTTCTGAACGGTGCCGTTGTGTCGTATGGCGATATCTGGCATTATAAGCTAAGGACTCAGTGGAGTAGAACAGAAATAAAGAAAACCAGCCTATAGCAGAAATCACACTTTTTGTTTGGTGGGAAATTCACATCAATTTTGTTGCGTTTTCACTTTACAAATGCATATCAGTTTTATATTTTATTATGATTTTACTCATAAGATGCACCCTCCTTTGAGGCTTAAATTGTAAAATTCACTTTTAAGTCTTCCTAAATTTTATCTAATTGTAGTTATCTAATTGTAGTACTAATATATGAAGCTTCCTGTACTATTGTGTCATAACAACAAGAATCCAGCCACTCCAATATATTTCTATTTTACTTCAAACCACTATGCTGGCACATTATTAGTAAGGCTTTTGGAGATCCAACAAAAGCCACATGCAAGAACCAGTGATTCATACTGATGAACCGGCACAGGGCACAGTAACAGCAATGCAACTTGGCAATTTATGCCACAAAGTCTGAAGGGCACACTACTATATGTGCCAATTAGAAGTTTGTAAGCATCCTAGTACATACAATCACATTCCTTAATTGAGATACAGGTATCCCAGGCATTAGCACAATACTGTATAAACACATATTTTGGGTAGTGCAATTAATTGCAGTGACAGCCCAATTTTAACCTTCACTCTGCCCTGTTTGGTGCTAGTTTATTAATGAAAAGAGTTTAATGACAAGTTTACTAATGGCAGGAAGAACTGATGTTAAATAGGCTCTTACACAAGCATCAGAACCTCTCTCTGAGAACCAATAACCCAAAAAATCATATCATGGGGCTCTCTATTCTCAGAGACAATTGAATAATTTCCCTTCCAGTTCCTAAATCTACTTGGAGAAGCTCATCAAATTCCTCTTCTCCTTTGATGAGTTTCAATTTGGGAAGCAAATGCAATAAAGAGATGGTACTGCTAAAATTTAGTATAATAATTTATTTTCTGTATAGCACTAAGAATGGGCTAGATATGTTAAGCAACTTGCAAAAGCACATGGCCTCTGCTCCCGAAGTGTTTATAATTTAGGCAAGAATTTACCATGTAAACCAATCTGTGTACATTTTGAGAAAGACTGAAATATTTTAGTTTGTGGGAAAAATAAAAATGAACAAGGCTGCATCATTTGGTATCACTGCAAATTGCTCTAGTGAACAGTATTTGTCAAAATTACCATGTCTCCATTATGGGATGGATTATAGGTTAGAACATATTTGCATACAATTATGTAGTGGTGACTGCACTAGGGAGTGGTCACTTGATCTTCTTCTAGTTCCACTGTTAACATTCTTTCTAAGCGCTGATAACTTTTTGATCTTTGACTCTTTGTAACAATATTCAGGATGAAGGTGAGACATCTCTTGGGAAGTTAAGCCATTTGTTTTGTTTCACAGACTTGACGTGCTCAAAATTGCTTTGAAGAGCTTAAATAAAAATTTCAAACTGGGGATGCAACATAATACTGAGGATTTTGTGCCTGTAAGATAGATATCTTAAAAATTACTTAGCGCCAAACTATTTTCTCATCTCATAGAATTAAGACTGATTTCTCCCATAAAAGCATGCCTATGTTGAAAATTAAAACTGCAAAGAATAATTGCTTATGGCCAATTCTAAACACAGAGCAGGTTAGAACAGATTCTCCCCCTCAGCAATTATTTTGATTTGGGGATGGTTTAGAATCAGGCCCTTATAGACAGATAGATAGGTAGATAAACTAATTCATCATTTGATCAGCTCTGATAACAATGGGAAAGAGAAATATGTTGCTAAAAACGATTGCAGAGCCTTCAGTTATTAGACTATTATAGTACAAATATCATGTAATTTGCTAGTCAACATACTTTGTTGAAAGTAATAGCACAATCTAGTGTCAGCGGATGTCTTATGCATCATCCTTGGATAAAGAAAATATATGTCATCAGAAAAAATATTAGAATTGAACTTATTCTTTGTGTAAAATTGGATCATGCTTATGGTAGCTAGTGATGACTTTAAAAAAACATCACAATAATCCTTTCAATCTGGCAGAGAAGGAAAATGTTATTGTGGGATGTCATTACCTTTTCTAACAAATGCTATTAATTCAAAAGAAAGGTTCTGTCTTTCTAACTGTATTCTTCACAAAACAAGTTTCCACCTAGGAGATCCTTCAAATACCTAATGTGAGCTCAACACAAGAGATAAATAGTATTAGGTCAATCACAACATGTTTATTATACATCATGGCTTCAAAACTTGATAGACAAAGACAATAAGTATCTAAAATGACTATCCTAGACAAACAACCATGGAAACTAGCCGTAGGTCATTTAGAGCCTGATCCTGCTTCTACTCAAGTTGATGGAAAGACTCCCATTGGTTTCAGAGTGAGCAGGATAGGGCAAGAACCCCCTGTTCAAACTCCACAGTTGAATTGTGAGGAGTTTGGTTATTATTATAGGCTCTCCATGTACTGTCCTTTTGTGTGCCTGTCCTCGTAATTCAAAAGGCTCTATGTTGATTCATCTCCAGTTTAATTTGCCTCCACTAGGCATGTGCACAGTTTAACCAGCCAATATTCCACTGTTTGCTGTCATCTAGCTAAGCAAAATCTTTTCTGGTAGGCTGGCTGGGGCCTTCTCTGCTGTAATTCACTGCATATAGTTATTACACTGGACCACTCTTACTGCCACTTCAGGTGCTAAAGGGTTTGGTTTTTTTTTTTTTTTTTTTTTTTTTTTTTGCTTTTCTTTTCTTTTGCGCCAAAGAGTTACACATCTGCAGAAGTGTTAATGCTCTTAGTTTGGAAGAATTAATTTTCCAACCACAGGGAAGTCTTTGCCCCCGTTTGTTTAGTTAAGCAGTACACTAGAAAATGCATTATTGCTCAGATAAAGTAACTACGTTAGCACTAGTCAAATTATTCTATGCCTAGATACTTAAATCTATGTAATATCTGATTTTACAAAAAAAAATTAAAGGAACGCATAAACATAGTTTGTATGTTTGAAGCTCAAAATCAGGCTTCATTGTTGAATCTAATTTAAAAGGTAGTAGTATTCTGCTTATTGTCATTCCGCTATTTCACTAAAACCATTCAAAGGATGCACTTTACCAAAGGTTGGGAAAACATTAAAGACTGTGGTATTGTTGTACTGTAGCTTTAAAAGAACAAATCTTGGCATGATTCTGGTTCTCCAACTGGGACCTTCCCCATAAGCTAATGTTGTGAGCAAACATGGCAAAGTCCCCTACAACCCCCCCACACCTTTTTAATTTATATTTTATTTTACACACCCTTTCTGTCTAGATCAATTGTGAGATACCGCTAAATATTCTTCTCTCCAAACCTGTTACCCATCCTCTACTCCACATTACACATATATGAATAGGTTTCTGGCTGTACATACTGTACATTACATGGGCTCTGGATGTTATTGAACCCTATCTGTTTCACACAGCAACAAATATGGCAATTTCTATGCTCCTCAGGAGCATCAGCACAGAAGTCCTCTTTTGTAGTTTAATTAGCAGTAATCTCCATCTGGGGGAGGTGAGACATTTCACTTCGCTGGTTATAACACTTTGGCCAGGGTAAGGAGACCAAAAAAACCCCACCAACCTCTACATTTAATCAGCACTGCAGCATGGAGAGAGACAAACACACAGACACACAAAAGAAATCACAAAGTCAACTCACAGAATCTCCAAGTCACGCAGGGCTCTGAAGGCTCCATCTTCAATGCAGCTGATCTGGTTGTTGTCCAGTTGCCTGCAGGAAGGAAGGGAAAGTATGAAGGTTTGCTGGGTAACTAAGCTGCCTTAAAACACCAGGTTCCAATCTTTCCTGTCACTGAGGTGTCCCTCCACCCCCTTGCAGTCTTTGCTCGTCCCCCAGGAGGAGGCTTGCTCATAGCCTGCCACGCTGCTCTGTCTCTTCTCACTGACTGTCTGAAAGAACTGCACAGTACAGCACACTGAAGCCTGTCAGGTCTCAGTAAATATTAATTGCGCTTTTTTTTTCTTTCTTTCTTTCTTTTTTTTTTTTTAAGGCAGAAGGGAGTAATTTCATTACATTAGGGCATCCAATCCATTATGAGCTTTTACCGTCATGTCACTGAAACAATTTCATTAAGCTAAAGGCCTGTAAATCATTGGAGGTCACTGCACTGCCCTCTGCGACCTCCCAGAATGCCTTTTTTTCTTTTACTGGAAGTTGCAGTCCTCTGTCCTGAAAGTACTAAATCTCAAGGCTTTATCTGCCCAAGAGCTGCAAGAGTGCGTGGGGAATATACCAATTCCAAATTAGACTCAACTAATCTAATTTTATAGTCTTTTTATTATTCTAAGCACCAAATGTCTGTGGTGTTAGAGGCTTCTCTCTATTGTTACTGGTCCCATCTGGTTGGCCATTCTATTGAAAGATTTTTCACTAAATACAGGTTCTGCCTAACTGTATCAGTGAGATAAATCCATTGATAGAAAATATTCAAGAAATTGTGTGTGCGCGCGCACACACACAATTACAATCTTAATAATGTAGTACTTTGCTATGAAACAAGTGTAATTTAATACACCTAAGATTGATTTTTCACATTTATTTTACCAAGATATCTATGTTTAAATATATTTTACAGTATTTGGGAACATATGGGTACATATGCATACATGTGCATTTCAACTAAAAAAATATTTTTTCCTGCTCCATGTGCTTGAATCAAAATGTAAATCACAATTTAAGGATTTAAGTCCTTATGTATCTGATAATTTAAATTACACTGTAAAAAAAACCCGTATTATATGATACTGTATAAGCTATACATACATTTGAATACAATACAGACATTGCAAAAGATGTGAATACACACCCCTTGTTCTGTGTGGTCCTTTGCCTAGACCACAATGTTGGCAGGACTGTCTGTTCTGCATGTCTGTATAGTATTTAGCACAATGGTGCTATGATCTTTTGGGGGTTTATAGATGCAACTGCATATTAAGCAAAATTATTATAACTATTATATGCACAGTGTACATATACACACTTACACCAGTACAGATATGATAATGTGGTGTGGTAGAAAAATCCTCATCCTCTGTACTCTGCACTGTACAGACATTTAAGAAACCATGTATTGCCCCAGCAACCTTCCAGTGAAAGTAGAAATAAACCATCAACTAGACACAATAATAACTACAATACAATAAAAAAGATAGTTAGAATATTTTTAGGTAGAAAGCATGTGTTAATTTAAAGTTCTAAATGACTGTAGCATTGATTTTGAATCTTCATGAATGACCACATAGGTACAAATTGATCCTACTGATATATATTATGCTGAGTATGTATATATCTAAAGCCCAAGTGTCATCTACCCAAGCTGATGTGGTACCATCGTAACAGACCAGGCTCAGTAAACTCCAAGCTTTTTATGATTTAAAGTGTATGAAAAATCATACTGATTATCAAGGCTTCCAAACAGCTTACAAACAAACCCAGTTTCAGTTTCTCACAGATCTCATAACTTAACAAAACATGATGAATTTGGCAAATCTTTGCACAGTATCCCTCATGCTGAACCAAAAGATGTAACATAATCTAAAGGGGATCACACACACACACAAACTGCATCTTTTGGGGGTAGACGGACGATGTTGCTGAGGGACTACTTTTTGGATTTTTATTTACTGGTGGTTTCTGAAATGTTAACATTTGTCACTTTACTGGAACGGTGTCTACGTGATAATTTAGGTGTCAAGATTGCTGTAACAAGCATTAAAATGGAGTAAAACACATTACTGCTGTGTGTGTATTTAAGAACTTTAGATTGCAACTTGCTTCCTCATGTACATTATTCATCTAATTCACATGTGCTTTGCATTTGATGTTAAAGAAAAAGCACGTTAAAGAAAAAGCAAGAGCCAGCGATTAGGTGAACACGGGTACCATCTATTTCTTTCTTTTCAAACTCATTAGGTTGTGTTGCCCAGTTTTAACTGAGGTATGGGATGCTACCTACTTTACTGCCAAATATGCTAAGATCTAAGTAAATAAGCCTAGAGTGATTAATATATGTATTCAACATCAGAAAGCCTTCTGTTAGTCATATAAGTCTACTTAAACAGCGCTGGGTTTTTTTTTTGGTTTTTTTTAAGAATGCTGTTCTGTTGCTTGGATTTTATGGTAAATTTATTTAATAAATCATATACAGCTCTCTGTGGGCCCAATACTGCCAACAGTAACTACCAAGCTTAATGCCTGTGGGGTCTATTAATCAATGGGACCATTCACAGTAGTAAGGTAAGCACTATATGCTTTGCAAAGCTAGTATATTCATAGGATCAGGCCCCAAATAATTAAGCTTTCTAGAGGGATCTCATTTTGCATTAGTTATACCCTACCCTTTAGGACTAATTTCAGCTTCCTAACAAACAAGCTATAGGAGCACGATGTCTGAAAGACAGCCAGGTTAAGCATTTAGAGAACGCAACAGGGGGCCAGTGTCACCTGAGTTTTAGTCTTAGTTCTGTAAATGATTAAGGCCCCAATCCTGCAAACACTTATTCATGGGCTTAATTTTAAGCATGCAAATTATCCCTCTGAAGACAATGGGATTAATCACCATCTTAAATTTAATTGTGTGCTTGTTTGCAAGATTGGGGAATCAAATCATATGCCGTGATACTCAAAATGGACAACTTGTGCTTTTAAAGAAAAAAATCAGGATCTGAGAAAAGCTACATCATACACGGAAAAACTGAAGAGTCAGAGAAAAAAAAATAGAGGACGCAGGACTACATTTCCCTGAGTTACACATTGTACCACAACTGTCTCCACTTATCACTTAGATCTGAACGTAGTGTTCAAACATGCACATAAAGGAACTACATATTCATTTGTCAGCTATTACTAGCTTTCAGGTAAGTTTAAAAAATGGCATCCGTTTTATGTGACAGTTTTGTGTGTCAGTTTTCAGACATTTATTGAAGAGATTTTTCTCCTTGCTATTACCAAAATAATGTAACTAAGGAAGGCTGCATGGTTAGAGCAAAGGACAGGAGGACATCAGCCCTGGGTTCTGGTATTCTTCTGCCACTCACATGATGTGTGATCTTTGGAAAGTCAGTCTTCACCTGACTTTCTCCCCACCTATGAAATGAATACAACACTGACCGCATGGGGATGTTTTGAGGCTTATCTAACACTTGCAAAGTGGTTGGATTGCCTCTTATGAAAGGAACTATAAAATGTGCCCACTGCAACCTTTATGAAAGTGGGTCTTTGTATAGCTGGCTGGAAGAAAAGGGGGTTTAATCCCTGTAGAGCTCCCTTATAGCAAGTAGGGAGAAATGGGAAAGTTCATAGGGATCCACGGGAAGGGCAGGAGGCAGATGGGGCCAGGTTAGGACAAGGTCACTGCATTGTCCTTCATGCTGACTAGAAGAGTAGTGGGGTATTTATGTCCCAAGCAACCTCTTTACCAGGACTGGGCTACCCACACATGTACTTGGCAAATGGGTTCTCTTTTGACCCACTGTGGGAATTATGCTAATTTCCCTATTCTTTTCAGGGCTGAGAAGGAATTTTCCCTTTACCCCCGGATTGGCCAAAGCCAGCTCATTTTTTTCACCTTCCCCACAGCTGTTCTGCGACCTTGTGGGGTGGAGTAAGGGGATTAGGTTATACTGTCACAATTTACGACATAAAACTTGTGGTGGATTTCCAGTGCACGTACTTGGTATAGAAGGGATACAGTTATTGGACAAAATGGATTGGGAAAGGATTCAGAGGAAAGCATTCCTTAAGGAAATTAAGTAAGGGGGAGGGGAGTTGGGGCTCCTACATCTCATCAGTAGGGAGCCAACTCCCTCCTTTTCCAGTCCCCCTTAAACGGGTTAAGGAAGAGGGTTTGGGGCTCCTGGCTCTTGTCAATGGGAAGCTGACCCCCTCCTTCCTAAGCTGTACAATATGTTGCCTGGTACCCCTGGATATTATAAGTGAATCAAGTTGCAGCCTAATTAAACCACATCCACGGCCTCCTGTCTTTCTTCCACACAGACGGAGAGATACAATGTATTCTTAGGAATATGTTTGGATAAAATTAACAATTTGAACTGGGAAAGAAAACAACAGAGGAAACAAACTGCATCTTTCCGCTCTGGCAGTCGCTCCTGGGGTATTATTGGAGCCTCTGAACAGCAAGCAGACTTATAATATGCATCATGTAGACTGTGATAACTAGAAACAAAGGTGGTGGTGGTGGAGGGATCGAGGAAGGAGTGCCAGATTTAATTTTGAACCTCCAGGCTTTTGTCAGGTTAAGACGGATCCCTAACATTAACAGGAATTAAAGTGTTTGTGTAGGTTTAAATGGTAAACCCCTCATGACTAATTTCATACATTAGACGCTGGACTTGGGTCCATGGCCTTTGTCAAAAGTGTCTCTTGCTTTGACGTCAGCAAGCATGGGAAACCCTGCAACATATGTGTGATTAAATAGCTGCTCTGACTTCACCCAAGAGGCTTCAGGGAACTGAAACTTCTATGACAGGCAATTAGCTCCCACTAGACAATAACAACAGCTACAGATATATAACAAAAGAATTCAGGAAAAAAAAGAGTAAAATTGGGTATCAAGGAAAAGATGTATTAGCTACTTAAGATAAAGGTAACATTTGAGACAGGAACACTTGAAGCTTGTAAATTGTTGACTGAAGAAATGACATATTCCTTTTTTAAATAAATCTGCTCTTGCAGATATAAAAAAAAATCATGGAACTATAGGGCAAGAAGGGGACAACTAGTCTATCCCTCTGCATTGAGGCAGGATTAATTATACCGAACATACACCGTGTATATGTATAATAATATGGTGTTATGAATAGTATAATTTCATGTCATCCATTTACTACTCAAGTGTTTTCAATAAGAAGCATAGAAAATATAAATTATAATTGACCAAGAAATTGTGTGACTAACGGATAATTATTGGTCTTTAAAACTGGCATTTTATAATACAAAATTAAGATAAAACATCTTTAGTTAAAATTGAGAAACAATGCTGCACCCCTATAACTATTAAATCCTTATATTTCAACTGTTATTTAACCCAAGAGATGGAGCTAAATTCTAGCACCAAATTCCCATGATACTGCAACACTTTGGCTCATATATTTGGATTTGCATATTATCTACCATAAGGTGAGTGTTAAATTTCAAATTTCATTCTAAGAAAGAATAGGATTTCAAAATGTTGATTTCCTTTTGCCATTAAAAATCCTTTAATATTCAAAAATCTAAATTGATCATTTTGGTAATTATTCTGCAAATAACACTTCCTTTGTTCTATAACCAGATACCAAATGCAACAGAATTAACTACCTTTTGTGCAACTAACAAACCTATGTACAGAAAGAAAGAGACCATCAAGCACTAAGCATGTTGAAACAACAAGCTACATTCTCACTTTATTTTACTATATTTTGTTTATTTGCAGTATACGAAGATATTTTTTAAATGTAAGAACATTAGTCAGGACACTGTAGAATCCAAATGATCTAGTCAAAGAACAGACAGAATACTAGTTTAATTAATGTCTTCACTTTGTATTCCTGGTCTGGAGCCTAGTTAAAAATTTAAACACGAATCTGTTTTAACAAGGACTATTAGGCATACTTTGCAGTTATTTTCATTTAATACATTTTATTTCCTGTATTTTATATTACTATTTAGCATACATGTTTCTTAAGTGGAAGAATAGTTTTTCATCCTAATAGTTGTTCATTTAAGAGAACTCTACACTAATACACATGCACATGAAAGATTCATATCTCAGAAGCATGTCATGTGTTAGCTAATGAAAAAATATTTCACACATCAATAGGAAATGTCAACAACAAATTCATTTTCACATTAAAATATTTTACTGTGTTTTAGACAGATTTTTTACGGACATTTAGTGGGAAGGTGCTTTGACTGTACCTATTTTTTTTTTTAAAAAGAACACTGCCAAGGAATTTAGCCCAAAAATTAAGATTAATCAGTCCTCCAAAATACTCGTTTTGATAGATTTGTTCATAGGAACTTTTTCTTAAAACTCCAGAGGAAACAACTGTTTGGATGTATTTCCTCTGCAGTGTATCCACTCCAATAGTACAGCACTTAGATTGTTCATAAGAACCAGAAACAGACTAGTCTACATTTGCTGTCCGAATCTAGAGTCTGATCCTGCAGATGCTTAAGCACATGAATAATTTGAAGAAAATTGGCCCAACACACATAAGTAAAATTGATCACATGCCTAAGAATTGAAGGATTGGGCGTTTAGAGGGGGTTCATACATACAGAAACTCCCTAGAGGGGGTCTGAAGGTACACATTTTTAATTCTTTCAGTTTCAATAATCAACAAGTGTATTAATAAAAGAAGAGGGAATTTTGAAAACATTGTTTGTAATCAATTTCCATTTTTCACACTTAATTTTACTCATCTTTGAAGAATTGCAACAAAACAATTAAAATCTCTGATAATTTTAAAAAATGTGTAGGTTAAATAAATTGTTTTTACCATTAAAATACAGGTTGAATGGGGTAAAAATGCTGGAGCAGTCTATAAGGGGGAAGAGCTAAAGTGATCAGTCTGTAATCCAGCTCTGACATTTTGAGCCTTACTCCAGAATTGCGTCTTTTTATGATAGTATGGTTTTGGAGACAGCAACAGTCAAAACACTATGCAGAAATAGCTCATCTGCATAGCATAACTGGTCAAGTGTGATCAATTCTCAGTCCCATTCTGTGTTACCAAGGTGGTTAAGTAACAGACCAGTTTTTTTGTTTAAATATTCTGCAGACTATGAAGTTTAAAGTTACCAATATTTGCTCTCTCTGTAAATAAAATTACCTGGCTTTGTTATTTTGGGGGCAAGCAGCATTTTATATAAACATCACATCAATTTAAAGCAATACTTAAATAACAATTAAAAAATTAAAACCTTCCTCCCCTCCCCCACATCCAACGTCTCCTTTCAATTTCATGGTATTTACAACATCCTTATTTTACTGTCCCCAGTTACTGATGTAACGAATAGTGCATACCAAACACACAAATGGCTGTCTCCATAGCAATTGGGGCAGGTTTTGTGGTTTCCCTAGTTACTCCTGACTGATAACCATCTGTTGTTCTTCATTGTCATAGGCCCAACAGGAGGGGGAGGGAAGAAATCAGAAAGATAAAATCGGTGATTGTTAGATCATTTGAAAAGGTAACTTTTGTATACTTTTTTAACCTCCCCCATCCCCTGGAAAGTATTTGTACTTATTTGGGTTCCAGTTTGGTCTTTTACTTTCAATAAATGTGAACTAAATATCTTTGTGTAGAAGAAGACTCTATTGCCAAGCTGGATCAAAGAGGGCATTACCCTGAGAGCAAAAAGTTGCAAGTCTTTCACTAAATTGATACAATTTTACATTCACTTTCACACTTTTCCTTTTGAGCAAGAATCACAAGGGCTCTAAGGTTCCATTCACAAAACAGGAGGAGGAAGAGGTGGTGCTGCTCTTAGACCCAATAGTCCAGTTATTTGGGTACTCACCTGAAATGTGGGAGGGAGACCAAGGTTAAAATCCCTGCTCTGCAGCAGGAATTTTAAACCAGGTCTTTCCCACTCTAAGGAGAGTGCCCTGACAACCAGTCCATAGGCTATTCTGGGATGGATCTCTCAATCTCTCCTGCTGAAGCTGTTCCACTTTGTATATATAATGATTGGCAAAGGGATTTGAACTTGGGTCTCCCACGATAGCTATAGAATCATTCTCAGTCACTCTCTCTCTCTGGCCTAATGACTATTCAAGTATTTTATACAAAGTAGAATGGCTTCAACAGGAGAGTCTGAGAGACACACAACCCAGAATAGCCAATAGTCTGGTGGTTAAAGGCATTAGTTAAGGAGTGGGAAGATTTGAGTTCAAGTCCTTGCTCTAGGGAAGGGATTCAAACCTGAGTTTCCTACATCCCAGACGTGTACCCTAAACACTGGGCTATTGGATATTTGTCCTCCTCCTCCTGTTTTGTGACTCTAGCCCTTCATTTCCTTAGCTTTTATTAAAAAGAGGTTAATAATGCCCAGAAACTGAATATTTCATGTAAAAAAAAATTGTTCA
Source organism: Mauremys reevesii (assembly GCF_016161935.1). Lineage (NCBI taxonomy): Eukaryota > Metazoa > Chordata > Testudines > Geoemydidae > Mauremys > Mauremys reevesii. Next base: position 28,987,993 of record NC_052630.1, read on the forward strand.
ACCCAGCACTGTCAGAGAACCAAAAACTCAGTTCTTTGTCCATCTCTAGCCATGGTGTAGCAAATCAAGATTATTTAACAAGGGTGCTTGGCAGAAATTGTATAAGTTTCATATTTCATTGTTTGTGACATTGTAAACGCATGTCTTTGAGGGAATACTCAGGTTTCTAACCCTATAAGAAGGCATGTATTCTCTGGAGAACTTGAAGGGAGATAAGATGGAGTGATGATGATGAAGATGGGACATATGACAGATCTTAACCACTAAGATAGCCTGTGAGCTACCCAGGAGTCAGACACCCACACTCACTCATCTAAAAAATCAAGAGGAAGATGGAGCAGGTGGCAGTATTGTTGCTGAATCTCCAGGCATTTGTCCACTCAAGTCACACCAGTTCCATTACTTTAATTGTTTTGTATATTCTGTTCTACCACCTTGTAGTCAATATCCATTCAATTTTTATGGATGACTTGAGAAAAAACCAAATGAGCCAAAGACAAATGAGAAGATTAAAAATAAGGGATACATAATACCAAAGTAATAAATTGTTCTGAGATAGTCCATACATTATAGCACCAAAATCACCTGGACATTTAGATTTTACTTTAAAAGGGGAAAAAAAGAGAAAAGTTTGTGGATGGTTTTTAAATCAGAAACTGAAGATTCAGACTACACTGAAAATATACTGAAGAATATCCAAGATGAAGGACAGCTAGTGTATTGACTACATCATCTTAGCAACATGCCACTGAATTATTAAACTGGATCTTTGGATAATAAGCCCACTAGATAGTTTGTTGAGTTGCAAACTGGGATCAGCAGCCAACAAAATAATTCCAGTAAGTGATTCTGGTTTACCAATATTCTATTTGTTTCTTAAGTTCCAGCAGTGCCAAGGAGGGGGGGAGGGAGTTTTAAATATCTCTGTGCATCCCTTTCTACACACAGTTCCTCTATACCTCAAAACTACTGCTCAATTAATAATGATTTGACTTGAACTGACAGTCACAGTGGCATTTGTAGTGAAGGCTATAGATTTCAGGCTGATGCTTTAACCTTAAATCATGCTATTATGACTAGTAATAGCCAGGGTTTCCCCAATATAGAGCATTCTTAGCATAGGCCTAGTCCTCATAGGCTTTCCTAAGGAGCTGTAGAGGGCAAATACAGGAAAGGTGTGGGGGCTGGTGTTCAGATGATCAGGTGCTGCATATGACTGGAGTCAGCTCAGAACACCAACAGAATGCAGCTATCTGTTAATATGCTGACATGGCAAAAGTGACTCTGCCCTTGAGGCACTGAGGTTAGATTATTCTAAAGAGCTTTATTATGGGTCACTGAAAAATTAAGTAGTGCACAATAAGCCTCCTTGATTGCTCTAAGGGAGTGAGTATGGGGACAAAAGGTATTCTGTTTTACTATTGCTTTATTCTCTTCTCTGTCTGTCTCAGTATGAAGAGAGTTGAAGAATTGGGTTTGCATATTTAAATGCCCTGGGTCCAAGATACTAGGTCCCTCACCAAAAGCTCTTAAGCAAAGTAAGCAGTCATGGGACAAAAGGGAAGATCCTCTCATGGATCAGTAACTGGTTAAAAGTCAGGAAACAAAGGGTAAGAATAAATGGCAGTTTTCAAAATAGAGATTGACAGATAGTGGTGTCCCCCAGGGTTCTGTACTGGAACCAGTGCTGTTCAACATATTCATAAATGATCTTGAAAAAAAGAGTAAACAGTGAAGTGGCAAAATTTTCAGAATTACTCAAGAGATCTCACAAAACTGGGTGAGTGGGCAAAATAATGTCAAATCAACTTCAATGTTGATAAATGCAAAGTAATGCACATTGGAAAATGTAATCCCAACTATACATATAAAAAAGATGGGGCCTAAATTAGCTGTTAACACTCAAGAAAGACATTTTGGAGTCATTATGGATAGTTCCCTAAAAACATCCACTCAATGTGCAGCAGCAGTCAAAAGAACTAACCAAATGTTAGGATCCATTAGGAAAGGAATAGATAATAAGGCAGAAAATCTCATAATGACTCTATATAAATGCACGGTATGCCCACACCTTGAATACTGCATGCAGATGTGGTCACCCCATCTCAAAAAAAACATATATTAGAATTGGAAAAGGGCAACAAAAATGATTACAGGAATGGAACAGCTTCAGTATGAGGAGAGATTAAAAAGAATGGGACTCTACAGCTTGGAAAGGAGATGACTAAAAGGGGATATGATAGAGGGCTACAAAATCTTGACTGGTGTGGAAAAAGTGAATAAGGAAATGTTATTTACTTCTTCACATAACATAATAATTAAGGGTCACCCCAATGAAATTAAAAGGCAGGAGGTTTAAAACAAACCAAAGGAAGTACTTCTTCACACAATGCACAACCTGTGGAACGCTTTGCCAGGAAATGTTGTAAAGGCCAAAACTATAACAGGGTTCAAAAAAGAATTAGCTAAGTTCATGGAGGATAGGTCTATCAACAGCTATTAGCCAGGATGGTCGTGGATGCAATCCCAAGCTCTGGATGTTCCTAGCCAGAAACTGGAAGTGGACAACAGGGAATGCCTGTTTGCTCAATTCCTCAGAATTGGACACTGTTGGAAGACAGCACACTGGGCTAGATGGATCATTGGTAATGGCTAGGCAGGCAGCGATGTGTGATTGGCTAAAAATTGCACACATCCTGTTATTTTTGTCTTCTCCACACACGTGCCAGTCCAACACTCTTGTTTGCCTCATGAACTTATGTCTTGTCTTTTAGACTTTTAGCAAATTGGAGCGTTTTCTGCATGTCTGTATCGTGCCTAACTCAATAGAGCCCTGACTTGGTTGGCCTTTGGGTACTTCTGCAATATAAATGGGAAGCAACAATGTTGTTTAGAAATGCCCAATGTCTAGCACTCATGGCAAATGACTTGATTTATATAATACTGTTAGAAGCCCCGCCATTCTGATAAGATGTGAAATTGAAGACATTCCACTACAACTGAAGACAACTGGCTACCCAGCTGAAGATCTCATTGCACTTTTCTAAAAGAGCAAGCATTCTGTTGTTCACTGCTGTATGTATAGTATTATTGACTGTGTAATACCTGCAAGATTTACCTAAGGTGTTATTGCAATACCTATACCTGTATCTAGCAAACCGAGCTGTAAAAAGGCGCGGGATATTTAGTGAACAAGAGGTGCTAGATAAAACCAAATTGCATTTTATTGTCTATTTGCTTTCTTTTTTAGGATGAAAAATGAATATTTAAAAAAAAAAGTAAATCAAGAGAAAACCCAGAAAGGGGGAAAAAAGGCAATTAGATAATTGTTGGTTTGGTAAATATGAACTTTTTTTGTAATAAGTCAGCAGTAATTCTGTTTTTGGTGGTCATCTTTGGGTCCCACTGAATTTAACTAGCTTTATATGTGTTGTATAGAACGCAGACACTCAATGGGTGCTTTAGAAATGTACACTGAAAATTAAATTAAATTAAATTGTACAAAGATTAATATCAAAGACTAAATGCTCATTTAGTATTCAGTGAACATTCATTTAATTTGTGTAACATTTACTAAATAAGCTACCACATAGATTTAGCTTTACAAGCATTTTGTAACCAATATTTTTACTTAATATTAATCTCTCTCTCTCTATGTCAAGATCGCACTACACTTCTTTTTAGTTAGCAGATCACTTACCTTGTGAGCAGCACTCTACTGAATCTCTCTGTGTAGTAAAAGTGCACACAACATTTGTGACGAATCTTGCATATATCCTTTCTTTCCCCCTAAATTAAACTGTGTGACCATTTTACTTAATTCAAAATATCAGCTGGCATATATCTATTGTAGGTACTTATCTGACCTGCTTCACCAAAGTATATGAGTCTCTCACAACCTTTCATGTATTTATCGGTCCAACTTGCAGATAGCAGGATGAGGTTTTCTAAGACCTCAGGAATTCCATCTCCAGAATATCTACATTATGTTTTTTAATTAAAAAAATTTCTAATGTCAATTGTTAGCCCAGAGTGAAGGAAACTCGAGATTTTACAATGGAAAAGCAGAAAACTTAAGAATGATGATACAATGGATCAGTATTGATAATGTAAGCATCACGGCACAGTACAGTTATAAAGATAAAAGGAGAAAATTTTACACATGATATTACAGTATTAAGGTTTTTATTGAATCAACATATCTCTAATTAAAAGTAATACTATCAGGAAGCAGTATTGGTACCCGATATGATCATGTAAGCCTAGTTCTTGTGTAGGATTTAAAGCAATCAAACAGATACTAATACACGTCATTCAGCTTTCCTTCTGGATCTCTATTACCTTTGAGAGATCAGCTGATACGCAAAGAATATCTCAGCTCTGGATCTGAAGCATCATAGTTTAGAAATCTAGATACAAAGGGGCAACCATAATCTTAAAGACTGCATATGTTACCAAAAACAAACCATGCGTCAGTTCCAGGTGGGTTTATTCCTCTGTTTTGCAGAGGGACACATTTCTAATATGACAGTTAGAAAGTTTCAGTTTATCTCTAGGGGAAGCATTTCTAATTAGGGTGATGGTGAAAGAATTATGCCTTACAGAAGGTGATAAAAGGTTTAAAAAAAATCAAACAAACCCACTCTCTCCAAATATAAAATAATTTTACTCCTGGAGTGACAAATAAGGATTTAGACACATGTGGTCTATTTTTGTGAGACATGTGGCTAAATTATTTTTAACTTAAATAATGTTTTAAACAGGAAATATTGAATATATAGGTTTACGTTCAGATATTTCTTTCTATAACAGGAATTAATACTTTTTTCTGTGGAATTTGTGGCTGTTTTATTTTGTTAATGAAGTCATTTTAAAAAGTAAAACCCCCAGGGACTCTTAGGCAACTTTATTTGGCAAATGTAAACAGCCATATATCTACCCTGATCATCCATATTAATTATTAACCATTCACTAATTGTTCAAAGAGATTCATGAAACTGGAGTTATCGGCTAAGAAGTTGAAATGCAGCACACACAGTCAAACTCAATCTGCAAAGTAAGACTTGCAACCATTCTTTCTTGCTTCCAAATTCCTTTATACAGATTTTCTTCATCAATATATCCATTAAAGAGATAACTGCTTTTCCCTCACCAACCAAGTAATCAATAGGAAGTCCAAGACAAATACATGTTTGAGTGTATTAGCTGCTATTCCCTAACAGGTTCAGGTAGCAGTTTGGGTCAGAATGGCCGTCAGTAATCTTAGCTGACTATTATAACCCAACTTCAAAATGTCTGAATCATAATGAAAGGAGAAAGCACTTTCATAAAATATACAGAGACAAGATCTGTCCCCAAATTGTTTTTTAATCTTTTTTATCTTAGTCTTGCTACTAAAACAACAACACTTTTGTAAGTATGTAAAGAAGATACCTGTGCAATCTTGGCTTGATAGTATATTTCTCCATTCCTTATCATCTTCACCAATCTAATTCAGAATGTCTGCTTGCCTAAATTATTGACAACAGGATCTTGCTGCTTAACCCCTTCAGTGCCTGAAGGTTAACACCTAATTAAGCTCTATGGTTACTCAAGAGAAAACATATAAGCAACACCCTTAAAAAAGCAATGTGAGTTAGTGGTAGCAAGGAAAAGGCTTGGAAATCAGTCTGTTCAACTATATTTTAAACCGTTTAAAAAAAAAACAAGGAGTCCTTGTGGCACCTTAGAGACTACCAAATTTATTTGGGCATAAGCTTTCGTGGGCTAGAACCCACTTCATCAGATGCATGAAGTGGAAAAAACAGAAGGAAGTATAAATACATGAAAAGATGGGAGTTGTCTTACCAAGTGTTTGGTCTCGGGTTCTAGCTCATGAAAGCTTATGCCCAAATAAATTTGGTAGTCTCTAAGGTGCCACAAGTACTCCTCGTTGCTTTTGCTGATACAGACTAACACGGCTACCACTCTGAAACCTTAAATCACTTTGGCTCATTGTATCATCTTGGGCAAATCACTTGGCATCCCTGCAACCATCATCCCAACTGTAAGGAAGATTTTAAAATTGTTTCTCAGACATCTGGGATTATGACGGAGATGGCTTATAAAAACTTCACATTTGTATTGGAATGTTTTTATGTGCCATGTCTTAGCTCATCTTGTGCATTGTCCATTATTCTCACCATCTACTTAAATGGGAATTAAACGTAAGTATTGTGATAAAAGGTGTTTATTAAATACAATACACTATTATTACATTTTGACCTTCTAATATTCTCAGCTTTGACTGCCTGGCTATTTATAGCAAAAATTTCACAGGTAAGTTACCTAAGTCATTTTAAGAAGATTAGTGTGCTAAAAAAATAAAAATGAAAATGTAAAAAACAACAAAAAACACTTCACTTTGTCCATTTAAAAAAAAGATTCTATTTAATGAGTATCACACTCTGCAAACCTGGAACTCAAAATTATCATTGGATTATTGTACTACTGTTTGTGGCTTGGAAAACAAACTTTAAATGACACTCTCTCTGATTAAAAAAAAAAACATAACAAAATACTGGGTCAAGGATCACATTCACAGAGGGACCAAATTCTACCATCTGTTACACACGTGCATCCCTATAGATGTTAATGGGACTAGAAGGGGGCAGAGAAAAAAGCAAAATTTGATCCCACAGGCTCTTACTAGGGAAAAAGTGAGGAACATTTTGTTGTGGATATAAAATTAATTTCTTTCTGTTGCTCTCAGGAGGGCACATTCTTGTGTCCCCTCTGAATGCTGCTATATCACATTTTTGTGTCATATTCTAGCCTAACCCTGAAGAGTTTTCATCCTCTGTGTCCCAGCTATTTCATAGCAACTTGCTCCCAGGTTTCCATCGATCTAACCCACTCCTCAGTATTTCTATTAATCACATCACTGATATCTAAGTGCCAGAGGATTCGTGCTGTGGTTGCCTTAGATTTTGTCGCTCCATTTTAATTTAACTAGAGACAGACCATTTCTGACACAAGCACAATACCCACTCTTATAAGAACTTTCTGAGATCTCTAATGTCCCTGCACAGCCTATGGGACCGGAGTTGGCTTGAATATCAGAAGCAATCTGTTACTGCTCCTCCCACATTGCTGTACTATAGCTTTTAAAAGCAAATGGACAGTTTATTAATATAGTACAATATACATATAACCCTAACCCTAACAAGAAGGATTAAGGCATCTAAGTTTCATACTTTCTTTTCGTACGAAAATAGTTTCATTCCAAGGAATAGCGATCTTGTCTTTAACCAACAGAATTCTCTGCTTACAGGATGGCAAATCCATACAACGGTAGGCTGACAGATGTGAAATCAAGAACTTAAATTTTCATTTCTGTGTACAAATATGGGTAAGAAACTATACCCACTTTATATGTGGTTCTCTCCTCACAGACGGTGCTGGAACTATGTTTAGGTTTCTAAGTGACCTAGAAGTCAGGGCATAACCTTTGCCTTCCGGGCACCAATCTATGGTTTTATGGATAAAGCATAGGAATGGGACTCAGAAGAGAGAGAGAGTCTTTCTATTCCCATCTCTGACATAAGATCTCATTCTGATATTGAGCAAGGCATTTACCATCTTGAAGTGTGAATATTACTGCTCACTGTTTCGAAATTATTGTCAGGTTAAATTCATTAATGTTTTTAAAGTACTTTCAGATTTTCAGATAAATGATTATTAAAATATCATATTGCCCTGAAAAAGGCTGTCTTCCAATATATTATTTTAATGCTCAGAAAGTGGTTTGTGTCTTAAAAAGCGGTATAAATGCATGAATGATGCTGACTATTTGCAAATGTCAATTTCAAAAGTTAATACCATTGAAACAGTGCAACAACTTGGCTGCTCAGAGACCACAGAATCAATGTCTAGATATTACATTCCCTCTTCAAAACTTTGATTAAGCAATACCTAAGTACTTCTTTATAGTTCCCGTGCGATACAGGCACGATATCCATATAGAGATAGGAAATCTGGGGCAGTAAAGGAAATGACAGAGCAAGTCAGAATCAGAGCCAGTATTAAAACCAATAAACTGCAGCTCTCTGAGATTAAAAAAAAACACAAAAAAACTTCTATACTTACCAGGGGCTCGACGAGTGGCAATTGATGCATCGGCAGTCGACTTAGCGGGTCTAGTGAAGACCCGCTAAATCAACTGCAGATCGCTCTCCCGTCAACCCCTGTACTCCATCAGATCGAGAAGAGTAAGGGGAGTCGACGGGAGAGCGTCTCCCATGGACACTGTGTAGTATGGACCCTGTGCTAAGTAGATCTAAGCTATGTCAATTTGAGTTACGCTATTCATGTAACTCAACTTGTGTAGCTTAGATCGAATTTCCCCTGTAGTGTAAACAAGGCCTTGGTTTTCTTACCTGAGCCAGACATGGGTTTGGCCTTTTTTTTTTTTTTTACTAATCACTGCATTATAGGACTGGGGTGAAGCAGAGAAAAACAAATAAACAGGCCTATCATTTATCTTGGTTCAAGTGGATAGGTCAAATACATGAGTACTTATTCTGACAGCGCTGGTGGGCAATATTTATAACCCCATTATTTGTGGGGACTGTGCTGAAATTATATTGCTATGCTGTTTTGGCTAAGAGAGTATGCGCTGACCCTGCTATGCCCAGCACAGCACCATAATAATTCTGTGCAAAAAGGTTTGCATTAAACGTAATGAAGCAAATGACAAAATCAATAAACCAGGAACGGTGTGGCTATCATAAAAATGATGTAAATTCAGAGTTCAGGGTGGTTATGCAGCTATTTAGAATTGTAATTAAAACCAGCACCATTTTTCCCCAGGATAAAAGCCACTTTGACAACCACAAATGAATGCTACAGGACATTTTCTACAAAAATATTCAAAATTAATGTATGGCACAAAGATGGCATACATTATCCAAGGATAACCTGTAAATGTCGACTTATGATCAAGTTTAAGAGTATAAAATACAGGGAATTTGATTTTACATAAGATTTTTCGAGTGACCCTGTCTTCCACTTTAATAAAGTTTTATATTAGAAGGGAACTATGGATGCAATGTATTCCATTTTAAATTAATTGTACTTCTGAAGTTACTCTCTGTCAAAGAGACTTTTTAAAAAGTCTATTAAAATTGCAACGAGAGGATCAAATCTGCCATTCATTACACTCTATTCAAACCTCACTGATGCTGTGCTTAGCCAATCCCAACATTCAAGAGAGTATTTTATACCATATCTATATTTTATTTAAACAAAGGAAACACTGAACAGATGAGTGATACTTGCCAAAATTAGTAGCTCCATTGACTTTAACATTTCTTTGACACTCGCACATATACCAGATTCAAGCTTAGCAGACAAGCTTGGTAAACAGATGTGTAAACAGATGTGTTGACTACTTTTATTTGGATGAGTTAACTTCACTAACAACTAGAGTTGCCAACCTTCCAGAATTGTCCTGGAGTCTCCAGGTATTAAAGATCAATGTTTAATTAAAGATTATGTCATTTGATGAAACTGCCAGGAATATGTCCAGCTAAAGTTGGGAACCCTATGCAACACCTGAACGCTACCCCAAACCTGCTCCTCTCATGCATAATGCATGAGTTACTCAGTAATTCAAGTTGGAGGGCATACATAAATAACCTGCAAATACCGATGGCATAATCCTACAGCACATATACTTCCTACCAATCAGCAACTCTTGGCATTTTTAGCTGTAAAGTACCCCACATTTCAAGTGGCTCTCAATGTCAGATTGGGGATGTGCAGCATGTGGCCTCATTTAAAAATTCATACAAAAATGACATTTAGGAAAGTTCAATACATAAAGGTTTGAATAAAAGGATTCTCATATCTAGTTTTTAATTGTTATTTCCAGTTAAATACATTGGATAAAATCCAATATAAACTCAAAAATAACATTTAAATTTGGGATTTTCTCATTCAAATACAAACCTATTACAATGCCCTCAGCTGATGCAAACTGGTCATATCACAATGCTGCAGATGCACTGCTTGTGAAGGGTACTGTCCATGCCATTCTTCAACACACCCATTGCTGGGAAACTCAGTAGGCTGCATTAATGATACCTACAGAAAAAGCCATTCTTGTGCCCTCTTAAAGAAGCAAGACAAGAGTAAACTATGCAAAATAAAGAGAGTAGATCATGGCAGGATAAGATTTAAGGTAGAAGGAGAGGACAACCTGGGTCAGATGATATTACTTTCTTGGCACAAGGCCTTCCAACCCTATCAAGAGGATTTCACCTTGTGAATCAAGGACATTAGAGTCCATTTAAAGAAGTTTGAGAACCTTTAAAAAACATCACCAATATTTGTCCCTAGTTAAACAATCAGGAAAAAATGAAAATTCATGGGAAGCCAAAAATATGACTATTCAAACACTGTATACTGTATAAAAACCATTAAAATGAAATCAAATTATAAATTAGCCTTGTTGCAGTGGCATAGGGCTTACATTTCATAAAAATCTAACAATAATTATATATCTGTAATTCTCCAGTGAATCTAAATATTAAAGATTTTTAAAAACATGAAAAGCCCATGTTTTAAGGCTGAGCTATAGGCTGAACAAACATATACTGTTATTTTATTTATTTGTATTTTGCAGATTGAATACCTTTAAATAGACAAAGGAGATATTTTAGCTTTATCTAGTTGACATTTTATGCAGCAGAGGGGAACTAAGACCAGCTCTGCAGTAGGGAAATTCATTCCAAGGGTCACAGGTTTGATTTCTAATGATTTATTGTTGAAAATTCCCTCATGGCTGGTCAAGCCCACCACTATGGACAGCCACAGAATACAAATACTTCCTCTAATGCAAATGCATATTAGGAGCCACATTAATTAATATGGATAGGCTTATGTCAATTTCAGTGATATTATTCAGTTACACACAGATAATCATGGGAAAAGGATCATATCAGGGATGGATGTACTTGAAAGATTTAATATTTTTCACAAGTGCTAGTCAACTGATGTTCTATTTAGGAGAAGGAACATGGAAGACAAGATCATAAAAAGCAGAATAAACAAAAGCAACAAGGAGTTTTTGTGGCACCTTAGAGACTAACACATTTATTAATTTGTTAATTTATTTAATATTATTTATTATTATTTGTTAATTTAGAAATTTATTATTTAGAGATTTATTAATCTCTAAGGTGCCACAAGGACTCCTCGTTGTTTTTGCTGATACAGACTAACACGACTACCACTCTGAAAAAATCAGAACGTGTGTAATAAAGGAAAGCAGCAATAGGCTAAGCAAGCTATAAAAGGAGGCATGGATAAAATAGAATGGTGTCATAGTCCCCAAACTTCATGTAAGGCTACTTGGAATTCTGCCATGTCTCATATATATCCCCTATATCCTTAATACTTCCCAAGTAGTTCACATTTCTTATAGCTCTTCCTGCTGCTCTAAAAAAAAACGTTTCTTTAACAAAAATATTCCCTTTAAAATATGGCCAGGTGCAGTCTTGCATTTTAAGACCAACCTCTTCAGCTCCCTGGGGGGTACAGTCATGCACAAAAGTAGCTGATAGGTGTTTGTCCAACCTGTTTTTAAAAACTTCCCATGATGGGGATTCCACAATCTCACTTGGAAGCCTGTTCCAGAGCTTAACTACCCTTAAGTTAGACAATTTATAGTTAGACAATTTTTCCTAATATCTTGCTGCAGATTAAACCCATTACTTCTGGTTTTACTTTCAGTGGGCATGGAAAATGGTTGACCCCCATATACTTCATAATAGCCCTTAACATATCTGAAATCTTATCAGTCCCCACTTCTCCTGTTTTTTTTTCCTCAAGACTAAACATACCCAGTTTTTTAACCTTTCCTCATATGTCAGGGTTTCTAAACCTGTCCTTAATTTTGTTGCTCGTCTCAGGACTCTCTCCAATTTGTCCACATGTCCTGAAGTGTGGTACCCAGAACTGGACACAGTACTTCAGCTCAGGCCTTACCAGGGCCAAATAGAACAGGACAATTACCTCCCGTGTCTTATATGCACCACTCCTGTTAATACACCACAGAATAACATTAGCCTTGTTTGCAATTGCATCACATTGTTGACTCATATTCAATTAGTGATCTGCTATAACCCCCCAGATCCTTTTGAGCAGTACTAGCACAGAAGGGGGAATAACTGACATTTGATGTTTCCTTCCTAAGTGAAGTATTTTATTGATTTTCTTCTTGCTGATTTAAGACCAATTCTCTAATTTGTCAGGATTGTTTCGAATTCTAATCCTGTCCTCCAAAGTGCTCGCAACCCTTCCCACCTTGACATCATCCACAAATTTAATAAGCATATTCTACATTCCATTATCCAAGTCATTAATAAAAATATTGAATAGTACTGGAACCAGGACTGACCCCTGTGCAACCTCACTAGATAAACTGGGAGGGTGTGACAGCAGACCATTGATAACTACTCTTTAAATATGGTCTTTTAATCAGTTGTGTACCCACTTTATAGCAATTTCATCTAGACCAGTGGTTCTCAAACTAGGGCCGCTGCATGTTCAGGGAAAGCCCCTGTCGGGACGGGCCGGTTTGTTTACCGGCCGCGTCCGCAGGTTCGGCCGATCGCAGCTTCCAGTGGCCATGGTTCCCAGCTCCAGGCCAATGGGGGTTATGGGAAGGGGTAGCCAGTACGTCCCTTGGCCTGCGCAGCTTCCTGCATCTCCTGGCCCAGCCCACCAGGGGCTTTCCCTGAACAAGCGGCAGCCCTAGTTTGAGAAACACTGATCTAGACCATATTTCCCTAATTTGCTTATGAGAACATCATGTGGGCTGTGTCAAAAACTTTACTAAGTCAAGACAGATCACATTTACTGCTCTCGCCCTATCCACTAAGCCTGTAAATCTGTTGAAGAAGGAAAATAGATTGGTCTGGCAAGATTTGTTCTTGACAAATCCATACTGGCTATTATCCTCCAGCTGCTTACAAAATGATTGTTTAATAATGTGTTCCAGGATCTTTCCAGGTATTGAAGTTAAAGATACGTATTATGTTTGCCCTTCTCCAGGCTTCTGGGACCTCACCCAGACCTCACCCGTCCTCTAAAACAATTGGTTCCAAGATTGCTTAAGTACCCTAGGATGAATTTCATCAGGCCCTGCCGACTTGAATGCATCTAGCTCATCTAAATATTCTTTAGCCCATTCTTTTCTTATTTTGGCTTGCATTCCTTCTTCCTTGCTGTCATATATTAATTGTGTTGAGTTACCATTGACCTTTTTAATGAAGACTGAAGCAAAACAGCCATTAAACACCACAGGCTTTTTGATGTAATTAGTTATTAGCTCTCCTTCCTCACTAGGTAGAGGACCTACACTTTCCTTCATCTTTCTCTTCCTCCTAATGTATTTCTAAAACCTTGTCTTATTACCTTTTATATCCCTTGCCAGGTTTAACTCATATTCTGTTTTAGGCTTTGTGATTTTGTCCCTACATGTTTGTGCTCTTCTTTTGTACTCCTCCTTAGCAATTTGTCCATGTTTCCACTTTCTGTAGGATTCCTTTTTGATTTCCAGGTCATCAAAGAGCTCCGTATGGAACCATATTGGCCTCGTACTATTCTTCCTATCTTTTCTTTACATTGGAATAGTTGACAGTTGTGCATTTATACTGTTTCCTTGAGAAACTGCCAGCTCTCCTGAACATCTTTTTCTTTTGATTTTCTTCCCAGGGGCCTTAGCTATCAGTTCTATGAATTTGTTAAAGTCTGCTCTTTTTTTAACTCCAAGACTAAAATGGCTGTCTGCCTGGTTAATTTATCCACTTTCTGAAACAAAAAAAATCCCAATACATTCCAAGAATTTACTGGAAATTTTGGTCAGATCTGGTAACCTTGCGGTCATGCCACAAGGCATTTTTCTCCAGGCTTTTTTCTCAGACAGTGAGAAGTTCCACATGCCAAGATACCTCCAAGTAATGCAGCCTTCATCAATTGCTGAGGCTAGAATTTGGCACACAGTCACAAGTTAGTGGGTATCACTGTGGTTTACATCAGGGTGGATAAAAATCAATGATTTTTAAAAAAAAATCAACAAAATCAGATTTTTTTTAATTTATATCTGATTTTTTTTATAAAATGTTTTTTGAGGAAAAAACCTATCTAAAGATAGTTTTAATTAAGATACATTATAGCTCAAAGATATCTCATCATGGGATAAGCATTATAAATTCTAATTCTATAGTATGAGACAATATATTCATGTAATGTTTGTAAATGAGTTCCAATAGTTCATGGATTAGGGACCCAATTTTATGGGATTCCAGGGGGTTCTGTATAGATTATTTAGGTTAATCTTTCTATCTACCCAATGGGACTCAGTGCTCAGTCTAGAAGATACCATCAGAGATGCTTAGTTTTGCAGTTCTCAAACTGTGGATTTGTGTCTCCAGAGATAACATGCTTGTTAACAGCAAAAATGTTTTTAAATAAAATAAATAAGTAAATAAATAAATAAATAATATATAGAGGTGAGAAATAACAGATCTCAACCCTATTAAGTATCAGAGGGGTAGCCGTGTTAGTCTGGATCTGTAAAAGCAACAAAGAATCCTGTGGCACCTTATAGACTAACAGACGTTCTGCAGCATGAGCTTTCGTGGGTGAATACCCACTTCTTCAGATGCAAGTGGTGGAAATTTCCAGGGGCAGGTTTATATATGCAAGCAAGAAGCAAGCTAGAGATAACGAGGTTAGTTCAATCAGGGAGGATGAGGCCCTGTTCTAGCAGTTGAGGTGTGAAAACCAAGGGAGGAGAAACTGGTTCTGTAATTGGCAAGCCATTCACAGTCTTTGTTTAATCCTGAGCTGATGGTGTCAAATTTGCAGATGAACTGGAGCTCAGCAGTTTCTCTTTGAAGTCTGGTCCTGAAGTTTTTTTGCTGCAGGATGGCCACCTTAAGATCTGCTATTGTGTGGCCAGGGAGGTTGAAGTGTTCTCCTACAGGTTTTTGTGTATTGCCATTCCTAATATCTGATTTGTGTCCATTTATCCTTTTCCTTAGAGACTGTCCAGTTTGGCCGATGTACATAGCAGAGGGGCATTGCTGGCATATGATGGCATATATTACATTGGTGGACGTGCAGGTGAATGAACCGGTGATGGTGTGGCTGATCTGGTTAGGTCCTGTGATGGTGTTACTGGTGTAGATATGTGGGCAGAGTTGGCATCGAGGTTTGTTGCATGGGTTGGTTCCTGAGCCAGAGTTACTATGGTGCGGTGTGCAGTTACTGGTGAGAATATGCTTCAGGTTGGCAGGTTGTCTGTGGGCGAGGACTGGCCTGCCACCCAAGGCCTGTGAAAGTGTGGGATCATTCTCCAGGATGGGTTGTAGATCCCTGATGATGCGCTGGAGGGGTTTTAGCTGGGGACTGTATGTGATGGCCAGTGGAGTCCTGTTGGTTTCTTTCTTGGGTTTGTCTTGCAGTAGGAGGCTTCTGGGTACACGTCTGGCTCTGTTGATCTGTCTCCTTATTTCCTCGTGCGGGTACTGTAGTTTTGAAAATGCTTGGTGGAGATTTTGTAGGTGTTGGTCTCTGTCTGTGGGGTTAGAGCAGATGCGGTTGTACCTCAGTGCTTGGCTGTAGACAATGGATCTTGTGGTGTGCCCGGGATGGAAGCTGGAGGCATGAAGGTAGGCATAGCGGTCGGTAGGTTTTCGGTATAGGGTGGTGTTAATGTGTCCATCAATTATTTGCACCGTAGTGTCTAGGAAGTGGACCTCCCGTGTAGATTGGTCCAGGCTGAGGTTGATGGTGGGGTGGAAGCTGTTGAAATCGTGGTGGAATTTTTCCAGAGTCTCTTTCCCATGGGTCCAGATGATGAAGATGTCATCAATGTAGCGTAGGTAGAGAAGGGGCGTGAGTGGACAGGAGCTGAGGAAGCGTTGTTCCAGGTCAGCCATAAAAATATTGGCATATTGTGGGGCCATGCGGGTGCCCATAGCGGTGCCACTGATCTGGAGATATATATTGTCATCAAATTTGAAATAGTTATGTCTGAGGATAAAGGCACAGAGCTCAGCAACCAGTTGTGCTGTGGCATCATCAGGGATACTGTTCCTGACAGCTTGTATTCCATCAGCGTGTGGGATGTTGGTGTAGAGAGCCTCTACATCCATGGTGGCCAGGATGGTGTTTTCTGGAAGGTCACCAATGCATTGTAGTTTCCTCAGGAAATCAGTGGTGTCACGGAGATAGCTGGGAGTGCTGGTGGCATAGGGTCTCAGTAGAGAGTCCACATATCCAGACAGTCCTTCAGTGAGAGTTCCAATGCCCGAGATGATGGGGCGTCCAGGATTTCCAGGTTTGTGGATTTTGGGCAGTAGATAGAATAGCCCTGGTCGGGGCTCTAAGGGTATGTTGATTTGTTCCGGTGTTAGTGTAGGGAGTGTCCTGAGTAGATGGTTCAGTTCTTTAGTGTATTCCTCAGTGGGATCTGAGGGCAGTGGCCTGTAGAATTTGGTGTTGGAGAGTTGTCTGGCGGCCTCCTTTTGATAGTCAGACCTGTTCATGATGACAACAGCACCTCCTTTATCAGCCTCTTTGATTATAATGTCAGGATGGTTTCTGAGGCTGTGGATGGCATTGCGTTCTGCACGACTTAGGTTATGAGGCAAGCGATGTTGTTTTTCCACAATTTCTGCCTGTGCACGTCGGCGGAAGCATTCAATGTATAGGTCCAGACTGTCATTTCGACCCTCAGGAGGAGTCCATGTGGAGTTCTTTTTGTGCTGTTGGTGGGAGGGTGACTGTGTATCAGTGCGCTGTTCAGTGTTGTCCTGAAAGTATTCTTTGAGTCGGAGACGGCGAAAGTAGGCTTCAGATCGCCGCAGAACTGTATCATGTTGGTGGGGGTGGCAGGGCAAAAGAGAGTCCCCGAGATAGGACAGACGTTTCTTCTGGGCTGAGTGTGTGGTTGGATAGATTGACGATATTGCTGGGTGGGTTAGGGGTACCATGGTTGTGGCCCCATGTGGCAGGTAGGAGTTTAGACAGCTTACAGTCCTTTTTCCTTTGTAGAGAGGTGAAGTGAGTGATGTAGATCTCCTGTCTTATTTTAGTGAAGTCCGTTTGTATGGAAGTTTGGTTATTGATGAGAGTCTCCAGGTTGGAGAGCTCTTTTTTGATGTTTTCCTGTTTGCTGTATAGGAGGCTGATCAGGTGGTTCCTCAGTTTCTTTGATAGAGTATGGCATAATCTCTCACTGTGGTCTGTGTAGTATGTAGATAGCAGTGGATTTTTTACCTTTAGTCCATTTGGTATGATGTCCATCCGTTTGCATTTGGAAAGGAAGATGATGTCTGTCTGTATTTGTGCAAGTTTCTTCATGAGGTTGATGGATTTCCACTCCATACGGCTAAATGCAGTGCCTTGCATGGTGTCAAGTATCAGAGGGGTAGCCGTGTTAGTCTGGATCTGTAAAAGCAACAAAGAATCCTGTGGCACCTTATAGACTAACAGACGTTCTGCAGCATGAGCTTTCGTGGGTGAATACCCACTTCTTCAGATGCAAGTGGTGG
The DNA here is from genome assembly GCF_016161935.1 of Mauremys reevesii. Classification (NCBI taxonomy): domain Eukaryota; kingdom Metazoa; phylum Chordata; order Testudines; family Geoemydidae; genus Mauremys; species Mauremys reevesii. The sequence goes on from NC_052630.1 coordinate 29,005,602, forward strand.
AAATTTCCAGGGGCAGGTTTATATATGCAAGCAAGAAGCAAGCTAGAGATAACGAGGTTAGTTCAATCAGGGAGGATGAGGCCCTGTTCTAGCAGTTGAGGTGTGAAAACCAAGGGAGGAGAAACTGGTTCTGTAATTGGCAAGCCATTCACAGTCTTTGTTTAATCCTGAGCTGATGGTGTCAAATTTGCAGATGAACTGGAGCTCAGCAGTTTCTCTTTGAAGTCTGGTCCTGAAGTTTTTTTGCTGCAGGATGGCCACCTTAAGATCTGCTATTGTGTGGCCAGGGAGGTTGAAGTGTTCTCCTACAGGTTTTTGTGTATTGCCATTCCTAATATCTGATTTGTGTCCATTTATCCTTTTCCTTAGAGACTGTCCAGTTTGGCCGATGTACATAGCAGAGGGGCATTGCTGGCATATGATGGCATATATTACATTGGTGGACGTGCAGGTGAATGAACCGGTGATGGTGTGGCTGATCTGGTTAGGTCCTGTGATGGTGTTACTGGTGTAGATATGTGGGCAGAGTTGGCATCGAGGTTTGTTGCATGGGTTGGTTCCTGAGCCAGAGTTACTATGGTGCGGTGTGCAGTTACTGGTGAGAATATGCTTCAGGTTGGCAGGTTGTCTGTGGGCGAGGACTGGCCTGCCACCCAAGGCCTGTGAAAGTGTGGGATCATTCTCCAGGATGGGTTGTAGATCCCTGATGATGCGCTGGAGGGTTTTAGCTGGGGACTGTATGTGATGGCCAGTGGAGTCCTGTTGGTTTCTTTCTTGGGTTTGTCTTGCAGTAGGAGGCTTCTGGGTACACGTCTGGCTCTGTTGATCTGTCTCCTTATTTCCTCGCGGGTACTGTAGTTTTGAAAATGCTTGGTGGAGATTTTGTAGGTGTTGGTCTCTGTCTGTGGGGTTAGAGCAGATGCGGTTGTACCTCAGTGCTTGGCTGTAGACAATGGATCTTGTGGTGTGCCCGGGATGGAAGCTGGAGGCATGAAGGTAGGCATAGCGGTCGGTAGGTTTTCGGTATAGGGTGGTGTTAATGTGTCCATCAATTATTTGCACCGTAGTGTCTAGGAAGTGGACCTCCCGTGTAGATTGGTCCAGGCTGAGGTTGATGGTGGGGTGGAAGCTGTTGAAATCGTGGTGGAATTTTTCCAGAGTCTCTTTCCCATGGGTCCAGATGATGAAGATGTCATCAATGTAGCGTAGGTAGAGAAGGGGCGTGAGTGGACAGGAGCTGAGGAAGCGTTGTTCCAGGTCAGCCATAAAAATATTGGCATATTGTGGGGCCATGCGGGTGCCCATAGCGGTGCCACTGATCTGGAGATATATATTGTCATCAAATTTGAAATAGTTATGTCTGAGGATAAAGGCACAGAGCTCAGCAACCAGTTGTGCTGTGGCATCATCAGGATACTGTTCCTGACAGCTTGTATTCCATCAGCGTGTGGGATGTTGGTGTAGAGAGCCTCTACATCCATGGTGGCCAGGATGGTGTTTTCTGGAAGGTCACCAATGCATTGTAGTTTCCTCAGGAAATCAGTGGTGTCACGGAGATAGCTGGGAGTGCTGGTGGCATAGGGTCTCAGTAGAGAGTCCACATATCCAGACAGTCCTTCAGTGAGAGTTCCAATGCCCGAGATGATGGGGCGTCCAGGATTTCCAGGTTTGTGGATTTTGGGCAGTAGATAGAATAGCCCTGGTCGGGGCTCTAAGGGTATGTTGATTTGTTCCGGTGTTAGTGTAGGGAGTGTCCTGAGTAGATGGTTCAGTTCTTTAGTGTATTCCTCAGTGGGATCTGAGGGCAGTGGCCTGTAGAATTTGGTGTTGGAGAGTTGTCTGGCGGCCTCCTTTTGATAGTCAGACCTGTTCATGATGACAACAGCACCTCCTTTATCAGCCTCTTTGATTATAATGTCAGGATGGTTTCTGAGGCTGTGGATGGCATTGCGTTCTGCACGACTTAGGTTATGAGGCAAGCGATGTTGTTTTTCCACAATTTCTGCCTGTGCACGTCGGCGGAAGCATTCAATGTATAGGTCCAGACTGTCATTTCGACCCTCAGGAGGAGTCCATGTGGAGTTCTTCTTTTTGTGCTGTTGGTGGGAGGGTAACTGTGTATCAGTGCGCTGTTCAGTGTTGTCCTGAAAGTATTCTTTGAGTCGGAGACGGCGAAAGTAGGCTTCCAGATCGCCGCAGAACTGTATCATGTTGGTGGGGGTGGCAGGGCAAAAAGAGAGTCCCCGAGATAGGACAGACGTTTCTTCTGGGCTGAGTGTGTGGTTGGATAGATTGACGATATTGCTGGGTGGGTTAGGGGTACCATGGTTGTGGCCCCATGTGGCAGGTAGGAGTTTAGACAGCTTACAGTCCTTTTTCCTTTGTAGAGAGGTGAAGTGAGTGATGTAGATCTCCTGTCTTATTTTAGTGAAGTCCGTTTGTATGGAAGTTTGGTTATTGATGAGAGTCTCCAGGTTGGAGAGCTCTTTTTTGATGTTTTCCTGTTTGCTGTATAGGAGGCTGATCAGGTGGTTCCTCAGTTTCTTTGATAGAGTATGGCATAATCTCTCACTGTGGTCTGTGTAGTATGTAGATAGCAGTGGATTTTTTACCTTTAGTCCATTTGGTATGATGTCCATCCGTTTGCATTTGGAAAGGAAGATGATGTCTGTCTGTATTTGTGCAAGTTTCTTCATGAGGTTGATGGATTTCCACTCCATACGGCTAAATGCAGTGCCTTGCATGGTGTCAAGTATCAGAGGGGTAGCCGTGTTAGTCTGGATCTGTAAAAGCAACAAAGAATCCTGTGGCACCTTATAGACTAACAGACGTTCTGCAGCATGAGCTTTCGTGGGTGAATACCCACTTCTTCAGATGCAAGTGGTGGAAATTTCCAGGGGCAGGTTTATATATGCAAGCAAGAAGCAAGCTAGAGATAACGAGGTTAGTTCAATCAGGGAGGATGAGGCCCTGTTCTAGCAGTTGAGGTGTGAAAACCAAGGGAGGAGAAACTGGTTCTGTAATTGGCAAGCCATTCACAGTCTTTGTTTAATCCTGAGCTGATGGTGTCAAATTTGCAGATGAACTGGAGCTCAGCAGTTTCTCTTTGAAGTCTGGTCCTGAAGTTTTTGCTGCAGGATGGCCACCTTAAGATCTGCTATTGTGTGGCCAGGGAGGTTGAAGTGTTCTCCTACAGGTTTTTGTGTATTGCCATTCCTAATATCTGATTTGTGTCCATTTATCCTTTTCCTTAGAGACTGTCCAGTTTGGCCGATGTACATAGCAGAGGGGCATTGCTGGCATATGATGGCATATATTACATTGGTGGACGTGCAGGTGAATGAACCGGTGATGGTGTGGCTGATCTGGTTAGGTCCTGTGATGGTGTTACTGGTGTAGATATGTGGGCAGAGTTGGCATCGAGGTTTGTTGCATGGGTTGGTTCCTGAGCCAGAGTTACTATGGTGCGGTGTGCAGTTACTGGTGAGAATATGCTTCAGGTTGGCAGGTTGTCTGTGGGCGAGGACTGGCCTGCCACCCAAGGCCTGTGAAAGTGTGGGATCATTCTCCAGGATGGGTTGTAGATCCCTGATGATGCGCTGGAGGGGTTTTAGCTGGGGACTGTATGTGATGGCCAGTGGAGTCCTGTTGGTTTCTTTCTTGGGTTTGTCTTGCAGTAGGAGGCTTCTGGGTACACGTCTGGCTCTGTTGATCTGTCTCCTTATTTCCTCGTATGGTACTGTAGTTTTGAAAATGCTTGGTGGAGATTTTGTAGGTGTTGGTCTCTGTCTGTGGGGTTAGAGCAGATGCGGTTGTACCTCAGTGCTTGGCTGTAGACAATGGATCTTGTGGTGTGCCCGGGATGGAAGCTGGAGGCATGAAGGTAGGCATAGCGGTCGGTAGGTTTTCGGTATAGGGTGGTGTTAATGTGTCCATCAATTATTTGCACCGTAGTGTCTAGGAAGTGGACCTCCCGTGTAGATTGGTCCAGGCTGAGGTTGATGGTGGGGTGGAAGCTGTTGAAATCGTGGTGGAATTTTTCCAGAGTCTCTTTCCCATGGGTCCAGATGATGAAGATGTCATCAATGTAGCGTAGGTAGAGAAGGGGCGTGAGTGGACAGGAGCTGAGGAAGCGTTGTTCCAGGTCAGCCATAAAAATATTGGCATATTGTGGGGCCATGCGGTGCCCATAAGCGGTGCCACTGATCTGGAGATATATATTGTCATCAAATTTGAAATAGTTATGTCTGAGGATAAAGGCACAGAGCTCAGCAACCAGTTGTGCTGTGGCATCATCAGGGATACTGTTCCTGACAGCTTGTATTCCATCAGCGTGTGGGATGTTGGTGTAGAGAGCCTCTACATCCATGGTGGCCAGGATGGTGTTTTCTGGAAGGTCACCAATGCATTGTAGTTTCCTCAGGAAATCAGTGGTGTCACGGAGATAGCTGGGAGTGCTGGTGGCATAGGGTCTCAGTAGAGAGTCCACATATCCAGACAGTCCTTCAGTGAGAGTTCCAATGCCCGAGATGATGGGGCGTCCAGGATTTCCAGGTTTGTGGATTTTGGGCAGTAGATAGAATAGCCCTGGTCGGGGCTCTAAGGGTATGTTGATTTGTTCCGGTGTTAGTGTAGGGAGTGTCCTGAGTAGATGGTTCAGTTCTTTAGTGTATTCCTCAGTGGGATCTGAGGGCAGTGGCCTGTAGAATTTGGTGTTGGAGAGTTGTCTGGCGGCCTCCTTTTGATAGTCAGACCTGTTCATGATGACAACAGCACCTCCTTTATCAGCCTCTTTGATTATAATGTCAGGATGGTTTCTGAGGCTGTGGATGGCATTGCGTTCTGCACGACTTAGGTTATGAGGCAAGCGATGTTGTTTTTCCACAATTTCTGCCTGTGCACGTCGGGCGGAAGCATTCAATGTATAGGTCCAGACTGTCATTTCGACCCTCAGGAGGAGTCCATGTGGAGTTCTTCTTTTTGTGCTGTTGGTGGGAGGGTAACTGTGTATCAGTGCGCTGTTCAGTGTTGTCCTGAAAGTATTCTTTGAGTCGGAGACGGCGAAAGTAGGCTTCCAGATCGCCGCAGAACTGTATCATGTTGGTGGGGGTGGCAGGGCAGAAGAGACCCCCGAGATAGGACAGACGTTTCTTCTGGGCTGAGTGTGTGGTTGGATAGATTGACGATATTGCTGGGTGGGTTAGGGTACCATGGTTGTGGCCCCATGTGGCAGGTAGGAGTTTAGACAGCTTACAGTCCTTTTTCCTTTGTAGAGAGGTGAAGTGAGTGATGTAGATCTCCTGTCTTATTTTAGTGAAGTCCGTTTGTATGGAAGTTTGGTTATTGATGAGAGTCTCCAGGTTGGAGAGCTCTTTTTTGATGTTTTCCTGTTTGCTGTATAGGAGGCTGATCAGGTGGTTCCTCAGTTTCTTTGATAGAGTATGGCATAATCTCTCACTGTGGTCTGTGTAGTATGTAGATAGCAGTGGATTTTTTACCTTTAGTCCATTTGGTATGATGTCCATCCGTTTGCATTTGGAAAGGAAGATGATGTCTGTCTGTATTTGTGCAAGTTTCTTCATGAGGTTGATGGATTTCCACTCCATACGGCTAAATGCAGTGCCTTGCATGGTGTCAAGTATCAGAGGGGTAGCCGTGTTAGTCTGGATCTGTAAAAGCAACAAAGAATCCTGTGGCACCTTATAGACTAACAGACGTTCTGCAGCATGAGCTTTCGTGGGTGAATACCCACTTCTTCAGATGCAAGTGGTGGAAATTTCCAGGGGCAGGTTTATATATGCAAGCAAGAAGCAAGCTAGAGATAACGAGGTTAGTTCAATCAGGGAGGATGAGGCCCTGTTCTAGCAGTTGAGGTGTGAAAACCAAGGGAGGAGAAACTGGTTCTGTAATTGGCAAGCCATTCACAGTCTTTGTTTAATCCTGAGCTGATGGTGTCAAATTTGCAGATGAACTGGAGCTCAGCAGTTTCTCTTTGAAGTCTGGTCCTGAAGTTTTTTTGCTGCAGGATGGCCACCTTAAGATCTGCTATTGTGTGGCCAGGGAGGTTGAAGTGTTCTCCTACAGGTTTTTGTGTATTGCCATTCCTAATATCTGATTTGTGTCCATTTATCCTTTTCCTTAGAGACTGTCCAGTTTGGCCGATGTACATAGCAGAGGGGCATTGCTGGCATATGATGGCATATATTACATTGGTGGACGTGCAGGTGAATGAACCGGTGATGGTGTGGCTGATCTGGTTAGGTCCTGTGATGGTGTTACTGGTGTAGATATGTGGGCAGAGTTGGCATCGAGGTTTGTTGCATGGGTTGGTTCCTGAGCCAGAGTTACTATGGTGCGGTGTGCAGTTACTGGTGAGAATATGCTTCAGGTTGGCAGGTTGTCTGTGGGCGAGGACTGGCCTGCCACCCAAGGCCTGTGAAAGTGTGGGATCATTCTCCAGGATGGGTTGTAGATCCTGATGATGCGCTGGAGGGGTTTTAGCTGGGGACTGTATGTGATGGCCAGTGGAGTCCTGTTGGTTTCTTTCTTGGGTTTGTCTTGCAGTAGGAGGCTTCTGGGTACACGTCTGGCTCTGTTGATCTGTCTCCTTATTTCCTCGTGCGGGTACTGTAGTTTTGAAAATGCTTGGTGGAGATTTTGTAGGTGTTGGTCTCTGTCTGTGGGGTTAGAGCAGATGCGGTTGTACCTCAGTGCTTGGCTGTAGACAATGGATCTTGTGGTGTGCCCGGGATGGAAGCTGGAGGCATGAAGGTAGGCATAGCGGTCGGTAGGTTTTCGGTATAGGGTGGTGTTAATGTGTCCATCAATTATTTGCACCGTAGTGTCTAGGAAGTGGACCTCCCGTGTAGATTGGTCCAGGCTGAGGTTGATGGTGGGGTGGAAGCTGTTGAAATCGTGGTGGAATTTAGTCTATAAGGTGCCACAGGATTCTTTGTTGCTCAACCCTATTGTCGCTCTGGAAATTTCTATACACAGAGTCAATCCCTTACTCTCTCTAAAAGTGCAAAGTTTCAAAAAGTTCAATGAATAGAAGATTGTTGAAGGCGGAATAGATCTGGGGAAGGAGAACTCTGGAGATAAATGTGAGAAGGGAGGGATGTGCAGTAGAAACAAAAGTGAAACTGTTTGAGCAGCATATTCCAGAAGTCATGAGGTCTTTCTGAATGTAGCCTTCATTGATTTGAGACCTACCATATCATTCTCTCACTAGAAGGGAAAACCTATATTGGCAGCAGGCTGTAAAAGAGACTCAGTTTAGGAATAAGAACCATTCAAATATATGTTTGATGATGTTTTAAAGAAAGTCACACCAGTGAACTGTAGAAGCAGCAAAGAATCCTGTGGCACCTTATAGACTAACAGACGTTTTGCAGCATGAGCTTTCGTGGGTGAATACCCACTTCTTCGGATGCAAGCAGTGGAAATTTCCAGGGGCAGGTGTATATATAAGCAAGCAAGAAGCAAGCTAGAGATAACGAGGTTAGATCAATCAGGGAGGATGAGGCCCTGTTCCAGCAGCTGAGGTGTGAAAACCAAGGGAGGAGAAACTGGTTCTGTAATTGGCAAGCCATTCACAGTCTTTGTTTAGTCCTGAGCTGATGGTGTTAAATTTGCAGATGAACTGGAGCTCAGCAGTTTCTCTTTGAAGTCTGGTCCTAAAGTTTTTTTGCTGTAGGATGGCCACCTTAAAATCTGCTATTGTGTGGCCAGGGAGGTTGAAGTGTTCTCCTACAGGTTTTTGAATATTGCCATTCCTAATGTCTGATTTGTGTCCATTTATCCTTTTCCGTAGAGACTGTCCAGTTTGACCGATGTACATAGCAGAGGGGCATTGCTGGCATATGATGGCATATATTACATTGGTGGACGTGCAGGTGAATGAACCGGTGATGGTGTGGCTGATCTGGTTAGGATGTCACTTAAGCACTTGGATTCAGAGACTGTTGAAGTGATAATCTCACTTTTAACAGCAGTAGCTGCTTCTGCCAGTGTAGAAAGAATATTTTCTTCCTTTGGACTAATTAATTCTAAATTGAGAAATCGTTTGGGACCTGAAAAATCAGGAAAGCTTGTTTTTCCTTTCCAGATAATGAACAAACAGGAAAATGAAGGTGAAGATGACTGAGTTAGTTGCAGAAGCCACTATTTAAAATTTCCCATGTAGACTTGTCTGACATAGTTGATCTATTTTTTTTAATTTCATTTAACTATTTTAGTTAAAAACAATTTTAACAAAAACAAACCTGATTTTAAAAAAATTGAATGTTTAACTAAATTCAAAAATCCATATGCTTGTTTTGTTAAAATATTATATGTTTGCTGTTGAAGAAAAGAATCCAGAATACATAGCTTTGTTGTTTTAGTTAAATAAAACAATTTAAATATCTGTCTGGTGATGTTCTCCTCCTAATACAGCATGGCAAGAAAATCCTCCAAATATTAATGATTAACCTGTTGAACTGGAGATAGTTCACCTCTCAATTACTTCATAAATATCTGCTTCAATTACCTTTGATAAATGAAATAACCAAACAATCATTCATTTTCTGATATAGCTGTAAAACTAATCTGAAAGTTTTCAAAATAAATCACTTAAAAATATATAGCATGTGCCTTCTAAAAATGAAACCTACATCTATCTCTGAGTTGTGAGGAATATGTATTAAGGTTATAACAACCAACAAGAATGCACTTTTATGTAGAAATCCATGATTAAATCAAGTCTTCCTGACTAGTGATTTAAATCATGATTTATATCAAATCCATGCTGGTTTATATATAGTATTTTAAATTCAGAATCTCAGGGATAAAAAACACTCAGGAAACAATAATGCACTAATATCTCAGGTGCTATTTTCTGAGCGGGTAATTGGGTAGGAGCGGTGTTTAAGGGTATGGGAAGGTGATAAATACGTGTTTGTGGCACTGCCAGCTGTCCTTTACGTGGAATAGGAAGCCAGAGTTTAAGTTTCAGTGGTAGCCACGTTAGTCTGTATCAGCAAAACAAAAGAAAACAAACAAAAATGAGGAGTCCTGGTGGCACCTTAGAGACTAACAAATTTATTTGGGCATAAGCTTTCATGGGCTAGAAGCCACTTCATCAGATGTATGAAGTAAAAGATACAGGATCAGGTATAAATACATGAAAGGATGTGGGTTGCTTTACCAAGTGTTAAGTCAGTCTAATGAGATAAAGCAATTAACAGCAGAATACCAAGGGAGGAGAAATAACTTTTGAAGTGGTAAGAGAGTGGCCCATTACAGATAGTTGACAAGAAGGTGTGAGTAACAGTAGGGAGAAATTAGTATTGGGTAAATTAAGTTTAGGTTTTGTAATGACCCAACCACTCCCAGTCTTTATTCAAGCCTAATTTGATGATATCTAGTTTGCAAACTGATTCCAGTTCTGGAGCTTCACATTGGAGTTTTTTTGGTTGTTTTTTTGTTGAAGAATTGCCACTTTGAGGTCTGTTATTGAGTGACCAGAGAGATTGTTTTTTGAATGTTATGATTCCTGATGTCAGATTTGTGTCCATTTATTCTTTTGCATAGAGACTGTCTGGTTTGGCCAATGTACATGGCAGATGGGGCATTGCTGGCACATGATGGCATATATCACATTGGCAGATGAGCAGGTGAATGAGCCCTGGATGGTGTGGCTGATGTGGTTAGGTCCTATGATGGTGTCCCTTGAATAAATATGTGGACAGAGTTGGCACCGGGGTTTGTAGCAGGGTTTGGTTCCTGGGTTGGTGTTTTTGTTGTATGGTGTACAGTCGCTGGTGAGTATTTGCTTCAGGTTGTGGGGCTGTCTGTAAGCAAGCACTGGCCTGTCTCCCAAGGTCTGTGAGAGTGAGGGATCGTCCTTCAGGATAGGTTGTAGATCCTTGATGATGCACTGGAGAGGTTTTAGTTGGGGGCTGTAAGTGACGGCTAGTGGCGTTCTGTTACTTTCTTTGTTGGGCCTGTCTTGTAGTAGGTGACTTTTCGGTACTCTTCTGGCTCTGTTAATCTGTTTCTTCCCTTCACCAGGTGGGTACTGCAGTTCTAAGAATGCTTGATAGACAGTCTGTAGGTGTTTGTCTCTGTCTGAGGATCGGAGAAAATGCAGTTGTATCTTAGAGCTTGGCTGTAGACAGTGGATTGTGTGATGTGATCTGGATGAAAGCTGGAGGCATGTAGATAAGTATAGCGGTCAGTAGGTTTCCAGTAAAGGGCAGTGTTTATGTGACCATCACTTATTAGCACTGTAGTGTCTAGGAAGTGGACCTCTTGTGTGGACTGGTCCAGGCTGAGGTTGATGGTAGGATAGAAATCGTTAAAATCTTGGTGGAATTCCTCAATCCTTCCCACGGGTCCAGATGATGAAGAGGTCATCAATGTAGCGCACATAGAGTAGGGGCATAAGGGGATGAGAGCTGAGGAAGCATTGTTCTAAGTCAGCCATAAAAACGTTAGCATACTGAGGGGCCATGAGGGTACCCATAGCAGTCCTACTGACTTGAAGGTATAAATTGTCCCCAAATCTGAAATAGTTGTGGGTGAAGACAAAGTCACAAATTTCAGCCACCAGGTTTGCCATGATGGTATCGGGGATGCTACTGTTATTTTTCAAGCTTGCAAGTGTACACAGTATAGTGTCATAGTAAAGATGGAAAAGGTTTATCCTGACAATCCCACCTTGATTCCCTGGTGGCAAACACAACACACTAAATTCTCAGTGCAATCACTCTTTATAACACTTTAATTCAACATGAGAATAAAGAAAAATTTCTGTTATCAAGAAATACCTAGTACCAAGACTTAACCTCTCTCCTTGATTGCTTTGTGCATTATGAGAAAAATCATGTTAAATGCATGCTGCATTGTACAGGGAATATGCACATGCATTTCAATACATCACATCTTTTTAATGATGTAATTGTGGAATATGTGGTTTTTGCATTTATAATTAGGGGAGGATCAGATGGTGAAAGTTAAACAACATATTCATTAAATTAACAAGAGTTAAGTTGATAACACATTATTTTAATAGTACAATAATGCTGCATTATCATGGAATTTCTCTGAAAGTGAATGTGACAGCCACAGGGATACCTCCTGAATACATTATGGTCAATATCACAATGAATAGCAATTACAGGAGTTAGAAAGATTTAATCCACTGGAATACTTAGAAAGTAATTGTGAATTTAGGGATATGAAGAAAACTTTTAAAAGGTTTTTAGTTATAAATAATATGATCCATTCATCCCTTAAAGGATACATGAGACTTGTCTCCAGAATAAATTTCTCATATAAATGGTTATACTTTATCTCTGAACGGTTAGGCACCTCTGAAGATGCTCAAGAAATATCAATGTTCAGGATCAAAACAATGTGGAATCCATTCCAAAATACAAATTTATTTGCCTTTTAAACGCTCATATATTGGAACATATTTAAAATATTATGTGTCTCACATAGACATCAGAGACAAACACTTGCTGGTCATCCTCTGTGTACTCAAATACAAAAGTATAAACATGCAGGACCCAACTTCCTTCTCATTAAGTGGTTTTATATTTTTGTAATAATTGACTTTAATATTTACTCCAGATTTTACATCTTCTTAAACCAGTTGATAATCAGACCACTGATTCATTTTCTCTTCCCCAAATAATCTTGTGCAAACTCCAATTTTAATGTAACGTTAAATTGGCAAATTCAATCAGACGGGATTCAAGAAATGAAGATTAGGATTTTCAAAGAGCCTAAGAGTTTAGGGTCCCTTGAAAATCCCAACCTAAGGATTCAGAGTAGCAGCCGTGTTAGTCTGTATCTGCAAAAAGAACAGGAGTACTTGTGGCACCTTACTGACTAACAAATTTATTTGAGCATAAGCTTTCGTGGGCTACAGCCCACTTCATCAGATGCATAGAATGGAACATATAGTAAGGAGATATATATAGACATACAGAGAACATGAGAAGGTGGGAGTTGTTTTGGAGAACCTAAGGTTGTTAAGGTTTCTAATGCAACCTTAAGATATGCTGCACACTGTAATCAGAGCTCACCAAATAATTCATGACCACTTACCTTCTTTCTGCTTGTGAAATATCTGCAAGCATATTGTCATTGCCTCAGATTTATGCATTATTTTAATTAATTAGACTATTTATTCACCCCTCTCTCTCTCTCTCTCTCTCTCTGTGAATGGATCATGAATATTGTAAATAGAAACTGTGTTGCTTAACTGTGATGGGTAATGTCACACAGCATTGTTCCTGTTCTCTGCTTGTGTGAGTGCACAAACAACTGTTTGTGTTAAATGAAAAATTCAGCTCTTGTGAAAACTTGAATATGCAAGTTGGAAATTCATTTTTTGAAAAAGCTAATCTGTTATATATGTTAACAGAAAGTAAATAGAACGGGGGTATGAGCATAGACCAAGAGAACTTATTTAATAAGTAGAACCAATATTCACAGAAATGTTTTTGCATGCTATAATGGTCTAGATATTACGGTATGTATTGAATAGCAAAATAAATGTGCATTGGTTTAAAACGGTAGACCATGCTATGTAAGTGCATTGGCAAGTGACAATGTAAGCACTGGCAGCTACACTCAAACAGTGTTCTGAAAACAGCTGGGTTTATTAGTCAACTGGAATACAGCATAGAAAGTCCCTAGGTTAGCATAAAGAAATGAAGGTTCAAGCATAGAGCATTCTGGTTAGCCCAGAGCCCAGCCAAGCTGCAGTGAATCCCATTATCCAGCCTCTGCCTCTCTCAGTCTGATCTTGGTCACTTCCCAGGTGAGAACCCTGACTCCTTCCAGCAGCCAACTCTTATTCCCTTTACCTCACACCTTCCCAGTCCTTTGTTTTTGAGCTGGGATCTTTGCTCAGCTTCCTTGCTGAGAGGTGGGGGAATCCATCTCCTTCTGGGTCATTGGTTGCTAGGTTTTCCTGTCCTGGTGACTGGATTTGCCATTGTCTTCTCAGATTCTCCAAATTATATGCAGGGTTGGCCTTGGCCAGTCCTTTTCAATGATTCATTCAGACATAAGCTGCTAGGCGTCATTCAAACCTATGTTTCTTTGCCTCACCCTGAGGGCAAACAGTCCTCCTTCGCCCCCCTCCCCCCACACCCAGTAACCACACAAAATATAGGGAAAACTGAAGCACATATAGGCTCACAATGGTAAATAAGTTGAGAACCACTGATTTAAAGATATCGCTTGAGAGAGGTTTTAATTTTTTGTCCAATGGCAAGTTGGCTTATAAACCTTAAGCAATATTTCTCTCAGCAACTGGACAGCAATCTGTGTCCGGAAGCAGTTGCCATCTTCTCTAATGGACCATGGTAGACACACGATTCATACCTTAATTATAGAGGGAAACTGACTGTAGATATGAGAATAAACTACTTATCCAGCTCCCTAGGTATATTTTCCATCCTCAGTATTGTTGCTTCAAAACAGCAGAATTTCCTGTATATATAAACCAAAGCCCCTTGTACTGTGTTCCAGTCTTGTATCATTAAAGATGTTTGTAGCACATATTTGTAGAAAGATGTAAGTAGGACGTTTGCTATGGAGAGGCACTTCAAAAAAGAGTGTTCCCATGGGGTCTACAGTAAAAATACCAGATTGGGAAGCTAATAAAAAATCTATTATGTAGCTAAAACTGCTGTAGTGTGCTACTGGAACCAGCTTCACCATCATAGCTGCCAACCCCACCATGTCCTGGGACTCTGAACCTTCATCCTGATCATTACATCACAACCCCCTTCACTGGCTGAAACCCTGGGATTACGGAGAGTCTCTCATTTCTCTTTCTCCTCCCCACTCCAGCAAATGCCCTTTTCTTTCCCCACCTTATTTCTTCTCTTTCCTCTCTCTTTTTGTCCTTCTGTCTAATAGGAGTTTGGCTTAGCCAGCCAAGACTGCATGTACAGTGATATAAGGCTATGACTAGAAAGAGGCAACTAAATGAAATGCCCTCAACAGCCTGAGACTGATACATGTTTCCAGTTCCAGGTCTCAGAGTGGCTGATAAGATCATGTGGTGTGCCTGTGTTTTTCCAGCCACCAGAGACAGAAGGGGCATTTTCTATCTTGGTGTTCTCTTCACTCCCTGTTTCGTATGCTTGGCTTGTTTTTCTATTCAGAAATTGGATCAGACTAACAGCAGCAACAGCTCCAGCCCATCTGTACTAACTTCTCTTTTCCTCAAAAACACAGTTATTAGCATCTTTGCTACCATCTAAGAGAGTGTCAAACAAGGAGGGTTTCCTTCTAAAAACTCTCTCCATCGAATGGGAAAGGGAACAAGGGGTGTTGTTAAAACGGAAGCCTTGCTCTTAATTTACATTTCAATTGATGTAACTGTTCTTCCTTCTTTTCTGTATCTTTAATAAAAAAGTTAAAGTGATGTTTAATGGTGTGTTTACCATGGTACCAAGCAGGTTGAAATCTCTGTATAACAAACCCTGAACTTGGTTTAACACTGTTTAATATTGGACAGGGACTGGGTTATGTTAGCATAGATTCCATCTTAATTAAGACAACATTTTTGTTATTGTGACATTTTATTAGCTTTTATGTACTTTTTACAGTTGTGCCTACAACTAGAGTAAATTTGTAGGCCCACTTACTACAACATAATCCCTAATTTTTTGCTTTGGATTGGACATTTGTTTATAAAATTACAATGATAAAAATACATTTATTTTAGTTTAAGCAGATAGCAAAAAGGAAAAGAAAAAACATATGATTATATTTCAAGGTTTGTAATTTTTTTATTTCAAAATTAGAAATTATAAATTTGACGATTAAATACCACAGTTATGTCTAACAATTATATCTTATATTTAATAGTTAAAAATGTTAAAACAGTTTTTAGAAGTTAATAAAACTTATGAATTTACAATATACTTTATTTTTAGTTAAAGCTTTATATTTACATTTGTGATAACTGGGCCTACACATTTATCCTAATTGTAAACGCAATTGTAAAAAGTAGGTAAAAGCTTACAAAAAGTCACAATAACCCCAGTAACAAATGTTAATAAAAAGTATCAAGTATCAGAGGGGTAGCCGTGTTAGTCTGGATCTGTAAAAGCAGCAAAGAGTCCTGTGGCACCTTATAGACTAACAGACGTACTGGAGCATGAGCTTTCATGGGTGAATACCCACTTCATCGGATGCATGCATCTGACGAAGTGGGTATTCACCCATGAAAGCTCATGCTCCAATATGTCTGTTAGTCTATAAGGTGCCACAGGACTCTTCGCTGCTAATAAAAAGTATAACTCCCTCCCCCAAAATATTGAATTAGTCCAAACAAAGGAAACTACTAATACAACTCAAAAACTGTGTTAAAATCATACTTCAGAAACAACCAAAAATAAGTGAACCAAAATTAATATATCAAAAACTATGCCTAATTAATAAACAAAATAACACAAAATGGGTTATTCCACCTGTGACTCCCTGGCACCCCAATATTAACCACTGTCATGTAATTAGGCTGTCTATGTGTTACTGAAACATGTTGTGAGGTTGAAAATGCCCACAAGCAGTCTTTCAGGTACAACAGTAAAAAGGCCAAACAAAGTTAATGGTTTATTGAGGAAATGCACACCACAATAATGATGATAATAAGTAAAAAAAAGTTTTCGTGGTCTGTTCAAAAGCATCTGGCGGGACGGATTTGGCCTGTGGTCCACCTATTGACTATCCCTTCCCTAGACTGATGTGGCTAGACAGACATGTCTTAAGATTAGAAAATAATTCAACTTCCTTAGAAATCAAAAGATTCTCAGTGCAGATGTCCCAAATGAAGCACAAAATATCCATAAAATGGGGTAATGGAGACCTATGTCTGTACTCAATGCAACACTAAGCTAACATTATTCTGTTCACTTGAACACTCACACAACCTAATGCAGAAGGGGAGCTGTTTATTGCACGTACTTTAATTCAAATTACACTTCTATTTCATATCTACGGATACCAAGACACTTGGTAATACCTAACCATCTACTATGCTGTGACTGCTGCTTATTACATAGAGCTTAATAGTCTCAGTGTTAACCTATGCTCCCCCTCTCTGGTTGTTATATCCACATATTATCTCTTTGGAGCAGGCTCAGGGTTTACATTATATGTGCACACAGTGCTTAGCACAATGGGGTCACTACCTCGGACAGGGCCTGTGCATGGCTACTGCCACAGCCATCCTCCTGGCCAACACATCGGGGACTGAACCAGTCACCTCCAGAGCTACTACATCGTGTGCTGAAGAGTCAAGGCTCTGTAACTGGGGACTGTAATAACTCATGTGCTCATAGCACAGAGGAAGACCTGTAATACACACTCACCAGAAGGTTACACTATCACAGTGCTAATACTCCTATAACATGACATATGTTATGTATGTTACACAGTTTTACAATGAATTTGAGAGACTTTTGCCTCCTTTTCTTAGTCTAGAAAGCAGCCTTCCTCAGGGGAAGGAGACCAGGCACTGAACCTCTGCCACATTGACAACCTGCTGGCTATAACCAGGCTTGTTTCAAGATGGCCCTATCTTGCCTCTAACAGTAGCAATGGAGTGATACTAGCCTAAGACAGTGCAGCACATATGGCCTCTACATAAGGTGCAGCCATGGGAAGGTACAATAGAAAATCTTTACATAACTGTATTCTTTTGTTTATGTTTAGAGAACGCCAAGGGCCAAACTAATTTAAGGTAATTGTATTACCACAAATAAACAGATTTTACCCTTAAATGGCTTTTATTGAAACACAGGACAGGAATGCAAATGTCAGAAAGAAAATAAACCTGTTCATCAAGTTAATTTCTTCTGCCTAGCAAAAGTCATACCATTTTCTCACTTTCTTTATCTGAAGTTTGTGCTGGATCTGTGTAGCTCTGACCTATGCTGTGTAATATAATTACCTGCACTCTTTGAGTGAAGCTCTGGAATAAAGAACAAAAAAACAACTTCAGCTAACATCGTGATGCTGTTCCCTTTCAACTTCTCACTGATCTGCTGTATTGTTTCCTTTGACTGATATACTTTAGCACATAGTCTGTAATTTAACCAAACTTTGCAAGGTAAGATTATGCATTGTTGGCATAGTAGGGTCTCCAAATTTAAGAATATAATCTGCACATCTGTCTTTGATCAGAACTCCTACTGATGGATGGGAATTGTTTTTGTGGACTGAGGGGAGCATATAGGTTACAGTCAAAGAACATCTTTCTAGGTGCCAGGACCATCTTTCTATGCGTGCTGCATAGACCTGAGCCCACATCTGACGCTCAAATAAATAATCGCAGTAGCACAGAGAATATAAGAATGTAACAACTTAAGAATGGCCAAACTGGGACAAATCAATGGTCCATCTAGCCTAGTATCCTGTCTTCCAAAAGTGGCCAGTGCCAGATGCTTCGGAGGGAATGAGCAGAATAGGGCAATTTATCAAGTGGTCCACCCACTGTAGTCCAGTCCCAGCTTCTGGCAGTCAGAGGTTTAGGGACACTCAGATCATGTGGTTGCATCCCTGACCATGTTGGCTAATAGCCACCGATGGACCTATCCTCCATGAACTTACCCAATTCTTCTTTGAACCCAGTTATGTTTTTGGCCTTCACAATCCCTTGGCAAAAAGTTCCACAGGTTGATTGAGAAGTGTGTGAAGAAGTACTTCCAGATGTTTGTTTCAGACCTACTATTAATTTCACTGGGTGATCCCTGAATCTTGTGAAGGGATGAGTAAAACTTCCTTATTCACTTTCTCCACAATATTCATGATTTTATAGACCTCTATAATATCCCCACTTAGTCGTCTCTTTTCTAAACTGAACAATCCCAGTCTTTTTAATCTCTCCTCACGTTGAAGCTGTTCCATATCTAATCATTTTAGTTGCCCTTCTCCAATTCTAATCTTTTTTTAGACAGGGAGACGAGAATTGTATGCAGTATTCGAGGTGTGCACATACCATGGATTTAAACAGTGGCATTATGATATACTCTGTCTTACTACCTATCTCTTTCCTGATACTGTAGTTCATAACATTCTGTTTGCTTTTTTGACTGCTGCTGCACACTGAGCAGATGTTTTCAGAGAACTATCCACGATGACAGCAAGATCTTTTTCTTGTGTGGTAGGGTAGTAGCTAATTTAGGCCCCAGCATGTTGAATACACTTCACAACAAACATCAAATAAGGCATCACTTACAAGTTCTTCACATCAGTAATTCCTCGAAAGGCCTTCCTTGGGATTCCTTGAATTTGGTTTTCACTTAGATCTCTAAATAAGGGAAGAGGAAAAACACATCATATTAACAAAGAGAACACATTTCCCTAAACTGCATTGAGATAATAGAATATAACCAGTTTGGCAACTACAGACTTGTTAGACTTTGGCAAAGAAATCCCAATATTTCCTTTTTTTAAAAATAAATAAATAAGTGATAGAATTCTTTAAAAATGGCTATACAAGTAACAGAACTTCCACCATATGTCTAAATGTGTTTTTATGGGCTGTCATATCGATCAGTGCGTGTGACTCACTACCACAATATCTGCAGCACAAAAGTGAACCTCAGCTTTGTAATCTTTAAATTTTGGTGCAAGTGTGGCTTTTCCCCATTTCTCCCATGACACGGTATTAATCTACCTGTTTAAAAAGCAAATAAAATGTATATATTTTCTTAATAACATTTTAAAATGCTGGGCTTTCCTATGATCAAATCTTCAATTTATGTTGACATTGACAGCTTAACTGGATGAACAGAATCATAGAATCAAATAATTTACTCAAATTAAATGCAAAATAAAACAAATAAAAATTCGACTAGTTTTGCTCAGAAGACATGTTGCATATCAATTAGAAAAATGACTTTTAACCTGCAGTACAACACTTTAAGATGCGTTTTTCACAGATCACTCAAATTTCTTTGCTCTTAAAATGTTACAAAACTTTTGTAAGTTATAATTTTAGGATTTGCATTAGAGGCAGCATGGGTAGCAATGCCAATACTTCAGGTTGCCAAACTTCTAATATAGGTATGTCTACACAACTACTGTGAGCATGTTTCATGGCCGGGGTTGACAGACTTGCTCTAGTGGGGCTTGTGTGCACTAAAAATAGCAATGTGAACGCTCTGGTTCAGGCTGGAGCTTGGGTTCTGAAGCCTCCAAAAAGGTGTGAACTTCAGAGCCAAAGCTCCAGCCCAAGCCTGAACATCAACACATCTGCACAGCTACTTTTAACACGCTAGCCTGAGCCCCGCTGGCAGGAGTCTGTTGACCTGGGCTGTGATACTCACTCCCAGTAGCTGTATAGACATACCCTATAAAAAGGTTATATTCATTTGCTTATTATTTTGCCAAACAGCTTGTGCTGAAATTATTCATGCTGGGTGCCTGCCTAAGGCTGACATTCTAAGGGATGTTTTAGTTACAATTGTTCAACCATTTACAGGAACAAGATTAAGGGGAAATAAGTCTTTTGCACATGATTAAAAATTCTTACAACTGTTTTGTTAAGAAGGTCCAGAGCCTTTAGGCTTATAGATTCATAGATTCTAGGACTGGAAAGGAACTCGAGAGGTCATCGAGTCCAGTCCCCTGCCCTCATGGCAGGACCAAATGCTGTCTAGACCATCCCGGATAGACATTTATCTAACCTACTCTTAAATATCTCCAGGGATGGTGATTCCACAACCTCCCTAGGCAATTTATTCCAGTGTTTAACCACCCTGACAGTTAGGAACTTTTTCCTAATGTCCAACCTAAACCTCCCTTGCTGCAGTTTAAGCCCATTGCTTCTTGTTCTATCCTTAGAGGCTAAGATGAACAAGTTTTCTCCCACCTCCTTATGACGCCCATTTAGGTACCTGAAAACTGCTATCATGTCCCCTCTCAGTCTTCTCTTTTCCAAACTAAACAAACCCAATTCTTTCAGCCTTCCTTCATAGGTCATGTTCTCAAGACCTTTAATCATTCTTGTTGCTCTTCTCTGGACCCTCTCCAATTTCTCCACATCTTTCTTGAAATGCAGTGCCCAGAACTGGACACGATACTCCAGTTGAGGCCTAACCAGTGCAGAGTAGAGCAGAAGAATGACTTCTCGTGTCTTGCTCACAACACACCTGTTAATGCATCCCAGAATCACGTTTGCATTTTTTGCAACAGCATCACACTGTTGACTCATATTTAGCTTGTGGTCCACTATAACCCCTAGATCCCTTTCTGCCGTACTCCTTCCTAGAGAGTCTCTTCCCATTCTGTATGTGTGAAACTGACTGTTTCTTCCTAAGTGGAGCACTTTGCATTTGTCTTTGTTAAACTTCATCCTGTTTACCTCAGACCATTTCTCCAATTTGTCCAGATCATTTTGACATCCTCTAAAGCAGCTGCAATCTGCTGATGAAGATATTGAACAGAGCTGGTCCCAAAACAGACCCCTGCGGAACCCCACTTGTTATACCTTTCCAGCAGGATTGGGAACCATTAATAACTACTTTCTGAGTACAGTTATCCAGCCAGTTATGCACCCACTTTACAGTAGCCCCATCTAAGTTTGTATTTGCCTAGTTTGTTGATAAGAATATCATGCAAGACCATATCAAATGCCTTACCAAAGTCTAGGTATACCATACCCACCGCTTCTCCCTTATCCACAAGACTCGTTATCCTATCAAAGAAAGCTATCAGATTTGTTTGACATGATTTGTTCTTTACAAATCCATGCTGGCAATTCCCTATCACCTTACTACCTTCCAAGTGTTTGCAGATGATTGCGTTAATTACTTGCTCCATTATCTTCCCTGGCACAGAAGTTAAACTAACTGGTTTGTAGTTTCCTGGGTTGTTTTTATCTCCTTTTTTATAGATGGGCACTATATTTGCCCTTTTCCAGTCTTCTGGAATCTCTCCTGTCTCCCACGATTTTCCAAAGATAATAGCTAGAGGCTTAGGTGCAACAAGCTGGAAATATGGAAGGGGTCCTCTAGTGTCAGAGATTTGGATGTCCAGAAAAATTCATCCAAATGTGGCCAAGCCATCAACCTCTGAAAACTGCCATTCACACATTCTCAGGAGAGGTTTGTTAAAAGTCTGACAGCTACATTCTCTGAAGATTCGATCTGCATGGAGCATGCTGCATTCCCTCACCGCTATAACATGCAACTGGACCGTGCATGTACCATCTCCAGACCGCAACTGAGGTTGGCTCATCCCAGAAACATGAGGCTGAGCAAGACTTCCCTGTGAGATTGCTCCTCCTGGCAAAGGCGCTGGCATTGAGAGCAAGGAGACTGTCTCTCTGGTACTCACAGTGGCACCCAATCAGCAAGGAGAAATAGGCAACTTGATTCAAATGCAAAGAAACAAAGCGGTGCAGGGTGGGATGTTGGGGGGGAGACATTAGAAGCAGGATGAATAGGAACAGGGGAGAAAAGGGGTGGGTGAGGAGAGGAAAGGAATGGGAGGGAGGGGTTGGGGAAAGGGCAGAAGCAAAGGGATTGGAAGAAAATAGGAGCAAAGGGAGGAGGGAACATGGCCAGGACAGCATACTACAGATTCTATCAGTTTGTGTGATCATTATGTTGTGTTAAAACATTCATTATGAAAAAAGGAATTTGCCCTGGCATGAGACCAGAAGTCTGGTTTTCAAATGATTATTAAAAGTAAGTGGCAACAAACATAAGGTATGCCACCAGATATCTTTTTCTTTTAATAAAAGAAATTGTGTATTGCTGTGAGATCCCAATCCAGTCTCCACCAAATTGGCTTTATTGAATGTCAGTCTTGGAATCAGAGAATTTCACAAAAGCCCATGCTGACCTTCCAGGTCAAGCCATGTCACCAAGGGCATTCTTCTGTTTGCCATCAGGCAGAGAGAGAGGGGGGGGGCGAGGGGAGGGCGGGCTATGTCCTTGACATCAGACTAATTCAATTTATACCAGTCATCTAGTCTACACCAAATTCTTGTAGTAGACAATTGTTCACTCAGACTCTCACCATCGAAAATATGTTGTATACAAGAGACTCTTTTTTAAACTAGATCCAAATTCCTTCCCAATTTGTCTGCCACTGATCTATGCAGCAACCCTTCCTCCCCCTCTCCTTTCTTCTGCTGCTTGCCAATGACAAAAAATCAGTTGTTTGAGCATGGACCTTCATCCCAGACAAACAAATCTGCAACCACTATATACAGAAGAACAAAGCAAAGGATGTTTCAGACCCACATGAACGTAAATCTTGTAGAAGACTGATTTCACAACACCTCCCCTAGAACAATTGTCTTTGGTGTGTGAAAGACACATGGGAGAGCTATTGCTGCTGGTAAAAGAATGGCAAAGTGTGATTAAGACATGGAAAAAGAAATAAGGGTTGAAAGCAAGAGAAGGACACAGAACAAAATAAAAAGGGCTTGGAGTTGTGAAATTATGAGACCAAATCAAATAAATCCAGAAAAGAAGAAAAAAACGTAATTCATACTTTAATTTTGTTCGAGATTTTTATTACACATTTTCTCAATCACCTTCAAAAACAAAATCCTGGTTTCAAGCAATTCTTCTAACAATATTAGGGACTAACCAGGCTAATTTATGCTATTACCTTCTGCTTTCTCCCCATGCCTAAGCATTTTCTGCAGACAAGTAAAAACAGGAGACTGTAGGAAATTCATCCATTTTCTATGACAATCTGCTTGTAAATTGTATTAATTTTATTTTCCATTGAGACTCTCATCTGGCTAACAATACTGCCTCTATAAATCTCTAGGATTGTGTATTGATTTCATAAATACCTCCAGTGATCTGACAAACTGACAGCTTTAATGGTGTTACTGATGCAGCATGGAGAAAAAGTTCAGTACGGCAGGCTTCATTTTATGTAACTGCCCTTTCACAATTATAAGCTTGCCTTTTTGAGATGGTTATGAATAGTGTGTTTATCTCTGCTTGATAGCAATATGCCAAATTATTGTTAAGCACCTTTCATAAGCAAGTAAACTACCACCAGATCCATCCAAAACACTTTACAAAATCTGTCTATAATGTATAGAAGCTGAGTTCTAGCCAATTGGTCTCTCAGTTTATTTTGTTTCACTTTTGTCAGTCTCCACTGCTGTTTTGTTCCGTAGTGAAGGAAGCATCAAAAGGTCTCTTGTGACTATTAACCCAAAACAGAAAAAACAAAACTAGCAAACAAAAAAATGAATAACTATTTGTTAGCAGAAACTATGGAAAAATAGTTAAAATGAACTATCACAAAATAAAAGATTGATTAGAATTTTGGAATAAAAATAACAAATAAATTATTAATCATAATGCAGTCCTGAATCCTTACACAGTAGTTTTTATCCACCTATCTCAAAGAGTGTAACAGAGGGTATGAACCAGAGTCTCTAATTTATAATTTATCACCAAGGAAGTTAAGTGAAATGAATTTCATCTTTAGACACACAAAAAACAATCCACACCATGTAGTCAACACATATGGCCCATCAAATATCACTCAACGTGATGGTTTGTGAAACGTGAACTCTAAGATGTGCTATTGAGCCTCTGAAAGCCAGCTATTAAACATCATATCCTCAGTGGGCCATCTCAGAGAGAAAGCAGCAAGACCAAAACCTTAGTGTTTCTGGAGGTAAGAGGAAAAAACTAGTTAGGAGAATGAGGCGCTTCCCTTAGATCAAGGGAGGAGTGTCTGGACATGCATTACCTGAGGAGGTTGTGAAGGCTAGGACTATAACAATGTTTAAAAGGGGACTGGATAAATTCATGGTGGCTAAGTCCATAAATGGCTATTAGCCAGGATGGGTAAGAATGGTGTCCCTAGCCTCTGTTCGTCAGAGGATGGAGATGGATGGCAGGAGAGAGATCACTTGATCATTGCCTGTTAGGTTCACTCCCTCAGGGGCACCTGGCATTGGCCACTGTCGGTAGACAGATACTGGGCTAGATGGACCTTTGGTCTGACCCATTACGGCCTTTCTTATGTTCTTATGTTCATTCTGTCCTGTACAGGGGTCTTTGATAACCAGGTTGTTTAGGAGAGAAGGTCCTAGACTGTGTGAGATAGGAATTCAGAGGGGACAAGAACACAGCCAGGACTTGTTCTTGAGACATGTAAGATTGTTTTTGGCCTTGTGTACACAATGCACACCACTGGGCTGTCAATTCTAAATGTGCACCAAGGTGTCACGCACTAACCGGCCTATTTAGACCCTGCTGGTGCATACTAAATATTCCTGAGTGTGCATTTATGTAGTCCTGTTTCAAACAGTATATTAACACACAGTAGGGAACTTTTAATGCACACCAGCAGGGTCTACATGAACCAACTAGTGCATGACAAATTGGTGCGCACAAGAATTTACCCCCTCTTGGCAAGCACTCTCACACAGTGTAAACAAGGCTTTGGTCTGTAACTAAACTATCTAGGTTAGATTATGAGATGTATAAATTTAGACATGTTAAGCAAATTGTTTCTTTTTGTTTTACTCCACCTTCTCCGATTTTAATAGATCTTGGTTTATTAGGAGATCTACTGCTGCATGTGAAAGTTTCACCTGTCAATCCTCAAGGACAAGGGTCCGCGTACCCCTGGGGGTACACAGAGGTCTTCCAGGGGGCACATCTAGATACTTGCCTAGTTTTAAAACAGGCTATGTAAAAAGCACCAGCGAAGTCAGTACAAACTACAAACATGAGACATGTTTATACTCCTCTATATACTATACACTGAAATGTGAGTACAATATTTATATTCCAATTGATTTATTTTATAATTATATGATAAAAATGAGAAAATAAGCAATTTTTTCAGTAACAGTGTGCTGTGACACTTTTGTATTTCTATATCTGATTTTGTAAACAACTGAGCTGAGGTGAAATTTGGGGGTACACAAGACAAATCAGACTCCTGCAAGGGGTACAACAGCCTGGAAAGGTTGAAAGCTACTGCTCAAGGAAACAAACTCTGCAACTTTGAGGAAAAGTGCTGAAGAGTAAAGAGTTACTGGAGCCAAATCTCTCCCTACCACTCAACTTTAATCTTGTAATCAGGGCATGGGCGAAGCCATCTTTTCCCAGCAAAGGGTGTTGCTAAGTGCTGAGTCATACGTGCCAGGGGAGAAACTATGAAAACCAGGAAGCGACAAAGGTTGACACTAGGGTTAGGTAACTAACAGTTTTTACCAACATTAATTCTAGCAACACACCCTTGAGGAACTCAGGTAGTCTCCTCATTTCGCAGATGGGAAAATAGAGGCACATTACAAAGCAGCGTGGCTAAGGTGCACTGTGACTCAGAGGCACAGCAGCTAGCTGACCAAATCCAGAAGTCTAGACTAGACTCAACACTTGGCATGCATCAATAAGTTTTTATTTTACTCATAATTTATTAAAATGCTTTGGACACAGATTTACTCTATTTGCAAGCATAATGCTTGAAATAGGAAATGCAAGGGCTTTAATAAAAGGATTGAGGAAAACAAACAAACAAAAAAACCCTTTAGCATCACTAAATGGCTCTAAAGTCTTGACTAAAGTGCTGTTTTCTAGGTTCCTGCTTTAACACTCCCTGGTGCATCCAAAGTGAGATTTCAAGTGCCTTCCACAGCAACAGATATCAGGTCTATTTTTTTTTTAATTTACTTGCCAACAATGGAAGAATAAAATAAATCAGTTAATTGAAAGACTGGCTCTACACATACGCATATGACAAGATTCTAAACTTAAATTGAAGATCTAAAAAAATCTAACTAGTGCTTAAAAAGTAGCATTTAAGTTACACTGTCATTGTAAAACAGATGCATGCTGATGAAAAACACATACATTGACATGCCTGGTTTTTCTCTCTCCCTTTTGTTATTTTAATTCTTTGCATGCCAAAGAGTTACCTGCCAACCTTTTCTTGTATGTACTGACCCTAACATTAAAAAGACTCATTTTAAATAGAGAACTTACTGAGAAGAAATTGGATTGATAAATATTTATTTAATGCTGCTCTTTTACGACTCCCCTTTCTAAGCTGGAGTGAATGACACCACAGAATGCAGTAATATTTAATAAAGCATCTGATTTGCCTCTTCTGCCTAGAATGCATAGTTTAGATATGCACATACTCTAAGTGTATGTCTACACTACAATTAGACACCCACAGCTGACCTTGCTAGCTGACTCCTGCTCCTGGAGCTAGGGCTGCAGGGCTGTTTAATGGCTGTGTAGTCTTGCATATTTAGGTTGCAATCTGAGTGTTGGGAGCCTCACACCTCACAGGGTCCTAGAGCTCAGCCTCCAGCCCCAGCCTGAATGTCTACACTGCAGTTAAACACCCCTGCAACCCGCGAGCCCAAGTCAGCCGGCACAGGACAGCCATGGGTTTTTAGGTGTAATGTAGACATACGCCAAGACTTAAAAAGTCATCAAGAGTACATGGTCCTCAGCCCAACATACATCTTTTGTTATCTGTTACTGAGTGTAAACTGAATCATGAAGTTCCAATACATCTAAAAAGAAGGAAAAATCTGGGTTACTTGAGATGGTTCCTTAAAATATTTTTTTTTGTTTTATCCACAAACTCATTGTTCCATTGCAATAAGGCAGTAAAGCCAACATACAGTGACACTTTTAGATTGCTGAAATAAAAACCTGAGCCAAACCTAGACTAACTGGACTGTAGGTGGGTTTGATTGCGCAAATTAACTAATTCCTCCAATGGACAATCCACTTGCTTTATTTATAAAGATCACAAAGATTACAGTGGTTGGCTGTATTTCTCAGTGCAAATGATATCACATGCTGGCTTTCACAAAGCATTTCCAGTTTTTGATACAAGTAAATAGAACAGATGAAACTCAGAAGAACTCACCCCCTCTATACTCTATATTCTTTCCCAGGCTGCATTCTGCAAGTTGATAGGAAATCTGCTTTCTAATCTCCTGTCTGATAGTGGCAGAAAGAGGGAGAAAAGAAGCTGCCACTATCACGTCCTCGTTGGCTGAATAAAGGTATAAGAGAAAATGGCCATGGAAAAGTGAATCCAAGAAAAGCAACACAAAGAAAATAATTTTTTGACTATTTGTGGTTCAATGTATTGAGTAGAGCTGGCTGGAATAATCGCAGAGTTTGTCTTGACATTTTTCTTTCTGTTTTCAATCAATATTTTTATTTTATGAAAATGTTCTCACCAGTTCCAATATTACATACTCTGATAATGAAGAATAACTGCATAATTTGTAAATATCATGACATCTTTGTAATTCAGGGAATCAATAGAGTGCACTGTTATTAAAGCTTTCCTGATAAATGGGGTGAAATTCATGGTTGTGTGTGTGAGAATTATAGTGTTAGTAGATTACAAAAGCAAGAATTAACTATATCCAGATGTACCGTTCTTATCTGGTTAATAATCGGTCATTTCAGACATTTGTTTGTGTGCTTGTTGTAAAAGCAAACTGTTTGTTTTTTGTGCAGGCAAAGATCTGCTAAATGTTTGTGACCATTATCAGAAATTTTTTCTTTACATTCCAGACCAGAGACAGGCTGATCTATCTTGGGCAAGGTCAAGTACTTCTATAACTTGCTCATGCAATTTGTACAATTTAGAAATACTTTTATATTCTACAGCATGTTTCACATAAACACCACCCCAAAATGCCCTAGGGTATGCCTACACTGCAGTTAGACACCTGCAGCTGGCCCTTGCCAGCTGACTGGAGCTCGCAGGGGTTGGGCTGCGAGGCTGTTTCATTGCACTGTAGACTTCCAGACTTGGGATCAAGCCTGGGGTCTAGGACCCTGCAAGGTGGAAGGGTCCCAGAGCTCAGGCTGCAGACCAAGCCCACCATCTACACTGCATTGAAACAGCCCCTTAAGTCCAAGCCCCATGTCCTGAATCAGCAGGCCTGGGCCAGCCAGGGAGTTTTAATTGCAGTGTTAATGTACCCTCAGAATTAAACAATGCATTTATGGAGTTAAATAGTTACAGATGGAGAAAAATTACAAAGTATTATCAAGGGAGAAAAGGTACGATCTCAGAAAACACATCATAATACAAGATTTGAATCAGCGAGGTGGACAAAGATACAGAAAGGCTCTTTCAGAAGGCAGAAGCTGCAGAGGAGAGAGTTCTTGCACCCAGAGTGTCCAGATTATGAGAGAATAGAAAGGCCAATGCTAGTCAAGTAAAGAGACTGCCGAGGGGGGAGGGAAGGGGGAATGGAAGAGAAGAAAAGGTAAGAGAAGGCAAGACACGGGGGAGGAAATGAGAGAGACATTTGCTTGGTTACAACTGTAACAAGTGTTTCAAAAACAAAGATTGACCATTCTTTGCTTGTGGCCTCTACATCCTCAAGGAAGTCTGGGCATCTCCTGAAGATTTTATTAGTCTGCAACAGATCACCATTCCTCAAATCCAGTCTAAATCAAAACCATAATCAAACCGGGCACCATCACAACAGTTCCAGTGTGCACTGACACGGACTCCATTCTAAGTGCTGCAGTTTCCTCTTGTTCATCAATCAAATCCTGATTAGAGGGCATGGGCAAGGCTAGAGCACTGCTGCTCTGACACCCCACAGACTGAACCGGCCTCTTTTCTCCCTCCACTGCAACAGAACCCTTCCAGGTATAAGAAGGGAAACAGAAGATTCCAATCCTTTTTTGTGATGAGTCAGCGAGAACCGTGAGTGAATGGAGATATCACTGATTCAGAAGATGAGTGGGTGTGAGAGTCAGGAGAGTTGGGTAGTGAGTGAATGGTGTGGTGGGTTTCTGATGTGTGTGACAAACAGGTGCTAAGTGTACATTTGCAAGAAGGTCCGTCGGTGTGAGACACATACACAAGCCCAATCATCAAGGTCACATGATACAAATGATGAGGTCTCTGTGCTGATGTTTATGGTATGGATGATTCAGCAGATTTTTCCTGGCTGGATGTATTTTTCACAATAATTTCTGCAAGGCTGAAATAATACTTAGCACATTTAACAGCTAGATGCTGCTATTGTATAAACACTACTATTAACAAATCTTCTAACTCCCGTATGAGGTGGGCAGGCAAAGTTACCCCATTTCATAGGTGAGTTAACAAATCATATAGCCAGTTCTTTAGAATAAGTCATATGCCCTTGGCCCCTGTCCTGTAGGTATGCCAGATTTGCTTCTGGCATGTAGCATTTTCCAGCTTGGAACAGCAATTAAGGCCAAGTTTGCTTACTGCGACCGCAGTATGAGTGATCCATGGCAAACCCGGAACTCAAGTCAGCACCTCTACAATCAGTGAAACACAATTATACTACTAAATGTCAAGCAAAAAAGATAATAGTTAAGCATAATGAAGAAGCAATTGCACCTGTTTTCATGCTTTAAGAAAGTATGTAAGAGGCTAACTGCTGATGTGGTTACATGACACGACCTTAAGTAGTACAGTATTGTGCCTGTTACTTTGTGGAAGCAGCAAGCATTACAGTGTCACCTCGGCTTTGATGGAAGGCAGACAAAACTTGCCACCACTGCCATAGAGAAAGCACAGACATCAGCAGTGACTCAGATGTATAAGACAAGAGTGGGTTCTCTCTCTGGCTTGTTCACTGAACTATTAAAGATGATTGTTGTTCTTACTAAAAATAATACTGCTGGAGGGAAACACTCTCTAAGAAACTACCGAGAAAGCCCCATTATTAAAAAAGAGAATAGAGCTGCAAGCTACCTAATAGAAACATTGTGACACTTTCACAAATAGCTGCTACTCATGTACTACTGCTAAACCAGCGGCTGGAGGATGCACACAAGTATTTCTTCATTGCTATTGGTTCTATTGTGGCACAATCAATATTGGCTCTATACTCAACATTCACACACAACGCTCTATAAAGCATAAACCCAAGGCAGCACACAAGTGCATTCTTTAAGGACTGAAATACTGAATATATACTGAGCTTGGAGGTGGGGGAAGGGATTAACATACAGCCAAGTAAAGACAAATCAAAGGCGCCGATGTTTTTTTTCAGCAACAGCCTTCTCCTGCTCCAAGGTCAAATTAAAAAATCATTATTTAATACAAATCTTTACTCAGGGTTCCAATCCCACACAGGCTTACATGCATGCTGAATTTTACACAGTGGGCAGTGTAGTTAATGGGACCACTCAGCGCATAATGTTAGAGTTCAGTAAAACCACTGTAGAGTATTAAAAGTGCAATATTTTAATTTTAGTTTGCTTTACACCAATTGATTTTTTTGTATTTTGTTCATTTCAACCACAAAAAATATCACTTGGTTTCGCTGTCCACTTCCCAAGTGCTAAGGAAAATGCTGCAAATTCTTGGGCTACTAACACTGCAGAGGAAGCTCCAATGCATCCAAGACAAAAAGAAATTAAATTTAAAATCTACCAAAATATTTGTCTCATGGGTTTTTGGAAAGTATCTTTTATTTTGTTATTTTTAAGTAATGTGAGTAAACTACACAGCAATGTCCCTTTTAGAAATCATATTTGTTCTTCATCATTGGCTTTTATAGTTATTCATGAAGTTCCCCCTACCCTTCTCCTCAAATACTACAATAGCAATGAACGCTGGTGAGATAATACTTTGTGGAGCTCAGTCCTTTTAAAGCAACCAAACATATAACTTGTATATTTTGTTACCTGTTAACGTTTAGCAATTTACATACACACACACACACACAACACCCCGCCCCAAATGTATAATTTCACTTTCAATCTATTTCTCTTAACATCCAACTTCAGTGAATACTCTGGAGCAGTAACAGACCATTACCAAAAAGTGATGAGTTCTTATTTATGCACATAGTGGGAAGTGCTTTAAATAAATGGAGGAGAATGGCCCCAAAAGAGATGATACAGACCCTGACCAATAAGAAGAACCTTCTCTTGGCTACTTCATTTTCATGTTAGTTACATGCTAGCCTTATCTATCATGGCAAGAGGGACTTTCCAGTAGCAAAATAGTACACGGTAGTTTTTTGACGTGAATTTTAATAGGAATTTATCCTATTAAGTAAATCTCTTTTATTAGTGATTTAGGCACGGCCATATATTTGCAATAGAGTCACTGTCAAAGCAAAATGAAATAAGGCATATGTCCTAGTTACAAATCACTGATTTCTATTAATGCATTTCCATTACACAGCTTCCTTTCTCCAAGCAAGACTACAACAGAGCTAGCTAGTCAAAATGAACTACATTTAGCTCAATGAGCTAGGACCAATGTACTGACATCAATAGAAAGAGAAATAATTTCCCAACACTTTCTAATTACTAAGAAATATTCCATTGCTGGGGGAACAGTAAGAATTTACAGGTCTCTTGCTGCCTTTATGATATTAAAATGTAATAAAGAAAGGAAAACCAACAACATAGGTGCGTCAAGTCCTGCTTTCTTTCTCAAGATCATTAGAGGAGTAATATCTATACCATTCAGATGTTTTACTGAATTGTACTGGGGGGTGGAGTGGAGCCTACACTTACAACAAATTCTAAATAAAAGTCAGTAAGCAATATTGCTCTCCTTTGTTCTACATGGAACAAAAGAATTCCTCATAAAGCACAGCTTGTATGATTCCCTTAAAGAAAAAAATTAAATAAAAGATGTTTCATATATTTTTAAAATGATTATTCTTTACTTTTAGGAGATAAGCAGAGTTGTGAAATGTTAGGGTAAAGAAATATGTTGAACATTAAAATTCAACTGTGTCACCCTTGCAAATCTAATTAAGGGCCCAGTTGTACTTCCATAGGAACAGTGTTTGACCTTTAATTATCCTTTTTTGGGTTGTGTGTTATTTTTTATGAAGTTAGCATTAAAATTTTAACAGAAAACTGTGCACTTTGCTAATATCATTCACAGAAATACAATTCCTGAGTCAGCCATGCCCAGTACATATAAAATATTCTTCTTTGGTATGGACTAATCTAAGAATAATATTATTTTTTAATGTGGATTTAATCCTGAGTCCTATAAACCTTGAATCATGAGACTAGTCTCTTTGAGATCATAGGAGTAAGAAGTATTTGCATGAGACACAATCTGAAGGCTAGGCCTCTTTGATCGTGGACTTTTTAGGGGAGGGGCCTATCATTTAATTTGTATGTAAAACATACATGGGGTTGTAAAAAAGAAAATAAATAGTTAATTATAAAAGCAGTAAAGAATCCTGTGGCACCTTATAGACTAACAGACGTTTTGCAGCATGAGCTTTCGTGGGTGAATACCCACTTCGGGTATTCACCCACGAAAGCTCATGCTGCAAAACGTCTGTTAGTCTATAAGGTGCCACAGGATTCCTTACTGCTTTTACAGAACCAGACTAACACGGCTACCCCTCTGATAGTTAATTATAGTGGATGTAGGGTTGACAAGAATCTGGTTTTCAACCGGAACACGCGGTCAAAAAGGGACCATGGCGGCTCCGGTCACCACCACCAACTGGGCCATTAAAAGTCCAGTCAGCAGCATAGCGGGGGGCCCAGGGCTAAGTCAGGCTCCCTGCCTGCCCTAGCTCCGTGCAGCTCCTGGAAGCCTGCAGTCCCTAGATGCCTGGGCAGCCAGGGAGGCTCCACGCGCTGCCCCCACCCTGAAGTCTGGCTCCGCAGCTCCCATTGGCTGGGAACAGCGACCAGTGGGAGCTGCGGGGGTGGCACCTGCGGGATATGCTGAGTCTCACTAGCCGCCCGTGAGTCTAGGCACTGCAGGGACCTTGTAGCCACTTCCCAGGAGCCACAGAAAGCACCACCGGATCCTGGACTCCAAACCCTCTCCTGCACCCCAACCCTCTGTCCCACCCCAGAGTCCCCTCCTGCATCCAAACTCCCTCCTGGAATGACCACCCCACAGCACCCTGTCCCAACCCCTCCTGCATCCGAACCCCCTCATCCCTAGCCCCACCCCAGAGCCCACAACCCCAGCTGGAGCCCTCCCCCCCACAACCCCTGCCCCAGCCGGGGAAAGTGAGTATGGGTGGGGGGAGGAGAGAGTGAACGACAGAGGGATGGGGGATGGAGCAAGGTTCTTGGAGAAAGGGCATGGCAGTGCTGGGGCTTCAGGGGAGGGATGTTCGGTTTTGTGCAATTAGAAAGTTGGCAACCCTAAGTGGACACCTTGTACAGTGCAATTAGCTACAGTTAAATTCCATTTATTATGGTGAAAGAGAAATGATTCAAATTATTTTAGTGCCACAGTGGGGGGAGGGATAGCTCAGTGGTTTGAGCATAGGCCTGTTAAACTCAGGGCTGTGAGTTCAGTCCTTGAAGGGGCCACTTAGGGATCTGGAGCAAAATCAGTACTTGGTCCTGCAAGTGAAGGCAGGGGGCTGGACTCAGTGACCTTCTGGGATCCCTTCCAGCACTATGAGATAGGTATAGCTCCTTTTTTTTTTTTTTTTAAATGTGAAGAACAAAATTCTGGTTGGCGTTTGTCTGTTTATCACAAAGCTATTCTGTGGCAAAAAGGGCATCAATATGAGACAGTTCCACAACAGCTCAATGATATTACTTGTTATGTAACAGAATTATTTAAAATCCTATGATAACCTATAGTCTCTTCTGCTGAAGTATCTCAAGTGAACCCTGAAGATTAGCACAGGTACGTGTCAGGGAAGTTACGTTAGAAAGGGTTTTTTTGTATCTTGCCTATGATTTCATTCATATTATTTTCAGAGTCATATTCCAAGGCCAGAAGAGACCACCAGATCATCTAGTTTGTTCTCTGGTATATCACAGGCCCCTAACACCATGCAGCACCCACATACTAAACCCAACAATCAAAATTATACCAA
The DNA here is from genome assembly GCF_016161935.1 of Mauremys reevesii. NCBI lineage: Eukaryota > Metazoa > Chordata > Testudines > Geoemydidae > Mauremys > Mauremys reevesii. The sequence goes on from NC_052630.1 coordinate 29,039,440, forward strand.
TGTATTACAGCTGCAGGAGACTGAACTGTTCTAACAGGAGGGACGGAGGTGCACCAATGCCCGCAGCCCTCGCAACAGCAGGTAATTAATTGAGATAATCCCAGCAAATGACCGCACTCTATGCAGCAGAGGCAAGTGGAACTCTCCTAAGATCATTGCCAATCTGCCCTGGGAGAAACTTCCTCCCCAACCCTACATATGATGATCAGTTAGACCCTGAGCGTGTGAACAAGAACCAGACAGGTAAGATGAGAGAGAGTGCTCAGAGCCACCTCAGTGCACTGGTCAACCCCATCCAATATCTTCTCTCCAAATGTGGCCACCCATGATACTTCAGAGGAAGGAAACGATAAAACTAAACAAAACCAGAATGCAGTGGGGGTTGGGGGGAATCCCTTCCTGACTCCTCCAGTGACCAGGTGAAGCCCTGAGGCATGACCTCTTAGGAACGTAAGATTAAAAAACAGCATGTCACCACAAGGGCCGTTGAGCCCTGCCCCCCACCATCACAAACAATCCTGTCATACAATGCAACTCATAAATTTGTCCAGCTTTTTTTTTCTCTCTCTCTCTCATGAATCTACTTTTACATTTTAACGGCTGTGAATCACTTAGTTCCTGAAAGCTGTTGAGAAATACTGAACGTGTAACTAGATATAGTTTGTACTGTAAGGGGAAGGACTGTGTTTGGGGAGGGTATAGCAAATAGTGGGTGCTAGTGGAAACAATTAATACCAAATATGAAATGGTATTTAACTACAAACATTTCATGCGATCCATGTGGAGATGATATTTAGGCTTATTAGACCAAGATATATGATCTCATGTGGCTTATCCTGTTGGGGGTATTCTCATAAAAAGTAACTGTATAAGGAAGAGATTCTGCTTTCATATGCCAGACGACATTAATTCGACCCTGAGCCTCATATACTACTCAATTACACCCATTGTAACACGGAGGAGAATCAGGCCTAACATCTGTGCACTCATCACTGAAGCTACATGAACTTTACAAACCACATTCCAATATTTTCACATACATAAGATCAAAGATTCACTGAAGCGTTACCTCAGTCATTCCCTTTCAAAATTACCGAGGCAGGCACAAACACCTTGAGAACTCCATTAGACTCACAGAAAGTTTATCACTCAATACCTCTTGACTTTTTTTGTGAAGTATAAGGTGTGGTGGAAAAGATTTTCAGTGTGGTATATATTATAGTACAGTACAAAGAGATAGGGGCTCTTTTATCTTGGTATGAAGGATGCCTGAATGCTAACCATCCGTTGTGCTAATGCTTCTCAAAATAGTTCCTCTTTCAGCTTGCACATGTGTTTAAAATAATCATAGAACTGGAAGGGACCTCAAGAGGTTATCTAGTCCAGTTCCCTGCACTCATGGCAGGGATAAGTATTATCTGGACCATCCCTGACAGGTGTTTGTCTAATCTGCTCTTTAAAATCTCCAATGATGGAGATTCCACAGCCTCCCTAGGTAATTCATCCCAGTGCTGAATTACCTAGGCAGTTAGGAAGTTTTTCCTACTGTCCAACCTAAACTACCCTTGCTGAAATTTAAGCCCATTGCTTCTTGTCCAATCCTCAGAGGTTAAGGAGAACAATTTTTCCTCCTTGCTACTTCTAACAACCTTTTATATATTTGAAAAATGTTATGTCCCCTCTCAGTCTTCTCTTCTCCAAACTAAACAAACCCATTTTTTTTTAATATCTCCTCATGTCTTCTAGACCTTTATTCATTTTTGTTGCTCTTCTCTGGACTTTCTCCAATTTGTCCACATCTTTCCTGAAATGTGGCACCCAGAACTGGACACAATACTCCAGTTGAGGTCTAATCAGCACAATGTAGAGCGGACAAATTATTTCTCATGTCTTGCTTATAACCCTCCTGCTAATACATCCCAAAATGATGTTTGCTTTTTTTGCAACAGTGTTACATTGTTGACTCATATTTAGCTTGTGGTCCACTATGACCCCCAGATCCCTTTCCACAGTACTCCTTCCTAGGCAGTCATTTCCCATTTTGTATGTGTGCAACTGATTGTTCCTTCCTAAGTGGAGCACTTTGCATTTGTTCTTATTGAATTTCATTCTATTTACTTCAGACCATTTCTCCAGTTTGTTCAGATCATTTTGAATGTTAATCCTATCTTTCAAAGCTCTTGCAACCCCTCCCAACTTGGTATCATCCACAAACTTTATAAGTGTACTTTCTTTGCCATTATCTAAATCACTGATGAAGATATTGAACAGAACCGGACCCAGAACTGATCCCTGTGGGACTCTACTCAATATGCCCTTCCAGCTTGACTGTGAACCACTGATAACTTCTCTCTGTGAATGGTTTTCCAACCAGTTTTGCACCCACCTTATAGTAGCACCATTTAGGTTGTATTACCCTAGTTTATGAGGAAGTCATGCAAGACAGTATCAAAAACCTTATTAAAGTCAAGATATACCACATCTACCACTTCCCCACCATCCACAAGGCTTGTTACCCTGTCAAAGAAAGCTATCAGGTTGGTTTGACATGATTTGTTCTTGACAAATCCATGCTGTTACTTATCACCTTATTATCTTCTAGGCATTTGCAAACTGATTGCTTAATTATTTGCTCCATTACCTTTCTGGGTACTGAAGTTAAGCTGACTGATCTGTAATTCCCTGGGTTGTCCTTATTCCCCTTTTTATAGATTGGCACTATATTTGCCCTTTTCTGGTCCTCTGAAATCTCTCCCGTCTTCCATGACTTCTCGAGAAAATAACCGTTAATGGCTCAGATATCTCCTCATTCAGCTCCTTGAGTATTCTAGGCTGCATTTTATCAAGCACTGGTGAGTTGAAGGCATGTAACTTACACTAACTTGTGTAATAATATTGTAACTTGTTCTTTCCCTATTTTAGCCTCTGATCCTACCTCATTTTCATTGGCATTCACTATGTTAGAGGTCCAAGAGCTAATAATGCATTTCCAATGCACTTCTCCAAAACTGCAGAAGATACGTAACAAACTTAACTGTGACCATTTCACCAAAGCAACTGAGAGTTTGCACTAGGTCATCTCTGCAGTCAAACATGATCGCTTATTGGTGCTGATACTGGATGAAAAGAAGAGTTTTATTGAATATTCTGACAATTTAATGTTTTGATAGAGCTTCTATCCAGGAGATATAGTAATATTTAGGGAATGAAATAAGGTACATGGAAAATCAAGGCAAGTCATCCAAACATTTGCAACTCTCCCAGAACTAACTTCCTTGCCATTTATGCACATAGCAAGTCTAGCTTGCAACTGATGCCTGAGCTTATATGAAAAGCTGTGGGAAGGAAAGAGGGGGACAAAAATTAGACACACAAAAAAGTATGAAATAAATCAAATATTATTCTACTATGAAAGCCTTGCTTCCACTTTGTCTCCATTACACAGTTAAGACTCCACTTTTACATTGGATTCAATAGTTCACATTAGGGTTCCACTCTCCTAATACAAAACACACACACACACACTGAAGGAAGATGTACGTGCATATTATTTAAAACAACAAGAGAAGGCTCTTGTGACACGTTTCAAGCTTTAGTCCTGAAGAAGACAAGGAGCAAGGGCACTACTCCGATTAATCAGCAAATGTCTTGCTTCAGAGCTCTTCAAGAGGATTTATTTACATAAAGCCACTTCCAGAAATGAACTCGACTTTCCTCTGAGTCACTGTCAAACATGTTACTGGATTTCAGATTGACAATGTCAGCTCAGAAAATTAAATTACGCATAAAAGAAGCTGATGGCTGAGTGGGGAGAGGGAGGAGGGCCCCCTGTGTGACAGACTTCAAGAGGGAAGCAACAGTCCACATGTTCCTGTTTTGTCTTTCTATATTATAAGAACCAACAGGAGAATCACAAAGAACATCAAGTCCCAAAGCAATTCAATGTCATCGTCCCTGGATGGGTTTGAATTTCAGTACCAATGTCAATTTAACTTCCATTCTAGCTCTGTGAGCCTGAAAAAAAACCTACTCATACCAACAGTCCTTGGCTTTTAATTAGCAAAATCCCTGAACAAATCCTTAAGAACAAAACTGGTAAATGCCCAGCTTTAGTGGCCAGTCACTTAAGAGGTCCTGCATATAAACAGCAGAAAGGATTGAATGGTTCAAAAGGAAACCAGTGTGTATATAAAAGAACGGTTCATTTTACCTTCAGATACACTCTTCTGCACTTCAAAAGAAAAGTGTTCTGCAAATGCGCAGCAGGAGAACTCCCATCACCCCAGATATCAGATCCTTAGGTGCTGGCCAGTTCCAATTGCATGTTAGATTTCAAGAAAATATAACAATTTAAGCTGTATTGTAGCTGTTTGAGGCAATTTTTAGCCTTTTTTTGGTAGTCATTCAGAGTAGAAACCTCTGAACTGAAGAAATTATCCCAGAACATTCTTTCAATAAAATCAATACAACTTCAAAAAGACTCAAAATTATTTTCTAGTGTCTACCCAAGAAGTAAACTAATTTAGTAGGAGCTGTGTTCTCTATGGTTTGGAAGCAAGGTACCTTGTAGCATAGCTACTTATAGAATTCAGTATTGTATACTTTTGTCTTCTACATTGTGTTTGTTCTGTAGCACACGTTTCGTCCTCATATATATTTTGAACAGTTTATAATTGGCTTTCTAATCTTATTAAAACATCCAAAAATTGATTCTAAACATTTTTAGGATCTTCTGGCTATTGATAAATACATTTGTAATGTAAATATTACTTTCAATTATTATTATGTTCTCTTTTAAGTACTTAGTTCAAATACTGAACATACACTTATATGACATTGAAAGTTTTCAGTCTGCTATATATTATCACACCTTTATTTCCAGCTACTCATCTTGAAAGAGAACGGTTAAGGGACAAACTGAAGGATACCTCAGTCAGCAGCAAGGAGAAAATACATGAATTAAGATTGAAATGGTCAACCTTTCTGATGCAACAGAGAGTCCTGTAGCGTCTGACGAAGTGGGTATTCACCCACGAAAGCTTATGCTCCAATACATCTGTTAGTCTTAAAGGTGACACAGGACTCTCTGTTGCTTTTAACAGATCCAGACTAACACGGCTACCCCTCTGATACTTAACCTTTCTAATGCCAACTATCTACTCTCCTGGCCAAACCGGATGCTACAGGAATTTCTGCACTACTGCTCCATATTTCAGTTAAAAAAAAAAGTAGAATTATTCAAAGAAGCTGCTCTTACCGGAGCTCTGACACAATCACTCACCTCTTTAGAGAATCAATCTCTGAACTCCTGGAAGGATACCCCAAGAACTATAAACCCACGTCTTACCCACAAGGTGTTTTATTACATAAACCCATTTGACCCTCTGTGTGAGTGTGTGTGTGTGTGTGTGTGTGTGTGTGTGTGTGTGTGTGTGTGTGTGTGTGTGTGTGTGTGTGTGTGTGTGAGAGAGAGAGAGAGAGAGAGAGAGAGAGAGAGAGAGAGAGAAGAACATTTCCATTCTGCAGATAGTTTGCATCTTTACCTCAGTCTTCCTAAATCACAACCCATGCACATGATGATCTGCCAATGCAACTTGAATAGTATTGTGAGGAAATTATCAAAAGAAGGCAATACAATTGAAAATAGGTTTCATGGTGTTTACAAAACTGAGTAAAGTAGTAAAAAGAGGCAATTAAATAAATAAATACATAGAATGGTCCCTAGATCTTTTTGAACATGTTTTATACGTGCTGTAACTACTGACGTTATGTAGGAGTTATACGGAGTAGGTCATAGGGTATCCAATTCAAGAGAAATAAGTTGAAGCATTATACATAAATACAATTATATGTATCCACACATGTGCGCGCGCGCGCACACACACACTCCTCATTCAGATATTTTGTATATATACGCAAGCAGTAGACAGGGTCAGGTTGTTGTATAGTAAGTTACAAAAATACAGAACTTGCTACACCAGAAGAGACCATTTTTCCATTTTCTCTCCAATTCCTTGTGATTAAATAAAAATAAAATCCACACAGCCCAAAACACATCTAGCCATTTGAAAAGCATAATACAGAGGGAAACATCCATTTCCCACTTCCACATTGGGACAGAACTTCCACTAATGACATCTTAAATATATATTCCATATGAATCCATACACAGTGTACATGAATTTTCACTCCCTTTGGGTTTACAGTATAGTTTGGTCTATATGCAAGGTGGCATCGTTCATACATAAGTTATCCAAATAAGGGCCTCAACCAGCAATATGTTAGCTACTTACCTGCAGAGGTAATACTGACCACAGTCACTATTTGCATAGCAATAACTGGCATTGCAGACAAGGACATTTGAACCTGTTAGAATGAGGAGGAAGGCCACCTATAATACTCAGGGTTTATTATACTTCAGTCAGTAATACTCTGAGATGCAAGTTGATCTGGAAAACTGCAAGGGACTGGAGCAAGAGAATTCAGTTTAATACTTCATCCAAAGGATGCCTCTAACAATGTGGCACTGTGATAGCACTGCACTGCAGTGTTGTCATTGAGAATGAGGCCATACAAAGAGCCGGTGCTTAAACCCACAGCTTAGTGGCTCAGACATGATTGTACCACCATACAAGCCACAGTTATACTGAGTAACACATGGTAATATATTAATTTATAGCAATTTGTGGCTTGATTTAATAACCTTCTATTGCTATTGCAAAAAGTCATCTTCTACTTGCACACACATATCTCCTTCTTGCACACTTTTCTACACCTTTGTCCACTTTTAAAATGGAAGCTGTGAAAGTTAAAACAATAATCATCACACAACTATTTATGGTACTGCATACTGGTTCCTGAAAATATTGTTAAAGAAAGATATGAAAATCCTAATTTTACTTATGGGGACTTGTTTTCTTAAAAGGTCATCTGTATGTTATGGAAATAATTTCAATATCACCTAAATCAGCAGGAGTTTTTCACTTTTATAACGAAATAGTGAAAGAAACATGGGAATGTAAGTTAAATGTAAAGGTTTTTACTAAATTTAAAAACTTCCATGAGCAACTGACTCACGGGCCTTATTTTAAAGGAGGCGACATATTGTTTTAACTTGTATGAGGTGCTTTCTAGAAAGTGAGGAAAGGTGTGTTCAGACCTTTTTATCAACTGCTTATATGATAAATCTATCAGTAGAAAATTGCTAACACTGTCCCTGGCCATCTTAGACTTGGACTAAGCGTAAAAGTGCCTCTTTTTGGATGTCACATCCCTACAGAAAGGGTAATTATAAATATAGTGAAGGGAGAAATCAAAGCTGCAAAAAAGATCAGAGTTTATTTTCGTGAATCTTGACAGAAACCCTTAAGTAGAAGGCATATGGGCTGGCTGCACAGGCCTCCTTTGAAAGTCTCAAATTTATACATTGCAAGCATCTTCAGTTAGATAATATAAAATTTCAAGGCACATAGTTACTGTTCAAATAGCACAATATATTGATTCTCTGCCCATCCCCTAGTAGCTTAAGTTTACCCAAAAGACTATTTTATTTAATTAACTTGATGCTTTATTAATATAAATATTCCACTATTGATCATAAGAGAAGCTGACGCATGTTTGAGTCAGGCATACATCACATCCATTTAACAGAGCCCTACTTAGGAGAGTAGTTGGCCCTAAATCAAGGTAAATGGTAGCAAGTGCTCCTTTGGGATGACAGGGCTTAGTTGAATCTATAACATTTTTACGGAGCTGGTTTTTTTAAAAGCAGAAAGCGTATGGAAATTAGATAGGAAAATGGTCTCTCCTTGCACGTATCAATTAAGCATGTCAATACCTTAATTAAATTGCTCAACTTAATGAGATTTATATCAATGAATATGTTTTATAGTTATAATAGCTTTTTTGGCTAGTGTTCAATATGTCAAATAAATTGTGAAAAGAGGATTAAAAAAAAAGTAGTAATTGACATTCTGAACTGAAGCCAGTATTTTTTCCTCCTTTTTCCCCCTCCATTCATGTGATTTTGGAGAACATATATATATATATATATATAAGTAATGAACCCTGTAATAGCTTCGCTTTTTAAAATGTCTTTCTTCTGCAGTTCTAATCTTTCTTATCAAATTCTCTGTCTAAGAAGCACATCATTTGATTTAAGGAGCACTTCATCCTAAATGATTATAGGCACTTTTTCTACCAGACTCACAGTGTGCCTTGTCTCCAAGTCTAATGGAAGTGACTTTCTTCCCAATTGAAAAGGTAGCTTCTGTAGAGTCCTCTCTACCCATAAGGGATAGCACAATACCTTGGGGCATATACTATAGTTGCTTACACACACCCACTAGCAAAAGGAGAAATAACAAATCTTGATACTCTGGGCCTGTTCACTGCTTCAGGAACTGAATTTTTTCCACTCTCACATACCCACTTCTAGTCCATCCTCCCTGGCTCAGTCCAAATATGCCTCCTCAAGATCTATAGGAGGATTGAAGAAATGATACAGAAAAAGTGTGAGAAAGTACAATTTCCAGAATGGAAACTTTCCCATTTTCTCAACGCTTTCTGTAGTGCTTTAACAAAAAAATACAAGCAGTGCCACCAATAGAATGGAAAGGAAACAAATTACTAACTCACTACTTGGAAGATGAATTTCCAATTAAATAAATGCCATACTTGCAAGCTGCTAACTCAGGTCTTACTGAACTCATTGGTCTCCCTATTGAGGAGTCAAGTCAGGTTAGTGACTCTTGCTGTGGTGACACTAAAACAAGGAACTTCAAATTAGACACCTTCTCAGCTTCAGGTTGATCATGAAGGACTAAAGGCTTGTGATGAGATCATTTATAAAGGTAAGCTGACTACAGGCCAGAATTTGGCCCTATGACATCAAAACAACCTCAACATGTAGCATGTTGGGTGGGGGCACCGAAATCTGGTGAACAGACACAATTAGTGTGTGGCAAGTCTCCTGCCCCGAATTCTTAACTCTGCCTCTAATATAGTCCATGCAACCTTAAAAAAGTTACTAATCTTCCCAGAGCCTCACTTTTCCAGTATGTGAAATGGGATTAATAATTCATTCTGCAGAGATGCTGTCAGGCTTAGTTAATTAATGTTCATAAAAGTTCTACAAGATTCTCAAATGAAAGGTACTATAGAAGTGCCATATGTTATTTCTAGGGAGCTGTCAAACTGGACTGCAGTGCTGTGAAAGTACATAATGCTATTTCCTCTGCATGGAACAGACAATCTGAGGAAAAGGCACCTAGGAAGCAAGTTTTAGTTCTTTCACATAAGATTTGTGGGCAGATAAACTGAAGATAGGAGGAGTTCAGAACCACAGTAACATTTCATTTAGAAAAACCCAGTGAAATAAAACCTCTAGATGAACACTAATTCTGAAGTGAGCGAAGGAATTTTCACATAGAAACAATTGTTTTAATTTAAACGTGCTCAATAAAACTACATACTTCACAGCTTTTCCCTCCAAATTCTGACTAAATAAAAAAGTCTGAAGTAACTTTTAGTCAGCCGAATAAATAAGTGAAACAGTAACATCAGAAAAAGCACCTCCTACCAATTCCTCTGGACTGCACAGAAGATTTGTTTAAGATGGCCAACTCTTAACAAAACTAGGGAAATGTTGGAACGACAAATAACCTTGCAGCCCTTTGGAAGGTCTCAGAAACTCTCACTGTTAAGTGCCATTGATTGCAGAGCAGAAACCTCTAATGTCTTGCATGTAAGGCAGACAAAGGTATGTTTACCTTTATTTAGTATAGAGCTGACTGTGCCTATGGAGAAGAGAAAGGCAGATTTTGGCACCCTTTCTGATACTCTTTTTCCTTGTCCAAGGCCTTTTAAGATCCTCCTCAGCTACTCCACTCCTGGCACAGGGAGGAGGGGCATATCCATGGCACTGTGGCTGATGCCAGCTCCACGTCCTCCAGTATTCCTGGATGGTGTTCCTTTTCCCTTTCTCCTCTGACTTGGAGGGAAGAGGAGCCCTGCTGGGCAGCACTTGTCTGTTGGAATCAGAGACAGAGCTGTGTCTGCTTTCTTCCTTCTCCTCTCCCCAAACAAGGGGATATGCAGAGGATTGGCCCTCAGGGGGTAAGGATTTGAGGGGAGAAGTGATGGCGACAAAGGAGTGGGAGTTCTGAGGCAAGGTGTCTTACACTCTTGACAGCTCTTTGATTGTGGCCCTCTGCTTCCCCACCCACTGTCAGCCCCGTCAGAATCTGAGCCTCCCCCACAGTTCGAGCAGAAGGCATCCAGAATGCATCACAGACTGGCATCTGCTCTGTACTGCAGAATCCTGGTTGGGGGTCAGCCATGCTACATGCCAGCTAAGAGACCTCACTGCATATGTGAAAAAGGCCCTGTTTTATGGGGTGCTCTGGAGGCAGCTGCACATAACTGTGTCAGTCTTCCCTCAACCTCAGGGCTTCTTTGATCTCCCATGCACACTCTGAAAGGGATCCCCCTCCTGCTGGAGACAGAAACAAGTCTAAGGGATGACTAGGCTTTTATAAGTGATGGAGGAAGATATCCTAAAAAACCTCAAGGAAATATAACCGATGTATCTGGACTGGTACAGATAAATGGAGAGAAAAAACTGTTCTTATTCAGAAGGTTTAGTTAAAATAATAATGTTAACACTGTAAGTGAGTACACAGGCATGCAGTTCTAACAAAAACTAATTATGATTTGATCAATTGGTGTCTGTTAATTTCCAAATAAAATGGGATGTTGGTGGAAGGGTACAATAAAGTTGGCACGGAGGCTACTATGTTCTAGAAAGGCAAGATCTATAATAAAGGCTGAACGTCTACAAGTTACTAATGCACCTCTGATTATTCAAAGTAATAATAGAAGTCTTTAAAAAATCCATTATACTTCTCCATATTTTATTCTGCTGGTTTTCTTTTTGCCACTCAGCTGTGATAACAGGAACAGCTAGTCAGTTTCACTTTTATTTAATTTCAGTAGTCTTTATCCAGTTTACATTTCATGTTCCTATGCATTACAACCAAGCTAAAGTGTTTTGAGTGCAAATGCTTCAAGGAAAAAAAATATTTTAAAAACTATTCTATGACTTGATTGAATAGGAAATATTTGTACTTGTCCTTTGCAAATTTCACAATTTTTTTTCCAGTGTCCACTTAAAATAATGATAATGTCCATTTACAATTGACAAAGACCTCCCCACAAAAGGACTGTAGTGTCAACAGCAGTATGCATTTTGTTTTTGTAAATTGGCAATTCACGCCAGTCACCCCACACAACATTGCATTTTTAACTGATATACTTTAAACAACAGGAGGACATTTCCAGTGTAGTTACTACTTAGCCTTTAGTTTCTATCCTTATAAAAGGGATGTAATGTTGATCTAATTTTGTTCCTGTCGTCAAACCAATTTCTTTAGCAGGATATCACAACAGCACCCTTCTTGACAGTGAAGTATAAACTCCTTGATATAAATCAGATTGCGGTGTAAATATATTAATAAAATGATGGTTGAAATGTCAGGGGGGAAAAGAATTTTACAGACTCAGTGTTATTTCTCTGCAGAGTGCTTACAATATTTAAGTCTAAACTGGATTTCAATTGATTAACACAAACACAAGTTACACAGACTCACACCCTTATAGCAATCTTTTATTCATACCATCGTATTATTATTTTAGATAAAATGTAAAGTAACTTGTTATTTGTTTAGACTAACCACCATTTCCTTTGTACGGTTGAACTACGACCAAATATTCTTGTTAAATATTATACTATTCCAGTCAGATTATTAAAATGCCCACGGAATGTTACAGTAAATCATTTCACTATGGTTTTTATCTCCTTAGCTTTGCGCACTGACTACAGCAATAAAGAAGTACTGAAAATCTATTTGTGATTTTTTTTAAGTAAATTGCAGTTTGCTAAAAAGTACAAATTAAATGTGATTGTCATTATCTCCAATAAATTATTGTACAGTTAAGAATAATCTATTATAATTTGATGGTCTAAAGAAAGCAAAAGTGTTTTAATACAAAGTGACATACTCCTCTCATCTGCTGTGACTCTTCTCATTCACACCGTGCCAACGTTTGATTCAATTACCCTTTTTAATGTATTTTTTCAGCATATACCCAAAATCATTTCATTAGAAGTGTCTTGCTGCATTGTTGCCCATCTTTCTGAAGGTTCATCTCTTGTCTTTATAGCAACATAAAGCAGCTTTATAATATTCTACTCATCTAAAACTAGAATTTTTGATAGGCAAGTAAAATATCATTAGATTTTTCAATATCCCCCTGGTGTATAGGTTATACGCTATACTAGTGGGGTAGGTGTTTTACCTAAAATGGAAAAATGTGACTATTTAATCAGTTGTGTACATATGCAAACACATTTAGGGGAAAATATTTTCTATGTACTAGTATAAAATCAAATGTAAACCACTGTATGTAATTTTCAATATTGCTTCCACCACTTACGCCCTAGTTTGAGTGTACGTGTATTTCTCAATGCTCAAAATCACCTCTTTTTGTTGTTTTTTTTCTTTACCTGCAGTGATGGTATTTATATTTGGTTGTTATCTCATGATGTATTTTCATGCTGTATCTCATTTCTCATTACTTGTGGGTTGTATTTCCATCTCTCAACTGGGGACATAAGGAGTGAAATTCTGGCTCTATTAAAGTCAATGGGAATTTTGTCATTGATATTAGCTAAGCCAGGATTTTATCTATGGTGCAGAGGGCTGCTGAACGTATGTCATGCTAACATGATGAACTCTGTCCAGACAACTGATCAGGAGACAGCATTGGCTAGGTAACTGCTATCAGAACTTTGATTTTTAATTTGTTCCTGCCACCTGATACCAATCCCATAGTATAGATTTTTTGGAGCGGTCTAAAACTAGGAAAGGCAGCTAGTATTAAGGGAAAAGTGGTTATTATTAGGGGAAACAAAGGGAAAAAAATGGATTTGAGTTGGGCACTAATCTAGATTACCATAGATACTAATCTACATACTATCTCCTATTTCCTTCTCCTAGTACAGTGGTTCTCAAACTTTTGTACTGGTGACCCCTTTCACATGCAAGCCTCTGAGTGTGACCCCACTTTATAAATCAAAACACCTTTTTATATATTTAACACCATTATAAGTGCTGGGGGCAAAGCAGGGTTAAGCTGACAGCTCGCGACCCCCCATATAATAACCTCACGACCCTCTGAGGGGTCCCGACTCCCAGTTTGAGAACCCCTGTCCTAGTACCAATCTGAGAAAGTCAGATCTTTATAGTTTAAGTCCAAACACCTCTATGAAGCAATTTGCAATCAGTGTGATGGAAGACCCCAGTAAGTGTCAAATCCTATTGAGCCACAAGTGACTATTTGGTTGACTATCAAAGGGTAAACTAGGTTTCCCTTCACAGCATTTATTACAAACTTCTTATATCAGTTTGTTACAAAGTGTGCTAGGTTCCTTTTCTTATACAATGATGGACAAATAGCTATGTGTTTTCAAAGCAGAGCAAAACATCTAATCAAAGGAGTCTAGGCAGAACCAAGTCACACAGGTTGTCTCTAATAATCTTAAAAATAAATCTGCCAGCCATTCATAGGAGAATCATATTAGAACATTTAAATGTTTAGCTACTTATTTGAGAGAAAAATTGTTTAATTAAATGCTAATGAGGCCTAAAGTTCATGTAGCTTTCTCCAAGTCATAGAAAACATCAACATCTGAGGTAAACTAGCCTAATAAGCAGCGGTTTTAGTTCCTACAATACAGTTACTCAGAAGGAAAACAACAAACCAATGAGGTTTTTGTTTTGCTTTTTGCCATCTTTAAATGGAAAACACAACTGCAACATGAAAGTTGACTATTTAATAGTCATAACATCCCAGGCAAGTGCCTCAGAATGCAAGATTCTCTGTTAAGTGACAATTCACCAGAAACTATGGCTTGTCAGTGCAGTAACACACACAATGTCATTTTTCTCAAGATCAGCTCTGAATATGCTCCCCAAAGTCCACTTTGGAAATGGAAAGAAAAGGAAATTAAACATCTTTGCCAGAAAAGACCCCAACAAACACTTCACAGGCTGTGCACAGTGCAAGTGGGAAAATAAAAAAAAACAAACAAAATTTTCAGATTTATTTACAAAAATAATAAAAATATAAATCGATTTTTGCGGCTGGGTACAATACACATTCCAGTGATACAAACTGTTCTTCAACACGTGCATGTGTGCGTGCACACACACACACCCTGGACAGGCACGCACGTGCATACACTACACACTGTCTCAACTGGCCATTTCCTTCAGTTTTACCAGATGAAAAGATATATGCTAATGAAATGCTAAAGGATTATTAAAACATTTGCTGGAGGAAAGTAATTCTGTAACAGATTACAATCAATTATAATCTGTACGTTATTTATTTATTTAGATTTAAAATAATAAAGATGCTAATCCAAGGCTTGAGGCGCCCTATTACACCAGTATGTGTTTTTTAGTACTATATGGGATGTTTAACATATCATGGCTATTTGTGCTTTCATTTAATGAGAACTTTTGTGTGTTAAACGGCAGTTATTCTTGTTTGTTAAAACTAAGACCATAGTTCTTATTTTGTATCATTAATTCTAAAATAAATTGTTTTTAATCAAAGTCATTGGTATTAAATAAGCCAAAGACTTCTGAGGAGTTGTATATTCAACAGATAGTGTATAAAGACAGGCTCGTTCAAACTTCTGCCTGGTGTTGTGTTAACTACTGTGAGGAGAGTGAAGGAAGATAATGGGATTACTCATAATGAGAAGCAGTATCTTTCTAGTAGGACTGGGTCCGAGGTTAGCATATTTGAGACTCTTCAAGCTGCAAACTGACATCAACGTATGCGTGTGCATACTCTTATTAACATTAATGTGATCTGCACAGACCTATAGAAAGCAAGAGAGCCCCAAATTAAAGCGTTTTGTTGGCCTTTCTAAAGGAATTGGAAATAATGATTTTGATTCAAAAGAGTTAATTTAGTAATCCAGAGTGAATTAAACAGCACTGTTGACACAGGGTAGTGACTGAAAGAACTAGTCTAAAACTCCTAATTCTGAGGGAGACCTGAGAACAGGCAGTAGAGATGCAATTCATGTTGGATAGATCCTGCCTTTTTTGCACAAAGTTCCCACTGAATATGAGTGAGAGTTTTGAACATATAAGGAAAGCAGAATAGGGTCTTGTGAGGAGGGATAAAGACTCAGGGGAAAAGGGCACTGTTACACCAGGTGCCAGCACCACAGACTTTATATGCTACAGGACAATTCATAGAGCATGTACTGGACTCTGGAGCACATGGCTATAACAGAAAAAAGCCAAGAGACATTCAGTCACATGGAACATGTACTGAATTTTATTGTGTCAAATGATGGGGGACAACATCAAAGGTATTCAGTACTCTGCTGTACTCGGGGTAGGCAGGGATGGAACAACCGTGTGCCTATGCATGGCTTTTGAGTACAGAACGTAAAGAGCTGGACAAAGTTTAACGGGTCTTTATATATAAAACAGAAAATGATGGAAAGAATCACACGTCAAATATATGTGTACATACAAACACAGAGCTGGATGCAGTCACTGAGATCTTGGTTTGCCCCTTCATGTGATAGGGCAGTGTGTTTATTGCTATGTGAAAGCAGGAAACAACAGTTTTGGAATGTAATGCTTCCCAAATGTACAGTACACTATGGGTCTGAACTACAATACAGAAGATTCCCATTTTCATTGCACTAGCCAACAAAACAGGAAACGTGTACCCATATCATTGACAAAGAGAGCTGTCCACCACAATAGTGGTACTTTTAATCACACATGGGCAATTAATAAAATTCTTGAATATGGCTTTTTATTCTTGCAAGTACACTTTTTTACTTACTTTCCTACTTTTATAATTTTTCACTAAAAACTCTCCAGCTCTAGAGAATAATACATGGAAAAGCAGGCAGATAGCCTATAAAGTTGGCAGCAAATGAGAGAAAATAATTACATTCTACTCCCCTGCTAAGACCTCATATGTCAGCTGAATTTTGTCCAGCCTCTTCTACAGCAGCTGCTTTAAAAAACATTTCTACTGGTTTGAAAAGATTTTACAGGATGTTAGAGACACTTCCTATAAATTACAATGGTTTGGAACATTATTAGATCACATTAACACAGTCTTATTATTCTTACCTTTGTCCTTCCTTCCACTCCCTCCTTACTGCTGATTCCATTCACTTGTTGTATCTTGTGATAACCTAGATTGCCGGCTGTGGGGGCCGAGACTATATTAGTACAGCGCCCAGCCCAAAGGTGCCCTGATTTTGACTGGGGTCTCTGATCACGACAGGAATATAAATAATAGAAGTACATACTTACAATGAGAAATGTTGGTCAAATTTATATTCCATATTTTACTAATTTCTCCAAATACCTCTGACTTCGGTGTTAATATTAGTATCTATTACTTATAATCCAATAGTACTTAGAGGCCCAGACAAGTTGCTAGGCATTGCACACACACACACACACACACACACACACACACACACAGTAAGATACCATCCCAGCCCTGAAGAGTTTACAGTCTAAATGGACAAGACACCCAAAGGGTGGGAGGAAAAGCTGAAGAACAGAGAGGGGAGTGCAGAGTTGGGAATAAAATCCAGATGTCCCAAGTCCCAGCCTTATGTCCACTGGACCATGCTGCTTCTCTGGAGTCAGTAAGTCTACCCTGGAATAAGCACTATACCTGGTAATATGTTTTGGCAGGACTAGGCCCTAAAGCAAAACACATTGCTTGTATATTAGATGCTGCCAATTCCACTGCTCAATCCCACACACTTCTGAGTTTAGTGCTAACTAACAGGGAGTAGAAAATTCAGTGGGATTACTCTTGGTAGTAAAACGTGATATGCAATAGTGTTGGCACAGTCAAGCTTTTATTCTTCCATAGTCTATGCCTAAGGAGAGGAAAGTAACAGAGAATAAATGTAGAGTGACCATGTGGTTGTGTGTACACAATACAATATCTATTTAAAATATTACTAGGGTGTAACATTGTTCCCTCCCACTCTAATAACTGTGGATGGACAATCTGCTTTTTATATATTGTATTTCTCTTTTTTATATGTAGATAATTGAAAACCCAAGGGGGAAAAAACCCTCCAGGAAGCCTATCAAATCAGTGTGTACTGTAGTTAGTTGTGTTCCTGGGAAGAAACACAGTAGGAAAGAACAAGTGGAATACTCTGAGACTGGGAACTGGCCCTCTCCATTGCATTTGTTTATGTTTAATAAGGGATTCATGCACTTTGTGGTGTGGTGCATACACATTTTCCACCCATTCAGTAGCCATGTAGGCTCTGAGTTTTATTATACAATGTTGCCATTTCCTGTTGCTTTAAATTTTTTTCCAAAATAGGGTGTATATGAGACAAATATAGTTAGCAGGATTATAATATTACAGGCCTGCAGTACACGGGCTTGGCTTTTATTCTTGTCTGCCTCATGTAGCAATAGCTCATAAATGCCTTTTTTGCAACATTGTTTTGGGAAAAACTCATTTTTGGTTGAAACATCTGTTGAGAGAGAGGGCGGCCTAATGATTACTGACAGGGAAGGGATGTCAGGACTTTTGGGCTATGTACCTGCCTTTACCTCATAACCTCTCTTCTATTAACACTGGATGTTTTTATGCAGTACTACAGATTACTTAATGCACTGGAACTAAAGTAAATCACACGTGGCAGCCAACAAACCCTCCACATTAAGCTGTAACATGTGTAGAGCTGGACCAACGACATAGAAGTCACCGGGCTGCACACTGGGGCTGTTGATGACAACAGTGCCGGGATTTGTTCAGCTGGTGCTCGTAGAATTCGGCTCGCTGGTTGGACCATTAGCTATCCTTAAGGGGAGGGATAGCTCAGTGGTTTGAGCATTGGCCTGCTAAACCCAGGGTTGTGAGTTCAATCCTTGTGGAGGCCACTTAGGGATCTGGGGCAAAAATTGGTCCTGCTAGTGAAGGCAGGGGGCTGGACTGATGACCTTTCAAGGTCCCTTCCAGTTCTAGGAGATTGGTATATCTCTAATTATTACCTTTATTACCTTCCCTGACTGCTGTCAGGTACTGGCGGGTGGCACGACGAGGACACTGATCCATTGCCATTAATGGCAATGGCAGGTTCGTCATGGGGTGCTCGTGCTCCAACTTTGTGGATGTCAGCTCTTGCCACCTCGTAGTCGGTGGTGGAGTACTGCACACCAGTTTGGAGTCGATCATCACACACCAAACTGGTGGATACGCAGCTACGTGCTTCCATGCATATCATCTCCGGCACTCTGGTCCAACTCCGCTCCCAGTTCTGAGCAATATTGCTCCTCCTCATATCAGATGAGAGGTTGCCACTGGCAAGTTTCTGGAGAAAGTGCGCGCCAACTCAAGCCTGCCACTGCACAATGACCTTTTAAAACCACCAGTTGCACGTTTGCCATCGCGTCACCCATTATGGTCTCATTCGCCACGCCAGGATGTTAAGGAGGAAACACTGGCAAGAGGAATGGAGATCTGTTATAATACCCAACCAGTCCCTCATCACCAACCTCACAATCTGCCCACCTGGTTTTGACCTGCCCCGTTGCCAGTGGTCCCTGTTGAACAGGTTCTGGACCAGGCGAGGTCTCTGTGCAGCCAACCAGTATCGCTGGGGCCTTTGTGCAGCTGCGGTGCAACATAGACGATGCTGCACATTGTCGATGAACGCCTGCTGACTAGGTTAAGCGGTGGCCTAGAAGAACTGCATCACAACACTGAAGACGCCATCGCTTGACTAGACAACTGCACACTCTAAATAAATAAAATACTGGAACTAAATAGTCACCTTAATCAGCTGCTGGAGAAAGTAAAGCCCCATATCTACCCAGTCAATATATCCAAATCCTCACCACCAATATACATCTCCTAGATTAAAAAAAAAAAAGGTGCCTACCCCTGAAGATCTAGGACTGTAAAGAAATAAATCAGAAAAAGGGGAAAAGAAGGATTTTGAAATAGCACACATCATGTTTTCTTTTTAAATGTTATCTCAAATGGTGTGGGAGTGACTTTGTGCCTCAGTTTCCCCACCTGGACATATTATTTACCTGCCTACTGTAAAGTGACTGATTATATTTAAATCAATTATTTTAATTGCAAAGTCAACATAGTGGATTTAATTTGGAGTATGTGAACAGTAACTTTGAATCACAAATTAAGTACTATAAAATACAGCTTTAAGACAAGGATGCAGAGAAGCATAAATTCCTACTCCTTTTAAATGCCTTATTGCTGATTCCCTTTCCCGTGCAGCATACAGTTATCACACTGCAGATATTGATCTGTGACCATCTCCTTGATATACATTTAGAATGGGACCTTCAATTGTACAGATCAGAAAGACTAACTTTGATTGTCTAGCTCCTAAAATGGATTGGAAGCTAAGATGGAATTTTTAGCATTAAGCCATAGCTAGCATTGCATGTACATTGCTACTTAACTTTCACTGGATCTCTATATCTATTAAAGTACACCCCAATGTAACATAGCATTGTTTCATATACACGCTTGACATGAATGAACTGTGACATGAACCTGTGCTTTGGGAGCTAACCAAATACATTTGATGGTAAATCTACAAGATTTTCCTTCATGAATTCCTGGTTATCAGCAGAAAATATTTCTTTTGATACTTTCATAATGTCATGTGAAAAAAGATTGAAATGATTGGGATGGCTTATCTTAGAGAGGAGATGTGATAAAAGTATACAAATTAATGAACCGTAAAGGAAAGGCAGATCTCCAGCCAAAACTGGTGAATACATTCCTGTTCCACCGTAGTGGGAAAAAAATGGCATTTTTGCCCCTAATATTTCACTGTACAAAAATGATTTGGCAGCAAACAAAGCTTTTTCTGTACACGCAAGTCTTAAGGCCAAAATCTGTAAAAAAAAACAAAAACAAAAACAAAAAACCCTAGCACCAAATTCTCTTTGTGTGAACCTTGCCATCTGACAGAAGTTTGAGGATTCAGCAAGTTGGTGATTTCTGGGGGTGTACATTCAACCATATTATGTGCCAACTCATTTCCATGAGGATGGTGCAACTCACAAAGTCTTCAAAGGGGCTAGCATATAGGGGAGGCAACTCATTTGGGAGATCATATGACTCTGAAGAGAAGGTTTATTTTTTTTCTGGCAGAAGTGATGGAGAGGCCCTACCTTCATTTGGGGGATACAATGCCTACAGACCTAGCCCTCATGAACACAACGACTACAGAGTTCGCCAGTAATGTTTTATACAACCTATAACTTGGGCAACCACTTAGGTTGGTTTCGTTTAGTTATGGAAGGGATATGTAGTGTATAGGGAGCATCAGAATTGATCTGCCAGCTTGGAGTTGTCACACAGGCCAAAAGCATTTGTTGTGGGACTGATGTTCAGAAAAGCTCCTTTTTCTTTGTGTAAATGGAGGAATATGTAGCCACTTTTATTTAAGTTAAAAGTTATGCACTCCAAAAGGAAGCAGGTTTAAAAAAAATCAGTAACGTTTAAATGATATTTTTGAGTTGCCATCAATACTATCTGCAGAGTTTTGCATTTTTTTCCAACCTGGTGCTTCATGTGTTTATGGTTTAATTGCCTACCAGTGTCAACATTCAGGCTGCGTAGTGGTTTGTCAAAAAATTATGACTTTGTTCCAGAAGACTACAGCATGCCTTTGTGCATGGGCAAAAGAAAAGGGACCTATCGTTGTGTGAATATGCACTATGGGATCTCCATTCTTCAAGTGTGTTATTATGCTAAACACATTGTTGCTGGGGCTAATGCAGTTGGACATTACATAAAAATCACTGACGTTGTGGCTATGCAGAGACTATGGCTCGGGAAATAAAAAAGGATGAAAACATTTGCACAAATCATTTCAGTGTCAAATGCATAACTTCTCTTTTAGTGTGTAGCTAAAAGAATTTTTATGGATCACATTCAAATATCGTGACTGGGCCCTCTGTAATTTAAGTTTGGTTTATTGTTCCATTTCTGATTGATTTTTTCCCCAAAATACTCTTGCAGGGGAGATTACCTACGCTCTTTTCTAATGGATATCTCTCTCTCTCTCTCTATAAAATTTATTCTGTTGGTCATGTTTCCTAATTGAGTTAATTCACATGTTAGCAGAAGGGCCAAGTAGCTTTCCTTTAGTGAATTGGAATAGGTACTTCAGATGAAGTTGTCCCAGAACAAGAACTTTTATGTATTAAGTTCAAATTAATTCAGAATGTAAAAGCTGTGTTTCAATTTGGAAATCGATAACTAGGACATTTATTAGGTTTTATAAATGGAACTCATTAGTCAACCTGATGCGGCTGAGGAATGAGAGGACTCATAGGATTGATTTCACCAACTCCCACAGTTCTTAGAGTCCTAACCAGCCTTGTAGCAAGAGGCTAAGAATCAGGAATCAAAAGCCGCGGTCCCTTGAGGCAAGAATAATAATTTGCAAGTACTTTTTTGTTCAATAATTCGTAAATTAATTTGTTAATACTAATAATACCTAGCTCTTACATAGTACTTTTCAACAGTAGTTCTCAAAACCCTTTACAAAGGAGGTCAGTATCTAATTCCCATTTTACAGATAGGGAAATTGAGATTTACATATTTGCACAGCTACTCAATGGCAAAAACAGGAACAGAGCCCAAGAATACTGATGCCGAACCCTCTGTTCTAACCACTAGAAAGCAGTTCCTCCAGTGCAGTGCAGTGCAGTATTAGGCCTTTAAGATGCCCTCACTTTTGAGTTTTCACCAACAAAACAAAGACAGTTTTATACCAGACTTTTTCAGTGAATATTAAAAAGCAAGAGCAAATAAGAACCAACTCTCTACTATGTTTATAACAGATTGTACTGGTAAAATACCATAAAGTCTAATGGGGGTAGGGGAAAAATCACCTGATTTCAATTAATACAGCTAAACAGAAGGTCTGAAGAGTGTACAGTATTAGCGTACCAGGGGATCTTAAGCGTAACATTCTTTCCTTCCCTTTGCAAAACAATTTCACTTGCGTTCCCAGGGTCAAAAATATTAGCTAAAACTGATGTTTCTCCCCACCCCCTCCTTAATAAAAATTAAAGTTTACTTTTGTCTTTCAAAATCCAGGCTACTTTGGAATTAGCATAATGCACAGGGTTGTACAGCACGTTTGGACATTCACTTGAAACACTTCTCACTTTCCCACCCACTGAACCCCGGAAGTTGTGCTCCTTTGGCTATACCAAGTGTCACCCAGAGCCAAATAAACAGATAAAGGGGGGAAAAAACTACCCAATAACCAGTCCAAAATTATTTACCTAGTATGTCTATTCCTGGAATATATTTGAGTCAAATGACTCTGAAATATATCCTGGTCACCTTTCTCAAAAGAGTAGTCCATTAAAGGCAATTAGACACCTGAATAAAGCAGGCAGAAGTCGGTCCTTAATCTACAAAGGTTAGAAAAGTAAGTTGATGTTAACCTCTAGATATTCGGAGTTTGTCTTTGACAAGAATAAAGAAAAGATGAGTTATTATACTATGCACTAAGAGGATTTCCAAAGAAGTTTGATCAGCACTGAAACTACTATTTAATTTAATTCCACTGGAACCCCTAATGCAACTACCAAGCAATGGCACATCACAAAACAGTGCGGAGCAGGGGATGTGCTACGATCTGTGTATATGCATCATTTACTGCACTCTGAGTAGCAAGCATTACATCTGCCCTTCATTATCACTAATGGAATCCCAAGGTCAATGACCAGTCATAAATGTCTATTCTAAATAAAATGTATTGAAGGCACCCTGCCCAATGTCTTTTACACAGGTTTCTGGGGAGACGAGGAGTGTCAAAAATGCAGTTAACCTTTAGAGATAAAAATATTATCATCAATTGTGTTGATTTAGAACGTAATCTGTTTCAATTAAATTTACCAACTGAGATTATACATTTCCTGTGAGTAGTTTGTTACATGTTTTATCAATATTAATTTTCTTCTTTGACCGTATAGTATTTCTCCAAGTGGTGGTCCCCTACGGTGTATGTGTATGAAACCTTTGTTGGGAATGCTAGTACTGCTATAAACCACCCGCTATGGTATTTTATTTTTGATAAGTACATCTTCTGTATTTTTAGTTTGCATTTTTCTCCTTTCTCATAGGAAACAGCTGGAAGGTATTAAGAATAGCTCTGCAACCCTTGTCACATAGGATGAATAATATGTTTGAGATCAGAGAGATCTAGGAGAGGAAAAGAGAGAAATAGGTGAAGAAATTAAGGGGCACATGTGTGTGTTTTTTTTTTACATTTTCCGTCAGTCTCTCTCCTCCTGCCCCCCAAATCTGAGATGAGAGACTGAAACACAGAGTAACATCAATACACAACAATGACAGACTATATCTGGGCAGAGGTCTTTGACCCTAGAACTCATTTTCCGTTTTGCTTTTACAGAGCACCGATTTTGATGAAACTCAGGATGAACTGAAAGACTCATCTATTTTACTAGGTTTTTCTGTCAGGGAAGAAAAAAGTGAGAGTGTGGTAGGGTGGAAGAAAAGGAGGAGTTGAACAAAGTTATGAGTAAGGAGGGACAGAATGTGCAAATGAATGAACAGCAGGTCTGGGTATGTAAGAAACTCTGTCTTTTGGAAATACACACAGAGTGAGCAACTCACATTGGAAACAGAAGAGAGCTGATAACCAAGAACCCAGAGTCTACAGCAGGATCTGAAAACCCTTCTTCATCCCACATATACATTAAACTACTGATTTAATATGATTGTAGGAAGGTTGACCTGGTTTGTGTATGAAGATTTCTATTGGACAACTCTGTCTAAAACTCTAACACAGAATTCATGAATAAGGCAACGACTAGGAAGAGGGGACAACTGTGCAAACTCTACAGACCCTGTAATTCATGTCTGCTGTTTGAGACGTTTTGAAAAAAAAAAACATTTTCTCAGCAAAATTTAGTACAATTACTACCCTGATTTATGAGCTATATTAGAGGCAGGGGAGTGGAGATATCACAGAACTTGACTTGACGCCTGAAGTGACAATGGGTCAGTTATGTTTGCTTGAATTCATTGAAATATTTTGAGGAGAATAATGTGTAGAATTTTAGTAGATAATATTATTCCTTACAAGGGAATGCGTAAGAATGGGGAGGGGGGGAATTCCTCCCCAAAGGAAATAAAATAAAACATTTTTTTAAAGAAATCTTCCAGACTACAGATTATTCCCTTTTTCATATTTTTAAATTGGTTTATGGTTAAATAAATAAAGACTAGAATTTAGATATGTGATGGATATAGGGTGGCCACTCACACATTCCTGGAATACCCAACATTCCAGTAATTCCAGGAACAATGTGTGCTTGCCCTTCCTGTCATGATCCTGCCTCCCTTGGCATGACCTTGCAAACACGGTGCATGGAAGGTTATGTCTCATGGTGATGCCATTTTAAAGAGTGCACCACCCCGTTGGCATGACCTCAAACACATGGTGTTTGAGAGGTCACACCAGTGAGGGCAGAGAAACATGTTCTTCATTCTGGCATCCCGATTCTGAAACCGGAACAAAACCACATTTGGTTTTGTCTTAGTTCTGGATGAGGGACAAACATTAGAAAATCAGGGCTGTCCTGTTTAAAATTGAATGATGCCCTGACTAGATTGATTAGAATAGTCTGCATGTATCTAAATTAAGTCTGCAAAATCCATTTTGTTTTGTGAACATCATTTTGAAACTGTACTAACCTATATTGGATTGGGATTCCAGGAGGTATCAGGATAAATTTTTGTACATAGCAGAGGGCTAACAATGGAGAACAACCAGCAATCATGACCTTGGATGGCCTTCCATTCAAATGAAAGCCTTCTAGGAGGCTGGCTGCAGCCTAGGGGAACCATCTTTTAACAGTCTGAACTGCAAGAGGACATAACTAAGCAACAAATCACCTAATGAGGGCCATGAACTCAATAAGGAGTCACCTGACAAAAGTGTGTGCGTTTCTCTGTGTGTGTGTGTGTGGTGGGGGGTGGTCTGGAATCTTATAAATGGAAGGATCTCTCACTGGTCATTTTTGAAAAAGAGATTAGAAGAAGGCAACATTGCACAGAAGGAGGGTCCAGGGACCCTGAATTAACCCTGACAAAAAACTTGAAGGGCTCTCAGGGTAATGAGCAAATAAAGGAAAGGTTTTGTGTGAAGGTTTTTGTTATTTTTCCATAGATCTGTATATCTCTTGTACTTTGTCTGTGAATAAAGTGTGATGGGTTTAGAAATTCCTTTGCAAACTCTATGCATTACTTGCTTTCACTGTCATATAGTCTCTCAAAGGGGAAATAGTTATCCAGAGAGTCCGCAAGAGCATGCAAGAGCTACTGGGAGTCCTGGGTGAGCTGCTTCTACTATGAGGGTCCAAGCATTTGGACTGTGGACTCCACATCTGACAGAAAGGGGAACTAACCAGAGGATATACACTCCAAGTGTGTGGCTAGAAGGCCATTTCCAAGACTCTATCCAGCCTCAGCCAGCCTATAAGCATGAAGCCATCCAGTGGGTGGATCCAAGCATGAAAATCTGGAGAACCTCCACCAGGGAGAACTCTTAAGGTAATAACAAGATATATATATTCATTATCATATTTGTTATCTGAACTCAGATCACAGAAAGAAGGTAAATTAAGAAGTTTAGGACTTTCTGCCCTTGTAATTCATCGCACTACTAATTGTTGGCTAACTAAACCTCAGCATACAATGACTTGATATCAGAATGGGTTAAAATCTCTGTGCAGGATGTTATTTCTTAAAATAATGGTATTTGCCAATTGTACAGAATTAAGAATGTTTTAAATGGCCCTGAACTAACACAAATTTGAAGTAATTCTCAAATTTTTTGCTGCTCTCTCCTCTCAATTTCCCTTCTCTAAAGTCAGCCCTACACAACTAAAATAACCTTTTCCAGCCACTGCTTTCTCCCATAAACACCAATTTAACCCAAGGTCAGTTATCTATAAAGCCTGGAAGGCAATGTGCAAATGTAAACAGATGGCAGGGTCACAAACTGAAAGAAGTGGTGAAACATGGCTCTAAGCCATTGGGGTATTCCATCAGTGCATTTTTTGGGCATCAGTGCCATCCTTTTCATGCTTTGGATCACCGGGTATGATTATTAATTAAGTTTGAGAGTCACTCTGTGAACAAGTAGACTTTTTCCTTTTCTACATTAATTTCAGAAACCTGCCCAGTTTGGGCCACTCCTAGAGATTTACAACTTCTCTAAAGAGGAGATTGAAGACTGCTTTGTTTGTACTGCAGATCCATGAGGTTATGCCTTGCATGCAGTGAAAACACTCAACTTCTCTAAATAGTACAATGTGCTCCAGGCTGGGAAACTTGATGAAATAGTGTTAGACACTTAAAGCCATTACATATTTTGGGCCCGGGGGGCTGATTAATAATAAAAAGTATGTAATATTATTTTCAGTTTCAAAATATTTTTCATGCAGAGGAAGAACTACAGACACATTGATAAATACACCAGTCTCCATCTAGCCCTCAAGGGTTAATTTTATGTTATTTTTTAAGCATATTGTTTTCTTCAAATGAGGTACATTAGACAGATGCCAAGTTGATACAATAAACAGCAATGCCAAATCTAATAAATTAAGAAAAAGAGAACCACATGCAGAGATTTTCAGATGAAATCAGGTAATGACAGGAAAGAAAAATGCAGATCTGTTAAAATGTTTTTTTAGTTCAATGTTCAAGGTGTAGAGAGATTCTGAGCAGGAGGAAGCCTGACTCTATGCTGCATTCGTCGTACAAATGCATTTGAGGACGGTGAGTTGAATATATATATATATTTTTTGTAGAATCACTTGGGCTTTAAATAAATCTGTATTCCACTATAGAACACAGACAAAGACTCGTATGCTGTTGGGGAATCAGAAAAATTAAATTAATTTTTTTTAATTAATTAAAATATTCAGTACTCTGTTTGTTAGAATGAAATTTCATATTTAAGTACTTTGCCGTATGGTTCTCAATTCACTTGCACCAAACTGGCTTACAGAGGCTTGTTGATTACAAACAAGGAAAGAACAGCAAAGAAGATGCATGTGCTCGTTACAGGTGCCAGTGCTATTTAAAGATCAAACTCATCTACAAGGTGAAAATGCTGTAATAGTACAAGCGTATTTCTAACAGGCATTAACTGCACCTCATGGATCTTCCTGACATAAGTATCGTGCTGTGAGCCATAGTGCCTGGAGTGAGTTAAATCCCTATTATATCAAGGAAGTCTAGATTCTTTATTCACGAGAGCTCACTGCTTTCTCAGTTTGTGGTAGATTAAGTTACTGCATTTATTGTGTTGGGTTGTTGGTTTTTTTTTTACTTTTTAATAGCAGATTGGTTGGAACTGGATAACAAATAGAATGTGAATGGCTAGTGCATACAAAGAGTGGATGTGGGTGGCAATACATGTGCATTTGAAATATCAAATATGCTGCCACAAACTTTTTTATCTAGATATGTGCCTTTTTGTCATGGGATCCTGACAAACACTGAATGTAGCCAGCAGTCACAGCCACCAGTCTGGGCTGACACAATGTGAGTTGACTGTGAAAGTATAGTCTTGATTTGGACATCTTTGCTGTCACTGTTCTGGAATCTAGGCATGGCAAAACCATCACAACCACGCTAAATGTTGGTTGGAATGAAATTGATGGTTTTCGGGTAAATGATACCATCAGCCCATTGCTATCTCCTGCTCCACAAGCTACAGCAGGCATTTAAGCAAGCCTTAATTCATCAAAATATACTAATATGAGCTATTTATTGTACTCTCAGATCTGTCATTGTGAGATGTTGACATTGTGCACACTGCAGATGTCCCTGGTACCCATATCAACCCTCTTGTGAAAAGCTTCAAGTTATATAGTCAAAATTACTACAAGAAAACACAGACTAGAGATGAATAACATACAAATAACACACATGAAAGAACTGTGGAACAGCTATATATCATGGAGAAGCAATTTACTGAAATTAATAATTTGTAATGAATCCTGGGGGGCTGAAATCAAAGGTATTACAGACTAAACGACTTTTTAGATTAATAATAGTCACATTATAGCTGCAAAACAAACATTCAGTGTACAAGTTAGTAGACACAGGAAAATAAATTTAGTAGCACTCATCTCTTTTTCATATGGGGGCTTGGAAACCATGGGTAAACTCAGAATTTGCTTCCTGAAGTGCCTTTCTGTGAACAGCTGTTAGTGCACATGTATCCTTCATAGTTCTTGGGACAGTACTTCTGAGAATCATATTATAACATGGTGCTAAAACATCCTGGCAAATACACTATGGGAAGGGAGGATATTCAGTGAGTATGCAGGGAGAGCAAGTCTCTCTATTTCAGCTTATGTCCTTCACCTTTGCAGAGATTGTATAAAAAAGTCTTATTTTTTGAAATGCATGTATTTTATGATCTACCCACTCAAGTGTAAATAATAAGGCTAACACTTCCCAGCACAAATTCAGGCACTGCTGTAGTACTGTTTTCATCTTTATCTTGTATGAGGGCTTACCCATTCTCTCTCCTGTATATATACCTAGAGTCTGATCCTGCACCCACTCAGCGGCAGAACTCTCAATGACTTCAGTGAGTCCCATAGTTTGAGGAACTGCCCTCTTCTTTTTGCATTTAATAGAGTTCATCTGTATCTCAGGAAGACATGTAGTTTAAGCCTCAAAATTCAAGTAACCTATTAGTAACAATTTCAGGAATTGTTTTAAAAGTTCTTTTAGAATTTCTCTGTAAAATACTATGTCTGTTTCTGACACAGGGAATGTTGTCTTGTCTAACGCTGTCATATGTGGCTGATTTTTTTTCTTAAGATTACAGGGCAATAATCTCTTTAGTCCCAGCAAACACTAGATACTCAAATGACTGCAAATGCCAGGCAAAAATACCACCACAAGATATTTTTGGTTGCATTAAATGGCTTAATCTATAGATAGTCTCTAATTTTCAATATCATGTTTTTCTTTAGTATCCCAATATTATAATACATAATACAATTTGGGTTTACAATTTTAGGCAAAGATAATAAAACTCAAATCAAAGTAAAAATGGAACAGAGATAATGAAATCTACAGTGGAAATATCTGAAATTTAGAATGTTATGCAATTCTGAAACGTATTTGTGAAGAGGGCTGGCAGGCCATAAATGGATTTTTTTTTTAATGGAATCATGAATTGTCCCTATGCTGATCTTCTCACCAATCTTTCCTTGACAACAGTTAATGCTTGAGCTGTTGCTGCATGTTTTGTTATTGCCTGTCCTGTATGACTCTTGAGAGCTGGAGTTGTGCCTCCTTTGCGCTGTAAAGTACTGTGTGCAGTTAGGTCTCTACATGCCTGCTTTTCTTATTAAGACATAAATAAAAAATATTTTTAAAAAAATTAGAAGAGTGAGACTTTAACAACTGTGGGAACTATATCACTAGCACTTGTAAGTACATGTGAAAATAGAGATACCTAGAGAGAAAATAGGAAATGTTTTTAACTCTAGTGAAAAGCACATGTGCAAAAGGGTTTTTTTTGGGGGGGAAGAACACGAGGGAAAAACAAACAAACAAAATATATTCTACTAAAATAAATAGAGACTGTCCCTTGTAATCAGGAAGAGGAAATAGGTATGTAGTAGCAACTACAGTAGTTAAAATATTGAACAGAACCTATATACTGAAGTGGAAATTCTCTGCGGAAACCTCTTCTGCTAACTTGCAAAAAATCTTTATTCACCATGAGATCTCCTTTGCCCTACCATTGTGTACACACAGAACAAGAAAAGGTGACTGAATGCAGATGTGACAGATATGACAAAATGACCTCAAGTACATATCCTATAAGACAGCTTCTAGTTGTGTTTTTACAAGCTCCTCAGAGTTGTGTTTAATTAAAATAAAAGGGTGATACATGCCATTGTGCAATGTTATTCTGATAACTAGAGTAGCTAACAATTAAAGACATTAAAGTTCCCGTTTAAGACAGTTATTTTAGACTGACACAGAATACTACATGTGGGCCTTACCATCTCTTTTACCACTTTAAAAGCAGCAAAGAGTCCTGTGGCACCTTAAAGACTGACAGAAGTATTGGAGCATGAGCTTTCGTGGGTGACTACCCACTTCGTCGGATGCATGTAGTGGAAATTTCCAGAGGCAGGTATAAATATGCAAGCAAGAATCAGGCTAGAGATAACGAGGTTAGTTCAATCAGGGAGGAAGAGGCCCTCTTCTAGCAGTTGAGGTGTGAACGCTAAGGGAGGAGAAACTGCTTTTGTAGTTGGCAAGCCATTCACAGTCTTTGTTTAATCCTGAGCTGATGGTGTCTAACATGGCTACCCCTCTGATACCTTTTACCACTTTGACTACTAATTTTTTCAGACATTCAACCCTGTCTTGGGAAAAGATAAAGAAAAACTGAGGCTGTCTTTTAACTTAGCTTCACTGCGAGAAGGAAGAGGAGACAGTCAAGGCTATCCTTTCGGCTGGAGTAGCTTCCAGGGTTTTTAAAAGAACATATACAGAATGTGGGCATATTTGAACCAGCTGGAACTTAGTGATACCAGCATCTCTCTCACATGGTTGTTACAACCACAACAGAACAGGGGTGCAAAGGCTTCACCGGCACAGGGCTGACATGAAAAGCTATTTCTTTTCTAAAGAAGGTAGTTATAAAAAGGGAGCAGAGGCCAGATCAGATATTTACTCTGTGTGCTACTATCTATGCCAGTGGTCTCCAAACTTTTTTGATCGTGCACCCCCTATGAGTATAATATTTTTGAGCATTCACCCCCTGCTGTGCCGGCTCTACCATTTTTGCCAAAGCAAAAAAACCCCAACCCACTCCTCCTGCCACGCACCCCCAAGGATCCTCTTGCGCACACCCTGGGGTGCACACACTCCACTTTGGAGACCACTGATCTATGCCATACCCTGCCAAAAGGGCTGTGCCACAGCAAATTGGGAAACAGAGGAAGGACACCAGGCCTCCTTGCGGTGACAGTACAGTAGTGCACCTAGTGCAGGGCTTCTCAAACAGGGGTCACCACTTGTGTAGGGAAAGCCTCTGGCAGGAAGGGCCGGTGTGTTTACCTGTCCCGTCCGCAGGGCCGTCCGATTGCGGCTCCCACTAGTCGCGGATCGCTGCTCCGGGCCAATGGGAGCTGCTGGAAGCGGCGCGGGCTGAGGGACTTACTGGCCGCCACTTCCAGCAGCTCCCATTGGCCCGGAGCAGCGATCCGCGGCCAGTGGGATCTGCGATCGGCCAGACCTGCGGACGGGGCAGGTAAACACATCGGCCCGGCCCGCCAGGGGCTTTCCCTACACAAGCGGCAACCTGTTTGAGAAACCCTGACCTAGTGGTTGCCATTCATTTTAATACAGAACATTATTTACCTTTTTTGGTGTGAGGGGCAGGGGATTCTCCTATTTTTATAATCCCCTCCCCCCACACACACTCATTTTTATGGGGGGATTCAGTTGAAAACCAAGTTACTCCTGCCCTAGCCCTCTGCCTGGTGGAATTAGATGTACCATTGCAGGGTGACAAATGGCTTCATCTGACTGGCAGAATGAAAATAGGGTGGAGCCAATATACATATAAAATGTGGTTCCTCTCTAGCAGGGATAGGAGGTTGAGGAGCTCCTGTGAATCTCTTCTCTGTTGATTCTAATTTCAATTCCTGATCCTTTCTGCCTTTGTAATGTTTTGCATGCAGAGGGGAGGCCTGAAGTTTATTATTTTGTTACTCCCCAGGACATCTGTATATTAATCTACTTATCTTTAGCAAACCAGACTGTAAATAATGCCCTGTTCATGAGAACCGCATGAATGATTGCATTACGAGACTATTACAGATTTCCAAATATGAACCACAGACTATCCAAACATGAGCTGGCTCCTACCCTCCAGTACCCTGGCCACACAGCAACCTTATAGAGCTGTCACCACCTCAAGGCAGTATTTAATGTGTTGAAGTCACAGCTGCAGTTCATAGGTTTGCCAGCCTCCATTAGCAATAGAATGATGCCACCTAGTAGCTATTGTGTTGTATCTTTTACAGAGATGCTTTCTGAAATTGTGAAAGATCACTGCTAAGGGATATAGGCAGTATAACTCTCTCTGACACTTCACAGACACAAAGGGAAGTGTCAGTTAACAAAATACCACTCTATACTGACAGAGGCTCAGAGCAGCAATTCTCAACCAGTAGAACAATCAGCACACAGCTGCAGTCCATGTAGTTGTACAGGTAGAATGTATTTTGTGTGGATTATAGGTAGTGTGTGTATATCTACCTATCTAAATAAATGAGAGAGAGAGAGACAGAGAGAACTGCATACGCACCTGCACTCAGAGCTACTGCTGAGAGAGTCACAGTGCAGCCTTAGACCTCAGGGACGCCATAAAGCAGCAGCAGCAGCAGCAGCAACGCTGATCTAGCTAGAGTGTCATTTTTACAGCTTCCTAATAATGTTAAATCTATCCCAGGACATACACTAAGTAGTTTTTCGCCATGGTTTGCCAACAGCTAATTCAGGATCTCTGTTCTTTGCCACAATCTTCATGGCTTGGTTATTAAGCAGTGGAGGAGGTGCTTTCATGTAGTGATTATTGTTTTGGTGGCAAATCAACAGTGAAGGGAGATAGGTACCTGGCAAAGAGGGGGGTTCTCGCCCTGCTTTAAAATAAATAAATCAAATCAAATCAGATTACCATTCGCTGACTCAGCAGATTCTTCAGCTCAAGCCAACACTTGGATGCCTCATTTTACTCTTGTTTGGAAGAGTGTATGTTTATATTTTTATTTTATATGCACAGACACATATTTAGGGTTGCCAACTTTCTAATGGCACAAAACTGAACACCCTTGCCCCGCCTCTTGCCCCGAGGCCACACTGTGTCCTGCCCCTTCTGAGAGGCCCCGCCCCCACTCACTCCACACCCTTTCCCTCTGTCGCTCACTCTCCCCCAGTCTCACTCACTTTTACTGCGCAGGGACACGGAATTTCCTGCTTTAAGCACACTGTATAATTAAGAACCAACAAATAATGAGTACCAGGATATACAAGTCTATTAGAGTGTTGGCAGTGCTAAAGACTCATGCTGTTTTACCATGGGCTCCAATTGAAGAGGTGATTTATGGAGGACACTTTTTCATTAAGTAATAGCAAATGGTTTCCACCCTCTCTGTAGCAAGCAATCTTCTGGGAGCAGCACATTGATATTGAAGTCCTTTCCTGGGAAGGAGTGTTTCAAGGACTTTGGGTAGATCATAAAATGACAATCACTTACTCAAGGTCAGTAAAACAAGGGCAAATGCAACCAGAGGTTAAACAGAAGGCACTTGGGATACATAACATTGGTCTTTTAGCGAAAGAACACAATTGCTTTCAAAGCACACAGGCTCTTTAGTAATACCTCTGTAGAGATTAAAGGTGGCCAGAGTGTCTCCAGGCATCGCACACTGCCATTGCTGCATTCTCTATGTTCACTACTGCCTCTAAACAGTTAACTTCTTGATACCCACATCTTCTAGCCTTGCATATTTCCTCAGTTCCCACAGTCACTCTAAATACTTCTTCCTCAAGCAGAGCATATACAAAAGGCTTCATTATAAAGCAGCAAAGGCACAAGTAATGCTTGTGTGTCAGCAAACACCACAATAATATTGGTACCTAATCATTTCAATTACCAGCTTCCCTGTCCTCTAGAAGAAGAGCTGAACATAATTACATTGGCACTCTTGCTACTGCATCTGCTTTCTCCTCAGTTCTCCAGTGCTGATTACCATAGCCTTGTGTCCGCTAATTGGGATTTCTCTAGTGCAGCTGAGCAGGGTGGGAAATATCATAATTACAATACTTTGCATCCCTGACCAACTTGTCTAAGGATCTCAAAATATGTTACGAACATTTAAAGAATTCTCATGACATTAATAGGAACTACTATTCCCATTTTACAGATGGGGAAGCTGAGTGACAGAAATTAAGTGACTTACCCTAGAAAACATTAAGTAATTGACAGAGCCAGGGGGAAAAAAACAACAACCTTGGAGTCCTGGTTCCCAAAATCAATTCATGATTCTCTCAAAAGTTTTCCTGCGACCATATAAAACCACCAGCACGCGAAGATGTCATCACAATGAAACAGTTGAATATGAAGGAAAGTTACCATTAGAGCTTCAGGTTAAGCTCTTCCATATGCCAAGCAAATACTTTGCTGAAGAGCTACACACATGGATCAAGATTCAAGGCAAGCAGACAAAAAACACCTTTTATTTATATAGTGTCTGTCTGCAAAAATAATTGATTTACAAGAACTATAGTTCAAGAACCAAGTATGATGGGAGATTCAAATACAACTTTAAGACACAATTCAATCCATGTGCTGTGCTGAAGGCCGTAACGCCAGCTCACAACACCTCAAACACTTTCCTCAACCACTAAAAAATCTCCACCAATTCTTTGATGCCACCTCACTAAGTCAAAAGCCTGAATGAAGACATATCTTGCAACATGCCAGAAGATCAATACTCTTGAGAGATAGTTCCATAGTTTTCAAATTAAGGAGAAGGGCTGTTCCACAGTGCTGAGACCATAGCCAAAGATATAACAAGGCCATTCATGCCCCAGTGTCCAACAACAGCCTCAGCAAGTGATATGTGATATGCTGGTAACCTATATCGTCCACACACCAGCCATGCTCTCTCAGCAGACACAACAGGGGGCTGTGTAATAAGTTTTCCATTTTCTTCAGATTGAGATAAGCTGGATATAGAAGCAAAGCAAGTCAAAGCCAAACACACTTGCTCAATGATAATCAATTAATGGCTTCTCTTAATTAGTTTCTTCCACTACCCTACATAGTGGGATGCCACCTAAAGAGACACACCACCCCAAGTAGGCAGTCTGGGAGGCTGTCATCTTGGTGCTTTGAGGAGTAACAATTGCTATAGCACTACCGGAGAAGGGTCTTCCTAAGGATTTGGCAAGCTCCAGTATTCAGCGCAAAGAGTGAGACCACAGGCTTTCCCCATCCCTGATCCCTTTGGGCAGTCTACCACCACCTTTCTTATGGGGACTCCATCGGGGGAAGATCTCTGACTTCAGGCAGGATTCCTCAACTGCATCACAGTTGAAAGATGACAGGGTGATATACTGAATCAGCCCATTTGCCAAATGTTCTGGTCCCAATAGATCCTTGGCCAGCAGCACATACTTTGAGCAGCACCAATAGATTCTGGCTCTCAAGAGTGGTGGCAGTTGCCGCTGGCTTGAGTCCCATAGAGCTCATCACAGGTGCATTTTCTGCTGCTAAGTACTACAGCTTGGTTTTGCTGGTGAAATCAAACAGGCCTAGAATGTACAAAACAACTATATTGTTATTATAGATCCTCAGATGCAATACATGCACTTGGAAGTATGGTATGGTAGCCTTTATTTATGCATCTCAAAAATATGGAAGTCACTTCATGTGCAATGAAATGACCTCTTCAAAAAAAACAACCCTGAAATTTTATATTCTTCTCTTGCTCATTTTTCAAGTAATGTCAAGTTTAAAGAAATCAGCTTTGCAAAAATCACATTATTCTCCATCTGCTTCCTTCATTCATCTCCTATAGAGCCAGGAACTGGAGAGGTGTCAGCTACCACTTTTACCACAGAAGCCTCATGCACTCTGACATCAGTCATGTTATGTGCTATGACGTATCATGCACATCATCAGTCACTTTACGTGAGCAACATTAACAAACCAGATGCAATCACAGGACAGATACTTCAACATGGGGCATTAGCAAACAAGTATAGTTATGCCTATGAAAAATGTTGATTTTTTCATAACTAGCTCTTCTTCTTATCTTTTCCTTTTTTCAGTTAACCAACCTTTCATCAGTGGCCTGTTTTGGAAACTGTTACTTATGTTGAGTAGTACTGTACACTCCACAAAACTACTCGGGTCTGGTAAAAGATGCATCTTAAGTAACAGGTAAAGAATAAACCCCTAGCCTGGCCCAGATTTCTAGCACACCTTGTGTATATAACATTACAAAAGGTTGGACTTCAGGGATGCTTGATAGCTTGACAGACAGCTAAGAGAAAGATATACTACATCTCCAAACATTTAACTGCCATTTTTAGAAAACAGCTTTACCAGAGGAATAGTTTAAGCTTTACACATATTCACTACAAAAATAATGTCTTGCCTCCCACAGCAATAGCCATTATCCAAAGCATACAGAAT
Source organism: Mauremys reevesii (assembly GCF_016161935.1). Classification (NCBI taxonomy): domain Eukaryota; kingdom Metazoa; phylum Chordata; order Testudines; family Geoemydidae; genus Mauremys; species Mauremys reevesii. The sequence goes on from NC_052630.1 coordinate 29,075,885, forward strand.
ATTCTACCCTAAAGTACTAATAATTATAATTACTACTACATGCATTTATTTAGTACAGATCACTCTCTTTTGCCTTGCATGGCTTAAATTGGTCAATTCAAGGTACTGGTAGGAGTTCAGACACCACACTTGTCTACCCTGTTATCCACTAAATCAAAATGAAGCCCTGTTAATTTTAATTAGAAATGGTCTCCAGCTGTAAAACTTTCACCTGGATCAGGATTTCAAATCCTGCACATTTCAAAGGCATTAGTATTAGGTGTTTGTTTGGGGCTATTATATTGACAGAGGGATTTATAAAATTCAATTGTGGGTTCGTATTTCAAACATACCTGAAGTTTGGGGCTCTTCTTCTGAAGTCAATCTCTACCCTGAATATTATTTTGATTTATAGTACATTTTCTATATAAGACAATGTCTTATGAACAATTATATTAAAATTAGTAGCGAAATATAGTTAGTAAATGCTATTTGATAATGTTATTATTCACAAACATAACACTTAACGAAAGAGTAGAGTGGAAAGTGTGTTTTGACGTAGTACAGCTAATATTCTCTCCCTCCCCCAAATTACATTCTTTCCCAAGAATTCAACATAAAAAGGGTTAGGAACTGTGAAAATGAATAGGTAAGGAATCCAGCCAGTTTTCCACAACCAACAAAGGTACATCTACACTGACAGCTGCAGGTAGAGAACAGACACTGCATGCCCAGTTAGCATGGGTATAAATAGCGTAGGCACATCTTAGACAAATAGACCAGAGTAAGCACCCTACACACCTGAACCCCTAGGATATATACACTGTATGGCTCCCTACATGCCCCAGCAATACCTTCCATGTCTACATTGGTGTTTTAGCAGTATAGTGTCCCACTGCCTCCCCGCTGCTGGAACCTTTCCCCACCACAGTGAAAGGCTCTGGCAGCAAGTAAAGGCTCCAGCACGGGAGAGGCAGTGAGGAAAGTCTCTGGTGGGGTTGGAAGGCTGCCAGAGCCTTTCACTGACATGTGTTGTTACACATGTAGTGTCTGTACTTTATATACCGACATAAGTGTAAGTGTTTGGGCAAAGGCGGAGACACACTAAAGTTTAAACAACTAGCTCTATCCCCCAGTATGCCTCCCCCTGTACCCTCCACCTCGCAATCCTCTCTTGATGGCCCAGTTTCCACCGTCCTTTCCTATCAATCCTCTATGTCCCTGGCCTTGTGCCCCTTCTCAACATCTTCTATCCAACTCAATTTAAATCTCTCTGGGACAGATTTTTAAAGGTATAGAGGCAGCTAGGGGGATTTTCAAAAGCACCTAGGCTCCTAAGACCCAATTAATGGGTGTTAGACACCTAGATGCTTTTGAAAATCCTACTGGGCAGCTAAATAATTTTAGCAAAGAGTCCTGTGGCACCTTATAGACTAACAGACGTATTGGAGCATGAGCTTTCGTGGGTGAATACCCACTTCGTCGTATGCAAAGTGGATATTCACCCATGAAAGCTCATGCTCCAATACATCTGTTAGTCTATAAGGTGCCACAGGTCTCTTTGCTGCTTTTACAGATCCAGACTAACACGGCTACCCCTCTGATATTAAATACTTTTAAAAATATGGCCCTAGCAGCTTTAAGTTTTAAACCTAGAACATTATCAGGCTTTAAAGTTTCATATGAATTAAAGATTCCACCTTTGTCTGTCTCCCACAAAACCTCCCTCAGCTCCCTGCAGAACCTTGCATGTTTCCCCCAGGTTTGCCTTACTTCCATCTACCAACCCCCAAAATGCCATTCCAAATTAACACTAAAGATGACATACTTAAGCCAAGAAACTGGGGAATGGAGACAAACAGTCCAACTGTATTTTACTGACAAAGCAGTCAGTACAACAAAATGGTCAGTTTCCAATTTAGCCTTGCAGACTGGGTCTATGTCAAGGAAATTCTTGACCATGTTTCTTGGGGCAGGGAAAAAGAGCAACTCATCCTGGACAACCCCTTGGTACCTCTGCTGTAACAAGCCCACAGTTAACCCCTTCCCTGCCTTAGGATAGGGTGCATATACCCCATCATAAGCTCCTTTTACTTACCCTACTATCCCAGTCCTATCTTACAAGAAGGCACAGCTAACAATTTAAAATATGTACATGCTCTGACCAATCCATTGCTTTGCCAATACAGGTCTGTTGCATCTTACGCGCATTTAACATGCGCGATTTCAGCTTTGCGCGGTTGGGACGAAAAAAAAACACACGGTCGATTCCACCAGCGTGAGACGCGAATCTGCTGTTCCCACTAAAATATTTTTTGGGGGGGACTTGACAGAAATAGCATGTCTTTAGGCCTGTGATAAGGGTCTCCTCTATAGTAACCCTGGAGGGTTGGCAAAAAAAAAAAAAAAAAAAGTTATAGTGTGTCTGCCCTGGAGTGAGTGTGAGATGGGAGAAGCGAATCTGCTGTTCCCATTACAGTACTCAGTCCCCCTGTGCCTCCCATACTGTGCGCATCTCGCTGCGCTGAGTGAGATTCTGCTGTGCCTGTACTGTTTAAAAAGACAGTACGTATTTTTCGTACTGTATAACATGGCCCCTAAACGCAAGGCACCTACTTCATCTGGTGCTCAACTGAAGAAACAGCGATGTGATCCCACGCTGGAGGAAAAACTGGCTGTGTTGGACTTAAAGAGACAGTATGTCCATCGCCAACGTGGCACGTAAATACGGCCGCAACGAATCTAGCATCCGTGCCATCAAGATTCGAGAGACAGAAATTCATCAAGCTGTGGCATCAAGTACTCCAGTAACTGCTAAGGTGACGAGCCAAGTGCGTGATAAGACTTTAGTGAAGACTGAAAAGGCATTAAACTTATGGCTGGAAGACATGAACCGTAAACGTGTGCCTATCGATGGCAACATGTTGCAAGAAAAGGCTCTTAGCATCTATGCGCTGTTCAAACCTCCCACCGAAGAGGGACAGCCTTCTGATAAGAAGGAATTCAAAGCCAGCCAAGGTTGGCTTAACAGTCTTAGGAACCGCTTCAACCTCAAAAACGTGCAGACTACTGGTGAAGCTGCATCTGCCAATGAGGACGCAGCAAAAGCCTACCCCGAACAATTAAAGAAAATCATAGAGGAAAGGGGCTATCTTCCAGAACAAGTTTTTTAATGCTGACAAGACTGGGCTCTTCTGGAAAAAAATGCCCACCCGCACTTACATTTCAAAATCAGAAAGACAAGCCCCTGGCTTCAAAGCAGCTAAGGACCGTGTGACTGTGTTGCTTTGTGGCAATGCGGCTGGGCATTTAATAAAGCCGGGCTTCCTCTACAGGGCTGCAAATCCCCGTGCACTAAAAGGCAAGAACAAACATCTCCCGCCTGTGTTCTGGCAATCAAATAAAAAGGCTTGGGTGACGGCAGCATTATTTCTGGATTGGTTCCACAAGTGTTTCATTCTGGAGGTCAAGCAGTACCTTGAAGAAAAAGGACTTGACTTTAAAGTGTTGCTGATTGTAGACAATGCTCGTTATGCGGCACTCCGGTTTGTGCATAACGATATTGAAGTCATCTTTCTCCCCCCCAATACCTCCTCCATCCTCCAACCTCTCGACCAAGGCGTCATTAGCTGTTTCAAGGCCACATACACGAGGCTTACATTCTCACGGATCCTTACTGCTATGGATGCTGATCCCAATGTTAATGTGATGGAGTGTTGGAAGTCCTTCAACATTGCTGATTGCATCATTTATATTAAACAGGAAATGGATGCAATCAAGCCTGAAACAGTCAATGCATGTTGGTGAAACCTATGGGAAGACGGTGTGAGTGATTTTAAGGGTTTCCCGACCATTGATCCGAAGTGCAACTCATTGTTCAGGTGGCCAGGCAAGTGGGTGGTGATGGCTTCGTCGACATCCTCGAGGAAGAAATTGAGGAATTAATTGAGGGCCATAGAGAAACATTGACTAACAAAGAGTTAGAGGAACTGATAAAATCATCTACAGAAGACGAAGATGATGACGAACAGGAAGAGCCAGCAACTTGGAATCTTCATAAATTTTCTGAAGTGTTCCAAGCAGTGAAACACTTGAATGATTTAATTTCTGAATATGATCCCTCTATGGAACGAAGCCTCAAAATCACACGTAGTATTTCGGATGATTTGAGACTGTACCAAGAAATGTTTGAGGAGCTCAAGAGACAACAGCGACAGTTGCCAATCACCATGTTTTTAAAGAAAAAACAACCAGCAGCAGCAGAGCCTACACAATCAACTTCTTGAGCTGAACCAGAGCCAACCACTTCGTCTACGACTCGCTCTCCATCACTCAAGCCTGGCCCATCATCTCCTGGATCGACATCAAGCCCTGACGACTCAATAATAGTGTTGTCAGGGGAAGAGGAAGACTAATCCTTGGAGTGTGTACAGTACAAGACTGGTCACTGTTCAGGTTTACAATACTGCACTATACCGTACTGTTTTCATTTTTTATTCTTTCATTCTTCTGTCTCTCTGTTATGTTATTAAAAATACTGTAAAATTATATTTTGCACATGTAGTCTTTATTATATACTGTACTGTACATTGCCGTATACAATACATAGTACTTTATGGGTGATTTAAGGGATTTTCAAGGGTCATTTTGACTATACGCGGTTTTCACTTTACGCGCTGACTGCAGAACGTAACCCCAGCACCAAGGTCACCAGCGCACACAAAGTAATCCCAAACCCAGCAAGCTCAGTTAGACAAAGCTATAACAGTGATAAGGACCCGATAAAGAAAAATAAGAGTTACTAGTGTGCACAAAGAAATGTTCAAAGTTTAATGCTATTACATGCAACTGGTATGTTGCCAAGCTGAAAAAGACAAAAAAAAACAAACAAACAAACAAAAAATCCCTAAAAGAATAAAAGATATCTAAAACTGAAGTTATAGTGAAAGAAAATTAATCATCCTCTGACTATTAATAGGCTCATCCACTGCCTTTTAATAACGGTAAATTTCCCCTTTTGTCAAGTGTAATAGTTTTCCATTATCTTCCCCCCTTACAAAGTATAAAATTGTAAAAATAGACATTTACTGCAAAGGTTCTAGAAAAGAGTGCAGGAAAACTAACATAATTACCCTTCTGGCTACTGCCAATTTCTAGCAAATAGTATCTGCAGCTCACAGGTTAAAAATCATGGTTTTCAATCAGCACTGGACACTGAAATGTTTTTCTCCCATACTGAAAACATCAGAATTCTTGGAGTTGCCTAGATCTATCCAGTTTTGTCATTTTAACTCAGTAAAAGATCTGCCTTCTAATATGACTAATATGCTTCTTTTACCTGTCCATGGTGACATCTCATTTTGAAGGATAAACTCTATGAACTAGCTAACAGCCTTCTGATCCAATTGGAGTTTTCTTGACACCTGAGTGCGCACACACTTCCTCTTCCTAACACACACCAGAAAGCCTCAGATGAAACGTAAGAGAAGTGTGTCATAGTACAGCCAGAAAGTGCTTGTTTAACAGTTAGCAATAAATGAGAAGAAAATATGGTTTTAAAACAAAACAGGCTTTCCAGAGAAATCAAAAAGGACTTAAAGTAAAATCTTCACTAGTAAAAGAATACTATATTCATGTCTGTGCTTTGCATAATTCTAGACTGCTTTGCTTAGAATGAGAAAATCCAATGAGTGTAGAAAGTTTTTAATCTGAAGCAGAACAACTGACAGATATAGAGTGAAATCTTGTGTCAGGATCTACTAGCACAAATCCTCAAGCCCTTTTAGAGTCTCATGGGGGCAGGGGGCCATCATGAGTGGAACCTGACAAAGCACTGGGGCATTGGTTTTAAACCTGCATATTACCATACAGCTGCTATTGCTTTAAGAATCACAATTTTTAAACTTCCAAGTAATCAAGAGGAGGGAATTTTAAAAATATAATAATTTGTAGCTTTTTTTAAGAACACTAAATCCACACAGTTTCTCATCAAGAGACAGCGATAAAACACACACACACACACTCTCTCTCTCTCTCTCTCTCTTATACCTGTAGTCTTCAAGTATAACATATTAGGATACAACAATTTCTACAGGCTGGGTAGGAATTAAGTTGTACATTCTCCATTGACATTAATGAGAATCACTGGGTAAATCCTTGAATAAACTGCTGGAAGCATTCCTCTTTAAATTGGCATCGGATGCACTTCATATTTACTACTTGCCGCTATTTGTTTAATAGTTATATTCTCATTATGGGAAACAGTATTACTGCAAAAATTTGGACCATTTCTGAAGGATTTCCAGTATTTTATACAAGCTTTTTATATATACATAAAGGGTCACATCTGTTAATAGTTATCAGATAGCTAAACAAATTCAATTCAGAGTAAACATTCTAATGCTAGGGGAAATAAGACTGCAAGGTTAAGATTACTACATATTAACTCTAAATTCTGCTTTTGGTTTCCTTTTGTGAGGTGCCCAGAAATTGAAAATAAAAAAAACTGATATAATTTCACATTTTATAATCAGCGAATATGATTTAAAAAGCACAAACGTGAATCACAAAGCAATAACTTGAACAGACCAAAATAATTTATTTTTATTTAATTTTCTGCATTCATCTAAACTGATGAATCTGTTTAAAGTATGCCCAGCACTGGGCATACCCGATGTTCATAGTAGAGAGGAAATTCAAACCCCTGTGGAAATGGCATGCATCTATGTAACATACCAAATAGATCTCTATGGAGACGTAGCTATATCGCCAAGATATCAAGGTATTTAGCAACATCGGAAAAGCAAACTGACAATAACACCATACAGACAGAAAAAAATCCACATCTATAGTGAAATAGTCACAAAGTTGTGAAAAGTTAGCCACTCCCATCATTAAAAGTGCTTACCCACCCTTACTAAAATGATGCTGATAATAAGGGAAAGAAACAGAAAATACATTTTTTAATATTAAACCAAATATTTTTATAGCTCCAGGCAAGCTGAGGTTCATAAGGCTATATAGCAAGCAGATTAACTAAATGGATGTCGAAATGTTTCTCTGTATAGTAAGAATTAAGGAGCATAAAGTTACAGTTTGCATTCTAATATCACACAGTAATATAATGCAACACTAAGCTACAAATTAATGTATAGAACCTAATCGCTTATTTCTAGGTCATTAGGTCAAGTTTTATTTAGCTTGAGTTTGAGCTCCATCTTGAAATCTGAAAAGAATACCATGAATTATTCTACTTCCTTGTGTAATTGAAGTCAACAGGGCTACATTTTCCAATAAGCACTGAACTTGGGGGAAGCATCTATAGGATATGTAGTATCTCTCTTACCTGCAAAGAGTGGAGCTATATAAAATAATTAAAATCAAGGGTGTAAATCAAGCTGATAATCAGGATGTTTAAGTGCAACATCAGCTACACAGAGGGACACTGGGTTGGAAAAGGCTGGGTTGGCCAAGAGTTCATGCATCATTTTTCAGGACTAGTACTGAATCAACATAAATTCATAAGTATTGGAGGAAAGGTTATAACATTTTCTTCCCCTTTTAGATTTTTCCATGTTCTTTAACTTTCCCTCTCTCCTCCTCATACTCTGACTAGGAGCCAATTTAATCCTGTCTTGAAAACAGTGCTACTCTTTGTTTTGGTGGCTCTTCCTTTGTAAATTCAAAGTGTATGGCGTTAAAAGCATTTTGCAAGGGGTGAAAAAGTGTATACATAGATGGATTTAAAAACACTTTAGGAATTAATTAGGAAAATGGTACTCAGACTTTTTACATTAAACTTTACTTTTTTGTGACAGGCTATTTTAAATGCCACAGTAAATATGACATTGGGTAAAAAATACATACAAGCCAGGGACATAAAAACAGCAATTACAGTTCCTTTCAAGACACGATATAGTAAGAGAAAAAAATTACAGCAGATAATCCCAGAGTTAGTTTTTATAATAACTATGTACGGTAGGCAAAGATATATGGAATAACTAACCATTTCACACACAAAAAAATCATCATGATTATGCACTTCATATAAAAATAGCATTAAAACTATGCATGGTTTAAGGAATAAGCTTTGGACATAGTGGTTCTGGAGAACTACTGTGCAATTCAATCATGTTGCAAGCCTAGTCTGAGTGGAGGCCTGTGACTTCAATAGCCGGGAAAGTGCTATAACTCCTCTGAAATTCATTGCTTGACATAGCTTGTTGCTGTTATGAATTGAAAATTATATATGAAAGGAAAAGGGTCATATCTATTAATTTACTGGGTATTATTCAGACTGGGCATGAAATCACTGATACCCAATCAGAATGCTCCAGCTTTAAAGTCATTTTATAATCCTTAATAACAAATTGTAGGAAGTGAATCGAGCCCTTTCTTTACTTGTCATATTTTACAGCTATCCAGTATTATATTATCTTATGTGGGAAGGAGTGGAGGTTAGATGGTATGAAATCAGGAGATTTAATACATGCAGTTCATGATCTAAAGTAAATCAGTCCCAGAATAGTTCTTCCAGATTTTAGTAGAGATTAATTTTTAAAATAGCGTTTGTTAGTAAATCTATTGAATTTCACAACGTTTACCTCACCAATTGATCAGTAACCATGTATATGTTCAACTTGCCAGCAGCTGAAAATACTGCACAAAATAATTACAACATATTAGCACAGTCACTCAAGATGCCTTTGGAAAAATTACTGAACTGTTGGGTCAAAGCTGTTGAAAAGCTGCAGCCCAGGAGACTAAGCGTGGAAACTGGGAGTCAGCAAATTCTCTAACCTTTCATGGAATCTTGTATAAATCATTTACTTTCTCTTTGCCTCAGTTTAACTCTTCTGCAATAACTGTTACAACGGTTGTAAAGTGCTTTGACTTCCGTGGATAACAACATGCTTTATAATGTAAATACTGAGTATCAATTATTATCATACTTAGAGCAACATAAAAATATCATCTATGAGAGAATTAATGATATAATGGCACTGAGGGCATAAAACAAGGACAGTACAACATAGAACCACTGAATCTTACTTAAAGTATTTGACTCAATCTCCATACGTGCTCAGAAAACTGAATTAAAAATTTTTTTTTATCAATATGAAAAAGTGTCCAGCTTTGGGGCTGAATTTTTTTCATTGTAAACATAATATTATTGTGAGGGAGAAGGAAGGGAGGAATGAGAAACAGAATTCTGAAACCTCCCAGAATTTATTCGCTCTTGTTCCGCTTCCATAATCCTGGACATTTCTAAGTCATCCGTTTTCAAAATACCGTACTGGAATAAGAGCTTTACACATCAGAGTTATAACCTCCTGAAAACAGAAGTTTTTATAGAACCACTAAACAGACCCTTAGCTACAGCTTCACTACAGGGCACTGCCCTAATTAATATTACATAATACATAAAACACATGCTATCAATTTAGGGATCCCTTGCTGTTCTTAAGCGAATGAATGTGATTTGTCAGCTCCGATCTGCCACTTCCACTTACTGCAGAAGTGTCTACATTTCATATTACATTCTAAAGCATGCTGTGAGAACTCCATTAGAACTCACATTATTCATATAATGATCAAGTCCCACAGACATAATCAGTAAATGGGCAAGACAACGCCTCTAAAATCACAACATGAAACTAGAGAAAAGGAAAGGGGGAGTGGGAACACTTGCCTACTAACTGGGGAGTTACAAGAGAAAATCCCAAGCCAAACCAGCTTTGCCTCAGGCCATTTTTTGCATAACTACCACAGTTTTTCTGCATTTTTCCCAGAAGTTGCACATTAAAAAAAAAAGATTAGGTGCAAAGCTTGGCAGAATCTCAGCCAAAAACTTTGTGCAGTTTTAACTTTTCTGAGCTAACACCATAGTGGTAGCTGAAGGGAAACACCAGTTTGTCACTTTGGCAGCTTATCTAAAAAGAAGTAGCCAAAGGTTGATTTCCTGATTGAAACACTAGACAAGACCTGTGATTCTCATTGCAAGTAACTGTATAATTCCCAAACTACAGACCAATATTCCTATTTAGAAAGAATACAGTTAGCAATTGGGGGAAGTTTGCTTATTAACTCTTGCTGTTTCCTTAGTTGGCAAAAAATGGAATTGAGACAGGTAGCACAGCTAGTCAAAAATTTTCGGACAGAACAGGTTTTCCTTAAAAAACACTGATTTGATAAACCAAACTGCTTTGCTTTGATTTTATTGTTGCTATTATTATAATAGTTGCAGCACTTCATTTTGATTTTTCTAAAATTCATTTTTTCCTGAAATGTTTTGCGGAAAATTTTGAAAGTTTGTTCTGATTTGGGACTAAAGATTTTGAACGATCAGAATGCCCCACAGAACAGAAATTTCAAGCTTTGACTAGCTCTGTTAGCTAACCTAATCTTTAGAAACAGAAATTAACTGTACCAACAAATACTAACACCACAGAATCCTCCAGTGGGGCAGTCACTTTCTTACAAGTAGAAGTTTCACAATAAATGAAGGTCCACTGAGGGATAAAGTCTTGTTTAGCAGCGACAGAAAAGGACTGGGAGTCAAGACTTCTGAGTTGCATTTCTGACACTAAGGAATGAAGCTGAGGAAGTCACTTAACCTCTCTGTGCTGCAGTTAACTTTTCTTTAAGATAGGTATAATACTCAATTTACAGAGTGTTGTGAGGCTTATTTAATATAATTGGAAGGTACTTCCTGTTTAACTGGTAATAGCCTTATCCTGGACTAAAATAATCTGAAGCCTAGAGGCTTACAGTAAATCATCTTTGAGGAGAAAACCCAGGATATAGTGACTATTGACAAAAAGAACGAGGAGTACTTGTGGCACCTCAAAGACTAACAAATTTATTTGGGCATAAGCTTTCATGGGCTAAAACCCACTTCATCAGATGCATAGAGTGGAAAATACAGTAGGAAAATATATATATATATACACACACACACAGAAAGCATGAAAAGATAGGGGTTACCTTACCAACTCAAATCAATTAAAGTGGGCTATTATCAGCAGGAGGAAAAATCACTTTTGTAGTGGTAATCAGGATGGCCCATTTCAAACAGTTGACAAGAAGGTGTGAGTAACAGTAGGGGGGGAAATTAGCATGGGGAAAATAGTGTTTAGTTTGTGTAATGAGTTCTACTGAGTTCACAGGACCTCAGATTATTATTACTTTGACATGTGTAAATGAACATTAATATTGCAAATGAAAGAGAAGGGTAAAAAGATTGGGTAAGATGGGTAAATAAGGAAAGCGTAATGTGAGAAAGTACTTGATTCTGATCCTATTCAACCATAGTGCAAGGATCCTACTGACTTAAATTACAATATGACTGGGCATGAAGGAGACAAATGGAGTTAAATAATTTAAAAAACAGTTTTCAAAAGCCATTTTCCCTTCCTTTCCTTGGATTTTTTTAAAAGGTGTTTCTCTGCTTCATCAGAACAAAATTAAGCTTTGGTAATATCTGAATTTTTGAGTTGTTTGCCAGTGCAGAGGAACTCCAGTAACCAAACTAAAGAGCTGCAAAAGTTACAGCATGGTTATTGAGAATGAACTGTAAACTGAAAAAGTAAATTCATGGAGTAGGACTGACTAATAATAGCTGTCAATCACAATATTGATACAAATCCAACAAAATGCAAAATAGGGAGAAAGTTGTACGGTTATGGATCACTAACTTTCAACTTCCCTGGTTGGATTCAATATTTCCATTTCAGTCTAATGGCTTTTAAAGCAATGAGAGGTTCAGATGAAAAGCACCATGGACGTGCCAGCTGCTATAAGCAGAATTACAATGTGCACATTGCAATGCACTAAAACAATTAAGGACTTTTTCTATTGCGCTAAAATTGGAAATTCAAGTGTTCCAGCTAACTGGGTGCTGTATGTTAAAACTAGAGAGAGTGAAGTTAATTGGAGAAGTATGTTTTAGGAGCAACAGTCCTCGAAAACCATCTTATTTTTTAAAACAATTATGTTTAGGATTGCCATAATAAAAGTTAGAGGTTTTAACTACTCTGAGTTATTCTATTTTATTTGTTTATTTTATTTATTTTAAATAAATCCAATTCACCTATATTCACTGTAGGGTGTCACAATGAAAAAGCCATTCATTCCCTCCGCCCCTCCCCCTGCACACACTCCAGCAAGTCCTGTTAGGTCCCAGGCTATAGTCTTACTTTGTTATGCTCAGCTCTTATTCTAGAACTAATCTTTTTACAACAAACTTAATCCAGTTAGCTGCAAAGGATGACTAAATGTCAAAGTAATTGGATAACAGCCTGAGATTTTGTAATTAGTTCATTATTCAGGGAGACACTGTTTAAAGCTGTACGCCTACTGACTGGCATCCTACCAGACAATGTTATAAGCAGCAGCCGTGGAGGAGTATCACACAAGTGGCCATTGTCTCCTTTCTCAAGATCACACGTTGTTTCTGACCTCTTGATTTGTGGGAGAACGTGTAGCTGAAAACACTGTAACGCATCTTTTGTTAGAGAAACATTGGCTACTCCATGCGCTATTTCTAAATTAAAGTGCTGAATTAGAGCAATGATTAATGCAGAATAGTCTAATTTTACACTCAAACCAAATGGTTAGTATGTAAAAACTGCTAAACCAACAAAAATTTCTGTTATTCCATCATGTATTCTGCCCTTCCTTCTATTGTAATCCATCCCTGCTATGCATCATCCAGCACTGTTGGAGGAGTTTTGAAAGAAAACCATGCTGGAGTTTCAGACGTGTCTATGGTGCTTTGATGTCCTTCATAGTTTGCCAAAATTTTTAGTTCTAGTTGGTAGCACAGCGGGAATAACTAGAAATGGGGGGAAAAAATCCCCTATGTTGTGAGAAGTGATGCTTCATTTGTACAGCGGATCAGACATTTTAAAAACTCCAAAATGTAGTGAAATAGAAATGTAGATGGCTATATTAACACAATGTGTGAACTGACAAAAACATGTATATGAACGGTATGCCCATGTATATGAACATGTAACATACACACATGCATGAAAGCGCCATGGAGGGCAAGAACCAGATAATGTAAATATATCAATGTTGTTATGTGCAACAACAGTGACATCCGGGGGAAAGTGAGCTGTAGCTCACGAAAGCTCATGCTACAATAAATTTGTTAGTCTTTAAGGTGCCACATGTACTCCTGTTCTTTATCTGGGGGGAAAGGTAGTGAACACAGGTGCTCCGTTTTTTCAAGCATCTCAGATATAGTTGAGCAAAAAAATCTGCAACCACAGTAGTAACTTACCTACAAAATTAGCCTCGTTCTGTCTGATGAAACACCATGAGTATACTGACTTGTCTCCAATTTATATTAATTATGTACATTTATTCAACCCTTTTTGTATTTTGGCAAGTTTTAAGGTCTAGTTATAAATTGACTGCAAACCATTCTGAGTATTTGGTATTTGTCTTTCGAACCATGTTAGTTTGCTGTGCTGCATCAGTGGTATTGTTTCTGATACAAGATTGTGCATAGCACAAGTATGCAAGCACTGCCTTTCTGAATATCTGCATATGCAAATTTAAAATATAGTTCACACATATGTTCATATGTGATTTTAGAGTTTCCTTTCAGCAAACATTCTTTCCAGTAAAATATCATATCAACAATAGTAGAAAGTGAACAAGGGGCCCCAACCATGGCCGAAATGAATTAACTGAAAAAAATCTGAACAAATATTCATGAATATTATTTTTCACATTATCTGCCTTAAGTGTAGTCTGAGGCTTATCTGCCGCTTGCAACATCATTCACTCACTATCATTATTAATAGTGTACTTTACTACAAACCAGGGAGCATTCTACAGGAAAGGATGTGATTCTTTCACTTCCTATTCCTACAGCAATTTAGAACTGAAGGGCCCAGACCCCAAAAACACTTAGACAGCTTTTCCAACTCCAAGAGTAAAAACACCATGAGCCGGAACACAAAAAATGATGAGGTTGGAGAAAATCACACGATTTAGGAAAGAATGTCATTTTTTTTGTCTGTCTTTCTCCTTGCCCACTGCCAATGTGTGTGATAATTATAAGGTAGAAACAGCCTTAATGTGCACACACAAAAAATGATGGTCCCCTGTGCACCTGCTTCCCAACTGCCCCACTCTCCTCCCTGGCTTGCTCCACACACACCATTACCCCAGCAGGCTCCCTCTGAACCTCATTGGCAGACTCTAAAAACCCTGCACTCCTTCCCTGTAGGCTCCCACAATCCTCCCAACTCCCACCTGCCTTCAAGGGAAGGAGCTGCCCTGTGCTCCTACCTGCATTGTATTATCTCCCTTTCCTTTACTGGGGTGGAGGGAGGGCTGAGGCTACTCCAGGTCAGCTTGTGGCTTGGAGGGAGGGGGGCAGCTTCACTGTGCTACAGCTGCCTGAACACTGTGGCACAGACATTTGTAGCACACTAAGTAAGGAACTGGAAACAGTGCCGGCAACATTTCTGGGCTGCTTTTGTTTCCTTCATTGCAGCCCCTTAAAAGTCAGCCCAAAATTGTGACACTTGGAATAATAATCGTGACTGCTGGAAACATGACTTAAGCACCTGAACAACTTCACTCGCATAGATGGCACCAATGACTGTGTCCAATTCTACTAAAAAGCAGCCAAGATCCCAGAAGCATTCCAGACCACGGAATGGAGAGGACGAGGACACTGCCCAACCCAGGGGTGAAAAAAAAAGTAAGCTGACTTTTATTTAAACCAGTCAACGCCAGAGAGCTTCAACTCTCCATCTCAGGCCACCACATCTCGGCTAAACCATTCACCTCAGGAAGGCGCAGGTAAGGAATTCAGGTTTGGAAAGTTTGTGAGTGTAAGGAAGTGGAGAATTGGCTTATTGATAAATGTTTATTAGTTAACCTTAACCACTTCCTTCCCCAAAGCCTATTTTCATGTTCCCAGTAAAGTCACCCTCACTGCTATGCTGTTATTTTTGGTGTGTCATTCCTTTGCTTGGGTGTTTCTCATTTATCCCATGTATGCTGGACTTTATACTCCTTGACAGACAATAAGGTCACTGATTTCTCGAGGGACAGTACCCTTGTGTATCTTGCACAGTGAGGAGTCACTTCAAGTGGAGGCACTAGGTGCCAAGAAGGAACCTAGGACCTGACCCCCATGAGGAGAGGGAAAAAGCAACTCCAAACACTGGTGATAGCAAGCACCAAGAAGCCAAGAGAAAGGGGAAAAGACTTAAGACACACCTCATCTCTGGTATTTTCCCATATGGAAGTTAGAAGCTTTTCCTGTCTTGAACAGAATGCTAAATTGCTACGTCTGCCTTCTGACAGCTAACAGCCTTCCCAGAGCTCTTCCTCTTTCACAATGTAAAGCTTTTGGGGAAGGATTCTGGCACAAATATCTTACAGAAGTAGGTCACCTTGTTGTCACACTGATTTTTTTAATGAGCATTTCCTCAACTCTAGCAATCATTATTCTGCTACCCTTTGTTTCCAGATACATATGTTGGTTTTTCTGCCACACCTACCCACAAAAAGGAATGTGTTACCTCTGCAGAGGGAAAAAAGGTGACTGAGAATCTAGGATCCCCAGCCTGCTGGTTTTAATATATCCCATCTGCGGTTGTTTGCACTCATGCTCTCATTGTGACTTTTTATTCCCAGGAGGGGCAAACCCACATGCAGGAGTTTGCAGAGTCTTGCAGGCAGACCTGACTACTTTTGTCTGCATAAAAATTTGTAGGAATTACTACTCAAAGAACATCAATATACAGCCATTTCCAAAGCATGACCCAATACAAAATGTAGATCAATGTGCAGAACTTAAGTACTGCATGTGAATGGTTAAACAAAAGAAATCGGCTTGAAATATGTATCATATAAATCTAGGAACAAATACATCTGACTTCTATATGAGAGAGAGGTACAACTAAGAGATGATAATCGCCTTGTCACACGGAACATGTCAGACTGCCATAAACAAAAGAGAAGCCTAACACACACAATTAAACAGCTGTGATTATGCTGTTTTCTCTGACTCACTTTGACAGAGGTGCTTCCTCATGCACAGTGACCTAAGAATGCTGCTGCTGCTATTATACAGTGATCTACAACTAAACTAACACTGACAAAAGCAAAACTGGTTCATTGAATCCTTCCTGAAGATAACAGTCATAATTACCTGTAGGATTTTTCTCACTTGGATGCAAGTAGCAATTACAGGCAAAGAATGGAGAAGGAAATGAAAGTGGGAATAACTATGCCAATGGGGAGTTGGGGAAAATCAATTTTAATGCATAAGTCTGAATAAAGACACTCTACCAAAAAACTACTTGAGCTAAGTATCTACAAGGCTTGTAGTCCATAGCCACTAAATACAAATCCTAGAGAATGTAGGAAAACTATTTCCTTTATGAATCTAAACGTCTGTGTTTCGTAACATTGTATGTTAAAAAAAATCTCACTGGATTTCAAGCATTATGAACATAGATTGGCCTCACTATGCTTTAATGAAGTCTGATCCAGTAACTCGGAATATACTCTCCTGTACTACATGATGGTTGTAGGATAGTGCCAACTAGTATAAAGAAACTAGCTTTCTATGGTTGTTGCCTGTTCCAAAATAAGCACTCCCCTTCATCAAAAGTACAACAGAGTACACACAGAGGAAAGTGCATATGAGACAGTGCAGTGTCAGTTCTGCTAAGATATACAAAAAGGCAGCAATCTCAGTTACATGCAAAATTTACAGCCCTTACCAGGGCAATGTGACATATTACTTATTCACACTCCAGACAGATTAGCACTGCACTAATTCACTATGTTGGTGCAGCATGTACACTGAAATTTACAAGGAGCCCTTAAGTAGGGTTGGTAAGGAAATAGCTACCTAAAAAATATCTTAGTAATAATAAATACAGGCCACAATGTTTCAATAGTTAAACCCAAAACAGAGCATATAACTAATAGAAAACTTTCATTAAATACTGATTACATAGTGATTGATCAACAGTGGCACATCTTTAACAAGTTGTGTTGCATAATTGATTATATGGAGCCGTGTATTACAAAAAAATAAAATAAAAAAGGAAAGTAAAAAGAAATGTGGAGGTGGCTATCTGAGCCCCCACAGCCAATGAGGAAATAAAACTTGCCCCTACACCTTTCACTGTGTAGTAAAGAGATTTGACAGACCACTGGCAGGAGAGGCAATCGCACAGAAATCTCTGTTCACAAACTGATTTAAAGAGCTACCCATGTACTCTCGGGAAGCCATGACTTAGTATAAAAATCTCTATAACAAGATACACCAGAAGAATGCTGGCCTCTGGGTTGGTCATTAGATACTGTACTTTAGCAACACTGCAGATCAAGAAGTCCTGCTGTGCGTAGAGGAGGTAGAGGATTTTTTTAATTGAGTGGGATGACTTTTCAAGTGTTCCCAAACAATTTGAAACTGATTTGGTTGACAAATATGCTGAAGAATGCCAAAGTGCTCTTGATAATAAATACAATTAGGTATTGTGAAAGCCATTGGCAGTATTTTATCTTTATTTTTAACATGAAATGTTGGAACAATCCTAACAAACTTTAGGGATGATGGATCACTGCTCTAAAAGGATAAAACGGACATGGAAAAAAATAAATACAAAACGAGGCCAGGTTTTGATACATCTTAAGCTAAGAAGAAAAAACGAACTTTTCTTTCCACTCTGAGTACTACAGCTGTAACAGCTTTATTCCTGGATGGAGCTTTATATATGTTTACATTTTTAGCTGATCGTTGGCATACCAGCCACATCTGGTATCATTTCATTTAATGTAGTACTATTTTCAGCATTCTTCCCTCAATCCCTGAGCCTCTCGGGGATTAATGTTGCCTATATCCCTCCCTCTCCTTCTCACCTCTTACCTTTTTTCCTCCAGGTCTAATATTTTGGTGGCCTTCTCTTCCAATGAAGAACGACAACATACAACACTTTCCCCCCGACTTCTTTCTCCTAGCAGGGAAATAAAGTGCCGACTCTGCATTTTTGTTATTACCTGCTAGCCAGGAACATGATCATAACCTTTACTCTGACCCCCATTCTAGTGAGCCTGGCCAAACATTATATATTTAATCCTTTTGTGCAATTAGCATTGCATCCAAATAAACATGTTTTTCCCTATCTCCTTTATTCATACACACAACATTTTCCCATAAACTGTCAATGAAATATATCTACACTTCCCTAATAACTGCAAAGGTGTATAAAATAAAAATAGCCATCAATTTCTGTAAAAGAAACAACAAAGCAACTGAGCAACACATTACAAGCTAAATACCAAATCGCATGTGTCAGCTTGATTTTTAAAAGGGGTACAATATTTATGACAAACATTTGTGCCTCTGTCAGCTAAGGTAACCAAATCTTAGGCTACAGAGCATGAGTTTATTGCCAACAGTGGGTCAGAAAGAAATACCCTACCTCATGTACAACACTGAATTAAAGAGGAACTGCTTTCTTTTGAAATATTAAGCATTAAGGCCACTGTCAAAGGCAAGATACTGGACTAGAAGAACCTCCGGTTTGATCTGCTATAGCATGTCCCAATCTCAAGTGACCAACCAGTGAAGTCTTTGTGTCTTTTCCCATAATTCCAGGCAGAAAAAAGAAAGCTTTTGTCACCATCCTGGCTTTTAACAACCAAATGACTCTCTTTCCTCCTAACCATCTGAAAACAGATTTCTGAGTATTGTTAAGGCTCAGTCAGTTGTTATTTGAAAACCACACATTAATGCTTCCGCAGTGGCTTATGATGGGTGAGAGGTGGCTCACTAGAATCATGGAAAATTTATTTCACATGCTTACTTGTGAACAGGCAACCTGTTACCAGATTAGATCTGAGTGAGGCTTCCATAATTGGAACTAGCCAACAGCAATTTGTAGCATTTGGGCAGGTGAATAACCAGGAATAGCCTAGGATACCACTATCCTCACCAGGGATCGTCAGCATCACAAAAGAAATTAGGCTGCGGGATAATTGATGGCAGACAACTATCCTCAAAGGGTGGTTAGGACTCAGCAAACCCCCTTCAAGACTGGGTTATACAGGCTACTAGAGGCACCGCAGAATTTGCTCATGGGCACTAGTCCACTTCCAATCCTCTGCAGAGTCACTGCTGACCAAGAGAAACCATCTACCCTCCACCCTAAAACTATACAACCTTGCTTCCGCCAAACTCTGCAACTCCACTGCTACCTTCCATACCACATGTTACAAATCCCTCTTGGTGTCCTGGTATCTTGCTCCATGCCTGCCGATGGGCCTTCTCAAAAGTTCTTCAAGGAAGGCAGGATGGCTATTCCCACAGTGTCCTTTCTTAGGATCAGCAGAATGTAAGGGAGATTGCCCCCCTCCATCAAAAAATCCTAAAGGGCCAATGGGGGACAGGAAAAGTCTGTCCCTTTCTCCCAAGGCACTAGAAGCACAAACTTGCCCTGCTGAAGCCATCAGCTTTACTGAGCTGGCAGTACAAATATCTTATATTTCTTAGCCAGGGAACCCTAATAAACATTATCTGGTAATTTGTGTGTGTGGCAGGGAGGTTCCAATCATGGACCCAGCACATGTGCATAAGGAACATTCCTCCTCTCCTGCATTTGTTTTTGTCATGGGGAGAGATCCTCCCACCCCCTCCCGCCAAGATAGCATTAAAGGGAGCAATCCCCCAGCACTCCCTGAACACATAGAGATAGGGGGACACTTGGCTCCAGGATGGATTGTGGAGTGGTCTGGAGGGGTTGGGAGTCTGTCACCATAACTTCATCTTCCAGAGACATCTAATGTAACCTGAGGACCTGAGCTGGCAGGTTATGGTGGCACCATTAGATGGGATGGTAACATCAACAGTCAAGACCTAAAACCCTCTCAAAAATGAGTGTGCTGTCTCCATGAGGTAAGATCCTAAGCCCACAAGGATTTTTAGGAGGTTCAGGGTTAAATGCCAACCTTTCATATGACTTTATACAAGGCTCCCAGTTATCTATTAACTCCCCTCTCCACAATATAGAGGAGACACCTTGTGAAAGTTTAGCTCATTAGGGCAGGCGTGTGCTGCCAGGTGTCTTGAAAGGTAGAAGAAGGAGAGACTACTTCACTTCAAGATAAAGCATTTAAATTATTTCCAATTCTTTTCCTGTGCCTGTAATACGGACAAACTTTCATTAAAAAGTCAGAATTCCTTCAGATGCAGGAGACCAGGAATGCAAAGACATTTTTGCCAGAGACTTCTATAGGTTTAATCTCACCAGGAGTACACTATATGAAGGTCTAAGCTCTGACTTTCTACTTACTCCTGCCACATAGTGGCACTCATGATCTTTAAAAGGATAATACAAGCCAGAATAGCCAGGTGTTTTCTATTTAATTTTGACAAGCAGGTTTTAACAAGATCAATTTATGAGTATGACAGTGTCACTGGTGGTCTGTGTGGTTTTGAAAGCTATACAAATGCTGCCAAAATACATTAACAGATCAATGGGGAAGTTTTTATTTTTTACAGGTTATACGATTATGCTCATTCTCTGGAAAGTA
The DNA here is from genome assembly GCF_016161935.1 of Mauremys reevesii. Lineage (NCBI taxonomy): Eukaryota > Metazoa > Chordata > Testudines > Geoemydidae > Mauremys > Mauremys reevesii. The sequence continues at coordinate 29,096,447 of NC_052630.1, forward strand.
ATTTAGCTCAGGGCTTTGAATTATTTGCAACTGGAATGACTGTTATCTATAAAGAAAAGCCCTCTATTGATTCTATATGAAAAAAAAAGTGGATGTAACAATTAGAGTAACCTCTGACTTTCTGTTCCTTTTCATAATAGAAAAACACATCATAAAAGTGAAAATGGCAGCTGTATTCAAAAGACGAGTCTAGATGCAAAATGAACCATTAATTTTGCTTTCCTGACTCTGCGAGTATGTACTAACTAGAAGATTATCGCCACCTGTTCAGTTTCCTGGTTTTCCTCCCTATCCTAGAGAGTATTGCAATTCTTGGAATTCACATATCTATAATCCATTTAAAAATCACATTGATGTCTTTTTAACTAACTATATCTGCCATACCACAGCACTCTATATCCATTATGAAGTTGCACAATATCGGGCCAAACATTGTTTTTAAAAGCTACTCTTACCACAGTGATAATGAAAAACCAACCACCCCAAAATGAGCGACCTACCCATAACACTCCCCCACACAGAAACAATATTTACCCTAGTGGGTATTTTGATTAGAATTCTACAGGGTTAACATATCTGTCTAATTAAGACACCACTTCTAAAGGAAGGAAAGACCTTGTCTTTCATGTGTTTGTAATGCACTGTCTTCAATCTGTTCATCATCATTTACGCAAATGTTATCTCCTATTCTGAATCCTTATAAAATCCTTATTTACAACCAGAAAGAAAATGATATTTTTATTAAAGTGGGTTTTATGAAAATCCACAGCTTTTCTCAACAGAAGTTAGGTAGCAGATGTGCCTTAAAACAACTGAGTTTTGCCAAATTTTTAATATTTATTATTGTCTTCTGAAATATTTTCTCCCGTAATTAGAGGTAAACATGAAGAAAACTACATGCACCAGCTTACATCTAAAAAAAAGCCTTCTTACTCATAGTATCCATCTATTTTTAGGGGGCCTACCACCTTCATATCTAAGCACTAGGGTATATTTGTCGGACTATTTGCTACCAAATAGGCAGAGCTTGCTTAAGATTTCCATGAAATATAAAAAGCCTTTAAAAATACTGTACAATAACCTACAAATTATTTTTGCAGGTATAAACCAGGACAAATAATCCTCACACAAGTTAATAGAACACACGGTACCTGTTATTCCATATACAACTTACCCGGTATATCTTTTAGACATCGGGATAAACCAAAAATAATTTCCCCCCAGTCTCACACTACATGTTGATGACTTTCTGGACAGTAAAGGTATGTATTATTTGCAAGTACTCTATTCATTTGGCAAACACAGGAATGAATTTATCTTATTTGCAGCATTCAATTTTGCATCATTAAGACATGAGCCAAAAGGCAGTTTGGATTTCAAAACTCAGTGCAATTTATATTGATTCTTACTAAGAACCACAGGCCTTGCAAGCTTTCACAATTATATGGCTCAATTGTTGTGTTTTGTTTTGCTTTGCTGGGAAAGTTCTATGAAAGCATCATTATAAAAGCATCCTCAGTCAGTTCCTCAATACATTTACAAAATATCTTTTATCCCAAAGAATCCCCAAGCACTTTACAAACCTATATATGCACACAGACAACATGAACAGAGAAATAAATTAATTCACCTTAAAGTGTAGTCACTAACATTGCAGTGAGAGAAATAAGGTACTGGAGAAGTTAGGATCTGACTGGGACACCAAGACCCAGACCTCCACTCTCACAAGAAGTGCCCAAAGATCTTTTGTGACCTGAACTGGTCAGAACCTTGATTTTGTAGCCTCCACAAGGCGGAGAAAATAGACTCTAGAGTCAATGAATAAAAAGTGAATTCTTCATTCAGGTTACTGAACACAATTTCTCACTCTCCAACTAATTAAATAAAGCTGTGCTTTTTATGTCAACCCCCAATGCTGAAGTAATTTTGTCCTAACATAACCAATCCGGTAAGGAACTGTAATACAAGCTTAACATTTCATTTGAAAGATTGCATCCAGAAACACAGCTTTCCCTTGCTCTGTTTTGGAGCACTGGTCCAGTTACAGACTCAGAATGCCAAAGAATTCATTCCCCAAAGTACCAAGTAATGAACCACCAGCTCCATTACCTGTGCCCCCATAGGTTTTCCTAGAGACCTAGACTATCTCCCATCCAACTGTACTTAGCTTTGTTCATTCCTGTGTTTGCCAAAACATCTTACCGCATTATATTGAACTTGCTTTGATCCACTGGGCCCCCCCAAGCACTGCTTTACTGCGTTATATCTGAATTCGTGTTATACCGAGTCGCGTTATATCGGGGTAGAGGTGTATATATATAAAGCAATGAAAGTGAAGGAAAAGAAGAACTCTGTTGGGTATTCTGCTTCTCCTGCCAACATCCAGGCCTGTCCATTCCAGAGACAAAACCAGGCAGCGATGTTACAACCTTCAAAACAGAGGGACAACTGGGGATCTCTGAAAATAATGTACACAGCTATGTAATATTATCCAATATTTAAACTTTTTTTCGTGTAAATATTAAAAGCCTGTTGTCCCATTTGAGTTTAAAAAACTCAAACATGGCAGTGTGGAAATAATGTTAAGTGTCCCTATAATGAAAACTAAATCTTTCATTTTCTTGGCAAAATGCATGCACTAGTTATTTTAAAGTTGATTGTGTTCTATTCCAGTTACGGTAAATCCCTTCCTATATTATAACTTTCAGTTGAACTGTATCTGATGTACAGTGAATTGTTTCAAATCCCCTTAATGCAAAATCGGTGGTCAAGTCTTTAAACTATATAGATACACTTTCCACTGGTCCAGTTTTCATAGAGACTAGATAAACACAGGTCACTATGGAGAAAAAATTGACTCTGGAAAAGTGATGAGCTTGGCTTGAGTTGCACATGCCATAATTAATTATTTTTATTTATTGAACAAGGCCTTGCTGCTGGCCAATGAGAGAGGGGAAATAATATAAATGATAAATGGTGGTGAAGGGCAATTATGATCCTACTGATGAGAGAAGGGCCAGTGTTCACTTTCTGGCAGTTGGGAGTAGAAATCATGACCCCTCCTCCTCCGCCCCTCATCCCCCATGGGATTAGGATAAGAACATGGGAATTCCTGGCTCCCTGAATGGCTAATTTCTTTCAAGCTTTGAGGCAAGAGGAAGCCCTCCTGGTCATAAAACTAAACAAAAGGAAATGGCATAATAAACTTTAATCTGGGATTATAAAGCATCTCTTTTTTTAAAATTCCTTTCCTGTACTGAACTGAATACTTTACATAGCTTAACATTTGTGTATCCAGCAAGGGAATGTGAATATTATACAGACAAACAACATATCTGTGGACTGAGCAATCTAACAAAAATTCAAAATCTGGAAAGTATATTGAGCATGTTCACTAAGGATGACATTATAAAGGGTCTGACAATGTGAAACATATGTCAGCAGTTTTCTGCATTCCCCACCCAGTATGCATGAAAATTTACTGAACCTTGATCATTTCAGTGGAGAAATTAGAGACATTTAGGACCTAAATTAAGAAAATACGTAACTTGAGCACCAGTTAACCTTGAATTTCAGGTAATAAGGTTGTAATATGGCTATACTTTTTAAAAACACAGCTGTATACTTTATTATAAGTACCATAATTCTGAAGCTTAACGTAACACTTTGAATCTACTTTTGAAGCAAAAATTAGACAGTGCACTTGAGTCAGCTATTTATTACAAAGGGTGCACATGACGTGATGACAATAAAAAAAAAAAAAAACTCCTTCCTCCAGCACAAACATGCATGAAACACTGAAAAATCTGGCAAAGAGACTGGCATAAAACTAAATTACCAGATGTACCTATTAGTGTGGCTGCCAAAGCTCCCTGAAGGGTTCCATCATGCTGAGCAATGATGTATCTTAGCTGTGAGTTGGAGTGTTGCCCCCTTTGGGTATGAAGCATTTCTGAGTCTTCCATGTGTTGTGCACACACAGGAGCCATTCACTTTTTTTTCCTGTTGTACAGATTTGGTGCAGTTCATCTGCTTTCACTTTCATCTCTGACATGGTTCACTGCAATTCTGCTGCCACTGGAGTGCCAAGCCAGATATGGCTTGAGACATATTTGAAAAAGCAGAAAATTAATCCCTGACATCATGTCTCCTACTGCTTGTATCAAGGCTTTATCATGTCATGATTTAGAAAACGTATTTCACGTAATACCATCCACACTTATCAGAGTCACCATCAGGAGACATGAAAAGAATAATGCTTGCTGCTCAAAAACAACCTTCACCAATATTGGAGAACGGAATTTCTTTTACTTCCACCTCTGGGAGAGAGTACACATGCCACTAATACCGAGTTTCAAGGAAAGTTCTTTCTTGTCTCTAAATTTTATTTTAAAAAAAGGTTCTATTCAGTCCAAAAGTTAATTCCTATATTTTTTGATAACAGCACATCTGCGTTTTCTATGGGTGCCTAATCCAGAATTAAGAGTAAAATTCCTGGACAAATTTTTGTTTAGTGAGGGGAACTGATTTATAATAAAACATTAAATACCCAAATTAAGAAAATTCAAATCTAAATGTCATAAATTATCCTTCTGTCCTCACAATGCTGCCCACCCTCGCATATCCCCACCAGGGATTATTTCTAGCTGTCACCTGAAATTTATGTCTGAGCGTGTTAGACTATATGACAACTGTACCTACATCATACTAAAGGAAAGAAGCTGTAGCTCTGCAGCGCTTTCGTTGGTTTTGAAGTATTTTCTTTCAATTCTTTAAAATGACTGAAATCACAAGTACATGTGTCCAAACTTTCAAGAAGAGACAATCTTTTTGCCATTATGCAGGTATGGAACATCTTGCTGCTTGCAAGGGAGGAGATAGAAGCTTAGTATTTTTCATTAGATTATCCCCATTCACAGAAAGGAACAGTAATATCACTCCAGTGCCAAAGAGCAGTCTGGGTCCCATGACTGAAAAGATTACCTTGAAGATATGAATCCAAAATGTAGATACTCCCACCAAACCCCTTCTGATGCATTCTCACGGAAATATAAAAGATTTATCTTTCAACATTTATCCAATTGCACTCTTGTCTGAGTTCATGAACCAAGAATCTAGGCCTTTAATCATGTTTGCGATAATGTTGCATTAGCTGCTGGAAGACTCTTTCTGCATTAGAAAGATATTTAATTGGCCTTTGTTTGTCATAAGTCACTAAAATTTATTTTGAAACACTCTTTTTCAATGTTATTTTATTTAGGGTTATACAATCCATACAGTTATGCAGGCAATTGTTGTGAGGCCTCTATTTGTTCTATGTTGACAAGGTGCAGACAGATTTATTTGTGATGGTTGCTTTCCAAAATATATGGAGAATTCAGAATGGTGGTTTTTTTCTGTATTTGGCGGGTGCATAGGGTACAGCAGGCTATCTTTCATTAAGAGGGATGCTAGTTGGGGAGAATATAATGTGTCCTGCCTGTATGTGAAAAATAAGACAAGACAGTTTCCAGACTTCAACAGGACAGTGACCTGATGGAAGGTAGAATCTCAGTGCCCCATACATGGTAAGTAGCTCATAAGCAAGTATGAAGATTTTAGGCTTCTGTGAATTCTGAGTAGACAGAGATCTTTAAACATCCGAGGGTTGTGCTGGCCGCTGCTTCCCGCAGCCCTCATTGGCCTGGAGCAGCGAACTGCGGCCAGTGGGAGCCGCGATTGGCTGAATCTGTGGTCACAGCAGGTAAACAAACTGGCCCGGCCCACCAGGGGGCTTACCCTGGCGGGCCACGGGCCAAAGGTTGCCGATCTCTTTTCTATGAAAACAGTCCCAGACAATCTTTTCCTGTGCTTTCCTGATGGCGTCATTTCCCCAGTGGCCAGTAGAGGAACATACTCCAGGTTCCAGTCCAGGGACCATCAGCTCAGCAATTCTGGGCTCTACCCTCTCAGCCTTCACTGCTCCTTCCCTGGACTGCTTCCTATTCTTCCTGATCTCTGCCCTTCTCTGCGAGTACCAGCTCCAAACCAACTCTCTCCTCCCTCTTCCGAAGGAGTGACTGCCCTTTGGCCAGCAGCCCTGTCTGTTCTCAGGTCCTGGGCTTTACAAGCCTGGCCTATTCCTGCCCAGCTGAGCCTCCTTTAATTAACTCTGTGCTTCTTGGCTACTCTTCCAGGTGCAACCTGGGCCAGTTACTTGGCCTACTTGGGCACCTTAACGGCTTCTAGTCCTGTGTGGGGTGAACAGCCCTTCACACCTAGGCTTAGATATATGCATGCAGAATGTCTTGCTGAAAGGAGAATCCAGAGAATGGGGATAAGTCAACCCAGTTTCACAATGGAAACAGCCAATCACTGGAGATTGCAATGCAGCGCTGGGTTTTTCACACATTACCACACAGCATAAATCAAAGCTTTCTCAATCCCTCTTCCCAGAGTAGCATGGAGCAGTGCCCTGCTATCCCACAGGCTCATGTACCAGTGTGAAGGAAGCCCCATGCTTTTATCTGTGAGGCTGCAGTCACGTAATCTCACTGTTTGTTCTTGCAAATATTTAAAACATGCTATAAGTTATTCATATATTTGTCTTTAACTGGATGCCCAGACATAGCAGCACAAACAGACCTGGAATATTGCCACAACTGCTATGCTGTTGTACTTGAAATAGTTTCCCTAACTACACATATTTCTTTTATACTGGAGCTACTGCTCGCTCTTCTTGTCTTGTTGAGACACTTAATATCCAAACTAATTTTCTATGACAGTGCCTAAGTAGTAAATCAGTTTCTATGGCCTAAGAAGTACAGTGAGTTAATACTCTGCTCATTGTGGCGTCTGGAGATTAGCATTCAAAACTTGACATATCCAACAAAATGCCCCAATAAGAATGAGGTGGGTGAAACCAAAAAGTCACCACGCTCTCAAATGAACTAACACAGAAAAATGATAAAAGACAAAAAACACCAAATCAGCTGTGGGTAAACACTTTTCACAAAACAATCCAGCCACATCTAACCTCTCAGTCCTCGTCCTCAAAGGAAACCTTCACAACACCTTCAAAAGACGAGCTTAAATTCATATCTTTGCTAGACATTAAAAATCATGGTATTAATAAAGACACTTAATTTACAAGAGACAGGGTGGGTGAGGTAATATCTTTTATTGGACCATCATCTGTTGGTGAGACAGACAAGCTTTCAGGCTTACCCAGAAAGCTTGACAGCTTGTCTCTCTCACCAACAGAAGCTGGTCCAATAAAAGGTATTACCTCACCCACCTTGTCTCTCTAATATGCCACAAATGAAAATAAGTTTGGTGATCTCATCTTTGTTATTTGCAAACATTTGTTCCGATCACAAAACAAACATACATATATTATATATAACTGTCTAATACACACACTTCTTGCATATGAAGATATATGTACATGGATTAACTTTGCAGCCATTAGGGACAATTGGCAGTGGCTCAGAGGACTCTCTGGATTGGAATACCATGTATGTATGGGTCTAGACTGAGGTGTATTAGAATTTTTTTGTGAAAAAGCTAATATAACATCTGCCCTCATTTTGCTTGGCTCCAACCAGAACTCCAACCAGACCCTGAACTCCAGAATATATATATTAAAAAAAAATGCAAACTATGAATTTTTTTAAAGAAAAATCCAAAGTCATCTAAATTTTAAATGCTCTTTAAAAATACCTCTTTTCCCTTCTATAAAGGAAAATAGAAGGTTGCAAAAATCATGTAACATTTTCATGTGTGTCACCTGAAAGTTTTCTTTTTTTCTGCTGGTTAATACATAACTTCAGTCATAAGAAATTGCTACAAGACAGCTGTTAACTTACAACCTACTTCCCAGATGTGAAGGTTAACAGAGTACTAATTTTTAGTAATGCCAGCAATCTCCAATTTATCCTGCAGCTCTCAGTGGGCTATCATTAGTGCTATAACCTAATATTTATCCTGACAAGGAGATTCCCTCCTTAGAAATAAAAAATGATACCTAACATAATTAGTGAAAACTTCATCTCCCAGAGGAGTTATGATTTATACCTCATCTCTCATATTGCTTACACTTAGATAGGACTTTGCATGTGGTTTTACTTAACCGGAAAGTTGTTTACCTCTTGTCCTGGTCAGTTGATACCCAATAACAAGTCAGGTCTTTCCCCATTGTTCACGGAGAACTAATGTAAAACTTACTCCAGGTGTCAGAAAAAATTAGAACAAACAGATTACAGGTTATCTTAAAGAGCAAAGAATACTCCTGTCTCTTGCTGAGATGATTCATTTGCACTTTGGTTTTACAAATTAGATTAACAACACAGGTGACGTTCCGCCTTCCTGACAGACTATTTCATTTAAAAAAACACAGACACGCACACACACACAGTGCTTTTGAAGAGAGTTTGAATGCAAATACAAAATTGTAAGCATCATTAACTCTCATGCATGATGCATACGTTGGTGCTTCAGACACACACACACACACACAGCGCTTTTGAAGAGAGTTTGAATGCAAATACAAAATTGTAAGCATCATTAACTCTAATGCATGATGCATACGTTGGTGCTTCAGTCATAACAGCACCTAATGAGATTGCCTTCCTGAACTGATTGATATAGGTTCCTAACAGACAGATTCAGGAATAAGATCTGCTTAATTTCTCTTCAACACAGTACAAATCTATCTGTGATAGACAGCAAAAACTTGGTTAAACATTAAATTTAATGAAGCATTTGGGAACCCACTTTTTTACACAATGACTTGTTGAAATTGTGTTGTCAAGGGAACATAAAAAAATTAGTAGTGGCCTTAAAGAGGGATGCTGCGGAAGAGAATACTCCAGTAATTTGTCCAAAATAATTGGATGTAGTATTTGATGAGAAGTTTGAACTTATCATATTTGTGGAGAGGGTGGTATACACTGTCTTCCCTTTATGCTGCTTTGAGGTAAGAAGGTGTTGGGAGGCAAGATACTTCCATAATTTTGTTAATTACTTTTATCATTTTTGGTAACTGATATAAACACTGAAAATAATTATTAAAATGAAAGTCATTTATCAGGACTGAAGGGTTCTAAATTTTCCCTGAAGTGCTTCATAGAACACAGCCCCAGAGACTAAGATTTAAATCTCTTTGGGATAAGTTTGTTAAAACAGGAATGCAATTTGCTTTTGGTATTATTAATCAAAACCTCTATTCATGAGACTAATACATGTTCTGAAATTATGATGAAGCCCAGACTTCATTACTCTTGAAATTGGCTACACAATACGAGAACAACTGGAGGTCCCCAAAATTGTGACTCATAATGATGTTAATCGTTAATAGGTGGGAGTGAATATAAAGTATTAAGGATAGGATTTTCAAAGGATGCCAAGAGGATTAGTTGCCATACTCCCACTGCCTTTCAAGTAAATTTGGGATCCTAATTCCCAGAGGCTCCTTTGAAAATTCCATCCGAAAAGCTTAAAACATCTGTATATTACTGAGCTAAAATGTAAAATAATTTGTAGTGATTTCTTGTCCAGTGAAGATATAGATTAGGAAATAAGATGTTATTTGAAATAGGCAAGAGTAACTTCTGTCAAAGTCAAGGCTAAAATTATGTTGGTAATCATACTGGACATCCCTGTGTTGAATCCAGAGCTAGAGCCAGCATTGTGACCATGTGTATGTTTGTTAATGGATATTAACCAATTTAAATGTTGGTGTATGTGGTCAGGAATGCAAAAGTCACATCTGAAAATTAAGTCAATGTCTGGACACCAGAATATTTATAAATTTCTGATGTCTGGCAAAAATAGTAAGCAAGTCTGACCTAATTCTGCTAATTTCAGGACACTAGAATTATATATATAGTCTTTTACTGGTCTGTGTCAAACTACTTCAGATTGGGCCCAATGTTGATTTCTCAGGGACCCGGAGGGAGGTGCTATGGGAAAGAGTGACCAAGATCCTCAGGGATAAAAACTATTTCCACATGTCAAAACTTTACTTTCTGATCCCTCGCACCATGATTTCTGAGCTTCCAGTCCAAAACATGAAAGACAGATTCAAGTATGGTACCTGGACAGACGGGCAAACCTGCAGAGACCCAGAACATGATTCTATTGACATCTCAATTATTTCAAGTTACATGCTTTCAAGTAAGTACATAAATCTGTTTGTATTTACGCCAAAAAAGAAGCTTTACATCATTATCAGCATATTAGGGGTTTGGTGTGTGATTTATTTGTGTGTGTGAATTAGACTTTCAAAATCACTACCTGGAAGGTAACATTGAATTATATTGGTATGTTAAGAAATTAAGTAAGTACCTATATACATTCTAACTAGATTCTAATATAGTTATTTGGTTGATTTTATATAGCTTGAAAATGGCATTCCAGCTTGCTTGGCAAATGAGGGGCCTCATTCAAGATCCATAGTTATATACTAATAAAAAATCTATCTATTCAGAATATGTTAAAATAATTAAAAATAAGTTACTGCAGTGCAATAAGTTTTATTGTGAAAAATATAGTTTTATGGATTCAATTTATGGTTACTTGATAAAGTTCTAGTATTTTAAGTTAAGTTCAGTCTTTGAAACATTATAAACACTATATAACCATCTTTGTTTTCCACTCTGTAACTTCCAATATAACATTAATATTTGTAATAAAATGTTATAAAGATATAAGAATCTTGAATCTATACCTTAAGCCAGAGGTCTAATGAATGGGTAGAATTTGCAACATGGTAGTCAATTAATTACTTAATCAACATAAATTTCATCCCTTGTGTACTCTATTGTTCTAATTACAGTCATTAGTGGATCATATATATGAAGAATCCATTAATTTTCAGTGCACATTTTAGTAGTAACCTTTATATTAGTTCAACGTACATTAAAAATTGATGGGAAACTTCTATTTTTTTATTTTTCTCAGGAGTGCTAGTGTCCTGGACTGAGCCTAAAATTTTCACAAGGTGACATCATAACTGGTTTTGAATAGCCAAATATTGTAATACATTAATGCATTTGTATTTTTGTAACTGGCTGATTTATTGGAACTGCATTGATGACTGGCCTATACAGTAAAACTATTTTATGTAGCATGTATGTTTTCATAAGCATATATATAATCATAGTTGGATTTAGCAAGTGCATGCTTGAAAAGCATAATTTGATAGAAGCCATCAGCATGGAATTATAAGAGAAAGGCACACTCTTTGACTATACATTACAGCCAACAGTGACAGAAGACAATGAGAGTTTCCATTTATATACTCTTCATATGATTCCATACACAGTTGGCTAAATTAATGTCCTAGGCAGAGGGCAAACAGCTTGCTGAATGATCAGAAATATGAAGGGGTTAGCAGCAAATTCACCAAGAGTGTTTTGGAGAAACTCTGTCCACAATAAATGATGAACAAAAACAGCCTTGATAAGCTGAGAAAGTTTAAACTCTAATAAAATAAGAAATTCTTTAATGGATCGTTAAAGAGCTTTGAGATACCCAAATAAAAGGTGGTCTAGAAAGGAAAAATATTGCTCAACTAAAAGGACAAGAAATAATCCAAAGAGCTAGACCAAAATATAGTTATTCTAGGTTGATGGGGCAAAAAAACAAAATAAAAGGAAACTTATAATTTTAAAGTAAGTGACAAGTCTCGGGGGAAAACGAATGAAATAGAGAGCTTATTTTTAATGCAGCAGCCATACAATGTGTATAGAATCAGGGGAAAGGATTAGGGGGTATTGTTTGGAAGTTCTTGAAGCAGTCAGTGCAACATGTCTGTAGTACAGAAAACAAATCAGGATATTAGGATGCTTCCATGTGTGGAAACAATAGAAATCAAAACATGGTTTGTTCCTTTTCAGAACACTGTCTAGACCTCAAATGACAAAGCATTAAAATTTGGCCGTCTTTAATAGAAAAGATCTTTCCATAGAGACAGTACAATATAGCACAATCAGGGATTAAAACATATTTGTAGTGAGGAAAGGCTAAACTTGGCCATTCTAGTTTCAGGGAGAGAGAGAAGAGCTTGAAGTCATCAAATGGAGGAATTGTGGCTGGGATTTTCAAAGATGCCGGGGATTTGGATGCCAAACCCCCCCAACATTACTTTGAAAATACCTGCCTTGAAGAATTATGAAAGGGTTTGGCAAAGTGCAGACAAACTCTAGTGCACCAGAAAGGGGTTCAAAAGCCAGGGAAAACAGGAGTATATCATCAGCTCCTAGGCAGATTCCACTAAGAAACAAACATGTGAAACAAATTGCCATTGAAGACTGCAAGCCAATGATTCTAATTAGAGATAAGAGAGACATTTTTATGAAGAAAACAGGGAATTAGAAAAGATAAAACAGATTTAGGAGGGATTAATGCTCAAGGGGATGAATTCTTCAGAACACAGGGACATTTCCTGTCCAGCTCATTCCTGGGGTCTTGCAGCTTTCCTTTCAATCTCAGTACACTACAGTTAACTGATAAAACAACTGCAAACAATCCAAACATTAAAATTTGCTTCAAAACAGGAATAAAATATTGGTGCAGACATTGACCATGTTCTCCTTTTAAAAGTGACTACATTATTTACAATAATACTCCAAAAACCAACAACTTACAATAATAATATTACATGCTAGTTGGTGTGAGAGACAAGCTTTTGAAAGCGTGTCTCTCTCACTAACAGAAGTTAGTCCAATAAAAGATACTACCTCACCCATCTTGTTTCTCCAATAATGTTATTAAAATATTTAAGGGAAAAAATGTATGCAACTGCTGGGTTCCTTCTCCGGTTCTTTTTCAATAATCAGAATGTTAGCTAAGAGAATCTGTGCCATTGAAAGTCACTCACCTGTTTGCAAAAAGAGAGTTACCGGTATATGCTCAGCTAGCATAAAATGTCACAACTCCCCTAGCTTCAATGGAACTATGACAATTCACATCAGCAAAAGATATACCCCAAAGCCTTTGGAAGCCAGTTCTGTTACCCAGAAAAGTACTCTGGAAAACCCAAACATACTGAAGTGTTATAATCATTGTCTTACATGAACCTCTTTCTTTCCATTTTGTGCTTTGGTATTCAGTATATATTAATCTTCAAAAGGACCTGGATGCAAGCCTTGAATGTTCAGTATCTCCATAAACAACATATCTCCACAACAGTCTCCCTTATCTGAGACTGGTCAGAGCTTAGGAAAACATAATGTGCAACAAGTGCCTGCAGATATACTATATTGATCATGAGATATGATCGTGAGTTTTTATTACCATTCTGGAAAAAAAAGGAACATAAAAGCAAGCAGCTCTGTTCCAGCTGTAAGAGTTTAATCTTATTCATATCTGATTAGCATTAGGAACACATGCTTTGAATATGAAACACTTGTAAGTCTCCCCAGGTGAGTATTCAATCTTATCTTTGCAATTTCTGTCAGACATTTATATACCTGCTTCTTTTCAAACGGGACACAGATGAAGCTTAATCTAGCAGCTAAATGACTTTGAGAACTTGATTGTATTTTTAATATTTTAATGTATTTAATTTATGCAGCATATCTTCCTCAGGTAAATATTGCAATAGAAAAAACAAAAGTTTCACTGCAGTTTCATCTAAGAGCATTAAAACAGAAATAGAGTAGGAAGTCATCTTAGGTTTCTCTCCTTTCTTTTTTTTAAACTATTTTTTCACAGAATACTTTTCACATTTACTGTGTATACTGTCCTTAACTATTTACATTTTTCTCATAATGTCGGTGGTTATTGTTACTTTTAGTTACTATACTGTACTATTAACTAGAGATGAAGTAACTCATTGGGGTAACATAAGAACACACATACAAATCATCTTCGCAAATTAGCCCAATCAAATAACTTCACTTAACAGTATTTTTGGGTTCCAGATAGGAGAAGAATTGTTAAAATACAACAAGAAAGGTCACTTTTAGGAGACTTCCAGCCACTTATGTGTTCTAAATATGAATCTTTGGAACTAAGCCTCTGAACCTTGGGAGGGTCTCATTTAAGTAAAGCAGTGACTACAGACTATAAAAACATCACATTCTGCAACTACATACATGGAGGAATGAGGATATGATACACACATACATTAGTTCTGTACAGCGATGCATGTGTGAAATCTACCTCAAAGGTGGAATAAAATCTATCTGGAAAAAAATGTTATTTTACACCAGAGCTGCTGTTTGTGTTTTTCTTTGAAGCAGAAATGATGGAGACCATTAAATGAGCCTAATTTTAAATGCGGACGAGGAATGAATCAGTTTTAGGTTGTGATGAATAAAATATATATGGAGGTTTATTCTCCTCAGCTGACATGAAGCATCTGCAGTGGCTTTACTTCTAAAAGGAGACATTAAGCTCAATACAAACAGACAAGTGTAAAGTATGCTGCTAATGAGCTCTGTGTTCTCCAGTTGTTCCATATTTATGCTAGTTATTAAATATTTGTATTATAGTAGCAGCCAGGGGGCCCAGATTCTCTTTCTCCTTTCAATATATTTTAGCTCAGCCAAGGAAGGCAAGAACTATTTTGCCTTTAATTTTTGTACAGTCCTATAAAGCTTTTTGTCCAGAAAAGAAGCAATGTGTCCATGCCACTTGACAAAGCTGATAAACAAACATATTCACCTGATTTTTCTGACAGTTTACTAGTCGACAGCTTGATAAATGGGAATGAGAGACTCTGTAATGGTATTTGACAGATACAGTTTCTATTAATTTCAAAATTCCTGAATATTTCCAAAAATGCAAGGGGAAAATGATTGTTTCTGCTTTAGAGTCCTGACAGTGATATTTTTGACAGCACAGCCTTGTTAGTTTACACTATGATATTTTATATGCAAATTCATATGAACACAACTGAATGAAATAGATAGATGCAACCGTTATGCCTGCCTAGACTATTTTTCTGATAAAAAAAATATATTACTGAAAATTAGGCATGGCAGCAAGGCAGTGGCGGACGACTAGAATGATCAGTGATACCTTACAGTAAGTTCGAGACTTATTGTCCACATGGATCCCACTTCCAGTATCCATGCACACCATGCCTGTGAGGTCACATTATTTTGGACAATAGTGTCCATTACGGCTGCCATTTTGCATTTTGTTTTCAGGCTTCAGGCTCTAATCACTCTATGTAATGATATATATTAGAATTGTTTTTCAGTTTTATGGGTGCTCTTCCTCACACATCCTCTGTCTTTTTTAAACATTGTCAGCTAACTGGAAGTTATAGATGACACTGCCAGTGATGTAGAGATGCATCATGGAAGCAACCGGGAAATTAGTGTCTATAACCAGATTTTCAGGGACTCTTCCTCTCTACCCATAGAACAGCCTATCCCCATTAAATGTTTATAAAATCAACCTGGGAAAGGCCTCCCTTTGCCCCCAGTCAGGACTGACCTATCCCATGCATGGTGGAATAGCTTCATCCTTCTGTGACATTCTCTCCCCTGCCTCAATAGTTATTGCCCAACATATCAAGTTCGGGGGATAACATAGCTTCAGCCTGCTTCTACTCAAATAATTATCCATAGCAATTATAACATATTGGGGGGGAGGGCGGAGAAACGAAGAAAAATTATTATGGTCCTTCTAACAGGCAAGAAAATCCCAACATTACAAAAATAATTATCTGTTGGTAAGTAAACTGGCACATATGTTAATAAAGCAGATACAGTACAATGGAAATATTCACAAAAATACATTTGTATTGTGATTCCTTGTTAATTACACAATATGAACATGTCACCATCTATTACTGCATATGTGGCAAAGATGCACAAAGTAGGGTATAAGGATGCCACACAGCTATCATTACTGCATATGACTTTCATATATGCACATGCTGGGTAAAACTTCATGGGCTCAGGGATAATGTTTGGCTAAGCACTCCAAGGAGGAATTCCTTAGCCATGTCTATTGACTCTTCAAAATTTGGTTGGAAATGCCAAGAGGGCCAGCTCTCATACAAAATTACCCAGCGTGCTCTGGTTTTTGTTGGGGATATATTATTGGAAGAATCATCCCTGTACTCTTTTTTCCAGCTCTGACTGGAGCCAGGAGGTGCAGGGATGCCTGGAAACAAAAACACAATAGCAAAAAATAGTGGGAGAAGTAGAGCTGGTCAAAAGTTTTCCATCAAAATGTTTCTTCAATGAAAAATGGTTTTTCAAGTCTATTTTTTATAAAAAAAGTTATTTTAGTCAAAAATATTACTTTAAAAAAACCCAAAATGCTGAAAAAAGGAAAACCAAACAATTATTTGTCTTTGTTAACATTTTTCAAGGAACACAAATAATTTCCCGACCAACTCTGGGAAGAGTTCATTTTCACATCCACTCAGAAACTTCAAGTCTGGGGAGACATGCTGGGTTATATATTTCTTCCAAGTTGTTTTGTCTATAAGCCTCAACACTTCCCAAAAATGTGCTCCGTGGACCTTGGCCAGGTGGTCTGTGGAATACTGGCTGGAAATGCAGCACTGACTTCTCGCTGTTCCCAGCTCCTAAACTACAGTAAAAAGCTAAAAATACATTTTCTTCCTTCCCACCCATAAAAACCATACACAGATCTTCCAGCTTGCAAAATTGCTGGTGGAGCTCCTACTCCCAGCAACAAGGCAGAAGTTGCTGCAGTATGATCCAGGGGGTCAGCTCTGCTCCTTCAAGTGGTCTTCTCTCTCTTCCACCTCCTTCTTGTTCTGTGTCCCACACCTGCCTGACTATCTCTTCCCTACCTACCCCTCTCCCACCTTCAATTCCCTGACTGCCTCTGCCCCACATACTCCTCTCCCATCTCTAACCTTCCTATCCCAGGCCTCTGGCTCCTCTCTAGTAATTTACTTTGCCTCACTAGTTGTTTGTTTCTGCTTCCTCAGTACACCACCCTAACCTTCCCACACCAACCCCCTCAATAGGTTCTAGTCAACTGCTTTCAGGCAACCTCCTCCAAAAGAAAGGAAACAGAGCAAGAATAAGAGAGTCAATGAGGAAGAAAGAAAACTTTCAAACTACACATACAGTAAAGTCTCTCTCCAGAGTTTATCCCAATGAGCCATTCAAACATGTGGTTTTAATAATGCCTGAGAACTTCTGTAGAACCATAATCATTATATAGATTTATCCTGCAAAACAGAAAGCCCTAACTATAGCATTAACTTCTGACATCAGCTTTCACCTCTCTTTGACCATCCAGAAGGCTCTCCTGAATATTTCATTGCTTCTCAATATTAAACATTTATTTTCTTTTGTTAGTATTCCATCATGATACATTTGTATTGTGTTTTTTGGGGCAGGGAAGTAGGAGTACAACAGGGGGAGATAGCTCAGTGGTTTGAGCTTTGGCCTACTAAACCCAGGGTTGTGAGTTCAATCCTTGCAGGGGTCACTCTGGGATCTGGGGCAAAAAATCAGTCCTTGGTCCTGCTAGTGAAGGCAGGGGTCTGGACTCAATGACCTTTCAGGGTCCCTTCCAGTTCTATGAGATAGGTATATCTCCATATATTACATTAACTGTTTACAATCTAATAGCATATGCACTAGGCTCAGTACAGATGCAATCACTTCCAGCTTGCCTTACACAGCCTTTTTGTAAGGATGCTCTAGGACAGACTGTGTAAGCTTGCATTTACCAGAGATCAGCATGCTAGTTAAAAGCTGGAGGGATACGAGATCCTGGAGAGTATCCAAATCTCCAGTGGGAGTTTGCATAACTGATTTAGGTAATTCTCCCTGGAATTTCTTTTCAATTAGGCTCTGTGAATACACAGCATGCTAGCAAGCACTAGCTTGACAATTAATTTACTTTTCAATAAAGATTTGCTGGTTTAGTTAAAATGGACCTTTGATCGACTGAAAGGAATTCTGTTGTTACAAATGCTTTTTAACACTTTTTCCTTGTTTCCTCCTTCCGCACTATCTAAAATGCTTTCTCCCTAGGAAACCTTGTTCATTCCCCACAGGGATACAGGATTTTAGTAGGTAAACAATTCTTCTAAGAGACAGGAACTCTTTCCTCACTTGATCTCAGGTACTTATTTACACACAGTTAAGGAAAATTGTTTTATTGTCTAAAGAAATCTGACACATGATTGTTAAAAGAGAAACCATCAAGGTTGACACACACAATATTTAACCAACTGTACCTTAATCATGTAATGCATACACCTATGTATATAGTAAACTGCCTGCTTGATTCCCCTCGCCACAATCCCTATTTCATAGCAGATGAAATATTGTTAAAAATCTAATTCCACAACCATCAAATTACCAAAAACAAGCCCAGAGCACCCACCCTACAAAGACACAACATGTGATGTTTGGAGAGTTAGAGAGCAGTGTGATTAAGGCCAAAGATAGGAGGAGATCTAGGTTTCCTTTACTCAAACAAGATTGTAATGTATAGACCCCTTTGTCATGGGTACAAAACCTCATCTTAACGAAATTACTCAAAGATAGTTCTTAAGTAGCTTGCTAGTATGGACGATACAATATTTTTGGGAGACAAAACTAGAGTTACAACAATGAATGTAAAAAAAAAATAAATCCGGTGCAGTAGCTTTGTATGCCTCTGACCTGGATCTCTGAGGAAAAAAAACAAAACTACAAAAAGCCTTTTCAGTTCCAGAAACTGAAGCATTCCCATGTTAACCAATCATCTGCAATTCTTCCGATAAAGCAAAAAAAATAAAAACACAGCAGAGAAGCTAATGTGGCTACCAACTAAACAAACTAAAATAAAATAACTAAAGAATGCTAATTCAGCAAAGACAACTTATTTTCATATTTAAAGCTGTATGAATTAAATACATCATCTGTCTCTTTCCCTCTATAAATGTATCCCTCTCATTTTTCTATCTATTTTTCAATTTGGGAAAAAAATACACCATATAGTATAAATTATTTATTTACTGGTCAACTCCTTCTAACACCAGTTCCAGTTCACTGACCCACATATCCCATTGATTTAACCAATGAACTATCTACAGTGTTATGTATTATTAACTATATTTGGTCTCTTAAAATACTTCTATGCCAATGCATCAAAAGAATACAATAGCTTTTTCCTTGGTAAAAGGGTTCCCCTTCTGTTTTCATACTGTCTTCAATAAAAGGTATTACAAGTAGCATTGTCCGTTTTTTTTTTAATGCCAGCCAGATTCAGATCTGATGGGCAAAGAGAGACCTAATCTGGCTCTCATTACAATAAACTTCAAAGCACCTATTAACTTAAATTAGGGCCCTAAATATCCTATGTCATGGGTCTCATCACAGTGACACACACAGGTAAAAATATAAGGCTTTACTCCTCATGTTGCAAAACATCCTCAAT
Organism: Mauremys reevesii; assembly: GCF_016161935.1. Lineage (NCBI taxonomy): Eukaryota > Metazoa > Chordata > Testudines > Geoemydidae > Mauremys > Mauremys reevesii. Next base: position 29,115,809 of record NC_052630.1, read on the forward strand.
TCCCACTGACTCCAAATAGAGGGAAGGGCATGCTACATTTCACAGGATGGAGCACACAAATACTAAACAAAAGGACCTTTTAGATTCACAAGGACTGCAAAAATGCATTGAAAGGCTGCCAGAAAAAGCTGCAAATCGTTTGCTCTCTCTCACCTAGGGCAACTGACTTCCACCTGCAGGGAAGAGAAACCCAACCAGCACTAAACTCTATGTTTTCCACAAAGTCACTGTATGATTCGCCCGCAAAACAATGCAACAGACCATAGAAAATAATAGCACATAATCAGAAAAGCTAGGAACAGCTTGGTAAACTATGTTTGGCAACACGTTATGGTGAAAACAGTATAGCTAACTTTCATAGGTGCAGGGAATACAACAAAAATCTAAGACTTCACTAAGTATTTTGACATGGAAATTGATTATGTTTCTTTCCCTCTTTGCATTTGTATTGAAAACAGCATTTTGTTCTCTAGGATATTGGTTTATATTAGGTTGAGAAAGTCAGAGCGCTTTCCAGCTAACACAGTGACATGGGCCTGAAACGCCTGGCCACACCACAAGGGGGAGGGAAGTACTGTGTCTCAGACTCATAGACTTGAAGGTCAGAAGCAGGGGCGGCTCTAGGCACCAGCAAACCAAGCTGTTGCCTAGGGCGGCCAAATCTAGGGGGCGGCAGGCTGGACCGGTGGACCTGCCGCAGTCATGCCTGCGGGAGGTCCACCGGAGCCGCGGACGACCGGACCTGCCGCAGGCATGACTGCGGAGGGGGCGCTCGTCCCGCGGCTTGGCTGGACCTCCCGCAGGCATGACTGCGGCAGCTCAAGCGGAGCCGCCGGACCCGCGAACCGTCCGCAGCCGTGCCCGCGGGAGGTGCGCTGTTCCCGCGGCTCCGGTGGACCTGCCGCGGGAGCTCAACCGGAGCCGCGGGAAGAGGGGACCCGCCGCGGGACCGAGGAAGGGCGGCGCAGCACACCGCGCTGCCTGGGGCAGCCTATTTTCTAGAGCTGCCCCTGGTCAGAAGGGACCATTGTGGTCATCTAGTCTGACCTCCTGCACATTGCAGGCCACAGAACCTCACCCCCTCCTGAAATAGACCCCTAACCTCTGGCTGAATTACTGCAATATGAGTCTATTGCAATGAAACCTGGGAGCTTCTCCAGCTAAACACTGTGTCTGTTAAAGCTTTCATGCCACACATATTCCCAGCTCATCCAGGGATAAGTTTCAACTGATATAATAAACCTGACTGTACCTGAAATGGAAGAGAAAACCTGGAGGTGATGTGATTTTAGAAAATATTTGTTCATTCCTCTTCTCATCCATCTTCTAAAGTACAGCAATGGCAGGATGAATTCTACCCCTCTCCTTCCAGCTGAAACAATGAACCTCTCTGGTTGTGCTTTCTTAACCTTTTCTCCTTTAAAGTGTGTGGGGGGGTGGGGGGGGAGGAGGGAAGGCTTTAGAATTTTAAATGAGAGCTGAATGATCCTGCCCAAACATACACAAGTAACTAAACCCCTAGAAATACTTAAGCAAGAGTCTCTTAACTTCTGGAAATGAGAGCCTGGAACCAACTATTGCACTGGAACATACTTTTTAACAGCTTTGGTATAAGGTTCAAACTGCTTTTTCTTTACAGCCAGAAAGTTTCAATTCAGGAAAGGCATATGTAAAACATTATGATCTTTGAATCTTAATCTGTGCTGCAGATCAAATACACATACAAAACGTTCTTTAAAAATAGCAAGAGAAATATGGAAACTACTGATTTTTAACACACAGAAAGTCAGTGCTGGTGGGATACAGTGCCCTCTGCTGACCACAGAGTATTTTACAGCCTAAAACATAATTGTATACTAAAAAAACATGTTAATTAGTACTGTAGTTATGCTAAACTTTTCTGAGCTGAATTTCTCTACATGTATTTTATAATGGGCCAGATTAACTCTCAATGAACTTCTTTGCACCAACAAAGTGCTCTGTGTCCTGTGTGGACATTCACAGGAGTGGAAAGCAGGCAACATTCACTGGAGCAGGATGGTGTAAAATCCAGCTCAAGGAGGCACATCCATGGTAGCTCTCACTGAGCTAGTACACTAAAAAGAGACGCACAGCTGCAGCGGTGGGAGGAGCTAGCTGCCCTGACTGTGAACCTGTCTGAGACCACGGATATGTATTCAGAGCAGCTAGCCCCTCCTGCTGCTCATGCCACCACCACAGATACAATCTATTTTTAGCATGCTAGGTCAATCAGAGCTAGTGCAGGTATGTCTCCCCAAGCTGGAATGTACACCTTCCAGCTTCAGTGCAAACACACCCTTAGATACACTGAAAGAGGCTGCTTTCATTTCCATATGGAAGCCCAGAGAATCCCTGCTGTCAGATGCCACTGAGGGGGTAAACAGAGGAAGCACAGCTCCTAGCTGCCATCACCACTCCTGTGTCTTGGACAGCACTGCCCATGCTTCAAGCAGGGCTGGTTCCCTGCAGTCACCTCCAGAACCGGAGATTATGGCTTTTTGCACTGACACTCTTCCCCCTAAGCAAAATACTAGGAGTCCTATCCTGTGGATTAAACCAACAGATGAAGACATAAACCAGGGAGAATTTAGCACTCCATAGCCAATTCAACAACTACGCTCTATACCGCTGATGAGTATGTATGCGGTGCTTGCAGTTTTTATCCACTACTGAAACAGGGAAAACTTATTACACTACTTGTATCCTGCTGGGTGGATTAAAACCATGACTAAATCTAAAAGCAAAAGAATAAAACACATTTTTATGGTCTTACTCCTCTCAGATATTTCACTACAGATACCCCTGCTTCCAGAACATAAATTCAGACATAAACCACTACAATGACATCGCTGAATTTGCCAGTGCAGTCACAATTCATGACCCAGCAGAACCCGAGCACTTTGGTTTTCGATGATAATGTTTGAACCACTAAGGTTATCAGGGTTTCTGCTAGAGCTGGGATAATAATTTTCAGAAAATAAGTCATCCAATGAATTTTGCCTCCTTCTCTGTTCACTAATTGTCCACAGACAGCCTAAAATTTGATCAATTAAATCTACAAATAGCCAGGTTGTGAGCATTCGGCAGAGTATTTTTGATATTTAAAATTTGAACTGTAAGTAGGCCACATGGTGTGATTCTGTTTCCAACTTGGGAAGTGTCTCTTTTAGAATCAGGTTTCCAGTGCAAATATTCACATTTATAAAGTATAAATTATTGTTTTGGAGACAGTCTCTGAAATTGGCTAAAGATTTGCTGTTCATATAAATATTCCCAGCAGGAAACTGACTGTTGGAATATTTGTAGGAAGTGAACTTCGAAAGAGGAAGGAAAGTGGGTCGTCCCGCTCCTTATTGCTCAGTTCTACTTTCCACTCTCTGTGGTTGTGCCAGAGATTCCACTCAAACCCTTTCTGGTCTCAACTATTAAAAACAATAAAATTTAGTATATCCTGGCTTGACATTTTGCTCTTAGGATAAAACTTTCAAAAGGAGCAAAATGCAGGCAGAAAACAGCCGATATCATAGATGCTGTAATTAGGGGTGCTGCACCCCCTGGCTTGAAGTGGTTTCCATTATATACAGGGTTTACAATTTGGTTCAATGGCTATCAGCACCCCCACTATACAAATTGTTCCAGCGGTCCTGGCTGATACGGACAACACATATTCTATGAAAACCACCATGGGTAGGGTTTGAACTCTGAGTGCACGAGTGAAGCACTAGTTCAACAACCACAGCATGTCACTGTGAGCCGGGGTGGGACTGGGGTCAGCGTCCCCCAGCGAGCCCATCTGTGCAGCCTGGCACATGCCACCCAGGGTTCCAGCGGCGATTTAAAGGGCCTGGGGCTCCAGCCGCCGCTGCTGTGGTAGGGACCCAGCAGGGTCACTGATGGGGGGCGCAAAAGGGGCAGCGAGGTTAAAGTGCAGTTGCGGCAGCACTTTAAATTCAGCCATACGGGCTGGTATTGCCAGCTACTTTTTACCAGTAAGCCGTACCAGCCCGTACCACCTTACTTTCACCCCTGCCGTGAGCCATCAAGTTACTGTGATAATATCCCGCCTGCAATACATTTGGCTTCAGCAGAACCTTAGTCTTATTGCACATGAACATTTTATTCTTTTAGAAACATTGGTTGAGCTTGTGCTGACCTGGAGTTCCAAACTTTACATGCAATAACTTCTTCAATATTGCTTCCCCCAAGGGCCACTGGGTGTTGGGCATCAACTGAGCTGCTGGGATCAGTATGGGGGGAGGATCAGAGCCACAGCTTGAGCCCTAGCTATCCCTCACTCCTCCCCCAGCCCCATCAAAATAATAAAATAAAATAATAATAATAATAATAATAATCAGGTGATTTTCTAAACAGCTGCTTTTATGGGGGCTATTTCTTGGGAATCCCTGGCTCAAATGACCCCAAATTTAGATCACTAATCTTATCCCACACTCCCAGGAATTACAGCAAATTTCAAGACAATCTGAATCACCATGTGAATTTTAGTACATGGTAATAATAAGAATGATAATCTCTTAAACAGTAAACGTCTCAACCTTTATTGTAGCAGTGCTGTTGCTCCATTTTAATCAGGAAGATACTTGTTCTATTCAACAAACATTAATATATTGACTCTAAGCAATATAACTTCTGATGCTGAACCGGCATGCCAGCCAGACAGAAACATAGTTACTTTCACACTCTGACTTTTTTGTCCAAATAATCCAGACTGCCAATTGAAAAAGAGACACTTTGGGAAAGATGGTACATTCCCCACTGCAGCAAGTTTGAAGTGTATAGTTTATTCAAATCCTTCCAGTTCAAATGCAGTTCATATTTTGTTCCTGTTGACATAATGTGAGGTAACTCTCTGGGTGCTGGAATTTTACCAATTTTTGCATGAAGTTGGGAGACTTACTTTGTGCTTTTTGAATGCTTGATATTCTCTCGTATACATTTCTCATTTAAATTTACCAAAAACTTATCTTCAAAAGAAGCCAACATTCATATTTTCCAGTGTTTTGTGACAAAGAGTAAAAAGACGATGTGGTATACTATCATTTTTGATTGCACACCCTGGAAACGTAGAGGGCATTGTTCTCCACATCTTTTCTCCACATATAGATGTACACAATACATATACAGCTAAACTATCTCAGATATGAAAATTCTACTCCTTTTAGTGCAAAAGGAATTTACTCACCAATCAGAAGAAATAATCATTAGTATTTTTTAGCATCATCAAGGACAGCAAAGAGTGGGCTAGCAGAGTTTGTACTTCAGCTTTACTGACAATACTGCAAAGATGATATTTTAAATATATTTTACCAATTGCCAGTAAAATTGACATAATTTCTATCTTTGGTAGTGAGTAAGGTTAACACAGTATTTGTATTAGTCTCCAAACAAAGTACAGAGGAAAACATGGAGAGACAGTGTGACCTAGTGGATAGAACACTGGACTGGAAGCAGGAGACCTGTGTTCTATACCCGGCTCTGCCGCTGGGTGACCTTGGGCAAGTCACTGTGCCTCTGTTTCCCCATCTGCAAAATAGGGATAATAATGCTGATCTCCTTTGTAAAGCACTTTGAGATCTAGAGATATGCCAGCTAAGAATTATTATAGTAATATTGTTACTTGGAAAGGCAACTGTAAAGATTTTATTGGTGCTCACTGTACACATCCTGTAAGTGTGTAACAACTGAAGTTTCACATACATTAGGTGTATGGATAGAAAGATTCCTTTAGCAGATCATGTCTGTCTTTGGGCTACCATAATACATTTTCTAATTTAAGTGTGATTTTTCACAAGCTTCACCCCCTAGCACCCAACCACACACCATGATGCAAACTCATGGCTTCAGCATATTTGTTTTGAAACTGATACACAGCGGGGATCCGAATTACTTCAAACAAGTCACCTAGAAGAATGTATGTCTACAACCAACTCAATGCCCAAATATTCTGATTTCGTACATTATATATTTCTCCTAACTTAACCATTCTAATGTCTTACCTTCAGTATCTATGGAGACAGGGAGAAAGTGAAAAGTTGGTGTCCAATGCATTCAAGTGTAAAATGATACCACATTGCAGCCTGTTAAAGCTGGATTCTGGCACAAATGAAAAGTAATAAATCCTTGGAAAAATAAACTAATGTCTGTGAAATATTAAGCAATGTTTTCATAAATATTCCAGCAATTACTTATAGATCAATTCTGATTATGGAGACTATATGGAGAAGGCTGCATGCATTCAGACCTTCATTTAATGCCCTGAATTCACATCCTCAAAACTTGCTGAAAAATTCTATTTTTGGTAAGAAATGTTCTATGCTTGAAGGTGAACTTTCATAAAAAAAGAACTTGAGCAAAATTCCTTCAGTCATTGTTTCCCCTTTTATGGAAGAACTAAACAAAATTGTACTTTTCTATTTTAATGGAATGTAAGGGGATTTTTTCTCACTAATAACACAGTTGAAGACCAACATCTGAATTTTTTTAGGTTGGCTAGTTATCAGGGACAGATTTATTTTATTGTATGCAAAGAAAACTTAGATTATTTCCACAGTAAATGGATGTATAACATCTGTTGTGTTTAATTTTTAAATGATACTCTCCTTCTGTTTATTTCTCATTCACTCTAACTCTGGTACTTCCCAGAAGATGTCTTTTCATTATCTGTTTTACCCCTGCTGGAAATTAGTCTCTTTACTGTGTCCCTGCTGGATTTTTTTTAAATATATATTATCTTTGTGGAATAATCTTTTCGGGTCAGAAACGGAGACTAAACTAAGTCCACGGGGAGTTCCGAGTAGAATTTGTAGACAGGTGGCAACCTACTGAATGTGAAGGGGGATGGTGATGTAATTAATTCAGATAGCTATATTTATTAATGCACAATATGCTGTCTCTACCTGCTCAAGGAGAGAAAACTTTACATACTCACAGCTAAATACCTGGACCACCACACTACTGAAAGCAATATTGGTTTTCAGTCCATCACCTTCCCATTCTTTTCAGAAGAGAGTGAGTGATAAAGATAGAATTCTTTCACAACTTCCAAGAAGTGCAGGGTAAAGGCAGAAAACAGATTCAACCTCAATGACGACTGGCACAACCAGTCTCATGGAAACACTACCCCTGTATAAATCAGATTCTAAATGACCTCACTCAACAAAAAAATACATACCATCTCTTAGTCCATATTTTATACAAATAATTAAACTCCTGGTGTTATACTCCTGTGACTTTGTACTGGTGTTTTTCAGTCCTCATAATCTAAAACGCACTATAAAATATTATTTTTGTTCTATGTTATCAGTCTAAGTGCTGTCCTCTTTGAAAGAAATAGGTCAGTCATAGGGATGTGTCAACTGCCACATCAGAACAAATTGTCTGTTTAACCTGCTCTCATATGGCATCTTGTCCAGTATGTTTCTTCAGAGAAGAGCAAAAGGCCATTAAGGCAAGCTGGCTAATACCATGGTGATGGTATGTATTTCTTCCAGACTTCAAGATGGTGATCACCTTATCTGTGGAGAATGATAAATTATCATCTTTTAAGACTTAGCTAATTGAAGCACTCCTATTAAAAAAAAATCTCACTGTCTTTTTTATATAAATATCCTCCAGCTGGGTGTTCCGCATGTTAATTTTACAGTGCACAGAAACATAATACTTCTCCTCCTTAAAACATTAGGGCCTGTTTCTCATTTTACTCTAAGGCCTCTTCTCTGTTCCTAGAGTGTTATAAATGGACCTTAGGTGTTAATGAGAATCAGGCCTTCTGCCTTTAAGTATCTTTGATTGTCCCACTATGCCCCTATGAGTCAGGGATAATAGGAGCTTTCAAACTATCTTCTATACAGCTATTAGTTATTTTAGAGTACTCGCACCACCGTTGCTCTTATTCTATTCCTTTCCAAACTATACAATGTGAATCAACCGATTAACTATCTTTGCCAGACCTCCAGATTAATTAGAAACTTTGGGCACTGAGCTCAAATGTTAAACCTCTTCATACATGCAACCCCCCCCCCCCCCAAAAAAAAACCACACAACCAATGTAAACTCCCAAATAATTTACAAAATAGCTTTAACTCAGCTTAGCCCATGACCCCCTCTAATGCTGGCCAGTCTGAAGAATGATTTACTGCTATTAAAATAGTTACACTAACTTAAAAATTCAGCCAGAGCAGGCAAAATTCTTTCCTGTGGAGACGATATTTGTGGGAGACACCAGCATCAAGAGTCAGGATGTCATCTTCTCACTGTGCTTTAAAGATTTTTGCTATTTGAAGAAAAAAATTAAAACAAACTATTACTATGTTCTCTTTTCCCCATGGACTCTCCCGAGGGATTACTTAAAAATAATGTTTTAGTCACTGTAGCTTACGAAAAAACATTGCAAGCTTGAAATTGAAATCTGTTTCTTTCAAATGGTCAACTACATTATTCACCAATTTCCAATCTCATTCATTATTGTAGGGTGGGCCGTAAATGTTAAGATATTGGCACTTTTTCCCCCTCTTTCAGTGAAAAAACAGCACCCACGCTTTGCTTCTAAAACAAAATGCATACCTCAAAGCATTACTTTGACTAAATATACAAGTCTATAGATACATATGTATAAAGCTGATTCGAGCTTCTAAAACTCAGGGCCATTTTTGTTTCACATTAAAAAAACAAAAACAAAAACAAAAAAACCCTCTGTTTCATTTTTGAGTTTGAGCTGGGTAATGACAATTTATAGTGCTGGTGAAAGGTGCTGGAGACTGTCCGGGAAACTGAAGTAATCTATTTGTCCAGAGAACAAGCAATGGCAGCACAAGCTTTTCCTAAGAGCCCACTTAAATGTGCCGACTTGGAGAGACTACTTCCAGAGATGAAAAGTATGGCTCATTTTCCATCTTCATTCAGTCCTTGGCCTCTTTGAAAAGAATGACACGTTTACCACCTAGTAGCAGTTCCAATGGCTATTTAGGAATGTGGACAAGTTCTCTACTATTGTACTGATTCATGTAATAAAACCACCGCATATCCTGTGTTGTCACCAATGTGGCTTGAAGCCTGTGCTAAAAGAGACAGATGAATTTGGAGTAACAAATCCCTTCCGAAAAACACAACCTGCAATAGCTGGAACAATAGCCACGTCTATAATAATACAACAACAGACACAGCATTACTTACATTTATTGGCTGTCATTCCTTCCAATGGAGCTGTGAAATTGACAAGAAAGCTGGCTCCTGGCTCCCCAGCCGGGCTGCTGCCGGTCTCTGCTCCAAGCCAGGCTGCCACCTAGGCTCCCCAGCTCAGGATGCTGCATGAGCTCCCCATTCCCTGTGGGGAGCCCTGCTGCCCCTCAGGGTGCCAGCTCCCAGCCAGGCTGCCGCCTGTGCTCTCAACTCCCCACCGGACTCTAGGCATGGATCTCCCTGGGGGGAGCTCAGCTTTCCTCCCCTACCCAGCATTCCACTTCCCACCAGGTACACAGCTGCACCTGGTGGAGAGCTTCACACACCTATGTTAGGTCAAATTAAGTTTATAGTGTAGACATGCCTTCAGAGGTGCTAAAATAAGGGGGAAATAAACACAACCATTGGCTATGTCTACACGGCAATTAGACACCTGTGGCGGGCCTGTGCCAGCTGACTCGGGCTCAGAGAATGTTTAATTGTGGTGTAGACATTCGGGCTTGGGCTGTAGCCCGAGCTTTGGGACCTCACAGGGTCCTAGAGACCAGGCTCAAGCCAGAGCCTGAATGTCTACACCACAATTAAACAGCCCCTTAGCCTGAGGCTCACAAACCCAAGTCAGCTGGCATGGACCTGCCGTGGGTTTTTAATTGCTGTGTAGACATACCCATTGAGATTCAAAGAAACCCTCTTCAGTTAAAGGTTTATCTGCATTATCCAGATTTGATGACTATTCTAATCTACTGCTTCTATGTCTATGTTAATGTGGCAATCATCCTTCCAAACACAGGACATCTTTCTTTCAACCAGCCTCTTATTGTCCTACTTTTTCCTTACTACCACCCATTAATATTCAATTTCCATCCATCTTCTCTATCTCTGTTTTCTTCCAAGTGCTCAACTGCTTTCAGTTTAAAGGAGAAAACAAATTCAGGAAATATTTAATATCCTGCATGTTTGTAACATGCCACATCTTTTTCTCAGGACCAAAATGTGAAGCTTGCACACTAAGGACATATTATATAATGTAATGTACAGAAGTGAAACAAAGCATCACGTATTTATTTATACCATTTAGATTCAGCTATGAATGACTAAGTTAGAGCTAATTCTGGAAATGGAAATCTGTCTCAGTACACATCTATAGTCACCATATCTCTTTTCCAGTGACTAAATCAGTATCATGAAGTAAGCAAGCACTTTTATTAGTAGAAGAAAAAAGTGATTTTTTTTTTACTACTAATTAGGAATAGCATAGCTCGGGTTTTAAGAGAAAACAGCACTGCAATAAAGTATCACTGTGAATTACAAGTGAAAGTTGGGGATTTGATGAGTCCACCGCAAAAGTGTTGCTATGGAAATTTCTGATTATAGCACAATATTTCATATTTTTATCCTTGTTACCATAGTTAACTTCCCCGAAATGCTATGCTTTCAAACTGAAGGTTTTCCTGATCTACTTTTTATTTCACACTGACTACAGAAAAAAAAGCCTTCCAACCTCAGGGAATGCTGACCCACACCTGGCCATGTCCATGTTCATCCACATCCAATACCTGCGGCTTGGAAATTAAAATGTTCAATATCAAGTGAAGTCCTCTGTTCATTCCAGGGTTTTGCTCTGGCTACCATTAAGGTCATTTGCAAAACTTCCACTGGCTTAAACCGGAACAACAAATTTAACCTCTGAATTACAAGAAGGTAGGGCTTTCATAAGAGGGGTTTGTCCTCCATACCAAGGCCAGAATGGTTCACAAATGGTGGGTACCCACTGTGCTAGGCTTGGTACAACACCTTTCTCAGACACAGCGACCCCTCTCTAGCCTGGTATAGCATCCTTATTTTCAACACCACCATATCCAACTGCAAAATCAAATAACGCTTCAGAAAATGAAGGATACCAAATGGATGTGGAAATGATTTCTCTACAGAATTACAGAATGATTTATAGTTAAATCGGGACAAACAGTTTCTCTCGACATATTAAGTTCCTAGAGACAGAGAGATTGCCTTCGCATATGCACTGCAGCACAAAAAATGTAAGTAGTAACGTTCTCATTGTTGCTACTGAACGAAACCAAAACACGTATAAGAGTGTACACACAAACACATAATATTTTTAAAAATCAGCCAAGCTTTTACAAACCTCAAGTAAAGTTCTGCTCAGATTTGAACTTGAGACAGTCACTTTCTCTATCACTATCAGAAATGGGATCTTTATTATTGTGGGTATCATAATAGATTGCTTAGTTATTCACAGGTAATTTACTATCATCACACTTCCAGAGCCCACTCAGCTTTGCCATATAAATCTCATGCACCCGGTCGTAAATCCCCAATCCTGCAAGTTGATCCATGTGGATGAAACCTTGTGATCATGCAGAGCCAAATAGCATGGAAGGATCCAATTGCAGGGCTCTGCTTTTCAGAAACACAGAAAAATGAACAATTCCTCCAAAATAAGGTATTCAATAAAATACCTGCAAGTACATTCTTTTCTTTAACTATATAAAGCTTCACCCCATATTTTCTGGTAGAAATTTTAAATGGCAAAACCCAGCATTGTGTTTTTCAGCCTAGTGATAACAGCCAGTTTAATATCAGTTAGTTTCCAAACAAGATAAAGAAACCAGCCATTATTAAATTATATGGAAGAGGGTCAAAGATTAAAAATCCTCTGCCTCTCATTATTAGGCTTGAGATGACAGATTCATTCCAGAGCGCAGAAGGAAATATATTATCCCAAAACAGGATATGAAGTTCAGTCCCAGTAGATTAGTCTCTGTTAAGTAAATTTACCATCTAATCTTTATACTGTCTCCCTAAAGTGCTGTCCAAGAAGCTCTTTCCTATCAGCTTTAACCCCACTCAAAACCCAGCACTGCCTTCTGGCCGTACTAGGACTCTGATGGAGCACAAACTAAACAGAAAAACAAGAGGGGGCCTGGGTAGGAGGGAAAGGACTGTAACTGTAATCAAACAACTAATAAAACCATGATTTATAGAGTGCAGGAGCTTTTTTGTGGGGGACTGGATAGGTAGAAGATGACAGAGAATAAAGTGAGCGTATTTTGCCTCCTTTGAATAAAAGCTGAAAGTCCAGTTAACATATTCAGCTGTGTAGATTTCTCCTTTGTTACGTTTACCTAGTAACGCTGTTGTCGTTTAAATCCAGACATTGAAGAAAATGTGCAAAAAGCTGCATTTGTACAATGGTAATTTCTGAGCAAAATTAAATACAGCACAAAGCTAGAGGGTACATCAAACAAACAGCAATTCTATCCCCTTCATTGTTTACCAAGGAAGAAGCAGTCTTCCATAGAATGCTACAATTCTAATTCCCTGTTTAGTCTAACTGTAGCTCCATGAAATTATTTGCAAAGACAGGGATTCCCAGCAAATGCCATAAAAAAAAAGATTTTGTAGGCAGTTTTTCCCCCTCTCTTAACTATTTCTTTGTTGGTTTATTCTGTATATGAGAAACAGAGAACAAGGAATCAGGCCAAGGCAAAAATAATACACTAACATGAACTAAAAGAGTCGCATGGCCATGGAACCACTACTAGTGTCCTTGATACCAACGAGGAAAAAAATACTTCACAAAAACAATTACAAGCAACATCTAGCAAATGCACACTGGGCTGATGGTTCATATTGTAGCTTGTATCTTGTCTTTTGTATTTCTCAATAAGTCAGACAAATACTCCTTGTTCTGTCTCTGGTCTCCTTTTATCTGGTACTTAATCTCTGCACTCCATTCACATGTTTTTCCTTGTCAAAGCTGCCTTGCAGCTTTTTAATTTAGTACTCTCAGAAACTGCAATTGACTTGGTTTGACCGATTGAGTGTGCTGTCTGTCTGGATGTTAAATCTAGGGTAACACCACTCAGGAGTATGTGTGCAAGCATTCAGCGGGAGAGCTTCTATTGCAAATACTTGATTTCTGCAATAAGAAGTTTAAATAGATATCACCCTGTCAGACCTAATGTTTAGTTTCCATAGGGCCTATTCTAGGACATAATTCTCCGCTTCAGAAGGATTATGGAGGATAGGGACTTGTAACTTTAGTGCTTGTGGTCTCAAGCAGCAGTTAGGTTTCTTTACAAGCCCTCTTTATTAGAACTAGACAAAATGTTTTGGCTGGAACTTATTTTTTGGAGGGTGGGGGGTATAAAAATATATCAAACAGGTTCAGTAATGCCAAAATACTTTGTTAATTCATGTCAGTTTCTCCAAATTGTTTTGGTAAAAAAAAAAAAAAGACCTAAACAAATTTAAAAGAACCTGAAATGTTTCATTTTGACATTTTCAGGATGAAACATTTTGATTTTTCAGTTCAAAATTACTTTGTTTTTAATAAAATATAAAATGAAGCAAAATCAAAAATGTTTTAAAAAAAACTCAAAATTTGAATGCAACTTTACATTTAACCCAAAACATTTTTTCCCCAACTTTTCTCTTTGCCAGGAAGATTTTGGATCTAACCCAAACTATTTCTTTTTTTTTTTCAGAATATCCAGCAAACCAAAAAAAAACACAGTTATTTTTCCCAGCTCTACTCTTCATTACTTTCTTTTTTTGGGTCGGGTTGCACCAGTTTGATCACAAAGTCTATAAATACTATTGTTACGTTGACCAAGGGAAGACTTTTTTCCAGATTCAAGAAAAGAAGGACCTCAGCATGCATCTCAAATGCCCCTCACTTCAGTCCCCAAGTTAAATGAACCCAATGCATATTTAATATAAATTCACTTATTGTTGGAAACTTACATCAGAAAAAGAATTATGGAATAAAGTTACTGAGAAAGTTATTTGCTCTGAAGAATGGAATCCCACTGCATTTTCTGTATCCTCAATGGATAATTTGACACTCTTATGTTCTTTTTAATACATTATGCCCCATCTTGGGACCTTGGCAGAATGAGAAGTATGCGTCACAGACACAGTAACTGTGTTACTCTAATATTTCTTGTTTTCAGTGTTGTACACATATTTGATCCCAGGTTTCTTGTAACATGTGTTAGCCCCTTATGCTTAAAAATCTGCCCCACCTTGTATTTAGCTGTAACAATTGGGTTACCATTCCAGACCGGAAGAAGTACTTCATGAAGCTACAAAGTTTGTCTCTTCCACCAACAGAAGTTAATCCAATAAAAATATATGACCTCACCCACCTTGTTTCTCTAACACCCATTGTCGATTAATTCTCAGGAATGCTCCCCCTAAGGTAAGCAAAGAGATTTTGAAGGTGCAGAACCATAACATCCCCCTTATATTCACTGCACCCATTGTAATCAGTATGAAAATCATCGTAAAGAGTGGAAAAAAACATAAGAAGTAACACAGGAAACTAGGCAGCCAATCACACTATATGAAATCAATCACACAGTCCTTTCCTTATAGCTTAATTCTAAAAAACATCTATACATTGGGAAATTAACCAATACGTTTGCTTCTTTGTGTTGATGTAAGAAACTTAGCAAGCTATTTACCTGCCCTTAGATGCCACTTTGAACACAGTGAGCAGGCTAAAGGGCAACAAGTGGACATGCCAGGCACCTGTAAATCAAACTCACAATCCAGCATACAAAGACATTTACACATACACATGCAGATTGCAAGTCCCAACCCTGCAGGTGTGCTCAATGAAGCAATGCTGCCAGGGTCCTCCTAACACATCCCCACATTTCCACCTGTAACCCTTGTGCTCAGTGGAACAAATGACATGAGCTCTAACCAGTGAAACTCATGGGTATTGAAAGAACTGCACAAATCCACCGCAAGCCTGAATAACGTAATGTTACTGCAAATCAAACTCAAGCTGACAAATGTAGTGTGTAGACTCTCAGGACGTGCAGTGTTTGTGGATACATTTAATCAGGATACAGAATAAAGTCTAATATTCATTTCCACAGGCAAAAACAGAGGAATGGTTTTGGGAGCATCTACCAAATTATATTGTTTGTAGGTAATAATAATAATGCAGGGAGAAAATGACAAACAGTAAAGAAGTTTATCCGATGAGAGACAGCATATATTGTTATGATACAAACCTAGAACTGATTCAACCCAAAACCAGCACCCTTAAATTCTTATCTGGCAGATATATACTTCTAGCCCAGGGAGAATATTAGGGCCCTGTTCTGGAGCCCAACAGCATCTATATCAGTCACAGATGATGTGCTCCTTCCTCCCCAAGAGTTTAAGGTGGTTCTCAGCTCAGAACCAACTGAACTCAACTGTCCTGTATGGTATTAAAAAGCAACAGCAATCACTAACTACTGTACTGGCCCAGAATTTCATGGCTTTCAGGAGCTTTATAGTGTACAGAATTCAAAACACCTGATAAAGTTTTCAGCTATAGTATCCTTTTTGTCCCGCAGGTCAATAAACTCCTGCTTAAAACTGCTAAAAATATATATTCGGTCTGTATCTCATTCCGATTTCCTACTAGAATCTATAATGGGTGTATTAGCATTTCCCTTAACAATGGGCAAACCAAACTAGTATTTTTCCTCCCAAGTTTCATTAATATTTTGACGAACCATACATTTAAGGCAAGGATTTTCATATTACAAGAGAAAATTCACTACCAAAATAAGTCAAACTTCAAATTTAAGGAACAGTGAACCAAAAACAACAGAAACTAAGTGACAGACATATTGCTTTTAATATCTTTGATTTATACTAGGCTGTCAGCTATCTTTGTTTAAGCAACATACCCTAAGTCACAGAGGATTATTTTAGTTTTCTGATCATAAGTAGTGGGATTTTTTGGTATGTGTCAAGAGTCTTCAGATAAACATGTACTCACTGCACTGTTTCATAAATGATTTTTGCCAAATTTTAACAACAACAATCGCATCCAGGATGTGGCTTTTGAAAGTTCATTCAAAATGTGCTTTAATTTTTGGACTTAAAATCAGTGACTCAGCCTCCAGAGACACATCAGTGCGTTTATACATATTAAGACCAGAAAAGACCATTATATTCATTCAGTCTGACCTCTTGCATAACACAGGCTATAAAATTTCATTTAGTAATTGTTCATGCTAATCACTGTTTGGCTTTTCTTCTTCTTCTAGCCTTAGTTCCATCTATATGGAGTCGGGTCTTCAAGTCCTTCCAGTCTGTCTTGAAGCAGGTCCTGAGAAACTCCTCAGCTAATCACATCATTTCATATGACATCTATCCATCCAAGTTCTTCTAAGGTTAACACCCTGTTTCATATATATTCTTCTGATTTTCTTTTCATATCTCCGAAACCGTCAAAGCCTCCGTTTTTCTATAATTGGTATAATCTTCATACTTACCCTAATTCATTCAGTCTGAACATGGTCCATGCTTGTAACTTCAAGCTTTCACCTTAAAATTTTCATTTCCACTGCATTCTGCTCCTGTCTCTTCCTCAGTGCCCAACATTCAGAGCCATACAAAACTGCAGGCCTATTTATGGTTTTGTAGGTCTTACTTTTCAGTTTGATAGGCATTCTCCTATCTCAGATCACCCCACTAACTTCGTTCCATTTAGTTCATGCTTTTCCTGTGGCTTTTGTCTATTCTTTGTATCTGTACTCAGTTTCTTTCACAAAATGTTGCATTCTACATCAATTCTAAGCAATATAACTCAACCAATAATATATAAATAAAATGCATGGTCACTAACATTTTAACAACCATTTTCTACAAAAGACCGAAATTAAAGTTCCAGTGTGGTCCCAGAGAACTAGCAAAAAAAGCTATGTATAACACCTCGGCTCTGATATTAAATAAATCTAAACTAAAAGAAGGCTAAGTTAGCGTAACTCAATAGGATTCACTGATCTCAATTGGCTACAATCAAAGTTGGTATTGATTTAAAAACTCTTCTGCGTATAAAACGAGTTCTTTGACCAGAGAAGAGATTCTTACATACATTATTCCCAGCAAAAACAAAACAAAACAAACAAACAAATAAATAAATAAATAAAATCTGAAATTATCTGAAGCTGCAGCTTTCCCCTCCCCCTCTCCACTTCTGTTTTCACATCAACTCAATGAAGGCTTAGCATTCTGTCATTTTGATCGCAAGATCTGGAGTTCTTTCCCTTGTGGTATATAATGGGCTCGCCTCCTGAGAAACTTAAATGTTTTGTCAGCTACTTTGAAAAGATTAAACACACTTTCCTATAATAATAAAATACTATATCCATAATGCACCTTCATTAAAGTCTTCTGGCTGAAATGATGCCCAGGTCTTGATGACTTGCAGTCATTAGAAAAGCCAACCAAATTCTCTGCAAGAACAAAGCTGGTCCAACTAAATTCCACTTTTCATTATTACATTGTGCCCTTTAGATTTCACTGATTGTGGTATTATTCTTCACTTCTGGCCCTCAACTATTGCGTGGTGCTGCTGCACATAAAACAGTAAACATGCTCCACAGGTGACTGTAATTCACTGGCCAGTGAAGTAATTTTTGACTCAATGACTTTAGGATCCTATAGGATAATACTAACCTGGTAAATGCAGACATGCCACTAGTCCTACTACAAATCGAGAACTTAGTAAAAAGTTAAGACTTCTCTTAGTTCTGGAACTAACTCATGGAAAATTAATTATTATGTTTCACCAATGGCTTCTAAAGACAAAGAAGCAGCACATATCATAGCACTGAATGATGAAAGTATTAATTAAGATGTCAGCTTACTAATGCTGACTAAATTATCTATGCACATTCTGTATGTATCTATATTATTCTGAATATGTCATTATTTTTGTATTGTATAGTGTACAACGTTTCAACACTTAAATGTAATATTTAAACATGGCATTTGACTACTGGTATCTAAAACACTGAATAACTTTATATGTTCCATGTTGACTCCACCAGTCATCATAATAAATAATATTCATGTATTTGAGCAACTTGCTTAATGAAATGTAATACAACAGATATGGGCAATTTATGGAAAAAAATTTTTTTTCATTTGTTTTGGAAAAAATATACATCCCCAAAAGAGGAACTGTTGTGATCCCAGTGGCTTTAGATCAGGAGTCTCAAACTCAAATGACCACGTGGGCCACATGGGGACTAGTGCATTGGCCCGAGCAGGGGCGGCTCTAGACATTTCGGTCGCCGGTCCCGCAGCTCTGGTGGACCTCCTGCAGGCGTGCCTGCGGACGCATCACTGACACCCCGCCTTGCTGCCCCTGGCTTCGCCCCCACTCCACCCCTTCCACGAGGCCCCGCCCCTGCCCCATCTCTTCTCCACCTCCTCCTCCAAGCGGTTTTAATAAAATATATACACTCAGTAAAGCCCCCCACCACTGCACTGGGCTGCACCACCACTCCACCCCTGTTCTGCCTCTTCCAGGGGCATCAGGTTTGTAGAAATTTTGGTGGTGCCCAGAACCTGCCCCACCCATACTCTGCCCCTACCTGCTTAAGGCTCTGGGAGGGAGTTTGGGTGGGGGAGGGGATCTGGGGTGCAGGCTCTGGGATGGAGTTTGGGTGCTGGGTGCAGGCTCCGGGCTGGGGCAGGGGGTGGGGGTGCAGGCTCTGGGATGGAGTTTGGGGATAGGAGAGGGTGCAGGGGTGAGGGCTGTGGGGCTGGGGATGAGGGGTTTGGGGCACTGGAGGGGCTTGGGGCATTGGAGAGGCTCAGGACTAGGGCAGAAGGGCAGGGGAAGGGCAGCCTGCCCTGGCTTTAGTGGAGGGGGGCACTAGAACCCTGCGGCAGCAGGTGGAGCGAGCGTGAGCAGCAGGCTCCAGGCGGTGAGGGGGCAGCAAGTGAGCTCGGTGGAGGTGCGTGGGGGTGGCAGGCAGGACCGGGGAAGAGACCCAGCCCCAAACATTGGGGACTAGCGCACGGGGAGCTTAGCTGCCACATAAAATAACTCGGGGGGGCGGGGGTGAGGGGAGTTTGGCGGCAACAGGAAGTAACTGAGGGCAGGGAGCTTGGCGGGCCGCAGGGAAGAACTCTGTGGGCCTCATGTGGCCCGCGTGTTTGAGACCCCTGCTTTAAATGATGGTTGAAAAATGAGAACTCCAGTGTCATAATGAAAACCAAACACACTGAAAAGGCAGACCAACTTCTTTCAGTTAGTAGATAATACAGCCAAACTCATTGGTCATTTCCCTGTGTGCCTCCCACTAATGTGCTGTTTTTAGAAGAATTGCTAGAAAATAAGTGAAAGAAAAACTGAAAGGAAAACTCTTAGTTAAGTATAAGTGTCATGATTGCTAACAGGAAAGTATGTACAGTGTACAAACAGTATTCATTAGGGCAGAAATGTATGTACTATGCCACATGGAACCTCTTAGAACTGTTTATTTTCAAGTCATTTAAATGTATTAATTGGTAATAAAGTCAAGTTTGAGAAGGTGTTTTTGTCTACACTTCATAAACAATGTGCAAAATAAAATAATCTGGAGGTAAAAAAAACCCACTGAAGCTACGCTAATGGCTATAGGGTACATGTGGGTGGAAGCAGTTTGGGACAGAGAAGTACTGATCCACACAAAAATACTGATTTGGTTTCTTTTGGACTCAAAGTGTGGCATGATGAGTGTTGCTACAGGAAATATAGAAAGCTAATGTGCTAGCTGTTTGTTTGGGGCATGAAGCTAATGGGAGTATCTCTATACTATTCAGTGGAAGCTGGACTGGACTCAGTGCAGATACAGAAAGCTTTCGGCTTTATTGAGAAGTGTGGATAATGCTCAGCAGCATGAGCAAACCCACAGTCCCACAATGGACTCGTCACTGATGAAAGTGGGATTCATGACAGACAGAAATAGGGTGTATGTGCTTAAATGCTATCTACAGAGGCAAATGATGTCCACTGTTTTAGAATAAAGTAAGGTAGGTACCACATGGTACTATGCAAGGTTGCAAACCTAAGCTCAAATACAGACAACAACATTTATCTTGTAAATTAGCTATTGATCATGAATTCCCAACCACAGTGGTGGTCCTAGAAGGAATCTTTGCCTACGCTGTGACATTGCAGAAGTTACCTAAAGTGCTGTACCAAGTAGAATAGCTAACCTGCAGAAAACCTTTTGGAGTTATGGTTCTCTATAAGGATAGGGTGACAAAAAAATAAACAAATGAAAGATCAAATGCAAAAGGAATTTACGTTAAATTTCTTTGAATCAAGCATCTAATTGAACTTTTTTGGCACTCCTATAATTTACAAATGGCCTGATAATTATTGAATTGCATGTTACTCAAAATTAAACAAAGTACATGTGCCTGTGGTGAAACCCATTAAGGCATATTTGGACTAGAGGGAAATTATTTATAGTTAAGTTACATACTATGTAGCTGAAAATGCATCTGTGATGGAATAGCTGACAAATTCAACTACAGGACATCAGCATAAATGGTGCCACTATAATTCATTTACTTACTTGGGTGTCAATTTTATCCTAACAAACATTAATAATGGAGTGAAAGTTGGGGAAAACCAGGTCTCATCAAGGCTGCTTGAAAAACACTATAAAAGATCTTTTTCTCTGCTTTGGGCCAGATTCTTCCTTGTTAGTGCAGGGAACTTTATGTTACACCCTCCCTCTATTATTTGTTCTTGAAAAAGGGAGATTCACGCAGGGGAAGGCAAGTGATTGTACTATGACAAGAATTCCTTGATTGTTACCACCAGCGATTTGTGGGTTAGAAAATGGAACAGCTTTAATTTTCATCCAAGACTCCACAGGAGTCTCATTATTCATGGTGTACACTGGGAATACCCTCAATCAGCCAGTTCCCAGATTCAAGCTTCCTTCCTGGTTAGGACCACTCACTTTTTAGTTGTGTTGCCTAATACAGGGATCCCGGCAAATCAGAGATAGCAGATGCTTTCCCTTGTATATTACTTCCCCAAGGCCCTCCTGTCTTCCACCATATTCCTGAGCTGATTCTATCCCTCCCTATAATCCTAAACTGATTGTATCCCATCCCAAATAAAGTCTTCATGCTCTAAGGAAGGCATTTTAAAACCTGAACCTAAAAAGTTAGTAACACTCATTCTGAATGAACATTCCCTGTCAGGGACTGAAATACAGTCCTTAGGAGAAACACATCCATTACACACACCAACGAATTACACTTAGTAAATAATACTTGATTGCTTATGAACTATACTGAATTGACAAAACACTTCTTTCTGGTTCCCATGCAGAGAGAATGGTATTGGTGTATAGTTTCTTCCAATATTTATTTAATGAGGCTATTATAGTCACATTAAAGGCTACAATGATGCATATCTGTTGGTTTACCTCTTTGTTCTAGCACATGGTTGCCTGAAATTCAACATGGGCAAAGTACCATCTGATCAAAAAGTGTTCCAAATGTTGGAAGTCACCTGTTTATTACTAACATTTATCACCTGACAGCTATGGATGTCTCTTTCTTTGCCAGAGCCCTCCATGTTCCTGATATATGTTACTTTCTACATGGCAAACACAGATGGTGCCTTTTCCCTTAGAATTAGGAGGTTACCCTTGTCACACTCTATTTAGCTTTGGTCACTCTATATTTTAAGTACATTGTACTTTTAACTTGGTTTCAGGAACCACAGCTGATCCAGATGTTTGTGCTGCATAAACTTTATATATAGAGCGCTTTGCTCCAGAAATTCTTTATAAGCCAATAGCGAGGCATTAAGCTCCCAGGCACACCAAACACAGACCCTGACAAAGTAACTGAGCAATACAATATTGTGTTTGATGCTTTCTGTGAAATTACAGATGTGCTATTTGTAAGTCCAATATGAGGATTAACTATTAGAAGTAGAGGAAGACGCTCCAGGTTTGTCTTGGCTTCTGTTTTGATACAAATAATTTAATACAGTGGGAAGAGCAAACTCTCCTTGCTAGCATCTAATTTCTTTGCTTTTCAGCTGAGCCAACTACGTGAAAGAACCCTAAATAAAGAAATCTGCCAAGCAACTGATGAAACCCTAAAGTATTAGAACACTGGGTCCCAAGGTACCCTGTGAGAACCTTTTTTCCCCCTTTACATTCAAGGAAACTAAATATCATTTTTCTTGACACTTCCACTCAATGATGGCTATTTTCTATCCCTCAGCCTTTCTAACAAAATGGTTAGAAAGCTGTATCCAAGTACAGGTTACAGAGAGAAAAACTGGGTGCAAAACTCTAAGCAACATTTTTTATCATGCAACTAAAAAGTGCACACTTCACAGCCAGCTAGTTGGGGGCTCAATCTCATCACACCCACTGCTTATACTCTGACACTGCTTTTGCTTTTTAGATGGGGGAAAGTATTTCCAGAAATATGTATTCAACCCCCGCTCTCCCCCCCACAAAAAAAACAACAACAAAAAAACAAAAAAAAACCCACCAACCATGTATTGGAAATAACAAAAATCCTATTGACTCAAAACCAAAGCATTAATATTGCATCTTTACATGTAGGGAAATGTATAAGTTTTATGGTAAGGTTCACGACATACAAAGATGTAAATCAATGCACTGTTTTAGACTACGAAGATTGGGTCAATAGTAATTTTCTATATTATATAAAATAATAGCAGGGCCGCCCAGAGGATTCCGCGGGGTCTTTGGCGGTGGCGGGTCCCCGCTTTGGCGGTAATTCGGCGGTGGGGGGCCCTTCCACTCCGGGACCCGCCGCCGAAGTGCCCCGAAGGCCCGCAGCGGGGACCGCCCGCTGCCGAATTACCACCGAAGCGGACCCGCCGCCGAAGTGCAGCCGGGTCTTCGAGGCACTTCGGCGGCGGGTCCCGGAACGGATGACGAAGATCCAGCTGCATTTTGGCAGCGGGTCCTGCTTTGGAGATAATTCGCCGGCGGGGGGTCCTTCCGCCCCGGAGCGGAAGGACCCCCCCGCCAGCGAAGACCGGGAGCGGCAGAAGCTCCGCCCGGGCCCCGCAAGAGTTTTCCGGAGACCCCAGGGCGAGTGAAGGAAAACTCTCGTGGGGGCCCTGCGGGGCCCGGGGCTGGGGCAAATTGCCCCTCTTGCCCCTTGCCTCCCCCGCTGGGCAGCCCTGAATAATAGAAGTTTCATGTTTTTAAAGGGTCCAATTCTCTCCAGGGAAATCTTCCTAACAATGATTCAGAATTATGCAGATTTTCTCAACAGGCAACAAGGTGCAAATAAGCAACTTTGTAATAACTCTACATTTTTGAGGTTTTGTAGAGATCCTTATACAAAGGCAGAGAACTAAGAAATGGCTTCCTGACCCCAGCAAGGGATCTGGATTTCAATTCACTTGGTACTCAAGTAAACAAAATGTCACTGAGAATGTAAGGTCTGAACACTGAAGAACAGTAGTCCTGCAGTGATTTTCAACAGCTAAGCATCCCTCAGTAGGGGCTCAATTCAAATACGATTGAAAACTGAGCAAAAAAACTCAAAAGACTTTGATGGAAGATGAACCGGCCCTTAAAGCATTCCTATCTCACATTATTTTTCAGGTTCCAGAGCAAAACATGCAAGTTCCCTCATTTTTCTTAGAAATTAAGGGCTTGTCTTCACAGTGTGGGAGTGCAAAAGAGAAGGCGGTGAATTCTAATGTGTACTAGTATGTTGCCTACTACCTGACCTATGTTACCCTGTTCGTGCACACAAGACGTTACTGTGCATTACATAGCCCGGTTTCAAGCAGTACTTTGTTAGCATGCATGAGGGAACTTTTAATGCGTAACAGCATGATCCACATAAGCCAGTTAGTGTGCAACATACTGGTACATATTAGAATTCACACCCCACTTATGTGCCCTGTAGGTAAACTGTGCAGACAAATCCTAAGTGTTCTTATCATGTAAACTTCCTTTTATTTTACCAAATACTAATTTTTAATCTTTTTGAGAGCAATTAGATGAAGAGCTTTTCTACATGAACATTCCATTCATGGGAAGTTAGGGTATGAATCTATCCCACACTAGCCTGCCACAGAAGAACTGTTAATGTGCATCAGTTGGGTCCACATGGAAGGCTTGTGTGGGATAGAGCCACATCCTAGCTTGTCAGAAAGTAAATGTTCATGTAGACATGATCAAAATTGTATAAATGTATATAGATCAATTCTCTGCTGTAATTTACTCCACGGAGAGCAGAAGCTATAAAGAGCTATACTGCTAGACTACTGATATGTAGCAAGAAGCCAAGTGAATATAGGGTAACTCACAAAATATATATAGATTACTCAACACAGTATTGTGAAAAGTCAAGAACTAAAATAAGAGATTTTGACACAAAGGATGGATGGTTGCAAAGACCAATTGTCAAGCTAACAATTGTACACCTTTATAGAACATTTCATACATATTCTAACAAAATAATCACCGATTATACACCCCATTCCATGCAACGTTTTGTTTATGCACATCACGTCAAGTGTAATAATCTTTACCCAACACGTATGTGCGAGAACACTCAAAAGTCACATTGAAATTCTTTGATAACTGTCATTTTTGTACTTCTTGTACCCCTTTTTTTTTGGTTCTTGGCTTCATCTACTTTCTTAAATTAAGTGCATAGTCAGCCAAGTCTAGACACTACTCTAATTCCAGTCATGATACTGAAAAGCTGCCCCACAGCTATGCCCTGGCTGGCTTGCTTCTTTTGGTAGCAGCATGGTGCTGCAGCCCATCCTATCACAGATCAACTTTCTGTTTGCACAAACTATCCTCTTCCCAAACCAAAGTCAAATGAACCTGAAGGCAGCATCTACGGGACAAGCCATAGGCAGAAGGCACAGCTTTAAAAGATTAGGAGAAGCCATTGTTTTCATGTCAGACATGTTTTTATAATACAGACCATGTCTATCCTTGTCATTTCAATTTCATCATTATGCCAGTTTTTCAGCAGTCACCCGACCCTTTCCCACACCACAGCTTTAAAGGCTCATAAACATTATCTTATTTAGGGAGATCCAACATTTTAAAACAGATGTGAACCTCCCTCCTGCCAAGAACCTACACACAGTGTGATTCAGTAGGATCTGGATGTTGTAATGCACAGAAGACAAGGCATTTTAAAATTTACAAAACCTTGTGATCAACTCTCTGAAGGCTTATTTTTTGTTCCCCCCAAAAAACCTGCCCAAGAGTTTCTGTATGGATGTGACAATAATTAAGAAAAATGACCTGTTTAGGGACACTTTTGTACAGAGAAAATCAGACATGATATTCATATGATTCATGTAAAAGGGAGAGAGAGCGCATTTTAGAACAATTTAATTTTAGCCCTTTGCCTGCTGATGTGGCAGCACAGGACTAAGGCAATTTATCTTCTACTGGAAGAAGAAATGACATCACCTGTGGAGACTGACAACAGGTAAGATTGAAGGGAAAATTCTGCCCACGTTTCACCAATATTTTCACTGGGGCATAGCTTGATGGTTTGTGTTTAATGACCATGAGTGCTTTTACTATTAGTTAGTTTCTTCTGGGCGGGAAGCCATTTGAGTTTCCTGCTATCCCCTTTCCCTCCTTGCGGTTTTGGTTTTTGCCTGCTTTTGTTTTGTGCTGTACTTCCTGGAATATAGAAGGCTTTTGGGTTAGGAAGACATTTTTCCCACAGTGCAAACTTGGCCCATCCAGCATGGGTATTTTTGATTACCTTCAGACACTAGAAGCTCTGTTTTCTTACATTTCAGATAAAACTTTTATGTAGCCACCTTTGTGGGAGTATTTCATGGTGATTCAAGTTTGCAAGGCCCAGCTGCCAAGATGACAGCTTAATTACTGAGGAAATCTGAGGGCTTCGCATAATAAACTGGGCAGGAATATGGATCTTAAAGGATCATGCATCCTGAGATGCTCCTTCATGGCCTAGGAGTGGTAAGGGAATGTGTCTGCATGCCAAATTCCTTGTGACTGGATTATCTCCCCTCTAATGGTTTATGCTGTCCAAAATTGTTTTGTGGTAATTGCGACCACAACTGAAACCTAAGAGGAAGGAGATAAAATTATATTGTTGCTTCCACTGTATCTCTAGGGGATGGCCACAGACAATACAGAACAATGACACATCAAGAGAAGTCTGACCAACCTGTCAGTTGCATATATTCAACTCCCAGTGACTGCAATGAGAGTTCTATTCAAGTGATGGTAAGATCAGGCCCCAAGTGTTTGGAAAACTAACCTACAACAAACACACACAAGGTAAACATCAATTTCAACAGTGTTTAGATCACATTGTTTTGAAATTAAAATGGTACTACAAGCACTGCTGTTGGCCAATAGATGGCAGCTATTTCTGCTGCCTCTAATTTAGAAAGCAAATGTAGAGATCATTTTGAAACTTAAATTAGAAAGGATATGACCCAAGCAGCTACGCAGATGGCCGAACACATTCAATTCAGAAAACAAGCTCTGTGTTATTCTATAGCAAGACTCCTGGACAAGTGACAACAAACACGTGAACTAGAGCCATATATGTAATTTTATATTGCATATTTATCTGCATAAAGATGACAGACAACAGAACATACAGAGGGGAAAACAGGGCAGACCATTCCTTGAAGAGTTTATAACCATGCCTAAAGAGAGGAATTGGCGTAGGTGGGTATTCACATATATGCAATGTGCAAAATTGTATGTAAAAGAAATAAGTACTTCCTCCCTCCACAGAGGAAGGATAAGTTGGCAGTTAGAATTAATGTGTTACAAAGCATTATCACTCAAATTATTGTAATTAACTCTGTATCTGACATCACTTGACCTCTCCTAAATAGAAGCCAAGCAGTTCCTCTGTGGGTTTGTCTACATTTGGAGCTGGGTGTGTGTGATTTTCAGCTCAAGGAGACATCCCGAGCTAGCGCATTAAAAACAGAGTGAAGCTGTGGCAGCGAAAGCTGCGGGAGGGGCTAGCCATCCTGAGTATGTACACATACAAGACACTAGGCATGTTCTCAGGGCAGCTAGCCCCTCCTGTTGCTCACACCAGCATGGCTACACTCTATTTTTAGTGCACTATCTTGATCAGAATAGCGTCAGGTATGTCTCCTCGAGCTGGGAATCAGTCTCCCAACACGCAGCACAAAAGACGGTTACTCACCGTAGTAACTGTTGTTCTTCGAGATGTGTTGCTCCTATCCACTCCAGTTAGGTGTGCGCGCCGCGCGTGCACGGCATCTCGGAACTTTTTTACCCTAGCAACACCGGCGGGCCGGCTGGCGCCCCATGGAGTGGCACCGCTATGGCGCGTGTTATATACCCGAGCCGACCCGTCCGCTCCTCAGTTCCTTCTTGCCGGCTACTCCGACAGTGGGGAAGGAGGGCGGGTCTGGAATGGATAGGAGCAACACATCTCGAAGAACAACAGTTACTACGGTGAGTAACCGTCTTTTCTTCTTCGAGTGATTGCTCCTATGCATTCCAGTTAGGTGAATCCCAAGCCTTACCTAGGCGGTGGAGTCGGAGTGAGACGTGGCAGAGTGTAATACCGCGGAGCTGAAGGCTGCGTCGTCTCGAGACTGTTGCACCAACGCGTAGTGGGAGGCGAAGGTGTGGACCGAAGACCAGGTGGCCGCTCGACAGATGTCCTGGAGCGGAACATTGGCCAGGAAGGCGGCAGATGAGGCGTGCGCCCTCGTCGAGTGTGCAGTGAGGCGGCATGGCGGTACGCGAGCCAGCTCGTAGCAGGTCCGTATACACGCAGTGACCCAGGAGGAAATCTGCTGGGAGGATATCGGCTCGCCTTTCATGTGGTCAGCAACCGCTACGAACAGCTGGGGCGAACGCCGGAAGGGCTTAGTCCGCTCGATGTAGAAAGCGAGAGCCCTGCGGACGTCGAGGGTATGCAGCTGTTGCTCCCGAGGCGAGGCATGCGGCTTCGGGAAGAACACCAGGAGGAAGATCTCCTGGTTGAGATGGAAAGCTGACACTACCTTCGGGAGGAAGGCCGGATGAGGGAGAAGCTGCACCTTGTCCCCATGGAAGACAGTGTATGGTGGGCTAACGGTCAGAGCGCGGAGCTCGGAAACTCGTCTCGCTGATGTAATGGCGACGAGAAAGGCCGTCTTCCAAGAGAGGTAGAGCAGGGAGCACGTGGCTAAGGGCTCGAACGGAGGACCCATCAGCTTGGCCAACACGAGGTTCAAATCCCAGGTCGGGGCAGGACGCCGCACCGGCGGGTACAAGCGGTCCAGGCCCTTGAGGAAGCGGGAAACCATCTGGTTCGAGAAGATGGACCGACCTTCCACGGATGGACGAAAGGCGGACACTGCCGCCAGGTGGACCCTCAAGGAGGAGACCGCCAGACCGTGCTCCTTTAGGTACCAGAGGTAGTCCAGGATGGTAGTGACCGGGACTACGAATGGATTGAGACCTCGTTGATCACACCATAGTGCGAATCTCTTCCATTTTGCTAGGTAAGTAGAGCGAGTGGAAGGCTTTCTGCTTTCAAGCAGGACTTGCTGAACTGCTGCAGAACAGCCCCTCTCCGCGTGGGTCAACCACTCAGGTACCAAGCTGTAAGATGGAGGGACTGCAGGTTCGGATGGCGGAGTCTGCCGAAGTCCTGGGTGATGAGGTCCGGCCACAATGGAAGGGGGATGGGTTCCCGAACGGAGAGCTCGAGCAGCAAGGTGTACCAGTGCTGCCTCGGCCAGGCCGGCGCTACGAGTATGATATGGGCTCTGTCCCTCCGAAGCTTCAGGAGGCGATCCGTCCAGGGGTAAAGGAAGGCGTCCGACAGGGAGCCTGGCGAGCGACCCTGGAACGAGCAAAACAGGTGGCACTTCCTGTTTTCCCTGGAGGCGAATAGGTCTATCTGGGGAAACCCCCACCTGCGGAAGATTGTGTGGACGACATCTGGACGGAGGGACCACTCGTGGGAGAGGAACGACCTGCTGAGATGGTCGGCCAGCGTGTTCTGCACTCCCGGAAGAAAGGATGCTTCCAGGTGAATGGAGTGGGTCACGCAGAAGTCCCACAGGAGCATCGCCTCCTTGCAGAGGAGGGAGGATCGGGCCCCGCCCTGCTTGTTCACGTAGAACATTGCTGTTGTGTTGTCCGTGAACACTGTCACACATCGGCCTTCCAGGTGGGTGCAGAAGGTGCGACAGGCCAGACGGATCGCTCGCAGCTCGCGGACATTGATGTGCAGGGCGAGCTCCTGTGGCGACCACAGGCCTTGGGTATGAAGATCCCCCAGGTGAGCTCCCCAACCGAGAGCTGAGGCATCCGTGGTCAGAGTGGCGGACGGGCGAGGAGGGTGGAACGGGACTCCGGCACACACGACCTCTGGGTCGAGCCACCAGCTGAGAGACTCAAGGATCGCCCTGGCAACCGTGACCACCATGTCGATGGGGTCTCGATGCGGTCGGTATACCGATGCAAGCCAAGACTGGAACGGGCGGAGGTGAAGCCGCGCGTACGCGGTGACATATGTGCATGATGCCATGTGGCCCAGGAGGCGGAGGCAGGAGCGCACTGTCGTGGTCGGGAAGGTGACGAGGTCCCGGATGATGGAGACCTTCGTCTGATGTCGAGCGCGAGGGAGACAGGCCCTGGCCACCGTGGAGTCGAGGACCGCTCCGATGAACTCCACGCGCTGTGTCGGAATCAAAGTGGACTTCTCGGCGTTGATGAGAAGACCGAGCCGCTGAAAGAGAGACAGGATTTCTGTTATCTGGTCCATCACGAGTTGTCGGGACTGACCTCGAACCAGCCAGTCGTCGAGATACGGGTAGACGTGTATCTGATGACGTCGGAGGGCTGCGGCAACTACCGCCATGCATTTGGTAAATACCCTCGGGGCGGTGGAGAATCCGAACGGCAACACGGCGAACTGGTAGTGGGTGTTGTTGACCACAAACCGGAGGTAACGACGATGGGGAGGATAGATTGCGACATGGAAGTAGGCGTCCTTCATGTCGAGGGCGGCAAACCAATCTCCCGGATCCAGAGAGGGAATGATGGTCCCCAAGGTGACCATGCGAAACTTGGGCTTGAGCAGGTACTTGTTTAGCTCGCGGAGGTCCAGGATAGGACGTAGCCCCCCTTTCGCTTTGAGGATGAGAAAATAACGGGAATAGAATCCCCTGCCCCGCCTGTCTTGAGGCACTACTTCTATGGCACCCACGCTCAACAGAGTCTGAACCTCTTGTAGGAGGACTTGCTCGTGAGAGGGGTCCCTGAAAAGGGACAGGGAGGGTGGGTGGGAAGGTGGGGGCGAAACAAATTGCAGGCGGTATCCCAACTGGACCGTTTGAAGCACCCAGTTGTCTGTGGTGAATTGGGACCACGCCGAAAAGAAATGGGAAAGGCGGTTGTAAAATAACGGGGAAGGATCCGGTAGGGAGAGTGATGGGCCATCCTCGAGCGTCCCATCAAAAGGCCTGCTTGGCCCCCTGAGGGGCCTTGGAAGCGGCCTGGCCCTGGTTGCGGCGGTTGCCGGAAGGACGACGGCGATTTTGGGCCGGTCGCCGGCTATTGTATGGCCGATATCGTGACTGATAGACGGGTCGGGAGGGCTGCTGACGGAAGGACCTGCGCTGCGTCGCCGGCGTGTGCATGCCGAGAGTACAGATTGCAATACGGCCGTCCTTCAGAGTCTGGATTCGAGAATCCGTCTTTTCGGAAAAAAGACCCTTTGTGTCAAAGGGCAGGTCCTGCAGCGTGTATTGGACCTCCGGCGGCAGGGTGGAGGACTGCAGCCAGGCGATGCGCCGCATCGTCATGCCGGAGGCTAAGGTCCGAGCTCCTGAGTCCGCAGCGTCGAGGGCGGCCGTGATGGAGGACCTAGATGATCTCCTTCCCTCTTCCAACATCGCCGCGAACTCTTGGCGGGAGGCTGTTGGCAGGAGCTCTGTAAATTTCGCCAGGGACGTCATGATATCGAAGACGTACCTGGCGAGGAGGACCATCTGATTGGCTATACGCATTTGCAGACCGCCAGCGGAATAGACCTTACGGCCTAGCAGGTCCATACGCCGCGCGTCCTTCGATTTGGGTGCAGGGGCCGGTTGGCCATGCCTCTCCCTATCGTTGACTGATTGGACTACCAACGAGTCCGGGGTCGGGTGAGTATATAGATACTCATAGCCCGTGGGAGGGACAGAGTATTTGCGTTCAACCCCACGGGCCGTAGGAGGGACGGACGCAGGCGTCTGCCAGAGTGTGGTGGCATTCTTTTGAACTGTCCGCACGAAAGGCAGTGCGACGCGCACTGGAACCTCTGCCCCAACTACATTTGTGATGGGGTCCTCGTCCTCCTGGACCTCCGTTATCGGCAGAGCCATAGCCGTCGCCACGTGGCGAAGGAGGTCCTGGTGCGCCTTTAAGTCTATGGGCGGAGGCTCCTTCGTCGACGCTCCGGCCACCGCTTCGTCAGGCGAGGACGAGGAGGACAAGCCCTGGATGACCGCCTCCGAAGATGGATCCACTGCCTGCTCGTCGGGGGGGTCGGGCTGCGCGTGCCCCTGGGGTTCAGGCGGTATGGAACCCGCGGCTGGCGGCGAAGGGGCCGGTCGGCTGAGTGTCGCCTCTGGTACCCTGCACTCAGACGCCAGGGGTCTCGGGGGGAAGGGCACCCCCTGAGCCTCATACTGGGCCCAGGGAACCCAGAAGCCCCACGGCTGTGCCCCTTGAGGATGGCCCTGCGGGGTGGGCGGCAGGTATCCGTAGCCCTCCGTCCCGGAAGCGACCGACGCGGGGCGGGATGGCCATGGAGGTGCCGAGGCGCTGACGGAGTGCGCTGCGGAGTGAGGCAGTCCGTCCCCGGATGGCAGCGAAGAGCGATGCTGGTCCGCTCGGTACCGGGATGGCGACCGGGAGCGACGTCCGTCACGGTGCCGGGAGCTCGACCGGTGCCGGGAGCTCGACCTGGATTGAGACCTGCGCTGCCAGGAGCGCCCGCGCGAGTCACGGTGCCGGGACGGAGACCTCCGGCGGTGCCGACGTGATGGCGACCTGGACCTCGTGCGACGCCGGGAGTACGACCGGTACCGCGATGACGAGCGGTACCGGGACTGCGACCGACGTCTCGACGGCGATCGGTACCACGATGGCGAGCGGTGCCGAGATCGCGAGCGACGGGACGGAGATCTGCCATAGGACCGGGAACGTGACCGGGACCGGGTGTGCCGTCCATGTCGCCTGTCCAGAGACGGTGGCCGGGTCATTCTGGCCGGCTTTCCCGCCGACACGACAGCCCGCACCGGCGGTGCCGGGGGCCGGAGGCTCGGTGCCTCTATGAGCTGAATCAGCTCACGCGCGGAAGAGAATGTCTCCGGCGTTGACGGCAGCCGGGGCTCAACCACGGATGGCACCGGGGAGCGTGGCGGCGCCAGACTCGACGGGCCTGGCGGCGCCGGAGTCAAAGGTCCGGTGCACGACTTGTGCACGGTCACCGCGGGGGCCGCAGGTGGCGCAACCGCTTTCGCCGAGTCCTCAGCGCGAGCCTGAGCAAGCGCCTTCGCCAGCTTATGTTTCTTTGAAGGCGAAAGCGAGCGGTGCCGGGACTTCGTAGCCGCTTTCTGAGGCTGTGGTGCCGCGGAGCCGGAGCGGCTCAGTGCCGCCGGTGCGCTCTGTACCGAGGAAGCTCACGGTGCCGGCGCGGACGGTGCCGGGGGCTGGAGCGACGCTTCCATCAGGAGCTGCTTTAAGCGGATATCCCGCTCTTTTCGAGTTCGCGGTTTGAATGTGGAACAGAGCGAACACTTATCTGTTCTATGCCCTTCGTCCAGGCAACGGAGGCAGGCGTCGTGCGGGTCTCCGACAGGCATAGGCCTCTGGCACGCTGCGCAGGGCTTAAAGCCCGGTGCTTTGGGCATGAGCCCGCACCGGGTGAGGCAAAGGGGGAGACCCCCCCTTTTACCTTATCTAAACACTAACTATCTAACTAACAAACTGTAAAAACTAATCACTAAACTAACTATGTACAAACAAGAAGCGAGAGCTAGGGTTGTGGAGGACAGAGAGCACTCCACAGTTCCAACTGGCCGTCACGGGCGGTAAGAAGGAACTGAGGAGCAGACGGGCCGGCTGGGGTATATAACACGCGCCATAGCGGCGCCACTCCAGGGGGCGCCAGCTGGCCCGCCGGTGTTGCTAGGGTAAAAAAGTTCCGAGATGCCGTGCACGCACGGCGCGCACAACTAACTAGAATGCATAGGAGCAATCACTCGAAGAAGAAACATACCGTCTGTGTCATAAACCCTATGCTGTTATCATCTAATGGAAAATCTTTCTTAGCTAAATTGCTTTCAAAGTAAGTGGATATGAATTATATTTTCGCGGATGCCAAAACAGTAACCATGGTATGCAGCATAAGTAACAATCATGAAGTTATAGATTGGTTTGAGCATTTCACAGAATTGAAGAAAGAAGCAATGTCGGAGGAGAAAGTTTATGTGAACACCCCCCACCAAAATAAAGCCATAAGCAACTGGGTCTTGAACATTTTGTTTTATTTGCAAGAGTTCACTGACTACAAAAACTTAATTCCACAGCAGTCCTCTGAAGTAGATGACCTGCGCAGTACCTTCTAGGTAGCTGTATGTGATGCTGTACGGTATACTCCTAATTATCTGAATAGCATGGGGAGACGTGGATTTTATTTGGATAAACAGGAGTTGAGATAATCAAGAGGGCGGTAGAGACAGAGGCAGAGCAGGGAGCCCTCTGCAGCTCTGCTGTCACGGCCCTGTTCGCTCACTCCTATGACAGCAGAGCTGCAGAGGGCTCGCTGAGATGCCCCAGGAGCCATTCAGCAGCAAAATGGTCTTCCTCCTTGCCAGCGGTCTCTGCTCTATTATCCAAAGTTCAGCATTTTTCCAGATCCCTTTGCTGTCCCCCTAGCTGGGCCAGGATTTGGATAATTCAGAGGTTCGGATAATAAGATTTCAGAAAATTGGGAGTATACTCTGCTCGCTAGCTGCATTAATTGCTTATTTAAAAGCAAAGTAAGCACCAATATAAAAAAATATATATAAATATATAACAAGCTCAGCGTGCATGTTGGGATCTGCCTTGGGCAACATTTTCTAATATTCCTGAAAACTTGCATTTTGCTCTCTGGACCAAAGCCATTTCTCCTTCTGCTGGCTCTGCCCCCTCTGGGCCACGCACCACTCAGCTGAATAGCTGTGAGGTTGCCACTTGAAGGCAAGGAGGAGGAGGGGTTACTGGATCACATTTTGTATTTGGAGGACTTATTTTCCACATTCTCTCCTTCTGAGTCAAGTTCATAGAAATTCCATTCAAACTCTGCGTAAGTGCTGTATTCAGATCAAAAGTTCACTAACAGATCCGAGGGTTTCCCTACCAACCAAAAGGGGGGGGTGGGGGGAAAGGAATAAATACTTGCATGGAGCAAATTAGCCAATGAGTTTCCCTAAGCTTGCTCATATTCCTCTAGGGACCTATGAAGACCGATCTCTGAATAGGGCTGGCATATACATACAATCACAGCTTAGATCCTGTGGAATGCCCCTTCAACTATAACAAAAATTCTTTTGAAATTCTTTCACAGAGCTATGGAGAGGACCAGAAATAAACTTCCCATTACTGTACATTTCAAACAGAGAGAAAGGAGAGGTTGTTTTGGAGGGCGGGGGGAGGGGGAAAGCAAAATTTCACTTTGCTTTGTACCATATCTAAGCAAACTAGTTTGACCCTGCCAGTTGTTTTATCATCTCAAGTGAAGGTTAACAGAATGTAAATCAATGCAGGAAAACTAGCTTTAGCTGAACTGATTCATATGTTATTTTTATTGGTGTAGTTACAAGCTGTGATGTTTCACACCTTGAAGAAGAATAGGAGATGGGATGAGGGAAAAGGTATCATCTTTTGGTTACTGGTGAGTGGCATTTTGGCACAAAGCAGGGGTGGCTGTAAGTACCACACATGTGATGTGAAATTATGATTGTGTTTCTAAAATCTACACCCTATATAAGTTCACTTGAAGTCCCTCACATTACAGGATAGCATTCTTTCAAAACGAAAATACAGGTTTCCTTCTAAACCCCATATGGACTGAGGAAATTGGAGAACTAGAAAAAAAGAACAAAGGAAACCTAGATTACATTTCTTAAGAGATATCAAACTAAAGTTCTGTTAAACTGTAACAGTATGTTGCATAGATGTATACAATTCTAATATCCAGCTATATGTTTAGTGTCAAACAGTGGCTTTACAACATCACATGTTAATTCAAGTTCTGCATTATAGCACTCTGAATGACAGAAATTAGCTTGAAGGCAAGTTGGCTTGTAATATGAAAAAGCTTTCATTAATCCCTAATTAAATATGTCTGCACTCATAAGAAGTTAAGCATACAAATAAGAAATACAATGAAAACAAAGATTTTCCAGGAACACAGAGATCAGTAAATGAATCTCAAGATAATCTAGTTTCTAATTTCACCTTTTTTATTGTTCTAACCTTTCCTCCAGTCAGATGCTCCTGAATGTTTTGATGAAAAACCCAGTTATTTTTGAATAATTTAAAAAGAAATCCGGGATACACCAGCACATACTGTGAATTTGAAAAAAAAGATCCCAGATGCAGACTTCCACATACACTACTAGTTCTGCAGAACCACAATGAAGGAAAGATTAATTCAAAACAGCAGTGTCGCTGTTACCTGCCTTAGTCAGTAGCTAGATAAGCTATAACATTATGATTTAAATTAATAGAAATAAAAACAGAAAGCAAAACAAAACAAAGCAGATCAGCACGCCAACCTGTCTTTTCCAGTTTTTATCCTGCCTCTGTTTTACCAGTGCAAACAAGCTATGGTATTAACATCACAAACAAAATTCCCCTCCACTGAAAGAGCCTGGGAAAAAACAACCTAATGCATAAGTTATAAAGAAGACATACTTTACATTTTAACATGGTTAGTATTCTGAATTGTTACATTACATAAAAGAAACCTACAAAAATTCTTGAATTGAATTGGCAGAATAAAGTGTCCCTGGTATAAAAAGAACACTTCTGTATTTTAAAAATAAAGCCAGGTGGAATATGTGATACCTTTGTGATTTGTAGCTTCAGTCTAGTATCTTATTTTCCAGTTTTACTCACATTTTCTCCTTAAAAATCCTGTAGTGAATGATTCTGGGGTTCATACTGCAGCCTTTATTACCTGGTAAAGCAGTTCATGGTTGTTTTCTTCTGTCACTCATGCTGTTACAAAAAGTTGGCAGACATAATGGTGGTAGCCATGCAGTGATGTCCAGGCTACGGAAACAATTAAAGTAGTTTACCTGTGTTTCCACAGAATTAAGATGTCTGACACCACAAAATTAATTGAATTGAAACCAGTTGATGGTTTCATTAAAAGTATGCATTGTAAGAGTTGGTTCTCCAAAAATGGGGGTTTACTGAAAATATTGTTTTCCATGGATACTGTCATTTTTTCCCATTTTTTTAAAAGGAAATTTTAAAACAAGATATAAATGTTAATTTCATTTTAAACTAACATTTTGCTTAGTTTTGGTTTGGTTTTAGAAAACAGACTTTTTTTAATTTCATATTTCCCCCCATATTCTCTATTTTTCTTTTTGTTAATGAATGTAATATAATGAACTTTCTTTAGCTTTATTTTTTTGTTTTTCCTTTCTAATTTTTCTAAATTTCTCCAGCTTTGGAATGGCTGCAGAATAGCCAAAAAAAATAAAATCCTTTGCCACTCTAACTTTTCAAAAGTTGGAGAAAGTGCAGCATTAGAAGGAAAAAGGTAAAGTGGGAGGTGAAAGAAAAAATGAAAATGAAATGAAGACGTCATTCATTTTATTGCACATAATAGCGAAAAGGGGAAAACTAAAACCCACAATATACCCATTCTAAAAACTATTTTTTTAATTAATTAGAAAAATGTGGGGAGTTCCATTTAAAATCCAGTGAAATGGATACCACATCAGCAATTTTTGTGATATATTTTTATCCTTTTTTTTACCAGCTGTAGCATAGACCCATGAAGCTCAATCCAGATAAAAATGGGAGACACACACACACAACCTTTAAAAAATCAGTAGTTGGTACACAAACCACTTTTTATTATTAAGTGGTGAAAATACGCATTTGTGAAGTAACATCTGGATGGATCATTCGATTATGCTTTCCTTTCACTTTGCAACATATCTTCAAGAAACTACACTTCGCGCTGGGAGGAAGCAAGCAACACACAACAGAAGACCAAAGGAACAGTTCCT
Organism: Mauremys reevesii; assembly: GCF_016161935.1. Taxonomy (NCBI): domain Eukaryota; kingdom Metazoa; phylum Chordata; order Testudines; family Geoemydidae; genus Mauremys; species Mauremys reevesii. The sequence continues at coordinate 29,153,169 of NC_052630.1, forward strand.
TTAAAAGGGATACATTTATCCCCACATCACTGCCCCAATCCACTACATTCTGAGTATTCAGAGTACACAGGATTCATTCATATGTTTTCTTTACATAAATACTGTCTCACACGTGCACACTTTTGTAATGTGCATCTCTGACCATAATACTCTCTTAATTAAATACTGAATCTGATTACTCAAAATTATTGCATCATCATTGCCAGATTCAAGCTCTGTACAATTTCACACACAGTTAAATCCCAGAAATAGCCAGTAGGTGGCTCTACACTACAATTCCCCCCCATTTAATAAAGCTCACAGAACTCCCCATGTTTAAAAGTTCTGCTTATATATTAACATATGAGAAACTCTTTTAACTACATTGAGATTAAACTCTATGTCTAAGCATTAAGACTTGTTAAATCCAATTTAACAGGGAAAGCTAAAGTTGGATAGCCATACTGTTTAGCCTGGGTAGGAAGAGGTTCTTTCAGAGAATTTTAGACTTTAACTGGAAAACATATATTACATGAGTTTATCCTCCAGTGTTTATTTAGAATTGTTCCCTGCATCCTCTAGTACTTTTTCCAGTATAATTTTAATATGTTTAATATGTACTGGAGCTTTCATACACTCAACCCACTCTCTTGTCAACAAAACATAGGGCCAAATTGAAAGTATGGACTAAGCTCCCCCAAACTTAGATATGTTCCAAGGCACTACACCTGAATCAAGTGATTCCACTGCCCAGTCTCTCTAAGGAACAAGGTGACAGGTTACAGACCACCAACCGAGGAAGTAGTTGCCCAGCAATTGTGACTGATGATGCTTGAAAGCAGGGCCAGCTCCAGGTACCAGCAGAGGAAGCATGTGCCTGGGGCGGCACATGCTAAGGGGCGGCATTCCATCCATTCTTGGGGCGGCACAGTCTGAACAGCTTTTTTTTTTTGCTTCACCGGTTCGGGCAGCAGTCCGAGTGGCCTTTTAGCTTCAGCAGTTCGGGCGGTAGTCCGAGTGGCTTTTTTTTTTTTTTTTTTTGTGCTTGGGGCGGAAAAAATGGTAGAGCCAGCCCTGCTTGAAAGTTGGCCACCGTTGAAGTCTTCGGAAATGGCTTATCAAGCAACTCACATTTCCCTGCACTCCCTACGGGAGATATATGGGTAGTATATATTAATGCTGCTGATCTGATCAGTTTTCTATGCTGCTAATCTGATCAGTATTCTATAATACACCTGCGCTGCTCCTTATATTTCTAAAGTAACTAGAGATGAGCTTGAATTGTAATTTCAGGAAGGCGTAAGTTAAAATACATCACCGCTTACTTTAACTCAAAAGTTCTTAAGAGTCCTGAAGTACAAGTAGCATCAAATTAGACACATAAGGTATATTTACATTAGGGACATTTTTGCTAAATTTTCCTATTTTTGCTACTACCAGTGGTAGTAACAGTGACCACTAGTGTACACACAATGCCAAGGAGGCCACTGCTGTTTTAAGCACTACGTTGTGTCAATCTATTCTGAGCAGGGTTAGGTGACAACATACTTTAAACATTCCGACTGCCTGAAGCCCTGTCTACACCCTGTGAAAAAGTGCTAGCAACAGTGGGACATTTTAGCAAAAATGTTTTAGGAGAGACACAACCTTACACTCTCCCCACCCCAAATCAATAAGTGGGTGTAGGTAGCTCCAAGGGAGACAAAGTCAAACTAAAGGATACAAGTTATTCCCAGAGTGGTGCCTAGAAGCAAATTTTTCCATTCTGGTCTCATTGCAGTAACAATCTTCGCACTCTGACTAAACTATGCAGTGTGGTTGCTCCTTAAACAAGACGTCAAATTATAAATAAAGCAATACGAAGAGAAAAAGTGTTTATAAGTGGTTCCACTCACCACTGTAGCCCCCCTTGGCATCTGGTTGTGGTGTTGCAGGGGTTCTCATCTCCAACGCCCACTCTAGCATCTAGTTTCTAACGTTCATTTCTTTGCCCTGCGATGAGTTGTCTCTGTTTATGTCTTTCACAGCTCAGCCACCCCCACCCCCCACACCGCGGTCACCTCAGCCCTCTTTCTAGGGTGACCAGCTGTCCCGATTTTATAGGGACAGTCCCGATTTTGGGGTCTTTTTCTTATATAGCTCCTATTACCCCCCATCCCCACCCCGATTTTTCACATTTGCTGTCTGGTCACCCTACCTCTTTCAGGGTAAAAAAAAGTTCTACAAAGAATCCAATTAAGAGTCCAAACAGGTGACCCTTCTGCATACGTTGCAGTTCTCTGCTCTACAGCCTTACTCCCAGGCACTGCAGAGTCTCTTCTTTGCCCCTTAGGGCTGACATGGCCTCTAAGGGCATTTTCCCTGTAGGCAGTTCTTAGCAGGGTTCCCCACTGCCTTCCCTCCCCTTCTCTCAGGGACCTCCCCTTCTTCTTAGGGTGCATCTCCACTGCAAAAAAAACAAAATTACAGAGGCAGCGATTCTGAGGGCCCGCATCTACAGGCTCAGGGTGGCACTACAGCACTAAAAATAGAATTGCAGACATTCCTGCACAGGCTCCGTCTAGGGTTGCCAACTTTCTACTCGCACAAAACCAAACACCCTTGACCCGCCTCCGAGGCCCCACCCCACCTCCTACTCATTCCATCCCTCCCTCCCCCTGAAGCTCGCTCTCCCCAGTCTCACTCACTCACTCACTCATTTTCACCGGGCTGGCTCAGGGAGCTGGGGTGCGGGAAGGGGTGAGGGCTCCGGCTGCGGGTGAGGGCTCCAGGGTGGGGCCAGATATGAGGAGTTCAGGGTGTGGGAGGGGGCTCTGGGCTGAGGCAGTGGGTTGGGATGCCGGAGAGGATGAGGGCTCTGGCTTGGGGCCGGGAATGGGGTGCAGAAAGGGGCTCTGGGATGGGGCTGAGAGGTTCGGAGGGCAAGAGGGGATCAGGGCTGGGGCAGAGGTTTGGGGTGTGGGAAGGGGTCAGGGGCGCAGGTTCCGGGCAGCGCTTACCTCAGGCATCTCCCAGAAGCAGCGGTATGTCCTACCTCTGGCTCCTATGTGGAGGCACAGCCAGACAGCTCTGCACACCACCTCATCTGCAGGTGCCACCCCCACAGTTTCCATTGGCTGTGGTTCCTGGCCAATGGGAGCTGCGGAGCTGGTGCTTGGGGTGGGAGTTGCATGTGGAGCCCCCCTAATCACCTAGGAGATGCAGGGGGTACATGCCACTGCTTCTGGGAGCCGCAGGGAGCCTGCCTTAGCCCTGCTGCACAGCTGACTGGACTTTTAACGGCCCAATCAGCCATGCTGACCGGAGCCGCCATGGCCCTTTTTGATCAGGTGTTCTGGTCGAAAACCAGACACCTAACAACCCTAGCTCCATCAAGTGGTATGGGGGTGGGGGAGGGAGCTTCCTAGCCTGAGGTCCAGCCTCAGCAGGAATATCTAGATGACTATTTTTAGTACCATAAGCATGAGTCTGAGTCTGTAGACTGGGGCTCTGAGACTTGCTGCTGAGAGGGTTTTTTTTGTTTTTTTTCCTTTCCAAGCAGTGCAGACATATCCTTACAGACCCTAATCGCAGGGTGTGCACAGGAACCTACTCTGCTCTCTATAGTTTTCTCCAGCCTGCCTCCACTCATCCCTCCTCAGAGAGAGAGAGAGAGAGAGAGAGAGCGCTCCTTTTGCTTCTCTCTCCTGGGTCTTCTCTTCTTGAGTTCTCACTCATTATCTAGTCCTCCCTGACCCTTTCATAGCTGGCATCACTGAATTTAGCCACCTGATCAGGATCAGCTGGGGGATAACTACCTGATCACAGGCAAAGCGGAACCGAACACCCCTTAAAGCCAGCCATCCTATGACAGTGTTACTGAACATGCTGAAATTCTAGCAAGTATGGGACAAAGCTGTCCAAACTGTTGGGTTTGGTGTTTTTATGGGGCCATAAGCTTGACTTGTGGCTACTAGTTATTTATTTATCTGTGGACAGCAAACACTAATGACAAGAAGGTTGAAAACTAGGTAGAGTGAAGAAAACAGCTTGATAATGAGCTTTATTGTTCCACCTCTCCCGCTGATATGTGTTCCCCCAGGTCAAAAATGTAGTCAAGTAAATTTGAAACAAACCTGTTGATATAAATCAAGTTGAGTCAAATTAAATCAATCTAATACAAACTATGGAGTACAAGTGCTCTGTTTATCAATGAGGGATAAGTACGCTTCCAAAGAAATATGTTGCAAGTTATTTTATTCCTGAATGGCTCATCATCATACAGATTTGGTCACCATAAAAAACTTTACATGTTGGTTAAACTTATTTCATTTTATCATCAACCAAGCTAAGAAAGCACTATGAATTCGCATCTGGTCTTCAAGTCTGTCATTGAACCAGACATCAATTTTCAAAATATCTGACTCTTTTACTATATGAACCTATCTTCTTTCCCCTAACAAGTACCTCCATTAGGTGTTCACCTGATAACTGTTAAATGAGTAAAGACTGAAGTGGATCTTTAGAGACCTGTGTGATGTCACAGTGCCACTTAATGCAAGACTTGCAATAGGCAACCAGGGACAACTGAAAATAATGCACACTGACAGTCAAGGTATTATGACCATAAATCCCTTAATGGCACTCAGGGGGCATGAAGGCAAACAAAACCCATTCTTTGTGTGATACAATGTCATTTCTCCATTATTACACAATACTACTTTTTTTTTTGGGGGGGGGGGGAGGGAGGGTATTAAAGTAAGCCTGAACAAAGGAAGTGGCTTATCCTTTTTCATATGGATGAAGTATCTGGTTTTTAGATCAGAAAAGTTCAAGACCTACTGGTGTCAGTGCAGAAAAGGGAAGTGACCTGATTTATCATAGCTTTGAGACGCTAATGTTGTTACACTGCCTGAGAAAGTGCAGAGAAAAGTCTTTCTAGTATACAGGCGTAAAAGAGATGTCTGACGGACATACTGCAGCTTGCTATAAGTTATAAAATGGCATTTCCTCCAAGCACCCAGAGTCACTTACATAAGAGTTAGACAAACCTTTCAATCCATTTATTAATACTCCTGCAGTCGCTATTTCAAGGCAAGTGAAGCAATTGCCAATACTGAGCAGAGGAAGTTTTTCTATATCCAAAGACATGTAAATTAATGCAAAGTTAAAGTAAAATTAGAGCTAGACTCTTGGGCCTTCTGAACCCTCTTCAGTTCTTAAAGTAAGTAAATAGAACTAGTCAAATTCAAGAAGGGACACAAACCAAGAAACTACAGAAATGTATGTAGGCTTTGTGCAGTCTGGGGCCGTAGCCAATGGAGTAGTTACACTGATGCAACTTACCACAACCTAAGTTGTATTGGTACAAGCTGTAGTTTATGGCAGTGCAGCTACATCAGCATGGCTATGCTAGAGATTAAAAACCCCAGTGTGGACAAGGCCCTTAGTCACAAAAATACTTACATCAAATATTTGCTGTGCCCTCTTCCCCACACCACTACCTTAAGGAGAATGGTAAAGAGACACCAAAGGAGCACCCGAGATGGTTGAAGGAGAACCAAAAGGATCGTGTCCCAAAAATGAAGAGGGCATGATTTCAAGGAGGAGGATGTGCCTGAGCATAAGTAGCAGCAGATAGAGGGTTTTTAAAAAAATGCTTAAGTGATTTAGCAGCACAAGTCCTATTGATTTTCATTGGGGATTGTTCTTCTAAGTCACTTAGAGGCTTTTGAAAATCCCATCCAAAGGGTAAAGGTGGATTTTTGTCTGGAAGAAAGCTGAGACCTTGGTGAGAGCAGCTTCAGCTGAGTGAAGAAGCTGTGTAATAAGTTTGACAGGAGGGGATTCTGATGATATTGATGAAGAGGAACTGAAGGCAATGCTCTTGGTGAGTTTGAAGCAAATTAACTGAAGTTTGTCTAATTTCCAAAAAATTCACAGTTTGGAACGAAAGTTTAACAAAGTTTTCAAACAAGCTCTAAAAATGAATTTAAGTGAAATTTAACATGTTTGTTTAAACAAAGAGTACGTAATAGTTTAAGCCCCAAAAGTCAGGAATTTTAATTTAAAAAATTAAATTTCAGACAAATAGGAATCTTTTCATTTTTACTTTAGTTGGCAGGTTTTGGCTGGCTGTTTTTGTTAGTTCAAGGACATTCCCCTGCAGGGTTTGCGGCCCCAACAATGCAGTTCGTAATTACTTCCTGATCTAGATTATGAATAATCTAGTTTCACAGTTCAAACTCAATGAAAAGGTGAGCTAACAGCATAGAATAACTTTTTATGTGTGTAGTTTTTATTCCTTTTAGCAGGTTCTTAGTATTCCTTTCTCACATTTTGCCACGTGCATGAAAATGCATAGAAACTTATTTTCCTTGGAGAAAAGGCCTGTAGAAATTAATAGGAATGGAAATATTGCATTCTCATATCATTTTCTACAGAAATGAAGTCTTTTCTATACTTTTTTAAAGACAATCTACAGAATTTTTTGTTTCTATTAGGGCATTTCAGAAAAACCTATAGAAAGGCTATTATTTTCTCTGAAAATCAATAAGACTTTACCACAGCTTAATGTTTAAAGTGAGCGTTAATTTATATGCTAACATACACTATTCTGTGATCATGAAGAAAAAGAAAGGAAATCAAAAGTTAACTGTAGTTTTATGTCTGGTCTCATGTTCTGTATCTGCGGGAATAGCTTGGTCTGGTTTTAGGCCTGTGATTGCTCTGTCAAATCAATCAAAGAAACTATAAAGATATAAGAGTCAAGCAGCACCAACTGGGGACTTTTTAAGGACTCTTGCCAGACATAACAAGAGTAAATATGAAATGGCTTCATATTCCAAGAATGAATTAATGTTGGGGTTGTGACCGGTAAACACAAAATAGCTAAACAGCCCCTGACTTACTGACTCTGCAGACTATGGAGCCCATATTCTGACTGGAAGGCTTCTTTTATTAATGGTATCACATGCCTTGCTGTCTGGGAGAGGTTTCCCTCTCCCAGGCACCCTGTAACGAATTCTCACTTAAGCAAAACAGTGGTAAATCATCAGTATAATCCGGGAATTATTTATTTTTGCAATGTTAGCAAGATTTCATTTTTTTATCTGCTTCTCATTTTCTCTACATGTGCTATAGCTATCCTATTACTTTAATGTAACCCTGGCTTCAACTCTGTTACCAGTATGAGAAAAAAAGTCTGGAAAATTATGTAAGTTCAGGAAGAGTAAACCGAACTCACCTAAAATATTTACCTAGGGCTTCACAAAAAGCCGCGTTGTATTTCTTTCCAGTTGGTGCTGCACGGACTGTTGGAAACATCTCTGTTTACTTTTTGCATAAGTAACTTGGCTTGTCACCTTACTCCAGTTAATGGGTGTGTTATCTTTCAACTGTCCTTCATAGTCTGAGATGACCTTCATTTTAGGCACACATTTTTTCTTGGTCCCATACTAATCCAGTTTTCTCACATGCTTGTTATTGTAAATTATTGACAACAGAAGTCGAATCAAGTAATTGAGGTTAGGAAATGCTCTTTATGATGAAGAAACAACATTTTGTTAGGCTTCACTGGAGCTTTCTTTTTATGTATACTTTAATTTTAAGTCTTTGTCCCAGATAATTTGAGTTGGGTTGAGACATAAGAAAAAATACTGCAAAAATTATCAAAAGAAAGATTTATACAAAAATGCAGGAGCTAATAAAGATGATATTGGTTTCCCTTACTGATTAAGAAAATAAAAGGGATAAAGATGACATAAATCAGTAAAATGTCACTGTAAAACAGCCTGCTACACATATATCAACAGGATTATTCAGTTTTCCACCACTCTATAAGCGAATAAATCATCCTTATTTGGTACCACACTGCCACAATCTAGAAAGCACATTTCTCCTTTTTAAGAAGATTTGAACTACTACCCCACTTAGCTACACAAATCAAGTCCTTATTAAAACGGAAATAAAAGTTGTGTAATGATTTTCATCATTTTGATCAGAAAACTACCATTTTTTTGCTCCCACCCCCAATTTTCTCTAAGTGAATCCCATCAAAAATCCAGTCACAAATGCCATATTGTATTACTTCATGAACTACCCCATACAACTTTACAATGGTTTGTAATAAAATACGCTGAGGAGCTCAATGAATAGGTGCTAATACGGGAGAGTATAATTCCTTGGATTGGGCAGAGGATGTAGCAGCAATGACAGTTGAAAAATGTAGGATAGATATATTATTTCCTTTTACATTACATGAAGGTATGGCTTTTTCAGCCACGTACTTCCACTTTACAAGGGCACGTTCCTGGAAAACACATTTATTTTCCATGGGAATTGTAAAAATGTTATTAAGTCAACGTATCAGCGGCATCATTTTCTGAGATGCTTGGTACCCTTAGCTCCCATTCTCTTCAATGGGATCTGCAGATTATTCAACACCTCTTGTGGGGCAAGAAATCACAGCATAGGTGCTTACGTTTTGTATGCGAACTTTGTGTCCAACTGACACCTGCTATGATATACATGGTAGCACGAGACTGAAGACTAATTGCAAATGAGTGAACCTCCACAAAACCCCAGGCCACTATCTGGCTTGACATAGCTTCCTCTGTGTATCACCACTGGGATTCTGGGTAACAGAGGACACCACCAGATGAGTAGCTGTGTCAAAGCCCCCTACACAAAGGAACTTTTTGAAAGAGGGCACAATGTTGTGCCCTTATTAAAACTCAGTGGGGTGTTTTGGTTGGCTAACTCCCAGAACCAAAAGAAAGGGAAAGGGTCAATGGGAAATCAGGATCCTGAGACTGACAGTCCCCAGGAACAATGGGGAGAGGCCAATGCTCCAGGTCAGCCTGATTGACAGGGCGGACAGGCTAATCAGGAAGTCAGGAGGCCGGGGAGGGGGGGGGTCGGGGTCCCATCCTCTGTGTGAGCTAGAATTGCCTGGGTCAGACAGAGTGAGGCCGAGCTAAGGAGAAAGCAGGAGCCCAAGCTGAGCTATGTGTTTTCCTTTAACCTTTCCCATTTTTTCCTTCTTTTTTAAAATTTGTTGCTGTTTAATAAATTGTATTTGCTTTGAACTCTATGTAATGATCAGTGGGTCAGGGAAGCATCCAGTGCAGAGAGAGAACCCCGGAGTGGGGACACCCTAGCCCCTGCCCTACGTGACCATGAAAAGGCTGGGGATCGAGCCCCCCAGGAATCCTGGGCCCAGCCTTGTTGGCGTTTTGAGGACTCTGCCACACAGGAGAGTTGGAGGGGAGCCCTTGAGGTCAGGCAGGCCTCTGGGTAAAGGAGCGAGGAGTCAGGTCCTTTCGCTAGCCCATTTCATCGGGAGAGTGTATATGCCAGGAAAGTTCCCCACAATAGCGGGACCATTCCCTTGCTTACATAGGGTTTTATGTTTTTTAAAATTATGAATATTAGAGTTTCAAGTTAACATAGACCTTTGTGACATATTCTTGTGAGACAGAACTTCAACAAAAATGGCTAAAAAGCCTCTCCTGTAAGTTACACATTCCTATATTTAGTCAAGGTCCATCCCTTTCTTTCTTTCTTTCTTTCTTTCTTTCATTTTTCAGCTAGACAAACCAATTCTATACGCAAGACTGGGCTATGTCTTGTATAAAATGAAATGGGTTTCACATGTAGACAAAACTTCTCTCAACTGCTGCTGAGTTATCTACATTAAGTATGAAGTCCCTACCTATCAAAGATAGAAGTCCTATCAAGTGCATTTGTAACAAAAAAATCAAGATAGAATAGTAATTAGAGCTGACAAAATTCTGTTTTGATATAATTTTATGTAATTTTACAATGTGTGGTTCATCTGTTTTCACCTTTTCCAAATTGCATGGTTCAAATTTTAGAAATAGCCAAATTTCTGATATAACAAAATTGATAAATGTTGAGTAATAAATTTAGATTCACACAACAAATTTGGATATAGTTTGGCTATTTTGGATAAACTTTAATGAATTTATGTTTTTGTTTTGTTCTTCTAGCTGCATATATTCAATTAGAGTCCATTATAGCTCAGCTATAATAATTATATATCACAATTACAATTCATGAGCTTTAAAATCTTTTACTACTTCTCCTTCGGTGTTACACAGACATTGTAAATGGCTAGGGAGTACTAGCTATTTTAACCAAAGAGATTTGATAAATTGTGTGTTCATACTGTTCATGGTACAGAGACCCAAATAACAGTACAAGAAACTTATAATAATAGGGATCAATCTCATTGTCAGATAACATCTCTTAATTATTTCAGTTTCAGGAAGTGGCATTACTGATTTAAAGAAATATAACACAGTACAAGAGTAAAAGTGAGATAACAACGGGTATGTGTAAACTGGAGTTAAACTAAAGCAAGCTGAATTTCAGTTATCACAACCATAAAAAACTGTAACAATCAATCAGCTGTACCAAATATGCAAATATATATTTGAAGTCAAGACCATTGCTACCACAGTTATACAAAACTTTTAAACAAAACAGTCCTGTTTTTACAAAATATTGTTTATCCAGAAGCCTCAATATATGTTATAAAGAAGCATGCACGTCATACAGTTGCAAAATTAAAGCACGGGAAAAAATAGAGTTTTTCGCTTCAGACCACTTGGAACTGTGTCAAAAGCTAAGTTGCAACGTGAAGTAATTAGAACCAGTTATTATTAGGACACAAAGACACTCCCCGAAGTAGCTTTCTCATTTTGAGTTCAGGACGTTTCTGTACTGATAAATTCATTGCATCAGAAACTGAAGAATAATCTGAATTCTTTGGGGTCCCCTTCACTGCTATTTCCATATTCTCTGCATAGACCTATACATATGTGTTACAGCCATGAATTACTACACGTTAAGGCTGGAAACCAGGAACTATACACACAATACTATGTTATGGGTTTATATAGTATCATTCTGACATAACTAGGTCGTTTGATGGACAAAAAATAAGCACAATTACCATCTGTGTGTACTTCAGGCTGCAAGTTCCCAAATTTTGGCTATTAGCAAGCATTTTTTTATTTGGAAGCAGAGAGTGCCTGTCAAGTTCTGTTTTTTTCTATATAAAAATGATGAATTCATATAATAATTTAATGGGTACTTGTTATTTCAGGTATAAACCTAAAATGATCATCAAGGTCTCTGGCAAGCTACAGAGACACCGTTTATTATTAAGTTGTTAAAAATAATAGTTAGAGAGTTTTAAAGTTCTCAGTTATCAGCATGCTACAAAGCCAGCTCATTTTTCTTCTTTCTAGGAAGCATTAAAAGTATTTGGTTTCCCATACCATTCCCATTGCAAAACCAGCTATTTTCCCTTGATAGTGCCAGATTCAACATTCCTTGAAGCCTCTGAATACTGATTCACCTCTACTTCTTATCCCACACAGGAAAAATGAAATGTATATTAACAGCAAGCAAGGCAATCAGTATACCGGATAAAATTGTCTAAGTGAAAGATAAATAAGAAAGAACCACTATCTACAAGGGACTCTAATTACATTAAAGTAATATTAAAAACTGGACTTAACGATTTTACAAAGCATCTGCCTGGGAAACTACAATACAAGAAACTGCTCCCTCGCTCCCATTTTATTTTTGTGAAATCCTGATCTCTCGATGGACTACTAAAATTCAAGAAATAATTTTCATCTCCATTATTTATCTGAGATAAGGATGATGACCTATTAGTTCCAATATTGCAAAATAAAAAATCATGAGTCAGGCCTCCAAAACCCATGAGACTGGATTAACCACTACATTTTTTATAAAAATTATACTTTGGGGTTTCTTTTTGCCTTCTGGTGCTGGAATATTTAGGGTTCATGTTTACAAGCTTTGATCCATAGCCATAAAAGCTAGAAGCTTAGATTTTCTTTTAAATGAAAGCTGAGTTTCTCAATTAATAATCTGATTCCAACTTAGTGGAACTTTAAAAGAAACAATAATTATTGTGAGACTTGTTAAAATCACAATAGACGGCTATCTGTAATTCTAAAACCAGCCTTTTCCCACTGTATTTATTTCATTGTCAAGATTCACTTATAATTTTGGCTAAAATAGAACGTATCACAACAACTCTATCCACAGCATGAAGGATTTAAGAGACGCTGTAGTTCTTTGGAATTGTAATAGGGACCACCACTGACTTCTTGGGGTGACCTACGCTCTTCCAATGTCCGTAGCCAGTACCAGAGATTAACCCATCTGCTGTCTCCTTGATCAATCGTCTTATACTTCATATGACCAAAGGGTTGATCTCTGAAATCAAGTGAGTGACTGCCAAAGACATAGGATTTTGGGAACCCTCCCAAATCTGCCATTCTTATGGGGATCTCCCTCATTCTCGGGAGCATGTCAATCTTTCCAATTTACCTATCAAATTTCTTCTTTTACTGGGAAATGCATAAGGCCACTTGCCATGCTCATTCTACACACAGCACTCATTCAAAACAGTGGGAGTTGTGCAAATGCATCAATGTCAATATACAATACTGCAATTACAAGGATGTTGGGAAGGGTGTAGAGGCTACAGCTACTAGCTTAGCAATTCCCAATACACAAGCTTGTTACAATTAAAGGAATGGAGGAAAAGCTTCATAAAAGAAAAAATGTCTTCCTAGCACCAAAATGGTGAGACATGACATGCATCCTTCACTAGAGATTGGGAAACTATTACTCCAGTTGCATACGACTAAATTGCTGCTGCATCCCAATATCAGTTGTAAACTGAAGCGATAAAAGAGCAAATTGCACATGAAATGATTAACCTGATCCGATCTTACTAAACATCTATATTTTTGGTAGACCTGTAGCTAGGAAAGTGGAGGTACGTCAACTTTGTGGAAATAATCTGTAGTAATGTTATTAACCAGTTTGCACCCTTGGCTCAGACATTGCCACTTATGTCATTACCTGGTATCTGTAGCATAGCTGCTGTTTTCCCAGCTTAAAATTACTGAATAGTCTGGACTGGCTGACTGGAACTTTCCCTCCTCTTTACCAGAGTGAGTGACCTACACAGGAAGCGATCCAGGAAGGAGAGGTGCCCTAGGTCAAAGAGGGAAGGCTTGCAAGAAAGACAGATACTTCAAACAGGCCCTTGCCTGCCACCCAGTATAGGGTAGCAATTAGCTTTAGGGGAAATGTGTTAATTTGTGTACATACACTTAGTTTCTTCATTGTAATAATTTTAAAGCACTAATAAATCACAAACACTTGTGTGTGCACCAAAGCATGTGTTGCCAGAACCAATTTGGGGGAAACATTCTGTGCTTCCCTGACACTGCAGAAATAGGGATTCTTCTCTTGCGAAATCACTGATTCTAACTGTTGGAAACTGCCAGTGCTTTAACAGAGATTAGCAACAGACAGACAGATTTGCTGCTATGTGCTGAGTGAATCATTGGTCTCTTTAATGAGATAAAGGGACAGAGGAGGCAAGAAAAGAAAAGAGGAAATGTACTTTGGAACCTGTTTTTATCCCTCTGTAAATTCAGATGTAAAGTTTTTAATCTTACTGTGGATAAGACTACAGTCCAGGGTTTGACACTGACAGTGGGGTCAAGAGCCAGGATAGTAACAATAGAGAAGTGAAACAAAGCACTCCCTCACAGTGGTTATTGCCCGTAGAAGAGCTGTCTTTGAGCTGCTAAATTAAAATTCTCTTGGTCTGACTGCCATTATCAGCAACCTATTGCCAAAGGCAAGATAATAGTGCACTAAGTGCCTGCAATTATCATTACACTGGATAAGGGGTACGGCAGAAGGATTTAAGTTGGTGAAAAAAGAAATGTTACGCGGAAAAGGAGGCAGAATAGAAAAGGTGAATGGAGTGGAATAGACTTCTAGCAAAAAATGAGCTTTCAATTCTATTGCTGGTCTTATTCTTCCTTCTTGGCATAATCTTTCTTCCTTCTGATTAACAGCTGGGGGAAGGTAGGATATGCCCTTTGTCTGAAAATTATACGTCCGTATTAGCAAGGGAGTAGATGGACTAGGGCAGAGGTTCTCAAACTGTGATCTGCGGACCACTGGTGGTCCGTGAGCTCCATTCAGATGGCTGCACACGAAAGAATGAAGGGCCACCCACCTAATTAGTGGAATTGCGCAGCTATGGCTCCACTAATTAGGTGCCTGGACCCTTCAGAAGATGCACATGTAAGGTGAGGTGGTGGCCTTGGGGGGAATAGGGGTAGGTGGGAGGGGGTAGTAGGGTGAGAAGAGGGGATGTGCACAGCTGAGGTGGCCAAAGAAAGAGGCGAATTTCCCTAGCTCCAGGGCTGCCAGGGAGAGATGGCTGTCCTTCCCAGCCTCAGTGCTGTGCTGGGGGAGAGACCCTTCTCTTTCCCAGCCCCAGGTTGGGGGCTGCTGCGGAGGGGGAGAGAGGGCATCAGAAAGATAAGACAACTGATATTAAAATGTGAGTTGTGTGCTTTTATTGGTAGAATAAAAATAGTGAATTATTATTAAGGATTTTTTAATATAGCGCTTTTATCCAAAGTGTTTTACAATAGTTAGCTAATGGTACAACCAACCTTTGGAAAGATCCTTAAGTGGTTTGCCAAGACCCTCAGCAATTTTCAAGTGGTCCACAAAACAAAAGTTTGAGAACCACTGGGCTAGAGGACCCATTTCAGGCTCAAATAGAGCCTCTTTAAACAGTTCATATGTCATACAGGGGCTGAAAAGCTGGCATAACAGCCACTCAGAGCCACATCACCAGACTGGCGTCCCCTTACTACCATACCTTGTGCAGTTCCTGAAGTGTAAGAAGGGAGTATGCCAGGACAGGTGTGGGAGTGGCTGGAGCTATTTGGGACCTGGCTATTCTCAGATAAAGGGCAGCCCAGTGGCATCCATGAGTACTTACAATAAATTAGATCTTCCCATTTAACTCAGTAGGAATATTCAAGAGGATACGTGTTCACAGGATCAGGACTTAAATATTCCACACTGCTAGTGATATTTCAAAGTCCCCTATCCATTATGCTGAAGTACCAGACATTCCCCTCTCTCCCACCCAGTTCACAACCCATTGTTACATTTACTGATTAAAATAGTGAAGCATTAATTTATTTTACAGATTCATCATGCAGTCTCAAGAAGATCATGGTTTTTTTTTCTATCAACTGAAATGTTTTGAAGCACTTTCTGAAAAATAATATAAATTCAAAATGCATTACAAATTACTAAGTAATTGGAACACATTCTGTTCTTATTTATTATGTACTGCCATTTACGGATTTAAGTGCAAAACAGAACCAATTAGGCGACAAACTGCAAAATGCAAGTCCTTGTCAATTTTCTTTATTGTATTTGAAGTTTAGGTCCTTCATTATAACATCTATGGTAGAAGATGTTATAGTTAAGGCTGTCATTAGACTTTCACCATAATCCCCATGTTCAGTCATTGCTACTTTTTTCCCCTAGAACATTTAATTTGGGGCTCAAAAATTCCCATGTTTATTTTCAGTCGAAAGATTGTTTTTTAAACTTGAGCTAGATCAAGTAATCGGGTCTGTGCCCTCCCTCTTATTTTCAGTAAGAAAAATAAATATTCACCGTTAGAAAATGAACAGAATTACATTATTATTAAGTATTTATTATTAAGTATGAGCTCAGAGACCCCAGTCAATCAGTATGTGAACTTCAGTGTGTTAGGACCTGTACATACATAGCATTTTTCTTACTAAGTAGACTATTAAATATTTCTGCTAGTATACAGAATACATATAATGTTGGTTCATATTACAATCAGAACGTGAATTCTACTGGTTATATAGATTTATACTGTTGACAAGGATTTTATTTCATGTGCTAGTTATATTTGTCCCCCTCATGCCTGATCCTGAAGGCACCTAAATTGCTCTAACTAAAGTATCATACAGGACTTACCCATTGCTGAATAGCATATCCTTCTGGAGAGGAAAGCAGCAGCAACATTAAACTTCACTTTTTAGAAGGCAGGAGTGACAGCAACCAAGTTACTGCATCCACTTAAATTTTACTTGGTTATATCACAACCAAATAGCAAGTAAACCTCATACAACCTATATTTAGAAACTCGCTGGGAAACTACAGGTATTTGAAAATGCTAAATGAAATTTAATTTGATCTTATACCAGGTCCTGTTTATGAAAGGTATAACAACAAAAATTTAGGCTAATGTGTTCATTCTGTGCAAGTTAGATGGAGAAGCCAGAGACCAGAATAAACTCTTTTTACTGTTTGTGGTTCCTGGAACAACATGACTTATTGGTCTGACTACTGCTTCTTTTGTTCATCTTCTCTTTGTCCGTAGGACACCCACTATCAGACAATAAGTTCACTTGACTGCCCAACCCATAGTAAAATTGAGCTGCTGACTATGATTTATGAGGGAGCAAGCTGTGCAAAGTATTAGAGACACTGATCCTTGTGAGTTGTCTGTTAGGCCATGGAATAATACAATGCTAAAGAATGTATGTTAGTAGGAAATCAGCACATCTATGCACTGAAAGTTCAATTGTTGCTTTTGCCATAACTCATTATCATATTTTAAAATGTCATTAGAGAACCAAAGACATGTGGTAGGTAAAAATTTATGCTAGCTGATTATGTAATTACCAAACTCAATACAACTGCTTTTGCAGTTATAGGAGATGTTTGCTTAGTGCACAGCAGGGAACCAGATACACAAATCTTTAATCCAGTAGGAAGCAGAAAACATCCTTTCCTCTTTAATGAAAACAAGAATCCATGTTAAACCTATTTCATGTGGTCTGAGCAGGAGACTGTCACTGTAAAAACAACACAACAGTGTCATGTCTCATTACACTTCAGTAGCCCACCTGAGATTACAGAGACTGACTAGCCTCCTTTGAAACACCAGTGGGTTTCATTTCTCATCAAAACAAGAGTGAAAACGTAGGGAGGCTCTCTCAAGAGTTGATTTCTGCAAGGATGCTTAAAACTGCTAAGGAACAAACTGCAAGGATGCAGAGAATCAAACAAGTATGGAGAAAAATTACAGCCATTTTCTTTATGCAAAACCACCGTTGACCTCAGATACATGACTGCTGAACAGTAGATTGCAATTCCAAATAACTGCCTTTTTTGCAATGTTTTCATTTCAGTATCAAAATTTATTTGTAATTTTAAGCCAAGCTTGAATGTATCACATGAACATGGCTTGCAGCATAAGGGACTAAAATAGCAGGCTAACCTGACCTTAGGATAGGTCAATAGGTAAAAATGTAGCACCAGAATTATAAAAAGACCCTCGCTGGAGGCCAACATAGCAACTAGTAACTTGTAAATGTAGAGCCATTACTCAGATTTCATTAAGAGGCTCATTAAAATTTACAACAGTTATAATAAAGACAAAAATGAACTTTTGAAAATAGTTTTGTTATTTTTTTCTTATTCCAATAACTATCAAGGGATTGAGCTGTATTAAGCAATGTTACTTGAAATAAATATGCTTTAATAATCATTTAAGCTGGCAGAAGAGGACACACTATAATATATCACATGGAAGTTTACTTTAAGGAGGTTTTGCTAATTGCCCCCACAAAGATTACTTAGCTTATTCATTTCTATGTACATAAACTTCATATCTGCATATGTTGGTGAATTATGCCCATACAAATACCATTTTACATACATTATTAAATGAGTTTGTACATGCAAACAGGAACGCTCACCAATATTATATTTAAGAATGATTGTGTCTGGGGAAATATCAACGATATGGTCATTACATTATCAATCTAATCAACTGTACGGTCTCGAATTGGCTCTATACATTCAGCATACAGTGACTAAATTTCACTCTGCTATTTATAAAAGGTGTCCAATTCTGACTACGCATTTTCGCCAATGGACATTTCTACCGATGAAACAAATTATTTTGGTTTCACATTTAGAAAATATACAGTATTGTGCAACTCAGCAGATCAAAAATCATGAATCAGATCCCCCAAATCATAAGATTGACCCAAAATCATGAGATTTAAAAAAGAAATAATTTAAAAATGTATATTGAGTTTTTGGTCTATCTTTTGATTTTTGAATTCTGTCGCCCATTCCCAGAACATATTGTATATGTGTGTGTGAGAGAGAATAGACACTGAAGCTGGGAGGTGTAATTCCCAGCTTGAATAGACGTACACGTGCTAGCTCTGGTGGAACTAGCCCACTAAAAACACCAGTGTGGCCATAGTGGCTCAGGTGGCGGCTCGGGCTAGGAAGGAATTGTACTCAGACAGCTAGCCTGAGCCACTGCAGCTGCACTAGCTCTATCAGAGCTAGCGTGTGTCCATCTACCCAAGCGGGGAATTACATCTCCCAGCTGCAGGGTACATGTACCCTTACTGCTGCCCACTCTCCCAAATTTATTGCGTCAGATAATTTTGGATCCCGCTCCAGGAGCTCTTACCCCTGCATCTGCCTGTCCCCTGCCCAACAATTAATCCTGCCCACAACCTCCAAATCAATCCTGTCCTCCCACCCCGCATCAGCTCTGCCCTCTCCGCTCCCTTCTGTTTCTCCTGGCATTCTTCATCCCACCTCTCTCCCAGGCTGTGGGGGAGGGGGGGAAGGGAGGGAGCAGGGTCTGCAGCAGGTTTTCCTCTTCCCCTTTCAGGCTGGGGGAGCAGCTGTATGGGTTCTTCACACTCTCTCCCTTCCCGGGATGAGTATTGCAAGGTGAGGAGCAGAAGCATTGTCCCTTTACCACTGCTCACAGGAAGGGAGGGAGAGGAAGGAATGGAGCCATTCTCAGCAGCTGGGCTCTTTCTGCTTCCCCTGCCTTCCTGTGAGAATAGTTTGGAGTTGTTGAGGGGAGGGGGAAGGAGAGAGCACTCTGCCTGCAGCAGCTTTGGTGGTTCAGCCCTAGGAGGTGGGCAAGTAAGTCAGGAAGTCAAACTGAGTGGGTTATTCCTCTAGGCATGGCTTAAATTCTCTAGAGGTTCTTGCATCACAGTAAGGGTACGTCCAGACTACCTGCTGGATCGGCAGGTAGAGATTAATCTGTCGGGGATCGATATATCGCGTCTTGTCTAGACACGATATATCAATCCCTGAACACGCTCCCATCTACTCCGGAACTCCACCAGGTCGAGCGGCGGTAGTGGAGTTGACGGGGGAGCCGAGGCTGTCGATCCCGCACCATGAGGACGGGAAGTAAGTTGAAATAAGATCCATCGACTTCAGCTACGTTATTCCCATAGTTGAAGTTGCGTATCTTACATCGACCTCCCACCCCCCCCCAGTGTAGACCAGGCCTAAGACTGGTTCCAACCCCAGCTAAAATCCAGTCACTTGTAAAAAAAAAAAAAAAGAACCAAGAGTCAGCAACACTGCACCTATAACCAGAATAGGAAAGCCTTCTAGACAAACTGAAGGAAGTACTGTGAAGGTTCTCGGGGTACCCTGGACTATGAGTCACCCCTGCTTCTAGCAAGAGGTAGACTTGCCTGAGTTAGCTGGGTGTTAGCTCCCTAACGCCTGGTAGGCACTTCAGCACTCTACTCTGGACTATGCCAGACCTGTCTTTTCCATGCAGGTTAACAGCTGCACCCCAGTTCCCAAGTTCCTTTCAAACGCTCCACTCTGATATCACAGAAATCCCAGATCCTCTGTCCCCAAAGAAGCAGTGTACCCCAATTTACGAGGTTTACCTTAAATCACTGCCCCTGTAAACCACACAATAAAACAAAAGTAATTTTATTTAAGAACGAACTAGAAACAAGAAAGAGAGAGAGAGAGAGAGAGAGAGAGATGGAAACAAATGGTTGCAATACAGAATAAAATAATAAGACATGAACTAGGGTTTACACGTATCAACAGTTTTTCTATCTAATAATATCTAATAAAGCAAATTTTCCCCACAAAGTTCATTCTGTTGCAGTGCTGACTTGCCTCACAGGAACCAAGATACAAACTTTCATGAAAACACCCCTGCTCCTCAAGTTGCTTCCTCAGTGAATGGCTACAGAGTGCCTCTCCCCACTCTGTGTTATGCTGAAAGTGTTTTGTCTCTGTTCATAGATAGGGTGATCCACTGTCTGTTGTAATGTTCCTTTTTTTACCTCCAAGTGGTCTTGATTGTCTATAGTTGTCATTGATGGTTTTCCATTGATAGTCTTGGGATTGTGTAAGGCTAGATAACTAAGCCTTGCATCACATCAGCAGCTAACAAAAGGGGGATGACAACTCCCTCCTGTTTCAACGGGCCATCACTGAGACTTAGCCCCTACTGACTAACTTTTACTCCAAGAATATAAAGCATACTTTCAGTATAGTTACATTTAAATATTACATGTACATTCATCTCGCAGTGATTATGAGTTTTGATAAGTTATAACCTTTCTGTATGAACCTTACAGGTTACCCATTATGAATAAACACGTTCAGTGTAATGAAAGTTGTTTGCCAATAACCATCAACTACTTTAACATTTTCTTCTTCATCCACCCCACACACATTCTGTATACATCCACTATGAAGTATGAATTATGCATGAATATTGGCAAAGCACACTGATTCTGACTTTTTACACTACACATCGGGCATTGTGTGTGCACTCAAGATGGGTATGGACTAAAGCGTACTTTCTTTTGAAAATCTGGGCTTATGAGTATGATACTTAGAGAGAGAAAAGATGAAACCTCATATCCAAGCCCTTTGAGTTTTTAGGAAGTGGGAGAGTTGGCTCTGAATCCCTGGATTTGAATCTATTCCTATAATGTTGGGTCAAGATTGCAGCCTAAACTGAAAGGGGGCTACTTTCCAGCTGAGGGTCACACATGGCCCAGATTGCAAATGAAGAGGTCACAAAATTCTAGTACTCTGGAGAAAGAACAAAAAGGAGAAACAAATGATTTTGCCTAACATATTTCTGGTTTTGTTTCAATTTGGCCCACTGAATAGGCTCTCTGATCACTTGGCTGAGATGCCCAAGCATTCTGGCATTCAAGTCTTGTTTTCTCTGTTTGGCTCAGTAACATGGACAGCTTACAAAGCCTGAGGACAAACTGTTTTTTACTACCCGCTCTTATGAAGAGTGAGCCAAGAGGCTACTGGTTTCCAACAAAGCAAAAATTCTTCATAGTCATAAATATTAATTAAAAAGCCATTCAGTGTATTCCCATGTAGAGAAAATCAGCTTAACACAGTTCATTATAATTTCTAAACTTTGTAAAGCATGATAAGGACAGAGGTCTCTTTGGTTTTGTAATTAAAACGGAAATACGACCTTTCTTCCTAGAATCTCAACTCCACGATCAGCTTTCAACCCAAGTACCTTGATGTTTATTAAACCCCAACCTGTCTAATGTATTGAGTTACTCAACATTCAACAGCTGCTTAACCTCTTTCACTTAATTTCTTTCCTAGGTGACTACCCAAAATGAATTAAATGTTTTCTAAATACATGGCCCGGGGCAGAATCTAAGCCAGATCAATGCCTCAGGCAATAGAGGAAGCTATTGGAGACCATCAAATGAAGAATAAAATGTTCATGAGAGTTAAACTTATAACTTTGGTGTCAGAAATTTATAGGAATGTGTAAATATAGATCATTGCAGTCTACAGTTTGATAATATGTAACAGTGAAATCCTTTTATGAAGCTTACAGAGTGTAGGATCAATTACTACACTCCTATAATCTTTTATTTTTCACTGAGAAGTTGCTGGTGTCAATTAACAGGTTCAGATAACCTTGAGGTTAAACTGCCCACCCCTCACCTCATGAATGTTTCCATGTTATTGAAGCTGCTCTCACCAGGGTGTCTTATGGTCTCCTCCTGGATAAATCTCAGGGCCTCTACTCTGCCATGACCCTCTGACCTTCTTCTGACAATCATCATCATCTTTTTGATGCCTTATCCTCAGTGGGTTTGTGAGATACCATTCTCTCCTGATTCTCCTAAAACCTCCAGCATTTTGCATGCTTCTCTCCCCTCTCTCTTCTCCTGCTCTCTGTAGGGTTACCCAGAGATATGTTCTTAACCCTATGCTCCTCCTCCTTTACAATCTCATAAGATCACCTGGCTTCAGCCATCATCAGGATTGCGATGATTTGTAAATCTCTTTCCACATCGCTGAACTGTTTCCTTGTACCATCGTGCATCTCAGTTTCTCTTTCCAACATCTCCTCTTGGATATCTCTCAGCTTAAACTGAATACAGCCAAAACCAAATTATGTATCTCTCCTTCCAAATCTCCTATTCTTCCTTCCTTTTCTATCACTGTCAATACCACAACCACCCTGTGACTCAGGCCCACAAATTGGGACAATATTTAACTCCTGCCCCTTCCCTTGTACTCCCTGCATAGCCAAACCATTTTCAAATCTTGTTGCTTCTTCCTCCTCTTAACCACCAAGATATGTCCTTTTCTCTGCATCACCGCAGACAAGTCTCTTATTTAGGCACCATCATTCTTTCCCTGTACCATCCACTGATTACTGCAACTTCCTCATTTCTGATCTAGCAAATACACACACACAGAGAACCCTTCTTCAGTTTGCATAAAATGCTGTCACCAAACTTATTTTCTTTACCTGTTTGATCTTGTAACATCCTTTCCTCAAGTCCCAGCTCTGGGTTCCTATCTGACGTATCAAATTTAAGGTTCTTGTCAGTTCCTTCAAAGCCCCATATAAAACTATGCTAGTCTGTATTTATCCTCCTTATCAAGATTTGTTTTGTTCCCTACCCCATTTTCTCTGTGAATGCTCCCACCCTTATCCACCTATTTGTCAGATCCCAGGCAATCACCTTCACCACTTTGTTCTATGCATACCCCCTTATGCATGTTATAACCTCTGTGAGCTCAAGTGCAAAGCTCCTACTCTGTCCACAGCGAAATCTCTTAAAGACCCACTTTTGTCATGTTGCTTACAATGAATCAAGTTGCGAGTTACTCCCTTTCCCATGATCTATGCTTTTTTGTCCCTAGACCGTGAGTTCCTTAGAACATGGATCATCCTCAAGTCTATGGAAATTGCCTAGTACACAGTGGACGCTACCACAAATAAATTACAAGCGATCTAGGTCACCTCCCTTGACAATGCAAGATTTCCCTCTACAGTGATTTTCTAGTGCTTTACCTAATAGAATTAATTGTTAAGAAGCTGTTCCCATTATTTGGCCTAAATTTTCCTTTTCTTAATTTCATCCATTGTAATGAACTGATGACAACAAACAATAGGCACAATTATTATATTAAACAGACACACAGCATGAGCTGGGACTAGAATCCTGGTTTCTCAGATACAAAATCACAGGCATCTTCCACTACAGCTACAGGTGAGATACATACTGGCATAGAGTAGGCCCCTTATCCTCTCTGCAGGCCAGCCAGTAGAGGACAGTAACACACATTTCCATATAAAGTCAGTACATTACACTGTGAGCAGTTGTATCCCCTCAGACCAACTAAAATTCCTCTCCCTTCTTGTGCTTACAAGCACCCAATGCTCATGAGTAGTTATTTCATGCCACATACCTATATCTGCAGTCATCATTTAGCTACCTCAATTTAGCCATATCAAATATTTCTTTCCTCCAGTCAAATTAATGAACTGATTTGCAGTCTTCATCTGTAGTGTTTTTTTAAAGATATCCAAGCACGATTCAAATAAAAAATAAGAGCGTGAAAAATACCTTCAGTGAGATAAGAGGTGAACAAAGAAAGAGGCATCTGCACACTAAAGTACTTGTAACTGAGAACAGGTCAAGATAAATTAGGTGGTACATATGGCAACACCCCTTGCCAATTAACAAGCATCCATTTGATACACTGGCTTTCTCCATATTCCCTATATGTGAATCGAGTGCTTGGTACACTTTTTACTGTCCACTTTGCAGTACATTTTCTATGGGCTGTTCTATTAGTGAATCACCACTATACAGCCTCTGACTGGTACACAAAAGACATATGCAGCTTGCAGTAGCATTTTGACATGATACTGAAAGTCTCTCAGAAATGAAGTAAGCATAAACACCATCTAACGGGACAAGCCAACCTGCGGAAAGGGAGACAGTAAGAAGAGCTTGAAACTTATACACAACACAGTCAATAAAACATTTATTCCAACATAGGGCACATGAAAGAGACCCACAACATTAGTACTAGAAATGGGCCAAATGCACAAAGCTGGATTCTAGAATAAGATTCAAAACAGAATTCTCCCATAGTTTGAAGGTTTTTTGTTTTGTTTTTTTTAAAGGTAAGCTGTCAGTTCAAGACCATCTCTAGCACTGACACTATGTGAGCTGATTAATAGGAACTCTCCTCCTGGAAATGATGAAGTGGCCGAATTGTATCACAAGCTTTGTAGTCTCATTACTCTCTGAAGCTGAAATCCAGAGCTCCAATATCTGGGTGGAGGGCTGAACATAAATTCTAAAGATGAGCAGAGATCATCCAAAGTGGTGAGGAGCTCTACCAGGAGCCACTCTATAGGCCTTCACATGCTCTCCTCCCCTGTCCTCCGTCTTACCCTGTCCTATGACCTCCACATGCTATGAAGCTACATCTCTCTGCACTCTGTGGGGAATGCACATTTATTAAAATTTGAGACAATCTGTTCTTGCAAACATGAAGCACTAGAAATTAAAATCCTATATAAAGGTTCATAATTACTTGAGATGTGTATATTTTTAAACTAAAGTTGCATGGGCAGGGAATCTTAGCATGACTGACACTGATGTGCCTGTAGAATTGGTGCAAGAACAAACAAAGCTTACTGAATTTCACACGTTTACATACAGAATATATCCTCATAGAAAGGTATAAAGTGTTAATATGATGTATAGGGAATGATCACACATTTCTCCAGTTCCCATGAATAAGTTATGATTGGCTAAGCTCCCAATGCATCACTCTGGAAATTTGTCTCGACAGAGGTTCCTGAAATGTAATTGCAACCTTGCTTTTAATGTTATGCTCATAGCACTTAAAAGAATATTACAGAGTTTTGTAGGAAATCAATGCACCATAGTGTGCTATCAGTCACTTCAGTACTGTTAGCTAAGCTAAATGTCTCCACTCATCAGTAAGAATATTAACAGCACCTACCCATATGTAGATGTCATGGAACAAACTAGGCCTTAAAAAGGAAAAATTCCTCACAGATCATGTCATAGACTGGCCATGTGACTA
This sequence comes from Mauremys reevesii, assembly GCF_016161935.1. Classification (NCBI taxonomy): domain Eukaryota; kingdom Metazoa; phylum Chordata; order Testudines; family Geoemydidae; genus Mauremys; species Mauremys reevesii. The sequence goes on from NC_052630.1 coordinate 29,178,303, forward strand.
TGGGATGGCAGCAAGATTATATAAATCTGCCTTTCCACAGTTACCAGAGAAAAAGAAGAGGCCAGCATCCTGGGACTGTGAAAAAGAGCCTGGGAGGAGATCTAGGGACAGACAAACAAGAGAAGGGTGCAGAACCTTGGAAGGGATAAAGCATGTGAAGGAAAAGGACTGCAACAACACAGTAATGATGTGGGCTCCTAAACCAGTGTTTACACCGGGGTTTACTTATGAGCCCCAGGCATAGACTTCCACTGAGGGCAGGAGGAAGTTACACCTTCCACTCTCCAGTATCGACATGGATGAAATCTGTGCCCTAGGGAAGGCCAAGGAAGGCAATGATCAGTCCTCCATCAACAGTGTCAGAGACTATTTAGCACTATGTTAACAAGATCAGAGAGACTTCAGCCTAGCGAGGCCTGAAGAACTACCAAACCCAGGCACACCTCATCCATGCTATTACAAAAGGGAGACTACAGACCAGAAGAGAAAGAGCCCTTGCCTGATCTGACAGCAGAGAGGTAAAGACCCACTACACACAGGCAAAACTACATGACATTCTGTAGCAAAAAATTACTATCCAACATCCATCACCTTGCATGCATCCATGTGAAGTTCAAACATATGCTGCATCTCTTAGACAAGGTCACTAACTGATTTGCCTGGAAAAGACATCATGCGTCAACAGTAAAAATATTTTTACATTTGAAATCTTGACTAAACTGACATATGCCAGATTATCCAGCAATGTTTAAAACAGTGGGGCAGACTGAGAAGATATAGGCTTGCTAAAATCTAGTCTGCTTTTCCCATCCTCTATTATGCCCTGGGACACTGACAGCTCTAAGTTAGTGCTACCTACGGCCATTTTTCATACTGAAATTCCTAACTCCAGAAGAGAACAGGCAAGCAGAGACTTCACAGATTTACACCACAGTAAGGTGGATTTGGAGGAAAACCCTGCGCAGAATTGAGAAGATTGAGAAGCAAAGCAGGAATTTGTGTGAAGAATCATTTCCTACAGCAATGAGATTAAGAATGTGAAAAGAGAGTAAAAGGAAAACTAAAAACAAACAAATCACAGGATCTCTCAAAGCCAAGCAGCAGCGTTGTAGATAGGGTGACCAGACAGCAAGTGTGAAAAATCGGGACGGAAGTGGGGGGTAAAAGGAGCCTATATAAGAAAGACCCCAAAATCGGGACTGTTCCTATAAAATCGGGACATCTGGTCACCTTAGTTGTAGATTAGAGGCAAATTACAAGATACAATACATACTTAATTCAGCATAGATATCTAGGGTGAATATCTCTGCTAACCAGGGTAATGATCACTAAAAAAATTTAAGTATTTGTAATTACTTATATTGTAGTTACTTGTGCTGTTCACTTTCCAAACAGAGGAAGATATTTCCTCTTCCAAAAAAGTGCACACATAATAAAATGTACAATTTAAATGAACATGTTCCATTTTTAAATACCAGAACACCACATCACACATACCAGAAGTCTCATTACAGCAATATAACCTTTGGTATTTGTGATTGCACAGAATAGGGCATTCTGGGATATACTCCCTAACTAGATAACACCAAGAAAGTTGTACAGAATTTTTTTTAAAGGTTTTATTTAAAGACTTGAGTTACTAGTCAGATTCAACCGTACTTAAATTTGGCCTTACCTCACATTTTAATTTTTGCTTTGTATCACCTTTAAGAAAAAACATTTATAATTCTCTTCACTAGTCCTGTATCTAGGTCATGCAACAAATGTTTACTAACTGGAGGCATATTTCTTTCTCTTATAAAAGTCAGAAGTGTAAAAGGACCCTGGGAATTGAAGTTGGGCATTTACATGGGAGTAAGATGAGTGGAATGAATTGTGAAGGTCAATAGGAAACAAACACGTAACTGATAAGTTGCGTGCTGCTGACCACTATGATCACTTGGTTTCTATGTTGTATCTTCCCCTTCCATCTTTTGGCTCTTTTTAGACTGCAAATACTTTGGGGAAAGAGCTTTGCCTTCACCTGTGCTTGGAAAGTGTCCACAGCATGGTTGGTGCTATTGCCATATAAATAATACACCGCTACCCCGATATAATGTGGTCCGATATAATGCAAATTTGGATATAACGTGGTAAAGCAGCGCTCCGGGGGATGGGGCTGCTTTACCTCGTTATATCCAAATTTGTGTTACTGCAAGCGGTTCCTCTGTGCCCACCAGTTACTCGCTGCGGCCCTCCCCAGGGCCCCTGGCCCCAGCTCACCTCCGATCAGCCTCCTCCCACGAGTGCGCCGCAACTCCGCTTCTCCTCCCTTCCAGGCTTGCCGTGCCAAACAGCTGATTGGCGCAGCAAGCCTGGGAGGGAGGGAGAAGAAGCGGAGCTGCGGCACGCTCGTGGGAGGAGGCGGAGTGGAGGTGAGCTGGGGCGGGGGGGCCTCGAGGAGGGCTGCAGCAAGTAACGGGGGGCACAGAGGAACCGCTCCCCACTCCAACTCATCTCCGCCTCCTCCCCTGAGTGCGCCGCCACTCCAATTCTTCCTCCCACTTTCAGGCTTGCCGGGCCAAACAGCTGATTGGGGAGAAGTGGAGCAGCGGCGGCGCGCTCAGGGAGGAGGCGGAGGCAGAGTGGAGGTGAACTGGGGGGGAGCGGTTCCTCTCCCTACCCGAATATAACGGGGTCTCACCTATAACATGTTGAGATTTTTTGGCTCCCGAGGACCGCGCTATATCAGGGTAGAGGTGTTTACATGAGAACAATCATGAAATCAAAGGGGATTGGGTTGGCACGTGAATGAAAGGAGCTCTCATGCATAATGTGTTGCAAAGAATGGAAGGATCTGAGAACCACACAGGAACAGCACTATTCTATCAGAAGAAAGCAGCATGGCAATGTGTTAGTAATCTTAAAACAATTACGTAATGAATTACTAAGTAAATGAGTGAAGCTACCAATGGATGAAATCTGTACATTCAGTATATAGAAATGATTACGTTTTAATTAAATAATTTATCCTTGTAAAATAATAAAATTCTAGCAAAGCAAAATAAAATCAAATAACAATAAAATCATCATAATCATCATCATCATAAACAAATGAAACAAAACAAAAAACCCTGTATGCATCCATGTTATCTGTCTGGAGCTCTTTAGTACCCCAAGGCAATGACAGTCTGACTAAGATATAGAATCACCTGTGACTAGCCCTAGTGACACACAAGGCAACCCATTTTTCCCACTGCTGTCTGTCCAAAGGAAAGTTTCAGAGTAGCAGCTGTGTTAGCCTGTATCCGCAAAAAGAACAGGAGTACTTGTGGCACCTTAGAGATTTAGAGCTTATGCTCAAATAAATTTGTTAGTCTATAAGGGGCCACAAATACTCTTGTCCAAAAGAAGGTGTTTTATTCTATTGCAAGTTGTCTCCATGGTGACAGCAAACTTTTCAATCATCCTGAGACAGGTTATTTTTTGTCCTCCACACCTTCGTTTCCCTCCAGGTGGTATCCAAACTTGTGCTTCTGCCATGGGGCAGCTTGATGATGTGGCCAAACCACTGTGTAGTCTTCTCTGTCTGATTACTGAGTCTGCAGTTTGGTGACCCATGTGGGGCAACACTTCGACTTTGCTTACACCATCTCACTAATGAATTCCCAAGATTCTTCTTAAACAACACTGGTAGAATGCACTGAGCTTCCTGTTGTGTACTTCTACCATCTGCCATATTTCCGAGGTGTACAGTAGCGTTGGGACCACAATAGTGCTATTCAATCTCATTTTAATGTGTAGATCTATCTTTTACACTTTCAGACGTTTGACAAACAGGAAAATGATCCACTGGATTTACCTATTCTTGCCTTCACTTCTGCAGCAAGCTGACCATTTGCAGATATTTTACTTCCAAGCTAGACAAAGTCACCATCTTCTTTGTACTCTTCTCCATCATCACACATCCACCAGCAAGGACAACATTCTCTATCTCCATGGTCTTGATCTTCTGAGTACAGATATGAAGTGTCACTAAAGCAGCCTCTGCTTTTATGTTCATAAAGAGTCTTTTCATTCCATCCAAGTTGCAATCCAATATGACTGTACTATCTGTAACATCTAAGTCTCACAGCTTATCTCTTGCCCAAACAATACCTGTATGTTTAGCAGCAGCTATCACTCTTCTCATCACAAAGTCTATGACAATGTAGAAGAGCAGAGGGGACAGTATTCAACCTTGCCTTTCACCAGTAACAATCTAAACCATGCTGTGTCTCAGCTCTTTGTCCTGATGCAGCATGCAGAATTGTCATTTAAAGCTTTTACCAAATTAACAATCTTTGCTGGAATTCTGTAGTGCCTTAGAATCTTCCAGAGGGCTTCTCTGGGGACACAGTCAAATGCTTTCATAAATCAAGGAAGCAAAAAGATATTGTATTTGCAAATCTTTGACAAACGTATCTGTCTCTGGGTTGGTTCTGTAACAGAAAGCATTTTTGCATAGACAGGTTGTAAGACCAAGTCACAACTCAGGAAGATCATGGCAATGAGGTCAGTTCAAATCCAAGGTCTTACTGGAAATCTAGTGAAAATTACTTTAATACCTTTGAATAAGCCAGGGTTACTTAGAATCTAATGACTCATGCAATTAGAATGCCTTAAATATATACCACCCTAACTCTTGGGAGGTGCTCAGACAGTCTGGCAATGAATGCCAACATGGGGATTTGCAGAGATAGATGAACAAACAAATCCTTAGGAATTTATCGTGACGGTACTAATAATGACTTTTCCTCCCATGTGTATAAAATGCCAGTTTATTATTATACTATGTACAGGAGTCCATTATATTAAGGCATCAGTTTCTTCATACTAGCATCAGTTTCTTCATACAGATTGTACTTTCTTACCGAGGCATTTGTTCTAAAAAGCTTGTGAAAAAAATACAACTGCAAATTTGTACTGAGAACAAAATACAATACATCCCAAATGGTACTAACAAATTGAAAATGTTCATGTTAGAAATGGTATTAGGAGAGCTGGTCAGGAAATACAGATTATTTCCATGACAAAAATTCAGATTTTTTTTTTATGAAAACTGAAAAAAAATTGAAAATGGAAATTCTCCCAAAATTTGTCAGAAAGGCAAAATTCTGTCTAAAAAAAAACAACTGGTGAATGTTCTTCCTCCAGCTCTATGCATCAGTGTGCTGGTGCAATTGAATATCATGATAGTAGCTTACTACTAGAGCTAAATATGAGTCAACAGTGTGATGCAAACATGATTCTGGAATGCATTAACAGGTGTGTTGTGAGCAAGACACGAAAAGTCATTCTTCCGCTCTACTCTGCACTGGTTAGGCCTCAACTGGAATATTGTGTCCAGTTCTGGGCACCGCATTTCAAGAAAGATGTGGAGAAATTAGACAGGGTCCAGAGAAGAGCAACAGGTCTAGAGAACATAACTTATGAAGGAAGGCTGAAAGAATTGGGTTTGTTTAGTTTGGAAAAGAGAAGACTGAGAGGGGGACACAATAGCAGTTTTCAGGTATCTAAAAGGGTGTCATAAGGAGGAGGGAGAAAACTTGTTCACCTTAGCCTCTAAGGATAGAACAAGAAGCAACGGGCTTAAACTGCAGCAAGGGAGGTTTAGGTTGGACATTAGGAAAAAGTTCCTAAATGTGAGGGTGGTTAAACATTGGAATAAACTGCCTAGGGAGGTTGTGAAATATCTCTGGAGATATTTAAGAGTAGATTAGATAAATGGCTATCTGGGATGGTCTAGACCAGGGGTAGGCAACCTATGGCATGTGTGCCAAAGGTGGCATGTGAGCTGATTTTCAGTGGCACTCACACTGCCCGGGTCCTGGCCACCAGTCCGGGGGGCTCTGCATTTAAATTTAATTTTAAATGAAGTTTCTTAAATATTTTAAAAACCTTATTTACTTTACATACAACAATAGTTTAGTTATATATTATAGACATAGAAAGAGACCTTCTAAAAACATTTAAATGTATTACTGGCACGCAAAACCTTAAATTAGAGTGAATAAATGAAGACTCGGCACACCACTTCTGAAAGGTTGCTGACCCCTGGTCTAGACAGTATTTGGTCCTGCCATGAGGGCAGGGGACTGGACTCGATGACCTCTCGAGGTCCCTTCCAGCCCTACAATCTATGAATCTATAACTTTGGGATACATTAGGTGGGATTCCTGAACCAGGGCAGAGATTGAGAGAAGGCATTTTGCAGCTCCCATATTCAGGGGCTGTTATTTTCTGATGTGGTCCCTGGAAGAATCCTGAGGGTTACTTAAATATGCACACTCCTCCTCAATGAGTCCTATAGGACTTTTTAGGGTCTCAGAATACTGAGCTGACAGTCCCCACCCACCCCCACTCCTATTACACCCCCTACTATCACAGTCTATCCTACCCACACCCTGCCCACCTCTGAAATGATCCCACACCTAGGGTTCCTGCAGGAATAGTTAAAAGGCTTCCACCAGGTATTGGGCTCCACTGCACTGCAGGGTGTTCATAGAAAGGGGAAGCAATTGTGCCAGCCTTGCTGGCATAAAAAGACCACAGGGCAATGATGAATAGGGCTCACTATACTGGATGTACTTGCTATGAAAGATTACTCAGAGTAGTTATTCATATGCTCTAAACTAATGCAGGATTGGTTGTTTTCTTTTTGCAGAGAATGAAGTGCCGTTCCAGGGTTTTGATTCAGGTGCATCTCTAATTTAAACACAAATCATTGAAATGCTGTAGTGAGCCTCCCTTATTTTATCTGAAATTGACATCCATACATCTGACCTTTCATGCGGGAGATACTGCTCTCCAGTATGCCCGCCTTCTGCAGGTTGCCAGGCAACAGAGCAGCATAACCGAGTATGTACCTAGATGTGTGCTCCTATTGTACAATTTTTGGAAAAAATAAAAAACTGGTTCAAAAATATAACCCTTTTCATTTCCGCGGCATCATTTGAGGTTGACGCTTCTAAATGCACCAGGAGTTCCGTGATAATTCATATTCGTAGGTGGACATGTCCATATTGCCATGCCATATCATAAATTAATTTTCCAAACAAGGCAAAAAAAAGTGATGCCATTTATAATTGCAGAAAAATCATATTCAGAGAAGCAGAACAAACAGGAATAGGTAACAAAAATATAGTAACAAATATTTATGCTGCTTCCTTAAATTCAAATGCATGCAGTATGTGAAAAAAATCAGACACAGTAGTTAATTCCTAGAGTCATATCTAAAGGCATAAAAAAACTGATTTTTTTGTTTTGTTTTGCTATTTAATCATTCTGTTCCTGTGCATAAAATGTTGTCTTTGTAACATATCCTGAAGTTGTTTCCTTTTGAGCAATTCAAACTAACTAGTATTGATTCATTTCAAGTAGGAGTAGCACTCAAATATGCTGTACCCATACATTGATATTCAGCACTAACAACCATAGCATAGTCTCACAATATTTGGCGTCTTTCTTGAAGACCCAGTTCCTGGAGTCATGTCATTATGTGAGAATCTCACTTTTCATTAAAAAAAAAAATCTAGCTCTCATAGTTGCAAAGAAAAGCTGAAAACTGATCCAAATGTACTCTAAAGGCTCAAAAATCATAAGGCAAATCAAGAAAACCCCCAATGTTTTTTGTTTGACTCTCATAATTTGTCACTGCATTTTATGCTTTTTTGAATGCTTGGGGTTGCCAATGCTGTATTATTTCAGTGTGAATCATTGAATCAGAGAAATGTAGGACTAGAAGAGACCTCAATAGGTCATCTAGTCCAGTCCCCTGCACTAAGGCAGGATTAACTATTATCTAGACCAGGGGTCTCAAACTCAAATGACCCCGAGGGCCGCATGAGGACTAGTGCATTGGCCCGAGGGCCGCATCACTGACACGCCCCCTTGCTGCCCCGGCCCCACCCCCAATCCACCCCTTCCATGAGGCCCCGCCCCTGCCCTGTCTCTGTCTCAGGACTAGGGCAGAAGGGCAGGGGAAGGGCAGCCTGCCCTGGCCCTAGTGAAGGGGGGCTCTAGAACCCTGCGGCAGCAGGTGATGCCGGAAGCTGGCATAGCAGAGGAGTGGAGTCAGCGTGAGCTCCGGGCAGGCTCCCGGGCGGTGAGGGCAGCAAGTGGGGCCGGGAGACACTGGGGAGGTGCGTGGGGTGGCAGGTGGGGCCAGGAGAGACCCGGCCCCAAACATAGGGGAGCAGCGCGCGGGAGCTTAGGCACAGAAAATAACTCGGGAGGGGGCGGGGTGAGGAGTTTGGCGGTGACAGGAAGGAACTGGGGGAGCTCAGGGCCGCCCAGAGGATTCCGGGGGCCCGGGGTCTTCGGCGGCGGGGGGCCCCGGCCGTCCCGGGACCCGCCACCAAAGTGCCCCGAAGACCTGCGGCGGGGAGGGGGGCCCTGCTGCGGGTCTTTGGGGCAGTTAGGCGCGGGTCCCAGAACGGAAGGGCCCCGCCGCCAAGACCGGCTGCGCTCGGCGGCGGCGGCGGCGGGTCCTCTTTCCCCACCCCGGCGGGTCCTGCTTCCCACCCGGCCCGGCGGGTCCGCTTCTTCCCGCCCGGCCCGGCCGGGTCCCGCTTCCTTCCCCGGCCCGGCCCGGCGGGTCTCGCTCTCCCCACCCCCGGCCCGGCCCAGCCCGGCGGGTCCCGCTCCCTTCCCCGGCCCGGCCCGCGGGTCCCGCCCTCCCCACCCCCACGGCCCGGCCCCGGCGGCTCCCGCTTCCCTTCCCCCTTCCCCACGGCCCGGCCCCGGCGGGTCCCGCTTCCCTTCCCCCTTCCCCACGGCCCGGCCCCGGCGGCTCCCGCTTCCCACCCAGGCCCCGGCCCGGCCCCGGCGGCTCCTCCGCTTCCACCCCCTTACCCGGCGCGTCTCTGGCGAGGCCTGAGCCGTCCCGCTCAGAGCCGCGGGGTGGGGGGGCGGGGCGGGGGGCTCCACACCGAGCGCAGCGCTCAGCCCAGAGCTCCCAGCCCCGCCCCCTCCCCACGCGGCTCGGATCGGGGCGGGGCTCAGGCGCTCGGCCGGAGACTCGGCGCTCTATGCGCCGAGGCTCCAGGAGAGGGGCGGAGGCGGGAGCCTCCGCTTTTCTCTTGGGGGCCCCTGCGGAGCCCGGGGCCCGGGGCAAATTGCCCCCTTTGCCCCCCCCTCTGGGCGGCCCTGGGGAGCTCCGCGGGCCACAGGGAAGAGCTCCGCGGGCCGCATGTTTGAGACCCCTGATCTAGACCATCCCTGACAGGTCTTCATCCAACCTGTCAATGACAGGGTTTTGTCAACGTCAAAACCTCCATTGACAGAGATTCCACAACTATCCTAGTTAATTTGTTCCTGTGATTAACTACCCCTACTATTAAGAAGTTGTCAAGGTTCCTTCCCCACTCTGAACTTTAGGGTACAGATGAGTCGACCGGCATAAACACTTCTAAGCTTAACTACCAGCTTAGATCTGGGTTCGCTGCCGCCATCCAGATTCCTCAGTCTGGAACACTCTCTTTCCCCCAAAAACCTTCCCCTCCCTGGGTAGCCTTGAGAGACTTTTTCACCAAGTTCCTGGTGAACACCGATCCAACCCCTTGGATCTTAACACAAGGAGAATTTAACCATCCCCCCCTCCTTTCCCCCACCAATTCCTGGTGAGTCCAGATCTAATCCCCTTGGATCTTAAAACAAGGAAAAATCAATCAGGTTCTTAAAAAGAAAGCTTTTAATTAAAGAAAGAAAGGTAAAATCATCTTTGTAAAATCAGGATGGAAAATACTTTACAGGGTAATCAGATTCATATAGCCCAGAGGAACCCCCTTAGGTTCAAAAAAACAGCAAACAGAGGTAAAATCCTTTCAGCAAAAAGGAACATTTACAAGTTGAGAAAACAAAAATAAAACTAACACGCCTTGCCTGGCTGTTACTTACAAGTTTGAAATATGTGAGACTGGTTCAAAAAGATTTGGAGAGTCTGGATTGATGTCTGGTCCCTCTTAGTCCCAAGAGCAAACAACCCCCAAAACAAAGAGCACAAATAAAAGACTTCCCCCCACCAAGATTTGAAAGTATCTTGTCCCCTTATTGGTCCTTTGGATCAGGTGTCAGCCAGGTTTCCTGAGCTTCTTAACCCTTTACAGGTAAAAGGATTTTGGTGTCTTTGGCCATGAGGGATTTTATAGTATTGTACACAGGAGGGCTGTTCCCTTCCCTTTATAGTTATGACAGAAGTTTTTCCTAATGTCTAACCTAAATCTCTCTTGCTGCAATTTAAGCCCATTTCCTCAGTGATTAAGAAGAACAATTTATCATGCTCCTGTTTATAACAACCTTTTACATATCATGCCCCCTCCTCAGTCTTCTCTTCTCCAGACTAACCAGATCCTGTTTTTTTCAAACTTTTCTTGTGAGTCTTGTTTTGCTCTCCTCTAGACTTCTCCGATTTGTCCACATCTTTCCTGAAGTGTGGTGCCCAAAACTGAATACAGTACTCTAGTTCAGGCCTTATTGGTAAGGCTACAATTCTGTCACAGGTATTTTTAGAAAAAGTCAAGGACAGGTCGCAGGCAATAAACAAAAATTCATGGAAGTCTGCGACCTGTCCATGACTTTGGCTGAAAATATGCTGGGGGAGGGGAAGGGGGTACAAACAGAGCACTGCCGGGTCTTGAAGCAGCTCCAGCCCCACTGCCACTCCTGTAGCAGGGGCTGACTGCTGCTGCTCCAGCCCCAGGGGGGCTGACCCACTCCAGCCGCTGCTCCATCTGGCCAATGGTCAGCTGTTCCTGCAGCCGCTGCTCCAGCAGCCCCAGGACTGACAGCTGCTCCAGCCCTGCTGCAGAAATAGTTATAGAGGTCCCGGAAGTCATGGAATCCATGACCTCCGTAACAGAATCACAGCTTTACTTATCAGTATTGAATAGAGCGGAAGAATTACTTTTGTGTGTCTTTCTTACAACACTCCTGCTAATACATCCCAGAACGATATTACACTGTTGACTCATATTCAGCTTTTTATCTACTATAGTCCCCCTCCCATCATTTTCTGTAGCATTCCTTCCTACGCGGTCATTTCCATTTTGTATTTGTGTAGTTAATTATTCCTTCCTGAGTGGAGTACTTTGCATTTGTCCTAACTGAATTCCATCCTATTTACCTCAGAGCATTTCTCCAATTTGTCCAGATCATTTTGAATTTTAATCCTATCCTCCAAAGGATTGCAACCCCTTCCAGACCGGTATCATCCGCAAATTTTATAAGTGTACTCTCTATGAAGATATTGAATGGAACCAGTCCCAGAACTGATACTGCAGGACCCCACTTGATATGCCCTTCCAGCTTGACCATGAACTACTGATAACTACTCTCTGGGGATGGTTTTCCAACCAGTTTTGCACCCACCTTATAGTAGCTCCATCTAGGTTCTATTTCTCTATTTTGTTTAGGAGAAGGTCATGCAAGACAGTATTAAAAGTCTTACTAAAGTCAAGATATATCACATCTACCATTTCCACAATCCACAAGACTTGTTACCCTGTCAAAGAAAACTATCAGGTTGGTTTGACACAATTTGTTCTTGACAAATCCATGCTGACTGATACCTAGAAGATAATACGTTGATATGTATTTGCCTAATTATTTGCTCAATTTTCTTTCCAGGTACTGGAAAGAAATGACTCAAGAACTTTTGAAAAATTTATTATAGAAACATTGTAATTATAGTCCAGTGGTATAGTGACTGCAACTATTTTAAAGAGTAACTGAACAACAGGTTTCCAGTGTAACACAAGCAGGCATATGGCTCTGTTCTTGCAATTAAACCTTTACTCCATTATAACGCGACCCGATATAACATGAATTCAGATATAACACGGTAAAGCAGCTCTCCAGGGGGGCGGGGCTGTGTGCTCCGGCAGATCAAAGCAAGTTTGATATAATGCAGTTTCACCTATAACACAGTAAGATTTTTTGGCTTCTGAGGCCAGTGTTATATTGGGGTAGAGGTGTATTTTATATTTAACTCAAGGCAGAAATTCAGAAGTGGTGATTGAATTCCTTAGCAGCTGCTGGGTTAACTAACATCCAAACAATCTACCTGACACTTCTCCTAAACCTCCTTTATCTTCACAAGGATTCATCAGATAGCATATATGAAGTGAGTTAGTTATCTCAGTGCAATTCGTAGCGGGCATGTGTCTGTATCACAAAAACTACTACCACAGTTGATCCAAACTAACAGATTCTGGCAACATTAGCAGAGAAGCCAAGTATTAAATAGGTCCTGGAAAATATCTCCCTCTTAATTGGGTTGGAGTACATTGGTGGGAGAGAATTATATTGTCACTGCCTTTGCTATACTTTTTCTGTGGACAATGGAGGAATTCAGTTTATGGAGCTGCCAAGTAAGCACCTTTCACAAGGACCAAATTCCTTTTAAAACTCACCTTGTATTTTCAGATATTCAGCACTTACTCTTCCACACAATATATTGACAATTAAGAAAAGAAAAGAAAAGAAAAGAAAAGAAAAGAAAAGAAAAGAAACAATCATGTCTCCACCCAGCAAGCATGCTTAGGTAATTAACTTTTTAAAAGACAGGTCACGGCATTTCATTTCTCATAATTAATCTATTTGGGGGTCTAGAGCTTTGCTATAATTAAGAAGTGTCTGAAAGCCTAAGGATATTATTTGTTTGGCAAGATTTTGAAAATGTCTAACTGATTTATATTACTGTAAATATAAACTCCTAAGTGAAAACCGATCTTATCTTAATAACAAGTATTAAAAAATAAGGCTTCCAGGCCAAACACTGCACTGCCAAGATCTCATGTAATGCCATCTAAAATGGCCAGTATTGGAGTCTTGTTTTGTTTCGTTTTGTTTTTTAATGGAAAAGTCTGAAACAACTCACAGTGGCACTTCTCCAGAAACTAATATTTTGTTTAAATGAAGACCGAATGCTTCCCCAGAATTTTTTTTTAAATTATCTGACCTTTTGAGTCAGTCTGATCTATTCCATAAGCAACAAAAAAACAACAAAAGTCCTTTGTAAGTATCTTTGTGAGCCAGAAATGACAGTTATTCCTGACAGCGATGGCTTATTACAATCTAGAGAGGAAGATGCACTTCAGAGTCAGGCAAGACCACCCTCTACTGCATCAGGGCTTTTTAATACAAACACTGAGCACAGTAGATGAAGCACAGTCATTTCACTGAGGATTTAAGTCTTCTTGGTCATTCCAAGTAAAGTGGAGTTTAATATTTTCTATAGATTGCCAAGTAATTCCTGTCAGAAAACCACACACATTTCAACATAATAAGCAGCCTCTGCTCAGCATCTTTTCTTTGAGACGGAATTACACACCTCACCCACGGGCAGGGTGGTCCCTTCACGTTAATGCTGAAATCTTTTTGGCAGACTAGCCAACATGGTTGAGTGCCTGGTGTGCAGATAAACAGAAGGAATTCAGCAGCAGTTCCAGCCCTTAGGATTCAGAAGCGAAAAACATTTGGCAAAACAAGCAATGAAAAAGCAAGTGAAAGAAACCTTCTTTCTTGACCTTTTCATTTAATGTTTATGAAATTACCCCATCCCTACCACTGTGTATCACAGAAACAAAACACTGCATTACTAGGCTTAGTCAGGCAATACCTTGTGCGCATTATCATCATTTTAATTACAAAGAAAATATTTAAATTTAAACGATGTGAATGGTTTTACTAAAGCATCAGGCCCTGCACACCTAATAGCTCAAGGGACTGGTAACAGGACAGAGCCTCTTTCCCAGCTCTAAGTTGTCAGTTCAAAGTTGGAACATTTGCTACTTTCTGAGGGCTGCTGGGAAGTGTAGAGAAAAAGAAATAAATGTGAGTCTCTCAAGCTAGTTCCCCACAAACAGATGTCCACATCTAACACATTAACTGACAACCTTCTTATTAGTATTGGCAGAAACATCAAGCCTTGAGCGTGCCCGGGTAATGAACTATCCTCTCACCCTATAGGTGGGTCCTCTCAAGGCAAATGAACACAGGTGGGGCAATGTGTGAAAAATTGATGCCGTTTCCTGCATTGGATCTGATTACTTGGATAAGGGGCTGCAGCCTTCAAAGCTGCCACTTGAGTACCTTTCACAAACACTAAGCTAGATGGTTGTCGTGCTCTGCATCACCACCAAGTGTTCCTTTCAACTAAAACTCTGCCCTAGTGGGTTATTCAACTGCACCATGACAAATTTCTCTCATTTGAATGCAACAACACAGACATTTGGTAAAGATCTCTTGTGTCTACTGAATACAGACAGCTTGCCGTGCTGTCAATTTGGGGTCAAGTTTAGGAAGTTCAATTTTTTCCCTCCAAATAAACAGAAATTGAACACACTGTATACACACTAGAAGGTGTACTAGAACAGCAGTTCTCCATCGGGAGTCTGCGGCCCCCTGCGGGGTCTATGACCTGTTTCAGGGATCCACGGAGCTCTGCGGCTGAAACCCTGTGCCCCAAACCCCAATGCTGAAGCCAGGAGCAGTACAGGGCTGAAGCCGGCACCCCATCCCCAGCCCCTGAAGCCGGGAGCTACATGGGGCTGAAGCCTGCAAACCTCCACCCCCAATCCAGAAACAGCAGGGGGCTGAAACTGGTAGCCCCAGTGCATCCCCCCTCAAAGCTGGGAACTGCACTGGAAGCCCCCCTGCCCATACACCCCCCACACACCTGTACACAGCCCCTAGATACCCCCTCCCTGCACCCTGAGCTACTCCTCTGCCTGCACACAGCCCCTAGCTAACCTCTCCCTGCACCCTGAGCAGTTTTCAAACTTTTTGAACTAAGTCCCCCTTTTGAGTTACATTTTTTGGTTGCATTCCCCTAACAGCCCAGACAGGCTGGTTGGTCTCCTAAGTGAGTCGGGGGGTGGAGGTGGCACTTCCTCCCTGAACTGTACTGAGCTAGCTCAAGCCCCACCAGCCCTTGCCCTCTCCCCTCCCCGAAAATAGAAGTAAAACTATGCCTATGCCTGAGGCGCTCTTCTCCCCACACCCAGAGCCCCGTGCTCTGCCCCCTCCCCCACACCAGGCCCTGGCGTTCTTATAACATGTTGAGGGGGGCCTCAGCAAGAAAAAGGGTGGGAACCCCTGTACTAGAACACACATCTTCCACTGCAGGTATATGCTCACCAATACCTGAGCATGGGAGGAGGGGAGAGACACCAAAATTAACCTCCATCCTAGTAAAATATCGCTCATTTAGAGGTTACATGGATTTTATTTCTCACTGTGACTCCTCTGACATAAATAATTATATGAGTGAGGATAGAGGAATAGATGGACATTAGACTGTTTCAGAATGGAAATGTCTATTTACAGAATCTCACTAATAAATATGTTCAGTACTAGAGATCAATCCAAATCGCAACCTTAGATCCAAATGTGCCCTTCCCCACCCCCTTACTCAGAAAAAAAGAACCTGATATAGATCTAAACTTTCAAGTTAACGCCTGAGGAACGTAATAATATAATTTTACATCCTTCAGCAAAGCTGGTTGGGGTTACACACCTGCACAATACACTAATTGTGGAAACCAACAATTAACATAGGCATTATCTTCCGCTTGACATTAAAAATGGAGGTCATGAGGCAAAAGAACGAAAGCTGTGCTGGGTCTGGGTTAATTAGGAGTACTTTAAATTAAACTACACTCTAGCCCCCCCAAAATAAAAGAACTAAGGAGGTTAGAGAACAAAAACAAATGGTGTGTCTTAAACTCCCATTAGAAAACAAAGGGAAAATATGATCAGGAAAGGATTTATAAATTTCAATTTAAGTTCATTGCCACTTGTAATGTTCCTTAACATTACAAGTAATATTGCTTTTCAAATTCCAGACACAGACACTGCTTTCGCCATAGATATTTTCCCTTTTCTTCTTCTCTCTTTCTCTCTTCCCCCCCACCCCCACCGGTGACTTATTCCTGGTAATTTGATCTTGCTTAGAAATGACTAATTCTGGTTCAATGCCATGGACTCAGAGGGATTCAATAATTCATAATGAATGACTGCAGAATTCTTATAGATTCAGAGCCTGGATTACCAACTGAAGACTATCTCTCTGATGTCTTTATGCTCTTCCCATTATATTATTAAGCTATTACATTAGCCACTTTTTTGACTTGCCTCCCCCTTTTCATCATCTTATCCAAATTCAGTGCATTCTTAACCTGCATAGAAAAAAAAACATTTTACAGTTAATCCATAAGTAATATTTGGAGGAGGAGAACTAGGCTTTTGCTGTCGAAAGAGAACTCAATTTAGCGCTCATGTTACTTCATTTCGTTGAAATGAGAGTGATAACTGCTTCCATAGGAAAGCTTTTCATGAATCCCACATGGTACTAGCAAAGGTAGTCAGACCTTATTTAATTGTGAGGAATAACTTCATTTTGGATCAGTTTAACCCTACAATAACCCAATTCAATAACCCAAAGACATGGTCCACAACAAGTACCGGTATATTCTTGTACTATTGAGAATTCTATTTGTGGAGTGCCAGGTGCCAGATTTTGGACTCCACTGGAGACTTCCATTGACTTCAATATGCTGTGTGAGACACAACTGGAGGAGAGACAGGACTTTTAAAGGAAGGATTACCTTCTGACAAAGAAGGAAAAATCAGGAAATAACGATTTGACAATTTGTTTATTTGTGTAAAAAAAATTAAAATCTTACTTTAAAGGATAAAAGCATAGCCCTTGGGCAACTTAATTTGAATGCTGAACTCTGATTCAAAGAGGAGAAAGAAGGGTTAAAATTGCTTTATCCAGTAGAACTATTGCTGAGGTTTAGGGGTTTGTTTATCCACACCTTTTCTTACAATAGCAACAGCATATGGAAACCCACTCAGCGTAGAGACACATTAAAAAGTTGGGTCATCTTTATTTGAACCTTAAACATCTGTCTATGTGAAGTTGTGGTTTCCTAATAAAACATTAAAGTTGGCAACACAGACATTTTTATCAGCCATGTTCTTAGGAAGGAAAAGGCAATTAAGAAGACTAAATGTAATTACCCTTTAGTACTTATTACTGCAAAGGCATGCTTTGACTTAAGACTTACAAAAACTACTTAGCTTTCTTTGTTCCGCTACATCTCATGGTGACAAAACAGTGACAGGCCTGTCTAAATATTTAAACATTTCCACTATCGTGTTTTTGTTGTTAGGTCTTCTTACAAGCCAAGGAAAGAAGTTTAAACACATTTCTTCCTATAAATCACATTCCACTTAGGGATAAGGATAGAAAACTACTGACTCATTCTTCTCTAATTCACAGTGTAAACCACAGCATTAGCTAGGTAAAGCTATGGCATTAGATTCCTACCTTGTTCAGCAGCTTCTATAACACCTGGTTGTCTGATGTCAGCCCCTGTGCTTCCATTCAAAATGTGCCCCATAATTCTTTACAACAATTGAGAGTAGGAGATGTTAGTCATTCACCTTAGTTCTCCCTTGCCCTGGTAAATGTTCACACTGCACAACCCAGTGCCCCCAAAGATTTATGTAGTCTCATGAGCAAAAAGCCCTTGAAGAATATGAGATATCCAAGGCAACAGTTATTCCATATGCAAATTTTAAACTGCATATTTGTCCTGAATTATTTATTTTTCTATCTCAGCTTAACCAGACATCAAACATCATCAAGGAACAAACAGTCAACACAACACATATGAGATATAGCTTCATTAGTTCTGTCTCAAGTCATATTCACCTTTCCCCACGTTACTTTTAATAAATATTACTACTGTACAACCACAAAGCTGCTAGTAATTAGAACAGATTTCAATGAGCATTTCTAGATAAATGTGTCATCAGTACAGTGTCACAGCTTTTGAGTAGTTTAAATCTGCTGTCATACTTTTGGGTTTTTTAATTGGACTTGGTCCACTCCAGTCAAAATGAGCTCTTGGATAAAATAATTCTCTTTCATTGTTTATTTTGATACCTTTTATAGGGGAGGGAACAGGAAGAGAGGAACAAACAAAAATAAATCAACCATATCCAAGTTGTCTGCATAAACAAGAGACCAACATAAGGACCACTTCTAGCAACTGCACCTTTGCTTTTTTGTACATCATTATTCCCTTTATTTCTCAATAGATTCAAACGTTAGGCAAGAATTATTTTAAACATTTTTATTCCAAACTTAAACAGCAATCCTCTTAAGTATCGGTACTTCTAAAAAGTGACCTGGTGCATTGATGATTGATGCAGGCTGAGGAACAATGGTACTTAAAATAAATTGTTCTCTCCCTAGCCCACATCATTAGGTCCTGATGTAGCTATACAAGAGTAGAAAGTAGAACAAAGGCAAAAAAACACATGGCATGTTCTCAATAGCATGCTCTTTTTTGTATCATCTGAAAATGTTATAATTCTAAACTTCTGACAGAGACTGACAATTTCTGAAGTACCAACATCACAAGTAACACTGAAGTATCTCAAATATCATAAGCAGTCCCCAGCATATTTCCAGCTGAAAGAGAGAAATTTTGGGATCATTAAAACTATGTTTGCTGCCTTTTTCTAAAAATTTGCTACCTGGCCTATCTTGATCATCTGTGTTGGTACAAGAGGAGCTAGAGCAGAACGGTCATTAGAACGATCTTTAAATTCTAATTAGTTGTCTACAGTGTTAATCATTTTCATATAGTTGACTAAAGAGCATGGATGAAGAAAAGGTAAATAAATATACAGGAAGAATTAGAAAGTCTTGGGTGAAAAAGATCTATGCTTTAAATTAAGCAATTATTTTTCTATGCTATTCTTTGTAACAGTAACCACAGTAAGAGTATTTATCACCACCCTGTATATTATTGTTATTCACCCCCATTTGAAAAACGTAATATGCTATCTAATCAGATTCCTAGCAAATAACATTCATTTAGCCCTGGGGTAAGTCTTTTCCCCTCATTGAAAATTAGCCATCTGTCATGGCCAAATGCCAATAAAACTAGAAAAAAAATCCAGGCTGGGAAACGAGCTACTCATCTGGACCAGCCCTTGGCTACCCTAATCCATTCAGCTGGTTCTGTATTTATTGTGACATGCAGTAACTTCTCAGTGCTCACGAGTTTCACCAGCTCTAAGAAACCCTCAGAGCTGCTGATTTTGCAAGCGGTTATTAGAGAATTTGCTCATGCAAATTTGATCCAACCCCCTAAGTATCCAGATCCTCAGCTCTTCTGATGCTGACCATTAGGTGGATCAGGGCCAGCTCCAGCTTTTTTGCGGCAAAGGGGAAAAAAAAAAAAAGAACCTGACTCAGCTGCCACTGAATTGCCGCTGAAGACCCGGACGTGCCTCCCCAACAACAGATGGAGTGCCGCCCCTTTCTATTGGCACCCGCTTCCTTCGCTGGTGCCTTGAGCTGGCCTTGAGGTGGATAAAGAGTCATGATCTCATGAGCTTCCTCCACTAAAAATGTACCAGTCCTCCTTTATGTCCTGGTCAAGGAGCACTACTTCTCCTTTCTTGTTAATTCCTACACCAATAAGTTTGTGAAAACGTTTTGGTCTCCCCATACTATGTGGATACAATGTGGGTTTTGCACGCCCTTTGTTCTGTGGTACCGGACATGCACTGCAACATGTAATTCTATGTGCATCTGAACATAAGAAATATGCAGTTTCTTTGCTTTAGTACCAGTCTTTTTTTTTTCCAAATTCAATGGATATTTTTCACATTCCTACCAAAGCCTCTCTGTTTACAGCTTCTTCTCTAAGCAATTTACAGACAGAAAATCCAAGTCTACCACAGGAAGCTTAGGTGATAGATGTGCTTATAAAAATAATAAGTAAAATGATAAGTTCAGATACTATATAAAATTAATTTAGACACACATTAAGAGTAGTATGATCAAAGGCTGTGGGAGGAAAAGATGACAAAATTAGACCATTCTGAAATCTTCCAAGAATACATGATGTTATGATGGAGATTGCTTGAAGCCTTTTTGAAGCTGGTGGGCAAAATAGATGTCCTTCATTCAGGATAAAATCATAGAATCATAGGACTGGAGGCGACCTTCAGAGGTCATCTAGTCCAGTCCCCTGCACTCATGGCAGGACTAATTATCTAGACCATTCCTGACAGGTATTTGTTTACCCTGCTCTTAGAAGGGTAAACAATGATGGAGATTCCACAACCTCCCTAGGCAATTTATTTCAGTGCTTAACCACCCTGACAGTTAGGAAGTTTTTCTAATATCCAACCTAAACCTCCCTTGCTGCAACTTAAGCCTATTGCTTCTTGTCCTATCCTCAGAGGTTAAGAAAAACAATTGTTCTTCCTCCTCCTTGTAACAACCTTTTACATACTTGAAAACTGTTATGTCCCCTCTCAGTCTTCTCTTTTCCAGACTAAACAAAGCCAGTGTTCTCAATCTTCCCTCACAGGTCATGTTTTCTAGACCTTTAATCATTTTTGTTGCTCTTCTCTGGTCTCTCTCCAATTTGTCCACATCCTTATAATAATAATAATAATAGGAGATATACCAATCTCCTAGAACTGGAAGGGACCTTGAAAGGTCATTGAGTCCAGCCCTCTGCATTCACTAGCAGGACCAATTTTTGCCCCAGATCCCTAAGTGGCCTCTTCAAGGATTGAACTCACAACCCTGGGTTTAGCAGGCCAATGCTCAAACCACTGAGCTATCCCTCCCCACTGAAATGTGGTGCCCAGAACTGGACACAGTGCTCCACTGATTGTTCCTTCCTAAATGGAGTACTTTGCATTTGTTCTTATTGAATTTCATCCTATTTACTTCAGACCATTTCTCCAGTTTGTCCAGATCATTTTGAATTTTAATCCGATCCTAGCCTATGTAAGAAGCAGTTAAACTCCTTTTTGGAAGAAGACAGCTGAAACAACAGGAGTCGCTACCCAAAACACAGGCCACATGCAAGGACAGTCAGAAACTGAGCTTCTGGGGGAGGGGGTGTTAGCAGAAGCACCAAGACAACAGGCCGGGAGAAGCCAGCAAAAAAGCCAGGGAGACAATCAGAAGCATAATCCTGAGAGAAACCCTGGGAGCATGAGCCTTGTAAATGAGAAATTGCCTCCTCTTTGATTCCAACTATGTTCAGGGAAACAAGACTTATTGTGAATTCTTTGTCAATAAATATATCAAAGAAATCCTGATTCCATGACCAATTTTCCCTCCTAACAGAAAAAACTACAACACCCTGAATATTGGCTAATAGCTCAGGTCAAAAGGGTTAACAGTACTATGGATTGTTAATTTACATTAATAAAAGCCACTGCTTCTACTGGAAATAAAATTCTGATGAGTCAGGGTTCTGATCTCAATCAAATACAGCAATTAAGGTCCAAACAGACGTTAATGGCATCCCAGTTACTGCAGAGCCAAGAAACGGTTTCCCCCACTGAAATTATAACAGAAGATCTCAGGGTGCTTCTTGGTGCATCCCTAAATATACTCTTAAGTCTGATAGGTCCATGAGTTTATTTTAACTCTTGCCTAAGAAATTCACTTTTCCAGGACATACAGAAAGAATAATTAATGAGGGCGCTTAAAACTAGATTACAGGACTATTGCTTAAATCGGTCTATGGATCTCTACCTATATTCCTGTCTGCTCAATACTGCAAGATACTGAGAACCCTCAATTCCCATTTGATGCCCACAGGATGTGACAAGGTTGGACCCTTACTGCTGCTTTGGAAAACACTCAATTCTCACATGGAGGGCATCAGAAAAATGACTATGTTTAATAGCTGAAGAAATTGTAAAAGACTCTGATCTATAGGAATTAAAAAACAGTGCCGTGATGTCCAAAAATTTACAATGCATGTTTGGTGGCAAAAAAGAATATAGATTGATGCATCATATTCTTCTGTCAGGCAGGTACAGTATGCACTATCATAATATATTTGGGGGGTTAACTTAGCATGATATCACTACCAGCTACAAAAGGAGACTGTAGAGAAACTGCACATGTGAAAGCAACTGGAGGGCATGGGAATAAAGAGGAGGAGAGAAGAAATTGGGCATTATAATTCAGAGGACAAGTCCCTTCAGCCACATGCAGCATTTGCTGACAGGCAGGAGGTGCTGCTGAGTCAGCATAGCATGAAGATGCCGCATAAAGTTTCCAAAAGTGCCAAAGTGACTTAGGAACACAAATCCCACTATCAAAAGTGGCTGTAGGCCCTATATTTTAAAAGGTATTCAGATGTTGTTCCACTCAGCATTGCAATGCCTAAATAATTTAGGAATCTAAAATTTAATTTCATTGATTTTCAGTGAGACTTAGGCTGCTAAGTGCCTAAACCACTTTTGAAAATAAGATTTAGGCACTGGAACACTGAACGTGACACCATTTAAATACATTTAAAAATCTGGGCCTTAGGCCCTTGAAAGCCTCAGTGAAAGTCAAGAGAATAATAGGTTTCAGAGAGGTAACCCTGTTCGGGTATGGCTACATTTGCAACTTCAAAGCGCTGCCGCGGGAGCGCTCCTGCGGCAGCGCTTTGAAGTGCGAGTGTGGTCATGGTGCCAGCGCTGGGAGAGAGCTCTCCCAGCGCTGCACATACTCCACCTCCCTGTGGGGATTAACTTACAGCACTGGGAGCCGTGCTCCCAGCGCTGGGGCACTGTTTACACTGGCGCTTTGCAGCGCTGTAACTTGCTGTGCTCAGGGGGGGGGGGTTTCACACCCCCTGAGTGAGAAAGTCACAGTGCTGTAAAGTGCCAGTGTAGCCAAGGCCTGAGTCTGTATCAGCAAAAAGAACAAGGAGTACTCGTGGCACCTTAGAGACTAACACATTTATTTGGGCATAAGCTTTCGTGGGCTTCATCAAATACTTAGTCCTGCCATGAGTGCAGACAACTGGACTAGATGACCTCTCGAGGTCCCTTCCAGCCCAATGATTCTACGACATAGGCTCCTAAATCACTCCTCTAATGTGTAATCCAACTCTGGCAGGAGCTGCAGTGAAAGGCTCTCTAATCAAAGCAATACTTAAAAAGATAAGGACTTACTGAAGATACTCCCTGCGAAGACTAGGAAAGAGACAGACTGTGGCAGCATAACAAATGCAGCAGCCTGACAAACAAAGTTTCATACTGTACGTGACGCTTTTGACTCCAAACAAGTCTTTTGGAACGTAAATATCTTAGGCCTCTCCAAGTGCCTGTCTGATATGACCACTAACAAATGTGCAGGGATAACAGACATCAAAGAACTTTAAAACATCTGTTCCTGCTCTATATATGCTATGTTACATTAAAAAGGCATTATCATCCTCTCTCAAAAACTCGCTATATGGTGTCCAGTTCAACTCAATACATGGAGAGTTATAAAAATAAAAATACATAATTTTTAAAAAGAAGTTGCTAGAGATCCAAGGAAAGTGATGGGTTTTAAACATGTGAAGGAAAACAAATCTCTTCTTATGATGGAAAATACGACTTCAGAGTTGACTAAAAAGCGTTAAATCAGATGTTGTGGTCAAACAACAGAAAATACAGTGAAATGACTTAATTACTTCTTCTTCCATAAAGAAAACATCAAAAAACAACAACACATTTCACTTCTGAATATGGCAGTGTTTTTTTATGTGAAATGTTTAAACGGGGATTAGCAACACAACAGGTTATAACTCAATCTTTAGTTTGTTTTGTTTTTCTTGACACATCATGGGGATACTTTGGCATAATATATTTTTCAGTTACTTCCTCAAAATTAGATTCCCTTAATTATACACAGCTTTTGTAATTTAAAATAAATGCAATTCCTTTCTCTGTTTAATGGTTATTGAAGTAGAACTGAACAGCATTCACCAACAGCTAAAAGCTCAGCTTTTACTTGCTAATGTCATGTTCCTACAAAGATACATACTGCTGTTGCCAGAAGCCATTCATATTAAGAAGTCCTAATATTAAGCTAGGCATCTTGGTCAAATGAGCCTTTGCAAAGTTGTTTGACTTCTCTTGAAGTACACTATTACTTTCTGATTAAGTTGTCTGAAGAACACAAAACTACTGCTCATCTTACATGACTTCAGATGTAATTTGAAAGTTTTGATTCTAAAAATCAAAACTCAGCATCGGAGCAGGAAATAATAATTGTATGGCGTATTTATTGTACTACTAGATGACCCTGGCATGCAGTATTCACAGGCATTTAGGCAGCTACACTAAACACTGCATACTAAGATGTCAGTAAATAAAGTGGGGAAAGTGAACCTTTATACTGAGTCTGTAACTGCAACAAAGCATCAGGCATGTTTATAATAAAACTAATTACAAAAGTGCAGCTGCTACATTTTGTGTTTGTTTATTCATTATTATAGCTGTACAGAACTATGTTTGCATATTTTCATGAGCAAAACATTCAAGCCAGCCAGAGCCACTGAGGACTGGAGCAAGAATTTCTCCAGGACACTCTGCTTAACAATCTTACTCTCCCAAAAAACGCTGTGGGAGTATTATTAGTAGCAGTAATTTTAACCGGGCTGGATTAAAGTATATGTATTACAGATCCATATCTAGGATCCCAACTCCTGGAGTCATGCAATTACATCAAACTCATTTTTAAAAGGATGAGTCTTTTTGGTTGAAGAAATTCCTAAAAAAGTGACCAATGCAGCAATATCTGTCTGTCTGAGTCTGTAGACAACCTGAAATAATAGTTCTGAGATGCATGAACTGCCCCCATGCATCTCAATGGTATGTTAACTCCAAACCCCATTGCTCCAGCAAAGGGCTGTGTATATGGCAGGAGTGCAGCAGGCCCAGCACACCTGAGAAGATACCCACTTCTGGAGTGTAAGAACTGGGGCAACCCCTGCAGCCACCTTTACTAGACAAGGTATAAGGCATCAATGCCAGCACAGAGGCAGTACAGGAGAGGCCTTAGGAAACTCTTCCAATTGGTTTGGATGTGGAGACCAGAGAAAAGGAGGAGATAGTAACCCCATGCCTCCATGAAGGCCTTCCGTTCTGGAGGTCTGTCCATGCAGCTGACTCCTAGCTTGAGAAACATCTGTAGTGCCATCAGTGGACCTCAGCTGTATGACAGACATGGCAGAGGTCTTGTGGAAATACAGCACGTGATCATGTAATTAAATGCTGTATTAGAATACATATGTGCAAGGGGATTGAATTAAGGTTGCACAGGGGGATTTAATTCTGGCATTTCCCAATTTTTGAGTGCAACCTAATACTGTTATTTTAATGTAACTTTTGTGTGTGTGATTTCTTAGGTTTTTTTTTTAAAATCCAATTGAGAAAAAACAGAAATTCTATCATGTGGCTTCATACTGATGCCCACAGGGACCATCACTGGAGGTGGAATCTTTAAATCCACTGCACAGACCTCTTCCACTTGATCTAACAGAGTAACTGACAGCAGTAGTAGTTTATCATCCTCTATGTGAGAGGTGGGCAAACTACGGCCCGTGGGCCGCCTCCAGCCCATCAGGGCTTTGGATCTGGCCTGTGGAATTGGCACCCCCCTGGCGCCGCGGGGCTAAGGCAGGCTCCCTGCCTGCCCTGGCCCCGCGCTGCTCCTGGAAACAGCCAGCTCCATGTCCCTGTGGCCCCAGGTGGGAGGGGTGGTGCAGGGTAGAGGGCTCCGTGTGTTGCCCTCGCCTGCAGGCACTGCCCCCCGCAGCTCCCATTGGCTTGGAACAGGTAACCATGGCTAATAGGAGCTTCGGGGGAGGTACTTGCAGGCAAGGGTAGCGTGCGGAACCCTCTGCCCTTCCTCAATGCCCCAGGTGCCGCAGGGACATGGTGCCAGCTGCTTCTGGGAGCAGCGCGAGGCCAGGGCAGGCAGGTAGCCTGCCTTATCCCCGCTGCGTGCCACTGCCACCCCGGAGCCACTCAAGGTAAGTGGCACTGGGCCGGAGCCCGCACTCCGAACCTCTCCTGCACCCCAAATCCTAACCCCCGTCTCACCCCTCCTGCACCCTAACCCCCTGCTGCACCCTGCACACCTCCTGCACCTCAACCCCTTGCTCTGAGCACCCTGCCGCACCCTGCACCCCAATCCCCTGTCCTGAGCCCCCTCCTGTACCCTGCACCCCAACCACCTACCCCAGCCCTACATTCATGGCCCTACATGCCATTTCCCCACCCAAATATGGATCTCGGATCAAAAACATTTGCCCACCCTTGCTCTATGTGGAACCTCACTAATGGGGTATGGGACATGTGGCCAGTGGGCTTCATGGATATTTGCTGACAGCAAAGGAATGGTGAGGCTCAGGAAATGTGGGATCCATTCCGGGCTCTGGAGGGGAATGTGATGTAGCGGACACAGACTGGTCTGCTCATTTCCCTCACTCTTGACCCTTTCTGCCACTTCCACTCCAACATACCACTGTCCCAATCCTGGTCTGCTCCCCATCCCAGTACTTCACCACAGTCCCATTCTCCATTCTCAGACTTCTCATCCCCTATGTGAGGGGTGGGCAAACTTCTCATCATGGCCGGCTTTAGGCTGATTCCCCCATTCCCCGGAATTGGGCCCTGCGCCTAAGAGGGCCTTAGGCGCCTTTTTAATTTTTTTATTTGGCGGCATTTATTTTTTTATGTCTTCGGCGGTATTTCGGCAGCAGGGGGTCCTTTGGTGCCGCAGAAGACCCAGGGCGGATCCCCCACCACCGAAGTGCCGCCGAAGCCCTGGACCGCTGCCGGGCATTTGAATTGAGCCCCGCAGTTCATAAAGCTGGCCCTGCTTCTCATCCCCTTCCAAGTCTCCATGCTCAGCAAATCCCTCTCTCACCCCTCCAGTCTTCCTGTCTCCATCTCCATCTCTCTCATCCTGTCACAATCCCCTTGTCCGGCCATTCCCAGTTCCATCTTCCACTCCTGACTCATCCAACTTGTGTCTCTCCCCCACCTCCGTCATTCCTCATCCATACACTGCCCATGTTCCCCATCACCGTTCATTCCAAGTCCCAATCTCCCTCCCGGGAGATCTCATTTCTCCTCCACCACCACCTGCTCTTCGTCCCAGTGTCTGCCAGTCAGTCCCAGCTCCCCCTGCCGAAATCATGAGATCTGTTGTGCCTCTCCCTATTACTCACTACACCACTGGTTCACAGTCCTAATCCCTTTGCCAATTCCAGGCTTCTCCCAGCATCCCATCCAATCTCAGTCTTCCCCACCTACTGGCTCCCAGTCCCACCCTCGTTTCCCTTCCCTGCTCTTAGTCCCAGGCTCCTAGACCAGCCAGTCTCAGTCTGCCCCTCACACCAACTCCCAATCCAGTTTCCTTCTCCAACAGCCTTTTAGTCCCCGTCTCCCACCACACTGTACTTGTACCAGTCTACGCTCCCCTTCCCTTCCCACTGTCCAGCTCTTGTTCCCACTGCATTTAAGTCAGGCCACTTTCTCCTCTGTGCTCTTTGGGCACCAGTTCCATTGAGAGCACAGGAAAGACAGGCTCATTGATCTCAGTTCAGGTGTCACGACCTAGCACAGCCCGCAGGTGCAGCAGTTCAAAGTGGTGATTGCAGGGAAAGTTCTGCTCAGTTCTGAGCTGGAGCATGCCCAGTGTGCATAGAATCTTTGGGAAATTTAGCTGCTAAAAACTATATCTCTACTGAACACATGCAAAATGCAATTTTTGAAAGGCTTATAATTTGGCCAAATTTGGGCAGATATTCATGGTTATGGCAGAATGCAAATCCCTGACACTAAGGCCAATCCCCTGCTAAATTTAAAGTCCCTTCCCCAAAGCAAGGGGACACTACAGCTTTTCAAGGTAAAGGTTGCCAGAATTTTTAACAATGTCAAAACAATATATTTTCTCCCAGCCTCATTCTCAGAAGACAGCTAAATTGTTTTGCCTGCAATTTTGCAAAAAATCCTGCCTGAGGCAGACACCCAGCATGGAATATTTCAGCCCAGCTATAGTTTGGCAGCATCATAAGCAACTAAAACAGGGCCTTATAATGGAGAATGTTGGACAACCTTAATAATAGATGGTGTTTTCAGTCTGGCATATTTTATATATATAATTTTTTTACACATTTCTATTGAGTAAACTGATTTTATTAATAGGAAACATCGTGATCCAACACTAAATATATCTGGACCACCTCCATTTGAGTCAGTGGAATCCACTTGTGTACAAATGGTGTGTTAGACCAGGAACTTTATGACAAAAACTGATGTGGCAAGACTCTTGTAAAGATATTTGTGTGCCAAATGCACAGAACAGTGACAGGCACAAAAGACTGGTACTACTAAATGGTATTTAATATGGAAACTGTTCAGGTTTTTTTCATATTTACACCACAAACTATGTGCAAATGGAATGGACCTAAGCCACAAAGCTTGGATGTGGCTCCAGATCAGAACTTTTCCAAATGTCTGATCTGGCATCATGGTTTGATATCATCTCTACTTTTCTATAATGCAACATACCAAATCCACTGGAAAAAAATTGTCTGTTTTTTTTGCCAAGTGCCTGATCAAAGCCAAGATACTCACAATTCTGAATAGCTCTATTAATCTTAATAGCAACATGCCAGTCTCTGCTCACATGCACACTGCTTTCACTACAAAGCTTTACCTCTTCGCTTTTCCCACCAGGAAACACATATAGAAATGTAAGTTGCAATAATTTTAAGCAATAATTTCCAAAACATTGTGAAACTGATCCACTATAAAGAACATAACATCCTGAAATAGGAATGAATAAGACGTCATACACTAGTGCACTGTTTCAATACAAAGCAAATTAAAAAATTGTGGGCGTAGTTTTAATTTTATGGATAGTACAGCAGTATTTCAAAGAACACTCTTCCCTGTGAAAACACAAACCCAGATCTTTTGTCTTTTTATAATTGTGAGCTATTTTGATTATTGAAATATTTAGAGACAACAAACCACATCATGACATTACCACAGCTAGATTTACTACTACTGTCAGTTTTCCACTCTTAGAATCCCTTCATTACAAATACCGGGTTTCACGCTAACAGGAAATATGGTGGGGTTTAAACCCTGATCCAGCAAAAACCTTCACGTTTTGCTGAACCAAGCACAAGAGTAGCCCCATTCAAGTCAAGCGGGCTACTCACATGATTGATCAAGTGATTTACTTTATCGGAGCCTAGGTAAAGTACTGAGCTAATGACAAATTAACCCCTTCATTTCCAAATTTAAAAAAAAGTGGAATGAGGAAGTGGGATGTCATGGCAACGGGGAGACTGCATGCTGAAAGGGGAGGAATGTCATCTGTCAGGCCTGAGAACAGTGAGCAGGTGTGTAGAGGCACCAGGAAGGTAAAGAAAAGAGTGAAGTAATTCAGAACACAAGACCACCAAGATGTAGCTGCAGGATATGAGCCATGTTGCACCAACTAGCAAAGAGATGTAACGATGTATCAACAGAGAAAAGGCAGGCTCAGGAAAGGTGATGATCAATCAGCCCAGGAGAAGTGGGGTCGAAGATCCATTGCAACCCTTGAAAATTTAAACCCACTCCTGACATGCCATTTTAAGATATCACATTCAGAATTTAAGGTATTGTTTTTACTAGGAAACAAGGGGTTTATGCCATTTATCAATTATAGGTGAAGCTGGTAGCAATACATATAGTTAAGGTTTGCCCAATATTTCTCTGTTTTCAGTTGCTGATAACTTTGCCAAAATGTAACCATTGGAGCTGAGATTCTCCATGCTGGCTATCTGCCTCAGACTAAAACTTCTATTTTTAAGTTTTCTGTAAAGACAGTTCAGCCATTTCCAATAATGGGGTTAAAGGAAAATACCATTTTGCCCATGTCAAAAAAATTCCCATTAACCCTTTTGTTTAGAAGTTCTAACACCTCCATGCTTTGAAGCAATGTCTTAATATTTGACAGGGTGGTTGCCCTGGTACCAGAGATGTGCCTTTTGCTATTCTCATTAAAAACATCACACAATTAGAGAAGTTATGAGCCTCCACATATTGGATGCACAATATATTAATTAGGAATGGGTGAAATTGTTCAAGAGAAATAAGCACAGACTTGAAGCTTTGTACTGAGAATAAAACACTTTTTATTGCAATCAGATATGTGCCAAACAGAAGGCAAAACACACTACAAATCAACCCTCCTATGAAATAAGAGTGGAAAGCAGTCAGAAATAGTAACCTTAAGCACAGTATGTGATGCATATTGTATTGATATTGAGTACATATATTTTATAATTGTGTTAACAAAACTGCTCCATCAGATCATGGTTAATTAGAAGAGCTAAAGATAAAATTCTCCCATTACGCCAATTTACTAAAACAGCATCACTTGGAAAGGAAATATGTTTGCACACCCTGAAACAGCTCCTCCAGTGGTGAAAACTGACATCACTCCATTGACTTCAGTGAAGCTATGACAAATAATACCAACTGAGGATCTACGCTCTCATTTACATTAACAAGGATTTGAGGCAAGTTCATCTAGTAATTAGAGCAGGAGTCTGGACTTTTGGTTTCTGAACCTGGCATTGCAAAAGAACAAACAAACAAAAAAACCACCCAGCCTTACCTTGTGTATGTCACAAAACGAAGTTTTCTAACATGGTTACTGATTTTAATATGCTTTACTATAAACAACATTTACCAGGAATTATTTTAAACTCAGCTCTTCCAAATGTACATAATATTGAAACATACCTTTAAAGGGATCTCGTATGTGTCTCCAGAGGTGCAAGGTATATCAGTGATCACCCTTTTGAAGAGAACAGAACAGCTCCATGATGGCATCGTATATGCCCATACCATTGTTAAGAGAGGAATAAGAAAGCCGATCTCATTACTTGTGTATCCAGATTATTTTACGTTAATAAAACGATACTTCGAAATAAAATCACATACACACAATCATCAAATCATATTATAGTTCATTCAGTATGCTTGCAAATTAGTCAAGCATCCCCGTTTTGGGTTAAAGCAAACAGTTTCAGAAGTGGACACTGATTGTCAGTTTCTGTGCACTCAACTTGACAAATCTTGGGCCTGATTTTCAGAGATGCCCAATACCCACAGTTCCCCCTGAAAAAACGTGTAACGTAGTTCTCGGTAAGTGCACACTGTGTTTATATTAATTTACAGTTTGCATTGCACTGCAAAAATCATGGCCTGTCAGTTCAGTTTAGAAAAGCGAAACTTTGTTTACACCTCCAAAATCTCTGTATGCTAGTTCAATAAAGCACTAGCTTATCTAAATAAGAATGTTACTCTTTTATCCCAAAGCACAGACACCCAAGCCTTCAAGAACACTTCATTTTACAAGCTATAGAGATGATCAACAGCATATAAATATTTAGAAAATTGCTGGAGAAATAAAACTAGAAATAAACAAGCTGCTGCAAGGCTGTTTGATCTCTCTTGCATATTCAGTCTAACATTGTAGGTGTATATTTCCTCGCTATGCAAAATCCCCCTCTCCCCTGACAACTTCATTTCCTGCACACTTTGGGAGACAGGCAGATGAATATTTAGTGTAGAACATGATTGTGATTAAGCTTCCAAATGCATTCTTCATCTGGATTCCAGCTGGTACAGCATCTCAATTACTTCTCCACCTCTCCTATGGGAGAGTGTCTTATTGATGTATTGAGCATCACATGAAGGTGCTGGATTAAAAAGCTCCAAAGACCCTCCAAAACTTCTGACCTCAATCAATTATCCCTTAATGAAGGAACAGAAAGTTCTTGTGCAAAAATTATTATGGCCATCGCTCAAACTCAGGAACTTCTTATTAAAGCACAAATTTTAACAGGAATACAAATAAATGTTTTAAAAGAAATTAAATTGCTTCCCACTAGCTTTGCTTCATTTTCAAAGGAAAATTTACTGATCAATTAATGGTTAAGAAAACTGCTAATCAGAACATTATGAAATTGTTGAAAACTTTTGAAATTGTTGAATTTTCCATACTGATTCTTTTTAAAATTTGTTTACTAACCAACTGTAGCTAGTAGGCTGTGATGCACGCATTGTCTGTAATGACCTGCAGGCATGCCACCTCATGCCGAGCTCCATCGTTAAATTTGCTGCATGCATCCCTGCAGGGGAGCAAGGGATCATTTAAAATGCTTCTAAAGCCACTTTGGGCAGGCCAGCGAGATCATACACAAGAAAGGGGAGCCGTCTCCACAGGATTGTTATTCCTGTCCCATGCAGATGGGCAGAGTTTTAGCTTCAACCTGTTGAACAGTGCAGTTGAGTCAGTGCAAAGAGGGAAGTAAGTTGCACCAAAAAAAGGACTGGCCCAGCTTATTTCCTCCACACAGCAAGGGAAAAGCAAGGTCCATATTATGGCTATCAGTCACAATCTGGCTCTTCCCCAGCTTCTGGAACAGCGCTCTATGCTCTGTCTTTATCAAGCTTGACTGTAAGGTTACATGATAGCCTTTGACTGCTGACATCATGACATCAGGATCTGTGGTTTTAGGTCTGTACTATGTGTGGACCACACAGCAAGAACATGAACTATCTGAGCAGGGTAGAAGGGGTGGCACAGGGTACCCAAATGCAAATCCCTCACTGTGCACAGGTATCAAGAGGAGGTGGTAATGTCCTTTCTTAAAATCTCACAACTGTCATCAGATGGCTGAAAAGGTCAATCACACTTGCCCCTCCCCCACATTTTCTATCTTTAACATATGCTTTACTTCTGCTATTCAGCCACTCAACACAACTTCTATCCTCTACCATCCTGCCCACTGGTCCAGCCCACTGCCTGATAGCTTTATTTCCCCCACCCCTGTTCCTGGAGGTAAGGATTCAACCCTCCAAACCTCCC
This sequence comes from Mauremys reevesii, assembly GCF_016161935.1. Lineage (NCBI taxonomy): Eukaryota > Metazoa > Chordata > Testudines > Geoemydidae > Mauremys > Mauremys reevesii. The sequence continues at coordinate 29,211,106 of NC_052630.1, forward strand.
TGATGGTCCTGTCACTTTCCTCCACATACATTTCAAGGATCATTTTGTGGACAAAAGATGAGGAATGCACAACCACACTAAAACGTGTCACCGTCTACTCCAATGATGGTTCCATGTCAGTGGCCGGAGCAATGACAATCTCACTGATATGAAAGAGGTTCTCTTACACTCAGGCAGTGATTGCCTGAGCTCAGCTTTTACTGATCATTAGAGAAAGATCAGAAATCTCCCTTGAGGCTTGGATTCCATCTGGGATTTTTATGACTACTACATTTTCCAGTCCCTATAGAATCCTCCATAAGGAATACCTGTTCTGGTCACAGAAGAATGAAGCAACACAGTTATTCCATTAAAAGGTTTCTTTGAGTTTCGGGGGGAAGAGGCTGGCTGTAATTTAGTCAGTCAATTTATTTTATGATTGGCCTGCAGTCACAAAAATCCTGTGCAGAACATAAAGCCGGCTAGACACTTTTCCCCATTCCCCACTTGTTCTCTATGAACTTCCCACTCCGAAAAATTAATCATGGTACTTAAGAGCTTCATCCATCCTGTCTTCATTTTTCCCTCCTCCTCACTGTCTGTCTCTAGCCCCAGTATCTGTTAAAGCTGTCAAGCATTTCCTCCCCTGACACTTTTTCCCTTCACAAGCCCCTGATTTCTGTAGTCTCCAGTTATTTTCCTTACATTTGCAGTAATATATCTCTATCTATCTGCACATTTATCTTAAAGCAATTAATTGCTTTATGGACATACAACAGAAACTTCTAGCCTTTTCAGACCACAGTAACAGTGTGCCAGAGACAGACTGCCCACATACAAGCCAGAGCATGGCCAATCCCAGTCAGATAGTTGTGTCCAAATTTGCAGTGAAGCTGTGGTGCAATCCAGTCTAACTTAAAGACTGGGGTTTGGAGCAGCCCACACTCCATTGCAGCACTTCTGAATAAGGCCAGGAGTGGTATACTGGGTCCCCACATAGATACACATTAATAAGGGAGCTGCAGCTTAATACACCAATCACATAAGCCTTCAATATGAGCAGGGGAACACATCAGTGGCTGGTAACCACTGCGGTAGAACAGAGTGCAGTTGTTTTATAGAAACATTACCTACAAAGTTTGCTCTGTTTGCCACATTCTTTTCCTACTTTCCATTTGTCTTGTGTTGTTGCATAAAATCTCTTTGTCGGATGTAATTTAAGCATTCCTGTTTTTTCATCCAAATCAATGACTAAAAAAGGAAAAGTGTGGAATGATTGCATTATGTAAAAGTGGAACATGCCATTTTTATAAGAATCTTTGAAATATTCCCAGCTGTATTAAAACTGCACCTTCAAGAGAAAACCACTGCATAAAATGGGGAAGGCGGGGGACGGACACTTAAATTATCTTTCTGATTATGGAAGTGCTTAACACAATTCACCCTTTTGGGTGAATCCTTAGAAGCTAGAAGAGGCTTCACAGTAGCCTAAAGCATTGTAAACTCATGAAAAATTAATGTTAAAACCAGGACCAATAAGACCAAAAAACCGCTCTCCATAACAAAAAAGTGTTCAGTTGCATTATTAAAAACATTGCTTTTGAGAGATCAATTAATCTCAAAGGGCTTGACTTCCTGCATTAGAAATGATCAAAGACAGATTTACTGAAAGGATCCTTTCTATCAAGCATGGAGCCCATCTGCTCTATCAGTGTTCTAATTCCAATCTTTGTCATCAGTTTAAGAACCTGTGTGTTCCTTCTAATTTAAACGTTTATGTAACATTCCCCTAAAAACCCTGATGGTGAGTGGAAAATGGCAGTGAGGGTGATACCTGCTGCATGTGGGGACGTCTTCACCCAAAAGGTCTTTACTAACTTTATTTTATAACCCACCTTTTCCAAGGTTCCCTGGTTCTTCAAATGTTAAATATACATCTAGAGGTGTCCACCCAGTTTTCTGGGAGCCTAACCCACAAATTAAGGATTACAACATGAACAGACATTAAATTGCACATAAATATATTCATCTCAGTCCACAGCTTCCTTGACAGCCTTCAGTAAGGGGATGTCTGCACTTAGAGCTGGAGGTGTGACTCCCAGCTTGGGGAGACATACTCGTGCTAGCTCTAACCAAGCTAGTGTGCTAAAACTAGAGGGTAGCCACAGCAACATAAGTGTCAGGAGAGGTTAGGTGGCCCAAGTACAGGGGCGGCTCTAGGCACCAGCAAAACAAGCTGGTGCCTAGGGCGGCAAAATCTAGGGGGCGTCCCCTGCAGCCGGGGGGGGGCTGGGTAGGCTGGGCCGGCGGACCTGCTGCAGTCATGCCTGCGGGAGGTCCACCGGAGCCCCGGGACGACTGGACCTGCCGCAGGCATGACTGCGGAGGGGGCGCTCGTCCCGCGGCTCGGCTGGACCTCCCGCAGGCATGACTGTGGCAGCTCAAGCGGAGCCGCCGGACCAGCGAACCGTCCGCAGCCGCGGGAGGTCCAGCCGAGCCACGCGGGACCAGCGGTCCCTCTGCGGTCATGCCCGCGGGCTGCTCCCGCGGCTCCGGGGCGCCTCCCGCGCATGACTGCTTGGGGCGGCCAAAAACTTAGAGCCACCCCTGCCCAAGTACATACATATGCTTGCAAACTATAACGTGGGCTCTGGAGGACTGACTTGAAGTAACGATTTTGAAGATCACACAAGTGTCGATTTCCAGAGCGTTGCACTGTGGGTAGCTATCCCGTAGCTATCCCATAGTTCCCACAGTCTCCCCCGCCCATTGGAATTCTGGGTTGAGATCCCAATGCAAAAACAGTGTCGCGGGTGATTCTGGGTAAATGTCGTCACTCAATCCTTCCTCCGTGAAAGCAACGGCAGGCAATCATTTCATGCCCTTTTCCCCTGGATTGCCCTGGCAGACACCATAGCATGGCAACCATGCAGCCCGTTTAGCCTTTTGTCACTGTCAACGTATGTGTACTGGATGCTGCTGACAGACGCGGTACTGCAGTGCTACATAGCAGCATTCATTTCCCTTTGCAAGGTTAAAGAGACGGTTACCAGCTATAGCACCATCTGCAATTGAAAATTGGGGATGATGGTTATCAGTCCTTTTGTACCGTCTGCTGCTGTCATGGGGGCTCCTGGCTGGCCTCGCTGAGGTCGGCTGGGGGTGCATGGACAAAAATGGGACTGACTCCCCAGGTCATTCCCTTCTTTATGTTTTGTCTAAAAATAGTCCTGCCTAGAATATGGGGCAAGTGAACTAGAGAACCAGAGAGCAGAGCCGCTCCAAGTCAGAGCCCCAGAGATCCTGCAGAAATGATGATGCCATTCTACGGGGTGCCCCTGCAACAACCCCACCCGTTGCTTCCCTCCTCCCCTAACCCTCTGGGCTACCGTGGCCCATTTGTGTGATGAAGTAATAAAGAATGCAGGAATAAGAAACACTGACTTTTCAGTGAGATAAAATGAGGGGGAGGCAGCCTCCCGCTGCTATGATAGTCCATGCAGTACAGAATCTTCATTAGACATGAAAGGGAGGGGGGCTGATGGAGCTCAGTCCCCGTTGCTATGATGAGGACGGTTTTCAATCCTTTTGCACCATCTGCCAGGAATGACCAGGAGTCATTCCCATTGTTGCCCAGACGCCCCCGGCCGACCTCACCGAGGCCAGCCAGGAGCACTCACGGGATGATGAGGACGGTTTTCCACCATTTTGTACCGTCTGCCATCAGGAAAGGAAAGGGAGGGGATGCTGCTGTTCAGCGCCGCAGCATCGTGTCTACCAGCAGCATGCAGTAGACATATGGTGACATTGAAAAAAGGCGAGAAACGATTTTTTTCCCTTTTCTTTCACGAGGAGGAGGAGGGTAAAATGACGAGATATACCCTGAACCACCCGGGACAATGTTTTTGACCCTTCAGGCATTGGGAGCTCAGCCAAGAATGCAAATGCTTTTCGGAGACTGCGGGGACTGTGGAATCCTCAGTCCCCCTTTCCTCCCTCCATGAGCATCCATTTGATTCTTTGGCTTTCCATTACACTTGTCACACAGCACTGTGTTAAGTCTCTGCTATGGCCTCTGTCTGGAGATTTTTTCAAATGCTTTGGCATTTCGTCTTCTGGAACGGAGCTCTGCTAGAACAGATTTGTCTCCCCATAAAGCGATCCGATCTAGTATCTCCCGTACAGTCCGTGCTGATCAGCGCTCCACGCTGGGCAAACAGGAAATGAAATTCAAAAGTTCGCGGGGCTTTTCCTGTCCACCTGGCCAGTGCATCTGACTCCAGATTGCTGTCCAGAGCGGTCACAATGGTGCACTGTGGGATAGCTCCCAGAGGCCAATACCGTCGAATTGCAGCCACACTAACCCTATTCCGAAATGGCAATACCGATTTGAGCGCTACTCCCCTCGTCGGGGAGGAGTACAGATATCCATATTAAGAGCCCTTTATATCAATATAAAGGGCTTCGTTGTATGGACGGGTGCAGGGTTAATTTGGTTTAACGCTGCTAAATTCGGTATAAACCCATAGTGTAGACCAGGCCACAGAGTACGCCTTGCCAGCAACTTTCTCTCATTCATATGAAAGGAGCATCAACTTGAGTGCCTCTGCTGATCTTAACTATGGCAATACTTCATGAGGAGAGATGCAGCTTTCTATTGGTAAACAAAGTGGTTTGATTACTTTTTGTTTTGATATTTTTACAGTGATGTCATGGTAGGTTTAGTGCCCATGTAACAGAGTAAGATCACTAGCTTCAGATTTTCTATACTCATGGGAGATTGGCATTTATACAGAGAAGAGCAAATGTAGAAATTTATTATTTTAACTGCTTAGAGGCCAGAGACTGATGCACAAATAACCAAAGAAGGGACTGCTGCACTGTGCGGGACAGCGTAAAATGGGGCCAAAATTGCGCTATCCCTGCCTCAGGAACCCCCAGACCCAGAACTGTGTAGTGGAGACACCCCTCTCTTGGGGGGCAGGTTTTGCCTCCCCTTCCCACTGCCATGTGATGTTGGGAAAAACTTGCAATGGGCAACCAGCCAGAGACTCCAGCGGTTTGGAGCAGCTGAAAAAGCAGCCAAAACAGTGACCTTCAGAGAGCCATGTCTATAGCATTGACTGAACTTACTCTGCCCTGTCTAATTGGATGTTTGCTCCAACCCTGCCCTCCCTCACTGTCTCTGCACCTAGGCTTCATTCCACACCTGCCCCATCCCTCACCCTCTTCCTTTCAATGTCCCTCCTCCCTTCACTGTTGTTTCCATTTAGCTGAACCCCTCCAATTAAACCGCTCTCAAAAAGGTAAATGAGTCATGGTGCTAACTGACTTTTGCTGCCCTCCCACTTAGAATCATAGAATCATAGAATCTCAGGGTTGGAAGGGACCTCAGGAGGTCATCTAGTCCAACCCCCTGCTCAAAGCAGGACCAAACCCAACTAAATCATCCCAGCCAGGGCTTTGTCAAACCTGACCTTAAAAACCTCTAAGGAAGGAGATTCCACCACTTCCCTAGGCAACCCATTCCAGTTCTTCACCACCCTACTAGTGAAAAAGTTTTTCCTAATGTCCAACCTAAACCTCCCCCTCTGCAACTTGAGACCATTACTCCTTGTTCTGTCATCTTCTACCACTGAGAACAGTCTAGATCCATCCTCTTTGGAACCCCCTTTCAGGTAGTTGAAAGCAGCTATCAAATCCCCCCTCATTCTTCTCTTCTGCAGGCTAAACAATCTCAGTTCCCTCAGCCTCTCCTCATAAGTCATGTGCTCCAGCCCCCTAATCATTTTTGTTGCCCTCCGCTGGACTCTCTCCAATTTATCCACATCCTTCTTGTAGTGTGGGGCCCAAAACTGGACACAGTACTCCAAATGAGGCCTCACCAGTGCTGAATAGAGGGGAATGATCACGTCCCTCGATCTGCTGGAAATGCCCCTACTTATACAACCCAAAATGCCATTAGCCTTCTTGGCAACAAGGGCACACTATCTCTCTGCTATTGTGTTTTAAGCCTTCCCTCACCCTATGTCTGTCTGGTCTATTGAGATTTCAAGCTCTTTTGGGCAAAGACTGTCTATAACTCGGTGCATAGCACTTAGTGCAATGGGGCCCCATTCTTGGGTGTTCCTTGAGCATCACCATAATAAGCATGATTAATAAATAAGTGACCAGGTTAGAGTCCCACTGTGCTAGACTGCTTCCTTTTTAGATGTAAAATGCTCAGCTATTACTTCATTAAAATGCTATTAGCAGGAAAACTGAATATAAATTCTCTACAAACCTACATAATCTCTAATCTCTCACATTCTCAGCCACAAAACAGTATGAATATAATACTCTGGAGTAGCACCAAGTACTTGGTCTCAACTACAACCTCTCAAAACAACCAAGAAAAAACATCATAGCTTAGAGCAGAGTCCAGTCCAATCATTCTGAGCCAGTAGCATAGCGGACCCAGCAGTAAGACTTCAGGGGAAAGGGATATATTTTAAGAAAATAAAATGCACGTGAAAATCCATCTGGGAGGCAGGTTGCAATGGAAGAAAAAAGGCTAGTTAACCAATAATACTGATTCATTTACCCTTAAGTCTTCAGAATTGGAAGTCTAATGTTTCTACATTACCTTTTAAAACATTTCATCTTCCTTCCTTCCCAAATCTGAAATTGGCTTTCTTGGCATTCAATTGACTATGGCTAAACTATTTGAGCAACTTAAAACACTAACTGAAAATACTGAGTACTGTATAAGCTTCCTAAAGACAGAGTATCACTCTTCAGTGACATCTGGAGCACAGCAAAATGTATGCATCTATTTCATATACTATTCATTCAAAGAATTATTATGAGACAGTATATGATTGTGTTTGCATTTATATTGGTAATATTGACTTACCTCTTTGCCCTAATAGAATCTCTCTTCTCAGTAGGCTTGTCCTGTCCTTATGCAAATGAAACAAATTATAACTCACTGGAATTAGAGAATGATGTTGTGAATCTTAAATTGCCCAATTCAAGCCTGACTCGTTGTTAAGGCATACCCAAGCAGTTTTCTTTTAGTGTTCTTATGCAGTCTAGCCCCAGCATCTAGCCAAATTTTAAATACACATTGACACCAATAAATATACTGTCTCAGATAAATGTATCGCAAAGTTCAGATACTAATCAATTATACACCTTCACTAGTACTTATTAACACCCAAATCTCTGAGAAAATCCCAACTTCAATTTTTGCACATCAGCCTGCTTCAGAAATATTTCTTCTTCCTCCCATATGTGGAATTCCTCCATAATTACACGTACCTCAGACCCAGGATGGGTAATTCAGGCTCATGGGACAGCAACAGCTTTTCAAGATATAAGTATCACAGCTTTGATATATCAGAACCATGCTGGGCTAGAAACAGGAATTGTATACTGTCATAGGTTTTTTCCCCACTTTGAACTTTAGCGTTCACAAGATGGGGACCTGCATGGACTCCTCTAAACTAAATCCTAGTTTAGATCTGGTAAACGCTGCCACCAGCCAAGTTTTTAGTGTCTGGCACACTCCCTGTTCCCCCAAACTTTCCCTGGGGAACACAGATCCAACTCCTTGAATCTCAACACAAAGGGAAATAATTTATTCCCCTCACCTCCTTCCCCCCTCCCCTCTCCTAGTCCTTAGGAGAGATACCTTGATTTAAACTCATTGAATCAAACAAAGAGGGGTTCACTTTTCCCCCCTCCCCTTCCCCTGAAAATCCAAACAAGGGAAGAAATCAAGAAAGTTCTAAAAAGAAAAGATTTTATTAAAAGAAAGAAAGAAAGTACACTATCTCTGTAATACCAGGATGGAAAAATTTACAGGGTCTAACTTATAAAAACTGAAGAGACTGCCCCTCCCTCCTCCTCAGAATAATCAAAGTAACAGCAAGCAGAAATAAAGATATTTCTTCAGCAAACACACAATTGCAAATGTAGAAATCAATTATAAGACTAAACCGCCTTCTAATACTCACTATACTGAATAGAAGAAAATACTTCAGGAAACCTTGGAGAACTTGAAGAATATGTCTGGCCTCTCTTAAATCCAAAGAGAGAACGGCAATCCAAACAAAGAACACAAAGACTTCCCTCCACAGAGATTTGAAACTATCTTGTACCTTGATTGGTTCTGTGGTCAGGTGTTCATCAGGTTACTGAGCTTGTTAACCCTTTACAGGTAAAAGAGACCTTAACCATTACTATCTGTTTATGACATATACCATGGTAAAGGAGGGATTCTTAGCACTCACTTCCATTCCTGTGAGGGCCAGAAATATTGGACTTTTTTTGGGATACTCAGAATAAAACTTACTCATGATTATTGCACCCAACCCAAACGCCTACCGATAAAACCTTTCTACTGCATTTAATTATAAGGTATTTTGTATTGCCTGCTTGTTACAAGAAAGCTCTTCTCATACCTTGCTAATAAACTAAATTAATTAAAGATTAGTCCTCCACCTTGTCTCTTAACACAACTTAGTAACCCATGTGGCAGGCAGTCTTCCACTTGGCACAAGAATTTCAGCATTGCCTGGGGGAGGAGTGAAACATCCCACGTTTTATTTTTTTAAACCAAGCCTATCCAGTGTTCTTCCAAGCACTAGCTCATTGCACACTTTGTGATGTAGATTCTCAAACTGTAATGTCAGAATGTGATATCGAGTTCCTTCTCAAGTGAGGCTTAAGAATCTAATATTTAGTACATCTCATTTTTCTTCATCTAACTAGTCAAGGAGATTCTACTAAGAAGCACGCTGTTAGCCCTGATCTGCCATCTTCATGTTAAGTAGTGTTTTATTTTCACAGGTGGTAAGCTTGACTAATTAGCTATATCTGGCCATAAACCTACTAGCCAGGATATGCTAAGCTTTCCTTGAAAAAAAAATCTTATTAAAAATGAACAGTAACTCAGAATACTGAATAGCAGCACACCCATTAAAGATCCATGAAAGCCACAATGTTTACACTAGGGGTGCAATAAATATCTTTGGAGAGAAAACTAAAATGAGAACTACTGCTATGGAACTCAATGTAAATTGTTAAGATACAGATCTCGCTTAGCAGCACTGAAATCTTTTATCTATCTACATATACTTATTACTGTAGCACATCAAGCTGATGGAAAATGCTCTTCCATTATTCAACATATCTACTATTAAATCTCTTCAACTATTCTGAGAAACATTATTAGGTGACTCCACTTCAGCCGCTAAAGTCAGCATAAAATAAAAGCCTTAGATACTACAAGTAAAAAGAATATTTGATCTTTTGCTTCACAGAATTGCACCAAAATATTACTGAATTATTAAAGCAGATCTTGAATAACTATTTAAGACCAATATGAATCAAATGTGTTAGAGAAACTATGAGGTAGTTCTTTCTGAATCTTCATATAATGAATGGCTAGCTGTATATTACATATTTGTTGTGGACCTCTGGCATGCAAGAAAGTAAGCCTCCTTTACAAGCCTTTGCTTAAGAGCACAGATGACAAGAGAATAAAAAGCATAACTTTCACTGCCCATATTCAACTGCTAAGAAAAGAGTTCACAAGTGAAACTGTTTTGAAAGCTGGAATTGCAACATAAAGTCTCCCTTTTGCAAAAGCACTTACAACTTGTTTACAATAGTGAATGTTAGCGTTTTAAGGTATGATTAAGACCTCTAACATGACTTGTAAAACCCTCTTGGATCCACATCCAAAAGCACTTTAACTGGTATGCAAGCATTCCAAGAACACACTGGAATACAAGTCAGTTCAGTCTATAGTGGGTGACTAACTGTGTGGACATGGACAAGGAGAAACAGCATAACTTGTGCCCTCACTTTGGGTACGTCTATACTACCTGCCAGTTCAGGGGGCAGCGATCGATCCAGCGGGGGTCGATTTATCGTGTCTAGTCTAGATGCGATTGACGCAATAAATCGACCCCCAAGCACTCTCCTGTCAACTCCTATACTCCACCAGCATGAGAGGCGCAGGCGGAGTCGACTGGGGAGTGGCAGCAGTTGACTCACCAGTGATGACACCGCGGTGAGTAGATCTAAGTATGTCAACTTCAGGAACGTTATTCACGGAGCTCAAGTTGCGTAACTTACATTGATCTCCTCCCCCCCTCCGCTCCCTCTCAGTGTAGACTAGGCCTTTGTATCTCCTAGTCTGCCAGTGGCCTTGTGAAATCTCTGAGAACCCATTGGATAGAGGACTGTTTCAGGAACTGCAAGACTGGCACTCGGAGGTCATTCTAAGAGAAATTGCTTAAAACAGTGATCGTCTGAATACAGGGCAAACCATTGGTTCTTAAACCCTTTCAGTATAGCTACACTGAACAGTTTGTGTTGAAACTGGTTCCATTACAAAACAGTTCCATTTTTTATTGTTGGGGGCTTGAGTCTAGTGTCTTTCCTACACAAGTTTAAGTGGACTATCAGCAGGGGCGGCTTTAGCTTTTTTGCCACCCCAAGCACGGCAGTCGGGCAGCCTTCGGCGGTGCACCTGCGGGAGGTCCGCTGATCCCACGGATTCAGCTTACCCGTCGCCAAATTGCCACCGAATCCACGGGACCGACGGACCTCCCGCAGGCAAGCTGCTGAAGGCTGCCTGGCTGCTGCTCTCGCAGGCACTGGCAGGGTGCCCACCCCGTGGCTTGCCGCCCCAGGCACGCGCTTGGAGCGCTGGTGCCTGGAGCCGCCGCTGACTATCAGTGGTGATGTTCAAAACATACACGGCCTGGAGGTTAGTTTTAGATAAGCACTCAGAAGTTCAAATGATTATTCTGAACTGTTCAGTCTCCTGAGTCTGCAAAGCTGATCGGGAAATATCATGAAAATATTACCTTTGCTGGAGACTGAAACATATGTATTGTACCTTACTCATAAAAACTTTTAATTTGTTTTCAATATCTAAATTCCTGTGCTCACCAGAACTTAGGACTGCTGTTCTTGCATCACAACATCTAAGACCAGTCATTGTCCCCTATGACAGTGGATCAAGCCTTGAAAAAACTCACTCACCAGTGGCAAGCAGAAAACTCTTCATGGTGAGATGGTAGGGAGAAAAGGCAAGGTGTCATTTCTGTAGGAATTATGCTCTCATTTTAAAATAAACAGTTGTATGTAGCTAGCTTTTTGGTTGTGAATTTAACATTCCCAACATTAACTGAATGCAAGCCAATGCAATGCTGACTTCCTGAGTCCCCAGACAACTCCAGTGGCACAGTGGTTTGTGCCTTTCCCAGGGGACAAAAATAAAATAAAAAAGATGATCAGTCATTTTGCTGCTGATATTCAGTAGCCGGGGGGCACTAGCAAAAACTTAATGCATGGGTTTATACCCTGCTGTTGCTTCTTGAGAGGGGTAGGAGGCTCCTTCGCAAGAACTCAAGTTCTTCACATGAAAGGAGACATCTTTTCCCCCATCCCCGCCCTCCAAAAAGATAGGAGGACAACAAAGTAGTAGAGCCACATCCTCCTCTAATCCACAACCCATGTATCTCATGTTCAACATTGTTCAACAGCTCTAACAAATTTCCCATAATTGGCAAATAATTCCTTGATGGCTGAATCCAAGCCAGGAGTTAGGCAGACCACATGTGGCAGCACTGCACCTCAAATGGAGTTCAGAGATCTATAGAGTCTGGGTGTGTCCAGTTTTCCAAATAAAGAAGCCCTTGTTTATTTACTACACCCAAGTCTTGTCTCTTCATTGTCACAATGAACACCGTGGAGCCAGAAGAAATCATGATGAGCAGTCACGGGAACTTTCATATGTATGAAACCTATTGGAGGTTTATTTGAAAGATTGGCCCCGTGGATGATCTAAGACCTCCATCCTAATAGAAATCCCAGCACCTTATCTCTTTTCACCTTCTATAGACTTACCAGAAAATACTTTTTCCAGACCTCTCTGAGGAGGTCCCTTCTCATATATACCTCCAGTCAATATGTTTAGTCCTCTGCGTCTGCTGTCTAGTATACTCTTCACACCTTCAATTAAGTTACATGAACATACTCTGTATTGAGATTTCTGATGCCTGCACAAATATCACAGGAATAGTCCCATCATTTATAATTTACCAATTTCACTTCCAATTCTGACGGGAGTCTGGAAGTGCAAATGAATGCTGGATGCATTCATCCAAAGAAGTTGACAGTTCATCCCTATTGCCAGCACCTTCCCTTTTTCATAGAATGATACCCCGAGAATATAGCTAAAATCAGAACACTTGCAGCATATAGGTCGAACCCCCATCAACCGCTGTTCCAATATGGTTATAATAAGCCAAGAGTAAGTTTAAAAGAGACACAAATTACCAGCAATGGGACTAAATCATGCCTTCCCCATCGCACTTGGAAGAGACTAGTCTTCCTAAGTTAATGTGGCAGGTGTTTGCAATGACAACACTTGCTGCTTGCGTCGTTTCAGCTGTGAGCATAAGTATAAGGTCAAAGTTTCCAACTCCTTACATGAGGTAACAAAGCATAACGCCATCTTTAACAAGAAAGTGGAAAATGTGCTCAAAATGTCAGCTTTGCTTTAGTAAGAGTAGATGGGCTAGTTTGGAGATTTGTGCAAAATGCTGTTTACTTGGCGAACTGAATTTCACTGCAGTTACCACAGCCTCTTCTACAAGTGAAGTATAACGTAAGTCATTGTAAAGAATTTACGGAAGATCTTTAATAGTGTTACTGTAGAATCCTCAGCCCCTTGCATGGGGACATAGAAACTTTTAGTTGGAAGAGTGAGTGAGCAAATATTAGTTATTTGGAAAGAATCTCTTTTTTTCTTGCTAAGATAAGGGAGTACTAAGCAGATCACATCCTGCCACAGTTCTCAATCCCTTTCTTCAAGATGTAACTGCTACTTATTTTACAACAGCGAGGGCAGAATGCTTCTGGCTTCCAGAGAAGCTGTCTTTAATTTAATGCCTGTTATCTCAATTTACCAGCAGGGAGGACAGTAGGCAGGCTCCAAACACAACAAGGAAAGGGAAAATTAAAGGCTAAAACTCCCCTCATTAATTTGCTTCCTCTCTGGAACATGCTGCCACGATAAAGCTACTGCAGCTAATCTAGCATATGCCATCACTCTTGCTCATGTACCAAGGCACATGCTGGAAGTTGAAGAATAGAATAGAAGTTATTCAAAGAGAGATGTTCTATCCTTAAAGACATCCAGTTAACCACAGACAATGTTGGTATGCTTAACTACATGACATCTCACATCCTCACCGCCCAGTGGCCAATGTTTCCTGAGGGAGATTGAGAGTTTCTACATGATAGGGTGTGGACATCCAGGAACTGAGTTCTACACTCAGGGAAAGAAAAGCATTTAATCTTCCAACCCAGGATTAAACTCCTAGAATTCTGAGCCACGACAGTCACTGAGATTTCAGCTGAAACCTAATTTTAAGAGAAATGAGGCCTTGTTTAACTTACTTCAGCCTTTTCAAATTGGGAATAACATGGTTTAAAATTTAGTCAAACTAAAAGAATCCATCTTAAAATTAGTGGGTACTCAGTAGCTAGTAGAAAGAACAGGAGTACTTGTGGCACCTTAGAGACTAACAAATTTATTTGAGCATAAGCTTTCATGGGCTACAGCCCACTTTATCGGACACACAGAATGGAACATATAGTGAGGAGATATATATACATACAGAGAACATGAAAAGGTGGGAGTTGCCCAACCAACTCTAAGAGGCTAATTAATTAAGATGAACTGTTGTCAGCAGGAGAAAAAAAAAACTTTTGTAGTGATAATCAGGATAGCCCATTTAAGACAGTTTGACAAGATACTTAACATGGGGGGAATAGATTCAATGTGTGTAATGGCTCAGCTATTCCCAGTCTCTATTTAAGCCTAAATTGATAGCATCTAGTTTGCATATCAATTCAAGTTCAGCAGTTTCTCCTTGGAGTCTGTTTTTGAAGCTTTTCTGATGCAAAATTGCCACCTTTAAATCTGTTACTGAATGGCCAGAGAGGTTGAAGTGTTCTCCTACCAGTTTTTGAATGTTATGATTCCTGATGTCAGATTTGTGTCCATTTATTCTTTTGCATAGAGACTGTCCGGTTTGGCCAATGTACATGGCAGAGGGGCATTGCTGGCACATGATGGCATATATCACATTGGTAGATGTGCAGGTGAATGAGCCCCTGATGGTGTGGCTGATGTGATTTGGAAAAGAATACAAAGTCTACAGTGCTCACTTTATATTTATTTTTTATTACAAGTATTTGCTTTGTAAAACCACAAAAGAAATACTATTTTTCAATTCACCTAATACAAGTACTGTAGTGAAATCTGTTTATCATTAAAGTTGAACTTAAAAATCTAGAATTATGTACAAAAAAACTGCATTAAAAATAAAAGTGTAAAATTTTAAAGCATGTAAGTCCACTCACTCCTACTCCTTGTTCAGTCAGCCACTCAGACAAATAAGTTTGTTTACATTTGCAGGAGACAATGCTGCACACTTATTTACAATGCCACCTGAAAGTGAGAACAGGTGTTCTCAGCACTGTTATAGCTGGCATCACAAGATATTTACGTGCCAGAAGCTCTAAAGATTCACATGTCCCTTCATGCTTCCACCACCATTCCACAGGACATGCATCCAGGCTGATGATGGGTTCTGCTCGATAACAATCCAAAGCAGTGGAGACTGACACCTGTTCATTTTTATTATCTGAGTCAGATGCCACCAGCAGAAGGTTGATTTTCCTTTTTGATTGTTCAGGTTCTGTAGTTTCCACATCAGAGTGTTGCTCCTTTAAGACTTCTGAAAGCATGCTCCACACCTTGTCCCTCTCAGATTTTGGAAGACATTTCAGATTCTTAAATCTTGCGTCGAGAGTTATCTTGAGAAATCTCACACTGGTACCTTCTTTGCGTTTTGTCAAATCTGCAGCGAAAGTGTTCTTAAAAAGAACAACATGTGCTGGGTCATCATCCGAGATTGCTATAACATGAAATATATGGCAGAATGTGCGTAAAACAGAGCATACAATTCAATTCTCCCCCAAGGAGTTCAGTCACAAATGTAATTAATGCATTTTTTTTAATGAGAGTCATCAGCATGAAAGCATGTCCTCTGGAATGGTGGCTGAAGCTTGAAGGGACATATGAATGTTTAGCATATCTGGCACACAAATGCCTTGCAATGCCAGCTACAAAAGTGCCATTGAAATGCCTGTTCTCGCTTTCTGGTGACATTGTAAATAAGAAGAGAGCAGTATTATCTACTGTAAATGGAAACACATTTGTTTGTCTTGACTGAACAAGAAGTAGGACTGAGTGGACTTGTGGGCTCTGAAGTATTACAGTGTTTTGTTTTTGGATGCAGTTATGTAATAAAAAAATCTACATTTGTAAGTTGCACTTTCATGATAAATAGATGCACTATAGTACTTGAATGAGGCGAATTGAAAAATACTATTTCTTCATTTTTACAGTGCAAATATTTGTAATAAAAATATACACTTTGATTTCAGTTATAACACAGAATACAATATATATGAAAATGTGGAAAAACATCCAAAATATTTAATAAATTTCAATTGGTATTCTATTGTTTAAAACTGTGATTAAAACTGCAATTAATCACGATTAATTTTTTTGAGTTAACTGCAATTAATCAACAGCCCTAGTTATTAAGTAACTTGATAACACATCCCTGGAGTTTAACAAAGTATGATCATTTTCCCCAGTAGTCAATAATCAAGCCAGAGTGGAAACAATGTTTTCTTCAAGTTTCTCAAGGGAATACATTTTTAATGTGTTATTTTATTTTCTGATGCATTCGACTTGTTGTCTGGAAAGTGTAAATTATGCCTGTCTGTGTTGTATCTGTATTAGTCTATTTAAGTGCTAAACTCTAAGTGGACAGACTGTAAGGAGGAAATGAATTCACAACAGGGGATTGATCCTCTAGGTGATTAGCTTTACCATCAACAGTGGATGCCAGTCATGTTAATTGAAATCAATATACAGGAGTTAAGGGGGGCACAGGAATAATTAGGTGAGGCAGAGAGATGGGTCCATCAGTTCTCAAAATAAATTCTATGTTAAGAGCTTACTGCAGTACATGACAATGCTGTACCACATCAGAATACCACAAGCATCTTCAATGCGCTGATTTAATAGGCAAATTAAGGTCAGTTTGTAATAGCGAGTCTAAAAATCTAATATGTGGGGGAAAACTTAGACACAATACAAATTATATCAACAACAGGCTGATAAAAAGCAATATGAAAAGTAGGAAAGGCAGGTTCCAAATAGTGAGTTTATACACCTGGCACATAATTTGTGAGCCTACTTTTAAGCAGAGTCAAAATGACACCTGTGCTGTTAGAATCCACTCATATACCATTTGCACACCACAGATCATAGTTTTAATGCATGCAGGGAGGAGCAAATTCACAAACTTACTTCAAAAGTGTCCTCCTAGGCTAATGCCACAAACTGTAAACAGAAGCACAATATGAAGAATTCTTGCCATTTATGCAAGAGATGATTGAAGATTTTCACATAAAAACTTAGATTTTCTTATTAAGCATGCAACTTTATTTTCTTCAATTTAAGAATACACAATGCCATTGCTCTCACTTCACAAGGACTCACTTTTAGTACAGAAAAGGTCTTTTTTTATACTCCTATGGCAATATGAAAGGCAGAAAATGATACAAAAGTCATTTGGCCAGAATTTCTCTCCCCCTTACCCCCCCCCCCCCATTTCTTTAGGGAATACAATGAATACCAGATGTTCTAGTGAAATGTCTTCATCACTTCAATTGCAGCAAATACCTCTAAGACAGCCACACTGTATTTTATTTATTATTATACAGGGGTCAAAAGGTATTTAGCAGATTGATATAAAAGCTGCGGCCTTCTATAGTCTTATCTTTACCATTTAAGTTACCCTGGCCAATTAACTGCGAAGATTAAGATCATTGGTAGTTTCCCCTTGGGAAAACTTCAAGTTTTTTGTTTTTTTTTGTTTTTTTGTTTTTTTTTTAATTGTCAGAAGAAATCAAA
This sequence comes from Mauremys reevesii, assembly GCF_016161935.1. Lineage (NCBI taxonomy): Eukaryota > Metazoa > Chordata > Testudines > Geoemydidae > Mauremys > Mauremys reevesii. The sequence goes on from NC_052630.1 coordinate 29,228,153, forward strand.
CAAAGGAAGGGAGACCAGGGTAACCTCCAAGTAGTAGCCAATCTGAGAAAGAGTAAAGTGACACAAGATCAAGAGGAAGGGAATTGGAAGAAGTTTCTGTCAACAATCAGTAAACAGTGCAAAATTGCTAAGCAGGCCAGTCAAATCCTCATTGTTCCTTCCTCCCTCTGGTCACCAACCCCAATAATGATTACATTGTACACAGCTCAAAGATGTTAAAGGAGGTTTTTAGAGTAAGGAAAGTGGTCATTTCCTCCCCCAAAGTCACAGATTTCCCTTCTGAGTTTCCGCCAAGTACCACTGCTGAAATACCAAGTCATCACCCTTGATTAGCTTCCCTGGCTGTAATGTAAGGGATACTGCCAATAGTATATTGGTCTTACAGCACACACCCACACCATACCTACATTTCAAAGCACAGGAAAGGAGGCATTCAGTTTGCTGATTCAGAGAAAGCTGCTTTCTCTAGGTAAACTGGCTTAAAGTATCTGGGGGCCCCGCAAACAAAAGTTGTTGAAGACTCACTCTAAAAAGAAAGGATTAGTGCAGGTATCGCTGCATGCTTTGAAAATTGTGTCTAAAGGGGGAATTTAATTACTTATTGAAAAAATGTTGTGTTGTACCAATAGATTTTATTGTATTACTGTGTATTTTAATACACTTACTAGATACATCCAATGGCTAGGACTTAGAACCCACCCACACCTTATTCATTTCAGCTAAATACCAGGCTTCATTTCTGCTGGGAAATAACATTCCCCGCCCCACTCCCACTATGAACAAGTGCTACAGCTGCTGCTCAACTTTATTGTAGAAAGTTATGTTATATGGTTAGTTCTCATTTAGATCTCTGGCCTTTCTTGGAGAAAATCCACACCCCTCAGTGACGCAGTTACACCAACTTAATTCTCAGTGTAGACAGCGCAATGTCAATGGAGGGCTTCTCCCATCGGCACAGCTACTGCCTCTCGGAGATGTGGAGTACCTATGCCAATGGGAGAACCCCTCCTCTCAGCATAGGTAGCATCTTCACTGAAGCACTACAGCGGCACAGCTGCATCAATGCTGCAGTTTAAGGGTATGGCTACACTGGCGAGTTGCAGCACTGGAAAGCCTCCACCAGCGCTGCAATTAGTAAGTGGCCACACCTGCAGGGCACTTCCAGCGCTGCAACTCCCTGGCTGCAGCGCTGGCCGTACACCTCACTCAGCATGGGGAATAAGGATTCCAGCGCTGGTGCTGCAGCACTGGTCATCAAGTGTGGCCACACACCAGTGCTGTGATTGGCCTCCAGGGTATAAGGATGTATCCCAGAATGCTTTTATAAATTACTCTCTTTGTTTTGTTATGCAGCCTCTCTTTGTTTTGTTATGAACGAGCTCCGCGCGGAGCTCCGTTGCCGCTGCTGCTTATCTAAAAAACAAACAGAGCTCCTGTTTGCTGTGATCATCTGTACCTGGCTGTAAACAATCAAATGAGAGGCAGTCAGGGAGTGAATGAAACAGCGGGGAGTCGTGTTGGCTGCAGGCTGTTTGCAATTAAGAGTTAAGACTAAGGGGTCGGAAACATGTTCTGATTTTTCAAGGCAGGAAGCTAAACACACAGTGTTGGCTCCAAAAATCCCCTCTCTCTCTTCCCCCGCTCCCTGTCACACTAGACCCCACTCCACCCCCTCTTTTGAAAAGCACATTGCGGCCACTTGAACGCTGGGATAGCTGCCCATAATGCATCACTCCCAGCAGCGCTGCTAATGCTGCAAATGTGGCCACACACCAGCGCTGGTAGCTGTGAGTGTGGCCACACACCAGCGCTGGCCCTGCACAGCTGGATGACCAGCGCTGCAAACTACCAGCGCTGCAAACCGTAAGTGTAGCCATACCCTAAGTGTAGACAAGTCTTTACTAACATCCCCACTTCAACAACATCACTGGTTAACTGACAACAGTCACCACCTTCCAAGAGGCGACTGCAATGCCGAAGTGAGAGACTTGTCTTTACAGCCGATATAATAAAACAAAATGATTTCATCACCACACTACAGAGTTTTAAAATTCCAGATACCTAGCTAGCATAGCAGATGTTTGGACACCCCCCAAATATTTGTGTTGAGCACTGGCATGGCTGGTATCTTTTTGATGATTGTTTTTTTAAAAATGTATAAACGAAGCTTGCTCTGACTTCGATACTCTCTCTACTTCCAGACACAGGAGTAGTTCCCAAAAGGATTTATTTGGAACAAATACACTGATTATTGAAGCTGTTTATTTAATATTTTAGCTGTTTATAACTGGTTTTTGACTGCTAATGAAGAATTGTTTAGTTAAAGGTACTGCTCAGAAAGCTTCAACACTCCTTTGGATGAAGATTCTTTCATCTTGAGGAACAATAACTTATTTTCAAATGCTCTGTGTAACAAGCTTGCTTTTAAGTTCAAACGGCTCCTGAAGCATTTCACTGGGATGGCATCACATGCAAAGCATAATACAGTCTCTCCTGTAGCCAGCAACTGCTTAGCTCAGAAATGGCCAAAACCCAACACACAACCCAAATCTGATACAAATCAAAGGCCAACATGGCCAACAGTGGTCTTCATCTTTAATACACCGATGAGGCTCAGAGTGCTAATTAATTAAAATTTCTACTCCAATTAAGCATACGAAGACGAGGCAATGCTGTGGCACTGAGTCTTCTCATCAAAATGGCTTATTAGATGTTGGTGTGGATGCAATGCAAATTATCTCTAATATTCTAAAGTTTGTGGAAGGGAAGAGGTGTTGTCTTTTTAAAGTAATCATACTTTAAAATAATAAAACGACTACATTTTTTTATAAACAGTGTTTGCATTTACTGGATGTTTGGTTAGTTATAAAGAGTGGGGATATTTTTGATCCACTATGACAACTCGTTTTCATCAAAACCGCTATTTTGTTTTACACAGTGCACATGCAGTGTGCCAAATGCATCATACCTGATGTTTCTTAAAACTATTCCCGCTAAAAATGTGGAGTTCCATTAATTGCAAAAGATTAATACAAGACATTAGCATTCTTTCCATTATTATGCTAAACAGAGTTATGAATATTTCATGCACAATAAAAGGTTAGTTTCCACAACGTTCAGTTTAGGCATAGTTAAATCCATCTTGATGTTTGTGGCAAAGTTGCTGCCCCAACACATACCATTGTGGCCAGATGTGGCATTGTGGCAGCCGTGCCTCAGTTCTCACCACCCACCCACTCACCCGTCCTTTGGCTTCCTCTAGCCATAGGAATATCCTGGCCCTCCGACCAGACCATTCTAGAGACTTCTCCCCCTTCTGGGGCTACAAAGTCCTTTATCAAAGTCCTTGCAACAATCTCACTGTCCAGGAACTGGCACACTCCTCCTCTAACTCAGGGGTTCAGGGCTGCCATCTGTCCAGGTTTCCCCATAATCCTTTTTTTTTTTTTTTTTGAGGTAGCTGTCCTGAGAAAACTGTAAGAGTGCTCACGACAATACACCAGCTATCCAATTTTATGGGATCAAGATCCTCTGTTTTTTTTACCGCAGAAGTGACAACCTTAGGCTCAGGCAGGCTATAGCTCCTCAGGGCCCCCATCTCCAGGCAGGCTTCCAGGCCTAGAGTAGCCTGCTTCCTTGGCTCTGCTTCCTGCTTCTCAGCCTCCTTTCAGGCTGCTTCCCAGAGAGCGAGCACTTCCCACCTCCTCTACTCTGGGTCTCCTCCCCCAAGAGACATTCCTCATGCTCACACAACAGCATCTTAGTATTATATAATCATGCAGAGTGGGTTTGTTCATCAGGTACCAAACAGTAAATATGCTGTATGGACTCAAAACTGATGGCCTTTTTAAAAAAACACTCCAAGACTAACAAGAGTCAATAGCTGTAATTTAATAACATATTTGCTGACAAAACTAGGGCATAAGTGTTGCCAGGATTTCAGATTAAAAACTACGGGTATTCCTTCAGCCTAGAACATATGCTGTTTCCTCTCAATTCCTTTTGACATTTTCCCTCAGCCTAATTTAAACAACTTAACGGATCAGAAATAAAGAGCATAAAATATATAGACTGTGTGCATGAATGCCATACATCAGCCTCCATTGCACCAGCACTAACACTGATATCACCACCTCCATACACCACACCAGCTCCATGCAGCATCACATCCCTGCTAACACTTAACACTGGTCTACAATACGAGTTTAGGTCGAATTTAGCAGCGTTAGATCGATTTAACTCTGCACCCGTCCACACGACGAAGACATTTTTGTCGACTTAAAAGGCTCTTAAAATCGATTTCTGTACTCCTCTCTGACGAGGAGATTAGCACTGAAATCGACCTTGCTGGGTCGAATTTGGGGTAGTGTGGACACAATTCGACAGTATTGGCCTCTGGCAGCTATCCTAGAGTGCTCCATTGTGACCGCTCCAGACAGCACTCTCAACTCAGATGCACTGGCCAGGTAGACAGGAAAAGCCCTCCGAACTTTTGAATTTCATTTCCTGTTTGGCCAGCGTGGCGAGCTCAGAGGTGACCGTGCAGATCTCATCAGCAGAGGTGACCACGGAGTCCCAGAATTGCAAAAGAGCTCCAACATGGACCAACCGGGAGGTACTGCATATGATCGCTGTATGGGGAAAGGAATCCGTGCTATCAGAACTCCATTCCAAAAGATGAAATGCCCAAATATTTGAAAAAATCTCCAAGGGCAAGAAAGACAGAGGCTATAACAGGGACCCGCAGCAGTGAAGCGTGAAACTTAAGGAGCTCAGGCAAGCCTACCAAAGAACCAGAGAGGCAAACGGCTGCTCTGGGTCAGAGCCCCAGACATACCACTTCTATGATGAGCTTCTAGGGGGTGCCTCTACAACTACCCCACCCCTGTGCGTGGACTCCGTCAATGGATTCTCACGCAACAGGGATGCAGATTTTGGGGATGAGGAAGATGAGGAGGAGGAGGTTGAAGACAGTGCACATCAAGCAAGCAGAGAAACCGTTTTCACCGACAGCCAGGAACTGTTTATCACCGTGGAGCCAGTACCCTCCTGGCGGGCTCCCGGACTCTGAAGGCAGAGAAGGGACCTCTGGTGAGTATAGCTTTGTAAATACAATACATGGTTTAAAAGCAAGCGTGCTTAACGATTAATTTGCCCTGAAGACTTGGGATGCATTCACGGCCAGTACAGCTACTAGAAAACTGTGTTAACGTGTCTGGGGAAATCCTCCAGGGACATCTCAATGAAGCTCTCCTGGATGTACTCCCAAAGCCTTTGCAAAAGGTTTCTGGGGAGGGCAGCCTTATTCCGTCCTCCATGGTAGGACACTTTACCACGCCAGGCCAGTAGCACGTAGTCTGGAATCATTTCATAACAAAGCATGGCAGGGTATGGTCCCGGGTTTGCTGGCATTCAAGCAACATCCATTCTTTATCTCTCTCTGTTATCCTCGGGAGAGTGATATCATTCATGGTCACCTGGTTTAAATAGGGGAATTTTATTAAGGGGACATTCAGAGGTGGCCGTTCCTGCTGGGCTGTTTGCCTCTGGCTGAACAGAAATAATCCCCGCTGTTAGCCACGCGGTGGGAGGAGGGGGGGGTGAAGCGATCATCCCAGAGAATTGGTGGGGGGTTAGTTGGGTTTGTGCTGCACGTTAACCCGAAAACCACAGCCCCTCCATTTAAATGGCCAACCCAACAGGTGCTTGGTATGGGAAATGGGGGCGCTGCTGTTTGAAACCATTCCCACATGTTATGAAGGTTAAAGAAGCCAAAAGACTGTGGCTTACCATGTCTGCCCGCAAGCCGAATTCTGTTGCCCGTCGGCCCTGTGTGTGTGATCTCTCACACCAAACCGGCAGGCCCTCAATATAAGAGGCTATGTAATGTTAACAGTTTGGTTCACTGTGAAAGAGTCTACCCATTGTTCTCTAAAATGTGTCTTTTTAAATACTACTCTCCCTTTTTTTCTCCTGCAGCTCCAAATGATTCAACGCTCCCCCTATCATCTCCATCCCAGACGCTAGCAAAAATTAGAAGGCGAAAAAAATGCACTTGCGATGAAATGTTCTCTGAGCTCATGCAGTCCTCCCTCACTGAAAGAGCCCAGCAGAATGCATGGAGGCAGATAATGTCAGAGTGCAGGAAAGCACAAAATGAACACGAGGACAGGAGGGACGCGCGAGAGGACAGGTGGTGGGAGCAAGAGGAGAGGTGGTGGGATAAAGATGATAAGTGGCGTCAGCGTGATGAGAGGAGGCAGGAAGCAATGCTGCGGCTACTGGAGGATCAAACTGATATGCTCCGGCGTATGGTTGAGGTGCAGGAAAGGCAGCAGGAGCACATACCACCACTGCAGCCCCTGTGTAACCACCCGCCCTCCTCCTCAAGTTCCATAGCCTCCTCACCCAGATGCCCAAGAACGCAGTGGGGGGCCTCTGGGCACTCAACCACTCCTCCCCCAAGGACTGCCCAAGCAACAGAAAGCTGGCATTCAATAAGTTTTGAAGTGCAGTGTGGCCTTGTCCTTCCCTCCTCCCCCACCCGTCCCGGGCTACCGTGGCAGTTATCCCCCCATTTGTGTAATGAATTAATAAAGAATGCATGAATTTGAAACAACGACTTTATTGCCTATACAAGTGGTGATCAAAGGGGAGGGGAAAGGAGGGTGGTTGGCTTACAGGGAAGTAGAGTGAACCAAGGGGGCAGGTTTTCATCGAGGCGAACAGGGGCTGCTAACAGGGAGTTTTGCAAGGGAGTTCTCCAGGTGAAGGAGGAGCAAATACAGCATCTGTGGGGTAAGTGACTGTCTGTAGTGTGTGTTTGTTTGTGTTTGGGGGTTACTTGCTGTGTGCTGAGCTTGTGTTTGTCAGTCTGTTTGTTTGTTTGAGGGACCATGTGCTGTGGCTGGCAATTGGAGGCTGTGAGCTTCAAAGGAAGGTTTGAAAGCTCAAAGCCTCTGGTAATTGGCTGAGCCTTAATCAGTGGGCGGGGCATTCACTCAGGCCAGGGCTTTATAAAGCCGCGCACAAGCGACCAGGGGCTGCTAACAGGGAGTTTTGCAAGGGAGTTTAGAAGGGGAGTGGGAGTCCCTTGTCAGCCCTAACCCTTTCCCTGTAGTCCCCTTAAAACCTATAAACCAAACCACATGCCAAAACATCGTTCTGTAAACCACCCTTCCATTAACTAGGAGACAATGCAGGCAGAAGCCCAGCAGCAGAGTGTTGCATGTATGATTACCTGCCCTGTGCGCGGGTGGCATATGTGTGCAGTCGGTGTAAGGAGCTCCTGGCCCTCAGAGACCATGTATGGACTTTGGAGGCCAGGGTGGCGGAACTGGAGGAGCTAAGAGAGGCAGAGAGGTATGTTGATGAGGCTTTCCGGGACACTGTAGAATTGTCCCACCTCCGGTCAGACAGCCCCTGCGCTTTTGAGGAGGAAGAATGGCCCAGGGAAGCAGAGCAGTCAATGGGAGCAGAGGGAAACCTTCCCGTAGTTGGGACCCTCCTTCCAGATGGTGCTGGGGTTGCCTCTCGCACTGAGGTTGCCTCTCCGGGGGAGGGAACTCCAGTTTTTAGGAAAAGGCAGGTGTTAGTAATGGGAGATTCGATTATTAGAAACATAGATAGCTGGGTTTGTGATGACCGGGAGAACCGTATGGTGACTTGCCTGCCTGGTGCGAAGGTTGCGGATCTCTCGAGGCATCTAGACAGACTTATGTGTAGTGCTGGGGAGGAGCCGGTGGTCATGGTACATGTAGGTACCAATGACATAGGGAAGGGTAGGAAAGATGTCCTGGAAGCCAAATTTAGGCTGCTAGGGAAGAGACTGAAATCCAGGACCTCTATGGTGGCATTCTCAGAAATGCTCCCAGTTCCACGGGCAGGGGCCAGGTAGGCAGGCAGAGCTTCAGAGTCTCAACGCGTGGATGAGACGATGGTGTAAAGAGGAGGGGTTCATGTTCGTTAGGAACTGGGGAAACTTCTGGAATGGGAGGAGCTTATACAGGAGAGATGGGCTCCACCTAAACCAAAGTGGAACCAGACTGCTGGCACTAAACATTAAAAAGGTTGTAGAGCAGTTTTTAAACTAGGAGATGGGGGAAAGCTGACCGCTGCAGAGGAGCATGTGGATCGGACACAGACTTCTCTTAGGGGAGAGTCTGATGATAGAGAATCTCCAGGTTATAGTCAGGAGCAGAGGACGGAAGAGGATAATGTAAGGGCCGGATCAGATGATAAACAGTCACATAAAAAAGAACTGGCACATCAGAAAAAGGCAGACTAATAAACAGGGACAAGCTTTTAAAGTGCTTGTACACAAATGCTAGAAGTCTAAATAATAAGATGGGTGAACTAGAGTGCCTTGTGATAAAGGAGGATATTGATATAATAGGCATCACAGAAACCTGGTGGACTGAGAACAATCAATGGGACACAATCATTCCGGGGTACAAAATATATCGGAAGGACAGAACAGGTCGTGCGGGGGAGGAGTGGCACTATATGTGAAAGAAAGTGTAGATTCAAATGAAGTAAAAATCTTAAGCGAATCCACATGTTCCATAGAATCTCTATGGATAGAAATTTCATGCTCTAGTAAAAATATAACATTAGGGATCTATTATCAACCACCTGACCAGGACAGTACTAGTGATGATGAAATGCTAAGGGAGATTAGAGAGGCTATCAAAATTAAGAACCCAATAATAGTGGGGGATTTTAATTATCCCCATATTGACTGGGAACATTTCACTTCAGGACGAAATGCAGAGATAAAATTTCTCGATACTTTAAATGACTGCTTCATGGAGCAGCTGGTACGGGAACCCACAAAGGGAGAGGCAACTCTAGATTTAATCCTGAGTGGAGCGCAGGAGCTGGTCCAAGAGGTAACTAGAGCAGGACCGCTTGGAAATAGTGACCATAATACAATAGCATTCAACATCCCTGTGATGGGAAGAACACCTCAACAGCCCAACACTGTGGCATTTAATTTCAAAAGGGAACTATACAAAAATGAGGGTGTTAGTTAGACAAAAGTTAAAAGGTACAGTGACTAAAGTGAAATCCCTGCAAGTTGCATGGGCCCTTTTTAAAGACACCATAATAGAGGCCCAACTTCAATGTATACCCCAAATTAAGAAAAACAGTAAAAGAACTAAAAAAGAGCCACCGTGGCTTAACAACCATGTAAAAGAAGCAGTGAGAGATAAAAATACTTCCTTTAAAAAGTGGAAGTCAAATCCTAGTGAGGCAAATAGAAAGGAGCACAAACACTGCCAACTTAAGTGCAAGAGTGTAATAAGAAAAGCCAAAGAGGAGTTTGAAGAACGGCTAGCCAAAAACTCCAAAGGTAATAACAAAATGTTTTTTAAGTACATCAGAAGCAGGAAGCCTGCTAAACAACCAGTGGGGCCCCTTGACGATTGAAATACAAAAGGAGCGCTTAAAGACGATAAAGTCATTGCGGAGAAACTAAATGGATTCTTTGCTTCAGTCTTCACGGCTGAGGATGTTAGGGAGATTCCCAAACCTGAGCTGGCTTTTGTAGGAGACAAATCTGAGGAACTGTCACGGATTGAAGTGTCACTAGAGGAGGTTTTGGAATTAATTGATAAACTCAACATTAACAAGTCACTGGGACCAGATGGCATTCACCCAAGAGTTCTGAAAGAAAAGTACCCCTTTCAGTTTATGTACTGGCTGCCTTGGTGCTCTGGTCCCAAGATAGGGATATGGGTTCCGTCTATCGCCTCACCACAGTTAGAGAATCCCATTGCAGCAAAGCCATCCGCTATGATCTGCACATTTCCCAGAGTCACTACCCTTGATAGCAGCAGGTCAGTGATCGTGTTGGCTACTTGGATCACAGCAGCCCCCACAGCAGATTTGCCTACTACAAATTGATTCTCGACTGACCAGTAGCTGTCTGGTGTTGCAAGCTTCCAGAGGGCTATCGCCACTCGCTTGTGAACTGTGAGGGCTGCTCTCATCTTGGTATTCTTGCGCTTCAGGGCAGGGGAAAGCAAGTCACAAAGTTCCATGAAAGTGCCCTTATGCGTGCGAAAGTTTTACAGCCACTGGGAATCATCCCAGACCTGCAACACTATGCAGTCCCACCAGTCTGTGCTTGTTTCCCAGGCCCAGAATCGGCATTCCACGGCATGAACCTTCTCCATTACCACCATGATGTCCAAATTGCCAGGGCCCGTGCTTTGAGAAAAGTCTGCGTCCATGTCCTCATCACTCTCATCACCACACTGCCGTCACCTCCTACAGTGCTCATAACTGCGGCAGTGATCTGAGCGGGCTCCATGCTTGCTGTGGTATGGCGTCTGCAGGAGAGCAGAGTGGCAACGGAAGCGGTCGTTTGATGATGACAGTTTGCAGTCCTACTACACCGTCTCCTGCCAGCAGCACCCAGGACACCACAGTAGCGGCTGAGCTTAGCAGGCTGCACACTTGCCGTGGTATGGTGTCTGCAAAACGATTGTCTGCCGTTGTTTTCACGGGGTGGGGGGAGAGTTGGAGAGCGGGACTGACGACATGTATCCAAAACCACCCGCAACGTTTTTGCCCCATCAGGCACTGGGAGCTCAACCCAGAATTCCAATGGGTGGCAGAGACTGCAGGAACTGTGGGATAGCTACCCACAGTGCAATGCTCCGAAAGTCGATGCTAGCCTTGGTACTGCAGATGCACTCGCCGACTTAATGTGCTTAGTAGGGACATACACAATCGACTGTATAAAATTGATTTCTAAAAAATCGACTTCTATAAAATTGATGTAATTTCGTAGTGTAGACATACCCTTACATCCTCACAGAACAGAACATCTGACCCCTTTATTAGTGCAAGAACTCACAATGCTGGCTTCTGAATGCTCTTGCTTTGCTAGCATGGTTTAAGCAGACTTTGTGCAATACACATCGATTGCCCAGCACACAAAGACTGCTGAGGGCAACAAATGAGCAAGCAAGGTGGCAAGCCAGGAAGCAGTGCAAACACTCAGGAAAGGGTTGTCCTGGGGTTAGACGGATATGCAAACTGAGTCAAGTGGTGAGGATGGGGGAGGTAGTGGGAGAGAGAGGGCAATTCTCAGTTCAAAACTATGTTACCCTTTAAGGAGCAATGAGTCGGACAGACACCTCCCCTGCATGTGTTGATATTTACTCTATGTTGTCTATCAAATATGTACACAGTTCACTTAGGCGCAGCATTGTGGGAGTAGTACTCACCTTCCATTTATGGGCACATTTTCTCTGTGAGAGAGTGAGGGATCGATTGCAAAAGCTGTGAATCAGAGCACCCTGGGACCCAGTGCTGAAAAGATTTTGACTCCAAAAACAGGATTAGGATTCATGGGAGCCAAGGCATGAACGTCCTGTGGCAGCTTCTTGTCCAAAACCACAGAAATTACTCCTTGGGCCTGAATAGGGAACTAAAGTAAAAAAAAAATAAGGTTCTTATCAGGTTACTGGTACACTCATCATCCAGCCATAGGCAGCCTCATTCACCCCACAGCAGCCTTGCATAAAGGGCGGAAAAAAAACAGAGCTGAGAAAGAGAAAGCTTTCGGAATGGCTTAAGTAATCACACAACGGTGTGAGGTAATTACTTTAACAGCTACAACTCAACCGCAATGTAAACTACTCAGATCTCTACCTGTTTTTTCTTGCATGCATACAAGTCACTAATTAGTGTTTGCTGCTTGCTGAGGTAAATTTTGCATTCTATTATCACAGAATCATAGGGAGGTCATCTAGTCCAACCCCCTGCTCAAGGCAGGACCAATCCCCAACTAAATCATCCCAGCCAGGGCTTTGTCAAGCCTGACCTTAAAAACCTCTAAGAAAAGAAATTCCACCACCTCCTTAGGTAACCCATTCCAATGCTTCACCACCCTCCTAGTGAAAATGTTTTTCCTAATATCCAACCTCAACCTCCCCCACTGCAACTCGAGACCATTACTCTTTGTTCTGTCATCTGTTACCACTGAGAACAGTCTAGATCCATCCTCTTTGGAACCCCCTTTCAGGTAGTTGAAAGCAGCTATCAAATCCCCCCTCATTCTTCTCTTCTGCAGACTAAACAATCCTAGTTCCCTCAGCCTCTCCTCAGAAGTCATGTGCTCCAGCCTCCAATCATTTTGTTGCCCTCTGCTGGACTCTTTCCAATTTTTCCACATCCTTCTTGTAGTGTGGGGCCCTAAACTGGACACAGTACTCCAGATGAGGCCTCACCAGTGTCGAACAGAGGAGAATGATCACGTCCCTCGATCTGCTGGCAATGCCCCTACTTATACAGCCCAAAATGCCGTTAGCCTTCTTGGCAACTAGAGCACACTATTGACTCATATCCAGCTTCTCGTCCACTGTAACCCCTAGGTCCTTTTCTGCAGAACTGCTGCCTAACCATTCAGTCCCTAGTCTGTAGCAGTTCATGGGATTCTTCCGTCCCAAGTACAGGACTCTGCACTTGTCCTTGTTGAACCTCATATGATTTCTTTTAGCCCAATCCTCTAATTTGTCTAGGTCTCTCTGTATCCTATCCCTACCCTTCAGCATATCTACCACTCCTCCTAGTTTATCTGCAAACTTGCTGAGGGTGCAGTCCACACCATCTTCTAGAGCATTAATTAAGATATTGAACAAAACCGGCCTCAGGACTGACCCTTGGGGCACTCTGCTTGATACCGGCTGCCAACTAGACATGGAGCCATTGATCACTACTCGTTGAGCCTGACATCCTAGCCAGTTTTCTATCCACCTTATAGTCCATTCACCTAGCCCATACCTCTTTAACTTGCTGGCAAGAATACTGTGGGAGACTGTATCAAAAGCTTTGCTAAAGTCAAACAACAACACATCCACTGCTTTCCCCTCATCCACAGAACCAGTTATCTCATCAGAGAAGGCAATTAGGTTAGTCAGGCATGACTTGCCCTTGGTGAATCCATGATGTCTGTTCCTGATCACTTTCCTCTCCTCTAAGTGCTTCAGAATTGATTCCTTGAGGACCTGCTCCATGATTTTTCCAGGGACTGAGGTGAGGCTGACTGGCCTGTAGTTCCCCAGATCCTCCTTCTTCCCTTTTTTTAAAGATAGGCACTACATTAGCCTTTTCCCAGTCATCCAAGACCTCCCCAGATCGCCATAAGTTTTCAAAGATAATGGCCAATGGTTCTGCAATCACCTCCGCTGACTCCTTTAGCACCTTTGGATGCAGCGCATCTGGCCCCATGGACTTGTGGTCGTCCAGATTTTCTAAATAGTTCTGAACCACTTCTTTTTCCACAAAGGACTGGTCACCTCCTCCCTATGCTGTGCTGCCCAGTGCAGCAGTCTGGGAGTTGATCTTGTTCGTGAAGACAGAGGCAAAAAAAGCATTGAGTACATTAGCTTTTTCCACATCCTCTGTCACTATATTGCCTTCCTCATTCAGTAAGGGGCCCACACTTTCCTTGACTTTCTTCTTGTTGCTAACATACCTGAAGAAACCCTTCTTGTTACTCTTAACATCTCTTGCTAGCTGCAACTCCAAGTGTGATTTGGCCTTCCTGATTTCACTCCTGCATGCCTGAGCAATATTTTTATACTCCTCCCTGGTGATTTGTCCAATCTTCCACTTCTTGTAAGCTTCTCTGTTTAAGATCAGCAAGGAGTTCACTGTTATGCCAAGCTGGTCGCCTGCCATATTTACTATTCTTTCTACACATCAGGATGTTTGGTTCCTGCAACCTCAATAAGGATTCTTTAAAATACAGCCAGCTCTCTTGGACTCCTTTACCCCTCATGTTATTCTCCCAGGGGATCCTGCCCATCAGTTCCCTGAGGGAGTCAAAGTCTGCTTTTCTGAAGTGCAGGGACCATATTCTGCTGCTCTCCTTTCTTGCTTGTGTCAGGATCCTGAACTCTACCATCTCATGGTCACTGTCTCCCAAGTTCCCATCCACTTTTGCTTCCCCTACTAATTCTTCCCTGTTTGTGAGCAGCAGGTCAAGAAGAGCTCTGCCCCGAATTGGTTCCTCCAGCACTTGCACCAGGAAATTGTCCTCTACACTTTCCAAAAGCTTCCTGGATTTTCTGTGCACCACTGTATTGCTCTCCCAGCAGATATCAGGGTGATTGAAGTCTCCCATTAGAAGAAGGGCCTGTGATCTAGTAACTTCTGTTAGTTGCCGGAAGAAAGCGCCGTCCACCTCATCCCCCTGGTCTGGCAGTCTATAGCAGACTCTCACCACGACATCACCCTTGTTGCTCACACTTCTAAACTTAATCCAGAGACACTCAGGTTTTTCTGCAGTTTCATATCGGAGCTCTGAAATGTCATACTGCTCTCTTACATATAATGCAACTCCCCCACCTTTTCTGCTCTGCCTGTCCTTCCTGAACAGTTTATATCCATCCATGACAGTACTCCAGTCATGTGAGTTATCCCACCAAGTCTCTGTTATTCCAATCACATCATAATTCCTTGATTGTGCCAGGAGTTCCAGTTCTCCCTGCTTGTTTCTTCCAGCTTGTTTCCCCAGCTCTAATTACCTAGCTAAAAAGCAAAGCATCAACTCTAGGTGGGTTGAGCTGGATACAAAGCAATAACCTTCTCTGTACCACTAGTGAACCAAAGTGAATAGAACACAAAAAATAGGAATATCCCCGTCTAAATTTGTACAGTTCAGGCCACAGTGACCTTCACTGACAACAGGCAAATCCCAGTAAACATCTGTTGCTAAAAACATAAAAGTTCATAAGATGGGAAATTCAGAATGAAGATTCCACAGCCAATGCATACTCCCATCCAGCCAGCACCTGTATCCCCCATCTCCTAACCTACCCCATCTACACACTCTTGGTATTGGTTACAGATCCAGTGTATCTGCTCTAACAGTCATACACACTGACCTCCGAAGCCAACCAGTGCACGCTGATGCCCATTACATCCTTCACTCCAATCTATCACAGACTATTTCCTTCCCACAAATATCTTGGATTTTACTCTTCACACAGGGTCCCAGAGACTACATCCTTCCACCTCCTCCATACAATTTTGAGTGAGATACTCCATGTGTTGTGATCACACTTAAATTTCATTTCATATTTAGAGTGACTGCTGGTTCAAGCAGTATCCCCTACTTTAGAGTATAAAGACTCTCAAATCTTTCAAAATGGAATAAGCTTTAAGTGGGTTGTACCCTTTTAATCCTACATACATGCTATAACTCCTGGCTTTGGCTACACTTGCACTTCAAAGCGCTGCCACGGCAGTGCTGCCGCAGCAGCACTTTGAAGCGCTAAGTGTAGTCAAAGCGCCAGCGCTGGGAGAGAGCTCTCCCAGCGCTGTCCGTACTCCACCTCCCTGTGGGGAATAACGTACAGCGCTGGGAGCCGCGCTCCCAGCGCTGGGGCTTTGACCACACTGGCGCTTTGCAGCGCCGCAATTTGCAGCGCTGGAGAGGGTGTGTTTTCACACCCTGCTGCAGCGCTGCAAATTTGCAAGTGTAGCCAAGGCCTTTGACATCCTCTAGTTTGGGCTGAGACCTCATGCTTCAGACTCATGCCCAATATGCATTTAGTCTGCTCACTTTGCACACTTTGGACATACAGTGCCACAGTTACTGAAACAAACTGAAACCCTCCTTTCTTCCCTGGAGATGGGAACTAGCATGATTTTATCACAGTAATATGTAGCTAAGTATATGAAAAGTTTCTCCAGTTTATGGAAATCCTTTGCTCGTATGCCCACAGTGGATTTGATCCTCAATAGGTGTAGGATTGGAGTCTAGATGGATGCTGGGCAGATTACTAAATATATAAGTACCACTTAAGTATTTTTCCCCCAGAAAGAATTTCAGATTCAGCGTATATAAAGTGTGTCACAGACTTGTCTACACTATGTCAGACTGCAAATGCAAGCAGCCCATTTTCAGTAAGAGGTAAATAAATCTTTCAAATGTGTTATTTATTTATTAAAAACAAGCAAATTCTTTTAATTACAAGGTGATTTTTAAAAAAATACAGCTAAGTGACTTATTTATCCATTGTGAATTATTGTTTGAAGTAAAGTCAATTATCTGAGTTACAAAGCCCTCATTAACTGCTAACAGCAGAATTGCCAATAGACCCTTAAACTACAGCTGCATTTCACTATACATATATAACTACCTATGGATTTACTCTATCAAGGATTCAAAGCATTTGGCATTGCCAATTTAATTTTTAGTAATGTTGTAACATCCATATTCAGAATAGACTCATTTAAACTAAACGTCTATGGCTTGATCTCTCAAGGTGCCCAGCACCTATTGCAAAGTGCAGGAAGCAACAGCTACAGTGGGAGCTGAGGCTGTTCTGCACCCAGATTTATGTAATACCTTGGCTTTTCTCCCTTGTGCTCTTGGTTACCAACAACATTTGGGATTTACACAGCTAATCCCAGTTCAATTCTTTTTATCAAACCATTCATAGTACTTTAATTATTTCTCTGGTTCTCTCAAATTATTCACTTGGACAATAACGTTTTCTTCTTTGGCCTTTTTAATTACTTCTGTATTCACTTAGAGGTTCATTCTTAATTTGTGCATCATTTGATGTCCAATCCTAATCATTACACACTGCCTGTGACTTTTCATGTTTACAATGAATTCCACCTATCACTAAAATGGACTTAAATTGCATGTAAGAACCGGTGAGATGAACTCAGTGAAAGTTTCATGTGTGTGATGTCTTGCACTGTAAGTCTAAATTCCTGCCAGTGTTTAAATCTTTGAAATGCAGAGGGAATTTAAATAATGATTCAGTGATGAGGGCAGGTGGTTGTTTAAGTTGCTGGATGTTCATCCTGCTGTTAACAGCTTGCACATTCATATTATAGAACAGGGGTGGGTAAACTATGGCCCATGGGCCACATCCGGCCTGCGGGATCGTCCTGCCTGTGTCCCGAGCTCCTGGCCCGGGAGACTAGCCCCCAGCCCCTCCCCTGCTATCTCCCACTCCCTCACAGCCTCAGCTCGCTCGCTCTGCTGCCAGCACAATGCTCTGGGAGGTGTGGCTGTGAGCTCCTGGGGCAGTGCAGCTGCAGAGCCCGGCACTCTGTACTGCATGGTGGCGGCAGTGGCAATGTGGCCCGGCTATAGCCGGGCGGCATGGCTGTAGTGCCACCAGCCACTGGTGCTCCAGGCAGCGGGATAAGGAAGCAGGGAGCAGCAGGGATTGGATAGAGGGCAGGGGAGTTTGGGGTGGTGGTCGGGGCCAGGGATGTGGATGATGGTCGGGGGGGGGGGGGTAACAGGGGGTTGAATGGGGCCAGGGGTCCTGGGCGGGGGCAGTCAGGAAGGAGTGGGGGTTGGATGGGGCAGCAGGAGGCAGTCAGGGGACAGGGAGAAGGGGTGGTTGGATGGGGCAGGGGTCCTGGCAGGGCCGCCAGGAATGAGAGGAGGGGTTGGATGGGGCGAGGGTGTGGGGGCAGTCAGGGGACAGGGAACAGAGGGTATGGATGGGGTAGGGGTCCCAGAGGGGCTGTCAGGGTACAGGGGTGGTAGGATGGGGCAGGAGTCCCAGGGAGGTGGGAAGGACAAATAGGAGGTGGGGGGCCGGGTCACAACCCTCTCCCCTAACTGGCCCTTCATACACTTTACAAAACCTGATGCGGCCCTCAGGTCAAAAAGTTTACCTGCCCCTGTTACAGAGCAAAACACAGCAAGGCACTTGGAAAAGGAACATAAGGTGTTAACAACTGCTACAAAATATTTCTTTAAGGTATGTTTCCTCCATTTCACATTAACATACATTCTGACAACAGAAAAGCAATATTAATCCATATTATCATATATATTTAAAGGCTGCTTTTAATCTACAGGATAATAGGAGTCTAAATTTCAACAGCCGATATTTTCATAGTCAGTATTTAAAAGATTACTTCATCTGCCCTTTTAAGTAGAGGCATCTCATTAGTTTCCCAGTGATGATTTACTTATTCATTTCTATTGAGGTATTTTAAAATAGACATATTCTATTTAAATAAACACATACTCTGCAGAAGCACTTCTCCTTTATAGAGTATTATAGATCACATCTGTATCTCCTTAAATGAAAATCATTTATTCATTTGAAGGGCAGCCTTCAGTTTCCACACTAACATGTCGATCCAACTGTATTTCACCATTGCCCAAAGCATGTGTGTCCCCAAATCCCCATTTATGATTGAGGCACTCCAACATACACATGCTTTGGCCAAGAGCACAAATTGTCAGTCCGATACCCAAGCTTTCCATGTTCTGACATGTACAACAACGTTTCAGTACAATTTATTCTCCCTCCTTGCTGGAATAACTAACTCTCCAGAGCCTCAACCACTACAGAGTCCCAAGTGGCATGTAATTTTACAAATCTTTCAGATAAATGCCAGATTTTGCATTTTAATACAAGTCAATACTATCGGGTGGAAATTGGGGTCTTCCTTAGAGTGATTCTGATCCATACCCAACGAATGGATTGCAAAGAGATATAAATATAGTATTACCCAGTATATTACTTATCTTTCACATAAATATTATACCTGTTTTGCTCAGCCTAGAAGCCTGCAAGTTAAGAAGAAATGAAGCACCTCTTGGCATGAACAAAGGGTGACATGAATATGACAACTGCATTCCTTACCAACCCTAAATCTTGTTCTCAGAATACATTGCCTTAATAGAGACACACTGAAAGGATCTCATTATGTAGCCATGCAGCAATGGCCACTTTGAGCAGTGGTTGGTAGTTATGGGTCAAACACAATTACCTTGATCCTTACATTTTGTAGACCAAAGGCATGAATATCTTGTCTACTCAGTTCCTCTCTAACTCTCCAAGTGCTATTTAGAGCCTGGCTCCAAACTTAAACTGAGGAAGAAGGGTCACAGGGAGACCCTTTTAAGGCCATACATTCAGAGAAAAAGGGCTACTGTTGTCCAATACACCTCTACACCGATATAAGGCGGCCCTCAGGAGCCAAAAAATCTCACCATGTTATAGGTGAGACTGCGTTACATTGGGGTAGGGAGAGGAACCGCTTTTATCACTCCCGCCCCAGCTTCTCCCCCCACAGGCTTGCCACACTAATCAGCTGCTTGGCCCAGCAAGCCTGGAGGGGGGGAGGGGCCTGGAGTGGCGGCGGCACACTCAGGGGAGGAGGCGGAGATGAGCTGGAGTGGGAAGCGGTTCCTCTGCGACCCCCCCATAACTTGCTGCGGCCCTCCACTCCCCCCAACACCCCAGCTCACCTCTGCTCCATCTCCTCCCACGAGCGCGCCGCAGCTCCGCTTCCCCCCCCCCCCCCCAGGCTTGCTGCGCCAATCAACTGTTTTGCACGGCAAGCCTGGGAGGGAAGAGAAGCGGAGCTGAGCGGCTCGCTCATGGGAGGAGGCGGAGGCAGAGGTGAGCTGGGCAGGGGGGCCGCAGCAAGTAAGGGGAGGGGGAGGAGCAGAGGAACCACTCCCAGCTCCAGCTCATGTCCGCTCCGCCTCTTCCTCCTCCTCGGACCAAAGTAGTCCAAGCTAATAATGTTTGAAGTAATCCTCTAGTACAGTGTTTCCCAAACTTGGGACACCGCTTATGCAGGGAAAGCCCCTGGCGGGCCGGGCCGGTTTGTTTACCTGCCGAATCTGCAGGTCCGGCCAATCGCGGCTCCCACGGGCCGCGGTTCGCTGCTCCAGGCTAATGGGAGCCGCTGGAAGCGGCGTGGGCCAAGGGATGTACTGGCCCTCCCCATCTGTGCCTCCACTCCCATTCAGCCCCTGCCCCAGTCTCTCCTCCCCCACTAGCCCTTATGAACCCCTGCCTGACCCCTGCCCCGCACCCCACAGCCAGTCTCCTGACCTGGCCTGACAAGCGCTGGGAAGGCAGCTCTCTCTCTCTTCTCTCTCTGGAGGAGAGCTGCAACTTTGTTCTAGCACCACAGCACTCTCTGATGGGCAAAAGGCGGAACTGCAGAACATTTTGGCAGAAGCTTTATTCTGCGTAAAAAATTGAAATCTGCGGGGCTCACTAAATATGTACATGCGCAGTGGCGCAGAATTCCCCCCAAGAGTAAAGGGCAATTAAGAAATACAGCTGAGCAGGAAACGGTTTTCCTGTCCCATGACATTTTTTTAAGATTTCAACAATTTTTCCCATTCTGCATCAGAACAAACCTGAGAACTTGCCAACTTTATTTTTTTTAAATGAAAAAAGCAGAGAAAGAGAGTGACTACCCTCAGACTAGCCAATATCCCAGTAGTAAGGGCACTCAGCAGGCTATTGGCTGCTCTTGGATAGGTCTCTCAATCTCTCCTGTTGGAGCTGTTCCGCTTTGTATAAATAATTAAATATTCATTGAGCAGGAGAGAAAGAGAGACTCACAATAGCCTAGTGCGCAGTGAATCAAGCAGAACAAAGACTTGGGGGCTGGGTGTCTGACATGCCAGGATAACCACATACTCTGACTACCAGGTTATTAGCTATTCTGGGATTGGTCTCCCTCTCAAAATTCCATGCTGGACCTGAGAAACCTTTTCCCAATAAAAGCTGCACTGAAACATATACTGTCCCATGAAACATTTCAGTTTTGTCAAAAAATTCCTAAACAAGTCTAGTAACGAGCCATTTTTGAGGTACAAAGAGAGGAAAAACATTAAACCTGAGTCAAAATTAAAAAGTATTATCCTGACGTTTAATTTTCAATAACTCAAGAGGTTTGATAAATTTTTTTAAGATCAAAGTTTTTCCTTTGTTTTCAGAATAAACTAAGCTGAAGTCAGAAGGGACAAGTTAAATTAAGGTTTTAGAAATTAAACCTGCTCTCATCCTTAACTATGGAAAAATGCATCAGGGTAAAGGGTAAAGGACAGAAGGGTAAAAAGAGTATTTTTAATGAAAAAAGTCTGTACAGTATATACTACAGTTAACATTGACTACAAAATGTGTCTCACATGTAGCACTACTAAGCATTCCCGGCTTTCTCTCATGGGATGAAGACTAGTGTACATACTGAGTAGCATTCCCCCTTATTCCACAAATGAAAGTACTAAATGCCCAGCCTTTGTTATATGTCATGCTATTCTGGGTTCCATCTTTCTGCTATACACTGTATTTTCCATAGAACGCTTAGATTATCTTTTCCCAATATGGCTTATGCACCAGTTATGTTAGAAGATTCTTCAGAGGAAAGAAGCAATAATTCTTCACTGAAGTATGTTAGGAAGATTGCCCATCAGGGATCGTGGGTTGCTCTTCCTTCATTTCAAATCACCCTGCCAAGTGGCTAACCTTAGCTCAAGGAAGACTTTATATTAACTATAACAAGCTAAGTAGTTTCTCAAAATCTACAGACATAGATACTTTGCTTCTTACATATACTCTGAGGAAGGCTATAACCTGACCTATTTTTCCCCTCTAGCTCCAGCAATAAAAACAAGACAATACCTTGAATAGCCAGAATGACACTGAAATTACTTTAAAGAGAGTTAGCAGATTATTTAAAAAAGATAAGTTTGTTAGCGCGTTTATGAAACATAAAATCAAGTTTAATGCCTAGGGTGGACAGGGTGAAGGTCACAAAATTCACCGTGGACTCTTGGAAATCCTAAGGGAATTTGGGATGACAGCATGGTCCAGGGGTTACAACAACAAACTAAATACGTACCACTTACTTGATAGACAAGTCACTTAACCTCACTGTGCTTTAGTTCTGCCATCTGTAAAGTGTGTCCATCCTTGTAACCTGCTTTGAGAATCTCTTTATGTGTACAGAGTGTTAGTATTTCATTGCACATTGACCAGTTATGGCAGTTAAGTAATTTCTGGACAATAGTGGACAAAGAGAGCTAAACACGTACTTTCAATCTAAAAGTGGTTTATTTTAGATTAAGAAGCAGTAAAGCAGAAGTTAGCACTGCATCTTTCCATATGAAGTTATATAGAGACATAGTCTCATAATATAAATAAATGAATGGTACAAATCTGAACATTGAAGTGGGATGACCAGGCATTACATATCTAGCCATTTTTAAAGTTAACTCAATCAAATATTTTTTGGCAGTAGATTGGGTTTTTACAAGTAATGCCTCCCAAGTTTTCATCTTATATGTACACTGTAAAATTTCATAGGCCTGAATTATGAATTGTGAGCCCCACAAAAGCAGCGCTGACTTCACTTTTGAGATCAGCTTCTCACAAAGATATAATGGCACACAATAGAGGGATAACCAGATCTGTCTATGCCTTACAGTATGAGCTTGAGCAAGTCATTTAACCTGTGGCACAGTGTGCCCATTTGTAAATGAGGAAATTGACACCCAACTTTCTCAAGTTCTTTTAGCTCTATGGATGTCAAATGCTCAATAAACACTAAGTGTAATCATTCAATTGTTTTTGACCTCTGACTCGCAGAGAGGAACATGGGCAGGTTTCTACTACTCCATTTATAAAAGAGCTGTTTCATTTCTACATAAAGAATGGATGACAGACAGTCTTTGGCTGGAAGCCGGTAACATGTAGGAGATCATGTTGTGCTGATGGACTTAAAAGTAATTATTTAGTTATGATCATTATTAGCTGCTTTTAATCACGATAATGAACTAATACAGTAGTACTTATGCAGGGGAAAGTCAATGGAAATCCATTAAAAAGCTAATTAAAAAACAGTCTTTAAGAAGAGTCATGGCTTATTTATCTCTCTATTAGGTAATATAAACTAGTGAATTGTGCAGCTTGGAAAATTTCCACCAATATAGCTGGTAAGCACTATTCCCCCTGCAGCTGTAAAACTACAATAAATCCTGCTTTAGGGGAACTTTCTATTGCAAGGAGAGAGGGGGAAAGGCTATTCCCTGTGTGAGTAGAATTAAAATGGGAGAGACACTGTTTAACATGTTAAATCACGACTGGCATGTACACTGTATCTACACTGGCAGGACCAGGACCCACCACCAGAAGAAATGGTTGAAGCTGTAGTGTAGACAGGATCCCAGAGTTTACATGACCGCTTTTTGTGGGAAAGGACTGGTTTAAATGAAACTTTAAATAAGGAAAGTTTCTCAGGTCCAAGATAGGAAAAGCATTGGAAGATAGGGGATACCCCATAGTCTGTTGCTCAAGGCAGTCACTTGGGATGTGGGAGACATGGTTTCAAGTCCCTGCTCCAAATTAGGCAGAACAGGGTCTTGAACCGGGTCTCCCAAATGCCAGTTGAGTCCCCTGATCAGTAGGCTATTAGCTATTCTGGGGTGAGTATATCCCTCCCCCATCTTAGTCCTGAGAAACATTCCTGACAAAAGTTTTGTCAAAACTTTCCCTCAAAAAGTTTCGATTTGGAAGAATCAGCATTATCCAACAAATAACTATTTTGACGAAAAATTTACAACCAATTCTAACCTTCCTGGTATCACCTAATTACCATTCTTTCTTTAGCACTTATAGCCCATCCAAACCACTTCATCAGGCATGAAGAGGATTTCAAAAAAGAAATCAAGGCAGTGTTTTCAGGATTTAAATATATTAACCCTACAGAATTTGTAAGTGACCTGATAGAGTTTAAATTTCCTGGAACATTCAAATAGAGAAACAGAAACAAATACCTGGGACTAAATTAAATTGTTACTTTGAGCAAAAATAGAAGGAAAATAGTGCCTTGAAGGAAAACAAAGTTCATGAAACACTGATTAAAGCAAGTGGTAGAGTGCTGTGATGAATGACTATTCTGCTCTGGAAATGTGCACGAAAAGAGGATATTGTTCTCACCTGTGAACCTTTTCCTTTAGTCAGGGTCCCTAATGAATCCAGGTCCCTGTAGTTCACCTCCAATTCTTTACTTCGTTTCCTTCCAGACTCCACTTTAACATTACTCTTCCCAGTATTCTGAGATCAAAACTTAAACGTACTGTTGATTCAAATATTTATTACTCAAACAGGCAGAGAGCATGCTGGAAATATAAGGGATTTAGTCTCTTTTGTATACATTATCAAGAATGATTTTTTTTTTTTTTACTTTTCTTCAGGAAATATTTATGATTTTTTATAGACTTTTTTTTTTTTAAACTTAAGGTTCAACATAACAGGGCAGTTCGAAGGAAATGACCACACTCCATAAACACAAACATATGTTTGCTGGAAGAACACATTTAAATGCTCTACTGCAGTTACAACCATAATTGTGGGGAAACTAGGTTTAATATGGTAACACTAATGCAAAAATTCCATTTCAAGACATAGCAAACACTTGACATTTCTTTAAAGCATATTTAACCAATACCTCTTTTTCTAAAGCAGTGAATATCACAGAATCCCATTGGGAATATTATGCCACATTGGTCTGCTTAACTTCACAACTAAGCAACTGTGTAAACAAGGTCCTACCACAAAGGTGTTTAACCATACCCTAGTTTAAAAATCTGTGAAGTAAGACGTCCACTGTAATATTTATGTGATTTAATTAAACACACTAGAATGCATCTTCCTAGTTTGCCATTAGTAAAAAACACTCAAGTTTGATTCTAAAATCTATACAACAGCAATTTCTTCATTCCCTCCTCACACAACCACTCAACCACCAAGCATCCAAAATATACAAAACACCTAACCTGAACCTCCAAGGAAAGCCCCACTCCCATATATCACAGTAGCGCCAAAGGAAAACAGGTAAGGCAAAGTTACATGTACTGCTTTATTCACTATAATGTTTATTACTGTTATTATTTGTATTACAGTAACATTTGATGCCCAAACTGAGATCAGAGCTCCATTGTACTAGACACAAGACATGTCTCTAAGCCTTCACCATCCAATGACTTGATCAAAGTCACACAATAAGACATTGACAGGGCTGTGAGCAAAGCCCAACTCTCCTGACTCACAGACCAATGCTTTGTACTAGACCATGCTGCATTCCAGTTATGTGAGCAATGTAATATTTATGCTACCCTATATTCTAGTTGTATTGGGTTATTATAGACAGAGGAGATAGCACAGCCTATTAAATTTACTCAACACTTGCCATTAGAAGACCCTCTTTTCTTACTTATTACTTTACAACTTTGCCAACCTTTAATTGTTTGGGCTGAGATTTTCCATGCTGGGTGTTTGCCTCAGGCTCAATTTTTTTCTTCAAGGTGCAAAAAATGCATTGTTTTGTCCATGTTAAAAAATTCTGGTGAATTTTTTCTGAGGACCTCTAATATACACCGATTTGGGGCAGGGACATGATATTTGGCAGGAGGTAGTCTTTGTGTCAGGAATGTGCCTTTTGCCATTGAAAATCCAACAAAATCTGGCCAAATTACAACCCTTTGGAAAAAAAATCCCATATCACACATGCTCAGAACAGACTACTTACATTTTAACCGCTAAAATCTCAGAGGATTCAATTTTTACTGATCACACTCAAGCCTCTCACAGCTCTAGTGCGGACCAGCCTGAACATGTATCATTCCCCCCAGAGTGACTGAGCATGTTCCTTCCAGCCCAGGGCTATTGAACCAAAGACAAAGTTTCCTGTAATGGCTTCTCTCAGATGCTCCAGGCTGGGGTGGGGCCAGGTCCCAGATTTGGAGAACTTTCTATGGCAACGCCCCCAATCGCACCCAGGCATGATGGATGAGAAGGCAGTGTCATTCAAATTCAGAGGAGGATCACCAGCAGGAGCAGGTGGGAGGAAAAGGAGTAGATTGGGACAAGCAGTCTGGTGAGACTGGGACTAGAGGAGGGCTGGGAGGGCATGGGAGAGAAACTGACTGGAACTAGCTGGGAAAGGTGACTGGGAATCAGAGGTGAGGGAGAGGGAGGCTGGAACCAATGGAGCAAAGTGCCTGGGAGCTTGTGAGGGAAACAGAGGGATGAGGCGCAGGGTGCAGGTAGAATGGGAGCCAGTTGGTGGGGTGGGGAGAAAACACTGAGACTGGACCAGGACCTTCCTGTCTCTTCCTGCAGTACCCCGCCTCATTCACCACTCACCTTCCAACTTCCCCATCAAATGCAGCAGGGGTCCTACAGATAACAGCCTCCTTCACTGCACAACTCTGATTCTCTACCCAAAGTAGGTGTATCCTGGGCATTGAACGAGGCAGGGGTAAAGTGGAAAAACTAGTAAGTGATCATGTAATTAAAGATTTTATCATAATGCATATGCACAAGGGGGCCCAGTTACAGTCACACAGGTATTTCTGAGTGCTAACTTTCAAGTTATTGACTTTGCAACCTTAATATACACAAAAAACTATGTTAAAAGAATAATTATAACTTTGGCAATAGGAAGTATATTGTTGTTGTCACTTAGCAACCTTCACTGCTTTAGTTTTTAACAGAATGAAGCCACCACATGAGTCATGTTGCTTCTGTTAAGGAGACAAAAAGCAATGACTTAAGTGAAACATTGAACCGTCTGCTTTGATGATTACAAGTTTCATGGTTTTAAGACAGGCTCTATTGTGATTGAGTTTGGTATGTTTGTGGTAAAACCCCTGGGTGGAGGAAATAATTTTGTTATGGAAGCACATGTTTCAGCACAATGAGCACATTAAAATAGATTTTACCTCTCATATTAAAATAAGTGCTCGGGGACTTTTAATATACAAATATTCAACAGGAACCTTGTATGCATATCATAATGTTTATAAACACAAGTATTGTTTCCCAACACTCCCCCATAAATAAAAGCTCGTATTCAGGTGGTTTCTTTAAAAGCTTACAACTGACCTGACACTAACAGATCTCTTGGTTGGACAGGTTGTAAATGCTCTCTATCAGTGAGCAGATCAACCAATGCTCATGCACAGTAAGTACATATCTTACAAATTCTAAGGACATATTTAATTAAGAAAGATATGAAATGACAGACCTGTTTTCTAAATAAACAATGGTATTGATTTTGTATTTTACTGATATATCCAAAAGGCACTAACTCAACATTATGGTTTAATAAACAGAAGCTGTTCATCCTAAAGATGAAGTCACTGAATGTTTTAACAGATGAATATATCCGCTACTTATACAAATATCCATGAATGCAGTGTGAGGCAATGCTAACTATCTCACCTCTAAGCACTGGGAAAAAAACTAGAGTAGTAGAAAATGAAAATATAGTGTCTTAGGTTAAACACATTTGACAAAAGCTTGGATCTAAAGACACCACACAGAAGACTAAAGAACTTTTGTGCAGAAGACTAAGCACCCATTCCTGCACCCACAACATTCAACAGCAATATTCCTATTAATTGCTCTGACCTGACTTCTCTCTCCACTACACCATTCTACCCTGCCCCAAAAGTGCTCACACTTACTGAATTTGAAGCGGCAAAACTGAATTTAATCAAGTTTTGAGGATCTACTTGCTCTCATGGTGAAAATTTCTACAGCATGTTTTAGCCTAGAGATATTTTTAACACTCAGACTCAGACCTATGTTATAAACACTTGAAAAGATAGACTTTTAACTCAAGTGGTGCAAATTGGCTTACCCATCATCAGAAACATGCAACTCATGAGGCTTTATGTAGTTGGTTACACACCAAAGGGAGAAGTATATTTTCACAATGGTACTAACCTCTTAAATCATTATTCTGTATTGAAGTTAATTGGAATTACTGTTTTGCATTTTTAACACTTCTAGCATCTGGAATAGCTTTAGCAAAGGGAAAACCAACCACAGAACAAAAGCTGTCAATAGGGAGACCCTGCTGTAAGAACAATGCATCACTTAAACTCTTGTAATGGCTGGATCATATTTCATAACATGCATTAACAGACTGATCTATTTGCTGTGGTTACAATGTACCTTAGTTCCATTTTATTTATGAAAGCTTTTGTTTGCAAATCAACTGATAGCAAAAAAGTTGCTCCTCGTGTCTTTTTCATGAAGTTTATTTTGTTGAAGTGTTTGTAATCATACAAAATTATTTATTAGTTGTAGTAGTAGTAGTATTAAATGTCCTGGGACATCTTAGAATAATTTTGTGATAACAGGGGGGAAAGATGTGATCCTGGTACATTTAATTTTTTTGTTGCTGTTTTAAAAATTCTTTATAGGATGGGAAGTCTTTATAGATTAATTTTAAGTTCATCTTGATTTGATGTATCCCAACATGTAAAAATCTAACATGACATCTATTATATTTTGGGAACAGGCTTCCTACACCTGCAACAATATTGCATCTCCCTGGTACAACACATTTGGCACAAAAGGAAATAAGAAGAGGTTCTTTAAATACATTATGAGCAAGAGAAAGATGAATAAAAGTGTAGGCCTTCTATTTAGCAGGATAGAGGAGCTAATAACTGATGACATCAAGAAAGCTGAGGTGCTTAATGCCCATTTGCCTTGAGCCTTAAAAGGGTAATGATGACTAAATACTCAACACAATTAATATCAACAACAAAGGAGAAAGAATGCAAGTCAAAATAGGGAAAGAACAGGTTAAAGAATATTTAGATAAATTAGATATATTCAAGTCTGCAAGGCCTGATGAAATTCATCCTAGGGAATTAATGGAATTAGCTCAAGCAATCTTGGAACTGTTAGCAATTATATATGAGAACTCCAGGAGTACCGGTGAGGTCCCACAAGACTGGAGAAGGGCAAACATGGTACCTATCTTCAAAAAGGGGAACAAAGAGAATTTGGGGAATTACAGACCAGTCAGCCTAACTTAAGCATCTGGAAAGACACTGGAACAAATTATTAGACAATCAGTTTGTAAGCACCGGGAGGATAACAGGGTTATAAGGAACAGGGGGGATGGCTTTGTCAAGAACAAATCAGGCCAAACCAACCTAATTTCCTTCTTTGTCAGGGTTACTGGCCTAGTGGATAGGGAGGAAACCAAAGACGTGATATATCTTGATTTTAGCAAGGCTTTTGACACAGTCCCACGTGATAGTCTCATAAGCCACCTAGAGAAATGTGTTCTAGATAAAAGTACTGTAAGACGGGTGCATAACTGGTTGAAAGTCCATAATCAAAGAGTAGTTATAAATAGTTTGCAGTCAAACTGGGAGGGAGTACTTAGTGGGGTCCTGAAGTGGTCAGTACTGGGTCTGATACTACTCAATATTTTCTTTAAAGACTTGGATAATGAAGTGGAGAGTTTGCTTACAAATTTTGCAGATAACACCAAGCTGGTAGTGGTTGCAGGCACTTTGGAAGACAGGATTAGAATTAAAAATGACACTGGAGAACTGGTAGAAATTTAACAAAATGAAATTCAATAAAGACAAATGCAAAGTACTGAACTTAAGAAAAATCAAATGCACAACTACAAAATGGGGAATAACTGACGAGATGGTAGTACTGCTAAAAAGGGTCTATATGTTATAGTGTAACACAAATTGAATAGGAGTTAACCATGTGATGCAGATTAGAAAAAGGTTAATATCACTCGGGTATATTAACAGGAGTGTGGTAAGTAAGACACAGGAATTTATTGCCCTACTCTATTCAGCACTGGTGAAGCCTCAGCTGGAGTACTGAATGCAATCCTGGATGCCATATTTTAGGAAAGATGTGGACAAACTGGAAAGAGTCTGGAAGAGAGCAACACAAATTTTAAAAGGGTTAGAAAACTTACAAGGAACTATTAAAAAAACGGGGTATGTTTAGTCTTGAGTAAAGAAGATTGGGAAGGGGGGAACTGATAACATTCTTCAAATATGTGAAGGGCCATTATAAAGAGAACAGTGATCAACTGTTCTTAATGTCCACTGAATGTAGAACAAGTAATAATAGGCTTAATCTGCAGCAAGGGAGATTGAGGTTAGATGTTAGGAACAACGTTCTAATTATAAAAAGAGTATAAAGCCTCTGGAATAGGCTTCCATGGGAGGCTGTGGAATCCCTATGATTGGAGGTTTTTATGAACAGTTGGACAAACACCTGTCAGGGATGGTCAAGGACTTCTCAAGGTCCCTTCCAGTCCATGATTCTTGCACTTCATTTTTGCAAAAAGCCCAATTGTCTTTGCACTTTGGAAAAAAAATTGATGGCATAAGAGATCTCTCAATACTCAAAAACTAGAAGCTCAAATCCTTTGAGCAAAACATAATCTGAATTACTAATATTTAGCTCTATATCAGAATGAACACTGTTTATAATAGTCATCACACTTGTACCTGATCACAGTTTCTCAAATGTTCGTGAGCTGGCTAGTCAAAATTCCTACATAGCCTCAAGAACCAGCATCTCAACACTGCTAACTCACTCACCATCTTCAACAATTTACATCCTCTGTTCTGCTAGCTTCCATAGTCACACAGAATAAGGCAAAGAAAGTTATGGGCAAAAACAATTCAAAATGCCCTTATGAGAAGAAAAGGACCTACTCATCCAGGACAATTATTTTACCTAATCCACAAATATTCAATAACTTCTGAAGAAGCTCTGAGATAGTGCAGTGGTTTGAGCATGGGCCTGCTAAACCCAGGGCTGTGAGCTCAATCCTTGAAGGAGCACGTGGTTGGACTAGATGACCTCCTGCAGTCCCTTCCAGCCCTGAGATGCTAGGATTCTATTTGATTAGTTAAGCAGTTAACTAGGATGTTGTCTCTGAGGAGTCCTACATTCAAAAAAATATATTGCTGTTCATTATATATGGAGAACAACTGCAACACAGGTAGTTACACTTCCCTCCTTTAGCTTCAAATGGAAGCATTTCTCTTCACTTCGCCTCCTACAAAGGCCTTTTTAGGTTACTGGCGCTGAAGAGCTGTGCTGTTCTACAGCAGAGACAGCTATGTTTCAGTGAAAAGCAAAGACAACCCCCCTTCCCTCCTCCAAATGCTTGTCATAGATCCTTTTTGACTGAAGCACACTAATTAAGTGACAATTTAGCTGCCCTTTGCATTTTTTGTGGCAACAGATCAGTTAGCAATTTCTTTACAATTAAACAGCATGGGTGTTTGTTTTCCTTTTTTAAGATGATGCTTCATTCTGTTCATTCAACAGCAAATATTAGTACAAACATGGGACAATTAGTTTAAGGCAATTAGGGATGGAATTTTCAATAGCTCCCAAGTCACTTGGGCTCATGCTGCTAGGGCACTAAGGTGTAGGACAGTTTCTTTTTAACTAAACAAGATCATAAGTGGACAATTTCTGCAGGCACATTAACATCTCAGTAGACATTCATTAAGTGTCATGGATCTTCTTTTCCCCCAAGAAGCAGATGTTAAGTTCCCTTATATGTACTTATAAAGGTCTCCCCATTCTCTTTCCTTGTTTCTACAAATTTAGGGTGCACTTAACAGATTGTGTGCCTCTGTTCAGTGTCATTTCTACTCTTTCTGTCCTTAATTGCACTAGAAGATTGTACAACACAAAGCACCATCACTTTCATGGGGGAAGAAAGTGTGAATGTTGGTTGTGGAAAGATAAACAGATCTAACTGTTAAAGCCAGGATCTGGGAAATAAAGAGTTCCAGGATCTATTTCTGGCTATGCCAGCGAATCGTTGTGTGGACTTTTAAAGTCATTTAGGGTCTGACATTCAGAACTTCTGAACAGCTGTTGCTCCAATTGCTGTCAACAGGAGCTGTAGGTGATAAGCACCTCTGAAATCAGGCCCTTAGCCTGTGTGTTCCTTAGTTCCCTCATTGCCATATATGGAACGGACTCCCAACTCCTAGGTGTGTTTTATCAATTAACTCATGTTTATAAAGCTCTTTGCTATAGAAGAATGACTTACTATGCTATAAAAAAATTTATTTAATGAGCTTCGTGAGCTTCGGATGCATAGAATGGAACACACAGACATGAGATATTTATACATACAGAGAACATGAAAAGGTGGAAGTATGCATACCAACAGGCAGAGTCTAATCAATTGAGATGAGCTATCGTTAGCAGGAGGAAAAAAACTTTTAGAAGTGATAATTAAGATGGCCCATAGAAGGTGTGAGGAGAACTTAACATAGGGAAATAGATTCAATTGGTGTAATGACCCAACCATTCCCAGTCTTTGTTTAAACCACAGTTAATTGTATCTAGTTTGCATATTAATTCAAGTTCAGCAGTCTCTCTTTGGAGTCTGTTTTTGAAGTTTTTTTGTTGCAAAATTGCCACCTTCAAGTCTGTCACTGAGTGGTTAGAAAGGTTGAAGTGTTCTCCCACTGGTTTTTGAATGTTATGATTCCTGATGTCAGATTTGTGTCCATTTATTCTTTTTTTATTAGTTAAAAAAAAAAACTTTATTAGTTTTTTTCCTCCTGCTAACGATAGCTCATCTCAATTGATTAGACTCTGCCTGTTGGTATGCATACTTCCACCTTTTCATGTTCTCTGTATGTATAAATATCTCCTGTCTGTGTGTTCCATTCTATGCATCCGAAGAAGTGAGCTTTAGCTCACGAAAGCTCATGCTTAAATAAATTTGTTAGTCTTTAAGGTGCCACAAGTACTCCTGTTTTTTTTGCGGATACAGACTAACACGGCTGCTACTCTGAAACCTGTTACTATGCTATGTCTATCACAACAGTTGGATGTGTTTCAGCATTGTGTAAAAAAGCATCCAAGATTGCTAAGTCAATCACATTGCTCAGTTACCTGAATTTAATCATGCTATTAAAAAAGGAAGATGATCCTGCATTTAATAATAAACAACCAGAGGTATTCCTATTGCTACAGTTGGGGTCAGAGAGAGAAATTTAAATATATTATGAAATCTGTATATACAAAAAATATAAATACGTATTTTGTATGCACACACACACACACACACACACGTGTATTGGTCAACATTTTAAATATATTAATTTTCACAGTAGAAGATATCTTCATAGTTGAGCATCACATCCTCAGATAAAGTCTTCAAGGTCTCACCTTCACTCCTTACATGACACTGTTGTAACAAAAAGAAAACTCCCTGGATGCCTTAGTGTCTAGCACAGCTTTGCACATGGAATGGTAATACTGATGCGAAATTCAAATCGCTTTCTGACAGCAAGTTGTGCATAGCTGCATTGATAATTTGTACAATTTGCTCTATTGTTGGAAACTTATGCAGGGGTATTAGAGATTTATAGGCTGCAAGAGCCAATGTTGGATGGGCTGACAATTGTAAATTCTGCACTATTATGGAAATTCCAAACGCTGTGTGGGCTTGCAAATGAGTATGATCCTCTTGCAGAGCAATTCCTTCCAAATTTCCATCTCTGCATTTTAACCCTGTCTTTTCACCATCCACTCAATTTTGGGCACCACTTTATAGCTACAACCTAGCTAAGGCTGGACAGGAGAAGGAGCCCCCCCAAAGGGAAACATTCCATGCATTTGACTTTGGCAATGACACTGTAGATTGTGTTTGGGAGTTAATTCCATTTCCCCCATTTATATCGCAATTCTTGGCTAAATTATTGCACAAAATTCACAATACTTCACTGTCAATTCCCTCAACTCTTATTTATCTTGAGTACCAAAGGAAAAAAACCCTAACCCACTGGTTTTAGTTACAGCTTTAATGTTTTGTAGAGTCCTTTAGCTGTGAAATACAAACCAGACATTTTATAAATAGCTCGGGAGGGGTTTGTTATGTGGTAAAACAACCTCCTCCCTGGAGTTCAGTCTCCTTTGCAGCCTCCTTCTCTCCCTTCCACCCTTGTTTTAGTTGTTTCATGTTAACGAGGTACCTTTTATTGTCCCTTTTGCATGCCTGTTGGATTATTCTATGTTCTGTGCATCTTACATGCACGCCATACTTCATTAGAAGATATTTTAGAAAGAGAAAAAATAGGATGCCAGTGGCTGATTCTAGACACGTCTTCTAACCGCACTCATTAGGAATGACCTCAAAGCTGAGGGAAGCATTAGTTCAATGTCTTGTGAATTCTATGCCTGTTATTTTGACTCTGCTTCAACCTTGTTTTATTTCAACCTGTGTTGTAGACAAATGCTCAATTGGCTCTATAGTAATGGCTGAGGAGAAATGTCATTAGATCTCTATTTTCACTCAAGCAACTTTTCAATAAACTTTTTTTTTT
This sequence comes from Mauremys reevesii, assembly GCF_016161935.1. NCBI lineage: Eukaryota > Metazoa > Chordata > Testudines > Geoemydidae > Mauremys > Mauremys reevesii. The sequence goes on from NC_052630.1 coordinate 29,262,129, forward strand.
AATTGAAACTCCTCCTGCTTACTCTTAGCCCAAAGATGATTTTCTTTTGAGCATTCCCCAGGTAAGACTAGTCAACCATTCTTCAGTGACACAAACAAAAATATAAATTTAGATTCGTTGGGGGAGGAGACAAAGGATATGTAACTTAAAAGAGAGCTAATACAAGATAAAACATTTTCAGAGACAAGAGTGTGATCTTTCTAATGATGGTACCTTTTTAATCCACTAGAACCTACTATTTCTCATTTGTGCAAACTAAATTAAAATAGGAAAATGGGAAAGTTATTCTAATTAAACTTTAAGTATGCAGAGGTTTATTTCATTTTTACAGTATAGACATATCTTTACTTTCAAGGGACCTTTTAAAAAAATTGTACTGTAATTAAGAGTAAGAACTAAACAGTATTTCCTTCAATGACCAATCTAATGGTGGAATTTTTGTTAGTCTATTAAGTGAGAATTCTTTTTGTGGTCTTTGCAGAGATTAACTTTTTAAAAGTCTGTTTATATTTTGCCTACACTTATAATTAACATGCCATCTCTACTTCTTTCTGAAATAGTAATTACTTGCTATTTACACTGAAATATCATACTACTTCAGGATTTTTTTTTTCTCATCAGGTTAATTACTGTTTATCGTTTTGGTTTTTCAATTAGGACAAAAATGCAAGGAGACAAAAAGCTTCAGGCATTTAAAGGTGAAGTCTCATCACTACTAAAAAAACTGAACAAAAAATGAAAAGCTACTTGTTTTAAGTCACGGCAACTTGCCCAATGAAAATCTCATTCTGCTTCATGCACGGTAAGGTCAGAAGCATGAAAACATCCGATCTGTCATGCAGTAGCAAGTAGATGATTTAATTTGGTTTTAGCAGTATTCGTTGAACTAACCCTGTGAACAAAGTAGGCTGCATGTATGGTATGTCAACATGGCACTACTGTAGTCAAGGCAGAATCAAAATGTCATCTAGTTTTCTTTGAGCACACTTCATATTTCACACAGGATGACCCACAGCTTGTTAGTCTTGTCACTCTGGCTAGCCCCAGCCTGACCTTCAGCTTGTTTTTAACAGCAAGAACTAGAATGGGTAATATTGAGGGCTTAAAAAAAAAGAAGCCCCACACACTTTCTCACTTGCTGGGAAGAAAAAATCTCAAGCCTGGTGCTGACTTGTTAATTGCCAAAGGGCAACAGCCGCCATAGGTTGCACTAAAACCGCAAAGAATGTTCAGGCCACGTTTCAACATCCAAGGGTCAGCCAGGTGTCGTCCACTTACAAGAAAACAATTTTCTACTTCTGAACTTTGTCTTTTGCTCCTGGTTTCTCCTGAGGGGCAGGCTTCCCTTTTTTTTTTTCATTAAAAATGACTAAAAGGAAGGAGACGAAGGAGTAGAACTAAGGACAAATGTGATACGACCAAGAGGCTATTCTGAACTACTCATGGCAAACATAACCCAAGAAGTTAATAATTCTTTTTAAGAATACACCTTCATTAATTTTGTGAACCTGCCATCTCTACTGAATTCAGCAGGAAAGGAAATATCTGTTAATCTACAGAGACACTTCTGTCTACAAAGTATTTCTGGGGACCGAGGGAGGAATTCTCCTAAGAGTTGTATTACCCAAAAAACAGACTTCTTTGCACTGAGTAATGCAAGTCTTTTGTGATGCATCAGATTCTGCAATGGTGAAAATAAATGCTCACTACTTGAAACATGTATAGTGATTTCTAAGTTGTTCTGAGCAAATTTGTTTCCTTCTGATATCTGGAGTTTATGCTTTAAATGTATAGTTGAAATAACTTTAGTGTTCTTTTGTATTCCTTTAGATAAAGAAATTTTGCTATCCTATTTGTTCTGCCTAGAGAGAAGAATATGTAAAGATCTTAAAAAATACAAGAGGTTTTGGTAGTGGGCCATCTACATTCTTTGATGTTTAGATTTTGATCCTGTTTATAAAGTGCTCATCAAGACTCTATGATAAGCAGCATCTTTGTACACTAAATTATATTCACATGATTAAATTCACAAATTGTCAATCCTTTCAGGGGTCTACTAATGCTAATGTGCTCACATCCACTATCTACCACAACAAAGTCAACCCTACAAATTCCTCCTTTATCTTATCTTCAGATAAAATAGGAGTAAAAATTTTTCTTTAAAAATGTGCTAATATAGATAAGTATTTCAGATGCAGTAATGTTGACAGTGCAGCAGAAATTAGTTTAATTTTCTGGTCTCTACTCAAATATAAACAGAGTATTGCTATTGGTGTGTGAGTAAATTACTTTGTATTACCACATGGCTTAAACCAATTATCTCTTTTAAAAGTAACTTTTAATAAATTATACCATGAGTAACAGGAGAGTAAAATGTGTGCTTACATGTCATATTTGCTCAAACAAAAATCAATTGCTGTTGGAACCCAAAAGGGGGTTTTAGTTAAAGTTAACACACACCTAAACTCCTGAGATTCCATGTTTAGCTTTATCTGAGGAAAAGCAACTAACAGGAAATTGTTCTTGTGATCTCCTAGTCTTCAAAGTAGTAGCCTCTCAAATCTGTTTATTGGTTCAAAGTTTAATTAGCCATCTATATGCACTCAATCTGTGCACAGCAGGGAAGACAAAACACTGTCCAGATTGCACTGAAACATCACAGACTACAGGAGAACAGAGAGCCTGTTTTACAGCATCCCATCTTTATTGGCCAGGCTGGCATTCCTGAACCATTCCATGGATACCTATTAGTAGCCATTCCAATCCAGATATCCAGCTCCTTTCCTTCAATTCAGATGGCTCTCATGACACAATCTGAATTGCTGTAGTTTGCACAATAATCATCACATCGGTGCAACAGATCATTTCAAGTGTCTCTAACTAGACTACATGAAGGGCCTGTCTACTGACAGGGAAACTGACTGGCACAACCATAGCAGTATAACTGTGTAGACAAGCCCTTACACTGATTGCCAAGCAAGGAGGGTGAAGGCTCTCTTTGAATTTGGGGGGTGGGGGGAAGGCAGAGGGATGGGAAGGAAAGTGCGGGGAAATCCTGACACTTGGTGGGGACAGGGGGAGGGGGGCAGCCACTGCAGGCTGGGAAGGAGGGTGCTAGGGGTTCTTACCTGCTCCCAGGCGCATTCCTTCCCCTCCTAGTCCTGTTCTCAGATCTAATCCCAGGTGCCATCGCAGCTGCTCCAGTCTCTACCTCCAGGTCTCACTCCCTGCTCCCCATCCCAATCCTGGGCCTCACAGCGGCCACTACTGCCCCTGTGGGTCTTGCTCTTGCCTCCAGGCACCCCCATCCCCGGGGCATGCACAAGTTTACACAAGAGCAGAGCCCCCGCAATATTTCCATTGCAGGGGTGCTAGCCTTTCCACCCCTCTCCAGTTCCACCACCCCAGTGGCCAAGTATTCAGGTTTCTGTTTATGTTGACCTGCAAGTTTCTGCTCACGTTAGCACAGTCTTTCTCCGATTTCACTGTTTTCTCAGCAGGTGAGAAGGAACTGCAGCACAGTAGTGTAAATGGAGGATTCTCTAAGTCTTTAAACCATGTTTTGAGGACTTCAGTATTCAGCCAGAGGCTAAGGGTCTATTTCAGGAGTGGGTGGATGAGGTTTTGTAGCCTCCCATGTGCAGGCGGTCAGACTAGATGATTATGATAGTCCCTTCTGACCTTAAAGTCTATGGGTAAGTATCTGATAAGTGAAACCATATTGTTACATTTATTGAAGGGAAACTATTTGAACTTGCAATAGGTTTACTTGATTAATAAAGAAATGTACAAATACATGGATTCATCCCAGAGAAGAAAGATGCCATGGCTGAGTTTCTTTAGACAGAAGTCTGGCGGCAGATCAATGTTCTGTGTTTGGACTATGGCATGTTTTAATTATATAAACGTCAACTATAGACATGGCTGCAGATATTGTTTACTATACCTGTGAACAGAAGATACAAATGAATATTGTAAACTTCTTGGGGCATGGATATTATCTTTATTCTTGTCTTGTACAGACCTGAACACGCCCCTGGTACTTAATAAAAAATGTTTAGCAGTCTCGTGCTAAAAATGATAATAATCATGCTAATTTTCTTCTTTCTTCCCTCCTTTGAAATGTATTAAGCTGACCAGGAAAGTAGTGTTATATTGTAAAAACTAAATTTAGTAGTATAGATTAACATGCTGTTTGCGCTCAGTTGTACCATAAAAAACAACTAAAATCAGAGTTATTTAGAAAATTAAAAGCTGTCAGAGCTAACCCAAAACAGACATTGGTTATCATCATGGATGAGAACTGAATGTTAAATTTCATGTCTAGATTCAGTCTTGTTTATGACTATTTAAAATGTTATCAATTTCATTTATGATCTATCTATAAATTGCATCACATAAATCATTACAAGTTTCTGTGGTTCAGCAGTTCTCTGTAATAATCATCAACTGTAAAATATTTAAGTACAATTTGGGATATCATCCCTTAAAATGTCATAAACATTTGCTATTTTCTTATAAATTGGGATTAGCAAGAGTTCCTGGAAACTATAAATCTTATTTCTAAAATATTTATTTCTATCAGATATTAAATCAACAAATAACATATCATTTAGCAATGCTTTAATAAAGTGTTTAATAAGGTAAGTCTTGCTTAATAAAACTGCTATAACACTTCCTCTCAGTATTACTAGATTTTCAAACCCTGGATATCTAGATTAGGTATAATAGGTGACAACTGTTCATATCCTCTTGCATATGTCAGGGATCTGACAACATAAACCTGTTTTAATGACTTTAAAAGGAAGTTACAAATCAATTCTGAAAGTAATAATTCTTATTCTAAAGTTAGTGGAAATTACGGTAATTAAGAAAAAATAAAGTGTTGTAATATACAGTATTGAAAAATCACAAATTTTTTCACAAGGCAATGTTTCAGTGGACTGAGAAATTTGGAGTATTCTGAAAAAATTACCCTATAAAATGCTGTGATATCAAGAAAGCAGATAAACTGGGGAAAAAAACATTTCCTCTCTAATCTCTGACTAACAGTTTTGTACAGCGTTTACAACAGTAGATAAAACTTACTCATGGACAAGTGTAGTTATTAATTTAATGGCATCTCTTCCTAATAGCAATATATGGGTGACAATATAAATCAGTGTATGCACAATATGTGCTAAACTACCATAAGGTAAAATCTCATCACCTGCCCTTGTCATCATTTTGATAGACCTGAAGAATGTTACCTCAGCAAAGATAATGTCATCTCAACTTCAGACCCATACTTAGTAAAAACGAGCTTGCATAGTAAGACCACAGCAGTGTTGCTCTGAATGTATTCCTCTTAGAATTCCTAAAAAGACAGGTAAAGCAAGTTGACGTTTTCCCTGCAGCACTATTCCTCTCTCCCACTCTGACCAACTTCAGTATCTGGGCATCTGGCAAAATGGTAGCGGTCAGTGGTTCCCTGACCCAGTTATGTGCAACACAATAACAAACAGTAAAGCTGAGATTTTTCAAAGCTTCCTAATGGATTCAGAAACCTGTCCTCATCAGTTTTGTGAACTGGCCATCCCAATTCTTCAGAAGCTCTTAAAAGTCTCCCACAAAAAACCTAGCATGTGTAAAACAAGAAGCAGGTAAATAATACTGGATTTTGAAAATTAATTCATTTTAAATAACGTAAGTTGTTTATAAAGTTAAGGAAACTTGTTTGCTTGAAATACATGGTTTTTAAATGGACAGCATCCCTCATTTACAATATTTATGTTCCTTGTTTGCAGTTAACTGATGATTGGGAGCTTTTACTTGGGAGCTTAGGAAAACAAAGAAAAGTGTGAAAAGAAAGGGGAGGCGTGATTAGAGCAGCATGAACTGTGTAAGAAGACCCAAGGAGCTGTACACAAACAAAAAATCATTTTGAAATACCCACAGTAATGGAGTCTGAGTGGCCCTTGTTTCACTAATTATGATTAATGAAGAGGCATTACAGACTTGTAGATGTAATCATGAAAATGTCTGACTAATAATTTTCCATTTATTCTACTGCACTCAATAACTTCGGTAAAAAACACAGCAACACTGGAGAGAAAAAGGGAGTTTAAAATTCCATGCAGAACTAGTAGAATGCTAAGTGAACAGCTGGTAATGTTTCAGGACACTGGAGGTAATCCTCACACCAGAGTAATTTTGCAGGACAAATTGAAGTGAACAGTCTCAGGAAATACCGATTAAATACTAAGAGTCTTATTGTTAACAATGGAGAAGGGAAATAGACTATGACTTAAAATGTACACATTACTTTCAGTTAGAGAAAGCTAAGACTTGTTGGATCTAGTCTATGCTACATCAATCCTGGAGACAGTGGGGGCCATTCTGGCCAGGGGTGCAACATAAAGGAGCCTCCGGCTTTTACTGGGTTATGCTGGCTTGCAACCATTCCGTGTACCAGCTGAAGATTTGCTCACACCAGGGGAGGAGATGCTCAGATGCTGGCTGAAGGGAGTTAACAGGTCTGAGGATCTGCATCAATAGCCACTAAAGAGTATTTAGGTTATGGAAACAAAATCTGAATCAGTAAACAACTATTGTCCTAAAAACAAACAAACAAAACAAACAAAAAAAGCAATGCTGTTGCAAAGATTTCACATGAGGAAACAGTAGTTCAGCAGGTATGGAAGTTTGAGATCAACGTTAGATGCTATCAGCTATGAGCTCTGATGCCAAGGCAGGTGAATGTGTTACACCGTTTGTATGTTACATCTGAACTTCCCTGTTTCACTTTGAGTCTCTCCTCAGCACAGTATTTATTCAAAAACTATTTTGTACGTAAAGTGCTTATTTTTAACATAGTGTAGCCGAGAACAAAGGAGAAATATCCTATGGAATCGTATGGCAGCTGACAATCAACTAACTCTTCTGGTTTGTTGAATGTACGCATACTTAGCACTGAATACATGATTTTTGTTTTTTAGTTAGACAGTTTATCTAGGAAACCAAAGTTGTTCATGCAGAGCTATTACATTTTAATAGCTCCTTAGATATACAAGTAAATTTTTGACATGATGTTCAATTCCAAAAGTTTAATACAATAAGACAACCCTGTGAATATCCCAAAAGTAAGCTATCAGGATCACTTATGCAACTCACTTGCAGAAAGCATCATCATTATGCAATATGGTAACAATGGCAAGGTAGAGCCTTTCAACTACTGCACTACTTTCAACTACTGCACGCAGTCTAAAGGCTATAAGAGCGGACTCGAGTTCTTACCAAGGTAAGAAACAACAAAACTTTTAGCCAAATACAATTTTCACTCACCAACAAAAACACCAGAAAGGAGATGAATACTATTTAAATGTACATCCCACAAGCAGCAGTGGTGGGTATGCTTCCTTTTGCTGTTCATTGTACCATCTTTGACTGAGATTCTCCATTATCAAAACTCTATGGAAAAGGGAAAGTTTATGCAAAATTCTCTGCAGAAGGAATAAAGATGTGGAATAAGCTACCATGACAGCCAGTGAAGCAGACAGCATCATTGTGCAGTATTCAAGTGGGACTGGATCAGTTTCCAAGGAGACAATAGGAAAATGGAAATATAGGAACAAAAGGTCAGGTTTGATGGGAACCATAGCCTTTTCTGTTTCTTGTTCCAATGGTTTAGCATCTTAAAGTTTGAACAGTGTCTAACATATCTTAATTCATACCAATAATTAGCTATAATTCCACTCATGCTTATAATCTCTAGGCTAACCTGCTAGCCTATTCCTTGCATGACTTTCACAGGTCTGACAACTAGAGATAACAAAGTGCATTCACCACCACAGTTAATTAAACATCAGTTAAGTTGGTCATTAAATTAGCTTTAGAAGCTAATGTTTTTTTCCCCATCATAACACTGCTAAGTGACTAAGCTAACAGAAGCTCAGAATAGACAGAAAACCCCAATCCTTACATTATACTCAAAACATACAATTGACTTGTTATATAATTTTACCTCCCACTTACCGACAGGTTTGCTCTTTTTCATTTTAGTGTATTTTGACTAATCAATGGTTATAAAAGTAAAAGTGGCTCTAATACCGAAAAAGATGCATTTTAAATGGTCAATTAAGTGTACATAGTAATTATAGTAACTTTATTAAATGGTAGAAGACAAAGACAACTGTTAACTCTCTCATAAGGAGCAAAGTAACCCAGAAGATAATGTACTAACCTTTCACCTTTAGAGAAAGAAAGCTAAATATTTTAATATGCATTTTAGTGTTTTCTGTAGCACTCATCACCATAACAAGTGTTCTGTTTAAAATATCTTTGAAATTGATTTTACTGGTCCCATCTTTGTCTCCCAGCAGTGGATGTTTATCCACCTTGTTAGACGGTAGGACACTATCATCAAATTCATTTTCATAAATAACCTAAAAGGTCTCAGAATTCTGAAGGAAACAGTCATTGGTTGAAGAAAAATAATGCATTTTGAGATCACGATGCATAATGCCTTCTTTTTGGTTGCCGATTTTTGTGTGTTTCATTTGGCTATTTATTTTAAAACGTTCTCCTTTTCCCAGGAAAGGCTAATACCCTTTCCAAGTTTGAGCCAAAAGCTGTGGATAGGACTGCATGTTCTACTCCCTGAATTGCCTTAAAAATAAAATTAAGACTCAGATTCATTCCAAATATATCATATTGTTCATAATTTTTACAGCACATTTGATTTGTAATTACCCAGCGGAGTTACATTTTTAAGCAATACCGAACAAGCGTTTAGAAAACAGGAAACGCACGAAATGTTAATTCTTTGAAGACTGCAGTTGGGAATATTTTGCAAGTTTAGCAACTGCAGACAGTCTTGGGACTAATGATCTCATTGGGAAAATAAATCACACCTATTGTAGGAAGCTGTAGGACTGAAGTTGTGTCAGTTTGACAGACCATAGTTCACAGCTTTTGGCTTACCACCTCAGATAATGAAGGAAAATATCACCTACCACATATGCACATGGCACAAGACCCAAATCTAGTTCCCAAATTGGTCATTTACGGTATCAAGTGCTTGTGTATCTTAGCATTTTGCCAAATTTATTACAAAAACTTACCAAGTTTACAATCTTTAGAGATACAAAACTGAACAGTATAAACATAGATGTAATTCTGTATTCTCCATATACTATTTTAGCCTTCTTTATACCTTCAAGTATGCTTCCTGACCATTGTACACACTGTGCCTTTGAGAATGGGACTCGGTGAACAGCCAAACACATTTCACTGCCTGCAGTTTCTCCAATAGTTATTTTTTATTACATTGTAGCCTTATTTCATTTGGAGAGCTGATATGTTCTCATATATGTTACATTTTCAGTACAATCATCATAACTGACCCGACTGGAGTTTTCATACTACTTCACGTACTGACCTTCCATCAACACCCACAGAACATCCCCTATTGTTCATTAACAGCTGAGCTCAGCTTCACCTAGTTTGCCTGGCAAATTCTTAATAACTGGTTATTATGTACTCTATACTTATTCCACTAACCTCCAGCCATGGACAAATATTAAAGGTACATATATATTTCAGAAGAACTGTATTAGTCTGAGTCTGATGAACAGCTATTAAACAGGTGATTGCTTTGGTATACATCAGCGAACATACTGTGCACGACAGACAGAATATAGCACAACACAGACCTTCCATCATTCTCTGATTAAGAATAACAGGAACCTACTTTTAGAAAACAAACTAAGTCCAGGAGCTAGTCTGACAGTCCGCAAGTATGCAAAGATGCATTACAGGATACTTAGCTATGAAATTATGCCTTTTGTAAAAGCAGGTGGGGAGGGGGACGGGAGGGAGGAGGAGAGAGAGAGAAGCAAAAGGAATGTTACTAATTAAATCTCCCAAGTGACTACATTTCTAGCTAAAACTGAACACCTTCATCACTGCTGCACAGCATGCAAAAGATCAAGAGGCAGATCCGACACTTACTAGCCAATATCAGAGCTAAACTATGCAAGCAATTTGCCACCTTCTCCAGGGTCCAAGGTTTGCTAAATTCATAGCATTTTTCAGGTCACCTATGGCATCCTTGGGACAAGGACTAGAAAGCAGAGTGAAGTATTCTAGCTAAGTGTTCTCACCCTTCCCACCCTCAGCTTCTTAACTAAATGTAACATGCTTGAAATTGTGTTCTGTTCCAAGAAGTATGTGACTCTCACTTTTCAGGTTATGGTCACACTAAGTAGGTTATACATCTTGATGCGGCCCAAGGAAAGGAGAAAAGAAAGGATATCTTAAAGTACTTCATCAGGTTACTGTAGCTAATGATTCATTTTAATTCTAGCTCAACTTGTACCTGCCTATCACCAATATGATATGCTAGTTTATAAGCAAGGGCAACGTAAACAGATGAACTATTATAAAGAAAGCTGATTTTCAACTAGAGTGTGGTTGTCAAAGATATGACTGACCTTTCATTAATACTACTGAACTAGATAAAAGTATTGCACAGCTTCAACCCTACTTATCTAATCCAGCTGTCAACCATTCCTTTGGCACCTCTATTGTTTTAAATCTTACAGAGCGATGAAGCATAGTTTTCTGTTTTGTGTAAATAAGTTATGTAATAGCTTGTGCAACTCCAAAAAATAATTCTCTCTTCATTCCACTGCAACTTCAAAAGTGAAGCAGCAGAGGATTCTCTTGGATTTGTTCCTGATCTGGATTAGTACTTTACTCAGATGCATCAACAGTCATCTCTCACCTCTGTTCATGCCAGGAATAGCTAACCAGTGGTCACCATTAAAACAGGCACGTGCAAGATTACATTTATTAAGAGGCTCTTAAGAATGTGCCTGCAAAGTGAGTATGTCTAGAAGCTCACATATATATGAGTTTAAGCATGCATTAATCCACTTCCGGTTTTTAAGTGTCTGTTTACTAAAAACCCTACATTAACATAACAGGAAAATCAGGGTAACAGAGAGAAATGGAGGGGTGAAAGTAGGGAAAGATGCCTGAAAAGAGTTGTGCCTGCGCAGTGTGGCACATATTTAGAGTCCCATTTGGAAATGTGAACTACAAAATCTATTTTCTAGTGGTATATTGCTATTTTGTACCCAGCTTAAGTATTTTTGCCTGGTTTTGTTCCAAAGCAAAGCTGCAGCCTTTTAACAACAGGAAGTTCCTAATCCTTACTTAGGAATTCTATACAAATCAAAGTCCCTTAAAATCCACAGGCATGTTCCCAAAGATAGTCTCTTGGGTTCTTCTTTCTTTACTGAATGCAGAATACATTGCCAAGGAAGTACTATTTTTTAAGAAGCGTAGTCCTTAAATTTTGTACTAGATAAACCGTCCTAGAAACCACAGATGTGTAAATGGAAAACCTTTGAAGATCTAGGAACAAGAAGAAAATCCCTAGAAATGTTCAGGGTCATCGCTCTCTCTCTAGACTTTCAAACCAACCCATTACTGTATACTATACTCAGAAGGGTGGGACTGCTGCTGTATACTTAACTGTTTAGTGTCAATTTCAATTCCACATTTCCAATAAGAGCTCCTTGTGCCTGTACAGGATGACTATGCAACTGCAAAACACACTTTCTGCTATACTATGGGTCAAGTTTTTTTTACAGAAAACTGTATCATCTGATCTATATTACTATGTGGAAGAAACATTTGGAAAGGAATGGTACATGTATGTATTACCTCCTTCCCCTCCAGAAATCTGAATAGAGCTTTAGTCATTTGGGGTATGTCTACACAGCAGCAAGGAGCATGCTTCCCAGTCCACGTAGAGAGAGAGGTGCTAGCTCTGCTCAAGCTAGCACACTAAAAATAGCAGTGTGGCTGCAATGGCATAGGTGGCAGCTAAGCCTGACCCCTTGGGTATATACTCAGGTGACTAGTCCGAACCACTGCCCATGCCACTGCAGTCACATTGCTACTTTTAGAGTGCTAACAGAGCTAGCACATCTGTCTACCTGCGCTGGGAAGCACATTCCCAGCTGCTGTGTAGATATATCTTTAAAGAGAAGGCTCAGCTATAGCAATAAAATGACATTCAGTACATTTCTTGCTGAACTATACTGTTTTTCACTAGTGTAAATGACCAGGGACAGAATGGAGGCAAAACAAAATGGCTTTTATTGGCTTAATGTATTGCTTCTGACACAGAATGCAACTAACACTTGACTATTTTTTTAATTATTATTATTTCCTATAGTCTAGTCTGAACTCTGAAATGACAATGTTTCATAACTGGTCATGTATCTTGTTTCACCAGCATTCAGTTCCAAAAATAATATTACTCATAATATATTATTCTTCATTAAATTGGCCCACAACATGCACTGGACTTAATTCACCTATTATTCATGCTGCTTTTAATTCTCAACATTGACTTTGCAGCCTGTAACATCCAGTTCACTGTATCACATCATTCCCTATAGAACACATTTGTATTATCAGCAGATAAATTATTGGAAAAAAATATACAATGGATAAGAGATTTTTCTTATACTAATTATTTTAGCCTTTTAAGGAAAATGTTTAGAGAATAAACATGTAGAAGATAATTAATTGTACTTAATTATTTAAGCAAAGAATTATTGTATGCTTACTGAAGTCACATTTTCCATTGTACTTTTGAATCCTCTACAGACATCTTCACCTAAGTTAATGTTTTCATTTGTCCAACTGGAAGCTATTAAACTTTCATTAGGCTTCACACATTTGTTAAGTCAACTTAACCTTCGGTCAAAAATACTTTCTAAGTATCAAATATCAGGCCTACAAATTAATAAAATTTTCTGTAACTTCACTTCATAATTATATCTAGCTTGTTAAAAACTGAAAGAGCCTATACTCCATGAATATTTCCTAACATAGATGCAGAGTAGTTGGGCCTACATACAAACAGCTTGTATTTCCCCAAAAGGCTGAGTAAGTATGGTGAAACCAACACAAGCCTAACTATTATGGTTACAAATAGCTATACTTGGTGCTTAACAAGCATGAAAGGCAAAGTCCTTGCCCGAAGAGTTTGTTATGCATTTGTGTTGTGCATTTTCTATCTTTGTTTTGGGGAGAAGAATTTTAACTCATGAAATGTATTGGAAAAACTGCCTGAATAAAAAGTTAAAATTGATAAAATTTATAATAAAATTTTAAAAAGTTTAACATTGATAAAAAGTCCGTTTATCAATAGAACAAACACAGCACATACCACACCAGAGCATGTCCTTGCCAACACAGCCCTCCCAAATGTAGTTCAACTCTAAACCTAGAGTGACCACTTCTAGCAACGTAAGAGTAGTTCAGTCTCCATGACCATCCACTCCATGGCTTTTATTTTCTTCCCCATCCTTACAGGAACCCATTAGTCTTAAAGACAAACAAAGCAAATACTCTTAATTCTCACTTTTGTTCTCCCTTTTTAATATCATGATTTACTAGGGTCTCACCGGTTGGAACCTACATTGCTGTGACTCTGAGATGAGAGTTGTCTGGTGCATTCATTGATTCTGATACCTTTTTCTTATACCCACTTAGCTGCAATACATGAGTCTGTCCTTTTCAGGAAGTTTTGATAATAGCTCAGATAAATGTGGACGTCTTCACTCAGACTGCATCAGTGAACATTTAACTGTCAGAAAAGTGGCAGCTTCCTTGTCAGACATGTGTTTGATGATATAGGTTGCTCAATGTTTTAGCTGTAAGTTGTAAGTGAGGTAGCTGTAGGAACAAGACTTCAATCTGCCATCAGGAACATGCACAGTAAAATTAGAACTGTTTGAGAACTGATGTATATTATCCAATGTTGATTTTAATTTATAGTGCAAACTCCAAAACTTTCTATTATCTTTTAAAAACAAGCATAGACCAAAAAAATAACTAATTTTAACTGAAATTTTGCTCCAACAGAAGACAGTTTCAGGAACAGAATGGTTGGAGGGGCTAAGATTCTGAATTCCTTCCATTTTTAAAAATACCAATATTGTTCTTACTAGCAATTTTTGAGGGGTGAGGGACAGACAGACACATTTATATTGCCTAATTTCACACTCAAATGAAGTTCATGGTTTCAAAAGCTTGATTCTGATGTCCACTGCATTTACATTCTGCACAGAACAGTGAAAAAGAATAGGCACTGTAAAAAAGGGAAGGAGGAACAGAGAAAATCTACAAAATACAAGTTAATATATTGTACCTAGGAAACTAGTGCTAGTATAAGTTTGGAGGTGATGATCTGTGATATTCTCGTTCTGCCCTCTTCCCTCCATAAATCTCATTCCCCTTCCCTCCCCCGAAAAAAAATTGGGTTATTTTTAATCATCTTCAGGAGCAAAAAACATGGGGTATACTATGACAAAGAAATGTAAATGAACAATTCATTTTTCTAACACAAAACATAACTGAGATTTATCCAACCCTTGATCTCCCATTAGTGCTGTGGAGAATGTGTGAGATTTCTGGACTATTTTTATGAAACACACCGCTACCTCGATATAACGCCACCTGATATAACACGAATTTGGATAGAATGCGGTAAAGCAGTGCTCCGGGGGGGCAGAGCTGAGCATTCCTGTGCATCAAAGCAAGTTCAATATAACACGGTTTCACCTATAACACGATAAGATTTTTTGGCTCCCAAGGACAGCGTTATATCGAGGTAGCTATATAATTTTGTGCTAATTACCACCTGGTCTCAAGGGGCTAAATTCCTTCCAGAGACACTAGCAGTCAGTGGGGAATAAGCAATCAATTATGTGTGTGTCACATAGCCATGTCTGGGTCCAGTGAATGAACTATCAAGATTCACTGACATGTGAGTAGGTTTACCTGGGTAATACAATAGATATGCTAAAGACAGTGGCCAAACCAAGAAAATTGGTTCTTCCAAGCAGGCTAGTAACCAGACAATGGATCACCTGGTGGGGGACTTAGATCACCTGATGAGGTTGATCAGGCAGTGATGTAGGGGTCACCTGACAATAGAGACTGGAAGTTATAAAAAGAAGGGTCTCTCACCAGCAATGTAGAGAGAGAGTGAAAGGATACTCCTTAGAGGGGTCAGAGAGAGAGAAAGAGACTCCATGATTTGGAGAAGAATTCATGAGCTGCAGGAGGGATAATCCTAGATACTCTAGAAGCAGCAAAGAGTCCTGTGGTACCTTATAGACTAACAGACGTATTGGAGCATGACCTTTCGTGGGTGAATACCCACTTCGTTTGATGCAATGTCCGACATGCATCCAACGAAGTGGGTATTCACCCACGGAAGCTCATGCCCCAATACGTCTGTTAGTCTATAAGGTGCCACAGGACTCTTTGCTGCTTTTACAGATCCAGACTAACGGCTACCCCTCTGATACTACATACTCTAGAATACTCTTGACAAAATCCCAAGGAATACCCAAGAGTGATAAGGGAACACAGAGATAATGGTATACAGATGCTCTACCTAGATCTGTGTATCTTTTCTGTTGTCTAAAGTAATGAGTTGAAAGGCCTGTCTTTCTTCCTGCAACTATCACATATCATTGAAGAGGTGACCTGTAAACCCGAGTGCCCACAAATTGGAGATCTGGGAAAGGGTGTGCTTATTCAACTGAGGAGTCTGGGGGAGCGAGTTCTAGTCTCAGGACCTAGGCTGTTGGACTATGACATCACAGCTCTCAGATGAGCATGCTAGAAAAAGAACCAGCAACCTAATAGTGTGCATAGAAACCCAGAACTAGAGGCAGTGCTTTGCCTCTTCTCAGACTCAGGAAAGCTTAAAAGCATAAAGGTGTTGGGACCTTATCAATGGGGAAACTTAACCAGGACAGCAACAAGTGCTAATATATGTAAAGAATAATCACAAGTAAAGGTGGTGAATAATACCCAGTTTCTTAGAGTGGTTATAAAGCCCTAGGAAGCAATAGCCCTGTTCTTATTTATGTTAAGCTATTATCTCAACCTCATCTTGAGCTTCATGACATGCAACTCTAACCGATGGAACAGCAAACATCTTGCTGTTGAACTGCCTACTGTTAAGCACAAAGATGTGAACATGATTAATTGTACCAGATTTACTTCAGAGATTATAAAGCCATGATCTTTGGCTTTAACACCACATGCAGCTCTTTGAGACCCACACTTGAGCAAAGGATCATTATTCTTATACATTCAAAATCAAATTCAGAGGAAAACTATTTCCAATTATTTTATTTATTGATTGGCATTTTTTATACCACTCATATCAATTTGATCTTAGTCCCACAGTATTCCGGGACAGTATATTTTAGCTTAGTTTATTAAGGGGTACACTCTATCGGTCAAATGTTCAAAATATTCTACGGTTCTCCATATATTTCTTAAAAAGAATGTTTACATTCCTCTTCCTCTCCAGAAAGTAGGGCCAATCACAAAACTACATTGGCCCTACTTTCTGAACTAGACTCCTTGCAAGAGCTATCACCAAATTAAGAGCATTTAAAAGGCTTAAAATAAGAATCTCAAAATACATAAAAGATTCAGCTGACGTTCAATACTCAGCATTTGTAAGTCAATATTTACTACGTTATAACTATTATCTTTGGCACTTCATCATTCACCCTGTACTTAGCAGAGGAAATAATTGTGGTAACTCTTGTAAGCATAGACTTATAAAACTGTGACCACTGTGGTAATACCAGAAAAACTGCAAGATCGTTGTAACCAAATATACTGTCCAAAAGAGAGGGAATGTGGTTATTCTGAAGGTGTAATGGCAGTCATCACATGAGTGTTTGATCTGCAGATAACCATAGACTTGGTTAAAGTGCCATTGGGGGCAATAAGCATTTTCTTTCAAGCTAAACAGAATGAATAATTAAGCTCCTTCACATAGTGAGATAGCTGGAAACAGCAGAACAAAACAGTCCACATGCCATGGCTAATCAGACACTAAACTGCGTCAGTGGAGAGGTTCTCTGAGCAGGGGCTAAGGGTTTGTTTGACAAGCTGTGCGTATATTGTAGAAAAAGAAAGTAAGCAGACAATGAGAGATGGCACATACAGAGCTTCTTGTGGTATAGAACTGACTGGAGGGGCAGACTTGGAAGCAAGAAAACTGCCTGCTTTTTGTTTCTATTGAGTTTAAGGAAATAGGATGTTGTGTACTTTCTTTGTAAATAAACAGGATTGCACCAAAGAAATCTATCTGACTCATATCTATTTATCCTCCTAACAGAAACAATCCGACAAGGCCCTGAATACTAGCTAACTGCTCAGGCCAAGAAACAACAACAATATGTCAGGAATATATTGAATCAGCACCTAAAGGTATTAGTTCATCTATTGTCTATATATTCAGGAACATTCTTGTTTTTGTTACTTGAATCATCTTCCACAGACCTCACAATGTTATAGTACTTAAGAACAGAATAGGGTAAAGTAACTTCAATGTTAAAAAATCATAGCATCTTCCCTCCTACTGTGCTATAAATATAAGCATGCTACCTCTAATAACTTTTACACAGCTTGGATTGCTGCCTGAAAGAAGGAATGATGCTTCAGAGCTTCAGATCAGACTGTCCCTTAAAACTAAAAGTAAAACTCTGAAAGTCTTTACATGTTTATGAATAAAGAAAAACTTGCTGATTCAACTGATTTCATAAGAGTTTGGCTCCCAAACATGACTCCAACCATAATAGCTGTGAAATTGTTCTTTCTTTTCAAGAGGATGTGGGTTAAAACTTTTCTAAAGATTTGTATTCCAAACCATGAGCATAGTGAATTCAGTGTTATAATATGACCACTCCTTTAATAGTTTGGGTGAGAAGAAGGGTGGAGTGTTTTTTTTCCCCATGAATGGAAAATACTGACTCTATAGTTAAGTCTATGATCAGATGAAACAAAATGGTTTATATTGAAGGGCAATACACATTTTCTTACACAGTTGCCAAGAAGAATTTAGGATGATGGGTGCAATTAGATCTAAGTATAAAGGATCTGTGTTATGTATATGCTCCATATCTGCCATTCATTTCTTGGAAGCAGCAGTTGTCAAAATGGAGTTCTGTCACGTCCACTCTGCATCAGAGGAATTGCCAGACAGGATCAGAAACATGGTCCATCTAGTTCAGTATCCCTTCTCCAAGCCACCACCAGTAGTTGCTTCAGAGCAAAATGCAATACATTTCTATAGTAGGCAGATACGGGTTAATCCCTACCCCCAAAAGAGTATCCTTCATTTCCTTAATCCTACTTTCTACCCCCAGGGAGTATCCTAACCTTTAATAGTTAGAGACTGGTTTAAGCCCTGAAGAACAAGGTTCATATCACTTGGTGGAAAGGATACTCCTATTTTTCGGATTTTGACTAGGCAACTATTATCCATGCCAGACACCCTGAGATTAGAAACTGTAAATGCACTTTATAGAGTGTACATATTAAGACTATTCTGAATATGGTTGCCTGGCTCGGGACATAGTGCAGAACATAGATACCTAGCTGTTGTATCAGACTTATGTACCGTAAAGTGGTCTCCATCACTCTGAATTATTATTCTTATTATTTATTTCATTGTTTTGCAGTAGCCTTTAGGCTCCAGTTATAGACCAGGACCCCATGGTGCTAATCACTATACAAATGGAACAAGAAAATGTCCCTACCTCAACAGATGTATCCTGGGAGCGCCTCCAAAATGTAGGGAGCAGTATGGGAGAAAGCACAAAGTTGCTCATTTGAAAATGTAACTAGTGGACAAAGAGGGTCCTGGCCCATGATTATGGCTTCTAGGCACTACAGTAATACAAACAACAAATTATCATCTTCTTCCTCTACAAAGAGGAAGTGGGAGTCAACTTCTTGATAGCATATGAGAGATGACCGATAGCATGGGGAAAGGCTGTACAGGGCCTTGAAAAGTGAAGATAAGTAACTTCTTTTTTGTGATGGAGAAAGGGGAACCAGTGGAGGGACATAAGGGGTACTTAAAGGGGAAAGTGTGTGTCTCTGTCTCTGTCTGCGATGCTCTCTCCCGTCCCTTCATTCCTGCTGCCTTATAGACTGTGAGAGTTAACCCTTGAGGGCTCAGACAATTGCTAGTTCATCATTTAGCAGTAAGGCATTCCCTGGAAAAAAACCCAACCCTCTGACTCCTCCACCTCAACCAAACTTCACAATCATCATCACTGTGTACCAGTATTAAATTGTTTGTTTAAAATTTATTGTATGTGTGTGTATGTGTATGTGTGTAGTCTTTTGTCTGGTGAAAAAAAATTCCCTGGAACATAACCCCCTCATTTACATTAATTCTTATGGGGAAATTGGATTCACTTAACATCGTTTCGCTTAAAGTCATGTTTTTCAGGAACATAACTACAAGGTTAAGTGAGAAGTTACTGTACTCTTGCTATAGAACAAATGGGGATAGCGCATGTGGCTTCTGGAGCCATGGGTTATGTCAAAGTACAAGTGAGCACCAAATACCAGGATTTAATAGAAATCCCTCTCCATCTGAATAGGAATGGGAACATGAAAATAAGTTTTGATCTGGAGAATTAATCCAGTTTGAAAACTTCTATGTAGGAGTCTTCTTCAGGCATTAACACCGCCAATAGGCAGAAATGGATGTCCAAAATTGTTCTTGATCGTTTATGTTAAACAAACAACTTTTTTCCTTCACAGTAATCAAACTTTGACTAGGAAAAAAATGTTGGCTGTTTCAAATGCTCTTTTTAAGCCAAATGAAAACACATTGCCCTAAAAGGACAAAAACGTTTCACAGATAATGCCCATAGATAAATTTAGAATGCATAGTACAAATGGAACTTATTCATGGAGGTGATGGGTTGTTTCCCCAAAAGCTATAATAATCCTGTGAGGAAAACAAAATTACAGATGAAAATAGTTACCTTAAAATAAGTATGAAATTTGAAGTAGCTCCCTTTGTTTTTCTTATAGTCATCTTAAATGGGATGTGTTACAGTTGTTAGCAACAAAACCGAGATTGATCAGCTCAGTGTCTACTTAAATTGTTACTCTGTATGTATGCTAGTAGATATTTGAAAATCATTTTGTATTTTATGTACATATGAATTCACAAACACACATATTCACCTTTGCAATGTTACATTGCCCGCAGCACATTGAAAAAGGAACCTAATTGAGTATTTGATTAATCTTGCACTAAATGAGTCACCATTTCAGAATTAATTTGGACATATCTTGACTACATGAAGAACAGGATAACTTGACAGATTTCAGAAATGCATTCCTTCATTATATGCATAGCCGGAAAGGAGTGGACCATCTTTCATTGGCTGGTAGTTTCTCTTTCTACTCCGTATGTTCATTTGCGAAGCAGTCATTCTTTCATTAAATGTAAATACTACCACATCCGGGAATGCATATGTAGCTGATGTTCAGGCATGAGTACAGCATTCATTTTCTGCCAGAGCTAAAGTCTCATGCTGTATTTTAGGGAAATGTCAAATTATGTTTCAAAGATGGCCAGAACGGAGAGCAATACTTTATTCCTCCAAATTATAGCCTCAATATACCAGAAATAGTCTTCTGCCTCTAACTACCCTATCTTGGTGACGGAACAATAAAAGGAACAAACAATCAATGTGTGCAGCTTTCTTGTGTGTGTGGTTTCTGATCATAAGAGAGCTTGGTTGCTTGCCTAACCACCTGGGGAGGAGACTGAAAACAGATGAACGTCTCCTAGCAGTACAGACAGAGAGGCAAAACCCTGATTAAGCCACTGACATGACAACTGGCAGCCCCTGCTCCTGGCACTCTTTAAAAGAGAACAATATGGCAATTTTCCAGCCAAATTCTCCCAATTAGGTAGTTAGTGAAACATTATCCACTAGAATAGAGTTGATGATAGGAGTAGAGGGGTTATATTTCACTAGATTAAGAGCCTTATTAATGCTGTCTACTTTGGCTTTCATGACATTGGGTACACATTTTGTTATGTAGCTCAGAATCTGTGTAGTGTGTTATTTTGTGCTATCCACAAGGTAGAGAAAGGCTTCTGCCATGGAAATGGGATAGGGGACCCTTTATCAACCCTCACCATGTTGCATTACAAAAGGCTTCATGGCTCTCTTGGTCAGCAGTGCAAGTGCCAGATATTTTGAAAGCCATTTTATAAAGCTTTTATCCATCAACACTGCAGAGGATTGTCGTGTTCCCTCCTTCCCCCTTGGTTTTTCATTTTTTTGAGTCACTTAACATTTCTCATTTTTATTTTAGCATCTGAAGAACAACTATTCCTACATTTTCCAGACTGGTATAGACAAAATGAAAAAGTCAATTGTGTCTGACAATGCAGCCTTAATAGTGGTTCAAAACCTTTCAAGATGTTTCTCCAGGATTCACCACAGTATTGTGTGTACTGTGTTAACTTTTGGGCACCAGCACTCGCTATGTGTTATTTATTTTGTATTTTCTTAGGCCTGGTCTACACTAGGAGTTTATGTCGAATTTAGCAGCGTTAATTCGATTTAACCGTGCAACCGTCCACACCAGGAAGCTAATTAGTTCGACCTAGAGGGCTCTTTAGTTCAAATTCGGTACTCCACCCCAACGAGGGGAGTAGCGCTAAATTCGACATGGCTATGTCGAGTTAGCCTATGTGTGGACGGAAATCGACCTTAGTAGCTCCGGGAGCTATCCCACAGTGCACCACTGAGTTGACGCTCTGGACAGCAGTCCGAGCTCAGATGTTCTGATCAGCCATACAGAAAAAGCCCCGGGAAAATTTGAATTCCTTTTCCTGTCTGGCCATTTTGAATCTCAATTCCTGGTTGGACATCGGGGCGAGCTCAGCAGCACTGGCAGCGATGCAGAGCTCTCCAGCAGAGGAGTCCATGCAATCTCAGAGTAGAAAGAGGGCCCCAGCATGGACTGACCGGGAAGTCTTGGATCTGATCGCTGTGTGGGGCGATGAGTCTGTGCTTTCGGAGCTGCGCTCCAAAAAACGGAATGCAAAGACCTACGAGAAGGTCTCCAAAGCCATGGCACTCAGAGGATACAGCCGGGATGCAACGCAGTGCCGCGTGAAAATCAAGGACCTGAGACAAGGCTACCAAAAAATCAAAGCGGCAAACGGACGCTCCGGAGCCCAGCCCCAGACATGCCGCTTCTATGAGGCACTGCATGCCATTCTCTGTGTGTCTGCCACCACTGCCCCACCAGTGACCGTGGACTCTGAGGATGGGATAGTGTCGACGGGCAGTTTCTCGGCAATGTTCACGGATGGGGAAGATGAGGAAGGGTTTGTGGAGGACGAGGCAGGCGACAGCGCTTACAATACTGCTTTCCCCGACAGCCAGGATCTCTTCATCAGCCTCACAGAGATCCCCTACCAACCCTCCCCGGCCGTTAACCCGGACTCTGAATCAGGGGAAGGATCAGTCGGTAAGTGCTATAAACATGTAAACATTTATTTTTTAAAAAACAGGAATAAAAACTATATGAAAAGAAGGTCAATACATATAGGGATAGAACAGAAATCCTCTTGGGAGAGTTCCATGAAGCTCTCGTAGAGGTACTCGAAAAGCCTCCGCAGGAGGTTCCTGGGGAGAGGTGCCTTATTGGGTGCTCCGTGGAAGCACACTCTTCCGCGCCAGGCCATCCTCAGGTACAGTGGGAGCATTGCCTCGACGAGCATGGCAGCATAGGGCCCTGGTCTGTGCAGGGATTCACGCAGCATGCGCTCTCTGTCTCTCTTAGTGACCCGCCTCAGGGTGATCTCGCTCGGCGACTGCTGCATCTAATTAGGGCAATTACTGTAATGTTACAATTGTGAATGCTTGACTTTTCCTTTGCATAACAATGACCGTCGTTTAACAGCCACGTGGCGGAGGCTGAAGAGGGAAAGCATACAGGGATCTTTCCCGGGGACAGCCGTGAGGGGCTGGAACAGGGATAGACTTTATGCTTTCCAGATTGCCTGCAGCAGGAGGCCACTGCTATCCATTAACTGTTAAGCAGCCTAAAGTTTACGGCTTACCAGGCCTGGCTGCTACACGGATTCTGCTGTCCTGCCCCGCTTGTCTGATCTCCAGTGCAAGACCCCAGGCAATGAAAGCGAATGCCGAAAATTCGAACTTGTCCTGAGAGCACATGAGATAGGTGCCCTGTATGGTCTTGTTCACAGAAACAGACTAGACTGTGTTCAGTGTTCGCAGACATGTATCTTTGCAAGGAAATCACTTCCTTTTTCCCATCACACAGCTGCGGCTCTTTCCCGAACTGCCCCAGCATCCCCCTCACAGAGGCTGGCGCAGATTAGGTGGCGAAAGAAAAAGACTCGGGACGAGATGTTCACTGAACTGATGGCCTGCTCCAGAGCCGAGGCGGCCCAGCAGAGCCAGTGGAGGGAGACCCTCTCTCAGCAGCAGCGCTCACACAGCGAACAGGACGACAGGTGGCGGCAGGAAGACCAGCAGGCGACTCAAACGCTGCTTGGACTAATGAGGGAGCAAACGGACACGCTCCGGCGCCTTGTGGATGTTCTGCAGAACCGCAGGCAGGAGCAGAGAGCCCCCCTGAACTGTATCTGCAACCGCCCTCCCCCGCCACAAAGTCCTGTCCCCCCCTCACCCAAAATCACAAGAAGGAGGGGCGCTAGGGGCCGTGAAAACTGTCACTCCACCCCAGCAGAGCGCTCATGTAACAAACAGCTCTCATTCCCTAAAGTATGAGAATTGCTTCCCTTCCTGGCTCACCCAATCCAAAATCCCAGTTTCATCCTCCAACTGTGTAGTTGAGTATTAAAAATAGTTTGCTGTTCATTACTGTTTCCGTCATGTTTCTTTGCAGAAGATATTTTGTGAAGTGGAGATAGGGGCTTGTTAATTGCATAGGACAGCCACCATTACCAGGGTACAGACATGGGGGCAGGATCAACAGCAGGTCACACACAGAGTGCAGTCACTAGGCACCCGGGTCACTCTGGGAGGTGTCTGCTGCCCCAGGTCAGTCTGGGAGGTGTATGCTGCCCCAGGGTCCTAGTGCCTGCCATCCACAAATGGCAAGGCAGGCTGCCCTTACCATGCCCTTCCACCCTAGCCATGAACCTCTCCGATGCCCTGAGCCCCAGCCAGAGCCATCATCCCCCTACACCTACTCACCCTTCCCACACCCCTCACCCCTTCCTGCAAACCCACCCCTTCCTGCACACCCTCCTGTAACCGTCCTCCCCCCAGAGACCGCTGTAGGAGCAGGAGCCTGTCAGTCCTCGAGTGTAGAAGCGGTCTGTACATCACTGCACACCGTACCCACCACAGTCTGCGTCCCTGTTTGAACCCTTTAACGCGAATTCGTTAGTAAAGAAAACTTTGTTAATTAAAAATGTTCCAATAACTTTATTTTTAAACGTCTGTTGGAAGGGGGGAAACCTGGTGAACGGGGTATGTAACCGCTGAAAAAAGTCAATAGTAACTGAAACAGGGGCAGGTTCAGCTTCTCTGTAAAGAGACTGGACAGTCATAGGTTACCCTGCTCTCTGAGGAACCTAGCTTTCAAAGCCTCCCGGATGCACAGCGCTTCCCGCTGGGCTCTTCTAATCGCACGGGTGTCTGGCTGAGCGTAATCAGCAGCCAGGCGATTTGCCTCAACCTCCCATCCCGCCATAAAGGTCTCCCGCTTGCTCTCACAGAGATTGTGGCGCACACAGCAAGCTGCAATAACAATGGGGATATTGGTTTCGCTGAGATCCGAGCGAGTCAGTAAGCTCCTCCATCTCCCCTTGAGACGTCCGAAAGCACACTCCACCACCATTCTGCACTTGCTCAGCCGGTAGTTGAAGAGTTCTTTGTCACTGTCCAGGGCGCCTGTATAGGGCTTCATGAGCCAGGGCATTAGCGGGTAGGCTGGGTCCCCGAGGATCACTGTAGGCATCTCCACATCCCCAACAGTTATTTTGTGGTCCGGGAAGAAACTACCTTCCTGCAGGCGTCTAAACAGACAAGAGTTCCTGAAAACACGCGCGTCATGAACCTTGCCCGGCCACCCGACGTAGATGTTGGTAAAACGTCCCCTATGGTCCACCAGTGCTTGCAGCACCATTGAAAAGTAGCCCTTTCGGTTAATATACTGGCTGGCCTGGTGGGCCGGTCCCAGGATAGGGATGTGAGTGCCATCTATAGCCCCACCGCAGTTTGGGAATCCCATCGCGGCGAAGCCATCTATGACAACCTGGACGTTTCCCAGGGTCACTACCTTTGAGAGCAGTAGGTCAACGATTGCGTGGGCTACTTGCATCACAGCAACCCCCACGGTAGATTTGCCCACGCCAAAGTGGTTCGCTACTGACGGGTAGCTGTCTGGCGTTGCAAGTTTCCAGAGGGCTATGGCCACTCGCTTCTGCACAGTCAGGGCTGCTCGCATCCGGATGTCCTGGCGCTTCAGGGCAGGGGACAGCAAGTCACACAGTTCAAGGAAAGTGCCCTTACACATCCTGAAGTTTCACAGCCACTGTGATTCATCCCAGACCTGCAGCACTATGCGGTCCCACCAGTCCGTGCTTGTTTCCCGGGCCCAGAATCGCCGTCCCATAGCATGAACGTGACCCACTGCCACCATGATCTCCGCGGCGCGGGGTCCCGTGCTTTGTGAGAGGTCTGTGCCACTCTCACACTTCATGTCCTCACCGCGCTGCCAGAGCCTCCTCGCCCAATTTCTCAGCAGCTGACTGTGGAAGAGGTGGACGATAAGGTGCAAGGAGTTGACAACGGCCATAAGTGCAGCGATGATCACAGCAGGCTCCATGCTCGCAATGCTGTGGCGTCCGCGCTGTCACTGACCAGAAAAGTGCGCTAACAGATTTCCCGCCGGCGCTTTCAGGGAGGGAGGGCGGGAGTGACGGTTGAATGACGACAGTTACCCAAAACCACCCTCGACACATTTTTCCCCCAGCAGGCATTGGGGGCTCTACCAAGCATTCCAATGGGAAGCGGGGACTGCGGGAACTGTGGGATAGCTGCCCAGAATGCACCGCTTCCAATGTCGACGCTTGCCCCGTTAGTGTGGACTCAGAAAGTCGAATTAGTGTCCTTAGTGTGGATACACAAATTCGACTTCATAAGGTCGAATCCACAAATTCGACCTAAGTTAAATCGAACTACTCTTGTAGTGTAGACATACCCTTAGTGAAGTGTCCAAGTAACTGGCAAAGCAATCAGAGTGGATAAAGTTATAAGCAGAAAGACAATTCACAGATTACAGTGCCAAACAAAAGTTCTTAAAAGAAACATCTGTCTCCTTCCCTCTAATATATAAAATCACTCTTTAGCGCCTGTGCTACTTAAGTGGAGGGACAGTTTTTTGGGGTTGTTTTGTTTTTTAATATGAAACATTAAGGAATTATCTATAACAGGCAAAATACTTATAATTCTGATGACAATAGTTGCAGTCTTCATATGAGAACAAGAGCAAGTACGTCACATGGCCAGTCTTCTGAATTGCAAGTGAAAAGCATTGGTGAACAGCACATATTTTAAATGACGTCTGACTTCATCTTCAAGCCTATTAGCAGATGTGAAATAGTACATGCCAGTGTAAATTTCCCATTAGATGTTGTTTCACTGCTATGTCCAAATTATCTGAATATAGCATTTTAAGACTTTTTAATTGAGCTGGTTAAATAATATGAGTCATTCAGCAAAGTGCCATGGCCCAGGCTCACAAGCCTCTTGAGTCAATAGGAAAGGAAGGGGTCATCCCCGCCTCCCTTAAGTGCCAGTCAACACAACTGAATGGATGTGAAAAGGAGAAGCTAGCTGCAAGTTAGTAAAGGGCTTCAATGAGTCCTCTCCCCCCCGCCTCTCCCCCCGAGTATAGAGGAGGAATTCTGGTTGAGCCAGAGTTCCCTCCAAGGATTGTTCCTGGTGCGACATACCTTACTGCCATCCTTACAGGCTCGAGTCCAAGGGCTCAGACTACCCCTTTATTGAAATAATTTTTGAATAGTTTAAAATTAAAAAAACCCATTACTTTTTAAACTACACACCCTTCTATTTGTAAAGCATTGTGTGGCATTTAGGTTTAAAACAATTATATGGAAGTGAAATGCACAAAGTATTGAAAAGAACCAGCCCAAAATCTTTACCCATTTCTAGAAATGAACTCACAATTTTCTCTAAAATAGTTTAAAAAAAAAAAGGCTCTTACTTTTAATTTTTGGCCATGTGGTTCTGGAAATACCATAGGAAAGCTTATCATCATTACATTTACTAACCAATTTTGCAGGCTTAAAGGGATCCAATAAATTTTAAGTGGAGCTTCCATACACTTGCTAACTTGTGCGATTGCCCTGTCTAATTCATGACAGCTTCAGCTAAATCAGACCACACAAGTTTCAGGTTCTATTGGGACTTAATTAAGAGAATTCTTCTGTCCTCATCACAGAGCTTTATAACTGAAAGTAAATGGATAAACTTAATGTTTGTAGAGCCGCAAGAGATTTAGAAAACTGAAGAGCACCATTTTCAGTTTCCTGAAATACCCAGTTGTGTTTTGTGTCTTTAGTTTAAAATAAAAAAAGTGGCTCCTAGTAAATGGAATTTATAAGACACAACCAACAGCTATGGAAATCAGCTAAGTTATTTCCTACATTAGTTAACTGTTCCTGCCAATAACCAGGTACAATTTTTCACACCTGCACTGCAGAAACAGAAATGGATACTTAATGAAGGCTGAGCAGAAGTTTGGCAGAAAAAGCATAACTAATGCCAAATAACTCAAATATGGCAAGTAAGTGCAATTGACATCATGTTATGGCAGCCATACACATGGTTTCAAAATGTCCTGAGGCATTTAAGGGTATGTACAACTTGAGTTGCTAGCACTCTGACTACTAGGCAGTACAAACTAGTTTTCACCAATTTTAAGTTTCCTTCTGTTTAACACACTGTTTGAAACCTTAAGTCTGGAATCATATTTACTGAGACTCATTTCCCAAGGAGACTTAGACACCTGATTGTAAGTTTCTGGTTGACTCAGGCTGTTGGTATTAAGCACATGCACACACAGACTTAAACACACAAAGGAAGATAGAGGAATAGCCTTCTCTCACGCACCATTTGAATCTTTAGATAATATTTTTCCACTCACTTAATAGTGCATCAAAAGGAGGCTTTTAAGTCCTGTATTTTGTTTGACTGATGGTCAGGGTTAAGACTTCCTTGCACTGAGCTACTCATTAGTCCGAATTTAAGGTTTCTTAGACCATAAATGTCTTTGGATTGCTTCCACTGCAAGGACCAGGGCTGGCGCTTCCATTTAGGTGACCTAGGCAGTCGCCTAGGGCACCAGGATTTGGGGAGGGGAGCGGCCTGCGGCAGGTCCACTGGAGCCACGGGACGAGTGAACCCTCCGCAGGGACGCCTGCGGGAGGTCCACCGGAGCCACGGGACCGGCGGCGAAATGGGTAGAGCCGGCCCTGAGCATAGGGCGCCAAAAACCCTGGCGCCGTTCCTGGCAAGGACACAGCAGCACTTCTAATGAATGAGCCCAATTTTCACAAGAGCTGAGCAGCCTCAACTCCACCCTAAATTAATGGGAGCAGCTCATGCTCAACACCTCATCTTAGATCCCAGAGTAACATACTGCTATGCTCACTAGCACGTTGTGAGCTTCAAGCTACTAGTTTTTAAGTTACGACAACATTTCTGAAAGGCAGCGCTGGAATCTTTAATTTTTCACGTATCTGAATGATGGGTACAAACCAGCAAGATTCCCAGGCTTGTTTCCACCATCCCTGCACCTACTCAGACCCTCAATAATGTTCTTTACTCTGAAAGGACCACCTGAGATGAAAAATGCTTTATTCCCCACATCCTCAAGATCTCTGCTGAGTTAGCTAACAAGAGTGGTAATTAGCAACAATAACTTTATCAGAGATGAACCTGTAAAACGACCCAAGATGGAGACACCGCTGACCTTTAAAGTAAGGATCCAAACCTGAATTTAACATCTTAGGTCAATCTCTAGTGTTCAGACTGCCACCTATGACTGAAACCCATGAACCATTTTCTACAGGCCAAGCATTTTCCCACATCACCTCCCCCTTTCAGGTTGTTCAAAAGAAGCCATTCCATTAAGCGTTGGAAATAAGGTTCAGTACACAGCATGAAAAACATTACACCTGCAAGACAGCATGGGCCACATTGTGCCTCACCACGCACAGGGCAGTGTGCTGCAATGAAGTTCCCATCTCATCCTTGGCAAATTCAGAACAAGGGTGGGGAGACAGGAGGGTCAGAACACTAGCTAGCTACACTAGCTGCTACCACTGAACCAGGGTGCACAATCCTAAACTCTCCTATTGCACTCACTGGAGTTGCAGAGGGGCACTGGGGATGTCCCTTGGGCAGTCAGACTCCCCCAGGTCCCTTACTCTGGACTGTGCATTAATGGCATGATTGATCTTTTAATGTTCAAACCTTGACCATTTACACAGAACCTGAATCCAGTCACAAGAACATCATGAAATTAATGATGTGATCTTTGTTCCCCAAACACAGAAGTCTGCTTAGAAACACACACACAGCTATGAGAAAATGTGTATTTCCCATATTCTTTACAAAAGTAAAAAAGGAAAAATTTGACTCTGTAAAACTAATTACCTTAAACTGTCTCACAGGACCATCTATGCGTCCTCCCAAGTAACTACTCTCCAGTGTGATCACTTATCTGATTTTGTAATTAGATTAGCTGAACTCTCTCATTCACGTTGTAATATTCTGGGTTAGATATATTGAACATGAAAATCTTAGGAAGGAACTTAATGACAAGTACAACCGAACTGCAATTTATAAGCAAACAGCATCTAAGTTGGAAAGAAATAAACTGAGTGTAGAAAGAGAAAGAAAACAATTGGACTTTAAAACATTTCCTTTCAGAATCTGCTCTGCAGCGGTCTCTATCAAGTGTACACTTAGCTGCAGATAGACATTAAAATACCTACAATGCCAGGGACTGAAATTAAACAGTATTCCTGAAATAAAAGGAGGGAGAGTTTACTATGTAGCTCCTTAAATCTTAGACTTACATTTAGCATTCAAAAGACATTTCTAAACTGAGAAGAGATTTTTTTAAAGAGTAAGACTATAGGAAGGTATTTGGACACTGTTGTGCAAATCATCGAGCTCAGTTTCAGCTTCTGAATTTTCAATTTTCATTAAATCTGGTCATTTTAGATTTAGTTGAGTTGCTGCTTATTTGAGAAAGTGCTCATCCTAAAGGATCATGTGTATTACCGCTCCACTTAAGGCATACACCTTTGATATAGCTAAAAAACACATATGTCTGAAATTAATGCACATTAGGTTCTGAGTAGAGAGAAAGAAGCAATACTAGAAATATTTCAAGTTTTGCAAAATTTTATTTATCAGAAAATCCTGCCCCCTTCCTTGCAAGCTACCAACAACAATGGCCAAATGAAGAGAAAGTTGGAGCATTACAAGGGCCTGACCCAGCAACCATTTACTTCGAAGGATGTTGGATCAAGCCATGAAACAGTTTGCTAACACACACTCTATAAAGCCAGATTTATCCAAGAGACATTTGATAAATTTGGTCCTTAAAAAGCAGAAGGGCTTTTCTTAATAGTGTAATTGAAAATGTGGCTTCAGCAAGTGAGGCATCTGTTTGTGTAGACATCCAAATGGCAGAATTTCCTATCTCCTCTAATTGGTGGCATATTCCATTTTCTTATTGTTTTAAGCTCCTGATTAGAATGGTTGTGGAATAATACTCTGCAAAACAATATTACATCTGAAGTTTTCTTTATTTTGGGTTATGCTGTTACTCATTTTCAAATACAGAGATTCTTTTAAATAGAATGTAAAATGGAGGCTGTCAGAAGTATAATTGTGTATACAATCAGGTTCTATTGCATGCTGTGATTACAAAAATGGAGGTCTGAGACCACAATCTTACATGCTGAACTCAGACTGCCTATTTTGTTGCTCTTTAAACTGTCATTATTCCAACCGCTGAAATTAAAACAAGGCTGCCTCAGTAAGGGCATGGTGTGG
Source organism: Mauremys reevesii (assembly GCF_016161935.1). Lineage (NCBI taxonomy): Eukaryota > Metazoa > Chordata > Testudines > Geoemydidae > Mauremys > Mauremys reevesii. The sequence continues at coordinate 29,293,163 of NC_052630.1, forward strand.
TATTTTTGGAAGCTTCCATTCGTCAGGCTCAAGTCATACATGCACACACTACTGTATCAGTGTTTCCCCTTCTGATATGTAATCTTTTTAAGCCTACAAGTCACAAGAGAACACCAACTTGGGTCATATGTTCTCTCCTCCCACCATCTTTTAAATACACAAACACTTACAGCATTCACTTAACTGAGAATTTAAATGTTTTTCAGAGCTACTTTACTGGGGCTTTCATGCTTTTTAGGGAGATTTTCTTAATCAACATAGGAACACGGTTTATAATTCTAAGTGTTATAAACCAGGTGAAATCTTAAGAGATTTCAAAACCATGGGAAAGCTTCCCATTCAGAAAGTGGAGCTACACAAAAATCAAGATATTATGCCATGAAATTTGGGTGTCAGAAGAAAATTTAAACTACTGTATAGCATAGGAACATACTTGTCTTCACCCATCTTGCCAGGATTTCTTGTTAAGTTGACTATTTTATTGTAAGAATGGCTTTATTGATGTGGTGCTCACTAAAGAGTCTGAACTTCTATTCACAATGGTTGGCAGAAAGTTGAAGATGACTCTGCTTGCTTCCCTCCAAGAGAACCCAACAGTGCGATTTGTGCAATGTTTCTAGCCTGAGGAATTCTTGACAAGTGCATTCTTTCCATACCAATCTATCACGTGGAGAAATTAAGCCTGGAACCAGTTTCTGAAATTCACTGAGCATACCTCTCACTTCCCCATTAGCTGCAGAACATAAACCAAGATCCTAAGAGATTTGCAAATCAGAAGAGAACTACAGTTACTTCTAATTAATTGGTTAATTGCTGCCAAGAAATTTTTGGTTTCATCATGACTTTAATTTAACATCCAGTTGTTTAGCTTTATTTGCCTTAATGCTATTTTAATTATAGACTTACAGGAAAAATGTATAATACATTTTCAAAGCAGGTACTAGTATCTTTCTGGAAGCAGTTCATTGTTAACTGCTATAAATTGGTTCAGCTGAAGGAAAAGCACATTTGTTTTTTGGGATAAAATATAGCCCTGTAAAGTAGCACTCTCAGTTCTGAAACAGTTGGGCTTTAATGTCAAATACCCAAATTAACAACAACTGTCATGTTTACAACTGCAGAGGAAAGACATAGTGACTAACCATATTTAAACTACCAAAAGCAAAAAAAACAGTTTAAAGTGTGTAATTTGCTTCAAGTGTAACTGACGTTTCAGCTTAAAAGCTCCTCACAACTGTTCAGACGTCATTCTCTACTCTGAATAAAATAAAAGCAGTCAGTCACAGTCATACATGGGAATCGCTCAAACAACTAATGTGGGCTTGTAATAAAGTACCAATATTCAGAAAGCTATGTGGCTGTGACAGTAAGTACATTTGTTCACATTTGATTAAAAGATGCCCATAACTGCCAATGGACCATCATGGCCGCATATGCACAAAGTACACTTGCAGGCATTCAGTCTGGATTTTGAGGGCCTATGCCAGACATAGACATTTGAAAATGTTGGGTCTCTCCCAAATGGTAAGCATTTAATATGGTCTATATCTCCTAGCCGGAATTCATATCATATGGCAGAATGATAGGAAATGTCTAACCACTTCTAGGTTTTCACCTGTAATACCTCATATGCTGCAAACTAAAGAAGATAAGGAACATCAGATTTAATGAAGTGACTTATTTCCAAACTTTTTATATAAGAGGCAGGGTGCCTAATATTGTTTCTGGACCTGTTATAAGCCCTCATTTTCAGTTGCTTATAACTTGATCAAACTTTACAAATTTGAGCTACTGTTTTCCAGGCTTGGTACCAATGTCACGGTTTACTTTTTAAAAGTCTGCAAAAACTGATCAGACATTTCCTAGAACGAGAGCAAAAATAAATTGTTTTGGCAATGTTATTTTGTTAGTTATTTATTTGAAGAACTCTTGTGCCATCGTGATTAGAGCCCTACCAAATTCATGGTCCATTTTGGCCGATTTCACAGTCACAGCTATTTAAATCTGAAATGTCACAGTGTTGTAATTGTAGGGGTCCTGACCCAAAAAGGAGTTGGGGCGAGGGGGGGGTCCACAAGGTTATTGTAGGGGGAGGAGGGGTACTGCTACCCTTACTTCTGCGCTGCTGCAGGTGGTGGTGCTGCCTTCAGGGCTAAGTGGCCAGAGAGCAGCGGCTGCTGGCTGGGAGCCCAGCTCTGAAGGCAGAGCCGTCGCCAGCAGCAGCGCAGAAGTAAGGATGGCAGAGCTGGGCCCTCAGTCAGCAGCCACCACTCTCTGGCTGCCCACCTCTGAAGGTAGAGTGCATAAGTAAGGTGATATGGTATGGTATCTTATTTCTGCACTGCTGCTGGTAGGGCGCTGCCTTCAGAGCTGGGTGCCCGGCCAACAGCTGCCACTCTCTGGCCGCCCAGCTCTGAAGGCAGCATAGAAGTAAAGGTAGCAAAATAACCTTGTGACCACCCCCCTGCAACTCCCTTTTGGGTCAGGACCCCCAATTTGAGAAACTCTGATTTCCTCATACAATTGGTATAGTATAGGGTAAAAACACACAAAAGACCAGATTCATGGGGGGAGACCAGATTTCACAGTCCGTGACATGTTTTTCATGGCCGTGAATTTGGTAGGGCCCTAATCATGATTAGTAATTTGGCAGGGGGAATTGGTGAAGTCAGAGAAGTGTTTTTTACTGTGCACGAAACCTGCCCAAATTATAAACCTTTGAAAACTGCTATTTGCATATGCCCAGTACAGCTTTTAAAAATCTTGCTGCTATAATTGCAAATATTCCACCTACACCAAGCACACACCACAACCCCACTGACCTCCATCTGCACTGAGTAGTCTCTGATACCACAGACTTATACAAATGCATTAGCATAATATTTGTAAAATAGTTTTCTATCACAGGATATAAAGCTCCCTACAGGAACTCGTTGTATTATATAAACTATGTGCAGGATGCTTGGTACAGGGAAGCTTGTTTTTTGAGAGTTATGCTTTGATAATTAACAAATTAGCAATGAGACAAAATTATCATAGTTTGAAGAGCAAATAAAGACATCAATGAGGGGGAATGACACCCAATATGAAGTCCTCATCAATAATATAGATGGCAAAAACTTAGGCCCATAAAATTTTAAATGAAAATCTGTGGAGGAATCAGCAATTGAACATATATCAAGTCCCACTTCCCATTTTAATTATAAAACTATCCTTCCCTTCACACACTTCCATCTGAAAATACTGATTGTGCTATTTGTCAAACTATTTCTATCCCTGTCAGCTTAATGTGATTAAAGTGTTCATTAAAAAAAAGTAATTTTCAACTCCGACCTTACAATTTAATGCCCCATTTATCTTAAATAGAGAACTAAGGAATCAGTCACAACAGGGAGTGACTTTCAGAAAGATTTCATCCCTATCTGACCCTACCTGATCCAAATCAATAGAATAATTGGAAAAGGCAAACTACCCAGTCACTCATAGCAATTATTATGAACATGTGTGAAGGCACCCATCACCATGGTATCTCTGAATGCCTTAAATGATTTAAATTAGATCACTAACAGTACCAAAGCGAGGTGCAATAACACCATCTGCTTTTGCTAAGATATAGAGATGATACAGTTCTGGCCGGTTGGCTAAGAGCCCAGGCTTTCATATCTTACAATCAGTTGAAAGCCTAGGCAAAAATGAGTCCAGCAACCCTTTCTGAATATGTCCAGGTTTGCACTTAAACGTATTTTCTGCACGGGCAACCCTGCTTCTATGGAGCTTAACCGTACGTTTGGGACAATACTAAAAACCAAAAAAATACTAATTGGGGAAACCACGTTGCAGCCTAGTGAAAGTAAAACCAGAATAAAATCTAATGGTAAAACATCAAACGTTTTATTTTTCAAAGTACACCTCTACCTCGAAATAATGCTGTCCTTGGGAGCCAAAAAAATCTTACCGCGTTATAGGTGAAACCGTGTTATACTGAACTTGCTTTGATCCACTGAAGTGTGCAGCCCCGCTCCGCCGGAGCACTGCTTTACCACGTTATATCCAAATCCGTGTTATATCAGGTAGCGTTATATCGAGGTAGCAGTGTATACTCCGTTTCCCTACTTCTTAAATTGACAAATTTATGTTTCCTTCAGACTGACTCTCATTTACAGACCTCAAGGATATGTCCAGAATGAAGAGCAAGCACACTGGAGAACAAGCTCAGACCCTACTGTTATGCTGAAAGTTGCTAATGCCCACCATCAGGAGTCTTGGATGCAAGACACTCACAGGCATCCTTAAAATAAATGGATGTGCTAAAGCACCTTCCTTCATGGCTAACAGTAATAAGAGCAGTTGAGACTCTCTTGCAGTGCAAAGCAGCTGGGCACAAAGGAGGGGGCTAATGCCAGGAGCAAAATCATGGAGTGTGGAGTTAGTTCGGGTAGATACCAAAGACATGGGCTGGGTGTTGGTTCCTTGCAATAGGAATGATCTGAAGGAGCTGTAATGTGACCCTGTAAGGAAGCAGAAAAACAGCCATGCCCTGGGCTCAAGACTTGAGCATCTGTCTTGGAATCTCTGCAGAAGCCTGCATGCTGTACATTCCTAACACTCTTCCAGGAAACAGGACGTGCGTGCGTGTGTGTGTGTGTTTCTACACTGAGATAGTGATCTCTGTCTCACCGATTTCTCATCCTGACTGAATCAGCCCACAAGGCCCTGAATTTTGACTTTCCGCTCAGCCAAAGGGGCAACATTATGCTCTTTTAAGTAGTGTTTCTAGTAGCCTAATATATGAAAACGTTTGCTACAATGTTTACCAGGGCTTGAGTTGGTTTGCAAGACTTGGAGACCACTATTTAATACTTAACGGCTCTACTGGGAAGTGTGTTGTATAACTAACCAGTCAATATTAGGCCATTGAGTGGGTGGGATGTCTTTTCCTTACTCACACCTATAATGCTGCAATGATGTTTCTCCTGAAGAATGCTCCTTTTGGGGAGGGTGGGAATTAGACTCATTTTTACCTATTTCATATCTTATTTGATTTAACATTTCTAGAGGCTTAGGAGGTAATCATGAAAGTTATACTCTACTCTTTCCATGCTCTCTTTTCACAAAGACCCCACCATAACCACACATTTTGAGTTCTGTACCCATACTGTGAAGATACAATACTCACAAATCTCCATTTGGTTTTAAACATTTATAGACTCACAGCACTGACACTTTCAGATAGCTAAATCTCAATCATCCAAGTAAAAACAACTTTAGCATAAAATGTTTTTGTTTTTATAGCTAATGTTTTCCCAGCATCACTTCAACTTACATTTTCTCATTCTGTATTGTTGGTAAGTTTGAGAAACAGAAGAAGCCATAAAAATGCAATATCAGAATAAAAATATAAATACCCTCCATTTAACAGGGAAACAAGATGGAAAATAGCATACTCTATGCTTTCCTTTAAAATGTTTGCCAAAAGATAAGATTAGGTTGCTGGATAATGATTGTTGTGGGTGGTGATTGTTCAGACACATATATGAAGTAACATCTACAGGAGATGTGTGTGGTACTATAGGAGCTAGTTGGATTTAAGATTAATGGAGGTTTCCCCATAATCCTCACTCATTTTCTGCAGGTTACTCCACACTCCCATCCATGCCCCCTCCAGCTTTCAGCACCCTTTTTTTCATGCTTTCCAGGACTCTGCATTCCCTCCTTCCTTTGATTACTTGACTCCATCCATGTACCTTATTATCTACCTTGGTATACGTCACTCTTTCCATGTCTGCAAGATCTTCTACATCTCCCCTCCCTCCCAACTCACACACATGCACACTATGCCAGGGTCCTTTCTCCCCACCAGCCCAAGTCTCTGGGTGGCAGCCCTCCTATTGTGAAACCTAAGAGCATATTTCTATGCAACCTGTTCATTTGCACACTGCATCCTCCTCGCCCCGCAGCAAACCATGTTCTTTCATATTCAGAACACTTCTACACTTTTGCCCCAATTAATTTCCCTCTATTTCTACTCCTGTTCCAAGTCCATATCCCTGTACTGAATTAAGTAGCTCATAAGGTTATATTTATAAATTTCACAATATTGAGATCCACTTGGATACTCTTCCTCCAGGACTTTACTCCCCCACTTTGAGATTCTAAAATGCATCATTTTAGCAAACTAAAATGTACTTGGAATTTGTAAACCAACCTCTTTCACCAATATGCTGAGCCCAAAGAACATTTTTTTAATCTTCTTAAGGATGCTTGTATTTGCAAAATACTAACTTTTACACTTTTCTGAATTTTACCAAATTTCTTTAAAAAACTCTTCTCTGAAAAGATGTAGCACGCAACATTTTTTTCCCCCAGAAAGTACATGGAAGGGATTAAAGTCCAGGGCTCTTGTATTAAGTTGTGCATGGCAATTCAACAATGGCAATTGCACTGGAAAAGTGAACAATACATACTATGCTAACTGGACCTGAAAATTGTGGAATTATCCATAAATATACTCCAATTCATTATACCGAACATAAGAAGTTGTAGAAGTTAAAAGCTTTAAAAGGTTGGCTTATAACAGGAAGCTACCTGCTACTTTAACTTTGGAATTGGGGCAGCCACTGCATAACAGCAACATTCCATATTGTTTTCTTTCCATATTCACGCAGAGTGTTGATATTGTTACCTCCAAGACCATTTGGGCCACTGTACAGGTTAACACAGTAATCAACAGCTAAGTGAAGAATAATTTTGTTATAGCTCGTCTTTCAGTGTATTGCAGCATCTCTGCAAGAAAGTTTTTAATTTTGTTGGTTTTGCTTAGCTGTTACTTGGGCAAGATGTTTCTTGAATTAATGAACAGAACTAACAGGGGAAATTAGCTAAGGTGCAAGTGAGGGCTCTCCTCCCCAGATAAAGGTTCACATTACTTGTCAGAGCCAAGCAGTATCTACACCCTGCCACCAAGCTTTAAAAAAAATATTACCTGACAAAAAAGTATGATAACCTGCTGCTAGAAACAGTTAATTCTCCGCTACATGAAGTGCAGGGTTGCTGCTCAGTCAGGATATTGGTTTTGCAAGAACTCTCTCCATTCCACAATGTCTACAGGAACTGTGGACAGCAGCTCCAGAAAGTGTAATTACAAAACAGTCTCAAATGACAAGATCAAAAGACCTTTGGTCATGTAAGCTCACACTAATCCTTTTGTAACAAAAGAAAGGCTTCTATCTGGAGTCAAAGGAAGGAGAAATTATCTCTTCATACAGATAGAGCATTCAAAGGAAAAAGGGCAATAAGTAAGCTGAACCTTCACTGCAGTTACAGTACACCACAGACCTTTAGGGTTCCTCAGTGTTTTTTTTAAGTGCAAGGACAGTTATGATTCTTCATGGAGGATCAAAATGGTGGCTTATTAAAACACACTTCTCCCATTTCCCTACTGGTCACTAATTCTGTTACGAACTACTGGCCCCTTTCTCACACTTTTGAGAGCAAGAGAAAAGTTTTAGCAGAGCATGTAAAAACAGAGTCAAAACTCACTCACATTTGCATGGCTACATACACTGTCTGGTGGATTGAAAAGTGGCAGTATGACAATAAACCAAGGGCAATGTAATATACAATCTCTCAGGTTTAGGGAGTTCCTAGTGACATAACCACAGAAGTCATTAGGTTTCATCTCAAATATCTTCATTAGTGATCTCTAATAGCACATAGTGATATTCACAGTTGATACTACGTGGTTAACAGCAATGATGACCAAGTATAAAAATCTATGTAAGTTAACTATCTGGGCAGAAATTAAAGTGTGTTTCAGCCTGTAAAAATCAGAAGCTAGTACACTTTTGGGGGAAATAAAAGGAATGGTGATTCAAGAGAGACACCTGGAAAGCATAAATACTAGAAGTGCTTTAAGGATAACAGACAACAAATTAAACAAGAATTGAAACACAGTATGACAGCAAAACTAAGCCAGTGCAATTGTGGGCAATGTCAATGCAATCTCTGAAGTACTGCAGAAGTACAAAATCTTCACATGATATACTGCAATCTTTTCCCATTTGAGTTGATCTTTTCAGTGTTACCTGCTCCACTGTCTTGATCTTAGGTTTAAGAAGCTGTAAGCAACTTTGTGCTATGCTAGTCAGGGGCGGCTGCAGGCCCCAGCACGCCAAGTGCATGCTTGGGGCGGCAAGCCGCGAGGGGCGCTCTGCCAGCGCCGTGAGTATGGCAGGCAGGCTGCCCTCGGTGGCTTGCCTGCAGAGGGTCCGTTGGTCCCGCAGCTTTGGAGGACCTCCCACAGGCACGGCTGCGGGAGGTCCACTGAAGTCGCGGGACCAGCGGACCCTGCACAGGCAAGCCACTGAAGGCAGCCTGCCTGCCATGCTTGGGGCGGCAAAATGCCTAGAGCCGCCCCTGATGCTAGTTAAGCTGAAGTTCATTTGATAATAAATAGTCATGCAACACAAAATTAAGATGGTGAGGATGGTCAGTCTTAACATAGTCTCTGAAAAGCCACATTCTGACACAGACAGAGAGCTCATTTAAAACTCCATTGACCAAAACACTCAAGAATACAATGCAGGAAATTTTTCTGACCTAGCAGGAGAATGGGCTAGATGACCTAATGTATTGTTTTTCTATCTTTTCTGCATTGACCTAGCTAGTACAACCTGAACACCTCTGTAGCTTTTTAAGCAGCAAGAAACAGCTGGCAGATAATGGTCAGAATTTTCCTCCTAACTAGCTGTAACTAATGGAGTGAGGCAACAACAAATAATCTCTTTCAAATGATTGTGCTCATGGGAGCAGCTGAATTTCTGTAAGAGAGCCTCTGACAGCTCCAGTAAGTGTGCAGGTAGCGTGGGGGTGGGGGGTGGAAAGGAGGATACCTAATGGCTGCCAATAGAATTAACTCTAGAGGATAAAGTACCACTGCCCACTGAACTGGGTATGGCCCTGCAGTAAAATGGCTCTAGGTGGAATAGTGGAAACTCAGGTGGCACAGCAACCTGAACATATGCTCTACTTGAAAACCTAAGGGAGTCTGCCATCATGACTATGAAACCAGTAGAGTTTGGCACTGTACCTGGATGCCTTCCAATTCCTTTAGACTTTCTAAACAAGTTTTGCTGAACTCAAACAGTCAAATATGGTAATAAAATTATTCAATACTGTAAAACAGTGATTCAGATTTTGAAATTAATATGGAAATTCATGTTTGAATTACATAGTGGTACTTTAAATTGTTTTAATCATCTCCTACTGTCGGGCATTCTAGCTTCTTCCATCATAACCCAGGAGTTAAGTTGGCAAATTAGTTCAGGCCAATAAGAATCTAAAGTAATTTCCAACAAAGTTTTGTCTTCGGGAGTCATCCAATACCAAATAGTAAGTTACATTTAGATACCACCTTACCAACATTAAGCTTCTCAACAATCATGCAAGGTACTATCCATGTATTACACTTCACCAAACTTTCTGTACCTCAGATCTGTGACTTTCTACCAGGGTCACACAACAGGTTTCTTGCACATATTTAATGTAGAATTTCCTACTTCCCTATGACCAGCTGTAACCATTATTGAACACAATTTCCCAAAAAGGCACTGTGGACCGGTGATTCAAGATTATATTCCTTTTCTCTGCCACTTACTTCTCATATGACACTGCACCTCAGTGTGCCTCCATTTCCCCTGCATGTAAAACTGATACATTGTATAAAGCTTTATTACTGTCTGAAGCACTCTGGGACCTCTCACATGAAAGGCAGTATGTAAAACAAAAATTATGTTACATATGATCTGAGTTTAGGGTTTTAATTTACTGTGTGGGTTTTGAGACTAGGGACTACCCTACCTACAGGATTTATTCAGCACACAATATGATCTGAATACAACTCAGTCTTCTGCTGATTTCATTAGATTTTTTGTAGAGATTGGTAATTTACTACTCTTCATAGGTCATATGCCTTTTTGGCTTTATTTTTTAAAATTAATGTGTGCACCCAAACTGCTGAGAAATAATCCCTCCTCTGCTCTAGAATTTCATGTTTACTTTTCAAGAAACAACATGGCCTGTATCCCTCCCCTCACCCCTGAAGTTAATCCATGTTTAAAATACGTAGTTTCACTCCTAGACAGCACAGAAAGGTAATGCTGAAAGTGTGCCCCAAACCTGCCACCCAGTTTCTGTTAGACAGAAAGATGCTTTGATATGTAGAAGCCACTCAGAAAATCAGGTAATTTCCCAGAACAAATAAATTTCCTTTTACCTTAAACAGAAGAGCAGGTTCCCTAACAGTTTTCTAATGGTTTTGCACCTTCATATAATTGCACTTGAATTCTGCCTCAAATTTCATTGTGGGCTTTCACAATAAATCATGTAACTAACTACCAGTTTACAGATACCGAATATTTGCACGATCAAGATCTGAGGTGCTATTCTGCAGCTGCAAAATTGTAGTCAGCTAACGATCATGCCCTGAGGTCTATTATTCTTAATTGCAAACATGCTAATTGCCATGCATCTTGTGAAATCTACAAATGCGCTTGATTTTACAAAATATGAAGTGGTAGGATATGTCACAGCAGCTTCAACCTTTTGCTTGTTGACCTCTTAACTCACTTGACGCTTACTAATCCTTTGTAATAAAGGTTTCAATTGCTGTTATACTTACAATTAAATTTAGTGCCTCCAAAAAAGGTGGACATTTCTTTCGACTGTGAAGTATTGTCACTGTTATATTCCTAATGGTATTTTAGTTGTCTGCATGTGGATTCAGATATATTGTAATAGCAACTCCAAAACAGCAGTGTCACTAAGATGACTGTTTCCATGGAGAAGAAAAAAGGTCTATTCAAAATTAATGGAAAAAAATTTCAACTCAACATCAGTCAGGGTTGACAGGGGAACTCTTCTTTTAAAGACTAAAAAAAATTGTCATCTATGTCAACTGTTTACATAGCGTATTTTCTGCAATTTGAAGGCAATGTCTCAGAGAAAAGCTGTCATGGAAACACATTTTTATTGCAGATGACAAGTTGGCATAAAGATAACACAGGTGAATAAAGGCTAAGGGAAATAAAGCTACTTGTCAGGCAGTAACAGAGAAAAAAAGGAGAATACACCACACAATTTTATTCCTGTAATTAAATGTCAGATATACACAATGCAAGAAAATAATTAGTACAGCATAACTGATTACCATTCAGCTGGAGCCCTGTATATTCGCCAAACAATTTGTACCAACACAACACAAGCTGTTCAAACAAACTGATTTTTTTTTAAAATTCTGCATGTAACAATCCTATTCTATCAGTGCTTAGAATACAGTGTTTCATTATTAATACAATGTCTTCTAACAAACTTATGGAAGTTCAATTTGTAACACAGGTATGCATGAGAGGTTGCAATCTTCACCATGCAATAGTTGATTCTCAAGATAGTACACTTAATGCACCCCATTTATCTAGGAGCTGGGTGAAGCCTTCAGCAAAAAGAGACGGCATTCTATGAGAGCATCCGACAATCCACAAGATATGATTAGAAAAATCTAAATACTGAAATTAATTAACAATGTCTTGATCAAGTGGGCTGCTTCTGGGAGCCTTCTCTGCTCAAGAGATACTTAGCTCCAGACACTGCTACATGCTTGGGGAAAATCTTCTGATACAATCCAGAACTACAGGAAGTCTGCTTGTCTCAGTTCTAGTCCAAATAATCCATTCATGGTAGTACTTACATATCCTTCATCTCCAAATGGAAACCCCAAGCTTCATATTTTCTCATCTACAGGGGTGCCATGACTTATTTGGTGTCACAAGTTGTTTAGCAGTATTTCTGTCAATCTCAGTCTAATTACCATGGTTTTCAATGAAGTTGTTTTTACCACCTAGCTTTTCACACACTGTCACAGCTTGTGAAGATTTACTGTACACTACACAAAACCAAAATAGCTGGTGTAAGTAAGTAACTGTGCTCTAGGTGCTCAAATTCTCTTGAGATGGACCACAAAATTACATTCCGCAATCCTTACTCAAGCAAAATGTCCCATGGACTTCAATGGAGGCATTATTCAAGAAAGGAATGCAAAACATGGACCTTTGTGGTCCATTCTTACAAAAGGAAATACCATGAGATCTCATGGGAAGTCATTTTTTGGGGTAATTGTTGCAAACTGCAGCAATGTGATTTTTAAGAAGCTAATCAAAGTGTGTTTGACTTGGTTCTGGCCTCACTACAAGTATTTCTACCACCAGAAAATTTTTTGACACTTTTACTGCTCCTGATTTTTTTAAATTGATCCTTATTTTTTTCATTATGCTCAAACTAAATAATCCCATGCCTGGTATATTTATCTCTGATTAGATTCAGAACTTGAATCATGTTGCCGCTTTAGTCTTAATCTCATTTAAGGAAAGATTAACCTCCTTTGACCTTTCACATGGAGTCAGCTCTTGAGAATTATGATGTGAAATTATGCATGTGTGACTTTGCTGTGCACCCTAAACCAATAAAGCTAGAATTCAAATGTTCTCACAGATCAGTGTCTGGCTATGCCAGAAGAACAGAAGACACTGGATGTGGTTTAATTAGGCTGCAATTTTATTTGCAAATGTCAGGGAGTACCTGGCAGATAAACGTGTACAGTGCAGGTAATTCCATAATCATTTACATAAACTGGGGGTGGGGAAGTGCTGCTGTCAGCCCGCCCCTTTACCCATCTTGGTCTCCAGCAAACCCACTTCTGAGACTCCTCCCACCCTCGAATGAGGGTTAAGGGCACAATAAAGGAAGAGAGGTGGTTAGCTCCCTGCCATATCAGTCGTAGGAGCCCCGAAATCCCTCAGCCCTGTGTCTGCTCCTTTAAAGAATACCTCCTTTAAATCTTTTACCAATCCATTTTATCTGATCACCATATCCCTTCCCTACAGAGTACCTCCATGGGACATCCGCCCCATACTCATGTAATGAGTTGTGATTTCACAGCCTAACCCCCATTTCAGGTCTGCAACAAGTGAGCCCCCAGCCCACAGTGGAGAAGGCAAAAAAAAACCAACCACCCACAACCTCACCTTGGCCAGTCCGGCAGTGAAGGAAAAAATTGTTTCCCAGCCCTGCAAGAAAGGAGTGACTAGTGCAATGTCCACAGCAAGTCATCACAAAACTGGTAGCTAGCTACGTCCATAGGTGGGAGGGTGGGTGCTGCTCTTCCTGGTCCAGGTAAAAGAGGGCTTTTCCCGCACTGCACAGTGTCCCTCACCCCTCTTCCAGGAACAAGGGAGGAAGAGGAGGATGGGTCAGCATCCCCACACTGACCTGACTTTAAGCTTCCACAGCAAGTCACACTGGCTATCTAGCCCTTAAAGGAGCCACACTTATTTTCCTACAAGCCAGACAACAGCCCCTACTGCTTAATACATAGTGAGGTCATTTACAGCAGACTATGCATAGATTTAGGCTATGTCTACACTAGAGACCTTACAGTGGCACCGCCACACTGATATAGCGGCGCCGCTGCAAGATCTCTCGTGTAGCCTCTCTATGCGGATGGGAGAGAGATCTCCTATTGACATAATTAAACCACCCCCCATGAGTGGCGATAGCCATGTTGCACACACTGAGCACACTACCACTTAGGCCAGCGAAACTTACGTCACTCAGGGGAGTGTTTTTTCACATCCCTGCCAACATGAGTGGCAGTGTAGACGTGGCCTTCGGAAGTGTCAGGGAGAATTACTGCTACCTAGAGCTTCTGTATTCCATTGGCTTGTAAATGGAAAAATATGAAAATAGCTGTCAGAACTGGGCATAAAGTAGTTCATAGCTGTCCAGCAGAGGAATATTTGAAACACTTTACACTAAGAAGAGATATGTAAATAATCCTGTCATAATTAGGACACTAAAAAAAAGGAAAAAATCAAAAACATTCAACCAGTGAAGTGAAAACATGTCTACACAAACTGAACAGTGCCATCAAAGGACAGGATTTCTTAGCCAGCTCCTTGTGAGGGGTGTTCCTAGTGGAGTGATATTCTCAAATGTGTCACTGAAATTAGGCTGCCTTTCTGCTAAACAGTTACAGTCTGGACTGGTGATCTATGTTTCAAGTAACCCACCAACATGCTTGAGTTTCCCAACCATCAGTTATGCACCTTGACTTTCTTCTCTTCACTTTGTAACCTTTTGGGGGGGGGGGGGTTGAATTGAGGGGAGAAGCAGAATTGAGACAAGGAGCAACAAGAGAGGAAAGAGTTCCACTCTAACAGATTTCTGTATTAAAAGGCCAGGAATCTCAGCAGTGTATAAACTATTCTGAACAGAGGTCATTCACTTAAGCTTAAAGGGTACTGGTAAATGTCAAACAGCAGTACTAGACTAGATGGACTACTGGTCTAATCCAACATACCAATTCCTATGTAATAACTGATAATGCCCTACCAAAGTACAAACAAATTTCTATTACATAAGGCAATTATTACACAAGGCAATTAGTGCTACAGAGCTGCTGTCTCTTCACCTGTGGCCTCAACTGTAATCAACTAATTACATTTCCACTGGGAAGGGGACTTCCTATTGCACAGAACTCAGGCAATAAACACCAGGACCATTATTGTACAGATGTGCATATGCAGGTGGATCACATGTCTACAGCCTGAACACATTAAAAAGTGTATCCTTTAAAGTAAGTTTTCATAATGACCTCTGCAAAATGCTTAAATAAATATGTACAAGTTGAGATGTCCATTTGTGTTTTGGGGACTTTCTCCGACAGATTCTTTTCTTGGCCAACATTGGTATACTTACCACAGATCAAATTCTCGGAGTGATATAAACATGCCTTTATAGCAGATTGTTTTTCCTGGACACTTGCCATTCCAATCATTATCATTTGTTAATGATAGAAATGGGATTGGTCAGTGTCAAGTTGCTATTTAACTCTTTAAGCACACACACAGCGACATTCTTTTGATCATGAATACAGAAACTATACTAACTTACTGAATTGTGCACAGAAATACTCAATACAAAACTAAACATCTGGACTTTCAGTTAACTTAATGACTTCTGAATTTTTGGTATTTCATTTTAAAATATCCACTTTTACAGATCTTATATTTCTACAGAAGCTATCACAGCACCGCTTATGGCTAGTAAGTTATCAGAGCTCATCTCATGTTAGAACAAACCCGTGTAGAACACTACGGCATGGTGGTACTGCTGAAGTTTTAACACCAGATCAGATGACTCTCGCCTTTTGTCAGTTGCACCATCATGATGGCCAGTAAGTGATAGCATGTAACTTTTGGCGAGGAGCATCACTTACCTCAGACATCTTCGTAGCATTACCACATCTGTAGTGACTTCAAAATGAGCCCTTAAACTCTGTTTAGAGTAGTATTTTCTTTTTAATCTGATCGCACGACCAAAATGCAGGAACATCTCACTTTAGCCCCAAGCTTCAGTTATATAAATATACACCATTGCCAGACCAAAGCACAAGCCCATAAAAAAAATTCTAAGATTATTTTCCCTGAACAGCCCAGGTCTACACGCATCACCATGATGCAGAAGCAGCTTTCTTTTGCTCTCATTTAAGTCCCCACAGATGCTTATTCAGATGCTCTTAGCATTGCATGTTAAGAGATTCCCATCCTGCCCTTATCCACCATGCCTCCACACCTGCCTGTGCTCTCTCCCTGACAGACACACATTTTGCTTTGCAAGTGTCTCCTGGTGCAAGACAGGGCAGACATCCAAATTACCCATCAAAGCCAAACTCTTGCAAAATACAGCCGGGCCTCAACAGGAATTTAACCCTAAATTCACCACACAATCTCTCCAACAGTGCTCTAACCCCTGGCACTACGGTTACATGATGGAAAGCCTCATCTAAGATATTCTGCAAAGCTTGTATGAGCATCCCCTCCCACAGTACCTCAGGCATTCAAAAACCACAAGTCAGATCCCATAAAACCTGGACGTTGGCTTAAAAATTAGAAGGTAAATGAAAAAGCGCACACACACACACCATATTTAATCTCATAATTTTTAAGCAATTCTCCACAACCGTGAAGGCTAGTAACTTGACTTCCTTATGCAAGCTGTGATTCTTATGTAATCACATGGCTCCAAGGGCTCAGGCTTTAAAGAAAATATCAAACATCTCAAGACAAGATGAGCACTAGTGATCCTATGGGAAGATGCTAAAGAGAATGGAAGGAGAAGTTCCAGCAACATTTCAGTGTGATGCAAACATCACCGTGGTAGCAACAGGCAATGTTGTTGCCACAAACATGTATTTTTCCTACAGTGTTTGTCAAATGATTGCAGCTTTTTGAGAGCATTTGAGAGCCAGAAAGTGCATACCACTTGTTTTTCCTTTTTGCAATTCTTTCAGCTTGGACAAAGAAACAAAGAAGAACAAGTGAGATTGTTCTTTCATTTTAATAATATCAAATATCTTCTACACATAAGACAATCCATTTATTTTAAAACCATAACTTTTAATGTGGTGCTCTAATTTTTTTTCCTTTAATTTTTGCTGGATTTAGTGTGTCAGCTCAATACCTTAGCAGATGATAGTCATGAAGTAACTCCTACAGTATTTGCTAAGAAACAAACATGGATAGAGCATGGGAATTTCAGTCAGGTGACAACTTCTACTCCTGCCTTTGCCACTGGCCTGCTGTCACACCTTGGGTAAGTCTTTTCATCTGTCCCTGCCTCCATTTCCGCTCTCACTCTAAGTCATCTTATCTATTTAGACTGAGCCATTCGGGACAGGGCCTCTCTTACTTATCACGTGTTTGTACAGAATCTGCCACAATGGTTTGAGCATTTAGGTGCTACCACAATACAAACTAATGAATCAAGAAACAATGCTAGGAAAGACCAAGTGGGACCATACAACATACAGCACACTGAAGAAGCCTGTATCACCTAGTTTGTGGGAGTGCATTCTTAGACAAGTATCAGGGGGTAGCCGTGTTAGACTGTATCCACAAAAACAACAAGGAGTCCGGTGGCACCTTAAAGACTAACCGATTTATTTGGGCATAAGCTTTCATGATAAAAACCTCACTTCTTCAGATGCAAGCTTATGCCCAAATAAATCAGTTAGTCTTTAAGGTGCCATCGGCATTCTTAGACAGCTACTCTAGGGCCATATTTTGTCACCCCTGGTTTCCCCTACCCCCAATTTGTACATTTACACTAGACAAGTATCATTAGTTGTATGCCCATATTCCTGTTGGCTGTAGCCCATGTAGTGCCAGCTTGCCCCTTCCACACTGGCTATCCCTGCCAGATGCTTCAGTACACATGACTGGAAAGGCTGATATTTGCCACTTTCCCAGAACACAATTCCCCACCCAGAATTGTCTCTTCTGCAGCTACATTTGGAGAGATTGTAAATGGTTTGAAGGGCTTCAGGGGTCTAGAATCTAAGCACAACATTCTCATCCTCTGACCACAGCTCTTTGTGGCCTTTGCACATGTACAGACACCACGCAGAACTTGGTTTCAACACAGACTGCTGGTGGAAAATCAAAGCCATCATCCAGTTAACAAGGAAATCGGCTATGCAGTTAGCTGCTTTAATAGGATCAAATGTAAATGTTTCCTTCATCTTAGCATAGCTTTCATGCATGGGTTAAAAATGAACTGAATTCCTGGGTTTAGTTCTTTTCAGTATGAGTAACTAGCACCCTCCAAGTACCACGTGCTTAGCTTCTACGACTCTCCAAGCCTATTACAGTAAGTCAGAATGGACTGGTTCTCCGCCTCTTCTGCTTAAGTATTTTAAACCACAGTAGGATACAGAATCACCACTGCAGACTCTAGTTGTTCAGTGAGAAGGGGTCTGGGTAAACAAACTTAGTAAATTTTGAGAGAGAGATAATGGAGAATTTGAACTGGTCTTTGGCCTGTTAGAGGAAGTTTCTCTAGATATTCTGTATGGGACAAATACACTGAGTGCTCCCTGTTACCCTCACTCTTTCATTTAAAACATGGAATGACATATATTTAATATATTTACACAGCTTATAATTAACTTGTAGAACCTCCCACTGGATATTATTCAGGTTAATACTTACCGGGATTAATAAATTATTAGGTATTTATTGTTAATATTTGTATTACAATAGCACCTGGGAAACCATAGGACCAAGACCCCATTGTGTTAGGTGCTGTTCAAATATGGGAACAAGGGAGTCCTTGCCCCAAAGAGCTTACAATCGAAGTATAAGACAAGCAACAACAGTATTTTACAATCTAAGATCTTAAAATCTAAATGTAAGATGCAGAGAGATAGGGGAGAACAAGGGACCAATGAGGCCATATGGTAAACACGGTTGTTGTCTCTGCACCTAGCAGCCTAACCATTGTCATTGTTATGAATGACAATATTCATAGTTACAGTAAATAAAATAAAAATACTTACAGGGGATATTAAATAGTTGGGTTTCAAGTCCAGGGTTGGATCTGTGAGCAAGTTATTCTCCATTGTGTGGTTTTCTGCGTATTTCCCCCAGGTGTCTGTTACAGGCTACTGTAAAACAGTACCAAAGGCAAGTGACTGCTGGTCTGCTCCAGCAGGTCAATTTCTATGTTCCTATTCCAATAACACTAATGATTATTCAAGAATAATCATTTGCAAATAGAAATTATTAGCTCCCTAGTCAGTCAGTATGGAAACTGGTCCCAACAATTTAACAGTCACACATAAGGAAGCCTTTATCATTTCACCCCTTCCTCCCCCAACTACCTCTGGTGTAGCTGTCAAAAGGGGCTAGGCTGCTTGTATAACACTGCTCTACAGCCAAAATGCTTCTGAAATAAATGTAGTCAAACTTTACTAATTCTGGGTCACTGAGAACGAAAATGATGCTTAAAATTGTTGATTGGCTCTAGTTTTCAAGTTTTTCTATTGGGTCAGTATATACGACCCTTGACTTGGGAATGGCAGAGGATAAGTGAGTTATAAAGGGAAGGGATCTCAATTTAAACCAGAAATGACTAAAACACATCTTTGACTGGATCTATGAATAAATCTATGACTGGGTTTGGACAGTACTTGCTTTTTAGGCAAAACAATGAATGATGCAATCTGAAGCTGGTATTGCATCATACATGATATGAATTGCATCATGTTATTCCTAGAAGTCATGGATGATGCAATCATAACGAAGCTTACATTACTCTGCTGAACAAATTGCCCTATATCAGCTCTAGAAATCATACAGTGTCGTGCTCTCTTATTTGTCAGTGTTTGATTTTGCAAAGGGACACATTTCTGTTTAGCCAAAGTGAGCAGAGATGCCTCGTACTTGTGTGAACAGTGCAGATAACTTCTGCTATGTTTGTGGTGAAGTGACTTTTGCATCACAAAAGCGCATTATAACCACTATGGTTAAGAAAGCCTATCACCTTTATTTTGGCTGCAAAATTGGAGATCAGGACAAGAGGTGGGCCCCACACATATGCTGCAACACTTGTGCAACAAATCTTCGCCAGTGGTTGAACAGGAAAAGGAAATCTATGCCTTTTGCAGTGCCAATGATTTGGAGAGAGCCAACAGATCATACCAGCAATTGTTACTTCTGCATGGTGCCTCCAGTTGGGAAAGGTGTGTCAAAGAAGAAAAAGTGGACTGTGCATTATCCAAACATTCCATCAGCTATACGCCCAGTACCCCACGGAGAAGGACTGCCAGTTCCTGATGCACCAGAATCATTCTCACTTGAGTCAGACGAGGAAGAGGAAGAGGATGAAACTTCTGGTCCTGAACCATCAATGTCACAGGACCCACATTTTCTCCCATCCTCCTCCTCTGAACCACACCTCATAACACAAGGTGAACTGAATGACCTTGTCAGGGATTTGGAACTACCCAAGAGTAAGGCAGAGTTGTTGGGCTCCAGACTACAGCAGTGGAATCTCCTGGCAGGTGATGTTAGGGTTTCCATGTTCCGTGACCGTCAAAAGGATCTTGTCCCATTCTTCTTCATGGAAGATGATCTTGTAGCCTGCAACAACATCGATGGTGTGATGGCAGCCCTCAACATCGTTCACGATCCAGATGAGTGGAGACTGTTCATTGATTCATCGAAGATGAGTCTTAAAGCTGTTTTACTGCATAATGGCAATGTTTTGCCATCAATTCCAGTTGGTCATGCAGTCCATATGAAGGAAACCTATGACAACATGAAACAACTTTTGAGGTGCATAAACTATGACCAACATCAGTGGCAGCTTTGTGGCGATTTGAAGGTTGTTGCTCTCTTGCTTGGTCTGCAGACTGGATACACAAAGTACTGCTGTTTTCGCTGCGAATGGGATAATCGTGCAAGAGATTCCCACTACGTCAAGAAAGATTGGCCACTCCGACAGTCATTGGAGCCTGGGAGGAAAAGTGTTCAGCATCCACCACTTGTTGAATCAAGGAAGATTTTGTTACTACATTAAGCTGGGTCTGATGAAGAACTTTGTCAAGGCCATTGACAAAACACAAGCAGCTTTCAAGTACCTCCGTGGAAAATTTCCAAGGTTAAGTGAAGCTAAGATAAAGGAAGGTGTCTTTGTTGGTCCTCAGATTTGTGAACTTCTTCGAGATGATGCATTTGACCATGCACTGCGTGGCAAGGAAAAGACGGCATGGAAAGCCTTCCAGTTAGTGGCAATAAATTTTCTCGGAAACAACAAGCCAGACAACTACAGGTTGTTGGTGGAAAACCTCCTCAAGGCATACAAAAGCCTTGGTTGCAACATGTCACTAAAGATACATTTTTTGCACTCTCATCTAGATTTTTTTCCACCGAACTGCGGCACAGTGAGCGACGAGCACGGCGAGCAATTTCACCAGGACATTGCAACAATGGAGAAACGCTATCAGGGCAAATGGAGCCCATCAATGCTTGCAGACTATTGCTGGACAGTGACAAGAGATGCTCCATTTAATGAATACAAGAGACAAGCCAAGAAGCGCTGAGTAGACACTAAATAGGACTAAACTATGTACATAATAGCTTTTTGCCTTTTGTTTCATAATAAATTTTAGTTATATAACCCTTTTGCTGATTTTTAAAGTGCTACCTAAACAGGACAGGTGAATTATCATCATGTAAAGCAACCATAAACACATGAAAAGACCTAGGTTTACAATTTATGATTAAAACTCTGCTAGCTACACAATATATATAGACATAAAATGTAAAAACTTAAATATCTTAGAAACAGTAGCCAATCAGTTGTTTTAATTGTCATATTTGAATTCAGCACATCAAAATACATAATAAATATCACATTTTATCTCTGAAGCAGATGACTTCTCAAAAATTGTAGACCAGTGTAATTTTATCCATTTAATTAAAGTTTACTCAGTGGTTCTTTAACAAATACACAAACCTGACAAAAATATGGACATGTCTCTTGATCAAAGTAAGGGAGCAGTTATTGAGAATAGAGTCACTTAACTCAGCAAATAGCCAGGCAATAGTTTATCACACAGAAATTACTTGAATTAATGCCCCTTCCTGTGAGATGAATAGCAGGGATTTTCACTCAACAAAAGACAAATGTTATTAGCAACAAACTGACATAGCACAGGGTCTTTCTATGTATCCAAACGCCTAATATTCAATGCTATTTTTCAGTGTTTAATTAGTTGAAAAGGTCAGTCAGCACCTAGAGATGGAAAAGATTTTATTAAAACAAGTCCTGAATTGATGTTCTGGGAAGAATCTGAAATGTAGTATGTTTTCAAAGAACGAATAATTTTCACTAACCCCTTCAATATGTTTATAGTTCAAATGAGTCCCCTAAATTTAAAAAAATGTTTCTTTAATGTAGCTTTAAAAAACAAAACAAAAATTGGGAACAGTTTCACAGATAGGTACTACAATATGTTCATAACTGAAAGACAACCGTACATTAGGATCAAACAGCTGTATCTAACAATTAAATTTGTTTCAAGCGCAGGTTGAATTCAGATACTGGCTTACTAGAAATTGCCTTCTCCATTTATCTGGCTGCACCAATCAGACCTCTCATTTAGTGGTGGGTCTTCGATTCTGATTTTTCATTGCCCATTCACACAGCATTTTTCCTTAGGATTTGAACTAAACTGAGTGTGTGCTCCAGGGCCTTTGGATTGTACAAATTCACATTACAATGAGTGCGTGTGACGGGATGATAGCTGGACTGATACCTTAGGAACAATCTGAATACTTAAATGAATTTTCTTTGACTGTCTTAGTGCTCTAGATGTCACTGCTTTCTGTGAATGTTCACTAGTAATGAAGTTCATGGAAGCAACCAGTGCTACACCAGTATTGGGGAATGCTTGCAAAAAGAGTTATGTATTGGTCAATGAAAAAAATTCTCAACACAAACCTGATTCTACAATTCGAAACTAGCCAGCATTGTTCATATTCGGTATTGAAAATATTGGCAAGGTTCTTCTCACAAGCTACTAGCCAAGCACCACTTATGAGAAGTATTCAACAAAATTTCAAATAATGAATAAATTACTAAAAGCCACCGTCTGCCTGGAAATATTAATCAATTTTTTTCTGAACTAATTAATTAGTAGAAATATTCCTTTTAATTAGTAATGTACTCAATGGCCAAAGAGTTTAGGTAAATACTATAGGTAGGTCCTGTGACAGACATGCTGACAACCAACATAAAGTTCAATATAATTAAGTAAAGTGCAGTGGCTAGTTTTCATTTAAGCTCTTCTGAGGATTTGCTTAGAGCTCCCAATTTTATTAATGGGAGTTGTGTGCACAGCTGAAAATATCAACTGCTGAACTTCTGGCCACAAGGTAACCTGACAAGAAATTGAAAAGCCTATTGCACTTACAGAAAACAAGGATAGAGAAGCAGAATCAGGAAAAAAAGGTTGCCAGATGGATTTACTTGCATATTACAGCAAATTATACATATTATATAAATCCATTTACAATGGAGAGAACATCTGCCAAAATAGAGCCTCATATGGCAGAGCTCATCTATAAACCACTATATTTGCCTAAATTACACACATACACCCTATTATTTTCTGGCCTGAAACCAAATATACATTAAACTACCATCATTCTTTTTCTTACAACACCACAATTTACAGTCATGTTAGCACAGGCCATAATAACATATGTATTCTTGTTATTGATCATTAACATGCCTCCAATGATATTTTGAGAAACTATATAAACCAGTTCTTTACACAGATATATAAGCTATATTAGAGGAATACTTTCTAAAGTAACTGAAATCTCATGGGTCATTTGATATTTAATGTTATATCCATGTTAGTGAGTTGGGTTCAGATAAATCACTACCGCTTTCTTTTAATGCAGCGGGTATTAAGTTCAACCTCTTCAGGGTCTGCAATCTCTTAAAAGCCTGAGGGTCAAAGTCACCTCCAGCAAGTCTCCTGATTGATGTGGACCTCCAGAGCTACTTGAACTTGGGATATTGAGCTAGAGGGCATGAGACTATATTTCTCCTAATTACATAAGGAACCTTGCAACTTCCTCACTATTTTCATATTAAAACCTTCAAACACTATTAAGCTTTGTAACAAGAAGCAAGAATAAAAGCTCTCCAATGATCCATGATGGATTTTGTCCATTAAAATGTCAGAAACTCCCCTTGACAATGATCTGTATTTGATCTTGATAATGTGCTGTTCACCTAACAATTCTGACAAGAACAAAATTTTAATCTAAGAACTGATATTTCTGCTTTTCAAACAAAAGTCATAGTACATTCTAAGCCCAGCAAATACAGCAGAATTCTGCAAAATATAAAATTGCAGAATTCTAGTGATTAGATTTTTTTAATTACAAATGCCCTGTGAAAGAGAAAATATCTCCACCAATAAGATTAAACAAATAATTAGAGTTATTACCTGCAGTTCAACTAGTCAAAAGTAGCAACTCTTCCAGGTACCTCTCTTAACTACATGAATTCATGTATTCAAATTATGTGCACAGCTACCAGCTTTTTAACAGCTTTTGTGGCTTTAACAACACAAACATGACACTTGACATTTTAATTGTCAAAATCAGGCAATGAGACTTCACTTTTTGAATAACAAGCAGCAACCCCATCAAAAAAATTTAACTGCCCACAAATTTCTGAGATGCATAGGAAAGGAACAAAGAAACCTTGCCCTACAGCAGGGTCTGGGGCTTGCAAAAATAAAGGGCACTGTCAGCCCGTAAACCTTTCAAGTAAATAACTGTTCCCCTTTTATTAAGGAATGGACATTTATGAAGTCAAAAGGTTTCAGAGGCAGCCGCTTTTATAGAAGAGAAGGAAAGAGAAAACCAATAGCTTCTAAGAACCAGTCTGTGTAAAACTCCATGTTCTTTCTATTCTGTTCACTGTAATCCACAGGAGTGCAGTCTTTACTTGCCAAATGATTATGTTTAATCAGAGTCTTTTGTTCTAAGGTTATAATTATCACCATTCCACCCTAAGCTGCAAAATTAATTGCCCCTTAATGAAGCTGTTTTGCAATTAGGAGCCATGGATTTGTAGACAAAGGGGAAGCTAATTTAACATTTAAGGGGAGCAGTTTTGCAAAGGTATGTCTCTACGGTGGAACACTTTTTACTCTTCTTTTTAAAATATACCATAAACATATGACACTCCCTATACACACGGTGAGAATGTTCTGAAAACCTTTGGTTTCTTCTAAATTAGAACACAACTCAAAGAATGGTCTAAATAATGGCTTCCTGACTAAAAGCACAGAAGACACCATATGAAAATAAAGATAGACATTCAATGCAATTATTCCAAATACACATATTACATTTTGACATGTCTGAGAACATTGTGAGGGAAATATATAAGAAGGCATCTCATGTGCTGTACCCACACAAAATCCAAGTCTGTTTCAAAAGTAATCTCCAGTACAATGGTCCACTGATATAGATGTACAGCATAACTTTCTCTAGAACAAGCAGCTTAAAACATGACTGCCTTAAAACAACCCAAAGTTAGTAACTATTACAATACCTGACATACGATCCTAGGAAGTTGGAAAAGTCATATAATTGTTGTAGGTTTATCAGAACATTCTTACAATAACTGCTAACTGTACTAGGCAGGGGATATAGCTAGCCCAGGGAAATGGGACTGCATCCCCCACTCATTCCCCACCCTGTCTTTGGGCATGACCAGTTCCAGGGAATGGAGCTTCTGGCCACATGGAGTCTTTAAGGGTGGGTATACTCCCCTTACAACTCCCACATTTCCTGCCTCTGACTGTCAGGAAACCAGGATGGGCTCCTGATTGGCTGCTTCTCTCCACTCACCCTCCTTTGACTGTCATTTTCTTGCTTTTCTACCCTGACTGTCATTTGGCACCCATCTCCACATTTACCCTTCCCGGTCTTGAGTGTTGATGGTTTCCCTATACATCTGTGGGCTTTTGCCAATCACTTTATGGTGTTAGGAAAACATTTTTACCACATGGCAAGAGTGATGTATGCTGTGTGGGTTGTTGTTTCTATTTGTTTGGTTTGGGTTTTTTTAAACTTCCTTCCAGCAACCAGGAGAACTGATTCAACATTTGCGCTGAGAATTCTAGCACAAGTCCACTTTGCAAAATAAGAGACAATTAAATGGGGCATGATGGGGCTAAGAGATGCAGGGTGGAAGTGTGGGTCTCTCAAATCTGGCACAGACAGAAGCTCCACCTTGTCTGTGCATTCACACTTCTATAAGAAAAAGGGGGAATGGAAATTACACTGCAGAGCCTACTATCTATTAGAGTGATGCAGGGTTTCTGTACAGCCTCCCCGATTTTGTGACTGAGACTTTCCACATTGGAAAGGTCAAGTAATTTGAATCTACACTGGTTCTTACTGCTAGCTCCATTCCCCCTTTTTCTTATAGAAGTGTGAACGCACAGACGAGGTGGAGCTTCTGTCTGTGTCAGATTTGAGAGACCCACACTTCCACCCTGCATCTCTTAGCCCCATCATGTCCCATTTAACTGGTTCTTACTGCTAGCTCTGAAGGTTTTTTAACCTCTTTACTTCTACTGATTTATTACATTTATGTTTCATTTAATTATACCTTGCTTAGGGTGACCAGATAGCAAGGGTGAAAAATCGGGAAAGGGGGTGGGGGGTTATTGGCACCTATATACAGGGCCGCCCAGAGGATTCAGGGGGCCTGGGGCAAAGCAATTTTGGGGACCCCTTCCATAAAAAAAAGTTTCAGTACTATAGAATACAGTATTCTCGTGGGGGCCTCTGTGGGGCCCGGGGAAAATTGCCCCACTTGCCCCTCCCCTCTCCCAGGTGGCCCTGGGAAAATAAACATTTAAAAATCTTCCGCATCTCAGCACAAACCCAGTTTTGAGAAAATTTATTTTCAAGTCACCTTTACAAGGTATCACTGGTTCTCAGCATCAGCTAGTGCTAAAAGGCACTAAAGCTCATTAAAAAGGTTGGACAAATATTTTCCGTCAAAACTTTTTTTGGATTGAAAACTAGGGTTTTTTAAAAAGCAGAAAAAAATCACGGACAATGTCTGCTTTCCTTCAAAATTTGTTGTGGTTTTTTTAATTGAAAAGCTGAAATAAGTCTGCCAAAACCTGAACATGAGTTGGGATTTCAGAAGTGTGTGACCAAATATTTGCTGCTTGCTGTGTTTGATTGTTTAAAGAAACAATAAAAACATTTTGCTTAAAAAAATCCAAAACTTTTGAATTGTCATGGAGTTAGATGGCTTGCCTCCTTGATCTTCTCCGGCAAAAGCACACACAACAACAGACAGACAAAGACTTTCCTCCCTCCCAGATTTGAAAGTATCTTGTCTCCTTATTGGTCCTGTTGGTCAGGTGTCAGCTAGGTTAGCTCATCTTCTTAACCCTTTGCGGGCAAAAGAGGAATTAATCCTTAATTGTATGTTTATGACACACTCTAAAAGCTGATCAGATGTCACTGCTCAATCTGACGGGGGCCCCAGTAAGCCAAAGTTCTTCCAGCCCTTCTGGAAGGGTTGCGTCTTTGGTCAGAAGGACTTGTCTGCTTGCTGAATCAAAAGAAGGTCCCGAGTCAGTTTAAATGTGGACTTTTTATGCCAAACACCCTTTCTTAGTCAGTTGGTATCTGGAAAACCTAGTTTGAACCGGTTTATGTAAGCATCCTCTCTGGAGGTCTTTACAACCTCAGTGATTCACCTTAAATCACCATCCACTGCTTTTAGTTCCTGGAAGAGCTGTGGTATCATTCCCCCTCACTCTCCTCCACTGCCCCAAGTTGCATACAGTCCCTGGTGCACAGTGATACATACACCATTCATAAGGTTAATACACTATGTATCCCCAGAGATACTGCACGAGGTTGCAACATGTTATAACAACCTAGTATGATATTAGTCTCTTTTGTAGCTGCATCATATTGTTGACACATTCACTTTGTGATTCACTATAATCTCCAGATCCTTTCCAGCGGTACTACTGTCTAGCTAGTTATTCCCTATTTTGTAGTTATGCATTTGATTTTTCATTCCTAAGTGTAGTACTTTGCACTTGTTTTTACTGAATTTCATCTTTTGATTTCAGACCAATCCTCCAATTTATCAAGGGCATTTCAAATTCTAATCCTGTCCTCCAAAGTGCTTTCAACCCCTCCCAGCCTGGTGTCATCTGCAAATTGCCTAAGTGAACTTTCGACTCCATTATCCAATTGATTTATGAAAATATTGAATAGTACTGGACCCCCGTGGGACCTGCTGGACACATTTCCCCAGTCTGAAAGTGTATCATTGATAACCATTCCTTGATTACTGTCCTCCAACCAGTTTTTCACCCACTATTTCACCTACCTGCACATGACTGAGCCATAGAAGGCAGGCCAAGCATATACTCGACTAAAATAATGTAGAAATATCTTGTGGTTAATCTGAAGAGCAGAAATACACTATTTTTCTTCTTTGCCCAAGGAGTGACTCAGTTATAGGTCAGAAGGAGAAATGTGCTCACGCCATCCAGCAAAAGTAACAGTTTCAGCCAGTTAACTAGGCACTGGGACAGAGGCTGGGTGAGAAGCTGAGAGTTAAGATAAGCAAGGTATATTTAGCAGGTGCCCCCTATGAGACTGAACTCAGGCCAGTGGGCCATTCAGGCTCAACATAAGGAGCATACAGAAGCCTGTGCTGTTACAACTAAAGCCAGGTGATTTTTTTGTTCAATCAAAACAACATTTAAGAAAAAATGTGCAGAAAAATGTTGCTTCATTTAACTTTTGTTTTCCACTTAAATTAAAATCTTTAAAAATAGTTTTCATTGAGCTTTTCCTCTCTTGGGCTTTCCTTCTCCTCGCCTCCTTTTCCCTCTTGGGGCGGGAAGAGAAAAAGGTAAAGAGGGAGAAAAAGGAGGCAGGGTAGAGGGGAAACAACAAATTGAAAACCTTGGAGGCTTTTTTGGTTCTTGTATCACCAAGAAGCAGAAAAAAAAACAAATAAAAACCCTGCTAAACATTTCAAATGAAATGAGAATTTTTTAGAATCCCTGACCCATCCTTCTCCTTGTCCCCTGACCAACCCCCTCTCCCCATCCCCTGACTGCCCCCCCAGAACCTCTGCCCCATCTGTCTCCCCCTTCCTGTCCCCTGACCGCCCCCCAGAATCTCTGCCCCATCCAACCCCCCCTCCCTGTCCCCTCACTGCCCCCCCAGAACCTCTGCCCCATCTAACACCCCCCAGTCCACTGACTGTCCCCGGGACTCCCTGCCCCTTATCTAAGCCCCCCGGCCGCTTACCTCCGCCTTCCGGAGCCTCAGCACACGCGTCGAGAAGCGGCCCTGAACACCGCAGCAGTCGCGTGGCTCGGGGGCAGGGGGGGCCTGAGCTCCTCCCCACTCAGAACCGTGTGGTAAGGGGAGGAGCTGCTCGGCCCGGAGCTTGCAGCCCCGCCCCCTTACCACGCGCCTCTGTGCGGGGCAGAGCTCAGCCCCCCCTGCCCCCCCAGAGCCACGCGGCTGCAGCGCTGTCCAGGACGCGCTGAGGCGCCAGGGGGATGGCGGGGAGGGAGCCTCAGCCATTCTCGTGGGGGCCCCTGCGGGGACCGGGGCCTGGGGCCTGGGGCAAATTGCCCCGCTTGCCACCCCCTCTGGGCGGCCCTGCCTATATAAGACAAAGTCCCAAATACTGGGACTGTCCCTATAAAATCTGGACATCTGGTAACCCTAACCTTGCAGTACAGTGTCTCATTCCTGAGCGCATGCTAAAGACATCTCATCAATGCAGTTTACATTTTGCCGCACAATAGTCACTGTTTTTCTTTTTCCCAAAAGATCCAGATTACATTTAGCATCACTTTTTAAAATAATTTCAGGCTAGCAAATTAACTATTTTAATTGGTTTTCAGTTCTTTGCTTTTAAAAACAGATATCCCCCTCCTCCGTCTTTATAGCAAATTTTCAGCTTCCCTGGAAGGTATAATAAAAAGAGATCAAGAGTGCTTTAACTTTATTTATTGCGTATTTCCACTAACTTAATATTAACATATCAACTGTTGTCTCTGAGGTTCTATTTGTTGGCAGTGAGTTTGACAAATATGTCCCATATAAGTTTCAGGAGATTTCTCAGTCTAAAAAAACCTAATTAGTGTCAATGTACTTTTTTCAATTATCTTGGACAGAAGTTATTTCATGCATTCATTTGTTAACAAAAGATACTGAATTTCAAATAAGATGAAACTGGTAAATAGGCATGTCATTAAAACCTTTATAGCCATGGCACAGCATCATATATTCCATGTTACTTGATACACACAGATCTCTTTCCTTCCACATTAACAAATGGTTGGGGAAGAGTATAAAGAGGGAGCTTTCAAATGTATCTTATATAGATATAAATATAAATGTAACATATGAGTTATACATGTCACTAAGTACAGGAAGGGTGGGAAACTTATCTGCCAATGGGTGAGTTAAAGACATGAAAGGGCTAGAAAAAAGTGGGTATTTTACCAGGTCTCTAGGATTCAGGATTTTTGTTATCACTTGGCCTCTACCTACTGTACTACGAGCAAATTTTCCCAGTCAAATGGTTAGATACCACCAGAACTATTCTCTTTATTTTGCCTGAAGACCTATCAATATTAGCTCTTCCTTACACAGCTTGATCTCCAGACTCTAAGTCCCAGTCTGGACTAAAATCTGGGTCAATCAAATATCATGGCTGAGTTAGACAAGGTTAGTAGGCTAGGGAAAGCATATGGAGGAAGTAGTAGAGAACACCCGCATACTGGATTCAACAAGTTGACCTCTGTCTGATTGACATTTAACTTGGAAATCTTACCAGGTCCCCGTGTAGAGTCAAGAGTTAGCCTGCATACAGGTTGCAGGACAGGCATGATGGTAGAAGAGGGATTGGCCAAGTTTGCCTACCGTTTTAATATCTTGCCATTTGGAAGTTAAAAATTACACAACAGTTAATCAAAAATAAAATTGTCTTTAAATTGATTTTTAATTAACAACCATTTAAAATACATTAAGTTTAGATACTTGTGATTATGTATTCTTTTTAATTAAGCACATAATTAATAAAAATAATACTATTTAGCCATCTGAAAGTAATATAGTTTAATGCCTCAATATAAAAAAAACCTGTTTATTTGCTTTGATAAAATTATCTCCTTAATAGTTCAAACGTTTGAACCAACTAGATATTTGCACAATGGTAATGTTTTTAAGTTAGAAAAAACACAGCAAACATACTGAGACCTCCTTTTTAGATTTATATTCTTTAGGATTAATCAGTGCTGCATCCCATTTCATAGCAAAAAATATTGCCCAGATTCCAATGTGATTGGTCTGAACTTCTGTTGTGCCTATTAGGACTGGTCCTGATTGGAGTTTTAGATCTGATTTTATCAGTAGAACTAGTATCTAAGGCCTTGTCTATACCCAGAGTGGCCAAACTTACTGACCCTCTGAGCCATGTACAACAATCTTCAGAAGTTCAAGAGCTGGGGTGCATCTGCCGGGACTTGGGGCTTCAGCCCTGCAGTGGGATGGTGGGGTTAGGGGGTCTCGGGACTTCAGCCTCACAGGGTATTCTTGCTAGGGCTCAGGGCTTCAGCCCCACTCTCACCCCGAGCCCTGGCAGGTACCTGCTGCTGGGCTGAATCCCTGAGACCAGGAATTTGGAGCAATCAAATTTTTTAATTGCTCCGCTCTGGCTCCGCTCAAGCTCCGGGCAAAAACCTACTGGTCCGCACTCCAACTCCAGGCTCTGCTCCAAAGCCCTTCCTGAGACCTCCCTCCCTGCTGGGTAGAGGCCTCAAGTCCCACCACCCCGCCACAAGGGAGAAGCCCCAAGCTCCCCCAAACAGTCCGTTAAGCAGAGAATACGAGGGGCGTTGGGATCTCCGAGAGCCACGCTTGAACTGTAAAAGAGTTAAACTGTAACTCACGAGCTGCAGTTTGGCCATCCCTGGTCTATACTTAGGGTACGTCTATACTATAGTGTTCGATTTATCTGGCTTCTGCTGTCAGTGTAGGTACTCCACCTCCCCAAGAGCCAGTAGTTATGTCTTGTCTGGATGCGATAAATCAATCCACTAATCGATGCCTGTACTCCACCTCAGCAGGAGGAGTAAGTGGAGTCGACGGGGGAGCCGCGCCAGTCGACTCGCCACTGTGAGGATGGCCAGGTAAGTCGAACTAAGATCATTCGACTTCAGCTACGCTATTCGCATAGCTGAAGTTGCGTATCTTAGTTCGAACCCCCCTCCACTAGGGTAGCCCAGGCCTTACAGTGGTGCAGCTGCGCCAATGTAGCACTTAGTGAAGGTGCTACCTATACAATGGAAGAGCTTCTGCTGTCAGTGTAGGTGCTCCAGCTCCCCAAGAGCCAGTAGTTATGTCGACAAGAGCAGCCCTCCTGTTGACATAACACTGTCTACACCAGGGGTTAGGTCAGTATAACTATGTCACTCAGGGATGCGGATTGCCCACTCCCTTGAGCAATATAGTTATACCTACATACGTTTGTAGTGTAGACCAGGGCTCAGCAATGCAGACAGGCTACTCTGTTTTCAAACACCTTTCAACTTGCTTTTGTCACTCAAGTTTTATTATGCATCTTCCCCACTGAAGAAAATCAGGATTCCGAAATGGAACAGAAATTCCCTTCTGCCCATTTCTTTGCAGTCTTTTCAATACAATTTATCAAATCCTCAAGTTGGTATAACAAGAGACTACTTATGTATGCTTTAATATATGCATTCTACAAGCTACTCCTGACAGACATAGGACACTGGCTTTACAGAAAAGGGAAAACTAAAATTTTACTCCAGAGGAAAGCTTCTCCAAAATCTGCCCCTTTCCCTGCACCCAGGTTTTAATTCACAAAAGGACCAAGAGGCAAATTTCAGAGGCATGTAGATCCACGGTTTTGGTTTGGGCCTACATTTTATTACAATAAAGATGGCAGGGTCTTCCACCACCCCTTGCCAACCTCTATAGCATGTCTGTCTGAATCCTGGACTTTGTTTCAATTGGCAAGGAAGGATTTTAGCCACACGAGATATAAGATACTCTACTTTCAACTTCAGCAGCATTGCTAAGAACCCCAGTTCTCATGTGTGTGAGAGCCCCAGTTCCCAGTGCCAGCAAGCTAAGTACATAGCAGGCCTCCAAGAGCTTCATTGCTAGATGGGATCTGTGGCAGGGTAGTTCTGAGCCCTAGTCAAATTAAAGAACTCCTCAAGGCTCAATCAACCCCAAACCATCACAGCCGTAAGGCCTCTCAATCCTGGAGAAGGACAGATCCTTAAAAGCGAGGACCCTGGCTCAAACTGGGAAGCATTGAGGAGCGGACAGAACTTCTGCATAGAGCTCCAGGGTCCAAGGAAACACGGGCTGTCTGCCGGGGAAACTATTTGAGAGCACCAGCCACCTGAGCCCTCTGAGTAATCAGATGAACCAACTTTTCCTTATTTGCATTTTTGGAATCCTGGGATTCAGTCTTGATTGTTTAGACACATGAGGGAAAAGGAAGCCAGGCCTCCTTCCCAAAGCCTGTTGGCCCCTGCCCTGCATGAGACACGGGGGACCCAGCTCTTTTCATAGGCTGTGGAGGTATTTTGACATTTCCTTTTGGACTATTTTAATACCTCTCTTCCCCAGAAGGGGACAGACTCCCTAAACGGCATAGCTGGAGGGCTGTATCCAAACCCTGGAACCCAGACCACAGTCAGGCCACCGTCCAGAGAAGGAAGTCTAAGATAAGAGGCATTTGCCTTTCCTCCAAAGGGGCATCAGAGAGATACAAGCTATCCCAAGACCAAATTCTGTAACAACATTTTAATCTAATGTCTTTAACTTCCACACTCTAGCCAATATAAATGGCTGTGGTTCAGTTGAAAATACTTATTGACTAAGTTTGTTTTCTAGAGTATTTGAGGATTGTTTTTATGCTGTGCTCTGTGGGAAGCCTGGCTCCACTCCCAGGGCTTTATATCCCGTGACAAAGTTCACCGCTTCGTTTCAAGTGACAAGCTCACAGCTAGCTCCAGTGGCACCCAGGGCCTAAGCTACTGTGCTGTTCTCCGCAGTATCCAGCTCACCAGCTTTCACTTAGGCTCCCTCACTTTCACCCTGACTGCAATCTGGATTGCAGCTCTGACTCCTCTCTCACATCATATGGTTGCAACAGACCATACCCTAGCAGAAGTGAACAGGATTGCCACAATATGGAGGCACTAAGCTATCTGCAATATATCAATAATAGTGAACAATTCCAACATCCTCCAACAGGGAACATAAAATCAGAACCAAGTGGGAATCTGATGGAGACAGCATCCGAATGAGAATAAGTGAGTGATCCTGCTTGCTGTCTAGGGACAATGGGCCAAAGGCAATCCATTCCCCTTGATGATTTATGTTTGGATCATGGCTGAAGGAATCCGTTAGCATATTGGCCATCTGGACTAAGAGATTTCAACGGGGTACAGCCTTTTGTTCTATCATATGCTGTTTGTATGCTAACAGTACCTCCCCGAGTTCCAACGATTTGTGGCTACTGCTACAGACGGTGAATTCTTTGTCGTTAGCAGGTTCAAGGCGAAGTGTTTCCATAGAGAGTCACTAACAGACATTGTGAACTCTCCTGCTGAGAAGACAGATTGAGAAGCATGACACAGAGTAACCACAATTACAGCAAGGTAGCTAGAGTGCAGTAAGGCTTTGTATTTAAACAGAAGCAGATTTTTCTTGTTTGTAAGTGGCACACTATTTCTGTCTTCAATATATCCATCTCTGAGCCCAGCATGCAGTTTCATTAAATGTACATTTTATAGCCAATCTCCCTCTGTGAAATTTAGTCTCTCCTCCCCAATCTCTCTTTCTTTCTCTTTTTTTATTACCATTTCATTTGTTTAAAGACTCATGTTTTTATTCCTAATATTTATTTGAGCACACATCGGCCTCAGCATTTCCAGAAATTAAACGTCACTAGCCTCATTGAAAGACACATGGTTCTGAAAACCTAACTCGCTTTAAAAGCTAACAAATAACAAAAAGTATGTAGGTATGGCTGCCATGAAAATATGATCAGAGCTTTTGCAACACATGACTTGCCTACCAGGGTTTTAGACAAGAGACTGCTATAATTGTTTTCCAGCTCTTGTTTTCCTCCTTTTACTGTGACACTTCATTTGATAAATATTGGGATATTAGATTCTCTATTTCAAGCCTGGAAACTAATAAAGAAAAAACTGAATCAGGGCTACAACTTGATAGAGGTAACAGAATTCCATCTTTGGTGGTTTACAAGCTGAGTTGTGCTAGGCAGTTGACCATTCACCACTAACATTAATCTCCTCGATAACATAACTTTTTATTCCTCTTCCCTACCCACATACTCAATTTCAAGGGCTATGCTAAGACTCAAATTGTGTTCAGAACAGGCACAAAAATATCTTACTTATATTAAGATCTTCACCAGACCCGGATTTCTCACCACATTCTCTGCACAATTTCAAATCACTGCACATTTCCTGTAATTATTATCTGAGCTGATGACAGGCTAAGGGCCAGTTTTTGCAGGCACAGAAAGATATTGCAAGGCTATCTCACACTGAGCTGTTCACTCAGTTATTACAGGCCTATTCTCTCCTTTTTCCAATCGAAAAATCAAATATTTCTGACATACAATATCACACAAAAACGACACAATTAAAGTCAACTCCAGAGAAATTCTGCATTCCAGTGATTACATTGTTTCGCAAATTAATGTATGACTTTGGGACATGTGATTTGTTTTGTAAGACTAAAGCAACTATCTTCAAATGTTTTCACAAACTGTGTGTCATATTTCATAACAAAAATGTTACCTTGGATGACAACAGGGATGAGATGTTTCCTTAATTAAGAAGCTATTTATAGAGAAGTTCAGCCATAAAAATCGGATTCTTAAAATTTGTCGGATGTGAACTACTTGAATACATTTGCTCTCCATCCCTAGTGTTTGTCCTGCTCCTACTAGTAGGCCCTCCCTCAACTTATTCCGCAGTTCCAGAGATTGCCCTCTAACTCCTGTCTACCCATTGATCGATGTTTTTTTGATATGCTCATCAGTATACATCTCTACCCCACTATAACGCGACCCGATATAACACAGGTTCGCATATAGCGCAGTAGCAGTGGGGCTCTGGTGGCGCTTTAAAGGGTCTGGGGCTCCGGCTGCTGCGGGGAGCCCCGGGCCCTTTAAATCCCACTGGATCCCTGCCACCACTACCCCAGGGCTGTGGCAACAAGGCTCACCAGCGATTTAAAGGGCCCGGGCTCCCCACAGCAGCCGGAGCCTTGAGCTCTTTAAATCACCCTCGGAGCCCTGCCGCCCCTACCCCGATATAACGGGGTTTCAGCTATAACGCAGTAGGGATTTTTGGCTCCCCACGACCGCATTATAGCGGGGCAGAGATGTACTAACCAAGCATCTTAGTAACCGTCCACTTAACTCCAGCCCTATGCACTTCATCTGCTTCCACACTGGCATCTTGCTCCTATACACTCCATACAATCTTTAGGATTTCCAGGATTCTTCTCCAAAATCTATGATTTCATAAGATACCAGTCCACAGCAAGGGGCATGGCTCAGATCCAAAAAGTCTAAAGATCGTTCTAATCATAATTCTGTTTACTTACTGTCCCTTTTCTACATCACCCGCACCATAATCACATAAATTGCATGGCATTGTTCAGTGCCTTGGTTTCTTGGGCTGGTGTTATCACACAATCTACCCCAGTTATAAAAGTGGTCTAGTTGAAGAAACTTAAGTAGTTGCTGTGGATGTGTTATCAGGGCAATGTGTATGAAACCTCATCACTAACACTGACTGTCTTTTTTACATCCCATTCCAACTCAGGCTAAATGGAGCTAGTTATTTCAGCCATTGATCACGCAATGATACCAAATGAAGATCAATATAGAAGCTCCCCCAAATTACTTTTATATGTTACATTAGTGTTTGTGTTTTAACTAACACAAATGTATTAGTAACATCACCGTGTAAGCATTTAAATCATTTCCTCAAGTACAGTACTTTCTGCTGCATGTAAATCTCCAACTGTTGAATTACAATTACAGTAAGTGCTTTGGCAAACAAAATTCTGGGGGTCATTAACAGACATTAAACAGAAATCAGAAGAAATTTTTCTAAGCATTGTGTTATGAGCTGAGTCACATGTGAAATACTACAAGCAGCTCTGGCTGTCTTACCAGAAAGAACACAACAGACATACACAGGATTTGGAGGATCTTTTAGATAAACGTTTGAGAAACCTAATATTATTTGGGAAAAAGATTAAGTTGTTAAGGGAATAGCAAGGACAGATGCTACTACATACACTAAGACTATTTCCACAAATACTGAGCTAAAAACAAGTATGGACAGTTAAATCTTAGGGGCTTTTTCTGTAAGACAAATACCTATAGCTGTATTTATCATCAAGTAAAAATGGAAGTGATATTAAGGCTTGCTTCTTCAGGAATATTTTATTCTCTACATCTCATCCATTTTCACACAGCAATGAAAATGAAAAAACTGTGCAAGCATACCTACAAGCAAAAAGATCAGTTGAGAGTTTCATCAGTGTGAAACAAAGAATCCCACCAGCTGTAAGTAAGTCATAGTGATTGGTAAAAGCTAAATAAATAAAGTTTCTTCTGAATTACTCAATGCGGGTAACAGATCTAACTGGGCCCCCTTACCTTTTCACTCCTAAAATTCCCCCACAACATATCATGTGGGGTTTTTGATCTCATACACCGCTACCTCAATATAACGCCACCCGATATAACACAAATTTGGATATAACGTGGTAAAGCAGTGCTCCGGGGGCGCACTCCGGTGGATCAAACCACAGTCAATATAACACAGTTTCACCTATAACGCAGTAAGATTTTTTGGCTCCCAAGGACAGCATTATATCGAGGTAGAGGTGAATGTAAAACCACTATGACCCAGTTTTGCAGTCCTCAGTTACTCAAATGAAGAAATAGTCTCTTCTCAGTAACTTCCAAATCTTCTGTACGGCATAGGCAGTGCAGCAAAAATGTGACTATAGCAGTGAGAGTGGGAATGCAAAAATATCTATCCAGTTGTACTTGATAGGGGATTATTATGTTGCTGCAAACCCCTAATTGCTGATTAACCTAATTTAAGAGCCATCTAATGGCAGCACAAAGCCTGATATTTTTAAATATGCAATTTAACTGTGACCCCATTCATCTCTGCTGACAGGGTCTTTGGCTCAGGTGATGATGTTGAAGTGCATATAAAGAGAATCACAAGTTTGAAGAGAAAAGAAATATTCCAAAGAGGGCTATAAGATAAAAACTTAATTTTCCATCTCACTTCTTAGATCTAATGACTGGCTACAAATGGGGTGTCATAGGGCGTACTAGGCTCAGAAGCCCTCCCGATGGAGGCCTCCTGGTCCTACCACACCCTGCCCCCGGAAAAAGCAGTAGAGGTGAGTCCTCCTGGCTGCCTAGAGTGGCTGTGGGGAAGAGCCAATCAGAGCCCATCAGCCTCATACAAAAGGAGCTGCTGGACAGAGCAGAGTCAGTTGCTGACTGGAGCCAGAGGAGCAGGAAAGGTGCTCCTGGCTGGCTGCAGGGACTCAAGAAGGACTTCAGCCCTGGGGTAAGGGTGAAGGTGAAAGTGCTGGTTCACAGGGAAGTGGCCCGAGAACAGTAGCAGCAGCAACAGAGTAAAAAGGGACTAGGAGGTGGCTGCTATTTGTAGAATCCCTGGGTCAGGATCCAAATCAGTGGGAGGGCCCAGCCCCCCCCCCCCCCCAGCCACTCAGGAAATGGCTTAAGCCCTGAGCAAGGAAGTAGCCCAGGGAAGAGAATGACAGCCTAGAAGAGTGACTCAGCTGGGGAAACTGGTGAAGAGTCTTCAGGGAGGAAGCCCTGGGGGCACTGCACCATTCCAGAGTAGGGATCATTTGAGAGCTAGCCCAGAAGGGGACAATTTGAGACTGAGCCCAGGGAGGGCTGTAGGAAGAGACCAACCAAGATACTGTAATAGGTCTTGGTGGACTTGTACCCTGAAAGGGGCTTGTTGTTTCACATATGGACTGCATATGACTCTGCTGGAGGGCTGAGTCGCCAAAGATCCACTTGACAAGGATGGCAGCCTGCAGAGGCACCCTGAGCAGCTCAAAGCTGGAAAAGAAGAGCAGGCACATGCATACCTGCTCTAGGGTGCTCACAAGAGGCGAGTGAACCCCATCACACCAGGCAATTGTATTCTACTTCCACATCAAACAAAATGATCCCTATGCTTTCCTGAAAGGGTGGTGGGATCCTTCATTATGCCAACTCACCTCTCATATAAATAGGTCCAAAATAACAAGTAAAAAGAAACTCCACTCTTCATCTAAATTGGACCCACTTTAGGAGTTTGTATAAACCTTTCATTCATTTACCCCATTTACTCCCTATACATAGACAGGCATCCTGCATGCAGGTTAATTTCCATTATGTCAATGGGAGTTAGGCTTAAGTTCTTCACAATATACCCAGAGACTATAACCCATAGCAGTTACAGTTAATTTTACATGCAGCTTCAAAATGAACTCCACGTGCTTCATATTGCTGAGTGAAAATATTGTCCAGGGTCGCTTTCACTGAACCTTAACAAAACCAGTAACATACCAAATAGGATTCTAGTACCAAAGGAAATCATACAAAACTTGCCTACTAAAATTGCCATTTCTATAGAAACTACATTTTTAATTTAAGTGCTGTTGTTGAAGAAGGGATGGGGAAAAACTGTCACTGCTTTTTTATTTTGAATAGTTTTGGAAGACTATTGGAAGGAGGGAAAACCACCCATCTGTTTATAGTAGACATACATCTGAGCAGTAACCCTAAGGGCTTGTCTACACTTGAAAGTTAATTCAGATTAAAGTAGAGTTTGAATTTAAAGGACAATAGCTATTCCTAAAAGACTCCACAAGAAGTTATTTTTGAATAACTGTTCCTTAGTCATTAACTCCATGTGTGGGGACACTCTTATTCTGGGATAAATCCACACACATAGCTATTCAGAACAACTCCACGTGTATATAAACCCTAGATTTAAACAACCTCTCTCCAGAGACTGTGAGAGTTTGTATTCAAATCCAATTATAAATTGTAATTTCCTAAATCTGAACCCTCACTAATTTAGCCAAGTGTGTACACTAGTATCATTTATATAAGTGAGCATTGGCATAATTTAGTTATACAAAGTGACTTAAAACAATAGTCTGTTTAGTTTGGATACAACTTTTTATTTAGCTTTTATGGTATAGCTATTGGTAGATTATGCTAGTGATATTGATAGGAAAATATTCTCAAAATGCTTCTCCCTATTCATTGAGTACATTAAATCAAATCTTTACCTAAGGATCCATAGAGAAGTTATCATTACTACTACAGCATGCGGATTTCCTAAGAGGAAAAAATCAACGATAACCATGGAGGACAAGCTGAGATCCCATGAAAGACAAGTCAATTAGTAATTAGTTTTTTGATGGAATTCCTCAATGCTATATGTACTTAATTTATCCTTCTCCCACCCTCTTTTTTCTCCCAGCAGTTTCCACTGTACACAGACATGCCATCATTACAAACATCACTAGGTAGTAATCAAACAGTCCACTCTTTTTTAACAAATGAAATATGGCAACAATTTGACGTCGCAGCAGTGTTTTGCCCTCCTGAACCCTGGCAATGACCCAGAGGATTTGCACTCTGCTGCTAATCAGAATGCTGGCCATGGCCATTTCCCATGACATAGCTGGAATTCTCCCACTGCTTGCCCTCCCGGCTTCAGTTACCAAGTCATACTGAAACTATTTGTTATATCCCCAGGCTGTCAATCATAGCACCTTTCTCCTAGACACTCCTCTACAACACTACAGTCTCGTAAGTTCCACCATGGGGGGGCTGCAAACCTTTGTACCCTTTTATTACTGACCCACAACCAGAAGTGAAAACTCCCTCAGCCAAGCCGCATGTCCTAAAGAGCTGCCTTTTAAGCAATGATACACCATAGTAAAA
This sequence comes from Mauremys reevesii, assembly GCF_016161935.1. NCBI lineage: Eukaryota > Metazoa > Chordata > Testudines > Geoemydidae > Mauremys > Mauremys reevesii. The sequence continues at coordinate 29,333,771 of NC_052630.1, forward strand.
GTAGCAGCTACTCTTGCTTGAGCGCACCAACAGAAAAAGAGAAACCAAGCATTTTATTCTTAAATTGAAACTATTAAAAGTGTGCTCTTTAGACATATCTAAAAGTGAAAGTTTCTGGTTCACAAATTGAAAATCGAAAGGGCCAATTTTACTACAATATTAAATCTGCTACTCAAAGTTCACCCAACATGCCATGGCATTCTCTCTATAGACACACAGAGAGAACTCAGATACATTTATTTTATCTTTGCAGATAGAAATTAAGATGCCACAATTTGACGTGCCTCAAGAAAATAGCAAAAATAAGAAATAACACAGATGACTGAACCCCTGGTCTAGCCATATAATTCTGTACTCCGTCACGAAAAAGAGTAGCATGAGAGGCTTCTAAAGAAGGGAAGAGAAATCTCATAATGCAATGTGCCATCCGCCTTGACCACAAGCCTTAGACAAGAAATACTGTAATCTCCAGTTGACAGTATCTGCCGTTCACTAACCATATTTTTAGGGTTCCCATCATCACAGCTCAAGTCACCAGGCAATTGAACCTTTGCTGCATCATAGGACCTGTGATCAGGAACACACACTCTCTTTCAATTTATCTGTGTTTTCTACTTTTTAAAAACTCATCGAGAATATTTATTTAATCATAATATGGCCATTGTTGGCATCTTATTCTCTTAGTTTCTTCCTCTTTCTCACTTAGATTGCCTTGATTTATTCCCATCTGCCTAATTTTAAGTGTGTCCTTTACAATGTATTTCAGAATGGTTTTAATTATGACTCTTATTTGGTTTACGTTGTTCAACTGTGCACTTTTTAGAAGAAAAGTTACCCATTAACAACTAATATAAAATGATGCCACTAATTTAAGCTTTTTATTTTCCTTGTGAAACAAAGTCTATGTATCTCCTAATTAATGGCAATTTCAAGCTTTATCGTTTTAAGTTCACAGGATTTAGCCACGCAACTCACTGACTTTCCTAGCCATGGCATAGAAACATTTCTGTACTGTGCTTTAAAGTCACAGTGTGACAGTATTTAAGCATTGGCACTGTGTAAGATCAGGATTTACATGATGAATTTTGATCTACTGTACCTGCAGAAACAAAAGCTATCAGAGTTTAGTTATTGAGCCCAGTTTGCTTTGTTTCATTCTGTATCTTTATAAGCCAGAAGAAAGAAATCTCAAGCATATGCAATCATTTTTCAGAATCTACCTTACTGTTCTGGAATTTTCCTTCTAGCACTGCAAGCACCCCAACAGCTAGTAAATATACCTATAATAAAATAGGGGGAAATCACATAGCAAGTTAGCTATTCTATTTTACCTTTTAATGGACTCTATTTTATTTTAAAGCATATGCTATACCCTTTTAAATTTCATATTTATACTGTTGTGGTATATACTCCATTCATTTGCTATTACATTTTCTTGAAACAAGTTTTTGTTTTGTAAAAATTATACCCATGTGTTTTCAAAGTTTACCATTGACATCTCATTCTAGGAAGCATATGCCTATTAAAAGAAGAAGAATGCCCTTGATCATAGTAAAAGGCCTGAAACAAGGAAAGCTATTTAGCGATCTAAGAAAATGCCTGGAAAAAAGTCCTACATGAATGTTGGCCAATTTTCATTCTTCTGTTTGGCAATCTAAATTATTTTATCCAATTATTTAGGACACCGACTCAATAGCTCAAATAAGGCAGTTATTTCATCAATTAAACCACTCTAATCATGGCAGTGAAGCTATTGTTCACTATACCCACAAGCCTCTTCTCTCTCTCCGAATCTAACAATTAGAACTAGCACACTGGTGTTAAGTGCTGTAATCTTTTCTGCTTTGTTTAAAAATATAATCACACAAAATCATTCTAAAAAATGCCACCGCTAGTTTCTGAACAAGTGAATTCTCCGTGAGTTTTTTTTCCATAAACCACAACATGAACAGGTTCAAATGTTGGCCAGGTAAGTGGGGAACTTTTCAGTATCTGGGCCTCGTGGACACCCATCCTGAAACCTGGTGTGACAACATTTCATCTGTGCTAGTGGACACACGTCTCCTAACCTAATTATAGATTCAGTATACTGGACAAGCACATCATACTCTTTTCTTTCAGGAGTACTTTACCCTTCTGTGTACTACCACCTATGTACATACAGGAAATTGTTTAATTCAGTAAGCGTGTTACACATCTAAAATTTCAAGTATATTCATCATTCATCTAGGGATAAATACCCTGGATTTGTTTTTACACTATTAGGCAACATAAGCACATTTCTAGGTTTGTGTCACACTTATGAAAACAAATTAATGTTTTTACGACATGCCTTTAAAGGAAAAATAAAAGTTTATCCAATAACCTTTCAACCACTTCTCCATATGCATACAGCAGGGACAAGAAAATTGAGTCCATTTTAACAGTGGGAAATTCTAATGATGAGCTACAGGATCACAGCACAAAAACGTTACATCGGGATCACTTTTCAGGTTAGTGAAATTTGTAAACTACCTCATAATATGTTGGCATATCAAGAGACAGGTAAATGTAATATCTTACTTATGCACAGTATGTATATGCTAAGCATAAATGGGATAATGGAAGAAAGCTTCTCTTGGTATTGCATGCTGCATTTCAGGTCTTATTTGTGTTGAGATTTCAACAGTCTTAGCAGGACACTTTATAAAAAATGAATGTATTTAATTGATCACTTGTATTCCTCGAAAGCCTGAAATAAATTACAGTTTTCCAATTTCTATTGCTTTTTAAATATCCTTTAATTTTGTTAACGGTCTTAATAATTAGCCACTAATATGTTGGTTATGATGCAGTAAATGTAATTCTGACCAACAAACAACAGTACGCATGATGAGCAGGAAGCATTCAACTTTGCTATAATAGAATTAATTATTTGGGGGGGGGGAGAAAAGGGGGAGGAAGAAGGTGCAAGGAAACAAATATTCCATCAACGGTAGCCCAATCTAACAACTCTCTGTTACCAATAGTTTAAGGCAGACTAATTCCTCAGAGTACCATACAGAATACAGGGAGGCTTCAGAATGACATGAACCATCAAGCAAACGTAAGGATTAGCCTCCCTTGAGGGACCTCATTGCTGTATTACATGGTTATGCACTGCTCTGAAGAATGCCTTCCACCAAAACTGTAGCAGACAAGGAAGACTGAATAACCATGTTTGTTTCATTTTTTTTACATTATTTGAACAATTTACAAAGTGATTACATATTTGATTTTATAGGAAATATTTGAATTGAATGGATTTTTAATACCATAAAAATAAATCCCCCCAGTATTTGTATATTCATATCACACCATAAATAACAACTAACTAGCTCATTACCTACCATTGGCATTTTCTATATTTAAATCTATGCATAATAGCCAGTTGACTTAGCTACAGATTTTTATTTGAAAAATATGAACAGTCTAATTTATTTCTATAGCAGGCTCACAAAGTTAAAAGCTGCAGTATTTTTATCAACTTTTATCAACTTTTTTTGGGGTAATATACTAATTTATTTTCTATATGCAAGATTGCCAGATGTATTCTTAGGACCTTCTTAGAGAGAAAAAAAAACAACCAGGATTTCAGAGTTTCTTCTGGCATATACATTTAAATCCAACATAAAAGATCCAAAATTCATTGACAATAGGGGAAAACTTTTATATTCCACAGGAAACAGCCACTGGAGAAATACTTTGCTAACTGTATACCTTTCATAAACTCCTCTGGTTGCTAAATCAGAAGTCCTAACTTTTCACTGTAGCCTGAAAAATAACTCCAGATTGGATATTTGTACATATACTGTGAATTGCTTGGGAAATTTGCATTATAAAAAATAACGATTGAAGTTTTAGATAGTAAACTCTAATGAGGGACTTTGTTGAAAAATCTAGCTTACTTCTGAAACTTTACAAGAAAGCTTGATTTGTTTTACTAGAACGTGTGTTCATAAACAAAGTAACTTAGATAATTGCTTCTTAATTATTGTTTGTATTATTTGCATCTATAGGCCATAACAAAGATCAGGAGCCAATTGCACTAAGCATCATATGTATAAACACTGAAACACACAAATGCATGTTCCTAAGAGCTGATTGTCTAAATAGGCCATATAACCAAAGGTTGGAAGGAACAAGAAACTGAAGTGACTTGTCAAAATTACACACAAAGTCAGTGGAAGAGCTGGGAATAAAATCTAGGCCTCCTGACTTCCAGTCCAATGCCTTATCCTATCCATAACACCACATTGCCACATTGTTTGAAACTCACTTTGGGGACACTAACACGGTTCCAATTTCCTTTCAACCTCAGTTGGATTTATGTTCATGCTCTCATTAAGGCAATGGATATTACACCACTTCCCAAAACTGGAATTTTGCCACAGGCCTCAAAAGTAGGCACACTGGAACCACTGCACATTTAGTTGATACCCATCAATGTAGGGACACATTTTACATTTTAATATACTTTATTTTTTGTGTAACACTATAGTATTCGCCTCCCTGTGGGTATCCTTGCCCTGCCACGTCCAACATATACCATTTCATACATTGACTCAGTCCGTTTGAATGAAAGCATCATTTCCTCTACTTACCACAGTCACCACCTGCAGTACAAACCTGATGTTATAATAGCCTGAACCATTTCTGAATTACAGCTCAGCTCAATCAACTCAGAGCTGTAGGTCTCCTTTTACCCAGATTATGGTAGCCGGGAACTTTATTAAAAGGTAGACAGCTTGCTGACACAGTGATAAGCATTACCTTAGAAGTTATGCAAATAAACTGTAATACAGAATCCAGTCAGCAGCATCCAGATAAGAACAGTGAACAAGTTTCAGGGCTGCCCTAGTTACAATACAATCTGAAACTGGATTGTCACACTAAAAATCAAAAGCTATGTCCTCAGAAACAGCAGGACAGACACTAAACTCTCAGTCTCTCTCATCAAATATTACCGTATGCTCCATCTCAAGACTGGATTGGTAGGTGACATTTGTTCTAGTCCACTTGGAGCTTTTTTTCCTTTCTATATTCAGGCAGAACCTCCCCAGTGAGGTCAATATGAGTTCCCACATGTGGAATGAGGGCAGAAGGGGAGAGAAATCCCCATAGAATTTGTTTAGAAAGATCAAGTTTGATATGTATTTCCAAGTAATTGATCCCTTTTTTCAGACCTGTAATTCCATACTTGTTTGAAAGATTTAATACACAACCTTACCTAGAGGTGTGTCCAAAGGCTTCACTACTACTATTAACAGAGGCTGCTTTTGAGAATTTCTCTAAACTTTCTACTTTAATTCAAAGCAGCAAAAGTAAATGGTATATTTTCTCCACAGGAAAAAAGGCAAATGTGTTGACATCAGCACCTTCATAATACTAATTCTAAAAAGCAAGATCAGCAGCAGAAAAGTCAGCAGCCATCCAATGGGGTAGTCACTATGACAACTAAGTCATTCCTTTTTATCTACCCTTATGATAAAGCCCTATAGAATTCAGCAGGGATAAGGTCAGTTGTGTTCAATGTAAATTACTCTAAAAGTCAATAGAAAATTATATTATTGTTGTATAATTATACAGGTTGGTTTAAAAATTCTACATAAATGATGTAATTTGCTACTCAACTCTGAAGGTATTTTCCATAAGGGTGGGTATTAACACATCCTTTCCCCTGGTATCCGAGTGTATAGCACTGATAGCTGTGGGAGGAGGGTGGGAAGGGAGCTTCAAGCTGAGTATCTAGTACTTTGATAGCAAAATGAAATGTATCTGCACAAGATGTGAAATTACTGATTTAACTATCAAGAGCCATCTTGATCAGAGGAGACTATCAAGGTAGAAAAAGCCCGAAGAAGTTTGTTTTGACAGTGTTCTTTTCAATATTTTGTTCAAAACATTGGTCAACACAGCAAGAACTTCCTTACACACATTTCTACTAAATCAGAAATCTGACTTCTCATTTTCAGGGGCAAGCACTAGATCAGGCTTATTTTTCCGGCTTCCTTGAAATGATTCCTGTGTCTTAGGGGAGAGAAGAGTTCCTCCATTTTTTTAAAATCACTTATTAGGGAGAATCCTATTCATGGTTAGAGATATCAAAGGTTTTATACAGCTGTAACAGATAAATCTTTCTTTATAAAAACAGTATATAAACTCCTGCTATCTCTAACTTTCAAATCCCACCGGAGAGTCAACAGACGTGATGCTGATTTCTAAAAAAGTGTTGCTATTTGGGATTAGGATTGGCAATGAATGAAAGAAGGGTGGGAGGAAGACTTTGCTTATAAGCACTTGAAATATCAATTCTCAAGTTAATTCAACTAATATTGACAGACTCCAAAGGGTAACAAAAGGTAACAACATTTATTGCTGCTCAGGAAATACCGTAGCTTAATTGATTGTTGTATGTGGTTTCAAGCAATGTATTACAGTCTTGGGGAATTATTTTTCTTGACCCAAACAATATCTTTATTGCTATTGCCCCTGCATTCACTCTGTATTTTTAATTTCTCTTTTTAACACCTCTCTTGAATTTTCCCGAAAAACTATGCTGATGTCAGCTTGAAAATAAAAACCAAACAGACCCACTTTGCTCTGGTGGATTACCGCTGACCTCATTCTAAGATGCTGAGTACAAGTAGAAACATACTGTCATGTGCGTCATCCTCCCCAATGACACATCTAATTTAAACCTTGGAACCACAGAGCTGAAGTATATACTAACTCATTTAGATGAATAATTTGTCTTCTGAAGCAATATTACTAGATTAACTGCTTGGCCCTGGATGCACAAGGTCTTTTCTGTAAACACAACAGTTAAAACCACCCAGATGCCCTCTAACAGTATTTTTCCCTATGCTGCAAGAGACCTGGGTCTAGGAGAGGTACTTGAAGTCTCACTCCCTTGGTAGCAGTGCAGGAAGTTCACATAGCACAACCGAAATATTAGGTGGAAAGCGGAGGGGGGGGGACTGCAAAAATACTCCTCTTCTTTGCCCCAGAAGAGCAGTACAGCTGCCATTCTGTTAAGAGAAAGGCACAAATTATTATTTTGGAAGGGTGGAAGAGTTGGGAAGGAAAGCAGCTGAGTTAAGAGGCAGGCAAAGATCCTGTTCATCTGAGAAGGTATGTTTATCATGCACACAAATTAGTTCCAGCAGAACCAGTTTGCAGGCTTTGAGGATGGTAAGTCTCAGTGCAGCCTGTGACCATCCTTCATTTCCAACCACACAGGAAACAAGTTCATGCAGAATTCTACTTGATGCTGTCATCATGATCACAAAAGGTTCTCTACACGAGATTTCCTGGTAGAATACTACAAGAATGCTCTCTTACAATGGAAGCTAATTTGTTTAGCCAAATAACCAAAATGTGTATTTTATGCTTTTTTATTTTTCAACATTTTTCTTGCAATTCATGAACCACTTTGAAAGTCTAAATCTGGCATACCAACCATGCAAAAAGCATCAAAACTAACATCCGTGAGCATAATTACACGGGAATAAAGCTGTCCATACCAGCTATTTCCTGAGGGTGAATGTCCTTCCATCTGTCTCCAGCAAACAGCCCTTTAGGTAATTTATCGTACTGCAGCACCATTACCACACAACAAAGATGGAGGCTGGTAGTTAGCTCAAAAAACTTTTCCTTCAGTCACTGCAAACTGTTTGCACATCTGCCACAATTTATTTTCTAATATCCAGAAAAAGAGAAAAAGGATGAAAGGGCTTTGAGAATTGCACCATGTCTATATGCACATTGAGACTGAGTATTTGAATGGCAGATCTGTGCAAAAAACAAAAAAACCATGGTGTTGTAGGAATTGGTGATCATACGCTAGGGTCCTCTTCCACTGTTTTTCTGATATGCAACAAACTGAGATCCTGATCATTTGTGAACATATGAGATACTACAGCACATATGAGATACTACAGCACAGCATTTACTTGAGACCTTTAAATATCTGAAATGCATTTCACAGGAATGTCCAATTATACCAGTCAAGTGTATTAAAAAGCTCTAGAAAGTCCAGCCTAAGTCTTCTAACATCTTCCTAAGGCAGGTATTGTGCATCTTTTAGTTTCCAGGAACACACGTAAGAATAAAAACCAGGAAATACTTGGCTTTACATTATTTTATCAAAAATAACTTCTATTTGAAGAAATTACAATCATTGCACTTTCTCCTACAGAACTGGCTGCTGCTAGGACAGAGCAGTCAGAGATCTAGATGGCTCATGGGATTAGTGATGGGAAAAGGCCTTTCATCCCTAGGTCATGGTTTGAAATCCAGGCCTGGTTTATGGTGGCCAGAAGTTAGCTCTCTTTGGTAATTCATTAACTCATTCACTTACTCAAAGTAAGCACCCACATATCACAACTGGCACTAATTAGCATCCTTGCCAGATATCTCCAAAAATGCACACTGGAACAGAACTGACAAGTAACTTAAACTAGCCTTTTAGCTCACTATTATGATGGAGCATATTAGAGAGTGGAGTGAGGTGGAGTAGCCTCCCACGGACCCAGAGGGGGAGGAACCCCTCACTGAGCCCTGCTGGGTGGAGCCAGGCTGGGCTCACCCGTCCTGCCAGAAGTCAGTGGGTGGGACAGGAAGTATAAAAGGCAGGTCTGAGAGCTCAATTGGACTGCAGCTGCTGGAGGAGCCAGACGCCTTCTGCTTGCTCCCGAGTAGGGTGACCATGTCCGGTTTTGGACTGGAACACACAGTCAAAAAGGGATCATGGTGGCTCCGATCAGCACCTTGACTGTCCGGCTTCTAGCCTTAAGGGTGGCCAGGGGGATCCATGTGCTGCCCTGCCCCCATCCGCAGGTGCAGTTCCTATTGGCTGGGTCAGGGCAGGGGAGGAATAAGTGCAAGCGCGACTCAAGGGCACTCAGCAGTTGAGGGGTTGCATGGCATGTGCCTCTCCCGCTGCTGCCCGGCCCTCTTCTCCTTGTGCGGCTGGGCTCGCGCTGCGGCGCATTCCCTGTGGTGAACCACGGTCTGTCTGTCACCCCATCACCAGCACCCAGGAGTTTGAGGTATGTGTATCCCCATCTCTGAGTGCTGGGAATGGGGCTGCACCCGCAGCTCCCCGTCATTTCATCCCTCCCCGTCCCAAACACCCTGTCATTGCATCCCTCCCTGCCCCAACCCCCCCATGCAGCCCCAAACCCCCATCATTGCATCCCTCCCCATCCCAAGCTCCCCCCCATCCCCCGCACTCCCATCCCCCGCATCAATGCATCCCTCCTGGTCCCAACCCCCCTGCACTCCCATCCCCTCAATGCATCCCTCCTTGTCCCAACCCCAACACATCCCCATCCCTTGTCATTTCATCCCTCCCTGTCCTAACCCCCTGCTCCTCCATCCCCCTCACTGCATCCATCCCCCATGCCATCCTGTCCTGCCCCCCACACCTACCCATCCCAGCCCTGTACCCCTTACAGCACTCTCCCACCCATCCTCTCCACCTCCCAGAGCTGCCACCCCCATGTCCCTCACCCGCCACAGCCCTGCAACCCATTCACCTCCATATACTGCTGCACTCCCATTACGTCCCTATACAATAAGGTTGGGCAAATTTTTTGGCCCGAGGGCTACATCTGGGTGGGGAAACTGCATGCAGGGCTGGGGCAGGCGACTGGGGTGTGGGATGGAGTGCAGTGTGCAGGAAGGGGCTCAGGGCAGGAGGCTGGAGTGATGTGGGGTGTACAAGGGGGTTCAGGGCTGGGGTGCAGGAAGGGACTCAGGGCAGGGGGGTTGCAGTGCAGGAGGGGGTTGGGGAGCAGGATGGGTGAGGCAGAGGGCACAGGGCAGGAGGTTGGGGTGCAGGTGGTGTGTGGGGTGCAGCGGGGGTTGGGGTGCGGGCTGTGGCCCAGTGCTGCTCACCTGGAGCACCTCCAGGGTGGCAGCGACATGAAGCGGGGCTAAGACAGGCTCCACGCTGCTCCTGAAAGCGACCGGCACCACGTCTCTGCGGCCCCTGGGGAAGTGGGGGCAGAGGGCTCTGTGAGCTGCCCTCCCCTGTGGGTACCTCCCCTGAAGCTCCCATTGGCCAGGGCTCTCCGTTCCCAGCCAATGGGAGCAGCGGGGTGCGGTGTCTGGAGGCGAGGACAGCACATGGAGTCCTCTGCCCCCCACTGTTCCAATGTGCATTTTTGGAGATATCTGCAGGGACATGGTGCCGGCTGTTTCCAGCAGTGGCACAGGGCCCGCGGTGTCACAGGGGTGGCAAGCCCATGGACCAGATCCAGCCCGCGGGCCGTAGTTTGTCCACCCCTGCTATACACCCCTGTGCCCCCCACATCCTCAAGCACCTGTAGCCTTCTGCCTCCCCCTGCATCTCCATCCACCCCACATACCCCCACCCCCTCCTCTCTCCTTCACTGACCCCTCTCACCCCTACCCTGATCTCATCCTTGGCCTCTTTCCCTCCCCATCCTCTCTCCTCCACCACCCCCACATCTTTTCCCCTCCAGCACACCCTCCTCCCTTCCTAGCTGGGTGATTTAGGCAGCCCCTGGAAAAGTGTATGAAAAGTGTCTCTGTGTAGGCAAGTGCGTGCATGCATGCATTGTATATGCATAAGAAACTGTGTGTCTTTGTGTAGGAAGGTGTGTGTTTTGCCATATGTGTGTATACCTGCGTGAATAAAATTTACAGCCTGACTGACTTTTTTTCCTTTTGCTGGCTTGTGCACAAAAAAACTGACGACATAAAATGTGTATTCATTTCATAACAAGTTTTTAAAAGAGAAGGGAACTCTAAAAGAAATCTATTATTTCTTAAAAAGTGAATGTTGTTGACTAGTAATTGCAGAAGAGCCAATGTATCATACATTTCTCCCCACCTTTGTCAAGCTACCTTATAAACTCTTTGTTGCAGATGCTCTCGTTTTAGGTGTATGTCCAGCACCTACCATCCTGGAGCCCTGATCTTAGTTGGGGTCTCTAGGCACTAAACAACAATTGTAATATTAAATAATGTGGAAGTATATGTGTTAGTGCATGCTAGATGTGTACACATGAATACACGTGTGTATCTGCATGTAAGTGTGGGAGTCAGTTTCTACAGATTTATTTATACAGGTATCTGGACAGGTGTGCATTTCTGTGGTTTTGCTCTATGGATTTGTATTTGGGCTTCTGGAGTGGGCCTTTAATGGACCCATTGCAGCTGTGATAATGTGTGGTACTAATTTCACACAAAATTACAATAAGTTTAGTGAACAAAAATATGGAGCTGGTTACAAAAAAATGGGAAGAGGGGAGGGGAAGAATAATGAAAATCTTTGTGTAATTTCATTTTTTTAAATTACGCTTTTTGACTATTTTGCTGCCAGATCCTTTAACAAATAAAACCTGAACTTAGCATAATACATCTGTCAAAACAATACATATGCCTATTTAGACCTTGCAGTGAAAATGAGCATGTGAGAGAGGGTGGGGGAGAGCAAGCAATGGAGGTATGGAGTGGGCGGGGGCAGGGCCTTGGGGAGGGGTGCACCTCAGGGAAAGGGCAGGGCAGTGGGTGGGGCAAGGGTGTTCAGTTTTCTGGAATTATAAAGTTGGCAACCCTACTCCCAAGCTGGGAGACTGCTGGAGGCCCTGGGGAGCTAAGGACTGGCCAGAGCCGCTGGAGCCGTATGCTGACGCGACCACGGAGGAGTTGCCAGGACTACCTACCACAGGCCTTTTACCAGGCGATCTGGACGACCCTCTACAGACTCAGGTACACCCCGAAGGGGAGTTAGGAAGTGGCCCAGGGACAGCTGACCCTAGTCCAGCTGCATGGTTGCCATAGACCCCGTCAGCATGTTGCAGTCAGGATCCCTGCCGATCCAGTGGCACGTCTCTCTGCCACTGTTAGGGCCCTGAGCCGGGATGCAGGGGAGTGGGTGGGCCTGTGTCCCCCCACCACTCCTACCCTGGGGTGGCAGTCTCCCCCTCTCTAGGCTGAGAAACCAGTGCTTGTCAGCCATCCGCCTGAGCTCGGATGCCCAAAACCCTTGCTGCTCGACCCTGAACACAGGCCTGAGCTATAGACTCTTTTTGCCCCACCTAGGCCCTCCCTAACTGTATTTGTTGCTCAGCCCTGACCATAGGCCCAAGCTAGAGACTTGAGCTGTAGACTGTCACCCCACTAATTCCCTACGGTAGGCGACGAACAGAGACGTAGTGAGGCAAAGTGGCCTCCCAAGGACCTGGAGAGGGAGGAGCCTCCACTGCTAAACCACTAGAGAGAGCTATGGAGGGGATCCTCACATTCCACTGCTTTTCTCTACCTGGTCTTCCATGTCTCAGGGCTATCAGTCCAGCATCTTTCACAAACACAATATTCACTCTTTTCTGGTTCAAAGGGGGCAGACTTAACAGGAGAATCATTTCAAAGGCTAAAATTAACTCCAAGTTCCTATTCTGCCAAAATCTATTAACAGAGACTGATAGCTATACTCTGAAAGATACTCTGCTCTTTCCCTTAACTACAGTGATTAAGCTTTGCAGGCACTGAGTTCACTACTGATTCTAACCCTGTTTCTATGAATCTTGGTTAGATTTTTACAAATTACACAACTTACTGTTCTCCAAGATGATTTTCATCTGCCATCAAAATTAGCCAATGCAAAAGTTTCAGATCGAGAAGTCAGACATATCAATTCACTAAAACTTTGTTTATAAGTTTGTTTGTTTTTTTCCAAACTAAGTAATATCCATATATAGGGTGACCAGACAGCAAATGTGAAAAATCGGGACAGGGGTGGGGATTATAGGTGCCTATATAAGAAAAAGACCCAAAAATCAGGACTGTCCCTATAAAAATTGGGACATCTGGTCACCCTACCCATACAGAAACAAACAAATGCTTTCTGACTGCACTGAAATCTACTGGCAATTTGCACAGCTGGTCAGCTACAAGTTTTTGTGCTGCAGAGTTCAACAAAAGCCACTCATGATTTCAACAGATGTGCTGATTTCTTTATAGGCCAATGGAAACAATACTTCCTCAACCTCAGATTCCCAGAAATAGAAACCAGAAGAGTCAGAATCCAAGAACTCTGCTGTGAGGGTTTAACTAGCAACATTACAACTTGAACTGGTGCTAACAGATGCTAAAGGTCCAAGATCCTAAAACAAATGTATAAGCATGGTGAGCCAATATGCCCACCCACAATTATTGACTGGCAAAATTTATAACTCCTTTTAGTCATAAGAAAGCTATATGAGCTTTTCCTTCACAACAGGAATACTGAGCCACAGTATTTTCCCCCAGGTTTCCTTGGCACTGTAAGACACGAGCAAGGATGACTGGTAAAAGGAGCACACTTAAGAACTGGTGAGCGTGCATGACCATACTCTGAAAATATCTGTCCACTTGTCTAGTTGGTGAGTGGTGACGGTCCTGCTGGAGTCTTCTTTGCTCCTGCACTCTCAGATAGAAGCAGTGAACAAAGAAGCCTCATGCACCAACAGCCAGCTCAGAGACTGCACCCTTTTCTGTTACAGAGGACCCAGTCATGATGATTCATATCTGTCACTTCCAAATGATATTATTGTAGTGCAATGTATTTGGAGCTGGACCCGAAAAACCCCGAAGTTACAGATTGTAGCAGCCCAGCTGCTAAACAGCACCAATACAAATATCATGTTTCACATGATTCACATAGAGTATCTGCCCAGATATGAGTCCACTCAAAAATCCTCATCTACAAATCCCTCAAGGAACTGAGACTTAACTATTTCAGTGGTCACCTTTTTGTCTCTGTGACTTGGTATGCCAGCTGTAATCAGCAAGGATACCATAGCTGTCACAAGGGATAAACTTTGTAGGAGAAAGCAATGCACAGTTGAAGGCCTGCAGCTACAGTACCATTTACTCCAGAGATCAAGCTGAGCCTGGGTTTTATAACATTATTTCACCTCTTCAGGGAGGCCTTTGCCTAATGGCTGTCCAAGGTTCCCCAGTTCTATTTGGAGACTGATCCTTCAGGGTGGACACAATGAAGCTAGTGAGTGAGCTATGCTCCCATCAAGGAAACCCATTCCACATGAAACTGTACCCAGATACTAGAGTTGCTTTAAAGGTACAGATGTTAATATTAATGTTACGTTTTCTGAAATATATATGACTTGGTATGGAACCGTGCCACAGTACAACTGAAAATCACACAGGAGAACTAGCAGCATCTCAGATCTTGGAGTCTTATCTGTGGTTCATGTTCATTTTTAACAAACTTATTTTTAATAGTAGCGTCCTTCCTAGGGGTCCCTCTTCTCCACCCACAGTTCTGCAACCTTCTCCCGTCATGGCAGTTCAACCTACCTTTCTGCTGAATTCTAGAAATAAATCCCTTTGGAGCTAATTACTGCCATGTGATGCTGTCACCAGGAGCTGAGTGCATTGTGCTCCCATTGGTGCCAGTTCAACAAGAGATGCGGGATCTGGTATCAAATTCAAGCAAAATCCCTAGCCACACAACCAACAGCATTTCCACAATTTTTTAAAAACCAAATTTTGTCTTTACATAAGAAAAGCTTAAAAAGTGGTTTGTGACATAGTCTGCATATGTTTAGAGGGGAAAGCATAGGATTAATGTGCCTGACAATTTGTTTTACATAACTGTGGTAGCAATTACAATGCCACCCACAGGCGGCTATTAGGTAAAATGGCTTTGCCCCTTCTCCCAAGTAGTTTTTTGCTAAAATAAATGGAGGATGCTGTGACACTAGCAGAACAGGTGCCAGCTCATGCCAGATCCACAGGCCAATTCACTTGTGTATTAGTATAGATCAAAGTGACTGTTAAATGTATATGACTGTATTTTGTGTTTGAACATCATAAAAACAAGTGGGTTGTTACTTGAATTGTCTCCACATATCTGTATCCCATTATAATGTAGTAGCAAACATTTACATTGTTTCTACCCCATAACTAAATAATCCAACAAATGAGAAAGAAGCCACGTGGAATGCAAATGAAGAACTTCAACACAGAAGAGCTAATTTCAGAAAAGAGCTATTTTCAAAGCAAGTAGTCATTGTGTGTCAGGGCCACCCAGAGGATTCAGGGGGGCCTGGGGCAAAGCAATTTTGGGGGGCCCTTCCATAAAAAAAAAGTTGCAAAACTATAGAATATTATATTCTCGTGGGAGCCCCTGCAGGGCCTGGGGCAAATTGCCCCATTTGCGCGCCCCCCCTCCCCCCTCCGGGCGGCCCTTTTGTGTGTGATGGTCACAGGTCAAACACTCAAATTGCATTCCTCACTATCCATCATCAAAGGAAAAGCCCACGTGAGTAGTGACACTGTCAGCTTGTTTTCTGTGAGAAGAAGCTATAAGTATGGATTCAAGGAAAGAGCCTGTATCTCTGAACTCTTTGAGGACTCTTACAGGGAAATGTACCAGATGCAAAGTGGAGATCCCCAGAGACAATCTGGGTACCTAGAAAAGACTTTTGGGAAACTAGCAGTTTATTACTTCACTGCCACCATTTAGAATTACAAACTGACTCACCTGTGCATATATTTTACCTGCTTTAACCTCTCAATACCTCTCATTTCCTTTTCTTAGCTAATAAACCTTTAATTAGTTTACTATAGAATTGGCTACCAGTGTTGCCTTGGGTGTAAGATCTAGGGTGCCCATTGATCTGGGGCAAGTGACTGGTCTCTTGGGACTGGAAGCAACCTAAATGTGATGTGATTTTTGGTGTAAGGAACCATTTTATCACAAAGTCCAGTTTATCTGGGTGGCAAGATAGACTGGAGAGTCTAAGGGGACTGTCTGTGACTCCACGGTAAGACTGTTATAGTGATCCAGGACTTCACATTTGTTACTCATTTGGTGAAATCTAATAATAGAAAACACCACCAGTTTGGGATGTCTGCCTTGTTTTCTGACAGTCTGCCCTGAGGTAGGCAACTCACAGTCGTGAGCCACTCCAGACAGTGTGACAGATGCTTCTGTCATGTATTAATTGTGGCATATTAGTTGTCTCATCACATGCGGAGAATTTGGGATCCTTCAAGCTATTCGTGTATCACTGGAATGAACTGAAAGCTTTAAGCAGAAGTAATTTATACTAAAATCAAGTAAACCAGCCCCCATAAATATGCACCACAGATTTTTTTTGTTAACCTTGTTATTTTATCTTTTCAGTTATCTAGTATGAAACGCAATATAAAACCTGCCTAATGAAGTGCTTTCCAACAAATAGTCATCAAATTATATCTAAAAAAAGGCACTGTCAGTGACATTTCCCATGTTGAGATAGGTAATCATGGCTTACAGTTAGAAAACTACCTTAATTAGCATATCAATTTAGTACTCTAAATTGAGGCTTGCTAATTGGTTTTAGGTAGCCAGCCAATAAATGTGTACAATAGAGAAACAGAATGACACCACCTCTCTCGAGATCTTGTTCCAATGAGTTTGGTATTGTTGAGTTACAAATGAGAGATCTACGTCTTTTCATCGGAAAATGACATGAAGATATGTAAATCTTCTTGTAAGTAAAGCAGCCAAAATAAGATACAAAAGAGCAATTTAAGAAAATACTGGTGTCGATTCTGTAACTGAACGCTGAAATTAGTTTTCCAAATTAAATATAAACATCCTAAACAGTAATCTGGGCCACAATACACACTCTTTAGCCATTTAGGTGCTAAACCATTGCCTAACATTTTCATTGAGTGGCCTGGTTGACTCACTAACCTCTAGTCCCAAGCTAAAGCTGCTAGTGAGAAGGAATTCAGAACTGGAAACAAGCTGCATGACTGGCTGACACACTTAGTTTTTCCTCTTTGTTTTATAAAATAGCATGATGAATCTGCTGAGCAATAATAGGTCAGCAGAGAGCAATGTGATAAATCTGCTGCTGTTACTGCTCTGTTTCCAGACTGGAGTGTGATATGTCAGCCAAGACGGGAAGCTTTATTTGAGAGGACCGTATGAGACAGAGCAATAGTGGTGAAAACAGCTTTTTCTTGATGGCTGCTGAACATGACCTGTGTATGGCTGGGTCTACCTTGGTTGGTTTAAGCATAAATTAAACATGTTGTATATAAGAATATGCAAACAGTGTAAAACAAATTACACCATAATCCACTCCATGATATTAATTTCTGTCTATTAGTGGAAGCTGACCTGCTACAAAAGGCCCATAATCCACAACCACTTGATTAAGAGGCACAGTTGTTTGCCTTTCTTAGCAGTTGGTAAAGTTTCTCTTTTAATACTTAGCTCTAGAATGTTGATAGTACCTGTCATTTCTGTGAAGCCTGCTAGTTAGTTCTCCACTGATACATCCAGTCAACACATACTTTATTTGCAGATTTTACATAACTCTAATTTCCATTAATCCTACGTTTGTTCAACATCAGTTCTACTGTTTTTGCTCTTTAAAGACTGTCAAGAAGAATCTTAGTATCCTAAGCCTAGCTAATTAGATCTGTTTATAAAGATGCCACTTTTCTCTCTCACTTTTTACTGATGTGAAAGATTCTATATTTTAAGCAAGTGATTCTTCACAGATTTAGCGACCCAACCATCATATTACCTCAGCAAAATTAGCCACTTCAATCTCAACTGAGATGATCTGGACATAGTGTTTGTTTTCAACATCATGTAATAACAAGTAACGTATCAAATAATAGCCTTTTTTTCTTTTAAGTATCAGTGTATTTTAAATGTATATATTTCTGAAAATTACCAGTTGAGAGGTTAGAGGACCAAAATCCTACAATGGGTTCTGAGTGAGCAGACCTTTGTGCCCATGTGGAAGTGCACTGACTTCACTGGGGGTCCATATGGGTGCACGGATACACCTGCACTGAAGTCCCAGGAGTCCATTATTTTAGTTTAGTTCATGTTTGAACACTGCATAGAACTCTATGATGTTATTTTTCGTTTTGGAAGCCTTCCTAGAGTTTGTGTAAAACATTTGGAAAATTAAGAATTCTGAATGTCAGCTTTGCATATAAGACCGAAGTGAAAAGGTTTACATTCTTTGCTTATTCTGCAAGAGTGAATGTACACATTGCAAATAGAGATGAAGAGTGTGTACTGCATTGCACTATTTAGCCTTTATACTTTATCTCCTCAAAAGTACATTCATATGCCATTATTTAGAATGTAGTCAAATTTACAGCAAAGAATACTTCTGCCAGATTATTTTCTAATCAGCATCCACAACTCCTCAATCTTGGTGCAAACAGCCTAAATTTGTTGATCCAGGCCAGGCACAGCATTTTCCAAGCAGTTTGTATGTATCTACATTTCGGGGATAGGAATAACTTGATGGGAGTTGATGTATAAGTGGGAGGAGAGTTATTGAGCATTGAGTTTTTTGGCATTTGGCCATTTATACCACAGGATCTGAAGGAGAGCCACCCAAGTTGAGAGACTAAAGTGCAAAAACAAAAAACAAAACAAAAAAACCCACCACCCTAAGTAAGCCTACTTAGCCTGCAGTCCTTCAACAGCAGGGCTAGTTGTCCAGCACATTAGTTAGGGGCTCTGATGTTTTTAACTGAGAAATTTCTGCTTAAACTGAGGATAATAAGAAAGCAACCTCTCTTATTTGAAGCCATACAGATATGACCTGGCACTGTATACTATCATACTAGAGTGTTTTGAGAATTTGAATATATCTACGCTATCCTTTTTTACATATGGGAAAACCAAGAGACAGAGTAATATGCCCAAAGCTATAGAGCGAGTCAATCATATATTAGGATTACTAATATTGGACCCCAATACCAAACGCCAACCCAAAAAACATGCTGCCTCTCTGAAAACCAGTGTGAATATTTTATTGTATTCAAAAATAACGAACCTACAAAAGACCTGTTTTGCAGCTGTAATGGAAGAATGGAAGAACACTCTTGACTTACATCAACAAAGTGCTGTCTAGCATCATTTATTGGTGTGAGATATTTCTTCTGGAAATGAACAGTCCTTTGCCACAAACGGCCTTCAATGTTTACATGCTGCCTCTCTGAAAACCAGTGTGAATATTTTATTGTATTCAAAAATAATGAACCTACAAAAGTCCTGTTTTGCAGCTGTAATGGAAGAATGGAAGAACACTCTTGACTTACATCAACAAAGTGCTGTCTAGCATCATTTATTGGTGTGAGATATTTCTTCTGGAAATGAACAGTCCTTTGCCACAAACGGCCTTCAATGTTTACACAGTTGGATGACCCAATCAGTAGAGAACCTAACAATAGACACCCCTTACATGACACATGGCCCTTGAAACCACAAGCAAGGTCTCAAAGTACCACCCTCTCCACAGATTCCCTCTACCTCTACCATTCAGGAAACCAAGACATCTGCACAAAGTAGTTTTAAATAACTAACTTCACACAAGTGAGAGACTGGAATCTAGGATGGAGAATCAATTACTTATTTTCTGACTCTGCCTTTTTCATTTTCTACTAACGGGTGCAGAAAATATGAATCATTCATAATTAAATTAAATAAACTGAGCCCTCTGCCTGCACTGGGGAAGAACAGTGAACAGAGTCACAATTAGACTCTGCAGTTAAGGTCACTTCATTTCCAGACATAATATTGCTAAATACGCTATTTACCACTAGAGCAAAAAAAGCAAGCAATAAAATGGCTCCAGCTTGATAAACAGAATAGATGTCACCCAGCAATCTCCAATATGTGCCTTTGACCTAACGAACATCTTTTCAAACCAGAAGTGCTCCCTAGAGACCAGCAAACATTTATTGTAATTATTTACTGTCTTCTGAACAGAGCTGCTGTGATCTGTACACACTAAAACTACAATTACTGGATCTGGAAAATACCATAGCAACACTCCATTATGGCCCATACTATTTTGTCATGGTAATGCCCAGAAATTCAAGCTTATTGAACAGCTGAATTGTAAAGGCCGGGCTCTAACATGAAATGATATAGGAGCTTTAAGTTAAGAGTGAGATCTCTATTTTTCTATCTACTCTCTATCTAGTGAGAAAGAAATGAGGACATTAAGAGAATTTATGAACTGGTTGCTTCTTCTGAACACAGCTTCTCCTGATGCTCATTAGCTAAAAGCCTCCGGATTAGGTCAGAAATGATTTCATTCTTAAAGTTTCATAAGTATGAAGGTGGAATTGGGAACTTAAGGGCTGTAGTTCTAGATATTGTCTCTTTTAAAGTCAATTTTTGGTAATCCATAAATGTCCTCAGAAGTATCCTGGCTACAGTTAACCCATCGGGTACTGTATCAGCCATAGGCAAAATCCAATCCACATTGCACTTATGTGGACTCCTACCAAAAGAAGCTCACCCACTGGGCCAAATTTCTGCCTTAAAGTGCACCTGTGAAGAATTTGGCACATTGAATCTGGACGCTAACTCCAGTTTTCACACCTTTGCGTGATACACCGTCCATTCAATAAACAGAGTGTAAATCCAGTTAATGCTGTTGAAAATTATTTATCTAAGAATAATGAATGGATAACACACTTAGATCTTCACACTGGATACACAACCAAGTTCACCAGAAGGAAAATAAATTCTGAAGATTAAAACATATACATTCAATAAAAAGTCAGACTATGACAGTTAAACAGTCGGCTTGACCTTCTAAGTACCTGTTGTAAATTCATCAACATGATTTTGCTGAAGTTTCTGGACCCCCAACAGATCACACATTTGTGATCACAATCATCAGGCTTTATCACCATTTCCATTATCAACTCTTATTTTCGGGTCCTTTTAATGTAGCAGTGCATGCCTTTTGCAGGCTCAAGACTAGGAACACTCCAAAAAGAGTATTTCTGAAAGGTCTTCAGAAAATACTTACTATATGTTTAGGTCTAATTTTTATGTGCGGACAAGGAAAAGTAGAGAAAATGGAGGTTAAGGAAGGTCAAAAAGAAATCCAAGCTTCTCAGTTTTTCCTTGACATATTAACAAGTCTAATCACATATGCTCACTTGTTCAAGTCTTTTTATACCCTGCTATGCATTATGCCTGTATTAGCTAGCATTAATGTGCTGCTTACCTCATCCTAGACTAGACACTTAATAGAGGAGATCTGTAATACAGCGCACAAACTCAATTTATAATCTTAGAGGCTATTGTTTCCATTTGCTAATAACTTTATACAGAGTAAGCAAACAACCCCATAATAAAAAAGCAGACATTTCTTTTGGATGGGAGAATTTTCAGTTAAACTTCTGTCTCTTTCCCTTTTATAAAAGCTTCACAGACCTGTTACAAATTGTATTTAATGTTTGCAAAGCTCTGAAGACTTTTTTATTTAAAGAGGTGTTAAATTCATACATAATAGTCAAACAGTTCCCAGCCATCTATCATCCTGGCTTCCACAACATCATTTGTTGAAGGGCATTCTGAACAGCATTCAGAACACTGGGGAATTTTGATTGGAAGGTGAAGTCAGTTTTCCCCACACTGGAATAATCTATTATATTCTTGGCAAGTTCTCACTTTACAATTTGTATGAAAGAAAAATGATTGTATTATTAAACACTGTCATCACTTTTAATGATAAATATCAACAAGATAAATACTAACACCGATCTGAATTACAACCAAAGCTGGAATAAATTAGTATAAGTGAATGAAGGCTGTAAGGTTCCCTTCACTGTTATAAAAGCATCATTTCTTGGGTGGGATTGGTGCCAGTTTAATTTCTCTCACCCCTTCCACATAATAACACAGAGGAACAGCATGGTCTAGTGGATTGAGCACAGGCTCTAATTTCATTTTTGCAATTAACTGTGTGTCTTAGTCCAATATTCATCTTCTGTTTTCTTCCCCCTCTACAAAAAAAATGGAGATAGTGCTCTTCTCCCGCCTTCACATCTATTTTGGGGGCTAATTAATGTTTGTATGGTGCTCGTCGAATGGAAAGCATAATATAAGTACCAACTATTATTGCTACCACAGTGAAACCTCAATGGAATGCATTAGTTTACAGTTGGGTGATTTACAGTTGGAGCGGCTTGCTTGTTGCGGGGGAGGAAGGAGAAAGGACAATACGCCTTGTAACTAACATATGATGTTAATGACTGAAGCTCTAAGGCCTTGATTCAACAGGAAAGGAAACAGCACATATATTCTGAACAAAACCTATTTTCTTATACTGAGAGAGGACTTTCACAGCCCAAAATGGATATTGTAGCCTGCTGCAATGCAAATAAACTGAATTTACTAGATATACTACATTCAATACACACATTCCTAGGCAACAGCAAAACAGGTGTCCCATTCAGAAAAAACTAAGGCCTTATTAACCATAGATATGAGAATAGTATTCTCAGATCAATGGTTTTATTAATTACTGTTACAAAAAGTTCTTACCTGCTTTATTTCACCAATTATTGTGAATTATTACCTACAAACCGTTCTAATGATTTTACTAAGAAATTGAAGTGTTCACCCCACAGACCAACTTGGTTGGCAAATTCCCTTTAGCTAAAAATATTTGGAGCATGTTACAGACTATATGATGTTATATTCAGTAACCTCTACCCATTAGTATCTGACAACTTTTTGTATTAAAATTAGATCTGGTCTCTCTTTTCAAACACAAAGGAACTGGATTTACAGTATTAAATTTTCCAACTGATGTGATTTACCTGCATGTCTTCTCTCTCCACAAGTACAATTTACAAGTGGAAATGACAAAATGTTGGTGCTCGATTACTTGCAATGCTTTACAACCCTTTGATTTTAATAAGTTTTGTCTGGACCAATGTATTTCACAATTATAAAATCTCTCTGCTACCAGGCTGCATTTTAAAATTTCAAGATCTCTGTATTTTAAGGTTATGTCTACACTGTAATAACACACCAGTGGCTGGCCCAGGTCAGCTGATTCAGGCTCACAGGGCTCAGGCTGTGGGGCTATAAAGTTGCAGTGACATTTGGACTCAGGCTAAAATCTGGGTTTTGGAACCCTCTCCCTTCGCAGAGTCCCTGAGCCCAGGCTCCAGCCCAAGCCCAAATGTCTACACTGCAATTTATTAGCCCTGCAGACTGAACCCTGCAAGCCCATCAGCTGACTCAGGCCAGCGATGGGTGTTTGCCAACAGCCTTGGGGCATGTCTACACTACACTCAATCTGCTGTCTTCATATATTCCAGACCTTCTCAATTTTATCTAATCTGGTTCATCCATTTTTCAGAACCTCGCTGGCTTTGTGAACTGACAAGCTACTATGGGTGACAGAACCTAACAGACACTCTGTTAGCAATCAATTGTGAATTCAGAAGTCTAAATAATCATTCGATCTCATTCAGGTTAGCTTTTTAAAAATAATTTTCTTCTAAGGCATATTACTTCCAGAGAAGTGCTTTGGGTTGGCCTTGGTCATTTAAAATGCTACACAATTGAATATGTTTATGTTGTGTTCTTCGTACAAAAACGTAAGTCCCATGACCATCTCCAGAAGTCACCAATGCATACTGAATGTAGAAACTATCCTCTTACATGCAACCCACAAAAAAGGCTTTTTTAAAAACTGATGGAATTTAGGTTCTGACTTCTCATGTTAAAAAAAATCAATATAATTACAAATTAAAGCTTGTTTTTCTAGTTGTTAAATAGGCTTTTGTGTTTGTTTTTTGCATATGCACACCTCAGTTTGCAACATATTTTTAAGTTTAACATTATTTTTGTTATCCATTTGTTAACTACTGATAGGCTCAACCTCTGGATTTGTCTGGTTGCCACCTCAATTACTTTGACTTCTGGATTTAGTAAGGTGTCCTCCCCCTACATACCTATGCACCGATCCAAGGAATTTGACCATTAACTTTAACAGTGATTCCAATAAAGGTATTTATGTTAGATATGAAATTAGTTGGGATACAAGGTTTAGATTAAGACCTAGGCAATCAAGACAACAGAAGAATGACAATTATGCACACCTGTGCAGCTGATCATGGGACCATTTATCATGAGCATTACCTTAAAACTCTTATCTTCTAAGATAAAGCAAATATTAAATCCATAAGTTCCAAAGCCCCACCTTCCAAAGCAAAAGGCTCCATATGGTTTATGCACCAGTCTATGAGAAACTCATTTTGTGGGATGTTTCACATTCCACTTGAAAGTTTATTCCTCTATATATTCCTGTGGTAATGTCAACCAGATGTGACAAAGAAGCCTGTGAAAAAATCATAAAAATTACAAGCATATTCTAATTCTGAGGTACTGTAAAATCATAGTTTGTTCTCTACCGTTGCACCTTGTAGAGGGCATCTAGGACTACCTGCTCATTTTAGAAAGCTTATCAGCTAATGACTGGTTCTTCATTTTACATTAATTACTTATTAGTGCCAAGACTGAGCACGGCGTTTCAAGGTAAATAGCAAGCCAAGTTCCTTTACCTGATGGTTTTACTGTCTAAAAATAGATGAAAAGCAACTCAAGGAGAACTGCACAGTGAGATTCGTTGAGACAATGATCTAGAAGAGGAAGAAGACACCACTTCATGATATAGCTTCTAGCACAGGACAGAAGAAAAATTGTGTGCAATGTTTTAATTATTAACTAATATTTGGGGGAAAAAAGTAACCAAAGCAAGTTTGCACATTAAACAATGCTCATCACCTCAGATGAGGAGGGATCTAAATAAGAAGAGTCTAAAGCTCTTCCTTCCATGCAATAAGTAATTGAAAATCACTTAAAATTTTATATACATACATGAAATAGCTTTTTTCACTGAATTTAAGTTTCACGTTTTAGACTTGAACTCTTCCTGTTGAATACAAACATTAATCCAAGAAATATGCTGGATCTGGAAAGAATGGTAAACAACTATAGATTGAGAATGAATATTTCACCAGTAAAGCTGGAGGAGAAATAAGAATAGCTAACTAAATATTAATTGAAATTAACAAAGTATTACAGAATATCTATGTGTACAAGACAAAGCTAAATCTGTCGTGCTGATCAAAATGTGTAACTTCTTGACCAAAAAATTCTGCTCATCACATCAAAAATGACTAAATGTATAATGTGTGTTGAAACAGGTATTTCACTGTGCATGAATATTCTTACAGAAAGTAAGCAACATCACATGGAAACGGGGGCCCAGCAAACACAACATCAGGTACTGCCTACTTGTGGGCTACATATATTAGGTCTGATTTTCAGAAGTGCTAGTACCCCAAACTCCAGCTGAAGTCAATGGGAGCTGAGAGTGTTCAGTCAGCACATGATTACATCAGGCTAAGGTCAACAGTAAAAAGAAGCTCTCAAAAACCAAAAATATCTTACAGATTTCTAGGATCCAAAATGAATCTTGTCTTTAGATCAAAGCTCAAATGTTATTTGCCTCTGAAGTTTTATAACACCATAAAAGAATTAGTGGGGAAAGGTTATTTATTTTTAAATAGTCTTCACATAGCACTAAAGCTGTTTTAAAGACTGGGAAAGACCTCTCTTAGACTAACTGGAAAGCTGTGTACTCTATCTTTCACTAAAAAAAATAAGTACATCTTATTAAACTTACGAAAAGTTGCAAGCATCTGATTGGTAATGAAGCATAGAGCCCAGCTTGAAAAGTAACCTGAAATTTCCCTGGAGCTGAAGTTTAATGACCTTTGATTTTTTAGAGGTGAAATGTGGTTTGAGATAAGTGTTAATTACATTCTTTCCAATCTGAGAATTGTAGAGCTAGAAGAAAGCACCAGATTATTAGATATTTCATCTGTCATCTGCAGTAAAGGAGGGGCCACAGACAAGGCATTTATTCAGGCTTTATTGTCATCATTTGTATATAAAAAAAAAGGTGCCCATACTTCCTTTATTTCGGAGGAAGAAATGTAAGGGTCCAAGTATTTAGCAGAAACACTATTTTTTAAAAGCAGTTGCAAGTGTTAAATTCATTGATGTAACTGCTTTCCTACAATTAGTCCATAATAGCCGGTAAGGTCTGTCTAAATATGCATGAGTTAATAGAAAAAAAATGGCCAGAAAGGAAGGAGTAATAGTTCTCAAGTCCTGGTATTATTTCTCAGCTCCTCTGAAGGATGAGGTTATTGATTACTGCAGGTAAACAGCTTCTGGTTTGCCAATATGCATCCCAACACATGGTGAATGAACTTTTAAAATCATCACCAGTTTTCTCCCACCAAGCCAAGCAAAGTAAAGGGTATGGCAGAGGTATGCATCTGTTCCAGCTCTGAAGTCTGCTACTTCAGACATGTTTGCTTTAATATGCAGTCTTTAATATGCATATCAACACTGGAAAGAATTTTCACTTCCCTCTGCCCTCTAAGTTTCCTATAGCTCAAACAAAATAAGAAGAGGTTCTGCTGAAATAAAAAAATATAAACACACACAACTTTAGTCCTACAGGAAACTAACAGGCAACATTTCAACTCACACAGGAACAGTTCCAGGCAGTCATGATTTGTGGAACAAAAATTTTACAACCTCTGTGACCAATTCTGAAAACAAACACTTTCAAGTATCTGTCGAACTACCCAGGGTTATAAGAGGTATGCCCAAGTGTTCACCAGATTGGACCATCTTGTGACACCCGCCATCAATCGCAGTTGCTACCAACACCAGTCTTAATAAATAAGATCAAATTGCCAACTCTCATGGAGTTATCACCCGGCTGGTTTTTTTGTATTTTTTTGGTAAAGTTGAGTTGGATGGCTTGTCATACTTTTTCTTAGGGTCCAAAAACCTGCTTTGTGTCTGTGTGTGTTTGAAATAAGCAGCTGATACACAATGATTGGGCTTTCATGAATGTGTGTGGTTTGTATATTTAAACAGAAGCTCTGCAACCTTATATGCTACAGACATCTTAGCCCTACTGTTATGTAAGTTAGAGTTACAGGCATGGATTGATTATGGTGAGCTGAACTAGTAACTTACTTGGTCACAAATCTAGCAGGTTGTCTATGTTCTAACTTCTACTAAGAGGATGAGCAAAGTGATTTGGTAGTCCAGTGGGCTAACCTGTGTCAAACTGTGGCAGCCCACACAGTACATGTTTGAGTACTGTGCATAACTAAAAAGATAAATAGAAAACTGAACCAGTATTATCATCTTTCCCTTTTTCTTCCATCTTCCTTTATTTTCTTCTCATTTTGTCTGAGCTCCATTGAAGTCTTGTCACTCTTACTCCTATCAGGGCCGGTGCAAGGATATTTTGCACCCTAGGTGAAACTTCCACCTTGCACCCCCCTTCCCCCTCCCCGCTCCCTCTCCCCCTGGAGCATTGCTTATTATAAACTTTCAAAAATGAATACTGCATAATGTGGCATTCTTCATGTATACCTCCTTCCTTCATTCTTTCATATAAAAATCTACTACATTTTATTCTACTGTTAGAATATCCAATTACTGTTATTAATAAAATTTATAAAATTAGAATGGTGGATACTCCGTCATACAACAACTGACAATATCATTATGACAAATTTCAACAACCTACCCATGCATATTCGCACATGATAAACATATATACACTCAAATACTTAACATACACCCACAACTGACACAAAGTATTAGCAAAATGATGCAGCAGCAATTGCCAGAGTCTTAGATCTGAAACAACTCAACAAATATAGTTAGCCTCAGTCGACAACCTCCGAAAACTAGTAAACTTAGCATTCTAAACAGCCTGTCAGAACAGGTAATGGCTATGCACGATGAGAAAAATGACGTCATTGCCGCTTTGTACCGTAGCAGTACGCTCGTGCCCGCAATGCAGAGCTGGCGTAGGCTATAGCTGTAATGTACGAGAGAAGAACGATAAGTTAAAATGCAAGTTCAATGACGTTTCTCTTTTCTTTATTCATTCGCTTTCCAGCAATAGTGTAAAAAAAATGGGGGGCACCGCTTTTTGCCACCCCTAAATCTTGGTGTCCTAGCCGGCTGCCTAGTTCGCCTAGTGGTTACACCAGCCCTGCTCCTATTCCCTCTTCACTTTTGCCTCACTTCTGATATTCCCCTTCCTTGCTGTCTTAATTGTTCTCTTTTCTTGTACGTTCATACCAGCCACTGAAAAAGAATGTCAGACCCATGCCCCCTTCATTTAAGTGTTTTACCCAGAGACCTATTGCAAGTGAAATTGATTAATTTTGCTGGACTCCAGTGAATTTAGCTCACAGCAGGAAAGTAAGAAAAAGCACCTCTGAATTTTACTGTGGGTAGATTCAGAGCAGTTGTGCAAAAATCAGATACCAATGTTATCTGTCCCGTTTCCTTAAGTATAAAAAGGGTAAAAAAAAAATAATAAAAAAATCTTTCATCCACATTCATCCCAATGGTTAGGTTGCTGCTCTGGTTATTCCTGCACCACTGAAACGTGTAGCAAAACTGGCCTATTACTTTTGAAAGCAGCAATAATGATAAATTGTTACTGTATCTAGGGTACATGTTTCACTTTAAACATTATTTCAATTTCATGCTTGTACCTTTAAGAGAAAAGACTGCTTTCTGGCTAAGCACAGTTTGAGAGGATAGATCCCAACTACTACCAGTGACTGAGACCCTGGGATCACACCTGCATACCTCACTGGACTGATGAGACTCCTTATTCACTAACATTTATAAAACATTCCGAGGCGAATCACTATAGAAGTGTCAAATTCATACTCAACTAGACCTCTTAGATAATTACCCCACAAGCTTTATAAAAGTACATCTATTAGCCTAGTTTTCAAGGACGGTAAACAGCTTGATTATCTGAATAATCAAAGGAACATACTTTTGAATATATTTCATACCAAAATACCTGACTACTTGCACTTTGATTAGTTGCACCACCTTATAGTAAGGCATATCTTCATAGGAGTGGTACATGGAGATTTGTACTGGCATATTTAAAGCCTTTCCACAGATGCTGCGGATAACTGCTACCTGAGATTACGGAAATACTAAACTAGATTATTATACTATACCGTTGTTTTGCTGTAGGAATTTAAATGCATAATGGATGGAGGTCGTGTGCATTATCAAATCGGGATATGATCACTGTACTTCTGTATCAACATGCTGAACTGCAGAAGCCGCTTTAAACCTATTGATAATCACAGAGAGTGTGATAGCTACCTGTGGAAGAGGAAACCTACTGCTTCTTAAATAACTAAGATTATGTTATTACATACAGATTAGCTTTGCATAATTTTACTTTAACGAGTGCTGGCACTTGCCTATAAAACAAAACAACCCAAACATTTTAGGAGAATGGTTTAAATGGGGTGTGGTTGAGGCCAACTACCCTATCAACAAGGTATATAGCAGTGTGCAGTTTTGACTAAAGAGCAGTTTCAACATGTGGAAATTACATAAACTTGCACTAAGGATCTTAGAAAACTCAATCAAATACCACTCAGTCCTAGAAAGTCCACTCAGTGAATATTTCCAGGGCAGTTAAAAGCTGTGGCAAGGCTAACATATTCCAAGAGGAGGTGTGTCACAGTGGTACTTGAGAGACTGTAGGTAGATTTTGAAAGTAAAAGACAGGTATGGCTTATGAGGTTGTGTCTCCAGAACAAGGCTGCTGATCAGAAGCTCCAAGAGTTACACACAAAGTTCTTCACAATGAAATTCTGACAACACGAAGGAGTTTAATATGTGAAAATAGGTCTCCACAATGGTATCAGGACTGCTCCTGGCTGAACATTACCCAATTCTTTCACTTTAAAACTTGGACAAAGAGTCTATTTTTTAAAATAGTGAATTGGTTCCCAAATTTAGCTTCACCGTCACCATATGTTTCACATTTCCACAGGAAGAAAATTTATTATATTGCCTAAATGGATAGTTTGATTGCATAAAGAGGTATTAAAACACAATTATCAAAACCCCACATCAATGTAGCAACTTTTCATTCACCCTGTAGTAACTTTACAATTTCACTAGCCAGATCATAAATCTTACTAACCAGCCTCCTATAAATCTAGATAGCCAAACTTTAAAAGAGGTTGACCATGTAACTTCTCTTCTGATTCGCTTTTGGGGTTTTGTTTTGTTTTATTTTGTTTGAGAAGTTAATTTTCCAGGTTTCAGAAAACTATTCTAAAGACACTTTGCCTTCTGCTTCCCTCAGACCTTGCATTCTAATCTTGGTGGTATCTGTACAACCTTACCCTCTGCATGTAAAAGAACTATCAATTCCTCTTTCTTGCATCAAAAACTGGAGGGCATTCATGGTCATCATCATATGATTCTACTCCACTGAGTAGACTGAGAAAAATATACCACCAGCCAGCTTATCTCTGTTATTCTTCTGATGTGCAAGTTGGCTCCAATGCCAATCTACAAATCTCATCTAATAACATCTTCAGTGTCCATGGAGATGGAAAGCATTACATTTGCCCCATTCTTCAAACAGTAGGAGCCATTGTTCCAGCCTTAACTGTCTCTGAATATTGGCTGAGTTAAAACAACACGTCTTTAATTAACAGCTAGTCGTGACAAACCGTTTTATGCCAACATGCCCATCTTAAATAGCACAAAAATTGACTATTTCTCGGTGGACAGCTTACTACACTGAAAGCAAAAAGTGGCCACTTCTGCACTAATCCTGCAACTCTACACAGGAAGTTTTAAGTATATTGACTCTGAAGTCATTATTTTGAATCCACATCAGCTATGAAACAGGGAAAGAAAGTAGTGGTTTCTTTCATGTATGTATTTATTTTCTAGTACATAACTACCATAACATAATGGTAAAATGTCCTCATGAAACTATGGAAATCTAGATGTATCTTAAATGTCACTAAAGACCTAACCAGAATATCACAGCAAATGCACTATCCACATAATGAATCAAGGCACATACACAATAGAAGTAAACTGTACTTACAATCTGGTTAACTTCAGCGTGTTCTGGAAAAGCAGCTCGGGTAAAACCTGTAATTTATTCTTGTTCAGACGCCTAAATAAATAAAGAGAATACAGTTAACACAAAAAAGGCATTAGAATAATTTTCATACTCAGGAGCCTATCCCATCTTCCACAACACATGTAACTCCCATTAAAAGATGTAAAAAGCCATGGTATTAAGCTAGTACAGAATGTAGGAGCCTTTGTGTACATTATTAATACACAGGGTCTGTACATCATGCCATGTGTAGACCACCTGGCCAGCAACTTGAAAAATAAGATAGAGAAAGCAAACATTAAGTCAGAATGCTAAAGTGTGTATGAGTGTATCTGCGTGTTAGAGTTGTATTGGATGCTTACTAACATACAAATCGCATGGCTCCCCTGTTGAGTTTTCAGTGCTTTGAAGAGATTTGCAGAAGGTATCTGGTTTTCATCTTTCTTTCTAAACATGTAGGCAATAATAAGTTAAATATCCCAACCATCCTGGAATTATTTCCAGACTGCCTATTGGATCTACTGTACATGGTCACATTAATTTTTGTTTTAAAAAACTGTACATTAAACATTAACTTTGGAAATCTGAGCACTATTGTGAAAAGTATGAAAACACACTTTTAATGGGACTGCTGCATCCTTGCAACCTATTTTACTAAAAGTATCTCCTAAAATAACTTTTTGGGGACCTGTTTTAATATTTATTTTCTAGTTAATTTTAATATATTCATTTGACCAACTTTTGCACTAACTCACTAACACATCCTGCTAGCTGGGAAAAGTTTATTTGCCCATCCAGCCCTCAAACAACTATAGAAGTATCTATCATCCCGAAGTAAAAATTATCTTTATACATCACTCAAAACTGAAATCAGCTTAATGTAGACAAAGCAACCCACTTTAGAAACACAAGTTAAATACTGCAATGTACAGCAGAAACAGACATCTGTTCATCCACAAGCTCAGTAAATGTTGCTTAAATGTAACAATTGACTTGAACTCACAGAAAAGACATTCAAAGCTAAAACTAAATATCTGGCTCCAGTCTCCCACAGAATAGTTCTGTTTTGTGTCTCTCTATAGCTTAAAAAAACAACACACAACATTTGGCTAATCTTCCCTGAATGTTTATAACAGTAGTAATGAGTCTGATTCCATGATATGATGGGGGTTACTAGGGTTCTGCTCTTTAAGAGAAAGCCACATGGGCTCTTTAAGAGAAATACTGATGCTTAGCCTCAATTCCTGGCTTCTAATTTTCTTGGATGCTGAGTTCTTCATTTAATATTCCATGCCTTTCTGGATTTATTCACCATTTTGGCCTGAAAGATCTTCCTTAGGGATCGGTCTAAGGTCACTGGGACTGAAAGGCTGGAGTTTTCATATGACTACCATATGAATAAATCCAGCAACAATGGAAAAAGGCAACCATATATGTACTTCTCTTCCTGATATCAAGAACAGACAAGATTGAGGTTGGAAGATTTGCATACGATCGGACACACTCAAAATTAAGGACACACCTAATGCAAACAAGTTATAAAACTGGTTCACCTTCCGGTACATTTCAGTAACAAACACCCAAGTTAGTTTTCTAGGCAAATGAAAGTGCATTTAATGACTAAACACAGCAATAAATGAAAGACTATCAAAAGCCACAGAACAGGTTTAGTCAGCAGATGGGGGATTCTAAGTCTAAAAATGACCAGCAGAATGAACTTTAAGGAAAGCAATTATTTTTTGATAGCACATAGCCAAACAGGGTGTGGATAGTTTCTGTCACTTCTAGCATTAACTAGCTTTGACTAACTTAACCATCAAGTTGTTCTTGTTTTGCTGAAGTTGAAGTGAAATCTGTGTAGACCACATCTAAAAGAATTTATATACGATACCTAAAATACTCTAAAATATATTATCTGGTAGGTAAATTAAGATTCATGCAGATTTCAAGCTGAGATGCTGTTATCTGCAACTATCCAAGAGCTCATAGCATTTTTCTTAATAGTAGTTTGACCTGGCCAGTTTTGGGACCAATCTTCTTCATCCTTCTGCTCTTTTTACACCTACTGGTTAATAACTGCCCTCACCTTCCACCCCCAGAGATCGAATCATTGCAGTGGTGCAATTTTCACTTTTGGTTCCTTTGTGTGGAAAGGCGTTGATGATGCTCATTTCATACCACAAATACATATCCATGTTAGTTATTACATGTCAGTTAACTGAAGAAGAAAACCTAAGTATCTTAATACCTTTGAGAGCATTTCGCATACCTTTCTAATTTCCTTTAGATAGGTTTGTCATCATGGGTGCTACTTCCGGGACCAGCATTTCAACACCACTATTCTAACTTTATCAACGATTATACTATTTACCAAAGAGAATTCTATGGAAAGAGCATCACTGTAAGGAAGTTGGTTTTTGGAATATGCTGATTGACTGATACTTTATGTAGTCAAGACTCTGGTAACTTTCAGCTCACTTCCATCTGTTTTTACTCAATGTGATGTTCCACCCCATAATGCTCTATAGAAATATGCTTATTAGTGTAAATGTGACATAACTGGAATATGTTTTATGCTAGATATGCCATGCAACATATCTTTGCAAAGGTTATGACCTACTGAATATATTCATCCTATTTGTATACATGTATCATTTTTATATCTGAAGTTATGAACACTGGCTCTATGCTTGTATTTAAAGTGTTTGCTGTAGGAAGTATATAAAACAGATTTGGTCAACATAGCGGGAAAGGGTTATTCAAGTAATTGGGAGTACTTAACTAACAATGGACTTTGGGAGACGCCAATCCACATCTGAGCTTTCCTGGGAATGTTCAAACTAACATGTAAACAATGGCGTTGGCCTGCAAAAAGCTGAATCATTCATAGACATGTGACTAAGAGGGTGGTGAAGCACTGGAATGGGTTACCTAGGGAGGTGGTGGTGGAATCTCCATCCTTTAGAGGTTTTTAAGGCCTGGCTTGTTAAAGCCCTGGCTGGGATGATTAAGTTGGGGTTGGTCCTGCTTTGAGCAGGGGGTTGGCCTAGATGACTTCCTGAGGTCTCTTCCAACCCTGAGATTCTATGATTCTATGATAAAGTTAAAACAGACAGGTCCAATGTGCATTGTTGCTGACAAATAACTAAGGTGAACAGTCTTTTCTGACATTGACAAGCATTTGAAACAATACTGTTTAAGGAACATATGTCATTTACAAAAAGTTAAACCACAATGTACTGCTGTAACTTGGCTACCCACCTATATATGTCCATTTAGTATGTTTTTACTCCTACTAATTCCAGAACAAGACTAGAACCCAGAAACCTCAACTTTCCATAGTGAATCTTCCTACTTTGCATAGGTCCCTGCCTTCCAGAAACTGTTTAGTAGTCTATTATTCTCTCCTAAACAGGACTAGGGATTTCTTTAATAATTGTTTCTGGGTTTTAACTACCTGAAATTTACTGTAACCAAAACATATTTAGGTCTAGGTTGCAACAACCTGGATCTATATCTCAGAGCCAAACTGAAAATCTCACCCTTCTGACATTTCAACTACAGTTGCACAAATTTCTTCTCTTTTCCACGCTTCAGTGGTCTATATTCTGTTAGCAACCCTTCAGATTGAAATATTTACTAGCCATTAAAATGGTTAATATCTTTAAATTCAGAGTCAATTTGCATCTCTCTCTCTCACTGTGTTCTCTCCTCTGACTTTAATATTTGGGAGCTAACATGAAGGCTTTCAATGGAGAGTCCTCCACTCAACTTCATTCAATAGGGTACAGTATATGATCCATACTTAGCTTCTGAGGACAGTGGGACTAATTGAGCCATGTACTGAGCTTTTTTCATGAACTCAGTCTCAATATTTATGTGAATTCAAATATATCATTGCTGCTGATAATGGTTAATGAATGGTGTTTTGTTTTAAATGTTTCTTCTATCTAAAACATTGCTAGATTTTACTTGATTTTTAAGGAAGTACAAGAGTACATGAAAAATGTAGTTTGTGCAAAAAGCCTCAGATTAGCAACTCCAGAGACTGGAGTACTGTTTATCCCTGGAACAGTCAAAGCATGAGCAATAGAAGCACAGCCTTCCCAAAACTGGTCCACCGATATGCTTCAGCTCTGATTTTGAGTGACAACTGCTAGGAATCAGAAGAAATTTATCCTGCAGCTCCATTCCTTTCAGCTTCTGTTCAAAGACTACCAACAGTACTTGATTAATGGCGATTATGTTACGCTCATTTATCTATTAGGAATGGAAGAGATTGTCAGTGCATTTTATATATTCCAGCAAACAACTGTCTGCTGGAAAAAAACAGGAGTACTTGTGGCACCTTAAAGACTAACAAATTTATTTTAGCATGAGCTTTCGTGAGCTGCAGCTCACTTCTTCGGATGCATAGAATGGAACACACAGACAGGGGATATTTATACATACAGAGAACATGAAAAGGTGGAAGTATGCATACCAACAGGCAGAGTCTAATCAATTGAGATGAGCTATCGTTAGCAGGAGGAAAAAAACTTTTGAAGTGATAATTAAGATGGCCCATAGAAGGTGTGAGGAGAACTTAACATAGGGAAATAGATTCAATTGGTGTAATGACCCAACATGAAACAACTGTCTGCTGGTTATCACTGCCTCTGATCTGATTCCCGATGGTGTTTTTGAGGTGCAAGAATCCATATTCCATTGCCAATTCCAAGCTAGTCATAGATTCATAGACTTAAGGTCAGAAGGGACCATTATGGTCATCTAGTCTGACCTCCTGCACAATGCAGACCACAGAATCTCACCCACCCACTCCTGTAACAAACCCCTAACCTATGTTTGAGTTATTGAAGTCCTCAAATCGTAGTTTAAGAACCTCAAAGTGCAGAGAATCCTCCAGCAAGTGACCAGTGCCCCACGCTGCAGAGGAAGGTGAAAAACCTCCAGGGCCTCTGCCAATCTGCCCTGGAGGAAAATTCCTTCCCAACCCCAAATATGGCGATCAGTTAAACCCTGAGCATGTGGGCAAGACTCACCAGCCAGCACCCAGGAAAGAATTATCTGTAGTAACTCAGATCCCACCCCATCTAACATCCCATCATACACCATTGGGCATATTTACCTGCTAATAATCAAAGATCAATTAATTGCCAAAATTAGGCCATCCCATTATACCATCCCGTCCATAAACTTATCAAGCTTAGTCTTGAAGCCAGATATGTCTTTTGCCCCCACTACTCCCCTTGGAAGGCTGTTCCAGTACTTCACTCCTCTAATGGTTAGAAACCTTTGTCTAATTTCAAGTCATTCTCCTGACTGCTTTTATAATGTATACTAGAACCAGGCAATGGCTATGGAAATTTTGTCATGAATATTCATAGATAATATTAAGGAATTAACTTTAGTTGAGTTTATACCCCCTGTTTTTGCAAATATAAAAGTCTCAGTTTCCAGAACAGAAAACTCATCAGCACAACGAGACTGAGGTTAATATTGCTGAATGTTCACGAAAAAGTATATCCCCCAGAGATCAGATCAGCTTTTCAGAGTTAAATACTTTGAAAACTCCATTTGAACAAGTCACATTTCCAATTTTGGATATTGCATGCAAACAACTGTTTGCAAAGCACCTAGCACCAAGAATTGTTCATCGTAACAAATACATTTGAGAAAACTGCTGTCATAAAAGTCAACAGAAAGGCAAAATAGATTAAATCATAGAATCATAGGACTGAAGGTACCTCAATAGGTCATCTAGTCCAGTCCTCTGCACTCATGGCAGGATTAAGTATTATCTAGACCACCCCTGACAGGTGTTTGTCTAACTTGCTCTTAAAAATCTCCAGTGACAGAGATTCCACAACCTCCCTAGATAATTTATTCCAGTGCTTAATTACCCAGTTAGGAAGTTTTTCCTAATGTCCAATCTAAACTGCCCTTGAGTATTCTAGGATGTATTTCATCAGGCCCTGCTGACTTGAAGACATCTAATTTGTCTAAGTAATTTTTAATTTGTTCTTTCCCTATTTTAGCCTCTGATCCTACCTCATTTCACTGGCATTCACTCTGACATCCAATCGCTTTTAACTTTTTTGGTGAAAACAAACAAAAAAGTCATTTAGCACTTCTGCCATTTTCACATTTCCTATTATTGTTTCTTCTTTGTCCCTCCATTGAGTAACTGGCCTACTCTGTCCTTGGTCTTTCTCTTGCTTCAAATGTATTTGTAATATGTTTTTCAGTTACCCTTTATGTCTCTAGCAAATTTAATCTCATTTTGTGCCCTGGCCTTTCTAATTTTGTCCTTACATACTTGATCTGTTACCTGTTATTCATCTAGGGCCATGTCTACACAAGCACTTATGTTGACAAAATATTGTCGCTCAGCGTTGTGCAAAAAACGCACCCCTGAGCAACACTAAATTTTGCCTACATAAGTGCTCATGTGCACAGCACTATGTTGGTGGTAGACGCTCTCCCACCAACATAGCTACCGTTGCTCATTGAGCTGGTTCTATTATGTCAACAGGAGAACCCTCTCCCATCGACATAACGCGGCTATAGGAGTGATCTTACAGCGGCACAACTGTGCCGTTCTAAGCTTGTAAGTGTAGACATGGCCTTAAGTTTTTATGCACACACATTGTCTGCATGCAGATTAATAGAAATTATGTCCTTTTCATACCCATACAACAATACTGCATAGATTTTAGTGAGGATGGAGCTTGGTCTGTATAATTGTCTCCTAATGCCCTCCAGGAATCCAACTGCTTTACAGTCAGTTGTGGAAAAGTATTTCTTTTGCATGGAAATTTGAATGCACAGAACACTAAATAATAATGTGTGTCATATATAACATGTATTTGCATACTAGGAAAAAAATGCTTACATCAGAACTACACTGAAACTACAAAATACAATGTCCATTCATCACTTATTTTCCATTCAACCAAATTCTAAGTTACTCCTTTAAACAACCCTCCCATCAGCATTTTGGTATTTCACCCTGTCTCGCATTGTTACATTTTAGCTTCCCTGATAATCAAAGCAAGTCAAGTTCATGCAAAAACAGCCCATTCAGACCTTCCCATTATGATTTGTTGTGTGTAATACAATAAACATGTCCGATGGGCCTCAAATGAAAACTGATTCTGAAAACAGGGAGATATTCAAATATTTGATCCCACTATTCCTGTGACTCAAGTGTTTAGTAAACTAGAATGCCCCCAAACATCTTCCTCTTTTTGCTCCCAAGTGGTTGCCAAGTTGGCCTACAAAACCCAGCTCCTTAATGGTACTGTTACCTAGAGCCGACTTTCAGAGGTGCTAGTAGAATGCAAATTTCTGTCTGTCTACAGATCACGTGGGTAGTAAATAAGTTGGATGAATAACTGCTAACTATTAGGAGCGAGTATGCCTAGCATGTCTGAAAATCAAGGGTGCAATAGTGAGTTGTTTCAATCCTTGTATAAAGTTCATAAGCAAACATATACAAGTTACACAGTAAATAAACATTAATATTCAACTTCAGACTTTACACTTCTATATTAGATAATATCCTCTCTCTTTCTAATACAAATTTACCTATTGCCTTTAAAAAGTTTCCCAGCATACCCCCCTAGCATGAGAGGGGGTATCCAGTGTTCACAGGCAGCCTCCCACCTTCAAGACTGTCCCTCAAGTTCTGGATGAAAAACTCAGTCCAGGTCTACACTGTAAATTTACATCAATATAACTACATCACTCAGGGGTGTGAAGAATCCACACCCCTGAGCGACATGTGAAGAATCCACACTCCTGAGCGACGTAATTATACCAACCTAACCCTTGGCGTAGACAGGAGATCTTCTGCCATCGACATAGCTACCGCCTCTCATGGATGTGGAGAACCTACACTGATGGGAGGAGCCCTCCCATCAGCGTAAGTAGCATCTTCACTGAAGCTACAGCAGCGCAACTGCACTGCTATAGTAACCTGCCCTCAGTTTCAAGCCTCCTTTTAAAAAGCCTCCTTTTAAAAAGGTTTTTGCCCCCTTCCTCTCTGTCCTGGTATAGTGAAGAACCCCTCTTAACTTGAGAGCTGGGATATCTCAATGTACCTCCATTAACTCTAATGGCCCATCGTTGCCTTTTCCTGGGTTGAACAATGGATTGTTACTTGAGTCTGGTTTTGTGTAAACACCTGGTTCGGGAGCTGCCTCTCCCTGACTGATCGCTCGCTGCCCGCTTTGAAGTGGAGCCAAAGTTCATGAGCACAGTTCTCTATATGTACAAATACGCAAGTTCATAACCATAGTCTAAATATGTATCTCCTAATGAGTATTAAACAAAAGACCTTACCAGACATACTTTTATAATACAATAATACAGTATGCAATCAGTTGCTCATCTGGGGGATTTAACCCTTCTGTTTTGCCCTTGGAGTGTTTGCACCCTGATTGTCACAATGACATCAATAGCAAGAACTATAAAAATTCCCACGCGACTTCAATCTTTCTTTATTTAACTTTTGTGTGTGCTAGAGAGAAAACTTCAAAGCCCTTGCCAGAAAAGCCATTATGAAGATTCTCAACCTGTGGTATGAGAGTTCCTTATATAGGATTTTTTTTTAAATTAACCTATTTTAGAAGATTAAATGAGCACGTTTTTAAATTTCAACATTTTAAATTCAGAAGAACTGCGCTTGAGAGAATAAATGCTTTAAATGGCTATTTAGGAATGCTACTTCCTTCAAGCTGACCGGTAAGTGCCAGCCAAATATGAGTGAACCGTAAATGCTTTTTTTCCCAAAACACACCATGTCCACAGATCCACCTCACTGCCACATGGCAGTAGTCTTTGACAATCACAAAGAAAGCTCAGCGTAAGCTTTAAGTACAGCTTAAGTACTGAAGCAAATATTAGAAATGCCAGTACAGGGTCTGACAAATTCTATCCTTCACCTCTTCACAAGTGGCACATGAAAGCATGAACCGCACATGCTTTGAGTACACAGCACAGCAGCACCGTTCTCTTCCCAACCAAAAACGCTCAGGGGCGGGGAGGGTTAGAAATTCCACAAGCTGGCTGGAGCCTTTTATCTGTGACAGCATGTCACATCTGCAGCCTTTACTGCCATGCAGCCATTAGGTGACAGAAGAGACAGTGTTAATTGACAAGTTCAGTATGCAAACATTGGCAGGAGAGTGCCACTGATGGAGACAGCACCTCTCTATTTGCACAGGTTTGTTTCACGTAAGTGGACAAGCACATTATACAGTCTGCTTCCTACTTCCTAATTCATTC
The DNA here is from genome assembly GCF_016161935.1 of Mauremys reevesii. Classification (NCBI taxonomy): domain Eukaryota; kingdom Metazoa; phylum Chordata; order Testudines; family Geoemydidae; genus Mauremys; species Mauremys reevesii. The sequence continues at coordinate 29,373,937 of NC_052630.1, forward strand.
TCTTTATAAGGCAATGTGAAGTTTAGCAGCTTTAATGGCACGTCCCCTCATGCCTGGAAAAGGAGAACTGTGTCTTTGATAACACTTGAACGTTGCTTTTCTATTTATTTAGCAGAAGAATCAAGTCAGTTCTCTCATGACCTATTTAAGGTCAAGTTTATTTTACAGAAAGCTGTACTAAGCTGATATTTCAAACAATGCTAAATGCTTCATTGCCCTGCTCTTTCCTAGAGCCTGATCCTGTCATGTGATACGTTCATCTTGAGTACAGAATACCCTCGACTCCCAGAGTCATGATTTGTCTTCAAACTTTAGGCATAAAAAATGTACTTTTTATTTTGGGAAATAAATGAAATGGAATGAGGACTAATACCAAAATCAATGTGACAGCTCATTGTGACTTCTGGGGGTAAATCCACGGCTCGTTTGGGCTGAAGTAAGCTGAGACGCTCTACGATTCTTTCCCAGTCAACTGTGGGACAACTTGTCTGTCCTGTGCACACTGGGGAATTGTGGGAAGGCATTAGAGAACTATCAGGACTCAAATGATGTAGCCTACATTGTCGCTCTAAAGAGGGCAGGTTGCCAGCCTGAGTGAAGAGTGGCACCCAGGCTTTAACCCACACCCCTCCCGCCTGTGCCAACTAGCCTAGGTTGACAGTACCACTTAAATTGGGTCAGAGGTTGCCCTATGTGGAAAAGAGGGAGATTATAGGCAATGCCCAGGTAAGAGCCTGGGCAAACTCAGCAGTGAAAAAATAGCCTTAAAGGAAACTTTTTAGAGTATTCACTCTGCTTAAGCTAAGAGCATGGAAGGTCACTGAGAACAAATGTCTTAGTATGAATAAAATGCCTTTAATTACAATAAGCCTTTAAGTCTGCTACTGAATGCAGTCAGCTTGCCAAAAACCAAAGCCATTTGTGACCATAGCAGAGAGGACGCACAATGGAAAGTACAGAACAATATTAAAATCAGCTGCAACGTGGTTTCATGATCATAATGAGATAATCTGAGCCAAATGTTGATTTTAAAATTATTAATTATGGTGACATTTTCCTTGTGACTACACTGTGTAAAGTAAAGTAATTTAGATAAATCACTACTTTAACTATAGCGCTGGGATATTCAATATATAAGATGACAAGAAGATTTGACAGCTAGAATTAGGAATTAAAGCCTAGTTTAGCATTTCTTATTAACTCTGTAATGGGCACAATACATATGAAATGGGAATGAGAGAGTCACTTTTGGGAACATTTTTACTAGAATTAAAATCTTCAGTAAAGTAAAAATTAAGACAGCAAAGATATCTACTGCTCCAATTAAATGACTGCATGTCATCCATAGAAATGGGCAAGTGTGTTGAACCAACCATTGGCAACAGTTTACTGGAGTTGTGTATCAGAAATATTACAGAATACTTATCTAATAGAAATCCACATCTATCAGCATGAACATGTTGACACATAGGTCAGAATTATCTGACTGCTTCTGAAGCCACATTAAGCACAGCAAATATGGGAAATGTACTGGCATGTATGGATCTTATGTATTTTTTCTTAATTTGAGTAAAACATTAGAATTATAAAGAAGTGTTTTACATTTGCTCCAGAGCACAATTTATTGCATTTTGAATTTCACATAAAATGCTTTACAAAGTTCAAACTGAAATTAAATATTTTCAGAAGAAAAATATTTGCAAAATGGTGTCCAAGCTGATACTGAATTTAGAAGCCACAGTGAATTATTTATCTGTCCATCAGTTCAGCCAGTACCACAGGGGAGTGCTGCTATCATAAACAAGACCAACAGCTGCTCTTACAAAGCACAAACTTCCAAGTTACTTCCTGTGAAAGACTGAAGAGGTCCCAGTGTGGTTTTATAGAAAAACATTACACCAATCTTCATTTGTTTGCTCCCTGGAATTTCATTTACTGAGACCTGTCACCTGAGGAGTCCATTCACAAGGGACTGCCTAAGAGAACAAGGCACTGCTTGCTGTGTAACAATGGCAGAACAGTAGGAATAGGGGGTATTTTAGCCTGGTGATCCAGTCTAAAGTGGAGTGAACCACAGCATTACACTCTGGGAAATAATGCACTTAGATGCCTGTCCCTAGGAAAGTGCCCCCAGGAACAACTGGGGAGAGATCACAATATGGCTGTACTGTACATGTAACACATGTAAATTCTCATGTATTGAGAATACAAGCTTCCAGTCTTACTAGGACACTGAGTAGGATTTACAGCCGCCACCATTTTCTATAAAATATGACTTAGATGCTCAATTTTCAGTAAAGAAAACTAATCTGACACCAGGGTAGTTGAAACGCATGTCTTTAGAATGGTTAATTGCTGCACAGCAAATCACAATATGCCTAATTCTTGGAATAAGCCTCAGTTTAACTTATGTAATGGGCTGTAGCTACAGTTTTAAACCTACAAACTCGTGAAATACCATGAAAGAGCATGAACAGGTTCTTAAAATTCTGAGCGCAATTCACAGCAAGAACCTACTAAAGTAGAGAGAAGCTTAGTGTGACCATCAAGCTCTTACAAGTAGTTATATGGCCATAAAGATGAATAGGCATTACTAACATTAATACAAGTCACTCAACTAGCACGGTAAACACATATTATTTTGCATGCCTTTGTTATGACATTTTTCTTGCTCCAACATGTTTACAATTGAGGATATTAACAGAAAAGGCATTGTAGCATCTGACACACTGATTCTTCCTAAATTACTATACTGGTGTCCATCAGCATACTCTCTGTAATTAAGATGGCCTTGAAATGTAAAATACGAGTCTGCATACAGGCTTAGCTGAAGTTTTGTGATGTCTGGATACAAACGTTTGGTTTGTGCCTGTCTCTACTTCTTTAATAAGTTTCCTGACATAGCACCCTTCCATTGCTGCAGCATTACCACATAGTATAAACTTAAACCTGGCAAATTTATGTGTGCAGTCCTTGAGTATTGCAGGATTATCTACCTACAGATGACCGTGTGTGATACACTGCCATGCCTCTACATAGACCACAACTGTTTTCAACACCAGCTTCATATAATCAATTCTTCATTATTAGACAGTTGAATTCAAGTCGTGTCCCTTTTCACAAGGCTGTGAAGAATGAGGGAAATATCTATATTGCTTGCGGAAAGACAATACAGGTGAGACATGGAGCGAGAGACAGAGATAGAAATTGCAGGTGGAGAGCCTCTCTCCCCCTACCTGGATACAGGCAGAGCACATAGCAAGACTGTGGAACTAAGGCAGGAGCTCTGTGCAATGCATCCGAGGCAACGGGGCTCACCTCAGCTTTGAAAGGTTTTGAGCAAGCTCCAGGTGCGTGGACCTCGGGTGATTCTAACCCTTTCCGCCACATGCAGTGTATCTTTGGGTGAATGGACAAAATGTGTGTTGGGGAAGAGCTGTTTGGAGTCAGTCAGTTTAATTAGCTGCAAGTCATGGGCTCCTGGAGGAGCCTAACTTGCAGGCACCACTTGGACCTGTCATATTAGCATGGTTGAAACCCAGGGGACTATCATCCCAGGATCCCATTGAAGGGCTCGTCTACATGGAGATTTAGTGAGTGCCAAGCCAGGATGTACATCTACAGCATGCTAAACTGCCATGCAGTAACTGGCCATTTCAAACAGCAGTAGGTCAGGAACTTTAAGTGCACAGGAACAGCAGTTCACACGGCTAGTTAGGACACAGCAGGCTAGTAGTGCTGTAGGTCTACCCCTTCCCACCCACCCCCGGCTTGCTCTGCACTAAGTCTCTATGTAGAAAAGCCCTAAGAGTGGTAAAACTGTGCGGTTCTACCAGGAGAGAGGTGAAGGTAGTGAAACCTGTCACTTGAGGGGTCCATTCACGCGGGACTGTCTAAGAGAAGAAGGCACCGCTTGCTGTGTAACCATGGCAGAACAATGGGAATAGGGGGTGTTGTAACCTGGTCATCCAGTCTAAAGTGGGGTGAACCACAGAGTTACACTCTGGGCACTAATGCACGTAGATGCCTGTTCCTAGGAAAGTGCCCCCAGGAACAACTGGGGAGAGATCACGGTATGGCTGTACTGTACATGTAACACATTAGTAAAAAGGTTAACATTTGAGACAAAGTAACAATTCCAAAGTCCACGTGTAGCATCTCTACCATTCTTTGTCAATATCTGCCGAGCAGCCTTGGACTTCAATTAAAAAAAAACTGATTTGGGTTATGGAAATAAAGCTTTTCGCACTTACTGACCAGGCACTGAATAGTTCAAGATGATTGCAAAAGTTCATGGTATTAACCAATTCAGTTAATCTTTAATAAAACATTACTAACACACACTTATGTGTGGTTTACAGGTGAGCAGGAACCTCAGAAGCACTTCAATATTTTTCATGGTTGGCCCCTACTTGATAGCAATCCCATGCACAAAGCTTTTGGTATGTGAGACATGGGAAACACTTTGTTCAATCTCATCCAGAAGCTTCAGCTTGATGTTGAAACTCATATTCACAAACAAGTTTAGTGTAGAGGACTGTGGAGAATGAGGTATTTATCTGTATTATTTGTTTCTATGAACATCATGCGCACCTCACTTTATCTTCTTGACATTATCCTGCTTTATACCAAGGAGTTACATCAAAAGAGGCTTTTGGAGGGAAACGAACAGGAACAAAACGAGGTACCATCAGAGAGAATACAAAGTCCTTAAAGAAACAATGAAGAAGCGATTAACTGGGGAATATCCACCTGTCTGGCTGCTGTGTGGGTTAAAAAGGGATGCTAAACCATTAAAGTCCCTCATTTAGGGAAGAAGGAGGTTTGAATGGGAACAGCAGCAGCTGGAGATGCATCTATGACCGAGACTGAGAATGCTGCATGGTCTGTCTGCCTCTCCCAGCCTAGGAGCTGGGATAGCTGGTCTGAGTGGAACTGACCCAACACTTGCAAGGAAAGAATGAAGCCTACAGAAGACCAAACCCTTCACTGTTCTATCCTTTTCCCCATCTTGCTGTGTGCTTTTGGGTGAATAAACAATACTTTACATTTAAACTGTTTTGAGTCACTTTAATCAGCTGCTCCCAAAGACAAGTTCTCCTGCAGGTGACAAGTAAAGTTGGGCCTGTCATATTTACACAACTGGGAAACTGGAAGGCTGCAGCCCAGACATCCAGTCCAAAAGGGGTTGGACCAAAAAGTCCTCTACTATTCAGAGCTGGGAAGGAAGCCAAGCCTGTACCTGAAGGTGTATTCAAGAATTATTGCAAAAGGGCCAAAACACAGCTCACCTGCTAACAAACTAAAATAAGAAACTGGGTGGCAAGTTCCTGACTCATTACCCCATTCCAATGTTGAAAATAGTTTTCAGTAACAAGTTTTCCTGCTGTGCACTAAATCTAAAAGCTACAGCCACAAAGCAGGAAACAAAAGTAGCCTCTTCAAACTATGTACCTAACCGGGGACAAGCAATTCCTAGGACATTTGAGGTAAACTTCCTGTTAGCAGAGTCTTAACAGTAAACAATTCTCTTAAGGTAGAACTAGCTTGTCATCTGCCACTTTAGGCAAACACATTAAAAGCCTGAACAGGGGAAGCTGGTTAGATTTTCAACCCTCTTTATGTCATATTCTAAGCCAGTAACTATTTGTACAATATATAAAGGAGAAAATGTAATTTATGATGGCATGCAAGGTCAGTTATACCACAACTGAATATCCCTCCATCCCCAAGTACTATAGCACATATGGAAGCCCTATACCATAAGGGCATGAGAACATTCTTTTAAGAGAGATCTCTGCACTGCTCACCCTAATACATTTTTTTTTAATTTGTCATTGGGCACCAAGTACTTTTCTTTTTTTCCCCTCATAACTGGACCATCCACTGGGAAAAAAGTAATGGTCCATCAACCTTTTGGCCCAGCATACTGTTAGTTAGTAGGCATCCACTTGGCCTACTGAGGGGTGTATCTACAGAATCTTTTGTAAGGTACTGAAAACAAAAGGTTTGTATCACAGCATCTGAAATTATGAAGCCTCTGTAAAGTCAGATACATGATTTATGCTGGATTTTGCTGACATTTAACCAAGTTTCTCCAGAAAGAAAAGGACCAAAATTCACAGAAGTCTAGTCTATCTCCTCAAGTGTGCAAACCTATTCCTATTCACATGGATACATTAAATACTGTGATTTTTTTGTATTTCAAAACTTCCAAGGTGTGCCACTGTATAGAATATGTGGGATACTTTACGATATTGTTGATACCAATATTATAAAATTGAAAGAAATCTGACCAGATATGCGGTGTCAGGTATCTGCAAAAATGTTATAAATTTGCCAAATATGATCATCTTGTTTATATGTTTGTATCGCCTTTGTATTATGAGTTATAGGTATGTTTGGTATATCTACCTTTCCGAACCTGTGCTGTGTTTCTGGGTGACACCCCCAGACAGACTGGCATCAGCACTAGGCCTGCTTGATGGCCCATCAAGGGACATCAGCTGTACTATGAACCCATTGAAAGGAGCCAAGGTCTACACCTTATGAGGCAGCAGCAAATCATGTGGTAGCCTGTGGACGGAGAACTCTAAGGCTTCCATGCTATGTGCTGGGCGCTTGTGTTTGGAACAAAGGAAATCAGTTGCACACATATAAATTGGGAAATGACTGCCTAGAAAGAAGTACTGTGGAAAGGGATCTGGGGGCCATAGTGGATCACAAGCTAAATATGAGTCAACAGTGTAACACTGTTGCAAAAAAAAAAAAAAAAGCAAACATCATTCAGGGATGTATTAGCAGGAGTATTGTAAGCAAGACCAGAGAAGTAATTCTTCTGCTCTACTACAGTCTGATTAGGCCTCAAGTGGAGTATTGTGTCCAGTTCTGGGCGCCACATTTCAGGAAGGATGTGGACAAATTGGAGAGAGTCCAGAGAAGAGCAACAAAAGTGATTAAAGGTCTAAAAAACATAATCTATGAAGGAAGATTGAAAAAACTGGAGTTGTTTAGTCTGGAGAAGAGAAGACTGAAAGGAGACATGATAACAGTTTTCAAGTACACAAAAGGTTGTTACAAGGAGGAGGGGAAAAATTGTTGTTCTTAACCTCTGAGGATAGGACAAGCAATGGGCTTAAATTGCAGCAAGGCAGATTTAGGTTGGACATGAGGAAAAAGCTTCCTTACTGTCAGAGTGGTTAAGTACTGGAATAAATTGCCTAGGGAGGCTGTGGAATCTCCATCATTGGAGGGATGTAAGCGATGGTCTAGATAATACTTTGTCCTATCTTGAGTGCAGGGGACTGGACTAGGTGACCTCTCGAGGTCCTTTCCAATTCTATGATTCTATGAAATATAATCCGCATGGCAAAAGCCTATAAAAGGCAGTGCATCTTCTCCATTTTGTCTTCCTTCCTGCTTCTTACCGCTGGAGTAACTTTTCTACAGACTGAAACTCCAAACAAAGGGCTGTGGATATGTTCCAGAGGGACTTTCAAGCCAGCAAACTCACCAATACTGCTAAGAACCTGATATATGGACTTTGAAGTCTTTGTATATAGGTGACTGCTTTGCCATTTAGCAACTCTTTCTTGTTCTTTCTTTTTTCTTTATAATAAACCTTTTGTTCTAGATACTAAAGGATTGGCTGGCAACATGGTATTTTGGATAAGCTCCACTCTACTACTGACCTGGCAAGGTGGTTGGCCCTTTTGGGGTCAGAAGAACAATTTGTATAGGAGAAAAGTTTTTAAAGAACTCCTCACCTTACTGTACTTAGGTGCTGATTGGGAGCCAAAGAACTAGAATGTAAGAAAAGGGGCTGTGAGATTTTTTTTTAATTATTTATTTATTCTGTTTCTTGATAACCAGTATGGGGGATCAGGAGCCCAGTTTGTGACTGCTGAAGAGTGTAACTTGAGTGTTAACCACCAGTTTGGGGAGTATCTGCTCTCCTTTTTGCAGCCTACCTGGACCCTGGCATTTCCAGTGAGGGCTGCCCTAGGCACACCGGGTCACACAATGTATACAGTAACTCCTCACTTAAAGTCGTCCCAGTTAATGTTGTTTCGTTGTTACATTGCTGATCAATTAGAGAACATGCTCATTTAAAGTTGTGCAATGCTCCCTGTTTGGCAGCTGCCTGCTTTCTCCACGGCTTGCAGAAAGAGCAGCTCATTGGAGCTAGCTGGTGGGGGCCTGGAACCAGGGTGGACCAGCAGCCCTGCATCAGCTCCCCGCTCCCCTAGGTTCCCTGTGCCCAGCAGGCTATCAATTGCCGGGAAGTTCAGCTGTCCCCACCCCCGACCCCTCAACCGCCATGTGCTGCTCCTGCCCTCTGCCTTGGAGCTACTCCTGGGAACCTCCTGCATGCTATGCGGGGGCCAGGGGAGAAGAGGGGTGCTGTCAGGGTGTCCCCCTCCTCCCCCCACTTCTGTACCCCCATCTCCACAGAGCAGGGGGGTGGGGGACACGACAGGGCTCAGGCCAGAGGGAACCTGCTGGTAGCAGCTACTGTCTCAACTTGCTGATCTACTTAAAAAGGCAGTGTACTTAGAGTGGGGTCAGGCTACTTAAAGAGGCAATACATCTCTCTCTCTCTCTCACACACACACACACAGAGCAAGGCATTCCCTGGGAAATATCCCACACTCTGACTTCACCACCTCAGCCAAGCTTCACAATCATCATTGCTGTGTAGAGTAATAAATTGTTTGTTTAAAACTGTGTGTGTGTGTGTGTGTGTGTGTGTGTGTGTGTGTGTGTGTGTGTGTGTGTGTGTGTGTGTGTGTGTGTGTGTGTGTAGAGAGAGTTTTTTGTCTGACAAAATTGGAACCTAACCCCTCCACTATTTATATTAATTCTTATAGGGAGGTTGGATTCCCTTTACATCGTTTCGCTTAAAGTAGCATTTTTCAGGAACATAACTACAACGTTAAGCGAGGCATTACTGTACCTAGTTGTATTATCTTCTCTAGTGTGCAGTAGACATGGAGATCAGCGACCCAATGTAGGAAGGAATTCAATTTTAAGAATTGTTAGAAATATAATTTTCATTATGGCCTATTAACCATTTTAAAAGATACCTTGTGCACACACTTCAATTTTTGTGTCATGATAAACTAAGTATCACTTCTCTATCAGCTCTGTACACTCGTGCAAGTGTACATTTAGGGAATTTTTGTTTGTAACATTGTGTGCATAATGTGACCTCTGAGGCAAAGAGAGATGGCTGTTAAGGAGCTCAGCCTTCATGTGTCATAAGGAAGAAGCGTACATAGAATACATAAAGAGCTCCACTGTAGCCCTTGAGTAGTTGGGCACACACATGGTGAATGTCTGAGCATTCTATTATCGAGCAACTAGTAACATATGAAGTGGTTTATCTTCTTGGTTTAAACCTAGGTAATCACATACCAAAACCACATTAGATGAATGTCACTACTTTAAGTCAAGCACTCAAAAGTCAAGGAACGTAATGCAACCTTAATTCAGTCCCCTCATGCACAAGTATTATTACCCGTCTGTCAATACGCAGGAACTATTTTTTTCTAATGTATACCTGCATCATTCAGTGTAGGATTAGGATGGCATGAAGGTTCAGGCAAGGGGCCACAAATTCTACATGAAGGATAATAAATCTCTCTGGAGGGATACCTTGTTCACTAGGCACTCATCGTCATACATGCTGAATAAGGCAAGGATGTACGGGAATAAATTATAGACTACTGTGATGCAAAGTAATATAGGGAAGGAGTTTTAAGTTTGTGCACAAACTTAACTTTAACAGATCCTTACCGAGTGCTTCATTTGGAAAGCATATCATTATTTTAATGTACTTTATATGAAATAGTTTTTATCTACTGTCATTTGTTCACCCCTAGGGCAGGGCTAGAGAATCAACCAGCTTTTTTCTTGATACCATGCTTTTTTCAATACTCCGGCTTTGAACAAACATGTCAGTTAGTCACACTAGTGAACAGAGTAGAAGGAATTCCTGATAAGCATACACTGTCAAGGAAATAGACTGTCTGTAATTTCATAGATCATTATCTGCCATTTTTAAATGATCATAGGCCATTATAACCTGGACCAAGTGGCTTCTGCTTTCATTGCTGGCAAGTTCAAAGATAATGTCAGACTACCTCACTGACATTCTTCTTTTCCAATGGATCAGAGTGCATGTGCATGCAAGAATACATATATACACATAAAGATCCTTTAAGCTTTTCCAGACATCCACACATCCCCTGATTTGCAACTGTGACAAATCCCCATGTATAACTAATTAGAGCCTTTCTGCTCTAACCAACTTTTTTAGTATTTCAATTTATGCTATGAAATGAAGATAGCCATATTTTGCTACTAACACCCCAGGTCTGAGCAGCTAATTTACAAAGATATGCCACTGCTACAATCAGTTTTTCATTTTGGCTAATTCCTTTCTCAAGTGCAATCTGCTCACATGTAGGATTTTAACATGCATTTGAACCAAAGTCTGCATAATAGTTTATCCTCAGCCCCACGCGCACTTCTCTATCCCCCTGCCTTCCTTCCATCTGAAATAAGGACAGGGTAAGTAGATTCTAACAGAACCAAGCTTTCAAGATTATATCCAAACCTGGTTTCATCTCAAACTAAAGCACAGATGTTATCCTTCTGAGAAATAAATAAATGATCAGCCTGTGGACTGAACCCAATGGTCTTCTTGAATAGCTTCCAGGTGTTTCAGCAGTGGTGCCACTATCAGACATAGTGTTCTGTCAAAGTTACCCTGTGTTCTCAGTAAACTTCTCTCCAGACTCATCAGATATTTCTAAATGATACACAAGTAAACTTAACTGACAGCAAGCCTTTTTGATTAGTCTATATATAAACATAGAGCAATCTCTCTCTTTCCCATCTCATACCCCTGAAAACCAGTGTTTATTGTTTAAAATTAGTTGCAACAGAACTCACATTTAAGCAAGCATTATGTTAGATGTCAATGTGCAATGTATTAAGTCATTGTTCTCTGCATTGCCTATAATCAAATGGTATTCAGTTTTAGGACATAGTTAACAAGATTAAAATCATATGATCATCAAAAACTGGAACAGAATGATGTTCCTCTGTATTAAGTATTGAGAAGATTATTTTTTCCACTGTTCTTAGTGCTTTATTCTCTCCTCAAAGGAAACATATTGCTCCCATTTCCTTTACATGATAGTGAACGGTAAGAGGAGAACTGACCCATTTAAGTTTTAACCTCTCAAGAAGCAAATCTTAGGGGGCTGCAGCCTGTGATTGTGAATTAGCAGTTTGGCCCTAAATGTGTAGTTCACCAGCACGACCCAGCTTTCAGAATGTTTAATATCTTTCAGAGTTGAGGCAAAGAGGGATACAGTGAAGTCTCCATAATAGGTACTATAACTGACAGAACATCATTCTCGTATAAGGTTTATATCCCAGTTGTGGAGCTTTATTTTTCCTGTGATGTGTGTTGATTTTAAACCACAAGAGAACATGTATTGAGATATCTGAGGTGTTTCAGATCAGATGCTCCATGAAGATGCTGTCCAATATTTGGATTTTTAGAGTTTCCAGATCACGTTTTATTTTTCCAAAAGCGTTAGTATTGCTATACTAGCCCCAGAACAGTGTGACTGGATTTAAAGGCTACTGGGAAATTACTTGTTGCATGTACTCACAAGACATACAAATATATTTTCACAACTGGAGAATGTTATAATTTAGGGTGAAGCATGGTTGAATATTCAAAGAATTTTTAGAGCAATAAAATAATTTCTGGTAGTATTGGGGCATAAACTTTCAAAATAAGATAATTTGATAGCAAATCTTCAGAATTTTCACTTTAATGGTTTGTTCTTCCACCTCCAAAATGATTTTACTTTGATCCAAAACTAAGCCAGGAAAGAAAAATCAATGCTACCGGCTTTTCTACAGTCTTAAAACATGCTGCATATGAACAAGGCAAATATTATTCAAACTTAAGTTTTTAAGAAACAAAGTTGCCCATTTGAAAGAGCAGAGGACCACAAAAACTTCAGGAGTTCATTATATATTACTGCGACTTATTGGTTGTGAAGCTTTGGAGCATCACTTACTGTCTGTAAAACAAGCTTAACATTAACCTCAAAGGTTTTACAGTCACATGTGTTTAAAGAACTTTGTGATCATCAAACTGAAGGTGCTATGGAAGAAATAAAGGACCAGGCCACTACCAACAAGAGAACCACAAATCAAGAAATAACACAATATATATTCACATACCTACTCTCATTTCCATTTCAAATATCATATAAGTTGTATTATTTGATAATACAGGAAGATTTTATATTATACATCCCTTCTAAAAAAATAAGTTGACGTGCAAAATCACAGTAAATCAAAGCTTTACCTTTTTTAAAACACAAATATACCCCAGGGCTCAATTCTGCCCTCAATTATAAAATTGTGTCTCCCATGGGCTTCAGGAATTTACCCATCCAATTCCCTACAGACTATCCATGGCTTCTGAACTAGACAAAATTACAATATTTATATTAAGATAAAGTTCTCTCCCCTCTCCCCCGCATCAACTACTATAGCTGTTTTAATGTGTTTATGGTTATCTGCAAGAAATTGCATTTGAAAGAGATCCAGAGAGATACCTATATCAATACATTTTATCAAGAGCTTTGTCAGTAAATTTCTTGTACTACGCTAGACTTAATAAAAATAGCACACAGGTTACCAGTCAATTCAGTACATCTTTAGAACCTGTGCTTATTTTTCTACTTGTTGCAATCAGTATCTAAATTACTACCTATGGCGGAATCCATGATACTTTTATTTAATTGCAAATTCATTTAATCTATAGTGCTTTTATGAATCTTTTAAGACTCAAGAATAATGTTTAAGGGGCTACCTGGTACTTCAGCTAATGACAACTGGAAGCTTTCCAACAGGACCTTAGGTTTAAGCTATGGCTTGGTCATTTATTTATTTCACACTGAAAACATCTGGGTTTCATTTTTGGGGGGATACACACACTAGTTGTAAGACCTTGATTTTTTTTTCTTTGTTTTTAAGAGCTGTACCACACTACCCTTAGAGAGGAGCCTCAGGGAATGAAATGTAGTTTAACCTACTTTGCAAGAGTTGGTTTAAGAATAAAGCAGTCAGATGACAGATATGGGTATAACCAAGAAGCCATAAAAATGAAATAGCACCTTACAGCAAAACAGACAGAAGAAGACAGTAGGCTCAGAGGCTCATAGCCGGCACTAGGGATAAGCAGACTAAACAACTGCTTACGGCCCCAAGCAGATCAAGGGGCTCCTCTATTAATTGTGTGTGTGTGTGTGTGTGTGTGTGTGTGTGTGTGTGTGTGCGCGCACACACACGCGTGCAAAAATTTTCCTGCTTAAGACCCCAATGAGCTAGCACTAGCACTGCTGAGGATTTAGCACATTTTATATTTTAAAATACTGCATATTTTGACCTAAGAAAGAGTAAACTATAAGCATAATCATAATTTGTGTCAGTGTAATTGCAATGGGAGCATGACAATTCCAATGATTATAAATAGGCATATTAAGGTTATGAATATAATTATTAACTATCTTAGGCACATCAATTTTAGGCATTTTTTGTAAGGGATACTGGTTGAAATTCAGTGCCTCCCTGAGAAACAGTTGGTTTTGACTATTATATTCTGTTAGCACTCTTCGCATTACCGCAGTTAGACATAAAGATTGAGGACATGCGCTGGAATTTCAAGTAGGCTGCCAAGAAGGCGGTCACTAGGGCCAAACCCCAGGATTATGATTTGAAATAAATAAAAATATATCTACTTACATTCATGTCTTAGTACAGAAGCTTTTCCCACAACAGTGAGAAGTGGGACTTTACCTCACTGTAATGAGCTATGCTTATAAAAAAGAAACCATCTACATTGATTAAAACACAGAGATCCCTTACGGATAAACAGATGGGAAGGTCTTGCATGATAGTTTGAAGACTGGGAAAGATAATGGTTTGTGTTTGCTAGACTTCATTAGATGGAAAACCGGGATCTTCTACCATCCAGTGGAGAACCTTTATAGGCATTTACATGCAGCAAGCAAGACGGATCTCTTCCACCTCTCTGCAAAGAATTAATATGTACATTGGAAGCTTTATATGTGATTTTCAGTTTTCCATCGGAGTTACCTGAGAATTTCTCAGTTTTTCTGGCCATTCATAATATCTTATGGAGATGGGGACAATGCTGGGCTCTGTAGTTTAAGCTCAAATTTCCTTTGCCTGGGAGTAGATATTTTTTCATGGCTTTAGCTCAAATTAACTGTCTTAAAATTCCTGCATTCACCCGCCAAAACTGGCATGTTATGATGGAATATTTATAAGCTTGTCTTGAGCAGCCTAGATGTTTGAATTTGTAAGCAATACAAAATCCAAGTGAGAATGCTGTAATAGCATAAACGTCTGAAGTAACTTTGAAGCCATTGTGAAAGATGCAAAATAGCCTTAGAGTGAGCTGTGGAACTATGTCTACACTTGGAGCTAGGGAGGTAAGCCTCAACCCATGCAGATATACTCACACTAGCTCTCATCGAGCTGGTGCACTTAAAAGTAGCATAGCTGCAGTAGCATAGGCAGGCTAGCCACCTTGGGATCCAGGTAGGTTTGTAGTCAGAGTGGCTAACCAATGCCTCTGCTACCCATGCTACCATGGCTGCACTAGTATTTTTAGTGTGAGTATGTCAGCACAAGCTGGGACTCTCACCCCCAGCTTCAAGTGTAGACATAGCCTAAGAAAAGAAAGAGAGAGTTGCAATGAAAACTGAAGAGGGGAATGGAGAACAGAAATGTAAGGTGGACGGTAACTAATAACCCAGGAACAGCAGCAGAACTGCACAAAATATCCAAAGTCAAAGTACCATATGGTCACAGAGCTACAGTAGATTACAACCTCAGAGGTTTAATTTCCTCCTGCTTTGCCTAATGCCTAATATTGCATACATTAAGAGAGTCCAAACAAGATGGATCACCAATGCACTCACATATCCAGGTACACGTTTGACACAAGCTGTTGAATTTTATTTGCAATTTTTTGAGTAAGGTGAAAAATTACATTCTTATTTTATAGGATGTAAACAGAGGTTCTTACAAAAAGACTAATGGTGGCTTGGGAGATGGGAAAGCTCCAATTTTTATCAATGTTTCTGGATGAAAATTCAGTACAGGCTGATAGCAACCAATTGTGGTTATCACGATGATGGTTCTTCAAAAGCCTATATGAAATTAATATGTTGGTTCCACTCCAGTTCCCAATAGATGTGTTTCAACATTACCAAAAAAGGACATTTGACAACTCTTTAATTTCAGCATAGGTGTCAAGGTTAGACAAGGCATAATCATCAAATTATTTTCTCTTCAGGTCAAGGCTGAGGCACAATGAAGAAGCCCAACAGGGAAATTTAACCTGACACTTCCCAAGCTCGAGCTGCCCTGTTTATAAAGATTTCAGTTTGGAATAATCAAGTTGTTCCTTTCCAGAAGCCCTACACTCATGTTAAAATTAAGAAATTAAATTACATTGAGATATTGTGGCTTTATCTTTTTTCCAGGGCAAACACCGTGTATTTTCCGGGTAAAGTGGTTCTCTTTAGTAAATCCAAGGCTAACCAGCCAAGCCTGTCCATGTACTGTAAAAAATGCTCTAGTAGCAATATTTGTTCCCTCCACTCTGGGGCTATATGCCATTAGCCACCACCAATGAAATTAAGACAAAGGGAACCACCTCCTTATCTGAATTGAACTGGATGCTTGACAAAAGACACACCCTCCCGAGCCAAACTGACTGGAGAGAGGGAGAAAGCTACTTTCGGACACAAATCAGCACACTATTAGCCGGGGTGTCCTATTAAGAGAAAGAACTATGGATCAATAAAACCACCCTTAGTCAGAATAGAGGCAATTCCTACATATTTACAGATGTCTTCCATCTACCCTCAGAACCAGACATCATGGATAGCCAGTCATTAATTTTGATACTAAATAATAAATACTGGATTAACCATTACTATTAATTATATAAATTAGAATGATGTCTCTATCTTCACACACAATGACACATGGTCTCTCTCTCAATTTTACAATGCCTTAACCTTTCCCCATTATTATTAATAAATAACAATTTGTATTACTGTAGTACATAGGAGCCCCAGGCATGGACCAGGGCCCATTGTACTAGGTGCTATACAAACACAGGACAAAACCTAAATTACTTTCAGCCACCTCTCTTCTGACCCTGCAAAAACATCACAGTAGTTTGGCCTAGATTTTCTGAAGTGCTTAGCACTCAGCAGCACCTATTTCTCAGTACTGAAGATATTAGGAAATCTGGCCCTTTCATTCTGGTGACTAAAGATGTTCTGAGTTTTTGAAAATTTTGCCCTCATTTGTGGGTTCTGGGAACTTCTGAAAAATCTGAATATTTACACACACACACACACACACACACACACACACACACTCTCTCTCTCCAACTTCTGCCAAAAGGTCAAATGCAAAAGAAGAACAATGTAGCTAGCACCCAGAACACGAACAAAGCTTTAATTGCCGTCCCTCCTCTAAAAGCATCTTGGAGATGAGTTAAAAACAAAAAAAGATGTAGCAATTACTGTATCACTTTGTGAATCCAGAGAGTAACATTAGAAGGTTAGAGGGGAATTTTAAACTGACAAGTCATGAAATAGAGTTAGATTTCATGCCTTTGGAATAGTGCATTTTTTTCTGCTCTAGTTCAACAAAGATATTGACAAACTGGAGATGATACTAAGGAGTAAAAATATGACTCACGGTTCAGGATCTGATATATGACAGAAAGGCTCAAATAACTAAATATCAAAGACTTGATGAACAGGGATTTACAACACACTAACTACTTGTATTTCATCATGAATTCGTCATCATTTAATAATTAGGAGTAATTGTTTTAAAGTAGATTAAGAAAAATACCTACAAACATCAGGATAAATTTAGCCAAATTCATGGACATTTTACACTGGCATCAAAGTAGTATATGACAATAAATTGAATGATGAAATAAGCTCAAGCCAAGAGAAAGAATACTTGTTGGTGATGTTTGCACGTTTCTGAGCCTAAACGAAGCACTTGGGAAGAAGACCATATTCATGGACTGGATGCAAATTTACCCATTACGAAGACAAACTTTTGAATTTTTCCATAATGACTAAAGTAATGACTGCTAAAACCCAAATGGCAAAACATTCAGTCACATTGCTTATGCAAAGCATGCTGTAAATCCCCCTGAAGTACAAAAAAATGCAAAGATCAAACAAATAAACCACAGCAAGAATAATGTTTAACATCTTCAATGTAATGATAAACATTAATCTAAAATTCCATATGAATTATAGCTATGCTGTATATGAAACATCATTATTCCATTTGCTTTTACAGTCACCACTTTTGGAAGCTTAGAAATTCTGTGGTTACAAAGCCTCTTGTCTATTTAAGCCTGACCCAAATTTGTTTTTCCTTGAGTTCTTATAGGTCAGTGACCTGCTATGAAAATGTTTTTGATGAAACCAGGATGGTTTATTATGATAATTGTTAAAATAAACTACTTTGTTTTGCAGCACTGGACAGATGTACCAATGCAAACCAAGTTAGTTTGCTCAAACATGTGTCCACCACTCTTCTGAGCTGCTCTCCCTTCCACTCTTCCTGTGTTTGGATTCCTCCTGTGAAGACCTGTTGACAGAGCTGCTAATGGTTTCCTTTCCAGAAGAGGCGCCAACTTTTTGAATGTTTAGAAAGGAGAGAAAGGTCCACTCTCACATCAGCAATAGCAAAAGTAAAGACTAAAGGTTCATAGTAGCAGGCTAATGTAACTATTTAATTACTAACTGTAGACAGACATACTAAATCATGAATTAAGTAGGGCATTAGTGCCCTTTAGTACATAAACAGTTAGTGTGCATGATCCACACTTGGTAAAGACACTATCCAGCTATAAGAGATAACCAGAGAAACGTCATTCTGAATATACGGCAGTTCAGATGAGCCACTACAAGTGGTTATCTAATCTGAGACGTGCTGCTTTATTCAATGTACAGCCCAAAAAGGAGAAGGGGAAAGCTATTACACAATTTCACAGTTTGGATCCAAATATTTTCCTATACAAATAAACACACACTCAGTTCTACAGTCCTTGTTCACTTTCAATTTGACCTTCAATGGGCCATCATTATGCTGAACCTCCAATCCACTGAAGTTATAGACTGAATGTATCACTATTTAGTGTAGCCAGAAATGGAATATAAAAGCCACTTAATTCAGAACCTAAAGTCATAACATCCACATGTTAGCAGCTGAGAAGAAGCTACGAGATTCACATTCACTCTACAAAACAGTATTGCACATTTGAAGGCATGAAATGGGGGACAAGCCTAAAATGACGGGGGGGTGGGATTGTCATCAGCTGAACATGCCCTCCCAGAGGCATGGTGTGACCAAAAAACTTAATGTGATCTTTGGATACATAAACAGGGGAATCTTGAGCAGAAATAGAGAGGGTATATCACATCTCTATTTGGCACTGGTGCAGCTGCTACAGGAATGCTGCATTCAGTTCTGGTGTCCACAGTTTAACAAGGATTTTGAGAAATTAGAGAGAGTTCAGAGAAGAGTCACCAGAATGATTGAAGACTTTTGAAAACATGCCTGATAGTGAGACATGGAGTGCAATCCACATAGCCCACAGAAGAGAAGCTTAAGCGGTGACTTAATCACAGTCTGAGAGTACCTACATGGGGAACAAAATTTTAATAGAGGGTTCTTCAATCTAGCAGACAAAGTTATAACAACATCCAATGGCTGAAAGTTGAAGCTAGACAAATTCAGACTAGAAAGAAGGAGCAAATTTTTAACTTTGAGGGTAACTGACCATTGGAACAATTCATCAAGGGTTGTGTTGGAGTCTCCATCACTGGCACTTTTAAAATCAAGACTGGATTATTATTTTTATAATAAAATATGCTATTGTTCAACAACACCTATTGGACCTGAAGCAGGAATTAATTCCTAGAAGTCTTATAGTCTGTGTTATGCTGGAAATCAGACAAGATCATCTCAGTGGTTGCTTCTGGCCTTAAAAATCCATGAATCAATATTCCACAGAGGAGCACAATATTTTCTATTTGTTTACACCAGTGGTTCTCAACCAGGGGTATGTGTTCTCCTGGAAATATTCAGAGGTCTTCCAGGCGGTACATCTATTTATCTAGATATTTGCCTAGTTTTACAATATGCTACATTAAAACCACTAGCAAAGTCATTACAAACTAAAATTTAATAGACAATGATTTGTTTATACTGCTCGATACACTAAAATGTAAGTACAATATTTATATTCCAATTAACATTTTATAATTATATGGTAAAAATGAAAAAGTAGGCAATTTTTCAGTAATAGTGTGCTGACACACTGTTGCATTTTTATTTCTGGTTTTGTAAGCTTTTAAGTGAGGTGAAATTTGGGAGTATTCAAGACAAATCAGACTCTTGAAAGGGGTACAGCAGTCTGGAAAGATTCAGAGCCACTGGTTTACACTGCCCAATTTGATCAACTGTCAAAAGATTGGGTCCAAAAGATTGACACGCTTCTTCCAAGTACTGCAAACTAAAAGCAGGATTCTATTCTTCTCTCAAGCACAGATAAAGTCCATTGTTTTTCACTAGTTAAGATTCTTCTTCTCCCCGTCCCACTCCCACCTGTTCCCTTTCTGATAAATACCCATTTGGAAAGTACCCAACAATACTTAAATCTAAATGTTAGTTTTGTATTAACTACCTTGGCTGGGAAATATTTTAGATTCAAGTAACAATTTATTCTTGATTACTATATAATGAAACTAAGTTCCAAAGCAAGTTTTAAAGAAAGTAGCCATTCTCCAACTTCACCCTTTAGAGATTCTCATTGACTGAATCCCCAGTGCTGTAAGTTCTGACAGGAAATGCTTTTATGTAAATCCCAGAACAGATGAAGTCCAAGGTCAGATGACTCAAAATATAACTCTTTCAATGTCAACACCAAAGGAGTCAAAATTTAGAAATTACACTCAAATTTCTTCCCAAGTCTGCATTTTACATTCTGGGATGTTTTAATGTGGTGTTAGAGTGCAATGAAGCAGTAGAACTATTTTACATTTAGGAGGTTTTGGACTTCATAGCAAGCAGTTTGGAAACTTACAATGCCATGCTGGGTTAAACAATATAATTATGAACATTTCCATTTGTGGTCAAAAGACAATTGAATGAGAATTATTAAATTAAACATGTAGTGACCACTATCCTTAACTCCAAGCAGTTTGATGCAGCGGATTTTGATAGATGGTGAGTACCTTAGAAAGATCAGTTATTTTCATGCTTTGGTTTATGCTTCTTCTGAAGCATACAAGTAAGTTTGGAGTTATGATTCTGTTGTCCCATCAGACAAGCATGCACTTAAAAATCCTTGGAAGAGGAGAGCTATGTAATTATTTTCCTCCAAATTTCCATTGGAGTTGTCATTTGTAATAAGAACATAAGCAAATCCCAGCTTTCTCTCTTCAAATATGTTTGCACTATTTATGTCAGCTGAAGCTTCAGGAAAGGTAACTTTTCAATCTGCGAGGAACAAACACTAATCAGTACCAAATATACTTAGCTACTCTGCCAGTGCACTTCTGTACTAAACTAGAATGCATTTACTTTTCCAGTCCTTGGACTTCAAGTACTGTACGCTAATCATATTGCAGACTGCCCAACTGCAGTGGTTTGCTTTTGACTGGCAATTAAATACGTCTTTATCTTATTTAGTTGGTTTCCAAAGTATATAGCATCCTCTATCTGCATAAACTATGTATTTGTGTCACACGGTGGTTCCTCATTTTAATGCCTGAAGTATTACTTAACTAACTCATATGAATGTTAATACATGATATATACTTCAAGATGAAAACATATCTGTATTTAAATAAAAGCTATATTAGCTGCCTTTGCCATATGCTGCCTTTGACCCTTGAAATAATGTCAAGTTTAATGGGAGCACAGTATGTGGCTAGAAATAAATATTGTTGTACTGTAGGTATGCAATGCCAAGCTGCTAGCAAATTTCTATATGAGAGACACTTTTTAAAGTAAATGGTAAAAAAAAATTCAATATTTCTTAACATTGAAGTCTTTCTTGCTCCTCAACAAATTAAATCATTTCCAAAAGAAGAAACATTGACAATTAAATAATAAGATGACTTAAGCCATTTGAAAATTTTAAATAGAAACAACCAGTTAAAAAACTGAACAACAATATGCATAGCAAAAATACTGCACAAGATGCTCTTCATGGCACTACATTTTAAAATTATTCAGAAGCTAAAGCTGGTGCAGAAAGTGGCTGCCTGCCTCTTCAGTGTTGCTTCACCACAGCACCCACTATACCAGCATTCCATAACATGCACTCCCATCTGATGCATACCTTTCATCCCAGTTTGAAATTCTCTCCTTATACAGCCTTAATTGACTTGCAAGTTTGATAATGTTCTAGAGAGCGCATCTTTCCTTGTGCCAGACTGTCACAGTTTTGATCAGCAGAGGCACTCAAGCTCTGTCTCTCCATCTGAAACTGGGTGTGCGGCTAGGATGCTAACAAAAGTTTCTAGGAGGTTCTCATGAGGCTCCTCAATTCTGCAATTTGGTGTTTACTCTGTTTTAAAATAGCCTGGATCTGTTAACATTCACGGCACATTGCAAGTCCATCTCTTGTAGGGAGCACTGAGCCCTCTGTGTGGATAATTTATATACCTACTGGCCAGATTCATATGTAGCTGTGTGTCTATTCTTTAACACGTGGATGTTACATTTAGCTATTAAGATATCTGTTAAGATGCCTGGAATAGTCTTTATTTACACTTACATGGAATCCCACAGGAAACCCAATGGAGTCAAATGACAATAGCAAAAGGTGTCCAAGTTATGGGGGACAACAATAGGGTCAATCTGCTGTTCACTTTAAGTAAGAGGTGAGAAGTAGGGGTTATCCTAAGTGTCAAATTACAGGTCAGTGTCACATTGAAAAAATATTTTTGAAGTTGTATATTTAAAAATAGCTTTCAATGTATTTCATATTCTACATGTACACTGCCATCTTTTAAATCTTTATATCACGTGTGCTTTCTTTTGCATTGTGCTCATTTCACCACAGTTTCAATAAAACCTTGAATGGTTGGCATTTCTCAAGCAGGAGAGATCCAACATGTGACACTAGTCACAAAACAAACTGAATATTTGCATGACATAGCTTATATCTTAGTTTATTTTCTTCTGTTCAGTAACTGGTCAGAGTATTTTGACTCTATATGGAAAAGTATGTAGAAGAGATTACAAAACATTCCTTTCAAACAACAACTTTTTGGACTACAAGATTTTTTCCCCCTTCCATAATTCTATTTTTAAAATCTAGCATACACTGGAGTTGTGAGAACAGCAAAGTTATGAGAAAGATATCTAGAAAACATTGATCTTCCCTAACTAGATCTGGTATGCAATTTACAGGAAAGAGCAACGCTTCACTAAATCACAGGAACTTAAAAAAAACTACAGTGAAATGTCCTAAAAAGGCCACTTAACAGTTCTGACTTGCGCAACTGAAGAAAGCAAATCTGAAATCTTAATCATCCTTTCAGCAGCCAAGGCTACAGCTTGGGAACATTTATTTTGGCTGCTTGAGTCAATGTAACATCATATAAAGCTCAACCAATGGCAGCAACATGTTACTGTGGGCTCCCCACCTCCCAAAGAATTATTAAATCAGTGGTTCTATCACCAGGGCCGGCTCCAGACCCCAGCGCGGCAAGCACGCGCGTGGGGTGGCCATTTCCCAGGGGGGCGGCAGATTGGGCCGGGGGACCTGCCGCAGTCATGCCTGCGGGAGGTCCACTGGAGCCCCGGGAGGACCAGACCTGCCGCAGGTATGACTGCGGAGGAGGCGCTCGTCCCGCGGCTCCAGTGGACCTCCCGCAGGCATGACTGCGGCAGCTCAACCGCAGCCGCCGGACCAGCGAACCGTCCGCAGCTGCGGGGAGGTCCAGCCGAGCCGCGCGACCAGCGGACCCTCTGCAGTCATGCCCGCGGGAGGTCCGCTGCTCCCGCGGCTCCGGGGCGCCTCCCGCGCATGACTGCTTGAGGCGGCCAAAAAGGTAGAGCCGCCCCTGTCTATCACCCTAACCATGTAACAGCCTGCTGCTTTAAATCCATTCAAATGTATGTCTCTGGTGTGTCCTGATCAATTATTTTGTGCTCATTTACTCTGAGTTAGTAGAAAAGAGTTATTTGTGTATTCTAGGGAAAACTGAGGCATATAGCACAAGTAAGCTTCTTCACCAAAAGGTCACACAGGAAGATTCTTAGATATAAATTAATATGGCTCAGTGAGATGAAAGAACAAGTGTAGTGTCTGCAGTTCCAGAATATCTAAATTTCACACTCATCTGGAGTACTAAAATAGTAAAACTCATAGCAAACCAACATGAGCAGGGCACCTACTGTCACAGTTCTCAGGTGCCTCCTACTGCATAAACACTGAAAACTCTGTAGGGCATCCCATCTGCCTAAGTATGGATCTCTATGATACAAATTGAGTTAAATTGTCCATTTGTGTTGAAGGGGGTAGGGTTCTTGGCTCCCACTCCACTAGTCCCTTCTGTATGTTCTCAGATTCCCTAACCCCAAAAGGGGTAGAACATGGTGGTACCAACCACCTGATCAACTCACCTTGAACATAAGAATGACCCTACTGGGTCAGACCAAAGGTCCATCTAGCCCAGTATCCTGTCTTCTGACAGTGGCCAGTGCCAGGTGCCCCAGAGGGAATGAACGTAACAGGTCATCATCAAGTGATCCATCCCCTGTCGCCCATTCCCAGCTTCTGGCAAACAGAGGCTAGGGACACCATTCCTGCCCATCCTGGCTAATAGCCATTGATGGATCTCCTCCATGAACTTATCTAGTTCTTTTCTGAACCCTGTTATGGTCTTGGCCTTCACAACATCCTCTGGCAAGGAGTTCCAAAGGTTGACCGTGCGTTGTGTGAAGAAATACTTCCTTTTATTTGTTTTAAACCTGTTGCCTGTTAATTATATTTGGTGACCCCTAGTTTTTCTGTTGTGAGGCTTGCAGAACTTGTCTTACCCAGCCACTGCCCCAGGGTCACTGTCTCCTTGTAAACACAGGAGGTAAGGGCGGGGGGCCCGCTGGTAAATGGCATTCCTGTGCGCAGTACCCCAAAGGCTTCTAGGAGTCTCCTTTCAGAGCTGTAGAGCCACTATCTGCTCTGTCCCAGAACTGCCTGGCAGCTGCTGGGAAATTCCTGCTTTCTAAGCCCCTATTCCACTCTTCTCATGAGTGAAATAGCCAGCCTTGCCCATAGCAGCTTTTTAACCCCTTCAACACCGGAGCAGGGTTTAGACACCCTTCACAATTCACTAATAGAAAACGACCATTTTGAAACCTTCTCCTGAATAGCTATTACAGAAAATAATGTTTCTCAACCTTATGCAAACCACTGCTTTGTTACTCTGCTCTATTATTGGGTGATTCATAAACTTCATAGATTTTTAGGAATATGGAAAAAAATGCATGTTTGCTGGGTGTAAAGAAACACTACAAACTCTGTATAAATACCATAAGCAGGGATCCATCTAGAATGCCACAGGTCTGCAACAAACTTTTGTTTACAATAGTGAAGAACTATCTGATACATTTATTATTTTACCCACAACTCTGAGCCACTTAGCAATCTTTCCACTCAGCATGTTAATTGTGGAAAATGCTTTTTGTATTACATGATTTATTTAAAGCCTGTTCAGTCCTAATTGATGAGGTCTAGATTGCAAAGCATCTCTCAGAACAATATATTCTTCTCCACTAGCATCCTCGGTCACTAATAGTGATTTTACAGTACATTATGCCCAAACAACCCACTTTAATGTAATAATCAAACATTTAAAATTCAGCTTACAGAAATATAATACACAGTAGCATCTCTCCAGTTAAAGGTCAAACCCAATTTCCATTTTAAAGCTCTATCGCTGCACAAAACAAGGGTTCTGGAGTTAAAACTTGGCATCCAAGTTCTTTGTCTGAGAGCTAATTATTTTTCCGAACATTGGAGAGATTAGATTTGACTATATTTACAGTTTTTGTCATCCTTTAAAAACAGAAACATATTGTTAGCGTTTTCAGATGTTGAAATCCTTTAGTCTAAGCTAAAGAAACTGAGCTGAGGAGAAAGAACCAACTGTGAGCTAAAGTCAACCCTTTTGAAGATAGTGGGGCTGTGTGACAATTTTTGGCAGACGGCTATGTAAAAGTCAAGACTATTTAATGTCTTGTATCCTGCCTCTTCATTCTACAGAGATGTAGGACATCTGGCTGTGGGAGGGATTTCAGTCTGTACTTTGGGCCCCATCATGCCCAGTATCATGAGTTTATCCATTTACTGTAGTACGCCTACATTCTTGATCACGTGTCATTTTGTTTGTATAATGTGTAACAGCCTTTCTGCTCATTTAAGTATGATTGTGTAGCTGAAATGTCAGGGTCCAAACAAACAAGCCAATAAAATACTGTTTTTTAAATTGTATTACAACCTTGTTATGCCAATATTTCACAGTACTATACATATTAAGCTCACAGTACAAATCAGATCCAGCTATACTGTAAAATTCTATTTTTATTCGGATATATTTCAATGTTATGTGTTCTAGAACAGTTAAGGCAAAGTCAGAAATAGTGTATCACATTAGACACTGATTCATCCTGCCTGGGTACTGCATCCTGCACTTACAGGGACTGGACCAGTTTAATCATAAGGGTTTGGGAGAAGAGGGAGTTGTTAATCTGACCTTCAGGAAGGATCACAAATCTCTAGGATACTCCTCAGTGGAGGATTTTACTTTTGATCTCTTAATTACACCAAATTAGCTTAAAAAGAGGTATACAAATATTTATTGGCCCCTCATTGGCTACCAGTATTGTGGATTAAAGAGCACTCTGCAGAACACTAAGTTTCCTGTTCTCCACTGCAGAAAAATGTGAAGCATCTTTCTAAAACTTGAAGCATCCATAGCATTTATATGGCACTTCACATGCTCAACACTCTCCAAATATCTCTTTCGTTAAGAAAGGGCTGGAGTTCATGCCATGGCAATTTTAGAAGGTTTGATTGAAATAAGTTTCTTACAAATTGTACCCAAGATTATATCGTGTGAATTACTCTCTTTAAACAATGCTATGCTCATTGGAGCATGTTTAGTTCATGCTTGCATTCTCAGAACACATCTTTTTAATTTTCCTTAGCGACATACAAAAAGTACTGAAGCAAAAATCTCTGCTTCGCCAAGCTTTCCATCAGCAATGTTAGTCATGTTTTACAGTCCAATAATTAGCCCTACATAAAACTAGCATGAATAACAGTTGACTACATAATTTCATTTTATACAACAAAACATAAATTGAATTAAGGGATAGGGCTGTAATATAAAGGAGCCGGAAATTACTAAGCAAGTGACACTGTCTTCTGAGATATTCCATATACCAAAAGGTAAAGCAGTTACCTTAAAATGGTTATAGCACTACTAGCCAAGTGAGCTGAACCCTGGGGTATCATTTAGAAGATTCCTGAAAGGCACTCCAAATTCTTTCAGCTATATTCATAACTACTTAAATACTTACTGAACACTCCTACTATTCATAAGGCCTGACACATGAAGTCCTTTAGCTGACATAAGTTCATCACACATTTTGGAAGATCGTACTGTACATCTGTTCTACAAAGAGTATGACAGCAATAGCAGTAGCACTCAAACCTGATAGACAACTTAGGGTATGTCTACACTATGAAATTAGGTCGAATTTATAGAAGTCGGTTTTTTAGAAATCGTTTTTATACAGTCAATTGTTTGTGTCCCCACATAAAATGCTCTAAGTGCATTAAGTCGGCAGACTGCGCCCACAGTACCAAGGCTAGCATCGACTTCAGGAGCGTTGCACTGTGGGTAGCTATCCCACAGTTCCCGCAGTCTCCGCTGCCCATTGGAATTCTGGGTTGAGATCCCAGTGCCTGATGGGACAAAAACAGTGTCACGGGTGGTTCTGGGTACATCTCATCAGGCTCCCCACCCTCCCTCCATGAAAGTAACAGCAGACAATCGTTTTGCGCCTTTTTTCCTGGGTTACCTGTGCAGACACCATACACGGCAAGCATGGAGCCCACTCAGCTCACCGTCACCGTATGTCTCCTGGGTACTGGCAGACGTGGTTCTGCATTGCTACACAGCAGCAGCTCAGTGCCTTTTGACAGTAGACGGTGCATTACGATTGGTAGCCATTGTAGTCATACTCCTGGGTGCTCTTTTAGCTGACCTCGGTGAGGTCGGTCAGGGGCACCTGGGCAGACATGGGAGTGACTCAGTCAGGTCATTCCCTTTTCAAGTGTCATCTCATGGAGACTCAGTCCTGCCAGCAGTCGTACTGCACTGTCTTCTGGTGAGCAGCCAGGAGATGACGATGGCTAGCAGTCATACTGCACCATCTGCTGCCAGCCTAACATGTATAAGATAGATGGAGTGGATCAAAACAAGAAATAGACCAGATTTGTTTTGTTTTCATTTGCTCCCCCGTCTCTCTCTCCCTCCCTCCGTGAAATCAATGGCCTGCTAAACCCAGGGTTTTGAGTTCAATCCTTGAGGGGGCCATTC
This sequence comes from Mauremys reevesii, assembly GCF_016161935.1. NCBI lineage: Eukaryota > Metazoa > Chordata > Testudines > Geoemydidae > Mauremys > Mauremys reevesii. The sequence goes on from NC_052630.1 coordinate 29,401,746, forward strand.
TGTATGACAGTTGTTTGTGTTTCTCCTTGATGCAAAGCCACCCTCTTTGTTGATATTAATTCCCTGTAAGCCAAACCTGTAAGCCATGTTGTCAGCTGCCCCTCCCTCCATCAGAGCAACGGCAGACAATCATTTTGCGCCTTTTTTCAGCACATACGCCATAGCACTGGGAACATGGAGCCCGCTCAGATCACTGCGGCAATTATGAGAACTGTAAACACCACGCGCATTATCCAGCAGGATATGCAGAACCAGAACCTGCAAAAGCGAAACCAGGTGAGGAGGCGACGGCAGCACAGTGACGAGAGTGATGAGGACATGGACATAAACTTCTCACAAAGTACGGGCCCCGGCAATGTGCACATCATGGTGTTAATTGGGCAGGTTCATGGCGTGGAACGCCAATTCTGGGACCAAAAAACAAGCACAGACTGGTGGGATTGCATAGTGTTACAGCTCTGGGACGATTCCCAGTGGCTGCGAAACTTTCGCATGCGTAAGGGCACTTTCATGGAACTTTGTGACTTGCTTTCCCCTGCCTTGAAGCGCCAGGATACCGAGAGCAGACCTCACAGTTGAGAAGCGAGTGGCGATAGCCTTGTGGAAGCTTGCAACACCAGACAGCTACCGGTCAGTTGGGCATCAATTTGGAGTGGGCAAATCTACTGTGGGGGCTGCTGTGATCCAAGCAGACAGCGCAACCAAAGAGCTGCTGATATCAAGGGTAGTGACTCTGGGAAATATGCAGGCCATAGTGGATGGCTTTGCTGCAATGGGATTCCCTGTGATCAGGCAATAGACGGAAACCTATCTTGGCACCAGAGCACCAAGCCAGCGAGTACATAAACCGAAAGGGGTACTTTTCAGTGCTTCTGCAAGCACTCGTGGATCACAAGGGACGTTTCACCAACATCAATGTGGGATGGCCGGGAAAGGTACATGACACATCTTCAGGAACTCAAGTCTGTTTCAAAAGCTGTAGGAAGGGACTTTCTTCCCAGACCAGAAAATAACCATCGGGGATGTTGAAATGCCTATAGTTATCCTTGGGGACCCAGCATACCCCTTAATGCCATGGCTCATGAAGCCGTACACAGACAGCCTGAACAGTAGTCAGCAGCTGTTCGACTATAGGCTGAGCAAGTGCAGAATGGTGGTATAATGTGCATTTGGACGTTTAAAAGTGCTCTGGCACAGTTTACTGACTCAGATATACCTCAACGAAACCAATATTCCCATTGTTATTACGGCTTGCTGTGCGCTCCACAATATCTGTGAGAGTGAGGGGGAGATGTTTATGGTGGGGTGGGAGGTTGAGGCAAATCACCTGGCCACTGATTACGCGCAGCCAGACATCAGAGCGGTTACAAGAGTACAGGAGGGCGCGCTGCGTATCAGAGAAGCTTTGAAAACCAGTTTCATAACTGGCCCGGCCATAGTGTGAAAGTTCTGTTTGTTTCTCCTTGATGAACTCCTCCCCCTTCCCTTAGTTCACTCTACTTCCCTGTAAGCTAACACTGTCCCCTCCCCCTTCAATCACCACTTGCAGAGGCAATAAAGTCATTGTTCCTTCACATTCATGCATTTTTTATTAATTCATCACACAAATAGAGGGATAACTGCCAAGGTAGCCCGGGAGGGATAGAGGAGGAGGGAAGCACTGGGTGAAGTGGGGGAGGAGCACAAGGCCTCTCTGCACTTTAAAACTTAAAAACGTATTGAGTGCCAGCCTTCTGTTGCTTGGGCAATCCTCTGGGGTAGAGTGGCTGGGTGGCCGGAGGCCCCCCCACCACATTCTTGGACGTCTGGGTGAGGAAGCTATGGAACTTGAGGAGGAGGTTACACAGGGGCTGTAGTGGCGGTCTGTGCTCCTGCTGCCTTTCCTGCAGCTCAACCATATGCTGGAGCATATAAGTTTGATCCTCCAGCAGCCTGAGCATTGACTCCTGCCTTCTGTCAGCAAGCTGACGCCACCAATCATCTTCAGCCTGCCACTTACTCTCTTCAGCCCGCCACCTCTCCTCACATTCATATTGCGCTTTCCTTCACTCTAACATTGTCTGCCTCCACGCATTCTGCTGTGATCTGTCAGTGTGGGAGGACAGCATGAGCTCAGAGAACATTTCATCCCGAGTGCGTTTTTTTCACCTTCTAATCTTCACTAGCCTCTGTGAAGGAGAAACATATGCAGCTGGTGGAGAGAAAAAAAAGGGAGAGTGGTAGTTACAAAGACACATTTTATAGAACAATGGGTACACTCTTTCATGGTAAACCTTGCTGTTAACATTACATAGCACATGTGCTTTCGTTACAAGGTTGCATTTTGCCTCTTATTGAGGGTATGCCGGTTTGGTGTGAGAGATCACTCACACAGGGTGGGGCAACAGAATTTGGCTTGCAGGCAGACATGGTAAGCCACAGTCTTTTGGCATCTTTAACCTTCATAACATGTGGGAATGGTTTCAAACAGCAGCGCCCTCATTTCCCATACCAAGCACCCATTGGGTTGGCCATTTAAAATGGGCTGGCAATTTAAAAGGAGGGGCTGCGGTTTCTGGGTTAACATGCAACACAAAACCAACTAACCCCCCCACACACATCCAATTCTCTGAGATGATGGCTTCACCCCTCCCCCCCACCACGTGGCTAACAGTGGGAAACATTTCTGTTCAGCCACAGGCAAACATCCCAGCAAGAACAGGCACCTCTGAATGTCCGCTTAATAAAACTACCCTATTTCAACCAGGTGACCATGAATGATATCACTCTCCTGAGGATAACACATAAAGAACGGATGTTGTTTGAATGCCAGCAAACACCGGGACCATACACCGCAATGCTTTGTTCTACAATGATTCCCAACTACGTGCTACTGGCCTGGCGTGGTAAAGTGTCCTACCATGGAGAACAGAATAATGGTGCCCTCCCCCAAAACCTTTTGCAAAGGCTTTGGGGGTACCTCCAGGAGAGCTTTATGGAGATGTCCCTGGAGGATTTCCGCTCCATCCCCAGACACGTTAACAGACTTTTCCAGTAGCTGTACTGGCCGTGAATGCCAAGGCAAATTAATCATTAAACACGCTTGCTTTTAAACCATGTATAATATTTACAAAGGTACACTCACCAGAGGTCTCTTCTCTGCCTTCAGGGTCCGGGAGCCCGCCTTGGGTGGGTTCGGGGGGTACTGGCTCCAGGTCCACCATGAGAAACAGATCCTGGCTGTTGGTGAAACTGGTTTCTCCGCTTCCTTGTGGTGAGCTACCTTCCTCGTCCCCAAAACTCGCTTCCGTGTTGCGTTCTACTCCACTGACTGAGTCAAAGCACAGGGTTGGGGGACTGGTGGTTGCATCCCCTAGAATGGCATGCAGCTCATCACAGAAGCAGCATGTTTGGGGCTGTGACCCAGAGCAGCCGTTTGCCTCTCTGGTTTTTTGGTAGGCTTGCCTGAGCTCCTTAATTTTCACACGGCACTGCTGCAAGTCCCTGTTATAGCCTCTGTCCTTCATGCCCTCGGAGATTTTTTCAAATGTTTTGGCATTTCGTTTACTGGAATGGAATTCAGCTAGCAAGGATTCGTCTCCCCATACAGCGATCAGATCTCGTACCTCCCGTTTGGTCCATGCTGGAGCTCTTTTGCGATTCTGGGACTCCATGGTCACCTGTGCTGATCAGCTCGCCACGCTGGCCAAACAGGAAATGAAATTCAAAAGTTCGTGGAACTTTTCCTGTCTACCTGGCCAGTGCATCTGAGTTAAGAGCGCTGTTCAGAGCGGTCACAATGGAGCACTCTGGGATAGCTCCCGGAGGCCAATACCGTCGAATTGCATCCACACTACCCCAAATTCGACCTGGCAAGGCCGATTTCAGCACTAATCCCCTTGTCGGGGGTGGAGTAAAGAAACTGATTTTAAGAGCCCTTTAAGTCAAAAAAGGGCTTTGTCGTGTGGACGGGTGCAGGGTTAAATCAAGGTAATGCTGCTAAATTCGACCTAAAATCGTAGCGTAGACCAGGCCTTATACTAATGCTGTTTCAGGGCATCAGACCTGCAAGCTGTTTCATGAAGGTGAACGCCTAAACACGCATGGAGACTCTTAACTTCCATTGGGTACTGCACAAATGTGGAGTTGGCCTATGCAGAGTAGGTTGCAGGATTGGACCTACAGCTGCAGAAGAACAAACATTTAAGTAAGGCAGACTAACTGCACACATTAGTTTTACATGTGTTTTGTTTAAACCATTTTTTCTTTTGATGCTTAGCCACCACAGAAATTGACTCTTTTAGTTCTGGCTTAGAAAAGCATAGAAGGTGGCAACGTTATAAAAACTAATCCATGTTGTAAAACCACTAAATAAAGCCTGCTTTTTTGATGTGCTAAGACCGGTAGCTCCCATTGAACTTAATTGAATTGGAGTTATAGATGCTCAGCGATAGAGAAAGTAAGACCCTTAAAGAACGTAGGAAGTGCAGAAGATAGCTTGCAGACTCCTTGTTGCATGCGGGTTTCCATATCTAATGGATATTATCAAAACCTAGTTACTGTCTGCAATATCATTTTAATTACCAAGTCTGCACTGCAGCTACCCATGTTGTGACTTGAATTCAGTGCTTAAGTCAGCCTCACGCTTTCCTCATCTGCCACAATTTTTGACAGAAATTTGCCCTTTGGAGGCTCTGCTTATGTTGCAAAAACTAGCATCCATTCAATCAGTAAAGCTAAGTTTTTAGAGATTCTAATGGTAAAAGTAGAACAATTGGAAAGTTGTCAACAAGTATGTTTTTGACATCAGTAACTGGAACCTACACAGACATTTCGTTTTATAGTTTTAGACTGATTTAAAGGAGGGGGAAAGACATCACAGGCAATAAATTTCACAAAGAAAACTCTGTCCATATTTTTAGTTAATAATGAGGCTTTTGCTTTGATGTCTAGAAAAGTTCAACTACATTAAGAGAAAATAATATTAATTTAGGGTTAATGCCCTTTGAATGATCACTACTGTAAAAAAAAGCAATATGTTTCCAATGCAATTTCGAATAAGAAAATGTAATGTACAATATTTTGCCAGGAACAAAATTACTCAAGTTTTTAAAAGTTTGACCCACTGCAGCTGCTTTGTTAAAAAAGCAAATGATTACTTTTGCATCCACTTTAAGAGATCAAAAGCCAACTTTATTCCAAAGCCTGCAGCAGTGTAAGTGAAATTTTTATTTGTTATTTGAAATAAATTAAATGGAAAAAGCCAGCTTTTTTTTTTTAATTCAGCCATCATATTTTCTGAATTAACATTTTGTGGTGCTTGACAATAGTTAATAAAATAGTTTTTATATTGCCTAAAATGTTGCAATTTAGCCCTTACAAGTTATGCCAGGCTTTCCACAATTCCTTCTCCAAAGCACACTGATTCATAGCAAAAGATTAGATTTATAGTCATCTCCTATAAAATGACTTGAGGGGCACTACCAAAAAGTTGTGAGTTTCCCAATCTTTAATTCAAAGTACATCATTTAGGAAATATTTTAATGACAAGTAATCCTAAAAGCAAGGAAAGATACAGCGTATGTATGACAGAGTATATAGTACGTAGCAGGCCAACTTAAAAGTTTACAGAGAGAAAATTTAAGGGAGGCATTCAGATATCACATACTGTATATACTTGTTCATAAGCGGAATATTTTTGGTAAAAAAGTGACTCATCAAAGAGCGGGGGTCAGCTTATAAACGGATCTACACCAAAATTTGATGATTTTAAACTCTATGGAATCATTGACTTGAATATCTAATACCTTGTCATTTTGTTTACCTGGAGCGTCTGCAGGTATGGAGTCCCTCAGCTCCCTGTGGAGGTGGTTCGCTGTTCCCAGCCAATGGGAGCTGTGGGAAGTGGCATAAACAAAACGTCCCGACCTGCCAGCGGCTTACCCTGACGGGCCGGGAGCCAAAGTTTTCCAACCCCTGAAATATAAGGTCGGCTTATGAAAAGGTCATACAGTTTTTGCTATTCTTACCTATCCATTTTGGGGGGTTGGCTTATAAACGAACAGGCTAATGAACAAATATATACGGTACTTTAGCAGTTACTAGTAGAAGAATCCCATTTTTTATTTCTGGTTTCACACAAACGAAAACATACAACATAAAGAAAAGATGAGCTTCCTGGTTATGCTAATCCATTTAAGTATCCTCCTAGTATTTTTCCCAAATGCTCCTTTTAGATAGATGAGGAATTATTTAAAGAAATAAACAAATAATGGGGAAAGAGGGGAGAAGGAAGTTATTCCATTAAAGCACACAGAATGGATGTAAAACTTCAAGACTTAGTGCTGACATTTTCTTTCTAGAAAAACAAACTTTAGCTAAAACAATCGTCATTTAGTGTGTCAGATTATGCATTTATTATTTTGTAAGTAACTTTGTTACTATCTGCTACTTCCCAGACATTTCCATGAACACAACATACAAAATCACCACCTTTGTATCCTTAACAGTGTTTTATATTTCAAGATCTGTTTTTCTAAGGAGCAGATTACAAATCTCAGTGTGAATCTTAACTACATCATTTCAATTTCAAGCACAGTTTTGTAACCAAAGACAAACTATACATTTCTCTTATAAGAGTGAATCCTGAGTTGTCAAAAGATAAGTCAATGGGTAAAAAAGCAACTCACTTGTCAATAATTAAGGCAAGGCCTCAGTTGCTTTAGCACAGCAGACTTCTTTGTTCTACGTATGTACACAAAATTAACTACTCTCCATGCCAATTTTGACAGAGGTGTTTTCCCACTCTATGCACTGTTATACAACAGCAGACCCCAAAAATGAGATTGGGGTTACCTTCATGCATAGAATTCTACACAGACCCTGTTATATACCATAATACATGGCCAGTGGCCTTGTAAATGATGGATTTAAGATTATCTAAATCTTTTAGATCCATTTTATTTAAATCACTAACAAAGGCAGCAAACCAAGGGCCTTATTTTCTACTCAAAGTCCAATTTTGGACCTCTGGGACTCCACCAATATCAGTGCCATTAAATGAGTATAAAGCAAATGTAGCTGTATAGATAATCTGACACAAGGAGTTCTATTCTAATATGGAAGTGCAGGGCATTTATACTATGGCAATTCCCAATAGTGCTGGCTATTAAGACAATCCATCACCACTAATCTAATTAGATTAGAGAAGTCATCCTGAGAACATCAGAAAACAAAGTGAGATAAAATTTAGACCTGACTAACTTTGCCTTAGTGGTTTGCTATAATATAAATTATTTATTGGTGGTTACAGTTTTCTTAACAAATTATTGTTAATATCATTTTGAATTACAATAAATCATGGATACCAAGGTTTTAATCTAAAACTCAGCTCTGTTTTAAACTATTCTTAACTCAAATTAATGTCAAGTGTTTTGTTCATTCTAGCCACATTATTTCTATGTCATTATATAAACACAATAAAAAGGATGCAGAAAATAAGGCAGAAAATCTTTAGTTCTTGAAGTCAACATGTATGCAAAAAACATACTTACAGCCGTTCGAGTTGCTTTAGATCCTGAAATGCTCCACGCTCTATCATACTGATTTGATTTTCTTCCAAATGCCTATAATTAAAGAAATACCAGTTGACAATGATAATTTAATAGAATGCCTTGTACAGACAATATTTTATTCTCCCACTTCTCTACACGCTGCTTGATTTAAAGTGCTGTTCACAGCAACACCAATGACAGTGATAGTGACAGACTGGCGAAAGCCCCCTCTACAGAACGGCAGTGTTTTTTTCATGATCACTTCTACCACCATCAGAAGATAAAATTTACAGTCCAAAATACATATCACTGGTAGTTTTTGCATGGATGTAAACTGCATCCTGATTACCAGGGCTAGTAACCACATTATTGGCTTTTAGTTTTTATAGCCAAAACCCATTAAAATTTTGCAATTAGTTTATTATAGGCCTGATTCTGCCCCCTTAGTACTTTACTCTTCGCACTTCCAATCACTTTAATTTTATTCAGTGTAAGTAAGGCTGGAAGCCCACAGTCAACATCAGAAGATTAATGCAGGGTAAATAATCCAGACAAAGCATTAAGTGATAAAGTGCATGCACATAAGCATCTGCATGGGATTTCAGACTCCTTCGGAAGTTACTGAGCAATTCCTATTCAGTGAGACTTCTCCAAGGGTGCAGGAGTGCCAGCTGTCTGTGACCACTGAAGACAGTCAGTCTGCATCACAGGGAATGGGAAAAGCTACCAAGGGAAGTGCTCAGGCAATCTGTCCCTTTTTCACATGCTTGTCTCTCATTTCCTCCCATGAGACAGGGCATAGGTGGGGATGAATCAGCTGAAGAGATTGGAGGCAAGTAGAAATGCCTGGAATAGTCTTTATTTACCATTACGTGGAATCCCACTGAAATCCTGAAATTTATCACTGAGTGTTGTATCGGGGGGGGGGGGGCAGACTAAATGACAGGTAGGTGGAGCCCCCACTCCACATATGATCTGCAGTGCTGTGACACATGGCCCTGGCACTTGGATTAGCTAGGGGATGGGGAGACAAGAGAAGAGGGCTTCTCCACGCCTCACGGAGCCGACTGGCTAGAGGGCTGGCAGGGAATCCTGCCTATATTTCCTGCCACCATATTTCTTGCCACACCCCTTGGCTTGAAGTGGTTTTCTTCATATACTGGGTTTACAGTTTGGTTCAGTGGCTCTCAGCACCCCCACGATACACATTTTTCCAGTGCCATTGCCTGCCACCAGCTCCTTACCAACTGGAGGACGGAACTGCCATTGGAGAAGGGACTGTGTGGGCAGACAGGGCACAAGTGGCTGTTGCAGGGGCACAGCATGCCATGAATCTGAGCTCAGGACTGCGGGGCAGGCCCATGGAGCAGTTGGTCTCTGTGGTCATTATGAGCTTGCACCACACGTGATCATCAGCCAGAGCCCACAGGAAAGGCAGCACCTTGATCGGTGACTGATGGACTGGATGCTAGGGGCATTTGGCCTGTGTTTGCTGATCAGTGTGATTGATAGTCACTGAGAAAGGTGTTGAAGTGCATGCTGGGTGAATTCCTGCCTCTCCAAAGTGTCGTTCCGGGTGGGGGGGGGGTCTCCACTCCAAGTAGTTTGAATCCAACTACACGCGTGCACACACACACACACACACACACACACACACGTAACATAGATTATGCCAGATCTTAACTGTATTTAACATGAATAACTCATATGGTACAATATACCCGATATTTTGTACAGTACACAAAGAATAGCAGTCAGTAAAAGAAACATTTACCAATAGTCACACTACCATGTCAATAAATGTTATTTTAATAAGGACCCCCATAGAAATAGTGAGAGCTGGGATATAAGCCAACAAACTTTATATGGCTCCAAGCAGCAGAAAAATCTTGCTGTAGTAGTCTCATCCTGCAGGCGAAGTCAACAAAGCAGGGAAGTAAGTCTTCTAATAAATTTGACCTTTTTTTTATTTAGTTGTAGAATAGTTACAAGAGTTTATGCCATATGTTTTGAAGGAACAGTGGAAGATATTTGTATTTTCATCACAACCATATTAAGCATCTGCCCATTAATTCACAGTGTTAGAAAGTTCATGCACTATTTACCTCCTAGCATCTTGTAGGACTTTAAGGACTAAGATAATTGTACAAAAGGTGGTGTAAAAGTAGTGTGTTAGCTACAGAGGGCAAGTGGGTGAGATAGGAAGATTTTCCCTCACTTTCCCTTTTAACTTACCTAAACCTACACTTCTCACAGGTGCTTATCTGGGGAAAGAGAGAGTGGGAAAACCACCTCTGACCTCCTCTTTTGTGCAATGCTAAGCACAAGTGGTTTTTGTTACTGGTCACTTTATAGGGCTTTAGCTTGAGGGCAATAAACTAGCTTATAGACTTCTTGTGAACTAAATGGGACACAATATGGAATTGCTGTTCTCCCGTTAGTTTGGGACACAGGGAATTATACAGTGCCCAGCCAACAGGAGCTGGGTACTGAATTTTTCCTCTATATAATACATTAACAAAAAGAACAGGAGTACTTGTGGCAGCTTAGAGACTAAAAAATTTATTTGAGCATAAGCTTTCGTGGGCTACAGCCCACTTCTTCGGATGCTGTAGCCCATGAAAGCTTATGCTCAAATAAATTTGTTAGTCTCTAAGGTGCCACAAGTACTCCTGTTCTTTTTGCGGATACAGACTAACACGGCTGCTACTCTGAAACCTGTCATAATACATTAACGTTACCTTGTTGTGTAAATGCTACACAGGCATTTCTGTCATATTACAGATTTTCCAAGAAAAAAAAATCAGCAAGCCAGTTAAAGAAAACCAAATATGAACTCACTAATAAGACTGGTATGGTTATTAATACTGCTCAACTCCAGTTGCAACTTTGCAGTGCCACAGTGCCACTATGATCTATGATTCATATAGCGCCCAATCTAAACCTAACCAAGACTAAGGCTATGTCTATACTGCTGTGCAACTATATGGTATGCCATGTAGCCGCATCTCACACCCCAACCAACAAAAGTTTTAATGACAAAAGAGCAGTTTAAACATAGCATAAAATCAACGGTAATCTTACTATTTAATCAACAGTCATTGGGAAAGGCCCATACAAGTTGTCTTCAAACTTCACTGAACCACTTTCACTAACTTCTGCATCAATTTGTGGCTTATATACCTCCCCTCCATTATTTATGTTTTACTAAGACCTGGACCACAAACTATTGGCATTTGCATTAGTGACAATACATGCAAATACTGGATTTACACCTCCGTTTCGGCAAAGCTCTGATCTGGATAATAACTTCATTATCTGACCGCAAAAGTTTTATTAATCCGAAGTTTATCCAGATTATCTGGATTTAGCTCTGCAAATCTGGTTGGGAAATCTTGGGGAAAAAAAATAGTGTCCATTAGATTTTAAGTGCTTCCCAGCTATCCTGAAAAGTTTGGAAATATTCAGGGAGGAGGAGCAGGGAATGTGGCAGGAAGGACTTCAGGTTCAGGATTTCATTACTTCTCTTTGGTCCCAGCCAGAGCCATAGATCTAACAAAATGACAATTTATTATACTTTTTCAAAGTCCAAAGTTGAATGACAGGGGCACTTTTCCCACTCTCATCCAATTATACTTCATTGCTGTGTGATTCCTCTACTAAGTTCTCTCCAGTTATGTGCACTTCCATCTCATCCAAACTATTTATATACATCTCCCAGTAATCCAACTATGTCAGCAGCAGTGACATGCTGGTTTTGAAAACTCAAATCACCAACATTTGTACTTTTAGACCTTGCTGCCCAATTTATTTCTTCTCTAGAAATAAATATTTGTGAATAATTACACTATAAAGCCTTTGTAGCAAACTTAAATGAAAGCAAATTAAGTTAATGGTGATAATTTAAAAGTTTCACATCATGCAAAACAGAACACTGGCCTTCTGTAACAGTTCAGTCTTAATATGGAGCTATGGAAAATAATTTCTACCCCTTCGACTGATCATTTCTTTTCAGGAATATGATTGGACCCACAGCTGCTACAAGTGACAGCAGTGACTATTGTTTTTAATCATTTACATTCAGCCAGGAGGTATGGACTGTTTCCTTTAGGTGTGACCCTTACAACTGTCAACTCAAAGTTACCTGGCAGTTGCCATGTGTTCTGTATGGGAATACACCCTAAACCACCCCAAAATGGAAAGAGCCATTTAACAGTGGTTTAAGAGTGATAAATTGGTTTAACTGAAGTACAATTCATTCTACAGTGCACAAAGAAAAGTTTTAATCACAATGTTGATTAAAAGCCAAGCAGAAAAACACCAATGAAATATAAACTCCAAATAATTTAAAATCAGTGTTCTCTTGTACTAAGGCACGGCATAAAGCTATAATTAATGCTTTAGTTATGGAAACTGTACAGGGTGTCTGATGTGGATGCTATTTCACAACTAGAAGATGTAAAATAATTCTACAGTACATAGAGAATCAGCAGCACACATCTTTCCAGGCGCTTATTTTTGGAGGCTAAGGGTCCAGTGCAGCATTTTGAAGGCCAAGCTAGTTTTATACTCACAAGACACGAAGATTCTTCAGCCCAGTAAAGTCCATCTTGGTGATTCTTGAGATATTATTTCTGTCTAAGTCCCTGCAAAGAAAAGAAAACAGAAATTCATGTTCAGGCACTTTAGTAGCTGCACAAAACTCTGTTTGAAGAGAATGCAACTTGTTCACCTGGGCATTTGTTTGTCACAGGGGTTCTCAAACTGGGGGCCAGGACGCCTCAGGGGGTCACAAGGTTATTACATGGGAGGTTGCAAGCTGTCAGCTTCCATCCTAAACCCTACTTTGCCTCCAGCATTTATAATGGTGTTAAATATATTTAAAAGTGTTTTTAATTTATAAGGGGTGGGTTGCACTCAGAGGCTTGCTAAGTGAAAGGGATCACCAGTACAAAAGTTTGAGAATCACTGGTTTATCAGCACTCAAAATTGTACAATTAGTTTTCCTATTAAAATCTAAAATGAGTCTGAGTATATAAAATGAGTAAAGATTTACTAATACTGATGAATTTTACTTCCCCCCCAGTGATGCTACTTGTAACTAAGTTTTTTGGGAGAGATGGGGAGGAAGAGAAAAGAGTGGGATTTTCAATGCACCTTAACCACATTGCACTTCAATAGGAGGTGGGTGTTTAACTCCCTTAGGCTGGGATTTTCTAAAGAGCTGGAGTAGTTTTAACAACGAGTCACTACACTGTACCTGATCCCACTCCATGGATTCACTCAGTGGTTGTGTGCACTAGCCACTCTTGGTAGTGTGCTCTGTTTGCCACAAAGTCAAGAAGCCACACGGTAGCTACTCTAAACACTGATCTGACTCTAGCTTTGGCAGAGTCCCATGCAGCACTTGCAGTTACTGAAAGTAGTAGAATTTAACAGGGCTAGCAGAATGGAAAGGTACAAAGGCTCACACCACCATCATCTAATTGCAGCTTCATTTCTCCCAAAGCCCTTGTGGGCAGTCTTATAAAGCAAAAGCCTTAGTGTGCTCCTTGGGGCTCCTCAGACATTCTCTCTGGCCCATCTCTCCCTGAGATGAAAGCAGCGCTGGCTTTCAAATCATACTAGCTACAGCTTCCCATACAGTGTTCTTCGCGGCCCCATCTGCCCTGTACTTTTATATACTGTACAGTACTGTGGTTGGGAAGTGCCCCTGGCTTACCCCACACAGGTATAGCCCGCTGCAGGCAAGGACACTAGGAAGCACCTTGTGCAGCAGCAGCAGCAGCAGCTTCCCCCCAGAAGAACAGGCGCCAACTTTGCCAGGGGATGCTCCAGGCCCGCCTCTTCCAGTCCCCGCTCCACTCCACTAAATTTGTTAGTCTCTAAGGGTACGTCCATACTACCCGCCCGGGTCAGCGGGTAGCGATCGACTTCTCGGAGTTCGATATATCGCGTCTCATCTAAACGCGATATATCGAACTCCGAACGTGCTCCCGTCGACTCCGGAACTCCACCACCGCGAACGGCGGTGGCGGAGTCGACGGGGGAGCCGCGGATTTGGATCCCGCGCCGTCAGGACGGGTAAGTAGTTCGAACTAAGGTACTTCGACTTCAGCTACGCTATTCACTATTCTTATAAAGCAAAAGCCTTAGTGTGCTCCTTGGGGCTCCTCAGACATTCTCTCCGGCCCATCTCTCCCTGAGATGAAAGCAGCGCTGGCTTTCAAATCATACTAGCTACAGCTTCCCATACGCTATTCGCGTAGCTGAACTTGCGTACCTTAGTTCGAACCCCGCCCCCAGTGTAGACCAGGCCTAAGGTGCCACAAGTATTCCTCGTTCTTTTTGCTGATACAGACAGGAGCGGCGCCAGGGTTTTTGGTGCCCAAGGCGGGGGGTCCTTTCGCGCTCCCGGTCATTGGCGGCAATTCTGCGGCAGGGGGGGTCCTTACACGCTCCCGGTCTTCGGGGCACTTCGGCGGTGGGTCCCGGAGCGAGTGAAGGACCCGCCGCAGAATTGCCACCGAAGACCCGGAGTGCGGAAGGACCCCCCCGCTGCCGAATTGCCGCCAAGGGCGGCAAAATGCCGCCCCCCCAAATCCTGCTGCCCTGGGCGACCGCCTAGGTCGCCTAAATGGAAGCACCGACCCTGGATACAGACTAACATGGCTACCACCCTGAATAGAATATCTTAAATGTACTTCATGAACAGCGTACACAATTCTCCATTGCTATTGAGTTTTTATGAGAGAAATTAAGATAGGGATGGAGAACAGTGTCTAGATATGGTTGGTTAAATACATAAATGTTATGGGTCATTCTTTAACTCCTACCTAGTGTGCAAGTTTCCCACAATCCTAGCATATCAGGCTCTCTTAAGAAAACAGGGCAACCAGATCCTTGCACTGACAGAAGTCAATTTGTGGCAGAGAAACTCCAGCTTTGGAGGATCAGAATTCTCCCTAGTTTCTCCTAAGAATGACTCCTGAGATGAAAAAATGCAAACAAAGTATCTTCTTTTCTGTATTAATACGAGAAGAGACAAGGTGGTTGAGGTAATATCTTTTATTGCAGTGGTTCTCAACCAGGAGTCCGGGGACCCCTGGGGGGCTGCTAGCTGGTTTCATGGGATCCGCCAAGCAGGACCAGTGTCAGACTTCCTGGGGCCCAGGGCAGAAAGCTGAAGTCCCACTGCATGGGGCTGAAGACTGGGCCCCTGAGCCCTGCCACCTGGGGCTGACGCAGAAGCCTGAGCAACTTAGCTTCATGGTGCCCCCTGTGGCATGGAGCCCTGGGCAATTGCCCTGCTTACTACCCATTAACACCAGCCTTGGCTTTTATATGTAGAAAAGTAGTTATTGTGGCACAGGTGGGCCATGAAGTTTTTAATAGCATGTTTGGGGGGCCTCAGAAAGAACAAGGTTGAGAACCCCTGTTTTATTGGACCAACTTCTAGTACAGGGGTGGGCAAATTTTTTGGCCCAAGGGCCACATCTGGGTATGGAAATTGTATGGTGGGCCATGAATGCTCATGAAATTGGGGTTGGAGTATGGGGTGGGGTGCGGACTTTGGGGTGGGGCCAGAAATGAGGAGTTCAGGGTGCGGGAGGGGGCTCTGGGCTGGGACAGGGGGTTGGGCGTGGAAGGGGGTCGGGGTGCAGGCTCTAGGTGGCGCTTACCTCAAGCAGCTCCTGGAAAAAGTGGCACGTCCCCTCTCTGGCTCCTACATGGAAGCATAGCCAGACAGCTCTGCACACTGCCCCGTATGCAGGCGCCACCGCTTAAGCTCCCACTGGCTATGGTTCCTGGCCAATGGGAGCTGAGGGGGTAGTGCTTGGGCCAAGGGCAGTGCGTGGAGCCCCCTGGCTGCTCCTATGCGTAGGAGCTGGATGGGGGACATGCCACTACTTCTGGGAGCTGTGTGAAGCCACGGCACGAGCGGAGTGGGGCAAGCCCCTGACCCCGTTCCCTGGCTGGAGAGGGGAGCTCGAGATCTGGATTAATATGTCTGAAGGGCCAGATACGGCCCCCGGGCCATCATTTGCCCACCCCCGTTCTAGTATAAGAATACTCTAACATAAGAAGTAAACCGCAGGACAATCTTGAAGCCATGAAATTTTGAACTGACCAAAGAACACCTGCATCGTTTATCCTTTAGAAGGTTCAATGGGAGTATTCTTCTAATACAAGAACTAGGGGTCACCAAATGAAATTAATAGGCAGCAGGTTTAAAACAAATAAAAGGAAGTTCTTCTTCACGCAGTGCACAGTCAACTTGTGGAACTCCTTACCTGAGGAGGTTGTGAAGGCTAGGACTATAACAGTGTTTAAAAGAGAACTGGATAAATTCATGGTGGCTAAGTCCATAAATGGCTATTAGCCAGGATGGGTAAGGAATGGTGTCCCTAGCCTCTGTTTGTCAGAGGATGGAGATGGATGGCAGGAGAGAGATCACTTGATCATTGCCTGTTAGGTTCACTCCTTCTGGGGCACTTGGCATTGGATATTTATTATTTGCCATTTAGTCATTTAGTTATAGAGATTTTTTAATAGAAGTCATTTTAGTAACTGAGATTGTTAAGAAAAAGTCAGATAAAAAAGAAAAGTCTTGCAAAGATTCTGGTTAAAAAAAGTAATGCATAATTGGAAAAAAGTTTTTTAAATTAAAATTAAAAAAAATATAAATATTTTAAATTTTTAAAAAAAAGAATAGTCATGAGGGTGGGGTTTATTATATTAACAATGGGGTGAATTGGGGGTTTATAATTAATTATTTATTTACAAACAGAAAACATTACATGACAAAAACATATCCACCACATCAAAAAGAAGATTAGTAAAAATTCAGTTAAACTGATTTTCTATCTCAATTTTTTTGTTAATAAATTATTAGTTACTTCATTTTGTGATTTTATGTTTGTTTATTTTATTTTCTATGTGTACCAATAAAAATCAATAATCAAAACTCTTATCGTTAAAACAAAAAAATAAAATCCATTTAAAAGCAAATAAGCACAAAATATTTAAAAATTTTAGCAATCCAATAAACCACACCAAGAGTAAAACAAAAAAACCAATTTCTGAAACCACACAAATTCTTGATGATCTGTGTAATGAAAAAAAATTTAATGAATACACATATCCAAAACAATCTGTATAATGAATACTCACTAAAACCAAAGTCTACTAATAACTTTAATTTTATAATTAAAATTTGCTACATAATAACACAATAAAAGACCCAAAAAAAAATAGAAATGGTAATGTTGTGGTGTAATGTGATATACAAAGACTGGTTTAATGGTGTAATGTGATATTATTGACATGATATTTCTGACATTAAAAATGCAAGTATAAATCATTGCAGCAACCAAGATTCTATAGTTGAAAGGTTTGTCTCTAATAAGGTTTGTTAGTAATTTGTTGTTTTTTGTTATTTGTATTTATTGTGTATGTATGTATTGTATGTTGTGTGTATTTGTTATGTTTTATGTTTGTATTATGTTGTTGTCTCATTTGTTATTTAATGTGTATGATTCTAAGTAGCCTCAGTGAAGCACTTCTTGAGCAATTTGTAGGAGCACTTACTTGACAAAGCACTTACTTTGGGAGATTCACTGAACAAGAAACTAACAACTTTGCCTGAATATTGCTGGCCAAAAGCTGAATCATTCACTGCACACAAAACTGAATCATTCATGGGTGATTGACTTTACAGTGTACTGACTTTTGCAGGGGTTGTTCCATTCATGAACCAAGAACAAGCTGGGTTTCTGCACACAAAAAGAGAGGGTTTCCACCCACAAAGAAAAGCCTAAGGCTCTCGAAGCCTCTCCAGAAAGAAGGGCCAAGAAGAAAGGCCGGCCTCCCCAAAGAAAGTGGGAGGAAAAAGTGGACCCAATGGGATGCTGTATGGGGGGTGTGGAGGAATGGAACCAGGCCATAATACTGGAACCAGTCTGAAAAAGATTGGGCCTGGAAGAGAGGGGAGTTGGGAAGAATCTGACCCTGAGAGGGTCTGATGAAAGGAGCTTATTTCACCACCTCTTTGTATTTATTTTTAGCTGTATTGTTTTGTTTTTTTTTTGTTTTGTTTCCTTTTTTGTTTGTTTTACTTACTTTATCTGTTATTAATGTTTTTTCCTCTTATTGTTACCATTTATAATAACTAATTTATTTTATTAAATTTTGTTGGAATTAATAAAAAACAGAGTTAAATAACTGCTGAATCAGTCAATCAGATATATTTCATCAGTGTAATTTAGTTAATCATTTTTATTAGTTTGTAAACCTGGGTGTAGAGGTCATTGAGAGGTGGGATTGTTTGGATTCATTGGGAGCTGGGGGTCTGGGTGCTAGGGCAGTAGACACAGGAGCATGTGTTTCAGGGCAGCACTGCAGCTTTGCAGGTCTGGGCAGCACAGCATCAGCCTGCATCTGGCTGGAGCATGACAACACAGCAGGTAGGCTCAAATTGAAAGGTAAAAGGCCCAAAGCAGCAGACAAAAGGGCTCAGGCACCAGTCTTGACAGCACCAGTGTAACCCATCAGGGAATCTCACCATGGACAGGAATCTAGTAAAGGACCTCATAGAATCATAGGTCAAAGGGGAGTCGAGATTATCTAGACCATCCCTGCTGGCACTATATCTAAAAATCCTGTCTAAAAAATATCCAATGATGGAGATGATTTTATTAGGCACAACCACCTGACAGTTAGGAAGTTTTTTAAGTTATTCCACTCCTAAATTTGCCCCAATTCCTCCTTACTGCTCCTTTCCTCTCCTGCTCCCTTCACTTCTTCTTTCCTACTCCTCTCCTCTCCTCCTCCTATCCTTTTTCTCCCCTCATCTCAAACAAACCTGTAAACAGCATCTCATCAGTTCCATGACTAAGGAAGTGGCATTTGGCAGAAAAACAGGCAGTGAAAAGCTCTCTGAAAAAAATCTCTCTCTCTTCTCTGAGCTCAAAATCTCTCATCTCTCAAATGGGCTGTCTATGGACAGGAGAAATTTTTGATGGACATGGGCTTTTTTTCTTTTTGTCTGGGCAAGCAGGAGCAGCGCAGCAGCTCCAAAGGGCTGGGCTGCTGGGCAGCTGAGCAGAGCTCCAGCTCTCCTCCGCTTGTGACAGAGCTGTAAAACTTCCACTCTCCTTTAGATACCAATCTACCTGGATCCATTCTTTCCTTTCCCTTTTTTTATCTGCTTCTTCCTGGCCTCTCTTCTCTTGCCTCTGCCAGTATGCTTGCAGACTCGAATCAGCAATCAGATCACATCATCTGTCCACAGAGATGTATCTGTCCACCCTCAGGTCTCATAGTTTTATCCTCTTTTTAAATTCAACCTTCTGATCAAAACACAAAATCAAACAATCACCTGAGCCCCCTGGCCTGAAGGAATTATGAGATAAGGTAGAACAAAGAGTAAAAGCTGGTCCTCACCTCTATTCCAAAACATAGTCCTCCTTTCTCTCTTCTCCTGGAAAAGAACAAGTTCTCAGTCTGTTTCTCTTCTTGTTGAATAAGCCTTCAGTTCCTTGGCAAATGCAATTCCCAAACAAAGCTTCCCAGCTTCCTCCTAAGCTTACAAAACCCAGCCCAGCTGGAGTATCACCAGTGTCCTGAAATCACTGGTAGGGTAGAAAAGGGTGAGAAGTGTTAGAAAAGGGTGAGAAACTTTCAATGCACAGCAGACAAACACAGAGAAACAGACATATATTTTTGTTTCATATATTATTTCATTTCATTGCTATTACCTCATTTATTCTGGTCTATATTTTTTTTACCTTTTCTTTTTCCTTTTCTGGCAAAACAAAAGTCACTAACAATGACCAAATTCATACCCTAGCCCAAATTCATAACCTTCTACAACTTGCTGCTTCTCCCCTTTCAATTATCTAGGGGGTTTGACCCTCATCTTGATCAAAAAGGACCGGAAAAAAGGACCCTGCCGGGCCGCGACGGCACCATCGACCAGGCCACTAAAGATCCCCCACCACCAAGGGGCCAAGGTAGGCTCCTATCCCTATTTGGGGGGGCTCCCTGCGGGCTGGCTGGCCACGGAGAGCACCCACAGCCCAGGGGGGAGGGCTGGGGGGCCCTGGGGGAGCTGCAGGGAGCTGCTGCGGGCTGCTGGCACCCTGCCTGCACCCCCTCACCCCCCCCACCCCCCTCACCTCCCCCTGAGCCCCCCCTCCCCCACCCCCCCCACCCCCACCCCTCCCCCCTCCTCCCTCTCCTCCCCTCCCTCCCCAGTGTGGAGTGGAGTGAGGAGAGAGAGGCAGAGAGAGGAGGCAGGGAGAGCAGGGGGGAGGGGGGGCCAGAGGACCAGGCCGGGGTGGGACAGGGGTGTTCGGTTTTGTGCAATTAGAAAGTTGGCAACCCTGGTTCTGTCATCAGTGCTCTCTTCTCTGGAGACATTTTTCCTGGCACTCCTTTAACAGCACACTTCTCCTCATCCCAGAGTTAGAAGAGTCTGTATTGTATAGTGGCCCAGACCCCACTCAGAAGACTTTGTTAAGGACTAATAGCCAAGGCTCCCATCCCCCACAAGAACAGTGAGTACCAACAGCTGGACCACACTCTTCCCTAGGACAGGCACAAAGTGTGGGATTCAAAAAGGGGCCCAGGCTGACTTTTAGCTGCCCTGCCACCAAGTGGAATTTACAGCACTGAGTTAGGCACCCAGGCTCCCTATACAGTGTATGGGGGGAGAGAGAGATGCCTAAAAAGGAGATTCAGGTAGTGGGAAACTGCCAAAGATACCAGAAGGAAGTGCTGAGGAAAGGGGTGTGGCAAAAACCCTTCTCCTCAAAACGGGATTCGGACCCTAACTCTGGACCAGAGGGAGGTGGCTCCCTTCCGTTGGGATTCACTGCCATAAACTCTCTCCTGGAGTTTGACACCTAAGTCAGCTCAGCCCTTTTTCCAAGACAAAATGAGAAGAGGCAGTAGAGGCGATGCCCTTCCCACATTAAGCTCAATATCCCAGTGGCCAGAGCTCCCACTCTGGATGTTTGAGACTCAGGTTCAAATCCTCCTTTTACCTGATGTGAAGCAGGAAATTGAATGCTGGTCTCCGACCTCCCAGATGAGAGCCCTAGCCACTGGGCTATTGGGTATAAAGGGGTGGAGCACCACAATCACCTCCTCCAGCTGTGGTGTGTGGAGCCTGATCCAGCAGCAGGGGCGGCTCCAGGCCCCAGCACGCCAAGCGCGCTTGGGGCGTCAAGCCACTGGGGGCACTCTGCCGGTCGCCGTGAGGGCGGCAGGCAGCCTGCCTGCCGGGCTTGGGGCGGCAAAATGCCTAGAGCCGCTCCTGTCCAACAGACATGCTCTACGGCCGCTTGTGAGCATGTCTACTGGATCAGACCCTGCAGGAGAGAAGCACAGGGAAATTACTATGTTGTGAATCTCACTGGGACTTATGCATGAATTAGGCATCAAGCTGCTCAGTGATATTGGTGCTGAGCCAGCTGTGCACATGCTGACAGCAATTTAGATGCCATGGGGACTTTTCCAGTGCAAACTTAGGCACCTAGGGAGTTTAGGCTCCTAGAGGTTAGGCAAACCTAACCAAATCCCAACCAAACATTCTACAGTTGCTTCCAATCCAGCTTTTCCAAGGGCTTGCATTTTTTCTTCCTTCTTCTCAAGTGACTGTTTACTCCATCACAATCTGACCTCTGCCTCCTCTCTTTGTACACAGTTTCCTGCCTATCAGCTGCCAGAGCAGAACTCGTCCTGCAGCCTTGGCTCTTTTCACTGGGAGGAACAATCAGAAGCCCCACCGCCCACATGGACCATTTAGTGCTTAGTGCCCTGACCCAGAGTCAGTCTTGTACACTCTAGTGCAAAAGCGGAAGACCTTTGCAACCAATGTTCTCTTTATGCAATGTAATTTTGGGATTCTTAAGCTGTGTTAGAGTCATAGACTTTAAGGTCCAAAGGGACCATTATGATCTTCTAGTCTGACCTCCTGCACAATGTAGGTCACAGAATCTCCCCACCCACTCCTGTAACAAACCCCTGACCTATGTCTGAGCTATTGAAGTCCTCAACTTGTGGTTTAAAGACTTCAAGGTGCAGAGAATCCTTGTTACCGTATGTTGGTGATTTATCAGTTCATGCACTTGAGTTTCATCACTTGCCAGGCAACAGTGCATTCTTGTCCTGCTAGATAAATTTCCCTCTGTAATTCACTGACTTTCATGGACATTGGAGCTGATTGAGTAGTCACATTACTTTTCTTTTAGCTGACAAATGACTGTTTTCTTAAACAATGTGTTCATTGTTCAGCCAGGTCTACTGGAGACAATGTTAAAGATGTGCAAGCTTTTTGTAAGCAACTGTGCCCAGAAGAAACTCTCCTGGTTTCAGCTTGTTATTAATTTGGATTAGGTTCATCAACAGGATTGCAGGGGTTCATGAGCCATTCAGTTAATTTAGGCCAACCTATCATTTCAGATGGCAATTGTTTTATTGCTTGCTTTCAACAGCAGCTCTTGAAACTTTGTGCTAACACAGACATTCAGGTGTGATGAACCACTGACAAAGCCAAAGAGATGGCATGAACTCCTGCTAGCCAAATCTAATTAGTTTTTCACTGTTATCCATGGTATACAACAATACTGCTTTGTATGCTAGTGATCTGCTACTGGAATTTGTGGGAAAATAGCATTTTAGGTTTCCTTTATAAAAAGCATTGTTTTAATCCATAATCGATTACTAGAATAAACAAAAAAGGAGACAGGATGCACCCCTGCCTTACACCTGTCTTGATGCTGAATGGTTTACTCAATCCATTTTCCATTTTAATGTAGCATTTTGAGTTGGCATAGAATGCCTTCATAATGTTAATTTTGTTGGAATCTCATATTGTTCCACAATTTTCCACATTCTTTCTCCGTTTACACTATCAATTGCCTTTTGAAAGTCCACAAAATTGATGGCAAGACTTCCTTGGAATTCAATAGTGTTCTTAATAATCCTTCCCAGGGTGAAAATAGCATTTGTGCCCAATCTCCCTTGTCTAAATCCAGATTGTTGTTCACATACAATGGTATCCATCTTTCCTTTCATTCTGTTCAGGAGGACTGCCGCTAATACTTTTCCTGTGACAGACAAAAGTGTTACTCTCCTCCAATTTGAACAATTGTTTAGATCACCTTTTTTTGGTAACTTGATTATGATACCAAGGACCCATTTTTCCAGCACTTTCTCCTCCATCCATATTTTGTTGCACAGCAAACAAATGACTGATTCCAAGTCTTTGTCTCCATATTTAAGCATCTCTGGATGAATGCCGTCCAAACTAGGTGCCTTGTTGTTTTTCAGCTTATGCAATGCTTTTTGTTGTTTTGTTTGTTCTTCTTTGATTTTTACCTCAGATACATCTAGATCTAGATCTAATGGTTTATCACTGTTCAATTCCAGTCTTGTAATTGGTTCTGGTTGGTTTAGCACTTCTTTGAAGTGTTCCACCCATCTATTTCCATGTTCCTCCTGTGTTTTCAAAATTTCTCCTTGTTTCCCTTTCACTGGGACACTTCTGAATTTTGATCCATATCCTGGTTAACTGTTTCAGACTGTTCTTGTATCATTTTTCCCCCCTGCTTCTTCAGCTTCACTAGGCCTTACTTTCTATCCAATTTTGCTTATCTTTTTTTCATTGTTTCTTTACTGCTTTGGCAAGGTTCCTGCAGGTTTATTTTGTTTCTTCAGTTGCATGTTGTAGTAATAGAGCCTAAAATAGAACAATTCAAGGCTATTTGATCTATATTTTGCTGATGACATCACTCCTATCAGTGAAGATGCCAATGGACTACAAAAATGCACAAACTAAGTAAAAGTAGTAATGGAGAAGATTGGTTTGAGATACAATGCAAAGAAATGTAAAGTCATGTTAATGGGGACTATAAGAAGAGAAACTGGAGAAGGTGGACAATTTTACTTATCTTGGAAGTACCATCAGCCAAGATAGTACTAGCTCCGAGGAAATAAGAAGAAGAATTGGGAAGGCAAATGCTGCATTTGGAAGACTCAAAAACATCTGGCAACTCAAAAACATCTCCCTCAAAACAAAACTGAACATGCACAAAGCAACTGTTATCGCCATCACAACATATAGCAGGGAGACATGGGAACTTACTAAGAAAGATATGCAAATGCTGGATACATTTCATCACAAATGTCTGATAAGACTATTGGGAATAACACACAGAGATAGGAAGACGAATGAAGAAGTCAGAAAATTACTGGACAAGGCACGTCTCACAAATAATCTACAAAAGAAGACATCTGTGGCTGAGACATGTGCTGAGAATGGAAAAAGAATGCTTACCAAATACCGTCCTTAAGACCGCGAATAACATGGAAATGAATAGTTCTGAACAACATCAAGCACCTCAACATGAAATGGGAAGATTTGGAGAGAAGGACAGTTGACAGGCAAGGATGGCAAATGTGGATAGCCCAATGTGCAGCAAAGCATGGGATGAACTAAGGTCTACGGTAAGGTCATAAAAAACTTGGTAGGTGACTGTAGGATCACTAGCAGGTTCCAGCTGCAAAAACCTAAACCTTAATCTCTAATCTTCATTGGCTTTCAAATATATCAGTATACTTCTGAACTGGCAAAGAAATGTACACTAGAATTTGTACACCAGGACTTTTAGTGGTTATACCAAAGTACCTTTCAATGGAAATTCTTTAAATCAAGCCATTCCAAGACACTTGGAAAGTTATATTGCAAGTCTAAAGAGTCTTTTACTTTATAATTAATAAGTTCTCCATTTTTTAAGCACAGATTCATGCAGAAAAATATATGCTCATTATGGATGAATATCTCCTCAGGGTAGAAGTCCTACATCTGACTGGCATTCAGGGCCAGCTACTCTTTTGCACTGTGTTAAATTTCACCCTGCATGCACAAGAGCCCTGTTAATATTGTGTGAAGTTACATGTTCAGAGAACACTATCCCATATAACTCATGATACAGGAAAGCTGGCAGCCAAGCTGTCCTCTCATGGTTCATAAGTTACCACTACTCACCTTTACCCACAGGAGAATAGATTGAGGTTGTGACCCACACCAATTTTAGTAAGGCTGCTGGTTCTTATGACTCTCTGGGTTAATTTATTTTTCTTTTGGTATGGAACATATGAAGCAGGGCAGTATAAAAACAGTATTAACTTTTAATATAGGTGTTGTGGAAACTTGATGCAAACAGAAACAAACAAACAATGGAATGGAATGATTTCCGCTGGAACATAAACATGGATTGCAATGGCATGGAATGCATATTTTGTGTGAATACCAATGAAGTAAACTCCCACTGATCTGTTACTTTAAAGGATGTTTTACCCATAAACATCTCCCCCCATGTTTTAATAACTATATAATTTGATACATATTTGGTAAATATGCTGAAAAATAAATCACACAATGTGTATACTTATTGCAAGCAGCAAAACAAAGCAATTGGAGCAAACCCTGCTCCAAACAAAGAATTCTTCAGAGTTGCTTAATCCTACATTCCTCTTTGAAGAGAATTTAGTGAACTCAAGCCAGACATGCAAATAATATTTTAAAGTGTCTCCAAGATTCTATGATGCATGCCATAATACATCTTCCAATAGCATTAGAGCTACATACATTTTTCTATACTCCAGCACAGTTTGAACAATTTTTAGTTTACAGTTACTCTTCTGTGCCACTCAAACCCTTCAAAAAGTAAGTTGTGAATCTGTTCTTCCAAAAACCCCAGCCTCCTCTTGAGAATTATACAGGCACATCACTGGGGAAGTAGACTCATTTGTCAGAGTATTAAATGTGTGTGCGCGCAAGCATATTATATACACACACACACACACCTCCCATAATTAATTAAAGGGAACAGATTGACGTCTTTCAGCTTCTATTCTCAATACTGCCTTGCAAACCTGATCTTGTGCAAATACACCTCTACCTCGATATAACACTGTCCGCGGGAGCCAAAAAATCTTACCGCATTATAGGTGAAACCACGTTATATCGAACTTGCTTTGATCCACTGGAGCATGCAGCCCCCCCCCGCCGAGCACTGCTTTACCACATTATAGCCAAATTCGTGTTATATCAGGTTGTGTTATATCGAGGTAGAGGTGTAATTTAACCTCTGCTTACCTCCGTAAAGTCACAGTACTTTGTGTGTGAAGGGTTAGAATTGAGGTTTAAGAAATACTTCAGATTAAATGCCATACCAATTTCTCATATTATGCAATGTTAAACAATAGTCAGGAGCAAAAGATGGTCAGACCTGGAATACATGACTTAGGGCATGTCCACACAACAAAATTAAGTCAATCTAGCTTATGTTGGCATACAGCTGCCACAGTAATTATATTGCTCATGCATGTCTACACTTCGCTCTTTGTGTCAGCGGTGCACATCCTCCCTCACCAGAGGCACTTCTACCGATTGAACTGTCCGTGTGGGGCATTGTGGGATGGCTTCTGAAAGCCAGCAACAGTCAATGCAAGTCTACACTGAAGAAGTGTCAACCTAACTACATCAACTTTGACCCTATACTTCTTGTGGAGGTGGAATTATTAAGTTGGTGTAGTGGGCGAGTTAGGTAAGCAGGAGCTGCCTTCCATCGACCTAACTCTGTAGTGTAGACCAGGGCCCAGTCTTGAGTTCAGATCACTAAGCCATCCTCACACTGAATGTGTGAAATGCATATATAAAGGAGTATCTGGTACTTCTCCTGCCCCTTCACAAGCACACTTATGGTGGATGCAAAAGGCATGCAAGCTGTTAGCAGACCAATGGGAGCATACTTCCACACATGCCTCCTGTCACAACCTGTTCCCAGTCCCATTTTCTGGATGGACTCCAGTCTGTTGTAATTGGATGCAACAACTGAATCACACATGCTTCTAAACATCCTCCATCTGGGTAGTGACTGATCACTGATCCTAGCTCTGAGCATCTCAGGTGCATTTCCAGATGCAGATCCCATGTCTGGACACCTTTCTGAGGCAATGGGGCCCTGCAGTGTGTCTGCCTAGACCCTGGTATCAGTGCCTAAGTCCTCCAGAGTCCCCAGTTGCTTAAACATATCCAACCCAGAGTCTGGTTTCTTAATTATACCCTTCATGGACAACGTGGCAGTAAAGCAAGGCACATGGCCTTGCCCAGGAATTTAACCACAGAAACTTTCACTCTTACAAAGCAGAAGAGAGAGTTATAGATCTATGGAAAACAACAAAGTCTGAAACACAAACCCCCTCAAGTCTAACCTCAACACCTAAGAGTCCTAGGTTTGGTCCAAATCCAGAGGCCAGGCAACCCTTCCAGCCTTCTTGGCTAATAGATTTCCTTTTGGCAGTGAAACAGCCCTTCTGGCTTAGAGAACATTCTTCTTTTAAAACATTCTTTCACCTTTTCTGCCCATTCACTTCTACTTAGAGATTTCCAAATACCAGCCCCACTCCCTATTCCCCACTGGCTTCTAGGCAGAGTCGTTCAAAGTCCCTGGCCCTAATAAAGGGCTTTAGAGTGCCATTTAAAGGGAGAAGGCCATAGGTTCCCCCCGCCCTCCTCTTCCTCTCTCAGGTGCCCCCATTGCCACTATTACCCGAGCAGCCTGACTCTCCTGGCCCAGGAGCCCCTAAATCTAACCCCTCCTAATTTGAGTAGCATTGCAACCTGGTACAAACCTGAGTAGTCCGGCGACCCCTTGGGCCAGGTCACAATGCAATTCACAAAATTTGGCCAAAAGTG
This sequence comes from Mauremys reevesii, assembly GCF_016161935.1. Classification (NCBI taxonomy): domain Eukaryota; kingdom Metazoa; phylum Chordata; order Testudines; family Geoemydidae; genus Mauremys; species Mauremys reevesii. The sequence goes on from NC_052630.1 coordinate 29,429,049, forward strand.
GCACAGTGTCCTGGTGTGCAGGGGGTTGCCTGGCTGGACCCCCAGCTCTGCAGACTACGGTCCTAATGACAGCAAACCATTAATAGGACAGAGCCACTGACTCAGTGTTGATGGTCCTTGATTGCTTTCTCTCAACATCCCAAACATAGTCTCTCCACTGGATGTTAAGTTCCTGCTACAAAAATCAATTCTTGAAGTCACACTGAAGCTACATTCAAGATGGAGGTTAAAATACAACATGGCGGTCACAAAACCACAACAACAATTCATATCCCACACTCTGTCTCATCTCCCACACAAAGCAATAGCAGGTTAGTTTCTGTTTAAATTCAGTCTTGTACAAAACAAGCTATATAGACATCTGCAATAATGCCAGCCATACTCAAGGGTTAACCTCTTGCATCTGCCTCTGGAGTGTGATTGCCCATGAAAATCAGAACCTGCTGTTAAATTCTGTCACTGCCATTTAAATTTCTAAGATATTGTCTGGTAGCCATGAGATTAGATTTGAGTCTTCTCTACAGTCACATCAGGAGCCCTTAACTAACTAGGCCATCCCTACAATTAGTGCATTTATAATACCATCCTTTAGTAGCACATTTTACTCCTCCTTTTGGAAAACTTCCTTGGACTGCTCAGTATAGTCAATGCTGTTGCTGTTTTAAAATTGAACATGAAGACAGTTTCTGAGCCCCTGTTGCTTCATGTTTGTGATTGATTGTACCTCTCAGCGTTAAGCCCCCTGAGTTCTATAATGGCACCATTTAAGTAAACTTTTCCTGGAAGGAAGCAAGTTACCTCTTTATTGGTCTGTTTCTTTACACTTTGAGAAGCTGTGATAATAAACTAAAATATACAACACAAAAATAGCCTAATCTCTCAGGACATGAAAACACAAAGGGTGAAAATCCCAAGCTTTCTTAAGTTGATGGAGTTTTGCCATAGACTTTAAAGTGGGTCAGGTTTCCACCAAAGGTGTAAAGAAGGCACACACAGAGTTTGATAACAATTAAGTGCCTGTAACTTTGTCAGAGGGTCACTATCTTGGAGCACCACCTCCTGGCCTGGGTGGCCCTGCACGCATCTGATCCTCGGTTTCCCCTTCTCAAGGCTCCTCAAGAGTATTTTTCCAGCACTGAAGCTTAGAACTCCCTTGTCACAGTGTAATTATTATACAAGTCTCAAAGGCATAAACTGAAGTCCCATATTGGAACGCAAAACCCCTCTGGCTCTGACACCTCTTAACACTCTTGACTCTTCTTCAGTCCCCAATCTTTCTTCAAAATGGTGGGCTCCTGGGCTTACCTCTGTTCAAAGGACCCACTGAATCAATAATGCAAAGAATGAGTTTAATGAGTTAATGCAAGCATAAGGAAAGAAGCTGGAACTGCATGACAGGGGATGGCTCACTCGATAATTGCCCTGTTCTGCTGGCACTGGCCACTGTTGCAAGACAGAATACTGGGCTAGATGGACCACTGGTCTGACCCAGTGTGGTCATTCTTATATACATATGTAATGTCTGCCCACCCTGGACTCATTACCACATCCCTTCTGAGTTCTTTCCCATCTCCCTGACCTTTGAATAGAACAGTGGCAAGAGAACACTTTTCTGCACCTTTCTTCACCTCAGCACTCAGAGATTAGCAGGAAGCATCTCCTCAGCATCATGGTACAGACAGACAAATAAGTAAACCATCTTCATGGTGTCATACATGACAAATTCAAGGGCAAAGAGACATATAGAACACATTTAATTGTTAATTATTCATGTTATAAGCCTAAGTAATAAACAAGAGGATGGTTATGTGTGGAAAGAAACATGATATGGTTGGTATTAACAACACTTGGTGGGATGACTCATGTTTAGAACAATAAAATTGATGGCTTGAAGTTGTTCTGTAAGGATAGAATGGGAAAAGGGAAGAAGCAGTGGTCCTTTACAACAAAGGCACACATTGCCTGTTAGAGTCATAGTTCAGAATTGCAGGACCTTGAATGCTGACTAATATTCTACCTAGTAAAGCTAAAGTAGTGGTATTGGGGGCATCTGTTACAGACCACCTACTCTCACGAGAGAGCAGGATGAACTGTTACTTAACCATCTGTAAGTAATATGTGGGAAGAAAAAATTATCATCGGTAACTTGAACCTGGGGAACACTTGCTGGACATTGCATGCAGCCAGCAACAAAATTTCCTTAGAGTTTCTAAAAATAATAGATGATGATTTCTTAGGTAACAAACCTTTGTTAGCTCATGCTTGAAAATGTAGTTTGTCATGTAGGGCTAGAGGCAGATAGTAGCCTGTATCCATTAAAGACAAAGCAGTTCAGCAGCAGAGGCTTTAGGTAACAGGTAAAATAAAACTATGTGGTGCAGCATGAGAATTGGTGATTAGTATAGCACCAAACATTCATAGGGAGGGACAGACAGTATTAGAGTTTGAAGATGTGTACTGAAGACTCTCTTGCATCAAACTCCACAAATGGTTCCCATGAAATACAATGCAGAGATGTTGACCACTTTGTGCTACTAAATATTCTGCTTTCACATGCAGGGAATTTACAACTTGAGTTGTTCGTCTGCCTTCTAAAATCCCACCCATACCACCGTTTAGGTGCTGCATGTTGGAGTTGATGGTTACCTTGTGGAGCAGATGGAGGAAAGAAGCCAAACAGGAAAAATTTAAAGTAATTATTCACTTGTCATTCCAGTAGGTGGTTTGAATCAGCAAAATCTGTAGTAATGCACTGATAAACAATACAACCTTTGTTCCCAAGAATGTGAGTTGCTTGAGTTATTTGGAGAAAGTAGCCTAATGCACAATTGTGCCCTGGGTAGGCCTGATTAGGGGCTCAAGAGATCTATAAGGAGACTTAGGATCCAGGAAGTATGGGAAAGACTGTCCAGAAGCAGGAAGGCCTGGGTGAAGGGATGTTGAGACATCTCCTCTGCCATTCTGCAGGCTGTTGGCTTTCTTCAGCTTCAATTGTCTCCCAATTTCTTGCCCCTTATACAGGACAGTGGTATTCCCTGTGCCTTCCTCTAGGTCCAGTGTCAACATCACAAATGCAGCAGCCAGCACATCCCTCGGCCCATGCCGCTTCCCACAGCCCCTATTGGCCTGGAGCGGCGAACCGCGATTGGCTGAACCTGCGGACGCAGCAGGTAAACAAACCAGCCTGGCCAGCCAGGGGGCTTACCCTGGCGAGCCGCGTGCCAAAAGTTGCCGATCCCTGCACTATCATTATCAGCTTGGCTTTTTCTAAGAGAGTAACATGAAGCCAACAGATTTCAGATATCTCACCTTAGGTCTCTACAAAACAACCAATAGGCAATATAAAAATCTTTGCTTTCTATTAAGAAATTACTGCCCCTCATCCAAGCAGTAGGAAAACATGGGGCTTTACAAGCCAGTCTCTATAGGAGGAATTTCATGTCAGATCCAGCTATAATGGTGTGCTTTTTAGAATTTCACACTATGTAAGTGAGGCCTGTTGATCTGAAAACAAGGCAGATTCCAATGCACCGAGCAGCTCCAGAAGCCTAGCTCGCTCAATGCCCACCATTGGCAACAGGCTTCTTCCTCCCAGCTTCTCCATCCCATGTCTCCCACCATCCCAACCCAAACATCACAAAACCTGCTGCTCTTAGCTAATTTATTAGCCTCCAATCAGCTGCCAGAGGAGCAACAAAGGATTCATACTCAGTGGATTCACCACAATATTTAAGAACACCATACTTACACTTTACTGTCACCAAGTGTTGCCAACTCTTGTAATTTCATCCTCAGCCTTGTGATATTTGGTGCTTTTCTCACAGCCCCATCTCCCAAATACTGTTATTTCATGAAAATCTCAACTTTCATTTCAAAATAAAAAGGTACTAGTCCCTTTCTGGTGGAAGAGAAAAGCTTGAAAATATGACCAAATCTACAGGCTCAGAAACCAGAAAGTAAACAAACCCCAAATTGTTATCTTTTAAAATCTTAAAATTTCAGTTATTCACTTATGGGAGCCTTACCCATGTGTTTTGAACACTTGAGTTTGGCAACAGTCTGTTACCTGAAACTTTGGATTGCATCACGCCCTTTTATTTCCTGGTTATAGCTGACAGTAGCTAGCTGACATAACTGGTCTTTTGAATCACAAGTGACAACATATGGCAGAGCTGTGCTGCCCTTTTTATTCAAGGCTTAATAATAGCAGTTAAAATATTGATTTATTCCTCTTACTGTTCATGGAAGTTACCAGATTTGCCTTGTATTCTATTCCAAAATCATGGTTCTGTCCAAAAACCTACAAATATTAGGACTGGTTAATCAGCCAAGGCCTTACACCATCCATTCACAACAGTGGATTTGTGCATCCAGGGCCACACGTAAAGCTGATAAACCCACCCCTTGACCCACTCTCATGTGACAAAGAGTTTGTCAGATACTTTTTGTAGCTGTCTACGTATTTCATAGAGTAAATAAGGATACAATTTGTTTAAACAAGTATAATATAAGAACATAAGAATGGCCATATTGCATCAGATGAATGGTCCATCTATCCCAGTATCCAGTCTTCTGACAGTGGCCAATGCCAGGTGCTTCAGAGAGAATGACAGAATAGGCAATCAGCAAGTGATCCATCCTCTGCTTTACTAGGGCTACATAGTTTCTTCAGAAATGGACACTACTCATCTGTAATAATTAACTCTACTGCATAATGATAAAACTATACTGAGGAGATACTCCATTTAACATGTTACATGTAATTTGGTGATTAACTGCATTGGAAGGACTCACTCACAGTCTGAGCAAATGAAGGAGCCATGCACAGCACTGCAACATGCAGTGAAATAAGCCAATTCTGTTTACAATTTACTGCAATTTTCTGGTGGCTCCATCATATTGCCACCCAGTTTAAGGCTCCAATTCAAGAAAATTAGTTGATCCCTTGTGGGTGGCGGGGCTCAGGTTACAGGCCCCTTGGGATCGGGCTTCGGTTTTGGTCCTGGGCCCTAGCAAGCCTAAGCCAGCCCTGGCGACCCCATTAAAATAAGGTCACGACCCACTTTGGGATCCTGACCCACAGTTTGGGAACCACTGCTCTAGGGAATATGTCCCTGGCCCCCCACCCAAGACAGTGGAGCTCCAGCTTTGTCCCCCCACCCCACGCAGGGCAGTGGGGCTCGGGCTGGCTCAGGCTTCAGTCTCCCCCTCTGGGAGTTGTGTAATAATTTTTGTTGTCAGAAGGGGGTCACAGTGCAATGAAGTTTGAGAACCCCTGAGTTAGATGTAAGTTGGTAGGGCCTGAAAAAATTCACCCTAGAGTATTTAAGGAACTAACTGGAGCAATCTTGGAATTGATAGCTATTATCTTTGAGAACTTATGGAGGAATGGTGAGGTCCCTGAGAACTGGAGAAAGGCAAACACAGTACCTACATTTAAAAAGGGGAACAAAGAGAATCTGGGGAATTATATATCTATCAGCCTAACTTTAATACCTGGAAAGATACTGGAACAACTTACTAAACAAACAATTTGCAAGCATCTAGAGGATAATAGGGTTATAAGGCAGAGCACAGACAATCCAACTTAATTTCCTTCTTTGACAGGGTTACTGGCCTAGTGGATGGAGGTAGATGGGCAACAGCAGACATGACATATCTTAATTCTAGTTAGGCTTTAAACACAGTACCACATGACATTCTCATAAGCAAATTAGGGAAATGCAGTCCAGATGAGATTACTATAATGTGGGTGTACATCTGATTGTAAAACCGTCCTCGAAGAGTAGTTATCAATGGTCAGGACTGGTACTATTCAATATTTTCCATAATGACTTGGATAACAGAGTGGCAAGTACTCTTACCAGATTTGTAGATGACACCTGTAAGTAGGCCTACAAACATTTTTTAATGTTTAAAAAACATTTTTAATGCAAATATTAAAAAATTAAACCTTAAAATTAACTCACTAACTCATACAGTTGGTTAAGCCATTTTAAAAAGGGGAAATATCTTTTGCTGCGAGGTTAAAGTACTAAACTATTAATAATACGTAAGGCTGTCAGTTTGCCACAGAGGTCACAGAAGTCACGGATTCCTTGACACTGGAATGGGTTACCTAGGGAGGTGGTGGAATCTCCATCGTTAGAGGTTTTTAAGGTCAGGCTTGACAAAGCCGTGGCTGGGATGATTTAATTGGTGTTGGTCCTGCTTTGAGCAGGGGGTTAGACTAGATGACCTCCTGAAGTCTCTTCCAACCCTGATATTCTATGATTCTATGACTTTCCGTGACCACCGTGACTTCTTCAGCAGCTGGCCTGGGGGCAGCCTGAACAGCTCAGGTGGCCCCGAGCCAGCCACACTGACCGCTGCTGGGGCAGTCTCGCCCCCATCACTCCCCTAACCCCCAGCAGCAACAGCAGGAGTTTGGGTGGGGCGGCTCTGGGTGGCACTTACGTCAGAGGGCATCCCTAGAGGCGGCGACATCCCTCGGCTCCTAGGGGGATATGTGGCTAGGGGCTCTGTGCGCTGTCTCCGCCTGCAGGCACTGCCCCCGCAGCTCCCATTTGCCACAGTTCCTGGGCAATGGGAGCTGCAGAGCTGGCACTCGTAGAGGAGGTAGCGTGCAGAACTGCATGACCACGCCTCTGCCTAGAAACTGAGGGACATCCCACTTCCGGGGAAGTGTGGAGTCAGGTACCACCCTCTCCCCGCACCCCTCCCCAGCACCCGCGGCACTCCCCGGGCTGTCCCCTCCCCAAGATTTAGTCAGAGGTATATAGTACAAGTCATGGACAGGTCAAGGGCCATGAATTTTTGTTTACTGCCCGTGACCTGTCCATAACTTTTAATAAAAATACCTGCGACTAAAACACAGCCTTAATAATATGCATTCCATAGAACAAACTTTAAAATGAATGTATATATCTGTAAATGCTGTAATTAATTCATTAAATAATGTTTTTAGGCAATTACATGCAGTATATATGTTACCAAACTTGCTCTGCACTTAAGAAATAAAGCAGGGGGAATGGTCAAGATCCAGCACACTTATCTGGATCACACCAGTGGAAAAGAGAATTAAGAATGTTAGGGAGAAAAATTTGCAAGGCTAGAAAGTCCTGGACCTTGAACACCCATGAATTAATAAAAAGCAACAAAAGAGTCCTGTGGCACCTTATAGACTAACAGAGGTATCAGAGCACAAGCTTTCGTGGGTGAATACATGAGTCTGACAAGTGGGTATTCACCTACAAAAGCTTATGCTCCAATACATCTGTTAATCTATAAGGTGCCACATGACTCTTTGTTGCTTTTTATAGATCCAGACTAACACGGCTACCCCTCTGATACATGAATTAATAGTTCAACTGTGCCAATTATATTTGCTATACCTAGATGGATAGGGAATCCTAAAAACAACGGTGTATGTTAACAGTATGAATACAACAAAAAACAAGACCTATCAATAGCATTATCCTAGAGTGAATGGCCATGCAAGGAGAAGATGAAGTAAACAGCCTGCTGTAAATGAATGAAGCACAGATGGTTCGAAGAGTGCTCAGCACAAATAAACCTAACCACAAGGAAGGAAGGTTGGACCCAACTAGTCATTACAAAGGAAGTGAAGGAGGTGGTACAGCTTGGGAACACATTATGTGCTCTGAAATACCACAAATTTTCGGTGGGGACAACACCATGCCAGGAAAGCCTAAATGGATTTTGTCTAAACCTCACCCGTCTGACTCAGATTGGGAGCCATGCCCTATGGCCAAGCATGTAGATGAAGGAGATTGTGAGACAGGCTGTGACAGACACCACGAAATGAGAGTCACTGGTAACCATTCTGTTTGCATCTACACCTTCCTTGTCCTTTAATACCACTAATTTTGTACAAAGAAAAAAATAACAATTAGTGTATATTGGCCAACTAACAGCAGATATGAAAAACAAAGGCAGTGGTAAGTAGGTAGGCTTGACCTAATATGAGTAATTAAACGTGGGGTGGAGGGAAAGGAGACAGGAGGCCTCATTCTTTGGAAGATAGGATTAAGGAGGTAAATGAATGATCAGGCTGGAAACAAAATATTTGTGCTAACTAAAATAAGCAAATAGTCCAATAGGCCAAACCACAAAATGTCTGAGCCAGCTAAGATAAGAGGGAGAACACTAAGGGAACCATTTACTATAAACAAAACAACCAAATACATTAAAAATATAAAAATAAAGAGTAGGTCAAGCATAAATAGAACATGAACAGAGCATGCTATACCGGAATTGGTTCCTACAAGGTAACCAATCCAATCCAATCCAAAGTATGTAATATAATGTATAGTAAATGCAATAAAATATATAAAAGGAGAGAGTTTATGTGAAACTTTGGAGCTGTGATGTACCCTGCATTCCCTCTCCTCTGAGTATAAATCTAATCAACTCAGTGTTGCTGTATGCCAAATAAAAATGTCTAGGTAACAAAATGTAAAATCAGACAAGGTTAGAATTCAAAATGATCTTGACAAATTGGAAAATTGAGCTGAATTCAACAAGATGAAATCAATAAAGACAAGTGCAAAGTATTTCACTTAGGAAGGAAAAAAAATCAAATGCACAGCTACAAACTGGGGAATAATTGTCTAGGGGCGTAGTACTGCTAAAAAGGATCTGGGGTGAAAGTGGATCACAAATTGAATGAGTCAACAATGTGATACAGTTGCAAAAAAGGCTTATAACATTCTTGGGTGTATTAACAAGAGTGTTGTATGTAAGCCAAAGGAGAGAATGGTCCTGCTCTACTCAGCAATGGTGAGACCTCAACTGGAGTACTGTATCCAATTCTGAGCTCCACACTTCAGGAAAGATGTGAATTGGAAAGTGTCCAGAGAAGAGAAACAAAAATGATGAGAGGTATAGAAAACCTGACCTAAGAGGAAAGGTTAAAAAAGCTGGGCATGTTTAGTCTTGAGAAAAGAAGACTGAAGAGGGACCTGATAATGATCTTCAAATATGTTAAGAGCTGTTATAAAGAGGACTATGATTAATTGTTCTGCATGTGCACTGAAGTTAGGACAAATAGTAAAGGGTTTAATCTGCAGCAGGGGAGATTCAGGTTAGATATCAGGAAAAACTTTCTAACTATATGGGTAGTTAAGCTCTGGAATAGGCTTCCAAGGGAGGTTGTGTAATCCGCATCACTGGAAGTTTTTAAGAACAATTTGGACAGGGGCTGGACTTGATGACTTCTCAAGGTCCTTTTCAGCCCTACATTTCTATGATTCTGTTTCCCAGGTACAAAGGAAGAATCCATTTTGCAGATTAGTTTGACAGCAAGCTTTAAGACCAAAGCACAATGAAACATTATAGGTATAGCAGAAACAGACAGCTGAATACGGAGAATCCCAGATGCACAAGTTATCTAAAGTAAAGAAGAGATTGCAGTAATCTGTGCCACTTCGGCTCAGGCACCATTTTCTTTCATCTGCAGAACTCGTATAAAACTCTACAGTTGTGTTTACAAGAGCATTGCTTATTTTTTGGCTCCATTTAGAGCTTCATACTATTTCTTTCCAGAAGTCAGAATACTTTTTTAAATTAAGTACTCCTACTTAATTTCCTACAGCAATTACATACTCCCTGTAGGCAACGGCAGCCCCCTCCTCTCTTCCAAATCCAACATACACCAGCTGGTTCCATGGACATGTAGGTGGTTACTACATCAATCCAGCATGTTTGGATTGAAGCCCAAACAATGGTACAGACAGGAATGTGAGAGAGATTCAAGTACCTTTGCTCAAAGAGGCAACACTTCCACCAGCTATCTGCTGCATTATTTTAGTAAGCTTATAGGTACATTTCACAGCTTGTTTCACTTTTTACTTACAGACTTCATGGTTAACTTCCCCGGTGACTACGTGAATTCACATATACTCACATGTATTGTATTAATTTCATTTAAGGATACTTTGTTAGTGAATAAAGAAGGTACACTGCAGTCAAGATTCAATTCTCTAAGATAATATCTCTCCACCCCACTCCTCAAAGCATATATGTCATTTAAAGATAAGGTTACATTACTCACAATGAATAGGAATTGTTTATCCTTCCCAATCCATGTCAAGGATTTGTTAGAATACGTTCAACATTGATGTGAGGTTAACTGTTTGCAAGCGCAACAACAGGGACAAGGTTTCTGTGCCCAAGAGCTTAAATATAACATGTTGAACAATTTAGTGATGTCAAGCATGGAGTTAACATAGGAAAGTTCCTCAAAAGCAGCAGAATTTAAACAGGGACTTGAAGAACCTCGGGAAGGTGCTTGGAACATAAAGGAGAATCGGAACTTGAAGAGCCAGCAAGAAAGGATGGAGCAGAACTCAAAAGACAAGAGGGGTACAATAGCAAAGTAGAGGCAGGCAGTGGAGGAGTGGTGCAGAGCCTTGAGAATGAGAGCTTTGAAATTAATGCATCAGGAAATGAGACACCAGTGCCTTTTGTGAAGTTAAGGACTGAACAGGATGGGTAGAGAAAGGCCTCCTGTGAAGAACTGTAATGCCATTTTATGTATCTTGATGTGTTGGCCCACTGTATGATTATGAAGAGCATTTCTTTAGCTGCTGCCTTAAGATTTAGCAAAAGACGTAGTTCTGTGTTCCATGGGGCCGACATTTCATCCTTTCCTCTAAGCCTTCATAGCAAAATTATTAACAATCGGGTGCCTAAGTTTAACTCAGTTAAGAAATCAGAATCCATTTGTGAATTATGCACTAACAAAAAAGTTTCATATTGATGACTAATAACATTTCACCAGTTGTAGTTGCAATGCCTGTTCAATATTGCATTTTTCAATATGAAACCATCATCTATAAATGAAGATGCTTTCGGTCAGCTTCAGGGCTGAGCTTTGGCACTCTCTGACTTTAACGCACACATTGGCTAAGAACTCTTCATAGAGCTCTTGCGTTCATCTCTAGGAGTGCACATGGTTGATATGCCTCCTAATAAGCAAGCAGCTAGAAAACAACTGTCCAGAGTAATGAAAGTGAAGAATTTTAATAAGTAAACTGAAATGATGAAAAATTCTCTACTAATTTGCCAGTTATTAATTAGAGTAATGTTGAATCCTCATGAATTCTAATGTCTTTCATGTAGCTTCTTCCCTTGAACTCCCTCTGCCCTCCATTTTTGGTTTGGCTGCTTGGTGGAAAGATGCTGATCTGACCTATTTTACAGCACACTTCTGTGTGTATTAAGTCAACTTTAAATTCCACCATGCAACAGAAGTTATTGTAAACAAGACTGGTTTCCCACAGGCTACTTAAATTGCATTCACATTTGGCATGGACATGTTATCGTAACCATTCTTGCTTATGAAAATGTTTTGCATTGAGCCTCTGTTCTACATTTAGGGACTACAGGGCAATCTTCATGGAAAGCAACATTTTGTTGTTGTTTGTTTAATTTAAAAAGTAATGGCAGTTTCACCAAAATTTTGAATCACCCCCCACCCCCGCCTTCATGAAATGCGAGAGCCCAAAGAACCATACATTTTGCAACGTTTCTAGTAATTCACAAGTTCACACAGGCAGTTATTCAAAAACTCATTGGAATAAATACAATCTAAATATAGTACAGCAATTTCTATTTTGTGGCATGAAATAATTTAAAAACCACCGTGTACTTAAACCCCTTAGAATGGGGGGCCTTCTCACTGTTAAAAACTTGTGTGTTCTTATCCAAGGGACTTCCACCCACCTCTCTCTTACCTCCCCAATGGTCTTTGCTTCTTGGACCTCACCTCTCTGAACACTCATTTCCATTTATAGAAAAATAACAAGGCTCCGATTTCCATTCTGCGCTTCAAGAACTCTGACTCACTTCACTGCCATGACTTGGTCCTGCTTTCTCCCCTCCTTATGGAATTGTCCTCTCTTCCTTTCCCCTACTCCCCTACACATACCACAGATATCTCCTACAAAGTGTGTTCTTTTTTAGTGCTTCTTCACTCATCATCATACAATTATCCTATATAAATGTGGCTCCTTCAGTCCTCCAGAGTCTGCTTTCCAGTTGAAATACTTACTATGCCAGTATCTCTAATCTGCAGCTACCACTTTTGAGGAGCACTAGATGGAATCTGAACACGTCTCCTTCCACCACCCCAGAACATTGTTTAGTACAGCTAACCAACCTAATTTGAGCAGGCTACCTGTTTTACCTGGCTAACTAACCAGGGGACTGCTATGGAGCTAGTACCTTGGCCCATTTTTAAAAGAAAAGAAAATAACTTCAAAAGACGTTGCATCCAGACATTTCAAGAAGATTCAAAACAAAACCTCTCTCCTTCAACATAATAATAATTTAACTTTATGAACAAAGTGACAATTTAATAAAAGTTCCTAAAGCAACTGCAAATTAAGTATTATATACAACGCAGAACTTGCATTAGGCATGCCAGCTACACATGAAGACACAGGAACACCCTTAAAAATGAAGTTCTCATATTAATATTGTCCTATGTGTTTTTCAGGTCCCACATGCACTGAGTTCGTTATGCGCTAGAGTCACCACATATTTCTGTCATTAAGAAGGATTAGTCAAAATATATTTGCAACAATTTTTCTTACAGGCCTGGCGCTTTGTGACAACATCTCTTCTTTATTCCAGCCTTGCTCTATGGTCATCACATAATAGGAATTTCCTGAAACTAGCATGGTGGGCCTAGCTAATCTCTCGCCCTTTGGAGGAAGCAGGGGGTTGGGGCGTGGGAGGGGGTCAGGGGTGCAGGTTCCAGGCGTCACTTACCTCAAGCAGCTCCCAGAAGCAGTGGCATGTCCCCTCCCCGGCTCCTACACAGAGGCACAGCCAGGCAGGTCTGTGCACTGCCCTGTCTGCAGGCGCCACCCTTGTAGCTCCCATCGGACACATTTCCCAGTCAATGGGAGCTGCGGGGGCGGTGCTTGGGGCGGGGGCAGCATGCGGAGCCCACTGCCTGCCCCTATGCGTAGGAGCCGGGGGAAGGGAGGGGGGACACATGCTGCTGTTTCCAGAAGCTGCGCGAAGCAGGGCAAGCCCCAGACCCTGCTCCCCAGCAGGAGCTCGAGGGCTGGATTAAAACATCTGGAGGGCCGGATGTGGCCCCTGGGCCATAGTTTGCCCACTCCTGTTCTAGAAAGAGACTATGACTAGGGGATCAGAGTAGTATCATCTATGCAAGTTCAGGGTGAGATTTTCCCAGGCAACAAGGGCAGTTAGTTTTGAGTTAAGCATCCAAATCCTAATGACTTTTAGTGAGAGTTCTATATTTAATTAACTTTTGTAAAATTTCCCACCTATTCTTTAGCTTTTGAGACTACGCACCAACACCAAGCACACCAAATAGTCAACAGTGGCAGCCATTTTGTGATGTCAACCTCAGTTTTTCCAGGAACATGAAAGTCATATCCATGTAAGCCCTAAAAGCCATCTAACAGCCAAGCAACAAGTTTATCATTAACTACCTGGGCTCAAAAAAAATCAGAGGTTTTCCCAATGTGAATCCAGTTCTTTTTGCAGCTAGCTATTGATGGTAGATTACTTCTAAGTAATCTGAGGGTTTTGCACACTAATTAGTGTGCATTCAGTTTTACTGATGGGTGCACTAAGCCAGTGACTGCAGACAGCATATAAGGCCTTTAAGTGTGAATGTGTGATTACAAATTCTTGTTATAGCCATCAGCATTTTACTCATTCATGTCTTAAGGAAAAGGTACAGGGCAACATGTTAATATATCACTATACCTGTATAATCTAACACATCAAGTTCAGTTTTATTAGTAATTTCTTACTCACCATGGCAACGTAGAGGAAGAGACAGGAAGAAGACTGGGGTCAGGAAAAGGCAATCCACCCTCAGTGGTTACCAGTATATGCAAGTATGACTTTGCTTTCATCATGCTTTAACTAGTTACTTGTTACTTTCTAGTTAAAGTGTACAGTGTTTGATTTAAATTTACATGAGTGTCCATCCACAAAACTAGCTGACATCTTTTCCCCTTAGAGTAAACTAATGAATCTCCAAGTCATACAGCCTCAGGGAGTACAGTTCTAAACCAGATATTGAAAACTATAGTTTGCTATGCTGTAACTTTGTAGACTTAAAAGACAAGTGTCTGAAATTTGCTAAAAATAATGTCCCTGAAGGCCCTAACAAGCCCCCTAAAGGCTCTAACAAGCCCCATGCCCATTCTATCTTCCCCTCCTGAGCCCACCTGATGAAGACCTCAGCTCCCTACTGCTTCATATGTTGGGAGGGGGATGAGGGAAGCTTACTATCTTCTCTAGTGTGATTGGAAGAGATAGGGCAGTCCTCTACTGTCTATTCAGGAGGTTTATATGGACAACCTGCCTCCAAGCCAGCATCTTCATGAGTTGTCAACTCTTCACACCCACACACATTTAGTAATTCCTTGTGCCATCTTCAATGGCTTTTTTTGCCTTCAAGTAGCAGTGGTCTGGGGGCTGAAGCTATTTTCACTGTAGAGGGAGGTGAATAAGGCTGCCTTCTCTCCCTGAAGTACAACAGTCTAACAAGAAAAGAGAAGCCAGTGGGGGGGGGGGGTTGCTGAAGAGCAGCTTAAGAGGCTTAAAATGCTTACTGTTGGCTACCACAAGCATGTCTCTCCAGCTCCCTCAGATAGAAAGAGGGCTGTAGATGGAGCTCAAACTCAAGTACCTCATCTGAGGGCCACTGGAGAGCATGAACAAATAAGAGAAACTGAGGCTATTTTTTCCACTTAGGCTAGGTTATTTGTGAGGCACACTCACATATAGGTCTGGTGATATGACATTTTAAGATATTTCAATGGGGGTTTTTTTTGGGGGATACGGGGTGGACTGATTGCGGCCTCACAACAAGGCTTATCCACCTCAGCACTCTGGTGAGCATTCTAGAACCATCCCTTTTAACTGCAGGGAAGTTATCTACAAACTGAGGTGTTACCAGGATGGAATTATGTTTGAGGAGGATGCAAAGAGGTGCACAACTTGGAGTTAAAACAGCTCAAATCACAGAAAAGTAGGAATTTAAGATTACACAACTCGTTTGTCAGTGTGGAATTACGGAGAGGAAGTCAGGCGGGAAAAACAAAATCACCCTTTTTCTTGGGCTTTGAGAACTTGGAATTAGTTTTTCACGTTTGTCAAAATAGTTCAAAATTAAATATTTTCAAAGCACAAGGAATTCGGTATTTACATGAACTTTAAATGCTAAATGAAAGTTCAGTGTTGTCTTCAGCCAAAGTTAAAAAACTAGAGCTGGATGGAACATCCCGGTTTCCAGAAATACAGTTAGAAAGTTACAGCAGAGTAAAAGAGTTGGATAACAGTACAGCTGGGACCAGAAGGGGAGCCTGATATATTTAAGTTGCATACAAGAATTTTGTTTTCCTTTTTACAGGCCTGTGTGTATATCCAGTGAGCCCAGGGAAAAGCCAAGATCTTAAGCAGTGGGGCTTCCTCTCCTCATCTTGATGCAGGAATGAGAGAAGCTGGATTCCTCTTAAATCTCCTACTCACGAGAAATGGTTGCCATTAGGCCTAGGCCAGCCCAGCTGCTGTTCATTTCCAGGGACCAGGTGCAAAAGCGGGCAGCCAAAGGAAATGAGGCACTCTGGGTATCTGGAACTACGTAAAGGGACCTGGAACAACTAAATCTTGGGTCACTTGAGCCAGCAGCTCCTAGGAGGCATCACATCCTGACTCAGTCTCCGGAACAAGCTCATAAGCTGAAGTATGTGATATTTGCCATACTAAGACTTAAGCTGTTAAAAGCCAGTAAACAGGGGTTTGTTACATGTTTATATGGTGTCCCCATTCCCCTGCCATTATCTGGAAACCTGAGGTTATGTCTACACAGGCCCACAGCTTGGACTAGAGAGGCGTAATCTGCAGCGTGCACTAGTATGCTGTTCTCTGACTTTCCCATGGCTATGCTGGGGAGCCAACTAAAAGCACTTATTTCACATTAACGCTGTCCTGTTTAAAGAGTACCACATTAACATAAATTAAGTACCTTTTAGTTCACACCTGTAATGTCCACATGGGGGAGTTAAAACACTGCATGCTGACACACACTGCAATTCACACCTCCATAGTCCAAATGACAAGGCCACATAGACAAACACAGAGTATTTTAGCCATCCAGAAGGGCCATCCGAGGAATACTAATCATGTTGGATGTCAGTGTCCATACCATGATCAATGCTTGAAAATTGTGATACATTAAATAGCTAAATTATGCTGATATTCCTGTACAATTACTGACTATAGCCACATGATGCTCAAATTAATCCATAGTGATTAATGTTGTTACAGCAAATACCAAACTACTGAATAATGACTGGATCTTTATTTACATTACTTAAAGGCTAGCCAAGTTTTTCCTGCCTTGTACATTGTCCAGTTACTGTAGGTATTTTCATATGGATATGGTGATAATGCAGATATTTTAAAAATCATTTTGAAACCATTCCATTAGGAAAAGATTTTGTGTGTGTGTGTGTGTGCACGCGCGTCAGTGCCATCAGTCTGAATAGGTCTGGAAGGGCTTCAGCAGGTAACTTTAGCCTGCTTCAGTGGGATGCTGTGACATTTCTAGTGAGACATGCAAGTCTCCCTTACGTGACTTAGGTGGTCCAAAATGGCGTCCTCTGCATAATATGACCTTGCATGCACTGCATGTGTGAGGTCATGCTGTGCAAAGGATGCCATTTTGCTCTACAATGTGCATTCAGGGGCTGGACAGAATTGTCCCAAGGGGTGGATCTGGTCCGTGGACCACCAGTTGGACCATATTTTTTGAATCCTAGGGCTTGTAATGCATGCCTTTCATACACAGCCTCATTTTCTCAAGCCAGTGATCAAAAAAGCAGCACATGCACCATTTAAATTATTGGATATGCCTAAGGAAAAAAAGACGGAATAGCTTTCTTCGTAAAGATAGCCTCTTGGCCTTTTTTGCTGTACTTCTTTCAGCAGTGTCTTTGATATGAGCTTAAGTTTAAAAGACTAAAGGAGCTTTAAAAACTAGATGGGGTCAAGGAAATAAAAATAATATAAGCCTCCAACTAACATCCCTACTTTATTATTATCTACTGTTTCTAAGTTAACTTTTCACCCCTCCTCCTGTAACAGAGACACCCAAGATGACAGACCACCTCTGATCTGCTGTTGGCATAAGGAGACTATTAAAGTTTCAGCATCTGACAAGAGAGTGCAAAGTTGTGCACATTGCTAAACCATGTAATTACTGATATTGTGGTTGCTACCCTCGTCCTCCTTCCCCTTCCATTGTTTAGACAATAAACAACTATAATATAGTGAGACCATGATCCAGCAAACATGCACATGCTTTAATGTATGCACATGAGAAGTCCCATTAAATTAGGAAGGCAAAGACATGAGTAAAATTAAGCTAAGGTTTTTGTTTTTGTTTAAATCAGGGCTTTAAACAGCATGCTCTTCTGAACACAAACGGTCTCCCCTTACTGGCACATGGCCTAGTACAATGGGTCGTGACTGGGGCTTTTGGACACTACTGGTATATACATAAGTGAATAATAATCCTTAGTGATAAGACTTCTTGAAAGTCAGAATGTTAATCTGACAATCAATATATTTAAAATATTTGCATATATTTAAAAAAATGCTCTGCAGTAATACAGAAGTATTGAAGAAAGGAGCTTGGAGTAAGTGACGTGACAAACAAAGCTGAGTAGGCTGAAAAATATTACAAGCCAGTGCGACCTCGCAGTTCCATTCACTCAGGCCAAGAAAACCACAATAATATATTTATACAACAGAAACCCCAGACCACATGAAAAAATTGCATAGTATGCTGATGACTAAACTTCCAAATTGCTCCTAAATATCGACATACTTGAATTAGCTACTCAAGCATAGTGTAGGAGAGTGATTAGCCTTGCTATGGAGAGTGAAACAAAAACTTTGCTCTACCAATTCAGAACAGTAATACACCACCAAAAAACTTACTATTTAACAGGAGAAGGAGGAGACACTGACTGCTGAGGAGCCAGATGTGCTAAAACATCATACCTAACAGAAGCTAGATCTGAGCTCTATGTAAATTTTGGTTATGTTTCTCAATCTTAAACATCTTCAGATTTGGAGTAGAAGGGTATTATGTGGTCTAATGGGACCAGTGACTGGCTGTGACATGGTGCACCAGTCAATGCACATGTGCCTCAGTTAGGGTGACCAGATATCCTGATATTATCGGATCCGTCCCAATATTAGATGCTTTGTCTTATATACACAACTATATCCCTCTTACCCCCAATGCCCCCAAAAAAGTGTCCCGATCTTTCACACTTGTATCTGGTCACCCTAGCCTCAGCCTCCTGATTTGTAAAACTGGGCTGACTGACTAATTGTTATGTGCTTTGAAATCATGGATTTAAAGTGCCATAAGAGATAAGTCTACCGCGCTTCATTACAGATCTAGGTTTCTGTCCTAATTAAGTTAATAAATTCAATTTGACATGGTCTGTCTTGAATAGCTCACAGCATCCCAAAGTGATATAAGCACTACACAAACAAAATCACAAATTATGCTGTGGCACTAGATTACAAACAACTTCCAAAAATAAGTATTAGAAGATAAGTCACTTCCCTACACAAATGCATGTCAAGAGTCAAATTTTTAGATTATCATCATATGATGGTTTCATGAACCTCATATAAAAGGTAAATTAACCATCAAGCTGAAAAGCTAAAGGCATTTTCCTATAAAGCAATATTCACAAGCGAATACTAGCATATCACAAAATAAATAAATTGGCCTTGGGCATGATTTTATCTGTACAACTAAAGGTTTTAACTCTAGAAGTAGCTCCCTCTTCGTAACATGGCACAGCCAATCAAGATTCCACTGAAAAAAATATATAGACTATAATATGAAATTGTACATGGAAATAACAGCACTTCCAGAAGCTGATTACAGCATACCAGCTCAGTTAATTAACCAAGTATAGTCCTATAGAACATTTTGGTAAAGTAAGATATGTCCAAAAAGCTGAATGTGAAGTACATCCTTACATGTGCTATGTAATTTCTAAATAACCAATATTTGCTTAGGTCAATTATCCTTCACCAGAGCCACATATATCACTATTTACTGTTGTCTGTACACAGTGACTCCTCTGTACAGAAGTTGATCATAGTGCTTAGCTTGTTACTAAAGGCTGATAAAATTTTTAAACCAGTAATTTTCTCCATTATTTAGGGTGCTTGTAATGTAGTTACATTCACTTTTCAGGATTTTGTTATGCAAGCCTGCAAAGACTAAATGTTTGTTTAAATATGTAAGTTACCAGTATGTACTTAAGCCAAGAACAAAGTAAGATGTCAAGTCGCGCTTTGCCAATGCTACTGATATACTTGTTCATGAAGAAAATTTCTTTAAGGAGCATCGGTTAAAAAGCTAAAAATCCATATTTTAGAGCCCATTTCATTTTGTTGAATGTTCTTGTCTGAGGTTTTGGGTAGAAGGTTTTCGTAATACAAAAGGTAAATGCAACATCTGTTTACTCCGTGCTTCACGGCAAATATCTTCATTTCAACTACCATTCATTTCCTCTGCATTTAGCCATATCTTTGCTGCACGGCTACAGTGTTTGTTTAGCTTTGCACATAACACTGCTAGCACAAATTAAATTTATACCAGACTTTTAAGGGAAAGGGACTAGCATAAAATGTGCTGACACTATGTAAAATGCAGCAATGCTTATACTCTAGATTTGATACTGCAATTTTTTACAATTTACTATGGAACATTAAATTGTAAAAAGTTTAGTCCAATTTTCGTCAGGATTATATCATCTTGGTGACCACTGGTTGCTCTGCAGATTGCAGCCCTTGGAAAGAGTTACCACCACCAATTTTCTTTCCAAGAGAAGCAATTTCCAGACATTAAAAAAATAAAGCATAAGTTTCACATTCATTATTAAAAACCTGTCAAAGCAATGACTTTATCATACTAAAAAACTCTAGTGACTTTGCATTTCTCTTGATACAGGTAGATTTGTGCTAGTTAATTTTAAAGAACAAGTGTAAAGCATCCATTTCTTTGGTGGAATGCTTTTCTCAAGGTCTCCTTAATGTTACATTTTTCGTTTATTTTTCATTTGGATTCATTTTAAAACAAAATTAAAATAATATTTAGCCTGGCTGCAATAGCCCAAACATTCTTGAAGGTCTGCAAAACCATAATTTTAAGAGCTTAGTGTGGAAGTATTTTAAGTGATACTGTTAGATCTATTGTCAATTCAAATCAAAACAAGCTGCAACTGGCATTTTACGCCATATTAAGGGAAGGTTCCATCCTTTCTGCAGCCAGGTAAGATATAGGCTGAAAGTACAGTGGCATGCAAATAGCTGTCAAGAAACTCATGAGAACAACATTTTCCAAGGTATCTTATGAACCACAGCTATTTGTTTCCTGACCTGGGTGACAGCATTATCTTTTTACTAGTCAGAAGCCAGTATATTAAGCAAAACAGTAGAAAACTACAAATCAATCATCAGAAAGGTAGCTGTGTTAGTCTGTATCCACAAAAACAACGAGGAGTCCAGTGGCACCTTAAAGACTAACAGATTTATTTGGGCATAAGCTTTCGTGAGTAAAAACCCACTTCTTCAGGTGCAAAGCTTATGCCCAAATAAATCTGTTAGTCTTTAAGGTGCCACCGGACTCCTCATTGTTTTTACAAAATCAAGACAATCTAATGTCACGCACAGAATTAGCAGATTGCCATGGAGCACACAGAACTGAGTGATATAATCACTCCATTCAAGTTTCACTTGTCATTTTTCAGGCAATTGGACCCCTTAGTAGGCTCCAAAGTTTAACAGAAAAGTTAAGATTGAGAGTAACTGCCTAGGGTGGCTCCAAGATATAGTGAGATTCTAACAGCACATTTCAAGCCCTGAGCAATTATTGAATACATAGAATATTTATGGCTAAGTGAACAGAAAACAGGCATTTATTTAATAGGTAGAAAAACATGGCATCGGAATGAGTTCCTGGTCTGATGAATTTGGATATCAGATGATATCCAAAAAAGGCCTTATTTCCAACTGTGAATTTCAAGTTCACTTGATAGAGTGCTCCCATTCTGTTCACTCTCTCTAAAGCATCTGTCACTTGACATTGCCGGGGACTGGATACCAGGCTAGATGGACCGTTGGGCTGACCCACTATGGCCATTCTTATGCTCTTATAAATTAGTGTAATTATCAAATCCAGCATAAGAAAAAAAGTTGGTTTATTATACCACTTTAAATAAGGAATCAAAATAGACAAGTATTTTTAAAAAGGTTATATTTCAGCTGATACTCTAAAAACAGCACAAATGGTTCATAAGATACTATCAGCATCAGTAGAATAAAACATTGAAGAAAGAATGTTTCTGGTAGATAGGATGCAGTAAAAAAATATAGACTCTAATATACATCTTCTAGATAGTCCTCAAATCTTATTACAGTGCAGTCTGTATGCTACTTTCACAAGCTATCAGTTAATACTATGCATGAGTGAATACTGGCAAGTTAATAGTCTGCATTAATAACTTAAGAAGCTCTCCATTTACACATTATAACAAAGATCATTCGAGATACTGTATTACACCAATGAGATTAATTTTCCGCAAAATGGTCTTCAATAGTTTTATTTCTGAGGTAAGTTAGAGTCTTCAAGTTTTATCAGCCTATTATAAAAGAGTACATTTGTGGTAAAGGATTAAAACTTTACTGTTTTATAATCTATACTGGATATTACCACCACTTAGTACATCTATAATTTTGCTGTATTAACCACTTGTACATGCATATAGATGCATAGAATTTATGGCCAGGATGGACAATTATAATTTAGCCTGACCTCTGGCAGACCACAAGCCATTAAATTTCACCCAGTAATACCTGCATTAAGCCTATATCTTGTGACTGAGCTAGAATATATATTTTAGAAAAGTCTAAGTCAAGACTGGATGTCTTAAGTGACAGTGAATTCACCCTGTCCCTAGTAAGGTCCAAAGGTCAAATACCTTATTGTTAATATTTGCACCTTATTTCTAACCCAAATTTAACTCATTTCAGCTTCTAGACCTTGAATCTTGCATACAGAATATGCACATCTCACCAAGTTTATGAGTTGTGCACAGCATATGAATTTAGGGCAGTATATGGACCTAGTGTTACTCTTGTCGACTCTGTATTCTGCTACTAGGTTGAACTCTATTCTCTAGATTCCAAGGGTGCTGCTAAACAGTGTCTCAAGTTCCAGATAAGAGTTTTATGCAACAATAGATGTTAATCATTTCCAAAACACTGACATTCATTTGCTCAGTTGGTGTTAAAATGGTCTGTGCGCGAAATTGCCAAGTATCGCTGGATTGCCAAGTATGGAAGATGGGAAGTTGTGTGGTTTGTAAGATAACAAAACTGCTATCATTAAAGGGCTGTTAATATTTCCATTATGAGTTGCATTTGTGGACGCATTAATGACCTTCATAACAGTTCACCCTGGGCTGAATCTTAGCCTTTGAGAGTTGAGCCCAGGAGAACTTTTTGCTTAGTCACAATTCATCTGCTTCTTTTTTGGTTCCAGGAAGGTAAAACAGTTTGAGAGTCTGAACTTTCACTAAATAAACTGACTCCATGAGCCAAAATGAAATATGGTGGGCAGTCAGTCCCTACATTGGGCTGTGTTATCTGCAGAACAGTTCCAAACCACTGAAATATATTTCTATGGGACAGCTAATTTTTCAAACGTTAAAAAACTTAACTACACTTCAGTTTGGTTATCATTGGCAACTAACTATGGAGCTGCAATGACGTTCTGACAAGTGTTCAGTTCTACACATCTCCATTACATATTGTGTGAAATACCTATATGCCATATGCACTGTAGTAACCAGTGTCAGAGATACTTCCACTGTGCTTCAAGGGATCTCCGGCATTCCATTAAGGGTTAATTTAAGATCGAAAAAACGGAGGCATTCACAAAGAAACTTTAGCCTCAAGATAGCAAATTAAGAGTGCATTTATGGTGTATGGTCACAAAGCCTTAGAAAGCATTAGGGCCCCTATCTCCTCCTGTTGCACTCAGGTCTTGTAACTCACGCTGTCTGAAATACCCCACCACACAGCAATATCTAGGATATACCATGAGGGGAGTTAAGGACTAAGTGACAGGCTTCCCCCTAACATTGCCTTGCTCTGTCAGTTTAAGACAGAAACCAAAGATTGTTTTAATGCAATCTATTATCCATTTTACTTTATTTCTGCCAGCAGCTGATGTTTCCATGGGAATGCAGTCACTGTGCTGAGAAACAAAGCAAGAAGGAATCAATACTAGTCTCCAGGTGAAAGCACCCAGATTTTTAATCATATGTTAAATCTCCTGGAGTGTTTCCAGGGCTAACCCACCTCAGTGCCACAGCCAGAGAGTTTTGAAGACCTTAACAAACTAGTTACTGCAAAACCCACAACGGTAAGATTTTAAACGTAAGTTACTGCAAGAAACAAGAACCTGACACACAGGGCTTGATTAGCATAGAAGCAGGATCAAAGCGGCTATAACTTCCGAAAGGTTCCTCCCCCTCCCTCCTGCAAACGTGAATCTGTGCTTGATTATTTAAGCTGTTAGGACTGTGCGGGCTCGGAGTCTGCACCGATATGAATCTGCAGGGAATCTCACCAAGAGCGCTCCTACAAGTACTCTCGAAACCTAATATGTGTGTGTTACTTACAGTCTCTCTGCATTCCTGGGAATACCCCGGGGCACGGTTTTCAGTCCCAGCCCATGACAATCCACGTTGGAGGCAGAGCAGGTACATTTATTGGGGCATCCTCCAACAGGCATCCAAGCCACAGAGCTCCAGAAGCTCAGGATCACTCCCAGCCACAGGGATGCACGACTCCCACCGAGCAACATGGTCTCCTTATCCCTTCCCCGAAGGGTGCAAAAGGATGCAAGGGCAGCCAGTCCTTAGAGGTGGGAAACCCCAGCGACAGAGAGTGCAAAGGGCTGCGAGGGGCTCTCAGCACAGCCCGAGAGAGGCCACTTCTCCTCGCATCTCCGCTCGCGCTCCTGGAGCGCCACCCAATCTTCCAGGGAGATCTGGGGGGAAAGGTTATGTTCCGTGGTGCCTTTCAGGTTTCCCGGTGTTATCTGACCGGCACCAGCCGGCGAGGAGTTTAGCAGCGCTCCAGCCAGAGGAGTCCGCAGATGAAAGGCGAGCAGGGAGTTCAGGTAAACAGAGCTAACCATCCATCGGGGAGTTCGGCAGGCAGCCCAACCTGGCAGGGCAGGTAACCGCTGGGGGAGGCGATGGCGGAGATCTCAGAGCGCTCCAGCGGCCAGTTGCTCAGTCCCTGCCTCCTGCACCCTCGCCGCTCCCATGCCAGGCCAGCCCCGCCGTGCCGAGCCGAGCCGTGCCGAGCCGCGGGATCGGAAGACACTGGACGCGGCTCCCGCGGCGGCCGCCTTCCCATTCACTGCGCGCAAGGCGGCCAGGCAGACACCAGAACCACGGGGGCCACTCCGCCCCCCTCTCCTCCCAAAATATCCCGGCCAGCTCCCATTGGCTGCCGAGCCCCTGACGTCGGCAAAGTTCTGAACTTCGGGGGGAAGAGAGGAGGCGGCCGTGTGGGACCTGGCGTGGCCCCGGCCCGAGCCATGGCCATTGTCCCGGGCGCTCTGCCGGGCTCTGCGCGCGGGGCGGCCCCGGGAGGGGCGCGCTCTGCAGCGGGGCGCAGGGAAGGGCTCTGCGGCGGCCCCCGCCGGCAGCACTGCGGGTTGGGGTCCCCCCCCGCCGGGAGCGGCCCCGGATCGGGGTTCAGGCAGGAACGGGCCGGCTGCAGCAGCAGCGCCCCCAAACCGCCCGGCGCTTCGGCGTCCTACCCACCGGCCCCAACTTTCTCCCTCCCCAGGGGCAACTCGCCGCCTCCTTTTGTTGCCTTCTGTTCTCTCTCTCTCGTGCTGCCCTCTGGCGGTGAGAGAGGCGCCTAGCTCCGGCTCGCGGCTCTTAGGGACGCCTGCCAGTGACGGGGAATTTGTTCACCTGCTCAAAGTACGCGGAGTGCAGCAGGTAGGGGGTTCACTCCAGCCCCCGGGAAGGGAGATGGGGCTGACCTAGGAGACAGTGCTCCTCTACTGCTTTCTGCCTTTATCACTCCTTGGTGCCACAGCTAGTGTTTAGTCTGTAAATGCAGTGTGGTAAGCCTGCAACAGCTAGTCTAGGTGCTTAAGCTGTATTTCCTGGTATCTGGGGCCAATTGTAGCGGGTAGCAAGCAGAGCAAGTGCCCTGGACCGCATGCCACAGCTCTCCTCCCCCCCCCCCCAGTTGCATCATATCTTTGGAGTGACTGTAGGTAAATGTAATGCCAGTATTACAGCAATTTCATCTCTAAAAGGGGAAATAATTCACACTAAAGCAGAGGATTTCACACTGTGGGGCCTGCCTCCCAAGGGGGTGTGGAAGGGCCCTGGGGGCTGTGAGCAGGTTTCAGGGACTCTGTCAAGCATGGCCTGCATTAGACTTGCTAGAGCCCAGGGCAGAAACCGAAGCCCTGCCACACACAGTACTCCAGCCCGGGGCACTGAGCTCCACCACCTGCAGCTGAAGACAAAGCCTGAGCCACTTAGCTTTGGGGAGCCCCCTTTGGTGTGGGGCCCCAGGCAATTGCCCTGCTTGTTATCCCCCCAATGGCAGCTCTGGCTTTTATATACATAAAAACAGTTGTGATGGTACAGCTGGGCTATGGAGCTTTCATAGCATGTTTTGGGGGGGAGAGAGGGAAGCTCAGAAAGAAAAAGGTTGAGTATTCCTGCTCTAAGACACCTAGGCCTCAACCTGCTAAAACTACATCCAGAAATGAATGGGCAGCGAGTGCCCACTAGTGTAAAGGAGTGGCCTTTATATAGCTGCAGAAAGGGCAAGTGGATTCAGGTCATGCATATGAGGGATGTGAGCTATGTAAATGCCTAGAGGCAGGTACGGGACTCAAGCATCAGCACGTGATCTGGCTGCTTTGTGCCCCCTCAGCCTGCCAAAGATCACAGAAAGCTGCCTTTGAGAAAGAAAGTGTTCGGGCAGCTCTACAGCACTGCTCTCCCACTTCCCAGATCTGTACAGGAACACAGGTGAGGGCAGACCAGAGCGCATGGTTCTGTGCTTGAAACTCAACTGGCCCTCTCCACAAGGTCACCACAAGATACTTTTAACCTACTTCAATAACAGTAGATGGCAGCAGCACAACTCCTCCCATTGTTAGACTCCTGTAGGACTGAGAGCAGCAGTAGTTATTGCCATGTGTCACCTGCAGAGTCCTGACTACCCACCTCTTTTCCATGTTTGCTTGCAATGTCAAAAGCTCAGCTGCAGTTGTCAGTGACACTCATCTGTATCTCTCCTCCCATGCAAGCCCCAGCACTGCTAAAGTGATAGTCTACAGGAGATTAGCTCCCTGATGAACAACAGCTGGCTCAAGTGCAACCCAGACAGGATTAATGGGAAAAGTGCTCTGAATAACCAGCCAAAATGCTGTTTCCTCCTCACCAGTGAGACCATAGAGCCTCCAGTGGTGGAAGTGGTGTGAATTCTCAGGTTCCTGGTTGACTCATCATTGTGCTTGGATGACCAGACAGCACTATCTCAGAATGCCCTTTTCACCTCCAGTTGACTAACAAACTTGACCTATTATTTCCAGATGAGGGCCTGGCCACAGAGAAGTGTTCACAGTTCACCACCAAATAGGATTACTGTATTCACTGTATCTGACACTGAATATATAAATCCAAAGGCCAATATCAGTGTGGCTGCTTTCCATCTTCATGATTTAATCCATTCTGAGCATAACCCGATATGCCAATTGCTTCTATTGACCTCCAATCTCCTTTCAACAGCAGTGCAAGATCCTAATCTTGAAAGCTATTAGTGGATCAAGCCCCATCTCCAGTAAAAAAACAAAATTAGGTCAGGGGACTTTAGATGAATTCAAGAGCTGATCAGCTTCAGGAAATGCTTCCTCCAGTAAATACTTTCCACCATATCAATTACGACATTAACATCCTTCTATACTCTTCACCCTTCTCCCCCAAACAAACAAAATTAACTCCACAAACCACCAAAATAAATAAAAAAGAAATAAGTAACCCACAACAAGTCTAAGTAAACCAAAGGAGATGGCCAACACACAACTGAACCAAAAGCCAACTGTTTCTACCCCCAATATAGTTTAAAGAGACACACTCCATCAAGGTCACCAAGAACAGTTACTTTAACTGGGATGTGTTCAGGTACTGCGGGTGACCGTATTAAGGACTACAGTAGTAGTGCTGCACTCTGTTATTTGTGGAGCCATTATTTCCCCTTTCTCAAATTTTGGGACACTTGAGCAGATTGCAAAAGGTTGGAAAAAGTATCAATTTCAAGAATTTTAGTACTCTAGTGTGGAGGAAATGAAAACTTTACTCAGCTGGACTTTTAACTATTGTCAATTGCTAGGAACTGAAAAAAAGGCATAGACCTTCTATATGGTTCATCTTGTTTAGTATCCGATGTGACAGTGGCCAGTATCACGTGCATTAGAAGAAAGTGTGAGACACTACACCCTTGTGGCGTAATATAGCCAGAAGGGAAGTTTCTTCCTACAGTGGCTGGCATTCCAATAAGGAAAAGTAGACACATTTTAAGTGAATTCTTTGAAATGCCTGCAGGCTGGAAAACATTTATCTAAAACCACGTCTAATGTAAAAATGTTCGGTGTCTAGTACAACAGAATCATTATCTTTGATTGGGGACTCTAGGTGCTACTGCAACAGGAAAAAAAATTAGTTTACCCCTTTTAGGAACAGCCCTTGCATAAAGATGGGGATGGACTGAACAAACATCTTTCTTCATAATTGTATCTACTTATTGATTTCAGTTTTGACTTATCTTCCCTTTCTGGATACTTTTGGATTTTCTTTAGCTTTATAAAAATATAAAAGTATAAAAGGTCTAAGTTCCAGGGGGAGCATTTATAAATATACTCTGATCTTAACAACTCAGCCAACATGCCAATTTGTGCTCTGAAATTAAAAATTCATCAGGCTCTGGCCAGAGGGGGAAAGGGAGTTTAAAGTATGAGTTTGTTGGAGAGAAGGAATGTAGCTAGCAGTTAGGAATTTGTTAACAGGCTGGCCAATACATTTCTTCCCCCTTCCCCCATCATCTTTAAAGTTAGACGAGCTGTTATACTCATTATGATCACTAACAGTAGGTGCAGGTATAGTGGATTTACTGTATGAGTCTAGCAGAATGAATAAAGAGCTTGTTGATTAAGCTGAAACCACTGGCAGCGTGTCAAAAGAAATATTGCCGGAGTTAATTAAAATTTGTAGGCCTTGTCAAAGATGGCATATACCTGCCTACACCTATGGCAAAGCAGCATCAGTGGCTGTTAGTGTTATGTATAGCGGAAATGTTGGTCCGCAAGCACTTATTAGAACCCATGCCTATCTGGCCTTTATTTGCTTTTCACAAATGTTTGTACAATTTAATTAATTTTTTTAGTTGAAATGAAAAAAGTAAATTTGGAGCCATAGCCAAGGTAAGGGGAGTAGAGTAACATTTAGGTCTAAATGAGCAACAGTTACTAGGCATGGCAGGAAGTAATGAGTAGTTGAAGTTCTTCAGGGCAGCAACAGTCTTATGTATTTGTTTACATCTTGCGCAATGGGGCAGTGAACTTTGCTGAGGCCTCTCAGCAATATTATACCGCCAGCAGCATTCATTTTTCTCTCCACTAGAGAATAGAACTGCCAAGAGACTTAAGGTGATATCTCCACTTGCACCCCATTATTAGGTGCTGTGTAAACTTAAACTTAGAACTCTCTACCACATACACACTTTGAACATCATGTTGAGAAGTAGTCACACAAGAGTTGAAATGTGAGGAGAAAGCAGCAAGAACCAGCAGCAACGTGAGGTTGTTAAAATGAGTAACCATAGGGATAGAGCTACTGTATCCATTGTGGAGTTTCAAATAATTAAAAATTAAACTTGAGTAGTATAGGTTAGAAATTGTAAGATGACAAAAAGAACCTCAAATAGCAGCAGACACTAATACTTCACCAAAGGAAAAAAAATGAAAAGTCTTTAAAGACTCTTGGGGGGCACAGCACCATTTTCTACAAAAATCAAGATAAGGATTAACATTTGCTTTTGGGATATATTGCAGAACTGATTTTTTCTGTTGTGGTGAATACAAGGATATTTCAAGACATATCACTATAGAGAAACGTGACCTGTGCCGATGCTGTGACACAGTCAGAATCATTGTCCGTTTTCCCCATTTCCCCTCTCCCGCCACACACACTTGCTGGGCCAAAAATGAATGATAGTATAACCAAAGCTGAAGTTTTATTTACAGGATTTCTTTCGGAGCATAACACCCCTTTTGCAACCAGGTTAGACTTTTATTCAAGAAAATGTTCCCAGACTCCAAAATTGCCAAAAGCTATGCATGTGCTTCCACAAAAATGTCCCACATTATACAAAGGCAGGGGCGGCTCCAGGTACCAGCACGCCAAGCGCGTGCCTGGGGCGGCAAGGCACGGGGGGGCGCTCTGCCGGTCACCGCACGGGCGGCAGGCAGGTTGCCTTCGGTGGCATGCCTGCGGAGGGTCCGCTGGTCCTGTGGCTTCGGCGGACCTCCCGCAGGCGTGCCGCCGAATCTGCGGGACCGGGGACCTCTCGCAGGCAAGCCGCCGAAGGCAGCCTGCCTGCCGTGCTTGGGGCGGCAAAATACCTAGAGCCACCCCTGTACAAAGGGCAATCACACTTCAAGAATTTGAAAGTGTACAAAGTGTGATTGAAGGTCATGACTGATATTATGGATTGGCATTGGATACTAGTTCTGATAAGCTTCTGTTTTCTAATCTTGGTTACATATGAACACCTAGAAACTGGCCTTACAGTTACTGAGTTTTTAGATATGGATTCTTGCACATTGAATAACTCTCAGGAATTGTTTGATGCAATCCAGAATGTGCTATCAAAACACCATGTCAACAGGAATGAATATGCTATGTATTCAGCAGACAATGCTGCAAAGATGCTGTGTAAGCACAACAGTCTCAGTTGAAAGCCAAGCAAATAAACTAAGGAGCATATGCAGCGGGGTGCTCTTGCCACCTTGTTCCCTTAATGGCAGAGCATGGGTTGAAATCACTGAAGAGGCATGTTTAGGATTTGATCATTGACTACAGCTTTCAGAGAAGTGTCAAAAAGAGTGGAATCACTGAAATGATTACATGGTACATTGCTAGGGTTACCAGATAGCAACTGTGAAAAAATGGGAGAGGGGCTGGGAGGGTAATATGCACCTATAAAAAAAAAAGTCCCCAAAAACGGGACTGTCCCTTTAAAAATGGGACATCTGGTCACCCTACACATTGCAGTACCAATGTGAAGATAATTGTGAAGCTTCTGAAAAAGTGCTATCTTTGGAGAGATTTATTGAATGTATCTTGGCTACTTGGGATGGGCTGTATTCCCAGTTTGTCAGAACCTTTGATGGGGAAGAACAAAGAATACTGATGAACTTAAAGAATCCTTTGAAGGTGTATTGTTTTAGCATGCAGTTTTGCCCACATTTAAAAAGTTCAACTGATTCCTCCAAACTGAAGCACTGATGACATTAACCTGTGCATCCAACAATGATGATGCTGTGGTAAAATATTTGTTTGGAATTTGTGCATCTCTCCATGGTAGGGAAGTGTTATGGGACTAAATTTACAAGGATTCTTCTGTGCAGTAACCAGTATCTGAAGTGTTTGTGGGCTTTGAGACACGAAACTATGCAAGAAAACTTACATGATCAATACAAGGCCATATAAAACATTCTTAGTCGAAGCGGTGCAATTTTGGGTGGAGGGGGGGAAAGCAGGGAGCAGCACTGCATTACATGAAAAAAACATTGCTTTTAGAAGACTTTGTATTTAGGGGCCTGGCTTTTGATAGTCCCACCAGTTGTTGTTAGCACCTTTCCATGATCTGCTTTCTGAGTTTAAGGATTATCAACTCTTTAATACAATTCCTGAATATCACAGCATTGTGAGAACCAAGGAATTTTGGTATAAAATTTCAAATGAAAGACCTAGTAAATAGCCAGGCAAGATTCTCTTTGCTTTCAAAACCTGTAAAATTCATATGTTTAATCCCCCACAGCATAGCTTCATTTGAAAGACTATTCAGCACAGTATGGAAAATAAACATGAAACGTTCATTTGGGGAAAAAAATCATACACTATGTATGAGGAGGCAACAACGGTGAGGAATACAGTATGTGCTATACTGGAAGAAAAGTCAATGCCTTTTCCCACAATAAGCATCACCAGTGGCAGCCTTCAACTGGAGTTTGCTAAAGGCAAAATCTGCCACATATGCCTGTTTGTCCAGCCAAAAGGAACACACTGCAAAGTAATAGCAGAAGCTTTTATATAGGCAAATATTTATTTTGTTCTATGCTAAACAAACAGGTTCCAGATTTTTTTATTTTACTAACAGTCATTTCATAAATTCTCAGTGGTAAAGACAGATAAAGAAACATTTATTGGGCTTAGTTTTCCAGTAGTTTGAACATATTATAATTGTCATATCAAATCTTCCCCATAAACATAATTACTGTATTTTTTATTGTGTCCTGCTGAGACCACTTAAAATGCTGAGAGGCGCAGTAACTGTGGCACAGGCAGTCATGCCCAGTGGTTGGAGCAGAGGGTCAAAACCAAAGACAGCAGCGGGAGTCAGGCCAGGGTCAGAGCTGGAGACAACGTCAGGGTAAGGCAGAGGAGCAGGGGTGTGGAGTAGGGCAAGACAGCAGGGACTGGGAGTAGATGGTGGTCTGGGATGGGAGGACAGGAACCAGAAGCAGGTAGGAATGCTGGGCTCAGGTAAGCAGGAGAGGTCCAGAGTCGCAGCCAGCCAAGGATTCCTCTAGTTGCTCGGACAACGTCCTGGTTTATATAGTGCTCCTTAGCCAATATGGGGGGGCTGGATGTTTCCCCATTGGGAGTGTTGGGGGAGGGGTCCTCTGCAAGCTAGCCCTTCACTCAACCCTACTGTAGTTAGTCAGATGAGCTGCTAGGAGGAATAAGACAACCTAGATCAGGGGTTCTCAGACTTTGGTACTGGTGACCCCTTTCACACAGCAAGCCTCTGAGTGCAACCCCCTCCTTATACATTAAAAACACTTTTTATATATATTTAACACCATTATAAATGCTGGAGGCAAAGCAGGGTTTGGGGTGGAGGCTGACATCTCGCGAACCCCATATAATAACCTCACGACCCCCTGAGAGGTCCCGACCCCCAGTTTGAGAACCCCTGACCTAGATCTAGGGTTGCCACCCATCCAGTTTTCACCCAGACAGTCTGGTTTTTGGCTTCTGTGTCCAAGTGCCATTTAGGGTTGGCAGGTGCCTGTTTTTTGGGCACCTGGCAACCCTAAATGGCACCTGAACCACAAGTCCCATTATTGTGGGGTTGGGGGAGATGCTGGGTCATTAACCCACACCAGCCCCTACTCAGCCAGGGCTGCCTCCTGTAGGCAGGCTCCTTGAGATGATCCTGCGAGCAACAAGGGGAGTTGGTGGAAAGGGGAGAGGAGTGAGCAACAAGTGGCAGTGGAGTTATTTTTTAAACTACAATTGACCTCACCATGCATAGCAGCTACGACACAAGATTACTTGTGGCATTCACGGAGGTGCTGACCACAATGGAACGCTGCTTTTGGGCTCGGGAAACAAGCACTGCATGGTGGGATCACATAGTCATGCACGTGTGAGATGATGAGCAGTGGCTGCAGAACTTTTGGATAAGGAAAGCCAGTCATGGGACTGTGTGATGAACTGGCCCCAGCCCTCCGGCACAAGGACACAAGAATGAGAGCTGCCCTGTCATTGGAGAAGCGTGTGGCAATTGCACTGTGGAAGCTGGCTATTCCAGACTGGACTGCTACCAATTGGTTGCTAACCAGTTCAGAGTGGGAAAGTCGACTGTTGGACGCATATTGACAGAAGTGTGCAGGGCCATTACTTTCATCCTGCTCTGAAAGACCATGACTCTGAGCAATGTGCGTGATGTGGAGGCTTTGCACAAATGGGCTTCCCTAACTGTGGGTGGGGCAATAGATATTCCAATTGTGACACTGGACCACCTAGCTGCCGAGTACATAAATCAGAAGGGGTATTTCTCAATGGTTCTCCAGGCGCTTGTGGATCACCGTGGGCATTTCACAGACATTAATGCAGGTCCGGAAAGGTGCATGACACACGCATCTTTTGGAACACTGGCCTGCAAGAAGGGACTTTCTTCCAGGACCAGAAGATCACGTAGGGGAAGTCGAAATGCCCATTGTGATACTGGGAGACCCTGCCTACCCCTTAATGCCGTAGCTTATGAAGCCATACACGGGGAACATTGACAGCAGCAAGGAGCAGTTCAACAACAGGCGGAGCAAGTGCAGAATTACTGTTGAGTGTGCTTTTGGCCATTTAAAGGCCCACTGGTGCTGCCTATATGGGAGGCTGGATCTGGCAGATGACAATAATCCTATGCTTATAGCCGCATGCTGTAGTCCCCATAATATTTGTGAAGGGAAGGGTGAAAGCTTCACTCAGGGCTGGACTGCTGAGGCTTAGTACCTGGAGGCTGAATTTGAACAGCCAGAGACCAGGGCTATTAGAGGGGCACACCACTGGGCCATAAGGATCAGGGATGCCTTGAGGCAGCAATTTGAAGCTGAAAGCCACTAACAGTTGTTGCTATGCTCGGGAGTGCAGTGTTTGTAATGCTAGGAGGTGATTGGTGCAGATGATGCACTATGAAGATTTAAGAAAATTGCCTGTTGCTTTGAAGGGCTCTGTTTGCTTTCAATGAATAGAATAAAGATTGCTTTCAAACCAAAACAATTATTTTATTAAAAACCAACTACCGGAGGGGAGAGACAAACAAGCATCAGCACTGTGGGGGATGGGGGAAGGGAGGGTCCCAGGAGGAGGTGGGATCCTAGGATGGTTAAAGATTTATGTCCAGGTATCATATGCAACCTTCTTCTTTGGAGTACAGTACAATACCCACTGTACTTCAGCAGGGCTAAACTGCAGAGGGATGGGTGTTGAGTGCAGTGGGTACTGGGAGTCCACAGGGCTGGCCTGTGACAGGGCAGGAGTGGAATGCAGTGGGTACAGATGGGAGCCAGGAGGTTGATAAGAGTGTGTTGGTGGTGTCTGGGGGGGCACATGGGAAGAGTTTTGCGACAGTGACTGCAGGGGAGGACGGGTGCGGAGCTGCTCAGTTTGCAGTGCTTGTAGCGCCTGATGCATGTCCACTTGGCGCTCCATAATGTTTAAGAGCTGCTCCACGGCTTCATTTTGGCATGCTGCTTTCTCCTTTTGGTCCCTCTTCTCGCTGTCCCATCACTCCTTCAGTTCTTGTTTTTCGGCCACAGAGTGCATCATGACATCACGCAGAAAGTCCTCTTTAGTTCTTCGGGGCAGCCTTCTAATTCTGTGCAGCCGTTCAGCCAGTAATAACAAAGAGGGAGGCTGGGCTCCCAAGGTCATCTCTGTGAAGCCAAAATGCAACATTTTACAGTAGCAGTATTGTTTGCAACACAGACAACACTGATTCAGTGATTTAAAACACAGCCACTATTCACATACCTGTCACTAACTGGCGGACCCCAGGCAAGCACACGAGCCACAAGACCCCAAAATGGTGAGTAACTGCAGGGCGGGAGCGGGGAGAAGAAGGAAAAAAAGTGTTCCAGGACTGTACTGCACACCGGGCACGTGGCTCTTGGGGAGAGCCAGCACTCGGGGGTGGGGGGGGCTTATAATCATTAATGTCCCCATATTTTCCACAGGCTGTGTTCATTATGGAAGATCTCGCTACTGAGGGTGAGCAGGGAATCAAGGGAGGGTCTTCTATGAGACTGTGGCTTCTGCCCTGGCCCTTATGTGGCTTGCTTGTGTGCAGCAATGGTCTACCCCCATGATGGCAGAGTGGCACGGGAAAGTTACCTTTAATGGGGCAAGAAACAAAGCAGCTCTGCCAAAAACCCTGTGGCAGTGGATTACCCAGTATCTGAGAGTTTCATGGAGATCTCTGAGGCAGATTCCTGTGAAGTGAGGAGTCAGCCAACACTCTGTTCTGCCACTCAGACTAGGCATGTGGTGGTACGTGCATCATACAGACATAAGCCTGCTTTCTGCAACCCTTCTGCCCCCAACAACTTGCTTCAGCAATTTCCAAAATCAAAGACAGTTACCAGGGTTCTCCTCTCCTGTTTGTGCTTTGCCAAGCTCTGACAGCTGTGACTGGCTAGCCTCCTCTGGGGTAGAGAAGAGATCCCGGCTGTATCCATCTCTAACCTCTGACTCGTCCTCTGCCTCTGGGTCTCCCTCCACAATCTCATCCAAGATTTCCTCCTCCTGGCTTGGTCCACTCTTAACTGGCACACGAGCCACCAAAGTATCCACAGTGGTCTTTGCAGTGGAGGTGGGGTTGCCACTGAGTATCACGTCCAGCTCTTTGTAGAACCGGCAGCTCGTAGGTGCAGTACCGGAGTGGTGGTTTGCCTCCCACACCTTGTGGTAGGTGTTCTTCAGCTCCTTCACTTTGACCCTGCACTGCAGTGTGTCCTGGTCATGGCCCCTTTCTGTCATGCATTGTGAAATTTGTCCATAGATATCATAATTCCTAAGGCTGGAGTGCAGCTGGGACTGGACAGCCTCCTCTCCCCAAATGCAGATGAGGTCCAGCAGCTTGGCATTCCTCCAAGTGTGTGTGGGGGATTGGGAGAAAATCGCCTGGTGCGTGGAGCAGGCATGGTTATCTGGAAAGCTGCGCTGAGACCACTGCACACATCACTGAGCAAAAAGGAAGTGGACTTCCAAAATTCCCAAGGAATTTAAGGGGTGGAGCTCACGGTTGGTTAGGTGAGGACAGGGCAGTAGAGTTCAAACTGGTGACCAGAGAGGCGAGAACAGGTATAGTGGGACACCTCCTGGAGGCCAATCGCAGTGCTATAATCCACCAGGGTGTCTACACTGGCACCGTAGTGCTGTAGCCCTGGCGCAGAAAGCTGTACGCCTCTTGTCGGGGTGGTTTTTTTACAGTGCTGCAACTGTGCAGTTTCTGCTCACTAAGAGCTTGTCTACACTACCAGATGGCTCGACAGGCAACGATCAATTTATCGTGTCTAGTATAGACGCGATACATCAAATGTCGATTGCTCTAGTGTCAACTCTGGTACTCCACGTCAACGAGAAGTGCTAGGGGAATCTATGGGAGAAAGTCTCCTGTCAACACACCACAGTGAAGACACTGCAGTAAGTAGATCTAAGTAAGTTGACTTCAGCTACGTAGCTGAACTTGCGTAACTCAGATCGATTTCTCCCCCTCCATCCCCTGAAATGTAGACCAGCCCTAAGTGGCTTGGCAGGGTGTACACCTCGGGACTTATACCACAGAAAGCTGCTTTACTGTGCAGAAACTTGCTAGTGTAGACAAGACCTGAGTGTGCAGAATCCATAAACTCAGTTATGCTGTCTGCAACCACTGCTTAAACCACTAGACAACTATTCCAGCAGCAGGAATAGACATAAGAGTTTTGATTTTGAACATACTAGTGCTATCACAAATATTTGTTTAACCCCCTGTCAAGTTGTATCACACTGCAGTCTAGTGGCCGATTAACCCTAAGGATAGTTCAGCTAACAGTGACTCCTTTAGGTTATATATAGGCTGGCAGAACTCAATTTTTATTTTTTCATAATTTTGATGTCTCTATTCATATGCATTTTTTTTCAATTTTTATCTATTAAATTTTCAGTTTTGGGAAATTATGGGGAGGTCAGATGATTGTTTAATGACAGTACACGTTGAGTTTCAAAAAGTTAAAGGTTTATAACCATTAACACAAATTGTGAACATCACATGTCAAAAATATACAAAGTAAATATCCTTAAATCAAACCCTAATAAGTTCACAAGCAGCATTTTTCCTCACTGTGTTTATCTGTAAATTTCTATTATCAATGGAAATATTTTTTTCATCAGTTTGCTTGTATGTACAGTGAAAGCAACATTTACTAATTTAAAAAAGCCCTAATCCTTCCAAGCTTAGTTATATACCAGAGGTCTGCACTGTGGATTGGTGGGTCCCGTGTTCAACCCTTATGGACAACCCATGTTAGGAAAATAATGGCTATTTGATTAAATGAAGAGTTTCACAATGCATATGCATGAGACAGCAAAAATAAAGTCAGATAGGAAGTGCCAGAATGAAGGTGACCTAGTTTGACTTCACAATTATGTTTTTAATACAATTTGTCCTCCCACATCACAAACTCACCACCATGCTTAGCGCTCACTGGCCAGCTAAGAAGCACTGAGAACTGTACAGGTGATGAAGAACAAACTCTCCTGTTAACTCTAGAAGGCCCCAGTCAGGATTGTGGCATGCCAGTAGGACACTGTGTATCCCACCCAGTCAAGCTGGCTCTGCTTGACACACACATGAGCAATAAAATAAGGGGATACTTCAGAACAGGATTTCTCTGTAGTCACCCCACATGTGCATCTCATCAGCAACAAGTACATAATCTTAGAGGTCCATGATTTAAACTTAATATTAAGTGCCAATACACAATATCACCTACTCACTCATTTGTTTAGACAGAGAGCAAATTGCAGCTGTCCTTGAAAAGTGGAATCAAGTTATTCTCATTGACTCTTTTCTAATCATGGACAAGCATAAAACTAAGCCTGATCCTCATTCTTGCCTCTTTCACTTCCCCATCCAAATGTTTCCAGTCAAAATGGAGAGCTAATAGACTAACATCCACAAAAGACCATGCCCCTTACTATAGCTGAAAACATTTGTTAAAGGTTTTTAACTTATTGCTTGTGAAGAAACAGAGAGAAATGTAGTTTCCCTAAAAGCTTTGCAAATCCAATTAGGTTCTATTGTATTAGATCTGCCTCACCCAGCCAGCACTCCACATCTCTCATTTCCTTACCACAATATGGGTGTGAGTCACATA
Source organism: Mauremys reevesii (assembly GCF_016161935.1). NCBI lineage: Eukaryota > Metazoa > Chordata > Testudines > Geoemydidae > Mauremys > Mauremys reevesii. The sequence continues at coordinate 29,467,204 of NC_052630.1, forward strand.
GGATGCAACATATCCCATGGACCATGGAGTGTTAATGCTGTCAGTTATTGAGCTATTCATGTCCATCCAGCAATAGTCCTCTTTGGCTTTTCATCTTGATTGCACTCAATCTTTTAAGTAATGCTACTTGATTTCATTTTCATATTATATTAATGAAAGTGGGAAACTGCTAAGTGAGACCTGTGGTTTTGGTACTTGTTTTTATTTAAAAAAAAAAAGCTTAAGAAATACACATAGTAACTGGATATTTTGATCCGAAATCAACAAAGCCTACGATCAGTATGCAAAGGCTTGCATGTATTGGACAGTGTTCAATAAGTCTCATTGTCGGTTTGCAAGGGCATCTAGGCTTTGGAGATAAGGGATTGAGCTAGGAGGAAAATCTAAATGGTTTTCAAGTACTTGTGGGGAAAACAAAGATCTAAGAGGCTTGTGTTTTGTTAACACTTCATTAACTAGGATAGCCATAATAGTTTTTAGTTGTGCTGAAAATGTGACTTAAAACTGTATTTCTCTTTCAATTTTTGTAATGTTGATAAAGTTTTAGATATAGACTAAGTGGCCAAATTCAGCATGGAACACTGAGAATTTTTGCTTCTTAGTACTAATTCAAGTCATGTTGTGTTATGTTCTTTAAACCACTGTGCTGATGACATACCATAGTAGCTCCTCCATTGGAAGTCATGGACTGTTTCCCAAGCATAAAATTTTAACAATATTAACTTAATTGCCATGTACTACCCTGACACACAATACTTTCTTTCATGTTGGTGGTGGTTTGACAGAGTACTTCTGAAACACTAATATCCCAAGTTATTAAAATGCATAAGTATAATGTTAATGGCTTCTCATCATTAAAATGAAAGAGATTAACAGTACCCCTTCCCCTCTGAGGAACTAACTCTTTGTCGAAGTTATAAGAACAAGAGCTGGGTGGGAGCTCATTTACCTGTCCTGTGAAAATGTGAGATTGTGAAAAAGTTCCCCCATCCCAAATCAGGCTGAAGAGTCAAAGTTATGAAAACGTTCATGAACCCAGAATCTAAAAAAAGATAATTGGTTTGAGTCAATTGTAACTGTTTGTTTTGATTTTTATTTTAAAGGCTTGGTATGCTGGTTGTTTTTCCCTATTCAAAATGACTGTTTAGAAAACAATTGTCATTTACAAAATGTCAAATTGAAATGTTTTAACAATTTCTCAATTTTTTCTTCCCCAAAATATTTAACTTCTTGACTCAATCAAAACTTATCTATGCCCTCAGATGTTTTCATTTTTGACAAATTGGCATTGTCTCACAAAATATTTTATCAAAACATTGCAGCCACCTCTAAAAAGAACTATCACAGTTCTGGGGTTAACTGCATCTCTACCTCCTCCATGATCTGCTCCAGGGTGCCCCTTTAAGTCTGAGGTGTCACCTCTCTATTGGCAGGAATTTGTGTCCCTCTCCCTCCAGACCAGGAATTTAGGGTTGTAGTTCTCCTGCAATTCACTGTGCTTATCCGAGCAGTCTGACGTTAGTCCAGTGCCTTCTGCTCTGCTCTCTTCCAGGGGCTATGACAATGGTTACCAGCGACCAACCAGCTTTCACAAGGCACAGTTCATTTATTTTAAAAAGCATTACAGAAAAAACATGTCAAAGCAATCAGCAGCTCACACACACACTAGATTACCAGCTGTCACCCATCTTTCACTTGGAGATCCTAGCAGGTCCTTCAGACCCTTCCAGCATGATTTTTGCCTTATTGGTTACAATCTCATAGCAGATTTGGCTCAAAATGAGGGAACTCTCAACCAATTCAGGCTGATCTTTTTACCCCAAGCTCTTTCTTTGTTCCCTGGGTTGCCTGTATCCACTCTGAACCAGTTCATCTCAGGGGGTGGTACTTCTCTGCAGTTGTTTGCCTGTCCCAGGGTTTGCAGTAGTTATCTACCATTGATTGAGTTCCTGGAGGATAACCCTCCCTCAGCCTAGAATACAATCCCTAGCTCTCAAAGATACAACATGTACAGACACACAAGTTCATTACTAATCCTGCCACTGGAATAGAGTTGGTTGGAAATGTTCCACTGGAAAGTTTTTGTATCGGAACATGCCAGTGATCGTGATCTCCAACTTTCACGGGAATGTGTGGTTCTCACCAAATTTTTCTGCCTGCTTCTCCCATCATGGGCTGCCACAGAGCTGGGACCCTGGAAATCCCAGGTACAGCCAGGGCTGCCAGGGCTTCTCAGTAACCTGCCAGGAGGGCATCCAGAACTCTGAGCAGCCTTTGACAATTTCATTTAGAATCAGTCATCATGGAATGTCATTTTGATTTTTTAAACCAAACTTTTGGACTCACCTGTTCAGAGGGAAATTGTTGATGCAAGAACTGGACACAGTATTCCAGCAGTGGTAGCACCAGTGCCAAATATGGAGATAAAACCCTCTTTGCTCCTATTAGAAATTCCCCTCTTTATACTGTTAAGGATCACATTAGACCTTTTGGCCACAGTGTCACATAGGGAATTAATGTTTCATAACTCTGAAAAGGAATTGGGGGTGGGCTGTCCAATGCTTCCCAGGATAGAGTCCCGCATCTTGTAAGTATGTGTGGTCATCTTATTTGACCATGCTTTATTGCACCACTACAGCCATTGTATTTTCTTCCTTTTTGCCTACTGTCACTGGGCATGACATCCTGCAGTTGCAGAGCTAATTCATGACACCATGCAGAAGACAGATTTTGGATTGCTCCTTAGATGAAACTTCACATTCTGCCTGAAAATAGGAGGGCTGAATAGTTAGAGAAGAGTATTTTTAATGGTGTGTTCAATAGCTATGCTGCATGCTGTAAACAAGGAACAGAAGGCCAACGAATGAGATATTCATCAGTGGCTGGAGACAATGGCTGTTATATAAACAACTTTCATGGGGAAGGTCAGGTATTCAGTTAATATTTTATAGATACCATATGTCAAAGTAGAATTTTAACAGGAATAAATGGAAGGTTTGCAAAGAAAGTGGCAGCTGGAAAGGAATAAGTCAAGTAGTCAATCAAATTTGGCAGAGGATAAAAGCACCCATATGATGCTCTTGTCCCATCAGCATGTAACATTTCTATGCTATCGGTATTCTTTGAGACATTTCACGGGTCTGTTAAGGATGGCTTGCACACAGGCTTCTCCGGCCCACAGAGTTTGGAAATGAATCTGCACACTAGTTCTCTAATATATCAGTGTAGTTTGTAACACCTTCTTCAGGTTGCCAAGCTTCTAACATGGTGCTCTACCTTCACTTACCCTCATCAGGAACCATGACAACTAAGTCTAGCATTTCAGTGCGGGTGGGGGGCTGGTTGGTTTTTATCTCAGGGACCCTAAGCTATTGAACTTTTACCTGCTTGCTTTAGTATAAAACTTTGTTACTTGAATAACAGTTACACGCTTTATACACAAAGTGCATACAGCCTTTAACTAGATGTCATCTGCCTTCCCCTTTATGATGTAGAAGTAGAAACTTTATTTATTATTATGGCTTCAAGGATAGGTTTTATATATTCAATGGGGTGTCTGAGTGAGGATTTTTAGGTAAACAAACAAACAAAAAACACCCACCCACAGCATGTTGTACCTCAATGGACATTTCACTTTCTATACACCAGCATTTAAAAGGGCATCTTATGTTTTGATAAGCTTGGTATGCAAGATACTAATTGCCCTTTGATACAGTTGGGCAGGAAAAGTCTACTTAAATGGGTTTTCTTTTACAATGACCTCTGCCTGACCTTGTGCCTCTTTCACTCCAGTCATGATTGATATTGTTCCTTATAAACATCAGGGAAAGCTGTACTCACACTACAGATGGATTCAGTTTTCCAAGATGGTGCATGGAAAATGATATCTGTCTTCTGCTGTGATAACATCCCCACAATTAAGACTGAAACAGCAACTAATGCTAGTAAAGGTTATTCTTTATTTTCTGTGCAAGTTTAAGGCCAAATTTGAGATTTTTGGCTTTAAAACTGCCAAGGATATATGGGGTTGGGAAATGTAGTCCACTACGTCTGACTTTTTATTGTCCACTGGGTATTTTAAATTCAGCTTCTTTCTGTGCAGCTGAAGAGTACAGAAACCAGGAGATGAATAGCCCAAAATGCTATGTATTGTCAAATCTATTAATACCAATATAAAAAAAATTCATTTTGTATAGGTTGGTGGGAGGCTTTGTTGAAATCTTTATTAGGACTATTTTGCCAAGTCATAATATTATGGCATGTACAGTACTCGTCATAACATATGCACAATCAATATCAAGTTGTTTTTAGTGCACACAGCTGTTGTATGGCCTTTACCAAGATGATTTGCAATTAAGTTCATATTCTATTTCTTATCCTTCATCAAATGCATTTCCTATTATGTTTCTGGCTTCATTACATTTTTAGAGTGCTGGGAAATACAAGGAGAACCTAGAACAGGTGCAGTATGCTAGCAATGAGACCATTTGGGTAATAAGCACTTTTTTGTAGGAAAGAGAGGCCAAAACTTCTCCAGGAACTCACTGCTGATCAGTAGTGGATCTCATTTAAATTTCTCCTGTGGCTGTGGGTGCTGAACATCTGGAAATGGCCAGATTTTCTACTTCCCTGCACGCTGTCAGCTGTTAACCAATAGTTAGACACTATTTTCCTTGATAGGGGACTGACTTCAATTCTTTGTTCAGATTGGTTTTCATTGACTTTGCTCTTCATTTCCTCTCAACAAGTGCATGCCAAGAGTCTCAAAACAGGGCTTGCCACACATCTCTCCCACCCGTTGTAAACCTCAATGGTTCTACAGTTTGGAGTATAGCATCTCTCATGAGCGCATGCTGCACGATAGAAGCACACCAAGAACACTGGGGAAGCAGCTGCCCCAGGGTCAGATCACCACAAATGGCTTGTTTTCACTTCCCATCCAAAGCACCTAGCTCCATTTCTCTATGTTTGCAGCCAAAGATGTAGAACAAAAAGGACAGAACAAGTAGTGGTTCCATTACTAGCCAGCTATTCATCTCTCATGTCCCAGTTTAGCACATTTGGACTTGGTTGGCTGAAGTTTTCCAGTTGTAACCCCTCCAACCTCAAAGGTATATGGGTGGAGGAAGAGAGGCTTTGCCTGGACAAGCAGGAAGAGAGTCCCCCCCGCTCCTTTGGGTTGAAAGAGGGGAAATGGTGGGATTCAGGTGAGGCATTTGCCCCCATGCACTAAAGGAGGATATATCTATGCCCTCCCTGATGGATGGTGTCCTCTCTTATGCCTGGATCAGCAACTCCCATCTATGGGAGGAGACTGGAACCAAGGTTTTTGTGGTCAGCTAGGGGCATTGCGCTAATCACTTTTTTGAGGGGGTCTAGGAAGGAATGTTTCCCTCACTTCCAGTTGGGTTTTTTGTCTTCCCCGGAGCTTGGGTAGGTCAGGTGGTACAGTTCAAGTTCTCACAGCTTAGAGGGTACTTATTCCAGAGGGGATCTAGTTCACTGATTAACCAGAAGTGGCCTCAGGGGAATGCATCCCCTAAAAAAGCTGGGGAAAGGGCTCTTAATGTCTGGTACAGTGAGGAGGCAAGCCCCATTCCACAGCATCCTAATCCTTGTACAAGAAGAGGGCAGCGGGGTCCCAGTGGAGAACTTGGGGTAATGAGACAGTGGAAATGATTGAGGAAGGGATGATAACTGGCATGGTACAAGTTATTACCAATAATTACCCAGCTGAGTTAAATAAAGCTGCAACTAATTAAACCACTTCTGTTGCAACTTGTTGGTCTTTGTGCATGCCCAGGACAAAGCGTAGGTGCTGAAGAGACAATTAAGGGTATCATTTTTAAGGGCCAACACAACTGAGTGTGTTAGGTTTATCCAGTTAGTAGACCAAGTATTGTATTCTGTTTACAGAACGACAAGTTCTTCATTTTTGACCATGTCTGCCTTTCTCCCTTTGGTAAGCTGCATTTGCTTTTTTTGACTCAGTTTTTTCAGTGGGAAACTTTCATGCATAATACTTGGTCTTTGCCCTGCCATACTTATTTTGCTTAACTCATTTAATAGAGGTCAATTTTTAAATAATAAATAGCCCTTTCTAATGTTTCGTTATCTTAGAGAAAACTTAGCTGTGAAAGGCATCAGTTGACATTCTTACACCTCAGGTGCTTTGTTTAAAAAAAGCAAAAAAAAGTGTTATTTGGTCAAGCATCACAGCCAAGAAACATGTCTCTTAGTTCTACATGTTCTGTTATCCAGACCTCCTTTGCTAGCCACTATCATAGACTAAGATAATAAGTTATCTTATATGGCAGACACTGATATGTTTCTGGTTTTCAGCCAATAATGTCACTCCTAAAAAATGTCTAAAATAAATACTAATTTCAAAATGATGCTTTCGGCTAAACACAGACTTTAACGTTTCTAGACAATGTGGTTGGTATTAGGAAATTGGCCTTTTCTCTAAGCATGCTTTAGGTAACAAGACAGAACATGTCACCTTTTACAATTACAACCCATAACAACTGGCCTCCATGACTATGTTATTGTGGTCTCAGTTGTCATGTCACAATAACGTTTGCACAATTTCCATGCAAGGAACATGGAACGGACACTGTACATACACATGGTACTCTAGCACATCTCTCAAGCAAGTCTCATTTCCAGAGACGGGTTCATTTTTTGTTATTTGCTTGTGTTTATTCTAGTAGAATTTTTGTGCTATTCACTAGGTTCTCAACTTTAGTGATCAAACTTAGTAATGGACATGTACTCAAACAAAGTCACTGAAAATTGAGACGAGTGGTTCTCCCCTGCTAATCTGATTTTCAAATCCATGTAAGCTCACTCCCACTAGGCGAATGTGTCTTTGTGCCAACTCACCTCACCCTCAATCCTGTGAGCACCTTACTTCAGGATACTGAGGGGGAAATTAGTGAATCAGCTGATTTTTTCTGATGTAACCAAGAAATTTAGCCACTCAGTCACTATTAACTTCAATTGGACTTGTGTGGTTAAAGCATGGTCAGCTTTGAAAATCTCAGCCCATTGGTTTAAGTGCCTACTGACACCGGTATGATGAACACAGGCATATGTTTGAGACTATTTATCAAACTTTGTAAATTGTCTGTATTTCTGTGAGCCAGGAATCGTGTTGCTGGCTGGTTGGGGAGAGTTAGAGTTCCCTCAAGGAACTAAAATCAGTTCCGGGGTCATACTTGCTGGGATAATCAAAGTGAAATGCAAGGGGCTGCAATTTAAATCCCTGGTCTGGAGGTGGGGGAGGGGAAGAGACATGGGTCCCTGCCAAGTGAGAGTTGACAGCAAGAGGCCAGAGATCTAAGCGACCATTCCTTGAACATACCATAGAGGGAGCCCAAGGTGCAGTTAACCTGAAACTGATACCTGCCTTTAGTTGAAATTTGTTAGTCATTAGTTTAAGGGACTGGGTTTTAATTCTGGACCCCTCTGTGTAACCCTTTAGGACTCCACTTTTATATTTTGGTTTCCTCTTTTATGGAACGGGGACAATACCAAAGTGTAGCTGCTGCTTGCTCGGAGTGGCACTCTGTCCCCCTCTAGTGGTGGCCAGGCCACCTAGAGATTGATGAGCCTACTATTGCCTTGGCTAAGAGAGAAGCTCAGGCAGTAGAGGATCATGCATTTAACTCAAGAGGTCTCAGGTTTCATCCCCACCAATGAAGTCTGAGGTGCTTGGCATTACAAGTGGTGGCCCATATGGGGAATTCAACTGGGAAGTCTCTGTAGCTCACCGTAGAGTCTTTAGGACAAAAACTTTATTGTGTGTTAACAGTGCCTAACAAAATGGGGCCCAGCTCCTGAATGGGACTTCTACTAATGCAGTAATGAAGTGTTTTTAAAACCTCAAATGTAAGGCACTGTGTGAATGGCCCCAATTGAAAATGATAAATATATAACATTTATATAGCCCTTTTCATGAGTGGATCTGAAAGCACGTTAAAAGGAGGTCTGTATCATTATCTCCATTTCACTGAGGGGCAAACTGAGGTCAGTGAGAAGAAATGACTTGCTCAAGGTCACCCAGCAGGCCAGGGGCAGAGCTGGAAATAGACCCCATGCCTGCAAAGTCCCACTCAGGTGTTCTATCTGCTATGTCATATACCTCTAGTGGGGAAAACATTACCAACTTAAAAATGTTATTAATCGTGGTCTGGAACTGAGTGACCAATGGTGTACCAAAGTAATTTCTTCCTGCCTGAAAGCCAGTTCTCAACATATGCAGCTAGGATTCTTTAAATCTGTCTTCCTGAAAGCCTGTCAGGCCAGGCTTTTAATACTTTGCCATCTGACTCATCTTCACATTTTGCATTAGATGGAAGAACTATTAACTGAATGTAACAGCTAATATTAAAATCAAGGACCACAAGGAATTTTAAACAATAATCTGGGTAGCAACTCAAACTAATTTGTACAAATTGTCTACAAAATCTTTACGACAGTTATCTTGAAATGCTGATAGCCTCTTTTGAGGCAAACAGAGATGAGCAGCAGTGACACTGAATGCAATTAATTAGGTTAGAACTTACACCTCTGAAGGAAACTTCACTATCATTCCTCATTGCTGCAGGAATAATCCCTGAGCAAGTCGTTATATCTGGGAGTAGGAGCCTATATGAAACTATAAAACAGTTCTAATTACACATTTTTCATCAGTGTAGAGGAAAGCACTGTGGAACAGTAGGGTCAGAAGCAAGTGAATGTTATGCCTAAATATTACTCCATTAAACAACATTTCTATGGGGGCAGAATGGCTCAGAAAACATCTGAGCTTCAGATGACCAGTTTTCTAACCCAGGTTAGTACATTTTAAACAAGATTTCTTCTTGTTTCAGAGTCTCAGTAAAGATTGTTTTACAGCAAATTTTGGAATTATTTGAAAGTTCACTCAAGGGAAGTGTTAGTACCTTATCTCATTTACCAGTGTTTACTTGGTATACAGAAGTGTGTGTAAAGAGTTTTGAGGGGGCTGAATCACCCGCCCCCAACTACTAGCAATGCAAAACTGATGGGGGTCAGGTGGGGGACTATTTAAGGTGAGACCATGAAAATAATAAGGATGTTAGATTGCTCTTAGATTGTACAGATACTCTTTGTGCACTGCTTCATTTGTTTCCAGGGTGGGATTTAGTTTTCTCTCATGTTCATACATTTAAACATAATAATTACACAAATAAGTCAAACTGAAGCAGTGCACATTTACCAATGCTTTTCCATTTATGTTTAAGACCTAGGTAATTAGTGGGAAACAATGATAATGGGCATACTACAGTAGAACAAAGTGCATGAAGGAAAGGTGTTATTAACATTACAACATATGCTGTTGGGTATCAGTGCACAGTAAGGCTCAACTATTTACATTTCAAAAATGTTAAGGCATATTATGCATCCACCACAATATTTCCCAACAAATGATACCAAGAGATCTGGGTCTTATTTACTGAGGCTAGAACAGATAAACATTCTTATATTTTAACTGAAAGGACTTTTATAACAAGAATGCACACAGCGATAGAAAAAATAAATTCACGCAGGTGCTGAGAACAAGTGATATTTCTGTAGTTCAAGACATAACAGAACTGTCTACTCCCATACACATGGTAACATGACAAAATAATACCAATGCCAGCCAACAGAAAATGTTATGACAGGTGTCAGATAGACAAAATTACATCAACATAAATCTAGGGAGACCTGTGTTCACATGCAAAGAAAGGCAAAACAATGGAATCGAGCCATGACAATAGAAGTCTCTTATGCCAAGAATGGGTCAAAACTAGTCTGTGTATATTTTACACATTTAGTTGCAATCTGTGTTAACTATATTGTAGTGCTTTAGGAGCATGTGTGTGCGCTATGCTTGTTTCAAGCTAAGGGTCTTAAGTCCCTCCCCCTTCTTGAAGTATTATGTTCACTCAATTGCATAAGGTATGTGTATTTCTATAATTTGCATACTTAAGAACACATGAACACAGGATCTGGGGAAAGTGGTGGCACTACATCAGGCAGAGAAAGCATGAACTAGCAAATGCAGGACTTGCAAGCAGTACTAGGAACTCTGTAAAGAATCCGGAGCTTGCAAACGCCTCACTTTATTAATCTCCTAAGGCATCGCCTAGGGTTGGAATGGGGCCTTTGCACTTAACCAGGCCCTGGTCCAGAAGCCTGCTGGGTCTGAGATAGTGACCCCCTCCAGAGTTATCAATGAACAAAAGGAAACAAATACAAATTAACTCTCACATGGTCATGGAAGGAATGTTTCCTGGTAACATTTCCTGTGGGCCCCAATCAGGCTCATAGGCCAGTCCGTTATAGTCCCACAATAGTAGTTCAATTTTGGGCCCTCCCTTACCTCAGGCAAGGGGTTGTCTGGCAGCCATTGACAGAGAAGTTCCTGCCTTCAGCCAGCCCTTCTCTATACCAGGGGCGGCTCTAGCTTTTTTGCCGCCCCAAGCACGGCAGGCAGGCTACCTTCATCAGCGCGCCTGCGGGAGGTCTCCGGTCCCGCGGATTCGGTGGTGCGCCTGCAGGAGGTCTGCTGGTCCTGCGGATTCGGTGTACCCGCCACCGAATTGCCGCCGAATCCACGGGACCGGCGGACCTCCCACAGGCAAGCCGCCGAAGGCAGCCTGACTGCCGCCCTCACAGTGACTGACAGGCGCTTGGAGCGCTAGTGCCTGGAGCTGCTGCTGCTCTACACATTGAAGACTAGAAATCTGCTCTGCTGTGTCCTCAACTGATCTGTGTTCTCCCCCTTTTAATCTCCTCCCTCCAGGTTTGATATCTCTCACGGGTATGTGTGTGTGTGTGGGAGGAGGGCAGAGCTGGTTGAACCCACAATAATTGATTAAGCTCATGTTGCCTCCTGTGGGGTTTAATACCCCCATCACATTGGAGAGTAAGGATAGAAGACTAGGTAAGTGCCTGAGGAGGACTTGGAGGGACTATGGAACTTTAGTGTAACTCTCATTAAGGCCAGGAGAAGCAACAAGTACCCTATATACTTGTTCATTAGCCCATTCGTTTATAAGCTGACCCCCCAAGATGGTTAGGTAAAAATAGCAAAAACTGTATTACCCCTTCATAAGCCGACCCTATATTTCAGGGGTTGGCAAACTTTGGCTCTCAGCCTGTCAGGGTAAGCCGCTGGCGGGTCAGGACGTTTTGTTTACTTGGAGCGTCTGCAGGCACAGAGCCCCTCAGCTCCCAGTGTCCGCGATTTGCCGTTCCCAGCCAATGGGAGCTGCTGGGAATGGCAAACCATGGACACTGGTAGCTGAGAGGCTCCAGTCCTGCAGACACTCCAAGTAAACAAAACGTCTCGACTTGCCAACGGCTTACCCTGACGGGCCAGGAGCCAAAGTTTGCCGACCCCTGCTATATTTTAAAGCTGGCAACACTCAATTACTAGAATTATTTTAATGTAATCTGATGAAAAACCTGTTATAATAATAACTGAACAAATATGTATTCACCTTCAAAATTAAAGTCAATATTTAAAATCAGTAAATGGATATTTAAAACAAGTAACTTAGAACAATATGAGACTTTAAAAAGTCTTAAAATCCTTCAAGGTCTGAATCAGTCTCTGATTCACCAAACAGTTCATTAAACTTGGGTTCAGTCACAGCTGCACCTGCATTGTCATTGTAGATGTCGGCAGTGTCGTCTTCAGAGTCAGATTCCTTCTCATCATCAGCCTCTGTTGTGTAATCATTAAATATGGCATCAGCTTCTGACCCATCGAGTGCATTGCTGATACAGCATTTCCTGATTTTTCTACCATTTCTGAGGGAATGGACACCCATGCGTCCTTGATCCACTGGGTGACCAGATTGATTTCAGGCTTCATAAGATTCCCGCCTTTTGTCAACTTCACCATGCCTGAGCACATCCATTCAGACCACATTTTGCGTAGCCTGTCTTTAAAAGGTTTGTTCAGGCAGACATCAAGCAGTTGTAGAATTGAAGTTAAGCCTCCAGGTATTACAGCCAAAGCAGTTTTCATATTTTTGGCCACATTTTTCACCTCATCTGTCTTGTGTGCCCTGAACACGTCCCAAACGAGCATAGCAGATTTCTTGAAAAAAGTGTTCCTGGTCTCTTATTCCACACTTTTTCCAGCCATTCAATAGTCCCACTTTCATCCATCCATCCCTTTTCCTGTGCACGTACAATGACACCAGCAGGAAATTTCATGTTTTTAGGCAAGGTTTTTCTTTTAAAAACAACAACAGGAGGGAGCTTTGATCCATTTGCCAAACATGATAAAACCACCATAAAATGGATTTTTTCATGGCCAGTGGTTTTAATTAAAACTGTTTTTTCACCAAAACCGGTTACTGTTCTGTTGCTCAGGAGATTGAATGTCATTGGTGTGTCGTCCATATTTCCTATTTGTGACAGTTTGAATGCATATTCCTTTCGCTATTTTATAATAAACCTTTGGAAAGATTTGATTTTTTCTTCCAGCTTTCCAGGCAGCTTTTGTGCTATCTTTGTTCGCTGATGAAGACAGAGACCATGGCGATTCATGAAGCGAGTACACCAACCCGCTGATGTGACAAACATCGATGGCTTTACTGACTTGTATTTGTCGTCTTTGGACATTTGCAGAGCATGCAGACTAATTCCAGTTCTAGTGACAATGTACCCATTTTGTCGACATTCAACAGCCCGATTATTGAGATCGTTCTCTAGCTTAGGACATGAAGAGCACCTCGCTGGACATTTTTTCTTGCTTCTTGGCATGTCTTTTAGTGTTGTTTTATTTTTTCGCCATTCTCTTCTCATTGATACAGAATTCACGAGCAGTGGCACAGTTATTGTTTGCATCTGCATATTCAACAACTTTAAGTTTTAACATTGCATGATAAGCAGACCTTTTTCTTTTGATTTCACCATGGTTCATTTTAAATACTAGTATGAAAATAGATTATTATTATTGTAGTTATAGATTTTGTAGAACTTTATATAAGAATGTCACCTGCTTTATCACTGTCAAATTATTATTGTTCTTTGTTTATTTCAAAGCAGCCCTGTAGACTGGCATGTCTGTAGGGATAACAGGCTATTTCAATTTTATTAGCGAGTCCATCGATTCTGCACGTTATATTTTCATATTGGCTTCAGACTTATGAGGTCCATTTCAAGCCAATCTAGTCCACTAAACAAAGCCTTTGCAACTTTAAAGGGCTGCTGTATTGACATCAATAATTGTTTCGGCAAACTTTGGCTCCCGGCCTGTCAGGGTAAGTGGCTGGTGGGATGTTTTGTTTACCTGGAGCGTCAGCAGGCACGGAGCCCCTCAGCTCCCTGTGGCTGCGGTTCGCTGTTCCCAGCCAATGGGAGCTGCGGTAAGTGGCGCGCCACTTCCCACAGCTCCCATTGACTGGGAAAGGCAAACTGTAGCCACAGGGAACTGAGGGGCTCCATGCCTGTAGACGCTCCAGGTAAACAAAATGACAATGTATTAGATATTCAATTCAATTATTCCACAGAGTTTAAAATCATCAAATTTTGGTGTAGACCGGTTTATAAGCCGACCCCCGCTCTTTGATGCATCACTTTTTTACCAAAAATATTCGGCTTATGAACGAGTATATACGGTATGTGAGGACTGGACTAGGGATATTAGGGAAAGATATCCAGGCCTGTGGGAAGCATTGTGGCTAGGGACCTTACACTTTTAACTTCTACACCTCAGGCAAGTCCGTAGTGGTCATCCTTTACTGAGGTAACGTTTATTTAGTTTTTATATATGCAGTATTCCCTCTGCTTTTTATAAGGAACATACAGGGAGTTGCTTCCAAACAATGAGACAGTTATTAAACACAATTAACATGTTAAATGATGTTGTGTACATGTCTGATCAATTATGTCTCTATAGTTCTGTAGCCTCACAAAAATGCATGTCTTAGCACACCATTGTGTGGGTTTGGGATAGCCTAGCCTCCAAACTAAGCTAGGGTGGAACTGCAACTAAATCAATAGGTCCTTTATTCCTCACAATCATGTGTTCCGTACAGACCACATCTTACACAACAATTTTGTTTTAAGTTCTAGAGGGTTTACAGGGTTTCATTGTTACCATTTCTCTACATCTCTTCACTTTTAAAGCCATGGGCTGCTTTTGTACTTCAAATTTATCTTTCTGTAGTTAATAAATCTGTTTTATATTTTACCTAAAACAGTGTGTTCTGGTTGAAGTGCTTGGGAAATCTCAGCTCAGTTTACAAAGGCTTGTGTATGTTCGCTCCGCATTGAGGGAGTGGTGAACTTAATGAATTTACACTGGTCGGACTTCTGAGCAGTGAAAGACGGTACAATTCTGGGGTGTAAGGCTGGGGAGCTGAGGGAAATTGGCTGAAGCCTCTGGTTCATGAGTGGCTGGGAGATCATTCATGTAACTCAGTTGGGTATGTCCCTGCCTGCGGATGTCTGTGTAAGTGCAGTACCTGTCAGAGGTTTGTGGCTTGACACAGCATCACAGTGTGAGAGGGATACCAAGGTTGGTGGGACTGAGGGCTCAGAGGTCCACCGTCCAGGTTGCATCCCAGGGACCCCATCACAGAACCACGGTCAACTTAGCCCCTACCCTTTTTGATGTGGTTTTTCCCTGCCTCCCTCCCCCACCCACTCCTTTGACTGCCTACAAGGATGCTAGCTGATTTGTGGACAAGTTAATGAAAAGATTGACTTAGACAGTCAGTTCATTTGATGTACTAATCAGACATCTTAAGACCATCTTCTTATTAAAACTTTCTGTCAATACTGACATAAATCAGATTTGGAACAATGACCTACAGGTAAGAAGTTCTTTATCTTCTTTACAATCCAAATTACTGCCTAGCCCAAAAGTTCTTAACTTTTAGAGCCATCTGCTATCCAATTTTTATATGTAGAAAACTAATGATATTCATCCCTCAAAGAAAAATGTTTTAAATCCCTGTGGGTGAATTTCCACTAATCACTATAGCATTAACAAGCTGAGTCTATGATATCAGATGGCAATAACCATCCAAATCTTTGTACCCCATCCGGGAGGTGGTGAAAAGCAGATAACACTGTTAAATTTACATATCTAACTTATATTTATGACCCCACTGCATCCACACCGGCACGAACCCATTTTAGACCAAAGCTGTTTAAGAGTGATCAAGTCATTCAAATATACTCTACTCCAACCTATTCTTACAATGATGACTTTTTAAAATTGGGCTAGAAGTCTTAGTACATTACCAACTATTACATGGAACTGTTGTCAGAGTATTGACAGTGTCTGAACATTGCCAATATATTTATTGCAAACTTCTAGGTCGCTATCTTAATGAGAATGGGAATAGGTGGAGTTTATGAACTGCCATAATCTGTAGACCTTGCCTACAAACAGAAGTTCTATCACTTGCATCCCCACATGCATCTGACGAAGTGGGTATTCACCCACGAAAGCTCATGCTCCAATACTTCTGTTAGTCTATAAGATGCCACAGGACTCTTTGCTGCTCTATCACTTTAATTATTCTGGCATACTTAGACTGGTACAACCCTTTTAGTTGGGAAAGAAAATAAACCACAGCAGTGTAAGGTACTTGTATACTAGTGTAACAGTTCACACTGGAAGGGTTGTACCGGTATAATTATTTTGGTTTGTAAAAAAAAAAAAAAAAAAAAATTGCATTCCAATCTGAAATAGTTATACTAGTACAAAATTTGGGTGTAGACCAGGCCTTGGGGAGGCACCTCCCACTGCTAGATTGACTCCGCAGTTTCTACCTATATAAAACAAATGCAATTTCATTTATCTGCATGCTACTATGGAAACATACTAAGGCCTTGTCTATACTACAAAGTTTTGTCAGCAAAAGTTGCCTTTTGTCAACAAAACAGTGGATGGTGTACAGTGTCTGCTGTTTTGCTGACAAAATAAAACCACCGATGAGAGACATAAAACTTTTCGTGGCAAAGTTAAAGCAACAAAGCATCAGTGTAGACGCTGCTGTTTGTTATGTCGTCATAACTGGCTTCTCCCAGTAACCCACAATGCCTGCCGTGACTGCTCTGTTTTGATTTCTGCTGCCCTCATGGACAGAGCATCAAATAGGCTGGGGAAGGCTGTGCCTCCCCAAACAGCTCGGCATGGCCCCGCCATTGCTCCTCTCCAAAGCCTCTTCCTGCTTGCCCTTCCCCCTTGGCCCCAGCCCAGGCAGGCTACTCCTCTTCAGGGAAGGGGGCTGGAGCTGGGGCTAGGGTGGCTGGGACTTGGGGAGGCTGGGGACACTGGGGTTGGGGGGCCACCTGCCCCCCGTGCTTGGGGGTTGGAGGGTCATGCGCCGCCCACCCCCCTGTGCTCGGAGGCCATGGCGGGGGGGGGTCACATGCTGCCTGCCCTGCTCTCGGGGGCAGTGTGGGGGAGACCATGCACTGCCCACCCTACCTGCGCTCAGGGGGCTGGCAGCCATGGGAAGGGGGGGGGCTCCAGCAGGGGAAGGGTCCTTGGGTGGTGGGGCAGGACTGTGGTTGCCCTGCATGCGCCCCTAACCCTCTCATAGCCTGGGGAAGTATCTGACAGCTGAGGGTGCTGCTCTGTTCTGGGAACAAAGAGCAAATCATTACCATGGAATGCTCCTGTTCTGCCCTGCACTAGGCACACAGCAGCCGGTAGACTGCTGCTGCAGGGAGCGGTGGAGGAAAGGAGAGATTGCTGTGCTGCTTTGACATTCCTCAGCACAAAAAAGCTGCTCAGGATGCTGCTCCTGGCAGCTGAGGAGGCTGTGGAAGAACTCGGAGGGAATCACAGAGCTGCAGGCAGAGTGGGCTGCTTCTGGGGGTGGGGTGGGGTGAGGAGACTGCTGTGCAGAGCAGAGCGGGGTTAACAGGGGGAGTGTACCCCTCTCCCTGCCTCAGGATAGGTCGGTCAGCCTGCTGTCTCTGCCCCCCCCCCACCGCTCTTCTCTCCTTCCCCCTCCCCCAGTTCAGTTGAAAAGCCGCTGACAATAACTAAGATGGCCACGGAATGATGGGATTGATAAACCAGCATCATGCTGTACCTGCCCCATGAGGTATTGCAAACCCTTCCCAAAGCACACTGCAGCCAGTTGTGCCCAGTGGTCCACAGTGGTCTATGGTCTATATAGTAAATTTTTATCTCAGTTAAATACAAGATAGCTTATTCTTTCAACATTGTATAAACCATTATCATGCAAGTGAAGACATGCAGGGAGGCCCGCCCGAGTAGTAATTGCCTAAAAGTGCACCATTTATTGACTAACAGTTTAAATCCTGGCTAGCATGGGCGTAACTAAATTTATGCAGAAACACCCTGTCTTTTTAAATTATGACTCTGCAAAAACATTTCCAGTGATGTTGACGACATTTTAAAGGATAATGTTTGTATTGGCTGAACATCACTATGAGGTAAAGGCGCTTGAACACATAGTTATAGCAATGTATTTTCTTACAAAATTGATTAGATATGTGCAACTCATTTATTATTCACACAGGTCCCTGAACACAGGCTCCCATGTCTTCAGGTTTATTAACTTTTCAGTATATGGCAGAACGTACCAACCATAACAATTGAAAACTCAGTCTACCTTTATTTTATAAAATTTTATTTGGCAGAATATGTGATGGAAAAGTCAATGCAACAGAGGTACTATATTGTGATTGTTGGGTGTGTAATAGGCTATTTAGACACCTATCACGTTAAAACACATTCCTTTTATGAGCCACTAGTGATTAAATTTGTCATGCCTGACTTAAAAGAAAAATGCACCCAGTCAAATATAGGAGAAACAAGTATTTACGCCCTTGCTTCCCTGATTTATCAGTTGCCTTGCCATCAGTAGCTTTAATTGGAAGTTTTGTTCCCAACACAGAAACAGGAAGTTTGAGGTTGCTAGCTAGTGTCACGTGATATCAACCCTGCAACTTGTCCATTAATACATGGTGTTAATGAGGAATACAGCACTTTGAGGTGTCAGAACCAGGGGCGGCTCTAGTAATTTCGCCACCCCAAGCAAGGCGGCACGCCGCGGGAGGCGCTCTGGTGGTCGCCGGTCCCGCGGCTCCGGTGAACCTCCTGCAGACGTGCTTGCGGAGGGTCCGCTGGTCCCGTGGCTACGGTGGAGCATCCGCAGGCACGCCTGTGGGAGGTCCACCCGAGCCGCGGGACCAGCGGACCCTCCGCAGGCATGCCTGCGGGAGGTCCACCACAGCCGCCTGCCGCCCTCCCGGCGACCGGCAGAGCGCCCCCCGTGGCATGCCGCCCCAAGCGCGCACTTGGCGCGCTGGGGTCTAGAGCCGGCCCTGGTCAGAACGGCTACTCAGGTATCACTATGTTTTCAGACCCTTTATTATAAAGTGATCCTGTATGACCTAGGAGTACTGCAGAAAATCTTTAAGACTCTGATCCCATAGTGGAAAGGTAATACTTGTGCCACAGAGCCCTCATAGGCTTATCCTCCAATCCCCAGAAGAGGAAAAACCTGTAAGATTTCCTAATCACACAGAACTGCAGCTGAGTTCTGCTAGTGTGTTGTGCTTTATGTCATTTTAAAAAAATAGATTGTGTGTGGGTTTATATACATGGCATTGTATAAGAACAATACGATTGAGACAGGACTGAATTTCTTAATGAAATAAAATTATGTAGCATACCCTCTCCTGTTCTGTAACCTTCAACATGGGTGTTCCTCAATCTTATTTAAACCAGTTCACTAAAGTTTATCTAGAAACGTTTGAGCACAAAAGCATTAGGGTTAGTGTTAGGTGGCGTTCTGCAGTTATCAGTTACAATTCTTTTCTTTGGTCAAGTTGTCGCTCTCTTCCCCTTGAATTACATGTGGCCCCTTAATTCTGAAGGAGATCAAATAATAGAGACTTCACCTCAACAAAAATAAATGTTGTTTAGTTCCCTTTCTATCTTGTACCTCTGTTCTGGATCCTTTAGCATGGGAGGACACTGATAAATACAGCAGCAATGAATTAGGCCACTTAAATTATGCTCAGAGTGGAACCATCACTTAATCCTTCAGATTCATCACTGTGCCAGAGCAAAGATCTGAGACGGCCACATGCTTCTTCACTAAGGCACAGACATACATAAAAACTAGGCACACCTTCATCCCTGTTTTATGTGCAGTCCACTGGCATTAATTGCAAACTCGTGCAGTTGAGAGATGCGTAGAGGACAGTTGGCATATCTTCCAGCTCAGAACAAGGAGTTCCAGCTCTACAGCAAGGGGAATTTAGATTTTAATCAAGGTACAGGTGCAAGGAAATTGACCACATGGTGTTACCTATCTGAAGCTATACACCAGCCTGACTAGGAATAACCTCTGCACTAAGTGCCACAAAAGTTGGGAAACCCTGGTGTCATGAATCAGGGCCTTCAGCAGAGCAAGTTGCAATCTAATGAGCAACCTTATGACCTCAGCTGGCCTATAGGAGGCTGCCTGATTGGCTACACAACATGATTGGTGGGAAGAGTCAGCATTCCAGCTCTTAAGCCCAGCAGCAGCAGTTTGGTGCCTGGTCGAAGCATTTTCCCATGGTTGCAGTAGCACCTGCTTGTTCCCAGCCTTGCTCCAGTCCCCCTACTGTCTTATTCTAGCTCTGCAGCTGTGCCTGCCTCAGCACCTCTCCAGGTAACCCGGTTCTGGCTCTGATTCCTGACTTTTGATTGTGGTTCTAACCCTCAGTTCTGATTCACAGCTCCTTCTCCAGCCACTAGGCATAACTGCCATGTCCCAATCTCTGACACCTGTGAATTTTGCTAGCTTCTAAGAAGTTATGTTTTGTTCTCCATGGGGCGGGAGAGCTTGTTTCTATCTACAGTGAGTCATTCCTTAATATAGTCAATCTTGCAAAGTGGAGCAATTTCTCAGCTCTAGTGATTCTGTATCTGAGTCCACAGTTTCCCCCTCTGTTGCTTCAACACTTCAAGTTTGGCAACTTAGATCCCATGTGTACAGGTTCACAAAACCATTACTAACATTACGCAACCCTACAAAGAGAGGGACTTGCAGCTACAACAAGCTTAGCACAACTTCTACCAATATTTAAGGCAAAGGCTCCCTTTTGGCTCATCGAGTAGAATGGCTGCCTTTCAGCATCCTCCCTTAAAATGAGACTTTGCATTTGTACACTTCCAAGCCCTTGACAATACTGATCTGCCATCCTAAGTTGCTTTTTGAAAAAGTTGACAATGCCAAATAGCTAGTCAATGTGAAAGCTGGGAATAGAATCCTGGTCTTGATCTCTAGTCCAATGCTCTGGACTTCCCTGTGACTGAGAGTCCCAATTCACATCTCTGCTATAGCTGTACGCAGAACCTGTGCATATGGACTCCAGCCATCAGAAATGGGGCCTGTTAATTGGCTGTTACATTCCAGGGTGTGGCCAATAGTTGGCTGCCAAAATCAGCCTTCTCGTTACTGCCCTCTGTGGCCTTCCAGACTTGTCACTTTTTTCTACCATTTCAAATCTGAAGGGTTCTCATAGTCATTAAAATCCACTGGGCATAATCCAAGCACCATTTGTATCTCTAAGATGACTTAACTACATATGTGAAATCTGAATCAATTATTACTGACAGCACAGAGACATAACAGAGGGAAAAGAGTGGGAAGCATTCCAGAAACATTGCTGTAGAGCAGACAGAAAATATACATTGACAGGAAGAACACAGTCCACAAAAATCTCTCATTGATACAGAGGGACAGTTATGTTCAAACCATGTTGACCCTTTTTGTGGAGGCAGGCATTAAGTCCCCAAACTCTAAGCTTTCACCCACAGAAAACTAGTTCAAATTAATGTTAGTTAGCGTCCAAACAAGTAGATTTAAGTATGACATTTATATCCTCACTCTTTTCAAGGTAGTGTTAACAGCAAAAGCTAAGGCTTGGAGAGACTGCTCTTATCTGTGCGTGTTTTCAATTGTTTAGCATTTAAATTACTATAGAAATTATGTAACAAAACCACAAAAAAAATTAGTTATTTGAAACTGCATATGATAAACCCAAACTTTCATGTTGCAAAAGTGTATGCATGTGCTTTGCTCGAAGCCCACATGCAAGTCTTTGCAGGACTAGAGCCCAAGAGAATATCAATTGTTTCCTAATAAGAGAATACTGGAGCAACAATTTTAAGTTGCATTGATGTCAACATGGGGATAGATGAAATCCGCCATTATTATTTCATTTTCTGCCTTTGGAGCCTCTTTAATCTCCCAGAGCATTTCACAATCACCATCACTATCCTAGTAAAGTAGTCAATAGTATATTACTGCCACTATACTCTTATTGTTCAAGCATAGAATTTCTATCCACAGAGATTCTATGGGAGTGTTTGATTCATTTAAGATTTGTACTTTGACTCTATTTTATATTGCGCATATAGTATCACTCCCCATCAGCACAACCTAATCTCATTCTTATATTTTGTACCCTGGTATTATGTCCCATTGATTTATTCCACCAAGTTTCCATGATGCTAGCTTTTTCATTTTACATGCCAGCAGTCTGGTTCTGTTTTGGTTTAGGTGGAGCTCATCCTGCCTGTATAGGCTTCTCCTTTCCCCAAAAGTTCTTCAGTTTCTAATAAACAGGGGCGGCTCCAGGCACCAGCATGCCAAGCGCGTGCCTGGGGCGGCAAGCCACGGGGGGCGCTCTGCCGGTCGCCGCGAGGGCGGCAGGCAGGTTGCCTTCAGCGGCTTGACTGCAGAGAGTCCACTGGTCCCGCGGTTTCGGCAGACCTCCTGCAGGCATGCCGCCGAATCCACGGGACCGAGGACCTCCTGCAGGCAAGCTGCCGAAGACAGACTGCCTGCCGTGCTTGGGGCGGCAAAATACCTAGAGCCGCCCCTGCTAATAAACCTAACTCCCTCCTCCCCACACCATCATCTCACATCACTATCTTGTAGTGTTCACAGTTTCCAGCACACCACGTACAGCAGGCCACATTGTCATGAAGATCGGCCCATAGCATCTATGAATTTTTTGTCTTAGTGTATTTGGAATCTGCTTCAGTTGTCTAGCTGTGAAGATTACAATTAATGTCCAAGAGTATAGCTAAGGATATTGTCTACGCTGCAATTAAAAACCTGTGACTGGCCCATGCCAAATGACTTGGGCTGGAGGGGCTTGGGCTAAGGGGCTGCTCAGTTGCAGTGTAGACATTCTGTCTCGGGCTTCAGCCTGAACTCTGAGACCTTCCTCTTGAGCCCGGATGTCTACATTGCAATAAAACAGCCCCTTAGCCCGAGCCAGCTGGCACAGGCCAGCCGCGTGTTTTTAATTGCAGTGTAGACCTTCCCTGAAGGAGCTCTTGCCAGCTACAGTTTAGCAAAGCTATGCACTTGTCCCATACATTTTTGATAGCACAGTTAACCAAAAAAAGTTTTAACCCCCATTTGGCAATTATTTCTTTTAATGCTGTTTTATCACTTTTACTACTAGGACTGCAATCTTGTGCTTAGATGCACTATCAACAGTGTTTCAATACGGATGCTTGGTTAATTCCCCTTAATATCAGCATAATCATTTCAGACTAAGGCCTGATCTACACTAAGGGGGGGGGGTCGAACTAAGGTACGCAAGTTCAGCTACGCGAATAGCGTAGCTGTACTCGAACTACCTTAGTTTGAAGTACTCACCCGTCCAGACGCCATGGGATCGAAGTCCGCGGCTCCCCCGTCGACTCTGCCACCGCCGTTCGCGGTGGTGGAGTTCCGGAGTCGACGGGAGCGCGTTCGGAGTTCGAACTATCTAGATTAGACGCGATAGTTCGAACTCCGAGAAGTCGAACGCTACGCGTCGACCCGGCAGGTAAGTATAGACGTACCCTCAGATATGGTCACTATGTAGACTGACGTGTGTAGCAGAACTGAATTATCAGTAGGTTGTCCTCTAGGAAGTTGCTTACATATATTTTTACTTGTACTTAGTGACTACATATCCACATATGCAGAAGAGTGAGCGGAAAACAATTAGTTCTGTGAAGCTTCCTGTTTCTACCCTCCTTTCTTGGGGTTCTTAGCCTGGCATGCTAGGTGACAGAGGTATGCTGTTCTATTACCCTTAAAAGTTATTCACTGTGAAGTGAAAATAGCTAGTATTCAGGCACTTGAATACAGATGTAGTAAGTTGCCTCTGGGCTGAACAATATTCCAGATACAACCAGCAAATACACCTGTATGGATTGATTTGTCCTGCAAACAATGTCACTGAACACAAAGATGAAGAACATGTGCAAGTTCCAGCAACAGACACACAACTGGTACAGCTGTATTCAATTTGGCTTTGATTTGTAGGACCAAGTACAAAGAAATATGTGGAGCTGCCATTACTAACCCTTTATCTGTTTAATGAGTATACTGAATGAATGTCCAAGTTATAAATTGGATGCAGACTGTCTAAAATGCACAAGGCATGGAATGTGCTTAAAAACCACACACACACACAGAGAGAGAGAGAGACAGGAAAAGACTTACATGTGCATTTTCCCGGAACCTCTTGATGTTCTGCGACTTCTCTTTCTCCATAGATTTGCAGTGCTCCTAAATTTATGCCTACTTGACCAAACCAAGAACACACACAGACCCTTTGATTCCTGAAGCTTCAGAAACCACTTCGCACTAAGTTCTACCAAATGGAGTTTTAAGGATTAAGCTAAGCAGCATTTGGCCCTTACCATTAACCCACAGTCATTTAGAGAGTTAAGTGAGGCATTTATCAAAATAAATGGATTCAGTGAGAGTATTGGTCAGGTTCTTCACTCAGCCAGAAGCTTAGCAGCACTCCAATGTGTCAGGCTGCAAATTGTGTGGCAGCTCCAGGCAACTCTAAAAAGGCAACTGATTTCAGTTTGGAAGTTATGCTAATAGTGTTCCTTTCATTATGAAGGGAGCTATTTTATGCTTCACCTGTTTTAAACATATTATTCTTTTTCTATTCATTACTAGGAATGGGCATACTGGTGAACAGAGTCAGAACCAATGTGCGCTATTGCCATGAATAAGGTTTTTGTGTTTCACTACCTGGCTCTACTCAGCCAATGCCAGAATTTATCAATCTACTAATTTTTGCAAGATATATACAGTTTCTTGAAAAATTAACCTAATTGTCTTAAGCAGAGGAGGCACAAAATTGTGAAGTGGAACTTAAAAGTGATTAAAAATGAAATGTAATAAGTTGAGAGTTTATTTGTAAGAAATAAAGCTCAGTGGGAAATCATCAGCTTTTCCCTCATCTGAGGCCACTCATCACTATAGAAGACATGTAATGTTAAAATGGTATAAAAAGTTACAATTGTAAGCAAATAGCTTTCCCTTTCTGAAGCAGATTCCCATACTTGAGGGAAAGCCAGCTGGCACTTGGAGTCGCTTGCTAGTTACTTTATATGCCACAATATTTACTTCCTTAACTGCGTGTTGAGCTAATCCACATCACTGACAGTTTAAATTTAAGATGAAAACTAATTTTTCATGAAAAACAGAACTGAGTAATCTTGTTTTAAACATCAAGACTCAATTTAGCAGCACTAGCAATTCATTTTTCACTAAAAGGAAAGTCCAAAATTGATTTCCCATTTATTAAATTTCAGTGCATTTTGAAATGCTAGCTAAATGGGAACAGACAAAGCTCCCACTGACCAGTTGTTTGAAAACTTCCAAAAGAATTGCTCATACAAAAGTTGTAGGAAAATAGTGGCTAGTCAAGATTCCTTGAACCGTATGGTTGCCTTCCCTTTTATGACTATACAGTGAACATCCAAACTCAATCCATTGTCAGACCTCAATAATTTAGGCCGTACTGCTACTTGTTAGTCACCTAGTACAACTGTTGACTTCAAGAGTAAAAAAGCTGTACACTGTTCTCTGTATTATAACTTGGATGTTTGTGTCAGGGATTTTGTAAAAGTATATATTATGAAGCACATTTTGTTTTGTGTTGAAAGTTGAAAGTTTTAGTTATTTTTAGAATTTACATTAGCTGCCAGTAACTTTTTGTACATAGGCATTGATGCTACCTGCATGGTTTACTACCACCAGGGAAAACTAGAGCTCTTTGAAAACGTATACTTAGCTAAATTTGTTTTTATCCACTGACCTAGTTAAATGTAGTGACAGTTTGTAAGTTCAATTGTGGTTTATGAAGTCTAGCCATGCAGCTTCCCTCTTTAACAGAAATATTTACCACTGTCTTTCCGGAATGCATATTTGTAATAAATTCTATTTTAAAAAAGGCAATTGTTAGCTTTGCGGCTAAAGGAACAGAAATTGACATGTTTAAATCAGAAAATTTCCACTGGCAGAGTTTAATCCAATATCTCTCCCAAGTGTTTCTCAAATAGTTGTGAAATAATCTGCTCAAGAAATTACTGATATCTTCACTTAAATCTAGAAAACCAGTCCTTTGCTGGAACCCCACCTCTTAGAATGAAGTGGGGTCTCTTGTTTCCTGTATAATTTTTTATCCCTTGCTGGGAAAATAGAAGCAATTACTTTCCTGAAACTATCTATTTAGTTTTGCCATCTTTATACAGAGAGTTTTGCCACATAGCCCACATTTAACCAAAAGCAGTATCATCAATTTACTGAAAGGGAAATATTTTGAAGAGACAAAGGGACAGATTCAGACAATATACAGGGTTTCCATTAAGATATGAAACTCCCTTTAAAGGGAAGCATATCTAATGAATTCATTATTCAATTCTTAAAAATGTAAGATTGTATCCCAAACCAGCCATCCAGCCCTTATACCCAAAAACAACACTGATCATTTTTGTTGTTGTTTAACTCCTTACTGTACTGAATGGACTATTAACAGCCCAAGATAATGTTGTCTTAAAGAAATTTAAGACATGATCACAACACCATTTTAATGGGTAGCATCTTAATCTGCTAGTAAAATCAACTAAAATCAATTGGCTTTCTGGGCAGTAAATTGATCAATGTATTCCAGAAGGACTAACTGACTAAGTGGTTTGAGGCCTGAACGACTGAAAATGCTCATTAACGCTTCATATTCCAGGAATGAACAGTTTCCTGAATCAGTTTTCAGTCTAGTTTCAGACTGGTTCAAGCTAATACAGTACCTATTTAAGCAGCCTTCAAGAACAATCACTTTACCCAATCTATTACTGTGAAATGGGCAACATTCAAAGGCAATAATAGTGGTTTTCTACTATGATATATGAGGGGCAACAAGAGGGCCATTGACCAAGGCTATACATTTGAGTTCCAAAAGGACCTGAATAGAGACATTTCAGTTTAAGTTCTTCAGTAGCTTGACACTTATGGTGCTCAAAATGTCGTGTTTGCCTTATGCTGCATTTACACATTGTTAAAAAAAGGAGCTGCAAAACCAGTTCTAATTTGATCTTGTAACTGTTCCTGGACGAATTAAAAAACTCAAGATGTTAACAAATCCTGACTGTTCCCAACTGCTATATAGTCAAGGTAAATTGCAGTATGTAAGAACATAACCCAATTTGAAAACATTGCAAGCTGTGGCAAAGTTACGATACACATTTATAAAGATACAATGAGAAAGAAACTGTCTCAAGTCAGGACTGAGGTTTCCCAGGCACACCACCCTAGAATTGCCTGACCATATTTCTCTCTCCCCTATTACGTTTTACCTCTTTTCTTCAAGAGAAAGTGATAAGAAAGTGGGCAAGCAAGAATAGCAGCATTCCCAGGTACATAACTGTCCATTTCTGAAAAGTTTAGTATAAATAGTTTTTCTTATGGAAAAGCACACCTAACTCCATTGAAATCCATTTGACTAAGAACTTTTTGGATGGACCGTAAAAGCAGTTATTGAATTGGTTGAAAAAAATATCAGTTTCCCCTCTATACAGCAATGTTGAACAAGTCTAGCCAACTCTGATGTTTAAGTCCACAGTGCCCTGAGAAGTAGTCAAGCCCTCAGCCTGGAGTCCTTTGTGTTTGGCATATAGCAAACAATTCCACGACCCTGCTCTATTGTTCTGAGGCCCTGGCTGCTATTCCCTTGTTCCATACTGCAGCTTTAAGGAACTCTTCCACCATCTCCACCCCCAAAATGGACACAAGGTATTGCAGGAACCCTGGCAACTTGTTTGCTGATGTTGACCATTTACTTATGCCTGGTATTATAGGTATTAAATAAAGACCCATCAGGGAGGTTTATGACTTCAACTTGCACCTGGATTTTTTTTTAAACACTATTTCATTTTATTTATGTATTACATTTCATTCAGCTCTGCCAATTCATTTTGCCATAGTTACCACTGTAAAGTGTACCCAACACAGAAAAAAAATCAGTTTTGACTTCATTAACTCAGTAGCCAATTTAGGCTATTTACAAGTGCCTTACGCAACTGTGAACTATGTTAATGATCACTTCATTGGCCATGAAAATGCAACCACTTCTATGTAGTATACAGCAACTGTTAAAGTCATCAGGTATTCAATCTATTAATTTTAAAAGTCTGGGCAAAGAGCAGACAATAATTTAGATGTCAACTTTCAATGGAACATGGCAAATGGACAAATGCAATTTTGGGCTGCAGATCAGGAGCACAGCGGGAAGGTACAATCCCTCACTACCCAGTCCTAGTGAGAAAGCTGGGAATGCTGTATTCAGTTCTGAGAACCTCAGTACCATGAAGACGACATTAACAAGTTGGATGGAAATTATAAAATAGCAACTAATGTGATTTAGGAGAACAGTTGGATTATGAGCAAAGATTTAAAAGTACTAAATATGTGAAGAATGGTGACTAAAGAGAATACATTAATCAGCAACAATTTGATTTCTATGAACTGATGCCAGTGGCCTCAGGGCACCTGAACAGAAATAACTGATATGTTAAAAATTGGTTTTCAGTTTAATTAGCATGAATTTTACATTGCTAAATTGTAACCCAGTTGCACAAATGGCTGTTAAAGAAGTCAAGTTACAGAACAGACAGACACATATTTGTAAGTTCCCTTTTACTTTGTAAAATTTTACTTTGTCTTAGCATTAGGTTGGAACAGCTTAGCTTATAAATTAACTCAACCATAAGTCTGCCCCTCACTATGGGTACATGGGGATAAAAAACCCATGGCTAGCCCAGGTCAGCTGACTAAGGCTCATGGGGCTGGGGCTTGGGCTAAGGGACTGAAAAATTGCTGTGTACATGTTTGGGCTTGGGCTGGAGCCCGAGCTTTGGGACCCTGTGAGGTTAGAGGGTCCCAGAGCTCTGGCTTCAGCCTGAACTTCTACACAGCAATTTTTAGCCCCACAGCCCAAGCCCCATGAGCGTGAGTCAGCTGACCCAGGTCAGCCACAACCATACTGCAGGGCTTTTATCCCCATGTAGATGTACTGTGGCATTTTATAATGACTATTCATCTTTTGTGGATTGCAACTGAGAGATCTGTCCCTTACTGGTCTTTTGTCCCATGCAGTATGGGGGAATGTTAGCCCAAGACTATTATGGGAGAGTCTTTGGTGTTAGTAAAAGCTCTTACTCCTACTGCTTTCTATATATGCTCTAGAGCCAGATTACTCCCTTTTCCTTGTGCCTGGTGACTAGGACTGAGAATCAGTTGAGCTGTGTATGGGGCATGCAACAACAGCCGCTCTGCTGCATATGCCTTACCTCTCTGTGTCCTCTGATCCCACAAGGGTGCCTGCATAGGCGTTTAATGCAGATATAGCTAAATGGATCATGACCCATGGAACACCTGATGTACATACCTGACGCCCCTGGAGCCCAGTGGATTTTAATGGGAATTCAATGCCCGTCAGCACCTTCTACATCCCCTTGCCCAGGTTCTATGCTTCTGAAAACCTTGCTCTCAGGGAAAAGGGGCATATGTGGGGTGACCAGATCTCCCACTTTTAAAGGGACAGTCCCATATTTAAGCCCTCCTGCAGATGTCCTGACTTTTTCTTTAAAATGGGCAAATTGTCCCATATTTTCTTTCTCCCTCTCATCAGTACTGGCGGGTCCTGCTGCTGGCCAGACCCCTGCTCGCCAGCCACCCACCTGCCAGTGGTGAATAGGAAGTCCAGAGGCTGACAATGAGGGTGAGAGCACAATGGTGGCAGGGCGAAGATGCAGCGCATGGGACTGGCCACTCCCCCTGCTGGTTCGTCAGTTCAGCACCTGCTGCATGCCAGCTATCAGCCAGAAGTGCCCTGCCCAGCTGGCACTGGCTGTGAGCTGCAGTGGCTGGTTACATGTTACCTCTGCTGCCCACCCATCAGCCCTTTACATGCTCCCCCTCTTGCTGTCTTCTCCCTGGTTTGCCCCTTCGTTCTCCCCTCAGCCCCGCTGGTTCTCCATATACCCCCGCCCCCCAGCAGGAAGCATCCTGCTCCCAGTGCTGTGTGAAAACCAGCCCCTGGTTGGAGCACTGAGTTCACCAACAGCCTGGCCAGCAGGCTCCTTCCTTCCCCCACTGCCTCTGGCTGGGCTGGCGCCCTGGGAAAGCCAAAGACCCTCTGGCCCAGGGTGCTGGCCAGGAAGAGCCAAGCCGTGCATGTGCCAAAGCCATGAACAGCACTGGCATGGGGAAGCCTCTCCGCCCCTCAATTAAGCTCTGGAGTGGTGGGGGGGAAGCAATTTCCGGCCTGTTTATGCCTTGAACCTGCAGGCTCCACAGCAGCTCCCTGGGTAGGGACTTAGCACCCTCTTCATCCCACCCTTGCCCTGGGTCCTGCCCCCAGGGAGTGCAGGGCTGCTCTGTCTCCTAGGCACCCTCCCTGAGCCATCTCTCTGGAGGGGTTCACTAAAGCCCCTGCAGTCAGGTTCCCTGGGCCCTGGTGCGCAATGTATCCTTAGGCCTTAACCCCTTCCTGCCCACGCTGTAGCTGGGGGACAGGAGGTGGCTGGGTTATGTCGGTGGCCAGCAGCAGCCTGGAGGTGTTAGCATCCTTTTGACACTGTATGGGCAGGAAGGGACAAGCTGCTTCCAGCCACATGGGAGCGGTGGGGGTGGGGGAGGGGAAGAGATGAGCTCTGCAAAGACACAAGCCAGGTCATCCCTTCCCCCACTGCAGCTGGAAGCAGCTCCTGTCTCTTCCCTCCTGCACAGTGCTGAAAGGCTGCTGCTGGTCACATTCTGGTGTGAACCCTGGTGCCAGAAATTTAGGGTTCACATGGGGATGGGTAACACACACACCCCTACCCCCCACCACACACACACTCTCCCATTCACACCTCTCACATGGGGATGGGGGATGGGGGAGGGGAGATACTGACCAATCCAACCCTCCCTGCCCGGTGCTGTCCACCCTCCATACTTGGCTGGGCCCCTGGGATGGACCCGCCTCTCCTGGCAGGGGCGGCTCTAGCGATTTCACCACCCCAAGCATGGCGGCACGCTGTGGGGGGTGCTCTGGCAGTCGCTGGTCCCGCGGCATGTGACCCTGTGTGCATCCCCCCGCCGCCACAGTGTTGCCTCAGGAAGATGTGGTGCCAGGTACCAGGAGACAGGGCCGACTCCAGACCCCAGCGCGCCAAGCGTGTGCTTGGGGCGGCATGCCGCGGGGGGCGCTCTGCCTGTCGCCAGGAGGACGGCAGGCGGCTCCGGTGGACCTCCCGCAGGCATGCTTGCGGATGCTCCACCGGAGCCGCGGGACCAGCGGACCCTCCACAGGCATGTCTGCAGGAGGTCCACCAGAGCCGCGGGACCAGCGACTGCCAGAGCACCCCCCACAGCGTGCCGCCATGCTTGGGGTGGTGAAATCGCTAGAGCCGCCCCTGCCAGGAGAGGCGGGTCCATCCCCAGCCAAGTATGGAGGGTGGACAGCACCGGGCAGGAGGGTTGGATTGGTCAGTATCTCCTCCCATCCCCATCCCCATGAGAGTGTGAATGAGGAATGTGTGTGTGTGTGGGTAGGGGTGTGTGTGTTACCCATCCCCATGTGAACCCTAAAGCCTTAAAGATAAGAAGGTAAATAAAAAGAATCCAACTAGGCAGTAGTTCTTTTTAACAGGGGCTCAGTCAACTTGATGTTAACTGAATGTTTGTATGACTGATTGCCATTGAACTCACTTGAATACGAGTTATTTTACCAGGTGTCCCATACTCAGCATAGGGAAATATGGCCACCCTAGGCATATGTTAGTTGCAGCCCCATTTCTTTGCAGAGCCTGAAGCTTTTATCTAAGCCTGGTTCTCTTAGTCAGTTGGCACCAGTACAAATCTTGTACGCTCCAGCACCCCAAATCCTCTTTTGCCTGAGTTTGCCCAACATGGAGTAACTTGCATGGTAAATATTGTGCATTCACTTATCTAAAATATATTAGTTCTAATGAATTCAAATGTCATTTCTTTAAGAGCTATATTGCAATTAAAATCCAATTGTATTAATATATCTAGTTTAGAGAAGTGAAATTAATTTCTGGCAGGGCTATGCACCACTTTTCACAATGAAGAAGTGACATTGTGCTTATATTACTGACTTCACAGAGCTCCCTTTAGAGACACTGCATTCAGTTTATTTTCTCTGTCTAGAAAACTAGCTCATTAAGCATTTTGATGGAAACATCATTAATTGCCCTCAGGACTGTGCTGGTTATTACTAATTAGTCTTATATGCTACCTTCTGCTTCAGTTAAGAAAAGTCAGTCCAGGAGACAAAGTTGTTTAGCTTAAATAGAGATTTTAAAATGTTAATTCATTAAGTAAGGTTTCTATCATATTGGATTTGTATATGATAGATGGACACCACACTTTCTAAAAGTCTTCCATAGCAGATGTGATGGACATGCAAT
This sequence comes from Mauremys reevesii, assembly GCF_016161935.1. NCBI lineage: Eukaryota > Metazoa > Chordata > Testudines > Geoemydidae > Mauremys > Mauremys reevesii. Next base: position 29,499,011 of record NC_052630.1, read on the forward strand.
TGCTGTGTAATATAAGAATACAGATATGTAATAGTTTTATCAGTACTGTACCTGGCATGGTCAGTGAGATTTGCAAACATACCATATGCCATTTACCCTCATGAAGAATGTACAGCTGAATGGGTCACAGAAACGGAAAATAGGAAGCCCTGAGGATTGCAAGGCCATGGGAACCAAAATATAGAAGCAGCCAAGGGAAAAACAGCAGGAAGACAAAGTTGCTACCCTCAGTGTGATAGATTAGGGGTTGGACACCTTCCTGTTCTCACGTGTGTATTAACTTCTGGGAAAGTATCAGAGAAAATGATCTTGCATCATCAATTATGAAACACCTCTGTTCATGAAATGTAAGTTAGTGACAGGAATTTTGTTTTCTGTCAAGAAACTAATGCTGTACTACTAAAGTGCTAGGAATGTTGGGGCACTTTTAAATACTGAACCCAATTTTCATACAACTGTCTGAAAATGAAATGATAGTGGGACCACATTGCCACTGATCTTATTATATAGTAACATTTTCTAACACTACAGAAATCTTTCATACGTCTTAAAAATATATACATACCTGCAGTCATGGGATAACAGGGCAGGTCTTCTCATGAATCAGTAGTTGGTTAAAAGATAGGAAACAAATGGTAGGAATAATGGTCAGTTTCACACGGAGAGTGGTAAACAGCAGAGTCCCCCAAATATCTGTACTAGTACATGTACTGTTCAATTTATTTATAAATGATCTGGAAAAGGGAGTGAACACTGAGGTGGAACAATATGCAGATGATACCAAGTTACTCAAGATAGCTTGACTGTGAAGAGTTACAAGGGAAATCTCTTAAAACTGAGTGACTGAGCAACAAAATGGCAAATGAAATTCAACACTGATATGCACCAAGTAATGCACATTGGAAAAAATAAGCCCAGCTCGATATATATACTGATGAGTTTAACTTTAGCTATTACCATGCACAGACGAGATCTTGGAGTCACCATGGATAGTTATGCAAAAACTTCCACACAGTGCACAGCAGCAGTCAAAAGGCAGTATGTTAGGAATGATTAGGAAAGGGAGAGAAAATAAGACAGAAAATATCTAATGCCACTGTATAAATTCCTGCTTCACCTACACCTTGAATATGGTGTCCAGGTCTGGTCATTCCATCTCAAAAAGGATATAGTGGAAGTGGAAAAGTTCAAAAAAGAGCAACAGAATGTGCTATGTGATTTCTGCCGTGGCCCAAGTTTGCTCCTTTAACTCAAGAAGTCCCACTCCTACAGACAGGGGCGGCTCCAGGCCCCAGCACGCCAAGCGTGTGCTTGTGGCGGCATGCCGCGGGGGGCGCTGTGCCAGTCGTCGGGAGGGAGGCAGGCGGCTCCAGTGGACCTCCCGCAGGCGTCCCTGCGGAGGGTCCGCTGGTCCCGCGGCTTCGGTGGAGCATCCGCAGGCACGTCTGCGGGAGGTCCACCGGAGCCGCGGGACCGGCGACCGGCAGAGCGCCCCCCACGGCGTGCCGCCATGCTTGGGGCGGCGAAATGGTTAGAGCCGCCCTGCCTACAGATTGGGCATGAAGGAGGCTTTTACAGATGCAGAGTGAACATACACTTGAGCCAGTGCCTGCTCGAAAACTTGTTATACAGGATCCTGCTCCTCTTAAACACAAACGATAAGAAAGTTGAGTTTTCATTCAAAATTCCATTTGCACTATTTTTTGTAATCTGCATTACTAGAGCTACTGCTCAATTTTAGATGTTTTTAACTCATTAAATTGGGGCATTTAGTTTCTACATTTCTCAGCTATGATATTCATATCTTTGGTGTAATACTCCATGTACACACTTGCACTCTACATCAAGGATAGATTTGTGAACTGACCATTGGAAGTGAATGAGGCTCTTTTGTAGTGAATACTTGTACACAATTCTGACACAGAGTAACAGTCAGCATTACAATATGAGGAAAGCCTCTATTATACAATTTTGTTTCAGAAAATTTCTTCATAATGATAGGATGTAAATGATAAAGGGCAGTGCACATTATCAAAGCCTAACTAAATTGGGTCAGTTTCCACATGGCCAGTCCCGCTCTTGATTGGCTTTGAGCTTTCATGTTCAGCATGAGGGATGAGTGGTCTGTCATTAGGATAATCAATTCTCATGAATATCTATGCCATTAGTATCTTTCCAGGAAGTTTGGGAACTTGATTTTCAGACTAGTTCCTATCATTAGGCTATAGTACATAAAAGGTTGTTACAAGGAGGAGGGAGAAAAATTGTTCTTAACCTCTGAGGATAGGACAAGAAGCTATAGGCTTAAATTGCAGCAATGAAGGTTTAAGTTGGACATTAGGAAAAACTTTCTGACTGTCAGGATGGTTATAAATTGCCTAGGGAGGTTGTGGAATCTCCATCATTGGATATTTTTAAGAGCAGGTTAGACAAACACCCGTCAGGGATGGTCTAGATAACTTAGTCCTGCCATGAGTGCAGGGGATTGGACTAGATAACCTCTCGAGGTCCCTTCCAGTCCTATGATTCTATGTTCCTGTATTGTAATACTCCATGTAACCCTGTATTTGTGTTATACTAAAACCTAAAGGCCCTAACTAAGAGTGGGGCTAATTATCTAGGCATTGTATGGGATCTCACCACCATATATTAAAAACCTATAGCATAATGCAAAACTTTGCCTTTAGACGAGTTAATAACTCATGTAGCAATAGGGATATTTTCCCCTGTGTAGTAGAGGCAGAGTGTATGTTAGTACACACATCTGAATATTCCACTTAAAAGTGGAAGTTCAACTTAATGCTCAGTTTGACTCTTCCTGCAGGTGCACTAGATTGTGAAAAGATGTAAAAATTTCTCACTTAAAACAGCTTATACCCCATAAAGAGAAAAAGTGAGGCTTTAATATTAAAATATTTGACACAAAACTATGTCCAGCATGGTATTTCATCTTAGACACGTGGCTGAAAGGTACGCCGAAAATATTCTAGAGTTTTTAAAACTTAAAATTAATTTGCAATCCACATAATTTAGTTTGCCCAGGTGACTAGATGTTTTTGGCTGCAGTATTTTTGACTCCACAAAGTTAATCAGCTCTTTTTTAGCAAGTTACATTTAACTCAAGTGTTCCTTTTTCAGTTTGACAGTATCATACTATTATCACCTCAAGCATAAGTTAAGCTACATGACTGAGTCTTTTACAAGGGCTGCAAGAGTTAAGCCTTGCCTACAGAAGCACTACAGCCAACAAATTCCCTGACTTCATTCACACCTACTCATATGTTTACTACAAAGTATAGTTAGATAGTAAAGATTTCTATTAACTCAAGATGCAGTGGTAGCACTTCACACAATCAGAACTTATTTTTGGTTAGTTTCCTGTGGTGTTACCTATAGTTAGGGAACAAGTAATGAGATGTAATTCATTTGTGAACTGCTTTACATAGCTATGTACAACCACTGTATTGACCATTATGCTATACCCAGGGAACTAAGCTATTCCATCTTCAAATATGAATGTACTGAATGCTAATACTGTATAACAATTTCATTTACAAGGGACAGATAAAGTGTATACAAGAGTATGTAATATAACTTCTACCCTTGCACTCAGTCTTCTGAGGAATTAATATCAGTGGTAAATCACTACCATTCTTAAAAGTCCTCATTCTACCAGCAACATTTTATCTTGAAACGTCTTAAATCTTAGCTATACTAATTACTACAGTTTGTGGAAAGTTACTACCATTTCTAAATACTTTGAAAAAACACAATTGTTTTTTGTATATGTCATCTGAAGCTGTTGAAAGATGTTCAAAACTATATTTTAGAGACTAATTTAATCCAAATTTAAAAAATTTAATGGTTTAAGTCTAAAAGCAGGGTCAAGAGGAAATAATGAATTGACCCTTTAGACATGAGTTAGTCAGGAAAAGTAAAATAGCCAAAAGCACTAGGAAAATATCCATTTAAAATTCATTCCACTCAGTTTGTGCTGTATAGCATAATCTGTTATGATCTCACAAGCTGATAAAGACACTGCACTATAATACACCTCTACCCTGATATAACGCTGTCCTTGGGAGCCAAAAAATCTTACCACGTTATATGTGAAACCGCATTATATCGAACTTGCTTTGATCCGCCAGAGTGTGCAGCCCCGCCCACCCGGAGCACTGTTTTACCACGTTATATCCAAATTCATTTTATATTGGGTAACGTCATATCAGGGTAGAGGTGTATAATACCAGGCTTGGCAATCTTAAAACCATAGCTGTTTGTTCCTGTCTTCAGCACAGCTTATCTTGATTCATCATTGAAGTGAAATCTTCTAGGAGGTATGCATGACAGTTTCATGGATAGCTCAGTGGTTTGAGCATTGGCCTATTAAACCCAGGATTGTGAGCTCAATCCTTGAGGGGGCCACTAGGGATCTGGGGCAAAAATCAGTACTTGGTCCTGCTAGTGAAGGCAGGGGGCTGGACTCGATGACCTTTCAAGGTCCCTTCCAGTTCTAGGAGATAGTTATATCTCCAATGTGCAAACTAGACATGATCAACATATATGCAATCTCTTTTATACTCAGCTTCAAACCTACTAACAAGCTGAAAATTTGAAGACTAAAGATTGTAGCATTTTTATCTGCCATTGAAGAAAGGCAGAAGTACAGAAAAAAGTCAAATGCTGAACTAAGGTAATCCCTTATGAAACTACAATAATCCCTGCAAAACTATACAATAATGGCCCAAATCACAACACTCCTGGTGCACAGGGCAGATTATGAAAAGTAGATCTTTGGATGCAGTATGTTCAACTATGCTGAGAAGACTTATGTTGCAGAGTCAAGAATCCAAAAAGAGTGCCTCAATTATGGATACCTTTGCAGTCTTAATTCTGCCCCTTTATGTATCTGTTTGTGCTCAATAGGATAGGCTCTAGGGATGAAACTGGACTGATCAGAAATTAAAGACCTGACCTTACTTACATCTGACTAATGTATCTTTACCATGAGCACTCTAGTTGACAGCATCTGCCCTCAGATTTTAATACTAATTATTTTCCCTCAGATACTTGATAAAATTACAAGGATGGACAATGAAGTTCATTTCTGTGATCAAAGAATAGCATCGATACACATAACCAAGGAGAGGAACCCTTTCATTATAGCTATCATAAGACTTCTATAGCTAAAGCTTAGAAATAATGGAACGTTTTATTTCAAAACCATTGATTGAAAAAAAATGGCTGAAGTCTAGTTAGCCCTGTTTTGGCAAAGGATAACTTTTGTAAAGATGGTGATTTGTCAGTTTCTCCTTCAATAAAACTAATAATCTGTAATTGCATCACTCCTATAAACACCTAATCATTCCATTACATCAGTAAGTGTGCTTTCCAGGACATCACTCAACTACTTTCAGGAAGTTTAAGGACCCATTTGTTTTCATTATTTCCCAATTGCTATTTTGCCTATGTTAAGAATAATTTAAATAAGTTTTCTGAGGGATGGTTATTCACAGAGAAAAATCAGATGTCATTCATGTAGCTAATTTACCAGTTAGATTGATGTACAATATGGTTCTTGCACAGCCTGCCAGTATCTGTGCTCCAGTATTCAACAGCTGGAAAATGTTGCTATAACAGACTTGGCTTTACAATTTTCTTGAATGCTGTCTACCAACTTTTTACATAATAAGTGCTTTAGTCTGTCTAGCACAGAGAGCAGTAATACAAAGTTAAGGTTCACAGTAACGACACTTAGTATTTGTTTATAAATTTCAGTTTAGGAAAAAGTACCTTTTAAATCATTAAGCATTTTGCTTTAAGCACTTCCTTTCCCTCCCCAAATACCTTTAGTGTTATATTTTGAGCCCAAATTTTGACTGCCAATTTAGTGAGTGAAGGTTGAAAGTTTACCATTTAAATCAGTTGTCACTTCTGAATTAACACCAACTGAAAAAACCTCAGCATATGATTAATTTTAAGTATACAGTAAAGTTTATACAAAAGACTGAAATGTCAATTACTTGTAAAAAAAAGTCTAATTTGAGGAACTGCAGATTTGCTACCGAAATTCCTCTTCCAGTTTGGGAGATTGGACCACCTCATGGATGACAAAGGGCAAATGTAGCAGCCAGATGAAGGGGAGAGAGGTGAGGCCTACAGCAGCAAATGCAGAACTGCCAATTTACAACTGGAGCAGCTGGTCTGTCCCAAATTGCAAGTCCAGCCACAAGAACAGCATGTTGGAAAAGCCTCTTCCACCTGCTTAAGAGGGTGAACCCAAAGTTTTAGCTGTGACCAGGCTTTCTCAGTGGAAGGTAGTTCTTAGGGATGAGCCAAGTTCTCCCTCACCTTAGGGAAAACTATCTGGAGTTAAATGCATTTCTAGAGCTGGAACACAGTGTGTCCTTCTGTTTAAGAGGCAGTTGTGCTTATATGCTGTAATTGTTGGGTGCCATCTTCTATTTTATGTTAAATGTTTGCCACCATCTATATGCACTCATCCAGACTTTTGTTTTAAACTGCTGTATTAAGTTGCCTTGGCTTTCCTGACATCGTAAATGTACTCTAGCCACTCTGACAGTTGCAAAATGCCTTGGCTAACAAAGGTTACCTCAGTATTTCAAGCAGCTCTTAAATATATTGCTCTTCTATGGAATATATTCAATATTTAAACAATAGGCTTAGTTGACAAGGATAAGGATAAGGATGGCCACTTTCCTCCCCTTAGGATACTAGTAATGCGACATGCCATTATTATTAGTGCTTTACTGGCTGGTACTAGTTTAAGTGAAAGTTTTGGCATTTATTTCTTTAAAAATATAATGTGAGTATTGTAATTTAATTTACAAAGTAACATCTGGGGTCTTATGTGCTTAAGGCCAGACAAAGAACTTCTTACTCAGGCAAAGTTTCTATTTAAATCAATGGAAGCTTTGAGCAGCAACTTGAGAGTTTTGTCCATAATACTATAGTTAACCTGAGGCAATGTCATTCTATAATTACTGAGTCAATTTGAACTATGGTCTGTGAGCACTTACTGGTGATTTGTTCAGGGCCGACTCCACATCATTGCTTCGACACATCCAGGTTCATCACTCTAAATAAAGTTGGCTGCCTGGAGAGAGAGAGACAGTGTTCAAGTGTGAAGATCCACAAGTGGAGGCAGCTAAGCCAGCTCCACTAGTGTAGTCTGATTTTTGAACAGGAGCTATGCCAGAGTACCAACAGCTGCTTTTCCATGTAAGCAATTGCTGTAGTTACCACATGAATATTTTAAGTTGACCCAAGTAGTTTTCATGCTTGTGTTTAAGTGGGGAAGTGATTCACAAGACAGTCTAGTATAATGTGGTCTACACTTATGGTAAAGTTGGAGAAACATGTACAACCATCAGGTACCGCTATTTTGAGATTGACTCACCACCCCAACAAGTGGGCACATAAAGTCCCATGTTGTTTAAAAGACAACTGTGAAAATCCTTGTAGAATTATTTGACATGTGAATATTTTTAGACAAGAACCTTCACGTTTCATGCATTAAGATTAATGTAACTTTACTAGATGACCTAAAGTGGTATTGAAAATGTTCTACCAAGTAACAGTTGAAACGTAGGTGTATTTAAACATAGTATTAAAGGTGAAGGAAGCCAACCATATGTCTTATACAGTGGTGTTGTAGCCATGTCGATTCCAGGATATTAAGAAATAAGGTGGGTGAGATAATAAGAGATATTACCAAACTTATATCTTGTCTTCCAAGATAGTTTAAATCAATCTACACAACTTTTTCCACCTTCCCCAAAGTATGCACATTTCCTTTTCAAAGGGCTGACACATGCTATTAACATTTTAAGCTTGCCTTTGGATTTCTAGAACTACTCCATATAGTTGGGAAAAGTTTTGCCTGCCTCCTTCAGTGTTGTGTACACTGAAGAAACTCCCTTTGAATACCTCAATTCTAGCCAACTATTCCCCAAGCAAGCTCAGAGACGATAGCCAGAAGGCCAACTATAAGCTCACTTAGTTCAAGATATTAATAGTGTCCGGTTAAAAATGTAGGCAAATTGGAGATAGTCCAGCGGAGAGTGACAAAAAATGATAAAAGGCTTAAAAAACTTGATCTATGAGAAAAGGTTGAAAAAACTGGGTTTGTTTAGTCTTGAGAAAGGAAGATTGAGGGGGGACTTGTTAACAGTCTTCAAATACATTTAAGGAGGATGGAGATCAATTGTCCACTGAAGGTAGGACAAGAAGTAATGGCTTAATGTGCAGCAATGGATATTTAGGTTAGATTTTAGGAAAAAAACTTTTAAATTAAAGATAGTTAAATACTGGAACAGACTTCCAAGAGAGGTTGTGAAATACCCATAATTAGCAATCTTAAGAACAGGTTGGACAAACACCTGGCGGGAATGGTCTATGTTCACTTGGTCCTGCCTCAGCACAGGGTGATGGACTAGATGACCTCTTAAGGTCCCTTCCAGTCCTACATTTCTATCCTAGACCAACCATTATCTTGATTCAAGACATGGGAAAGAAAAATCACTTCAGTGGCACTGATGTATCAGCTCCTGCTGCCAGTGGATGGTAGGGAGACATCTATTCTCATCCCCCTGGACCCCTCTGCAATATTTAACACTGCTGATCATGAGATATTGCTGTCCTGCCTGAGAGTGGTGGCAGGAGTTCAAGAGAACATACCAAGATGGTTACAGTCATTCCTAGAAGGACACACCTAAAGAGAAGTGGTGAAAAACTGCACCTCCACTGCTAGAGCCCTCACCTTTGGAATCCTACAAGGATCAGTCCTCTGTCAGATCCTATTCAACAGCCAGTAGATGAACCAATAAGGTGACATAGATTCAAGTGCCAGCAATATGCTGTTCACACACATCTTGACTCATCTTTTGCCATATAACAATACCACTGCTACCCAGTTAGCTTAGTGTTTGGATCAGTTCAGCTCATGGATAGATGAACAGCTAGTTGCAGCTGAAACTGAGCATGATGGACACAAATCTGGTGGGCAGAAAAGAATTTTAGAGAGAGTTTTCAGCCACAGTGCAGTACCCTTTGGTTCAAATTACACACCCAAAATTAATTAATTTGGTCTGTAGTTTAGGAGTGCTTGCTTTCAACTATCTTTAGTTGGCTATGTGACTCCAGCCCATCCTAGCAGATGGTGACCTGTTCTCAGTTCTCATGTAGCCTTTAAAACCTCCTGTGTGGACTACAGCAAGGCAGTGTATGTGAGCATGAAGTCCAATAACTACAGAAGGCTGCAGTGCATCTCCTCAGCATGAAGGTCTATTGCAAGCATGTTAAACTGTCCCCTGCCCTCCACACTAGCTTCCCATAGATTGAGTTAAGTTCAGGGTCTATCCTTATCTCAATGGCATGGACCCAGCATATCTCAAAGGTCAATACCCGGGATAATGACTGGTCAGCATTTTGGATCCTCAGACACACTGGAACTTTTTACCATGAGGGTGAAGTTAGTCTGTGCAGCAGCCAGCAGTCTACACCGCACAGCACTACACTACATAGCCTGTACAATTCCCCTAGTGAGAAAGAAGGAAGAAAGCTACATGTCACAGATGTTAGTTATGTCAACTAATGTGCTGCTGGAAGGTGCCCAGCAATTATCGGGATGAGGGTGGTCTAGAAATGTATGTAGAACTGTATAGCTAGACATGGCAACTCACAATTAAAGTGCAAAACATTTTACTGAGCTGAGATTTCTGTAAACTAGAGTAACTCATTTTTCCGGAAAAATGCAGCCAGTTAAGATTACCCAATCAAGGAACAAGCAGGGCTGGGAGCACTGACACATGCTCTTACATTTGTGTTTTGAGATGAAGTATCTGGACACCCCTTTAATCACAAAAATTTGGAGTGACGTAGTGGGACTTCACTTTGAAACACTCTTTTAAAGGGGCAACATTTGAGGGATAACAGATAACTGGTTCTTTCTGTTTGGTAGCTCCAAACTGACCACCACGTTACTAATGGCATACCACACCAAAGACTTAAACGTTGACCCTAGTTTCTTAAATTGAAACACTTCCATTTCTGAAAGGACTAGATTAAGTTTTTATCTTGTTTCTCTGCTCTTAAATAAAGCAGCATTTTTTTAAAAATAAACTATTGGCAATTTGACTGCCTGACCTCTTCATTTACCTCTATACAGGCAACTGCTTTAGGATCCTCAACCCTTGGAAAGATGAACCAGGTGTGGATAATCAGTCCACAAGCACCTAAGATCTCTGTAAGAACTTTGCTGTCTACCCAAATAGCTTCACTCTGCAAGCAAAGATGGATCTGGATGAAAACCCTTCACACCAGTGTTCTAAGCATCTTTTCAACTTTGGCAGTCTGATTATATAGGCTCTCAATCTTTAGGATTCTGCTGATTTAATTTTTCTATGCTGGGACCCCATAGAAAGTATTAAAAATTAAATATCAGATGGTAAAACAGCTCTTCATGGTCACTGTAGGTTGAATAATTCAAGCTAAGTCAAGTCATTGCTGCTGTATTCTCATCCTTAGAGACCAAAGGTGTGAGAGGCTGAGCACTTTCAGCTCCCATTTGACTTAAATGGGAGCAGAGAGTGTTCAGCACTTGGCCAGAGATCTGCGCCACCTTGCACAATCAGACGTGAAAGAAAGAGGTTTAGCTGCAAGCACTTCCATTCAAGTTGCAGACAGTTTGTACTAGTGACTCAGTCTCAGTAGGCAGATTAACATTCGTCATCTGTGTTCTTGTTATTGAACAAGAAGAGTTGAACTACCCATTTTGAAGACCAGCTTGAAGATCTAAGCTGCAAGTTAACATAAAATCATCTTTATGGATAGGATGGTCCTGCTTTAGTTGGTGCTGGTCCTGCTTTGAGTAGTGGGTTGGACTAGATGACCTCCTGAGGTCTCTTCCAACCCTAATCTTCTATGATTCTGGAGTACCGTTACCAACTTATATCAGTTACTTCAGTTTTAACCCAAGTTTTCGAAAACTGTCTATTTCAATCCTTTTCCTTCATCCCCCAACCCCTACTCTGTTGGGAATGCATTAGAACTCTTTCAAAACCCTGATTTGGCTTTCATTTGAACAGTGTTCCTTGATTAAATGCAGAAATTAAGGGTTTTTTAAAATCTATTCTGAATTTCAATAAAACTTGAATCCAATTTCAGTCTGTTTGCCTCGTAAATCAAGGTAGCATCTGTTCCTAAACCCCAAAAGCCTTAGCCTTAAGGGCAAAGTATTTCAGAATGAATGGACTATCTATCTCCAAAGGATTAGCTATCCTGAGATACACCTTAATCCCTTTATGCAATGCAAGAGCTGCTACAAGTTTAACGTAGTTGGAAATTATCATGGCCAATTTTTATATTTGTCTCCCCTCAGTTTAACTCTAGTTTTTCTCCTTGTCAAGTGAGTTTGACATGTTTAACATGCACCACTTAAACTGAGATTGTTACACCTGGTTAGTGGGTTTATTGGCTGTTTGACAACATTCTGTGTCTAAATTTGACCTTATTGCTTAGCTGCCAACAGCTCCAAAAAGAAACTCATTCTAAGTTGCAATAAGATATGGGCAATTATGCTACCACCAGAACAAATGCCTCAAAGTGATTTCTTAAGTATCTGAGAGGTGAAAGTACTGCAAATAATCATTTGTGTAGCAAACAACATTTTGTACGGGGACATAAGGACAAGCATTTTATCTTTTGTTGAGTGCTGCATGAAGATTGGTGAGAACCTTTTATGCAAATTCTATAGATGCAAATTGAAGAATAGTGGCATGTTACCCAACAGCTTTTCATTATCTGCATTTAAATTACTTTTGAAAAATCTGAAAATAGCCACTTAAAGAATGGACCCTAACAATTTATTAAGGATAATTCTATATGTTCAGAAGAGGTTCAGTCTTCTGAACTATTCAAAAGTCATGTACAGGAAGTCCGTAGATCAGATGTGGTAATCCACATGTACATTGGTGTGATGCTTTCTCAGGATTTCCAGAGCTGTAAGTCACCTTGTTATTTATCTGCTGCAGTGAGAAAGAGATTTGCTGCTTCTGAACTGTGTGCCAGCTCTGACTCTCCGCTCTGTTAGTCAGCCCAACAAACTCCTCATGGCTCTGCTAGTCCTTTCCTTGCACTGAAGGTAACACTTTGTTCCCCCAGTTCCCAAACTTCATGGAAAAGCAGCCTCTGCAGTATCCAGTCCCTGCCACTGGACAGTTACAGAAATATCAAGTCTGATGTCTCTGAAGAGACAGAACACACACTAGCCTGGTGGCTCAGCTGAGGATGCACACCTCACTTTCCTATAACAGCACAGAGATGAATTTATAATGAAACAAGAATAAGTTTAATCAATAAAGAACAGAGATTTAAGTGATACTAAGCACACAGAATAGAAAGAGAAATGGTTACAAACAAAAGTATAATAAGCTTCTAAGAGACCATATGTAACCTTAGTGCGCTCCAATCTTTGTCTAAAGCTGCTTTTTCACTTACAGCTACTTCTGACTATCACCAGCTCACATAGTTGGGGATCCGCCATTCATAGATGCAAAGAACACTGACCTCTTTGTTCCCTTAGCGATGGGTAACAAAGGGGTTTTCTCCCCTTTATTTTATAATCCAGTAAACCTTCGACGTATCCTATTTGTGCTCCAGTGAACGGACCATGCTACTCTCAGTTTGCTTTTCCTGTTGACTCAGATGCAAATATAATTTTCATGGTCTCTGGTTTTAGGCAGACAAGTAAATCAAGATTCCTTTTTTAGACTTGTTTATGAACTCTGCTTCCAAAACAAACCTATTTCCAGAACCCAAACATGATTCGTTACATACCATCTGTACATACCTTGTGCCATGTTATCAGTGACCAGCTTTCATTTGATATTCCACACAACACTCTTTATTAATAAATACCATGATAGCAATGTGTTAGGTGTAGTGAGTGTGTCAGGCCTGGTAGGAGTTAGACAGAGCGCCCTCTGCTAGTTGGCATTGAGGGGTTCTTACGGTCCCCATTGAGTATTCAGCTCCTGTTCACATCAAGAACATGTTTCAACATAGCTGCCCAAGGGCAGTTTATTGGAGTCTTAGTAAGATAAGGTCAGGTCATAATGGCCGTGAGAAACTTCTCACTCACATTTCACATGCAACAAAGTACAGATTTCCCCCACCTGAATTTACATTACACTGAAAATTTGAGACTCTTGGGAAAGTACCTAACCTTTTGTTCATTTATTGGACTCCACCCCCGATTTAAAAATCCTTCCCTATGCTTTTGAGGTAGGTTTGGGGAAAGATTGGCACACACTCAGGGTATGTCTACACTACGGACACCACACCAGCATAGCTATGTCACCGCAGCTGCGTCAGCATAACCCCATAATGCAGCTGCAGCCTAAAGTGACAGAAGGGGTTTTTCCCCCACTGGAATAGGATCATCACCTCCCCCAACAAGAACAGTAGCTACATTGATAGATGCACTCTTTCATTGACATAATTGCATGTGTGCTGGGGGTTAGATTGGCATAGCTATGTCAATTAGGGGTGTAGATTTTTTATAGCTTTCTCAACCTAACTTTTAAGTGTAAGCCAAGCCTCACTGTTGGGTAGGGCTGGATCCCTGCACAGGCAAGATAGGGGAGCACGTAGGGCCCAACAGACAACCATACAGCACACTCACCACAGCCGGGCTGCCTATACTATGGATCCACCTGGATCAGCTGCTGCTCACCACGATAGGAGTCACAGAGCCACTCACTCAAATTTGGTGTGCACAGCATGACAGCCCAGCTGCAGCGAGTGTGTTGTAAGGCTGTTTGTTATTATTCATAAGAAGGTAGGGCCCGATAAATGTATTTTTCCTAGAGGCCCAATGATGAGTTAATCTGGTCCTGCTCTTGGGCACTGCAAATAAGGGATCAATTAAATTTCTTCACATCAGGGTTATCCAGTTTGTTTGTCAGCGGAGTCAGCTAACAATCATCACATTCTAACTAACTGTCTGAAGGTTGCATTTTTGAAAACTCTCTCCCAACGCTGCATATAAACCAAGCTCTTACTTCTTGACTAAATGTGGAGGACTGTCTTTCCCACAGATAGTTTTCAACAACAGGCAATCCATAAAACTGGAGACCATTGCCATATGGCTTATTACGATGAAGGCATGACTCATCTTAATGACTCATTTGGAAATCCAGAGATAGAGTGAGTGAGACCCAGTTAGGTTTGTTCCCATGCAAGCTAGCCTCAGTGAGGCTGTATTTGTTTTGACAAGTTTATACAAAATAATTGTGAAAAACTGAAATTTATGGCTGCACCAGCAACAAGCTCTTATTCTGACCCACAAGCCCTGCACCTCATTTCATGGCAATATCAACATTTGGATCTTGTAAGTAAGAAAGGCCCCACTGCATCTGCTCAGTCAGTCGTGGCCATAAATGAAACACAGAAGTTATTTGGGAAAGACAAGAAAAAATATTTGAGATAAATAATATACTACAGTGAATTTGGATATCTTATACTTTTAGAGTCACATGTCTCATGTATTCTCCACTTTCCAAGGGTACATTGCATCTATATAGATAACATTTCAAATTCTTATAAGACAAAATTGTAGTTTCCTTTCAACCAGGCAATATCATTTTGTCTTTTGCAATCTGAAAGAGCAACATGTTGACATTTGTTTATATAAGGATTGTGCTCCATTTAAGACTTGGAGTATCTAAAATATGTAATGATTTCCACATAAATATAACAGAAAAGGCTAGTTTTAGTTTTATCAAACAAAATTATAACTAAACTCCTTGGAAAACTTGATGCTTGCTTTTCAGTTTTCTGAAAAGCCCTTTTATTAAATCAGGTTTACTTCTGGAGAAGAGTAATCTTGTGTGAAGTGTTTTTAAATGAAGATTTTATAAATAGGTAGATTGCTCTGGACTTAACTTACAATAGAGAACTTGTGACAGGTGGAGAGAGTTATGGTCTGTGAATACCTCAAGCATTTTTTAGAGAAAGTCAGTTTTTAATCACATCTTCTGTGTCAACACTGAATTCAGTTCCAGTGTGTGAAGGAAAGTAATTTAACTTAAGACTGCATCATTCTCTTAAAGCCACTATAAGTTCACAGCAGCCCCAAATAAATCCATGATGCAGCTTCATTTACATTAGCTGTACAGGTAAATGGCAAAATTTTCTACTGTAGTCTAAATTTTCTGAAATGGCAACTAATTCCGGTTGTCAGAATTTCTGAGTATTTAGCCTGACACCTTGGGACCGTTTCAGGAAAGGCTGAGTACCAGCACCTCTCACTGACTTCAAGCTGAACATGAGGATCAGCAAGTCTCAGCTTCAAGTTGAATGGGCAGAAATGGAAACCTTTACATTTAGTTACCAGTTTTGAAAAATACTTGGTTATATTCTTGTTCTGTGCAGGGGGCGAGGGGAAAAGGAGTGGGAATTTAAGCATGGTTCAATAGAAATGCAATCCTTAGTTCAATTGTAAAGCCTGCATTTGTTTAATATAGAACTCTTTGTATCAGCCTCTGGAGTACTCCATTTCCCAGCTCCCATTAGCAGAGGAACAAGCTAGAATTTACAGAGCTGCTTCCTATTCAGCATTTGAAAAGAAAGTTAAATGAGAACATGTTTGAAAGGGAAAAAGGAAGCAATAAAACTTTAAAAAGATATCCACAGGTGTTTTAAACAGGCAATTTCAGAAATATAAACTGCAGCAGAACAGATCAGTTACTTCATATATTTCACCACTAGATGTCCTTGTTTAAGTATAAACAAAACAGTCATTCTGAAAGCTTGTAATGCAATAGCCATGAATGGGTATAATCTCATTACTGTGATTATTATGATGACTGGGTAGGAGGAACAAGTAGGGACGTACAGAGTCTGGAGATTTGCTGCGCCCCTGCACAAGGTTAATTTGCTATCTGCCCAATTCCACCAAGTCAGGTAGCTAGGAACAATGTGATTTTTGTGCTAATATAAATCAAGAACGAATCACACTGGCCTTAAAAAGCATCGTTCATAGCATATGCTGCCCAGTTTCCCCTCCCAATGCTGCTAATAGTACCTTAAACCTGAATGGTGGCATTCCCTTCCAGGCTTGGACTTAGTTTAAATCAATTCTGCCAAAAGTTCTAGTGCATGATTTGGGCTATACCTCAATAGTGTCTTCATGTGCTAATTCAGCTTGGTTTCAGCTGTGACTTAAATGAAGAGTCCAACTCACATCCTCCACATAAAGGTGAGTGTGCACTGATCTGCCACACCACTAAGCCTTCATGAAAGCTCTGGTGCCTCCCTACGTGAGCTTTTTGTGCTCTCTCTCACATGAGAGAATGTCTGCCTGCCCATCATATGCTGGCTGTGACCTTCTGAAAGGACAGGCTATGTTTCTCCCATTAGGTATTTACAGTCAAATGCTAACAGTTAAATGTTGAAGAGTGAGGGAAGTGGGCATCAACTTTACCCACCAACACCCAAAAACATCTCATTTAAGCTTACCTTTAGTGTTAAAGTCAGAAATTGAGGAGTTAACAAGGGTTTCAGAAAGACAGAGTTTCTGCTTCACCCTTACGATAAAAGTAAGTAGAAGTATTCTGTATTATCTGCTCACTGTCTCAGCATGCACTAGCATCTCACGTATTTATTGGCTCAGTCATAACAGGCCTGAAATAGATGCTAAAAGCACCTTGCAAAGTTAGGGCTTTTGATACTACTTGCTAATTGGAGGAAAACATAGTTTATATTAATTATGTCTTAGGCTTGTTATTGACTGAGCCTTTGGATTAAGATTTAATCATCACATTTATATCTATTCAAATGCCATGTGGGAGAGTATAAAATTTAGGTATCACAAGCTAATAAAATTAAACAGCAGCTATATCCCTGCTATGAATTCTCTAAGGTCATCAAAAACCATGGGAGAATGTTTAAATTGTATAGAAACCTATTGGTTTCATTATAATTATTATAGGACATTTGTTTGAGTTGAGGATGTTTTCACTCTTTTCTCTTATGTGAATTCATTTGATTCAAATTAAAGCTATTTAAACTGGGCTGGTACAGGGTTTGCATTTCCTCCCCGAACCAGTGTATGTCCTAGCCTTAAGGAAATTGTTACAGTTAAGCATTTCAGTTCCATGAAACACATTTTTAATAGAAAAAAAATTCTCATTAACTAAGACAAACAGCCTTATCTTCACACCCTTTAAGTTAGAAATAAAATAACCTGTGACCCTTGAATTCAAGTGAATAAACTTCTACTACAACAGAAGGGCGGAGACAATCCTTTTTCTTTGCTCCTTGTTCTAGTGAAGAACTGCTCATGTATATTTACAAAACATAAAAAGTAGAATTGGTAAGTAAGGCTTACATAGAGCTCTTTGAAAATTTCAGTTATGATGACTGAGCATTCCCTTTTAGGAGACCATCAGTCTTGCTTAACCTTTGCAGAAGGGCAACTTTCAGAAGAGGATACTGCAGTTAATAAGGCCATTGCTGATCATGTTTAGGTACTCCTTTGCTGATCCTATAAAGTAAGGGACATCTGACATGAGTCTGCTCTCACCTCTGCTCCAATAGCAAAGGCCAGTAGACTACTACATAGGGAAGCTCACATCCGCATTTCACCAAGCACTGTCTTGTTAGTTGAAGAACATGCCTTTGTTCTTTTTAAGCTGAAGGGGAGACCAAACAATGAACTTTTTGCTTCAATGGAGTCTAAGGAAGGGATGAAGGACATGTCTAACTACTCACACATAGTAATGCAATTAGTTATACAGTACACTACTTAACAGCACTGTATTGCACAGGCACTCTGCCACCTTGCTTATATGCAATCACAAAAGTTAAGCTAAGGGATGCTACCAAGTAAACTTGAAGTTTCACGTTGCATTTTGATTGGCTTCAAGCAGCTTAAACTAATAGAACTTATTGCTTATTTGAATGAATTCTCTTTTAGGGACATAGGAAAGCTCTTCAACCTAAATTTGGAATCCACTAAGATTCTGAAACCAGTAAAAACCTGTTATACCAGTTACAAGAAAAGGAAGAACGTGCTGAAGTGTGAAGGAAAATTTCTATACAAGTATTCATGTTTAATGTACAAAGCATCCACATAAGCCAGGCAAGCTTTTGGAGCAGAGAGTTCTTCCACCTCTTATAGAGATCTGGTGAAGATAGTGATTTGAGTGAAAACTAGATTTCTGGCAATTGTAGCAAGAATAGTCATAAATGTTAACAGTATTGACTACACATGATGCTTGCCAGTGTTGGAAGTAGGGAAGACATGGCAGTTGGGAGGCAGGATCTGGCAGCTCTGGACTCCAATACCTTTTTAAGAGTCTGTGGATGATTGAACTTTTGTTAAGACAGCCTGCTGCCCTGTACTTGTTCATGGAATGACTGATCACTTCGGGGACAATTTAAGCTTGCTTTTCAGAACCCACTTTTCTTCATTTTACAACATTTTGGCTAGGGAACCACGTACCCCTTTTCAGTAAGATGTCTTTGTTTGGTGTTTTTGTTATTTTATGTGCTGTTTTGTCTCAAGGTGTGGGAGGAAAGAGCAAATGGATGCTTTACAAGTAGATGAAGTAGAGCCAAAATACTGGAACACCACCTAACTTTGAGGGTGACAAGGTACCTACAGAGTATTGTGCATGGACTCTACAATGGGCTGAAGCAAAGTCAGATCTCTACACTGATACCCAGACAGACATCCAGAGGCAAGTGCAAAGTAATTGGAGGAATGCTTAATCCAACTGCTGTATTGCATTACTAAGCAAAGAACATTTTGCAATTGTCTCTCCTTGAGTTGTTGTGGTGATAATCTGTTATGTCCATTTTGACAGCATAGAGGTCACGCTTGTGCGCCCCCTTTCGCTCAGGTGCGGTGCTGAAAGTGAGCCCTGCCTTACTTCCTTTCACCCAGGTTATAAACAAGTCCAGACAGACCTTTTTATCAAAGAGTATCCCCATTTCCAAGGGTATCATTTATGAAAGACAGCCATAACTGTAAGGAGGAGCTTACTCAGATACACATGGGGACACGTCACCTAAGACTCAGTCTAACTAGCCATTCCGTCTGCGTCCTTCAGGAGATTCTACTTTCCTGCTCCTGCTAACAGTCTGTTTCTGGAGCCTTTCCTGGTTCCTTCTGTTGATTACTACTTTTCAGTCCTTCCTTAAGCAGTAGTCCACAGCTCTCCTTTTAGGAACTAGGCTATATTAGTTAGCCCCTCATTCTCTCCTTAAACAGCAGTCTCTCCAGCTCTCTTCTCTGGAGATGAGTTTGCGGTTAGCCAGTTTTGGGATCTTTGTCATCTTCTCCCTCAGTGGGCCCCTTTCCCTTAAGTCTGCAGGGTGCTGCTGAAGTCTCCTGGGCTCTGCTCTGCTCAGAGAAGAAGCACAGATTTTATGCTGGTCACTTCTCCCAGTTCATTCCCAATTGGTTGGGGGAGAAGGGAACCTGCCCACACTCTCTGCAATGCGTCTGACCCCAGAACCTTCAAGATACAGTGAAAGGATTTCTTCCCATGCACCCTTCATTCCCAGGACCATTTCCTCTCTGTCCATATCCCCCTTATGTCCTTTTATATATAAGGTGTATTGGGTCTTTCAAAGCCTTAAAGAGCCACACCATGTGGTGGAGTGGGCTGACCACGAGTCACACCCATTTTTAAATTGAGAAGTGTTTTATCTGGTTAGCATTTGTGAGTGTTTTCCCTGGACATGGTACTTCAGAGGTTTGTGGGGTTTTTTGCACAGACAGCAGAAACTTTATTGGCATTAAAATAAACACTCATATTATCTTCCCCTTCCCCATATTGTTTTGAATGTAACCATTTGCCAAGATGTAAAAAAGTTTCATTATTCTACAATATAAAAAGCAATAGCTTAGCCGTCCATAAGTTTTATAATTAGAGATCTGAAATACTTCCTGCACAAAATATTTTTTATCAAGCTAGCACAGTATATTATTTGTTTGATATTCCATTCTTAAGGCACCTTTTAATTAAAAAAAAAACTTCCTTGAAATGAAATAAGCTTATTTTGGTTCAAGGAACAAGATCCACTTCAAGAAACAAACAGAAAACTCCAGTGTTTGCATCCAGGGCTGCCCAGAGGATTCAGGGGGCCTGGGGTCTTCGGCGGTGGGGGGCCCCTGCTTCGGCGGTAATTTCGGTGGTGGGGGGTCCTTCCGCTGCGGGACCCGCTGCCTAAGTGCCCCAAAGACCCGCGGCAGGGGCCCCTCTGCCGCCGAATTACTGCCGAAGACCTGGCACTTAGGTGGCGGGACCCAATTCGGCGGAAGGGGGTCCTTCCGCCCCGGGGCGGAAGGACCTCCCACCGCCGAAGACCTAGAGCAGAAGAAGCTCTGGGGGCCCAGGCCCTGCGAGAGTTTTCCGGGGCCTCCGGAGCGAGTGAAGGACCCCGCTCCAGGGGCCCCGAAAAACTCTCGTGGGGGCCCCTGCGGGGCCTGGGGCAAATTGCCCCACTTGCCCCTCCTCTGGGCGGCCCTGTGGGACTGTCCTGCCTGCCCCCCGAGCTCCTGGCCTTGTAGGCTAGCCCCCGGCCCCTCCCCTGCTGTCCCCCTTCCCCTGCAGCCTCAGATCACTCGCTCTGCCACCGGCGCAATGCTCTGGGCAGTGGTGGGGCTGTGAGCTCCGGTGGCAGTGCAGCTGCAGAGCCCGGCCTCTGTGCTGCGTGGTGGCAGTGTGGTCCAGCTCCAGTCGGGTGCCGTGGCTATAGCACTGCCAGCCACCAGTGCTCCAGGCAGTGCAGTAAGGGGGCAGGGAGACGAGAGGGTTCAGGGTGGTGGTCAGGGGGCGGGGGTGTGGATGGGCGACAGGGGGGAAACAGGGGATTGAATGGGGGCAGAGGTCCTGGGGGGGGGGCAGTCAGGAAGGAGGGGGGGTTGAATGGGGCAGCAGGGGGCAGTCAGGGGCAGGGGTTCCGGTGGCAGTCAAGGGACAGAGAGAAGGGGTGGTTGGATGGGGCAGGGGTCCCCAGGGGGCCATCAGGAATGAGAAGAGGAGTTGGATGGGGCAGCAGGGATCCAGGGGCAGTCAGGGGACAGGGAACGGGGGTGTGTGGATGGGGAAGGGGCTGTCAGGGAATGGAGGGGTTGGATGGGGCAGGAGTCCTGGGGGGGCAGATAGGAGTGGGGGCCGGACCACGACCCCCTCCCCTAACCGGCCCTTTATACAATTTATGAAACTGGATGCGGCCCTCAGGCCAAAAAGTTTGCCATCCCCTGTGCTAGGGGGTGTGTCTACTCTACCTGCTGTTGTAAAGAGATTATTGTGTAGACATGGCTATAGTTTTCTTATTCTGGCAACCCCAGAGTTAGGCTTTGTCTTAATGTTAAAAGCAAAGCTGCTAAGCAGTGAGCAAAGTGGGAAAGGAAACTAATGGATTAAAACTGTTGGAAACAATGAGGATCCAGACACTGCATCCAGTGTACTCCATATCTAAGACTCTAAAGTTTTCAGGAATAGAGATAAATAGTACTTAATTCTCATGGCCGCAAAAAACAAAGATTTTAACAAACATTAGCCCAGTTTTGCTCCTCTGGAAATCAACAGCAAATCTAATTGCTTGAAGGAGTTGAAAGGCATTTTATAAGGTGTGAATCTGGCATATTGATCATAATTGGAACCATATTGAGCTCTAAAGTTCCCCAGAAATTAGGATTTCATGTGTATCATTTATTTAAAACAAATGCTTTAAAGTTGAACGTAAATCTCAGGGAGGAAAACTAAAGTAAAAAGCTTGAATATGGGTGTGCCTAATTCTGCACTAACTTAGTCATACTGCTGTTCAGTTGATCCAAATTAAACAAAATGGAGTTAATACTTATTTACTGAAATATAAGTGAAATTAGGTTTGGAATATGCATACAACCAGTAAAGGTGTATAGTGGACACACTTTCATCTCCCACAGGGAGAAAGACTGTTTCCACAAGTGTTAACTATTTGTAAACAAAGGGTATCTATCAAAATAACAAACTTTTCAAAACTGAAGTAACGTTCACAAGACTAACCACTATATAAATATGCTTTGTTAATGGGTAAAAATTTTAGTTGCCTGTGACTCAAAAGCCTACATGAGCATTAACATGTGTGCTGTGTGGTCATCTTAAAGGGAAAAGCTTTTAAAGCTGTTTTAGTCTGTAGGTGCACACCACCTTTTAAAGGTTTGTAGGCTAAGTTCCCTGTAAGTCACACCCTCTGCACCTAATCCTCTGCCCCAGCCCTGAGCCCCCTCCCACACTCCGAACTTCTCAGCCTCCCACCACCACATGAATTTTGTTACGTGCGCCAATATGAAGGTGATGTGTGACACGCACATCATATTGGTGCATATAACAAAATTCATTCTGAACCCGGGTGGGAAAAATTAGAGGGAACACTGTAGGATTTGGGTTTCTTTGAAAAGACACTTTGGTTAGCTAGGCTGATGTCCAGTTTTATTAAATGCCTTTCAGATAAAAAAAAAAGCTGTGGTAAAACTACTCAGACTTTACACTGGAATAACCAAGATTCATTGGCATTCACTTGAGAGTTGTAAGAACCAATGCTGAGTTTCAGCAAAGCCATATAACAACAAAAAGCTAGCATGTTCGAGGGCAGATGGCCAACTAAGAAGTTAATTCTGAGGGCATGTCTACACTGCAAGTGAAGCTGAGCTTGTAGCATGGGTTGGCCTATATGGGCTAGCTTCAGTCTAGCTAGCATGGGGAAGAGCAGTAGTGAAAATGGGCTGGCATGGACTAAGAACAAGAGTATGTACCCAGGGTCCCTGGTGGGCTTATCCTCTGGATGCTAGCCTATACTAAAGCCCACTACTGTTCTTACCCATGCTAGCTAGATTAAAGTGTATCAGTCGCCATTCACTTGCAGTGTAGCCCTTCCCTAAAAAAAAGGAACCAAAAGTGATCCTGGCAGCAAACATCTCACTACCATACAAGGAAAGATGTACATTGGCAAAACCGGACCTCTATTACAGATCTCATGGCCACAAATTATAACAGTACTCATCTCATCCAGATGCGTTATCCATTTTAATGGAAGATTTGTCTTAATTCTGTAGACAGGTTTGGAAATATCAGCCTTTGATGCAATTAATACAATTTATTTACTCTTTACCCTGAGGATCAGTTGTAGGAACATAGTGAGAGAAAGTGAGTAATGAAGGGCAGTTTGATGACAGCACACTAGTTTGGTCAGCCTAGAAAAGGGACAACGGTGAACTCCACAAGGACCTAACCAATTAGGACACTGGCTTATATGATGACAAATTATGGCAGCAATGACAGTTTCACACAAATACTGTGCACATTGCTGGATTCCACTTTATATCCAATTCCCAAGACTATGCAATTAAAGGCCACTCAGGACAGTCAGTGAAGACAGTTGCATAGTAGTTACTAGTGTAATTTGCAGTGAGCTGCAAAGTTTAGAGGGTATGGTGCAATATAGCAACTTTCTGTGTTTCAAGTGGTAGAGTTTGGCAATCCTGTTATGTCTACTAGAGAGTGTTTTGCAAAAGTTCTTCTTGCTTCTCAGTCAGAATTTGGCAAACTCACTTATTCCTGGCCACTTGAGATACCAAGGCTATGTTATGTATCTGGATCCTTCCACCAAATTCTATACTGTTTTTAATCCTTATCATAGCTGAATTAGGTCATGTGCTTGGATATTAAATTTTCACAATCAGCGCCAGTGTTCTGAGAGCACAAATTAAGTCTCTCAAGGGTTCTTTATTGCTGTTTGACTCCAACTATCAAGAGAATTTAAGGCCTTTCAGAGCTGCTAAACTTCATCTTCCTTTTCAGAAAAATCTGTGCTGTTATAATAGCTATTAAAATTCACAGAAAAACTTCTAAATAGTAGCCGATTCTCACTTAAGTTTGGGAGAAGATGAACCACTGCTGTAAGACTGAAGCCAGTTTCTTTTCATGTTTACTGGTTGCTAGTTTTAACAATGCAACACATAGCAACTAATCCATAAAAATCTGTGTGCGTAACACCATTTGTCTTTGGAACAGATGTAACTGTAGCATGGCCAGAACTAGGTAGAGCTCTCAAAGTCAGTAAATCTTCCAAAGATTTAATAAAGTTCTGGCAAGGGAAATAACATTCGGTTAATGTTAAAAGTCCCATATGTCTAAAAACAGGTGGCATAGAAAAACCTCTTGTTAAAATAGATAACGATGGAGAATAATGGAATTTCAGCAGCAGTATAGAAGGCTCCTATTTTATTTTAATGGGAGTAAGAGTGTACCCTTAAAGTGGCTTTTAAGCAACACATTCACTACTTAGTATGTTCTCAAGCTTATGCTTTTTTTTTATCCTGCTTAACCCTCAGCTGGGTTCTTGCACCCATACTGAATGTTTCTGGCTGGCAGTTTGTGTCTGGAGCTACTGAAAACTGTTTAGCTGACCCCTAAGAATGCTGAAATACATGGTCTACAGAGTAGGTAAAACATGGACCTTGGCAATGCTTATTTAGTTATTTTGTTCCACTAATTTTGGTTAACATACTCCATTTGGAGGATAACCTCTCTGCAAGGACTATGATTTGAGCATGGAGCCTGAAATATCTTTCTGGCCATCTCAGACAGTGTAAAATATGCCAGTTACCACCAGCTAATGGCTAGAGCAGTGCTTCTCAAACTTTAGCAACCCAAGGACCCCCATTTTGATTTTAAAAATTTCAGGGACCCCCATGTCCCCCACCACTCAGCCCCAGACTCCACCGCCACCCCACATCTTCCTTCCCCCCTGCTCACTCCATCTCCCCTCCCTTCATCACTCACTCTCCCCAACCCTCACTTACTTTCACCAGACTGGGGCAGGGGTTAGAGTTTAAGAAAGGGTGCAGGCACTGGGAGGGAATTTCATGTGCAGGCTCCGGCCAGGTGGCGCTTTCCTCGGGTGGCTCCCGAAAGCGACCAGCACATCTCTCTAGCAGCAGCTCCTAGGTGAGGGGGGGGGCATGGGGTCACCATGCACTGCCCCTGCCCGCAGGCACCACCCCCGCAGTTCCCATTGGCCCCAATTCCCGGCCAATGGGAGCTGCAACGTTGGCACTTGGAATGGGGCCAGCGCACGGAGACCATATGCCCCACCCCACACCCCTAGGGACATGCCAGCCACTTCCAGGAGGGGTGTGGAACCAGGGCAGGCAGGAAGCTTGCCTTAGCACCATTGCGCTGTCGGACTTCTAGCACGTAAAATCTCCCAGTTTGGCTTCAGTAAGCCTCTGGGAGATAGAGGGAGGAGGAGGAGTTGAGAGAGGGAGGGGAAGGGGTTGATCAGCAGGGCCCCTGGCCCCACTGGATTACCCTCAGAGACCCCCAGGGGTCTGTGGACACCAGTTTGAGAAATGCTGTGCTAGAGCTTTGTGGAACATCTCTTTGCTAGAAACTAACCCAAGATAAACTAAACTTAGACTGCATGAGCCACTTGCTTCTAATAATTTTCAGTTACTACTGGTCTACATGCAGAAAAGGCTAAAAATGCATGCATGGGGAGTTACTACTTCTAAGCCACCTACTGGTTGCATTATTTTTGGAGATTTTCTCCCCTAACAAATTTTGGATGAAAAGTAATTTTTATAAATGCTTCTATGTAGCTGGGTTATAGGACATTTGATAGATGCCCAAGGGAGCGGTCATACTGCCTAACAAAGGCTGTTCACAGTTATGCACGTGACTTCATATTATAAAAGTCAATCATCCTTGACCTTAACTTGATAAGGGACCAATTCTGCAGCCCTTAATCATGCAAAGTGTACACTCCTGCAGGAAGGAAGATACTGCCTTGTTAATTCCCAAAACGTCCCCTGGGAAGTGAATCAATGCTGCTGAACAGAAAAATTGAGGCACAGTTTAAGGACTTGACTTGAACAGATTAGATCCTTGTGAAACACTTTGAGATCTACTGATGAAAGGTGCTATGTAAGAGCTAGGTAGTCATATTATTATTGACATCAATGGGAACAGTGGGTGCTAAACATTTGGAAATTGCTCTTCAAAACAGAGACCTTCAGGGTAGCTAGCTCCTATTGACCTAAATGGGAGTTGACTGCTCAGCACTACAGAAAATTAAACTCCAGATGTATCAAGTCAGACCCCCAAAATAGAGGCACTCAGAACTATCCCACACACTCCCAAAATGTCTTTCCCACATTAGAATGCGAGTCAGTACCTGAATTAGAGATCTTCCAGTCCTTGTGCTCTAGACATAAAGTATGCTCCTTCCCTGTGCACAGTTTAGAAGCTAACTAACCTAGGGAATTATAGTGCAGCCAACTTCTTGTGTTAGCAACTAATAAAATTTATGTCCAATACTCAAATAATTTCATGGTGACCCAAGTGATAACAATTCTATGAAACCTTTGCTGCTTATGTGTCTCCTATAAAATCTGATGCAAACAGGGCTGCCCAGAGGGGGGGGGCAAGTGGGGCAATTTGCCCCAGGCCCCACAGGGGCCCCCATGAGAGTTTTTCGGGGCCCCTGGAGCGGGGTCCTTCACTTGCTCCGGGGGCCCCGGAAAACTCTCGCACGGCCTGGGCCCCCGGAGCTTCTTCCGCTCCGGGTCTTTGGCGGTGGGAGGTCCTTCCGCCCCGGGGCGGGAGGACCCCCTTCTGCCAAATTGGGTCCCGCCACCTAAGTGCCAGGTCTTCGGCGGTAATTCGGCGGCAGAGGGGCCCCCGCCGCAGGTCTTCGGGGCACTTAGGCAGCGGGTCCCGCAGCGGAAGGACCCCCCCCCACCGAATTACCGCCGAAGCAGGGGCCCCCCACCGCTGAAGACCCCAGGCCCCTTGAATCCTCTGGGCAGCCCTGCGGTCCCATGGGCCATAGTTTGCCCACTTCTGCCCTAGCATATGTATATACATGTAGATGGTGAGGCACTACTTAGGTGAGTTGAGTAAGGACACAACTGAACCACTAGGATATGTACCCCACAGAGCTCTCTGCACACCAAGCAGTGCATCCCCATCTACACTGCTCTTTTTAGTCATGTAGTATCCTGCTGCTGGATCCTTTCCCTGTTGCCTCCACTACACCAGAGCCTTTCACTGTGGCATGTAGCTACAGATTTCCTACATGCCACCACCAGTGGTGTGCAATGAAGATGTACTTTATGGGTCAGTTCAAACTCTCAATGGGTACACCAGGAAGAGTTCACTGAAGTTCCCCTCCTTATAATTAGAAACCTCAAGACAAACTTAACCATAAAAGCAGGAGTGTCTTGAAGAGAAGTCTTTCATAATTACTGCAAGTCTTTTTCCTTTTGTATGAAAATGTCTTACTTTTTAACAGGTCAGAGCCCAACACCCCATTCCCACTTACCCCAACAAGCTTTTGTAAGGAGTTCCTTCCTCTCTATTGAAGAGGGTAGTTTCTTCAGTTGGCTTCTCTCATTTTGGAAGCTCATCTGAGAAGAAGCTCCTCACTTCAACTAACTGTTCTAATTGAATATCCATGTTTGTATGTACTTGAGAAGCAGTTGAACTTAGAAGAGTGCCAAGTTCTCCAAATGCAATTTCTTAGATTCAGACTTTGATTTGTTGGCTGAAACAAAGTGAATATGCGTTTCTCCAAAAAAATAATTTCAGAAGTCTGCACCTAGTTTAAGTTGCTCTGAAAATTGTGTAATTTCTCAAGCTATATCAAAGCTAAGGAAAAATGCATTGTATTATTTATGAACCACCAGTTTGGTAATGTGAATGTGACTTTGTGCAATAACATGTTCTGAAATGCTCAATAATTGTACACACTGTGCCCCACTGCATAGGAATTATTTCGGGCCTGCCTGGCATTGAACAAAGCAACAAAACTACAGCAGCTTACATTGTTACCTACAGTTTGCATTTCCATACTGAAGAACTAGTGTGTGAGAAAAAAGCTTGTTTCTCTCATCAATGCATTTACTGAGCATTTACTGAGCATATGTTCAAGCATGTTAGGATTTAAAGCTTGGTTTGTTTTCAAATAATAGCACAACTATGGTTAGGAGACTAAGCATTATGGAAAGGAAAGCAAAAGCCTCCTTATCACACAGGATCTGCTCTAGGCACTCTGGTGATTATTTAAGGTTGTACGATAAGGGCCCATCCTTCCATTCTGTCAGGGCCAGGCCACAGGCAGCCTGCATGCACTGGTGAGCTACTAAATTGCAGTCATGAGAGATGTAGAGGGGGTGGGAGTGGGCCAGGTGAGAATGCCAGGAAGTCAGGGTCAGACATCAAGTTGCAGGTAAAGAGCAGGGTCGGGGTAGGGCTGGCTCAGGATATCAGGAAGTCAGGTTACAGACTGCAAGCAAATAACAAAATGAAGGACAAATCAGGGTCAGAAGGCAGCATCTAGGGTATACAGCAAGGAGGGTCTGGCACAGACACAGACAGTCTGCACTGTTGCTCAGACAACTCTCTTTGATGGCTTCTTGATTTAAATACTAGCCTCAGCCAGGCTGTGGAGGCTGCCACTCAGGCTCTGCTGGGTGGTACTTCCTGCCAAGCCTGGCTTCATAGGGTCCTCTAGCAGAAAGCCAGCTTAACCTTCCAGGAGTGATGTGGAAGCAGCCAAGGCCTAGAATGGGGTGGGCATACTACGCCCTAGGGGCTGCATCCAGCCCTTCAGATGTTTTAATCCGGCCCTTGAGCTCCTGTCGGGGAGCAGGGTCCAGGGCTTGCCTTGCTCTGGCACTCCAGCCAGGGAGCATGGTCGGGGGTTTACCCCACTCTGCACGTTCTGTGGCTCTGCGCGGCTCCCGGAAA
This sequence comes from Mauremys reevesii, assembly GCF_016161935.1. Classification (NCBI taxonomy): domain Eukaryota; kingdom Metazoa; phylum Chordata; order Testudines; family Geoemydidae; genus Mauremys; species Mauremys reevesii. The sequence continues at coordinate 29,527,846 of NC_052630.1, forward strand.
CTGGAGAACTGAACAGAGATACATTAGACTTGATACTGTACAGAGTTGTACAGGGTGTAGGTATCTGTAATTATCCCAGGTAAGCAGAGGGAAGGGAAGTGTTAGCCACACAATGGTAGCATTGAACATTTTACATTTGTTCTAGGACAAATGACCATGGCTGCTCCCTGCTCAGTCATTAGTACTTATTCATTCCTGTACTAGATTCATTACTGCACAAGATGTTTAAGTGAAGGCAGAAGCTTTATCACGCATTTCACTCAGTTAAGTAACTAAAGATTTTCAGTCAAGGTGTAATTATTGTAGCTAGGGTGATAACCCAGGTAACAGTGATTGGCTCTGTACCATATTTATGTCAATATCCTCTATATTACCACAGCTGACTACAGAAGGAATGCATTAGACATTTTTTTAACTGTTACTGTTGTAAGTCATCCCTTTCAAAACTAATGGGCAGGGAACAGTAAGGGGAAAGTCTTTCAATCATTATAAAAGGCCAGCCTTAAAAATTCAACAACATCTAATGGCTCTTGCAACTGTTCATTCCAGTGAAGTGAGTGTGGCATAGCAGACTATGTTTTTGAAGGATGAAAGTAATGCCAGGCAAACTTTCAAAGGACAAAAGATTATCAGATCCCAATAAAGTTTTTGGGTGAAAGGTTCGCTATAGAATCTCTATGGATAGTAATTCCATTCTAATAAGAATATAACACTAGGGATCTATTATCAACCACATGACCTGGACAGTGATAGTGACGATGAAATGCTAAGGGAGATTAGAGAGGTTATCAAAATAAAGAACTCGATAATAGTGGGGGATTTCAATTATTCCCATACTGACTGGTACATGTCACCTCAGGACGAAATGCAGAGACAAAATTTCTCGATACTTTAAATGACTGCTTTTGAAGCGGCTGATACAGGAACCCACAAGGAGAGAGGCAATTCTCGATTTAGTTCTGAGAGGAGCGCAGGATCTGGTCCAAAAGGTAACTATAACAGGACTGCTTGGAAGTAGTGACCATAATATAACAACATTTAACATTCCTGTGGTGGGAAGAATACCTCAACAGTCCAACACTGTGGCATTTAATTTCAGAAAGGGGAACTATGCAAAAATGAGGAGGTTAGTTAAACAGAAATTAAAAGGTACAGTGACTAGAGTGAAATCCCTGCAAGCTGCATGGACACTTTTCAAAGACACCATAATAAAGGCCCAACTTAAATGTATAACTCAAATTAAAAAACACAGTAAAAGAACTAAAAAAGCCACGGTGGCTTAACAACTATGTAAAGGAAGCAGTGAGGGATAAAAAGGCATCTTTTAAATAGTGGAAGTCAAATCCTAGTGAGGTAAATAGAAAGGAGCATAGACACTGCCAAATTAAGTGTAAAAATGTAGTAAGAAATGCCAAAAGGGAGTTTGAAGAACAGCTAGTCAAAAACTCAAAAGGTAATAAAATGTTTTAAGTACATCAGAAGCAGGAAGCCTGCTAAACAACCAGTGGGGCCCCTGGATGATCAAGATATAAAAGGAGCGCTTAAAGACGATAAAGTCATTCCGAAGAAACTAAATGAATTCTTTGCTTCAGTCTTCATGACTGAGGATGTTAGGGAGATTCCCAAACCTGAGCCATCCTTTGTAGACAAATCTGGGGAATTGTCACAGATTGAAGTGTCACTAGAGGTGGTTTTGGAATTTATTGATAAATTTAACAGTAACAAATCACCAGGACCAGATGGCATTCACCCAAGAGTTCTGAAAGAACTCAAATGTGAAATTGCGGAACTATTAACTATGGTTTGTAACCTGCCCTTTAAATCGGCTTTTGTACCCAACGACTGGAAGATAGCTAATGTAACGCCAGTATTTAAAAAGGGCTCTAGAAGTGATTCTGGCAATTACAGACCGGTAAGTCTAATGTCAGTATTGGGCAAATTAGTTGAAACAATAGTAAAGAATAAAATTATCAGACACATAGAAGAACATAACTTGTTAGGCAAAAGTCAACATGGTTTCTGTAAAGGGAAATCATGTCTTACTAATCTATTAGAGTTCTTTGAAGGGGTCAACAAACGTGGACAAGGGGGATCCAGTGGAAATACTGTACTTAGATTTCCAGAAAGCCTTTGACAGGGTCCCTCACCAAAGGCTCTTACATAAATTAAGCTGTCATGGGATAAGAGGGAAGATCCTTTCATGGACTGAGAACTGGTTAAAAGAGAGGGAACAAAGGGTAGGAATAAATGGTACATTTTCAGAATGGAGAGGGGTAACTAGTGGTGTTCCCCAAGGGAACTAAGTAATAAGATTGCTTCAGGGAGGGTTAGGAAGATCCAGTGTAAGAAATACTTAGTGAAGATTGCAGGTGTTACTCTCACAGTAGGAAGGCATCATTTTGAGTCTTTGAACTGGGCCAGGAACACTTTTGTCATGGCACTGAAAACAGTTCCATTACTTACTTCCTGCCAGGTTGTGGAAACTCCATGAACAACAAGAATGGAGCTTCACAAGCTCTGCCTGAATTTAGGGGAACACCTAAGCAAAGGCACCAACTGACTGACTCGGAATGATCTAGTTATATAGTCCTGCCTTGAGTGCAAGGGCCTGGACTAGATGACCTATTGAGGTCCCTTCCAGTCTGACACTTCTATGATTCTATAAAACATTAAAATTAATATCAAAAGCAGCTGCATGTATATTCATTATGGATTACATACAAATTCAAAGTGAACAGTACATAGGATAAAATAATTTTATTTCCCCTGCTTGAGGATTGGAATGAAATTTCCCCTATTCTACCATTCATACCATTAAAGAAATTATTTGCTTTTATAACAGGATTGTTTCGATCCTGAACTACGTGAACCTTGCACTAGTATATTGTAGGGCAATCAAATGCAGGTTTTAAATTTCTCAAGCATTTAACTACATTGAGATTCAACTAGTTAATGCTGAGAAATGTGACTTAAGGGCCAACTTGATCCTATCATGACCCTGCAGTGTGTGCTGCAACCCTGTCATAGAGGCAAGGTCGCTGCCCCAAGGAAAGCACAGTTGAAAGCACAGTTAAAGTTCTGTGGCCTATTGGCCTCTGTGCTGTGAGTGTGCACTAAGGCCCAGGACTGTGGGGCCTTGATACACTATGCCCTGAAACCACACCGCACTCTGCAGGGTTGGAGTGGTGTTATCAACTGTGATGACTTGAATCAGTGAGAGTTAGTGGCTTCCTTAAAGCAATAGCTGCTGCATTCAAGAGATTGCCTGAGAATTTAATCCTTCAACTCTTCATTGTTTTGGTAAAAAGCTTTACAAATTTGAAACAAGTGCAGCCTAAAACTGAAGCCAGCAGGCAAGAGAAGAGAACCTAGTTTTTTTTTTTAAAAATCCTAAGATCTTCAAGCTGATCTCATGTGGATGCTTAGGGTTTGCATTACTAGTGGGGCCGAACATAACAATTACTATCTGGTGTGATAGTGGCTTTTATGATGTGGAGACCTGTCTAGTAAAAACAACACTGAGTATCAGTCCCATTCATTTGTTGTAGAAAAGTCCATTGCTGTTGTTGCTTTTAACTTCATCCACCCACACACACACCCGCCCTTCTGTTCTCACCATATACAGCTCCATTTGATACTGGCGTGACATTGCAGTCTTTGAGATTGTGCCAAGCAACTGCAAGTCCATGCTTTATCTTCTACAGAACTTCCCTTCTCAAGCAGTACAGTACAAGTGTCAACTCTTAAAGCAGTATTGCTAATGGCTACATTAAAAGAATAGTGGTTGAACAACGTTAGACATTGGAGGCGGAAAGAGTAGATTTTTCTCAATGTCTTCCTTTTTCTCCATGGAAAACTTTAATGTCACTAAAAAGTGATTATGGTATACTACATAACATCTGGCCTGGCACACAAGTAGTATTTCTTTAAATTTGTCTTTAGTATGGCTTTTATGAAAAGTCTGATGATATTCAAGATTAAACTAAATGCACTTGCATCTAACCTTTGATCATCAAATGAAATTCCACAGCCTGTCCAGATTTTTCATTTATTTTTAGAAAAATTTACTTGTAGATAGCTCTCCAGAAAGCAAATATATTCAAAGTTTGGGTTTGTCTTGTCCCACCATTGCAAAAGCTGTTTACATACCATTGATTTAAAGTTAATTTGAGCTTGTCAGATTTTCCTCCTCCATCAATACACTAAACATTTTTTTTTGCAAGTGATAGACATATTCACCTTCAGGGACAACAGAGTAAATCTGCGGTAGTTGCAAGTCTCTTTAGCCTGAAAGCCAGTATATCCACTATATCATATTTCCAAATATGAAGGTGATATCAGTGAGGACTAGAACCTCTGCCCCTGTGTACTCTTTTTGCACTCAGACTGTACAAAGGGAACACGTCACCTGCTGGAGAGTCCCTAAGCTGGTGACTACCATGCTCCATGCAGTATATGTTAAACATGCTCCATAACTAGGTTTGGCAGAATTAAAAAAAATTTTTTTTTTGTAATTTCAATGGATAATATCAATGTTTAAGCATTTTTATTGGATTTAACTTTTCACAATTGCAGGAAATTATGGCAGGGTCAGACAATGGTGTGTGTGTGTGGAGGGGCGGGATCAAGCAATAATTATTTAATGACAGTAAGCTGTGAAATGCAAAAAAAGTTACAAAGCTTTATAACTGTGAAAACCCAGGTTGTCAACATCACACATCAAAATATACTAAGTAAATATCCTTAGGTCAGAGTCTAGTGATTTTTCAAGCTGACTTTTTCTTACTTTGCATATCTGCAAGTTCTAGTTATTGATGTAAATTTTTTTTTTTTTGGTGTGAGTACAGTGAAATCAGTGTTCACTCACATTTACTGATCAAAAAGTCTAATTCTTCCAAGCCTATGTACAACAAATTCCCATAGTAATTCAAGGAGTTGGGTATGGCATTATTTTAAAATGAAGGCTTGTATATGCTACAGTTACACCTGAACCAAAGCCATACATGTTAACAACCCTGGTTTGGTAAAACTGGGTTTTACATACAAAACCAAGTTTCCTAGTGGACACTTAGCTGTATTAAGTTGAGTTTAACATTTGAAGAGTAGTTTTGCCCTGTGTACCTCAGGCCCCTTTTTACTACTATAAGTTCACAAACTCAGACTGTCTTCAAGCTGTCCTATTATGTACTAGTCTGTAGGGTGGATGAAGGAAAAGAAAAGTGGTTTATTTTGTCCATCCATCAGTGTTGCAGCCAGTGATGGTCTAGTGCTTATGAGCTTTCATGGGAGTCCTGGGCACTCCTCAAAGTTTCACAGGAGGTAGAGTAAAGTCTCAAGGGTAAGGGATCTAAAAAAGCAAACAAGCAATCCTGGGGCTGTAAGAGGGAATGTGGGCAAGTTCAGCGTTTTGGAGCATAAGGAAAGCAAACTCTGCAAGGAATAAATCTACAACAATCACCTCATTATTCCAGCTTCATATCTTGTTTTAGTTTAAGGCTTAATTATTGGCCCGCTTTATACTTGAGAGCCATTCTTAAATTACTAGAAAGTGCTTTCAAGTGTCCAGGGAGCCTGGTGTTTGTTTAAATTTGCAGTCTTAATGTTTGGTTGACACTATTTGCAAACATACAACATTGCCAGTTACCGACATCTTTCTGTTGGTTTCCAAAACGTTTTTCTTCCAAGTTGTGTTTATCTCTAATTTGAGACATCAAGGGAGGGCTTAGTTTTGGCTTCCATTCTTGCCAAAGCAAATGGTTATGTGTAAAAGTTCTTTTCATCAGTGCTTCAGCATATTAACAGTTTGCTGTAATGTGTATAACTCTGTATCAGGGTTACAAAAACTTATGCGGAGAAAGGAATTGAACACATATGTTGAAGGGGTAGAGACTGGAGGAAAACACTTTCTTTAAAGAAACCAATTCTGAGCAAAGTTTGAAGTAAGGGGATATCACAAGTTGTAAGGATATGGATGAAATAATGAAAATTGGGTTCTACTGTGCCCTTAAAGCAAGACTAACTTATTTCAGAAAAGTTTCTGCACAAACAATTCTGCAAATTTAATTAGAGTTTGACTTTTGTAGAGTAAACTAACCTGTTCAGTAGTTTACATTCTAATCACTTAAATACACCTCAGAAGTTACACTAAAGAGATTCAGAAAGTCCTATGTACAGTTATAAATATGGCGGTCTCTTCTTCTGTAATTTAAGATAAACATTAGTCAAAGTTAAATCCTTGTGCGCAATGCTTAGCTAGTTAAAAATGAGCTACTTTTACATGAGCTACTTTTAATCCAAAATTTGTTGAAGACCTTTTTAACTATTCTGCAGGAGATTATGTTACCTCTTCTGTTATACCCCCACTATAGTTCCCCGCATTCCAGATTGAAATCTGTTGGCAAATGAATGCCTAAAGCCTAAGTATTTATCATGACTATGCTAAAGAACTCCCATAAAGCTCTGGAAAAAGTAATGATAAAAGATGATATACAATTATTAGCCAATAAAAGCTGAACTGTTAGGTGAAAATATGTTTAATCACATAACCTTTTTATGACCTATCTTTACAACCTGCTTAAAGTTGTAATGGAAACCACAAGAAAAGAATAAGTGGATAAAAACATTATAAAAAGGAAAAAAACAAACCATGAAAAGGCAAACATAATGGAATATGACATTTAGTTGGTTAAAAACTTGTTTTGAACCCATATTAAAGTAGGTCAAAACTGTAGTGACCTTTTGTGTGCTGGACATTTGGAGTATATTAGGGCATGATGAAAATCTAACTGTCTAGACACTGGCTGCAAGGTAGATATATAATTGTGATTGGACTAACTGCAAAAATTGTAATATGGGATAAACATGGGGGAAGGCATCTATATGAATCCTTAGAGTTGTAGTGTAGGCAGGCTGGCCTAGTATCCCAGATTTGGTAGGTTAGCCTTTTCTGTTTATGCTGTTTGATTTCAGATGTCTAGTCTGATTAATAAACCAAAATCCAGCTTGACCAGATGTCTTAAAGCAATAAATAAGCAAAAACCCATTATTTACAAATCTAACATGGCATACAGGCAATAGATTTTGTTAGTCCAGGTCAACATGTTGTTGGGGGGAAAAGGTCTTTGACAAAGGGATGACAACTCTTATCGACTAGGATTGTATTGAAATACTTCAGCCTAGACTGTTCTGTGAAGAATAGGATCTTTGGTTATGCAGCCATTGCTTTAAGATCCTGTCCCTTGCAAAAATGTTCTGCACATTCAGGAACATACATCCTGTACCTGCTGGGTTATCTCACAATCATCATGTTCTTTCTTAAAGTAGCTGTGCTGTATCAGATACACATACCCTTATCTTAATAGTGCTACTGTTTTATCCTCAGATAAGAGCTGAGATATTTAAGCAAAATACCATGGAGAAAACTTTGCCTTTGTCCATGTTATCTGTTTTCAATAGTGGCATGGTGCATACTCACCATTAGATTGCCCCTTTTGTCAGTGAGTAATGTTCCTGGGAGAACCGCAGAGCTACAGAGGAGGCTACCCTGCCCCCTCCTTGTGGGTTTCTTCTATTCCCTGTTTCCCTCCTGGGACACCAGATTCAGGACTGCCTCTTTACCCTTTGTTCCAGGGGCCTACCACAGAAGTTAGCACTACTCCTGTGGCTCAGCTCTCCAGCCACAGCCAGCCCCCAAACTGATGGGCCTTCCCCTCTAAAAGAGTCCTGCTTCCTCTTCAGTTTCTCCCCTCGCTGAGCTGCGTCAGCCTGCTTATAAGACCCATTTGCCCAGTGGATCATCACCTAGCTCTGTCCCCTCTGGCCAGGAGGCAATCACCCCACAGGTATGCAGCAGATCTCATTGTTTTCCCTCCTCCCCCTTCTCTAGCAGGTGAGGGGAAAACCCATCACAAATAGAAAACAACATTCTTTGAGGCCTTCAGTCCATTTCCTTTCACAGGAACAAAGGGTCTATCCCTAAGGTTTCATTATATGCCTTTTACTCCTGGGGGAATTCTGCAGCAAAAAATTTAAAAATTCTGCGCACAATATTTTCAAATTCTGCAAAATTCTGCATGTTTTATTTGTCAAAATAACACAATATAATCACACCCAGTTTCAATTACTTTTGGTCATTTATTTCAAACTACCTATCAGCAAGTATATCTATAACAATATAGACAACAAAAAAGATTCAGAAAATGTTTTTTTTGACAAATAGATTCCTTACTAGGCATATTAATACAGAATTCTGAGCAATAATTCATTTAAACTACAATACAGAACCATATTTCACACACACCCCAGAAGCACTGCAAAGGCTGAGGGGGAGTCAGGGGTAACAGAGGAGCTGAGGGAGAGGGATGTAAATTGCTGGGATGGAGGCTGGGTGTGAACTTGAAGGGTTGTTGGGTATGGGTGGGAAAAGTATGGAACAGGTGTTTTTAGGGGGTGGGAGGGACTGTTAGGGAGCTTCCCCCATGCAGACCAGGGCTGACCCCTAGCCTCTCCCATTCAATCAGGCACATGTGTCCCTCCACCCCCAGTTAGACACCCACTCTCCCCATCCCCATGTGGCCCTGCACCCCCTCCCCTGGTCTCCATGTGTCTCTGTGCCCCCACCCAGCCACCCTGTGTCCCTGTGTAGCTCTGCACCCCCTTCCCCATCACCATGTGGCCTCCACTCACCTCCACTCCCAATCATCTCCTGCCCCAGGCTGTCCTCCTCCACTAGCTCGTATGAGCCTATTTGACCCCCCCCAGCACCCCCACACTGTCTGTCTCCCGATAGCCCCATCTCCTGACCTGGCCTGCTGCAAAGAAGGCTCTCTCTCTCTTCCTTAGCTGGCTGGGAGCTGCTGCTGTGTTCTATCGCCACATCACCCTCTGGTGGGAAAAAGGCAGAACTGCAGCAACTTTTCAGAAGAAGCTTTTTTCTGTGCAAAAAATTAAAAGTATGCACAGATAATTAATTATGCATGTGCAGTGGTACAGAATTCCCCCAGGAGTAGCCTTTACAATGTAGTTTCATTTCAGAACTACACACTTCAAACCCTTAGTTCCTGGAGCATGAATGTTAAAATTTCTAGCTCAGGGCTTTTTTTAAGCAAGACACTTACATTAAAATAATACACGCACACACACAGGATATTAAGCTGTCAGATAAACACCCAATGCTGTTATTGGTTTGGTTCAGAAAGCATTTTTGTGGAAGGATGTTTGTATTGAAACCAGAGTTACATTTAATGACTCAGTCAAGTGTGCTGATTAACCTATAAAGATTAATTTGTACAGCATGGAAATGACCTTCTAGCCACAAAACTATAGTCTCTCTCTTTCTTCAGTGGTTAAATACTTAGTCACTGGGGCAAAATAAAAAAGAAAATGACTATAATCCAGTGGTTAGGACACCCACCTGGTAGGTGGGAGACCCAGGGTCCAGTCCCTTGTTCCAATCACTTTCATTTTTTAATCCCAAATGGAATGGATTCCACAGGAGAGAATGAGGGAGGCTCATATCAGAGTATTCCCCTAGATCAATGCTTAGAGCACTCTCCTGAGAGGTAGGAGACCCCTATTCAATCCTCTCTCCATGAAGAAGAGGGGGGAATTAAACCTGAGTCCCCCATAGTGGAATCAAGTGCTCTAGCCACTGGGATAAAAGCTATGAGGTAGGCACCAACTCCTCCTCCCCCCTCACCATTTTTTGTGGAGTGAGGCAGGTGCCTTGGGCATCTAAGGCTGATGACTCCAGAAGAGGGGTCCCTATTTATGGACTGCTAGCAGAGACACACCTCCCTGCAGCCTGGACTTAGGCAACTCTCTCCATGAGAGGAACAGAATTTAGGACAACCCTCCTGTCAGAATCTTCCATTGGCTAGCTTGGGCTCATCTTTACCTAGTGTGCTGCCTTTTGTGGATCATATTCCAAAGCACCTTTCCCCACAGTCACTGCACACACAACTCAATTTGTGGCTTGCAGTATTGTTCTCCTGTGATTTTTATGTGCCTTGAAGTTAGGCACCATAATGCTCAGCATTGCAATGCCTCAGGACCTTTGTGGATCTGGGCTTAATAGCCCAACTTACTCTTATTTTGCAATGGGGTCCCATCACTAGCATCTGAACTGGTAGTCTTGTCACCTGATAGTTAGTTAAACCAGGAACAGGTGAGGCTGAACCAAACTCTTCTAGGGTAAGCCTTTTAACAGGTGCAATGGGACATGCTGGCACTTCAGGAGTAGGGCTCTGTTACAGGTAGCTTCTGAGTGGTGTCTCACCCTTTGCTGCCCTTAGTAAGCACTACCACAAGCCAGCCACCCAAATACTTTTCCACACGGAATTTAAAAGAAAACATACACCAACCACAAAACAAGTCTTAGCAATTCACACTATGCACGGAGCAACCAAAAGTTAAGCTTTGCACTAAGCTCTGAAGTTATAAATTCACCCTCTCATAGCTTGACAAGCTAGTTCCACAGCCAAAAACCCCTTCAATGAAACAACCATCCTCAGGTGTTTCAAGGTCAGTGCTGTCTGCTGGAGTGACTGAGCTGATGGCAAACGTAAGGATAATGCCCCAGAAGAGGGGAGGGGCCAAATGCTATTCCCACCATGTGGTATAGCTTGAGTAACTCAAGTAGTTTCAGTTTATACAACCCAGAATATCTGTAACCTTCTAGCTTGACACTGATCTCACAGCTTTTTAACCCTAGTGCAATGCCTCTGACTTCATATGAGTTGCTCATGACAAGCAGTGTAAGAGTAAAACTAGACCCTTCTCTGACTATGCAGCCTCTTTAATTGACACCAAGTGAACCACACCTGTTTAATAGCCCTTAGCTTCAATTAGCAGAGTATCAGTGAGGGTCTTGTCATCTTTGGCCCTGAACTCAAAGTCTTATGGAAAACATAGTTTTTAACTGATTAGCTGTTCCATTGCTGGCATTCTTGTTTATATAAGTGTTTTTACTAAGGACATTTTTGTACTATGAAATGTCACTGGCCTGTTTGCAACATGTAGGTTATTGGGGTGGAGGAGTAACTGAATGGAGGAAAGGAATTGCTAGATGGGTCATTAAGTTTTTGTGAAGGAAGAACAGGTTAATAATTTTACTTTAAAAAACTGGGGGTGGAGGTGGGGATGGGTAGACAAAAGTACTAAAATTAATGACTCCCACTCAATTTAATGTGGCTGACAGTCTGCACAGAAAAAAAAAAGAGAAATGGTTACAAGCCAGGTGGATGGAAGCAGGGAGATCTCAACAGTATGATTCATGCAGGAGAATGCAGTACTGTTGAGTTTCCATGCTTCGCTTCCACAAGCTTTGGTGCCTCTCTATTAGCCCTATTGTTAGGACAAAACATTACTCCCCTGCCACACCCTGATTGGCAAGGGGCTTTGCAAAAGTTTGTCATAATTGTGAATGATGGCCAATAAGATATTATCCTGCCAACAATAATTCATTGCAGTTTGTAAGCTAATCAGTGCAAAACCAGGGCTCTGTATGTGAGTTGGTATTCGTACAAAACTAAAATGATGGAAGTTATGAACAGTAATTGCCTGTCAAGCTGTACTGCTGTTTTACTTCAGACTGAACTGATCTTTTGTGACAACGATTTAAGTATATTCTTTCCCATTTTCTCATGTTTGAAAACTGCCTGTTTCTGTTACAATGAATCTCCAACTACTGGCTCCATTACCAAACTCATTAGGTTGGAAGAAGCTAAAAAAAAAAAAAGTCTTAAAATTAAGCTTCCAGGATTTCACCAAGTCCTATTAAGCCCTTTGTTACAGAAGTAATGAATTAATCTACAATATTATTGAAATATATGTGTGGGTATTAATAGTACATCAGTAGGCTTCTTTTATTAAGTCATACATTTATATAGTTGGTTAATTACAGGAAGATAGATCATCTCTGGATCAATAAGTGCTGTGGCAGTAGAGGCTATTGTAACACAAAATTTCTAACAGAATATATCATAAAAATGATTTCAGACCATTCAATGGGAAGTCCATGGACCAGATCTTCAGCTTGTGTAAAACAGTAAGGGTTCCACTGGAGTCAAGGGAGGCTGAATTTATAGCAGCCTCTTACATATCTCAGAGTTTAGCATGTAAAACAACATTATAAAATCCACTGCCTTGACTTGTATAGCTCGTGGAGTAAAGCTCTCCGTCACAAGTAACAGTATCACACACACTCACTCATCATAATAAGGTTTTTAAATGTAAATCTCAGTTGAATGTAATTCTTCAACCAACCTGCTGTACTAACATTGGGAAGGAGAAAATAACTTCCCAGAGAATTAAATTAAAAAACAAGTCATGAATTTTTTTTTTCAGATGCCCAATGTGATGAACAAGTTCCATGTCCTCTCCTTATGAAGTCAGTTCACTGGATTTGGCCCCAAGCACTCAAAGCAGCCTTGTGCACTGTTCTGGTTTGTCCCTTGCTGCCCAAGGCTGCTATTGGACTTGCAGCAGAGCTGGGGAACAGCTGGAGCCAGGGCTGCTATAGCAACATTCTATGCATGGGACTTGGTTTGAAGAGGGTGTGCAGAGCAACTTGAGCTCCCAGGACAACACTGGGGCCAAAAGGGCTAATGCAATCCTTGAATAATAAGCAGAGGAATCTCAAGTAGTACAGAAAGGTTATTTTACTTCTATTTGACACTAGTGTGACCGCTGCTGGAATACTGTGTCCAGTTCTGGTGTCCACAGTTCAAGGAGGATGTTGTTTGGAGAGGGTTCAGAAGACAGCCATGAGAATTAAAGGATTAGAAAACATGCCTTATGGTTAAGGCTATGTTTTAGTCACGGGTATTTTTAGTAAAAGCCACAGACAGGTCACAGGCAGTAAACAAAAATTCACGGCCTGTGACCTGTCCATGATTTTTACTATATATCCCGAACTCAGGGCCAGCTCCAAGGGTTTTGCTGCCCCAAGCAGAAGGAAAGAAAAGAAAAAAAAAAGCCGCTATCGCAATCTGCGGCAATTCAGCGGGAGGTCCTTCACTCCGAACGGGAGTGAGGAACCCTCTGCCGAATTGCCGCCAAATACTTGAAAGTGCCGCCCTGCTCCGGAGTTGCCGCCCCAAGCACCTGCTTGATAAGCTGGTGCTTGGAGCCAGCCCTGCCCGAACTAAAACTAGGGCCAGGGGGCCTGCGGGTACTGGACAGGGGTGGCCTGGGACCCCTGCTGGTGCTGGGGGGGAGAAGGGGTTGGCAGGGCTGGCAGGATCCCACCTAGCTCTGACCGGCATGTTCCTGAAACTCATAGGGGAGGGGCAGCCAGGGGGGCTCCGCATGCTGCTCCCACCACAAGTAGAGTTTCTGCAGCTCTCATTGGCTGGGAAATGCAGCCAATGGGAGCTGCAGTGGTGGCGCTTGAGGGCACGGGCAACGCGCGGAGCCCCCTGGCCCCTCCACCTACAAGCTGCAGGGACATGCTGGTGGGAGCTGGGGAGCTCCACAGCACCATGTATGTGCCGCCCCACACCCCAACACCCTGCCCCAGCCCTGAGCCCCCTTCCACACCCAAGCTGCTGCTCCTGCTAGCCCAGGGACTGTCCAGCTCGGGCAGCTCCTGAGCCAGCCACACTGGCTGCAGAAGTCACAGTGGTCATGGAAAATCACAGAATCCATGACTTCCGTGACCTCTGTGACAGACATGCAGCCTTACTTATAGATTCAAGGAGCTCAATCTATTTAGCTGAATAACGAAGGTGTGTGTGTGGGGGGGAGACACAGGATTATCTTTTATAAGTACCTACATGGGGAATAAATGTTTATTATTTAGCAGCCATACTGGGTTATACCAATGGTCGATCTAGGCCAGTATCCTGTGTGTTAACAGTGGCCGATTCTGGATGCTTCTGAAGGAGTGAACAGGGCAATTATTGAATGAGTCATCCTCTGTCATCCAGTCTGAGCATCTGGCAGTCAGAGGCTTAGAGACACCCATAGCATGGGGTTGCAACCATGATCATCTTGGCCAATAGCCACTGATGAACTGATGCTCCATGAACTTATGTAATTCTTTTTTGAACCCCATTGTAGTTTTGGCATTGACAACATGCCCTGGGAATGAGTTACAAGTTGACTGAGTAAGTGGGCTCTTCAATCAAGCAGAAAAAGGTATATTGTGATCCAATTGCTGGAAGCTGAAGCTAATCAAATTCAGAGTGGAAATAAAGGCAAAAATTTTAACTGAGTGATTTTCCATTGGAACAGCTTACCAAGGGTTGTGATGGATTTTCCACTACTGAAAGTTTTGTAATAAAATATTTTATTAATGTTCATAAAGAAACAAATACAGAATGGTAAATGTTTTACAACTTGTATATGTTGCCAGATACCACATATTTGACAGGATGGCCAATAAAATTATGCGGTTAAGCAACTTTACATCTTGTCAAAGCTGCAAGACCAGACAATACAAAATATGCCTGTGTAAGATTGTCAAAACATAACATATTTGGGTGATGGTAAAGATCATAGTAAAGACATACACAAATAGGCAATAAAGAGAAGAGGGAACCAGGTAGCAAGGGAAGAGAAAAAGAGGAGAGGTCAGGCAGAATGAAGTCTTGCATTATTGGGCTATCTCAGCATTCTTTATCCAAGTGTGCCACGAGACAAGGTCCACATTTCTTTACGTAAAATATTCTCTTTTACTGCTAACTCTGGTTAGAATACCACTGACAATTTTTAAATCAAAGATTGGATGTTTTTCTAAAAGATATTGTCTAGGAATTATTTTGGGGAAGTTATATGGCCTGTATTATACAGAAGAAGGTCAGACTAGATGGTCAAAATGGTCCCTTCAGACCTTGGAATCTATGACTCTTAACCACATAGGCATGTGTAAGCTTCCAAGCTTTAATATAGAGGAAGGCTGTTGGTAATGCTGATGATTATGTTCCTGACTTGCACTGAAGCTGAATTTTATGTAAAAGGATGAGAGTTGTCTTAACAAAGGCTGAGCGGTAGGGATGATGGCTTACCCGTGAGAGGAGTGACTAGTTACATACCTTCTAAGTAAGATGGATATGAATATTGAAGCAAAGCTGGCATTAAAATTGATGTTGAGCTTTCAATGACTGGGGGTTGCAGCTCCCATGAAACCACTAATGTACTCACTTGATCATCTGCTGTTTGAAGTTTGAGCTAACCAAGAGCAGCCCTCGACCCATGTCTCTTCCCCTGGGGCACACCATCCAGGACAGGTGGAGGGTCCTGGTCTCCCCACAGCAGCCAAGGCTCCCTGGGCGACTCTTACCATGGCCTGGCTCTGGCTTCCAGCCTGGCCAGGGGATGGAGCCCTGGGAGGAAGAGGAGAAGCATGGGTGGGGCCTTGGGGAGAAGGGGAGGAGGGGCTAATACCCATCTCAACCTCCCATCCCCACCCTGGGAAGAGGTTGGCATCACTATCAGGGGCTGTGCTTCATAGCAGGGGAGCTGATCATCTTATCAGCTCTCCTGCCCCAAAGCACAGCCCCTGCTGCCACCACTCCGAGCCTGCCTCAGGCTACTACACCCATGTTAAAAAGTGGGTGCCCTCCCAGGCTTCCTCTGATTCTGGTGCCCCCAGTATGCACCCAGGGGATTGAACAGGGTTATACTTGTGAGGCTAACCCAATCGACTGCCTGTGCCAAGATGGCCACATGATGATTTTGAGCACATTAGCTTGAGCAGAACTAGCAATGTGTGCCTACTCAAACTTGGAATCATGCCTTCCAGCTGCTGTACAGATATACCCACAGTGGCAAAGGCAGCGCTTCTTACACTGGTGATAGTAACATCCTAATAATGTAATATACTCAGCTACTAAATCAGGAATAATCACTGTCATGTTCTGAGAAGCATTGTTCCTAATGGCTTTTCATCTAGCAGTAAATATTTTTCAAATTAAAGTCAAGAAACAATAGAGTGTAGCTATTGTCCTACGTTCAAGAGCCTTGTACTGGTTCTGAATGCTCCATATGAAATAAGACCTTCAATCTTTCTATCAATCTATGGTCAGTAATGACTGGGCCCACATGGATTAACTTCTCTAATGAAACTATCCAACTCACATCTATCACTATTAACTAAATATGCTTCTTAGCCTCCATTCAAATCAGCTAACTACCACAGACTCAAAATCTCTCATCCCCTATGAATTTTCCCCAAGCAGTACTTGTTTTTAAGCTGAACAATAAAAACACAAGTTATTTGTAGAGGGGAAGTGCTGAGAATAACCTCCTGGATATTTCATTTTATGCTTAGAAGAATCCTTCACAGTGGAAGGATAAGCTTCATCATTAACTTAAAGATTGTTTTTTCAGAAAGTTTTTTAAAATTGCAAGGTCTTATCAAAGAAGTCACTTCATGATATGAACTAATAATTCAGTGCACATCTTGAGTTGCTGAAAACATCCAATTGCTTGAAATAAGACATCCAATTGCTTGAAATTAGACATTTAAGACTTAAAGTTGTCCCTATCTATATTGCTTGCTTGAATTCTATCTTAGAAAACTAGTGATAAATAGTCAAAGTAAAAACAAAGCAATTATGAAGTATAAATGTGAGGAACAAACCTTTTTCTGATGAGAAATGAAGAGATGAATTTTTAAGGAAAAGAACTAGTAAGGGCACACTACACATAAGGGAGATGCAAGGGTTTGTCTCAATGGATAAAGAATATAAAAAACAGATTTACCTGGTTAATGAAGTCCTTGTATCTGCTACCTCTCAGATATCTTATTGGTTCCCAGGAAAAGAACAGGCAGAAGATCCTGCTGGCTTAACTTTCCCTGCTGAATAAGGGATTGGCAGGTAACGCAGTGACATCAGCAAGATTGTCACACAAATGATAATACCTTAAAGGGACAGGAAAATATTGAGATAGTTAAAGGGCATAATGTACAAATATGGGCCATACTAAAGTAAGAGTCAAAATAAAAACATAGGACAAAATTCTGTATGGCCCTTATATGCACAATAGGAGTTAATGGCAAAGGAGACTTTCCTCCCAGGCATGGACCCTATATGGGGCTGGCACAATTGCAGTCTTAGGCCCTATAGCAGGGTGTACCCTGCTCCTGCCCGAAGGGGTTTAAAAAGTGGCCTGGCAGGGCTTGAGAAGACAGCCTTCAGGCTAGGCTGATTGGGGAAGTGGCTGCAGCTGGGGCCACACCCCAAACTGAGCCACAGGCCTTATAAAAGGCCAGGGAAGCCAGGCGCCAGACAGTCTCTCTCTGGCTATAGAGAGAGATGGGCCTGGCTGCTTAGGAGCTTGAGACTAGATACCTGAGTGCAGCAGGGCTGGGGAAGGCTGAGGAGCTAGGAAGCTCCAGCCTAGAGAGCCCCAGGCTGTGGCCTAGCAGTGGGCCAATAGGTACTGGGGGTTGCAGGGGGCAACCTAGGGGTAGGCCAAGGCAGCAGGTCCAAACCCAACTTTGCCTGTGATGAGTAGGCTGATACTGCAGTCTGCCCCAGAGTGTGGGGCTAGACAATGACTGGCAGTAGCCAAATACTGAGGCAAGGTAGGGATAGAGGGTGGGGGTTCCCTGAGGGAGAAGGGGAGACCCAGAGAGAAAGGGGTTACTGCTAGGGGGCAGCACCCCATGTAAAAGGTCACTGGGTCCAGGGAGGGCCATGGGGGGCCTAAGAACAGGTGGATCACCAGCCTGCAGAGGGTGCTCCAGGGCTGGACTGAGCTAAATTTGCAGAGCAACCAGCAGGAGGCGCTGCAGGGGTGAGTCAACCTGTTTACAGGCCCATATCCTCAAAAAGAAAAATCAATGGGAATTAGACATGTAAATACCTTTGAGGATCTGGTTCTTGGTGTTTAGTGTGCAGTCAGGGGCAGCTCTAGGCATTTTGCTGCCCCAAGCACGGCAGGCACCGCATGCCTGCGGGAGGTCCGCTGATGATGCGGAACCAGTGGACCCTCCGCAGGCAAGCCGCTGAAGGCAACCTGCCTGCTGCCCTTGCGGCGACCGGCAGAGCGTCCCCAGTGGCTCGCCACCCCAAGCACGTGCTGGGGCCTGGAGCCGCCCCTGTGTGCAGTGGTGTAGAGAACAACTGTGCTGGTTGGGCTTGATGGTCATCTTTTCTGCAGGGTCCAAATTATTGTGAAGTTCATCTGTTCTCAAGGTTGTCTGGCTCCTAGATTAAGTTCATCAGGTGGCATTCAGGTGAAGCCAAATTTCAACATGAAGCCTATGACAGCCTCAAAGCTGGGCCCATACTAGTTGGTAATTTAGCACCACTTGTTATTGACATAGCTCAAATCCTTCTATAAAAGTTAAGCATAGGGTGGGTCTAAGGAAAAGGGCAAAGTAGGAGGTCCACATGTCACGGGACCATAGTGGCAGGCAGTGATCATATTAAGACTTGGATTACTTTAAAGTTAATTGCACAAGGCTGTTTTAGTGAAAGGCAGAAGATACAACTGGTCTGCTAGACTGTCAAAACATCTGGCCATCAGTTTGTTTTTTTTTCTGTGAAAGCCAGAGTAGTGACAGAAAGATAAGCTTCTTCCTTGCCCCCATTTTAATGACAGCAGTGTAGTTACAGAAGCAAGAATACTGCTTTTTACCAGGTCTGAGCCCTGAAACAAAGTTCATACAAATCAAAACACTCCTCTCCGAATTGGCCTTTCCTTACTATATGAGAGTTCTTGCAATCACATGGGAGCTTATCACATTAAGCACAATCAGTAAGGGAGGATAATCTCTGGAAACAAATACATGTGCCAGAAATGTTAAGTTTTTCCTTTCAATAACTATGGGTGGTCTCCCAAAGAGACTGGTGTTAGCTGGCAAATACAATTTTGTTCCATTTAAGAATGTAAGCTCTGCCTTGATCAGCCAGGAGAACTATTTTTCTCTCTAGTTTTCCAGAAGTTCTCTTTACCCCAGTAATTAGGGTGAAGGGAGGAGAGGAATCCGACATGAAAATTAAAATAAAAATCCTTTAGCTTTGTCTGCTAAAGCACCAGCCATAGGGCAACATAAGGGTTATCTGCTGTGACAGCAACATATCAATGAATTCAAGTGGAGTCTGAAATTAAGGCCAGCTTTCTTTTCTCAAATACAACTGGAATTGCTGTGGGACACTATGGCTAACGTCAAAACTCTCATGAGTTAGAGGCTGGTAAACCTTGGATTTTTGTTTTCTGCCTGCCTGGGAATGATTTTCTACTCTAATTCTCTTCTCCATGAGTGCACATAGTGTGAAGGAGCAAACTCTAACAAAAACCAGATGACATAAGTATTTTGATTTTCACTTTAGAATATTACAGGTGAGCTGACCAGTTAATATAGGTTAACTATATATCCCTAGTCCTTCAGCTACTAAACTGCACAATATTGACTATTATTTTCAGTTGCTATGAAGTGGTAGTAGAGGTCATTGTTTGTCAAAGGGAAGATTATGACTTTATAGTTGGATGACTAATGTGTTTCAATTATTGGCAGACATTCAGAAAACTGAAGGAAGTTGATAAGCATTCAGTAGACTTCTCCTTCCAGATGGCGCTATGACTTAGAGTTTGTCCTAGAAATTGTAGTGTTTATGTAATTAATGAGCTCTTTAAACATCTCATTTTTAATAGCTTAAAAATACACCTCATTGCATGACTTGTATGTCTGAAGATCTTGTCCCTCATATCCAATCTTCACTGCATACTATGACCACCACCATAAGATTCCTATTCTAGGTCACGAGGAGCACATTAGAAACACAGTGCAAAGAAAAGTTAAGCACAGAGATAACTATGCATCTTGAGGGATCAGACATTAATTATTTCTAATTGTTAGCACAGATAAACCTATAGTAAAGTAAGACTCTTCTGGCTGGGAGAAACTGCAGGAGATCAAATTGCTATTGATGGTTGAGCTTCAGAGAAGTAGCAACACCTAAGATGCCTAAAATACTATGTTAGATATATGTGCATGAGAGGATGCATTGTTGGTCCCAGGGAACAATTAACAATTACCTTTTACCCTCTGTAATTTGCACAAATTTAACACTTAGGGGAATATCCCAGTGCCAATGACAGATGGGACTTGCACCAGATCTTCACTAGAAAAGGTCTGCCAGTACAGCTAGAATAGGAAATCCTTCTAGTGTAAGAGTAGTTATACTAGCATAACTGCATTTGCTGGTAAATTCATACTGGTTTCTCAATCAAAATAAATTAGAGGCCAAAGAACTTGTATAACAGGGTAACTGTACATATGCTAGTGATTTTGCTGGTATAGAAATGTTGTTAACGCCAATAAATAAATTGCACATCTAACTGACATTACTATACTGGCAAGAGTCTTTAGTGTAGATCTTGTTTAAAGAATACATGGGTTGTGTGGGGTTACTCAACTGCCACCAGATGAGATGTACCATACCACCTCAGAACAAAAACACCCTGCTATTTAACTCTGCTTCAGATTAATTGTTTAGGAATTTAAAATCAACTTGGGTCACAGACATCAGTAAGGTTGAGTTCACAGAAACGCTTCAAGGCAGCCTGCAGTCCCAGTGGACAATGATCAGCCAGGCCATGAGGCAGACTGACATCACCTTTGGAGCCAGCCTCCAGCTGCTACTCAGGCAAGGAGATTGAGACAAATATTCAGATAAACTGATCTTTGGTGACTTAGAGTGAACATTCAAATACCTAACCCCAAGTAAAGTTTGGATTTCTGGTTCACTTAAGGAAGATGAAGGGGAATATTTTAAGGAGTGTTTTGAAAGATTAAAACCTGAATTTATGACAGAGACCTTGAAGATGCCTGACAAACAGTAGATAGGTCAGTCTGTCTGTCTCTCTCTTCACTCCACCA
Organism: Mauremys reevesii; assembly: GCF_016161935.1. Lineage (NCBI taxonomy): Eukaryota > Metazoa > Chordata > Testudines > Geoemydidae > Mauremys > Mauremys reevesii. Next base: position 29,548,682 of record NC_052630.1, read on the forward strand.
CAGAATGTGTAATGAATTTACTTAAAGACCACTGTTTCAAACACTGCTTGATTTTAAGAGGCTACAATATATAGTGTCCATCTACTTCCCACAACCCATACCTTTCAAATGAATTATAAAAAAAAAGTTGGTTTGAGGAAAAAAATACTTTTATACAACAAATGACCTCATGAAGTGAAGTATTTCTAACACAAACAATGCAACAGAACAGACTACATGAGAGAGAATTTCCCAAATGAGATGTTTAACAGGACAAGGCCCTACACTTGTAGGTCGAAACGAAGTATTTTACATCTAGAAGTTCAGCAGTTGCATTTGAAAAGACAACCCATGAACATTTGTTACTAGCTCAGTACAATACATAGAGCACTGTACAAAACAAAAGATACTGTTCCTGCACATAGGTTTTGCCTAACAGTACAGACTGTACAAGAAAGTATTTGAAATTTCTTGTGCTGGAAATACAGTTAAGAACTTGGAATATTTTTTCATTTAGCTGCATTTAAAATGGGCACACCAAAAAAAAAAAAAGAATTAAAATGGATCTCCCCGAGTTGAAATTTTTTTGCCAACATAAGTAAATCTGCATGGTTGAGTCTCAGCATCGCTATGCAGCCAGGGTTTTGTACTATAGATGACACAGCCCTGTAATTACACTTGTGAAAATGACATTAATGTTGAACTTATCTGTTGACAGAAATGTAAGCCAAGCCTCTCAAATAAAAAAAAGCTACTCTTGTGTTTATTCTTCAGTTTCTCCAGTACAGCTTGCCAAACTATTAGTTCCCAAAGAGATGGCATCATAGATGGGTGTAGTCTAGATTTTCAAAGGTTTTTCAAGAGAATTAACATAGCACACAACAATACTAGATAAATGTGTGTGGAAAAATATACCTGCTGTCATTGAGGCTCATGTACCTGGTATGGTCAATGTATATTTTATGGGGAGATGCCCCTTAAAAGTTCTAATCAATATTGAGTTCTCTACCAGAACCAGAGTTTTTACTGGTTTTACAACTTCCGTTATTTGAACAGTACCGTTTACCCTTCTAAAATAAGCGTGTAATTCTGTAGGTGAGAAAACCTTAGAGTCTATACAGCAATAAAAGGAACAAAACGCAAGCTCACAAAGGAGAATTGCTAACCCCCAGAGACTATTTTTCAGGGTATGGATAACTTACTAAGGTAAACTTAACAAGTTTTAATAAGAAATTTTATTTTAAAGCTCCTGGAACTTGCAAAGAGTCAAAGAAATCCTTTTCAGTGAGGTGAAGACCTACAGCAGAGAAACTATTTCTCATAAAAAGTCCTCTGAGCCAGAACACCACAATAGTAACTAAGCTACTAGCTGTAAAATTATACTGTCTGAATGCTTGTAAATTAAAATATGTTAACATCAATTTAGACAAAGCACGCAGTTTACCAGTCCATAAATGCTGAGATTCAATGGCATTTGAACTCATTGTTAACAGTCTATAGAACTTGTAAGCATTCTACACTAAAGTTTTTAAGGAGCTTTAAAAGAGTTGGCTGAGAAGCTTGCAAATTTTCAATATGTCTGAACACCAGGGAAGTTTGAGTCGACTGGAAGAAAGCTAATGTGCTAATATTTAAACAGGAGGAACTGGGCAATTACATGCCTATCAGTCCTGGCCATGATAATGGAGTGGCTGATATGGAACTTTATTAATAAAAAATTAAAGGAGGATAATATAATTAATGCCAGTCAATATAGGTTAATGGAAAATAGACCTTGTCAAACAATGTTTTTGATGAGATTACAGGCTTGGCTGATAAAGGTAATAGTGCTGATGCAATATACCAGACTTCTGTAAGGCATTTGATTTGGTACCACGTAACACTGATTAAAAATTAGGAAGATTTCAAATTAACATGGCACACATTACATGAATTTAAAACTGGCTAACTGATAGATCTCAAAATGTAATTGTAAATGGGAAATGATCAAAGGAGTGTATTTCTAGTGGGATCCCACAGGTATCAATTCTTTGCCCTATGCAATTTAACATTTGTATTAGTTACCTGGAAGGAAACAAAGTCATCCCTCACAAAGTTTGCAGATGACACTGAAACTGGGGGAAGAAGGGGAGCCATAAATAATGAAGAGGACAGGATACAGAATGATCAAGGTCACTTAGTAATCTGGGCACAAGCAAACAATATGCATTTTAATATGGCTAAATATAAAAGTAGACATCCAAGAACAAAGAACATAGGCCTTACAGGATGGGGGACTCTCCTGGGAAACTGACTCAAATAGATTTAGGGGTCATGGTGGATAATCAGCTGAATATAAACTCCCAATGTGATGCTGTGGCAAAAGGGCTAAACAGGGGAATCTCGAATTAGGAGCATGTAGGATATTTTACCTTTTTATCTGGTACTGGTGTGACTGCTGCTGGAATACTGTGTCCAGTTCTGGTGCCCACAGTTCATGAAGGATGTTGATACATTGGAGAGGGTTTGGAGAAGAGCCATGATAATGATTCAAGGGTTAGAAAACCTGCCTTAGAGAGAGAGGCTCAAGGAGCTCAATCTATTTATCTCAAAGAGAAGGTGAAGGGGTGACTTGATTACACTCTATTAGTACCTACATGAGGGACAGATTTTTTTAATATGGTCTTCAATATAGTAGAGAAAAGTATAACATGGCTGGAAGTTGATCTGGAAAAATGCACACTGGAAATAAGGCAAAATGTTAATGCCGCTATTTGAACAATTTACCAAGGGTTGTGGTGGATTCTCCATTACTGATCATTTTTAAGTCAAGATTGGATGTTGTTCTAAAAGATCTGCTCTAGGAATTATTTTGGAAGCTCTATGGCCAGTGTTATACAGGAGGTCAGATTAGATGATCACAATGGTCTCTTCTGGCCTTCGAATTTATGAAATTAATAGATGGGAAAGTCAACTTTAAGCTATTGAACTAGAATGTAAATATACACTAAAGATGCATCATCTTCCACCAAGCATTGATTATGTGCATTAGAACTGGATTGATCATTTCCAAAACAAACCAATTGTGTGATTCACAAACCATCATTTACTTCAAACCAAACAAGTAGGTATAGGTGAGATCTTTGAATTAATAAGAATATTTTAAAGAGTCTTCATTTTCATTTTAATGAGAATTATTAAAAAAAATCAAAATTGGTATTTGTCACTAAAATGTCTATGATTATGGCTAGAATAAAACCAGCCAATCATGTGTCCTTAATTATCGAGAGGATTTTTTTAAAAGTGTGAAGTACACTATACATGTATCAGATTTTATTAGTCTATTCTCAAGTTGTAATTGGAGACAAGAGTTGATCATCGGAAACATTAAAAATAGCCCGTATGATTACAGAGAAGAATGAAGAAGCAAGCAAATGCCAAGATACATTTGTCTAAGCAATTCTGGAGTCCACAAACTCAACCCATTGTCCATGTGAACAGCAGATGTGAAACAGGGAGTTAATGGTAACCAAAGAGTGAAGAGGCAAAGGACTCATTGGATCCTAGCTCCCAACAAAAAGTAGACACCTAGATAGAGACAAGAAACCCTGCAGTAAATTTGGTTCCACCTTTCTTTAATGTATATTAATTTTTTTTACTAGTTATGTTAAACTTCTCCTTTGGTTGTTCCATTTACATTCCAAGGGGCATATTGTCTCTTTGAGATGCATGTTTTTGAAGCTAATGAGTATGGCTATTAGACTCTGCAAGTGGAAGCATTAGAGTAATCAGCACAAGCAGGTGTGTGGATAATAGGCCCATCAGCCCAAGTTCTTATTGCTGGCCTCCAACCCTTTAACCTAGTACCATGTGAAACATGCTTAACACTAAGCTCTTGGTATTAGCCCTTAGAAGTCTCTGGATCCGCCTAGGAAGAGAAATACTGCCATGGTGAGAGAAATCGTGAACAGTGTATCAGTGCAGAAAGGAACAGGAATTTCTCTACTAAACAGTTAAAATTTTAACGTGATGCAGTAAAAAGGTGAGTAAATAAGCCCCACCCTCTTCTAATCATATTGGGTCCAAAGACAATAAAACTCTTGCTCTGGAAGTACAGGAAGCTAAAGTCCAATAAACCTATTTTAAAATGGTTTAGAAGCCTATAAATTTCCCAGTCCACACCAGAAAAAATATGGGGTTTACAGCAATGGTGGAAGGACTAGCACAAGCAGACAGCTGTGGGAGGTTAATTTACCCTCCTTCCTAGAACAGATTAAGTTTCAACTGGAAGTTTAAAGTTCCCACTCAGCCTGAAAGACATTATCTAGTGATAACTTCCTGTTTCCTTGAAGGGAGTCTATCATAGAAAGGCAAGACAAAGTTTCAGCCAGACAGGAATATAGCTTGGCTGGAATACAGTAACTTGAGTGCTGTTTCCTCTGTAAAACGTTACTTGTAGGTTTACAAAGTTAACCTAAAACATGCCACAGTCATTATATAAATACTACCCTCACCTTCCTCTCATATATCCATCAATATCACACTTGCAAAAGTCAAAGGGCAGGACAGAAAAGGAGGGGAGCTTGACAGGGTTGTAGGATAGGTCGGGGAAAAATCTTGTAAGTATCGTTTCCTCCTCTACCTTCATATATACAGCTACCAGTTGTATGAAGTTTGATACTCAGAAGAGAACTAACTTTGCATGATTTCATTCTTTTTTGAGAATACACAAAGTTCACAGTCTGGTAGTAACGTAGCATACCTGCCTCCATGTTCCTGTGGCACAATGGAAAGCTGGATGAGAATACACACCTCTGACTGAGTTCTGTGTAGTTAGGGCTTGAACTTAAACATGGACCCCCAACCTCTACCTTTTTCAAATACCCACAATCCCCATGCTGTTACCTTGCTTGCCTGCCCTGTGGTGGGGAGGCAGGAGACATGTCAAAACCCACAGGAGAGGTGACTATCATTTTTCATTTCTTTGTGTAAGAGAGGAACACCACCATTTCAGGGACCACACAGTGCAGTGTTACAAACAGGTGTAATAGTTGCTTTCATATTATTTTGAATCTCTGCGTTTGGCCTGTCTGTTGAATGTAGGCAAGTCAGCAGCCATTGGCACTGATGCAATGCCCTTTTGTGCACATAGCTGATCAAGTTATGGCTTATGAAGCTAGAATCTGGCCCTTAGCTTGCACCCTGGAAAACTGAAATAAGCAGACCATGAAGAGCCATCAATTGAATTGACTGATTTACTTATATTTTGCATTTTGTCTTCTCCATTAACCTAACAGCCACAGGTCTTGTTAATTCTGAGCCTTGTAGTACTTCATGTGGAAGGAATACTGTTCCCAAGGCTTTTTATGCCTGTGCAACTTGCTTGCTTCTTTTGAATGCAATCTGATCAGTCTTCCCTACAGTGAGAAAGAGGATCTTCCCACCATTCAGCTTAGCACTGTACGACTCCACCAATGGAAGGAGTGATCACAGACGTACCCCTGACATTACTGCCATGGACATCTAGGTGGAGCAGGAGTAGAGGATAGTGGTAACATGAGATGGACAACCTTTGCATTCTCTTTTGTTTACACTGGAGCTAACCTGGGGTAAGGCCATATGTTGAGAGATTGCTTGAAAACCCCTCAGTGTAGGTCCAGAAATGTCAAATTTGAAGGCATCAGCTATTGGAGTCAGACCACCTCAATATTAAAGCAGCTATAATGAAAAACAGGCTGCAATAGGATACAAGTGGGTTTCTTGATATAGAGTGGGAGAACTTCCTGGACAGTCTGCTCATGATAGATGTTTAGATACGACCATATCTGATCATCTAGAACTGTTGCCTTTGTTTCCTCTGCATTTTGGTGCCAAAAAAGGGTCAGGCAGTGAGTCAAGAGGCCCTGTGTATTTCCAAATGCCAAGATGAATAAACATTCTATCTGTATACATAGAAAAACTAGTGCAGATGGCCCCTAAAACTAGTAGTTACTAGGAAATAGTTTTGAAATGTGTCTCAAAAAAGAGAAGATTTCTATCCACTGCATTTCAACATTGCCCAGGGACCATATAAAGGCTTCACAAAGCTAAAGCCCAATGCACAGGGTTCTTGGAGTAATATGGCTTTAGGTCTATTAGATTGAGGAAGCGTCTAGAATGTGAAAAATGTATGCATTAATCAGGGGCGGCTCTAGGAATTGCGCCGCCCCAAGCAGGGCAGCACGCCGCAGGGGGTGCTCTGGCGGTCGCCGGTCCCGCGGCTCCGGTGGACCTCCTGCAAACTTGCCTGCGGATGCTCCATCGAAGCCACAGGACCAGCGGACTGTCCGCAGGCACGCCTGCGGGAGGACCACACCGGAGCCGCCTGCCGCCCTCCCGCGGCACGCCGCCCCAAGCACGCGCTTGGCGCGCTGGGGTCTGGAGCCGGCCCTGGCATTAATCACTCAGCATACTAGGTATGCGCAAAGGCTCGTCAGAGCCTGGCTTGGAAGCTAACACACAGAACAGCTTTTTAACTGCTAAACCTAAACATGCGTTCTCTAATCTAGTCTAGCCGTAGAATGCCCAGTTGCATAAAAGTTAAGCATTCGCCTGCAGGGGATTAATTGTAGTAAGCTCATATACACCTGTGCACTACTAAATCTTTACTTAGACATGAGGCAGAAGCCAGGTGCTTCAAGCTTTTTTTCTGTTTAAGGTTGTGACCCTCAGAGCAGGCAGCTTGCCACTTACCAAATTAGCGGTTTGGGTCACCAGGGTTGTTGTTAGTGCCGCAGAGTGTGGCTACTGCTGCTGGTTTCCGGAGCTTGTGTGCACTCTGCACCAGCAGGTGTAGCTTGCTGATTATCAAACCTCAGTGTTATTTATAAAGACAGACCACGGTATTGGTTCAGTGGCAAAGGTGCTTGGCGAGGTTTATTGTTAATAAAACAGATCTAGCACCCTGTCCAACAGGTTACAGGGACACTAAGACATATGCCTGTGACAAGGTAAAGGCTTAGTTAACATACCAGGATGAGAAATGAAAGTTGTCGCTTTTATAACTTTTTTAAAATACAAACAAGTTATGTATTACCCTCCACATGTTAGTTACCATCCTTATAGCTTGTCCCTGCTAGTTTTAACAAAACCTATATATTTTTTACAAAAATTCAGTGTGTTCTTATACCATCTCAATAATGTGTTTATGTAGTTACTTAAAATAAAGTTATTTTTTGTACCCTCTTCTCTGGTCAAAAATGTACTTATTTGGTTAGCTAATATCTAGTATGACACTATTTCGCCCAGGCCTACTTTAATTTATACTTTTAATTATGCCTAAAGCTTCAGCAAGGCCTACAACTTAATAAAGTGAAATCTATAGAATAGGAGGAAACCAACTCATAAGGCTGGAGGAAACTGGACAAGATGTTTCAAGACACTAATGATAGGAGTTAAAGAGCATAAGCTAAGTTCCCTCTAAGCCGCACAGCAGCCTATTAAGCACCGCACATGCGCTCAGGGCGGCGGTGGGGAAAGGTGCCCCTCCCCGAGCCACAGCCCAACCCCAGCCCGGCCCTGCCACGGCTGTGGGAGAGGCACCTATCCTGCGGCCTCAGCCCCAGAGCTGCTGCGGAGGGGAGAGGCGCCTTTCCCTTCTAGCCCAGGTGCTGCTGCAGGGGAAAAGCACTGGGGGGAGTCCTCTCTCACTGTCGTAGCCCCAGGGCAGCCTGTACCCCAAACCTCTTATCCCCGGCCCCACCTCAGAGCCCACAGCCTCAGCTGGAGTCCTCACCCCCTCCCACCCCCAAACCTCTGCCCCAGCCCTGAGCCCCCTCCTGCATCCTGAACTCCTCACCCCCAGCTGGAGTCTTCACCTTCCGTACCCCAAAAGTCTGTCCCAGCCCTGAACCCCTCATCCCTGGCCCCACCCTGGAGCCTGCACCCCAGCCGGACCCCTCACACCCCCACCCCACACTGTAATCCTCTGTCCGAGCCCTGAGCCCCTCCTTCCCGGACCCCAGAGCCCATACTCCCAGCCAGAGTCCTCACCTTTCCATGCTCAAAACCCCTCGATCCTACCCCTGCCATGTGAATTTTGTTATGTGCACCAATATGGAGGTGATGTGTCACCCATCACCTCCATATTGGTGCACATAACAAAAGTCTTTCTGCACATGGATGGGAAAAGTTAGAGGGAACATTGAGCATAAGTACCATTGATTTATTTTTCCCCAAAGTAACCTGAGCCATTAAGTCTTGAGTGCTTTTAAAAATTCCACCCTTAAGTTACCAATTTTGAAAAGGCTGGGAAAGAAACACTAAATACTGCTATGCAAGAATTGATGATACCAAACAGACTCTGATTTGAGCCTTCATAGACTGGTTTAATGTGCCACTACTTTAATTGTATCTGTGACAGTCATGGCAATTTTCTGCTGTGATCTTGACAAACCTTGTTGAATTAAGTATTTTAGGAGTTCATTTTATTAAAATGAGTTGCTTTGCCCTGAGAGGAAGTTGGGGAGACCATTTGTCCAGGTGATTACCTATTCTGTCACTTTGATTACCCAAACTCAAAGGAGTGACTCTCAGTTAGGAGAGGGGCTAGTTCTCAATGAAAGCTGTTATGAACAGGTGACCACAGGAAAAAACCCATGTTGGATTTGAAGGAGTAATCACAAACTAAAGAGCTTGTTGGAGTGAGGAGGTGATCTCTGGTAAGCTTATTAGCTTGCATGTAGGTTCTTTTATTGTTTAATACATTTTCTCAGTAATGCTTGTACCTTAAGAATAAAAAGTACTTGCTCAGAAAGAATTGTGTGGTAGCTTATAACTGTTGGCAATTACACTGTCTGCCATCTAAGGAGAGAAGTGAAGCAGGCCTGCTTTGACAGTCTGTCTTTCGGGAAATAACAGTGCAGAGAGGGAATTGTTCAGCCAGTCAAAAGGAAGAGAAACAGGGGTCCACCCAGGAGTGGTGACGGCTGAGGAGCCTGGAGCCCAGAGTCCATGTCCTTGTTTGATCATAGATGGGGAATACAGGTGGAGTTGCCTGAACTGTGACAGTATCCACTGGTAGCTGTGATATCCAACACTGCAATATATTTTGCTCATACTTAAAATCTTGCTAAATCCCTAGGCAGCACGTCTATCCTCTTTGCACTTATGACCTCACCAAATATTAAGCAACATGAATCATTGTCTGGCTTGGAGGGCTAGATAGCCAGAGTGACTTGCTTCAGACCAGATGAGTGATGGGATGCTGACCCACTCCCACCATAAGGTGATTGAAAGAGAGGGGAAAATATTTAGGTCCAGGCCCATGCAGGAAAAGCCCTCTTTTACCTGGACCAGGCTGAGCAGCACTGACCCTCCCACCTATGGACGTAGCTAGATACCAGGTTTTGTCATGATCTGCTGTAGACATTACACTAATCACTTCTTTCTCAGGGGCTGGGAAGGAATTTTCTCCCTCCCTGCCAGACTGAACAAGGTGATGTGGGAGATTTTTAGCCTTCCCACAGCAGGTCTGGGGGACTTAGTTAGGGGGTAGATGTAAAACGGGTTAGGTTGCGATGTCATAACTCATTATGTAAGATGGGGCAGATGTCCAGTGCAAGTACTCCATAGGGAAGGAATACTGTGATTAGATAAAATTGATTGGGAGAGGATTTAAAGGAAATATTCTTTAAAAGAGCAGAAATGGGATTTGGGGGCTTCTATGACTGGTACGGCAGGGGGCCAACCCCCGACCCCTGTTCCTTTTATAGCCTCCTTAATTCTCATTTGAGGTGGGGTGGCAAGGTCCCAGCAACAGGTTGGCTGGGGACCAGGATGGGAAAAGGGGAAGGGCTTACAGTAGCCCCTCCTGACTCCCAACATACATAAATTATGGAATTACCTGCACTGTACTCTTTTATCTTCTGGGTACACGCTGACATTCTGGAGTAAAGTTGTGGCCTAATTAATCAATATCCACTCTCTCCTGTCCTCCTTCCATCTTAGCTGAACAAGCGCTCTTGGTTCACAGTCACCTGCAAACTTAAAGCTAAGGAATAGATGTTTCAGCATCAAACCAGAGTATTGGCAATATCTTAATGGCCAGACCCTTCCAATTCCATACATAACAATTTACCTTGGTTCACTATTTGCTGTTATCAATTGATATGACAACTCATATCAACCTAATGTTTAGTTTTGAGCGCAACTAAATAAAATCTGTAGCTTTGGCTGTACATTGTGATGCAATCCATGTGTTTTGTTAATGTAAAACAGATAATCTTACCAGCATATTAGTCAATTTGGCCCCTAATCAATACGCATAAGGGAAACTTGCCAAAGTAGCAAAACACTCCTTTGGCAACTTTAAATCATCTAGCATTTACCTTAAGAAGTATCTTGTGTGGGATCCTGATCCTTAAAGGAGAGAATTCTCCTCTACCACTAAAGCAATACCAGCAACTTGCAAGATTAAGCCTTTCAGTGTAAATGGCTGACCTGAGGCAGAAACCATAAATGCAAGTCCAAAGTTATGTAATATTGTTCTATTATGCTGAAGAAACTAATACTGGCAAAATGTGTTATTTCCAGGATTAAACTAAATTGATAAGCCCCACCAAAGCTATACACCAAGAATGCAAACGGTCAGTAGTTGGAAATACAAACACTTCTGAAGAAACTGAGTTAGATAGGTTTGATTTCAACATAGAAAAGGGAAAATGCAGGCTGAAGACCAGGAGAATGATTCTGTCAGTAAGATATATTAAACTGTGGACTAGTCATCTAAGGAAAGTGATCTAAGCCACATGAGACAGTATGAGAAACTAGGAAATACCATAAAGAACCATCTTATACCAGTAAGGAGACCATACATCTCTAACTTTCACAGTTCCATGAAATATTTGAAAAAGATAAATTAGAAGCAAAAACCAACTCTGGCAGTAGACATCCTATAATTAAACAACTAGTACTTTTCTATAAGCACCAACCTTATTATGAATAGACTGATGGTAGGCTAACCTGCTGGTAGAATGTGACCAATATTATCTATGAAGCATTCATTAAATACAAATATTGTCTTGAGTATTGGTGCCAATTTCCATCTTTTCTACCTCATACAAGTTTCATTTACATTTTTGAAAACTGTTTGATTAAAAGGGTTTTCATTTGCTTTTTTGACTTTTACTCTCCTCCTTTGTTCCTTTACAAAGTGGGTGGAGGAGGTGAAACAAGTGAGAGGAAACACTTGTGTTTTAAATTGGTACCAAAGTTTGGAGAAGCAGGAAACTTACTTTAAGTTACATACCATTTTCCCAACTGACAAAAGTTGGAAGAGAACTAAAGTGGAACAAGCTTATTATGTTTTAACAATATTGGTGGTTAATTTCCTCATGCAGAAACATTTTTCCATGGGCAAAGTGACCAAGGAACTAAAGATTAAGGGTTTGATTAAAAAGGTATGTAGGCATCTAAAATGCAGAGATGTGCCTAGTGGGAGTAACAAAAGCATCTAAACTGGTGAGGCACCTAACACCTATTGAGTCAAATCCAGCACCTAACTCACTTAGGTGCCTACTGGGACTTAAAATATCTGCAATTTTAGGTGTGAGGAAATGCAGAAACAAGAGGGAGACAAAAGGAGGTTCTGTGACCAAACTCAATTTTGTCATCTGCTAGATTCTAGTGCAATCTCACTAGATGTATTTGGCTGGTACATAACTTACTAGGTTTTCAAAAGACAGAAATAGAAATTGCATCCTATGAACAAGGCTGGACCTTGATCTCCACTGATGACCTCAAGCACTTGAGCTAAGTGTGACTGGTGGTAGTAGTAAAAATCTCTAGGTGGCCCAGCCACTGGAGGGAATGAGAAACTTTTTGCCAGTGGGGTTCACAAGTACAGTATGTACTAGATTTGGGTCTACCATTTTAGAAATCTAAGTTCTATTACTAGCTCAACTAAAAGTGACACCGAGACCTGTTAGCCCACTTGGAAAGTGAAGGAAGTGATAACTTGTTTCTTATTAAGATAGGAGTATGAGATGTTGTTAAATGGTTGCGATCTTCACACTCAGCAGAAGAGCTGGAAGTAGAAATCAAGATGTCTAATTGGATCCCAGCCCAGCATACCTTCCCTAGGTCAGAGCATAGCATTTAAATCCTGGGTATTTTCATCTGTCATTTCCAGCCAGTGAGAAATGGTAATCTTCCCTCATCAGGGTGCCTCAGAGCAATGGGGAGGGTGACAGAAGGAAGGAATCTGTTAGTATGACTATTTAAATAAAGGGTTTGTGGTTCACAGGTGTAACTGGGGAGCTTAGAGAAGCTAGTGGGAATCAGTGGTAGACTGTGAAAGCGTCCAGTGATCTGACAAGGCAGGAGGGCCTGAAGCTACCTCCACATTACTTTGGTTCATACCTGTCAATTAGCATGGATAAGTCAGGGTGAATTCCACAGGGATAACATAAGGCACCTCCCTGCTCCTAGTGTAACATCCCTGCCAAATTTCACATTTGTGCTCCAAAGCAGGGAGGTGCTATAGCTTTCAACAGAACAGACACATAAACAACAGGAATCATATTTTTGGCAGTTTTAACATTCTTAGAAACCAAACTGGAGTGGGTCAATTGGCAACAAAACAGAGGTTGAAGAAGAGAGCCAGCACACAAAATTTCAGCCTAAATGGTTAAAAGTGAACAAAGGTTCAAGCAAATAAAAATGGGATGAGAGTAAGGAAAGCACTAATTGAGATTGTCTATAAAAGACACTGCTCACCAATAAAGAGTAAGACAACCTAGTCTAGGTTCTTAACTCAGTTTCTTCCTGGTGGCATGACTAGTTGATAGGTATTTGTTTCCCCAACTATAAAACTACCTTGGTGCTGCTGCAAAAGAACAGTATTTCCAACGGACGTCACAGTGTAGTATCAAGTGTTATTTTGGTAAAGACCAATATTTTCCAATGAAAGTTGCCAATAAGTAAAGTAAATTATTCTCCACGTCAGGGCTAGCAAAACAATTGGCTATTGATAACAAAGTCCTGAAAGACAACTGACTGATAATATAGGCAGTAAAAACATTTCTCCAAAGATACAATGTAAGATGTGGAGCACATATTCAGAAGCTAGGCATATCACCATTAAAGCCAGTTTAACGCCCTTGTCTCAATCGCTTGTGGGTACAAGGGTTACATAGAGTTTGGCCCATGCAAGCAAACCAATACAATGACAAAGTGAAGGAGGCTGTCTCATAGTCACTTCCTGGTGAGGGAGAGGAAGATACTGGAGGGGTGAAGAGGGATTAGATGGGGTGATATTAGCCTTCGGTGAACTGTCCCATGATCTGCAAGGTGGACTGACATGGGCAAAGCCTTTTCGGGGGGAATGAGAATGATTGGGGAAATTTTAGTCAATTTAAACTTCTGCCCAGCATTACTTCTCCCCAGTTTTTTCCATGACAGGGCAATTCTCCCACTGGAGTCTATATTCAAACTCACATTGACTTGAAAGGGAGTCTTGCCTGAATAAAAGCCTCAGAATCTGACCCTAAAACCTATTGAAAAATAGGCTTACATGCATGGTCACAGGTTGGCTGGGCCTTTAAGGGTAGGTGGACTCAACTACCAGCTTAGCTATTCCATAGCTGCACCTGAGTAAAGGCAGGCTTCTGTGGAAGGCCCTGAGTGAGGATCTGTAGGAGATTGAAGGGACTGGAGGCTCTATCCCAGACCCTGAAAGGACTGGGAACTGAGCCTAGGGCAGGCAGAAGAGGTGCTCAAGAAAGGAGAAAATACTTTGTGTCTGGGACTTTTGTTTGGACTTGTTAGCCTGAAAGGAAAGGGGATTTAACTCAGAGTGACCCAACCAGGGGTCTAAACCGTGGTTATCTTTAGAGACACAAAACCTGGGCGAGGGGAAACTGAGGGAGGCAGTGTCTGTAGTGCCACACTTGGCCGGTAGGGTGTGCTACAGAGAAGGCATGGCCCACACCACACTATTAAACTGAATCTTGTTTAACAAAACAACCAAAATTGCCAAATTGCTTGGTAATTCAGTGCAGTTACTCTCCCTCTTAAACGAATTGACTTAGTCTAGGGGTAAGTCTCAGCTTGGGTAAAATGAGGTGGGTCCAGTGAAGTCAGTGGAACTACATCATTTTACCCTCACTGCAGCTATGACCTACTGTCTGTATTGTAAAGGTACAGTCACTGCTGTGCTGATTTTATAGCACACAAGCAGGTTACAGAGGTGTAGCTCAGGATAATTCCTTTGCATATAATGGAATCAGAAAAAGGGCTTAGTTAGAAAAAAATGAAAGCTTCCAGGGCAGTAGATATTGTTTTCCTTTATAGAAGTGAGCTAAGGTTTTGTTTCTTGCGTGGGTGATTTTGGCCTGCAGCTGATTTTACTAAACCAATTCAGTGCATAAAAATCTTGCATTTCTTTAACTGGAAGAGTCTTCTCACCTGTCAGTGGAACAGGTAGAGAAAGTAGCAGTACTGCAGATAAGCTATTTAATAAAAAACACACTATTGACATGTGTTTCCACTGAAAGCGTAAATAAAAAAGTGAATATTGCATTTCAGTCCCCAGCAGACAATCATGAGTTCTCCAGCACACGGCCTAAAGTGATGGGGCAGGAGAAAGGCACAACTCTATCTCTAGCACAGCACTCTGTGAATGAAGAGGTGCAAATAATGCTGTAAGGTAACAGTTTTAAATGTAATCTTCATAAAGTCACAATGCATATTCTGTAGCAAAGATATCTTGCACGGATCACTAAGATTCTCATTTACAACTATTTCACAATAAATAGGAGCCAAATCAGTGAAAGTAACTTCTTCCAGATTAAGCATCGCTAAGTTTAACCAAATAGAGTCCCTTTTCGTTTTTGTTTTTTTAAAGACTGTTGTGAGCCAAGACAATAGAAATGGCACCATCTGCTAATAATCCAATTAGAGAATTTCAGAGCAACATCTAAAAAGCTGACTGTTAGTGATTTATTTTTGTAAACATTTTTCAATTACAACACATGGAGGTCTACATTCCTTCTAATTACATTCTACTTGGAAACTGTAACAATTCATGGGATCAAGGAAAAAGTTCAGGGTGGTGTAATGGAAAACTAGCTTCTTTCCCAATGACATTTTTGTCTCCAAATGTGACAGAACACATCTCTGGCTTAGCTATCCTTGTGCTCAGTCTCCCTCATGGTATGTTATAGTCAAATACATTTTGTACATGGCTTTGAGCAGTGATCTCAGTGAGGAGCTGGAATACTTCTTTCCACTTGGTTTATGGCTTAAATAGTTATCAGATGTACAAATGCTAAGCCAGTTTACCCACTGTGATTAAGTGCTCTGAGGGTATTAGTCTACACTACGGGATTATTCCGATTTTACAGAAACCGAATTTTGAAAACAGATTGTATAAAGTCGAGTGCACGCAGCCACACTAAGCACATTAATTCGGCGGTGTGCGTCCATGTACCGAGGCTAGCGTCGATTTCCAGAGCGTTGTACTGTGGATAGCTATCCCATAGCTATCCCATAGTTCCACAGTCTCCCCCGCCCATTGGAATTCTGGGTTGAGATCCCAATGCATGATGGGGCAAAAACACTGTCGCGGGTGATTCTGGGTAAGTGTCGTCAGTCAATCCTCCCTCCGTGAAAGCAACGGCAGACAATCATTTTGCGCCCTTTTCCCTGGATTGCCCGGGCAGACGCCATAGCACGGCAACCATAGAGCCTGTTCAGCCTTTTTTCACTGTCACCATATGTCTACTGGATGCTGCTGACAGATGTGGTACTGTAGCGCTACACAGCAGCATCCCTTTGCAAGCTAGCAAAGACAGTTACCAGCTCTACTGGACCGTCTGCTGCTTTGCAAGTTGACAATGACGGTTACCAGTCATACTGTACCATCTGCTGCTGTCATGGGTGCTCCTGGCTGGCCTCGGTGAGGTTGGTCGGATGTGCATGGACAAAAATGGGAATGATTCCCCAGGTCATTCTCTTCTTTAAATTTTGTCTAAGGGAGAGTCAGTCCTGCCTAGAATATCAGGCAAGCCTACTAAAGAACCAGAGAGGCAAACTGCCGCTCCGGGTCAGAGCCCCAGACATCCCGCAAAAATGATAAGCTGCATGCTATTCTAAGGGGTGCCCCTGCAACAACCCCACCCATTGCTTCCCTCCTCCCCAACCCCTCCTGGGCTACCGTGGCAGTTATCCCCCAATTTGTGTGATGAAGTAATAAAGAATGCATGAATTAGAAACAACACTGACTTTATTGCCTCTGCAAGCAGAGATCAAAGCGGGGAGGGGAGGGCAGCCTCCAGCTGCTATGAAATTCCAGGCAGGAGTGAATCTCCATTAGACAAAGCTTAAAGAAGAGAATGACCTGAAGTCATTCCCATTTTTGCCCAGGCACCCCCGGCCGACCTCACCGAGGCCAGCCAGGAGCACTCACGGGACGACGATGACAGATACCAGTCCTACTGTACCATCTGCCATCTGCAAGGCAAGGCAAGGGCAAGGCAAGGGAAGGGGATGCTGCTGTGTAGCGCTGCAGCACCGCGTCTGCTATCAGCATCTAGTAGATATACGGTGACACTGAAAAAAGGCGAGAAACGATTTTTTCCCCTTTGCTTTCACGGTGGGGGGGGCTGACAACGTATACCCTAAACCACCCACGACAATGTTTTTGACCCTTCAGGCATTGGGAGCTCAGCCAAGAATTCAAATCGTTTTCGGAGAGTGCAGGAACTGTGGGATAGCTACAGTTGTCAGTTGCCCCTCCCTTCGTGAGCGTCCATTTCATTCTTTGGCTTTCTGGTACGCTTGTCTCAGCTCCTTAAGTTTCAGCACTGTGTTGAGTCCCTGTTGTGGCCTCTGTCCATCATAGCCTTGAAGATTTTTTCAAATGTTTTGGCATTTCATCTATTGGAACGGAATTCTGATAGAACAGATTCATCTCCCCATACAGAAATCAGATTCAGTATCTCCCGTACAGGCCATGCTGGAGCTCTTTTTTGATTCTGGGACTGCATGGTCACCTGTGCTGATCGGCGCTCCACACTGGGCAAACAGGAAATGAAATTCAAAAGTTCGCAGGGCTTTTCCTGTCTACCTGGCCAGTGCATCCAAGTTCAGATTACTGTCCAGAGCGGTCACAATGGTGCACTGTGGGATAGCTCCCGGAGGCTAATACCATTGAATTGTGGCCACACTAACCCTAATTCGAAATAGCAATACCGATTTCAGTGCTACTCCCCTCATCAGGGTGGAGTACAGGTATCGAAATAAAGGGCTTTGTTGTGTGGACGGGTGCAGGGTTAATTCAGTTTAACGCTGCTAAATTTGAGATAAACTCATAGTGTAGACCAGGCCTGAGAGGCAGAGGGTTAGAAAATAATTGTGGAACATTATTTAAACAAGAACATGAGTGTGTGCGCATGTGTGTGGCGGCGGAGAGGGGAAAGATGTATGGCTGAAAGGAAAGGGAAGGTCAGGCACTCTGATATGACATACAACTCTCTCCTTCTCAGCCTCCCTCCAAGGTGCTAGAAAAGTGACAGAAATAGTGTGTACTATCGCTGTGAGGATCTCAAATCACTTCAAACACCTTCTAGGCTTTTAGTGTGTACAGAAGGAGAGGCATAAAGACCAAGGATCAGATCCTCAAAGGTATTTAGGCACCTAACTCCCAAATCAATGAAAGTTAGAGGCCTAAATACTTTTGAGGATCTGGGCCTAATTGACTTGACTAAGGTCATGGCCTGTTTCTGGCCAAGGCAGGATTAAAACCCCAACCTATGAATTTAGTACTAGATGACGAGACCATGCTTCCTCGAACACCAGAAAAAATGTCAGCATTTCATAAGGATAGATTTGGTCAGTTAGTTTGGTTTAGTTGACTCTGATGTAGAACATGAAAACATGAGCTCTTCAAATGGAACAGGATCAAAGGCAAAATCTGTCTTGCAAGCGGAGTTTCACTGAGTCTGGTTTTGTTTTATTATCTGTGATGCCTTCAATATCTTTGTGCATTCAGTATGTTGTTAACTGAAAGGAACTTTCTAGGCTCAGAACAGTCTGGAGAGGACCTGTGACACACACCTGCACATTTAGCCCTGTACAATAAATCATAACCAGGGAAAACAATACTGAGTGGAAAGTGGGAGATAAGAACTAGTGAAAATGTAATCTACATCATTTAATACTGTTTCCCAAAACTAAAAGACCAGTCCCCATTGTGCACTGACAGAATTTTATTTCAACACTATTCCTTTGGGGGCATGCATTACCAACAATATAGGAGATAACTGGATGTACTGACTAGCAGAGGTCCATTGTAAGAGTATTTATTCATTACATCATATTCAGTACTTTATTTCAGTTTCCAGGATACATTATAGCAGGCTTATGTATTAAAGTACCTCTTCATGTCCTTAGTGCAGGTTTGAGTTTTTATAATGTTGAATTTGATCTGCTTCAAGAGATAGGAAACAAGAAGCAATAGGCAGGAAAATTGCACATGCTGAACTTCACAAGCAACTGTCAAAAGTTTAGTTAAGGTAACTTGTGCTTCAGTAACTCAACCACAAATAAAAAGTCTTACTGGGTAACTTTTGTCCTGCTAGTGACGCCAGCTGCTAATCCCAACTTTCCATATAAAATGATGATCTATTAGCTATATTAGTTACATTAGCTGTTACCACCCAAGAAAGAGCTCTCGGAGTCACTGTGGACAGGTCTCTGAAAATTTCCATTCAGTGCGCAGCAGCAGTTAAAAAGGCTAATAGTATGTTAGGAACTATTAGAAAAGGAATAGATCAGAAGTTCTCAAACTGTGGTCCACGAGCTCCATTCAGGTGGTCTGCGATAGTCCCCTCTAAGGTGTGCGCCTGGGAGGCCACAAACGAGAGAACGAATGGCCACCACTTAATTAGTGGAGCCACGCAGGCTGCCTGGACCCTGGAGAAGACACACAGGTAAAGTGAGGTGGTGGCCTTGCGGGGGAATAGGGGTTAGGTGGAAGGGGGCAGTGGAGTGAGAAGAGGTGGTGGGTGGAATTTGGAACATGCAGGGCTGTGGCGGCCAGAGAAAGAGGTGACTTTCCCCAGCTACAGAGCTGCAGCTGCTAGGCAGAGACAGTCCTCCTTCCCAGCCTCAGATTGGGGGCTGCTGCTGCAGAGGAGAGAGGGCACATCCATCACATTAGAAAGGTAAGACTACTGATATTAAAATATGAGGTGTGTGCTTTTATTTGTTGAACAAAAAAAATTATCAAGTTTTTTTTCATATAGCATTTTTAGCCAAAGCGCTTTATAATAGTTAGCTAATAATACAAACAACATTTGGAAAGATCATTAAGTGGTCCGCTGAGACCCTCAGCAATTTTCAAGTGGTCCATGAAAAAAAAGTTTGAGAACCACTGGAATAGATAATACAGAAAATGTCATAATGACACTATATTATCTCTCTCTCTCTCTCTCCCTGGTGCACTCATACCTTTAATACTGTGTCCAGTTCTGGTCATCCCATCTCAAAAAGGATATAGTGGAACTGGAAAAAGTTCAGAGAATTGCAACAGCGCTGATCAAGGGTATGGAATGGCTTCTGTGTGACGAGAGAGTAAAAAGATTAAGGTCTAGTCTACGCTACAGAGTTAAGTTGACATAAGGCATCTATTCTACAAGGTCCTTCCTGCTGATGTAACTCACTTGCTATGTCAATTTAATAACTCCACTTTCATGAGAGGCATAGCACTTAAGTCGATATAATCAGGTCTATGCAGTGGCAGCATAGACACTGCGCTGCTTACGTTGAACTAAATGCTCATTGTGACCACTCTGGAACTCCACTCCCTGCAGCCATGTACCCAAGTATGTGCCCCTCCCCTTTTAAAGTCCCATGAAGTTTTGAACATGTTCTTCTTCTTAGCTCGGCATGGAGAGCTCACATAGCAATTGCCCAGCTGAGCATACTGGCTCTCTGCAGCAAATTTATTCCTGCCTGGAGTACATGGGAAGTGGTGGATCCCCTGGGTCTATGGGGAGAGGAGTCTGTGCAGTCACAACTCTGCTCCAGCTGCATGAACTTTGAAATCTAAAGCCAGATGGCTCAGGGCATGGAGGAGAAGGGCTATGAAAGGGACACACAGCAGTGCCACGTAAAAAAAATCAAGGAATTGAAGCAAGCACATAGATGTAAACTGCGTATACATAGGGAAATATAGATATGTTTACATAGATGTGGAATAAAAAATCTGCTTATGGAAACTGAATTTATCTTTATTATTCTCCATCACATGGTGGCTGCTGTTAACATTCATAGGTTTATGTGCATTGTTATAGGTGGGCACACACAGCAATCATTACAAGGTTCATAACATGGTACTAACAATACCAGGCTCAGCACACTACAAGACACGTAACTGTGGCTCATTGTTAAAATGCTACTTCAAGGCCTCCCTCAGCCAGATAGCTCATGAAATACTGCAGGATCAGGCACATTGTGTTCATAACACACAATAGTGAAAAGCAGTGCAGGAGCCATACTTCGACAGATGGCTGGCATGCAAGTTACCAGGGCCAGGGCCGGATCCAGGCACCAGCGAAGGAAGCAGGTGCCTGGGGGGGCCAATAGAAAGGGGAGGCACTCCATCCATTATTGGGGCGGCACATCCAGGTCTTCGGTGGCAGATTCTTCACTCCCTGTCTTTCTTTTCGGCGGCACCTTACAGCCAGTTGCACAGTGGGATAGCTACTCGTGATGCACTGCTCTCAGGGGCGGCTCTAGGTATTTTTCCGCCCCAAGCAGGCTGCCTTCAGCGGCTTGCCTGCGGGAGGTCCACAATCCTGCGGATTTGGCGGCACACCTGCAGGAGGTCCGCCGAAGCCGCGGGACCAGCGGAGCGTCCACAGGCATGCTGCCCCAAGCACGCGCTCAGCGTGCCTGTGCCTGTAGCCGCCCCTGACTGCTCTGTGTCAATGCAAGAGCTGCTAGTGTGGACGCTCTCTGCTCACACAGAGTGCATAGTGTGGACATGCAACAGTAGTTTAATTACAGTGGTGGTTGTCTGTTGACATAACTTAAGTTGATTTAACTTTGTAGTGCAGACAAGCCCTGGCTTAGAAAAGGGATTACTAAATGGAGATACAATAGAGATCTGTAAAATCATGAACGGTATAGAAAAAGTCAATAGAGAAGTGTTATTCACCCTTTCCCACATTACAAAAAACAGGGGTCACCCAATGAAATTAATAGGCCACAGGTTCGACATAAACAAGAGGAAGTCCTTTGTCGCACAACGTACAATTAACCCGTGGAACTCATTTCATGGGAAGTTGTGACGGCCAGAAGTATAAGTGGATTAAAAAAAGAGCTGGATAAGTTCATGAAGGATAGGTCCATTAATGGCTATTAGCCAAGGTGGTCAGTGGTGCAACCCCACGCTCGGGGTGACCCTAAATATGTGATTGTCAGAAGCTGAATTGGAAGATGGGCAATCTTGGAGTCATACACTCCTACTTCTGTACACTCTCCTTGAAGCTCTGGGACTGGCTACTGTCAGAATATTGGCCAAGATGGACCATGATCTGACCCAGCATGGAAGCTCTTACGTCACTTGTCCAGGGCTAATTCTTATGCCATTGAACTGTCATTTTTCACAGACACAAGTAGGTGGAAGATCAGAACCACAGTGCTGTAAGGGAGAAAAGAGCCTACTTATCATCTTAGTGATTAACTTGAGTCCTTCTATTAACATCAGTGTTGGGGTGCTGGAACAATTTTTATAGTGGGGGAGCTGAGAGCAATTGAACCAAACTGTAAACCCTGCATATAATGGAATCCACTTCAAGCCAGGGGCTGCTACTGCACCCCCAGCAGCCCTAGTTCCAGCATCTATGCATCAATAAACTGTGAGGCAGGCATGCAACATAGAAAGTGCAGGGACAAACACATCAGTCATGGCCTCCATATGCTACATACACTCTGTATTTAAGTGAATTTTATCCCAGACTACATATTACAGCAGTTGAACTTAAATATAAAAACTTGGTCTTTGTCGCAAATGTTACTAGGATTACCTATATTGAGAATGGTAAAGATTTGGAATATTGTAGTGAACTCAGCTACAGTACAAAGTCAGAAGAGGGGATTTTAAGGAGAACACTCTTCTGTAGATGTATTTTTCACAGTGAAGTTAGAAATAAAGTCAAAGGCTTAAAATTAACTGTTTGATATCCTTTAGAAAACCCAATAACTTCCATAGTGATAAGGTTTCACATATGCACATGGGTCACAGTAAAATAAATGGCTATGGAGAACTTGGATGTTTTGGTTAAGGCTACTGAATTGCAAAAACAATACACTTAATGTCCAAGTTAAGTGAGAAAAGGATAAGGACAGAAAACTTGTTTACTAGATGAAAGGACTAGAGCTGCCAAAGGGAATTAGAACCGTGCATAGTCTATCCCTGAAATGCTCTGGATATGAACAGCAGGAAGCCTTCTCAGTCACCTTGTCTCATGTGCAGGTCAGCTTGCACTGTGGATGTTGATATTCAGGAATCCTGGCCCACAGAACTTGCCATACTGGCAGGACTTCATATGATGTTACATAAAGTGTGAAATAATTAGGTCTGGCTTTCAGTTCCGTTGGCTCCAGAGAAGCAAATCCTCCTAATAGAATGTGCTGTAGCATCCTGTTTCAATCAAGTACAATGCCTTCCAAGCTGTAGGGTTTTTGATCCAAAGGTGATTTACAGAAAAAAAAACATGTTAAAAGAAAAAATATTCTTCTGGGAAAGACTTCAATAGCCACATGCTCTCCTGTGGCCAACAGCTGCCAAGCTGTAAATCACATGTCCATCATAAACTGGGTAGGACTCAGTTTTGTAATTTTGTTTCCTAATCTTTCCCTACCAGAGAAAAGTATGTTTGTCCATCCAAATTAATGACCTAACATCAAAGGGCACTGAGCACCAATAAATATTAATAGACGTTGCAGGTGCTATTATGCACCTAACTGGATGTGGATACCTCAAACAGCTAGTAAGACTGACTTCCTAGGTGGCATTGGATGTCCACAGCCTTGATTGTCCTCTGATTTATGCGCTTTCTATAGATATAATGCCAGTAAATTCAGTGGGGCCATGCCCAACATGAATTGGTCTATTGTGATTAGAAAACACAGGGCAATGTTGTATGCCGTATCGTTTTTATATTTCTGTTTTACAGATTCTTTCAATCCTCCTATAGAACTGAAGTAAATGAATCCCTTAAGTAGAAATAGAATTTCCAACCTACAAAAATACAATACTAGATTTCAAATATAAAAGATGTTTAGAGGAAAAAAAAACCTTACAGTACTGTCCATCTGATTTATAAGAACTACTAAATGACTTGACTACACTGCAGGGGCCTGATCCACAACTGTGCTGACTTACACTGGGGTGAAACAAAAAGAACAAAAGTGATTTGTGTGCAAACTGTCTTAGCTGGGAAAAAGCAAACTTTAACTTTTTCTGCTTCAGTTGCATTTAAGCAATATGTTTGGAAACAAGATCAGTGTATTGCACTGTGAGCTTTTTAAAAAGCTAGACATGCCAAACTCCATAATGAGCATTAGATTGCACAAGCAGATAGTTAGGAACCTTAGCTTCTGAATGAAAACAGTTGGAGGTTTAAAAAAAACCAAAGTCTTGCATTTCCCCGCACAACTGCATTTCAAAGTACCTGCTGGGCCTTGCACTGTCAAAGCTGCACAAAGTTACCCTTGATATATTTTGCCTGTGGCTGCAATGTAAATAAGGCAAGCTCAAGCCAAAGAAAAGCCTGCAATGGCAGTACTTATATATGTGTTGGATTTAAGGTACAAACCATTTGTTAAGTGCAATGAGTACATGAAACATCATAGAACTTGGGCTCGTGCTCTATTGTGTAGTGGTGGCTGGGGAAAAAGGCAGAGATAGGGGCTATATGTTGCTCACATTTTCCGTGGTACATGCACATGAACAGTACCAATGAAGTTAATGACAACAAAGCCTGCACTAGCCCCTAAAGAAGGGGAGGTTTATCTTGTTTTATGTAGGAAGCTCTTGTATCTCAGAAGACCACACACAGCAAAAATAAAAATCCATCCTTTGGTTCCTCCTCCACACAGTTTCTCACTTTTGATCTCTTTTACTTGCTCCTAGTACTTCTGCAGCCTGAGTTTCATGATGCAATTAGAAAACATTGAGAACTTCGAAAGATGGCTATCTGAAATTTAAATCTTAACCCATTTTCTTAGGGTTGTCTTCATCATGCCTGGTTACAAACTACTGTTTGAGCTTTACAGCCTCCTCTTTCTTTGAAACACAATTCCTCCTTGCCAGGCAGTAACTTCCCTTCCCTCGAATGAACCACCTCCGGATATTTTGGGATTACCCAGCAGAAAGATTTTGATGTATCTCTAAGGGCTGGTCTACACTAAGGGGGAAAATCAATATAAGATACGCAACTTCAGCTACGTGAATAACGTAGCTGAAGTCGAAGTATCTTATATCGATCACTTACCCGTCCTCACGGCGCGGGATCTATGTCCGGGGCTCTCCATGTCGACTCCGCCACCGCCGTTCGCGGTGGTGGAGTTCCGGAATCGATAGGAGCGCGTTCGGGGATCGATATATCGCGTCTAGATGAGACGCGATATATCGATCCCTGAAAAATCGATCGCTACCCGCCGATATGGCGGGTAGTGAAGACGTAGCCTAAGCATGGTCTAAGCACACCAGGATCTCATAGTCCTTCACTCCTCCCCTAAGCCCTCTGGCCCAATGCCTCTCCCAGAAGTATCATATCATATAGTCAAACTATGATTCTCTGAACAGTATGTTGTAAAGAGCAGCCTGAGGGATAAAAAAAAGAATCTTTGCCTGCCTTTGTACCTTGCAAGGCATGAGGGAAAGGGGAGGAAGGGCTATTTTAACTATGATACTGCACAGGCTACAAGCTATAAGAACAAAGTGCCAAACGTTGAATTAGGTATGCCCTAAATGAAGGGATGTTTCTCAGGAGCATTATAGTATTTCACATGTACTTGCCTTTTGTCATTGCCAGTAGGACTAACAGGGGTGCAAAATTAGAGTTTAAGATAGCACCACAAATATATGCCATATCTTACATTGTCCCTAAAAGGCCACCTAGTTGGGGTCATGGACATCAGACAACCTGCCTACTTTCCAAGGCAAGTGCTCCATATCTAACTTGTCCACTTTGTAGCCTTAACCTGCCAATTCATAGCCATTTAACGATCTCTTTTCTGTTTTGTTGGTCTAGCATCTTAAGCATCTGTAGGAAAGAAAATAAAGAAAGATGTGCAACATCATATCAGTTGGGTTTTTCTATCACAAGCAGTTTGTGCAAATGAGAAGGTGTTTTCCAGAGTACACAAGCTGTCCTAAAATCACATTTAGGATTATTAGGGTTTTTGTCATTATGCATCTCAGTTTGAGCAACATATTTGCCTTCCAGACAAAGATTACTCTAGACTTGTAAAATACTATGTACATGTTGTAAGTCTTAACTTCCAGCTACAAATATAGATGCACTTAGTCATAAGCTTCTGCTGGGGGTGCAATTCCCATCATGAGGAGATATACTAAGAATAATAATGGAATCAGGGTAGCATGAGCAGCTGTGAGAGGCAACATGGACTAAGCAGCTGGACTAGATATCCTCAGGGTCTGGTGCGTTTGTACTCGGGGTGACTGGCCTTTCCCACCATTTGCTGCTGTCCATACTACCCTGCCTACACTACTATTCTTAGCATGCTAGCTCAGTTAGAGTTAGTTCAAGTAGGTCTCCTTGAGTTGGGAATCACACCCCCAGTGACGAAATAGCCTCAAACTAGTTACTGCATGGAAATGGGTTGCATTTTATACAAAAGAGGCAGCTGTTGCAATTCTCTTTGACAGAATGAGCAAATTTAATGGCAGCAGAGTTAAGTATTAAATTAATTGGTGATATAATTTCAAGAAATGACAAATTGCTAGGGGAAAGTGAACAAAAAGCTTTTTCACTGCGCTCAGTACAAAGTTTCAAACATTTACTAGTGACCTTAGAACATAATATTCCATCTTCAAGTTAGTACAAATCTGATTTAGTTGCCCGTCTAAATGATTTTTTAAAAGTTTCCTAGTGAAATTCCTGTTTCCAAGTAGGGTTTCCAAGGATTTCCCCAAACTAGAGGTCAATTGCCATTTGATGTCTTTTTGTAAGCTTGCCAACTTAAGTTCTTGTCCAATAACCAGGACAGAGCAGGATGAACATCAAACATTGTGCTTCTTCTGCCTTTTGGCTTGCATCAAAAGAGTAGCTAACTTGGAAAGAGGCCTAACACGTTGAACTCAGAAAAGTATCTACACAATTACTTCATGAAAAGCCAGCAGTGGTGGCGGCAAGAATTGGAGCATAATGTAGTTCTTCATCCAACTGACTTTCAGTGTCCATCAGCTGTTTCTAATCCTAGACTTGTCTGTCCCCTCTATTACTTTCGAATTGCTTCTTGAATGGATCATCATGCTGTGATGGTTAATGCCTTCCTTTCCTTCCCATTTCTTTACTCTTTTTCTCTCCCTTTATTTTTGTGGGGAATTAGAAAATGAAAAAAATTGAATAGAAAAATGTGAAACAATGCATATATTTGGTTTATATTCCCTTTTAGTAATCCTTGTCATAACCGTCTGCAATATGCTTTACGCTGGTAACAATACACAACAGCACAGCTATTCTTATGCTACCCTCATATAGGGATACCAATATGAAGAGTGAAACACAGTTCTGGCACCAGTGTGTGTGTTCAGGTTTCAGAATCCTGCAGACAGCACACATGGCTGAATGAAGCAAGTTTGACACATGGTTAAATGACTAATAACTTGTGTGAAACAGGTGGTGTCAATTACAACTGAAGCTTCAGACTTCAGAGTGAGCTAATAGATATTGCGGGTCAAGAAAGTGTTGCTTCACCTACCTAAATTGCATTAGAAATCTGTTAGCTATCTTGATCCGAATTAGTGTAGACTGACTCCCTTGACATATGCCCATTGGGCTCAGACGGGGCAGTGTTCTGCCCAACAAGCCCGTGAACACAATGGACAGAAGCTATAACTCAAAGAAATTGCTACATTGATTTTATTAGTTGCCTTCAGGGGCAAATGTAGGAGCAGGTGAGCAGGGTGGGTACCTAGGCACCACATCACTCCACCGTGTATGGGGTTTTTTTGTTGCTTCACTGGCAGGGAAGAAGGGCCCTGAAAAATTCTCCTCCCTGGGCACCAAAACCCTATCAAAACAACTAGGGCCACACCGGGTTGTCTTACATGGATAGCGTAAATTCAGACTAACACCCACCTCTGGGAGGCACCTGTCCCTTATAGCTGGAGGTTTAAAGCTATTTTGGTGTAGATAAATGAATTAATCACATGGATCAGATCAGCTCCAAACTCTTAAGTGTTCCAAATCAGTGCTTACTTCTTCCTCACTGAATGGTGCTACTTTAAAAGCACACTGCCTCTTGAAGATACATTACAATATACCTCATGCCTACCCCAAACTTGACCATCGAAACCTAGGTAACTCAATAGCATGTTGGCCACCATAGGCAGCACATGTTTGAATTATTAGGTCAGAGTCAGAACTTCTACGGAATAGATATTCAAGAGTAGATCTGGGTAAAATTTTTCAGATGGATAGTTCATTCACCACAAAAATGCTGTTTTGGTCAACCTGACGCAAATCATGAACTTGACACATCCACCAAGTTGTGTTGGCCAAAAGAGTTTGGGAGGTTGGATTCACAGACAGACTTAGGCCCCAGCCGCAAAACAATGGCAGGTGCAGGTGTCACCTCCTTTATAACCCTTAGCCCATGGGTTTGGGCACTCATCTGGGATGTGAGATATCCTGCTTTAATGCCCTTCTCTGCCTGATGTTGACCAGGGGTTTGTATTTGGGTCTACCATACTGCAGAAGAATGCCCTAAGCACTGAGCTATGGGATATTCTGGGCACATCTCTCCCACTGAAGCTGTTACATTGTGTATAAAGAGTCACTGGAGTAGGATGTGACATATCAGGGCACAAGCCAGACCAATGAGTAGTTGTGTCACCCCTGCCCTGTAACCTGGAGTGCCCTTTAAAATGCCTTGCTGCTGTAGCCTCCAACCTGGACTGCTCACAAACAGCCTCCAGCACGTAAGTCACTCCCAACTATGTCTGTGTGCTGCAGCCAGCCAAACCTTGGTTCTTATTAGCCTTGGGTATACTGCAGGGTGATCCCAACACACCGCCAGTCCCAGGTCTTCCCCCAGAAATATAGGTCCTGTACTATTCAGCTCTCTCCTGGACAATGCAAATATATTAAGTCTGTGTGATAAAGAAGCAGGGATGGGGGGAAAGGGGTAACTCCCTTTTATGGACCTAGCCAGCCAGTTAGCTATAAAATCCCTCTTAGGGTATGCCTACACTACCAGAGTAGTTCGATTCTACTTAAATCGAATTTGTGGAACCGATATTACAAAGTCGAACGTGTGTATCCACACTAAGGACAGTAATTCGACTTTGTGAGTCCACATTAACGGGGCAAGTGTCGACATTGGAAGCAGTGCACTGTGGGCAGCTATCCCATAGTTCCCGCAGTCCCCGCTGCCCATTGGAATTCTGGGTCGAGCCCCCAATGCCTGCTGGGGGAAAAAATGTGTCGAGGGTGGTTTTGGGTAACTGTCGTCATTCAACCGTCACTCCCGCCCTCCCTCCCTGAAAGCGCCGGCGGGCAATCAGTTCGCGCACTTTTCTGGTGAGTGACAACGCGGACGCCACAGCACTGCGAGCATGGAGCCCGCTGCGATCATCGCTGCAGTTATGGCCATTGTCAACTCCTCGCACCTTATCATCCACCTTTTTCACAGTCAGATGCTGAGAAATCGGGTGAGGAGGCTACGGCAGCGCGGTGAGGACATGAAGTCTGAGAGCGGCACAGACCTCTCACAAAGCACGAGACCCCGCGCCGTGGACATCATGGTGGCAATGGGTCATGTTCATGCTGTGGAACAGTGATTCTGGGCCCGGGAAAGAAGCACAAACTGGTGGGACCACATAGTGCTGCAGGTCTGGGATGAATCACAGTGGCTGCGAAACTTTAGGATGCGTAAGGGAACTTTCCTTGAACTGTGTGAGTTGCTGTCCCCTGCCCTGAAGCGCAAGGACACCCGGATGTGAGCAGCCCTGACTGTGCAGAAGCGAGTGGCCATAGCCCTCTGGAAACTTGCAACGCCAGACAGCTACCGGTCAGTAGCGAACCACTTTGGCGTGGGCAAATCTACCGTGGGGGTTGCTGTGATGCAAGTAGCCAACACAATCGTTGAGCTACTGCTCTCAAACGTAGTGACCCTGGAAAACGTTCAGGTCATCATAGATGGCTTTGCCACGATGGGATTCCCAAACTGCGGTGGGGCTATAGATGGAACTCACATCCCTATCCTGGGACCGGACCACCAGGCCAGCCAGTATATTAACCGAAAGGGCTACTTTTCAATGGTGCTGCAAGCACTGGTGGACCATAGGGGACGTTTTACCAACATCAACGTCGGATGGCCGGGCAAGGTTCATGACGCGCGTGTTTTCAGGAACTCTGGTCTGTTTACACGCCTGCAGGAAGGTATTTTCTTCCCGGACCACAAAATAACTGTTGGGGATGTGGAGATGCCTATAGTGATCCTCGGGGACCCAGCCTACCCGCTAATGCCCTGGCTCATGAAGCCCTATACAGGCGCCATGGACAGTGACAAGGAACTCTTCAACTACCGGCTGAGCAAGTGCAGAATGGTGGTGGAGTGTGCTTTTGGACGTCTCAAGGGGAGATGGAGACGCTTACTGACTCGCTCAGATCTCAGCGAAACCAATATCCCCATTGTTATTGCAGCTTGCTGTGTGCTCCACAATCTCTGTGAGAGCAAGGGGGAGACCTTTATGGCGGGATGGGAGGTTGAGGCAAATAGCCTGGCTGCTGATTATGCCCAGCCAGACAGCCGTGCGATTAGAAGAGCCCAGCGGGAAGCGCTGTGCATCCGGGAGGCTTTGAAAGCTAGGTTCCTCAGGGAGCAGGGTAACCTGTGACTATTAAGTTTGTTTACAGAGAAGCTGAACCTGCCCCCGTTTCTTTACCCAGCTAATGTTGACTATCCTCTGCAGTTACATACCCCGTTCACCCCGTTCCCCCGCTTCCAACGCATGCTTAAAAATAAAATACATGGAACTTTGTTAATTAACACCGTTTTCTTTATTACTGATTTCGCGGTAAAGGGTTGAAACTGGGATGCAGACTGTGCTGGGTAGGGTGTGTAGTGATGTAAAGACCGCTTCTAAACTTGAGGAATGACAGGCTCCTGCTCCTAGAGCGGTCCACAGTGGCGGACTGGTTGTTTCAACGGAGCCTGCCACCCCTCCTTTTCGGGACTCTGTGTGTGGTGGCTATGTGACTTTGTGGCGGGGGAGGATGGTTACAGATCCCCTGCTGCGTGGCTCTGTGATCCAGGATAAGGACTGCTGCATAAGATCTCTAACCACCCTCCCCCGCCACAAAGTCACATAGCCCCCCCTCCCCCCTACAGAACATGAAAACCACCTCCCAGACCTGACCAGGGTGCCTAGTGACTGCACTGTGTGTGTGACCTGCTGCTGAACCTGCACCCGTGTCTGTACCCTGGTAAAGGTGACTGTCCTGTCCAATTACCAACCTGCTTCCCCCCCTTCAAACACAGTCTCCTCTAAAAGAACATGACAGAAACAGTAATTAACAGCAAAGTATTTTTTATTATCAACTAGACAGTTAGGGGATGAAACTGGGACGGGGGCTTGGGTGAGGCGGGAAGGAAAGGACTTCTCAAAATTTTGGGAATGAGAGCCTTCTTGTACTTGAGCTCTCTGCAGGGGTGGAGTGACAGTTTTCACGGCCCCTGCCGCCCCTCCTTCTTGGTACTTTGGGTGAGGGGGGTATGGGACTTTGTGGCGGGGGAGGGCGGTTACAGATACACTGCAGTGGGGCTCTGTCCTCCTGCCTCTGGTCCTGCAGAACATCCACAAGGGGCCGGAGCGTGTCCGTTTGCTCCCTCATTAGTCCAAGCAGTGTTTGAGTCGCCTGCTGGTCTTCCTGCCGCCACACCTGTCCTCCCGTTCACTGTGTGAGCGCTGGTACTGCGACATTTTCTCCCTCCACTGGGTCTGCTGGGCCGCCTCGGCTCGGGAGCAGCCCATAAGTTCTGAGAACATCTCGTCCCGTGTCCTTTTCTTTCGCCGCCTAATCTGCACCAGCCTCTGTGAGGGGGATGCCGGGGTAGGTCGGGAGACAGTTGCAGCTGTGTGGAAAAAGGGAGTGAATTCCTTACAAAGATACATTTTTGCGAACAATGAACATAGTCTAGTCTGTCTCTGTGAACAAGACCATGCACAGCACCTATCTCATGCTCACTCAGGACAAGGTCGACTTTTCGGCCTTCGCATTCAGTGCCTGGGGTCTTTCAGTGGAGATCAGACAAGCGGGGCAGGACAGCAGAATTCATGTAGCAGGCAGACATGGTAAGCCGTAGACTTTTGGCTGCTTAAAACTTAATTTATAGCAGTGCCCTCCTTTCACGGTCAAAGCAATGCTCCTAGCATTGGCCAGATCCTGCTGCCAGCAATCCGGAAAGCATGAACTCTGCCCCGTCCCACCCCCTCGCGGCTGTCCCCGGGAAAGATCCCTGTATGCTGCCCCTGTCCCGCCTCCACCGTGTGGCTGTAAACCGCCCGTTACAGTTATGTAAAGGAACAGGCAAGCAGTCCCAATACTAACATTCCCCTAATTCAAAGCAGGTCACCATGAGCGAGATCACCCTGATGAGGATCAGTGACATAGATAAAGACCACATGCTGCGTGAAAGCCAGCAAAAACCAGGGCCCTATGCCACCATGCTCATCGAGGCAATGATACCCGAGTACCTGATGATAGCCTGGCACGGAAAAGTGTGCTACCACGGAGGACGCAATAAGGCCGCTCTCCCCAGGAACCTCATGCAGAGGCTTTTCAATTACCTCCAGGAGAGCTTCGTGGAGATCTCCCATGAGGATTTCTGTTCTATCCCCATACATATTGACCTTCTTTTCACATAGTTAATATTCCTGTTCTGTTAAAAATAAATGTTTACATGTTTAAAGCACTTACCGACTGATCCTTCCCCTGATTCAGGGTCCGGGTTAACGGCTGGGGAGAGTTGGCAGGGGATCTCCGTGAGGGTGATGAAGAGATCCTGGCTGTCGGGGAAATCAGCATTGTAAGTGCTGTCGACTGCCTCGTCCTCCTCATCTCCTTCCTCATCTTCCCCGTCTGCGAACACCTCCGAGGAACCGTCCGTCGACGCTATCCCATCGTCAGAGTCCACGGTCAGTGGTGGGGTAGTGGTGGCGGCCGCACCTAGAATGAAATGCAGTGCCTCGTAGAAACGGCATGTCTGGGGCTGGGATCTGGAGCGTCTGTTTGCCGCTTTGATCTTCTGGTAGCCTTGTCTCAGGTCCTTGATTTTCACGTAGCACTGCGTTGCATCCCGGCTGTATCCTCTGTCTGTCATGGCTTTGGAGATCTTCTCGTAGATCTTCGCATTCCGTTTTTTGGAGCACAGCTCTGAAAGCACAGACTCATCGCCCCACACAGCGATCAGATCCAAGACTTCCCGGTCAGTCCATGCTGGGGCCCTCTTTCTATTCTGAGATTCCAGCAGAGGTGTCCATGCAGAGCTCTGCATCGTTGCCAGTGCTGCTGAGCTCGCCACGATGTCCAAACAGGAAATGAGATTCAAACTGGCCAGACAGGAAAAGGAATTCAAATTTTCCCAGGGCTTTTCCTGTGTGGCTGGTCAGAGCATCTGAGCTCGGACTGCTGTCCAGAGCGTCAACAGAGTGGTGCACTGTGGGATAGCTCCCGGAGCTATTAGCGTCGAATTCCATCCACACCTAGCCTAATTCGACATAGCCATGTCGAATTTAGCGCTACTCCCCTCGTCGGGGAGGAGTACAGAAATCGAACTAAAGAGACCTTTATGTCAAACTAAATAGCTTTGTTGTGTGGACGGGTGCAGGGTTAATTCGATTTAACGCTGCTAAATTCGACATAACCTCCTAGTGTAGACCAGGCCTTAGTAGTTATTCTCTACTTGCTTTATCTGTCAAGGGTTAAAAAGTCTCTCTGCATAGGTAAAAGGAAGGGACTGGGCATCTGATCAAAAGAGCCAGTGGAAAGTCTGTCTGTGTTGTTATCCTGGAGAGAAGGGACAGAGCAGCTATGTTGTAAGAGCTTGGGCCAGATATGAAAAAAATCATCAAATCATATCTAGAAACTACTCATTTAAAACCTCAGATATGTAAGTAGATCAGGAAATGTCTAGGAAGATGCAATTAGGTTTATCTCTGTTTATTTTTTATGGCTTGTGGACTCCTCTGTACTAACCCCAAATGCTTTTGTTTTGCTTGTAACCTTTAAGCTGGACCTCAAGAAGGTTTATTCTTGATCCTGAATTTTTTAAGTGGGTTTTTAAAATCTAGCAATAGCCTGAGTTTTCAAATGCATTTTCTTTCTTTTTGTTTTTAATAAAGTTTACCTTCTTTAAGGATAGGATTGGATTTTGTGTCCTAAGAGTTTGTGCACATGTTGTTTAATTAGCTGGTGGCAAAAGCTGATTTCCTTTATTTTCTCTCTCAGCTCTTCCCTGGAGCGGGAGTGAAAAGGGTTGAGGGTACCCCACAGGAAGGAATTCCCAAGTGCACCTTCCTTGGTTCTCAAAGGGGTTTTTGCACTTGGACGGTGACAGCATCTATCCATCCAAAGTCAGAGAAAAGCTGTAACCTTGGGAGTTTAATACAAGCCTGGAGTGGCCAGTATTAATTTTTAAAATCCTTGCAGGCCCCCACCTTCTGCACTCAGAGTGCCAGAGTGGGGAATCAGCCTTGACAGTCTGTTATTTCTTTAAGGGAATAATATGCCAGCGTATTATTTTAAATAGTAAACCTAGCCTTCATTTCCTCTTTAGGGGTCACCAAATGAAATTAATAAGCAGCAGGTTTAAAACAAAGAAAAGGAAGTATTTCTTCACACAACGCACAGTCAACCTCTGGAACTCTTTGCCAGAAGATGTTGTGAAGGCCAAAACTATAACAGGGTTAAAAAAAGAACTAGATAAGTTCATGGAGGATTGGTCCATCAATGAGATGGGCAGGAATGGTGTCCCTCGCCTAGGTTTGCCAGAAGCTGGGAATGAGCGACGGGGGATGGATCACTTGATTACTTGTTCTGTTCATTCCCTCTGGGGCACCTGGCATTGGCCACTGTCAGACGCCAGGATACTGGACTAGATGGACCTTTGGTCTGACCCAGTATGGCCATTCTTATGTATGTTCTTTGCATTGATTTAAAAATGCTCATACATGAATCATGTCATTTCAGATCCAATGAAATGATTTGTGCAACCTGAAATAAAAATTGTTGACTCTTGATTTACCCAATTTTTTTCTGAATTTTTGGTTCAACCTGAACCAAGCTTTTCTTCTTTTTTTGAACTGCAGTGAACAGAAAAATCAGTTATTGTCCCAACTCTACGTGAGAAGAAAAACAAGGGGGAAATGCAGTTTAAACAGCATAAGCCACAGATGAACCATGCAATAGAAATGCTTTGTGTACCCATAAGAAAAGCCTTTGTCACCTTGGAGCATGCTATTTTGTCCTTAATATGGTCTCTTGCATACATTTGAGCTTTAAAAGTAAATTCCCTTTCCAGTTTCATTTAAATGAATGGATGTCAGTTCAGTGTCTCTTATCTTTACATTTGACAGTTACTCTGTTCTTAGTCTAGTTTCATTTGTGCTCATTCCTGTACCTTTCCTCTACTGAAATAAAAGTCCTTGTCAACAGGAAAATTGTGTATGAGGAATGGATGACCTAGAGCACAGGTTCCTCAAATTCGAGTGTTGTCTACCTCTTCTCCCAGCTGCAATTACAAGTACAAAGTCCTATGCCTTCAATTCACAAAATCCCTGTGGGCAGCTTAAATTGGCTAGTTGTCAAATACTACATACGTACTGTAGTCTTCATCACCTTTATAATTGGATTGAAATGGGAGAGCTGGTATCTTGTGTTCAAAAATATCACTCTAGCGTACCCCATTGGTTTTAAAGGCATAAGTGGGAACTGGGCACCACCCAACTAACTGCCACTGCTCCCTGAAAAAATTCCCCTAACTTCAGCTGTTACAAATTGCAAGACTGATTTATGGAGCTATGATTACCAACAATTGAGGTTAGAAAAGACAAGTCACCTTTCTGCAGCCCATTAACAGTTCCAGCAGAGATAATGGTACATTGCAGTATTGCTGGAAGCTTAGGTCACCTCATAAAAGCATAAAATTAAGACCATAAGAACTGCCTGTCAGGAATCAGGGCCTGTGGCAGAGCCACTCCCCAGGCAACTTAATGAGTGCAGCTGGCCTGTAGTAGGCAGCCTGACTGGTACACGGTCTGACTGGTGAGAAGAGTCAGCAAACCAGCTCTAAGCCCAGCAGAAGGCAGTATCTGCAATAGCTCTTGCTTATTCTCAGCCTTGCTCCACTCCAAATAACCCAGCTCTGACATCGTACCCCTGGTTTTGCCTCTGACCCCAGGCTCCTGTTCCTGGCTACCAACTCTTGCTCCAGTCATTAGGGCTGACCACCCATGTGATGGTTTTTGACGCTGCCCTACTGAATCAGATCAGTGGTCCATCTAATACAGTCCTCTAACTGTGGACAGACAGCTTACTCACAGAAAGATGAGAAATCTTGCCATGGACAAAGAACAAAAGGCAGTTTTCTAACCCCAGTCAAAGGCTGCATTACTGCTTTTATATCACTTCCAATACTTCGTTAAACATATAACATAACCAACTTACCCATGTAAATAATTTTGTAAAGTTCAGTAGCTCTAGGCTTGTGATACTAAGTTTTACAGGCTGACTTGTTTTTAGTTGAGTTCAGATTTTATCTAATGTTTCCCTATTTTGAGGGTAAATGAGAATACCTGGTCTGACACACTGCTTTTATAGCCTCCTTTACGACAATCCCTCAAAGGATATCTGAAAGTCTAACCTACACCCACTGGTTCTCCTGTCTCTGTTGCTTGGCAAAATTGCTCCAAATTCTGAGGCTTCTGAATACAGTTGGGGATGGCGCTCAGTCTAATGGTGCTACTCTCCGTATAGTCTACTTCACTTCCTATAGCTCATTCTGTCTTTGACTGTGGCATGCAGGTCAGACACAAGGCCTTGCTTTAGTATTAACTCCTTAGTTCTACTGCTCACACAATAGTTAAATCTTGAGGTCACTGCATGTAAACCTCACTGAGTTGCCGACACCTCAGTTTTGGCTGTCATGATGTTAAGAGTCAGATCCTTGGCTGGTGTAAATTGGCAAAGTGTTAACTCTAAAGCTCTTCACTCTCCCCCCAGTGGCTGTTGCTCTTACTCAAAATACACATGCTCTTCAGGGTCCAAGACAGACTACACAGCAGACTTGAATAAGGTGCAAAAGTCCAGAATTTGAGATAGTTCCTGACACACAGCCTAGGCAGGGCTCCCTGCAACAGTCTCTTTAGACCCCTTAGCCCAATAGTTCTTTCAGTAGATAAACAAAAGGAAAATTGTCTCAAAAACAGACTGATTTCTGAACCAGGCCTGCCTACCTTCCTTCAAAAGGACTCTGGCAGTCAGCCACTTCTGAAGAGATTCTGGGCTGTTTCTTGTCTCAGGGAATAAAGGATTAGTCTATTCTCCTCCCTGGGAAGCCAGTTACTGAGCTCGCCTCCTCCCTTTTTAACTGCCCCTTCATTACCTGACAGCAAGTGCAGGTGTAGCAGGGCGGGGCTGAGTGGGTGCATAGCCGTTTGTGAAATCTTGCTGGCAGTGAGGGGTCGGCATACCCCATCAAAGGGTGTTTCCGCTGTTCATACCAAAAAATAACTGCAAATACTCAGATAATTAATAATTATACAATACAAAGTAGAATACTTAATATAGTAAGTCACCATTGTTCCCCAATAAAAATTACTCTTGTTTCATATAGCAAGTGACATTATTGAAATGTGTAGGACTCAGTGTCTGAATTTGCTCCTAAGCTAACTAGTCCAATGTCAACTGCTGCTACAAATGTTGGCATTCGCTCTTGCACAAAGGACTTCATATATGTGTGTATGGGAACATTTAAAAAAAATCACTTGCACTAAACATGCCAAGAACTGACATAAGAACGGCCAGACCAAAGCTGGATCAGACCAAAGCTCAATCTAGCCCAGTATCCTGTCTTCTGACAGTAGCCAATGCCAGGTGCCCCAGAGGGAATGAACAGAACAGGTAATCATCAAGTGAATCCTACTGTCGGCCATTCCCAGCTTCTGTCAAACTGAGGCTGGGGACATCATCCCTGTCCATCCTGCTAATAGCCATTGATGGACCTATCCTCTATGAATTTATCTAGTTCTTTCTTGAACCCTGTTATAGTCTTGGCCTTCACACTATCCTCTGGCAGAGTTCCACAGGTTGACAGTGCATTGTGTGAAAAAATACTTCCTTTTGTTTGTTTTAAACCTGCTGCCTATTAATTTCATTTGGTGCCCCCTAGTTCTTGTGTTATGAGAAGGAGTAAATAACACTTCCTTATTTACTTTCTCCACACTCATCATGATTTTATAGGCCTCTATCATATCCCCCCCTTAGTTGTCTCTTTTAGCTGAAAAGTCTCCATCTTATTAATCTCTCCTCATACGGCAGCTATTCCATACCCCTAATCATCTTTGTTGCCCTTTTCTGAACCTTTTTTGAGTTGGGGAGACCACATGTGCACACAGTATTCAAGATGTGGGCATACCATGCATTTATATAGAGGCAATATGATATTTTCTGTCTTATCTGTCCCTTTCTTAATGATGCCCAACATTGTTTGCTTTTTTGACTGCTGCTGCATATTGAGTGTACGTTTTCAAAAAACTATCCACAATGACTCCAAGATCTCTTTGTTGAGTGGTAACAGCTAATTTAGACCCTATCATTTTATATGTATAGTTGGGATTATGTTTTCCAATGTGCATTACTTTGCATTTATCAACATTGAATTTCATCTGCCATTTTGTTGCCCAGACACCCAATTTTGTGAGATCCTTCTGTCACTCTTCGCAGTCTGCTTTGGACTTAACTATCTTGAGTAGTTTTGTATTATCTGCAAATTTTGCCACCTCACTGTTTACCCCTTTTTCCAGATCATATATTCCTACCCTTTGTTTCCCATATTTTAACCATTACCAATCCATGAGAGGACCTTCCCTCTTATGACATGACAGCTTACTTTGCTTAAGAGCCTTTGGTGAGGGGCCTTGTCAAAGGCTTTCTGAAAATCTAAGTACACTATATCCATTAGATCCCCCTTGTCCACGTGCTTGTTGACCTTCTTAAAGAATTCTAGTAGATTGGTGAGGCATGATTTCCCTTTACAAAAACCATGTTGACTCTTCCCCAACAAATTATGTTCATCTATGTCTGCTAATTCACTTCTTTACTATAGTTTCATCCAGTTTGCCCGGTACTGAAGTCAGGCTTACTGGCCTGTAATTGCCGGGATCACCTCTGGAGCCCTTTTTAAACATTGGCATCACATTAGCTATCCTCCAGTCATTTGGTACAGAAACTGATTTAAAATGATAGGTTACAAACCACAGTCAGTAGTTCTGCTATTTCACACTGGAGTTCTTTCAGAACTCTTGGGTGAATACCATCTGGTCCTGGTCACTTATTACTGTTTACTTTATCAGTTTGGTCCAAAACCTCTTCTAATGACACCCTCACATCCTCAGCTGTGAAGACTGATGCAAAGAATTAATTTTGTTTCTCTGCAATGGCCTTATTGTCCTTGAGTGCTCCTTTAGCATCTCAATTATCCAGTAGTCCCACTGGCTGCTTAGCAGGCTTCCTGCTTCTGATGTACTTTTTTTTTTTTTTTTTGCTATTACTTTGAGTCTTTGGCTAGCTGTTCTTCAAATTCTTTTTTGGCCTGCCTAATTATATTTTTTCCCTTCACTTGCCAGAGTTTATGCTCCTTTCTATTTTCCTTACTATGATTTAACTTCCACTCTTTAAAGGATGCTTTTTTGCCTCTCACTGCTTCTTTTACTTTGTTGGTTAGCCACGGTGGCACTTTTTTGGTTCTCTTACTATGTTTTTTTTAATTTGGAGGTATATATTTAAGTTGAGCCTCTATTATGGTGTCTTTAAAAAGTTTCCATGCAGCTTGCAGGGATTTCACTTTTGGCACTTTACCTATTAATTTCTGTTTAACTAACCTCCTCATTTTTGTGTAGTTCCCCTTTCTGAAATTAAATGCTACAGTAGTGGGCTGCTGTGATGTTTTCCCTGCCACAGGGATGTTAAATTTAATTATCGTCGCTATTACCAAGCGGTGCAGCTATATTCACCTCTTGGACAAACCTGTGCACACTGGCCTGTGCTGATCTGGAGAAGCTTGTTTCCTTTGTAGGCCAGACACTGAAAAGGACAAGGTACACCACACCACTGCCACCTTAGAGCTCATCAGTAAGCATTTAGAAGGGAACTAGTTCTGCATACTCTGTAAACTTGTTGAATCAGTTTAAACTGATTTTTTTTTAAATCTGGAAAATGGTGGAAGCAGATGTAGCAGCTGCAAGTGAGAGAAAAAGATTTCAAACTGCCTGGTAAATGAGCTTGAACCTGGCTGGTGGCAAATTTCTAGGGCATGAAGAGCAAAGAAAACCCTTAAAATCAGTAAATAAATACTACGAATTAAGAGCTTGGTTTTTTAATACAACCTTACTAGTAACTATTTGAACGTCAGTACAAGGTGAGCTTCAGATCAATGAAACTGCTCCCCCATGTGGGGAATTGCTGTTGCAGTCCACAAACAAGCTCTTGAAAGATAGCATGTTCAAAATAATTTGAATTTTGGAAACTTTAGGATCTGGAAAGTCCGTGGGGAGTTCTCAGAAGTCTTAGAGGAGCAACTGCGAGAAACAAAGCTTCAGTTTAACACATTTCATAATGGAGAAACAAGTACCTAGAAGGATGTGCTCCTTGACTAAGGCATCAGATAAGCATGCAAAGAAATATACCGAACCCTATAAGAGTGTCATGGTGAGAGGGTAAGTGAAGAGTTAACATACCAAAATATGTTATGGCATCAAGACTCAAAAGATAGATGTTGAAAAGGGCTGTCAAGCAATTAAAAAAAGGTAATCGCAATTGAAAAAGTTAACCGCGATTCACCACATGATTAAAAAAAATAATCATGATTAATTGCACAGTTAATTGCACTGATAAACAATAATAGAATACCATTTATTTGAATTTTTTTGATGTTTTCTACATTTTCAAATATATTGATTTCAGTTACACAGAATACAAAGTGTACAGTGCTCACCTTATATTTATTTATGATTACAAGTATTTTTACTGTAAAAAAAACAACAACAAAAGAAACAGTATTTTTCAATTCACCTAATAAAGGTACTGTAGCACAATCTCTTTATCATGAAAGTTGAACTTACAAATGTAGAATTATGTACAAAAAACTGCATTAAAAAACAAAATATAAAATTTTAGAGCCCACTCAGTCCTACTTCTTGTTCAGCCAATTGCTCAGACAAACAAGTTTGTTTATATTTGCAGGAGATAATGCTGCCCGCTTCTTGTTTACAATGTCACCTGAAAGTGAGAACAGGTGTTTTCATGGCACTGTGGTAGCCAGCGTCGCAAGATATTTATGTGACAGATGCGCTAAAGATTCATATGTCCCTTCATGATTCAAGTACCATTCCAAGGGACACGTGCCCATGCCGATGATGGGTTCTGCTTGATAAGGATCCAAAGCATTGCAGACCAGTGCATGTTCATTTTCATTATCTGAGTCAGACGCCACCAGCAGAAGGTTGATTTTCTTTTTTGGTGGTTTGGGTTCTGTAGTTTCTGCATCAGTGTTGCTCTTTTAAGACATCTGAAAGTATGCTCAACACCTCATCCCTCTCCGATTTTGGAAGGCACTTCAGATTCTTAAACCCTGGGTCGAGTGCTGTAGCTATCGTTAGAAATCTCACATTGGTACCTTCTTTGTGTTTTGTGAACTCTGCAGTGAAAGTGTTTTTAAAATGAACATGTGCTGGGGGTAAGGCTACATTTGCAGCTGTACTGCGCTGGGAGTTAAACCTGTCTTCGTAGAGCTGTGTAGGGAAAGCGCTGCAGTGTGGCCACATTTGCAGCAGTGTTGGGAGTGGTGCATTATGAGCAGCTATCCCACAGAGCACCTCTTCCCATTCTGGCGCCATGGGTTGTGGGAAGGGGGCGGAGGGTGCGGGTCATTCTGGTTCCTGTCCCAACGCCCCGTGATGCATCGCTTCACATCCCAGCAATCCCTGTGTTTCCATCCACATTTGGCGCCATCTTTCCACAGTTTCTGTGCAGCGCAATTCTGTGTTCCGTTTCAGTCTGCGGGAAATGGAGCCCGAACTGCTGAGGAGTATGCTGACGAGTCTCGCCAGCACACCATGTTTGGCAGTTGACCTATTCCTTAAGATCCAAAGTGACAGTGAGGAGTCCAACAATGATAGCGAGTCGTGTAATGCGTATGACATGAAATTGCTTGTGGCATTCACGGACATGCTCAACACCGTGGAACGCCGCTTTTGGGGTTGGGAAACAAGCACTGAGTGGTGGGATCACATCATCACGCAAGTCTGGGATGACAAGCAATGGTTGCAGAACTTTCGGATGAGAAAAGCCACTTTCATGGGACTGTGTGAGGAGCTCGGCCCCACCCTGTGGCGCAAGGACACAAGATTGAGAGCTGCCTGCCAGTGGACAAGCGGGTGGCTATTGCAATCTGGAAGCTGGCAACTCCAGACAGCTAGCGATCGGTCGTGAACCAGTTTGGAGTGGGAAAGTCAACCGTTGGAGTCGTGTTGATGCAAGTTTGCAGGGCAATTAATTGCATCCTGCTAAGAAGAACCGTGACTCTGGGGAACGTGCAGGACATTGTGGATGGCTTTGCATAAATGGGTTTCCCTAACTGTGGAGGGGCAATAGATGGGACGCATATTCCTATTCTGGCACCACTGCACCTAGCATCCGAGTATGTTAATTGGAAGGGGATTTCTCTATGGTACTCCAGGTGCTTGTGGATCACCGTGGGTGTTTCATTGACATTAATGCAGGCTGGCCCGGAAAGGTGCATGATGCACGCATCTTTCGGAACACTGGCCTGTTCAGGAAGCTGCAGGCCGGGACTTTTTTCCCAGAGCAAAAGATCACAGGAGGGGACGTCAAAATGCCCATTGCGATCCTTGGAGACCCCGCTTACCCGTTAATGCTGTGGCTCATGAAACCATACACAGGGAGTCTTGACAGCGGCAAGGAACGGTTCAACTACAGGCTGAGCCAATGCCGAATGACTGTGGAGTGTGCTTTTGGCCGTTTAAAGGGCTGCTGGCGATCTCTGTATGGGAAGCTGGACTTGGGGGAAAGCAGCATTCCCGCAGTTATATCCGCGTGCTGTACCCTCCATAATATTTGTGAAGGGAAAGGTGAAAGATTCAGTCAAGCATGGACCTCTGAGGTTCAACACCTGGAGGCTGAATTTGCACAGCCAGAGAACAATGCTACTAGAGAGGCCCAGCACACAGCTGCAAGGATTAGGGATGCCTTGAGGGAGGAATTTGAGGCTGAAAACCAACAGTAATGTTTGGTGCCTTGCATGGGAGTGAAGTGCAGTGGTAACAATGTTAGTAGGAATCTGTGTTTGTTAAGCTGATTTGCAGTGCCTGTTTCTTTCTGGGCTAAGGTATCTTTAACTTTATGCAATAATAAAGACTGTTTTCAAAGCCAATAATTCATTTATTGAAAAGAAAATTACTTTATTGAAAGAAACACAACTTTTTTGGAATCTGAAAGGGCAAGGGGGTGGGGTGGGGAACTGTACAATCACAGATTTGCATATGTCCTGTCTGGAGTGCTGCACTTCAGGATGGCTATACTGCATGGTGATGGGGGTTGAGTGCAGAGGGTAAGGGTTGTAGTTCTCAGGGCTGGTTGGTGAACATACAAGTGTTGGAGGGAGTTGGTGGTGGTAAGAACCCGGATGTTGGGGAAGGGAGGTTGGAGCTGACATGGGGGCACAACAGAAAGAGCTTTGGGACAAGGGATGCGGTGGGGGGGGCGGTAGTGCTCTGCCTGCATGGCAACGAACGCCTGGATAGAGTCTGCTTGGCGCTCCAGGATGCTTATCAGCCATTCCGTGCTTTGCTTCTTGTGCGCTGCATTTTCCTTACAGATCCTGCTTTCCCTCTCCCTCCACTCCTGCACTTTTTGATTCTCTGTGAGAGATTGGTGCATCACTTCGTGCAGCATGTCGTCTTTGCTTTTTCGTGGTCTCTTCCGGAGGTTTTGCAGTCTCTCAGCCGGTGATAACACGGACAGCTGAGATCTCAAGGTTGCATCTGTAAAGGCAAAATGCAACACTTAACAGAGGCAGCATTGTTTATACCAGACAGAGTAATTCCCCAGCACTTAAGGAGGGCCCATACAGTCTTCACAATAGCATAATTTTCCCATCCCAAAGAGAGCGCACATAACCCATGGGAGCCCCGAAATGGTGAATAAGGGGGAATGATTATTTCAGGGCTGTACTGTCCTCTGGGTTTCTGTGCATTGGGGAGAGCAAACAGCGGCAGGGGGCACCTACACTGAACACTATCCCAACATTTTCCACAGGAGTTTATCCTGGAAGATCTCACTGCTGCGGGTCACCTGGGAAGCACGGGAGGGTCTTCTACTGCAATGCGGATTCCGCCCTGGCCCTTATGCAGCTTGCCTGCATGCAGCAATGGCCCCCCCACCTCTCATGGCACAGTGGTGTGGACGCATTAGCCTGACTGGGACAAGGCCCACAGTGGCTCTCCCAATAAACCTGCGCAAGCGCATTGCCCACGATCTGGATGAGACTTTTGAAGAGATTACCGAGGCCGATTACCGTGATGTGATAGACCACATCAATGCACTGTTCCGCATCTAGGCATGCATGCATGCAGCCCTAACCCTCCCTCCTCTCCCGAAAAATTTCCATCCTGAAAATAAAAGCCGCTTACCGGGAACCCGCTCCTCTGTTTGTCCTCCACCAAGTACCGACTGCTGCGACTGGCTACCTTCCTCCTGGCTTAAGAGCTCCTGGCTGAATGCCTCCAGGGACTCCGGGGTGTCTCCCTCCACTCCAGTACCCTCACTCTCGCTTTCCTCCTCCTCCCCCCCCGCTCTGAAGTGTCCATCGTGGTCCTCGGAGTGGAGGTGGGGTCACCCACAAGTATCGCGTCCAGCTCTTTGTAGAAACTGCAGGTCGTGGGGGCAGCACCGGAGTGGCGGTTTCCCTCGCAGGCTTTGCATAGGCATTCCGCAGCTCCTTCACTTTAACCCTGCACTGCAGGGTGTCCCGGTCATGGCC
This sequence comes from Mauremys reevesii, assembly GCF_016161935.1. Classification (NCBI taxonomy): domain Eukaryota; kingdom Metazoa; phylum Chordata; order Testudines; family Geoemydidae; genus Mauremys; species Mauremys reevesii. Next base: position 29,593,223 of record NC_052630.1, read on the forward strand.
CCTTTTCATCATGGCCCTTGATACCTGCCCAAAGGTATTGTAATTCCTACAGCTGGAGTACAGCTGGGACTGCACAGCTTCCTCCCCCCAAACACTGATAGGTCCAGCAACTCGCCATTGCTCCATGCTGGGGCTTGTTTGGCACGTGAAGTCATGGTCACCTGGAAAGATTCACTGATTGCACTCCACACCTGGCTGAGCAAACAGGAAGGGGATTTTTAAAATTCCCAGGGAATTTAAAGGGCGGGTCTGATGGTTGGTCACCTGAGGCCAGGGCAGTAGAGTTCAAACTGATGAGCAGAGTGGCTAGAACAGGCATTCTGGGATACTGCCGAATACTTCTGGAGGCCAATAACAGCGCTTTTGGTGGCCACACTGGCAGGGCAGCGCTGCATCAGCAGCGCTATAGTCTTTATTCCTCTTGTAGAAGTGGAGTACAACCAGCGCTGTAGCCAGGGAGATACAGCGCTGTATGTGCCTTGCCAGTGTGGATGGTGAGTGAGCTACAGCGCTGTAAAGCCACCACCAGTGCTGCAACTCTCAAGTGTAGCCAAGCCCTGGGTCATCATCCAAGACTGCTATAACATGAAATATATGGCAGAATGTGGGTAAAACAGAGCAGGGGACATAGAAGTCTCCCCCAAGGAGTTCAGTAACATATTTAATTAATGCATTTTTTTAATGTGAGTAATCAGCATGGAAGCATGTCCTCTGGAATGGTGGCCAAAGCATGAAGGGGCATATGAATGTTTAACATATCTGGCACGTAAATACCTGTCAATGCCGGCTACAAAAGTGCCATGCAAGTTCCTGTTCTCACTTTCTGGTGACATTGTAAATAAGAGGGCAGCATTATCTCCTGTAAATCTAAACAAACTTGTTTGTCATAGCAATTGGCTGAACAAGAAGTAGGACTGAGTGGACTTGTAAGCTCTGAAGTTTTACATAACTGCCCTCAAAACCATAACAATTTAACAAAAAAACCCTACATTTGTAAGTTGCACTTTCATGACAAAGATTGCACTACAGTACTTGTATATCGTGAATTGAAAAATACTGTTTCTTTTGTTTATCATTTATCATACAGTGCAAATATTTGTAATAAAAATATATACTTTGATTTCAGTTACAACACAGAATATAATATATATGAAAATGCAGAAAAACATCCAAAATATTAAATAAATTTCAATTGGTATTCTATACTTTAACAGTGCAATTAAAACTGATTAACTGCGATTAATTTTTTTAATCTTGATTAATTTTTTGAGTTAAATTGCGGGAATTAACTGTGATTAATCAATAGAAATCTAGATTCAACATTAGGGCTGACAAACTGAAGCATGCTTCTTGGCCTGATGAGCATGTGTATTTTGAGTAAGAGCAACAACTAACGTGGCAGAGAGGTTGAAATTAAGAGCTTTAGAGTTAACAGTTTGCTAATTTACCTCAATCAAGGATCTAGCTCTAAACAGGACAGCCAAAACTGAGGTAGGAGAGGAGGTCATACTTTAAGACATGACAACGCTCTAGGAAATAAAGTTTTTTAAAGAAAAAACAGGCCCCCCTACTCACACATTTCCCCCTAAATGGATAAAGGGTAAATGACTTGAAGAGGAGTGTGCATATGCAGATGATTGCTTCAGATTCCAGATGAGGGGAACACCAAACTGAAAGGAAGTTTTTCCTTGAGTCTCTGGATACTTAACTGGATTTCCTCTACATTTGTTGGCCTAACAGTTTAATTGTTTCCTGCTAATAATTTTAACTACAATACATGATTCATCTACAAAAAGAGAAAGAATATTTTGCATAAAAAAAGTTGGTCAGGAAAAAACCTGAAATTCAGTTTCTAAATACTTCATTTAACTCAATAAAAAAATTTCACTTATTTTAAGACATTTCATAAAAGTTTTTAACTTATTGAAATCTATTGATAATGTCACAGTGTTGTGGTCAAGGGGAGCACATCAATAATTACATAGTCTTAAAATCCCATAACTGATCTTAAATAAACCTTATAGCATTACCAAGGCATTGTGATGTACTAAATAAAGATGAATTCTCCAGAAACCACCAATGGAAATAATTGCCATAGACAATAAAAACAGACACTGAATAAAGAGCTAACTCTCTGACTAAGAGATAGGTAAACTAGCTGAGCTGCAAGAACAAACCAACCTTCATGGAAACTGAAAAAGCCACAAATGGTTTAAGGCTTAAACTTCCTATGTACCTCAGTGCTTGCTGGATGATATTTTCAGCTGAAATCTTTTTCTACGACTCAGTGACACAGAAAGCTTGTAAATTTGTGTAAGTTTCACTAAATAGGTTTTGACACATACAAAGCCCCCACAATTTAAATTAAACCCTGAACATTTTGATTTTTTTGGTTCAAAATGAATTTGTTTCAAAGTTTCCTTTAATTTGATGTTAACAAATATTTTTTAATGGTGGAAACTGCAATGAAACATTGACTGTCACAAATCATTTAGATCCAAAACAATGTTTTTAATTGCCAGCAAACCCCAAAATCTGTTATTCGCACAGCTCTATGGCTAGCTGAAGTATGGTGAAGGGGCTCACTCCCAAATGTCCCTCATTGCACTAGCACAGCCGTTCAGGCGCCATCCACTGCACAGCTGAGTTTTGGCTGGCCCTTCACTTCACCCAACTGCATATTCTGTGACCTACTGAGCACTGCAGGCTTCCCAAAGCTGAAAGCTCAGGCAACCCCCATTAAAATTAAGGGAGTGCTGGAGGAGGGGTTCACAGCAGGATCTTTCACTCAGCTTTAAACACTAAAGTTATATTTCAAAATAGTGCTCTGGCTTGCCAGCAGATAGGTAATGGACTCAATTTCCTGCAGATCAGTCTGCAATATTGAGACAAATTAAAATAATAATAATAAAAAAAAGTCTTATTCTTAGTAGTTTACATCAAAATAAGCCTAATTCAACAGTCTTACTTGAACAGGTGATGAACCATGACTTTCATGCTTTGACTCACTTACTTCCAGTAGCTGCAAAAAATATATATAAAATGGTACTATAAGCACCACACCGCACGTGCTACTATGAAAGACGTGCTTCAGCTAGACATAACTTACTGTACAAAAATAACCTGGAAATTCAAAGCTACCTTATGCTTTACATAGTATATTTTGTAATGTCATAATAACCGTTTATTGCTTGACAGTGCTAAGGCCATCACTGGAAGACATTGTTTTTAAGTAAGGATATTTCTGAACTTTGGGTCAATCTATCTCCCAATTCCCTGAATGTCTTAGTTTAATGGTAGCTCCTGATGTGACAGTAGCACTTTGTGGAAGAAAAGTTGATCAATTACAGACTCTGACTGTTGAGCACAGCTGAGCTGTTGATTCAAACAGATGCTATATCCCTTCCAAATCCAGTGGGAACCTTATGAGTTTCACTCTCCATTTAGGAACAAAAGGCAGCACAGTCAACACATTGAAACACATCACTTGACACTGAATAAAGAGCTAAACCCATCAGTTGTACTGGGACATGAATCCAGGCTGCCAAATGGAGATCCTTGGCAATGTGATACCTCAGGATTAAAACAGCCTCACATTTCCTGCTTTTAGCACTTCCACTAACAGTATTCCTGAAATCTAGACTGGACCCTGGACTGCCAGGCCAAAGAAGGGAAGACTCTGAAGTCTGACTTTAGATTTATTGCATGTAACGTGCCTATAATAGGAGACTCCATTAAAACTTCTAGTTTGGAATACAACCAGATCTGTTTTAAATGTATATTTAATGTCAAATGCTTACCTTTATAATATTCAATCTAAACTTTGATATATGTATGCCACTCCACAATTGCCTCCATGATTGTTGCTACCTGATAACATTTTGGTAATGCAAGACATTTGAGGGGGAAACTAGACAAAGGATCACAATAAAGTTAACACAAATACTCATATTTAGGTCCATTGATGTGAGGGGAAGTGTTGGAGGACTTCTTTGGCTGTGCGCACTTTACATGCCATTCTCATATTTAGAGTTGTAGGACACAGTGAAGCTACCAAAATATGCTCCTTGATGAATCCAAACTAGTGTTATTTGTGAAAAGCAAACCAAGAAAAGAATACACCTAGACAGCTTCATTATTTTGAGTAACCACCTGAAAGTTTTGAAATCATGAATGTTTTATAGAAAGCCATATAAAAGTTAAGGATAAAGCAGAGTAAGTTCTGTAGAATCATAAGCTCACACAAGAAAGTAAAAAAGCTGTTTTGAAGCAACAGGAGCTGAAATACTCTTGACAAGAAATCTACTGAAACATCAGCAGTATGTAATTAGCCAATCAAAAAATTGCAAGCCTCATCATTGTCAGCTATCAACAGTTCAATCTCCGGTGAGTATTAAAACCAATGGAAGTTCATTTTAAACCACGCAAAAATCACTATATTAAATATGTATGACCCATTTCTCAGCCCCAAATTGAAAGGTCACAATAAAATTTTGCTCCTACGCTATATCAACTTCAAAGGAATGTCAATAAATGCCTTCAGGCTTAAAAGTTGTAACTTGCTCTCCACTCACTTTTAATTCCAGAAGCCTTATCAGAAGTAAAGATAAAAGGGTGAAGAATAAGGAGGTCCTGAGTTCTAATCTGCGTTCCAATTAGAAGGCAAACCGGACATAAAAAACAGATCTAAAATAAGCCAAAATTATTCAAAGCAAAAAAGTTAAATATAAACATAAGAGACAAGGAATATCAGGACAGGCATGGCCACATTATGGAAGTTTTAGTTAAGTATGGGATTTTCAAAAAAGCCTAAGGGGAGCGTAACAGGGTAACCATCCCCTTTTCCATGATGTGTCCCTTTAAGTCCTTGAACTTTGAAAGCAAATCAAGACCTGGGGAAGGTAGAGCTAGGTGTTGGGAGAGAGAAAGATGGTCTCAAGGGAATGGTTAAGGAAAACCCCGGCTACTGTTTCTTTAAGGACTTGGGACCAGAAGGGTTCCCCTGTTTCCCTACCAATGAGGAGAAGCTCTGGGAAGAAGGCTAAAGAAACACAGGCCCAAGAAGATGGGGAGGGCAATACCTTGAACCCAAGGAGACTTTATTTCAAGAGAATTTGGAGTTAATAAAGTAGAACCCTAGCAGAGGGACTCAACCTTTGAAATGTGTTGGGTTTTTAAGCAACCCTGTGAGGAGGAATACTGAAGTGGGGACTGTAGTTTGATGGTTGCCCGCAGGGGGCACTACAGAGGAGGCATCCCATTTGTCAGGGGACAAAATGCCTAACTTTCAACTCCAATTTATTTGAAAATCCCAGCCCAAAGTTTTGAAGAAAACCTCTCCCTGCTTTGCCACTAATTGAACCTCTAACAAAAGGGCATTTTTATTGAACCTTTTGCCAGTCTTCTTTCTGAAAAAAGATCTACAAAGTGTCTGAAGGAGGTGCAATCATTCAAAACACTGAGAAAGGAGTAAAATGTTCTGGGGACTTCACTTGTTGCTGTGGAGTCTTGAACCAAATAGTAGAGGGTATATTCAACAACTCTCTCTAGGCAAATAAACCACTACTTGTTAACTATTGAATCACTAGATGTAAAAAATGGAAAAATATTCAAGTTGCCTAATAGGAACTCTCAGTTTGGCCTTGTGTTTTCAGCCTGTAAAATAGCTGACCAAAATGACTCTCACTGAGGGTGGAATTCACCCTGTGAAAACATTCTCCAAGGCCTGTGGGTCACTCAAGTCTCCTCTGAGCACAATCTTTAGGACACGAGTGTAGCCTTTCTGCTGCACAGAAGTGACATGGTGGGCGGCATTGTCAGGTAGTAATATCTAAAAGAAATGAAGAGTGCAGAAGTTTTTTTGGAGGAAGAGCATGTCATTGGGTCATAGTGGGAACCATACTCCCTCTCTTGGTGACTAGATAATGCACTGATGGACACAAAGAATGCATACATCTTTATATGAACCTGATAATTTTAGGGGGATTGTAAGAGAATGCAATTGCAGCAATACAATTTTAGGCATGTTTTGGTATGTAACCTATTAAGTTAAATTTACTGAACTTTATGTGAAACTATAATATAACCCATATGCCAATGACTTGCTGCAAAACTGTTTCTCATTACTGTACTTAAAAGCTTGGAAAATTCATGTTTTGCATGGAATGATGTAAAAAATTAGATTCAATAGCCTAAGCTACTTTTTAAGAACTGCACATCCAATCAATACTGTTGGTGACTCTTATGCCACGTGATGCTAACAGAGCATTGTGTAACAGGGGAATATGTACAGGACAGGCAAGAACAAAAACTTGCCCAGAAAAAAAGTCCCATCTTAAATCTATAAAAAGTGAAATGATTAAACTTACATTTAAGTTCAAAGGCTAATACATGTTGCAGAACTATGCTAAAGCACAAAGGGAGAGGAAATACTTATGGCAAAGCTTGGAAAAATAAGAAGGTACCAATTCACCTATGAATAAGGGCCACTGAAGTCAAAAGGGATATCCCTAGGGATGAATTTGCTAAATCTTAATTTCTTACTCTTAGTAGCCCATGAAATCACCTGCATTTTTGGAATGTGGTTGTAATCCCAATTTTCCTGCTGAAATACTGTAACCTTCAACAGGTAAATTCACCTCTGCCCTGTCTTTCCTCCACCCTTGTATATTTAGATTGTAAACCCTTCAGGGCAGAGACTCTTACATATTAGGATCCCATTGTTCGGAGTCCCGTTCATATATCAGATGGGGCTTCAGATACTATTCTAATAAAAATAATAAGAAAAACAAAGAGCCATACAACTTTTTAGGGGGCAAAAATTAATTATTTGTTTAATATTGCTAGTGGGAGAGAATGAATCAAAAGAGCTAATGGATAGTTAGTGCCATATAGCGAGATGACTGGGGCTGGTATTGCTGCTTGTTTCAATAAACCTTGGTGGTGCAAGGTGTTAACCTTGAGGATGCGTAGCTCTAACTGGCAGTTAAATGCTAGTTGACTCTTGGCCAAAGCATGTAAGTGAATTGATCTTGATGGCCTGGGGAAGTACAGAAATGCAATGGGTATGGTTTCTGCCATAAATATAAAGGTTACCATGCCCTTGTCCTAGAAGCTCAGGTATGCTTTTGGGTAACTTTTGTCAGAAAATTTCCAACCAGCTCTATTTTTGAGATAGAAGGGGGGGGGAGCTATCTCCTATGCCTTCCTCCTGTCCTGGTCAGGCCAGTTTCTCTATTCCTTTTCCCTGTTCCCACTGATTGGCAAAGTCCTGGAAAAGATAAAGACGTACAAGGCCCGGGTCCTTCTGATTGCCCCGGCATGGCCCAGGCAGGATTGGTATGAGACCTTCCCGGGCCTGGCAGTCGGATTTGATAGGTTTACCTTTATATATTGTTGACTTTAAGTATATGCTCAACCATGCATCTAACCTTGAAACCATTATACGCAGCAAAATTAAGTTCGGTTTCAAGATGAAAAGCACATGTCTAACTCAAGACTGTGTACTGTATAGGATGTTAAACTGAAATCCCAACAAGAATGAAAATCTGACTTCAAGATTACTTACACTAGTAAACAAAACTCAGGTGGATCAGAGAGTGATTTGGGGTTCTTGTAATGGCATTACAGGACACAAACTCTGAGGTTTTAGTACCTGGGAATCATGAGGGAGCAATTTAGGAAGATCTACAGTTGAAGAGGTCTGGCCAGATCCTCACTGGAAGTAAACTGGCATAGATCCACTGAAACAACACTGACTGAGGTTCTGACTCTTCCTGGTTTTCTTTAAGTCTCAACCATGTTGAATAGAAGGCAGTGAAGGAGAGGCTGATTGAAAGTGATGTCTGCCCTTATGAGGTTGGTTTTTCTGGTTGGAGACAGAGCTTCAAGCCACCCAGTTTCGATCACTGTAGTAGAAGTTCTAGATTCAGAGACAGGTGAGAACAGTACTGTTAACAGCCCTTATCTAGACAAGTGAAGAAAGCAGACAACTCAGCTAAAACAGAGAAAAATAAAACCAAGCATCAAGGAAGGAGAAGACTGTTTCAGGCAGCTTTAATGAGACTCCAAAAAAACCAGACCATACCTCAATACAGTAGCAGGGATATAATTCATGAGTAAAACCCAAATGCTGTAGAAGTAATACATAGGAGGAAGAAAGAGAAACATGAGCATGAGACTGAGTGTAACTGAAAAGGCAGAATGGCATTAATGGGTAACACTTTCTGTTCCTATAAACTTTGATATCGGATGGTGTAAATTGGTGCAATTTTCTGTGTTACTTATAGGAATCTTTGTCACAGAAAAGATAATGAGAAGGGGATAGTAAGTTAGGCCTTAGCATTCTGTGATAACTCTTCCTGGTGCGTGATACACTAAACAAGGACAAAAACCATGAGGGTAATGCATTCATCTTGGACATTTCTGTGACCTCTTTTTGTAAGCATGCATTTGTTTGTGAAGTAAGATTGCAGTAAGGAGTGGAAATTAAAACATAATGAACCATTCTCAAGCAACTATTTAAAAGGTAATTGCATGACACTGTAATCACATGCTCATCAAGTGCCAGAAGAGACTAACAAAGATTTCCATTCTTTACCAAATGGAAGACCAAACCATATATTGTAGTCTGTGCCAGCTTAATTGAAAACACATCGGAAACAAACAAACAAACCAGATGATATCTGGTTAGCATTGCAGAGAACATAAAGATTTTCCAGCCTAAGCTGTTGATTTTGTCCCATACCATAACCTCTGCTCTGACAGGACAGAAGGGGGCTTATGATTTTCTCAGGTCCAGAACTGGCTCCAATGACACTTAAAGCTGCCACTGGGCACCCTGAAGTCCCACAACTGACTTACTCCTAAAAGGACCTTCATCAGTGGAGAGTAGGGGTAGTGAAACTCCACCACACACCCTCTCTTCCCTCCTCTTCTGGGGGTGACCCTTGGAATGTGGCTTTTGCGCTGCTTGTATTTGGCCTTGAAAAGGCCAGTTGTAGACCTAGAATGGGGGCAAAGAACTAACATGTTACTTGATCATAGAGGTCTGCATGTTGCTCCACAGTGAAAGAAAGAGGTATGCAGGAAGTTCATGTATCCTTGAAGGCTGCTATGGTGCTTTAAGTTTCTGTCAAGGTGGAAACACTCCTGGATTCATCAATACGATGTGGAATCCGAAGGGAACAGGCTGAGTTGCTTCATTCAGAACTTGTAAAGAGATACCTGGCTAAACTTGCCCCTTCATCCAAGCCAGGGCCGGTGCAAGGAAGTTTCATGCCCTAGGCAAAACTTCCACCTTGCACCCCACCACCCAGCTAACCCCGCCCCCCCCCAGCAGCTAACTCAGCCCCCACCCGGGAGCCCCACAGCAGCTACCCCCCCCACCGCAACAGCTAATTCCTGTCCCCCCCCCCATCCCCCTATGGCAGCTAACCCCGCCTGGGGAGACTCCCCTCCCCCCCGCCACGGCAGCTAACCCTGCCTGGGGAGACTCTCCCCCCCGCCACGGCAGCTAACCCCATCTGGGAGACCCCGCCCGCCACGGCAGCTAACCCCGCCTGGGTAGCCCGCTCCAGCTCACCTCGGCTCCGCCTCCTCCACTGAGCACGCCAGCGCCGTTCTAATTCTCCTCCCCGCCCAGGCTTGCGGCACTGATTGGAGGAGACAGAGTGGGGGCTGTGTGCTCAGCGGAGCAGGCAGAGTGGAGGTGAGCTGGGGCGGGGAGCTGTTCCCCTGTGTGCCCCCCCCCCCGTTACTGCGGGCGGCCCTCCCCGCATGCCTCCCCCCCAGCTCATCTCCGCTCCACCTCCTCGCCTGAGGGGGCTTTTAGGTGCCCCCAACCACTAGGCGCCCTAGGCGGCCGCCTAGTTTGCCTAAATGGTTGCACTGGCCCTGATCTAAGCTCTGTCTGTCATGGGCAGAGGAGATGCAGGGGTGTGAGGGGAGCTAATTAAGTCTCCTTGATGCTGCATCAATGTGGCCACTATTATGATAGATACGGACTATCGACCTTACAGTCATGGTCAACTGAAAAGCAACTACACTGCCACATACCATACCCTAGGGTGGGGAGGCAACTGGCCTTTGCCAGATTTCAGCCTCCATAAGGGAAATTGTTCACTGGGTTTCTGCAGCAAGAACCTGGCCATTTTGTGTTATCTGACAGTCAGTCAAATAGTGACCAGAGTATTGGAGAACCTGGTCCACTAAATACAGCAGCCTTAATGCCAACTCTCCATTGATCACTGATAAGCACCCTGTATTTGATATCATGCAATTTCCCTACTTCTAGAATTGGAGGTAAATGGGCTATCTCATCCCAAACTGGGGTGTACTTTGAAGGTCCATTAAAGCAAACTTCATAGGTCTTGGGTCCCCACTCAGAGGTGACAGCTGGAGACCAATGTCCCTCTCCTGCCAGACTGGGAATTTAGGCTTGGTCCCCCTGCAATTCATGTGCTTATTCCAGCAGGTCTTAGTCCAGTGCTTGCCTTTCTGCTCTCTCTAGAGGCTGTGACAGTGGTTGCCAGTGAGCTGCCAGCTTTCACAAAGCAATGTACATTTAGGAAAAAAGCATCACAGAGAAAACATGTCATAAAATGATCAACAGTCTATGTGCACACTAGCTTACCAGGTGTCACCTTCTTCCTCATAGAGACTCAGGCAGCTCCCAGTTCTTCAAACCCTTCCAGCAGAGTTTTGCCCTCCTGGATACAATCTCATGTCAGGTTTGAATCAAAATGAGGGAACTCTCAGACAGTTCAGCCTCCCATTTATACCAAGGGCTCTTGAACGTGGTCTGGACTAGTATATGCAATTTCTTTCAGGGGGTGGTACCTCTCTGGAGTTCCTTACTTGTCCTGGGATCTGCAATAATTACACCCACCCCCCACCCCACGCATTGATTTTGTTCCTGGGAGAAGCTCAGTAACTCTCCCCCCCATGAAGCTAAAATACAATCCCAAGCCCCCAAAGATACATATAATATTTGTAGACACACAAGTTCATGAATACACCCTTTGCCCATAGTGTCAGGTACATTTCAATATAATAGTTGTTTTAAGTTTCTCTACTTCCAAGGTCTCATCTGTCACAGCAACATTTGTCTATATTAAAATTACAGTGAAGTAAATCTGTCTACACAGTCACTTTTCTCTCACTTCAAATTCCTTGCCTCGCTTGAGTGCTTGGTCTCTTTGGCCCTGCAAGAAAATAGCCTAGGCCTGCATATGAAATTTACTTTTCAGTATCAAGTGGGCATGTACTTCACACTAGAAAAATGTCTGGTGATTAATTGTAAGGTGGGCCTTATAAACTACAAAGAAAAGCTTTGGCTATACTTTTGTGGGCTCTGCTTTCTACAGATAAAAGTTTGGGACTTCTTTCCAACCCTGTGAAATCTGAAGTTTCATTTTTGTTTAAAAGTAAGACACACTGGGCCTGGTCTATGGAGAAGGTTCTGTATGAAATGTACCATGGTCCAATGTTACCTGGAACACAAAATGCTTTTACACATCTATTTGCTTTTCTAGTGTGTGAGCAAGTATATGGGAATGGCATAAATAAATGGTTGTAAATAATTCTCATCGACTGATAACATCTAGTTGGATTTCATAGAAAAAACTGCTTAAACAGCATCCGGTGAGGTTCTGCTATGCTGAGCTGAATAAAAACATTACTCAAAACACATGAAATATTTTCATATCCTCTCAAGTCACAAATGCACAACATAATGCTCAGGCAAATTATTCTTCCATGAATCTTAGATTGGCAGATGATAGTGATCCCATATGGAAAAGGTTTGTCCTTATATTATTATGGCTTAAACAACTTACTCAAAACTTGAATAGTATACCAAATCTTTAGTGGAAAAATTTCCACTAAGTTTATATGGAATTTAAAATATGAAGTGTGAAATACAATTAAACATGTAATATATTATTTTTTCTTTAAATCACTTAATTGTGAAAGAAGAGGTGATATAGTAGGGAAGATGCACTAGGTTCACAGCAGGAATCAGGGCTGTGATTACAGGAGATAATGTAACATTACTTAAAATGCTAAGCTTATTGTAATTTGAATCTATAAATTTCAAGTGCGTAAGCATTAGTAACTCTTTGTACAGGTGACAAACTGACGCAGAGAATTGAAGGTATGTGGCATTGGCCACACTGAACATCAGTTGCAGATCTGGGAATAGACTCCAGAATCCTTGCACTGCTCTGAAAAATGCTTTTCTGAAACATTCATGGGAAAGCTTATATTATGTGTCCAGTTAAATCATTTGAATTCAAGAACGGATGAAGCTGTGGATTCATGCAACAAAATACCCAAGTTTAAAAGAGCTGCAGAAAGGGAAGAAGGCTTAGTGGGGGAGAAGCTAGGACCCACTGAAAATTTAACAAAAAGGAATTAACAGCACAAACAGCAGCTTCTATTAAAGGGTCACACTCAGAAGGAGCTGAACCTTATCTTAGATTTGGGAGAATGAAAAATGCCTGTTACAGAGTGAGGACCAGGGATTGTACTGAGCAGATACATAATGGCATGTTATATTGAAGCTTCCCTATTGGTTCCCTCAGCTTGTACACAGAAAACAGCTTACTGATGACACACACCTCTCCTATGACCCAAGTGGTGCTTTCCTGAGGCAACAACAGAGCAACAATAGATACAAACTTCAGTCCTCTAAGTATGGTGTTTAGTCAAAAGCCAAATGACCATTCCAATGTCAACACTATTTGACTGCTAGTCATTACAGCAGAGGTATCAAACTATTCTGGGATTATATATACCCATGCAGGGAAGGAAGGCTCGAGTTTCAACGTAAGCAATGAGAAGGAAGAGATCCCCGGAAAGCTATAAAATAGCTATGTACACTGAGCCTTTAATGTCAGAGCCTGACTGTCTCTGTCCAAAACTTTCTAACACTTGACCTCTCAGGATGCTACAGCAGACTGAGCCCTGATTCCAGTGCCTTGAGACTGAAGGCAAAGTCTACTTAGTAGAAGGATCTTGGTTGTGGAAAGCAAGAGACATTCATGGCACTTTACAAATCAATTTTTTTGGGGTAGACCTTAGCAATGAACCACACAACAGCATGACACAGTGTCACAGGGTTCACTCACCTCCTGCTGGTTGTCTTGGGGACTAGCTTTGCCAGCCAGTCCACTCTCTCCTGGTGGTACCTCGCACATTGTCATCACTGTCTACAGACCCGCCTCAGTCCAAGTACTGCAGCTTCATCTTCAGGGTTCATCCTTCCAGCTGTGTCATGTCAGTGCCCCCCAGGGGCAGTTTAGCCCCTCAATAGTCCATCCACTTCCAGCTGTGTCATGTCAAAGCCCCCCTCCCTTCCAGGGGCAGTTTAGCCCCTCAATAGTCCAGCCACTTCCCCAGTGGCTAGTGGGGGGAGACCCAGGCCTGCCCACTACTTTGGGTCCCAGCCCAGGGTCTCTGTGGATTGCAGCCTCCTGTTGCACCTCAGCAGCGGTGAGAAGAATATATGTCTCCCTAGGCTACTTCCCCATGGTCCCAGCACCATCTTACACCCTTCCTCAGGGCCTGCAGCTACCCAGTCTCAGCAGCCAGCAGCTCCTCTTGCTCCCCCAGTCCCTGACAACAACTGCTCTGTTCAAGGTGCTACAGATCTCTCAGCCTGCTATACAATCTTCACTCCTTGAGCTCCAGGCAGGGATTGACCCTGTTCTGTCCTGCAGCTCTTTTCATATGGGCCTGCTTGGCCCTGATTCGCTGTTCCTCACAGCCCCTCTCCTACTGGCTGCTTCCTGCACAACCGCCATAGGATTCTATTAACCCCTTCTGTGCCAGTGTGGTGGCAAATGCGCCATCACACACAGCAAAGTCAGTGTCCCAGCTCAAGTTAACATCCAATAGGGAAGGGCTGTATATGAAAGTTAGGAGGAGGGGAGCTTATAAGTTATAAGTGATTGTTTTCTAATGTTCTGTATTGATGCCTAGACTGAAGTGACAGGTTCCTGAAGTGATGAGCTCATCATGAACTTTGAAGAGTTTATCTCAACTTCTAAAAATGCTGTTAAATTCAGCAAGGACTGGCAAGAACCTGAGGCAATACAGAATATCACGCACAACAGTGAACAATTCAGGGTCTAGTTCAAAGCGGAGTTATTTTAGAAAACTCCACATACTTTATCATTTTGGATGAGAATTAAGTATTAATACAGTTCAGCCTGCTTTACTGGGAGGGGGAAAAGCTTTAAAACTCTACCTATCATTTGTCTCCTTGAAGGAGGCATCCATGGGACTTCATATAAAATAGGATTTCATGGTACACTTAAGATCCTTCTTACTATATGGGCTGAAGGGAAAGTCAAAATTCATTACTTTCAATTCATTACTTCTCTGTGACTGGAACACAAAATTAAGGCAACCCCTTCAAAGAACTACACTAAAATTCTTCTATTTGAAAGTTTACTGTGAAAATGGACAATCATCTGTTTCTTAAATGGCATACAGATATGGTACTGTTGGAAACAAAATGATTCCCTGGTAAATGAGAAGGGGAATAGTACAGCCTTTGTGGGTTTCATCAACTGTAGCTCCTCTGCCTTCTGTGGTTGTAGGAAACTGAGTTCCCTCTTTCATTATTTCAGTCCTACTATTTTTTTCATATTCTATGAAGATTCGAGTAATAGTGGTATACCCCCCTGTTTTCTCTGAGTGGCACTCTGTCCTAGACCACCTAGAGAATGATGAGCCTGCTATAGCCTTGGCTAACAGAGATGTGTTTTTTAGCGCATGCAGTAAAATCTCATGCATTTAGCTCCAGAGGTCCCAGGTTTGAACCCTGTTGCAGACACCTGTATGTGGGTCAGCTTTACAGTGGGAAGGTGTGCGCAACGAGCACAGCAGCAAGCAGAAAATGTAGCCTGACCGGATTATTTTGACTGTTTCTGGGAACGTGTTTGACAGAAGAATCCCTTTCATTGAAACGGGGCTTCATCCTAAGCTTTGAGCTAGCTTGTTCCAAAGGATGGAAGCTATCTTGGCAGGTCACGTATGGGATATTACCTCACTCACCTGGGCAGGTCATGGACAGAAATGCAGTCTGCTGCTGGGTCATGGACTCTAGTGGCTTTAAAGATCAGGCACAAGGATCTGAATTGGAATTACAGGTGGACTAGCAGCTGTCACAGGTAGCAGAGCATGGAGGCAATGCACTATCATTCCATTATCAAAAGTAACTTTTTGTCCTTCAGTAATCAATGCCCAGAACTGAAGTAGGTTTTAAATATGGTTTATGCATATGCAGAACCCAATCCTGGATTGCTAAACTCCCTGTGAAGTGTGGGAGATGGGGGTGTGCAGGTAGTCAGTCATCTCATGACTGCAGGATTTATCCTAAATTGTCAACTGAAAGTTTAGTGATAAAAAACATCCATTTCCCATGTGTAACAGGGTGCTGGCTTAAGACGCACTGAACCAGCCCCTCTTAGCTCCCAACCTGCTAGCATAGCTCCCATCAAGGGGAACTGGCTGGAGCTGGCAGGGTGTGGCTCATTAAAGGAGCCTGAAAGCAATCACCTGTGAGCCTGTTGAGAGGAAGGCCTATAAAGCTAGCAGGAAGGAAGTAGGAACAAGAAAGTGAGAAGTGAGGGCCTCTTGCTCCCAGCTGTGGTAAGAGCAAGCTGTTCCCTAAGGGGTTACCTGACTGGTATTGAACTGTATAGAGCTGTATATATGTGGTGGTGGGAAAATACTGGGAAATAAAAGGGCACTGGTGTGTTAAAGAGTGGTCTCCAGCAAATTTGTACCATGAGCAGTGAAGAGCTCATCTACACCATGTCCTTGGTGTCTTATATGCTGTGGGACAAATCACATCAGAAAGATAAAATTAGAGCCAAAAAAGCTTTTGAACAAATCTTAAAGTTATTTTCCCAGTCAAATTTAAGACCCTTTTTGAGGCTTTTTGTCATAGTTCATAAATGTACAATTGTCAGATTATTTGACAACTATCCAGCTGTTGGCTCACTTCAGCAGATGCCATCACTCAACTGGCTTAGTCAGGAAGAACTAACTATGTGAAATGCAGTGCCACTCATACAACTCTGAAATGGGAGAGTACAATAATTAAAAACTTTCATTTTAAGATAGTACGTTCCATTCAACATGGGGCAGTTGGTGCAGTGAGATGAATTAGCAAAGGAGTCTCAAAGAATGTCACTCCTCCACGTAGCTGAAAGATTGTAGAGTCGAAAAGTTGGTTGTCTGGCATTCTGGCTAGGTAAATACACCAGGAATAGAAGAAAAAAGAGAGAGGAATCAAATTTAAAAAAATAAATAGGGCTGTTGATTAATTGCAGTAACTCACATGATTAAATTAAAAAAAATCATTATTTAAAAATTAATCACAATTAATTGCACTTTTAATTGCACTGTTAAACAATAGAATACCAACTGAAATATATTAAATATTTTTCAGATATATTGATTTCAATTATAACACAGAATACAAAGTGTACAGTGATCACTTTATATTTTTGTTTACAAATAATTGCACTGTAAAAATGATAAACAAAAGAAATGGTATTTTTCAATACACCTCATACAAGTCCTGTAGTGCAATCTCTTTATTGTGAAAGTATCTTACAAATGTAGATTTTTTTGTTACATAACTGCACTCAAAAACAAAACAATGTAAAACTTTAGAGCCTACAAGTACACTCAGTCCTACTTCTTGTTCAGCCACTCACTAAGACAAACAAGTTTGTTGACATTTATGGGAGATAATGCTGCACACTTATTGTTTACAATGTCACCTGAAAGTGAGACAGGCGCTGTTGTAGCTGACATTGCAAGATATTTACGTGCCAGATGCGTTAAATATTCATATGCCTCTTTGTGCTTTGGCCATTATTCCAGCGGACATGCTTCCATGCTGATGAGGCTTGTTAAAAAAATAATGCGTTAATTAAAATTGTGACTGAACACCTTGGGGGAGAATTGCATGTCTCCTGCTCTGTTTTACCTACATTCTGCCATATATTTCATGTTATAGCAGTCTCGGAGGATGACCCAGCACATGTTCATTTTAAAAACACTCACTGCAGATTTGACAAAATGCAAAGAAGTTGCCAATGTGAGCTTTATAAAGATAACTACAGCACTCGACCCAAGTTTAAGAAACTGAAATGCCTTCCAAAATCTGAGAGGGAGGAGGTGTGGAACATGCTTTCAGAAGAGTTAAAACAACAACACTCTGTGCAGAAACTTCAGAACCCGAATCACCAAAAAAGAAAAACAACTTTCAGCTGATGGCATCTGACTCAGATGATGAAAATGAACATGCGTTGGTCTACACTGCTTTGGATTGTTATCGAGCAGAACCCGTCATCAGCATAGACGCATGTCCTCTAGAATGGTGATTGAAGCAGAAGTGACATATGAATCTTTTATGCATCTGGAATGTAAATATCTTGTGGTGATGGCTACAACAGTGCCGTGTGAATGCCTGTTTTCACTTTCAGCTGACATTGTAAAGAAGAAGCGGACAGCATTTTCTCCTGTAAATGTAAACAAACTTGAATGATTGGATGAACAAGAAGTAGGACTGAGTGGACTTGTAGGCTCTAAAGTTTTACATTGTTTTATTTTTGAGTGCAGTTATTTTTTGTACATAATTCTATATTTGTAAGTTCAACTTTCATGATAAAGAGATTGTACTACAGTACTTGTATTAGGTGAATTGAAAAATACTATCTTTTGTTTTTTACAGTGTGAATCTTTGTAATAAAAAATATAAAGTGAGCACTGTACACTGAATTCTGTGTTGTAATTGAAATCAATATTTGAAAATATCAAAAAAAATTAAATAAATGATATTCTATTGTTTAACAGTGCAATTAATCATGATTAATTTTTTTAGTCACTTGACAGCCCTAAAAATAACATAAGAGCTAGAATTGGCAAGATGGTCCATCTTGTAGAGCAAACAGGGGGACTGATGAAGTGAGTCAGTTCCATATCTTAAAGTAGTATTGTCCTAATACTCTAGCGATGTTAGATAAGCACAAGGGAGTAAAAACATTTTTTCCAATTAAAGTGCTACTATATGCTCCAGAAAGCAGAGGAAATTCAGTACCTTGAAAGATAAGGGCCTTATATTTTCCTGACAGCTTGAAGTTAAACATTTCCATTGGCTGGGGAAGATCTTTCCTTAGGGGAACTGGTTGACTTAGGTTATAAGAAGCTTGGACTTTAATAACGAAATAGCTGGCTCAAGTCCATCCTGGGATGGCAGTGAGTCAGTGACTGACAACCATTAATCCATCAGGTATAAATGAAATGAGCTCAAAGTCTCAGTGCAGTTAATTATAGATAACAAAGCTGTATCATATAAAGCACTTGCAGGCAGCCTATTTGGTTGCCTCAGCAGAGAGGCCAAGGAATGAAAGGCCATGAAGATTAAAGTGGTCATTCTATGGTCTCTGTAGATCAGGACTAAGACATGTTATATTGTCTCTTCCTTGTTATCTCTCATCTTCATAACTCTTAATTATGGCATTCAATCTAGTACCTTTCACAAGCACTGAATTTGTTGGAAGAAAAAATTCTCCACCTCAATATTTGTCTTAATCACTTCCTTATAGCCCAGGGACCCTGTAGACAACAGCTGTCCACTGTGTCCCTTTATCTAAATCACGCTGCTGCTCCAATTCCCTGGGCCACTTCCTCTTGGCCCCACACGGTCTTCACCCTTACCTCAGGTCCGTGTCCTGATGGAGTCCCAGTAACCAGCTCAAGGCTCCTTCTTGCTCTCCCCAGCTTCTGGTAGCACTGCCTCATCTGAGGTCCTGCAGATCTCTCAGCCAGCCACAGAGCATCCACACTCCTCCAACTCTAGCAAGGAACTGGAACTTACTCTGGCCCTGTCACTCTCCCTGTACTGACCTGCTGGGCCCCGATTGGCTGTGCCCCACACAGGCATTCTAGGCAGCATGGAGAACCCTCTGTATTGCCCTTGGCTCTCTTTTACTGGCTGAACACTAAGGCAGGGACTGCAGGATTGGCCTACCCCCCTGGTACATGGGCTAGGCTCAGGGAAGATAGGCTTTTGTTATCGTCCTAAGATCTGTAACTCTTGCATGCTTTGAGAATAAAAGTTGCTGTGGCTTTAGAAATTCCTGAGCAAAGTCTATGTTCCTTCCTTTACCTGCCACGTGGCCCCACGCCAGAGCGCCCATGGAGGTAGGCTCTGGAGGGAGCGTGTATAAGTGACTGAGGAGGTTTGGGAGCTCAGGGAACTGGTTTCAGGCCCTAAGGTGGTTAGCTTGTGGAGTCCCACATCCCAAGAAAGAGGCCAAACACAGTCTCTGCTCCCAGGCGTGTGCCCTCGAAGGCCCAGAGTTAGAAACCATGACTGAGCACTGCATGGCTTGCAGGCATGTGGGATCCAAAGTTAGGACCAATTAAAACAGATTTGTGACTGTCCACCTGGGGACTCACCCAAGTCTGTAACACCTTGTACAGTTCTTAGGCTCAGATCCATCAAGGTACTTAGGCACCACATTTAGGCACCTAAATCCCAGTTTTTAGCTCCACTGTGATCCACAAAAGCCCCGCTTCACTGTTACCTAACCCTATAGGCACCAACATTCACTCAATGCCTACATTTTCAAGATAAAAGCTCCCTAGGCGCCTATGTTTGTGCCTGTGAGCATGCGCACTACTGCCTCAGTTTAGGCATATGGATGCCTATCTCCAGCCTATGCCCCAGTGTGATCCATGAACAGCGGAAATAGGGGCAGAGGCTTGCCTATCTTCCCTGCACAGCCAGATGCAGTAGGCATGCTCTGAACAGACCATATGGATCAAACCCTGTACATAGTTCAGTCAGAAGAGGTGCTGGTGCCCTGCTTAGACCTTTTAGCCCTGGAGCTGGAGCACTCCCCTGGGGGTGTAGGAGACCTGGGTTCACATCCTCTCTCTGCCTGAGGGTGAGTAAAGATTTGAACTGGGGTCTCCCACGCTACTCAGTGCTCCAACCACAGGGTTATGGGATAGTCTCATAGGCTCCCTAAATCTTCTCTTTTGGTGCTATTGCACTTTGAATAAATAAAGAGTCTTTGGAGCTGGCGGGGGGGCCTGGACCCTGTGTCTCACACCTCCTCAGTGGGACCCATAACCACCAGGCTATGGAGGCCTTCTCATGCTCTCTCTCTCCAGCCCAAAATTCTAATATATGTATATAATCCCCCTTAGCTGCACAAAAGTACATAGCCAAATGTGCCGCACACATCAATGATAATGACAATTTTTGAAGAATTTTCAGACTTTAGTTCCTGATGCAGTCTCTTCTTAACCCAAACTTCACAGAAAGTAAGAGAAAATGCTGGCAAAATGCTTAGAAGTCATCTTCACTTGATTTCCATATGCACTTACATTGGATGAATTAAATAAAATGAGGTGAGCACCCCACCAAACAGCCGTGCCATTTCCTCTTTATTTTTGTCCCCCTAGTCTTCTAGCATTATCTGTCTCACTTGGACTGATCTTCAGCCACTAGCTCCCATCAAATCCCCGGCTTCAGACAAACTCTAGGAAAGCCATCTTACAATATCCAGAAGACACTGAAAGGACAGAGCAGAGTACCATCAGCATACAATGGCCCTGAAACTAATGATTATGCCATCTCTCCAGTTGGTGTTGCATTACCACTGGCCAGTAATGATCTTGCAGTAGCCTACATAAGAGAGGCTTTGTGATAATTGAGCCATTGCCCAATTCTGCTCTCCTGGAGAGAGAAGAGTGTAGCTATCTAAGTGCAATAAGGGCCCATAGATGTCATCTCATGGTCAATGATATCAAAGACTGAAAATACACCTTCAGGAACCATTATGAATAGTGGGAACCACATTCAGCCCCACCACAAACAATGGCAGCTGCGTCTGCTTAAACTAAAGCTGAAGCTGGTCTTTCACCTTAGTGCCTTGCCAGTACAAAATGATCCGTCAAAAAGACCAATGCCCTATCCAGGGCTAAAATCAGACTTAAGGGTCAAGGAAATAGGGCAAAGTCAAATGAATTTTCACAAATGAAGATGTTAAAGCTGCCAACATACTTGGCATAAAGTCTTTTACAGCCACAGGAAGAATCAGTTTTACAATTCGTCTAGTCAAATACCTTACCTCTGCCAGGGTCCAGCACCTAATGCTCCAGAGGAAAGTATCGCCCCCTCACCTTTAAATAGCCATGGCCAATTGTGAAGTATTAAAAGAAGGATGGGCAGCTTCTTCCAGATGCTACAAACTGCATGAGGTGTTTGGACAAATCTAATGTCATGACTTGCCAGCTGGCTCACACAATGAATCAGTGGTAGACTCAGGTCCCTCAGCTCCCACTCACCTGTTCTTTCGACCATGCTGTCATAGGAACGAGTGCCTGCAGAGGATGGCAGAGGTTGCATGCTTAGCCCCTGTGGGGGATTAAGTTCTCTGTGGTGCTCTCTAGCAACCTGGCATGAGTAAGTGAAAGAACAATGTTGGTGAGCCATAGATGTCATTCTAGCTCTTCACTTTGTTGAAGTAGTTGCAGGAGTCACTGAAGAGAGGAGGAAAATGTAGCAGTTCTAGATTACTCCACATGATATACCTGGGAGATAGAAGATGTGGATTCAGATCTTTTCTTTGCCTGATTCAGACAGGGAATTCCTAGCTGAGTGCCTTAGCCACCAGGCTATAGAGTCATTCTCACACTTTTTCTTTCTCTTTGGTCCAAGGGATATTTAAATAATTATACAAAGTGGAACAGCTTCACCAGGAGACAGTGAGAACTACCCACCCAAGAATAGCCTGTAGTCTAATGTTTAGGCTGCTCACCAAACAGAAGGGAGAACTATGTTGAAGTCCCTGTTCCCACAGTGGTATGTGAGACCTAGGACTCCTACATCCAAGGCAAGTGCCCTTACTGCTAGGCTAATGGTTAGAAGGACAGAAACTCATGGTTCTCTGAAGCTGACTGGAATTTTCTGAAAAATTCCAAATATTTTCAGAACTGAATATTTCTTCTTATTTTCATTTTGCTGGCCAAACTGAAAATGTAGTTATTCACCCAGCTCTAATTACAATGCAATTGCTTGCAGATGATTTGCATTAAAGATGTGTTTACCCAGAAGAGTTCACAATCAAAATTTTCCTTTCTTAATGTTTACTTTATAAAAGCACAAAAGTGTTTCTCTTTAAGATCAGCATCTGTAGATTAACAGTGACCTCCAGTGGTGTACTACTTAATCACTCTAATGTTTTACTAAGAGTATGTTTCAAAATACATATTTTAAGCCCTATTACCCATCTAAATGTAATCATTTAAATTCATGCTGATACCAACTGCTTAATCAAATCAGAGCACACCTAATTTAAAACAGATACTAGAACTGTTAGTGTGTGCTGCAAAACTGTCTGCATATCACAGAAAACATGGATTCTTTGTGATCATAGTAATACTATCCTTTGTTGATGATGTAAATGTGGATAAATTGCATAGTCAATTGCTTGACCACACTTTGGTTCATTATGAAATATACTCAAGAGACCAAATAACCAATGTCAGTCAGATTTATTTATATAGTACAGGAAATTATACCAGTCTCCAAAGAGCAATCCCATGGAGTGATGTCACATTCACCTTAGCAGAAGGCATGCTCCCCAAATTACACATTTCAGCCGGTACTATTTACATGATTTTACAAGTTACACATTTCTTTACACATCACTAAAATCCAACCCATCAGTTTGTTCCAGTTCTCTAACTTGTCATTCTGTTCCTTCCTTATCATTGTTTTGGATACTAGCATTACAGGTACTGATCCATGAAGGTACTTCCCCAGCTTGTACTAAGACATAAAATAAATATATCAAGTTTCCTACCTGCTTATGCCAAAAGCTTACTTCAGCAAATACAAGGTGTTATGGGATACTTAGCATAAGTGAACAGGATTATGGTATAGACCAGTTTAGGCTACATCATTGTTACAATATTTGTGCTTAATGTTATTGGTGCTTAATGGATACTTATATAATGTGGATATTATTGATATTAATATGATATACATTCATATAAATGTATGCTAGCCAGCATATATTGGACAGCATAGAAACAATATAATAGAGGATATGTCTGCAATGACTGGGGTGTGGGTGGTCAGGTCTATGGGTCAAAGCCAAAGATCAGAACCAAAGACGGCACCAGGTAGTAAGTCAAAGGTCTGAGCCAGAGACAGAGTCAGGTGCTGAGCCAGGGGTCAGAGCCAGAGACACCATGAGGGGTAAGGTGTAGGAGCAGGGGCTGGGAGTAGGCAGGGGTCTGGGATAAGATAACAGGAACCAGCAGCAGACAGGAATGCAGGATTCAGCAGTAAGCAGTAGCAGCCAGATAAGAATTCCACTGGTTGCTCAGTGTTCCACTGGTTGCTCAGAATTCCACTTTGTGTGTTACTTCCTGGTTCACATAAAGCTCCTCAGTCATTTGGGGCGGGAGGTGCTACATGTTTCCCCCACTCAGAAACTTTGGGAGCAGGGCCCTCTGTCAGCTAGCACTTTACTGGTTCCCTTCTGGGGTTATGCAGATGAACTGCTGGGTGGTGGTCATGGCCTGAACCCTGCCTATGTGACTGTTCAAGGCTTGGGAGCCCACACAATTCACTACCCCTTCTTCCCACAATGGGATACCAAATTCCCTTGAATCTTGGTGCTTAAACTGAACTTTAGATGAACCTAATGTGATCAATGATGGATTGTGCATCCTCTTACTCTGACCCATTGACCCTTAGGATATGTGTCCAGATGGCCAGAAAGGGACTACTTGTGGTTGATGAGGGGCATATGTTTTCTATACTTGATAATGACCTATTGAGAGATGCTTTGAGCTTATCAGAAATTATTAGATGTTACAGGTGTTTTTGCCATAATGGCTTGAACAGATGTCTTTAGCTTATCAATTATGTAAATTGAGATACCATGAAAAGAGCTCCATGGGTCACTAGTTGTTTTCTTTGACTCTGTATGGTTTAAAAGGGTATGTAGTGTTGTAGCCGTGTTGACCCCAGGATATTAGAGAGACAAGGTGCATGAGGTAATATCTTTTGTCTTCTGTTGGTGACAGAGACAAGCTTTGAGCTACACAGAGCTCTATTTTGTTAATTCTACTAACTACTTATGCTAAACTATCTGTTTGACTTTGTATTTAGCTGCGAGTACCTTTCGCAGACCTCAGGAAGAGCTCTGTGTAGTTTAAAAGCTTCTCTCACTCACCAACAGATGTTGGTCCAAAAAAAGATATTACCTCACCCACCTTCTCTCTCTGCTATATAAGGCTGTGAGTTTCTGAGAGCTAGTTTGAACAGTCTAATGCTGCTACCTGCTCCCCAGACAGATCTGGTATGTACAACCTTCCTTTCTCTCTTGTGCTGCGTTGATCTTTGATTAATAAATTCCAATTGAACCTGTTTATTTGACCTCTTATTAATACCAGAACTGAACCTCAACCAACAAATATAAGATCAGCATTAATAAAGAATCAACGCCCAGAAAAAAAATTGTTAAAAAAATCCAGTTAGGTGTTCAGGGGCCACTATTACATTGCCAGTGGTCATGGGTACCTAATATAAGCCTCAGTATTCACAATATTTTCTAGATAAACCCTATAGTGAGTGCAAAAGATACTGTAAATATGGAAGTAAACATATCACGCTTCTCTTCTGAGCAAACCTGAGGGCAACCTCTGTACTAAGAGGGAAACAGAATATAGAAGAACGAGGGGAGAATGAAATGTCTTGAACACTACATGGCTGAAAAACTGCAGTTAGTATTAACCTTGTGAAATATTATAGCTAATACAGATAAATGAACCTGGGATGGGTTTTAAAATACTAATGCTTTGGCTCATTAACTTTAACACTGTCAATATAAATGTACTTAGAGCACCAACTGTTACTTATCGATGCACTTCAGAAGAAAGGAAAATCTCAACGCATATTCGTCTATTGTACAAATTCTCACCCTTCAGTATTCTAAAAAGGATTTGAAAGGAACCAACAGAAAGAAAAGAACATGCACTCCTGCCCCATCAAACATATTACTGCAGGAAACGTCAGGCATGTGGGTGTATGTAAAGGGGTGTACAGGCCCCATATTGTCGAGGAGAGGGTTAACTGAGGATTTGACTCAATTAGCCCTGCCCCACCCTGCTATATCTGCAACAGATGTCAGGTGTGGAGAGGGGAGTTAAAAGGAGAAGACCTAGATGAGTTGGGGATTGACCAAGAAGAAGAGAGTGTTGCTTCTTACTCTTTACGAGAAGCATGATTGCAGCCAGGTGTCATGGGATGACCAGGCCCTAGGAGACAGACCAAAGGACTAGTTGTTTTTGAAGACAGGCCCTGAGTCAAAGGATGTGGTCTTGCCAAAGACTTGTTGGAAGAATCCTAGTTTTTTCTTATTTAGGGACTTTATTACCCCAGAAGGGGTAAGACTGTACATGACCTGGCTGGAAGACCAAGTCACTAGAAGAACCAGACAACTCCAAGATGTCAGTGGCCTTCAGAAGCAGGCAACTTGCAATGCCATGCCTAGCCATGAGGGGCCGTACTGGCTGGTGAATCACTATCCTACAGCTTAAAATGGTATTATGTTCCTTTGTACTCCATTGTTGTCATGATAAGGTTGCTAAGGCAGTAAAAGTACAATACTGTACTTTACATGGCTTTTATCGTGATTGATGGATGTCGATATTGTCCATCAAGCAAGGTTAACTCTATTGACACACTCTCCCAACATCATTCTGTGCCATCACGTGGACATGGAAAGCATTTCAGGAACTCGTTTACCAAACCACTATTATTACAGGAGTACTTGCTCTGTGCTGCCCTTTGCAGGATGATGTTGCAGTAATTGAGAAAATATGAGGGCCTTAATGAGAGTTATAGCTGCGTGGATGGAGGGCAAAGGCCAAATCTTAGATGACAGGCAGGAAGAATCAACAATATTTAGACACTGCCAGGATGTAGAGAGTGGAGTTGAGGAGCATGTCCAGATTATAGGCTGAAATAAAATGGAGGAATGGGTGGCATTCACAATGGCAGGAGGGAGGGAGGAAGGAATGTATGAAGGAGAGATTAAGGGTTTTGTTCTTACCAGGGTGAACTTAGTCTGATGTTTGGAAAACCAGGAAAAGATGACAGCAAAACAGACTGGAGGTTTGGCGAGGACATGAGACTGGTCTGGAGTGCAGAGGTAGGTCTGAGTAGACTATCACCTCCAGGATGATTGATTATTTATTATTAATTATTATTATTATTATTATGGAAAATAAATTTTCCTAGAGGGAGAATAGGTGGTCAGTGGGCTGAGCCCTTTGAAGCCTCCACAGAAAGTTGGAGTGGGGATGATGAGCTGCCAAATGACACACCAAAGGAGCAGTTAGAGAGGCAGGAGGAGAACCAAGAGAGAACTAAGTTACAAAAGCTGATGGGGTGGGGACAAGATTTGAAGGTGTTGTAGCACTTCATTTAACCTTCATCTGTTTTAGACTGCAAACAGTCGGGGGCACTGACTGTCTTGTTCTAAGATTTGAAAGCACCTAGACCATTTTGGTTACTATGACAAGAAAAAGAAATGGTGCAACTAGAACAGAGTATAATTTTCTAACGTCTGTCATGATAGATAAGTAATTATACAACATCCTTCCACTCTGAGACAATAGTACTTAGTGTCTTTATGTACCACGCAGCAACAAAGCAGCATATACCATGTACAAAGGAGCAGCTGCACATCCATATTTCTAATGAGCTGAAATAACTGAAAGAAAAAGAATTGCTGCTGAAAAATGTACTTGAACAAAAAGAGCGCTTTTTTAGTAAAGGTATGCAGTATTGTAACTGTGTCAGGCCCAGGATATTAGAAAGACAAGGTAGTATCTTTTACTGGACCAACTTCTGTTGGTGAGCTTGTCCCTCTGACCAACAGAAGTTGGTCCAATAAAAGATATTACCTCACTCACCTTGTTTCTCTATTAGTAAAGGTATCAGAATTGAACATTAGTAAGCCAAAATACTATGTTTGTAAGAGTTTGCTCAGTCTGGAAAGGTAAAGTGCAGGGCTTACATCAGCACTGGGCATGTAGTACACTTGCAAGCTGAAAAAAGTAAGACTTACTTTTTTTCCTAGGAGGGAGCTATGGGCTTCTTTATAGAAGGATCAGGTGTTAGAGGGCTTGCCTTTTCCCAGGATTCCCCAGGCGTTAGCTAGCTGTCTGGAATGCTGGCTCCCGATGCTCCCACTCCCGCAGCAGGGCTGCCAGATTAAGATGAGGCAGTGGATTTCCTGGCTCCTATTACCCAGAGATGATGGGGTTAGGGAAACCAACCTCTCTTTGATGAAACCAGGGTGGGAAATCCTGCAGACCATGCGTGGGTGCAGGATTGGGGTAGTGGCAGTACTCCACAAGTTGTAGGACCTTTCAGCAGGCAGAATGCTAAAAATGAAGTAACTTTGTATCTCTCTTAGAGCAGCGGTTCTCAAACCAGGGATCCATGATGGTACTCCAGGGGGTCCGCAAGTCATGTCTGGGGCCACCAGCCCTGCTGATCAACTGCTCCCCTCCCTCCCAGTGCCTGTTGCACGCCGCAGAACAGCTTTCTAGTGGCGCGCAGGAGGTGCTGGGAGGGAGTGGGAGGAGCAGGGACAGGGCACACTCAGGAGAGGGGTGGAACGAGGGTGGGGAAGAGGAGGAGGAGGGGTTGAGTGGGGGCGGGAAGAGGTGGGGTGGGGCCTGGGGCCTTCAGGGAAGGGGTGGAGTGGGGGGCGGGACCTCGGGCTGAATGGGGTCTGAGCACCTCTGGGGAAAATTAGAAGCAAGCTTGGGGGTCTGCACATTTTTTTAAAATTAAAATGGGTGTCCTCTGTGTGGGGTGGAGGTCTGGTATGATGTGATGAGTACCACCACAGCTAAAAGTCCCAATCTTTCACCAGTGAAGGCTTATCCAAGAGTGTCTGATCCAATCATAGTGTGCCTTAGAAAAGCCACCAGAGATATTTAGAGGACAGTACATAGAAACAAGGAAACTAGGAAGCTGTGATGGATGTAAGAGAGGGCAAAGGGAACCGGGGCACTGAGACTAAGTCAGCCAAGAATAAATCTCACCCAGCAGACATGAGTCTAATCGTGGGGGGTGAGTTAAGGATTGGGGCAAAGAAAGTTATAAGGTGGATCCAGGTCCTCTTCATGGGGTTAAGTGTAATCTGGCCTGAGAGACTGCAGTCAAGACCCTAATGGGGGGCTAAGGGAGATGTGGATAACTATGGTGAGCAGGAAGGCTAACTGCTTGTCATGAAATTGTATATTCAATACCTGAGTTAATCAGGAAAGACGGGGTGCACTGCTGCCTGGGGATCTATCTTCATTTAGTTTGCTGTATCTGTCCTCCGATAGTGGACTGTGCTCAAAGTAATCGTCAGCATCAGGGCTCTCACAACCATTAAGGCCTTTTTTTCTTAAAGTCTCAACGATATCTGAGTTGGACTGATATTAGGGAAGGATTTAACCATTGGGGAATCTGTGATGTACTGAAAACTGTTAAAATTGTAAATTACTAATTTAAACTATCAGGGGGTTTCCTCAGCTTGCTTGCAGGGTAGGAACTATGTAGGGAAGTGAGTGACCTGTGTCCTGAGAGGTCAGTATGCAGAGAGCCAGGCCACAGCAAGGTGGGTTGAGTTTTGCCTCTTTACCTTAGGGAGCCACCTGCTCTCTCTCTCTTTTTGTGTTTTGTGTGCTAAAGTTCTGGATGATAAGAAATAAACTAGTGTCACGCTGCAACTTTCCAGAAAGATAAAAACATCATATACTGTAATCTCTCTGTTCTCTGTGTTGGGAACCCAACAGGCCAGCAGGAGCAGGAGGCAGCCAAGTGAACTGCTGGCATCTCTCTGTGATAAACCAGAATTGGAAGCATATTAAGAGAAGGCATTTCCTAGAGAAGGTGAGGAACAGGACTGGGGCTTCTAATGTCTGGTACAGTGAGGAGACAGTCCCTTTTTCAGAACCCTAGTATCAGGCCAACAGTGGTGGCATCTTGGCACCAGGGCTGGGACAGGTTAAAGGTGCAACAGGAACAGGTACTGAGGGCAGCCCTCTCCCCAGGTGATAGTAATTACAGATGAATGGATGACCTGGACTGGGTGAGTTATTGCCTGATCACTTCTCATATGCTACTTTCTTATATGTTACTTAGTAAAGTTCCAGCCTAATCAAACTACAATCCTGGTGTCTTCTTCTTTTTGTAGTATCTTGGATAATACAAGAATCATGAAGTGAGTTAATATACAAGCAACCTTAACTCTGCGCCTTATGTATGTACTAATATGTAGTGTCATTACAGGAAAACATTTCTCCATTGATAACTAGTATGACATATTTCTAGCCCTAGCAGAGGGATTTAATTGTACATGTGGTAATGAAGAGTGCCAGAATCACAGCAGAGCAATTAAAAATATAGGATAATTCAGTCATTACTAGTAAATAGAAAACAATCTGGAACTTTCTGGTCTGCTGTCTGTGATGACCCAAGTGACTTTTTATTTAAAAGGGACTATTTGATGAAACACGAGCTCCATTAACTCCATCTTCACCGATTAAAGCAATTTGACCTAGTGTTGTATCCCCACAAATATGCAAGTATTGTTTTGTTTTTCCTAATCAGGCAAACTTTCAGTTAGGACCTGTCACACTGTGATGCTGATGGGTTTTCTTAAACTATGTTTGATAAGAATCTGTAACAGCCAGTAGTTACCTTTCAAGAATTGCATTGTACATGGTGATAAGAGCTTTGCATTAATTGTCTATCAGGAAAAGGATGTTGGAAGGCATCTTTTAAAAGATGAAAGGGAGGAAAGGCTGGATTTTCACAGAAATAGATGTTTTCTGAAGCCCCTGAACTATGGAGTGAAAGGTGAGCTCTGATATATTTCTTCTGCAAGATTGAATCTCAGTTCAGGATTAATATAAAGTTCAACAACCAAAACAAGCTTTGAACTGGTCAGTTTTAAGTGTATTGGGAATCTCATGTAACTTTGAGGGACTTGTTCTAGAATGAATTGAAAGGCTTGTCTGATGAATCAAAAGAAATTCAGGTTTAAAAATCTCCACCAGAAAAGAGCACTGCTGTTTCAAAGTAAGAGCATCGCCCTACCACCTTGGAAAGGATTAAGGATGCACAACAGGTGCTGTCATGACTAACAACTTCACTATCTGGAACCAGGTTAGGGCTTTGTTCTTTGATGCTCACTTGTGGCTGATTTTAAAGTGCCTTTTAAAATGTAAATTAAGAGTTGGGCATTTAATTAATTATAAAAGGCTTCTAAACATGTAAAGGCTTTTCAAAGGTACTATGTAATTCAAAAAATAAAGGATATGAATTTTCAGTGTTTCTTACTGTCTCCTGACTGAGTCAAAGATTTCACAAGGTGCATGCAACCACTGCCAGATTGATTGTCATCAATGAATGAAAGGGGCTGGATGAACAAAAAAGCAGGAAAGGATGTGATTATCAGTGCACATCTTGATAGTGCTGAGTTTTTAAAAATTCTTTTGAGAGCAACAAACCACTTAAGTGACAGTGACATTTCTGGGTACATTTGAATGAAGAAAGGGAGTGGCATGGCAAACAGAGACTAAGGGTTGAGAAGCTTAGATAAGCTTGTGTGATGGGGCCTATCAGAACTTCTCTGTCTTCAGCTGGAGGCATCAGTGCCCTGACACAGCCCCATTTAAGGAAATCCACTCAGATTACAAACAAGACTTGCCCCTCCAGATGCCTAGCAGAGCCAGGAGGAGACAATGTTTAATGAGGAGCCAGCAGGCCTGTTAAAAAGGCTTGGCTATTTCCTCTCATGGGGAGTGCCGTTGAAGCTAGGACCAGAGCAGAGCTTCTCAGCCCTAGCCCAGAATTCCAGGGGCAGGGCCTTGGTCTTAAAGTGCTATGACCATGCAGTTGCCTTTTTTGTATGTTTAAAAGTGCAAACAGCCAAATTCTGAGTTAGTTGTTGTTTGGCTGTTTAAAGATGGACAATAACCCTATGGCATAGGCTGCCCTACACTAGGCAGACTGCCACACCTTGTGAACTGAGGCTGGGAGCAGCTGCAGTGCCATGTTTGACCAGAAGGGACTGTGACAGGGCAGACACACCTGTGACAGTGCTCACAAAAGAAGCTGATGTCATCATCAGCACCATTTATTCTTTGAATCAAATAGTTAATCCAGTTCATTTGCTACTTAAATATGACCCGTTATGCTGAAAAATAAGAGGAAGGAAACTAGTATTAGTTGGAGAAAATACTTGGGCTTTAGAAATGCCATCTTAGTTACTTGTTGCCAGAGTGGCATTTCAGCTTCTTTTACACAGAAGAATTTCACATCCAGGCAAAAAATATGGGAAATTAGGAACAGACTTGACAGAAAATGAAAAATTTGCATTTGGTTGACTGATTTGTGGGCTTCTGTTTGGCATTGTTCTGACATACTCCAATGTTAGTGATGAAGTCACCTCTGTAGGAGCTCTATATATTACACACATTCTGAAAGGCTCTGCCCAGATGATAACAACATGTGAAAAGAAATAGCTTTTAAAAAGTGTGAAATGCTTGGTCCCTCACTTGCTTTACAACAACTTCCTTTTTGTTTAAAGACTTGTTGGGATTCATAGGCACTAGGCCAAATTCTCCTGGAAGACCTCAATAACACAATGGAGACTGAGCTTGAACACAGGTGATAGAGAACAGGGTTCAGCCACTGATGGCTGAAGGACACCTACCTGGCTGTAAGGCAAAACATACCACAGAATGGGGGGGAGGGGAAGTGCTCCAAAGTTATTGTCCAGAGACTTGCATCCGAAGAAGTGGGTATTCACCCACGAAAGCTCATGCTGCAAAACATCTGTTAGTCTATAAGGTGCCACAGGATTCTTTGCTGCTTCTACAGAACCAGACTAACACGGCTACCCCTCTGATACTTGTCCAGAGACTGAATCTGATGAAATGGACCATTTTAAAAGGCCTGTTTGGGGCTTTTAAATATGTGAAGAAATAACCACTTCCAGCAGGTTAATAAAATACAGCTATTGCTGATGTCAAAGTTCATCTGCCGTTGCCTCCTTCTCATTTAAATTATTTTGTATGGAATTCCACATGCTCTGATACAGTAATGTAGTAAATGGAATCTTCTACAAAGCTGCTTCATGGGGAATTTGTTTCTCCTTCAAAACTCGCAGTAGTGTCTGTGGTTTTCGGGCAGGGAAGGTCATGCTTCACTAATCTGCTGGAGCTCTTTGAAGACTTCACTGCCATGAGAGATAAGGAAAACTCAATATATTTCTGAAAATCTAAGCATCAGAAAGTCAAGTTTCACATCAGCGATTAAGGCTAAACTAAAAAGCCATGGAATAGGAAGTAACATGAGGTGCTGGATAAAACTGCTACACAGCAGGAGCCAAAAGAGTTGAAAGCTAGAGGGAAAGCATGAGTGAGACACCAAGGGGAAAATTTCATGACCTTTATTTACCATACAAAAAATTGATTTGAATGAAGATACCAAAAACAGAACTAAATTCTAATCCTCTACCTGGAGGTATATCTGTCTAACACTGAGTTACTCTAGATTCAACATTGGAACACCAGTATAAATGATAGGAGGATTGGGCTCAGGAGGTCAAAGTTTCAGGACTAAATAACACTGGTGATAGAACCAATATGAGAAATGAAACAACCTCACAAAAGGATTTAGATCACTTCAGTGTACAGACCAGTTGATGGCAACTGCAGAAGGCATTTGGGGTCAAAAGGCCAAACTAGGAAATGGAGAACCAAGAGATGAATTGCTTATATAGGGCCTATCCCTATAGCCCCTATTCACAGGGCCGCCCAGAGGGGGGGGCAAGAGGGGCAATTTGCCCCAGGCCCCGAGCCCCACAGGGGCCCCAACCAGAGTTTTTCGGGGGCCCTGGAGCAGGGTCCTTCACTCGCTCCGGGGGCCCCGGAAAACTCTTGCGGGGCCGGGCGCAGTAGCTTCTTCGCTCCCGGTCTTCGCCGGCGGCGGGTCCTTCCTCTCCGGGGCGGAAGGACCCCCCGCTGGCGAATTACCGCCGAAGACGGAGCGGGACCCGCCGCCGAAGTTCAGCTCGGTCTTCGGCGGTAATGGGCCCTTCCGTTCCGGGACCCGCCGCCGAAGTGCCCCGAAGACCCGCGGTGGGGGCCCCCCGCCGCAGAATTACCGCTGAAGACCGGGCTGCACTTCGGCGGCGGGGGGACCCCGCCGCGGGTCTTCAGGGCACTTCGGCGGTGGGTCCTGGAACGGAAGGGCCCCCCGCCGCCGAAGACCCCGGGCCCCCGGAATCCTCTGGGCGGCCCTGCCTATTCAGATTACTCACTGTAGTCAAAGGAAGTTTGGCTTTATTAGGGGTACAGGATTTGGCCCATAGCTGAAACTATAAAATACCAGAGGACACAAACTAAAATATATATCAGTTTTTCAGCAAAAGTACAAAGAAATCAATGGGGAGCGCTGCTTCAGTCTCAGGTGGAAAAATACAAATTAGTTTAAGGCACTTAGATTTGACCCTGGAGAACTGGGGATTGGGTGAAAATACAAGAAGATCAACTAAAGCAATGAAAGGCAGACAAGCTAAGACAGATCAGAGTCGTATGATTGTAAACTGCTTTTCAAAAGTATTAAGTCTCAACTGGGCAATATTAAAGTCTGTGGGAATTTCTAAACTAACCACAATAAGCATAGGGTCTAGTACTTACAGAGCAGTCACTGAGTTGCTTTAAAGAGATGGGAGGGTCTCTAGTGCTTGTCAGGAACCGTAAAAGCTTGGAGGGAGTGACCCAACAAGTGTTGCTTAAAGATGTTAATCCCATTCAACATACTGAAGGTTTCAGAGACTTTTTTTAATACTACATTTCCTTTGAAAGGCCTCCTATGCAGATAAACACATGTTTTACAGAGAGCTGAATGATTACATTTATAAAATTACAATGAGTTCCATAAAACTTAACACTATTAAACAAACTGTTTTCTCAACTTCATGTATGCAGTTGCTTTGACAATGCTAGGAATGACAAATGAAAGCAAGAGCAGGACTGAAAGCTAAATTAGTAGTTTGAAAAAGCCCCTACTGTGTTTTAAAGCCTCTACTAAACCTCCATTTTAAACCTATTTTAAATTAGGGCTGTTTTTCATTCTACATTTCCTCCCCAGTCTGTCTGTTCCTTGGGCTTAAATAAATATTCGAGCAGTGTGCATGCAGTATTTGTAAAAGAAATGATGGATGCACACAGCACAGGTTAACTGACATATTTTCACCTATCGTAATTGTTCCAGAAGTCTTTGTTGTAATATCAATAACCACTAGATGGCATCATGCAAAGGAATATTGCCAATACAACAGCCTGCTAGCACAGTTTAAGCATGTCAGTGTACAACACTGGTAAGTTCAGCAATGTTACATCCAATGTTATGTAATATGGAATTTCAGTAACAGCATTGTAAACCAACAAAATATTTAATCACTAGGTTTGCAGAAAAAGTGAAGAAGGCTTCAAGAAGATTGAAATAACTTGTAATTTGTTGAATAGTTGGGCACTGACCAAATGAGGAATACCCAGCTATTGATCACCTGTGTAAATTTTGGTTGAAGCTATTTTCCTAGTAATATACAGGAACTCTGTGGCTGAGGCATGGATAGAATTTAGTTCTTCTGGGTAGCATTCAACTGCCTTAACTGTGAGATCATCCCTTCTCTTCCTGCAAAGCCCTGCCTCATTTACTACTCACCTTCCAGTGTCTGCAACAAATGAGGCAAGGTGCTTGCACACATCCTTCTTTACTATATAACCATGATCCATCACAAAGCAGGTCCAAACTGTGCACTGGATGAGACAGGGGTCCTGTGGGAAAAACAATATATGATCATCAAAAAGAATGAGGAGTACTTGTGGCACCTTAGAGACTAACAAATTTCAAATAAATGTGTTAGTTTCTAAGGTGCCACAAGTACTCCTTGTTCTTTTTGCTGATACAAACTAACACAGCTACCACTCTGAAATATATGATCATGTAATTATAGACTATAGCATAATAAGAGAAGATAATAAGGTGATAAGTAACAGTCAGCATGGATTTGTCAAAAACAAATCATGTCAAACTAACCTGATAGCTTTCTTTGACAGGGTGACAAACCTTGTGGATGAGGGGAAGCGGTAGATGTGGTATATCTTGATTTTAGTAAAGCTTTTGATACTGTCTTGCATGACCTTCTCGTAAACAAACTAGGGAAATGCAACCTAGATGGAGCTACTATAAGGTAGGTACAAAACCAGTTGGAAAACCGTCCCAGAGAGTAGTTATCAGTGGTTCACAGTCATGCTGGAAGGGCATAACAAGTAGGGTCCTGGAAAGATCAGTTTGGGTCTGGTTCTGTTCAATATCTTCATCAATGATTTAGATAATGGCATAGAGAGTACACTTATAAAGATTGTGGACAATACCAAGCTGGGAGGGGTTGCAAGTGATTTGGAGGATAGGATTAAAATTCAAAATGATCTGAACAAACTGGAGAAATGGTCTGATGTAAATAGGATGAAATTCAATAAGGAAAAATGCAAAGTACTCCATTTAGGAAGGAACAATCAGTTGCACTCATACAAAATGGGAAATGACTGCCTAGGAAGGAGTACTGCGGAAAGGGATCTGGGGGTCATAGTGGACCAGAGGCTAAATATGAGTTAACAGTGTAACACTGTTGCAAAAAAAGCAAACATCCTTCCGGGATGATTAGCAGGAGTGTTGTAAGCAAGACACGAAAAGTAATTCTTCCACTCTACTCCATTCTGATTAGGCCTCAGCTGTAGTATTGAGTCCAGTTCTGGGCATCACATTTCAGAAAGGATGTGGACAAATTGGAGAGAGTCTAGAGAAGAGCAACAAAAATGATTAAAGGTCTAGAAAAATCTGACTTATGAGGGAAAAGTGGAAAAAATTGGGTTTGTTTAGTCTGGAAAAGAGAAGACTGAGATGGGACATAACAGTTTTGAAGAATGTAAAAGGTTGTTACAAGGAGGAGGAAGAAAAAAAAATTTTTTTAACCTCTGAGAATAGGACAAGAAGCAATGGGCTTAATTTGCAGAAAGGGAGGTTTAGGTTGGACATTAGGAAAAACTTCCTAACTGTGAGGGTGGTTAAGCACTGGAATAAATTGCCTAGGGAGGCTGTGGAATCTCTATCACTGGAGATTTTTAAGAGTAGATTAGACAAACACGAGTCAGGAATGTTCTAGATAATTAGTCCTGTCACGAGGTCCCTTTCAGTTCTATGATTCTATGATTCTATAATGCATCACACCAGGGGGGCAAATTAAGGTTTCACAGAGAAACTTAATACTGGCATTTTCTAATGCGAATACTTGACTTTCATAAGATTGGCAAGGTTGCAATCTTTTAACCGGAGCCAATGTTTTTTAAATTAAAAATTTCAACAAATTAAAATTCATGTCAGTTTTCCAGGGAAAATTTTGATAGTTCCCAAAACAATTTTACAGAATACCAAAAACCTTGTTTGTGGTACCTCATGGGAGCTGTAGTTTGGTTGCTCCATTGTTCTCTGTAGGCCAGGGGCCTTGGTCAGACTACATCTCTCATGATTTTTCACAGTCTCCACTCTTTGTGAAGGAAGGAGGTGCATCACAGCAGCTGTATGGCTATGGTGTCTCATGGGAGAAT
Source organism: Mauremys reevesii (assembly GCF_016161935.1). Taxonomy (NCBI): domain Eukaryota; kingdom Metazoa; phylum Chordata; order Testudines; family Geoemydidae; genus Mauremys; species Mauremys reevesii. The sequence goes on from NC_052630.1 coordinate 29,630,033, forward strand.
AAATCCACTGGGGAGCCTTACTCTTACAGGAGATTGGGAACATGAGACACCAAAAACTACACTCCCAGTAGGCACCATGACAGTATTTGTGGTTTTGGACTTTAATTTTTTTTATTAAAAAAACCCCACGAGTTTATATGGAAAACATTTTTCACACAAAAAAAATTATTTAGTAAGAAAATCACAATTTTAAATTAGTTTTTATGTTAAGATTTAGACCACTCCTACTTCTAACATATATATTTTATTTGTAGGTTTTTAAAAAAGCAAATGGGAAAAAACAAATTCCATTATGTGGAACACTACTTACTCCCACATCATTCATCAGCAAGGTTGGAATGTTTAAGATCCACTGCTAAGACCTCCGCTACTTGAGGAAACCGTAAATGATATCAGTAGTAGGTTGCAAAACGTATGTGGACCAAAAACTAGAATGGGATGAAACAAACACTTCATCGGTCCAGCTCCTGTTGTTACAGTTTAAAGATAAATAGGGTGGAGATATGGAGGCTCTAGGAACTGACTAAGAATGAGAACAGTAACCACAAACACAGTTGCAAGTATAAAATCTTGCTTGTGTTATAAGTTACACTCACATACCCATTTACACAGCCTGAGAGAGTCCATGCGCTGGCCAATGCCATATCTAAACTCTCATACCCAAAGATTTCATAGAGTTGGGTGGATCTCTCAACAGGTGGTCATTGAGGGGTGGTTCCTGTAGAGATCATCACAATGAAGTCTTCCATGGGTCTTCCTCCCATTTTAGCCTAACCACAGAATCTCTTTTATATTATTATGACCAACACCTTATGCATATGTATATAGATTTTAATACTACTTTCCTTATTTGTACTTCCATAGCCCATGAATGTTGGGATGCCCTGTTTTTCATAGGTTGTTTTATTAGTTTTCCTTATTCTCATTAGCATCTCTGCACAACATGCCTCCATGATAACCTGTGGTCAAAGCAGGACATCCATGATGTTACAATCAGGTGTCTTGCAGTCTAGACCGGTGGTTTTCAAACATTTTTTCTGGTGATCTAGTTGAAGGAAATTGTTGATGCCTGCAACCCAACAGAGCTGGGGATGAGGGGTTTGGGATGAGGGACTCGGGGCTGGGGCAGAAGGTTGGGGTGCAGGGATAAGGGCTGCCAGGTGGGGCTGGGAATGAGGGGTTCAAGGTGTGGGAGGGGGCTCTGGGCTGGGATAGGGGGTTGGGGTGCAGGAGGGGTCAGGGCTCTGCTCTGGGGGTTCAGGCTCTGGGCTGGGGTTGAGGGGTTTGGGGTGCAGGAAGGGGTTCTGGGTTGGGGGGGCTCAGGGCTGGGGCAGGAGATTGAAGCACAGGGTTGGGATGTGGACTTACCTCAGGCGGCTTCCAATCAGCAGCGCAGTGGAGGCGCTAAGGCAGGCTTCCTGCTTGTCCTGGCACTGCAGCCCATGCTGCACCCTGGAAGCAGCCAGTAGTAGGTCCTGCTCTTAGGCAGAGGCGCACAAGTGGCTCTGCATGGCTCTCACCCACAGGCACCATTGCTGCCTACAAGAGACTGGAAGCCTGGAACAGACTGGCTAAATGAGCTAAACAGAGACACTTGGCACAGGGAGGGAAGCTCAAGCAACTGGTTCTTTAGGAGAGCACTGAAGGAGCTGTTCGAGAGGGCTGTCTCTGGAAAGGTTACACGGGAGACAACTCTAAGCGGGACAGTTACAAGCTGAGCCCCAGGGTGGGTCACCCATGAGAACTGATAACAAAAGGACTTAGTGAAGGAACACTTTTGCTCACCCAGGCTCTGAGGTAAGAGCTATGGCTTAAAGCTGATTTTTGGGACTCTGAGTTTTACTTTTGAGTTCTTTTTCTGAATAAACCTATACTCTGATAAGGATGGTGACTGGGCCAGTAAGTGTGTGGAGTCTCTGTAAAAAGGCCTGGAATTGGGAGAACAAAGGGTAGGGCAATACATAGGCATCCTGCCCACAATAGGGTCCATAACGGTGGCCAATGTGTTTACACAGACTTATAAATCTCAATGAGAAGATGGTATCTGGAATCTGTCTTTGGCTATTGCCCAATGACAGCTGTTAAAATATCTTGCTGGAGGTTTGTACCATATGACTTTGATTTTTAAAATGTTTGTTTTAGAAAAATGTATACATCCATCTACGCACTGTTTATACAGATGGGTTTTAAGCATGGGTGAATTTCTTAGGCTTTTCATAACCTATAGTTTGACATGGTACTGTAAATTCCATATTTTACATGAATTTACAACTGTAACTCTTAGTATAAAGTGGGTTTCAGATGTCAACTTCTAAAAATCAACAGTTTTCTTGACCTGAATTATTACAATTGGATTTTCTCTAGGCAAAGTATGAAGAGATTTTGTATGCCTAAAATACCAAAGATAGTATTTCTAGTCAGATTGGGCTTGAGAGTAAGGTGTTTACAGAGCTTCTTGAATTTCAGATTAATCAAGTGCTAATTTGCTTCTAAGTTATTACTTTATAATAGTCTTTGTTCCTGAAACTTTTTTTTAATACACTCAAAGACTGCAAAGCTGTGGCCACCCAGTACAGTAAATAATCCAGCACAATGAGTATTAAAGCATATAATATGCACTATTGCATCTAACACAATATGCATTTAACTGTAGCATTTTTAGATTGGACCACACACTATAATAAAACTGATGCTTTTCATTTACATCTCAATGCTTCAGGGATGTAGCTGAAGGGTGAGAACAGCCCTCGTCCTCCATTTAGGACTGTTGACCATAGTGGTTGGTTATGTGTCATAAGAAGAAAATGGAGGGAAGTGGCTGCTACAGGTTAGTAAATTGGGAAGAGAGTTATGTTCCGCATATATCAGATAGTGAGCTGCTAGCTGTGAGAATGCTTTGGTGGTAAACACTTGAAGTCTTGTATAGTAAAAAATCTTGTCTTGTGACTGCTCCTGCTTTCTGTCCTAAGGCCAGTAACTACATGTGCTGAAGTGAGCCATAGCTCCTTATTAGCAGGAGTAATTGAAAAGCCTAAAAATGGCACCTACTCACACTTGGACTCAGTTGATTGCACTTATGCCCTGACTCCAACTTCTTTAGTCCATGTTATACCCATTCCTCCATCATTATGCTCTTTCCTAGGTGGGGGTGGGGGGAAGGGGGGTTGCTGAGCACTGTGCTGCACAGCTGATGAGCAATTAGTCACGAGGCTCACCCAGCTTCTCAGAGGCTGCAGGATTGAGCCCTCAGCTGAAGTATTAGAAGTTTCATTACTCTGACACGCAACTAGCAAGGTCATAACAAAGAAAAATCACAGAGTACATAACATTTCTTCCCTTCTCTGGATTTCTCCCTGTGGTGCTATGGCAGGACTTGTCCTCATCTTTGTCCTATACAGCAGGAAGCGCGCTGTCCCTGTTAGGTGAACAATCAATAACAAGGTTGGTTATCTGAGGTGACTTTTTGATGTTAAAACTTGATCACTAAGTAACACTTTGACTTGCATGTTCTGCTATAGAATAACATTCAGCAGAAGCTGAAATGGAGCCCCATATTTTTCAGTCAGTTGCGGGGGTGCATGGGAAGCAAGGAAGCAAGTGCTACAATAAAGCCCATAGGTGAGACAGCAGAAGCAGCACAAGAAACTACTAGGTGATGTGTAAAGGCTGCTCCCAGTCACCTGCACTTTTTCCATGAATTAACCACAGAAAGGATCGTCCTATGAAACACCTAGAATGTTTGACAGAGTGGATAAAAATCAATGACGTTTTTTATAATTGTTTTTATTTGAATTTATTAAAATAAAATATATGTTTTATTTTAAAAAGACAACCTAGTCCATTTCAAACACGTTTGTACTAGATTTAGGTCTTAATCTATTAAAATCACTGAAATTAAAATACACAAAAATTAAGCACTACATATTTGCTGCTGAGTTTTAAAGAAAGTTGATCCAGTTCAGTGGTTTGAGTTCAGTGGTTAAGCACATGGAGCCAGTGTTGATTAAAGTGCTAAACCAGTTTTACACAGCAGTAGCCTCTTCAGCTGGTGCAGAGACTGTTTTCTTCAGTTCAGTTTATTCATCTCATTCAGTGCAATTACTAATTCATTCAAAGTTAAGAAACTCATTGAAATTTTCAAATAATAGAAAAGCTTATTTTCCACTTCAAATGTATAAATTAAAATGATGTGCAAGAGAATGAGATATACTAGTTGTAAATCTTGAAGGACATGATGACTAGAAAAATCAGTTCAAACAGCTACAGATAATATTTCTTGATTTTAATAATCCATTTTAAATGCAAAACATGTTCGATACGTTTTCTGGTAGACTTTTCTTATGTATCCAGCACACTAAGATAAAATAATGCTATATTTGTTCATTTTAAGCTCAATTTGGATGGAAATTAAATTAACACAAATCACAAATTAAAAAAAAATCATCCTGCAAATAAGACAAGCATCATTCACTGTTTTCTAACGCAATAATAAATGTAAAATTAAGAATTTGAATACGTGTAAATTAAGCTACGTAATACTCAAATGTTTATAAATGTAGTTTATTCTCCTGGTTAATTAAAAGAAGCAAACTTCATATAAAGGCTATATTTAGTTAAAAATCAACATTTTAGTAGTTATCAACCTTTCCTTTGTAAAATAATAGAAGTACAAATGGAAAACATCATTAAAATCTATTATTTAAACCAAGGTTTCCTGCTTGCTGCCTTAAATCATGATTAAAATTGGTGATTTAAATCAATCCACCCTGATGTTTGACTGTCTGGTAAACCAACAGATGGCCTTCTAAGTGGAGAGGCAAGAGAGTGGCAGATACTTTGGAAATGACTCAGATATGCTTGCCATGGAAGTAGCCAGCAAAAAGTGGAAGCAACCAAAATAATGACTTGTGTTTTTTGTTTTAGTTGTGGCTCAAACGGGAAAGCACTAGGAGATGGGCAAAATACCAAGCAGTTTAAATACTTCAGAAACTGGAGTGGAATTTCTATGACTTAGAAAAAAATGCACTATGTTGTATTTTATTTGTCTAACTATTCTCCACTTTTATAGGTCAGAATTTCACATTTGCTTGTTACAACTGCCAACCAGGAATACATGAAACTCTTTAGAGCCAGCAGAAAGATGTCAAATTATACTTACACAGAACATAGGGAAGATCTCTTCACTATTTTCAATCCAAAATACTATTACTACATGCTAGAGAATATAGAATTGTTTTAACTCAGGGTATCAGTGCCACAAGACACACTGAGAACCCTCTCAAAGAATTACACATCAGCAGATAACATAAGGTCGTGAATATCTTACTATGTAGTCAAGAGAAGAATGCTTGTTAAACACTGGACTAAGTAGAAGTTATTTCCTGTGAAGTGAATAGTAATTCAGATACTACCGGATTATGAACCATTGTCTCAATTGCCAAAGCTAAACAGGATAATAGTTTATTTCTGAGGATACTTTGCAATTGCAGAGATGATGATGCAGCTTGAAAGTATAACAGAAATAAAAGCAGGTGTAAGCAATATCTGAGTAAGAAGGTTGTAGCGTGTAAGTAATACTGTGACTCTCTTAATGATGGTTCTCAAAGTCTGCTTTATGACTTATTAAACACAAACATCCTAGACCACTATCAAACCGGTGCAGGAGCTGTGCATATGCAATAAGGCTAACACTTCAAAATGTCATGGCTTGACTTTCAGATGCTAAAGTTAGACAATGTTGGCTAACCTCTGTACTAAAGATGTTAATAACACTAAAAGCAGCAAAGAATCCTGTGGCACCTTATAGACTAACAGACGTTTTGCAGCATGAGCTTTCGTGGGTGAATGCCCACTTCGTCGGATGTTAGTCTATAAGGTGCCACAGGATTCTTTGCTGCTTTTACAGAACCAGACTAACACGGCTACCTCTCTGTTAATAACACTATGATTAAAGCTGTTTGTTTGGGGTCCTTATACTGTCAAATGCAGCTGAAATCCTCACAAAAAATATCCATAGTAGAGATGCTGGGGGGGGGTGGAATTACAGAGGAAAAAGATGCTCCCCAAGGGCTATTGAAGGGCCAAGAGAGCAGGCTTAGTCAATGTTAGATGTAGTGGACGTAGCCACTTTTGGGGCCACCCTCAGATTCTAAGCCACATAGCTGGGGTGGAGGGGAGGAACTTGATTGCCACCAACTAGCCCCCAAAGCTCTTTGTTCCCTTCTATGACATTGGTGTTAAGAATGAACCCTAGAAATAAATGTTTCATTCAGCTATAACGCCAACACTTTTTTTTTTTAATCAAAGGGGGCAAAAGCAGTTGGTGAAAGGAGCCATTCCGTTGCCCCATAGGGGAGTCTCAGTACCACCCCAGCAATAGTCAGATGTATTGAATCCAAGGCTGAAAGTTTCACATAGGGTAATGCTGCCCAAACTGACCATTGGCATTGCCCCTTAGACTTGTGCCATGCTGGGGATTGAAGAACTAGCACCTGATACTTCAAATGTTTGCTGATGTCGAATGGTGACCTTCTACTGAGTCAGGCCACTGTAGGATCCTGGCTGCAGTTGTGGCCCAACTTTTCCCCTGGACTGAGGACCTAGAACTGGGTCTAGGTTGCATTTAGACCTTGTTACCTCTAGCAGCTCCCAAATCAACATGTGCTCCCTGTCCAAACCCTCAGCCTTCTCCCAGTGCCATTCCAGAGCCAATCATGTGGCCTGCAATCAAATCCTGCCCCTCGGGGCAGGATTAAGCTCCTGTGTAGGAGTGGAATTCCTCTCCTCCCACAAGAGGCAGGTTGGCATCTCTAAGTGAAAGGTAAGACTTTCAGTGCTCTTGCCAACCAGGACTCTGGAGAAGGGGGGTCAGCTCTTGGCCTTAACTACCCCTAATCAATCAGGCTCACAAAGAAATAGGTCTGGCACAGTAGATGTGCATGTGGAGTAAGGGGCTGCACTGTCAGGAGTAAGGATCCACAGCCAGCTTGCTTAACTACACTGCAAATAGCTTAATGCCAAGCAGTGTAGCCAGGAGAGCTGTGCCCAATGTGAGCTGCCTGATTGGCTAAGGGACTAACATACTTGCTCTCAAGACCAGCATCAGGGCAGTGGCTACTCAAAGCATTCATCCATGGTTGTGATAGCTCTTGTGTCTGCTTGTCCCCAGCCTTACTCCAGGTAACCTGAGTTCTGACCTTTGACTCTGACTCCTGCTCTGACCACTAGACCTGACTAGCCACATCCCAGTCCCTAATATCCACACATATGGAGGCATTTGATGTCCTCTACTCTTGCAATGAGCTTAATCAAAGTCCAGGTAACCTGGGCTCGGAATGTAAACAGAAGAAAGTGTGAGAGGCTGAGGGAAGGGGGCAGGAAAGAGGAATACCTGAGAGGTAAAGGATGTGTAGTATTGCTAGCCAGAATAGGAGAATGCTATAATACTGCTTGGGCAGCATGTATGGATGCCTGGTTGGGGGGTGTAGTGAGGTGGCTTGGCTCCCGACGGCCCCTGAGAGAGAGGAACCGGAACAGCCACCTCAGTGGGCGGAGCCACCGCCACCTGTTCCCGCCCCCCGGAAGTCAAGGGGCGGGACAGGAAGTATAAAAGCCCGGCCCCAGTGCTCAGTTGGAGCCCGGCGGCCGGAGAGGACAGACACTCCTGATCGGGCTCCTCCTGGACTGAGCCTCCCTCGAGCCAGGTACCCTGACGTGGACGGACCGAGCCTCCCTCGAGCCAGGTACCCTGACGTGGACGGACCGAGCCTCCCTCGAGCCAGGTATCCTGACGCGGACCGACCGAGCCTCCCTCGAGCCAGGTACCCCGAGGTAGACTGGCCGAGCCTGCCCCGAGCCCGGTACCCCGAGGAGCTGCCCGAGCGTCCCCCTGACCCGAGTCCGGAGGAGCAGCCCGACCTAGAGAGCCCTCAGCACGCCGAGGAGCCCATGGTGTGGGACCCCGCTGCCGAGCCCAGCGATGAGCAGGTACCCATGGAGGGGGAGATGGAGTGTAGCCCGGGGGTAGCCGACCCCTGTCCGGCTGAGGGCACCGATGTGCCCATGTCAGTGTGTTGCGGCCAGGATCCCCACTGACTGCAGCGGATCCACGCCGCTGCTAGGGCCCCGGGCTGGGACACGGTGGAGTGGGTGGGCCTGTGTCCCCCTTGCCACCTCACTCACGGGTGGCAGACTCCCCCTCCTACCAGTGTTCAGGCAGAGAAGCCTGCACTTACCTGGGCTTCCTGAACTATTGCTGTAGCTCAGCTCCTGCTACAAGGACCTGAGCCTTGAACTATTGTTTATTGCCCCGCCCTGACTAAGGGCCTGGGCTTCCTGAACTATTGCTGCGGTTCAGCTCCTGCAACAAGGGCCTGAGCTCTGAGACTATTATTACTGCTCAGCTCCTGAGGCAAGGACCTGAGCTCTGAGACTGTTGCTGCTGCTCAGCTCCTGAGGCCAGGGCCGGAGCCCTAAACCTCATACTAAGTGTTTGGTGCCCCGCCCTGACTGAGGGCCTGGGCTTGCTAGTGCCCCTGTGTGTTCTGCTCCTGCTGAGAGGATCTGAGCTCAGGACTGCTGTGTTGCTGCCCCACCCTGATTGAGGGCCTGGGCTTAGCTTGGTTCACTGTTACTGCTCAGCCTGCAGGAAGGCTCTGAGCCCCCTGGACTCTTGCGGGCTGCCCCACCCTGAGCTAGGGCTTGGGGCTTACTGACTTTGTGATTGCTCAGCCCCGGCTGCAAGGACCGGAGCTTAGAACTGGTTTGCTGCCCCACCCTGAATGAGGGCCGGGGCTTATTAACTTTATTGGTACTCAGCCTACAGGGAGGATTTGAGCCTAGACCTAGTGTTTGCTGCCCCGCTCTGACTGAGGGCTGGGACTCATTACAGTGACCTTGTGCCTTCTGTTCAGCCCCTGCCTGAGGGGCAGAACCCCGAGACCTTTCGAACCCGAAGACTGATTTGGGCCGTGTAGTGAGGCGGCCTGGCTCCCGACGGCCCCTGAGAGGGCACGGCCCCAACAACAGACTATTACAGGGGGCATTTATTTACCAGACTAGAATCTGGCCCCATGTCCAGTAATAATGTGGGTGGATGGGAAATATTCTAGCTGTTTCCATTATTCATTCCAAACAGCAAAAAAGATGAGCCCACTTTACCCACTGCTAAGCTGAGAGTTAAAAAGCCCTTAATGTACAGACTTTTATTTATTTATTCAAGTAATGAAGGCAAAGGGCTCCACTCATAACTCAAATGGCACAACAGGTTTTTTTTCAAAACAAATACATTTCTTGGCTGAGATATTGTGTGATAGATTTCAACTTAGAGGCTTTTTATAGCTGAATTAAAACCCCCTGAAAATAAGTTTCTAATGCAAATTATGACAGACCATTAAGTGCAGTACCACAGTATTCTATGCATATTTATAGTTAGTGATGAATGACATCTCTGTAATTGTGTTTGTTCAGTACTATAGCGAATAGACTTAATCAGGCACAGTCTCATTTTCCATATGAAATGGGGCGCCCTCTCTGTTTCTATATGCAAGAGTGCCTGTACTAAAACAGATAAAGAGGAAGTAAAAGAAAACATGTTCTTGCAAATAGCGTATCGTAAATGGAGAACTCACAGAAAACCAAAGAAGCAAGAGTCAGCTGGAATTGCAAACAATCTCATGTGTTAAGGATAAGTTCAAGTAAGTGTACCGTAGAAACCATATTAATTACAGTGCTTAGGGAGATTTTTTTCTTCTAGATACACGGTCAGGTTAAACTGTGGTGTCTAGTAATGTTGGCACTTAAAAGTATTTTTTCTTTTTTTCTTTTTATTGATTTTGGATGTTAGGTATAATTCTTGGCAACTAGCCATTCCATTTCTGTAGCTTTTCATAATGTACTAACAGCAAGGGCAGCCTGAGTTCTGACACTGTTGGTTTTCCATCACTTGTCAGATTGTTTGACAGCAAGCATACAGTATGGGCCACATTGTGAGCTGGTGACACCACTATACATCTGCAGCAAGTCCAATGGAATTGTAAACGAAGCTGGGGGCACCACCTATGGTTAAAAAGTTGCTTGGCACCCCTCATTACAAGATCCTTTTCCCCATTCTTACAACTTCACCAAACTAAATGTTGCAGCTGAATTATTCCATGACAGGCATTTGCCCCAAGCTAAGGTCTGTTCCTTTTGGAAATTTTCAGATGAAATGATATAGCCATTTCTGAAGACAAAGCTGGGGGAAATACACTTTTCCATGTGTTTTTAAAAAAAAAATAAATCAAAATTGCATTGAGAAACTCAAGTGTCTCCTTGCTTTAGAGCAAAGACATGAAATTTGGCCGCGGTGTCACAATGGAGCCAGAGAGCTTCCTCCTGCCATCCCTGTGAAAAGTGCCCAAATTTGGCCAAGTTATAAGCCTCTGAATATCTCGGATCATGTAATTAAATACTTGTAATGCATACGCACAAGTGGCCCAAATTAAGGTTCTACATGCAACTTTAATTCTGGCATTTCTTATCTTTCCAGTGATTAGGTTAATTATGTTCTTTTAACATAGTTTTTGGGGTTTTCTGCATGTCTCTAATTTCCTAGCTTTTTACAAAAGCAAACTCAAATCAAATTCCATCCTGTGGCATCATTGACAGCCACAAGGGTCCTCAGCAAGGTAGGAACCTTTAGGTCCACCTCTAGACCTCTGCCACTTGAGCAAGAAAGTAACTGATGGCAGCAGTCAATTGTCATCCTGTAAATAGACCAGAACTAAAAGGCAAGCCATCCCATTCCCAGTGAGTTTCATGGCAATTGGCTGACTGCAGAGGAACAGGGAGAATCAGGAACCATGGGTTCCATTCCAGGTTTGGTAGGGAAGTGTGCTCCAGTGGGCAGAGATTTTTTCTGCTGTTTTTTGCCAAAACTTGACCACTTCTGCCTCATCCCTGCCAAACTGTCCCAGTCCTGTGTCTTCTCCATCCCCTTGTCCCATTCTCTTTGCCTATTAAATTGCAGCTTCCACTATTCTGTCTTAGCATCCCAGTCTGTCATCCCGCTGCCCAGCTAGTTCTAAACTCCCCCTTCAGGCTCACTGTCAAGTGCCAATCCCAATCTCCACCCTCGCTCTCACTGGCTTCCCCTACCCACTCCTAATCTCAGTCCTGGCTGTCCGCTCTTATCTGAATTCTCTCCCGCAATGGTTCCCAGTCCAATTTGCTTCTGCAGTCTCCTCATCCACTCTCTCTCCACCCCCCGCCCCTTTTGCTGACCTAATTTTGTAGTGTAGACATACCCTAAGTATACCGGAATCCTACCTGTGACCTCCTGCTATTCTGAATACCCTATTAAAGTGAACATTTCCTGAACTCTTGTTTCCTGAATATGTTTTTTAGTACTTGAGGGGGAAATAGCATATTTATAGCAATGAAGAATGAAGCTCCCTAGTTTATAGCATAATTAAAACGTGGGGTGGCAATATTGCAGGATTACCCCATTCTGCCCCACCTATGTGCTTCCCCTATGGATCAAACAGTCAGTTAACCTCTTTACCTATTTGTCTTTTCTTCTCTTAGATGAGACTGCTAACACAGCTCCGAATTAATGGTAATTAAGAGAGGGGTTTATGAAATGCACATCTTTTCAGGTAGCTGAACTGAGGCCCCATGCATAATTTCATACCAATTACCAAACAGCTGTGACACAGTAAAAAACATCAGTTAGACATGTCAAGAGTTGAACCAACAATATGGAGTTCAAAGTTAGTAGCCCATTACTAATTCCCTGAGCCATTTAGTATCCCCTACAGAAAGACAGCAAACATCGCTGTGCTTCGTAAACCAACATTAAAATATGTAGTAATTTATACTTGATATTTACTAGATGCAAAACACACATTAGGCCATGTTATTGAAAACTTTAAAAACTGCATTGAAAACAAGCAAAAAATATAGCTAATTTGGAGTAGTTATTAATGTGCATTTCAATTTATTGAGATTTTAGCATGTTTTGGACACCACTTAATTTGACACTGATTGGCCAAGACAAAATTCTTGGAAAAGATGCATACCGTTGCTTTAAATCTGTAGCAAGAAACCAGGAAGAAAGGAGCTGGGGAAGCTTCCAGACAGAGGCTCTACAAAGAATTAGAAAGGAAATAGCTATTAGAAAAACCCTGCTTTCTTATTGTAACACTGAGCAAGGATTTTATTAGAAGAAATAGACTCATGTTCTTTAAGTTGTAAGGCAGCTCTCATTGGCTTGAGGTCAAAGGGAATTGAGGATGCTCAGCATGTTGCTGAATGGTGCTCTTCAGCCATAAGAGCAACTACTTATTTCAGTGCTGCTGGAACAATGTTTATATTGTGTGGGGATGGGGATGGGGAGAGGGCTGAAGGTGGAAATGATGTATTTGGGTTGTTATTACTACTTCAAGCCAGGGGGTGCGGCAGCACCCCTAGTTCCAGTACCTACTTGTGGAAGGCCTGCTCCAAAGCCTATTGTAATCAGTGTAAAGATGCCCATTGACTTCGGTAGGCACTGGATCAGGCCTGGAAATGGCTTAATTTGAGGGAGCGGCACATCAGTGTTTCTGATGTACATTACCACTCATATTCAAAAATATTACTTCTAAAAGATTTATAAAATAAATCTCCTTGTAATCCAACATTAGAGCCTTTACAAAACAAATGCACAAAACGTTGCAGTTCATAGATCAGTAAAATCTCCCATTCACTTAGGATTTGTCTGAAGAAGGACTTGAAGATTTGACCCTGTGACATTAAGCCAGATGGAAGAAATACATTTGGATACTTTCAAAAGGGTGAACCCTGTATATGAGGAGATTAGGCCTAACTCAAATGGTTTATTTTTCTGCTCAGAATAATTAAAGGGCTGCCAACTCAAGCTCCCCGTTAAATCAATAGAAGTATAGTTAATACTTTTCTGGATTAAAGATTTGTTCGTGTTCACGCTGATTTTGTATAGCAGGCCTCTATAGCCACAAAAGGATTATACATGTTTGTCCTAACTCTAAGTAGTGGAAAGACCAAAAAGTCCCATAACTTTTACAATGAAGCTATCCTATCTCTAATTCATGCCACATTAATGGTAGGAAGTTGAAGCACTGACCTTTCTTTTGTATAAGACTTGAAGCCAAGTGGATAGGCTATACTACACAAGCTTTGTGTTCTGGCTACTTTCCCATACTTGTATATATTATCGTTGGTTTCTGCTAGTTTTGTTACTGTCTTAAACACAATTTAACATCTAATGCATCATTCTAAAACATGTTTATTTGACAAAAAGCTAATGTGTTTCATATGTTTTACTCTTTTCCATTAGTAATTTAAATAAATAAAAGTGGACTTGAAATATTACCTGTTTGCATGCATTCAAAGATATTGTAAAACGTGCCTATTCCACAAGCTATCAAAATATCCGCTCCAGAGGAAGCTGGCAAAACCATGACAGCACCTGTTTATGTTCAACTATTGTAGACTTGGTTTTTTCTCTCAACTTGTAATGTTATACGCTAAGGAATATGTAAAGTAAAATTACTAATGATCCCAAAGAATATGCCAATTGTAAAATATAGGATTATAGACCATTCTTGCAGATCGCTCTAGCCTTTTTCAAAATAAGGTTCTGTGCTTTCCATGCATTCCATTTACAACCGCAGCATCATTGCTGGTGGAGAAGGGTCATCACCACAGTGATGGTTATGGTATAAAACAAAAGTACCTGGATAGAATGATGGAACTGAGCATCCTAAATTTCAGATATCTTGCTGTTCTGTTCTTGAGTTTGCAGTCCTGTCCCAAGATTTTCAACTCTGCTATGAGAACACTGGTTAGAAAACACAGGAAGAAAAGGTGATTTAAAAAAAACCCAAAACATTTAAGTCCAAAGCTTCAGTTTTAGGTGTAGGCCTACTTGAGTATGTCTAAACTGACTTTCCTATTCCACTCAACTACTAAAACAATTTCATTGGATTTTGATTATAAGAAATTGTTCTGAAGACCCTGGACTAGTCTTTGATCTCACTTATGCTAGTGTAAATATGGATTAACGCCACAATCCTGTTGGGTGGGGAGACAATCGGGATTGAAGAACAGATGAGACTTCTGTATGAAAATTTGAATGTGTGCTTTTATGTTTCAGATGATAAAGAGGTACACAAGAGATATCCTTCATGCTTCAGAATACAGGCCAACTACTAAGTGCCTCAAGTCAAGTCTGCCCCTGCTTTCCCCCACCAGCATGTTGTAGTAAAACTGTCCATTATGGGTAAGTTTTATTTTTGTTTTCCTTGGAAGCATGCCATACTGGCTGCTGATGGATACAGGATTTTAGACTAGTTTTAATGACTGGCATGAAGCTTAATGTTTGATGTGATGCATTAGGACAACTGCTATTCGCTTCAGTGGAGAAACTGAGAGTTTACACTAATGTAGTTGAATCTGGTCCTACAACAGAAAATATACCTGCATAATTAAAGCAGAACAACTCCTAGTGTGCATGCAGTTACAAACAAATGTCCTTATACCAATTGAGATTATTCATGGAATGTCCTCACTAAGGGTTTGTACAGTCTTCGGTTTTTGGGTTTGTCTTTGGTTTTTGTTTTAAAAAATGACTCAACTCGTAGACATAGCTATACCAGTACAAAATTTGTATGTAGACCAGGCCACACTGTGTGAACTATGGGAAACAAGAGAATATGGACAAGTGATAATGTTCCTAGCATCACAAATGGAGATAGAATCATAGAACTGAAAGGGACCTCGAGAGGTCATCTAGTCCAGTCCCCTGCACTTGTGGCAGGACTAATTATCTAGACCATTCCTGACGTGTGTTTGTCTAACCTGTTCTTAAAAATCTCCAATGATGGAGATTCCAGAACCTTTCTAGGCAATTTATACCAGTGTTTAACCACCCTCACAGTTAGGACGTTTTTCCTAATGTCCAACCCACACCTCCCTTGCTGCAATTTAAGCCCATTGTTTCTTGTCCTATCCTCAGAGGTTAAGAAAAAGAATTTTCTTCCTCCTTCTTGTAATAATCTTTTACGTACTTGAAAACTGTTATCATGTCCCCTCTGTCTTCTCTTTTCCAGATTAAGCAAACCCAATTTTTTTCATTCTTCCCTCATATATCATGTATTCTAGACCTTTAATCATTTTTGTCCTTCTCTGGACTCTCTCCAATTTGTCCACATCCACAATACTCCATTAGAGGCCTAATGGGAACGGAGTAGAGCAGAATTACTTCTCGTGTCTTGCTTACAACACTCCTGCTAATACATCCCAGAATAATGTTTGCTTTTTTTGCAGTTGACTCGTATTTAGCTTGTGGTCCACTATGACCCCCAGATTCCTTTCCACAGTACTCCTTCCTAGGCAGTCATTTCCCATTTTGTATGTGTGCAACTGATTGTTCCTTCCTAAATGGAGTACTTTGCATTTTTCATTATTGAATTTAATCCTATTTACATCAGACCATTTCTCCAGTTTGTCCAGATCATTTTGAATGTTAATCCTATCCTCCAAAGCACTTGCAACCCCTCCCAGCTTGGTATTGTCCACAGATTTTATAAGCGTACTCTATATGCCATTATCTAAATCATTGATGAAGATATTGAACCGAACCGGACCCAGAACTGATCCTTGCGGGACCCCACTCATTATGCCCTTCCAGCCTGACTGTGAACCACCTATAGCCACTCTCTGGGAACGGTTTTCCAACCAGCTTTTCACCCACCTTATAGTAGCTCCATTTAGGTTGCATTTCCCTAGTTTGTTTATGAGAAGGTCATGTGAGACAGTATCAAAAGATTTACTGAAGTCAAGATATACTACGTCTACTGCTTCCCCCCCATCCACAAGATGATGCTGTACAAAAAATGCCAGTCAAGTTACAACAGCCTTACTCTTTTAAGTATGCCTATTTGGAAGCCAATGGTAACTTTGTTATAAATGCAATTAATATAAACAACATACGAAAGAAATAGCATATATGGGGGTTCTTCTTTGAGTGCTTGCTCATATCCATTCCATGTAGGTGTGCGCGCGCCGCGTGCACGTTCGTCGGAAGACTTTTACCCTAGCAACTCAGTGGGTCGGCTGGGCGCCCCCTGGAGTGGCGCCACCAGGGCCGCGGATATATACCCCAGCCGACCCACCCACTCCTCAGTTCCTTCTTACCGCCCGTGTCGGTCGTTGGAACTGTGGAGTGCAGCTTAGCTGACCTTCACCTCCCTAGTGTTCTCATAGTTTTCCTGTATATAGTTCAAATCAGTTTTAAAAGTTAATTAGTAGTTGTTATATTAGAGTTAGTACGTTTAATCGGGTTTGGGGCTCTTAGGCCCTCCCCGCACCGGGGCCGGCGCTCATGCCCAGTTCCCCGGGATTCAAGCCGTGTTCGGCTTGCCATCGCCCGATGCCTACAGGAGATCCGCATGACTCCTGTCTAAAGTGCCTCGGGGAGCCGCACTTATCCTCTAAGTGCGCAATCTGCAAGTCTTTCAAGCCTCGGACAAAGAAGGAGAGGGACATTAGACTGAAACAGCTCCTAATGGAGGCGGCTCTAACCCCTCCGTCTTCGGCACCGAGTGCACCGTCGTCGGACGCGTAGAGCTCGTCTTCGGCACCGGGCCGGACCGGTGCACCTGCTCCTTCTCGGCACCGAACCTCATCAGTGCCTAAGTCAGGCCAGAGGCGCTCACTCTCCCCTAGAGCGAAGTCTGCTAAGACCCCTGCCGCCCCAGCACCGCCCGCGGTGCGGCACGAGGGCACGGCTCCACCGCACCACGCGGTACCTGCAGCCACCGTCCCACCGCCCGAGCCGTTGCCGTCAACTCCGGCTCCCCAGGGACCGTTGAGTCCAGCTCCTGTCTCCCCGGCACCTGCCATGGTTGAGTTGATGGTGCCTTCTACGCCAGAGGTCTGTGAGGTGGCTACGGATCTGATAGCGCTCTCAGATGCGGCACCGCCACCGCCCCCGGCACCGCCGGTGCGGGCTGTCCAGTCGATGGGGAAGCCGGCGCTGATCCATCCTATCTCCTCCAGCGCCCGGCACCGCTCCCGGTCACGGTCCCGTCGGCGTTCCAGGTTCTGGCACCGTTCTCGCTCCTCCCGCCGTTCACAGTCCCGGCACCACTCCTTCGCACGGCGCCGGTCGGACTCCCGGCACCGCTCAAGATCCCGGTCGCCATCATACTTCTCCCGGCACCGGTCAAGGTCCCGGCACCGGTCACAGCACTGCTCATCTAGGAGCTGCTCCAGGCGCCGATACACCAGGTCCAGGTCGACCTCCCGGCACCGAGCCGGTCGCAGGTCCCGGTCCCATTCTCAGCACCACAGCTTCTCCCGGCACCGTTCCCCGGTGCAGAAAAGTACCAGGTTGGTGGGAACATCGGCTGAAGGCCTATCCGCCCCACCGTGGCCATCCAGGCATCCCTCGGCTTCCTCGCATATGGGAAGCTACTATTCCCAAGACCAGGAGGCAGACATACCGGAGGGCCTGTTTCAGGAACCGCAGCCTGAGACTCAGAGTGGGCAACAGTGGCCCTTTTGGACACCTTGGGCATACCAGCAGGCCCAAGGTGCTCCTCTTGCTCCATCGTGGACCGCCGTCTCGGACCATCGAGCCCCCGAGGCCACAATTAGTCACCCTCCACCTGCGGGCGGAGACGCCCAATTACTACCTCCAGTCGCCTCCCCGGTGCCTCCTGAACAGGAGCCTCAGCTCGAGGAGCAGATGCTGAATGCCCTGGCCCCCGGGGTATCATCCTCCTCTTCGCCTGACAAGGCAGTGGTGGGCGCGTCATCCTCGAGCCCACCCCCAGTCGACCTTGCTTCCCATCAGGACCTCCTTAGGCGTATAGCCCTAAATATCAACTTACAGATAGAGGAGGTCCCAAAGGTCGAGGACCCTGTGTGCAGCATCTTGGCGGCGGATGCACCCATGAGAGTGGCCCTGCCATTTATTAAGACGATCCAGGCCAAGGCAGATACCCTTTGGCAATCTCTTGCATCGATTCCACCGACGGCTAAGGGGGTCGAGCGAAAATATATGGTGCCATCCAGGGGGTATGAGTACCTTTACATGCACCCTCCTCCCTCCTCCTTAGTCGTCCAGTCGGTGAATGACAAAGAGCGCCATGGTCAACCGGCCCCGGTGCCGAAATCTAAAGAGTCCAGACGGATGGACCTCCTGGGCCGTAAAGTCTACTCAGCGGGCGCTTTGCAACTCCGAGTTGCCAATCAACATGCGCTTAGTTGGTATGACTATAATACCTGGACAGAGATGGTGAAGTTCTGAGAGTTGCTTCCTCCGGACTCTCGCCAGGAGTACAAGGCCTTCCTGGAAGAAGGAAAGAAGGTGGCTAGAACGTCGTTGCAGGCCTCCCTAGATGCGGCTGACTCCGCAGCCCGAACCTTGGCAGCAGGAGTTACCATGAGATGCATCTCCTGGTTGCAGGCCTCCACCCTTCCACCTGAACTCCAGTACACCATCCAAGACTTGCCCTTTGAGGGCAAAGACTTATTTTCGGAAAAGACTGACTCTAGGCTTCAGAGCCTAAAGGACAATCGGGTTACTATGCACAACCTCGGCATGCATACCCCTGTAACCCAGCGCCGCACTTACCGCCCTCAACGCTTCCGTCCCTACTCTGTCCCTAGACGTGGACAAGACTTTGGCAGACGCCGGGGACGAGGAGGCCACAGGCGCTATTCTGGACCTCAATCGGGCCAAACTCGCGGCACCTCTAAGCCGCAGCCGGACCCGAAGACGTCCTTTTGAAGGCACGCCTGGGGGCAGCATACCTTTCCCAATTTCGGATCCTCCCCCCCTGTTTTCCAACCGCCTCTCTCATTTTTCCCTGCGTGGTCCCGCTTGACATCAGATATCTGGGTCCTGCGCACGGTGAAGCACGGATACCACCTCCAGTTTGCTTCTACCCCGCCCAGTCCCTCTTCAGGGACCCCTCTCACGAGCAACTCCTCTTGCAAGAGGTACGCACGCTCCTCAGCGTCGGAGCGGTGGAGGAGGTACCGAAGAAAGATTGGGGCAGAGGGTTTTACTCCCGTTACTTCCTGATCCCGAAGTCAGCAGGAGGTCTCAGACCCATTCTAGACCTACGTGGCCTCAACAAATTCCTGTTGACTGTTGACTGATGTTTCAGATGATAAAGAGGGATGACTGTTGACTGGTATGCTGCCCTCGACATGAAAGATGCTTACTTTCATATATCCATATTCCCTCCTCACAGACAATTCCTCCGCTTTATCGTGGGCGGACGACACTTCCAGTTCGCGGTCCTTCCCTTCGGCCTCTCTACAGCACCTTGAGTGTTCACGAAGTGCATGGCAGTAGTGGCCGCCCACCTCCGGCGCCAAGGTCTCCACGTGTTCCCCTACCTCGACGACTGGCTCCTGAAAGGGGCTTCCAGGGAACAGGTCAAGGACCATGTGCATGTGGCACAGGTCCTGTTCACGAGCCTCGGCCTGCTACTCAATGTGGACAAATCCACCCTCGTTCCCACGCAGAGGCTGGACTTTATAGGCGCGACCTTGGATTCCACTCTGGCCAAGGCCTGTCTGCCTCAACCAAGGTTCCTGGCATTGACGACCGTCATCTGCAACCTTCAGGCCTTCCCCATGACCTCGGTCCGCACGACTCTCGCTCTGCTAGGGCACATGGCGGCGTGTACGTACGTCACCTAGTACGCCAGGCTCCAGCTCCGCCCTCTTCAGTTGTGGCTCCACTCGGTGTACCGTCCGGTCAGAGACTCAATAGACACCTTGGTCACCGTGCTGCTGAAGGTGCTACAGTCCCTCGATTGGGGGCTGAACCCCTCCGTGGTGTGTGCAGGGTTGCCCTTTCACCCTCCCCAACCCACACTGTCCCTAACGACAGACGCATCTTCTCTGGGCTGCGGAGTCCACCTGGGCCAGCTGCGCACGCAGGGCCTCTGGTCATCAGAAGAGCTCTCCCTCCACATAAACATCCGGGAACTCAGAGCGGTCCGCCTAGCATGCCAGGCGTTCGTCAGGCTTCTGTCCGGCTGTTGTGTCTCCGTCTTCACAGACAACACAACGGCCATGTACTACATGAACAAACAGGGCGGGGCCCGCTCTTCCCCCCTTTGCCGAGAAGCCATCCAGTTATGGGACTTCTGCATAGCACATGCGATCGACCTGGTGGCATCCTTTCTCCCAGGAATTCGGAACACTCTTGCGATTGCTTGAGCAGATCCTTCCTGTGCCACGAGTGGTCCATAAGACCAGACATTATCCACACCATTTTCCACAAGTGGGGCTTTCCCCAGGTGGACCTCTTCGTGACACGTGTAAACAGGAAGTGTCAAACGTTCTGCTCGTTCCGGGGGCACTCCCCAGGGTCGATCTCGGATGCATTTCTCATTCCTTGGAATCTCCAACTGTGCTATGTGTTTCCCCTGTTCCCCCTAGTCCACAGGGTTCTTTTGAAGCTCCGACAGGACAGGGCTCATCTGATCCTGATTGCTCCAGCGTGGCCCAGGCAGCCCTGGTACACCACACTGTTCAGCCTCTCTGTGTCCCCGCTAATCACCCTTCCCCTCTGGCCGGACCTCATAACTCAGGATCACGGCAGTCTCCACCGTCCGGACCTTCAGGCTCTCCACCTCACGGCGTGGCTCCTGCGTGGCTAGATGCCTCAGATTTACGCTGCTCCACACCTGTGCAACACATCCTGCTCAGCAGTAGGAAGCCTTCCACTCGCTCCACATACCTAGACAAGTGGAAGCGTTTCTCACTATGGTGTGTCTCACGGGCCCTTGCGCCCACGGCGGCCCCCGTGCCAGTCATCCTGGACTACCTATGGCACCTTAAACAGCAGGGCCTAGCCGTATCCTCCCTGAAGGTCCACTTAGTGGCCATATCCGCTTTTCATCCTGGCGAAGGTGGGCACTCGGTGTTTTCTCACCCAGTGGTCGCTAGGTTCCGTAAGGGACTGGAGCGTCTCTATCCTCAGATCCATCACCCCACCCCTACCTGGGATTTGAACCTGGTACTCAACAGGCTCATGGGTCCGCCCTTTGAGCCGATGCCTACCTGTTCCCTCATATACCTGTCATGGAAGACAGTTTTTCTGGTAGCCATTACTTCGGTTTGAAGGGTTTCGGAGATTCGGGCCCTTATGGTCGACCCTCCGTACACTGTCTTTTACAAGGACAAAGTTCAATTACGCCCCATCCCGCTTTTCTTCCTAAGGTGGTCTCGGCCTTCCACACCAGTCAGGACATCTTCCTCCCAGTTTTCTACCCCAAACCTCATTCGTCTCCACAGGAGCAGCGACTCCACTCCCTAGATGTCCACAGGGTGCTTGCATTCTACATTGACCGCACAAGGCCCTTTCATAAGTCCCCCCAACTCTTTGTGGCCATAGCGGACCGCATGAAAGGCCTTCCCATCTCCACTCAAAGGATCTCCTCGTGGCTAACAGCATGCATCCGCGCGTGCTATGACTTGGCCCATGTTCCAGTGGGCCACCTCATGGCCCATTCTACCAGGGCTCAGGCTTCTTCAGCAGCCTTCCTGGCACACGTACTGGTCCAAGAAATATGCCGTGCAGCGACCTGGTCATCGGTCCATACGTTTGCTTCGCACTACGCTCTGGTGCAGCAGTCTAGAGACGATGCGGCCTTCGGCTCGGCAGTTTTGCATTCCGCCACGTCTCACTCTGACCCCACCGCCTAGGTAAGGCTTGGGAATTACCTACATGGAATGGATATGAGCAAGCACTCGAAGAAGAAAAGACGGTTACTCACCATTGTAACTGTTGTTCTTCGAGATGTGTTGCTCATACCCATTCCACACACCCCCTCCTTCCCCACTGTCGGAGTAGCCGGCAAGAAGGAACTGAGGAGTGGGTGGGTCGGCTGGGGTATATATCCGCGGCCATGGTGGCGCCACTCCAGGGGGCGCCCAGCCGACCTACTGAGTTGCTAGGGTAAAAGTCTTCCGACGAACGTGCACGCAGCGCGCGCACACCTACATGGAATGGATATGAGCAACACATCTCGAAGAACAACAGTTACCACAGTGAGTAACCGTCTTTTATTATGTTATTAAAACTTATCAAATTAAACTCCTTTAAGAATTTTAAGTTTATAAGTAGCTTTTTTGGAGGGGAAAGGGATGCACATACATAGAACTAGTGTCTATGGTATGTAAAACAACACAGGTTTTTAAAAACTGACCTGATAAAGGACTCTTCCCAAAACTGCTAGTGAAGGATGACTTAATTCAAACCTGATGGGATTAAGCTGAACAGCTCCAGGGTAGGCCTAGCACTTGATTCGTCTGAAGCCCTTAGAAGGAAGTAATGCAAAGCAGAGCAAGTGAAATATGGAAGCCATAAGAATCAAGTGAAAGGCTGAGAAACCTAACCTTCCTGATTATCAAGCCACACAAGGGAAGACTGATGTTCCAATATCTCCAAGACCTGACTACCTTGGAGAGAGGAAGTAAAGATAGCAACAAGTTGGGTACACCAATCTCCCTGCACTTGAAAAAGGTCTGCTAGTGAGAAGTACTATGTGAGCAGAACTTCACTGTCTGATTCCTTGATTATAGTTCCAGCTCCTATTTCATGAGTCCAGAAGTCTGAAAGAGCTGAACAGTTTGCAAAACCCCAGATATCTCAAGTACTTTTATATTCCTTCTCTTTCCTCTTTGGTATCCACCATCCACAATCGGTTAACCCCAAAGCCTGACCAGCTCCCCTATTTAGCCTTTTGTTCTCACAAACATAAACCAAGAATGGTTCTAGCAGGGCATTAGTTAATACCGACTAATTTAGCATGTTTGGCATGGAAAGCAGGAACTGTGTCTGAATCAGCTTGGCACCACAAGGTGGAGCTGATGCCTTGTTTTGCCAAAGGCTTAGCTGCAGATGTCACTCAGCTCTAATGGAGTTCTAGTCAGATTCAAGGAGTACAAAGGCAATACTGTGGCATGGCTGGTAGAGGGAAGCACTAAAGTATCTTAACTAATACAGCTCTTGAAAAGGAGATGAGGATGCTACTGAGGGAAGCAGTCTAGTTTGTAAATAAATGAGTTCAGAAAGACTTGGGTTGTTAAACTGCTACCTGTTCCATTTTTTGTGCTGGGGGGGGAGGGGGCAGTATTTTTGGTTGGGTAATAGTGTTTGCATCATTTTCCATTAACATTGTCTTAAATTATCTCCCCACAATAGAGACCTTGGGGCTGTTGCCTAGCTTTTCTCTATCAAAGGGGGTGGGGGGAGGGGGAACACTAATGTAACTATTGATCAGTGCAACAGTAAAATCTCAGCTGGCACTTGCTTCCTTGTGTTGGAACTTGGATGGATATGAAGTCAATGAAGCTGATTCACACCAGCTGAAGATCTGGACTAAAGTTGATTAATCTAGTCTTCTGTTACAGCATTTGTAGGTGGCCAAAGCAGTCAGTGTATCTAAACTGATACCTGTGAGGCACATATGAATGAATAAATAGAGGGCTCTTTAACAAACTGATAATTAAATTGCTTAAATACTTTTCTACAGAATGGGAAAATGAAAGCTAAACCCATATCAAATTCAGATTAAATAACACTGCAGGTATATTAAATTTAAATTTGTGTGGGTGGTCAGATACCTTACTGAGTATTACAGTTTAGTACTTAAACATCAGTGCAAAATAAAATGCAGCATATTGAAATCTCAAACAAAACTTACATTGGATGGACAATTTGGGCTTTTGTCACAATTAATCTGATAAATGTCCTAATCAAACCATGAATGTTGGAAAGACTGGCTAAGGCAGTGTCGTTGGGACCAGATATTGTAAGCAGTATAGACCTGTCATGTTATGACAAGTGGTGGGAAGGGCAGGAATGCATTCTCTGTCTCAAACTGTAGCAATTTTACAGGACACTGACACTAAATCTATAATTTTAAATCAACTACGATGCTGCTCCTCATATCTTTTTGCTTTTAGTTTCACATCAACAACTTTCCCTTGACAGTACCCATCAGTAGCCTGAGCAATAGCACTGTGATATCAGAGGCAACCCAGCCTGTCATCACCTACTCTACTCCCCCAATAACTTAACCCTAACACTACCACCTACCTTGGTAATCTCTCCCCTTGGCAGTACTCATTTGGTGCTCCAGGCAGAGGAATTAAATTAGCAGTGAGTGGGCAAAGGTAACTTTTCTTGCCTGATCCAAACGTGATGTGGAGGGTGTCACAGTGCAGAGCTCTAGCCTCACTCCTACTCAACCAATACAGCTCCTGATTTGAAGCAGCCTCTACTGTTCCAGTCCTGGATCCTTGTACCCCACATCCCCAACTCTGCCAAAGCACCTCAGTCCTGACTTTTTCATTTGCTGATTCATGTAACCAATGGGATTAAAATATACAAATAACATGGAATTCAGTGAGTGATAACTGATTGACTTACCTCTGCTGTCACGATGCTCTGTTGCCTGCAGCAACAAATAGCCACTGTAAGAAATCAGGCTTTTCTGGTTCACCAGGATCAATAGAGCTCTTCCTACTAAGGCATCAAACGTTCCCTGACACTGTTTTGAATTGATGGGACAAACAGACACGAGAAATACCATTGAGTTGAGTATTAAGCCTTACTTCACTTGGCCAACACCATGAGGAGGTGGAAGAGCAGATTGTGCTCGGCACAAAAACAGGCAGGAAAAAACTCATACAAACACAATCCTGGCTTTAAAAAAAAAAAGACTGCTTCCCCATCCATGCTCGAAGGAGGGGTGGGGGTGGGGGGGGATTGGAAGTTGGATAGAATAATAGACCTGGTAGTGGACCGACAAGACCCATAGACAATCCACAATTAATAAAGGAATACATAAAATGAGAATTCAGTAGCTTCCTCTGCATTTTACCACTGGCTGTTGGAGTTCACTCAGTGCCTTGCACTAAACAGATAAATTTAATGGTAGACTATCTCATTTCTCCCTTGAGCTTTCATCTTTTAATACCCCACCTAATAGGATTATTAGAACATACGCTCATGTATTTCAAATGCTAGATTTCTCCAGAATCATCTTGTTCATTTTGTACTAAGTACCATTGTTACCCCAAAAACAGATTTAGGGTGCCCCCAGAATAGCTCACCTATTTACCAATCTTTTCTCTGAATGTATTTATTTCCAGGGTGACTAAGGAAATACCTGGAGGATTCTGATGGAGCCTTCTGATAAACAATTGACAGACACAGCAGTATTCTTTTCCAAAACAAATAATAATCCCTGACACAGTATCAATATTGATGTTGGTAAAAACACAAATCCATTATAACAAGTTAAAAAGCACTCCAAACCATGTTGCTTTACAATTTGAAATGATTCTAAGTGGCTGCTCCCTGCTTCAGATGGCCAGTCTGCTGCAGGTTGCTGACAGCAATTGATAACTGTTCTTTAGGTCTTGCATATAAACATTCCTTTACAATCAACGCGCATATCTATCTATCTATCTATCTATCTATCTTTAACCTACACATATACACTAACACTATACTATAACTGACAAGCTTAGTCTGCCTGCTGACTTCACTGCACTGTCTCTCCTGTATGCTCTGTCTCTTCTCCCTCTGCTCCAGTGACAGGACTCCCCTTGCTGCTTGCTTGTCTATCAACTCTCAACTCCTGTCAGCTGTCCTCTCTCCTACTTTCTCAACTGCCCACTGACACGCTGACCTGTATCTAGAAAGTTCTGACTTCTGCTAATATCTTTCTGTCAGATCTTTCTTGGATGCACACCACATTCTAAATGGTCAGTTCTCTTTTTCCTCAGTGTAATGATCTACTACTGCCACCCCTTTTCCCTGCCAATTCTATTTTTAGTGCTACGTGACCTGCAGTTTCCATCTAAGGATGGAGTGACTCCTGCTTTTTCAAAATGGAAGCTAGGGATACAAAATGAATCTGGGGAATTTCCCTAGTATCACCATAACAACCTAGTCTTTGATCTCTTAGCATGTGGTGATCATAGCAATATTGCCACCTTTTGGCCAAATTCAAAAGAGGCTTGCTCAAAAGAGCAAGGGAATCTAGCTTCATTTTCTTTTTGCTCCTCTTTATCTCCCTTCACCTCTCATAGCTTGAGACTTATTTATTCCCTTTAAAAAAAATTACAATAAAAAATACATGCCTACATATCACCTACCTTGTGATGGCAGAAAACAGTATATGGAAGTGAGATGAAAAAATGAGTGCTATTTAAGAATTAAATTACACAAGCAAAATGGATCCAAAAAAATTGGAACCCTAGCTCCTTACCAAAAACTGACACCATATTTGATTAAGAATTGAATCATCAGAACTCTTATTGGGTAAATATACCTTGCAGACCAGACACTGCTAGTTAGTACTTTCTGAAAGCTGCTGATTTAAAAAATAACTAATTTATGGATGTGATGCTACAGTACTGCAATTGGCTTCCTGCATAGATTCCTTGCTGCACTGGTTACAGTAGTTTGCCTATATATGGACAGCATTACTATCTAGTCCCTCTTCTCTACAAGTGTTGCTGCTGTAGTTGTCATGGTTGCAGGGCTAGCTGCATTTTTGGCCCTGCGGTCCTCTTTGATTGCATCCCCTGCAACATGTAAGCCTTCAGCCTCCACCTTCCTGGAGTGGAATACCATTATTCCCCCATACTTCGACTATGTCCCCAGCCTATAGCTGAGGCATATCAACCATGATTACTCAGCGGACCTGACTTAGTTCAACCTCTGCAATTCTACCCTTCAGGAACTGTGACCAGTGGTTAATATGGTGAACAGATAGCCTTTTCAAAAGTAAGTGGTGTTGAATCTTAACAAAGCATAAGGGGGAAAGAGGACTTTAAAATGACAGATCTATATACCTGGCTATCTTTCTAGGGCTCACTACCTCTCTAAAACTTTAGGAAGGCCAAGTGCTTCAGACTCCCACCATGTTGACCGGTAGGTTACCCATATGGAGACAGTGTGTTGCCTTCCCACGAGCTTCCTAACACCCCCACCCTTAAACTAAATGAATATTTGCCTACAGTAAGCATTTCACTAACCCAATATAGCTATAGGGTAGCTACCTCACTAAACATATGGTATCTCACTAAACATATGGTATGGAGCTGAGGGAGGAGCACCTGGTCCATGGCAACCACTTTGTGACCTGAGATGCTTGAGATGAGAAGAGGAAGATCAGGTAGGGCGAGGAGGAATTTATGCCTCTCCCCACTTTACATGGTGCTCCGCAGCCCTTGATGTACATTATTCATAAACTATTACAGCTCAGCCTCTGGCCTTCAAAATGTTGTTTTGGATTGCCAGACATAGGGCCGGTATTCTCAGATTAAAGGAGAACTGGAAGACTTTGTAATATGTACTGAAAAGGAGAAAGAACTGGTAGCCCCTAAGTACAATGATATTGGGGTGGGGAAAATGTTTGAATGTCATCTCTGAAAAATATGATAAATGAGAACCTGCTCCCATCCTAATTTTTTTCATCTATAGCCTGTTTTCGTGTGATAGGAAACAATTCATAGTCAACACAGAGATTGGGGCATACTATAGTTTTTTGTTTCATAATACAAAGTGGCTGTACAGTAACTATGTTGGTTCAGCTATGGGTTTCTATTCAGAAATTGTCGGAAACTGAATACCACTCAAGGCAGGAATTTTAATGACCTATTTCTCAATTAACATGTGTTAGTAAAGAGCTCTTGCCATTACTTCACTTTTCTCTCGTTGAGATTCCCTGCCATCCCATGTGTACAGAAACAATAGCGGGAGCACCATGTGAGCCATAAATTAAAGCCATTTAATGAGCATAGCTTTTAAATCTTCAGTAATCGAAAACAAACTGAGCCATTCAATTTTGTTAAAAGCCTTTCCTGCAGGTAAGGAAAGGGCTGCCACCAAACCATCAAACAAATCTGTAATAGCACTTGCCTTAACCAGTTATGTACACTTGGAAAGATTAATTTTCATTCAATTTCTATTCTCTACCTGACACACAAGAATGGTTTATAATACTGAGAGTAGTGCCCCTGACGAAGGTGAGATGCTTAAACACACAAAGCTATCAGCAGACAGCTAGGGTTCAGTCTTGTGCATGGCACTCTTCTCCACTCATGAATGCGGAGCAAGGAGCTTGTTTAGATGTTATGGGTCTAAACCAATGTCCACTGAAGTAGAATGAACCCCCCCGCCATTGATTTCAATGGGCTCTGGGTCAAGCTTTTATTATGCAAAGAGCTACTCAATCTCATGCAGTTTTGTTGTATTTCTAGAGTGTGAACAACTGTTTTATTAGGGAACACTTCATTTTGAATTAAATGGCTTAGATGTCTAAACTAGAATTTGGTTAATAATTCACAACAAAAACAAAGGACAATTTTTACTTCTTCTGGCTTTCATGATGGTTGCAAGCAGATGACTTCCCATTGGTAAATTTAAATTTACTCATTAATATTTTGGGTTCCTTTTACTCTATGGGTTGTTAGTGAACATGGAGCTCTGTTTGCTCAGAACTTGATAGCAGAATTGACTGATTGGATCGAGTAAGAAGTTATTTGTATATAGAGTTGATATCTACAAAGTATTGAGAGGTCACTTTTTAGGAGGGTCATAGCTGCACATTCTTATACATTTTGGCAAAACCATCTCTCACTCTTAGGCACTAAGGAGATGTTGCATTTGATCTTAAAGCATAAAGCCATTTTGGTTTTGGTTTTGGTTTGTTTGTTACAGCCCCTCTCACTCAGATGCCCTATGTCTTACATCTTGCTTGGAGTTGCCTTTAAGGGAAGCTGTTCCTCTCCACAAACTATTATCTTTGCCATCCACAGTTCAGGGGATGGCTTGTTTCTTTCCTGCAGAAAGGGGACAAGGATTTGGCCCTAAATTCATGTATTGGTATTTGTATTCCTCCATGCTTTAGACTCTCTCTATACTGCACTGTGCTAAACGGACAGACTTGGCTGTAACATAGTGTGCTCTGGGGATTCTCATTCCTACAGCATTATCAAGCCAGTGCAGAAAACTAGAGAGGGTCACAGTTTGTGAATGGAGAGAATGATAGTCAGCAAATTGTCTGCTCCTTTGAAGATAAAAGGCCAGATTCTTCCACCCAATCTGACTCCTGAGTTGTTTATGCAGCACAACTGAGCTGGAATCTGGCTTTAACTGCACAGATGAGAATTCCCCCAGTGGGGACTAGGGGTGCCAACCACACCCATACAGGGTGATTGTCAGGGTTGAAAGAAGTATGTTAGGGTGCAAAATAACTGTGGTTGGCTAATCTAAGATGCCTTTGGGACTCTTCCTACTTTTGGATCCACTTAGCTGGTCTAACTCATCAGTTCACAGTCACCGAATAGTGACCCGATACTTGGTGTGCCCTCCCCCATACTTTTGCATAGGAGATAACAATACCCAACATGTGCCTCTAGGGAAAAGAGGTCTCCTTTGCCTTTGCCATAGAAGCAATATGGAAGGATGTGGCCCAGCTCTATACTCCTGAAAACTGAAGGAAAACCTGTCCACTGGAGGTTGGAAACAAGTGGAGGAGAAGTACAATGAAATGAAAAATACCACAGCAAAACCATGATATCAGACATTCAGTCAAATAAATCTTCTGTTTTTTTCTGATTTTTTAAATCTGAGTAACTTTTATAAATATTTAAGAATCCTGTACAAAGAAATAGATCAAGGACTGGCTTCAGGAAAACCAGTCAACTAAAGTTATGCAAAGCCTGAGTAAATACTGCTTGTTTTTTAAAATTAGATATTTCCCATGGTAAAACTTCCATTGTACACAATGGCATCTTGGCTAGAAAGTACTGAGTATAAGGACTGCAAGATTTGGCTCTTCTTTGTTAGGTGAATATTCATTATTTATCCCTTTATATATAGGGCATTAAGGCTGTGCCAAAATAATATAATTTATTATTAATACTGCATTGTTGGAATTATATGAGCGCATATAGTAACAGAATTGATAATTAAACACTCATTTAAAGAAACAAATCTTAACAATGTTGCTCTGGCACAAATTGAGCTACAGACATGCTGGTAAGCTATTTAATATTCATATCTTAGCAAATGACCTGTTGTATAGTCAGTGAGATTTCATCTTAAATTGAATTTGGTGGCTAATCTTGATAAGCAATCCAAATGCTGACTGTACTATTAAAACCGCAGGCTGGCATGTTCTGGCCCATTTCAACCAGTGAATAATGTGACACAATCGTAGCTCTTTATTTAAAATATTTATTTTCAAAGTTTAAGATGCTGAGTTCTTTAAACAAACCTTATCCTATTCTGCATCATCAGGAATGTTTTTTATTTCCCACTGTGATAGAAAATTAGTCTTGCATCAATAAAATATTGTTAAGGCATAATTGCTACAATCTTATTTTTCAAAGACCTTGAATTACTTAATTGGCTGTCTCACTGTAATCTACCAATTGCATATGCCAACACTTGTTTTTATTAAGGGAGCAGAAAAAAGTGTTTAGAGTTAAAATCTTTGCATTAAATTATTGAATTTTGGGTACATGAAAACTCATGTACAAGCAAATATTATTTCCAGTCAAATTTTGGGTAGTTAGGAATGTCACTGCTTGATTTTTGGGGTACAGAATAAATTCATACATCCACTCCAATTTACTACCACTACAGAGGTAAATAGGAGAAGGTATAAAGAAGGTGTGAAGCATTCCTGTTAATGATATCTCATAATTAGGGCTATCAAGCGATTAAAAAAATTAATCTCCTGATTAAACAATAATAGAATACCATTTATTTAAATATTTTGGATGTTTTCTACATTTTCAAATATATTGATTTCAATTACAACACAATATGTGTACAGTGCTCTCTTTATAATTTTGGATTACAAATATTTACACTGTAAAAAACAAACAGTATTTCTCAATTCACCTAATACAACTGCAATCTCTTTATCATGAAAGTTAAACTTACAAATGTAGAATTATGTACCAAAAACCCCTGCATTGTTTTATTTTTCAGTGTAAAACTTTAGAACCTACAAGTCCACACAGTCTTTCAGCCAATCGCTCAGACAAACAAGTTTGGCTGCAATTTGCAGAAGATAATGCTGCCCACTTCTTGTTTACAGTGTCACCTGAAAGTGAGAACAGGTGTTCGCATGGCGTGGTTGTAGCTGGCGTCACAAGATATTTACATACCAGATTGATATGTTCCTTAATGTTTCAACCACTTGATGATGGATTCTGCTTGATAACGATCCAAAGCAGTGCAGCCTGATGCATGTTTATTTTCATCATCTGAGTCAGATGCCACCAGCACAAGGTTGATTTTCTTTTTTGATGGTTTGGGTTCTGCAGTTTCCATATCAGAGTGTTGCTCTTTTAAGACTTCTGAAAGCATGCTCCATACCTCATCCCTCTCAGATTTTGGACGGCACTTCAGATTCTTAAACCTTGCGTCAAGTGCTGTAGCTGCTATTAGAAATCTCACATTGGTACCTTTTTTTGTGTTTTGTCAAATCTGCTGTGAAAGTATTCTTAAAACGAACGTGCTGGTCATCATCCGAGACTGCTATAACATGAAATATATGGCAGAATGCAGATAAAACAGAACAGGAAACATACAATTTTCCTCCCAAGGAGTTCAATCACAAATTTTAATTAATGTATTTTTTTAACGAGCATCATTAGCATGGAAGCGTGTCCTCTGGAATGGTGGCCGAAGCATGAAGGGGTATATGAATGTTTAGAATATCTGGCACCTAAATACCTTGCAATGCTGGCTACAAAAGTGCCATGCAGACACCTGTTCTCATTTTCAGGTGACATTGTAAATAAGAAGCAGGCAGCACTATCTCCAAAAATGTAAACAAACTTGTTTGTCTTAGTGATTGGCTGAACAAAAAGTAGGACTGAGTGGATTTGTTTTTACATTGTTTTGTTTTTGAGTGCAGTTATGTAAAAAAAATCTACATTTATAAGTTATACTTTCACGATAAAGAGATTGCACTACAGTACTTGTATGAGGTGAATTGAAAAATACCATTTATTTTGTTTATCATTTCTACAATGCAAATATTTGTAATACAAAAATATAAAGTGAACACTGTACACTTTCTATTACTACACAGAATACAAATCAATATATATGAAAATGTAGAAAAGCATCCAAAATATTTAATAAATTCCAATTGGTATTCTATTGTTTAACAGTGTGATTAATCACAATTACTTTTTTTAATTGCGTAAGTTAACTGTGATAAATCACCAGCCCTACTCCTAATACAACAAGAGGGCAGAAAATAAGATATTAAGGCAACGGATTTTTTCAGAATTAATAAAATTAATAATCTTATAACACCCCAGTGTTGTTATATATATATGATATAATATATATATCATATATATTATATACATATTATATTATATATATATATATATATATATATATATATATATATATATATATACTGTCCTTCAGGGTACAAATACAACACTATCAGTTTAAGAGTAGGAAGAATGTTTCCTGAATTGAGTTATTCCACAAAATTGTCCATTACAGGGATTCTCAAACCATCCTTGAAACATTTGCTACTGTTGCAGACCTGATGCTGCCATGTGAAGTTAGAGAAGGTAATATTTTTGTCTCCTGTAATGTACTAATTCTACTTCATTCAAAAACTTTTGGTTAATATAGATACTAGATTGAGTCCCCTTAATTTAAGAGAGAATGATGGGGTAGAAGATCTTCCGGGGGGAGGGGCAGCCTTTTAGGTGAAACTTCTGCCCCTGGATTGAAATAATCTGGGGTTGTTGACCTTCAGAGTAGGCTACAAGGCCCATCTTGTTTCCTGGACTTTCTGAAGAGGGCTGATGCTAAGAGTGCACATGGTGTAAGTAAGGGTATGAAGGAAGGAGCTTTGGAGGTGAAGGAACAACCTATTGCATTTTACTTCACAAGGAACTGCAGTTATTCTGGAGATTTGATGTTGTTTTAGTCTTTGTTTAGGTTTATATACTATCAAAGGTGCTCATAGTAGTACATGGGTGCCTTTTTAATGCCATTACACATCAAAAGAACTAATTTACATTTCAGGAAACACATCTACTAATGTACTCTGAACAACAGGTACTGCATCTCAGTTTTTCCTAACAGGTCCTGTTTTTATAGGGGATGACTGATATACAATGACATCAAGTGACTTGTGTGAAGTCAGAGTCACTAGTTAGTTCATCTGGGATTAAAAACAAGATATTGCTGGCTTTCAAGCTGTGGCATGTAAGCATGTGGTCTCTTTCAGATTCCAGCAGCATTAATACCTGTCTCCTTTTTTACTATTAAACCATGCTGAAAAGATTGAATCCATGGACTGGATCTAATTTAAAACCAAAACTATAAATGCCTCATGCAAGAAGAACTCTCTTGCTGGTTTCACGCCAATTTAAGAAACATGTAAATAAAAGGGATGAAATCCTCACCCCACAGAAATAAATGTAAATTTTCCCACTGACTTCAGTGGGATCAGGATATCATCTGAGGTTTCAATGTGGGGTGAAATGACAAGATTTTAAATTTGTGTTTAAAAAACACTAACCCTTCATTACATAGGACTGAAAGAAAGGGCAAGCACAGAGGAAACTAATGCTGCAGGGTAAACGATGCCCCCGCTGCCCACACTTCACTTGCTTTCTCAGCTGTGCCACGGTACTCAAAATAGCTACCAATTACCTACTTCTGGGAAAACAGCTTATAACAAATTTGCCTACTCTCCACTTAATTTAGAGGATGTTATCTCAGAGAAGTGCTAAAATAATTTGGTCTAGCCATATGTTACTAGCAATGTCAAGGCTGATTGAGCTATTGCCAGGTAGAGATTACACAAAAGCTGTCTTAGTTTTCAATTACCTAGATAAAGGAAACAAATCCACCCACTTTCCGTAATTGCTGTTAAGGAACATTTATGTACTGGCATGGCTAACACTGAAAGGACAAGACAAAAGCTTGTGTTTACATTCTGTACAAGGGATGTGTTAAGGGCATATTTTATCACAGTAAGGGATGTGTTAAGGGCATGTGTTGATAAAGTCAGAAGCCACAGTTAACTGAAATATACATAAATTGAAAAATGAATACACAAAATATACTTAAATGTAATAGGCACTTCCCAAGGAAGATACAAAAGATCAGAGTAGCAACTGTATTTCTAGATGTGGTACCATAGAAAAAGGTAGCAATTATAGGGATCAGATAGGGCGGTGGAGGGGGAATGATTAGCAAAACCCAAGATACTAATACAGCTATACATGTAGGCTACAAGAGATGAAAATGAAATTTGCATTGAAAAATAAACACTTTAAACCTCATTCACTGAAATGTCAGTCACTAAGATATCTAGCAAGAAGAAATTATTCAGACCAAAATGTTTGATCAGTCCATAAAGGCCATTGTACACAAGAAGTTCTGAGGCAATTAGCGTTTCCTGCATTTTCCCTTCACTTTATTACACTCCTTCACAATAATTACACATTTCACAAAGTAATTAAAATTGTTACACTAGAACAATAAAACAAGATCACAAACATTTTTCCCCTATAGAAGCTTCCTAGTATGGTGAGGTCTAATAGTGATAGAATCTCAATGTTTCTTTCAGTCATAACATTTTCACCATTCGCAGTAGTGGAAAATTTTATAAATTTCCATAGATGGTCATTCTCCACACTGCAAATCCCACATTCTTCCAAAGACTTAACAGCAATTGATACAGTGGTCTACACATCTACAATTTACTTCCATGAAGTGTGCTACTGGATCAATGCTTTTATTTCCTTTTCTCTGTAGAAAAGTAGATTATTCTATCTATCGCCTTCCTTATAACTTTTAGGGAACACAATTTTGTTGGGAAATGCAAGTCTGAAGTACCCAAGTTAGTGTCTTAAAATGCTCTAGTAAGGAAAACCAATTCTGAGGTGGCTAATAGGGAAATATTTTACATCTAAAAATTGTCTGGTCACTTTATACTTGGTACAAATTATTCCTTCATTTGTCTTGAGTATACACAAATGATATGAGCAATAGAGAAGATTGTTTGGAGATTTTCCAGCCGCTTAAATTTTCTGACTCATGTCTTTAATGGATATCTAAGGCAGCAGACTGGCTTTACGTAATCTTAGAATGACTTTTTCTAAAATACATGCTACCGTTTTGCCTCAGTTACATTAGCGAAACAGTGCACTAAATGTGTTTTGTTAAAACATAAAACATATTTAGTGCACAGTTACTCTAATGGGCTATTAAAATAATACTTAGCCTTTGCAAAGTACTTTGTATTTTCCAAGATGTACTAATATTGGCAAATATTTATAATTCATCTGATAGATAAGTAAGGAACTGTTACCCCTGTTTTATGACAAGGAAGTTGAGCAATGGGCATTAAGAGCAATTGCTTATACAGTGAACATGGCAGAACAGGATTAGAACAGAGAATTTTTTGGCTCTTAGCTCCCATTTTAATTAACCTGTCCACCCTGCCTCTCTAGAATAGTCTAAATTTAACTTGTTAATGCAATTTCTACTAAAACCTTTGCTTTAGTAGAGTAAAATTTAACACCTTGTTTTGGCTTTTTACTGGCACTCTCCCTACCATTTCTAACCATGTGCTAATAATGCTTTCCAAATTGCTTTGTGGCTTTGCATCTTAAGGCTGCCGAATTTATTTTTTGTCCAGTTGGTCACAAATAACAGACTAGTGTCCATTTACAGTCTGGCATTCACAGTATTGCAAGACACTTTACATCAATATGCATATTTCGTCAAGCCAGAAATTATGCTAAGATACTTCCAGATATTAGGGTTCTTTTATTCTTGTATTTTTGTGGGGGATGCAAAAAGTGGTCTATTGAATGTCTGCTGCTCTCTAACCTTTCTAGTCACCAGTGCTGTGATATGAGAGACTCCTCTTCCACTCTCTTCGATGCACAGCTATCTTTGTACTTCAACCAATCCTGATTCTGAACATGGCACACACGAGAATTTCTGTTGCCCTCTCCTTTAAAATGCCAAAACCCTTTTCCTTGTGTGATGTTATGAATGTAATATAATATCTCATTGAAAGGTGACAGGGCCAGAAGAGTTCATTACCTCACAGACTGACCTGACCCATGGCTGAACTTTAGAGACTGGTTAGAAAAATATGTAAATGAATAGAGCTTTGAAATGCAAGTCTGCATTGTTAGAGGTAGAAGGGTAGGTGTTTGCTCAGGTCTTGGGATGTAAGCAAACAGTCTTGTCTATTGCTATAGCTTTGATTCAAAGATCAAAAAAGGAATATTAACATTTAGGAAGATACTTGAGTGAAATAGTATTATTGTCTATATGTCTCTTTGAAGGTTGTGGTAACCTGTATCTGAACTGTTTAATGGATAAATTACCCTGTGCTAATTGCCAGGATGTTTGGGAGAAGAAAAGTTAAGCCTATTGTTCTCTCAGGCCAAAAGGCTGATGGAAATGTATAAGAACCCTGGGACAGAATCCTGCTTCATCTCAGATCTGTTTTGGGTTTCAAGCCATAAGGATTAAGATCCCCAGGACTATAACCTATGGACTATTTCTAAAAGGACTTTTGGCAACTACAAGCTTATCTGAACCTCAAGAATTGAATTCAAGTCTGTATGTATATTGATCTTTTAACCAACTCTCTCTCTCTCTTTTCTTTTTAAATAAATTTTAGCTTAGTTAATAAGAATTGACTCTAAGCGTATATTTTGGGTAAGATCTGAGTTATAATTGGACCTGGGTCCGTGACTGATCCTTTGGGATTGGAAGAACCTTTCTTTTATATGATGAGATATGATGATCATATCTGACGTGTGTGTCTGGACAGAGGCCTGAGGCTGGGCACTTTAAGGGAACTGCAGTGTTTGAACTTCTAAGTAACCAGTGAGGTACTATTAAAAGCTGTTTTGTGCTGGCTTGCTAAATCTAAGTATTGGAATAACCACCAGCTTCTGGGGTTTGTCTGCCCCGTTTTGTTTGCAGTTCACTTTAAGTGACCTCAGCTGGCTCCCACGGGCAGCACTGTCACACCTTGTCATTCCCAAAATTTTTGTTTTTGATGATATTTCCAAAAGTGCCAGAGAAACTTAGGAAAAGAAGTATCATTTTCCAAAATGACTGTAATAGGATGGCTTGTCCTTGGGCTGGAGATCCTGGGGGCAAGCCAAGTCTGATAACAGTATGATACTTCTGAGGGCATTCTGAGCGCACGCGCGCGCACACACACACACACACAATTCTGCACACAGTGTTTTAAAATTTTGCAAATTGTATTTGTCAAATAAATGTGGAGGCTCCAGCATGGCAGTGGTAGCACAGGCCTGCCCCAGAAACACCCCAGGGCCCTGCCC
This sequence comes from Mauremys reevesii, assembly GCF_016161935.1. Classification (NCBI taxonomy): domain Eukaryota; kingdom Metazoa; phylum Chordata; order Testudines; family Geoemydidae; genus Mauremys; species Mauremys reevesii. Next base: position 29,667,473 of record NC_052630.1, read on the forward strand.
CTCCATGTGGGCATGCAAGCTCCGCAAAGCAGGATCCAAGTGTGGGGGGATCTAGGTGTGGGTTGAGAAGGGTCTGTGTGGTGTGTTGTGGGGCTTATCATGGGGAGAGTTCTGGTTGTAACGGTAATGGAACTCTGCAGGGGAGTCCAGGTGAAGGTGGTTGGGGCTCAGCGGGGGGGGGGGGGGTCTGGGTATGGGGGGACAGAGTTCAGCAGGTATCTGGGTGTGGAGAACTTAGTGGGGGATCCAGATGCTGGGGGAGGGGGCCTCAATGAGGTGGGGATCCGGGTGAAGCTGGTTGGGGCTTGGTGGGGTAGTACAGGGGAAGTGGGGCTCATTAGGGGGCTTCTGAGTGCGGGGGAGTGAGGCTCAGCAGGAGGATCTGGGCATGAGGGCGTCTGGCTGCACGGGGGCTAGGCAGATGGCGGGTACAGTTCTCTGTACAGGGATCCCTCCCCATGCAGCTGGGGAGTGATATGTGCAGGAAGTGTCTGTGTGTGTGGAGTTTGCAGAGCTTCCTGCAGCCAGGAGACAAAAAACAAGGAAGACCTGTCCTCCCCAGTCCACCCGTGACTAGCAGCTGAGCCTGGTGCAGGATAGGAGCCACCAGCTGGGTCTTCCCCAGTCCCACTTCCTGCCCCACAGTGATTTATCTCTCTGCTGGCTGCCCTGGGCACCTGAAACATACTGCTGGGGAGGGCCACATGACCACACTTGTAGCTTCCCTTTGGTTCTCTACCAGAAAGTCATTTTTCTGGTGGGAAGCAAATAAATCTGCAGGGGACATAAATTCTGCATATGCGCAGTGGTGCAGAATTTCCCTAGGAGTAATGTATGAGCCCTACTGCAGGGGAATCAGGCTATTTCCTTTAAAGAGCAGAAGGTGGTTCTATTAAGGGGGCAGCTTAGGGTGTTGGAGTGAGACAGCAGCGAATGAGAGACCCCTGTTAGGAAGACCCTGAGGCCAGGGGAAATACTCCAGCTAAGAAGGGCTGGGAGTAGCCTGTTATGACAGGAGGGACTCTGACCAGTATGCAGGTGGAGGGAAGACTTGCGTTTTGTTTAGAACTTAATAAATGAGACCCTAAGCAGGGCTCTTGTGAGTGACTGGAAAAAAACGTGTTGAGTTTGTTTGGGGATCTAAGAAGGGAAATTGAGGTGAGGGACTACAGGTAGGGCTGCCATGAGACCACCAGGGTAGCTGTGATGGGGCCACATGGCTACAGTTACTTAAACACTTAGCCTACTTCCTGGTAACTTTCAATGAGACTTGACCCATGGCTCTTGTCAGTTTCAAAACTAAAACTTTAGCAAGTTTACGTAGTCCTGCAGTTTGGACCATGGGGCTACAGACTGCTGTGTGATGCTGTAAGTCTCCTGGTGAATGGATGTTGCAAGCATGAACAAGAGTTCCTAGAAGCAGCAAAGAATCCTGTGGCACCTTATAGACTAACAGACGTTTTGCAGCATGAGCTTTTGTGGGTGAATACCCACTTCTGTCAGTCTATAAGGTGCCACAGGATTCTTTGCTGCTTCTACAGAACCAGACTAACACGGCTACCCCTCTGATACTTGACAAGAGTTCCTAGTTCACATTCACACTGTCCTCTTCAAACAGGACTACCTTAATATGAAGTACGAACTTCAGGACTGCAGTGTCCATGTGAGAGAATTATAGTGTGGCACTTTGGTGCACGCTGCGATCCACACCCGTCTAGTCTGAACCATTTGCTGTGTTCAACACCGCATTGAGCTTAAGCAGGATCAGAGCGCAGCAGAGGGAATGAACGGGACAAAATCTATTTCATGGTAGCCACCTGGGCGCAGTTTCAGGGAGGTGGGGCCGCTGTAGTGCACCGCTGCACACTGCTCTCCCCTGGGCACACTAAGGGGTCAGTGCGCCGTGCTCCCCCAACCTGCCTGCTCCACCGGGGACAGCCGCTTCGCTTGGCGCGGGCTCAGGAGTGGCTGGCTGGCTCATGTCAATTATGTGCTTCGCACATGCGCAGTGGGAAAACGGTCGGCCGACCGCTCTCTTCTACGCATGCGTACACGCACCTACCTCGTGGAGAGCGCACGCCGGGCGGGGAAGGGGGGAAGGGTTGGTGGACGCATGCGCGTTGATGCGCTAAGAAGACTATGGGAGGGGTGGAGTTAGTTATCGCGAGTTTTGTGGGGTAAGCCTGGAACTGGAGCCGAATTTGAACTCGGCGAGCGGAGCCGGAGCCGAAAGCCCCGTCGCGGGCCGGGCCAGGTAAGCGGGAGAGTCCGGGGGAGGGAGCGCGCGGGCGAGCACTGGCAGATGCCGGCGTTCCCCGCCCGCGGCCTGGTGGCGGGAGGGTCCCGGGGGCTGCCCGGTGCCGTCACTGCCGCCAGCGCGCTGCTGCTCTTCCCCGAGGGCTGGTGTCGGCGGCCCCCGTTAGCTTCCCCGGACTGGGGCGGGTTTGGGTGGTGCCCTTCCCCAGAGAGGCCGGAGCTGGGCACACGGAGCCCCCCCCTTCCCCGGGTGGGGGTCGGAGCTGACCGTCCTTTCTGTCCTTCTCCGCCCTTCCCTCTGCGGAGGCTGATGTGTGGCGGTGGCTGAACCTGCTAGACTCTGCAGTAGACTGAGTTTGGTGTGTGTAGCATCACAGACTGTCAGGGTTGGAAGGGACCTCAGGAGGGATCTAGTCCAACCCCCTGCTCAAAGCAGGACCAACGCCAACTAAATCATCCCAGCCAGGGCTTTGTCAAGCCGGGCCTTAAAAACCTCTAACTATGGAGATTCTACCACCATGGGCGCAGGTTTGTATAATTTTTGGTGGTGCCCAAGTGGATCCGTCCCATCCATAGGACAGACTGGGGCAACCGCCCTGGGCCCTGTGCTTTGGGGACCCCCGTGCTTCAGGGGGATGCGGGGTCCAGGGTGGCCTTGGGGATTAGAAGGGTGCCTGGCGCCGACAGCAGCGAGCAACTCTACTCCGTCCCTCCTCTTCCTACGTCACCTCCCACTCCATCTCTTCCCTGAAGCCCCCGCCCCTGAGCAATGCCCTGAGCTGGTGAGGAGTGGGCTGGGGCCAGGTCACTCGCTGCTGCCAGCGCCAGGCCCCTGGCTAACTCTCCAGGCTGCCCTGGACCCTGTGACCCCCTGAAGCACTAGGCAGGGGTAGACACCACCATGTTGTGCGATGAACACTTGACAAAATTACCGGACTTAGTGACAGACACTGGGGATGGGGGGGTATTATGTCATTCAATCATTCAACCCATAAAATAGCACAAGCTTTGCCACGCTGAAAAAAAACAACAGTAACTTAGCTAATAATAACAATAATAATAAATTCAACTTATGTAATTAATGAAAAGTGTGTATACTGTATATGCGATTAATGAGATATGAAAATGAGCTTGCTTTGAGATTTTACAAGGCACTTATATCATTTAAACACATCTGGTACCTTGAGTAATTATAACATTTCTTGCAAATCACATAAATAGGGAACCCATGGTCCCCTTTCCTCACCCCATTGCAAAGGCACAGAGGTTATTGTTGGCTGTCCTAGGGCTGCAGAAAACCCCATGGGCAAAACATATGGAAAGAAGAGGATCAATTTATACAGAGGGCTGAAGGGGACTCCCATAGTGCATTAATTAACATGTAATAAATACATCAAAATTAAATACATTATAGAGATAAGAACCTTTCATGATAGATTTTACTTCATGAGAAGCTCCAGAGAAAAAAGACCCAGAGAGAGTAATGGTAGGGGCAATCCTAGGGAGACAAAGGGGCTGGTAGAGGGAGCAGACAGAGAACAAGAGTAGAGGCAGAGTCACTGCAGGGTTGATCCAGTCTTCTGCCTCTCCCCTGTGGGTGGAAACACCGATCACTATAGGAGGAAACAATAGAGTGGAATGCCCAGAAGAATGAATAACTTGAGGACAATTTCCTGAAGGGACACTTACCCTTGCAGAGCTTTTCTAGCTCTGACATTTACATTTCTACACAGGATGGTTTGGCCCACAGAAATAAAAATCTGCACATCTTCCATGTGTTTTTGGACCAATGGAAAAAACCAGGTACAATTCAAGTGACTTTTAAAATTGCCTATGAAACCAAGTTAACAAAATAAATGAGCTTATGAACAACCAGAAAATATACTTCTCAAGTGAAAAAACTATAAATGGACTTCTTTGCAAAGAACTTGTAAGTTTTCTTACAGGAAAAGCCGCAAACTGTCTGGAAAGGAAGAGTAGATTGAATTACTTGCCTCAGTGAAATTAAATATCCAGAGAATTGGTGTGCCTGTGGCTTTCCCTCCCCGTACTGTGGAGGCACAGCCAGGCAGGTCTGCATCTGCAAGCAGGTGCCCTGCCTCAGGTGCAGCTCCCATTGGCCATGGTGGCCAATAGACTGGGAGCCTCCTGGCCAATGGGCTGGGGAGGGGAGAGGCAAAGGGGGAGATTGTAGGGAGCTCTGGAGCAGAGGTGGAGGGGAGGTTGTCTGACACAAATGGGGGGCTCTCTGGAGAGGGGTGATGGGCACAGGGGCCGTTGGGGGTCTCTTGGGGGGACAGAGGGTTGTGTGGGTCTCTGTGGGGCGGGGGGGAGTGATGGATGGAGCCAGCTGCAGCCCGGGTCTGCTCTGTGGGGGGTGTGTGTGTGTGTGTGTTGCTATAGCCCCCTCTGTACTGTGTATTTTATGCTAGCCCTGGGGTGCCCATCGCTGCTCCTTGCCCCCCGCCTCCATCTTTCTGTCCCCGCAACTCCCCGACTGTCTCTGTATGTCTCTGAGAGTGACAGACTCCTTGGGGGTGGGGGAGTGTCTCTGCCTGCAGCTCTCTCCCCTTCCCTGCTGTGGAGGCGTGGCCAGGCAGCTCTGGCACCGCCCCCTGCAGCTCCCATTGGTCGGGGTTCTCGGCCAATGGGCTGGGAGCCGGGTCAGCGCTGGGGCCTCTCCACAGCACGCAGGGACTCTGGGGCTGCAGGGAGATGCCCCTGAGGTGAGAGCGCCCCATAGCGTGGGGCCCCCCCAAAGCATGATGGAGCTGGGCCCACCTTCATGAATATTGGTGGAGCATGGGCCCCACGGGCCCATATAACTCGCTGCCAACGTCCACCACCTCCCTAGGTGACCCATTCCAGTGCATCACCACCTTCCTAGTGAAAGTGTTTCCTAATATCCAACCTAGACCTCCCTCACTGCAACTTGAGATCATTGCTTCTTGTTCTGTCATCTGCCACCACTGAGAACAGCCAGTGTAACCAGTGACTATCCTAGAAGAACATTCAGGTTGCAAAGTCGGGCCCTCAGAAGTCAGGGAATGAGAGGATTCACGTGTCAATTGCAACTGTAATTCAGCCCCCTTGCGCATATTTATTATTACACAGTTTTAGGTGCCCACATAAATTTTATAAGAGAGACCCTGGTCTTATTCAGTGCATGGGATGGGAAGTGTTCCCTGAATGGATTATCTTGATTGTTCGATGTGTGACCTTATTTACTGCATATTTGCAATTGTTACTATGACTGCTCAGTGCTACTGAAGTCAGACCTTAGGGTCTTAAGTTGGATACCCAGAAAATGAACACACAATTAGTGACCATCTGTGAAAAGTTTGGTTTAAGTGATTGCCTAGCAACCAGGGCTTTGGAGCAGAGCCCGGAGCTGGAGTGTGGAGCAGTGGAGCTGCAGGTTTTTGCCCGGAGCTGGAACGGAGCCGGAGGATGGAAAAATCTAGACTGCTCCAGTTGTTTTTTTTCATTTTCAATCCAAAATGAATGATATTTAGCAAGAAAGTCCTAAAGGTGCCAAAAAGTTTCAGATTGTATAACAATTGATATTAACATCTACTTTACCACTTTACGTAATATGTCACAGTTATTCTCACTTCGCCTGAAATCAAGATTTAATGTACAGATAGAAAATTACAAAGTTTTTTGGAGATATGTTTTATTAAAGAATCAGATAATTATCAGACATCTGGCAACACTGTAGACTGCTCCCAACCCTGTGCCAAGGTTAGGCGAGTACATACTCGCGTAGATTAGTTACATCAGTATGTGTTGATACTTCTTTTGTGAGGATTGATCAATGAAACACGCTGAGTGTTACGATTACGGAAGAGTGTGATGCAAGACGCAACATTTAAGATATCACAAACGGGTATATTGAAAAAAAAATTGTTTATTGATATTGTCAGGGTTCCTTCCCCACTCTGAACTCTAGGGTACAGATATGGGGACCCACATGAAAGCCCCTTAAGCTTATTTCTACCAGCTTAGGTTAAGTGATTTAACAAGAAACAGGGAAAGGACCACTTGGAGTTCCTCTTCCCTCAAAATATCTCCCCCAAGCTCTTACAACCCCTTTCCTGGGGAGGCTTGAGAATAATATCCTAACCAGCTTGTTACAAAGTGATCAAAGACCCAACCCCCTGGGTCTTTGGACAATGGAAAAATCAGTCAGGTTCTTAAAAGAAGGAGCTTATTAAAAAGAAAATGTAAAAATCATTTCTGTAAAATCAAGGTGGAAAATAACTTTACAAGGTAATCGGATTTAAAGAGCCCAGAGGAACCCCCTCTAGGCTTAGTTTCAAAGTTACAACAAAACAGGGATAAACGTCCCTCTAGCAAAGGGAATGTTGACAAGTTGAGAAAACAAAGATGAACTAATAGGCCTTGCCTGGCTGTTACTTACAAGTTTGAAATATGAGAGACTTTTTCAGAAAGATTTGGAGAACATGGATTGATGTCCGGTCCTCCCTCTTAGTCCCAAGAGCGAACACCACCAAAAACAAAAAGCACAAACAAAAGCCCCCTCCCCCACAAGATTTGAAAGTATCTTGTCCTCTTATTGGTCCTTTGGGTCAGGTGTCAGCCGGGTTACCTGAGCTTCTTAACCCTTTACAGGTAAAAGGACTTTGGTGCCTCTGGCCAGGAAGGATTTTATAGTATTGTATACTAGAGGGTTCTTACCCTTCCCTTTATAGTTATGACCGATATATTAAGATACACAAGAGATATTAACCACTTAAGCTCATTTCTCACACGGACTCCTGTTACCAGTACATTTGTTCATTTTTGCACATGTTCCCGTATCACTCTGGCGAACTTATTTTATATGTCATCTGTTCAACAGTCTTTTGGTAGCATTGTTTGTCATTTTAAATTTACTGAAAAAGTCGCGTGCAGCAGGCATATAAATATACAGTAAACATTTTTTGCATAAATTAGGAGTGATTTTTATGATATATCCAGAGCCATTGGAAAATGTCCAACGCAACTTTGGGGGTGAATCCTAAGGTCATTTTAAGAAAAAAACATTTCTGTGAACACGTGTCCTAAAATTCTACAGTCTCTTCAATGAGGTGATGAAAAGTTAATTTCTGATTAAAGTGTTTTTGAGATATTAATATAAAGTAATGAAATTATGTCTCTGTCTTAGTGTTAGTATGTGCTACCATATTACATTATCCAAAATTATTTAAACCATAGGTGTCCTGAACTGGCAGTTGATCATTTTTATTTCATATTTCAAGAAAGGCTTGTCGTCGACTGCCCCTGGCTCTGAGCGGTAATATTATGTTCCATAATAAGTTAATAATTTTTGGTGGTTATTTATTTAAAATGTATGGTTTGAAAGTTGAAAAATAAGTAATAAGTAAAATTGTATTATTTTAAGCATCTAAGCAGATTACAATTTTTAAACAGTTTTCTCTGAAACGGTTAATTATACAAAATAAATTAAGTGTACCATTTTAATGCATGTTTTAGCATCATATTCCAGGGTCGTATCTGTTAAATAGTTGAAGATTTAAAAAATATTAAATAAAATTGGCCCAGTCCCCCCCCCCCCTCCCCAGTTCACGATGCCTGTAGTTTTAAATAATTTTATTTGAATGATGTTGTATGATAGAACATTGGAAATAAACTTTAACGGGAAAGAGGATTCAAATAACAGGTTCTATCTTGTATCTTGTATAATCTATTCAGGCTGATGAAGCAAAAACATATTTTCAAAAATTTGCTCTCTCTACTAAAAGGACTGTGCTTGCAATTTGAATCCGCTTTCCCATTAAAATTTATTTTCAACCTTGTAATGTGTAGCCTCATTAGTTACCAACAATTAATGTTGTAGAACAGCGATAGCACATATTAATGCTATGGCACATACCAAATTTCATTGATATATCTATATTAAAGCGTTTTTGAGAGATTAATTAAAAACTTGGAAAATATTTCTAATATTTTTACTGCACAATTTCATAAGAAAAACTAACTTGCAATTTATAAATAAAAATGTATATTAATTATGTATATTAATACTTTGTTAAAACTGCCAGAAACATGTTAAAATATTAAAATATACTTTAATAATAATTTTGTGTAAAAAGAAAATGCAGTCATTTTTGTCCAGAAAATCCAAAATAAATTTGAAGTACTTTAAGTGGTTAAGATATCACAAGCAGGTATGTTATAAAAAATATAATGCTTTTGTTCATTCCTTTTCGAAGATCATAAGAAACATTTGGATGTGGTAGCAGCACAAGAAGATTTGGCCATGGCTTCAACAAAAAAATCAAATCTGCCCCCCACGAGATAGCTGATTTACGGGAAAGGATGTCAATGACGTCTTTGCTTTTGAATTTGAAAAGCAAAGAAGAAATCGTCAACATGCAAGGTGGAAAAGGAAGTCAATGGCAAGCTCAAACCACGTAGCTTCAAGACAAATGAAGCAAGTGCCGTGAAAAGTTTCAGCCTTTGGTGGCATGTAAAACATAACCATCCTGAAAACTATGTGGCTCTGGTTACAAAAAAGGACCAGGAAGATGAGGCAAAACAGAAAGCTGACGTGGCTAAACGACATTCATCTGGCTCTTTGAAAACTCCTGGAGAAAAGATTTTTTTTGTGGACCTTCATCTGAAAAGAAACCCAAAATTGAGCAAACAAAACTTGATTCATATTTGAAGTCCTCCAAGGTTACAGTCACCATGGATGCCAATACTTTCCGTGAAGGGCTGATGGAAATGATTTGTTTGAGTTCAACACCGCTCACTACATTCAGGCTAAAGAACAAAGGATTCAAAAAAATTGCAGGTGAAATGGGTCGGCAGCTTGGTGTTTTGACAGGGCATGATGCAGTTTGTCATTTAGTTGTCAGCACAGCTGAGCCTCGTTGTGAAGAGCTCGAGAAAGCTTTGGAGCAAAAATGGATGCGGCAACCCGTGGAAACAAAAATTTCCTTGCAATCAGTGCTCAGTACTATGAAGAAGGAAAAGATAAAGCTGTGGTAAAAACCTTGGACATAATTGACACTGAAGGGCGTCACAATTCTTTGTACATGAAAAGTCAAGTAAAAGCTATTTTAGAAAAATTTGGGATCTGTGAAATGCAAGTGCTGAGCATCTGCATTGACAATGCAGCAAACATGATGTAGGGGGGAGGGATAGCTCAGTGGTTTGAGCATTGGCCTGCTAAACCCAGGATTGTGAGTTCAATCTTTGAGGGGGCCACTTAAGGATCTGGGGCAAAATCAGTACTTGGTCCTGCTATTGAAGGCAGGGGGCTGGACTCGATGACCTTTCAAAGTCCCTTCCAGTTCTAGGAGATAGGATATCTCCATTAATTTATTTATTTTATTTATGACATGTGCCGTCAAATTTCAGCGAGGACAATGAAACCATTTCTACCTCTGAGAACAGAGATGTGGACAGAACTGAAGCTGTTTTGCCTGATGAAGGAACTAAAGGAATGGATGTAATCGGACTCAACATGGATGATTCTGTGCAATGGGTTAATGACCTAGCCTCATACTTCCAACATGGCTTCATGAGGATGACTCAGAAGTCCAACTGATGAGGTGTGGCATTGCCAACTGAAGAGTGTGAATCTGGGATGGACTGAACAAAGAACATGCGGAGTAATTTCTGGCAAAAATTCGACAAGTCGTTGTCAAACTACGAGTCCCAAGTATTTAAAGCGTTTGCTTGATCTACATGGGGTAAATCAATCATTGGATACTGTGACTTGCTGGGGTTCAACGTTTGCGATGATTGATCAGCTTCTCGTTTCAGAGTCTTACTGTGAACAAGTGGCTGCTGCTGGCACAAGAGAATTCAAGTTAACAAAAGCTGAATGGGATGAAGTGAAGAACTTGTGAGACCTCTTGGCAAACCCAAACCAAACAACAATGAATCTTCAAGTTGTCGATGTAACCCCAGGAGTTATAATGAAGGAATGGTGAAAACTGTCAAAATTCTTGCAAGAAAATGGACAAATTGCAGAAGGAATTCTTTCCTCCATGCAGAAACATGAAGAGAAGCTTTTTGACAATTCATTTCCTTGCTGGAGTTTGTTGACCCACGGTATTGGATTCTTCCTACCTCAAGGAAAATACCAAAGGCAAAGGAAGGGCTCCTTGATATTGCGCGACGACTCAAAACCAAAATCTATTGCTACATTTGAACTTGGCGAAAGAGGTTGAAGAAAATGAAACACAACAAAAGGAGTCATCAACAATCGAATTTGCGGTTTCAGAAAGTTCACATCCTTCAGAAATAAGAGGCTGTTCTCAAACTTCCGTCTCCACTCTGAACTTGTTCAAGGTCCATCCCTGAGACGTCTTCAACCATCACAGGAAAATGGAGATAATTCAAGCACCAATTCTTCAGAAGATGACTCCTTCGAAAAGGAATTGGATAAACAAGAAAGACGCTGATGAGTTTCTGAGATTCGTAATTGTAATGAAGCATTATTCGAGAGAAACTTTCGGGAAGATTGTGAGACGATGGAGTATATTGGTAGGCTAAAAGTAGTCTGTTTTTGAGGCCAGTCACAGCTGCTGACACCGCATTCAGGCTGCCTGTAGAATTGCTTCGAGCATGCCAACAACTCAAGCTAATGTAGAGCGACTGTTTTCGGCTTTAAAGTTAGTTGTAAATGATTTGTGACCGGCTATGAAAGACAACTTGATTGCTGCAATAATTTTTTACAGAATGAATTATGAATTCTAGTTTGTATCATTGTTGATATTTAAATTGTTTTAAAAGTCTCTGAATAAAAATGTTTTTTTTTTCAAAATTACAGTATGCACTTTTTTATTTAGTCAAATTAATTTGAGTTGGAGCGCGGAGCAGAGTCAGAGCAGAGCTGGAGCAGTCACTATTGGTGCTGGAGCGGAGCTGGAGTGGAGCAATTCAAAAATTTGATTGCTCCAGATCCCTGCTAGCAACATGGAGGAACTTAGTGGCAAAAGGCAGGGATAGAATCCAATTCTGTGGACAGCATTCAACTACTTTAACCATGTGATTATCCTTTCTCTTCCAGTAGTCCCATGCTTCATTCACTCTGTCTTCTAGCTGTTGCAACAAACGAAACAGACAACAGCCTCCTGTGAAGTTGAGGCCTTTGCAACCTTAATAATGTTCTTTTAATGTATTTTTATGTACTTTCCTATGATGTTAAAAAAGCAAAGGGGGGCGGGGCACAGATTCCTTCTTGTGGTATCATACTGGTATCCACATGGTTAATTAGCTTCTTCGTGGACCCGCACTAGAGAGGAATGGGACACCTTGACTGTAGTTTTTATAGATGTTTGCTGACAGCAGAGGTGTGGTAAAGACTTGAAAATCCAGAGTTCTATTCCAAATTCTGGAAGGGAGCATGCCCTAGTGGATACATTTTTCTGTCCATTTCCCCAAGCTTGACCAGGTCTGCCCCATCCCAGTCCTATCTCTATCCCACTACTGGCTCCTTGTCCTAGTCTCCGCTCTTTAGCCTTCTGTTTCCAGTTCCAGTCTCCTTGCTTAGTAAGTCTTAGGTTCACCTCTCCATATTCCCTGTCTTATTCTTCTTGTCCAGCCATTCCCAGTTCACTCCCCTGCCTCCTGATGTTTCCTGCATGCTTGCATTCCTCGTCCCCACTAGCTTCCAATCTCCCTTTCCAGACTTCTCATCTTATCTGTGTTTTTGCATGCCCCAGCTCCTTGTCCCAGTCTCTTTACCCAGCCAGTCATAGTTCACTCACTGCACCCTGGATCATTGTCAGATCTGTCTCCCCTTTCCTCTCCCTCTGGCTCTGCATCTATTCTCAGTCCTCTCCACCCACCAGCTCCCTGTGTTGCATCACTTTCCTTCCCTGGCTTCCAGACCTAGTTTACTGTCAGCTCCTTGTCCCAACCTACTCCTGCCCTGCTCCCCATACACTGGAATCTAATGGCTTTCTCCTTCACACTGCCTGGGTTGGGGTGGTCAGAGAGAGCATAGGAGAAACAGACTCTCTGCTGTCAGCTCTAGTGCCCAGCCAAGAGCAGCTATTGAGTGCTTGTAGTGCGAAGCTGGAGGGAGCATAATCAGTCAGTCTGTGGGCATGGCGTCTGTGCAGTTTTGTCATTTGCTGGAGCTATGAGGGAATGGAGTATGCTCTGTGGGTTTGGTGTATGTGCCGTCCGGTCATGTGTAGATACTCTTGTGGGGATGGTGCATGCTCACGGAGGATGCAGTCTTCAGAGATCTTAACTGTTATATTCCAGCAAATGTCCATTGAGTGTGTGTGAACCGCCATTTTTTTTTAAAAAGGCTTCCAAATTGATGAAATTTGGCTGGATTTTCATGGCAGTGGCAAAAGGTGCATCCCTAACACATGGGTCACCCCATTCCTAATTTCAGTTCCCTATTCCAAAGCATGATGAGAGAGTTTTCCAAAGAAAAGATCCAAAGAAATTTTTTTAACATGTAAAAAGTTGTTTTCATTAGCCTTGTTCTCAGAAATGCTTGAATTATTTTGACTAAAGCGTTCAAAAAAGAAAAAAAAACAGCCTGAGGTAGATACATGAAGTGGAAAAGTTCAGCCTGAAGAGTTAGTTTGTAAAGTTATAAGCAATTGAAAACAGTATCTTATTGTGAGGAGTGTTAAGCAAATATAGTAATAGGTGGTGTTACCAGCTCTGTGTAGAATATCTACTTCCTTTGCCTTGCACGCTTTCCACTCCCCCAGCCCCTCTTTCCTCCCACAGTGCAAATGTAGACTGGTGCAGGTGTTTCTCCATATGGCTGACACTTGCTTTGAGAGAGGTTAAATGTTGGGTAACTTCTGCAGTGGTTCTCAACCAGGGATATGCGTACCCATGGGGGTATGCAGAGGTCTTCCAGGGCAGGGGTTCTCAACCTTTTTCTTTATGAGGCCTCTCCAAAATGCTATAAAAACTCCTTGGCCCACCTGTGCCTATAAAAGCCAGGGCTGTCGTTAAGGGGGTAGCAAGCAGGGCAATTGCCTGGGGCCCCACGAAGCTAAGTGGCTCAGGCTTTGGCTTCAGCCCCAGGGGGCGGGGCTCAGGGCCCCCCGGCTTCAGCCCTGCAAGGCTTCGGCTTTCTGCCCTGGGCCCCAGTGAGTCTAATGCCAGCCTTGCTTAGAATCCTGCTCGCAGCCCCCTAGGGGGCCCCGGACCCCTGTTTGAGAACTGCTTTTCTAGGGGAGTACATCAACTCATCTAGATATTTGCCTAGTTTTACAACAGGCTACATAAAAAGCACCAGCGAAGTCAGTACAAACTAAAATTTCATACAGACAGTGACTTGTTTATACTGCTCTGTATACTACTATATGCTGAAATGTAAGTACAATATTTATATTCCAATTAATTTTTCTAATTCATGGTACAAATGAGACAGAAAGCACTCTTTCAGTAATAGTATGCTGTGACACCCTTGTGTTTTGTCTAATTTTGTAAGCAAGTAGTTTTTTAAGGGAGGTGAAACTTGGGGTAGTCTTTCATTATGTTTTCAAAGAAGTGTTACTTCAGATAAGTTATTTTACCAAACTTTGTGTAGTTTCTAAGAGCCTGTGAATGGGCTTGGGCTGCAGATTTCTTTCCACAGAGCTCGAAAAAGCCAGTGAAGCACGGGGAGGTTGAAGGGGTGGTGGGAGAGAGCACAACGTGATGTCATACAGAGTCAGTTTTTGGTCTAAAATGAGTTAAGCCCTTGTAGCTGTGAAAACAGATGCACTGCTCCCTTCCAGAAACTGCAGATAGAACTCCTGCAACTCAGCTGCTGATCAGAGCTCTGCCAAGTAGCTGCTAAATGAAATTAATAAGAACCTGGTTGCTTTTGTTAGTCTGAACCTTGAGCTTGTATCTATTAGCTAACTATAAAAGTATTTTAACATGACCTTGAGTAGTTTAGTTAACCTGATGGGTTAAATATGACTTAGTTTAAACAGTGACCTTAATGTGTAACATTTTGTCAGATTATGGGTAAAAAGCTCCCGGAACCATCGATGCCAGCTTAAGTGATAAACATGCAGGTCACTGCCTATGCTGTTCTAACCCCCCAAGTAGCAGCAAAATGTCACAATTCTCCCTCTTCCCTGCAGTGAATATTATTGCAACTGAGCTTTTCATGAAGATATTGCCCCGGAAATATTTTAGAATCTGCTCTTCCCTCCCTCTTTAATTTTCTTTGGGGGTCTACTAGGTTTTGTTTGCTGGTTATCTTTTGAGAGCCTCAGAGGGAGGGAGTTAAGGAAGGGGAAGTGTATAGGAGTCAGGTTGAAATTTTCAGATTGTTTGTGTTGGGAGTAAAGCAGAGCCCAGGATGTAGCTTCCTGTTTTTTTTACTGACTGGTGCTGGGTTACAGAGAATCTCTGTCCCTTGGCAGCCTTGTGTGGTTTTCCTGTCCCTGTAATAGCTGACAGCTGCCTCAAATGGGATTTGAATGGGATTTGCATTTCCATGGGGTCTCAATCTGATTTGCATTTTCAAAAGGCAGCAACAGACCTGAAAGGAGTGTGGAGAATAGTCTGATATAACCAGCTTCAGCTATGGGCAGAAACTTTGTTCATATAAATTAAATAAAAGTTGTACATTGAGGATAAAATCCAAATAGTTTAATGGACTCATCAAGGTGAGTTAGAAATGTTTTCTCAAAGATTTCTAAAAAACAGACATTTTGATTAAAGCAGGATAAGAATGTATTTCTGGGGTAATTTCAAATTGATTTGTATTGTCTTTTTTTCCTTTATAAATTCACACTACAACCTGTTAGTCATAGTTCATTTACTAACATTGAACAAGGAATTGGGAAAAATGATCCTGTGCATGGGTATAAAATGTGGTCTGATATTATTGGCACAATATCAGTGCTGCTTATCACTAGAGACCACCTATATTCCTAGTTAGTCCTAGTAGCATTCTTTTATGAGCCATGAAGAATCTACAGTTTTAACTACCAGGGAAATATAATCTAAAAATCTTATGTTTTCGAGTCCTCCTTGTCTGTGGCCAGATGTAGAGGTTATAAATGCCAAATTTGGTGACAAAACACATGTTAAGATGATATGCTGATCATAAAGGAAAAGATAAGGAGTCCTGGATTCTGTTTCCTAATTCTGCCCACACTCACTGTGGTAATCTAATTTCTCTACCTCAATTTTTGTGCTGTAAAATGGTATTTATTTCAGAGGGGGATCTGTGGCTTAAGTAGGTACTTGTATGAAGGCAAAAAAAAAAAAGCAAGAAGAAGGGGATGTAGTAAAATGGAAAGGCAGCTAATTTTAACCTAATACACAGAAACATTTTTTAATACAAAACTTGTAGAACTTGCTGCCACCAGATTGAGACCAGCATCTTGGTAGAATGCAAGAGAAGAATGACGTTTATCAACAGCAATGCCATCAGTTAAATTAGGTGTTTTAAAAAATAGTTTAGAGCAGTTGTTCTCAACCAGGGGTACGTGTACCCGTGGAGTATGGAGAGGTCTTCTAGGGCAGAGGTGGGACTGTCCTGCCTGGCCCTTGAGCTCCCAGCCGGGGAGGCTAGCCCCTGGCCCCTTTCCTGCTGTCCCTCCTGCCCCGCAGCCGTACTGCTGTGCGGGCAGCGCTCTGGGTGGCGGGGTTGCGTGCTCCTGACAAGCAGCACGGCAGCGTGTTTGGGTCCGGCCGGGCAGCGCAGCTGCCAGACATGCTGCTCTGAGTGGCATGGTAAGGGGGGTTGGATAAGGGGTGGAGGGTTCCAGGGGGCAGACAGGGGACATGGGGGCAGGGGGCGGTTGGATGGGGTGAAGTTTCTGGAGGGCAGTCAGGGGATGGGGGACCGGAAGAGGGTTGGATAAGCGTGGGAGTCTGGGGGGCAGGGGGAG
The DNA here is from genome assembly GCF_016161935.1 of Mauremys reevesii. Classification (NCBI taxonomy): domain Eukaryota; kingdom Metazoa; phylum Chordata; order Testudines; family Geoemydidae; genus Mauremys; species Mauremys reevesii. Next base: position 29,683,591 of record NC_052630.1, read on the forward strand.
AGGCTGTCAGGGGCAGGGATGTTGATCGGGGAGGGGGAACCGGGGGGATTGGATAGGAGTGGGGTCCTTGGGGGCCTGTCAAGGGGCAGGGGTGTGGATAGGGGTGGGGTTCCAGGGGCAGTTGGGGCTGGGGTCCTGGGAGGGGGCAGTTAGGGAACAAGGAGCAGGGGGGGTTGGATGGGTGGGGGTTTTTGATGGGGGCGGGAAGTGGGAGGGGTTGGATAGGGGTGGGGGCCAGGCTTTTTGGGGAGGCACGGCCTTCCTTACCCGGCTCTCCATACAATTTTGTAACCCCAGTGTGGCCCTTGGGCCAGAAAGTTTGCCCACCCCTGTTCTAGGGGGGTACATCAACTCGTCTAGATATTTGCCTAGTTTTACAACAAGCTAGTTAAAAAGCACTGGTGAAGTCAGTGCAAACTAAAATTTCGTACAGACAATGCCTTGTTTATTCTGTTTTACATACTAACACTGAAATGTAAATACAATATTTTTATTCTGTTGATTTATTTTATAATTATATGGTACAGATGAGACAGTAAGCAATTTTTCAGTAATGGTATGCTGTGACACTTGTGGTTTTTATGTCTGATTTTTATAAGCAAGTAGTTTTTAAGTGAGTTGATGGTATGCAAGACAAATCAGACTCCTGAAAGGGATACAGTAGTCTAGAATGGTTGAGAGCCACTAGTTTAGAGGGACGAAAACCTCAGTAGAGACTGGCTTATGGTCTGAGGACACTGATATAGGGGTTAGGAAGAAACTTGGGTTATGTACAGATAGGTTATTCCATAACAGTCAACTGAAATTTTTCACAATGCCTATACAAAGCTTTGGTACTGACCACTCTAAAGAACAGGATACTGGACTAGATGAACCCAGTGATCAGAGTTTGCAATTGCTATATTTCCAGGTGTTTGTGGAGAGGACCTAACAGTGGCTGGTCTGTAGTTCAGGAAAGTGGTGAGGGTTTGCTTGGGAGCTAGATTTTGATATGGCTGGTGGTGTGTGCGCTTTATTGTGTAGTGGTGAGGAGCAGCTGTAAGTCTCAATTAGGGTTTTAATGTCTTATTACAAAATGGTCTGAAGGCCAGAATACTTGTTTTTTATGGTACAAGATGTATAAAAACAAATGGCTTTTCATTTGTAAACTTGAGTCAACTGTTAGTAGCTAATTCTTGGTATGTCAACTTGTGATGCTCTTCCAAATGATTATGCTGTACTTAACCTATTAACCATTTAGCCATATGTTTCTCTTATCAGGTTAGCCTATGTTTTCAAAAGCAATTAAGAATAAGCCTCAGACTCAGTAGATAAGTAGACTAAATACATGAACCCTTTTAGAAATAATTCCAATTTGTTCTCATTCACTCTGCTCCAACTGTTCATACCACTCCACCATACCATAAATGTTTATACAGTATTTAGCAGCACCAAGTAGAGTAAAATACACTCAGTACCTGATACCACATATGCACGTAAATAACTTCAATAGAAACAGTGGAACTACTTGCATGCATAAGTGTTGGTAGAATTAGGCTCTAGGATTAAGCTTTTGTCTCAGATTGTTAGTTTAACCTTCAAGACTGACAAGTCTGTAGTTTTAAGTGGCATCATGCAAAAGTATAAAGAATTGAAAGTCTTGAATAACCTAGCTGAAACATTTAGTTACAAAATGAACTGTGCCCAAAAGGCATTAATTTGGACAGTTTCTTCAAGAATGAACCGTTGATAGTGATCTCTCTATTTTAAACATATTGGGCTAGATAAGTACCTCTATAGAGTATTTAAATACCCTATGATTTGAATAAATCTGAATTGAATGCCAAAATAGTAAAGAAGCAAAAAACTAGTGTGGGGAAGAGCAAAGGCATACTGAAATATCTGTGACAGATGCCTTCATATGTAGTTGAACTCTGTCTCTTGGGGACTCTTCAGATTGCTGTGAGGGAACCAACCGCTAGATCCCATGTGTTTTAAGCTTCTAGAGGCTGAACAGAGTCCACGTGTAGACCTTATCTTGGGGTCCCTGGCCATACTTTCAGGATGCAGGTCTTCTGTCTAGCACCCATTCTTGACAGTTGAGACCCCAAGATCTAACTGCCTAGTCCCTGCTTACTCTCCCCTCCCCAATAGCTTAAACACACTCTCTTTCAGAACTCTAGTCATGTGGGCATTCTGAGTCCACAAATAAACTCTTCAAGGACAAGTGATAGGTTTAACACAACTTATACACAGACTTTGCACAGGATTCCTAGCCATTATTGGTCTTTATTTAACTGCACAAGAACTATGACGGTCTATGCAAAACGAAACTCTACACACATTTCCCTGTTTCAGTTTCCTCATCACTCCTGAGCTTTCTTTGGGCTAGGGTCAGTTTTCTAACGTTGTCCAGTGTCCTTCTGCAGTACATTACTTGTCCTTCTAACCATGGAGCCTCTCATCTGCTTCCTCCTCAGTCAGCTTGCTTTGATGTTTATTGATCCTGAAGCTAAACTGGATCCACTGTTGTGGTTTTTTTTGTTTTGTTTTTTTCCTAAGCCAAAACTCTTCTATTCCTCTCCTTCCCAGAACTCCCTATGATTCTGAGTCTTCTCCGGCTGTGTTTCTAGCAGGGATGGGTTCCTGGCTCTGTGCTATCAAAGATTTGTATCAATAACCTGAAGAAAAAAATAATCACAGATAGTTTACAGGTGACACAGAAACTAGGGGTGTGATAAATTGTGCTGTATCAGTGACCAGTCCCCTTTGCTGTTAGGATCTCTTGGTAAGCTTGGTGCAAACCAACAATATGCATTTTAATATGGCTAAAGAAAAAATGTTCACATCCAAGAACAAAGATATTCTATAGTCACAGAATGGGGAACTATCCTGGGAAGCTGTGACTGAAAAAAGATTTGCAGGTTATGATCAGCTGAACATGCTCTCTCCCAGTACAATGCTGTGGCAAAAAGGCCTAATGTGATCCTTGAAGATATAAAGAGGGGAATCTCAAATTAGGAGTGGGGAGATGATTTTACCTTTGTATTTGGCACCGGTGAGACCACTGCTGGAATGAAGTACCTAGTTCTGGCATCCACAGTTCAAGGAGGATGTTGATAAATTGGACAGGGAGAAGAGCCATGCGAATACTGAAAAAATTAGAAAACATTACTTTAAATATAGTGACACTCAAGGAGCTCAGTCTGTTTTGCTTAACAAAGAGAAGGTTAAAGGGGTGACCTGGTAAATCTGTAAATACCTAGGTGGGGGACGGATATTTAATAATGAGCTCTCCAGTCTAGCAGACAAAGGTATAGAAGTAGAAGCTTGAGAAATTCAAACTGGAAATATGCATAACATTTTAAGTAATCAACAGTAGGAGCAACTTACCCAAGGTCTCTCCATCTCTGGTAACTTTTTTTTAAATCAACTTTTTTAAATCAACTTTTTTTTAAATCAACTTTTTTTTAAATCAACTTTTTTTTAAATCAAGATTGGACCTTTTTCTAAAAGATTTTCCTGTTTGTACTAGAGTTATTACAGGGAAGTTCTAGGGCCTGTGTTGTAACAGAGATCATACTGGATGGTCACAGTGGTCGTTCCCTCTGATCTTGAAATCTATGAAAACCCACCTAGTGGTTTTATTTATTCCCTTCCTCCCCCCTCACCGCCCCCCCCCCCCAAAAAAAAGCTAGCATCAGCACCTTGGGGTCTTTGCTCTGTATTTGAATATTATTTCAACTCCAGACACGAGCACCATATTGAGGGGTTGGGGAAAACTTGTTCTCCCAATTTCTCAAGTAATATCTTCAGTCTCTGTGTGTCTCTAATTCAGACTCTCTTTCTGGTGTGTGGGAAGAGTTCCAAGGCTATACAGGGTTCAAAAAAGAACTAATTAATTCATGGAGGATAGGGCATCAGTGGCTATTAGACATGATTAGCAGGGACTGTGTCCCTAGCCTCTGTTTGCCAGAAGCTGGGAATGGGTGACGGGATGGATCACTTGATTACCTGTTCTGCTTATTCCTTTTGGGAACCAGGCATTGGCCACTGTCGGAAGACAGGATACTGGGCTAAATGGACTTTTGGTCTGCCTCTTTCTAGAAAACTTCTGCCTATAGCATCTAATCTGCTAAATGCAGAAATTTTTGGTTGGTGTTCTATGGCCTGTATTAGGTCAGGTGAGGTTATCATAATGGTCCCTTCTGGCCTTAAAATGTGATTGTGGGATTTAATATTCCAGTATCATCTAAAGTTAGAACAGTTTGATCCCAGGCTGAGTTTATGGGACTAAGTTAATATTCATTTATAGAAATCATAATTGAGAGATAATTATGCAACCTTATTTGTGCCATTTTAGTTAGCTTTCAGAGGAGAAACACTTCTAACATAAAATGCCCTGAAACTAGCAGTTAATCTGGCAGCAGTGCCGTTCTCAATACTATTTCTTGCCCTGTCTGTTATGATTTTGGTCTCTACACTAACTGGATGGTATGCACAGTAGGAAACACTGTAGATAGACTAAATGTGAAGTTTGGCATGATTTACAGTGTCTCATTAACAGCATTACTTGGCTCTTAGTTTGTATGCCTTTCTCTTCTACAAAATAAAGTCACTGAATAATAGGCATAAGTATTAACCCAGATACTCTTCTCTGGCCTTCACAGATAATATTTGCTCTGAGTTATGAGGTATTCACTCAAACCAATCTACTTGTGGAAAAAAAATGAAATAAACTCGAAGATTGAGTTTCTTTAGTTGGACTTTGACATTCATACTGTAATTTGTTTAACAGAATATTAGAAAAGGTTTGCACTTCAATGCTTAACTAAAAACTATAATATTCAAAATGTAAACTTGCCACTAGGCACATGTTTGTCACTAACCTGTCAGAAAAATTAAATGTAATAAAAGCATGGCAAAAGTTGGCGCTAGAAAACTGATCATGATGGGGAAATGAATATGTATAGAGTAATTTTTTTTAGTTTGACTTAACTACAGCAAAAGTTTTCTATTTGAATTTATTATGCAGATGAAAGTTCAACACCTCCATGCCTGTACAAGATGAAATATGGTTATAACTAGGGCTGTCAAACAATTAAAAAGAATTATGATTAATTGTGAGATTAAAAATAGAATATCATTTATTGGATGTTTGTTTTCAAATATATTGATTTCAGTTAAACACAGAATACAAAGTGTACAGTGCTCACTTTATATTTTTGCACTGTAAAAAGAAATAATATTTTTCAATTCACCTCATACAAGTACTGTAATACAATCTCTTTATTGTGAAAGTACAATTTACAAATATAGAATTTTTTTTACATAACTGTACTCAAACACAAAACAATGGAAAACTTTAGCGCCTACAAGTCCACTCAGTCCTACTTCGCTAAGATTGTTTACATTTATGGGAGATAATGCCTGCTTCTTATTTACAACATCTCCTGAAAATGAGAACAGGCATTCGCGTGGCACGGTTGTAGCCGGTGTTGCAAGGTATTTACGTGCCAGGTATGCGAAACATTTGTATGTCCCTTCATGCTTCAATCACCATTTCAGAGGATGTGCTTCCTTGCTGATGGGTTCTGCTCAATAACGATCCAAAGCAGTGCCGCCGACGCACATTCATTTTCATCATCTGAGTCAGATACTACCAAAAGAGAGCTGATTTTCTTTTTTGTTGGATTGGGTTCTATAGTTTCCAAATCGGAGTGTTGATCTTTTAAGACTTCTGACAGCATGTTCCACACCTCATGCCTCTCAGATTTTGAAAGGCACTTCAGGTTCTTAAACCTTGAATTGAGTCCTATAGCTTTCTTTAGAAATCTCACATTGGTACCTTCTTCATGTTTTGTCAAATCTGCAGTGAAAGTGTTCTTAAATCAAATGTGTGGTGGGTTGTCATCCAAGACTACCATAACATGAAATATATGGTGCAATATGAGTAAAACCACAGAGAAGAGACGTACAGTTCTCCCTTAAGGAGTTCAGTTACAAATTTAATAAACACAGTTTTTTAACGAGTGTCATCAGCAATGTAATTGTTGAATCTTCCTTTGTTGGTGTTAGAAAATAGTTTGTATTCATATCCCAGGTGGAAGAAGCAGCATTAGCAGACTTGTCTGCTTAAAAATTGTCTGATCTCTTACCAGAATTTTTTAAATAATTGGCTGCTCCTGGACAGCAATAAGCTTCAAAGCCTGCTTGCTAGTTCCCAGTTCATGTTGGCTGCACAACTTCTGCACCTAAAGATTTAGCTTTTTTTTTTTTTAATCACCTTCAACTGATTAAATAGTTTGCCAGCTTTTAAGTAGCACTTGCAGAGTATTGTCACTGCATTTTATTTTACTTGAGGCTGGCTGTCCCAGTGTTACAAAGTGGAAATGTTTATCTTGGTTTTTACTTTCTTAAATGAGCAGTGTCAGTTCTTAATTTTATTCTTCAAAAGGCACGACACCAAGACAATACATCATACTTGCATGTTGAAAAGGAATTTTAGATAGAAACTAGGTTTTTATATTGAGCTTTGTTTCTATGTTGACTCTAAATTTGTTTGCTCATTTTGTATGTGCAGACTTCCAAAAGAAGCTGGAGGGAGAAAATAAAATGGAGACAGAGGCAGTTTCTAATCTTCGTCGCCAACTGAAGGAAGCAGAAGATGAGCGGAGAAAGGCAGCACAATATGGTTTGCATATACTGGAGCAACAAAATGAGATGCAGAATCAGTTAGATCAGCTGCGGAGTGAATTGAGCACCAAAACTGAGGTGAACTTTCATGTTGGATTTGGCAGAATATTTTTATTTTTTGTAAATTCAATATCATTTTTAACGCTTGTTTATAATTTTAAACTACTTTAATGTTTACAGTTGCGGGAAATTAAGCAGGAGATGGTTAGGGCAGCTCTGAAAGTGGGATGGGGCTCCCAGCGTGGCAGACAAACCCAAGACACTTGGGCACAAGGTGTTTTTGGGGGACACTGTGGACCTGGCCTGCCAGAGCAGAGACCTATCGCCAGGGTTGTGAGGAGGAGGACAAGCCCCTGGATGTGTGGGGAGGCCACCTTGCTGCTGAACACTTTGTGCCTGGGGTCAGTCCTGCGCTTCTGGCTGGTGCGTGAACGAGCACGGCTGTTGCAGCCAGGCTGCGGAGAGCTCCCTCTGCGGCTGCTGAGCTAATGGCACTGGATCCCTGCAGGCACAAGTTGTGGGGAAGGCTGCAGTCCTGGTGGAGAGGAGCAGAGGACCCCAGCTCTCCCAGCTGGTGGGAGAGTTGGGCTGTGACAGCAGGACTGCAAAGGGCTCCTGGCACTGCTTCAGGGCTGTTGATACCTAATTTCTGCAGGTGTAGAGAAGACACTGGACTGTGAGGAAGAGGATGATCCCCTGGCCACAGGGGAGGTCACCCTGCTGTCCACAGGCAGGTACTACTTAGCAGTAGGGTGGCCTCCCCACATGCCAAGCACTATTCTTCTTTCTTGTGGCCCTGGCTGAGGTCTGTGGCAGGGCAGAGCAGGGCTGCAGAGAGTTCTCTGCTGCCACAGGGCAGGTGACACATGATCCCTGTAGCTGGAAGGTGTGGGTGGGGGAGGGAGGTTGTGCTTGTGCTAGCTGTTACTGATGGATAATTTTGTGGGTTTTAGTTAGTTGAAATGGACCTTTTCTGATATCTCTAGATTTCAATCAAATTGTGCCAAGTTATAGTCATCTATTCTGTGGTGTGTTTGCCATTCTGTCTCATTAGAGTCCATTGGTTTAGGCTTTTATATAGTCCTCTCCTTGCAATATCTTTTTCCAAATTTCCAGCTGAATGAAAGCATAAAATGTAGGAAACCCAAGCTCTCCTTTATAGTTAGCTAGAACAGTATTTTGGAAGTCTTGTAATAAACCACTGAGATGGTTCTTCGAACCGGAAGCTGGAATGATAAATGGGACTTGTATCTATTTTGTCATATGTCTGCCTGATATTCAGATCAAGCTGTTCAACACTGAGTAAACATTTGAATAATTCTTTTCCTCCTTCATAGCCAAAACATGACACGTAAGCTAACATTTTAAAAATGACTGTTAAATGCTAACACGTTAAAGTGCTTCACGTTGTGGTCATGCTCCTCACATTAGTTGGATGGTGATGTCACCAGATGGTTTATGACTGACATGCCCAAATACTAACACAAACTTAAGTACATGGAACTACAGGGGTGGAGGACCCTGCAGTCTGCCTGGAGAATTAGAGCAACTGGGAACTACCAAATAAATTACAAAAATTCCGTGTGGATGTAAGACAGATTTGAAAATCTTCATGAAGCAATTGGTGACTTTTGAAAAAGATAGGTCAGCTGGAGCTAAAAGTCCTAGTAATTAGTTAGTCTTGAATCTCGAGTCTAAATGCATTAAAATAAACCGATGCTTGAGGAGTCACTTAAAAAGATACAAAGACTTATCAATATCACATTTATTTTTCAGACATTTGAACAAGACAAGTATTCACTTCAGAGAGAAGTTGAGCTCAAGAATAGAATGTTGGAAAGCTTGAGCTTTGAATGTGATGCTCTTAAGCAGCAACAAAATATGCAACTGGACAAACAGCGAGAACAACTTGAAAGAATCCATGGACAAGAAATCAGTCAACTTAAAGACAAGGTTTGGGATGTAATGAACTGCTAAAAGGTTGCTGACATGCATATAAAGGAATATTTGCAAGATTTGGAAGAATACTTACCGTATATACTTGTTCATAAGCCAAATATTTTTGGTAAAAAAGTGACTCATCAAAGAGTGGGGTTTGGCTTATAAATGGGTCTACACCAAAATTTAATGATTTTAAACTCTATGGAATCATTGAATTGAATATCTAATACATTGTAGTTTTGTTTACCTGGAATGTCTGCAGGCATGGAGCCCCTCAGCTTCCTGTAGCTGCGGTTTGCTGTTCTCAGTCAATGGAAGCTGCAGGAAGCGGTGCGCCACTTCCCACAGCTCCCATTGGCTGGGAACAGTGGACCGCGGCCACAGGGAGCTGAGGGTCTCCATGCCTGCAGACATTCCAGGTAAACAAAATGTCCCGCCAGCCACTTACCCTGACAGGCCAGGAGCCAAAGTTTGCCAACCCATTTATTGATGTCAATACTACAGCCTTTTAAAGTTGCAAAGGGTTTGTTTAGTGGACTAGATTGGCTTGAAATGGACCTCATAAGTCTTTGAGCCAATATGAAAATATAACGTGCAGAATCGATGGAATCTCTAATAAAATTGAAATAGCCTGTTATCCCTACAAAGCAACCCTGTAGATTGGCATGTCTGAACTAAAGAACAATAATAATTTGACAGTGATAAAGCAGGTGACATTCCTATATAAAGTCCTACAAAATCTATAACTACAATAATAATCTATTTTCATACTAGTATTTAAAATGAACGGTGAAATCAAAAGAAAAAGGTAGTCTTATCATGCAGCGTTCAAACTTAGTTGTTGAATATGCAGAAGCAAACAATAATTGCACTGCTGCTCGTGAATTCTGTATCAGTGAGAAGGAAGTAAGAGAATGGCGAAAAAATAAAACAACACTAAAAGGCATGCCCGGAAGTATGCTTCATTTCCTGAGCTAGAGAAAGATCTCAATAATTGGGTTGTTGAATGTCGACAAAATGGGTACATTGTCACTAGAACTGGAATTTGAGTGCTCTGCAAATGTCGAAAGACGAAAAATACAAGTCCAATAAAGCCGTCAGTGTTAGTTGCATCAGCGGGTTGGTGTACTCGCTTCATGAACCGTCATGGTCTCTGTCTTCATCAGCAAACAAAGATAGTGCAAAAGCTGTCTAGAAGAGCTGGAAGAATAGATCGAATCTTTCCAAAGGTTTATTATAAAATATCGAAAGGAATATGCATTTGAACTGTCACAAATAGGAAATATGGACAAAACACCAATGACATTCGATCTCTCGAGCAACAGAATGGTAACCGGTATTGGTGAAAAAACAGTTTTAATTAAAACCACTGGCCATGGAAAAACTCCATTTTAGAGTGGTTTTATCATGTTTGGCAAATGGATCAAAGCTCCCTCCTGTTGTTTTTAAAAGAAAAACCTTGCCTAAAAACATGAAATTTCCTGCTGGTGTCCTGGAAAAAGTGTGGAATAAGAGACTGGAAGCACTTTTTCAAGAAGCCTGCTAGGCTCGTTTGGGACATGTTCAGGGCACACAAGACAGATGAGATGAAAAATGTGGCCAAAAATAAGAAAACTGCTTTTGCTATAATGCCTGGAGGCTTAACTTCAGTTCTACAACTGCTTGATGTCTGCCTGAACAAACCCTTTAAAGACAGGCTACGCAAAATGTGGTCTGAATGGATGTGCTCAGGCATGGTGAAGTTGACAAAAGGCGGGAATCTTATGAAGCTCGAAATCAATCTGGTCGCCTAGTGGATCAAGGACATGTGGATGTCCATTCCCTTGCAAATGGTAGTTCCCCCAACTCCTATTGCTGGGAACAGCAAACCGCGGACACTGGGAGCTGAGGGGCTCCGTGCCTGCAGACGCTCCAAGTAAACAAAATGTCCCGACCCACCAGCGGCTTACCCTGATGGGCCGGGATCCAAAGTTTGCCAACCTCTGCAATATAGGGTAGGTTTATGGAAGGATCATACAAGTTTTGCCATTTTTACCTAACCATCTTGGGGGGGGGGGGGGTGCGGCTTATTAATGAACGAGTATATACGGTAACTTATTTCTTGAAGTAATAACTGCAATATCACTCCCAACAAATCAAATGAATGGTTCAGGCATGCAGCTTGTTTTTTTCCCCTTGTATATTGAAAATTCCAGAATTTAGTTAGCCGTCAATCCTTCTGACCGCTTACTTATTTTTAATCAAACTTTCCAGTACAGTAATAGTTAGTACTTAATAAAACAGTATTGGAGACAAAGGCTGCTTATGGTAGAATTTCAGGGGGGGTGGGAAATATCAGCAATGTTTAAATGAATATTGCTGATTCTATACAAGATAAGCATGTTTGTTCTGCAGTTTACTCAAGCCAGCTATTCGTTGGCAATATGGAATTTAGGTAGAACATAAGGTAGAATGTTGTCACAAAACAATGTGGTTGGCTTCATGGTAGCTTGTTACAAAACCAGTATATTATGCCCTAGCAGAGGGTGCTGCGAGTTGATTCAGCAGACCTCAATGTTACTCATAAAGACCACATGCTTGGGTTCGGTGGTGAGGGCCAGGTTTATTGTTGACAAAGTGCAGTCATAGTGCCCCGCCTTAATGGTTCCAGGTACACTAAGGGCTAGTCTACACTTACCTGCCGGGTCGACGCGGTGAGTTCGACTTCTCGGAGTTCGAACTATCGCGTCTAATCTAGACGCGATAGTTCGAACTCCCCGCACGCTCCGGTCGACTCCAGTACTCCACCACTGCAAACGGCGGTGGCGGAGTCGACCTTGGAGCTGCGGACTTCGATCCCGCGGCGTCTGGACGGGTAAGTAGTTTGAACTAGGGTACTTCGAGTTCAGCTACGCTATTCACGTAGCTGAACTTGCGTACCCTAGTTCGACCCCCGCCCTTGGTGTAGACCTGCCCTAAGAGATGTATGCCCAAGGCAGCATAGCAGCTTAATCAATGTAATACTGTCCCCTAGGCCGGTACAAGATGTCCTTCCTATGACTTCTCTTTTGATACATTGACACAAACAAGTATTACACTCCAGATGTTGTTAGTTACCACCTTTATTCTTGTATCTGGTAGTTTGAGAGGTCAGTGCGTTCCTGTACCATTTCTTAGGAATGTGTTTATGTAGTTACCCGAGAACGCTGTGTATCTCTGTACCATTCTCTTAAGTCAGGAATAGCTGATACCCAGTATTACTATTTTAGTAAGGCCTACCCTAATTCACAGCCTTCGGTTCATTCTGTTAATTGTGCCCAGGGCTCTGGCAATGCTTACAATATCAATTTTTGTGTAACTACTGTGTTTTTAAGTTGGAGAAGCTGAAAGCAGACCTAGATGAAACCCGACTAAGTGAGAAACAACTAAAGCACAAAGTGGAACATCAAAAGGCAGTCATTAATGCTAAATCGGAAGAATTGCACATGATGTCTGAACGTGTACATGAAACCATGTCTTCGGAAGTGCTAAATCTCCAGATTGAACTAACGGAACTTGAAAGTGTGAAGGTATGTGACTAATACTTTATCAGTGTAAGTTCATGGTATGAACATTCTGTTTGAAGACAAATGTCTACCTCTAGTCTCTTCCTGTACTAACACAATTTTAGAAGGTCATGTACAGTACTTTGCATCTTGTGAATAAACTGGAATGCTAATATGGTTCTTCCAAAAGCTAGTAATGATGGCTGGGGAAAAACTTTTTACCTTAGTATGATTGGCACTGGAGGGTGAGATCCTTCCTTTTTTAGTAGGCTACACTAGGAAAAAAGTTGGACTGATGCCAGAGTACCTAACTACTGATAAAAAGTAGAAAATACAAGTAAAATCATTTTGCTGCTACTTGTTTTGGGGGCAGGCCAGTGTTGAAGAGAAGATGAATGAATTGCAATACAGTAAAGAGCAACTAGAACTTGCAAACAGCAACCTACGCAACCAGTTGGAACGCCTTCAAGGAGAAAAAGAAGAGAGAGAAAAGGAAATAGTTTCTTACTGCAATGCATTAGAGGTACTGTGCCTGTAGTTTTAAGTGTCATTTTGAACATGAGAAGTTATTTCTCTCTTTCCCTCTGTAATCCCATGAAGGTATGGCTTAGTGGGGAGTGGAATGGCTGTGTGTTTCAGATCTGGTCAGAGACTGTCTGAAGTGCTCCTTGCACTTTAATATGGAGCTAACCTATGGAGCAACAGAGGGGTGGAGAGACACCCCTTCCTGCCCTTCTGACTAAGCCCCATTCCCTGGAAGAGCAAAGATTCTTGGGCTCAAAACCAGACAGGAATAGTTCCCACAACACTGCAGCCTGAGGAGGGGCTTCACATGATTATCAGACTTTTCTGCATGTCCCGATAGACTCACTGCCCTGTCTCTCACCTGGAAGCCTGATGGAGAGCACTGAAAGTTATGATCCTGTCTGAGAGGAAACCGTGTTTCTCAGGTCAGAGATCTGCTTGGTCGTATAATCTCCAGCACAATGGAGCCCTGATCTCTTGATGTTGCCATGATGATTCCTGCCTCAGATACACTAGCATTTCTTCAGGATGGTTGGCTGGAATTCTATGACCAGCTATCATAGAAAATAGGCAATGTTGATTTGGTGGGCACAGTGGACTCCTCCTGGTGTTGAGATTAAGTGGAAGGATGCTAAACAAGCCTGTGGCTGAATTTGTATTTCCCATTATTTCAGAAAGAGGGAGGCTTTGAAATTAATTCCTCTATATGAGGATCACATTGCTGTTGCAGTGAGGAAGAGATGGCTATACTCTAGAAAGCTAGTTCTTCCTACAGTTGCTGGGAAATAATTTTCCCATCACTTATGTTATTGTGGCCCCTTTGGAAGGTGGCAATGAATGAGCATTCCTAGAAGTCTGAAGATATAATTCAAACATATGGAGTACACACACAGATTGTACCCTGCTCATCATTCCACCCAAAATGCTAGGTCTTCAGGGATTCCAGTTGCTGCAGGCAAGGTGTTTAAAATCCTTCAGTTTGCATGCTTGGCAATTGGGCAACTATTTACAGCAGGGGTCATCAACCTATGGCATGGGTGCCAAAGACGGCACACGAGCCAATTTTTAATGGCACGCTGGAGCCTGTCCGGACTCCAGCATGCCATTAAAAATCCTGCCCAGCCTCGCCCGCTCTCCTCTGCCCTCTGCTCCCCCCGCGGGAGCAGGGAGCAGAAGCATAGCCGTGTGCACTGGGTGGGCAAATGGCCCCACTCTCCCGGCACGGCAAGCCGTGGGATCCGCACTTCGGGGCCGGAGCGCTGGCCGAGTGCAGCAAGCTGCCGGCCCCTCCCCTGGAGCCCTGCTGCCACGTGCAGCGCTCTGTGGGGTCAGGGCTGCGTGCTCCCGCGGGGCAGCATTTGGCTCCACGGGGAGGCAGACACGCTCCCTGCTCAACTGGAGCTCTGCCACCGCCATGCGCAGCGCTCTGAGGGCCGGGGCTGTGCTCTCCGGCAGAGGCAGCGTGTCTGGCTCTGCGTGGAGCCTCAAGGTAAAGGGCCCAGGGCTGCAGGGGTTGGATAAGGGGTGGGGGCAGTCAGGGGACAAGGAACAGAGTGGGTTGGATGGGGGTGGGATCCCGGGGTGTGTGTGGCGGGGTCTCTGGTGGGGGCAGTCAGGGAGCAGCAGGGGTTGGATGGGGCCTGGGAGTCCTGGGGTTTGTGAGGGGGCAGGGGGTGGATAGGGGTCAGGGCAATCAGGAGAGCGGGAGCAAGGAGGGTCTTGGTGGGGTTAGTTAGGGTGGGGGGTCTCTGGAGGTTAGGGGACAAGGAGCTGGAGGGGTTGTATGAGTTGGGAGTTCTGGGAGTCCTGTCAGGGGGCAGGGAGTGGTTGGATAGCCATGGGAGTCCTGTGGGTCTGGCTGGGGACTGGGGTGTGGATAAGGGTCAGGGCAGTCAGGGGACAGGTAGGAGATAGGGTCCAGTCCGAGGACAGGGAGGCTTAGATAGGGGGTGGCGTAGTCAGGGGACAAGGAGCAGCGGGGTTGAGAGTTCTTAGGGGGTCAGTCACCCAGCCCTCTTCCCTGAGCCCTGACCCCCACACATACACCACACCCTCTGCCCTGAGCCCTGTACCTCCCTCATACACACCCAGCCCTCTGCTTGACTCCTTCACTCCCCCTCCAACCCTAGCCCTGACACCAGCACCCCCACCCATACCCAGGCCCCCCTCTGCCCTGACACCTACACGCCCCCCCCTCCCTCCCCCCACATACCCAGCCCTGACTCCAGCCCTCTGTCCCTAGCCCTCTGGGTCCCGGCCCTGCACAGCCTGCTGCTGGTCTTGGGTTCTGGTTGACAGACCCTTGCCAGCTGGGGTCCCGGCCACAGGCCTCGCTCAGCCCGCTGCCGGCCTAGGTGAACAGAACCCCAGACTAGCAGTGGGCTGAGCGGGCTGGCAGCGTAAGATCAACATTTTAATTTCATTTTAAATGAAGCTTCTTAAACATTTTGAAAACCTTGTTTATTTTACAATACAACACTAGTTTAGTTATATAATATATAGACTTATAGAGAGAGACCTTCTAAAAACATTAAAATGTATTACCGGCACCCGAAACCATAAATTAGAGTGAATAAATGAGGACTCAGCACACCACTTCTGAAAGGTTGCCGACCCCTGATTTACAGAGAAGGAAAAGGTCCCTAGTGATGTGAGGAAAGTGTATGTGGAAGACTTAGTGAGTAGGTTTTCATTCCAGTGTAGAGGCATCCTCTGGTGCAGGGGTTCTCAAACTGGGGGTGGGACCCCTCAGGGGGTCGTGAGGATATTACATGGGGGGTCGCGAGGTGTCAGCCTCCACCCCAAATCCCACTTTGCCTCCTGCATTTATAATGGTGTTAAATATATTTAAAAGTGTTTTTAATTTATAAGGGGGGGTCGCACTCAGAGGCTTGTTATGTGAAAGGGGTCACCAGCACAAAAGTTTGAGAACCACTGCTCTAGTGGGAAGGTACCACTGGTTCCTAATTTTTTAAATTACAAAGCTCCAGCTTTATAGGGGGCAATACCCATTTCTACCTTTTTTCTACTATACTTTCAATTCTGTTGCTTGTTTCTTACTCTGTGCTTACTACCTCCCAGTAGTGTTTGAATGAGGAGAGAAACCAATGTAGAATGCAAAATTAATCACCTGATACCTTTCTGCTGGCATCTTCTCTCATTGTATCCACCCTGGTAGCCTGAAAAACTGGAGTACAGTTTTTAACAAACTGATCGATTAATTCTCCTTTTAGAGAAAAACAGACATACTTGCCTTAATGACAATTCTATCAGATTAGTTGTTTTACTGTTAATAATCAGTTGCTGGAGTATTTTTACACTTTTGGAAGAACTCTTCTAATGGCTTGAGCTGAATGGTAAAGCTCCAGCAACAACAGTGAGGCATTTAGCTCATGTCTTGAAAACATTTTTATATAGTTCTGACCTGTAATAGAAACAGACACTTTACTGACTGTTGTTTTTCTGGCTTTAATCTAGAAAGCTCGTGAAGCTAACCAGGCACTTCAAGGTCAGCTGGATCATGCACTGGTTCAAGCTTTGGACCCTACCAGTAAAGGCAATTCTTTGTTCTCAGAGGTATGTTATGTTACAATTATTGCAGAATGTTATCATTGGGAGGAGCTATAAATACTTCAATCACTATAAATGTGTACCCTCAGTTACACACTAAATGCTGATGTATTTGTGTTCCTGAGTCATCAACTATGACTCTCTCTACAAAGACTACCATAGATGTTGAGCTGTTTGTGGGGACTGAGTAGCAGACATTTGTTTCTAATCTCTAGAGTGGTGTGGGAGTTAAGTGAGGTAGCAACATTAATAAAACTGAATGGACCACTTTGGAAAAACTTGAGGGTTGGTGATGTACTTTTGGCTACTATACTAAGCTAAAGGAAAACTATAAATTGGAAAGGAATATTCAGGTGGATGCTCATATCTAATGTATTTGGGCAGTTAACTGATGGGACTGTGTCTGACCTCATATAGGAGCCTGCCTGTGTTGGGTTTAGTAGTTGAGAATACAAGTACCGGATAATCCAATCAGCTGAAGGGGATTAGATCTTCTTACCTGGCATTTATGGGAGTACCATGTTGTAGTCTTGTTCCAACTTCTCCCTGTAAATTAATGTAACTGGCATGAGACCTTTTTTTAGGTATATAGAAACTTCAGAACAACTTGCACTAATGTCAGTAGAGAAATGGAGTATGTACAGTACTACTAAGGGATCTTAGGAGTTACTTTACTTGTATAACCATAGCACGAGGGGCTAAAATTGACCTTGCGCCTGGTAGTAAGGTAAAATCTATTCATTTTAGATGCCTTAGAACAGTGGTCCCCAACGCGGTGCCCGCGGATGCCAGGTGCCCGCCGGGGCATCTATGCACCTGCATAGTGGCCGGCGGACAAGCATCCACTGAAATGCTGCCAAAAAGCTGCTGCCAAAAAGCGACTCCTCTTGACGTTGCTGCTTCTCAGCATTTCGGCAGATGCTTGTTCGCCGGCCCTCGTCCTTGGTGGCTCGTCGTCTGGCGCCCATGACCCAGAAAAGGTTGGAGACCACTGCCTTAGAGGTACATGAAGTGTTTTATTGGAGAAGTCACACTTCCAGAAGTGTCACTAGTGTTCACTCATGTTCTTACCTTAACATCTTAAAATCCAATTGACCATCATTATGATTTCCATAGTAATAATTGTTAACAATGTTCTATAGGTGGAGGACCGTAGGGCAGAAATGGAACGTCAGCTGATCAGTGTGAAAGTAAAATATCAATCACTACAAAAACAGCATGCATTCACTAGAGAACAATTGCAAAGAATGAAGGTATGACCGTTATTGTAATACTCCAGGGTTTCCTTGGGGTCTGACAAGACACTGATTGAGAAAACAGGTTGGGAATTTGATTCCACAGGCTATAGTTAAAAAACATACAAGTAGTATTCATGCAAAAATAACAAACAGAATATGTCTGAGGATTTTGTCTGTGTTCAGTTTAGTATCACATGAAGACTTAATTTATTGTTAAGGATATCTTATTGGCAACTTAAGAAATATCAGTCATCCCACAAATCAAACATTAGACTAAAGCTACTTCATTAGCAGTAGCTATTTTGTTCTGCTGTCAGTTGTTCAGTACAGATTTTGAAAGTATGCAAAATGATTATCCTATTTTTGTCCTTGTTTTACCCCCAGTACTCATTCGTTGTCCTTTTGCCCTAATGTTGGAATCTATTTGTACTCTAAACATTTACTTCTGTGCCTTAATAGAGGTTGGCAATAATGTTGTTGGCTGCCTACGCATTGCAGGTCATGCCAAGAACTAAGCATGTTTTCACTTTGTTTTTCCTCTGATCCTGCTGCTTTTACTATGTATTGCCTTCTTGCTCTGTTGATCTGTCATCCCTGTCCCAATCCTCAACTCAGTCATACAGTTCACAAGACCTTTTCTCAAACCTAGAGTACTTTTTTTTTTTTTTTAGTTTCCCAACTTGCTTGTCAATTAAAATTATCACATCTAAACATCAAATATTGTGCGCCCTCCTGAGTTAGAACATAGTTGTCCCATCTTGCAGGAAAAACTCCAGGGCAAGTTGTCCACACTCTGAAGATAGCCTGGAAGCCAGCATTTACATTATCTTAAGGTGAAGGGGCCAATTTTGGGTTGGGAAAAAGTGGGACTGACTGCACAGAAAGTACTCAACTATTATGGTTGGGATAGGAACTTCAAACCTTACACTCCATAGTATTACCTGGATGCAGAAATAAGCTTAAAACAATCCTCTTCCAAAAGATAAAAGACTAGGAAAAGATTTACGGTAGAACTTCTGCATAATTAAGATAATCATGTGGTGCATATATGCACCCAGTTGAACAGCTGAGATGAAATTTCTTGCTCTGTATTCCCAGCAAACATTTGAGCAACTAAAATGGCTAGCTAGCCTTCAAAAAGACTTTCTGATATTTCACTATTATAAATATTAGTTTTGATTTTGACTAATTTTGGTATTTTGGACAGCTGATGTCTGAATTGTTCATTTCCCAGCAAAGATGAGTAAAAAGAAAAAAATGAAATTCTAAATGTAAATATGAAAGGTAAGAATAGTGACTGTCTCAGTTCCCATGTTTTAAAATGTGATTGATTGTTTTCCCCAATTGTTGTGCTACTTACCAATATTTGAAATGCCTTTTCTGACAAGCATTGCTTCTGCCAAGATGGATTTATTTATTTCCTTCTCCTTTAGCCATGTTAGTTCTTTTTCCTTATCAGTTTCCTTTCTACTCCACTCTGCATTGTAATGTTCTTCAGTTCTTGCCTAACACTACTACGATTGACAGTCCTCAGTTGGATTAGCATTGGCTAGCTCTGGAAGAGGAAATCATATCATCACTACATGCTTTGGGAGCATCCTACACTGCATGGATACCCACTGTTGCCACCCTCTTTCCCCTCCCCACATAAATTCCAAATGTATTAAGGACTAGCCTGTTTCTGTGGGTCCAGTCATTGAGTGTAGTGGAAAGTTGTTGATTTCCATAACTTTATCACATCTGAAATATTGCTTCCCACAGCCAATTCCTTCCCTTCCTTAGACTGGCAGTCAGCATGAGGAGCAGGATTGGGGGCATAGAATCTAACAGTGCAGACTGGCTTTACTCTAAAATGAGTAGAGGAAGTGTGAAATGAGCTTTCTGCCTGCTGGGAGGAGTAAGGGTAGCAGCTCTCAGGAAAGAGGAGTTGGGAGAGATGGTATTGGGTGGATGAGGAGGAAGGTGAAGGAGTAGGAAGAAGCCGAAACTTAGCAGCTCCTGACTGTTACAAATCTTAAGGATGAATATACTTGACCTCAGGGACTTCAAGGGTTAATGCACTTCATTTATCCATCTGTATTTTACTTCTGGTAACGTACATGCTTTGAATATAGTCTTTATTCCTATCACTTCTATGCAGTCTTGTTCAATATTAACTGTGTATTAGGTTGTTAAAGCTGTTTTTATTAAATCAGTGAAATACAATTCATAATGCCTTTGCCATAGCATTACTTTCAGCCTGTGCTCTTACATAGAGGATATACACTGCTATTCTGTGTTGCTTAATTGCATGTTGCTTCTTTTTTGCTTCTTTTTTATTGTATTTCACATACGCACATTAGACATATAAATTAAACTGAAGTCTTTTGGAGGTACAGGACGGACCTTCTGACTTTATAGATCATGTAGTGAATATGATTTTTGGATGGTGCAGATGTTAATTTAATAAAATAACACAACAAAAGACTTCAGATAAAAGCTTTTCTTGTTGTTTTTTTTTGGGGGGGGTCTATGATACTTTGAAAATCACTTCAAAAGCAAGTCAGCTGAATCCATGGTCTTAAATCCACATTTAAGTGTTCTCTCTGTTTGGCTACAGCTGAAATCAATCTTTTCATTATTCATATTTCTTATAATAAAAAAAAAAGAAATGGGTGTGGTAGATATTAATGTTTGTTCTTTGAACATGTGGACTGTATATGGAATTTTATTTGACTGACTGCTCTGGCTAAATGACTACACAAAGGCATCTTCTCTGCTCCCTGTGTGTACTAGATGATTCATTTTTTACTTTTTTACTGCTTTGTTTTTGTTTAGCCATACAAAACAAGCATCTTGTAGCTTTCTTGTGTATAGCCATCACAACTGTTCATGAAATTTTAGCTGGGCTACAGAAGAGTCATTGAGTGTGTAACTAGGCTTGGAGAATGTCACTAGGTAATGCCCAATAAGGACAGCTATGACACTTGAGAACCAGCCCAGGTTGAGTTGGATAGACCAGCAAGTATTAAAAATCCATCTTTATTGTATAAGAGCATATTTAATATGACAGTTGAGATAACTCAATGCCATTTCTGTACTTGTAGGAGTAGAAAAGTATTTTAAAAAGTATTGCAGTGAATGTGAGCTGCTGAGTTAGGACTGCAGTCCCCTAAGTTTCCTGGATAAGGATATGAGTACTGAAAGGTTTTTCTTTGAGTCTTAACATTGGTATGGTTTTTGCTTGATGTTTAGCTACAAATGGCTACGCTGCTTCAGATGAAAGGTTCTCAGGCAGAGCTTGAGCAGCTAGAACGCTTGCAGTCAATGTTAGAACAAAAGAATGGTGAAATAGAAGATCTTCTAATGAAAATGAGGCAACTGGAGAAATTTAAGGTATGTGTTTCACAAAATAAACCTGTAAAGTTTAACTATTGTAATGTGGGACAAATAAGTTCTTCAGAATATGAGAGAGAGCTTTCAGTATAAATTTTTATTTGTAATTCCATATAATCTCAACGATGCTCACAACTCTTATTTAGGTTGGTAACAGTCTCCATTTTACAACTATTGTGTGCATCTTTTTAAGTCCTAAAGAGTCACACAACTCACATTTTTATTCTTGTATTTTAAGGCCAGAGGGACCATTCTATCACTTAGTCTGACTACCTACATATCACAGACTATCATTAAATTTAATCCAGTTGCACATGTGTTGAGCACAATAATATGTATGGCTAAAGCATATCTTCCAGAAAGGCTTCTAGTCTTGACTTGAAGAAAGAGTATCTGTTACTACTCTTGTTAGTTTTTTCAAATAGCTAATTACCCTCATTGTTTAAAGATGTCTGTTTTCTAAGTTGAATATGTCTGGTTTTAGCTTCCAGTTATTTGGTTCGTGTTATCCCTTTTTCACTAAATTAGAGCCTTTTGATACCCTATATCTTTCTCCCCATGAAGGTATTTTTACACTGTAATCAAGTCATTCTCAAGCTTTTTGGTAAGCTAAACAGAGCTTTATAAGTCATTTGACTGTGAAGCATTTTCTCTGGCCCTTGAATAACTTTTGTAGCTCTTCTCAGCACCCTCTCTAATTTAATTTAAAAAAGTAAAAAAATTAGACACCAGAATTGGATGCAATATTCCATTATTGTCTCAGCAGTGTCGTATACAGAGGTTAAAATCTCTTCTCCCCCTCACTCGCCCCTTTAAAATAAATTAGTTTGCTTTGTAAAGGCTAGCTGGTCACTGGTATTCAGTGGTGTGTGTGTGAGAGCTTCAAGGACTAGACTAAGGTCAGACCTGCTGGGATAAATGCATTGGCTTGCAGGGCAGCTAGAAGCCTAAATACCCAATCTGGAGGGGCAGGGATACAGGTCCCTGCTTCAAGAAAGGTGAGGGCTAAGAAGCTTGAGACATTGATGGATGCCCTGACAGAGCCAAAGAAGGGGATCTGAGGGACAATTGATACTGTGACTGTCCCAGTTCTGGTATCAACAAGGAGATTGTGTTTTTCACTAATCTACAAAATGTTTGGGTAGCTTACTCTATACTGGAAAAGGAGGGTAATTTTTTTAATCAAGGCTTTTTCTGTATGTTTGAGACTGGAGGATCTTTTTCAGTTCTGGCTGCTTCTCTAAAACAAAATTTTGGATGAAAACACTCAAATGAAATGAAGCTCTTGCTACCTCAAGTTTAAATCCCTTTATAAAAGACTACCTAGCAGGTAGTTTTGTCTGCAGCAGTTGTATTAAAATTTTGATGAAACAGTGAAAACTGTAAATAGAATAGAACTAATGCACTTCTGAAAAAAACACTAGTTGACAATTTTTTGAACTCTTCCCTTGCATCAGAATTTATATGAGAACATGGAAGAATCAAAACCTTCTAGTAGCAGTTCAATAGGTGGAGAATTTGAAGATGGCTATTATACAGATCTGCTTCAAATGAAACTTGAGAACTCCAAGTAAGTGTGTGGGGGTTTAAAGCCTAGAAATAGAATTTTACGTATTTTTTTTAAATGTTTTAAAAAAAAAATACTTGTAATTTACATTAATTTACAGCTGTCTTACACTCTGCCATTTCTTCGTTTGTCCACATGTATTCTGTTCTCAGTGCACATGGACCCCGGGTGCTCAAAATTGTAATCTTTAGGTCATCAGTGTCCTGCGTGTATCAGTAGCACAAAAGACAGAGTGGCCCCAACAGCCCCTCGGTTATTTCTCACCACTCATGACTGAGATGGAGCTCCTTGGTACCTGTGGATTTTACACCTCCTTTTTTTTAAATTACAGTTAGGCGTGTGCATATTAGTTTTGAGTACAGTCAGTTAGGGTAGCAGCCTGTTTTGGTAAAATTCTAATAATTTTATTATTTGAAAGTTGTAACTTGCTTATTTTGTTTTGCTTTGTTAATTCTCCCTCCCCGTTCGCCCCCAGTACTTGGGAATGGTCTATTTTAAGTCTTTTGGCTTTAAGTATTGCCCCTTTTGCCAGGCAGCAGTTCCAATAAATGATGGATACATGAGATGTCTGTTCTGTCTGGGGCATCCCTATTCCCCACAAATGTGCTCTGGTGCAGTCTTGAGATTTGGAGTTAACTGCTGCTAGTACAGAGGCCAGAGCATTGGATCACCTCAGCATAGTGCTCCAACATTGGTCATTATGGACCTAGCCTCATTGATACCACTCCCTTTAATGCTACCTAGTCTATATTAAATGCACCAATGCCAGGCATGCTGGCACCGTCAACCCACCCAGATGCTTTCCTGTCCAACCGAGACTTATGGCCCTGTTCCTGGGTATTGAGAGAGGATGTAATAACGAGTTATCTTAAAATCTCCTCTGCTCTCCACAGGGCTACAGATCCCTTCCATGTTACTGAAGTCCTTTTATCTCATTGGCATAGAGTGCGCCCTCTAGGATCCCTTGCAGCCTGGCTTCAGCATGCCCCTTCTTTAACACCTAGAATGCTCATTTTCATCTTTGTTTTTGTTAATCTTTTATGTTTGTCTCTCTTGGTCCAGGAAACTGAAATCTAAATTATTGATGTGATTGTGAAAGACATTGTGTGGCTTTTACTACTACTCTAGGATTTCTTAGTTTTGATTGTCTTAGATTTTGGTTCTAGAGGTCCTTGGCTTTAGTTTCATCCTTAGCTGTATATAAATTAATGCCATTGCCACCCCCAGTCTAAGGTTACATGTTACACAATTTTCTCTTTTTAATTTGAAATAAGTGTATCTAAAATATTACTGGGAACTTCCTTCTAGTTTGAAGTCCAGGTTTGATCATACAGAATAACAGTAGTATAGTCGTCTACTAAAATGACCCAGTTTGGTACTGTATGCAGAGGAGCAAAGCCTCAGCTTCAGTGGAGCTATGATAATTTAATTCAGCCAGAGATCTGTCACCCAGTCTTCAGTATTTAGCTCAAATGGACTACTCCCAGTCCAAACATTGCAAATACAGGCTCTGAAGTTGAATACAAAACTAAATCATATTTGTCCATGCACAGGTTGTTATTTGGGAGGGAGGGTTCTCAGATTAAAGTTGTATAATTTTCACTACAGTGTTACGTAACTGCTTGTTTTAAGTACCTTGTGTTCTCCATTAATTAAACTATTATTCATATTTGAGAAATGAAGAGACTTCAAAATTCAAGTTTGGATTGGGATTTTTCAAAGCTCCCTGGAGGATTTGGACTTCCAATTGCAGTTAATTGTTCTAAGAGGGTTTGAGCAACCAAATACTTGAGCTTTGAAAGCTCACTGTAAATTGTTACCTAATTTGACCCTTGTGAATTTCAAACTGGTCAATTCCTTTTCCTTCCCAGTAAGGAGACCGAAACTTTGAGAAACGAACTATCCTTACAGAGGATGAAAGCTTTATATGAGAGCCAGAGGGTTCTGGAGGTAGAAAGGAAGCTTTTTGCTAATGAGAGGCACCTGCAGGTATGCCAAAGTGAGAACATGAACTTACGAGTTATGCTGGATGAGCTGAAAATGAAGTACGAACCTGAAGGTAACTATTTCTGATCACTAATAAAGTTGAACAAAATAAATGAGCCTCTTTTGCCATAACTACCTTTTTTGCTGAGGCATGAGATTTCAACCAGCTAAAAAGATGTCTTCAACCTGACCATGAACACTCTACTTAAACAAGTGACTGTAAAACATCCTTTGGTCTTGTAAGTTGCTGAACAGAAGTGATTTTTAAAACACTGCTTTATTGAAATGAATATGTTGAAGTAGTATACTGACATTTAATTTAACAAGTCTGAAATCTGTGTGCATGTGTATATATAGTTCTGCTTTAGAATTCTGAAACCGAAACATTGAAATTCACAGCAAATAGTGAATAGAACTTTTGAAGCAGGATGGAAACTCCTGGATGCTGGCATTTTTACCAGTCCAAGACACTTGACCTACACATTACTCTGGAGATCTTTGAAGCAGCTCAGAGTTGTTTTTGAAAGTGAGGGTTGACCATGTAACTTTTCTCCTTTGTTAGAGAGAATCTGCCACAGCCATGCATACAACGCAGTGGCGTAGCACTCTAACCTTGCCCATTATTATCCCAGCTTTTAAAGGCAAATTTTATGTTGTAGCCCACCCCTTCCTACACTTCAGGCCCAAGCTCCCGCCTGAGCCACAGCTTCAAAGGGCTGTCTATACAGCTATTTTAGAGTGCTAGCCGGAGCCAGAGGCTGTTGACCCAGAATGAGAGGCTCACTGCCATGGACTGTATAGACATATCCTCTGAGTACGAAATCTTTTGTGGGGCTGTTTACTGAATGGGTTTACCTGTTGAACTCTTTTTCCTTTTTATATGTCCCCTCTTCTTCTCAATATGGCATAGCTGGCGAACAGAACATTTCTCCTCCACTAGAAAATGGTGGTCTGGTTGAATCTCTCTTGAATTCACAAAATCTTACCAGAAAGGAGTACATGCTGGTTCAGTCCGACAAGGCTGCCATGTCAGTGCTTGTTCATACTCTACGCTGGCTCAAACTGGGGAGAAGTCAGAATGCCACAGTAGTTGCTTATTGTGCATGAATTCTTCCAGAATCTGCCTCACTGAGAAGCCTGTTGGGTGCTACTGTGTGGCCACTATAAAGCTTGTGTATACAGCTAATTGTTCAGCTGACATTTAATCCTACAATGGGAATTTGAAGGCGTCCCAGAGTCCACAGAGAGGTCAGCTATCTCAGGTACTGGCAGGAAGAGAAGTGCAAGCTCAGCTCTCTTCCAGTCCGAGATGCTATCTCTAAAAAGGAAGCATTGGTAATATTTTCTATTTTCTGTTGCCTGTAAGAATGTTTTACAGCTAAAAAAGCTATTTAGCTGTAACTGTTGACTTGTTTCATCAGTGGAGCAAAGCCTAGTTCACCCCTGCAGTCCTCCTGCTGGTCTCTCAGGGAATTAGCTTCCAGCTGCTGGAGCGCCCTCTGTCGGCCGATGTCTCACTACCGCTGGCCCTCGTGTCCTTCCCAGGACTCCAGTGCCCTGTTATCTGGCAGTACACACCTCAGACTTGGGGTCTCCCTTCCCCAGGGGACCCCTATCCTCCACCTCGCCTCAGTATAAGGCTACTGCCAGTCATCGTCTAGCCCCACACCCTGGGGCAGACTGCAGTGTAAAAGCCACTCATCATAGGCAAGGTTGGGTTTGGACCTGCTGCCTTTGCCTACCCCTGGGCTGCCCTCTGCAACCCCCAGTACCCGTTGGCCTTCTCCTAGGCTGCAGTCTGGGGCTTTCCAGGCCGGAGCTCCCCAGCTCTTCTGCCTTTATGCAGCCCTGCTCCACTCAGGTCCTCTGCTTGGGTCCCTGCAGCCAGGTCCCTCCCTCTCAGAAGCTAGAGGGAGTCTGCTGAGTGCCTGGCCCCCAGCCTCTTATATAGGGCCAGCTGAGGCCTGTTTGGAGCATGGCCCAGCTGTGGCTGCTTCCCCAACCAGCCTAATAGCTGCTTTCCCTCTGCAACAGGTCTCTCCCAAGGCTGTTTTTAAACTCATCAGGGCAAGAGTGGGTGACCACCCCACTACAATGTCAATGAGAACTGTTGTGATTATTTCTAAATTTCCATTAGTTTCAAGTCACCGGGTATGCTGATCTCTGTATAACCCTCAGTTTTTTTTCTCTTAGTTGTCTTGGGACAATTGCAAACTTCCTATGTATTTCTTGGAACAGTTGAGATGTGTACACTGAAAGATTAGATTAGAGGGTAGGGTGGGAGTGCTGCACCATTGTGACCGCAAAAAGAACAGGAGTACTTATGGCACCTTGGTGGCACTCCTATTCTTTTTGCGGATACAGACTAACACGGCTGCTACTCTGAAACCATTGTGGCCATGTGAGGTGGTTCAAAAATTGTTTTGAAAAGAACAGAACAGGTTTTCTGCTGAAGCACGTCAAAGGTGTGAATCCTGAGTTTGCATCTCCAGAAAGTTTATTAGAATTTGAGTTGCAATAAAAATATTTGAAGCATTTTTCATACCAACTGTAACCAAGTGCCTTGTAAAATTACAGCGCACTGACTGAAAACAGATATAATGCAAGTTCTTTTCTTATTTGGCTAATAAATTTGAAAGCTTTCAATCAGTCTTTCAGGCAGTAAGAAACTGAGGCATAGGTAAGAAAGATGCTTTCAGGTGACACAGTGGTTGAGAATGTGGAAAATGCAACAAGTCTGGGAACTACCAAGAATCTTCACAACAATAGTGGTAAAAGGATGTGAGGGGGCGTAAGAACTAATTGCTAGATGTTTTAAGCAGGGGCAGCAAATCCTTGACTGTCTTAAAAATTCTCTGGTTTCCAGGTCCTTTAAAGTAGAAAAGTTTTAAAGATGGATTGATGGGGTCATGTTTCCTCATAACGATTAAAAAAAAAATCAGCATTTTTGAAAGTTAGGTATTGGAAAGCCCTAGGGTAGGGGAGGTCAGGCTTGCCCACCTAGAGATGAAAACTATGGCCCACATGAAGAGTACTGCAAAGATAATAGGCAGATGTGTAGCGAAACAAATGCGGACGAAGTCATGAAGAAAGGAAACTAAAGTTAGGAAATGGAGTATAGTTTGAGGTAGCTCCTTCTGCCTAAAAGAAGCACTTGCCTTTTATTTGAGCAGTACGTCATCAGTAAGTTTTAGCTACCAGGACAGCAGCCCAAATGTCAGAAGAATCAAAAAACATAAAAGGAGGTGTGAGAAGTTAGGTATATCTACTTAAAAGGGTTTGGTGAAAGTTTTAAAATAGAGGTGAGAGAAGAAAAGTGGAGGTACCAATTATGTCTTTGAATTTAAGTCTTTTGGGACTCTTAGATGTATGTTACTAAAAAGTCACTGTCTGATAGCTCCGTCAGCATGGAGGCAGCTAAACATCTTGGGATGGTCTGCATTAAACAAATTGTCACCTAAATAGATTCAATGCTATCTTGCTGGTTTCAGTAATTATACGAAAGTGTACGTTTATTTCAATTACCAACATGTTTCTTTGTATACAAACATAACTATCATTCTTCTCTAGAATTAATTAAATTCCCTAAAACCATAAAAAGGAGGGAGAAGATTCCAGTGGACATGACTTCTGAACCTGTAGATAGCAAATATGCTACAGTAGAGGAAAGTACTCACTTTTCATCTCAAAATAAGGAAGAAAAAAAGATATGTACCAAGAACTTGGATTCAAGTGATGACCCTCAAAGAAAATATGTTCTTGTGGCAGCACCAATGAACATCACTCCTCTTCCAGCAACGCAACAAAGGGCTCAACCCGAGAAGGATAGGAAAAGAGTGAAAATCAAAGAAGAGAACATCAAAGGTTCAAGTGAAAGAAATGGAAATAACTCTCTAACTCCAGCTGCCTCCAGGTCAGTGTCATCTTGTGTGTATGCTCATGGCAATCAGCGCAGACCTGCATCTGTTTTCTTTCGCTGCATGAACTATGCTATCCACTTCTTTATCTATTTTCTCAGTGTTGCATGCAGTGTAATTCCTCAGTTCCGGCTGCCTACACTCAACTTTTCAAAACCCTTTAAAAAGACTAAAATAATTGCTAATGAAAATGACTCTTAGAATCATGAACCTGGATCTTGGGAATAACTGATATTTAAGGTTTACTATTATTCAAAATATCAGTGTTGATTTGTATATCTTTAACTTAACCATGATAGATCAAACTTCATTTACTGAGGCTTCAATATGAGGCTTCTTTTCATGGTTAGTTTGAGGCTGCCGTACAAAATGAACTATGGCAGGACTTTAGAGATTGCATTCCAGTAGTATGAAAACTTGAGACTTAAAGTAATACATAGCCTAAAATTTGCACGTCACAAAAAATGATTACCAGTATTCAAGATCATGTGTTGTTGAACTATGTAATAACACAACTTTTGTTTTGAAAACATATTGGTCAAAATTACTAAAACTTTCACTCTTTTATTCAAAATTTAAGTAATGATTGATAGAGACCTAGCACTGTTTACAGAGGTCCAACCGTTTTGTCTTTATAAAAGGAATGCTACTTTCTGTTTGCTGATGTTCTGTTTTCTGTTCAAGCTAATATTCTCATGTGGGAGCATGTGTGAGTACAAAGAAATCACGTGAAGGCTAATATTACACATTTGAGCTCTAATGACAGGTCAAAAAGTTATGTAAGTAAAAATCAGAAAATGCTGGCTATCTCTAGTATTTCAGGTCAGGTTCTGTACACAATAGTGTAGCCAGGTTAAGAAGATTGCTGAGTGAAGCCGTTCTGGAAGGAGGGTGGAATAGAATGTTGAGTGGGGAAAAAAGCTAAGTTTCCTTTTAAAAATGTTCATTTTCCATGAGGTGTCCAGCTGCCTTACTACTTTGCGCTTTACCATGTTCTTGTCTCAGTCTTTCAACTTAGTATTGCATATAGCTTCCCGTGGGGAAAGCTAGTTTGCCAGAAAATAATTGCTGCAGGAACGTGAGCCACTCCCTCTAATGTTGACTCTGTCTCCTTTATAGTCCCCCTCAGAAACTTCCCCTCCCCCCCCCTCTTGTTTCTGAAATATTTTTTTTCTTAGGCTTCTATTTAGCATTGTTCATGGTACAGCATAATGCTTTATATTGGAACCATATATACTACAATCAAACATAATACAAACTGTTTAAAAACATATGGAAATTAGATACAGAACTATGCTGAATGAATGTTACGGTTGTGAGGTCAAAGTTAGGAAATGCTAGAAGTAAAGATTCTTGTGCAACCTCTCTATTGCTTCCTTGTGTGGATGTAATTAGAGGCAATTAAAATGGTGCGATCACAATTTTTTTTTCAAAACTCAGGTCTCATTCACTGCACTTCATAACTACTGTTTTATATTTACGCTATTTAGAGAAGCTTTAAAATATAAATTCAGAGAAGATCTGATGAATAATAGAGGGATACCCCCATTGTGCTTTCTCAGTGTAACATTGCATCATCACTGGGTTGGAAGAACTTGCTGGTTCCATTTTAATTAGTAGGTTAAATGGACTGGGGGGTAAGAAGGCTTTGAATGATGAAGGGGCTGTGGCTTGGGAAGTGGGGTTCCTGGAGGCATTACATATATGCAGAAGCATGGAAAAGGGCTTGGGTGAGAAGAAAATCAAGGCAGCCTCAAGTCTGTTATGAGAGGAACAGAGGGGAATATGTAAGACAAAATCCGATATTGGCCAGGAAGTGCAGAGGGACTTAATGCTAGAAGATGATGCTTAGTTCTGCTATTTGTTGGCATTAGTTACTAGAGTACCTTTTTAATGGGTGAGAGTGGGCTTAATAACAAATTAAACTGTGACAACTGTCTATTTCAACATGTGGAAAAGGTCACAAAGATTCAGTTAAGTGCACATACAATTTGTAAGAAATATAAGGAACTCAAAGGATGCACACATCTGGCTTGTGGTATAATTCAGATATTGAATGTTATGGTTTGGGGGGCACAATTTTTGAGCTTCCAATGTAATTAGAGTAGAATCTGTCCCCTCCCAAACAGTCTTATGAGCTTGTTGTCCAACTGATTTTAAGTAAATTAGTCATGAATACTGACTCCACATCCCTCATCTAGGAGGAAGGTGAGGAGGAATGTGCAGGAATGTCAAAAATCGGGAAGGCCAGAGAGGGCCAAATTGGTTATAATGGCTTTTGTTGTTTCGGGCCTCTTTTGGGGCCATCTTGCCTTATCTAGAAGGGAAGGAAACACTTAAAGCTGGATGTGAAAGAGGTGCCTCCGGTATGACTAACCGATGAAGCAGCATCAGCAGGCTTTGGAGAAAGTAACATCCATAATTCATGGGTTGATGGAAGGCAGTTAAAATGTGTAGCAATTTTGAGGGTGAAAAGGTGGATTAGAGAAGTCAGCTGTGGGTTTGAAGGGAGGTTAAAGCCAAGGAGGAAAGTGTGTCTGACAAATGGAGGGTTTGGGGAGTAAAGGATGGGGGTGGAGGGATGAAGGCTAAATAAAATCAAGCAACATTTTTAATTTATTGGAAGAATTATTTCTCCTGCACCACTTCATGTTGGCCTAGATAACGCATAGATATAGAAAAGAAAAATCAAAACTCTAAGGCTTTTGGCCTCTATAGTATTAAATGTTGGTTTGTTCTCCATGGTTTTCCTTTCCCAGCAAGGGAAAGTGTTCTGACTCAGCTATTTTAATTTCATTTAATTCTTCCTTTTGGATTATCCTGATCGTGCCCCCTGCACCCCATAGTGCAGACTCATTAGAGAACAGCGAGGCTTTCATTCCTGTTGGCAAAGTTCTATAAGCCTGTTTAGCTAATTGAAGCCTGTTTAGCTCATGATCCTCAGGGGGAGGAGTAATTGCTTTACTCAGTGTCTGTTCTTTGAAATTTGTGATGTTCCATCTTTAAATTGTTTAAAGTTTAAATTGACTTTTTTCCTGAAATATCTTTCTGTGTAGGAGCCAGATTGCATGCTATTTGGAAATACACAGTCCTTCATTCTCTGATTAGTTATCACTTCTCAGCTATAATGGGGCTTGGCAGAAGAAATAATGTGAAGGAGAAAGAGAGTTTACTTAGTAATAACCAGAATTGAGATCACTTAATGTTCCCTATAGATACTTGCTGTACCATCCTCTTACTTTCTTAAGGTGGAGGAAAACTGATGATGGTTAGGTAGAGAGGGTTTGTATATCTGACTTGTCAGTTGGCTTAATATATTTTTGTTTAGGTGAAAAGCTTAATTACCTGATAAGGAAGTGTGTGTGTGTGTGTGTGTGTGTGTGTGTATAAAATATCTGAGTCATGCACGTTGATGTTTGCTTCAAGGTAGAAATAGTCTTAACAGAACTCTTGACTTGGGTACATGGTACAATAACATGTTGCAGCTTGAAACTTGCAGACATGCGTGATGTTTTATTATTAGTGGCCTACCAAATTCATGGCCATGAAAAATGCATTGCGGACTGTGAAATCTGGTCTCTTTTGTATGCTTTTACTCTATACAGATCCTTACTTCTGTGCTGCTGCTGGCTCTGTCTTCAGAGCTGGGTTCCTGGCCAGCAGCCGCTGCTCTCCAGCTGCCTGGTTCTGAAGCCAGCTTCGCCTCCAGCAGCAGCACAGAATTAAGAGTAGCAGTACTACAACCTCCCCTACAATAACTTTGTGACACCCCCCCCACACACCCCAATCCTTTGAGTCAGGACCCCTAACATTACAACACAGTGACATTTCAATTTAAATAGCTGAAATAATAAAATTTACGATTTTTAAAATCCTATGACTGTGAAATTGACCTAAATGGACAGTGAATTTGATAGGGCTCTATTTATTATTCATGGACGCAGTTATCCAATACTGAGCCTATCTTGTAAAAGTTTCTGGCAATGTTTCACCAGTATTTGTAATGTAAACATACTGAATTTTAATTGGCCTTCTGTGTGTTTTGGCCTTCTAACAATTTTTTGTCAGAAAACTCAGCCATTTTTGTGTGTGTGTGTGTGTATGAGTATGAAAGCTTGGATTATGTGTGGAGTCAAACAAAAGCTCAGGCATAGGTTAACTGTTTATTTTTAATCAATTACTGTTCATCTGTTTGTTTACACTGTAGAAACCACTGGCTAAACATCATTATCCAGAGATAATGAGCAGAGTAGCACACTTTCAATTCTCTGTCAGAGGGGCTGTCTTGTACATGTTAAACTGTCTGAGGGACTTACAGGTAGTGGTCCAGAGGACATCAAGGGAAGGAGGGGTGTGGGAGCCATCAAGCAGAGGGAGCATTAGCAAGAAGATACTTGGCAAGAAAAGCTCCAAGTGCTACAGGAACATAATTGCTTTTTTAGATGAAGCTCATCAGTCTTGCTGGACAACAGACTCCTTTCCCAACCATGAAGTTTGCAAGATGGTTCTTAGCGTATATGTTGCTATGAGTGCATCCACCTCGGTACCATAGTATGTGCCCGTGTGCTCTTGATTGGAGACTGGAAAGTAGTGCTCGTGGGTCTGTGCCTGCACAGAACAATATCTCATGTTATACATATGTATAAGAAGATATAGGCAAACACAAGCCAGCCGCCACTCAGTTCCTGATCAACCTCCTATAGCTTGAGGCAAAGTCTTTACTGTTTCAGCTTCTTGCCTTTTTCACCTTGTGGAAGTCGTCTTATTCATTATTGTTTGTTTCCCAGTTATTTATTTATTTGTTGGGGTTTTTTTGTGCTTCTGGAAAGAGATTTTCCCCCTTCTACTTCTGGGCCTTTGTGCCAGGGCATAATTTATGCCTAACACACATGTGTTTAAGTCCTACCACAGGTCTTTTCCCTGCAGTGATGGACATTTAAGTAGCCTGTGGTGTTTGGGCGACTGCCATATCCCCTCAAAATTTAAGGGCTGTCTGGGATGTAAGGGCAGATCCAAAAAAGATGGTTTATAGTTTTAGATCCAAAAAAGATGGGGAGGCTAGCATTAGATAGTTTATAGTTTTAGTGGTAGGATAAGTAACAGTTAGTTATCCCTTATCTTATTTATTTTACCAAAAAAAAATTCCCTTCTTTTCTCTGTATCTACCCTCAGCTAGAAGCTAGGTTTAGGCTCCCATAGACTGTCCCCTATTGCGATTTGGATACAGAGTAATCCAGCATGCCTGGATCACTGGGTTTCAAACTGTCTGACTTGCAGACTTTCTATCCCTGTATCTGATGGACATTCACAGTGCGTCTGGTGTCTCAGCGAGACCCACATTTCTCAAAAGTTTCCACATTGCCAAAACCTCATAGCCAGAACCAGGAAGGCAAGGGATCTCCAGCTGAAATTACTCATGATGGAGACCTCGGACTTTGAGTCTCAGACCAGTCCAAGCCAACAGTCTCCATCAGCAGCCTCTAACAGAGGACCTGCTCCTACCGCTCCTCACCAGTAGCACTTATCTAAAAAGGCCACACAAAAGAGGGCTAAGACTTCTACTCAGAGGGAATCAGCTAAGAAGCAGTGATTCCCCACCTGCCAAGTCCATCTCGAACTGATGGCACTGAGCACATCGGACTCTGAGACCCCAGGTCCTTCCAGCATTGGGAGCTCTAATAGAGCAAAGGACCAAAGCGGGCAAGCTCTAACAGCGCCTCAGAGGGCACAATAAAGCCCTCCACATCAGCACCCACGAAACCGAAGAGGCGCTCAGCACCAAGCAGCACAGTGATGCCACCTGTGGTACCTGCACAGCTTGGCATAAAACCCTCAGCACCGACACCTGTAATGCGTATGGCTGCACCGCCAGCAATGCTGACGTCAACACCGATGCTGTCGGTACCGCACCAGTTCTTATGGCATGCAGATCTTCGGGAATCCTCAACCCCTGAATTGCCGCTCCTCGGTATCGACAGCACTCCAACCTGGTCAGTACTGAGTCCTGTCAACTTCACCTCGCTCAGCTCCACCTCTTTCAAGTGATGAGGATGAGGAAGACAGAGGAGTGTTTACACACCTCATCACCCCTCACCCAAACCGGGGCCATCCCACCAATCAAATTACCCTGCAGATGAGTGCTCTTGGTCTGGGCACACATGGGCTCTGCCTCCGATGCCGTTCTTTCCCAACTGGCCTTATTGGGATCTGTGGGCGTAATACAGGGCCCAACACTGCGGACCTCCTATCCCATCAAGACCCACAGCTCCGCAGTCGCCACCACCATCTCTCCCACCACCTTCAGACACGCATGAGGGAAGGGCAGAGGAAACAGAGAAATTCAGATCAAGAAGCCCTACCACCGGCTAACCTGTTGTCTTTTGTCACCCGACGAAACAATAATACCCCCACCACAGGGAGAACTTCAAGCAGTTCCAGGACCTTTTTAAAAGAGAAGCAGAATCTCTGGACGTATCTCAGGAGGAGCTACCAGAGTCACAGTACAATCTGTTGGATATACTTCAGATATCCACCTCTTCCAAGATTGCATTTGCCAATCAATGACGCTATTATGGAGCCTGCCAAAACCATCTGGTAGATGCCCACAATAG
Source organism: Mauremys reevesii (assembly GCF_016161935.1). Lineage (NCBI taxonomy): Eukaryota > Metazoa > Chordata > Testudines > Geoemydidae > Mauremys > Mauremys reevesii. The sequence continues at coordinate 29,718,520 of NC_052630.1, forward strand.
TGCCACCTTCTTGCAAAAGATCTGATAAGAAATACTACATTCCATCCAAAGGCACTGAATTCCTTTTTACACACCCCACACCAAATTCCCTGGTAGTGGAGGCTGTTAATGAAAGCGGGGAATCAGCACCAAGCCAGAACAACTTCTTACAACAAGGACTGAAAGAGGCTAGACCTCTTCAGTCGCAAAGCATATTCGTCTGGCACACTACAGTTCCACACAGCAAACTGTGCATCTTTACTACCCAGGTACACTCACAGTCTTTTCAAAGATATCTGAACGTATTGACCATTTGCCAGATGAGAGGAAAGTATAGTTCAAAGTCAACATTATAGAAGGCCACCTCATTGCCAGGGCAGCACTACAGGCCTCACTGGACTCGGCAGACATGGCTGCAGAATCCATAGCAACATGCGTGTTCATGCGCTGTGCATCTTGGTTACATCTTTGGCTTTCCCAGGGAATTCCAATCGACAGTGAAGGATCTGCCCTTTGAAGGCCAAAAGTTGTTTGCGACCAAAACGGATGAGTCCCTTCACACCCTCAAGGGCTCAAGGGCAACCTTAAAATTTCTGGGCATCTATACACCTGCAAATAAAACGAAACAGGACAAATGTTGTACACAAAGATTCTGCTTAACACTGTACTCGCAACCCCACAAGCATAAACAAAGATGTTGGCAAAACCAAGATCAGCCCTCGACATCTCAGCAATCCACTCCAGACAACAATTTTCAAGGTGTGATCAAGGGCACAAGACCACCATGCTCTCTAACTCCGGAAACAGAAATAGTCTCCTGTCATTTCGGAGATAGCTTGTCACGCTTTTACCAAGTCTGGAACACCATCACAACAGAGATGGGTTTTAGAATTTATCCAAAAGGGTTATTCCATCCCCTTTACCTCTATTCCACCTAGCCATTCTCCCCTCCCCTCCCTCTTCAGAGACTCATCTCACGAGCACCTGCTGCAACGGGAAATAAATCACCTCTTACAAATCTGTGCCAAGGAACCTGCATTGCAACACCAGGGCAGGAGGGGGTGGTTCGCATTGTTTTTTAACACAGAAAAAGACTGGCAGGTGGAGACCCATCCCGGATCTACAGAAACTCAACAAATTCGCAAGAACACAGTGTTTCAAAATAGTACCACTATCTACAATAATTCCAGCATTAGAGAAGGGAGATTGTCTCTCGACCTGCAGAACTCATATTACCATCCACCCATCACACAAGATTCCTGAGGTTCACCCTAGGGAAACATTTCCAATACAATGTACTACCCTTCGGCCTGTCCACCGCTCCAGGATTTTTTCCCAAAGTTCTAGCTCTCATGGCACTCTCTAAATAAACGCCATACAGGGTAAAAGACTCCCTAAAATGGTGAATACAACCAAAGAATGTCTGTACAGGAGTCCAATCTGAAATGCATGCAATCACTTTCTACCTCTAATTAAAAACTCAGCCATCGGGACCCTCATGGACAATATACCATGCATGTTTTACATAAACCGCCAAGCGGGGAGCACGATCATACTCCCTATACACAGAGGCAATACAACTTTGGAATTGGTGCATCAACAACCACATCAACATATCCGCATCCTACCTTCTGGGATTTCAGAACACAACAGCAGATGCCCTAAGCAGAGTTCTCACAAACCCACGAATGGGAGATGGATCCCGGAATTCTACATGCCGTATTCAAACTATGAGGATTTCCCACCGTAGACCTCTTTACAACAGCACAGAATACCAAGTGCCTGCAATATTGCTCCAGAGTGGGATTGGGACACTGCTCCCTAGGTGATTCTTTCCTCATCAAATGGGATGTGCCACTGATGTATACATTCCCTCTGACCCCACTCCTAAACCGAGTCATTCACAAGACCAAGGACAAATCCAGTGTCATTCTGATAGCTCCTACATGGCCCAGACAAATATAGTTTCCATATCTCCTTCAGATGGCGGTGAGCCTGCCTCGAACCCTTCCCCTAGTACCTCACCTTCTATCACAATATGCAGGACACGTCTGCCACTCCACCTCACAGCCTGGTTATTCCATGACTGTGGTTGAGGAAGCCTGTTCAGATGAAGTAAAAAATATATTGGTGAACAGTCGGAGAGTACAAAGAAGACCTATATCCAAAAGTGGAAATGATTCAGTATTTGATGTCAAGATAAACAGATCTTACCAACATCTTCCCCTCTACCAATGGTCCTGGACTACATACTATAATTAAAAAAACTGGGGCTCTCCACAAGCTGCTTCAGGGTACACTTGGCAGCTATTACCTCTTTCCACGACTAAGTGGATTGAACCACTATATTTGCCCACCTGATGATTAAATGCTTTCTTAAGGGCATTGAGAATGCCTACCCCACAATAAGGAACCCTTTGCCCATGTGGGACCTCAAACTTGTCCTACATGGGCTTATGGGAAAACCATTTGAGCTACTCGCCACATACTCACTCCTCCACTTATCCATGAAGGTGGCCTTACTTATTGCCATTACATCCACCAGAAGGCTGGGAGAACTAGGGGCATTACTGGCACACACCCCATACACAACTTTCTTTAAAGACAAAGTTGCCTTAAGACCACACCCCAAATTCCTACCCAAAATCGCCTCCCCCCTTCATCTGACTCAGCCTATCTACTTATCTGTGACTTTTCCCAAACCACATGCAGACGGAAGGGAGGCATCACTCCCACATGCTGTTCGTTCATCGAGCTCTAGCTTTCTACACTGAAAGAACAAAACCATTTAGAAAAATCTCTACTTGTTGCTATAATAGCTACTCCTATTGATCTGTCGCAAAATAGAGACTATCTAAGTGGATATCAGGATGTATCTACCTCTGTTATCAAAACTCTCATCTACCAGTCCCAGTGAACTCTACCAGAGTACTTTGGACATCAGTAGCCTTCCTCAATGTCCCTATTGTTAACATTTGCACTGCTCAACAGTCACCTAAAGTGGAGCACACACAGGGACACTCCTTGAAGAAGAAAAGGTTACTCACCTTGTGCTGTAACTGAGATTCTTCAAGAGAGTTGTTCCTGTGGGTGCTCCACAAGCCCTCCCTCCTCCCCTCTCCTTTAGAGAAACTGCATGAAACTCCAGGGTAGAGAAGGAACAGAGGGACGGTTGACTGTGGCCCACTATGTAACCACTCAGAGCAGCACAAGATGGCAGTGGCACATGCCCAACCTGGTGCTGCTACCACAAATCTCCAATTACATGTGCAGGGCATGAAGACACCTAAAGTGGAGCACCTGCAGGGACAACCATCTCAGAAAACCTCAGTTACTGTACATCGTGAGTAACCTTCTCATTTGCAGAAAGAATGAAGGGCCAATGTATTTCTCTGCAGTAGTTGTCAAAGTGAGTTTTGGGTTGTATTTTGACCTGTTAAGAAATAACTGGGGCACAGTCCCCCAGTAGAGCTCAGTCCATGTCTACTAAAAGATGTTCCCAGAGCAGAAATCTGCAAGGCTGCAACTTGATCTTCTCTTCAGACCTTTGCGAAGCCTGATGCCACCTTACCTGCTTCCAGAGATGACCCTACCTTTGGTGATGCAGTTCTTGACTTACCTTCCCAGTACTACCTCTTTGAATTACTGCTTGGGAGTCTCCTATGGGGGAGTGCCCACAGAGATATGTACTCAAAGAAGGATAGGTTACTTACCTTACAGTAACTTGTCCCTGTGGGAGCTCCACCCCCTCCTTCCCGTCTGCTGTGGAATCTCTGGCTTTGTTGCTGTGAAGAAACCGAGTGGTCGTGGGCTCGCACCTGCCTATTATTCCTTTGGTTCACAAGGTGTTCTGCGCAGGTGTGGCCTGCAAGCACTACTTTGCATTTTTCTTTCAAGAGCGTATGGGCACATGCCATCCTATGGGGGGACAAAAACGATCTAAAAATTCAAATTGCTGTAAGGTAAGAAATCTCTCCTTTGTTAACTTGTAAAGATTACACAGGGAGCCTAGCTCTTGGCCTGCAGTTTTGAGGCTTATTGAAGGTGAGAAATGAGTGTTTTCAGGGACTTATGTGCAGCATACCACAACTGGTGAGAATTTTATGCCATTATATTTGGTGTAAAAACTAAGTAGTGGGATGTTTTGAAAATAGATGGGGTCGGGTGAGAACTGTAGAAGTCAGGTTCATGTTCCAATAAAGCTTTTCAAGTCCCCAGAATTAGATTTCCTTACCCAAATGTGTGGATCTTATGCTGTTCCTCCCTTTCCATGGCAAGTGATCTGACAACTGCAGCACTTGTTTACATGGATAAATAATAGGAAAACCATTTGCATTGAAAATGGCTATATAGCAGCAGTAAATGAAGGGCCAGTGCCATATGATGGGCAAAACCGATTAGAGAATAACTGAATAATTCCTTGTATGTGTTGGAAATAGATTACAAGCAGTATGACTCAATGTGACATGTCTGATTTACTGAAAGTTGACAAGCTTGTAAAAATCAATTATAATCGTTAGCTTAATTAGTTAATATTATGCAGTTTGAAAACTTGTGTAGTTGTAGCTTGAAGTTGTACCTGTGTCTTAATGGAGGTCTTACACCTTACAGTGTGGCAGCCAACATCCTGCCCCACCGCCCCCGCCCCGTTTAGACAACAGACGGATTAAAAACATAGCTTTGGCAAATTACGATAAACTTTGAGCCCAAATAAGTCAATAAAAACTGATTGAGCTTTAAAGGTGTTCATGACCATCAGGACAGAGGCTACTGTAGCAGAGAGACTGGGTGGAAATTGTATAGCGTTTGGCCCTATATTTTTGTCTGTTACGATACAAAAGTTGAATTATAACTTTGCCACTTTATAGTCGTATGTAATGTGTTAATCAGGAACTGATAGGTAGCTTTCTCCTGGAACTTGTGCTTTTGTGCGTGACTTTTTTTTTTATTTTTTTTTTGTTCCACGCATGGCATGATATTGTTTCCATGCTGATAAAAACCAGTTACCATCTTCAATCATCAATTTCAAACTGGTTCAGTAGATCAAACAAATTGGAAAGTAAAGATGGGGAACATTGCTATGTGAATTCAAAACAGTTTTCATGTTTTTATATTTTCAAATCTTGTAGTAAAAATACTAGCTGACCTCACTTTCTCTTGTGGATAGGGCAATTGGTATTCCATTTTGGTGCTTGATCTAAAGTTAAAATGAGACCCTCAGCCTTGATTTTCTTCTTTAATTAAATATGTATTTAGAATGGATGCTTTGCCTGTAGGTTAACAGCTGGATCCAGACTTGAAACTGTGGAAAATGAAGACCTGAGTGAAAAAACAATTAAGCCTGAGAAGAAAACACGAAAGAAAACATACACTACATTATATGTGTCTTCTAAACCAACTCCTGAAACACAATGTCCTCAGCAATAAAACTCAGTTTTTCCAGAGCAAATCTGGAAACTTAGTCTTGCCTTAAAGATTCTGTTGTGAAGCAATGAATACGTAGTGTACTGTTTTTAATGTACATATACTTTGCATTTTAAGAAACCTGTGTATCTGCCTTCTGTTTCATGAACAATTATTAATATTATGGCTTGTATTATGCAGGGCTCTCACCATCTCTATTTGGTTAACCTCAGAAGTGCCACAAAAATAAATTCTCTTTGGTAACTTGACTCAAAATGTTGTCCCATCCTGAATTTTAGTTAAGCCTAACCATTAATTGCTTTGGGTTTCCAAAAGTGTAGCTCAGTTCAGAATGACTAGAGTTGACTATGGACGTCCTGTGAAGCTATATAATAAATACAGATGTAAACTGAGTAGGACTGCATATTTCTCTAGTGAATAAAATATTGTAACACTACACTGATGGAAGGGAAGATGCAGAGAGAACAATAAATACCAACGTTGTTAAATTCCTAAAGGTTGTTTTAATTTTTAAATGGGCACCTTTCATAGCTACATTTTCCCCCAATGTGTAGCAATTTTTGATTTTCAGTGCACCCTGTATACTTAAATCCCACATTTAACACCGTCTTTAAAAGTCATATGAACATGGGGTGCTTTTGAAATGTTAGAAAGAATCTTATAAATGTACCAACAGTTAAAGTAAAACCTTGCTTTACTCCTTTCAAATGTGCTGATAAATGTTGCATTGTATGACAAAGTGCTTAGTTTTCTAAATGTAAAATTCTAAAAAAAAAAAGGAAATCTTTTTGTAATATTCTGTGTGTAAAAACTGACTATGTACTAAAAGTTTTACTGCTCTTAATGTAATTACTTTTTTCTGTTAATTTTGTTTGTAGAATACAAAACATGTAAGCTTTCTGTAACAATAAATGGCTTATTGCAACTTGCACATTGTACTTGGGAATAAATATGCAGATAACGTGCAGGTTAATTCTAATGGATGTTTGTGTTCCCAGTTAAGACTTCTAAACTACTTAATTAAATTTGAAGTATGATGATTGCTACAGTTGCTCTGGTTCCCCCTAGTGGCTAATTTAACCCATTCAATTTCTTGCCAATAGCCTTTGTATCTAAGATTTTTGAAAGTCTTAGTTGGGAAATTATTCCAGTAGTTTTTACCCACTGATAAACTTGTTGAGTAAGTCTTTATGCACTTGTGCCCTGAGGTCCCCTGCCCCCACACCCCCCCCCCGGCATTAATCCCCTGAAACTTCCATTGAAAACTCTGTGCACCAAACTGGAAATGTAAACCCTCCAAAATGTGAGTGCCTGAAGTTAGGTTCCTAAATGCGTTCAGCACTTAAACCAAAGTGGATCCAAGTTTTTGTGTTAGTTGCAGGTAATCAACTCTTTAGAAAACTGAGGTGACTAAAATCAAAGGTAAACTTATTACACAGCATGAGTCTTAGCCAGCAATAGAACGTGACCATTGATGTACAATCCTGTTGTACTTTCAGCAGTTCAATTAATTTTTAGCTTGCGTTGTACTGATGCCCTTGTTTTTAAAAACAAACACCCCCAGCCCCCCCCAAAAAAATTGCCTTGTGCGTATCTCAACCCTGGTAGAGCTGCCCCTGCCTGGACACTGACCAGGCTATTTGTGTCCCTCCACACTGGGCCTTGTTGAGCTCTTAACCTTCCTTCGAACTGAGTAGGCTGCATCCCTGTCTTTTTCCTTGGTCTCCCGGTGCACTTCTTGGGCATAGACTGTTACCCTTTCACAGAAATGGGACCACATTGCCCAGCTGCCCCCAGACCAGTGCTGATTCACCATATGCTCTATCAGAGTTCCAACCTGATGGGTGCTCTGGGTTTACAGTTCACCTCTTCGGTGATGTGTAATAGGTATAGTACGTAAAACACTGGTTTTGCAATGGTTTAAGTACAGTTACATTAGATTGAGACAAATAAAATCTTACATTGATTTCCCTGCCTCAGTTTCCTCATCCTTTGGGAGCTTTCTCTGGGCTTAAGTCCAAGTCCTTTTCAGTGTCCAGGATCCTTTTGTGGCTTATAGCTTTTTTGAATCATGGAGTCTGTCTTCTACAGGTCAGCGTGCCTTGCTTTTGGCTGATTCCACAGTTAAAAACACTTCCCTATGTCAGAACCGTATGCCTCTTTTGTTCCTCTCACCCACCCTATGAATTTCTTGAGTTTATAAATCCTAACACAAATGTCTGGTTCCAATGTTCTGCCTCTGAGAGAAAATTCCAGGTCCCAAAACCTATCACCCTACAGAAAAGTTAGACAAATTTGCTTCCCAAAGGCTACAACCTTTCTATTGTTCCAAGGTGATCAAATTCAAATGGAAGTTCTTCAGGTTCATTCCATTGTCATACTTGAATTTCAGTCCAGAATGGAGGTAAAACAGCAGAAGGCGGCAAGCCCCACATTCAAAATGGACTTCACCACCTTGCACAAACAGTCTGATATCCAACAGAATTCATAAGATATATATAAAATCCCTAAATTATTATTATGGGCACTTGAACAGTGGCTCAGGGTTGCTTCTTAAAAATAACCTCAGACCATGGGCTAGATCATCTTTTTGTGGGAAATGAGAATGAAAACTTATGGACTAGGAGACCTGCCTTTCAGATATAGAACTGAAGAGTATATTGAACATAAGGACTGAGATGTATTGTCAAAGCTGTGCTGGTAAGTTTGCATTCACATCACTTGTATGAATACTAAATCACGGAGTCATAAATTTCTTTTTAAATCTTAAATTGATTTAAAGTTTATAATTAACTTGAAGTAGCTCTAAGTACTTAATCCCTACAACCCCTTCTCACGATTGCATACTACTTTAGTGCTGCTATTCTATTTTTAAATTCTTGAGCCACTGCCATTTGGGGATCCTTAGAACTTAGCAGGTAAGTGATGGCAAAGAAGGGGAGTGTATCTCTGATGTTGTTTGATAGCAGTAAATCGGTGACTTTAGCTCCCATCAACCTGCTTTTCTTGGTCTTGTACATGAAAACTGTGTCCATGATTTTCACCAAAGGAAATATTGACAACTTTTGGTTTTATTTGACTCTCAAGAGTTCATCCGTGTAAAAGATTAGTTTCTCCCCTGGGGCTTTTCTTTCTAAAATAATCCAAAATTCAGTTCTGGAATGTTAAAATATTGTGTTAAGCAAGTATAAAATCAAAGGTAGATGTGCTGCCTTAGAGTAGAATTAGTAAAATTAGTAAAAATATTAGTAAGAATTGCATGGATGATGTACAGCAAGAACTAACAACCGCCTTCCAGTTGTAACGCTATGTCTCTCATTTCAGTCTTGATCCATAAATGACTAAATGAGTATAGGTTTTTATTGCCCCAAACCAGTGATTTTCAACCTTTTTTCATTTGCAGACTCCTAAAAAAAAAATTTGAATGGAGGTATGGCCTCTGAGACATAGTCTGTGGCCTCCCACAGGTTCACAGACCACAGATTGAAAACCACTGTCCTAAACCTACTTTCATATTTGAGGTCAAGGGCGGCAGGGCATCTAATTGTTGATAGCCAGAGAAAATGTGGTTTAAAACTACTTGTGTCACGGTCTATACATACAGAAATATTGGCTCACAGTTTTCTGAATTGTCTATTCAAATAGGCAATTCTTACCCAGTAAAACCTGATAGCCCCCAGAGAAGAGTGACACTTGCAAGGAGTTCCTTCTGTCTGATTCTTGAATGAGCATACCTGAGACTGTTCCAAATACGTACCAAGGTAAACCTTGGCAGGCAAAGCTGGCATGTTACTACTAATAGAGAATTAAAATAGGTTAAATTCTTCATATGTGAAGACAAGGGTGAAAGGCTAAACATATAGGACTTCAAAGTCTGGATTGGTCAACTGCCTCCAATATTGCTTTCATCAATACAGTTTTCTAAATTGTCAGCTAGCTTAGTGAATATTTTATACTGATACTTAAATAGCAGCATTGCTCTTCCCTGCCAAATTGATTAATCCAGCCAATACACTTTATTCCCAGCTGGGCATCTTTACCAAACAGTATATTTCCAAGCATCTTTGAGTCATCCTTTAGTGTTACTGTTCCCATATTCAAAACTTATTGATTGCATGATAATTTCTACTGTATAAGGCTTCTTTAGTTTTAGATGCCACTTAGATTGTTCTATGAATAAGTTTGGCCATCTTTTTTGTGATGCTGCCAAAAATGTCAGATCCCCCTAGAACCAAAGTTTGAAAGATATTTTTTTCATCCACAGTTCTGCTTATTCAAGTCAAGCGTTACTCATACTGTAGTACTGCAGCACAGGGCCACCTGTGAAGGGGAGGGAAAGTGGGGCAATTTGCCCTGGGCCCTGCAGGGGCCCCACAAGAGTTTTTTTGGGGCCACTGGAGCAGAGTCCTTCACTTGCTCCGGGGTCCCTGGAGCTTCTTCCGCTCTGGGTCTTCGGCAACAATTCGGTGGCGGGGGGTCCTTCCACCCCGGGACCCGCCGTCGACCCCAGGCCCCCTGAATCCTCTGGGCGGCCCTGCTGCAGCATAAAACTTGACCTACAGTTTAGTGCCAAGCTGATTGGAAATACAAATTAACTTTCACCTTAGATACGTACTTCTGTAACCATAAACCAAATAGCGAAGTATAATATAAATATATAAATTCATAAATATAAACTTCAAAGAGCTGGGAAATGTTTCTTGGGATATATAATATTGATGGAAAAAATATTTGTAAATCAGATCAGCTACTTTTTTCGTACTGGAAAGTAATCCTTGTGCTATATTGTAAGACAAGTAGCTGAGGAATTGTTCTGAGACAACTACTTTATATTACATTATTTTATTAATATTAAAATCATTCTTAAACTTGTATATGTGGCTTGTTAACTTTAAGATTGAGTATATGTTTTTATCAGTGAGATGCTGATCTCTATCTTGACATCTTGGATCCCTGACAAAGCTACAGAATATGAAGATTTTGGTTTAATTTAAATATTTTAAGGTTCACTTTGAAGAGGAAATAAATAACTTTAGTTAATACCAGAAGCAGAACATCCTGACCACAAAAAGCTGACTGAAAATCAAGTGGCTCTTAAACTATGAACCTGGTTACTTTTTTATCATACTTGCCATGTCACTTTTGAACAAGCAGAACTTAATCCTTGGGATCTTTGATGGCATTATTTATATTGCTATAACACTTTTTACAGAATCATAGTTAAGTGGGCATGACTTACTTACTTTGGTAAGCTTAACTTCAGGAGATAGTATCTCGTGTGTCTTCCACTCATCATTTTCTCTTATCTCTTACTACTCGTTCGTTTATTGGTGATGGGAGCTGTACAATGAGTAGCCAAAGAGAACAGAAAGAAGGGTTTGTATTAAAAGTACTACATCTAAAAAGAGGCTACCTTAGTCCCATTATGGACTTGAGGAAATCTAACAGTTATGTCAGACAAACCAAGATGCACATGTTGGTTCTGGCTCCTACTAACCTTATCCTTCACCAGAGAGTGGTTCAGAGCTGTAGGTATTATACCATATCATAGCAAGGTTGCCCTTTCCAAACATTCTTTATAAGTTGAAGCTGCCTGCCCTGTAAATAACTTTGTTTTTAAATTGAGACATTGTACCCAAACAGTTAGTGACTTAAAACTTAGCCCTGGTCTACACTACGCGTTTAGGTCGAAATTAGCAGCTTTAGGTAGATTTAACCCTGCACCCGTCTACATGACCAAGCCTGTTTTGTCGACTTAAAGGGCTCTTAAAATCGATTACTTTACTCCTTGGCAAGGGGTTTAGTGCTAAAATCAACCTTGATGGGTTGAATTTGGGGTAGTGTGGATGCAATTTGATGGTATTGGACTCCGGGAGCTATCCCAGATTGCTCCACTAAGGTAGTCGCTCTGGACAGCACTCTCAACTCAGATGCACAGACCAGGTAGACAGGAAAAGCCCTGGGAACTTTTGAATTTAATTTCCTCTTTGGCCAGCATGGCGAGCTGATCAGCACAGGTGACCATGGAATCCCAGAATCGCAAAAGAGCTCCAGCATGGACCAAATGGGAGGTACAAGATCTGATCGCTGTATGGGGAGAAGAATCCATGCAGGCAGAACTCTGCTCCAAAAGACAAAATGCCAATATATTTGCCAAAATCTCCAAGGGCATGATAGACAGAGGCTACAACAGAGACACAGCAGTGCTGGGTGAAAGTTAAGGAGCTGAGGCAACCCTACCAAAAAAGGATGCAAATGGTCACTCCAGGTCCCCCATACATGCCGGTTCTATGATGAGCTGCATGCAGTTCTAGGAGTGGCCCCTACCACTACCCCACCACTGTCCGAGGACACTTGCAAGGGGAGAGTCTCATGCAACAGGGATGAGGATTTTGTGGATGAGGAAGATGAGGAGGTTGAGGATAGCGCACATCAGGCAAGCGGAGAATCCCTTCTCCCCAGGAGCCAGGAACTGTTCATCACCCTGTAGCCAATACCCTCCCAACCCTCCCAAGGCGGGCTCTTGGACCATGAAGCTGGAGAAGGCACCACTGGTGAGTGTACCTTTGTAAATATAATACAGGGTTTAAAAGCAAGTGTGTTTAATGATTAACTTACCACACCAAGCCAGTAACAAGTAGTCTGGAATCATTTCAGCACAAAACATTGCAGCGAATGGGCCTGGGCTTTGGTGGTATTCAAGGAACATTCATTCTTTATCTCTCTGTGTTAGCCTCAGGAGAGTGATATCATTCATGGTCACTTGATTGAAATACAGGATATTTGTTTAAGGGGACATTCAGAGGTGCCCATTCCTGCTGAACTGTTTGCCTTTGGCTGAAAAGAAATCCTCCCCGCTGTTAGCCATGTGGTGGGGGGAGGCCCGTTCATGCTGAGCTGTTCGCGTTTGACTGAGAGGGATCTTCCCTGATACTAGCCACGTGGTGTGTGTATGGGTGAAGTGACCATCCCAGAGAATTGGGGGAGGGAGGGTTGGATTGTGCTGCACATTCACCCTACAGAAGGCTGACATTCAATAAGTTTTGAAGTGCAGTGTAGCCTTGTCCTTCCCTCCTCTCCTCATCCACCACCCCACCTGGTGCTTCCTTCCTCACCCACCCCTCCCAGGCTTCCTTGCAAGTTCCCCCCCCCCATTCATGTAATGGATTATTAAAGAATGCATGATTTGGAAACAATAATGACTTTATTGCTTCTGAAACCAGTGATCAAAGAGGGGAAGTTGGTTGCTTACAGGTAAGTAGAGTCAACCAAGGGGGCAGGTTTTTATCAAGAGGAAACAAACAGAACTGTCATACCATAGCCTGGCCAGCCATGAAACTGGTTTTCAAAGCTTCTCTGATGTGCAGAGCGCCCAGCTGTGCTCTTCTAATCGCCCTAGTGTCTGGCTGCATGTAATCGGCTGCCAGGTGATTTGCCTCAACCTCTCAGTCCACCATAAATGTCTCCCCCTTACTCTCACAGATATTGTGGAGCACTCAGCAAGCAGCAATAACAATGGGAATATTGGTTTCGCTGAGGTCTAACCTAGTCAGTAAACTGCACTAGTGAGCTTTTAAATGTCCAAATGCACATTCTACCACCATTATGCACTTGCTCAGCCTATAGTTGAACAGCTCCTGATTACTGTCCAGGGTGCCTATGCATAGTTTCATGAGCCATGGCATTAAGAGGTAGGCTGGGTCCCCAAGGATAACTATAGGCATTTCGACATCCCCAGTAGTAATTATCTGGTCTGGGAAGTAAGTTCCTTCCTGCAGCTGTTCAAACAGACCAGAGTTCCTGAAGATGTGAGTGTCGTACACCTTTCCTGGCCATCCCACATTGATGTCGGTGAAACGTCCCTTGTGATCCATTGAACGACCCTTGCAGCACCATTGAAAAGTATTCCTTGCGGTTTACATATTGACTGCCAAGGTGGTCTGGTCTCAAGATAGGGATATGCATTCCGTCTATCGCCCCACCACAGTTAGGGAATCCCATTGCAGCAAAGCCATCCACTATGGCCTGCACATTTCCCAGAGTCACTACCCTTGATAGCAAGATCTCAGTGATTGCACTGGCTACTTGGATCACAGCAGCCCCCACAGTAGATTTACCCACTTCAAATTGATTCCCGACTGACTGGTAGCTGTCTGGCGTTGCAAGCTTCCAAAGGGCTATCGCCACTCACTTCTCAGCTGTGAGGGCTGCTCTCATCTTGGTACTCTTGCACTTCTGGGCAGGAGAAAGCAAATCACAAAGTTCCATGAAAGTGCCCTTACACATGTGAAAGTTTCACAGCCACTGGGAATCATCCCAGAGCTGCAACACTATGCGGTCCCACCAGTCTGTGCTTGTTTCCTGGGCTCAGAATCAGCGTTCTCCATCATGAACCTGCCCCATTACCACCATGATGTCCAAATTGCCAGGGCCCGTGCTTTGAGAGAAGTCTGTGTCCATGTCCTCATCACTGTCATCACCGTGCTGCCGTCGCCTCCTTGCCTGCTTTTGCAGGTTCTGCACATACTACAGGATAATGTGTGAGGTGTTTACAGTGCTCAAAACAGCAGTGGTGAGCTTAGCGGGCTCCATGCTTGCCATGGTATGGTGTCTGAAGGAGAGCAGGAAAAGAGAGTTGCAGTGGAATTGAATGATGACGGATGCCACGAGAATAGATATTTATACAGAATAACGAGAGGACCTGCGAGGTGGATTCATGGCACCAGGAGAGCAGAATTGCAGCAGAAGCGGTAGCGGACGACGGTTAGCACCGCACACGTTTCCCAAGGAAGAACACATGTAACTGGGAGCATATGACAGACAACATGGAGAAATTCGCTATTGAGACAATAACAGAAGAGCAGAGTTGCAGTGGAAGCGGTGTATGATGACGGTTAGCAGTCCTACTGCACCATCTGCTGACAGTGGCACCCAGGACACAATAGCAGCGGTGTCGGTGAGGTGAGCTAAGCTGAGCGGGCTGCACGCTTGCCATGGTATGGCGTCTGTATGGAAAAAAGGCGCAAAACGATTGTCTGCTATTTCTTTCAAGGAGGGAGGGGCGACTGATGACATGTACCCAAAACCACGCACGACAATGTTTTTGCCCCATCAGGCATTGGAAGCTCAACCCAGAATTCCAATGGATGGTGGAGACTGCGGTTTAGCTACCCACAGTGCACCGCTCCAGAAGTCAATGCTAGCAACGGTAGTGAGGACGCACTCTGTTGACTTAATGCGCTTAGTGGGGACATACGCAATTGACTGTATAAAATCGATTTCTAAAAATCGACTTCTATAAAATCGACCTAATTTTGTAGTGTAGACATACCCTTAGTGCCTAAGAAGACCAATCTTCTCCAGAGTCTCCTGTCACACTCTAGAAAGCCTATCTGGGAGGACCAAAGTAACGGGTCAAATTAAGAATGCCTGGGCATTCAGGTCCAACAAAATAGAGAGAGAGGATGGCTGAATACAACAAATTCAGTGAGACACATCAAAAGAAATTTTATCACTGGTGTAAATTCAGGCTAATGTGAGTTAGCTAATGGATTAATTTGCTCCATTAGTCTAAATTGGGGATGATGAGTTGCACACTATAAATGCCTACATACAAAGAAGGGCTAAAAATTTCTCTACAGAGGTGGGAATAACAGACTGGCGGTTGCATGAGGGGAGAATTTCAGTGGCTCAGAATCCCCATTAGTGTAAATTCCCATTTCTGTATATCAAATGCTATCTTTACTGCTGAAATGTAAAGTGCCTTTTTCAAGTTGACTTAAAATAAGTGGTCACTTGGGAACTTCCATCACCCTTCTGAAAATACCCTTTTTCATAAGCCTGCGCCATAGAGGGCTTGAATTAACAACAAAACAAACAGAACTGAAACACTCAAGTTTGCAGACAGGACTGATGTTCACAAGCTAACACTAAAGAGCTGTTGTTGCTCCACACTGTCTTCAGTAAACTGAAGCTTGGATTGGCAGTGTCTGTGCCTGAGTTTGTGGTCTGTGGATGAAAGGAAGATTGAATTTGCCAGGATTGTCAGTGCAGAATGTCATAGCAGCATTAGAGCTACTGAATTTTTCAGAAATGTTTAAAGGTAAAAAGTGGGTGCAAAGAAATCTTGTAAAAAGAATTTATCCCACTGAAAAAACTTGAGAACATAACTTCATCTAAAAGATTTTCTTAAGCCTCTGTCCTTGTAAGACAAGCCAAGAGAGAAAAGTGAAGGTGAGGCTTCATGTCATAGGTCATCTGTATCTTGCTCTCCAACCCAACTTTGAACACCTAGATTATATGATGCTTGCATGCCCAAAACTTAAAGTTAAGTCAATGGGAGTTTTGAGCATGGACTGTATGATCAGGCTGTAAGTGGGAAAAATCCATGTTTTTCTTGAGCTGTGGTTTTGTGACATTACAATGGAATATTAAAGTGCTTCACTATTTTGAACTAGAGGACCCTAAGCAACTACCATTACTGTTTACTACTTACTGCCCTAAATCTTACATGAAAGATTTCAAAACTCATCCATCCTTGGTTGCAGCCATATTTTTTCCTTGCTATGTCTATGCTGTGAAACTACTCTGCAGGACAGAGCTAAAACATGGCAGTTCCCATATAGTTAAGTCACATCTTGTGAGGCCAGTTGGAAAAATCCAAGGCTGTAGCACAGTATGGGAACGGAGACTTGAACTACAAGATTCAAATGTTCAGTGTTGAGAGCTGCAATATTATAATCAGGTCATACAGCACAGTAGCCTTTTTTGTAGATGGGACCAGGTCCAGAGCTGAAAGATGCATGGTAGAAGGCAGTGTTTGGCGTGACTCCCTTTCCATCTTGTCTGTTCACATATTACTGTCATTTTCCTGTTGCTAAGACACCCACTTCAGGTCACCCCTCCCCCACAATAAGCGTGACTTTTTGGTAGTGACTGACTCAGTTGGGAGAGAGTTAGAAAAGAGGAAGGAAGCAGGAGCCTCTGCGAACAGCAGCAAAGTGCACAGAGCAGTAGCAGTCACGTTAGTCAGCCCCAGTTTCCTCCCAGGCCATCAGTGACTAGAGCCGGGTAACAGATTTGACTTCCAAGAGCCTCACTCGCACCATTGCTGCAGTACACTGCTCACATTCAGTGGCTTTGCTGGGGGCTGGCATCCTCTGGGACCTGGAGGACACAGATGCAATGGCGCCCTGGCGCAAGACTGAGACGGAGAGGAGCGGCGTGGGTATGTAACGTAGCAGACTGCCATTTGGGTTTTGCCCCCTCTCAGTTTTCAAGCAGGATGTGGGCAAGTATTTGCTGCAGTGCAATGAACTCCCTTCCCTACCATGTTCCTGCAGTGCCTTGTGAAAAAAAAAACAAATTCTGTGTTAACACAAACCCAAAGGGGAGCTTGCAGGGAAAACTTTGTGTTGCCTACTTGAGATTTTTTTCACCTCACTCATTGCCACTGCTGGAAGAATCAGGCTGCCACTCTAGAAATGGTAGGGAAATGCTACATTTTCCAGTGACTAAGGCCAGGGTTTTCAGGGTGTCAGCATGCAGTAAAACAAGGAACTATTTAGGGTACTGCTTGAGGAACGACATGGAGTTGAAATGGGAAAACAGACTTCCATGTTAGGAAAAGTAATGCATGTGTTTATTGGGGAAGGAGGTGAACCCCTCACTTGCTTTGAGAGTGGTACTAGAAAAGGGGCTAATAAATAAGAATGAAGTTCTTCTGTTGGCTGGAGGGATGACCTCTTCCATCTGTGGTTTCTCTGATTAAACAGAGACTGGCGTTCTTCCTGGAGTTAACAGGAATGCTGTAATTGTGCTAAATTAAACTCAAGAAAACCACAATAATCAAAGTTGGAACAGAAGCACTCAAAATTTGTCCCTTGAGCACCTTCCACTAATTAGTAACAAAATATTTCTCTCGCTCCCTTGGGCAGACCGCTATTGCTAGCAAGGAACTTTAAGTCACTGTTAAAATACACATTGATGCATACTTATATACACAGCACCATAAGGATTTTCTAAAATTAAAAATAAAAAAAAGACAAACCCAGGAGAGAACAGAGAACTTCAAAGTACACATCATATAAGGGCTGATAGTTACATGGAGTAAAATGATTATTACTTTCCTGGAGGAAATAATAAAAGCAAAATAATTTCTCCTTGTTTAATTTCCATGCACAGAAGTGGTAAAATTGTGAAATCTAAGTATTCTGTACTGGTGGTAATTTCCATTGCAAAATCAAGGGGCTAAGATACTTGATTTTCTGTTTCAGTGGTAAGGAGGCGGGGGACAGAAAGCAGAAACATGTAACTTTAATTTTGAACTTCTGTGTTCTGGCAAGCTGATCATCTGCCCTATAACAGCTGGATTTGTGTAGGATGTTGTGTCTTAATGTCCATATGTTGGTAATCAGAGTGTGCTGCTTTAAATATAGAATTTAAATCACTTGTGTATAAGAAAACAATTTAAGTGCTCAGTCTGTGTTGAGCTTTTTTGTAGACAACACTCTGATTCTGGGCGTGCTCAGTTTTTTCTGTGTAATGCTAGCCAGAGTAAATAAAGGCTAATAAGTAATAGATTCTTATAAGGATGGAAAAGACTACTAGATCATCTAGTTTAACTGCCTGTGGCCATGCATTTCACCCATGTACCCTTACATTGATGCCAACAACTTGTGTTTGACTGAAGCATATCTTTCAGAAAGGCACCCAGTCTTGATCTAAAGAAATCAAGAGATGGAGAATCCACTACTTACCTTGCTGGCTTATTCCAAAGGTTAATGACGTTCACAGTTAAAAATGTTTGCCTTGTTTCTAATTTGAATTTGTCTGGCTTCAGCTTCCATTCATGTGATCACTGAACACGCATTATGGTTTTAAGTGTTGCATGTGACTGCAAGAGTCTTTATAATATTTGCTAGCTGTACCATAGCAGCGATTCGAATGCCACAAGCACTGTTCATTATCTGAAATAACACATCCTTTTTAGTACATAAAATAAACAATGCTTTCTTCAGCAAAGGTTTCTGGTTCAATTAATAGATTAGTCTGTATAAAAGCTGTATCTTTTTACTGAACTGATTTATCCACAAATATAGCTGCACACAAAATCAATTTTTTTTCAGTATTATCAGTAGGAGGGGTTTCTAATATTAGTCAGTCTACAGTTGCTCCACGATGGTTGCTCGGGTTTGTGGTCTGACTATTTAGCTGTGTAACTTTTTGCATAATGAATTAGAATACCTAGCAACTTACCATCATGAACACTTTATATTGTTTTAGCACCTTAAACACATTAGCTGAAGTTTCCTTTAGAAAATAACCAAGGCAAGTGACATTTTAAAGAAAAGTATGTAATTAGTTATTGTTGAAATTATTCTGTTGAAATTTTTCTACTTTTAGTACAAGAATAAAATCTTAAGTGTCAGTTTGACAAAATGAATGTCTAGGCAATTAAATTACAGGTGATACAATAATAGTGTGTTAGCTTTCGTTTAGTTCTGTCTTGTATCAACCCAAATAACTAGGGTTGTCTCTGAAAATGACACAAAATCCTTTATTGCCAAAAATGAAACAACACCTGTTAAGTATCACCTTTTTGAGTTCAAGTTGTTGGCTCCTCCTTAAATCTGTTATCTGGGCTCATGACAGGGCTTGGAATTGAAGAAACACATTAGAGAGGTGAATGATGGAGTTATGGCTGATTATACTGCTAATCGTGTTTGCAATACTCATGAGTCACCTAATTAAAGGCAATGGGATTATTTGCACTGCATGCAAGGTATTCCACAACTTGACCTACTATAGGGACCAAATGAGTAAACTGCAATCTTGAGAGTGGGGTGGTGGAGTATGAGTGGGGGGGAAACACATCAGTACAGCTGAGAGAAAAATAGTTGATTACTTATACATACAGTGCACATCAGGGCAGTAACACAACTTCAGTAGAATAGGGTGAAGATAATGGAAGAATTTTTTGATGAGATGTAGCTATTTCATACTTGAAAGTTTATCTCCAATTCATTTTCCTGCTGCAAATTAAGGATATAGTGAGCCAGTTATCATTTGAACTACACCCCTGATTAGTTCAAAGAAACATACTGTTGCAGTTTGACCAAGACAAATTGAGAGTGAATGTGAATAAGGGAACGGAAATACTAGCATCATAAGATGCTAGGTGAGAATGGCACAGACCACTACCTGCTTATTTAAAGTATATGAAGGTACTTTACTGGCATTAGAGAGCAGAGGATAAATGTACTGTACATATATTTGTTTAAATAAGGCAGACAAGTGCTTTATAGAGTAGTGAAACAGCTGCTGTATTGCAGCTTTTCCCTAATGATAATTTGCAAAGACTTGATTTGTTTATTTTTGCACCTGTAGGCATAAATAATCTTATCAGGAATAGCATAATAGAACATTGCATAAACACTTTGTAGCATTGGCTATGCATGGTTTTCTGTGGGTCAAATTGCATTAAACCCATTATTATAGAAATGTTTCATCAAGCTTTATGGCCCTGGTTTTAATCCAATTTGACCTACCAGGCAATCAACTAGCAGAATGCTGTAAAGCAGTATTATGTCCACCCTTAAAAAAGATGAAAACATCTGCTCTGAAACATGGTGTATATTTGGTATGACTAAGGGGAGATCGTGTAATATTTGCCAATTAGTTTATTCAGTAATTTGAGAGCAGAGGATAAATGTACTGTACATATATTTGTTTAAATAAGGCAGACAATACTGGAATGTCATGCAATAGCATTAACTATATTGTGGTTACCATCTTAATAAGTGACCACTGCACTGCCATGATAATGAGTTCATCTTAGGCTTCTCATCTGTACATCTCAGAATACCCTACAAAGCATGGCAAGTATGAATAAGCTTGTTTTCCAGATGGGAAAACTGAGGCATAGAAATGAAGTGAGTAGTCTTAACACAACAGGTGAATGGGAGATCTGGGAATGTAATCCAAGTGGTCTCCCAGTCTAGTGACCCCTGCCACTTTGTGTTCTTGAGTATATAGTATGCTTTTTCATTAAAATGCTTTATCAATGAAAGATGTTTTTATAATATTGATGCAAAATAACTTGCTGTCATAAAACTGTGTATTTGAATTATATCTTATTTCACAAACTGGACAGGGAGAGACAGGATCAGCATTCATATAAGATGTCCCAAGAATACTAAAATACCAGCAGTATAAGCTCTCAAAAATATGCCCCTTGTTTTTGGATAAGATGTCTATCATGTATGTGAAGCAGGTAGAACTAACTTCCCTCTCAAGATGCTACTGGGTGGTGGGTTTCAGTAAAGGCTTTCCTGGTTAATGGACAACTGAAGACCCATAGAAGTTCTGCTAAGCTAGGCTTTATGGTGAAAGTAGCCGCACCTCTTACCCTCCTCCATAGCTAAGGTTTACGGAGGCTTTTAAGAATTCTTTCCCTCCATCTGTTTTAACTCACAACTTGCCTGAGCTCACATGGTTCACCCCTGCTGCTAACCTGCTTTCTTTCCCTTCCCTCCTCCTTGATCTGTCACATACTGTTAAACCAAAGAGATGCGAGACATCACAGAAACCAAGGTGGCAGTGTCTTTCAACTGAGGCTAAGTAAGTAGCAGAGATGAATCAGTGAGGGGCAGTGTTTCATTTAATCCTACTTTTTAGCTTCTTGTTAAGGTACTCTAAGGATGTTTTGGAATTGAAATGGGTTTAGCCTTTTGAAGGAGGAATTTACAGGGAGACAGGGTGGATTCTGACTTACACCTGTAAGAGATGGACTGATTAGGAATTGAGAGATGCGGAGGTAATTGTCATGTTCTCTAACCAGACATCCATTCTGGAGGTAAGGTCCAAGTTATGACCAGACACTGTGTGTCCTGAGGTGGAAAGAGTAGATAAGAGATTTGAGGCCATTGAGACAAAAGAGGTGTTAGTATAAACTATGAAGTTTCCCAGGGTGACTGCATCCCATTCCATTGATCTTTGAAACCTTTCTGTCTGGAGGCCTATAGATAAGGGTGATGCCCATATTGGCCTTGCCTTTGAACTTTTATTGAGGGGATTTACTCAAATGACTTTCTCTTGATCCTGCAGAACCTCTCTGAGGCTGGAAGGGAATAGAATGGAAACTACGTATGTGGTTTTGTCCATTCTGGCATGGTAATGTTGCTGTCAGCCTTAAGAAATGAAGGT
The DNA here is from genome assembly GCF_016161935.1 of Mauremys reevesii. Taxonomy (NCBI): domain Eukaryota; kingdom Metazoa; phylum Chordata; order Testudines; family Geoemydidae; genus Mauremys; species Mauremys reevesii. The sequence goes on from NC_052630.1 coordinate 29,740,129, forward strand.
TGTGGTTTAAGTAATGTGCAACCCAAGGTGAGGTTCTTGGTAATGAGAGGAGTAGAGGGTTTCATGTTTTGTTCTGTTTCTTTACTCAGCACATTCCAGCTGGGCTGGCTCCAGGGTTTTTGCCACCCCAAGCAGCAAAAAAACCACAGTCCCAGGCTGTACCATCTTTGATAATCTGTACTTGGTCCGGGATCTCTTGGAGCTTGGGTGTAGGGATGGTCTGTCGTTTGCCCTTCTGTCCCTGGATCAGAGAAGGCGTTTGACAGGGTGGACCACGTGTATCTCCTGGGCACTTTGTGGGCATTTGGCTTTGGACCCCAGTTCATGGGTTTTCTCCAGGTGCTGTACGCCTCTGCAGAGTGTCTGGTCAGGCTCAACTGGACTTTGACTGTGCCAGTCAGCTTCAGGCTCAGGGTGCATCAGGGATATCTGCTGTCAGGCCAGCTGTATGCTCTGGAGATAGAGACCTTCCTCTGTCTCCTCCATCAGAGGTTGACCGGTCAGTGCTCCATGAGCCAGAGTGGCGGCTGGTCCTGTCAGTCTATGCCAATGACCTGCTCCTCGTGATCCAGGATCCGGGCGACCTGGTGTGGGTGGAGGCTTGTCAGCCATCTACTCAGTGGCCTTCTCTGCCCGGGTCAACTGGGTCAGGAACTCTGGCCTGGTGGTCAGGGACAGGTGGCAAGTGAGATCCATCACACCTGTGCTTCAGGCCATCCAGCGGAGCATGGCTCCGCTACTCTATCTCAGCGTTTACCTTTCTGCCATGCATCCATCTCTGCCAGAAAACTGGCAAGGTGTAGAGGGCAGGGTGTCGGAGCAGCTGCGGAGGTGGATGGGACTAGTCCAATGTCTCTCCCTGTGAGGGAGGGCACTTGTGCTCAGCCAGTTAGTCCTGTCCATGCGCTGGCACTGGCTCAACACCCTGGTCCCAGCCCCAAGTTTCCTGGACAACCTCCGGATGCTGGTTCTAGAGTTCGTTTGGCTGGGACTGCACTGGGTCTCTGCAGGGGTCTTCCACGTGCCTCTGGAAGAGGGAAGACAGGGCCTGAAGTGCCTGCTCACTTAGGTCCATGTATTCCACCTCCAGGCCCTGCAGAGGCTCCTTTATGGTGCAGGTAGTCCGGCGGGGGCAGATCTCCTTGCAGAACCCCTGCTACTCAACCCCCAGACCCATGTGCAGGTGGCGGAGTCCCACTCGGCGCGACAGATGCTGGTCCTGGCAGAAGTCACCAGAATCGGAACCTCCTGGACTACGATCAGGGAGACTGGCTGGATCCCCTGACGCTCGCTCAGTGCATGGGGCTCTCCGGCCCTCATACTCCCCAGTGCGTACTTCAGGAGGTGAGGGCCGCTTTGCTGCCCACTGCTCGGGTCTAGCTTGACCAGGTCCTGCGGGAGAGCACCCCTGCTCACCCTACACCCCAGGCCCTCTAGACCTTCTCATTGGGCCCCTGCCCTGTGGGCCATCCCACCCCTTCATGTTAGCCGGCTGCACAAACTGCAGCCAGCTTGTTTCCGGACCGCGCCAAGGACACATCTGTACATGCTCATGCTCCACACCCTTCACGTCCTCACCCTCGCGTCCTGCCCTGACACGAAGTGATGGGACCTCCTACTACCTCTGGAGGGTGAGGAACCCCGGTGGGCCAGCCTATATTCCACCCTGCTCTCAAAACCTGCCGGGGACATAAGTTGGCAGCTCCTTCATGGGGCCATGAGCATGGCTGTGTTCTTGGCATGGTTCATCCCTGTCCTGGACACCTGCCCCTTCTGCGGCGTGAGGGATACCCTGGCACGTGTATCTGGAGTGCGCCAGGTTGCAGCCCCTATTTCGGCTCCTCTTAGATATCCTGTTATGTTTTTGGCTGCACTTTTCCCCTCACCTCCTTATCTATGCACTCCCTATCCGAGGCCCCACCAAGTTGTGGGACCTTCTTGTCAACCTCCTCCTATCACTGGCCAAAATGGCCATCTACAAGACCAGAGAGAGGAGGTTGGCTGATGGGATTTCCTGCAACTGCGGAGCCTATTTCTGATCCTCCATCCGCTCATGCATCCAGGCGGAGTTCCTCTGGGTGGCGTCCACTGACTCCCTTGACACTTCCGAGGAGCTGTGGGCACTGTCTGGGGTTCTCTGCTTGGTGTCCCCGTCAGGTTCCCTTTGTTTAGCTCTGTCACCTCACTCCTGTCCCTGTTGTATCTTTAGTTGTCCCCTGTAATTAATTGAGATCCCGGACTTTGTGGATCCTCCCCTTAGGCTGGGGGACGTCCTTTAGCAGTGGGCGGGCTTCTGCTCACCCACTTCCAGGATTCCAACAGGACACAGTAAGTGCATCTGCCTTGAGTCAATGTGGTTTTCAGCCTTGGAGTTATTCTGGACCTGGGGGGAATATCAAAAAAGCTAGGAAACTGCACCCCCATCATGCTAAATTTGGACATGAGCACAGTGAGTCATGACTGTGTTATCTCCAGGGGTGGTTACTGTAAATTCAAATGAAAATGCCAACTGTGTGCTCCTTTGAAAAGTGACAACATAAAAACTCCCCTTTCTTACTCAGCAGATCTGATCCTGGTAAGCAGTCAGTCACATCAGTTGATATCCATGACTATTGCAGTTGCTGCAAACCTCAGTCAGTTCTTGGAGAGAACTATACATTAATTTGGTTTGTGCATCATCAGCAGAATTGCTAAGTAAATCCAAACTGCAAGACCCACTATGATATCTTCATAGTCTGCTCCCCACTGCACCAGCAGCATATTATCACCTAGGCCAACAAGGCCTAGGCCTAGGGCGGCAAATTTGCAGGGGCGGCAAATTTGCTCAAGCTCCCTCCCCAACTCTGCCCCTTCCCCAAATCCCCGGCCTGCCTCCTCCCCCAGGTGCACCGCGCTTCCCTTCTTCCTTCCAGGCTTGCTGCGTAAAAGCGCTGGGAGGGAGGGAGGGAGGGAGAAGCGTGTAGCGGCACTCCGAGGAGGCACAGCAGAGGTGAGCTGGGGCCTGCGGGTGCAGGGAGTAACCCGGGGGGGCCAGGAACTGCTCCCCACCCCAGCTCACCTCCACTCCACCACTGCCATCTCCCAAGTGCGCTGCAACTCCCCTTCTTCCCCCTCCCTCCCAGGCTTGCCGCGAGGGAGCGGATGTGAGCTGGCACGGGGGGGGGAGGGGAAGAGAGATTTTTTGTGGGCCTAGGGGCGGCAAATTTGTTAATCCGCCACTGCACTGCACCGCACCGGTGCAACTACACTGATTAGGATTGCCGAAGGGACAGTGAAAACATGATTGAGAACCATAGTATTGTGTGAGCATAGTTGTCAGCAGCTGCACAACCTTTGGTGGGTGGTAGTGCATGAGCTGAAATGACTTTTGAAATCCTGTATTGAGATGGCACCCTGTACAATTGAGACAGGCATATTTTTACCTATGTTTCTATATCTCTCTCTATATATGTTTCTATAGCAACTGAATGCCTCACAATCTTTAATGTATTTATCCTCACAGCATTCCTGTGAGGCAGGGATGTACTATTTCCATGTTACCAGTGGGGAACTGAGAGATTTAAGGGAATTGTCCAAGGTCACCCAGGAAACCTCTAGCAAAGCAGAGAATTGTATCCATGTCCCTTGAGTCCTATGCTGGCAACCACTGCACCATCCTGCCTCAATGAAGTACAATAAAAAGGAAAACCCACAATGCCACCTCCACCAAATCACAGTAGAATCCTGCTTGTGAGGAGCTCCAGTTGGTTCAGCGTGCAGCAGCTGTTCCATGAGCAACAGAGCTTAAAACCTCAGTAGACAAGACAGACATGAGGTGGGGGAAAGGAGCAGAACACACAAGCAGAGTGAACAATGGGATGGCAGCAAAGGTCATGTTGGGTTCCCACCATTTTTTTTGTATGGTTTTGGTAGGTTTAGTTAGAGGGGATAAGCTGAAAGGAGAGGGGTGTTGATGGGGTGAGGTTACAGGTGCCAGGAAAGGGGTGAAGAAGGTAAGAGGATTGATCCTGAGGTGAAGAGACAGAGGAAGGGGGGTGGGCTGGAGCAAACAGCCAGTCAGCACAGGGCAGAGACAGTCCAGTAAAAACTAGAAAGTTCTCTGAAGGACCAGAGGTGGCTGCTTCTCCCCCTAGCTGCTGGAGTCTCTGGCTGGCTCCTCTGCTGCTTTCTTCCAAGGCCACATAGTGGGGGAGGAGGGGATGCCACCTGGGTCCTAGTGCCCCCAAAGTGTGTGTGGAGCCTTCCTTCTACAGTTCTGGGTCCTGATGGTGCTGGGAGGAGGGGTGGGTGTGTCTGAGACTCATTCCCTTTGTCCTACCCCCACCTAACATTCTGTGCTGGGGTGCTTCTGCCCCTCCTCCCCCCGAATCTCCACCTGGCTCTTCTCTACAGAGTTGCACCCTCTGCAGCTGGGAAAGGGGAGAGGAGACACCATCTAGTCTTAGCATCCCTGCGGTGCATGCGCCTTCCCTACACAGTTGTGGGTACATGACTGACAGTTTGTATGCATGGATCAGTGGAGCAAGAACAAAACTTCTGAATGCAGGAGATGGAGCTGTACTGATGTCAGGACTGTGCCTGTGAAAGTAGCCTCTCTAAAATGAGACTAACAATGAATCTGACTGTCTTTAAGTGAAATGTAAAACTCATGACTTCTAACATATCCTTTCCATGATAGTGGCTAGTAATAAAAGTTAACAAACCACCAGCATGGGGTACAGAAACAGAGATCTTTTTGACATATTGTAGTATGTTGGTTTCTTTAAAATGAGTCGTGTAGTCACCAGAGGGAGTCACAGCATCAGGGGGGTTTCCAACATGATGCAGGCACTCAGGGTCTGTATGCTCAGTCTGCAAGAGTCATCTAACTAATAGAGTTGTGATTTAAATCTTATATCTCTGGTCTCACTCTGCATTCTTGAAGTACAGAGGCTGCAGTGTACTCACAGGGAAGGTCCTCTCAGCTGCCTGACTGGATTAGAAAGCATGACAGTTGTACAATTGCTAAAAGGCAAAGGCCATGCAGTGGGATAAGTAGCAGCTGTAGGAAGTGATCTTGGAACACTGATTAAGTGAGGAGTTACTGTATAGTTAGTCATCCCGGTTAACGTTGTTTCATTGTTACTTTGCTGATCAATTAGGGAACATGCTCATTTAAAGTTGTGCAATGCTCCCCTATAATGTTGTTTGGCAGCTGTCTGCTTTGTCCACTGCTTTCAGGAAGAGCAACCCGTTGCAGCTAGCTGGTGGGGACTTGGAATCAGAGTGGACTTGCAGTCCCCCATCAGCTCCCCCCTCCCCTTACTTTCCTGTGCTGCAGCTGCCCAGCAGGCTAGCAATTGCTGGCATTCAGCTGTCCCTCGCCCCACTGCCATATGCTGCTCCTGCCATCTGCCTTGGAGCTGCTCCCAGAGACTCCTGCTTGCTGTATGGGGGAGGAGGGGGATGAGGGGGCTAATGTCAGGGTGTCCCCCTCTCCTCTGCTCCTGCACCCCGCTTACCCCATTTCCATAGACCAGGGTGACACAGGACAGGGTTCAGGACAGAGGGAGCTTCCAGACAGCAGCTGTGGTTTCTGCAAGCTGATCTAATTAACAAGGCGGTGTACTTAAGACTGGTGTTAGCTACTTAAAGGGGAAAGGTGCATCTCTCTCTCTCTCACACATGGTGTGTGTCTCTGTCTGCTATGCTCTCTCGCCTCCCTCCATACTTGCTGCCTTGTAGAGTGGGGCTACATTAGTGAGTTAACCCTTGAGGGCTCAGCCAAAAGCTAGTTCATCGTTTAGCAGTAAAGCATTCCCTGGAAATATCCCACCCTCTGACTCCTCCACCTCAACCAAGCTTCACAATCATCATCACCGTGTACCAGTATTAAATTGTTTGTTTGTTTAAAACTTATACTGTGTGTGTGTGTGTGTGCGCACGCACACACATTATAAGACTATACTTTTGTCTGGTGAAAAAAATTTCCACGGAACCTAACCCCCTCATTTACATGAAATCTTTTGGGAAATTGGATTTTGCTCAGCATCGTTTCGCTTAAAGTCGCATTTTTCAGGAACACAACTCCTCACTTAATGTTGTAGATACTGTATTGGAATGTCACAGGGTAGCTAGACGTGGTAAGTAGAACTGGGCCCATGGTCCCTGTGTCAGAGCTGCTGAGCTCAGTCCAGCCAATTAAGAGGATGGGACACACCTTGGTCTACAAAGGTCTGCTAGGGGCCATGCACAGGAAGAGAGTGTTTGGGAGAGGTTGTGCTAGGAGAAGGAAAGCCACAATGGACTGTATCAATGGGCTAGGTGCTCACGGAGGCAGCCCTGGGGTCACTGCTTCAAGAAAGAAGCCAAACTAACTAGAACTGGGACACTGACAGGAGCAGGGTGCCAGAGACCCCTCGGAGGGGTGAGCCTGAGAGCAAAGAGTGAGTGTGAAAAATAACTGCATTCTTTCTACTTGAACTTCTGTAGCATGTTAACCTTATTACAGTATGACTATGCTCAGCTGTTCTGTACTGTTGCTCTGTATTATTTAACAGCAGTTGAAGTTTGTCCCAGATTGGATTGCCTGTATAGCTTCAGTTTCTAATTTATGAAATTTTAGAATGAAAGAAGGTGCAGAATGATTAGAAGGTGTATAATATGTACTCAATTATGAGATCAATGGTGCAAGTCATGTGAGAATTTTTCAGAATATATTTGGGTTAGACCAATAATCAGAGGGGAATAATTCATTACAGAAACTAAATTTTCTTCAGAAGTTGAGTGTCTAGACCAAAGAGATAGAAAAGGCATTCATGTGTCAAAGCAATTTTGTGCTTTTATCATATTTATTATTGACTGCTCCAGTTCTTTGCTACAATTCCTTAGATTAACTTCACTGTGTATCTTGAAACACATTGCAGCACAGCTCTGGGAATAAGGATTAATAGCTAACTTTCTCCCTTAGGTGGCTTGGTGGCTGCTATTTCCTTAAAATTCTTCTCTGCAATGATGCCTACAAAACATTGAGCACTGGTTAAGCAGCTGGTTTGCTATAACTATGGTATTTCATGCCAACCAGTGTCATTTCATTATTTACTTGTACTTCCACCACCTGTGCCTCCTGCTAACTAGCTATAATCTTGCACTGAGATAGTAAGCCAGGGTCACTGTCTATTTGCTTTTATACACAATGGGTCCTTGGCCTCTAGATACCACTAGGGTTGCCAACTTTCTACTTGCACAAAACTGAATACCTTTGCCCCACCCTTTCTATGAGGCCGAGGCCCTGGCCCCGCTCGCTCCACCCCTACCCCCTCTTGCTCGCTCTCCCCACCCTCATTACTCTAATTTTCACTGGGCTGGCTTCAGGGGGTTGGGGTGTGGGGGAGGGGGGTGAGCTCCAGGGTGCGGCCAGAAATGAGGAGTTCAGAATGTGGGAGGGGGAGCCAGGCTGAGGCAGTGCATTGGGATGCAAGAGGGGGTGAGAGCTCTGGCTGGGGGTGTAAACTCTGGGATGGGGCCAGGGATGAGGGGTTTGGGGTGCAGGATGGGGGTCTGGGCTGGTGGATGGAGCTGAAGGGTTCAGAGTATGGGAGGGGGCTCTGGGCTGAGGCAAGGGTGGGGTGTGGGAGGAGGTATGGGTTCTGAGGTGGGACTATAGGTTCTGAGGTGGGGCCAGAAATGAGGGGTTCAAGGTGTGAGAGGGGGCTCTGGGCTGGGGGTTGGGGTCTGGGAGGGTGTGCAGACTCTGGGGTGGGGCTGGGGCTGGGGATTTGGGGTGCAGGAGTGTACTCTGGGCTGGGACCAAGGGGTTTGGAGGGTGGGAGGGGAATCAGGGCTGGGCCAGGGGGTTGAGGCATGTGGAGGAAGGAGAAGGCTCTGGCTGGGGGTCCTGGCTCTGGGGTGGGGCTGGGGATGAGAGGTTTGAGTGCAGGAGTGGGATCGGGGTTGGGGTCGTGGAGGGGATCAGGGGTGCAGGCTCCGGGCAGCGCTTACATCAAGCAGCTCCCGGAAGCGGCCGGCATGTTCCCCCTCTGAACCCTATGTGGAGGCACAGCCAGGTGGCTCTGCAGGCTGCCCTTTCCACAGGCAGTGCCCCCACAGCTTCCAGGCAACGGGAGCTGCGAGGGCAGTGCTTGGGGTGGGGGCAGTGTGCCGAGCCCCCTGATTGCCCCTACTCGTAGGAGCCTGAGGGGGGACATGCTGGCTGCTTCCTGGGAGACACGCGGCATAGAGGCTGGCAGGGAACCTGCCAGCCCTGCTGCGCAGCACTGTCAACCAGACAGGCAATGACCTGGTCAGTGTTGCTGACCAGAGCTGACAGGATCCCTTTTCAGCTGGGTGTTCTGGTCGAAAACGGGACACCTGGTCACCCTAGACACTACTGCATTCAAAATATAATTGATTCAATGCACTGAAGCAATCTTGGTTTTAATGTACGCCTGTTTAACTTGTGGAAGCTGTTGGCCTGTTAGTAAGAAACTGTAGCTGCTAGGACGGAGTGGGGGGATGGGGGAGGAAATCTATTCAGCAATGACAAGAAGGTCAAGCCTGAAGATTTTACTGGTGTGTGTGGGGGGGAAATGTGCCCTTCATGAATTATTTCCAGGGACTGTGCAGTTTAAAGGAGCCTCCTACCCATCTGACAGTAGTTCAGACTTCATTAGTTAATGTTATCTATCTTTTAGCTTAGAGCTGATTAATTGGTTTTGTGGTTTTCGTTTTTAGCATTAATATTCAGTCAAAATAAAAGGTAAGAAAACCCCCACAAACTATGAAGTTCCTTGTGGGGATGGGGAGCTAGGTCTTTGAAAACTATGTTGAAATATGTATTTGATCATAACCAGCTCAGTTCTAGCCAAATCAACGTATGTTCCTTTAGAGAGGTTCCTGAACTGAAAACTCTAAAGAATCCTTATTAGCCTCCACTGGAGGGCCAACAATCCAGCTTCCGATTTGGGTGGGGCTAATTTACAAGCATAAAGCAGAATTTGAAATGCAATTAAATGACCTCTAGTAAGACAACTATGTCTGTCGTAAAGAAATGCCCACTAGTCTTTGACCTTTTTGTAGTAAATCTGTTTACCCAAAAATGTAGTTCTGGAAGAATAAACCAGCTTTGCCCAGCTCTTAAAAGCTATTATGGTAAAAAAATCAATATTTAAAAGGGAGAAACTGGCTCCTCAGTATATTTGCATAGAGCAACTGGAGTTAAAATGTAGAACTGCTATGGGACAATTTCAGTTCAGGAGGGTGGGTCACCTGAGTGCCAAACAACTTTTAACAAGATTTGATTGTTTCATGTTCCAGAAGATGGCGTTTCCTTGCTATGGGATGCACAGTGTGGCAGAAATGAATTCTCTCTGCAGGAACTTCTGCTTAAAAATAGTTAACTCCTTTCTGAGTGCTTACCTGTTCTTTTCAGACTTAAACATAACTTGACTTTATACTATGCAGCATCTTTACTATTAGGGCCAGGCTTGAGTTGCATATACAAATTAGTGTTGTCAAGCAGAAGCACAATCTCTGTTTCACACTTAAATTTCATGCATGGTTGCACATACGCTTATGTAGATCTGAGGTTGTCTTTTCATTTGGACTTTGTAAATTAATCTTGGAGATGTACAGATGAAAAGCACAAAAGAGTAGTAGAACCATATTTTGAAAGAGCAAATTTACAGTATTTGCTCACACATCCTAAATTAATTTCCATCATTAAATTACTTTGTGCATACCAAACATTTGATGTGATTTGTACAAATTTGCTTGAAAATATTGCAAGTTGATTTGTGGAAGCGCCCTGAAAAATTAGCCCAAAGAGTGCCCAAAGAAATGCTTTAATAACCAGTTATCAGCACAGATAAAATATTCTAAACTTGAATTTTTGTTCTATTCCTAAAGCATGTTCAATGTTAACTAGAATAAATGTAATAAGAGAATTTAAATGGTACTGGTTTCCATGGTTATGTCATAAAAGCAGTAGTAGTTTAACTAGTGGATCAGTCTGATACAAGAGCTAGAATTGAAGAATGCAGTTGATGGAAAATTGAATAAAAAAGTGTGAAAAGTTGATTTGGAATGACTTGCTTTCTTCTGATTATTTCTGTAGTAAAAAAATTGGAAGTAGGTAACAGATTGCTGGATCCATAAAGGATTACATTTTCCAAACAGTTTTAACATTTCTTTTGCTAAACTGAGCCCAAGCATATACCCAGGTTGTGTTTGATTTAAATTACCAAAAATAATTCCACTAAAGTTCATAAACGACTATTTTGTATTGCATGTTGGACTTGATAGTCAGTTTCTGTAGCTTTACCACAAAACCCCCAAGTTTTAAGGTATATCAAACAAAAGGAGAAAAGATACGTGTGGCTTTTAGTTTACAAAAGAACCTCCTTAGTGAGTAATAGCTTTAAACAAATAATGAACAGAATTGAGACTTTTTGGACTGTGGAAATGTGCATGTAAGGAAGCTGAGTTCAGTAATTTAACTACTGCACCCAGGGAGGATCTCAAAGCAGTTGATGAACAGTAATGAATTAAGCCTCACTACACCTATATGGAAGGAAAGCATTAATCAACTCATTTTACAGATGGGTAAACCAAGACACAACTGAGTTAAGTATTCAAAGTTGCCTAGTGTGTGCAGTCCTGGATTTTAAAAATGAGCCACTACTCCTTCCTCTCAGACAAGGCTGTGGTTTAATTTGTGTTGCTTGTATTACATTTCCAGCTCTGGGCCATGTGATGGGGGGCCTAACCAGTTTTTATATTAGTAGAGATGTTAATCTAGACGGCGCTGGTAAATTTGGAGTACAGCATAATGTTTGTAATCTCTAAATACCCAACTAGAGGTCTGCATGGGCAGGTGACACTGTAGTCCCGTGTCTAAAGATGTTGCTTAATAGTTAGTCACCACAGTTTATTTCTGTAATTATTTGCTTCTGTGGAGTTAGCAAATATAACTGAGTTCTACTGATAAAATGGCCGCTAGAAGTAATAATTTGAATACTGTTAAAGTTTGTTTTTACTGACTGCCTTTTTATTTTTTTGGCCCGACTTTCAATTAACTCTTATTTTTGTTCATAAGAAAAGCAGCAGGGGAAAGGGAGAAGTAGCCCCACTTCTTTTCTGACTCTGCAAATGTGGGGACAGCGTGTGCAGGGAGATTATGGTCATATGTCATTGCAGACGTACAGAATCAGTATTTGAAGAGTATTCTATCTGTGTATATGTAATTCCTAAATAAAGCAGGAATGGATTATGCTCAAGAATATGTAGACTTGTTCTGCAGGACCAATAAAACAGGGGTTGGAGTGTAAATGGACTCTTGTGTCCAGCTCTTAATGATGAGCTCTTCACTTTCATGTCATGGTCACCCTTGCATTGTGTTAATACGTACTGACACAAACATTGCAATGTATTATCAGCTTGTTCCCCTGCAACTATGCTGTCTGCAGCTCCATTTGACAGATGGCTTTCTAGTTCTTAGTGTGAGCGCCACTATAATAAAAAAACTGCCTAAACGCTGAAGTGGCTTTACATCAAAAAATGACTCAGCAATGGGATTGTGTATTAATGTGCATCTCCAAAAGTTTCTCAGTTGACAATGAAAGTTTTCCCTAACTGCAAGCCCTCAAACCCAGCCTGAGATACGAAAATCAAGCTGGATTCATTCCTTGCTGCACATCACTAAAAGAGTCTGCAGGCCAAACTGGTCTCTGACATGTGTGGATCCTCAGCAGTTTTTCTGGAGCTGCACAGGTGTAACTGAGAATAACCTAATAAATATAACATCCGTTCTTATAGCCATGAATCAGAAGGGATTCTTAATTAAGGGTACTGGCATGCACTCTCTAGCTCAAGAAACCCAGTTTGTGCAGCACAGTGTTTCCACAGAGTATTTTCCCATGTCCAGGTCCTTATTAACTAATCAATAGATTGTTAAATAGACCACAATAAACAAGGGGAATGGAATGTAGCTCTTGCGCTTCATGTGCTGGCTTTACATGACCACCAAGAATAAAAAGTAATCCAGACTTATTTTGGCCATAAGTAATGATTGGACTCGTGTAGCTTTGCATGGAGCAGTTCTGTTCAGTTAGAGGGTAGAATTTTTACATTCTCTTAAGAGTAGAACTGCATTTTAAGGAACTTGGATTGGGAGTACAGAAAAAGGCAAAATGTACAGTTAATAATTTGTCAGGCTCAGATTAGACTTACTAATGGTAGCCTATTAGGCCACTGAGAACCCTTTTAAATGCCAAACTATTGAGATGATTTCTAAATGAAGCTTATTTTTCCAACACAACTGTTGAGTTTTGCAAGACAGAACCAATATTTTTAGACCAATCAGTGTTTGAAGTTCTTGATTCAACATGTTGGCAAATACAACAGACTTGAGATGAGGTACTGAGCCAGAATCATTCCTGTTAATTCGCTTTATTGCAATGAAAGACAATGGAAAGCTGGTTTAGCACAGCTGTGCTTCAGAAGAAAAGTTTGAAAGAAACATTAGTACAGCTTTTCTGTGTGAGGGAGGGCACAGGGAGGAGAGACAGCGAAGTGGAAGCCTAATGATTGATCTAGGTGACTAGACAGAGGGACAAGGCACTAGTAGATGAAATGGTATAAAGGGCCAGATTAGGCACTTGGAATGAAGGAAAAAAAACATGCAGAGGGAAAGATGCAGGTAGTGAGAAAAGGTTAGTAAATTAACTTTGTACTTGAGGATTGTGACTGCAGCCTTTCCGTAGGTCAGCATTCCTGTCAAGATGCACTATTGGTTTGCAACCTGATTCTAGCCTGCCTTTAGTTCCCTTTAAAGTGAATGAAAGTTTAGGGCAATCAACACCATGCAGGACTGGGCCCTTAAGTTTTTCCTTAGAATTGGTTTCTATGGCGATCCTAGAGCTTGACCCTCACACTTGTCCTTCTCTGCTTAGGGGCAGGGCCTTATAACTAAATTTAGCCAAGTGTTTGACCTTTGGATTCTGTTGTTTCAAATCATTCTTAATCCAGTGGGTTTCAAATCTTAAAAAATGGGTTTCCTGTCTGAATCCCCAAATGGCCTTTCTTCAAATTTTAGCAAGAATTCTCTGAGTAAATAGTGACTACATTTCCTGCACCCTGTGTCAGTGAGAACCAAGAGAATGGCTGTTGACAGATATAATGGTATTGCCACTGTTAGCACAAGAATATAGACAGAGCCTAGAGGATTAGTCTAGTGTGTTTGGCTTTTTTGGTTTTTGTTTTTGTTTTGTTTATTCATGAACTTATCCAGCAGTAACAGTTACCCAAATAAGACTGAAAATATAACAGGCTGTTCAGGGGGTTATTCAGTCTCTATGCCCAATGCAGTTTTTGGCTATTTGGTTAAGACATCCAAGAATGCCCACACCATATACTGGAGTTGGATTTAGGAGGCCCTGGACAGTGACAGATGACATGCAGATCCTCCTTGTCATTAATGTATGGCCATTGACTGGGTAAAAAGTCACTCTTGCCTCAGGGCATCTCCCATTGGTCACTTGAGATGCCACCTGAGGAGGTTTTCACAGGTCTCATCTCCATCTACTTGAAGTGGAATTCCCAACAGCACTGGGGCTTGAAAAGTGGGCATTCCTGTTGTGTCACCAGTCAGATTTGGTGGTGTGTTCTAGGCTTGACTAGAAGCGAATACTGGGTTTATGGTAAATGGGATGTAGTGCTTTAGCTCTCAGTTGAGGTCTGTTGAGTGAGAACGGAATTTCCCAGATAGTTGATTGGCGTGGCAATTGGAAGTTGCTAATCTTCTTAAAAAAGTCTGGGAAGGGCTGTAACAAGGTTATGTTAATCAAGTTAGTCTTGACCTTCCATAGATGTTCATGGCAGGAATGGTTGGCTAACAGGTGACTTTTGTTGTTCCTAAACTCGCACACACAGTCAATTGAGCAGACTCTCTCTTTGGTATTGGAAAAGGCTTCACTTCAATGTCTCTCACAGATTAAAGCATCCCTTTCCTTGATTGCTCTCACAAAGAAAGAGTGGTTAGGCTGCAGGGGACTTTTATACTGAGCCAAATCTGAGGAGCAGCTGAGATGAGAGGTTAGCTAAGGATTTGTGGGGGGGCTTAGAAGACTAGCTTTTGCATATGTCACTACATTGGGAAATGGGTGGTAGCTGTACTCCCAGGTCAAAGAAGGACTTGTTGGTTAAGATGTGGCCTATGGTTAGACTATACTGACTGTCGATGTCTCATTCACCTAGAGCAGTGGTTCTCAACCCATGACCCAATCAGTACGCAGCTGTGGCCCATGTGACATCATTAGGGCCATAGAGATATACCTATCTATCTCATAGAACTGGAAGGGACCCTGAAAGGTCATCGAGTCCAGCCCCCTGCCTTCACTAGCAGGACCAAGTAGTGATTTTGCCCCAGATCCCTAGGTGGCCCCCTCAAGGATTGAACTCACAACCCTGGGTTTAGCAGGCCAATGCTCAAACCACTGAGCATGTGTGGCCCATATAGCACACAGAGAGTTGCATATGCAGCCCACAGTGGCAAATAGGTTGAGAACCACTGACCTAGTGTGTCCATGCCAATAATGCTAATACTAGTGCCTGGTTAGGTCAATATTGGTTATTAGGAAGCAGATTCAAAATGACATCTAACTTCCAACGGGACCCTGAACACATCAAATTGTTTTTAAAATTTAATCTATTCTTTGGGTTCAGCAACTGTATAATACTTAGCATAATAGGGTCCCTGATTTGGGTGCTTATGTGCCACCACAATACAATTAATTAATAGACCTTTGATATTTTTAGTTAATTTGAAGAGTGGGAGCAGGGTGCATTAACAACTGTCATGATATCCTTCCACACTAAGGATACCTCTCTGGGGGAGGGAATCCCATTATTAGCAGGAGACAAGTAATAGTAATGGAGGATTCAGTCATTAGAAGAATAGATAGCTGGGTTTGTGATGACTGTGAGAACTGCATTGCCTGAATTGCCTGCCAGGTGCAAAAATTGCAGATCTTATGTGCAGTGTAGGGAGGAGCCAGTGGTTGTGGTACGTGTAGATACCAGTGACATAGGGAAAGGTAGGAAAGAAGTCCTGGGGACAAATTTAGGCTGCTAGGTAAGAGATGGAAGTCCAGGACTTCCATGGCAGCATTCTCTGAAATCTTCCAATTCCATGTGCAGGATCAGACAGACAGAACTGCGGGGTCTCAATGGATGAGATGTGTAGGCGGGAGGGATTTAGGTGTATTAGGAACTGGTGCACCTTTTGGGGAAGGATGGGCTCCACCTAAACCAAAATGGAACCAGATTGCTGGCATGTAAAATGAAAAAGTTTAAAAACTCCTCTACAAACTAAGGGCTGTGGGAAAGCTGACCACTGACATTCCTTGGAGGAGGAGCTATTGATCATTATTCTCCATGCCCTAGTAAGGAGGAGAGGATAAAAGTTGATAAAGCACAGGTAGGAACTGAAGACAGTCAAATGAAAAAGTCCCATTCAGTTACATCACATAATGGTAGACAGCTAAACAGTGGCAAATTTTATAAGTGCTTGTATACTAATGCAAGAAGTTGAAATACTAAGATGGGGTGAACTTGAGTGCCTGGTATTAAATGAGGATATTGACATAGTAGGCATCACAGAAACGTGGTGGAACGACGATAATCAATGGGACATGGTAATAGCAGGGTACAATATATGACAGAGTAGGTCATGCTGGTGGGAGAATGGGATTATATGTGCAAGAAACCAGTCTAATAATAGTAAAAATCTTAAATGAATCAAACTGTACCATAGGTTCTCTATGAATATAAATTCTTCTTATTAAAGCATAGAGTATAGCAATAGTATATTACCGACCTCCTGATCAATATGGTGATGCAGATTGTGAAATGCTCTGGGAGACTAGAGAGGCTGTAAAAATAGTTGAAATTCCCCATTATTGAGTTTTCTATCCCTATATTGAGTGGGTACATATCCTCTCAGGAAAGATGCAGAGTTAAAGTTTTTAGACATAAATTACTGCTTGTTGGAGCAGCTAGTCCTGGAAATCACAAGGGGAGAGGCAATTCTTGGTTTAGTCCTGATTTAGTGCCTATAGCTGAACTGCTTGGTAACAGCAATCATAATAGAATTAAATCTAACATTCGTGTGTATGTGGTGGTCATGGTGGTGAGGACATACCAATGGAGACCATCTCAGTAGCATTTAACTTCAGAAAGGGGAACTATGCAAAAATGAGAAAACTAGCTACATGGAAATTAAAAGGAATAGTCACAAAAGTGAAATGCCTGCAAGCTGCATGGAAAGTTTAACCCCCCCCGCACCATAATAGAAGCTCAAATGTATTCCCCAAATTAAAAAACCCAGAGAACCAAAAAAAGAGCCACCTTGGCTAAACAAAGTAAAAGAAGCAGCTAGAGGCAAAAAGGCATTCCTTAAAAATTGGAAGTTAAATTCTATTGAGGAAAATAGGAGCATAAACTCTGGCAAATCAAGTGTACAAGTATAATTAGGGAGGCCAAAAAGGGATTTGAAGAGCAACTACCAAAAGACTCTATATATTTATATATATTTTTGCTGTTAGTTTTTAAGTACAGCAGAACCAGGAAGCGTGCCAAACCATCAGTGGGACCACAGAATGATGGAGGTGCTAAAGGAGCACTCAAGGAAGATGAGACCATTGCGGAGCAGCTAAATGCACTCTTTGCATTGGTCTTCACTGCAGAGGATGTGAGGGAGATTCCTACCCTTCTGCCATTCTTTTTAGGTGACAAATCTGAGGAACGGTCCCAGAATGAGTTATCAATAGAGGAGGTTTTGAAACAAATTGATACATTAAACAGTAATAAGTCACTAGGAGCATATGCTAGTCATCTGAGTTCCTTCAGAAATCTTGGGTGAAATTGCAGAACTACTAACTTTGGTATGTAACCTATCATTTAAATCAGCCTCTGTACCAGTGACTGGAGGATAGCTAATGTGACACCAATTTTTAAAAAAGGCTCCAGAGGGGATCCTGGCAATTACAGGCCAGTAAGCCTAACTTCAGTACCAGGGAAATTGGTTGAAACTGCAGTAAAGAACAGAATTTTAAGACACATAGATGAATAATATTTGTTGGGGAAGAATCAACATGGCTTCTGTAAAGGGAAAACAAGCCTCACCAATCAGAATTCTTTGAGCGGGTCAACAAACATGTGGACATGGGTGATTCAGAAAGCTTTTGAAAAGGTACCTCACCCAAGGCTCTTAAGCAAAGTAAGCAGGCATGGAATAAGAAGGACGGTCCTCTCATGGATCAGTAACTGGTTAAAGGACAGGAAACAAAGGGTCAGTTTTCACAGTGGGGAGAGGTAAATAGCAGGGATCCCCAGGAATCTGTATTGGTACCAATGCTGTTCAACATATTCATAATTGATCTGGAAAAGGGGGTAACCAGTGAAATGGCAGAATTTGCTGATGATACAAAATTAGTCAAGATACTTAAGTCTAAAGCAGACTGTGAAGAGTTACAAAGGGACATCACAAATGTGGGTGACAGGGCAAGAAATATCAGATGAAATTCCATGTTGATAAATGCAAATTAATGCATATTAGAAAACATAATTCCAACTATGCATACAAAATGATGGGATCTAAATTAGGTGTTTATCACTGAAAAAAGATCTTGGAGTTATCGTGGGTAGTTCTCTGAAAGCATCTATTCAATGTGCTATGGCAATCAAAAAAGCTAACGGAATGTTAGGAAAGCGATAGATAATAAGACAGAAAATATCACAATTCCACTGTGTAAATCCATGGTATGCCCACACCTTGAATACCTCATGCAGATCTGGTCATCCCATCTCAAAAAATGATGCATTAGAATTGGAAAAGGTACAGAGAAGAGCAACAAAAGTTATTAGAAGAATGGAACTGTTTCCATATGGGACAAAATTACAAAGATTGGGACTATTTAGCTTGGAAAAGAGACTAAAGGGGATGTGATAGACGTCTATAAAATCATGAATGGTGTGGAGAAAGTGGATAAGGAAGTGCTATTCTTTCACGTAGCACAAGAACCATGGTTCACTAATGAAATTAATAGGCAGCAAGTTTAAAACAAAAATAAGGAAGTACTATTTCACAGAACACACAGCCAACCTGTGGAATTCATTGGCAGGGGATGTTGTGAAGGTCAAAACTCTAATGGCATTCAAAAAAGAATTAGATAAGTGCATGAAGGATAGATCCCTCAATGGCTATAAGCCAAGATGATCAGGGATGCAGTCAGTGGCTTTGTTGGTATTTTTTCAAATATATGCGGTCTGCAGATAATTTATACTATGTAATAGGTTATATATTTATGTGTATTTGGGCTTTAAACAGCCCTATATTAAGATACAAATGTTTTTATAAACTCATCCAAGTAAGCAATCAAAATTCAACCAAGAAATCTGTTTTGTCTGTAAGTTTCCACTTACTCATTTAGAAAATGTTTAGCCTGCAAACTAAGCCACTTCCTTTGTCAGTTATTGTGCTTTTTCAACATATTAACTGGTGTTAAAGGAAGCAATTAACAGAAGGCAAAACTAATTCACAACGTGAATTGATGATTGTTAGTATCTATAATGTTTTGGCTTTCATTTAACACAAGGCAACCAGTAGTGGAGGAATGCATATTTCAAGTGAAAGGTGAAAGCTAAATTAATCTTGGCTAGGGTTCTGTGTTTGTCACGCAGCTCACAGAAGTCACGGATTCTGTGACTTTCCATGACCTTGGTGACTTCTGTGGGCGGGGGAAGAGACGGTATGGTTGACCCTAGGGCCGCCCAAGCTGCTCAGGTGGCCCCAGGCACAGCCACACCAGCCGCTGCTGAAGCAGCTCTGCAGCCAGCCACACTGAGTGCTGCTGGAGTGGCCCAAGGGCCAGCTGCACCGGCTACTGCTCGGCTGGTCCCCGGGGGCTAATGTGGCCGTTGGCCCCGCCCGCCCATCAGCAGCCCTTTAGAGCGACTTCTCCCCATAGAAGTGGCCCCTCCAGATGCCCCCCGCCCAGGAGGGGCCCCAGCGACTCCCCCAGCAGTGACCCCCTTAAGATTTAGTCAGAGGTATTTATAGTATAAGTCATGGACAGGTCATGGTCCCTGAATTTTTGTGTATTGCCGGTGACCTGTTCATGACTTATACTATAAATACCTGTGACTAAATCATATCCTTAATCTTGGCCCATAGGGACACTGGGAGGGACACCCTCAAATTCCATCAAGTGTGTGATTATTTTAAGTACTATGATGTTTTTGTCATAATACAGTATTTACTAAAAACTGGTTTGAAGTTTCTATTGCAAATCGCTCCTATTACGAACATAACTTTAGTAACCCATTATTTAAAATTAAACCTTGGTTAGAATGAGACCAGTTCCCTGCCCTGAAGAGTTTATAGGAATTTGTGCCCAGTATTAAAAATTCTGTTTTCAGTGGTCCATCCGGAAGTGCACAGCTTCTGTCTTCAAGTGAGTTTCCTTCCACTTTTGGACTGGGTGGGTTCTAAGCATATACTTATTTTTTTTAACCTCCACTCTAGGCAGTAGAATACATTGTCAGCACAGAGGCCTCCCATCACCATGGTAGTAGTTACAGAAAGTTTTCTGTTGGTTCACTTCCAAGCTGAACTCATAGTTCTTTTATCTACATCTTAACTCTGCTCCTGCTGTCCACCTTCTATCTTCACTTCTCATGGCTTTATATGGTATACGCTGGATATGATGGATGAACAACACATCCCATACCATAGCAGGATCACTATCCTAGATATGTATAATCAACTTTCTGGGGCACATACAGCAAGCAAAATTCAATAGGCTTTGGAATTGCTACATAACTGAGCTGACATGATAAATGGAATTGAACGTTGACAAACAGTAAAAGAAATTTCCCTTTGATCAGAAGAAATAACAAAGGGAGAGAATAATGGAAATTGAGACACAAGATTTATAAGGAAGGTGGAAATGATGGAATGACAATTTCTAAGTATTTAGATAGAAGCAATTAATCTGAACAGTCAATGATGTTTTTCACTTGATGTAATATGGTTTAATTTTCTTGTTTGACCCATACAATATGAAATTGTTTGTTCTTTGTGTTGATATTGTAACACCTGAAAGGCACAGGGAAGGTGACTGAGATTTATATCTGGGTAACAGTGAGTTATGAGGGCAACAAGAGGACCCTGATATATGCAAATCTATGAAATGTGTGTGTGACTGAAGTATATGAAGTCTTAAATTTCAAGTACAAGTTATTTCAAGTTCAACATGTACAATTTGAATTCTGATGGAAACATGGCAATCATAAGAGACATGAAATGTCTTTAGCAGCAGGTATATAAAAGCCTAATAAAAGGAAGGCAGCTTGGGTGAAAGTGATCATGAAATGGTAGAGTTTATGATTCTAAGGAATGGTAGGAGGGAGAACAGCAAAATAAAGACAATGGATTTCAAGAAGGCAGACATTAGAAAACTCAGGGAGTTGGTAGGTAAGATCCCATGGGAAGCAAGTCTAAGGGGAAAAACAATTGAAGACAATTGGCAGTTTTTCAGAGACATTATTAAGGGCACAAGAGCAAACTATCCCACTGCATAGGAGAGATAGGAAATAGGGCAAGAGACCACCCTGGCTCAAACAGTAGATCGTCAATGATCTAAAAATAAAAAAAGTCCTACAAAAAGTGGAAACTAGGCCAATTACAAAGGATGAATATAAACAAATAACACAAGTATGTAGGGACAAAATTAGAAAGGCCAAGGCATAAAATGCAATCAAACTAGCTAGAGATATAAAGGATAACAAGAAAACATTCTGAAAATACATTAGAAGCAAGAGGAAGACCAAGGACAGGGTAGGCCTGTTACTTAATGAGGGGAGGGAAATAACAGAAAATGTGGAAATGGCAGAGGTGCTTAATGACTTCTTTGTTTTGGTTTTTGCCAAGAAGGTTGGTGGTGATTGGATGTCTAACATGGTGAATGCCAGTGAAAATGAGGTAGGATCAGAGGCTAAACTAGAGGAAAAACAAGTTTAAAAATTACTTTAGACAAGTTAGATGTCTTCAGGTCACCAGGGCCTGATGAAATGCATCCTAAAATACTTGAGAAGCTGACTGAGGAGGTATCTGAGCCATTAGCGATTATCTTTGAAAAGTCATGGAAGATGGGAGATATTCCAGAACACAGGAAAAGGGCATATATAGTACACATCTATATAAAGGGAAATAAGGAGAACCTGGGGAATTGCAAACCAGTCAGCTTAACTTCTGTACCCAGAGAGATAATGGAACAAATAATTAAGCAATCAATTTGCAAACATATAGAAGATAATAAGGTGATAAGTAACAGTCAGCTTGGATTTGTCAAGAATAAATCCTGTCAAACCAACCTGATAGCTTTCTTTGACAGGGTAAAAAGCCTTGTGGATAGGGGAGAAGCAGTGGACTTGGTATACCTTGACTTTAGTAAAGCTTTTGATACTGTCTTTCATGACCTTCTCATAAACAAATTAGGGAAATGCAGCTTAGATGGAGCTACTGTAAGATGGGTGCATAATTGGTTGGAATGGGGTCCATAATGAATGGGATCACACAGAGATCAGTTCTGGGTCCGCTTCCGTTTGATATCTTCATCAATGATTTAGATAATGGTATAGAAAGTACACTTATAAAGTTTAGTATCAGAGAGGTAGCCGTGTTTAGTCTGGATCTGTAAAAAGCAACAGAGTCCTGTGGCACCTTATAGACTAACAGAAGTATTGGAGCATAAGCTTTCATAGGTGAATACCCACTTCCTCTGAGCTTATGCTCCAATACTTCTGTTAGTCTATAAGGTGCCACAGGACTCTGTCGCTTATAATGTTTGCGGATGATACTAAGCTTGGAGGGGTTGCAAGTGCTTTGTAGAGCTGATGAGGCAAGGCTGCCCCTTCTCCCAGCCAACTGGAAGAAGCACTTGGAAGAAGGCTATATATGTTCTGTGCCTTCCATCAGGATGGAGGAGACAGGGGCAGGGTAAAGAACTAGCAATGGACCTCTCTCAGCCAAGGAAGGTAAGAGAAAGAACTACATGGAGAGCTGCAGGAAGGGTTCCTGAGGGAAGCTGCTGGAATTACTGAGCCGAGAAGGAGGTCTGTATAAGCCCTGAACCTGAGGGGAGAGACTACAGGTCAGGGAGACTTTGAGTCTGGAGCTAGAAAAGACTTTATATCAAGTTTATTTGGATTTAATAGAGTACAACCCCAACAGGGGAATTGTATCTTTACTTTTGCAATGCATGGAGTTCTTAAGGGGCCCTGAGAGAAGGAAACTTTTGGCAGGACACTGCAGTTGGCCAGCAGGGGGTGCTAAAGGGCAAGTACACCCTTTTATAGTAGGATGAACTTTGTTTACTTAAAGCTTAGAAATATAACAAACACTTTTTGCTTACACAATATTGTATCACTTCAAACAAATGTTAAATAACATACTATTAAATACACAATACTATAAATCATTCTAAGAGAAAGTAGCAGGTCTTAAGCCATTTGGGGAAGGAAATTCAGTTTAGTTTTTAGGTTGGAAATATAGGGGAATACCACCTACAAATCGATGACACTAGATAAATCAAAAGTCAGGGAAAATGCCTTTAACATGAGGAGTAAGGGAATGTGGCAAGTCCACAGATCTTGAAAAAATATGGGTAGGACTATGGGATAAGCTTTCAGGGAGAGAAGTGTTTCAGGTGATGGAAGGGGACACCGAGGGGAATGGAAAGCTTTCAAAAAGTTATTATTGGATGTACCATACTGAAAGCAACACAATATCACCAGCCCAAGGGTTCTCACACTTCATTGCGCTGCAACCCCCTTCTGACAACATAAATTACTATATGACCCCAGGAGGGCATGGGGGGGGGAGGGGGAAGAGGCAAAGCCTGAATCCCACTGTCCCGGGCAGCGGGGCTGAAGTCAGTCCAAGGGACTCAGTCCCAGGCGGAGAGGCCTGTAATCTGAGCTCTGCCACCCAGAGCTGGAACCCTCAGGCTTCGGCTTCATCCCCAGGCGGTGGGGCATAGACTTTGGCCCTGGGCTGAGCAAAGTCTAATGCCAGCCCTGGTGACCCCATTAAAATGGGGTCGTGACCCACTTTGGGGTCTTGACCGACAGTTTGAGGACTGCTGCCCTAGATGATGAAAACATGAGCAAGGAAGTCAAGAAAGTATTAACAGAACAAAGCCAAATGAAAGGAAGAATTTGGCCTATAAGAG
The DNA here is from genome assembly GCF_016161935.1 of Mauremys reevesii. NCBI lineage: Eukaryota > Metazoa > Chordata > Testudines > Geoemydidae > Mauremys > Mauremys reevesii. The sequence continues at coordinate 29,763,399 of NC_052630.1, forward strand.
GGATAGCTCAGTGGTTTGAGCATTAGCTTGCTAAAGCTGGGGTTGTGAGTTCAATCCTTGAGGAGGCCACTTAGGGATCTGGGGCAAAAAATTGGTCCTGCTAGTGAAGGCAGGGGGCTGGACTCAATGACCTTTCAGTTCTAGGAGATTGGTATATCTCCTATTATTATTATTAAGAGCTTTAAAAGAATAAAGTGGAGTTTCTTTTTCAAAGGAGTATGATGGACAGTATTCTGCTGTCAGCTACACCACTGCAACATGATAGCCTTATGAGAGGCAAAGTTGATCTCAGCAATATATATTTAAGATACAGCTTATTTACTTGAATTCATGGTCCTGTAACAGTAGGCCACAGGTGCCTTTCTGCTGCATGAATGCAAAGGGGAGCAAAATGGGACAGAAAAGCAGTTACGTGTGCTGAAGAGAAACTGTGCCTCTGGACCATGCTAATTTCAACTACAGACACTGCAAATTTGTGGGTTTGATGCACTCTGTGGTTTGTTTTGGGGGGGGGGGGGTGAGATGGGGTGTGGGGAGGAATAGGGATGTTCTGGGAGGAGAAGAGAATGGACCTAAAAAAAATGACTACTGAGTAGTGTGTACTTCAGTGTAGATCAGAGATTCTGCAATAGATATCTGCATTGAAGTTTTGATGCAACAAAGGTTTTAGCCCTACAAACATTTAACATAAGATCTCTGTGGGATGTTTATTAATTAGCCACACTCTCGCTATGTAGCATGTGCCTCTATCATCCAGCCCCCTAGGAGACTGCATAAACAAAAAGCCAAACACTTACCCTGCCAGCCCACATCCTGTAGGCCTCAAAGATAATGAACAACTGTTTGAAAAAGCCTGTTACAATGTTCTTGAAACCTGTTCCACTTCTCATCTTCATTTCTATGCTTTGAAACCACATTTGAATTACTTGCATTTGGTTAGCAAAATTGTTAGTATCTAGTATTTTTGTGGCAATTCAAATATCCTAAAAACAGTACAACTAGACTTATTCCACTTTCTTTGTATTAACCAATATTTTGCTTTAAGATTGAACTCTTTACCTTAGGAATATTTTTAGCTGGCTGAATTAATAAAATCATAGTCTGCAGGCATTTTTTTCTGCTGTTGAACATGAACTTCAATTGTGCATATATAATAGCTATTTAGACTTATATGCATGCATAAGTGTTCATTGTGTGCATATATTTAGAGTCAATGTTTGGATCATAGTAGGGACCCTAATGCATGCACAAAATAAACTCTGGATAAAACTCTGACCTAAACCACTCAATACATTGCATGTTTTGCTTTAACAACTATGTATAAGGGAAAAATACAAGCCCTGATTCAGCAAACACTAAAGCAAGTAATTAAAGTTAAGCACGTTCTTAAATGCTTGGCTGGATTTGGGCAGTGACCACCAAAGTATTTCCCACAACATTATCTTTAAATTCCTAGTGATGATCTTTTGAAAATGTATACACAATCCTTTTTTGACTACCAGCAATGCATGGCTTCTTTTTGCCTTTTTTCAGGTAGTGTTTAGTGTTTAGGTTAGATAAGAAAAGAAGAAACTTGTTTGCTGAAATCATAGCCCCATCATATAATTTATAATTTGTCTTGTTCTCCCTAGTCTATTCATTGTGGAGTCAAAATCTTAACATCACCCATAGCTTACTTTTCTATTTAATTGAAAAGTATGACTTGCTCTACTTGAATCATTGAATACTTTGTCCTTTAACTTTGCAGCCATATACAACTTTAAAGGTGCAGGAGAATCACAGTTACCCCTGCAGATTGGTGATGTGGTCCATATATTGGAGTCCTGTGAAGGTAAGTCACTTGCATTCAAAATATAGTGTCTCTTTTTAATTACTTGCATTGAAAACTTATGTTTATATCACATTTCCTCATGTGCTTTCTGCCATCAACCAGAATTACATTAACATATTCCTGGGAAAACAGGTCTAATTATTTATTAATGAATACTGTGGCAGTGTCCTTGGGAGTTCCTCCCAGTCTTGAACTCAGGGGGTCTTCTGTTGCTTCTCCTCTTTTTACCCTTACCCTCCTGAGACCTGCTGCCTTCCCTGCCGCTCTGCCTGGGAAGGGGCCTGCTGCTCTTCCCCTTCTCTCTCAGGTTCCCTCTCTCTCCTTCTCCCTCATCCTTCTGTCCAGTCTCAGCCCTCTAAGGTCTCAGGCTAGCTCACCCACTCCTTACAGCTGGCCTTCTCTCCTCTCCCCCTGCCTTCCCCCTCCCAGGCTTGGGGTTGGAAGGCTGACCTCCTCCTGGTCTGAGTCAGCTGGTCCTGACTAGTTCACAGCCTTTGATAAGACTGCTATCTTACACACTTGGGCCTGACTCCCTCTGCAACAGAGGTTGGTTCACAGACCCGCGCTCAGTTGCTAACATCCAGGCTACTTCACCTCTCCAGATGGACTCTGATGGCCTCACAAGTGTACCCTTCTGGTTTGGAAGGGCTTTGCCAGACACACACCACTTTCTCACGGACGAGGGCATTGCACCACACCTCTTCACCTCGTCACCACTCTGGGATTTCCAGAGAAGTGCAACCAGGGTAACCTTCAGTGGACAAGGGTTCAACCATACTTTCGGGTTGGTCTTTCTACTGTTTTGGTGCATCCACTTCACCAGGCGGATTCCTGGCTACGGGCGCAACAGCGCTTCGGGCAGGAGTTTCCAACCAGTTCTGAGGACACTCCTTCTTCCGCATTCAACATCATGTTGCAACCCAAACTCAACCCAACCTCCGAAGGCATCCTTCCGCAAGCAAAATTGTTCTTCCAGTCTGGAGCTAACAAGTCAGCACCCCCTCAGTGCACTGCAAATCTGCTTCCGCGTCTGCAGCCGCCCCTCCAGGTCGTCTGGACACTGTACCACGGGCTGGCCCCCTCAGCGCCGCATGTGTGCGAACCTGCTTGGGGGCCCCACAGGGGCCAGTCGCCTCCAACCCTGCCTATTGGGAGTCAGCTCTTGAGCTCTCCGGGGCCACCCTGTATTGCCTCAAACTGCTTGGTTTGTTCCAGCTGGCCCTACTCACCCCTCAGTCAGCCCGCTCTCAAGGGCCCAAGGGCCCAAGGCTGGTTTTTGGCATTTGGTTCTTGCCTCAGGTTCCTCAAGGTCCTCAGTGTCCCAGGCGTCTTCCCCCGTGCCTCCCCAAATAGTTTGTCCATGAGCCGTTGGAATCTTGCAATCAAGATGGTGACTAGACTTTCCCCATAGTATTGCAACAGGTCAGCGTTGCGGCCGAAGGCCGTCTTCTCTTTGTAAACACGGCCACCTGACAGTTTGAGGGAGTCCTCTGGAGTTGAAGGGACAGTCGGAGGAATGGCTAATAACAGTCAGTCAATTAGCTCATCTACCCGTCAAGTCGGGCGAATCAATGGCCACTATCATTCAGTAACCTCATCTACCGGGGTACAGGATACCTGCCTTAGTCAGTTTCATGAGTCATCTTCGTATCATTACCATCAATTCCCGGCAATATCCCTCTGGGACCACGACCACTGACACTTGACCATGTTCAGTTTCGGAGACGACTACTTCAATGACCCCTACCCACACATTCTTGACTTCTGGCTTGTGGACTCATCCATGTGGCTTTACATTCCTGCCTGGCGGCTTTACCTTCACCTGGCCCTGTGCCTGCGTGCTTTTCCTGTTGCCTCACTCCACCCTTTGTTTGGTCCCTGATCTGGCCTGGGGCCATCGATCCTGTTGATTTGAGGGTGCTGGTCCCAGTTGGATTCTGGCCAGGCGATCACCTCCGGCAGGTGCTTCTCAGGTTGAGATAGACCACATCCTTCCACATGTTCTCTATCTGCCAAGGTTTTTGACATTCCATGATAAATTCCCTTCCTCCCAGCGTCCGGCTTCCTCATCTGGCTGTTGCTGGAATCATTCACCGGGGTCGTCCATCCTGGAATCGCTTCTCTGCTCCTGGCTTGCAATCTTTATCTCGCGTGCCATCCATCCTGGTCTGTTATCCTGCTTCCTTTGATTGTAAATGGCTTGTTTGGCCCCTTGTGTGGGTACCCATGTGTTTCCATGTGTTGTATGTGGCTATCCTGTCTTTGGCCTGCAACACATGCTCTCATCAATCCTCTTTTTGGCCATTCTGTTATTTTGCTCACCTTTTGGCTTTATATAACAATTCTAGTATGGGGGTGGCAGACCGACCGGGGTGGCTCCAGGGGAAAACCCAGTCGGGTCCAAGCCCCTCCCTCCTCGCAATGTCCCAAGGCGGTAGCCAGTTTCCAGGTGTCCCTGTTCACCTCCATATGCGCTCCAATCTGTCTCACCACATCTTCTCCCTCATTCCCTTTAAACTGTTCATGTTCTGCCATCGCCATGTCGATGATAGACTGATGTCCAATTAGGGTAGATCTCTGGGAGCATTATAGGCAGCTTCCTTAATTTGTGATCTCAAGGGATTCTTCTCTGATCTCCACTCAAATTTTTAGGTATTCCTCTTCCTAAAAAATGGTCTTTTAGCTATGGTTATGGGGTCTTGGGAATCTAGGTCTTGGGCTTATAATGGGGTGGGATGGTGGGCTTGTGATGGTGGGCTGCTGGGATCTTGGTGGGCCCTACTAGGTTTCCAACCATCCAACCAAGGGAGCTCCTTCATCGGGGGAAGGGTACCAAGGTACCCAAGGCTGGTCGGGGGCCGTGGGGGTCACTAATCGGGAGAGAGGCACTATATCGGCACGCCGCATATGGTCGGGGCAAAAAGGCTCTGCAGAATTCGACACCGGGGTTTAGGTCCCCAGATGTCCCCATTCCCATAGCTCTGTGGCCTCTCTGATGTTCCATCACGCTTCTTATCTGTTCGGCTGTGGCTAGGGAGCTGTGCTTGACTGCGTACAGCTCTGGTACACTAGATCTACTGCATCTTCTTCTCTGAATCTGCTGATCCTTGGCTGGGCCCTTCCCTTCTTTCATTCCCACTACTTCCTTCTTGATGTACTGGTTTCTGTCTGTGGCCCCGATTCACACTCACCCCCAAAATTCCAACCTTATGAAAATTTTCTCTCCCACTTGGCCTCCCTATATTTGGGTTCTATTCAAGGGTGAAGGCTGAAGGGCTCTGAACTCTCCCCTCTCCTCCTGCCCCCCCCCCCCTCCCTCCCAGGGGGTCCGGGCGGCCTGACCCCTCCTACGAAGGCTGTCTTGCTCCTGGTCTTGCTCGTTCTCTCGCTCCCCTCTCCCTCCTTTTCTTTCGCCGAGTCTTCCTCCTTTTTCCAGGGGGCGAAATTAATCCTGAGCAAATTCTGAAGCTGGGGGGGGGGCCCCTCTGAGCTGGCCCATGGCTTTTCTGGGGTGTTCTCTCCCTGGCTCCTCTGTCAGTAGAGACTGCCACCCCGGAAGTCTCGTGGGATGAGGGAGGGTAGGGGGGAGGGGACACCCCCCCACCCACCCACCTGGGTGGGGTTTTCCTATTTCACTTTTTTGGTCGTCGGATGGTCGGGTAGTAATTGACACAGGATATTCCTGTGCGTGCGCTTTTCCGGGATAGTTGATCACACCCGACCAGCTTTCGAGACAAGCGCGGACCACTGCTTCCTGAGTCCTGACTAATGCGCTTTATACCTTTTTTCACATTTTTTAAAACTCTACTATATAGGTCCCATCAGCATTCTTACTAGACCAGGTCTCTACTGTCTTTTAGGCTCTTTCTAGAGGCACCACATTCTCTCTCTAGGTTTGGGGATTTGCATTGGGCTATGCTATCTCTCTCTCTCCACAGCATGCATCGTATCTCCTCGGGCAGGCATTCTTTTTTTCTGTGAGGCTCCCCCCCTGCCATCTCCCAGGCCTCAGGTCCCTCTCTGAGTACTTTTCTCTCCTTCGTCTTCCATAGTGGCCCTTCGGCCTCCCAGTTTCGGGCTCTTGACTGGTGGTGGATAGACCTGTCTCTCTTCCTCTCCCCATCCTCGTGCTGTTCCTGTGCGTCGAGTGACTCTCGCACCTCTGCTGTCTCATCAGCTCATCATAGATCATTGATCATGACCCATGACCCATCTCCTTGGTAGCCTCCTGTAGCCCTCTAGCCCTCTCATGTACCTGTCCGACCCGCTCGCGGCGGCGTGGTCTCCACTTCTAGCCAGCCGGGCCAGGTGATGGCCAGTCGGGGATAGGGCTTTGTTGGCTCCGGTTTTTTGGGACCCAACCTCTGGGGATCTCAGCCTTTTGCTCGCCCGCCACGCGCCGCCATCTCCGCCTTAGCTGGGAGTAATCTCTGGTCACTGTTGTATGTGCGTCATAAATATGCTTTCTGCTTTCCCCACACAGAAAAGGTGCCAGGGATACTGGCCCACTGGTCTGGGGCCAGGCCTCCGCCCGGCGTCTCTCTCTCCGACGACGCGAGCTCCACGCCATCCATCCTCATCTCGTCTGTTTCTGTAAGTAGCGGCTTGCGTGCAGGGCCCATGGGGGGGGGGCGGCGGGCGGTAGGGGTGGCTTTAGCTGGTTCACAACCCCATGCCTCAGTGGCTCGATCCTGAGCCTGCTGGGCTCATCAGAGTTGATTTGTCTCCTGGCTGCATTCGCACTGCCTCCTGCTGGGCAGCCATCTGCACCCTGGTAGCTTCTTGTTGGGCAGCAGTAGCCTGCACCAATCTCTTCTAGATCTCCATTTTTTTTTTTTTGTGTTTTGCCCTGCTTGTTTCGGTTTTTGCAAAGTCTCACTCAAAATCCACTTCTGACACCACGTGTGCAAAGTCTCTCAGTCTCCCCAGCCTCTGCTGTTTTTAGCTGAGGAGACCAGTGCTATGAGGCAGTCCAGACCAGGGAAGTCTGTCCCCTGTCTTCTTCCCATCATTCTTAGTTAAAGTATAATTTTACCCTTGAGAGCTGCCCTGCCGCCCTCCCCTCTCCCTGGGGGGGGAGGCTGCTTCACCTCCTGGCAGCCGCAGCCTCTCTCTCTCTCTCTCCTTCCTTCCTTCCTTCCCCCCCTTTAAGGTTTAAAAGGTCTCAGGCAGCTTAGAATCAGCTGCTGGGGTCAACCCTCCTCAGGTAGCTCACAGCTCTCAGCTAATAATTTACTCTGTAACCCCCTTTCAGCTGAGCTGTTGCTGACCTGTTGTGCCTCTCTCTTTGATAAGGAGGGAGAGGAGTTTAAACACTCTGGGGGGACTGACTCCCCCTCTTGCAACTGTCTGTCCTGAGTTTATCACAATACTTTTTAAATCTTGGAAGTAAACTAAGCTGTTTCCTAACTGCTTATTTCAGTTGACCATTCAACTTGCAATAAAGCATCAATCGCTTTCATTGGACAGTCGTCTTTATTTTATTGGTTTCAATACATAGAATATACTAATGCAAGTCACCTGAAACCTACCACATGATTATGAAGCCAGTTTATCACCTGTGTGTGTGGGAAAAGCCTGGTTAGCATGAAAGGATTTAGTTAATTTCAACTTCAGGTTTTTCATCTAATTAGTAGTAAAGGAAAGAGGGTATTCAACTTATTTTCCCTTCCCCTACTTCCCTTCAACCTGTGAGTATACTGATGAGAGCTACACAGATGTTAAGATGATCATAGACATTGTCTTACATCTAGATCTACCTGTTCGACCAAGAAGCACATAATGTACTATAACTACAGAAAACAACATTTAATATTGTAAGAGTTTCAAAACCAGGATAGTTCCTGCTGCACTTGGTTAGTCTAAATTTGCCTTCTTTGGGTCAGAGTATATTCATCCTTGGGCCTCTGTTGTCAGAAATGTTAAAGTGCATGTGGTTTTCATGCAAAACATTAAGGATGAAGGAATCCAGGTAGATAAAGAGTTGAGGTTGTTGTCAGCCCCTCTTAGGTGCACTATGCTTATCTGATGGAAGAATTGAGTTTTGAAGATAATACATGGGTTGTATGTGTGTGAGGTTTATTATGTTTTAAAACTCTCACTTAACACAAAGAACTTCTTTAATACATAATATTTCACTCTTCTTGTATGTCAGAGCTGCCTTACAAGAAATACTTTTTAGAAATCAAAACATCTCACTCCATTTACCTCAAGCATCAAACAATGATTATTAGCATGCATTAAATAACGCTGGGCAAAATTTAAAACTAGTGGCACATCATTAACATTGAATGTGTTGCTCCAACTTATTGGTGTATGTGGACCTACCTGACAAAGGGGTGGAAGTAAGACAGAACTAAGATGGGAAGATGCAAAAAGGAATAAAATAAGACTGGAACTTGCAGCAAACTTGTGGTGATAAATTCATTGCTTATGCTAGAGATAGATAAGGCCATGCTGGAGTCAAACCAGATATGCTCCATGAAATTGTCAAAGCCAGTGAGATGTCATATTTTTCACTAGGCAAAACTGAGAGTTACTTGGTTTGGCCCTGAAGCTAAACAAATCCACCTCACTTTAGCTTAAAGCTAAGTCCAGACTTGCATGAAAGGTGTATTTATCTTAGTAAAACATTTTGATGAATGTGGTCTGAGTGGAAATTTGGTGAGAATCTCAAGGACTGTAAAGTTGTTTTAATATAAATATCTTGCATGACTGTACCCTATTAGATATTTAAAACCTTTTAATGCCTTTGGCTTCTATTGGGTAAAATAAGTGTTAACTGTAAAAAAAGAAAAAAAGTTTCCTGATATTTTAGACTGGATATGCTCTGCCCTAGAGTCCTCTGAGAGAAGAGGCTCTATCTGCTTACTTTGTGCCACTTAGGCTGAATCTATACTGCATGCTTCTTTTGGTGACTTTTTGAGTATGCACTCAGGGCAGCTCCACTAGTACTCGTTTAAAGTAGCAGTGTAGATGGCGAGGCACGAGTTAGGCAAGTAGAGTACAGATATGCTACAAGGGTGTGGGTATGTAACTGAGTCAATACCCCAAACAGCTCTCTGCTTTCCCAACTACTGCGACTTCCATCTACACTGCTATTTTTAGCTGTGTAATATCCTGTGGCTGGAGCCTTTCCCTCCTGCCATGAGGGTGGAGGGGAGGAGTGTAGCTGTACTGGTGGAGAAGATCAGGTGGTAGTCTGTAAGCTGTCTCCCGAAACTCTCAGGAGAGGAGTGAGTGGCCATTTGCAGTGGTTCTCCTTCGAATGTATGCATACATTCCATTGCAGGTGTGTGTGTGCCCAATGCACCTGAGTTGAAGATTTTTGCCAGTAGTACCACTAGGTGGCATATGTACCCCAGCTCTCCTTGTCTGCCATCTCCTCTCAGTGAAAGTTGGAGTTCTCTGTGTCTGTTTGCTTTGGTTAGCCAGTGTAGTCTGAAAATCTTTGCATGTATAGAACAAAAAAGCAGAGGGACTTCTGTCTAGAAGTTCACCTGATAAAAGAGGAATGTGTCCTGCGTTGAAACCAGATCCCAAACATGAGGTGACGGATTTTAAATCCATGAGGAATGTTCTTCCAGCCACCAGCAACTCAAAGCAGAAGTCAGGTGAAAAACAATGCTTTTCATCTTCACCATTGCCACCTTGAAGCTTTCTGATGATGACAAGTGCTCAAAATCTCAATCTTCTCAGAAGAAACCTCCCAGTAAGTCCTCCAATACTGGTTTGAGGTATCATAAACGTAAGTACTCTCCAGCTCTGTCAGAGGATGCATCATGGACTCCGGCTCCTTCAGGGCCCATCAAGTCTGGTGCATTTAGTTAGTCAGTCAGTCTCTAAACCTGAAGTCCAACCCAGTGATGGCAGTGCTTTCCTGTCCACAACCACTGGGTCACATGGCCTTGTGCACATATGTAACTCAGCATACCAGGCTTAACCTTCACTGTTAACAGGCTTTGCTCCATTTTGTTTTTTCGTTTGACCAGACAACCTTTGGTCATGCTCATTTGTGTACCTGAATGAGTGTTTCAGTCTCTGAACTGGTGGCTGTACACTTGTAATATGTGCAAAGGGGTCCCATTTCTATCTCCAGAACCAACTAGAACTCTGGTTACAGATGCATCTACCAAAGGCTGGGGGTCTGCCTCAGTTGACTTCATGCACAAGCTGAGGTCTCTCTGCATATAGATGTGAAGTTCCATGCTATCTGTTGGGTCTGTGAAACATTTATGTCTTTCATCAGGATCTAGTTGGTGCAAGTCCTTACAGACAACACCACTGCCATGTTTTATCTCCACAGCTGTGGGGAAGGGTATGGATATGTGCAAGAGTGACTCGTCTATATCAGGAGGCTATCCACTTGTGGAACCTATGCATAAGAACCAAAGTTTCCTCAAGATAGTTCCATCTTCTGGGAGTGAGGAATGCCACTGCAGATTCCCTTGGCTGGGCTTTTTGCAGACTACCACAAGTGGTCAATCAGAAAGGACATCACCCTCCAGATCTTCCATCAGTCAGGATACCTGGAAATAGACTTGTTCACTACCAACTTGAACAACAAATTCAAGAACTTTTGCTCCAGCCTGAGTTGCAGTCTGTGTTCCTTAACAGATGACTGGTCAATGGGAGAAGAAATACATCTGCTATATGCATTTCCTCCAGTCCCTCTCATCCCAAGGCTACTCAGGAGGATGAAAACAGACAAAACAACATTTATCTGGGGGTATGTCTACACTACCAGAGTAGTTCGATTCTACTTAAATCGAATTTGTGGAACCGATATTACGAAGTTGAACATGTGTATCCACACTAAGGACAGTAATTCGACTTTGTGAGTCCACACTAATGGGGCAAGCGTCGACATTGGAAGCGATGCACTGTGGGCAGCTATCCCACAGTTCCCGCAGTCCCCGCTGCCCATTGGAATTCTGGGTAGAGCCCCCAATGCCTACTGGGGGAAAAATGTGTTGAGGGTGGTTTTGGGTAACTGTCATCATTCAACCGTCACTCCCGCCGGCGGGCAATCAGTTCGTGCACTTTTCTGGTGAGTGACAGTGCGGACGCCACAGCACTGCGAGCATGGAGCCCGCTGTGATCATTGCTGCAGTTATGGCCATTGTCAACTCCTCGCACCTTATTGTCCACCTTTTTCACAGTCAGATGCTGAGAAATCGGGCGAGGAGGCTACAGCAGCGCGGTGAGGACATGAAGTCAGAGAGTGGCACAGGCCTCTCACACAGCATGGTACCCCGCGCTGTGGAGATCATGGTGGCAATGGGTCATGTTCATGCTATGGAACGGCGATTCTGGGCCCGGGAAACAAGCACGGACTGGTGGGACCGAATAGTGCTGCAGGTCTGGGATGAATCACAGTGGCTGCGAAACTTTAGGATGCGTAAGGGAACTTTCCTTGAACTGTGTGAGTTGCTGTCCCCTGCCCTGAAGCGCAAGGACACCCGCATGCGAGCAGCCCTGACTGTGCAGAAGCGAGTGGCCATAGCCCTCCGGAAACTTGCAATGCCAGACAGCTACCGGTCAGTAGCGAACCACTTTGGCATGGGCAAATCTACCGTGGGGGTTGCTGTGATGCAAGTAGCCAACGCAATCGTCGAGCTACTGCTCTCAAAGGTAGTGACCTTGGGAAACGTTCAGGTCATCATACATGGCTTCGCCGCGATGGGATTCCCAAACTGCGGTGGGGCTATAGATGGAACTCACATCCCTATCCTGGGACCGGACCACCAGGCCAGCCAGTATATTAACCGAAAGGGCTACTTTTCAATGGTGCTGCAAGCACTGGTGGACCATAGGGGACGTTTTACCAACATCAACGTCGGATGGCTGGGCAAGGTTCATGATGCGCGTGTTTTCAGGAACTCTGGTCTGTTTACACGCCTGCAGGAAGTTATTTTCTTCCCGGACCACAAAATAACTGTTGGGGATGTGGAGATGCCTATAGTGATCCTCGGGGACCCAGCCTACCCGCTAATGCCCTGGCTCATGAAGCCCTATACAGGCGCCCTGGACAGTGACAAAGAACTCTTCAACTACTGGCTGAGCAAGTGCAGAATGGTGGTGGAGTGTGCTTTTGGACATCTCAAGGGGAGATGGAGAAGCTTACTGACTCGCTCAGATCTCAGCGAAACCAATATCCCCATTGTTATTGCAGCTTGCTCTGTGCTCCACAATCTCTGTGAGAGCAAGGGGGAGACCTTTATGGCGGGATGGGAGGTTGAGTCAAATAGCCTGGCTGCTGATTATGCCCAGCCAGACAGCCATGAGATTAGAAGAGCCCAGCGGGAAGCGCTGTGCATCTGGGAGGCTTTGAAAGCTAGGTTCCTCAGGGAGCAGGGTAACCTGTGACTATTAAGTTTGTTTACAGAGAAGCTGAACCTGCCCCCGTTTCTTTACCCAGCTAATGTTGACTATCCTCTGCAGTTACATACCCCGTTCACCCCGTTCCCCCACTTCCAACACACGCTTAAAAATAAAATACATGGAACTTTGTTAATTAACACCGTTTTCTTTATTACTGATTTCGCGGTAAAGGGTTGAAACTGGGACGCAGACTGGGACGCAGTGGTGGACTGGTTGTGGTGGGTAGGGTGTGTAGTGATGTAAAGACCGCTTCTAAACTCGAGGAATGACAGGCTCCTGCTCCTAGAGCGGTCCGCAGTGGTGGACTGGTTGTTTCAACGGAGCCTGCCACCCCTCCTTTTCGGGACTCTGTGTGGGGGGGCTATGTGACTTTGTGGCGGGGGAGGACGGTTTCAGATCCCCTGCTGCGTGGCTCTGTGATCCAGGATAAGGATCGCTGCATAAGATCTCTAACTACCCTCCCCTGCCACAAAGTCACATAGCCCCCCTCCACCCCCCCGAATATGGAAACCACCTCCCAGACTGACCAGGGTGCCTACTGACTGCACTGTGTGTGTGACCTGCTGCTGAACCTGCCCCAGTGTCTGTACCCTGGTAAAGGTGACTGTCCTGTCCAATTACCAACCCCCTTCCCCCCCTTCAAACACAGTCTCCTCTAAAAGAACATGACAGAAACAGTAATTAACAGAAAAGTATTTTTTATTATCAACTAGACGTTTAGGGATGAAACTGGGACGGGGGCTTGGGTGAGGTGGGAAGGAAAGGACTTATCAGCATTTTGGGAATGAGAGCCTTCTTGTACTTGAGCACTCTGCAGGGGTGGAGTGACAGTTTTCACGGCCCCTGCCGCCCCTCCTTCTTGGTACTTTGGGTGAGGGGGGTATGGGACTTTGTGGCGGGGGAGGGCGGTTAGAGAGAGACTGCAGTGGGGCTCTGTCCTCCTGCCTCCGGTCCTGCAGAACATCCACAAGGCACCGGAGCATGTCCGTTTGCTCCCCCAGTAGTCCAAGCAGTGTTTGAATCGCCAGCTGGTCTTCCTGCCGCCACCTGCCCTCCCGTTCGCTGTGTGAGCGCTGGTACTGAGAAATGTTCTCCCTCCACTGGGTCTGCTGGGCCGCCTCGGCTCGGGAGCAGCCCATAAGTTCTGAGAACATCTCGTCCCGTGTCCTTTTCTTTCGCCACCTAATCTGCGCCAGCCTCTGTGAGGGGGATGCTGGGGTAGGTTGGAAGACAGCCGCAGCTGTTTGATGGGGAAAAGGGAGTGAATTCCTTACAAAGATACATTTTTGCGAACAATGAACATAGTCTAGTCTGTTTCTGAACAAGACCATGCACAGCACCGATCTCATGCTCACTCAGGACAAGGTCGACTTTTCGGCCTTCGCATTCAGTGCCTGGGGTCTTTCAGTGGAGATCAGACAAGCGGGGCAGGACAGCAGAATTCGTGTTGCAGGCAGACATGGTAAGCCGCAGACTTTTGGCTGCTTAAAACTTAATTTATAGCAGTGCCCTCCTTTCACGGTCAGAGCAATGCTCCTAGCGTTGGCCAGTTCCTGCTGCCGGCAATCCAGAAAGCATGCACTCTGCCCCTGTCCCACCCCCTCGAGGCTGTCCCCGGGAAAGATTCCTGTATGCTGCCCCTGTCCCACCTCCACCGCGTGGCTGTAAACCACCGGTTACAGTTATGTAAAGGAACAGGCAAGCAGTCCCAATCCTAACATTCCCCTAATTCAAAGCAGGTCACCATGAGCGACATCACCCTGATGAGGATCGCTGCCACAGAGAAAGACCGCATGCTGCGTGAAAGCCAGCAAAAAACAGGGCCCTATGCTGCCATGCTCTGCGAGGCTATGATCCCAGAGTACCAGAGGATAGCCTGGCGCGGAAGAGTGTGCTACCACGGAGGACCCAATAAGGCCGCTCTCCCCAGGAACCTCATGTGGAGGATTTTCGATTACCTCCAGGAGAGCTTCGTGGAGATCTCCGAAGAGGATTTCTGTTCTATCAACGTTCATATTGACCTTCTTTTCGCATAGTTAATATTTCTGTTCTGTTAGAAATAAATGTTTACATGTTTAAAGCACTTACCGACTGATCCTTCCCCTGATTCAGGGTCCGGGTTAACGGCTGGGGAGGGTTGGTATGGGATCTCCGTGAGGGTGATGAAGAGATCCTGGCTGTCGGGGAAATCAGTGTTGTAAGCGCTTTCGACTGCCTCGTCCTCGTTATCTCCTTCCTCATCTTCCCCGTCTGCGAACATCTCCGAGGAACCGTCCGTCAACACTATCCCATCCTCAGAGTCCACGGTCAGTGGTGGGGTAGTCGTGGCGGCCGCACCTAGAATGGAATGCAGTGCCTCGTAGAAACGGCATGTCTGGGGCTGGGATCCGGAGCGTCCGTTTGCCGCTTTGGTCTTCTGGTAGCCTTGTCTCAGCTCCTTGATTTTCACGCGGCACTGCGTTGCATCCTGGCTGTATCCTCTGTATGTCATGGCTTTGGAGATCTTCTCGTAGATCTTCGCATTCCGTTTTTTGGAGCGCAGCTCCGAAAGCACAAACTCATCACCCCACACAGTGATCGGATCCAAGACTTCCCGATCAGTCCATGCTGGGGCCCTCTTTCTATTCTGAGATTGCATGGACACCTCTGCTGGAGAGCTCTGCATCGTTGCCGGTGCTGCTGAGCTCGCCCCGATGTCCAACCAGGAAATGAGATTCAAACTGGCCAGACAGGAAAAGGAATTCAAATTTTCCCGGGGCTTTTCCTGTGTGGCTGGTCAGAGCATCCGAGCTCGGACTGCTGTCCAGAGCGTCAACAGAGTGGTGCCCTGTGGGATAGCTCCTGGAGCTATTAGTGTCGAATTCCATCCACACCTACCTTAATTCGACATGGCCATGTCGAATTTAGCGCTACTCCCCTCGTCGGGGAGGAGTACAGAAATCGAACTAAAGAGACCTTTATGTCGAACTAAATAGCTTCGTTGTATGGATGGGTGCATGGTTAATTCGATTTAACGCTGCTAAATTCGACATAACCTCCTAGTGTAGACCAGGCCTTAGTGGCACTTGTCTGGCCAAGATAGTACTGGTTCATAGGCCTACACCAGCTTTCAATCAGGCCACCTAACTTCACTTTGAGTCAGGGATCTGCTATCTCAGAACCAGGGCTGATCTCCACACTACAGCCTCCAATCTCTCCACCTCACTGCATGGATAAGCTCTAGTTAAATGCTTGTGAAAAACTGAGCTACAGAGATGTCCAAAATGTCTTTGTGAGCAGCAGGAAGGATTCTGCTAGAGCCACATCCACAGTTAAATGGAGGTGTGTATCCATCTGAACAATCTCAGCATTTATCACCCCCAGCTACAGGACTCTAGTCATATACTGGATTACTTATTGCATTTGAAGCCATCTGGCCTTTCAGTTCTTAGAGTTCACCTGGCTTCCATATCTGCAGTCCATCTGCCAGTTAGAGGGGTTTTCTGTTTTCTCTCATCCTTCGGTATCCAGATTTCTGAAAAAACTAGTCCATGTTTATTATCCAGTATCTGACCAGGTACCATCATGGGATCTTAATCTAGTCTTTAAAGGCCAATGGACTCTTTAAAACCCCTAGTGACGTCACCATTGTATTTCTGGAGGCAATAACTTCTGTAAGAAGAGTGTCTCAGCTACGAGTTTTGCTACTGTCCTTAATTTTTTTTCCCTATGAATGAGGAGAAGGTTCCTTTCAGATGACATCCTAAGTTCATTGAAAATGTGATGTCATCTTTTCATCAGAACCAATCTATTCATCTTCCAGTGTTTTCCACAAAACCTCATTTTTCCAAATGAAGAAAGACTTCATACCTTGGATGTTCACAAAACTTTGCTGTTCCACCTTGATCACACTGTTGTTCAGTGTGATCCCAGGCTCTTTATAGCCTATGCAGAGAGAGTCAAAGGACCAATCAGTGATAGCTCAACATATCTCACTGGATCTCTGACAGTATCAAACTTGATTACAATCTTGCAAAAATCTCTCCACCACCAAAAAAACCTCCCAAACAAACACACCCAACTCATGCCCCCAGGGCTCAGTCCACTTCCTTTGTATTGTTGAACAGTGTTTTGATAACAGATATCTGTAAAGCAGCAACGTGGTCATTTGTACATAACAGGCTTCTCGAACAGCCGAGCTTCATCAAGTCAGCATTGCAGTCTTGGTTCAGATAATTCAAAATCCTACTATCTGTAAGGAAACTGCTACAGACTCACCAGCAGCAGAATGTATATGTGCACCATCGCTTGAAGGAGAGAAATGGGTTACTTACCTACAGTAACTGTTCTCAGATGTGTTGTGTGCTCATACATTCCACAACCCTCCCACCTGTCCCACTACTTTTGAACAATAACTTCACTAGAGGGAGATGGAACTGAAGAGGTGGACATGCCCGTTTTATGACTTAAGCTCAATGTATGAGGAGAGTGAGGGTGCACATGCCACCTAATGGTACTGCTGGCAAGAGTCTGATTTAAGTGCTTTGGGGACACACAACTGCAGTGAAATTATACATGTGCACAACACACCATTAAGTACAACTTACCAATGTAGGTAAGTGTTTTTTCTCCCCTCATTTCTTCATCATGCAGCTAGTAAGAGACCGGCTCCCACCCAAAACCACAGCTGTGGTGGTTATACTTGCATATACACTGTGAAGGAAGAGAAGTATTAGATAGGTGTTTTATAGTGCAAAGATTTGATAAACAAAACTGCTCCACAGCATCTTGTGACAATGAATTACAACATGGCTTGTGTAAAAGTGAACTCTTTGTGGCTCTACTACTCAGTTCCCAATCTATCCTGATTATAGCCGGTAACACTGGGTCTAGTTCTGCTCTCATTGAAACTAGTGGAAGTTGTAAATACACAAGGTCCACAGGATCAAGCTAGTAATGCATCCATAATGACAGGTTTCTACCCCTTTTCCTAAAACTGGCCTTAAATAGGAACTGGAAAACATTGCTACTGTAGTTCAGTGGTTTTTAATTTTTTTCTTTTCCTTGTTTAAAATGCCATCTTAGGACACAGAAAATACAATTGAGAGGGGAAGGCTTTATTGTTCTGCACATTTGTTTGGCAGAACGCCATAAATGTGAACACTGCTTCACAAACCCATGAAGCACAAGGTTGCAGCCGCTACAGGCTGGAGTATAATGCAGACAAAACAGAAATGAAATATGCTGAGGAATGAAAATGACATCGGACAGTGCTGGAGAGGAGATCAATCTTGGAAAGCTAAAATAAACAGGTGGATTTTAAGGAGGAATTTGAAGGAAATTGGTGGGGCCATGGGGGAAGATTAAGGTATCTTGAAGTATGGCATGAAAACAAGGGGGAGGCAAACGGAGTGCATGATGAGCAGCTAGAGCACAAATCTTTTCACTAGTAGAATGGAGGATGGCTCTTTAAAAAAGCACAGAAGTACTGACTCACAACCCCCTAGAACCTGCAAAGTTTAACTATAGAGTTGGTGGGAAATTGGAGAGAGTGTGAACCTGATAGTTATTGCACTAACCTGGGATGTGTGAGACCCGAGTTCAAGTCCCTGGTGCAAGTCTGGCAGGGTAGGAACTACAGCCTGAATCACCCACATCCCAGGTCCGTGCCCTAAACTCTGCCAATCCTGGGGCTGGTGGTCTCTATTTTGCAAAAAAAATTCCAGAGTCTCAATTTTCTCCTCGTGCATAATAGGAAGCTTCTTGCAATTAATTTTTTTCTCAGGATGGGACAAACATTTTCTGCACAGCTCTACTTGATTGTCCTTTCCCTGTCTGCTTAATTTGAACCAGACTCTGTAACTGTGGATGGTAGTTAAAGTGATTTCTTTGTTTGTTTCTTCTTGTTTGAAATGAAAAACCCAAACACATTCCAGAAATGTCTTAACAAACCAATTTGACATCCCCTTCCACCACCCCAATATACTTTTTTCAGCTGAAACGATTTGCTGTATTAGGCCCAAATTAACAAATAGTTTTGGTGCACCAAAATATATATTTTGCAGCAAATTTACTAATTGACAAAATAACATTAGCTCTAATGGTAGATCCACAAGCTGCTCCAATCTATGCCTCCCTACATGCCTCCTTGGAATGGACATATATGAAGCTATCCAAGCCCAACTCATTCCAATGGGCAGATCTGAACTCTTCTCTGGTTGTACAGGGCAACAGGGTCTTGGGGAAGGATGTTGGTGTAGGCATTACTAGTGTTTGGTATGTCTTGATTTGAGGGGAGGAACGTCATTCCTTCCCATCTAAAAAAGAGATCTCATGGCTCTAAAATGGAGTTGAGCAAGGGCTGGTGATGGGCCCATTGGGCAAGAAATGCATCCCTCAGAAGTGACTAGGGACGTGACAGGTTTGCCAGAGCCAGTGGAGCATTCCCCCAAAGCAAGCTCCTTTTAATTTTATAGCAGTCAATTGATGTCCTACTCAAGGTGGCCACTTGGGCTTTAAATTCTACTATGTAAAACAACATTTTCAAAAAGTGCGGTCAGAATTAGGACCCTGACCTGGCAGGACTTCTGGGTTAAGATGGGAGATCTTTTCTTTTGTTGCCACTTCACCCAGAACTGCTCCTGGAGGAAGTAGCCAGCCCTTCTTACCTTGCCAAGATTTGCTTCTGCCCACTCCCAGCCCTTCTAGCGGCTGAAGAACAGCTTTGCATTGTTTCAACTAGCCATTGATCCTGGATGGTCTCTCTAGGCAGACTTTGGAGGTCTAAACTTGCTTCTCTTTTTCCCCAAAAGGGCATCAAAGCACTGGGGCATCAGATGTCTGGTAGGCCCTGTCTCAGGGGAAGTTGAGGTAGCCTCCTAAACATCAGTGAGAATCGGGCCTCCTGCAAGAGATGCTTCCCTCAGCCTCCTCTCATTAGTTAAGACTAAAATGAACCCTTTCCACAAATTGTTTTGTGTGTGTGTGTGTTGGGGGGTGTTTTTGAAAAATCCTCAGACACATCTGTTTTCTTACCCCCCCATGTCCTTTCAATTAACTCTCTGCAGAGAGGTAGAAGGTTCCTTTGGGCTGTGCCAACCTCTTTTAATATTGTGGTGACTGAGAGATGATAAGGAATTAATTTACTTGAGGTTTCCCCTCCCCCTTTCCTGGCTTCTATTTGAGTGTACAGCAAGGCTTTTTTTAAAAAAATGCAAACATGTATCTCTTTTACAGTGACTTGCTTCATGAATAGTTTAGTCTAGGGTATGTTAATATTCTGTCTTGTGTTCTGTCTGCTGTACAAGGCCCGTTAGCAGAACCCGGGAAGCAGTGCAATGCTATTATGCTGAACAACATAATAAAACAAAATTTCACAAAGGGTTGTTGTTAGCTGTCTGAATAAAATTTAAAATACTCAGCTCTTGACTTGCTGTGAAATTTGTGGTCTTCTCAAAACAGTTGCTCAATGAGGGAAGTGGAATCTTTCATATTGTGTAAGTGAGGAAGTTAGTCTCATTCCAGATATTTTGAAAGGTACGTCCTACAGCAAATTGTAGCTGGTAAGCATAAAAAAAAAGTGTGTTTGTGTGTGTACAGACATATCGCATATACAAAAAAGCTCTTGTAGAACCTGCATACGATGGTGCGCAGTCATGTTGACTTTGTGCACCAGTGATGAATGATGCATGAAATGGGGTTTTTGTGCACACTGTTGTAAACGGGCATGTAGATTATGTACAACTATTTTACTCAGTTTTAGATTTAGGGTGGGATATTCATAACTGCTCAGTGTGAGTCTAATTCTGTTTCTGTTGCACTCTGTGGTAAAATGCTCATTGTGTACTATCAGACCAGAGTTACATTGGCACTGAGCACTTATGAAAATCCTTCTCTTGAACCTTTGTTTTAAAGACTGCAACTAAATTGAGCATTAGAATATTGCCGCTTCTAATTTTTATTTAGTAGCTTAGTTACAAGAATAGGAGTGCTGCTGTTCACAACAAGAGTGCTTTATATGGAGATTGGCAAACCTTTCTGAAGTGGAGCATGTGAACTAGCAGCTAATGTGCACTGGTTCTGGTGTCTTCTGTGCTAGAAGCCAATAGCACCCTTTTGTGATCCCTACTTGTTATGTTCACAGGGTTGTAGGTTAATACATCTTAATGCAATTCAAAACAAGAAATGAAGTACTTGTGGGGAATTTCCATAGTGAGACCAATTTCTATTTCATCTTAAGAAAAAGAGGGCCAGGGTAATCATTTTGGCTTCATATCCTGGCTATTCACAGCTCTGTGAAATAGTTAACACAGACAATTAGTAACCAACTGTGTCCTGCTGTCTGATGTACATAATAACCAGACAGAATCCCATGAAAATTAGAGGAGCTCCATATGAGCGTACGGGCCTGTTTGTGTCAATCAGATAGCAGGATTGGGGCATATTTGGACAAGGCAGCTTTCAAAGCTCAGTGGGCCCAGTTTCTCTGCCAGCTAAACCATGACCTGTAGTATGCTTTTTGCTGAGGTGCTGGCATAGATCTCTTTTGTTTGTTGTATCTGTTTCAAATTGTATTACAGCATAACAATTAAGTTTCAAACTACTTGCAAAGTCCCATCCCAACTTTATTTTGATATAAATGGGGCAAGCCCTTTTTTATTACAAGTGCAAGATGAAATTCTGCTTTTTTTGATGAAAAGAGAATGAGTCTCAAGCTGATGAATTGAGTAAAACTTTAGTGTACTTAATAATTGGAGATATACCAATCTCCTAGAACTGGAAGGGACCTTGAAAGGTCATTGAGTCCAGCCCCCTTCCTTCACTAGCAGGACCAATTTTTGCCCCAGATCACTAAGTGGTCCCCTCAAGGATTGAACTCATAACCCTGGGTTTAGAAGGGCAATGCTCAAACCACTGAGCTATCCCTCCCAACCTCCATCCTCCATGATGGTCCTGCATTTATCAAAGTCCTCTCTTTAGCTCTATGTATTTGATGCTTCCTCTCAACTAGCAGGCCTCAGAAGACTTTTTTAAGCAATGAGTGCACAGCAGACTTGCTTTTTGTACTTTGTCGGGAGTGACTGAATGTTTGAGAGCTATGTGATTAATAGGGGGTTTAGAATGTGAAGATGTTACTATGCCTTGTATTGCCTCAGTACCTATCTCTATTGATTTCTGCTGTATTGCTCTTGTAGTACATTCTATCATCCTGTTTTGCTTATTTCGTTCAGCTGCATATCAGAAGTCTTCAGGGTTAGTTCTTCTTGCAACAACTATAAATTTTTGACGTTTAGCAGTGGGTGGGGCATACTTGTTTCTGTCAGTATCTAGTAACCAGAAATTCATAGGTCACATCTTTGTCTGAGTAATGACAGAGGTGAAGCAAATCAAGTCTTGGAAATTGTGGTGACCTAGATTACCTGGTTTACTGGGAACATACTAGACTAGACCCACGAGTCTGAAAACTTAATGGGTTGCTTTAAAACTAATTTGTTAGATGAGAGCAGAACATCTCTATGTACATAATGCAAGCTACTTTGAGTAAATGCAGATTAAAATTGTTACAAATAGCATTACTATAGGCATCAATAAATGTAAAAGTTTAATAGAGCAGAAATGGGTGAAGAAGGGATTAACAAGAAGAAAGATAGCAGAGGAGAACAGAACAGAAACCAGCAGTCAAGAGAAACGATGCCAGTAGAAAGTGAGCTTAGGGAGAAGTAGGGAGAAGGCATTAAAAACATTTAGGCATTCACAAAAAATTGTATGAAGGGGAAAAAATCTGACTGGTGTTGCAGACAAAATAAACCCAGCATGAGAAGCAGACGTGGAATGGAGGTAGAAGTGAATGCATGTTGGTTTGACTCCTTTTGGTTTAATTTTACTAGCCTGTGTTTGATATATTTAGCACTTCACAGCTTTGTGTTGAGTTCACAGTTGTGGTTTTCTATTATATATGCCTACATGTAAAGCCACTCCTGAGAAAAGAACAGCTTTTGTTCTTCTTGCTCAAAAGAAGCTAAAACTCCCTACAACTCTTTTTGGGTGTTGTCTTTTGCAGATTTTTTTCTTGAGTCATAATTTTCAGTGCTTACATGAAGGGATCATGGGTGGAAATGGTATCATTAATGAAAGACTAAGATACCACAAAGGGATCAGATTTGAAAGTTTTATGTTTAATTTCTACATACGGGGTAAATGGGCCTTGATATGCTACACTTGGTTATTTGCACTCATTGAAAGGAATAAATGGGTTGGGAGTACAGAATGTGTCCTATCCTGTAAACACAGGGTGAACAAATATTGATCCAAATTCATACAAGGGGAGTTACTCTACTGGGTGCTTTCTGCCCCACACTTTTGTTTTGTCTAAACACAAGAAATGGAGGGCCTTACATTTTTAGATGTACTGTATTTAATCTTCGAACATGCTTTGCTGTTACTTTCCGTGCTTTATTATTTTACATGCAATGATGATGACAAACATATCATATGAATTTCTTTTTGTGCAATTTATGCAAGTATTCTGTTGTACTGAGTTCTGTTCTCTTCTCTATTTTTCAGATTGGTACAAGGGATACCTAGTGAGACACAAAGGATTCGAGGTAAGGTTGTACTTTACATTCTTGTAAGATTTTATGCTAAAAATAAACAATTTCACTTCTTGGTGTTAGTTTATTTCAGAGCTGTCAAAGAATCAAATCCTGATCAGTTAGTCCAACCACCTCATTCTGTTTTAGTTCAGTGGGAGTCTAGGATTTGACCTGAAGTTTGTTCTTAAATATGAAGAGAAGAGAGGATTGTGTAAAACAGATCAAAGAGAAAAGAATGGATGTGCCTCCAGGTCAAGAGCGCTGATGAAGATGTGACCTGAAATACTTGATTAAAGTTAATTTATTGCGAAATTGTAAAATATTGTAAGTGCTTCAGCATTTGTTCCAAACATTCCTAAGCCCAGATTCAATATAAATTCCCATCAAGCTTCAAGTTATTGGCTAGGAATGACAGCACAAGCCTTAAACTGTAATTGTTTTGGTGGCTTCGCGTGTTTCTCAACGTGAACGTTTCAGACTTAGAATCTGAGCTCCTCAGTTAGCTTGTAGTTACTGTGTTAATTTAAACTTTCATTGTGTTGTGAATTCAAACATAACACATTTCAGTTATGACTTCCTGCAAGGTTAACTTGTCATTCGACATACTCAAGAACCTGAGTTCAGTAAAAAAATACCTAGAGGTTTACTTGATTTGTATTGAATTTGTCACAGAGACTAAAATTTTTATTTGGGGGTTTGAGTGGAGGATAACACAGATTTTTTTTTATAAGTCCACTATTCTGATAAACACCATGCGGACTACTAGGAAGCAGTAGTCAATATTGCAAAAGAGATGTGATATTTGTAAATGTGATCAGCACTACCTGCAGATGTACGAAAGTCTCGGAACAGAGCTATCACAGAAAATTAATATATCTGAGAAGTAGGACATTCCTAGTGTCAGTAAAGTGATGTTTGAGTCATTTAATATAAATGCCTAACCTAAATCCACGGAAGACCTTCTTAACAGGGTCTAATTCTTGTCCTATTTTCACTGCTTTGAATAACCTGATCATTATGTTCTTAACAGGTTTCAAAACTACAGTCCCTAGGAGGGGCATGTTTCAGTCACTGGAAACTAATTATGCTGTTAATACTTTCTGTGGATCCAGGTGCACACTACAATGGCAAAAGCTATTATAAAGGAAATCCATAATCTTGTTAGTCTGGGAAAAGGGGACAAAAATCCTATATAGCCACTCATAGGAGGATGCTTGAGGATCAGGGGATACTTTTAAAAAGTACGGAAGACAATTTAGCCCGCCTGCCCCTGAACTCATTGATCCGTGAACATAAGATTCAGCATTGATTTTGCAGTTTCAGTCAATAGGCCATCTTGATTGGCTGTTACTATGAAGTAAGTGTTTAGTCTATCATCTGTTGCTCTGCTTCATTTACTAGTTAAGTTTTTTAATATTTGCCTTTGCATCCGAATGCACCCACTTTTGGTCTAAATCTTACTTCATGTATCCTGAGTCTGCAACTGGTTTAGCACACTTTCTTGTGACTTCTGGTCAAGGTAGTCTGTGGGCAGTAATTTTAGCTATTCTCAGGCAGGGGGAGCCATCGGCTACAATAAGATCAAACTTCAGCAGCATATATCTCTACCCTTGTTTCTTCAAATTTACTGAGAACATTTTGCCCTGCGTGCAGATTAGAATATGTGAATGACTTAAACATGTCTGCTGCTTGGCTCTGCCAGAACTGGAACAGATTTGCATCTTTGTTACCATCTATTTACTTATTGCTCTGTGATGTGTTTACATGGACATAATTACAACTTTAATGTTCTTAGATTAAGCAAGGAACTGTTATCCAACAGGCATCTTGTAAATTGTTTTACAAATACCTAAAGAAAGAATCTTAAGCTGAGAAATGAATTACTAAATTGGCAGGTGAGATCCAAGTTAAAGGTATTGTCTAAAACTTACCAGAGTCCTATAGGTTTGATTTTCTTTTATTAAAGTGCTTGTGGTGTCATGTTTTAAGCAAGTGAGTATCATAGACTCTAAGGTTGGCAGGGACCATTGTGATCATCTAATCTGACCTTCTGCACATTGCAGGCCACAGAACCTCACCCACTCACTCCTGCAATAGACCCCTAACCAGGGGCGGCTCTAGCAATTTCGCCGCCCCAAGCATGGCGACACACCGCGGGGGGCGCTCTGCCGGTCGCCGGTCCCGCGGCTCCGGTGGACCTCCCGCAGGCACCGAAGCCGCGGGACCAGTGAACCCTCCACAGGCACGTCTGCAGGAGGTCCACCGGAGCCGCCTACTGCCCTCCTGGCGACCGGCAGAGCGCCCCCCGCGGCATGCCGCCCCAAGCACACTCTTGGCGTGCTGGGGCCTGGAGCCGCCCCTGCCCCTAACCTCTGGCTGAGTCACTGAAGTCCTGTATCAGTTATGGTATCAGTGCAAATGATGTTTTCTTTATAAATATGTAGAATCTATTTATTCGCGTTCCTCATGGTACCATCTGAGCACTAAAAATAATAATGCTAATAGTAGATGTGCAGGGCACCTGACTCCCCTGCTGCTATTACTAGCTGTTGCAGGTACTATGGAGGGCCCTCCAATGCTCAGGTACTGTATCAAGAGCAGGAGGTGGTGCCTGCTGGTGCTGTAGCAGCACCTCAGCAGAATCTTTATGAAGAGAATAGGTTGCTGTCTGCACGTGTGTTGTCTGGATCAAGGTGATCCCCATCCCCTCACCCCTCTGACCAGGGGTGGCTCCAGGCACCAGCATGCCAAGCGCATGCCTGGGGCAGCAAGCCACAGGGGGTGCTCTGTTGGTCGCCGCAAGGGCAGCAGGCAGGCTGCCTTCGGCGGCTTGCCTGCGGAGGGTACGCTGGTCCCGCGGCTTTGGCAGACCTCCCGCAGGCTGCCGCCAAATCTGCGGGACTGGGGACCTCCCGCAGGCAAGCCGCCGAAGGCAGCCTGCCTGCCGTGCTTGGGGCGGCAAAATACCTAGAGCCGCCCCTGCCTCTGACATTTGAGCTGCTCCCTTTTTGAAGCTTCTCCTGCCTCAGGAGTTGCTGTTGCAATTGGTCCTTCATGCTGATAATGACTTAACAGACTAAAGTGAACCTGAAAATCTTGCTTTTAAAATATAGACCAACACTAGCCACTTACTCATCCTTACCCTTTTTGAAATTCGGGTCAGTGAAAATTTTCATCCAGATGCACTTGAACTATTTGCCTAAAATATTCTGAATTGGGCCAATAATGTTTTTTAAACAATTTGCAAGGCTTTTTTACTCTCTCCATTCTTTGTACTCTCTTGTGTTGAGCATTATACCCCAAAGGAATTGTATATGGTTGTCTTTCTACCAAATGTTGTACAACTAATTCACCAAAATGTGCATATTAAAATGAATATTCATTAAGTTGGGGGGATATTGAACAGTACATTACACACTGCCACAGACTTGCTATCTGATGGGAGGGGACAGTTTATCATAAGACATATATGTGCAGAGATACCTAACTGAGCTTGCATGAGCAAACTTAATACTAGCACTTCCTAATATTTGAAACTGAGATCTCAACTTTCTTTAATGTAGATTTTTGTATGTTACCTACTTTGTAAATTCAGAAACCTGCAAAGTTAAGTGCGCTGGAGACTCCTCTACAGAGTATTATGAGACCTTCCCAATGAAACAAAGGGGCCAAGAAACACTGCTGAATGTATTCATCCTCCATCACTTTCAAAAAAGAGGTGAACTGTCAGGACGTACCCAGCAGAAGAGGCAGCAGATGAGATTCCATTACTCGACATGTGTAGTACGACAATCAGGAGGGTAACAACTTCAGTTTCCAGCTTGAGCCAATCACTGGGCAAGAGAAAAGCCAGCACATCATCTTTGACTGACACTCAAATCTAGCCAAATATGTTCCAGAGGTTTAAAATATTTAGTAAATCTCCAAGTTGAAATCTAGAGCGAGAGCCATTTGAAATTAAAGGGCGTTCCCAGGAAAGTCTGAAAGGCTTAACCTCTGGAACATATTGGCTACATTTGATGTGTCAGTCACAGATGATGTGCTGGCTCTAATCCCTTCAAGTCCAAAGAAATCCAAACTCTGTTACCATATCTAGGCATATCAGCAGCTTTGCTTGCTAGCGTGAGGGAGATTTCTTCCTCGAAAGACCAAACTGAGAGAGTCAAAGGTTCCTTGAGGATAACATGCAAGAACTCAGTTGCCGCAGTGCCACTATTATCACATGAACTAACCTTGCCTGCTCAGCAGTAGTCTGCAGAGGTCAATTAGCGATAAGAAAATCAAATCTGTTTTTTGAGAAAAATCCCTTGCTAGAGCATGTACCTGGCACCTTGCTAGGCATTACTGAAATCTCAGTTGTTTGTGGGCACATCTGGTTGTGGATGTAGAAGGCATATGGTCAGATTAAATGGCTTCCTTTATCCATAAAGTGTAAGGAAGGGACACGCTCTTTCAGTTTCATTCAAGAAACCCTGCAGGCTCCTCACAGCCGTAGTCCCATACTGTGAGCTCAATGTTTTGTAGGGTGGTAGAGACAGGCTATTTGTCACAAAAGCCATTTATTGGCCAGAGGTGATTGGGTCCACTAAGTCATCGTCTTCCCTTCAGACTGTTGCTCCTTCACTTCAATGGAAGTGTCGATATATACTCTACTATTTCTATCGTCTGTTTCCCTCAGACCACTAATGTTATTGATCTTGTCCAGATCACGTTTATAGATACATTTTAAATACTGAAGGGATCATTGTGATCCTTTAGTTTGACTGCTTGTATAACGTGAGCTACAGGACTTGCCTGAACTAGAGCATATTTTATAGAATTAATCCAATCTTGATGTTCGTATCAACATCCTTCCTGAATTGTGGACTCTAGATCTGAACACGTGATTCCACTAGCAGTTGCACCAAACACAGAGATAATATAGACTTCCTACTCCTACTTGGGATGTCTGTGTTCATACATCCAAGGATCGCATTAGCTCTCTTGTGGCCACAGCATCGTACTGGGAGCTTGTGTTGAGCTGATTATCCATCATGAGAGCCAAGTCTTTTTCAAAGTCAGTGTGTCCTAGGATAAAGTCTTGTAAGGATGGCCTATTTTCTTTGTTCCTAGGGTCTGACTTTTTACATCTGTTGGTCTTAATGCATGTTGATGGAGCCCTGCTTACCAAGTGATTCAGATTACTCTGTGTCAGTGACTCTTCATTATTTACCATTCCCCCAATCTTTGCCACCTGCAAACTTTATCAGTAATTTGCTTTTTCTTCCAGGTCACTGATGAAAAGGTTAAATAGCATAGGACCAAGAAGCAATCCCTTCAGGATCCCTCCCCAAAACATACCAGCTTGATAATGATTCCCCTTTTAAGAATGCTGGGTAAGACCAATGGTCAATCTAGCCCAGTATTCAGTCTCTCACAGGGGCCAGTGCCAGATCCTGCAGAGGAAATGAACAGAAGAGTGGAATTTTGAGTGATCCATCTCTTGTCATCCAGTCCCAACTTTCAGTAGCTGGAAGTTTAGGGACACTTGGAGTATGGTATTGTGTCTCTGACCACCTTAGTTTACAATTAGAAAAATTAACATGACACATGGAATGGATTGAACACTGGCTAACTGACCAGTCTCAAAGTCATTCTAGCTGAATCAAAATGTTGTGCAGTCCCAAGTCAATTGACTTTCAGAAATATAAGTATTCACTTCAGCACCATTACTTTTATCAACCAAACTTGTAATCTCTTAAAAATATCCAGTTGCAACCAAACAATATTTATCAAAGTTCCTATAAATAATTACTTGTTTACTTCCCAATAGCCTTGTGAGTGTCTTGGGCAGGAGGGGTGACTACAGATACTTACTTAATGTTTTGCAATAGGAAGCCTTTTTGGGCACAGTAAAAATTGCAAACTGCCTTAAGGAGCAGCAAAATTGATGTATAAAGAGAAACTGTCCATTTATAGTACATCACCATTATGTGTGTACTTAAGGAGTCTATTTTATCTTCTTGTTGCAAAAAGAGAGAGGTGGCAACAAAAGTATCACCAGGTATGTGTTTGAAGTATAAATAACTTTGGACCAAAACCCAGGATTTGATTGCCTAGTTGGAGGAATTCAAGACACATTTAAGGTCTGCTTTCCATGGTTAATAAACAGGGAAAATCACTATGGTAATGGCATGGTTTAGTGTTTTGGAATAACTTGAATTTATTGTTTTAAGAAACATTGGAGTAGAATGACAAATATGTGTGTTTGGTTTTGTTTCCAATAGGGAATATTTCCTAAATCTTTTATCCACATCAAAGAAGTTACTGTTGAAAAGAAAAGGTATTTCATTATCACTGTTGCATTTGGTTAATTGACGTTAATGAATTTTAGACTGCTTCTATCTAAAATGAAAGTAGATATCTACTTGGTACATGACTCTTCAGTTTATACTGGGCTTTTATTAATTGGGAAGTGGGAATGGAATAACTGAATTGCAACCTCATTAAAAAGGAATAAAAATATCTGATTAGTTTTAACTACACAAGCTACGGAGACAGAGAACGTAGGTATTAATTGTCATTTTATCTTCCTAATGGATGGATCATCACTGTCTAAGAACTAAGTTCTAGGACATTAAGTGACAAATACTTCACAGTTGGTTTGTTAGGTTTTAGTCATGTTAATTTGTCACTTTTTCCCGTCTCCTTAGAAATACAGAGAATATAGTACCTGCTGAAATTCCATTGGTGCAAGAAGTTACCACTACATTATGGGAATGGGGAAGCATTTGGAAACAACTCTATGTGGTGAGGAGAAGTTTTTGCCCTGACTAAAATTAGATGGAAGATTGGTGAGAAAAATGCTTGGTATCCAGGGATGCTACATTATGCATGTTAAATAGGCTTATTTATATGTATCAAGCTGTCATTGTAATTGCCTTTGTTTTATTTCTGGAATACAAGATGGGATTTGAGAGAAGATTTAATTAAGAAATGATCTCTTCATCTGAGTATTTGGGTCACTACGTTGTTCTCCAGTAGTATTAAAATAAATGACATGGCTTATAATTGTTGCTTAGAAGTAGTTGAACTTCATGCTTTTAGATAATTAGTCTCCTGTGTCTGGCTCATTTTGCATAATATATTTGGCCTGTGCAGTATGTGCGCTTCAAGGAGGAGGATGCAGGTAGATCAGGAAATGTGCAATAAACTTTTTTTCGTCTGAAAATGGCAAATTGTCAAAACTGACACTTGTTTGTTGGGAAGGTTTCTCTCGGCCAGGATAGAGCTTTTGCAGACATGGGGAGAGACCAGAATAGCCAATTTTTTAGGACAGTCATTTTTGATTTGTGAGACCTCGATTCAAGACCCTCTTCCGAATATCCTCCAGAAAGGCAGCCAGTCTCCACCTTGCCAACAATTCATTCTTGTTATGCCTCTTTGTTATATTGGAGAGCCCTTTTTTGCATTCAGTGTTTTTCCCTCTGCCCCAGTGATGGTACTTGGACTTCAGCAGGAGACTCAATTAATCTCCTTTTTGGTAAACTAAACAGATTAAATTGCTCAGTGTAGGGCATTGTCTGCAGTCTTTGAATAGTTTTTGTGGCTCTTCTTTGCCCCCTCTCCAGTTTTGCACTTTTAAAAAAAGATGGACACCAGAACTGTGTGATCAGTATTTTGATATTGGTCTAACCAGTGCGGTATACATATGTAATATCACCTCCCTTATTCTCTAGCTGGGGCTTTCTTCTCCTGCAGATTTAGTACCCTTTAAATAACACTGTAAAATTCACAAAACAAAACTACTTCCAACCTCCATCCAATCACACAATTACCATCCCCGGGCTTTGAACCCGTAGCAATGTAGAGGTTAAACTATTTTGAATTGAATACCTAGTATACAATGAAGGACAATGTAGGAAGCTGAAATGAAACCAAGTCCCAAATGTGAACACTTTGTATTTCAGGCAAACAAAAAAGAGCGGTTCCAGCAGGTGCAATCTATGATGTACGACCTAATGGAGTGGAGGTCACAGCTTCTGTCGGGAACACTGCCCAAAGATGAACTGAAAGAACTCAAACAGAAAGTCACCTCCAAAATTGACTATGGCAACAAGTACGTTTTTCCTTGTGCTAAACGAGTACTGGGAATAACTCCATTATTTTCAGACATGTCACTGGTATAGAGTGTGTGGGGGGGAATTTTCCCTGTTTCTATGTCCCTAGCTTGCAAATATTTGGTACCTACACATCCTTTTTGGCAGACCACTCCCCTACGATCCCTGCTGCAGCAGCAGACTCTATGTTCCCTTGCAGTCGTGGTCACCCTTTCTTGAACAGGGACATCCAGAATTTTCAGCTGCTCCCCTATTTAGAATCAAACATTTCAGGATGCATGATCTCTGTTGCTTATGCAGACACAGGAAGGATCAGTTCTAGGTTGATCATATTGGAAGGATCAGTTCTAGGTTGGACAGTTTTATATTTAATATATATATATTCAATCTTAGCATGTTCACACATGCCCACAAACAAAGGCAAGCTCCAGTCCCATACAAGATGCCTGGTGGTTGTAATACCATGCTGCCACCTGAACAAAGGTGCTGAAATGCGATGGTCATAGGTAAAGTATAAGAACCTGAAGTGAACAAAATCCTGATGAAGATGACGAGAGAAAAAAATAATTTGAAGTTTCCAGGCCAAGCCCATTGAGACTGTTTGGGAACCTGGTAATACAAGTGAAATACCTGTGGGTTTGATGGTAGCTTCACTCATATTTTCATTGCTTCTCCCTGATGCAGAGTCACCACAGCATAGCTCAAGCACAGGGCAATACAGGGGCAGAGCTGAGTGGTGTTGCATTGCCTGAGATGTGAGTGAGAGCTTTGCAAACCAGTTTCCACTGTTGGGTGGCAGACTTTTTGCCTCTGTCCATTACTTGTACCTTGAACTGTTGCAAATGGCTCTGGTAGTGGCAGTTCCAGGGTCTGTGTACGATTGAACATCATGGGTTGTCTGTGGCCTGCATTTACTGTAACTTACACAGCCGACATTAGGTGACAGGGAAGTGTGTACCTAGCCTACAGTGATTGTACCCACAGAATCAGGGATTAAATTTCCCTCAGGTTCAGATGGGGAAAGCTATTTTTTGTAGGGAAAGAGGTGGTTTGCTTTTGCTGATGGTAGCTTGTTTTCATTTATGGAGTGAGACACCTGTTCTGATTCAGACACTGCTGGTTACCACTGTACCATGTTTCTGCTGAGTCTACCCATGAGCTTATGTGGGTGTCGCTCTTAATATAAACATATTCAGCAATTTTCCACTTAGGTCTGAACATGTTAGTTTGGGGAGTTTACATGGAGCGGAATCATCTGAGATACAGTGTTGCATAACAAAGGTGAATAATGGGTTTAATGATCCCTGAAGGCAAATTGTGCATTCACAAGGCTTGAGTAAACTACACAAAAGTACAAAGCATGAGTAATTAATGTATGAATCAGACATTTTCACAAATGTATCTTGTGAGCTCTGATTTAATTCAGAGGAAAGATTTTTTTTTCAGTTGATATCTTTCAGTTGCTTTTGTGAAAATAGATGGTAGTTTTATGTTGACATTAACTGAATTATTAAATGGAGCTCTTTAGACCCCGCCCCCACTCCAGCTTCAAATCCTCTACCATCTGTAGACTCAACAGAAACATGATGCAGGTGCAGAGAGAATATTTTCTTCTTTTCAGTCTGTTTAGCTAGGTCAAGTCAATGACTTGTTCATTCAAAATTAAGAAACCAACTGGAAGCTGAAAAAGCAGGAAAGCTTGTTTTCTTCTTAGAATATATGAATAAATACTAGGTGTGAGAGGATGACATCTCATGGTTTTAAAATCTTGAAGGATATGGTGACCAGACACTGAGTTCAGTTCATTAACTCAAGGTAATAATTCCTTTGTATAATCATTTTAAAATGAAAAACATGTTTAAGAAAAAATTACTAAACTATCTAGCACTCTTATGATAGTTTTACTTAACATTTAAAAATATTTTTTACATTTTAATTGAATTCACATTTCCATCCAAATAGACCTTAACTCAAATCACAAGGAAGAAATTAAATAATTTAGTAAATAAGAAATACACCATTCACCATTGTTTAACATAATAAAAATGTAAAAAAAAAAGCACCCGAATAAAATAAGGTAAGCTATACAATTACCTAAATAAATGTATATAGATATGGTGTGTTGTCCTGGTTAGCAAAAAGAAGCATCAAATGTAGTGTAAAGATTGTCATTAGCTACAGATAATATGTTTCAATGATTCCCAACTAATGAGAATCAACCTTTCCTTAGGAAAATAACTAAAAAGTACAAATGCAAAAGCTGATTAAAATCAATAATTTAAATCAGGGTTCCCTGCTTGCTGATTGAAATCACGATGACAATTGATAATTTAACAGCTTGAATT
This sequence comes from Mauremys reevesii, assembly GCF_016161935.1. Classification (NCBI taxonomy): domain Eukaryota; kingdom Metazoa; phylum Chordata; order Testudines; family Geoemydidae; genus Mauremys; species Mauremys reevesii. Next base: position 29,796,628 of record NC_052630.1, read on the forward strand.
TAAATCTGTTGGCTCTGGGGGAGGCTCAGGTGTTGGGGGTGGAGGGTGTCAGTCTGAGGAAGGCAGTGAGGAATTGTTGTGGGCACACAAGATGAGTGAGGAGGTGCTGGGGCAGAATGGGTCACCTGGGGAGTTGCTGGGGTGCCAGAAGGAAAGTGCTGGGACACAGACTGTGTTTGTTCCAAGGAGAGCAGGGCTCTAAGAACAAGCTAGAAACTGGAATGGGGCAGACTTCAGTACATGGAAGACACACTCTGTGGTGAGGTATTTGGAGTCTTGAGAGAGTGAGACCCTGAGTAGAAAAAGAGGGAGACAGTCGGATGCAAAGGAGAATCAGTGGGTAAGGGATCTGGAGCGGAGGAGGAGAGTCCCAACACTATCGTGGAAGGACCAAGGACAATGGAGAGGGTGGGGAATGTTTGGCAGAGGAATGGAATTTGGCAGAAAGGGCTGAAGCCAAATGGAGCACACTGAGAGGGTGAAACAGGGTAACATGAAATTGGAGGGGACAGACAGAGATACTTAATCACTCTACTGGGGAAGGTTTATACCCTAATAAGGACTTCATGAAGTCTACCAGTGGTTTGGCTGTTGCTCAATTTTACACGATAGGCACTTGTATACTATAGGGTTAGATGGCAGTATAAAAAACCCTAATATGGGTCTGTAAAGGGAAAACCGAAGCTTGGAAAAAAAACTGTGGGGAAAGATGTTTCTTTTTTTTTTTGATAAGTATCTTCAACAAAATAGTGTCATCAGATGTATTACTTAAATTATATATGTTCTCCTTGTTTTATTAGACTAAACTGACTGCTTCAACATTCCAAGCAGCTTATTATGAATCCAATTTCAAAGACCGTCAGTTGAATATAATTTGTTCTAGAAGAAAATTATCATGTTTTATGGAGTGCTTCTTTTTTAATCTCCACAGGATACTTGAGCTAGATCTAATAGTTAGAGATGAAGATGGAAATATCTTGGATCCAGATAAAACCAGCGTCATTAGCCTATTTCATGCACATGAAGAAGCTACTAATAAAATTACAGAGCGGATTAAAGAAGAAATGGTATGAACAATTTGCCAAAATTGGCCCTTCCTTTCAGAAAGTGTTAATTCAGTTTACAAGGTGTTATCTGTTTGTTTAAACTTGATCTTTCTCCCAGTAAAACCAATGGGAGTTTTGCCACTGATTTAAAGGAGCAGTTTCTGATCCCTACTTGATAAATATGGAACATGTCACCTCAGCTGTCAATATTTACTTTGTTTTACCAGACTATCAAAATTTGCCTAACAGTGACTTCAGCGAGTTTCTCCATGCATTGAATAAGATGAAAAAGTGCAACTGTTGGTCTAACCCAACAACTGAAGAATAGACATGAGTGTTAGTGACTGGAACTGGATTAAATACATGGGCCAAGATGTCAAAACTCGGTGCCTAAAATAAGATTCTCAAATAAATGGCAAGGCTCCGATGTGGTCTGACTTCCGCAACTGCTGGCTTGTAGAATTAGAACATAAGAATGGTCAGACCAATGGTCCATCTAGCTCAGTATCCTGTCTTCTGACAGTGGCCAATGCCAGGTGCCCCAGAGGGAATGAACAGAACAGGTAATCATCAAGTGATCCGTTCCCTGTCACCCATTCCCAGCTTCTGGCAAACAGAGGCTAGGGACATCATCCCTGCCCATCCTGATTAATAGCCATTGATGGACCTATCCTCTATGAATGTATCTAGTTCTTTTTTGAATGCTGTTATAGTCTTGGCCTTCACAACATCCTCTGGCAAGGAGTTCCACAGGTTGACTGTGCATTGTGTGAAGAAATACTTCCTTTTGTTTGTTTTAAACCTGCTGCCTATTAATTTCATTTGGTGGCCCCTAGTCCTTGTGTTATGAAAAGGAGTAAATAACACTTTCTTATTTACTTTCTCCAAACCTGTCATATTTTATAGACCTCTATCATATTCCCCCTTCGTCGTCTCTTTTCCAAACTGAAAAGCCCCAGTCTTATTAATCTCTCTTCATACGGCAGTCGTTCCATACCCCTAATAATTTCTGTTGCCCTTTTCTGAACCTTTTCCAAGTCCAATATATCTTTTTTTTGAGATGGGGTGACCACATCTGCATACAGTATTGAAGATATGGGCATACCATGGATTTATATAGAGGCAATATGATATTGTCTGTCTTATTATCTATCCCTTTTTTAATGATTCCCAACATTCTGTTTGCTTTTTTGACTGCCACGCACATTGAGTGGATATTTTCAGAGAACTATCCATAGTGACTCTCTTATCTTTCTTGAGTGGTAACAGCTAATTTCGACCCCGTCATTGTATATGTATAGTTGGGATTATGTTTTCCAATATACAATGTGTTTTTCAGTTGCTGCTCCTATTGAATTTTGGCCACTTACCTGGGATTTAGGAGCTTTATTTAGGTCCCATGTCTTGAAAATACTGGCCATGGGATATAAGCTACTGCCAGTTAGTTGGTCCGACTGAGCCAAAAGGTTTAATGCATATGAGAGAGGAAGTTGGTAAATGTAACAACTCTTGGTATGCTTGCTGATGGTGTCAAGGTCTAAATGATCAGAGCACACAAATAATTTGCAGTCACATTTTAAAACATGGTTCACATGGTTACACTTCATTGTCTTTATAAATATTAAATGTATCCTGAGAACTATCAAGTGATGTAAGGTTTGGGCTTTTTTTTGCTTATTAATCACAATGTAAATAAAATGAGGCATATGTTAAAGAAGAAAAAGACGTTTGAGTGAGTTATGAAATCTCCAAATCATGACTACTGTGAATAATGTATCATAAATCAATATTTAACACCACATGCCTTGTTGTCATCAGAAGCTCAGTTGAACAAACTATGCTTCCCAAATATGGAAGGATCATCATAAGTGATACAAGACAGATTAAAGCCCTGCTAACCTGAGTCACTTCTAGAGAATTGTATTGTATTCTTTCTTTAAACATGTAGTGATGCCAGGTGCAAACACTGATTAAAATATCAGAGGGTCTCATATATACTTTCTTTAAGGACAGTCCAGGAACAGATTCGCTGCTCATCACCTTGTTCATACAGGCTGTGTATGTGTGTGAACTTCTTATGCACCACCCAGCATCTTAGGAACATTTGGAGCAGTGGTTAGGTGCTAGAAAAAACTGTGTAAAGTGTGATAAATGTTTTAGGCTAAATTCTACCCTACCGTGTTGCTTAAATTGAGAGCAGAACTGGGCCATTTTCAGATGAACCTTGAGTATAGAGCAGTAAGTGCAGGTCTTCCTGGCATTCAAATTAGTTTGGTCTAATTAATAATTTTCCTCCTTCTGTGTGTAGTCAAAGGATCAGCCGGACTATGGAACGTACTCCCGCATCTCCTCATCCCCCACCTACAGCCTTTACGTCTTTGTAAGAAACTTTGTATGCCGAATAGGAGAGGATGCAGAACTCTTCATGTCATTATATGATCCCCAGAAACATACAATTATAAGGTAGGCTATATTATTTTCCCCTGGAGAACGAATAGTAAAGAGAGTTGGTCAAACTGGAGAGGGAGTGTAATGGCCAATGCACACACAAATGGGAAAACTGTACAAGAAAGTTTTTAAAAGGAAAAACCACATGCACTGCTGGAATCTCGTGATGCTAGGCTGGAGTATTGTGTAATAGCAAACAAATAAATTATATTGAGGGCAAATGGACCAGATTGTCTTGGCTTGAGTGTGCTCTGAAATCTTAAGTGACTGCTGATGTTGCTTCAGAGCTGACTGATTTCTGCATTGTGTAGGATTTCTTGAGCAAAGATTAATGAAATGTTAAGGCAGTTTGTTTAGAGTTTGTTCAGTCTTCGTTTGGAATAAACTACTTGCAGTCAGTGTAGCAAGTGAGGCATCAAATTTTGTGAGTTCTGTATGACTGGTCTAAGTCCAGCCTTAACCACTCAATCAAAACAGTAACACATTTGGGCAGAGGCTGAGCTGATTGTTCAAATCTGTAGAAAAAAATAAAAGTCAAGGTCACTGTTATCGCTGGTAGGCAGACAACCTCAAGGCAGCTACAGAGATTCAGTAGACGGACAGTTCGCTGCTGTGAAAAATGTTCCTTTGCCTCATTGCCAAAATAGAAGTTTTTACAACAGGCAATGGAGAATACAAACATCTGACCATCAGCAGCTAAAATGTGTTTGATTATGAGAGTTTCCATCACCTTGACTACCAGTGCCTAGGTGATTAGTATGAAAGAAATTCTATTGATGGGAAAAGCAGGGGATTATGTTTATATGTTGGACCATATAAGAGAGTCAAACAATACTGGATTTCAGGATTAGGACTGGAGCAGTAGAACGCATACATAAGACATACACACATGCACCCTTTCTATTGAGCAATTCTTATATTTGGATTATAAACTCAGTCTGAGATTTGCTGTATTGGATTCATTCTTTGACAAGTTGTATGCTTTTGGGAAGAAGTAGTTTTGACAAAACTAGTAACTTCTTGTAAACTTGCATAAGGAGACTTTCTCCTTTCCAAATAGGAAGACAGCAAACAATGGGTAAAATTTAAAAGGGGCAAATCCCTAAATGCTGGAGTCTGGTGCAGGGGAACCCAGTAGAGTTCCAGCTCTTTGCCCTTGAGATCTTGGCCTTTGTGGCTTTGTAGTGGTGCCCTCTGGGCAAGGCCTTCTGCTGCTACAGAGAAGGTGGGAGGGTGGTGGTTGTTGGTAATGGGATTGCACCTGTAGGCTCCTCTGTGCTAGGCGCTGTAAACGCATGTAATAAAGAAGACAGCCTCTAATGCCAAAGAGCTCACTGACCAGGCACATGAGGCAACAGGTGGTGAAAACAAGCAAATGGGGACTGAGAGGAGAACAAAGAAGCACTGAAACTATTATTTTAAGTATAATAAACTGCAGTCATAGGACGCTCTCTCTCTAGTCACTGTTCAGAAATTAGTAGGTATTGCAACCAGGTAAATTCAAGGAGAACAAGGTAGTAGCATTGCTATTTTTTCATTTGGGATTTGTTCACATGCATAGGGAGTGGCAGAGGAAAGCAGAAAGATATCTGAGTGACGATTACACTAGTGGCTGGTGGAGTGAGTCATGATTGGCAGGTTTTCACTTATGTGATTTTCTTAATGTTCTGTAAAAGAAGCTTCAAACTTCAGCTGTATCATTTACTAAACTGAGATCCTGAAGAAAAGGGATTGTGGGCTGTGAAAATGAAAGGACAGAAGCTAGTTACTTCTGTAGGGTAGCTCTTGCAGAAATGCACTAAATTTTCTTTCAGTGATTTTTATGTTTTGAGAGCAAAATTCATCTCTTAGTGTTATATAGATGGCTACCAGTCAAGCTCTTAAAGCTAAATAAACTGGTGCACATTTCTGATCAGCAAGGCGCCCAAAACACATGTTTGTGCTAGATATTGGTGGCTGAGGGGTTATATCCCAATGTATGTAACTTTCATTGACATGTAACTCTTGGGGAACAAGGACAGCAGAAACTTTGTATTTGAAAAATGCTACAAAGGGAGTGTTAATTTCCCAATTGATATTTTGTAAATTTCTGTTCAGTATATTTTTTTGACATGATTGCTTGGGGCTAATAAAAGGAGCAAATTGCCATTTGACCTGATATAAGTGTGGTGCTACTCCGTGGACAGTGTGTAACAGACAATAGCTTCTAATATGTATGCAGTGTTGTTGTAGCCATGTCAATCCCAGGATATTAGCGAGATAAGGTGAGTGAAGTAATCTCTTGTACTGGACCAACTTCTGTTTGGTGAAACAGACAAGCTTTTGAGGTTACCCAGAGCTCCTTTTCAGGTCTGGGAAACATACTGAGTGTCAAAGCTAAATATAAGGTGGAGCAGATTGTTTAGCATAAGTAGGTAATTCATATTTCAAGGGACCATTCAAGATGAAGTGGCCCAATAACACTCTTCCATTCGTGGGGGAGGAAGCTGAGGGGGTTGTAAGTGGGTTATAGATCGTTGTAATAAGTCATAAATCTAGTGACCATAGTCAGTCCGCAACTTTTAGGGGCCAGCAAAGTTAGGAATTGTAGCTTCCTTTGGCATTCTGTTCAAGATAGATCAGGGATACTTCCAGAATTGCCTGTAATAAGAGTAAGGAGTCTTAAAATGATGATCAGATTCAGATTTTACTTCCTACCAGCTATATACATTGCTCTGAGGTGGACCCCTTCCCACTTTAATTTAGACCTCAGTTGATCATGGTGGCGTTAACAGAGGTTACTGTTATGCAGCCATACCATGGAGGAGACAGACCAGTTTGCTATTTCGTTCTTCCTTTGGATTATCTGAATGAAATAGCTGCTATGCTTCTTGGTGAACATTTTGTGCTTAATGGGTGTTACTCAAGTAGTGCTTTTTAACTTATATTTTTGTTGGGCTTAACTCTATTAATTTCTCAATGGTTGTTATGCCTGGAATAAAATACTCAGAGAAATTTAGACTTGTAGCATTGTGAGATTTAAGAGTCTGAAAAGTGGTCCTGTTAGGACAACTGCTATCTAGGTGAACTACATACATGTTGAATTGCTTACTTCCAAAATGTTATCATGCTGTATTCTATTGTATTGAATTTACTATCTTACATTTGATTCCTTTTTTGTAGTTTCTATTATATTTATGTATCATAATTCTCCTTTCATTGTGGTGGTTTCTCTGTCTTAGTCTTATTGTGTTCTTCTCAAACAGCCATTTTTTAACAAAAATCATCCTGGATAAGATTTCAGTATTAAAGATGGAGCCAAATCCGGCTCACCTTAGACAAGCAACAAGCCATTTGCTTCAATTGACTATTGATGCGAGTAAGGTGAACTGGTGTTTTGGTCTTGTAAAGAATTGTCTTTGAGCATTCATCTTGAATTCAGTCACTCTGTAATAAAGAATGACTAAACATTAATTGTGGTTATGTTTTGCTGTTGATTTTGGCTCTCTGAGAACAAGAGAATTAGACTTACTTTAGCAGATACCTTCTTCAGCAAGCAGTAAGTTAAAAATGTCAAGGTAATGGAGAAGAGCATAACAAGAACCAATGGCTGAAAGTTAAAAATAGACAAATTCAAGTCAGAAATAAGGCACAATTTTTTATTCCAATGGTTAATCACCCTCACTGTCACTCTACCGAGAAAAGTGGTGGGTTCTCCATCTCTTGATATTGTCATATCAGGGTTTGGATACTTTTCTGGATGATATGTTTTAGCCAAACCAAGTTACTGGGCTCAATACAAGAGAAACGATAAGAAATCCTATTGCTAGTATTATTCATGAAGTTGTACAAAGATGATCGAATGGTCCCTTTTGGCCTTAAAAATTTAAGACTATAACTGGTGGTAGATTTTTGTGTGGGTGTAAGGAGAATTGGTTTTAGACATATTTTGTTTCATTTTGATGGAGTGTTGTACTATCTGTAGGGTTGAAGGCCAGAAGGAACCATTGCTTCACTAGTGTGACCTCATGTATTTCACAGGCCATTAAATTTTACCCAGATATCTTGTACTGAGTCCAATACACTTTAGTCAAATAAGTATCAGAGGGGTAGCTGTGTTAGTCTGGATCTGTAAAAAGGAACAAAGAGTCCTGTGGCACCTTATAGACTAACAGATGTATTGGAGCATAAGCTTTCGTCGGTAAATACTCACTTTGTCAGACGCAGCTTATGCTCCAATAGATTGTTAGTCTATAAGGTGCCACAGGACTCTTTGTTGCTTTTTTAGTCAAACAAGTTATCTTCCAGAAAGGCATTCAGTCCTGATCTGAAGAAGACTTCAATCTATCCAGAATTCACCACTTCTCTTGGTAGTTCATTCCAAGGGGTAATTTGAGGTGGCAAAAAAAAGAGTAATCATAATTACTTTGTTGAAGTAGACTTACTCCATGGAAGATGAAGTTCATTTCTTTGTTTTGGCTTTCAAATGAGAGGTGCTTTCCCTTGGATATTTCCATCTGCTCTGAAGCATATGGCCTTCTGCACTTATGCAATCTTGGGAGGTTGGTGGATGTACTGTGATGGATTGGGCTCCTAAATTGTTTTTTATTCATGCATTGTTGCAAGAAGTGAGAGAAACTAGTTACTTTTTGACATGTGTGCAGGAGCTGGACTTGTAAATGTAAACCTACAACATATTTTGACAAATAATTAAGTCTTCTGTGTTTTGAGCTTATACATTCAAATAGTCAAAAATAAAATATTAAAAATTGATAATATTGGGCTGATAAAGTTGTTTCATATTTACTCAGATAAAATAGAAATGGATTTTTTTTGCTTTGTCTTTTAAAATGATTTTGGATCCCTGTTTTTGGGCACAAAAATGGCAACACAATATTTTCTTTGAGATACGTACTTAGGAAAAAACTTTCAGTGACTGGAACAATGCCGAGAGTGGGAGAAATGGTCAAATCATGCATTATAAATCTAAAGATGTGGTACTGTATAGTAATCACCTATGTGTTAAGCAGTACTACAGTACTTAATGACACATGGTGAAGAATTCTGTTAAATGATATTAACAAATTATTATTTTCTCTCTTTAAACAGTGAAAATTACTTGGTCAGATGGGGGAGTAAAGGTTTTCCAAAGGAGATTGATATGCTCAACAATCTGAAAGTGGTGTTCACTGTGAGTAAACATTCTGCATATTTGACTAGATTTTGAACTTGCAAATAGGATTCTCATTGCTAATGGTCATTCCCAGAACTTTTTTACATGTTGCGGGAAGGCTTGAATGAGCTCAGAAAGGAAGTTAGTCTGAGTAATTAAATGGAGAGGAGCACTTGCAAACTAACTCTGATTGGTCCTGAGTTCATCTCCTGCTATGTCATGTTTGATTATCTTGTCTTACTACTTAAATGATTTTCCCTTCAAGTCCAATTAAGTTGGCTCATTACAAGTAATAACTTTAAGGTGGAGAATGTTTGTGCACACTGCTTATGGTTAGATTAGCAAAAGGGTATATGAATGACGTAGTGGGACAGACATAAATTATTTAGATGAAGCTGTTTGGCATTTATTCATGTCTCTGATTTGTCAAATTATTTGGCAAAAGTTAATGTTCACACCATTACTGATGCAGATATCCAAATCCAGTAGAATTTCATTACTAAACCTGTAGACAGATGTTGTATAATAAGCAGGGGGGGTAGATATCAATCAGGAATTCATCTTGCAGAACAGTTACCAGTGATTCATACTATAAATATATAAAGAGATGAAGACATCACTAAATCAGTGTCACTGAATATTAATGAGAAAATTATCTAATCACCCTGGGGACCAACATAGTGACTTTGTTTCCCCAATCAAATGAACCTGAGGAATCTTGGAAGGTCCTTCATATTTGGAAATTCTCCTTACAAGGTTAATGGAAACTTACTAACAATGATAAACAACCATGCATATATGAGTAAATTATTTTCAGTGTAATGTTAAGAGTGTAAATTACATAATGTCCATAAATACTCAGAGGTGAAAATAAGTGGTGGATGATGCAGTTGTGGGAGGAGAGAATTTCTTCAAAATTTTGTCTACTTTTAGAACCACATAATTTTGAGGCTCTATAATGTCTCTTCCAAGTGTGTCTCTAGTCAATTGAGAGAGCTGCAGCTCAAACCCTAATTCAGCATCATAACTTGAAGCTGGGGTTAAGTCCAGCTTCACTCATCAAAACATTTAAGTACCCATGATTAACTTTAATGGGGCCTAATGTGCTTAAAGTGATGTTGAAACTCATATTGAACAGATTGAAGCCACAAGCGGAGAATATTATCGATGAAGAACAGGCTAGCTTTCAAGCTGGAAGAAGTACACCTCTACCTCAATATAATGCGACCCGATATAACACGAATTCGGATACAACATGGTAAAGCAGTGCTCCAGGGGGGTGGGGCTGCGCACTCCAGAGGATCAAAGCAAGTTCGATATAACGTGGTTTCACCTATAACACAGTAAGATATTTTGGCTCCCAAAGACAGCGTTGTATCGAGGTAGAGGTGTACCACAGAACAGATTTTCAACCTTCATGTTCTATGTGAGAAGTACTTACAACACCAGCTGGACATCTACCACATCTTTATTGACTTCAAGAAGGCATTTGACAGAATATGGCATGAAGCTCTCTGAGCAACCATGAAGAAGTACAACGTTGGTTGTAAGCTTATTCTTACCATTAAACAACTGTATGCAAAGGCCAGCAGTGCAGTTCTCGTCAATGGCGCAATAGGAGAGTGATTTCGCACCACTGTTGGAGGCCGGTAAGGCTGCCTTCTTTCACCCACACTGTTCAACATCTACTTGGAGCGCATAATGACTGATGCCCTAGAAGATCACATATGCACAGTCAGCATTGGGGGGAGAACAATTTAAAATCTTCAGTTCACTGATGACACTGATGGCCTGGCAGGCAGCAATGATGAACTTGCCAACCTAGTGAAATGATTGGATGAAAACGCCGCAAAACATGGCATGGAAATCAGTGCAGAGAAAACTAAGCCGATGACAAACAAACATGACAGGATCAGTTCACATATCACTGTCAGCAAAAACAACGAGGAGTTCTTGTGGCACCTTACAGACTAACAAATTTATTTGGGCATAAGCTTTTGTGGGCTAAAACCCACTTCATCATCTCTAAGGTGCCACATGGACTCCTCGTTGTTTTTGCTGATACAGACTAACACGGCTACCACTCTGAAACATATCAGTCAGTGGACAAGAGCTGGAGACAGTGAAACAGTTCAAGTATTTCACTAATGAAAGTTCAAAGACAGAAATTCTGGCAAGAACTGTGTAAACAACAGCAGCGGCGGCAAAGCTAAAGCCATTTTGGGGGAATAAGAACATCTCCCTAAAATCTAGACTGAAACTGCTGCATGCATTGGTCATCTCCATTTTTCTGCATGCGCGTGAGACGTGGACCCTTACGGCAGAACTTGAACAGAAAATACAGGTGGTAGAGATGATATACTTCCGTAAAACCCTGGGCATCTCCTACTTCAACCAAGTCACTAATGAAGAGGTCCACAACATCATCACCCAATGCACTGGGTCATATGAAGACCTTCTGACAACCGTGAACAAGTGCAAACTGAAGTGGTACGGCCATGTAACAAGATCATCTGGCCTATCCAAGATCATCCTTCAAGGAACAGTACAGGGGAAGAGAAGAAGAGGTACAGAAGAAGAGATGGATTGACAGCATAAAAGAATGGATATGAATGGACTTCGCAGAGACTCAAGCACTGACACACAATTGTCAGGGGTGGAGACAATTGGTTGCTCATGATGGTGCCCCAATTACCGATGCGGTTATGGGAGTGATGATGATGAATGTACTTAAAAGCTCAGATGAACCAGTGCAAAATCGTCCTTCTCATATATATTTAAGACTCTTTGTACTACACCCCTACTTACTCTATGATAGCCTCTCTGACTGATGCCTTTAGTCCTGTCTACAATAAAGAATATCTTTAGATTCAGGAGCTTTTGCAGAATTAGCTCTAGGGTGAGTAGATTGCCAACTGCCCTCACTGTTTTATTTAGAATCACTGGCATTAGCCATGCTGGACATTGCTGAAAAAAATATATGGAGATCTTTGTCTCGTCTCATTATCAGGTCTGTGCATTATTTGGAAAAGTCTCCAATTTCATGTACAACAGGGGCCTGATCCAAAGCTCACTGAAGTCAAGGGAAACCTGAATACCCTTTTTGTCCTTTCTTTGAAACCCATTTTTAACAAGTATCAGAGGGGTAGCCGTGTTAGTCTGGATCTGTAAAAGCAGCAAAGAGTCCTGTGGCACCTTATAGACTAACAGATGTATTGGAGCATGAGCTTTCGTGGGTGAATACCCACTTCGTCGGATGCATGTCATGTATTCACCCATGAAAGCTCATGCGCCAATACATGTTAGTCTGTAAGGTGCCACAGGACTCTTTGCCATTTTTAACATACCATTTTCCACAGAACTGTGGAATATCTCCTCCTCTTTCCTTACACACACCGTTGCCCTGTGCAACATTTTCCTGAGTTATATTGTGATGTGATATCTCATTAAGGGCCTTGTGTTGGAAGTGTGTTGGGCACTGTGATGGCGCAACATAAATAAATGCCTGAATGCCCTGTTATTAAGATGAAGTTGCATAAGCAAAATCAAGTAAAAATATTGAAAAAGTTAAGCTAAATTAACTTAAGATAAATATATTTCTGCTTAATTTGAAAGAGTACAATGAAATATATATAGTGCACAACATGGATGAGTATATGTTGCTGTACTTCAGCATTTTGTGACTTATTTTAATTACACAGCCTTAACATTGCATACAATTCTAGTTTTAATTTCAAGAAGAAGAGGGAAGGGGAAGAAAATAAATTACCTTTTTCTGATAGTATTTAAATGTTCCCAGTTAGATTCTGAATTTGGCTTCTCGTGAAGGTTAGTTGACTGGGAGAAGGGTCAGAGTTTACACTTAATTAACTGATCACCGGGGGCATGGTGAGTTCTGACCTGAGCTTCTGCTAATGTAAGCTAGAGGGTAGCCTTCTGGAGGCTGGGTAAAAAAGGCAGCAGCACATCAGTTTATATGAAAGCTGATGTATTGTTGAAAAGGCTGCGAGTCTGTCACAGAAGTCATGGTTGCCGTGACTTTCTGGGATCTCCGGGATTTCCACAGCTGTCCCCGAGCAGTCAGCCTCTGCCACCAGAGCAGGGGCCAGCGATTGGCACCCTGGGGTCCCCCCAGAGCAGTGGCACCTTAGGGCCCCAGGAGTAGCTAAGATTTAGTCAGGGTATTTATAATAAATGCCATGGACAGGTCACGGGACGTGAATTTTTGTTTATTGCCTGTGACCTGTCCATGATGTTTACTAAAAATACCCTAGCTAAATCTTAGCCTTAATTATTGACAACTGAAAAAGTTTGACACAGAATTAAACTATTTCAATGCAAGCATGAAACTTCTAGGGAGCAGAAAGAATGGCTGAGATCTCCTAAAATTATGGGAGCTGTAGCTTTTCCATTCTTGTAGTGTTCTCCTTGTTTCTGATGTTAAGGCAATGATTTTGCTGCATTCAAATGACATATTATTGCTCATGCAAATAACCCCTGATTTCAGGGAAGGACTGGGCTTCCAGAGCTTTCTAGACTAGAAAGTTCTGATAATTACAGTGTGATGTCATAAAGGGAGCTGGCCTTTTAGGGAAGGCAGAAAACTTTGCAGATGACTCTGACCATGCTTAATGATTTTATTTTCAGTTAGGTATACATTCCCAACTCCCTGTCCCAATTTTTTTTTCCAAACTTGCCTTGGATATGCTTCTAAATTGGAATTGGTTACATGTGGAGTTTCCATCCAGTGATTGGTAAATCAGAGATGTCATATTTGGAGAAGAAAAAGGAAAGTGGATATTTTTTCCCCACTTCTGTAGAACTGAAAAGTGGCTGAAGAGATTTGGCTTTAAAATGTTAGCTATGGACCAAAAACATGAAACTTTCAAACCAAAAATGACTTAATGAAAACTTGCTGTGTGTGAGACACAGGGGAACAAGGATATACATTCAAATCTTATGCAATCCTAATGATATTAGTTGCTACCAGGCAACCACTAAACAATAACTGTACCCTCTCCTTTCCGGTTGTAAGTGGAAGTGCAAGAAATTCAATGACTGAGTCTGTCCTCACAATATATCCCCAGTCTTGAAGATTCAGGATGTTTGCATGATCTTTCAAGCTCTTGGATGATTATCCTACATGGTTTCTGAAACTTTTCTGACTTGCAGTTCTGTGCTGTGCTGTGAGGATAATTTTTTAGTTTTCAGTAACATTAGAATAAATTGCAAAGATTGCTAATCTCATCAGAAGCGACAAAACTTTATGTTCCATTTCTGACTGAACTCCCAAACTGCAGTCAGGCTGTTTCTCTGGATGCGGGCCAAAATACCATGATAAATACTTCTTTACAACCTTGTGAGTTGTCTGCTTAAATGCATGTAGTAAATTAAGCCATACATTAGCTTTATCGTTATTGTAAATTAAAGCTTAAATTAAATCAACTCAAATTGATGATGGTGCAAATATTTGACTGGTTATTATGCATCATGAGCACATAACACCAAATGCTCCAGGAACAGTATGGTTTGCCTATTGTTTCTGGCAGAGTTTTAGTTGCTGATGACCTAGAAAGCCCTAAATGTGTTGGGGACTCTGCTGGGGACTGCCTCTCCCCCATGTAATATTGCCGCAACTGGGATCAGTGGAGATGCTCAGTCCTGAGTCTCGTTAGATGAAAGGAGAGGGACTTGAGATCACTCTCCCCAGGCCCCTGGATCTGAAATTAGCCCATATTCGCTCACCTTCAGGGAACACTGCAGAGCCCATCTATTTGCTCAGACACTTGAGGAGGCTTGAGTTGTCTGGGCTTTTGGGGTAGAGATCTTAAGGAAGACGGTTAGTAGCGTAACTTTTGGCTGGCAGGGATGTTATATTATTCAGGGTGCTGGGTTAGCAGCTGCATTTGTTGGGTTTTACAACTGCCAGTCTCTTTGAATTAATGGAGACGCTTAGTGGGTTTCAAACTGGGATGCGTGAGAAAAATCTTGTAGTGGGGAACAAAGCAATTTATTTAGTAAGACTTGGCAATCTAATCATAGGTATATTATGATCTTAACTCAGATGGAGGTATACGGTAGACTACTTTATTTGGAGAGGAGTACACAGCCTAGAAAGCTTGAAAACCACTGCAGTAGAGATTAGGATGGGTGATTTCCTGTTTGTACTAATGATGGTAAACACTTCTAGATGGTTCTCTCCTTTATCCTTCCTCCATCTCCTTCCCGTTCTCTAGCACTGGCCTCTTCTGTTTCCCCATACTCATGACTTTTGCATAATATCAGGATACTCTGTCCTGTAGCTCTTGCCATGTGGAAATGCCTTTCTCTCTCTCTTTCCTTACCTTTTCATAACTTTGTTTGGACCATGTTAAAACATAGCTTTCCTTCCCTGCCTATATCTTAGTTTTTGTCAATTGGTACTTGTCAATTGGTATTGTAATTGCTGCAGAATGTCAGTGGTCATATTTTAATAATTCTCTTTTGTCATCTATTTTTAGGATCTTGGAAACAAAGATCTTAACCGAGACAAAGTTTATTTGATTTGTCAAATAGTCCGGGTTGGAAGAATGGATCTAAAAGATAGCAATACAAAAAAATGCACTCAAGGATTGCGACGGCCTTTTGGTGTGGCAGGTGACAACCATTTCAT
Organism: Mauremys reevesii; assembly: GCF_016161935.1. Lineage (NCBI taxonomy): Eukaryota > Metazoa > Chordata > Testudines > Geoemydidae > Mauremys > Mauremys reevesii. Next base: position 29,811,926 of record NC_052630.1, read on the forward strand.
TTAAAATTATTAGCAGCATTTGCTTCTAATCACAGCCCATTTACATTTATTCTTTTTAAAATTTCTTTCATTTAATAATGAAAAATTAAAAAACTTGATTATTTAAAGGCAGAGAAAAAAAGCATTAAGATGAACCTTAAAATGGAAGAATGCCTTTGATTAAGGCCTTTGACACCTGAATAAAATATGTAGTAAATGAAAGCATATTTAAATATTTGTTGTAATTACTGATGGAAAAAAATTCTCCAGGAATCTAATGTGTCAGGTATATCGAGCTGTGCAGCTTGCAGCATCTTACAGAATATAAGAGCCTGATTCTGTCTACACTTAATATGAGCAGAGTACCATATCATCTAAGAACATAAGAATGGCCTTACTGGGTCAGACTAATGGTCCATTTAGCCTAGTTTCCTGCCTCCCAACAGTGGCTGGTGTTAGATGCTTCAGAGGGAATGAACAGAACATGGCAATTTATCGAGTGATCTATACCCTGTTGTCCACATTAATAGATAGCAGGTTTAAAAACAAGCAAAAGGAAATTATTCACACAATGCACAGTCAACCTGAGCAACTCATTGCCAGGGGATTCTGTGAAGGCCAAAGATATAACTGGGTTCAAAAAAGAATTAGAAAAATTCATGGACCAGCAGTCCATCAATGGCTATTAGCCAAGGTGGCCTGGAACACAGCCCCATGTTCTGGGTGTCCCTAAACAGCTTCATGGAACAGGGAACATTTACTCTACAGCAACTGTGGTTCTTTGAGATGTTGTCAGTATGGATCCTGCAACTTGCTCTCCATCCCTGCTTTTTGGAGTAAGGGAACTGAGGAAGTATTGCCCTTTAAGCCTTCATATGAGAGCCCGCAGAGATAGAGAGTTCATGCTGATGCTCATTGATATTTAAAAAAAAAAAAAAGTCTTTTGGCCTTGAGTCCAAGAGGCTCATGCACAACTATGGTGGTATCAACGCTGACTAAAACAACTCAAAGAACAGCAAATATTGTAGGGTAAGTGTCCATTCTTTCTGGGTGCTACTGCATCAGGTTTCAAAACTAGAATTAGAAATTTTTGTGGGCCCCCCCTAATATTAAAATGAAGAATGAAATAGAAAACTGTACAACTGACAACTTACATATTGGAAAACTAAGCTCCAGTGCAATTGGGTTGATTGGAAACAGTTAATGGGAGAATCAAAATTAAAATAAACCATTTCTACATGGAAAATTATATCATAGCGCCTGGAAAAGGGTTTTTTCTTTCTCTCTCTCTCTAAACCAGTACACACACAGAGTTCAGCTTATTAAGTTTTAACAAAGGCTTCAGCTTCAATTCCATTCAGATTGAAGTTCATCTCCTTGGGCAAGGTACATCGTATGGCACCCCAACTGAGTGTAAATAATTTTTTGGTATATTGTACTTTACATTGCTAGCAATAATTGATGAAATACCATTGTATGATATCTTTCCATCTAATAACTTTGAAAATCGTATCCTAAAATACATACCTGCCCTGAAGCACAATTTATGCTTTTAATGTAGGTTGTGCTAGTAAGAGAGAGGAATAATTTTTCATGTTGTTAAATATTCATGAATTTTATTTCTACTTTTCTAGTTATGGATATTACAGATACCATAAAAGGTAAAGTGGAAAGCGATGAAGAGAAGCAGCATTTTATTCCCTTTCATCCGTAAGAGTCAAATTTATTTTTTACAATACAAAAATTCATTGTACATGCAAAAATTTCTGTCTGTCCATGAGTTTGTCATGGGTCTTTTCTTTATTACAGATAAAGTGATTTTAAGTGCATTATATGAACATCAGTGTTAGTACAGTCTGAAGTATTAAAAAGAAAACAAGTAATTTTATGGGAACATGAGTGAAGAATATTAATAAGATAGCAAAACCCTCTTCCCTTTCAATATTCATAAATGTAGCCACAAGGAAAAAATACTACAGGAATCAGGCTTATTAACATGAAATGTGACAAAGACATGGAAGTTTTTCATAGAGCATCAACTAAGTATAAATGAATTCAAACTGATGTGTTCACTCCTCACATCCAGCATTGTGACGTATTAAACAGCACCAAAGCATATGAATGTACACCAATCCATTCTAGACAATGGGCTCCATGATTGTAGGTGGTAAATACTGTATGTATGTCATGAGTTTGAGGGAACTGCAAAGTTTGGCTATCAAACAAGTTGAAAGGTGACTGAATTTTGAAAAAGGAAGTTCAAATTTCAATTGCAATGCAAGGCAATCTTTGACTCTGAACTTGGTCCTCACATATAAATTAAATGGAGATATAGCCTGAAGTATAGGCACCCATGGGGAACAGTTATTGAATGGCATTCTGCATAATACTGCAAGTGTTTGTATGTTCTGTGGAGAATATGCCAGTTTGCCAAGCACTTAAGCATTGGCCCCACTTCACTTTTTTTTAAACAATTTCATTTGTGTCATTTGAGCTGGGTATCAAGAAGAAGCATTCCTGAACTGAATAGTAGAAGGAAGGGAAGGAGAAGGGGGTTCTAATGCAAGTCTGGCTTCTGACGAAGAAAAGTGTATTGGAAAAGGCACTAATTGAACCCACTAGGATTACCGCACATATCAAAAACATTTGATTTTGCAACAAGGCACAATCTGTACCATGCAGCACAGAGTTGGCAGGGGAGACTTCGTCTCACTCCAGACAGACTCAGATACAACATAAGGTTTAGCTCCTCCATGAACTGGTAGAGTATAATTTGGTGTACTTGTGTCTAGAATGTTTAGGGGACTCAGGTACAAAGACACTGAGTGTGGTATAATGGCCTGGATAGGGTCACTGAGCTCTAACATCCAGAAAGGACATGGAATCCAACACTATCTTAGTGTTTTATACTCATCACCATAGTATCAAGAACAAAGAGCAAGACATCTGGTTATGGACTGCCCTCTTCACTGTCTTGATGGTGGATTCTATTGATGTCTCAGAATGATGCTGCTGTGATAGTTGCTACATCGCTTATCCAATATCTAAGTCATTGTGCCATCAGAAGCCATATGCCAGAAGATCATAATAGGTAGTGCATAGAGCATAGGTAGTGGCCTGTAGGTCCCCAATAATTCAGAGAAACTCTTTGACTAACACTGGCCAAAATATTAAAGGAGAAGCCTTCACATTTGTCTTGCCAATCCTGATGTGATTCTGCCACCAAAGAACTAGAAGAGTTCCGTCCTAAAAATAATTAATTTATCCACATAATAGATTAGAAATACTTGTGGTTCATCAGCTTTACCACCTTAAACTGTTCAGCAGCTCTGGAATGTGTTGTTCAGGGGCTGCCTTTGAAGACATTTCAGTTCTGTCTTTGACATTATCTCAATATTCATGGTATTACCTATATTAAATGCAGAGAATTGTGGTAACATTATGTAGCTGCAATACAGACCAAGAGCGTGCTGAAGGATGATCATTAAGTGCGTAGTGGTGGGGATTGGTAAATAATAAAGTTGTAAAGAGCAATGACTGAGGGCATTGGCCTTACTGCTTTCGTAATTGTTTGGTATGTTCAGTGCTTACTAGGGATTTTTTTCTATTTTCCTTTAGGGTGGTGGCAGAGAATGATTCTTTGCACAGTCTCTTAGGCAAAGTCACAGCATCAAAAGGAGACAGTGGCGGACAAGGTAAAGTAGTCTTTGTGTGTAAGCAAAACAATAAATTGTATTTATACATCTTGGTTTCATATTTTTTTAGAGTCTGGGTTTCAAATCAGTCCCTGTACTTCAGTCATTGGGCTAGATATACTGTGAAGCTGACAGTGATGAATGTAAATCTTTGTGTGTGTGTGTCGGGGGAGGGGGGAGAGTTAGAGGCTATTTAGATAAGCACCTGTCCCACTGAGAAAAGTGGCTTTAGTTATAGTCTAAGTAGTAGCTGTTTTTTGGCTGGGGAGGTGGGAAGGGTGACATGGCTAAGCAGTTCTCTAGAGGAGAGAAAAATGGTAACTTAATTCAAAATAAACTCAAAAGAAGTTAATTATATAATCACACACTTTTTCTATAGGTCTGTGGGTAACTATGAAAATGCTTGTTGGAGACATGAGTCAGATTAGGAAGGACTACCCGCATCTTGTTGACAGGACAACAGTTGTTGCAAGGAAGCTGGGATTCCCTGAAATAATCATGCCAGGTAGGAGATGATTTGTTCTGCACTGAAATTAGACTTTCACCTTTTCACTATAAAGCCTAGTATAAATATCCATAATATTTAGCTTGCAGCTTACTTCAGTGTACACTTCAGAGTGATTTCTAATTTAAATATTAGAAGTTAACATGAATCAGTGAAATATATTACAGGTTTCAGAGTAGCAGCCGTGTTAGTCTGTATCCGCAAAAAAACCAGGAGTACTTGTGGCACCTTAAAGAGATAAATTTGTTAGTCTTTAAGGTGCCACAAGTACTCCTGTTTTTTTTGAAATATATTACTTCGAAAAAAATGTAAGGATAAAGCATTTAAAACAAAAATACTTAAAGGAAGACAAAGGAAGATCAGAGATGATGTTGGCCCACTGCTCAGTGGAGAAAGTGAGCTGGTGATAGAAGATGATAGGAAGACAGAGCTGTTAAATGCATACTTCGCTTCAGTCTTCTCACAAAAAGAACATGTGACTGGACGACTAGCGAAATTACTATAGACAATAAAGAGGAAGGGATGCAGACTGGGATCAATAAAGAACATTTAACATCTTCTGACTAATTTGAATGAATTCAAGTTAGTGGGGCCTGATGCTATTCATCACAGAGTGCTGAAGGAATTAGTTGAAGAAATCTCTGAGCCTCTGGCAATAATATTTGCAAATTCATGGATGACAGGAGAGGTTTTAGAAGACAGGAGGAGGGCTAATGTAGTGCCCAGCTTCAAAAAGGAGGAGCAAGGGACCTATAGACCAGTCAGCCTGACCTCAGTACCTGGGAAGCTACTAAAGCAATGTATAAAACATTCAATTTGTGAATACCTAGAGGATGAAGGGGTGATCATTAGCAGCCAGCAAGGATATACTAAGAACAAATCCATGCCAAACCAGCTTGATTTCCTTCTTTGATAGGGTGACTGGTTTGGTGGATGGGGGGAAATGTGGAAATAATATACTTGGACTTGAGCAAAGCTTTTGACACAGCCTCACATGACATTCTGATAAGAAAGCTGGAGTAATGCGGCCGGTAGAACTATAATTAAGTAGATACATAATTGGTTAAACAACCACAAACAATGAATAACTATTAATGGAATGATATCTGGAAGGAGATCTCGAGTGGGGTTCCACAGGGATCTATTCTGGTCCAGTATTATTTTACATCTATATTAATGACTTAGATGTAGGAATAGAGAGCATATTGATCAAATTTTCACAGAAAGCGAGGGGGGTTGCCAACACTTTGGAGGACAGAGCTAAAATTCAAAGGGATCTGGATAGATTGGAGAACTGGGCTATAGATGACTAAATGAAATTCAAAAAAGGCTATACTTATGGAAAAAAAAACCCAAATGCACGAATACATAATGGGTGATAACTGGCTTGGCAGCAGCACTGCTGAGAAGGATCTGGGAGTTGTCATGGATCACAACCTCAACCTGAGTCAACCATGTGATGCTGTTGCAAAAAAGCAATGCAATTTTAGGTTGCATTAACAGGGGTATAGTATGCAAGTCATGGGAGGTAATAGTACCACTCTATTCCACTCTGGTTAGGCCTGAGCTAGAGTATTGTGTCCAACTTTGATCGCCAAAGGAAAGGATCCAGAGGCGAACAACAAACATGATCAAAAGGATGGAATGCAAGCCATATGAGCAAAGGCTGAAGGAATTGGATATGTTTAGTTTGGGAAAGAGAAGATTAAGAGGTGATATGATAGGCATCTTCAAATACTTGAAAGGCTCCCCTAACAAGATGGAGAAAAGTTGTTCTCACTTGCCACAGAGGGCAGGACAAGAGGCAATGGGTTCAAACTATATAACATAGAAGATTTAGATTAGATCTCAGGAAAACCTTCCTAATTGTAAGAACAATAGGACAACAGAACAGACTGCCTAGGGAGGTTGTGGAAGCTCCTTCACTGGAGGTTTTCAAAAGGACATCTGTGCTGGACAGTTTAGACACAACAAATCCTGCAATCTTGGCATGGGGGTCGACTAGATGAGTCTTGCAGTCCCTTCTACCCTATGGGTCTCATAAATTGCTTTCATGATCACTGTGTAGATAAGGAATTATTTACAGCTTTTATTAGTTGTTTGACTTTCATACTATGCTTTTGTTCCAGTTAAAATACCAGTATGTATGAAGTCAGGCTATTGAATGTTTATTTAAAGCCAAATTCTTGGTTCACATTATCCAGACTGGCATGTATGTGGCATTATGGTTTTGATGACATCTCAATTTTGTTCATAGGAGGAAAACAAAAAAAGCTATTTTATAAAGCTCCCATTTGGGGGAAAAATAGAATCTCATATCTTGCTAGTCAAATTGAGCAACAGCATCTTAACTTCACCTCACCAGAAGGTGTCACTGCAGTCTGTGAGTTAGACGAGTTCCCTTTTAGGAAACGCATTTTGTCTCATTTCACACCAGCCTATAAAATCTGATCAAATGAAAATATCAAAGCAGAACACTTTAAACTTTTCTTTAGAATGAACTTAACTTCATTTAATATAGTTCAGCATAGTGAGACGAGTATGTAAGTAATCATTATTACTTATAATAAACCCGCTTGGGTTTCCCTTTGATTTCGTAATATATTTTTATTCTGCTTTCTAACCTTTTGCATTTCTGTCATAGGGGATATAAGAAATGATATTTATGTTACACTGACTACGGGTGATTTTGATAAGTACAATAAAACAACCCAGAGAAATGTGGAAGTGATCATGTGTGTCTGTGATGAAGAAGGAAAAGTGATACCAGTAAGTTTTGTCTGTCTTTCCATTAGTATTAAACATGAAAATGTTAAACACATCTTAGACGTAAGCCTTCCACTTCACATGAATTTTGAATAACATTGTAATGTAATATCCTGCAGTACATTTGTGTTCTATTTCTATGGAGTTGTTTTGTCATGCTGGAATTGTTATACTTAATAAAAGCCTTAAGTAATGCGCATAAACCCATAAAAAACACTTGCTGACCTTTTAGCTCTGGCTAGAGAGCAAACAGATGATTTGCTCTTATTGACTGTGACTCCACTTTTACTCTAGAGATTTCCTCATGGGGATTCCTGGAAGAGTAAAGTAATTGTTATGTTAAACTAAATGTTCCATCTGCATTATACAAGAAGCCAATGCAGGAATGGGTCACGAAGACTGTATTCTTATCTCTTGGTGGGGGATAGTCAGCTTGAGTTAAGAAAGGTAGCAATGTGGACGAGTGTGTGTCTGTCTGTACATATGCAACATAAATATTTACAAGTTTTTTCATGGTGTCTGTTTTCCTTTTTTGTCTCAAGACATTAACAGCTGTCCTATATTTAGGAAGATTTTCTTCCACTTTGTTTTGGGCTTTATGCTATTCTTTTTGGAACTATGCTGTATTCAGAAGAGTGAAAGCAGTGACATTTCTTAAGAAAATGTAAATCTGGAGCAACTAACTGTGTCAAAAACCTTACACTGGCAGAATTGAGAATTTGGCCCACATTTATCAAACTTCACATTAATGCATGTATGATGCAACAAATCTTCATGATGGGGCCAAACATCAAAATGTGACCTCCAGCAGTGAACATGTAACTTTGCACATGCAAAAACTCGTGTGCACATCAGTCATGTAAAAATGAAGAAGAAAAACACCCCAAAGAGCTTTGGATCTCTAAGTTCTAAGTTCTGTTGCCTGCATCTGCAAGTAACAATGTTAACTCATAAGTGCAAGTTTGGGGATGTGCAAGTGGAAGCTAGGTAGAAGTCCTTTTGGAAACCTGGCACTATTTTATGTCTTCACTTAATTTTCTTTAACAGTACCTATCCCAAAGTCTAGGCACCTCCTCATTATTACAGTACTTAATAAAATGAACATATTTAAATGTCCAGAAATAAAATAACATCTTAATTTTTCTATCCTACTCTATTCATGCACCTTATCCCTAACGACACGAGAAACAAAGCACATCACTGTGTCTATATTTGCAGCTTAAGTCAATTCAATTCAAGCACTATTTTTAGGCATAACTCCTTTAAACCTCTTAATTACACAAAAAATCTTACCTGTTCATTTAAGATAAACTTGAGAACACATGATATATATTGGGAAGCTAACTGGACTTCTGCTTTATCTAGATATAACAAAAGCAAAGCTGAATTAGAAATAGTCCACAATACAGAACACCAATCCACAATAAACACATTAAGTAGTATCAATTAATTTTCAGTGAGTTACAAGAAAGAATTGAAGCATCCATGATTTCATTCTTTAAATAGGGAAGTTATGGCTGAGTTTAGCTATCAAACTAGTTTAAATTGACAAACTGGCACTAGATTTATTTCTGCAAATGAGAGAAGGTTATTTTCTATAAGTAAATGTCACAGAATACATTGAAACAACTCATGTGATAATGGTGCATTATAAAACACCCTTTGGGGTTATGTATTTCTACTAATTTAGATGGACCTACCTAGGCACATGCCTGTATTTCTCAGTAGAACCCAGAAATAAAGCCTTATTACTCCTCTTGAGGTATCAATATGATAACCTTCTTGTCACATGTTTAAAAGAATTACTTCATAAGGTATGAAGTGGTTAAGTTAGATGGTGTACTGCTATCTGATGTTTATAAATATCTGTCAGCCAATACAATGTACAAGCTTAGCTTCAGTTGCAGCTACAGTCGAGAACAAGTCCTATGAATGTGTAATTTAGTGTGTATTTAATGTGCAAGTGTGAGGGATGCTCCATGAGTGACAGATGCTACATTTTTGATGGGTGGTGAGACCCACCCCAATTAGAAATAGAGGCAGAAGTGAGAGCTTGGCCTATTTGCCCTTCAGCACAGGGAACTAGCTACTCTACGTGCGGGATTCCTGGCTGTACTGTGTGTCTTTTCAGGCCATGAAATGGCCTCAGCCTAGAATTTAAAAACCCTTGTGATAAAATGAGTGGAGATGAGCATTGATCAAACCTGGGGTGATTTTTTTTTTAAAGGCAGATTGGGGTCTGAACTCTATAGTTTGTGCCAGGCTGTAGAAATAGCATTGTGTGTGTGTGTGTGTGTGTGTGTTGGAGGGGAGAAAATGAGGGATAAAATCAATGAGCAACTTTGGAAAAGGTAAGGTTTAAAAAAAATAGAGAATGTGAATTAAAATGTTGGAAGGGAAAGTTTTATGTTAGATAAATAGAACTAGAATAAGCAATTGTTAGACATATGGGGTGGGAAAGAAAGGTGAGACTAAAAATATAAATAGAGACTTTAAAAACTGGGAAGAAAATGTTCAAATAGAGTTAAATATTGATATATTAAAAAATAGCATCAAACTAACAAAAGACAGTAGACCGTCATTAATAATATGAACCAGGAAAAAAACAAGGCAGCAAGAGCTTGATGTATAGCAGGTGGCAAAAACTGGATGTAGAATTGGATCTTTTTTGGGGTGTCACATTTTCTTCCCCTCTTTGTAAATCATAAATGCGGTATGAACTCAAGGAGAACAGTGACTGCCTTTCTGTGGTTGCTGTGTACTAGGGTGGCAGATACTGCTTGAAAACTACATCCAATTAGCTGGAGCTGAACCTTTTGGAAAGGGGTAAAGCAGACTTGCAAGTGGCATAATGGTACCCTCAGGCAGACAGTGCTAGAGTTTGGAGCAGACAGATCCTGAGAGAAGGAGCCCTAACTACAGCCAAACAAGTGTAGAAGACTTAAGTTGGGGTAAAGTTACTGTAGAGGCACTAAAGCCTGCTGAGGCTTAGTCTGGAGTTCCATATAGGTAAATTTGGGAACACCTTTTTTGTTAATAAAGCAGTTGCCAAGAGAAGTGGCTCTATTTTTGGACTGAATGAGCACTCCCATTTGAGGTGGGGTGGGCATGCTGCTGTTGTGGGGTAGGGCCCACCCAGATCACAATGCATTTTGGGCATAACTTTGAGTGTAGAAATGAAACACGACAAATGTAAAAATACACCCTGAAATGAGATGTATTGGGGTAGGAGGGAATGTCCAGTAAGGGGCCTTATTGCCAGGCACCTTATCCCCTGCTCCTAGTAGTGCCCCTAGAGGGAAGTCTCCCTGAGGAAGACGATTGTCTGAGAATTCTGATTTAATTCATAGAAGGGATTTTGGAGTCTACATTGGGAATGCCTTCCTGAACTGAAGTAATCGTGTCCAGCTGAGCCTACTTAGGCTCAGAACCTCAATAGGGGATGGGCTGCTTTTCAGAAAGAAAGGAGTGTTACATTCTAAATGCCAGGGCAGCGAGTTCTAGAGACAAATCCTCCCTAGTTGTATTTGTAGTTTTCTGGCCTCTTAGAGATAAAATAAAATAAACTGCCTAAAGGAAGTGTTCCTAGGCATTTCTCTAGGATTTTGTTGCTCGTTTTCTTGGAAAAGAGCCCTGTGAAATTTGAAACCCCAGAAAAGAGAGGGCTTTGGCATCTTCGCTTTGCTTAGCCCTCCTAGTTTTTCTCTAGCTGCACAGACATCCAACTAAACCTCCAAGAAAACTGAAAAAAGCCAACACAAATTATTAACTTCCCTTTCCCAGTCACAAACACCTACATCTTAGCCCCTTTATGGAGCAAGTTATTTGTTGGGCACTGGCTGCATGCTAAAGGAAGTAAAATCTCCTGAGGTTGCCCGAGCCATCTCTACTCTGGCATATCCTGCTGTTGAAAGTTTTTTGTGCTTCAGGGTTGTTCAAGCAATTGTGTTTGTGGATGTCTGACCCTGGCCTACATTCTCATGTGAAATTTTTTAAATAAATGCCCTCTTGAGGCACAACATGACTATGTAGTGGTACTACACACTATTTCTACTCTAGCTTGTCAATATATGGTCTCCTCTTGAAGTCTTTGCATGTACAAAACTCACATGGATTTCAAAGGGAGCCAGGTAAGGGGTGATAGAGCTGCATGCACTAGGTTGAAGACTACTTTTATTGTTCAACTTGGTTGCAGTACAAAAAATAAAATAAAGAAGAAACACACTGGAGAAGCATTAAAAATACCTGAAGAGGAGGCATTTGATAATATTTTTTACACATGGGATGGTTGAAGTATAATCTACTTCAAGTGTAGAAAATCTCCTTGGGCCAGAGACTTCCTTATGTGTTTCTACAATGCCTACCACAGTGGGTTGCTGGTCTGACTGGCGTCTTTAGGTGCTATCACAGTACAAATAATACAACTTTTTTTTATTATTTGTGCAATGAACAGAATATCCTGTGCTCCTTTTTATGTGTGTCATTAAATGTAGCACTGTGGCCTCTAGCTGTAAACAATTTTTTTCTGTTGCACTTAAATTGGAAGATGCTTTTCCATTTAAATGAGATTGATCGTGTTCTTGGTTCTATACAATGGGCCAAATTCACTACTGGAATAAACAAGTTGAATTGCATTGATTGAGTATAGTGAAACCCATGCTCATACCAATAATCAAGTTGGCCTCTGAATACAGTTGTCAGTGTTGCACCTGCTAAAGATTTGTTAAAAGATTGGCACTAGCATGTATTTAGAGCTAAAAACCCTATAAAATGCATTGTGGATGTCTGAAGATTTAGAAATAATCAAAGTAAAATACCACCTGATCAATGCAAGCCCATCAGGGAACTTATTTTGTATGGATTTTTTTTTAAAGAATCAGATTAAACATCAGTGTTACAAACAAATGATAAGACTGGTTACCTTTAGGATCAGAAATTTTCGGAACATTTTATATTGATGGAGTGCTGCTAATATTGGATGATTGTATTAATTTCCTTGTAGTGTTTGACTTCTTTAGCAATCAGAATGTGAGGTGTGAGAGACAGGGTGGGAATGTGATCTGATGATCTGGTCATGACTCCCTGCTTCTCTTCATGGCTCTGATTTCTAGAATGCTAGTATTTATTATAGTTAAACAGCTTTAACTTCTAGTTCTTTGGATGAATTTTGTAAATCTGCTATGCTGAAAATATGTACCTTATTGGAGTGTTCTAAAGTAGGAGAGTTTTGCCTTTTACCCACAGCCCATGAATTATTTACACAAAATAACTAAGTTGAATTTTTTTCCTCTCTTTTTGTATAAGAATGCAATTTGTTTGGGAGCAGGGGACAAACCTGTAAGTGAATACAGATCAGTTCTCTACTATCAGGTCAAACAGCCACGCTGGATGGAAACATTAAAGGTATGACACAAACATTTTTCATTTATATTTTCCCCTTTAGTTGTCTGCTCCTATCTTTTCTCCTAAAAAGACGATTACAGTGCAACTCACATTTTTTGTAACAAATACCTTGAGGTCTTGAAATATAGTTGCATGTATGTCTTACATCAACTATCAGTTAGGGATACATGATAAGTAATGCTTAAAGTTTTAGTCTAGAAAACTGTTAGGATTTTTTGTTGTAGCGGCAAAACCAATGAGATCATCTTAGTTTATTTTATGTCCTGAATATGCCTTATTCAAAATGAAGTACACCATTAGCTGTACTGGTGTAAAACAGAGAAAGCGAGAAGCTTGAGTGATTAAACAAGTATAGTAAATAACCTCTTGTAAATTTTAGATTGTTATGGTCTTGGATGCCTGTTAGAGGAAAAACGAATAGACACTTATGTAATCAGTGTTTAATTGGAATAGTCTGGAAGGTTCTGAAGGCAATAATTACAAAACATGTCTCAAGGTTACTTGACAAGTCTACAGTCAATGCTGTTTTGGAAGAGTGCTATGGAAGATTGGCTAAATTATGTCAGTAATCTGTATAATAAGTCTGCGACTGCACTAACGTATGTAGTGAGAGTGGAAAGAGGAAGGTAGGTCATCTGCAGCTGTAAAACGTATGTGTAGTCTTGAAAGCACTGACAAATGTATTTTGACATCTTGTTTCCATTTTAAATTTTGGCAGTAACTTGAGCAGATTTTATGTTGAGGGCTATTAGAAAATAGTTGTGCTTAACTTATTTGAAAGTTGGGGTTTCAAGTCAGATTAAGGTACTGTAAAATGCTGTGTTGTAGCTAGTGATTTTCAAAATAGTCTCATGTGATTTTAGGAGCCACCACTGTCTAAGCAATAAAGAGAGTCAAGGTGGGTAAAACTGGATCAACTTCTGTGGGTGAGAAAAGATTGACTGCCTGTCTTTCATCCACAGAAGTTGGTCCAATGAAAGATATTACCCCACCCACCTTGTCCCGCTAATATCCTGGGACCAACACGTCTACTACTATACTGCAAATAGGAATAAATGCAAGATGGACATCAGAATTACCTGTCAGATCATGAGAATGTTTTATACTAATGGAGTGCTGCTAATATTGGATAATGTATTAATTTCCTTGTAGTGTTTGTGATTTCTTTAGCAATCAGATTGTGAGGTGTGAGAGAGTGGGTGGGAATGTGATCTGATGATCTGGTCATGACGCCCTGCTTCTCTTCATGGCTCTGATACTGACTTGCTTTGCAGCTTTGGGAAAGTCATTTAATATTTCTCTACTCCAGTTCATCCATTACCGAAGAGGTATAATTAGCTCCATAGGGCTTTATGATTTGATGTTAAAGGGCTTTGAGAGGTGTTATATAGATCCATATAATTAACAGTACAATTTCACTTTCCTTTTTCATTTGTTTTCTAGCACATGAACTGTTGTCAGTCCTATAACTGATGGCTTTAGACATACTCACATGCAAATTGGAAGTGGTCCTGATGAACATTTTCATCCTGGACTGTATAATAGGATCCCAGGCACCCAGAGCTCAGTCTACTCCTCCTGCTGCAGTCCTTTTTTACACCCTCCTCTATTCTGCTTGACTGTGGTGCCTCTGAGTTCATTAGGAATGCCAAGCAGATGATTTCAGGCCTAGCATATCTTCTGCTTACTGAGGCCAGGCCTAGGCAAATGCGTTTTGTGTATGCAAGGCTTTATAGGGCCAGCATACAGGTGGGGAAGAGTACCACTGATTTTTGCATGTGGTTATGACTGTCTCAAGTTTGGTCAAGTGCCCCCTCTTGCCCACTCCCCAGATGGCTGTGAGTAGTGCTGCCAACTTTCTAATTGCACAAAACTGAACACCCTAGCCTCGCCTATTGCCCGAGGCCCCGCCCCCCGCTCACTACATTCCCAGTCCCTTGGTGGCTCGCTCTCCCACACCCTCACTTACTTTCACTGGGTTGAGGCAGGGGGTTGGGGTGCAGGAGGGGTGGTGCCAGAAATGAGGGGTTCAGTGTGTGTGTGGGGGGGTCTGGTCTGGGGAAGGGAGTTGGGGTCCAGAAGGGGGTGAGGGCTCTGGCTGGGGGTGTGGGCTCTGGGGTGGGGTTGGGGATGAGGGGTTCAGGGTATGGGAGGGGGCTCTGGGTTTGGGGGGGCTCAGGGTAGGGGCATGGGCTTACCTTGGATGGCTCCCAGTCAGTGGTGCAGTGGGGCTAAGGCAGGCTCCCTGCCTGTCCTGGCAGCACACTGTGTTCTGGAAGGGGCCAGCAGGTCCAGCTCCTAAGTGGGGGGCCAGATGGCTCTGAGCACTGCTCTCGCCTGCCAGCCCTGCCCCTCAGCTCCCACTGGCTGTGGTTCCTGGCCGATGGGAGTGTGGAGCTGGTGCTCGGGGTGGGGACAGCACGCAGAGCCCAATGGCCTCTCTGCCTAGGAGCTGGACCTCCTGGCTGTTCCGGGGTGCAGCATGGTGCCAGGACAGGTAGGGACTAGCCTGCCTTAGACTCGCAGCACCGCCAACTAGTCTTTTAATGGCCCAGTTGGTAGTGCTGACCAGAGCCGCCAGGATTCCTTTTTACTGGGTGTTCCGGTCGAAAACCAGACACCTGGCAACCCTACCTGCGAGGAACCCCACTTCATTGGGCCCCATCTGCTTTAATCCTCCAGAGTTGAACAGAATACAGGCACTGCCTCTCGTTGGGATCCCTCAACATACTCACAGGGTGATGATCCTCCATTCAGCACACTCTTCTGAAAGCTGAGATTTTGTGATCCAGCTGCCTACCCCCCGTTACCAGTGTTAACTGTTCAGACTCTCCTATAGCTTAAAGACTCCCTCTTGGAGAAATTCTGCCATCTGGGTGCTCTGCACCCACAGGTTAACTCTTAAAGGGCATATGTGTAACACCCAATGCACAGACTGACTTTCACAGGATTCTAAACCACCATTGCTCTTAATCACAAGAAATACACAGATCTATACAAAAATAAGTCTATATACTTGCTACAGAAACGCCAACAATAGAGTTAACAGAGACTTTTAGCCTGCATGAATGAATGAATGATGACATTTCCCTGCCTTAGTTTCCTCACCTGTCCAGAGCATGATTCGGGTCAGAGTCCTCTGGGTATGTCCAGGGTGCTTCTGCTTCAACACCATGGTTTGTTGTTATAGTCGTGGAGCCTTTCACATGCATGCATGCATGCACTCTCTCTCTCTCTCCCCGCCCCCGCCTCCAGGTCAGCTTGCTTTGACCTACATTGGTCCTAAGCAGAGTTTCCCCTGCTATGAAAGCATGCCTGTCTCTTCCCCTCTCTCCTGCCCAAAACTTTCTGTGTGTTTCCAACTCCCTCAAGTTGATATATCCCATCATCAACTCCTGGCTCCTTTGTCCTGCTGCTAGTAATTTTCCACTCTTCAAACCCAAGCCTACTTACATGCAGACTGGAGGAAGTGGCTTCTCCCAGCTCTAGACATCCTCCTCTTTAGCATATATACTGAGCAATCCGAGTACAGTCATTAAAGGTAACTATTCTCCATCGTCCCTAGTCTGGAAGAGATGTGCTTACATGCCTGTCAGCAGTATACAGTGGCATTCCTTGATGCAGCAATTTTCAGTAAGAACAACTTCACAATATCAACCAGAATTAGTAAATTTCCCAGATTTCATGAGTAGCTAAACCCAGCAATTAAAGGAATGGTGGATATTCATTTCAAAGTAGACCAGTTTCATTATGTGCTATAACTTCTGATTTATAAAAGGTGGCAGTCCCCATTGAAGACATGCAAAGAATACATCTGCGTTTCATGTTCAGACATAGGTCATCTCAAGAGTGTAAGTACAGATTTTTTATTATTTTTGTTTGCAATCAAGGTTGCCGATCCTTTTAAAAAATAACACATAATTTTTGTACTTTGTAGCTAAAGACAAAGGAGAAAAGAATTTTGCAATGGCCTATGTAAAGCTAATGAAGGAGGATGGTACAACTCTTCAAGATGGCTCCCATGAGTTGGTAGTAATAAAGGTATAGTAATGAAGGTTGTTGCATAGAAGGAATCATTTTTTTCACTGACTTTTTTACTGTTCAGTCTTCTAAGATATTCCCAATTTTCTATGGTCTTCCTCTCATTATCCTATTAAAGACTTAAATTATGTGGTCCTTTCTCTGAATCGATAAGACTGGATGCATCTTTTTCTAGAGCCAGTTAAGATGACTCCAAACATTTGCTATAGGTAGGAATCATTGTAGAGTACACAGGACAGTTGTTGTTCCCACATTTTAACCTTTGTTGCCCTGCTTAAAGTCTACTTTGTCCCTGCTTCTAGAAGCTTGGGACAAAACTCAAGACCTGGACTTAAACCATCATTAGAGCATGGAATAAAATTCAGTTAAACACTGATTCAGTTAATTTCTCCATGATCTCTTCTGCCTTGTGAATAATCTGTGAACAGCTTGTGACTTTCTTGTATTTGTGAGGGGTCAGTTGGTTTATAATTACAATAAATACTACTTAGCTGTGGGTTGTATATGAACAGTCAGTTGCAGGGTTTTGGATACTGGACATTTGAACAGTGCTGGTTTGTTCTGGTTGGCATGGTTGACATTTTTCCCCCCTGGTTGGATGCATGATATTAAACTTAGGTTTCCCATGCAGATACTGAAGACTGGGAACTGGAAATGAATTTCCTGGAAATATAATCAATCCTGTACTTAATTAGCTGTTTCCAAATGTGTTTGGTCCAGTAAACTAGTTTTCTGTAATATTCATGGCAAGCTAAAACAGAGGCATGCACACAACTAAAGCAAACTGTTTATACATTCCAGTGGAGATTAATGTATTTTTTTAGATATTTGCCAACCTCTTGTTGGTGCTAAAACTGATAAATATTGAGGCCAGAAGGGACCATTATGATCATCCAGTCTTGATTGATTGTATAATGCAACCCATAAAATTTTAGCAAGTGATTCCTGCATCATGCCCATAACTTCTGGTTAAGCAAGAGCATATATATTAGAAATGTTAAACTGAGTTGGCACATTATATTTGTGGTAGAAGATAGACAGATAATTTCTGACAGAGAAATGCTACTTCTAGAATTCAAACACAGAAACACCAACGCTAAGCATTTAATAACATGAGTCAGGATCCCAGAAATGGAGAGGCTTTAAACTCAAGAGGTTTTAAAGACCTTTTAAAGTTCTTAGATATGCTGTTTTTTTTTCTTTTTTTGCTTTCTGATGTTCAGTCCTTTGGTGTGAACTTGAATCATGTTTTCAAGCTTTTCTCTGAGGGTTAGAAACTTTTTATTCAAAATGGAAGCTGAGACTCTCATGGAAACTTTTTTTTTTAACCTAATTGTGAAACTGATAAAATTGAGGAAGCAGGCAACACTTGCCAATGTTCTAGTACATCTTCAACTTCAGAAGTGACCTTTCCGCCCTCAATATATCTTGATAATTTGCATGTTTTTTCTGTGCTTTGCTTGACTGCAGCTAGAGAATGGACATCTCCTCGTGGGATGGAAACCCATGGTTTTTTTAATGCATTTGAGTGAGAACCTGAGTGTAGCCACCAAGCCTCTCTCTACATCTTGTCAGACTGGGAAGCATCCCTGACACCTCTTAGGGATGCATTAGCATAAATTATCTCAAGAATTATATAAAACCATAAAAACTGACACCATAGGTCTGTTTGCACACAGCCCTTCTTTCATAAGCCAAATCTTATGGAGCTATGGTAAATGTCAAAGAATAAGTCTCCTGAATCTAGAAATCTTGTGCTGAGTGAATTTCAGGTCAGCGTACTCTCCTCCACATCTGCTACACTTGCTCTGCAGGCCTGGCAGTTGTGCCTTCTTATATGTCTGGAAATTCAGCTTCAAACCTGAACAGTCATGAAATTTGAATAGTTGCAACAGTATTAGATACATATTGTAAACTCATGGATGTACTATATGGTGCAAGTAGCCATTCCAAGAGCTGTAATTAAGTATTTTCTATTTTCCTTCCCTAGTACCTACCATTTCATAATCTGACTAAAGTGTTTTTTTTTTGTGTTTTTGTTTTTTCATTTTAATAGGCTTCTTTTGCTAGAAGCTTGTATTGGAGAGACTGTTTTCAGTTCCAGTCTTAATTGTCAACTGAGTATAGTTTTCCCTAATTTATCATTTCTGAATAGTTACAATGCAATCAAGTTGGATTTTATGATGGACTGCATTCGGTCTGTCATAGTATCTGTCCGCCCTAATCAATATTCAAGTGCATACAATTATTGAGAGGACATCTAAAATAATTTTACAGAATACAGATTTACTTTGCCTTATACAAAATTGTCATTTTCTTTGGCTCATCACTATTCACAGCCTCTCTTACAAGGCCAAACACCACAATTCTGTTTTGATTGCCTTTCTATGGAATTTCTTCAAATCAGAAGAAATAATGTCCCATTTTACATCTTGCCAATTATTCCTGAATAACGTATCTAAGATAGGGCCTTTCCCCTCCATCCAGACAGTCCAGGTCACCCTCCTGTTAGATCTCAATTATATCATCTTCTGTGACATTGAAAAATGCAGTCTTGACCCCCCTGCCCCCACCCCTTTATATCCATTCAAAATGGTGCTTCAAAGAAAAATTTCCAGGATTTTTGCTTTGATCATGTCATCCTCTTTGCATCCTTTCACTGTCCTCTTCTCCATTTCATCAAACGCAAACTACTTTGCCACTTTCAAGGCCCTTCATGTCCTATCCCCACTTTACTTGTCTGTCATGTGCTATTGAGAAGTCAACTCCAGCCTGCATTCTACCACTGATACCAGCCAGCATCGTCCACTTATTACATTTTCAAACAATCGCCTTTCCAATTTCTGCCAGGCTGCCTTTTGCATAGGGGAAGGAGCACCCTTTGAGCACCCTCAAAGTCACCCCTCCTTAAAACTTTTCCTGTGGTGCCTAGAAAAAAAATCTTGACAGTGGTGAGATTGCTGGTGTGCTGAGACTACAGCTTTCTTGCTGACCAGCATTGTTTGTGTTTACTTGCGCTCCCCGTGTCTGTGTGTATTCACCTGTTTTCTCTTACCTATCCTTACTTTGTAAATTATTTTGGGGGCAGGGACCCTCTTTTTGTTATGTTTGTGCAGTGCCTAATGCTCGTCCCTGGCTGTGATTCCTATGCATTCCTGCAGTACAAATAATACATAACTAATATCTTTTCAGGGTGATAGTAAGAAAATGGAGGATGCCGGTGCTTATTTGACTCTACCTTCCTGTCGCCAACATGTGGAGAATAAAGGATTGACCTTAAGCCGAAGTGCTAGCAGCGTAGGAGGACTCTCAGTAAGCGCACGGGATGCCTTTTCTATTTCAACTCTGGTTTGTTCAACAAAGCTAACTCAAAATGGTACGCAGTTCAGATTCTTGTGTAAGCATTCGAAAAAAAGCTATTACACATTCTTAAAGCTTTTTAACATCCATATGAGTTATCATCTCTGCAATTTATTTCAGTGGGTTTACTGGGTCTTTTGAAGTGGCGCATGAAACCAGAACTGCTGCAGGAAAATTTAGAAAAACTGAAGATTGTGGATGGGGAGGAAGTTGTGAAGGTACCTCCTTTTCAGTGTCACGTTGTTACACAGCTGCTGTTCTGGTGCTGTTGGAGTTCTGTACATAGTAGACTGCTGGGTTCCTCTCCCCTTTAATGATGATTTTGTGAGCCTGCTGCTTCTCTTTTGACAGAGGATAGAACATTTAGGCTTCTGTCAGGCTGTTGTTCATGGCATTCAACAGTCGTCTGATAGAGGGGATTGGATCGTCATATCGTTGGTTTTTCATGACATTGATTATTTTTTTCCATTTAGTAGAGTTAGGTATGCCATTGTTATTCCAGAACCTTGTCTTCCTCTGCACAATGGACAAAATACACCATTCCAATAATTTAGGAAGAGGTGATTCTGCAGAGCTCAGCTGCTCATCACTCTTTCCTTAAATGAGAGATAATTTTCTCTGTTCACATAAATTCATTATAATGACAAAGTTTTGTCATTAATTGTACAAGATGCTCACATGAAACAATTTCCAATACATCTTAACACCAATCTTGGTGAAAGCAAAATACAGTTTGAACACTTATAAGGATTAAACTAGTGGGACAGGTAAGGATAATTTTAAAATAGATATTAGATACAATATGGATGGAGAAAATCATGTAGTCACTATAGGATGGTAACTTAGGATTTCATTACTATTATGAGTAAGAGTCCTTATATTAGATAGTTTAATGTCAGAAATTCCTATGCTGACATCACACATTGTTGCTTGCTGGGCCACGTTTGAACAA
This sequence comes from Mauremys reevesii, assembly GCF_016161935.1. Classification (NCBI taxonomy): domain Eukaryota; kingdom Metazoa; phylum Chordata; order Testudines; family Geoemydidae; genus Mauremys; species Mauremys reevesii. The sequence goes on from NC_052630.1 coordinate 29,832,627, forward strand.
GTGTGCAGAGTACAATAAATTTTTTGATGCTATTTGTGTTAGGCTAATTTTTTTTACTTACTAGCAGATATGGACATATAGCCGAAGGTATTTGACCTCTTTCAGCCATACATATAAAATTCATTTGACCATATTTGCAAATTTGAAATGCACATGTAGAAAAAAATCTAAGTAACAACATAACAAATGTTTAGCCTAGATGAGAGTAGATTAGATGTTGTAATACCGAAAGAGCTATTGGATAAAGCTGAGGCCCTCTACATTAACAAATGCAAGTAAATGCATTTACTTTAAATATCAGTTGTTTATTGCTACATGTAAAGACTATTTGCAAGGCTGCAGAAGTAGCTAAATCTGGCAGATACAAATCCTCAAGAGAAATGACTTCTGCCACTTCCCATTCCTCCTCCTAAAGGTGCCTGCCTCCAATTTTTATTTTAGTGTTTTTCTGGAAGGTAGAAAGATGGCTTAATCTTGGTCTTTCTCCTTGTCAAATTTTATTCCCCATATGTGTATCTACATCTATCTAGCTATATATCACTAACAGAGGTAGTAATACTGTCCTGTAATCCAATAGGTATAGCTCATTTTCTGTCTACTTGAAGCTTCACACAGTTGTCTTCTGGGACACCCACCTTGATTAAGGGAATATTGCTCAGCTAACTCAGAGTCCCAGGAATATTCCAAACATAGTATTATTCTAACACTTGTAGATCCTTAATTCAACATCTTACTGCTTCCACATGCCTTAGCCAAGGTGAACACGTTATTGTTGCTAGTTTGTGGTGCCATGTGTCTTCCCGCTGCACTTTGTATGTGTTCAAATCATTGGGAAAATAGCTAAAAGCACCATTTCTCCCCCGGCACTGGAATTTTACTTTGCACCTTTAGTTTACTTTTTAGGAAGCTATAAAACTGACTTACTATGCAAAATAGGTGACAAGGGCTGGGTCCCATAAATATTATCTCTGGTTGTGTGATCCAGGGAACTACAGACCCGTTAGTCCGATCTCTATATATGCCAGGCTTTAGAACAAATTGTGAAGGAAAGAATAATTAGACCTAAATAGGAGATAATGCAACATGGTTTTACCAGAGGTAGGCTGTCAGAGTAACCTGACACCTTTCTTTGATAACTGATTCTTTAGACAAGAGAAGTGTGGTAGATCTAATCTATATGGACTTTAGTAAAGCACTTGATAAATGATAATGAAAGCCCATTTAACAGATTCCAGACTGCTATCTTCAACACAACACAGAATTCTTGAATCTTACAGTAACTATTGAGAATACATGTTGTTTTTAATCCAAGAAATAACAAACATTTGCTTTCAGATAAGTTTTTTTTTAACTTTTTCCTTTCTGCCCTCTCTAAAATACTAATGAAAACCTTTCCTGATCTTTAAAGTTTTGAAAGAGGTATAATCTTAAATGCATAAACCAGCCTCTAATTATAAGGGTTAGTAAGGTACTTCCTTGTAGGCAGGAAACTCCATAATTGTCCACTAAAGAGTTTCTGCCCCTTTCTCCAAAGCACCTAGTGTCAGCTACTGTCAGATGATGATGATGATGAGCACAGATGGGTTTCTGGCCTGATCCATTATGCTTTCTTATTCTCAAGTGGGGTTAAAGATTTATCCATCTGGGAATTTTCTTTGTGCAGAGAATACAGAATTGGGACATTAGCGACAAAGTGGTGCTTTTCACAAGTATTCTGACACACTCAACTATACATCAGAGCTAAATTTTAATTTTGGGCTTGTCATAGACAGGTGATTAAAAATGATGGAAGAGAATAATAGTAAACATTGCTCAAACATAGCTGGTAAAGGAATATTTGCTCAGTTTGTGCTTTCTGCTGCTGTCAGCAGGTATACATGAGAATAAGCATTTTTTTTTATAGCTGGGTTATATATGTTGGGTTTTTTTTTTAAAATGGGAATATATTATTAATGCCCTGCCTTCTTATAACAAATGCAAGGTAGGTAAGAATTTGTGAAAAATTACTGAACAGTGTTAATAGTTAATGAAGACATAAAGAGAAGGCACCCAAATTAGGAGTCATGTAATTTAAATCAACCTTACCTTTTAAGTCTAAAAGCAACTAATGCTATAGTAGCTACCTCTGTTCTATGGGGAGGGGGTGAAAAGTGCAGTACCCACTAGGGACTGAGGACAAAACCAATTCAAATCAACAGTGGTCTCGCTATTGACTATAATGGGCTCAGGCTCAGGCTCGGAGCAGGGATCGGCAACCTTTGGCATGCGGCCCATCAGGGAAAGCCGCTGGTGGACCGGGACAGTTTGTTTACCTGCAGCGTCTGCAGGTTCGGCTGATCGTAGCTCCCACTCGCTGCGGTTTACTGTTCCAGGCCAAAAGGGGCTGCGGGAAGCAGCATGGGCCGAGGAATGTGCTGGCCACCACTTCCCACAGCCCCCATTGGCCTGGAACAGCGAACCACAGCCAGTGGGAGCTGCAATTGGCCGAACCTGTGGATGCTGCAGGTAAACAAACTGTCCTGGTCCACCAGCGGCTTTCCCTGATGGGCCGCGTGCCAAAGGTTGCTGATCCCTGCTCTAGAGGGATAAACATCTTTGGTGCTGTTACCTTTTCAAGATGAAAAGAGCAAATATTGATCTATATCACTCAAAAAGACAGGAATTGTTTTAATTATATACAAACTACAGATAGTGATAGTTTAAAGCGTCATAGCATTGATAAAAAACCTAAGTGTATATTATGGACTAACCGATCGGAATCTTCAGGGACATGGTCAAATTCCAGCAACTAAAGGCTATATCCTCTGAGGTGCATAAAAAAATCCCCAGATAACAACAAAAAAACCCACGCAATTTTCCCAGGGGCCTCCAAAAATCCATCTAGAGGAAACAAAGTTCCATTATCTGCAAAATGAGTTTTGAATGTGATTTTTCCAGGTTATTTTAATTATTTTGTCTTGTTTCATTTTCCATCATATAGTTTCTTCAAGACACTTTGGATGCCCTGTTTAACATCATGATGGAACATTCCCATAGTGATGAATATGACATTCTAGTCTTTGATGCCCTGGTAAGAATCATCATAGAAAAAAAAAAAAGACTACATTGCAAATAGAAAAATGAGCAAATGGACTTGAAATGTACTTTAGTAGTGTAGTGTCTTCAGTATCATAAGAGACTCCATAGTGTGTATATATACACCGCAAGGAATTAGTGTTAAAATAACATAAAACTAGTTGATTAAATGTTGCCTTTGAAGGTGTCACGCTATGTGGAGTGGCTTAGGACCATAAGTGCCAACCTCAGAGCAGACTGTCAAAAAAGGAGAGCAGACACCCCAAACTGGTGATATGTTCTATAACCCTGTAACAAATCTGATCTCTGAAAGCACTATAAACAGTCTTACCATGGAGGCACAGGCAGTCCCCTTGGGTATTCCACTCTATCTTGCCACTCAGGCAAACTAGACTAAGAGATAAATGGTCACTTACACCAAAGGTCACAAAATATTCAGGTTGCTCCCAGTCTTAATAGACCAGTCACTTTCCTCAGATGAATTTATACCTCAGATCTCTCACCAAAGACAACACTGGTAGTCAGACTTATAGTAAACTAAGGCCTTGGCTACACTTGCAAATTTGCAGCGCTGCAGCAGGGTGTGAAAACACACCCTCTCCAGCGCTGCAAATTGCGGCGCTGCAAAGCGCCAGTGTGGTCAAAGCCCCAGCGCTGGCAGCGCGGCTCCCAGCGCTATACGTTATTCCCCACAGGGAGGTGGAGTAGGGACAGTGCTGGGAGAGCTCTCTCCCAGCGCTGGCGCTTTGACTACACTTAGCGCTTCAAAGCGCTGCCGCGGCAGCGCTTTGAAGTGCAAGTGTAGCCATAGCCTAAGAATTTATTGACTAGGAAAAAAATCAGAGTTATTTACAGGTAAAAGCAGGCAGTCTGTGGTTCCAAAAGGTGACAGATGTCTACATCTATCAATTCAAAATGTCTTGCAGGGCAAACCAAGAGTAACCATGGGGATCTCTGCTTCAGTTTAGTGTCTGACCCTGTCTGAGCCCAAACATCAAAAAAAGAAGAAATTTTTTCTGTCCTATTTCCTCCCACCAGCATTCAAGCTGATGGTAGGGGCTTTCTTGCACTAACACACGTTTGTGGGTCAGAGAGAGCCATTAACTAAGTCTTTGTATTGTGATGTTCCACAATGGCCTACTTAGTTCTGATAGTCCTTCTTGATGGGCAGTGGACCACTCCTTCTGATTGGGTTCACAGGGTCAAAGAAAGCACTTCTACAGTTACAAAATAAAACTTACATATCACCTTATAGCTTGGGATACAGACATGAAGAGTGAAATTAATACATGAAGCAACTTAAAAGCATTTCATAAAGTCTAAAAATATTGTTATAAATCCAGTACCCATCTTAACCATGCTAACACAGGTGAGCTGGACTGGTTTCCAACAATGAATTTGTCAGAGCTCTGCTGAAGCCTAAAGCCTTGGCAAAAGCTGGCACCTGATCTGCCAGCATCAGAGTGAATAGCTAAATTTGCTGAAACTGTGCATCAAACTATGCACAAAGTAAGTTCTTAAAAATAAATGTTTCAGAATGCTAAATACTTCAGGAACCTGATATTTCCATTTTAATGTTGTGTGCATGGCAAACACTAATTTGATTAATCTCGCTTTAGATTTATATAATAGGACTTATTGCAGACAGGAAATTTCAACATTTCAATACTGTTCTGGAGGCTTATATCCAACAGCACTTCAGTGCAACTTTGGCTTACAAGTAAGTTTTATTCTTTTCTTTTCTCTCTCTTTTTTTTTTAAAAATCCCCCAGTCATTTTTTGAAAGTTAACAAGTAACTTTAATCTCATTAGATGTCTTGACTTGATAACATACTACAATACGTTGGCCAAATTGAGACCCTTTTCAGTTTGTTTAGTCCTCCTGCAGGTCAAACTCCTATGGATTTCAAAGAGGACTAAATATGCATAAGGACTGAAGAAAATCTTAAGGGATTCAGGGTTTTGTCCAGTATGAAGCAGATTGATTACAGCGGTTTTGTACAAACTCTGGCAGAAGCCTCTAGCTGTGGAAAGCCTCAAAAGGCAGTGGTTAGCTGTTCAGCAATGCATAAACCTCCCCTGTGCTGAGGCGTCTGCAACCAGATAATCATTGCTGCAAAATTCAGCAGAGCTTGCTTGGGATGGTTGTGGTTGTGGCAGTAAGTAATGAATTCAGCACATTCCTTTGGTAGCCTCCATTTGCAGGGATCCCAAATAGTCCCCAATAAACAATGGAACTTTCCTCACTATGTAGAATCTCAGGTACCACTACCTCCACTCACTAGCATGTAATGGGTTGAAGTGGGGTAGGTAGGTACAGTTGACCAACAAGGGTCAATTTAGTTGTGATGCAGGAAGTCAAGAAATCTATGAGCTTCATAAACTGGCTCATAGGAAGTTCCCAGCATTTTGATATTGTAATGAAAGAACCTATTATAACTGGAGTTGTCACAAATGTCACTCAATGTTTTTTGCCAAAAAAACGCCAATTTGTCAAAACCAAAACTGATTGCAAAACAGGAGAAAACTTGAAAAAATGTAGAGAAAATTTCAAAATAGACTGTTTTGGTTTGGCATTCTTGAAATGGAAAAACTCCAGCTTTTCAATGTGAAATAACTTTACATTTTGAAAGGTAAGCTTAATTGGACTGAGAATGGTTAAAAAGAAAAGAGGGGTGGGGAGTGGGGGGAGAGAAGAAAAAAGGTCAACATCAAAACACAATGTTTAAATTGACCCAAAATGTGGGGAAGAGGCAGCTAACAGGAGAGTTTTTTGGCTAATGAATATTTGAGATTTTGAATTTGTCCCAGTTTAAGATGTGTGTGTGTGGGGGAGGTCAAACTAATGTTTCTGGAAATGGGAAACTGTTTCCCACCCAACTCTAATAATGAATTGGTAGGGGTCCCATCAAGGTTGACATGGCACACTTCTGAAACTGTAATGACCAAAACTGAGAAACTCAGGGTATTTCTATATCTGGGAGACTATGTTGGCATAATCCCATAGTGTAAACATAGCCTGTACTGACAGAAGGGGTTTCTCTGTTGGCATAGGAACAACCTCCCTGAATGTTAGCGATGTCAACAGAAGCTCTGTTCTGTTGATATAGCTGTGTCTATACTGGGGGTTTTATAAGCATAACTGTCAAGTATCAGAGGGGTAGCCATGTTAGACTGGTTCTGTAGAAGCAGCAAAGAATCCTGTGGCACCTTATAGACTAACAGACGTTTTGCAGCATGAGCTTTCGTGGGTGAATACCCACTTCTTCGGATGCAAGTAGTGGAAATTTCCAGGGGCAGGTTTATATATGCAAGCAAGAAGCAAGCTAGAGATAACGAGGTTAGTTCAGTCAGGGAGGATGAGGCCCTGTTCTAGCAGTTGAGTGAAAACCAAGGGAGGAGAAACTGGTTCTGTAGTTGGCAAGCCATTCACAGTCTTTGTTTAATCCTGAGCTGATGGTGTCAAATTTGCAGATGAACTGGAGCTCAGCAGTTTCTCTTTGAAGTCTGGTCCTGAAGTTTTTTTGCTGCAGGATGGCCACCTTAAGATCTGCTATTGTGTGGCCAGGGAGGTTGAAGTGTTCTCCTACAGGTTTTTGTATATTGCCATTCCTAATATCTGATTTGTGTCCATTTATCCTTTTCCTTAGAGACTGTCCAGTTTGGCCGATGTACATAGCAGAGGGTCATTGCTGGCATATGATGGCATATATTACATTGGTGGACGTGCAGGTGAATGAACTGGTGATGTTGTGGCTGATCTGGTTAGGTCCTGTGATGGTGTCACTGGTGTAGATATGTGGGCAGAGTTGGCATCGAGGTTTGTTGCATGGATTGGTTCCTGAGTTAGAGTTACTATGGTGCGGTGTGCAGTTACTGGTGAGAATATGCTTCAGGTTGGCAGGTTGTCTGTGGGCGAGGACTGGCCTGCCACCCAAGGCCTGTGAAAGTGTGGGATCATTGTCCAGGATGGGTTGTAGTTCCCTGGTGATGCGCTGGAGGGGTTTTAGCTGGGGACTGTATGTGATGGCCAGTGGAGTCCTGTTGGTTTCTTTCTTGGGTTTGTCTTGCAGTAGGAGGCTTCTGGGTACACATCTGTTTCCTTATTTCCACGTGCGGGTACTGTAGATTTGAGAATGCTTGGTGGAGATTTTGTAGGTGTTGGTCTCTGTCTGTGGGGTTAGAGCAGATGCGGTTGTACCTCAGTGCTTGGCTGTAGACAATGGATCTTGTGGTGTGCCCGGGATGGAAGCTGGAGGCATGAAGGTAGGCATAGCGGTCGGTAGGTTTTCGGTATAGGGTGGTGTTAATGTGACCATCGATTATTTGCACCGTAGTGTCTAGGAAGTGGACCTCCCGTGTAGATTGGTCCAGGCTGAGGTTGATAAACCTGCCCCTGGAAATTTCCACTACTTGCATCCGAAGAAGTGGGTATTCACCCACGAAAGCTCATGATGCAAAATGTCTATAAGCATAACTGTGTCTACTGAGGATTTTTTTCCCACACCCCGATGGATGTAACTCTACCAATAAACTTTTCAGCATAGACCAGGCCTCAGTCTTAAGGGCCTGATTCTGCTCCCATTTAAATAAATGGGAAGAATCAATTTGACAGCAGTGATAACAGGAGAAAATTGCACTTGCCTGACATTTTGTTAGCATGTAATGTGTAGTGCAGCAGGGATTCCCCTCAGGGCATGCAATGAGGAAACAGGTAAATATCATACATACCTTATATTAGATATTTTATTTGAGCAGTCATGCCACTAGTGTTTAATAGTTTTAGAGCACATGACTACATTTAGTGCTTCCTAATTTATTATGTTTATGGCAGGCAAAAGTCACCTAGAGTACAATGCATATAAAGGATTAAAATTCCTTGTACACGGATCACTGGCACTAAAATGAATGCTGCTGAATCATAGTTTCCAGGATTGTCAGCTCTGGTGCTGATAGTTTCTATACTCAAAACTTATCTCATTTCAGAATCAGTTATTTGCTATTCAGTCTCATCACATTTACAGGAATCTTACAATTGGCATGTACAGTAGTAAAAATATTTAATCTGGTTTAATTTTATATCTGCAATTTGAGTCTTGATGTACTATGTAACTGCAGATTAAGAATGTTGAGTAATTTACTGAGAGAAAGCTAGTTACTGAAGTGCATTTCTTTTTAAAAGTGTGTTTTTTGAAATTATCCCTAATTCAGGAAACTAATGACGGTTCTGAAGACTTATTTGGATACTTCCAGTAGAGGGGAACAATGTGAGCCTATACTAAGAACTTTGAAAGCACTGGAATACGTATTCAAATTCATTGTTCGGTCAAGAACATTATTTTCACAGTAAGTACTTGTTCTGTAAGCACTTGATTGATTAGTGCTGCAATGGCACAAAGGTGTAATATTAGTGTTGGTAGGGGGAGAGGAAGAATTGGGCACACATCGTTTTATTTCAAATTGAGCACAAGAGTTATCAGATGATGGTGTTCTTGGCCTAAAGTTTTAAGGATTAATACTTTATTCAGGTGGTAAATTTTTTCATCATGAAAATTGTCACAAAAAGTAAACATCCACTTTCCATTTCATTCAGAACACAAATTCCCAATTCCTACTAAGATAATGACCTCGCTTGAAAGGTGATTACCAATGACATCAGATTGTTTTTCCAGCTATTTGGCTTGGGCCAAAGAGCATGACAGATGGCCTAAAGTTTAGATGCTTGCCTTTCAGATCATCGTATTTAGCAGATCAAAGATTGTGCATAGCACAATGTAATAATTTTGGACTAACATAATTGAATTGAGTTTAGAGCTCCAGTTATCCAGTTAAGAAGCTGGAGGATTAATTTTAGAGGGAAAGATTAAAAGGAACTAGGTATGTATAGCTCAGTAACGTGAGAACAGATGGGGAATTCTACAAGCTTTTTTAAAGTATAGCAAAGAGGGAGGAATTTTTAGAGCGGTAGAAAAGGTTATAAATGTGAGCAGTGGAATAAAATGAAAGGAAATTTATGCTTAATATTGTGAAACACTTCACAGCAGTAAAATCTATTAAAGTGAAGAATACTCTTCCAAGGGATGAAAGTCCTGTTCCTTGAGACATTAAGAATGTAATGTGGGGGAGGGGGGAATCTTTAAACCTTTGTAGGAAGGAATTCTGCACTCCCAAGGGAAGAGGGAGGTCTGACTGAGTGACTTAATGAAACTTTTCCATCTCTAACCTCTTTGACATGATTCTATGGCTTTTATCTTTGTTGGTTTTATAAAGGAACATATTTTTACTCAGGAAAGATGAAGTATCGTTTTATATTCCAAACATAAGGAAAGTGTCTCACATGGAGGCAGAGTCACCAGGAGAAAAATGCACATTTCACACCTGAAACTAATACCATTATCCATCCCTTTGGTGTTTAGTCCTTAATGTTTAAAGAACAACAAAACTCTCTTTACTGAGAATAACTAACTGCAAAAACAGCTCTCTTTATTTATATGGTCCTTAAAAAAATACTGGGAATTTTTCGATCTTCAAAGGCTCTATCACTTGATGAATCCACTACTAACCATATCAAAGAGAAAAAGAACAAAGCAATGAAAAAACTTGACTTGGAAAGCCAAATGTTGCCCTTGAATTTGTACATGGGATTGACTGAAGTCCAATGAAAGCTCTGTTATGTGTCCTGAGGGAAGAAATTTCCCCCAGTACTAATACCTCTCCATAATAACCTGATGAAAGAGGTGTTGGGTATAACTATCATATAAGGTTCTTCATTTCCAGAGACTCCCTTTTCCAATCCACTTAGTCCATGAAGTAGGATTTCACGGTTACTCATTAACCTATTATTTATTTCGATTACTGTAGTACCTAGGAGCCACAGTACAAAATACTGGTCTCTGCCCCAAAGAGCTTACAATCTAAATAGATGACAAGAGACAGATGGAAATAGATGTGGGGTACAAGGAAACAATTAGACAATACTGGACAGCATGATTAGTCTCAGCCCACCAGTGGCCTAATTGTTATCAAGTTTGGTTACTTTGTAGGCATCACAGCAAAGAAGAATTTCAAGGAGAGTTTTAAAGGACAATGAGGCAGATTTGTGGATGTTTATGGGAGTGTCCCCTAAGCATGAGACAACATGGGTGAAAAAGCATGAAGGCGCTTGTTTTGAATATTTAACAATCAGGCAATGGAAGCTAGCATCAAGGGCCCACAGGAGGGGGAGGTGACATCACAATACTGAAAGAGAGATGATAGATAAGATGGAATAGGCCATGAAGGGACTTGAAAGTGAAGACAAGTAGTGTATGTTTGATGTGACAGAGAAAGTGGAGGGATTCAAAGAGAGGGTGATATGGTCAAAGCAACTGATAATATTTTTTGCAGCAAGATATTGCAGTAATTATGACATGAGATGAGTGTGTGCTAGAATTTTAGTTGTGGAGAGACTGGAAGGGCCTTATTTTAGAAATATTATGCAGAAAGAATCTGCAAGATTTGTTTGAATCCTAAATGTGAGAACCTTAAGAGTTTTCAATTGAAGATGACTCCCAGAATATGGGCCTGAGTGATGGGCTGGATGGTAAAGAAGGTAGTGGGGAGAACTCATGGGGAAACATTGGGTTCACTTTTAGCCATGTTGAGCTTGAGCTGATGGCAGAAGAAGAGAGAGATGAAATACAGCATTAGCTCTGAATTGTAGGAGGGAAGAGGAAGGTCATGTCATTTTGACAGTTTTCTCTTGGAAGAAATCAGTGAGATACTGTGCAGAGAGAGAAGGGGAGGGTTTGAGGAGCAAGTCATAGATGGTGAAATGGTGATGGGGATTGCAGGTATCAGAATCCATTAAATTGGAGAATTAGAGTAGTTTAGCTAGGAAGATGTGGAATTGAAGGGACTATTGTGCTTCTGTGACTTTTACACTGATGTAGCTATACCAGTCTGGCTGTGTTGCATTGATGTGATTTAAGCTTTTTTGAAAATTGGCTAAGTTGCATCAGTACATCTATAGTGGGTCAGGGGGATATTCTGTCCTGTATGTGTGCAGAGACTGAGCATTCCAACTAAAAGCCATTTTCCCTCCTTACTGTTTTTCTCCCTTTCTTTGGGAGAAAGGGAAATGCCCTGGTATAAAACCTGTGGGTCTACACAGCTACACTGGAGGCTTCTAACAATGTAGCTATGTCCATGTACATACAAAAACCCAAACCCTGAATTCATAGAAACCCTTGGCTTCTTGTGCCATGTGCTAACAGCTGAACAATCTACAGATGTAACTTAGTACAAAAAAAGAATAAAACCAGTAAGGTAGAAATTTTACTACATGGGGAAGTAATATCTAAGGCCTAACAGTAATGACTTTAGCTAAATGTTTCAGCCTTTAACTATTTATTTTTATTATTTGTTTCAACCACTGAAAGTGTGGAGCAATATATCTGGTACCAGAAGGACAGCTGAGGTCTCCTTTAGTTCCGTTGATTTTTTTATAATAAGAAAAGAGAACTAAACCAAAATGTCTGTTCTTTCTGTATAGCAAAGGACCTTCAGTACCTAAACCTAAATCAAACACTAAATAGCACTTGTTTTTTACAAGTCATAAAGCTGTTTTTTTTTTAATTTTTGATTGCTAGAGATCAATGCTTTACATATTTTTGTCCTACATTATGCATTGGTATGTAGTTATTATAGGTAATGAGTAAGTTTTACCATCAGTGAAAACAACAGTTTGATAGCATTATTTGGTAAAATCATAAATTATTGCAAAGGCATTTGTGATGGTGAATTAAATTTCTAGGAGCAAATTACCAAATGTTTGAGATATTATTTATGATTTTATTTGGGTTTTTATGCTGCTGCTTTTTTACACAAGAACTTTTACTCTTGGGAATCTGTTTAGTATTTTTATATCTTTAATCACTCACTCTGTCAGATTATAGGTAATTATTTCACAGTACCATTAGCTTAATGGGGACCAATGCAGAATATAATATCCTTACTGAAATGTTCTTGACAATATCACTTTAGGCCTCAAAATATTACCTCTTTAATTGTTGCTATTCTGATGATGAAAACCACAACTATATTGCCAAGAAAATCTAATCCCCTCCACCCCTGCAAAACTTGTATCCTTAAAGCCACATTTTTCACACATCCCCTCCCACTTTTGCTATTGACTCACTAATTGTGCGAGTTTGGTCTCACCACTAAATTGGTTTCCCCCTCATTAAAATTGCAATAGCTGTTGGCGTTTATATAGTGCTTCTCATCTCAGGATCCCAAAGCTTTCTACTAAATATTGCTATGCAATATTGTACTTTTTCTACAAAGAGACAACAGAAGTTAATGTTGCCAGTTTTGGATTGATTGTACATAGCCATCATTCAGGCACAATCCATGAACCTTGTATTGCTAGCACAAAAATAACCTAGTACTGAGAGTGGCATTAAACTCAACCAAAGTGGGAGAGGGTGATGAGAATGGGGCTATGTCTGCCCACTCCCCCATCTCCTGGGCAATGGACTGGCACAGTGAGAGTACGTGATTGATCCTGGAAAATGGCATAGCAGTGAAAACTGCTGTGTATGATCTCCCAGTGCTGCTGGCACAATGGTTCTGGGAACTGCCACTCTTCACCCTATCTAGTGTGGCCATTGGCTGAATTTACTGTTTTGTCTATTTAAGGTAGAATGAAGGGACAAGATACATCACCCATAAACACAAATAGGATCAACATAATGTTGTTTACATAAACTTACATATTGTGCAGCATCTTTGTTTGACATCAGTTTTTATTTCTGTCCCATATCACTTCTTACCACCTACATACAGACGTCACCCTCCCGTAGCTTTCCAGTAGTAGCTACAAAACCTAGAATACACACTGAAATTGTACACACCGACTTACAAACTTTGAAAGAAAGATATACAAGGTGCCGATGTAAAGCTTTCTCAGTTCAGCATTCAAAAGGTGTGTACTATTCACTTTACATTTTGTAACTTTCCTGACTTGCACCATCAGTGTGGACTAAATACCTAACTGCACCCTTGTACCATTTTCCTTGCCTCTGTAGGATTGTAATGGGATGGCACTCACCTCTCTCAAGCACCCCCCTTAGCAGAGCATGCATGCCTGGACTCTCTGCCTTTTGGTGTGTCTTCAGCAACTCACCCTCTGGCCAAGTCCCACAGTCTGTACGTGAAATAAAAAGCAAACCCCTTCTGGGGGCACAAGTCCAATAAGGGGGTCTATCTAGGCACCCTCTGTAAGGTCCCTTTATCTGCAGCCCTATCCCTGGGCTCACTCTTCAATCAGTCCAGCAGGGCCTATTGCAGTACCCTGGTTTGAACAGTCTCTCTGCCCCTTCTGGGATCTCTCAAATTGTCCCTGCTCTGGAATAGAGCAGTGCCCACAGGGCTCCCTCCCTGGTGGCAATGTATTTGCCTTCTTTGGGCCTTTCTTGGCCCAGCTTTCTGGGGTGCATCAAAAGTCCAGGCCACTTCCCCAGTGGCTAGTGCAGGAAGGGGGGCACCAGGACCACCCACTGCTCCAGATTCCAGCCCCGGGATCCTGTAGACAACACCATCAACTTTGTCCCTTTTAAATAAACTCTCTCTCTTCTGCAATTCCCTGGGCCACTTCCCTAGTACAATCTTCACCCTTACTTCAAGGCCTTGTCCTGGTTGAGTCCTAGCAGCGAGCCTAGAGCTCCTTCTTGTTCTCCACAGTCTCTGCCTGCCCTGCTCCATTTGATGTCCTGTAGCTCCCTCAGCCGCCTAGCTCCTCCAGCTCCAGCAAGGAATGGAACTCACTTTGGCTTTGCAGCTCTTTTTATACCAGCCTGCTGGGCCAGGATTGGCTGCTGCCTGTAGCCCCTTCTGATTGGCTAAGTCCCACACCGCCACTCTTCACAGCTTGGAGGACCCTTTCTACTGCCCTTTTCTGGGGCGGAGTGTGGCAGGGCTGCAAGGCCTCCAGCAGGGGCCTCAGGTCCTAGTCCACCCCATCACAAGTATACCCAACCACTCTCCATTTACGCAGGCAATACTGCTGTGACACATTCTCAGTATCTAACATGTATTCTCTTCTCCTTTGTTACTACAAAAACAGAGCCTCAGAAAACAGCACAATGTGTAATTCCCACAAACTTTATAGTACATTTGTTCACACTGAATGCCCTGTTTTGGACACCCACAGAAAATTCTCTTCTGGCATCAAACAGCAATTGTGTATATGTAAACAGCCCTACAGTAGAGATACTCTCCAACCTGGACTGTGAGGTTGCTTCCATGGCTCCAAAAGTTTTCTACTTCTTGAGCTTGTTAGAGTTGCTGACAACAGTGCATTTACAAGGCTGTCTTGCACTACTTTTGTAACAGTGAAATTTTAATAATAGAGAAAGGGACATTAGTTTAAGTTTTTAAATACATTATTTAAAATGAAGTTTAAAGACAAATAAAAAATTGATAAATCTCCTAAACACTTGCAAGATCTTAAGTATTCTAGGGACAAACTCAGTCGTGGTGATATTTCATAAATAAAGAACTGAGGATGAAATGATCTATTCATTACTTCATGCTGATGGGAAGGAAAGGAAAGTTCCTCCCATTTGCAATTAAATATTTCTAGAGGTCTGTACTCTTACATTAAAATGCCTTTTCTGTATAGCAGTAACAGGACTGTATGCTTTTCTCTAATGCTGCCACTGACAAGACCATAGAAGAGGACATTGTTGGGGGTGAACTTTGAAGATCAAATTATAGAATACATATGTAGGTTATGGAAATACATATTTTTAAAATTCAGATAACTGAATCAGAGCAAATAAAGGTATAGACTTGGGAGGGGATGTATAACACCCGCAGCTTGTGTAATAGTTATGAATAAAACACAAAGCTGTTCAACATGATTACTATACTTTGTGATGCACTTCAAATGTACTTGAAGTAAGCACTGACTTCTAAGTAAGCTAGTTCCAAAAGAACTGAATTTTTTCAGGTATGTTATCTTTTCCTTTTATCCTTAAGGAAATACAGGTTAACTTGTATATCAGAAAGAATTGGTGGTAGCTGTTAAGTTAACTTATAAGTTAAACTGCTCCCATACTTGGCCTCTTTAGAACATGTACTCCTCAATGTGCTGAAAGATTTGACTAGAATTTCAGTGTACATTGCCATTTTATCTTGATGATGGAGCCATAACCAACAGTTTAATGCTGCAGTCAGTGTTCACAAAAGCAATCTTCACTCATCAATATTTCATAGAATCATAGAATATCAGGGTTGGAAGGGACTTCAGGAGGTCATCTAGTCCAATCCCCAGCTTAAAGCAGGACCAATCCTCAACTAAATCATCCCAGCCGGGGCTTTGTCAAGCCTGACTAAAAACCTCTAAGGAAGGAAATTCCACCACGTCCCTAGGTAACCCATTCCAGTACTTCACCACCCTCCTAGTGAAAAAGTTTTTCCTAATATCCAACCTAAACCTCCCCCAATACAACTCAAGACCATTACTCCTTGTTCTGTCATCTGCTACCACTGAGAACAGTCTAGATCCATCCTCTTTGGAACCCCCTTTTAGGTAGTTGAAAGCAGCTATCAAATCCCCCCTCTTTCTTCTCTTCTGCAGACTAAACAATCCCAGTTCCCTCAGCCTCTCCTCATAACACGTGTTCTCCAGCCCCTAATCGTTTTTGTTGCCCTCCACTGGACTCTCTTCAATTTTTCCACATCCTTCTTGTAGTGTGGGGGCCCAAAACTGGACACTGTACTCCAGTTGGCAATGCCCCTACAGATACAGCCCAAAATGCCGTTAGCATTCTTGGCAACAAGGGCACACTGTCAACTCATATCCAGCTTCTCGTCCACTGTAACCCCTAGGTCCTTTTCTGCAGAATTGCTTCCTAGCCATTCGGTCCCTAGTCTGTAACAGTGCATGGGATTCTTCCGTCCTAAGTGCAGGACTCTGCACTTGTCCTTGTTGAACCTCATCAGCTTTCTTTTGGCCCAATCCTCTAATTTGTCTAGGTCCCTCTGTATCCTATCCCTACCCTTCAGAGTATCTACCACTGCTCCCAGTTTAGTGTCATCTGCAAACTTGCTGAGAGTGCAGTCCACGCCAGCCTCCAGATCATTAATGAAGATATTGAACAAAACCGGCCCCAGGATCGACCCTTGGGGCACTCCTCTTGATACCGGCTGCCAACTAGACATGGAGCCATTGATCACTACCCATTGACCCTGACGATCTAGCCAGCTTTCTATCCACCTTATAGTCCATTCATCCAGCCCATACTTCTTTAACTTGCCGGCAAGAATACTGTGGGAAAATGTATCAAAAGCTTTACTAAAGTCAAGGAATACCACATCCACTGCTTTCCCCTCATCCACAGACCCAGTTATCTCCTCATAGAAGGCAATTAGGTTAGTCAGGCATGACTTGCCCTGGATGAATCCATGCTGAATGTTCCTGATGACTTTCGAGGACCTGCTCCATAATTTTTCCAGGGATTGAGGTGAGGCTGACTGGCCTGTAGTTCCCCAGATCCTCCTCCTTCCCTTTTTTAAATATGGGCACTACATTAGCCTTTTTCCAGTCATCCGGGACCTCCCTCGATCACCATGAGTTTTCAAAGATAATGGCCAATGGCTCTGCAATCACATCTGCCAACTCCTTTAGCACCCTCGGATGCAGTGCATCCAGCCCCATGGACTTGTGCTTGATCCAGCTTTTCTAAATAGTCCTGAACCACTTCTTTCTCCACAGAGGGCTGGTCACCTCCTCTCCATGCTGTGCTGCCCAGTGCAGTAGTCTAGAGGCAAAAAAAGCATTGTGTACATTAGCTTTTTCCACATCCTATGTCACTAGGTTGCCTCCCTCATTCAGTAAGGGGCCCACACTTTCCTTGACTTTCTTCTTTTTGCTAACGTACGTGAAGAAACCCTCCTTATTACTCTTAACATCTCTTGCTGTCTGCAACTCCAAGTGTGATTTGGTCTTCCTGATTTCACTCCTGCATGCCTGAGCAATATTTTTATACTCCTCCCTGGTCATTTGTCCAATCTTCCACTTCTTGTAAGCTTCTTTTTTTGTGTTTAAGATCAGCAAGGATTTCACTGTTAAGCCAAGCTGGTTGCCTGCCATATTTACTATTTTTTCTACACATCGGGATGTTTGGTTCCTGCAACCTCAATAAGGATTCTTTAAAATATAGGCAGAAATCCTGGACTCCTTTCCCCGTCATGTCACTCTCCCATGGGATCCTGCCCATTAGTTCCCTGAGGGAGTCAAAGTCTGCTTTCCTGAAGTCCAGGGTCCATATTCTGCTGCTCTCCTTTCTTCCTTGTGTCAGGATCCTGAACTCGACCATCTCATGGTCACTGCCTCCCAAGATCCTTTTGCTTCCCCTACTAATTCTTCCCTGTTTGTGAGCAGCAGGTCAAGAAGAGCTCTGCCTCATTTCCATTGGAAGGTAGTCCCAGTAAAATCAATGATGGAGCCCATAAAACCCCTCCCCCACTATCTTTAATATCAGCATTCAATAGTTGCAGTACTGCTACTGCAGTACTGAACAGTTTGTTTCCATGTTGCTGTCATTGATCTATTACTTATGCAATTAGAGCTGGGTGAAAAATTTTGGTGGAACCGTTTTTGTCAAATGCAGATTTGGGTTGACCTAAATATATTTTAAATTTGTGTCATTTATATTGAATTGTTTCAGTCAAAAATAATTTTCTCAAAATATTAGTTGCATTTTGACATTTTAAAAATTAAATTTAGATTTTTTTTACTCTAAATTACTCTAGTTTAGGAATTTACTTTAATATAAAAATATGCAACTCCCCCCCCCCATTAAATGAAATGTTTCATTTCAGTTCAAAGAAAATATTTTGTTCAGCCCAAAACACACATGCACACAATTGGGTTGATCTGAAACAAGTTATTAAATTTTTGGGGGTGGAGGGTACTGGAAGCAAACTGACAACAATTATTTGCAGAGTTCTACAAATGAATAAAGGTGGGCAAAAAACATTTGCTAAATAGTAAATTCTCTGAAAAATACATTTTTGTGATGCTGAAACTATTCATGAATTTGGGTCAATTTGCTGAAACATACCCATAAACAACCTGATACTTTTTGTGCTCCCTGGATCAGATGTTAGAATTTAATGATGCTGAATGCAGCATGTTATGTTTTTCATTGAGCAACGTTTTTTCCTGCAGAAATGAATGAGTTACATCTCTAGACTCTCAAATAGCTCCTGGTAACATTACTGGCATATATATTAGCATGCAGTGAAAAGAGGAGTGAGTGATGTATCAGTAACAGTCAACATGACTGATGTTAGACTAAAACACGAAGGTCACTTCTTGAAGTGAGACCTTGCATTAAAGCATTCAACTGACTGTCAGAAACAAAAGTACATTTAGTTGATAGTTACTCTCCACAGCCTAGCCTGCTAACTGTACTGCAAACACCAAATCTTTAAGAATAATGGAGCAAATATTAATGTTTTCTGCCACGCAGCCCATCTTACATTGCTCCCATATGTTGTTTGTGAGTGGGGTGGGGTGGTGGAGGGGGACTGGTTGTATATTTTGGAAATCTATTTTTCCTGGATAAATATAGATTGACCTAAAGCTGTTGGAGGAGGAAGTGGTAGGAGGTTTTTTTTTATTGTGGATACATGTATATCTCCCCAAGCAATCATACAATAAAAATATATTGAAAAGGAATGTGTATAAGAGACTTATCACAAGTCTAGTAAAATTGCCTTCCCGGTGACAAAAGCCTCAACCTTGAACACCTGGCAGTCTAGAAGAGTCAAGTGTTGATATATAATATAAGGCTTTGAATTAGAATTTAAGTATTTTATTTTGAAACTTCTGTTTTGCCCAGCTCTAATGTTAACAAATGCTTCTGTGCCTCATCAACAGAGGATTTAAGTCTGTTAGTTATAGAGCCTAGGTATTTAGTTTGGGTTGTGGAGACTCAAGCATTCAGCTTCGGAGGTTTCTGGTTCAATCCCCAGTGCTGGCTCAGTTGGCAGTTGTCACAGAGCAGACACTGAGTATTTTTGCCACTAATGCTAACACAAGATGGTGCAATATGTTGCACACCCATGTGATTTGTTGACTATATGGCCAATAAGCATAAATTGTTTATTTTTTGTTTAATCGGCTGCAGTTTTACAAGAGCAAATGCACAAACAACCTTTAGTACTATCCAGCCATCTGCTGCTGTTTTAATTGAATTCTTCTTAATCAAGTTTCCTACTGCCAAACTGACCCATGAAGGAGAAGGCAGTGTGTTGGGGATGTGAGGGAGGTGTTTCTTTTCAGGAGGAGCATGATGATTTGGGCTTAAAAGGATCACATCTCCCTTAAGTAAAGTAATCTACTTCATTGTGTTAAAAGACATTTTTTTTCTGAGCTGATGTTAAAGTTGAGACCAATTTATTTAACCCCTCCCCCAATTTATTCCTATCACTATAATAATTTATTTCCTCTCCTCGGAGGCTACAGATGCTTGATTGCAAATTAAAATGTTAATATATAGTGAAAGTGGTGTGGGAAAGACACAGATGTAAACATGATTTCTAGAGTTGGCTGCTTAGTCATCCTGGGGGAGAGCTTTTTATCCCTTTCGCAGGCAGACAAGTCACAGAGAGAGGGCCAAGTTTTGATTTCAATTACATTGGTGCCAGCCTATTGAAATATCAGAGGTTTAACAGAACACCCAAAGAGTCTCTTAAATCAATCAGCTGTTTGCTGAATGGCTACATTTACAGGAAAGGCATCCATATGAATGTGCTTAAAGCACTGAGTTTTTGCATAGCAGCCAGTGCTGAAAATCTTGAGTCCTTAGTTGACCTTGTTGTGAGGGCACAAACTGAATGTCAGTGTTTTTAATATGTACCCTTTGATAGCCATCCCATTCACACTCAGAGCCAGTATTTCCTATGGTCAGGGAGTAGGATCCAAAACAAACTAATTCTATCTGCTTTGTTAATCTGCCCTGCTAACAAAGTGGCTGAGGTAATATCTTTTATTGGACCAACTTCTGTAGCTTGTCCCTTCCACCAACAGAAGTTGGTTCAATACAGATATTACCTCACCCACCTTGTCTCGTTCATATCCTGGGACCAACACAACTACAACGATCTTGCTAACAAATCACCTTCTTCTTTGATCTTTTAAAATTTAAACTTTAGGTACTGCTCCAACATTGAATTATGACTTCCCTGTGGTTTGAACTTAGACACTGGAAATGCCAAATAACAAAACAAAATATAAATCTTCCTAATAAACCACTTAGCTTTTTCTTTCATTAAGATTTTGGCTATGGGAGCCCCTTTCCTGTAGTTGGCTTAAACCTCACGAACACTGCTCTGACTGTTCAAAGGCTTCTGCCCTTAAAAATTCACGTTTCAGCGCTTCACTTCTATCACACTTCTCAGCTAGACTAACATTTTTGCATATTTCTCTGCCAATCAGTTTGTGCTTAGCTTTGATGTCCCTTGCAATATCTAAAAGCTTTTTGCCTGCCTCTAGCTTTGCAAAAGCCTTTAGTTTAATATTAAAAAGAAAAGCATAGGACATTAAGTCAGTATAAGCCAGGGTTCTGTGTCTTCTGACAGAAAAGGGCAGCACATTTGAGTTGCAATATTTATTTCACTAGAACAGAGTGGTTTTTGGCTTCTGTGGTGGTGTTTGGTTTCCTTCTAGATTATTTTTCCTCCACTTGATTTTTGACAGCTGCTGCATATCACTAATGCAGTGAGTGCTGCTGGTACTACTCTAAACCATTCTGATAAACATGAATCTAACCTCCCCCTCCCACTCCACCTACAAGTTGAACTAATCACAGATCTAAAAATTACTGATCGCTAGGTGCAAGTGATCATGACTAGATAATATTTCTGTGCAAGCAGAATGAACTCCAAACCAGTAATATATGTATTGCTCTTTAAAAGCAGTTGAGACAAATTAGTTGGGAGAAATAATCTGAATAAAAATATGAAAAATTGGAAATTGTTTAAGAATATTTACTACATGCCAAAAAACCAGAATCCCACAAATGAGAGAGAAGGTTACACTGCAAAACCCAACATGGTTTAGAGGGGAAATGAAAGCAGCTATCAAACAAACAAAAAACAAATAGAAGAAAGGGAAGGTAATTGTAATGAATATAAATCAGAAGCTAGGAATTGTAGAAAATTGATAAAGGAAGCAAAAGGACACAATGAGCCCTCCATGGCTAGCAGAATTAAAGACAATATGTAATTTAAGAATGTTGGAACAAAATGAATCCTAACAATGATATTCATCCATAACTAGAGGGACATGATAGAATGTCAATAACAAGACAGAAAATGCAAAAGTGTTTAATAAATATTTCTGTTCTGTATTAGGGGAAAAAGCCAGATGATGTAGTCATGGCATATATGATGACACACTTTCATTCAGGGTCCAGTCAACATAAGGCTGGCACTGCAAGTCCAGCAGTGACTTACCAGGTTGTCCTGCAGAGGTGAAGAATATGCACTCTAGGTTTTTCCTTTATCCCCTTCCTACCTGGTACAGTAAGAATCCTAAATGATGAAGGGGATTGTTCACCATAATCTGCATCCACTCTCAGGTTTTTGATATGTGTGAGAGATGAGGATCCACCTAAAGGTACTGGAGCTGGGAGCTGAGAGCAATTGCTCTGACCTGCAAAGCTTCCGCTCTCCCATGAAGTTCAAACCTGTCTAAATTCTGATGGACAGCATGGCAGAGGTGTGGCTGCGAAAGAGGGGCTTGCTGTAGCCAGTTGTCAGGGAAACTTTCTGTTCAAAATGTTAATTATCATTACAGGGTGGGATCCCGTGTCTCATCTTCCCAGGAATACCAGAGTATTAGAGCAGACTGTTCACACAACAAGCAGTACAAATACTTTATCCAAGGCTCCCTCTTGTATTATCTGTTTCTCTACAACTAGGGTTAGTACCAGTCTCAACAGGGGTAACACATTTGTGCTCATAGGTGCTAGAACTGGGGATGCTTCCGCACCCTGTGGCTTGAAGTGGTTTCCATTATATACTGGGTTTACAATTTGGTTCAATGGTTCTCAGCACTACCACTATGCAAATTATTCCAGCACCTTTACTTGTGCTTGTGTATAGTTCTCATCCAAGGACAAGCAAGACCCAACGTGAATATCCTACTACTTCTCCTGCACCCAGAGCAGGAATTGCTCTATGTGTGACCTGTAACTCCATTTAATTGGGAGGGCCTTTGAATGTTGGTCAAGTTGGTACCAAGTTGCTGTCATTAGTTGGAGGCTGCAGTTCTGTCATTCCATACTCTGGATATGATGATACCCATAAATCCTGTTTTCCAAACTACTGGATCTCATGCCTTTGAGTTGAAGTTCAATTCTTCCCCCGCCTCCAAGTCTGAAGTTTCTCTGGCTGACAGCTTTACTCTGGATTGCTGGGGCTCTTTGAGTCTTACTGCAAGGACTAAAAGGTACTGATGGAAATCAGAAGTCTTTGGTCAGTCAAACCAACTTTGAACTGAAAAATTCCCCATCTGAATAGCTCCTAAGTTGGTGGATCTGAAAATGTCCTCATTAGACTGTCAGTTTAGTCTTGCCTTTGATATAGTGAAAAACTTGACTTCTGCACAAAAATGTTTGGATGTTATCCCTGTTTCAATTTCTGCTACACAGGTTGACAGTCTTCCCTTACTCTGCAATAACCTTATTAATGAGAGGTTTACTCCATGAACAGCTAGAGCTGTTTGAGGCCATTATTTTGCTGTGATAGCTGCAGAAAAGGAAATTGAATTATCTATTTCAATACTTGGGATGTACTGTGAATACTATGGAAAAATAGGTTCATTTAGCTCACCAGAGAGGTATTACCTGTTAGCATGAACTAAGGAATTGTCCTTACAAAGCTGTAGGCTTGTGTTTAAACCAGGGGTAGGCAACCTATGGCCCGCATGCCAAAGGCGGCATGCGAGCTGATTTTCAGTGGCACTCACGCTGCCCGGGTCCTGGCCATTGGTCCAGGAGGGCTCTGCATTTAAATTTAATTTTAAATTAAGCATCTTAAACATTTAAAAAAACCTTATTTACTTTACATACAACAATAGTTTAGTTATATATTATAGACTTCTAGAAAGAGATCTTCTAAAAACGTTAAAATTATTACTGGCAAGCGAAACCTTAAATTAGAGTGAATAAATGAAGACTCGGCACACCACTTCTGAAAGGTTGCCGACCCCTGGTTTAAACACTAGTCAAATTGTTCTCTGTGAAGATGTCATTCTTGATAGCCTAGAGAGAACTAATGAGATACAAGCCTAATAAGACACATCTTTAAATAAGAGGTTACTCTGTCTGCATCTCCATCCTAACAACTCTAAAAAGGCATCAGTATTTTCTGCTTCTTTCAGACAATTAGCCCATCTCTTTCCTAAATCATTTATGCTCAAGGAGCATGCATACTTTGCATGTTCTGAGAACTGTCAATATCTTCATGATGCTAAGATGTATCTGCAAGGTTTCCACATCCTTGAAGATATGGGAGTGCGACCAGGGGAGGCAGTCCGTCACAGTCCAAAAGTCGGCCAAAGGTTTCACAGTTGTGATGAGCTGATGGAGGTACAATCCTTCAGGAATTGTTAGTCATCATGAATTAAAGAATAGCAAGAAGTGTGGTAACTGCAGATTCATACTTGACTCAGCATCTAAAGCTGATGCTCATTTTGGCAGTTGTGTTGTCCTTATTCAGTTAGAACTCCTCAGTCCCTCTTCCTGGTGTTTGTACTGCTGGCTAAACTCCCGTAAGTGGGAACATGCAGAGGCCACTTGAAGAAATGTTTACTTACATGTAGGCAGAGATCTTCAAAACAAGCCTCTGAATATTCACAATATGCCCTCACCTTTTTCATTTCTTGGGAGTTTTAGGTTTGGGATTGCTGAATTACTAGAAGGAACTGAATGGCATTGGAGTCCCCCCTTATACCTTCAATTTTCTGAGGATGGGAGTGGGAGGGATGAGCAGACCCAATGGACACTGCTTCCCAGAAGATTCTGGTGGCTTGCAGCACAACCGCCTTCATCCCATAAGGTGTGAATATGCAAAAGTTTATCTTGAACTCCAGTTATGGATAGGTCATCCTTCATTCTATGGTGTGTTATGTAAAATTAAGACAGTAGTAATAGTACCATGAGACACTAGTGATCTGTCAGGTCGTTAAATAGTATACTATGTCTAAAAGAGCAGAAAAGTATCAAGTATACAAACAAGGATTTAAGTACTTACTAGAAAGAAACTCTTTAAAGCATACCTGTGCACGCTTGTACATAGGGAGCAATCATACAGATGACTGTTGTAGTGTTTGTAAATTCAATGGCATTATACACAGTACAGTTTGAGCTTCAAGAGTGCAACTTTTTGTTGGGGGAAAAATAAGCTGAAAACAGGTTTATGTAGATCTAATTGCTAGGGCTTTGCAAAATTTTCCTGTTGAAACCTGAATCAAGATAAAATGAAGGCCATGCTGTCCAAAGTTTGCAAATACTTTGGCAAATCTGAGCAAAGTTCCAGGAAGCCTGTGCAGCTTTATGTTTTTGGTAGAGAATTACCATGTTTTGAAGCCTAAACTCAAAGCCAACTAAAGAAATGTGAGCCCATTGAGGAAGCCAGGTCTTGGGAGCTGAAATAACAGTTGCATACAGAGGTATTAATACAGCTATCATATTAACAGTATTTTCCATTAGGCTCAGCACCAGCGTCTTATCTCTTAATAATTCATCCAGCCAACCTTCCTCTGAATCCATGCTATTGGAGTACACTTTCTGGCTGTGTAGTTTAGTTGAAACCCTTGTGCAGGCATCTCTCTCTCTCTCTCTCTCTTTTTAAGTGCATTTGGCATCGTACATTCTTCTAACAAATTGTTCTTAGCATTTTGCCAGGTACAATACGAGGGTCTTGGTCCTGACATCTACAATCAGATCAATTTTTGCCACTTTGCCTGTATTACTGGAGTGATGCTAGAGAATAGGAAAAGTTTTCGCTCTGTGTTAAGATATTCTTTATCCTTGAAAGGTCAATAACTCCAGACTCTGATGTTTGAGATTTAAAAATTATCTCTGCAACTTGGCCATTTTTAGTGCTTGGCTTTCTTCAAGGAATTCAGAAACTGTTGTGTAAAATGAATCACTAACTATGAGGTTTAATTGCAAGGATGCTCTGTTCAATGAATTCAGTTAGGATAGGATCTTCAACACTACCCGTTTTTTAAAGCATAACTTTTGGAGTGATGAGATTGTGCCAACCAATCACTGTGACACATTTTTGCAGCAGCCTCACCACTTGATGCTCCATATTTAGAGATGTTGTGCCTGAAAAATTTGATGTCACAGAAAAAGTACCTTGATCATGATCACAGATCTCTGCCCCCTTTCTCCAAAGGCTGATCCTGTCTTTCTCTCTTCAGTGACTTGACTTTAGCTGTTGGGAAGCAGATTCTGATGCACGTCAGTGATTCTGCTGGCCCTTTTTCATTCACTGAGTGCAGACTTCAGACACTCAATAGCTTAGATAAATCTAAAGAGTATGAAATGGATCATCACAGTAACTGGAAGACTTAACTAAGTGCAGAATTGTTATTCCTTTTCTTCTGTTTTTTTCCTTTCTTGTGTCTATTTTCAATACTTTCTTGGGTAACATACAGTAAATAAAATAATTACTGAAACATATGAGCAGATTGTCCTAATAGCGCTCCTCTTCCTAAGGGGTCATGTTTTCAAAAAGGCAGATCCCATTTTGTTAAATGCTTTTAAAGCCCACAACTGAATTGTGGCCATAAATCTGAGGAGTTGATGGTACCTGATTGTTCGTGGAAAAAATTGTGATGTCATGTTCTTAGGCACAAATTGCATCCATAAAAGGCAGACTGAATTTGGCTCCAAATATATCTCTTTGGGAATTAACACGTTGACTTTCAGTAGACTTATTGACAAATGTATTGGCATTCTGGGTTCAGCAGAGAGCTATTGGCCTGAAATGTGATACTTTTCCATTAACTAAAGATACTTTTGGTTTTCTCTTCAGTCATAATTACTGCTTGATAACACATAGCAGAAATAGCTCTCATAGTTTCTAATTATAATTCCATTTTCTGTAGTTTGACTTTCATTGAGTGCACTTTTCCTATCTGTTTGTGATTTGATCATCCCTCTATATTCCAGGGCGTGGAGGGTCTACTCATTTGTTACCTTTCAGTTTTCAGAGGTTCAGCACCTGTACACCTAAATATTTCCTATTTTGGGATTTGTCTGGTCTTCCCTTTTAAAATTCCCCAGCCTTTTTTCCATGCATGAGGTATTTCCTTGCCTGCTTTCTTTAGATTTCCCTACTGTACCTTGATCACTTCATTTTTCATTACCTTGTCTTGATGAAACTGAAGAATCTTTTTTGACACATTTCTGAAGACCTGTTGAAGCTTAACTATCAACTGATGTTTAAGGATTTGTCTCCATCTACCAGATACTGAATCTGTCCATATTTTTGTATTTGCATATTTTAGAAGAAATAATTCTTTTTGTCAGATTTTCCTCTCTTTTGTGCAGGTGGTGTTGATTTGTTTAACTGCATGGACTGAAATGAAGTAGTTAAGACAGTTTCAGTTCTGATAGTTGACTGCCAAATGTTAACAGATCTTATTGGGAGAATAGAGGCTTGTTCTACATTGGGGATTTTCCCCAGTTTCAGCTGTCAGTGGAACCTGTGCGTTGCATTGATTAAGCATTGCATTGATAACCCCTTGAAACTAATGAATATACACAATGGTAAATTCTGGCTTCTCTTGTCCAGATTCCAAGAGTGCAACTCAGTCAGTTGCTGGCTGCAGACAACTGAATGGAAGTAATCCCGAGTTTAATTGGGGCTTTAAGACTCCATAATTTAGTTTAATTTTGCTCAAGTTCTTAGTGAAATATTCTCTTGTTGCAACACCTTCTTTATCCAGAAACTTTGGATGTGGCCTTAAACACAGTGGTCCAAATTATGTAGAACTCTGCAGTTTTGTGCATTTATGTTGCAGTTAACAGAATGGTCTGACTTTTTCCTCTGGCAGCAAAAGTAGTGCAGGCAGGAACTTGATGTCACTCCAGTCATCACCTCCAACATCAAGACAAGAGGAGGATCTCTGTTATAAGAATGTCTTGGTGTGGCAGAACTCCAATTAGATGGAGTGTCTCGTGCTGGTGCCAAAATGCATCTGGAAAACAGATGCTTTTATTTTTGTTCATTGCAATCTTCAGAAAATTTAAATATTCGGTGGCATCTGCTTATAAACTGAAATTTATTTTTGATGTTTTATAAAAACCCTCAATTTTATTGTAGGGAACAATACAATACAAACCTCAATTATGAACACAAGTTAACGTAATGTAGGTCAAGTGATATAAATTGTACACATGAAAATACAGTGTTGTCCCTCTAGTAAGGAATACAGTTTTGTAAGCGCACTGCCATATGGGGCCAGTCTTGGAGTACTTAGTAACAGGAGACACCTGTCCAAGTATGGCTTCAGTGGTAGCCAGGTTAGTCTGTATCAGCAAAAAAACCCAAGGAGTCCTTGTGGTACCTTAATAACTAACAAATTTATTTGTTAGTTATTTGTGATTGAGGGACTATTTTCTGACAGTCAACTACTCCAGTGAGGACACTTTGCAAACCTACATTAGCCAAAAATCTCCAGTGGGTGCAATCTGGTATATACATTCACCTATAAGTATCCAAACAGAAAAGAATAATTAGAGCAATTGCCTGTTATTGATGGGCCTCTGACCATTGCCTATGGCTGATGGTGCGGTTTGGAGAACTTTAACTAGGTGGTGCTCCCCTAATAACTTCACAAATAAAAAGTTTTCAGTTACCTTTGGCATTTCTGAGCATATGGTTAATGACCACCATCTTGCTGAAAAGTAACCTCCTATCAGACTACAAAGTAAGCTGTGATCTTACATGCAGAAATTGTATGGCAGTTTTCACCCTACTGTTAGGTTTGTTTGCGATAATAGTTATATATATATATATAGAGAGAGAGAGAGAGAGAGAGAGAGAGAGAGATAATGGATATATAAGTAACACTTTCCTACTCTCATTTTTCAGTTCATGTCCCTAGTTCAGGTGTCTATGACAGTCACTTCATAGTCCAGTAGAGATTAAATAAAGAACTCCTCCACGTAAAGCAAACAGAAACTTCAGGTTTTTTCTATGGGGCCCGAAATAGCTGGCTGCCCTGGATCTCTCCACACAGTGCAGTATTCAGTGGTAGCCATGTTAGTCTGTATCAGCAAAAAAATCCAAGGAGTCCTTGTGGTACCTTAATAACTAACAAATTTATTTGGGCATAAGCTTTCATGGGCTAGAACCCACTTCATCAGATGTATGAAGTAAAAGATACAGGAGCAGGTATAAATACATGAAAGGATGGGGGTTGCTTTACCAAGTGTTAGGTCAGTCTAACGAGATAAAACAATTAATGACAGGATACCAGGGGAGGAAAAATAACTTTTGAAGCGGTAAGAGAGTGGCCCATTACAGACAGTTATCAAGAAGGTGTGAGTAACAGTAGGGAGAAATTAGTATTAAGGAAATTAAGTTTAGGTTTTGTAATGACCCAACCACTCCCAGTCTTTATTCAAGCCTAATCTGATGGTATCTATTTTGCAAATTAATTCCAGTTCTGCAGCTTCACATTGGAGTCTGTTTTTGAAGTTTTTTTTGTTGAAGAATTGCCACTTTGAGGTCTGTTATTGAGTGATCAGAGAGACTGAAGTGTTCTCCTACTGGTTTTTGAATGTTATGATTCCTGATGTCAGATCTGTGTCCATTCACTCTTTTGTGTAGAGACTGTCCGATTTGGCCAATGTACATGGCAGAGGGGCATTGCTGGCACATGATGGCATATATCACATTGGTAGATGTGCAGGTGAATGAGCCCTGGATGGTGTGTCTGATGTGGTTAGGTCCTATGATGGTGTCCCTTGAATAGATATGTGGACAGAGTTGGCACCGGGGTTTGTAGCAGGGTTTGGTTCCTGGGATGGTGTTTTTGTTGTGCAGTGTGTATTTGCTGGTGAGTATTTGCTTTAGGTTGGGGGGCTGTCTATAAGCGAGGACCGGCCTGTCTCCCAAGGTCTGTGAGAGTGAGGGATCGTCCTTCAGGATAGGTTGTAGATCCTTGATGATGCGCTGGAGAGGTTTTAGTTGGGGGCTGTAAGTGACAGCTAGTGGCGTTCTGTTACTTTCTTTGTTGGGCCTGACTTCTTGGTACCCTTCTGGCTCTGTCAATCTGTTTCTTCACTTCACCAGGTGGGTATTGCAGTTTTTAGAATGCTTGATAGAGATTCTGTAGGTGTTTGTCTCTGTCTGAGGGATCAGAGCAAATGCGGATCTATCTTAGAGCTTGGCTGCAGACAATGGATCATGTGATGTGGTCTGGATGAAAGCTGGAGGCATGTAGGTAAGTATAGCGGTCAGTAGGTTTCCGGTATAGGGTGGTGTTTATGTGACCATCACTTATTAGCACTGTAGTGTCTAGGAAGTCTAGCAGTATAGAACTTTACATAGTCTCTACAGTCTGTCTTGTGCTACTTTCTAGCTGTCTACCTTGACTTCTTCCTTTGGTCGCAGCATCAGTTCTGGTGCAGGAAAATTCCACAGCCTCACTCTACTTAAAGGCATGGTATTTTATTCACCCTGTCATAAAATGACTTGAACCATTTTGCTTAACTGTTGAATAGTAACTGCAACAATTTGCATGTCTAGCACCTGGCAATCTTAAAATATTTCCCAAAAATTAAACTTTGCAAGAAGCTTGTGGAGTAGGTGAGGGACGGATGTACATGGATCACTTCACCTGTCACTGAATTACAGCCCCTGGGGGGAAAGAAAGGAGCAGATGTGCTCTTCACATTAATTCGTTATAAAAACTGAAAACATTCACTGATAGCCATCTGAAACTGCAAAATGTTAGACTGCAATTGAGAAGTGTGAATCTAACAACAATGCCAGGTTTAATACCCTTTAAAGAGAATGTTGCAAGGTCTTTAATATAGCCATTAATGCTCAGATCTGCATTAATTTTCCAGATGTGACAAATCCAAGTCTTTGGTCTGGTCGAGTGCATCATTTACTAATACTACTTCAGCACCAAATACTTTTCTTAAAACTAGCATTAGTGCAGGGATGGAAACTGGTTTCTGGTCCTTTATGTTGATTTCTCAGTTGGTACAGATGTTTTTTTTCCCCATTGGGATTTCCTAGTAAAGAACAAAGATTAAAATACGTGTGTGTGTGTGTGTGTGTCTGTGTGTGTGTGTGTGTATATATATATATATATATATATATATATAAAATACATATGTATTCCTCCCCATGAGCAATTTCCATTATCCTGTTATCTGAAGGAGTTTAATATCTCAGCTAATGTTGGACATGGGTGTTTTGAGAAAAGAGATGTTTGGATAATTAATCTGCAGTGTAAATATGCATTTAGTATTTGACAACTGTCAGTATAGGGAACTACGTCAAATTACAATGTATTTACGATGTAATTATAATAGGGAATACTGAAAGGGCTGTGATAATGTTTACTTTGGATGGTAAATATTAAGATTTTAATCACACTTCCTGCATTTGCCTTTTTAATCAGTTGTGCTGTGAACCTTACTTCACCCATATTTGTAAAGTGCCTTGAGAGAACTTATCCGGCTTAGTGACCTCTCCGAATACAGAGCTATTCAAAAAGCTAGCGTAAGGGCAGTTTATTTAGGAGCATTTTAGATAATTTTACAGTGATTGAAATTTGAGACATAACGGCTGCTCATTGCCAGGATGACAGCTTTAGGGCAAATCATGAGGGTGATGGTCAAAACTCCTGGGTTAAAGAGAGAACAATATAGAATAAAATATATTGAATGTACAAATAAAAATGTCCTGAACAGCCTGAAAAACAGCAACTCTTAAGTGGTCTAGCTTAGCTTCCGGGTCATTCCTGTGATTTCATTGAATGTTGTTCGCTGAAGACAGCTGCATAGAGAGAAGCTGGTTTCCAGAAACAAATGGGTTAAACTAGTCTGGTGCCAATAACTAAATACAAACTATTCTCTTGTTATCTAGCAAAATCTCACCCCTTGCTATACAGTATGGCTAACACTTAGATGAACATAAGTGGAAGTTGCTGCAGGCTTTCCTAGCAAACAATTTTTTGCACATAGATGTTCTTATGAGCTGCTCAGTCTCTGTTGAAGTGGCTATGCTGCCCAGGCTGTGATTATTGCAAATATTTTTTTACCTTGAAGAATCCATTTCTGCTACCAGTGCGATTTGTTGTAAGACTGAACTTCTTGCCTTTAGATTTCCTGCAGCTAGCTTAGCAGAATTCTCCTTAGATCTTGAACTCTATACTTTAATTTAAAATGTTTTTTACTCAGACGTAAAAGGCTGCATTATGTTATTAAATACACCATACGGGGGCTGTTAAAACTGTTTGTGCTTTACTACCAGTGCTTTTAATATAATACATGTAAGCAGCATTATTACTTGCATGGATAGCAGAATGTTAACTGCGAAAATATAAGCTTCACAATTATGATCTGCTGATTATTTCACCTTCCTAAAGGATGTAATGCTTTAACTCGTGAGGCACTTCAAGACTGCCAGTAGCAACCTCAGTTATGTTTTCGGGCTTGTTCATATACACACAGGTATGGTACTGTTGTCTGGATTTCCTGATTGACTCCACTGTGACTGAAGGAATGTCATGTAGGCTAGCATTTTTAAAGAAGTCTAATGGTTAAACACCTAAAACTCAATGAAACTCATTGAGAGTTGGGTGCCTAGCTTCTTTATATGTCTTTGAAAATCCAGGCCTAACTATCCCTCAATTTTGCTCAATGTATGGCATATAGATACTTTAATAACTACCTCACAAGGCCTCATAAATATGACTCGGTTAATGGCCACATTCAGTACATCGGGGGTGAATGGGCAGTAGTCTAGTCCAGAAGAGTAAACCATTGTGAAGATGGGATTAGAGCTGAGTGAATAACAGATTCTTAAAAACAAAATAATAATGAAAATCCTTTTGGGCCAAACTAAATTATTATTTTTTTTTTAGATTTTTGGTGGATCAAAATGGTAAAAAATGCATTTCTTGTCAAATGAAATGGTCTGTTAGCCATTAAACTAAATGTTTCATTTAGATGTTGAACATTTTTTAACATTTAAAAATTTTTAAAAATAAAAGGAAACTTCAAAAGATTCAAAATGGACTGGATAATAGAAACTGTTTTGAAAATATCAAAATGAAACATTTTGATTTTTTAAGTTGTTTTTTGACTGAAAATGTGGTGACATTGACAAGAAATTGTGAAATGTTTTCGTGTCTACATTTTTTTCCCCTAAAGAAAAGTTTTAGTATAAAATTTTCATCAAGCTCTAGATGAGATGTTGTCCTCTACTTGCTGGTCCACAGAGGAAGAGACCCAGAGCTACTGTCAACTATGCAAGAATTATTGTAGAAAAAGTAATAGAAGTCTCTGGTTTTGGATCAGAGTTCCAAATCCATTTTCCCTAGATATGAGAATTAATGGCTGTCTGTTGTCACCAGAACATGAATTTGTGAAAAGTGGAAGTACACTTGAGATGCACGTTGTCTTATAACATTATTGAACAATTCTATTTAGATTTATTACACAGCAAGCAGGTGCTTGGGGCAGCCAAGGGGAAGGGGCGGCAGGTCGGGCTCTTCGGCGATGGGTCCCTCGGTCCCTCTCGGAGGGAAGGACCTGCTGCGGAAATACCGCCGAAGAAGAAAGCAGCGCGGTGGAGCTGCCGCCGATCGCGGCTCTCCCTCCGCTGCTTGGGGTGGCAAAAAGCCTGGAGCCGGCCCTGTTATTACATCATAATCTGTTTTAAAATTTATTTGAAAATGGAAGATTTCTATGGAAATGAAAGTTAGTGGAAGTTTGGCTGTTGATTTAAATGGCATCAGCACTGGTGAAACATGATTTCTTCCACTGATGATGGGCAGCAGCTAAATCCTGATCATCTTCTTTATCAATGTAAGGGAAAGTAAGCTATTCATCACACAGCTGTTTTTTGGAAGGGGTAACGGCTAGTTTTTTTTTATGCTCACATTTCTTCCATGAGATTTAAATGATCAAATACCTCTCTAGAAATTTCATTTAAAAAAAGATACTGCTTGCACTATCTGTTGATTTCATTTCCTGGTAATCTTATTTGTGTAAATTTGCTTGTTTTATCTTTTTGAGGCTGTGTGCTGTTTAGGGTAGGGACTTAATCCCTTAATCTGTTGTTTTTCACTTAATCTATTTGTGAAGAGAAAGTTTAGCTTTTATACAAAATCATTGCTGATTGGCTTTGACCAAATTTCACAAAAAAGCCAGTTTTGGACAGAAATCAAATCTGGAGAATTTCAGTTCCACAGTTGAATTTTTTGGATTTAAATTACGAGTGACTGAAAACAGTCTTATGCAGCTTTACCTAGTGGTTGCTGTATTGTCCCAATACTACTACTAGTTTGGTTTTTTTAGATAGTGAGTTGGTTACTATGAAGGTTGGGTATACTGGTTTTACAGTCTATAAAATTGGTGCTGATTGGAAATTTAGCTGAAACTACAGTACCTTCTAGACAGGCCTTTCAGTCATGTTTAATCCTCATGATTTAGATTTGGTTGGGACAAAACAGGTTCTAAAATGGCCTTGTAGGCCAGCATGGACATGACCAAACTATGTTACATCCATGTTCTAAATCTGTGTTCTAGAGTTATATCTATCTTGAGCTAGAACATGATATAGCTAATGCATTTTTCACCCTCTGGCCCAGTTTACTGGAAAAAATGTCAGAACTAGGTTAAAAACCCTGCTTGAACATTTGTGGAGGCTCAAGGAGTTCAGTTGCCTTTTTGTAAATGATTTTGTACATCATCATGTTCTCTGGGTTTGAGTGGAGCTGGAAACAGAAGCATCATTATGCATGGGAAAGGACATTTTGGGCAGAATTTTCAGCCCATGCCAAAATTAGGATCTGTTGATCGAAATAGATTCAAGATGACCATCTGTAAGAAGTCTGAATAAATATAATTAACTTTGGCAAAATATCTGGGCATTTGAACAATTTAAAACTTACATATTTGGTTATTACTACTAAACAGGCTGTGCTGAAGCCTTTGTGGAATGAAACTGTTTGGTCAGAGAGAATCTTAACCAGGAAAAACAACTTCAAATGAAAAACACACTACACTTTCACACACGTTTTCTAGCAAGTTGTGGTATTCAAAATGTGTAACAGTGGCTAATAAATAATGGTCTTGAATTCTGATTAGTTGGCACTGTTTGATTACATTTCTATTTGGTGATATAGGTGGGTCTTATAAGATACCAAAAGGTGACAAAAATCACATATAGGTGTAGGCTACATATGGTGTTAAATGCCACCAACCTAACTGAGGACCAGCATGGAGGATACATAGCACCTTGAAAAGATGAAGCTGCAGTAATTCACCAGTGCAGTATTAATGCTTGAAAATGCAGCCTCCAACATGCTACAATTTTCTCCCATCAAAGATAAATTGAAAGGAAAAATATATTGCAAAACTTCTTATCATTTTAGTCACTTTTAAAGTAAAATTATAACTGTTTGTTCCCAAACCCAGTAGTCAGGTGAGGTTATACATGTCTTGATCACCAGAAGTTTTATTCACTAAGCCTTTTACAAGAAAAAATTAGAAAACTTTATTATGTTGTGTAAAGCTGAAAAACTCTCCTCGGAACAATGGACATTGGGTACATACAATGGGTGAAATATCTGTGTACCTATTATTGTGTCACCTTCTATGTATTTTAATTTTCAATTAACATTGGATTGGGAACAGTTATGAGTATGGCAGTTTCTGCTGCTAAAGCTATAACATGAATTTGTCGTTATACAGGTTATATGAAGGAAAAGAACAAACAGAATTTGAGGAATCTATGAGGAGACTCTTTGAATCCATCAACAACCTTATGAAAAGCCAGTATAAAACTACCATTTTGTTGCAGGTTGGTATTTCAGAAACAACAATATGTCTTGTTTATTGACATTGGAGTGGTGGTAATATATTTAGATTATTTATTCTTTACCCATTACATATCTATTCCTTCTTAACTGGCAGAGCAAAGTTGGACAGTTTGTCTAATTATTTTGAAGCCCAAGGTTGACAAGTTTTGAGGAAGGCACATGGTTTGTATACCTTTAAAGAAGGTAGATGGTTAAATTGCTAAAACCCAGATGCTGGGATTTTCCAACGATGCTATAGGAGGTAGGCCCCCAATTCCTCTTGAATTTCAATGGGAATAGAATACCTAACCCTTAGGAAAATGCAAGCCAGAGATCCTTAAGGTGGTGACTCAAGCATATTAATTAAACAATCTGTCCCAACTCATAGTTAGCCCAGACACTCTGATTTCCTTCCCCAGACCTGAGAAAGAGCTCTCTAACTCAAAAGCTTGTACCATCCAACAACCAACATTGGTCTAATAAGATAGTCTTACTTACATTGTGTGTCTCAATTAAAAAATAGATATTTTGGTATCTGAGTTTTTACAATGAGTTATCTAGACAGCAGAAACAACTGACTATAGGATGAAGGCTTTGCAGTCATGTAAATGTCAGTGACTCTTTATCATCCACAGAGACTCACAGCTGTGAATAAACATAAGATACTTGCAAGAAAATCAGGAAGAGAGGGTTTTACTAAGATATATCCTACTCTGCATAAATTATAAATTAATATGCCCCTAGTAGCAACAAAAATCTGAAGTTTGAGTGTGGTCTTATAGGAGGATATAGTTTGTTTTCAGGCAGGATGGTAACATTAGCATTTTATGAACCCTTTAATGCCCCATTCTTCATACTGTTGAGTCTGATTTTTTTGTTTTGCTTAGTTCTCTGTTTTGGTATCTTTGATTTAAAATACAGTGGAAATGGAAGACTAAGCAGAGAAAATTTGCGGCTGTATTTGATTCATTTCAATGATCCTTTTTAGAGTTACATTTCCCCTGACGCTTTCCTTGGAATGATGCACAGAGCTATAAAGGAACTAAAAACATAAATCTGTTTTCACCTGAATAACAACATGCTTCCAATAATGTTCACAACGTGTTTGAAAGTAATTCAGGATGTTCTGTACCCTATATGACAAATGTATAGATGATTTGACAGGAGCAGACTAAGTATTTGGAACAAATTGCATCAGGAGCAGGATACTTTCTGGATTCTAAAAAAATCTTTACATCAAAGCAGTATCCAGAAGAATTCAGTGTAATCGTACTTCAGCACTATATAGTCTAATGGGTTGTCCTCTTATAACACACTGTTAATGTTAGAATATGAGGGAGATTCTCAAACCTGAGCCATTCTTTTTGGGTGACAGATCTGAGGAACTGTCCCAAACTGAGGTGTCTGGTTTTGGAACAAATTGATAAACTAAACAGTAATCAGTCTCTAGGACCTGATGGTATTCATGCTGTCATCTGTAACCTACAATTTAAATCAGCTTCTGTACCAAATGAATGTAGGATAGCTAATGTGACGCCAATTTTTAAAAAGGGCTCCAGAGGTGACCCTGGCAACTGCCTGCCTGTAAGCCTCACTTCAGTACCGGGCAAATTGGTTGAAACTATCGTGACAAACAAAATTGTCAGACACATAGATGAACATAATTTGTTGGGAAATAGTCAACATGGTTTTTGTAAAGGGAAATCATGCCTCACCAATCTACTAGAATTCTTTGACGGGGGTCAACAAACATGCAGACAAAGGAGCAGGGCCGGCTCCAGGCACCAGCATTCCAAGCTGGTGCTTGGGGCGGCAACCTGCAATCGGTGGCAGTCCCCCTTGTTTTGCCCCCAGGCAGCGCACTGAATTGCCGCCACGGGTGGTGGGGGGGCAGTCTCTGTGCCCTTAGGGCAGCAGGCATGTTTCCGCGGCGGCAGCAATTCAGCGGCAGCTTCTATGTTTAGCTGTCTGGGGCGGCTTCAGCTAAGCATAGACGCTGCCGCCGAATTGCCGCCGCCGCAGAAACGCGCCTGCCGCCCTAAGGGCACAGGGACTGCCCCCGCTGCCCACGGCAGCAATTCGGTGCACTGCTTGGGGGGGCAAAAACTGTAGAGCCGGCCCTGCAAAGGAGATCCAGTGGATATAGTGTATTTAGGTTTTCAAAAAGCCTTTGACAAGGTCCCTCGCCAAAGGATCTTAAGCAAAATAAGTAGTCATGGGATAAGAGGGAAGGTTCTCTCATGGATTGGTAACTGGTTAAAAGATAGGAAACAAAGGGTAGGTATAAATGGTCAGTTTTCAGAATGGAGAGAGGTAAATAGTGGTGTCCCCCAGAGGTCTGTTCTGGGTCCAGTCCTATTTAACATATTCATAAATGATCTGGAAAAAGGGGTAACAGTGAGGTGTCAAAATTTGCAGATGATACAAAACTACTCAAGATAGTTAAGTCCCAGGCAGACTGTGAAGAACTACAAAAGGATTTCACAAAACTGGGTGACTGGGTAGCAAAATAACAGATGAAATTCAATGTTGATAAATGCAAAGTAATGCACTTTGGAAAACATAATCCTAACTATACATATACAATTATGGGGTCTAAATTAGCTGTTACCAATCAAGAAAGAGATCTTGGAGTCATTGTGGATAGTTCTCTGAAATCATCTACTCAATGTGCAGCGGCAGTCAAAAAAGCAAACAAAATGTTGGGAATCATCAAGAAAGGGATAAATAATAAGACAGAAAATATCATATTGCCTCTGTATAAATCCATGGTACGCCCACATCTTGAATACTGCCTGTGGATGTGGTCGCCCCATCTCAAAAAAGATATATTGGAATTGGAAAAGGTTCAGAAAAGGGCAACAAAAATTATTAGGGGTATAGAATGGCTTCTGTATGAGGAGAGATTAATCAGACTGGGACTTTTCAGCTTGGAAAAGAGGTGACTAAGGGGGGATATGATAGAGGTCTATAAAATCATGAGTGGTATAGAGAAAGTAAATAAAGAAGTGTTATTTATTCCTTCTCATAATACAAGAACAAGGGGCCAACAAATGAAATTAATAGGTAGCAGGTTTAAAACAAACACCAGAAAGTATTTTTTCACACAATGCACTGTCAATCCTTGCCAGAGGGTGTTGTGAAGGCCAATACTATAACGGGGTTCAAAAGGGAGCTAGATGGATTCATGGAAGATAGGCCCATCAATGGCTATTAGCCAGGATGGACATGAATGGTGTCCCTATCCTCTGTTTGCCAGAAGCTGGGATTGGGTGACAGGGCATGGGTCACTTGATGATAACCTGTCTGTTCATTCCATTTGGGGCACCTGCCATACTGGGCTTGATGGATCTTTGGTCTGACCCAGTATGGCCTTTCTTATGTTCTTATAATATCTTAATACCTGTATTGCATAGCATTTAATTTCTGTGTGTTCAAGCTTGTTAGATTGAGATCTCTGGAGTAAAGTAGTTAAATACTTTGTAGGCATTCATATTGCACAGGGGCTGTGTCATGTAAGTACTTAAACCCATTGGTTAATCAGTGAAAATGATCAAAATATATATGCAGGATTTCCCATACGATGAATGGAAGGAAATCTTCAACAAAAGGTGTTCTCCTGTGGGATTCTTAATCCTGGCTCTTTTACTTTGAGACATTAAAAATCACATCTTTTAAATCTTTTGATACCTTCTAACACCATGTAGGCCATTTCAATGAAGTTTCTAATAGAGACATGAACAAAATTTTACAGACTTGATGCCTGACAATGTTTGGGGGTATTTTTAGTTCTGCTTGAGTGCAAACATTTTGGCTAAAAATGTTCTTTGTTTTCACAAGAATGAAAAACAGGCTTCATGATCAGGCTGAACAACTCAAGTGAATTTCACTAGCCCTGGGAAACTTGTCTAGTTAGCAATTTGTGTCATCCTCTGAGATAAGAAGAATATCTTTTGTTCCATGTGGAAAATGGATTAGCGATGGGAATAAGGGACCACTATCCCACATTTGATTAATGTTGGGTTATGTGGGATGGGAGTGGAGGTTGAGATAGAATTTGGTTCTGCAGCCAACTGAGTTACTCATAAAAAAAATAAATTAGCCACACTGCAACAGTCATTTAAAAGATGTACATAGTAGCAGTAATATTGCCATACATATTTATGGATACATTGTTCATGTTTAGGATGATGATTTCCATATACTGTGCTGGAATTTTAAAATTGCACCTGTCTGGCAGAAGAGTTGCTGTCATGCAGGGTGAATACCATTGAGTATGTTTTTGAAAATATAAAAGAATATTTAAAAGTTCCTTTACCTCAGGGCATGAGGAATTTTAAGGCTGTACAGGTGTGTGTGTACTGGAATAAGTAGGTAAACTGGTGGAATGGCTATCTGTACTCTGTGTTTTTATGCTTTTGTTAGTTATAACCATTTTAAACATGAATTTTGTCTTTTCTAATGAGTTATCAAATATGAAAAAGGTATTGTTTTGTGGTAACAAAACAATTTCCACATATAAACATGCCTTTTGTTATGTTTAATTATTCTCCAACTACTGTATGATTCAGAATAAAAATAAATGCTTTTGTTTTAAGCCCAGACAGATCAAGGCAGATCTGGTTTGGCTGAGCCCTTGATTTTATCAGAACATCATAGATTCAGCACAAAATTGATAGTTCATATACAGATTATTTTAAAAGATATAGCTGTCTGGAAGGTAGAACTGCCTTAAACATGCCCAAATCCAATAAATAATGATCAATGAATGAATATTTAAAGAACTCAGAGGGAGAGGTTGAGACCTCAAGGAAGAGAAATGTCTTTTAACTCAGGTTTCTGCAGTAAGAAACAAAGTACCAAGTGTATATTAGAAAAGCTAGACTCTAGAATAGAAATCCACAGCAAATGCATACATGAACTGACTCAAAATTAGATCAGCTGACCACTTGAATGGTAAAACTAGAATATATAATAAAGGGTGCGGGAATACTATTTTAAATCTCTGTGATCAAGGGTGTTAACTTTTGCTTAGATTTTTCCCTGCTTGTGAGAGAGGTGGAAGTGTCAGATTTAGCACTGGAAAAGCCAATGCCCAGGAGAAATTCTTTCTAAAAAGCTATCTTGAGAATATGGTGAAAAAGAATCATTGGCCTTAAAATCACTCTGGTGGTTGGATCAGCTCCAAGGGGGACACTGTTCAAGAATCCTTCTAGCTCCTGATTTGAAAACACTTCCTGTGAAGCAGCAAAAAAGAATCTAGTTTTCCCATCATTCAAACCAGCTGCTCACAGTGGGACCATGCCTACCAAGGGAGAGTAACAAATAGGTGGCAGAGTAGTAGATAATGGAACAAGACTTCCAAGTACATGCTGCAGTGTTAGCCAAAGCCCTGGAAATAACCATCCCAAGGGATGGCCATTTTCCACCAGGGGATCTGGTGTCCACAAAAGATAGGCAATACTGCTCAGAAATTATGCTAAGCTGATTACTGCCAGACTCCACATTATCTATATGCTTGGCAAGAGCTTCTATGGCCTGATGCACAAAACTCAAGGGCTGTTTTCTCAAAATTGGGTGGTTGCAAGTACATCTAAATCTCTGTAGACTTGTCAGTCATGGCAGTCATCACAATGGAAAACATGTGTTTCTCTAGCTGTATAAAGGAGACTTATAGCTCCATTCATGAAAGCTTTGACACCTTTCTGTGGCCAGGGTCTGTTTGGAGTGATTGTAAAATGGTTGCCCAAAATGCAGAGATGATCAAGCACTCACTTCCAATAATGACAAAATGCATCAGGAAGGATTGCAAGTCAAACAACAAGTCAGCTTTATTTATTCACCTATAGCCACAACAGATTTACCCATAGAGAGGTGGGAAGGTGAAGGTTCTGGAACAGGCTTTGGGAGAACAATGATGGAACCTTGAGCAAGCCAATTTTAGGACACAAGTATTCTGCCAAACTTCCCTGAACACAAAAGGACCACTGTGGGATAGAGGTATATCTCATTACATACCCACATAGGAAAATCCACAAAAGTCCACTGGTTCATGAAATAAGGATTATGACATCAAACCAGAGGAGGAGTGAGGTGACCTAAAATATGGCTTAAAATCTTTTAAAGTAATTATCAATGGATATAAACAGCTGTAGAACACCAATTTCTGATGTCCAGGGTAATTGGGGGGGGTGTTTTAGATCTCAGAGCATGCAACAGGTTTGTCAGTCATCAATGGCTCAAGATGCACACTCAAATCAATCCTATCCAGCATGCACCATCCAAATCATTCCTTGGGTCTTTCCCAGTTTGTTGAGATATACTTTTCTTAGAAATGTCAAGGATCCACTGATCTGTTGTAACATTGCCCAGAGAAGAAATCAGGGACGTAAGTGAGCTGGAATTCCTTATGCATCTTTACATACAACACATATGCACACAGTACATACAATTCTTAAGTTGGTCTGGATTTTAATACTTCTAAGAAAATATGGTATTCTATGTGATCCTTTCTGTGCCATGTAAAAGTGGAATGGCCAGTTCTCACAAGCCCTCCACAGCTCATATGGCAATGGCCTCTACTTCATAGTGTCATCTGTAGATGTTAAATCTACTGTAGTGTGTAGGGTATCCATCGCCTCACAAAAAATATTTACAAACTGGTAAACAGAATGGTCCTGATTTAAAGAAAGATACTTGTGATGTATAAAAAGATCCAACTTTTAAATGTCTGTTTTCTCGGTCTGATGTATATCACCTACTGCATGAGCACTGAAGAGGGCAAAATAATATGCTGTTACAGTTGTGTTAAGTACTCTTTGAATAGCTGAAGGCTGAGAACTGTCAGATTCTCATTACTCACCTGAGCCTTTCATGCAAATTCAAATCAAGGTTGTCTAATTTCTCCTTGAAGCAAGTTGTAGGCTTCCTCTGAAGACTTGAAGATACAAGATTTTCCTCTCAACCTCAAGAGCATCCAATAGGATATTGGATTATGGCCATCACTTCAATATCCTGGTTTCTTTGCTGACGTAAAACCTTTCCTACATTATGAAAGCAAGCATGTGGGCTGGACTTGACCCATCTTTGGAATCTGGGAAATCACTACATCAGATACTCAGCAACTTTAAATACAGTGTTCTGGGATGAGGCAGACTCACAGATGACTAAGATGGTGTGTAGTGAAGGTACAGCTGCGGGACAATTTTTAGGGAGTCTCTCACATTTCTGTAGTGCTCTTCTAGATGAATCCTTTAGAAACTGTGCTAAATTGGTGCTTGTTGCACTTGTCAAAGTTATAGCTTTCCAAAGCAAACTGAAATTCAGTATCTGTGATCAAGACCCAGATAATGTTACAGTATTGACTTCTCTGTGCCACTTTATCAATTTACCCTGTATATTCTTCACCTGTCAGTTTCATTGTCTCCATTGTTCCATGCCATCCATCTAGATGCTTGTGCATAAAATCCGGACTCTTGGAGGTGGATTTCTTTTTTCAGACATACAGTAATGGTCCTAACTCAATGCTAGGAGTGCTCTTGTTTGTGTTTGGGAATGCAGAGCTGTCAAATTCCCTTTCTGTTTGGTTGCCAGGGCGAAAAATGACCTTCGGGAGGTGGATTTCTGCATTTCTGACAAGTAGTATATATTGAATGATTTGCCCAGGTTTCCTGGAGCTGGTTTATTGGTATCTATTTTACACTGTGTGCATGTTTCCCTCCATTATTTACCCCCGCCCAACCAACCTCTAATTAAAATTAAGGACTCTGTTCCTTTCCCAAAAGCTATGGATTACTCCTTTAACCAGCAGATCCCAAGTGATCTGCACAGGTCTCAAGGGACATCCAAGTGGATGCCTCTTCGGTTTTTTTCCTGATGCTGAACCCTGCCTGCTGCAGCTGGCTCTTAGATATCATGGTTCTTCCAGCATTTAGGAGCCAGGTGTAGCATTGGAAAATGTCACTTTCTGCAGGCTGCCCACCAGTGTTGCTGCTGTCCCTAGTGGGAGGAGAGGAGTACACACACAATGAGGTTGCTCTCTTCATTTATGTCAGGATGTGGAGTGGAGCGTTGGAGCCTAACAATTTAAAAGTGTCTGGAGGCAGCTTGATTATTTGTTTAGGTGCAAATAAGGCTGGAAAATTGCCAACAATGATGCCTGATTTGTGACATACAATAGATGATGGCATGGTAATTTTGTTAAACTTGCCTTGACAACAAATAAAGTCAGCCTAATAAACAGGGCCCTGGTGACTCTTTAAAATGGTCTTTTAATCTTCTGGGTACTTAGGTTTCATGAATATGTATAAAGAATTGTTGGATGAAGCTTGTTAGGGAATAAAGATTGTAAGATAAACGTACCGGTAAGCTGGAGGAGTATAACATAAATTTCTGTAATATTGTGAGGTTTTTCTAGCCTGCTGAAAAATTAACCTCTTAGTTCTAAAGGGCCAAATACTTCTTTCCTACCCAGCAGAAGATGCCAATGACTTGAATGAGGACTTGAGGGTTCAGCTCTGTGTGTGTGTGTGTGTGTGTGTGTGTGTGTGTGTGTACACCACATCATTTTGAAGCCACATTACTGCAACAGAAACATGGAGGTGCCAGAGATACAATCAGGTACTCACTTCTGCACACTGTCTGGTTTTCTGTTAATGACAGCTACATCCTCCCCACTCGCGAATTGTGCAGATGCTGAAAGGAA
Organism: Mauremys reevesii; assembly: GCF_016161935.1. Classification (NCBI taxonomy): domain Eukaryota; kingdom Metazoa; phylum Chordata; order Testudines; family Geoemydidae; genus Mauremys; species Mauremys reevesii. The sequence continues at coordinate 29,876,537 of NC_052630.1, forward strand.
GAACATGGAGGCAGGTCTTCTGGAGAGTCACAAGAGGCCAATATCTGTAGCAAGGCAGAGCTGCACACCCTATGTAATGTATAGAAATTGGTTAGAATCATTTAAAATAGTTTGTGAGCCTTCTAGTGGCCTCACTGTCTCCTGTGTTTCAGGAAACCCCCCAATCCCTGCCACAGTAGCAGTGGAGATATATAGGTAGATGTTATGTGTTGTATATACTTACTTGGATCCATGTGTTACCATGAGGTTCCTTCATATTGTTGTGAAAAGAGCAAAAGGGACAACAGCTTGCTGGGTTGAAACCCAGTCTGGGGCTTGTTTTTCGGTTACATTTGCTCATGGCTATTTTTGTGTTGATAGATTTGACCTGCTGATGGCTGCCAATGCATTTCTGCTGAGTCATGCTGTTAATTTAGATGGCATATATGGCTCAAAGAGTCAAAGGTGTTAACATAACCCAGTGACTTACTAACATTAAAGAGTTTTAAACAAGGTTTGGGGTTTGGTATACAGATACCTCAACCTATTTAATACCAAGCCAAATACCCATCTGACGAAGTGGGTATTCACCCACGAAAGCTCATGCTCCAATATGTCTGTTACTCTATAAGGTGCCACAGGACTCTTTGCTGCTATTAAAAAACTTGTGAACCTTGAATTAAAGATACAAAAAAGAAGGGCAGAAAGCATTTGAAATGTAAAGTATGTAGCCTTTTATGTTATTTAAAGAGAATTTAGTAATGTATTACACCACAATGGGTTCGGCTCTGGTGGTTACAGTTTGAAGCTCAACAGAGTGAAAGTCACCTCTGCTACTTGCTTCAAATTTAGACCAAGCATAGTGACCACACATACATTTACAAGTACAACTTTAATTAAAGGTTATGTTTACCCCAGCATATAGAAATCCTATGAAGACCTATGCACAAATTACAAATATAGTCCATACTCACATGCTTAATGATATTTGTAAGGTCTGATGGATGCTTTGCCAATTGATCATCAGTAGTGGGATGGTTCCTGCTGGGGTTTTTCCAGAGAGAACTCATTTTACCCAATCTGGGAGCCCTCTTTTATCTTGTGATTCTGACTCCACCTAACACTCTATGCAGGTGCATGAAGGTGTTTACCCTCTTTTTTCCTTATTTGTATTGTGTGCCTCAATAATATGGGGATACCTTATTTTTCATAGGTGGTTTGTAGTTCCTTTTATTTTCTTTAGCATTTGCGCACATAGTGCACCTTGCGGTTAAGGCACATGTTAGAAAAAATGTGCCTCTAAGGCATTTTGTGATCCCAAATTAATCTTGTAGCTAATTTGGCCAGGGTGTATCTCAGGATTAGGATAAAGAAGACCCAGGAGACTGTGAACCTGGAAGCCATGATGGTGAAACTCACTCTAATAGCCAGTTTATCTCCCAAAGTCTTTCTTTTAGGGTCCTTTAAAGAAGCGATGGACTGTTCCACTCCCATTATTTTGTCCACCAATTACGCCTGATATCTCACACACCAATTTTAGTTGACTGATTTCTGGTTCCACACTTCTTGTTTATCAACTCAAAAACTGTGTTAAGATTATGCTTATGTCACCAGGTCTTTTGGTTTGGACCATTTCAGTCTTTGTCACATATTTGCACCTTTTCCTATCAACATTTGTTTTTGTAGGTTACTGTGACATTTTTTGAACCTAAACTTCGTTTTTACAGTGGAGCTCCCAATTAGGGTAAATTTGCAAACCCAATGATCACAACAGTTATCCCACCATTTTATAGCCCTGTTAGGAAGTGTGTGTTCCCCTCCCAACCCCATTTTGAGGTTGCTAGCATTGCTAGTGTCACTATCAGGAAGAGTCTTCATGTGAGGGCTTCAAATGTAGTTGATCCCTGCTTGGCACACAAGGATCCTTTTACCCTGCCAAATCTTGTGTGCACGGTCGAGAGCTACAATTTGGTACAGCCATGAGTGGAAGATTTATCTTTAGGTGGACTGTGGTGTCTTAGCTGTGGAAGAAGTATTTCCTGTTGAATCAATACTATCCTTACTCTTCCAGTTGGCTTTTTTAAAAAGAAAGTTGGCCACCATATTAAATTAACGTCTCAAATGTAAATGAAATCTTTGTCTTTGTGACTTTTAAAAATCTAGATGAGAACTCAAAGGAATTTCTGTTCTTAGTTCCTAAAATTAAATTTTTTAACAAGCAAGTTGGTGCTGAATGTTGGCATACTCTGAACTTTAAAGGGTTGTGTTGGGTCGTGCATTTGAGTGGCAATATCTCTGCAAAACTGAAAAAGTATTTGACATACATATTTCAGCTTTGAAGCTCAGTGATGCTTGTAGTTATCCAGGGGATAGTAGTCTGCCACAGAGTCCTAACAAACTGTGAATGCTTGTCGAATGACTAGCACAAAGAAACTTCAAAAGCCCCTCTGCTCCAGGCCATTTCTTCTTCTTCTTCGGTCTTTGTAGAGGCTGGAATTGAACATTCATGACAATGAATTCCTATTAATGACCATAATTTCATTTTGCTTTTTAGTCCATGATGGTCTTCACTATATCTTTTTTTCTACAATGAAAATATTCAAGGGTTGGCTCCTCTCTTACATTGTACATCATAGTGAATCTATCTTAACTGTCTCCCTGCATCAGTTTCATACATAAATTTGTTGTGAAAAAGCTGAAATATTGATGCTGTGGTGGGAATAGTGTATATTTCACATGCTCATCTCATACATTTTGCAATGTCCATGCTTAAGGGTATTGTGTCTAGACTCTAATTATGTGTGGGATAGTTAGAATGACTTTTTTCCTCAGTTTCAAATCAGGTTATAGAAGTCCGACAAATGCAAATTCCAATAGCTTATGTTAGTAGATGCTTTATTGTGTTTGTTCACTAAGGTTCAGTGATTTGCTGACTGCAGGCTTTCTGTTTATTTTAAGGAAATGCAGTATGGATGCTCATCTGAATAAAAAGCTGTAACCCAAAATTCTCTGAACAGTGTTCTAAAATTACACACAAAGTTGATAATTTCTCACCCAATATCAGCTGTTGGATGCTGTTTAAAAAGTTTTCTCTTGCTTCTTTTTAGGGATTAAGGGACTGAAATTAGCATGATCACTTGATGTGTTAAACCCATAGAACCTCTGGGAATTGTAGCTGGAGTGAATGCTGACAGTTTCAGCATTGTTTTACACTCTATGCTTTGTAGGTGCATTTGGAGTCCAAATGTAGGTAGTCATCCTCTGGCAGAATTATACTTACCAGCTGTATTGTAAGGGAATGGGAAACCTGAAAGATAGGGCAGATGGACAGATCTCTCATGAAAATGTTCCTAAATTCATAGCATTTCCCTGTGGATTACTGGATATCTGGAGGCCCATGTTAATCTCCCCCCCCAAAAAAAACCTGTAAACCTCTCCAGTTTCCATCTGAGGAATGATGTTTAGGGAATTCTGTGGGGAGTTTATTCATGAAACTTGCATCCAAGTGCTCTCCTGCTGGAGGGAATCATTTAGTTTGGAGTATTTAATTAAAATTAGAGTTCAAGGTACACATCCTGGGTCTTATTCAAATGACATGTGGGTCTATGGTGGGAGATTGTCAGTGGTGGACAGCTTGCTGAGGAAGACCATCTGAGCCCAATCCTACATTAGATAAAGTAACTGAGTTTTACTGCTGACCTCAAGGAATGAATAATCGAACCTATTTAATGGGACATAAAATGTATTAGCACCCACTGTTAGGAATTATAATTTAGTTGCCATCTTGTTCTCATAGTGATATATCAGAACAACTTCACCAAAATCTCAAATATTTTGTTTAAATCTCAAATGGGTCTGATTTGTGTTAAAGCAGCGTGCACATTGGATTGTGCTCTTGTATCTTTGGCTTAAATAGTGTTTGTTACAAGCTGTCATTATTTAGCAAGAGGTCTGCTGGCAGCAAAAAAGACTGAGAAGCTAATTTTAATGAAAAAGTTCCTTACCAAACACTTTGACAGTAGGGTTTCATCCCTCATTCAAATGCTTTATTTTCTGGGTTTACTGAAGTCGTTCCAGCTTTACTTTAAGCTCTTAAATATGAAGTGCATGTTTTATAAGGAAACAACCCCTTAACACTTTAGTTGTGGCATGCTCAAGTATAAAGGATTATTTTGGATTTGATGTTTATTAAAATGCAATCTATATATAACTGTACATTCCATTATTTGGGAAGCAGTGGCAAGGACACTGGACTGGGAGTCAGGACACATGGCGCTCATCCTGGCTCTGCCAATTGACTCCCTGCATGACCTTGAAGTGGTCAGTTAAGCTCTCTGGCCTTGTCAATGCACAAACTTGCATAGGTTAACCAATCCAGTGCACAACCCTATGTGGATAATTTTATTTACTTAGTACCTTATTTCAGTTTAGTTTAAACCTGTTCCTAATCAATTTAAATTAAACCGGACAAGCTTTCAGTTAACATTGACATCCCATTGATTCCCCATCTATAAAATGGGGGCAATGTTTCTTACCTTTTTAAAGATAAGATAAAAAGTTCTACATGAGTTCCAAATGCTCATTATAAAAACAAATTTGCTTTTAATTAGTTTTATTTATTAGAGTTTAAATATCCACAGGCTGCATAATTTTCCTAAAAAGTTATGCTTTTCAATTTATTTCAGATTCTGTGCTTTGTCAGTGTAGAAAGTAAGAGTCAGGATGATGTATGGTCAGTCACTGCTTTTATCAAGGTCTGTGCAGACAATGGAAGTCAGACAGAAATGATTGCTCTTGGCAATGTAAAGAGCAGATTTTTCATGCTTGTGTGTGAAGGCAATAGCAAATGTTCAGTAGTACCCTGTTGAGCTGATGATACACTCCATGTGCAGGTTAGGCAGTTGTTTAGTATGTGTCTTGTTACACAGCAGAGTTGACAGTATGCACCTATGAAACCCATGGCTTTAGGCATATGTTCTGACTCCCTTTCCTATAGCCCAGGGCCTATCGACAGCTGAAGCAATTTACTATGTAAAATAGATCTGCATCAGCTGTTAAGACTGTCTTTTGCTGTAACTTGCTTCTCACCTAAATGATACTAGTAAAAGCAACACTTAGGCTATGTCCACAATGGCAATTGAATGATAAAACGTATGTCTTTCAAAGGTGTTAAACTCTCACCCCCCACCCCACTGAAACACAAAAGTTTTGCCAGGACAAGTGCCAGTGTGAACAGCACGTTGTTGGCAGGTGAGCTCTCCTGCCGACAAAGCAAATGTTGCTTGTTGTGGGTGGCAGTTTTTTGTTGGCAGGAAAGCTGACAAACAGTAGCTACACTGCCTGAGTTTTAGTGGCACGGCTGTAATGACACAGCTGTGTCGCCAAAAGCTGTGTAGTGAGGCTAGCCCTTAGTGTTTCAAAATGAAATAGTGCCAGTATTGCTTTTGTAGTTCTAATGTTTTGTTCAGGAAGATGTTAGCCAAAATACCACTTAATATACACTTAGTTCCCTTACTTTGGATTTAGTGTATTACACAATGCAAATTACAGTTTGCAGAATTATTACACAAAATGCTGCCCTTAATTTATGATGGTGGCAGAGTTTGTGAATAACCAGTGTCCATGACTAGTGAACATAGCACAATTAATTGGATTTTAGGCAGGTCCTAATGCACTTAAATAATGAGATGCAGCTGAGTTCATACCAGGTTTTTTGCTAGCGATGGTGTATGTCAGAGATAGCTATCTTTGGATTATTCTTTTTTATGGAGGTAGCTATCTTTGGATGCAGTCCCTCAATAATAAATGGTGTCACAAACACGAAAGCAGAATTTAACCTCTCATAAACCTCTATACTATATGATGGCTGACAATGTTGGTGGGGTGAAGAGGAGGAGATGAGAGGCCAGAGTGGATGTGCTGGTGCCTTGTACTGTACCTGCAGCACTCTGGTCACGTTCTCCTTTTTTGACAATTTTAAAGCGCATTTTAAAATACTCTCTTTTCTTAAACCTAAAACTGTGCTTTTATTTTGAATTTGTTAAAACTACAAAAGCATCTCTCCACCTTCCCTCCAGCAAGAGGACTAGTGCATCCTTTGGGTATGTACGATTAGTGAGAAGTGTATGTCTATCACCAGAAACCACAGAATTGCAGAATAGGATAGTTTCCATATCTGAAAGATGCGCTAATCCTAGGAGGCAGTTCTTAGTATCTATCAGGTTAAGAGGATGAAAAGTAAAAGCTAATGCTCCTATGAAGCTTTCACTTTTGAATGGTCATGCATGGCGGTCTAATGTTTGAATGTTTCTGCTCTTTATCACGAGCTTATGAACTATGTGTAGCTTTAAAAATATTTGATTCCAGAGGCTGAGTATATCAAATCCCTCTTGCAGGAGTCTTAGGGGAACTGAACAATGTGGGTTTTGATTGTCTCTTCAAGGCAGTTGATGGTAGATGTTAGTGATGACATCAGACATACACTGTTGCTCACCGATGTGTGCTATTGCCCACTCGGGAGGGTAGTGTAGCACATGTGTAATTTGTCTTATGACTAACTTTTACCAAGTTTGTATTGCTTGACAAGCAGAATAGAATAGAAATCTTACAAGATGAAACTCACCTTTTAAGTAAAAAGCCTGAGTCCTTGAGCTCCATATCAGTAAAGTCTTGAAAGATGGATAGGGAGGAGACACAAAACTTAATCTCTTCTGCAGGTCCTGGTGCTTCCATGCAACATCACAATGACTGTTACTACAACTTGTGGGCTGGCCAAACAACTGCAGCTCATCTGTGCCACCTGTCTGGTACACTTGTGGGGGCTGGATTGGTGAAACTGAGGATCCTGTGGCCTCTGGCTTGTGCCCTGCTTACATACTTGCATTACTGTAAAGCCACCTTCTGCTGTGGCAACATTAGAAACACTGTCAGTGGTGTGCATAGTGTGTGCAGTCCACCCCATGGCTATTGTGCTTCCAGCCCCCTTGCATTATATCACCATAAGGCACATGTGTTACAGAAGGCTTTACTCTGGCCCTCTACACCATGGAGAAATTCAGAGTATAAAGAATTGACATTTTAGAGCAAGGTAGAGGAAACGTCCTAGTTCACTTCAGTTCATTGAAATGTGTGCACTTCTTCAGTTCCACTAGTGAAACCATTCCTGGGGACAGGGTGGAAGGATTTCATTATTGGCCAAAACCTTTGGGTCTCTGAGAGCTACGTATTGCTATTGCATTGTATTAAGTGGACCTTGAGGGTATTAGGTGGAATTGAGCTGTATAAGAGGACATATACTTACATGTATTTACACAATTAACACATGATATATTTGTCAATTCAGGTTGCTGCCTTGAAATATATACCATCGGTCCTCCAAGATGTTGAAACAGTCTTTGATGCCAAGTTACTTAGGTGAGCTGCTATTCAACAGCATTTTGTTAGTTGTGTCCGATGTCTGCATGCAAAAGTGTCAGTTCTGTCCAGTATGGATACAGAGCCAGATTCTTAGCCTCTGTAAATAGGCATAGCACCATTTAAATCAATATAGCGATGTCAGTATTCACCAGTTAAGGATTTAGCTCATTTTGTTCAATTTGAAGCATATTTGAAATATCTGTCATGTGTGGTTTACAATGAATATAGAATCAACATCATCTCAGCATGACAACCAAGTTCAGGATCTATTTGAGCTATAGCCTCTCCATACTGTTGTACAGTTGCAAAACATGGACACTGTGCCACTCAGACTGGGCAAAACTGGAGGCTTTTCACACACAATGCCAACATCAAATATTGGGCATAAAATGGAATCACTTAATTTGTAATGCAGATATTTATGATTGCTCCAGTCCACAGAGTACTGGGGCCATTGTCTGAAAAGCATAAGATGCTATCTGCGTACATGCAGTGAGAATGCCACAAGATATTTGGGTGAATGTTGTTCTCTGGGTGGCTAGTAACATCCAGGATAAAATTCCACCAACTGAGGGGTGGAAGTGGCCCAGAGGCAGACCCACTATTACATGGGTTCATCAAGTCTGTTCTGATGTTGGACTCTTGGGCCATCAATCCCTTGCCGCCATGCAGGAATGGACCAAATGGTGAACAATCACTATGGCCAACTGTTTGACTAAGTGCTGAAGAAGAAGAAGAATATTCTAGATTGTGAGTTGTATCCTTAAGAGTGTATTATAATACAGTTTAACATTTAGGCCTACTTTTCAAACATTCGTTCAGTGAGTGGAATTAGAAAGTAAAGCAATGCACATTTGGAGAATAAGTGGCACTACCAAAAAGGCCACGACTCTGGCTGGCTGACAATAGATGTCTTCCTGATAGATGACAGAAGATTTATTGGCCAAAAACTGCATTGTATTGTACATGCACAATAGGCAAAAATGTCAAGTGTAAATCTTTGGGCAAAAATGTCTAACACTTAGTTTTTCCCTCTTAACAGTTGGTCTTTCTCCCCTGATAGCAGTCTTAATACACAACAAAATACAAGGAAATGTCTTGAATATATTTGTTAAGCATTAGAGGTATTTTAGTAGTTACTGCTCTTGCTATCTGTCATATTAGCATAAGAAATTAATCTAAATTGTATTTGTGATATTTTCTCCTTATCTGCAGCCAACTACTGTATGAATTTTACACTTGCATCCCACCAGTAAAACTACAGAAGCAAAAAGTGCAGTCCATGAATGAAATAGTACGCAGCAACCTCTTTAAAAAACAAGGTAAATCCAAATTGCTTTCAGATTTTAAAGTGAATGTGTTTGAGACTGACTCAGTGGTTTTAATCTCTCCATAACTTTATTTGATATAGAGTAGATTGAACGATAAGAATTATGTAAATCCTCTATCTGTAAAAGCAGATTGAGGTGGCATCTGGTTGATCATTCTTGCCAAGACAATTAGTTTGCAAAGGCATGGTCATTAGACCAGAACAAAGACTAGGTAGACCTGGGAAGGGTTGTTTGTGAGTGCTTATTTTAGTGGTAAAGTGTGAAGATTGAGAAACCTGTTATGGTTACCTTCAAATCCATTTTTTAAGATGTATAGAAATATAAGAATATTTAACATTTAAAAAAAATTCTTAAATCACTTCTGCAAATGGGACTTAAGCTCCTAAGTCAGTTAGATGCTTTTGAAAAATTTGCCCCAAATGTTTGTCCAATACAGGGATTACAGAGGGCAATCTTTTGGGGGTGGGAGGCCAGGGGCAGGGGAGGAGAGAGGAAACAAGAGCAAAACCTAGGGTTGCCAGGTGTTGGGTTTTCAACTGATCAGCACTGCTGACCAGGCCATTAAAAATCCAGTTGGTGGCACAGTCGGGCTAAGGCAGGCTCCTTGCCTGCCCTGGCTCCGCATGGCTTCTGGAAATGGCGGCATGTCTGGCTCCTAGGCAGAGGTGTGGCCGGGGGTTCCACATGCTCCCCCCGCCCAAAGTGCCAGCTCTGCAGTTCCCATTGGTTGTGGCTGGGGCTGGCATGCAGAGCTGCCTGGCTGCATCTCCACCAAGAAGCCAGAGGGACATGTGGCTGCTTGTAGGAGCCACCTGAGGTAAGTGACACCCTCACCCCTTTCCCCCTCCGGCACCCCAACCCTCTGCCCCAGCCCTGAGCCCGCTCGGGCACCCAAACTCCCTCCCTGAGCCTGCACCCCAACCCCCTCCCTCACTCCAACTCCCTGCCCCAGTCTTGAGCTCCTCCCAGAGCCTGGACCCTGCATCCTCTCCTGCACCCCAACTCCCTCCCAGAGCCTGCATCCCTCCAACTCCAAACCCCTTGGCCCCAGCCCAGAGCCCCCTCCTGCACACCAAACCCCTCATCACCAGCCAGGGGCGGCTCCAGGCCCCAGCACGCCAAGCGCGTGCTTGAGGTGGCATGCCGCAGGGGGCGCTCTGCCGGTTGCTGGGAGGGCGGCAGGCAGGCCGCCTTTGGCGGCATGCCTGCGGAGGGTCCGCTGGTCCCGCGGGACCGGTGACTGCCAGAGCGCCCCCCACGGCATGCCGCCTTGCTTGGGGCGGCGAAATGTCTAGAGCCGCCCCTGTCACCAGCCCCACATCAGAGCCCTCCCCACCAGCCATAGCCCTCCCCCCATGCCCTGACCCCCTACCCCAACCTGGAGACCCCCCCAACTCTGAATCCCCTCACTTGTGGCCCCACCCTGGAGCCCACAGCCCAGAGCCCTCACCTCCTCCCACACCCCAACCCCCTGCCCAACCCAGTGAAAATGAGCGAGTGAGCAAGGGTGGGGGAAAGTGAGTGACGGAGGAAGGGGGGAATGGAGTGAGTGGGGGCTGGGCCTCGGAGAAGGGGCAAGGCAGGGGGCAGGGCAAGGGTCTTCAGTTTTCTGCAGTCGGAAAGCTAACAACCCTAGCAAGACCAATAATCACATGAATGGAGAAACCAGGTCATGTCCCTTTAAAAGGAGGTATTTGAGAAGGATAACAGTGTTATGACAGCACTGATAAACACCTTAGGGTTGGAAAAAAGTAGAGAGGACACTTCTATATGGACTGTGCTTCTGACATGTGGACCTGCCACATGTGAGGGGCGAGGGGAAAAATAACCAGAAATGTGAAATATTCACTTTGATTACCTGCAGCAACTAAGCTGATTTTTTTCCTGAGTATAAAACTATTGATGGGTTGTCCCAGGTGTTTTTAATCTCTCTCATGAATAAATCTTCTTTTAATTAGTCTATTTGAGTCTTCAGTGAAATTGAGGTTAAGTCACTGCTGTACGTTCTTTGTTGCCTTCGTTAAAGGGAAAGATATTCTTTGACTTTGCTACACTAGAAAATTTAGCATCTTTAGTTCACCCACTGTGTAGCTCCTCCACAAGGAGCTGTCCTGGAAGCTACCATGCAGGCAAGGCTCAGTGGCTTTTAACACTGTGTCACGTATCTCTGCTCCGAGCAGGTGTAAATGACAGCGTTAAAAATGCCAGTGCTCACAACAGCCTTGTCAGTGCTACCACTCCCACTGTTGCTACCAGAGGTGGGAACGTTTTGCCAAAAAAAAGTATTGTACATCAGGCCTAATTGACTGGCTTCATTAACCTCAGCGCCAAGAACCGTGCCTCACTGTATGAATAACAAATAAGGCTCTATTCTGTCCTTTATAGGAATAGCCGAGTTTGTTGCTATCTCTGCTTCATATTGGAGCTGAGCAAGCCTCAGTAACTTGGAAAGGGCACCTAATCTGCTCCAATGGGCTGCTAGTTGCTCAGCGTTTCCACTTGTGACAATTTATAAAACAAATCTGTCATGATCCTGGGAACTTGACAATAACAACGGTGACTCCGTATGGTGGTGTAGAGGAACATGCCAGAGTGGAATGCTTCTGCTCATCGCATTGTACAATGTTCCCAGAATAGTCATAGGCACAGACTTAAGCACTATGGACAGATGGAAATGCAGCACTGTCATAGAGCTTCTATAGGGTGCATGCTGTTGAGGGCGAGACTTAGATTGTTAGCTAAAATAGTAACAAGATACTTAATCTAAAGTCCATTGTGTTTTCAGGACACAGAGGACTGTTTAACCAAGTTAGCAGTCATGAAGTTTTGTATAACATGCGAAATTTTCAAGTTTTCTATGTAATATTATGTGGTCTTTAATCAGTATTCTTGTTAGTGATTTCATGCACTTAGCCTTTGATTTTTGCTACTAGCTTATCATTAAAACCTTGCGTATTAACCAAATCAGCACCTTGTTTCAAGCTATTAAATCTGAGTGAAACAGCATTTAATCTACAATCAAAGTTTTGTGTACATAATTGAACTGCAACAAATATGTCTAGAGCGATTTAAGAAGTCTGAGTAGTTACAGACAATTTGCCAGAAAAAAACCTCTTTTGGCTAGAGAGGTTGTACAGAGAGGTACTTGTAGAAGGCTGCAATGAATGTGAAAGTCTCTTTATCATATTTCCAGTTGGTTGCCTTGTAACTGGTAAGTCACAAATTACAAAGCCAAAAAGAAAGTGTTGGGATAAAAATGCTTGTGTGGGAAGGAACAAGTAATGTTACTGACAAGCAGTAAGTGGACTGTGCTGGGCTAACTCCAAGAAATTACTCAGTGTAAGTATATTCGATATCTGTGCACAACTGAACTGAGCATATAGGTGTGAGATACCAGCAAGTGGTACAGCACCTCAGGCTGTGAAGATCTGAACTCCTCCTCATCTCCAGGCAACACCGGATGTTGCCAACCATGAGAACATCCAGAGATTTCAAGCAGCAACAGCCTAAATCTAATTCTGATTTTACTGACAGTATTGGTTCAATCTGTTTTCTGCCTAACCTTTATGTTTCTAGCTAAGTTCCATTAGAGTCTCCAGCCAGATAGTTCCTTTGCTGGATAAACAGAGCTCTTCATCATTCTATTCCAGCATATTCAGAGCCAGAGAATCAATCCAAGTACTTCAAACCTACCGTGGGAGGAGAGTAGCTAACTGACGCTTAAAATAATCTTTTAAAGGGGCACGAGACATTTAACTCCTCTATATTGGGAGGATTCTTCTGGGACCTAGGTATATCAACCTTCTTTTGGGTCTGTTATAGCAACCCCTCATACTGATTCAAAGAAGAGCATTTGATTGAGTATGCGCCAGGAGTTAAAGGGTTAAGGGAGCATCCAGCACTGTACATCATTCTAGACAGGATGTGACCTAGGTGTAGCTAGGGCCTTACTTTCTATACTTCTCTTCGGTGGCTGTTTGGATGGGAGAGTAGACTGCTGTTCTTAAGCACATGATGTAAGGGCTGCCAGTCAGTGCATCTTCGCTCCCTGGTGTATTACAGGGAATTTGCTTGGGGCACAACAACCTCAGATGACCTTCTCTCCTTCCCCTGCCAACAAAGTTATCCCATCGTAACATTAATGTGGCTCTTGGTAGTTTTGTGTAGGTTCTACATGTTAAAAACAAAGTGACTGTCATCTGCAATGCTTAATTTAAAACAAACAAGCAAACAAACAAATTTAAAACTCAATGTAAGCTTCCCAGAATGGTGAAATCAAAGCCAGCTGTTATAGCCACCCATCAAGTGTATTTAGTCAATTCAGTCCGTCATCTTGAGCACACAGTCCTCTTTCTCAGTGCTATGTTGGTGGTGCTGTTTGTGTGCGAGACAAAGTGTTTTGACATTGCTAAAATGAGCTCTGACACAGCGCTCAAGCAGAAGCTTTGATGCTTGAGGCTGGTGAAATGAGTAAATAAAGTTTAACCATGGAGAGAGGATGTTTGTTGTTTATAACCTCAGTTGCCATTTCTTTCCTAAATTAATATTGTTGGTATCACTCAAAAAAGTTTTCATATAATAATGCTATGGCAAAAGTAGTAATGAACTACTAATTATGAATTATTTATCCAAACACTTTTGTATAAAATTCCACATAAAAAGCATTAAACATAAAGATTCTTGTCTGAATAATTCCGTATGGGCTGGTGATAATAGCATCTGGATGGGCATATCTACGCATTAAGGGCATATCTATGCAGGAACACTCAGGAAAGTTAAGCTGAGTGAACCAAAGGTGTGAGTTTAAAGTGCACTAGTTAAGGAGCTTTAAATCCCGGTGTGAATTCTCTCATTCAGAAGTGAAGTGGCCTTAGCTGACTTTAGTTCAGGAGTGGGCAAACTGCGGCCCGTGGGCCACATCCGGCCCACCAGCCAATTTAATCTGGCCCTTGAGCTCCCACCAGGGAGCGAGGTCAGGGACTCTCCGCATGTATGTGCCGCAGCTCTGAGATAATAGTGCACACAAATATCGCTGGGGTTTTTGCATGAATCTTTGCACAGGCTCTGCCCACTGTTTCAATGTGTGGCCCCTTATGTTCATAACAGCCTGTACAAGTCAGGATAACATGATACACACACACACACACACACACACACACACACACACACACACACACACACACACACACACACACACACACACACATATACTTACTTTGATCTCTATGGGCCATCATAGTCTTGTGACTGGAAGTTCATCTCTTTTGCAAATTTCTGAAAATCTGGATTAGTCAATATGTTTCTATAAAGCATAAGCATTTGGAGATGTGAGGAGTAATGAGCACTGATGTGATTTCAAAGTCAGTGCTTTGCTAATTGTATTTGAATCTTTAATATAAGCAATGCTAAGATGTTGATATTAGGCTCACAAAATTTAAGCAAACCTCAGTCCAAGTTGTTTTTGGATATGTTAATCTGAACATTTGCATACACTGCATAAGCAAGTACAGTAATTTTTTTAAGTACTCTGAGTTTCATTTGTTAGTGTCATTTGAATAAATTCCTTTTAACTATTGTAGCCGCTTTGGTTTTTTTCTTCATCACGCAGTATAAGTCCCAAATATGTTGTCTCTGGAGGTAGTGCTCTTGTCATAAAACTGTGTAATGCTGACACCTTTGGCCTTTTCTTGATTAGGAAAATAGGTGAAAATGTGTTCGCTAGCATGATTTTAATCATGGCTTTGAACCCAGCATAAGTATTGTTATTACTCCTTTAAAATGTATTAGTTGGTCTTGGTCAACCCTTGGGTTAATCACAACCAGCTAACACATTTTAAAGTAGTAAAAACAATGCCTACACTAGGTGCAAAGCCATAATTAAAATCATGTTAGCTAACACCTCAACCTTGACCTATTGTCTCAGGGTTTGTAGTGGCTGCCCCTATGTATTCCAGAGGCGACTGCATGTCAATAGTGGGTAGGTAACAAGGGCTCTTTAATTCTTCAAAAGGCCTTCTGAGAACAGCACACTTCTATGCAAGGCGTAGTTTTCTGCCTTTTTATTGTCAAAACCAATTTTATAGCTAGAAGTCTTCTTTAACTCTTTATTTATTTTCTTTTACATGCTTTCTAATAGTTTGGAGAGATACTCATTATGTATAACAAAAACCCCTTATCTGCAGATGTTTGAACTGCATTAAGTGTTTTGGGCCCTTTGCGTGTCACATTGGTTTATAATCACTTCTTTTACAATACCTGTACAAGCACTAAGAAAACAGCCTATAGACTTCATATCATTTCTGTTTCTTCAACCCTGGGGAATAATTTTCTTTTTTGGCAGGGAAAAACTAATGGTGGTTTTTGGCAGGGAAAAACCACCATTCTTCATTTTGGCATCCTTGTAGTGCATTGGTAGCTTTCTGTTTTATTTTTATGTGAGTCCTATAATTCCAATAAGTGCAGTCCTTGAAAAATTGCTTAGGATATCTTGATCCTTGGAATTCTCCAGGTCATGCAAATCTTCAGACACTTACCTTTCCCACACCATAATCTGCACTACACCAGTACCTAAAATTACATTTTCCTCACGGACAAGACAGCTCTTCTGAGAGCATCAACATGAAGACCCTTCTTAAAGCAGTACTGCACAGCTGATGCAAACACATTTTCCAGCTTATTATTTTTGTCAGTGCTGGACAGCATGCTGCAAAAGCGATAGCGGTGCTTTAGGGAATATCAGAGTCGGAGAAAATCTAGTTTCCCATCTGACATTGTATTAAAGAGGCTACCCATAGATTTTTTTTAAAAATGGAGGGAATAATTTACATAACTATACATTTTCTGTGCAGGAAAATTGATATGAACTAAAAGCACATATTAACATGAGTTTTATAAATGAAAATAGGTTGCAATTATGGTAATAAATTATATTACTTAAATAGTTATATCCTCAAAGCAAAGCACAGGTTCTTTGAGTGAAGCACCCCACAAATGTAGCAAACTTTAGTGCTCAAAATATTCTTTCTCTAGGTAAGAAGAAAATAGCTTTCACCTTACAAAGAAAATTAAAAAAAAATCTTACTGTGGAGAAGTACATGTGCTGTTTTTGGCTAAAAGGTTGTGTGTAGAGTTGCCATAATGTAAACATTAGCTGAGCTCTTTCCTATGCTGCTCCTAACTGACAGTCCTGCTGAATGTGAGCAGTGAACCTGTGCTGTCAGAGCCCATGCTAATTATAACACAGGCAAGAGAATTCTGCAGTTAGGCAAGGCAAGTCAGTACTTTGCTTTGAAAAATCTAAACTTCGCTGGTTCCCCATTTCCCAGTGTTACCGGTAAAGGTTTTTGTTGACCACATACTAGTATTTCTATTTACCATTTTAACTGTTTGAATACATTTGTTGTTGGTTAATATCTAATTTTCTTTGTAAAATAGCAAAGGATTCTTTGATTCACCTGATAAGATGTATGGCTTTTGGGGGTCTTAACCCAAGAAGCTTACTTGGTTTTGTTTCTTCCTTGTGGCTCAGAAAAGGCTTCTAAATCTTTTTATTGGTGGAAAAATCTTTATTAAGTAAGACTTCAGACAAGGAAACTAAACTTTATGGAAACAGACAACACAACAAAAGTTGCACAATTATTGGCTGTTGATCCCTTAAAAAAAAGACAAATCACTGTCCCTCTCGGGGCGGGGGGGGGGGGGGGAAAGGGGACAGAGTAGATTTGTGTTAGACCAGTGTTTCTCAAACTGGGGTCACTGCTTGTGTAGGGAAAGCCCCTGGCAGGCTGGGCCGGTTTGTTTACCTGCCCAGTCTGCAGGTTTGGCCGACTGTGGCTCCCACGGGCCACGGTTCGCTGCTCCAGGCCAATGGGAGCTGCTGGAAGTGGCGCGTGCCGAGGGACTTACTGGCCACCACTTCCAGCAGCCCCATTGGCCTGCAGCGGTGAACCGCAGCCAGTGGGAGCCGCGATCGGCCAAACCCGCGGATGCGGCAGGTAAACAAACCAGCCTGGTCTGCCAGGGGCTTTCTCTACACAAGCGGCGACCCCAGTTTGAGAAACACTGTGTTAGACAATCTCCACCTTTTCAAAGTTCTAGATAAAATCTCCAGCTTCATATTTGTATTAAAGTTTATAGGCCACAAAAACTCTTTAGATTTGCCCCTCTGATAGGGTGACCAGATGTCCCGATTTTATAGGGACAGTCCCGATTTTTTGGGGGCTTTTTCTTATATAGGTACCTATTACCCCCTATTACCCCCCACTTCCTGTTCTGATTTTTCACACTTGCTATCTGGTCATCCTACCATCAGACGAGTATTGAGTGGCTCACAGTCGTGTTAGCATTTGATTCCTGATGACACTGTTTGTCTAACAGAAAAATTGCACATTCATAAACATTTCCTCTTGCTTCAACTTGTCAGTGTTGTTGTGCATGATAAACTAGACAAAAAGGTATCAATAAAAGGTCCATTGTATCACAGCTGTGAGAAGAACACAAAGCTGCTGCCTATTTTTTAAGAAAAGTTCAGTTGAAAAACTAATAATTTATGTAGGGGGGCTTACTTCATATTGCACCCTGCCATCATGAATTGTTGAAGAGGCTGGGCAATCTATGGAGGGTTGACGTTGCATTCCTGACCCTCGTTGGTAATAGTCATTGACGGACCTCTCCTTTGTAAACTTCTCTCATTCTTTTTTGAGCCTAGTTATACTTCTGAACTTCATAACATCCCCTGGCAACAAGTTCCACAGGTTGACTGCATTGTGTGAAGTACTTCCTCATGTTTGTTTTAAACCTATTGCCTATTAATTGCATTGGGTGACCCCTGGTTCTTGTGTTATGTGAAGGGGTAAATAACACTTCTTTATTTGTTTTCTCCATATCACTGATTTTTATAGACCTCTATCACATTCTCTCTTAGTCATGCCTTTTCCAAGCTGAACAGTCCCAGTCTTTTTAATCTTTCCACATATGGAAGCTGTTCCATACTCTGAATCATTTTGTTGCCCTTCTCTATATTTTTATAATACTAATATCTTTTTTTTTTTAAGATCAGAACTGCACTCAATATTCATGGTGTGGGTTTACCGTGGATTTATATAGTGGCATCATATTTTCTATCTTATCTATCCCTTTCCTAATGGTTCCTAATATTGTTAGCTTTTTTGATGAGTGCTGCATATGGAGCAGATGTTTTCAGAGAACAATCCATAATGGTTCTTACTTTTTAGACCACCTTCCACATGTAGAATTAGGATAAGATGACAGAACATCATTCCTTTGCTCCACAAAACCCTCTTTAGCCAATATTGCATGCCAAATCCTTTCTGTAGGCATGTCCCTCTTGATATTTGAATGGACAATTACTTTTAGAAATATGTGCCAGGAAGCATGATATACCGATAAGATAGTTATGAGAGGCATACTAACTATATATTTATACCGGAACCGTAACTCCATGTTTTAACCGTCTAATGGTGGTTTTTGGACTTGCTTCTCCTGGGTTTTGGATTCCATCTTTATATGGAAAACTTTAATACAACAGTCTTGTTACCTGAGTATCTTGCATTACTTTCACACAGTACCATGTTATGCCATAGACTCTTGGAGAAAATTGTTCAGAACAACTGCAGTTAAAAAAAAAACAACCTAGTGTTTGGAGAGAACAGCTGTGTGTTGTGAGGAACAGCAGGCAGCAAAGATAGTGATAAAATGGGAAATATAGAGAAGAGATCTGGGAGAGAGGTTGTGGGGAAGTTTCCTTTCCCTGAGAAGGGAACTACAGAGGAGCCTGCTGGAAGGAGCTTGCACCCTGGGACAGTTCCTGAAGGGAGCAGATAGCTTGGGGATAAGGAGACCCCTACAGCAGACTTGGGAGAAGGGATCCCATGGAAGAAGTCCTGAGGGTCAGAAGCTGAAGAGGAGCGAAACCTCCAGGACAAAGCTCTTTAACAGAGTGAGGAAGAATTCTGCAGAGTTTGTAAGAGGAGTGAAGAGTCTGCAGAGGATTGATCCCAGGAAAGGTGGAAGAGTTTTTGTTCCTTTTGAGCTTTGAATGTGGCCATTGTTATTCCAGAAGGTACGGGACTCTTGGTGTGACCTGGCCAGAGGGGCATGTCACTGCACAGATCTCTGAAGTCTGTAGGAGGTAAGGGAGGAAGAGGGGCTGTGTCTTGGCATAAGGAGGCACTCCAGGATGGTGAGTTAGCCCTATTTCAGAATCAGCTCAGCCTGTTTGCTCCAAATGTGCATTGTTCATCTGTCCTGCGGGCAGTGCCTTTGTATGTTCTAGGGAAGGCTACAAGGTTTTAGATTTATTTTGCTATGTATCTTTGATTTTTGTCTGCTGAAATGTTCTGGTAGAAAGACTTTGACAGGTCCTTGGGAGCAAGCTGAGTTTGACTAAGTAAGCAAGTGGACAGTAGCATCGCACTCATTTTGTTAAGGTTTAAAATGGGTTAAACTGAACTGCCCAGTGTCTCTTATTTCTGTCCCTCCTTCCTTCTGGTCTTACACCTAAGCTTATTCTGCTGTTCTAAAATATGTATGTGCAACAGGCATATGTAGCTCTGAAGAAACACTAGAGCAATTTGTAATAAGGGGAGACTACAAATGGAACTGAACCATCACACTGGATCCGAGTCCTCTTGATTGTAGAACTCTTCATGGAGATTCTCAAGTGAGGTTAAAATTTAAAACAAATTTCTAAGTCTATGAATGCTTTCAGGTTCCATGAATCTATCTTAACTGAGACCACATATCAGTGTCCACTCTGCCTTTCCACTAACAACCCCTTGATACAGTGCCACCTTGTGGTTATGCCATAATGCCTTTCATTGTCAATGCAGGCCCTAAGCCTTTGCTGATCATTCTGTAAATAGAAATGCTCTTCCTTCTCCCGCAGATGCAGATAACCAGTCTTCTGCATCTATCTCCCAAAACACAGAGTGACCAATAGCTACTTGATTCTCAATATAAATTCCAGGAGTCACAGCATCCACAATATATTGCGGCTCTAATATCTCCCTCATAAAGCTTAGGTAGTGCATCATGCTGTTGGAAGACATACTGACATGAATTTACAGCCCTAACTCCATTTTATTGAAACTTGTCTGGGAAATATTGATTATTATGGAGAGGCAGATGCACCAATACTTTCCATATAATTTTTCTCCTCACTGAAACACATGATAATCACAACGTCAGATTGTACTATTTACTTGGATTGTAAATGCTTTGGAGCAGAGACCATCTTTTTATGGTCTGTGTTTGTACAGTGCCTAGAACAGTGAGCTCTTGGTCCATGACTGGGGATCTGAGATACACTTGCAGTACAAATAAAAAAAATGCTTTTGAAGAAATCTTTTATTTACAGATGATCTTTGGTAAGACAGAGCATTCAGGGACATCTTTCAAATCCAACTGCAATTCAAGCTTGCTCTGCTTAGACCCGCTAACCTTGAAAGTTTGCTTTCTCATTCTGGAGCGGGTCAAAGTAGGGAGAATTTCCCCATTGTGTGTGTGTGTATCAGTGTGGATCCCATTGTGGATGTGCATGCACCTTATGTGCACAGTATGAGTCTTTTGAATGGTAGAGTCCATCAATGCTGCTTATGTACCCTGTGCCACCTCATGCTGTCACATGAAGGCATAAAGGAAAGAGAGGCTGCAGCCATCTCTCAGTTTGTTCCCTCTTACCATTTGAGTATCAAGATGGACAAGTTGTGTCTCATCCACTATCACATTAGCATTTGACAGCCTTATTTTCATTGACCTCTTGAAGAATTCATTCTTTTCTTCTTTACCACAATATACAGTTGGACTTTTCTTTACATTAAGAAAGAAGTAGTGATGGATTTTTTAAAAAAAAACTAGATTATTTCCATACACCAGGGTGAGGTGCTTTTCACCAACCACCACACCTAATGATGAACTCTGATCTTTCAGGATTTAAATCCTGTCTGTCCTGCAATGACCTCATCTTTCAAAGCAGAAGTCACAGCCCCTGCCTGTTCTGCTTAGCAGAATGCTACATACTAGTCCTATGTTCAATTTGCTTTTCCTTCTCCTTCTGGACCTGTAAGTCCAGAGTTGCTCATATTAAACTCCATCTAGTTATTGTTTATAGTGTGGTAGCCATGCTGGTCCCATGGTAATAGACAATGTAGGTGAGTTAATATCTTTTATTGGACCAAAATTCTGTTGTTGAAAGAGACAAGCTTTTGAGCTCACACAGAAGAAGAGCTCAGTGTAAGCGTGGAAGCTTCTCTCTTTCACCAACAGAAGTTTGGTCCAATAAAAAATATTACCTAACTCACATTGCCTATCAGTTTACCACAGACCTTGATAATACAGTGGCTGCCAAACCAGATTTAGTGCTGAATATATCCTTGACTAGCATCACCCCCTCAAGCAGGAATCCCACACCTAAATCGGCAGTGGGAAAAAGGCAGCATTGAAAAGGAAATCGGTGCCAAAGACCCCAGCACTGAAGACTGGTGTGGAGAGGGAGGACAGCACGAAATATAAACAGAAGCACAGCTCCAGACACCATTCAGGATCACCTCACAAGGAGGCGCTAACATACTCATCCTCTAACGACAAACCTTGCAACCCCTTGATTACTTGAGGGGCTCAAGAACCAAGGCTGGCTGCTAGTGCAGTGCAGGGATGCTATGGTGCAGTAATGACCTAGATGCTAACTCTGGCCCCACAGACTAGATCATTGCTGGTAGATCTCATCATGGTCCCAAGGTCCATTCTGGCAGAGGTGTCTACATCGCTTCCTTGAGATATCCTCGGTGCTGAGACTGTCTGTTTCAGCACCACCCATGCTAAGGTCACACCATTCAAGGAAATCCTATCACCTTCACCAAGCCATTCATTCTCACCAGTGTTGAGCAGAGATTAATCTCCCCTGTGAGGGCGGATTGGGAGGAGGTCCCACAGAAAGTACTGGAGCCTGCCTGTTTAGAGTGCCGACATAGCCTAAACACACGTAGCAATGGCAGACCAACCTCAACCGGCTCATACCTGTACAGTGTTCCACCTTGGCCATCCTGGGACCACCTTCACACATCTGAAAGCTGATCCCTTTCCCACCTGTTGAAGGAGATCTCCATCCCCCTCGGCATCACTAGCCAGACCTCCCATGCTGGAGCCAAATAATGGTCACCACAAACCAAGTGAGGTGGTACTAGAAGAAAACAAACAGCCTCATTCAGCACCTGAGGAATAATCATTGTCACTAGATGAAGCAGTAACACAGCACCAGATGATTTTGAAGTATTCCAGGACCTATTGGCTTGAATCACAGAAACCGTGGATATAGGGTGACCAGACAGCAAGTATGAAAAATCGGGACAGAGGGTGGAGAGTAAGAGGAGTCTATATAAGAAAAAGACCCCAAAATCGGGACTGTCCCTATAAAATTGGGACATCTGGTCACCCTACGTGGATATCAAGACCTGGATAATCCAGAAAAATTCCCACAAGCTCTTTGACATCCTGACCTCTTCAAGTCCAGCCAAGACTTGCCTCCCCATTAATAAGCCAGTTAAGGGACTTTGTGTGACTCCAAAATATTCTTCTTCCAATATCTAAGAGGACTGAGAACAGTTGCGAAGTACCTGATAGAGGCTTTGAACAACCTATGACCTCTGGTGGTATCTGTGATACAAGAAAAATCCAAATCCATAAAGGGAACCCCAAAAGAGATCCTAAAACCACAATTTATATTTCACTCTGTTGGTGAAATATAAATTTCTTATGAGATAGTGGCCCTGTCCTAACCAATGTCCCAAAGGATATAGGGTTGAACAGCCTTATAAGTGGCAATGGATGAGTCAGACATAGTTGCCAGGTCAATGGCCAGCATGCTTGTGACACTGTGAAGAGTCTTCTAGCTGCAAACATCAGGCATTCTAAGGAGGTGCTAGGTACCACAGAAGACATGTCATTTGACATTTGGGGGGGAGGGATAGCTCAGTGGTTTGAGCATTGGCCTGCTAAACCCAGGGTTGTGAGTTCAATCCTTGAGGAGGCCACTTAGGGATCTCAGGCAAAAAAAATCCTGCTAGGTGAGGCAGGGGCTGGACTCAATGACCTTTCAAGGTCCCTTCCAGTTCTAGGAGATTGGTATATCTCCAATTATTACCTTTGATGGGATGGAGCTTTTCAGTTTGAGTGGATGGAGCACTCCACTCAAGGATTCTGGGGCCATGCTGCAATCCCAAGTAACCCAAGTTGAGATGTCAATGTGGATCCCACAACCCACTCTCCATCCCTGCATTTTGGGGTCCTTTGCAAAAACTGGCTTTGGACTGTGAAGGAACTGAAGGAGGGTTGCAGCCTTTCACCCTAGTGCTCTCTCTCAGAATTGTGAGGAAGCACAATGTATATGTGGCCCCAACAGATACTGCTATTGAAAAGACTCCAGTTTTGCATGCATGAGGTGCATGTGTCCTCCAGTGGGATCAACACCGACTACAACATCTTGAAGCCCATCGGTTTACTCTAAAATAAGTAACCACTTCTTCTCGACACAGGTCACCCAGAATCTGCTCAAGGCCATAATCTCAAAGGGACTATTGTACTTTCAAAACTGTTTTAGACTAACATGAAATGTTGTAAAATTAGATATCAGACACTTGAGATTATGATGTAGTCGCTATTACGATTTAAAATCAGCAGCTTGTTAAAAAGAATGTAAAAAATCTGGCCACTCTATCTTAAGATCTCATTGTATTAGCTGACTTTGCTAGTTCTGCAACCAGAAAGGATAATTTGATTTGTAAATTAAGACCTAACTTTAGAGCATCTTGTGGAGAAACCTTCACCAGTTTTCAAATATTCTGTACCAGAGGAGTCCTACTGCCCCGGCACCTTTTAATAATGAATTAAACATAGTTTGTTCCCTTTACTTGGTTTTGAACTCAATCTCAGACAAGCACTAGATAAGTTTCAGTGACTTCAAGGGGACTGAATATATGGCTTTCCACTTAATGGGAAAAGAGACTGTAAAGTCAAGTTTGCTTTGTCCTAAGTAAGATAAATTAATCTTTCTTGCATTTGTTCATTTTATACTTCTCTGTAGATTGCACTTTTGTAATTTCATTCTAAGCATTGCTTCAGAATTCAAAAAATAATATGAAGTCTTCAGAAAATGTTGCTACTGGATATCTGTTCACGGTGTGAGTTTATTACTTAAGGCCTTCCTAAGCTACTTGATTTTCAAGCATTACAGACTATAATGGAACAGCCAGAGTGTCTGTTAATACATAACATACTGCAAAGCTTTTATTGTTGACAAATAAATAGAAGTTCAGAATAGGTTGCAGTTAGTTTGTAAATGCAATCGGACCGCTGCTTCCTCTGAAGTCTTTAAATACAGGTTTCTGTAACATTTACCAAGAAAAGTATCAGGAGTTCTGAGGAATATTCATGCTTTGTTTGAAAGTTCTTAGGGTATTAATGATGGGAAAAAATTACTGAAAGAATTCCCACACATGAGAGGCGATTTCAACACAGTGGGGGCTCTTTGAATGCTGCTAAGATAGGCAATCCTCTTGGGCAATCTAAATGTGCCCAGAGGTATAGGCAATGGGCTCATTCTTTTATGAATTTAAGCATAAATAAATAAAAAAAATATAAAAACTCCTCAGCATGGACTTTTCTTTTCTTTTCTCTAATCTCAAAACCAAATAACTTAAAAAGAAAACATAAACACGGCTTAAATCAAATTTTCCCCTTATCTTTGTTATATAAAGAGTTTTTAATTGCTTTGTAGAAACTGCTGAAAATGTCACTTTGCAGTTAGAAACCAATTTCACTTTTATGTAAACATAATCAAGATATGAAGTCAGCTGACTTTCTCTTACTCCCTTATCTAATGCCCACAGCCCCAGAACCAACACACATGGCTAAAGCATAGCTGACCACAGTGAAGCCAGATATGAAGCAGTGAAATATGTTCTTTTGGTGAGGCAGTTAATTCCTTAGCAGATGTGAAAGAAAAGAGTGTTATGAAGCCTCTCTGGCCAGTTGCTGCTTTACCTTTCAGTGCACTTTTTCATTTGTTTCATTTATTTTTTAAACGTACTTATTCTGAAATCTACATGTCATGTATCAGAGGGGTAGCCGTGTTAGTCTGGTTCTGTAGAAGCAGCAAAGAATCCTGTGGCACCTTATAGACTAACAGACGTTTTGCAGCAAGAGCTTTCGTGGGTGAATACCCACTTCTTCGGATGCAAGTAGTGGAAATTTCCAGGGGCAGGTATATATAAGCAAGCAAGAAGCAAGCTAGAGATAACGAGGTTAGATCAATCAGGGAGGATGAGGCCCTGTTCTAGCAGTTGAGGTGTGAAAACCAAGGGAGGAGAAACTGGTTCTGTAATTGGCAAGCCATTCACAGTCTTTGTTTAATCCTGAACTGATGGTGTCAAATTTGCAGATGAACTGGAGCTCAGCAGTTTCTCTTTGAAGTCTGGTCCTGAAGTTTTTTTGCTGCAGGATGGCCACCTTAAGATCTGCTATTGTGTGGCCAGGGAGGTTGAAGTGTTCTCCTACAGGCTTTTGTATATTGCCATTCCTAATGTCTGATTTGTGTCCATTTATCCTTTTCCTTAGAGACTGTCCAGTTTGGCTGATGTACATAGCAGAGGGGCATTGCTGGCATATGATGGCATATATTACATTGGTGGACGTTAGGAATGGCAATATACAAAAGCCTGTAGGAGGACACTTCAACCTCCCTGGCCACACAATAGCAGATCTTAAGGTGGCCATCCTGCAGCAAAAAAACTTTAGGACCAGACTTCAAAGAGAAACTGCTGAGTTCATCTGCAAATTTGACACCATCAGTTCAGGATTAAACAAAGACTGTGAATGGCTTGCCAATTACAGAACCAGTTTCTCCTCCCTTGGTTTTCACACCTCAACTGCTAGAACAGGGCCTCATCCTCCCTGATTGATCTAACCTCGTTATCTCTAGCTTGCTTCTTGCTTGCTTATATATACCTGCCCCTGGAAATTTCCACTACTTGCATCTGAAGAAGTGGGTATTCACCCACGAAAGCTCATGCTGCAAAATGTCTGTTAGTCTATAAGGTGCCACAGGATTCTTTGCTGCTTCTACATGTCATGACATCTACAAGTCATCCCACAAGTTTCCTATGAAGCACTTAGTATTTTTTTTTAGTGTGGAGTTTGTTCCAAATGACCACACAGCTTCTTGACAGATTTGTCCAATAGACATTGTCAGAGGCCAAAACGTGGTTTTCTTACGTGCTGAATGTTCTATAAATTTCAACGTACTGTGTCATAAATAAGTTTCTAGTGATGGTGAACCCAAAAAGAATCCAATTATATGTCCAATTGTAACAAAATATCAAGAATGTCTTCCAGCATTACTCAATTGGTTACGTTGTTTTTGCAGAAAATCATTTTATCTTAATATTGCACAAAAATAAATATTATTAAGATAGGGGTTTTAAAACACTAGTTTTATTGACATATGAATATTCTGATGAGACCTTCTTACCTTGTATAGAATGCTTGATTTTATTCTATGAAATGCAAAATGTTTCCTGTAGGGAAAATATTTTTAGTTGAAGTGCACAGTTTTATTTTCATTGGACCAAAATACGGTATAAAAATCAGATGGAGCTGCACCAAAAACCTTGATCAAAGCATGGCCAAACCTTTGGAAATCTCAGATCTAGGTCCAAACTTCACATCTGACTGTTTTGTAATGTCCAAAATGCTAGTGCAAAAATTAGCATTTAATTGGTTTTAGGAAAGCAAAGCATTTTTTGGTTTCAAACCAAATGGGAATTAAAGCTGATTTTTCAAGACAACCACCCACCACCCCGTATTGGCAGGAGGGGAAATTTTTATGGAGATTTTGCAATTGATTACAAATGTATACCACCAAAGCAAGCCAATTATTTTCTCATGAAATGTTAGGTAATGGAAGAGATCACAATTTACCCATCTCATTAAAAATTTCTGGCAACACTAAAGTGAGAATTTCATTTTAGTGTTTTGCCCCTGATGGTAACTGATTCTGGCCCCATCCTGCAATGAGTTCCATGTATGAGTGGGTTCCTTTGCCTGCACAGACTTCTATTGACATTAGTGGGGCTCCACCTGGGACACAAGGAACTGCCTGCATGGAGCTCATTGCAGTATTGGGACGTTTGGAGGTAACAACCTCTTCTGAGGTCAGTGGAAAGTCTCCAGTAGTTTTCAAAGGGAGCTAGATGGAACACAAAGAGAGGTTCTTTGAGAACAATAATGAGGTTTTTTTTTTTTAAAGGCCATCTGATGGATTTCCACATCCTTTTTTCTGTTTTTGGTATCTGTGCTTTTAGTCGGATAGAAAGGACTGACCCAGATGGACCAGGGATTGTGGGGTGTAGGTATTGAGTTGCTCTCTTTTCTTGTATCAAATCTTAGATTACTTCCAAAAGTAGAGCTTGTATTTTCTGGGAAATGACTGTGATTTCTCTGGAAACTGGGTAAATCTGTAGGAGATTCAGATGTGATTGAATTCAAACTGGAACAAGTGCAGAGAAGGGCTACTAGGATGATCAGAGGAACAGAAAACCTATCTTACGAGAGGATACTTAAGGAGCTTGGCTTGTTTAGTCTAACAAAATGAAGGATGAGGGGAGATATGATTGATCTCTGTAAATACATCAGAGGAATAAACATCAGGCAGGGAGAGGAATTATTTAAGTGGCAATGTTGCCACAAGAAGAAATGGATATGAAATAGATATAGACCAAGGTTTCTAACCATCAGAAAAGTGAAGTTCTGGAACAGCCTTCCAAGGAGAGTAGTGGAGGCAAAAAACCTAGCTTGTTTTAAGACTCAGCTTGATAAGCTTATGGAGGGGATGGTATGCTGCAACTGCCTACATGTGATCCATCCATGCCTGCTATTAGCAAATATTTCCAGTGGTTGGAGATGAGACACTAGATGGCAAGGGCTCTTACTACGCAGAATTCTTCCCCAAGTGTCTGTTTAATGGGTCTTGGCCACATTCTCATGGTCTAATGGTTGGTAGTCATCGAAAGATACCTTATGAGGCTCTAAGATGCTCTGTCCTTGGTGGTACACAGGGGAGCAGAAAAATTATAGGGACAGCTATAAAATCAGGCATGTATGTCGTGTGAGAACAAAGCAAGGATAGCTCCCACATCCTTCTGAGACTATGAGTACCCTATGTGTGAAAGTCAGCAGGGTGTGGGGCAGAACCAGTGAACTACTGGTGTATGCAGCATGTTTCCTCCTAAATCTCTTGGATTTCCAAGCTGAAATTGTTGCTAGCAGCTTCAGTATTAATTCCCTGTTTGTTGTCTTTGCCACTGGTGTTAGTATGCAGCTGTGAATGGAGCCCATGGCATCTTGTCACCTGTGTAAGCCATGATATCAGGTAAGAGAGAGTCAATGGGACAGTGGGAAGGCTGTGAGTTTATAGAGCTGGTTGCAAATTTCAAAACATTTTAAAACTAAGTTTGACATGATATGTTTTAAAAGCTTTTTTCTATGATTTTTTAAAGTTAGTGACTTTCAACAATCTTTAAAAGAATATTTGCCCATTCAGTGGTCTTGTGAAATGTTACTTTAATTTTGTTTTTTCATTTATTGTAAGTGCTAGTGTTGATTTTTCTGGCCTACTCATGTGTGGGATTTTTTTTTAAATAAAATCCCCTCATGATGGTAAAGTTCTGATTGCAGAGAAAAAAATTGTTGAGTGAATACAATGGTGGAAAATTCAGAAAATGTAGTAATTGGCACTTGCAATAGTGTCATGCAATATTACAATTACAGAGCTGCTTTAGTAACCTCCATAGGTCATACAATCTTGCTTATGCAAAGTTTGTCCAATTTATCCAGATATCACTAACACAAGTTTTTTTTAACATTTTGCCACAGCAGCTGTTTTACATGATCATAAGCATATGAGATTTTTGAGACAAGTCAGGGACACAACTGCGCACCTAATTACTGGCTATGTGCAATTGCATAATAGTATAAGGAAATGGTCAAAAATGCAGGCAGTTGTCCAATTTGTGTATGATTTCATGGCAATCGCATGGGCAGACATGCTGCAGAATCTAGTCTTTAATCCTTTCATTGCCTATATTCCATTTTGCTGATCTGTATTTTTAATGCACTTATTACTTTTATATTGAAGCACTACATGCTATTTAGAAATGGCAGTGGAGATATTTTAAAGCCGCCTAAGGGATTTAGATTCATCTTTTGATAATTTAAACACAACACTTGTACTTAAGGCCCTTCCTCTCTTCTTTGAAAATCTCAGCCAGTATTTTTGTGATTAATGTAATGGAAGAGGTGGAGTATTAAAGAAGCAGGCAGACAACAAACTGTCCTAAGTATACAGCTTCAAGGACATAGGCTCCCTGTCTATCATTTTTTTCTGTTTATTGATGTCAAGAGTTTTAATACCAGAAATATTCATGTAGATAATGATTATAACAGAAGTAGTTTTGTTTATGCCAAAACCAAAAGAGGTTTATAATTGTGTAATTTTATATCCAGATTGGAAATACTGCTACATAATCATGACAAGTGCTTAAACCTGCAACCTTGCAAAAATATTGTCGCTATCATTTTTTTTTAAAGGCAGATTTCTTTAATTAGGCAGAAGAATTTAAGCTTATTTACCTTTATATGATATGGGCAAGTGACCTTATAACTGGGTTTTCATTATACATCTTTCGTAAGTCAGGTTTCTTTTTAGTGGATTCCTCTTCACCACAGTGTGTGTGTGTGTGTGTGTGTGTGTGTGTGTGTGTGTGTGTATATATAATGAAACATTTGTGTATATATATATATAATTCAAGGTATCTGTGTAAATTTTCAGCACAAGTATTTTTTCCTGATCTGGTGTGTATTGCCTGTTGATGCTTGTGATGCTGAAAGCATCTGTCTGTCACCTTTAACTTAACCAGGGTAAAAAAAGATTGTGTGCAGAAAATATTTTAAAAGCCTGAATTAAGTACCCCTGTATCTCACCCACAAAGGAGACATGCTTTTATACTAATAATATTAGGTCTAGTCATCTTTATTTTGTTGGATGAATGGGCAGCTTTTGGGATTCTGATGTTACAGTAGAAGTGAATGATACCTTAACTCATCAGGGAAGGAATATTTAGTTAGTCTATACTTTTGTTCTAATTTTAGCACCCTTACTTTGTCATACTGTGCTCCTAGTCGACTTATTGACTCTGATGGATCAACTTATAGTAACGTATTAATCGCATGAAAAGATGTTAGAATTGGTCATTATCTTTTTTCAAAACAAAAACACTCTTGACAAACACAGGACAGAAAAGTCGACATTGTGTAAGATGCAACCCACTTTGTCCTCTCCATTGCTGGTTGAAAAAGATCCCACTTAATTTCTCAAATACTCCAAGAAGTATCTTAGTAGAAACATAGGTTCAGTGTGCCTGATACTTTGTAGAAAATCAAGCAAAAATATTCCCTCCATCTTTGCTTTCTAAAAAAAGGCACATCTACAAAGGGAAGCTGTAGTCTGGCTCTGATTCCTGTCCATGTTGGTACAACATCTAGCTGGCTACTAAGCACTACAGTTTTACAAATAATAAATAATAATTAGGGCTGTCCAGTGATTAAAAAAATTAATCACGATTAGTTGCATTGTTAATAATAGAATACCATTTATTTAAATGTTTTTGGATGTTTTCCACATTTTCAAATATATTGTTTTCAATTTCAACACAGAATACAAAGTGTACAATGCTCACTTTATATTTATTTTTGATTATGAGTTTTTGCATTGTAAAAAACAAAAGAAATAGTATTTTTCAATTCACCAAATACAAGTACTGCAGTGCAATCTCTTTATCATGAAAGTTGAACTTACAAATGTGGAATTATGTACAAAATAAATTGTATTAAAAATAAGACAATGTAAAACTTTAGAGCCTGCAAGTCCATTCAGTCCTACTTCTTGTTCAGCCAATCGCTCAGACAAGCAAGTTTGATTACATTTGCAGGAGATAATGCTGCCTGCTTCTTGTTTACAATGTCACCTGACAGTGAGAACAGAAATTCTCATGGCACTGTTGTAGCCGGCATCACAAGATACTTATGTGCCAGATGCGCTAAAGATTCATATGTCCCTTCATTCTTCAACCACCATTCCAGGGGACATGTGTCCATGCTGATGACAGGTTCTGCTCAATAACAATCCAAAGCAGCTTTTTTTTTATTATTTGGATTCTGTAGTTTCTGCATCAGAGCGTTGCTCTTTTAAGACTTCTGAGAGCATGCGCCACACCTCATGCCTCTCAGATTTTGGAAGGCACTTCAGTTTTTTAAACCTTGGGTCGAGTGCTGTAGCTATCTTTAGAAATCTCATGTTGGTACCTTCTTTGTGTTTTGTCAAATCTGCTGTGAAATTGTTCTTAAAATGAACAACATGTTCCATCCAAGAGTGCTATAACATGAAATATATGGCAGAATGAGAGTAAGACAAAGCAGGGGACATACAGTTCTCCCCCAAGGAGTTCAATCACAAATTTAATTAATGCATTTTTTTTAATGAGTGTCATCAGCATGGAAGCATGTCCTCTGGAATGGGGGCCAAAGTATGAAGGGGCATACAAATGTTTAGCCTATCTGGCACGTAAATATCTTGCAACGCCAGCTACAAAAGTGCCATGCAAATGCCTGTTCTCACTTTCAGGTGACATTGTAAATATGACGAGGGCAGCATTATCTCCTGTAAATGTAAACAAACGTGTTTGTCTTAGTGATTGGCTGAACAAGAAGTAGGACTGAGTGGACTTGTAGATGCTGAAGTTTTACATTGTTTTGTTTTTGAGTGCAGTTATGTAACAAAAAATCTACATTTGTAAGTTGCACTTTCATGACAAAGAGATTGCACTACAGTACTTGTATGAAGTGAATTGAAAAATACTATTTCTTTTGTTTATAATTTTTACAGTGCAAATATTTAGAATCAGAAATAATATACACTTTGATTTCAATTTCAGCACAGAATACAATCTATATGAAAATATAGAAAAAACATCCAAAATATTTACTAAATTTCAATTGGTATTCTATTGTTTAACAGTGCGATTAAAACTGTGATTAATCACGTTTAATTTTTTTGAGTTAATCGCGTGCGTTAACTGTGATTAAATGACAGCCCTAATAATAATAATAATATGCACTTAGAGAATGGAGTGAGCTAGAAAATAGGCTCTTTGAGTGAACTTTGCTACTTCATAGAAAAGTACAATTATTTTCTTTGATCACTCCAATATATTTCTACTACAGAAATAGGACTTAAATAGTACTTTTAGGTTTGTATTATTTGAATTATTTGTGTTTTATAAACAAGAAGCAGTAGCTATTTAAAAGTGTGAGAAAGGTCAAATTAAAAAAGAAAAGTCCATTAGATAAGTTTCAAGTTAAAGAAAATCCACCTTGCCTTGGTCTACGCTGGGGAGCGGATTGATCTACGTTACACAACTTCAGCTACATAAATAACGTAGCTGAAGTCAATGTACTTGACCTACTCACCACAGTGTCTTCACTGCGGTGAGTTGACTGCTGCTGTTCCCCCGTCGACTCTGCCTGCGCCTCTCGTGGCGGTAGAGTACAGGAGTCGACAGGAGAGCACTCGCGGGTCAATTTATCGCATCTAGACTAGACATGATAAATCAACCCCCCCCTGGATCAATCACTTCCCGCTGATCCGGTGGGTAGTATAGACATACCCCTTGAAATAGATACATGAATCAAAATGCTATTAGTGCAACCTTGCTACTGTCTTTAAATTCTCTATTTGGGGTAAACGGACTAACTGCAGGGAGGGAACTGAGCTCATAAATCATGTTTAATTTGGCATTGGGAATGTTTAACACTTCTGTCTTTTATTTAAAAACCACCTTAGCAAACCTCATTTGTTAGAACAAAGAAAACCCAATATTCTAAAAGATTAATTTATTTTTATTTTAAGAAAAAAAGTGTAAGTCTGAAAAAAAAATAATTGGACCCCTGTGAAGCAACCTGTTCATGTAATTGATAGAGTTACTAGGGATCAGGTACTGTGCAATGCATTTGTTAGTCAAAACCACAAATTAATGGCACTTTTGGTGCCACCTTAAAGGCTGTTCACAGTAAATGGGTCTAAAGTAGTATTTGATAATATAGATTTTCTGCTATAGAGTCCAGACTCTTTTATCCCCATGATTTCCACTGCCTTTAAAGAACCAGCACTATTCTTTGGGATGTTCTTTAGGCTTTGTCTTCACTACAGACTTTGATCATCATAGAAGAGGACTGTGACTATACAAGTTGACTAACATGGGGGCTAACCAAGACTTCATTGTAATTAAGCCATGTGTTAGCTAGTCATGGCTAAACCCCAATGCCAGAAGGAAAGTCTTTGATTTGCAAAATATAGTTTGTCTTGTTACCTGATTATGAGCCTGATCCAAAGGCCACTAGAGTAAAAAGAGAGACTCCCACTGACTTCAAGCCCTGAGTAAGCTTATTAGGCTAGAGCTTGGTTTGGTGGTTCCTAAATAAGAGCTTTGACTGATTAAAGACTGCAAAATCAGCCTCTTAATTTGCTGAGAAATTACAACACAAACCAATAATGCTTCTCTTGCTTGACTTTGGAAGACTATAGATTAGCAATTTACTAAGCTCTAAAGCAAGAGTTGGCTTGCATCACTGGGTTATGTAATAACTGATTTAAAATCCTCTTTAGTTATCCTAACATACAGCATATTTGTTAACTCATTTAGGACATCATTCAGCTAAGGCCAAATATTCTCAGTGCCTTAAAACTCCTAATAGTTAACAAGTTTCAAAGCCTCTGAGTATTACAAAGCTGATTATTTTAAATTACATATAATTACTGGTATTTTTTATCACCAGATACGTTCTGTTTCATAGAGCTAACCAGCATTAAAAGCCTCCAGCAGTAAACATTCTGTACTGTAGAGAGCGCCTCATTTATCTAAAAATATAATCTGTTTTAAAATCTGCCACTTCAATTTGAGCGAATGTAAAACTATAGCAGATCCTTTATGAAAACTGTGTGCATCAGCATAGGCAAGGCGAGGGCATCCCTAATAGAAATGCCATATTAAAATCAATTTTGCAGAACTGTAAAACATGTTCATACATGCTGAAAATGAAGTATAAGACTTCTAAAGGATGACAGCAGCCCTTTATGGCATGCTCTCTAATTATTATTAGCCTGATTTTTTTTTACACTGCATAACCCCTTAAATGCATTTCTTTAATAGAAATGACAAAATCACTGAGAAATCAGCCAGGCTGCAGCACCAGTTGACATTTTTCTTAAAGAAAAAAAAAGTAAATGTACATGCGACAGGTCAGAAAACTTTCACCGCCTTCCATCTTTGAACCCTTTCAAGGCACTGTACAGACAGTGGTGATTCATGGTCCTGGATGATTCAACAGCTTGACCTTGGACATATCCTGCCATTGGTGTTTATATAGTGATTTTAATTGGAGGCTTCATGGTTTTGACTCATTGATGAGCTATGAATCCTTGTAAACATCAGAAAAGGAGATTTGGAAACTCTCAGTAATTGGAAATGACAACTTCTAGGTAGCACCAATTCCTGGCTTTCAACCCATGCATCCATTCTCCTTTGCAATATAGATCGAATAATTTCTTGACCTGTCTACTAAGTTTTCTGTTGGTTTCTTTGTATAGGGAAACCAATAATCAGGGCCTGCCATGATTGATTATTTCTGCTTATATCTTTTTGTAAGGTAAGGAAGTGGGGCTATGCCCAGCGCAACTTAGCATGGGCAGAAAAGCTGGCTCATGATGAAGCTCAATGCATGCTGCACCCTATGCAAGCATGCACTGTGATCATACTCCCCAGGAGCTTTTAATTATAGCATGCTACCCTGTGCAGGGGCGATCCCATCCCATCCCATCCCTCTCCAGGCTCTGTTTAAAGGCACAACCTGTCCCTTAATTTACGAAAAAAGAAAATCAGCCTTCAGCTAATCAGCGGGAATTTGGAGTATATAACTGATGTTGTGAGTCACCGCATGAATTGTTTTTCATTTAGACTAATGCATTTTAGCCAATGTGATTTGAATATTCACATAGCAAAATTCCCAACTCTTTTATTAGCAGGACAAGGACAAGGAAAGTTGTGAAGACAATACATAATTATCTAGACCATGACTGATGTTGTATGGTAGACTCAGGCTTTCTGTACCCTAATATTGTAACAGTACACAGAACATAGAGGATCCAAGTCCTTAGTCTAGAGGGTTACCTTGTTTTAAAAAATGACACTAACCATTTCCAATTAAAGAAATTCACTTTAAGTGAAGGCCACCTGTATTTGTGATGCAGGGAGGGGAAGGGGCATAATAGATGGCAATCTCTGATTAACTATACTCAACAATGGGAATGGGAATGATTTTCAAGGCACAAACCTATGTGATACATGCAGCATTCATCCTTTATGTATAATATAATAAAGGTCTTTGTTGGATAGCATCATAAGATGAAGTTGAAGTTTATCTGAAACAAGTCAGCATTCGCATGAACTAGGAATATGTAATGAAGTTAGACAAATTTTGTCAATTAGAATATAGCGTATTAATGTACATTTAAGAATTTATTTTTGCCTTCAAGCTTTAGTCTTGCACTGTCTTGTCACCGAGTTCATCAAAGCTGCAGTTCAGTTCATTGACTTCCATTCCTGACTGTATTATCTGTCATTTTATAATTTAATTAGACTTCATATATTGGAACCTTCAGTGTTACTAATGATCTTGTACTTCCCTTTTTTAAAATGTATGGACTCCAGTGACATTTTCAAAGGAATTAATGCTGCGAAGGAGGGAGGGAAGCATCTGAAAATGCTGAGAAGGTCTACGAAAATCTACTTTGTAAACAGCTGTTAAATATTAACCTGAAGCACACACAATTGGGAATGTACTGTAAAGCTCTAGGCTGAGGTTTCTGAGGTCCAACAAGCTTCATTGCAGAACAGAATAGAATGTTTTTATTAAACAGAATGCACAGTGTTGTCCATGGTGCTGAAGGCAGAGAAATTGAGATCCATTGCCACAACAGTCAATCTTCAAAATCCAAATAGTATTACAGTCTTTCCATGAGCTTTGAGACCCCATTGACAGATTTCTTGTGGAGGCATCATTCTGCTGTACCCATAATATGACTCTATGACTACTAAACCTGGTTTTGTGATTCCAGTATTTCATAAGTTCAGTCCAGCATCACTTTGAATGTATATGTCCTAATGGAGATCAAAGCTTTAAAATGTACTTTGCATTGCTTATGCAGATTTTGCATCCTAATGTTTTGTTCTTACATTTTTTCTCTCATACACATACACCCTCCTCTCTATCCGGGCATGAGTTAAGGAAACGTTATAGTCTTTCTTTGCCATTTATCATGACAGATCACCAAATTCAGATACAACATCAAACATGGTTTCCAAATTGTACAAAAAGTTGAGCTGAGGTCAGAATATCTGTCAGCGCTTGACATTTTGATTTGTTTTTCTAGTTCTGTGGAGTCTTGATTTGAGGTGATTTAGTTGGGATCTATAAGCATTCTAGATAAAGGTTAATCTCTCAACACTTTCTTGCCAGTGGTGAGTAGGAAGTACTCAGATTCCACAGTATAGCGTGGTATAAGTATGCATCATTATTTTGTAATACAGTACAGCCTACAGGTCTCAACTGAATTTGGGGCCACAGTGTGCTAAAAACATTGTGTAAAGCATACAGAGAGGGGCAGACTAACCCCCAAAAGCTTAATCTCTTGATAGGTCACATATACTATCAGTGGAAAGGCTAGAGTAGATCCCAGGTCCTCTGTGCCCTATTGACTGTAAATACAGACATAGTGAGCTACTCTGTGAGCATGTGCATATAGCTTTGGCTCATTTTTGAAAGGCATATTCCCTTTGCTATGGGTTTGTTGCCAAAGTGCCAAGACACTTTTATGTAGGGAAAAATACCTGCATGTTCCATGAAAAATGGTGATCTTACTATTAATTGTTAATGGTAAATGTCATTGTTGTCATTGTCATTTAGTTGTTACTGCAGCTGAGGACAGCCTGTGAGGGGTAAAGTGAAGCTTTCATCTTAAACATCAACCCTTACTCCTAAATAGGTATATTTTCAACCTCCTACTAAGGCAACCATTTTTTGAGTAGTAAAATTGAATTAAGTAATTCCACCATAATTTAATACAGGAAAAATTGTATACAGGTAGGTTTTCTTAATAGTCAAAGAGAGCATTGTTACCTTATTCCTTTTAATAAGTTTTGAAAGTCCTATATTGGTAGAATATGGGAACTAAGTCAATTTGTACCTCTGTCTATACTGTGCCATAGTGTGAATGCTGCAGTTATATAGCAAAGTGTTGCAATATAACTGGCCTATATTGACACTGCTGACATGAACTAAAAAGTACCCGTTTCAACATAAAAGCAGCCGGAACAAGTGAACAGTCTCTTAGACATCAGTGTGGAATACTGAAAGACATTTCTTTAATCACCTAATCAGACCTGTTTATGGAAACTTGTTTGGCTAAAATCCAGTGAATAGAACTCTAGACCTCAGATTACTTTAACCTTCTGCAAACTACAGACCTCATTCACAACATGACCAGCTAATCAAATAAATTTAATATAATTTAAATGAACGGTTAACCCTTAATATCTAAGGAGTATTGTTCAAGTAGCACTGAACAAGCACTGAAGCACTAAACAAATGGTGAAACTTGATACTTTGGAGTTCTTAGAAAGGAAAGGTAAAATTTGAAGTCTGGGATTTGTTCTGAACTCAGTACCCATTAAATAAAAACTGTCCTAAATTTTCAAGATGTAGCTAAATGGGAATATAAAATTGTCAGTCAGTTACATAGATGATCTGTTTATGATGTCGTTGTGCCTTGTAAATATCTATGTTGTATTGTTTTATATGTAGTAACATTTATTCTAGTAACATGGATATTTCAATGCTGTTAATGCACATTATTGAGGCTGCTCAGGGGTAAAACAGCCAAACCATGAGATTTGCAGCAGATATATTATTCTGCTGGCTTCCTAATTTTATGCTACAACTTGCACTGTAAATTATGCATTTATATAGCATTATAAAGATGTACATTCTGATGCCGTCTCCAAGAAAAAGCAGGAAAGTGAAATCTGTTTCAAGAGTTTAGTTAACAATTTTGAAAAATAGATATCTTTGTATTTCAGCTGAGATTAAAAAACTGAACTGTGGGACTGAATACAGATAGCCAGAGCCGAGAGAGATCTGAATAATATGACTTCTGTTACTACTAATAAAAAGCCTGAATAGCCAAATTAAGGGCTAGGAAGGTGAATTATACATTCTTTTTAGTACAAAAGATTATCAGAAATTGTGCATTAGCTAATTCACACATAGCACTAATGGAAGAGGCATACAAAATTAATTTCTACAGTATCATGTAGATTACCGACACTTAGTCTTCTATAGCTAACATCCATTCTCTCCCTTATGGTCCACACTGTGTGTGTTTTTGTGTGTATTTATGTGCATGTTGGAATTGTAAATCACAGAACCATTGAAATATGGGGCTGGAAGGGACCTCAAGGGGTTGTCTACTCTAGCCGCCTGCCCTGAGACAGGACTAAGCATACTTACACCATCTCGGAAAGTTGTTTGTCTAACCTATTCACAAAAACATCCTCTGATGTGAATTCCACAACCTCCCTTGGAAGCCTGTTCCAGAACTTAACTACCCTTATGGTTAGATAAGATATTAGGAAAACTTTCTCTGATTCCTTTACTGCAGATTAAGCCCCATTATTACTTGTCCTACCTTCAGTGGACACTGAGAACAACTGATCACTGTGCTTTTTATAACAACCTTCAACATATTGGAAGACTGTTATCAGTCCCTGCAGCCCTCAGTTTCCTTTTCTCAAAACTACACATACCCCATTTTTAAACATTTGCTCATACGTCCAGTGTTCGAAACCCTTCCTCATTTTGCTTGGTCTCCTCTGGAGTCTCTTCAGTTTGTCCACATCTTTCCTAAAGTGTGATGCTTCAAAGTGGACACTGTACTCCAGCTGAGGTCTCATCAGTGCCCAGTAAAGTGGGACTATTAACTCCCGTGTCTTACATACAATACTCCTGTTCATACACCCAAGAATATTAGTCTTTTTTGCAAGTGCAGTTTGCATCAAATTGTCCTCATGTTCAATTTATGGTCCACTATAACCCACAGATCCCTTTTCTGCATTACTACCACCTAGCCAGTTATTCCCCATTTTGTAGTGGTATATTTGATTTTTCCCTCCTAAGTGTAGGACTCTGAACTTGTGTTTATTTGTTCACATCAGACCAATTCTCCAATTTTTCAAGGTTATTTTGAAATCTAATCTTGTATTCCAAAGTGCTTGCAACCTGTCTCAGCTAGGTGTCATACCCAAACTTTATAAGCATACTCTCCACTCCATTATCCAAGTTATTAATCATAGAAACATAGAAGATTAGGGTTGGAAGAGACCTCAGGAGGTCATCTAGTCCAACCCCCTGCTCAAAACAGGACCAACACACCAACTAAATCATCCCAGTCAGGGCTTTGTCAAGACGGGCCTTAAAAACTGATAAGGATGAAGATTCCACCACCTCCCTAGGTAACTCATTCCAGTGCTTCACCACCCTCCTAGTGAAATATTTTTTCTAATATCCAACCTAGACCTCCCCCACTGCAACTTGAGACCATTGCTCCTTGTTAATGAAAACATTGAATAGTGTGAAAGCAAACCATTGAACACTACTCTTTGAGTATGATTTTTCAACAAGTTATGCACCACATTATAATAATTTCATCTAGACAACATTTCCCTAGTTGCCTTGTGAAAATGTTGTGCGATTGCCAAAAGCCTTACTAAAGTCAAGATACATCATGTCTACTGCTTCCCTCCTATCCAATAGGATGGTAAACCCTGTCAAAGAAATAGACATAGTTTGTCCCTATGTAGTATGGGTTATGTTAAGGTTACCATTGTAATCAATAGTTTATAATGTAACATAAATAGCAACAGCTAAAGGAAATTATGATTCTTTGCCACATATGTGTATTCCTCTACATCATAATTATAACAACTATTTTTCAGCTATAACAAAGTAGAGGAATGTACTTGTTGCAAAGATCAACTATTTATTTCTGAATAATGAACAACTTTGCATGTAATTTTAGCAACAAACTGGTAAACAGAAAGATGCTTGAGTGATGGAAAACCTGGAGGGAGAAAGCATGGGATTATGCAGTACCACATAAATGACAGAAGCAAATGCAGCCCAGGTTCTGGTAATTTCATTAGTGTGTTTTTCAACATAGGCAGAATGGTCTCATTGTATGTCGGACTTTCCAGGGCCCTAAAGCAAGGGGATCTGCTCTGAAAAGTAAAGGAATAAGTGGCAGTTATCTTTATGTATTCACTTCTCTGGAATCCTTTATCCTCAACTTGGAATAAATTATTCATTACATAGGTGATATAATACACAAGCAGATGCAGGTCTTCCCTCCATAAATAGTACATTACTAGA
Source organism: Mauremys reevesii (assembly GCF_016161935.1). Lineage (NCBI taxonomy): Eukaryota > Metazoa > Chordata > Testudines > Geoemydidae > Mauremys > Mauremys reevesii. The sequence goes on from NC_052630.1 coordinate 29,916,928, forward strand.
GTGTCACAGGAAATATGAGTGGCCTTTGATTTTTGCAATGTATACTTATTGGGTGGATCCTGGTCCCAGATGAGCATAAATTGGGATCAACTTGGTTGAAAACAGTGGAGTTACTATGGTGCAAATGTGATCACAATCAGGCCTGTATTCTTTTTTCTCATCTGTATAAGGCTATTAACAGTTTTGAAAATGACATAATTTTGCTGCCTCTTCTTAACCATTTGTACACACAGCTTTTAAAGTGAGATCAAATGGTTTTGGTTTACCCTCTTGGAGTGCAATATGATATTGATATGCATTCTGTCTTTATTTCCTCTCTGTCCATATAGCACACCAAGTCTCAGCTAAACTAAATTTTTTACTTATCCATATTTTACATGTGCCTATTAGCAATGGATGGGACATACCTTACAGGACCTGAAAGGGGCTGTCATGATTATGGTTCCCCTTCTCAGGTTCTCTAACAAAAGAAAGCTATGTCTGCTCTGAGGTGGGAAGCTATGACCTAGAGGGATTGCCTGAGAAGCTCAAAGGAAGGAGTCAGGAGATGCATCTAATTTCCAGAAATATACATGAATAAGCCAGGGTTTTTTTCTCCTGTAGGGCGGAAACTCCTCACTCCTTGGAAGGGTAGTGAAAAGCATGTACTTTTTGTTTTGTGAATCATTCTTAGAAATAACCAGTTCAAGATACTGAGGGCCTTTTGCACTGGCTCTTGAAAATAATCAGGAATATTTTCCAAAAGAGGCTTTTCCTTCTAAAGTATCTGCTATTGCTTGTGAGAGTCACCTAATTGGTCTCTATTACACTAAAATTCAGATACAAAAGGAGACATCTTTTGTCTTGGCCTTTTTGGATAAACAGCTAACACATCCACAGTCGAGGACTAATCCCTGCATTTGCAGGATATTAGATTATTTGAGTTGTAGGTCATCTTCCTCACTAACTTCTGAGATATTAAGCAATTTTTATTGTACTACTTTGAGGTGGCATTCAAACTTTGTACTTGATTCAAGGGTCCCTTCTAATTAATGCTTGCATAAAAATAAAAATATTCTTGGAAACTTTATTTTCCTGTACTGTAGAGATATTTCGAGTTGACCCAGCAATAAAAATTGCATATGACCAGCTTTGTTCTTAACCTTGCAGGGAGATACCACATTGGATATGGTACTTCTGCCTTGCTCACCTGGTCGAACTGATTCACTGATTGTATCCAACGACTCACCAGCCAGTCACAAACTGTGCTTCTGATCCCCCACATTGGTTATCAAGAAGCTGAAAAAAGAAATCACACAACTCCCTTTATTGTATTCCAGTTCTCTGGCTCCCAATCAGCACATAGGTCCAGTACAGTGAAAAGTTATTTAAAAACTCTGCTCACTATACAAAGTGTTCTTTTGACCCCAAAGGGTCAGCCATGTTACCAGGTCAATACTAGTTTGGAGCTTACCCAAAATACCACACTGCCAGCCAATCCTTTAGCATCTAAAACTAAAGCCTTTATTATAAAGAAAAAAGAACAAGAAGAGAGTTGTTAAATGGTAAAGCAGTCAGATACATACAAAGACTTCAAAGTCCATATATCAGGTTCTTAGCAATATTGGTGAGTTTGCTGGCTTGAAAGTCCCTCTGGAACACATCCACAGCTTGGATACGTCTTTCAGTCCCTAGTTCAGAGCTTTATTTGTAGAAAAGTTACTCCAGAGGTAGGAAGCAAGATTGAAGACAAAATGTAGAATGATGCAGCTGTCCTTCATATTCCTTTTGCCATGTGGCTTCTACAGTAAAAGCTGTTATCCAACCCTGTATCAACTGGAAAGCTCTATAAATCGGCATTTCTAATCTCCATAAAAAGTCCGGTTTAAAGTTCCAGCAGGATCCCTACCTGGCTCCGTGTGGCTCCCCGAAAGCAGTGGCATGTCTCTGTTGCTCCTAGGTTGAGGAATGGTCAAGAGGGGCTTGGAGGGGTTTCAGAAGCAGGAGGAGGTTGTGGCATGGGCTCTGAGAGGGAGTTTGGGTGTGGGTGGGGGCTCAAGCCAGGGGGTTGGGGCATGAGAGGGGGCCCTGGATGCCAGATCCAGGGGGGTGGGGGCGCTCACCTCAGCAGTTCCTAGGCAGAGGCACGACAGGCGGCTCTGTGCGCTGCCCCCACGAGTGCTGGCTTGGCAGCTCCCATTGGCCAGGAACTCTGGCCAATGGGAGATGTGGGGGCGGCGCCTGTGAGCGGAGGCTGCATGCAGAGCTGCCTGCCGCACCTCTGCCTAGGAGCAGGAAGGAATACAATCAATGGCTTAAGTTGTAATGGTCACAGTTGTGAACAGACAACAATGGGAGTGGGAGTGTCTCAAATGGGAGTGGGAGTGTCTCCTTTTGTCAAGAAACATGGGGTGTCTCAGAAGTCTCTCACTGCCGAAAAGATTTTGTTTGCTGATTTTATTTTCAAAGTTGTGCTTTAAATCTATATTCAGGTGACACCTATGTCCTGATTTGTGAGTGGGCATGAAGCCATCCTAACAGATGGGTATGAGTACAGGCCTGCCAAGGATTCAGGATTAGTTTTCCATGGGGGGACAAAGTGGCTTCAAACCTTTATCATCATTTTGATTCTATGTATAAAGCATTCTGAAATGAAGCCTGAACTGTGATTTCTGCTGAAGGAGACCCAAATGTTTTTACTGTGCTAATGATATTATTTAAATAATAACTTTTAACATCCATACTTCAGTTACCAGATATATTGGAAATCATTGGATAATTGTGAAAAATCTAGGTCACCTAGAGAAGGGATGGGGTGGAGGGAATAGACAAGAGAAGAAAATGATTTGCAGTTGGTGTGGTAGGTCATGTATTAGTGGAATGTAGGATTTCTGTTCTATCTGACCTCAGCTAGGAAGATGACATCAAGGAACTTCTCTTTAGGAAGCAAGTTACTTTCAGTCTGGTTAAATGTAAGGGAATATGTCATTCCTGTGGTGGAGCTTTCTGAATACTTGTGTAAGCTGCTGCAATTATATGATTTAAGTCTTGTGTATTTTAATACAATTTGGCCCAAGACTGGGTTTAGAATAGTGGACTTCCCGCTATTTGCTTTTTTAAAGAGCCACCCTTGAAATATTGTTACTCTTTCATGGAGTTTAATTGAGGCTGTGAAAGAGTATGCACCTCTACTGCAAATATAAAATAGTTATGTGGTGTATGTTTTCTTTCCATCTGTATATTTTCTTTCCCTTTTGGGGGTTGGTGGGATTGGTGAATGCTTTCTAGATATGAGTCTGAGTCAAGAAATATTGTTGCTCTAATGCTGACACAAAATGGAATGCTATGATTTTACATGAATAGCTGACGTTTTAGGAACCCCCTGGCCACTCTATTCCCCAGAAGTTGCAATTTTGAGACACTCCCACTCCCATTGTTGTCTTGGGTTGTTATGGTATGGGGGCATACAGACCCAGGAGTCTCTCTCCTCTCTGCATTACAGGTGGGTGCTATAAGTTTATGCTTTAAAGAATTCTAAAAACATGTATTGCCTAAATTTAAAAGGCATCAAAGGACTATGGATATGTGATTACAGAAAATTAGTTGCAGTTTGTTGTTTTACTCTAGGGAGCATGGGGGGAGTGGGGAGTAAACCACTGTGGAAATGTCAGTTACCGATGTTAAGATCATAGCACTCTGTGTATGCCTTAGGTGTAAAGGATATAGGGTTCTGTAACATACATTAAACTCAGTTTCTGTTCTTTGAAGGCACAGGATTCTTTATTAGCTCAGAAAGTACAAATACCTACAACACAGAGCATAGACGGACTTGTATCTGTATGGACTCATACTAAAATGTCTCAGCCACAGTTTAACATTGCTGAACACTTGATTTAATAACCTAATAACAGTAATCCATGTGGGTTCAGCTTTTCTGTACACAGTGTCCAAACTGTGGCCTTTCTCTGTGTAGATAATGAGATAGGACTGGGAGTCAGGAGGTTTAAGTTTTTATCACAAGACCAGTGCCTTCACTCAGAAAATGCGTTGTCCAAGATCTGTATTACAAGGATAATTGAAAAAAGTCAATCTGACAAAGTGGGTATTCATCCACGAAAGCTCATGCTCCAATATGTCTGTTAGTCTATAAGGTGCCACAGGACTCCTTGCTGCTTTTACAGATCCAGACTAACACGGCTACACCTCTGATACTTGAAAAAAGTCAGACTCATAAGCTGTATGCAATGTTGTAACTGTATTGAACCCAGGATATTAGAAAGACGAGCTGGGTGAAATCTTTTATTGGACCAAGTTGATCCAATAAAAGTATTCTCACCCACCTTGTCTCTCTAAGACGGTTATAAATTTCCATAATTGATAATGTTAACACATTATTGACAGCCAGTCAGAAAATAGCACTAGGGCTCAAAATTAACACAATTTCCTAAAGCAAAGTCACACACTATAAAGTTTCTTTGGTTCATGATGAAAAACATTATTGAACTACTTATGCACTGTCTACAGTGAGAGGGTTATTTTTTAAAACTGCATTTATTCTGAAGTTATCTGGCTTATCTTTTGGATCTCATGAGTTTCAGCCCAGCTTGGCAGTGTTTTTATTCACAACTGAATCCTGATGATGCTGGTAACTGAAAATATGGCATAAATAGACAATCAGTTGCATATTTCATTTTGATTAAGTCTGTTTGATAGGGATTTGTATAACAGTCTATGTAACCTTAGTAGAGAATGGGAGGCATGACCTAATGGTTAAAGCACAGGGCTGGGCATCAGGAGGCTGGCACTGCCATGGACTTGCTGTGTGATCTTAACCAAAATTACTTCGCTTCTCTGCCTCAGTTACCCTATGTAAACTAGGGAATCATGCTTGTTTACATCAGAAGGGTTTTGTGAGCCTTGTTTCACTAATGTTTTAAAACACCTGTAGTGGCTTTATACTAGGAAAGTAAAACAAAACCAAGTTGTAAAGGTTTAGTTTTTTACCACAATGGGGGGCAAAAAAGTAATTAAGAGACAATGATAGGGATTTGCTTCTCTGTGATGGTGGGAATACAGCAAAGTAACAGTTATCAACTTTCATATACATTTGGCACATGGATAAATAATTACTATATAATCTATTTGTGTGTATCATGCTAACTAAAATCTCACCATTTGCATGCACAAAATTTAGGAGATACCTTGAAGTCCTGAATTTTCTTTGATTCATAGTTTAAAGTACCCTTTAGCTCAAGTATAAAATATCCCTAGCAAAAACCCTTTGCTTGTTTTGATTTCTCAATATAGTTTTGAGACAAAGTTCTGTAAGTATATAATTTTGGGGGACTTACAACTCAATTGCATCCTCTCTCTTGCAAGATACCCAAAGGGAATTTTTATAGTTGCTAAGTTTCAGGCATCTCTGGGGAGACTATATTTGTTGAAGTGGTGAAGCTGAATTTCATTCTTTGGGCCAATCAATGTAGAGGTTTTTCCTGTAAGGTATGAAATTTGTTCCTGTGTGTAATGTTCAGGACTCATTTCCCGGAAGTTAAGGGAAGGTTAAGATGGTTGAGGTAACTGAAGAAGAGAATTTGTAAACTTCTATAATTGTATGTTCTGAGCTGTCATAGCAGTTGCATAGTAATCACCATTGATTTTGTAACTGACCAAATGGGTTTAATTCACTGAAGTGATATTTTTGAAAGCTAGGATCATATATTTTTCAGAACGATTGAATAACAGCCTGTTCAGTTTCTTATACAAGCAAACATCAATAGAAATGTTTACGAGTATCTTGCATATGCAATTGGTTCAGTATTTAAAAACAATGTGTGTATTCCCTGAAATATTTATGAATGAACGTTAGTTAAAAGTTAGCATTGTGTAGTGCTTAAATATGTAAACCCGAGTAGCTTTACAATAGGTTTTAAAGAGTAGTTACTGCTGCATCTACTGCAAAAAGATAGGTAACATATAAGACTGACCTAACAGGTGAGAACTGAGTTAATGTACAGCTTGTTTGCTTCAAAATGTATTTATGGTTACAAAAGGTACTATGTAAAAATGGCATTTTCTTACCTGCTGGCAGCGGACAGTGATGCAGTGATGTGTATGCAGTGATGATTGCATCCTGAGTACAGTAAGCTTTAGTCTGTCATTCATGTTTGCATATTGGCTCTGCAGTGCTATAAGCGGGTGATCTGGATTCTTCTCTAGCTGATGCATCATAAAAGGAAAGCATTCCCATTACTTACCTAGAGTGCTTTAGAAGGACTTGGAAGGAGGCAGTGGCAGAAAAGTGGGGAAATTAAATCATTTCATGGTACTGATTGCTTGGTGGAGTAGTGATGGAGACCAGTGTCCTATTAGCCAGCAAATTGGCTTTTGCTTATCCTCTTTCTAGGGGGTATGTGACGGCTGCCAGATGCAGAGTCAGGCATTGGCTTCCACCTACCCATCCTTGGGGTTGTGATTGTTGTTCTGGGTTATTGATGGCATCAGTGGGGGTTGTTTCTGGGTTAGCAAATGTATCAAACAGAAGTGGTGTTTCCCAGTGTGGTCTGCACCAAGCTGATTGTCTGTCAGGGTCAAATAGGAATTTTTCTCTTGGTTGCTTTTCTTCCATGTTGTTGGGGCCTCTCACGGCCACTGGGTTCTGAAATAACCAATTTGAACTATTGGGTATAACTATCTGGATAACAGCTGGAAGCCACCTGTGTTCTGTTCCCAAATAAACTTGCAACCAGTTCACTGAAGGTGAAATTCACACCTTTTTTGCAGAGCTTTTAAAAATGTGAGTTTTTTATGCACATTTGTGTGAATTAAAAAAAAAGGCTTCATGGCTTGTTTTGTTAATTCAAAAGTTCTCTTTTTCTGGAGAAAATTAATTTCTACTTGCAAATGAGTTTGACACATTCTGAGTGAAAAGTGAAAGCATGATGAAGAGTTTTTGATGTGGAAAAAAATCTGTGTTCACAAAAACAATTTTAAGGTACGAGGTGTCACCTGAAACAAACTGGTCAAAATTTCAGCTCAGTGTTTCACTGAAAAGTTTTCAACAGGTCTGCACATTTCTTGTAATTCTTTTGTTCTAAGGTGAAATCTCTAAAGCTACATTCAGTTTTGATCTCTTGCTGGATGGTTTTTATAGACATGAGAGGAAATTGCAGTTAAAGTGACCTCTCCTCTGCCTCATTCACTGTTTAACTACATCCTGTTTGCTCACTTTAGACTCAGCTTTATAATGAAAATAATACTCAACCTTATTGATTAATAATTATTTGGTACTATGTAACATCAAGTCTTTTGGAAATATCCCTATTCTTTACCTGTAGCCACTCAGCTTTTCTTAAAGTTGTTTATTTGTAGTTAACAGGGCCGGCTCTACAGTTTTCGCCGCCCCAAGCAGCGCACTGAATTGTAGCCGCGGACGGCGGGGGCAGTCCGTGCGCCCTTAAGGCGGCAGGCACATTTCTGTGGCAGCGGCAATTCGGCGGCAGCTTCTATGTTTAGTTGAAGCCGCCGCGGACAGCTAAACATAGAAGCTGCTGCCGAATTGCCGCCACTGCGGAAATGCGCGTGCCGCCCTAAGGGCACAATGACTGTCCCTGCCGTCCGCAGCTGCAATTCGGTGTGCTGCTTGGGGGCAAAACAACAGGGACTGCCGCTCCTTGCAGATTGCTGCAACAAGCACCAGCTTGGAATGCTGGTGCCTGGAGCAGGCCCCGGTAGTTAATGTAGCACTTTCTCCAAAACTTTCCCAGAAATAGTTCTCCTAAATAAAATATCAGTTAGTTTGAGCTGCAGATACATCAGACTTTTCATTTCATTGGGGTTGTTCAGTTGAAAATGAGAACAGAAATTGGCTCAGCTCTTAATATCTGGAACTTCTGCTGCAGATAGGCATCTCAAAAGTTTTCCATGTTTGTTGAGTGGGTCTCTCTGAAGAGTTCACATTTACTTAACTTTTGCTATCAAATAATAAATGTAGATCTCTATTGTTTCCTTATCCATATTTTACTTTCTGGACATGTGTGACTCCTTTCATGTCTCAAACATTCCCCTCAGAACAATTATGCTAGAAAAGCAATCTTACTCCTGTCAAACAAACAAATGAAATACACCACAAAAACAAAAGCAACCCAACATCTCAACAAAGAATAAACCTAGATTGATTTAAATACAGCATCTCACTTGGTAAAGAAATATAGGCGTTCTTTGCAATCTTTCATACATGGAGTCAACAAGTATTCACAGACAAGTGTCCGTGGCATTAAACAACACTCCAAACTTAGCTGAAGGCAGGTTAGCATTTTATCTCAACTGGTTTGTCATTTGTGTGTGAAATATATTGGTAAGCAGCGAAGGCATAAAAAATATTGAAGAGGCCTTTGGGCATGAGAGAGAAATCAAGAAAACCAAGGTGATGGAGACTTCTGCTATTAAAGCTGAGAAAAGAAGAGCTTATTGTGCTTCACTGTTTCAAGGAGGATTTATTTCAAAATAGCATTGACTTATTTTTCCTTTTCATAAGAGAATATTTTACTTTCCAGAATGCAGGGACATTCTGCTGCCAGTGATTACAAAAGAACTGAAAGAATTACTAGAACAAAGGGAAGAGCAACAACTTCAGCTTCAAGAGAAGAAGTACTGTGTAGAATTACTCAATAGCATCCTGGAGGTCCTCAGCTATCAAGATGCAGTAAGTATTGATGAAAATGTAGATGGCTCAAGCCTACAGAGGCTGAGATGATTAAGTTGTAAAATATTGATGCTGATGAATCTCATTTAAATGCTAAATATAAGTTGATGACAAGTTCAACTCATCTATATTTCAGCGGTAAAATTCTATAGCAGTGAGGGTGTGAAAGGTGAAATACTAAAATCTAGGGCTTTTTTTTTCCAACTTCTGTTTAATATTCCTTGAATAGTCAGACATTGTAAATGAGGCTCCATTTATACCAGCTGAGGCTTGGGCCTCTCTAAATTAATTTGTTGAAGTTCATCTTAGACTAAGATTGTGAAGTATACTAGAATGTTACCTAATATTTATTCTAAAGTTAATATTTTACCTATTTATATAACATCTTCCTCTTCTAAAATTATTTTTTAAATATTTACTAAATATAGAAAAAGTGGTACTTACATTACATATATTGAACAAAACTTTCAAAGAAAGATTCAGCTTCATTTACTTTCAATCAGTATCCTCCTATACTTGGGCGTCACTGAAAATGATGGTTCTGCTTGTAGTATAATGGGACGTTGCTTTGGCATAGGATCTATTTTTTGAAATTGCTGCTTTTCTGTAATCATTGAACTCTTGTTCTCTAGCTGATTATTAACTCTGCAAAGTGTTGTTTTCTGATGCACTGTGTGAAGAATGTACAACAACTAGTTCAGGTTAAAATGTAAGTGGAGTACTGTACCTTACTTTAGCTGTACGTGTACTCCTTAATTAAGAGCACACTTGGATGGGCTCCTTAATGTTCTGTGATGGCTGTCTGGATATACAGGAAGGATTTGCTGTTGCTTTGGAGGCTTCATATGGAATGAGCACATAGGTACTTGAGTTGGGAGCACCGGAGCCTCCACCGGGCATAGATGCTTTATCTTGAAGAGTTGTGATGTTCTGTTAGATTAATCTCTGTAAGGCTACATCTTACAGTACATACCACCGGCAAAAATGTGTGGGATATGCATAGCTATACGTTGCAGTAGAAAGCCAGCTGCATCCACGCTGCAGTGAGTAACTACATGTGTCTGTGAAAGGTTCTGGCAGAAGGGATGCGGCAGGGAAAGGCTTCAGCAGCTCCCAGCTGCCTATTCCCTATGGGAGCCTTCCCCCACTGTCGGAGCCTTGCATAAAGCTGCTGGAGTCTTTCCCTGTATCAGGGAAGGGTTCCAGCAGTGGGGAGGCAGCCAGATCCTGCTCCTCTAAAAATACCAATGTGGATGCCGTGTCTTGGGCGAGTAGAGAACCGTGTAGGATAGTTCTCAAGTACTTACCTACAGCTTTCAGCCATGTTTTAACTCTACTCACCTAAGCCATGCCTTGCTCTCTACACTGCTATTTGTACCCATGCTAGGGGGCCTACATGAGTGTGTACACTACATGTCACTGAAAGAAGAGTGCAGTGTAGATGTGTCCTCAATGATACAGTGATGCTTCCTGGGGGCATCCAGGGTCATTAGGTACCTCGCTACCACCTTCCCATAGTCTGAGGAAGCCTTGTCTGTGCCTACTGTGGGTCAGTTCACCAACTCCACCACAACACAAGCACTACCTTCTAGGCTTACACAGGCCCTGCACACTCCCTTTACAAGTTAACAATATATGCACACACCAACTCACAAGTCCTCCAAGAGTCCCCCTGGAGTTCCCAGCCCCCTATCCATTGGACACTCCCAAAATTCCCAGATCCTCTGCTCCCAGAGGAACCATATACCCAGCTCACCAGTTACACCTTAGATCACGGCTCTGCTTAACACACAGCACTTTGATACGCTGACAGTAATAAGAAGTAGTTTATTTAACAAAGAACAGAAATTTGAGAAGAAGCAAGTAGAATGAATGGAATCAAAAGGTTACTGTGATAAAGTTCCTCCTCTGTCTTGGTGGGTCCTGTGCTTATAGGCAGATTTGCTTGCCTCAGAGATTCACGGCAGCCCCCAGTTTGGCCACTTTTGCTAGTGGCTCAAATTTTCCGTCCACTCAGCTAACCTCATCACTGGCCAGCGTGGGGAAATGGAGAACAATCCCCACAGTCTCTGTGTGCCACATAGTGGGTTGGGGACAGTACAGATCCATTTCCAATTTAGACCTTCCCTTCTGATGTTTCTCACAGACCAGGTCAATTCCTCCTGTGTCCAATCAGGACTTGGGGGGGGATGGGGGGAACCCAGGCCCACCCTCTACACCAGGTTCCAGCCCAGGGCCCTGTGGATAGCAGCTGTCTACAACATTCCCTGTATCAGCTGCTTGACAGCTACAACTCCCTGGGCTACTTCCCCATGGCCTCCTCCCAACACCTTCTTTATCCTCACTGCAGGATCTTCCTCCTGATCACGCTTGAACTCTTCACTCCTCCAGCAGCACCCCTTCTCACTCCCTGCTCCTTGCATGCCCCCCTACTAACTGATGGGAGGTCCTTTTTAAACTAGGTGTCCTGATTAGCCTGCCTACCATAATTGATTCTAGAAAGTTCTTAATTGGCTCCAGGTGTCTTGATTAGCTTGTCTGTCTTAATTGGTTCTAGCAGGTTTCTGATTGCTCTAGGGCAGCCCCTGCTCTGGTCACTCAGGGAACAGAAAATTATGCATCCAGTGGCCAGTATATTTGCCCTCTACCAGACTCCTGTACCCGACCTGTCTGGGTCTGTCACAGTTACATATAAAATAAAATCATAAAACACTTTATAGAGTGTGAGCATAACTGACATGATATTCCCCTGTCTCACAAAGCTCTCCCAAAGTTTCTCTCCCAGGGTCTAAGAGCCAGATTGAGTGTGATGATCTGTTCATAAGGCAAGACAGCTGGTAGCTCTTCCCCTTGGCGAAGGATAACTGGGTGTAAATCTGCACCCCCACATATAGTTCCAATGATTCATTGTCTTCATTTGTAAAATGGGTTAATCTGCTGCTCCCTTCTCTCTCTTCTCCCTCTCCCTTCCCACCTCCCCCACCGAGCCTCCCCTGGAGACTTTGCAATCACTTGATTAGCATTTTGCTTAGGTTGTAATTAGGGGTTCATTGTGAAGTATACACTACTTTATCTACCCGTCTATGTACATTAGCATGTCTTGCCTGAAAGAAACTTGTTCATCACCTTCTGATGACCAGCCCCAAGTCACAGACCTTGAGAACATAATTGTCTCTATATATTTACAACTCCATACATGTTATCTGTACAAACATTTTATCATAATTATGAGGACCAGCATGACACATGCTTACAGAAGAGACCTAACATGACATTCTTTAGTGGACTTGTATTGTACATATCAAACCCAGGGCATCCCTGTAACACTTACCCTGTGCCAGTTGACACCAAGAGATCCTTGGGTCACAGACTCTGGGGATAAAGACAAATTTATTTTACTCTGATTTTACCTTCTCATATTTAACTGGGGCCATATCCCAGTGACACAATCACCACTGTACATTGGTTGTATAGTTCTGTAGTTCTCAAAGTATGATAGGCATTTTAGGCCTATTTGTAAAGGTGAAGAGTTTCCTATAATTTCAGGGGGTTCTTATTCTCTCATTCTTGTTTACTTCATGGAGGTGCTAAATGATAGTTAATTGGGTTTGTGGAAAAAACATGAAATGTAAAGTGGGAATTATCAAAGGAGATGGTGAAACTTTGGTAGATTAAGTAAAGCAGGGGATTACAGGCTTGTGAAACTCTATGGTGATCAGAACACAAGAATGAAAAGGGATGGGTAAATCTTTTGCACAACTTATTACATATCTCAAGTAATATATTTTAAATAGGTTCATTTTTTCAAATTTAATCACTCATTTTCAGTTCTAGAATGCTTCCATGTTAAAAGTGAAAGAGATTATGAAAGTAATGCTTAACATTTACTAATGCGCCCATTTTCAAAGAGTTTAGGAAATGAGAAATCTGGAGTCACTTGTAAATCCTTTTGAAGTATATGTAGTTAATGCAAAAGCTATTTTCCTCTCTAAGCCTTTTATTTCCTTTTGAAGTAGAGAAATGTTGAAGTATTAACAAAGAAAGGTGAAACGTTAGAACATCTGACTTGTTAACATTTTATTCCGATTTTGATAATAGAGCTAAAATTTCAAAATGGTTTTCAGATTCCTCTCTTGAAATGGAGTTCATTCCAGAATACTTTGCCAGAAGCTGGGAATGGGTGACAGGGGATGGATCACTTGATGATTACCTGTTCTGTTCTTTCCCTCTGGGGTACCTGGCTTTGGCCACTGTCGGAAGACAGGATATTGCGCTAGATGGACCTTTGGTCTGACCCAGTATGGCCGTTCTTACGTTCATGTGCTGAGTAAAAGGTGGCTTTGAAAATTTGCATCTTGGAAAGATCTTGTTTTTGATGTGAAATTAGTGTTTTTAACTTCATGAAAATGCAAAATTTGAGGGATTTGAAAACACTCAAATTTAAACTGATATTTCTGCAGCTGTTCCTAAAACTCAGCAGGTAAATAAACTGCAAAACTGATTAAACAAACATGTTCTTGTTTCAGTGGAATGTAATATTTTATTCTCTTTGGTTTTCCATGTTTACTGAAACTCTGGCATCTGTGCATGCTCAGCAATTTTGAAAACCCTTGAAAACTGCTTATTTTAAAGGGATTTTTAAATTAGAAAAATATTTTAGATTTTATTTCAGAATACTTCACTTCTAAAACCATTTGAATGCTAGTGTGCTGCTGAGAGTTTAAAGAGCTGCTAGATTTTTAAATATTGCCTTATAGAAAATTGATAAGCATGGCAAATTGGTGGCTACTCTTGGCCAGTTTTAACAAGTAGAAATCCTAGGATTGATCACCTTGCATAAGAAGTACCTTGTACAATGTGCACAGTGTTCTGTTCCTTAGACCAGTGGTTGTGACCTGTGCAGATCCTGGCCTTCTCTACACTGGCAGTGGTGTGTAGGGTATGTGTAGCTACAGTGAAATGCAGGTTGTGTCCACACTGAAATATGTAGCTACAAATGGTAATGAAAGGCTCTGGCAGGGGGAAGTAGTGAGGAAGTTTCCAGCAGTGGGATGCTGCCATAACCTTTCCTTGCTGTCTCCTCCCTGCCAGGGCCTTTTCCTGCTTCTGGGGCCTTTCCCTGTGGCAGGGAAAGACTGAGGCAGTGGGATGCTCCACTGCTAAAATTAGTGTAGACAGGGGAAGCATTGTTTGGGCGAGTATAGAGAGCCATGTAGGGTACATGATACTTGGTTCTGGCATGTCTTTACTCACCTAAACTGTGCCTGGCTGTCTGCACAGCTATTCACACCTGTGTATGTATTCGCCACACCACCGTAAGTGTGTGAGAGAGCCCCTGAGACACAAGTGGGTGCTAAGGTTTTTGAAGGCTGGTCCTGTCCTGTTCATTGGTTCTTGACTTCTGTGGCTATTGAGAAGCATCCCCGTTAGCTATTACCTTTTAATTCTTCTTGGGGGATAAGTGGGATGCCTTTAGCAATAAAATTATGTTTATCCAGTTCTCATTTTGATTCTGAATCCCTGCAGAGTTGAGATTGGGACAATATAATTTGGAGCAGATATACCTCAAGCCCTACCTTCTGCAGACATGTAGAATGTTGTTTCCCCACTGTATAGCCACAGAGCGCCTTCTCAGCATTGCAGAATAATTCATGGAGAAGTGGGTGGGTTAAATACACTGTAATCCTGGTATAATCATTAAAGAAAAATGAAATGAATGCCTGTACTCAGCAAGGAAGTCTCTATTCACCCATGTTTTAGTCATTTAAATATGACCTAGAAATATAAACGCCATCTTTATAAAGATCAACAATCAATATGTCCTGGAGGCAAACTTAGATACTTGGAAATTTTAGGAGGTGTTCTGTTTCTCAGAATTGTAAAGTCAAAAATACAGAATCATTTTTTAAAAATAATATTAATGATAGTTTTAGCAATGGGTTTTAAAACTGATTTTAATCTTTAGATACTATTCTAAGGGGTTTTTACTGTTTAAGCACTGCCAGTGTGCTTCGAACAATACAAATTAGAGTTTCAATGACATAACAGTCCAGACAAAAGAGAAAGTGTCTACACAGTGTATGAGATGCTCACAACAATACACTCAGAGTATATTTTAATAATAGATTTGTGGTAGCATTTTTACATATTTTTCTTTTCAAACATGGTTAAAATAATAAAGTATGATTTTAATATTACTTACCAGTAATTGTAATTTATCACTTCTAAGAACTGGCTCAGCCTTCAGATGAGATCATAGCAATTGGAGACATTTAATTATCGAAAAATGGAAACAAAAAGCACCAAAAGTGCCATTCTTTACATGGCTGAGCAGGATCCATTAATAATTATCCAAAATAAAATATTATTGAGGAAATACCTGAAAGCGAGCAAAGGGAGGACAGCCTTTCCTTTAAACACTGCATACAAGATTTGCAGAATCATCAAAATCTATTTTTTTTAAAATATGCTTTATATAAATAAAAAAATCAAATTTACCTTACAAAGGATCAGATCCTGCAGCCATTGCTCCTCGCTCTCTTTACTCAAACAAGTAGTCCTGTTGATTTAGATGGAACGGTGTCACATTCCAGGATGCAATCCAGACCAGTGAGGGGTTGTCACCACCTGCCCCGCAACCTTGGGTGCCTCACAGTGCTTTGCTCTTGTGGTTCTGAAGCTGGGCTGCTCACAAACAGCCAAACAGCATGTAGGTCACACCCTGAGTGTTTGTGTACAGCTACAGCCCTGGTCCAGCAACCCTGACCCTAGCAGCCTGTCAGCAATACACCAGCCACATTCTGGCTTCCAGCAGCCTTGGTTACTATATGTATGGTGACTGCAATGCACTCCCAGTCCTGAATTTTCCCAAAAATGTGTTCTGCACTGTTCAGCCCTCTCTGGAGCAGTGTGGATATTAGATGCCCAATCCCCCTGTAAGGGGTCAATATTCAACAGTTGGCTACTTCAGCTGGAGTTACTAAACAATTCAGTTTAAACACAGCACTGGATTAGTTTTGGTTAAAAAAAATCAAACAAGTTTATTTAACTACAAAGAGATTTTAAGTGAATACAAGTATAAGGTATTAAAGTCAGAAATGGTTACAAGAGAAATAAAGATGAAAACACATCCTAGTAGCTAAAATTTAACAACTTGGATTGATTCAAGGTAAAGTCCTTACCACATGTTTTCAGCAGCATTGCTAATCAAATTTTCTTGTCAGGATTACTCCCAAAAGTCAAAAGGCTGGTTCCTTTGTCATCTTAGTTGAGAGAGAAAGAGAGAGAGGAAGATTGGGAAAGATAACCTGGGGTATTTTTGCCCCTCATTTTTATAGTACAGTCACCTTTTAAAAAGCCTTTTCCTGAGCGTTACCCTTAGATAAAGTTCCTTCCTTCTATGATGATGGAGACATAGAGGTTTCATGATGTTGTTTGCTAAAATGCAGATCAATCTGTTCTTGCACCCACTTCCTTGCCAAAGAATGGCTCCTTGACCAGTAATTGCCAGTCAACTTTGACACCTTGTGTCAAAGGACCAGCTTGTCTTTTGCCTTTGAGAAATGAGTTTACCCCTCTTGCTGTCCCAAGGACCCTGTTTACTACTTGAGGTAAAGTCATATTTCTTTGTTTAGCTTAGAGCTGTTTAACAACATCTGCCTAGTCAGGGCTACGTGGGTTTGAATGTATGCTAACCTCACCATACAGAGGAAATTCATAACTTTACATATAATGTTGCTGCATATGTTTCACCATGATATTATTGACCAGTGAGTTATTAGTTTTCAAATGATTTCCCACAAGGCATATTGTGTTCAAAGAATATTACAGTAGTGTGTGGTATTGGGGGTGTGATGTGTATACATGGGTGTATTCTGTAACAGACAATTGACATGGGGAGGACCAATCACATAAGTAAGGAAATTTACATTTTAATCCAGAAGCCATTTTTATCAGAAGTTTAGATAGGAAAAAATTGACCAGGTCCAAAACTAGGCATGAATTTGGCTTGATCATTGAAGTATGAAGTTCTGCCAGAATCAAAACACTGCCACTGCTGTCCATCTAAACTTTCATATAGTAAAAGGTGAGGTATCTTATGTTGTTTGTTTGGTGCTTTGATGTCTGGGGCCCAAGTTAAGGTTGTTAGCTATGAATTTCCTTACTTAGATGTTTGTTTTTACATAGCTACAGTGTTCTATTGTTCTTTTAAATTAATGGGTGCTTATGTATGACCTTAGGTTTATCTTGATGATATTTTTATTTAAGAACACAAGGTGGGATTTTCACAAGTGCCTAAGGGTACGTCCACCCAACGACGTAAGGGTACATCCACCCAACCGAAAAAAACCCAGCAGCAACAAGTCTCAGAGCCCAGGTCAACTGACTCAGGCTTGTGATGTGGGGCTCATGCTACAGGGCTAAAAATAGCAATGCAGATGTTTGGGCTTGAGCTCAGGTTCTGAAACCCATCAAGGGGTGAAGGTGATCTCGGAGCTTGGTCTCTAGCCTGAGACTGAACGTCTATACTCCTATTTTTAGTCCCACAACATGAGCCCAAATCAGTTGATCCAGGCTCTAAGACCTGATGCCATTCACTGTTAGATGTACCCAGAGTGACACAAGAGCACCAGTTCTATTTACTTGGAAAATGGTTTTCAATTGAACTTCTGCTCTTAAGTTACTTAGGCATTGCTGAATCAGTGACACAGTCACTTAGGCACAATGTTTTGGTTGTTATAAATACATATCATACAGAGCCACATGGACTGGGACACAAGTGACCTGGTTCTGCTTCCATTTCTGCCACTGACTCACCAAGATCTTAAACAAGCAGCTTTTACTGAGATTTTGTAAAACACCTACTGGAGTTGTTATCTGGGGTTTTCAGAACCCACAGCAGGGGCAACTTACCTATTTCACTCCAGGTGGTGTCAGGAATAAATCAATGGGAACACAGCAATTCTTTCTGACAAGAGATGAAATGCAAGTAAGCGTTCTTTTGTCTAAAACTGCAGTTTTTTAGTTTTAAGCAGACAGAAATAAGCAATAGGTTTAGAACATCCTAGATATTTAGGTAAATTCTGAAACGGTATTGAGTAATTAACAGTGGGTTTGCAGTCGCCACTGCTTACCCACTGGGGAGAAAAGATGTCCAGAAAAACATCTATCAAGATGGTTTCAGAGAACTGCTTCAAAGTATACTCTATTATTTAGACTTTTATAACTAACTTCTACAAAACACACAGGTCATAATGACCCCTACTGGATCATTACTTTTTCTAACTTTTAATAAATATCTAATATTAGAGGAGCCCAGACTCAAGGTCTTCCAACCAACAAGGTTTTCAGTCTTACTTGTTTACTTTTTCCCTCTCCTCTTATTTTGATTAACAGAAACTGCCAACTAGTTTTTGACCTTGCGTTTAAAAGCCTGTCTTCAAATTAACCTTTAACTATGTGGTGTTCTATTTTATTAATTCATGGTGGCTGAATGCACATAATCTGGTTGCAATTGGCTTGATCACAAATTGGGGTACACCCCCCCTCAAATCCAGGGTAATAGTCAGGCACCCAGCTACCACTGACTTTGGGGGTAAGGTACCTAACTCCCTTAGTCCCTTTTGAAAATACCATCCATGGATTCTGTGCCTCAATTTCTCTGTCTTTAAAATGGGATGTTGATCCTTGTTTTTTTCCTCATAAAGTTACATAGAGATTTGTGGATGGATAGTGCATTGTTAGTATTTTGTATATTTCATTAATAAAAAGATTAATATTTTTCATGAAAAATAAACCTAATAATTACTGAGACAAAAATCCCTTCTACTTCTATCTCTTGGAGGACAAAAATACTAATGCTAACATCTAAATTCATCATGTTCAAATATGTTTCCAGCATCTAAAAGGATGAGAAGTTCAAAATCCAGGATTAGGGATATGATGGATGAAGAGCTCCATTTTTGCCTGCTGCTTCTCCTGCTTTGAAATTAATTAAATAAATAAAGGGCAGTAAAAATGTGACTTTAAATGTTCACTTATTTAACTGAGAACAGCACCACTCATTAAGAAAATTTTGCAGCTGGCTTCAGTTTCTCTGGTTAAAAATTGATCCACTAAAATAGGATTATGCCTAAAAATCTAAACTTTATTTGAATTGCGTGGATGTTTAGAGAATGAAAAATAATGCCCTTCTTGACATCTAAAGTGAAGTTGTTTCAGATAATTAAAGAGTAAACAAGGTATTGATATTATAATACAGTTGCATGTTTCAGCTGCTGTTCCCTTATCTATTACAGCCTCTGCAGCATATGAGTCATAGAGATGCTTTTCTTTACTCTGTTTGACATACTTTTCATATAATGCCAAATTCACAGTTACGTTTTACGTATGAAAGATGCATTGAATCTGAAAGATTAAATAAATTGATTGTACTTCCTCACTGCCCTTTAAGAAGCAAGCTTTGTTGTTTTCCTCAGTTATCTTGAAAAGCTGTTGTCTTCT
Organism: Mauremys reevesii; assembly: GCF_016161935.1. NCBI lineage: Eukaryota > Metazoa > Chordata > Testudines > Geoemydidae > Mauremys > Mauremys reevesii. The sequence goes on from NC_052630.1 coordinate 29,936,114, forward strand.
TCCTGCTCAACTGCTTGCAATTGTATATAATTTATAACATTTAATTTGTGCAGTCACTAGGGGTTTTTATAACTGGGCTTCATTTTGTTTCATTTCTTTCTTTCTTTTTTGTCCCTTTTTAAAGACATACTGTACTTTTATTCCATTTATGCCACTTTAACACACACACACACACACTCAAAACTGGACTTCGCAGACTTTTTAAAAAAAGCTAATATTGATTGTGCTAACAGAGTTATGAATCCCTCTCAGCATACACCCACTGATACATATGCATAATTTCTTTCACATGCAGGTTGTGACATGATCATTTCCCCCATTGTGCCATTTTAGCAAATCCGTGCACACGCTTAGGTAAAAATGTGTGTGTGCATGCATTCTCAGGATAGGGTGGGAAGGGTAAGTACCCTAGAAATATAGACTAGCTTTGAAAAATTCTAGGTACTCAGATAGCCAGTTAGATGGGATATGATTTTCCCTACTACTTGGGTGTGTCAGGGGCACTAGTGTCTGTAACATATCTGCAAATATCTGTCTTATATGCTGGCATCTCAGCGAAACCATAGCGGAAAAAGCTATAGCAAAGAATGTAAATAGAAGGAGTCACTGAAGAGGTTAATACCTAAAATGCTCCATATCAGCCTATTGTGAAGTCTCTACTCTAAGAAAACTCTCAGCAGTTATGATGGGGGCCTGAGGAAAGAGTGTGGAAGCAGGCCCAAAATAAACTGAACTTATAAAAATAAAGGATACTTGTCCTGTATCACTTAACTTTGGGACGTTGAGTTGAAACACAGAATTCAGGAAGGCTAGTCTTCCTCTTAGGATCCAATGACCAAACAAGAAGTGGCAAATGAAGACATCCTGTTCTGGTGGTTGAACAATTTTTTTCAATGAAAAAATAAATAGAAAAATGAGATTTCCAGAACAATTTTCATGGAAAAAATCATTGTCAAATCAGTAATTTTTCAGAGAAATTTCAAATCAAATGTTCAGAGGAAAAACATGAAATAATTTAAAATTTTAGGAATTTTCTTTCCAAATAATGAGGATGACCCATTTTCTCTCACTTTTCACTGGGACAAGTTGTGGGGGGAAAGTGAGAAGAAAAACCAAAACATGAGAAACAAAATTTTCATTTAACAATTGAGAAAAAAATTTTTTTTCAACAAAATGAAAACTGGTAATATTTTTTCTGACACTTGAAATGGAGAAGAAAAGATCCAGTCTAGTCCTTAACCTGGAAGCAATTTGAGGACACTTGAGATGAGTCACTTCATACTATAAATTGTATAGCTTGAAGGTAAAGGGTGTTGTGTACTTCCCTAAAATGATGGCATTACTCATGGCTAGTTATGTTTTCCCATATTATTTCATTTTTAGAGATGTCCATGTGTATTTGGACTGTGGTGGACCAGGTGGGAGGGTAAATGTATTCCTTGGGAAAGACTGGATCAATGGCACATCTGCCTCGAGGGGGTTGGGAGGGACTTCAAAGATCACTTCAGGTTTACTTTTTTTTTTTAATCTCTACTTTGGTTCAGTTTATCATGGGTAAAACACATGTCTGGCACTGAGGTTACAAATCACCACCTCTCTCTAATTCCATCTTCCCTGTTCAGCCGTGACAGACCTGCTTCCCCTAGGCCCCAGTGAACAGTTGCTGTACTCCAGCAGCAATTTCAAAGCTCCTATCCTGGGAGCAATGTCCTCCTGCCTTCATGATAGAAGTGGGCATATAATAAAATCAGGAGCACTATTGTACCGCAGTAATTGTACATATCTGTACTGTATTGCATCTGGGAGCTGCATGTCATATATTTAGCTTTTCCCCCCAATTCAGGTGAATAGTGGCAGTTTACAATGAGCTCAGCTTCCCGCTTTACACAGATTACTAAAATAATTTAAATGGTAAAATGTAGGTCTAGAAAAAGACTTAATAGAGGAAATCCATCAACTTCCAGATGCAGGGTTTAATCCCCAGAGAGGATGTCACATATAATATAAAATATTAATCTTATACTACCGTAGAATTTAGATAAAGGGCAAATGAATTCAAATTTAAGCCAGTAAGTCTAAATTTAAATAAAATATTGGTTTACATTAAATGAAAAGAATTTAAAAAAGCTGAAACTTGGGGAAAAAAAAACAATGCAACCCATCCAGTTTAGAAATTGAAAATAGTTGAGTGTTCTATTCCATCCTTCTGCCAGTCAGGATTGTTGCCTTTTGCATGCTGGTCTCATGCTCTATTTAGTCTAGTTTTAAATGTCTCAAACAAGGACCCTTTTAACAACATGGAAACCACAGGAGGTGGGGGCAAGGGGAGGGATAGCTCAGTGGTTTGAGCATTGGCCTGTTAATCCCAGGGTTGTAAGTTTAATAAGTCCTTGAGGGGGGCTTTTAGGGATCTGTGGCATAAAATCTTTTTGGGGATTGGTCCTGCTTTGAGCAGGGGGTTGGACTAGATGACCTCCTGAGGTCCCTTCCAACCCTCACATTGTATGATTCTGTGGACTGTAACCAGGGGCGGCTCCAGGCCCCAGCACGCTAAGCACGTGCTTGGGGCGGCAAGCCGCGGGGGGCGCTTTGCCGGTCACCGCGAGGGTGGCAGGCAGGCTGCCTTCGGCGGCTTGCCTGCGGAGGATCCGCTGGTCCTGCGGCTTCGGTGGACCTCCTGCAGGCGTGCCTGCGGAAGTGGGACCAGCGGACCCTCCGCAAGCAAGCCGCCGAAGGCAGCCTGCCTGCCGTGCTTGGGGCGGCAAAATGCCTAGAGCCGGCCCTGATATTAACCAAATTAACATATAGGTAGGTGTGTGTTAATGTTCTCTTAACAGTAAAGTGTCTAATTAGAGATTTCCTATGAGGCATTTGAGAAGGACTTATCCAAAAATAGATCTAACTTTGCACACACTTATTGAGTGGCTAGAATACTCTGAAGAAATTCAGTAGCAACATCAGCATGTGACATGCCCTCTGGAAACTTCAGATGTGCCAGCCTAACTGGGAAGCCTGCCAAACAACCAGATGCTAGTGTTGGCAAGATACCTACCCCAGCATGGCATCTGGCACTGTAATTGCTAATCAAAGAGACAGGATGAGTGTTACAATGTGTTTAGGTAAGTGACATTAAGTACAAAGGTATTGTTTGTAATTTAATAAAATGTGAATATATTAAATAGTTTTAACTTCTTTAAGGCCTAAGTGGGTTATGATATTGTTTTAGTGCTGGTTCATTGTTTTATTACTAAACATCACATTTGAGATAAGTAATTTAAAGAACAATAGCAAAGCGCAACAAAGGAAAAATGTAAGGATCAAAGGAAAGGAATGTGCATGAACATTTGGCATCCATGAGGCAGCAGATACAGAATGTTTTACCAAATTGAGAAAGGGCTTGTTAGTGGAGAGGGCATGGCGCTTTGTTACGTATATGAGGATTTGGCTCAGCCAGTGTCTTTCCAGACTTCTGGAAATGTCCAGTTCACACTGCTGTTACTCAGTAGACTAAGACCTGCATTAGTATTGATTAGGATTGTATAATCTCAGTAATATGGGTACTAATTTGGTAACAGCGTGTGTTCCAGGAATGGGCTGGACCATGTGACAGCCTGGTGTTTCTAATAATGAAAATAGGTTTAATAGGGGGCAACCAGCTTTTTTCTACTAGGTTCTTTAGCCTGTTGAGCAAGCAATCCTGGGAGTGTGCTACTGTAGGATGGCTGTAGATCTCTATGGGACAGGCAGGGCACAGTCACATCATTTAATTCATACATATCCTCTCTGTCCATCTTAACGTTAAGTAGCCTGGATTATATTTAATAACAGCATGTCTGTACCTGTTCAGTGTCTCCATGACAGAGTACAAGTTTAGGCTGAAGTGATTCTGGTATAAAGTTAAAATTTAGCATAGTTGATTTGAACATATCCTATTTAATCTACTGGAAATCTGCTTATTATTGTAATAGCAATAGCTCCTCCTCATTATTTGCATTAGACTAGTGCTTAGAGACCCATCAGGATCAGGGCCCCATTGTTCTAGGCACTGTACAGATAAGAAGAGAGTGTCTGCTTAGAAAAAAATATAATATACTGGTAATTAGACAAAAATGGTGAGAGGGAAAACTGAGGCACTGAAGTGATTTGCTCAAGGCACGTAGCAGACCGATGGCAGAACACTCTTGGATATGCATAAAATAGGTAGCTTGAGTGCTTGCTTCTGAGGACCATTGGATCCCCTAGAATCCCAGAGTTAAGTGGTAAAATTAAACCAAGAAATAACTGCAGTATAGCAGCCATTCTGCAAGTGAAGTCAGACATCACTAATAATGCTCTTATAAAGGCTAGTGCCCCAAATCACCTTGTGAACCAAACTGAGTTAAGTCAGCAAAAACGTATTTCCTTGCACCTCTGTAGCTTGGAAAAGTTTCAATATATTTTAAATTCTAAAAAACGGGGCATTTTGCAGAAATAAGATAATGCTTGTGTGGCTGGAGGGGCACAGTGAGGTTGCTCAATCAGGGCAAAATGCACAGAATGGGGCAGACAATCCCCAAAACCGTTGGTTATTCTAATACTTCGATTCACCAAGGCAGCGACAAAACATTTTCTACAATACCTTCCTGGTGACCCAGAAGCCAAAATGCAGTTCTCTTAAAGCAACCCAGCCTATGGACTCCCTCCCAGACAGCCAAGTCAAATATTATGATTACTGAAAATCTTGTTAATCATAAAAGAAGTTCTACTAATCCCAAAGGATCAGACACATTACCCACCAAGTTAATGAATACTCCAGGGTTACATGATAAAGTGAATTTGTAAATAAACGTTTCACCTCTGTCGATTTGAATTCAGTCTTGGCCTAGGACAGAAGTGAATTGTGTCACAGATTGCATAACACTGATAGCTGGAAGTATTTGCTTGAGAAGCCATTGGTTGGTTTCCTGCAGCTCCCGTTGGCCGGGAATGGCAAACTGTGGCCATTGGGAGCTGCAGGTGGCCGTGCCTGTGGACAGTCAATGTAAACAAACTATCTTGTGGCCCGTCAGCAGATTATCCTGATGGGCCGCATGTGGGCCACATATTGCCCAGCACTGCTCTGGAGGCAGGGCGATGATTGATTTACTACAATGACCTCATTTACAAATTACCCAGGCTGTTGACCCAAGACTCTGAGGCCTATTTAAATAACAATTAGATGTAACAATCATAACTTGATTATAAACGATCATCTTCAACTATAATCTATGCATAATATTTACATGCATTTTAACTGCATGTTAATTTTGAAGCATCTGCTGAGATGAAAGAAATTGTCAAGGCTGATTCACCACTCTGGCACTTTGAGTGCAGAAGGTGGGGGTCCGCAAGGATTCTAAAAATTAATACTGGCCACTCTAACCTTGGGAGTTAAATACCAGCCTACAGCTTTTCTCTGACCTTGGATGGTAGATGCTGCCACCATCCACGTGCAACCTCCCCCCCCACACCCTTTGAGAATCCAGGAAGGAGCACATAGGAATTCCTTCCGGTGGGGTAACCTCAAACCCCTTCACAACCCTCCCCCTCTGGAGGGGGGGGGAGAGCTGATAAAGAAAACAAAGGAAATCTCTGCTGCTACCAGCTAATTAAACAAAATGTGTGCAAACCTCTTAGAACATACACACACACACACACACACACAAAACCCAATCCTGTTCTTAAAAAAAGATAAATTTTATTAAAACAAAAAGAAAGAAAATACGTCTGGAACTTAGGCTATTGGGCTAGATTTAAAATAAGCAAATATAATAATTAAGCATCAAAAATGGTTTTCTTGAGATCCACCTTAACGGTTGCAAGCAAAACAAAAGCATTTGGGGGTTAGCACAGAGGAGTCCACAAGCTTTACAGAAATAAAAGAGAGAAACCTAATCACATCTTTCTAGACATTTTCTGATCTACTTACATATCTGGGGTTTCAAATTGAGTAGTTTTAGGTATGATCTGGTGATTTTCATACCTGGTTCACAGCTTTTTACAGCAGAGCTTCAGCCCTATTTTGCTCTGTCCCCTCTCTCTGGAGAACAACACAGACAAAAAGAAAGATTTTTTCCCCCTAATTTTTCCTAATTCCCAAGTTCTAGCCCTCCCATTGGCTCTTTTCATCAGGTGCCCACTCACTTCCTATTACCTATGCATGCAGTCAGACTTTTTAACCTTTTACAGGTAAAGCAAGTAGAGAACAGCTAGCAAGAGGGATTCTATAACTAACTGGCTGACTGGGTGTCCACAAAAGGGAGCTACCCTCCCCCCCATTTATCACAGAAATACTTGACTAATTCTACATTTTTCACAGAACCCAGTTGTTTAACTCAAACACTAATAGATTTCCTTGCAAACTCTCAAAATATCATTTTGTACTCAGAATAAGTATTGCAAATTCACGAAGGATATGCTATATTTTCATAGACATCAAACCTAGTTTAAGTGCAAAATGGATCTAAGCCTTGACTATGGTGTCATAACCAGCCCCTCCATAATAAGCAATCTCTTATTGTGCATTATTCTAGATAGTATCAATGATGCTGCAGCCCATACTGAAATGTATTAATGGGAAGAGACTGGATTGTGAGGACATTTTGTTCCGCTCCTTTCTTTAGGAAAGGAATCATGAGGAAGAAACAAGGAAAGCATTTATAGTGTCAATTAGTGGCTAACTCTTTTTGTCAGTGACTGATTTTTTTTCAAGTAGAATTTACTCCAAGTCTTTTCCCCTATAGTTTTTATCAAATCATTAAGTGTCAGTTCACTATTAGTATGTCTACAACTATGATCAAATGTTTCACTCTTTCTTCTTTCTTGGCCTCAGCTCTACTTAATTCAGTTTTAAAATGTCCTTTTACAGTACATGCCTTGTTGTGGCCTGCCAATTCCTTTGTTTGCAAGTGCTTCCAAACACATTGTTTGAAAATAAACAAAGCCAAACCAAACCCCCAGAACTAATTGTACATTCCTACAGGTTAGGAATAAACAGAATCCTCTGCTGAAGTATTTGCCTCGGACGGTTCTGAGAAAAGAGAGCCAATAATTGTAAAGTCCTGTAATTTAATGGACTGGAGGTATGACTCAAGGAAAGCATTCCCAAGTGCAGTAAAATAAAGCAGGCCTTTCAAAAAAAAAGCTGTCCTGAGGTTTCAGCATGCAAAGATTTGGAGAAAGTTTAGGTTCTTTTCTCCAAAAATATTATAGGAAAGTTCCTTGCATATCACATGCTGATCATCAGTATTTCAGTTTTTTCAGACTTCCACCAGAAAGTAAATTTATGAAGCATTATAATAATTCACCCAAGAAGAAATTAAGCTGTAAAAACATGGATGGCACAGTGAATACAATAACAAGCTAAAAATAAAATATTTCATAGATTGAAAATCCTTTTGAGAACTGACAAAATAATTCCTTACATTTTTCTGGAATAAGCATGAGACAAATTACTACAAAACAATTTCAGCCTATATATATGGATGAACAGGGAGGCATGTTATTGACACGTAAGTCAGTAATACTGCAGCTTTTGGAACAACTGTGGTTTTGTTCAAGAGAGGTGTGATGGTGGCATTTTTCGGTTCGGATTAGTGCCCCATGATAGATAAATAATTAAAATAATGCAATAGATGAAATCAGATTATTAAAATGTTGAGTTAGGGGTTGTCTGAAAATATGTGGTATAACATCCTCACATAGTAGGGAGACTTTAGCAAAGCTTTTGATACGGTCTCCCACAGTATTCTTGCCAGCAAGTTAAAGAAATATGGGCTGGATGAATGGACTATAAGGTGGACAGAAAGCTGGCTAGATCGTCGGGCTCAACAGGTGGTGATCAATGGCTCCATGTCTAGTTGGCGGCTAGTTTCAAGCGGAGTGCCCCAATGGTCAGTCCTGGGGCCGGTTTTGTTCAATATCTTCATTAATGACCTGGAAGATGGTGTGGACTGCACCCTCAGCAAGTTTTCAGATGACACTAAACTGGGAGGAGTGGTAGATACTCTGGAGGGTAGGGATAGGATACAGAGGGACCTAGACAAATTAGAGGATTGGGCCAAAAGAAACCTGATGAGGTTCAACAAGGACAATTGCAGAGTCCTGCACTTAGGATGGAAGAATCCCATTCACTGTTACAGACTATGGACCGAATGGCTAGGAAGCAATTCTGCAGAAAAGGACCTAGGGGTTACAGTGGACGAGAAGCTGGATATGAGTTGACAGTGTGCCCTTGTTGCCAAGAAGGCTAACGGCATTTTGGGCTGTATAAGTAGGGGCACTGCCAGCAGATCAAGGGACATAATCATTCCCCTCTATTCGACATTGGTGAGGCCTCATCTGGAGTACTGTGTCCAGTTTTGGGCCCCACACTACAAGAAGGATGTGGAAAAATTGGAAAGAGTCCAGTGGAGGGCAACAAAAATTATTAGGGGGCTGGAGCACATGACTTATGAGGAGAGGCTGAGGGGACTGGGATTGTTTAGTCTGCATAAGAGAAGAATGAGGAGGGATTTGATAGCTGCTTTCAATTATCTGAAAGGGGGCTCCAAAGAGGATGGATCTAGACTATTCTCAGTGGTAGCAGATGATAGAACAAGAAGTAATGGTCTCAAGTTGCAGTGGGGGAGGTTTAGGTTGGATATTAGGAAAAACTTTTTCACTAGAAGGGTGGTGAAGCACTGGAATGGGTTACCTACGGAGATGGTGGAATTTCCTTCCTTAGAGGTTTTTAAGGTCAGGCTTGTCAAAGCACTGGCTGGGATGATTTAGTTGGGAATTGGTCCTGCTTTGAGCAGGGGGTTGGACTAGATGACCTCCTGAGGTCCCTTCCAACCCTGATAGTCTATGATTCTATGACCTATGCCTAGAAAGACTATCAAAGGAATACAAAAAGTGTAAGACATTAAAGAAGAAACAGCAGCAGAAATGTTAGTAATGCTATTATTAAAAAAAGTCTGCTACCTAGTATCAGAGGCAATGACAGCAGTGAAATTGATTACAGGATAGGGGAGCTAATGCACCATAGACCTAAATGTTCCCGTATTTCCTTGGCCATTTGAAGCAGTGGTAATACATCAGGATTCCAGGGCTCTCAACATTTAATGCTGCAATTTTTCCATGTAAAAGTTCAAGAGTGAAGTTTTTCAAGCCTAAAAAAGACTGTATTTTTTTTTCAAATTATAGTGGTAATCAATGCACTAAAGAGAACTACAATTAATATAAGCATCTTGAATTCTAACAGGGGACAAAGCATAAAACACCTCTTACAGCATGACACAAAAATTCCAGGAGAATTGTCAGTTTTGAACTCCACCGTGTAATTTCATGACAAGAATTCTTACCAGAAGACTATTTAGAAGTGCTGCAATTCCAGCAGCGACACAGGGTGCGTCTTCTCTGTGTGAAAAGAAAACCGTCTCTGCAGATTTCATGAAGTAACATTGAACACTTTCTAAGAAAGTAAGAGATATTTCTCAGGCCTGATACGGGTGGTTATGCAGCCGATGCTCTTAAAAGATAGTAATTTTGCACACCTTCACTGGAGTGTTAAAAAGCTGCTCAGCAATCAGAAAACTCAGAGATGACATTTCCAGCGACTGGGTGGGAGGTGTTGTTCCATAGCCAAGTAATAACACACACTGGTGGATAAGCAAAGTGTGTTGATAAAAACTAGAGTTTGGAAGATCCTTAGAATCTGCATTGTGAGTTATTTATTTTATTTCATTTAACTTATGCTCTGGGTTAATGTTAGATGTCTTAGCTCAGTGGTTATTTTCCTTTTCAGCTGATATAAATGAGCATTGCAAGGAATAGGGGCTTTTTCAGCTTAATTAATTTTTTTTTTACTCCAAGTTGCCTCCCTGATCCTTTACTAATACACGCTTTAGTAACTTGACCTAGCAGCACATCTTACCATGGAAAATTATATGTCACAGTCTAGTAAGTCACAGTGTACAAGGATAACTATTTTTTCTTCAACAGTAAATACACACTACAGTTAAAAAAAACCCAGTGCTAAATCTCAGCACTCTCCCTTTATATGGCAATATCAAATGTTGTGCGCGTCAAGGCAAGACCGATGGGGCTAAGGGTAAATAATTGAGTTTAGGCATCAGTGAGCAGGCAGAAGATGTTGGAGGATGTTCAGAGAAGGAAAATACCTACAGCAGGGGTTCTCAAACTTCATTGCACCGCGACCCCCTTCTGACAACAAAAATTATTACATGACCCCAGGAAGGGGGACAAAAGCTTGAGCCCTGCTGCCCCAAGCGGGGAGGCCAAAGCTGAAGCCTAAGCCCCACCATCCTGAGCAGGGGGCCAAAGCCCATGGGCTTCAACCCTGCTGCCCAGGGCTGATGTTTGGGCTTCGGCCCTGGGCCCCAGTAAGTCTAATGCCAGCCCTGGCAACCCCATTAAAACAGGGTCACAACCTACAGTTTGAGAACCAATGATCTACAGAAAGGATTGAAAAAGAAGATCGCACTTGGGTATAAATACCACAGCGTTCATCAGGAGCATGATCTGGAGGTATATGAAAAATTTGCCATGAGGCTAGATTATCAAAAGCTAATTATCTCCTGGAATTTAGGTCTGACATTAAAATAATGCTAGTAATTATGCAAAGTGTTGAAGTAAAAGAAATAAATAGGATGCCTTCCATTGAAACAAAGGAGCTGCTGAAAACAGTAGCATCTGTAGCTGGCAGATGTTTTCATTACAAGGCTGACAAACAGATCTCTGCATATATTCTCACTACTATTGTAACCTGTATGTATGTTACCAAGTGCGAGCCACATTTATCAAGAGCAGAAGAGCACCATCTAAATTCTGAGTGTGACAATAAGAGCAACTCTTTTGAGTTTTCTAATAAATATATGTATTGAGTTTTTGATTTATAATATGAAAAGCTTATCACAATTATTTTAATAATTGTACTTCAGGTCTGGAGCAAAACAATTATTCTCACTTTAGTACAATTTACTTTGTCATTTAGACATATTTAGCACAATTTCAATATTATGTAATAAGTTTTCTTTCAGATATGCATACGTATACATTTTCTGCTCTACTTCCATATCACAGGAAGTGTCATGCTTTGATGTCATTATCAGTCATTGTAGAACATGTGATGAACTTAAATAGTAGTTCCACACCCAAAAAACCCTACATTAAGAGAACATCATTAAAGTTTCAGAGGCAAGCCCCAAAAGCTAGGAAATGCCAGAATTAAGGTTGCCTGTGCAACCTTAATTTAGCCCCCTTGTGCATGTCTGTTATGGTAGTCTTTAGTAGGGATGCCAACAGTACCTTATTTCTTCATCTCTGTACAGCAAGATTGGGAGTTGCTGAGTGCTGCAAAAAAGCAACAAGAAATATCCTGGAGAATGTAGGGTTATTAATTATTATTATTATTTATTGATTGATAATATCAGGAGGAGGAATGGAGTGGGGTGTTAAGAAAACTGTTCCTTATTTTTGGCAAACCTAGTCTTTGGTTCCATGATTGCATACTGTTTTTCCAAGACCTCTGCCTCCTTTAATGTACAGGATAGATCAGCTCTGGGATGAATCTGGGTCTGTAGTGAAGGAAGTTATTGTCTCTATTACCTCTGACTCATTTGTTGCTGAAATTGGATGGCAGGGGATTGCAGGATGAAAAAGAATAGTCTCATGGTTAAGGCAGTTGAATGCTGGCCTGGAGTACTGGATTCTATTCCTGCTTCTGCCACAGAGTTTGTATGTGATGCTAGGTTAGTTACTGAAACCAGACTTTTAACAGGAGTCACCAGTTGTGTGTTCCACAGTTTCTGGGTGCCTGTCTTGAGACCCTGGGGTCTGGTTTTCAGAAGTGCTAAGCACAATTGAAGCTGAAGTCCATGTGTGCTGTGCTTTAACCATATAAAGTGCTATATAATGATAAATATCTGAAAAATCAGGTACCAGGCATTTCAAATTGGGCACTTAATCTTAGTGGCTACCTATGAACTTGTTCTCTCTATGTGTCAGTCACTCACCTGTAAAATAGGGATAGTACCACCATCTCATCTCACAAGGGTATTGTGAAAATGAATTCATTATTGTCTGTGAAGCACTCACTATTGTATCTGGTGACAGTCCTAGAACAGCCCATGAGGAACGTGTTAATTCCCTCCGCACAGCAGGGTTTGAATACTGAGCACTAAATAAGTCCTGTGGCCACACGGGGAGCAATGAGAATAAAACAATATTGAACAGCTGCTCATTTGGTGAGCAGCATCTTGAGGCAGGGGATCCTGTGGAAGAAATAGTATAAGTTCTGACATTTCCTAACTTGTAAGGGTTTGACTTTGCAAACTTTTCCACCATATATGAGTGTATGCTGACTGAATACAGGCCATTGCAAACTTCTACACTGCACTCTGCTGCAATGTTTCAAACTTTATTTCTAGCACCCCTAGTTTTGGATATTATTAAAGCGGAGGTATAGATATAATCCTACTATAGCAAATGGATGGATAATGGATCATGGTAGTGGATAATGGTAGGTGAAATTTTTCAGATGAATAGTTGATTCACCCCAAAATGCAGTTTCGGTCGACCTGCTGCTGTTCATGCATCTGTCGAATAGTTTTGAGAGTTGGAGGACTCCCATATAATTTTTAGTCCAATGATTGAGAGAGACCTGTGCCAGAATATCCCATAGCCTCCCACTTCCAAGGTCAGTGCTCTGCCTGATATTTTAAAAGTTAGAAGAGAGTCTGCCACCAGCCAGAAAAGTCCATTTTGAGTCTGTTTGTTAAAACCAAAATGGATGTCGTTCTGGTCACTGAATTTTTTTGCAATTTTCAGATTCAGTGTAGGTTGAACTGCTTCCCTCTCCCTGCTCCCCGAACTGCCAGAGAACTGAAAAATAAACATCTACCACTACTAAATTGAGACCACTAATCCCATTGCATTCACGATGAGGATTGACACATGCTCAAACTAGAAGAGATCTTGTCTTCCAAACTGCAAGTCTAAGCAAATACTTCTCAAATACCTCACTTACTCACAAACAGTTGTCCAGGCTGTTCAGCAAATACTTACAACAATTATATTTATAGATGCCAAGATCAGTTTGTGAACAAACTGGGTAAATTTGCCTTAATTTTATACCCAATGAATAACCTTCTCCAGGCCTAATAAAATGAGTGGGAATATAAGTCATTAATTATATAGTAACTCAATAATGGGGGAACTGTGTGTATGGATGTTGGAACCCTAGCAGCATGTTCAATAATTTGAACTCTTAGAGGGATAGACTGAGTCCATAAATAATGTTTAGTAGCATATAGAAACTAGAGGTATGGATTTAATACATATAATGAAATATTTGAGAGGATAACTTTCATTCTAGCAATATGCCTGAGGTGCTGAAAAAATGGGCAGATTCAGTAACTGCAAGGGTATGACCATCAGATGATAGTTAAGAATCTGTGATCCATCCCAAGGTTCTGAAATTTATTAGCATAGCATAGGGAGGAAGGGTACTTGGTATGTTAATCTTGAGATAGTAAAAACAACTCAGTGCATCCTGTTAATCCAATAAAAAACTATTCCATTTTATTAGAGTTGTGTTTCAAACAGTTCATTACTTTTTAGGCTTCCAAAACTAACCAAAATGGTAACGATAGAAAAAACGAAGACAGCTACTTATACTTTGTGTATATAATTTGCATACCAATAAAAATTAATGACTTTTTATAAATGAAACCCTGAAGAGCATTATAAATATTGGAGTTGATAAGCCAACAATTGGAATACACATCTGGTAACTCTGCTCTTGTAGAGGTGGCAGGCATATTGATGAACAAGTGACATGGAGTTAAGAACATAACGGCCATATTGGGTCATACCAGTGGTCCATCTAGTTCAGTATCCTGTCTTCAGACAGTGGCCAATGCCAGATGCTTCAGAGAGAATGAACAGACGATTCTTGACTGATTCATCCCTTGTCATCTACTCCCAGCTTCTGGCAGTCAGAGGCTAGGGATACCCAGAGCATGGGATTGCATCCCTGACCATCTTAGCTAATACCCATTGATGGACCTATCTTCCATGAACTTATCTAATTCTTTTTTGAACCCTGTTATAGTTTTGGCCTTCACAACATCCCCTGGCAACAAATTCCACAGATTGACTGTGCATTGTGTGAAGAATTTCTTCCTTATGTTTGTGTTAAACCTGCAGCCCATTAATTTCATTGGGTGACCTCTGGTTCCTGTGTTATGTAATGGGATAAATAACACTTCCTTATTCACTTTCTTTACACCATTCATGATTTTATAGACTTCTATCATATCTTCCCTCAGTGGTGTCTTTTCCAAGTTGAAAAGTCCCAGTCTTTTTAGTCTCTCCTTGTATGGAACCTGTTCCATACCCCTAATCATTTTTGTTGCCTTCCTCTGTACCTTTTCCATTTCCAATATAACTTTATTGAGATGTAAAAGCAGCAAAGAGTCCTGTGGCACCTTATAGACTAACAGACGTATTGGAGCATGAGCTTTCATGGGTGAATACCCACTTTGTCAGAGGCATGCATCTGACGAAGTGGGTATTCACCCATGAAAGCTCATGCTCCAATACGTTTGTTAGTCTATAAGGTGCCACAGGACTCTTTGCTGCTTTTACAGATCCAGACTAACATGCCTACCCCTCTGATTTATTGAGATGGGGTGACCAGAACTGCATGCAGTATTCAAGGTCTGGGCATACCATGGATTTATATACTGGCAGTAGGATATTTTCTGTCTTATTTTCTATCCCTTTCCTAATAGTTCCTAACATTCTGTTATCTTTTTGACTGCCACTGCACATTGAGCAGATGTTTTCAGAGAACTATAGATGATGATTCCAAGATCTGTTTCTCAAATGGTGACACCTAATTTGGATTCCATAATTTTGTATGTATAGTTAGGATTATGTTTTCCAATGTGCATTACTTTGCATTTATCAACATTGAATTTCATCTGCCATTTTGTTGCCCAGTCACTCAGTTTTGTGAGACTCCTGTAACTCCTCACAGTCTGCTTTGGACTTAACTATCTTCAATAATTTTGTATCATCTGCACATTTTTCCACTTCGCTGTCAACCCCATTTTCCAGACAACCTATGAATTTGTTGAATAGCACTGGTCCCAGTACAGATCCCGGGGGGCAGAGGGAGGCAGGAGAGGGGCATGTCATTCTCCTGGTCATCACAAACCCAATTATCTATATTTCTAATGATAAAATCTCACATTACCATTACCTGTCTCTTCCTAATAACTGGAATTCCCTCCCCTGGAGAGAGATCCTCAGCACGAGATGATACCATGACATCATCTAGAAGGAGGGTCCCAATTATGGGATTGTTTCCCTCCACTCCACTTGGTTGTTCTTCTTCCCCAAGACTTTCATCCTCCTTGATAGCACAGAGAATGTCAGACTGGGGTTGGGCTGCTCTACTGTGTGTGGGAAAGTCTCATCTATGTACCTCTCCATCTCCCTTACCACCTCCAGTTCAGCCATTCTGGTCTCCAGAGCCCGTACTCTCTTTCTGAGGGCCATGAACTCCTTGCTGTGAAAGCACACACATGCCATCTGCCCACGAGGTGGGTAATCTACATGTTGCATTCAGTGCAATAAACTAGATAGCCCTCACTCTGCTGCTGGACTTCTGCCTGCATTCTTTCTATTCCTGCAGTTTTTTTTCTTGGGTGTTTTTTGTTTTGATTTTTTTGGGAGGGTGTGTTATTTTGGGGGGGGATGTTTATTGGCCTATGTGTAGAGAATATTAATGAGATGTATCTGGCTCTCAGACTCCCCCTCTAAACTCCTGTGCAAAACAACCCTGTTAGCTGCTCCTGTCCATTAGCTCCTCTGGTAGCTTAGGAGCAAGCTGTTTTTAAACCCCTATTCTCCCTGAATAGCCCTGTCCCCTGGTTAATGGTCCTTAAAGGGAATAGGGGTCAAAGCCTCGTTAAGAAGCTCTCAGCCCTTGCCTAAAAGGCCAGTAGGCGCAGCATATTTCTTTCCTCTTCTCCCTCCCCCACCCCCACAAACAAACAGACCAACTATATACTTCAGTCAAGCAGCAAGCACACAACCAACCAACAAACTCACCCCAAGGTCACATAGTCACTCCTCCTTCACCTGGAGAATTATCTTGCAAAACTCCCGTTATCTGCTCCTGTGCACAGTCGTTCAATAGTTCAGTCAATGGCTTAAAATAAAGCTTCAGGTTTGTTTTTCATGTACTAAATATTGCCACAGAGTCTGGTTTATTCCCCAGCCTATAACCAATCTCCTGGGAGTGACCCTTTTAATACGCTGTGTCCCAAGGACCCACACAGTTCCACAGGGACAGGACCATGGCCTCTGCAACTCTGAGACTGGGCCTTCGGCACGAGCGATCCTTGTCTGTCTCAGTGCCCCCTTGCAGCAAATCCTGCCAAGCCAGAGTCCTGCAAAAGGCTTATATTGTGCCCCCTCAGGGTACAATGTTCTGAGTGAATATTTACAGAAATACAGGCAGCCTTTTCAAAACAATATAACCATTTATTAGTCACCTGGAGTATGGAAGGTTAGGTTAGCATAGAGAGGCAGAAGTTAAGCCATGACCCATCCTGGTGAAACCAGTGCCGTGATGAGCCAGCCCAGCTATGATGATGGACTCCATCTCTGGCTCCCTCTCTTGTCCTTTTATTCATCCATTCAGAGTTTCTGTGTCCCTCCAAAAGGGCCGCCTTTCTTTCCAGTCACCTTTACACCTTGTTCTCCAGCTCAGGTCACAAGACCTGTCTACTGGGGTTTCCTGCTCTTAGGGTATGTCTACACTACAAGAGTAGTTCGATTCTACTTAACTCGAATTTGTGGAATCGACCTTACGAAGTCGAATTTGTGTATCCACACTAAGGACACTAATTCGACTTTGTGAATCCACACTAATGGGGCAAGCATCGACATTGGAAGCAGTGCACTGTGGGCAGCTATCCCACAGTTCCCGCAGTCCCCGCTGCCCATTGGAATGCTGTGTAGAGCCCCCAATGCCTGCTGGGGGAAAAAATGTGTCGAGGGTGGTCTTGGGTAACTGTCGTCATTCAACCGTCACTCCCGCCGGCGGGCAATCAGTTCGCGCACTTTTCTGGTGAGTGACAGCACGGACGCCACAGCACTGCGAGCATGGAGCCCGCTGCGATTATCGCTGCACTTATGGCCGTTGTCAACTCCTCGCACCTTATCGTCCACCTCTTCCACAGTCAGCTGCTGAGAAATCGGGCGAGGAGGCTCCGGCAGCACGGTGAGGACATGAAGTGTCAGAGTGGCACAGACCTCTCAGAAAGCATGGGATCCCGCGCCGTGGAGATCATGGTGGCAATAGGTCATGTTCATGCTGTGGAATGGCGATTCTGGGCCCGGGAAACAAGCACGGACTGGTGGGACCGCATAGTACTGCAGGTCTGGGATGAATCACAGTGGCTGCGAAACTTTCGCATGCGTAAGGGCACTTTCCTTGAACTGTGTGACTTGTTGTCCCCTGCCCTGAAGCGCAAGGACACCCGGATGCGAGCAGCCCTGACTGTGCAGAAGCGAGTGGCCATAGCCCTCTGGAAACTTGCAACGCCAGACAGCTACCGGTCAGTAGCGAACCACTTTGGCGTGGGCAAATCTACCGTGGGGGTTGCTGTGATGCAAGTAGCCCACGCAATCGTCGAGCTACTGCTCTCTAAGGTAGTGACCCTGGGAAACGTCCAGGTCATCATAGATGGCTTCGCCGCGATGGGATTCCCAAACTGCGGTGGGGCTATAGATGGAACTCACATCCCTATCCTGGGACCTGCCCACCAGGCCAGCCAGTATATTAACCAAAAGGCCTACTTTTCAATGGTGCTGCAAGCACTGGTGGACCATAGGGAACGTTTTACCAACATCAACGTCAGATGGCCGGGCAAGGTTCATGACGCGCGTGTTTTTAGGAACTCTGGTCTGTTTAAACGCCTGCAGGAAGGTACTTTCTTCCCGGACCACAAAATAACTGTTGGGGATGTGCAGATGCCTACAGTGATCCTCGGGGACGCAGCCTACCCGCTAATGCCCTGCCTCATGAAGCCCTATACAGGCGCCTTGGACAGTGACAAGGAACTCTTCAACTACCGGCTGAGCAAGTGCAGAATGGTGGTGGAGTGTGCTTTCGGACGTCTCAAGGGAAGATGGAGGAGCTTACTGACTCGTTCGGATCTCAGCGAAACCAATATCCCCATTGTTATTGCAGCTTGCTGTGTGCTCCACAATCTCTGTGAGAGCAAGGGGGAGACCTTTATGGCAGGATGGGAGGTTGAGACAAATCGCCTGGCTGCTGATTACGCTCAGCCAGACAGCCGTGCAATTAGAAGAGCCCAGCGGGAAGCGCTGTGCATCCGGGAGGCTTTGAAAGCTAGGTTCCTCAGCGAGCAGTGTGACCTGTGACTATTCAGTTTCTTTACAGAGAAGCTGAACCTGCCCCTGTTTCTTTACCCAGTTACTGTTGACTATCCTCTGCAGTTACATACCCCGTTCACCCCGTTTCCCCCCTTCCAACACACGTGTAAAAATAAAATCCATGTTTCATTGTTACTTAACAACGTTTTCTTTATTAATGACTTTGCGTTAAAGGGTTGAAACTGGGACGCAGACTGTGCTGGGTAGGGTGTGTAGTGATGTAAAGACCGCTTCTAAACTCGAGGAATGACAGGCTCCTGCTCCTAGAGCGGTCCGCAGTGCCGGACTGGTTGTTTCAACGGAGCCTGCCATCCCGCCTTTTTGGGACTCTGTGTGCGGGGGCTATGTGACCTTGCGGCGGGGGAGGACGGTTACAGATTCCCCTGCTGCGTGGCTCTGTGGTCCAGGACAAGGACCGCTGCATAAGATCTGTAACCGCCCTCCCCCGCTACAAAGTCACGTACCCCCCACCCACACAGAACATGGAAACCACCTCCCATACCGACCAGGGTACCTACTGACTGCACTGTGTGTGTGACCTGCTGCTGATCCTGCCCCCGTGTCTGTACCCTGGTAAAGGTGACTGTCCTATGCAATTACCAACCCCCTTCCCCCACCCCTTTCAAACACAGTCTTCTGTACAAAAACATGATGGAAACAGTAATTAACAGCAAAGTATTTTTGACAATCAACTAAATAGTTAGGGGATGAAACTGGGATTGGGGCTTGGGTGAGTAAGGAAGGGAAGGACTTCTCAAAATTTAGGGAATGAGAGCTTTTGGGTAATTGAGCACTCTGCTGGGGTGGAGTGACAGTTTTCACGGCCCCTGGTGCCCCTCCTTCTTGTTATTTTGGGTGAGGGGGATATGGGACTTTGTGGCGGGGGAGGGCGGTTGCAGATACACTGCAGGGGGGCTCTGTCGTCCTGCCTGAGGTCCTGCAGAACATCCACAAGGTGCCGGAGCGTGTCCGTTTGCTCCCTCATTAGTCCAAGCAGCGTTTGAGACGCCTGCTTGTCTTCCTCACGCCACCTCTCCTCCCGTTCACTGTGTGAGCGCTGGTACTGAGAGAAGTTCTCCCTCCACTGGCTCTGCTGGGCCGCCTCAGCTCGGGAGCAGCCCATAAGTTCAGCGAACATCTCGTCCCGTGTCTTTTTCTTTCGCCGCCTAATCTTTGCCAGCCTCTGTGAGGGGGATGCTGGGGCAGGTCGGGAGACAGTCGCAGCTGTGTGATGGGAAAAAGGGAGTGAATTCCTTGCAAAGATACATTTTTGCGAACAATGAACACAGTCTAGTCTGTCTCTGTGAACAAGACCATGCACAGCACCTATCTCATGCGCACTCAGGACAAGTTTGAACTTTCGGCCTTCACTTTCATTGCCTGGGGTCTTGCACTGGAGATCAGACAAGCGGTTCAGGACAGCAGAATCTGTGGAGCAGCCAGGCATGGTAAGCCATAGACTTTAGGCTGCTTAAAACTTAATGTATAGCAGTGCCCTCCTGCTGCAGGCAATCCAGAAAGCATAAACTCTGCCCCTGTTCCACCCCCTCGTGGCTGTCCCCGGGAAAGATCCCTGTATGCTGCCCCTCTGCAGCCTCCACCACGTGGCTGTAAACTGACGCTTATTGTTATGCAAAGGAAAAGTGAAGCATTCCCAATACTAACATTACACTAATTCCCCTAATTAAATGCAGGAGTCGCCGAGCGAGATCACCCTAAGGAGGGTCACTGAGGCAGATAGAGAGCGCGTGCTGCGTGAAAGCCAGCACAAACCAGGGGCCTATGCTGCCATGCTCGTGGAGGCAATGCTCCCAGCATACCTGATGACAGCCTGGCGCGGAAAAGTGTGCTACCACGGAGCACCCAATAAGGCAGCTCTCCCCAGGAACCTCATGCGTAGGCTTTTCGATTACCTCCAGGAGAGCTTCGTGGAGATCTCCCAAGAGGATTTCTGTTCTATCCCCATATACATTGACCTTCTTTTCACATAGTTAACATTCCTGTTCTTTCAAAAATAAATGTTTACATGTTTATAGCACTTACTGACTGATCCTTCCCCTGATTCAGGGTCCGGGTTAACGGCCGGGGAGGGTTGGTAGGGAATCTCCATGAGGGTGATGAAGAGATCCTGGCTGTCGGGGAAATCAGTGCTGTAAGCGCTGTCGCCTGCCTCGTCCTCCTCAAACCCTTCCTCATCTTCCCCGTCCGCGAACATCGCCGAGGAACTGCCCGTCGACACTATCCCATCGTCAGAGTCCACGGTCACTGGTGGGGCAGTGGTGGCAGACCCACCGAGAATGGCATGCAGTGCCTCGTAGAAGCGGCATGTCTGGGGCTGGGCTCCAGAGCGTCCGTTGGCCACTTTGATTTTTTGGTAGCCTTGTCTCAGGTCCTTGATTTTCACGCGGCACTGCGTTGTATCCCGGCTGTATCCTCTGTCTGCCATGGCTTTGGAGACCTTCTCGTAGGTCTTTGCATTCCGTTTTTTGGAGCGCAGCTCCGAAAGCAGACTCATCGCCCCACACAGCGATCAGATCCAAGACTTCCCGGTCAGTCCATGCTGGGGCCCTCTTTCTATTCTGAGATTGCATGGACTCCTCTGCTGGAGAGTTCTGCATCGCTGCCAGTGCTGCTGAGTTCGCCCCGATGTCCAAACAGGAAATGAGATTCAAACTGGCCAGACAGGAAAAGGAATTCAAATTTCCCTGGGCTTTTCCTGTGTGGCTGGTCAGAGCATCCGAGTTCGGACTTCTGTCCAGAGCGTCAACAGAGTGGTGCACTGTGGGATAGCTCCCGGAGCTACTAGCGTCGAATTCCATCCACACCTAGCCTAATTCGACATGGCCATGTCGAATTTAGTGCTACTCCCCTCGTCGGGGAGGAGTACAGAAATCGAACTAAAGAGCCCTCTAGGTCGAACTAATTAGCTTCCTGGTGTGGACGGGTGCACAGTTAAGTCGAATAAACGCTGCTAAATTCAACATAAACTCCTAGTGTAGACCAGGCCTTAGGTATGGAGTGTTCAGTCAGTGGGGCATCTATTTGTCATGCTGGACCCTCTGTTGATTTGGGTTGGCTTCAGATAGTTTTTTTTAACAGCTCTTCATTTCATCAGACAGCAAGGTGACCTAAGGGCAAACACCTCCTGTACTGTTCCAGTAGCAGTGTTATCCTTTTGCACCAATGGGTAGAAATGCAATGTACAGAGGGAAACTGAGGCATGCTAGGTTTCATAAAATATATTACAGAAAATTCCCATTGTGTCAAAAACATGAACTGAGGAATAACTTTATAGCAGCAAAATAATTCTAGTACAGCAGGATATTATGAGTTTGTAAAGTATAAAAAGCCACAAAATATATATTCAGTTAGTATTAAGTGACTAATAACTCAGAAAAATCAGTGAAATTAACATCAGAATCATATTGCCCTAAACTTTGTGATGTAAATATATTGAATTGTTTGAAAAGGAATTTTTTTTAAAAGTTTTGGAAAACATTTGTTTGAGAACTTGCCCAATTGTATTACATGCTGATTTCTTTTATTACAGGGTTATAAATCCTATACAAATAGGTTTTGTGATAAAAATACAGACAAACTTATTAGCTGTTGCTATGATTTGACTGTATTTCAGAAACAAAAACTTGCAAATGTCACTTGAGACTACTACCAACCATCTTCAATTTGTAAAATTCCAATGATTACCATGACAGATGTGAAGCTATGGAACATAGTAAAGAGTATGAATGAAGAACTGCAGACTTACAGCTCTGTTAAATGAAAAATAGGTCTGGCTCATGTACTGGGGAACTTCTCAGGATTACATAAGTCTGAAAAATCTGCTTATGTGGTCTGCTGGCAGGTGAAGCCAGTTGTACTGTCCAGGGCTGGCTCCAGCTTTTCTGCTGCCCCAAGCGGCAAAAAAAAAAAAAGAGTGGTGGCACTTCGGCGGGAGCTCCATTGCACTGCTTTTTCTGCGGCAGTTCGGCGGCGAGTCCTCCCTCTCTTCCTCTTCGGCGGCAATTCGGCAGCAGCTCAAAGAGGAAGAGAAGGAATAAGGGATCCACCACCGAATTCCCGCCAAAGACCCGGACGTGCCGCCTCGATACTGGACGGAATGCCGCCCCTTTGAATTGGCCTCCCCAAGCACCTGCTTCCTACGTTGGTGCCTGGAGCTGGCCCTGATACAGTCTTGAGTGAAAGACTTAAGATTTCATCTATGTGATTTCTGAAAGAGTTATGTTTTAAAAAACAAAACAAAACCCAAAGTATTCATAGAGACATGACAAAAAGTCTCTTGATTAACTAGCAGAGTAGGCTTAGTGAGGGATACATGCAGTAGCTTCCATATTATAATTTTTTTTAAAACCGCGTTTCTCAGCATAATGCTTAAGTGCCTTGTGAAGAAGGATTACCACCACAGTGGGTGGTGGTCTGGTTGTGAGATGCAAACCTGGAAACAAATATATTTTTCCTTCACTGTACAATTATTCCTTAGTCATAAAACTTTTTTTAAAAGCAAACTTGGTGGCTATTAGCATTTGTAACTGCTTGTGCCATAGTTCAGTTTTCTCCTGGACACATGTTCTCTGTTGCTAGGCCATTATGATAGTCTGATAACCAACCATATTGACTGGAACTAATGTGAGACTAGGGAGGGGTGTTGGCAAGAGAAGGCTCATATTCTGCTTGCCTTACTGAAATGAGTATTCCTTTTGAAATGAGTGGGATTGCTCATGTGAGCAAGGCAAGCAAGACTAGTCCAATACTTCACTCAAGGATGTCATTCAACTATTGAAAGTGTCAGTAGTTACTAACCAAATCTTTCTTCTGCTTTAAAAAATATTGAGTTCATGTAAATATTGGCTTCATCTTATTTTACAGGAGTCAACTTATCATCACATTCAAGAACTAATGGTACAACTACTACGCACAGTGAACAGGACTGTTATTTCAATGGGGCGAGATGACACCTTGATAGTGAGTAGTATTTTTAAATTATTTTTTTTAAAAAATACGTCTTCAGCATGCCTTAAAGATGGGTTTTCATGCAAACCCATTTTATTCCATTTTTTCTACTAATGCTGTATCTGTAATATTCATTCTTGGTGGTCTTTTGGCAAACTGGTTTTCAGGTTTCAAATACAGGGGCTAAATCATGTTCACCCTCGTATCACAAACGGGCTTGTTACAAACAGGATGAGCACAACCCTGAATATTGCCAGCAGGATTTGGGTGTTAGCCACTGTCCTGTTTATATGTTAACCCCTTCTGTGTTGAAGTGAGTTACTGAATGCCTGTATTTTAAGGAGAGAATCTACCTCGCAGAAAACAGTGTTTCGATTAATTTAAAATGAAAGTACCTGCTTAAAGTTGGTTGTCTGAATAGCTTATATAAAATGTTTTTACCTGCAGCCCCTTCAGCATTTCTTCTGCTGAGTTTCAGAGATCTCTTGCTTTTCAGAGCATTAGGACATTATCCTTCTTATCAGAAAGGAGGCGGAGAGGTGACTTGACTACAGTCTATAAATACCTTCACAGGAAGGAAACACTGGTTACTAAAGGGGTCTTTATCTAGCGGAGAAGGGCTAAGAAAAAACAGTGGCTGGAAACTGACCCCAGGCAAATTCAAATGAGTAACTAGGCATAATTCTTTAGCAGTGAGGGGTGATTAATCATAGAAACAAACTAGGAAGGGAAGTGTTGGACTCTGTCTCTTGATGTCTTCAAATCGAGATGGGGTGCTTTCTGGAAAATATGCTTCAGTCAAACACAAGTTATTAGGCTAAATACAGGGTTAAGTGGGTGAAATGTAATGGTCTGTGATATACAGAAAGTCAGACTTGATCTAAAAGTCTCTCTTGGTCTTAATCTGTATGAATCTATGGAACTAGCTGCTTTTTTGGCTCTGTGTCTGGAAGGAAGATGAAAAGTCCATCTTTTGTCAATGGCTCTTTACAGTGGGAACATCAATCTCTTGTCCCAATCTGGTGAACACTGCATGCAAAAGGCCATAGTCACTGGGAATGCTAACCTAAGTGCGGGAGATGCACAGCTCCAGGGCCTGGGAATGCTGTGGGGGCAGAGCCAATGGTTTTAGGCCAATGGTTTACTGCTGCTGATCTATGATTTAATTTAGGGACAGATTCTGTAGTGCTTTCTGTGTTTACTCTTATGGATAGTCCCATTGATTTGAATAGTACTACATGTAGGGAGTAAAAGTTGCAGAATCTGGCCCTGCATTTGTATGTTGTTTGTTGTTAGGCTGGGAAAGTGGCTGCATGGGTCACAAACTTTGTTGAGACTGATGGGTGTGAATGCACCCTTCACTTAATTTAGCTGTAAAGATGAATTAATCACAAGCTTCCACCTAAGACAAAAGGGGTATGTGAACCTACCCAGGTTTAGACTAGGGTTACCAGTGTAAGTGGGAGAATGGTCTCGCTATTGTGGGGAACTTTCCTGGCTTATACACTACCTCGGTGAAATGGGCTAGCGAAAGGATCTGACTCCTAGCTCCCACTTCCTTTACCCAGAGGCCTGCCTGACGTCAAGGGCTCCCCTTCCACTCTCCTGTGTGACAGAGTCCTTGTAACTACGACAAGGTTGGGGGTTGAGCCCCCCAGGTATTCTGGGCCCAGCCTTGTTGGTGTATAGCTCTGGAAGAAGCCTGGGAAGAAGTTTTCGGGTGGGATGCAGGCTGAAAGAGTGCTCTTGGTGCTGTGAGCAAATTAAGCTACTTTGAGACGCAGGACGTTGTAGATAAACAAAACTGCATCAAAGAAATACCTGATTACCGCCTATTTCTATCCCTTACTAGAACAACCTGCTAAACCCGAACTTTTGGGTAGCTGCTAGGGTCAAAAGGGGTAACATTATAACATGTATTTTCCATTAATCCCCAGCATTATAAATTCATACGCTCTTTTGAAAAGTATCTACATACCACTTACTTAAATGTGGAACTTCTCCTCCCAAGGCAGCAATGGCTTCTTTTATTTCCAGATGAAGTTCAAGGTGTTGGTTTTGATTTGTAAAGCTGAATGGTTTGCATCCAAGTTATAAGAGAGAGTTATTGAATTAGAATGCAAGGGATATTGAATTCTGCAGAGGGGTAATTGGCTAACAGTCCCTCAATTTGAACATTTTAGCACTAGAGGCAGTGTAGGTACAGTAGGAGTCCATCAGTTCCAGAAATCATTTCTCCATTGATCCATCAGAGTCCAAATATTTTACCTTTCAGCACTCCGTGTAAGTTTCAAATGTGCTGTCAGTTCTTTGTATGTATGAGTGTGTGAAAGAGATCCAGTAAGGAAGAAGTCAGAAGTGGTTTTAGATGGGGATCTAATGACTCTGAAAGTCAATTTCGGTTGCATATTGGAGGTTTGAAGGTTACTTGTATGTGCACGCAGAGGCCCTGGTTTTGAGCACATTATATATATATATAATCTGTAGATGAATATTGCTGAATTAGTTTTGAGTATGGTGAATGATCAAAAAAGAAATCTAAATCACAAATAGAAGCTAAATTGCAGCAGGCCTGTTAGGATGAGTACTACATCATGAAGACAGGGTTTGTTGCAGTCAGTTGAAAAGGTGTGTGGATAAGCAAGTACTTGTATTGTAATTTATGAGTAAGCTAGGCTTATTCATAAAAATTGCACTCAGTGTTAAGGTCCAAATCCGGATGCCTGCGTGCATCCCATTGTATTCAGAGGTACATTCAGAGGTACATTGTATTCAGAGGTACATGCCTTTCAGATGCACATGCACATGCATATTTGGCCTTAAGATATCCTCTATCAAAACAACATCCCACGTAAGAGATGTAAGGATTGACCTGTGTGACCAATAAAGAAGAACCTCTGTTTTCATTTAAAACAAAATAAAAACACCTTCCTTCCACCAAATCCCTAAATCAAAAACAAACAAGCCACCTAGACTTTGTCCTTGAAAAGATGGAAAATGTGGAGTGGTGCAGACTGCTCACTAGAGTCGACAGGGATGGAACACACTGCTTCCGCAATCCATCTAACTGCTATTAACCTAAGTACTTAAAAGACTAGAACTGGCAAAAGAAACCAGGGATTACAACGTAGAGATCACAGCCACTGTTTCTTTGGGCTGATGTATCAGAATTGTTTTAACGATTCTTGATGTGGCTAAACAATTTCTGGAAGTTCTGGCTACTGTAACTTTTAGAGGTGATCTGCATAAGTATGCCGGGTGGCTTTCTACAGAATGAGTAGATAATCTGAGGTCTACTATAAAAACTATGGTGCTTGAGACTCTAGAAATACAGATAGGATGCTGTGGGATGGCTGAAGTCATTTTTAGTTAGTGTTTTCTGTAGAAAATTTTAGTTTTGATGTTGGCTTGCAGCTGTCATTTGGACAGGTGTATGTTTCAAATTTAATTGAAGTTTCCTTCTGTTTGGAGAAAGCAGAAAAAAAGTAACCTCAAATAACTTATGAAATTCTGTAAGAAGGGAAAAAATCCACCATCTCATCTAAATTATTGCTGTTCTATGTAACGTACTACAACTATGGCACTTGAAATGATGCCTGATATGAACTGCTATGACAATTACTATAACAATGTCAACTTAGCTTAAATCTAGTAAACCTAAACTAAAAAATAAATTTGAAGTACATTTGATGCTGACTCCCTGTGCTGCTTTTTGGATTTAATATATTTGTCCTTTTTTAAGAGAGTTTGTTTACATTGTGAAAGAATGGTACAAACAAGAGAAATCGACTATACAGGGGAAATACTCAAAGTGATTCTAGTGAGTGACGCCATTGCACAGAGGGAACAAATGGGAAAAGCCATTTTCTTTTTCACTAATCTCTTTCAACTACACTAATTAAGCACTACTTGTAAACACAGCAAGTTAAAACATTTCATACAAAAGCCTGAGTAAGCCAAAGGTATCCCTTTAGATTTTGATCTCAACTTTGGAGGGGAAAAAAAGATGTGTAGACAAGTTTACACATTTTATTTAAAAATGTAATAAATGCAATAAAAATATCTAATAAAAGTAAATGCTTCCCTGCAGTGTTTGAAAAAGCTACATTGCAGCGTAAAGAAATCAACTGTGAAACAAACTGTAAATGAACAGAAAGTGACTTTATTCTCTTATGTGTGTTTTTCTGAGCTTGGTTACTGAAAATCAAATAGGAAAAAAGGGTGATGAGGAAATTGGATTTAAATTTTGTTTTGGTGTAACAAGGGTGTCACTAGCTGCATTGTTAAGGACATTAGTTTACTTGCATGATATAATTTTAGGTGAACAGTGTCGCTTTAATTTTGTAGTCATGGAGCTCCAATGACCTAATACCAAATGTAGTGTGGACACTTCCCCCTGTAAACGTGCAGAGTTACTGTGACACTTATATTGCTAGTATTATGGAACTAGGAAGACACAATTTTAAGTGACTAATTTTGCCCCGTTATTCCTAGTGTCGTAATGAACCAAATGAAAGTCAGTCATCACAGCAAAAATTGATGGGAATATAAAAAGTTTAAATGCCTCCTGGTTCCCTTGTCCATGTGTGCAGAGAATGTAAAAAAAAAAAAGTCAGAACAAGTAAAAAGCTTGTTAGAAACTATTTGTGACAAGAAATTTTAAAAGGGAACATCATGTTCTTTTAAAAGAAAATATTCAATGCTGTTAATTAAAAGAAAAGATTTAGTTATAGCAGACGTAGAGGGATGTCCACATGTCATTGTTCTGTGAAAGACAAACAGTTGCTAAAGTATAACACTAAAGAAAATGAGTAAATCTTTAACACCCAGATTTTAAAAAGTATTTAGGCATCACTGCACGCAGCATTGCAATGCTTAACTGAGTTAGGGGTGTAAATTCCATTCACTGTCAATGGGATTAAGAGCCTAAATCTCTTTTGAATATGAGATTTTTGACTCCTAAATCAGTGATGAGTGCAACAACTCCTAAATACCTTTTAAAAATCAGGGGGCTACATCCTTCCTTTTAAGGCAAAATTGTCAGTGAGAGTGAGGGCCTCAGTCAGGAGTGTAGGATTTTGCCTGGGAATGTTTTGATATAATTTAAATGAAAAAAAAAGTTTTAGATTTAAACACTGTCTACCTCTGTGTGAACCCAAATGTGACAGCATCAGGCTGGTGTCCCTCCAACAATAAAACATGGAATTAGAAATGGATCCAGGCCCTTTTCACTATCCATGTTTAGATAAATTGAAAAAGTAAACCACACAAATGTGGAAAATATAGATTTTAAAATGCCCTTTGGGTCAGTTCTGTCCTAGGTTCAACTTGATTGGGTGTAAATGGAGTTACAGCTAGGATGAATTTGTCCTTTTTGCTTTAAATTTAATGGGGGTGATAACAGACTTGTAAGTGATTTTTTTTATACTTGAAAAATGAAATTTGCTTTCAAAGCGTCTTCAGAGATCAAATAGCCTGCAGTATAAATGCATGGAGTATGAGTAAAAAGGGTCACTATTTAGATCAGACACAGACTTCTTAAAATGATTTCTGGTTGCTTTTATAGTCTGGCAGCTAGAATAAGGTGAATCAGACACCACTTGCTGTAGATTTTGTCTTTTTTATTAGAGGTTGGTTGCTAGTCAATCTGTGTGACACTTCCATCCCTGCTGGCACCTGTAGTATTAGATATACATAGAGTCAGATACCATAAACAGTATCTGTGGGGGGGGGGGGGGACACAGCTGAGAAGCTCCTTCTATCAGGTTGTCTGCTGCCCTCCTAACAGGTTCAAACCATGAACAGAGAATACTTGCTCCTAGGCATATATCGTTGTACCGTTCCTGAGAGAACACAATGGAATAATTTTAGAAAGCATCTTTTAATTTTGTGTCTGAGCCTTAAATAATGTTAGCTGGAAAATTGGAGAGAGACAAAAGAGAAATGGGAATATACTTAAAACCTTAAGATGAAAACCTATCCAGAGATCTGACACCTTCCATTCAATAAGTCATTTCATGAAAATGTTCAGATGATGTTATTAATACACCTTGGGCACTCCTTGAAATCTAATACTCAGTGAAAAGCTGGCATTAACTCAGTTTGACTCATCAGACTGATATCATTATGGTACCAGCAAACAAAAGCAGTAGGCTGGTAGCCATGGACACAATGGATAGACAAAAATAAACCCATGAAGTATGTAAATATTATTGTGCTAGGAACAAACTTGAAAACAAACAACTACTACATGTGAAAAAAAAAGGCTCTGGACTTCTCATTGTTATCAGGGCCGGTTCCAGGCACCAGTGCAGCAAGCGGGTGCTTGGGGCGGCACGTCCGGGTCTTCGGCTGCAATTCGGTGGCGGGTCCCTCAGTCCCTCTCACAGTGAAGGACCTGCGGCCGAATTGTCTCCGAAAAAGTGGCGGCGGTAGAACTTTTTTTTTTTTTCCCGCCGCTTGGGGTAGCAAAAACGCTGGAGCCAGCCCTGGTTGTTATTGTAACACACCAATGTTTTTTTTAAAAAGTTTTTATTGGAAGTGGGAGATAGAAAACTAAGCTGCTCTATAGCTTAAATAAAGAGTGAGATTGATCAGTTTCTATGTGTTTTTAACATTAGATCAGTGGTTCTCAACCTTTCAGGAGTCTGATTTGTCTTGCGTACCCTAAATTTCACCTCACTTTAAAACATATAGCAGATGGTATAGTGCTTACAAAAGCTTTTTTTCATTTTAAGATGGTAAGTCTGGAACTCAAAGCTTTCTTTGAAAAAATTCTACTGCCCGCATGCACAGGATGTTTTGTCTTCAAATGTTGATGCAAATGTGCTAGCTTCATACTGTTATTTGATAGAGTTCCTCCACAACGGAAACACAAAGCTTGAGATGAATTGCTATTTGTAGATGTAAATCCAAAAGCAGTATATTCCTTGCAGAACTCACTATGGGTTTATTTTCAGTCATTTTCATTTACTTACAATTTTGAATGTTGCTGCTACCGCTGCTTCCAGCTCCTCGTTTTAAAAATCTATCCATTTTTACATTGCAACCACATATACACCATGACACCTTCAATGTCATTTACATGCTTGCATGCATAAGTAAATGACCTAGAATGCATGCCTAATACAGTGCATATACACGTGGCCATATAAGATAGTATATAGAGCAGCATAAACAAGTAATCTGTGTGAAATTTTAATTTGTACTGACTTCAACGGGGCTGTTTAGGAAGCCTGATGTAAAAATAGGCAAATATCTAGATGAGTTGACATAACCCCAGAGCTACGCGTACCCCTATGAGAACCACTGCATTAGAGTACCACCACTATTTTTATCTATTGTTGCAGCAATTAGATTTTCAGGTGTAGTTTTTATTTTAATCTGTTGAGTCTTTTCTGCCTGTATCACTTACTTGCTGTGGCTGTTAGTCTCTCTGTGCTAATGTTTGCACATGGATGATAATACAGTCTGTCCTGCCTTTGTAAAGTGCTTGGAGAGTTATAAATGAAAATTAAGTTTAGAAAAATATAATTTCGCAGTATACAGTCCCATATTGCATGATCCCATATTATGTTTCATTCATTCATTCATTCATTCAGTGCACAGGAAGAACCTGATCTGGGGGTGAATCAGGATTGTGTAGTGAAGTTGTTTTTGGGATTCCTGCCTCGTTGGTTACAGAAGTTAGAAGGTCTGTAGTGACATGAAGCAGAGGATTGTGGGAAGGGAAAGGATGGTCTCATGGTTAGGGCAATTGAACTCCACCCTAGAAACTTGGATTCTATCCTGCTTCTGCCACTAAGTTCCTATCTGATGCTGAGCTAGTCTCTTATACTAAACTTTTCACAGGTGGTCACTTTGCATCTAATTAAAGGCTACATCATAATGCATATGCATGAGGGGCTGAATCAAGTTTGCATGAGCATTTTTCGTTCTGACATTTCCTATCTTGAGTGCTTGACTTTATAACATTTTAATCCTTAACTTTGTATTTCTTTTTTATTGTTTGGTTTGATAAGAACAACCTTAACTAATGCTAAAGCAGGTTTTTTGTTTGGGAATTTCTTGTGATCTAGAAAATATTTGTTTTGCTAAATCACTCGCTTGTCCTACAAAGTGGGTGAGGTAATATCTCTTTTGGACCAACTTCTGTTGGTGAGAGAGAGAAGCTTTCGAGCTACACAGAATTTTTTTGCCTGACCTGAAGAAGAGCTCTGTGGTCAGTTTTAAAGCTTTTCTCTCTCACCAAAAGAAGTTGTTCCATCCAATAAAAGATATTATTTCATCCACAATATCTCGCTAATATCCTGGGACCAACACATCACTTGTCCTACAGCATGCAGTGCTTTTGGCGTACAAGGAAAGAGATGACAGCCTGAAATTACATTCTTGGATTGAAAAAAAAACAGGAGTACTTGTGGCACCTTAGAGACTAACAAATTTATTTCAGCATGAGCTTTCGTGAGCTAAAGCTCACTTCTTCGGATGCATAGAATGGAACACACAGACAGGAGATATTTATACATACAGAGAACATGAAAAGGTGGAAGTATGCATACCAACAGGCAGAGTCTAATCAATTGAGATGAGCTATCGTTAGCAGGAGGAAAAAAAACTTTTTGAAGTGATAATTAAGATGGCCCATAGAAGGTGTGAGGAGAACTTAACATAGGGAAATAGATTCAATTGGTGTAATGACCCAACCATTCCCAGTCTTTGTTTAAACCACAGTTAATTGTATCCAGTTTGCATATTAATTCAAGTTCAGCAGTTTCTCTTTGGAGTCTGTTTTTGAAGTTTTTTTGTTGCAAAATTGCCACCTTCAAGTCTGTCACTGAGTGGTTAGAAAGGTTGAAGTGTTCTCCCACTGGTTTTTGAATGTTATGATTCCTGATGTCAGATTTGTGTCCATTTATTCTTTTGCATAGAGACTGTCCGGTTTGGCCAATGTACATGGCAGAGGGGCATTGCTGGCACATGATGGCATATATCACGTTGGTAGATGTGCAGGTGTACGAGCCCCTGATGGTGTGTCTGATGTGATTAGGTCCTGTGATGGTGTCACTTGAATGGATATGTGGACAGAGCTGGCATCGGGCTTTATTGCAAGGATAGGTTCCTGGGTTAGTGTTTATGTTGTATGGTGTGCGGTTGCTGGTGAGTATTTGCTTCAGGTTGGGAGGCTGTCTATAAGCGAGGACTGGCCTGTCTCCCAAGATCTGTGAGAGTGAGGGATTGCTGATTTTGTCATGTACACTTAACATTTTAATAATCGTACCATTCCCTGTAGATAAAGCCCTTTATTTTCAGTTTTTACTGATTTTTATTCCTGGGTTTTGAAAAAGCATGTTTTTTTTCACTGACTTTCACCTCAATTTTGGACCACTCAGGTACATGAAAATACCGATTATGTTAAGAAAACCCAACACATTACATTAGGTAGATGTTTATTAATAATAAATTAGTCTAAGTGGAAAATGCGAGGATATTTGAAGTAAGGCAATGTAGTGGAAGATGCCCCACATATGCGCATGATAAACTACAGTTCATGAAATAAATCACAACATTAAACTGCTTTTACTTTCAATATTCTGACCTTTCTCTTTCTGTGTCCTCCCATCACAGTATTTACACCAATATTTACCCAGAAAATTGTGACATTAATTTTTTTGCACTGATTTTCACACATTTTATCATTTTTGTAATAAACACTGATAAATTCCTGGGAAATTTTAAACAAAATAAAAATCAGAAGTGAAGGGCCTTGTCTATAGAGCAGCTCAGTTTCAACTCAAGTAGTCATGGTGTTCTCTGGCTCTTATATTTTAGTGTTATTGATAACTAAACACACCAATACATTTATACATCAGACTAGAACTGAAAATGTATTGAAACAGGACTTTTTAACTTCCATAATCTTAACATGAAACAATAAAGTAGTTAGCGAAGTTCATGGAGCAGTTCACTATGCACATCAGATTTACGTGGGAAACGCTTACACTACAATCAGGGATGTTAATGCAGAATCCTAAGAGTATACAGGACATGAACTTCAGCCACCTTTTAGCCAATTTTGCTTGGCAAGGGTTTTTAAATGCTTCAAATTCTGAAATTGGAAACGTTTTAACCAACTCCAATTCTGAAGCAGTACAGCGTTGATTGCTTCTTATATAATCTCTGCTCTGAAATATTTCCTTGGTTAGAAGAAGTATTCCATGTCCTTGATGTCATCAGTGCTCTTCCTGCTTTTGAACAATTATGATCACATGATAAAAATCACTACCATCAGACAGAAGCATTTACTAAACTAAAATATTTCATTTTTAAAGGAAATTTTGAGTATGAATTACAATACATAACATTTCAGAGCTCAAACACACTGTGTGGATATGGTTTAGTTACTCTCTAAGTGACCCAGCTGTAGTCTGTGCATGGTCCGGGGCTGAGGCTATTCACTCCTGTATTTTAATCCTGACTCTGACCCTGACCCACTATGTTATCCTGGACATTTCTCCTAACAGCCTGTTTTATTTTTCCCATATTGAAAATGGGAATAATACTTATGTCACTAGCGCTTGTTTGCAAAAAATGTTGAAAACATTATAAAAATGGAAATACCATCAGTAATTTTATTTCCAGCATTTGACATAAAATTGTTGGAAGTTGGCAGATTATATTCCCCAAATGAATACCAAGAAATAAAAACACAGCACAATTACTACCATTTTTATTTAGTCACTGTAAGAAATGGAAACAGCTACTATAGCTAACCAGCGGTCTTCTTCCAGATATGGGCATATTTTTGTTTCTGATGCTGGTCCGCTGGAAAAAGTCATAGTGATTAAGGTTGATTGATGCCAAACAAAACACAAAGCAACACACTTCTCTTACTTGACCACACATAAGACAATACCTTGTATTACACATGTTAATAGTTCACAAAAAGAAAGCCAGAGACATTTGCCAAGTGGAGAACAAAAGGGAAAAATATATTTTACTTACAATCAAAAAACACTTTGCAAATCTTTGCCTTGATCCCATAACTCTGGTGCACAGAATCAGGGCTGCCCAGAGAGGGGGAGACAAGTGGGGCAATTTGTCCCGGGGCCCCAGGGGCCCCCATGGGAATATAGTATTCTATAATATTGCAACTTTTTTTTTTACCCCAGACCCCCTGAATCCTCTGGGTGGCCCTGCACAGAATTCCCTTTGACTCTAAAGGAGAATTAGGCAGTGTTTTTAACTTACTTTGTGGATCCAGGACTAAAGAGTTGAAACAATAACTATGATTTATACAATAAGTGGAAAGCAACTAAAAATTATACCTTAGTCAACTTACTGGCTCTCAGTGCATCTGACAGTCACATCTGTTTACTGACAGACAAATTCTTACTCCTGCAGAGTTAATAGTCATATGAAAGAGTAAACTGGATTTTATTCTGTCATCCACAAAATTGTCAGCTAAATTCGACTTTCAGAGCCTTTGTTACTGGTATAGATGCAAAGGGCAGAAAGCACAGCTTGGTTTTCATATTCCTGGTTAGGTTCGGAGAACAAACAGTTAAATAATTTTCTGACTTATTCTGTAAACTGGAAGAATTTGACATGAACACAATTAATATGGAGCTAAAATAATTTGGTAAGGGAGGATTAATAGGGAGCCCTACTGTGTCAGTTTTTCTGAGTCATTTTTTTCTTCTAATAATTGAACCTTAAATGTAGCAGTTAAGCTCTCTGTGGAACGGTAGGATTCTAAGGCCATTCTGTATATTAATTTACCATGAAAAAGAGAGAGAGCAAAGTTGCAGAGTACTTGAAAAATATAGGAAAATGATTTTTCCTCTGCTTTTGTTTATTTGAATATAAGTGATATTTGGATTTTAATATTACCCTTTCTATTTCATAATGTATCATATGTAGTTAAAAATAACTCATTCACAATAGGATAAATAAATGCAAACATTAAAACATTCAAAGCCAAGCATAACCCTGTAAAATTCACGGTGGCTAGAATTCTGCAGGGGTATGGAATTACCACATCCCACAAACATTTTTGATAGGGATGAAAGGGTTAATGTTCTGATGATGTGGCCCTTTTGGGGGGAGAGGAGAGGGAGGAGTATGATAGCTTTAGGCTGATTTTTTTTTCTTATTGTTCCTTGCCCGACTGTCATTCAAAGAGTAAGGGAAGACATTGCCTTGAGTGTAAGACTAGCTAATTGCATGCTGTGAGGTCCACTCAAGCGATTGTGAGAAAAGGTCGGTTTAGATGGAGGCAAACACTCCACTCAAGGGAAGAAGATGATGAGGGAAATTTGGTTTGGCACTCCGCAGCTGCTGCAGAGAATTATTATTTAAATACACAAGACAGCTTCAGTTATGGTGGTGTTGATCCTTGTCAGCTGCTTGGTAACTCCACCCGTAAACACTGAAACATGCATGAACAGTGGTTTGAAACTTTTAATGATAGAGAAACATGGTGTGTGATTTACTCTCTATCCTCTAAGTCTCTACATAAAATGCAGACTGCTTTCTGCTTGGAAGTATATAATGGTGCACTGAAAGTACAAATGAAGGAAATATTGAAAGACTACACATTGACCTTGTTTAGGTGAACAAAAATAAGGTAGCCTTGAATATCACCATGTACATTTTAAATATTTCATGTAGTAGTTCTACAGAACTACTTTGTTTTTCTTCACATTAAGTAATAAAGATCAGGTAAAAGTGATTATATTTTATAGCAGGGTCTACAAACTTCCGCTCTACACCAAACAGAACAATGGCAGTAATCTTAATAAAAATGGCATCTTTATGTCATGCTACTGCTAGCACAGTCCCCAGATCTTTCTCATTTTACATTAATTCAGTGTTACATCTGTACTGAACTGCTGAAAGCCACTACTTTGATATATAATT